>NC_090923.1:1419993988-1424993988 GCF_040938575.1 Ambystoma mexicanum
GGCCTCTGGCCATATCACCCTGGTGGGGCCTCGGCCTCTGGCCATCTCACCCTGGTGGGGCCTCGGCCTCTGGCCATCTCACCCTGGTGGGGCCTCGGCCTGTCTCGCCCTGGTGGGGCCTCGGCCTCCCGCCCTGTTGGGGTGTCTCGCCCTCTCGCCCTGGTGAGGCCTCGGCCTCTCGCCCTGGTGGGGCCTCGGCCTCTCCCCTGGTGGGGCCTCGGCCTCTGCCTCTCGCCCTGGTGGGGCCTCGGCCTCTGCCTCTCGCCCTGGTGGGGCTTTGGCCTCTGCCTCTCGCCCTGGTGGGGCTTTGGCCTCTGCCTCTCGCCCTGGTGGGGCTTTGGCCTCTGCCTCTCGCCCTGGTGGGGCTTTGGCCTCTGCCTCTCTCCCTGGTGGGGCCTTGGCCTCTACCTCTTTCCCTGGTGGGGCCTTGGCCTCGGCCTCTCGCACTGGTAGAGCCTCGGCCTCTCGCCCTGGTGGGGCCTGGGCCTCTCGGCCTCTCGCCCTGGTGGGGCCTCGGCCTCTCGCCCTGGTGGGGCATCGGCCCCTCTCGCCTTTGTGGGGCATCGGCCCCTGCCTCTCGCCCTGGTGAGGCCTTGGCCTCGGCCTCTCGCCCTGGTCGGGCCTTGGCCTCGGCCTCTCGCCCTGGTCGGGCCTTGGCCTCTCGCCCTGGTCGGGCCTTGGCCTCTCGCCCTGGTGGGGCCTCGGCCTCTCGCCCTGGTGGGGCCTCGACCTCTCGCTCTGGTGGGGCCTCGACCTCTCGCCCTCTAGGCCTCCCGCCCTGATGGGGCCTTGACCTCTCGCCCTGTTGGGGTGTCTCTGCCTCTCGGCTGGTGTGGCCTTGGCCTCTCGCCCTGGTGGGGTCTCACCGTGGTGGAGCCTCTGCCTCTCGCCGTCTTGCTTTGGCGGAGCCTCGGCCTCTCGCCCTGGTGGGGCCTCGGCCTCTCGCCCTGCTGGTGTCTCGGCCTCTCGCCCTGTTGGGGTGTCTCGGCCTCTCGGCTGGCGGGGCCTCGGCCTCGCCCTGGTGGTGCCTCGGCCTCTCGCCCTCTTGGGGTGTCTCTGCCTCTCGGCTGGTGGGGCCTCGGCCTCTGCCTCTCGCTCTGGTGTGGCCTCGGCCTCTCGCCCTGGTGGGGGTCTCACTGTGGTGGGGCCTTGACCTCTCGCCCTGGTGGGGCCTTGACCTCTCGCCCTGGTGGGGCCTTGACCTCTCGCCCTGGTGGGGCCTTGACCTCTCGCCCTGGTGGGGCCTTGGCCTCTCGCCCTGGTGGGGCCTCAGCCTCTCTCGCCCTGGTGGGGCCTTGGCCTCTACCTCTCGCCTTTGTGGGGCCTTGGTCTCTACCTCTCGCCCAGGTGGGGCCTTGGCCTCTCGCCCTGGTGAAGCATTGGCCTCGGCCTCTCGCCCTGGTGAAGCATTGGCCTCTGCCTCTCGCCCTGGTCGGGCCTTGGCCTCTGGCCCTGGTGGGGCCTTGGCCTCTGGCCTTGGTGGGGCCTTGGCCTCTGCCTCTCGCCCTGGTGGGGCTTTGTCCTCTGCCTCTCGCCCTGGTGGGGCTTTGGCCTCTGCCTCTCGCCCTGGTGGGGCTTTGGCCTCTGCCTCTCGCCCTGGTGGGGCTTTGGCCTCTGCCTCTCGCCCTGGTGGGGCTTTGGCCTCTGCCTCTCTCGCCCTGGTGGGGCATCAACCTCTTTTGCCATGGTGGGGCATCGGCTTCTCTCGCCCTGGTGTGGCCTTGGCCTCTACCTCTCGCCCTGGGGGGCGTTGGCCTGTACCTTTCGCCCTGGTGGGGCCTTGGCCTCTGCCTCTCGCCCTGGTGGGGCCTTGGCCTCTGCCTCTCGCCCTGGTGGGGCCTTGGCCTCTGCCTCTCGCCCTGGTGGGGCCTTGGCTTCTGCCTCTCGCCCTGGTGGGGCCTTGGCTTCTACCTCTCGCCCTGGTGGGGCTTTGGCCTCTACCTCTCGCCCTGGTCGGGCCTTGGCCTCTTGCCCTGGTGGGGCCTCTGCCTCTCAGCCTCTCACCCTGGTGGGGCCTCTGCCTCTCAGCCTCTCACCCTGGTGGGGCCTCAGCCTCTGCCTCTCACCCTGGTGGGGCCTCGGCCTCTGCCTCTCACCCTGGTGGGGCCTCGGCCTCTGCCTCTCGCCCTGGTTGGGCCTCTGCCTCTCGCCCTGGTTGGGCCTCTGCCTCTCCCCCTGGTTGGGCCTCTGCCTCTCGCCCTGGTGGGGCCTCGGCCTCTCGCCATCTCACCCTGGTGGGGCCTCAGCCTCTCGCCATCTCACCCTGACGGGGCTTCGGCCTCTCGCCCTGCTGGGGCTTCGGCCTCTCACCCTGCTGGGGCCTCGGCCACTGCCTCTCACCCTGGTGAAGCATTGGCCTCGGCCTCTCTCCCTGGTCGGGCCTCGGCCTCTTGCCTTAGTGGGGACTTGGCCTCTCGCCCTGGTGGAGCCTTGAACTCTCGCTCTGGTGGGGCCTCGGCCTCGACCTCTCGCCCTCTCGGCCTGGTGGGGCCTCGGGCTCTCGGCCTCTGCCTCTCGCCCTGGTGGGGCCTTGGCCTCTTGCCCTGGTGGGGCCTCGGCCTCTCGCCCTGTTGGGGTGTCTCGGCCTCTCGGCTGGCGGGGCCTCGGCCTCTGCCTCTCGCCCTGGTGGGGCCTCTGCCTCTCGCCCTGGTGGGGCCTCGACCTCTCGCCCTGGTGGGGCCTCGGCATCGACCTCTCGCCCTGGTGGGGCCTCGGCATCGACCTCTCGCCCTGGTGGGGCCTCGGCATTGGCCTCTCGCCCTGGTGGGGCCTCGGCATCTGCCTCTCGCTCTGGTGGGGCCTCGGCCTCTGCCTCTCGCTCTGGTGGGGCCTCGGCCTCTGCCTCTCGCCCTGGTGGGGCCTCGGCCTCTCGCCTTGGTGGGGCCTCGGCCTCTCGGCCTCTCGCCCTGGTGGGGCCTCTCGCCCTGGTGGGGCCTCTCGGCCTCTCGCCCTGGTGGGGCCTCTCGGCCTTTCGCCCTGGTGGGGCCTCTCGGCCTTTCGCCCTGGTGGGGCCTCGGCCTCTGGCCATCTCACCCTGGTGGGGCCTCGGCCTCTGGCCATCTCACCCTGGTGGGGCCTCGGCCTCTGGCCATCTCACCCTGGTGGGGCCTCGGCCTGTCTCGCCCTGGTGGGGCCTCGGCCTCCCGCCCTGTTGGGGTGTCTCGCCCTCTCGCCCTGGTGAGGCCTCGGCCTCTCGCCCTGGTGGGGCCTCGGCCTCTCCCCTGGTGGGGCCTCGGCCTCTCGCCCTGGTGGGGCTTTGGCCTCTGCCTCTCGCCCTGGTGGGGCTTTGGCCTCTGCCTCTCGCCCTGGTGGGGCTTTGGGCCTCTGCCTCTCGCCCTGGTGGGGCTTTGGCCTCTGCCTCTCTCCCTGGTGGGGCCTCGGCCTCTGGCCATATCACCCTGGTGGGGCCTCGGCCTCTGGCCATATCACCCTGGTGGGGCCTCGGCCTCTGGCCATCTCACCCTGGTGGGGCCTCGGCCTCTGGCCATCTCACCCTGGTGGGGCCTCGGCCTGTCTCGCCCTGGTGGGGCCTCGGCCTCCCGCCCTGTTGGGGTGTCTCGCCCTGGTGAGGCCTCGGCCTCTCGCCCTGGTGGGGCCTCGGCCTCTCGCCCTGGTGGGGCCTCGGCCTCTGCCTCTCGCCCTGGTGGGGCCTCGGCCTCTGCCTCTCGCCCTGGTGGGGCTTTGGCCTCTGCCTCTCGCCCTGGTGGGGCTTTGGCCTCTGC
This sequence comes from Ambystoma mexicanum, assembly GCF_040938575.1. NCBI lineage: Eukaryota > Metazoa > Chordata > Amphibia > Caudata > Ambystomatidae > Ambystoma > Ambystoma mexicanum. Next base: position 1,419,997,711 of record NC_090923.1, read on the forward strand.
CTCTCGCCCTGGTGGGGCTTTGGCCTCTGCCTCTCTCCCTGGTGGGGCCTTGGCCTCTACCTCTTTCCCTGGTGGGGCCTTGGCCTCGGCCTCTCGCACTGGTAGAGCCTCGCCCTCTCACCCTGGTGGGGCCTGGGCCTCTCGGCCTCTCGCCCTGGTGGGGCCTCTCGGCCTCTCGTCCTGGTGGGGCCTCTCGGCCTCTCGCCCTGGTGGGGCCTCTCGGCCTCTCGCCCTGGTGGGGCCTCTCTGCCTCTCGCCCTGGTGGGGCCTCTCGGCCTCTCGCCCTGGTGGGGCCTCTCGGCCTCTCGCCCTGGTGGGGCCTCTGCCTCTCGCCCTGGTGGGGCATCGGCCTCTGCCTCTCGCCCTGGTGGGGCCTCGGCCTCTGCCTCTCGCCCTGGTGGGGCCTCGGCCTCTCGCCCTGGTGGGGCCTCAGCCTCTCGCCCTGGTGGGGCCTCTGCCTCTCGCCCTGGTGGGGCCTCTGGCCTCTCGCCCTTTTGGGGCTCTGGCCTCGGCCTCTCGCCCTGGTGGGGCCACGGCCTCGGCCTCTCGCCCTGGTGGGGTCTCGGCCTCTCGCCCTGGTGGGGCCTTGGCCTCTCGCCATCTCACCCTGACGGGGCCTCGGCCTCTCGCCCTGTTGTGGTGTCTCTGCCTCTTGGCTGGTGGGGCCTCGGCCTCTGCCTCTCTCGCCCTGGTGGGGCATCAACCTCTTTTGCCATGGTGGGGCATCGGCTTCTCTCGCCCTGGTGTGGCCTTGGCCTCTACCTCTCGCCCTGGGGGGCGTTGGCCTGTACCTCTCGCCCTGGTGGGGCCTTGGCCTTTACCTCTCGCCCTGGTGGGGCCTTGGCCTCTGCCTCTCGCCCTGGTGGGGCCTTGGCCTCTGCCTCTCGCCCTGGTGGGGCCTTGGCCTCTGCCTCTCGCCCTGGTGGGGCCTTGGCCTCTGCCTCTCGCCCTGGTGGGGCCTTGGCCTCTGCCTCTCGCCCTGGTGGGGCCTTGGCCTCTGCCTCTCGCCCTGGTGGGGCCTTGGCCTCTGCCTCTCGCCCTGGTGGGGCCTTGGCCTCTGCCTCTCGCCCTGGTGGGGCCTTGGCCTCTGCCTCTCGCCCTGGTGGGGCCTTGGCTTCTACCTCTCGCCCTGGTGGGGCTTTGGCCTCTACCTCTCGCCCTGGTCGGGCCTTGGCCTCTTGCCCTGGTGGGGCCTCAGCCTCTCACCCTGGTGGGGCCTCTGCCTCTCAGCCTCTCACCCTGGTGGGGCCTCTGCCTCTCAGCCTCTCACCCTGGTGGGGCCTCAGCCTCTTAGCCTCTCACCCTGGTGGGGCCTCGGCCTCTGCCTCTCGCCCTGGTTGGGCCTCTGCCTCTCGCCCTGGTTGGGCCTCTGCCTCTCGCCCTGGTTGGGCCTCTGCCTCTCGCCCTGGTTGGGCCTCTGCCTCTCGCCCTGGTGGGGCCTCAGCCTCTCGCCATCTCACCCTGGTGGGGCCTCAGCCTCTCGCCATCTCACCCTGACGGGGCTTCGGCCTCTCGCCCTGCTGGGGCTTCGGCCTCTCACCCTGCTGGGGCCTCGGCCACTGCCTCTCACCTTGGTGAAGCATTGGCCTCGGCCTCTCTCCCTGGTCGGGCCTTGGCCTCGGCCTCTTGCCTTAGTGGGGACTTGGCCTCTCGCCCTGGTGGAGCCTTGAACTCTCGCTCTGGTGGGGCCTCGGCCTCGACCTCTCGCCCTCTCGGCCTTGTGGGGCCTCGGGCTCTCGGCCTCTGCCTCTTGCCCTGGTGGGGCCTTGGCCTCTTGCCCTGGTGGGGCCTTGGCCTCTTGCCCTGGTGGGGCCTCGGCCTCTCGCCCTGTTGGGGTGTCTCGGCCTCTCGGCTGGCGGGGCCTCGGGCCTCTGCCTCTCGCCCTGGTGGGGCCTCTGCCTCTCGCCCTGGTGGGGCCTCTGCCTCTCGCCCTGGTGGGGCCTCGACCTCTCGCCCTGGTGGGGCCTCGGCATCGACCTCTCGCCCTGGTGGGGCCTCGGCATCGACCTCTCGCCCTGGTGGGGCCTCGGCATCGACCTCTCGCCCTGGTGGGGCCTCGGCATCGACCTCTCGCCCTGGTGGGGCCTTGGCATCGACCTCTCGCCCTGGTGGGGCCTCGGCATCGACCTCTCGCCCTGGTGGGGCCTGGGCATCGACCTCTCGCCCTGGTGGGGCCTGGGCATCGACCTCTCGCCCTGGTGGGGCCTGGGCATCGACCTCTCGCCCTGGTGGGGCCTGGGCATCGACCTCTCGCCCTGGTGGGGCCTCGGCATCGGCCTCTCGCCCTGGTGGGGCCTCGGCCTCTGCCTCTCGCTCTGGTGGGGCCTCGGCCTCTCGGCCTCTCGCCCTGGTGGGGCCTCTCGCCCTGGTGGGGCCTCTCGGCCTCTCGCCCTGGTGGGGCCTCTCGGCCTTTCGCCCTGGTGGGGCCTCGGCCTCTGGCCATTATCACCCTGGTGGGGCTTTGGCCTCTGCCTCTCGCCCTGGTGGGGCTTTGGCCTCTGCCTCTCGCCCTGGTGGGGCTTTGGCCTCTGCCTCTCTCCCTGGTGGGGCCTCGGCCTCTGGCCATATCACCCTGGTGGGGCCTCGGCCTCTGGCCATATCACCCTGGTGGGGCCTCGGCCTCTGGCCATATCACCCTGGTGGGGCCTCGGCCTCTGGCCATATCACCCTGGTGGGGCCTCGGCCTCTGGCCATCTCACCCTGGTGGGGCCTCGGCCTCTGGCCATCTCACCCTGGTGGGGCCTCGGCCTGTCTCGCCCTGGTGGGGCCTCGGCCTCCCGCCCTGTTGGGGTGTCTCGCCCTCTCGCCCTGGTGAGGCCTCGGCCTCTCGCCCTGGTGGGGCCTCGGCCTCTCCCCTGGTGGGGCCTCGGCCTCTGCCTCTCGCCCTGGTGGGGCCTCGGCCTCTGCCTCTCGCCCTGGTGGGGCTTTGGCCTCTGCCTCTCGCCCTGGTGGGGCTTTGGCCTCTGCCTCTCGCCCTGGTGGGGCTTTTGGCCTCTGCCTCTCGCCCTGGTGGGGCTTTGGCCTCTGCCTCTCTCCCTGGTGGGGCCTTGGCCTCTACCTCTTTCCCTGGTGGGGCCTTGGCCTCGGCCTCTCGCACTGGTAGAGCCTCGGCCTCTCGCCCTGGTGGGGCCTGGGCCTCTCGGCCTCTCGCCCTGGTGGGGCCTCGGCCTCTCGCCCTGGTGGGGCCTCGGCCTCTCGCCCTGGTGGGGCCTCGGCCTCTCGCCCTGGTGGGGCCTCGGCCTCTCGCCCTGGTGGGGCCTCGGCCTCTCGCCCTGGTGGGGCCTCTGGCCTCTCGCCCTTTTGGGGCTCTGGCCTCTCGCCCTGGTGGGGCCACGGCCTCCGGCCTCTCGCCCTGGTGGGGCCACGGCCTCGGCCTCTCGCCCTGGTGGGGTCTCGGCCTCTCGCCCTGGTGGGGCCTCGGCCTCTCGCCATCTCACCCTGACGGGGCCTCGGCCTCTCGCCCTGGTGGGGCCTCGGCTTCTGCCTCTCGCCCTGGTGGGGCCTCGGCTTCTGCCTCTCGCCCTGGTGGGGCCTCGGCTTCTGCCTCTCGCCCTGGTGGGGCCTCGGCTTCTGCCTCTCGCCCTGGTGGGGCCTCGGCTTCTGCCTCTCGCCCTGGTGGGGCCTCGGCTTCTGCCTCTCGTCCTGGTGGTGCCTCGGCTTCTGCCTATCGCCCTGGTGGGGCCTCGGCCTCTCTCGCCCTGGTGGGGCCTCGGCCTCTCTCGCCCTGGTGGGGCCTCGGCCTCTCTCGCCCTGGTGGGGCCTCGGCCTCTCTCGCCCTGGTGGGGCCTCGGCCTCTCTCGCCCTGGTGGGGCCTTGGCCTCTGCCTCTCGCCCTGGTGGGGCCTCGGCCTCTCGCCCTGTTGTGGTGTCTCTGGCCTCTTGGCTGGTGGGGCCTCGGCCTCTGCCTCTCTCGCCCTGGTGGGGCATCAACCTCTTTTGCCATGGTGGGGCATCGGCTTCTCTCGCCCTGGTGTGGCCTTGGCCTCTACCTCTCGCCCTGGGGGGCGTTGGCCTGTACCTCTCGCCCTGGTGGGGCCTTGGCCTTTACCTCTCGCCCTGGTGGGGCCTTGGCGTCTGCCTTTCGCCCTGGTGGGGCCTTGGCCTCTGCCTCTCGCCCTGGTGGGGCCTTGGCCTCTGCTCTCGCCCTGGTGGGGCCTTGGCCTCTGCCTCTCGCCCTGGTGTGGCCTTGGCCTCTGCCTCTCGCCCTGGTGTGGCCTTGGCCTCTGCCTCTCGCCCTGGTGGGGCCTTGGCTTCTACCTCTCGCCCTGGTGGGGCTTTGGCCTCTACCTCTCGCCCTGGTGGGGCTTTGGCCTCTACCTCTCGCCCTGGTCGGGCCTTGGCCTCTTGCCCTGGTGGGGCCTCTGCCTCTCAGCCTCTCACCCTGGTGGGGCCTCTGCCTCTCAGCCTATCACCCTGGTGGGGCCTCAGCCTCTCAGCCTCTCACCCTGGTGGGGCCTCAGCCTCTCACCCTGGTGGGGCCTCGGCCTCTGCCTCTCACCCTGGTGGGGCCTCGGCCTCTGCCTCTCGCCCTGGTTGGGCCTCTGCCTCTCGCCCTGGTTGGGCCTCTGCCTCTCGCCCTGGTTGGGCCTCTGCCTCTCACCCTGGTTGGGCCTCTGCCTCTCACCCTGGTTGGGCCTCAGCCTCTCGCCATCTCACCCTGGTGGGGCCTCAGCCTCTCGCCATCTCACCCTGACGGGGCTTCGGCCTCTCGCCCTGCTGGGGCTTCGGCCTCTCACCCTGCTGGGGCCTCGGCCACTGCCTCTCACCTTGGTGAAGCATTGGCCTCGGCCTCTCTCCCTGGTCGGGCCTTGGCCTCGGCCTCTTGCCTTAGTGGGGACTTGGCCTCTCGCCCTGGTGGGGCCTTGAACTCTCGCTCTGGTGGGGCCTCGGCCTTGACCTCTCGCCCTCTCGGCCTTGTGGGGCCCTCGGGCTCTCGGCCTCTGCCTCTCGCCCTGGTGGGGCCTTGGCCTCTTGCCCTGGTGGGGCCTCGGCCTCTCGCCCTGTTGGGGTGTCTCGGCCTCTCGGCTGGCGGGGCCTCGGCCTCTGCCTCTCGCCCTGGTGGGGCCTCTGCCTCTCGCCCTGGTGGGGCCTCGACCTCTCGCCCTGGTGGGGCCTCGGCATCGACCTCTCGCCCTGGTGGGGCCTCGGCATCGACCTCTCGCCCTGGTGGGGCCTCGGCATCGACCTCTCGCCCTGGTGGGGCCTCGGCATCGACCTCTCGCCCTGGTGGGGCCTCGGCATCGACCTCTCGCCCTGGTGGGGCCTGGGCATCGACCTCTCGCCCTGGTGGGGCCTCGGCATTGGCCTCTCGCCCTGGTGGGGCCTCGGCATTGGCCTCTCGCCCTGGTGGGGCCTCGGCATTGGCCTCTCGCCCTGGTGGGGCCTCGGCATCTGCCTCTCGCTCTGGTGGGGCCTCGGCATCTGCCTCTCGCTCTGGTGGGGCCTCAGCCTCTGCCTCTCGCTCTGGTGGGGCCTCGGCCTCTGCCTCTCGCTCTGGTGGGGCCTCTGCCTCTCGCCCTGGTGGGGCCTCGGCCTCTGCCTCTCGCCCTGGTGGGGCCTCGGCCTCTCGCCCTGGTGGGGCCTCTCGGCCTCTCGCCCTGGTGGGGCCTCTCGGCCTCTCGCCCTGGTGGGGCCTCTCGGCCTTTCGCCCTGGTGGGGCCTCTCGGCCTTTCGCCCTGGTGGGGCCTCTCGGCCTTTCGCCCTGGTGGGGCCTCTCGGCCTTTCGCCCTGGTGGGGCCTCGGCCTTTCGCCCTGGTGGAGCCTTGAACTCTCGCTCTGGTGGGCCTCGGCCTCGACCTCTCGCCCTCTCGGCCTGGTGGGGCCTCGGGCTCTCGGCCTCTGCCTCTCGCCCTGATGGGGCCTTGGCCTCTCGCCCTGTTGGGGTGTCTCGGCCTCTCGCCCTGTTGGGGTGTCTCGGCCTCTCGGCTGGCGGGGCCTCAGCCTCTGCCTCTCGCCCTGGTGGGGCCTCTGCCTCTCGCCCTGGTGGGGCCTCGGCCTCTCGCCCTGGTGGGGCCTCGGCCTCGGCCTCTCGCCCTGGTGGGGCCTCGGCCTCGGCCTCTCGCCCTGGTGGGGCCTCGGCCTCTGCCTCTCGCCCTGGTGGGGCCTCGGCCTCTGCCTCTCGCCCTGGTGGGGCCTCGGCCTCTGCCTCTCGCCCTGGTGGGGCCTCTGCCTCTCGCTCTGGTGGGGCTTCGGCCTCTGCCTCTCGCCCTGGTGGGGCCTCGGCCTCTCGTCCTGGTGGGGCCTCGGCCTCTCGTCCTGGTGGGGCCTCGGCCTCTCGCCCTGGTGGGGCCTCGGCCTCTCGCCCTGGTGGGGCCTCGGCCTCTCGCTCTGGTGGGGCCTCGGCCTCTCGCTCTGGTGGGGCCTCGGCCTCTCGCTCTGGTGGGGCCTCGGCCTCGCCCTGGTGGGGCCTGGGGCCTCTCGGCCTCTCGCATTGGTGGGGCCTCGGCCTCTCTGCCTCTCGACGTGGTGGGGCCTCGGCCTGTCTCGCCCTGGTGGGGCCTCGGCCTGTCTCGCCCTGGTGGGGCCTCGGCCTGTCTCGCCCTGGTGGGGCCTTGGCCTCGGCCTCTCGCCCTGGTGGGGCCTTGGCCTCGTCCTCTCGCCCTGGTGGGGCCTCGGCCTCTCGCACTGGTAGAGCCTCGCCCTCTCGCCCTGGTGGGGCCTCGGCCTCTCGGCCTGGTGGGGCCTCGGCCTCTCGGCCTGGTGGGGCCTCGGCCTCTCGGCCTGGTGGGGCCTCGGCCTCTCGGCCTGGTGGGGCATCGACCTCTGCCTCTCGCCCTGGTGGGGCCTCGGCCTCTCGCCCTGGTGGGGCCTTGGCCTCGGCCTCTCGCCCTGGTGGGGCCTTGGCCTCGGCCTCTCGCCCTGGTGGGGCCTTGGCCTCTGCCTCTCGCCCTGGTGGGGCCTTGGCCTCTGCCTCTCGCCCTGGTGGGGCCTTGGCCTCTGCCTCTCGCCCTGGTGGGGCCTTGGCCTCGGCCTCTCGCCCTGGTGGGGCCTTGGCCTCGGCCTCTCGCCCTGGTGGGGCCTTGGCCTCGGCCTCTCGCCCTGGTGGGGCCTTGGCCTCGTCCTCTCGCCCTGGTGGGGCCTCGGCCTCTCGCACTGGTAGAGCCTCGCCCTCTCGCCCTGGTGGGGCCTGGGCCTCTCGGCCTCTCGCATTGGTGGGGCCCTGGTGGGGCCTCGCCTCCTCGCCCTGTTGGGGTGCCTCGCCCTTTCGCCCTGTTGGGGTGCCTCGCCCTTTCGCCCTGTTGGGGTGCCTCGCCCTTTCGCCCTGTTGGGGTGCCTCGGCCTCTCGCCCTGGTGGGGCCTCGGCCTCTCGCCCTGGTGGGGCCTCGGCCTCTCGCCCTGGTGGGGCCTCGGCCTCTCGGCCTGGTGGGGCCTCGGCCTCTCGGCCTGGTGGGGCATCGACCTCTGCCTCTCGCCCTGGTGGGGCCTCGGCCTCGGGCCTTGGCCTCGGCCTCTCGCCCTGGTGGGGCCTTGGCCTCGGCCTCTCGCCCTGGTGGGGCCTTGGCCTCGGCCTCTCGCCCTGGTGGGGCCTTGGCCTCTGCCTCTCGCCCTGGTGGGGCCTTGGCCTCTGCCTCTCGCCCTGGTGGGGCTTTGGCCTCTTACTCTCGCCCTGGTCGGGCCTTGGCCTCTCGCCCTGGTGGGGCCTCTGCCTCTCAGCCTCTCACCCTGGTGGGGCCTCAGCCTCTCAGCCTCTCACCCTGGTGGGGCCTCAGCCTCTCAGCCTCTCACCCTGGTGGGGCTTCAGCCTCTCAGCCTCTCACCCTGGTGGGGCCTCAGCCTCTGCCTCTCGCCCTGGTGGGGCCTCTGCCTCTCGCCCTGGTTGGGCCTCTGCCTCTCGCCCTGGTTGGGCCTCTGCCTCTCACCCTGGTTGGGCCTCTGCCTCTCGCCCTGGTGGGGCCTCGGCCTCTCGCCATCTCACCCTGGTGGGGCCTCAGCCTCTCGCCATCTCACCCTGCTGGGGCTTCGGCCTCTCGCCCTGCTGGGGCTTCGGCCTCTCGCCCTGCTGGGGCCTCAGCCTCTCAGCCTCTCACCCTGGTGGGGCCTCAGCCTCTGCCTCTCACCCTGGTGGGGCCTCGGCCTCTGCCTCTCGCCCTGGTTGGGCCTCTGCCTCTCGCCCTGGTTGGGCCTCTGCCTCTCACCCTGGTTGGGCCTCTGCCTCTCGCCCTGGTGGGGCCTCGGCCTCTCGCCATCTCACCCTGGTGGGGCCCCAGCCTCTCGCCATCTCACCCTGACAGGGCTTCGGCCTCTCGCCCTGCTGGGGCTTCGGCCTCTCGCCCTGCTGGGGCTTCGGCCTCTCGCCCTGCTGGGGCTTCGGCCTCTCACCCTGCTGGGGTCTCGGCCACTGCCTCTAACCCTGGTGAAGCATTGGCCTCGGCCTCTCTCCCTGGTCGGGCCTTGGCCTCGGCCTCTTGCCTTAGTGGGGACTTGGCCTCTCGCCCTGGTGGAGCCTTGAACTCTCGCTCTGGTGGGGCCTCGGCCTCGACCTCTCGGCCTCTCGCCCTGGTGGGGCCTCGGCCTCTGCCTCTCGCCCTGGTGGGGCCTCGGCCTCTGCCTCTCGCCCTGGTGGGGCCTCGGCCTCTGCCTCTCGCTCTGGTGGGGCTTCGGCCTCTGCCTCTCGCTCTGGTGGGGCTTCGGCCTCTGCCTCTCGCTCTGGTGGGGCCTCGGCCTCTCGACGTGGTGGGGCCTTGGCCTGTCTCGCCCTGGTGGGGCCTCGGCCTGTCTCGCCCTGGTGGGGCCTCGGCCTGTCTCGCCCTGGTGGGGCCTTGGCCTGTCTCGCCCTGTCTCGCCCTGGTGGGGCCTTGGCCTCGGCCTCTCGCCCTGGTGGGGCCTTGGCCTCGTCCTCTCGCCCTGGTGGGGCCTCGGCCTCTCGCACTGGTAGAGCCTCGCCCTCTCGCCCTGGTGGGGCCTGGGCCTCTCGGCCTCTCGCATTGGTGGGTCCTCAGCCTTCCGCCCTGGTGGGGCCTCGGCCTCCCGCACTGGTGGGGCCCTGGTGGGGCCTCGGCCTCTCGCCCTGTTGGGGTGCCTCGCCCTTTTGCCCTGTTGGGGTGCCTCGCCCTTTTGCCCTGGTGGGGCCTCGGCCTCTCGCCCTGGTGGGGCCTCGGCCTCTCGCCCTGGTGGGGCCTCGGCCTCTCGGCCTGGTGGGGCCTCGGCCTCTCGGCCTGGTGGGGCATCGACCTCTGCCTCTCGCCCTGATGGGGCCTCGGCCTCTCGCCCTGGTGGGGCCTCGGCCTCTCGCCCTGGTGGGGCCTTGGCCTCGGCCTCTCACACTGGTAGAGCCTCGCCCTCTCGCCCTGGTGGGGCCTGGGCCTCTCGCATTGGTGGGGCCTCAGCCTTCCGCCCTGGTGGGGCCTCGGCCTCCCGCACTGGTGGGGCCCTGGTGGGGCCTCGGCCTCTCGCCCTGTTGGGATGCCTCGCCCTTTCGCCCTGTTGGGGTGCCTCGGCCTCTCGCCCTGGTGGGGCCTCGGCCTCTCGCCCTGGTGGGGCCTCGGCCTCTCGCCCTGGTGGGGCCTCGGCCTCTCGCCCTGGTGGTTCCTCGGCCTCTCGCCCTGGTGGGGCCTCGGCCTCTCGGCCTGGTGGGGCCTCGGCCTCTCGGCCTGGTGGGGCCTTGGCCTCTCGGCCTGGTGGGGCATCGACCTCTGCCTCTCGCCCTGGTGGGGCCTCGGCCTCTCGCCCTGGTGGGGCCTCTGCCTCTCGCCCTGATGGGGCTTCGGCCTCTCGCCCTGGTGGGGCCTCGGCCTCTCTCGCCCTGGTGGGGCCTCGGCCTCTGCCTCTCGCCCTGGTGGGTTGTCTGTTTTTTTGTTGCCCCATCCATAACATTTATGATCTAAAGCAATAAAAGCTAGTCCCTATGTTTGAGGCAGAAGATCGCATGAGAGACATAAGTAGGATATGGATATTTTTCTTGGAGTGGCTTATAAACACGCACATGCTGTTGCAGTAATCTAGTTGGGATATAGCCTGTTCCTGGGTCCATTCTATTTTGACTGATATATTAAGCAGGTGAAATTTGTTGAACATTCCTCTTAATCATATTCCCTTTTCATAGTACCAGTCTCTTTATAGTGCCTATTCTATGTCCTATTCCCGCTTCCTAGTCTCCTTTCCATGTCCATTTTTGTTTCTCGTATTCTTTCTTCCTTGCCTATCCTTCTTGTAGACAGTCTAAAAGACCTAGTTCCAGCACCAAACCTATAAGTCTTGAATTGCAGCAGTTTATGCCTCTAATGCTAGTTGCATTTTGATGTCCCTTCAATATTGAATTCAAATGCCAATAATGTTTCGAGGTTTTATTAAACCAACCACTTAAAACAGATTGTTCACTCTAACTCAACATACAAAATATAAAGTTCCATTCTTTCTAACTGAACAAGCAAAGAAAAAGCCAACCAGTGTTTCAACCTATAACAAGTTTTCATCCGGGCTACATTGAGACATATCTGTAGATCACTTTCCTAATCTGCACCGAATAGCTTGAACTTGATATTTAGGGCTTTCCTCGTGGGCGCCCGTGAGGAAAGCCATTGGAGGGAGCCTGAAAGAGGTTCCTCCAATTTAGAAGCTAGGAACACTCCACTGGTTGTACATAAGCATTTCAAATGACAGACAGTCTTATCAGGAACACAGGCTACATTTTATTTCTTTTCCATTAGGGTGGATGTTCTAAATATCAAGTTAATTCAAGTGCAAGCTATTCAGCTTGTATTTGTTCAGCTTGTATTTGTTGCAGATTAGGAAAGTGATCTACAGATACTGTGTCAATTTCTTTACTTGAGCTTGTTCAGTTGGAAGAAATAGAACCTATGTATGTTGAGGATTAGCTTTAATAAAGCCACATAAAACATTGAATTGAAATGTGAATTACATATTGATTGGAATATCAAAATACAACCAGTATTTATTTGAGGCATAAACTGCTGGCAATTTAAGACCTATGGGTTTGGTGCTTGAACTGGATCTTTTAGACATTATATAGCTTTCTCTAGAGTCAGAGGGTGAGTCTTGGTATCATCCATGGTACTCTCCATCTTGCCAAACACATTGCTTTCAAATTGTATATTTGCATATATTACTGGTGGGGCCTCTGCCTCTCGCCTTGGGGGTCCTCGGCCTCTCGCCCGGGTGTGGCCTCGGCCTCTCGGCCCGGTGGGGCCTCGGCCTCTGCCTCTCGCTCTGGTGTGGCCTCGGCCTCTGTCTCTCGCCCTGGAGCGGCCTCGGCCTCTCTCGCCCCAGTGGGCCTCCTTGTGGGGCCTCGGCCTCTCGCCCTGGCGGGTCCTCGGTCTCGGCAAGCAGTCAGGGTTCCCAAAAATTCTTGCTGGGGGAAGTGCACAAAATGTTCCATGACTAGTGCTGTGGTAGTAAGTAAGATTGAGCGATTGTTCATGAGATGGGTAGGTGTGGTTATTACGGTGCATTTAGGAGGTTCATGATGTGCAGGAATAATGTTCTGCTGTGGGGCCTTTGCGTTTTTGCTGGGTCTTTCCATTCTTAAAAGGGTCTTGAATAATTGGAGGCTTGGATGATGAAGCCTTGGGTTGAGGCTAATCTTGCCTGGTCTTTTTTTTTCTAGGACTTTCCAGTTGCAGTTGTCTGAAGATGCTGATCCAAGGGATCTGGTAGGTATATAATTTGGTGCTACATTGCAAAAGGCCTTGTGAGTCAGACGATGATTTTGTGGATTTTTGTGTTGCCCCATCCATAGCATTTATGATCTAAAGCAGTAAAAGCTAGTCCCTATGTTGCCTAAGATCACATGAGACACATGTATGAGATGGATATTTTTCTTGGGGTGGCTTATATACACAAACATGCTGTTGCAGTAATCTAGTTGGGATATAACCAATTCTTGGGTCCATTCTATTTTGACTGATATACAGGGTGGGGAGTTTTTTTTTTTTTTAACCAGGTGAAATCTGTTGAGCATTCCTCTTAATCATTTTCCCTTTTCATAGTACCGATCTTTTTATAGTGCCTATTCTGTGTCCTAGTCCCGCTTACTAGTCTCTTTTCCATGTCCATTTTTCTCTCTCAGACTTTGGTATAACCTCATTCTAGACTACATTATCCTTATCATTGTGGTCCCTCTTCCTCATCATAAGGGGCCTCCTCTTCCTCTCGCCCTGGTAGGGTCACGGCCTCTCGCCATCTCACCCTGACGGGGCCTCAGCCTCTCGCCCTGGTGGGGCCTCGGCCTCTCACCCTCGTGGGGCCTTGGCCTCTGCCTTTCACCCTGGTGGGGCCTCTGCCTCTCGCCGTGGTGGGGCCTCTGCCTCTCGCCGTGGTGGGGCCTCTGCCTCTCGCCGTGGTGGGGCCTCTGCCTCTCGCCCTGGTGGGGCCTTGGCCTCTGCCTCTCGCCCTGGTGGGGCCTTGGCCTCTGCCTCTCGCCCTGGTGAGGCCTTGGCCTCTGCCTCTCGCCCTGGTGGGGCCTTGGCCTCGGCCTCTCGCCCTGGTGGGGCCTCGGCCTCTCGCCCTGGTGGGGTGTCTCGGCCTCTCGGCTGGCGGGGTGTCTCGGCCTCTCGGCTGGCGGGGTGTCTCGGCCTCTCGGCTGGCGGGGTGTCTCGGCCTCTCGGCTGGCGGGGCCTCTGCCTCCCGCCCTGGTGGGGCCTCTGCCTCCCGCCCTGGTGGGGCCTCTGCCTCCCGCCCTGGTGGGGCCTCGGCCTCCCGCCCTGTTGGGGTGTCTCGGCCTCTCGGCTGGCGGGGCCTCGGCCTCCCGCCCTGGTGGGGCCTCGGCCTCCCGCCCTGGTGGGGCCTCGGCCTCCCGCCCTGGTGGGGCCTCGGCCTCCCGCCCTGTTGGGGTGTCTCGGCCTCTCGGCTGGCGGGGCCTCTGCCTCTCGCCCTGTTGGGGCCTCGGCCTCTGCCTCTCGCCCTGGTGGGGCCTCGGCTTCTGCCTCTCGCCCTGGTGGGGCCTCTGCCTCCCGCCCTGGTGGGGCCTCGGCCTCCCGCCCTGTTGGGGTGTCTCGGCCTCTCGGCTGGCGGGGCCTCGGCCTCCCGCCCTGGTGGGGCCTCGGCCTCCCGCCCTGGTGGGGCCTCGGCCTCCCGCCCTGGTGGGGCCTCGGCCTCCCGCCCTGTTGGGGTGTCTCGGCCTCTCGGCTGGCGGGGCCTCTGCCTCTCGCCCTGTTGGGGCCTCGGCCTCTGCCTCTCGCCCTGGTGGGGCCTTGGCCTCTCGGCCTGTTGGGGTGTCTCGGCCTCTCGGCCTGTTTGGGTGTCTCGGCCTCTCGCCCTGTTGGGGTGTCTCGGCCTCTCGGCCTGTTTGGGTGTCTCGGCCTCTCGCCCTGTTGGGGTGTCTCGGCCTCTCGCCCTGTTGGGGTGTCTCGGCCTCTCGCCCTGTTGGGGTGTCTCGGCCTCTCGCCCTGTTGGGGTGTCTCTCCCTCTCATCCTGTTGGAGCTTTCGGCATCTGCCTCTCGGCTGGCGAGGCCTCAATCTCTGCCTCTCGCACTGGTGGGGCCTTGGCCTCTGGCTTTTGCCCTGGTGGGGCCTCTGCCTTTTGCCCTGGTGGGGCCTCTGCCTTTTGCCCTGGTGGGGCCTCTGCCTTTTGCCCTGGTGGGGCCTCGGCCTCTCGCCCTGGTGGGGCCTCGGCCTCGGCCTCTCGCCCTGGTGGGGCCTCGGCCTCGGCCTCTCGCCCTGGTGGGGCATTGGCCTCGGCCTCTCGCCCTGGTGGGGCATTGGCCTCGGCCTCTCGCCCTGGTGGGGCATTGGCCTCGGCCTCTCGCCCTGGTGTAGCATTGACCTCGGCCTCTCGCCCTGGTGGGGCCTTGGCCTCGGCCTCTCGCCCTGGTGGGGCCTTGGCCTCGGCCTCTCGCCCTGGTGGGGCCTTGGCCTCGGCCTCTCGCCTTGGTGGGGCCCTGGTGGGGCCTCGGCCTCTCGCCCTGTTGGGATGCCTCGCCCTTTCGCCCTGTTGGGGTGCCTCGCCCTTTCGCCCTGTTGGGGTGCCTCGCCCTTTCGCCCTGTTGGGGTGCCTTGCCCTTTCGCCCTGTTGGGGTGCCTTGCCCTTTCGCCCTGGTGGGGTGCCTCGCCCTTTCGCCCTGGTGGGGTGCCTCGGCCTCTCGCCCTGGTGGGGCCTCGGCCTCTCGGCCTGGTGGGGCCTCGGCCTCTCGGCCTGGTGGGGCCTTGGCCTCTCGGCCTGGTGGGGCATCGACCTCTGCCTCTCGCCCTGATGGGGCCTCGGCCTCTCGCCCTGGTGGGGTGTCTCAGATTTTTTGTTGCCCCATCCATAACATTTATGATCTAAAGCAATAAAAGCTAGTCCCTATGTTTGAGGCAGAAAATCGCATGAGAGACATAAGTAGGATATGGATATTTTTCTTGGAGTGGCTTATAAACACGCACATGCTGTTGCAGTAATCTAGTTGGGATATAGCCAGTTCCTGGGTCCATTCTATTTTGACTGATATATTAAGCAGGTGAAATTTGTTGAACATTCCTCTTAATCATATTCCCTTTTCATAGTACCAGTCTCTTTATAGTGCCTATACTATGTCCTATTCCCGCTTCCTAGTCTCCCTTCCATGTCCATTTTTGTTTCTCGTATTCTTTCTTCCTTGCCTATCCTTCTTGTAGACAGTCTAAAAGACCTAGTTCCAGCACCAAACCTAGAAGTCTTGAATTGCAGCAGTTTATGCCTCTAATGCTAGTTGCATTTTGATGTCCCTTCAATATTGAATTCAAATGCCAATAATGTTTCGAGGTTTTATTAAACCAACCACTTAAAACAGATTGTTCACTCTAACTCAACATACAAAATATAAAGTTCCATTCTTTCTAACTGAACAGCAAAGAAAAAGCCAACCAGTGTTTCAACCTATAACAAGTTTTCATCCGGGCTACATTGAGACATATCTGTAGATCACTTTCCTAATCTGCACCGAATAGCTTGAACTTGATATTTAGGGCTTTCCTCGTGGGCGCCCGTGAGGAAAGCCATTGGAGGGAGCCTGAAAGAGGTTCCTCCAATTTAGAAGCTAGGAACACTCCACTGGTTGTACATAAGCATTTCAAATGACAGACAGTCTTATCAGGAACACAGGCTACATTTTATTTCTTTTCCATTAGGGTGGATGTTCTAAATATCAAGTTAATTCAAGTGCAAGCTATTCAGCTTGTATTTGTTCAGCTTGTATTTGTTGCAGATTAGGAAAGTGATCTACAGATACTGTGTCAATTTCTTTACTTGAGCTTGTTCAGTTGGAAGAAATAGAACCTATGTATGTTGAGGATTAGCTTTAATAAAGCCACATAAAACATTGAATTGAAATGTGAATTACATATTGATTGGAACATCAAAATACAACCAGTATTTATTTGAGGCATAAACTGCTGGCAATTTAAGACCTATGGGTTTGGTGCTTGAACTGGATCTTTTAGACATTATATAGCTTTCTCTAGAGTCAGAGGGTGAGTCTTGGTATCATCCATGGTACTCTCCATCTCGCCAAACACATTGCTTTCAAATTGTATATTTGCATATATTACTGGTGGGGCCTCTGCCTCTCGCCTTGGGGGTCCTCAGCCTCTCGCCCGGGTGGGGCCTCTGCCTCTCGGCCCGGTGGGGCCTCGGCCTCTGCCTCTCGCTCTGGTGTGGCCTCGGCCTCTGTCTCTCGCCCTGGAGCGGCCTCGGCCTCGGCCTCTCTCGCCCCAGTGGGGCTCCTTGTGGGGCCTCGGCCTCTCGCCCTGTCGGGTCCTCGGTCTCGGCAAGCAGTCAGGGTTCCCAAAAATTCTTGCTGGGGGAAGTGCACAAAATGTTCCATGACTAGTGCTGTGGTAGTAAGTAAGATTGAGCGATTGTTCATGAGATGGGTAGGTGTGGTTATTACGGTGCATTTAGGAGGTTCATGATGTGCAGGAATAATGTTCTGCTGCGGGGCCTTTGCGTTTTTTCTGGGTCTTTCCATTCTTAAAAGGGTCTTGAATAATTGGAGGCTTGGATGATGAAGCCTTGGGTTGAGGCTAATCTTGCCTGGTCTTTTTTTTCTAGGACTTTCCAGTTGCAGTTGTCTGAAGATGCTGATCCAAGGGATCTGGTAGGTATATAATTTGGTGCTACATTGCAAAAGGCCTTGTGAGTCAGACAATGATTTTGTGGATTTTTGTGTTGCCCCATCCATAGCATTTATGATCTAAAGCAGTAAAAGCTAGCCCCATCCATAGCATTTATGATCTAAAGCAGTAAAAGCTAGTCCCTATGTTGCCGAAGATCACATGAGACACATGTATGAGATGGATATTTTTATTGGGGTGGCTTATAAACACAAACATGCTGTTGCAGTAATCTAGTTGGGATATAACCAATTCTTGGGTCCATTCTATTTTGACTGATATACAGGGTGGGGAGTTTTTTTTTTTTAACCAGGTGAAATCTGTTGAGCATTCCTCTCAATCATTTTCCCTTTTCATAGTACCGATCTTTTTATAGTGCCTATTCTGTGTCCTAGTCCCGCTTACTAGTCTCTTTTCCATGTCCATTTTTCTCTCTCAGACTTTGGTATAACCTCATTCTAGACTACATTATCCTTATCATTGTGGTCCCTCTTCCTCATCATAAGGGGCCTCCTCTGCCTCTCGCCCTGGTGGGGCCACGGCCTCTCGCCATCTCACCCTGACGGGGCCTCAGCCTCTCGCCCTGGTGGGGCCTCGGCCTCTCACCCTCGTGGGGCCTTGGCCTCTGCCTCTCGCCGTGGTGGGGCCTCTGCCTCTCGCTGTGGTGGGGCCTCGGCCTGTCTCGCCCTGGTGGAGCATTGGGCTCTCTCGCCCTGGTGGGGCCTTGGCCTCTGCCTCTCGCCCTGGTGGGGCCTTGGCCTCTGCCTCTCGCCCTGGTGGGGCCTTGGCCTCTGCCTCTCGCCCTGGTGGGGCCTTGGCCTCTGCCTCTCGCCCTGGTGGGGCCTTGGCCTCTGCCTCTCGCCCTGGTGGGGCCTTGGCCTCTGCCTCTCGCCCTGGTGGGGCCTTGGCCTCTGCCTCTCGCCCTAGTGGGGCCTCGGCCTCTCGCCCTGGTGGGGCTTTGGCCACTTGCCCTGGTGGGGTGTCTCGGCCTCTGGGCTGGCGGGGCCTCGGCCTTTCACTCACCCTGACGGGGCCTCGGCGTCTCGCCCTGCTGGGGCCTCGGCCTCTCACCCTGCTGGGGCCTCGGCCTCTCACCCTGCTGGGGCCTCGGCCTCTGCCTCTCGCCCTGGTGGAGCCTCGGCCTCTGCCTCTCGCCCTGGTGAGGCATTGGCCTCGGCCTCTCGCCCTGGTGCGGCCTTGGCTCGGCCTCTCGCCCTGGTGCAGCCTCGGCCTTTCGCCCTGGTGGGGGTTTCACCGTGGTGGGGCCTTGGCCTTTCTCCGTCTTGCCCTGGCGGGGCCTCAGCCTCTCGCCCTGGTTGGGCCTCGGCCTGTGCTTCTTGCCCTTGTGGGGCCTTGGTATCTACCTCTCGCCCTGGTGGGGCCTTGCCCTCGGCCTCTCGCCCTGGTGAAGCATTGGCCTCGGCCTCTCGCCCTGGTGGAGCCTCGACCTCTCGCCCTGGTGGGGCCTCTGCCTCTCGCCCTCTCGCCCTGGTGGGGCCTCTGCCTCTCGCCCTCTCGCCCTGGTGGGGCCTCTGCCTCTCGCCCTCTCGCCCTGGTGGGGCCTCTGCCTCTCGCCCTCTCGCCCTGGTGGGGCCTCTGCCTCTCGCCCTCTCGCCCTGGTAGGGCCTCTGCCTCTCGCCCTGGTAGGGCCTCTGCCTCTCGCCCTGGTGGGGCCTCGGCCTCTCGCCCTGGTGGGGCCTCGGCCTCTCGGCTGGCGGGGTGTCTCGGCCTCTCGGCTGGCGGGGTGTCTCGGCCTCTCGGCTGGCGGGGTGTCTCGGCCTCCCGCCCTGGTGGGGCCTCGGCCTCCCGCCCTGGCGGGGGCTCGGCCTCCCGCCCTGGTGGGGCCTCGGCCTCCCGCCCTGGTGGGGCCTCGGCCTCCCGCCCTGGTGGGGCCTCGGCCTCCCGCCCTGGTGGGGCCTCGGCCTCCCGCCCTGGTGGGGCCTCGTCCTCCCGCCCTGTTGGGGTGTCTCGGCCTCTCGGCTGGCGGGGCCTCTGCCTCCCGCCCTGGTGGGGCCTCGGCCTCCCGCCCTTTTGGGGTGTCTCGGCCGCTCGGCTGGCGGGGCCTCGGCCTCTGCCTCTCGCCCTGGTGGGGCCTCTGCCTCTCGCCCTGGTGGGGCCTCGGCCTCCCGCCCTGGTGGGGCCTCGGCCTCCCGCCCTGGTGGGGGCTCGGCCTCCCGCCCTGGTGGGGCCTCGGCCTCCCGCCCTGTTGGGGTGTCTCGGCCTCTCAGCTGGCGGGGCCTCTGCCTCTCGCCCTGGTGGGGCCTCGGCCTCTGCCTCTCGCCCTGGTGGGGCCTCGGCCTCTGCCTCTCGCCCTGGTGGGGCCTTGGCCTCTGCCTCTCGCCCTGGTGGGGCCTTGACCTCTGCCTCTCGCCCTGGTGGGGCCTTGGCCTCTGCCTCTTTCCATGGTCTGGCCTTGGCCTCTGCCTCTTTCCATGGTCTGGCCTTGGCCTCGGCCTCTTGCCCTTATCTGGCCTTGGCCTCGGCCTCTTGCCCTGGTAGAGCCTCGCCCTCTCGCCCTGGTGGGGCCTTGGCCTCTCGCCCTGGTGGGGCCTTGGCCTCTCGGCCTCTTGGGGTGTCTCGGCCTCTCGCCCTGTTGGGGTGTCTCTCCCTCTCATCCTGTTGGAGCTTTCGGCATCTGCCTCTCGGCTGGCGAGGCCTCAATCTCTGCCTCTTGCACTGGTGGGGCCTTGGCCTCTGCCTTTTGCCCTTGTGGGGCCTCTGCCTTTTGCCCTTGTGGGGCCTCTGCCTTTTGCCCTTGTGGGGCCTCTGCCTTTTGCCCTTGTGGGGCCTCTGCCTTTTGCCCTTGTGGGGCCTCTGCCTTTTGCCCTGGTGGGGCCTCGGCCTCTCGCCCTGGTGGGGCATTGGCCTCGGCCTCTCGCCCTGGTGGGGCCTTGGCCTCGGCCTCTCGCCCTGGCGGGGCCTTGGCCTCGGCCTCTCGCCCTGGTGGGGCCTTGGCCTCGGCCTCTCGCCCTGGCGGGGCCTTGGCCTCTCGCCCTGGTGGGGCCTTGGCCTCGGCCTCTCGCCCTGGCGGGGCCTTGGCCTCGGCCTCTCGCCCTGGTGGGGCCTCGGCCTCTCGCCCTGGTGGGGCCTTGGCCTCGGCCTCTCGCCCTGGTGGGGCCTTGGCCTCGGCCTCTCGCCCTGGTGGGGCCTCGGCCTCTCGGCCTCTCGCATTGGTGGGGCCTCAGCCTTCCGCCCTGGTGGGGCCTCGGCCTCCCGCACTGGTTAGGCCCTTGTGGGGCCTCGGCCTCTCGCCCTGTTGGGGCGCCTCGGCCTCTCGCCCTGGTGGGGCCTCGGCCTCGGCCTCTCACCCTGGTGGGGCCTCGGCCTCTCGCCCTGGTGGGGCCTGGGCCTCTCGGCCTCTCGCATTGGTGGGGCCTCAGCCTTCTGCCCTGGTGGGGCCTCGGCCTCCCGCACTGGTGGGGCCCTGTTGGGGCGCCTCGGCCTCTCGCCCTGTTGGGGGGCCTCTGCCTCTCGCCCTGGTGGGGCCTCGGCCTCTCGCCCTGGTGGGGCCTCTGCCTCTCGCCCTGATGGGGCTTCGGCCTCTCTCGCCCTGGTGGGGCCTCGGCCTCTCTCGCCCTGGTGGGGCCTCGGCCTCTGCCTCTCGCCCTGGTGGGGTGTCTGTTTTTTTGTTGCCCCATCCATAACATTTATGATCTAAAGCAATAAAAGCTAGTCCCTATGTTTGAGGCAGAAGATCGCATGAGAGACATAAGTAGGATATGGATATTTTTCTTGGAGTGGCTTATAAACACGCACATGCTGTTGCAGTAATCTAGTTGGGATATAGCCTGTTCCTGGGTCCATTCTATTTTGACTGATATATTAAGCAGGTGAAATTTGTTGAACATTCCTCTTAATCATATTCCCTTTTCATAGTACCAGTCTCTTTATAGTGCCTATTCTATGTCCTATTCCCGCTTCCTAGTCTCCTTTCCATGTCCATTTTTGTTTCTCGTATTCTTTCTTCCTTGCCTATCCTTCTTGTAGACAGTCTAAAAGACCTAGTTCCAGCACCAAACCTATGTCTTATATTGCAGCAGTTTATGCCTCTAATGCTAGTTGCATTTTGATGTCCCTTCAATATTGAATTCAAATGCTAATAATGTTTCGAGGTTTTATTAAACCAACCACTTAAAACAGATTGTTCACTCTAACTCAACATACAAAATATAAAGTTCCATTCTTTCTAACTGAACAAGCAAAGAAAAAGCCAACCAGTGTTTCAACCTATAACAAGTTTTCATCCGGGCTACATTGAGACATATCTGTAGATCACTTTCCTAATCTGCACCGAATAGCTTGAACTTGATATTTAGGGCTTTCCTCGTGGGCGCCCGTGAGGAAAGCCATTGGAGGGAGCCTGAAAGAGGTTCCTCCAATTTAGAAGCTAGGAACACTCCACTGGTTGTACATAAGCATTTCAAATGACAGACAGTCTTATCAGGAACACAGGCTACATTTTATTTCTTTTCCATTAGGGTGGATGTTCTAAATATCAAGTTAATTCAAGTGCAAGCTATTCGGCTTGTATTTGTTCAGCTTGTATTTGTTGCAGATTAGGAAAGTGATCTACAGATACTGTGTCAATTTCTTTACTTGAGCTTGTTCAGTTGGAAGAAATAGAACCTATGTATGTTGAGGATTAGCTTTAATAAAGCCACATAAAACATTGAATTGAAATGTGAATTACATATTGATTGGAATATCAAAATACAACCAGTATTTATTTGAGGCATAAACTGCTGGCAATTTAAGACCTATGGGTTTGGTGCTTGAACTGGATCTTTTAGACATTATATAGCTTTCTCTAGAGTCAGAGGGTGAGTCTTGGTATCATCCATGGTACTCTCCATCTTGCCAAACACATTGCTTTCAAATTGTATATTTGCATATATTACTGGTGGGGCCTCTGCCTCTCGCCTTGGGGGTCCTCGGCCTCTCGCCCGGGTGGGGCCTCGGCCTCTCGGCCCGGTGGGGCCTCGGCCTCTGCCTCTCGCTCTGGTGTGGCCTCGGCCTCTGTCTCTCGCCCTGGAGCGGCCTCGGCCTCTCTCGCCCCAGTGGGCCTCCTTGTGGGGCCTCGGCCTCTCGCCCTGGCGGGTCCTCGGTCTCGGCAAGCAGTCAGGGTTCCCAAAAATTCTTGCTGGGGGAAGTGCACAAAATGTTCCATGACTAGTGCTGTGGTAGTAAGTAAGATTGAGCGATTGTTCATGAGATGGGTAGGTGTGGTTATTACGGTGCATTTAGGAGGTTCATGATGTGCAGGAATAATGTTCTGCTGTGGGGCCTTTGCGTTTTTGCTGGGTCTTTCCATTCTTAAAAGGGTCTTGAATAATTGGAGGCTTGGATGATGAAGCCTTGGGTTGAGGCTAATCTTGCCTGGTCTTTTTTTTTTCTAGGACTTTCCAGTTGCAGTTGTCTGAAGATGCTGATCCAAGGGGTCTGGTAGGTATATAATTTGGTGCTACATTGCAAAAGGCCTTGTGAGTCAGACGATGATTTTGTGGATTTTTGTGTTGCCCCATCCATAGCATTTATGATCTAAAGCAGTAAAAGCTAGTCCCTATGTTGCCTAAGATCACATGAGACACATGTATGAGATGGATATTTTTCTTGGGGTGGCTTATATACACAAACATGCTGTTGCAGTAATCTAGTTGGGATATAACCAATTCTTGGGTCCATTCTATTTTGACTGATATACAGGGTGGGGAGTTTTTTTTTTTTTAACCAGGTGAAATCTGTTGAGCATTCCTCTCAATCATTTTCCCTTTTCATAGTACCGATCTTTTTATAGTGCCTATTCTGTGTCCTAGTCCCGCTTACTAGTCTCTTTTCCATGTCCATTTTTCTCTCTCAGACTTTGGTATAACCTCATTCTAGACTACATTATCCTTATCATTGTGGTCCCTCTTCCTCATCATAAGGGGCCTCCTCTGCCTCTCGCCCTGGTAGGGCCACGGCCTCTCGCCATCTCACCCTGACGGGGCCTCAGCCTCTCGCCCTGGTGGGGCCTCGGCCTCTCACCCTCGTGGGGCCTTGGCCTCTGCCTTTCACCCTGGTGGGGCCTCTGCCTCTCGCCGTGGTGGGGCCTCTGCCTCTCGCCGTGGTGGGGCCTCTGCCTCTCGCCGTGGTGGGGCCTCTGCCTCTCGCCGTGGTGGGGCCTCTGCCTCTCGCCCTGGTGGGGCCTCTGCCTCTCGCCCTGGTGGGGCCTCTGCCTCTCGCCCTGGTGGGGCCTCGGCCTCTGCCTCTCGGCCTCTGCCTCTCGCCCTGGTGGGGCCTCGGCCTCTGCCTCTCGCCCTGGTGGGGCCTCGGCCTCTGCCTCTCGCCCTGGTGGGGCCTCGGCCTCTGCCTCTCGCCCTGGTGGGGCCTTGGCCTCTGCCTCTCGCCCTGGTGAGGCCTTGGCCTCTGCCTCTCGCCCTGGTGGGGCCTTGGCCTCTGCCTCTCGCCCTGGTGGGGCCTTGGCCTCTGCCTCTCGCCCTGGTGGGGCCTTGGCCTCTGCCTCTCGCCCTGGTGGGGCCTCGGCCTCTCGCCCTGGTGGGGCCTCGGCCTCTCGCCCTGGTGGGGCCTCGGCCTCTCGCCCTGGTGGGGCCTCGGCCTCCCGCCCTGTTGGGGTGTCTCGGCCTCTCGGCTGGCGGGGCCTCTGCCTCCCGCCCTGGTGGGGCCTCGGCCTCCCGCCCTGGTGGGGCCTCGGCCTCCCGCCCTGTTGGGGTGTCTCGGCCTCTCGGCTGGCGGGGCCTCGGCCTCTGCCTCTCGCCCTGGTGGGGCCTCGGCCTCTGCCTCTCGCCCTGGTGGGGCCTTGGCCTCTCGGCCTCTTGGGGTGTCTCGGCCTCTCGCCCTGTTGGGGTGTCTCGGCCTCTCGCCCTGTTGGGGTGTCTCGGCCTCTCGTCCTGTTGGGGTGTCTCGGCCTCTCGTCCTGTTGGGGTGTCTCAGCCTCTCGTCCTGTTGGAGCTTTCGGCATCTGCCTCTCGGCTGGCGAGGCCTCAATCTCTGCCTCTCGCACTGGTGGGGCCTTGGCCTCTGCCTTTTGCCCTGGTGGGGCCTCTGCCTTTTGCCCTGGTGGGGCCTCTGCCTTTTGCCCTGGTGGGGCATTGGCCTCGGCCTCTCGCCCTGGTGTAGCATTGACCTCGGCCTCTCGCCCTGGTGGGGCCTTGGCCTCGGCCTCTCGCCCTGGTGGGGCCTTGGCCTCGGCCTCTCGCCCTGGTGGGGCCTTGGCCTCGGCCTCTCGCCCTGGTGGGGCCTTGGCCTCGGCCTCTCGCCTTGGTGGGGCCCTGGTGGGGCCTCGGCCTCTCGCCCTGTTGGGATGCCTCGCCCTTTCGCCCTGTTGGGGTGCCTCGGCCTCTCGCCCTGTTGGGGTGCCTCGGCCTCTCGCCCTGGTGGTTCCTCGGCCTCTCGCCCTGGTGGGGCCTCGGCCTCTCGGCCTGGTGGGGCCTCGGCCTCTCGGCCTGGTGGGGCCTCGGCCTCTCGGCCTGGTGGGGCCTTGGCCTCTCGGCCTGGTGGGGCATCGACCTCTGCCTCTCGCCCTGATGGGGCCTCGGCCTCTCGCCCTGGTGGGGTGTCTCAGAGTTTTTGTTGCCCCATCCATAACATTTATGATCTAAAGCAATAAAAGCTAGTCCCTATGTTTGAGGCAGAAAATCGCATGAGAGACATAAGTAGGATATTGATATTTTTCTTGGAGTGGCTTATAAACACGCACATGCTGTTGCAGTAATCTAGTTGGGATATAGCCAGTTCCTGGGTCCATTCTATTTTGACTGATATATTAAGCAGGTGAAATTTGTTGAACATTCCTCTTAATCCTATTCCCTTTTCATAGTACCAGTCTCTTTATAGTGCCTATACTATGTCCTATTCCCGCTTCCTAGTCTCCCTTCCATGTCCATTTTTGTTTCTCGTATTCTTTCTTCCTTGCCTATCCTTCTTGTAGACAGTCTAAAAGACCTAGTTCCAGCACCAAACCTATAAGTCTTGAATTGCAGCAGTTTATGCCTCTAATGCTAGTTGCATTTTGATGTCCCTTCAATATTGAATTCAAATGCCAATAATGTTTCGAGGTTTTATTAAACCAACCACTTAAAACAGATTGTTCACTCTAACTCAACATACAAAATATAAAGTTCCATTCTTTCTAACTGAACAGCAAAGAAAAAGCCAACCAGTGTTTCAACCTATAACAAGTTTTCATCCGGGCTACATTGAGACATATCTGTAGATCACTTTCCTAATCTGCACCGAATAGCTTGAACTTGATATTTAGGGCTTTCCTCGTGGGCGCCCGTGAGGAAAGCCATTGGAGGGAGCCTGAAAGAGGTTCCTCCAATTTAGAAGCTAGGAACACTCCACTGGTTGTACATAAGCATTTCAAATGACAGACAGTCTTATCAGGAACACAGGCTACATTTTATTTCTTTTCCATTAGGGTGGATGTTCTAAATATCAAGTTAATTCAAGTGCAAGCTATTCAGCTTGTATTTGTTCAGCTTGTATTTGTTGCAGATTAGGAAAGTGATCTACAGATACTGTGTCAATTTCTTTACTTGAGCTTGTTCAGTTGGAAGAAATAGAACCTATGTATGTTGAGGATTAGCTTTAATAAAGCCACATAAAACATTGAATTGAAATGTGAATTACATATTGATTGGAACATCAAAATACAACCAGTATTTATTTGAGGCATAAACTGCTGGCAATTTAAGACCTATGGGTTTGGTGCTTGAACTGGATCTTTTAGACATTATATAGCTTTCTCTAGAGTCAGAGGGTGAGTCTTGGTATCATCCATGGTACTCTCCATCTCGCCAAACACATTGCTTTCAAATTGTATATTTGCATATATTACTGGTGGGGCCTCTGCCTCTCGCCTTGGGGGTCCTCAGCCTCTCGCCCGGGTGGGGCCTCTGCCTCTCGCCCTGGTGTGGCCTCGGCCTCTCGGCCCGGTGGGGCCTCGGCCTCTGCCTCTCGCTCTGGTGTGGCCTCGGCCTCTGTCTCTCGCCCTGGAGCGGCCTCGGCCTCGGCCTCTCTCGCCCCAGTGGGGCTCCTTGTGGGGCCTCGGCCTCTCGCCCTGTCGGGTCCTCGGTCTCGGCAAGCAGTCAGGGTTCCCAAAAATTCTTGCTGGGGGAAGTGCACAAAATGTTCCATGACTAGTGCTGTGGTAGTAAGTAAGATTGAGCGATTGTTCATGAGATGGGTAGGTGTGGTTATTACGGTGCATTTAGGAGGTTCATGATGTGCAGGAATAATGTTCTGCTGAGGGGCCTTTGCGTTTTTTCTGGGTCTTTCCATTCTTAAAAGGGTCTTGAATAATTGGAGGCTTGGATGATGAAGCCTTGGATTGAGGCTAATCTTGCCTGGTCTTTTTTTTCTAGGACTTTCCAGTTGCAGTTGTCTGAAGATGCTGATCCAAGGGATCTGGTAGGTATATAATTTGGTGCTACATTGCAAAAGGCCTTGTGAGTCAGACAATGATTTTGTGGATTTTTGTGTTGCCCCATCCATAGCATTTATGATCTAAAGCAGTAAAAGCTAGCCCCATCCATAGCATTTATGATCTAAAGCAGTAAAAGCTAGTCCCTATGTTGCCGAAGATCACATGAGACACATGTATGAGATGGATATTTTTCTTGGGGTGGCTTATAAACACAAACATGCTGTTGCAGTAATCTAGTTGGGATATAACCAATTCTTGGGTCCATTCTATTTTGACTGATATACAGGGTGGGGAGTTTTTTTTTTTTTAACCAGGTGAAATCTGTTGAGCATTCCTCTCAATCATTTTCCCTTTTCATAGTACCGATCTTTTTATAGTGCCTATTCTGTGTCCTAGTCCCGCTTACTAGTCTCTTTTCCATGTCCATTTTTCTCTCTCAGACTTTGGTATAACCTCATTCTAGACTACATTATCCTTATCATTGTGGTCCCTCTTCCACGGCCTCTCGCCATCTCACCCTGACGGGGCCTCAGCCTCTCGCCCTGGTGGGGCCTCGGCCTCTCACCCTCGTGGGGCCTTGGCCTCTGCCTCTCGCCGTGGTGGGGCCTCTGCCTCTCGCTGTGGTGGGGCCTCGGCCTGTCTCGCCCTGGTGGAGCATTGGGCTCTCTCGCCCTGGTGGGGCCTTGGCCTCTGCCTCTCGCCCTGGTGGGGCCTTGGCCTCTGCCTCTCGCCCTGGTGGGGCCTTGGCCTCTGCCTCTCGCCCTGGTGGGGCCTTGGCCTCTGCCTCTCGCCCTGGTGGGGTCTTGGCCTCTGCCTCTCGCCCTGGTGGGGCCTTGGCCTCTGCCCCTCGCCCTAGTGGGGCCTCGGCCTCTCGCCCTGGTGGGGCTTTGGCCACTTGCCCTGGTGGGGTGTCTCGGCCTCTGGGCTGGCGGGGCCTCGGCCTTTCACTCACCCTGACGGGGCCTCGGCGTCTCGCCCTGCTGGGGCCTCGGCCTCTCACCCTGCTGGGGCCTCGGCCTCTGCCTCTCGCCCTGGTGGAGCCTCGGCCTCTGCCTCTCGCCCTGGTGAGGCATTGGCCTCGGCCTCTCGCCCTGGTGCGGCCTTGGCTCGGCCTCTCGCCCTGGTGCAGCCTCGGCCTTTCGCCCTGGTGGGGGTTTCACCGTGGTGGGGCCTTGGCCTTTCTCCGTCTTGCCCTGGCGGGGCCTCAGCCTCTCGCCCTGGTTGGGCCTCGGCCTGTGCTTCTTGCCCTTGTGGGGCCTTGGTATCTACCTCTCGCCCTGGTGGGGCCTTGCCCTCGGCCTCTCGTCCTGGTGAAGCATTGGCCTCGGCCTCTCGCCCTGGTGGAGCCTCGACCTCTCGCCCTGGTGGGGCCTCTGCCTCTCGCCCTCTCGCCCTGGTGGGGCCTCTGCCTCTCGCCCTCTCGCCCTGGTGGGGCCTCTGCCTCTCGCCCTCTCGCCCTGGTGGGGCCTCTGCCTCTCGCCCTCTCGCCCTGGTAGGGCCTCTCCCTCTCGCCCTGGTGGGGCCTCTGCCTCTCGCCCTCTCGCCCTGGTGGGGCCTCTGCCTCTCGCCCTGGTGGGGCCTCTGCCTCTCGCCCTCTCGCCCTGGTAGGGCCTCTCCCTCTCGCCCTGGTGGGGCCTCGGCCTCTCGCCCTGGTGGGGCCTCGGCCTCTCGCCCTGGTGGGGCCTCGGCCTCTCGGCTGGCGGGGCCTCGGCCTCTCGGCTGGCGGGGTGTCTCGGCCTCTCGGCTGGCGGGGTGTCTCGGCCTCTCGGCTGGCGGGGTGTCTCGGCCTCTCGGCTGGCGGGGTGTCTCGGCCTCTCGCCCTGGCGGGGTGTCTCGGCCTCTCGCCCTGGCGGGGCCTCGGCCTCCCGCCCTGGTGGGGCCTCGGCCTCCCGCCCTGGTGGGGCCTCGGCCTCCCGCCCTGGCGGGGCCTCTCGGCCTCCCGCCCGGCGGGGCCTCTCGGCCTCTCGGCTGGTGGGGCCTCTGC
This sequence comes from Ambystoma mexicanum, assembly GCF_040938575.1. Classification (NCBI taxonomy): domain Eukaryota; kingdom Metazoa; phylum Chordata; class Amphibia; order Caudata; family Ambystomatidae; genus Ambystoma; species Ambystoma mexicanum. The sequence continues at coordinate 1,420,025,148 of NC_090923.1, forward strand.
CTCCCGCCCTGGTGGGGCCTCGGCCTCCCGCCCTTTTGGGGTGTCTCGGCCGCTCGGCTGGCGGGGCCTCGGCCTCTGCCTCTCGCCCTGGTGGGGCCTCTGCCTCTCGCCCTGGTGGGGCCTCGGCCTCCCGCCCTGGTGGGGGCTCGGCCTCCCGCCCTGGTGGGGCCTCGGCCTCCCGCCCTGTTGGGGTGTCTCGGCCTCTCAGCTGGCGGGGCCTCTGCCTCTCGCCCTGGTGGGGCCTCGGCCTCTGCCTCTCGCCCTGGTGGGGCATCGACCTCTGCCTCTCGCCCTGATGGGGCCTCGGCCTCTCGCCCTGGTGGGGTGTCTCAGATTTTTTGTTGCCCCATCCATAACATTTATGATCTAAAGCAATAAAAGCTAGTCCCTATGTTTGAGGCAGAAAATCGCATGAGAGACATAAGTAGGATATGGATATTTTTCTTGGAGTGGCTTATAAACACGCACATGCTGTTGCAGTAATCTAGTTGGGATATAGCCAGTTCCTGGGTCCATTCTATTTTGACTGATATATTAAGCAGGTGAAATTTGTTGAACATTCCTCTTAATCATATTCCCTTTTCATAGTACCAGTCTCTTTATAGTGCCTATACTATGTCCTATTCCAGCTTCCTAGTCTCCCTTCCATGTCCATTTTTGTTTCTCGTATTCTTTCTTCCTTGCCTATCCTTCTTGTAGACAGTCTAAAAGACCTAGTTCCAGCACCAAACCTATAAGTCTTGAATTGCAGCTGTTTATGCCTCTAATGCTAGTTGCATTTTGATGTCCCTTCAATATTGAATTCAAATGCCAATAATGTTTCGAGGTTTTATTAAACCAACCACTTAAAACAGATTGTTCACTCTAACTCAACATACAAAATATAAAGTTCCATTCTTTCTAACTGAACAGCAAAGAAAAAGCCAACCAGTGTTTCAACCTATAACAAGTTTTCATCCGGGCTACATTGAGACATATCTGTAGATCACTTTCCTAATCTGCACCGAATAGCTTGAACTTGATATTTAGGGCTTTCCTCGTGGGCGCCCGTGAGGAAAGCCATTGGAGGGAGCCTGAAAGAGGTTCCTCCAATTTAGAAGCTAGGAACACTCCACTGGTTGTACATAAGCATTTCAAATGATAGACAGTCTTATCAGGAACACAGGCTACATTTTATTTCTTTTCCATTAGGGTGGATGTTCTAAATATCAAGTTAATTCAAGTGCAAGCTATTCAGCTTGTATTTGTTCAGCTTGTATTTGTTGCAGATTAGGAAAGTGATCTACAGATACTGTGTCAATTTCTTTACTTGAGCTTGTTCAGTTGGAAGAAATAGAACCTATGTATGTTGAGGATTAGCTTTAATAAAGCCACATAAAACATTGAATTGAAATGTGAATTACATATTGATTGGAAAATCAAAATACAACCAGTATTTATTTGAGGCATAAACTGCTGGCAATTTAAGACCTATGGGTTTGGTGCTTGAACTGGATCTTTTAGACATTATATAGCTTTCTCTAGAGTCAGAGGGTGAGTCTTGGTATCATCCATGGTACTCTCCATCTTGCCAAACACATTGCTTTCAAATTGTATATTTGCATATATTACTGGTGGGGCCTCTGCCTCTCGCCTTGGGGGTCCTCGGCCTCTCGCCCGGGTGGGGCCTCTGCCTCTCGCCCTGGTGTGGCCTCGGCCTCTCGGCCCGGTGGGGCCTCGGCCTCTGCCTCTCGCTCTGGTGTGGCCTCGGCCTCTGTCTCTCGCCCTGGAGCGGCCTCGGCCTCTCTCGCCCCAGTGGGCCTCCTTGTGGGGCCTCGGCCTCTCGCCCTGGCGGGTCCTCGGTCTCGGCAAGCAGTCAGGGTTCCCAAAAATTCTTGCTGGGGGAAGTGCACAAAATGTTCCATGACTAGTGCTGTGGTAGTAAGTAAGATTGAGCGATTGTTCATGAGATGGGTAGGTGTGGTTATTACGGTGCATTTAGGAGGTTCATGATGTGCAGGAATAATGTTCTGCTGCGGGGCCTTTGCGTTTTTTCTGGGTCTTTCCATTCTTAAAAGGGTCTTGAATAATTGGAGGCTTGGATGATGAAGCCTTGGGTTGAGGCTAATCTTGCCTGGTCTTTTTTTTCTAGGACTTTCCAGTTGCAGTTGTCTGAAGATGCTGATCCAAGGGATCTGGTAGGTATATAATTTGGTGCTACATTGCAAAAGGCCTTGTGAGTCAGACAATGATTTTGTGGATTTTTGTGTTGCCCCATCCATAGCATTTATGATCTAAAGCAGTAAAAGCTAGCCCCATCCATAGCATTTATGATCTAAAGCAGTAAAAGCTAGTCCCTATGTTGCTGAAGATCACATGAGACACATGTATGAGATGGATATTTTTCTTGGGGTGGCTTATAAACACAAACATGCTGTTGCAGTAATCTAGTTGGGATATAACCAATTCTTGGGTCCATTCTATTTTGACTGATATACAGGGTGGGGAGTTTTTTTTTTTAACCAGGTGAAATCTGTTGAGCATTCCTCTCAATCATTTTCCCTTTTCATAGTACCGATCTTTTTATAGTGCCTATTCTGTGTCCTAGTCCCGCTTACTAGTCTCTTTTCCATGTCCATTTTTCTCTCTCAGACTTTGGTATAACCTCATTCTAGACTACATTATCCTTATCATTGTGGTCCCTCTTCCTCATCATAAGGGGCCTCCTCTGCCTCTCGCCCTGGTGGGGCCACGGCCTCTCGCCATCTCACCCTGACGGGGCCTCAGCCTCTCGCCCTGGTGGGGCCTCGGCCTCTCACCCTCGTGGGGCCTTGGCCTCTGCCTCTCGCCGTGGTGGGGCCTCTGCCTCTCGCTGTGGTGGGGCCTCGGCCTGTCTCGCCCTGGTGGAGCATTGGGCTCTCTCGCCCTGGTGGGGCCTTGGCCTCTGCCTCTCGCCCTGGTGGGGCCTTGGCCTCTGCCTCTCGCCCTGGTGGGGCCTTGGCCTCTGCCTCTCGCCCTGGTGGGGCCTTGGCCTCTGCCTCTCGCCCTGGTGGGGCCTTGGCCTCTGCCTCTCGCCCTGGTGGGGCCTTGGCCTCTGCCTCTCGCCCTGGTGGGGCCTTGGCCTCTGCCTCTCGCCCTGGTGGGGCCTTGGCCTCTGCCCCTCGCCCTAGTGGGGCCTCGGCCTCTCGCCCTGGTGGGGCTTTGGCCACTTGCCCTGGTGGGGTGTCTCGGCCTCTGGGCTGGCGGGGCCTCGGCCTTTCACTCACCCTGACGGGGCCTCGGCGTCTCGCCCTGCTGGGGCCTCGGCCTCTCACCCTGCTGGGGCCTCGGCCTCTGCCTCTCGCCCTGGTGGAGCCTCGGCCTCTGCCTCTCGCCCTGGTGGAGCCTCGGCCTCTGCCTCTCGCCCTGGTGAGGCATTGGCCTCGGCCTCTCGCCCTGGTGGAGCCTCGACCTCTCGCCCTGGTGGGGCCTCTGCCTCTCGCCCTCTCGCCCTGGTGGGGCCTCTGCCTCTCGCCCTCTCGCCCTGGTGGGGCCTCTGCCTCTCGCCCTGGTGGGGCCTCGGCCTCTCGCCCTGGTAGGGCCTCGGCCTCTCGCCCTGGTAGGGCCTCGGCCTCTCGCCCTGGTGGGGCCTCGGCCTCTCGCCCTGGTGGGGCCTCGGCCTCTCGCCCTGTGGGGCCTCGGCCTCTCGGCTGGCGGGGCCTCGGCCTCTCGGCTGGCGGGGTGTCTCGGCCTCTCGGCTGGCGGGGTGTCTCGGCCTCTCGGCTGGCGGGGTGTCTCGGCCTCCCGCCCTGGTGGGGCCTCGGCCTCCCGCCCTGGTGGGGCCTCGGCCTCTCGCCCTGGCGGGGCCTCGGCCTCTCGCCCTGGCGGGGCCTCGGCCTCCCGCCCTGGTGGGGCCTCGGCCTCCCGCCCTGGTGGGGCCTCGGCCTCCCGCCCTGGTGGGGCCTCGGCCTCCCGCCCTGTTGGGGTGTCTCGGCCTCTCGGCTGGCGGGGCCTCGGCCTCCCGCCCTGGTGGGGCCTCGGCCTCCCGCCCTTTTGGGGTGTCTCGGCCGCTCGGCTGGCGGGGCCTCGGCCTCTGCCTCTCGCCCTGGTGGGGCCTCTGCCTCTCGCCCTGGTGGGGCCTCGGCCTCCCGCCCTGGTGGGGCCTCGGCCTCCCGCCCTGTTGGGGTGTCTCGGCCTCCCAGCTGGCGGGGCCTCTGCCTCTCGCCCTGGTGGGGCCTCGGCCTCTGCCTCTCGCCCTGGTGGGGCCTCGGCCTCTGCCTCTCGCCCTGGTGGGGCCTTGGCCTCTGCCTCTCGCCCTGGTGGGGCCTTGACCTCTGCCTCTCGCCCTGGTGGGGCCTTGGCCTCTGCCTCTTTCCATGGTCTGGCCTTGGCCTCTGCCTCTTTCCATGGTCTGGCCTTGGCCTCGGCCTCTTGCCCTTATCTTGCCTTGGCCTCGGCCTCTTGCCCTGGTAGAGCCTCGCCCTCTCGCCCTGGTGGGGCCTTGGCCTCTCGCCCTGGTGGGGCCTTGGCCTCTCGGCCTCTTGGGGTGTCTCGGCCTCTCGCCCTGTTGGGGTGTCTCTCCCTCTCATCCTGTTGGAGCTTTCGGCATCTGCCTCTCGGCTGGCGAGGCCTCAATCTCTGCCTCTCGCACTGGTGGGGCCTTGGCCTCTGCCTTTTGCCCTTGTGGGGCCTCTGCCTTTTGCCCTGGTGGGGCCTCTGCCTTTTGCACTGGTGGGGCCTCGGCCTCTCGCCCTGGTGGGGCATTGGCCTCGGCCTCTCGCCCTGGTGGGGCATTGGCCTCGGCCTCTCGCCCTGGTGGGGCATTGGCCTCGGCCTCTCGCCCTGGTGGGGCCTTGGCCTCGGCCTCTCGCCCTGGTGGGGCCTTGGCCTCGGCCTCTCGCCCTGGCGGGGCCTTGGCCTCGGCCTCTCGCCCTGGCGGGGCCTTGGCCTCGGCCTCTCGCCCTGGTGGGGCCTTGGCCTCGGCCTCTCGCCCTGGTGGGGCCTTGGCCTCGGCCTCTCGCCCTGGTGGGGCCTTGGCCTCGGCCTCTCGCCCTGGTGGGGCCTTGGCCTCGGCCTCTCGCCCTGGTGGGGCCTCGGCCTCTCGCCCTGGTGGGGCCTCGGCCTCTCGGCCTCTCGCATTGGTGGGGCCTCAGCCTTCCGCCCTGGTGGGGCCTCGGCCTCCCACACTGGTTAGGCCCTTGTGGGGCCTCGGCCTCTCGCCCTGTTGGGGCGCCTCGGCCTCTCGCCCTGGTGGGGCCTCGGCCTCGGCCTCTCACCCTGGTGGGGCCTCGGCCTCTCGCCCTGGTGGGGCCTGGGCCTCTCGGCCTCTCGCATTGGTGGGGCCTCAGCCTTCTGCCCTGGTGGGGCCTCGGCCTCCCGCACTGGTGGGGCCCTGGTGGGGCGCCTCGGCCTCTCGCCCTGGTGGGGCGCCTCGGCCTCTCGCCCTGGTGGGGCCTCGGCCTCTCGCCCTGGTGGGGCCTCTGCCTCTCGCCCTGATGGGGCTTCGGCCTCTCTCGCCCTGGTGGGGCCTCGGCCTCTCTCGCCCTGGTGGGGCCTCGGCCTCTGCCTCTCGCCCTGGTGGGGTGTCTGTTTTTTTGTTGCCCCATCCATAACATTTATGATCTAAAGCAATAAAAGCTAGTCCCTATGTTTGAGGCAGAAGATCGCATGAGAGACATAAGTAGGATATGGATATTTTTCTTGGAGTGGCTTATAAACACGCACATGCTGTTGCAGTAATCTAGTTGGGATATAGCCTGTTCCTGGGTCCATTCTATTTTGACTGATATATTAAGCAGGTGAAATTTGTTGAACATTCCTCTTAATCATATTCCCTTTTCATAGTACCAGTCTCTTTATAGTGCCTATTCTATGTCCTATTCCCGCTTCCTAGTCTCCTTTCCATGTCCATTTTTGTTTCTCGTATTCTTTCTTCCTTGCCTATCCTTCTTGTAGACAGTCTAAAAGACCTAGTTCCAGCACCAAACCTATAAGTCTTGAATTGCAGCAGTTTATGCCTCTAATGCTAGTTGCATTTTGATGTCCCTTCAATATTGAATTCAAATGCCAATAATGTTTCGAGGTTTTATTAAACCAACCACTTAAAACAGATTGTTCACTCTAACTCAACATACAAAATATAAAGTTCCATTCTTTCTAACTGAACAAGCAGAGAAAAAGCCAACCAGTGTTTCAACCTATAACAAGTTTTCATCCGGGCTACATTGAGACATATCTGTAAATCACTTTCCTAATCTGCACCGAATAGCTTGAACTTGATATTTAGGGCTTTCCTCGTGGGCGCCCGTGAGGAAAGCCATTGGAGGGAGCCTGAAAGAGGTTCCTCCAATTTAGAAGCTAGGAACACTCCACTGGTTGTACATAAGCATTTCAAATGACAGACAGTCTTATCAGGAACACAGGCTACATTTTATTTCTTTTCCATTAGGGTGGATGTTCTAAATATCAAGTTAATTCAAGTGCAAGCTATTCAGCTTGTATTTGTTCAGCTTGTATTTGTTGCAGATTAGGAAAGTGATCTACAGATACTGTGTCAATTTCTTTACTTGAGCTTGTTCAGTTGGAAGAAATAGAACCTATGTATGTTGAGGATTAGCTTTAATAAAGCCACATAAAACATTGAATTGAAATGTGAATTACATATTGATTGGAATATCAAAATACAACCAGTATTTATTTGAGGCATAAACTGCTGGCAATTTAAGACCTATGGGTTTGGTGCTTGAACTGGATCTTTTAGACATTATATAGCTTTCTCTAGAGTCAGAGGGTGAGTCTTGGTATCATCCATGGTACTCTCCATCTTGCCAAACACATTGCTTTCAAATTGTATATTTGCATATATTACTGGTGGGGCCTCTGCCTCTCGCCTTGGGGGTCCTCGGCCTCTCGCCCGGGTGGGGCCTCGGCCTCTCGCCCGGGTGGGGCCTCGGCCTCTCGGCCCGGTGGGGCCTCGGCCTCTGCCTCTCGCTCTGGTGTGGCCTCGGCCTCTGTCTCTCGCCCTGGAGCGGCCTCGGCCTCTCTCGCCCCAGTGGGCCTCCTTGTGGGGCCTCGGCCTCTCGCCCTGGCGGGTCCTCGGTCTCGGCAAGCAGTCAGGGTTCCCAAAAATTCTTGCTGGGGGAAGTGCACAAAATGTTCCATGACTAGTGCTGTGGTAGTAAGTAAGATTGAGCGATTGTTCATGAGATGGGTAGGTGTGGTTATTACGGTGCATTTAGGAGGTTCATGATGTGCAGGAATCATGTTCTGCTGTGGGGCCTTTGCGTTTTTGCTGGGTCTTTCCATTCTTAAAAGGGTCTTGAATAATTGGAGGCTTGGATGATGAAGCCTTGGGTTGAGGCTAATCTTGCCTGGTCTTTTTTTTTTCTAGGACTTTCCAGTTGCAGTTGTCTGAAGATGCTGATCCAAGGGATCTGGTAGGTATATAATTTGGTGCTACATTGCAAAAGGCCTTGTGAGTCAGACGATGATTTTGTGGATTTTTGTGTTGCCCCATCCATAGCATTTATGATCTAAAGCAGTAAAAGCTAGTCCCTATGTTGCCTAAGATCACATGAGACACATGTATGAGATGGATATTTTTCTTGGGGTGGCTTATATACACAAACATGCTGTTGCAGTAATCTAGTTGGGATATAACCAATTCTTGGGTCCATTCTATTTTGACTGATATACAGGGTGGGGAGTTTTTTTTTTTTAACCAGGTGAAATCTGTTGAGCATTCCTCTCAATCATTTTCCCTTTTCATAGTACCGATCTTTTTATAGTGCCTATTCTGTGTCCTAGTCCCGCTTACTAGTCTCTTTTCCATGTCCATTTTTCTCTCTCAGACTTTGGTATAACCTCATTCTAGACTACATTATCCTTATCATTGTGGTCCCTCTTCCTCATCATAAGGGGCCTCCTCTGCCTCTCGCCCTGGTAGGGCCACGGCCTCTCGCCATCTCACCCTGACGGGGCCTCAGCCTCTCGCCCTGGTGGGGCCTCGGCCTCTCACCCTCGTGGGGCCTTGGCCTCTGCCTTTCACCCTGGTGGGGCCTCTGCCTCTCGCCGTGGTGGGGCCTCTGCCTCTCGCCGTGGTGGGGCCTCTGCCTCTCGCCGTGGTGGGGCCTCTGCCTCTCGCCGTGGTGGGGCCTCTGCCTCTCGCCCTGGTGGGGCCTCTGCCTCTCGCCCTGGTGGGGCCTTGGCCTCTGCCTCTCGCCCTGGTGGGGCCTTGGCCTCTGCCTCTCGCCCTGGTGGGGCCTTGGCCTCTGCCTCTCGCCCTGGTGGGGCCTTGGCCTCTGCCTCTCGCCCTGGTGGGGCCTTGGCCTCTGCCTCTCGCCCTGGTGGGGCCTCGGCCTCTCGCCCTGGTGGGGTGTCTCGGCCTCTCGCCCTGGTGGGGTGTCTCGGCCTCTCGCCCTGGTGGGGTGTCTCGGCCTCTCGGCTGGCGGGGTGTCTCGGCCTCTCGGCTGGCGGGGTGTCTCGGCCTCTCGGCTGGCGGGGTGTCTCGGCCTCTCGGCGGCGGGGCCTCGGCCTCCCGCCCTGGTGGGGCCTCGGCCTCCCGCCCTGGTGGGGCCTCGGCCTCCCGCCCTGTTGGGGTGTCTCGGCCTCTCGGCTGGCGGGGCCTCTGCCTCCCGCCCTGGTGGGGCCTCGGCCTCCCGCCCTGGTGGGGCCTCTGCCTCCCGCCCTGGTGGGGCCTCGGCCTCCCGCCCTGGTGGGGCCTCGGCCTCCCGCCCTGTTGGGGTGTCTCGGCCTCTCGGCTGGCGGGGCCTCTGCCTCTCGCCCTGTTGGGGCCTCGGCCTCTGCCTCTCGCCCTGGTGGGGCCTCGGCCTCTGCCTCTCGCCCTGGTGGGGCCTTGGCCTCTCGGCCTCTTGGGGTGTCTCGGCCTCTCGCCCTGTTGGGGTGTCTCGGCCTCTCGTCCTGTTGGGGTGTCTCGGCCTCTCGCCCTGTTGGGGTGTCTCGGCCTCTCGCCCTGTTGGGGTGTCTCGGCCTCTCGTCCTGTTGGGGTGCCTCTCCCTCTCATCCTGTTGGAGCTTTCGGCATCTGCCTCTCGGCTGGCGAGGCCTCAATCTCTGCCTCTCGCACTGGTGGGGCCTTGGCCTCTGCCTTTTGCCCTGGTGGGGCCTCTGCCTTTTGCCCTGGTGGGGCCTCTGCCTTTTGCCCTGGTGGGGCCTCTGCCTTTTGCCCTGGTGGGGCATTGGCCTCGGCCTCTCGCCCTGGTGTAGCATTGACCTCGGCCTCTCGCCCTGGTGGGGCCTTGGCCTCGGCCTCTCGCCCTGGTGGGGCCTTGGCCTCGGCCTCTCGCCCTGGTGGGGCCTTGGCCTCGGCCTCTCGCCCTGGTGGGGCCTTGGCCTCGGCCTCTCGCCTTGGTGGGGCCCTGGTGGGGCCTCGGCCTCTCGCCCTGTTGGGATGCCTCGCCCTTTCGCCCTGTTGGGGTGCCTCGGCCTCTCGCCCTGGTGGGGCCTCGGCCTCTCGCCCTGGTGGGGCCTCGGCCTCTCGCCCTGGTGGTTCCTCGGCCTCTCGCCCTGGTGGTTCCTCGGCCTCTCGCCCTGGTGGGGCCTCGGCCTCTCGGCCTGGTGGGGCCTCGGCCTCTCGGCCTGGTGGGGCCTCGGCCTCTCGGCCTGGTGGGGCATCGACCTCTGCCTCTCGCCCTGATGGGGCCTCGGCCTCTCGCCCTGGTGGGGTGTCTCAGATTTTTTGTTGCCCCATCCATAACATTTATGATCTAAAGCAATAAAAGCTAGTCCCTATGTTTGAGGCAGAAAATCGCATGAGAGACATAAGTAGGATATTGATATTTTTCTTGGAGTGGCTTATAAACACGCACATGCTGTTGCAGTAATCTAGTTGGGATATAGCCAGTTCCTGGGTCCATTCTATTTTGACTGATATATTAAGCAGGTGAAATTTGTTGAACATTCCTCTTAATCATATTCCCTTTTCATAGTACCAGTCTCTTTATAGTGCCTATACTATGTCCTATTCCCGCTTCCTAGTCTCCCTTCCATGTCCATTTTTGTTTCTCGTATTCTTTCTTCCTTGCCTATCCTTCTTGTAGACAGTCTAAAAGACCTAGTTCCAGCACCAAACCTATAAGTCTTGAATTGCAGCAGTTTATGCCTCTAATGCTAGTTGCATTTTGATGTCCCTTCAATATTGAATTCAAATGCCAATAATGTTTCGAGGTTTTATTAAACCAACCACTTAAAACAGATTGTTCACTCTAACTCAACATACAAAATATAAAGTTCCATTCTTTCTAACTGAACAGCAAAGAAAAAGCCAACCAGTGTTTCAACCTATAACAAGTTTTCATCCGGGCTACATTGAGACATATCTGTAGATCACTTTCCTAATCTGCACCGAATAGCTTGAACTTGATATTTAGGGCTTTCCTCGTGGGCGCCCGTGAGGAAAGCCATTGGAGGGAGCCTGAAAGAGGTTCCTCCAATTTAGAAGCTAGGAACACTCCACTGGTTGTACATAAGCATTTCAAATGACAGACAGTCTTATCAGGAACACAGGCTACATTTTATTTCTTTTCCATTAGGGTGGATGTTCTAAATATCAAGTTAATTCAAGTGCAAGCTATTCAGCTTGTATTTGTTCAGCTTGTATTTGTTGCAGATTAGGAAAGTGATCTACAGATACTGTGTCAATTTCTTTACTTGAGCTTGTTCAGTTGGAAGAAATAGAACCTATGTATGTTGAGGATTAGCTTTAATAAAGCCACATAAAACATTGAATTGAAATGTGAATTACATATTGATTGGAACATCAAAATACAACCAGTATTTATTTGAGGCATAAACTGCTGGCAATTTAAGACCTATGGGTTTGGTGCTTGAACTGGATCTTTTAGACATTATATAGCTTTCTCTAGAGTCAGAGGGTGAGTCTTGGTATCATCCATGGTACTCTCCATCTCGCCAAACACATTGCTTTCAAATTGTATATTTGCATATATTACTGGTGGGGCCTCTGCCTCTCGCCTTGGGGGTCCTCAGCCTCTCGCCCGGGTGGGGCCTCTGCCTCTCGCCCGGGTGGGGCCTCTGCCTCTCGCCCTGGTGTGGCCTCGGCCTCTCGGCCCGGTGGGGCCTCGGCCTCTCGGCCCGGTGGGGCCTCGGCCTCTGCCTCTCGCTCTGGTGTGGCCTCGGCCTCTGTCTCTCGCCCTGGAGCGGCCTCGGCCTCGGCCTCTCTCGCCCCAGTGGGGCTCCTTGTGGGGCCTCGGCCTCTCGCCCTGTCGGGTCCTCGGTCTCGGCAAGCAGTCAGGGTTCCCAAAAATTCTTGCTGGGGGAAGTGCACAAAATGTTCCATGACTAGTGCTGTGGTAGTAAGTAAGATTGAGCGATTGTTCATGAGATGGGTAGGTGTGGTTATTACGGTGCATTTAGGAGGTTCATGATGTGCAGGAATAATGTTCTGCTGAGGGGCCTTTGCGTTTTTTCTGGGTCTTTCCATTCTTAAAAGGGTCTTGAATAATTGGAGGCTTGGATGATGAAGCCTTGGATTGAGTCTAATCTTGCCTGGTCTTTTTTTTCTAGGACTTTCCAGTTGCAGTTGTCTGAAGATGCTGATCCAAGGGATCTGGTAGGTATATAATTTGGTGCTACATTGCAAAAGGCCTTGTGAGTCAGACAATGATTTTGTGGATTTTTGTGTTGCCCCATCCATAGCATTTATGATCTAAAGCAGTAAAAGCTAGCCCCATCCATAGCATTTATGATCTAAAGCAGTAAAAGCTAGTCCCTATGTTGCCGAAGATCACATGAGACACATGTATGAGATGGATATTTTTCTTGGGGTGGCTTATAAACACAAACATGCTGTTGCAGTAATCTAGTTGGGATATAACCAATTCTTGGGTCCATTCTATTTTGACTGATATACAGGGTGGGGAGTTTTTTTTTTTTTAACCAGGTGAAATCTGTTGAGCATTCCTCTCAATCATTTTCCCTTTTCATAGTACCGATCTTTTTATAGTGCCTATTCTGTGTCCTAGTCCCGCTTACTAGTCTCTTTTCCATGTCCATTTTTCTCTCTCAGACTTTGGTATAACCTCATTCTAGACTACATTATCCTTATCATTGTGGTCCCTCTTCCACGGCCTCTCGCCATCTCACCCTGACGGGGCCTCAGCCTCTCGCCCTGGTGGGGCCTCGGCCTCTCACCCTCGTGGGGCCTTGGCCTCTGCCTCTCGCCGTGGTGGGGCCTCTGCCTCTCGCTGTGGTGGGGCCTCGGCCTGTCTCGCCCTGGTGGAGCATTGGGCTCTCTCGCCCTGGTGGGGCCTTGGCCTCTGCCTCTCGCCCTGGTGGGGCCTTGGCCTCTGCCTCTCGCCCTGGTGGGGCCTTGGCCTCTGCCTCTCGCCCTGGTGGGGCCTTGGCCTCTGCCTCTCGCCCTGGTGGGGTCTTGGCCTCTGCCTCTCGCCCTGGTGGGGCCTTGGCCTCTGCCCCTCGCCCTAGTGGGGCCTCGGCCTCTCGCCCTGGTGGGGCTTTGGCCACTTGCCCTGGTGGGGTGTCTCGGCCTCTGGGCTGGCGGGGCCTCGGCCTTTCACTCACCCTGACGGGGCCTCAGCGTCTCGCCCTGCTGGGGCCTCGGCCTCTCACCCTGCTGGGGCCTCGGCCTCTGCCTCTCGCCCTGGTGGAGCCTCGGCCTCTGCCTCTCGCCCTGGTGAGGCATTGGCCTCGGCCTCTCGCCCTGGTGCGGCCTTGGCTCGGCCTCTCGCCCTGGTGCAGCCTCGGCCTTTCGCCCTGGTGGGGGTTTCACCGTGGTGGGGCCTTGGCCTTTCTCCGTCTTGCCCTGGCGGGGCCTCAGCCTCTCGCCCTGGTTGGGCCTCGGCCTGTGCTTCTTGCCCTTGTGGGGCCTTGGTATCTACCTCTCGCCCTGGTGGGGCCTTGCCCTCGGCCTCTCGTCCTGGTGAAGCATTGGCCTCGGCCTCTCGCCCTGGTGGAGCCTCGACCTCTCGCCCTGGTGGGGCCTCTGCCTCTCGCCCTCTCGCCCTGGTGGGGCCTCTGCCTCTCGCCCTCTCGCCCTGGTGGGGCCTCTGCCTCTCGCCCTCTCGCCCTGGTGGGGCCTCTGCCTCTCGCCCTCTCGCCCTGGTGGGGCCTCTGCCTCTCGCCCTCTCGCCCTGGTAGGGCCTCTCCCTCTCGCCCTGGTGGGGCCTCGGCCTCTCGCCCTGGTGGGGCCTCGGCCTCTCGGCTGGCGGGGCCTCGGCCTCTCGGCTGGCGGGGTGTCTCGGCCTCTCGGCTGGCGGGGTGTCTCGGCCTCTCGGCTGGCGGGGTGTCTCGGCCTCTCGGCTGGCGGGGTGTCTCGGCCTCTCGCCCTGGCGGGGTGTCTCGGCCTCTCGCCCTGGCGGGGTGTCTCGGCCTCCCGCCCTGGCGGGGGGCCTCGGCCTCCCGCCCTGGTGGGGCCTCGGCCTCCCGCCCTGGTGGGGCCTCGGCCTCCCGCCCTGGTGGGGCCTCGGCCTCCCGCCCTGGTGGGGCCTCGGCCTCTTGCCCTGGTGGGGCCTCTCGGCCTCTCGGCTGGCGGGGCCTCTGCCTCCCGCCCTGGTGGGGCCTCGGCCTCCCGCCCTGGTGGGGCCTGGGCCTCCCGCCCTTTTGGGGTGTCTCGGCCGCTCGGCTGGCGGGGCCTCGGCCTCTGCCTCTCGCCCTGGTGGGGCCTCTGCCTCTCGCCCTGGTGGGGCCTCTGCCTCTCGCCCTGGTGGGGCCTCGGCCTCCCGCCCTGGTGGGGGCTCGGCCTCCCGCCCTGGTGGGGCCTCGGCCTCCCGCCCTGTTGGGGTGTCTCGGCCTCTCAGCTGGCGGGGCCTCTGCCTCTCGCCCTGGTGGGGCCTCGGCCTCTGCCTCTCGCCCTGGTGGGGCCTCGGCCTCTGCCTCTCGCCCTGGTGGGGCCTCGGCCTCTGCCTCTCGCCCTGGTGGGGCCTCGGCCTCTGCCTCTCGCCCTGGTGGGGCCTTGACCTCTGCCTCTCGCCCTGGTGGGGCCTTGGCCTCTGCCTCTTTCCATGGTCTGGCCTTGGCCTCGGCCTCTTGCCCTTATCTGGCCTTGGCCTCGGCCTCTTACCCTGGTAGAGCCTCGCCCTCTCGCCCTGGTGGGGCCTTGGCCTCTCGCCCTGGTGGGGCCTTGGCCTCTCGGCCTCTTGGGGTGTCTCGGCCTCTCGCCCTGTTGGGGTGTCTCTCCCTCTCATCCTGTTGGAGCTTTCGGCATCTGCCTCTCGGCTGGCGAGGCCTCAATCTCTGCCTCTCGCACTGGTGGGGCCTTGGCCTCTGCCTTTTGCCCTTGTGGGGCCTCTGCCTTTTGCCCTTGTGGGGCCTCTGCCTTTTGCCCTTGTGGGGCCTCTGCCTTTTGCCCTGGTGGGGCCTCTGCCTTTTGCCCTGGTGGGGCCTCTGCCTTTTGCCCTGGTGGGGCCTCTGCCTTTTGCACTGGTGGGGCCTCGGCCTCTCGCCCTGGTGGGGCATTGGCCTCGGCCTCTCGCCCTGGTGGGGCCTTGGCCTCGGCCTCTCGCCCTGGTGGGGCCTTGGCCTCGGCCTCTCGCCCTGGTGGGGCCTTGGCCTCGGCCTCTCGCCCTGGTGGGGCCTTGGCCTCGGCCTCTCGCCTTGGTGGGGCCCTGGTGGGGCCTCGGCCTCTCGCCCTGTTGGGATGCCTCGCCCTTTCGCCCTGTTGGGGTGCCTCGGCCTCTCGCCCTGGTGGGGCCTCGGCCTCTCGCCCTGGTGGGGCCTCGGCCTCTCGCCCTGGTGGTTCCTCGGCCTCTCGCCCTGGTGGTTCCTCGGCCTCTCGCCCTGGTGGGGCCTCGGCCTCTCGGCCTGGTGGGGCCTCGGCCTCTCGGCCTGGTGGGGCCTCGGCCTCTCGGCCTGGTGGGGCATCGACCTCTGCCTCTCGCCCTGATGGGGCCTCGGCCTCTCGCCCTGGTGGGGTGTCTCAGATTTTTTGTTGCCCCATCCATAACATTTATGATCTAAAGCAATAAAAGCTAGTCCCTATGTTTGAGGCAGAAAATCGCATGAGAGACATAAGTAGGATATTGATATTTTTCTTGGAGTGGCTTATAAACACGCACATGCTGTTGCAGTAATCTAGTTGGGATATAGCCAGTTCCTGGGTCCATTCTATTTTGACTGATATATTAAGCAGGTGAAATTTGTTGAACATTCCTCTTAATCATATTCCCTTTTCATAGTACCAGTCTCTTTATAGTGCCTATACTATGTCCTATTCCCGCTTCCTAGTCTCCCTTCCATGTCCATTTTTGTTTCTCGTATTCTTTCTTCCTTGCCTATCCTTCTTGTAGACAGTCTAAAAGACCTAGTTCCAGCACCAAACCTATAAGTCTTGAATTGCAGCAGTTTATGCCTCTAATGCTAGTTGCATTTTGATGTCCCTTCAATATTGAATTCAAATGCCAATAATGTTTCGAGGTTTTATTAAACCAACCACTTAAAACAGATTGTTCACTCTAACTCAACATACAAAATATAAAGTTCCATTCTTTCTAACTGAACAGCAAAGAAAAAGCCAACCAGTGTTTCAACCTATAACAAGTTTTCATCCGGGCTACATTGAGACATATCTGTAGATCACTTTCCTAATCTGCACCGAATAGCTTGAACTTGATATTTAGGGCTTTCCTCGTGGGCGCCCGTGAGGAAAGCCATTGGAGGGAGCCTGAAAGAGGTTCCTCCAATTTAGAAGCTAGGAACACTCCACTGGTTGTACATAAGCATTTCAAATGACAGACAGTCTTATCAGGAACACAGGCTACATTTTATTTCTTTTCCATTAGGGTGGATGTTCTAAATATCAAGTTAATTCAAGTGCAAGCTATTCAGCTTGTATTTGTTCAGCTTGTATTTGTTGCAGATTAGGAAAGTGATCTACAGATACTGTGTCAATTTCTTTACTTGAGCTTGTTCAGTTGGAAGAAATAGAACCTATGTATGTTGAGGATTAGCTTTAATAAAGCCACATAAAACATTGAATTGAAATGTGAATTACATATTGATTGGAACATCAAAATACAACCAGTATTTATTTGAGGCATAAACTGCTGGCAATTTAAGACCTATGGGTTTGGTGCTTGAACTGGATCTTTTAGACATTATATAGCTTTCTCTAGAGTCAGAGGGTGAGTCTTGGTATCATCCATGGTACTCTCCATCTCGCCAAACACATTGCTTTCAAATTGTATATTTGCATATATTACTGGTGGGGCCTCTGCCTCTCGCCTTGGGGGTCCTCAGCCTCTCGCCCGGGTGGGGCCTCTGCCTCTCGCCCGGGTGGGGCCTCTGCCTCTCGCCCTGGTGTGGCCTCGGCCTCTCGGCCCGGTGGGGCCTCGGCCTCTCGGCCCGGTGGGGCCTCGGCCTCTGCCTCTCGCTCTGGTGTGGCCTCGGCCTCTGTCTCTCGCCCTGGAGCGGCCTCGGCCTCGGCCTCTCTCGCCCCAGTGGGGCTCCTTGTGGGGCCTCGGCCTCTCGCCCTGTCGGGTCCTCGGTCTCGGCAAGCAGTCAGGGTTCCCAAAAATTCTTGCTGGGGGAAGTGCACAAAATGTTCCATGACTAGTGCTGTGGTAGTAAGTAAGATTGAGCGATTGTTCATGAGATGGGTAGGTGTGGTTATTACGGTGCATTTAGGAGGTTCATGATGTGCAGGAATAATGTTCTGCTGAGGGGCCTTTGCGTTTTTTCTGGGTCTTTCCATTCTTAAAAGGGTCTTGAATAATTGGAGGCTTGGATGATGAAGCCTTGGATTGAGTCTAATCTTGCCTGGTCTTTTTTTTCTAGGACTTTCCAGTTGCAGTTGTCTGAAGATGCTGATCCAAGGGATCTGGTAGGTATATAATTTGGTGCTACATTGCAAAAGGCCTTGTGAGTCAGACAATGATTTTGTGGATTTTTGTGTTGCCCCATCCATAGCATTTATGATCTAAAGCAGTAAAAGCTAGCCCCATCCATAGCATTTATGATCTAAAGCAGTAAAAGCTAGTCCCTATGTTGCCGAAGATCACATGAGACACATGTATGAGATGGATATTTTTCTTGGGGTGGCTTATAAACACAAACATGCTGTTGCAGTAATCTAGTTGGGATATAACCAATTCTTGGGTCCATTCTATTTTGACTGATATACAGGGTGGGGAGTTTTTTTTTTTTAACCAGGTGAAATCTGTTGAGCATTCCTCTCAATCATTTTCCCTTTTCATAGTACCGATCTTTTTATAGTGCCTATTCTGTGTCCTAGTCCCGCTTACTAGTCTCTTTTCCATGTCCATTTTTCTCTCTCAGACTTTGGTATAACCTCATTCTAGACTACATTATCCTTATCATTGTGGTCCCTCTTCCACGGCCTCTCGCCATCTCACCCTGACGGGGCCTCAGCCTCTCGCCCTGGTGGGGCCTCGGCCTCTCACCCTCGTGGGGCCTTGGCCTCTGCCTCTCGCCGTGGTGGGGCCTCTGCCTCTCGCTGTGGTGGGGCCTCGGCCTGTCTCGCCCTGGTGGAGCATTGGGCTCTCTCGCCCTGGTGGGGCCTTGGCCTCTGCCTCTCGCCCTGGTGGGGCCTTGGCCTCTGCCTCTCGCCCTGGTGGGGCCTTGGCCTCTGCCTCTCGCCCTGGTGGGGCCTTGGCCTCTGCCTCTCGCCCTGGTGGGGTCTTGGCCTCTGCCTCTCGCCCTGGTGGGGCCTTGGCCTCTGCCCCTCGCCCTAGTGGGGCCTCGGCCTCTCGCCCTGGTGGGGCTTTGGCCACTTGCCCTGGTGGGGTGTCTCGGCCTCTGGGCTGGCGGGGCCTCGGCCTTTCACTCACCCTGACGGGGCCTCAGCGTCTCGCCCTGCTGGGGCCTCGGCCTCTCACCCTGCTGGGGCCTCGGCCTCTGCCTCTCGCCCTGGTGGAGCCTCGGCCTCTGCCTCTCGCCCTGGTGAGGCATTGGCCTCGGCCTCTCGCCCTGGTGCGGCCTTGGCTCGGCCTCTCGCCCTGGTGCAGCCTCGGCCTTTCGCCCTGGTGGGGGTTTCACCGTGGTGGGGCCTTGGCCTTTCTCCGTCTTGCCCTGGCGGGGCCTCAGCCTCTCGCCCTGGTTGGGCCTCGGCCTGTGCTTCTTGCCCTTGTGGGGCCTTGGTATCTACCTCTCGCCCTGGTGGGGCCTTGCCCTCGGCCTCTCGTCCTGGTGAAGCATTGGCCTCGGCCTCTCGCCCTGGTGGAGCCTCGACCTCTCGCCCTGGTGGGGCCTCTGCCTCTCGCCCTCTCGCCCTGGTGGGGCCTCTGCCTCTCGCCCTCTCGCCCTGGTGGGGCCTCTGCCTCTCGCCCTCTCGCCCTGGTGGGGCCTCTGCCTCTCGCCCTCTCGCCCTGGTGGGGCCTCTGCCTCTCGCCCTCTCGCCCTGGTAGGGCCTCTCCCTCTCGCCCTGGTGGGGCCTCGGCCTCTCGCCCTGGTGGGGCCTCGGCCTCTCGGCTGGCGGGGCCTCGGCCTCTCGGCTGGCGGGGTGTCTCGGCCTCTCGGCTGGCGGGGTGTCTCGGCCTCTCGGCTGGCGGGGTGTCTCGGCCTCTCGGCTGGCGGGGTGTCTCGGCCTCTCGCCCTGGCGGGGTGTCTCGGCCTCTCGCCCTGGCGGGGTGTCTCGGCCTCCCGCCCTGGCGGGGGGCCTCGGCCTCCCGCCCTGGTGGGGCCTCGGCCTCCCGCCCTGGTGGGGCCTCGGCCTCCCGCCCTGGTGGGGCCTCGGCCTCCCGCCCTGGTGGGGCCTCGGCCTCTTGCCCTGGTGGGGCCTCTCGGCCTCTCGGCTGGCGGGGCCTCTGCCTCCCGCCCTGGTGGGGCCTCGGCCTCCCGCCCTGGTGGGGCCTGGGCCTCCCGCCCTTTTGGGGTGTCTCGGCCGCTCGGCTGGCGGGGCCTCGGCCTCTGCCTCTCGCCCTGGTGGGGCCTCTGCCTCTCGCCCTGGTGGGGCCTCTGCCTCTCGCCCTGGTGGGGCCTCGGCCTCCCGCCCTGGTGGGGGCTCGGCCTCCCGCCCTGGTGGGGCCTCGGCCTCCCGCCCTGTTGGGGTGTCTCGGCCTCTCAGCTGGCGGGGCCTCTGCCTCTCGCCCTGGTGGGGCCTCGGCCTCTGCCTCTCGCCCTGGTGGGGCCTCGGCCTCTGCCTCTCGCCCTGGTGGGGCCTCGGCCTCTGCCTCTCGCCCTGGTGGGGCCTCGGCCTCTGCCTCTCGCCCTGGTGGGGCCTTGACCTCTGCCTCTCGCCCTGGTGGGGCCTTGGCCTCTGCCTCTTTCCATGGTCTGGCCTTGGCCTCGGCCTCTTGCCCTTATCTGGCCTTGGCCTCGGCCTCTTACCCTGGTAGAGCCTCGCCCTCTCGCCCTGGTGGGGCCTTGGCCTCTCGCCCTGGTGGGGCCTTGGCCTCTCGGCCTCTTGGGGTGTCTCGGCCTCTCGCCCTGTTGGGGTGTCTCTCCCTCTCATCCTGTTGGAGCTTTCGGCATCTGCCTCTCGGCTGGCGAGGCCTCAATCTCTGCCTCTCGCACTGGTGGGGCCTTGGCCTCTGCCTTTTGCCCTTGTGGGGCCTCTGCCTTTTGCCCTTGTGGGGCCTCTGCCTTTTGCCCTGGTGGGGCCTCTGCCTTTTGCCCTGGTGGGGCCTCTGCCTTTTGCCCTGGTGGGGCCTCTGCCTTTTGCACTGGTGGGGCCTCGGCCTCTCGCCCTGGTGGGGCATTGGCCTCGGCCTCTCGCCCTGGTGGGGCATTGGCCTCGGCCTCTCGCCCTGGTGGGGCCTTGGCCTCGGCCTCTCGCCCTGGTGGGGCCTTGGCCTCGGCCTCTCGCCCTGGTGGGGCCTTGGCCTCGGCCTCTCGCCCTGGCGGGGCCTTGGCCTCGGCCTCTCGCCCTGGCGGGGCCTTGGCCTCGGCCTCTCGCCCTGGTGGGGCCTTGGCCTCGGCCTCTCGCCCTGGTGGGGCCTCGGCCTCTCGGCCTCTCGCATTGGTGGGGCCTCAGCCTTCCGCCCTGGTGGGGCCTCGGCCTCCCGCACTGGTTAGGCCCTTGTGGGGCCTCGGCCTCTCGCCCTGTTGGGGCGCCTCGGCCTCTCGCCCTGGTGGGGCCTCGGCCTCGGCCTCTCACCCTGGTGGGGCCTCGGCCTCTCGCCCTGGTGGGGCCTGGGCCTCTCGGCCTCTCGCATTGGTGGGGCCTCAGCCTTCTGCCCTGGTGGGGCCTCGGCCTCCCGCACTGGTGGGGCCCTGGTGGGGCGCCTCGGCCTCTCGCCCTGTTGGGGCGCCTCGGCCTCTCGCCCTGGTGGGGCCTCGGCCTCTCGCCCTGGTGGGGCCTCGGCCTCTCTCGCCCTGGTGGGGCCTCAGCCTCTCTCGCCCTGGTGGGGCCTCGGCCTCTCTCGCCCTGGTGGGGCCTCGGCCTCTCTCGCCCTGGTGGGGCCTCGGCCTCTCTCGCCCTGGTGGGGCCTCGGCCTCTGCCTCTCGCCCTGGTGGGGTGTCTGTTTTTTTGTTGCCCCATCCATAACATTTATGATCTAAAGCAATAAAAGCTAGTCCCTATGTTTGAGGCAGAAGATCGCATGAGAGACATAAGTAGGATATGGATATTTTTCTTGGAGTGGCTTATAAACACGCACATGCTGTTGCAGTAATCTAGTTGGGATATAGCCTGTTCCTGGGTCCATTCTATTTTGACTGATATATTAAGCAGGTGAAATTTGTTGAACATTCCTCTTAATCATATTCCCTTTTCATAGTACCAGTCTCTTTATAGTGCCTATTCTATGTCCTATTCCCGCTTCCTAGTCTCCTTTCCATGTCCATTTTTGTTTCTCGTATTCTTTCTTCCTTGCCTATCCTTCTTGTAGACAGTCTAAAAGACCTAGTTCCAGCACCAAACCTATAAGTCTTGAATTGCAGCAGTTTATGCCTCTAATGCTAGTTGCATTTTGATGTCCCTTCAATATTGAATTCAAATGCCAATAATGTTTCGAGGTTTTATTAAACCAACCACTTAAAACAGATTGTTCACTCTAACTCAACATACAAAATATAAAGTTCCATTCTTTCTAACTGAACAAGCAAAGAAAAAGCCAACCAGTGTTTCAACCTATAACAAGTTTTCATCCGGGCTACATTGAGACATATCTGTAGATCACTTTCCTAATCTGCACCGAATAGCTTGAACTTGATATTTAGGGCTTTCCTCGTGGGCGCCCGTGAGGAAAGCCATTGGAGGGAGCCTGAAAGAGGTTCCTCCAATTTAGAAGCTAGGAACACTCCACTGGTTGTACATAAGCATTTCAAATGACAGACAGTCTTATCAGGAACACAGGCTACATTTTATTTCTTTTCCATTAGGGTGGATGTTCTAAATATCAAGTTAATTCAAGTGCAAGCTATTCAGCTTGTATTTGTTCAGCTTGTATTTGTTGCAGATTAGGAAAGTGATCTACAGATACTGTGTCAATTTCTTTACTTGAGCTTGTTCAGTTGGAAGAAATAGAACCTATGTATGTTGAGGATTAGCTTTAATAAAGCCACATAAAACATTGAATTGAAATGTGAATTACATATTGATTGGAATATCAAAATACAACCAGTATTTATTTGAGGCATAAACTGCTGGCAATTTAAGACCTATGGGTTTGGTGCTTGAACTGGATCTTTTAGACATTATATAGCTTTCTCTAGAGTCAGAGGGTGAGTCTTGGTATCATCCATGGTACTCTCCATCTTGCCAAACACATTGCTTTCAAATTGTATATTTGCATATATTACTGGTGGGGCCTCTGCCTCTCGCCTTGGGGGTCCTCGGCCTCTCGCCCGGGTGGGGCCTCTGCCTCTCGCCCTGGTGTGGCCTCGGCCTCTCGGCCCGGTGGGGCCTCGGCCTCTGCCTCTCGCTCTGGTGTGGCCTCGGCCTCTGTCTCTCGCCCTGGAGCGGCCTCGGCCTCTCTCGCCCCAGTGGGCCTCCTTGTGGGGCCTCGGCCTCTCGCCCTGGCGGGTCCTCGGTCTCGGCAAGCAGTCAGGGTTCCCAAAAATTCTTGCTGGGGGAAGTGCACAAAATGTTCCATGACTAGTGCTGTGGTAGTAAGTAAGATTGAGCGATTGTTCATGAGATGGGTAGGTGTGGTTATTACGGTGCATTTAGGAGGTTCATGATGTGCAGGAATAATGTTCTGCTGTGGGGCCTTTGCGTTTTTGCTGGGTCTTTCCATTCTTAAAAGGGTCTTGAATAATTGGAGGCTTGGATGATGAAGCCTTGGGTTGAGGCTAATCTTGCCTGGTCTTTTTTTTTCTAGGACTTTCCAGTTGCAGTTGTCTGAAGATGCTGATCCAAGGGATCTGGTAGGTATATAATTTGGTGCTACATTGCAAAAGGCCTTGTGAGTCAGACGATGATTTTGTGGATTTTTGTGTTGCCCCATCCATAGCATTTATGATCTAAAGCAGTAAAAGCTAGTCCCTATGTTGCCTAAGATCACATGAGACACATGTATGAGATGGATATTTTTCTTGGGGTGGCTTATATACACAAACATGCTGTTGCAGTAATCTTGTTGGGATATAACCAATTCTTGGGTCCATTCTATTTTGACTGATATACAGGGTGGGGAGTTTTTTTTTTTTTAACCAGGTGAAATCTGTTGAGCATTCCTCTCAATCATTTTCCCTTTTCATAGTACCGATCTTTTTATAGTGCCTATTCTGTGTCCTAGTCCCGCTTACTAGTCTCTTTTCCATGTCCATTTTTCTCTCTCAGACTTTGGTATAACCTCATTCTAGACTACATTATCCTTATCATTGTGGTCCCTCTTCCTCATCATAAGGGGCCTCCTCTGCCTCTCGCCCTGGTAGAGCCACGGCCTCTCGCCATCTCACCCTGACGGGGCCTCAGCCTCTCGCCCTGGTGGGGCCTCGGCCTCTCACCCTCGTGGGGCCTTGGCCTCTGCCTTTCACCCTGGTGGGGCCTCTGCCTCTCGCCGTGGTGGGGCCTCTGCCTCTCGCCGTGGTGGGGCCTCTGCCTCTCGCCGTGGTGGGGCCTCTGCCTCTCGCCGTGGTGGGGCCTCTGCCTCTCGCCGTGGTGGGGCCTCTGCCTCTCGCCCTGGTGGGGCCTTGGCCTCTGCCTCTCGCCCTGGTGGGGCCTTGGCCTCTGCCTCTCGCCCTGGTGGGGCCTTGGCCTCTGCCTCTCGCCCTGGTGGGGCCTTGGCCTCTGCCTCTCGCCCTGGTGAGGCCTTGGCCTCTGCCTCTCGCCCTGGTGGGGCCTTGGCCTCTGCCTCTCGCCCTGGTGGGGCCTTGGCCTCTGCCTCTCGCCCTGGTGGGGCCTCGGCCTCTCGCCCTGGCGGGGTGTCTCGGCCTCTCGGCTGGCGGGGTGTCTCGGCCTCTCGGCTGGCGGGGTGTCTCGGCCTCTCGGCTGGCGGGGCCTCTGCCTCCCGCCCTGGCGGGGCCTCGGCCTCCCGCCCTGGTGGGGCCTCGGCCTCCCGCCCTTTTGGGGTGTCTCGGCCTCTCGGCTGGCGGGGCCTCGGCCTCCCGCCCTGGTGGGGCCTCGGCCTCCCGCCCTGGTGGGGCCTCGGCCTCCCGCCCTGGTGGGGCCTCGGCCTCCCGCCCTGGTGGGGCCTCGGCCTCCCGCCCTGTTGGGGTGTCTCGGCCTCTCGGCTGGCGGGGCCTCTGCCTCTCGCCCTGTTGGGGCCTCGGCCTCTGCCTCTCGCCCTGGTGGGGCCTCGGCCTCTGCCTCTCGCCCTGGTGGGGCCTTGGCCTCTCGCCCTCTTGGGGTGTCTCGGCCTCTCGCCCTGTTGGGGTGTCTCGGCCTCTCGCCCTGTTGGGGTGTCTCGGCCTCTCGCCCTGTTGGGGTGTCTCGGCCTCTCGCCCTGTTGGGGTGTCTCTCCCTCTCATCCTGTTGGAGCTTTCGGCATCTGCCTCTCGGCTGGCGAGGCCTCAATCTCTGCCTCTCGCACTGGTGGGGCCTTGGCCTCTGCCTTTTGCCCTGGTGGGGCCTCTGCCTTTTGCCCTGGTGGGGCCTCTGCCTTTTGCCCTGGTGGGGCCTCTGCCTTTTGCCCTGGTGGGGCCTCTGCCTTTTGCCCTGGTGGGGCCTCGGCCTCTCGCCCTGGTGGGGCATTGGCCTCGGCCTCTCGCCCTGGTGGGGCATTGGCCTCGGCCTCTCGCCCTGGTGTAGCATTGACCTCGGCCTCTCGCCCTGGTGGGGCCTTGGCCTCGGCCTCTCGCCCTGGTGGGGCCTTGGCCTCGGCCTCTCGCCCTGGTGGGGCCTTGGCCTCGGCCTCTCGCCTTGGTGGGGCCTCAGCCTTCCGCCCTGGTGGGGCCTCGGCCTCCCGCACTGGTTAGGCCCTTGTGGGGCCTCGGCCTCTCGCCCTGTTGGGGCGCCTCGGCCTCTCGCCCTGTTGGGGCGCCTCGGCCTCTCGCCCTGGTGGGGCCTCGGCCTCTCGCCCTGGTGGGGCCTGGGCCTCTCGGCCTCTCGCATTGGTGGGGCCTCAGCCTTCTGCCCTGGTGGGGCCTCGGCCTCCCGCACTGGTGGGGCCCTGGTGGGGCCTCGGCCTCTCGCCCTGGTGGGGCCTCGGCCTCTCGCCCTGTTGGGGCGCCTCGGCCTCTCGCCCTGTTGGGGCGCCTCGGCCTCTCGCCCTGTTGGGGCGCCTCGGCCTCTCGCCCTGGTGGGGCCTCTGCCTCTCGCCGTGGTGGGGCCTCGGCCTCTGCCTCTCGCCCTGGTGGGGCCTTGGCCTCTGCCTCTCGCCCTGGTGGGGCCTTGGCCTCTGCCTCTCGCCCTGGTGGGGCCTCGGCCTCTCGCCCTGGTGGGGCCTCGGCCTCTCGGCTGGCGGGGTGTCTCGGCCTCTCGGCTGGCGGGGTGTCTCGGCCTCTCGGCTGGCGGGGTGTCTCGGCCTCTCGGCTGGCGGGGCCTCGGCCTCCCGCCCTGGTGGGGCCTCGGCCTCCCGCCCTGTTGGGGTGTCTCGGCCTCTCGGCTGGCGGGGCCTCTGCCTCCCGCCCTGGTGGGGCCTCGGCCTCCCGCCCTGGTGGGGCCTCGGCCTCCCGCCCTGTTGGGGTGTCTCGGCCGCTCGGCTGGCGGGGCCTCGGCCTCTGCCTCTCGCCCTGGTGGGGCCTCGGCCTCTCGCCCTGGTGGGGCCTCGGCCTCCCGCCCTGGTGGGGCCTCGGCCTCCCGCCCTGTTGGGGTGTCTCTGCCTCTCGGCTGGCGGGGCCTCTGCCTCTCGCCCTGGTGGGGCCTCGGCCTCTGCCTCTCGCCCTGGTGGGGCCTCGGCCTCTGCCTCTCGCCCTGGTGGGGCCTCGGCCTCTGCCTCTCGCCCTGGTGGGGCCTCGGCCTCTGCCTCTCGCCCTGGTGGGGCCTTGGCCTCTCGGCCTCTTGGGGTGTCTCGGCCTCTCGCCCTGTTGGGGTGTCTCGGCCTCTCGCCCTGTTGGGGTGTCTCGGCCTCTCGCCCTGTTGGGGTGTCTCTCCCTCTCATCCTGTTGGAGCTTTCGGCATCTGCCTCTCGGCTGGCGAGGCCTCAATCTCTGCCTCTCGCACTGGTGGGGCCTTGGCCTCTGCCTTTTGCCCTGGTGGGGCCTCTGCCTTTTGCCCTGGTGGGGCCTCTGCCTTTTGCCCTGGTGGGGCCTCGGCCTCGGCCTCTCGCCCTGGTGGGGCATTGGCCTCGGCCTCTCGCCCTGGTGGGGCATTGGCCTCGGCCTCTCGCCCTGGTGGGGCATTGGCCTCAGCCTCTCGCCCTGGTGTAGCATTGACCTCGGCCTCTCGCCCTGGTGGGGCCTTGGCCTCGGCCTCTCGCCCTGGTGGGGCCTTAGCCTCGGCCTCTCGCCCTGGTGGGGCCTTGGCCTCGGCCGCTCGCCTTGGTGGGGCCTCAGCCTTCCGCCCTGGTGGGGCCTCGGCCTCCCGCACTGGTTAGGCCCTTGTGGGGCCTCGGCCTCTCGCCCTGTTGGGGCGCCTCGGCCGCTCGCCCTGTTGGGGCGCCTCGGCCTCTCGCCCTGGTGGGGCCTCGGCCTCTCGCCCTGGTGGGGCCTGGGCCTCTCGGCCTCTCGCATTGGTGGGGCCTCAGCCTTCTGCCCTGGTGGGGCCTCGGCCTCCCGCACTGGTGGGGCCCTGGTGGGGCCTCGGCCTCTCGCCCTGTTGGGGCGCCTCGGCCTCTCGCCCTGTTGGGGTGCCTCGGCCTCTCGCCCTGTTGGGGCGCCTCGGCCTCTCGCCCTGGTGGGGCCTCGGCCTCTCGCCCTGGTAGAGCCTCGCCCTCTCGCCCTGGTGGGGCCTTGGCCTCTCGCCCTGTTGGGGTGTCTCGCCCTGGTGGGGCCTCGTCCTCTTGCCCTGTTGGAGCTTTGGCCTCTCGCCGTGGTGGGGCCTCTGCCTCTCGCCGTGGTGGGGCCTCTGCCTCTCGCCGTGGTGGGGCCTCTGCCTCTCGCCCTGGTGGGGCCTTGGCCTCTGCCTCTCGCCCTGGTGGGGCCTTGGCCTCTGCCTCTCGCCCTGGTGGGGCCTTGGCCTCTGCCTCTCGCCCTGGTGGGGCCTTGGCCTCTGCCTCTCGCCCTGGTGAGGCCTTGGCCTCTGCCTCTCGCCCTGGTGAGGCCTTGGCCTCTGCCTCTCGCCCTGGTGGGGCCTTGGCCTCTGCCTCTCGCCCTGGTGGGGCCTCGGCCTCTCGCCCTGGCGGGGTGTCTCGGCCTCTCGGCTGGCGGGGTGTCTCGGCCTCTCGGCTGGCGGGGTGTCTCGGCCTCTCGGCTGGCGGGGGTGTCTCGGCCTCTCGGCTGGCGGGGTGTCTCGGCCTCTCGGCTGGCGGGGTGTCTCGGCCTCTCGGCTGGCGGGGCCTCTGCCTCCCGCCCTGGCGGGGCCTCGGCCTCCCGCCCTTTTGGGGTGTCTCGGCCTCTCGGCTGGCGGGGCCTCGGCCTCCCGCCCTGGTGGGGCCTCGGCCTCCCGCCCTGGTGGGGCCTCGGCCTCCCGCCCTGTTGGGGTGTCTCGGCCTCTCGGCTGGCGGGGCCTCTGCCTCTCGCCCTGTTGGGGCCTCGGCCTCTGCCTCTCGCCCTGGTGGGGCCTCGGCCTCTGCCTCTCGCCCTGGTGGGGCCTTGGCCTCTCGCCCTCTTGGGGTGTCTCGGCCTCTCGCCCTGTTGGGGTGTCTCGGCCTCTCGCCCTGTTGGGGTGTCTCGGCCTCTCGCCCTGTTGGGGTGTCTCGGCCTCTCGCCCTGTTGGGGTGTCTCGCCTTGGTGGGGCCTCAGCCTTCCGCCCTGGTGGGGCCTCGGCCTCCCGCACTGGTTAGGCCCTTGTGGGGCCTCGGCCTCTCGCCCTGTTGGGGCGCCTCGGCCTCTCGCCCTGTTGGGGCGCCTCGGCCTC
The DNA here is from genome assembly GCF_040938575.1 of Ambystoma mexicanum. Taxonomy (NCBI): domain Eukaryota; kingdom Metazoa; phylum Chordata; class Amphibia; order Caudata; family Ambystomatidae; genus Ambystoma; species Ambystoma mexicanum. The sequence goes on from NC_090923.1 coordinate 1,420,052,337, forward strand.
TCGCCCTGGTGGGGCCTCGGCCTCTCGCCCTGGTGGGGCCTGGGCCTCTCGGCCTCTCGCATTGGTGGGGCCTCAGCCTTCTGCCCTGGTGGGGCCTCGGCCTCCCGCACTGGTGGGGCCCTGGTGGGGCCTCGGCCTCTCGCCCTGGTGGGGCCTCGGCCTCTCGCCCTGTTGGGGCGCCTCGGCCTCTCGCCCTGTTGGGGCGCCTCGGCCTCTCGCCCTGTTGGGGCGCCTCGGCCTCTCGCCCTGGTGGGGCCTCTGCCTCTCGCCGTGGTGGGGCCTCGGCCTCTGCCTCTCGCCCTGGTGGGGCCTTGGCCTCTGCCTCTCGCCCTGGTGGGGCCTTGGCCTCTGCCTCTCGCCCTGGTGGGGCCTTGGCCTCTGCCTCTCGCCCTGGTGGGGCCTCGGCCTCTCGCCCTGGTGGGGCCTCGGCCTCTCGGCTGGCGGGGTGTCTCGGCCTCTCGGCTGGCGGGGTGTCTCGGCCTCTCGGCTGGCGGGATGTCTCGGCCTCTCGGCTGGCGGGGCCTCGGCCTCCCGCCCTGGTGGGGCCTCGGCCTCCCGCCCTGTTGGGGTGTCTCGGCCTCTCGGCTGGCGGGGCCTCTGCCTCCCGCCCTGGTGGGGCCTCGGCCTCCCGCCCTGGTGGGGCCTCGGCCTCCCGCCCTGTTGGGGTGTCTCGGCCGCTCGGCTGGCGGGGCCTCGGCCGCTGCCTCTCGCCCTGGTGGGGCCTCGGCCTCCCGCCCTGGTGGGGCCTTGGCCTCCCGCCCTGGTGGGGCCTCGGCCTCCCGCCCTGTTGGGGTGTCTCTGCCTCTCGGCTGGCGGGGCCTCTGCCTCTCGCCCTGGTGGGGCCTCAGCCTCTGCCTCTCGCCCTGGTGGGGCCTCGGCCTCTGCCTCTCGCCCTGGTGGGGCCTCGGCCTCTGCCTCTCGCCCTGGTGGGGCCTCGGCCTCTGCCTCTCGCCCTGGTGGGGCCTTGGCCTCTCGGCCTCTTGGGGTGTCTCGGCCTCTCGCCCTGTTGGGGTGTCTCGGCCTCTCGCCCTGTTGGGGTGTCTCGGCCTCTCGCCCTGTTGGGGTGTCTCTCCCTCTCATCCTGTTGGATCTTTCGGCATCTGCCTCTCGGCTGGCGAGGCCTCAATCTCTGCCTCTCGCACTGGTGGGGCCTTGGCCTCTGCCTTTTGCCCTGGTGGGGCCTCTGCCTTTTGCCCTGGTGGGGCCTCTGCCTTTTGCCCTGGTGGGGCCTCTGCCTTTTGCCCTGGTGGGGCCTCGGCCTCGGCCTCTCGCCCTGGTGGGGCATTGGCCTCGGCCTCTCGCCCTGGTGGGGCATTGGCCTCGGCCTCTCGCCCTGGTGGGGCATTGGCCTCGGCCTCTCGCCCTGGTGGGGCATTGGCCTCAGCCTCTCGCCCTGGTGTAGCATTGACCTCGGCCTCTCGCCCTGGTGGGGCCTTGGCCTCGGCCTCTCGCCCTGGTGGGGCCTTAGCCTCGGCCTCTCGCCCTGGTGGGGCCTTGGCCTCGGCCGCTCGCCTTGGTGGGGCCTCAGCCTTCCGCCCTGGTGGGGCCTCGGCCTCCCGCACTGGTTAGGCCCTTGTGGGGCCTCGGCCTCTCGCCCTGTTGGGGCGCCTCGGCCGCTCGCCCTGTTGGGGCGCCTCGGCCTCTCGCCCTGGTGGGGCCTCGGCCTCTCGCCCTGGTGGGGCCTGGGCCTCTCGGCCTCTCGCATTGGTGGGGCCTCAGCCTTCTGCCCTGGTGGGGCCTCGGCCTCCCGCACTGGTGGGGCCCTGGTGGGGCCTCGGCCTCTCGCCCTGTTGGGGCGCCTCGGCCTCTCGCCCTGTTGGGGTGCCTCGGCCTCTCGCCCTGTTGGGGCGCCTCGGCCTCTCGCCCTGGTGGGGCCTCGGCCTCTCGGCCTGGTGGGGCCTCTGCCTCTCGCCCTGATGGGGCTTCGGCCTCTCTCGCCCTGATGGGGCTTCGGCCTCTCTCGCCCTGATGGGGCTTCGGCCTCTCTCGCCCTGGTGGGGCCTCGGCCTCTCTCGCCCTGGTGGGGCCTCAATCTCTGCCTCTCGCACTGGTGGGGCCTTGGCCTCTGCCTTTTGCCCTGGTGGGGCCTCTGCCTTTTGCCCTGGTGGGGCCTCTGCCTTTTGCCCTGGTGGGGCCTCTGCCTTTTGCCCTGGTGGGGCCTCTGCCTTTTGCCCTGGTGGGGCCTCGGCCTCTCGCCCTGGTGGGGCATTGGCCTCGGCCTCTCGCCCTGGTGGGGCATTGGCCTCGGCCTCTCGCCCTGGTGTAGCATTGACCTCGGCCTCTCGCCCTGGTGGGGCCTTGGCCTCGGCCTCTCGCCCTGGTGGGGCCTTGGCCTCGGCCTCTCGCCCTGGTGGGGCCTTGGCCTCGGCCTCTCGCCTTGGTGGGGCCTCAGCCTTCCGCCCTGGTGGGGCCTCGGCCTCCTGCACTGGTTAGGCCCTTGTGGGGCCTCGGCCTCTCGCCCTGTTGGGGCGCCTCGGCCTCTCGCCCTGTTGGGGCGCCTCGGCCTCTCGCCCTGGTGGGGCCTCGGCCTCTCGCCCTGGTGGGGCCTGGGCCTCTCGGCCTCTCGCATTGGTGGGGCCTCAGCCTTCTGCCCTGGTGGGGCCTCGGCCTCCCGCACTGGTGGGGCCCTGGTGGGGCCTCGGCCTCTCGCCCTGGTGGGGCCTCGGCCTCTCGCCCTGTTGGGGCGCCTCGGCCTCTCGCCCTGTTGGGGCGCCTCGGCCTCTCGCCCTGTTGGGGCGCCTCGGCCTCTCGCCCTGGTGGGGCCTCTGCCTCTCGCCGTGGTGGGGCCTCGGCCTCTGCCTCTCGCCCTGGTGGGGCCTTGGCCTCTGCCTCTCGCCCTGGTGGGGCCTTGGCCTCTGCCTCTCGCCCTGGTGGGGCCTCGGCCTCTCGCCCTGGTGGGGCCTCGGCCTCTCGGCTGGCGGGGTGTCTCGGCCTCTCGGCTGGCGGGGTGTCTCGGCCTCTCGGCTGGCGGGGTGTCTCGGCCTCTCGGCTGGCGGGGTGTCTCGGCCTCTCGGCTGGCGGGGTGTCTCGGCCTCTCGGCTGGCGGGGCCTCGGCCTCCCGCCCTGGTGGGGCCTCGGCCTCCCGCCCTGTTGGGGTGTCTCGGCCTCTCGGCTGGCGGGGCCTCTGCCTCCCGCCCTGGTGGGGCCTCGGCCTCCCGCCCTGGTGGGGCCTCGGCCTCCCGCCCTGTTGGGGTGTCTCGGCCGCTCGGCTGGCGGGGCCTCGGCCGCTGCCTCTCGCCCTGGTGGGGCCTCGGCCTCCCGCCCTGGTGGGGCCTTGGCCTCCCGCCCTGGTGGGGCCTCGGCCTCCCGCCCTGTTGGGGTGTCTCTGCCTCTCGGCTGGCGGGGCCTCTGCCTCTCGCCCTGGTGGGGCCTCGGCCTCTGCCTCTCGCCCTGGTGGGGCCTCGGCCTCTGCCTCTCGCCCTGGTGGGGCCTCGGCCTCTGCCTCTCGCCCTGGTGGGGCCTTGGCCTCTCGGCCTCTTGGGGTGTCTCGGCCTCTCGCCCTGTTGGGGTGTCTCGGCCTCTCGCCCTGTTGGGGTGTCTCGGCCTCTCGCCCTGTTGGGGTGTCTCTCCCTCTCATCCTGTTGGATCTTTCGGCATCTGCCTCTCGGCTGGCGAGGCCTCAATCTCTGCCTCTCGCACTGGTGGGGCCTTGGCCTCTGCCTTTTGCCCTGGTGGGGCCTCTGCCTTTTGCCCTGGTGGGGCCTCTGCCTTTTGCCCTGGTGGGGCCTCTGCCTTTTGCCCTGGTGGGGCCTCGGCCTCGGCCTCTCGCCCTGGTGGGGCATTGGCCTCGGCCTCTCGCCCTGGTGGGGCATTGGCCTCGGCCTCTCGCCCTGGTGGGGCATTGGCCTCGGCCTCTCGCCCTGGTGGGGCATTGGCCTCAGCCTCTCGCCCTGGTGTAGCATTGACCTCGGCCTCTCGCCCTGGTGGGGCCTTGGCCTCGGCCTCTCGCCCTGGTGGGGCCTTAGCCTCGGCCTCTCGCCCTGGTGGGGCCTTGGCCTCGGCCGCTCGCCTTGGTGGGGCCTCAGCCTTCCGCCCTGGTGGGGCCTCGGCCTCCCGCACTGGTTAGGCCCTTGTGGGGCCTCGGCCTCTCGCCCTGTTGGGGCGCCTCGGCCGCTCGCCCTGTTGGGGCGCCTCGGCCTCTCGCCCTGGTGGGGCCTCGGCCTCTCGCCCTGGTGGGGCCTGGGCCTCTCGGCCTCTCGCATTGGTGGGGCCTCAGCCTTCTGCCCTGGTGGGGCCTCGGCCTCCCGCACTGGTGGGGCCCTGGTGGGGCCTCGGCCTCTCGCCCTGTTGGGGCGCCTCGGCCTCTCGCCCTGTTGGGGTGCCTCGGCCTCTCGCCCTGTTGGGGCGCCTCGGCCTCTCGCCCTGGTGGGGCCTCGGCCTCTCGGCCTGGTGGGGCCTCTGCCTCTCGCCCTGATGGGGCTTCGGCCTCTCTCGCCCTGATGGGGCTTCGGCCTCTCTCGCCCTGGTGGGGCCTCGGCCTCTCTCGCCCTGGTGGGGCCTCGGCCTCTGCCTCTCGCCCTGGTGGGGTGTCTCAGTTTTTTTGTTGCCCCATCCATAACATTTATGATCTAAAGCAATAAAAGCTAGTCCCTATGTTTGAGGCAGAAAATCGCATGAGAGACATAAGTAGGATATGGATATTTTTCTTGGAGTGGCTTATAAACACGCACATGCTGTTGCAGTAATCTAGTTGGGATATAGCCAGTTCCTGGGTCCATTCTATTTTGACTGATATATTAAGCAGGTGAGATTTGTTGAACATTCCTCTTAATCATATTCCCTTTTCATAGTACCAGTCTCTTTATAGTGCCTATTCTATGTCCTATTCCCGCTTCCTAGTCTCCCTTCCATGTCCATTTTTGTTTCTCGTATTCTTTCTTCCTTGCCTATCCTTCTTGTAGACAGTCTAAAAGACCTAGTTCCAGCACCAAACCTATAAGTCTTGAATTGCAGCAGTTTATGCCTCTAATGCTAGTTGCATTTTGATGTCCCTTCAATATTGAATTCAAATGCCAATAATGTTTCGAGGTTTTATTAAACCAACCACTTAAAACAGATTGTTCACTCTAACTCAACATACAAAATATAAAGTTCCATTCTTTCTAACTGAACAGCAAAGAAAAAGCCAACCAGTGTTTCAACCTATAACAAGTTTTCATCCGGGCTACATTGAGACATATCTGTAGATCACTTTTCTAATCTGCACCGAATAGCTTGAACTTGATATTTAGGGCTTTCCTCGTGGGCGCCCGTGAGGAAAGCCATTGGAGGGAGCCTGAAAGAGGTTCCTCCAATTTAGAAGCTAGGAACACTCCACTGGTTGTACATAAGCATTTCAAATGACAGACAGTCTTATCAGGAACACAGGCTACATTTTATTTCTTTTCCATTAGGGTGGATGTTCTAAATATCAAGTTAATTCAAGTGCAAGCTATTCAGCTTGTATTTGTTCAGCTTGTATTTGTTGCAGATTAGGAAAGTGATCTACAGATACTGTGTCAATTTCTTTACTTGAGCTTGTTCAGTTGGAAGAAATAGAACCTATGTATGTTGAGGATTAGCTTTAATAAAGCCACATAAAACATTGAATTGAAATGTGAATTACATATTGATTGGAACATCAAAATACAACCAGTATTTATTTGAGGCATAAACTGCTGGCAATTTAAGACCTATGGGTTTGGTGCTTGAACTGGATCTTTTAGACATTATATAGCTTTCTCTAGAGTCAGAGGGTGAGTCTTGGTATCATCCATGGTACTCTCCATCTTGCCAAACACATTGCTTTCAAATTGTATATTTGCATATATTACTGGTGGGGCCTCTGCCTCTCGCCTTGGGGGTCCTCGGCCTCTCGCCCGGGTGGGGCCTCTGCCTCTCGCCCGGGTGGGGCCTCTGCCTCTCGCCGGGGTGGGGCCTCTGCCTCTCGCCGGGGTGGGGCCTCTGCCTCTCGCCCTGGTGTGGCCTCGGCCTCTCGGCCCGGTGGGGCCTCGGCCTCTCGCCATCTCACCCTGACGGGGCATCGGCCTCTCGCCCTGCTGGGGCTTCGGCCTCTCGCCCTGCTGGGGCTTCGGCCTCTCACCCTGCTGGGGCCTCGGCCTCTCGCCATCTCACCCTGACGGGGCATCGTCCTCTCGCCCTGCTGGGGCTTCGGCCTCTCGCCCTGCTGGGGCTTCGGCCTCTCACCCTGCTGGGGCCTCGGCCACTGCCTCTCACCCTGGTGAAGCATTGGCCTCGGCCTCTCGCCCTGGTGGAGCCTTGAACTCTCGCTCTGGTGGGGCCTCGGCCTCGACCTTTCGCCCTCTCGGCCTGGTGGGGCCTCGGGCTCTCGGCCTCTGCCTCTCACCCTGGTGGGGCCTTGGCCTCTTGCCCTGGTGGGGCATCTGCCTCTCGCCCTGGTGGGGCATCTGCCTCTCGCCCTGGTGGGGCCTCTGCCTCTCGCCCTGGTGGGGCCTCTGCCTCTCGCCCTGGTGGGGCCTCTGCCTCTCGCCCTGGTGGGGCCTCTGCCTCTCGCCCTGGTGGGGCCTCTGCCTCTCGCCCTGGTGGGGCCTCTGCCTCTCGCCCTGGTGGGGCCTCGGCCTCTGCCTCTCGCCCTGGTGGGGCCTCGGCCTCTGCCTCTCGCCCTGGTGGGGCCTCGGCCTCTGCCTCTCGCCCTGGTGGGGCCTCGCCCTCTCGCCCTGGTGGGGCCTCGGCCTCTGCCTCTCGCCCTGGTGGAGCCTCGGCCTGTCTCGCCCTGGTGGAGCCTCGGCCTGTCTCGCCCTGGTGGAGCCTCGGCCTGTCTCGCCCTGGTGGAGCCTCGGCCTGTCTCGCCCTGGTGAAGCCTCGGCCTCTCGCCCTGGTGGAGCCTCGGCCTCTCCCTCTCGCCCTGGTGGGGCTTTGGCCTCTGCCTCTCGCCCTGGTGGAGCCTTGGCCTCTGCCTCTCGCCCTGGTGGGGCCTTGGCCTCTGCCTCTCGCCCTGGTGGGGCCTTGGCCTCTGCCTCTCGCCCTGGTGGGGCCTTGGCCTCTGCCTCTCGCCCTGGTGGGGCCTTGGCCTCTGCCTCTCGCCCTGGTGGGGCCTTGGCCTCTACCTCTTTCCCTGGTGGGGCCTCGGCCTCTGCCTCTCGCCCTGGTAGAGCCTCGCCCTCTCGCCCTGGTAGAGCCTCGCCCTCTCGCCCTGGTGGGGTGTCTCGGCCTCTCGCCCTGTTGGGGTGTCTCTCTCTCACCCTGTTGGAGCTTCGGCATCTGCCTCTCGCACTGGTGGGGCCTCAACCTCTGCCTCTTGCACTGGTGTGGCCTCTGCCTTTCGCCCTGGTGGGGCCTCGGCCTCTCGCCCTGGTGGGGCATTGGCCTCGGCCTCTCGCCCTGGTCGGGGCTTGGCCTTGGCTTCTCGCACTGGTAGAGCCTCGCCCTCTCGCCCTGGTGGGGCCCTGGTGGGGCCCTGGTGGGGCCTCGGCCTCTCGCCCTGTTGGGGTGCCTCGCCCTCTCGCCCTGTTGGGGTGCCTCGCCCTCTCGCCCTGTTGGGGTGCCTCGCCCTCTCGCCCTGGTGGGGCCTTGGCCTCTTGCCCTGGTGGGGCCTTTGCCTCTACCTCTCGCCCTTGTGGGGCCTTGGTCTCTACCTCTCGCCCTTGTGGGGCCTTGGTCTCTACCTCTCGCCCTTGTGGAGCCTTGGTCTCTACCTCTCGCCTTTGTGGGGCCTTGGTCTCTACCTCTCGCCCTTGTGGGGCCTTGGTCTCTACCTCTCGCACTGGTTGGGCCTTGGTCTCTACCTCTCGCCCTGGTGGGGCATCGGCCTCTGCCTCTCGCCCTGGTGGGGCCTCTGCCTCTCGCCCTGGTGGGGCCTCTGCCTCTTGTCCTGGTGGGGCCTCTCTCTGCCTCTTGTCCTGGTGGGGCCTCTTGTCCTGTTGGGGCCTCTGCCTCTTGCCCTGGTGGGGCCCTGGCCTCTTGCCCTGGCCTCTTGCCCTGGTGGGGCCCTGGCCTCTTGCCCTGGTGGGGCCCTGGCCTCTTGCCCTGGTGGGGCCCTGGCCTCTTGCCCTGGTGGGGCCCTGGCCTCTTGCCCTGGTGGGGCCCTGGCCTCTTGCCCTGGTGGGGCCCTGGCCTCTTGCCCTGGTGGGGCCCTGGCCTCTCGCCCTGGTGGGGCCCTGGCCTCTCGCCCTGGTGGGGCCTCGCCCTCTGCCTCTCGCCCTGGTGGGGCCTCGCCCTCTGCCTCTCGCCCTGGTGGGGCCTCGCCCTCTGCCTCTCGCCCTTGTGGGGCATCGGCCCCTCTCGCCCTTGTGGGGCATCGGCCCCTCTCGCCCTTGTGGGGCATCGGCCCCTCTCGCCCTTGTGGGGCATCGGCCCCTCTCGCCCTTGTGGGCCATCGGCCTCTCGCCCTGGTGGGGCATCGGCCTCTCGCCCTGGTGGGGCATCGGCCTCTCGCCCTGTTGGGGTGTCTCTGCCTCTCGCCCTGTTGGGGTGTCTCGGCCTCTCGGCTGGCGGGGCCTCGGCCTCTTGGCTGGCGGGCCTCTGCCTCTCGCCCTGGTGGGGCCTCGGCCTCTCGCCCTGGTGGGGCCTCGGCCTCAGCCTCTCGCCCTGGTGGGGCCTCGGCCTCTCGTCCTGGTGGGGCCTCTGCCTCTCGTCCTGGTGGGGCCTCTGCCTCTCGTCCTGGTGGGGCCTCTGCCTCTCGTCCTGGTGGGGCCTCTGCCTCTCGTCCTGGTGGGGCCTCTGCCTGTCGTCCTGGTGGGGCCTCGGTGGGGTCTCGGCCTCTCGCCATCTCGCCCTGACGGGGCCTCGGCCTCTCGCCATCTCGCCCTGACGGGGCCTCGGCCTCTCGCCATCTCACCCTGACGGGGCCTCGGCCTCTCGCCATCTCACCCTGACGGGGCCTCGGCCTCTCGCCATCTCACCCTGACGGGGCCTCGGCCTCTCGCCCTGGTGGGGCCTCGACCTCTACCCCTCTAGGCCTCTCGTCCTGGTGGGGCCTCGGCCTCTCGCCCTGTTGGGGTGTCTCTGCCTCTCGGCTGGCGGGGCCTCGGCCTCTTGGCTGGCGGGCCTCAGCCTCTGCCTCTCGCCCTGGTGGGGCCTCGGCCTCTGCCTCTCGCCCTGGTGGGGGACTTGGCCTCTATCTCTCGCCCTTGTGGGGCCTTGGTCTCTACCTCTCGCCCAGGTAGGGCCTTGGCTTCGGCCTCTCGCCCAGGTAGGGCCTTGGCCTCTCGCCCCGGTGAAGCATTGGCCTCGGCCTCTCGCCCTGGTCGGGCCTTGGCCTCTCGCCTTGGTGGGGCCTCGACCTCTCGCTCTGGTGGGGCCTCGGCCTTGACCTCTCGGCCTCTCGCCCTGGTGGGGCCTCTGGCTCTCGGCCTCTGCCTCTCACCCTGGTGGGGCATCGGCCTCTCGCCCTGTTGGGGTGTCTCGGCCTCTCGGCTGGCGGGGCCTCGGCCTCTTGGCTGGCGGGCCTCAGCCTCTGCCTCTCGCCCTGGTGGGGCCTCGGCCTCTGCCTCTCGCCCTGGTGGGGCCTCGGCCTCTGCCTCTCGCCCTGGTGGGGCCTCTGCCTCTCGCCCTGGTGGGGCCTCTGCCTCTCGCCCTGGTGGGGCCTCTGCCTCTCGCCCTGGTGGGGCCTTTGCCTCTCTCCCTGGTGGGGCCTCGGCCTCTCTCCCTGGTGGGGCCTCGGCCTTTCGCCCTGGTGGGGCCTCGGCCTTTCGCCCTGGTGGGGCCTCGGCCTCTCTCCCTGGTGGGGCCTCGGCCTCTCTCCCTGGTGGGGCCTCGGCCTCTCTCCCTGTTGGGGTGTCTCGCCCTCTCGCCCTGTTGGGGTGTCTCGCCCTCTCGCCCTGTTGGAGCTTCGGCATCTGCCTCTTGGCTGGCGAGGCCTCAACCTCTGCCTCTCGCCCTGGTGGGGCCTCTGCCTCTCGCCCTGGTGGGGCCTCTGCCTCTCGCCCTGGTGGGGCCTCTGCCTCTCGCCCTGGTGGGGCCTCGGCCTCTCTCCCTGGTGGGGCCTCGGCCTCTCTCCCTGGTGGGGCCTCGGCCTCTCTCCCTGGTGGGGTGTCTCGCCCTGGTGGGGTGTCTCGCCCTCTCGCCCTGTTGGGGTGTCTCGCCCTCTCGCCCTGTTGGGGTGTCTCGCCCTCTCGCCCTAGTGGGGCCTCGTCCTCTTGCCCTGTTGGAGCTTCGGCATCTGCCTCTTGGCTGGCGAGGCCTCAACCTCTGCTTCTCGCACTGGTGGGGCCTTGGCCTCTGCCTCTCGCCCTGGTCGGGCCTCGGCCTATCGCCCTGGTCGGGCCTTGGCCTCGGCCTCTCGCACTGGTAGAGCCTCGCCCTCTCGCCCTGGTGGGGCCTGGGCCTCTCGGCCTCTCGCATTGGTGGGGCCTCAGCCTTCTGCCCTGGTGGGGCCTCGGCCTCCCGCCCTGGTGGGGCCTCGGCCTCCCGCCCTGGTGGGGCCTCGGCCTCCCGCCCTGGTGGGGCCTCGGCCTCCCGCCCTGGTGGGGCCTCGGCCTCTCGCCCTGGTGGGGCCTCGGCCTCTCGCCCTGGTGGGGCCTTGGCCTCTCACCGTCCTACCCTGCTGGGGCCTCGGCCCCTGCCTCTCACCCTGCTGGGGCCTTGGCCCCTCTCGCCCTTGTGGGGCCTCGGCCCCTCTCACCCTGGTGGGGCCTTGGCCTCTGCCTCTCGCCCTGGTGGGGCCTTGGCCTCTGCCTCTCGCCCTGGTGGGGCCTTGGCCTCTGCCTCTCGCCCTGGTGGGGCCTTGGCCTCTGCCTCTCGCCCTGGTGGGGCCTTGGCCTCTGCCTCTCGCCCTGGTGGGGCCTTGGCCTCTGCCTCTCGTCCTGGTGGGGCCTTGGCCTCTGCCTCTCGTCTTGGTGGGGCCTTGGCCTCTGCCTCTTGCCCTGGTCGGGCCTCGGCCTCTCTCCCTGGTCTGGCCTCGGCCTCTCTCCCTGGTGGGGCCTCGGCCTCTCTCCCTGGTGGGGCCTTGGCCTCGGCCTTTCTCCCTGGTGGGGCCTTGGCCTCGGCCTTTCTCCCTGGTGGGGCCTTGGCCTCGGCCTTTCTCCCTGGTGGGGCCTTGGCCTCGGCCTCTTGCCCTGGTGGGGCCTTGGCCTCGGCCTCTTGCCCTGGTGGGGCCTTGGCCTCGGCCTTTCTCCCTGGTGGGGCCTTGGCCTCTACCTCTTTCCCTGGTGGGATATTGGCTTTGGCCTCTTGCCCTGGTGGGGCCTCGGCCTCTCGCCCTGGTGGGGCCTTGGCCTCTACCTCTTTCCCTGGTGGGATATTGGCTTTGGCCTCTTGCCCTGGTGGGGCCTCGGCCTCTCGCCCTGGTAGAGCCTCGCCCTCTTTTCCTGTTGGAGCTTCGGCTTCTGCCTCTCGGCTGGCGAGGCCTCAACCTCTGTCTCTCGCACTGGTGGGGCCTTGGCCTCTGCCTTTCGCCCTGGTGGGGCCTCTGCCTTTCGCCCTGGTGGGGCCTCTGCCTTTCACTCTGGTGGGGCATTGGCCTCGGCCTCTCGCCCTGATCGGGCCTTGGCCTCGGCCTCTCACCCTGGTGGGGCCTCGGCTTCTCGCACTGGTAGAGCCTGGGCCTCTCAGCCTCTCGCATTGGTGAGGCCTCGGCCTCCCGCCCTGGTGGGGCCTCGGCCTCCCGCCCTGTTGTGGTGTCTCGCCCTCTCGCCCTGGTGGGGCCTCAGCCTCTCGCCCGGGTGGGGCCTCAGCCTCTCGCCCTGGTGGGGCCTCAGCCTCTGCCTCTCGCCCTGGTGGGGCCTCGGCCTCTGCCTCTCGCCCTGGTGGGGCCTCGGCCTCTGCCTCTCGCCCTGGTGGGGCCTTGGCCTCTGCCTCTTTCCATGGTCTGGCCTTGGCCTCTGCCTCTTGCCCTGATCTGGCCTTGGCCTCGGCCTCTTGCCCTGGTCTGGCCTTGGCCTCAGCCTCTCGCCCTGGTAGAGCCTCGCCCTCTCGCCCTGGTGGGGCCTTGGCCTCTCGGCCTCTTGGGGTGTCTCGGCCTCTCGCCCTGTTGGGGTGTCTCTCCCTCTCATCCTGTTGGAGCTTTCGGCATCTGCCTCTCGGCTGGCGAGGCCTCAATCTCTGCCTCTCGCACTGGTGGGGCCTTGGCCTCTGCCTTTTGCCCTGGTGGGGCCTCTGCCTTTTGCCCTGGTGGGGCCTCTGCCTTTTGCCCTGGTGGGGCATTGGCCTCTGCCTTTCGCCCTGGTGGGGCATTGGCCTCGGCCTCTCGCCCTGGTGGGGCATTGGCCTCGGCCTCTCGCCCTGGTGGGGCATTGGCCTCGGCCTCTCGCCCTGGTGGGGCATTGGCCTCGGCCTCTCGCCCTGGTGTGGCCTTGGCCTTGGCCTCTCGCCCTGGTGGGGCCTTGGCCTCTCGCCCTGGTGGGGCCTTGGCCTCGGCCTCTCGCATTGGTGGGGCCTCAGCCTTCCGCCCTGGTGGGGCCTCGGCCTCCCGCACTGGTTAGGCCCTTGTGGGGCCTCGGCCTCCCGCCCTGTTGGGGCGCCTCGGCCTCTCGCCCTGGTGGGGCCTCGGCCTCTCGCCCTGGTGGGGCCTCGGCCTCCGCCTCTCACCCTGGTGGGGCCTCGGCCTCTCGCCCTGGTGGGGCCCTGGGCCTCTCGGCCTCTCGCATTGGTGGGGCCTCAGCCTTCCGCCCTGGTGGGGCCTCGGCCTCCCGCACTGGTGGGGCCCTGGTGGGGCCTCGGCCTCTCGCCCTGTTGGGGCGCCTCGGCCTCTCGCCCTGGTGGGCCCTCGGCCTCTCGCCCTGGTGGGGCCTCTGCCTCTCGCCCTGATGGGGCTTCGGCCTCTCTCGCCCTGGTGGGGCCTCGGCCTCTCTCGCCCTGGTGGGGCCTCGGCCTCTGCCTCTCGCCCTGGTGGGGTGTCTCAGTTTTTTTGTTGCCCCATCCATAACATTTATGATCTAAAGCAATAAAAGCTAGTCCCTATGTTTGAGGCAGAAGATCGCATGAGAGACATAAGTAGGATATGGATATTTTTCTTGGAGTGGCTTATAAACACGCACATTCTGTTGCAGTAATCTAGTTGGGATATAGCCTGTTCCTGGGTCCATTCTATTTTGACTGATATATTAAGCAGGTGAAATTTGTTGAACATTCCTCTTAATCATATTCCCTTTTCATAGTACCAGTCTCTTTATAGTGCCTATTCTATGTCCTATTCCCTCTTCCTAGTCTCCTTTCCATGTCCATTTTTGTTTCTCGTATTCTTTCTTCCTTGCCTATCCTTCTTGTAGACAGTCTAAAAGACCTAGTTCCAGCACCAAACCTATAAGTCTTGAATTGCAGCAGTTTATGCCTCTAATGCTAGTTGCATTTTGATGTCCCTTCAATATTGAATTCAAATGCCAATAATGTTTCGAGGTTTTATTAAACCAACCACTTAAAACAGATTGTTCACTCTAACTCAACATACAAAATATAAAGTTCCATTCTTTCTAACTGAACAAGCAAAGAAAAAGCCAACCAGTGTTTCAACCTATAACAAGTTTTCATCCGGGCTACATTGAGACATATCTGTAGATCACTTTCCTAATCTGCACCGAATAGCTTGAACTTGATATTTAGGGCTTTCCTCGTGGGCGCCCGTGAGGAAAGCCATTGGAGGGAGCCTGAAAGAGGTTCCTCCAATTTAGAAGCTAGGAACACTCCACTGGTTGTACATAAGCATTTCAAATGACAGACAGTCTTATCAGGAACACAGGCTACATTTTATTTCTTTTCCATTAGGGTGGATGTTGTAAATATCAAGTTAATTCAAGTGCAAGCTATTCAGCTTGTATTGTATTTGTTCAGCTTGTATTTGTTGCAGATTAGGAAAGTGATCTACAGATACTGTGTCAATTTCTTTACTTGAGCTTGTTCAGTTGGAAGAAATAGAACCTATGTATGTTGAGGATTAGCTTTAATAAAGCCACATAAAACATTGAATTGAAATGTGAATTACATATTGATTGGAACATCAAAATACAACCAGTATTTATTTGAGGCATAAACTGCTGGCAATTTAAGACCTATGGGTTTGGTGCTTGAACTGGATCTTTTAGACATTATATAGCTTTCTCTAGAGTCAGAGGGTGAGTCTTGGTATCATCCATGGTACTCTCCATCTTGCCAAACACATTGCTTTCAAATTGTATATTTGCATATATTACTGGTGGGGCCTCTGCCTCTCGCCCTGGTGTGGCCTCGGCCTCTCAGCCCGGTGGGGCCTCGGCCTCTCGCTCTGGTGTGGCCTCGGCCTCTGTCTCTCGCCCTGGAGCAGCCTCGGCCTCTCTTGCCCCAGTGGGCCTCCTTGTGGGGCCTCGGCCTCTAGCCCTGGCGGGTCCTCGGTCTCGGCAAGCAGTCAGGGTTCCCAAAAATTCTTGCTGGGGGAAGTGCACAAAATGTTCCATGACTAGTGCTGTGGTAGTAAGTCAGATTGAGCGATTGTTCATGAGATGGGTAGGTGTGGTTATTACGCTGCATTTAGGAGGTTCATGATGTGCAGGAATAATGTTCTGCTGTGGGGCCTTTGCGTTTTTGCTAGGTCTTTCCATTCTTAAAAGGGTCTTGAATAATTGGAGGCTTGGATGATGAAGCCTTGGGTTGAGGCTAATCTTGCCTGGTCTTTTTTTTTTCTAGGACTTTCCAGTTGCAGTTGTCTGAAGATGCTGATCCAAGGGATCTGGTAGGTATATAATTTGGTACTACATTGCAAAAGGCCTTGTGAGTCAGACGATGATTTTGTGGATTTTTGTGTTGCCCCATCCATAGCATTTATGATCTAAAGCAGTAAAAGCTAGTCCCTATGTTGCTGAAGACCACATGAGACACATGTATGAGATGGATATTTTTCATGGGGTGGCTTATAAACACAAACATGCTGTTGCAGTAATCTAGTTGGGATATAACCAATTCTTGGGTCCATTCTATTTTGACTGATATACAGGGTGGGGAGTTTTTTTTTTTTAACCAGGTGAAATCTGTTGAGCATTCCTCTCAATCATTTTCCCTTTTCATAGTACCGATCTTTTTATAGTGCCTATTCTGTGTCCTAGTCCCGCTTACTAGTCTCTTTTCCATGTCCATTTTTCTCTCTCAGACTTTGGTATAACCTCATTCTAGACTACATTATCCTTATCATTGTGGTCCCTCTTCCTCATCATAAGGGGCCTCCTCTGGCTCTCGCCCTGGTGGGGCCACGGCCTCTCGCCATCTCACCCTGACGGGGCCTCAGCCTCTCGCCCTGGTGGGGCCTCGGCCTCTCACCCTCGTGGGGCCACGGCCTCTCGCCATCTCACCCTGGTGGGGCCTCTGCCTCTCGCCGTGGTGGGGCCTCTGCCTCTCGCCGTGGTGGGGCCTCTGCCTCTCGCCGTGGTGGGGCCTCTGCCTCTCGCCGTGGTGGGGCCTCGGCCTGTCTCGCCCTGGTGGAGCATTGGGCTCTCTCGCCCTGGTGGGGCCTTGGCCTCTGCCTCTCGCCCTGGTGGGGCCTTGGCCTCTGCCTCTCGCCCTGGTGGGGCCTCGGCCTCTCGGCTGGCGGGGTGTCTCGGCCTCTCGGCTGGCGGGGTGTCTCGGCCTCTCGGCTGGCGGGGTGTCTCGGCCTCTCGGCTGGCGGGGTGTCTCGGCCTCTCGGCTGGCGGGGCCTCGGCCTCTCGGCTGGCGGGGCCTCGGCCTCTCGGCTGGCGGGGCCTCGGACTCCCGCCCTGGCGGGGCCTCGGCCTCCCGCCCTGTTGGGGTGTCTCGGCCTCTCGGCTGGTGGGGCCTCGGCCTCCCGCCCTGTTGGGGTGTCTTGGCCGCTCGGCTGGCGGGGCCTCGGCCTCTGCCTCCTGCCCTGGCGCGGCCTCGGCCTCCCGCCCTGTTGGGGTGTCTCGGCCTCTCGGCTGGCGGGGCCTCTGCCTCCCGCCCTGGTGGGGCCTCGGCCTCCCGCCCTGTTGGGGTGTCTCGGCCGCTCGGCTGGCGGGGCCTCGGCCTCTGCCTCTCGCCCTGGTGGGGCCTCTGCCTCTCGCCCTGGTGGGGCCTCTGCCTTTTGCCCTGGTGGGGCCTCTGCCTTTTGCCCTGGTGGGGCCTCGGACTCTCGCCCTGGTGGGGCATTGGCCTCGGCCTCTCGCCCTGGTGGGGCCTTGGCCTCTGCCTTTCGCCCTGGTGGGGCCTCTGCCTCTCGCCCTGGTGGGGCCTCGGCCTCTCGCCTTGGTGGGGCCTCGGCCTCTCGCCCTGGTGGGGCCTCGGCCTCTCGCCCTGGTGGGGCCTTGGCCTCTCGCCCTGGTGAAGCATTGGCCTCGGCCTCTCGCCCTGGTCGGGCCTTGGCCTCTCGCCTTGGTGGGGCCTCGACCTCTCGCTCTGGTGGGGCCTCGGCCTTGACCTCTCGGCCTCTCGCCCTGGTGGGGCCTCTGGCTCTCGGCCTCTCGCCCTGGTGGGGCATCGGCCTCTCGCCCTGTTGGGGTGTCTCTGCCTCTCGCCCTGTTGGGGTGTCTCGGCCTCTCGGCTGGCGGGGCCTCGGCCTCTTGGCTGGCGGGCCTCTGCCTCTCGCCCTGGTGGGGCCTCGGCCTCTCGCCCTGGTGGGGCCTCGGCCTCAGCCTCTCGCCCTGGTGGGGCCTCGGCCTCAGCCTCTCGCCCTGGTGGGGCCTCGGCCTCAGCCTCTCGCCCTGGTGGGGCCTTTGCCTCTCGCCCTGGTGTGGCCCCGGCCTCTCGCCCTGGTGTGGCCCCGGCCTCTCGCCCTGGTGTGGCCCCGGCCTCTCGCCCTGGTGGGGCCCCGGCCTCTCGCCCTGGTGGGGCCTCGGCCTCTATCCCTGGTGGGGCCTCGGCCTCTGGCCCTAGTGGGGCCTCGGCCTCTCTCCCTGGTGGGGCCTCGGCCTCTCTCCCTGGTGGGGCCTCGGCCTCTCTCCCTGGTGGGGCCTTTTCCTCGGCCTCTCGCCCTGGTGGGGCCTCGGCCTCAGCCTCTCGCCCTGGTGGGGCCTCGGCCTCTCGCCCTGGTGGGGCCTCGGCCTCTCACCGTCTTATCCTGGTGGGGCCTCGGCCTCGGCCTCTCGCCCTGGTGAGTCCTCTGCCTCTCGCCCTGGTGGGGCCTCGGCCTCTGCCTCTCGCCCTGGTGGGGCCTCGGCCTCTGCCTCTCGCCCTGGTGGGGCCTCGGCCTCTGCCTCTCGCCCTGGTGGGGCCTCGGCCTCTGCCTCTCGCCCTGGTGGGGCCTCGGCCTCTGCCTCTCGCCCTGGTGGGGCCTCGGCCTCTGCCTCTCTCCCTGGTGGGGCCTCGGCCTCTGCCTCTTGCCCTGGAGGGCCTCTGCCTCCCGCCCTGGAGGGGCCTTGGCCTCTCGCCCTCTTCCCCTGGTGGGGCCTCGGCCTCTCGCCCTGGTGGGGCATCAGCCTCTGCCTCTCGCCCTGGTGGGGCCTCTGCCTCTTGCCCTGGTGGGGCCTTGGTGGGGCCTCGGCCTCTCGCCCTGGTGGGGCCTCGGTCTCAGCCTCTCGCCCTGGTGGGGCCTTGGCCTCAGCCTCTCGCCCTGGTGGGGCCTTTGCCTCTCGCCCTGGTGTGGCCCCGGCCTCTCGCCCTGGTGTGGCCCCGGCCTCTCGCCCTGGTGGGGCCCCGGCCTCTCGCCCTGGTGGGGCCCCGGCCTCTCGCCCTGGTGGGGCCTCGGCCTCTCGCCCTGGTGGGGCCTCGGCCTCTCTCCCTGGTGGGGCCTCGGCCTCTCTCCCTGGTGGGGCCTTTTCCTCGGCCTCTCGCCCTGGTGGGGCCTCGGCCTCTCGCCCTGGTGGGGCCTCGGCCTCTCGCCCTGGTGGGGCCTCGGCCTCTCACCGTCTTATCCTGGTGGGGCCTCGGCCTCGGCCTCTCGCCCTGGTGAGTCCTCTGCCTCTCGCCCTGGTGGGGCCTCGGCCTCTGCCTCTCGCCCTGGTGGGGCCTCGGCCTCTGCCTCTCGCCCTGGTGGGGCCTCGGCCTCTGCCTCTCGCCCTGGTGGGGCCTCGGCCTCTGCCTCTCGCCCTGGTGGGGCCTCGGCCTCTGCCTCTCTCCCTGGTGGGGCCTCGGCCTCTGCCTCTTGCCCTGGAGGGCCTCTGCCTCCCGCCCTGGAGGGGCCTTGGCCTCTCGCCCTCTTCCCCTGGTGGGGCCTCGGCCTCTCGCCCTGGTGGGGCATCAGCCTCTGCCTCTCGCCCTGGTGGGGCCTCTGCCTCTTGCCCTGGTGGGGCCTCGGCCTCTCGCCCTGGTGGGGCCTTGGTGGGGCCTCGGCCTCTCGCCCTGGTGGGGCCTCGGTCTCTCGCCATCTCACCCTGACGGGGCCTCGGCCTCTCGCCCTGGTGGGGCCTCGGCCTCTGCCTCTCGCCCTGGTGGGGCCTCGGCCTCTGCCTCTCGCCCTGGTGGGGCCTCGGCCTCTCGCCATCTCACCCTGGTGGGGCCTCGGCCTCTCGCTCTGGTGGGGCCTCGGCCTCTCGCCCTGGTGGGGCCTCTGCCTCTCGCCCTGGTGGGGCCTCTGCCTCTCGCCCTGGTGGGTCCTCTGCCTCTCGTCCTGTTGGGGTGTCTCTGTCTCTCGCCCTGTTGGGGTGTCTCGGCCTCTCAGCTGGCGGGGCCTCGGCCTCTTGGCTGGCGGGCCTCTGCCTCTCGCCCTGGTGGTGCCTCGGCCTCTGCCTCTCGCCCTGGTGGGGCCTTGGCCTCTCGCCCTGGTGTGGCCCCGGCCTCTCGCCCTGGTGTGGCCCTGGCCTCTCGCCCTGGTGTGGCCCTGGCCTCTCGCCCTGGTGTGGCCACGGCCTCTCGCCCTGGTGGGGCCTCGGCCTCTATCCCTGGTGGGGCCTCGGCCTCTCGCCCTAGTGGGGCCTCGGCCACTCTCCCTGGTGGGGCCTCGGCCTCTCTCCCTGGTGGGGCCTCGGCCTCTCTCCCTGGTGGGGCCTCGGCCTCTCTCCCTGGTGGGGCCTCGGCCTCTCTCCCTGGTGGGGTGTCCCGCCCTCTCGCCCTAGTGGTGCCTCGTCCTCTTGCCCTGTTGGAGCTTCGGCATCTGCCTCTTGGCTGGCGAGGCCTCAACCTCTGCCTCTCGCACTGGTGGGGCCTCGGCCTCTCGCCATGGTCGGGCCTCAGCCTCTCGCCCTGGTCGGGCCTCGGCCTATCGCCCTGGTCGGGCCTTGGCCTCGGCCTCTCGCCCTGGTGGGGCCTGGGCCTCTCGCATTGGTGGGGCCTCAGCCTTCTGCCCTGGTGGGGCCCCGGCCTCTCGCCCTGGTGGGGCCCCGGCCTCTCGCCCTGGTGGGGCCCCGGCCTCTCGCCCTGGTGGGGCCCCGGCCTCTGCCTCTCGCCCTGCTGGGGCCTCGCCCTCTGCCTCTCGCCCTGCTGGGGCCTCGCCCTCTGCCTCTCACCCTGCTGGGGCCTCGGCCTCTGCCTCTCACCCTGCTGGGGCCTCTGCCTCTCACCCTGGTGGGGCCTCGGCGCCTCTCGCCCTGGTGGGGCCTCGGCGCCTCTCGCCCTGGTGGGGCCTCGGCCTCTCTCGCCCTGGTGAGGCCTCAGCCTCTCTCACCCTGGTGGGGCCTTGGCCTCTCGCCCTGTTGGGGTGTCTCTGCCTCTCGGCTGGTGTGGCCTCGGCCTCTCGCCCTGGTGGGGGTCTCACCGTGGTGGAGCCTCTGCCTCTCGCCGTCTTGCCCTGGCGGAGCCTCGGCCTCTTGCCCTGGTGGGGCCTCGGCCTCTCGCCCTGCTGGTGTCTCGGCCTCTCGCCCTGTTGGGGTGCCTCGGCCTCTCGGCTGGCGGGGCCTCGGCCTCGCCCTGGTGGGGCCTCGGCCTCTCGCCCTCTTGGGGTGTCTCTGCCTCTCGGCTGGTGGGGCCTCGGCCTCTCGCTCTGGTGTGGCCTCGGCCTCTCGCCCTGGTGGGGGGTCTCACTGTGGTGGGGCCTTGGCTTCTCGCCCAGGTGGGGCTTTGGTCTCTACCTCTCGCCCAGGTGGGGCCTTGGCCTCGGCCTCTCGCCCTGGTGAAGCATTGGCCTCGGCCTCTCGCCCTGGTCGGGCCTTGGCCTCTCGCCTTGGTGGGGGCTTGGCCTCTCGCCCTGGTGGGGCCTTGGCCTCTGCCTCTTGCCCTGGTGGGGCTTTGGCCTCTGCCTCTCGCCCTGGTGGGGCCTTGGCCTCTGCCTCTCGCCCTGGTGGGGCTTTGGCCTCTGCCTCTCGCCCCGGTGGGGCTTTGGCCTCTGCCTCTCTTCCCGGTGGGGCTTTGACCTCTGCCTCTCGCCCCGGTGGGGTTTTGGCCTCTGCCTCTCGCCCCGGTGGGGCTTTGGCCTCTGCCTCTCGCCCCGGTGGGGCTTTGGCCTCTGCCTCTCGCCCTGGTGGGGCCTTGGCCTCGGCCTCTTTCCCTGGTGGGACCTTGGCCTCTTGCCCTGGTCGGGTCTTGGCCTCGGCCTCTTGCCCTGGTGGGGCCTCGGCCTCTCGCCCTGGTAGAGCCTCGCCCTCTCGCCCTGGTGGGGCCTCGGCCTCCCGTCCTGGTGGGGCCTCGGCCTCCCGTCCTGGTGGGGCCTTGGCCTCTCGCCCTGTTGGGGTGTCTCGCACTGGTGGGGCCTCGTCCTCCTGCCCTGTTGGAGCTTCGGCATCTGCCTCTCGGCTGGCGAGGCCTCAACCTCTGCCTCTCGCACTGGTGGGGCCTTGGCCTCTGCCTTTCGCCCTGGTGGGGCCTCTGCCTTTCGCCCTGGTGGGGGTCTCACCGTGGTGGGGCCTTGGCCTCTCGCCCTGGTGGGGCATTGGCCTCGGCCTCTCGTCCTGTTGGGGTGTCTCGCCTTCTCGCCCTGGTGGGGCCTCGCCCTGGTGGGGCCTCGCCCTCTCGCCCTGGTGGGGCCTCTGCCTCTCGCCCTGGTGGGGCCTCTGCCTCTCGCCCTGGTGGGGCATCGGCCTCTCGCCCTGTTGGGGTGTCTTGGCCTCTCGCCCTGTTGTGGTGTCTTGGTCTCTCGCCCTGTTGGGGTATCTCGGCCTCTCGGCTGGCGGGCCTCAGCCTCTGCCTCTCGCCCTGGTGGGGCCTCGGCCTCTCTCGCCCTGGTGGGGCTTCGGCCTCTCTCGCCCTGGTGGGGCCTCGGCCTCTCTCGCCCTGGTGGGGCCTCGGCCTCTCTCGCCCTGGTGGGGCCTCGGCCTCTCTCACCCTGGTGGGGCCTCGGCCTCTCCCTCTCGCCCTGGTGGGGCATTGGCCTCGGCCTCTCGCCCTGATCGGGCCTTGCCCTTGGCCTCTCACCCTGGTGGGGCCTCGGCTTCTCGCACTGGTAGAGCCTCGCCCTCTCGCCCTGGTGGGGCCTGGGCCTCTTAGCCTCTCGCAATGGTGGGGCCTCAGCCTTCCGCCCTGGTGGGGCCTCGGCCTCCCGCCCTGGTGAGGCCCTGGTGGGGCCTCGGCCTCTCGCCCTGTTGGGGTGTCTCGCCCTCTCGCCCTGGTGAGGCCTCTGCCTCTCCCTCTCGCCCTGGTGGGGCCTCGGCCTCTGCCTCTCGCCCTGGTGGGGCCTCGGCCTCTGCCTCTCGCCCTGGTGGGGCCTCGGCCTCTGCCTCTCGCCCTGGTGGGGCTTCGGCCTCTGCCTCTCGCCCTGGTGGGGCTTTGGCCTCTCCCTCTCGCCCTGGTGGGGCTTTGGCCTCTCCCTCTCGCCCTGGTGGGGCTTTGGCCTCTGCCTCTCGCCCTGGTGGGGCTTTGGCCTCTGCCTCTCGCCCTGGTGGGGCTTTGGCCTCTGCCTCTCGCCTTGGTGGGGCTTTGGCCTCTGCCTCTCGCCTTGGTGGGGCTTTGGCCTCTGCCTCTCGCCTTGGTGGGGCTTTGGCCTCTGCCTCTCGCCTTGGTGGGGCTTTGGCCTCTGCCTCTCGCCTTGGTGGGGCTTTGGCCTCTGCCTCTCGCCTTGGTGGGGCTTTGGCCTCTGCCTCTCGCCTTGGTGGGGCTTTGGCCTCTGCCTCTCGCCCTGGTGGGGCTTTGGCCTCTGCCTCTCGCCCTGGTGGGGCTTTGGCTTTGGCCTCTTGCCCTGGTCGGGCCTTGGCCTCGGCCTCTCAACCTGGTCGGGCCTTGGCCTCTCGCACTGGTAGAGCCTCGCCCTCTCGCCCTGGTGGGGCCTGGGCCTCTCGGCCTCTCGCATTGGTGGGGCCTCGGCCTCTCGCCCTGTTGGGGTGTCTCGCCCTGGTGGGGCCTCGACCTCTCGCCGTCTTACGCTGGTGGGGCCTCGTCCTCTTGCCCTGTTGGAGCTTCGGCATCTGCCTCTCGGCTGGCAAGGCCTCAACCTCTGTCTCTCGCACTGGTGGGGCCTTGGCCTCTGCCTTTCGCCCTGGTGGGGCCTCTGCCTTTCGCCCTGGTGGGGCCTCTGCCTTTCACTCTGGTGGGGCCTCGGCCTTTCGCCCTGATCGGGCCTTGGCCTCGGCCTCCCGCCCTGGTGGGGCCTCGGCCTCCCGCCCTGGTGGGGCCTCGGCCTCCCGCCCTGTGGTGGGGCCTCGGCCTCCCGCCCTGTGGTGGGGCCTCGGGCTCCCGCCCTGTGGTGGGGCCTCGGCCTCCCGCCCTGTGGTGGGGCCTCGGCCTCCCGCCCTGTGGTGGGGCCTCAGCCTCTCGCCCTGGTGGGGCCTCGACCTCTCGCCCTGGTGGGGCCTCGGCCTCTCACCGTCTTATCCTGGTGGGGCCTCGGCCTCTCGCCCTGGTGAGTCCTCTGCCTCTCGCCCTGGTGGGGCCTCTGCCTCTGCCTCTCGCCCTGGTGGGGCCTCGGCCTCTGCCTTTCTCCCTGGTGGGGCCTCTGCCTCTCGCCCTGGTGGGGCCTCGGCCTCTGCCTCTCGCCCGGGTGGGGCCTCTGCCTCTCGCCCGGGCGGGGCCTCGGCCTCTCGCCCGGGCGGGGCATCGGCCTCTGCCTCTTGCCCGGGCGGGGCCTCTGCCTCTTGCCCGGGCGGGGCCTCTGCCTCTTGCCCGGGCGGGGCCTCTGCCTCTCGCCCGGGCGGGGCCTCTGCCTCTCGCCCCGGCGGGGCCTCTGCCTCTCGCCCCGGCGGGGCCTCTGCCTCTCGCCCGGGCGGGGCCTCTGCCTCTCGCCCGGGCGGGGCCTCGGCCTCTGCCTCTCACCCCGGCGGGGCCTCTGCCTCTCACCCCGGCGGGGCCTCTGCCTCTCACCCCGGCGGGGCCTCGGCCTCTGCCTCTCGCCCTGGAGGGCCTCTGCCTCCCGCCCTGGAGGGGCCTTGGCCTCTCGCCCTCTTCCCCTGGTGGGGCCTCGGCCTCTCGCCCTGGTGGGGCCTCGGCCTCTCGCCCTGGTGGGGCATCAGCCTCTGCCTCTCGCCCTGGTGGGGCCTCTGCCTCTTGCCCTGGTGGGGCCTCGGCCTCTTGCCCTGGTGGGGCCTCGGCCTCTCGCCCTGGTGGGGTCTCGGCCTCTCGACCTGGTGGGGCCTCGGCCTCTCGCCCTGGTGGGGCCTCGGCCTCTCGCCATCTCACCCTGACGGGGCCTCGGCCTCTCGCCCTGGTGGGGCCTCGGCCTCTGCCTCTCGCCCTGGTGGGGCCTCGGCCTCTGCCTCTCGCCCTGGTGGGGCCTCGGCCTCTGCCTCTCGCCCTGGTGGGGCCTCGGCCTCTCGCCATCTCAACCTGACGGGGCCTCGGCCTCTCGCCTTGGTCGGGCCTCGGCCTCTCGCCTTGGTGGGGCCTCTGCCTCTCGCCCTGGTGGGGCCCTCTGCCTCTTGTCCTGGTGGGGCCTCGGCCTCTGCCTCTCGCCCTGGTGGGGCCTCGGCCTCTGCCTCTCGCCCTGGTGGGGCCTCGGCCTCTCGCCATCTCAACCTGACGGGGCCTCGGCCTCTCGCCTTGGTCGGGCCTCGGCCTCTCGCCTTGGTGGGGCCTCTGCCTCTCGCCCTGGTGGGGCCCTCTGCCTCTTGTCCTGGTGGGGCCTCGACCTCTCACCCTTTAGGCCTCTCGTCCTGGTGGGGCCTCGGCCTCTCGCCCTGTTGGGGTGTCTCTGCCTCTCGGCTCGGGGCCTCGGCCTCTTGGCTGGCGGGCCTCAGCCTCTGCCTCTCGCCCTGGTGGGGACTTGGCCTCTATCTCTCGCCCTTGTGGGGCCTTGGTCTCTACCTCTCGCCCAGGTAGGGCCTTGGCTTCGGCCTCTCGCCCAGGTAGGGCCTTGGCCTCTCGCCCTGGTGAAGCATTGGCCTCGGCCTCTCGCCCTGGTCGGGCCTTGGCCTCTCGCCTTGGTGGGGCCTCGACCTCTCGCTCTGGTGGGGCCTCGGCCTTGACCTCTCGGCCTCTCGCCCTGGTGGGGCCTCTGGCTCTCGGCCTCTGCCTCTCACCCTGGTGGGGCATCGGCCTCTCGCCCTGTTGGGGTGTCTCGGCCTCTCGGCTGGCGGGGCCTCGGCCTCTTGGCTGGCGGGCCTCAGCCTCTGCCTCTCGCCCTGGTGGGGCCTCGGCCTCTGCCTCTCGCCCTGGTGGGGCATCGGCCTCTCGCCCTGTTGGGGTGTCTCTGCCTCTCGCCCTGTTGGGGTGTCTCGGCCTCTCGGCTGGCGGGGCCTCGGCCTCTTGGCTGGCGGGGCCTCGGCCTCTTGGCTGGCGGGGCCTCGGCCTCTCGCCCTGGTGGGGCCTCTGCCTCTCGCCCTGGTGGGGCCTTGGCCTCTCGCCCTGGTGGGGCCTTGGCCTCTCGCCCTGGTGGGGCCTTGGCCTCTCGCCCTGGTGTGGCCCCGGCCTCTCGCCCTGGTGGGGCCCCGGCCTCTCGCCCTGGTGGGGCCTCCTCTATCCCTGGTGGGGCCTCGGCCTCTCGCCCTAGTGGGGCCTCGGCCTCTCTCCCTGGTGAGTCCTCTACCTCTCGCCCTGGTGGGGCCTCGGCCTCTGCCTCTGCCTCTCGCCCTGGTGGGGCCTCGGCCTCTGCCTCTCTCCCTGGTGGGGCCTCGGCCTCTGCCTCTCGCCCTGACGGGGCCTCGGCCTCTCGCCCTGGTGGGGCCTCGGCCTCTGCCTCTCGCCCTGGTGGGGCCTCGGCCTCTGCCTCTCGCCCTGACTGGGCCTCGGCCTCTCGCCCTGGTGGGGCCTCGGCCTCTCGCCTTGGTGGGGCCTCGGCCTCTCGCCTTGGTGGGGCCTCGGCCTCTCGCCCTGGTGGGGCCTCGGCCTCTCGCCCTGGTGGGGCCTTGGCCTCTCGCCCTGGTGAAGCATTGGCCTCGGCCTCTCGCCCTGGTCGGGCCTTGGCCTCTCGCCTTGGTGGGGCCTCGACCTCTCGCTCTGGTGGGGCCTCGGCCTTGACCTCTCGGCCTCTCGCCCTGGTGGGGCCTCTGGCTCTCGGCCTCTCGCCCTGGTGGGGCATCGGCCTCTCACCCTGTTGGGGTGTCTCTGCCTCTCGCCCTGTTGGGGTGTCTCGGCCTCTCGGCTGGCGGGGCCTCGGCCTCTTGGCTGGCGGGCCTCTGCCTCTCGCCCTGGTGGGGCCTCGGCCTCTCGCCCTGGTGGGGCCTCGGCCTCAGCCTCTCGCCCTGGTGGGGCCTCGGCCTCAGCCTCTCGCCCTGGTGGGGCCTTGGCCTCAGCCTCTCGCCCTGGTGGGGCCTTTGCCTCTCGCCCTGGTGTGGCCCCGGCCTCTCGCCCTGGTGTGGCCCCGGCCTCTCGCCCTGGTGTGGCCCCGGCCTCTCGCCCTGGTGTGGCCCCGGCCTCTCGCCCTGGTGGGGCCCCGGCCTCTAGCCCTGGTGGGGCCCCGGCCTCTATCCCTGGTGGGGCCTCGGCCTCTCGCCCTAGTGGGGCCTCGGCCTCTCTCCCTGGTGGGGCCTCGGCCTCTCTCCCTGGTGGGGCCTTTTCCTCGGCCTCTCGCCCTGGTGGGGCCTCGGCCTCTCGCCCTGGTGGGGCCTCGGCCTCTCGCCCTGGTGGGGCCTCGGCCTCTCGCCCTGGTGGGGCCTCGGCCTCTCGCCCTGGTGAGTCCTCTGCCTCTCGCCCTGGTGGGGCCTCGGGCTCTGCCTCTCGCCCTGGTGGGGCCTCGGCCTCTGCCTCTCGCCCTGGTGGGGCCTCGGCCTCTGCCTCTCGCCCTGGTGGGGCCTCGGCCTCTGCCTCTCGCCCTGGTGGGGCCTCGGCCTCTGCCTCTCGCCCTGGTGGGGCCTCGGCCTCTGCCTCTCTCCCTGGTGGGGCCTCGGCCTCTGCCTCTTGCCCTGGAGGGCCTCTGCCTCCCGCCCTGGAGGGGCCTTGGCCTCTCGCCCTCTTCCCCTGGTGGGGCCTCGGCCTCTCGCCCTGGTGGGGCATCAGCCTCTGCCTCTCGCCCTGGTGGGGCCTCTGCCTCTTGCCCTGGTGGGGCCTCGGCCTCTCGCCCTGGTGGGGCCTTGGTGGGGCCTCGGCCTCTCGCCCTGGTGGGGCCTCGGTCTCTCGCCATCTCACCCTGACGGGGCCTCGGCCTCTCGCCCTGGTGGGGCCTCGGCCTCTGCCTCTCGCCCTGGTGGGGCCTCGGCCTCTGCCTCTCGCCCTGGTGGGGCCTCGGCCTCTCGCCATCTCACCCTGGTGGGGCCTCGGCCTCTCGCTCTGGTGGGGCCTCGGCCTCTCGCCCTGGTGGGGCCTCTGCCTCTCGCCCTGGTGGGGCCTCTGCCTCTCGCCCTGGTGGGTCCTCTGCCTCTCGTCCTGTTGGGGTGTCTCTGTCTCTCGCCCTGTTGGGGTGTCTCGGCCTCTCAGCTGGCGGGGCCTCGGCCTCTTGGCTGGCGGGCCTCTGCCTCTCGCCCTGGTGGTGCCTCGGCCTCTGCCTCTCGCCCTGGTGGGGCCTTGGCCTCTCGCCCTGGTGTGGCCCCGGCCTCTCGCCCTGGTGTGGCCCTGGCCTCTCGCCCTGGTGTGGCCCTGGCCTCTCGCCCTGGTGTGGCCCTGGCCTCTCGCCCTGGTGGGGCCTCGGCCTCTATCCCTGGTGGGGCCTCGGCCTCTCGCCCTAGTGGGGCCTCGGCCACTCTCCCTGGTGGGGCCTCGGCCTCTCTCCCTGGTGGGGCCTCGGCCTCTCTCCCTGGTGGGGCCTCGGCCTCTCTCCCTGGTGGGGTGTCCCGCCCTCTCGCCCTAGTGGTGCCTCGTCCTCTTGCCCTGTTGGAGCTTCGGCATCTGCCTCTTGGCTGGCGAGGCCTCAACCTCTGCCTCTCGCACTGGTGGGGCCTCGGCCTCTCGCCATGGTCGGGCCTCAGCCTCTCGCCCTGGTCGGGCCTCGGCCTATCGCCCTGGTCGGGCCTTGGCCTCGGCCTCTCGCCCTGGTGGGGCCTGGGCCTCTCGCATTGGTGGGGCCTCAGCCTTCTGCCCTGGTGGGGCCCCGGCCTCTCGCCCTGGTGGGGCCCCGGCCTCTCGCCCTGGTGGGGCCCCGGCCTCTCGCCCTGGTGGGGCCCCGGCCTCTCGCCCTGGTGGGGCCCCGGCCTCTCGCCCTGCTGGGGCCTCGCCCTCTGCCTCTCGCCCTGCTGGGGCCTCGGCCTCTGCCTCTCACCCTGCTGGGGCCTCGGCCTCTGCCTCTCACCCTGCTGGGGCCTCTGCCTCTCACCCTGCTGGGGCCTCGGCCTCTGCCTCTCGCCCTGCTGGGGCCTCGGCCTCTGCCTCTCGCCCTGCTGGGGCCTCGGCCTCTGCCTCTCGCCCTGCTGGGGCCTCGGCCTCTGCCTCTCGCCCTGGTGGGGCCTCGGCCTCTGCCTCTCGCCCTGGTGGGGCCTCGGCTTCTGCCTCTCACCCTTGTGGGGCCTCGGCCTCTCGCCCTTGTGGGGCCTCGGCCTCTCGCCCTTGTGGGGCCTCGACCTCTCGTCCTGGTGGGGCCTTGGCCTCTGCCTCTCGCCCTGGTGGGGCCTTGGCCTCTGCCTCTCGTCCTGGTGGGGCCTTGGCCTCTGCCTCTCATCCTGGTGGGGCCTTGGCCTCTGCCGCTCGTCCTGGTGGGGCCTCGGCCTCTCTCCCTGGTGGGGCCTCGGCCTCTCTCCCTGGTGGGGCCTTTTCCTCGGCCTCTCGGCCTCTCGCCCTGGTGGGCCTCGGCCTCTCGCCCTGGTGGGGCCTTCGCCTCGGCCTCTCGCCCTGGTGGGGCCTTGGCCTCGGCCTCTCGCCCTGGTGGGGCCTTGGCCTCGGCCTCTCGCCCTGGTGGGGCCTTGGCCTCGGCCTCTCGCCCTGGTGGGGCCTTGGCCTCGGCCTCTCGCCCTGGTGGGGTTTTGGCCTCTACCTCTTTCCCTGGTGGGACATTGGCTTTGGCCTCTTGCCCTGGTGGGGCCTTGGCCTCGGCCTCTCGCCCTGGTGGGGCCTCGGCCTCTCGCCCTGGTGGGGCCTCGTCCTCTTGCCCTGTTGGAGCTTCGGCATCTGCCTCTCGGCTGGCGAGGCCTCAACCTCTGTCTCTCGCACTGGTGGGGCCTTGGCCTCTGCCTTTCGCCCTGGTGGGGCCTCGGCCTCTCGCCCTGGTGGGGCCTCGTCCTCTTGCCCTGTTGGAGCTTCGGCATCTGCCTCTCGGCTGGCGAGGCCTCAACCTCTGTCTCTCGCCCTGATCGGGCCTTGGCCTCCGCCTCTCACCCTGGTGGGGCCTCAGCTTCTCGCACTGGTAGAGTCTGGGCCTCTCAGCCTCTCGCATTGGTGGGGCCTCAGCCTCCCGCCCTGGTGGGGCCTCGGCCTCCCGCCCTGGTGGGGCCTCGGCCTCCCACCCTGGTGGGGCCTCGGCCTCTCGCCCTGTGGTGGGGCCTCAGCCTCTCGCCCTGGTGGGGCCTCGACCTCTCGCCCTGGTGGGGCCTCGGCCTCTCACCGTCTTATCCTGGTGGGGCCTCGGCCTCGGCCTCTCGCCCTGGTGAGTCCTCTGCCTCTCGCCCTGGTGGGGCCTCTGCCTCTGCCTCTCGCCCTGGTGGGGCCTCGGCCTCTGCCTCTCTCCCTGGTGGGGCCTCGGCCTCTGCCTCTCTCCCTGGTGGGGCCTCGGCCTCTGCCTCTCGCCCCGGCGGGGCCTCGGCCTCTGCCTCTCGCCCCGGCGGGGCCTCGGCCTCTGCCTCTCGCCCCGGCGGGGCCTCGGCCTCTGCCTCTCGCCCCGGCGGGGCCTCGGCCTCTGCCTCTCGCCCTGGAGGGGCCTTGGCCTCTCGCCCTCTTCCGCTGGTGGGGCCTCGGCCTCTCGCCCTGGTGGGGCATCAGCCTCTGCCTCTCGCCCTGGTGGGGCCTCTGCCTCTCGCCCTGGTGGGGCCTCTGCCTCTCGCCCTGGTGGGGCCTCGGCCTCTCGCCCTGGTGGGGCCTCGGCCTCTCGCCCTGGTGGGGCCTTGGTGGGGTCTCGGCCTCTCGACCTGGTGGGGCCTCGGCCTCTCTCCCTGGTGGGGCCTCGGCCTCTCGCCATCTCACCCTGACGGGGCCTCGGCCTCTCGCCCTGGTGGGGCCTCGGCCTCTGCCTCTCGCCCTGGTGGGGCCTCGGCCTCTGCCTCTCACCCTGCTGGGGTCGGCCTCTGCCTCTCACCCTGCTGGGGCCTCGGCCTCTGCCTCTCGCCCTGGTGGGACCTCGGCGTCTGCCTCTCGCCCTGGTGGGGCCTCGGCTTCTGCCTCTCGCCCTAGTGGGGCATCAGCCTTTATCGCCCTGGTTGGGCATCGGCCCCTCTCGCCCTGGTGGGGCCTTGGCCTCTGCCTCTCGCCCTGGTGGGGCCTTGGCCTCTGCCTCTCGCCCTGGTGGGGCCTTGGCCTCTGCCTCTCGCCCTGGTGGGGCCTTGGCCTCTGCCTCTCGCCCTGGTGGGGCCTTGGCCTCTGCCTCTCGCCCTGGTGGGGCCTTGGCCTCTGCCTCTCGCTCTGGTGAGGCATTGGCCTCGGCCTCTCGCCCTGGTCGGGCCTTGGCCTCGGCCTCTCGCCCTGGTTGAACCTCGGCCTCTTGCTCTGGTGGGGCCTCGACCTCTCACCCTCTAGGCCTCTCGTCCTGGTGGGGCCTCTGCCTCTCGCCCTTTTGGGGTGTCTCTGCCTCTCTGCTGGTGTGGCCTCGGCCTCTCGCCCTGGTGGGGCATCGGCCTCTCGCCCTGTTGGGGTGTCTCTGCCTCTCGGCTGGTGAGGCCTCTGCCTCTCTCACCCTTGTGGGGCCTCTGCCTCTCTCACCCTTGTGGGGCCTCTGCCTCTCGCCCTGGTGTGGCCTCGGCCTCTCGCCCTGGTGGGGGTCTCACCGTGGTGAGGCCTTGGGTTCTCGCTCTGGTGGGACCTCAGCCTCTCGCCCTGGTGTGGTCCCGGCCTCTCGCCCTGTTGGGGTGTCTCGCCCTGGTGGGGCCTCTCACCGTCTTACCCTGGTGGAGCCTTTGCCTCTGCCTCTCGCCCTGGTGAGGCCTCTGCCTCTCGCCCTGGTGGGGCCTCGGCCTCTCCCTCTCGCCCTGGTGGGGCCTCGACCTCTCCCTCTCGCCCTGGTGGGGCCTCTGCCTCTCGCCCTGGTGGGGCCTCTGCCTCTCGCCCTGGTGGGGCCTCGGCCTCTGCCTCTCGCCCTGGTGGGGCCTCGGCCTCTGCCTCTCGCCCTGGTGGGGCCTCGGCCTCTGCCTCTCGCCCTGGTGGGGCCTCGGCCTCTGCCTCTCGCCCTGGTGGGGCTTTGGCTTTGGCCTCTTGACCTGGTCGGGCCTTGGCCTCGGCCTCGCCCTCTCGCCCTGGTGGGGCCTTGGCCTCTCGCCCTGGTGGGGCCTCGTCCTCTTGCCCTGTTGGAGCTTCGGCATCTGCCTCTCGGCTGGCGAGGCCTCAACCTCTGTCTCTCGCACTGGTGGGGCCTTGGCCTCTGCCTTTCGCCCTGGTGGGGCCTCTGCCTTTCGCCCTGGTGGGGCCTCTGCCTTTCGCCCTGGTGGGGCCTCTGCCTTTCGCCCTGGTGGGGCCTCTGCCTTTCGTCCTGGTGGGGCCTCTGCCTTTCACTCTGGTGGGGCCTCTGCCTCTCGCCCTGGTGGGGCATTGGACCTCGGCCTCTCGCCCTGATCGGGCCTTGGCCTCGGCCTCTCACCCTGATGGGGCCTCGGCTTCTCGCACTGGTAGAGCCTCGCCCTCTATCCCTGGTGGGGCCTGGGCCTCTCAACCTCTCGCATTGGTGGGGCCTCGGCCTCTCGCCCTGGTGGGGCCTCGGCCTCTCGCCCTGGTGGGGCCTCGGCCTCTCGCCCTGGTGGGGCCTCGGCCTCTCAGTCTTATCCTGGTGGGGCCTCTGCCTCTCGCCCTGGTGGGGCCTCGGCCTCTGCCTCTCGCCCTGGTGGGGCCTCGGCCTCTGCCTCTCGCCCTGGTGGGGCCTCGGCCTCTGCCTCTCGCCCGGGTGGGGCCTCGGCCTCTGCCTCTCGCCCGGGTGGGGCCTCTGCCTCTCGCCCGGGTGGGGCCTCTGCCTCTCGCCCGGGTGGGGCCTCGGCCTCTCGCCCGGGTGGGGCCTCGGCCTCTGCCTCTCGCCCGGGTGGGGCCTCGGCCTCTGCCTCTCGCCCTGGTGGGGCCTCGGCCTCTGCCTCCCGCCCTGGAGGGGCCTTGGCCTCTCGCCCTCTTCCCCTGGTGGGGCCTCGGCCTCTCGCCCTGTTGGGGTGTCTCTGCCTCTCGGCTGGTGTGGCCTCGGCCTCTCGCCCTGGTGGGGCATCGGCCTCTCGCCCTCTTGGGGTGTCTCTGCCTCTCGGCTGGTGAGGCCTCGGCCTCTGCCTCTCTCACCCTGGTGGGGCCTCTGCCTCTCGCCCTGGTGTGGCCTCGGCCTCTTGCCCTGGTGGGGCCTTGGCTTCTGCCTCGCGCCCTAGTGGGGCATCGGCCTTTATCGCCCTGGTTGGGCATCGGCCCCTCTCGCCCTGGTGGGGACTTGGCCTCTATCTCTCGCCCTTGTGGGGCCTTGGTCTCTACCTCTCGCCCAGGTAGGGCCTTGGCTTCGGCCTCTCGCCCAGGTAGGGCCTTGGCCTCGGCCTCTCGACCTGGTGGGGCCTCGGTCTCTCGCCCTGGTGGGGCCTCTGCCTTTCTCCCTGGTAGGGCCTCTGCCTCTCGCCCTGGTCGGGCATTGGCCTCGGCCTCTCGCCCTGGTCGGGCATTGGCCTCGGCCTCTCGCCCTGGTCGGGCCTTGGCCTCGGCCTCTCGCCCTGGTCGGGCCTTGGCCTCCGCCTCTCGCCCCGGTCGGGCCTGGGCCTCGGCCTATCGCCCTGGTTGGGCCTTGGCCTCGGCCTCTCACCCTGGTGGGGCCTCGGCCTCTCGCACTGGTAGAGCCTCGCCCTCTCGCCCTGGTGGGGCCTGGGCCTCTCGGCCTCTCGCATTGGTGGGGCCTGGGCCTCTCGGCCTCTCGCATTGGTGGGGCCTCGGCCTCTGCCTTTCGCCCTGGTGGGGCCTCGGCCTCTGCCTTTCGCCCTGGTGGGGCCCCGGCCTCTGCCTTTCGCCCTTGTGGGGCCTCTGCCTTTCGCCCTGGTGGGGCCTCTGCCTTTTGCCTTGGTGGGGCCTCTGCCGTTCGCCCTGGTCGGGCGTTGGCCTCGGCCTCCCGCCCTGATCGGGCCTTGGCCTCGGCCTCTCACCCTGGTGGAGCCTCGCCCTGGTGGGGCCTCGGCCTCTCGCCCTGGTGGGGCCTCGACCTCTCGCCCTGGTGGGGCCTCGACCTCTCGCCCTGGTGGGGCCTCGGACTCTCACCGTCTTATCCTGGTGGGGCCTCGGCCTCTGCCTCTCGCCCTGGTGGGGCCTCGGCCTCTGCCTCTCGCCCTGGTGGGGCCTCGGCCTCTGCCTCTAGCCCTGGTGGGGCCTCGGCCTCTGCCTCTCTCGCCCTGGTGGGGCCTCGGCCTCTGCCTCTCGCTCTGGTGGGGTGTCTCAGATTTTTTGTTGCCCCATCCATGGCATTTATGATCTAAAGCAATAAAAGCTAGTCCCTATGTTTGAGGCAGAAGATCGCATGAGAGACATAAGTAGGATATGGATATTTTTCTTGGAGTGGCTTATAAACACACACATGCTGTTGCAGTAATCTAGTTGGGATAAAGCCTGTTCCTGGGTCCATTCTATTTTGACTGATATATTAAGCAGGTGAAATGTGTTGAACATTCCTCTTAATCATATTCCCTTTTCATAGTACCAGTCTCTTTATAGTGCCTATTCTATGTCCTATTCCCGCTTCCTAGTCTCCTTTCCATGTCCATTTTTGTTTCTCGCATTCTTTCTTCCTTGCCTATCCTTCTTGTAGACAGTCTAAAAGACCTAGTTCCAGCACCAGACCTATAAGTCTTGAATTGCAGCAGTGTATGCCTGAAATACTAGTTGCATTTTGATGTCCCTTCAATATTGAATTCAAATGCCAATAATGTTTCGAGGTTTTGTTAAACCAACCACTTAAAACAGATTGTTCACTCTAACTCAACATACAAAAAATAAAGTTCATTATTTCTAACTGAACAAGCAAAGAAAAAGCCAACCAGTGTTTCAACCTATAACAAGTTTTCATCCGGGCTACATTGAGACATATCTGTAGATCACTTTCCTAATCTGCACCGAATAGCTTGAACTTGATATTTAGGGCTTTCCTCGTGGGCGCCCGTGAGGAAAGCCATTGGAGGGAGCCTGAAAGAGGTTCCTCCAATTTAGAAGCTAGGAACACTCCACTGGTTGTTGTACATAGGAGATTCAAATGACAGGCAGTCTTATCAGGAACACAGGCTACATTTTATTTCTTTTCCATTAGGGTGGATGTTCTAAATATCAAGTTAATTCAAGTGCAAGCTATTCAGCTTGTATCTGTTCAACTTGTATTTGTTGCAGATTAGGAAAGTGATCTACAGATACTGTGTCAATTTCTTTACTTGAGCTTGTTCAGTTGGAAGAAATAGAACCTATGTATGTTGAGGATTAGGTTTAATAAAGCCACATAACATTGAATTGAAATGTGAATTACATATTGATTGGAACATCAAAATACAACCAGTATTTATTTGAGGCATAAACTGCTGGCAATTTAAGACCTATGAGTTTGGTGCTTGAACTGGATCTTTTAGACATTATATAGCTTTCTTTAGAGTCAGAGGGCGAGTCTTGGTATCATCCATGGTACTCTCCAGCTTGCCAAACACATTGCTTTCAAATTGTATATTTGCATATATTACTGGTGGGGCCTCGGCCTCTCGCCCTGGGGGGACCTCTGCCTCTCGCCCTGGAGGGGCCTTGGCCTCTCGCCCTCTTGCCCTGGTGGGGCCTTGGCCTCTGGCCCTGGTGGGGCATTGGCCTCTGCCTCTTGCCCTGGTGGGGCATCGGCCTCTGCCTCTTGCCCTGGTGGGGCATCAGCCTCTGCCTCTCGCCCTGGTGGGGCATCGGCCTCTGCCTCTTGCCCTGGTGGGGCCTCTGCCTCTTGCCCTGGTGGGGCCTCTGCCTCTTGCCCTGGTGGGGCCTCGGCCTCTTGCCCTGGTGGGGCCTCGGCCTCTTGCCCTGGTGGGGCCCTGGCCTCTTGCCCTGGTGGGGCCCTGGCCTCTTGCCCTGGTGGGGCCCTGGCCTCTTGCCCTGGTGGGGCCTCGGCTTCTGCCTCTCGCCCTTGTGGGGCCTCGGCTTCTGCCTCTCGCCCTTGTGGGGCCTCGGCTTCTGCCTCTCGCCCTTGTGGGGCCTCGGCTTCTGCCTCTCGCCCTTGTGGGGCCTCGGCTTCTGCCTCTCGCCCTGGTGGGGCCTCGGCTTCTGCCTCTCGCCCTGGTGGGGCATCGGCCCCTCTCGCCCTGGTGGGGCCTCGGCCTCTCGCCCTGTTGGGGTGTCTTGGCCTCTCGCCCTGTTGTGGTGTCTTGGCCTCTCGCCCTGTTGGGGTATCTCGGCCTCTCGGCTGGCGGGCCTCTGCCTCTCGCCCTGGTGGGGCCCTCGGCCTCTCTCGCCCTGGTGGGGCCCTCGGCCTCTCTCGCCCTGGTGGGGCCCTCGGCCTCTCTCGCCCCCTGGTGGGGCCCCGGCCTCTCTCGCCCTGGTGGGGCCCCGGCCTCTCTCGCCCTGGTGGGGCCCCGGCCTCTCTCGCCCTGGTGGGGCCCCGGCCTCTCTCGCCCTGGTGGGGCCTCGGCCTCTCTCGCCCTGGTGGGGCATTGGCCTCGGCCTCTCGCCCTGATCGGGCCTCAGCTTCTCGCACTGGTAGAGCCTCGCCCTCTCGCCCTGGTGGGACCTGGGCCTCTCAGCCTCTCGCATTGGTGGGGCCTCAGCCTTCCGCCCTGGTGGGGCCTCAGCCTTCCGCCCTGGTGGGGCCTCGGCCTCCCGCCCTGGTGAGGCCCTGGTGGGGCCTCGGCCTCTCGCCCTGTTGGGGTGTCTCGCCCTCTCGCCCTCTCGCCCTGGTGAGGCCTCGGCCTCTCGCCCTGGTGAGGCCTCGGCCTCTGCCTCTCGCCCTGGTGGGGCTTTGGCCTCTGCCTCTCGCCCTGGTGGGGCTTTGGCCTCTGCCTCTCGCCCTGGTGGGGCATTGGCCTCTGCCTCTCGCCCTGGTGGGGCTTTGGCCTCTGCCTCTTTCCCTGGTCGGGCCTTGGCATCGGCCTCTCGCCCTGGTCGGGCCTTGGCATCGGCCTCTCGCCCTGGTCGGGCCTTGGCATCGGCCTCTCGCCCTGGTCGGGCCTTGGCCTCTCGCACTGGTAGAGCCTCGCCCTCTCGCCCTGGTGGGGCCTCTCGCATTGGTGGGGCCTCGGCCTCTCGCCCTGTTGGGGTGTCTCGCCCTGGTGGGGCCGCGGCCTCTCGCCCTGGTGGGGCCTCGACCTCTCGCCGTCTTACCCTGGTGGGGCCTCGGCCTCTCACCCTGGTGGGGCCTCGGCCTCTGCCCTCTCGCCCTGGTGTTGTCTCAGATTTTTTGTTGCCCCATCCATGGCATTTGATCTAAAGCAATAAAAGCTAGTCCCTATGTTTGAGGCAGAAGATTGCATGAGAGACATAAGTAGGATATGGATATTTTTCTTGGAGTGGCTTATAAACACACACATGCTGTTGCAGTAATCTAGTTGGGATATAGCCAGTTCCTGGGTCCATTCTATTTTGACTGATATATTAAGCAGGTGAAATTTGTTGAACATTCCTCTTAATCATATTCCCTTTTCATAGTACCAGTCTCTTTATAGTGCCTATTCTATGTCCTATTCCCGCTTCCTAGTCTCCTTTCCATGTCCATTTTTGTTTCTCGAATTGAATTGCAGCAGTTTATGCCTCAAATACTAGTTGCATTTTGATGTCCCTTCAATATTGAATTCAAATGCCAATAATGTTTCGAGGTTTTATTAAACCAACCACTTAAAACAGATTGTTCACTCTAACTCAACATACAAAAGATAAAGTTCATTATTTCTAACTGAACAAGCAAAGAAAAAGCCAACCAGTGTTTCAACCTATAACAAGTTTTCATCCGGGCTACCTTGAGACATATCTGTAGATCACTTTCCTAATCTGCACCGAATAGCTTGAACTTGATATTTAGGGCTTTCCTCGTGGGCGCCCGTGAGGAAAGCCATTGGAGGGAGCCTGAAAGCGGTTCCTCCAATTTAGAAGCTAGGAACACTCCACTTGTTGTACATAAGTGATTCAAATGACAGACAGTCTTATCAGGAACACAGGCTACATTTTATTTCTTTTCCATTAGGGTGGATGTTCTAAATATCAAGTTAATTCAAGTGCAAGCTATTCAGCCCTGGTGGGACCTCGGCCCCTGGTGGGGCCTCGGCTTCTGCCTCTCCCCCTGGTGGGGCCTCGGCTTCTGCCTCTCCCCCTGGTGGGGCCTCGGCTTCTGCCTCGCCCTGGTGGGGGCCTCGGCCTCTCGCCCTGGTGGGGCCTCGTCTTTCCCCATCTCACCCTGACGGGGCCTCGGCCTCTCGCCCCGGTGGGGCCTCAGCCTCTCACCCTAGTGGGGCCTCGCCCTCTGTCTCTCACCCTGGTGGGGCCTCTGCCTCTCACCCTGGTGGAGCCTCTGCCTCTCGCCCTGGTGGGGCCTCTGTCTCTCGCCCTGGTGGGGCCTCAGCCTCTCTCGCCCTGGTGGGGCCTCAGCCTCTCTCGCCCTGGTGGGGCATCAGCCTCTCTCGCCCTGGTGGGGCCTTGGCCTCGGCCTCTCGCCCTGGTGGGGCATCGGCCTCTCGCCCTGGTGGGGCCTCGGCCTCTGCCTCTTGCCCTGGTGGGGCCTCGGCCTCTGCCTTTTGCCCTGGTGGGGCCTCGGCCTCTGCCTTTTGCCCTGGTGGGGCCTCGGCCTCTGCCTCTTGCCCTGGTCGGGTCTCGGCCTCCTTTGCCCTGGTGGGGCCTCGGCCTCCCGCTCTGGTGGTGTCAGGGCTGGTATATCATATTCAACGCAGGAGCTGCTGAGTCCCACAATCCCACTAAGATGTCTAGCTCACAACTAAACTGAACAGCTGAGTACTAGACACCCCTGGGGGTAAAGGGGAATAGTGGATAAAATAATAAAGTCAGACACTGGATCTTCTATCTTCTTCCGGTCTGTGCATGAATGAAAATTGTTAAACATTAAATAATCACATTAACAAAACAACTTGTTATTAAATGAATTAAAAACTATCCTACCTGAATATCCTCTGCGATAAGCCCAGAGGATTTAATAATTCTTATAACTTTAGTTTTAAGTTCTGGTTTCTACCCAAACTGCTAAAACCCTTTAGGATCATGTTTATAAACTGCGCTGCTCAAAAAACAATGTTCAGCATGTCTTTTCAAATACTTGACTGGGATAAATGAATTTGAAATGAACCAAGTAAAAATGTGAAAATATTGAAGTAAGTCTATTAAAGAAGACTGTTGAAAAAACAATGAACTTCTACTCATTCATGTCTCAAATAAAATGAGTTCTTTAAATGCACGCTTGATAGTATGGTGGAAACACAGAATTTGTCTTTAGCGTCTTCCAAAAAAAATAACCTTCTTTTTACAGCTCACTCTTTTCCTTTACCATACAGTAAATGAAGTTATAAAATACTTGAAAGGTACCTTTCACAGTTGAGCGTCTTTTTTTAGTATATATATTGTTAATAAACGTGTGCAGCTCCTTTGAAATGCTTGCAAATGATGCTACTGCCTTCTTTTGCCGTTTGTTTTTTCATAATTTCAATACCCAGTCTTTATTTTTAAGTTCGCCATGTTTTAGAAACAGTAATAACAACACGACGTCTTTAGAAAATCTAAACGTGCAATCTTACCTTGTTCCTTCTAGCAAACAGAGTTAACCTGCATACGGCAGTCAGACCCGACAAGGAAGTTTCTGCTTTTTCGCTTCTGCCGACGCGAAGAAATCACCGCCACCGCGGAACCGTCAGTTTCTTCAAATGGAAGCGAAACGCGACGCAGCTGCAGCCGACGTCCACAGGAACCCGAACACGATGACTCTGACAAGGTAAGTATGAGTTTTAATAAACAGTTTCTCATACGCACGCGCGAACCAGGTCTAAACATAACTTTTCCTGTTTACAAATGTCCTCATTAAAATAGCGAGAGTTAACCCTTTAACTTCAGGATAAAAATCAAAATAAATAAAACTGAATAACAGCTAACCCTTGCTGTGCAGGACAGTTTATGATATGTAAAAACACTTAACTTGAATTGTGTAGTAGAAGACTTTGCAGCTTTCTTCTTCCTCTCCAAAGATTATTTCACCAAAAATAAATAATTTCTTACAAGTTGTTTTTTGTTCTTCTTTCATGAAAATTTTCTTCTAGAAGAATCTTCCAAGGCCCAAAAAACAGGAGACAGACAAAAACATGACTAGCTCAGAAGAAGTAACTAATGAAAGGCAGTTTAGAATGTTGGAAAACAAACTATTGTCAACCTGCCACCCAATCAGAACTCCTGCCTCTGCCCTCCATCTTGGCTTGGGGTATTTGCAGTACTCTGAATGCAAAGGTCAAGGCCCAACCAATCTTGAGTGAACAAACTAAATAAATCTTTAAACCAAATATTAAAATTAACTAGGACATTGTATGATTGTTAAATTGAATTAACCACCTATTTACTATGGAACCTGACAGTACCCCCTCTTAAGGGCCTCCCTCCCGGACCAGGCTTGAAAGGATACTTTCTATGAAATTTTGCTATGAAAAGTGGGGCATGGACATCACTAGCAAATTCCCAAGAGCGTTCTTCAGGCCCAAACCATTTCTAGTCTATTAAATATTGAAGTTTTCCACGACTTCTAGAGTCCAAAATTGCTTTAACCTCAAATTCTTCAGATTGATTCTCCACTAAAAATGGACTAGGAGGAACTGCCAATGTAGTTCCAACAACAAATGGCTTTAACTGACTAATGTGAAATGTTGGATGCACCTTTAAATTTTCAGGAAGTTTCAATCTAACTGTAACTGGATTTATCACAGTCTCAATCTGAAAAGGACCTATAAATCTTGGACTAAATTTAGTTCTACCCTTGATTTTCAAATTCTTTGTAGATAACCAGACTTTATTCCCAACACAAAATTCTGGCCCAGACTTGCGTTTAACATCAGCAAACCTTTTGTAACTATCCTTACTCAATTGAAGTGCCTTCACAGCTCGTTCCAAATTTTCCTTCATAGACTGTAATCTAATCTCAACTGCTGGACTACCAATGTCTTTTTTAATCGGCTCTCTAAGGAAACGAGGATGGAAACCACGACTACAGAAAAAAGGTGACATTAAAGTAGAATCTTTCATGGAATTATTATATGCAAATTCTGCTATCCAAATTAAATCTACCCAACTATCTCCAGCTTTCTAGTACCATCTTAAATACGTTTCCAATTCTTGATTAACGCGTTCTACTTGACCGTTAGTCTCGGGATGGTATCCAGATGTTAATTTAACTTCCACACTAAGACTTCTACAAAAGGCTCTCCAAAATTTTGAAATAAACTGAGAACCTCTATCTGAGATCACCTGACTAGGTAATCCATGAAGTCAAACAATACCTTGAGAAAAATGATGTGCTAATCTTTCTGCAGTAATTTCCCCTTTTATAGGAATAAAATGACTTTCCTTAGTAAGTAAATCAACTACAACCAAAATTGTAGGACAGCCCTGATCTTTAGGAAGATCTACAATAAAATCCATAGAAATAGTGTGCCACGGATGCGGTGGAATGGGAAGAGGTTCTAGCAAACCCATTGGTTTTCCCACATGTGACTTGGCTCTTGTACAAGTTTCACATGTCCTAACAAAATGTAAAATGTCACTTCTCATTTTTTCCCACCAAAATTCCCTTCTGACTAATTCTAAAGTTTTTCTAAATCCTGGATGACCTGGGAACTTTGATTCATGACAATCAATCACATTTTTTTCACGGGCTTCTCAGAAGGAAGATATAATCTATTGTCAAAATAAGGTAAACCATCTTTAATCTTTCTTACTGGATCTTGTCTAACCCATTCATCCATTTGCTCTAAAGTCATACTGTCTTGAACTTCCTTCATCAAGTGTTCCAACAGCAATAAAATGTTCAGAAGAAATCACAGGTTGTTGATCAATCTCTCAATTTTTCACTACCAGGAAACTGACGAGACAAAGCGTCAGCCTTCCCATTTTGACTTCCTGGTTTAAAAGTGATTACAAAATCATAGTCTGAAAAAAACAATGACCATCTCAATTGTCTTGGCGTCAAAGTTTTAGCTGATTTCAAAAACAAGAGATTTCGATGATCAGTCAAAACTGTGACAGGATGTCTTGCTCCTTTTAAATAATGGCGCCATTCCTCAAAAGCTGCCTTGATCGCTAAGAGT
Source organism: Ambystoma mexicanum (assembly GCF_040938575.1). Taxonomy (NCBI): domain Eukaryota; kingdom Metazoa; phylum Chordata; class Amphibia; order Caudata; family Ambystomatidae; genus Ambystoma; species Ambystoma mexicanum. Next base: position 1,420,092,653 of record NC_090923.1, read on the forward strand.
TTGCGATCCATGGTGGTATAATTAACTTCAGAAGAAGAAAACTTCTTGGAAAAATAAGCAACTGGATGCAATTGTCCAGTGGTTCCATGCTGTTGAGATAAAACCGCTCCCATTGCTAAATTGGAGGCATCTGCCTCTACAAAAAAGGGCTTGGAAGGGTCAGGATGTAAAAGCACTGGTCCCGTAATGAAACTCTTTCAGGACTTGAAAAGCCTCTTCAGCTTCTTTACTCCAAATTAATGTTACTCCTTTCTTTATAAATTTAGTAATAGGAGTAATAAATTGAGAAAACCCATTGATAAATCTCCTATAAAAATTGGCAAAACCCAAAAAACTCTGTACCTCAACTTTAGTCGGAGATGGCCAATCTTTGACAGCTTTAATCTTTTTAAGATACATCTCCAAACCTTTTGGAGTAATCACAAAACCAAGGAATTCTACTGATGAAGTATGAAATTGACTCTTTTCCAATTTTGCAAATAAATGGTTTTCTCTCAATTTTTGTAGGACCAATCTTACATGATTTTGATGTTGCTTCAAATTTTGTGAATAAATCAGAATGTCATTGATGTAAACTACAACAAAAATGTCCAAAAACTCACATAAAACTTCATTAATAAAAAACTGAAAAGAAGCTGGGGCGTTACATTATCCGGAAGGCATCACTAAATATTCAAATAACCCATACTTAGTCTTGAAAGCTGTCTTCCATTCATCCCCCTCCTTTACTCTAACAAGATGATAAGCACCTCTCAAATCTAATTTAGAGAAAATCTCTGCTCCTTGTATTTGATCTAACATAACTGAAATTAAAGGTAAAGGATATCTATTTTTGATGGTAACCTTATTCAACGCTCTATAATCAATACAAGTCCTTAATGTTCCCTCTTTTTTAGGCACAAAAAATAAAGGCGATGCCACTGGGGACTTGGAATGTCTAAAACCTTTTGCTAAATTTTCAGTTAAATACTCCTTAAGATAATCATTTTCCTTTTCCGTAAGTGCATAAACCCTGCTACACGGTAACGTGGCCCCTGGCTCAAGTTCTATTTTACAATCAAATGATCTATGAGGAGGAAGACTACCTGCCACTACCTCATCAAAGACATCACTATATTCCTTGTAGCAATCAGGTAAAACTCCCATCACTGCTCCAATGGTATGAGAATGAGTGAGAGCACCAACCTCCCCTAAAAACCTGGCACAATTTTCAACCTCAATCCTGCCCTGGTGGGGCCTCTGCCTCTCGCCCTGGTGGGGCCTCAGCCTCTCGCCATCTCACCCTGACGGGGCCTCGGCCTCTTGCGCTGGTGGGGCCTCGGCCTCTTGCACTGGTGGGGCCTCGGCCTCTTGCCCTGGTGGGGCCTCGGCCTCTGCCTCTCGCCCTGGTGGGGCATCGGCCTCTGCCTCTCGCCCTGGTGGGGCCTCGGCTTCTGCCTCTCGCCATGGTGGGGCATCAACCTCTCTCGCCCTGGTGGGGTATAGGCCTTGCTCGCTCTGGTGGGGCATCGGCTTTTCTCGCCCTGGTGTGGCCTTGGCCTCTACCTCTCGCCCTGGTGGGGCCTTGGCCTCGGCCTCTCGCCCTGGTGGTTGGGCCTTGGCTTCTCAGCCTCTGCCTCCCTCCCTGGTGGGGCCTCGGCCTCCCCCCCTGGTGGAGCCTAAGCTGCCCTGGTGGGGCCTCGGCCTCCAACCCTGGTGGGGCCTCGGCCTCTCACCCTGTTGGGGTGTCTCGGCCTGTCGCCCTGGTGTGACCTCGGCCTCTGCCTCTCGCCCTGGTGTGACCTCGGCCTCTCGCCCTGGTGTGGCCTTGGCCTCCGCCTCTAGCCCTGGTGGGGCCTCAACCTCTGCCTCTTGCCCTGGTCGGGCCTAGGCCTCTCGCCCTGGTGGGGCCTCGGCCTCTGCCTCTCGCCCTGGTGGGGCCTCGGCCTCTGCCTCTCTCCTGGTGGGGCCTCGGCCTCTGCCTCTCTCCTGGTGGGGCCTCGGCCTCTGCCTCTCTCCTGGTGGGGCCTCGGCCTCTGCCTCCAACCCTGGTGGGGCCTCGGCCTCCAACCCTGGTGGGGCCTCAGCCTCTCACCCTGTTGGGGTGTCTCGGCCTGTCGCCCTGGTGGGGCCTCGGCCTCTGCCTCTGCCTCTCGCCCTGGTGGGGCCTCGGCCTCTGCCTCTCGCCCTGGTGGGGCCTCGGCCTCTGGCCCTGGTGGGGCCCCGGCCTCTGCCTCTCGCCCGTGTGGGGCCTCGGCCTCTGCCTCTCGCCCTGGTGGGGCCTCGGCCTCTGCCTCTCGTCCTGGTGGGGCCTCGGCCTCTGCCTCCCGCCCTGGGTGGGGCCTCTGCCTCCCGCCCTGGGTGGGGCCTCTGCCTCTCTCGCCCTGGTGGGGTATCGGCCTCTCTCGCCCTGGTGGGGCCTTGGCCTCTACCTCTCGCCCTGGTGGGGCCTTGGCCTCTACCTCTCGCCCTGGTGGGGCCTTGGCCTCTACCTCTCCCCCTGGTGGGGCCTTGGCCTCTACCTCTCCGCCTGGTGAGGCCCGGCCTCTCGCCCTGGTGGAGCCTCGACGTCTCGTCCTGGTGGGACCTTGGCCTTGGCCTCTCTCGCCCTGGTGGGGCCTCGGCCTCTCTCGGCCTCTGCCTCTCACGCTTGTGGGGTGTCTCGGATTTTTTGTGACCCCATCCATAGCATTTATGATCTAAAGCAATAAAAGCTAGTCCTTATGTTTGAGGCAGAAGATCGCATGAGACACATAAGTAGGAGATGGATATTTTTGTTGGGGTGGCTTATAAACCCACACATGCTGTTGCAGTAATCTAGTTGGGATATAGCCAGTTCCTGGGTCCATTCTATTTTGACTGATATATTAAGCATGTGAAATTTGTTGAACATTCTTCTCAATCATATTCCCTTTTCATAGTACCGATCTCTTTATAGTGCCTATTCTGTGTCCTATTCCCGCTTCCTAGTCTCCTTTCCATGCCCATTCTTTCTTCCTTGCCTAGCCTTCTTGTAGAAAGTCTAAAAGATCTAGTTCCAGCACCAAACCCATAAGTCATGAATTGCAGCAGTTTATGCCTCAAATACTGGTTGTATTTTGATGTCGCTTCAATATTGAATTCAAATGCCAATGATGTTTTGAGGTTTTATTAAACCAAACACTTAAAACAGATTGTTCCACTCTAACTCAACATACAAAAGATAAAGTTCCATTCTTTCTAACTGAACAAGCAAAGAAAAAGCCAACCAGTGTTTCAACCTATAACAGGTTTTCATCCGGGCCATATTGACACTTATCTGTAGATCACTTTCCTAATCTGCACCGAATAGCTTGAACTATATATTCAGGGCTTTCCTCGTGGGCGCCCGTGAGGAAAGCTATTGGATGGAGCCTGAAAGAGGTTCCTCCAATTTAGAAGCTAGGAACACTCCACTGGTTGTACATAAGCGATTCAAATGACAGACAGTCTTTTCAGGAACACAGGCTATATTTTATTTCTTTTCCATTAGGGTGGGATGTTCTAACTATCAAGTTAATTCAAGTGCAAGCTATTCAGCTTGTATGTGTTCAACTTGTATTTGTTGCAGATTAGGAAAGTGATCTACAGATACTGTATCAATTTCTTTGCTTGTGCTTGTTCATTTAGAAGAAATACAACCTATGTATGTTGAGGATTTGGTTTAATAAAATATTCATTTGAAATGTGAATTAAATATTGATTGTAACATGAAAATTCAACCAGTATTTATATGAGGCATAAACTGCTGGCAATTTAAGACCTATGGATTTGGTGCTGGAACTCTCGCCCTATTGGGGTGTCTCGGACTCTGCCTCTCGCCCTGTTGGGGTGTCTCGGCCTCTCGTCCTGGTGGGGCCTCTGCCTCTCTCGCCCTGGTGGGGCCTCAGCCTCTCTCGCCCTGCTGGGGCCTCAGCCTCTGCCTCTTGCCCTGCTGGGGCCTCTGCCTCTCGCCCTGGTGAGGCCTCGGCCTCTCTCGCCCTGGTGAGGCCTCGGCCCCTCTCGCCCTGGTGAGGCCTCGGCCTCTCTCGCCCTGGTGAGGCCTCGGCCTCTCTCGCCCTGGTGAGGCCTCGGCCTCTCTCGCCCTGGTGAGGCCTCGGCCTCTCTCACCCTGGTGAGGCCTCGGCCTCTGCCTCTCGCCCTGGTGGGGCCTCGGCCTCTGCCTCTCGCCCTGGTGGGGCCTCGGCCTCTGCCTCTCGCCCTGGTGGGGCCTCAGCAAGCAGTCAGGTTTCCCAAAAATTCTTGCTTGGGGAAGTGCACAAAATGTTCCATGACTAGTGCTGTGGTGGTAAGTAAGGTTGAGCGATTTTTCATGAGATGGGTAGGTGTGGTTAGCACAGTGCATTTAGGAGGTTCATGATGTGAAGGAATAATGTTCTGCCGAGGGGCCTTTGCGTTTTTGCTGGGTCTTTCCAATGTTTCAGGGTCTTAAATCATTGGAGCCTTGGGTGATTAAGCCTTGGGTTGAGACTAATCTTGTCTGGTCCTTTTTTTTTTCTAGGACTTTCCAGTTGCAGTTGTTTGAAGATGCTGAACCAAGGGATCTGGTAGGTATATAATTTGGTGCTACATTCAAAAGGCCTTGTGAGTCATATGATAATTTTGTGGATTTGTTGTTGCCCCATCCATAGCATTTATAATCTAAAGCAATAAAAGCTAGACCCTATGTTTGAGGCAGAAGATCGCATGAGATAGGATATGGATATTTGTCTTGGGGTGGCTTATATACACACACATGCTGTTGCAGTAATCTAGTTTGGATATAACCAGTTCCTGTGTCCATTTTATTTTGACTGATATACAGGGTGGGGAGGGCTTTTTTTAAGCAGGTGAAATTTGTTGAGCATTCGTCTCAATCATATTCCCTTTTCACAGCACCAGTCTCTTTATAGTGCCTATTCTATGTCCTAGTTTCCTTTCCATGTCCATTTTTGTTTCTCGTATTCTTTCTTCCTTGCCTATCCTTCTTGTAGACAGTCTAAAAGATCTAGTTCCAGCACCAAACCCATACGTCTTGAATTGCAGCAGTTTATGCCTCTAATACTGGTTGTATTCTGATGTCCCTTCAGTATTCAATTCAAATGCCAATGATGTATTATGAGGTTTTATTAAACCAAACACTTAAAACAGATTGTTCACTCTAACTCAACATACAAAAGATAAAGTTCCATTATTTCTAACTGAACAAGCAAAGAAAAAGCCAACCTGTGTTTTAACCAGTGTTTCAACCTATCACATTGGATGCTGCAGAAACAGCAAGAAGAACCCTGGCCCAGGGTACCCTACTTAAAAGGCACCATGGCTCAGAAATATGGGCTTTACTCCTGAGACACAGGCTTCCCTTATTAATAAGCCTGTGGAGGAAACTAACTTATTTGGAAAGGCAGTGGATGATGCCCTTGAAACTGCAAAAAAAGGAGTATGAAACCTTACTCCCTAAACCAGATTACAGCAAGACCATACCAGCATCGAGGAGATAGCTCTCACCGGTCCTTTCGGGGGAAATCCTTCCCACGTCCTCCCACATCCAGTACAGAACAGGGAATACACAGTGCTCCTCCGGAGAAGGAGCAACTACTACGGGCCAATATCAACAGAGGCCAACGCTGAGGAAAGGGAAGGGGTAGAAACTCCACCCCTCGAGGATTCCCTGCCTGTGGTCAAAAGTGACTCACTAGTCCGGGTCCCCTCCCATGCCTCCCTGGTCGGGGACGAATCATGCAAGGGAGGGGGAATCACCAGAGATCAGTGGGTTCTCAACACCGTCGCCCGCTGGTACTGTATAGAGTTCAGATGACCACCTCGATACAAACCCCCTACATCCAGACGCCGATCTCCAGCGCACCTGAAGATTCTACTCGATAGAAATTGTCCCCATTCTACAGGCAAAAAAGTGTTTCTATTCAGTGTACTTCCTTGTACCCAAAAAGGATCTCACCATGTGCCCTGTGTTAGATTTGCGCCCAGTGAACACTTGTCAAACTTCAAGTTCAGGATGGCATTACATGAAGTAATCCCTCTGCTAACACAGGGGGATTACATAGCAACATTGGACATTAAAGATGCAGACTTTCATTTTTTCAGTGCTGCCAGCACACTGAAAGTACCTAAGATTCATGCTAGACAACCAGCACTATCGGTTCAAGGTCCTTCCCTTCGGCGTTGCCTCAGCCCCAAGGGTATTTACAAAGGGGCTGGCGGTAGTAGCGCCTCACCTGTGCAAGCAGTCCATCCCAGTTTATCCATACCTCAATGACTGGTCAATAACAGGGGACTCATACGGAACATGCTTATCAAATACTCAGAAGACGGTAGACTACCTCTTAAGTCTGGTATTCTCAATCAATGAGAAAGTCCAGCTTGGACCCTAGCCAAGTCGAGCAATTTCCGGAAGCCCTAATTCGGACCAAAGACTGGCTCATCTTCCCCTCCAATGAGAGGGTTCAAAACATGCTGTTCCAGATCCCTCACTATGTAGACAATCGCGCGGTAACCGTACACAAAGCAATGCGTCTGTTAGGGATGATGGCTGCCTGTATTTATCTAGTCCCACACGCATGTTTGCCTATGTGCCATGCGAGTGGCTCTCAAGCCAATGGTGTCAGGCCAGCAGACAATGGAGCGATCTAGTGGTTGTCTCGGCAGCCCTCGTGCTCTCTGCCGTGGTGGTCAAGAGAACATCTTGCAGGGGAAGACACTCTCACCGCGGACTCATCACTTACGGGGTGGGGAGCTCACCTCTTTATCACACAACGCATGGCAGTTGGTCCCCAGCGGTAGCATCCAACCGCATAAACCGATTGGAGTTGCTTGCAGTATTGAGAGCCCTGAAAGCTTTTCAGACACATCTACAGGGAAAGACAGTCCTAGGTCTGATGAACAGCACCACAACCTTGTACTACTTGAACAAACAAAGGGACACGCACTCTCCAGGGATATCCAAACAGTCGGAGAACATGTGGAAATGGGCTCTCAAACACAAGATGGTCCTTGTGTCACAACACATTCCAGGGGAACTCAATCTTGTAGCAGACGTGCTCAGCAGAGACTTCCCACTAACCGTAGAGTATGAGTGGTAATTGCACAAATCCATCCATCCAACTTCTACGCAGACTGGGGATTCCCAGAGATCAACCTGTAGAAGGCCCAATGCCCAGATTATGCCTCCAGGTACCCGCAGAACCGCTCCAAGGGGAACGGTCTCTGGATAACACGATCAGGGAAATTTGTTTATGCTTTCTACACCACCACCCCACCTCCCCCCACCAACTGCCTAACTGAACAAGATAGTGCACAAGATGCGCCAGGAACCAGTCACGATGATCCTAGTGGCCCCACAATCCCTGCTTCTCATCTGATGACAATGTCAGTTTCCCTGGGGAGGAAACTACCATGCCCATACAACATGCAGTCACAGGACAAAGGGGAAACCCTCCATCCATGCCCACATACTCAATTTAGCGCCCTAGCTCCTGAGATCAACGGGTTCGGGCACCTTCAACTTCCTCAAAAATGCATGGAGATACTCAGAGAAAGCCTAACACCAGACATTGCAGCTCCAATAAATCGAAGCCTTCTTCATCTGTTGCCATTCCAAGGGCCTCAATCCCATAGAATGCTCACCTACACATATTGTCCTATACCTGACTCACCTGCTAGACTCGAGCCTAGTTTTTAATTCACTGAAGGTACACTTAGCTGCACTTTATACACTACGTCCCAGAAAAAGGTTTAGTGGTTGAAAATACCAATTATCAAGGCGTTTATGGAAAGGGTTAAAAGATGTCATCCCCCTATTGCCAAACCAGCTCCTGGATGGGACCTGAAGGCTGTTCTAACAAGGCTAATGGGTCCTCCCTTTGAACCGATGCATAACGCTAGCCTCAAAGCACTCACAAGACCGTCTTCCGGGTGGCAGTCATCTCAATAAGAATTGGCGATCTGCAGGGCCTTTCAGTTCTAGACCGGTTTGTCACAATTCACAAAGATAAAGTGGTTATGCGCACTCACCCACCATTTTCGCCTAAATTAATTTCAACGTTCCATATAAACCAGTCAATACACATACCCACTTTCTTCCAAAATACCCCACCAGTGTGGCAGAAAAAAAGCCTCACACACTGGTTGTGAGGAGAACAGTTGTATACTATCTGGAGAAAAACTAAACCACTAAGAAAAACAAACCAGTTTTTCATTTCAGTGGCAGCTGCTAGAGAAGGGGACTGTGTCTCTAAATCAGCCATTTCACAATGGATTGTAAACTGCATTGCACTGTGCTACACTATGGCTAGGAGAGATCTGCCCTCCAAGCCTAAAGCACACTACTCGTGACACTGGGGCTTGCAAATGTTCCTCTCAATCTATTTGCAAAGCAGCAACCTGGAGTGCTGTACACACCTTTTAAAAAAACTACTGCCTGGATACTAATTCTAGGTCTGATTCTCAGGTGGAACAGCAGTACTGAGACATCTCTTTGCTACTGCTCATTCACACATCCCACCGCCAACGGTGGCTCCTGCTCGCTAGTCTATGCACAGCACGTGAATCTAAGCAGATTCACAAGCATCAGAAGACTTGCATTACTTTCCGTACTAGCATTTCGAATGATTGTATCGGCTTAGATTCACATGCCACACCCCTCTCGGAGTAGAAGGAACATAGACATCTTACTCTTCTCTCTCTGTAATCGCTCACAATGGTCATAGGCTCCCTCACAGCAGAAAAAACACAACCAGAAAGGACCTCGATGCTTGAAGGATTTTGGGTACACTACATGTCACGTAAGGGATAGTGTTACAAGCACGCCCATGTCGACCTCCCACAAGATGCAGTACTCTACAATTGCCACTAGATGTCGCACTATATGCACATCATGTGAATCTAAGCAGGTACAATAATCGGAAATGCTATTACGGTAAGTAATGCATGTCCTATTGCTCTTGTAAAATGTATAGGGCAGAAAGGATTAGTGATTACAGAAATGTGGAATATTTGGCAACAAAAGAGAGAGAAAAGTGGGTGAATGTTCAAAGATCTAACTGTGTTTATCTACTTTTCTTGAGGCCCTGCGCAAGGAGATGTTGGACTGGCGCCAGCAAGGTCCCAATGGCTATTGAATGCATGACGGACATGCCTCAGGCGGTGGGAAAGCATCTCCTTGAAGTACACGCTGTTCGTGACTACAAGCTGAACCAGACCCTCAAGGCTAAACTGCCCCGTTCGCAGGAAGACCATATTCTCGGAACCTTGACACATTTATTGCTTGCCCCGACATGCCTTACATGGACCCGGACACAGCCCGCGGGCAAAACTGTAACATGAGTAATGAGGACTGGAGTAGCCACTGTGTCTCTATCAAGATGCAACTGGCCTGAGGTGGGAGAGCAGTCCACCCAGGCATTTGGTTCCTGCTTTTAATACATGCCATCCTTTCTACTTCTGGTCTCCCGTGTGGTTATTTCAGTGTTGCAGAGTGCTGTGTGTGAAGGTCATTGGTGTCGGTGGGGAGCAGGACGGATAAGAGTGGCACAACCCCACCTGCAGCTCCTCCAGCACTGTCGGCCTGCAATCCACAAACTTCAGCTCCAATTTGGTCTTTTTCATCCCAATTTGGCTATTGCTGCCCCCGACCTTAGAGGACAATTACAAAACAATATGGGCCCTTCAGCTGCCTGTGCGTGTGTCTGATAGTCTCTCTCAGGCAGGGCTCCCTCCATGGCGCAGGGCGGGTCATTGATGGTCCAGAGTGTTAGGCAGAATCCTCTGCAGTACCCTTAGGGACCACTACACACAATTAAGACCACAAGTGGTAATACAGGTTCACCTTTGGTACAAGCCTGTACTACACAGTTAAAGTGGTAGCAGTAGCGGAGCAGCCAGACTTATCTCAAGAGCAAATGAGCAGTAGTACAGATCACACAAAGGACTACAATTACTGCCACTCAAGCTAACAGTGACTCAAGGTTTCTGGTTAAAAAGTAAAAGTACATTTATTTTTAGACCATCTGTTCACAAAACACTTCACTTCTATTAAATTAAAACCACACTTCAAATACACCACACACAACCAATTGCCCTTGTGCAGACAATTCAAAGAAAGTACCTTTGGATTTGACAGACCGGTGTTGTGAAACAAAGACGTTACCGGGGGGTTGTTGAGCAATCACTTTTTGACAGTAATGACAATTCGGTCTTACGAAAGAAAATCGTACCCGCGAGAAGAAATGTTACCGTAGTCAAACACACTTAGCGCATGAATTAACACAAGAAAATTGGGGATAAAAATCATAGGCAATACGTTTGTCAAGGCAGCTAGAATCAAAAGACACTTTCTAAGACGTAGATAAAAGTCAATAGGCCTGTGTCAGTGGGACAGGGGTCCTGTTGTTGAGGATCACAAGGTTAGAACAGTTCACGATTCGAGATTGCCAGGAGTACTTAGATATTGTCAGAAGAGAAGCAAAAGTTATATGAGGGAAAGAAGACCAGGGCAAGCCTTGGGTGAGGAGAAAAGGGTTCATCCCAATTCCTCAAAGCTGAACACAGTACCTTATTTGTAAGAAGAAAAAGCTTGTGCCACGGCAGTTGTTCCTGGTAGTTCCTGCAGACTCACGGTTCCTGGAGCTTCAGTCGTGGGGACAAGGACGACGTCTGGAGCGATCTGCACTACCCAGGGATGAAGCCAGCAGCAGCAAAAGCAACAGTGAATAAAAGGTGCGCTCCTTTAAAACAGGACCAGGTATGTGCAGCGATTTCGACCAAGAAGAGGATCCTCTGGCTGTTGGAGGTGAGCTGGTTGGTCCCACCAGGCTCAAGGGAAGAAGACTCCGGACTGGATCTTCTCTGTCGTTGAAGGGTAGATAGCTCAGGACTTCAGCAGGACTTCACCGGGACTCGGGAGTTGCAGCAGCCGTCGTCTTCTTCTCTTCTCTTCGGTTCTTGTAGTTCCAGTGTAGTTCCAGTGGCGACTCTGACTTCCAGCCCAAGAGTCATGCCTTTTATGCGAAAATCCCCCATTCACACAGCCTGGCTGTCAATCACACAGCAGGGGGGTTGTCCAGCCCGGACAACCACCTCAGCCAATGGACACAAAGTGCGACTTGGGTCTCCAAGGAGACCCTGTGCAGGGGGTTATTAAACCCCTCTCTCACATTCAGCCCATTTAGACACCCAGACGCCAAAGTAGGGCTTCTGGACAGAAGCCCGCCAAAGGTTGACGAACAAAGAAGGCAAACCTGGTTTGCTGCGCAAAGTTAAACACAAGGAGATTAACAAAAATAAATGGTGACTAAACCGACCGGAGCCAAAATAAAAAGTATTTGGTCAAGCGGGTTTATGTTCAAGGCTAATATAATAGCCTAAAACAGCACCATGTTTATATAATATAATCGCGGTAGAAAGGTTAGGGTAGATACCACTGCCACCAGCCAAGCCTTAGTGTTAAGGGAGCGAAACAAAGCTCCAAGAGACGCAGACAGAAAGGAGTAGGAATTAACCCTTCCAATACCCCATGTAAGATGGGGTGTATTGGGTCTGCATTTTAAATGACTACATAAAGTAAATGGCAACTTTACCTGTTTCTGGGGAGAGTAGTCAGCCCCAAAAAAATGGAGTCAGTGAGAAGCCTTAGAGATAACCCTGTGTCCCTGCATTGAGGGTGCTGTGGAACACACACAAAAAGTTGGGCTCATGGAGTGGTGTGCTCCAGAGCCCAAGATCACAAAAAAAGTAGAAATGCACATGGCAAAACACATGTAAGTGTGGGAAAAAGGTTCACACTCTTACCAGGTGGAAAAATAAATTCCAGAAATCCAGCAAAGCTGCTGGGGGACTCACTAGGTGAGGGAAATTAGCCACATAATGAGAAGTCTCCCTAACACAGAGAAGAAACAATATTTTCACAGGGGCAAATGCTGTAAGCAGGTGCAGCATACAGCCCTGCACTGCCACACCCAACCCAAACCTTGCGGTACCTGCAGTGCTGACAGAGTGCCTCGTAGTCGTGATGACGAGAGAGAATACGGTACACAATGTGCTTATTGCAGTCTGCCGCATTTTCCGCTCCAACATTCTCAAATTATAGGCAAGCACCTAACCTTGTCTAGTGCTAGCACCGGCCCTGTACAGGTAGACCTTGCGGGTGGGCATGCTGGGGAAATGATAGGCACATCTCGGATAGCATCCCATAGTAAGAACCGTACGCCCTAGTTTCACAGAGTGGATTAAGCATCTACCCCATCAATGCCCCAGAAAACTACCTTCCCCACTTCACATTGCATTGGGAGAAGCATTCTAAACTAGTTTCATTTTCCAGAGAATTGTCATGCCAGTTTCATATTTCCATGAGATAAACTACACCATAATAGTTTCACATTACCCACTTGTGCTGTGTAGATGGAAGGAAGCTTATTTAGTGCCTGTCAATTTGTGGCGTATCGAATTGTACCCCCTCCCCATCTATAGATGGACGCGCTCAGTATGGGCACAATTCTCCAATTGTTTAGTCACGCACCCTCTTCGTTTACACCAGAAAAGTTCCACTGCGTTTCCAAAGGGCACATGAATGTGCTTAAGAAAGATGTGCACGCTGACACGCCCTTTTTCATTCCCTTTGCACAATTTTGCAATCGGGGAGCGTTGCAGTTCATCTTGGGCCAAGAGGATAGCTTAGGGGCAGAGTTTGTCTTGGAAGCAACAGTTTTTAATTCTGGTCCCACGCTTAGAGACTGGTCTCCGGTTTTAAGCGCCTTTAAGATGAGTTGAAAGTGCATTCACAAATGGGATGCAGGACACTAGCGCATTCCCTATTCCTTTTTGGAACAGGTGCTGTCGATGCGCAATGCATGGCAGCAAATGTAATTTTTGCTAAAAAATATAGAATTAATATTGTGTTTTTTTGTACATTTTGCAGTTTTTTAAGTGGAATTTACCTTTTTGCACACATTTATAAAAACGTGTCCCAGATTATTACTTTTTTTCTGCAGTTTTGGACTGCCTGTATCATGTGCAAAGCCCATTTTAACTGGGCCATTGTTCCCTTTTCTTATTTTTTAATCCAGCAGTCCATATTTACACCCCTTTAAGCAAGAGCGATACCATCATGTGACTAGCTGCCTCCCCGCCCCATTGTAATCTTCCTATTGGCACGCCGCCCCTTACATGCCCCTGTAATGGCCTTCTTTCTTCTGTGTTAAGCCTGCTCATCTCACCCCCTTATGTTGTTATTCACCATTACAGCACAGCAACTGGGCAAGTATTTACTTGCAGAGTATTCTCCAGACCCCTATACACTTAGTGCTTCTTTCTTTTTTGGATACTTTCTCCTGATATTAACCCAACAAAAATGTGTTTAAATTCGAAGAAAGGTATTTAACTCTGCACTGCAGGATCTTTGAGAGAATCACTCTCCAAGAAGAGGGTCCATATTCAAGGCTGCGTCTCTGTGGCCTTTAACATCGCCAAACTCTTTCAAATCTGCAAGTAGCTGTCCAATCCTACTGCAGTCTGTCTGTCCCGTTCCCTCCCAGGCCCTCTGCCCGGCTTTGGCTTCTCATTTCAACAATAAAACCCAATCCTTTCCTCACTTCCCTTTTCCTCTCTTCTCTCAGGCCCCCTTTGGCCGCCTTGCCCCTCCTCTACTTTCCTCGCCTTTCTTTGCCACTGGAACTTTCCCCTCTCTACTGAAGCACTCCCATGTGCATCCCTAAAAAGCCTTCTGCTGATCCTTCCTGTCTGGCAAACACTCGCCTGATCTCCATCTCTCATTTTCTAGGTAAACTCCTGGAAAAGCTGGCCAACTTGCAGCTATGGCCTCATGTATCCTTATAGATCAAGCAAATATTTGCATGAAGGAACTCAAGGTTGGTAGGAACCAGCTGGCTAGGTCCCTTGAGGACAATCCACTGGTGGGCATTGAGTTGGTGGAGGACTTGAGCTGGTGGTACAAGGAGGAAAATGTCATGGTGAGAGAGCCATTTGCACTCCGTTTTTTTTTAGCACAGATATCACAGATGCTTTGATGCCGGGTTGCAGAGCCTACCTCGATGACTCCACATCATGGAGCCGAGGCCCATGCGCCTGGCCCTGCAAGCTTTCCAACTGCAGCTCCTATGGAGGGACTGCTGATCCAACAACACTATCGCTTTGCACTATGTAAACAAGTACATCAAAGTGGGCTCCCTCAAGCTATGCAGAAAGGCCTAGGCCCATTGGCTGTGGATGATTGCCACAAACATCCCAGTGCGGGCCTTTCTTCTGGCCGGAAGGAAATGGCTTTCACTCTCAGAAGCAAGCAATATGGATTGAATGAGTTGTGTAAATGCTAGACCAGATGGTGGTGGATGTCCTTGAGAGGATTTGTTGTCAAATGTGATTTATTGCACAACTTCTGTAAACCCTTTTAGTGAAAAGGTCAATATGAGTTTAGTGAAACAATGCTCATGCCAGGGAGGACAGGAAGGCACCAAAGAAGGGATATGCATTAGAATGGGTGCACTGGATATGAGGGTCGAGGGGGAGGCTTGAATGTGTGCACATTAGAGCCTTCAGGATATATTATTTTCATGGTCATTCAGGAACACTTAGTCTGTAGCTATCCCCCCTTCACAAGTTGTTGGGAACTGTGACTGTCCAGAATACTCTTCTATTATGAACTGCAGCTATAGAGTTAGAACGCCCTCTGTATTTGCACATTATTTCAGGTCCCAGCGGTTTCCTGTCCTCTAGGTATGCATCCAGAGGGGCCAACCACCAGTTCCTATGGTTTTACATCTTACACAATTAGACGGGGCTGTTCCAGAGGGGCTGTTAGCCAGAATCCTGTGCAGTGCCCTTGGGGACCACTACACACAATTAAGACTACAAGTGATCAGTTCACCTTTGGTACAAGCCTGTACTACTATGTTAAAGTGGTAGCAGTAGCGGAGCAGCCAGGCTTATCTCAAGAGTATATGAGCAGTAGCAGAGATTACACAAAGGGACCACAATTACTGGGACTCAAGCAAACACTGACTCAAGGTTTCAGGTAAAAAATACATTTATTTTTAAACCATCTGTAAAGCACAACACTTTATTCATTCAAAACAATACATAACATATACTGCAACCAATCCTTTCTCTTGGTACAGAATAGCTCAAAGTAAGTAAGTACCTTGTGTTTTGGCAGACCGGTGTTGTGAATCAAAAGACGTTACCGGGAACACATATGCAATCCCTTTTTGACAACTCAGTCGTATTAAAGAAACGCATATCCGCGATAAGAAACGTTACCGGGCCAAAACACACTTAGCACCTGGGCTGACCAGAGAGTTGGGGGCAAAAATCGTATGCAATACTTTTGTCAAGGAAGACAGAATCAGAGAACACTCGCTGACAGAAATACAAAAGTCAATAGGCCGGAGCCAGTGTCAAGTGGAACCGGGTTCCTGTTGTCGAGGATCACACAGTCAAACAGTTCAAGATTCAGCGTTGCCAGGAGTACTTGGATATTGTCAACAGAGGAAGCAAAAGTTATAAGAAGGAGGGAAGACAAGGGCAAGCCTTGGAAGAGGAGAAAAGGGATTCACCCTAATTCCTCAAGCAGAACACAGTACCTTATTCAAATGAAGAAGCTGATGCCACAGCAGTTGTTCCTGTTGGTTTCCTGCAGACCCATGGTTCCTGGAGCTTCGGCAAGGAGGACATCTGGAGGGGTCTGCACCCACAGGGATGTAGCCAGCAGCAGCGACGGTGAATAAAAGGTGCGCTCCTTTAAAACAGGTGAGGCACTTCAGATGGCTATCCGGACCACTACAGCAGTGTGCAGCGATTTCGACCACGAAGAGAATCCGCTGGCTGTGGAAGATGAGCTGTTAACCCCACCAAGCTCAAGGGAAGAAGACTCTGGACTGGATCTTCTCTGGTCGTTCAAGGGTTGATGGCGCAGGACTTCACCAGGACGAGGTAGTTGCAGCAGCCGGCTTCTTCTCCGCTTCTCTTCGGTTCCTTGTAGTTCCGGTGGTGACTCTGACTACCAGCCCAAGAGTCCTGCCGTTTATGCGAAAATGCACCATTCGCAGAGCATGGCTGTCGATCACACAGCAGGGTGGTTGTCCAGCACGGACAACCACCTCAGCCAATCATGGCAAAGTGCGACTTGGGTTTCCTAGGATACCCTGTGCAGTGGGTGACTACACCCCTCCCTCACATTCAGCCCACCTAGACACCCAGGCGTCCAGAGGAGGGCTTCTTGGCAGAAGAACGCCAAAAGACAGTGAACAAAGAAGGCAAACCTGGTTTGCCGCGCAAAGTAAAACACAAGAAGGACTTTAACAAAAAGAAATGGCGAATAAACCCAAGCAGAGCCAAAAGAAAGTATTTGGTCAAGCGGGTTTATGTTCGAGGCTAATATAATAGCCTAAAACAATACCACGTTTAAATAGTATAATCGCGGTAGAAAATTTAGGGCAGATACCACTGCCACCAGCCAAGTCTAAATGTTAAAAGAGCAAAACAAAGCTCTACGAGGGACAGATAAAAAAGGGCTAAGGATTAACTCTTTCCATTATTCCATGTAAGGTTGGGTTACTGGATTTGTAGTTATTTGACTAAGTAAAGTAAATGGAAACTTTACCCTTTTCTGGGGGACTGTAGTCAGCCCCAGAAATTGAGTCGGTGGGAAGTCTAAAAGACAACCCTGTGTCACTGCACTGAAGGTGCCGTGTAACACACAGAAGGGGGCTACTGAAGTGGTGCACTCCAGAGTCCACAATCACAAAAACAGATAAAGTACACATGGCAAAACACAGGTAAGAGTGGGGAAAAGAGGCACACTCTTACCAAGTGGAAAAAACAAACTCCAGAAATCCAGTAAAGCTGCTGGGGGACTCACTAGGTGAGGGAAATTAGCCATAAAATGAGAATTCTCCCTAACAGGGGCCAACCACCAGTTCCTATGTTTTTACAACAAGATGACGCTGCCTCTTACACAAGTAGACGGCCATGTGGGATTATGAAGGGAAAGCTACCGACTAAAGAGGATGCATATTGCTATCTAAGTCACCCGATCCCTAGGAACAGATTAAACAGCCTACAAATACAGAGTGAGTGACCGTGTATGACAACAAATGTCGAGCAAACAAGGTATGTAGAAGTGCCCGGCCTAAAATAAAGGCATTTAGCAAGCTGCAGATGTATCGTTTTGATCCACTGTAATGTGTATGAAGTATCTCAGGATTGGAGAATAATGCAAAGTGCAGACGTCAGATAAACCCAACTCCATTCGTCAGCCAACAATCTCTTTGTCCACATTATGGGCAGGTGAAACACAAATTAGAGACCTATGTAAGGGGCTTGTTCTGTTTAAATAGAACTTCAAAGTCACAGCCACATCCAGGTTCTGCAGAAATGCATGTCCTATGTTAAAACACGTGTACAAAGATTTGCTACCTCAAATGGAATTCCGATAGGGGTGAATAGAGAACTGTCCTTAACACCACTTTGAGCATGAAGATATGTATACGGTTCATTTAGGATAGAGCCTACCACTCCCTTACTCCACTGGTAGAAGGAACTGCAACCACAAAGAGAGACTACCAGGAGAGAGAGTCACATTTACAAGAGCCAGTTGGCTCTATAGATGTCCTGGTAACCAAATCCACAACCACATTCACATCCTGCCTAGGTGGAGGATCTTTAACACAGGGAATCTAACAGTGTTTACTTGCATGGAGGAAATGTTCTGAACCCTGGCCCTCCACTATACAGCTATTCCACACAATGCTTATTAGTGTAATTCCTTAAGCTGGCTAAGTGGAACATAAATGATCTTTACTGCCTCTTCTTGTCACAGGTGAACTTGGATAATACCATCTTCACAAAGATCCTTTATGGTACTCAACTCCCCTACTCCTGGCTAAGGTTTCTCTGCTGGACCAATCTATATTCATAACTGGAAGGACCACCCAGACAAAAATTCAGGTGAGTATTCACAGAACTGGCTAAACCCAAATATCCTGGATGTAGGTTATGTTGCTGGGTGCCAAAAGGCATCTGACATGATGGAAATGTTTTTCGTGTTGATGGTTCTGAAAAGGATGAGGGTGCATGTCCCCTATCCATATTAATATTTACCATTGGTAGTGCACCCTCAGCTGGCCTCTTGCATGAGGTCCATACATATAGGGGGCTTGTTTTCTATAATCAGTGGCCATTAACACCATTCTAAGCAGATGACCTCCTGCTGTACATCTATAAATGTAAGGTAAATATTGCTCTGTTAACTGATGAGGTAAATGAGTTTAGTGACTTGACTGGACTGAAAACCTATTGGAATAAGTCATTGTTATTTCTGCTGTGCCTACCACTTCCAGGTTTGGTGAGAAACTAGGATTCAGACGGTGCCCTACCAAGGCCTGGTAACTGGGAAAACAAATATCCAGAGACACAGATTTACTTTTCACTGAAAACTATGGTCGCTTTTTGGAAGGCTGCCAAAAAATGAATAGTTGGATTCTGTCTCAGTATCACTTATGTTTTGGAAACAGCCACTCTGCAAAAGGGGTTTTGCCACAAATATGCTGCAAATGTTTTTATTGGAGAAAGGCGATGAGTACATGGGTTAAATTCTGGCAAGCGATCCTAAACACAATGGGCCTCATCATGAGAATGGAAATAATTAAAAAAGGAAGGTGGAATGGTAATAGCGGCATCGTTAACGGGTCCGGGGCATTCCGACCCGACAACCCGCCAATACAGGCACCGCCCATACTGTGCCCCCTAATACCGGCATGTGCTCGTACACGCACCCCTTCTGGGAGCAAATACCGGCATGCCGGTAATACGAGGACATCACAACCCACGCGGACATGCAAATACCGGCATCCCGAAGGCGATAATCAGGGGCTGTACAATGCTGGCCATACAGGCATCGCGGACCACCCGCAAACAGAAATCAGCAATCAAGCCAACTGCCACAGGTGCACACAATCACCACAGGTGGATTCGGTGGAGTCAGTCCCAGTATAAAATGAGTACACCCACAAACCACACCCCTTACTACACCAAAATGCTACCACTAGCTGTTGCAATCATGACGCTGGAGGACATGCCTATACTGCTACAACTACAGCAACTACAACAACTACAGCAGCAACAACAGGCAGCACAGAGGAGACGCAGGAGGAGAAGGAGGGTGAGACAGACCCAGCAATTACCACCGGCGCAGGCAGTAGTCCCTCGTAGGCAGCCGCCAATCCCTCGCATCAGACCCAGTCCATTCAACTTAACCCCTGAGCAGATCCACACCCTGTACCGGTTGGACCAGGACAACATCACCACCATAGTGGACATGATAGGCAACGACATTGCCAGCCTCATAGAAATACACAATGCCATCCCACCGCTACTAAAGGTGGTGTCTGTGCTCCAGTTCCTGGCCACAGGCATCTACCAGCACACAGTGGGCCACCTGCATGGCATTTCACAACCACTATTTTCACGCATGCTGACCCAAGTGCTGGATGCCTTCCTGAAGCACGCTAGCACCCACATATCCCTAACACGAACTGCCCAGGAGATAGCCGACACCAAAGTAGGCTTCCATGCACTGGCAGGCATGCCCAATTGTGTTGGTGCCTTGGACTGCACCCATGTCGAATTGGTTGTCCCCCCATTCCGTAGAGGCGGTGTACCGCAATCGCAAGCAATATCACTCCAATGTGCAGATGGTATGTGACTCCAGCATGATCATCACACATTGCTGCGCCCTATTTCCCGGATCAACACACAATGCCATGGTGCTGCGCAACTCCACGCTACCCCGTCACATGGAGCGACATGCTGGACCACGTGCCTGGCTGCTTGGTGAGTCGCGTGAATGGGCCATGGCAGTGCATTGGGGTAGGGATGTATTGTGATGCATGCCCCACCTGGGTGGGAATTGGGGGGGGGGGGGGAGAATGCATGCCCCACCTGGGTGGAGATGGGGGAGAATGCATGCCCCACCTGGGTGGAGATGGGGGGGGGGGGGAATGCATGCCCCACCTGGGTGGAGATGGACGATGAGTGGAGAATGTACGCACAACCGATGACACCGGACCTGACCCCCCCCCCCAACATGACACATCATTGGCACACATCTGACCAATAACGCATGTCAATGACCACATGTAAGACGCACAACCTGACCACCATGTGAATGCCAAGCAATGCATTACTGAACAGGATTGCAACTGTGCCAATGTGACTACTGTGTTGTATACACAGCATTAATGGGAGGCTAAACATTGTTGTACAACCACAGTAAATCCCCCTCAGCATGCGTCATTTCACCATGCATCATCTATTTAACGCCATCCAGACTACCACACCTCATAGCAGTATAGTATGCATCGAGATGACATTCGTGCATATGTACAGGGACATGTGCATGTCCACACCAAATAGCAGCGGCCATGACTGTGATTCGTTAAGGTGGCAGCTCAGAGTGACACACTCCTATTTGTATTTGCTTGCAGGTGATGGAGGATATCCCTTGAGGCCGTGGCTACTTACCCCTCTGCGGAACCCGCAAAACAGCCATGAAGAGTGTACAATCAGGTACACACCCGTACCCGTGTTGTGATTGAGCAGACCTTTGGCCTGTTGAAGGCGCGGTTCCGCTGCCTAAGCAGGTCTGGTGGAGCACTCCTTTATAGGCCCGAGAAGGTGGGGAAAATCACCATGGCCTGTGTCATGCTGCACAACATGTGCATCCGGAGAAATGTACAACTGCCACCTGACATTGATATGCATGCACCGGGAGAGGATGATGAGGATGGAGACGGAGGTGAAGCAGCACCCCTGCCAGTACGTGATGCACAGGATGGTCATGCAGTATGCCAATCACTGATTCACGAATACTTCTGAACCACAGGGCCTTTGACAGACATTTGGCAGTGACACACGCGGTCCATGTTGACATGCACACAGGGAATGTTGGGATTTGGGCACTGAACACTGTCATACAATAAATGGATTCACACCAAATGACCCATATCCAGCCGTTATGTTTTTCTTAGAACGGGTGTATTGGATCAAACAGCCAAAATGTGACTACCCTCCCAAACCCCCCCCCCGTCAACTCCCAAACCCCCCCCAGTGAACTCCCAAATCCCCCCCCAATCGATTCCACTATATGCTCACATTCACCC
Source organism: Ambystoma mexicanum (assembly GCF_040938575.1). Classification (NCBI taxonomy): domain Eukaryota; kingdom Metazoa; phylum Chordata; class Amphibia; order Caudata; family Ambystomatidae; genus Ambystoma; species Ambystoma mexicanum. The sequence goes on from NC_090923.1 coordinate 1,420,113,817, forward strand.
CCAACCATGTGTCCCATTCCCATTGTCTGCCCACACTACTTGCGGGACTTTTTGCTGTCTGGGGACAGCATTCCGGTGTGCCTTGCACTCCTCCTGGTAGGACGCACAGGGCTGGTGGGGACTGAGGAAGCAGGTGTGGTGGCTGATGAGGAGTCGGTGGCAGGGTCCACGGCTGCTGCGAGGCGTGGCCGCTGCATGTGGAGCAGTATGGACGTAAGTACCTGTGTCACTGCCCCAGGCAGTCCCTCCTTAGCACTGCCGACGCATTCACTGCAGCTGTATTGGCGTTGATAGCAGCAGCGGTCCCCGCTATGGCAGTGGCGATTTCCCGCCTGGTGTCCTCGCCATCTGACATGTACTGCCGCAGGAGCTCCGACATGGACTCCTTTCGGGCCTCCACCCTCGCCAGACGTGACTAGAAGGTGTTGGTGGGAGCAGGAGTGGTGGGTGCTGCGCTCACGGGGCCTTCATCTTCGGTGCTGTCCTCCGGGAAGGGGCTCAGGTCCGAATCATGGAGGCAGGGATCAGCACTGCTGTGGATGGGTGAGGGCTGGACACAGGGCTTGGGGTGGGTGGACATGTCACTACCGTGGCTTCCCCCTGGGCCACATTCTCCTCCAAGTCATCCTCAGTGGTAGCCAGTGGTTGTAGGCACTCCCCTTCCACTGGTGTGGGTGTGGGCTGCTGGGTCTCGAGTGTCAGGCACACTGGCTGTAGGAGTGGCCTGCTTGGCGGCCCCCGAGGTGGTGGTGGTAGCCCTTTTCTTTGGGTGGGAGGTGGATGCCCTCGTGGTGTCTTCGCTGGCATCTTCACCATCGGTGCCTGGGGGGTAGAAGAGATGCAGGGCATCAGTGATGGTGTTACATGTCAGAAGCATACTGTGGAGCTGTTCATTATTCATTTAATCATGCATTCATGTCTTAAAGGTGTGTCACACAGGGTAGTCTGAGGGGGCCTTTAGGCATTCGCTGCATGGCAGGTGGCATGCCATTGAATTGGGGTTTGTGTGATGTATTACATGAGCACGGTCGATGGGATTGGCACTCAGCATGCATTTCTGTCTGGCAGGGTTTGGGCCGCCATCTGGACTTGTATGTGTCCATGTGGGTGTTGGGACATGCATTGCCTTGCCTAGACTCTCTTCCCCATCACTTGTGCTACGTCATGGTTTCCCCTACAGGGATCTGCAGGGTCACTCACCCCTTTTGGTGATGATGCCGCACCCGTCTCCATCTCCCCAAATACCTTGATGGTCTCTGGACTGATGAATGAGTTTGCAATCTCCTCCCAGGTGGTCATATTTACAGGAGAGTGGGCACCCCCGCCTGTGGCCATGGCCTCCCTCCTGTTGCTTGCCATGTTACGCACCCGCAAGCGGAGGTCATCCCACCGCTTCCTGCAGTCCTTCACACTACGTGGGGTGGTTCCTACGGGCGACACCTTGCGGGCTACCTCCTGCCACATGTCCTTTTTCTGCTGCTGCACCTCACGCTTCAGGCTGTGGGATTTTATGTTTGCGTGTGCTGCAAGGGTGACAGCTAACATATTTAGCTCTGCTTCGGTAAAGCGCTGTTTCCGCAGCCGAGGGGTGGTCTTCCTGGTTGCTTTAGACATTCTGGAAGGATTGGCACAGAGCTCTCGAGGAATCAACTGGTGGTTTTGGAGGATTGCAATGGATTGTGTTTTTAAAGATGACCGCCGGCCCATTTCCCTTTCCGACGCAATGACGTTATTTCCGGGTCCTGGATTACAAGCCCGGTATTAGCATGTTGGTATTATCGGGTCAGTATTTAGGGGTTCCTCCTAGGCGGTGGCGGTATCGGCGGGTCCCGTGATGGCGCTATCGGGGGCTTGGAGTGCCTTTTGCGGCATGCCGGTATGGCCATTACCGGCATGAGGATTCGCGCGTGCTCGCGCACTCACCCGCTATTAGCGGGGTCATATGAGCACGGACCCGCTCATTCCGCCATGCCGGTAATGACCCCGTTTTTACTGCGCTACTCGTAATGAGACCCAATGACTTTTCCAGTGATACTAACCCCAAATCCTCTGTTGCTTAACTGATTATACTCCTGGAAAATATGTTTAAGAGGACACATGGCTCATCCACTCTGAGTAAGTAGAGAAGTAGTATCCAAATGGTCAGCCCCTCTAAGGGGGAGCAGTTGGCTCAACCACAAGAGACGCAGCTACAGGTTATACCATAGGAGTACCCATGTACATAGGTGCTGCCTCAATGTCAGGCTGGGCAGGAGTAGGTGAAATGGTAATCATAAGCTTATTAGAAAGAAAATGCAATGAATAAGCAAAAGACATAGGGCCTCATCACGAGTTGGGCAGTATCCTGGCGGTATTCCTGCTGGGAAACTGCCTGTGCCAATAGCATTACCGCCAAACCCCCCAGTGCTGTTAGCGCTGTATCACGGCTTTGGTGGAACGGGAATTCCACATTGGGATAATTCAGGAATTTCACATTCAGGAATTTTTAGCGCAACTACCATCGGTGGTATTACCGTGCGGTAATCATGCTGAAAATCAGCAAATTCGTGGCGTATTAACCTCCAGCTCAGAGCTGGGGGTAAATCCTTCCAAACCTATGATTTAGCAGACCTTTAAATGCAGCGGTTATAGCGTTACTGCTGCATTTAAGGGTTACTGTCAAACCCGTGATGAGGCTGATAGTCAAGCAACCAATCTTATTCTGATGCTGTAATGGTCAACCTCCTTCCCTCCTGCTCATCAGAGGAACAATAAGACAGGATGAGTGAGAAAAATCCACTGAGAAATTGCAACATGAGTGCCCCCTGATAGAGGTAGCAAAAAGGCAGCTACTGTATATAAAAAATAAGACACTGGGCATTGAAGACTTATCAAGAATACATTTAGCCCTGTATGCTAAGTAGGAGAAATGTCTGAAATAGAAGTGAACCTTGGTGTTAAAAGAACATCAACTGAAGGCGCCACACCAGCGTCTGGAATATTAACACCCAAGTCTGCAGGAGTGTCATGATGAAAAAGAACAGAACCTAAATGAGAAATATCCAGTGCCATACCCAGCACCAGAGAAGGAACTCACTATGAGCACTGGGAAGGGACCTATTCTTAATCTCCAATGTACTGACACGTTTGGCTGGAAATTGTGTCTATGCAAATTGCAGCATTAAGGATCCAATATGCAAGCTACATTAATGGCCTAGAGAAATCTCAAATTGCACTAGAAACTTTCTGGCAGGTACACATGGAAGCAAAAGGCACATGCACCAATCAGGGTACAGGTTTTTCTTATCTATGTCCAGGTGGCACCAGTTGAGGTGCAACGTCGCCTCCTTGCCTCTTGAGCTGGTCCCCTTTCCTTTGCCCGCATATGCTAGAGGCACACATCTGCACTGGATGGGAATTGCCCGTGCCTCTGATGCTGGCTCACGGTAGGCCGAAAGCCAATAAAGGAGCGTATAGAGCTGATAGACTCCCAAAAAAGTCCAGTAACTTAAGAGATATGTTTGTATAGTGCAAATTGATTCCAACAGGGTTATATTGGATTTGTAGATAAGATAACAGATGGATATCGTTACCAAACCGAAGGATGGTCATTTCATTGACCTCCGAAGGATGTCGGTGTGCAGTTTAAACAATAGGACAAACACAGACCCTTTCAGTGGATAGATTAGCACATTGAGCCACAGACCCAGCTCAATTGGGACATGAACTTTTAATAAGAAAAGATTACGTGTGCAAGGACATGTCAGTTAAACTGCTTCGACTCTATATTTCTTTAGGGTAGAGAGAACCGGTCATGGGTTGTGTGCATACTGAGTATTTCTAAAACTATAGCTACAGTTTTGCAATTAAAAAAGAGCAGTTCTAGCGACTGGCCCGGTGCAGGAGCAGGGCTTTGGACTTATCTGGAAGAGGGGAGAGCATCTGGACATTAGAATTCCTGAAATACTGTGGTGAGTTAAGCCAAACAGAAAAAGGAAAAAGAGCAAGGTTATCACCTTTTTATGATTAAAAACTACATTGACACATCATAAATGGTTCAGCTTTCCTGAGGGTGACTATCAATGCTTCTCTGCAGGTGGGGTATTTATGAATGTCTTTGACACACCTCGCCACCTTCAAGCAACGTGCAGTCCAACTTATTAACACATAAGGACAGTTTTAATGTACATAAAGATCTTGAGGATGGTGCACAGAACACTAAGCTACAGTTGGGAAGAGTTTGGGTTAAAACATTCTTGATTTGACACTTAGATTAGCAGGTTGGACACATTGCGCAAAATCACTGTTGAGAGCTCCACAGGCAGGTGGCATCACCAGCGAAGACCCACAACACAGCAAAGGATGTGACTGGCAAATGTAGGATATTGTCTTTTGCCAAAGCGAGACCCCTGTAGAACTCAAAGACACAGAGCATTAACTATTTCACGGCAGAACAAACTTGGTTCAGACTTGCAAAATTAAAATGATGAACTTAATCACCTACAATCTTCTGTTAACTGTGCCCCTTGCATGAAGATTTATTTTCCACAGTAAAAGCGCAAACTCGGGCCGGGGGCGGGGGAGAACATTATTAAAGGTAGCTGCCATTAAGATAGCTAGTAAATCCACCCTTAACGTTCAACACAACACTCCCCTAACTGGATTAAACATGGAGAGAAAATCACTTCTGCCCGCAAACAACGATCCAACAGTTCCCCAACGGGCTGGCAGAAAACGACAGATGGAATGGTAAGGCGATAACCCAATCAGATAAGAAGGCTCAAAATGCAAAGTTAATTTTGACAGCTATTTCTTTGTTAACCTGTTCATCTACTAGCGCAGGAGACTATGGCCAATGGCCATTCCTACCCCTGGATCTCTTGCTCCCCCTGCACTTGGCCTCCTCACCCTCTCATTCACCTCGACTGTGCTTACCTTCTCTCATGGTTGTTTTTCTTGTTTTCCTGGATCAAAACCTTCTCATTTGGGCTGAAAAAAAACGTTGCATTTCCAGATATGTTTGCTAAACCTTTAATGCCTGCCCTAATGTATGCCCTCTTATAGGGTGAACTTAGAGCAGTACTCAACCAACTTGGGAATGTAGTGGGTATTTCAGGTCTAGTTTGTGCAAGTTCTCCTCCACTTGGGATAGATGGGGAGGTGGAAAGAAGGACAGAAGTTTATTTGATTGTTTGGTGCAAAATTAATTTAGGACATTGCCTTTGCTTATGAAGATGGCTTCACCTAAAGCGTCACTTCGTCATTCATGAAAATGTTAAGGACTGTCAGCCAACAAGGCCTGGAGTTCAATCGCCTGCATTGACGATGTGATGTCCTCTAAAAAGGTAGTTTTCAAATAAGATCTTTGAAGTCGTAGCTGTGTTTTGGCTTAAAAGGTGGAGCCATCAGTTGTGTAAAGGCCATGTTAAGGTCACACTGGGGCTTTTCGGAGGGCACCGGTAGGTAGTGAATCACCAAGCCGACACCGGTGGGTTGTGAATGACTAAGCCCTTGAGGCTTTGCGAGTCATCGAGGTAGGCTCTGCAACCCGGCATCAAAGCATCTGTGATCTGTGCTAAAAAACCTGGGAGTGCAAATGGCTCTCTCACCATGACATTTTCCTCCTTGTACCACCAGCTCAAGTCCTCCACCAACTCAATGCCCACCAGTGGATTGTCCTCAAGGGACCCAGCCAGCTGGCTCCTACCAAACTTAAGTTCCCTCATGCAAATATTTGCTTGATCTATAAGCAGGATCCATGAGGCTACCAAACCCAGGAGGCTCAGAACTATCCATGCCCTGATCCTGAGGTTGTTCATAGTCCATTCACTGGCTTGAAGCATTACATGAGGTGGAAAGGGCCTCATCAACATTGTGTCAAGAACCGCTAATATGAACTGTAGCCATATTGTATGGGTTAGGTTTGACTTCTTGGCGTTCAGTGGAAAACCTAGACTGTAAGGCAGCCCATTGGTCTGTAAATCACAGACAGGATCCATTGTCGGTTGTACAATTTCAACAAACATTTCTCAAGATAGGGCAAATACTTCCATTTCAGCCAGCTGCAAATGGGATACCATGACCGTCATCGCTCTGTGCGCAAATGTCGGCTGAAGTGCAGCACATGGAACTGCCGGTGTCGACCGGCCCCTACAATGAGAACAAACTTCCTGTGGGTTGGTGGAATGGGCATATGAAAGGATTCTTCCTCGAGGTTCAATGATATCTAGTCGCCTTGACACATGATGGCCAGCATCTTAGCCTCTGGTACTATTTTTAAATTGTTTTTCTTGATGTATTTGCTGAGGTGTCATCGGTCTTGAATGGGTCACAACTTCCCTGGTTCTCTTTTCTCGGATTGGAAATTATCTTGAGTAGCCCCTGGTATGGTGTTCTACTTCGAGTACCGCTTCTATAGCTCGTTTTTCAAATATCTGCTCTACTTACTACAGGGACTCCTTTTGATAAAGCTCCTGTGTTCTGCACTGTGTGGCATAGACTCAGGGAAAACTCAAGAATGGGAGGCTGTAACAATTTTCCACAATCTGCAGGACCCACTGGGTATTGTACGATCGGACCGGAAAAAAATGGCTGACCGTACAAAAAGTCAGAAAAATGCTACCACCAAAGGTTCGAACCTTTGGTGGTAGTATTGTAGGTAAGTATAAAAAAAAGACTGCAGGGGTGTCCCCGCAACACCCTGCTCACTATACTGTGTGGTATAGCGAGCGCGGGTTGCGAGGGACACCTCTGCAGCTCCCAAAAAAACAAAAGGACCCTGTGGCGCCGGTTCCCGATCACGGAAGTGAAAGGGAACTAGCACTGCAGGGACTCAGTGTGTAAAAAAGGTAAGTAGGGTTTGTTCATGTTGGGGGTGTGGGTGGGGGTATGTAGGGGTTTTGAATGCGTGTTCGCATGGGAAATGTGTGAACCTTTTGTGGTTTGCACATTTCTCATGCAAACCTTTCTATCACTGACTTTTCCACGACGGAAAAATCACGCAGATCCGACCCACTGATCTGTGGTCACAGGCCTCTATTGCTTGAAGAAGTCCCACAGCCTGACCTCACTGGTGTTGCATGTGTTGAGGATTATTTAAAACAGCTTGCCAGGCGATGCTGCCCCCTCAGCTATTGAATTCCTGGGTTCATTATTCCTCTGACGCCTAACATTGAATGGCCTTCTCTGTACCCAGGTGCTCATTATAGTGCCCCAGCCAAAATGCTGCTGTTAAGGGCTGGCTGAGGTGTCCTTGTACTGCTAGAATTTAGAAAAACAGTTTAGGGGTTGCACATAGGCCCGGTGACCTAGTAGTCAGTCCAGATTACTTGAACTCTTCCAAGGTATGATCCACCCTGTCCTCAAATATGCTCTCCCTCTGAAAGGGCATGGCCATAATCTTTGGCTGCACATCAGTGAAAACCCTGACAATCGCTCTTGAGGTTGCCATTCCTCTGACCACAGAGTCTCCTTTATGTCCACCTGAATGATGTGTCTGGAGGCGTCAAAGCTTTATCCAGCACCTGCTACAGGGTAAACTGAGAGCACTAACCGAGCGAAGGTCTAACAAGCCTGATCTAAAAACCTTCTTGGCTAAAGCGCTGAAGATTGTGTAGAAATGGCACTTAGGCACCCCCTAGTATTTGCAGCATGCCCAAGCACCGAGTCCGCTGCCAGGTAGTCTTACATATAGGAAGGGACCTCCCATTACAGACCTGTAATTTCGCAGAATGTTTGTTTCAGTGCAGGAAAAGGCAATGACCTTTCCCAAATAATCCATAATTGGGTTCTTGAAGCATTCCTCAAAAGGCAGGAAAGGTAGGTCCTCCCTTGTGCCCTCATTTATCACACTGCTCTTCTCACAAAGGCCATGTAAGATACAAATTCAGCATTGGGGCCCTAAGACACCCTCTCATTCATGATTGTCTCTGTTGACATGCTCAAACCTCTGGCATCTTGTAGGTCCTTAAGGAACTCATACTCAGTATCTCAAAATGGTCTCTTCGACCTCCAATGCCATGTACTCCCTTATCCAGGAGTATATCCACTCTCCCCTGTACTTGAGGGTCCACCTCTTCCACATCAAAATAGGCTCCTAGGTAGTTAGTCTCCAGTGCCTTATGCAATGCCCTTGGTGGTGTTGTTAATGGTGCCTGGTGGGCATTGTGTGGAGCTATGCCAGGACTGATTAGCAGTGACACTCTCAACTCCACTGAAGGGGTGGAGGAGTCGCTTCTGAACAGTTCTACTACCATTGTGGTTGGCTTCCTTGTCTTTTCTGGGATTCCTGGCACCTTAGGCATTGTTGGTGCTGTTGAGGTCTGTGGCGTAGTGTTGCAGGTTCAAGCTTGGTAACAGATACTGTGAGAGAAGAAGTGATTAATGCCAGTTATTGTTGCATCCTGTTCTGACTTGAGTGTCGTGTAGACCGTTGAGACCTCCGTCCCCAAGTGACGCACAGGGGAACCAAAAGAACCCCGCTGTGCGACCTTTGGAGTCACAGGTGGGAGATGTTACTTCCCGGATCCACGGAACCTCTGGAACACTGATGCTGCTGAAAAGAAACAGGGTTAAGTACCAGGCAAATACAATAGAATACAAGAATCACAGGATCTGAATAGTCTTACCTATCTGGTGGTGGGAAAACCCGGGAGACCTAGTGAGGGAGGTTCGAGACTCAGATGAGAGGCAATCCCTAGAACAACAGGGACCGGAGTCACACGTGGACACAGGACAGCCCACCTGAAACTAGAGCTGGAGGCGTAGCGTGAGTCCCCAAAGGGCAATGGCTTAGAAGTCCAATAAAGTTCCAAGGTTAGATCCGAAGGCAGTTGAGGGACGGGCCGAGGTTCAGCAATGAGTAAACAGTTCCAAGCAAAGGGACAAAAGGATAATCCGAGGGAGTCCAGGTGCGTGATCCAAAGTCAAGGTAAACCAGCAGAGTAAGTCCAAACGTAGCGCCAAACAGGAGTCGAAAGACAGCTGAGAAGCGGTGAGTGCTCCGTGCATCAAGCGTTAAATACTGTGCACTTCCGAGTCATGTGACGCCTTCCATCGTCACATGGGAAACGCCGCTCTGAATCACGTGAGCGGACGATTGTTCGATGCGGAAGCGTTCCACCGACCCTTCTGCCGTATGCTCTCCATGGCAACTGCCAATGCAGGAAGGGCTGCAACCGGGCACGTACACTGTAACCGGTACGGAGCTTTCGGTCCTTTGGGGCAACCACATCACGTGAGTCTCGAAACCTGGAGGGAGTAGTGTGGGAACCCAGGGAAGGTGTTATGGGGGTACTAGCAGTGTTCTGGTGTGCAGAGGAGCGTCTAACATAGCCCCCCCTCAATGGCCCACGACCCCGTGGGCAGGACGGGTGATCCCGATGGAATTGGGCCACCAACCGAGGAGCGTTAACGTCCAGGGCGGAAACCCAAGAGCGCTCCTCTGGGCCATAATCCGTCCAGTCCACCAAATACTGGAGCCCACCCCTAAACCAACGGGAACCCAGAATAGCTGACACCTCAAAGACATCAGGGGAGGCCAGGGACACCGGGGCCACCGGGGCACGGAGACGGGAGGAATCAGGGCAAGGCTTGAGAAGGGAGACATGAAAAACAGGATGGATTCGCCAAGAGCTCGGGAGAACCAGACGAAAAGCCACTGGATTCACAACCTGGGAGATCACATACGGCCCAACAAAGCGAGGCAGAAGTTTCCGACAACCAACCAGGCGGAGATGACGAGAAGACAACCACACCCGGGAACCCACCGCAATGGGAGGAGCAGCCAAGCGCTTGCCATCAGCACGGGACTTCATGGAGGCCTTTGCTTCAGTAAGGTGGACCAGAGTACGAGCATGAACAGCAGACAGATCTCTAAGACAAGCCGTGGCCGCAGGATTCAAGGAGACAGAAGCGTCAGGGACGGGCAAGACCTTGGGGTGTTGGCCATAGAGGGGGTAGAAAGGAGAGAGACCCGTAGCAGAGTGAGCCGCGTTATTGTAGGCGAACTCGGTAAGCCGTAAAACACTCAACCAGAAGGACTGCTGCTGCAAGATAAGACACCGGAGATACTGCTCCATAGATTGGTTCGTCCTTTCGGTCTGCCCATCAGTCTCGGGGTGATAGGCTGAGGAGTACCTGGTATCGATGCCAAGCAGCTTAATCAAAGCTCTCCAAAAACGAGACGTGAATTGCGACCCCCGGTCGAAGATGAGGACAGAAGGGAGCCCAAACAAAGTGAATACAGACTCGAAAAACAAGTTAGCCAGGACCGGGGCCGAAGAGATCCCCTTACAGGGGACAAAGCGAGCCATTTTAGTAAATGTATCCACCACCACCCAGATGGTATCAAAACCCTGCACCCTGGGGAGATAGGTCACGAAATCCATAGTCAATGTGTGCCAAGGTCTAGGGGGCACCGGTAGCGGATGCAACAGGCCGACTGGGCGGCCTCTTTTATGTTTGGCTTGAGCGCAAACAGAGCAGGAGTTGACATAACATTCCACGTCGCGCTTCATAGAGGGCCACCAGCACCAGCGCTTTAGGAGATCCATGGTACGCTCCTGGCCGGGATGGGCGTTAAAGGGGGCATCATGAGACCATTCAAGGGCCAGGTTACGGGTGTCGGGCATGGGAAGAAACAAACGATCATGCACGAAAGGCAAGCCGTCACAATACACCGGATCCCAATCTCGCAGTTGGTCAGAGTGATTGCTCATCCATGCTCGCACAGAATCCAACAATGAGAGAGAGGGAGTACAGAGACAAATCACGTGACTCTTACCTAGAACAGTATCAGGGAAGGTTGGCAACGAGACCCCACCCGGAGAGCGTGACAAGGCGTCTGCTTTTCCATGAGTGACCCCAGGACAATGAGTGATGTGAAAGTCAAAGGCGGTAAAGAAGAGATGCCACCGGACCTGTCTGCTGTTGATGCACTTTAGGGAGGCCAAGTCTTACAGGTTCTAATGATCGGAGTAGACAGTGATTAGATGCTTAGCCCCCAGGAGATGATGGCGCCAGACACGAAAGGCGTCCATGACAGCCAGAAGTTCCTTCTCCGTTACAGTATAATGGGCCTCAGCACTGGAAAACTTGCGGGAGTGGTATGCCACCAGGTGCAACTTGCCCGTAGCCGGACATGTCTGAGGCAACACCGCACCGAGGGCGAAAGAAGAGGCGTCTGCCTCGACTATGAATGGAAGTTCGGGATTGGGGTGCTGAAGGATCGGTGCGGTGGTGAAAGCGGTCTTCAGAGCCTCGAAGGATTCCTGTTCCTTTCGCCACTGATAGGGTACTTGAGGGCAAGTTAGAGCCGTGAGTGGGGCCACAATTGTAGAAAAGGACGAAATAAAGCGCCTGTAGAAGTTGGTGAAACCCAAAAAGGCCTGTAAGGCCTTGAGTGTCTGAGGAACCGGCCAATCTAGGACCGCCCTCAACTTGGATTCGTTCATGGATAGGGCCCCAGGGGTGATATGGAAGCCCAGAAACTCAACAGACGTTTTATGGAACTGACATTTCGAGGGGATTGGGTCCTCCGACGTATTCCATATCTATGACATGTAATCACCACAGCTGTGCTGCTTCGGAAACTTTTTCGGCGTCTGCGTCCTGCGTCGATGACGTCGATGCGCCGCCGTCGAGGACCTCCTCCGACGTCATCCGATGTGATAAGTAGGACGCACGACGCCAGTAGCCTCAGTTCCGTTTTTCCCGCGAACGTGTTGCTTCGTGTTTCTCGGTTCTAGCCTCGACTCATTGGAGTTCTGTTCTTTCCGGTTCTTCGAACCTGTTCGTTTGTGAATTGTTCCTTCGACGATGTCTTCCACTTCGTCTTCAACCCCGCGTCCGGGCTTCAAGAAGTGCGGGGAGTGTGGGTCCAAGATGTCGGTGACTGACTCGCACGATGCCTGCCTCTGGTGCCTCGGGGAGGCCCACGACACGGATGACTGTGTCGACTGCCTGTCGCTCACGTCCAAGGCCTTACGCGAACGTAAGAAGAAATTGTCGGTAGGTCGGGTGTCCAAGCCCCGGAAGTCGAAGTCGGCGGGGCTTTCGACGGATGATTCGAGGGGTGACTCTCCGCGTCATCGTCGGAAGTCTCGTCGGTCTTCTTCTAGGAGTCGGTCTCGCCACTCCTCGGCCTCTTCGAGGCATTCTCGGAAGCGCCGACACCGGTCGCCTTCCAGGTCCTCTTCAGAGGACTCTGCCCGGCACGTCGGTTACCCCACCAGCCGTGCGACGCCGGAGGAATGGGCTTCCTTCGGGAAGAAGATGTTGGCGATTCTTGAGTCGCAGGGTACTCAACCGTCCGCGCCCCCGAGTGGGGTCGGCCGTGAGAGGTCGAGAGCCACCGCTCGCAAGAGTGGTCAGCGCGAGTCACGGGAGAGGTCCCGTTCGGACAAGGGGGCTCGTTCTCGCCGTACCCGTTCCAGGTCCCGGTCCTCGACGCGATCGAGACCGTGTGCACCTGTGATGTCTTCGAGGAAGACATCGACGTCTGAGGCGTCGAGGGCGTCGACAGGCTTTCTCGAGGCTCCGGCTCCGAGGAAGTCGTCGAAGCCGTCGACGGTCAGGTCGTCGAGGGACACGCTCGGAGCTCCGGCTTCGAGGGCTGTGTCGACGCCGCCGATACTGGAGGCGCTGCATCTGACGTCGACGCCGATTTCGTCGACGCCGATCCTCTCGGCGCCGTTGCCGGTTTTCTCGACGTCGGCGCCGATTCGCTCGACGCCTTTCGTGTCGGAGGTGCCCCGTGTCTCGGGTGTTCCCCCTAGGAAGGCTCTGGTTAAGAGCAGGCACTCTCGGGTGCCTTTCCACCACTTGGATTATATTTCGGAGGCGGATGAGGATTCGGATGGCCTGGTTCCTAGTCAGGTGCCGGATGACATTGTCTCGGGCCATAGTCAATTTGACGATTTGAGGCAGTCGCTGCATGATGCCAGTGGACTGGACACCTCTCCGGAGGTGGAATTTGGTCGGCCTGAGCCTGGCTCCCATGCCGATTCCTCATACCGGCGCCTTATGGCTAGGGTGTCTGAGTATCTGGGATGGTCTGCTCCCCCAGGTGAGTTTGTGCAGGATGATCTGACGGACATCCTTGATGTTGGTCCCCCAACTGACCCGGTACTGCCGTTCCATATGGCTTTACAGCGTAGGGTGGCGGCGGCTTGGACTGCTCCGGAGAGTCTCCCGGCAGTGGGCAGATCCTTGTCGCGAAAATACCGTCCAGCCTGTGGCGACCCCTGCTACTTGACCAGGCACCCCACTCCGGAAAGTTTGGTGGTGCAGGCGGCCACGGCCCCGGCAAAGCAGGCGTCGTACCCTACCATCCCTCCTGATAGGGACGACAAACGTTTTGATGGCTGGGCGAAGGTGTTTTCTTCTGGTGGTATGGCGCTTCAGGCGGCCAACTCCGTTTGTGCCTTGTCGCGTTTCACGCACACTCTGTGGAACTGTGTTGCGTTAGCGGCTGAACATATTCCCGAAGGGGTCGAACGGGATGGTTTCCTTGCTATGGTCCAGGATGGTAAGGATGCCATGTGTGAGTCTGTTCAGTCGGGTTTGGACTTGGCTGAATGCGTCAGTAGGTCCATGGCGGCGAGCACCGTGATACGCAGGTTTGCGTGGTTGCGGAAGTCGGGGTTTGCTCCTGATGTGCAGTCCCGGCTCCTCAACATGCCCTTTGATGGTGAACATCTTTTTGGCAGCAAGGCTGACGAGAGCCTTGAGAGGTTGCAGACCTCAAAAGCTGCAGCGAAGTCGTTGGGCGCTGCAATTCGCCAACCTCCGCTTTTTCGTCCTAGGGGACAGCAGTGGAGGGGTGGCTCCTTTCGCTATTACTCGTCCTTTGGTAGAGCGAGAGGAGCTGGCAGTCAAAGGGGCCAACGCAGGGGTACCAGAGGTGGACGACAAGGTACCCGTGGTGCCAAGGCCGCTCGGGCAGTTGCCTCTTTGCCCTCAGGTAACGCCGCAGCCGCTCCTACTCAGTCATGAGGCCATGTACCATGGTTCGCCGGTTGGGGGAAGGCTGGCGCAGCATCTTGTAGAGTGGCGGGCCATTACTTCAGATGTGTGGGTTCTGGAGATCATTTCCCACGGCTACTGTCTTCCCTTTCGGCACAGGCCTCGCGACAATCCACCGGGGAACCTCTCTTTGAAGAGTCCGGATCCGCTCCTTGCGCAGGAAATTCAAGCCCTGCTGGAGAAAGGCGCCATAGAACTGGTGCCTGTAGCGGAGAGGAACAAGGGATGGTATTCCCCTTATTTTTTGATTTCGAAGAAAGACGGGGGTTTGAGACCCATCATGGACTTGCGCGGTTTGAACAAACTCCTCAGGAAGGACAAGTTCAAGATGGTTACTCTCTCTCAAGTCCTCCAGGCCCTTCAGCTTCAGGACTGGTTGGTGTCACTCGACCTCAAGGATGCTTACTTCCATGTGCCGATCCATCCCAAGCACAAGAAGTACCTGAGGTTCGCGGTTGGCGACTCGCACTTTCAGTTTCGGGTCCTGCCGTTCGGTTTGACCTCCGCCCCGAGGGTTTTCACCAAGCTCATGGTGGTGGTGGCAGCGCATCTCTGGCAAGGGGGGATTCACGTCTACCCCTACCTGGACGATTGGTTGATCAGGGGGAGCTCTCCCGAGCAAGTCCTGGATCATCTGTCCGTCGCCTGCCACTCCCTTCACAGGCTGGGCTTCTCCCTCAATTTAAAGAAGTCCCATTTGACGCCAACACAGAGGCTCCAGTACATCGGAGCAGTGCTCGACACTTCCCTGGGGCAGTGTTTTCCTCCCCAGGTGAGGGCTCTTCACATTCAGCAGATGGTGCACAAGTTTCAGCATGCCCAGACGCTCCCGGCGTTCGAGTTCTTGAGGTTGCTCGGCCTCATGGCATCCTGCATTCTTCTGGTGCCAGAGGCTCGCCTGCGGATGAGATCTTTGCAGTGGGCACTCAAGACGCAATGGTCGCAGTCCTCCGGCAGGATGTCGGACCCGGTTCAGGTGCCGCCCTCGGTCGCCCGGGACCTTCTGTGGTGGGCTGTCGAAGGCAACTTGATGAAGGGGGCTCCGTTTTGGCTACCCTGGCCGGAGGTGACGATCGTGACGGATGCATCCCTCACGGGATGGGGAGCTCATGCCAACGGGCTGACAGTCAGCGGTCGTTGGTCTCCGTCGGAGTCCAGACTCCATATCAATCTGTTGGAGCTGAGGGACGTCAGGCTAGCCCTGAAGGCTTTTCTGCCGACTGTGCGAGGAAAGGCTGTCCTGATCATGACGGACAACACTGTGGCCATGCACTACCTCAACAAAAAGGGGGGGGCAGGGTCACTTCCTCTGTGCAGGGAGGCGATGCAGCTCGAGTTCTGGGCCATCCGGCAGGAAGTTTCGATCTCGGCAGTTCATCTGGCCGGAGACGAAAACGTGACGGCGGACGCTCTGAGCAGGCAGAGCGCGATCTCTCACGAGTGGGAGTTGGCTCAGGAGATTCTCCTGGAGATCTTCGCCCTTTGGGGGACCCCTCGAGTGGATCTCTTCGCCTCCAGTGTCAACCGGAAGTGCGAGAGGTTTTGCTCGCGGGAATTTCCTCCGAAAGGAGCCTTAGGCGACGCGTTTGTGGTGGAGTGGTCATTCCCGCTGCTGTACGCGTTTCCTCCAGTCCCCGTCATCCCGCAAGTGCTGCGGAGGTTGCGGAAGTTCGGTTCCCGGATGATCCTCATTGCTCCGGCGTGGGCTCGGAGGACGTGGTACCCGGACCTTCTCGACTTGTCCATCTGCCCTCCACGTCGTCTTCCCTACCGAGACGATCTGCTCTCACGGGAGGGGGGTCAGGTTCTCCATCCAGAGGTCGGATCCCTCAACCTTCACGCTTGGCTTCTGAAAGGTTGAGGTATAAGGATTGGGACCTCCCTGAAGACGTGATGGAGGTGTTGCTTTCGGCCCGAAGGCCCGCAACTAAGTCTCTGTACCGTTGCCGTTGGCGTAAGTTCTGCGACTGGTGCAGAGTTCAGAATGTGGATCCTTTTGCATGTGACATCCCCATGGTTCTGTCCTTTTTGCTTTCTTTGGCCCACAGGGGCTTGCAAGTGGGTACCATTAAAGGTTACCTGGCGGCGCTGTCCATCTTTAAGCGCTCATCTGAAGAATGTTCTTACTTTAAAATCCCTTTAATTTCACAGTTTCTGAAAGGGCTCACTAATGTGTTCCCTCCGTCGCCTTTCCTGGTGCCCGGTTGGGATTTAAACCTTGTTCTTAGGTTTCTTATGGGTGCTCCGTTTGAGCCTTTACATTCTTGCCCTTTGAGACTGTTGACTTTGAAAACTGCGTTTCTAGTTGCGGTTACTTCCGCTCGCAGAGTGAGTGAGTTACAGGCACTTTCTGTTAAGCCACCCTTCACTGTATTTCACAAGGACAGGGTTGTCCTTCGAGTTCGTCCTTCTTTTCTTCCAAAGGTAGTGACGGAATTTCATTTGGCCCAGAAGATTGTTCTTCCGGCTTTCTATCCTCCTCCGCATCCTGGTAAGGAAGAGGAGAGGCTCCATAGGCTTGATCCTAGGAGAGCTTTGAGCTTTTATGTTTCTCGCATGTCCCGGGTCAGAGTGGACGATCAACTCTTTATTGGTTACGCTGGTAAGCGCTTGGGGCAAGCTGTGACGAAACAGACTTTGTCACGCTGGATTATTTTGGCCATCTCGGAGTGTTACCGCTTGGCGGGTAAGGACCCACCGGCTGGCTTGCGGGCCCATTCTACCAGGGGCGTGGCTGCATCTACTGCCCTGCAGAGGGGTGTTCCTATTCGCAACATCTGTGATGCTGCCACCTGGGCTTCAGTACATACATTTGTACGGCATTATTCCCTCGATTCCATCAGAGGGCAGGATCTGGCCTTTGGCAAGGCGGTCCTTTGCTCTGCTATTTGATTGGCTATTCTACATTTTGTTTCTAAATTCTTTCCCTCCTCCTTGATTTGGTACTGCTTTGGGAGTCTGTCATAGATATGGAATACGTCGGAGGACCCAATCCCCTCGAAGAACAAGTTACTTTCTTACCTGGTAACGTTCTTTCGATGGGATGGTCCGACGACGTATTCCATATCGCTCCCACCCTGCCTTCCCCGCTGCAGAATTTCTGTTGCGATTGCAGCTTACGTTCCGCAAGGCTTTGTGTCGGACTGGCAGTTGACTAATGTCACACGTTCTGGGGGAAAAAACTACAACTGAGGCTACTGGCGTCGTGCGTCCTACTTATCACATCGGATGACGTCGGA
The DNA here is from genome assembly GCF_040938575.1 of Ambystoma mexicanum. Lineage (NCBI taxonomy): Eukaryota > Metazoa > Chordata > Amphibia > Caudata > Ambystomatidae > Ambystoma > Ambystoma mexicanum. The sequence continues at coordinate 1,420,131,060 of NC_090923.1, forward strand.
CGTCGGAGGAGGTCCTCGACGGCGGCGCATCGACGTCATCGACGCAGGACGCAGACGCCGAAAAAGTTTCCGAAGCAGCACAGCTGTGGTGATTACATGTCATAGATATGGAATACGTCGTCGGACCATCCCATCGAAAGAACGTTACCAGGTAAGAAAGTAACTTGTTCTTCTCGGGTTTGGCAAACAGCAAATGTTTCCTTAGACGGGATAAGACCTCCCGGACATGCTGCACGTGGTCATCAAGATCCCGCGAAAAGATCAGGATGTCGTCCAGATAAACAACCATGTATACGTCCAGAATGTCCCTGAATATGTCATTCATAAAACGCTGGAATGTGGCCGGGGCGTTGCATAGGCCGAAGGGCATGACTAGGTATTCATACAACCCGTAACGGGTGCAAAAGGCAGTTTTCCACTCATCGCCCTCGCGGACCCGCACAAGATTGTACGCGCCCCGAAGGTCCAGCTTGGTAAAAACGGAGGCATGGGATAAGCGGTCCAGGAGGGGGGTGATCAAAGGGATTGGATACCTGTCCTTTTTCGTGATGGCATTAAGGCGCCGGTAATCCACACAAGGACGTAGATCCCCCCTCTTTCTTGGGAACAAAAAAAATGGGGCTTGCGGCTGCTGAAGTAGAGGGGTGGATGTGACCTAGTCGTAGGGCGTTCTGGACATACTGCTTCAGAGCCTGTTCTTCCGATGGGGACAGAGAATAGATCCTGCCCGAAGGAACGGTAGAACCCGGGATTAGTTCAATCGGGCAGTCATATGGTCTGTGTGGAGGAAGCACCTCGGAAGAACCGCGATCAAACACTGATTCAAATGCTTTGTACTCAGGGGGAATTCCGCTAACTACCCCTCCAACAGTATGGGAATTCACAACTACTGATCCACCATCATTCAATGTGAGCTGAGCGAGAGCTCCCAAGGCTCGTGACGGAGTATCCGTTTCCTGATGGGTTGGGAGACAAAAGTTCTGGCAGATATCTGACTCAAAGAGGACCGTGCCTGTTTGCCAATTAATGAGAGGATTGTGCTCAAACAACCGGGGTATTCCTAATATGATACCAAAACTGGGGTGTGGTAATCGGATCAAAACTTAGCGTCTCTGTGTGAATGTCTTGTATAGTCAATAAGAGGGGGGCAGTTTGGTGCCTAAGGGGACCAGAGACTAGGGCAGTACCGTCTACAGCCTGAACCGGTTCGGGTCGGGTTTTCACCACTAAAGGCAAATTGAGAGAATGGGCTAAAGCAATGTCTACGTAATTCCCCGTGGCACCAGAGTCAATGATGATCGTGACTGGGTGGGAGATACCTGCAGAGGGACAAAGAGTGGCCTGTACAGAGATGGGCTGGACACGAGCAAAAGCAGGAGATGCACCCGGAGATGAGGACTGGAAGCTCGACCTGGTCTCCGGGTCTAGGGTCGAGCTGTCCGAAAAACCTGGGACTTCTTGGGAAATCGAGGGCATTCCTTAACATAATGACCCGTGGTGCCACAATAAAAACATGCATTATCCACCCTCCTACGTTCTCTCTCGGATGTCGTGATGGGACTACGTAAACCTCCCACTTGCATGGGTTCCACAGTGCTGGAGGCGGGAGTACTGACCGCTGTAGGATGGGAAAAGCCCAACTCAGCCCTGCGCTCTGAGCGACGTGCATTTACCTGCAGGGCAAGATCCACTAGTTCTTGATACTGAGTGGGCACGGAAGGGACCACTGCTAAGGCATCTTTCATTGGATTACTCAACCCTCTATAGAAGACAACCGCCCGCTTGCTTTCTGGCCATGATGTCTCGGCGACCAATTGGCTGAAGCGGGTGATGTAGTCTATCAAGGTCCCTCTACCCTGGGTTAGTTCTAACAACTCCAGATCCCTGGATTGTGCCTTGTGTCGGGTGTCGAAGACTCGGGACATCTCGGTAACTAGCAGATCAAAATCATAGAGAACCGGGCTATTGTTTTCCAGTAAAGGATTAGCCCAAGCGGCAGCCGTTCCGGCCAGGTGTGACAGGGTAAAGGCCACTTTAGCAGTGGAGTTAGGGAAGGCCAGAGGCCTGCACAGGAAGTGTAACTTGCACTGATTGATGAAGGTGCTGAACTTCTTGGGGTCGCCTTGATAACGTTCAGGAGCAGCCAAGGGAGAAGTGGCTGGAAGGACCACCGGGTTTGGAGCTGGGGTACTTGCTAATGGAGGAGGTGTGGCTGGAGTGGCAGCATCCCCGAATTCAGAGTCTGCAGGGAGGGAATGCTGGACACTCTGTATGGAATCTAGCCTTTGGTGAATCACAGTGTTTGCGGCGGCCATATCTGCCCTTAATACTGTAATTGCCTGTACTAAAGAAGCTATGGGTTCTTCCGTGGACCCCTGCATTGTTCAACACGACTATACGGCTTCTCAGTCTGTTCTGACTTGAGTGTTGTGTAGACCGTTGAGACCTCCACCCCCAAGTGACGCACAGGGGAACCAAAAGAACCCCGCTGTGCGACCTTTGGAGTCACAGGTGGGAGATGTTACTTCCCGGATCCACGGAACCTCTGGAACACTGATGCTGCTGAAAAGAAACAGGGTTAAGTTCCAGGCAAATACAATAGAATACAAGAATCACAGGATCTGAATAGTCTTACCTATCTGGTGGTGGGAAAACCCGGGAGACCTAGTGAGGGAGGTTCGAGACTCAGATGAGAGGCAATCCCTAGAACAACAGGGACCGGAGTCACACGTGGACACAGGACAGCCCACCTGAAACTAGAGCTGGAGGCGTAGCGTGAGTCCCCAAAGGGCAATGGCTTAGAAGTCCAATAAAGTTCCAAGGTTAGATCCGAAGGCAGTTGAGGGACGGGCCGAGGTTCAGCAATGAGTAAACAGTTCCAAGCAAAGGGACAAAAGGATAATCCGAGGGAGTCCAGGTGCGTGATCCAAAGTCAAGGTAAACCAGCAGAGTAAGTCCAAACGTAGCGCCAAACAGGAGTCGAAAGACAGCTGAGAAGCGGTGAGTGCTCCGTGCATCAAGCGTTAAATACTGTGCACTTCCGAGTCATGTGACGCCTTCCATCGTCACATGGGAAACGCCGCTCTGAATCACGTGAGCGGACGATTGTTCGATGCGGAAGCGTTCCACCGACCCTTCTGCCGTATGCTCTCCATGGCAACTGCCAATGCAGGAAGGGCTGCAACCGGGCACGTACACTGTAACCGGTACAGAGCTTTCGGTCCTTTGGGGCAACCACATCACGTGAGTCTCGAAACCTGGAGGGAGTAGTGTGGGAACCCAGGGAAGGTGTTATGGGGGTACTAGCAGTGTTCTGGTGTGCAGAGGAGCGTCTAACATAGCCCCCCCTCAACGGCCCACGACCCCGTGGGCAGGACGGGTGATCCCGATGGAATTGGGCCACCAACCGAGGAGCGTTAACGTCCAGGGCGGAAACCCAAGAGCGCCCCTCTGGGCCATAATCCGTCCAGTCCACCAAATACTGGAGCCCACCCCTAAACCAACGGGAACCCAGAATAGCTTACACCTCAAAGACATCAGGGGAGGCCAGGGACACCGGGGCCACCGGGGCACGGAGACGGGAGGAATCAGGGCAAGGCTTGAGAAGGGAGACATGAAAAACAGGATGGATTCGCCAAGAGCTCGGGAGAACCAGACGAAAAGCCACTGGATTCACAACCTGGGAGATCACATACGGCCCAACAAAGCGAGGCAGAAGTTTCCGACAACCAACCAGGCGGAGATGACGAGAAGACAACCACACCCGGGAACCCACCGCAATGGGAGGAGCAGCCAAGCGCTTGCCATCAGCACGGGACTTCATGGAGGCCTTTGCTTCAGTAAGGTGGACCAGAGTACGAGCATGAACAGCAGACAGATCTCTAAGACAAGCCGTGGCCGCAGGATTCAAGGAGACAGAAGCGTCAGGGACGGGCAAGACCTTGGGGTGTTGGCCATAGAGGGGGTAGAAAGGAGAGAGACCCGTAGCAGAGTGAGCCGCGTTATTGTAGGCGAACTCGGTAAGCCGTAAAACACTCAACCAGAAGGACTGCTGCTGCAAGATAAGACACCGGAGATACTGCTCCATAGATTGGTTCGTCCTTTCGGTCTGCCCATCAGTCTCGGGGTGATAGGCTGAGGAGTACCTGGTATCGATGCCAAGCAGCTTAATCAAAGCTCTCCAAAAACGAGACGTGAATTGCGACCCCCGGTCGAAGATAAGGACAGAAGGGAGCCCAAACAAAGTGAATACAGACTCGAAAAACAAGTTAGCCAGGACCCGGGCCGAAGGGATCCCCTTACAGGGGACAAAGCGAGCCATTTTAGTAAATGTATCCACCACCACCCAGATGGTATCAAAACCCTGCACCCTGGGGAGATAGGTCACGAAATCCATAGTCAATGTGTGCCAAGGTCTAGGGGGCACCGGTAGCGGATGCAACAGGCCGACTGGGCGGCCTCTTTTATGTTTGGCTTGAGCGCAAACAGAGCAGGAGTTGACATAACATTCCACGTCGCGCTTCATAGAGGGCCACCAGCACCAGCGCTTTAGGAGATCCATGGTACGCTCCTGGCCGGGATGGGCGTTAAAGGGGGCATCATGAGACCATTCAAGGGCCAGGTTACGGGTGTCGGGCATGGGAAGAAACAAACGATCATGCACGAAAGGCAAGCCGTCACAATACACCGGATCCCAATCTCGCAGTTGGTCAGAGTGATTGCTCATCCATGCTCGCACAGAATCCAACAATGAGAGAGAGGGAGTACAGAGACAAATCACGTGACTCTTACCTAGAACAGTATCAGGGAAGGTTGGCAACGAGACCCCACCCGGAGAGCGTGACAAGGCGTCTGCTTTTCCATGAGTGACCCCAGGACAATGAGTGATGTGAAAGTCAAAGGCGGTAAAGAAGAGATGCCACCGGACCTGTCTGCTATTGATGCACTTTAGGGAGGCCAAGTCTTACAGGTTCTAATGATCGGAGTAGACAGTGATTAGATGCTTAGCCCCCAGGAGATGATGGCGCCAGACACGAAAGGCGTCCATGACAGCCAGAAGTTCCTTCTCCGTTACAGTATAATGGGCCTCAGTACTGGAAAACTTGCGGGAGTGGTATGCCACCAGGTGCAACTTGCCCGTAGTCGGACATGTCTGAGGCAACACCGCACCGAGGGCGAAAGAAGAGGCGTCTGCCTCGACTATGAATGGAAGTTCGGGATTGGGGTGCTGAAGGATCGGTGCGGTGGTGAAAGCGGTCTTCAGAGCCTCGAAGGATTCCTGTTCCTTTCGCCACTGATAGGGTACTTGAGGGCAAGTTAGAGCCGTGAGTGGGGCCACAATTGTAGAAAAGGACGAAATAAAGCGCCTGTAGAAGTTGGTGAAACCCAAAAAGGCCTGTAAGGCCTTGAGTGTCTGAGGAACCGGCCAATCTAGGACCGCCCTCAACTTGGATTCGTTCATGGATAGGGCCCCAGGGGTGATATGGAAGCCCAGAAACTCAACAGACGTTTTATGGAACTGACATTTCTCGGGTTTGGCAAACAGCAAATGTTTCCTTAGACGGGATAAGACCTCCCGGACATGCTGCACGTGGTCATCAAGATCCCGCGAAAAGATCAGGATGTCGTCCAGATAAACAACCATGTATACGTCCAGAATGTCCCTGAATATGTCATTCATAAAACGCTGGAATGTGGCCGGGGCGTTGCATAGGCCGAAGGGCATGACTAGGTATTCATACAACCCGTAACGGGTGCAAAAGGCAGTTTTCCACTCATCGCCCTCGCGGACGCGCACAAGATTGTACGCGCCCCGAAGGTCCAGCTTGGTAAAAACGGAGGCATGGGATAAGCGGTCCAGGAGGGGGGTGATCAAAGGGATTGGATACCTGTCCTTTTTCGTGATGGCATTAAGGCGCCGGTAATCCACACAAGGACGTAGATCCCCCTCTTTCTTGGGAACAAAAAAAATGGGGCTTGCGGCTGCTGAAGTAGAGGGGCGGATGTGACCTAGTCGTAGGGCGTTCTGGACATACTGCTTCAGAGCCTGTTCTTCCGATGGGGACAGAGAATAGATCCTGCCCGAAGGAACGGTAGAACCCGGGATTAGTTCAATCGGGCAGTCATATGGTCTGTGTGGAGGAAGCACCTCGGAAGAACCGCGATCAAACACTGATTCAAATGCTTTGTACTCAGGGGGAATTCCGCTAACTACCCCTCCAACAGTATGGGAATTCACAACTACTGATCCACCATCATTCAATGTGAGCTGAGCGAGAGCTCCCAAGGCTCGTGACGGAGTATCCGTTTCCTGATGGGTTGGGAGACAGAAGTTCTGGCAGATATCTGACTCAAAGAGGACCGTGCCTGTTTGCCAATTAATGAGAGGATTGTGCTCAAACAACCGGGGTATTCCTAATATGATACCAAAACTGGGGTGTGGTAATCAGATCAAAACTTAGCGTCTCTGTGTGAATGTCTTGTATAGTCAATAAGAGGGGGGCAGTTTGGTGCCTAAGGGGACCGGAGACTAGGGCAGTACCGTCTACAGCCTGAACCGGTTCGGGTCGGGTTTTCACCACTAAAGGCAAATTGAGAGAATGGGCTAAAGCAATGTCTACGTAATTCCCCGTGGCACCAGAGTCAATGATGATCGTGACTGGGTGGGAGATACCTGCAGAGGGACAAAGAGTGGCCTGTACAGAGATGGGCTGGACACGAGCAAAAGCAGGAGATGCACCCGGAGATGAGGACTGGAAGCTCGACCTGGTCTCCGGGTCTAGGGTCGAGCTGTCCGAAAAACCTGGGACTTCTTGGGACATCGAGGGCATTCCTTAACATATTGACCCGTGGTGCCACAATAAAAACATGCATTATCCACCCTCCTACGTTCTCTCTCGGATGTCGTGATGGGACTACGTAAACCTCCCACTTGCATGGGTTCCACAGTGCTGGAGGCGGGAGTACTGACCGCTGTAGGATGGGAAAAGCCCAACTCAGCCCTGCGCTCTGAGCGACGTGCATTTACCTGCAGGGCAAGATCCACTAGTTCTTGATACTGAGTGGGCACGGAAGGGACCACTGCTAAGGCATCTTTCATTGGATTACTCAACCCTCTATAGAAGACAACCGCCCGCTTGCTTTCTGGCCATGATGTCTCGGCGACCAATTGGCTGAAGCGGGTGATGTAGTCTATCAAGGTCCCTCTACCCTGGGTTAGTTCTAACAACTCCAGATCCCTGGATTGTGCCTTGTGTCGGGTGTCGAAGACTCGGGACATCTCGGTAACTAGCAGATCAAAATCATAGAGAACCGGGCTATTGTTTTCCAGTAAAGGATTAGCCCAAGCGGCAGCCGTTCCGGCCAGGTGTGACAGGGTAAAGGCCGCTTTAGCAGTGGAGTTAGGGAAGGCCAGAGGCCTGCACAGGAAGTGTAACTTGCACTGATTGATGAAGGTGCTGAACTTCTTGGGGTCGCCTTGATAACGTTCAGGAGCAGCCAGGGGAGAAGTGGCTGGAAGGACCACCGGGTTTGGAGCTGGGGTACTTGCTAATGGAGGAGGTGTGGCTGGAGTGGCAGCATCCCCGAATTCAGAGTCTGCAGGGAGGGAATGCTGGACACTCTGTATGGAATCTAGCCTTTGGTGAATCACGGTGTTTGCGGCGGCCATATCTGCCCTTAATACTGTAATTGCCTGTACTAAAGAAGCTATGGGTTCTTCCGTGGACCCCTGCATTGTTCAACACGACTATACGGCTTCTCAGTCTGTTCTGACTTGAGTGTTGTGTAGACCGTTGAGACCTCCACCCCCAAGTGACGCACAGGGGAACCAAAAGAACCCCGCTGTGCGACCTTTGGAGTCACAGGTGGGAGATGTTACTTCCCGGATCCACGGAACCTCTGGAACACTGATGCTGCTGAAAAGAAACTGGGTTAAGTACCAGGCAAATACAATAGAATACAAGAATCACAGGATCTGAATAGTCTTACCTATCCGGTGGTGGGAAAACCCGGGAGACCTAGTAAGGGAGGTTCGAGACTCAGATGAGAGGCAATCCCTAGAACAACAGGGACCGGAGTCACACGTGGACACAGGACAGCCCACCTGAAACTAGAGCTGGAGGCGTAGCGTGAGTCCCCAAAGGGCAATGGCGTAGAAGTCCAATAAAGTTCCAAGGTTAGATCCGAAGGCAGTTGAGGGACGGGCCGAGGTTCAGCAATGAGTAAACAGTTCCAAGCAAAGGTACAAAAGGATAATCCGAGGGAGTCCAGGTGCGTGATCCAAAGTCAAGGTAAACCAGCAGAGTAAGTCCAACCGTAGCGCCAAACAGGAGTCGAAAGATAGCTGAGAAGCGGTGAGTGCTCCGTGCATCAAGCGTTAAATACTGTGCGCTTCCGAGTCATGTGACGCCTTCCATCGTCACATGGGAAACGCCGCTCTGAATCACGTGAGCGGACGATTGTTCGATGCGGAAGCGTTCCGCCGCCCCTTCTGCCGTATGCTCTCCATGGCAGCTGCCAATGCAGGAAGGGCTGCAACCGGGCACGTATACTGTAACCGGTACGGAGCTTTCGGTCCTTTGGGGCAACCACATCACGTGAGTCTCGAAACCTGGAGGGAGTAGTGTGGGAACCCAGGGAAGGTGTTATGGAGGTACTAGCAGTGTTCTGGTGTGCAGAGGAGCGTCTAACACATCCAAGGAAATAGCCAGCATCTCATGGCAGGATTTCATGTCTCCAGCATTTCCGGAACCAACAGTGCCAGTCCCAGGGTCATTGGTGTCTGTGTGGGCACTACAGTTGAAACCACTGACCAAACAGTGTGGTCCAAGTTGGGGTTGCATTTTCTCTTCTACTTCTCTGACTTGTATGAGTGATTGCGCTTAGAGAAGCAAGAGGTACTCCTTGAGTGGGATCTCTTCTCATGTCTCCTTTTGGAACTGGTGGGGGTGCTGGGGCCAGAATCCCTCCCTCATGAGGGCTCACGGCATGACCGTTCTGGTTTGAAGGAACCTCTGATGCCCTCTGAAGATAATTTGTGTTCTTTAATCCTCTCCTGAGACATCAAGAGTCAGTGCTCCAAGGACTGCCTGCCCTTGGTGGTCCTGGCCCAGAATGCCTGACGCACCTTACTGTAGTGGCGACTGCCAAGGCACCAGATGCAGCAGTTGTGCGTGTACGGGATAGACATTGTCCAATGGCACTCACCATAGGCCTTAAATCCTGATTTCTGAAACAACTGAGAGCCAATTTTACTCTACACACTGTCACTTCCAATAGAGACTGTGAGGTACACCCATCTCGTGACAGTGCTAAGAGTGGGGCCATCCATGCGAGCAGGATTTAACATTATTGAGGTCCCAGTCTACCAGCATGGCTTAAAGATGTGATGTGGGATTGGCCACCATGGGGCGCTTGGATGCAGTTCCTCTGAGAGCTCTGCTCTCCCGTGACGGTCCTGAAAAGAGGACAGAGCCCCCGCTTCTCCCCGTGTGGATGACCCACAGACAAAGAAGCAGTGAAGGTCCCCTGCACGGCCGGTTTGTGAGGTGTGCTCGGAGCCGGCACCCGGCCTCATCAGACCTGCCAGGGCGAGGCTCGTGTCTGCCCAGTTTAGTGAGGGAGGACAAAGGGTGGCAAGGAGGAGGAGGACGCGGGACAAGAGCCCCCCCTCACATGGTGCCTGAAGGAGCGAATAAAGGACAGGTGTGACACCAGTGGGGCTGAGCGGTGTGGGCCCCCGATTCAGGAGCTATGTGCCAGCCCCCCAGTGGAGGTTAGGAGGCTGACAAAAGGAGGGTATAGGGCAGGGGAGCTGCAGGCACCCCTCTGACAAGTAGGGGAGATGTGCGCCGGATGCAGACCCCCAGCGAGTGACTGGAGACCTGGGGGCCCCTGAGGCAGACACAGGTGGAGAGGCCCTCGTAGGCTAAGGCGGAGTAGTGGTCCATCCTTTTGAGCGGGGAAGGTCCGCAGAGAGCAGTGAAACATGGCGTTCCAGCCCCCAGCACCATATAGTAGACAATTTATCTCAGATTCTGTGGGAGTTAAGGGCAGAAGTCCATGCAACTAGTTCAGAACCCAATTCTCTTAGAAGAGAGTTGGTGGTTAACAGAGAATGCACTGATGAATTGCGACGTTAATTATTACAGTCGCAAGCAGGACAAGCAGCACCACTTGCAGCTGGAGCTTCACAGGGTCAAGTTTCCGCTCCCAGTCCCCCTCTACAGGTAGTTTTACCCGGGAACATTCCACTAGCACCCCCAGAAAGGTTCACGGGAAATCCAAGGCGTTTCGCATTTTTTATGAATCAATGTAATTTACACTTTCTGTGTAGACCAGGAGTCTTTCCTTCAGATCAGGCTAATGTGGCATTTGTGTTATCATATCTGGGTGGGCATGCTGCTGACTGGCTCATACCCTTAGTCAATCATGATGACCCATTATTGAGAAACTTCCCTGGTTTTAGGCAGGAGTTGGAGAATCTCTTTGCCCATCATGCTCAGGGACAGGACTTAGATAATGAGCTGCTCTCTTTACGCCAAGGTAACCAAGAGCTATTAGCTCATATAGCTCTGTTTAATCGACTAGTAGCAGAGACTAATTGAGCAGAGGAGAAGAGAACGCTACTCTTTTATCAAGGATTATGAGGGGAACTCAACGATATATTGGCGGAAGTAGTGAACCCTCTTACAAGGTGTGTCTCTTATTGATCTAACTATACAACTGGATCACCGACTGCAGGACTGGCGCTCTGATCGGGCCAGATCAGAGACTAGATCAATCCATGTTCGTTCAAAAGACAGTGGAACTCATCAAATGACTGAAAGTCATTCAAAACCAATGCAGATTGGAGGTGTTCAGGGGCCCATTTCCAAGGAAGAAAGAAACAAAAGAAGACAACAGAATCTATGCCTCTATTGTGGTTCAGCCAGTCATCATTTGCGTAATTGTCCAGTAAAATCACTATGGAGACCAGTGGGAGCCGTAGACATGGCAGACAGGAGTTTAATAAAAGATGAGCTGACGGAAAACTCAAATGCCTGACAAGTGTAGAGGTCAACTTGTCGATCCAGAAGAAGGAAATTCAGATCTCTAATTTCGTTGTTCCTGCTATCTTAAGTAGTGACCTTTTACCTTCCAAGATATATGCTTTGGAAGCATATGTGGACAGTGGTGCAATCGGGAACTATATGGATATTTATTTGGCAGGCAAGATGGGTATTGTTATGCACCCGAAGGCTGCGGTGGAAAATGTCACCGCAGTGGATGGTACTCAACTGATATCCGGACCAGTGACGAAGTGTACTGAAGTTTGTACCTTGCTTTGCCAGGAGGGATATCAGGAAAAGATCTCGTGTGACCTGATTAGTGCTCCTCAATTTAAAGTGATCTTAGGAATTCCTTGGCTGGAGAAACATAATCCACAGATTGACTGGCGTGCCAGAACCTTAGGATTCGCCTGTTAGGGAGAATTCTCTGTTTAGGCTGAATTTCCTAACCTAGTGAGTCCCCCAGCAGCTTTGCTGGATTTTTGGGGTTTATTTTTTTTCTCCTGCCAAGAGTGAGACTCTTTTACCCTCAATCTTGGGCATGATTTGAGTATGTTTCTTTGAATCTAAATGTGTTTAATGGGCTATGGGGTCTTTTACTCCATAGGGCTTCATGTGTTTTTGTGATGTGTTATACAGCACCCTCAGTGCAGTAACACAGGGGTGTCATAGTGACCCCCCCAGTATAGACTCCATACCCTGGGACTGACTACTATCTCCCAGGGCATGTAAAGTCACCATTGACTTTACTAGTCTTAAATTCCGAACAGAACCAGTACAAACCATCATATTGTGGACGTACTGGCTGGGGCAATTCAATTGCCCCGGGGTCTGTTAGTCGAGGGGGGACATCTCCGTCCCCCCTGATCGAGTTTTGGCTGGTGGCAGTGGATACTACTTTTTATATTCAACCGCAAATATTTGCCTATGGGATTTCCCATTGTTTTAAGCTACTACCTTTATTTAATTATTTACAGTAGCCTCGAAATCCGCGGGGTTATTTAATTAATATTAATTCTCCGGTTGGTATTTTTTGCCAAAACTTGATTCTAAAATGGCGTTTATGTTCTCTTCTGTGATTCCAACCCAAGTCGAGCCCTTTGTTCCACTTTTTGGCGGGCTTCTCCACAGAAGCCCTCCAAAGTGGTGCCACTCTGTCTGGGGTACTTAGGAGGTGTGGAGGGGAATTTAGGCACCCTGGACTGAGTTGCCTAGGCAACTCAAGTCGCACTCCATGCTGATTGGCCCAAGTGGTGAGCCGGCCGGCTCACCACTTAGCATGTTTGAGTGACAGCTAGGCTGCGAAATAGGGGTTTTCTGCATAAAAGCAGGGCTTTGGGGACTGGAACTTGAGAAGTCGCCACAGGACCTAAGAATCCGACGAGGGAGAAGCTGAGCCGACCTGCCACGACACTACCACCGGTGGAGCCGTGCTGGACCGTCTCACCACTTTTTGCCCAACGACAGAGGAGATCTCCCGCCGGAGAGTCTTCTTCCTTTAACTGGTGGGGATAACCAGTTTCACCGTCTTTTCGCCTTCCCGACGTACCTCGTGGTGCCTTGCCTGTGCCAAGCACCCCGGCATCCGGGATACCACGTTTTACCACGACCGCGAAACAAAGGTACCACCTTTAACCGGAAATCTCCGCGGCTGGTTTCTTCCCTGGTAGTGCAACGACCTTCATCTCTCCTCCAAGTCGAGATCTTCTCTTCCACTGGACGACGACGCAACTTGCACCCACTACCAGGAACAACTGCCACCGCTGGAGGATCCTTCCCATTTAAGGTACCGTGTCCCGCCTGGCTTCCCTTGCTACCGACTGTACGGGGTAGATTTAGTCCCCGGCTTTCGAAACTGGGTTAGCCTGGGACACCCTGACTAAACTTTCCTAAGCCTCTCTAAACTCTTTTTCAACTCTCTGCAAGACTTTCTAAGCCTAGTGTAACTGCGTGATCTTGGGCGCATTTGTGCTCTGCTCTCTCTAAGAGTGGGCCCAGGCTTTGGACTTTGGCTCACCAGTAACTTTTGCTCTTCCGCCTTGCTAACAGTGTTCCTGAATCTTAGAGTGGTGTACCTTTCCATATTCTGTCTTTTTCCCTCCCTTTCTCACAAACTTATTGGAGTGCCATCTAGTTAAGCGCTCACCTCTGTATGAAAATAAGTGGTGTTTTACAGTGACTTATCTGATAAGGAAAAAGGGGTGTATATATTACAATAGTAACTGTGTTTAGAATATTTTACAATAAGAGTGCTGGAGTGTTTCATACAGTGTGTTTTTGAATAAATAATTATATACTTTGATACCAAAGCTCTGGTCAGTGCTTGCTTGTATTGTTGTATCCGAGTGCCTATTGTGTATACTTTGCATACTGCCTAACTCTTCTTGAGGGAGGTCTGACTGCTCAGCCACAGCTACCAGGTAAATCTGGGTGGTACAGACTGCTACGAAGTGGGTTTACTGCTAACACCTGTAGTCCTAAATCTTTTGCAGTGTTCCCTAAGGGAACTGCACAGGTTTCTGCCTAACACTGGTGTACAGCGGTGGGATTTGTATTGCGTATACACTTTAGAGTGCTTGAGGATACCTTAGTACAACTAACCACAAAGCTTAGCACTGAAAAAGTGATCTTTCTAACATGTCAACTATGGAAACTTATAGTCAAGAGTCCCTTGCTACAAAAACTGCTGATTGTTTAAGAGTATTATGTAAGCATAAGAACCTCCTGACTAAAGGCAAGAAAATGGAATTAATAGAAAGGTTAGCTAACCAAAGTCTGGATGATGGTTCTGAGGAACCTACCATGACAGAAAATGTAGATAACAGTATAGAAATTGATATTGAGCAAAATGTTGATAATCTTGAGGAAGAGTCAGAAGAGGAGGGTGAGGCTGCTGTGACTGTCCCCCCCTAGGCCTCTGTCTGCTCTACCTACTGGGCCTTTGCCAAGTCCCACACTTAGTCCTCAATATCTCGAATTAGAGAAAATGAAACTTGAACTAGAGTTCAAGAGACTGAATACTCTGGCTGAACAGAGACATCAGGAAATGAATCAAGAACTAAGGCTAAGGGAAATGGAGCTCAAGCATGAGCTAGAAATGAAGAAATTATCTGTTGAAAATGCTTCTCTCTCTGGCTCCTCTAGAAGTTCCAGTCCTAAAAGACCCCGGATGCCTAAAGAATTGGTTGGTATGCATGAGCCTAAGTTGGATGTGTTGGATTGGTTGTCTCTGTTTGAATATAATCATGGGCTCCAGAACATCACAGAAAATGACTTACTCACCTGGTTGTTCTCTAGGCTTCCCCCTGTTGCAACTGATGTGGTGATGGAGTTGGGGGAGGAGGATAGGAAAGAGTATGAATGTGTGAAACTAGCTCTGATAGCTAGATTTGGGAAGACCCCTTCCCAGTATCTTAAGAGGTTTAGAACCCTCAAAAAGCATGATGGTACCCCTTGGGCTACCTGGGTGAGTGAAGGGTTGAAAAACTTAGAGGGATGGATTAAGGGTTACAAAGTGAACACTTATGAAGGTATGAAGAATCTTTTTTATGTTGGTGTCAATTTATGATGCCTGCTCTCCTGAGCTCAGACAGCACTTGGCTGATTCAAAGGAATTAGATTCCCGAAAACTAGCTAAGGCTGCTGACTTGTGGGTTGCCAACAGGGCCACTCACAAGGATTCTGGGGTAACTCAGAAAAAGGATGAGGGGAAACAGCCTAAAAAGGACTCCAAAGAGAATTCTAATACTGCAAATTCCAAAGAGGGCCCCAAACAAAACCAGAAGGGTAAGCCACCAGGGAAACCACAGCAGAATAGTATCTCCTCTGGTGCCAAACCAGAGGGAGGTCAGAACAAGCCTCCATTCCAGAAGGCATTTGGTAAATGCTTTGTTTGTGGCTCTACTGACCATGTGAAAGGAGATCCCAGATGCAAGGGTAAACCTTCAGGGATCCAACTTGCCTCCTTTGCCTTCGCTCCAGAAGAGGAAGTCCCCATGGCAAGTGGAAACTTTCTACTGCTGGCTGATGAACCCATTGGTGTCTCAGCCAGTGTTTCTTTAGTCTCTCTGGGGTTGTGGGAACAACAGAATTTAGATGTGTATAATTCTATCCCAGATAATACTAAAGAGTATTATAAAGACAGTGTCCAGGTGAATGGTCAGGAGACTCCTGCCATTAGAGACACTGGGGCCAGCATAACTGTGGTGGATGAATCATTTTTCAAGGAAGAGGATGTTGCTAAGGCACCCAAATGCCTCACCAAGTTAGCTGGAGGGCCTGTGCAGATGTGTCCCCAGTTACCAGTTCTCATCCAGTGTAATGACATGGCTGTAAAAATACCTGTCAGTGTACAATGTGAAGTGCCAGGTAGGGTTCTGTTGGGTAATGACCTGAAAGCTCTTGGAGTTGTGTCACATACCCCCAGACCACCTAGTAAAAGGTTACAGGAGCTCACAAAACCTGCAAGAGAGAAAACCCTGCAAGGGTTATCTCAGGAGATGATGACAGAGATCACTCCTTTACCACTGGAGCAACTCACTGCAGTAACTACCAGATCAGGAGCAAAGGGGCAACCCAAGACTCCTAGGAAAAAGTCAGCAGCAAGCACTCCAGTGCTTCCAACAGTTACACCTGTAACTCCACCTCCAGCTGAGGCTGAGAGGGAGGTACAACCCTGTATGGCAGAAGGTGGGCCCACCAGGGCAGCTTTCCGTAAGGGGCAAAGAGAATGTCCAACTCTGGAGGGTCTCCGCCAACATGCAGCTGCTCAGGCTGATGGGCAAGAGCCTGGGAAGTATAGGTTGCACTGGGAAGATGGCCTCTTCTACAGTGAACCAACTGAGTCTGAACCTGGAGACTACAAACGCCTTGTAGTACATCAAGAAAACAGACAACAGTTCTTGCACTTAGCCCACGAGATTCCTTTGGCTGGTCACTTGAGCTTCAAGAAGACCAAGGAAAGGCTCTCCCTCTACTTCTATTGGCCAAAAATGGGGGCAGAAGTAGATAAGTTTTGCAAGAGCTGCCATACCTGCCAAACTTCTGGTAAGGTTGGCGCCAAGAATGTGGCACCCTTAGTGCCTCTCCCAGTTGTGGAAGTCCCATTTGAGAGGGTAGGGATTGACATTGTTGGTCCCCTTGATCCCCCTACCTCCTCAGGCAACAGGTTTATCCTTGTTGTAGTAGACCATGCTACTAGATACCCTGAGGCAATTCCTATGAGGACTGTTACAGCTCCGGCTGTGGCTAAGGCCCTCCTTGGTATTTTTACCAGGGTTGGGTTTCCTAAGGAAGTAATATCCGACAGGGGGTCAAACTTTATGTCCCACTACATGAAAGCCATGTGGAAAACCTATGGAGTTACTTACAAGTTCTCAACCGCTTACCACCCCCAAACCAATGGGTTGGTAGAAAGGTTTAACAGAACAATTAAGAGCATGATAGGTGCTTTAGAGGAACCTCTGAAAAGAAAGTGGGACTTTCTACTGCCATGCCTTCTCTTTGCTTATAGAGAAGTCCCGCAGGAGGGAGTAGGTTATTCTCCCTTTGAACTTCTCTATGGCCATCCGGTCAGAGGTCCATTGGCCCTAATTAAGGAGGGGTTGGAAGGTGCTCCTCCCCGCAAGCCAGTCAGAGTGACTGACTATGTGATAGGTCTCCGAAGGAGAATGGCACACATGATGGCAGAAGCTAGTCATAGCCTGAAAGCTGGACAAGCTTTGGTCAAGCATTGGCATGATCAAAAGGCTAACATGGTTGAGTTCACTCAAGACCAGTTAGTTCTCGTTATGCTCCCAACAAGGCAGAGGGCCTTGCAAGACAAATGGATGGGACCCTTCAAGGTTGTGGGAAAACTTGGAGAGGTCAACTATCTGGTGGATCTGGGCAGACCCAGGGAAGCTCCTAGAGTCTTCCACACCAACCGACTGAAAGCGTACATCTCCAGACCTGAAGTAGGAGCCTTGCTTCTAGCTTCAGCAACAGAGGAAGAAGAGAGTGAGTCTCTCCCTGATCTCCTCAGAGGCGTACCTTTAGATGAAAACATTGAAGGAGTCAATCTCTCTTCAGATCTGACACCTGAGCAACAAGAGGAGGGCAAATCTATGTTAAATCAGTTTGCCTCCCTGTTCTCACTCTCACCAGGCTTGACCCCTTGGGGACAGCACGAGATACTCACTGGTGACTGTCTGCCAGTCAAAAGCAGAGGATACCGAATGTCAGAAAATGTGAGAACCCATATCAAGGGGGAGGTCAAGAAGATGCTTGATCTCGGGGTAATGGAACCCTCTACTAGTCCATGGTCTAGCCCAGTTGTGTTAGTGCCAAAGGCAGGTTCCAAAGACTTAGGATTCTGTGTGGACTATAGAGCTCTTAATGCAGTCACAAAGAATGATGCCCACCCTTTACCAAGGACAGATGAGTTGGTGGATAAACTTGGTGCAGCCAAGTACCTCAGCACATTTGACCTTACGTCAGGCTATTGGCAAATAGCCTTGACAGACCATGCCAAGGAGAAAACTGCATTTTCCACCCCAGCTGGCTTGTACCAGTTTAAGGTCATGCCTTTTGGATTAAAAAATGCACCTGCTACATTCCAAAGGATGGTGAACCAAGTTTTAGCTGGGATGGAGGACTTCTGCATGGCATACTTGGGTGACATTGCAGTCTTCAGCCACTCCTGGGAGGACCATCTGAACCACCTAGGACATGTTTTGCAGGCTCTTGGACAAGCCAATTTGACTATCAAGGCAAGTAAATGCCAGATAGGTCAAAGTAAGGTGGTCTACCTTGGGCATGAGGTAGGAGGTGGAGAAATAAGGCCTTTGCTCAGCAAGATTGAAGCTGTGCAAAATTGGACAACACCTACTACTCAAACACAAGTGAGAGCCTTCCTAGGCCTCACTGGGTATTACAGGAATTTCATTGAGAACTATGGGACCATAGCTTCTCCACTGAATGTAATCTCCTCTCCAAAATTCCCTAAGAAGGTCAAATGGAATGAGGAGTGCAATCAGGCCTTTGAAAAACTGAAGAAAGCTCTTTGCCAAGCTCCAGTATTGAGAGCTCCTGACTACCACCAAATTGTCATTGTACAAACTGATGCTTCCAATGTAGGTATACGTGCAGTTCTAAGCCAACTGGATGAGAAGGGTAGGGAGCACCCCATTTGCTTCATCAGCCGTAAACTGAAGGATCCTGAGACAAGGTGGGCAACAATAGAAAGAGAATGCTTTGCTATGTGTGGGCACTGAAGAAGTTTAGGCCATATTTGTATGGTTCTACTTTTGTCATTCAGACTGACCACCAACCCTTGAGATGGTTCATGCAAATGAAGGGGGAAAATCCAAAGCTATTGAGATGGTCAATCTGCCTGCAAGGGTTTGATTTCACCATTGAGCACAGGTCAGGGTGTCACCATCAAAATGCTGATGGACTCTCTAGGATGTCTGTCATCGACTAGAGGTATGAGGTTCATCCAGGAGTGGATTAAATCCTCCTGTCCCTTAGTCTGGGGGGGGGGGAGGGACGAGTGTTAGGGAGAAGTCTCTGTTTAGGCTGAATTTCCTAACCTAGTGAGTCCCCCAGCAGCTTTGCTGGATTTTTGGGGTTTATTTATTTCTCCTGCCAAGAGAGAGACTCTTTTACCCTCATTCTTGGGCATGATTTGAGTATGTTTCTTTGAATCTAAATGTGTTTAATGGGCTATGGGGTCTTTTACTCCATAGGGCTTCATGTGTTTTTGTGATGTGTGTTACACAGCACCCTCAGTGCAGTAACCGGGGGTGTCATAGTGACCCCCCAGTATAGACTCCATACCCTGGGACTGACTACTGTCTCCCAGGGCATGTAAAGTCACCATTGACTTTACTAGTCTTAAATTCTGAACAGAACCAGTACAAACCATCATATTGTGGACGTACTGGCTGGGGCAATTCAATTGCCCCGGGGTCTGTTAGTCGAGGGGGCACGTCTCCGTCCCCCCTGATCGAGTTTTGGCTGGTGGCAGTGGATACTACTTTTTATATTCAACCGCAAATATTTTCCTATGGGATTTCCCATTGTTTTAGGCTACTACCTTTATTTAATTATGTACTGTAGCCTCGAACACCGCCGGGTTATTTAATTAATATTAATTCTCCGGTTGGTATTTTTTGCCAAAACTTGATTCTAAAATGGCGTTTGTGTTCTCTTCTGTGACTCCAACCCAAGTCGAGCCCTTTTTTCCACTTTTTGGCGGTCTTCTTCACAGAAGCCCTCCAAAGTGGTGCCACTCTGTCTGGGGTACTTAGGAGGGGTGGAGGGGGAATTTAGGCACCCTGGACTGAGTTGCCTAGGCAACCCAAGGTGCACTCCATCCTTATTGGCCCAAGTGGTGAGCCGGCCGGCTCACCACTTAGCATGTTTGAGTGACAGCTAGGCTGAGTGAATGGGGGTTTTCTGCATAAAAGCAGGGCTTTGGGGACTGGAACTTGAGAAGTCGCCACAGGACCTAAGAATCCGACGAGGGAGAAGCTGAGCCGACCTCCCACGACACCACCACCGGTGGAGCCCTGCTGGACCGTCTCACCACTTTTTCCCAACGACAGAGGAGATCTCCCGCCGGAGAGTCTTCTTCCTTTTAACTGGTGGCGATAACCAGTTTCACCGTCTTTTCGCCTTCCCGATGTACCTCGTGGCCGCCTTGCCTGTGCCAAGCACCCCGGCAACCGGGATACCACGTTTTACCACGACCGCGAAACAAAGGTACCACCTTTAACCGGAAAACTCTGCGGCTGGTTTCTTCCCTGGTAGTGCAACGACCTTCATCTCTCCTCCAAGTCGAGATCTTCTCTTCCCCTGGATGACGACGCAACTTGCACCCACTACCAGGAACAACTGCCACCGCTGGAGGACCCTTCCCACTTAAGGTACCGGGTCCCGCCTGGCTTCCCTTGCTGCCGACTGTATGGGGTAGATTTAGTCCCCGGCTTTCGAACCTGGGTTAGCCTGAGACACCCTGGCTAAACTTTCCTAAGCCTCTCTAAACTCTTTTTGAACCCTCTGCAAGATTTTCTAAGCCTAGTGTAACTGTGTGATTTTTGGCGCATTTGTGCTCTGCTCTCTCTAAGAGTGGGCCCAGCCTTTGGACTTTGGCTCACCAGTAACTTTTGCTCTTCCGCCTTGCTAACAGTGTTCCTGAATCTTAGAGTGGTGTACCTTTCCATATTATGTCTTTTTCCCTCCCTTTCTCACAAACTTATTGGAGTGCCATCTAGTTAAGTGCTCACCTCTGTATGAAAATAAGTGGTGTTTTACAGTGACTTATCTGATAAGGAAAAAGGGGTGTATATATTACAATAGTAACTGTGTTTAGAATATTTTACAATAAGAGTGCTGGAGTGTTTCAAACAGTGTGTTTTTGAATAAATAATTATATACTTTGATACCAAAGCTCTGGTCAGTGTTTGCTTGTATTGTTGTATCCGAGTGCCTATTGTGTATACTTTGCATACTGCCTAACTCTTCTTGAGGGAAGTCTGACTGCTCAGCCACAGCTACCAGGTAAATCTGGGTGGTACAGACTGCTACCAAGTGGGTTTACTGCTAACACCTGTAGTCCTAAATCTTTTGCAGTGTTCCCTAAGGGAACTGCACAGGTTTCTGCCTAACATCGCCGAAGAATGCAAACACTCCTGCTATGTTCAAGGCAGAACCCCTGGAAAATAAGTCCCAGCGATCTCAAGAGAAGACCCCACCTTAGGATCAATAGGAACCCTTCCCCCAGAGTATCAAGATTTTCAAGAAGTATTTGAATAAGAACAGGCCAACTTGTTGCCTCCACATCGGCCATATGATTGCCAAATTGATCTAATCCCTGGCTCAAAAACCACCTGCAGTAGACTCTATGCCTTAACCGAACAAGAGAATATTCATTTGAAGACCTATTTGGATAACTACCTTGCCAATGGTTTTATTCGACCCGCTAAGTCCCCCATGGCGTCTCTTCTGTTCTTTGTGCCCAAGAAGGAAGGGGACCTTCGTACTTGCATAGACTATTGTGCCCTAAACCAGATCACAGTTAAGAACAGGTACCCCCTTCGACTCATCCCTGTGTTAATGGACCAAGTTAAGGATGCCAAAGTTTTCAACAAACTAGACCTTCAAGGAGCTTACCACTTAGTGAGAATCAAAGAAGGGGATGAATGGAAAACTGCCTTCCAAACAAAATACGGCTTATATGAGTATCAAGTTATGCCTTTTGGCTTATGCAATGCTCCAGCAGCCTTTCAGAACTTTATGAATGATGCCTTATTTGAATTGCTAGATATCTGTGCAGTAGGGTATCTCGATGACAGTCTAATTAATTCAAATTCGGTCCGAAAACACATAACTCATGTAAGGGCAGTACTGATGAAACTATGGTAACATAAGATATTTGTCAAGCTGGAGAAATTCTCCTTTCATGCAACCGCAGTGGTATTTCTGGGATTCATCCCGTCACCAATGGCAATTCAAATGTATAATCGAAAAGTTGAAGCCATTTTAAATTGGCCTTCCCCAATGTCAGTGAAAGGAGTCCAGAGTTTTTTAGGATTTGCCCATTTTTATAGACTCTTTATTGCAGGATTTTCCCAACTAGTCCGTCAAATCACTTCATTATTGCAAAAGCACAAGACATTTTCCTGGACCAAAGAAGCAGAGGAGGCTTTCTAAAATTTTAAAAAATATTTTACCACAGCCCCCATTTTTAGACACCCAAAACCTGTGCTACCGTATATAGTTGAAACTGATGCGTCTAGTGCAGCAATGGGAGCTGTATTATCTCAGAAAGATACCAAAATGGGACAACTGCATCCATTGGCCTTGTGGTCTAAAAAGTTTTCAACCACAGAAGCAAATTACAGCATCACAGATGAGGAATTACTAGCAATAAAATATGCTTTCAAGGAGTGGATACACCATTTATTGGGGGCCCGGCATACCGTCACAGTTTTCACAGACCACCGGAATCTGCAATATTTTCGCAATGCAAAGGCTCAATCATCCCAACAACTCCGCTGGCCATTGTTTTTTGTGGAATACAATTTTGTGATAACATACCGCCCACGAGTAAAGAATGGTAAAGTGGATGCCTTGTCACTGATTGGAGAGAAAGAAGAGATCCAAGGTACTTCAGATCCAGTAAACATAATTCCAGAAGAGAAGGTGCTAGGAGTCACTGGATTTTCAGAAGAGGACCTAAAGTCACAGATTCAACTCAGCATGACCACTTTAGAATTAGAGGCCTGGAAGTCAAAAGGACCAAAGTTTTGTATTCAAGAAGGTTTACCTTAATTTCCAGAGTAGTCTTTACTTACCAAATCAGGAGTTACAGAGCGAGAGGAGTTACAGAGAGAGAGTTGGAATTGGAAATACCACAGCCAAGATCAAAATAAATTTCTGGTGGCCAACAAGGCGCAAGGATATCATAGAGTTCATCCAAACTTGTGGAATTTGTGCCCAAAACAAAAGCTCAAAGCAGAAACCAGCCGGACTCCTTCAACCGTCACCTGTCCCACCAGCACCATGGCATACCATTTCCATGGATTTTATTACTAAGCTGCCCCCTTGTTCGGGTTATAACACAATCCTAGTAATGGTGGACTTGTTTTCCAAGATGGCTCATTTCATTGCCCTCAAAGGGCTTCCCATGTATTCAGTTTCAGCAAAGGTGTTCCTAGAACAAAGTGTGCATCTTCATGGATTTCCATCTACAGTGATCTCAGATAGAGGGAGTCAGTTGGTCTCTCAATTCTGGAGGAAATGTTGTGAGTTGGCTAAAATTGATGTACGTTTATCAACTAGCCACCATCCACAAACTGACGGTCAAACTGAGAGAACCAATCAAACTCTAGAACAATACCTTCAATGTCTTCTCCACCAGATGGATAGTTCTTGGGTGGATGTCCTTTGGGTAGCAGAGTATGCTTATAACAACTCTGAACACAGTTCCACAGGTTACACCCCTTTTTACTTTTTACGTCCTTAATGATTTGCATCCTCGAAACTCTACCTTCGATCCAACAGAATCCTTGGAAATGCCAGCAGTACAGAACCTTCATGAGAACATTACCCAGGTACAAAAAGAGGTTCTGAGACATTTGACTACAGCAAAGAAAGCCAAAATAAATTTGCAGATAAACATCCAGCCTAGATTTCTGGGCCCATTCTCTGTGGAAGCCATTGTTGACCCTGTGGCGGTAAGATTGAACCTACTCTCTCATATGCAAATTCATCCTGTATTCCATGTTTCCTTGTTAAAACCAATGGATTCAGAGACCACACTACAGCCATCCCCAGAACACTTGATTAGAAGGTGAACCAGAATTCTTAGTGAAAGAAATCTTAGATTCCAAGATTGTCAAAAGGAAATTATTCTACCTTGTGAATTGGAAAGGGTTTGGCCCACAGGACAGGACTTGGGAACCTAGTTCAAATATTCATGCCCCCAAATTGCTTCAGAGTTTTCATCAGAATCACCCCACTAAACCAGGGCCGGGGGTCCATCCTTGGGAGGGGTCTTGGGGGCGGAGGAAACTGTCAGGATCCCAGTCAGTGGGCATATCTCTCATTCAGGCTTTCAGGCTAGGCAGAGAATATTGTATACAACAGCAGGTCAAAGGTGGGTGTTAGCCTGGCACACATGGCATTTACATTACTCTCAGCATACACTTCCATAGACTTTGTGATGCTTTACAGTAAGTTCATACACTTAAATGGCCGCCGCAAGGTCCATTCATAATTTGCAGCACGTTCAATTCAAATTGCAGACAGAGCTATTTAAGGCCCGCCTCTGCTGGAACGCACGCTTTGCGTCTGCTCCGCTGACAGCGGGTAACACTACCAGCGTTTCTCCTCACAGAACCTGTAAAAGGAGATAATAGAGACATTAGTTTAACGCTTAAGTACAGAGTTCAAAAGTTAATAGAAAAGACTTACCTGTCTAAGTTGATCTCCGAAGCAATTATCTTCCGTCAGAAGTTTCACTCACCGCCGCAGTACTTCGTCAGCAGCCTTCGCTCGTAGTCTCAGCATCTTCTGACAGAAGTTTCCCTCACCGCCGCAGCATTCTCAGTCAGCAGTCTCCATTCGTAGTCAGAACATTTTCCATCAGAATGTTACTCACTGCCGCAGCATCTTCAGTCAACAGGTTTCATTCGTAGCCGCAGCAGCCTCAGTCAGAGGTTTCTTCCATGGCCA
This sequence comes from Ambystoma mexicanum, assembly GCF_040938575.1. Lineage (NCBI taxonomy): Eukaryota > Metazoa > Chordata > Amphibia > Caudata > Ambystomatidae > Ambystoma > Ambystoma mexicanum. The sequence goes on from NC_090923.1 coordinate 1,420,155,332, forward strand.
TGGCATCGTTGAAAGGTATTTCTTCCTCAGCTTTCAGAAAACCTGCAAACAATACAAGAAGTATTTAAAAAACAACAGTAAATAAATTTAACAGTTAAAGAAAGAAGAGCTAAGCATACTAAGCACCTAAAGTTTCTTCAAGTTTTGCCTCACAGTTGCTTCCGCATGCTTCCTTAGAGGCTGCCATTACTCTGTATTGGCGAACTTACGTTTTTAAAAATGTTCTTATTCTGAGTAATACCGCAGTCCTCCGCAGCTTTAACCCCTTAAGTGCCAAGGACGAGGTATCTCGTCCTTGGGATTACCTCCCTGTTGCCAAGACGGGATACCTCGTCCTTTTTGGCACTTAGTTTTGTGTGATCCCTGCAAAGGGGATGGGTTACCTTCAGTTTCATGTCGGCGCGCAGCCATTTTCGGCTGCTGCTGTGAAAACACAAGGTGAGTATCCACCTTGCTCTGCCTCAATCTCCGGCTGTATTTCAAGCCGGAGATCGAGGCAGGTGTCATTGGAAAGGGGAGATTCTCTTTCCAGTGACACCTTGTGTGACAGCAATGCTGGCTGCGGATCGAGCACAGAATGCTCGATCCGTGGCCAGCAATGCCACTGGACCACCAGGGATCCATTTTCAATGCGGGGGGGGGGCTGATTACTAGGTAAGCGTCCCCCCCCGAGGCACCAAAGCATGGGTCCACAGGTATGGAGACCCCTGGGGGCAGATGGGTGCTCATCTGCCCCCAAGGGAGGTGATATTTGAAAAATTTTTTTAAAAAAATATACAAACGAAATGGGGGAGGGGTTTGGGGACCACTAGCCATCACAGATTTCTTTTGGATGAGAAAGGGTGGTGGCCCTCTCCCTCCCACTCCAAGTGGAAAGGGGGGCACCCCTTGTAGCCCCCCCTGGCGGCAGATTTCTGCCCCCAGGGCGGAGTACATGAGGTGGCCTCTCATCCAATGGGGGAAGGAGAGGGCCACAAGGAAAGTGTGCGCAGGCCCTCCAAAGGATGGGGCCTGTAGGTCAGGGCCCCCTGGGGCAGATGGGTGCCTAGGGAATGGGCCCAAGGGAAAACAAAAAAAAAGGAAACTCCATGGATGGTTTTGGGGAGAGTGCCCCACCACTAGACCACCAGGGAATTGTTTTTATGGAAAGTGGGTGTCCCTTCCCCGCCCACCCACAATGGATTTGGTGGGCGGGGAAGGGACATCCCCTTCCCCGCAGCCCTCCCTGGGGGCAGTTATGTGCTCCTAGGTAGAGGCATCTGACCCCAGGGAGGGCTGCATGAGATGGCCCCCCTCGTATCCGCAACCAGTGAGGGCTGAATGAGATGCCCCCCCTTTCATTTGGTGTGGGGTGGGAGAGGGCTACCCCCCTTTACATTACAAAATTCCCTGGCGGTTTAGGGTGCCCCTGAGCCACCCGAAAGTGCAGCCTGGCATTTTCAATTTTTTTCTTTGTTTAACAAACTTGCCTTGGTGCAGATGGGCACATTGGTGTGCCAATCTGCTCCCAGGGTGCCCAAACCTTACTGCCCCACCCACTGCGAGCCTGTTCCACATTTTCTGGTGGCCCTCCCCCCAACCCAAATGGAAGAGGGGTGCACCTCACGCAGCCGTACATACGAGGATCAGGGAGGCCTGCTTGAGGTGCCCCCCACCCATTTGGGGTTGGGGGACAGGACCACCACAAAATGCCAGACAGGCCCCCAATGGGTGGGGCAGTAGGTTTTGGACACCCTGGGGGCAGAATGGCACACTATTGTGCCCATCTGCGCCAAGGGGAGTTGGGTAAACAAAGCAAAAATGTGAAAATGGTAGACAGCATCTAAGGGGGGTATGTGGGGCACCCCAAATCACGTGGCAATTTTGTAATGGGAAGGGGTGGTGGCCCTCTAACCCCCCCACAAAAAAATGAGTGGGGGACATGTCATGCAGCCCCCCTGGGGGCAGATATCGGTCAGTGGGGTGGGTGGGAATGGGCCATCTGGGGAGATATTTTGGTGGGCTGGGACACAATTGCAGGGGCAGGCCACAAATTGCCCTCTATGCCAGCAGAACATTGGTGTTTCCCTGGGAGCGGATGTCTCCCATGTGGGTTGACCGTCTGCAAGCCCAAGCTGCACCTCTGGCTGTACTACATGTCACCTGCGGGGAGGAATGGGAGTCATGCCGGGGCTCCCTGGAGCTGCCGCTGTGCTTAGGGGACGTACACCCACATGGTAAATGGATGTGCAAGGCTGGGGATATCACCTCCAAACGTCCTGGAGTTGTGGCTGGGCTGCATTACAGCTTTTCCCTTCGGGGAGGTATTGGCACACTGCTGGGACTCCCTGTTGGAGAGAAGCTGTAACGCAGGCCAGCCAGAGCTACAGCAAAGACGGCGGTAATGTCCCTGGCCTTGGGCACCCTTCTCCCATGTGGGTCTTTGGCAGGGCTTGTGGGTAATACATTCTGGGGAGATTTACGCAAGTCATACATCACTGGATTCCCACGGGTGTCTTTTCAGAAATGCATGTGGTTCCCTATTTTCCTTGGTTGCTTCGAGACCCTAGGCCCAATTCTGTAGGTTGTCTCCCCACACCCGTTGGGTGTTACCAGTGGTTTAGCCTTTTCCCTTTGCGCCCAGGTAGGTGAACCCACACAGGTGAGGTACCGTTTTTGTCGGGACATCTGTGGGAACGCGGGAAGGTATGACATCTGTTGTTGGCGACATGTTTCGGTTAGTGGACAGTGGGAAATGTCTCTGTTAAATGTGCTTGAAATAAACACAATTCAAAAGACATTTCGCTCTGGCCACCCACCAAAACACGCCGCCAACAACACATGGCCTACCTTCCCGCGTCCCCACACGCGTCCCAATGAAAACATTACCTCACATGTGTGGGTGCACCTATCTGGGCGCAAAGGGACAAGGCTAACCCTCTGGTAACCCCAAGCCTTTTGGCACAGCATATTTTGTTCATGTTGGTAACCTACAGATTTGGGCCTAGGGTGTCAAAGCCACCAAGGAAAAAACGGAACCCCATGCATTTTCGAAAAGAAGACACCAGTGGGAACCCACAGAGGTCTGACTTGAGCAAATCATCCCAGAATTTTTTACCCAGAACCTGCAGCAAAGTCCGAAATGTGGGCAAAAAAACACAATTTCCGCACATTTCACTCTGGTTCTCCCGAAACACGCTGGGATTTGTGGCAAGCATTGCAATGCAAACTGCTGCCATCTGTAAAAAAAAAAAAAAAACACTGCCTGATTAAAGCTGCCACAGTTGGAATGGGGCCACGTTGAGTGGGCACTCTGTAAAATGCAAATACTGACATGTGCACTGGGCTGATGACTACAGAACCGCAGGCACTCTAATTCTGGCCATGACATGCAATAACCATTGCAACAGGGGACTTGTAATTCTTGCACAAAGCATATGGAGGAAGGACCCTCAGCACCTCATAAGTATTGTGACGAAGTCAGGAAATTGGGTAATAATTATACTGGGGCTGGGAATAGATCCTACTCCTCCCACATTCCCATGCAACTCACCTGCATCATTCACTCACATGTGTTCAGCATGTGATACCCAGAGTCTGAAAATCACAAGCGGTGAGTCTGGACCACGCGCTGCACAGGACCGGGCTTCAGAGGAAAACATATAGCAGAAAAAAGAAGCAAGACCTCACACACATTGCAGTTGCCTTTGGTTGGGCACTATCAGAAAGCGTAGAGACACTTTGCAACATGGGTGTTGGTAGGTCTGGAAAAGATTAAAGGCTACGCTAATGTCAGGACTGTCGGGACTTGTGGATAACTTGCCTTTTTTGTTGTAGTCCCTGAGCTTCTATCTGAGGCTACATCCAAAAGACCTGGGCTGATAGCCCCCCCTAACCCCACCTAGCAACTCCTCTCCTTTGCAACAAACCTGGAAGGTGGAATTTCAGAAAAGTGCATCACCACAATCTCTCTGCTTGATTCTGACATGGGGGACCCCTCAACAGTATTCAACTGCCCTTTCTTGGATACAAGGTGGGAGGCCAATGTACTACCCACTGTGGCAGAAGGTATGAACAAAGGCCTAGGGCCTTTCTAAGGTGGGGAAATCTAGGAGGGAATGGGCGAACCAATGAGATCACATGCCGCCCCAATCCAGTGAAGAGAGAGGGTGAGGAGAGCAGGATGTGGAGATGAAGGATCAGGAGTGAGAGCGGTAGGAGGCGGAGGGGCAAGAGAAGTGGAGGAGCGGGAGGGGGAGCAGGACGTGATGGAGAAGCTAGGGAGAGAGCAGAAGAAGGCGGAGAAGCAAGAGGAGGGGCAAGCGCAGGAGTGTAAATCCCAGAGGGCCACCTGAGGGCCGCACCACTGACCAGAAGAGGGTCACATCAAGGCCACCACAGCAAGCCAGGACCCAAGTGGAGACTCTTCATTCATTAAGGCAGGGCCTATTGAGGAGCTGGGGCCAGTGCTAAAGAGGTTGCAGAAGTGAGTCAAGGGTGCCATCGAGTCAGCAGAGCTATGTGCCCATGAGACTGCCAAAGCCAATATCCGAAAGACAGGTTGCTGCAGTGAGTAGCCCATTAACTCGATCTCAAAACCCGAGTGTTAGTAACCAGCATGGGAGGAGAGAAAATGCAATCCAGAACAATGCAGATGCCATGCATAACAGCCAATCCCTGGAGACCCTCCGGGAAGAGCGGGACAGGCACACCAGCCCTGATCCCGGAAGATGCCACTCGCACCATGAAGCTGGGCGGGGGGCAGAGTGGCGAAGAGGATCCCCATGTCAGCTCTACCTTGCCCAGAGCGGGAGGATGAGGCCTGCCACAGCTTGCTGTCATGGAGTAATGTTCCTTTAAGGGACTGAGAGATTCTTGTGACTTTGACATGCCCAGGAGCCCTCACTGTGAACCACAGCATTCTGCCCAAATGTGAAGTGCTGTTACAGTACAAGGTTCTGGGGTCATCTGGCACTTGTGGCAGAGGGACAGAACCACTCCAGACATGTTTGTTTATTTATTTCTAATGCGCACCAAACCCAGAGGTAACAGGGCGCAGCAGTGGGGAGATACAAAGCTTACAAGGTTACAGGTAGGTCATATTATTACATGTTTGACCAAGCTCACATAAGACAGTGTCAAGAGCGGCAATACTTTAAATAAATATATAGAGAGATTTCTGCAGGTGAGACCGGTTGATTGTACAGAAGGAAAGTTACAGGGCAAGTCAGAAAGATAATACAGAGAGCAGTATAGATGTGTCCTTCTAGTAAGGGCTCCCATCCTGTGTATCCCAACAGTCATCCCTGGAACACACAGCTCTTCAGGTTCTACATTCTACACTGGCATCCTCCCACTCAAGAGATGCACTTAGCCACATACTACACACCTCCCTCTTACACAAATGAACCAGAAGATTCAGCTAGACAGAAGAAACATACACTATCAATACAGAGATGGTGTTAAACGCACACACAGCGGAGGTCTCACACAGGGCTTGGACTTCACACACATCTCACCACCAAAGGCACATTCTCTCCACCCACCAGGAAACAACAAAGCTCTTTCCGTCCAACGCTGCCACCCTCGGATCTGGCCCTGCCACACCCAATCATACCAGCTTTCTCCATCTTTGATGCAAGAAAGCTAGTGGCCCAGTTATTCACACCTTTAATGCCTAGAACCCAAACATAACATTTGCATCCAACTTAAAACAAACCTAGCCACCTTCCATCTGGAGCTACAACCCCCTAATAACGAGCCTGCAACCCTCGGGAACAAGTCCTAGTACCAACTAATAATCACATTCCAAATATTATCCTTTCACCAAGAGTGGCAATGATCAAGCTATCAAATCCTCTCACCCACAAGGCACCACAGGAGAGCAAGCTGGTCTGCGAACTGCATAGCTCTGATGTGCTGAACACCCTCTGCGAATGCACGTGACGCAGAATCAAGATGGAGACAGTAGCCTTTATCATCTCCGACCGCAGGGGTGTAGGAGACGCATACAATCTAGGGGGGACAGGGGACAACGGACACCTCGGGACTTTGCTTTTTTAATGTATTTATTGCGTTTTAGTCAAAGAACCCGACTTTTCACAAAATGAAATTAGCAGTACGTATTAAATCACATACGTCATCACTGTAGGAAACAAGAGAAAAGAAGAAAAGCAAACAGAAGAAAATTAAGAAAAAGAAAAGCAGCTCAGAGCACAAAACATTTGTCCAAAAAAACAAATATGTTGCAACTGTATGGTGCAGTGATAACATGTGATAACAGTGATAGCCCTGCCTTTGCAATGTCAGATTTCCAGCAAAACATCTGTTCTTGTTACAACAGTTGCTGTTGAGTGTCATAGATGAGTTCCTAAATGTTTGCGCACAGGTGACAATTTGAGGTCTCATTCGGGGGATCATTTGCATACAGTATATTGCCCTTCTCCAGCATGGGGTCTGGCATGGATTCACATGCTCATGAATATTCCCCGTCGTCAGGCTGGGAATCCTCGGTAAAGAAAAATCAGTATCAGTTTCGTTTCTGATCTGTCTTTCGTAGTAGTAACCAATCACTGATCTCTGCGTCATACTGACCACAGCCAATGACTGCCATCTCCCTAAGCCCCGCCTCTGGCAGCCATCTTCAGATTTTAACCGCACGTTCAAGTGTTGGGATCCTCGTGCTATTGCTCTCGAGCTTTAGTGCTTTTTTTGCGCTTTTTCTTAGGAAAATGTTCTCTTTTTCGGTCAAAAGAGCCTCAAGCTCCACCGTTTCTTTATCCGAACAACGGAGACCCGTGTCGGATTCTTCTACCCCCCTCAAGGGTGAAGATTTCGTCAAGCCACGCTTTTGGAGGACTCCAGAAGTTTCTCAGGCCCATCTAGATCATGGCCCAGGAGAGGGGAAGCTCGATGCCCGGAAAGCTGTTCAGGGTCTGCCCTGGATGCCAGCTTCAGAATGTCTTTAAGGAGGACGAACACTCCCTTTGTCTCTACTGCCTGCATGAGGACAAGACGCACGTGGAGAAGGACTGTGCGTTTTGTGGCAATATGTCAGAGCGGACCATGAAGGACCGCCATCTGCGTCTCGCCAACTGGCTGGAAGGGAAGAGCCCGTCAGGCGAGAAGAAGAAGAAGTCCGAGCGGTCTTCTAAGACCTTTGAGGGCGCCCCGGCAACGGGGGGCCAACAGAAGGCCAAGCACCGCAAGTCCGCTGGCACCGGGAGCGCCGAACGGTCGGGCTCTACGGGCGCCAGGCAGGGCGCATCCTCCCCGGCGCCATCAACCACGAGCCAACGCTCTGGCTCGGGTAAGAGGAAGGCCGAGCACCCGGCGAAGCTCCTGGAGAGATCCCGGTCGAGCTCGAAGGCCCCATCGGAGGGGGAGCGAGGCGGTGACCCTCCCCCCCCAAGGAGAAGGCGGTGAGCGCACCTAAGGTGGTGAAAGCCTTGATCCACCCGGCCAAGGCATCTATCGAGACAGTCGCGGCGGCCCTGGCTCAGCCTGTGGAGGCTACACCAGTGGTGGCGACCTCGGGGCCCAGAGTCTCCCTGCCTCCACGGAGGGAGTCCTCTTTCATGCCCATCGACAGGACCCCCGTGAAACCTCCGACGGAGAAGAAAAAGGGGGGGCAGGAGGTCGTCATGGATTCAGCCTCAACCTCTGAGGAGGAGCTGATCGAAGTCTTAAGCCACAGCGTTGGCGTGGAAGAAGACCAGCCGTCGGGAGAGACCCGGACGTAGGAGACGACGAGAACATCGAGGGTACCGACGGGGCTCCTGACCGCTCGTCGGAATCCCCTCAACCAGTGCCGTAAGACATCTCGGCGGCCATTTTGTTGGCTATACAGTCCTTATGCTCGGAGATAAGGACGAGATTGCCGTTAGCACCAACGGAGGAACCGCTCCCGACGGGGGACCCGGAGCCAGGCCCTTCTGGGAGCCCTCCTCCTAAGAGAAGGATTCATCCTCCACCTCCCTTTCAACCATCGCGCCCTGCTCAGCCCTCCTCCCCAACCATCGCGCCCTGCTCAGCCCTCCTCCCCGTCCACGACCCATGGGAATGATACGGGGACTGACACGGCTGCGACGGGTACAGACGACGAGGTTTACGACGAGGATCTCCCGTCGTCACCTCCTCCCCGGGCTTCCCCGCCGGACGAGATTGGATCGTTTCATGCCATGATTGCCAGGGCATTCGAGCTTTTCCAGCTCTGCCCGGAAGAGAAGAAGAAGGAAGGTTTCTTTTATCAACGGCGCAAGACCAAGAGGAAGACGGTCCTCGCTGTACCTCTACTGGACGATATCTGGGATGAGGGTCTCGCCCTCCTCAAGAACCCATCCACAACGCCTGCGAGAAGGGATCGGTATGAGAAGAAGTACCGGGTCCCGGACGCGGCCCCCTTGTGCCTTCTGGCACAGCCGACCCCGGACTCGGTCGTCTCCGCGGCGGCCAGGAAGAAAGCGGGGGGGCCTTGGGCTCTACGTCAACCTCCCCGCCGGACGGCGAGGGAAAGAAATTGGACACGATGGGACGCAGAGTCATCTTATCGGCAGCGACGACGATTAAGGCTGCCAATGCCTTGGCTATCGTAGCCCGCTACGACAGGGAGTTATGGTACAAAATCGCCCCCCTGCTGGACTTCTTACCAGACGACAAGAGGGCGGAGGCCCTAGAGATCTTGCAGGAAGGAGAAGTGGCGTCGGACCACGCCATTACGATAACGACGGACATCGCTGACACTGGATTTCACCAGTTGGGCAACGGCGTGTGCCTTAGACGGCGTGGATGGCTCAAGGCAACTGACTTCCGTCAGGACGTGCAGACCAGAGTCTTGGACATGCCGTTCGACGGGAGCAACCTGTTTGGGAAAACAGTGGACGATTCCCTACAAGCCATCAAGACGGACACGGAGACAGCCCGGGCTCTTGGTGTTCTCCAGCAACGACGGCCGCCCTTTCGGAGCGGCGGAGGCAAGCAGGGTGCCTCCAAAGGTTCCGGCGGCGGATTTTCCACCTATCGTCAAGCGGCCCGTTCGTCGTCACAGGAAGCCTACAGGGGACGAGGCAAGTCGGGCGGACCCCGCCGTCGTCGCCAAGGAGGACAAGGTGGCAAAGCCTCGTCGAAGCAGGACTGAACCGGCCATGGGGTTGGGCCCCCACTGAAGCACCCCGGTGGGAGGCTGGCTGGCGAGCTTCGTCAATGTGTGGGAGTCCATCTCCACCGACCGTTGGGTGCTGGACGCCCTGGCCCAGGGTCACGCGCTCGAGTTTCTTAAGAAGTGCCCGCGCGTCCCCCCCCCGTGGCCAGGAAGGAACATCACGTCCCTCAACTTCTCTTGGAGGTAAAAGCGATGCTCAAGAAAGGCGCCATCGAGCTCGTCCCAAAGAGGCTTCGGGGCTCTGGAGTTTACTCAAGATACTTCCTCGTGAAGAAGAAGACGAGAGGATGGCGTCCCATCCTGGACCTACGACGACTGAACAAATTCATCAAGGCACAGAAGTTCCCGATGGTCACCCTCCAGCACGTCCTGGGTCAACTGGAGGAGGGCGATTTCCTGTCGTCGTTGGATTTGGAGGATGCCTACTTCCATATCCCCATCCTAAAGGGACACCGAAAGTTTCTCAGATTTGTGGTCCAAGGGAGTCACTACCAGTTCAGAGCCCTTCCCTTCGGATTGAGGTCGGCACCCAGGGTGTTCACCAAGTGCCTCGCACCGGTGGCGGCGCGGCTGCGCCTGGAGGGGATCCACGTCTACCCCTACCTGGACGACTGGCTCATCCGAGCAAAGACAAAGGAGCTCGCCGCGGAGCACACGGCAAGGACCGTCCAACTACTCATGGACCTGGGATTCTCCATAAACTACGCCAAGTCCCACCTGGTGCCCGCGCAAGACGCACTGTTTCTGGGAGTGAAGCTCGATACAGTGGCGCTTCTGGCCTCTCCGTCAGAGGAAAGGACGAGGGCCATCTTGGGCAAGGTGCAGCGGATGCTGGTTGCGGACGTGGCCAGGGTGAGGTCCATCAAGTCCCTCCTCGGAATGATGTCTTCTTGCATTTATCTCATCCGCCTGTGCAGGCTTCGGATGCGCCCGTTACAGGAGTTCCTGGACGCTCGCTGGATCCAGACGACGGGCAGCTTCGAGGACAGGATCACACTCGACGAGAGCTTCCGATGAGCGATCCGGTGGTGGGGCACCCGCGCGCATCTGACGGCGGGCATGGACTTCCAGACCCCGGGCCACCAGAAGACAGTGACCACGGATGCCTCCCTGGAAGGGTGGGGAGCGCACACCGAAAATCTGCACGATAGGGGCCTTTGGCTGCCGACAGAGAAGTCCCTCCATATCAACATCCTGGAACTCTGTGCAGTGTTTTGGGCCCTCAGGTCCTTTCTTCCGTCCCTCAAGGGCAAGGTGTGGTGAGGATCTTCACCGACAACACCACCACCATGTTCTACATCAGGAAGCAGGGCGGTACCAGATTCCCCAGCCCTGTCCAAGGAGGCGCAGGATCTGTGGCATTGGGCCGTCACCCAAGGGATGTTTTTGGTGCCGTTTCATCTGGCAGGATTAAAAAACACCTTCGCCGACTCGCTCAACAGAGAGCTGCGCTCGTGCCACGAGTGGGAACTACGACAGGATCTAGTGGACCGCCTCTTCCGACGGTGGGGCACACCCCAGATCGATCTGTTCGTGACGGCGACGAACTCCAAGTGCCGGAGGTTCGCCAGCAGGTTTCCCCAGCCGAGGAGCATGGGCGATGCCTTCTCGTTCCCCTGGGAGGGCCTGTTCCTATATGTGTTCCCTCCTTTGCCGCTGCTGATCCGGCTCATCAACCAGCTCAAGAGGTCACGGTGCAGGATGATCCTCGTCGCACCTGCGTGGCCGAGGCAGATATGGTTCCCGGACCTTTTGGAATTGTCAGCGTCCCCGTCAATCGAGCTGCCAGTGGACGCGGATCTTCTCTCCAGGGAAGGAGGTGCCATCCTCCATCACGACCCGAAGTCGCTGAACTTGCAGGCCTGGCCCCTGCAGCGTTAGAGTTTGGAGGCTACGACATACCGGCCGACTGCAGAGAGGTTCTTGCAAAGGCCAGGGTGTCCACAACTCTTAAATGCTATGGACACAAATGGAAGAGGTTCTCTGTCGGGTGCCACGCACAGAAGATTAACCCTCTACGGATTACGGCTCCTCAAGTACTGCCGTACCTGCTGATGCTGGCCAAGGCTGGACTGGCGCACGCGTCCATCAAGATTCATCTTGCTGCGATCTCCTGATACACCAGAACTACGGGACGGACGTCTTTGTGGTCTCATCGTCTGGTGAAAGAATTCATGAAGGGACTGTTCAGATCGTTCCCGCCGGTGAAGGCCCCGGCCCCGGCGTGGGAGCTCAATGTGGTGCTGACCAAGCTCATGGGACCTCCGTTCGCGCCTCTGCACTCAGCTCCGTTGAAATTCTTGTTGTGGAAAACAGCGTTTCTTGTGGCCATCACCTCCGCACGACGGGTGGGAGAGATCCAGGCCCTTTCCTGCAAGCCCCCGTACTTGACTTTTCACGACACGAGGGTAGTGCTCAGGACGCACCCCTCCTTCATGCCCAAGGTGCCGTCGGACTTCCACCTCAACGGACCCTTGGTGTTGCCTGTTTTCTTCCCGTCGCCTTCGTCGCCGGCTGAAAGGACTTTGCACTCGCTGGATGTGGCTAGAGCGCTACAGTTCTGTTCTGGTAGCGAGAGATCCTGCTAACCAATTCCAATATTTCGGGTCTTCCTTTGTCATTTGTTGTGAATTTATTAGGCCACTTGTATTTCCATTTCTTCTTATTGTTATTTTTATTTTGTTTAAATGCTCTTTTTCTCGCATTTGTGTTTGTTCTTTGTTTCCGTTTTCCATCTCTGTACTGTATGGAGGATCTGTGGTTGATCTTAATTTGTTTTTATTTTCGCTCATATTGTTCTGATCGTGTTGATAATTCTCTCTTTGATTTGTCTTTTTGTTTTCAATTCTTGAGTTGGTGAAGTGTGGACTTTCATCTCCTGAGAATGATCTCTCAAAATGTACGATTTTCTTTTTTTTTTCACTCTTTCTGGGCTCTTCGTGTGTAATTTGGGTGTCAGCTAGTTCAGAGATCGTAAATCCTAATGCTCTGAAATTCTCATGGGCCTCCAACATAATTGAGGCAAGTATTGCTGAGTTCGTCACGATTTCCACCAAGTCGACGCGCGCTTCGTCCGGAAAGCTTACCGACAGTAGTTCTTCTGATTTTATTATTTTTAATTGAGGAATGTATTGAAGAAGTCTCATGATTGCTGATCGATTTAAAATCAGTCCATCGGCATTTATTCCTGTTTTTTCTATTGTTACGACCGTATTTCTCGGTGGTTTTGGTTTTTCCTTATTCCATTTGGTGTTCGCGCCGATATTCTTAAAGTTTCCATGTTTTCCATTTTGGGGCCAAGGCTCCCTTCTTGTAACGTTTTGGTGGTCATTTTTCGGGACGGTAAATTGCAGTTCTTTTTGGGGACAGTGGCCCTTCAGTTCTTTTGATTCTGAGTGTTTTGCCGTGCATTTTTTTAGTTTATCACTTAGTGTTAGAAAATCTTCATCGACAGTCTTAGAATCAAGGCATACTTCTTTGGCTTCATATATGTTAAAGTCCATAATCGTTCGTTCCTGTATTTGGTCTGTTTGGACAATGTCGTCGTCATATATCGAGCAGTCTAAAAGTTCTTGTATGCTTTCCTCTTGTGAACAGTCTTCTTCTGATGACACGGAGACTGTTGTGATCTTTTCGGGGATTGGCTGAATTGGTGACTCTATGAGTTTGCTACAAGAAGCAATACTAGGCGGCTCTTTTTCTTCTGTGTCTTTTACATTTCGTAAAAAGCTCCTAGATCCGCAGTGCTTCTTCTTTTCTTTACTGGTCACGTTTTTTGTTTTATTTAGACTTTTTTGGTTATTCTTTTGTATGTTATTTGTATTTACTGCTTCTGATTTTTTGTTTACATTTTGGTCGAAAATTGGAAAGGCGCTTGATTTTGTTTTCTCCTCATTTTCAATCGGTTTATCAGCAATCTCAGGTGTAGGTTTTTGACTAATTTCATTTTCCATTTGTATTGGAATAGGGGTTGTTCTTATGTTTGGAGACACAATGGATGAGTCTCCTGAGTGTGTTGATTTGGGTCCCGTCACATGGAGAGGGCTTTGGGTCTCTCTCTGTTCTTCTCGTGTGGGAGGCCGCATGAGGCTCTGTCTTGATTCAGTCTTTTTTGATCCCGAGGATAAAGTTGTGACAATTTCGCGTATTCCTTCTAAGAAGTGATGTTTATCAGTTTTAGCTTCTTTTAATAAATCAATCAAAGTTTTTAGGACCACTCCGTCCATTTCTTTCTCTCTGCTTCGCTTTTCTTTAATTTGCTCCATGACTGATTCCACGTAGATCATTTTGCTGTTCATTAGGGCAATTATTGTTGACTGATCTCGAAGGTTTTCATTTAGGGCTTCGTAGAGTTTTAAGAAGGGGGCCAGTGTTATTGATACAGATGCTATGATTGCTTCTTGTGTCTCTTTTAGCCACCTCACTTCATTTGCAGATCCATGTGTGATACTATTTGAGTGCCTTTGTAAATTTGTTCTTTTCTTCCTGTTACTTTCATTTGGACTGGACTCTGAAGAGGATGAAGAAGTATCCTCTGACGTCATATTTTCAGTTTGGTCTATTTTTGTGTGTGGTAAAGAGTTTTTAATTTTGTCTTGTAATGTTTTTTTTTGTAGGTCGCAATTTTTATTTAATTCTCTCTCTCTGGAAGGCCTTAGTCTGTGATTTTTTGGTTCATACATTGTTTTAGTGATAGTGTCACTGGTCGATGCTTCTTTATTAACTGGGTAAGTAGGGGCCTCTGGTGTATTTGACAGAGAGATTTTCTCTGGTGAATGGATTCGGGGGCGCTTTGGGGACCAGGAGTCAGTTACCTCATTCTCTTTGCTTTGATTTGCAGTATATTTTTTCTGGTTTTCCATATCCTTCAGCATTTCTGTAGTTGGATTAGGCATCTGTATGTCTGTGGTCTCTACTATATTATTTAGTAGATCGTCATCTGTTATTTCGGTAGTCACATTTCCTTTGAATGATGTGTTGTTTTCTTTCTGCACAATTCTTGCACTGGAAGTTACAATTTCTTCACAATTTATAGCTTTGCTTTTTTCTGAAGGTGCAATTTTTCCATTAAAGTGCCATCTAAGAGTGCCAATTTCTGATGTAGAATAGCACCTTTTTTTTGTCTGCTTCTTTAAGGTTTGTATGCCGTGAGCTTCTGATCTTTTGTCTTGATCACCTTCTGTATTTGTGACAGTCTTTTTTGTGTTAATGCTTTTTTCCACAACTTTGGGGTATGTATTTTCATAAGAAAATTTTGGCACCTTGTTTCCATTTGGGATATTTAATAATGGGTCTGGGGACATTTGCATGGTTGAGTTGTGTGTTTTAGTTGGTTCAGGTTGCCCATGCTTTTCTATAGGCAGAGGCCTTTCATTTAGGCTTTTTTTTTTTTCCCCGGACGTGTGAGAGTTAATTTCTCTCTCTACGTCCACAATGCTCGAGGCCGGTTCAGGCTTTCGAGCGACTCCACCCCCGCACGGCATCAAGCCGCGCGTCTCTCTGTAGCAGCGGGGATCAGCTGCCGCCTCTCTCGCGCCGTCCGCGTTCGCTGCAAGCGATACCGCTGCGGGGCACTGGGGATCGGTGTTAGGGCCGAACCCAGCTTCTCCTCTCCCGCAGGGCGCCGGCCAGGCCGCGCCCATGTCCGCATCCATCTCCGCCAACCGCGATGCCGCTGCGGGGCGCTGGGGATCGGTACAAGGGCCATGGCCCGCCTCTCCTCCCCTGCAGGGCAGCGGTAGGTTCGTGTCCATGTCAGCCTCCGTCCCCGCCAGCCGTGACACCACTGCGGGGCGTGGGGGCCTGGAAGGCGGGCTGCAACACACCTCCTCTCCCCTACGGGGAGTCAGGATAGTTGCGCCCATATCAGCGCTCGCCTCTAAGACGTGCACTGCAGACGGCGCTCCCGAGCTCCCGGTCACGATCTCCTCGGCCTGCCCCACCCATTGGCCGCACCTCGCATCGGCCGAGGGCTCCTCGCACACCCCGCTGCAAAGGGCGCTGGAGCCGCGGTGACATTCATATGCCGCGATGCAGCTAGCCGGCGACCCCCCAGGAGCCGCACGTGGGTCCAGATAAGGTAAGGACCAGTTGTTTGGCGGGGTAGGCGGGATTTGGGGGGTGCTTCCATTTGTAGTTGTAGTTGTGTTGTTTACTTTAATAAGGCTTTGGTTTGGTGTTGATTTTTTACATTGTTTTCCAAAGCCTTTTGTACTAGTCTTTAAGTTAGATGGAGCGTAGGGGGAGGTTAAGGGTGCATTATTAGACTGATTTTCATCCAGTGCACGTACCTTACTCCCGTGTTCTTGAGTGCATGTCTCCCGATGTCTCACGGTCCATTTGCTCGCACATCGGCGAACACTCGGCAAACACTCCGCTACGCTCCGCGTCTGTGGGTGGTTCTTAAGGGATCCAAAAGTGTAGAAACAGAGAACAGACTTTAGCAGAGCTTCTCCTTTCTCCTTTCTCCTTTGCTGCCAAACACTCGGCAAACACTCCGCTACGCTCCGCGTCTGTGGGTGGTTCTTAAGGGATCCAAAAGTGTAGAAACAGAGAACAGACTTTAGCAGAGCTTCTCCTTTCTCCTTTCTCCTTTGCTGCCAAACACTCGGCAAACACTCCGCTACGCTCCGCGTCTGTGGGTGGTTCTTAAGGGATCCAAAAGTGTAGAAACAGAGAACAGACTTTAGCAGAGCTTCTCCTTTCTCCTTTCTCCTTTGCTGCCAAACACTCAGCAAACACTCCGCTACGCTCCGCGTCTGTGGGTGGTTCTTAAGGGATCCAAAAGTGTAGAAACAGAGAACAGACTTTAGCAGAGCTTCTCCTTTCTCCTTTCTCCTTTGCTGCCAAACACTCGGCAAACACTCCGCTACGCTCCGCGTCTGTGGGTGGTTCTTAAGGGATCCAAAAGTGTAGAAACAGAGAACAGACTTTAGCAGAGCTTCTCCTTTCTCCTTTCTCCTTTCTCCTTTGCTGCCAAACACTCGGCAAACACTCCGCTACGCTCCTGTTTTCTTTGAAGAACGTTTTATAAATAGAAATATGTTTTGAATAAAGTTGGAGAAGCTCATAAAAGTGGATGGTTGGGAAATGTACCCCACTGTTCTACATTTGGGGCTCTAAGGGGGAGCACTCCCCAGGGTGCTGATGTGCAGACGCGCTCTCTCCTTACCTGTGACTAGAAGGTAGGCTGCCAGGGTGCTTATCCTCACCCCAGAAAGCATATAGTTAAGCATGCACCTTAGGTGCACAGAATATGCACCCCTTGCAGTCACAAACACACAAACATACTTGCCTACATTTACACACAAACCAACAAATCCAAATGGCCAGACCTTCCCCACTGAACCCTACTGTCTACAGGGGTATGGTTGTATTATTTCCTCCGCTTTGCAATTTCACATGGCATGTCTTCTAGGTCTCACTCAATGTATCCTGTCAAAGGGCAATCCCACCTGCGGAGGGCACTTTGACCCGAATGTAGCAAGAATGCTGTTGCAGCAGGCACTTGTAATCACACAAACCATATCTGTTTATTTTGTAAACATAGCCCCTTCCCCCAGGCAGACATTATACCTTGCTTTCCTACTGGCGCCAGGTCTCTGTGCTGATCGGTACAGGTGTTTAGGCCATGAGAACAAGAGTGTCGCTTTGTGCTCATGTAACACACTAAACTCAACAGTCGTAAGCTTATCTCCAGGCCAGGGAAACTGTCAGCAGCAAATGTGGCTATGTTTGCACTGCAAGCGTTCTCAGGACGAGCCCCTGCAGACACCGGGGTCATTGCCCAGTTGTAGAAGTGTGCCAGAAAGAGGAGTGACCACAGTGGGGACGGGCTAGGTTGTCAACACGTGTCAAGGGGTTGTCAGCCTGGGCAAGTTGAAAACCAAGTTGGTAGAAGGGACATAAGAAGGAAAGAAGGACACTATTGTATGTTTTTATTTTTTCCTCTGTCGGTCTGCAAGTTTCACCGTTTATATACCTGATCTACTCGTTGATCTCAACTCCGCTGGAACCTTACCTAGCGCCTACCTGAAGAGATACCTCTTCACCAGGCGCCTAAGACTAGACAAACCTGCGCTGTCATCAATAGTTTGGTAATTTACTCCAAAGCCTGGCTCAGGAAGATAGCTCAGGGGCAACGTGCTCGCCTTAGACGCAAGACAACCCAGAGCAACACAGGTTCAATACCAGGGTCTGCACTTAGAAACCTCTAGCTATTAAGCGTGTCATGAATAGCCAATCATATCATCCCAAGAACATGGGCGTAGGACATGGGGGGAGGGGGGATGTAATATCATTTATCCCCCCCCCCGAATGTGTTTGGTGAGTCGTGCAGGGATCTGTTTTTGAAGTGGGGGGAGGGGCTGCTTACTATTTAAGCTGCCCTCTCCCCCCTGGCCCCTAAAGCATGGGGGCAATACACTGGGGGCAGATGGATGATCATCTGCCCCCAGGGAAGGGAGGCAAACAAAAAAAAGGATTTTTTTAAAAAACGTAGTTTTGGGTGGGGTGGGTGCGGGTGGGACCACTAGCCACCAGGGATTTTTGCAAGGGGGGTGGCCCTCTTCCCCCCCACCCTAGGTGGATGGGGGGCACCTTATGTAGCCCTCCCTGGGGGCAGATTTCTGCTCCTAGGAAGGGGTACATGAGATGCCCCCATCCATTTGGGGTGGAGGGGAGAGGCCACTGCAAATATTGGCAGAGCCACCCCTCCCAAGCCTGGGGCAGTTTGTTTTGACCCCCCCTGGGGGCAGATGGTCACACACATGTGCCCATCTGGCCCTAGGGAAGGGCACAACAAAAATATATATATTATAACTTGTTTTGGGTGGGTGGGGGCCCACTAGATCACCAGGATTTGTTGTGTTTGAAAGGGGGGTGGCCCTCCATCCCACCCTAAGTGGATGGGGGCACCTTATGTAACCTTACCTGGGGGCAGATTGCTAGCACAATCTTCCCCTAGGAAAGGGGCAAAACAAAAATAAAACAAATTATAACTTGTTTTGGGTGGGTGTGGGGGTTACTAAACCACCATGGATGTTTTTAGTGGAAAGGGGGGTGCCCATGGGTGTCTTCTTTTCGGAAATGCATAGGGTTCTCTGTTTTCCTTGATGGCTTCGACACCCTAGGCCCAAATCTGTAGGTTGTCCACATGAGAAAAATATGCTTTGCCGAAAGGCTTGGGGTTGTCAGTGGGTAGGCCTTTTCCCTTTTCTCTGAGGTGGGTGCATCCACACATGCGAGGTACCGTTTTTGTCTGGACACCTACCTGGGCGCAAAGGGAAAAGGCTAACCCACTAGTAACCCCAAGCCTTTCGGCAGAGCAAATTTTGTTCATGTGGACAACATACAGATTTGGGCCTAGGGTGTCGAAGCCACCAAGGAAAACGGTGAACCCCATGCATTTCCAAAAAGAGGACACCTGTGGGGATCCACAGAGGTCTGACTTGCGCAAATCACCCCAGAATGTATTACCCACAATCCCCGGCAAAGTTTGAAATTTGGTGAAAAAATGACAATTTTCAGATATTTCCCTCTTGCCACCCACCGAAACACGCCACCAACACCGCATGTCCTACCTTCCCGCGTTCCCACAGGTGTCCCGACATAAACGGTACCTCACATGTGTGGGTGCACCTACCTGGGCGCAAAGGGAAAAGGCTAAACCACTGATAAACCCCAAAGGGTTTGGGGAGACAACCTACAGATTTGGGCCTAGGGAGTCGAAGCCACGAAGGAAAACAGGGTACCCCATGTATTTCCGAAAAGAAGACACCCGTGGGAATCCACAGAGGTCTGACTTGCACGAATCGCCCCAGAATGTATTACCCACAATCCCAGACAAAGTGAAAATTGTGTTTTTTCCACCAAATTTCAGACTTTGTCAGGGATTGTGGGTCATAAATTATGAGGCCCAAATCTGTAGGTTGTCCACATGAGCAAAATCCTGAAAATCTGCTGTGCGAAAAGACTTGGGGTTACCAGTGTTTTAGGCTTTTCCCTTTGCACACAGGTAGGTGCACCCACACATGTGCTTACCGTTTGCGTCGGGAAACCTGTGGGAATGCGGGAAGGTAGGTCATGTGTTGTTGGCTTTCTGACTTCCCAATCAGCTTTCCTACCCTTTTCTTCCATTCCGTCCACGCATGTCCTATTGTCCTATTGGACAAAAAACTCCAAAATCGCCTACCTCTCACAAAACGGCTGATTAGCATATCAAAATGTTATTTTGGTTTCCACTCAAACTGTTCTTGAAAGCCTGGAAAATGGCGAATCCAGCACAGCAAGCACATTTGTTCCTAGCTCTTACAAGGAAAACACCACAGAGTTCTTTGTACAACATTTTATTGTCATTTTCTGAAAAAAACCCAAATGTTCTCCTTTTTGGTTATTTTCTCTCACCCCCCAAACTAGGATTCCTGGGTGGCGTTAAGACCGCCTCCATGTGGGGAAAAAAGGGGCCAACTTTGGCCGAGATATCTCATGTAACAAAGAAGTTACAAGGGATTGAATGGCGACATACCGAAATCACCAAAAAAGGCCTTGGCACTGGGGGGAAATACCCATGGCAGTTAAGGGGTTAAGACGGTAAAGCCCCAGAGGAGATATCATTTGTAAGGTAGCTCAGTTAGTTAATGGTCCAAATGCAGATTGTGCACAGGAATATATAACGCCTGTGTTCAGTACCTGGCTTAATCTTCCGGTGGGAGGCAGAGTGAATGCATTCAGCTTCCAATGCAACACTGCATTTTCCAGGTCAATTGGTTCAGATAAAGTGGTGGAAAACACTATTACGGTTGCTTTTTCTAATTGGCCAGGTTTTTGTGCATTTTCTGGGTGGAGTTCGGGAGCCGAGTGGACACACCAGGACCCCCTGTATTTCCCGCTCCACCAGACAAATGCGGCCTTACTGCCAGCATGGATTCTCATGCTGGAAATAAGGAAAGGGATTCCTCTGGGATCTGCTTGTAAATGAAACCTGGTAAAAGCGGGCAGAGTCCAGAGTAAGCCATTGTCAATTCCGCCAGCCATCACTAATTGCGCAAGGTATTTACACTCTTCCAAAGTGGAAAAGCAATGTGATTTCACCTGCCTTTTACGCTAAAATCTTCCATTTGTGGCGGAAAAGTAAAAACGTGAGCCAATGGAAGTGGTCCACTGCATGCAGTTTACTTTGCGCCTTGATGCTTGGGGGTTTTGCGTGATGTTACACATGTAATAAACAAATAAATAAATACATTTAACATGACCCCAGATAATTGGCAATTCGTGATCAGAATGAGTGAGCATGGCATGTCGCGGTAAGAGGGTGTCCTATGCTTCTTGAGTGCATTGGCAAATGCCCTTAATTGCCATCTCGCGTTAAGCAGGTGCTTAAACCCATCAGTGTGGATTGTGCAATAATAAGTCGACATAGGTATTTCAAATGGCCAATTTCACTCTTTGGGTGACATTGTCAAAGTGGGAGAATCTTGCCCAGCATGTGCCACTTTCTCTGTGGAGTGAATTGTGCCCACCACGAGGAAGTAGTGTGAAAAACCCACAAGGGCACTGTGCCCTGCTCTTTCTGTGTGTGTCTTCCCCACAGGGCGACAGATACCGACTCAGACATTGGTAAAATCTCAGGTGGCAAGCCTGTACCCTAGTTGATGTGGCAAAGGATTCCAGACTTCTGAGGCTGATAACA
Organism: Ambystoma mexicanum; assembly: GCF_040938575.1. NCBI lineage: Eukaryota > Metazoa > Chordata > Amphibia > Caudata > Ambystomatidae > Ambystoma > Ambystoma mexicanum. Next base: position 1,420,176,160 of record NC_090923.1, read on the forward strand.
TTAGTAGCATTGAGTTACATGCCACCTGACAGGTATGTATGATAAAGTTGCAAAGCAGAGCTGTTAGTGGGCTAAAGCAGGAGGCAATGTCCGCCCACCCTCAAAGGGTACGTACAACCAAAAGTAATAGGCCCCTCCCCCCATCATGGCTGTAGGGGCCAGGCTCCAAACCAGGGCAAGAATGCCCTCCAATAATCCATGCCCACGAGTAGGGTACCCCTCGTGCTCCAGGAAACCTGTTGAGCAACCTCTGTGCTTTCCAGGTGATACTAACGTTATTTAAAGCCAGAAGTCTGAAAGGTAATCGCTTAATTGCAGCTGGAAATTAGCTCCTGGCGTGATCAAAATGTCTTAACCAAGTGCGACATCATCCCCTTCATTTATAAGCAATATGTGTGTTCTCGCATTTCTTCATCCACTGAAATACTGTTAGAAACAAAGGCAAGAGTTATGACTCTTGTGTAGGCATTAGGAAGGCAGTTGCCAGCCTCTGGCATAATATGCCCATTTTCTTCCAATATTGGCTAGCTGTTGCCCTCTTATGGCCAGGTAGAACCATCACGGCAGTGACTGGCAAAGGCCTTTCCCCTGCAGCAGACAGAAAAGCGGAAATAAGAGGCCAATTCAAGACACTGAACAAATAGAAGTTAAGACAGACTGCAGCTGCCATTGCTTAGGGAGAATATGTTGAGTGTTCAAGCAAGGAGGTATGTATTAAGCAAGCAAGCAGTGAGACAAGGGAGAGGCAAAGAAAGGCCAGAGGGGCTCTTTGAATAATGTAACAGGGCAGAGGACCCATGCCCTGCCGTCCTAGTAACATATGAGAGAATCAAATAGATCAGGCTTTACAGCAAATGTTAAACAAGAAAGGAACAGAGTCCAGCTCTGCATTCAAGGCAAAGAAAGGCTAGGCTCTGAAGCCAGCATGAGATGGAATAAGAGGGATCAGACTCATCGTGCAAGGATGGCCCGGCCCTCGCAGGGGCGCTACAGGGGCAGCCCACATAGCGGGCTGCCCCTCCGGGCACCCCCCTGGGTCCACATACACCCCACCTACTAGGCACTCCCCGGGTCCGACACATCTGGCTGTGGACCTGGGGAGTGCTTATAAGAGGGTGGGCTTGCGATCGCTCATCCTCCTTGTTTGCTGTACCCCCTCCCACCCCCCCAGAGGACAGTCAAAGCAGCAACATCACACACCTGGTCCCTCTATTCCCATAACAGGGCTTACTCAGAGGTACAAACAAGATTTCCTCTTTCTTTCAAACCCCCATCCTTCCATTCCAAGAGACACACACGTCTCCTTGCCCGACACAAAAAACGTAGCAACTTGCAGTTGGTAGAAAAGGCTGAAACTCCTTTAATTGGCAGGAGTCCACTTACAGGTGATCTGCCTCTTAACGAGCTGGTGTCCTAGCTGTGGCCCACTGGAAGTAATTGTTATTTCCTCTCTCTTATCATGAGCTCATAGTCGGATGAAAAATCCAGAAATGCAACATACAAAGACATGTTCTTTGCTGCTGCATCCTTTAATTTTCTTCTGTTTTCTTTTCTCTTGCTTTATACAGTGATATTTGTAATTTAATACGTACTGCTATTTTAATTCTATTTTTGTGAAAAGTCGAGTTATTTGACTAAAACACAATAAATAAATAAATAAATAAAACAAAGTCCCCAAGATGTCCCCTGTCCCCCCCCCAGATTGTATGTGTCTCCTACGCCCCTGCCCAAGAATAAAAGTCTTCTCCTTTGGACTGACAGATTCTAGGGGTGGATAGTCTGATCCCGCAAAGAGCAAAGATTCTAATCTGCGATATACTGTGATGCTTTACTTTTAAGGTACGCACTAGCCGCCCCACGTGATCCATTGGAAGACGATGCAGAGATTTTTCAGCTGAATTCTCTACTTTACTGAAAGCCATGGCAGATTCCTGAAAGCTGCTTGCACATGCTCACCTGTCTCCCAAAAACAATCAGTTTTGAGGCATCTGGTCTCTGCTAATAGGTTTAATTGAAGTACCCCCAAAAATGCATTTAAATAGTCCAAGGGATTAGTCTACAGGGCTCCCACTACAGCTACACACTTGTCAAGTTTCAAGAAGGGACACATCCCACATAGCCACCTCTATTAAAATAGCATCCGTTCCTCGGCCGGGTTCTCCCTCTGGAACAGCCTCCCTGCCTCTCTGAAACTTGAGGAGAACCATCTTTGGTTCCGGAAGCACCTCAAGACCTTCCTCTTTGCTTCTGCCTTTGCTCTTCCTCTCCCCTCCTGATCTGACTGCTTTGGCATCGGCACCTGGTTACCCTCTGTTTTTCGGGCCCAGGTCCCTGCCCACCCTGCCACACACCTGCACTGCCTCCTGGCAACCCTGGCACTTGGTTCTGTATCTGTAACCCTACAGCCCCCTTACCTGCACTTACTAGACACTCCTTGTCTGCGCTTTAACCTTGCACTAACTTGCTGGCTGCACTACCAGTTGTTTATTATGCCTTGCTCAGCACTTTCCACTCCTCCCCTCCCCCTTGCACTTTCCCCCTTCCCTATCCCCTGAAGTTGCGCGTTCTCAATGTCACTGGGCCTAGTAAGATCGTTGTTTTGTCCTCCGTTGCCTCGTCGCGCTCTGAAACACTTGTGTTTGAGCCTGATACAAATAAAATATATCATATCCTTTGCAAATGGCCTGGACTTATATCAGACGTAACATCAAAGCATTTAACCTGAGATGACAACTTAGCAAGTTTTCCAATTATCAGGGGGGTATGGGGATAGAGTAGAAATGTTTTCTTAGTGTTATTGGGACTTCATCCATCTCCTACTGGCTAAAGTGACTCCAGCTAGAGTTCTTCCAGGCTGAGCTCTCATCAAGGCATAGTAAATGAATGGTCGAACATGTTACAGTTTATCAGTAACTGCTAATGGGTGGTACACTGAAATGAAGTGGTATGCTTTAACTTTAAAATGTACAGATCTGTGGTGAAAATGTTCGTTGAAAGTAGTCTAACTGTTAACAGCAATACATAGAAAAAGTGGCACCCTGCTCCTGACAGTTTCTGCTGACATCCACTACAAGGCCTTTGCACCAGCAGCTTTAGGAAAGGAGGTGACAACGAATCACTTGCATAGTTCATGCATCTTTGAAGCGCTCAAGAGAGTGGCAGGGTGATAGATAAGGAACAATACAGCATTGATCTGAAGGACCATGAGCTCAGTCTTGTATCTTATGCTGGGAGGATAGCTCAGGGGCAAACATGTTTGCCTTAAAAACAAGGCAACACAGAGCAACACAGGTTCGAATCCTGGTCCTGCGCTTAGAGGCTGGTCTGCGGTGTTAGGAGCTCTATAAATGATTCATTCATTAATTGTAGGTGGAGTATGTGACAGTGGGCTCAGGAGAGTTAAACCCTAGGTCTCTGAGTTCCTTAGGGTTTGCAAAAATCATCATGATTTTCAGCAAGCCTAGTAATGAAACCGTTTAGCCATGTAATCTGCTGGTGATCAAAGTTTCACTTAATTTTTGAATTATTTTTTTGTGCTTTTGCATTTCCATTTCCATTTGAGGAGACAATAGTATAGCCTTAAAGACAAACGGAGGTGTCATTTTCAAGAATCGGCCATACATTGAGGAAGGGTCATTAACCCAAGTGATAATGCCCCCTCCATAGCTCTATGAGGCCACTAGCACATGGTGGCAGTATCAATACATACGTTGGAGTGTTGGTGGTGGAGTAAGAAGCCTTACTTTAATAACCAGTAAATAGAAAAACTGAGTTAGTAAGTTAAATGATATTTTACTTTGTAGTATAAATAACATTATTTTCTTCATAAGTTATGCATTTTGGAATTACAAACTTGATTGCACTGAAACAGCTTTAGCATGCATTTGGAGTCAAGTAAAAGTAAACAGTTTCTCTATAGGAAAGTGATGAGATTTTCCATGTTCTTACTTTCTCTTTTGTGTGTTACAGCAAAAAACGTCCTCCCAAGAGGAAGTGAGTTCTTGAAATAGATCTTGCCTGGAAATTGCATTTTTGTTTCCCGGCCTGCTTTTGATTATCAACTGTACTGTAATCAATCTGATAGGCTGAGAGGAGGTCAATACATGTCTCCATGTGCTACGAGTTAAATTAATATAACATTATACAAATAATTAGAGACAACACATTTCTGCATTAGGACCCCACACTAATCTGTCAAACAGAGATTCGATTCAGCAACACTGTGGATTGTAAGCCCTGGTGAACTTTTTTTCAGGCAAATTCCCAATCATATGGCTGTGAAATATCTTGTGAGAATTGAGCTTCACCAAACTTTTTGAGGAGTTCCAGCAAAGAGTTAGGATGAGTTTGGGTTAAAATGCTGCGAACAGGCCATGTACATTCCGATTTTGGCATCAGTCTTTTAAGTAAAGGCAGTAAACCAAACCGTATGTGCCCAGGTGCACTCAAAGCTTTACAACACCGTCTCAAACTTCAATCCAGGTCCTGGATCATAAGTACAACATATCATATTTATCAAGATTCGATCTGAAAATATAATCCACAGGTGGCTGTTGAGCAAAACAACAATACTAATAAAACAATGTAAGCATGTGATTGTTATCCGAACCAAATAATACACTTGAGTATATAAATCAAAGTTACAGCATAATGCTTAACTGTTTTTATCTATCATGTTTACACACGACACCTTATCAAATATGTAAACATTGAAATCAACTGCTGAGGCATTCCTCCATTATGCAAAGCCAATTCCTCTATAAATAAACAACTTAATGGAGGAACTTTTTTGGTTGGGGATGTTGAGGTGTACACTCGCGACCTGTAATGATGAGGCTAATGATATCTTCCCGATGTCGTGTTAGACTTAATTTTTCTTGTTAAATTGATTAATTGTCGCAGGGGTGTAAGTCCACACGGAGACATAGAGTTCCTCGACTCCGTTTGAAAATTAGACAGTAGTTGGTTTGTGCCTACACTCCTTTGCGCCACATTCTTATGACAGTCAAATAAATTTCCAGAGCCAAAATTTCTTTGTACAAATAACTCTTGATTTATTTGTTTTCTTATTTGCCCTTTAATGGATGACACGTGTTTCGGCTCATGCGCCTTTTTCAAATCCGGGCTGGTTATATACACAAAGAAAATAAAATAAGAATCAAACAAAACAGAATTAAAAGATCACTTAGATTTACATTCTAACATAGTTTTAAACACATTTCATGAATATTATGGTAAATTTAAGTAAGTGCTTGTACCTAATATCATCCTTAGTTAAACATTGCCACCAAAATGTTGTATTCTTCCAACACCTCGTGAAATAATAGATGGGTCCATCAACATACATGAAAGGTACTTTGAATGGTTAGTATAATTATGAACGTTGTGGAGACGTATTGGTGGGGGCAGGATGGAGAAAAATGTGATTTATTTGATAGTAAAAGTACATCTCAGTTGGTGTCTTACCCTTATATGCTTAAGTCGAAATCCCCCTTTCCCGGGAAATAGATGTGTGATCGGATTAATTCAACGTAGTTCTAGGGTTCAATCCCTCCTGGAAAACAGATCAATTGGTCTGATAGACTAATAATAGGCATTCGGTTCACACCCTATCTTTATCTGGATTTGCCTCTATTTACATTATCGCTTTCCCAACTTAATATTATACAGTTCACGCATTTTGTCCTACAGGTTCTATTTCGAAAAGCCCCTTTTTTATATTGTTTGCTCGAAATAGCAAATTTGAAATTATTAACACTCCTATTCCCGTCGAAACAGCCGGGAAAGCACGTGTTTTGTATCTCTTGTTTGTTTACAATAGCGTCATGTCGCACAAATTCGAAAAAACAACAAATAAATGTGTGTATCGCTCCACACAGAATGTGTTTGTTCCCAATAATATGCACGCATTAAATCGGTGGTCTTCCCTCCCTCTCTTAGGGCTTACCTACAAATTCTCCTGCTTAAGCCTCACGCGTCGGGGGTCCCGTCTTAGCTACAGGCGGCTCCTTGTTCAAGTAGAGTTTCAAGCTACTAGTCCCTTTTTCGTTTCTCTACTACTCAGTTTGGCGGCCATATTTTGAGTTGAACGCCAACTGCAAACATAATTCGGCGGCCATGTCTAACAATTGTCGCCTGCATTTGGTTAAGTACCTCAGTGGTTTACCGATACGTAAAAGAAAAGTGTTATTATATTGGTTACATGATACTAATCTTGTATTTCTAGAAGTTCTCCTAATATAAGAGAGCTATGTTTGCGATATGTTCGTTAGTCGTGGGTTAATTGCTAACGATTGTGTGGGCTTACAATATAGCACTATATTATGAGTGAAGCATTATGGTTGACGTAGTTCCATATATTGTTAATTTCGGTATTCATTTTACCATAAATCTACTAAGGGATCTCTACATGAACCAGGCCTTAGTGGTGATGTGTATTTAAGTGATATTCCATATACATAATAATAATATTTCTTATTTATATCCTCACGTTGACACCGTGATCGTTACATGAACCTCTGGTCTAATATATATGGTTATATATATCATACTTTCCGAAATACACATTTAGTGCAATTTACAGGCATTCGCACTATTAAGCAGATCTTATACATATTCACTCTTCCAGTTTTTCTTCTTCCATTGCTTTCTGTTACTCATTATTTTCCACCTATCCATTAATCATCAACACATTAATCATCAACACAAATAGGAAATGTGGTTTTTGCTCAATGTGCCAATATGCGGTACAAGAAACAAGTACTTTCATACACCAAAAAGGTGTAAAAATTAAGATCCAGGAACAAATCAATTGCAGATCCAAATACGTGGTCTATGCAGTGATATGTGTCTGCAATCGGCTATACATCGGGAGTACTATCAGAGAGTTAAGAACAAGAATTAGGGAACACATTTCGGCTATTGGAAGCCAGGATAAGAACCTCCCACTGTCCGCACACTGGCAGAGTCAACATCAAATGCATAACAAAAAAGACATTAAATTCATAGGTCTGAGAAAAATCAGGATGGGCAATCGAGGAGGAAATCAAGAACTCCGTTTAAGACGAGAAGAAGCCAGATTAATTTGTCGTTGCAAAACAGTAGAAGAAGGATTAAATTCAGACAATGAAATGATTCATTTTTTGTGATGATGATTAATGGATAGGTGGAAAATAATGAGTAACAGAAAGCAATGGAAGAAGAAAAACTGGAAGAGTGAATATGTATAAGATCTGCTTAATAGTGCGAATGCCTGTAAATTGCACTAAATGTGTATTTCGGAAAGTATGATATATATAACCATATATATTAGACCAGAGGTTCATGTAACGATCACGGTGTCAACGTGAGGATATAAATAAGAAATATTATTATTATGTATATGGAACATCACTTAAATACACATCACCACTAAGGCCTGGTTCATGTAGAGATCCCTTAGTAGATTTATGGTAAAATGAATACCGAAATTAACAATATATGGAACTACGTCAACCATAATGCTTCACTCATAATATAGTGCTATATTGTAAGCCCACACAATCGTTAGCAATTAACCCACGACTAACGAACATATCGCAAACATAGCTCTCTTATATTAGGAGAACTTCTAGAAATACAAGATTAGTATCATGTAACCAATATAATAACACTTTTCTTTTACGTATCGGTAAACCACTGAGGTACTTAACCAAATGCAGGCGACAATTGTTAGACATGGCCGCCGAATTATGTTTGCAGTTGGCGTTCAACTCAAAATATGGCCGCCAAACTGAGTAGTAGAGAAACGAAAAAGGGACTAGTAGCTTGAAACTCTACTTGAACAAGGAGCCGCCTGTAGCTAAGACGGGACCCCCGACGCGTGAGGCTTAAGCAGGAGAATTTGTAGGTAAGCCCTAAGAGAGGGAGGGAAGACCACCGATTTAATGCGTGCATATTATTGGGAACAAACACATTCTGTGTGGAGCGATACACACATTTATTTGTTGTTTTTTCGAATTTGTGCGACATGACGCTATTGTAAACAAACAAGAGATACAAAACACGTGCTTTCCCGGCTGTTTCGACGGGAATAGGAGTGTTAATAATTTCAAATTTGCTATTTCGAGCAAACAATATAAAAAAGGGGCTTTTCGAAATAGAACCTGTAGGACAAAATGCGTGAACTGTATAATATTAAGTTGGGAAAGCGATAATGTAAATAGAGGCAAATCCAGATAAAGATAGGGTGTGAACCGAATGCCTATTATTAGTCTAACAGACCAATTGATCTGTTTTCCAGGAGGGATTGAACCCTAGAACTACGTTGAATTAATCCGATCACACATCTATTTCCCGGGAAAGGGGGATTTCGACTTAAGCATATAAGGGTAAGACACCAACTGAGATGTACTTTTACTATCAAATAAATCACATTTTTCTCCATCCTGCCCCCACCAATACGTCTCCACAACGTTCATAATTATACTAACCATTCAAAGTACCTTTCATGTATGTTGATGGACCTATCTATTATTTCACGAGGTGTTGGAAGAATACAACATTTTGGTGGCAATGTTTAACTAAGGATGATATTAGGTACAAGCACTTACTTAAATTTACCATAATATTCATGAAATGCCTCTATAAATAAATAATGAGTGCATTTCAAACCTGCGCTTAGCACCACAAACTTTAGATCCCACTTCAGTCATCAAGTACAAGTGAAAAAGTAAAACTAACAAATGAAACAACTTTACCTTAACTGTACAATGCAGACTATTAACAGTCCAATAGAATCATCATGTATGTGAGCGTTCGCTGGGAACTGGGAACGTTGTCATGTTCAAAGTGTGAGCCTGTCACACAACAGGCTATACATGTCACTCATATCTTTAAATACAAGTTCAGAGCAAACCCGAATAGTCATCTAATTTACCCATGGAGTACAGGGTCAGCTGTTCACTGTGTGGCAAAGGCACCATCTGTGTAAACATTAAATGCAGGTGTTGGTGTGTTCAGAACCGTATCACTGTGCTGCAGCTCGTAAATACATCAAGCAAGCAAGCAAAGGACTAACATAACAAATGGTTCTATCTTGGCGTTTCAGAGCGTCGTCTTGGAACGCTTGGTGAAATGGCCACCCCAACTATCCATTCATTGGCGTTAGACTTTAGACAGAAATCCACTTGGTGTTTACAATAAAACCCATGTTCTCTAATGTATCGATAAATGCAGCATCTTATGTGGCATATACATGGCCAATAGTTCACATGAAATTAACATGATATATTACAATCATTAAGTAACAATAAGAATTAACAATTAAATCCGCCGATAAAGGATGGGCCATTGTTATAATGGATGACGTGTCATACATGCAAGAATCATGGAGACAATGGTATGATCTGTAAACTTATAGACCAGTGGAAATTGATCCTACCGTTTCAAGGCAGTGTTTGGCGCGAGCAACTGAAGATGGATTGATCAGTGAAGAGACTCAACAATATCTCTTTAAAAAGCATCCAACTACTCCTGTGTTTTATTGTTTGTCAAAAATTCACAAGGATTTATATAATCCACCCAGAAGACCTATTGGCAAGCATGAAAGAGGCATAATTAAAAGATCACGTGACAGAAGTCCATCTTTGGTTCATCTGTCATATTTTACAGTTTGTGATATATAACAGTTATTTCAGATTTCACAATACATTTTTCCAGTAAATCAGAGGCACATGGTTTGCCTTGCTCATGCTAATTGTTTTATGCAAAAATTGGAAGAGTTGATTGCATCTTCTTCCAGGCAGACAAGAGACTTATTGGGGTTACAGTACATTGATGAAGAAGCCCCGTGAAGTCCCGCTTTGCCCGGAGTCGCTTTTCTGCTGCTTACTCACTTGCAAGCTGATTTTCTGCTATTGGATTACATTGGACTACAACAACCAGGAGCCTTTACTCTTGATTGGAAGGCGGGCCTATAAGAACAGGATGCGCGCGTGCACCCGTGGAACCCCCGTGAAGTCCCGCTTTGCCCGGAGTCGCTTTTCTGCTGCTTACTCACTTGGAAGCTGATTTTCTGCTATTGGATTACATTGGACTACAACAACCAGGAGGTGAATTAACTCACCACATTGACTTTCGAGATAATTTTAAGATAATTTAAAAGTGCACTGACACTTATATTTGTTTAATTTTTTTTGTTGTATAGCCTTTACTCTTGATTGGAAGGCGGGCCTATAAGAACAGGCCGCGCGCGCACCGCGCGCGCGCACCCGTGGAAGCCCCGTGAAGTCCCGCTTCGCCGCAGCGTCGCGGACTAGCGGGCTAGCGGTCAATTCTTTACCAAAATTGCTCTCGTTTCCATCCACAAAGAGAGCTTGTGAGAGCCCCCAAACTGTGAGTGTTAAACGTTTATAGAATCTAGTTTTTAGGAACATTCTGATTACGGGTTCTTGCCTAATCTTTAACCTAATCTTTAACCTAAATGAAACGAAATCTTCATACACTTCGCACTGGGATGCCTCCCTTACAAAGTGCTTTGTTCAATTCTAGCAAAATACAAGCCAAAACTGTTCCATGTGTCTCGACACCCCGTCTAGACAGAGTAGAACCTCCAAAGCTTCCCATTGTAAACAAGTGTACTGTTCTTCCTGTAACTAGCTCACTGAAACAAACTCCAAGCACCCAAGATATACGCTCCTTTTATCCGAACTGTGCAACTCAAAGCTCCACCTTGAAAAATTCTAAAGCCACCTCACAGCCTCCCCCAAATATAATTAGTCATAATCAAGCGGGGTGCAGCACCACTCTACATGTTTCCTTGTCTGACAGCACAGTTTTAAGAGGGGAATCTATAGCTCAAATCACGGATACTAAACTCAGTCCCACTCCAGTAAAATCGCTAGGGGATGTAGCTGTGATTGACCTACCTTCCCCTAATTCTGATTTTACGGTACAAGAAACACTTGGTAATTTTTCCTTCTCAACTAAAATGTTTTCAAATGGAGGTTATACGAAATCTAATGTAACTTCCTCTTTTCTATTTCCCACTCCTCGTAAATGCCCTTCAGATGAAAAGCCCCAACCATTACAAAATGTGTCTAAAGTAGTTGAACTAACTTTGGGAGCAATGAACTTAACTCTACAAACTATCATCACATTGTTTAACACACTGAATACTAAAATGGATGTACAGGGTGCGCAGTTGTTATCTATCTTAGCTTGGCAGGCGAAGAAAGAAACACTTTGGGCGCATCAACGACCATTGACTAATGAGCCAATCGTGCAGCCACTTAAACTGGCGTCTGTTGCCCCATGACTTCTACCTTGGCTCATAATAGTCCTCTTGTAAAAGTACCATTGAATGCACTAGAAATGTCCAATCTGCATTCCCAAACAGAAACGTAATTGTCTCCCATCACCATAGATAATTCAGGTATATTGTGCTCTCTCCCGTATATTGGTCAGGTCATCAGAGAGATTGCGCCTGTTCCTGAAAAAGGTGCAGGTGGGGAGTCCATGAGTGACCGAATTCTTGAACCGTACACCATTTTTTCTAAAACTAAATCTCAATTACCCCCTAAAGCTCTATCCTCTGAGAAAAATTTCCAACTAAAAAAGAAAAATTCAGAGGTGGTAAAAAAAAAATCTAAAAATGTAAAGAAAACTGAAGTTGGTGCACCAACAAGTTCGAAGCAATTTTTCAACAAACTTACTCTCCCTAACAAGCACAGTCAGCAAACGGCCTGCGCTATTACAAAAAAGTATACGCAACTAAGTCAAATTCGCAAACTAAAACTTAACTCCATAACTGAAAATTTTGCACCCCCGGTTTCATATGCATCGTTGGACAATCTGGTCCGCGCAGTTCAAAATTATGAAAAACAACAAGTGAGTCTGGAAGTGCATCCTCCCTCACTGGCTGTTGAACCCAGCGATAAACAAACCCCAGTGCAAAAAACTGCGATTTTGACTGCCGAACGCTCCACATTAAAAGAACCAAAAGTTTCTCAACCTTGCACATCGACTGAACACGAACAAGAGATGTTGGCGAATTGTCGTTCAGAAATTAGAAAGGAGGTTGATGCGTATATGAGCAGATTTGCTTCGTTACCGATACTAAAAGGGCCCTTACCTGCACCACTCAGCCCCGATACTCCATCCACTCAGCGACCTGGATCTAAACCTTCGGTCTCATTCAAGTGTGACAACACCAAGAAACTAGTAGTAGCGTCCACTCCCTTGTCTGATCATGATGCTGAAATTGCCTCTCTGCTGAAATCTTTACGCCCTCCTGCAAGCAATCTACCTTGCTCTACAACAACAACTTCCCTCAGTAATCCACCTGTTAAATCAATCTTGAAGACAAAAGTAGGTAAGGAAAAAAATATTGCCTTAGTACTCGGTTGTCGACCAGCACCATATCCACAATATGTGCTAAACCGTCATAGTATCCTACAGATTTATTCCGATATTCCATTGTTGCAGGACATCGGAACTTCAGATATAGCGCAGGTAGAGTTCGTTAATGATAATTCAGTAAGTACGGCGTGCCTTTGGTTGAAGTCCAGAGTTGTTAGGAATCTTATATGGGAAGCAAAGAATCAACTCCTAGCTTTGGGTTTCATACTTCTATTGGGTCCAACCAGCTCCTCTGACGGATCACTCAGGGCGGAAACATGGATTAGTTCAGCCCTAAGCGAACTCAACAAGGACTCAGACTGTACAGAAGGATACCTAAAAGATAACGTGACCTCCAAATGCTGCTGTAATTGTGACTCCAGAAGTTAACTATCGTACAAGGTTAAGAATGAACGTATTATTTCCCTCGCCTCATGGAACACCCGAGGTTTTAGTCATCTGATAAATAACACACTAAACACTCTAAATAATTACGATGTGACTCTATTACAAGAAACGTGGCTTACAAGCTTTCCCTCTTGGGACAATCATGCCATACACTTTTCACCAGCACTACAAGGCGAAAAGGGGCGACCAATGGCTGGTCTTTTGACGGCCACGAAATTAAGTACTAATGCCAGTATAATTTACTCCTACTCCCCAAATCCTTTTGCCCAACTAACTGTTACCTCAATAGAGTCAACCTTGTACGCTTTAGTCAACTTATATTGGAATCCCAAGAGCATTGAAAATCGGAGGTTTCTGAATGATGTTGCAACGATGCTGGACTTCATTGTATTTACCCCTAAAATACAGTACACAATTGTTGCCGGTGACCTCAATCTGCACTGTTTTTCTACCAATTATGTTTTAGGAGAGTCGAGACGCACAATGTGGGAACAACTTATGCTTTCCAGAGGCTTTTGTATGATGAATGGAAGTAAATTTGACATCAGTGTCTCAGCTCATACGTGGCAACAAGGTGCTGCAAAAGCCACAATTGATTACATCTATGTGAATGACAAGTTGTACTCGAAAATCCATTCCTTTAATCTAGAAACCAACCCAAATAGTGATCATCGTCTGCTCACTATTAAGTGGTTGACCAATGTACCTTCTACAAAATGCAACACAGTGGCACATCTGGGTCAAATAACTGTTTCTAATCAGTTAAATCGAATAATCTGGAATGAGAACAAAATAAATGATTTAAATAATTCGTTGCATGTTGCCTTCCGTCACTCACGTGAAAAAACATCCTCCACTGTTGTACCCTATTACGATCTTATACAACATTTTGCAGATAATAGGGTGCGTAAAAAACAGTCCTTTAGAGGCTTACATAATTTCGATATAGAAGCGAAAATCAAAAAAACAATTTCGATTCCAAAAAAGAGAGGCCTTGAAACTCCCACTAAGCATTAGGTTTACTACTCTCACTCAAGTTAAAACCTCATACAGAAATTGGCGAAGACACCATCGCAGTAGACTATTCCAACGAGATGGAGAACTAATGCTGCAAACCATCCGCGACCATAACACGGCACAAATTTGGAAAGCTTTAACTAATGCCATATCCCCTGTACAATCTATGTCGCAACTACAGAGTGTGCCGGAAGCAAGTTGGATTAATCACTTCTCTAATGTTTACGTTAGTCCACCCAATTCTGAACCAACTCTTAGCACCTTTCCTCATAAACGGTTTCATATCATCATCTCTAAATCTGACATATTGTACTTCATCAATAAAATAAGTCGGTCCAGAGCTCCGGGTCCTGACGGACTGTCCAATAAAATTTTTAAACAACATCCAGTAATATGGTCATCAATACTATACCAAATTTATGAACATATCAATGAAACTCAAGAGATTCCTGCATCTTGGAAACATTCGCTGATTGTTCCAATCTATAAAAAAGGTGATCGGAGTCTCCCAGAGAACTATAGACCCATCGCCTTACTAGATGCTCCTGGGAAACTTTATAGCCGTATCATTCTACAAGAATTGAACAAATGGACCATAAACGAGCTCAAAAGAGACCCGTTTCAAACCGGCTTTGTTGCTGGCTTAGGAACATCAGTGAATTTGATCACCCTGAACATGTTAAAGTCTAAATATGCAGAGGTCAATCAACCGTTTTATATGGCCTTTATAGATTTTTGCCAAGCATTTGATTCGGTCGACAGAACATTGCTTTTCCAGAAACTACAGAAGTATGGTTGCCCTCCTTCACTATTAACTATAATTAAAAAACTACATACAAAAACATCTATTCAAGTAAGACTATCAGTTGATGGATTACTACCTGCGCACATTGAGACTTTGAGAGGCTTGAAACAAGGGTGCATTCTGGCGTCCACTTTGTTTAATTTATTCATTCTTGACATAGGTGTCTTCTTTGAACAAGTAATATCTGATTCACCAAAACTAGGATCTCAAAAGATCACATGGCTTCTTTATGCCGATGATCTTGTCCTTATTTCTCAAACTCCAAAAGGACTACAAGAATTACTGCACAAACTAGACACTTATACCTGCATTAACAATTTGATCATTAATGTGGACAAGACACAGATAGTAGTTTGTCAAAAAAAGAGGCACAGAAAATTGGGGAATTTCCAGTGGTATTTGCAGAAAGCCCCTTTAAAGATTGTACCCTTCTATAAATATCTAGGGTTACCATTTTCTGGCACCGTGAAAAATCAAATTTATAATGATACCCTGAAAGCAAAATCCATGACTCTTATATCTCAAGCAAAAATTATCCTACATAAGTATGGTAAATTTACCTCAGCTCATGTTGTCACTTTTTTTAATCAAAAAGTTGTCCCTATTTTAATCTATGGAGCTGAAACATTGCTTCCACAATCAAGATATTATTGGGACAGACATGAAGGGAATTTTTGGAAAGCAGTTTTTTGTCTACCTACGTGTACGCCTATCTGTATGCTGAGGTATGAATTGGGCCTCATCTCTCTATCTGCACTAGTCCTTTGGAAATTTTGTAACTTTTATCGCAAATGTCTGTTAGAAATTAACACAAAGAATTTAATAGGCCCAATTGCAATGTATATCTGCTCTTCCAACGATGTGTTTCCGAAAAAATGGGTAAAAGACATTTTGATATAATATTTTTTTTTATTGTTTTTTTTTGGACATAAACAAACACGGCACCAAGAGGTAGCCGACATTTAGTCATTACACATAATTCTTTAACATTTAAACATTTAAACATATAAACATACAGGTATTCATCTCATCCCGGCATTTGGATTAGATTTATACATAGTACAGCAGTGCTACATCTAGAGTTACTTGATAGCGTTTCAGTAGCTCAAAATAGTTCGTTGTACGGCACTCAGTGTCTCTTGTCTATTCTTTGCTTGCCCTCAATTGTCCTCCCATTTACTCCATACCTTGGCCACTTTCTCTGGACATCCTCTTGTGGTGTACACCCTCGATTCCATCGGGATGCACATGTCCACGTCGGCCACCCATTTGGCGTATTGTGGTGACGTGGGCGAGCCCCACAGTTGAGCTATGTTTCTCTTCGCCAGACTCGTGGTTGTTGCAAACATGAGCTTTTCGTATCTGGATAGTTCTATATCCGAGTCTATTCCCAGTATCAGGAGTTTGGGGTCCATCGGTATATCACGGTTAAGTACTGTTGTGAGCCTATCACAGCATTGTTGCCAGAAGTCCTGTATCTTCGGGCATTCCCACAGGATGTGGAAGAAGGTTCCTTTCAGACGGTGACATCTTAAGCAGTTCGGATCCATCGCTCTTCCCCATTGATGCAAGGCCTCTCTAGGATAGTAAATCCTATGTAGGATTTTTAGTTGCACCAGTCTGATTCTAGCTGAGATTGCTGATTCTCGGGGGTGCATCAGTGCCAATGTCCAGTCCTCTGCCTGTATTTGCCCCACATCCCTTTCCCATTTTTCTTTAAGGCCTGTGAGTTCTTTCGTGGCAAACAAGTTGATGGCATTGTACATTGTGGTTGTTACTTTGTGCCCAATTCGTTCCATCACCACGTTTCTCTCAATCGGGGTGCATTCTGGCACGTTTGTGAGATCTATTTCGCTTGAATTGAGTGCATGCCTTATTTGCAAGTAGTGGAAGTGTTCCGTGTTGGGAAGTTTGAATTCATCTTTCAGGTCTTGGAATGTCTTGATTTCACCATCTTGTATCAGATCTTCTAGTGTTTTTATCCCCGCCTCCTCCCAGGATGTCCATTTGGGGATGCCTGTAAGTTCCGGGAGGTGCTTATTCCACCATAAGGGTTGCTTCAGTGTGAGCTTTCCCTCCCATCCCAGGTGTTTATGTGCCTCTGTCCAAACCTGCGTTTTCTGAGCCATCATTGTGGGTGTGACTTGTCGGGTTTTTTTTTGGTATAGACTTTCTAGTGGGGTGACACCATGGTTCGTTCTGGCGTCTGCTCTGTTGTGTGGCATCATTGGGTCAGCGTGCAGGCTATCATCCACCACCGACATTTGGGCAGCCCAGTAATACGTCTGCAGGTGTGGCAGTCCAATTCCTCCCTCCCACACTGAGCGCTGAAGGGTTCCGAGAGCAATTCGTGGGTGGCCCCCTCCCCAGAGGAGTTTCCTAAGTGTTCCATTTATTTTGTGAAATTCTATTTGGGGTATGTGTATTGGTGTATTCTGCAAGGCGTATAGAAACCGGGGTAGGGCCAGCATCTTGAATAAAGCAGCTCTTCCCAGTAGGGTGAGCGGGAGGGCCATCCAGTGCCTGACATCATTTCCAAATCTATATCTTACTGGGTGTATGTTTCGTCCTATATACTGTTTTAGGTCAGTTGAGATTTGTATCCCCAGATATCGGAACTGCTCGTTCTCTATCTTGTACGGGCTAGCAGTTAAGGCCACTGTATCAATACCCTTTATTGGAAAGATCAGAGATTTATCATAGTTTACTTTTAACCCACTAAAGGTTCCATATGGGCTTAGTGTATTGGTTACAATGGGCCAGGAGACCACTGGGTCACTGAGATAAATTAGGAGATCGTCTGCATATAGGGACACCTTGTCTTCCCAGTCCTGTGCCCAGTGGAACCCTTTCCAATTTATGGACTCTCTTAACATTATCGCCAATGGTTCAATCGCAAGTGCAAACAGCATTGCTGAGAGGGGACATCCCTGCCTGGTGCCCTTCCCAAGTTTTATGGGTCGTGAGGTCCAGCCGTTGACCCTGATTTCTGCAATTGGGGCATTGTATAGGAGTTTGACCCAGTTTATGAATTGCTCTCCGAACCCCATTCTGCCCATGATAAGCCACAGGGCCTCCCAGTGGACCGAGTCGAAGGCCTTCTCAAAGTCAATGGCAAGTACTGCTAATGGGTCCTGCAGAGCGGTCGATCTTTCAATGGCGGAGTGGAGTCTACGTATATTCATTCGTGTGGATCTTTGTGGCATAAAGCCGCATTGGTCCGGATGGACCAGGGAGGTTATCACCGTTTGCAATCTGCCTGCTAGTATTTTGGCCAATATTTTAGCTTCTGTGTTGATGAGAGATATTGGGCGATACGAGCCGCATGCGTCTGGAGTTTTGCCTTCTTTGTGTATTACTACTATGCTGGCTTTTCTTAGATCTGGCGGAAGGATACCTTTCTCCTTTGCCTGCAGGAGCATTTTGAGCATGTGTGGCGCTATGTTTCCGGTGCCAATTTTCTTCCAGATTTCCACTGGAAGGCCATTTGGCCCCGGAGTTTTCCCATTCTGTAGCTGTGAAATGGCTGTCGTCAGCTCCTCCTCTGTTATTGCAGCTTCCAGATCCAGCCTCTGGGTTTCATTTAGAGCTGGGATGGTCACTGAGTCTAGAATGGTGGCGTCCGGCAAAGTCGTCGGTGGGGTATATAATGTTTCATAGTAGGTTGCAAAGGCCTCCGCTATGTCTGAGTCCGTTGAGGCCCAATCATTGTTTGTGGTGTGTATCCGGCGCACTTGTAGGTGTTTCTCCTCTCTCCTCTCCAGCCATGCTAGCATCCTGCCGGCTTTATCCCCTGTTTCATATATTTTGGCTCGCACCGTTCTGTGGGCTTGTTGTGCACATGTCAGTGCCACATTATGTAGTTTCTTCTGTGCCGCCTGTAAGGTCGTGTTGTCTCTTATCGTTCCTGTGAGCGTGAAGTTTGCCTTCGCTCGTGTCACCTCTGCCTCTGCAGCTTTCACATCCTGCTGATGCGTTTTTTTGTGTGCCGTTGTCCAGCTTAGGATTTCACCTCTCAGAGTTGCCTTGTATGCTTCCCACACTATCCCTGCATCGTTCACTGTGTCTTGGTTCAATTCGAAGTATGTTGCAGTTGCTTCCTGGGTTTTTTTTATCAGTTCCGGGAAGCCCAGGTAGTATGCATTCATTCGCCACGTCGGTGGAGGCCGTGGTCTCTCTGTCTCAATCAGTATTGTGAGCGGGGAGTGATCTGAGATTCCTCGGGGATGGAGGGTCGCTTCTACTACTTTATGTATGTTATTACTGGGGAGGAAGAAGTAGTCCAGCCTGGACATTGACGCATGCGCACTCGAGTGGAAAGAGAACTGTTTCTCTGTTGGGTGAAGGTCTCTCCACGCATCCCTCAGGCCCAGTGCTGACGTGAAGGTAGCAAGCTTAGTTGGCAATGCCGGATTTCTGCCTCTTGTATGCGTGCGGTCTTCACTAATGTTCATGACCTCATTGAAGTCTCCGCCGATTACTAGTGTATCTGCCGGACTATTTGCTATTATTGGTATAATTTCCTCAGTTAAGGCTGTCATGAGTGTCGGAGGTGAGTAGACCGCCAGTATGGCTATTTTTTGGTTCCACAATGTGCCTTGCACGAAGACATATCGTCCTCCCGGATCTTGAGTTACTTTGGTTATGTCTATCAGTGTTCTTTTGTTTATCAATATGAGCACTCCTCTCGAGCCCATAGAGAACCCCGCATGAACTGCCTTCTTATATTTTGTTCTCTTGAAGAATTGGCAGTTTGTGCCCGCTAGATGGGTTTCGGTGAGCAATATTATGTCTGGGTCTTGCCGATTCACATATTGCATTATTAGTCTTCTCTTTATACTGTTTCCCATGCCATTCACATTCCACGTCATGAATGTTAGTTTTCTTGCATTATTTCTTGTTGCCGCCATCATTCCCTGGGTTCGGTGTTATTTGCAGATGTGCTCTTTTTTCTTTTTTTAGTCTTCGTGTCTGCTACGGTTGCTGTAACCCTATCGTGCCAGATGTCTGATGAATACCTGTGTAACATCCAACTCCCCCTCCCTATACTCCATCCCCAACTGAAGCATCTGTCGCCCTTTGAATAAAACATCTAACCAAACTAACTAATTTTTAGTGCGTTGCGTTCTTCGGTATTGTGATACCTTGACGTGCACTAACAGTTGTGGGGGGGGTTGTGTCGTGCTGGTTTGTGGGCCGCCAGCATTCATTTATCGGTTACATTATACAGCAGGCTAAGTTTACTTAGTTTCATGCTATGTGTGTTTTCGTTATTCATTCAGCTTTCTATTCAGTCGTTTACTTCTTGTGGTATAGCGTCCATTTCTGGATGCTGTGGTCTTTCTGGTGGTTCATTTAGTCGTGGTCTATTTCTTTTTGGTTCACGGCGTTTGCGTGGATTCCAGTCCCCCTCCAGATTCCTTTCTGCCCAGGTCCATGCTTCTTTGGGGTCAGTGAAGTGTATGGTCGTGCCATTGTGATATATCTTCAGCTGAGCTGGGAACAGTAGACCATATTTCACGTTCAGTGTTAGGAGTCGTTTTTTGAGAGGGTCGAAGGATTGCCTCATTTTCTGTACCTCTCTTGTGAAGTCTGGAAAGAAGCCAATCCTGGAGCCGTTGAATGTTATTTCACCCTTTGCCCTTGCCATCTGTAATATTGCATCTCGGTCCCTGTAGTTAAGGATCTTTGCTATTACTGTTCGGGGTTGTCCCCCAGGTGTCGGTTTGCCCGTCGGTACTCGGTGTGCTCTTTCTATCGAGAATAATTTTGACAGGGCTCCGGGTTCAAATAGGTCGGCAAGCCATTGTTCCAAGAAGATTTCCATGCTTCCCCCCTCAGTCTTTTCGGGCAGGCCAAGAATACGAATATTGTTTCTCCTTGATCTGCCTTCTCCCTCCTCTACTCTGGTCTCCAGTACCTTAATTCGTTCCAGTGCCCTGTTCATTTGCTGGCCCATTCCTCTCAATTCATCCTCCGCAACTGATATTCGGGTCTCAGCCTCTCCAGTGCGGGATGAGAGCTTTTGTAGATCGTGGCGCAGTAGGGAGACCTCTGCGCTGATGCCATCCATTTTGACTTCCATGGACGCTCGCGAGTTGGAGATGGCATTCATCACATCCCTTAGGGATATATTCTCATCCGGGTTTTGAGTTTCTTCAGGCATGTTTGGCTCCGTTGTTTGAGCTGGGGTGGAGGTAGTGTATTGCTCCATTGTACTTTGATTGGGTGCTTTCTTGGTCTTTTCTTTGCCCATTACAGCGATTATGTGTCGACTCGTTACCACCTTGCAGGGTACAGGATTTAGTGTCGCAGTTCAGAGTGTGAGATTAGTTCACTCTGTGCTGCCTGTGGTTTGTGGAGAGGTTAGTGTCCCAGCCGTGTTGTTCGTCAGTGTGGTTGCGCTTCTGTTTATTTAATATCTCACGTCAATGCATTCGACTTATCGTGGCTGGCTCGGCTCATGCAGCTATGTGTACCTCTGTCTGTTGGGGTGATGACAGGTTCGTACTGTACTCTCCTCTAGCCCCCTTGTAGTCAGACCTATTGCATTGGATTGCTTGTGGGGATTGATTCAGCTCCTAGGCTTTGGGGGCTAGTTAGGGGTATCTTGTCCAATTGTCAGGATTGCGAGGGAGTTCTATCTTTGCTTGATTCCTTATCGCTCATTGGACCTGTCTATCCAGCCCTTAAGCGTGCTTCTCCCCCTTTGCATTCCGTGTGTTTCTGCTTGGGTTTGCCAACTCCGTTAGACGCCTTCTCACCTGGTGGTTTTGGGGCGTTTATGGAGGCTCTCTGTTGTAGGTGTGGGCTCACCCTTCCCCTCTCCCCCCCATGCGACAGTTCTTATTTACTTGTTTTTGTGGTTAGGCGAGCGGTGGGGGGGGGGTTCTTTGCCGCTGGTCTGTCGTCCGCACCGATAACTGATGCGTACTCCCCGCCTCCCTCTCTCCTTACCGCCTCGGTTGTGTTCACGTCGGCTGTTGTTCAACGGGCGCTCAACGTTATACGGAGCGCCCGCGGGTACTTGTTTCCTTCGTGGAGCGGAGGTCGGGGCACTGCGTCACAGCCCGCCGTCAGGGGCTGCCTTTCCCTCTCGGAGTCGTCCTCGATCTCCGTCCTCACCCTCCGGTTGTGATGCGTGGCGGGGAGATCAGCGCGCACCCGTCCGATGCGATCAGCCCTGTGCCTGGTCTCCCGTGCCTTTCATCCGCTCTGTCTGCTCCCAAGGTTATTAGTTCCTTCTTCGGACGCTCGGTGGCCGCTTTTCCGAGAGTGGCATGCAGCGGAGGAGTCAGTTCACATTTACCACTGCCGAACTCAGAGGCGTTCACCTCAACGCCAGAGTTCCGTTGTGTCGCCTCCACTCTGCCGGCCTCGGTACGTGTCAGGATGTGCAGCGTTTCTTCCCTCTCGGCGCCCAGTGGCCATCTTGAATCTGTTTCAATGCCGGTCGCTGTATTTTACCCAGACAGATTTCCCTGGATCTCTCCGCCGATTCCCTTTCCAATTTCAGCGATCTGTAGCCGCGGATTCGCGCTTCTGGTAGGTGTCGTTTTATGCTTCCCTACTCATGGTTTTCATCAGGATTTTGCAGGATTCTGCTGGCGGCCCGGGAGCAGTGAGAAATCACGTCTCCATGCCGTGCCCGCTGGCCACGCCCCCGTAAAAGACATTTTGAAAGTATTAGTAAATGCTGACATCTCCATTGACCTGCTACTTACAAACCCTAATCAAGCAAAAAAAAAGATTATACTGGCACGACTGGATTGTAACACAAGAACTTTGTTCAAATTATGTGGATTTTGATTTAAATCTCTTTCCACATAAGAAGCTCAAACAAATGGCCAATTATCTTGTAAAGTCTCCATCACATTACGTACGTGCAGAAATGCTAAGAATGCGCCTGAATCTTCATCCAACAAATCAAATTTTGGCAAGACGTGGTCTAATTTCAAAAAATGAAAATTTCTGTCGCTTCTGTAAAGACTATAAACAACTAGAGTCATTAGCACATATAGTGGTTGATTGCCCGGCTTTGAATGGCTTACGCAAACACTACTTTCACAATTTATTGCAATTAAACTGCAATCACTCCTCAAATCATATATGGAGCTTACTAATGACGAGCAATCGAACTGCCATTCATATCGCTCTTACGCAATTCATAAAAACAGTCTTGCCTTGAAATTCTTTTCTTATGTTTAATTAACAATTTTACGAATTCTCTTAAGATATAGGTTGTTCTTCTTTTCTTCTTTTTTTTTTTAATCTATGTTTCGCTAACATTTGTTTAATCATTTTTGTGAAAACCGAGAACAACTTACTTTTAATATTGGCTAAACTTGCTATGTCTATCTATATGTACATTTCTACATTTCTAATGAGAAAGATTATCATCCGTTGTAAACTATGTAAAAAGTATTTAATTGTATATGTTGTAATGAATAATATTTTGAAAGGTTGAATTTTTTCAGCCAAACAAAAATAAAAAAAATAAAAAAAAAAAAAAAAAAGTACATTGATGACATTTCTGTCAATGTTTCTGACAAGTGCCAGGTGAAGCAGGTAGTGGGGACCACATACAAAGTGTGAGGACGGGGTGGACCAGGCTCGGTAGGGATGCACACCCCACCAGGCTTGTCAGGTGAAAGGGGACCAGAAGGGCAAGTGCAGGTTGTAGGGGGTGGGGTCAGGAAGACATGGTGCTGGGGTATACTAGATGAGGAGGGCCTGGTACCCTGTGGAGCTCAGAAGGGACCAGGCAGCCAGTAAATGCAACAGAGAGGGGCATTAGCAGGGGCGGGGGGGGTGAAGAAGAGAGAAATTGGGTCATGAAAATCTTCTGGAACTTAAGGAGATAAGACAGAAGCCTAAGAGGGGCAGGCAGGCCAGTACCGAGGGGTGCTCCTGCCGAGTCAAGAGATCTATTTCACACTCTCTACTTGGAATAACGTCTGATCTGCAGAAAATTGCAGCTAGATGACTGGAGGTCTCTACGAGGGATGTATTTAGGGAAAGAGTCAGGTATAGTAGGGTCCCTGCCCCCAGAAAGCCTTGTGGATGATGCAGAGGGTCTTGAACTTGATCCTCCCAGCCACCGGGAACCAGTGAAGATATTTTGGGGCTTGAGAGTTGCAGTCCCTGGCCTTGAATCCAAGGCTAAATCTTGCAGTCCTATTCTGGATTAGTTTAAGGGGGCGAAGGAAGGATTTAGGCACATCGAGGAAGTGACTGCTGCAGTAGTCCAGCCTGAAGAGGACCAGAGCTCTGAAGACATTGAGTTTCTGTATGTCTGCTGCTCCAATGTTCTGCTTAGATTCTTCAACTATTATGAGTTCATTACAAACGGGGCTGAAATTAGGATTGGATAAGCAGGAATTACAAGCAGTGCCTGGGTATCCGTAGTAACCAGTCACCAGGCGCTACCACTAGGGAACAATGAGCTAGTTTATAGGGTTACATTAGTTGGCCTGGGGAGCCGAAGGTAGCGCCTGGTAACTGTTGGTTTTAAGCTCACCTGTCTCTACTACATGTGATTTTATTTGAGTCACATACTGAAAATAATCAAACTGACATTTATTGTCGTTATATAAGTCAATCATATTGATGGTAATACATACAAACATCTAAGATAAATAGAAATGTTGAGGCGTATGAGTGACATTACTTCACAAGCAGTAATTAATTAAAAATGAATGATTTAACAATTGCATCTCAAGTGACATACTATTCCATTTATTGTACAATGAAAAAAGTTTCCAAACACCATGCAAGAGCTTTAAACTGGCTTTGTTATACATTGCGAAGAGAGCCACACATTATTTGAATCTTGAAGTCAACCTTTCAATAAGTTCAAGTTTGGGAGTGCAAACCTCTTTTGCAATGTTCCGTGGCATAGACTGGGCACTGGAAACAACATTTGAATCAATTCCATGCTTTTGCATGGCCATATATTCAATGTCAGATCGATCACCAATTCAAAATCCATCTTCTGGAAGATTGGCTTTATTATTGACAATTATGACAATTATTATGGAACACCTCCAAATTTCCAGTGTGGCAGAACTCAGAGAGTCGCCTCATTTTGTTGTACACAATCTTCTCAAGTGCTGTGTGATGAGGGGAGCCTGGAACCTACCACCTTTTCTTACACTCCTGCTCTTTGCTCAATGGTCCATGTGCACATTCGTGGAAATGTTCATCTTCTTTTCAAGAGTGTATGTTAGAACAATGATGCATCAATGAACGCCATTTTTCAAGCAAAATATCTACAGATCCATCACAAGTTTTTGAGCTCCACCAAAGATGGTTTCTGATAGACTGTGACCAATTTAAAATGTTTTCTGTAGCCTTTTTTCCAGCAGCTGTAATTTGTTTCTAAATTGATTTGCAACATGCCGTACATTATATTGATGCTTTATGTCTGGGAACTGCTGTCACACGGCCTGGGCTATAGAAGCATGCCTGTCAGTGGCTATCAGGTCTAATTGCATTCCTCTGGATTGCAGAATTTGAATGGATTTAATGAAACTATATTTTTCCATGGCAACAGACGATGTACATTAAGATTCTTGCACAACGACTGAACTCCATATTTTTTGGGTTTCCATGGGCCTCATTACGAGCATGGCGGTAGCTGTGCCTGTATGACAGGCACGGCTACGGCCATGCTCACTACCGGTCCTGCCACCCGCGACTGGGCAATAACCGGCCCATTACGAGTTGAATGGGCCAGTAATTGTCCATTCGTGGGTGGAGGTAATGCCGGGCTCCTGATCCCCATATGGCAGAATGGGGTGGGGAGCATGGTTGCACTGGCACCATGGATAACGGTGCCGGTGCAATCACGAATTCTGCTCGCGGGTGCCGCAGGCGGGCTGTCAGGACCCGCGATCAGAACTCGTAATGCGGCGGGATGGAATTAACAGTGCCAGTGACTTACCGGCACCGTTCATACCGTCACCGCCAGGGTCCTAATGAGGCCCCATGTCTTTGAAGCGGTAGTGCAATTTGTGAATCTATCATTTGAATAAGCCTATGTTCCCGTAGACCTTAAGGAAGCATGGATTACGCCTCTTTTAATAAAGGAGAACCTGGACCCGTCAATACCTGGCAACTTTAGGCCCATAACAAATGTGCCTTTCTTGCTCAAGATCATTGGCAGGATTGCTTATTTACACTACAAAAAATGTGTAGATACAAATGAACTACTGACTAATGAGCAATCCGGATTTAGGGCTAAACACGGAACAGAGACCGCTCTTTTGGACCTTCAGGCCAATATTGCTGGTATTATCCAACAAGGAAACACTGCCTTACTTATGCTACTTGATCTCTCCTCGACGTTTGATCTTATTGATCATGATCTCTTGGCAGAGAGATTGAGAACTATTGACAGATGATCTCCATTGGCAACTAATGGGTTTAAATCATTTTTGGGCCCAAAGATGGCCGCACTTGTAAAGGGAAACGTTTGCTCCTTGAAAATGATGTTGACCTGTGGCGTCCCGCAAGGATCTTGTTTGTCCCCGTTGCTTTTTAACATTTTATCGAAACTACTGTGTGACATGCTTGAAAACCTGGGTGTCCAGTTTATGAATTATGCTGACAACACCCAGTTGATATTTGAACTGTCAGGCTCCTATGAAAAAGATGCGCAAAGAGTTAATAAAGTGTTCAATGCTATCCAAAATAGGATGGCGACTAACTCTCTTGCACTCAATGAGGCAAAGACCGAACTCTTAATACCTGGCACTCCTCAGAAAACAGGGAAATTAAATCAACAATACAAAATTTTAAGATTAATAATAGTTTAATCGAGGTTTCAGATCATGTTAAAACCCTGGGTGTTTTCATGGACTTGCATCTCTCTTATAAGAGACATGTGTCCTATCTAAAATCAACATGTGCATTTTATACTAACCTAATATGGCGAATTTGACCGTACCTAACAGAGCAAAACCTAGCTCTGATTGCGGGAGCAATAATTAACGCAAAACTGGACTATTGTAACAGTCTTTTGATGGGTATTTCCAAGAGCAGCACTAAAAAACTGCCAACCATACAAAATGGTGCGGTTAGGGCTGTTTTAGGACTGAACCGTCGGGAGAAAACTCCATTGGCTGCCAGTCCAACAGCAGATAACATTTAAATGCTCTGTTAAGTCTTTAAAAGCCTAGCTGGTAACACTCCTAACTATCTCGCCAAAAGACTAACTAAGGCACCCGTTCGAAGAAACCTTCAATCCAATGATAAACATGACCTTCAGCAACCACGAAAATTCTTGGAAAGAGTAAGTGGCACTAATTTTGTTCACTGGGCTCCAATGATTTGGAATGCCATCCCCCCTCTGATTAAAAACAGCATGTCTCTTGTTGTCTTCAAGAAAATTGCTCAAGACACACCTATTTGATGAAGGAGAAATCTAACAGTTCCCGTTGCTCTCTTTGAAGTATCTGTTTTATGTTGTTTGTCTATGTGAGCGCTCTGAGGCCTATAGGCGATATGGCGCTATACAAAAACCATAATAGATAGTATTTAGTAACAGAAATACCTGGACTGTCACACTGTCCATCACCAGCTAGCCAGAGCCTTTTGCCACCGAGAGCATTGTCCATTGACATCTGTTTGAGAGTCCAAGCCTGGCTAATAATGAGGAACAAGAAATCTTTCTGTTATTTGTATTATGTTTTTTTTAAAGCAACTTGAGCCCCACAAAGTTAGACAAACTTCCAATAGTACTGTACATTGATCTGCTAAACAACAAAGCAGATGAACCAAATACATTTCCAGCAGGCACCTTTCCAAGTATAGGTTGAGCAGACCATGAAAATGAGTTATGCCTGTGTACAAAGCTACCCTTGATCTTCAGGTTTTTGCCTTTGACTAAATGATTAAACTTCACCAATGGCTCCCCGCAAATCCTCCTATGCAATTCATGATCACATTTAATCATTTTCATAATATCGATAAAGCAGCAGTCGAATGCAATGTATTTTGGTTCCTTTAATAGCTAATCGTCCAGAAGTATACTGGTTTGCGATTCCAATGTGGGGGATAAGTCCTCAACACTAGGAAGAGGGAAGTCCACATCACAAGCACAATCGTCAATCAGTAGTGAAGATGCTTCGGTTATTTCTGTGTGAGATATTTCTAATGTGTCTACATGTATTGGGGAAACAGGGAACATTGTCTATTTCTTAGCATTTCTATAAAGGGTATGGATTGTGTGAATGGTTCTGAAAGCAATTCTGTAACCTCTTCTGTGTTGTCTGTTTCTTCTGGGTGACCTTGTGTGCTGTAACAATGATCCATGGTTACTTTCCATGGGTTCCTGCTGACATTCAATTCAGATTCCGGCCACTGGGCATCTGCATCACAACACTGAATCTTGTGAGGACCATGCTGAGCCTCAAAATGTAGCTGCTCCCACGTGATAATGTTATGACACGCGACATCATTAGTAAGTGTAGTAGTTGTTAGAGTCTTTATGCTCCTCTTCTTCGTAGGCCCATAATTGAATAGAAAATAATGCTTATTTTATAGCGCAAATACAGAACACATGAATTACAACATGAAAATGTAATATCAATGAAATTACTGATAAACAACATTTTTATTACAACCTTTCTGTTATGTACACTTTTTTCCAAATGTTCCTTGAAACAGTCAAATTGGATTTGCCGACTACCAGAGCAAGCTGAAAAACAGAATTTTAATAATGGATGGACCTTGAAATGTGCTCTTCCACTTAAAGAATCATATATACATATATACTTATGTAACAATATATCATTAGAACATATTAAATATTACATCACAGTTAAAATGGATGATAACTGATATTTTACAATATCTTATGTATAACTCTTGTCCACGTGTCTCTTCAATTTCGACCGCTTCAGTAGTACATTCCTTGTACATAACAAATTCAAAGAAAATTGATTAAATTGTTAAACAATTTAATGTTAAAATCCTTGATCTCATAAAGTATATCTTGAGAAAGTTGATTTAATGATTGTCGACCTTACAATCTAAGTTAAACTATCTGAAAAGATATGTTTAATCACCTGATTAAAATGTTTAAATTAGTATTGACATAAAGTCGAACACTGTGTACATGTAACATTCTAAAAAGACATATTTGAAAACTGTACCTGATAACCTTCAGAGATGTTGCAGGGAGTTGGTGCCAGATCATCCTGCTAAAAATATTGATTAAATTGGGGCCCCTTTCATGCATTGTAATGTAATTTTTTTTCAACGATTCAATTTTTTGCTAAGCAGCTAAAGTTTATAATCAAAAACATACATACACCATTTATATAGTGAAAGGATCTATGTTATTTATTGACAAAGTACATTTTTCTGAAGGTTTACTTTCATTGTTGCATGTGTTTCAGCGATAAATACATTGAGGTTGTTGATCGAATGCTTTGCAATTTGCTGTCAGTATTGCAAACAATAAGTTATCTTAAATGTAAAAAAGATATTGTTAATCAATATCTATTAGTATAAATCAATAAATTACCACTTCTCACCTCATCCTCCAGACCAGCTGCAGTAGAAGAATAGTATGTTGTTGAAGTTCCAGGCTTTGCCTATATAACAGAAATTGCAATAATAAAGATGTAATATAAAGGCCTCACAGGGGATTGATTCGTCTATGAAATTTTCGGACCGTTTGGCACTTTCACTGATGGGAAGAGCCGCACTGATTAAGATGGTGGTACTACCACGACTGTTATATTTTTTTTTTACTAATCTCATGTACATGATCCAGCACTCTTTATTTTAGACTTTAGATGCT
Organism: Ambystoma mexicanum; assembly: GCF_040938575.1. NCBI lineage: Eukaryota > Metazoa > Chordata > Amphibia > Caudata > Ambystomatidae > Ambystoma > Ambystoma mexicanum. Next base: position 1,420,205,580 of record NC_090923.1, read on the forward strand.
GCTGTAAACTGATATTTCTGGAGTGGAAAGCAGCATTCTCTGTGTTGAAACTTCCACACACAGATGGTGGGATCCAGCTCCCTTGGTTTGAGTTATACTAATTGACGGCACAAGCACAGCATGTCGCTAAGTGGCTGGCTGGCGGAGAAACGTTGGACACCTCGCTTATGCAAGGTGCCATCAGACTAATATTTCTGAAACAATCTCTGTGAATTGCTGAGGGCTGCCTACCAGATACTCCACTTATGCTAGATGTGGACAGGAAAATATGCTGCAGGATCGGGAAGGTGTTCAATATAGGAGATGCGTACTCTACGAATATACCCCTGGCAGCTACAGTGTGCTGAAATAGAGGTGACATACTCTTGTTTTAGAAAATGGGAGGAGATGGGCCTTGCCACTTGGGGAGATGTTTTTAGAGAAGGTGTGTTTAAAGACTTTTTGAATGTGATGGAGGAGTATGGGATCCATAATGGACATTTTTTAGGATACATGCGACAAAGGCAATGGTAGGAATGACCTGAGGAGCCCGAATGTGCAGACATACTGAATATATTATACAAAGTGGATGAGGGTTGGAAGTCTCGCATATACCAAAGCCTGCCCGCAAAAGCAAGCCCTTGAGTCATGCGAATTAAGGATAAATGGTAGGAGGATTAGGGATTTGCGATGGAAGATAGGCAATGGGACTCTGCATTGTTGTTTATCAAGAGGGTTTCTAGGAATGCAAGATTTCACTTGACACAAATGAACATCCTCTATAGAATGTATATGACACTGCAGAGAGTGGCACGATTCAGTAAACGGACACCTCCTGCGTGCCCATGGGGCGTGGGGGGAGAACCTGCAGATTTTGAACATATGTTCTGGTTATGTCCTAGGGTCATACCTTTTGGCTCCAAGTCCAGGGCACACTGGAGAAAGCAGAGATACTAGGATACAAATGGACCCCTGCAGAATGTTAGCTTGGTATTTACCCCTGCTCAGATGAATCCAAAAACATAGTTAAAGTCATGGATTTGGCTTATGCTCTTGTAAAAACATAGAATTGCCATGTCACGGAGAAGTAATGCTGGCCCATGCTATTCTGCATGGTGGACAGACTGGATGAGGTGGTCCATGGCTGAAACCTTGGAATGGTCTAGGAATGTTTGGAGTCTTGGCAGTTTCTACTAAAAGCTATGCTCCCACGCTCCGATGATCAGCCCCCCCTGAGGATATTGTGTGGCTGATATATCCTTATGGAAGCAGGGAGATGACTAGCCATCCGGCTTAAAACCTACACTACGAGGTGGATGGTGGGCTATCATTCTGGGGCCTGTGCTCTCCTGCCCATTGATCTGACTGGTCCCGCTTTTGACACTATGATGTGGATTTAACCGTGTCTCTCTGCCTTGTTTTGCCCCAATTTTTATTTTGGTTGTAATGTTTACTGCCTATGTTTACCTAAATAAAACAAAATTAAATGTAAAAGATGGTTGATATTAACAAATGGGCCTACAAGCCAATTTGTATGAAAAGCAAATATTATACATAACAATAATCAATATTTTTTAAGTACACCTTGAACAAATACATATTTTGTATAGTCGCATCTGAAGGAATATTCTAAAAAATTACTTAAAAGTTGAGATTGGTTGCTGTTGACTCCGGAATAGTGCTTGGTGTAGCATCACAGTCCTTTAATCGATGTATATATTCATACCATTCTTCAATAGAAAATGGACATTAGTATTATAATTTAGACCACATTAAAAACAATTTAAATAAAATGTGTGTGCAAGCTGCTTGGCCTCACCATTAGGATGTTGGACGTTTCTATGGTTTCCTCCATGGTAACAGTCAGTAATTCCATCAATTATATAAAGGACGCAAAGTGAGTGTGTGTTTGTAAAGCCTCCCATTGCACCAAACTATTCGAGTATCTCTAAAGTAGGGACTCAGAAAGTACTCTAAAGTTCAAAATGTACAAACCACAGTACACCGTGTCATGAAGGAAACTTGTGTAATAAAATATCAATGGAAATATTCCCCAAAAACTGAAACCTGTTCATTATGTTACCTGTTCACAGACTATTTCAACATATTGAGTGGTCATTTATAAGACATATTATACAGGCAAATTTAGAAAATGGTAAAATGCATTAAAAATTCAGCGTCCACTACTCACCTGGGTCAGCGTGTGCTGAAATTCAGTTGGAACTGCATTGGGAAGTAATTTGTGAAGGAGTCTTGGTTGACGCTTCTTAATGTACTGTGATTGTTCGTACTTCTGAGAAGTGCATGCTGCAGACGCAGAATCGATTGCCCCTCACGTCATCCAGGACATCATTGGCTCTGCTTTCAATTTCAGACACTGGAAATCCACAACTCAAGAGCCATTTTCTTATTAAATTCAAATTCTTTGGAAATACATGCAGGATTGTAATCTGGCTTTTAGCATGGCTGTTATTAGTGCAACCCAAAACGATACAAGAAGGTATTTTTGGATTGTCCCTATGACCCGTTAAAGAAATATACATGAATATTACTATTAATAAGTATCACAGTCAGTAAATCAAACATCATATTTCTTTGAAAATAAAGAAAATGTACTTCATAAAAATGACATTAATCTAATGAAGTAATATATTTGAGGGGATTGCCTTAGTTCAATCTGAACATCTGGTTGTTGGAGCATCTAAAATTCAATTGACAACAAACCAGATTTTAAGTGTTGATTAAGCAAAGTAATCTTAACATAATTGGGGTCCTCCAAATTGTTAGAATGGATACAGCAAACATCAACAATGTCCACTCTGACCAAGGAGAGACACTATTTGTTGTGCTCTGTCCAGTGTAAACACTTATTTAATAGGCTATATTTTTCCTAATGGGTACTCTTTTTTGGAACATATAAACCGAACCATTAGCCACTGGCCACGTAATATTAAGAAAATGTCTATTGTCCGCAACCCGGTGTATTGGTTGTGTCTGACCATTTTCACGATTATTTGTCAAAATATCATTGACTTGCTGTACATGACTAGCCTGCTGCGTAGGGCTGGCTGTGTTGGATGGGCTGTTAGGGATATCACGGGTGGCAATGGTGATTTTTAACATGTCTCTCAATCACCTAATTGACGAGAGACGCACATTAGATGGTGCGGCACCCTCCCTGGTTGCCCGTGGGATATGATTAATAGGTACACATGCCTTACTTAATTCCAATAACCTTTGACTCAACGACCCCATCTCCGTTTTCATTTCCAGCACTAAATTGTTCAATGCAACCATTTCTTGTCTCACCAACTGACAGTCTAAAGAAGGGTGACATCCGCCATGGGTGGCCTCCTTTGGTACAATAGATGTGTTAGTAGCCTTGTATATACCTGGTGTTTTCCCCTCAGCCTCAAAGGCTCTCATGTTGTTTCCCAGCCTATTGGGGGATTCATCTCCACTACTAGTAGGATTTTCTGGTGGCATAGGCACTACCAAAGGTCGAAAGTGGTTAGCAGTGGGAACCGTTTCATTAATAAAACATATAAGAGGGGGTGGGGGGGTTGGTTTGCTTACCCGGGGCATTATCAGTGGCCACAGGAGGTTTCTGGGATAATGGAACACTCCCCTTCTTTGCTACTACAGAATTTAAATCAATGGGCAAAGTTTAATTGCATCCCCGTTGCTGGTGCTCGAGCCATGGGCTGGCTATGACATCACAATCCAAGAAATGATTACCCCCACCCCACACACATACATACACACTTTGGGCGAATCCTGTTTAGATTTAGCAAAGGCCAATTTTCTTTTCTTCAATTTTATCTTATTTGCTGCTTTTTTCTGTATGACACCGGGGGTCATTACGAGTCGGGCGGTAAGGGATACCGGGCACCGGTAAGGAGACCGGTGCCGGTAATCCCTTACCGCCCGATTCCGAGGTCCCTTGGAGGGAACCATAAGGAACGTGTGATTTGACCACACGTCCCTTACGGGTCCCGCTAAGGGACCAGGGCGCTAATAATGGGCTTGCCATTTGCAAGCCCATTATTAGTGCCCTCCCCATTCTCATTGAGCCCTATAGGGGCTCAAATGGGAATGGGGACTGGTATGTTCAATGGGGACTTACCGGACCTGCCAGGGTCGGACTGCACCGGTAAGTCCCCATTGAACTAGACCGGTGCCGGACCCGTTATTGGAGGCAGCCATGGCGCAAATAGCGCCATGGCTACCTCCAATCTCGGAATCAGGCCCACCCTCTTCCTCCCCTCACATCCTATCCCTCCCAGCACCTGGCAGTTTACCCAGATTCCCCCTACGCCTGTTCTATTACTGAAATAAGTAATATGTTTTTCTACATTTTAAAATAATAAAAGAACAAATAAAATAGAGACAGTGGAAGAGGTGGGCAAATAAATACCCCCCCACTATCTGATTTTACAAAAGAAAAAGTGACTATTCTTTTGCTGATGCTTAGATTTGGGAACGTATGAACATTTATTGTGAACCCTTTTTGAAAATTGATTCAGAACCGATTGATAAAGATTTGAACGGTTAGGAAGCCCCTTTTTTGTTACAATATATTTACCAAATCCTAGGTCCTAACCCAGAGGGGTTTTCCCTTTAGTCACGCGAGTATCCAACATTAGGAAAGTGCAGGATGAACTCTTTCCTTAAAAGCAGCATATTCTGTTAAAGTGATAATGTGGCAGCCTGGCATCAAAGACACGCCTGTTGCGTGTGCTTGATTTAAGGTTTGACAACAGCTTCAGCAACTATCTCCTTTCAAAAGTCCTGGTTCTACACTTCAAAAAAAGGAGTTAAAATGCAGCACCTTTGAGGTGCCGTTCAACTCTACTGCACACTTTTTACATTAATAATAATAGCATTTCCAAGACTGCAGCACCACTTTTCTAGTTTAATAAAAGTTTGAGCAAACTTGCGTAAATTAGAAAAGTGCCAGTCTACTAAGAAATGCTTGCAGTGCCACATGTTTCTATCAAAATGACAGATTTAAGCAGCTTCCGGTGCTGGAAAGCACAACCTCTCCCCTCCAATTCGACATATTAGAATGGTGGTGCTGGAAACTGGAGGGAGAATGTCTGCTTTGATCACTAACTTTTACCAAGAGCTCAGAATCGTGCCCCAAGTGTAAGAACTTTGAGGCTAGCATAATGCAAGTGTTGTAGGGCCAGAACGAAGACTCATTGCCCGATTCTGCCCTTTTTGTTATTAATCCAAACGTGTTGTCAATGACATAATGTTGCTTTCGGGGAGTGCAGGTGACTCTGGGCCTGATTCTGAGCTTGTGCTAATTATAGTGTTGAAAGCCGACCTTCTCCCCTCCAGTTTCCAGGACCAACATTCTGGGGTGGGTGGAAATGCTGGAGGAGAAATGTGCTTCCCAGCAGCAAAAGTTGCATAAATCTACTGTTTACATAGAAACATGCGTACCAGTGGCACTGCAAGCATTTTCTAAAAGACTGCCACTTTGCTAGTTCAAGAAAGTTTTCTTAAGCTTTCATTAAACTAGAAAAGTGGTGCTGCAGTCTCGGAAATGCCATTTTTATAAAGGAAAAAGTGTGAAGCAGCATTTAATGGCACCTCACTGGTGTCGTATTTTAACTCCTCTTATTGAGGTGCTGAAGCTGTGCTCTGGAGAGCAGAATCCCCTTCAAGTGCCAGTCCTGCATGTCTCATGCTTGCTAAGGCTGTTGTCAAGCAGTAAATCAGAACCATGCTAAAGTTGTGGCTTTGATGCCAGACCGCCACCTCAGCACTTCATCAGAATAGGGTGCTTTTAAAGAAAGTGTTCATCCTTCATGAATGAACACTTCCGTGTTTTGGCATGCACCTCAGAGACGAGCCCTCTGTTTCTGGCAGTGGAGGAGTATTACCGCCCGTGCGGCTTGTCCGAGGCCCCACTTGCCTATGACCTCACATCACCCATGGCAATCACCACACTTGTTGAGCCTTGGGCCTGCCAGTATTCCGTTAATTTTGCCGACACTTCTGGGGGTAAGTGTCCATTTTTCTTCTTACACAGGAAAACATGTGAAAAAAACTGGACGCCAGCTGGTGGCAGAGAATGGAACAAATTTGACTCTGCTGTACATGTACCTGTGATGACGTATGATCGCACACATGTGTAGTGCTCCTCTTTTAGCTTGGCTGGAATCTATGTGATCACTGCGCCGCCCGTTACTGCGCCGCTGAAAATGTGGAGCCCAATTACGGCACAGCACAATGATCAAATAGATGACTTTACCCACCTCCCCCGGCCTGCATACCCTTACCCGACTGCCCATTTTGCAGTGGCTATCCTGGGTGCAAGCCATTTCTTGCAGCCGTAGGATCTGGCAGAGTCCACACAGTGAGAAGATGTGGTGCAGCAAGTCAGACGTGGAGGCAAAATAAGGGCTCTGTGAGCCATCAGTGGGGCAAGCCAGAATTTTGGTTTAGTGCCCTGGTCTTCAAACTGGGGGGATGGCCCCCCAAAGATGGGAGTGAAGGATGTGCAGGGGGAGTCGCAGACTCTTCAAAAAGGGATGTTTAAGATGACTGTTTTTAACATGAAAAAGGATTAAGGTGACTGCTTTTAATAGAAAATATAAGCAGTAAAAAAGCTGCTTATATTTTAAAGAGCCTGTCTCCCCCTGGATATCCTGTGGGCTCCTTACAGGGGGCAACCCCTAGGCGGCGGCCCCAGATACAATATTTGTCCTCAGTGGGGCTCGGTATGAAAAGGTTTGAATACCACTGGCCTAGTGGAAGAGCAGTGATGGCATAATGACTGTGTCCATGGTTATCCCGATGTGTATTAGTGACAGGACTGGCATTTTGGCACTTTAAGCCAGGGGTCAGGCTCTGATCCCAGTCTCATATTTCAGTGGAAGGGATGTGTAAGTTTCCCAGGGCTCTTTCGCAGTGGTGTATGACTCTAAACAACTCCGCTGTTTGTTGTGGAATTTTTTGCCCATAACTTTATAGAATTGCAAATTGTTGCGCTTAGGAGTCAGTTGAAGGCTTCCCTTGGTTGGCAGTCTCACAAGCAGTGCTGCGCCATGCATGGTAGAGCAATGTGGGTGTCATCCCATATAATGCAAGTCAGAGCAATTCTGCATTCTTTCCTTATGTCAGCAGTCTAGCATCCACCCTGCTTGCAGCTGGACCTGAAACTGGAAATGGGCAAAGCCAGAATTTGGTGGCCGAAACGTGGAATATCGGCAACAAGGCTGAAATAAATCAGTAAAACTTACATTGCTCGGACTGCCCAAGTGGGCTACGTACCTGCTGAAACCAGAGTTCTGGTCAGTCCCGTTCATTCCCCTGCTCCAAACTGAGTGGACTCTCGGAAGTCTCATTGCCTCGGAGCGCTGGGGCCTTCCCAGGACAGTGCCCTCAAGTAGATGGGGGTTGCATGGCACTTTGCTTTCCTAGAGAAAGTAACAGATCCACTCATCAGGTCATAGTCTCTCAAAAGAGGATTTACCAAGAAGTATACATATAGTGCTATGGGCGTCGATGTTCGTCCTGAATTTTCAGAAATCATTGTAAGCCACACCAACTCCTGCAGTTAAGTGTTAAAGCGACCAACCAGGAGACAAAGAGCCATACTGTTCTCTCAGTGGCTCACTTCTGAGACCATGGCCTTCATTCTAAGTATGGCGGTCAGAAAATAAGGATGCTGGTAGCAACGTACTGGCACCCTTTCCAGACTGCCCATAGTACGAGAAGGCCAGTAGGAGCCACGGATCCCCCGGCAGGCCTGACCTGCTGGGTTTTCAGGCACCTACCGGCATTACTCTCACTGAAGCAACGGGACCATTAGTAATGTGGCAGTGCTTCAGTCGCCCCATTTCCATTACGTCCTATGGGACTCCATGGAATTGGGGATTAACCATTACCACCGCCGCCGCTTGTTATATGCCCATGGCACCAGGATATCAGGCGGCAGTAAGGGTGTTACGGCCACCTAACAGCGGGTTTTACCGCCACCACTGTAATGAGCCCATGTCCATTTACGATACCGTTTCTAAAAACAGAGTGGAGCCATTCACATGCAAGTTTCCTGGAGAAAAAACCCACATTCTGTGGGTTCCACGATTGCTTAATAAGACTCTGAGCAGGAAAATAAATGCTGTGCAAGGTGAGATTTGCTTCCTTCAATCGGCCCTTTTCCGTGTAGTAATATCCTTTGCAAAAATGCCTTTCTCAAGAACACAGACTGAATCTAGCCATTGGACCTCATTAAGGGCACGGCTAACGCCAAACTCGCTACTGGCCCAGGCACTCGCGAATGGGCCATTACCAGCCCATTACGAGATGATGGTCAGACCAGGCGTGCAGTTCGGCACCGGCAAGCAGAACTCGTAATGTGGTGGAGAGGTAACAACGGCAACGGTAGCATTACTGGCGCCGTTGTTGCCTTTCCGCCACATTCATAATGAGGCCCATTGTTTTTTTAAAGCTACTACCCAGCATGGCTACCCTACTATAGAGCCCAGGCATCCCCCTTCAACCTCCTCCCCATCTCTTAACTTTGTTTTCATTGTTTCACTTTTAACTGTTTTGTTCTTTGCACATATATATTTCTTTTAAATCGACTATGTGTTGGTCAGTGTCTTTATGCTAGGTGTGTCTGCAATTATATTTTGACAGTCGACTCACATGCAGCCAAGGGAAGAGGGGTTTCCAGGGCAGCCCCTGCAGCAGGTCAAAGCACACCCCAATTCACAAGAGACCCCACCCCGTGCTTTACCTTTCTCGTCGTAAGCCAGACACAGAGGAACACAAAAAGCGCCCAGAGGTCTGCTCAGACTTCCTCCAGCATTTCTCTGCCACAGATAGAAACGCCCATGCTTCACGGGAAATGTTCTATTTACTCTTTACATTCCCACTTCTCATACAGAGGTGAACAAGCACGAACATCACTCGCAGTGACAGGCCCTTTAAGTAATGAGCTCACTGAGCACCTGGTGGTTTAGGGCTGACCCCATGCCCCCAATCATGTCAAGCAGGTAGGCCACAGCATTTGTCAATTTGGGACTTATGAGGGAAGAGAGGCGAGGGGCACTTTCACCCCCGCAGTATCCTTCCCCGTTATCCAATGCCACTCATTCAGCCTGTACTGCCATGTATGTGATCTCCACCTCAGAGTTCCAACAATGATCCAGACTGCCACAAAGCCGAGTGTCATCAAAAACCTTTCTGATGTATATTTACAGTGAAAAGACTTTATTGAATAGAGTTTAAAATAATGTGATCCATCGCAAACAAAACCCATAAAATTCAGCCTGTGTGGGAAGTGATGAATATCTTATCTCGGAGTCCCCCCAGATGTCCCCCATGACGTCATTTAAAAAAATCCCATTGTTAATCCTTGCTGTGATGTCAATCGTGTGCTCATGGGCTAAAAAACAGGGGGCTCCAAGTTATATGCTGGCTCATGATGAGGTCAGAGGGTGGAGGCCAGAATGGTAAGAGGTTGGAGAAAGGGGATTGGCTGTAAATGATTATTTCTGTTTTATATGTATTAAGATATAGGTTACCTTCGGACCTACAATCAAAGTCTGGGAAATGCAATTAGGAAATAGTTGGAGCTAGGGAGGTGTCTTGCGATCAAAGTGGAAAAGGATTTGGAGGTCATCTGCATATCATTGGAAGTTCTTGTCGATGGCGTCAAGGAGGGTGGTGAGTTGTTGCAAGTACCTCCTGAATTGCAGAGGTGATTTGGCAGAGGCATGGGGGACCCCGTAGTGTGTGGAGATGGAACAGGAACTAGGTCTGCCCTCCCCGATCTAGTAGGATCTGTCATTCAGAAAGGGCACCAACCAATTAAGGGAATTGTCACAGATGTTGGACACGGTGAGCAGGATTTTGTGGTCAACTGACTCATAGGCTGTGGAGAGGTCAGACATGATGAGTGTGGCAGGTTTTCTTATAAGATGTTTCTCAGATGTCAAGGTGAGTTGTCTCTGCTCCCCTTTCCTCTGGCTGGACTAAAGCCTGACAGGCCTTCCTGGTTGAGGTGGATGTCTTCTGAGAACTTGGGAGTGTATCACTTTTTAAAGAATGTTCACTTTAAATGGTAAATTAACCATAGGTCTACAGTTTACTAATACTGTGGAGTCGGCATCCATTTTCTTGGGGATGGGAGAGAAATTTGTAATAGAACCTGAACTATTCCCAGCGTAAGGGAGGCATAACAGAGGTTTGTTATAGATGGGCACAGCTTCAAGATCTGTTGTTTGATAAGCTAGCCCGGGTTTTGGAGACTCCAAAGATGCATCAGTAGGAAGCCTGGCTTAGTGTTATCCAATCTTCAGAGGACCGCTATCACCACTAGACCTACTTCACTGAAAGGCAGGGGTCTGCAACCATTGTCTCTCCAGATGTTTGGCACTACAACCCCCATCAGCCTTCCCCATCATGGTCAATGGTCAGAGATCATGGGAGTTGTAGTTCAAAACATATTGGCAGCTGCAGGCTGCAGACTCCTGCTCTAAGGTATGGCCAAGTAAGTCAGAGTTTATTGAACGCACTTGTACCATCGGGTTGACCTGAGGATCAATGGTCAAGTTCTGATCAATTAAGATGACGAGGATTTTTAATGTGTGTGCTAGGAATGGGGCAATGATCACGTTGGAGTGCCATATGAAAGGTTTGCAAACACTGTGGTTGGGCACAGAAAAAGCACCTCAATTTTGTAAGGGGTTAACTTAATTTGGCCCAACCAAAGTATGAAAGAGCTCACAGAGGAGGTGAACTGCTACTGTCCCCAAGGGGGGAGAAGACACAAATAAAAAGACAACACAGGTTAATTATGTTAAATAGTCTCTCACACACACACACGCACACGCACGCACGCACACACAAACACAATGTGAAGTATGAAGTACAAATGAAAAATTTACCACAATTTCCTCCAAATATATAAAACACGTACACGCAGACACGAAGTGAAGAGTATGAGAAAATGTCCTCACATGTTCAGTCACATATTGTGCAAATGTGAGGCAAGCAAATACGCACAGTGAAGGTCAGGAAGTACAAATAAAAAAGGACAACGTGTTCACTGTTGCAATATTGCGGGGTTTAGGACTTGGGCAAGTAACTGCTTTGCTGCCAAATGAATAACAATGGCACCAATTAGCAAAACAAAATGTTTATTAGCACTGAGGGGAGGCGCCGACCAATAAAGAGACACTGAATGAGGGTGTTAACTAGCAGTGAATGCCCACATTCCCTAACGTCCTCCCGTGACTCTGGCCGAAATGTTCCTTCCCTCAGTCCCTGCCCCCTTTCCCTATTCCACCACCCATACCCCTGCATGTACCTACTGCTCGGTCCACACCCACTACCTTACCGAACTTACCTCTCTGCCCTTGGTGCTGGCTTACTCCTCTTCATCATGCCCACGCCCAGTCATGATGGAAATAGTAAAGAGACTTACTCCCTTTGTTATTTCATGAGGCAGACATCTTGTTTCATAGTTTATTTTTACAAAAATCGGACTTGCATAGTAATGCGTTCCCTAAAAATCTATCAGGACCCCAGACACAGGATGCCAGGGTTGCTAATTGCATTCATTTCTGTGTTCATGACCAAACAGCCCTGAATCCTTGCAAAATTCAGGTTAGCAGGCTGTTAACCTCCAAGCACTCACAAGAATGACAGAATTAATATGAACACAATAATGTTGCACAGGTCTCTTCACAGAAACAATTTTGCACAGTATTAGCACCAGGGCAACTGTCTGGGGCAAGGACAGAAAGGGCATTGTTGATCTCCGCCCCAACCCCACCTCAATTATCTGGAGCGTGGGAGGAGTGAGAAAAGCCACCCGATTTGATGTGTAAGGCAGTAGGCTTAGACTTAGAGGAATCAAGAGGTGGATGTGAACCCCCAGTGATGGCAACAGCTGTCAGGTTTTCTTTCGAGGATCCAACTGATCTGAGAGGAACGAGTTGTTGGTATAAGTCAATTTTGCAAACCATAGCCTGCTTGTGAAAGTGATGGGAGAGGTAGGGAGGGAACAGGCGATGGAGAGGAGGCACAATGGTTAATTAAGAGAAGAGAGAGTATGTTGGCCTTGAGGAAAAATGCAGGTTAGGCAAAGAGCAAGGTCACAATAGGAAGAAGAGGAGGACATGGGAGAAGAGATGAAAGAAATAGGCAAAGGGAATCTGTTTCATAAGGAATGAGAACATGGTAAGAGAGGGCAAATAATGCCAGTGGGTGATAGAAGGAAGCATGCAAGAGTACTAGTGCAGTAGCGGGAACAGTTGAGGGTGCACAGTGGTGGCCAGGGGTAGGTGAGAAGAGAGTGTAGGGGAATACAGAAGACATAAAAGGATGCAGTGAGGCAGATGGTGTAAGGCTACCGAAGAAAGAATGAAACATAATACTCAGAGGAAACTCAGGTGAGGAACAGAAAGAGCCATGTGAACAGATCAATAGCACAATGCACATCCAACAAAGGTGCCACAGTACAGTGTAGTATGGTGCAGGTAAGCTGAATGTGGGGGCATGGCCAGAACTGGAGGGCAAAGGACCCACAAGTCCCTTACAGGGACAAATGCACCTTTCCCTCAACTCATATTGCCTTTGCTGTGAAACCAGGTGCCTGCATGTCTGAGGAAGGCGTATAGGTTGAAGAAGAATATGGCATTCATGCCTGCTCAGGAGGGCAGACATTGGGCTGTGGGCTGTTACCGGCCATGTCTGCCCTCCTGAGCTGGCAGGATAGCCATTAGCACCCCAGGGTTCATTCAGGGTGAGAATGGCTTTCATTATTTTTCCTGAGGAGATGTGTGTTGCTTGCCCAGCCGATCTCCCGATGGTAAAGAAAAAAAAGATGGCCACCACCATATAGAAAAGGGACTAAGTCCCTTTTCCATGTCTATGGCGGCCAGGAGACGGGAGGAGTGCCGGGACGGGAGCACAGAGCTCTGGTCCCGCAGGTAAGTGGGGATGGAGGGAGAGGTTGGGAAAGGGGATCAAGGGATTTTTGGGGAGGGTGTGGTGGAGAGGCAACAGGCAGAGGCTCTATCTTGAGTCCTTGAGCAGTCCGGGTTTTCTGATGTCAGGCGTCCTTTGTGTTCCCAGTGCCATGTATGGGTAGGCCATGCAGAGCAGTTATACTATTCTGCACTCAGTGACCTGTAGTGCCCCTTCGCCATCACAAAGGCAGCATGAAATATAACAAATGGCAGGGCACATAGAGGACTTGGCTTCCCATTCAGGAATGTCATGGGAGAGCTCAGATGCATGCTCTTTGGTTGGGCCTCATGGCATGGGAACCCTCACCATCTCTAACCGCCACTGTGTTACAGGACTACACATGGAAGTCCTGCCCATCTCTCTCTCTCTCTCTCCCTCTCCCTCTCCCTCTCCCTCTCCCTCTCCCTCTCCCTCTCCCTCTCCCTCTCTCTTTCTCCCTCTCTCTCACACACCCTCCGCCCCCTGATTCTCGCCAGTCTTCTTTGCACTGCTGCAGTCTCTGGGAACAAGCATGTTGCATGCCAACTACCAATGGAATGCATGCAAGCTACACTTTTCAGCACAAGGGTGTAACTGGCATTACCCCATTTACATCTCTGCTCCATCAGTGATGCCGGATACCCCATGCGTCCACAGCTGATGATGCTCTGTGGAATCCTGGGAACCCCCCACAACGCCGCTATAATGCTGCCCACACCGACACCTGCACCCCCATTGAGTGGGTATTTGGGATTCTCAAGAGCAACATATGGTGCATGCACATGACAGGTGGTGCATTCATATTCTGCCCATAGAAGGTATGCCTCATTGTGGACATGAGCTGCATGGTGCACAACATCGCCATCCAACGCAATGGGCCTCATTACGAGGTTGGCGGTCCGGTAATAACAGAGCCGGTAAGGCAATACCGGCCTCCATCACCGGTCCGTAGTATTACAACCGTAGATGCCGGTCCCACCGGCATCGACAAGGATCTGCTGTGGCCGTGCACCACCGTACCGGCATGCGGGTGGCATGCCCGTAATACCGGCATCCCGCAACGAAGAGGACACCACGAGTCGCTCAGACATGAACATACCGGCATCGAGATGCCGGTAAGAAAGGCCACCATGATGCCGGCAATACCGGCATCGCAGATCACCCATTAACAGCAATCTGCTGTGTAACCAAGTGCCACAGGTGCACACAATCAGCACAATTGGAGGCAATGGAATCAGGGCCAGCACAAAAGGAGCACACACACCACACTGCTTGCCAAACCGAAATGCTACCACTTGCACTTGCTATACTGGGGCTGGAGGACATGCCTGCACTGCTACTCCTTGAGCAGGCAGTACAACAGGGAACACAGAGGAGACGCAGGAGGAGAAGGAGGGTGAGACTGGGCCAGCAAATCCCACCAGTGCAGGTAGTTGTTCCCCACAGACAGCTATCAACTCCACGTATAAGGGCCAATCCATTTGACCTAACCCCAGGACAGATCCACACCCTGCACCGGCTGGACAGGGACACCATCAGCAACATAGTGTAATTACTACAGGAAGACCGGGTCAGCCTGATCAACATCCGCACAGCCATCCCCCTTCTGCTGAAGGTGGCATCTGTGCTCCACTTCCTGGCCACAGGCACTTACCAACACACAGTGGGCCAAATGCATGGCATGTCGCAATCCTGCTTCTCCATTGTGCTGAATCAAGTGCTGGATGCACTACTGAAGCACACAAGTGCCAACATATCCCTACCACGGACACCACATGAGGTAAATGCCACCAAAATATCATTCCATGCACTGGCAGGCATGCCCAATGTAATTGGTGCCCTTGACTGCACCCACGTAGAGTTGGTAGTCCCACATGCCGTTGAGGCAGTGTACCACAATCGGAAGCTATACCACTCCATCAATGTGCAGATGGTGTGTGATGCCAGCCAGATAATAACACATTGCTGTGCCAGATACTCAGGATTCACGCATGATGCGATGGTGCTGCAGAACTCCTTACTACCCCGCTACATGGAAGGAGACGTCGTACGAAGTGGCTGGCTGTTGGGTGAATCTGCCCTCTGGGCCATGGGAGGAGAGGGATGGGGGGGGCTACATGCATATGCAAGGGGAATGCCCTCTGGGCCATGGGAGGAGAGGGATGGGGGGGCTACATGCATATGCAAGGGGAATGCCCTCTGGGCCATGGGAGGAGAGGGATGGGGGGGCTATATGCATATGCAAGGGGAATGCCCTCTGGGCAATGGGAGGAGAGGGATGGGGGGGGCTACATGCATATGCAAGGGGAATGCCCTCTGGACCATGGGAGGAGAGGGATGGGGTCTATATGCATATGTTAGGGGAATGCCATCTGGGCCATGGGAGGAGAGGGATGGGGGGCCTGAAAGTATCTTGAGTCATCCCCAGCCACACAGCCCTCACATGTGCGTACATCATGGACCTAGCCAAAATGCATTGTGGTGCCTGGTGATTTAAATGTCCAGACCCCTAAGTCATGTATGTCACCCAAGGCTCATTCCATGCATTGGCACGTACTGTACAGGGCTGTTAGGTGGATGTGGCTGCCATTGACAGGATAGTGCTTGTGTACTTGTAAGATGTACAGGCTGGGCACACATGGCAACTGAACATTATCCTTACACACACCCCCTTCTGCTCCCATGCAGGTGATGCTGGCTATCCTCTGAAGGCGTGGCTACTCACCCCTTTCAGGAATCCGCAGAACAGGCAGGAAGAGGACTTCAATCGTGCACATACAGGCACACGTGTGGTCATTGAGCAGACCTTTGGGCTGTTGAAGGCACTGTTTCGCTGCCTCAGCAGGTCGGGAAGGGCACTCATATGTGGGCCTGAGAAGGTGGGCAAGATCATTACGGCATGTGCAATGCTGCATAACATGTGCATCCGGCAGAACGTACCCCTGCCACCTGACATGGAGCTGGGGATAGTGGTTTCAAAGACACTTGTTGAGGATTTTATGTCTCATTTTTTTGGTTTTGTATGTTACAGTATGTTACATGTGCTGCGCTCATGATTACCAGAGGTTATTTTCTTCCATTGTATGTTTTTCAAGGGTCAATGTGTGGGATGTGTTTTTTTAAAAAATGTAAAAATCTTTTATGATGAAGATATTTTTAAGTAATAATTTTTTGAATAAATTTAATTGATGATTATGATTGAAATTGAGGTGTGCAGGACATCCATTTTTTTAATGGGATATTGATGTACTTGTATCAAATCTTTCTCCTCTGTGTATTGATGGAGCTGCCACCACCTGATGAAGTAGAAGGAGAGGAAGGAGTAGATGTTGGACATAGGCCAGTACATGATACACTTGAGGGTTGCACAGTGCGCCAATTGGTCATAGACCAATCATTCTGATGTACAGGGATGCAGAGGGTGCCATGTGTTGGGAACTGTGGCCACTGGGTGTGTGGGTATATGGGCAAAGTGTACTATGAAGCAATACATTGACAAACACCAAAGAAGCAATGTCCACTCACGTGAAGTTTTGTACACAACAGGTGTATTGAAGTGAAGTTTTGTACAACATGATTCAACAATCCACGCCCCCATACACCCGTCCTCCTCCCCCCACACCCTCTCCACGCTACCCCAACACACACCAACACCCCCAGTAGTACACCCACCACCACCCTCCACCCTCCCCCTAACACCCAAAGTCAACAATGGCACAACATGTGTCTGGATGTGCTCCAAAAGAGATTCTGCAGGGTGGCCCTGCTACTGTGGAGCCCCCTTCGGAGGTGGGTGTTGGATATCTGAGCACCGTGCACTTCGCAGGGACCTGCGCACAGGGCTGGTCTGCCTGGAACTCGCTGGCGTGGTCGATGTGGATGAGCCAGATGGTTCTGACGCCTAAGCCGGAGTTTGCCGCTGCTCCATGCTGTCAGCAATCCTGGTGAGGATCTGTCCCAAGGCATTGAAGCCATCGCGCCCTTGCTGTGCACTTGAGTTGATGGCCTGGATTACGGCTGCAGTGCTGTCATGGATGACAGGGTGTGTTGACTCCCCTTCAGCAAGGTACTGCTTCACATAGCCTTGCATCTCCTCCTGCCGGCCCTCCATCCTGGACAGACGTCCCTCAAGGTCCCGTATGGCAGTGTGGGTGGTGGTTGGTGGGTTATGTGGTGACACTGCATGCAATATGGGGCTGTGCAATGCCAGAGACCACTCTCCATGGCTGCCCTGTTCGGATGAATCCTGTCGAGGGGTGTCCTGTGGGGTGACCTGCGGGCTTGATGTTCGACCTGAGTGGACGAGTCCTGCGTTGCCGTAATCATCGGGGTCAGCTTCCTCATCGGCACTATGCTGTGCCGATGCAGCCATCTCCCCAATTGTGCTTGCAGCAGCAGACTGTGTGCCATCATTGTCCATGTCAGATGTGTCCTCAGCCTGTGTCAATTGTGTGTCCAGGAGTGCAGGGGCAGGTGTCTGCTGGTCCTGTGTGGGTTGCAGTGTGGCTGGTAGGGCACTGGTTGTTGTCCTGCGTGCTGCTTGGCTCATCCTTGGTGCACTCGAGGTAGATGGTCTGGTGCCATCAGCTTGGCTCCTTGCCCTTTTGGACGGTGTTGTGCATTGTTCACTTCCCTCTGCTTCTTCAGTGTCTGCATCCGTACCTGTGGGGGACAGAGAGTGGCAGGGCAACAGTGATGGTGGTGCTTGCATCATGCATGCGTTTGTCTTTGTGCAGTAGGTGCCATGTGCTCAGTTGCATGCCTGGCTTTGCAGCGTACTGGGTACATGCAAGGTTGGGAGGTTGCTGTTTGCAATCGTGCATGTGTTCACATGTACACCATGGTGGCTGCTGTTGGGCCTTGATGTGTGTTGTGACTGACGTGTGTGTGACACGTGCAGGTCATCTGTGTGTCGGGTGTGTATTTGTGTATGGGCAAGGCATGCAGCATTCATTGGGATGTGATAGTGGTGAGCCCAGCATGTGTATATGGATATGTGTAGGTGCGCATGATGGGCCATGTATTCGCTGGCGTTGCTGTCACATTTGGAGTCAATGGTGATGATTGGTTGTCGTGTGTTGTTAGGGACACTCACCTTCATCTGCCAATGTTGGCATGCCAAACTAAGCTCAACGACTCCTTCAATTAACTCCACATCTATGACTGAGTTGCAAGTCTCCTCCCATCTGGCCAATTTCACTGGTGAGTGCGGTCCTCCACCTGTTGCCAGCGCCTGGCTCCGATTGGCCGACAAGATGTTCCGGACTCTCAGCCTGAGGTCATCCCATTGCTTTTTACAATCGCGCACTGTGTGTGCGGTGGTGCCGATTGCACTTACTTTCCGGGCTACTTCTTCCCACATGGCCTTCTTCTTCAGCTTTGCTGGACGCCTGAGGTCGCTGCAGAACACAAAATCATCATCCGCCACTAGGGTATCAGCTAACAAGTTCAGCTCCTTGTACTTGAACCGTGGTTTACGCAGGCGGGCAGTGCCTTTCTGGGTAGACTTAGACATTTTGTCCGTGGTGTGCTAGGAGTTCTGGTGGTGAAGATCCAGTTTGTGAGGATGACAAAGGATTGTGTTTTTTAAGATGGCCGCCAGTGCATTTCCCATTCCGGCGCGATGACGTTACTTCCGGGTCCCCATAATAACGGGCCCGTTGTTTGCACTATGTTAATACAGGTACCGCTATTAAAGGGTTGCCGAGGGCGGAGGCGTTATGTGCGCATTCTTTGATGCCACTTTCTGGGGTTTTGGGGGTCGTTACCTGCACACCGGTACTGCCGTTACCGGCATGCAGGGGTGCGCATGCTCGCACACTCTTAATCACCCGCTGTTTGCGGGTTCAAGCCAAGACGGACATGTTGTAAGGGATGATTTTTTGCACCAACCTCATAATGAGGCCCAATGTACCCATCTCCAATGAGGAAGATGATCTGGACTTCATTAATGGTGGCCAGGGTCATGTCAGTGGGGGGACCGGGCCTCAGCAGAAAGAGGACACCATTGATGGTCTAGTCTGCAACAGGAAATCATTAACACCTTTTTCCAAAAGAGGTTAGTGCATCATTATGGACAATAACATGCTGATCAACTTCCCATTCTTCTTTATACTATTCAAATTGCAGGAACAAAAGAACTACAACAACTGTGTCAGGAAGGTCCACAAGGTTACTGCTGAGGTTTTGAGTGGAGTGTCTCACATGGAAAAAGTTTCCAGGGAGAGTTCAATTAAAGGAAAACCTAGGTTTATGAAAATAAGTTAAAAGCACATGGTGTGTCTAAAGAAAAAGAAGTTCAAGGGGCGGAGAACAAAACCCAGGATGTTGAAAGATAGAAACAAAATAATGTGGCTATCTTGCTGAGAAAGAAAGGGTTAGAGGAGTAAGATGGGTGTGTGGGATTACTTCCCCCACCAAAGTTGCGTTGGCCCCATGCCCTACTTTGTGGGGTTTGAAGTCACAACATATGCAGATGGTGGGAGTAGCTAGAATGGGAGGGGGACTGCTGTGCTTATCCAGGAGCATGTGCGGAAGGGAGTGCACCTGGTGTGTCTACAGCCAATCAATGCTATTTGGGACAGAGAGTGGCACAGAGAGGCTTCCACCATCTGGCCGCATAGGGTGTCAGTGCTAGGGGCCAATTGGCACACTGCCACAGAGAAGCTATGGCAACACGACAAGCAGCCATGCTCCCTGGAGGTCTGCTCTCCATCCAAGGACCACCTCCTGGGCCTGAGCACAGGCCTCTGATGATGCAGCTGAAGCCTGTTCCAGATCAAGTAGACCTTCTCCCTAGCCTCTTGCAAAGTTGCCGGCACCTGCCACAGCAATTCTGCCCTGAGCTTGTTCTCTGCCTCCAACTCTCACAGCATCTTCTCCAGGGACAGGTTGCTGTCAGCCATGTTTGGCCCCAACAAGGAACAGACATCCACCAGTTCCATTGCATGCTTGTCCTCCTATGCCTTAGAAGCCTCCATGGCTGACACTCTCAACAGTTTCTGATAAGAAAGTGTCAGACACAGGGACTGGAGCAGCGGGTGAGGTGGGGAGTGGAAAAGTCGATCTCTTTTCCTGGTTTGGGAGACATCCCTGTGTGCCTGGAGGGGGCCTCAAGCTCCCTACTTGAATGGGAAGAGACTGCCCCGTGTGAGTTCTGGTGCGCTCCCAGTATGCCACCAACCCTCAGCTGCTGCCTGTCCTGTTCAACCATCATGACAATTTCCATAGATATTCTAGAGGCAGAGGCCTCCTTTTCACCATGGCTGTGCATCCCGGAAAGCTAAGTCGCAATGTGGTGAATAGATGGGTGTTGTCATTGTGTCCAAATTAGCCTCCATTTCTTCACCCAGGTATGGACCTGGATTGCTTGCCCCATCTATGGGTTACCATCATCATCCTCAGCTTTTTCCTCCCAATCATTTTCTTACTCAGGAGTATACATATGGTAGACTGTGGTTGAAACACATATATAGTGTGAATGCTGCTTGGGAAACTGCCTACATGAAGACCCATTTGCCATCCTTATCTTCTGCCCATCACTTTGCATTCTACAACTTCTATTTTGTGAAGAGTTGCTAAAGTGACAGTCATCCAAACGATGGGGAATGTCATGATGTGGGATTGATAGCCTACTCAGAATATGGACTCCGAACATGCATGAACGCACCTTAATCTGCATACAATGTGGCCATGCAGGTACTTGTACGGATGGCATGCAAGGGAGGGCGAATGAATGGCCATGTCAATACATTGTGATATACCCTGGATTTTTGGTTTGCTCGCATGGCAGGCAGCGTGTAAAATTACAATTAAACAATGACCGGCATACCAGCAGCATTTATTTGTAACTGTGAATACTGCTTACCATGCGTGCATGGTAAGCATTGTTCACATTGAAAATTAAATGCTGCCTGACATGCATGTCAACATGTAAGGGCTCTCCGCCGTCAAATTACTCATTTCATTCAAATGAGCTCCAGTGTGTATACTTTTATCTGTAAAATGAGCCTCGATGGGTCTAGTATTGTTTAACCTCAGACAGGAGGTAAAACGTGTGTGATTGATTTGCTTCTGAGCTGCAGAATCTAAAGCAACAGAAGTAATCCTGATGTATTTCTACAGTCCCTTCTGTCTAAGGTAAAGATGAAACATAGTTTTTTAGTGTTGCACATATTTCTTGTACATATTTCTTGTACATTTTTCACAGCAACACATCTGACCATATTTTAAATCAAATCAACCCCATATCTACAGATTTTCTTTTTAACGTGAATTAAACAGAAACGTTCCTCTGCGCGATTTTGAACTATTCCAGCATCAAGTTAAAAGGTAAAGTGTAAAACACAGGCAAAATCACGCTTGCACTTTACTTTTCCACCAGGTTTCTGGAATATTATGAATTCCTCCTAGAATTAATGCATGAGGGCGGCATTTAACATGGATTAAGATAGAGCAGAACAGGGGAGTCAAACAGGGCTGCGTCACGGCCCCTTTTTGTCTACGATCTTCCTGTGGTAATTCTAGCAGCACATAACTGCCCCCCTACAATTGGTACGGTACACTGCCCAGTACTCACATACGCGGATTACTTAGTCATCCTGGACCATACATTCAGCGGGCTCCGTAGATCTGCTGATGCACTATGGTCAAATGCGGAAACCAACGGTTTAATAATTAACTGTGAGAAAACTCAACTGATGGTGCATACCGATAAAAGGATCAGTGTTAGGACACCCACCTGGGTTGGTGGCGTGTGGCATCCCCAGGTCTGGTGGTTGTACCCGCGGTTTCGCTTCTGGGGGAGATGCGCATGCACTGGCCTTGCGGGTCGTGATGAGACGAGCGTGTGTTCCAATGCCGACGCACATGTGTGGGCACGGATTGCGGGCCAAACCTCGGTTTCATGCCAAGTTACTTAAGCGGCCGGGTCCGGAATCAATCGCGTCTGAACGCAGTTGGTTCCTGACCCTCTGCATCGCTCCTAGAATTTTGGCTTGCCCAAATTCTGTTTCTTGACTCCTTGCCTTGTGCCTGTGTCCTGCTCCCCATTCCCTTCTCCTCTCCCTCTCTGTTTCTGGGTCCGCTCCTGTTCCACTTCCTGGTTCCTGGTTCCCGGGTCTCCCAATACGCCCTTGTAGGTCTTGGGTCCTTCCTTGTTGGTTCCTTGGTTGGTTGGGTCCTGTTTCCCATTTGGTCTGGATCCTTTTCTTTTGTCCAGCACTTGGTCGACATCATCTCCATTCTACCACACCAGCTTTTTTCCTTGCCTGGACACCAGCGCCTTGCGGACATTTCTGCCTACAACACAGCGGACTTGGACTTTTTATTCACATCCTGCCTAGTATACCAACAGCTGCCAACCTCCCCTGTCAGTGCTTGCACTGTTCTGGTGTCACGTTAATCCACAGGGAAGAGTTCATCCGTGGCTTCAGGAGCTGGTCCCCTTTCAACCCTGTGTCTTCAGGG
This sequence comes from Ambystoma mexicanum, assembly GCF_040938575.1. Taxonomy (NCBI): domain Eukaryota; kingdom Metazoa; phylum Chordata; class Amphibia; order Caudata; family Ambystomatidae; genus Ambystoma; species Ambystoma mexicanum. The sequence continues at coordinate 1,420,228,008 of NC_090923.1, forward strand.
TGGAATCGGGGCTGGTTTTTGCGTTGCTTTTCATCACCCTGCCAACGGATTAAACAGTCTGGCTACTCTGGTGCGGACATCTCCTGGGAGCGCAGGTACGCAGCGTCCACGTGACGTACACCTTAACAATCACTTGCACAAGATTAATGGTTCGAGCCTCGGAGATTCATCACACTCCCCAATATATCTATCTAGGTGAGATCAACATTAGGGGTAATTATATTTCCTGTAAACAAGCTCGAATAATTAGGGCTGCCCAAATTACACCACTGGTCCACGGCTTCACTATTACTCACGGTGGATACATCATTTGGGCCGCCCGCCTGCTTTATCAACAGGTCCTTGTCCCAATGATAATTTATGGCCTTGAATCTCTCCAGCAGATCGACCTCAAATGGCTGCAGGTTGAAGGCAAATTCTGGACGAGGATATTAGGCCTCCCTGCATGAATAACTAGGGCCATTATCAGGCTAGAATTGAGACTGTTATCATTAAAATCTCTAGTGTTAAAGAAGCGAGCGGAGATGTGCCTGAAAATGCACAATAAACCGGACAATCAGATTCTGGCATCTATGTACCAATAAATATCAAAGGAGTCCACAAATTCTCTCCTAAAGAAGAGCATGGAGAGTTACTTTAGAGAGATCTGTTGGACGATTAGATTGGGGGGAGTGGGGGGGGTTACTGTTGCAACAAAGTTTGCACTGTCCAAACGTGTTGACCTGTGGGATTGGCTTGAAAATTATGCACATTCTAGGAGCTCGAAGAGTTATCAATTTGTTACATATATTCTCTATACATCTAAGAGCCCACAGCAATATTTAAACTTAGGTCCCTCAATTAGAATAAGACGATTTATACTGCTAACAAGGATTAATCATTTACCTTTACCTGTTTTGGCTGTCACTGGAATAGAAAATCATTTACCTCTGTCAGAACGTTACTGCCGGTTATGTGAAAATAAAGAAATAATAGAGACAGGCAAACATGCATTGACTGGATGCCCAAATATATCAAAGACCTATAAGACACATTATGGCAGATACATACATGATGAGGATTTTTTAGCTGAGACAACTTTTTGGCTGAGCTGTATTAATATAGCTAACATTAAGGTTTCTATAGCAGTATATAATGCATGGTTGGTCATAGAGAGCCTCCTGGGGATATCTATATGAAAACAACTAATCAAAATTTGTACAGTATGCTGAACTATGCTGAATCTAGCTGAGAACCCAAAACCCCTGGGAACATCATTTGTTACGCTCTATCTTAAATTGAAAGTCCATCTGAATATTTGAGTGTTTATGAATGGGCTGTAGCAAGCTAGGCTATCCCAAAGAGGCCCTCAGGAGAAATGTCTCGGGGACTTAATTTAATTTTTTTTACTCCATTTTTAACGTATTGGGATGAATTTTATTTCTTTAAATTATATTTGACCTCATATATTTTATAACTATAATATAAAAACAATGTGAATGTTTACTTTTTTTAGTATATTGTAATGAATTATGATGATTACGATTTATTTGTTTATTTTTAAACTATCACATTAAATAAAAAAAATGCTATTTTTAAAAACAATGGATTCTATGCTATCTGCCTTATTTTACGACAGTGTAATTCAGGGGGATTCAATAGGAATCCATTGCATCACTGCAAGCACTAACATTACATGCTGGAGGTAATGCAGCTGCATGTGTCTGGCACAGCAGGAAAAGCAGGTATGTTGAGTAAATCCTGCTCACAGATCCTGCATATTGGTAAAAGTTATGGATTGATTGAGAGCTTTACTTCCGTTAAAAAAACATAAAAGCACCCGTAATAAATACAGCATTAAAAACATTTCATATGATACACAAAAAAGATAGATTATCTTAAAAATAAGAATGATTCATTCAATACAGAAATTAATACCCTCCCAAAGCAATAGAAAGCCGCATGCTTGTAAGAGAAAATCACGTGACATAAAACTTCTTACAATGTTTTATTTGCAGTGTTTCTTACGGAGGTTGCATGCTCTAAGCACATAACTAGTGATTGCAAATACTATGGACATACAATTAGGAGTTTACAAAGTTCCAAAGCCCTCATCAAGGTATCAGTATTATTTGTTTTTAGGAGCAGGACTAACCACCTTCTTCCCAAATGCCTAAGAGCGGGGCAGACGCAGAGGAAGCGGAATTCGTCCTTCTCATCAGCCATACACATCGGGCAATATGGGTTTCCTTCAACAGAGCATTTCTTTGCATAAGAATTAAGAGGCAATATTACCATTTATAACCTTGTGAAACATGTCTTACCCCTGCCTGGCTAACCCTAAATATTTGTGAAACATTTATTTTTTGCTCGTTATTGTGTATGAGGTCCGTCAGTACCCAATCCCAAAAGATGTTCCTTGTATCTGCCAAGACCAATAACTCTGGGATAGACCAGAAAGAACCAAGGCCAATTCTAAGTAGGGCGTTCTTCACATGAAGAGACCACAACCATCGTTTTCATATAGTTAGTTGTAAGGACATCCATCATTGCGTCTTTATACACTTTCATTTCGATAGAGGTCCAAAGCTTAACCCAAAAAAGGAGAGGTCTCAGCTAGGCATGGTAATCAATGCCTGTTTATCCTAACCCCATTTTAACAGCAATGCCAAGTCTTCTCATAGGAACCCCTAATAGCTGGTTAGGTCACTTTAATCACACAGGGACATATCCTTTTAAAGAACAATGTGGTTTTTACTTGCTTTTGATCCATGATTCACTACTCAGAGTGCTGCATTTGTCTAGCCCTTCATAGTCTCTGTGCTTTCCTCAGGGGTGGTTTTTGCATAGGGTTTTTCTATTTGTGTATTATTGCAGATGGTGTGTTTATTTAAAGTATATATATTTTTATAGAACCTTGATTGGACATTCCCTTTATTTTGAACTGTTATACTTTGCTGTTTGGGTTGCGACTGAATCACCTTCAGGTCCCTCTTGAGATCATATACTTCCCTGGTTACATGTGATTTAATCGAATCCAAAATAACTAATCCAATTACAACTAATACCAAAATAACAAATTCCAAAATAACAAATTCCTTTTTTGTTGTTTTTGGGAGGGTGCTCCCTTAACACCCCCCCCCCTTTTTTGTTCCTAATACTTTTCCCCCACTGCCAAAACCACTATTCTCACTACTAACCCCTTCTTTAGTTTTTTTCCAAATTCGTTATTATGGAATTAGTTATTTTAGATTTGTTGTAATTGGATTAGTTAGTTTGTCATTTGATATAATCACTGCATGCCGACTACCCTCTGCCCATGTTACCACAAAAGGCAAAGGAGGTATAGCTCTTAACTGTGTCTGTTTCATCTTTATGATTTGGATCACTCTTGATTGGTAGCAGTGTGAGGGATGAGCAGGTGCTTCAGTCACTACTCACCCTTGTACTCATGCATGACAGAAGTCATTTGTCACAGTGGGGTTAAGCTTTAAGTAGGCACTTTCCATTCCCATTTGAATGGTTGCAAGGCATGAGCACAGGTGATTGACATCTTGTGGACCCTTGAATTTAGGTAGAACTCTGTATCATCTGCGTACTGGTGTATCACCATGTAGGAGTCGTCTAGGCTTGGGCCCAGTAGTCCTAATATGCCGATGCTACCTACGGTTTCAGATTTAATTAAAAATCATAAAACACATAGACCTTGAGCTATATTCCCTTTTTTAGTGGTATAACATTGAAATAGAGTTCCCAAAATACTCTGAAATCTAATCTTGGATTTACTTAATTTCCGGGAAAAATATCTAAATAATCATGGGGCATTGGTATTTATTTTTTGTCTGTCTTTCAAATACCCAGGACAGTTAAGGACACTGACTGGCCTCAGGTAAGCTCTCACCTTGCACCTGCTCTAAAATCCCTCGGAGATAATATGGTCCTGCTCTGGAAAGACTTCTTCATTCAGTCCAGCATGGATAAAGCCTGTTTTAAGAGATTTCACCATCAGCTGCATGCAGTTGGAATCCAATCTGCTTCTCTCCTGTCGATGGGCTACCCTGCTTCTATGTTTTCTCAAAAACGCTCATCTTCTGATGTGTTTGCATTTAGACACCAAGCAAATCCCACCCATAAGTGGAAGGTGAGTATGACTGATTCCTATTGGTCACAGTATAGTGTCAGAGGCCATGTTTAAGGCAGTGTTCCATTCTTCTGAACTGAAATCAGATTATTCTTTCTTAATTATGTTCTTTCATTAAATACTGAATATTGCATGTCGGAACTATGAATAATTGTTAAAAGTATCAATGAGCACCCATAGAAATGGAAGAGCTGACAAGTACTTTGCTGATAATCTGAATGATGTCAGCTGTTTCTCAATGTCAGTTAACACATTTTGGTTTAAAGAACCAAAAGTGTTGTCTTTTACTGGAAAATAAGGAAATGATAAGACTAAGAGAAAAAAAAAACGTATATATCTTCACACATTTTATATTACTTTTCTTTCTCTTTGTTCTTTCCTATTTTTTGAGAATTTATTTCATGCAAAATAATATTCTCTCACAGATGGCTCAAGGAACTCTCTAATGCTGAGAGGCAATTAAACAGTGTGTATGTCAATTTTTGGTACGACTCCATGGATGTCCCTCTCTCTTGTCATCCAAATGTACCCATACGACTCTAACCCCGGTGGCCCTACTTCATGGATTAGTGTATTTCTCTCCCTATGGTATAGATTCTGCCTTATGCTAGAAGGCAAGTACCTAAAGGTCAGTACCTTATTTATCTCTCCTCCCTCTGGGAATTCCTAACTGTCCTTACACTATCCAGTCATTAGTGGTATAAAGGGGGCAGTGGATCTTGACCTTCAAACATTCACCCAATTTACACTGCTTCCTGGCATGCTCAGGTATTCCTTTCCCTGCTCCTTCGACTGATGTCCCCAGGCCCCCACTCACTCCTTGTACTCCCAGTATCGTCCTCCTCTGCCCACCTTCTAGTGCTTCCCTCCAACCTTTGATGCAACTAGAGTAGTATCCTAGATGCTGCCACTCCCTCTTCCACACCACTACACCCTCCTCCTCACCACTACTACTCTCTTGTCAACACTGCAACTCCCTCCTCCACACTACAACTGTCACGTCCCATCACACGCACTCACCCACCGCCGCTCCCCAGCCTCGCTCACATACCCAGTGGCAGCGACTCAGCCGGAGACAGGGTTTCCCAGCTGGAGGACCGGGATCCCTACGGCCTTTCCCATATTGGCGGTTGCCGTGGACATTTCCTATCACTGCCTTCGTCGCGGGACACGTGATACGCTGCCCACGGTCACGTGATCCGCGTCATGTGATATCCTTGCATTCAAATGGATCGGGCAGACGCGGAAGCAACGCTTCACAGCTGCTTCCTCAGAGGACTGTTTGGCGTCTGGTTTTCTCTTGCTACTCTGGTGTTATCACGGCTATGGAACGTTTTCCTGGACTGTCTCTGGATCATCCTTGGCTTTGGCACAAACTCTGATTATCTGGAATTCGACCTCTGGCTTGCATACTGGACATTGAATCATTTTTCCCTGGCTCTGGTTTGGATTGTTGGCTGTTGACCTCGGACTGTTTTTTTGGACTGCTCACAAATCACGATTGTGCTCTCTAATTGGCTCAGGTGTGTTTTCAGAGTGCCATCAGATCTCCGCCAGCCTGCTGCCGCTGTCGGTTGCCTTCCTGCTTCCATCTTCAGGGTCCCTTTCTGTTCCCATTAGGTAAGCCTCTGGGGTCAACCCTTGTCACAAGAAAGTACTGCTCACTGTCACTGTATAATATAAACCTTCCTTGCCTTGCAGTGGTCAGGGGATCCTTCCGGCGTTCCCGGTTCCAGGCTCACGACACTCTACACCTGTGGCCTCAAAGATTGCACGGGTAGTGGTTTTACTTTTACCCGTGCGGTACTTGGGGACAGAGGTATTTTTATCTACACGACCATCAAGACAGAACAACAACTCTCTCCTCCACACTACGAATACCACTCCACCCACCTTTCTTCTTAAACACCCCCACTCACACACACATTCACTTCACTGGCACACTTTCCAATCTTTTACACATACTCACAAAACAGTACGATTTGCACTCACTACCAATACCCCACTTACCCCAGAAATCACCTCCATACTCTGCTTCTCCACTGACCTCACCCGATAACCCACAGATTTCTGTTTCTTGCTGCCCATTTTATGCTCCCCCTTCTCCTGCCATTGGACCACTCGCCCTGGCCAATCCTGCTCTGTCTTCCTATCCCGGATGTGATACAATTAACAAAAACATTAAATAGTGAGATAAGACCAACCAACTTCCTTTGTGGGGCCCACCACAGAATAGTGACAGAGGCCCAGGAAATAATGTGTCCAAGTTTGAATCTTGGCACCCCTAGGGAAGGTCCAGTGTTTGTGGGAGTCTTTGCCCATTGTTTTACTCCTTGGTGGTCTAGGGAATTCACCATGCTCTGCGGCTGTTCATTGTCAAATCTGGGGAGAATTGAGCATTCTACCTGACAGACTCAAAAGTACAGCAGTTTATTCACAACCACCTCTTTGCCCGATGTTTGCTCTCTGCGTTGGTCACTTGAATAGGCTCAGGGTAGAGTCCTGCAGGGCTACTTTCACTCAATCGGGCCGAGGTGCACATTCACACAGTGTGTGGCACTGGAGTTTTCTTCTTTCTCAATATGCTCTTGTTGTTTTCCTCATCTGACAAGTTAGCTCTGGGGAAAGCAGAAGGAATATGTTGAGTATTCACAAGGAATGCTGTGTGACAACGGGGTACTGCAAAAAATAGGCTGGCATAAGGGGGTAGGAATTGGGGCCTTCAAATGTCACGTTCCACTCCAGGGGTAGGAATGGCTTTGCATTTCTCCCTGGTAGACCCCTCAACCCCAGCTGAGAAGGCTTCCAATCCACTCCTGACAAGGCCATGGTACTGCTCTTGTGACACGCCTCCACCCTTCCCTCTAACTCCTCCTCTTCTCCCTTTTCACTAACTGATTTATCCCCCCACCCGTGTGAAGACCTTTGGCACTCCTTTGCCTCTTGGAGGCATAAAGGGGAAATCTGGCCCTATAAGGATGACCTCTGTGTCCTGTCATGACTATAATAGCTACTGGCATCTGTTTCTCCTTGATACAGTTATCAATTTTCTCCTGCGGATAGAGGTCATCATCTCCCTGCATGCATAAGATTTGTGATACAGAGTCGTGGTGGAGACCCTCTGTTTTTATGAGATCGTCCTTGATTGTTGTTTGTGATCTGTTTCTTCCATGGTGCTCACTGACTAAGATCTTGTGTCTGGCCCTACATCTTCCTCTTGGAACAGATGCACACGGTATTTGGGTTCGTTCTCCTCTTCTGTCCACATGGGTGAGTCTTCTTCCTCCAGATAGGATTAGGCCCTGTATGGAGTAGCCCAATTTACATCGGCTCGTCCCTGGACTTTTCTGGGCAGAATCTGGCAAGGTGTCCAGGTTTCCCACAGGCATAACCTCTTATAATCTCCAAACGGTGTGGAGGTCTGGGTTTCCACTAATATGTGGGAATCAGGGTGGTTCGCTTGATATCAGGGATTGGAACACTGGGGCACAGTCTCTTCATGGTTGGACGCTCTTCTCTCCCTCAGACTACATCTTTCATGTCACTTGGTTTCTTGGATCCCCCGCTTGCCTCTCTGACATATATGGCTCTATGGTGGGCATTAGATATTTGAATGGCCTCTTCTGGGGTGGTAGTTGCCAGATGACCAGATAAGCTTCCAAAGGTAAGGCGGTAAGGAGTACTTTTCCTCCAAACATTTGGATAGTTTGCAGGATGTTCCTCCTTGCCGTATCTGCAGTTGCCAAAGGCAAAATCTGAAGTGCTTGTGGTCTTGTCCCAGACTGTCAAGGAAAACTCTTTTCAAGTCATCATAGGGAAGTCTCCCATTGGGATTGAGGTTTGAAAAGTTTGTACTCCACTTCAAAATAGCCTTTAAGATTAGAGCAGCAAAGATCTTCCCTGCTACATCCAAAAGGGCGATAGGCAGATCATTTTTGGGATCTGACCTGATAACCTTTTTAAAAATAGCATCCACCACTGAGGATTTCCATGACATAGGGACTCTTCTGGTCTTTTTTTACATGGTTGAAATATTCCCACAGGAAGGTGACCCATAGCTCCGGATCTTTTTTCAGCATAGCATTGGTCATACCATCCGGGCCAGGGATCCTCGATTTACTTGCCTTATTTATCAAGTCTAGAATATCTTCTCTGTCTGTACAAAAGGTCCATGAGTCACATCACAAGGTCTTGTGTTGGAATTACTAGCTCTGTTGTTGCTAATAACAAGGAGAAATGCTCGACCCATGCACTTGCTGGGACAGCGTTAGTCGACAGTGCCTCCTGTGGGTCATTCAAGGAATTGATTGCCAAATCTCACCAATGTTTTTAGACACACTGTTTTTCAACATGCATTTGAAATCTTGCTGCAACATCTGCTGTTTTTCTGATCTTACCCAGTTACGATGCCGTTGTTTTAGTCTTTTTAATTGGAGACAAGCATCCTGGGTCCCCATTTTTTTATGGTGCCTCAAATTCGACTGAAGGATCTTTTATCTCAATGCAAAAACTGTTGATCATTCTATTTCTCAATCAAGGTGGAAGTATGTGTTTCATCAACACGCAGGAGGCTCAATTTCCTATTTCAAAATGTACAGACGATAGTTCATTCCATTGTTTTGCATTTGTTATTGTTAGCCTGCCACTGCAAATCAATGGTCTCAAGTCCACTGATGTGTTTACCATGGATACAGACCCTTCTCTTCATCTTCTAAATGGAAAAATAATTCTTGTCCACGCCTAGCTGAAAGTTGCCTGGACCATTGTTGCGAATCTCAATCGCCTTAATGACCCAGACATCAAGAGTGATCTGGCAAGGGTTTGCCTGCGATTAACTGTCATGAGATCTGTACCCGGGTAAATCACAACATTGTGCTGCAAGACATGGGTCGCTTGCCTTCAAGAGTGGGTTTGCATCATCTTTGTGTTCTCTGTCCAGGACACAGGCAGCTGTTTGTATGATCTGTAATTAAGGTCCTTCCAAGATTCTTGCCAGATATTACTCACTTTGATTTGCTTGCATGTACGAGCAAAGGGAGCTTTCTAAATCATTATGGTATTTTCAAAGCGTTTCCCTTTGGCATGATTAATGAATATGATTAATGGGCTGTTGGGCAAGGGGGAAGTGCATTGCAACTATTCTGCTCATCGTGCTTGCACCATTCTGCCATGAGTTCCACTGGTATCTGCACCCCTTGATTCTTGCTTGTCTCGCATCCAAACCCTGATAATTTTATTTTTAAAGGTTTTTATTGGCATTTATATTAAAAATAGCATCTTATCAATAATGTTTGCATATACATAATACCATATGAACTTCAACAAACAACAGCCAACCAACGAGTCTTTGCAGATTATTCACTTTAGCAACATTTTTGTAGGTGTTTTATTAGGGTATCAATTATGAGTGATCAGCTGCCCAGTGGCAGCGTCCGTGCTGATAGGATTGTCAGCTGGGATGTTTTGTGTCTGGCAATTAATTCCACGAAAAGGGATTTTGCCACTGGAATGCTGCACCAATCTCAGGAATAGACGCAGTGTAGTGGCTTCAACCATTAGTCACATTTATTTTAATATATGGAAGAAAAGACAAAATTTGGAATGATCTTAATCTGATATCCACTGTAAATCTTTCACTCAGACCAACATGGGCACTGACAAATGTTGGGGGGCAACCCAAGAGTGATGGTTAAGGGCCTCCAATGAAAGCTTGTGTTTTCTTTTTAATTAAACTGGAAGGGACACACTGTTGTTTTCAGAAGTCTCGGTGCATTTACTCTGATACTAAAGGTTCACATGGTATTTATCTCCCATGTTACTCAATCTAGTTCCCGAAGGATATAATATTAAATGCTTACATTGATCTCATAAAAGAAGAGGTGGTCTTTTGGTCATATTTAAGTCCACATCTGCTGCCATTGCGCGACCTACTCCTGATTGGCGCTAATAATTGGACATTCTAGTGCTTAACTGTCAGGCATCATAGGACAGGGGGAGAAGGCAAGTGGGGCAGTGGCAGCTGGCAACAAGGCTGTTTAGTACTGGAAGACATTAGGGCTGAATAGAGGTAACCTACACTGGAACATGGCAGCCAGGGAAGAGGTAGGGTAGGGTTAGGGAAAAGAAAAAGAGCTAAGAAGGATGGCAATAAAGGGAGAAGGAAGAGGGGCAGGGGTTTTATGTCAACAGTTCCCGTGGCCCCCCTGCTCATTGGTCCATTCTTCTGCAGTCCGTTTTCCCCAAACCATGTCCCACCCTTAACTAGTTCTCATTTTCTACCTTGTTCCTCCCCTTCCCCTTATGCATTACCCCTTGCATTGTATTTCTCATGAAAATAAATGTTTTTTCCAATCCACTATCACCAGAGCTCAATACCAAAGAGCTAAACTATAAATACTACCAAATACCCAACCCTGAAACCTTGATCAACCTCCAGACTACTGCCTGGCTGACAATATAGCACTAGCTTTCCAAACCAAGATAAAGAAAATCCGAAACACTGGGCAATTTCAACCCTAACAACCCTTTGACAACCCCGACATTCAACCCCAGCATCAGCCCACCTACATTGAAAGCCCTCATGCTTACTTGAACAGAATAATGGAATTGAAGGCACTATCCACTCAAACCAACCCTTGCTCAGACTCCAAAAATCAAAGAAATTGATCCCTACTAGCCCCCACATAACCCAACTCTGCAATGCCTCATTCTCAACGGGCCTGTACCCCACAAAGCTAGATAGACCACTCCTGAAAAAGAAAAGTCTTGATGAAAATAACAAAGACAACTGTAAACCAACCTTTAATCTACCAGCCATAGCACACATCAAGGAGAAACTTGCATGCAACCAACTCACCCACTTCACAGAAATGTACAACTTCCTCCAAAACAATCAGTCCAGTTTCAGACCACACCAAAGCATTTTCCTTTTACTACAATAGCACTTACCTGGTATGCACTTTCAGACACCATAGCACGGCTACCTCTTCAGTAAACTACACTTAATTTCCTTCCAACCCTACCCTTCCTTCATTGCTCCTCGCCCTGCACACCTACTCTACTCTCCCCTTAATGTCTTCTTAGCAATTCCGGAATGTACTCTCTTATGCCTTGAAAGTATTTTCTTACAAACTCAAATTAAATGTGAAAGGTCTGTGCAGGCGTTTACATCCTGGATGCGACCAGATTACCTCAGCACCTTGAAGCACTCATGCGATCTGCTGCTTGTATTTAAAACGCAAATAACATTTAAATAAATATATAATAAAAATGTTAACAGCGAGCACTCTGCAATCTCGCCTCCTTGCTACAGGGAGTCTGGATGATCCGTAGCCTCTGCGTGATCCTAGGAGTTCATGCACGCTAGACCTCCTCACCCTCCTGCTATTACCCCATTTGAGCCTGGGTCCCCGCCATCAAGGTGAGTGGGTAAGGGAGGGCGAGGATCGGTTTGCAGGTTTTGTTTCAAGCATTAATATATTCTATGCTACAGAGGGGACCTGGCCACCCATCCTGCCTGAAGTATAGAATTGCCAAAGGGGTGGTGTAACCTACAGCATCCCATAGCAGGTGAACAGGATTGGGTACGGAACAGTGTGGGTGACAGGTAAAGGGGGATTTTATGTATTGAAGCCAGAGGTTGAAGTGGGTGGGAGCGGTCGGGAGCGGTGCTCCTATACTTTATATTTTTAAGTTTTACCGTTCCTATACTTTTATTTTAAAAATAAACCGTTCTGGAATGGTTTAGTTTTAAAATAAAAGTTTAGGGAGAAGTTGAAGCTTGCACTTCAGTGCACTGCACTGAACATTCCCTTAAATAACAGCTGTGTTTGTTTGGGGGTTTGGATTGTTTGTGGGTGGGGCGCAGCGATGGGGGTTGTGGAGAGCGGGGCAGACCGGCAGGGAGCATAGCTCCACTACTTCTTTTCGTACACTTCGACCACTGATTGAAGCCCCTCTTAGTTGTCTGTTCTCCTCCCGTAGCATATAGGGAGTCACCCCTCGAAGACGCTGAGATGGGAAGAAGCAAGTAGCGGTCCCTTGACTATAGCTCTGTGGGGGATTCAGGAGTGTTTGCCGCATTCCTCCAGAGTGTACCGCCGTACTATCATAAGTACCCACAGTGTGACAGGCCATCTGGTAATGGTAAATCCCCTGGCAGAAATTGCAAACGTTTTACAGGAAATTCAGGGGGGAATGCAAATAGCAAGAATAGAAAGCCCAGTCTCTTGGGCAGAATGCACCAGCTGCAGGTTAAAATGAGTCCTTTCTTCCCTACTGCAGAAACCTTTCGATTCAGAGGTAGTTTAGATCATGGCGCCAGCACCCCCAGTGAGAGGATGGCATGATGGGGTGGTCTTCCACTCCCCTAGCTCCAGCAGATACATGTACAGGAGATCCTTGACTATATAGACTTTATTTTGCACAATGTGAGTTACACTTCCTAAATAGGCAACAACAGTTTGAATGGGGCACTGGAAATGTTAACTTTATCCTGTCCTACCTTTCAGATGATGCATTGGTGTGGGGAACGCCTTTGATTTTGGAAAAAGATCTGATTTGACAAAACAATGATTTATTTTTAGTCCAATGTAAACCAATATTTGAAAAGAAAATGCTTAAACAGAATATTCATTTAGATCTATGTCAAGAGCCATCAGACCTTATTACACATATCACGTGATTTCAGCAGTCATAGGGAGAAGCCCAGTGGACAGATCAAGGTTTCAAGGAGAATTTGAAGATGCACTAACATCCGTAAAAGAATTGATTGAAATGATGTTACAAATTGAACAAGAAAAAGCGAGAGGGAGTGGGAAAATAGGAAAGTTTAATTTTTTCTTAGATTTAGCAATTCAGGTACCCAGACTTCAGATACGCCTGAGCCTATGGAGGTGGGAAACATGAAACATACATTTACAGCTGCGGAAAAAGAGCCAAGACGAAGGAAAATGGATGTCTATGCTGTGGGAAGACAGGTCCTTTTGTGAGAGAGTGCCCCCAAGAATTGGGAAACGGGATGGCTCCTTCACAAGGGATGGAGATAGTTTGAGCCAAAGCAAGTCTTTCGTCAAAGGGCATGCCCATGTTTTATTGCAAGTCATTTTGACCTGCATTTTGGGACCTTTAACGTTAGCTGCTCTCTTGAATTCAAGAGCGTCAGGGAATTTTTGGGATCACCAATTCTCACTGCAACAGGGAATTCTCATCTTTCCAAAGACAGCACACCTGTGTACAGTAGACGGGGCACCCTTGTCTTCAGGGGAAATGTGCATGGAAACATGACTCATGGTGATGCCGACCACAGGAGGCCATCTAGAAGAGATAGTCTTTGGTGTCATTAAATCATCTTACTTACCTGTTATTTTAGGGACACCATTGCTAAAACGGCATAGATTGAGCCCGAGCTGAGATCACCTTTCCCTCTAAGCATTGTTGGGAGCACAGTTGGTAAGTACCCAGCTCCCCTAAACCCCATGCCTTGGGTCACTTAGCAAAACAGGTTGTGCCAAAGTAACCAGGCAAAACAATACGATATTGAATTTTCTTGATGTATTCTCAGAAAAACGAGCCACTGAGTTGCCCCCTCATATAATTGATATGATAGTTTATTTATAACAAGCTTAATACCGTGAGGTTTCTAAACGCGGACCCGGGGATTGAACCTGTGTTGCTCCGGGTCGTCTTGCTTTCAAAGCAAGCATGTTGTCGCTGAGCTATCCTCCCAAAACAAAAAAATATCTGTGCATCTGCTGGAGATACCCAATTTTTAATAAACCCTTTCTCTAGGTTTCCTTTCAAATATTTGTGTAGTTCCTGTTTGGTTGTACGATAATTATCCGTCCATGGGTAATTTGCGCAATCGGTATCTGTTGATGGGACTATCGAAATGGTTCGATAGTCCCATCAAACAGATACCGATTGCGCAAATTCCCCATGGACGGATAATGATCAGTTGCAGATAGCAGTTCGCAATTTATGGTCAGATTTTGAGGAACCACATGGAAATGTCTTGATATTGAGCTTAAGGCATGTTTGTTTCTTTCGAGAATAGATAGCTGACCTTGACTGCTTCAGTCTTGACTCCAGGCCAGACAACCTCGCCATGCAGCGCCCCGATTCTGCTTATTCTTGCTGCAACACAGTTTTCCCTTCCATCTTCAATGGTCCTGGCTTACTAAATATATGATACCGATGTCCAGCTTCTATACAATGGCGGCTTCATCCTCATCCTTCATCTTCATCCTCATTCAATTTACTACGTTTTGCCAGCGTCTCTTGCAACTTAGTCTACCCTGCGTTGCAGCGTCTGTACGATTATTGAACAGTTGATTTTCTGTAGCACTTCGTGCATGTGTAATCTTCGCATTAAAAAGCTCACTTGTTTCTTATCTTCGTCATTAGTTTCTGTAGGATCCATTCACCCTCTTCAGCCAGCATCTCAGGATGTCGTGTATATCTCTTATGACAACACTAGCTTCTTTCTTTGTTCTTTTATCATATTCCTTCAGCGAATTACTCCCTTAGGCTGTCATCACTTCGGGGATACATTTGGTAAGTTTGTCTCAACAGGTATCTTCTTTCGAACACACGCAGCGGTATTGGCACAATAGCAGGTGTCAAACACAGCACGGTTTCATGCTTCCAACATATGGGAGGAAGGGTGGGTGAGGTATCCTGCAGAGGTATGCAGCTGCTCCTCTACAGTGCGCAGGTCTGTAAGTCTTGTAGCTATCACCCGCAGTCGGATGAGTAGACCGAGAGGTTTAATCAATCATAAGAGCAGTACCTAGCTGCTTTCTTACTCAACACCAGGATGATTGTGCCAATTGGATGGGTTTGGCGGAAATTGCATTCAATAGTCTGCAACATGCTTCCATTAAGATGTCCTCATTTTTTGACTCATATGGGTTTCACCCAAAAACATTTCCTAAGCATCCATTATGTGAGCTGATATCTATCCAAAAGCAGGTTTTTCCTCATTTGCCTGGATTGAAACAAACATACAAGTAATTTGCTGGGACTATTGAAATGGTTCGATACGAAACGGATACCGATTGCGCAGATTCCCCATGGACGGATAATGATCAGTTTCAGATAGCAGTTTGCAATTTATGGTCAGATTTTGAGGAACCACATGGAAATGTCTTGGTATTGAGTTTAAGGCCCTTTAGGAACGTGCATGTAATGGAAATTCCAAGTCCAAATAACCGAACAAACTCAGGAAGATGACAAAGTACTGTTTTATTAACAATTATCTAAAACAGGGAATTTACAACGAACATCAACAGACATACGCTCAGGTTCTCTCAGTGATCTTTACACAAACAATAGCTTTTATATCTAAAATACGTCAGAGGTGACATCATACTACTTGGCAAATAATAAAAAACATAGCAAGGGTCGGGAATGGCTAAGGGGAACATCTAAGTATACTTTCTATAGGAACCAGGATTGTCATTGGTTGTCCACTATCAGGTGGACAACATATGCGTACCTCTAAAACATGTCATATTCAGAAACATTAGATACATAGTTTCTCATTGGTCTTCAAACTATAAGGTCCTTTGATATATGGACTGATATAATTGGTTGGCACGCTTGTGCCATGTCTGAAACATTCGATTCACTTAGCAGCACGTAAGCCCAGAGCCAGGTGCAAGGAGATGGGGCATGAAACTACCTTCCTACCCAATTAGCCCAGCATCTCTCATCACACATGCCTTCTGCCATTATTGCCAGATTGTCTTTGTACTTGGCCTTGCAAAAGTACCCTTGTCTTTGAGAATGCATGGGAGTGAGAGCACTCACTATCGAGTCTTGGACTCCAAGTTTGAACTCTATTTTCATCCTTGGCCCGCGTGACAGCAGACCACTATCTGGTCCATTTTGCAGGTTTTAAATGCTCTAAATAAATTAAACTTGACACTCTTGGTGTTCTTTCTTTGCGCCTTAACAAGGGATGATTCATCCTCCGCATGTTTGTTTCTTTCGAGAATAGATAGCTGACCTTGACTGCTTCAGTCTTGACTCCAGGCCAGACAACCTCGCCATGCAGCGCCCGATTCTGCTTATTCTTGCTGCAACACAGTTTTCCCTTCCATCTTCATGGGTCCTGGCTTACTAAATATATGATACCGATGTCCAGCTTCTATACAATGGCGGCTTCATCCTCATTCAATTTACTATGTTTTGCCAGCGTCTATTGCAACTTAGTCTACCTTGCGTTGCAGCGTCTGTACGATTATTGAACAGTTGATTTTCTGTAGCACTTTGTGCATGTGTAATCCTCGCATTAAAAAGCTCACTTGATTCTTATCTTCGTCATTAGTTTCTGTGGGATCCATTCACCCTCTTCAGCCAGCATCTCAGGATGTTGTGTATATCTCTTATGACATCACTAGCTTCTTCCTTTGTTCTTTTATCATATTCCTTCAGCGAATTACTCCCTTAGGTTGTCATCACTTCGGGGATACATTTGGTAAGGTTGTCTCAACAGGTATCTTCTTTCGAACACACGCAGCGGTATTGGCACAATGGCAGGTGTCAAACACAGCACGGTTTCATGCTTCCAACATATGGGAGGAAGGGGGGTGAGGTATCCTGCAGAGGTATGCAGCTGCTCCTCTACAGTGCGCAGGTCTGTAAGTCTTGTAGCTATCACCCGCAGTCCGATGAGTAGACCGAGAGGTTTAATCAATCATAAGAGCAGTACCTACCTGCTTTCTTACTCAACACCAGGATGATTGTGCCAATTGGATGGGTTTGGCGGAAATTGCATTCAATAGTCTGCAACATGCTTCCATTAAGATGTCCTCATTTTTTGACTCATATGGGTTTCAACCAAAAACATTTCCTAAGCATCCATTATGTGAGCTGATATCTATCCAAAAGCAGGTTTTTCCTCATTTGCCTGGATCGAAACAAACATGCAAGTAATTTGCTGGGACTATCGAAATGGTTCGATAGTCCCATCAAACGGATACCGATTGCGCAAATTCCCCATGGACGGATAATGATCAGTTTCAGATAGCAGTTCGCAATTTATGGTCAGATTTTGAGGAACCACATGGAAATGTCTTGGTATTGACCTTAAGGCCCTTTAGGAACGTGCATGTAATGGAATAACTCCAAGTCCAAATAACCGAACCAACTCAGGAAGATGACAAAGTACTGTTTTATTAACAATTATCTAAAACAGGGAACTTACAACGAACATCAACAGACATACGCTCAGGTTCTCTCCATGATCTTTACACAAACAATAGCTTTTATATCTAAAATACGTCAGAGGTGACATCATACTACTTGGCAAATAATAAAAAACATAGCAAGGGTCGGGAATGGCTAAAGGGAACATCTAAGTATTCTTTCTATAGGAACCAGGATTGTGATTGGTTGTCCACTAACAGGTGGACAACATATGCGTACCTCTAAAACATGTCATATTCAGAAACATTAGATACACAGTTTCTCATTGGTCTTCAAACTATAAGGTCCTTTGATATATGGACTGATATAATTGGTTGGCACGCTTGTGCCATGTCTGAAACATTCGATTCACTTAGCAGCACGTAAGCCCAGAGCCAGGTGCAAGGAGATGGGGCATGAAACTACCTTCCTACCCAATTAGCCCAGCATCTCTCATCACACATGCCTTCTGCCATTTTTGCCAGATTGTCTTTGTACTTGGCCTTGCAAAAGTATCCTTGTCTTTGAGAATGCATGGGAGTGAGAGCACTCACTATCGAGTCTTGGACTCCAAGTTCGAACTCTATTTTCATCCTTGGCCCGCGTGACAGGAGACCACTATCTGGTCCATTTTGCAGGTTTTAAATGCTCTAAATAAATCAAACTTGACACTCTTGGTGTTCTTTCTTTGCGCCTTAACAAGGGATGATTCATCCTCCGCATGTTTGTTTCTTTCGAGAATAGATAGCTGACCTTGACTGCTTCAGTCTTGACTCCAGGCCAGACAACCTCACCATGCAGCGCCCCGATTCTGCTTATTCTTGCTGCAACACAGTTTTCCCTTCCATCTTCATGGGCCCTGGCTTACTAAATATATGATACCGATGTCCAGCTTCTATACAATGGCGGCTTCATCCTCATTCAATTTACTATGTTTTGCCAGCGTCTATTGCAACTTAGTCTATCTTGCGTTGCAGCGTCTGTACGATTATTGAACAGTTGATTTTCTGTAGCACTTCGTGCATGTGTAATCTTCGCATTAAAAAGCTCACTTGATTCTTATCTTCGTCATTAGTTTCTGTAGGATCCATTCACCCTCTTCCGCCAGCATCTCATGATGTCGTGTATATCTCTTATGACATCACTAGCTTCTTTCTTTGTTCTTTTATCATATTCCTTCAGCGAATTACTCCCTTAGGTTGTCATCACTTCGGGGATACATTTGGTAAGGTTGTCTCAACAGGTATCTTCTTTCGAACACACGCAGCGGTATTGGCACAATGGCAGGTGTCAAACACAGCACGGTTTCATGCTTCCAACATATGGGAGGAAGGGGGTGAGGTATCCTGCAGAGGTATGCAGCTGCTCCTCTACAGTGCGCAGGTCTGTAAGTCTTGTAGCTATCACCCGCAGTCTGATGAGTAGACCGAGAGGTTTAATCAATCATAAGAGCAGTACCTAGCTGCTTTCTTACTCAACACCAGGATGATTGTGCCAATTGGATGGGTTTGGCGGAAATTGCATTCAATAGTCTGCAACATGCTTCCATTAAGATGTCCTCATTTTTTGATTCATATGGGTTTCACCCAAAAACATTTCCTAAGATTGCACCTGCGACACTGATACCAACTGTAAAGCATCCATTATGTGAGCTGATATCTATCCAAAAGCAGGTTTTTCCTCATTTGCCTGGATCGAAACAAACATACAAGTAATTTGCTGAAAGACTTAGGTCTCAGGGTTTTGATTTTGGTGTGGGTCAGCAGGTATGGTTGGCCACTCATTTCCTCACGTTCACAGGCTTTCATCCTAAATTTTCCCCAGAATTTGTAGGGCCATTTCCTATAGTCAACCCTGTTACTATGCAGTTGAAATTCCCCCCAGCATGAAAAATGTATCCATATCTCCCTTGTGAAGGCAGTATCCCCCATCTTGAGAAGGTCGGCTGCCAATCCTCCAGTTGCGGATCATGGATATCCAGAATTTGACAGTCCGGCCATTCACGGATTCTGGGTGGCATTATTATCAGTTGCAATATCTGGTTGACTGGAAAGATTTTGGTCTGGAGGATAGATCCTGGAAACTGGTGGCCAGCATTGATGCACCCTGTTAAGTGGTTCAGTTTCATGCCCATTTCCCAATCTAACCAACTCCCTGCCAGTGTAAGGGAGAGGTATTGGCCCTCATTACAAGGTTGGTGGTAAAACCCACTGGTAACCGGCGGGTTACCACCAACCCCGTAACACTGTTACCGCTGCCTGACATCCCGGTTCTACCGGGATATCACAGGCAACGGCGGTACGGTTATTTCCAATTCCGCTGGAGTCCCATCTGACTCCATGGGAATGGGAAACCTGAAGCACTGGCACTGTGACAGTGCTTCAGTGAAAATCCTGCTGGTCGGGGCCTGAACTCGCAGCAGGTCAAGCCTGTTGGGAGTTATGTGCCCCTACCGGCAGACTCACAGTGACCCGGTACGGAAAAGGTGCTGGTAACCTTTTACCGGTACCTTTATTGCCAGAATGGGTCACTTGTAATGAGGGCCACACATTGGAACAATCAATAAAATAATAATCAAATTATTTTATTAATTAATTAATCCTCAAATATCTCTAAAAAGCAGCACTACAGTCCCTTCCTAAATTTGCAATCCCTACCTTGGAATGACTTTGCAAAGAATTGCATACAAATACAATTATATAACATTTAAACATTACATGAAAAACAAAAAAAGATAGGGCCTCATTATGGGGTTGGCAGTGTGGGGAAAAAATGGTGGTAATTCCGCTACAGACACTTTTCTGGCATCACCAAATTACAAGTGTGGTGCTGTTACCACAGGTCGAGTTAGTGAGTGGCAATTCCACCGATTCTTTTAGGAAAAGTGGAGGATAATATGCCGCCCTGTTCTTTAAGCAAACAGAGAAGCGGCTGTGTTGGTAATTGAAGCCTTCTACAATTGGTTTTAGGAGAATGCCTTGCCTCTGTGAAAAAAAAAAACAAGAGGTAACATTAATAATCATAGAATAATTTGGGCACATTTTGTGCCAGTACATGCTCAACAGGATGTAGAATGGAAAGTTAACTGTGTGATTTTAGCCTTAACGTCCAGCTGTACCAAATGTGAGTAGTTCAGCATGTGTGTGTTTTGTTGTGGCAGTCACTTGCTTCAGGTAAGGGGGTCCTTAATTAAGTATTGTCATTCTGCCTAACCAGGTTGAAAAATGTATCACCCTGTTAAAAAATATTAAGTAGGGTTTCTGAATTACAATACATTTTTAAGTATTTAAGCAGCAGTTGGTCATAGAATGAATGCGTACATTAATTATTTATTTGTAAAGATACGCTAGTTTGGAAATGTGTCATCTTATAGTGTATTGATCACCCCGATGAAGATGTGACATTAGCCAGGCATACATGGAGAAACAGGATGGTGGCGAAAGGTGTTGAATGAATTGTACAATACATTTTCAGGATAACCTCTGGGATATTGTGCCCTAATTGAATAATAGGCAATTATGTTTATATGTATGTTTATGTTTATTGAATTTATATAGCGCTTTTGACAGATCAACACATGTTTATGAACAAAACATGTTTTGAATTTAAAGGTCCCTGAAAAATAGAGTTTATCTAGTGATTTGCTGATTTTAGTCATGGCTTTTTTTTAAATTATATGTGTTTCCATGTGATTATAATTTTATAAATATATCTAATTTTGATTTAACTGTTTTTTGTTTTTCATATAGTTTTTAAATATTATGTATTTGTATTTATATTTGATTCATTGCAAAATCTTTCTGATGTAGGTATTGCAAATTTAGGAACGGACTGTAGTGCTGTTTATTAGAAGATATTTGATGATTGATTCATTCATATGATCATTTGATTATTGTATCATTTATTGATCCTGTGAATGCTATTCTGTATGCTTTAGTGGTATACCAGTCCATGTATAGGTAAAAGGAATACTGCTTCGTCTGAATATATATAACTGGAAGTCAGTAGGGCTGCATAGAAGTAACCTAAACAGTAAGAGGAAAAGGAGTGGGAGCAAGACCCTCTAGGCAGTTCCCTGAGGGAGTTTAGACAAATAGGATGTCTGTTTTTAGGCTAACACCTTAAGCTAGGCAGGTTTTAGATAGTAGAGGTTGCCAATCTCTAGTGAACAGTTTGCTCTTGAGGAATGGCTGGGCTAAGGAGGGACAACACATTCCTAGGTTAGATAGAGAGGGTTTATAAAGCCCTTTTCTACAAATCAAAATAACAACCTTTAAACTGTCGTTGGGAGTTGGTGTGTTCTGGAAGTCCTCTTTGACACAACAGATTAACAGGCCGATTCATGTAATTCCTCTCAAAAGTGTCGCACGCGGCTGGCACACAGAGTGCCCGTGCGAATGTCTGCGCCAGCAGCGTGCGATAAAATCAATTTCCGCGCACAGCGTCTTCATGGATTCCCACCTCCAAAAGCAGACGTGGCGCAGAGTGCCGCAGTGACCCTGCAGCAGCGCCAGTTACGCCCCCAAGAATGCCCTCGCGCAAGGAAAAGCCACCAAGACCGCAAAACCATCGCAAAGGGCTGCGCCAACCCTGTACCAGTTTACCGGACTGGCAAACAGCAAACGCAAAGCGGGGAACGCGTATTACGGGTGTCGGGAACACGCGTGCGCGAGAAGTTTCACACACGACCTGGCCTGGGGGAGCGTGTGCGTGTATTTCAGGGGTGCGCGAGAAGTATTACACGCGAATGGCCTGGGTGCGTGTATTTCAGGGGTGTGCGAGAAGTTCCACACGCGATTGGCCTGGGCGCGTGTATTTCAGGGGCTCGCGGGTGGTTTCACACGCGATCGGGCCTGGGGGAGCGTGTGCGTGTATTTCAGGGGTGCGCGAGAAGTATTACACGCGAATGGCCTGGGTGCGTGTATTTCAGGGGTGCGCGAGAAGTTCCACACGCGATTGGCCTGGGCACGTGTATTTTAGGGGCTTGCGGGTGGTTTCACACGCGATCGGGCCTGGGGGAGCGTGTGCGTGTATTTCAGGGGTGCGCGAGAAGTATTACACGCGAATGGCCTGGGTGCGTGTATTTCAGGGGTGCGCGAGAAGTTCCACACGCGATTGGCCTGGGCGCGTGTATTTCAGGGGCTTGCGGGTGGTTTCACACGCGATCGGGCCTGGGGGAGCGTGTGCGTGTATTTCAGGGTTGCGCGAGAAGTTCCACACGCGATTGGCCTGGGCACGTGTATTTCAGGGGCTCGCGGGTGGTTTCACACGCGATCGGGCCTGGGGGAGCATGTGCGTGTATTTCAGGGGTGCGCGAGAAGTATTACACGCGAATGGCCTGGGTGCGTGTATTTCAGGGGTGCGCGAGAAGTTCCACACGCGATTGGCCTGGGCGCGTGTATTTCAGGGGCTCGCGGGTGGTTTCACACGCGATCGGGCCTGGGGGAGCGTGTGCGTGTATTTCAGGGGTGGGCGAGAAGTATTACACGCAAATGGCCGGGGTGCGTGTATTTCAGGGGTGCGCGAGAAGTTCCACACGTGATTGGCCTGGGGGCGTGTATTTCAGGGGCTTGCGGGTGGTATCACACACGATCAGGCCTGGGGGAGCGTGTGCGTGTATTTCAGGGGTGCGCGAGAAGTTCCATACGCGATTGGCCTGGGTGCGTGTATTTCAGGGGCTCGCAGGTGGTTTCACACGCGATCGGGCCTGGGGGAGGGTGTGCATGTATTTCAGGAGTGCGCGAGAAGTATTACACGCGAATGGCCTGGGTGCGTGTATTTCAGGGGTGCGCGAGAAGTTCCACACGCGATTGGCCTGGGCGCGTGTATTTCAGGGGCTCGCGGGTGGTTTCACACGCGATCGGGCCTGGGGGAGCGTGTGCGTGTATTTCAGGGGTGCGCGAGAAGTTCCACAAGCGATTGGCCTGGGTGCGTGTATTTCAGGGGCTCGCGGGTGGTTTCACACGCGATCGGGCCTTGGGGAGCGGGGTACGTGTATTTCCGGGGCTCGCGGGTGGTTTTACACGCGATCGGGCCTGGGGAGCGGGGATTCCAGGGCTGCGCAGGAAGTTTTACACGCTCGCCTACAACACTTATTCATGGAAACGAACGTGGCCAATCCGGAAACACGTACGCCAGCAGGAAGTAGGCGTACGTCCACCCGCACAGCATAAAAGTGCACGCAAACAACAAACAAGCTCAGACGCCAGGATGAACATACCGTTCCTAGCAGCAGTGGCCGTGGGATACCGCAGGAGGAGGAGGAGGATAGTCCGGGCCAGAATTTTTACACCCAGAACCAGCCTTTTTGGGATGCCTGATGACCATGTGTATGGGAGGTACAGGTTTCCACCTCACATAATACTCGACCTGGTCAGTGAGTGGGAGGATGACCTCACATCCACCACCCTGTGCTCCCAAGCACTCAGCCCCCTGGAGAAGGTCCTCAATGTACTGCACTTCCTGTCCACTGGATCATTTCAGCGGACAAGTGCCATAGTGGGGGGGGTGTCACAGGCCACGCAGTCACGCTGCCTACACCAGGTCTTGGCCATCATCACTGCACGCCCATCAGTCCGCAGGCACATACACCTGCCCAGAACACCTGCAGAAAGGCAGGCTGTTGCCCAGGACTTCTACAGGGTGGCACAATTCCCCAAAGTGCTAGGTGCCATTGATTGCACCCATGTGGCTCTACGTCCTCCCAGGGCAACTGAGCACATCTATAGAAACCGCAAGCACTGGCATTCCATCAACGCCCAGGTAGTATGTGATGCCAAGGGAATCATCACCTCAGTATACGCCAACTATCCAGGCTCCATCCACGACAGTTTCATCTACAGAATGTCTACCCTAAACCGGGACATAGAAGCTGGGGGCATGGCGATACATGGCTGCTCGGTGAGTATAAATGCCACTGCGCATGCATGCATGTCAGATACTGAGTAATGTCACAACCCCACTGATGATACCCATCACCACCTCCCCAGGGGACAGTGCCTACCCTCTCAGCACCCACATGATGACGCCAATTCGGAACCCCACCACGCCACCCCAGGTAAGATACAACACAGCCCACATTGCAACCTGGGGCATCGTGGAGCGCACATTCGGAGTGCTCAAGTCACGCTTCCGCTCCCTTGACCGTTCTGGCGAGCAGCTGTTATACGCTCCCCCAGTAGTGTGCAGGATCATAGTGGCAGCATGTGTCCTGCACAACGTTGCAACACGCCGGGGCCTGGCCGTGGACATGGTGGTGCCCCCACATCCCCAACCACATGCACAGCCGCTGCGCATGGGAGGGGAAAGGGCACGGGGTGAGGCAGCCCGTACGCAGCTCGTGGCTAATTACTTCACATAAAATCACACCCCTGTGGAGTGCACACAGCCCTGGCACATACCAGCTGACAATCAATGATGATTGTTTCTGACAATTATGATGTGTCGATGGACAGTCAACTGTCACAACCATACCAGCCTGAGATTGTACATCTGGAAGTGTTCCATTGTGTGCTTCCCAACCTACACAAACAGCACCAATGCTATGTTCAAAAGACACACTTCTATGCTGCTAAATTCATTACCCCCTTGCAAGACACAACATGACAACAGTGCCATGTCACCCAACCCCTCCCCAGCACCGCCACCCAACACACCATGGCATGACATGCCATGTGAGAGCAAACAAAGTCATCCCCCAAACATGACACGTGTCACAAAGTACAGTGTCCCTAATGGAAACTGGCCACACACAATATGCCCACATGAATGTAGAAATAACAACACACATGACCAAATACTTACCACAATACAATCGACATAGCATAAACATGACAGTACTAAGGCAAAGGATACGTAGTCTTACAACATGAGAATGCCAGCACATCCACCACCTCCAACTGTACAGTGTTGTTGCCACGCACATCTGGAAGTCCACTGCTCACAACATGAGCTCCATCTCCAAAGTGGACGGCCTTGTGAAGACATGAGGAATGAACCTGCAAATCAGGAGGGAGACATGGATGCACAAGCACACATCAATACACCATGCAGTGCACAATACAACAACAATATGCACTAGGAATGTATACACAGTATTGACTACAGACTGCCCACACAGCTCATGGGAGTCCAACGTCACTATGTAATTCACTGTCACTTGGGCACACCCTTTGCAAGCCCATGGAAACGGGAAGCAGGAGGGGTGTGTGTCTCACTGACCCAAGCATCTAACCCAAACTCAGGACAAGCCTGCATGTGCCCAGCCGGAATACAGTAGATGCCCACGGGAGCCACACAAGGCAACACACTGCAACAAAAAATCAAAAATCAAAAATGGCCATGTGTGGGCCAGGAGGGGGTGGGGGAGGCCACCCAGGAGGTCCGAGGACAGGGTGCCCACCAACAGCCACCTGCGTGAATGTTGCGAAAAAAAAACACCTCCATGGGCTCATGGCCTGCACGGCTACTAAATAGTGGGAGATTCACTGCTGGATTCGCTCTCCTCAACCTCTGCTGCTGCTGCCACAGGAGGTGGTGGTGCCATGGGAGGCAGCCCATGCAATGCCCTAGTTTGGTCCTCCATGGCAGCAAGCATGCAGGCCTGGAAGGCCTCGTTCTGGAGGGATATGGTGCGGAGATCCCCATGCAACATCCGACGTGTTGCCCGGACCTCCGCCCGAGTTGCCTGAATCTCTGCTGAGAGCGTACGGGTGACGCGCTCCAGCAGCTGTTCCGTCCTGGTGACAGTGGAAGCCTCAAGGTCCACAAGAGTCTGCCTGAGGTGCCGGACCTCTCCCCTCAGGGCTTCCCTCTGTCCCTGGGCATCTATAGAAATTGATTCCCTCAGATTGTCCAGGGCCGCCTGTCTGACCCTGTTGGACGCCAACATGTCCTCCCTGACTGATTGGCAAATGGAGTCTGTTGCCTGCTGTAGTAGCTCCATCTGCCTTTCTGGGGGGGCAATGGAAGTGGCCACCCTCTCCATGGCTTGAGCAATCATTTCGGATGATGCTGCCTGTTGGTTGGCCATACCGTAAATGGATTGCTCCCATGCGGTATTGCCTGGTGGCGGACGGCCACCGCGTTGGCGGGCACCACACCTGTCTGGGGCAAGGCGAACTGCGCCTTGCTGTGTCGGCACTGCCTGAGGCTGCAGGACTGCATTTCCCCTCTGAACTGCTGGCCCAGGAACAGGATCAGATGTTGCGGAGTGTGGCCCTGCATCCGTAACCACCACAGGCGCACCTACCAACACTGACATCCCCATAGTGGGCTCTACCCCTGGTGCAGGTGGGTCAGACAGAACAGTATCCCTTCCATGAACACATACCTGCGAATCCACATAGGCCTCATCCGAATCAACACCTGAAAAGAGTTCTGGGGAGGTGCAGCCAGGGACACCCCGGGACAGTATGGCCTGCAGCAAGAGAGGGTTCTCCCCCACCACCAAACCACGTCCCCCACTGGTGCCTGCTCGTGATTCAGATCCCTCCTGGGCCTGCACCATCTCCTCTCCCTCAACAGCATCAGGTGCATCATCCTCTGCAAAAACAAGAAAGACAAAAAATGGAAACAGGCATTAGCAGCATGGCACGCTATTAGGCCAGACAAGCTACAGTACCAGTAATTGATTTACACATGTCCCACATGACTATAACCCTCCCATGCATGCACTGTCCATGAGTTGGAAGGTGAGGAAAATGTCAGACACTGATGACACCAAGATGGGAGAGCAACACATCAGCTGCATGCTGGCTAGCAGTGCCATCACACATTGGCCTGTGAGTGGCATGTCCAATACACATACATGACACATGCCATCACACAGATGGCATGTACCATGGGCATTTCATATATGTGACAATGGGGCAGAGTGATGCGCAGTAGAACCAGGTGAATTCCTACAATCAGCCTGAATGAACACAGCTAAATACGGAACAATGTGGTAGCAAGATGCCACTTCAAGGGCAACTGGTGCAATGTAGTGCAAAACGCCTACTGTGGCCAGAAGGGATACTGTAATACCCAAATCCTGGGGCGCAGAATGCATTGGATGAAGCACATGGGTGGGACAAAACACTCAGGCACACACACCCTGACCTGGCACTCAACCAGATCCCCTCCCACAAACTACATACACATGGATCACACACACATGCATGTGCACTCACCGGACAATGCCTCGTAATCTGGCAGTTCTCCCACACCTTGGATCTGCTCCTCTGTGATGTAGGTCCCAGCAACATGCTCATGTAGAGTGAGTTCTATGTCCTCTTGTGGAGACCCACCTCCAGTCACCAGAGTTGCGGCATGACTTGAGGCCAGCTTTTTCTTTGCCCTACGCTTAAGGTCGTTCCAGCGCTTGTAGCACTCAACAGCTGTGCGCCTCATGAACCCAAGGGCACTTATGCTGTCCGCGATGGACTGCCAGTGTGCCTGACGTCAAGCAGGTGTAATCCTACACCCTGAAGTGACCAACATTTCGGTGTCATGTTCGGACACATACTGCACAAGTGCATCCAGTTCGGCATCATTGAAGCTAGGCTTCCTTGGCGTGCTGGACCGTGTAGCCGTGTCGGGGTCATCAGCCTGTACTGGACGAGCACTCTTCCTCTTTCTTTTTGTGGGTGGTGGGGATCCGGAGTGCCCTATGCCGCTCTGGACACTAGAGGCAGGAGCACCGGTGGACTGTGTAGTAGTAGTGTGCGATGGCACACTGACCACATGACTTTCTGCACGCATTAGCTGAAGTGTGATGATGGCAGGGGGAACCTCAGTCTGATGTACCGGGACCAACACTGTCCTTGCTGGGGGAGTCAGAGCTGGGATGGACGGAGCTGCAGCTGCCCCTGCAGCCTCCCCACCCCGCCTACTCGGGGCAGCAGATGACATGGCTGCCCCTGTACCACGTGGCCTGGTGACACTGGCTTGCGCCGCCACCCGTGGCCTAGACTTGGTGACCTGGAAGTCAGCCTGGGAGTCACCCTGTGCTAGGTCAGGTGCCACAACGGGCCGGTCCAACAAGGGCTGAGCAGGGATGGTGTCAGCCACGTTTCCCTCAACCATGGGGGGGATGTGTGTCCCTGACTGGTCCTCCACACGTGGGGGGCTTGGGGGAATCTGCAAATCCTGGCCACGTCCCCTACCGTGCCCACCACGCCCACCTCTTGAGGCTCGGCCACCTTTGCCACCCTTACCACTTGCTCGCCTCCCAGCCATGGCACTGATGGAGTTGTGCGTATGGGAGTTGCAGTGGACAATTGTCCTGGGCAATTGGGGGTCAAAGGGGTAGGGTACTAGATGGAATTCGTACCCAAGTGCTCTAGCAAGGCTGTATGTAACCCCTGGGGAAAGATGACGGGTCACGCAAAGCACAGGCACCCCTAAAACAGAAAATGACGTGCACACGACCCCTCGTAGACCACGTGCGTGGGAAAAGGAACCTGCACTACGCTGTGGCACCCAGAAACACAAAAATGAACGTATGCGTGTCACACGCAGCCTACAATGAATGAAGGGGTACGCTACACACGGGGCTAGCACAGTTGGTAAATACGTGCGCGACTCACCGTCTGCCTGGGAAAAGAGCGTGAAAAATACGCACGTGTGCGCTTTGGCAACACCCCCGCCAAAAGAAGAATTGTACACTGTCTGAGGAGACAGGACAAAAGGAGAAGTCAATGCTGTTTGAGGAAACAGGTCGAAGAGAAAATTAGAAAAATACTGACAGAGGTAACAGGGAGTACGAACTAGAAACGCTGTGAAGTAAATCGCGTGTGAACCGACAAGAAGTACAGATTTCACCCACTCGCTCTCCACGGGAAGCACGTACAAGGAAATGACGTACTACACGCACCTTTTGAACCGCACCACACGTCCAACGTCACTTCCGCGTATACGCACTGAGGCACTATCCTCCAATCACGCGGGCTGACACTCGGACGTGCAGTTTTTGGTCTTGTAACATTCCCCCGGGTACAGGGACAGGCCTGCGCGTGTCACGTCACAGACGCGCCTGCGCTGTCAGGGCCTTTGGTCCAATGGAATCACGTACACAGGCCAATCGCGTTTGGAACTTCTCGCGCATCCCTGAAATACACGCGCCCAGGACAATCGCGTGTGAAAACACCCGCGAGCCCCTGAAATACACACACCCAGGCCAATCGCGTGTGAAACTTCTCGCGCACCCCTGAAATACACGCACACGCTCCCCAGGCCCGATCGCGTGTGGAACTTCTCGCGCACCCCTGAAATACACGCGCCCAGGACAATCGCGTGTGAAAACACCCGCGAGCCCCTGAAATACACGCACCCAGGCCAATCGCGTGTGAAACTTCTCGCGCACCCCTGAAATACACGCACACACTCCCCCAGGCCCGATCGCGTGTGGAACTTCTCGCGCACCCCTGAAATACATGCGCCCAGGACAATCGCGTGTGAAAACACCCGCGAGCCCTTGAAATACACGCACCCAGGCCAATCGCGTGTGAAACTTCTCGCGCACCCCTGAAATACACGCACACTCTCCCCCAGGCCCGATCGCGTGTGGAACTTCTCGCGCACCCCTGAAATACACGCGCCCAGGACAATCGCATGTGAAAACACCCGCGAGCCCCTGAAATACACGCACCCAGGCCAATCGCGTGTGGGACTTCTCGCGCACCCCTGAAATACACGCACACGCTCCCCCAGGCTCGATCGCGTGTGGAACTTCTCACGCACCCCTGAAATACACGCGCCCAGGACAATCGCGTGTGAAAACACCCGCGAGCCCCTGAAATACACGCACCCAGGCCAATCGCGTGTTGGACTTCTCGCGCACCCCTGAAATACACGCACACGCTCCCCCAGGCCCGATCGCGTGTGGAACTTCTCGCGCACCCCTGGAATACACGCACACGCTCCCCCAGGCCCGATCGCGTGTGGTACTTCTCGCGCGTGTAGAACTTTGGCGCACATTTTTTTCCTGCACAGGGACGCTACCGCCTGCTTTCGTGTGGCGGACATGTATGGGCCTGTGCGCGTCTTTGGCCATGCGCTGTTTTTCCCTATTCGATTCCATGAATACGTGTTGTAGGCGAGCGTGTGGGCGTTCTGCGCACTTGCCTCCTGTACTTCCCCCGTGACGCCCACATTTTCACGAGTTGTTCCCAATTCTGCGTGTAACGCCCCATGTTACGCCTACTTTTAATATGTGCGCCGCGCTATGTGCGAATTCGCTGTGGCCTTATCGCACGGCGTTCGATGACCTGTGCGCCAGCGTGCGCCGTGCACTTTTTCAGCGCACATCCCACATTTTGCGCGTGCACGGACTTCCATGAATAGATGTGCGATGTTTTCTGTGCGATAATCGCACTTGCACTGCGATAATCGCACTTGCACTGCGAATTTCGCTATTTCACTGCGAATCGCATGTTTTCACACGCGTGTGCCGTTTTTTCGGCGCACATTGATTCCATGAATCGGCCTGTTAATCATTTCACTGAAGTTCACTTGATATTGGCCTTTTTTGTGTAAAATGTGGGTGTGTTTGGTTAGTAATGCCCCCAATCAGGGACGTCATTTCACCTAAATGCCAGGGGTAGCAGAAGTGAAATCACATGACACTTCACCTCTGGTGACAGCACAGGAAAATATGGAACACGACCTTTTACCTCTTAACAAAACAGGAAGTGGCATTGCATAGCATTGTTCCTAAGTACACTTTGAAAAATATGGTTACAATATCACTGTAACGTGATGAACATGTCATACAAGAATAGATCACCATATGTATCGGCAGAAAAAAACATGCTATAACTGCAACTTGCGAAAAGCAAAATGAATAGTCCGAAAAAGATGCTTGTTGTACTCTAAATGCGTTTTGGAGTATTTTGTCTGCATTGTGAATTTGAAGCATTTAAGAACAGACTCAATCAGTGACTCACCCCTTGAAGTGTATCTGAAATATACCTTTAATGAGTTTAGCAATTATTTTATAGAATTTCAGAAAGACTAATTATTTGTTAATCCCATTCTTTCTTATTTAGGGTCACTGCTCAGTGTTACACTTGTGGAAACTCCTGTTTATTTTTTAAGCAGCCTGAACAAGAAAGCCAGCAGCCACACTAGAAACAAAGAGCCACGTGGCATTGGCCACACCCCAGGAGCTTCAATTTGTAAGAAAAAAAAAAAGTTGTTTTATATGTTTTTTATTTTTAGCGCTTGCAAGGGAGACCACAGGGTTAGCAAGGGAGAAATCAGGGGTCGCACTTATCAGGGGTCGCAAGTGCGACCCCTGGTGACTCCTAAATGACGTCCCTGCCCCCAATCAAAAAGAACATTTAGAAACCCCTGTAGTAGCTACCGTTGCACAACGGAGGTATTTCTGTGAGGATTCAAGAGTCGGCACATGTGGCAGCTTGTATGCCATGGAAGTGAGATACGACTGCGTACTAAGGCTAATTGCTTTGTTACTGTGCCATCAATTATGCTCCACTAATTGTGACTCCCTCTTGGGCACAGCTATTTGTTTTTTTCATGCAGTGCTCATGCATTCTAGTGCCATACTATGCTGCCACATCTCGCCACTTGCTAGAATTGTCTACATTTTACAGGAAAGAAACATGTTGGGGGATTCTGTTTGTTTATTTAGCACAGAAGCAAATGACCTGTGGTATTTGGACTGCATACTAGGCTACGCATGGAAATGTTTACCTTTTCAAATCCACTAGACCATTCTGTGGTAAATGCTGTATTTCTCTGCGAATGCTACTTTTCAAACATACCTTGCAACATTTCCATAACTATTGAATATCTGGTGTTTGTGTAATCATGTTTTTATGTTGGTGTATAAATTGTGAGTGTGCGTCTAAATATGAAATATAAATGATGTTGGAATGGACAAAATAAATAAACACTATTACAAAAAAAAAATCCTGGGCGTTATCAATTTAAATTGTCATGCCAAAATAATCTGTCCCCTTTTTCCCAGGTGTTCAGTCGAAAACTCTCAGATTTGTGGATCTAGATCAAAACAGGTCTTCATATTGTAGTGTGGCAAGTAATCCCAGTCTACAATCTTTGGACTTCCCTACTGCAGAACGTAATAGGAAAGCTTCGTTCTCCTCCCATTACAGAGTGACGAAAAGAACCTCTGCAGCCAAGGTGACATTACAGAAGACAGCAGACATACTGGAAATGTGCCCCATCCTGCAATGTCAGGAGTCAGATGCGAGCCACCACTACACATGCCAGTCACCACTGTGGACCCACGGCTCTGTACTGCATATATGTACAACAAGGGGCACTTCTGCACCTCAGAACAGACAGAGGCAGAGGCACACCGAGAGACAGAGGCAGGTGCAGAGAGATAACTTGAGAGAATAATAAAGAGAGAGAGGGAAAGATACTCACACAAGCTCACACCCCCACATACACTCACCGACACACTTGGAAACCGAGAAAACCACGCAGACTCACATGCACAGAAGAAGGCAGCGATACAACCACACACACACACAAACAATTGCAATGTTACATAGGATATTGCTTTTACTATGTTCTTGTTTCTCTCACCTACTTGATACTGCTAGTCACATTTATTGTTTTTCACAGTCTGCACTTGCCAATGGTGCATAAAAAAGATGAAACACCAGTAGTCATTAGAAACTGAGAAGTGTTTCCATTTGAAAATTGTAAAATGCAGACACAACAGGCGGGTGTGATGTCATTAGTGAGCTCAGAAGTACTGAGATCTTGGAACCTTTAGACATATGGCAGAATCATAGAGTGTATGTAGGAAGCTGAAAGATTAAGACAGGAGTAGAACCACCACCAGCAATGTTTCTCTTGCAGAGAGACATGCACCTACTTCCCACCGGGGACCTACCGGGGCAGGTGTCCGTGGGTTTCTGACCCTGATGAGACACCAGCTCATTTCTGTCAGACTCCACAACAGGAGGGTCATCCGCGTGTTCCTGCATGCTCACAGGTGCTAGCTCAGGTTTGACAAATACAGTCCCAATTAATTAGGCAAAGGAAGCACAGACCCATTTACCTGCAAGGCTGACAATTCCCATGAATAGCAACAGTCTTCCCAAACATGGGGAAACCATGCTAAGAGAGCTCTGTCCATAGATATGAGAGAGGGAAGGTCCAAGGCAGATGCTGCAGCCTGATAACTGCCCATGCCGATAAACCAGTGCTGCTCTAATCACACAAACACACACAAGATACCAGCACTGGTACTAGCCTCCCTGGGGGCGGCGCTTAGTGCAAAGCTCAGAGTTACCCTCATGGGCACAGAGGACCACTAACCAAGGTTTCCCATTCCCAAACCTTCACAACAGACCCCCCCTTATGTCAAAGAGAGGCTGGAAGGCAGGATCATGGTACATTAAGTGGGGGTGGGGGGTGTTTGCAGAGGAATGTGTGAAGTTAGGGCAGGAAATCATTTAGTGATTTCTGAAGTGAAGAGCAGAAGGAGCTGGAGCAGGAGACAAAGGCCAGCTTCAGCATACCGCCAACTACAGAATAACCCTCAGGTTTTAGTGCAGGCTTCAGACTAGTGATGAAGAGGCCTGCTCACTGTCTCCCAACTGTGAAAGAACATTGCCAAGAATGTTACAAGCACCAGAGTTATCTGCTTATAGACTGAATAAGGAAGTTCATGACTCACATTTTTGGGGAATTCTTTATACTTTATTTGGACACTGAGCACCTACCTATATATTTGGTTCTGCTCTAAGAAGTGAAAGACGTTGTTCTCCAGAGACTCATCCACAAAGTTAATGACTGACCATCCAACCATGTTTAGTTACTTTTATGCATACTTTGACCCTGAACGAATTGCTTTACCCTGGCAACCCCCACCTCCGAATAAAGGTGCTGGGGAGCCCAATCCATGAAAGACCATGTGGACAACCCATGCCTTCCTAAAAAGGATTCGTTTATGGAACAGTTCCCAATGCAGCTGACATGAGGCGGGAGGGTTTGGTATTATTCCAACTCTAAAACACTTTCATTGTTTTTACTTTACCCCTTCTCAGTTTTTCCATTCTGCCATTTTTCGGTGTTTTCTTAGACAGTGGACACTGCACACAGGCAGCATCTTGATGGCCTATTTGTTGCACCACCCACATTTACATACCTAACAAAACACACATACCTAGATTAAGTCAGCTTGCGATGTCTGTTGCGGTAGGAATAAACAAGAATAAAGAATTATTAAACAGTTGAAATGAAATTGGCACTAATGTTTATGTTTTCTTTCTTTTACAATCTGCAGTCAGATGAGTGGAAAGATGCTGAATTGAACCCAGGAGGGGCCATCACTTTCTGTACTGAACAGGATAATGCATTGTGGGATGTAAATCCAGGCCCCGGGGGACAGAGACTGAGAGGCCATGCAAAGCCCTATTGTATGCCTTTGTGGCTGAAAATGCTGTTTTCATAAAATATGAAAAGCTACCATTTCATTTAAGGAGACAGATAGCAGCATGTCACATGGACTTCAGTGCAGCAGAAGACTATGATCCAGAAATCTAAGTGAAGCCAAGCACTTTTCATTTGTCACAAATAAAACACTTACTGTTCAACCTTCAACATGACATAATTTAAAAGGAGATCACTACTTGTTGTAGAAGTGAAAACTAGTTGTGTATGTTAACTGTGACCTATGTGTGAATAATACTGAAAGTGAGACTCATATCTTTTTAATTATTGTATTAAAGAAAGATTTCATTCATGGACAGTAGGCCCTGATACAATACAAAATGTCACATGTTAAACACATCTTTTCTTTTTTTTTTTTATTGTTTAGATGTTCATTTACAGCCTTTCAATACAAATGTACAATATACAATGTAAAAGGAAAAAGGAACAAAGAAACTTAATCATTGAAAGAAGGCGAAAAGAAGCACAAGAAAAAAGAAAAGAAGAAGCAAAAGGAAAAAAAAGAGAAAGGGACAGGGAGGAAGGATAATACTTGATTATATTTATATTAAAACAAAAATGTGCCAAATGAACCATATACTTCATAACATTTACATCAAATTTAAAAGATGTTGTTTAAAACAAATCAATATTATATGGTTAAACATTTAAAAACAATGGAGGTCATTACGACCCAGGCGGTAAGTACACCAACTTTACCACCATGGTGTAAACTACGTTTACACCATGGTGGATGGCGGATCTACCGCCCCATTCCAAGGTGAGTGGGGCGGTAAATCCCCATTTCCCATTTACCCTTCCCCATTCCCATTTTTGCCCCATAGGGCATAATGGGAGTGGGGAAGGCGCTAATTACGGCACCGTAAATTACGGCACCGTAAATTACGGTGCCGTAATTAGCACCAAGGCGGTTTAGCGCCATGGATTTTAACGCCTGCTAAAAGCAGCCGTTAAAATTGGAATCAGGCGTTAAGGGTTAACAACGGCGTTAACCCTTAACGCCTGGGTCGTAATGACCTCCAATAAGTAGTTAATGACCGCCAAGAATAACAACACAGATTTAGTGTTGAAAACCATTGCCCATGCTCTATCCGTAGTCAACAAAACAATATCGTTGAAAAATCTATGGAAGAATACATTCCTGAGTTTAGCAAATGGAAAACTAAAATGATGTGCTTCAATGACTCTTTTACATTAGTTTTCCCACTGAATCTGCATGACCTCTGGTCTAAGGGCAGATTGAAGTAGATGCCAGAGATTTCTCTGGTAAGCCAGATGTTCAAGCAAAATCTTAAGAACAAATTTCTATACTTTACACTTAGAAATTTCTGGAGATAAGGTGCAAGGCTATTAAGTGATTTTGTGTTAAAGCTACATTTATGAAGACTTTTAAGCTTTGTACAGTCTTCCCAAGTTCGTATCCAATCCCTAGGTAAGATGTTTTTTTTGTTGCTCTATTAGGATAATTTATTAGAAGGTCAAGGTTAATATCCGCCCATGTCATCAAAGTCAGACTCTCATTTAGCCAGGAATTTAATGAAGCATCAATTTGAGGTAATAGAAGCTGTGCTAGTACTTGCATTAAAGAGGAGTTTTAGAGATGATTCAAGAAGCATTTCCTATACAGGGCTAATATGCACCATTCCACCATTACACGCAATGATGGAAGGCCCAGTTCAAACCTCATTAGCTGGATTGGGCAGCTATTGGGTAGGGATAATACTCTTTTCCAATATATACCTTCCAACTTGCCCCAGTTGGGCTTAGCTGCTAATAATTTAGACTCAGCCCTGTATATAACAGTGGGGCATGCTTTTTGCTTGTAAAAGGTGACCACGAGGACAACAGAGAATGCACAGTATTTTCTGTGTATTATGGAAGCTTGCGCTGCCATTGTTAACATAGTCTGCCTAGTTGTTTGTATATATGTTTTTCTGTAAGGTTTGAGTTAATATTTACTCCTAAGTATACGTATTCTTTGACTATATAATAAGAGTGTGGTCACAGATGTTCCATTGAAACAATGTGTTTTTTCGTGCTTCTTTAGGTGTGAAAATTAGTATTTTTGATTTCATTACATTGATTTTTAAACTGTTCTCTAGCGCATATTGTTCGAGGGCATGCAGTTTCTGCAGGAGTCCAATCAGAGGTTTGTCCAGCAGAACTAGTTTGTCCGCGTAGAGGAGCCATGAAATAGGTACATAGTCCACTTTAGGTGGAAAGGAGTTAACCTTTAAGAGGCGACTTCCCAAGTCGCTCATGAAAACATTAAAATGGCGCAGTGCCAGCATACAGCCCTGTTTTCAGCCCCAAGAAGTAGGGATTCACTCTGATAGGTGACCTTGGTTGTTTAGCTTGACCTGTAGGTGAGAACCCGTATAGAACTGTATAATTAAATTCAGAATGTAGTCAATTTAATCCAAAGTAATTCTCTCGGCATTGAATCAAATGCCATCCCAAAGTCTATAAATGCAATATATACCTGATGTCCTGTTTGGCTTACTATATACATTATGGATGCTGAAAACCAAGATATTTTGCACTGTCCAGTTCACCCCAGGATAGAGAA
Source organism: Ambystoma mexicanum (assembly GCF_040938575.1). NCBI lineage: Eukaryota > Metazoa > Chordata > Amphibia > Caudata > Ambystomatidae > Ambystoma > Ambystoma mexicanum. The sequence continues at coordinate 1,420,265,324 of NC_090923.1, forward strand.
TCAAGGATTTACGGGACACCTTGAACAGTCTGTTGCAAGGGAGACCAGGCGGGACACAGTACCTGAAATGGTGAGAAAGCTCCAGCGGGGGCAGTTGTTCCTGGCAGAGGGTGCAAGTCAGAAGAGAAGGTCTCAACCTGGAGGAAAGCTGGAGGTCGTTGCATTGCCAGGGAAGAAAGCAGCCGCGGAGTTTCCCGGTTAAAAGGTACTACCCTTTTATTCGCAGTAGTGGTGAAGCGTGGCTATCCGGCCGCTGGGGTGCTTTGCACAGGCGATTCGACCACAAGACGGTCCAGGAAGGCAAAAAGAGGGCGAACTGGTTATCCCCACCAGTTCAAAGGAAGAAGACTCTCCGGGATGAAGATCTTCTCTGTCGTCGGGAAGTGGTGAGGCGGTTCAGCAGGGCTCCACCGGTGGTGTCGTCGTTGCAGGTCGGCTCAGCTTCTCCCTCTTCGGATTCTTTGGTCCTGTGCCGACTTCTGAAGTTCCAGTCCCCAAAGCCCTGCTTTTATGCAGAAAACCCCCATTCATCAGTCCTAGCTGTCACTCAAACATGCTAAGTGGTGAGCCGGGCGGCTCACCACTGGGCCAATCACACAAGAGTGCGACTTGAGTTGCTGAGGCAACTCAGTCCACGGTGCCTAAACCCCCCTCCCACACATCCTGTAGACCCGGACAGAGTATCACCACTTTTGGAGGCTTCTATACAGAAGCCCGCCAAAAGTGGAACAAAGGGCTCGACTTGGGTTGGAGTTACAGAGGCGAACACAAACGCCATTTTAAAACCGAGTCCTGGCAAAAAGACCCAACCGGGGAATAAATATTAAATAAATAACCCGGCGGTATCTTTAACATTGCACCAAAAAAGTGGTACGTTTAAAATGAATGGGAAAATCCCATAGGAAATATTCCGGTGGAATATTTCGCGTCGTAACCACTGCCACCAGCTAGAAACTCGACGAGGGGGGACTGCACAGTGCCCCCTTAAAGAACAGACCCAGGGGCAATCTAATTACCCCTACCAGTACTTCCACAATATGATGGTTTGTAATGGTTCTGTTCACAATTTAAGACTAGTAAAGTCAATGGTGACTTTACAGGCCCTGGGAGACAGTAGTCAGTCCAAGGGTATGGAGTCTATGTTTGGGGGTCACTATGACACCCCTGTGTTACTGCACTGAGGGTGCTGTGTAGCACACTTTACACATGAAACCCTATGGAGTAAAAGACCCCATAGCCCATAAAACACATTACAAAGTCAAAGGATATCTCAAATCATGTCTAAGAGTAGGAGAAAAAGAGTCTCACTCTTAGCAGGAGAAATACTAAACCCCAAACATCCAGCAAAGCTGCTGGGGGACTCACTAGGTTTGGGAAATTAGCCTTAACAGAGAATTCTCCCTAACAGTCCCTATACCTCTGACAAATCCCGATTGACAAACGTCAAAATGGAGCATTTCAGTTATCCAAGTCATACATTTTTGTAATAATAAATGTGCAAAAAGCTTGCCCGGGCGTCCAGCAAGGCTATAGACCGAAAATTAAGTGGGTTATTAGTATCTCCTTTTTTAAAGATTGGAATGATGATGGAGTGTTTCCAGCACTGGGGAATCCTTCCCTCATCGAGTACCTTTTTAAATATTAATGATAGTGTGGAGGCCCTTTTCTCCGGGTAGGCTTTGAACATTAAATTAGTGAGCCCATCAGGGCCAGGAGCACGAGAGGAAGATAATCTTTTGATTTAATATACGATATCTTAAGTTACAAATGAGAATTTCAGAAGGGTGTCAGTTGGTTCATATAAGAATAGGTGTGAAGTCAGGGCAAGTTCAAATATTTTAGTGAAGTGTGAAATCCATTGCTGTTCCTGGATAGCATTTTACATCAAAGGGAGGGGCAGATCATTAGATGCACATTTTTTAAATGACCATATTTGAGCACTGTTTTTAGTAGTGATGGCTTCACCATCCCGTTGCATAAGCGCAAGGTTGTGCATTTTAAGCCAATTTTTAGGCCTTTGTTTTAAGTTTTTTTATCATTGCCCCTCTAGAGCTGCTGGAGCTTTTTAATAAAGCCCTGCGTGCCTTCCTCAACCAAAATTTTCTCAGTCTTACTTCCAGATCAAAGATATGTTTATGCTTAAATACAGGGCAAGTGGTTGTTAGGCAGAATCACATGCAGTACCCTTTGGGAACACTACATGCAATTAAGACTTCATGTATAAGCACAATTTCACATTTGGTACAAGCCTGTACTACACAGAAAAGTGGTAGCGATGGCTGAGCAGCCAGACTTATCTCAAGAGTTTAAGTGAGCAGTAGAACAAGTTACACAAAGGACCAACCAATTCAGTGACTCAAACAAACACTTACTCAAGGTTTCTTGGTAAAAGAATAAACATTTATTTACTCAGTCAGTTTGAAAACATTACACTAGCACAAGCAGCTCAATATCACACACTAATAAACCACAAAAATGCAACCGGTAAGTAAGTGAACAAGTTTAGCTCCCCTGATGTGGGAGCAAAATGGCACTTCAGATACTTATTAAAGGGCTAAAAAGACAATGTCATAAGAATAGACAGCCCAAATACATTCATAGGCAGGGCAAAGGGTTTCAGTTACCTACAACCAGCAATTCTTCTCATAGGCCTCGGCCAAAGTCAATGATTCAGAGTCTTTGTATAGGATAGCACAGTTCTGGTAGATAACGGTTAAGTCTTTACCACAGAGTTTAGAAGAAGTTGGCTAGGAGAAAAGTTTGACGAATGTTTAGGGAAGAACAAGCCTTCGATGTTGAGGAAAGTTCCACGAACTTCACGATGTCCGAAAAGATTTCCGGACCGCGTTTGCACAGTACCTTGGTAATGAAGAAGAGCTGTATCTGAGGCAGTTGTTCCTGGCAGATCTCACTGTTCCTGAGCTTCAGTCGTGGGGACAAGAAGGAGGACATCGGGAGGTTCCTGCACTGCCCAGCGATGAGGCCAAAAGCTTAGCAAGACGTCGGTTTAAGGTGTGAGTGCCTTAAAGTCCACAAGCTGGTTTCCTTCCCTCTGGCAATCTGGTTTTCAACAGCACTCTGATGAAAATTCGACCAGATGGGGACGGTGTCCAGGTGGTTTGGGAGTTGGTTGTTCCCAACAAACTCAAGGGAAGAAGTTAACCTTGAAGGGCTTCTCTGTCAATGGAGTTTCAGGTAATTTGGACCTGTAGCAGGGCTTCACCGGTCGTCCGGGAGCTGCAGCAGTCCTCTTCCTTCAGCTCATCTTCGGTTCTTTCGTTCCAGTGGTCGACTCTGCTTTCCAAGTCCCAGAGACCTGCTTTTAAAAAGTTTTCCCCCATTCATTCCAGCCTGGCTGTCACTCACACAGCAGGGTGGCTGTCCTTCTCAGACAGCCAGCTGGCTATTCACGCCAGAGTGCATTCAGGTCTCCTAGGACAGTAAGCACGGAAGGTTTCAGGCACCTCCCTCACATCCTGTCCACCCCAGACACTCCGGCGCAGAGACAAACACAAGAAGGACTTTTCCTAAAAGAAATGGCAAAAAAAAATGACCGGGGTCTGTTTTTACAGACAGGTCTGGGACGACATATTGAAAAACATGGCTGACCCGATTTTTAGTTATCGTTGTTAGCGGTCGGGAAAAGTCACGGTAGTTGATCTAAACCACTGCCACCAGCCATTTAAAGTAGGAAAAGGTAACATTTGACTGTTACATGAGTGTTTTGACTCAGGGGAAGCTAGGCAACCCATCCAACACTCTATAGTAAGATAGTGTGTGCTGGGTCTGTACATTTAAAGAGACTAGTAAAGTCAATTTAACTTTACATGCTCTGGGAGACAGTAGTCAGTCCCAGAGAAGGTATTTAAACCTTCGGAAGTCTGAAAGGCATCCCTGTGCCACTGCACTGAAGGTGCTGTGTGATACACAGAAAACGATGATGCCTATGAAGTTGTCTTAAAACTCCATAACCAAAGAACACAAAAGTAAAACACATTGAAAATGAAAAGTTCAAAGCCCAAAAATATAGCAAAAGAGCTGGAGGGCTCTAAGGTAGAGGGAAGTTAGCACTTGTTTGAGAAATCTCCCTAACAGTAGTTAAGGAGGTTTTTTGTACAAAAAGGTTCAGAAAGCCCACGTATTGCACGGTTACCAGTCAAATGGTCGAAAACATTTGGTCGACAGACAATTTGGTCGACACCATTTGGTCGAATGCCAAATGGTCGAATTTTTTTTTTTTTTTTTTTAACCCATTTTTTGGTTTTTTTTGGGGGGGTCCCCCCCCCAACCCCCTTTTTTTTCTTTTTTATTTTTTTTCCCCACACGAAAACCCACAAAACACATATATATATAAAAAAAAAAAAAATTCGACCATTTGGCATTCGACCAAATTGCGTCGACCAAATTGCAGTCGACCAAATTGCAGTCGACCAGTTGACTGGACACCGTATTGCACATTTCGGGCCTCATTCCGAGTATGGCGGTAAGGGATAGCGGCCACCGGTAACGAGACCGGTGGCGGTATTCCCTTACCGCCATACTCCGAGTTCCCTCTGCGCCCTCGCCCTTAACGCCTGCTTTGAGCAGGTGTTAAAGTCGAGGGCGCAAAGGGGCCTGCAAGCCAATAACGGTGACCGTAATGAACGGTCACCGTTATTTGCATCTTCCCCATTCCCATTGAGCCCTATGGGGGCTCATTTGGGAATGGGGAAGAGCCTTGGTGAATGGGGAATCACCGCCCCGCCAACCTTGGAATGGGGCGGTGATTCCGCCATCCACCAAGGCGCTGCCGGTCCGGGTACGGCGTCAACCAAGGCGTTAATAGCGCCATTGGTTAGCGCCGTACTCGGAATGAGGCCCTTTGTCTATCATGGGGATCTCGATTATTGACCATGAGATGAGCTCTAAATTTGTCTAATTTACGTTCTGTCCATTTTAATATATTTTGTCAATTTTCAATGTGTTACCTTGGGGTTGTAGGTAATTCTAGTGGGTGTATGAATTGATTGTTCCTACTCGAAAGTTAGCATTGCATGATCGCTAGAGCAATGTGGTGTAATCTCAAAGTTAGTTATGTCAGAGAAAGCATCTCTTGAAATAAGTATGTAATCTATCGTGGCAGACTGATGTAATCGCCTCCAGGTTTGTTGAGCTGGTATGTCAAAACAATGGGGGTTCTGGGAGTTTCTCTACTACCGGCCTATATGCTGGTTTATAGACTCAACCAGAGTCTTTAGCTCACCATCCTTTCACAGAAGAGAAATTTCTGCTACATATCAGTCTTTGTCCTGCCCAGGGCAGTCCAGTACCGAAATGCCTGGCAATTCTCTTCTGAACAAGAGTACCAACAGCAACCCCAGACACGTGTTTCAGCCTGGTTGGGCCTCATCAGTGAGGTGGAGCAGGTATGAGTCCAGCAAGGGCACCATTTAGCATGGTTAAGTTCCTATAGGACATTAAGTCCAACCAATTCCTCACTTTAGTAGTTGTGCTTTTGTTTCGTGGCTCCATACAACTAATATTAAGGTCCCCCCCAATAAGAATTTTTAGATGCAATCATCTGCTTGACAAAGGTCTAGCAAGTTCTCTACATTGATTATAACTGGTTATCGGATATGGCAAGTGGATTCCAGTATAAGTTAATCAAGACTAGCTGAACTCTGGGATGTCCCTCTACCTGGGAGATCTGTAGTCTAGAGAGCTGAGCAAAGGGATTCTGAGCTGCCTGTGGCAGCAGAGTTAAGCCTCCATCTGTTTTGCAGGCTGTTAAAAGACCAGAGGATGGTCTCCCTTTTTTGTGTGTAATAGCTGGAACGCAACAGACAACACAGTTATCCGAGATCGGAAGATCAGTTATCCAGGTTTCCTGAAGTAGGATGATGTCCGCCTCAGCCAACTGCATATTGTTCTCGGATAACAAGTGCATAAAGCCCCTAGCATTCCAATAAGTCAGTCTGGGGCTTTTTTCTTTGTAGAGCAGTTATGGTATTATTGTCACGCCCCCATCTTCATCCACGCGTTCCGTGGACACATCCCAGAATCCAGCCCCCACTATCACCACCAAAATACATGCCAGGACATACTCTCCCCTGCAGGCCTGCCGGCAAAGGGTGGGACAAGGTCAGCGATGCCGATATTTGCCTCATTTCCCATCCCGGCGTTGGTTTCCATTCCGGCGTTGGCAGCTGCCATGGAGACGCGCCACGGGCATTCTACAACGTCTCCGTTGCCGGCACTTGGGAGCTCCTCTTTCAGCACGTTCGATCACGTGACAGATGATGAGAGTCACGTGATCATTAGTCAGCATTCAAAAGCGACGCGCTGACTGCCCTCCAGCGCTTCACAGCTGATCCTGTTGGGGGCATTACGGATTACGATTACAGACTACCACTGACCTCGGATTGATTCTTGGACTCTGATTTGGCTTCTTCCTTCACGGTACCTTTGCCTGGAACTTACTCCTTTTGCTATACCCTGCTGGAACTGTTCTCTCCTGGACTCGACCACGTTTTTTGTCCCCGGACTGCTATTGGATTGCCCTTTTGTTATGAACTTTGTTCTTGGATCACGTACCTTTCAACTGATTGACTCACAGCTTCTGGCTTCTACGTCAGGTGGTGATTTCATCCTACTAAGTGCATTACCAAGCTGTCATCTTGTCGTCACCCTTGCCGGCTGCCCCCGATAACATCCTTACACCAACATTGGGTCCCGACCAGCTCCTAAGAGTAAGCCCTATTGTAGACTTCTTACATATTCATATACAAGTCTAGGGTTCTGTGTTTATGACCTAAATTCGTGTTTGCCTTACAGGGGTCATAGGGGGCATCTTCCGGCATTCCTGGTTCCGGCTGACGAAATTCACCACCTGTGGCCTCAAGGACCGCTCGGGCAGTAATTTCTTGTTTGCTCGAGTGGTACTTGGGGACGGAGGTTTCATCGGCTACACGACCATCAAGTCTTGACAGACTGTGAAGCCATTTTTTTGGTCATCCAGACGATGGAACCCGCTGCCGGGGACCCTGTGGCTGCTCTAATGCAAGCTGTTGCATCCCTTAGAACCGAAGTGGCGGCTGCCACAACCGCGATACATCATCGCTTAGATAACATCCAAAGTACCCGCAACCCGTTACCGTCTGATGCTGAATTTGGTGATCAGGCAACACCAACTCCGGGTCCCTCTGTACCCCCTACACCACCTACTCCTGTGGTGTTACCTACCCAGTTTCCATTGGCACCCCCTGCGAAGTTCCAGGGAGATCCCAGAAAATATTGCACCTTTATTAATCAGTGTAAACTTCACTTTCTTTGCCGACCACTGGTGTTCCATGATTCCACCACAAAAGCTGCCTTTTTGCTATCCCACTTGACCGGGGTTGCAGCTACCTGGGCTAATCCTTTTCTTGAGAACAACCACCCAGCCCTTTACGATTTTGATCTCCTGGTGAGCGAGTTGGCCAAAGTATTCGATACCAGGTACAAAGCCCAGTCCCGGGATCTAGAGCTCCTAGAACTATCCCAAGGTAGACAAACCTTAATAGAATACATCACATGCTTCAACCAATTGTCAGCTGAGACTTCATGGCCCGAAAACAAGAAAGCTGTGGTATTTTACAAAGGTCTGTGTAACACTATGAAGGACGCTCTTTCTGTCATCCCTTCTCTTCCTGACGCATATCCCGAACTAGTAGACCTAACTCTCCAGGTAGACGCTCGGAAGACCGAACGTCGGGCGGAATCTGGTTTTTCAGGTAAATCCTTGCCCTCTCCGCCGGATAGCGCAAGTGAACCCATGCAAATAGGAGGTCTACGAAGTCCCATCACTCAGACCGAAAGAGAGCGTCGGAGAACCGACAACGCATGCTTCTATTGTGGACTCAGTGGTCATTTCGTCAAAGAGTGCCCACGACGCCCGAAGAACAAGTCTTCGGGTTTTCAGAAAGCTCGTCCTTGAGTATGGGGAACAAGACGAGCTCGATTCACAACCCCAGGGTTCCTACCTTCGGCCCAGTAAGACCAGTGGTCATTCAGGCAGTGCTTCATCCTGATAGGGAGTGTTCACACACAGTACATATAGTTATTGATTCAGGGGCTACTGGTTGCTTTATTGATATATCTCTGGCCAAAGCATTGAACCTTCCACTAGTGACCAAGACACATTCCGAGCCAGTCCAAACTGTGGACGGGTCCCCTCTCATTTCTGGTCCAATCAAACAACAGACCGCCGAGATGGACGTGATTATTCAGGGTAACCATAAAGAACAACTGTCCTTTGATCTGATATCCACACCACAGTTCGGGATAATCCTAGGCCTTCCATGGTTAAAAAGGCATAACCCACTCATCGACTGGGGTACGGGTCAGGTTTCTTTTGAATCAGACATTTGCCAACATTTTTGTTTACTGGAAGAAGACTTCAACAACCCTGCGAGGGCACTTGGGGGCCTAGACTTAGTCCCTGTATGGGATAACGACCCACCCGAAAAACAACCCATACGGTGGGAGCCACTTTGTCAGGAGTACCCCCAGAATACCATGATTTCCATTCAGTTTTTGATAAAACATCTGCCGAGATTCTACCCCCTCACAGACCGTATGATTGTTCTATTGATCTGATTGATGGGGCATCGCTTCCCAAAGGACGCATATATTCACTATCACCATCTGAAGAAACGTCCCTTAAAGAATACATTCGCCACGCCTTACACTTAGGTCATATCAGGCCTTCTTCTTCTCCCGTGGCCAGTCCTATTTTCTTTGTCCCGAAAAAAGAGGGAGATCTCCGCCCCTGTGTAGATTACAGACGCCTGAATGCAATCACCATAAAGAACCGTTACCCCCTTCCACTCATCTCTACCCTATTAGACAAGTTGACCAATGCTTCCATCTATACCAACCTGGATCTCCGGGGGGCATACAATTTAGTCTGCATGCGCCCTGGTGATGAGTGGAAGACTGCCTTCTGCTCTCGCCAAGGATTGTATGAGTACATGGTGATGCCTTTTGGCCTCTGTAATGCCCCTGCCATTTTCCAACGGTTGGTAAACGATATATTTAGTGATATTCTGGATGTTTATGTTGTGGCATATCTGGACGACATACTGATATTCTCCCAAACATTGGCCGAACACGTCCTTCATGTCAGAGAAGTACTCACAAGACTCAGGAAGAACTCGCTATACGCTAAACCTGAGAAATGTCTGTTTCCCACAGCTGAAGTTGAATTCCTGGGTTTCCATATTTCACCTCGGGGGCTAACAATGAACCGATCCAAAGTCCAGGCTATCACAGATTGGCCGGTACCTGTTACATTGAAACAATTACAATCCTTTCTAGGGTTCGCACATTTTTACCGGAGGTTCATCGCGAATTTTTCCTCCATTGTGGCACCATTGACCGCATTGACCAGTCCTGCAGTATCATTTATATGGACCGCTGCACATCAAGCAGCCTTCGACTCCCTTAAAACCTCGTTCACCATGGCCCCAGTCCTGCAGCATCCTGATCCAGAGCTCCCGTATATTGTAGAGGCAGATGCTTCTTCCTTTGCCTTTGGGGCCGTCCTGTCTCAGCCTTGTCCTACCACCGGAGCACTACACCCGGTGGCCTACCATTCCAGGAAATTCACACCGACTGAAACTCACTATACGGTCACTGAAAAGGAGCTCCTGGCCATCAGAGACGCTTTCTTGGTCTGGAGACACCATCTTCTAGGGGCAAAACATCAGACCATCGTCTACACAGACCATAAAAACTTACAGGACCTAGTGTCACTGAAATGCGCCAATAGTAGGCAAGTTCGGTGGCACCTTTTTTTTGCCGCATACGACTTCCTTGTCAAACACAGACCGGGGTTGTCCCATGGTAAAGCGGATGCCCTGTCCCGTTCGCCTGGGGGGGTTCCTCCCCCATCATATCCCGAAACTCTCCTGGGTAAAGGCCATGTTGTTTGTACCTGTACTCCGTCTCCGCCTATGTTAACGGCTATACGCCAATGGGTTATACAACATCCCCAGGTATTGGATGATTGGGATACCGTTATGCAGGATGGGTTGCCTTTTGTTCAAGGAAAACTGTTCCTCCCCACCAGTGACTCTCGCAACCAGGCTTTAGAGTGGTCTCACAATGCCCCTATCAATGGCCACCCAGGTCAGCGACGTACTCTGGAGTTCTTAAAACGCTGGTGCTGGTGGCCATCGATGCGGCGAGACGTGGAGACATATGTTAACACCTGCTCTACATGCGCACAATGCAAGACTTGGAAGGGTCGTCCGCTGGGACTGCTACAGCCATTGCCTATACCCCCGAAACCATGGCATACGGTGTCCATGGACCTGATAACCGATCTACCATGTATACAAGGCTATGACACGATTTGGGTGGTAGTAGACTCGTACACAAAAATGGCCCGTTTTTACCATGCAAAGGCATTCCTACTGCTCCCTCATTGGCTCGAATGTTCTTTGAATCTGTTTACTGTCTGTTCAGTTTGCCGAGTGTCATTGTGTCAAATAGGGGGTCTCAGTTCACGTCACGTTTCTGGTTGGCTCTTACCAAACTACTAGGTATAGATGCCCGCTTCTCTTCAGCTTACCATCCAGAAAGCGACGGCCAAACTGAGAGAGTGAACCAGGCCTTGGAACAGTACTTAAGGTGCCTAACTTTGCAATTCCAGAATACCTGGCTTGATTCTCTTCATTTTGTGAAATTAGCATATAACAAGGCCTTTCACTCGTCCACTGGTTTTTCCCCTTTTTTCTCGCTCTATTGCCAACATCCACGTACTCTACCCTTTTCTTATTCGGATCTTGCCAGTTCCCCTGTATTGTGTACCAGTACCCCTGCGGCAAATGATTGTGCCAGAGATCTCGCATCCATCCATGCCCAAACCCTTGTCCATCTCCGGGAGGCCCAGGTGTCTATGAGTACCGCCGCTAACAAAAAAAGGAAAGATGCCCCGTCATATAAGCAAGGCGACCGGGTATGGTTGTCTACACGACACCTCCATATACCGGGTTGTCGTAAACTACTGCCCTGTTTTGTCGGCCCATATAGGGTCTCCAATGTCCTGAACCCGGTGGTCTATCGACTCAACGTCCCCGCTTCATGGAAATTACACCCCGTTTTTCACACATCTCTCCTCAAGCCTTGTCCTGATGCTACACGCATTGCTCCCGCTCCTGGTCCTGTCCCTGTGGTTTCCCAAGAGGAATATGAGGTTAGCGCTATTCTGGGGTCCCGGGTTGTTAGAGGGAGGTTACAATACTTGGTGGACTGGTTGGGATATGGTCCTGAGGAGAGGTCCTGGGTCCTATCTTCTGATGTCCATGCCCCGTTGTTGGTGGCGCGGTTCCATAGGGAACACCCTTCCAGCCCACGGGGTTGTGGGCCTTTGAGGGGGGGCTCTGTCACGCCCCCATCTTCATCCACGCGTTCCGTGGACACATCCCAGAATCCAGCCCCCACTATCACCACCAAAATACATGCCAGGACATACTCTCCCCTGCAGGCCTGCCGGCAAACGGTGGGACAAGGTCAGCGACGCCGATATTTGCCTTATTTCCCATCCCGGCGTTGGTTTCCATTCCGGCGTTGGCAGCTGCCATGGAGACGCGCCACGGGCATTCTACAACGTCTCTGTTGCCGGCACCTGGGAGCTCCTCCTTCAGTACGTTCAATCACGTGACGGATGATGAGAGTCACGTGATCATTAGTCAGCATTCTAAAGCGACGCGCTGACTGCCCTCCAGTGCTTCACAGCTGATCCTGTTGGGCGCATTACGGATTACGGATTATTACAGACTACCACTGACCTTGGATTGATTCTTGGACTCTGATTTGGCTTCTTTCTTCACGGTACCTTTGCCTGGAACTTACTCCTTTTGCTACACCCTGCTGGAACTGTTCTCTCCTGGACTCAACCACGTTTTTTTGTCCCCGGACTGTTATTGAATTGCCCTTTTGTTATGAACTTTGTTCTTGGATCACGTACCTTTCAACTGATTGACTCACAGCTTCTGGCTTCTACGTCAGGTGGTGATTTCATCCTACTAAGTGCATTACCAAGCTGTCATCTTGTCGTCATCCTTGCCGGCTGCCCCCGATAACATTCTTACACCAACATTGGGTCCCGACCAGCTCCTAAGGGTAAGCCCTATTGTAGACTTCTTACATATTCATATACAAGTCTAGGGTTCTGTGTTTATGACCTAACTTCGTGTTTGCCTTACAGTGGTCATAGGGGGCATCTTCCGGCATTCCTGGTTCCGGCTGATAAAATTCACCACCTGTGGCCTCAAGGACCGCTCGGGCAGTAATTTCTTGTTTGCTCGAGTGGTACTTGGGGACGGAGGTTTCATGGGCTACACGACCATCAAGTCTTGACAATTATTGCCTCAAGGCACGGTATTGCTTTACACAGGGTCCGCTTAGCCCAAATCGATCTGGGCAGGCACTAGAGAGAGAGCATTGCAGAAATTGTACTTCCCGTTTTAATTTGCCCTGGGCACCTCAACAAGAGATACTCTGGGGCAGGTATTCTAGGCTCAAGTTGTGCCAAGATCCACCATGGGGATTTACCTGAGGTGGGCCAAAGCTATACAGGTCCTTTTCTAGTTTTAATCCCTGGTTTAGGAGGTGGGCTTTTTCGGCCCGTATTACTTCTCTGATTAGTTTCGATAGGATAACCAGCTTAACTATGCCTAGAATGTTATGATCAGTGTATTGCACCGACGCAATATCTCTTGACCTGATTGCTTCTAACCCTGATATTGATGATATGAATCTTAGAATGTTTGTTCTGTTGGGGAAGAGATCACGCCTTTGTCTGTCTCGCATTTGCAGATATAAGGAATAATGATTATCCGAGAGGTGATTTCTACTTTTAGCAGTGAATACGTTTGGATCTCTTACATTATCCTTCCGATATATGTTGTATTCTTTTTGCAAGTCATGATTGCTGCTCCTAGTTGTACGATCATATAGTCGATACTCTTACTCTTTGCTATAGATATGGTCAAAATTCTCTAATGTTGTTGCTTGATTTTCTAGGATTTGTATCCTTTTACCTTCTAATGTAAGAAAGTCATTATTAGAAGGGATGTGGTTGAGCTGCTGTATACGACCACAAAATTGACCTTCTCTAGGAGTTGCATTCACTTTATCCACAAAGGGACTCATGGACTCTGAGTGGGTGGAGATTGAATAGGTAGATTACACAGTTCTTCATCAATTGATAAATTGTTGGAATAAGAGGTAGTGAGGGGTAAAGGAAGAGGGTTGGGAGGAAGGTGGGCCAGGTTCACGGCCGGTTTTGGAGGTGGGGGAGCTAAGCTCTCAATGGTGTCATTACAGTCTGTTTCCCCAATATCAAGGTTGCTTTTTTGACATGAACTTTAGTTTTATTTAATCTTATTTTTCGTTTTCCCTAATTTAATGAAATCCTGGTTTTGGAGAGGAACTGTGAGGGAGCCAATAAACTTCTTGGAGGTAGGTTGTAATGATTTTATTAATGGAGGTTGATTCTTGGACTTCTTTAAGTTTTGTGATAATTTATATTTCTTACGCCTCTTTTTTTTATTCATGAAAATGTCAAACAGTGGTTCTTCAATCTCTGGACTCTGTAGTTCTGCTAGCGCAGTAGGGCCAACTGATTCAGCTGAGACCGGAGGGGCTTCAACGGTGGTTGAACCGTCATGTGAGAGGGGAAAAGGAGCTCCATTTCCCTCCACATCGGTTGTAGCTGTTGAGGAAACCTCCAATGCTGGCATGGATATTAAGGAGGTCTGGGTGCTTTTGTCAAAAGTTGAAGTCAGACATGGTGTGGGTTGGGATGTTTTAAGAATTGAGCTCATCAGGTATAACGCACTTTCAATTCCTGTAACTTTGGCCGTTAGAGAGTTTAGTAGAAGCAAGTGGCTTTCTGATTTCAGTTTCAATGCGTCAAATATTTTAGTAAGGACTGAAATGCCATTATTAACAGCCGTAAGTGAAATTTCTAGGTTAGATGATCCTTGGGGGTTTAGACCGAATTAACGCATAGGAGTTGGATTTATGAAAGACGTTGCTGAGGATGTAGAGTAGTTAATAGAGGAGTTCAAGGATTCTGGAAACATAACCGGAGAAGCTGATAGATTTAATTGGTGAGCCACTAGTGGTAGCTGAGTTTGTGTACCATAGACTAGAATTACTTCAGTTAGGGGAATATCCAACTGTAAAACAGCCTCATTCAAAGGTTTTTTTTATCCTGGACAGTTACCGATTTTGCTGGCTTTTCCAAGTTCTGAGAGTCTTGCGTCAGTAGCAGGGGTTTCTCTGCAGAATGGACAAGATGGACCTGGGCCTCTGTCAAACAGATTGACCCTGGGGTTGGAATAAGCACTTCTTCTAAAGGATGGTCCATTCATTGAAATTGGACAATGGAATTTGAAGCACAGTTCTCCATCAGTCTTACTCCCTCTATGAGAGCAGATTCCGGAATGTCATCAAAGTTTATTATAGCTAGCTGATCTTGAGTGGCTTCAGGTGACATGACTGATGGAAATGATTCCAGTACATTGGAGGTCGACAGGCTCTTGTAATTCCCACCAGTAGATCCCCAAAAAGATTTTATGTCTCTTGAATGGTCTTTAATAGCCCTATCATGATGGACTTTCTGAGAATGGACAGTAGCTTTCTTTAAAGGGACAGAGGTAGAGTGAGATACAAGAGACACTTTGGTTTTTTCCTCGGCATCGCTGTTTTCAAAGTGTAAGCGCAGGACATCCTGAGACAACAGGAATTTGTTCAGATTGAAGATAGAAAAATTGGATGGCTCAAAGGCTAGGAGCCTGCAGTCACCGACCAATAGAGCACCTCATCGGCTCACAGACGAAAGCCCACAGACAAAGATGAGGTTTGAAAGTGGGCCGGCTCAAAAGCTTAGAAGTCTGCAGTCCCCAACCAGAAGGTACCCTGATGGCTCAAAGGCTAGGACCACGCAGTCACTGACCAGGATGTACCCCATAGGTTCAAAGGCTAGGAGCCCACAGTCACCAATCAGGGTGGACCCCGTCGGCTCAAAGGCTAGGAGCCCGGAGTCACCGACCAGGCTGGCCCCCATCGGCTCAGAAGCAAGGAGCCCATAGTCGCCGACTGGGGAGTCAGCTCAGATATCTAGGCTGGAGGGTCGTAGGCTGAACTGAGGCAAACGAGATGAGGGGAAAAATATCACCAGAACATACTTCCAGGCAGCGGAGACCAGAGGAATAGGTGAGGTCAGGAGTGGAGGGGGAGCTGGAGCGCAAGTCTCACCTTTCAGCACCCGTTGGTAGAGAAGCATAAAGTTGGTAGTTGAATCAGACCCTGGAGGCAGAGAGCACCGAGCGCCTGGCTCGCTTGGACTGCTCAGACTGTCCCTCTACCTCTCTCCACATTGCTCGGCAAGAGACCAGGGTTCTTGTAGGTAGGACTCACCCCCAACATGCCTCCAACAGCAACAACGAAAAGCAGACTGAAGGCTAAAGAGAGACCTGCTCAGACTGTCTCTCTAGGTCTATTTGTGGCGCTCTGCAAGAGAACAGGGTTCTTGAAGGTAGGACACACCCCCAACAAACCTCCAGCAGCAACAATGAAAAGCAGACTGCAGGCTATGGAGTGCCCTGCTCGGATTGTCTCTCTATGTCTCTCCGCTCACATCTTTTCAACACATCAATTCAATTTAAAATGCTATTCTGTTAGAATTATATATGTAACTTGTTTTCCCCACTGAACTGAAGGGTCTGTACTTCTGAAACTTTGACCTCAAGACCTTTGGGCTGGGCCCACCAAGAAACGCAGGTCAGGAGTTCAGGTGAAAATGCAAAGAAATACAAAGAGTTAGATCAACATTGTGGAAGGGTCAGATAAGCAAGCAAACAGAATTTCACTATGGGACTACCCAGAGCCCAATAAAGTGTCTCTCAGAGCCACTAATGGATCTTCAAAGACAGTGACACATTTTCCTTCATAACAGGAAAACTGTGTGTTGCAATGAGCTCATCCAGGATTCATATTAAAGATCACAAAATGACCGTCAGTTCTATATACATATTAACCATATGTGATATATAGCATTTGAGATAGGAAGAAAACCATGATCCAGGCCTTCTCATAATTCAGAGGAACTCAAAAGTTGTTGAACTGATAGAATGCAAAATTAATGTTTGGATTGTGAAGTGTCATATTTGTAACTATTTCAGCTCAGGAACAAACCACAAAAAAGAATAGCTTCTCCCAGGAAGGTTGTGCCGAAATAAAATGAGTATTTCCTGATTCGCCATAAAATGTAGAATTCAAAAATATATGTGTTTATGCAGTTATCTGAAAAGTGGACGTAGTTGCCATGTAGTGAGATTTTAAGAAAAAACATAATGTAATTTTGAAATGATGCATTTTTCTCATCCCACATTATCCATAATTCCGACCTCTAAACTCCTTGCCCTATCAGCTTGCAGTGGGCAGACTGGTGGGAGGGGGAGAAAGAGAGATGTCCAATTCATAGTATGGGAATATTCATAATATGTAAGTGTCATCAACACTATATAATATCAGTTTTCAATCTAATGGGAACAGAAGGGAAAACAGTGGAGAGCAAGCTGACAACAACAAAGAGCTAACAAAAAGGAAGGCTGGCACCCAGGAGAGCATATAGACAGGAGACCCTGTGACACTTGCTGGGGATTTTTTCCTGGAATCTGGGAGCCCTATCTGTAAGAGAGAGGCCTAAAATATGGCTGTAGGGATCTTGCTGTGAATAGAGGCCTGAGGTGTGAGCTGCCTACCAAAAGAGGCTCCTAAAATCTGGCTGGCCTCCTGAGGTAAAACCAGAGATATCCCATATAAGTAGATATATTCCAAAGCTATCAATAGTGTGGGGTGCTACCTGCCTTAATCCTTTTCCATGAGTTAGTGGGGGGGGGGGGAAACTGTGTAGACCTGGCCATATTTGAATAAAAATATCACTTAATTAATTATCTTAGAAATAAACACCATATCCATTGTAATCGGAAATATGAGGGGAAGCTGTCTGTTTTCATGCATTCCTTTTCATAAGTGGGTGCTCTTCCATTAGTGAGAAGGTGGGCAAAAGCATTATACCCTTAGCTTATGTAACTCAAAATATAATGTAATTAATTCCCATACGATCAACTACCAAGTGGTGATGTTTTTGTAAAAATTCAAAATTGACAAAAATTATCCCAGTGCACAGTAAATGACTATAGTCTTTAATGTATTTGGGTAACCTTGCTGTTCAGTTGAATGTGCTAGTGTCTCCAAAACAAAAATCCCAACACCCTGCATTCCCTGTGAAAATGAATTGCCCCAAACTAATTTTCCCATTCACTCCAATTCCCCAAACCCTGCATTTCATTTGAATGTGTGTTCCCCAAACTATTTTCCCATTTGATTCATTTCCCAGACCTTGCATTTCAAAGAACAAGCCCAAACATAATTCCCATTATATTCACACTCCTTGTACCTTGCCTTCAAACTAAGTGGTCATATATAACTGATGCCTGGGGGTGGGGAGTTGCTGGGAGAGTAGATCATTGTGATAACCCAAGAAATCACTGTGTTTTTACAATTTCCTATCTGTTAATGTGTAAAGAAATCCTATGTGTGTTTTGATTTCAAATCTTCAAATCCAACCTGTGTTTGTTGTGGTAATTCAAAGTCTATTAAGAAATACATATCAGTTAATTGATGAAAGTAATTTGCAATTGTGATTATTGTGCTGTGCCACAGAGTTGGTGGCTGGTGTAAATACACACTATTATTCCTATACACCGGCCTGGTTTCTAGGTCATTGGTGATACAGAGGGTATCTGCTAAGTGGTGTTATACAGGTTGGAGGCCTAACCAAATTTGAATCTGCTTAGCGCTTTGTTGTGTGACACCTTGATCAGGGGGAAAGGAACTCCCTGAGTTGAGAGTGACCATCCAATACACCGTGATGAAATTGGGGTCTTGAGTCCAGGATTGGTTCAGAGTTTTCACTTGTGACATTTGCAGTAGCAGCAGACTATTCATTTGAGTGTAATTGCATTGCAGTAGATAGAAAGTTGTGCTTGAACTGTTAAGTTGCCACTCAGACTTGTACCCTCTGTTCCCAGGAGGTGTATAGAAAAAACAAAAGATTGAAAGGTATTGATTTTAACTTGTCAGTGTGACTGGAAACTAATCAGGAAGAGGGTGAGATTTTGCCCCTGCACTGGGAGTGTATAAGGTAGCAATAACACATTTCAAATAGAGCACCGTAGAAATCAATAGGGACAGGAAGCACCTCCTATCCAAATTATAAATCAAAGGTGAATGGGTGTAGGAAGAACATGACATGTGGTGAGCCAGAATGATGCAGGAGGTTAACTCTGCAAACGTTGACATGTGGCAGGATAATGAGTGTTACATCAAGCTCTAGCAGACTTTTACATGACACAAACCAGTAGAGATGAGCTAATTAAAATGGCTCAACTACCAGCATATATGTACTTCGATTTGTTGATAGTGGAAGAAGTACATCATAATAGTGTGGCCTCTATGCAAAACCAGGCTGAGCTTTTGAAACAAGTCCAGCAGGAGCTGAAACAATTGGAAGCTAAAGTGCAACAGAGCCACAGTTTAGAGTTAAAGCAAGAAAGTCTTACTGAACAGCTAAACTATGAGTTAAAAATGCAGCAGCATGAGAATGTACAATGTGTTGAAAATCTGGGCACACTGGAACACAATATAAATGATCAGATTGCTCATAATCGAGTCCTTTTACAGGACAGGATAACATTCCATTCACAAATAAAGCAATAGAAAAAAGAAAGTAGCCAATTATTTATCAAAGGGATAGAGTCCCAAGCTGATTTTGATCAAATGCACCAAAATGTGGACACCGTGAAACAACACAGAAAGTAATTGATTAAAGAAAAAGACTGATTAAACCAAGTGAATAGGTTCTTTTCTCAGGAAGTGCATAATTTAAAGACAGGTGCACAGAAAAATTAGTCAGATTCTCAGGAATTGACTGACATTGGGTGAGAAAATGCACAATTAAGGGAGCGTGTAAGGCAAGCAGAGATTGGCCTAGTGCAGGCAACACAATACAGAACTGCGCAAGAGGAAGAAATTAATCTCCTGAAAATGAAAGGCTCTGGTTTTGCACCCACGATACAAGCATCACAAAATGAAAATGAGTTCAATTGTGAAGAAATCAAGGGACTAAAAGATCGATCAATGGCCCAAATTGAAGTGTTAGAAACCACTCAAGCACTGGTGTCAGAATTAAAAGCTCAGGTCTCTACATCCCACCAAGAGTTTGGGACCAAGAGAAATAGGTGTGAGAGTTTCGAAAATGAAGTAGCCAAATACAAACAGGCTTTGAGGCACCCTGACCAGTCAGGGTATGGAAAGGCACCCTCAGATAATAGAGTGGTGACATCAAGCCAATTAACCACATCATATGTCCAGAGTGCAGCTGACCTCATGCATACCACATATCAAGAACAGGGAAAGATGGGGCAGCTGGACCCACCCAGGCACGGTCAAACTGAGTCAGAAGGCCAGTCCTTATGAGATCTGGATGAATATTCATCTCTACCAAGCAGAAAGGATGGTGGCTGGACCAATGGGCTCTGGGAAATCAAAAAATATGCTAGCAAGTACTTCTGACCAGGAGGACCCCTATGATCCGAAGGTCAAGGAATTGGACTGGCAGAAAATGAAACTACCAAGGGACCACCTACTCCGCTTTGCAGAACGAGAAGAGCCAGAGTTTCAGCCTAGAAAGAGCATCTTGAAACCTTCCACACATTCAGGGAGGTGGCGGGATATTCCCACCATACCTGGAAGGAGGGATGAGGAAGATGTGTACTCTCCTGTGCAGGAAGGGGACTACAAGGGAAAAGACCCTGAGAGTTCACAGCATTATAGGGGAGAGGAGTCCAGACCCTGTGACTCCAGGAGGTCTTCCCAGTCTCATAGAGGTAGGGAGCTATGTAAGGAGCTCATTGTGGCAACAGTAAAGACAGACACAATTGATCACAGTTCAAGGGTGTTTATTAAACTGCATAGGTAGGTTGGAAAAATGCCTAATCTAAATCTAAATCTAAATCTAAGATGGGAGCAAGCTACGACCATCAAATAATAATAAGGCAGTCCTAGTGGCATCTTGTCATATAAAAGGGCCTATACTAAAAATAAAATATTGCCAATCCTTACAACTAGATACAAAAAAAAGTGTGGGATAGTGTTAACAAGAAAGAAAGAATTGTTCACAAATGATAAGTCAGGATGTTATAGCCAGTGGTCTCCCTTCTCCACGTTTTGAGCACGGGACAAGGCGGGACTACTGAGTGTAGCACATACTCGAGCTTTCGCAGCATGAGACTACAGTTCCATTCTCAGGCATCAGGATCTTCGATGGTTAAGTCTCTTTTCTACAAAGAGTCTCTTGCCTCCGAGGATCTGAATGGTGCAAAATAATAAAACAAAAAGTTCCTTTCTGTATGTACAGAGGGTGATGTATTTTCACCCCTGGGTCAGTCCCTCTCTTCCGGGCTCAGATCCCTCTTGAATAACAGCCTCCCTCTGTCGGGTTCACTACGGCTTTAATTTATAAGATTTCTCCTTTTGCATTCACAATTCTTAATATCTTTTTAAACAATCCACTGTGGACATCCCTCCATCGGGTTCATTCTTGTCAACACAATGTTCATTGGGGCATCATGCTCCACCCCGTTTTGTCAGCATCCCTCCGTCGGGTTCACTCTTGCCAAACACACAGTTCCTTCTCCTTTCTCACTATGCATGATTCGTCTACCATAGCTTTCCAATTACGTGCTGGTCATAGACTTTCAACTGTATAGGGGGATTTGCGAGACCCCTGTATGATCATTTTGACTTGGGCCTTGAGGCTCTCATAGGGTCTTCTGGTATTGGTAGTTTCAAAAATAGGGTAATCAACCAGAGTCTATTGAGTGAGCACCCACATGATGCCGGACCCCTCTGCAGCTGGTTTCCCCTTAATTTGCCATTTGCAACTTTCGTTCAACACAGTTCGGTTTCTTATCGGTCCTCCCTTCGACTCACCGGCTTTGATGAAGCGCTTGGCTTTTCTTGTCTGTGGAGTCAAGGACGGTACCACAGCAGCAATCGTCTCTCCCGGCCCTATTTATCAGTGTAGGAGGGCTCCGTGTACCATTGACATCTGCTGCAACACACGGTGGCTATTGTTCACAGTCTTATGATTCCTTTCACAGAGGATTCGTGGGTCTGGGTCAAAAAGGGCCAGGTTGCTTCTCTCCTTGTCGCCCCTTCGGTTCTCGCCACTTTTCTCCTCCTCTTGAACTGCCGCCTTGGGATAGCTGTCTCATCCTGCGGTTTGCCTTGCTCGTAGTGTGCTCTCGTGCTCCACCTTTTATCCCTGTCGGGAAGGGAAAGGGCGGTCAGGTGTGTGTGGTTCTGGTCAATTACCTGAATTTGCCTGAACCTTGTGTTCGGACATGTCAGGTTAACAGCTCTAGTGTGAGTCTGTTGTCTTGTGTGGTGTAAGTAAGTGTTTCTGTCGGAAAAGGGGGGTACAGTGTCTGAGAATCCTATGTGGTAAAATGGGGAAAATGTGTTATAAGAAGGTGACCTCGTCCCACTCGTCAGTGCCCCACCTCCACTCCCCAAGGATCCCTTATCCAGGTGATCCTCCTCCTCTGTTCCACCCACAGGAACTGGATCCAATAGGGATGGACGCGTCCTGGCCACATAGCTGACAGATGCCCAGGGACTAGTCAGGGAGACACCTTCAGATTTCTCACAGCGCCTAGAGCTTAGGGAATAGACCACTAACAGCAGTAGCTCTGAGTCAGAGGTTGAGTGGACTCAGGAATAGCAGAAAATGACATCTGCCAAACAGAAGAAAGGTCTTGTGAAAGACCCAATTTGGCAGATTAAGACCATAAAGAGCTTTAAGACTCCCTACCATAAGAATGCCACATATTTGGTATGGGAGCATTTAGAGCTGTATGAACAAATGATGGCATAATTTGTAATAAAGGATTATGGGAACTGCATGCAATTTGTCAAAAGGAAATTCTCCCATGAGTATTCTAGCTTCTTTGCAGAGCTGGAGTATCAAGATCACCATAAATGGTACACCTGCAAGGTGGCCATTTTAAAACACGTTTCCACTCACAGAAATCCACAGGAGGCCTGCAAGGTGGCATGCAACCTGCAGTGTGGGGAAGACCAGGTGCCTAGAGAGTTTGAGCAGGATTTGAAACCAGCATTTGCCCAGACTTCTAGGTGGGTGAATACCAATAGTAGGGAGCTAATCAATACATACTATCATGCGCTCCCAAAATACATAATGACCCAGTTAGTGAGAGATTTTCATGAGATTAGGACCCTGAATTGGGTGATTGAACTGGCCAACAGGATATATGAGGTCCAAAACCATCTGAAAATAAAAATAACCTTAAAACCCCCAAACCATCCAACACACCTGCCGCTGCGAATGTAGCAGAGGTAAAAATACCCCTCCATTGGACTTGGAGATGGGGGGCTAAAAATACTCCTTCTGTCAACAAGCAGAATGACAGGCAGAGGAGACCCTCTGATTCAGCCCAATCGAGGTGGAATCAGGCAGGATACCAGACGAATGAGCCTTCTGACCCTGCCACCTTTATAAGTCCAAAATTCAAAGGTACAAGATCTATACCCAAATATATACGACTCCCATGGCACAAGGGGGGGGTACAATCAGGTAAGTACCGCCCCCTGAAACCTCCCTCCAAACTTCCCTCTGGAGGGAAGTAATACTCCACTTCCCAAATTGAACTTCTTTCCCAGATACCCCCAGAGCCTAATTTACAGAACAATCCTCCTCTCTCTCACCGCTTTCAGGACAATAGATTCCTGAACATGGGAGAAGGGAGACCTAGGATGGAAAGTCATCGGGGAAACTTCCAATACCCAAGCTACTCAGGGAGAAGGTACAGTTACCCTTTCCGGGAGAAGCAAAGGTATGAATCAAGACCTCCCCATCAACCAGACAAAATTTCACAACTGGAGCGACAGGTCCAACAACTAACCCAAAACCTGGGTTGCATGCTGAGGGCTCAGTCGAACCCTCAACTGGAACCTGCCGCCCAGAATAACCCAATATCTGGGTCTGATGCCCGAGGGGGGAAATGACTGGAAGAAAATTCAGACAACCAACAGCTTCCTGAGGAGTAGACCGGGGGAGATGCACAGTCCTAGAGGAAGCTTCCTTTCCCACCGGAACAAAACCCCTGGAAACCTCTGAGCCTGAATATGAATTTTCTACCCCCGAAAAGTTGGAACCTAGAGAGCAGATGGTAAGTAGGAGAAAGCAAAAGAAAACCTGCTTTTTTGGAGGAAGTCTGCATCATCCCTTTTGAAGGAGAAGGAGGATTCAGGTACGAAAATCTTCTCTTTCAGGGATAGAGGGATCCCTCCCAAGAAAACATGGGTCCAAAAAACCTTGATTTTGACTGGGTAAGTATGGACACTGACCCAGAGCAAGAAGTTCTTAAACCCCAACAATGTCACAAAGATGACCCTGAAATCACAGAGGGATACTCTGCCCAAAAGGGGTTCTGTGAAGTGTCTCCAGGAAAAGGGGGGGCAGCAGAGAATCAGCGGAGAGAGAGGATCCCCCAACTCCATGTTTGTCTGGACGCCAAATCTTTTTTACTGATTCCCGACACACAAAACTGTCCAAGATCACACAGTGTTGGAGTTCAATATAAATAGTTAATTTAATTAATTAATAGTTAATAGTTGGAGTTCAATATAAACAGCTAAGCTGGCACATAATGCACATTTTCTTTGCCCCCTTAAGGGGAAAGGAGGATGATGTTATGCTCCCATCAAGGTAGAGGGTCCGTTTGCATTATCAGCATTCGTGGATACTGGATCACAGGCCAAACACCTGTCCAGAAAGGCCTTCAACCAATTGAACTGATTTTTCCATCAAAGGGACTGTGGATCAGGAAATAAAAATGGGCAACATAGGTTGAAACACCCGATGATAGTCATGACTCCAGAAGGCACACCTTCTATATTGGGGAATGACCTCCTTCGAAGGTTATCACTCCTGATCAACTGTGTGAACAAGGTCCTCTGGACCCTGAGTAAATAGCTGATCAAACTAAAACAAACCACAAATTATGTGAGTTTGAACGGCACATGCCATGTGATTGAACAACGTTCCGAGAAGGTGGAATTTCATTTCCAGAACAATCAAGTACCAGACATCACAGTCTGTAGGAGAACAAACTGGTGATGGGAACCATTCTCCATTCTTGAATATCCACCTCCCTCCAGTTTTAAGTGGCATTCCACACTGGAGGGGAATACTCTGAAATTGTATACCAATCCAAAATCAGAAGAAAACCAAAGTCCCATGACAAAAGATGATAGAAAACCGGCTCAAAGTCTGACCGACATCCAGATAAAGTTTAACAGCTCTTTTGCCCAATCAGATAAATGAGGGTGAGGTGCCTGTTCTCGCCAGCGTATGCCTGAATAACAGAAGAAGCTTAATCGGCGAAGCATTATTCAGGAAACTCACAAAAGAGCAGACCAGTCCCACATTTAAATTGTTTGATAAATGGGAAGTAGGCCTGGAAACCTCAAATTCTATGTCAAGACAGGAGGCTCCCTTTATGCTTCTCTTGCTTTATTAACACAGTAAAGAAAGGCTCAGCAGCAAGGCATTTTTGTGCACCAGGTACAATAGGAGGAAAGTATAGTGAAAGGGTGCACTAAAACATACAACATAACAAGTATATCATAACACAATAATATGTCCATGGGTTTCTGAAAGAAAACAGACTCCATTTCCCAGAGTTCCCCAGAGTTCATTAATGAGTCATTATCATGTGACCCAGTCCTCCAATAGGTATGCAGATCCCTTCATAAACAGTCCTGAACATGATGTAACTTCCTCTTACGAGGCTGCGAACTTGGCTGTCCATGACTGTCCAACTTGTAGTTGGTAGAAATTGTCAAACTGCCGATCAGGCGGACTTGTCAGTGGGCGCTGTCGAAACAAGATAGAGATTAAACTTTACTTCATGTATATTACAACCCTAGTTCCCTTATCGGGGTGGGAGAAAATGTTGTTGAGTTATTCTGGCAAAATACAACTATACTTTAAATTTTCAATAATTTGTGTTAATACATTTAGTCACAATTAAGCGTGATTACACAGTGTTATTTTCTCTTTGGGTGGGATAATGCTCGCCTTCGTGTCTTTAATAGAATTAAGACTTTCTAGTAAGCTATTATGGAAAATCTTTATTCTATGTCAAGACCGGAGGCTCCCATTATGCTTGTTTAAAGCTTACTCACCACAATAGATGCCGGCTGATCTACCGGTTTCAAGTAGAATTTTTAAATACTGATTTGCTAGCCCAGTCTGCCATCCTCATGATGTCTTCTAGGCAAACTCCGGCCTGAAAGGCTTTGGAGGCCATGGCTACTCTCACTGAGTGAGCTCCGAAGTCCTGGGTATCTATCCCAGCTTGAGAATGGCAGTGTCCAGCCCCAGCAAGAAAAGGTGAAGACGTCCTAGATGCCCCACACCCAAGACCAGGAGAAACCTCAGGGCATTCCTAGGATTGATTGGTTTTTACCGTAGGTTTATCACAACTTTTTCAGATAGAACAGCCAAACTGACAGACAAACTAAGAAATGTGGAGCCCCAGGAAATGTGTTGGACTGATGAGGGCGATGCATGTTTTAATAACCTGAAATAAACCTTATGCCAAAATCCAATACTAAAAGTGGTGGACTTTGCAAAAGAACTCGTATTACAGTCTGATGCCTCCCTCATGGGTTAGGAGCAGTTTTGTCACAAATATGTGATTGATTAGAACATCCCATCCTATTCATTAGTAGTAAACTCTTCCCACATGTAAAAACAACTCTGTATTGGAATTAGAGGCTCTTGCCATCAAATGAGCAATTATCCATCTGTGGTACTACCTTCTGAGGAGAAAGTTCACACTTGTTACTGACCACTCACCTTTGGTATGGATAAGTCAACAAAAGGACTCTAACCCTCGAGTCATGCAATGGTTCTTAGACCTGCAACCCTACTGTTTCACTGTGGAACATTGAAAAGGAAAAGAACAGGGGAACATTGATTTCCTTTCCCGGTTTCCCTGTGAAACAGATGCAGCTATGTCGCATAGGGGAAGGGTATATGACAAACCAAAGGGTGCCTCACCTGGTAGTCCCCAGGGATCTCTCTCTCAGGTGGCCAGGGCACAGCCATCGAGTTTGAATCCAGACCCTGTAAGGGGGGGACCAGTGCATGAGGATCACTCGGGTGAGGGGACTTCGGAAGTGGGGGTGAGACAGTCAGTGGTGAGACGTGGTATTCCTCCATTTCCAGTGCCCCTGATCCCTCCTATTTAATAGGATTCTTTGGTGTCCCAACTCCCCCCCTCCACACAACACGAGGAAGAGGGCGACTGAGAGTAATAATGCTAACTCTCACACATTGCATTGGAAGTGTCCCACTAATTGTGTCAGGCAAAGTCAGGCACTTGACTGTAAGTGCATACATCTGATACCAATTGACTCTCCTCTGTGAGAAACTTGAAGGCATCTCCCTGACTAGTTCCAGGGGATCTGTAATCCAGGTGGCCAGGACACCGACATCGCTATTGGATCCAGTTCATGGGGGTGGACCAGTGAGGGAGGATCACCTGGATGAGGCGTCCTTGGGGAGTGGAAGTGGGACACCAACGGATGGGATGCGGGATCCCCTTCTTATAACATCTTTTCCCCAGCCTACCACATAGGATAAGATTGGGATAGTTACACTCGAGATCACAAAAGGGCACTGGATATATATATATATATATATATATATATATATATATAAATTAATACTGTGTGAATCAAACACAAAGGCTTGTGATCTTTTTCTTTTGAGCCTAATTCAGAAAATGGGCGCATTAGCATAATTCGAGTGTAACTATCCCATGCTTGTCTTTCCTAATGGAGTAGAGGAACCAAGGACTCCATTGTTACCTACGTTAATGCGACCTGAAAATCAGAGTGAATTATATCAATACATAGGGCGCAGAGTTCTAACAAGCAAGTACCTCGAAATAGGTTCCTCACAACCCCAGTAAATTACCACATAGGATAGTCAGACACTCTACCCTCCCCTTTTCTGACACAAACACTTTCTTACACATGAAAGACAACAGACTAACACTAGAGCTGTTTACCTGACATGTCCCAACACAAGGGTCAGGCAGAGACAGGCAATTGACAAGAACCACAAACCCATGACAGCCCTTTTCCTTCCCCACAGGGATAAAAGGTGGAGCATGAGAGCACACTACGAGCAAGGCAGACAGCGCGATGAGACAGCATGGCAGTTCAAGAAGAGGAGAAAGGCGTGGAGAACTGAAAGGGATACAGAGAGAAGCGACTTTGCTCTTTCTGACCCAAACCCGTGAAGCCTCTGTGGAAAGAATCGCAAGCCAGCAAACAATAGCCAGCGTGTGTTGCAGCAGATGTCAATAGCAGACGGAGCACGCCTACACTGATAATAAGAACAAGGAGAGACGCTTGCTACCGTGGTACCGGCCTTGATTCCAGAGACAAGAAAAGCCAAGCGGTTCATCACAGCCGGAGAGTCGAAGGGAGAACTGATAAGAAACTGAACTGTGTTGAACGAAAGTCGCAAACTGCAAATAAAGGGAAGCTCAAATAATTGTTAAACATTAAGGGGAGATCCACCTGCAGAGCAATCCAGCACCACCTGGGTGCTCATTCAAGAGATTATGGTTGATCCCACATCTGTTGAAACTACGGATATCAGAGGGTCCTAGGAGAGCTGCAAGGAAAAGGTCAAAGCGGTCGTACAGGGGTCTAGCAAAAACCCCTGTACAATCAAAATTCTTTGACCTGCGTGTAATTGGAAAACTAAGGGAGATGAATCCTGTACAGTGAGAAAAGAAAATGAATTGTGTGATTAGCAAAAGTTGGCAAGAGTGAACCCGACGGAGGGATGCTGATGTAAAGGGGCCAGGCCTGAAGTCCCTATGAACAGTGTTTTGACAAGAGTGAGCCCGACAGAGGGATGTCCACAGTGAACTCTTTAAAAAAACATTAATGCTTGTGAATGCCACAGGTGAAATTGTTTTGAGAAAAAGCCATAGTGAACCCGACGGAGGGAGGCTAATATTCGAGAGGGGTCTGTGCCTGGAAGATGGGGGACCCTGGGGTAAAAAAGTCATCACCCAACATACATTTGTAAAGGAACTTTTTGTTTGTTATTTTAAACAAATCAGGTCCTCGGAGGCAAGAGACTTTTTGTAGAAAAGAGACAACCACTGAAGGTCCCGATAGCAGAAAATGGAACTGTCGTATCGTGCTGGGAAAGTTCGAGCGTGTGCTGTGCTCAGGACTCCCACCTTGTCCATGCTCAAAACGTGGGGAAGGGAGACCCCTGGCTACCACATCCTGACTTATCATTTGTGAATACTTCTTTATTTCTTGTGAATCTTATCCCACACTCTTTTTGTATTTAGTTGTAAGGATTGGCAATAGTTTTTATTTTAGTATAGGCCCTCCCTTTTATTTGACAAGATGCCAGTAGGACTGACTTATTATTATCTGATGGTCGTAGCTAGCTCCCATCTTAGATTTAGGTTTAGATTAGGCATTTTTCCAACCTGCACATATAGTTTAATAAACACCTTTGAACTGTGATCACTTGTGTCTGCCTTTACTGTTGTCACCATGAGTTCCTTGCACCTCACACGAGTAAAAGGCGGAAGATAGAGACACACTCTGAGCAAGGTGAAACACGAGTAAGAGCAGAACTTCCAGGGTGAAGGCAAACCTACCGGAGCAGAGCAACAGACCGAGGAATGAGAGCCATGGGTGGAGAACCCCAGGAGTTCTCTGCAGGAGTTTGTTGCCTCCAAAAGGCCTCGAAAAATACATGGAAAAGGCTGAGTCCCAATCAAGAAGGTTGCATTGTGTTTTAAGGACACCAGCTACCCTCCCGGTGAATGGCAGAGTTGGGGAGGTCAATCCAAGCATTTGGCCCTAACCTTGACTCATAAATTGGAAAGCAGTAAAGACAAGAAAGAGAAACATAAAGTCAGTGAGTTGGCAAGCGACGCGAGAGACCAGTGTGTGCTAAAGAAAGATTGAAGGGGCAACATTATATCACACAATTGAAGGCTGCACACCTGTGAATGAGACGTGAAGAAAGGCACTACCTGTGAATGAAACTTGAAGTAACAAAAGCTGTAAATTCAGTTATACGGAGTAACATAGTTGTCCGGCCAAAGGAAGTAGCCCACTCGAAAATCTCTGTGAAAGGTGAAAAGATTGTAGCAATAAAGTGAATGAACTGTCAAAGCGAAGTGATTGAAATTGACCGCGAGAAAAGGGGAAAGTAAAACATGAATGTTAAACTTTGGTGCATAATACAGTGAACTACCCAGTCCAGAAAGCACTGGGGCAAATAACAAAGAAGTGTGAGTTAAAAGCTGAAAAGTCAAAGTGATCCTGCGGAGGTCGGTAGAAAAAATTCACGCACATTTGAAATTCTTCGACATCAGGAAATGGTCTGAGCACGACTGAGGGAGACCGAAGGTGTAATAAGTTAGGGGAAGGTAACCCCTAAAGGAGGTGACTTAAACTTAAGGAAAGTAAACCCTGCAAGTGTTTTGTTTTGCTTTAAGAGTTCTGAGCCTGACAGAGGGGGACCGGCATGAATCTTTTGTTGAACTGTGTTTTCTTTTGAACTGTTTTCTTTGAAAGGTCTGAGCCCGACTGAGGGAGACTGATGTTAAGTTTTGCTGTGAAAGGTCCGAGCCAGACTGAGGGAGACCGACATGAACTTTTGCTGTGAAAGGTCTGAGCCCGACTGAGGTAGACAGATTTGAACTTTTGCTTTAACAGGTCTGAACGCAACAGAGGGGGACCGATGTGAACTCTTTGGTGAACTGTGTTTTGGAAATTGGAAAGTAAGACTTTAACATAGAAGGCCAGGCAGGCCTTGATCGACATCTTGAACTGTCTTTGTGTTAAGAGCCTGCGCCAGAGTGTGTCATCTTGCCTACAGGAACCGCCTTGCCCCTTGCTGTCCAACCTGGGGAGGAGAGCTGACTCAGCCACATTTGTTCTTGATATTTGAACACTAACTTTCCTTTGCATATATATTCTCGTTTACACACTTTTGTACAAGAT
Organism: Ambystoma mexicanum; assembly: GCF_040938575.1. Taxonomy (NCBI): domain Eukaryota; kingdom Metazoa; phylum Chordata; class Amphibia; order Caudata; family Ambystomatidae; genus Ambystoma; species Ambystoma mexicanum. Next base: position 1,420,295,579 of record NC_090923.1, read on the forward strand.
ATAGGGAAGGCATTAGGTTTTGTTAGTATAGGCCAGTTTGATTTGATGGTCACGACTACTCCCATCTTAGCTTTAGGGCAAAGTAGGAGTTTCTCCAACATCATTGAAACTTCAATAAAGGTGTTATAAATTGTACCTTTTGTGTCAGTGTAATACTTGTGATACCATGCATCCCCTATAGTACAGAGTAAGCAGCAGATGCCGAATGAAATGGACAATAATCCTGAGACAAGAAATTAAAGATATTCAGTTGAGTTCAGAATCACAATTTAAAACACGCAAACAGATACGTTTCATGGAACAAGGGAGATTATATCCAATTTCTAAGACTGCTTCTTCATTGTCCAAACATTTCCAGAGTCACACTGGTGGCATTGGCACACTTAGCCATAGTAAGGATATAGGTGGTGACACCAGACCACTTTGCTTTACCACTTTAGGAAAAGTTGAGTTCCCTGTCAGATACAGAGGAATGTGGGAAGGTCATGTGAGAGGAGAGGGAAGTGGCACACTTAGTATGCCAGCAGTGGAAACAGAGGAACATTAGAGAATTCACAAACAGTGAACTAATGAAACAAGGTATGAAAATGAGTTACGGGAACTGGACTGGAATTACAACATATGATCCAACAGAGAGACCATTTACCCTATTTGTCTCATATGTGTCTGCAGATAGAGAAACAGCTACATCTGAAACATCCCTATGGGGGAAAGAAGAATGGGATAAAACAAGAAAATCACAGATTGTTTTCTAGCTTCTACTGGAATCAGCAGAGCGTCAGGAAAATGGGACAAGCAAACAACAAGTACAGGTGAGCCAAGTTCTAATCTGTTACAACTCTCCCAGTCTTCTACCTGCACCTCCCCTGTAAACTGTTCCCTTAGTCTTGTGATTTACCTGTGCTCCTTCCTGATAAAGAATGTGTTGAATAAATCTTTTCAAAAACTCAAACCCCAGCAAAACCTGCTACCTTGCTTAACTTCATATTCACAAAATGTTTTATTGGGGCCTTCTTGAATTGAAACAACCTCCAATAATATGCACAGTATATGTGCTCATGTCGGATCTGACAGTGCTGATTGTGCAAAGCCCTGTATAAGGATGTGGCTTAAAAGGGCGTTTACCATAAAACCTTTTCACTGATCAAGGTGCATGAACCTGATAAGCCTCCTCCAAAGATCTCTCCTCCTGACTGTAACCCTTCCAATCAATTAAATATTGTAACATACCCTACACCTTTACTGAATCCAAAATAAACTTCACATTCAACTAAACTATCCTCAGTAATGTCCAACTCCCCAGGTAACATAAGTGTCACTGTAAACGGTTGATAACTTTCTCAATTTCGAAATGACCAATAAACGTTGGAATTAACTTGATTTTTCCTCATAATCAAAGTTGTTTGGTAGACAATGAAACCTTCTCTCCACCACATAGTCAGGACTTACTGTTTGTTTACTGTCAGCGAATAATGTACATTTTGGATTACTTTCCTAAAGAGACAATCTTGCTTTCTGTAGGATTTGTATCAAAATGTTAAGCCTCTTTTCTACCACGGGTTCACACTGTGAGGAACCAGGAATGAGGTGCAGGCACAGAGGACTCATTTTGATTGGTACACATTTTTATTTAAAGAATAAAGGGGTAGGAACATACCTCACTGTCCCTAATCTAGGAGGTATTTCCCTACCTCAATGATAACTAAAGGTCTGTTCTGTGTCACGATGTCCAAAGCAAAAATATCCTGTGTTGAAAATCCTATTCTAGCCCTCTCATTCTAAAAGTAACTATAAGGTGCAAAAGGTATTAGTCTTTGACTCGGAAAGTGCACAAATGTTCAAGTTCAACAAAAAGGTATACATCCAACAAAAGTGCTAACAGGATAATGTCCACAGTTCCAGGGAATAATAATAATAATTTGGCATTTATATAGCGCTACAAACCCTCAGGTATCTGAGCACTGCTTATTATTACCCACGCGTTAGCAGGCTCTGCACGGATGTCAAAGCGAGCGCTCTACTCGCTGTGCCACTTGACCACTCCTTTCCCCATATTGCTCTTCACTAAAACAAAAGTTCAAAATATAACCACGTTCTTTATAACTTCCTCTTGGTGTAGCAATCCACACCAGGGGAAACGACTCCTTTCCCCAGGTCTTGTCCACATTTAATGCAATTCAAAATCCTAAGGGCATGAGTCTTCCTTGGGATTCTCTTTTCCACTTTCAAGTTAGCTCAAAATCCTAAGGCCATGAATCTTCCTTGGAATTCTCTTTTGCAGTTCATTCCAAACACTTGATTTCACTTGACTTTGTTTGCCTGGTATACTCTCCTGTCAGGACTTGTTCAAAGTTCCAAAATGTACATTCCTCCCTTTGGTTTGCCATAGGAGGAATTATCCTTTTCTCCTGGTTCACTCCCAATCTTGCATGGCCTGGTGCACTAGCCTGACAGGCTTTCTCTCTTCTTATTCACTCTTTCTCTCAACCATATCTTTATATCTCTCCACATTAAGTCCAGTCCACTTTTACTAATACAGATCATACTTGGCTTCCCTTTGCCTTCTAAGAAGCGGCTTGTTCACCCCGGTTCATCACTGTTAATTTCTTCATCTCAATGCGGCATGTACCCCAAGGCGCTATGGGTTCCCATTTGATCGCTATGGGCTCACTGCGCGACTCGTGTTCTCCTTGTGTCTGTCCTTCCTCCTCCTTTGCCTTTCGCCAGCTTGGCGGGCATCCAGTTAGCCGGTTGGCCTGTGAACCACCTTCCTTTGCTTTCATGGGTTTTTTTTTGCCTGCTCGCGTTCAACACAGTGCTTCCGTCAACTCAGTAGTCATGCTCAATCTCGGTGAGAGCCTTCGCTTTGTGTTCCCCAGTTTGCCTGTTTTCTGAAATTCTGACCGGGCAGAATGAAGTTGCATGGTTCACTCCCTAATGACAGCCTCGCCAATGTCTTTCTCTGCATCTGGGCATTTCGTGTTCTTTTCAGCATCAGCATATGTTACAGAGTGTCTTTACCTTTCTCTCTCTCCTGTGTCCATTTCAAACTTACTGGCACTGCCAAACACTAGACCGCTGTGTTCGCTTGCTGTTTCTGGGTCTCTTCATTACTCTATCCCTCTTCCTGGTCTCAGGATACACTCTCTGTCCTAACTAACAATTGAAAAAAATGAATGGAAATTGTAATTACAAAAGAAAGGACACAAAGGTAGTTAAGTCGTTTACTGAAATATAATAGCACAACTTAACCAGCAAACCAAATCAACCCAACTCCCATCAGCAGGACAATAACACTGTAAATACTTCTCCATTTTCTGATTCATGCATGCTGTTTCCCACTGGTCTGAGGATGGTACCCTGTGGACAATTACACTCCCCCTTACCCCTAATTCCTTAAAAAGGACCTCTGGTATTTAGAAATAAATTGTAGTCCTCTATCGGATATTAACAGAGCTGGCAATCCATGTAGTCTAATCACTCCCTGTAAAAAACACATTGCCAAACTGGATGCCAAGACCTCCTCCTTCAGGGAAATAAAATCAGCTGCCTTGGTTAAAATGTTTACAACCACGAGAATAATGGAATAAACTTGATCTTTGAGTAAGTCAACAATAAAGTCCATTAAAATAGTGTGCAATGGGCAATGTGGAAGTGATAAGCAAACTAGCAATCCCATTTGCTTCCCTTCACTTGTTTCGGAGTGGACCGAACTGTCACAAGTCTTGAAACAATTCAACGTATCCCATAGTCTTTCTGCAAAACACAAAGTAATTCCAGAGTTTTCCTGTAACTGGGATGATCAGCTAAAGTTGATTCATGAAAACATGTAAAGCTGCTTCCCACAGTTCATTTATGGGAATGTACAATTTGGAATTTAGGTAAGGCCCATCTATGTAAGGCCCAAGTATGCATCTGAGATTCAATCATGCTGCACTAACTTCTCTCAGGGTAATTATTCTCATCTAAATTAAAAGGTGCCAAACATCATTCCTTCAAACTCCTTCTACTTCACACTGCCAGGGAATTAATGAGAAAGTCCATATGCCATCCCAGTAAATCGGCCAGGCTTAAAAGTTATCACAAAATCACAGTCAGCAGATATATTCCAGAATGTGAGTCTGGAATTTACCGTTTTCCAATTTGGAAAATCAGTGATTTTCCCGCAATTTCTATAACACATTTTGCATGTGCTGTTCATGTTGAATGATGTCCTGCGTACAGGCTAAGATGTCATAGATGTAAACATAACAAAGATACATAGAAATGCTCATAACACCTCAGTGATACATTATTGGAAAGCTGCTGGAGCATTACAAAGCCTGAATGGCATAATCTGATGCTCATTAAGACCAAACCTTTTATTGAATACTGTCTTCCATTTATCACCCTAGTAAAACCAAACAAAATAGTACGCTCTTCTCAATTCTGGTTCAATGAAGATCATTGCACCTTGAATCCTACTCAGTATCACTGAGATGACTGACAAAGGCCCTTAATTATCACATGCTTTAATGTCCAATAGTCAATAAAGGTTCTTAGAATTCCATCCTTCTTGGGACAAAAAACAAAGGTGAGGCAGCTGAATAAAACTCTTGGCACGCTTTTCTTTGAGGTATTCCTTCAGCTATTCCTTTTTTTTCTCCGTAAGCAGATGTACCCTACTGCAGGGGATGAAAGTCCCCACCTCCAGCTCAGTCTTACAATCATAGGGGTGATGCAGAGGGAGTTCCTCCGCCTCCGTTACTTCAAATATACCCCTTATCTCTTGATAACATACTTACAAAATTCCCACTGGGTGTCAGAACTCTATAAGATTCCTGGTTGGAGTTCTGCTCCGGCAGTTGAACCCGTCGTGTAGCCGACAAGTTCTTTCTGCCAATGTACCTCTCAGGGATGTATAACAATCGCCCGAGAAGTCTATTGACCCAAAGATGGATGGATGGACGCCACAGGATTCCGCTGACCTGCAAAGGAAAGTCAGGATTTTCCGAAAAAGACCGGATGAACCGCTAATAAAAGTTTGCAAAGCCAAGAAATGACTGCAAGGCTTTAACAGTGGTAGGGGTAGGCCACTCCAAAACGGCCTTAACTTTGATCTCGCTCATCTTGATGCTCATTTTAGTGATGTCGTACCCAAGGAACTCAACCTCCTTCACATGGAACAAACATTTCTCAAGCTTGGCATACAGATGGTTTTCTCTTAGATGTTGTAGAACAGTGGACACGTATTTAACGTGTTCTTCGTAGGAAGGAGAATATATCAGGATATCATCCAGATATACGACTACGTACCTATCCAACATGTCACTCAGTACGTCGTTGATGAATCTCTGTAGGGTGGCCGGGGCATTACAAAGTCCAAATGGCATAACCAGGTATTCAAAAAGGCAATATTCGGTCTTAAAAGCCATCTTCCACTCATCCCCTTCCTTCATTCTTACGAGATTGTAAGCGCCCCATAAGTCCAGTTTCGTGAAGTAGTCAGATGTACCCAACTGATCCAATAAGACAGATATGAGTGATATAGGGTATTGATTGTGTATGGTTATTGCATTGAGTTCCCGGTAATCAATAAATAGATGCAGGTCCCCTTCCATCTTGGGTACAAAGAAGAGAGGAGAGGCAGCCGGAGAACGAGAGGGCCGTATGAAACCGTTCTCAAGAGCTTTGTCCAGATATGCCTTCAGGACAGTATTCTCCTTTTGTGTAAGAGAATAAACCCTCCCTGAAGGAATCCTAGCCCCTTCCACAAGGTCAATAGGACAATCGTAAGGATGATGTGGTGGTAATTTCTCTGTCCAGCCCTTGTCAAAAACGTCCCGAAGAGTTTCATACTCCTTGGGTAGCAGAACCGAGGATATGCCCCAATCACAGAAACTGCATCTAACAATGGGAAACATGGGCTGAATGCTTCAGACGTTGGGGCAAAGCAGCGCTTTTCACAGTGTTCAGAAGTGAACCTGACCATACCAGATTGCCAGTCCACCAAAGGGTTATACAGCACTAGCCATGGTAAACCCAGTATGACCTTGAACTGAGGTGCTGCTATAACATCAAAATGTATCTCCTCCACATGCCTGGAGGAGAGGGTCATAACAAGGTTTATGGTACGTTCACTGACCAGACCCGATAATAACGTGGATACCGTCCACTGCGCTGACTAACTCTGGATGGTCCTTGGATGTGACAGGGATGTTCCAATCATGTACATACTGAGCATCAATGTAATTCCCTGTTGCGCCGGAGTCCAAAACCGCCTGAACAGACCATACATTTTTTGAAGGACAAGTAAGCGTGGCATGTAAGACAAAAGGTACTGAGAAGCAGAAACTCTGTCGATTCTTGCTCGGCCAAGGGTTCCCTCTATTGCCGGGCCCTGGCATTTCCATCCTTCTTTGGTTTTTTCGGGCATTCTCTTAGGAAAGGCTCCGCGGAACCACAATAGAAACACAAATTATTCTTTTTGCGGTGTTCCCTTTCCTCGGAAGACAGGGGACCTCGAATTGCCCCGATCTGCATGGGTTCTTCATCCGCTGCGGATGGAGTATTTACAAGAGGCGAAGCAAGAAATACACCTCTTTTCTCCCCTTTCCTTTCCGACCTACGAGTGTCTATCTGCAAGACTAGGTCCAACAATTCGGGAAACGTGGAGGGCACCACCGGAACCGTGGCAAGGACATCCTTCAATGTGTCCAACAAACCGTTGTAAAACAGGGCAGCCTTCTTTTCATCAGGCCAGCCTGTCTCAGCCACCAACTGATTGAAATGGGCAAGATAAGCCAACAAATGGGTGTCCCTTTGTTGCAAGGACAAGAGTTCCAAATCATTGGCCTGGGATTTGTATCTGGTATCGAGCACACTTGACATGGCAGTGATTAATGCATCACAATCATGAAGCAATCGACTCCCTTGTTCCAGCAACGTTTTGGCCCAAACCGCTGCTGTACCACCTAAATAGGACAAAATGAAAGCAGATTTGGTGGTAGAATCGGGGAACGAGGAAGGCCGACAAAAAAAAGTGTAGTTTACACTGATTGAGGAAGGTACAAAAGTGTTTTGGATCACCATGGAAATGTTCCGGTGGAGCAAGAGGAAATTGAGCTGCCATGTAAACAGGGGTACTCTCCTCTCTTGCGTAGGAAACGCCTGAAGCGTAAGCTGAGCCCGATGCCGTCCCCGAGGTTCTTGCACCACTAGGTTGCATGCTGGCACGAAATTCATGAAGGTTTTGTTGAGTGGCTTCATGAGCGCGGTCATGTCAGCCCTTAGATCTGCCCCTATCTGTGCCAGCGCGGCCAATGGGTCACTGCTAGTGTCCATTCAGGAAAGAGGCTTCTGAATATGTCAGAACTCTATAAGATTCCTGGTTGGAGTTCTGCTCTGGCAGTTGAACCTGTCATGTAGCCGACGAGTTCTTTCTGCCAATGTACCTCTCAGGGATGTATAACAATCTACTGACCCAAAGATGGATGGATGGACGCCACAGGATTTTGCTGACCTGCAAAGGAAAGTCAGGGTTAGTACAAAACGTATTTACATGAACAAATAACAAGGCAAGATCGAGGAATAGTACCTTTGGACTAGCAGGTAAGGTCCCAGTACTAAGATCAGTAATCCTGAGGTAATGTTTAACAGGCGTATCCTAGGAAGAGGAAAACAGATTATTGGAAAGGGTTAGTTAACCAAGAAGAGTAGCAGAGGCACAACAGTATGACAAAACAAGACAAAACTCTTACCATATGCCCAATGATAGGGTTCCATAGAATGTAATATCCAGAATTGGTTTTGTTAGGGAATGATGTTGAAAATACCTACCAGCCGGAAAACAGTCCTTGTACAACTGACGTGAAGAAATGCTCCTCCTAACACCGGCCGGCACAAGGACGCCTAGCAGAGTTCCCAGAAGGCAGTCCAAGTTCTACCGATGTGAAGAAATGCTCCTCCTAACACCCGCCGGCATGAGGACGCCTAACAGAGTTCCCAGAAGGCAGTCTATGTTCAACCGATGTGAAGAAACGCCCCTCCTAACACCCGCCGGCATGAGGACGCCTGACAGAGTTTCAGGAGGCAGTCCGGGTACGCGCGAGGAAGAAGTCTCGATGAGGTAAGAGAGCAAAGACTCCTAGGGTAATGCGGAAATGTTTCTTTGAATGCATGTGATGAACAGCAAGTTGCGAGAGCAGGAAGAGTAGTCAGGGGTTCTGAGTTGAAAACCCTGCAGACAGGATGAAGTACAAAATCGGCAGACGTAGCAGGTCAAAAAGCGTTCCAATGGTTGTAAAGTAGCTTTCATGAACAGACAGACAGGGGGCAAGACAAGGAGATTCCGTAAAAAGTAGCCGGGTAGGTAACCAAGAAAGCAACAACACCAAAAATGCAAAAGCCCATAGAAAACAAATTCAGAAGCAGTCAATCCAAAAACAGGCGGGGCATATGTAGGAACCCCACATCACATGACAAGGTGAACTGAGTTTAACGTGAAAAAACACGTGACCTGATGAACACGGAAGGACCACGTTTCCATGGTAACACCCAACACTGCCGAACAGACACACGGTGGATAGTCACGGCTTTGGGATTACATGGAACAGGTGCCTGAGAGTGCGAACGTGAGGGAGAACTAGGGAGCGGAATCCTTACTTGATTACAGGTTCCGAATTTCCCAGAGTGTCTGAGCCGAAGCAGTTTCCTGACATTGGGGCTCCAATACATTGAGATGGGGCTCTTCTAGCACCCAACCCTGTGGCTGCCATGACTGTTTCCACACTCCACTTATCAGAAGTATAACTCCTCAAACAATACTTCAAACAGAAATCAGAGCGCAATGTCAATGCTCTCCCTTCCTAATCCATCTTGGGGTTAGGGAAAGTCAACCAAGGCACGTCTAAAATCACCTTCAACTTTGGTGTGCCTATCAATTAAATGGCTGATTCTTCTCGATGACTATTATCAATCACCATCCCCAATAAAGTAGTTTTATGAGTTATTAAACATGAGGTGAGTTGTGCGCCATCAACTGCCCTAAGCTATTACGCATGATTTTTTCTGATTAATCAAATTCAAAAGGTCCTGGCTACTTACCAGTGGAAAACCTCCTGTTGTGCGCTTTTACTGCTGGGCCCTGACACATCACTTTTCCCTCAACCAAAAAGGATATGTTGATGGTGATGTGTTTGGCACTGCAGCTTGAGGTGGTATTTGCAGCTTGTTGAAAGGTTGGGACCAAAGACTGGAACTTCCTTTGGCACAAAGGGCCAATTTGCCAGAAAATGTCCACTCTGCCTACATTACAAATGCAAGTTATCCTGTCTGCGTCACTCTCTTCCTTCCTTTGTGAGTGGTGGTCAGGGATTCCTTAAGTTTTGATTGATTTAGTTCTAATGATATGATATGATAAGTCATTTATAATGCGCCTGTACACAAGTGTTTCTATGTGCGACAAGACAAGGGAGGGAAGACAGAGGGAGGACAAAACAAACAATATTACTAGGCCTTGTGTCATTCAGTTAGTGCAAGTGCAATTAGTGCAAAGTGCAGGGGGCAAGGAGAAGGGGAAGTGCAAGGGAGACAGAAAGGGGAACTGCATTTAGGGCAGACTTGATCAATAAGTACATTCAGGACAGCGCGACTCGGGGTAAGTACAAGGAGTCAGGGGACTGTAGGGTTACAGTTACAGCCCCTAAGTGCACACAAGGCCCAGAAGCAGTACAGGGGTGACTGGTCGTGGAGGAGCCTGGTACCCAGTGTGACTCTGAGGGTAGCCAGGCCACTAGTCAGCGCAGAAGACAGGTAGGTCAACAGGGAAGAGAGAGAGAGAAAGAAAGCAGAGACATAAAGGAAGGTCTTGAGCTGCTTCCAGAACTTCAGGTGGTCCGGCTAAAGTTTGAGACGGATAGGGAGGCCATTCCAGAGGGAGGCACCTGCAGAGGAGAGGGATCTGCCTCCCCCCCCACTCTCTGCCTGGAGAAGCGTCTGACCCTCAGAGAGTTAGAGGTAGCTGAGCGAAAGGCTAGAGAAGGAAGGAGTTTAGGAAGACAGAGTTGGATTTTCTGTGGGCACTGGCACCAGAAAGCCTTGTGGAAGCCTCTTAGGGAAAGTGAGAAAAGGAAGAATACCTCTGAGGAGGTGCAGCTGGTAGTCGACCTTCTTGGCAAGCTCTGTGATGTGAGGAGAGAAGCACAGAGTGGAGTTGAAGACCACACCAAGATTGTTTGCCCCACAGGAAGGCGAAGCAAGAGGGCCCGAGGGCGGCCAGAGTGAGAGAGGGAAAGTGGGAGCAGGGGTCTCAATGAGAAGGATCTCAGTGGCATTAAGACAGAGATTGTTGGAGGCATATCAGTCCTGAATTGTGGATAGACAGTCAGGAATGAGCTAGAGAGGAGAGGAGGACGAGGGGAGTCTGAAAGAGAGCATAACACTGACAATTAGAGGAGACGGTAGAGATAAGGTGGGCCAAATGGGGCCAATCAGACATTGAAGAGCCAGGGTAAGAGGTTAGGTATTGGTATCAATATCTTTACTTCAGCCTCACTCATAGCTCTCTCTCCGCCCTGAGAAACTGCTCTGAATTCAAACCTTTCCCGCAAGCGCTGAGGTCTGCGCTCCCCTAAATGAAAATCTTGCTATATCGCCGACTCAATTAAAGTCTTCCAAGAGGCAGGTCTATAAACCACAGTCACCAGGGCATCCTTTACATCCTCCCTTAATCCCCAATAGAACAGAGAGGCCCTTTTCCCCTCTGCCACCAATGTTCTAACACTAAAAACTTAAAATGTGTCATGTAACTGAAAAGGTCATTGCCTCCCTGCTAAAGCTCCAATTATTCCCCAACTAGCTCTTGAGACATTTGCCTCAAGTCAACATTTTTTTAGAACACCTCCTAAAAGAATTTCCAGCCCTTCAATACTGGACTACTCTAGTCTCTAAAGAAGAACAGCCCAAGCAGCTGGCTTCTTAGTCAGGCATGATAAAACAAAGGTGTCCTTGGATGTACCAGAAGGGCAAGCCTCCAGTGGATACAAGAGGTGCAATTCACACTGCATAGCAAATACTTGACATTTCTTTGGAGTTCCCCTGAAACGTTCCAGAGGGGAATCAAAAGCCGATTAGAACCCCTAAATGTGTCCACTTAATTTCTGGACTCCTGCTCTCTGTCAAGTCTTCCCTAATAATTTGCAGGGTTCTTCCCGTGTACATCCTCTTCTGCGACCAAAGGACTGCCAGGTATGTGAAACGTAGCTACTTTTTGAATCAAGTTTCAATCAACAAATGTTAACTAATTCACTATAAACCTTTACTTTCCATAATTGAGAAGCTCCACACAAGAAAAGGTTGAACTTTTCTCTGGTATCAATCGGTTTTGTAATATGAGAAATGTATCTACAGTTCATAACGTTTACTATAATCCACAGCCGCTTTCCTGTTTCCGAAGTATTTACCCTAAATTTACTCAGTTACATGGGAAGTTATTACTTCTTGATTTCCAATTTCATTAAAGTATTTTGCCAGACGTCTTTCTGTTTACATTAATTGTATCCAACATATTGCATGGTGCCTTAGTGAATGATATTTTGAACTTGTAACATTGCTTGTACACTCTTTAAGGGACACTGCTACTGACAGCTCTTGCACACGTCATGTTACGATGGCCTGACGTAAAAAACACATATGCGTCGCACAAGCTCGTCGCGCACATTCTCCAGATCCGCCGCTCTCCTTTCAGGCCCTGGCCAGAGCATGTAGCGTCTCTTTAGTGGAATAAATGGTTCGCTATTGCTGACAACTTTCCGTACCAAAATTGCCAGAACATTTAATGCTCTCTTCTGCTGGGCAGATTAATGTGATGCTTTACTTTAAATGGTAGTGTTCAAGCTGTTCTCATAATCTAAATGTCGGAAGGTTACTGCATGCTGCACCCCCACCTCGTTAAATGAGCTGCTGTCCCTGTAGTCTTTTCCTGGTGCCATATATGTCTTCAGCTGAAACTGCAAACTCCTTCTTCAGTTTTGTCTTCAATTTGCATTATTTCTTTGGGCCCCTTTCAGTAGGTCCCAAGAACCTGGACCTGCTGTTCCAAAGTCTAGGATGAAAAGTGTTAAGATAGCAATATGGACATTCTTATTCTAACTCCTGTACCAATCAGAATGTGTGTGCTATCTCTCCATATTGGATTGGGGAAATTGCTACTTCTTGATAAAGAAATTATTAAGGACATTTAAAAAGAAATCAACCCAGCCTCACCCACCGCAGCCAAACCTGCTACATTTCCCATCCTAGTCATTAAAATGGTTTAAAACCGTATGCACAGTCTTTGGGCTCCTGTGAGGCCTGACATTCATTCATTTAAATAGTATTCCAAACTTAAATAGCATTGTTCAGCCTCAAGGCCTGTCTCTACACCCATCTCCATTAGTAGACCTCATAGGGGATACCATCCAAATGTTTGTTGGCAATAATGTTCCGCAAAGTATCATTCTATTCCAGGACCACCATGGGATAGAATGATACAGTCTGTGGAATGGCTGTTGCTCACAGACAATTTTCCATGGATTTAGCCAAACCCATTATTGGACTCATATCTGAAGATTGTTATAGAAATACTGATGGTAGCAGGTCAGTAGGTCCCTATACTCGGCAAGGTGTGAGTAATATGGTGACACCCTGTGCCCTTACGGGGTGGAGAATATTAACTGTGACATGCTAGAAGGTGACATAGTATTCAGAGTCCCAAGCAACTACCCTGATGCAATGGTATCAATCCTCCAAGTTGTCGACATAAATAAGGACTTATTGACTCAGTTAGAAGATACCTCAGAAATTTCCAGTCCAGAAATATTTCCAAGCTTCTGTCATATGGTTAGGGCTGTTCTGTCTCACAGGCATCAGACTCAGTGCAGACCTAAGGGAGACAAATGAGAGGGTACACATTGTCATGGTAGCCTCTCCCTTGTATCGATCAGAACCTTGTACAGGTCCAGGGTTCAAAAGTATATGCTGCCCTCGATTTGACTAATGAGTATTGCAATGTCTCAGCACTCTGTGAACGCCAATATAAACTTGCTTTTGATGGCAATATATAAAGCTGTCCTTACTGCCATAAATGATCAACTCCCGGAACTAGTAATCATAACAGATTCAGGCTATGCTTCAAATGGATTTGATGAACGAATAGTAAATTGGAAATCCCGGGCTATGATATGTTCAAACAACTAGCTCCTGAAATATGGGGAGTTAATACAAATGATAGATGATTTAGTGACATCAAACAACAGGGCCCTATTGTGGAAGAAGATTAAGGTGCAGTCAACATCTGAAGGCCCTGATAAGAAAGAAAATGATTTGCCTGATCAATTAGCCAAAATTAATGCAATCCAAGGGTAATATATTGATATGGAATATGTCCTCATAGAAATTCAAATAGCTGCAGTAACTGGATCAGAATCTCAAGCTGAAAGTAAGCTTTCCGCACTTCAGTGGAGTAGAGAAGTTCCAGAGGAAGCGCTAATCACTGTCCAAAAACGAACTGATTGATGGAACATTTGATAAATACTTAGTAGGTCCAGAAACTTGGCGTTAACTGAATAAGACTGTCAGGTAAATGAAGATCTTCAAGTGTTAGTGAAATTCCATTACTCAAAAATCAAGATGGACCTTTGATTAGGAATACCCAACATAGTTTCGATCAGTGGGTGGCACCGTTCTCATTGAGCATAATGTTAACTCAGACAGATAATCATCAGGGATTTTGAAAAAAGATGGCAATCCTATGTGGGGCTGCTTATTGGCCACACAAGGGTCAAGATCTGAATATTTATTTATAAGGGTGTCTAGTGTGTGCTGTTAGGGCACCTACCTGGTCATCGCCCAGTGCACATCCTCGGGCTTGGCGGTTATATCCGCGGTTCCGACTCTGGAGGGACGACATTTCCTGGCGAGTTGCTTGCCGGCGTAACCGTTCGCATGCGCGGGCCTCGCGGATAACCATGACTAAGGGGACAAGCTTGTGTTCCAAGCCTCGTTCTGGTTCCCGCTCGGCCACGGCGCATGCGCGGTCCTGCTTGCGCTCCAAGCCTCGCTCCAACGCCGAATGATGTAAATAGCGTCCGGCTTCAGGAACAAGCCGCGTCTTAACGCGGTTTGTTCCTGACCTACCGCAGCGCTTGGTGCTCTTCCTGCTTTGCTCCTTGTTCCTGCCTGAACCTCTGGCCTGATTCCTGGCTCTATTCTCCCTCCTCGCCAGGGTTCCTGGGTTCCATCCTGGGGTCTGTGTTCCCTGATCTGTACTTGGGGGCCCCTTGTATTTTTCTGTTCCATTACTGAAGTCTCCTAGCTCTTTCCTTGGTTCCCTCCTTGTTTAGCTAGTTTCCCTTGCCTTCCTGAGTATCTCGCCCCCCCTAGGTTTTCCTTGGCTGCATGTCCTGGGGTCCTTGGTTTTCCCTTCCTATTCTCTTGCCTGCTTGAGTATCTTGAGTTCCGCCCGGGGTCCCTTTTGTCTCCTTAACAGGGTACCCTATTCCACCTCCGGGACTTTCTTCTTTTGCTCAGTTGGGTGGCTGCTATTACCTGCCTGGCCGGGGTTCCAGTTTCCACGGACCTCCTCCATTCAGCACAGCTTGTGGAATTCTTCCGAAGAATATCTCCTGCCGTCCCAGAGTACAGAGACTGCCACACACCTTGGACTTATCTACTGTTTGAAGTATTCACCACCTTTCCTGTCAGTGCTTGCACTGTCCTGAAGTCACGTTAATCCGCAGGGAAGTGTATCCGTGGCATCAGGAGTTGGTCCCCATCCATCCCTGTATCATTAGGGTAGGGTTCGGGGTTCCCTCCTTGCGCCATCTTCTCCTCACCCTGCTCCTGGACCTGTCATTCTGGCTTCTCCGGTACGAACATCGTCTGAAAACACAGGTACGCAGCGTTCAAGGGATGCACACCTTAACATGTGCTAAATTTCAACCGAACGCACCCACTCACCAGGCTTCTTTCAACTTTATTTGTCCAGTGATCCCTCTTTACCATTGGATTGAATGTCTCCCAATCCCGAATTTTAAGGTGGTGACTGCAGCTCTTTTCGACTTTCCTCAAAATCTTAAGTCCAACCAGTGTAGTCATTTCACCAGCGAGTAATGGCTAATATGTGAGAAATTCTACAAGTAAAACAAAAATTATATATTGTTAACACCCGGCATCCTGTAGATGGGAGGTACAGTGATATAATACAAATACAGTGGGAATTTTAAAGAAGTTCTTGGTGGATTCTGGACCCAGCTGGGACTTGTATTTACTACTAGTCCTGATGGCTTTGAGGTCTACCCATACTTCTGCTACTAAGATGTTTCCTTCTCAACTTATAACTTGTCAAAATATGGTCTTGCCTCGACATCTGTAATACCAAACACAGGAACAAAATTGATCAACACCTATACCACGCATGAATATATAGAAAATCTTTGCCAACAACTTCAACACAAATTGTCAGATGCATAAAGGAACTTGGAAACATCTGTGGTAACTATGAAGACTTTATATGACCTGCAGACATCCAATAAGGAATACAAGATAGGTGATCAGGTGTACAGCTTTAGTTTCAAAAGCATGCAATCTAAACAGTGCAAATTCCTCCATTCTTGGTAAGGAACGTTTGAGAATCCAGATAAGATCCCTTTTGTTGCTTGCAAAATCAAGATACCAAAAGGGTAACAGACAGAGGAACATTGGATCCATGTGAACCAGCTGAACACATGTCATCACAAACAGTCCTTAGTCAAATTGATGAATGAGTTCCTCCTCCTGACGGGACAACCTCTAAATAAAATGGAATCTGCAGTAAAACTGTCACAATGTTCAGATGAAAGGATGGATATTTGTTTGATGCTTTACAAAGAATCTGCTATGCTCTGGTACTTATTGTTATCTTTAAGGTACAGTAATGTATAGAATATGATGTCATTAGGGAACATGCACAATTATAATTTTTGAAGATGATATACTAAACAATCCTTCCTACACCTCTCTCTCAGTTACATTACTTGAAGTGATTTCCAGGATGCAGGGCAAGGAGAAAGGAAAGAAGGGTGTTGGACCCTCACACCAACCAAAGGAGAAAAGAGGAGGAAAGGCTTAATATATCCTCAGCCAGAAGCTTTGAAATACCCCTAAAAAGAACCCCACACTCAAATGATAGAAAACCGTACTTTGGTGTGGAAACAAAAACATTTTCTTAGTTTCTATTAATACAACAACCCCTGAAACCCATCTCCTTCTCCTTGAGACATAAGTCCCAGGGGGATATGCGACCCATGGGAGCTCCTGTGCGACCCATGGCACTGCCCCTGCAATCCTTGAATTAAGTTCAAGACCCTTTGCATTGTCCACAAGGCTTTCTGGGGCCTGGGCCCACTCTATCTGCAATTCTCTCTTCCTAAATACTCTCCTTCCCAAGCCCTTCGCTCGTCTTCCTCCAACTCTCTGTGGGTGAGCCGCTTCTCCAAGCAGAGACTTTGGTGGAGATCATTATCCACTGCAGGTGCCTCCCACTGGAACAGATTCCCTGCCTCCCTCGGTCTTGAGCCGGATTTCCTTAAGTTCCGGAAACTCCTCAAGACTTTCCTCTTCACCTCCTGCTTCTCTCTCCCTCCCCCCTGCTAACCACCTCTTTCTGCTCTGTCGCTCTCTCTCCTCTACCTCTGCTCAGTTTCGCTGACTGGCTGCCTGGTGGACCTTCAGAGCCTCACAGGTCCCAAGCTTTCCTCGCCAGTCTCCTGCACTTTCCCCTGGGCCTTGCACTTGCCGCAGCACTACTGCACTTAGGTTACGGCGCTTGAGTGGGTATCTCTCTGCACTTAGCCCATGTTCTGACAGGACTGGGCACACTTGGTCCCTATTGCCCCCCTCCGCACTTCCAGTTCTGCGTGCCTGCATGATCTGAATGTACCACGCCTAGTAAGATCGTTTTGTCTTGTCTTCCTTATGTCTTCCCCTCCCATGCACAGTAGCGCTTTGAAACACTTGTGTATAAGCGCATAATAAATAAACAATCAATCAATGAAACACAGATGTATTAGACTCCATCAACAGGATAGTGCTTTAACACACCTGACAGCCTCGCAACATAGAATCATTCAGTATCTGTGACTCCCCCACCCCTTACTTGTAACTCCATGTGTGTTTCCCCTAAGCACAGCGCTATATTGGGTGCCCTTGATACATCTCATAAATTCGTACATTCAGCATTCAAAGTGCTTTATGAATGCCATGCATTCATTCAGCATTCACTGTTATCAAAATTGTCCCACGTGTATACCGAGGGTTTTAACAAACGTCGTAGGCACAGCACAACTAAGGTGTTACCTAGGTTACGTCACGTGGTCAAAGGGTCATTCCCCTATCCCTGTTGTTGCAGGCTCTAATACATTTTAACACTCAACTTCATGGAATACATTTTAACACTCAACTTCATGGTCTATGTATTTGTTGTGATTGAACTGGCAATTCATTATGTTTTGGGCGCCATTCTGAGCCTCGTGTGCAACAGGAGGGTTGGTGCATTCTGTTTTTAAAAATGAAAGTGAACTTTGTAAAGGAATGTAGCGAACTGTGTCCGAGCTCACAAAATACTCACACTACGTAAATCTTTTAACCCAAGAGCTAAGTGAGAACAGCGTTAACCCTCTACTGTAAAAGGTTAAAAAAAAATAACTTGCTGTTTCCCCACTGTTGTAGAAATAGTGCGTAATGCCCAAACCGCTATGACGCATTAGGAAAAGAAGTGAAGCATGTTAGTCAACCTTTGCCTGTGACAGCTCAGTGACAAGAGAATCAGCACAGAAAACGACTAAAACTGGGTGGACATCATTATTTCACATTGAGCTAGTATACATTTTTAATGGAAAAATCAACTTTTCGATTCAAATCCAGTCTTCAATGTGTCTACTTAAATCTAGCTCAAGGCTGTTCACTCAGAAATATACGACCTGGCTTCATTGCAGCGTCTACACTGATTGTGTCATCATCACATGACGACCGGTGCTGTGTTGCTGGCGGAATTCTCTGGTGATATCTGTTCTCTTCTGGAGTGTTGCTTTGTCTTTGGTCTCTGGCCTCTGATCGTGTTGGATGGTGCCGCTTGGTACTCATTTCTGAACATTTGGATAGGAAACCTTTTCACCGTCTATTGTGAGTAATACGACATCTTGCCAACGGCCATTTTTGGTTGGCCTTGACCGACTTAACATGAATTAAGGGAATGCGATTTTATGTATGGAAAGTCAAAACCAAACTTATTCAGCTGTTGAGTGAACGCAGGTCATGGCGGCTACTTTAGTATTTTACAATATTCATTCAAAATGTCGCTGAATTGTCTGAGTCAATGATGTTTAAGATAAAAACGTGAGCTCAAGTTACCATGACATGTGATTTTGTGATGACAACCAGCAAAAAGGAGACAATTTCAAATGACTTTTTTGTGTTAATTAGACATATTTATTCATTGTCATGCACTAGATGTATTTATTTATGTTTTGGGGTTTTATAAGGGCCGGACTGACAGTCTGTCTCATAGTGCATTTTTAAATTTTTACAAGATTGTCCCCAAAAAAATGATATGTACAGGACAGTGCACAATATAAAAACATGCCACAGTTTATTATCATAGAAAATGCATTCCCTAAAAGGCACGGTAATGACACGTGACCAATACATTGGTATTGGTTCTAGCTGCCTGTCAGGCTCAAAACAGGGAGACGATAATCTCACAACTGGCATATATGTCTATGAAATTATTGCATATGCAAAATGTGTGTAACAGACAGTAGGGCTTCAAGTTATTGAACATGTTACCTGTGTTTTTATATGTTTTTCATTTTAAAATAGCACACCTATGGTATTGTTATGGTCTATGTTCCTACTGCTGTGATGATGTCATCACTGTTAGAATGTTGGTAACCTTTTGAGTGGGTGAATGTTTCAGTGGGTCAGTGAAGATAACCCCTGCTAATAGCGCAGGGAGTCTTTATTCTATTAAAGACAAAGAGGCAAGCATTATGCTTCAACTTCTATTTATTCCTGTCTTCAGCAGTTTTTTATTTAATTAACATATTTATTAACATTATAAACATATTAAAAGAAAAACAAAAACATTAATAAGACAATCAAATCATCACATACGATCCCTCAACTCCCACCACCCTCACCAAAAGTGAAATTTACAATGTCATCATTGGGATTCAACCGGAAACAACTAAGAGACATCAATATCACAATTCTAAAAATCTAACCCACATTTGATCAAACAAGTTCATCTTCTTATCCCTGCAAATCATTATCTTCTCAAATCTGGACGCATGTTTCAAATCATCCATCCACTCTGAAAATGTTGGCCTCTCCACAATTTTCCATTTACTCAAAATGACTTTCTTTGCAGAGTTTGCAGCCCTGAAAAACCAACACCTCTGTGGGTAAGTAAGCTCTTCCACCATGCAGTCCTCACCCAAGATAACAGTAGTATAGTCGAAATCTTCTTGTAACATCAGGATCTCATTCATCTTCATGGTGACCTTCTTCCAGAATGACCTTAGTTCGTAACAGTCCCAAATCATGTGCTCAAAAGATCCCACAGCATGTTAAATCTCCAACATCCATCCGAATCAACCATGCCCCTTGCATGAAGTCTTTGGGGCGTCCAAAAAACCCTATTTAGAATTTTAATTTGACGGCTTTGCTCTCCCAGATTTAAAGATGCCAGAACCACATTTTTGCATATATTTCTCCATCTGCCCTCAAACATCTCTGATCCACGTATCTCCGACCATTTTGATAATAAATCTTTATTTGGTTCACAGTGTTGGCCCAGATTTTTATACACTTTAGATGCCATACCACCTTCAGATTTATATTCAGATAGCCAGGACTGCCAGCCTTTACCTCCATCTGTAGATTCATTCTGTAGGACTCTCTTCAACTTCCTATACCCTCCCAAAGTGCAATCCTTGAGGTCTTTAACTTGTGCAAGTCATTTCAAACTGATCCATTTTCCATCTGCAATAAGATCTTCCAGCGCTGCACTCCACCCAGCAACCAGTTTGACCAAAAAAGTGGCTTTCCGTTCAACTTTATTCACAGATTCAACCATATTGGGATAAAACTATTGTCACAAACCACTTTTTTACTCTTCTTCCAAAGATCTTTCCAGCATGATCTTAGAAAATTCCGTTGGTGGGAAGGATTTATATCCAAACCCATCCACCGTAGACAGAATTGCTCTCGGTGATAGTGGGGATGATCGACTTGACTCCGCCAAAGTCCAGACATCAGTTGAATTTTCTATGAAAGGAACGAAATGTCTAGCTCCAAACGCCAAGTGATCGTTTTCAAAGTCTGGAACCCCTAGACCACCACAATCTTGGGATAGTTGTAATTTCCAAAGTTTAAGGCACGGCTGTTTATTCTCCCATATAAAGGACTGGATCAGATTCTCAATTTTCTTCAGAAAAACCTTCTTTATCTGTAAAGGGATCATACTGAGCACGTAATTGACACGTGGTGTAGTTGTCATTTTTATTGCATGTACTCTCCCCCATAGCAGTTTCAACAAAAATAATTTTTAAACTTTAATTTTTTTTCTTTTAAACTACATTTCCCTTTCAGCTATGTCCTTTCTGTAGTCTATCTTATGTCCTCTCATGTGACCATAGTCCTTCTGTTCCTTTGTTCCGCCTCTTCTTTGAATGCTCTGAACTGCACTCTAACTTCATAACTGAACTCTCAACTCGTGGAAAACTACAGAGTCCTGTCCTTTGCTTCTGAACTGCTCTGCTCTTTCCTCTGACTGGATTCGGCCGTTCCTGCTGGTCTCTTTAATCCGGCACCTTAGCTATCTTGGCTCAATTGCTCTTCTGGTCATCTCCTATCAAGATACAAAGAATGCATTAGGGAAGAGGATACTCTGCCCTATTCCGAACTGGAAGCAATGACCTATTACACATTAGTAACATATAACTTCTCCAGTGTGTATCTTGGGCGGGAAAGTAATGCTCGCCTCCTTGTCTTTAATGGAATCAAGACTCCCTGCGCTATTAGCAGGGGTAATCTTCATTCTATGTCAAGACCAGAGGCGAGCATTATGCTTGTTCAAAGCTTCCCATCACTGTTGCTGCTACTGATTGTACAGGCTTAAAGTAAAATGTTCTAAATATGTTATCGCTGGCCCAGTTGGCTGCTTGCAGAATATCTTGCAATGTCGCCCCTTGCTCTAGTGCTTTCGAAGCCATTGCCCCCTCACGGAATGCGCCCCAAACTTAGACAGATCTACTCCTGCTAGCTGCATCACTTCACGCACCCATCTAGCAATGGTAGCTGTCACGACTGCTTTGTACGGGCTCCAACACGCTATTAATACCTGCGTCGTTCCTGCTGCTCGCATTTCTGCTGTTTTTTTTCGTATTCTCTTATGCATGCTGCTACGCACCACTTTCGGTGCTTGTGCAAGTAGGGGGATGATATTGATGAGGAATTTGTCTTTGCCTTCCTGACAAGTGTAAAGGTAACTACCTCGGGTCCGTACATTTTCCTGCTCACATCCAGTGCTTTAACGTCTGCTACTCTTCTGAATGATACTAGGCATAAGAACATGGCTAACTTTCCTGACAACTGTTTCAAGGACAGATATCTGTTTGCTGGGCAACTAGCGAGATGTCTCAGTACTACTGTCACATCCCATAAGTGCACGTATTTCAGCTCTGGGGTTTTTCTGAACTAGACTCCCTTTATGAGTCTTATCACTGCTGCGTTCTCTCCCATCGGAATACCGTTGATGGGTAAGTGCCCCACTGAAATGGCTGATCTGTACACCCCTCTTTTCCTAAATGCTTTCCGGCCCTGTAGAAGTTCTGCCAGGAAGTTCAGGACTGGTACTATAAGGGCAGAAACGTGATGAACATTTCTCCTTTTGTACCACCGGAACCATTTACCCCAAGCTGCGTCATAGCTCTGCTGTGTGGATGGTGGCCATGATTCTGCGATAAGTCACGCAGCTTGAAACGAAATGCCTGGGAGAGCCCAGTGCCTCCGGCTATCCTGCACACCATTAGTGGGAGAGTCCCTTCCACTCTCAGAGGATGAAATGACCCAACTGGGTCCGTGAGCAGGTGTTCTCCTGCAGGTAAGATTCTCGGGTAGCCTGTCAGTAGTCCCATCAGCGCTGGGAACCATACTTGTGACTTCCAAATCAGTGTCACTACAATCAGTCTCGCTTCTTTCCTGCGTGCTTCCTCGAGGACACTGCTTATAATTATGAATGGGGGTAATGCATAATGTAGATTCCCTCTCCAATCTTGGAGGAAGGCATCTGCTCCTCCTGCTGTTGGATGTAACCTCCAGCTGAAGTCCCTGCTTTTCTTTGCTTTCAACCTGGATGCGAATAGGTCTGTGTGGAAAGGACTCCACAACTGTTCTATCTGCTGAAATACTTCTACATTTAGCTTCCAGTCACTAGAATCCGATAAGTGCCTGCAGTTCCATTCGGCTACTACGCTGAGCGTTCCCGGAAGATACTCTGCTGTCACTGACGTCCTAGATTGGAGGCAGTAGTGCCAGAAGTCCTTGGCTAGTCCTGTGTCATGCCTGCACCCGCACACATCCCGCCCAGATACTCCCCTGCTCCCGCACACGTCCCGCCAAGATCCTCCCAACACCACAGTACCTGCTCCAGGTTCCCCTTTCAACAGCAGCGGGATGCCATGGCGATGCCTCGCTGCATCAGAAAGGCAGCGGGAGGATGGCGGTATCTGAGGACCTGGCGGCTGTGGCCGCGGTGGCGCTGGGGGGCACCAGGATTCTCGATTCACGGCCGATGCAGGTCACCACCCACGCCTACTGTTACTTCCAGGTCACGTGAGTACACACAGCGTCTCTCATGTGAGCCCGTGAGGACACACTCACGTGACTATAAGGAAGTTCCTCAGTATAAGAGAATGCCGGCAACACAGTGCCATGCTTCTCAGCAGTTTTTTTGGCGGTGAGTGGCGCTTTGGACTATTTAGACCCTGTTCGCCGGTTTTTTAACCTTGCTTACACATTCTGGACCTGATTCTGCATACCCCCTTGGATTTGGTGATTTGGAGTTATTGTTTTCACGGTTTCTGGATTTCTGGCTATTGGATCACAGACTTCTTCTTGGACTACCGTTTGGCAAAGGTTATTTTGGACACTGAACTGTGCCTCCTGGGAGACTGTCACTTCTCACCTATCATAAGGTGCAGGTAACATCCAAGGCACACCGCAGGTACTGGGTTGCTACAAATCTCTGTGGCTCCTCGCTTTCATCTTGCTGCTGTTGGGTTCCCTCCTTACCGGTGCCCACCCGAGGGAGGGAGACTTTGAGATTCGCCTTCCATACTGCATGTTCACGGGCAATACATTGGTAGGTATCATTTAATTCCTTTGTTAAAGGGCTATTTTCTCACATTACTGTTTTGGAATTCACGTTTGATTGACTGTTCCTTTACAGCTACCTGGGTACCCGTGTTCCTGCTTTCTGCACCTGTGGCCTCAATAACTGGCCGGGGAGTAGCTTTTGGTCCCTCCCTGGCCGGTGCTTGGGGACGGTGGTATACATAGTCATCGCAGAGTCTCATCTTGACAGACTGAGAAGCCATTCCGCTTTGGCTATGGATGCCGCTGCCGCGGACCTGGTTGCTGCCTTGGTGCAGGCCATCACAGTATTGAAAGCTGATATGTCGGCCACAACGGCTGCCATTCATCAGCGATTGGACGCGATACAAAGCAAACCCCATGCATTACCCGCTGACCCTGAGTTTGGAGATGCCCCTCCCCAGGTGAATCTGCCAAGTCCTGCCCCGACACCGGCACCCATTTATGTCCCTACTCCATTCCCTCTGGCACCTCCCGAGAAATTCCAGGGTGGCCCCCGTAAGTTCTGCACTTTTCTAAACCAGTGCAAACTCCATTTCTTGTGTCGCCCACACGCTTTTCCAGACTCCACAACAAAAGCTGCATTCACTCTCTCACACTTGAGGGGTATAGCGGTCGCTTGGGCCAACCCGTTGTTGGAGAATGATAGTCCCGTTTTGTACGATTTTGACTTGTTGGTAACTAAGATGACCAGGGCATTCGACACAAGGCACAAACTCGGGATCTGGAGTTGTTGGAATTAACCCAAGGCAAAACCTCACTGGTTGACTACATCACCCGTTTTAACCAGTTATCAGTAGAAACAGCCTTGCTGGAGAACAAGAAGGCCGTGGTGTTTTACCGAGGGCTTAATGATGCCATGAAAGATGCACTGGCGGTGGTGCCTTCCTTACCAGCCCAATATCCGAAACTTGTAGATCTGGTCTTACAGGTGGATGCCCAAAGGGCAGAGAGAAGACAGGAGACTGGAAAATCTGTGCCTTTTTTCTTCTGGTCCTTCCCCCAGCAAATCCGCAGGTGAACCCATGCAGATGGGGGGGTGTTCGCAGTCCGATCACAGCCACAGCCACGGAGAGGGAGCGCCGTCGTTCCTCGGATGCCTGTTTCTATTGTGGGCTCAACTGCCATTATGTAAAGAATGTCCCAGACG
Organism: Ambystoma mexicanum; assembly: GCF_040938575.1. Lineage (NCBI taxonomy): Eukaryota > Metazoa > Chordata > Amphibia > Caudata > Ambystomatidae > Ambystoma > Ambystoma mexicanum. Next base: position 1,420,320,159 of record NC_090923.1, read on the forward strand.
TCCCAAACCCAAGACAATGGTTTTTTCAGAAAGCTCGTCCCTAGAAGAGGGGGGTCGGATGGGCTTGCCTTTATCCTCCTCAGAAGAATCAGGTCTTATGGGACCTATGCACATCCAAGCCCTTCTGGTCTCTGTAGACAACACCCGTCACAAGGTACAACTAGTTATTGATTCAGGGGCGACGGGAAACTACGTGGACATAGCCTTGGCCGCGTCTCTTAACCTGCCCCTTCAGAATAAGCGTCGGCCTGAACCCGTACAGGCTGTTGATGGTTCTGCTCTTGTGTCAGGCCCAATCAAACATCAAACAGCCCCTTTGACGCTAATCATCCAAGACGTACATAGCGAGACCCTGTCATTTGACCTGATCTCCACACCTCAGTTTGGGCTCATTCTGGGCCTCCCCTGGTTACGAATCCACAACCCGGTTATTGATAGGTATAGTGGAGAGTTATTCTTCGAATCTGCCCATTGGCAGAATCAGTGTCTCACCTCTCCAGGCAAGGTAACATCCCCTTCCCAAGTTTTGGGCGCATTAGCCCAACTGCAGCTCATTGAGGAACAAACAATGGATTGTGATCCACCAAGGCATGTCGTGGGGGCCACTGTTTCCGGTGTACCTGAAGAATACCATGACTTCTCAGATGTCTTTGATAAAAAGTGTGCCGAACATCTTCCACTGCATCGGTCTTACGATTGTCCCATTGACCTCGTCCCTGGGGCAGTTATACCTTGCGGGCGGAGATATTTTTTTGTCACCCATGGAAGACCTAGCCCTAAAGGAGTATCTCCAGACCGCTTTAAGAATAGGTCACATCCATCCTTCCCAATCTCCTGCTGCTAGTCCGATTTTTTTTGTGCCCAAAAGAGAAGGAGACTTACGTCCATGTGTGGATTACCGTCGCTTTAACCAGATAACAGTCAAGAACCGGTACCCTATTCCCCTTATAACTCCACTCGTCGATAACCTCACACATGCCACTATCTTTACCAAACTTGATCTCAGGGAGGCATACAACTTAGTTCGGATCAGACGGGGTGACGGGTGGAAAACCGCTTTTTGTACTAGGCACGGTTTATATGAATATACCGTCATGCCCTTTGGCTTGTGTAATGCCCCTGTGACATTCCAGAGGTTCATGAATGACTTGTTCCATGACATCATAGATTCCTATGTCATAGTATACCTGGACGATATCTTAATATCCTCGCCAACTCTTCTGTCCCATTTAACTCAGAACCAATGCCTTGTTTGCAAAACCCGAAAATTGTCTTTTTCACGCCACAGAAGTGCACTTCTTGGGATTTCATATCACCTCTAAAGGACTTTCCATGAATTCAGCCAAAGTCGACTGTGTGCTGAACTGGCCTATCCCTACAACAGTCAAGGCCTTACAATCATTGCTCGGGTTCGCAAACTTCTATAGGAGGTTCATCGCAGGGTTTCTTCCATAGCAGCGCCCCTAACCAGTACCAGTCCACGGGAACCCTACATTTGGATACCAAAACAGGACGAGGCATTCAACACTTTGAAAGCAGCATTTACATCAGCCCCATTCTGCAACATCCTAACGCCAAGCTGCCTTTCGTGGTAGAAGCCGATGCTTCTTCATATGCGCTGGGTGCAGTCCTTTCCCAGGCTTGTCCTGCCACGGGGCTTCTCCACCCCGTCGCCTTCCATTCCCGCAAGTTTACGCCAACAGAAGAGCACTACACTGTCACAGAGAAAGAGCTCCTAGTTGTTAGGGACGCATTTCAGGTTTAGAGACACCATTTGTTAGGGGCCAAACACCAGATGACTGTTTATTCGGATCACCGTAATTTACAGGCTCTAGCAACCCTGAAGTGTCTTAACAGCCGGCAGGTACGCTGGCACCTGTTTTTCTCCGTCTACGACTTTGCCATACGTTGCCACCCAGGCACGGGTCATGGCAAAGCAAATGCTCTATCGCGCCTGCCGGGTGGGGAATCCCTTCCAATCTTTCCCGAAACCCTATTGGACAAAAAACATGTTATCTGCCTTTGTACTCCACCTGTTAGCTTACTTGATTCCATTCGTCAATGGGTTTCTTTACATCCCAACAGCACTGACGAATGGAGCCTGTTGTTCCATGAAGGCTTACCATTCGTACAGGACCGGTTGTATCTCCCCACCCAGGATACCCGTGTTCGGGCGCTTGAGTGGTCACATGACGCCCCGATCAACGGACACCCAGCGCAAAGACGGACCCTTGCTTTATTACAGAGATGGTGTTGGTGGCCCATTATGCGCAGGGATGTTAACAACTATGTGTCTAGCTGCTCGATATGTGTTCAGTGTAAGAACAGGAAGGGTCGTCCTTTAGGAATGCTACAACCCCTGCCTATTCCACCACGCCCCTGGCATACGGTTACCATGGACTTCATCACTGACCTACCGAAGGTCCAGGGCCATGACACAGTCTGGGTTGTTGTGGATGCATTCACTAAAATGGCACGCTTTATCCCCTGTGCTGGCATTCCTTCAGCTCCAACTTTAGCCAAACTGTTCTTTCAGTCCGTCTTCTGTCTCTTTGGGCTACCTTCTGTTCTTGTATCCGATAGGGGTTCCCAGTTTACCTCCCGGTTTTGGCGCTCCCTCACCAGTCTTCTAGGTATTGACACCGGGTTTTCTTCTTCTTATCACCCTGAAAAAGACGGCCAGACAGAGCGTGTTAACCAAACACTCGAGCAATACCTACGTTGTCTCTCCTTGCAACACCAACACACATGGTATCAAGTGTTACATATAGCTGAATTTGCCTACAATAACGCCCCACACTCTGCCACTGGATTTTCCCCGTTCTATTCCTTGTACAGCCAACATCCCCGGGTCTTGCCCTTTCCAGACTTTTCTGCTGCCTTTGCTCCTGCTGCTGCCGCTTGCCTTAGGGATTTGGGGGACATTCACGCTCCGACCATTACCCATTTTAGGGAAGCTCAAGCCACCATGTGTCACTCAGCGAACAAGAAACATACTCCTGCCCCCGTCCCCGATTGTGCATGGCTCCGCGGCTGAGGATGAGGTCAGTGGTATCCTGGGGTCCCGCATCAGTAGAGGGGTACTTTAATATCTGGTGGACTGGTCTGGGTTCGGGCCAGAAGAAAGGTTGTGGGAGCCCGCTTCCAATGTGCAAGCCCCGCTCTTGGTTTCTAGGTTCCATCGAGACTATGCGTCCAGCCTACGCGGTCGTGGGTCCTGGGGGGGCTCTGTCATGCCTGCACCCGCACACGTCCCGCCCAGATCCTCCCCTGCTCCCGCACATGTCCCGCCAAGATCCTCCCCACACCACAGTACCTGCTCCAGGTACTCCTTTTAACAGCAGCAGGGAGGCCTCGGCGACACCTCGCTGCATCATAAAGGCCGCGGGAGGATAGCGGTATCCGAGGACCTGGCTGCTGTGGCGCTGAGGGGCACCAGGATTCTCGATTCACGGCCGATGCAGGTCGCCACCCACGCCTACTGTTACTTCCTGGTCACGTGAGTACACACAGCGTCGCTCACGTGATCCCGTGAGGATGCACTCACGTGACCTATAAGGAAGTTCCTCAGTATAAGAGAATGCCGGCAACACACTGCCACGCTTCTCAGCTGTTTTCTTGGCGGTGAGTGGCGCTTTGGACTATTTGGACCCTGTTTGCTGGTTTTTTAACCTTGCTTACGCATTTTGGACCTGATTCTGCATACCCCCTTGGATTTGGTGATTTGGAGTTATTGTTTTCACGGTTTCTGGATTTCTGGCTATTAGATCACAGACTTCTTGGACTACCGTTTGGCAGAGGTTATTTTGGACACTGAACTATGCCTCCTGGGAGACTGTCACTTCTCCCCTATCATCAGGTGCAGGTAACATCCAAGGCACACTGCAGGTACTGGGTTGCTACGAATCTCTGTTGCTTCTTGCTTTCATCTTGCTGCTGTTGGGTTCCCTCCTTACCGTTGCCTACCCAAGGGAGGGACACTTTGAGATTCGCCTTCCATACTGCATCTTCATGGGCAATACATTGGTAGGTGTTATTTCATTCCTTTGTTAAAGGGCTATTTTCTCACATTACTGTTTTGGAATTCACGTTTTATTGACTGTTCCTTTGCAGCTACCTGGGTACCCGTGTTCCTGCTTTCTGCATCTGTGGCCTCAATAACTGGCCGGGGAGTAGCTTTTGGTCCCTCCCTGGCCGGTACTTGGGGACGGAGGTATACATAATCATGGCAGAGTCTCATCTTGACATCCTGCTAGAATTCTGGACTTTGTTCTGCCTCGGTGGTTGATATACCTGACTGCTGAGATGTTGTCCATCTTCATCAGAATACATGAGTTCACCTTATCCTTCGTGAAAGCTTTGATCGTGAAGGATGCCGCTAGCAGCTCTAGGCAGTTCATGTGTAGCTGGAGTTCCTCCGTGCTCCATCTTCCTCCTGTCTCTAACTCCCCGCAGCGGGCTTCCTAGCCAGCTCTGCTGTCATCTGACCCTATCATTAAGTTGGGCCTGTCTCCGAATATGGCCTTTACATTCCAGGCGTCCATATTCTGCAGCCACCATCTCAGTTCTGTTCTGGACTCGAGGTCTAGGGGCACTGTCTGATGATATTTCAGTCCTTGCTGCAGGTGCCTTATTTTTAGCCTTTGGAGAGTCTGACAGTGTAGGGGCTCTGGAAATATTGCTTGAATAGATGCTGCTAACAGACCTACTATTCTCACTAATGTCCTTAGAAATACTACGCTCTTGTCCATGAATCCTCTGATCTCTCTCTTGATGTCTCTCACTTTTGAAGGCACCAACCACAAACATGTGTCCCAATAATTACACACCCCTTCAGGGAATAAGACCAAGGGAAAAACTGCAAGGAAAACAAAGTTTATATTATATTAGTATGCCAGCAAAGAACTCTGCTGCCAAATATTACATGGGCAGCACATTAAAAGGGGCCAACGCATCATCCGTGATGATTTAGTCCAAGGCAGAAGTCGTGTTGCTGGTTGGAAGGGGACCTATAGATAGGTCTGCTCTATATGGGATGCCAGGCCCTAATTGACTGCTATTTCCCAGTCGATCTTGATGCACATGGGACAGCTGGGACCATCTCCATGTTGAAGGCCGGGTTGTGAGGGTGATATATTCTAACTATCTAAGCAAAACAACAGGAACCGACAATTCATGAACAATGGCAGATACCTAAGCATTATTCGAAAGGGGGTCTTGTGAAGAATGCAAATAATATATGGCCATGCCAACCTCCACATTCAGGATTGCGTTAATACTGCAGTTTCCGCACCCAAGTTTGATCTACTGTCTGTCTTTCCCTGGTCCCTCATGATACGAACAGACTTGTGTTGCTATTGGAAAAATATATTGCTGCACAGGATTGAAAGCTGTGGTGGGTGATCTAAAATGGGCAAGGTCAGGAGGTTAGATAGTTATCGGCATGAAAGGAATTGGGGGGTCAGGACGGAGAGGCCGGGTGGGCTCTGGTCTGACGGGGTGGGTGTCAAAGGAACACGGGCAGGTTAGTGGAGATGGATGGGCATTTGTGCTGGGGCCTGTTTCTGTCTCATGCTCTCTGCAGAGCACATTCTTCGAGAAATTATACTAGGTATTTGCAACATTGAGAGGGCATGGAACGATTGGACTTCCGTGCGAACAAGGCTCGTGCAGAGCTGGCCTGATGTGTTGATGCCTTGGTCCTTCTGTGTGAGAGGCCGGGGATACGAGAGCCGCAGCCTCACAGAGGGGTGGTTTTTTGGGCCTAATAAAAAATGCTGTCTAGGCTTGATACAAAATGGAGTGTTAGTGCAAGGACATGGGCAATGTTATTCATTTAATTCTCTATGTTAAAAGGCTCTTTGCACATATCATTGAGTGTTTTTTTCTTCTTTTGGCTTACCCCTCTATCTTGTGACTAGGGGGGGGGTGGGATAGGACCATTTCCTTCCCAAAATTCCACCCTTTCGTTACTCCTAGAGTAACGCATACCCTCCCCCATTATTTCTACTTTCATGAGCCCTTCTTTCTGCTTCCTCCCACGCAGGGCTACCCTTTATGGGCATCCACGCTCGACATACACTTCTCAAGCTTTCCCCATATTGCGCATATTCTTCAGGGATGCAGGTCATATATATACACCCCCCATCCCCATTCATATCTACCCACACCTTTTTGTAATTTTCAAGGTCCTGTAGTTGTGCAATAATCGTGGGATAATAAGTGTCCACCACATCCCCAGTGTGGTATATTGCTACCATGCAGTATTTGGGTTAATTGCTCTCTCCTGTTTGTATTTGTGCTTCCTGAGTATCGTGAGGCACCTTATTACTATTTCTATTTCCAATAGTCACTATCATCATTGCACTATTAGGTACTGCTTTTGCGCAGCAACAGAGACCCAACTGGCACACACAAAATCAGCAAGATAAACACGATGAAGGGGATAAGCATCTTCATAGTTGTCCCAAGCCATGAGGGTACCCAGCCGAACGGCATGTTGATCCAGTCGTCTTCCTGCAGTCCTTCTTTTTTCATTTTGGCACCCAGCTTGTGCACTGCTTCTATCATGTGTGAGAGTGTCCGATTATCAGCGTCTGTCGAAGGTGCGAACGTGCAACATGAACTATCGATCTTTTTGCAAACCCTGCCCTCCATAGCTGTGAGGAGGCCAAGGACGTACCTATTCTGCATCGTCATGAGTCGTAGTGCCCTTAGTTCCACCTTGATGACGTTAAACCCTTCTTCTGTGTCATTTGGCAATCTTGAGCCATTTGGTATTCGCTCTAGTTTGAATGTTGGGCACAAGGGAAGTGAAAATTGTCTCTGCTGAGTTGAAAAGTTTGTATTAATTTGGGATCTGTGTAAGGTAGCTCTTCTGACAGTGTTAGAAAGATGGGGGATGGTGCTCTGGGGAGTGTTTCTGTGGGCCTTGGTGCTGTTTGTCCGTCTGCAGTCACAGCTCCCCCCCTTAGGTGCTCCTCGGGTACGACCAGCAGTGCTGAATGTAGCATTGTAAGTGTGCAATAGCCCCTCCAGGATGATGGGAGGTGCAAGTATGCCTTCTTGCCGCAAACCCAGTAATAGTCCATTATTGCTGCAGTTCCATTTCGTAGGTCTGGAATGATTATTATTCTATTGCAGCGTTTGTTGGAGCCCATCGATACCTTTCCTTTGCCATAGAAACACAGTTCATAATTTTCTTCTTGCTGTACCTTGACTGGTTTTTCGAGAGCGGTGACCCAGGTTAGCTTTGTGATATGCTCTGTCCATACGTGTGCACATGTTTTTCCTACAAAGTCCAGTCTTTCATCAGAAAGGCCACAGAGCCCCTTTGCTTTCCACATAAAGGTCGACTCTTGCCACTTATTTTCTGCAAAACTTATCTCGTCGATAGCCAGGAATGGTTCCTTGAAACATTTGGTGTCTTTCGATACCATCTTGCATTTCCTGTCATATGGTGGGAGAAGTTTCATTCTAACAGTGTGTGTGTGTGTGAAAGGTGCCCTTTATCCTACATAGTGCAAGGTGGATGAGACAATGGGCCTCATTACGAGGTTGGAGGTGGCCATGGCGCTATTAGCGCCATGGCTGCCTCCAAAACCCTTCCGACTCCGGCCTGGTGAATGGAGCAATTATCGGTCCATTCCGAGGTCGGCGGACCGGTAATTCCCCATTCACCAGGGCCATTCCCCATTCCCATTTGAGCCCCCATAGGGCTCAATGGGAAGGGGGAAGGCGGCAATAACGGTACCGCAAATTGCGGTACCGTTATTGACCCTGGTATCCCTTTGCGGGTCCCGTCCTTAACGCCTGCTAAAACCAGGCGTTCAGGAAGGACCCGCAAAGGGAACTCGTAGTAGGGCGATAAGGGATTACCGGCACTGGTGCCCTTACCGGTGCCGGTAATCCCTTACCGCCCACCTCGTAATGAGGCCCATTGTGACTCTGCTAAGGGTACCTCTTGAGGTGCTAAGACCTTGGGCGCCCCAGATGCATGTGATATTAAAGAGCACACATAGCAACTCCCATTGGTCATTCGCCTTCCCATGGCACTCATATCCGACTACCAACTGTTATATTGCCCAGGATGGCAAAGGTCCTCCACTTTATCTAATCCTAAACCATGTAGGCATCATATTTGTACTGGCGTGACTGCCTTCTCCTTCTACTAATATGTAAAAGAGATTGTTGTTTCCCTGCCAAGCTTCCACATGACCTATCGTTGCATAGTGACCGTTGTAGATTTGATGGTAATAACTAAACCATTAGGCTAGCACACAGTGTTGATTGGGAGCTATTACATGTGATGTTAGTGGTGGCAGGCATTATAGGTTGTTCACTATGTAGTGGGGAGACCTTCGTATTTACATTCACACTTCATAAACCATTGTTTGGAAAACAGAACTTATTTCTCGATTAGAGACAGGGGTAAGCAATTCATCAGGTGTTGAGGTAGTTATCATGTTAGGTTGTGAGGTATATTGCTTTGCTGTAGACATTGTAGGGAGTGGCAGTGTAACAGATATACTTTCAGTCACATTATTTAAAAATAAGAAAACACTTAGGATTACTTTTGTTGCTTTTTTGTAAGCTTGTCAAATTTAATGACATATTGCTGTTCCACATCCATTTTACCCCCTGCCCACCTTTTTATATATGGGCCCCCAGATAAAAGATGCTCTCGAATAAATCTCCAAGAGAGATAGCATTTTACACTTTTGAACATTTGCTTGTCTCTCTTCAAACATTATTTCTGACAATAGTGAACACATCACTTATCGTTGTCATGTCCTTGAGGGACTGTGGAAGTTGTTTGGCTTTCAACCTGAGTGTTTGGACCTGTGTCACCCTGTGCTTTTCTGATATCTGAAAAACGGATCCAGTACCTCAGTCTCTTCACCTTTACAGCGAGTGGAGTGCAGTAAATCACTTCATATGGGCCATGGAATCTCGGAGAGTTCCATTTTTGGACGAAACTCCACACGTACACTAACTCTCCTGGCATTAAAGGTTGTATAGTCCTGTTTCCTGTTGGCATCTCAGTGGTTGTTTCACTGTTCACTGTGAATGGAGGTGCAATTTGTTTTGATATGCATCTCATGGCCCGGGTGAGTTGTGTCCGATTCTCTTTGAACTCTTCCCCTAGTACTGTGGCTGCCGTATGGGCCTATGGATGTCTGAGGCTCTCATTACTAGTGACACTGGCGTTTGCATGCGTCTGCCGGTCACTATTTCATGGGGGCACAGGTGGTGGTCCTTGCTAGGCTGTGTGCGCAGCTGAAATAGTGCCAGGGGCAGACAATAACCCAATTCTTCTTCAGGGAGGAACACAGTTTGGATAATCTGCTTTTGAGGAGGCCATTCACTTGCGGGTGGTAAATTGAACCATTTTGTGTTTTATTCCCAGCATTAATGTGATTTCTTTAAAGAGCTAATTGAAAAAATGGGTCCCGTTATCTGATCATCTTACCTCATATACTCCCTATCGGGGTAATACCTCTCTCACTAGGAACTTGGCAGCACACGTTACATCCGGGTAGACACAGGGTTCTGCTTCCACCCATCTAGAGAAGGGACACACCACCACAATCAAATATCTGGCACTGTTACATCTTTCTCCCATGTCTGCGTAATCTATGTGCAGTTCCCTAAATGGCCCTACAGGACGGGGCAGGGTGCCACGCAGTGTTCTTAAGGTCATCCCTGTGCTGAAAATCTGGCATGTGGTGCACTGCACCACCATCTTGTTGAGGTACTCTTGGAGGTTTGTCATGAACCAATCTTTCTGCCGATCGGCAGCTATCTGTTGTTTTGAACTGTGTGTGGGAAAATGTAGTTGTTCAAATGCTACGTATAACACCTGTATTGGCATGACAACCTTCCCTGTTGTAGTTTGTCTCCATAATAGATCCGTGCGGGATTGGGTGCTCACTAGTTTAAGCCATAATACTTGCACTGCTGCTGGTGCTCTGCTTTGTAATTCTATCACCTGTGCAATGGGTAATGCATTGTATCCGTCCACTTTGGGTACTTCTGCTTTGCTCTCTAGAATACATTCTGTGCTCATGCGTACTGGGAGAAACGCTGCTTATTTTGCTACCGCATCTGTGGCTGCATTTCCTAAAGATAAGTTGTCTCTGTTTTGTGTGTGTGCTTGTCACTTCACTATTGCTAGAACAGAGGGTTCTGTAAGGGTATCAAACTATTTATTTAGTGGTTCTGCATGTTGGACCGGGGACCCATCAGCTCTCCTAAATCCCCTCCTTCTATTTCTCGATAGTCCAGCATGTACCATTGTAGTTCCATACACCAAATCTGAATAAATGGTCACAGAGCATCCCCTTGCTGCGGGAAGTGCCTCGATTAGTGCTATGAGCTCTGCTGCTTGTGCAGAGTAGGGCATAGGCAAGCGTTGCATGAGCAATATTTAATATTCTCCATCCTTACTACTGCAGACCCTACATGTTTTTCACCTGTTCCTTGGTCAATGGATGCTGACCAATCAATGAAGAACACTTCTCCCTCCTTTAGGGCATATTCTTTTGCCTTTGGAATGTCATCCCCTTCTCCCTCGTATGTGGCACATTCTTGTTTTTGCATGACTTGGACGGTGCATGTCTCTGTAAGGAACGTGGCAGGGTTTACTGTCTTACACCTAACCACATGGATATTTGGGCTGGACAGTTTCACTTTGTACGCTGATGCTCTTTGTGTAGTGAGGGTGTACTTTGATCTTTCTAGTATCGCAAACAGGGAGTGTTCAACGTACAGGGTGACAGAGCACCGCATGACAATTGTCAAACCTTTCTCAATAGCAAAGGCGGCTGCTGCCTGTTCACACGTGAATTGACCTTGCATCACTGAATCACGTGTGCCACTGTAATAGGCAAATGGCTTGTGACCCATTGAACTTTTCTTTGTTAGTACCGCTGTCATGAGGGTGCCATTGGACTATGAAAAGAGATAACATTCCTGATCATAATCAGGTGTGGCTAGTACTGGGGCTGTTGAGATTGACTCTTTTAGGTCACTGAATGCTGTTTGCATTTCTGCTGTCCAGATGATATGTGTTTTTTCCTTAAATGCCTCTTTTAGTCCTTGAAAGAGGGGCCTTGTGTACGCTGCATAATCTCTGTCAGGAATGATTCTTTTGCCATCTTTTGAAATCAATTGGCCCAAGTACAGGAACTCTGCCAAACAGTACTACAGTTTTTTCTTGTCTACCTTGTACCCTTTTTGTGCGAGGAGTAGGAGAAGGGCAATGGAATCTCTCCGGCAACTTTCTTCACTCTCACTGCAGACTAATAGATCATCTACATATTGAATGATGCCGATCAGAACTTGAATATTGCCAAGAACTTCATGCAATATCCTGTTGAATATGCTCTGACTTTCGCAATACCCCTGGGGCAAACAGTGCTGTTCCTATCTTCTCCCCCGAGGGTAAAGGCTGTGAGATACTGTGATTCAGGGTCAAGAGGCACAGAGAAAAAGGCATTTTTCAAGTCCACCACACTGAAGTAGGTGGCCAGTTTTGGGATTCTGCACAAAATGGAGGCAGGATTTGGGACAAGAGGGAACTCTTTTTGGACAATATTGTTAAGGGGGCAGAGGTCCTGTATCATACACCAACTCCCCTTTTCATTCCTTGCTCTAGGAGTGCTCGCAGTGTCTCTTGAATCCCTTCCTTGGCCTCTCTAGACAGGTGCTATTGTTTCACTCTGGGTAATATAGCTCTTGGCTTGAGTGTTATCTTTACAGGGGTCAGTTCTCTCAATAATCCCACTTCATGGGGGTTAGTCGAACACAGCTGGATGGGACATTCTGCATGTCTGTGTCACAAAAGAGCGGTGGCCCACTGACAATAGCCATGAGGGGGCTTGGTACGCTTCTGTACTGCACCATAATTTCACAAGGAATATTGTTCTCTAGCACAATCTCCCCGTCATCAATTCATGCAATTGTATATTGGGGTCAATGCACATCACTGTGCGACATTCGCATCCATGAATATCAGTTCCAATTACAACAATTCTTTTATCAAACACTTGCACCCCTTCCAGATCTAACGACAGGATGGTACCAGCCACTACTTCTGGGGTCACCACAGGGCGAAAGACAAAATCAGAGGGCACCCTCCATTCCTTCTTTGTGAGTTCAGGCACTGTTCTTGCCAGCACCCTAATCCCATACACAAACATATCAGGATTTACTGGTGCCCCTCTCACTTTTATTTCATTGGCCACAGTAAGTATTAACAACTTTGCCCTGAGGGAGCACATGCCTGGGGTGGAGCAAACAATCCCTCTTTCGGTGAATGATATGGTCATGTTTAATTTGCTGAGCACATCTCTTCCCAAATAGGTTGACAGGGGAACTTTTGTGATACAATAAGTGTGCTCTTACTACCCTCCCTCCTATCTTAACATCCAGATCTTCTGTGTAAGGAACCGTGACCACAGCCCCAAAGAATCCTTGCATTTCGAGAGTTTGGCCAGATAACGGAAAATCACCTTCACAAATGCATGACTTCTCCACCCCTGAGTCCACCTTAAAGATGAACTGTTTGTTTCCTATCTCTGCCCCCACCAGTGGGGCTGTCCTAGTCAGGATACGTGTCTGTCTCCTTGATAAGGTGCAGGTACGCCATTTGGGGCGGTGGCGAAAGGGTTATTGTTTTGAATAGCTTGTGTGTTGGGGTGATTTTGAGGTGCCTGCATCGCATGAGGGGGTTGACAATAAGTGCTGGAGCCGGGCATCTGAGGTGGCAATTGGGGGTATGCTAGGGGTATCTTATATGCTCCCTGGGCTGGCCTGAGGGGCTTCCAGGGTGGGGATTCCCATAATGCTGAGGGTTGTAGTAAGGTTGGTTGTATTGATAGTTCTCTCCCTGTCTGCTGCGGCATTCCTGCAAAAGGTTTCCCCACCTCCCGCAGGACCATCACTGTCCTTGACTCCTTCCTCTGGGGCCCTGTCCTCTGAATCCTCCTCCCCTTTGTCCCCGAAACCCACCTCATCCGGGTCTTCCTTGTCACTGGGGTCCCATGTATTGCTGCTCTCCTCCCCATTGTTCTTGCCCGTTGTCTGCCCACACCACAGCCATTCTCGCCTGTGTTGCTACAATGACTCACCCTTCTTCTCCCATCTGTTCTGGGGGCAGTGCCGTTGTTACAGCCACGACCTTCACTAGTTTTGTCTGTACGAATTTCGCTTCCTCAGCTAGCCTCCTCTGAATAGTTTCCTTTTCTCTTTCTTTTATCCACCTACAGTGATGTACTAGGATGCTTTGAATCTCAGGCCATCCTTTTGCTTCTATTCCTGCTATCTTATCAAGGGCCTTCTGTGTTTCCTTTGACAGTCCTCGCTTTATAATGAAAAAGAATAGGGGGAAGGGCTGGTGCCACGCAGTGCCCGTCTCTGCGCACCACATGGGGAAGGTCCTCCGCAGTGCATCCCACACTTGTGCTAAAAAATTATTAAATGATGCCCCGTCATGGGTATCGTTACTTAAAGTCACACCTGGATATCCTGCTTCCACCCACACTGATTCTGCTTGATCACCCGCTGCAGACACCAGGAGGCTTTTGATATCTCCTATGGTGAGGGGTACCCCTGCTGTGTTCCTCTCAAAGGCATAGCCTGCTGTAAGCAGGGGTAGGGACTTGAGGAGGTTGTTTTTATCCATCTGTGCCCGGGGGACATAATGGGGCCACCCGCTCCCTTGTGGATGAGGGGCATATGAAATTTTGATTTCACCTTTCCACTTTTCACTCCAGCCCCTTTTCTTTTTGCTAGGGCCATTCTCCCGAGCCTATTTCTTAGTCTTCCCTCCCAGGTATCTTCAACTCTAGGGGTGGCCACTGTACTTGCGGTACCCCTCCTACTGCACCCTCCTCCACTTCATCAAAGTCGCTCCAGTACCCTACATCCCTTACCGATCCCACGTTATCATATCCGAAAACTATCAGTTTCCCCTTCCCGTTCTACCCGCATGGCTCGGATGGGTGCTCTGTCGATCCTGAATAGGAAATCTCCTGATTTCCATTCATCTTCCAGTGGGGGATGGGTGGCATTTGGTGGTCGGGGCCCACTCTCTGGTCCTCTTGTCGCTTTACTCGCCGCTCACTATTGAGTCAATTCTGTGTGGGTAGACGGCAATGCCACCTCAATATCCCTGGCACTTACTGCAGTATGGGTCGGGTAATGGTTGATGGGTCATAGGGTGGCGGTGGGGCTGTGCTTGGCATTGCTTGTGCACTTCCCACTGATACATAAGTTGGATTTGAGTACCCTTCTGCTGGCCGCGTGAGCAATGGATACATTTTCTTAGGCTCCTCTTCCCCTTTCTCCTTGTCTCCCCCATCACCTCCTGTCATTGTTAACGTATCTGGTCCCTTCTCCCTCTTGCCTGTGGCGGGTGCTTCTTCAAACATCTGCCACAGGTCTAATATTTCCCTTCTGTTTTGTAACTGTTTCCCCTTATACTTAGCTGTCTGGTAAGTGGACAGGTGGTCTAACATTCCCCTATCAAAAGATCCGTCTTTCCGCCAGTCGTGAGATAGTCCCTCCCTCTTTGTTTCTGTCATCCACTGTCCGTGGTATTTTCTAATATGGTCACTGTACAGGGCGAGGTGTTTACAAATGTGGTATAGTGGGGTGTTTATCCCTAGTCACTCTGTCTGGGATTTCACCTTTCCACTTTTCACTCCAGCCCCTTTCCTTTTTGCTAGGGCCATTCTCCCGAGCCTATTTCTTAGTCTTCCCTCCCAGGTATCTTCAACTCTAGGGGTGGCCACTGTACTTGCGGTACCCCTCCTACTGCACCCTCCTCCACTTCATCAAAGTCGCTCCAGTACCCTACATCCCTTACCGATCCCACGTTATCATATCCGAAAACTATCAGTTTCCCCTTCCCGTTCTACCCGCATGGCTCGGATGGGTGCTCTGTCGATCCTGAATAGGAAATCTCCTGATTTCCATTCATCTTCCAGTGGGGGATGGGTGGCATTTGGTGGTCGGGGCCCACTCTCTGGTCCTCTTGTCGCTTTACTCGCCGCTCACTATTGAGTCAATTCTGTGTGGGTAGACGGCAATGCCACCTCAATATCCCTGGCACTTACTGCAGTATGGGTCGGGTAATGGTTGATGGGTCATAGGGTGGCGGTGGGGCTGTGCTTGGCATTGCTTGTGCACTTCCCACTGATACATAAGTTGGATTTGAGTACCCTTCTGCTGGCCGCGTGAGCAATGGATACATTTTCTTAGGCTCCTCTTCCCCTTTCTCCTTGTCTCCCCCATCACCTCCTGTCATTGTTAACGTATCTGGTCCCTTCTCCCTCTTGCCTGTGGCGGGTGCTTCTTCAAACATCTGCCACAGGTCTAATATTTCCCTTCTGTTTTGTAACTGTTTCCCCTTATACTTAGCTGTCTGGTAAGTGGACAGGTGGTCTAACATTCCCCTATCAAAAGATCCGTCTTTCCGCCAGTCGTGAGATAGTCCCTCCCTCTTTGTTTCTGTCATCCACTGTCCGTGGTATTTTCTAATATGGTCACTGTACAGGGCGAGGTGTTTACAAATGTGGTATAGTGGGGTGTTTATCCCTAGTCACTCTGTCTGGGATGTAATTTCTAACTAAGAACCATATGAACCTGTTTTCCTTTTCTTCCCTACTGCCCCACCCCTTACATCCCCCTCCCCGGGCCCTTGTTTGGTCAGTCAATGAATACATGTGAAATATCTTTCAATCTTGTGTGTCAAATATATATAGACATAGAACAGTTTTGTTTTTCTTACCACATAACAAAACACATAAAACAACGTACATTTAACCTTTCCCCCTCACTTCTTTCCCCTTAGCGCAATCACTTTCCTTCACCCACTCACTCCCTACTCATATCACTTCTGCCCCTCCTGTGCCTCCTCCCTGCATATATAAAAAAGACTCTGAAAATAACAAGCTAACACAATAAGTTAAAATAATAACCACTACTTATTCCTGCGCCCTCTAATTATATGGGGCTCCTACTTTATCTCTGTATCTTATTCTCTGCACTGTTCGAGCCAGTGCAATTTGGCTGCCACCTTCTAGAGTCTTTAGGGGTAGGTTCCTCCATCTCCCCTTTCTAATCTCTTCCTTTCTCTAATAAAATAGAATAATAAATGGCCATGTAAAAAGAGTAAGCGCTTTACTTCACATAATCACCCAATACACTCACATTCACCCACTGCGTGTTCCCTTCAATCACACTGCTTTATATCCCTCAAAACCCCAGTGTTTGTTTCTCCTTCCAATTTATAGTCATGTGCCTGTGTTCTTCCAAAATCCTCTGTTTGCAGTTAATCCACAACACCTGGGCTTCTCCCTGGGGCTGCTCCTGGTTCCAACGAGCAGCGGGGTATTCGCAAAGCCGGAAACCCACAAGAACCGTTTCTTCTGCGTACGCGTTTTGGGGCACTGGTCAGATGTAGGTGGGCACA
The DNA here is from genome assembly GCF_040938575.1 of Ambystoma mexicanum. NCBI lineage: Eukaryota > Metazoa > Chordata > Amphibia > Caudata > Ambystomatidae > Ambystoma > Ambystoma mexicanum. The sequence goes on from NC_090923.1 coordinate 1,420,336,639, forward strand.
GCCTTTCCGGAGAGGCCCCGGATCTCGCCGCAGGTACGGGGAGGCTAAGGAAATCATGCTAAGGGGTCACCAAATGAAGGCACCGACCTCAAACATGTGTCCCAATAATTACACACCCCGTCAGGGAATAAGACCAAGAGAGGAATTGCAAGGCAAACAAAGATTATATAATATTAGTTTGTCAGCAAAGAACTCTGCTGCCCGAGAGCTCTCTGCCAAAAATTACACAGGCAGCAAATTAAAAGGGGCAAACAAATCATCTGTGACCATTTAGTCTAAGGCAGAAGTCATGTTGCTGTTTGGTGGGGGACCTATAGATAGGCCTGCTCTATATGGCATGCCAGGCCCTAATTGGCTGCTCCTTCCCAGTTGATCTTGATGCACGTGGGTCAGCTGGGCTCATCTCTGCGGTGAAGGCCTGGTCGTGAGGGTGATACATTCTAACTATCTAAGCTAAATAACAGGAACCGACAATTCATGAACAATGGCAGATACCTAAGCATTATGTAAAAGTGGGTCTTGTGAAGAATGCAAATAATATATGGGCATGCCGATCTCCACATTCAGGACTTTGTTAATACTGCAGCCCGGCACCCAAGTTTCTCCCCCGGGGCTTTGATCTACTGTCTGCCTTTTCCTGGTGCCTCATGATACGAACAAACGTGTGTTGCTATTGGGAAAATATATTGCTGCACAGGATTAGAGTTGTGGTGGGTGATCTAAATTGGGCAAGGCCAGGAGGTTAGATAGTTATCGCCATGAAAGGAATTGGGGGGTTGGGACGGAGAGGCCAGGTGGTCTCGGGTCTGCCGGGGTGGGGGTCGAAGGGACACAGGCAGTTTAGTGGAGATGGATGAGCATTTGTGCTGGGGCCTGTTTCTGTCTCACGCTCTCCACAGAGCGCATTCTTCGAGAACCGATACTATGTATTTGCAACATTGAAAGGACAGGGAATGGATGGGCGTCCGTGGGAACAAGGCTCATGCGGAGTTGGCATGATGTGTTGATGGCTTGACCCCTCTTTGTGAGAGGCCGGGGATGTGGGTGCCTCAGCCTCACAGAGGGGTGGTTTTTGGGCCTGGTAAAAAATGACATCTAGGCTTGATACAAAATTGAGTGTTAGTGCGAGGACATGGACAATATTATTCATCTATTTCTCTATGTTATAAGTCTCTTTCCACGGATCATATGGGTGTTTTTTCCCTCCTTTTGACTTACCCCAGTATCTTGTGGCTAGGTGGGGTAGGATAGGACCATTTCCTTCCCAACACTTTCCTGGTTGGTAATTCTAGCCTTGCTGTCTTGATATCTATAATGAACCTGAGGAAGTCTATTCTTCTTGTTGGGGTCGTGTCGGATTTCTCCTTATTCACTAGGAATCTTAGGGATGAGAGCAGGTCTTTCACCCATCCTGTCTGATATTGGAGCATTTCCTTGCTGTCTGCTAGCAGCAGGATGTCGTCCAGGTATATAATCATATTGATCCCTTTCTGTCTGATCGCCGCCGCTAACAGTCTCATGAGTTTCATGAAAGCCCATGGTGCTGATGCTAAACCAAAAGGCATTGTCGTGAATTGCCAATATCGCTCGCACCAGGCGAATGCTAGAAAGGGTCGGTATTGTTCCTGTACTGGTATCGTGAGATATGCGTCTTTTAGATGGATCCTTGCCTTAGTGTATACCGCAGCTGGTGGATACCTTGCATGTGTCATGACCCACAGGACGCGCCCCTTTTGGTCTTCCTGGTTCTTATCGCAACGGGCCTTGTGTTCGCTGACACTCCCAACATGGCCATCCAGCGTGACACGCCTTCCGCGGTCTATACGTTGGAGGTAACGTATTCTACTGATAGACCGCACCCCCGTGGCTCTGCGCATCTCAATGCTCTTGCCAAGTAGCGATCAGACGTGTGCTCCATAGTTCGCTGTATTGCTTTCCTGGTTCCTAGCTTTTCTACTTGCCCCTTTCCCTTTTCCTCTTGCTTCCTGGACTCGTGCGCCATCAGCACGTCTTCTTTGTTTCCCGGATCCCCGGATTGCTGCATCCCAGAATCTTAAACGCACACTGGAGTCGGAAGAGACTTGCTCAGCCTTATTGAAGTCCAGGTCTGTCCGCAAGAAGACACCGCCCACGGAGTCCAGCAAGGATCGGTCTCAGGTGAGAAGGGGGGAACTCCGTGACAGTTTGAGACGCCTACCGACCGCACTCAAAGTCGACATGGAAGCGGCCGTCCAGGACCTGATGCGATGTATGCAAGAATTAACCACCGAGGTGCAGAATTTAAAGGCGGAAAGCGCTGATCTCAAGCAATTAGTTATATCCCGTGATTCAGCCGCAAAAGAAAGTGTGTTACTGGGCGGCATTGTTGACAAATACGATGGGTCGGCAAAAACCCTTTGTGAATTCCTGGACTCATGTTGGGTTCACTTTACATTTAAGCCCTATTACTTTTCCACTCCCAGGGCTAAGGTGGGTTTCATAATCTCTCAACTTTCCGGAAATGCTTTAACCTGGGCTACACCCCTAGTTAACTCCGGCGACGCTCTCCTAGATGACTATGATGGTTTCATAAGGGCCCTAAGAACCATGTTTGATCGCCCAGAGCAGGTCTTCAGTGCCCAGGAACGCCTCTCAGACTTTCAGCAGGGATCCCAGGATGTGCTCACGTATGTAACCCATTTCAAGCAATTGGTCAAGGAAGCTGATTGGTCTCCGGAGGCAAGTTTTACCCTTTTCAGGAGAGGACTAAATGAGGAGATTAAAGATGAGTTAGCCAGAGTGGCCCGACCAAACTCATTCCAGGCTCTTATGGACCTTGCCAGGCAAATAGACTTTCGCATCCAGGAAAGGAAGGCAGAGAAGAAAAAATCTAGAGGAAACCCTCCGAAGGTGTCCTTTGAGAGTACCTCCAAATCTGACACAAACCCAGGATCAGTCACCGAACCAGAAACCATGCAGATAGGAGCCTTCCGTGGACCCATATCCCCGCAAGAAAGGATGAGAAGGATTATACGGGGTTGTGCATGTATTGTGCCTCAGACAAACACTTGGTTAGAGAATGCCCTCTGGCCCCTCCTCGGCGTTCGGGAAACGCCAACTCCCGATCCTAGATGGAGCAGGGCTTCGGCAGAGAGATGTTTGCTCCACATCAATTCCATCCTTGAACTCTGCTGGACAAAACAATCTAGTGATACTACAGGCCTTCTTATCAACCTCCCGGAATAAGACCTATCCTGTTTTGGCCTTGGTAGACTGCAGGGCTATGGGAATATTCATTGATCAAGATTGGGTTTTTAGTCACCACATTCCATACGAAACACAAAGCATCATGCAGCCGGTGGAAGCGATCGATGGAAGACCCCTCACTTCGGGGCCCATAAGCCAGCAGACCAAAGAGATCCAGCTTTCAATTAACCACCACCAAGAGCGGATTCGATTCGACATTATTAAGTCAGCACATTACCCCATGGTACTGGGCATGCCCTGGTTACAGAAACACAATCTGTATATCAATTGGACAGCAGGATCACTATTCCTCGGCTCAGAGTTTTGTATGTCTCACTGTCTAATCCTGGATCCCTCCTTGACCCCTTCCAAAGAACCACCAATAGACCATCAAGCACCTCTCATGGTTTCCAATATCGTGCAGGTTCCTAAGGCCTATCAGGGATTTGTTGATGTGTTCTCAACTGCCATAGTCCAGGCCTTACCCCCTCACAGGCCTGAAGACTGCGCCATAGACACGGATCCCTCAGCAGTGATTCCTTTTGGCAGGATGTTCATCCTGTCCGAACCTGAGAAAAAGGCCCTCCGAGAATACTTGGATACCAACCTTGAGAATGGCACCATAAGACCTTCAAAATCTCCAGCCGGAGCTTCATTGTTCTTTGTTCCTAAGAAGGACACTAAGGAACTCAGACCCTGCCTCGATTATCGTGGATTAAATCAATGCACCCTCAAGGACCGGTACCCTTTACCCTTAATCTCGGATATCCTGGAAGCGGTCAGAGGCACTGTGATTTTGACGAAACTGGACCTCCGGAGGTGCCTATCATTTGATTCGTATCCGGGTGGGAGACGAATGGAAAACAGCATTGAGAACACCCTTTGGTCACTTTGAATATCTGGTCATGCCCTTTGGATTAGCTAATGCCCCAGCAGTCTTTCAACGTTTTATGGACAGGGAGTTCTCTGACATGCTATCCCTCTTCATCATCGTCTACGTGGACAACATTTTGATCTACTCCAAGGGCCTTCTAAAGCATGAAGAGCAGGTAAAGGCAGTACTACAACGACTCTGTGAACATAAACTCTTGACCAAACCCGAGAAATGTCTGTTTCACGTTGCTTCTGTTCATTACCTAGGATTTATCCTTACTCCAGAGGGAATTGGCATGGACCCTTCAAAGGTAAAGGCTATATTATCCTGGCCTGCTCCCACGTCCGTGAAACAAGTTCAATCCTTCCTGGGGCTTGCCAATTTCTACAGGAAGTTTATACCCACCTTCTCTGAGATTGTTCAACCGATTGTTGCTCTCCTGAAGAAAGACACCCCCTTTGTCTGGTCTATTCCGCAAGATAAGGCATTCCAACTCTTGAAGACAAGATTTACTCAAGCCCCCATTCTGGCCCAACCCGACATTGATCGACCATTCCTTGTGGAAACAGATGCCTCTAACTATGCCATTGGAGCGGTGTTGAAGCAAGAATTTGAGTATAAACTAGAACACCCCATTGCTTACCTTTCACGAACCCTGACTCCCAGTGAGACACACTACTTTGTCCTGGAAAAATAACTTTTAGCCATCCACCAAGCCTTCACTGAGTGGCGACATCTACTCCTGGGAGCTAGATATCCAGTCCAGGTCCACACGGACCACCAAAATCTTCAAATTCTACAGTCATTAGAGTGTCGGAACAGTTGTCAGGCTCGTTGGGCCTTCTTCTTTGCCCAGTACCAGTTCCACATCACTCATGTTCCTGGATCACAAAACTTGATTGCTGACGCCTTATCTCGACGGCCTGACTATGAAACTACCGAAGATAAGGCCTATCCTAAGATGTTTCCCCACACGATTTTTGTAGCTCAAGCAGTCAATCTCCTGGAAGAAATCCGAGTACAAACTCAATCCTCTGAACTCTGGAAGACTATTTCAAGAAAGAATCAATGGAACCTGAGAGTCAAGGAAGGATATTTGTTCAAGGACAACGCTCTGCGCATTCCTACACAAAAATTACAACAAAGAATAATAAACCTCTGTCATGATACCCTTCACTCCGGACATCGTGGCATCACCAACACCCTCCACCTCATACAAAGACAATTTTGGTGGCCTAAAATGAAGACTGACGTACAACTATACGTCCAAGCCTGTGCAATCTGTAGTCAGAATAAACATGACAACAAGAGGCCGGCGGGTCTTCTGCTACAACCCGCACTGCCAACAAGGCCATGGGAATTTATCGCTACAGACTTCATTGTGGAATTACCGCCTTCCAGAGGGTACACCACCATCATGGTCACCATTGACTTGTTCACTCATATGGCTCATTTCACACCCCTCAATAAACTACCATCCTCCTCTGAACTGGCTGGAATCTTCCTGGAGCACATATTCCGCCTTCATGGACTTCCTTCCAAGATAATTTCCGATCGAGGACCTCAATACGTCTCACAATTCTGGAAACACCTCTGTCAAATATTAGGAATCCAACGCGGTCTTTCATCAGGTTATCACCCTCAAACCAACGGGGCCACCGAATGTGCTAATCAGACTCTGGAACAATATCTTCGATGTTTTGCCACTAAGGTTCAGGATGATTGGTCGCTCCTGATACCCGTGGCTGAATTCGCCTATAACAATTCCGATCATTCAGCAGTTAAGACCAGTCCCTTTTATTGCAGCCAATGATTCCATCCATCAGTTCTGCCCTCTGTTCTTCCACAACCCACACCGGTACCTACTGTCGACTCCTGGATTGAAACACTCATCAACATACATAAGGAGACCAAAGAGCACTTAGAGAAGGCCAGAATACAGACCAAGAGATATGCGGATTCCAAAAGAAGACCCAGGCCTTCTTATTCAGTTGGAGATCAAGTCTGGTTGTCCTCGAAATTACTACCCCGACATCTACGGCCAAACAAATTGGCCCCCCGGTATTATGGTCCGTTTTCCATCAAGGAAATTATAAACCCAGTCTCATACCGGCTCAAGCTACCAGAATCCTGGAAAAAGATTCACCCAGTTTTTCACACCTCCTTATTAAAACCTTACATTCAATCCTCCTGGAAATCCTGCAGACCCACTCCTGTGGTGGTGGACAATCAACTGGAATATGAAGTGCCCCGGATATGTGACTCCAGGTATAAACGGGGTCAGCTTCAATACCTGGTTGAATGGAAAGGATATCCCCCAGTGAAAGAACTTGGGAACCACTTTCTAATCTGAATAGCCCTCGACTGCTCAGAAGATACCACCTCATACACCCAGGCAAACCTGGAGGAACAGGTTTTCGGAGGAGGCATGCTGTCATGACCCACAGGACGCGCCCCTTTTGGTCTTCCTGGTCCTTATCGCAACAGGCCTTGCATTCCTTGACACTAACAGCATGGCCGTCCAGCGTGACACGCCTTCCGTGGTCTATATGTTGGACGTAACATATTCTACTAATAGACCGCACCCCTGCGGCTCTGCGCGTCTCAATGCTATTGCCAAGTAGCGATCAGACATGTGTTCTGTAGTTCGCTGTATTGCTTTCCTGGTTCCTTCCATTCCTTGCCCCTTTCCCTTTTCCTCTTGCTTCCTGGACTTGTGCGCCATCAGCACGTCTTCTTCGTTTCCCGGATCCCCAGATTGTTGCATCCCGGAATCTTAAACGCACGCTGGAGTCGGAAGAGACTCGCTCAGCCTTATTCAAGTCCAGGTCTGTCCGCAAGAAGACACCGCCCACGGAGTCCAGAAAGGATCGGTCTCAGGTGAGAAGGGGGGAACTCCGTGACACCATGTTGAAGTGGTGGTATGCCACCCAGCTGTTCAGATCTTTCAGATTTATCACTGGTCTTACTTTTTCTTTCCTGTGAACCAGGAACATGTTGCTTACACATCTTGGGGGCGTTCTGCATGGTTCGATAGCTCTCTTCTGCGCCAGGTGCTGAAGTTCACTTTGCAGGCTTACTCTCTCTGTCTGGGCCATGTGTATGGGGGCTGGGAGCTGGCTCTGGTGTGGCTCTTGTACAAATTCTAGCTGCAGCCCTTTGGCTGTTTGCAGCACCCAGGCATCGCTGGAAAGCGTGAGCCAATTTTGCCAAAATTGCTGCGTTCTTCCCACCACTGGTGGGTATTTAGTGTGTCTCATCTGCACGGAAGTTCTGTCCTCTTCCCGGCCCCCTTCCTCAGGGTCCTCTCAGGAATCGGCCTCTGGGGAAACAAGTGTCTTGTTGTTTAGTTTCCCAATAGTGGGCCCTATTAGTTTGAGGTCTTATCGTGCCTTAGCAGCGACCTGTCGCTCAGCCTCGATATCGACCGGTCCCGGTGAAAACTCTGCTCAGGAATACTCAGGAATATTTTCCTAATTGATGCTCGGGCCTTCTCCAGGGAGGTGTATGTTCCCACAAATCTCCCCATTTATTTTCTGAAAGTCTCTCCGAAGAGGAGACCCTGGGCTGCTTCGCCTGCCTCGTATTAGGCTAGATCACCTAGTTTGGAGTCGACATTTAACAAGAGTCCTCTCCTCCGCTCCGAGGAGATAGCGCAGTTCACGTTTCTCAGTAAGCATTCTGCTCTCTGTGCCCAATTTGCTAGGATTTCTGGGTCAACCTCTTCTCCTGTGTCTCGGGACTGCTCTGCTAGGTCCATGATTTTGGCCAGGGGCCCTGCGAGGTCAAGAACATTCTCTTGACAGCTTCTCCAGGATCTATGTATTCCTTTCCGGGGGTCTCTGGATGTCTTAGTCACGAAAGCCAGCATTTTGCGGTCTAGCTCAGGTGCCTCTGATACCTTTCCTGGTAGCTCTGCTTTTGGGCATTGCGTTCTCATGCGCTGCCTCGCTTCTTTTTCCAACGCCTTGCGCAGTCTCTGTGTCATGTATTTGGCTACCCGTGGGGATGGTTGCCAGTCTGAAGATCTGGGGTTTCTAATTTTCTCCGGTTCAAACATATCTGAAATCTCTTTGCTATCATCTATGTGATTCTCGTTTCTCAATTTCTTCTTTCCGGGGGGTTCTAAGTCTCCCTCCTCCATTATGTCTTCATCTCCTTGAGTAGAGCGTGGGGTCTCTGGTGACTCTTCTTCTGAGTCGAGCCCTTCGTTTCCCATATTGTCCTTCCCTGGGTTGGGGGGCGTGAGGCTTGGCACCATTGACTTACGCATGAATGCATCTCTAAGTTTATTGAAGGCATCGTTAGCCTGTGGGGCCTCCTTGTCTGCCCCGTAGGTTTGACCCCGGGGATCAGAAGAGGCCTTGCTCTTCCGGGTCTCAGTACACCCCTGTGGGCTCTCTAAGGTGGACTTTGTGGACAAGTTCTCTGTTTTTTCAGTGCTCTTGTGTTTCTGGCTTAAGAAGGTCGCTATCGTAGCCAGTCTTTCCTGTAGGGGTCCTACCGCTTGGGCCACTGCTTCCACCAGTGAGTTCCCTAGCACCTCTCTGAAGCTGTGAGCCAGGTCCACTGCCTGCTCCTCCTTGCTCCACTCAAACTCTAACATTGTGTGATTATGCCTTTTACCTGTGATCAGGTTGTGTGGCACGTCCACTGCTGCAGTGTGGAGTCTGTCTGCGTGGCTTGCACCTGTCTAGCTCTGCTTGCAAGAGCTCTCTTCTCGCTCGGCGAGTGACGATAATGCAGCTTCTTCTGCTGGGTCGGTGAGCAGTCTACGCCGCGTCTCTGATTGTTGGAATCCGACTTATCACTAAAAGTTATGCAACCTCTCCCTGCTCTGAGGAAGTTTTAATTTGTGCTCCGCAGTAAGCAGTTTTCGATGCTGGCTTTGAGCGCAATGTGATTAATAGGCAACTCGTTATTTCGAGCACCTTTGCTTTTCCAATGTCGCTCGGTGACGAGCGTTGTGTATGTGGCTCTGCCCCTCAAAGGGTGGGGGCCGCCGTGCTCCTTAGGCTCTGCCCCTCCGACGGAGAGGGCGTTGTTCCTGCTTTATGTGGAGGGTTGGCGGGTCCCCGAACATGCTGATAGTGCGGCACGGAACATCGCCTCCTATGCACTAATATCTGTGTGTATGTGTGTCTGCTAATTCGCTTCTCCTAGGGATATACTGGTCACTCTCTAGCGCTCTGTGTCCCTATCGTCCCTAGCATTCCTCATGTGTGCTGAAACTCTTGATGCACACGCTTAGCACACATTTTATAGTCGTTTATACACAATGCCAACCTTCGTGCTCTTAGCTAAGAGAATAGGGTACTTACCTTGCCGAAGTGCAGTAAAGGAAGAGGCGGAACAAAGGAACAGGAAGGACTATGGTCACATGACAGGACATGAGATGGACTACAGAAACAACATAGTTGAAAGGGAAATGTAGTTTAAAAGAAAAAAAAAATGAAAGTTTTGAAATGTTTGATTTTTTTGTTGAAAGTTGAAGCACAATGCTTGACTCCGGTCTTGACATAGAATTGGGAGTTAGCTGGTGTGTGAGGTTGGTCTGTGGTGGCTACAGCTGTGTCCTCCCCAGTCTTGTCTCCTATGGCTTACAGCAGGGGAGTTGCTAGGTCTGGAAAAGACCTGGGGCTACGCTGATGTCGGAACTGTTGGGATTGGGGGCTAGCTAGTCTTTTGGCTGTAGCTCCTGAGATTCTATCCGGGGCTACAACCAAAAGATCAGGGGCTATAGCCTCCCTAGCCCCCCCCCTAGCAACGCCCCTGGCTTACAGCAAGAGTAACTGGAGTATTGTGTATAGTTGTATATAATGTACAATAAAGCTTCCCTACAATACCTATGACTCCGTGGCTGGACTGCGTCGAGTCACATCACTGGAGACCCAACCACAACAAATTGGCGACGAGGATGGCCACAGAAAAATGTCCTTTGGGCCATGGAGATGAGTAACGAGCTAGGAGACAGGTTGGAGGTGACAGACAGCGGAGAAACAAACTAATGAAGTAAGGAGCGAGGGGAAGAGGCCGACGACCACAGCAGTGAGGAAAGAGAGGAAACTTTGTTAATGTTTACCCAGCCACACCGTAAAGCCTCACGTAACAACATAGAACTCCCGGGCACCATTATGGATAAAGTAGCGCACTATAAAAATGATGGGATATTAGGAATTCTGAGTGCCCACAGGGAGTCCCCAAGAAAAAGAACACTGATGCTACAGAGAAAGGATGAAACTTTGAGCACTCAGTTGGATTACCCAGCAGATAAAGTTCTGTTTCGAAGTGGAAAAGTGCCTGTTTACGTTCCCAGTGCAGAGGAACTTTATACAAAAGAATATATGTTACGATCGGTTGCTAATCTCAGAGCCCCTGGCACAACTCCTGGGTTGGGTTATGGGTGTTCTGTTCTTCCCTGCCGGTGCGCCGGCTGAAGGGAGAACACAAGGGGGCCTGCGTGGGGCCCTGGCTGCGGAGTTGTAAAAGAACACACATGACAAGCGTTGTCTCTGCTGTGCACGTAACTGCCCGCACATGCGGAGCGGCGGGCCCTTTATTCACTGGAGTCTTACGTCACCGCGCTCGCGGGACGTAAGGCGTGCACAACATTCCTCCTTTTTCCCAACAGAATACAATAACACATAACCTTGGTAACTATTTCAACAAATTAGCTTAACTCTTCTGTGCACTCTAGTCCAGCACAGTTTTCTTGGCCTCCCCCCAATGTCACTTTACCACTAATAGTCTCTTAGTTTCTCTGGGGCCCTCAGTGCTGTCCTTAACGCATAATGCCCTGACCTTGGCCTTGGGCCTATCCCCGGGCTGGTTCCCCGCTTAGGCTCACCTTCATCATTTGGAGATGCCCCCTCCGGTCCGTCGTGTGGTTCGTCTGACTAATACCTCAGGGTCGCCTCTCCCTCAGGGTGATGGCTTGCACCCTCCGGTGGTGGCTCAGCTGTCTCGAGGTCTGCTGGTCCCCATCAGTCCACATTTGTCGGGGCACCCTCTTGAACCACGAAGCGTTCCGGGTTGAACAGTTGGTGCCCTCGCACTGCTGTCACCATTGTCTCTTCCTTTCGGGTCACGGTCCAGGGTAGATGATCATACTTTGTTTCGAGCGTGGTCTTTGTGGGGTTTCGCACCACCAGCACCTGGTCTCCGATTTCGTGTTCCGACTTCCGTTCATGCCTCCTGATGCTCATGTGTTGTTTTTTTTTTAAACAATTATTATTGATTTACAACAACCAACACAAACCAAGCTTACAGTGCTCTTAACAATATTAATACACATCATTTTATCTTGTCCACTGTGTACCACCCCTTCCCACCCCCACTCAAGCCTACTTTCCTTCCTGTTCCGTTTCTTCATCATGTGATAGGGTTTCTACATCGATTGCTCCTAGTGGGTCCTGGTCACTAGCCCCATAATGTGTGGGTCCAAATAATTCTGCAATTAGTTGTTTCCAGGCCATAAAGGTTCCTGCTTCTTCCTCCCCCCCAACATTACTCGCCTCTTGCCATACTGCTGTTTATGCCTCTGTCCATTTTTGTAGATCCTTCCACCACGTTTCTATTCTTGGTCTATGACATGCTTTCCATCCCATTGCAATTTTCCTCTTTGCTAGTACATACACCAGATCTTTCAGTTTACTCACGTGCTTTAGCTTATGTGATCTAGGGAACCCTGCCAATAGGCAAGCCCATACTGCATCTACCTCTATTTTGATCCCTTTATCTTCCATCCTATGTGCTACTTCTCCCCAAAAACATTCTATTTCTGGGCATGACCAAAACATGTGTACCATTCCAGCATTTCCTTCATTACATTTGGGGCATGATTGTCGCCCTGCGTTTTTAAATTTAGCTATCCTTTGTGGCGTCATATACGCCCTGTGGGTGATATATAATTGTATCTGCTGTAGCCTGGCATTTCTCGACACTTTTTTGTGATATATCTGAGCGCGCTCCCACATCCCGTAACTCATTGGGGCCCCCACTTCTTCTTTCCAATCTTGTCTAAATTGTACCACTTCCTTTCCCGCCTGGGTCATCATCAGCTTATATATTCTTGATATTTCGTGACCCCCCCCTCTGTTATGTCGTACATTGTGTCTATGGCGGTATCCGGTGAACTCGATAGTATTTCTTCAGGCCATGTCTCTTTGATCCGCTGCACCACCCTATGATATGTAATATACTGTCCTGCATGTACTCCCATTTCTTCCACCAGCCCCCCAAAATCCCTTATATTCCCTTCTTGCCATATATCCCCCAAAGTCGCTATCCCCACAGTCTCCCAATGCTTCCTAATCATTAATCTTAGTTGTTTTTCTTTTCCCGCCAGAGCTACCAATGGCACTTGCGAGGAGCATGGATAAGGGACATCCACCATCTTACACGCTCTCCGCCATATTTCCCACCCAAGTACCATCATTCTCAGGCGCCCTTCCATGTCCGCTTTAGGCAACCACATCATCTCTTTAAGGAAGAATGGGGCACAATCCTGTTGGAACAACCTGGCTTCTGAGGTCGGCTCCTCAGAAAGCCGTTTAGCTACATACTGGAGTTGGCTTGCTATGTAATAGACCTCATAATTTGGTAGTTTAATGCCTCCTTTCTCATGTGAGTTTTGCAGCTTTCAAAGGGCCATCCTGTTCCTTGTCCCTTGCCAAAGGAATTCCCTACATATACTGCTCAACTTAGCAAATAATCGCTTAGATATGAAGTATGGGATATTCCCAAAGTAATGCAACAGTCTTGGCAGGACCACCATTTTAAGCATTGCCCCTCTACCCATCATTGCCAAGGGAAGTTTCACCCAAAATCTCATGTTATTTTCTATATTCCGTATGGCTTTCTCAGTATTGTGTTGGTGCTCTGCTTCTACCGTATGGTATATGTCTATTCCAAGATATCGAAACGTGCAGACCTCCCATGGTATCTGGAGGATCGGTAATTGCTCTAGCAGGATCCCTTTATACCTCCACAATGGAAACACACAGGACTTTTTGGGGTTCACTGCTATGCCCGAGAGCCCTGCAAATCGGTCCAGCAATTCCAGGACATACTGTAGGTTTTCTTCCGGGTAGCGCAGATACAACAACATGTCATCAGCATACAAGGAAATTAAATGCGTTTCTCCTTTAATGACAATGCCTATTGTGTCATATTGCTGCCTCAGATATATCGCCAAAGGCTCTAAGGCCAGGATATACAACATGGGGGACCATGGGCATCCCTGTCTGGTGCCTCTACTAAGCTGCCACCTCTCTGATATAACTGCTCCTGTCTTCACTCTGGCCAGCGGTTCGCTATATAGCAATTTGGCCTATCTTAGATACCCCGGCCCTATTCCATAATTTGTCAAGGTAGCAATCAACCATGGCCATTTGACCGAGTCGAAAGCCTTTATTGCGTCCAGCGACACAATTGCCATTTCACTTGTCTCTTCATTCGTGTATTCAATGACTCGATGGAGTCGCCTGAGATTGTTGGATATGTTCCTGTTGGGGACATAACCAGTTTGATCGGGATGTATTAATTTAGTAATGACTCTCTTCATCCTGTTTGCCAGGACCGCCATCAGTATTTTGCTGTCCTGGTTCAACATCGACAAGGGTCTGTAGGAGCCGCACTCACCACCAGGCTTATTAGGTTTGGGGAGCGGTATGATTATCGCTTCTCTCAAGGACTCTGGTAGCTTCCCGACCTCGTATGCTTCGTTAAGCATTTCCAAGAGTGGTGGGAGTACCTCATTTTTATACATCATACATCTTATAAAATTTGCTGGGGAGTCCATCAGTCCCCAGGGTCTTACTAGTGGGTAACTGCCTCACCACTTCTTCCTGTTCCTCTAGAGTAATTGGTGCGTCTAGCTCTTCTCGTTCTTCAGCACTAATCTGCGGCAATCCTATATCCTCTAAAATTTCACTTATTTCCTTATTATCACTTTCCTCCACATCTCCATACAGGGTATGGTAATAGTTTACAAATTCTTGATTCACTTCCTCCTGGGTGTCTGCTATACTTCCATTTTCTTTCACTATCGTCCTGATTACGGTTCTGGGAGTCTCGCTTTTGTATAACCATGCCAGAACTCTCCCTGGTTTATCTCCCCCCGCATGTTGTCTCTCCATGTATTTTTTATAGTTTAGTTTGCACAGCCTTTCCCAATATCCCGCGCATTTCTGTTGCAACCTAAGTATTGCTTCATTATCATCTTTGGTGCTACCTCTCCCTTTCAATGCCTCTTCCAACTCCCTTTCCGCTTATTGTAGGTCCACTACGATTCCTCCTTGTAGCCCTTTGGACTTGCTATTGCTATCCCCCTCACCAATAATTTAAAGGCTTCCCAGAGAACACCCGCCAAATCCACACTGCCTATATTCGTCTCAAAATAGCTTATTATTTCCTCTCTCATATCCTCCCTGAAAATGTTGTCCTTCAGCGCTTCCGCTCGGGGACGCCACGTCGGTATTTTCGCCCTCGGGGTCGATACTACCATGTCAATATCAGCAGCGAATGGTCCGATAGGACCCTTGCCTTATATTCTATCTGTACTATTTCTGTCGTTAACTCATGCATGACAAAGACATAGCCCAATCTAGTGTGTAGATTCTGGTGGGCTGAATAATGCGAATATTGTCGATCTTGCGGATGGTGTATTCTCCATGCGTCCTCCAACCCGAAGTCTGTTATCAAGGACTGCAGTATCCTGGCTGATGGGGTTGGTCTATCTATTTTGGAGTCTGATCTATCTATCTTTGGGTCTATTACACAATTAAAATCTCCTCCCCAGATCACCGCCTCTCCCAGGCTCGCGCTGAGTTTACTATATAGGGTTCTGAAGTATGCCGCCGTATCCTGATTCGGGGCATAGTTGTTTATCAAAGATATCTCCTTGTTTTCCACCAACCCCTTTAATATTACCATCCTCCCATCTGCTTCCACTATAGAGTGCAGTAGCTGAAACGGTACATGCGGTGCCACCCAGGTAATTACCCCTCTAGCTTACGCCGAGTATGTTGCCCCCACAACAGTCCCTCTCCACTTCTTCCGGACCACCTCCAGTTTTTCTTTCGTCAGGTGAGTCTCCTGCAACAAGGCTATGTCTATTTTCTGCCTGTGCAAATACATCATGTCCTTATTTCTTTTTAAATAGCTATTGGGCCCTCTCACATTCAGGTGACTACTTTAAGGTCTCCCATTGCATATCCGGGTCTCTCCCCTCCCTCCCCAACTACCCACCAGTTCCATCAGATCTCAGTTCTTCCCTTTTTTTATGTAGGCTTGTACCCCAATACAAACTTCTCCTAACTACTAACACTGCCCCAACTCCCCGCTCTCTCCCACGCCCCTCCCTTGCCCACCCCATCACACTCCCCAACTTTTCCCCAACTTCCCCTCTTTCACTCTCCCTCCCTTGCCTCAATTTACCCTGCTTCCCCAACTGTTGCCCAGCTCCATCCCTGGATCTCAGGCACCCCCGTATCTAGCCCTTTCTGGCAGTTGCCTTACTTGCGGCTCAGCAGGGCGATATCGCCCTAGTGGCGGTCCTTCTAATCTGACTCTTGGGGGTAGGTTGTCTCTGTCCCTTTGCTCCCTATTCAAAGATCAAGCTCATCGCACCTTCCACTCTCCTTCTTTCGTTGCGCATTCTATATTCCAGTCCAAAGTGTTCAAATGTCTCATAATGCAGCAACCCACCACCCCACGCCTTATTCTCAATATGCATGACTGTTAGATCACTTATCGTTACTTCCGGGACCGTGCTCCTCATTCTGCCCGGACAGCCATGTGCATCCAGCCACGTCGCTGCGTCTTCTGGGGTTTCAAAAAAGTGCGCTTTGTCTTTGTCTTGAGTTTAGCGGGGTACAACAGTATATATTTCAATCCAGCCGTGCGCAGTTTCCTCTTGATTGCTGCATAGCTATAGCGTTGTCTCTGGACTAGCATAGTGTAATCAGGATATGCAGTGATGGTCGCAGATGCTCTCTTTATCGTCCCCCCTTTCCTGGAGAACTCCAAGATCTTTTCCCTGTCTCTATAATTCAGGATCTTCGCTATAATTGCTCTCGGAGGGGTTCCAGGTTGCGGTTTTCTCATCAAGGCCCTGTGCACACGTTCGACCGCAAATCCTTGGGAGAGCTTATTTACACCTATCTCCTGCAGGATCATGTTTTCCACATAGTTTGTGGGGTCTTGGCCTTCTTCCCCTTCCGGTAGACCAACCACGCGTATATTGTTGCGTCTCGCTCCTCCTTGCGCCTCCTCTGCTCGATTCTCCAGGTTGGTTACCTGCTGCTTCAGTATGTGGACTGCCTTGGAGTTGCCCTTGCTAGTATCTGTGTTGATTTTCACGGCAATCTCCAGGCCACTGGTCCTTTCCGCCAGTGTTCTTACATCTTGCCTTAGTAAGATGACCTCCACTCCAACCGCATCTATTTTCGTTTCTAGTGCAGTCCTTATTTCTGCCATCGCTGTCCCCCACGAGGCTTTCAGTTCCGTTATGGCTATCAAAATCATGTGATAGTCGCTTGACATTGCTGCTCCAGTGGATGCAATGGTCCTACTTTGCGGTGGGGTGGTGGGCGACTGCTGCGATTTAGCAAAAATATCCATTGTAGGCTGTTTGCGTTTAGCCTTGCCCCCTCTCACCGACATTTCTGTCCTGCTATTTCCTTTGGGTCTGGTGCACAGGCCGCGTTCCAGTCTGTATTCCTCCGCAGGTTTTCACCTGTCTTCGGGTCTTGCAAGGTCTGTCCCACCACTATTGCCGCATTGTCCTCCAGGAGTCACCTCCTCACTACGCCAGGAACTCGCTTGCCTGTACCAATCTCTATCATCACATGAGTAGCCCAAGGTCCCAGTGTTGTTGCTGCCTGCTTGCGGGTCACTTCCCAGCTCTTGTCATCACACTGTATTTTAATATTGGCGTCCCCGCCTTCTGTCACAGTGGTTGGGTCAAGCTACAGAGGATTAATTTAGGATAGTTTTACGTCTGTATTTCGCTTTCAGGCTCCATGGCGTCGGTGTGTTGTGGCTCGTGGGATTGCCTTCGCTTTGCCTCAGCCAACCCACAGTTCTGTATCCGCTCGTCTTGTGCAATGTGCTTTCCCTGTAACACGGTCACCAGTCCATTCTATTATATGTATGCTCCAGGCATGTTGCACCGCTGTCCCGCTGCTTTTAAGCTGCTTTCTTTGCTTCAACGACTATGCAGCTCGCTTCAGGCTTTCCTCCGAGCCCCTGGTACCTGTGTCTAGGGGGGCTCTGGGATGTGTGGCACAGCTCATACCCTCGCTTGTGCCAAGAGTGGGCTCGCTGACATCCGCAGGGTGCTCCCTCTCAGTCGCCTTGATGCAGGCGCTCCGTCACCTTACTCACATGTGTTCTCATTAAATGCTCGTCCGCAGCTCGTGCTATTGGGCGCTGCGAAGGGCGTTTCGGCCATGCAGGGCCAGACTGTCCAATTCAGCATACAGTTTTGGGATATGCCCCTCCGTAAGCAGCGGGGTTTCCCACTGCCGTGTCGTGTTATTATTTTGTTTCAGCGTCGCAGTGTCCTTGTCGGCTGCATTAGTCAGTTTTCCGGGCGCTTGGCTTTTGCATGGCAGGGAGCCACGGACTTCATAGCGCTGTGCGCGCACTTGCTTTTATTGAAATTGGGTCCACCGGCACCCGCGAGATCTTCCTCTTCGTTCTCGGCAGTCCAGGCGGTCCTACACTTCGTTCTCCTCATGTATGTGCTGGCTGTTCTTCACTCTCGGATAGCCGCGTCTCACCACCGCTGCAGCGCTCATTACCGTTGACTCGATGCGGGCTCCTGGAGATTCCTTTGCTCTTTCTCCGCTGCCATTTTGCCGTCAGCCTTGCCTTCCCCTTTGGAGGTTACAATGTTGCATAACTTCTTCCCCTGACATCCGATCTTCACGAAAGATGATACATTCAGCGCCTCTCCCTTTCCTATTGATTCTAGTCCACTTTCTTTTATTTATTTATTTATTTTTACTTTTATTTATTCAGCTTGGTAGCACAGGTACAGGTGAGCAACAACAGAGCATATAGAATCAAAACAACGCAAACGTTACAGATTCATACAGTGACTACAAAAAATCATCATATGCACATGGGGGATACATAGAAGGTCAGTACAAGGCCAGGTGGAGGACAAATCAAGAACTAACTGGGGATGAGCGAGAAGAAGGAGCTGGGGATGTAGGATCTGAATCGGTGTCAGGGGGGGACATAAATGAGCGAAACTTCAACCAAATATCTGTAGGTCTGGAGCGGGCGGGCTGTTGTATCGCCCAGGACTCTTCGGTGTCGGAAGCCCACGTAACTGCCCTGAGCCACTGTGCGTGAGTAGGGGAGGTAGGCCGAAGCCAGCAAAGTAGAATTGCACGCACAGCTAGCAGCATACAGAGGCCAGCTAGTTTCCTGGAATAACGGTGGAGCTCGGGGAAGTCGTGGAATAGGCACTTCATTGGGGATAGGGAGATAGGGTATTCAAGGATGGACGATACAGTGGAACACACTGCGCTCCAGAATTGAGTGAGACGGGGACAAGACCAGATCATGTGGATATAATCAGCGTCGTCATAGCCACATCTAGGGCACCTAGGGGAGGAGTCATTCGAGATGCGATGTAGCCTAGTCGGGGTGTAGTGGTACCTGTCGAGTAACTTAAATTGGATTAATTTGAATCGGGAGTTGAAGGAGACCCCTTGGATACGTGCGCACATATAGGTCCAACGATCGTCGGTCATTTCCAGGCCGAGATCAGCCTCCCAGGAGCGCTTTAGTTTGGAGAATGCAGGGGGCGATCTGGTTTGGACCAAGGTGTATAGCCTGGAAATTTTGCCCCTCATAGGGGAAGGTGAGGACAGTTCAGTGATTGCAGGCTCATCAGGTGGCAGTGCTGGGAAGCAAGTGTACTTGTGTTTGAGGACTCTACGGAGGGATGAATATTGAAGCCAAACGAAGGGTCTCCGCCTAAGGGACAGTGGAAGGTCAGGCCATTCTATGAAATTACCACGTTCGAATATGTAACAGAGCAATTCATATCCCGTCTCAGCCCATGTGCGAACAACCGAGGGAGGGACTTGTGGGACCTCCGGGAGAACATTTCAGATTCAAAGGTTACCATGGAAGGGATGGGCGGTGCCCAATATTTGCCACGTTTTGGATAAGGCCAAGGATGTGCACATCACTGGATCCAGTGAGTCCGATACCACTGGCATGGGTGTGATTACCAGAGATCGGATGTCGCGGTCACTGACCGATAGCTTTTCCAGTCTGACATGGGGAGGGGATATATTAAACCAATGTGCAATGTGTTGAAGTTGTGCCGCCAGCCAGTACTTGAGGAAGTCAGGTGCCCCAAAGCCGGCAACTTCCATCGGGGCGGCAAGGGTCTTGAGCTTAAGGCGGACCGCACCCGAGTGCCAGAGGAAGGTATTAAGGGTAGGTGTCAATGCCTGAAAGAAGTCGGTTCCCAGGCCCCTGCGGGACATTAGCTAATCTGTACAAATGTTGGGGGAGTACTACCATCTTCAGTACTCCTATCCTACCCGCCAGTGAAATCGGAAGTTTGTTCCAGCCCTGTATTTTTATCATAAGGTTTGTAAGGTATGCTTCATAATTCTCTTCCAAGACCCGTTCAGTGTGTCGTGACACCACTATGCCTAGATAAGTAAAGTCAGACTGGGCCCATGTGAATCCCAGGGTATCGAGAGGGGGGAGTGTGCTGGGAGTGAGCGGAAAAAGGGTTGATTTAGAGCAGTTCACTGTGAGACCAGAGATACGACCAAAGAGAACAATATCTTCTAGTATTGGGGCCAGGTTAATTTCGGGGGAGCGAATGAAGAGGAGAGCATCATCAGCATATAGGGTGACTATATCCGAGGAACCAGCGATACGTAGGCCCCTATGTGCATGGTATTGGCGAAGCATGTCCGCAAATGGCTCCATTGCCACAGCGAAGATTAAAGGAGAGAAGGGGCAGCCCTGTCTAGTACCCCTAGCTATATGGAAGAGGGGGGAGCAGCGGTTCTCAGTGCGGACTCTGGCAACGGGGTTGCAATAAAGTAGCCTGACCCAGGAGAGAAAGGAGGGGCCGAATTTGCATTTGTCGAGTACTCGCCAGAGATACCTCCACGAGACTGAGTCAAAAGCTTTCTGCATATCAAGTGTCGCGGCCACCGCGTGGACACCTGGGCTCACTCTACTTATAATGTTGAAATGTTGAAAAGGCGCCTCAAATTCAAGGAGGTGGAGCGTCCCGGAATAAACCCCGCCTGGTCTGGGTGAATGATATGTGGCATGAAGGGGACAAGTCATAAAGCGAGTAATTTTGCATAAATCTTGACGTCACAATTGATTAATGAGAGTGGGCGGTAAGAGCCGCACTGAGTGGGGGGTTTGCCGGGTTTTAGTAGGACGGTTATGGTTGCTTCGCGGAGCGAGGGAGGGAACTGGCCCACCTCCACCGACTCCTCCCAGAGAGCAACCAGACGAGGGAGTAAGAGTGATTTGAAGTGCTTATAGAACTCGACAGGTATACCGTCCGATCCTGGGGATTTGCCTGATGAGAGGGAGTCTATGGCCTCCGAGAACTCCTCAGGGGTGAATGGGCTCTCGAGAGATCCGATGGTGTCGGGGGAAAGGACCGAGAGGGGAAGCTTATCAAGATAGGCGTCAATTTCTGATGTAGTGGCGTTGTCCGCGTGAGCATATAGGGATTGATAGAAGGAGAGGAATTCGGCATTGATATCACCAGGTGAAGTGGCCAGGGTCCCGTCAGGTCTCTCAACTCCAGGAATGGGTGGGGCATCAAACTCACGGCGGAGAAGTCTAGCCAGGAGACGGCTTGGGCGTTCACCCTCACCATATTTCCTCGCAAGCCCCGGGTTATCAAGAAACCTCAGCTCGCGGTCCGCAAGCGCACGGAAGCTATCCAACTCCGTGCCAATTAACGCAAGGATTTCAGGGGTTTGGTCTAGTGTATATTGGGCCTCTAACACGGACAATGTGGCCTCACTCTCGGCGATTTCCCTACGGATAGTTTTGAGGATACCGTTTTCCTTGGAAAGGGCAATGCCTCTGATTTAGGCCTTGAAAGACTCCCAGAGGGTGGCCTGTGAAGACACGGAGTTGGTATTATTCTCGAAGAACTCCTCGATTACCGACTCTATCTCCGAGCTGAAGAGCGGATCGAGGAGGGAGAGTGGTTTAATTCTCCAGTGTCTGGTTCGGTCACGGTCTGGGCCCCAGCACAGGGTGATAGTCACTGGCGAGTGGTCAGAGAGAGTCCTGGGTAGGATCGCCAAGCCCGATACACTCCGTATGAGTATATCAGACACTAGCCATCTGTCAATCCGGGAAAAGGAATCGTGTACCGAGGAATAAAAGGAATAAGAGCGGGAGTCGGGATAGAGGAGCCTCCATGCGTCAATCAGGGCCAAGCGAGGAAGGGAGGAGAGTGTAGTATATGCAGCTCTAGAGAGTTGACGGGGTCGGGAACCAGATCTGCCAAGGTCCACATCGAATATCGTATTAAAATCGCCTCCCCAGAGAATCGGTACCAACGGGAAGACATCTAGGAGAGTCGTAAGGTGTGTATGAAATTCGGGGTCATCGATGTTGGGACCGTAGATATTTAGCAGGACCACTTCCCTATTCTGCAGGGTACCATGGAGTAACATGTATCTGCCCAGGGGTTCAATTGACGTAGCTATGGGGTTGAATCTAAGGCTCCTGTGAATAAGGGTCATAACCCCACGGCTCTGGATAGAGTAGGTGGTAAAATACCTTTGAGAACCCCATGTTTTAGCAAACCTTTCACAATACTCAGTGCATGCATGTGTCTCCTGAAGGAACAGGACTTTAGTCCCATGTCGCTCGGCCTGGAGCTGTAGTAGTCTCATTTTCTTGTAGTTTCCCAGCCCCTGTACGTTCCAGCTCATGAATGTCAAAGTTTCTTCACTCAACACTCCCGAGGTAGTCATAGAGGAATACAGGTGGATGGAAAAGTGCCCCCCATGGTCGGTGCCCAGTGCGGTCAGATCTGTAACAGCATCGGGTCCATGGTGCTCTGAACTCTACCTTTTCTGCGAATACCAAGCCTTTTTTAACGTATAACCCCATTGCCCCCACCCCCTCCCACATCCGTCCCCAAACAGAGGGATGAACACCCCATAGCCAAACAACCAAATCCAAAACAATGGCATCAACACCTGGGGGGCCTGCGAACTGGCCTGGCGGCGATTCTTCCGATCCATGAGGCAATTTTAGGATAAACATGATGCCCGATAATGATATCAAGTCCCACCCGGGGGAGGTCCTGCGGGGGGGGAGGGGCGGGCATGGTCACCAGATACTGAACCAATGTAACGAGATTGTAAGAAGTAAATTCCCGATCAACTGGATTGAGATGATGTATGGGCTCAGCCACAGATACTGAGAAGGTGTCATAATGACAAAGGAGCACCGGGAGGGGGAAGCCGACACAGAGAGGGCCCAGAAGCGGGCGAGGGAGCCCAGCACGAGGCCAGACAGCCCAGAAGGAGACTGTCGACTGTACGTCGCAGGTGTCCGGAGAGGCCACAACGGTGCACAATCGGCTAATGGGCTACAGTTGTCCAGTAGGGTCTCCCATTGAGAGGTCATCGCCCGCAACATCAACATATCAACCAATATAATAGTGGTGGAGAAATGACGTTAAAAGGAGTGTAGTTCGAAAGACAGACAACATTGGGACCAAGGGGCTTCCCCGGGATTCCCGGGCAATCAACAGAGCAGGGGATGCATGTGGCGAGTAACTGGGACGCATCGATGGGGAGTAGTCCGCACCATCGACCGCCCAACAGCTTGACCACATTGTGGTATGTCATTGAGCCAGTAGACAAACAACAGAGAGAAAAAGCAAAGACATTAACATTATATGTTACAGATGTGGCCAAGTTGGGACGGATGGCGACTCTCTCGGTCCATGACGCTCTGTTGGTGCCACAGACTGGTAATGATGGCATGTTACAAGTCTAGATTAGTTCTGGAACAGGCCCCAACGGCATCCACTCAACAATTAGTGTATGTTGTGGTAAGCCTATGTCTCAGTGTATGATCTGATGCAATAAGGGATAAGACATTAATAGTGCATGTTGCGAGTACGGTTCAGCCGGGGAAGTGCTCATCTATGAACCTGGAGGCCTCCTCAGGTAGCGTGAAAAAATACACTCGGTTTGCATGCTCGATTCGCAGTTTGGCGGGATTTAGCATAGCATATTTAACCTGGAACTCGCGCAGTCTCCTCTTCACCGCCAGGAAGGTCTTGCGCTCACGCTGGACCGCCACCGAAAAGTCCGGATATAGGTGGATCCTGGCTGCGCCCAAGAGAAGGTCTCCGGCTATAATAGGCCATGGTGGGGCACCAGGTCTGGGCTTCGCTGTGAGTGCACGGTGGGCTCTCTCGATTGCGAACTGTGGGGAGAGTTTTGGGGAGTCCAGAAGTCGGAGTAGCATGCCCTCCACGTAGTCCTCCATAGGTTCTTGTATACCATTCTCCGGTACCCCGATAATGCGGAGGTTGTTGCGCCTCCAGCGAGACTCAAGGTCCTCGTTTTACTTCTCTACCTCGGTAACGCGGGCGGATAGCGTGGAGACCTCCGCACGGAGGGAACCCAGGCCGTCCTCGGCGGTGCTCACCCGCGTCTCGATCTCGGTCACACGACCATCAGTTCTCTCCATATGTGCCTTGATAGAGGATATCGTGCCGTTCATGTCATCCAGTTTGCTATGGATTGTGGTGAACCCCTCCCGGCTGTATTCCATCATTTTCTGAGAATCGGATGGTTCCAGCTCTGGTGAAGTGGATGGTTCCTGTGCAGATGCCTCCGCCCCAGGGCCCCGAGGGCTTTGTTAACATATTGATGGAGGATTGTTTCTTGCCAGTTCGCGTCGTCATGATGCCGGTGAGAGATGAGCTTAAGTCCAGAAGACCAGACAGGGGAGTGGATAGGGCACCAAGGGAAGGCGCCCGGATTGTCTCGGGCAGCGTGAGCGTGGGGCCGGGGCCGAACACCAGGACAGAATGTGGCGACTCCGTTCTAGATGGGTGGACCGGTCAATGCTGGACTGCAGATCCCGGATCGAAAGGGCCCCCCCCCCGGCCAGCTAATGTGTGTGGAAGCCAGTGAACAGCAAGCGGCCCCAAGAAATCCGGTAGGGGGTCAGGGCCCAAGAAGCAATGTCCAGTAGGAGAGGCCGCAGGAGCCAAAGACTTGGGTGCTGGTGTAGTGAAGTAGTGGAGGGGTATATCACTGTATGAGGCAGTAAGGTGGTCGGCACTCAGTCTGGTAGGCGGAGGTCGTCAAGGGCAGGTGGGGGGGGGCCCGGAGCCCTGGATCAATGGCGCGGGCAGCGCAGGAAGCCAGCAGCCACAGCGCACCCAGGTGCAGCAGAAGGTCCAGCCGATGGGTGGCTCGGCAAGGGTAGACACCTCAGGTTGTCCCCGAACCAATTTATAAGGTAGGTGAGCCACCAACCACAGCCAAAAGGTGCAGGGGGGAACGGAGTACAGGGCCCCAGCGGGGATCTCCCATTGGCGTTACAATGGAGTTGGTGGGTGCCGTGGCCGGGGGAAGGACCCGCCGGGGGTAGACCGTGAGCTGGCACGCCAGCGCCAGAGGGTGCCAGGGGAGAGAGAATGGAGTTGCCGTGACCAGCCAGTCCCACGCGTAGCACCCGCAACCAGCCACGAGGGCAGGGGTCCAGGGTAGGTAGTGGGACACTACAGAACCCACCGTGTATCGGGGGGGCTCAAGCGTCACCCAAGGCTTCCGGGATTGAGGAGGCGCAGGCCCGGGTCAGCTGCCATTGAGGCGAATGCAAAGGAGGTCGGGCCTGGGACAACTCACCGCCCGGAGCCGGATCAATGGAGGCACAATCGTAGACAGCACGCCGCCCAGGATGGGGCAGCGGAGCGGGACGCTCTGGATTCCAGCAAAGGTCCCAGCCCACAAGGCGGAGGGAGAGGCCGCAGCGTAGGCCAGCCACTCTCATGTAAGGCGGGAGAGGACGGTCGCGCAGGACAAGTAGAGCTCCCCTCGCCCACAGCAGGCCGCAAGCCGCGGGACACAGGCGCGATCACCCGGAACCAAGAGCGGGGCCGGAGAAGCACCCGCTCCCGTCCTGCTCGCGATGGGCTGTAGCTCCGCAGCAGGAGCGGTTCAGTGGGCGGCGTTTGAGCAGCAGACGCCCGGCCCCACCAGCAGTCCTAATAATAGGTCGGTTGTTCGTGTCGCAGAGGCAAACAGGAGAATTTCAGCAAGAATGTGCCTCACGGAACAGAGCAGAGCATCCGGCAGCCATCTTCTCTGAGCGCAACAGCGCCCCCCGTCCACTTTCTTTTTAAAATTGACAGCTTGAGAGTATGTGAATTCACGGATCAATTGTCGGATCCGGGAGCTCCGAAAAACAGCAGCCTATTCCATGGCTGCCAAGCCACGCCCCGATGCTCATGTGTTCATTTGCAGCTACTCCCCTTCGTTGAGTGCGATTACCATCATAGGCGTTTATGCCCCTGCTTGGGTGATGGGGAATTGACGATTTTATCAATGTCCCGTACATGATGACTGCCAGTGGTAGCCCTATGGAGCGGTGGGGCATCACCCCTGATAGTTTTGTAGGAATCGGTACAGATCCACTCTCCAGGGGCTGGAATGTGCCCTGGATAAGCATAGCATCATGTTGATGGTTCACATGAACCTTTCCACATCGCTGTTCGCTTGTGGCCACCTCAGCGTGATGTGGTGGTATTGAATGTGCAGATCATCCAGATACTTCTTGATCTCCGTACCGTGGAATGGCAGTCCATTGTCACTTTTAATGCGTCGTGGCAGGCCATGTGTGGCAAACATCTTTTCCAGGGCTGGTATTACCATTTCTGCTGCTGTTGAGGATACAAACTCCACCTGTGGGTATCTGGAATGGTCATCGATGGCCACCAGTAGATATGTCCCTCCCTGAACCATGCAAAAGTCGATGCTAATTGCGTCCCATCTTGAGGACCCCCGCCCTGCTGACTGTATGGGTTCAGGGTTCAGCGGTGCACCTGTTATCTGGCACAGGAGACAGGCTGCTATGTGTTGCTCCACCTTGGTGTCAATGTGTGGGAACCACACTCGGGTTCGGATCCTGGCTTTTGTTCTGACTATTCCTTGGTGGCCTTCGTGGGCCAACGCCACGATTCTGTCCTGCAGACTGTTTGGGATCACGATCCGGGCCCCTCTCAGGATTAGCCCCTCACTGGTGACCGACAGGTTTTGTCGTATTGGGAACATGCCCGTGAGGAAGTCTCTGGCTGTGGGCGTGCAGTTGTGTACATTGTGGAGGAAAGACTTCCACTTACCTGATATGATGGTGTTCTTGATCAGGTTGTAGCAGGGGTCGGTCTGGATGGCCTCCACAATGTCCTTAACGCTGACTGCTTTGGTTTTCATAGTGTGTACGATCTGGCATATGTGCTCTTCCATTTCTTCTGCCTCATTCACTTCACCTAGGGTGGCTGCCCTCGGGTGCCTGGATAGGAAGTCCGCTGGGTTGTCGCTGCCCGCTTGGTAGGCCAACTCAAACTCGTATTGTTGCAGCTGGAGCAACCACTTCCCTATTCTGGCGGGGGGTGTGAAGATGACCCCATGAATATTGGGATGAGGGGCTTGTGGTCTGTGTAGGCCCTGAATTTCCGTCCGTAGAGATAGATGTGGCAATGGCGGCATCCCCACAACACTGCTATGGCCTCCTTCTCGATGTGTGAGTATCGTTGCTCCGTTGGTGTTAAGGCATGGGGTGCGTAGGCAATGGGCTTTGTTTGCCCTGTTCGAGACACTTGAACAAGGAAGGGCCCTAGGCCGACAGGGCTGGCGTCAACACACAGTCTGTTGTTAGTGTAGGGTCATAGTAGGCCATTGTCGTCTCGGCTGAGAGGGATGTTTTGATGCGCTTGAACGCCTCCTGGCAGTCGGGGCTCCAGACCCATTTGGTGTTCGATCTAGTGAGTTCTCTAAGTGGCTCAGACATCGTAGCCAGGTTGGGGATGAATCTCCTGCAATATGTTGCCACACCCAAGAAGCTGCGTACCTCCATGGGGGTTGTTGGGGGCGTGGCCTCCTTTATGTTTGCGACTTTTTGTAGGTCGGCCGACACTCCCGCGCTGTTAAACACGTATCTGAAGAATGTGATCTCCTCCATCAAGAACTTGCACTTTTCCCTGTGAATGGTCAACCCGGCGGTCTCTAACCTGCTGAGCACCATCTCGAGGCGACGCATGTGTTCGTGCCTGTCGCTGGCGTGGATGAGAATGTCATCACTGACGTTCAGTACTCCAGGGATGCCCTGTTTTACCTCATGAATGGCCTGCTGGAAAAGCTCTGCTGCTGAGGAGATGCCGAAACTCAATCTTTTGTATCGGCGTAGGCCCAGGTGCGTGGAGAAGGTAGTGATGTATCTTCAGTCACGATGTAGTTTTAGCTGATGGTACCCAGCGTTGAGGTCAATCTTTGAGAACACTTTCGACCCTGTAAGGTCCATGTTGATTTCATCCAGTGTGGGGGTGATGTGTCGTTCACGCTTGATTGCCGCATTTGGAAGTCGCATGTCGATGCAGATTCTCACATTCCCCGGCTGCTTTGGTTTTTTTGTCACCACTATGGGAGACACCCAAGGCGTCGGTCCTGTTACTTCTTCAATGATTCCTGCTTTTTCAAGTTCTTATAGTTCCTTTTCAACCAGGTCCTTATGTGGAATGGAGTCCTTCTGTGGCATATAACGCAGGGCTGTACTGACTGGTCGATGTGGAGCTTTAGAAGTTTTCCTTTTAGGCATCTTATGCCTTTGAGGATGCCTGGGTACTTCCCCAGGAGACAGGTGATGTTAGTTGAGTCCGCTACATCGCATATGAAACGGATTAGTCCCAGGTCTTCTGCTGCATCGCCACTGAGTAGGCACTCGATTCCTGCATTGACAACATATACCTTTGACTGGAGGACTCAATCACCCTGCGTAGTGGTCCTTCCGGCCACATGCTCCGCACGTGGTACCTTGTGCTGGGCAGTTTCTTCTTCCGTGACACGCACCTCCACACCACCCGCACTCTGTCGGCCCTGGGATCCTTGTTTGCCAGTGTGGTGAGTTGTTTGTGTCGTTGAATTCCTCCCTCGGTGGTTGGCAGTTGGCGATTTGAGCTACTGTTGCCGTTGTCGGCATCAGTTGGAGCTTCTGCAATGTGGTGCCCATGTGTGCTGCCCTCGCGTGCAACAGTTTAATTTGATGCCCATATTCGAGGATCCTGGCTAGGGGAATACCTTTCTCGCTCAACACCATCCTGCGTAGTTTTTCGGAGTGCATGCCATTGATAATTTGGCGCCTTATCTCCTTCTCAACGTTGTCGAATTCACACGAGAGTGCGAGTTTCCTGAGTCTTGTGTGGTAGGCGTTAAGTGTTTCCTCCTCCATCTGAACCGTGGTGCAGAAGATGAATGTTTCGTAGTCCGGGTTCAGTTGTGGCATGAAATGTGCTTTGAGAGCATCTTTGGCCAGTTGATAGATGTCTGAACCATCACCAATTACCAGTGTGTTGAAGATGCGCAGGATGTCGTCGCCCGCGTTGAGCAGAAGGTGTGACCTCATCTTCCTGGGCGTTATGATGTTTTTGCAGTCCATCACCATCTCAAACTTCTGGATCCACAATAACCAACAGGGGCCCACTGACGATGGGTCGGTGTAGGAGTTGAACCGCCCCAGCGCCATTGTCGTCCCACTGTGAGGTCGAGGGGATGGTGCTGTAGGTGTCAGTGACGCTGCAATCCTTCACGGCGTGCTGGGTCTGGGTGTGGACAGGCTAGTCGCCATGTTGTTGGTGTTGGTGTTGTAGTTGCTGCTGTCGTTGTGTGTGTTTGATGAATCACTCCTTACCTTCGTGACCTTTGTGTTATTGGGGCCTTCAGGTACCCAACAGCTCTGCTCCGTTGGCGTCTGGGGTGCAGTGGCGCTTCCTGCTACACCTGGCTTGAAGATGGCTTGAAGATGGGTCTGCAGGCAAACCGAATGTTCTTTCACCTCCTGGTTTTGTATATTTGTGGTCATCAAATGTTGGGGCCTTCCAGGAGGAGATGGCAGATGTAGAGAAAAAAAAATTCCCCAATTTTTTTTATTTTATTTTGGGTGTGGGGTGGGTCCCCCACCGTGTCTGCAAAAATGTGCCCGTGCCGAGGGCTCGTGGGCCGAGTTACAGCTGTATTATTATGATTGTTATCTTAAGTCTGTCCCTCGTTACCAGTGTTCTGTTATTCCCTGCCGGTGCGCCGGCTGAAGGGAGAACAAAAGGGGGCCTGCGCGTGGCCCTGGCTGCAGAGCTGTAAAAGGACACAGACGACACGCGTTGGCTCCGCCGTGCACGTAACTGCCTGCACGTGTGGCAGGGCCGGCCCTTTATTCACTGGCGCCTTATGTCACCGCGCTCGCAGGACGTAAGGCATACACAACAATGGGCTACGCTGTCAAACTGCTGACGCCAATGCAGCGAATAGTACGATATCCCACCTTACCTGTGTCAAGCCCAAGTCGAGCAGCCACGGATGCATCCTGCATCGAGCGAGTAGGCCGACAGTCCGGAGTACCATGTGTGTTTCTGTGCCTGGCATGGTAGGGGTGCAAACTTCTGCAAAGCCTATCCTGGGTCAAGGCGGTCTGAGGGGCAATGCCACAGGAGAAGGTTGTGGTGGGTCCAAGATGGTTGTATCCCGCATGTGTGATGAATGCATCCGTGGCTCCAAGCGCACACGTGGCAACGAAGGTACGGTGGTGAAGGTGTGAGCTCCCATTCTTGTGTGCCATGTGGAGATGTGATGACGCATCTGTATTTCCCCAACGGCAGCCATCAGTTGCAGAGGGTATCACGTGATGTCCATCATGTGATCTGTGTCGCTTGTTCAAATGGAGTAAAAAAAAAAAGTCATCCATCAAAAAGACTTCCAAGCATTCACAAAATATCGTTATCCAGGTTTGAGTGTGTGTATACCCATGCGCATGCACGCGCATCATGTATACCCATGCGCATGTTCGTGCATCATGACGTAGGATTTGTTTGGATTGGTTGGCTTCAAAAGATTTTTGTCTGGAACAAGATGAATAGGTTCTGGAGAATACTCTTGATGTACTGCATGTTCTTTTTAAAGTTATTGCAAGTTCGGAAAAGAACTGCTATTACGTCGTTTATTTCGATAGGTGTACAGCGTGTTTGTAGAAGAACATTCGAGGGTTCAGCAAGATTTTAAGTTATTGATGTTCAGAAAAGAACTGCAAAGACGTCGTTGTTTTGTGACGTTCGGGGAAAAAGCCCCTCCTATAACGCTACATGTTGGAAAAGCAATGTATGTACTATGGGTTGTTACGAAATGTTTAGGAAACGTGAAACGCACGTTTCAGCCATGGTTGTGGTTGTGTTGTGTTCTCAAAGAGAATGGAGGGATGAATATGCCCTTTCCCAAACCACTGAGTTTTGTAGTAATTCACCCTTTTGTGATAGGTTTTCCAAGGCGATTGGAGGAATCAGTAAAAGAAGGTGCTTGAAATGTTTGTCATTAAGAACTTCATGTTATAGAAAGGGAAGAGTGTACGTTAATGCAAATGTGGTTATAACGTCGGAAAAGAAGTTACATGAACGGCACGTTATTAAGAACATCACGTTATAGAATGGGAAGTATGTACATCAATGCAAATGTGGCTACAACGTTAAAAAAAGAAGATTTTTTGTTGGCTGTTGGCTGTTTTGCAGATTGCAGATCAGAGTCTGTTCCAGTTTTCATTGTTTAAGTGCAATCCAGTGTTGTGTTGTGGCCGTTGTCTTGCGCATTCTTTGTTGGAGATCTGTGTTGCGGCCAGTGGATCCGCTACGTGTTCGTTAGTTCCAGCGGGCCATCTTACCTAGGATGTTTTCTTTTGAGCAATGTGTAATACCTACATGCAGTGCACATGTTCATGCTGTGTTTCCCAGGGGTACCTTTAGTGCCATGCTATAGTCCCATTATCCACAGCCTCACTGATAGAAGTGTCCAGGAGTTCAGCTTTCGTTTATTGAGTATAAGTATGATATCTACTGGTTACGTTCAGTGGTGAAAGTGAGCGGGAACGGTCAGGAACGGTGTTCCACTACTTTTATTTTTTATTGTTAAGAGCTCCACTACTTTTTGCAACCATTTTCACCATTCTGGAACTGTTCTTTGTGAGGTTAAAGCCCACTTCTCCACTTTACCACCGGATATCAGTTACAGCTAAACTGAAATCTGTTTCAACTCAATTGGCTGTCAACCAGCAGGACTGTAACCCTTGAAAAATGTGTTGCACATTGCTCCCTTCCTTCCTACTCTGTCCCCGTCGGAGTCACAGTTCCACTACTTTTTTGGTACACTTCTATCAATGGTTACGTTCATCTCCCATCATTGACTCACATTTAGTTGTAGGTCGCTTTTATCCAGCAGCTATCTGGACATGTGTATATGCCTTCCTCCCAGGTGTCAGGTTGTATAGTTCTTACAGTATCAAGCACCACACCAGTCCATGTTCACCTGACATATAATATGTTGACATGCAGTAGGGCCATTTTATGCCAGAATGTTTACCTGTGACGAATGTTTCAAGAAGAGGTGGTTAAGTTTCAAAGTTCTCGTTTCATGGATCCTATGTGTACATCCTAGATGTATGTATCTATGTTCATAGTTTTGAAGTATGTCAAGACTTATTTTTTGAGTTATAATACTTTTCTTCTCTCAGTGCTGCCAGGAGCACATCTCCCTGATGTTTCTTCATATGTTCGTTGTTCCTGTTAATGATGAGTGATACAGTGTGCTCATCTCACGTGTGTGGGCGTGCAGTGTAAGGGGTGTAGGGAGTGTGGTTACGTGCTTGTCCGTTGTGGTGTGTCTGTCATGATACACCACCACCCTGCGCATGGTTTTGTTGCGTTTGTATGGTTGTGTGGGTGTGCAAAATGTTCAGTGTACTGTTTACACGGCAGAGTGGGTATGCTGAGTGGCGGGTGGAGGAAGTGTGGTTATGTGCCTGTCTGTTGTGGTATTTTTGTCATGATACATCACCACCCGCTGTGGTAGTGTCCGTTTGATGTGAAACTGAGTGGGTGTTGTGTGCATGCTAACTGCATGTATCAGTTGAATGGGGTGTCTGTGTATGCCAACCGCATGTATTGCCAGAATGGTTGTGGGTCATCGAACCGTGGGTCAGTTGTGACTGTTGTGCGTTCTGGAAAATGTATGGGGTGGAGATGTTATGTTGTATGTTCCTACTTCTGTGATGATGTCACCCCTGTTGGACTGTTGGTATCCCTTTGAGTGGGGGAATGCTCCAGTGTGTGAGTTGGGAGTTAGCTGGTGTGTGAGGTTGGTCTGTGGTGGCTATAGCTGTGTCCCCCTCCCCAGCCCCAGTCTTGTCTCCTATAGCTTACAGCAAGAGTAACTGGAGTATTGTGTATAGCTGTATATGATTATAAAAAAGCTTCCCTGGAATACCTATGACTCCGTGGGTGGACTGCGTCGCATCACATCACTGCAGACACAACCACGCCAGGTATCTAAGCTCTGCATTGGAGTGTAAATAGAAATGTGATTTCCCTGCCCATGTCTTGTTAGTGTCATAGTAGGAGGAGCATTTGTAAGAACGTGGTGGTCTTTTGTCATCAGAAAGTACCAATAGATGAACATTTTCCTTGGTGTCCCTTTGTGGCGCCTTTCATGTAGGAATCATGATGTCATCAAAATGGCAATATGAAATCGTCAATACCTCTGTTATTTATAGACTGGTTTAAATTTCAAAATCATAACTTGAAAGATATGCGAAGGTCACAGGCAAAGGTTCCCATAGCCATATTGTGAAACCTTTCCATAGCCATATTGTGAAGCCTTTCCATAGCCATATTGTGAAACCTTTCCATAGCCATATTGTGAAACCTTTCCATAGCCATATTGTGAAACCTTTCCATAGCCATATTGTGAAACATCATTTCATTGGATGATTCGCAGGAAACAAAACCTATTAAAATGAAATTTGAGTATTTGATATTTAATTTCATGTTGTGAAATAGGATCATATATATACATTACAGAAATTGCCAACCTTGAGCTAACAATTATATAGTGCCCTCTAGTGCTCACTAAATAAACATCAGAGTTGCTAAAGTCATCGACAGGGTCAGAGTTTGGTACAGTGTGTCTCTCTCTATCACATAGTTCATTTCTTCCCACACACACACGTCTTTACAAGGGAAGTTTGCTGTATATTTATATGGTGTACTGCATCTTTTCTTCACACACAAGCATCATGAAACATTCCGAATTGAGTCTAAAGCACTCCACATTTCCCAGTGAACAGGAGCTTTCGCTCCATCCACATGTTCCATCCATGGCCAGTTGGAGCTGGACGTATTGGACATGATTAGTCACCTTGTTCCAGCCCATGTCCTGGCAGTTGCCTCACTTCACTGCAGAGACAAAAGCACATCTGGTAGGCAGTACATTTAACAGCATTTCTGCTTCTTAGAAAATATGGTCCAGCACAACTCGTTATTTATTTATTTATTTATTTATTTATTTATTTATTTATTACATTTATGTAGCACGCAAACA
Organism: Ambystoma mexicanum; assembly: GCF_040938575.1. Lineage (NCBI taxonomy): Eukaryota > Metazoa > Chordata > Amphibia > Caudata > Ambystomatidae > Ambystoma > Ambystoma mexicanum. The sequence goes on from NC_090923.1 coordinate 1,420,370,431, forward strand.
GCCCAAGGGCATTGAGGCGCAGTTACTTGCAAGAGCTCAGTTACACTCTGCAAGCTTAGCTATGCTGGTTCTGCACTAGACTTGAGAAATCAATGCTTCCGTTCATCTAGTGTCTGTACAGGAATTCGTACTGTGTTTCCAGTTAATTAAGTGTCAAGAGGGTGTCTTGAGTCGATTTAACGAGAGCTCTGCAGTATGAAATGGTATCTTTCCCTGAGAAAGTAACCGTGAACTCCAATGCTCATGGAGTTGAAGTCTTCAAGTAGCATCCTCCTTCTTGTCGAGCCTAGAAACACTAGGCGTGTTATAAATGCCATATCCTACCACATCATAATATTATATCATAGCAATAGGAATATCTCTGCAACTGAAATCATTTGTGGTATCCAGTCTTTATAACGAAAATGTTATAAAGAATGAACATGTATCGAATCTTTTATGACGGAAGATTTTGGGGCTTATTCATGGACTTTGTGCACCGAAAAATGGGGATTTGTGCGCCATTCTGCAGGCAAATCCCTGTTTAACAAATGGGGATTCGTGGGCACAATGACGCGCAAATCCCCATTTTTCGGCGCCAACTTCCATGAATCATCCCCTTTATGAAGAATGCACTTAGACATGGGGTAAAGGGTTAAATCTTGTGCTGGAACGGTTGGAGTGGGTTTTTAGGGATGGGAAACGAGGCTTTTTATATTTTTCGTTATAAAAGTTTTGTTATAAGTGCATTCTTCATAAATTGTTCCCGTATAAAGACATGTAACCTTATTTGTTTTGAAGTAGGCAGGACGTAAGATTCACTGGGGAGTCTTGCATAGCTTAGGGCAAGAATCTTAGGGCAAGAATGAAGACATCTTTGAGCCTTGCAAATATAATTTGGGCGGTATTCCAATACCACCCAACAGAATTACAGTTACCGTCACTTGGTCTAGCAGAATTACTGCCGGATTACAAGTGGCGGTGGCGGAGGTAATATCCATTTTTTGAGAGTCGATTGAACTCTAATGACATTTTTGGCAGCATTACTGCCGTGGTAATTCCGCCGATGTTGCCAATTTCCAGTGGAAAGTGGGAGGAGTTACCTCCAGCATAATGCTGGAGGTAAATCCCCCACTCCAGAGCCATACTTGCAGTATGGTGGTGCAGGACATGTGGCGGTACTTCCGTTACCGCCAATTTTTTCACACAATGCCATACTTGTAATGAGCTGTGTGTCTCTGTTTCGTGTAACATTGATGGCATGAAACATTAGCTACATGTCTGCCTCCTCTTGTGTGCTATTAATACAGTACAAAAAACAATGTACAGTGGCCACTTTGGTATGTAACAAGATTACAGAGGTTTGTTGTGGTTATTTAATCATGCAGAAGAATTTCGTTTGAGCTCGGTAGACAGTCATTGCTTTTTGGTGTTGAGGTGTGGAACTAGCTTCTCCACAAAAACAACATTAGCTATGTTATGTTTGTGTTGTCCACAACCTTTTAGTTGGTTTGAGCAATTCTTGTGAGCTACTTTTGCCTTGCCCTGCTCTTGATAGAGTTTTTCTTGCAAATGTCATTGTACTACCAGTACTTCTTTTGAATATTGTGCAGGATGCTTCAGCCAGACCTTTGCATGTCTGATTGCTTTCTGAATCACTCACTGCAACTGAGAGAAATATCCTTTCCTGGTGGTATAGGCAATTGCTGCTGTAACAGTTGTTTGTTTCTTGTTTGTGCTGCTAATTTGCGAGATTGACTGCAATCTAATAATAATAATAATAATAATTTAGCATTTATATAGCGCTACGAACCTTCGGGTAGTTTGGCCCTGCCGGGATTTGGACCCGCATCAGCAGGCTCTGCACAGATGTAAAAGCGAGCGTTCCCTGTGCTATTGATCAAATTTTTTTTTTGCTGGCAAAGACGCATAGTACCATTTTCATTGAACAGTGGTCATGGTGCAGCAGAGGATTAAGAGAGCTCTACTGTCTCCCATACATCTTCTTGAGTGTGTGATTGGCTTACATCAAGTCGTAGGGCAAATAGTGATCTGACTGCTCTTACACCTGTGACATGTACCAGGCACTTTTATTATTTATTTTCTTCTTGACTCTGAAACACAGATTTTGTTTGTTCCTCTTGCTAGGATGCAATATACTCATGGTGCTGGTTTCAGAGAGGAGTCTGTGTTTGGAACTCATCATACAACCTAATACCAAGAGCATGGAGCTAGCCAATTACTCTCACTATAAACTGCCTTGCTTGCAGAGTTGACAACTCAGACCCATATTGTGAAAATAGTTTTCCAATCAGTATGTTTTCCATACGCGTTTTGTTGGCTGCAGTAGCCTGCCTGATTACGGCGTTCATAGAGTGGTAATGGCGAGTGTGTGATGCAGCTTGCTCTGGCATCCCCACCATGCTTGCTTCCTGTCCAGATATATGGTCAAGTACTGACGATGTTAACAAATATTCTGCAAGTGCCCTAAGATAATGGGCACCATTATGAGTTTGGCGGTGTGGCCAAAAACGTTGGTAATGCAGTGGTAACTCCGTTACCACTGCATTACCACACCACTGACCCATGGCTTTGGAAGTAAGGTGGAGGAAAAACCTCCAGCAAAATGCTGAGATAATTCCACCCGCTACGGACAAAAAAAGGCCATTTTAGCAGAATTCAAAATCCCATTGAGTCCTATGGATTCCATAAATGGGGATTAATACCGCCATTCCAACACTTGTAATCCGGACCAAGTGGTGTAAGGGTGAATCTGTTTGATTGTATCTTGGCAGATTTACAACCGAGATATAGCCAAACTCTTATTGAGGCCTATTGTGTCATGTCTTAACTTCCGGTAGCCTTCAAAGCTATGTTTGAACGTTCACGTGTTTTATCTGCTTCAAGAGTGCAGCATGGAATATTATTTTTCCTCACAAACCGGTTTCGTTTTAACGCTCTTACCATATTGCAGGATTTGGCCCTCTCTGCTAGAGAGTATGCCATAATCCCGGAGCAGATACGAAAGTATACAGCAAGAAAATATCCTATGATTGCCTCTCCTGCTAAAATGTGTGCGTTCATGTCACCACATGTAGCAGACCTTATTACTCGCAACACAGATGTCTCCATTGCCAGGCATGATTTTAAGTCTTGGCTAAGGCTACCATTGAAGATTGTGAAACTCCATCCTTGTTCGGGCATACCTGTGGTTGCAGGTCTTGGATATCGCAAGTCTTGATTGTTTTGGTTTGTAATTCTTCTGTCTTATTACGCATTCCTGCACCTGGATGCTTCTAGTAGAAGGCTTCCAGGCAGCAGGTATACAGACCAACAAATATATGCGTTTTTGCTTCTTCGACATGAATATATCTGTGTTCGCTCATTTCTTATAAAGTGCTCTTTTTATGCCAGGAATACCAGATCCATCAATAAAAGAGGCAATGGTACGAAATAACAATATACGTTTGTGTAGTAAAACGGGCCTGGGACAAATTGGTTACAAAAAAACAGTACGTCATCACTAAATAGTTAGCAAGAGCAAGAACATTGGCAGGCCAAATGTACAGCGCTGGGAGCCGATTCATGGAATTAAATGTGTTCAGAAACAAACAGTGCAAAGAAAACGAGTAGTGCCCGAAACGCCTACAACACGCCCCGATGACAAACAGAACATAGCGCTGTCAAACAACCTTTGCAACGGACCCATGGAAAAATAGTAATGAAGGAGTACTTACAAGCAATAACGCTATCTTCCACTCCTCTCCTGTGACTGAAAAGTCCTCGTTCCAGTCCCCCCACTAACCTGTACCCCAGCCCTCTACATTAAGGCAGCCACCACAAGTCCGCCCCCGCCCAGTAACTCCACTAACCTGTGACCCAGCCCCCTATATTAAGGCAGCAGCTACAAGTCCTCCCTCGTCCCAGTACCACCCACTAACCTGTACCTCAGCCCCCTACATCAAGTCAGAACCCACCAGTTCACCCTCATCGCAGTATCCCAACTAACCTGCTCCCTTACCCACCACATTAAGACAGCACCTACAAATCCACACTCGTTACAGTACCCTCACACTGGTGCCCCAGTTCCCTGCATTAAGGCAGCACCCACAAATCTGCCTTTGACCCAGTACCCCCACTAATCTGCACCCAGCCGCTACACCAAGGCAGCACCCTCATCCCAGTACCCCCACTAACCTGTGCCCCATCTCCCTACATCAAAGAAACACCCACAAGCCTGCCCTTGGCCGAGCACCCCCACTAATCAGCGCCACAGCCCCCTACATCAAGGCAGCACCCGCAATTCAGTCCACATCCCAGTACTTCCACTAACCTGTGCCAAAAAATCTGCATCACTGTACACCCACTTCTCTCCCACACAAGTGGCACATCACAATAACACACCCCAAGTACATGTTATTCCAATGTCCACACTTATTCTTACAGCTCACAGTATTGACACCAGGAGTTGGTTGAAATGTCCTGACAAAATATTCAATGAACCATCTTGCTTGCAGAGGTCCATGATGAACACCCAGTTCTCCTAAGTAGACCACATATATTCTCATGTTATTTGGCCACAACACTTGCCTGGCAATGGCTCACTGGTTGTCCCTCCCATACCCCTTGAATCAGACTCCCACAGATGTACACATTACGCTGCCTGCTGAACAGACAAAACAGTATGCTGGCACACACTCATGATCTGTTGGCAAAAGAGCACAGTCACATACCCAACAGTAATGGATACCCCAAACCATGCACTGTCCATAAAAGGCAACAAACAGGCTAGCTGGCCTTGTTCTGTACGATGGCGGTGTTAGACAATCGTAACTGCAGCAACACTCGCCGGCCATGCATCCTGAACAACCCTGGCCTAGTAGACTGTGCAGCACTAACCTACCTCAAATCCTCTGGCCTGTGTCTCCCACGAAGTACACCTGACAGACATCCTCCTCCAACATGGGGGGGTGTCATCATGGGTTGGGCGTTAGCAGCAAAAATGCGACGTTAACACTATTACCGCCACATTAAAGCTCCGCCCAATTCCGATTGTGGGTGGAAAGTGGGAGATTTACCTCCAGCTTTTTGCTGGAGGCAAATCTTGGCACTTTCCGCCTATTTGCAGCGCTATTACCACAGTGCTAATGTGAGCCAATGGGAATAGGGACTCAACACCCCTCCCCCGCAACTCGGGATCCGGCGCTAGACTGCAATTTCCATTGGTGATATCCCAGCGAAATTACCGCTTGGATACCCTCAAAGTTGTAATAGAGCCCATGATCACTTTGAAGCAGTGTTGGTGAATGAAGATTCCCCTTGCTAATAGTGCAGGGAGCTCTTGATTCTATTAAAGACAAGGAGGCGAGCATTAAGCTTCATCTTCTTTATTTTCTACTCTCCAGCAGTTTCAACAAATATAAACTTTGTAAAACTTTCATTTTAAATTTTTTTTTTTTTTTTTACAAATAAAACTTCAAATCCCATTATTCCTGTAGTCCCATAGTCTCTGGCCATGTGACCTAGTCCTTCCTGCTCCTCTGTCCTTCCTCTTCTTTGACTGCTTGAACTGCAATCCTTCTTTAACTGCGTAACCAACTGGTGAACTTGTGCTGAACTTCCTGCTTTGTGCTGGATTGGTCTCTCACATTCGAACTTGCGAGTTTGCTCCAGGCGACTTGATCTGATTAGGGCTTTCAGCTGTTCTTTTGCTCATCCCCTAAATCCAAGAAGAAACAAAATTGTGTATGTTAGGGTGGGAATACACACCCTATTCTGGAAGAAATAGTCATGTTAATTATCAACAATGCATCACATCATTTATTTCATCATTGCATCCATTTGTGTATTCAGGATGGGAATTTAATGCTCGCCCCCTTGTCTTTAATAGAATCAAGAGCTCCCTGCGCTATTAGCAGGGGGAATCTTCATTCTATGTCAAGACGGAGGCGAGAATTAAGCTTGTTCAAAGCTTCTTACTACTACTTCTGCCATTGCATTAATAGGTCGGTAGTAAAACGTTCTGAATGTCGTATCACTAGCCCAGTCTGCGGCTTTCATAATGTCTTGTAACGTTGCGCCTTGTCCTAGTGCTTTCGAGGCCATTGCTCCTCTAACTGAGTGTGCACCAAATCTTTTCATGTCTACGCCTGCTAAGCTCATGATGTTTCTGACCCAACGCGCTATGGTGGCTGTTGCTACTCCTCTGTGTGGTTTTATGCGCGCAATTAACAATTGGGTTGTCCCTGCCGGTCTTAGTTCGGCTGTTTTATTTTCGTATTCCTTTATACATGCTGCTACACACCATTTCTGGTGCTCTTGCATGTACGGGTATGTGATAGAGCTAGAATCAGTTTTAGTCCTTCTGGCTAGGTTAAACGTTACGCCTTCCGGTCCGTACGTTCTCCTATTCACTTCTAAAGCTCTCACATCTGCTACTCTCCTGCATGACACCATGCATAATAGCATGGCCAGTTTTTCCGACAGCTGTCCTAGAGACAAATACTTGTTATCAGGCCCATCCGCTAATAGTTTTGGTACCACTGATACGTCCCATAAAGATTCATATCTCGGCTGCGGTGGCTTCCTGAATCCTATTCCTCTTAGTAGCCATATCACTGCTACGTTTTCTCCCACTGGTACTCCTTCCACGGGTAGGTGACCTGCCGGGATCGCAGATCTGTATACCCCTATTGTTCTGTATGCCTTGCTGTCCTGGAGGAGTTCCGCTTAGAAATTTAAGGTCTCAACTAGAGGGGCAGAAACAGGATGAATACTTCTCCTTCTGCACCACGTCGACCACTTGTTCCAAGCTGCGTCTTAGCTCCTTCGAGTTGATGGAGCCCATGACTCGGCGATGAGGCTTGCAGCTTGTGACGAAATGTCTGGGAGATTCCAGCGTCTCCTGCTATCCTGCACGCCATCAATGGCAGTGTCCCCTTCGCTCTCAGAGGGTGAGATGACGCAACTGGGTCCGTGAGGAGGCGTTCTCCTTGGGGCAAGACTCTCGGATAATCTGCTATTAGCTACATGAGTGCTGGGAACCATACTTGTGATTTCCAGATCAGAGCCACTACTATCAGGTTTGCTGCCTCTCTGCGTACCTTTGCTAGTACTCGGTTCATCATTATAAATGGGGGAAAAGCGTAAAGTGTCTGCTCCCTCCAGTCTTGTAGGAAAGCATCCACTCCGGCTGCCGCTGGGTCCAATCTCCAACTGAAGAACCTCTCTTTCTGAGCGTTCAGCCTGGACGCAAACAGATCTGTGTATATTGGACCCCAGAGCTTTTCCAGTTTCTGAAATATCATCCGGTCCAGCATCCAGTCGCTGGAGTCTGAGAGATGTCTGGAGTTCCAGTCCGCCACTACATTTAACGAACCTGGTAAGTATTCGGCTACTACCGAGATCCCTGATTCTAGGCAGGAATGTCAGAAATCCTTGGCTATTTCCGCTAGTAATTTGGATCTTGTTCCTCCTAAATGGTTGATGTACTTGACTGCCGAAATGTTGTCCATTTCCAGCAGAATACAGGAATTCACTTTCCCTTTTGTAAATGCCCTGATCGCAAAGGATCCGGCTAGTAACTTCAGGCAGTTTATGTGCAATTGGAGTTCCGTAGCGCTCCATCTCCCTCCTGTCTGTAGATCCCCGCAACGGGCTCCCCAGCCTGCTCTGCTGGCATCCGATTCTATTATCAAGTCTGGGCGGTCGCCGAAGATGGCTCTCCCGTTCCAGGCCTCCATGTTCGCTAACCACCATTCCAACTCTGTTCTGGACTCTTGATCAAAGAGTACCAGTTGGTGGTAGTGTAGACCTTGTTGAAGATGTCGTATCTTCAGCCTCTGTAGGGCCCAGTAGTGTATTGGCCCTGGGAAAATTGCTTGTATTGATGCTGCTAGTAGGCCTACTGCTCTTGCTATGGTGCGGAGTGATATGCTCGTTTTGCTGAGACATGCCCTTATTTCTCTCTTTATGTCTCTGATCTTTTTGTTTGGGAGTTCCAATGTCGCCAACTTGGTGTTTATAACAAACCCCAGGAATTCTATCCTCCTCGCCGGAGTAATCTCCGACTTCTCTCGGTTCACTAGGAAACCTAACGAGGTTAAGAGGTTCACTACCCAGTCGGTCTGGTAGGCTAGGGTCTCTCTGCTGTCGGCCATCAGTAGGATGTCGTCTAGATATATAATCATCCAAATCCCTTTTCCTCTGATCGCTGCAGCTACAGGCTTCATCACTTTCGTGAATGCACATGGCGCTGAGGAGAGCCCGAATGGCATTGTTGCAAATTGCCATAATTGCCCGTCCCAGTCGAACGCCAGGAACGGACGGAAGTCCCTCTGTACAGGAATCGTAAGATAAGCATCTTTCAAGTCTATCCTCGCCAGCCAGTCGCTCTGTCTAAGCGTGTCTCTGTGCTGGTGGATTCCACTTTTGAAGTGATTGTAGACCACCCAGCTGTTCATGTGTCTTAGATTTATCACTGGCCCCACTTTGTCTTTTTGGTGAACCAGGAACATGTTGCTCACAAATCTTGGTGGTTTTATGCATGGTTCGATTGCCCGTTTCTCTGCTAGGCTTTGCAGTTCTGCGTCTAGCAGCTCTTTCTCGGTCTGTGTCATGTCTACGGGGCGCGGCACTTGCTCCTGAACGGGAGTCCCTGTGAATTCTATACACATGCCTTTCACTGTTTGTAGGACCCAGGCGTCGCTGGAAAGCGAGCGCCAGTTTTCCCAGAATATAGCTGTCCTCCCCCCTACTGGCGGATATGTAAAATTTCTCACCTGTGGGGAAATTTTGTCCTCTTCCCTGTCCTCTGCCTCGCCTTCCTCTAGGGAAGCGGCCTCTTGGGGGAAAAAAGGTATCTGGCTGCCTGGACTCCCAGTATTGGTTTCTGTTGTTTTGAGGCCTTCTAGATGCTTGGTACTGACCGGTCGAGCGACCTCTGTAGCGACCGGTCCCGCAAAAAACTCTCCCTGGAAAAATGTTCTTCATCGAAGTCTGTGCTTTCTCAGGGGAGGTGTAGGTCCCTACGAACCTCCTCATCTCTTTACCAAATGTCTCTCCGAACAACAGGCCCTGAGCTGCCTCGCCGGCTTCGTATGACGATAGATCTCCTAATTTACGGTCAATTTTCAGAAGGACGCCTCTGCTGCGCTCCGATGAAATTGCGCAGTTTGCGTTTCCTAACATACATACTGCCCGTTGGGCCCAATTCGCCAGAACTTCAGGGTCTACCTCCTCGCCTGCATATTTGGCTCGCTCAGCCAGGTCCATTATTTCAGCTAGAGGACCGGCTAGGTCAAGGAGTTTTTCTTGACAATTTCTCCAGGAGCAGTCTATGCCGTTTCTCGGGTCTCTGTTAGATTTGTAGACAAACAGCAACATTTTAGGGTCCAATTCCGGTGCTTCCGCGACCTTGCCTGGCAGGTCTGGTCTTGGACATTCAGCTCTCAGTCTTTGTCTGACCTCTTTTTCGAGAGCTTTCCTCAATCTCTGCGTCACGTATTTCGCCACTCTCGGCGATGGTACCCACACCGAGGACCTCGGATTTCTGATTTCTTCTGGTTGAAACATATCTACCATTTCATCTTCTTCCATGTGGTGGAGTTTTCGTTGCCTTTTCTTAGGCGGAGGCTGGCTCCCCTCGTCCCCTTCATTATCTGCATCCTCTTGGGTGGATGTGGGGGATATCGGCAGCTCCTCATCTGGGAAGCCTTCTGGGGATTCCTCCTCTGTACAACCCATATTGTCTTCCCCTGGGTAGGGGGTCTGGAGGCTCGGCACTTGAGAATCTTTCATGAATGCTTCCTTTAGTCTGAGGAACGCGTCAGTAGCCTCTGGGGCTCTTGTACCCGCCCTTTTCAGTTGGCCCGGGGGGGCCAGAAGAGTCTTTGCTCTTCCGGGCCTTATTACACCCCTTAGGGTCTTTAAAAGTTGCCCTTGTGGACGTGCTTTCTTCCTGCTTGGTGCGTTCTTCCTTCTGGCTCAGGAATAGTTCTATGGTATTTAGCCTTTCTTGCAAAGTCCTCACTCCTTGGGCCACTGCCTCTGTCAGTGAATCTTCCAGCACTTCTTTGAAGCTATAGGCTAAGTCTTCTTGGTAGACTGCCTCCTGCTCCTCTTCGCTCCACTCGAAGTTTGACATCTTTCTTTGTGTGCTGGCAGGTGCCTGAATCAATACCTGTCTAGGTGTAGTGGCCAATTCTAGTTCAGATTCTGGCTGGTAATACTCTTCATTGTGTTAATCACTCGCTCTAATCATGTGTCTCCGCTCCGTACCGGCATAGAGATAAGGGAATCGATTCCCTCGGAGCATTGTGTATGAAGCCCCACCCCCGCGAAGGTGGGGCCGCTGCTAGGAGCGCCGTGCCTTCTATTGGCGTATTCCCTGCACGTGGCTGCCCTCGCGAGGGGTGGGGGCTGCTCAACATAAAGCGTACGCTCACGTCGCAACCTACGCGGACTGGCCGCTCCTCCTCCCCAAGGGTGGGGGCTGTCTGACTCTGCTCCGCTCGCGGGGAATCTCCCGCTCGCGTTCCAAGGGTGGGGACTGCGTGCTCGCGGCTCTGCAAGGGAGTTCGGCAGGCCCCTGAGGTGTCGTACAGTACGACACGGGGCCTCTGAATCTCTCTACTGCATTAAATACCAAATCACCAACGCTGCTTCGCGCGCTCAACTATATAGGCTTATCCTACCATTCTCCACCGGTGTACAACTCCATATACGTTAATGACATAAAAAACACGTTTCTGTTAGCCAAGCATTACGCAGCTAAGATAAACTGGTACTTATCTTGTGGAGAGCAGGAAAAGAAGAGGAAGGACAGAGGAGCAGGAAGGACTAGGTCACATGGCCAGAGACTATGGGACTACAGGAATGATGGGATTTGAAGTTTTATTTGTAAAAAATAAAATAAAATAAAAAGTCAAAATTTAAAATGAAAGTTTTACAAAGTTTATATTTGTTGAAACTGCTGCAGAGTAGAAAATAAAGAAGATGAAGCTTAATGCTCGCCTCCGTCTTGACATAGAATTCAGGACAGTCACCTCTTCCATGGCTTCCCCTTGGAGCACACACAGATGCACAACAGCAGCCAACCATATTGTCACTGCGGCTACACTTTGATTCCACATGGCCAAGCAAGTGCCAAAGGGATTCCTAAACAGCTGTGGTAGCATGAGGGAACACAATGTATAAGAAAAAGAAACCTTGAGAAGTGAACGGGCTGAGGTGAATGAGCTGCCAACAGATACCCCAAACCTCCCTGCTCTGTGGGACATCTGGGCACACACCTAAACAAATGACTACCCATCCTCAATAAGTGACACAAAACATCATCATGAAACATACCTCTCATCTCCGAATGTCTCCCCACATCTCCACCATCATACACACAATCCAAAACATACTCAACAAACTCAACCAACCCTGATACACAGACAGCAAACATGCAGTCCCTTGCACAAGGAATGACATCAGGCAACCATCCCTTGCTACCCCCACCCTTGTGATGGTCCCTTCCCTACTTGTGAAATATATGTCCACATGGCCTATGGGCAAGTTAATCAATGCAATGCCACCATGCCCACCTCAAACAACCGTAAACATGACACAACACCCATGGACCCAAGTGCATAGGAAGTACCATGCCAACCACAGCATACATGGCTGATACACCCAAACACACTATGTCCAAACTGCCAAGAAAAATTAGCCTAATGGGATTCCCCATGCACCTAGGACAAGCAATCTCTTCCTTGGCATCTAAGGGGTTACTGACCAACATGCCTGCACTGCAAGGCATGGAAGTAGCCCAGCAACAGCTTTGTATGACAAAGATGTGAAACACGGGCAACTCCAAACATGTCATCTCCCCAAATCTGCCATTGTCCACATGCGTACATTGGCAATGAAGTTTTCACACTAAACATCACACTCACATGAAGCATGCACATATGTCCCACATCAAATAGGCCAGTACCAATTTGACGCACAGAGTGTGGCCAAACACAAATGAAGTCATTGGATATACTTAGTTGGAGTTCATGCTTAAACAAAAGGAGCACATGGAGAAAGAAGCACAGAAGCATGCATACACCAGCAAGCTAAGACATGCTGCACATGACATCAAAAGTGCTGTTGAACAAAAACATATAAATATATTGCCAGAGCACTTTGTACAATGATGGTAACAGGAAATTGTATGTGAATAAATAAATGGAACAAAAGGAAAACTACAACTAGTGAACTATACGCGTGAGTCAGAGGGCTAGTCCATGCCTCAACTAAGGCCAATTCTCCATCCACATCCCCCACTTGCAGGTGAGCCTCTGGTGTTTCCCAGAGGGCTTGCAGGCCCTCCCTTATCCGAGACTCAATCTACTCCATTGCCCTGCAAGAATCTTCAAGGATGGCAGCCCGCATCTGAATGTACCTCACATGCCCCCAACAACTCAATCTGGCAACTGTTCCTGTCAGAGGCTTTCCTGTCAGCATCTCACAGTGCAGGCACATGAGTATAGTTTGTCACCAGAGGCTGACTGAGCTCATACCTACACCTGTCCACTTCATAAATGTGTGCCATTACATACTTCCAGCCTTTAAGGCTTGTGCAACACACATGCCATGCAAAGCACTAACTTGATTAAGCCATGCATGCTCATGCAGGACATACCAAATCTGTGGAGATGTACACCCTGTGACTGCTCACCAGCAGCCTAGATGTATGCATGTAGGTCAAGGACCTGTGTAAGCACCTCTGAGTTGATCCTCTCTAGATTCCGGAGGCAAAGGAGTGCCAACAGATGGTGGACTGCATGGTGCACCTCTACAGGGGCACCTGCCTAAAGGGCCGCTTTTGCCTGCCTCTGTATCCTAAGATCATCCCAGTGCTTCTTTGTATGTTCCACTGTACGGACTGCCATCCCTCTGCATTGATAGAAGCCCTGTTGTCCACCCATATCTGTTGGTGGACACACATTTCAAGCTGCTTCTGTGGAATGAAGAGGGTGTTATAATTAGTCAGGACCTGATCACCCAGGATGCCAACTTCTCCAACTGAGAAGTTGACAGCCCACAGCCTTGTCATGAGGTGCTGGTTGGTGTTGCAGGCATGGTGCAACTAAGGTTGGTGGGGTGAAGCTGGGCCCTGACTATGCGTACTGTGAAGCTGTGGTGATGGCATACAGGGGTAGAAGTACTGATATGGCATATAAGGTCCTCACAGAGACTGACAGGAGCGGCACAGAAGAACAGTCTATGGGGAAATAGCAGGCACTCCAAGGCAGTGCTAGTGGCCATCAGCTAGTTACTACCTACCTAGGAGGAGGAGATGTTAGGATATGGAGGCAAAATAAGGCTGGAGGAGGCAAGATATGGCACAAGGAAGGAGCTACAGCAAGGCACAGGTGTCTACACTTCATGCACAAGGCAGCAGTGACACAATCAGCAGAAGGGCTCAATGCACAAGAGTTACATGCCACACGCATAGGCATGTGACTCTGTACAAATGTGCTTAAGTATGCCTCTAACCTGCATGTGCCTAACCTTCCATGCACGGATGCAGTGAGAGTTAGGGTGTAGCAATGCAAATTTGGAGGCAGTAGCAAAGGTGTGGTTGTAGCATGCATATTTCCTGCCATGCATGGAGGCACAGTTATTGATGGGGGACCACTTGGATTTTGAGGCAGCGAGATTTGCATGTACCATTTCATGAATTCCGCTGGCACCATGAATGGGAGGGGTCTGCAGAGAGGGAGAGGACGAGTGTATGAAATAGGGCAGAAGAAAGGTCCACCTGCTAAACGTGCCAGAAGATCCCTTCTTTCTCACCTTTTTATCCTTTTTGGCGTTCTTCCGGGACGTGGCTTCTTTCTTTTTCACCGACCGTGACTTGTATAAAAGCTGGAACACGAGTCCTCGGGTTCCAGCGTGGAAGTCGGCTGCCAAGCCGGCAGCGTTCGAATATCCAGGAACAATGGCGATTAATCCAGGAAGGAGGATAACGAAAGGTAAGGAATAGAAGGGGGTGGAGGGTTCCAGGACTGAAGGAAGATAGAATGCACGATACACAGGGAGCAAACACGTCTAGTAACTCGTAGGGATAGAGTTCAGACGCGTGGAGCCGCGGGGGCGTGCTGGTTTTTGTCACGCACTCCACACACTCACCTCTCAGTGTCCCTAGTGTTCCCCTTGCCCGTTCTCGCACCTCCATCCCACCCCGACATTTTGCCCGGTTCCGGGACTCACTTGTGCTTTCCCCGTGTCCCCATGTGCCACCGCGCATGTTTCGACATGCTGCCTACTCGCGGAGACGCCCGTTCCATTGGCGTGTTCCTTGGCGATTGCGAGACCGGCCTTTTCCGCGTCACATGACCAACATCTCCCGCTCACGTGTTTCCAAGTTACGCTCACGTGATGCGGTTGCGACTCATGTGACCGGAAGTTAATAGGCAGCGCCGGTATTTAAACAGCTGCATCGCAACACTTCGGTGCTTCACAGTTGTTTATTTGGATACCTGTTCGGCACTACACTTATACCTTTGGATTACTTGGTTCTGACCTCGGATTACACTACGGACTGCTATCGGATTCTCCCTGGCTTCTGGCTTCTGCTTCATTGGATTCCTTGTTACGATTCACGGACTGCCTTCTGGACTTCTACTTACTTAACCCTTTGGTACTACGTTCCGCTCAGTTTCCTTGTCCGGATTTTGGCATCAGGTGGGCCCGGCACACGCAGCACACCCTGACTACTTCCCTGCAAAAAGGAAACAGCCTTGCTGGGTCCCGGAACCTCCTCTATGGGTGCAGCAAATACACCACTGCCACTTATTGGTAAGACCGTTCCACTTCCTTGTTGCCTGGTTTGTTATTGCTGTCTTAGGCTTGTTACTTAACCGGTGCTTTCTTTACAGTGGTTCGGGGTTCACAGAGGTCCACGGTTCCGGAAGATCATCTCCCACCTGTGGCCTCAAAGGTTGTACAGAGAGTGATTTAGATTCTCTTTGTGCGGCACTTGTGGACAGAGGACTCTTCTGACTACACGACAGTCAAGACACAACAGACTGTGAAGCCATCCTGTCGTGTAGTCAATAGAGGGAGCCGCGGATGACCCCTTGGCCACTACGGTCCAAGCCATAACCGTGTTATGTGCAGATATGGCCGCAGCAAACACTGCCATTCACCAACGTTTAGACAACATCCAAAGCACTAGACACCCCCTGCCCCCGGATGCTGAGTTCGGGGATGTGTCACCAGCCCCACACCCTGTCCCGCCTCCTGTTCCACCCACTCAAAATCCCATACCCGTGGTGCTCCCCTCTCCTTTTCCATTGGCTGCCCCCGAGAGATTTCATGGGGATCCTAGTAAGTTTAGAACCTTCTTGAATCAATGCAAACTGCATTTCTTGTGCAGGCCCCAAGCCTTTCCAGACTCAACCACTAAAGCAGCATTTACCCTCTCACACCTAGCCGGTATTGCCGCTGCCTGGGCTAACCCGCTCCTGGAAAATGATAACCCAGCACTTTATGATGTTGATTTACTGGTCACGGAAATGTCCCGGGTGTTCGACACTCGTCACAAGGTTCAGTCCTGAGATCTGGAACTCCTGGAACTGGGACAAGGGAGAGGGCCCTTAATCGAGTATATAACAAAGTTGAATCAGTTTGCAGCCGAGATGTCTTGGCCTGAAAGTAAAAAGGCTGTTGTGTTTTATAGAGGTCTAAACAACGCTATGAAGGACGCCCTTGCTGTTGTTCCCTCCTTGCCAACCTCTGACCAGGACTTAGTTAACCTAACCCTACAGTTGGACGCCAGGCGTTCTGAACGCAGGGCTGAGGCCGGTTTTGCTCACACGTCAACCCCATCTGTCACCCTTGCTGCCTCCAGCACCAGTCACGAACCCATGCAGATCGGGGGCATAAGGAGCCCAATCACACCCATAGAAAGGGAACGCAGGAGGGTGGACAATGCATGCTATTATTGCAGCCTAATTGGTCATTACGTGAAGGAGTGTCCCCGTCGGCCAAAGCTCAAGTCTTTGGGTTTTCGGAGTGCTCGACCCTAGAACTGGGGGCTGGGTTGAGCGCTTCTTGTTACACCCCGAACCCCATTCCTGCATTCAGTCGCATCAGGCCCATACATGTACAGGCTATTCTTCAACCCACGCCTGCTGTCTCACACCCGGTTACTATTATCATCGACTCCGGGGCCACGGGTAATTATATTGACATTGCGCTTGCTCAAACCCTGAAACTACCCCTTCTAACCAAATCCAGGCCAGAACCAGTGCAGGCAGTCGATGGTACGTCTCTGATTTCTGGGCCCATCAAACAGCAGACAGCCCCAATGCTCCTGACCATACAGGCTATACACCAGGAAACCCTGAGCTTTGATCTCATCTCGATGCCCCAGTTTGGGTTAATATTGGGGATACCTTGGCTCCAGGAGCACAATCTGTTAATAGATTGGAAAGCAGGTTCTGTGCACTTTGAATCTGATCTCTGCCAACACTATTGCCTACTAGCAATCACTAGCAACAACACACCCGCTCAGGCTTTGGGGGCCATTGCTCACTTGACCATAGAGGATTCTACGATTCCCCCAACAGAACATCATATAGTAGGACTGATCTCCACACTTGTTCCCGCCCAATACCAGGATTACACAGGGGTGTTTGATCGTGGTTTATCTGAAGTACTTCCCCCACACCGTCCTTACGACTGCCCAATAGACTTGGTTCCAGGTAGTGCTATTCCCACAGGCTGGATTTATTCTCTCTCTCCTACAGAAGACCTAGCCCTGAAGGATTACATCCAGAAGTCCCTCCGTCTAGGCCATATACGCCCTTCCACTTCCCCAGCGGCTAGCCCCATCTTCGTCCCCAAAAAGGAGGGCGATCTGCGGCCGTGTGTGGACTATCGCCGGCTTAATGCCATCACAAAAAAAGACCGCTACCCCATTCCTCTAATCATGCCCCTGCTAGACCGCCTCACACACGCGACTGTCTTCACTATACTGGATCTCCGTGGTGCTTACAATCTAGTCCGTGTGCACCCTAGAGACGAATGGAAGACCGCCTTTTGCACCCGCTACGGTTTGTACGAATATACGGTCATGCCATTTGGCCTGTGCAATGCACCGGCCACGTTCCAGAGATTCATGAATGACATATTTTCCGATATCCTGGACGTGTTTGTCGTGGTCTACCTGGACGACATTTTGATTTTCTCCCAGAATATGAAGGAACACGTACAACATGTTCGGGAAGTGCTTTCTCGCCTACAAAGACACTCCTTGTTTGCCAAACCCGAGAAGTGCCAGTTCCATGCAGACTCTGTGGAGTTCCTCGGTTTTCATATCACGTCCGGGGGGTTGGCCATGAATTCATCCAAGGTGAGGGCGGTGTTGGACTGGCCGGTCCCCAAAACCCTGAAGGCACTTCAGTCTTTTCTTGGCTTTGCTAATTTCTATAGGCGTCTTATCTCTGGGTTCTCGTCTCTAGTGGCGCCCCTTACTTCTCTGACAAGTCCTCGCACTCCCTTCCTGTGGACGGAGTCACACCAACAAGCCTTCGAGGCCCTAAAAATGGCATTCACTACCGCCCCTATCCTACAACACCCGGACACAGAACTGCCGCAGACTTGTCACGGTTTATTCAAATCATCAGAACTTGCAGGATCTAGCATCCTTGAAATGTGTCAACAGCAGACAGGTCAGATGGCATTTATTCTTTGCAGCTTTTGATTTTGTTGTCAAGCATCGCTCGGGTTCTACCCACGGCAAGGCCGATGCATTGTCGCGTTCCCCTGGGGGGGGGGGGGGTGGCCTTGCCGGTGTTTCCAGATACTCTTCTGGATGTCGGCAAGGTAGTTTGTTTGTGTACACCGACCTTGCCTTTACTCGAAGCTGTTCGGAGCTGGGTCACCCTACACCCAGACCAGTTGTCCGAATGGGACCTTGTGATTCATGATGGACTGCCCTTTATCTCCGATTGCCTATTCTTGCCCTCTGCAGATACCCGCAACATGGCCTTGGAGTGGTCCCATGACGCCCCTGTTCATGGACATCCCGGCCAGAAATGCACGTTGGCGTTGCTGAAACGATGGTGCTGGTGGCCGTCCATGAAGAGGGACGTGGAATGTTATGTCAACACCTGTGCAGTTTTCGCACAATGTAAACATCGTAGGGGTCATCCTGTGGGTCTCCTGCTTCCTTTACCCGTCCCTCCCAGGCCCTGGCACACCTTGACCATGGATTTCATCACCGATTTGCCCCGGGTCCAGGGCTTCGATACCTTGTGGGTGGTCATTTATTCCTTTTCTAAGATGGCTTGTTTCATTCCCTGCAGGGGCATTCCCTCCGCTCCTACACTGGCCAGGTTGTTCTTTGAGAATGTTTTCTGTCTCTTCGGGCTTCCTTCGGTTCTCATCTCGGATAGGGGTTCCCAATTTTCGTCGCGCTTTTGGCGTGCCCTGACCAAACTACTTGGTATGGATGTCCGCTTCTCCTCAGCATATCACCCCGAGACGGACGGCCAGACCGAAAGGCTCAACCAGACTTTGGAGCAGTATCTACGCTGTCTGACCTTGCAGATGTAAACATCCTGGTTGAGAGTGTTGCATCTCGCGGAATTTGCTTACAACAATGCTGTGCATTCCTCCACTGGTTTCTCCCCCTTTTTTGTACTGGATGGTCAGCACCCCCTTATTTTACCCTTCGCGGACCTGCCCTCCTCTATCAACCCGGCTGCCACTGCTTGTGTTAGGGACCTGTCCTCCATCCACGCACAGGTCTCGACTCACCTCATCGAGGCTCAGGCGTCCATGAAGGCACAGGTGGATAGGAAATGGGTGATGGCCCCGTTGTATTCCGTGGGGTCCCGTGTCTGGTTGTCTACTCGTCACTTACGACTGGTGGGTTGCCGCAAGCTTTTGCCTCGTTTTGTGGGACCCTATGTAGTCACCCGCGTTATCAACCCTGTGTCCTATCGTCTTGCGCTCCCGGGGTCCTGGCGGCTTCACCCAGTTTTCCATGTCTCCCTGCTCAAGCCCTGTCCTGCTCCTACGCGGCTTTGTGCCCCTGTTGCTCCGGTGTCTCTGTCCGCCCCGGATGTGTTCGAAGTCTCTGCTATCCTGGGCTCCCGTGTCTGTAGGGGTTGTCTTCAGTACCTTGTGGACTGGTCGGGGTATGGCCTGGAGGAAAGGTCCTGGGTCCCTGCTGCTGATGTCCATGCCCCCCGCCTGGTGGCATGTTTCCATAGGGACAATCCTTCGTGTCCACGGGGTCGTGGGCCTTTGGGTGGGGGATCTGTCACGCACTCCACACACTCACCTCTCAGTGTCCCTAGTGTTCCCCTTGCCCGTCCTCGCACCTCCATCCCACCCCGTCCTCTTGCCCGGTTCCGGGACTCACTTGTGCTTTCCCCGAGTCGCCATGTGCCACCGCGCATGGTTCGACATGCTGCCTACTCGCGGAGATGCCCGTTCCATTGGTGTGTTCCTTGGCGATTGTGAGACCGGCCTCTTCCGCATCACATGACCAACATCTCCCGCTCACGTGTTTCCAAGTTACGCTCACGTGATGCGGTTGCGACTCATGTGACCGGAAGGTAATAGGCAGCACCGGTATTTAAACAGCCGCATCGCAACACTTCGGTGCTTCACAGCTGTTTATTTGGATATCTGTTCGGCACTACACTTATACCTTTGGATTACTTGGACTGTGACCTCGGACTACACTACGAACTGCTATCGGATTCTCCCTGGCTTCTGGCTTCTGCTTCATTGTATTCCTTGTTACGATTCACGGACTGCCTTCTGGACTTCTACTTACTTAACCCTTTGGTACTACGTTCCGCTCAGTTTCCTTGTCCGGATTTTGGCATCAGGTGGGCCCGGCACACGCAGCACAGCCTGACCTACTGCCCTGCAAAAAGGAAACAGCCTTGCTGGGTCCCGGAACCTCCTCTACAGGTGCAGCAGATACACCACGGCCATTTATTGGTAAGACCGTTCCACTTCCTTGTTGTCTGGTTTGTTATTGCTGTCTTAGGCTTGTTACTTAACCAGTGCTTTCTTTACAGTGGTTCGGGGGTTCCCAGAGGTCCACGGTTCCGGAAGATCATCTCCCACCTGTGGCCTCAAAGGTTGTACAGAGAGTGATTTAGATTCTCTCTGTGCGGCACTTGTGGACAGAGGACTCTTCTGACTACACGACAGTCAAGACACAACAGTTTTCTAGGAAGCTGGCGAGTGCACGCAAAGGCTAGACTGCTGCAGTTCTGTGTCGGCTGCCATTTTGGATGGGTTGCAGAGTTAATGCTGCGGTGCATCAAGGACCATGAAGTCCAGAAGGGTCGAACTCGGCCATTCATGACAGCATGCCTCCTCCTGAGCCTGGACCCACCCAGTTTACCTGGCTGTATTCGATGAAACCTTTGCAGTAGACGAGAAGCATTCATGTTAGAAACTGGTTCCCATGCACGCTTACTAGGGGGATATCCTTTCCACTCCACCAAGTATTGTAATTGACCTCGTCTATTTCTGGAATCACATATCCTGGAGACCTCAAATTCGACCTGATCGTTGATGAGCACAGGATTAGGTCTAGGAACTGTCTGATTGGATTGTACATATGGCTTCAATAAGGAGGTCTGAAAGACCAGATGAATTATTTTCCAGGAGTCTGGGAGCTGAAGTCGATATGCCACTAGGTTAATGATTTCTTTGATGGTGAAGGGTCTGTAACACTTGGGAGCCAGTTTGTTAGGCTGTAGATGTCGAGGAAGGAGTCTGGAAGATAGCCAGACTCCGTCCCCTATTGAATAAGAAGAGCTAGGTCTTCCCTTAGCGTCTGCATATCGTTTAACAGCTATCCTGGCCTTACCAAATGTTCTTTAGCATCCTTGTGAACGTTCACCAACTTTTCAATCCAGGAATCAACTGCAGGTACCGGGGTAGGATGTGGCAAAATTGATGGCAAAACCCAAGGATGGAATCCTTGACTGCAGAAAAAAGTGCTTGTTTTGATGGCCGAATGGTCTGAATTGTTGTAAGCGAATTCAGCTACCGGAATCAATAGTGACCAATCATCCTGGACCTTGCTAGCAAAACAGCGGAGATATTGCTCTAAAGTCTGGTTGGTTCTTTCTGTGATCCCATTGGTTTGAGGGTGATATCCTGAAGACAATGCTCGCTGAATACCTAGAATTTGACATAGGTGTTTCCATAACTAGGATATGTACTGGGGGCCTCTGTCGGAGATGATCTTGGATGGTAATCCATGAAGTCTGAATATGTGTTCAATAAATATCCTGGCAAGTTCAAGTGAAGAGGGCAATTTGAACAGTGGTGTGAAATGAGCTGTATGGGTAAACAAGTTAATTGTAACCATTATGGTTGTATATCCCCGGGATGGTGGTAATTCCACAATAAAATCTGTAGCGATGAATTCCCAAGGACTTGTTGGTAATGTAGGTTGATGCAGAAGACCGGCCGGTTTTCTATTGTCGTGTTTGTTTTGATTGCACACAGCACAGGATTGAATTAGTCCTTTATGTTAGTGGTCATTCTTGGCCACCAAAATTGTCTCTGTAGGAGCTGAAGGGTATTAGTGATGTCTCAATGTCCTGAATGAAAGGTATCATGACAGAGATTCATGACTTTATTTCTCAGCTCTTGTGTAGGGATGACCAGTCGTTGATCCTTGAAGAGATAACCATCCTTTGTATTCAAGTTCCAATGATTATTCTGGGTGTATTCCTTCCAGAGATCTGAGGAAGGAGTATGGGCATGAATGTCTTCCAGGAGGCAATTGGTTTGTGCCACAAACAAAGTTTTTGGAAACATCTTGGGAAATACCCTGACATCCACAGATTCACAGTCAGGACGTCTGGACAAGGCGTCAGCAACAATGTTATTGATTCCGGGAAGGTGGTTGATCTGAAACTGGTACTGCGCAAAAAAGAAGGCCCAACGAGCCTGGCGACTGTTTCTGCACTCCAGGGATTGTAATACTTGTAAGTTCCGATGATCTGTTCGTACTTGCACTGGATATTTAGCTCCCAGTAGTAAATGACACCAATCAGTGAATGCTTGTCGGATGGCCAAAAGCTCCTTCTCCAGGACCGAGTAATGGCATTCACTTGAGGTCAAGGTACGGGATAGGTAGGCAATTGAATGTTTCATCTTGTCCTCAAATTCTTGTTTTAGGACTGCCCCAATAGCATAGTCAGAAGCATCGGTTTCCACCAGGAAGATTCGATCTATGTCGGGTTGGGCTAGGATAGGACCTTCAGTGAACTTTCTTTTTAGATGTTGGAAGGTCTTCTCTTGTTCTGTAGACCAAACAAACGGTGTATCCTTCTTTATAAGAGCCACAATGGGTTGTACAATTACAGAAAATGTAGGAATGAAAGTCCCAAGAAGGATTGTATTTGCTTCACAGTGGTAGGCGCTGACCACGAAAGTATGGAATCTATCATGCCAGGGTCCATTCCAATTCCTTTAGGACTGAGCACAAAACCCAGGTAGTGAACGGTTTGAGTATGGAATAAACATTTTTCAGGTTTGGCCAGGAGTTATTTTTCTCGTAATCGCTGTAGAACTGCCTTAACATGTTCTTCATGAATCTGAGGGTCTTTAGAATAAATCAATATGTCATCCAGGTATACGATAACAAAAAGGAACAACATATCCAAGAACACTCTGTCCATGAATTGTTAGAATACCGCAGGAGCGTTGGCAAGACCGAAGGGCATGACCAAATACTTAAAGTGGCCAAAAGGAGTTCTAAAGGCCGTCTTCCATTCATCACCCTCCTTAATTCTAATGAGATGGTAAGCACCCCTAAGGTCGAGTTTGGCGACTATAACAGCTCCTCGAACGGCCTCCAGAATATCTAAAATGAGTGGTAATGGATAACAGTCCTTGAGGGTACATTGATTAAGACCACGGTAATCTAAACAAGGTCGTAACTCCCTTGTTTTTTTCTTGGGAACAAAAAACAAGGAAGCACCTGCGGGAGACTTTGAAGTCCAGATGGTTCCATTTGCTAAGTTGGTATCCAGGTACTCACGTAGGGCCTTCTTTTCAGGCTCGGATAATATAAACATTCTCCCAAATGGAATCACAGCGGAAGAGTCCGTTTCTATGGCGCAATCCTCAGGTCTGTGTGGCGGAAGAGCTTGAACAATGTCTGTTGAAAACACATCAGAAAATGCCTGGTAAGTTTCCGGTACCTGCATAATGTTGGACACGCTTAAGGAGTATGGTTCATGGTCCTGAGGGTTTACTAGAGGGATCCGGGATGTGTCCTGACATAAACTGTGTGGCATACAATACTCAGAGCCAAGGAACAAGGTACCTGCTGTCCAATTGCTGTAAGGGTTGTGCTTCTGTAACCATGGCATGCGTAGTACCATAGGATAGTGGGCAGCCTTTATGATGTCAAACCATATTCTTTCCTGGTGGTTGTTTATTGATAATTGTAGTTCCTTTGTTTGGTGAGTAATAGGGCCTGAAGACAAAGGTCTTCCGTCGATTCCCTCCACAGGTTGTATCACTTCTTTGAGCTCTCTCGGAATCCCATGAGTGGTGGCCCATTCATGATCAAGGAAAATCCCCATGGCACCTCAGTCCACAAGAGCCATGATGGGAAAGGATTCATTCTCTGTAGATGTCAGTACAGTTTGTAGAAGTACTAAGGTGTTCTGTCCAGGAGTATTCAAGGAAGGAATGGATGCGGAGCAGGCATCTCTCTCCCGAAGCTGTGCTCCGTTTAGGATCGGGAGCTGGCGTTTCCCGAACGCCAGGGTGGTGCTATAGGACATTCTATGGCCAAATGTTTGTCAGAGGCACAGTATATGCAGAGACCAGTATCAATTCTGCAGAGCCTTTCTTGTGGAGAAATTGGCCCCCTAAAGGCACCTAGTTGCATGGGTTCCGGATCAGGGGTTGGTGGAGCAACGGTCTCTTTGGTAGTTAAGTATTCAGTAGCTGTCTTTGGGGAGGTTTTACCTTTCTTTTCTCAGCCTTGCTCTCCTGGATATTGAAATCTATCTGCAAGGAAATATCCATAAGGGCCTGAAAGGTTCCTGGACGAGCCACTCTGGCTAGCTCATCCTTAACCTCATTGTTTAAACCTCTTCTGAAGAGAGTGAAACTGGCTTCTTGCGACCAATCTGCTTCTTTGGCTAGCTGCTTGAAGCGAGTGACATAAGAGAGCATGTCCTGACTCCCTTGCTTAAATTCAAGAAGTCTTTCTTGTGCGCTGTAGACGAGCTCAGGTCGATCGAACATGGCTTTTAGGGCAACCACAAATCCTTCGTAGTCATCCAAAAGCTGATCTCCAGAATTAACCAAGGGAGTAGCCCAGGTTAATGCATTACCCGTTAAGTGGGATATCATGAATCCAACCTTTGCTCGTGGTGTTGAAAAATAGTAGGGTTTGAAAGTGAAGTGCACTAAGCATGAATCAAGGAAGGAACGTAGGGACCTAGAAGATCCATCATACTTATCCACAACTTCGCCAAGCAGAATGCTCTCCTTGACTGCGGAATCCCGGGATAGGACCAGCTGTTTTAAAGCTGCATTTTCGGCTTTAAGATTTTGAACCTCGGTAGTTAATTCTTGCATACCTCTCATGAGGTCTTGGACTGCCGCTTCCAGATCAGTTTCTGTATCAGGTTCTGGGCGTTTCAATCTGTCAGAAGCTTCTTTCTCACCTTTTTATCCTTGTTGGCGTTCTTCCGGGACGTGGCTTCTTTCTTTTTCACCGACCGTGACTTGCATAAGCTGAAACGCGAGTCCTCGGGTTCCAGCGTGGAAGCCGGCTGCCAAGCCGGTAGCGTTCGAATATCCAGGAACAATGGCAATTAATCCAGGAAGGAGGATAACAAAAGGTAAGGAATAGAAGGGGGGGTTCCAGGAGTGAAGGAAGATAGAATGCACGATACACAGGGAGCGAACTCAAACATGTCTAGTAACTCGTAGGGGTAGAGTTGAGACGCGCGGAGCCGCGGGGGCGTGCCGGTTTTCTAGGAAGCTGGCGAGTGCATGCAAAGGCTAGACCGCCGCAGTTCTGTGTCGGCGGCCATTTTGGATGGGTTGCAGAGTTAATGCTGCGGTGCATCAAGGACCATGAAGTCCAGAAGGGTTGAACCTGGCCATTCATGGCAAAACGTGGTGGTAAGCCTACAGGTGCCTGTGCGCCACCAAGGCACACTAGGCCAAGAGGGGCCAGTCTGCAGAGCAGGAACATGCAGCACCCCATGAAAAAGCACTGGTAAAAGAGAAGGGGCCATCAAGGATGAGGGGCTTTACTGATGAGGAGCTAACAATCCTCACGATTTACATCCAAGAACATCAGGTCGACCTGTACACTTGGACTGGCAGAAGCCTTCCTGTGACACAGCAGTGGAGGATGTGGCAGGAGGTCACAGATCACATCAATGCCTGCAGGGTGGAGAGGCGCACTGCGGAAGAGGTCCGCAAGAGCAAGGGGGACCTCATGTGACCGACTAAAAAGAGAAGCTCAGCAGCAATATGGCCTCTGCCTAGGATACTGGAGGTGGATCACCACATGTAGATGAGCTGACTCCATTTATAGAAGTTGCCAGTGGCCTCCTCAGCAGTGAGCAGGTGGTTGGTGTGGGAGCAATGGACACCCATGCAGCCTCATCAGGTGAGTGCTATGTGTGCATGTGTGCATGTCTACACATGATATGCTATCAAATGTTGTGGTACTGTTGGTTGGGGTCCTTTTCACCCACCCATGAGTACTAGAGTAATGCATCCATGGTAATTTCCATTACATGTTGTGCATCCTAGAAGGTGGATGCTTGAACTCTGTTTGTGATATATCCCATCCAAAAAAAACACTTGGTCACCAAGTTTGGGCGGAATACACTTCGGGTCAACCAGGGCTTTCCCCATGTCAGATAAATATAAATTGAATAACAGGAGGGCCAAATTGCTACCCTGCTTTAGGTCCATATTAGATTTGATCGGGACCGAGGTGCCCCCATTGCCCTCTAGCCGGACCTTGGAACGGGTCTGATCCTGCAGCATCATGATCATTTTAAGTAGGCCAGATGGTATTTCCCAACTAGATAGCTTCCCCCAAAGTCTTGCACGATTGACCGTGTCAAATGCAGTGCTGTAATCTACAAATTCTGCATAGACAGGCCTCTTACGGATTTGGTAGGCTTGCTGAATAATGGCAGTAAGGGCCAGGGTATTAAAAGCAGTGGAACAGCCCTTTCTGAAGCCAGTTTGGTTCCAGGGGATGATGTTTTCAGCCTCTGCCTGGCTGGTTAGTTCCTCAAGAAGGACCCTTGCAGAGACCATAGATGGAACATCTAACATCGCCAATAGGCTGTAATTGTGAGGGTCAGCGTGAGAACCTTTTTTTAAAATCAGGACCAAAATACTGTCATGCCAGGAATGGGGGAGAGCTTGAGAGGCAGCAATACAGCAGAAAAGATGGTGGAGGACGTCCGCCCATAAAGCAATGTCAGTTTTGATTAGGAAGTTGCAAAGGCCATCAGGAAGGCTTGGTAATGCTGATCAACCTGGGAACCTATTCCTTGCTTTTCCCAAACCTCCTGACACCAGGCAGCTGGAAACTACACGACTGTCTAGGATTGAGGCCACCCAAAGTATCAGAGATTTAAGCAATCCACTCAGGCTCAGAGACTCAATTGATTTCTGAGCGAATCAAATATTGACCATTAACGAGCTGCCACAATTTCCTGGTGTCATTGGTTATGGTTGTCATCACCAGATCTCGCCACTTTTGGCATTTCTAGGAAAATGATGGAGTATAAGCCACTTAGTATACTGTGCCCTTATCGACCTGCCAACGGCATATGAGCCTGATCTAAAAACAAGAGAGACAGACTATGTAACTCTTTATGGGTCGATTTCTCTTTATCACAAATAGATTTATCATAGCCATGGGTATGTTTCTTGGCTAGTCCCATAGCCCCCCCCCCCCAATATAATATTAGCCTCATATTTTGCCAGTGTCGCCAAACCCTCATCCGCCACCCAAGATGAAGAAGGCCCTGTCGGTATAAAATCAGCAAAATCCCTGTGAGGTGGCCAGGGTAGCCTCAATTCTAGAAGAATTCCACGCAATACGAGTCAAAGCCTTGTTAATCAAAACTGTCCCCGGGTGCGGTCATCAAAGTTGGGCCTCTCAACATCAAGGCTTAGAATATTTGGAAGATGATCACTCTCCATGTAATGGTGAATAACCATGTCAGTGACCACACATGGTCTGTGGGCCACCAACACATAATCAATAATGCTAGAACAAGTGGGGGTGGATCGTGTAAACTGTGGGGGACAGTGAGCTGGCCGTGTGCCATTCATCATGATGAATCCTCTAGAATAGAGAAGAGTTGGCCAAGAAAGACCCCAAGGGCAGTAATAGTCAAGTCTCGACTCAAACACAGAGCCTGAGGTGTGTTGTGAGGCCTCAGCCTCCACCTCATGATCAAAATTCCTGGGAATCCTAGAGTTAAAATCTCCACTCAAGAATATTGGAGAGGCACTTGTTTCCGAATCAAGCTACCCATCCAAATATCTAAAAACTGCTCCATGTGCCACAGCATAGGGGGGATCATAAATGTTAAGTATGATTTCTTTTATCCCAGATGAGTCATTGGAAGTCGTCCGACCAACCAAAATGTTAGAGGAATTGCATAGAATCTCAGTCAACAGCAAGGTTTTTTTTACACCCCAAACCAAACCACCCTTTGGTCTGCCGATTCGCCCCTTAATTGCCTGTTTTTGGAGAATAGCCCAGCCATCTAAAACCAATGAGTCCATCGGCTAGGTCTTCTCTAGTGCAATAGCACTGAAGCAATCAATATGATCAAACAGGCCATCATCTTCATACAGGTGTCGATGCCCCTAGGGTTCCAGTTAAGAGTAAAAAGTGATGGTTAGGGACCCCTCCTATTACTCTGGCGCACTAACAAATAAAGGCGGACAAAGTAGCCTCCGCTCTAGTGACCAGGACAGGTAGTACGTTTTCCAAAACTCCAAACATTGATGCAGAATCACAGCTAGTTGTACTGTGCCAACTATTCCGGGATGAGTTGAATAAGTTTGGTGAATTGGAAAGCATGCCATCCAGTGATGAGACAGCGTTAATTGCAAACGCAGCCGGAAGTTTGTTTAGGTGAAAGGACAAGTTAAGTACATTCAAGATAGTGGATGGGTGCACTTCCGCCGTAAATACCACGCTGTTGATAATGGAGACATCTAAACAGTGACTGCGGGAGCAGTAGAACAGTTCTTTTCTGAAATGTCACAGTTACTAGTAACCTCAGGGCTGGATGGCACGGCCTTGAGAACATGAGTTACGGATTTCACATCCACACAGCCCCTTGAGCCCCTCACATAAAACGCTATCTTCACAAGCAGGGAGCAAGAGCAAGAGACCGGAACCCCCGCCTAGGACCAGCGAAACCGACTCAATACGTGTTGAACCCAGGCAGTGGACCGACACT
Organism: Ambystoma mexicanum; assembly: GCF_040938575.1. NCBI lineage: Eukaryota > Metazoa > Chordata > Amphibia > Caudata > Ambystomatidae > Ambystoma > Ambystoma mexicanum. The sequence continues at coordinate 1,420,398,933 of NC_090923.1, forward strand.
GTCAGCTCGGCTTTCCACTGTTTGCACAGATCAGAATGAGAAGTTGAGATGGTATCGGTGCCCAAAGGGACAGTATTATGCTCCTTAGATGTTGGATAGAAATCAGTGATTTTAATGGGTGATTTAAGATGAAGGGTATCTTTAGTTACACCAAACTGAAAAGTCTTTCACATGAATGATTTGGATACTCGATTAGGAGGCAAGGTAGCACATGTGGTGACCTCAACCAGGGCAAAAAAGGGTTGCTTAATAAGTGACTTGGCCTCCCCAGAGCCTAGCAGGTCAAAGTCCAGGGCTTGCCCTCCCAGGAAAGAGACATCCACACCCAACTTCTTTCCATCAACAGGGCAATAGTTGTTAGTCAGTAAACTGATGGGGGGAGATGTTGACAGGGTGGAAAGCACCAAATTTGGCGTAGTTTTGGCAATGCGGCTGCAGTAGTACTTCGAGTCTCCATGGGCTTTAGGCTTAGTGCGGCCACCTCTTGCTCTGCTCGCTTTGTTGCTCTTCGTTCGAGCAGCCTGATAGCCTTCCGCTTCATTATGCCTCCCAAGTACCAGCACTACTGTGATAAATAAGAGCGCATAGACTTACCGCAGTAAAGGCATAGCAGTTGTAGTGAGTAAACTCACCTGCTTCTGACTTCAAACAAAGAGCACAGAACACACTACTGCACACTGGTGTACTCCACGGGGGTTTGGAAGTTTTAGAGGCTCCTCCTCCAGCAAGAAGCAGTCGAGAGTAAAGACAGACTCTGTGCCAACAACGTTCCTTGAGATGAACACAGAACACACTAGTGCACATCGCTATCATGTGGGCATCTTGGGTAGTTGGCACTGAAGTGCATGATGTGTCCCTTGGCATCACAGATTACCTGCACATTGATGGAATGCCAATGTTTACTGTTTCTATAAATGTACTCTGTGTCTCGGGGGGTTGTAGCACTACATGGATGCAGTTGATGGCGCCCAGGACCCAGGGAAAGTGTGCAAATGCATAGAATTCCTGGCACTCTGTCTTGCCCACAGTGTGAATGGCATATGAATGTGATTATGCACACATGCTAGGGTGCAACGCAAGACCTGGTGGAGGTACCTGGATTGTGTGGGCTGTGATATTTCATCCATAATGGCTGTGGTATGCTGGAATGATCCTGTGGCCCGGAAGTGTAAGGATGATAGCACTTTGACCAGAGGTGGCACAGCCCGTGAGAACATCATGGGTGATACCAAGTCATTCTCCCACTCCCTGACCAGGTCTAGGAGCACATGGGGAGGGAAGGAGTATCTTAAATTACCTTCCTCATCTGACCTCCTAAATTATGCTGTTCGTGGATGGAATAATCTGGCCTTCCTCATCCTCCTCCTTCCATCTAGCAATATTACTGCTAGCATTGCAGGATATTGCATTACGGCAATCGTATGCTCATTAGGGTTGCATTGCATTTTTATGCATGAGCTTTCATTGCGCTTTGTGCTTTGAGACTGGTAATGGGTGGTGGTCAGATCACAGGATGATTGTTCTCCTCTGGAGTCAAAATAATCGTGTGATATCTTCTGTGAATAGGGTGTAAGGTAGGCCCAGAAAACCAAGTCGTACAAAACAATCCAATGATCCAATAAAAGTGCATGAGTAGCAAGGAAAACACAATTTTATTACATGCAGCTTTGGCCGGGAATAATTAAAAAAACATTCAACATTTCATCATTAAATGACTGCTTTTATAGGAAGGAGCGACATCATGTTTCATAACTTTGCTTCAAGATACATGTAAATTCACACTCACCGATTGGACAGTGGCTGCTGTCCCCTATAGGAATCTATACAATACCTAGCCCTATTGGCTGATCCTATTCCTCGTGGCCATTCTAATGAGTTCCTCTTAATAATGACCTAATAATGGGGCTGTCCAGCTTCTCCATTTCTTATTGGACAATAGAAAGTCTAACATTTTGCAACATACAACCTTTCCCAATGGCTATACCACCAGGAGTGTTCCTGGGTTGGTTTCTTTCACCTTAATTGACCAATAATTTTGTGAGGTGGGACCCATCTGACCGTTCTCAGAATTGTGACTGTTCAACTGACAATTAATATTGCGACTTCTCTTTGGAAGCATGTTTCACCTTTTGGTACATGTCCTTCCTTTTCCCATGATGGGAGTACATGACTTCATGGTGTGCACTTCTTGGCCCTTTGCTCCGCGACCATATGCAAATCTGAACTGTGCATTTATGTGTGGGTGGGTGTGAGTGATCTTAGCTCTTGTGAATATATTTGGTTTGAAGAGGTATCAGAACATTTGATCCCCTATTATATTTCCTATATTGATGAAACGTTTACTTGCTTGTCAAAGTACCCGTGTTGCTTGGTACTGTAACTCCAATCCCGGATAGATGTTTTCTGCCACAGGGGAGTGTGTGTCTTCTGCCTGATCGACATTGTCTGGTGCCCGTCTCAGCACATTACCTCATTCTCACCAAACTGTGGCCCTCTTCTTGCTAGTTTAAAGTGATGTGTATGAACATTATTTGTTAAATATTTCACTCGTTTGAGGTTTGGGAACCTGCTACACCAACTGCTCCTAGCCAATCCCTGTGCAGCTTTTTACATTTTCCCTCATGGAGTCTGACCTGGTCTTTTGCAGCGTCTAAGACAAGAAGCAATTAATTGTATCTTATCACAGGAAATGTGAATATTTCTGTTTGGTCTACTTTTCTAAATACTGTGAAGGGCTCAAAATGCATTTTATTTTAGAATGGCACAAACTCCAGCTGTTTCATGCTACCCTATCAAAATTAATTTCTATATTTTCCCTACTATTTCTACGACTGTTGTCTAGTATATTTTCTACATAATATTTCCACTATAGGAAGTGCCATGTGTTTCCTTCTGTTACTTGTATGTTTACCCTATTTCTCCTGTGCTGCTATATGTTAGTCGCCTCCTACTTCACTGTTCAGTTTGCACTCTCAATGTTAGATGCATTAGGTATCTAATCTGTATTTTGTCAATGACTGCTCTCAAAAATGTGTCCACTTCTCTTTCTTAGCTTCACATAAGGCCTATGTGTCGTGCGAAATAGCAAGGTGACACGGATAGTTCATGTCTCATGTTAGAATTCCTTTAACTTGTACTTTCTCTCACGTTTGGGGCCTTGGACGTGCATCCCAACATTGGTTTGCTTAGTGCTTGATGGGGCATGTTTTGTTGTTTACAGGGTGCCTCCCTCCCTTGGCCCATGTTCGTCCTCATTTCCTCATTTAATTAGGATTTTGCATGTTCCTCCTTTCTATGCTTTGCGCTGACACTTCCGGCGCCTGCCGCGCAAAGCGTTCAAGCAGGGCGCTAAGTGGGAAGAGCCAGCACAAAGTCCAATCTGTGAATCGGAAATATGTTTTTAGCATAGCGAAGATTGTACTTTTACAGCACAAAGTAAATTTGAGCCGACCTAAACATTTTGTAAAGGAGGTCCTATGAGTATACGCAAAGGGCAGAGGAGATCCATATCTAATGTCACAAAACTTTTTAAACCTGTTCCCTAAATATGTATTTGTTACATTTTCCATCTATGAAAAGAACGTTAACTTACTTTAGTGATCTGTTGTAGTGGCTGGAATGAGTGGCAGAACACATATGCAAGTGCAATGTTCCATTGAAAACACTCCAGGTTGGATTGCACTCAGGATGAGAACTTGTTTTCTTAAATTCAGTTTGGGAGTCTGTAACCTTTGCATCATCATCCGTCGTAGATGCAGGTTCTGAGGTCTTAAAATTCAAAGCATTAGAATTCCCTTTACATCCAATTTTGCATAGAAATCTTTTCAAATCTGCTACTCCAAAGTATTTCAAACCGTATCCCTCCTGTTAATATCAGATTCCTTTGCAGCTACTATTGGATCTGTTGGTGACAGAAGCTACCCCACTGTCATGCAGTGGGGTAGCTTCTGTAGGGTATTATGCTGCAGGATTGTATCGGACAGTGTTATGGACTCCGATTAATCTTTGTCATGACATTCTTTGTAACAATACATCACAGTTGCATGAAGGGTTCTCTTCCCATGAGGCATTCCCTGAAGCGTGTTGAAATTATTTACAGCACAGTACACACATCTTTCTTTCACAAGGTATGTGGTAAATAATCTTCTCCATTGTCTTCCATGTGGCATAGCACTTCATTAGCTAAAGCTATAAACTTTGTTATAGTCGATCAAGGAACCCAAGCAATGCATAAAGTGCACTAAGAACACGCTGCAAGTTTGGAATGCATTGTTAGGTAAACGGCAACCTAAAGTGGAAGTTGACGGGTGCCTATTAAATTTATTTAAGTGAAGTCAGCATAAGCAGCCTGCCTTTCTGTTTGGCACGCATAATTAATATGTTGATATAAAGCAGCAGCCTTCAAGTATACACGTTTATTTCAACCTGCGAGCTATCAAACATTCTTCTTCCACAAATACACCATTTGAAAAAAGGCAAACACTTGTATTTCCTTTGTAAATTGGTCCTTTGTGATGGAACCTGATAATCTCCAATTCTTCTCTGCTAGGTTGGCTTTCCATAGTAACTTAGAAACCTGACATAGTGCATTTCAGGAGACAGGATTCCTGAAAACTGTGCCTGTGCGAAAAAATAATTTTCGAAAAGTGTGTGCGGTAGTTCTCAATTTAAAATCTTTAACATCTTTCAAGTAACAGATTTCATGTAGTGTCGCTCAGCATCTTCTATTATGACAATCAATGAATTCTACCTAACCTGAACATTCTAGCATGTGCAATAGTGTTACAAGAGGTTTTTCTGCACTTTGCCGAATATTGTGTACATTTTTAACATAGTATTTTCTTGTTATATATTGTGTCAAATTCATGTGCATCTTTTGGATTGATGCACCCCTCAACCGCAGTTTGCATTGGCTTTTCTCACTCAACCGAACAGCATCATAGATCTTCTGACCTGTATCTATCATGCAAACAAAGTTCAAGGGATGCCTTCAAGTTTCAAGTCTATCACAAAAGAAGCAGAATTTGTTTTGTAATTGTGTACGAGTACTTTGGTTCTTATACGGGGAAGTACTTTCCTGCTCACTTAGCTCCCACCAACATATTTTTGTATCTCAGTTGTTTTTGATATTTGGCATAGGGTCTGTCAAGATTACCTTTGTTTGTGTACTTCTTGTAACAGCGCAGATATCACATTTCAATATTTTGCTTTATTTCTTCTGAAGTTGTATTTTCGAGTTGTACTGCACAGAGATTACCTTAGTGCATTCATGCTCATGTTGCATTCTTACAGCATCCGAAAGGTTTTTCAGTAGAATTCAAATTTTGAACTAATGCCCCCTTGTTTGGCTTAGGCACAATTTAAACCAATGAAAGTCTACACCACAGGAGTGTTTGGATCTATACAACAATGTTTTATCTATCTGTATTCACCGTCCAGTCAAATGGTTGTACCTGAAAATTCAATAAAAATAATGATTGAAGAAATGTTTTAAATTGAATGTATAACACGGATGCTGTAATTGCCTATCTGTATTGTAAATACAGAAACTTGTGAGACACCATTGAGTAAAGAGTAAATGTTGTTAGTACACTATTTCTAGGCATAGACACATCTTTTAAAAAAGTTATTAGCAATTCAAATCCAACAATATATTTTGGCCATATTGAAGGTTTTTGTGTACTTTGTTGGTGGCCATCTTGATGACATTGTCAATACGACATGCTATGCAGAATAGAATAGAAGGAGTATGACAGTAAACACTTTTTAAAAAATGAAGCAACAACAAGGTTACAGAAGGTCAGAAGTGACATCTTGAAAGGGAGATAATCTGACGAGGCATACCGATATTAAGACAAGGGTCTGAACTCCGAGTGTGTCATCTCCCCTGCTCATTGGACAGTACCTTCATTTCTATACCCTTTCAACACATGCATGTAAATGTTAGTGATGCTGATGTTTTCCCACATTTAAATTTCAGCAGAGATTTTGCGGAGGTACGCTTCCTACAGTAGAAATGATATTGAATTTAAAAGTTAGGGGACTGAGTGCAACCATTGCCTACATGAACCACAAAAGTACATTTGAGAAAATGTCTAGAACAGTTTTCTGTGCCCCATTGCCCACATTCATACACATGTGTGCATGAGATATATAAAGAACAAACCTATCTCAGAATAGAGAATAGTACATGTTATGTACATATGGAATGCATACAAGGATGTACAGTTATGGTGTGTGGTAGCAGATGTTGCTCATATGGGTAAAAGGAGCAGTGAATCAGGGGAAGGTACATATAGTTGACCAGACTGTTCTGTGATTGGTGAGATGATCTTTGAAGAGTATGGACTTCAGGTCCTTCCTGAACTGTAGGATGGACAGGGCAAGTCTGATCTGCATTGGTAACTTGATCTTAGAGATGGTGTGCATTGCAGGAAAAGGCCTGATTCCTATTTGTTTGCCTATTGATGTTCTTTATTTCTAGTCTGGTGATGTTCTGTTTTCCCACATGGAAGAATGGTGACTTGGTTTTGACTGCTTTGCAGGTGATGCCACCTGTCTTAAACATGATCCATGTCTGTGCTATCTTAAACAAGATTCATGTCTCAAGGGTTAGCCACCAATTAATACAAAATAAAAGTAATTGATTCAAAGTGAACGGCAACAAAATAATTCACTTTGATCAAACAACCCACAACTGTTCTATTGCACCTACTGGTGTGTATGTTTTTTCTTCATTCTAGCTACTTTTGTGCATTTACATCCTCAATCTTAAAGCACAGATTCAGAGCAGTGCCAGTGTGTTAAATGATTCTGTTTTCTAACCTTCATCAGATCAAAACCAGTCACAATTTGATGAAACCTATTCATGAACGTCCTGACTCTATCAACACAATTATGCAAATGTCACATCTGATTACTTGACACCTTGGTCATAATTTGAACATGTTGCACTTGATTAGCTCAAGTAATAGATTGCTGCTCAGATAGGGTGTATAATTTTATAATTGTTCTTTATATACTCTTAATAACGGAGATGACTGTCTGAGTGCAAGACCGGGATTCTAATCTGTGTTGCCATGCTGTTTTGCTTCTAAGACAAACACGTTGCAGCTGAGCTATCTCATGGCCTATATGGTGATGTGGTCTGTTCCCATGAACCCATGTGATGTTTGGGATTTCGCTGATGGGAGCACTGCTGGGGTTATTACAAGTGGTACACTTTCTATGTGGCATGTACCCTCTCATTTCCCCCTTCACTCCTCCCACTTTACTTCCAGCTGGGGCTGTAGAGTTGGTTCTGAGATAGTTTTAATAGTGGTGGTAGATTTGATATACAGAAAATACACATACAAACTCATTCCATATTTGGTAACCTTTAACGGACATTGTCACATTGAAAAACAATGCGCATATTTAAGGGTGTTTTCGCAATTTGTTTGCCATAAATCAAAAACATACTATGCTTTCAGGATGCTACATCACAACACTTGCCATTTTGATTTTCAAGCTGCAGAGATCCTCCACCTGGAATTAGGGCACACCACAAAAATGTCAAAACTGAATAAGACAAACCTGTGATATTCACATAAAAATGTGAAAACACTCCCTGGAATGTAGAGTTAAAACCAATGTATTCAGAATCCCGCAACCATCCTACTTTACAGAGTTCTGTTTCACGAACCTCCACCATCACCTACATTAAAAAAAAGTCACAAATAACAAACAGAGCACTACATCTCTCTTTGACAGCATATGCTTTAAGAGTTATGGAGCAAACATCATTTCTATAGGTAAGACGAGTTTTGTGTGGAAATGGTGGCGCGTGAGTTAAAGTTTCATGTGTTGTGTTGTGTTGTGCACTTTGTTTAGACAGAGGGATTTTATTGACCTTAGAATTGTCATTTCCGACGTTTGTAGACATAGTTGTTAGAAGAATCCTTACCTCTTTCAAAATAAATCTTGTTCAGTTATTATATGCCTGTATAAGCTTTCAGAGGCTAAGAGTTTCGAGGGGTCCTCTGAGTTCTGAAAGCATATGAGTGTATGTGGAACATCATTTTGTCTCCTCTGTACACTTATTAAGATGTATTGTGTCATTGAAAAGGGGTATTTTCTTCCTAGGTCAACATCAACATGGTTATTCAAATGTACTTCACAAAATAACTTTTGCCACCAATATGGAGAGCAAGGGAGTTTATAATAGAAATTAGTAGGACTCTGTGTGTTTGTGATTGCAATGCATTTTCACAAAGTGCTTCTGTAGGATATTAGACTGTTAAATTAAATGTTCTCTTTCCTTGTTTCAGCAGTGACATCATTACCTTCCACTGGTCAGCCTATCATAACTTGAGGGGCACTTTATACCCTTCAGGGGGAGTGTGGTGCTACAGGAGTTATGTAGACTCATAGAATCCACCTGTGATTTACATTGTAGCAAGACACCTACCAATGGGTGTTTGAACAATTGTGACAGCTGGGACTTCCAGAAAATAAAATATAAATGATGTCCAAGTATTATGGATTTAAAATAAAATGTTTTGGGACCCCTCCACCAAGATGGGAGTGAACCCCCACCTACAGACTAATACAGTTTTCTTCAAGATGTGATTTCATGTATGGCTTTCCATTAACAGAAACGCATATAAAAGATAAGTTAGTATGGAACAGTGACTTACTGTAGCCCTTGTAGAGCTCAGAGTTTATTTATTACTTCTTACAAGAAGGATCTTCCCAAAGAAACAAAATAGGACCAGATAGTTCCTCTCCATGCTGTAGCTGGACCCATTCCCCTGAGACACCCTCCCACATTGTCCTCTCTGGTATCCTTGGATGGTCAAACCTTTGGGGCCTCTGGATTGCCAGTCCCAGCCATTACTGCCCCAAGGGAGTTTCACCACCTGTCCTGAACCCTCATCAGTTTACACCAAGCACCACTTGGGCACATAGTCTTTATATCAGGTGGGTCAGTCAAAGCAAATGGCAGGCAGGGTGGTAAAGGTGCTCTGGCGTTCTGCCTTACCTGGGGTTCCACCTGCTTCTTCTTCCTGTTCCTGTCTCATCTCAAGAAAACCTCCCTGACCCATTCTCTTTCCTTGTCCCACCTTCTGGTCCAACCCCTTGCCGGCCTGGCCTGCTGGAACCTTACTATTCTTTCTCACCATCTGCTCTTAAGTCCCTCCTTTGCCAACTGGAGTTCCAGCCACATCATTTTCTGTACCTTTTTAAACTCTGTTACCCTATCCTTTTCCTCGTGTTTTGTCATATTTTCTGTACCACCGCCACCACCTGCTGGGCCACTACCTTCTCAACTGGTGATGCAACCTCTGCCTCCTCTCTTCTACCTTGCCTGCCACCTTCGCCTGTTGATGTTTCCACTACCACTTCATTAATATTACTTTTTCCTACCAGATGTTGGCTCCTCCATATCACTTCGGACCCATGGTGTTACGACCTCCTCCTATTTCTTAAGTCTTACCACCTCCCCCAGTGTCCTTCATTTTACCACCCGCACTTGCAACTACTTATCTCACTCCGTCTCATCCTGATATCCAGACTCTTCTTCTGATCCTAACACCTCCTCGTTCACCCACAGTCTTAACACCTCTTTCTGTCTTCCAGCCTCTCTGACCTGATGTTATCACTTGCTAGTAACTTCCAGCCTCCACTGCTGTTAGTTCTGTATTGTCACTTACTGCTTCTCCTCTAGATGGTACCCTCACCTCCTTCAACCTCTTAGCTCTCAGCACCTCCTTTGGCCATCCTCTTCTGCCACCTCTCTTACCTCCTCTATCTATCAAGCCACTGCTTTCTCCAACTCTCTCCAATCTCAGTCAACACCAAACTCTAACTGCCCGCTCCCCCAACCCAAACTTGCTAAATCAGGTCTCTGGGTTTGATACTATACTCTTATTTCATCTGCTACTGGATGGGGCTGTGATTACTTGCTGTACATAAGTAAACGTGTAGCTGATTTGGACTGGTATCCAGTCTTTTTATCAAACAACATTCCCTAAGCATTTATGCTGCACAGTTTAACCAGATTTTTCTGGCAAAAGGCATTTGGTACATTTTGGTGAGGTGATACTAGTTGAGGAGACCCTGGGAGGTGAAGGACCATGTGCATTGTCTCCCACTGAATTTTTCAGGACCTAAAAAGGATAAAAATAGCGACAACAAATTCTGCAGTGAGAGATTTTCTGGTGAATGCACATAGAACCCTTTGGATTTAGGCGACTGGTTTAATCCTATAAATGGCCTGTCAATCATCTTGGGAGTGTACACTCCTTAGCCTGACCCCCTATGGTGCGATCTGTGATGGGTTTCGGTCTTCTGTTCCTCATGCATTTAGATTAAATTCTGGGAACATTCTTGGCTATGTGTGTAAACACTTTTTTGGTGAAGAATTGTGCATGTGCCGTGAAATAAAAACATTGTATACTCAGTGATACAACGCTCGGTTGGAAGGTAACATTTTAAGGTTTTTATGTTTGGGATCACGGTTTATGACTTTCATGTATCTATGTATGCGTTTGTGGAAATGTTGCATATATGAATATGAATGTTTTTAACCACATGATACAATCCGCTGTTGGAAAGATGGGGAAACACTTGTTAAGGTGTATACACTCTCTATACCTTGGCAATCCCTGGTTCACTACACATCCCCTTGAATCTATGAAATGACTTGCCTCTGGATGATGCAGGGTTACTTGTAACAATATTAGAAGCATGCACATCGTTTAGGGGTCGCCAGGGTTCGCAAGTGCGACCCCTGATGTCTCCCTTGCTACCCCTCTGGTCTCCCTTGCTATCCCTACAAATAAAATGTTTTAAAAAAGTGTCTTTTTAAAAATATATTTTTTTAAATGCAAACTACTGGGCTCTGCCCAGCGTCATGTGGCTCTTTGCTTCTGTAGTGGCTGGCTTACTTGTTCAGGCCTCTTAAAATAAAATGTACAGGGGTTTCACAAGTCTAACACTTTCAGCAGTGACCCTAAATAAGAAAGAATAGGAATACCAAATAATGTGTCTTTCTGGAATTCTATACAATAACTGCTACACTCATTAAAGGCACACTTCAGGGGGTGAGTCACTGAATTAGTCTGTTCTTAAACACCTCAACTCAGCCTTTCATCCTTCTGTGGTCGATAAATGAGTAGCAACACAGGGTGAGATTGGGTGTATATTTTTTCTATATAAAGCGCTTAAGCGCAAGTGTTTTATAATAACACATCATTTGGCCATGGACGCCTGCTTGCATTCACAGTAATTTGGTAATATGACCTATAAACACTGATCCTAACGATACGTATGGTGATCCATTCTTGTATGAAATGTATATCACATTATAGTGATTTCATAACCATATTTTTCGTAGTGTACTTAGGAACAATGCTATGTGATGCCACTTCCTGTTTTGTCAAAGGGTGAAAGGTCGCATTCCATCGCTTCCCGCGATATCACTACGGGGTGGGGTCAAATGACATCATCAGAGGTCAAGGGTCCCGTGATGTCACTTCCGTTACCCCTGGCATTCTGATGAAATGGTATCAGGTATTAATATCGCCACATATATGGTCGCCGTAAATAATATCTCTGGGAAAATGTCATGGCGATATTATTTGGGTGACCACATATGTGGCGATAGGGGCAAAAAAAAACAATGTGGGGGTTGCGGCGGTGTCCCCCGCATGTTCCATGCAATAATGTCACCACAAAAAACGACCATTTTTCGGCGATATTTTTGTATGGCGATATTTTTGTGGCGACATTATTACATGGAACCGATGAATTGACGTCCCTGATTAGAAGCCTCACTACTCGCTCCAGGTGAATGCAACTGACTCCAGTTACAGGCAGAGGCATTTTACTAATCTTTATGACTTTGGGTCTGCTTCGAGAGACTTTCAGATTCTCATAGTTGGGGAGAGAGTGTCTTTCCATTGATCTCTATCCTCTTTTTACTAGGGGTTTGGTGAGGGTCTAGGCTTTCAGAACTGGACTAACCCAACTGGCTGGTAGAGTGGGGAGGGCTGAGGTTCTCAAGACCTGCCTGCAAAAGGTAACTGATTGACCCCTTCCAAATTATCATGAGGAAGCAACACTGTGAAAAAGTGTTGACCACCTGTAAGGAGATACTGATTGAAAGTTCATTTGGAGTCTAGCCAATGTTTCTTAAGCTTCTGTTTTCTTCTAGGGAGGATCGCAAGCTATTCCGCTGCCGGGTGAGCACCCTGATAAAAACGTAAGTAAACACAGTCTACAGAAGCCTTTTCATTTAAAATATTTACTTGCATCATGTTTTCCCAATGTCCATTCTGTTTCCTCTAGAATTCATTTTAAGGCTAGGCATTAGCTATACTTCCAAGGGGCCCTCCATATAATGCATAGTTTGGCATCTGATGGCTCTCTGTGCACAACACGGCCCATGTCCTCCCAAATTACTACCACACATATCAAGTCACAGTGCATTCTGCTCGTACAGTGTATTTAGCTGCTCTAAGCCTTTCTACAATGCATTTGCTTAAGTCCCAAAACCTACTGGCACATATTAGAAATCCCTACTGATCAGCCAAATTGTCAACTCTCCATGTAATCATGTTTACAACATGCCTTATTGAATCTAGCTGAGTTCAGACACCTTATAATATAAACACAAATCTTGTGGCACTTGTATTTTTTATTTGTTCCCCAGAGTTTCTTCTGTGCACTTTCAAAGCATCTTCCCACATGTCCTTAATTGTTTATCTCTCTTTTTCTATAATTTGCTAAACAGTTCAGTCAGTGAAAGGGGTAATATTCCTTTGTAGTGTCACAGCACTAGCTGCTGCCTAACTAGATTCATATATTCTACTTCTTTGCTACTTTAATAGATTTGAGCATTCCCTATGGCAACCATACTATACCATGGTAACTAGCATTCACCATAGCAACCAACAGCCACCATAGTAACCATTATCCACCATATTAACCAGAAAGAAACATGCTGACTAGCGCCCACCATAGCAGTAGCTTATGTTTTGACACTGGTGGGATGGTGATGGTGGTGGTGGGAAGTGGAAATGAGTGTGGGAGATGGTGAATGGAAAATGAGCTAAGATTGACTCTCATTTGATAGGGACAGTGCCAATAATGTGAGAAGTAACAAGAACATGCTGGACGCAACAAATCCGGTGATGGCAGAGGAGGTAGAGGTAAAACGAGAAAGGTTGAAAAGTGTGCGGACTGCGAAGTTGAGGACTTTGTCCAGAGGTGAAAAAGCCTAGTTGGAAAGCTCATAAAGGAGTCTGTAATAGTTGTCAGATCTAGAAAGGACAAAGGACGAAATTAGCTGTTTAGCAGTATTGAAAGGAAGATGACTGATTTTTCTGATATTGAGGAGGTTGAGTCTGGCTTCAGTGGAGGATTGCGCTATGAAGAAGTAGATGTGCGATGTGTGATGGATCGAAAAATGACACCAAAGTTACGAGCGGATTCAGAGTAAGGAAAGTTGTCAGGCGAGAAGAGGAGGAGAGTAAGAATTAGCCATGTGAAGTAGAGAACTTGAGTCTTAGTGGAGTTGAGCATGAGCGAGTGAGATGCCATCCAATATTTACTGGTGGAGAGACAGTGACATTTTTGACAACAGCCGGTCAGATAAGGAGTATAACAAGAAAGATGATCTGAGTGTCGTCTGTGAAGAGTTTAGAGGAGAAAGCGTAAGAGGAGATCAGGGCACCAAGAGTTGAAGTATAGAGAGTGAAGAGAAGTGGACTAAGGACAGACACTTGGGTAACTCCAACAGTAAGGGGGTTGAATGGGGAGGTATGAATCTTCCACGACATCTGAAAGTGTACAGGGGCAAGGAGGGAAGCAAACCAAGTGAGGGCCTTACCTCTGATGCCAAGGAGAGATAATGTGGAGAGAAGGTCAGAATGGTCAATAGTATCAAAGGCAGCAGAGAGGTCGAGAAGAATGAGAATAGATGAAAGGTTTGCATGCCGAGCAGAAGAGATGAAGTTGCTGACAATGAGAAGAGCTGTGTTGGTAGAATGCAGAGGTCGGAAGCAGATTGAAGAGGTTCCTGGAGGTTGTAACTATCAAGGAACTCAGGGAGTCCATTGAATACTGCTCACTCTATGATTTTTGAATAATGTGGTAGAAGAGAGACAGGTTAAAAGTTGGCAGGACTGTTAGGATCTAGACGAGGTTTGTTAAGGAGAGGGATGACAGTAGCTGTCTTGTAGGATGAGGGAAAAGTGGCATTGTCAAGAGAGAAGTTGAAGAGGAAAGTGAGATGTGGAACAACCCTGGGAGCCATGTGTTATACGATGTGCGGGGACGGTTGGTCAGTGGGACCATAGGACGAGTTAGCCTTGAGGAGTAGGGCAATAATAGTGTTACTGTCTGTGGGGGCAGATTAAGATATAGTAGCAGCAGTGAAGGGCAGGAGTAGTGGAGAAAAGTGAGCAGGAGGAGAGTATAGAAGGTAATTAGCAAGGGTATTGTGAAAAGTAGACATTTTAGATGCAAAGTAAGGGAAAGATCCTTAGTAGAAAGAGTAGAGGAGAAGGAGGTGGGTTTAGGAGGTGAGAGAATTGAATTGAGAGTTTTTGGAGGTGCCTAGATTGGGAGGATTAAGGTGAAATGAGAGAGCGATAGCAGTCATGTTTGGCAGAGTCAAGAGTAGAAGAATAGTTTTCAAGAGCCTTGAGATATGAAGATCAGAGGAGTATCTTGACCAAAGACAAGTACAAAGCTTTTTCTGCATTGTTCTTTTCGGGATGCAGATAAGAGGTGTAATTCAGGGCTGTGTAGGGAGGATTTAGGAGTGAGTGTAGTAAGAGGGTAGTGAGAGGAAACAGGAGTATAAAGAGCGGTGTTTAAGTTAGTGAAGGCTTCTTTGGTGGATGGAAAGGAGAGTTCAACGTAGGAGGAGAGAGAGTGATGTAGGTCAGAGTGCTACTCAGGGAGTTTGTAGGAGGGAAGCCTATGTTTAGTAATAGTTGTGCCATAATTGGAGAGAGTGAGGAAGAAGCAGGAGTGGAGATTGAAGCAAAGATGATAGAGTGATCAGCGGGAGGAGGCGCAATGGAGATATTAGAGGCAGAGAGTTGAGAGGAGATGAGAATAGGGTCAAAGGAATTTCCATTTGAATGGGTGGTGTGGTAGGTCAGAAAAAGAAGGCAGACCAGTTTGTGCATTTTCATGAGCAAGGTTTATTAAAATTATAATTGAGAAAGCCTAACCATCCCTAGTCTATGGGTTTCCCTGCCTAAGCAACTAACTAAGGTGCTCATTTTCTGTGATAAAGTCCAAAAGTAAAACAGACACCCTTCTCCTGGATAGGATTCTTCAGCTTCAGTATAGGATTTTGAAATCGTTCCTGGCTGTTTCTTGTATTAGATTGTTCAGTTCTTCAAGAGGACCTTCCCACGTTCTTGGGTCCCCCTTTCTTTCTTCCCAAAAATTTCCTCTCATTGATATTCTTGGGTGTTGAATCCTATTGATTATATTTTCTTGAAGTATTTCTTTTTCAAGTTACTCTAGGGTAGCAGAAACCCTCTTTACTTTGTCCTTATTCTGAAGGTTATTTTGGTTCCTTATTTCCTCTTTAATTTGTCCTTATTCTCAAGGTTATTTTGGTTCCTTAATTCCTCTTGCATCTCATATTTGATATTAACGTTCTTTTTGACTGGACTATTGACTTCCTTCTTGGGGCATGTGAGGAATGCCCAATTATCATTTTCCTGAGTCCCATAATGCATCCCATACAGATTTTCACCTTTTTGGTTCAGAGATTAACTGATTGTTGTAACGACTTTCACTCTTCCAGCACTAAAGACATCTACTGGGACGTGTACGCTGTGTCCCTAAGTTATTCGCACCCTTCTTTGTGATTGGCAATTCACTGGGACAAGTCTGATGAGTCCCTGAGGTATTTACACTCTTCTATGTGATTGGTCGTTCACTGGGACGAGTCTTATGAGTCCCTGAGTTATTCACACTCTTCTTTATGATTGGCAGTTTACTGGTATGGGTCTGATGAGTCCCTGAGTTTTTCACACTCTTCCTTATGAACGACAGTTCACTGGGATGAGTGTAGTGGGTCCCTGAATTATTCAAGCTCTTCCTTATCATGGACCATCCACTATGACAAGTACGCTGATGGTACTCTGTATTCCTGTGTTCCCTCCTGGGTCTCACGCAGATCTTGTTACCTTGTTCCAGAGGGGTTAGCATCACCAGAACTTCTCTTGGAGTCAGCACAGGTTCGGTTTCCCCTCAGACTCTTCCTGCGTCTTCTCCATGTCTCTGCAGGGCCAGTGCTGCACGGTCTCGACTGCTCTGTCCATCGCTCATGGGTCATGCCACCACCTACACCTGGCCTTTTCTCTTGGGGTTCTCTTCCCCGGGTTTCCTCTGTGTTCCGTTCCTTCAGTGCATCCTGCTCCCGACATCAGCTTGCTTCCACCTGACAGAGGAACACCTGGGTTCCTTCAGCTTCAATACTAATGCTGGTTTGAAACCTCCGGGTTTCAATTCCCCTTAACACTTGTCCTTCTTTCTGTTTTATGATACTCTGGTGTGTCCTGTCCTTCGCAGCGGAGGATTATAGTCCTTCCATTATTTTAGTTGAGCATTCTCCTTTGTTCGTGTATTCTTCCTCATCACAGTATTATCAGTTTCCAACCACTGTCTGATCTGCATGACTCACCTATCCTTCTTCTCTGTGATTTTAACCAATATTTCTTCATACTGCGTTTTAGGACTTGTAACACAATAAAAGACAGTGGCTTGGTCTGAGAAGTTTTTCGGAAGACCTGATGTTACTGCTGACTTATGACCATAGGTTTTAGGGGGTTCCTCTAGGAGATGGGAGTCCTTGCCCCAGGACCCACTTACTGCCATCCCTAGGGGGAATGTTTCATAGTGGGCTCACCTCCCTAGCCTCACAAGGAAAGGCTGAATTTGTTATAGTGGGCATAGACTAGACAAAAGAGATTGAGTGGTTAAGCAGAATAGAGTTAAAATCAGTGGATAGAGCAGCAGAGAGGGAAGGTTTAAGTCAGCAATGAAAATGATGTGGTGATCGAGAGAGAGAGTCCATTTTTGGGAGATGTGGTCGAAGAATTGACCTAGCAGACCAGGTGGCTGATAGAGAGAGATAATATGTATACCATAGGGGGCTGGGATTGCGCAGATAGTGTAGTCAAATGGGGGAGAATTAGCAGGAGATAATGGAGTAGGAGAGATAGGAAGTTTGGAGGATGAAAACAGGCCTAAACCATCACCCCTGTCAATGGTGTGGGGAGAGTGAGTGAAGGTGTAGGCAGGGTCATGAAGGGCATCAAGAGTTGCAGAGTAAGAGAGAGATAGATCCAGGATTCAGTAAGGCTCATGAGATCAAGAGAAGGAGAATGAGAAAGGAGGAAGTCAGTGGTACAGGAGGTTTTACTTCTGACAGACTGTGCATTACAAAGAGCAACAGAAAGAGAGTGAGATGTAGAAGAATAGAGAGGTTGATTCTAAGAAATAGAGTGGTGCTGGGGGTAGATGTGAGAAGAGGAAGTATAATGCAAGTTGGGGTTGGAGTAGATTTTGTGAATAGAAAGAGTAGTTGAGCAAGAAGAGAGGTGGCAGTGAGGAGAAGAGATGATAGGGACGTGAAGAGAGTTTAGATGGTTTTGAATGGCGGAGAGTGAAGAGAGAAGTATAAGGGACCGGAAGAGATAGCATGAGAAGTGCATGGTGAGTGCGAAGCTGAGAAGACGCAATTACGGATACTTACAGACAAGTAGCAGGACACATCAAAGCAGAGGCTCATGGACTAAGAGGCAAAGAGGCTGGTCAACGGCTTGTCTTCACCCTTCACTGTTCCGCCCTTAACTGGGGCATGCCTTGCTGGAAGCCCCAAGGGAGTTCAGAAGGGATGACACATGCTCTCAACATCTGATTGCCTGTTCCTTCAGTTGTCGGTATCTCTGATAGTTGTCCGTGTGATGAGGTGATTTCTTCCTGATTGGTGTTCTCAGAGGAGGCTCTTCTGGACTTCAGCTGGAGATAGGGCTGATCCAAGAGGTCATAGGAATTGATGTCACTGATCTAAGATGGCCACAGGAAGTGATGTCACTGATCTAAGATGGCCACAGGAAGTGATGTCACCAATCCAAGATGGCCAGTGGAAGTGAAGCTACAGACAGAAAGTGAAGACAAAATCCAGAAGGTATGACACACGCTCTTGTCACCTGATTGCATAGTCCATCAGTGCTTGGTCTCATTGATATTGTCCAAAGTGTTTCTGGGATGAGGTTATTTTTTCCTTATTGGTGTTCCTAGAGGAGCCTCTTGTGGCCTTCAGCTGGAGACATGGCTGATTCAAGATGGTCACAGGAAGTGATGTCACTGATCCAAGACGGCTGCAGGAAGTGATATCACTGATTCAAGATGTCCACAGCAAGTGATGTCACCAAACCAAAATTGCCACTGGAAGTGATGTCACCAATCCAAAATGGCCTCTGGTCGTGAAGTTCCAGACAGAAAGTGAAGCCAAAAAGCAGAAGGGATGACATATGCTCTCATCACCTGATCGCTTAGTCAACGATAACAGATTTGTCTTCTGAAATCCAACGCACCTCTGGACACCCCGTCAGCCCACAGCTGTTTTTTTATTGAGTTGAATCTTTTATACCAACAATCAATTTTATAAATTATGTTACAACACGTCAGTTCTTTTTATTATTCATTACTGCAATTTATTTGTACAAAAAACAACAACCCTATAGTATTAAATTTTCCTACTTGATAAACAAATTTCTGTCATGGTCCTTAATTTTCCTGCAGAAGCTGCTCACACCAAAGACCCTCGGAAATGTCTAACGCACAACCTATTACATTTTTCGGTTGCACATCTTCACCTCCAGGGGTAAAGGGACAAAATAACAAATCAGAATCTCTTCCTGTTTCCTAAAATAATAACATGCAATATTTATCTTGGAGATTAATGCTGCTACTTAATCTTATTCCCTTCTCTCCATCCAGATTCATACATACCTGAAACACCTCTGTTAGGGAGAATTCTCAGGAATGGCTAATTTCCCTTACCTACTGAGTTCCTCAGCAGCTTTGCTGGATTTCTAGGATTTTTTTTCACCTGGTAAGAGTGTGAGCCCTTTTTCCCCATTCTTACTTGTGTTTTGCTGTGTGTGTTTAAAATGTTTGTGTTCATAGACTGTGGAGCCTCACCTATTCCACAGGCATCATCTTTTTACTGTGTGTTACACAGCACCTTCAGTGCAGTCACATAGGGTTGTCTTTTAGACCTCCCAACTTAGACTCCATTTTCTGGGACTGACTACTGTCTCCCAGAACATGTAAAGTTGCCATTGACTTTATTAGTCTTTTTAAATCCACAGACCCAGTACAAACCATCTTACATGGAGTACTGGAAAGGGTTAATATTTATCCCTTTTTGTGTGTTTCTCTTGGAGCACTGTTTTGCTCCCTTTTCATCAAGACTTGGCTGGTGGCAGTGGTAACTACCCTATTTTCCCTACCGCGGTTATCTTAAATTACCTTGGTATTGTTTTAGGCTATCTTGGTAGCATCAACCTTAAACCTGCTAGACCATATACGTTTTTATACAATTCCGGCTGGGTTTATTTGCCATTTCTTTTTGAAAATGTCTTTCTCGTATTTTTCTCTGCGTGCCAAACCAGGTTTGGTTCCTCTGTTCACCGTCTCTTCGCAGGCTTCTCCACAGAAGCCCTCCTAAGGCGCCTGAAAGTCTAGGTAGGCAGGATGTGAGGTAGGTGTTTTAGGACCCCTGCCATAGGTTCCCTTGGTAACCCAAGTCGCACTCCTGTTTGACTGGCTAGGTGACTGTCCGGCCAGGACAGCCACGATGCTGTGTGATTGACAGCCAGGCTGTGTGAATGGGGGAAAACTGCATACAAAGCAGGTCTCTGGGTCTGGAAAGGCAGAGTCGCCATTGGAACGAAAGAACAGACGAGGAGCTGACGGAAGAGGACCCCTACTATGACTGACCCTCCCGGTGAAGCCCTGCTGCAGGTCCGAATCCTCGAACTCCAACGACAGAGAAGATCCTCCCAGAATCTTCTTCCCCTGAGCTGGTGGGACCAACCAGTTCGCCCAAACTACAAGGCAGGACTCCCTCCTCTGGTCGAATTCGCTGTACAGAGCTACAGTGGGTCGATAGCCAGGAAGGTCGGACCCTGCTTGGGTTTTAAGGAGCGCTCCTTTTATTCGTTGCTTGCTCTGCTGCTGGTTTCTTCCCTGGGCAGTGCAGGACCCTCTTCCTACTTCATGTCAGTCCGACAGTCGCTTCAAGAACCGTGAGCCTGCAGGAACTGCCAGGAACATCCGCCTCAGCTGCAGCTTCTTCTCCATTTAAAGGTACTATGCAAATCTGGTTGTTTGCTTCGTCCGGCCGCGGGGAAGGGGTGTATAACCTTTAGCCAATCCAAGAGCTTGTCCTTCTCTACTATTGGGAGTGGTGTGGGGTATTAAGAGTATGATTTTTTAACTGCTTTACTTTAGTGAAATGTTATACAACTGATTTGTAAATAAATGTATATTCTTTTACTCAGAAACCTTGAGTCAGTATTTGTTTGAATCATAGTAATTGCTGTCCTTTGTGTAACTATTGATACTGCTTACTTGCTCTTGAGATAAGTCTGGCTGCTCAGCCATCGCTACCACTTTTACTGTGTAGTACAGGCTTGTACCAAAGGTGAATTTGTAATGTCACTTGTAGTCTTAATTGTGTGTGGTGTTCCCAAAGGGTACTGTATATAATTCTGCCTAACACTGGTGTACAGCGGTGAGGATCAAGTATAGTAATTTCACTTAGAGTGCTGCTATTAGCTTGGATCAACTAACCACAAGGCTAACCTCACTAAAAAGCAATATTAATCATGTCTGATATGGAAAGCTACAGTCAGGAGACCCTCCTTAATTACACTGTGGATTATTTAAAACATCTGTGTAGAGAAAGGAATCTCTGCCAAAGGCAAAAAGTCTGAATTGATTGAAAAGTTGTTGAAGAACCAAAGTCTGGGGAGTGGGTCTGAAATACCTGACTCTCCAGCAAATGTGGAAAATAATGATGATGATAATGTGTCTATTATTGATGAGTTAGAGGAAGTATATGTGTCTCCCAATGTAGACCTCACTGCTCCCTTGTCTGCTCAGCAACGCCAACCTTTGTCCACTGGGACCCCGTCAGGCCCTACACTCAGTCCTGAATTGATTGCTCTAGAAAAGATGAGGCTTAAATTGGAATTCAAACGTTTAAATGCTCAAATTGAACAAAACCACCAAGAACTTAAACTTAGAGAAATGGAGTTGAATCATGAACTAGAAATGAAAAGGTTATCTCTTGAAAATGCTTCTCTCCCAGAGTCTTCTAGGTCTTCCAGTCCTAAGAGACCCCGTATGCCTAAAGAAATTGTGGGTATGTATACTGTTAAGCTTGATATTTTGAATTGGTTGGCAATGTTTGAATATAACCATGGGATTAAAGGTCTCACAGGGAATCAGTTGCTTCCCTGGCTCTTCTCTAGGCTACCCACTGTTGCATCTGATGTTGTGATGGAGTTGGGGGAGGTGGATAGGATGGATTATGAGTGTGTGAAGCTAGCTTTAATTGTTAGATTTGGGAAGACCCCTTCCCAGTACCTTAAGAGGTTTAGGATCCTCAAAAAGCATGATGGTACCCCTTGGGCTGCCTGGGTATGTGAATGTTTGAAAAACCTAGATGGTTGGGTTAAGGGTTACAGAGTGAACACTTATGAAGGAATGAGAAATCCTGTTATATTGGAGTGCATTTATGATGCCTGCTCTCCTGAGCTCAGACAGCACTTGCCTGATTCTAAGGAGATAGATCCAAAGACGTTAGCTAAGGCTGCGGACTTGTGGGTTGCCAATAGGGCTACTCACAAGGATTCTGGGGCAACTCAGAAGAAGGATGAGGGAAAGCAACCAAAGAAAGATAACAAGGAGAATTCTAATACCTCCAATCCAAAAGAGGGCCACTAACGGGAACATAAGGGTAAGCCACAAGGGAAACCAAATCAGGCTAGTGCATCATCTGGACCCAAACCAGATGGAGGTCAGAACAAACCCCCATTCATCAAGACATTTGGGAAATGTTATGTTTGTGTGTCAACTGACCATGTGAAAGGGGATCCCAGATGTAAGGGTAAACCTTCAGGGGTCCACACTGTCTCCTTAGCCTTCTCTCCAGAGGAAGAAGTACCTATGGCAAGTGGAAACTTTCACCTACTGGCTGACGAACACATGAGAGTCTCAGCTAGTGTTTCTTTAGTGTCCCTCGGCATGTGGGAACAACAGAATTTAGATGTATATAATTCCATCCCAGATAATACTAAAGAGTATTATAAAGATAGTGTTCTTGTGAATGGCCAGGAGACCCCTGTCATCACCCAAACGCCTCACCAAGTTAGCTGGAGGCCCTGTGCAAATGCTTTCCCAGTTACCAGCTCCCATCCAGTGTAATGATATGACTGTCAACATACCTGTTAGTGTGCAGAGTGAAGTGCCTGGGAGAGTCCTGTTGGGTAATGACCTGAACACTCTTGGAGTTGTGTCCAGCACCCCCAGGCCTCCCACTAAGAAGAGACAGGAGCTCACTACGCCTGCAAGGGAGAGGACCTTGAGAGGCTCTCCAGAGGAGTTCATAGAGGAAACTATCACTCCCACTCCACAGGAGTTGCTCACTGCTATTTCTAGAAAGAATGAGGCAAAGGGGAAACCCAAGACCTCGAGGAAAAAGTCAGACAGCACCCCTGTGCTACCAACAAGGACATCCCCAAGATTGTCCAAAATCACCCCTGTGATCCCTCCACCTGCTGAGGCAGAGTGTGAGGTGCAACCTTGTGTGGTTGAGCCAGCTTCTGAAGAATCAGATCTGGAAGAAGACACTGTTTTGGTTGGAGATCTTGACCCTGTTGACCATCCTGAGCTGCAGTCTTTACTGGCAGAAGGTGGGCCTAACAGGGCAGACTTCAGAAGAGGACAAAGAGAGTGTCCTACTCTCGAAGGTCTTTGACAACATGCTGCTAACCAACGTGATGGCCAAGAAGTTGGAAAGCACAGGGTAAGCTGGGAAGATGGCCTCTTCTGCAGTGAACCCACAGAGTCTATCCCTGGGGACTGCAAAAAACGTGTAGTGGCCCTTGCCAACAGACTCCAGTTCCTACAGTTGGCTGTCACACCGTTGCCTACCCTCCCGAACCTTGTCCTCACCTGATGCTTCTGAAGAGCTGTTCCAGCGTTCTGAAGTCTTCTTCTGGCGAGATTTCTTGGCTTCACTGTCCTTGAATCTTTTATCTTTTTTGTCGTGCAAGTAAGGTCTGGCTCCCTCAGAGGCCACCTTGGCAGAGACTGATACCTGTCCTCGGCGGACCCCGAGGAGCCAAACCCCAGACCAGGGAAAAAGCTGGTTGGCAACAAAAAACCCTGGTAGTAGATGTTGGATGGTCGTTTGCTTGGTAGAAGAGGATGCCGTTCTATGTTAATGACTTCTGAAGGTTTCCACAGAAGGAGAGAGGAGGTTGAGCCACTGAACTCTGGGAAATGTAGTCCATACTCCGGAAAAGGAATGTCTCCCAAGACGATGAAACAAGAAGAAATAGCCTCCAGGACCGCTACTGATATTGATCAAGCGGAGAGGCAACGAAGCAAGAGCACCGCTCTGTTGGTGTGATCCAGGATACAGTGCAGGGAAATTCTCCATGCAGAGCTGAGCAGGTAAACCACAATGTAGGCGTGGATTGCAGTCGTCCAAGGGTGAACAAAAGGATAGCCACAGGAGCGAAGACAGGGTACAGCAAGAACGGAAGAAACCAGAACCCGACAGATCTCACTAAGTACAGGTAGGTAAGAACAGGTAAGTAAGAGCTAGCACCAAGAAACCAAGTACCGAAAAAGATAGAAAAGAATAGAAGCAGAAGGAGGAGCTAGGACATGGATGCCGTTGCTGCAGAAGGGAAGAAAAGGAAAAAACAGTAGAACGCTGGGGTAAGGACCGCAGAGAGAGACAGATACAGCACAAGAAAGATGAACAAAACTAAGCAGGCAGGGAGACTAGCTAACCCAGACAGATAGAAAGGAAAAGCTGGCGGGTGAAAGACAGGAGCTGCGGATGAAAGGCGAAAGAGAAAGGAATAAGAACTTAGCGGACGAGGACTGCCTCTGAGCCTGAACGAATTACAGTGGACACCTAGAAAGAGAGAGAGACAGAACAGAGGGAGGAAAACAGAAGGAAAATACCAACAAACAAGTCGGAGCAAGGCGAAGAAATATACTATCGCTAGGGTAAACAAGCGAAGAGAGGAGGAACTGTGAGAGACACAGCAGCGTCTGTAGTCAAGCGACAGATACAACGCACAGCATAGGGGCCGTGGCTCTCAGATATACCTGGGCGGCCACATTGGGGTAAACTAGAATGCACTGCCAGTTCCTGCTAGGGATACTAATGCTTCCAAGCCTGCCATGACTTCCAGGGGCGAAACCTGACAGTATACCCCCTTCCCTTCGGGGGATACCCGGGTTTGCCCGGATGTAGCTGATGAACCTTTGTAGAAGCCTGGGTGCCTGAATATGACTCCTGGGTTCCCAAGTTTCTTCCGCTGAGTATCCCTTCCAATGCACCAGGTACTGGACCCTACCCTTCCGATAGCATGAATCAACCAAGTGGGATACTTCATATACATCGGGTATGTTAGGTTCAGCTGGCCTCACCCTTTTAATCCTTCTGTGGTAAGGATCTTCCTTGTGCTCCTTGAGTAAGGAGGTGTGAAATACTGAGTGTACCCGGTGGAGATTTCTTGGTAATTTCAAACGGTAAGCGACTGGGTTGATTCGTTTAAGATCAGGAAAAGGTCTGATATATCGAGGAGCGAACTTGCCTGTATGGACCCACTTGGGTAGGAATTTAGTTGACAACCAGACAAGTGTACCTGGTTTCCATTCCGGGTTAGGTCTTCTTCTACGGTCAGCCCATCTCTTGTGCTCTTGTCTGCTGGCTTCCAATTACTTGATTGCAGTGGCATGCACCTTCTGGAGTTCTGCGAGGAAACCATCAATGGTAGGCGTACTGGTAGAGGTGAAGCTGGTCCACGGAAGCTGCTGAGGGTTATAACCACAGGTGCAATTGACTCATGTGGATAGATGAATGAGTGCTGTTATTATAAGCAAATTCTGCTTGTGGAAGAAAGGAAGCCCAGTCTTCTTGTTCCGAGCTGCAGGAGCACCTAAGGTATTGCTCCAAACTGGCATTGAGTCTCTTAGTTTGGCCATTGCTCTACGGGTGATAACCTGAGGATACTGCTCTATAGATGCCTAATTGTTGACACAAAGAGGACCAGAATTTGGAGGTAAACTGTGTGCCTCTGTTAGGTACTACAGTCATGGGCAGACCATGAAGATGAACAATATCTCGCAAAATATTGCTGCTGTCTCCGGTTCTGAAGGAAGATGTGCTAAGGCCGAGAAATGAGCCAATTTGCTAAAGGAGTCAATGGTTACTATAATGGTAGTCATTCCCTTCGACTCAGGAAGATCTACTATAAAGACTGTGGAGATATGTTCCCATGGGCGGTTAGGAACCTGGGGTTGTTGCAATAAACCTATGGGTCTACCGGTAATCGTCTTGCTGGTGGAACACGTAGGACAAGTGCGTACGTATTTTAACATCCTTGTGTAAAGAAGACCACCAAAACCTACGGCTGACTAACTCCTGGGTTTTTTTAATGCCTGGATGTCCCGCCAAAGGAGTGTCATGACACCAAGATATAACCTGAGTCTGAAGTGGCTCTGATGGAAGATAAAATGCCTCACCATGGTAATAAAGTCCCTTTTCGACCTTACACAACGATCGGTCATCCGGCGTACCAGGAGATCGATGATACTGTTGTAGGAGTTCTTGCAGGAATGGGGTGATGGCTGAAAGGATCTTCTTCTGAGGGAGAATGCGTTCCTGGCCTTGATAGAGTCCTGTTTCATCCCCTTGGCTGCGGGACAAAGCATCCGTTACCTGGTTTCCGGTACCTGGTATATAAGTGATGAGAAAATCATACTGAGAAAAGAAATATGCCCAACGGGCATGACGGCAGTTGGCACATTCCATCAGCTGGAAAACCCGCAGGTTTCTATGATCAGTAAGAACTGGTGAGTAGCCCCTTGGAGCAGATGACGCCACTCCTGACAAGCCTGTTTTATAGCCAGTAATTCCTTCTCAAGGACAGAATATTTACGTTCACTTGATGTCAGGGTCCTTGAATAGTAAGCCACAGGGTGTTCCAACCCATCCTCTGCTTTTTGAAGCAGGACAGCGCCCAACGCCCTTTCCGAGGCATCAGTCTCGAGAATGAATTGTTTGCCCTGATCAGGTTGTACATGGACTGGGGCGGAGGTAAACAGGTCCTTCAAGAGATGAAAGGCTTCTCTGGGTTCTTGCCCAAAAACCAACTTGGTACCCTTCTTAAGCAAGGCGGTAATAGGCAATACCAACTTAGAAAAGTTTGGAATGAATCTTCTGTAAAAATTGGCCAAGCCTAGGAACCTTTGTACATGCTTCACGTTCTGGGGTTCCTTTCAATCCCTCAGCGCCTTGACCTTCTTGGGGTCCATATGAATGCCATCTTGAGAAATGATAAACCCCAAATAGGACACTGAGGTAACTTCGAAACGGCACTTTTCCGGTTTGACCAGGAGATGGTTCCTTAGTAACCAATGTAGGACCTCCTTTACCTGAATACAGTGTTCTTGTAGTGATCGTGTGAAAATTAGGATGTCATCCAAATACACTACTACAGACAAGAACAACATATCAGCAAATATCTTATAGATAAACCTCTGAAATATTGCAGGTGCGTCGTTCACTAGACCAAACGGCATGACTCTGTATTCAAACAAGCCCAGAGGAGTGCGAAAGGCTGTTTTCAATTCGTCCCCCTCTCTTATTCGTTTAAGGTGATAAGCCCCCCCTAAGATCCAGCTTAGTGAAGTACACTGCCCCTTGTACAGCTTCTAAAATGTCCCGTATAAGCGGCATAGGATATCTGTCTCTAGTGGTTATGCTGTTCAGTCCTCTATAATCTATGCATGGTCTGAGCTCCGAAGAATCTTTCTTGTGAATAAAGAAAAGCGATGCTCCACAAGAAGATCTGGATTCCCGGATCAAACCGTTCTGTAAATTGACATCCAGGTACTCCTTAAGAGCTCTTTTTTCTGGTAAAGATAGAGGGTACATGCGTCCGAATGGAACTGTGGCATCCGGAATTAGGTCGATCGCGCATTCTTCTGCCCGTGTGGAGGTATTTGTCTGGGTAAGGTGTCCTTGACGACCTCAGCAAATTCTGATATTGTAAGGGGATCGACGATACAGTCCGAGTAGGTATCGAACTGTTCTTCTCTACCTCCACCTTGATACATGAAGATTCCATGCAGTGACAGCCACAATACTGGGAATTGAAACAAAGACGGTTAGATGCCCAATCAATGAGAGGGTTGTGCTTTCACAACCAGGGGATACCTAGGACCAGCGGAAAATGTGCAGCCTTAATAATATCCATTGACAAGAGTTCTTGATTTCCTCCCATCATCGGTCTCAAGGGTACATTCTCCTTGACAATGGGCCCAGAGGACAGTGGAATACCATCAACCCCCTCTACAGGAATCGGTCTTTGTTTAGAACGTAATGGAACCTTGTTCTCTCTCACCCAGTCCACATCAATGAAATTACCAGCTCCACAATCTAACATGGCCATGACTTCCTTGGGTTCGGATTCGGTGATCCATAATCAAACTTGAAAAACCATCAAACTACTTTCCTCAGAGTCTGCTACTGGTCTGGTATTGTTGCAAGGGTTGCTGACTTCTCCCCCGATATCTCCCTTGCATAAGACCGGGGGCTGGCGTTTCCCTTACGCCTAGGAGGAACTTCAGGGCAATTCCGGAGTAGATGTTTGGAAGAACCGCAGTACATGCAAAGGCCAGCTTCTTTATGTCTCTTGCGTTCCTCTGGAGTTAATGGTCCACGTGTTGTGCCTATCTGCATAGGCTCTTCGGTGGTAGGGCTTTCCTTGACAGTTTGTGGGTAAGGGTTCAAAGGAGGGTAGGAGCGAGATCTTCTCCTTTCTTGTCTTCGCTCTCCTAGTCGATATTTAATTTGCAGGGAGAGCATTACCAGCTCTTGAAATGTTGCATGACGCGCAATTCGAGCCAACTCGTCTTTAATGTCCTCATGAAATCAACACCTGAATATCATCTGTTGTGCCGAATCTGGCCATGCTGCCTTGGCCGCTAATCTTTGAAAACGAGAGACGTAGGATTGCACATCTGTGTTGCCTTGACGTGCCTCAAGCATGGCCTCAAAGGCTGTGTAGGCTACTTCCGGGCTTTCATCAAAGCGCTCTCGTAATAAGCCTAGGAAGCGGTCATAATCGTTTAGTACAGGATTGTTGTTGGTAACCATTGGAGTCGCCCAAGCGAAGGCATTCCCTGTCAGATTGGTAATTAGAAAGCCCACTCTTGATCGTGCAGTCTCATAGGTGTGGGGTCTAAAGGTAAAGTGAATCTGGCATGCATCTGCAAAATCTTTCAGACCTCCCGGATTACCATCATATTTCCCTATAGACAATGCTATAGGAGGAAGATCTCCTCTGTTCTCATCTCATACCACCACTTGTTGGCAAAGTGCCACATTTTCAGTACGTAGAGCCTGTACCTCTGCAGTGAGATTCTGCATGGCAGCTACAAGCTCCTGGTATTGTTCCAAGGACACCATTTGAGTTTCTGGGTGTTGTATTCTGTCACACCGTTGCCTACCCTCCCGAATCTTCTCCTCAGCTGATGCTTCTGAAGAGCTGTTCCGGCATTCTAAAGTCTTCTTCTGGTGAGATTTCTTGGATTCAGTGTCCTTCTTGTCCTTGAATCTTTTATCTTTTTTGTCGTGCAAGTAAGGTCTGGCCCCTCAGAGGCCACCTTGGCAGAGACTGATACTTGTCCTCGGCACACCCTGAGGAGCAAAACCCCAGACCAGGGAAAAAGCTGGTTGGCAACAAAAAACCCTTGTAGTAGATGTTGGATGGTTCTTTGCTTGGTAGAAGAGGATGCCGTTCTATGTTAATGACTTCTGAAGGTTTCCACAGAAGGAGAGAGGAGGTTGAGCCACTGAACTCTGGGAAATGTAGTCCATACTCCGGAAAAGGAATGTCTCCCAAGACGTTGATACAGGAAGAAATAGCCTCCAGGACCGCTACTGATATTGATCAAACACAAGGCTCTAAGAGAGGATCACTAAAATTTCTAAGAAATCTTAAATCTCTGAACCCCCCAGAACATACAGCAGAGAGTGAAAGGTCTCACAAATATTGAGCTAGTTAAAGATCTGGATAAAGTCCGTAATGATCATGAGAAATGCTCTAATAGCACTGACGATGATAACATAATCAATGATCTAATGAATTTATCAACTTATGAGATAGTAGATGGTGATTATGACACTGATGAAGTAGATCTTGAAGCATCGGGAAACCCACCAAGTGGCACGTCAAAAAAAAGTAATAACGACACCACCTCATGAGAATAACAATTCTAGGAATTTCATCTCAAAAGGAAACAATGAGGATCGAGTATGTATAATGGACCCTATTGAAGGTGACGAGAGAGAGAGGGAACAAAACACCGGAAACCACAACATAGGCACTGAAGAAAGGTTCTAACTATTGAAGAGCGAAGGAATCTTATTCATCAAAAACAAGAAAGGGTAAATCCATCAACAAATCAAGAGTCTATACAACCTACTCCTCAGAAGAGTCATCAACATGAATCTGAGAAATTATTGAAAAGCCTCCTAAATAGTCAAATGGGGACACAAAACCAAGAAGACCTTGCAAGGAAAACCTTTTCTACTGCACGTGCAAAAGTCTCTCCACAACTGACGGCATAAGTCGCACAAACTGGGAAAAACACTAACCCTAATTTTTGCCTTCTATTAGAAAGAGATTATAAGGCAAATGATGGGCTCATATTGAACAGAAGAAATGTGTTAACTCTATTAAAACATACTGCACAACTGATAACCTTGTCATCAAGAGACTTAAAAATAGTTGAATTCATAAATGAATTACAGACAGACCGGGTCCTACTACACATACATGAAAGACATATAAGGAATCAAATCATGGAACAAACCGTGGTCCTAAGCAGGCTCGACTTTGATATAAAAGAACTCAGCAATGAACAACTGAACCAGCTAAGAAACCTGAGAACGGACCAAACTGAACAAATTGGAAACATAACTGGACTCCGAGACCAAAGTTCGGTCACTTTCCAGAATAATGAGCTCTATAAACAAGCTAGAAGTCTGACTACAACTCCGATATCGGTACAATCTGATAAAATAAATCAAAAAAGGAAAATAAAGATCACAATCCCTGTGCCCGATAAATTGGACAAGAGCCAAAAAGAACAACCCAAAATGCATACAACTGAACTCATGGATGATTGGAGTTGGCTGGCCGGCTCACTGAATCAAAATAAATCAAGCTAGTGTTATAACATAAATCATACTGACATCCTTCAAGTTGGATCCTGGAACACAAGAGGGCATGCTCACCTTTTTCAAGAAACTCCTGCTGCCTTACAAAATCTGGATATTCTGTGTTTACAGGAAACGTGGTTGGTAGATCCACCCCTGGTACCTGGGTATGAGATAGCAATCAACCCAGCTATTATACAGGAAAGGGGGAGACCCACGACTGGTCTAATCACTCTGGTAAACATATGCAGTGGTTTCAGAATCCTTGATACTAGAAATGTGACCCCTTACATTCAAACTGTAAAAATTAGGATGGATGTCGATAAAGGCTGGCTAAAAAACCCAACACACATCATTAATTTATGTTGGCAACAAAAATCAACAGGGACTTGGGCCTTTTTGGATGAGTTATGTGAAGTAACAACAACGACAAATGCAAACCTGATAATATGTGGTGATTGGAACTTGGATCTCAACAAGCTATCGGGAGTAAAAGGCTCTAGTCGTACATGCCTCAAAACAGAGCAGGTTTGGACTATATGAATATCAGGTGATGCCATTCGGATTATGCAACGCTCCAGCGGCTATCCAATATTTTATTGATGAAGTTTTTAGAGAATTCTTGGATATTTTTGTAGTTGTTTATATAGACGACATTTTGATTTTTTCTTCAGATTTGGATCAACATCAGAGGCATGGTCGTCTGGTCTTGCAAAAACTATGTGAAAATCAGTTGTTTGACAAGTTGGAAAAAAGCCAATTTCATGCAGATTCTGTGGAATTCTTGGGTTTTATAGTTTCGCCAAAGGGTTTGGAAATGAATCCAAAGAAGATACTGTCATGATCTCTGCTTCCAAAATGTCAGGGTTTTCCCAACTCCCTTGGAAGCAGATCCATAACCCAGGTTCCGAGGGCCAACCAGTCCCAATTGGGACCTTTTGGACCCAGTCCTGGCGCCAGTGGCACCAGGCTCATAAATGTGTCCAGTCCCAGCGCTGGAAGCGCCGGGCTCATAATGCTTGGGTGGACTTACCTGCAGCAGACCATGCTGCTTACTTACCTGCCAGCTGAGCCTCTGTTCCTCTTCTGTTTGGAACTACTTTTCCTGTTGGGTGGGGCAGGAGCCGCTCCCTAGATTCAGAACACTGGAACTCTTCTGGAAAGCAGGAACTCTTTTCTTACCTAGGCGTGGCTGTGGAAGGAGACACCTAAGCACTACAGGAGGCTATTTAAACCACACCCGGTGGATGAATCTTGCTTTGCGTTATTCTGCATCCTCTGCAGCAGAACGCTCATTGTGTCTTCTGCATCGGATCCTGGGCCTAAGGAAAAAGGCTTACCATCCTGAATCCAGTCTTCAGCAACACCTATAAAGACAAGAAAGAACAGGTTAGCATTCCGGCATCTGAAAGACAAAGGCTTACCTACTCTCCGTGCGCTCCGGAGGTCTTCACACTGCATTCCGACATCTGAAAGACAAAAGCTTACCGACTCTTCGCACTCTCCGGAGGCCTTCGGCGCTGCATCCTGCATCTGAAAGACAAAACAAGGTGCGTTTAAAGACATTGGGGAACTTTAATACTCACGTGCCATTACTCCTTTCCACATCAACCCCAGTGGGTATTCCGGCACCCTGCAGCTGCTCCGAACTCGTACCTGCAAAATAAAAGACAGTTAGAGCGCATTGTGAAGCAGGCAACAAGCGCTTACTTACGTGCTTCCAGGCGCTTCTATTCATCATACGGACTCCATCTTCAACTCTCTGAAGTCAAGAGGCCTGCGCTACCGATCCAGTGAAGAAACTGATTACAGCACCCTGCCCCGAGGCAGATGGAGAGCTCAGCATTCCCTTACCTAAGGTGAGAGCGTTAACCTTTGGGGGTCTACAGGAGAGCAAAAAGGGAAGAGATAGGGACACCCCCAATAACCCCAGTTCATTAATCCCATATTTTCTGTCTGCAGACATCTTACTCTTGAAGTCAGGCATACAGTGCACAGAGGTCCAGCCCAAAGAGCCAACCGGGTGCTACACATCACCTTTGAAGATACGGTAGTCGCCCAGTCAAGACCGGCGCCTCTGCGAGAATCAGGTGAGCGTTACAGAACGCAAAGCCTACCGCAAAACTCTCGCCCAGGCGCTATGGAAACCTCGGATACTGACCACCTAGCCCGGTTACTTGGGGAACTAAGGGCAGAAGTGCATGCAGCTCGTCAGGAAACGAATGCTCTAAGAAGGGAACTAATTATTTCCAAGGAGAGAACAGACGGTCTTGCTAGACAATTGCTACAGTCACAAGCCGGACAAACCCCGTTACCCGCATCAGGGGCAAATCTTCCTTCAACATCCTCTATGAATCCAGTGCAGATCAACCTACCTGGGAATGTACCACTGGCTCCGCCCGAACGATTTTCTGGTGACCCAAAGAGGTTTGCAGTATTTATCAATCAGTGCCGGTTGCACTTCTTATGCCGGCCAGCAGCCTTTCCAACTGATCAAGCTAAAGTAGCTTTTGTACTTTCGTACCTTAGTGGCAATGCAGCAGACTGGTCGATCCCTCTAGTTAATCAAGATGATCCGGTTCTCCATGATTTTCAAGCCTTTCAGCTTAGTATGGAAAAACTGTTCGCAAGACATTCACAGGGGCAGGCCTTGGACAATGAGCTTCTTTCGTTGCGACAGGGTAATCAAGACCTTTTGGCTTATATTGCATCTTTCAATAGACTAATAGTGGAAACTCAATGGCCTGAGGACAAAAGGATTACGCTGTTTTACAGAGGTCTACGTGGAGAGCTCAAAGACGTTTTAGCCCAAGTAGTGAATCCCCCACAAGACTGTTCGGATTATATAGACTTGGTCGTTCAAATAGATCATAGACTGCAGAACAGGAAGGCCGACCGTTCCAAGTTTGATGCTCGAGTATTTTCCAAACCGCCAACTCCTTCCAAAGGAGTAGACTCCGGGGAACCCATGCAAATTGGGGGTCTGAAAGGTCCTCTAACACAAAAGGAGCGGGAAAGGAGAAAACAGTTGCAATTATGCCTATATTGCGGAAACTCAGGGCACTTTCTTCGAGACTGTCCGGTGAAACCTGCCAAGAAGGCAGTAGGAGCTGCAGTTACCAAAGTTACAAACTCTGAGCAGGGAAACGACCTCGCCCGACAAGAATAGAGGTCCTCTTGCCGAGCGTGAAAACCAGTTCCGTGACCTCGCATTTCGTGATACCTATGGTCCTCATT
This sequence comes from Ambystoma mexicanum, assembly GCF_040938575.1. Lineage (NCBI taxonomy): Eukaryota > Metazoa > Chordata > Amphibia > Caudata > Ambystomatidae > Ambystoma > Ambystoma mexicanum. Next base: position 1,420,432,741 of record NC_090923.1, read on the forward strand.
AGCCCTGATAATCCGGATCGATTACATGCAATTGAAGCTTACGTCGACAGCGGTGCCATCGGCAATTATGTGGATCATGAAATGGTTTTGAGGATGAATCTAACTCTTTGTCCCAAGGCTGTAAAGGACGTCATTACTACAGTGGATGGTACGGAGATAGCCTCCGGGCCAGTAACGCATACCACTCAAGAGGTGACGCTAGTAAGTCAAGATGGACACCATGAGAAGATCGTGTTCGATGTGATCAAGGCCCCTCAGTTTCAGATTATTCTAGGAATACCTTGGTTAGAGAAACACAATCCTCTGATCGATTGGCGAGCAAGAACGGTCCAGTTTCCAGAATGTGTCTCTACTTGTCACCTTCCACCTGGTGTTGCACTGGCAGCAATTTCTTCAGAGACTCCCCAGTTACCTCCCGAATACCTTGAATACCAAGATGTTTTCCGGAAGGATCAGGCTAACACTCTACCTCCTCATAGGTCTTATGACTGCCAGATAGACCTGATACCTGGATCTACTCCTCCTTGTAGTAGAATTTATGCTCTCACCGAGCCTGAGAACCTTCACCTTCGACAATACCTGGATCAATACCTGGCGAATGGGTTTATTCGTCCTTCCAAGTCCCCTGCTTCTTCAGCTTTGTTCTTCGTTCCAAAAAAGGAAGGAGACCTTAGAACTTATATCGATTATCGCTCCCTAAACCAGATCACCGTTAAGAATAGATATCCGTTACCTTTGATCCCTGAACTCCTGGACCAAGTCAGAAAAGCATGCATATATACAAAGCTGGATCTTAGAGGAGCTTACCACTTGGTACGAGTAAAAGAGGGCGATGAATGGAAGACTGCCTTCCGCACCAAGTATGGGCTATTTGAATATCAGGTCATGCCCTTCGGACTTTGCAATGCCCCGGCCGCCTTTCAATATTTTATGAACGATGTCCTCAGAGAGCTCATAGATGTGTGTGTTGTTGTTTACATTGACGACATCCTCGTTTATTCTTCATCGGAATCTGAACATCGGAAACACGTGAAAATGGTCCTCGAAAGATTGCGTCAACACAAGCTTTTCGCTAAGTTGGAAAAATGTGTTTTCAACGTGACTGAAGTTGAATTCTTGGGGTTCATATTATCACCTGGCGGAGTACGTATGGATTCAAAGAAGGTCGATGCAGTTCTCAAATGGCCATCACCATCCTCCGTAAAAGGTGTGCAAAGCATGTTAGGCTTCGCTAACTTTTACCGCAGGTTTATCCCCGAATTCTCTCGAATAGTCCAGCCCATCACTGCCTTGTTAAAGAAAAACAAACGTTTTGAATGGTCTACCGAGGCGGAACAAGCTTTCCAGGATTTGAAGACTAAATTTATCTCTGCACCAATCTTAAAACACCCTCGCCCCGAACTCCCCTACATCGTGGAAACTGATGCTTCAAGCCTTGCCATGGGGGCAGTTCTATCACAAAAGGACCCGGTAACCAATCAGTTGCATCCCGTGGCATTTTGGTCCCGCAAATTCTCGCCTCCGGAAATCAATTACACGATTACTGACAAGGAACTTCTGGCTATCAAGTCTGCCTTTAAGGCTTGGCGGCATTATCTGCTGGGGGCCCGACACACCGTTACTGTGATTACGGATCACCGAAACCTGCAATATTTGAAAACCGCAAAAGCCCAATCCTCTAGACAACTCCGTTGGGCATTATTCTTTGCCGAGTTTGACTTCATAATTACCTATCGACCTGGTACAAAGAACGGTAAAGCTGATGCCCTTTCTCGGATGGGAGTGGAAGAACACTTGATCAACCCTAAACCTGTACCAATCATTCCCGAACAAAGAATTCTGGGTGTAATCGCCACAGAATCCATAGAGGAAGTTAAGGATAAAGCCAGGCAACTTGTAACTCCAGCTGACATACAGAATTGGCATCTGCAGGGAAAGGACTTTGCAGTAAAGGACAACTTATTGTATTTCCAAGAACGATTATACCTACCCAGCACAGATTTACAGAAAAAAGTAATCTCCTGTTATCACGATTCTTTAATGGAAGGTCATCCCGGTATGGCCAAGACCTCAGAAAAGATCAAGCGCTACTTCTGGTGGCCGTCTTGGAAAAAAGATATCAGAGACTTTATAATGTCTTTTGGAGTATGCGCCCAAAACAAGAGTCAAAAGGAAAGACCAGCAGGCCTCTTACACCCTATTGACATCCCACCTCGCCCTTGGCATACGCTTTCTATGGACTTCATCACCGATCTGCCTCCATGCTCCGGATACAATACGATTCTAGTAATCGTGGACTTATTCTCCAAGATGGCGCATTTCATTCCGCTCAAAGGCTTGCCAACAGCAGCAACTCTGGCCCGAGAATTCCTCGAAAACATCGTCCAACTACACGGTTTTCCTTCGGTTCTAATTTCGGATCGAGGTAGTCAATTTATTTCTCATTTTTGGCGAAGTTGCTGTCGGTCGGCTCAAATTGATGTGAGACTATCGACCAGTCACCACCCTCAGACCGACGAACAAACCGAGAGGACCAATCAAACTCTGGAACAGTATTTACGCTGCATGCTGCAACAAACTGAAAAAACTTGGAAAGACATCCTTTGGATAGCCGAATATGCCTACAATAACTCTGTCCATTCGGGAACTGGGAAAACACCGTTTTTTCTTTTGTACGGCAGTCACCCTCGAACCTCGGAGTTGGATCCCCTCCAAGATCTTGAAACACCAGCAGTAGACCACCTGCATTCTACAATCACCCAAGCCTTTAAGGAAGCTGTTTCTCACCTTCAAAGGGCTAAAGAACAATACAAGAAAGGAGCAGATCAACATCGGAAGGAAGCCCCTCAATATCAAGTAGGGGACCAAGTCTGGTTATCCACCAAATATCTACCTCTAAAAGGGCCACGCACATTCAACCCAAGATACCTTGGTCCCTATTCCATCACTACCATAGTAAACCCAGTAGCGGTCAAGTTGGACTTGCCCCCTCACATGAAGATACATCCGGTCTTCCACGTCTCTCTATTAAAACCCGTGCAACCTCAAACCCGACTAACTAAATCTCCAAAACCCATCCTAGTTGATGGAGAACTCGAGTTTGAAGTCAAAAGCATTCTGGACTCCAAGATCTCCAAATCTAAACTATTTTACCTAATTGACTGGAAAGGCTACGGCCCCCAAGAGAGATCCTGGGAACCTGCTGAATGTGTCCACGCTCCTTGCCTAATCAAAAGATTTCACCGAACATTTCCTGACAAGCCAAAACCCCCGGAGAAGCCCGGTTTGGGAGGGGCCTTGAGGGGGGGTACTGTCATGATCTCTGCTTCCAAAAGGTCAGGGTTTTCCCAACTCCCTTGGAAGCAGATCCATAACCCAGGTTCCGAGGGCCAACCAGTCCCAATTGGGACCTTTTGGACCCAGTCCTGGCGCCAGTGGCACCAGGCTCATAAATGTGTCCAGTCCCAGCGCTGGAAGCGCCGGGCTCATAATGCTTGGGTGGACTTACCTGCAGCAGACCATGCTGCTTACTTGCCTGCCAGCTGAGCCTCTGATCCTCTTCTGTTTGGAACTACTTTTCCTGTTGGGTGGGGCAGGAGCCACTCCCTAGATTCAGAACACTGGAACTCTTCTGGAAAGCAGGAACTCTTTTCTTACCAAGGCGTGGCTGTGGAAGGAGACACCTAAGCACTACAGGAGGCTATTTAAACCACACCCGGTGGATGAATCTTGCTTTGCGTTATTCTGCATCCTCTGCAGCAGAACGCTCATCGTGTCTTCTGCATCGGATCGTGGGCCTAAGGAAAAAGGCTTACCATCCTGAATCCAGTCTTCAGCAACACCTATAAAGACAAGAAAGAACAGGTTAGCATTCCGGCATCTGAAAGACAAAGGCTTACCTACTCTTCGTGCGCTCCGGAGGTCTTCACACTGCATTCCGGCATCTGAAAGACAAAAGCTTACCGACTCTTCGCACTCTCCGGAGGCCTTCGGCGCTGCATCCTGCATCTGAAAGACAAAACAAGGTGCGTTTAAAGACATTGGGGAACTTTAATACTCACGTGCCATTACTCCTTTCCACATCAACCCCAGTGGGTATTCCGGCACCCTGCAGCCGCTCCGAACTCGTACCTGCAAAATAAAAGACAGTTAGAGCGCATCGTGAAGCAGGCAACAAGCGCTTACTTACGTGCTTCCAGGCGCTTCTATTCATCATACGGACTCCATCTTCAACTCACTTCAGCCCGTCATCCGCCATCGCCGGAACCTGCAAAATAAGAGACATCATTGCTAAAGACTTTAAAGACAATAGAATTACTCGAAACTTACCGTTCGTGCAGTAAACGACGGACAGCAGTCCTCTGAAGTCAAGAGGCCTGCGCTACCGATCCAGTGAAGAAACTGATTACAGCACCCTGCCCCAAGGCAGATGGAGAGCTCGGCATTCCCTTACCTAAGGTGAGAGCGTTAACCTTTGGGGGTCTACAGGAGAGCAAAAAGGGAAGAGATAGGGACACCCCCAATAACCCCAGTTCATTAATCCCATATTTTCTGTCTGCAGACATCTTACTCTTGAAGTCAGGCATACAGTGCACAGAGGTCCAGCCCAAAGAGCCAACCGGGTGCTACACATCACCTTTGAAGATACGGTAGTCGCCCAGTCAAGACCGGCGCCTCTGCGAGAATCAGGTGAGCGTTACAGATACAAGCAGTTCAGGAGTGGCCTACCTCAACAAAGGTTAAAGATATACAGAGTTTCTTAGGCTTTGCAAATTTCTATAGAAGATTTATAGAAGGATTTTCACGGCTAGTTGCTCCTATAACCAGACTGCTAAAAAAGGGAGTAAAATTTGAATGGGACCTTGAAGCAGAAAAAGCTTTTCAAGAATTAAAGAAAATATTTACTACCAGTCCGATTTTGATACATCCTGATGTTTCTAAACCATTCTTTGTGGAGGCGGACGCTTCTAATCTAGCAATGGGGGCAGTGCTTTCACAGAGACATGAAACAACTGGTCAGTTACACCCAGTAGCTTTTTTTTCTAGAAAGTTTTCTGCGGCAGAAGTGAATTATACAATTTCAGATTGAGCTATCAAGTCTGCTTTTGAAGAATGGAGACATTTTCTTAAGGGGGCTAGGCACACGGTAACTGTACTTATGGATCATAGAAATCTATTGTTTTTGAAGTCTGCTAAAACTTTGTCTCCGCGGCAACTTCGTTGGTCCTTATTTTTTGCAGACTATGATTTTGCTGTGACCTTTAAACCTGGGAGTTTAAACAGAAAAGCGGATGCCCTATCCCGTCGATTTCCTGGAAGTGAGGCGAAAGAGGTTCAAGAGCCAGAACCTCTTATTGCTCCTGAACGCTTTCTGTTAGCTGGAGTTTTTAAAGGTATGGATGTGTTGAATGAAGTTCGCCAATCTATGTCCTTACAGAAGATGGAAGAGTGGGTGAAATTGGATCCAACAAGGAGCTTAAAGGAGGGTCTTCCTTTTTTCGATAACAAGCTTTATTTGCCCACAGTTGAGTTAAGAGAAAAGGTCTTGAAGAATTGCCATGAATCGATTTTGTCTGGACATCCAGGTTTTAGGAAGACACTGGAATTGGTTCGTAGGAATTTTTGGTGGGAGAAGGTTCATCAAGATACACTGAACTTCGTCAAGACGTGTGCAGTTTGTGCGCAGGCAAAAAGTCAAGCTGGGAAGCTGCATGGTTTATTGGAGCCGTTACCTGTTCCTCCTCCACCTTGGCACACGATTTCAATGGATTTCATCCGTGAGCTTCCCCTGGATAAAGGTTGTACAACTATTTTAGTTGTGGTGGATCTTCTTACTAAGGAAGCACATTTCTTGCCGATGGAGGGAGAGGTTACTGCGGAAAAACTGGCTCATATTTTCTTGCAAGGAGTGGTTAGGTTGCATGGTCTTCCTTGTAAAGTTATCTCAGACAGGGGATCTCAATTTATCTCAAAATTCTGGAGAGCTTTCTGTAAAAAACTTGGGGTAGAGGTTAGTTTAACTTCAGGGTACCATCCAGAGGCTAATGGACAAGTTGAGAGAGTCAATCAGGAGTTAGAGAAGTTTCTAAGATGTTATCTTATCTACAAGCTAGTGAAGAATGGGTTGATCTGGTATGGTTGGCTGATTCTTCCTACAACAATTGTGATAAGGATGCTACTTCTATGTCACCTTTCTATTTGGGACGTGGATTTCATCCTCGTTTTTTGAGTTTTGAGGTTTTGGAAGATTCAGGTAATCCTGGAGTGGAGGAACGTTTGTTGCTGATGTAGAATAATTTGGATAAAGCAAAAAAGGTACTGGGAGAAGGCAAATTGAAATATAAAAGGTATGTGGATGTGAGAAGGAAAGCTGGTCCTAAGTACGAGGTAGGCAACTTAGTGTGGCTTTCTACCTGACATTTAAGAATTAAGGGGAAGAATAAATTAAGTCCTCAATTTGTAGGTCCATTTGAGGTCAAAAAAATCATAAATCCAGTGGCAGTACGACTGAAGTTACCCAAGCAGTTGAAAGTATACCCCACTTTCCATGCTAGTCTTTTGAAACCAGTTAGTCCAGGCACCAGGTTTAGAACTCATCCCCCTCCTGTGATTATGGAGGATTCATCGGAGGAGTTTGTAGTTAATAAAATCTTGGATTCCAGAAAAGTGAGGGGAAGACTGCAGTATTTGATTGACTGGGAGGGATATGGACCCGAGGAACGTACCTGGGAAGATTCCTCTGATGTACATGCTCCTAGGTTAGTTGCTAAGTTTCATGCAAAAAATCCACATAAAATTGGCCCAGGGACTGGGCATTAGGAGGGGGGTACTGTCAGGTTTCCTCTAATATTTCCCTTTTTATTTCTGTGTGGGTTAGAGGTTCTATGCTATAGTTGGTTTGGCCTTGACTTTTCAATACTTTCCCTTTTTATTTCTGTGTGGGTTAGAGGTTTTATACTATAGTTGGTTTGGCCTTGACTTTTCAATACAGATTCCTCGCTCTGTCCCAAGGCAAGATGGAGCTTTACAATAGAAGCTTTGATTCGCTAAGAGAGATCTACAGGACAACAATGAACATTCTAAACTGTCACTCTCTGCCTTTCATCGTCGTAACCCCAGCTGAGAGGACGTGTTTGTAGCTGCTCCTGCTTAGTCTTGGGCATACTGGATTTGAACTTTCAAATCCTGGCAGTTGAGCAGCTACTTATTCGGGGTTGTTTCAGGAGAGTATCCAGGTTCACAGGAGAGTTTTCGGAAGTTCTTTTGGAAATAACATTCTTAAGCTAAGTGACTTTGTTTGGATATGTAAATCTGTTGCTCAAATTAATTAGTGACATTTGGAGAAAGTTAATGTAAATTCATAAGTAGAACTGTGATGTTAAACTGTTAATAATTCAACGTTTAATTCTTAAACGCGCGCTAGCTACGGAAGACTGTTATGTTTGACCTACAGCGCGTGTGTTCTTAGCGCGTGTATTCATTGCGCGTATACACGAGCGCGCGAAAAGACTGCTACGTGATTTCTACAGCGCGTGTGTTCACAGCACGGGTGTTCACAGTGCGGGTGTTCATAGCGCGTGTATTCATAGCGCGTGTACGCGAGCGCGAGAGAAGACGGCTACGTGATTTCTACAGCACGTGTGTTCACAACCTGCCTGTTCATAGCACGTGTATTCATAGCGCGTGTACGCGAGCGCGAGAAAAGACTGCTACGTGAATTCTACAGCGCGTGTGTTAATAGCGCGGGTGTTCATAGTGTGTGTACATGTGCACGAGAAAAGACTGCTACGTGATTTCTTCAGCGCGTGTTTTCATAGCACATGTTTTCTCCTGCGTGTATTTTCTTCAGCGCGAGTTCTGCTCGTGTACATTTTTGCGCGTGTGCGTCTGTTGGTTTAAAATTCATTTGTAAAGAAAGAAGAACAGGATTCATTTAAGCCCATCATAACTGGAACAATATACAGTTTTTTAAAGGCAAGAGTCAAGGTTCTTAAGGCTACATAACTCAAAGGAGTTGCTGTTATCTTCAAAGCAAAATAAAGGTAGAAAGATTTTATCAGCCATTACTCCACTCTTCTCTAAGATTCTTAAAGAGAAGAACCAGGTATGATTCTTACATTTTAGTTAAGGATATAGAGTTTTCAAAATCAAAAGATTAGTTAAGTAATTTGAGGAATTTGTGTGTTTTTTATGTATTCACTGCAGGTTCTGCATCAGCCATTCTAGACGTCGCCAGCTTGGTGTTTCTTATGTTATCCACTTGCCCCTTTCCCTTTGGGGTGTAGTTAACAGAGCCGAGTATAATCTGGTTCTGAGGATTACATTTCAGGGGGATTGTCGGGGGTTCAGCAGCTTCCGCGGACACAGGATTTCTCTCAGCCTGATAGAATGAAAGGCCTCTATCAGGCTGAGAGAAATCCTGTCCCTATTTTACTATAGAAAACATTACTATTTGGAAAGAAAAAATAGCAGAAAACATCAAAAAGCTAAGTACATCAAGAGCACCCGGCCCAGACGGATTGACGAATTATACATTAAAGGAAAATCCTAAGGAATGGACTGAATTCTGCCATACTCTATTTAAAAATATAATACGAGAACAAACCATTCCTTTGTCATGGAAACGCGCTATAACAGTCCCTATTTATAAAAAAGGGATAAGATATGAGCTCGGGAACGACAGGCCTATAGCGCTGTTAGATGTTGTAGGGAAGATCTTTGCACTAACGCAATTGCAAATCCAATTAACAACATGGATACAGCAATCGGACTCCTTTGATCTCCGTCAAACAGGTTTCGTAAAGGGCGTAGGCTGCAATCTTAATTTATTTCTTCTCAATCTACTAAAAATTGAGGCAATTAGGAAGAAAAAAATAATATATCTTGCCTTCATCGATCTAGCCCATGCTTTTGACGCAGTGGACCAAAACTTGTTATGGAGAAAAATGAGAGCCCAGAACTGTCCTGAAGGCCTTATAAGAGCGATAAAAGAACTCTATTCAGGTACCTCCATCAAAATCCGGCTTGTCAAAAAAGGAACCTTGTCGAAAGCAATCAAAACTGAACGAGGTCTCAAACAGGGTTGTCCACTAGGTGCTGTATAATTCAACTTTTTTATCAATGATGTGGGAAAACACCTGACTGACACTAGAACATTTCCACCAAAAATCAATGGAAAGCTCGATCGACTGGATCCTTTATGCTGATGATATGGTGCTCTTGGACTTTACGACCATCGGTCTCGAGCATAAATTGAAGGTATTTGAGGATTACATCTCGAAGAACGGCCTCCAAATTAACATCTCGAAGACCAAAACCTTCGAACTTAAGAACTTGCAAGAGAGAGGCACAATGACTAAAAAAAAAATTCTGTGGAAAATTGGTAATGAACCACTAAGAAACGTAACTCAGATGAGATACCTGGGAGTGGCAATAAATTCGAACATCAATGACGAGCCAAATGTAAGAGCAATTCGACAGAGAAGTGGGTAACTAATAGCACAAGCTGCAATGATCAACAAAAAATATGGAAAGTTTAGTCTCAAACCTGTTTGGGACTTTTACAACATAAAAGTAGTGCCAGCATTGATATACGGAAGCGACACCTCCTTTGGATGCTCATATGGCACATGGGAATCATGTGAATACTTATTTTGGAGAAAGATCTTGCAATTACCTATTGGCACGCCTCTTGCCTGTATCAGATACGAGATGAGTCTCATTTCTATAACTGCAAAAGTCATATGAACACCTTGACGTTATACAGTAAAATATCTGCTATAAATTGTCTACCTCAATTTAAAGTACTAAAGAAGAACCTTGAAATAAAAAGTGAATCAATTCAAGAGATGTGGGAGTCGAAATGTGAAAATATACTGCAGTCTTTAAACACTACCAAAGAGATACTATGGACAAATCCCAATGAAGTCAAAACTTTGGCAGATGGATTGGTGGGAAACAGAACAACAAAGATCTCACCACAGATGTATGCAAATAGTGCCAGCTGAGGCTAAGGCTTTTAACAAATTACCAAAATACCTGTTAAAATGCCCATGTAGATTTTCAAGGAACGTTTTTTTACAGTTTAGAATGAATCAATTCCAAACAAAGGAAATTCTGAATATCCTAAATAAAACAACTCAAAGCGATACAGTCTGCAGGCTGTGCAATTGTCAGACTGAAACACTCAAGCATCTGGTTCTCTACTGCTCAGATTTGGAAGAAGAAAGACAGAAAATCCTGGGAATAGAGATATTGAAACAAACAACATGGCAGCCTGATGAATGGTGGAGTGCTTTCTACGATGGCTCTAACAACAAAATGACCTTTGCGTTAATATCATTCCTGAAAGAAATGGATAAAAAACTTGTATAACAGGAATGATAATTAACATATTTCCCTGAAATGTTCTGTGATCTGAGCAATAGGATAAGGAGGGATATATGACTGTTCTTTAAAAATTGTTTTCTGTTTTTAAAAGTTTTGTAAGAAACTGTCAGGTTTCCTTCTCTTATTCAAGTTTCCTTTTTATTATTATCCTTTTCAGATTAGCTTTGTGTGGGTGGGAAGTTTTCCATTATAGTTGGTTAGGCCTTAACTTGTTGATTCAGAATCCTGGTTCTGACCCAAGGCAAGATGGAGCCTCACAGTGACAGCTCTGATTGGCTAGAAGACAATGCTGAACAACAATGAACATTCTAAACTGTCACTCTGTGCCTTTCATCATCAAAACCCCATCTGAGAGGACGTGTTCAGTGGCTGCTCCTGCTTTAGTTTTAGGCCTGGTGGATTTTATCCTTCAGATCTCAGCAGTTGAGCGGCTACTTTCTTGGGGGTTCAGGAGAAGTCTTCAGCTGGCAGGAATTTGTTTTGAAGATAGGAAAAGCAGGAAATCTTTGTGAATTCGCTCAGGAGATAGGTGACTTTATTTCTACTGTAAATCTGTTCATCTTAATAACATTCTCCTTGAAAATTCGTTAAAAGTAGTGTTTCTACTAAAACTATTGAAATATCGGAGTGCGCTTGTGTTTCCAGTGCGGTGTTTCTTAGCGCGAGATTTTGACTGTCGCGTGCGTATTCAAGTGAGCGCGTGCTTTCTAGCGTGTGTATTCCGAGCGCGAGTAGAGGTTGGTCTCGTGCCATTTTAAACGCGCGTGTGTTTTATTGCGCGGGTGATCCTTTGCGCGAAAAGCTATACGCTGCGTGAGAACTACAAAGCGCGTGTGAAATACAAAGCGCGTGTGAAATACAAAGCGCGTGTGAAATACTAAGCGCGTGTGATTTTTAGCGCGGGTGTACAAAGCGCGTGTGAAATACTAAGCGCGTGTGAAATACTAAGCGCGTGTGAAATACAAAGCGCGTGTGATGTTTAGCGCGGGTGTACAAAGCGCGAGAATCTGTTCGTCGCGTGCCATGTGAGTGCGCGTGTGTTTTTTTTCATCGCGAGTGATTTTGCGCGTGAGAATCACTTCGTTGCGTTTGAACTCAATAGCGCGGGTGTTCTTATTTCGCGTGTCTCGCAGGAGAACATTATTGCGCGTGTGGACTATTGCGCGTGTGAATTCTTGCGCGTGTGGACTATTGCGCGTGTGATTTTTTGCGCGTGTGGATTATTTTGATCGCGCGTCTTCATCCGTTTGCGCGTGTTCTTCAACCAGGAAGATTTCTATGTGAAGTTCATCGATAATTTTAATGGAAATAACCTGCGTGTGCAGTTAGCACGTGTTTCCTCTTTCTTCAAGGATTTAAAGACTCAAGAAAATTATAAATAGTTTGAAAAGTTTTGAAATGTCAAGAAAGAACATTTTAAAGACAATCTAATTGAACTACCAGTGCATGTTGGAAAAAAGACAAACAAAGAACTAAGACTTCCAGTTTTGCCTAATGTAAGAAGTTGCTGGGAATTTCAAATATCGCAAGTAAGAGAGATTTTCAGCTTCTTAACCGCTTCTCTAAGAAATTTCAAGAGAAGAACCAGGTAGGATTCTCAATTATTAGTTAAGGATTAATGTCTTCCCATTCATAAGGTTAAGTAAGTGAATTAAGGAAGTGTATATGTTATTCTTTATCCTCTGCAGGTTCAGCACTGATTAGCCTTGACGCAGTCTGCCTGGTGTTGTTTTGTTGTCCCATTCCCCCTTTCCCTTTGGGGTGTAGTTTACAGAGCTGTATTGAAAACTAGTTCTGGGAAATACATCTCAGGGGGATTGTCGGGGGTTCAGCAGCTTCCGCGTATACAGGACCTCTCAGCCTGACAGAAACTTAATAAAATAAAAATAAAAATTTTAAAAAAAAGATTGATCAAGCAGAGAGGCAACGTAGCAAGAGCACCGCTCTGTTGGTGTGATCCAGGATACAGTGCAGGGAAATACTCCGTGCAGAGCTGCGCAGGTAAACCACAATGCAGGCGTGGATTGCAGTCGTCCAAGGGAGAACAGAAGGATACCCTTGCGAGCGAAGACAGGGTACAGCAAGAACGGAAGAAACCAGAACCCGACAGATCTCACTAAGTACAGGTAGGTAAGAACAGGTAAGTAAGAGCTAGCACCAAGAAACCAAGTACCGAAAAAGATAGAAAAGAATAGAAGCATAAGGAGGAGCTAGGACGCAGATGCCGTAGCTGCAGGCTGCAGAAGGGAAGAAAAGGTAAGAACAGTAAACGCTGCGGTAAGGACCGCAGAGAGAGAGAGACAGATAACAGCACAAGAAAGATGAACAACATTAAGCAGGCAGGGAGACTAGTTAACCCAGACAGATAGAAAGGAAAAGCTGGCAAGCGAAAGACAGGAGCTGCGGATGAAACAAGTCGGAGCAAGGCGAAGAAATATACTATCGCTAGGGTAAACAAGCGAAGAGAGGAGGAACTGTGAGAGACACAGCAGAGTCGGTAGTCAAGCGACGGATACAGCGCACAGCATAGGGGGCGTGGCTCTCAGATATACCTGTGGCGACCATATTGGGGGTAAACTAGAATGCACTGCCAGTTCCTGCTAGGTATACTAATGCTTCCAAGCCCACCATAACTTCCAGGGGCAAAGCCTGACATTGGCCCATGAGATACCTTTGGCTGGTCATTTGAGTTTCAAAAAGACCAAGGAAAGGCTCTCCTTATACTTCTACTGGTCTAAGATGGGTTCAGAAGTTGACAAATTCTGTAGGAGCTGTCACACTTGCCAAACCTCTGGCAAGAGTGGAGCCAAGAATGTGGCACCCCTGGTGCCTCTCCCAGTGGTGGGAGTTCCTTTTTAGAGGGTGGGCATCGACATTGTTGGTCCTCTTGACCTTCCCACATCTTCAGGGAACAAGTTTATCATGGTTGTAGTAGACCATGCTACAAGATACCCAGAAGCCATACCTATGAGAACTGTTACGACTCAGGCTGTAGCTAAAGCTCTACTTGGTATTTTTACCAGAGTAGGGTTTCTTAAGGAAGTGATATCCGACAGGGGATCCAATTTTATGTCCCATGTGGAAAAACTGTGGTGTCACTTACAAGTTCTCTACAGCCTACCATCCACAGACAAATGGACTGGTAGAGAGGTTTAATCGTACTATGAAGAGCATGATAGGTGCTTTAGAGGAACCCCTTAAACGAAAGTGGGACCTTCTACTGCCATGCCTTCTCTTTGCTTATAGAGAAGTCCCTCATGAGGGAGTTGGATACGGTCCCTTTGAACTTCTCTATGGCCATCCAGTCAGAGGTCCATTGGCCCTGATTAAGGAGGGGTTGGAGAGTGCTCCTTCCCCCAAGCCAGTCAGAGTGACTGACTATGTGATAGGTCTCCGGAGGAGAATGTCACACATGATGGCATTAGCTAGTGATAACTTAAAAGCAGGTCAGGCTCTGGTCAACCATTGGCGTGACCAGAAGGCCAGCATGGTTGAGTTTACTCAAGACCAGCTTGCATTAGTTATGGTGCCAACAAGGCAGAGGGCCTTGCAGGACAAATGGATAGGACCCTTCAAGGTTGTGGGCAAACTTGGAGAGGTGAACTATTTGGTGAACTTAGGCAGACCTAAGGAGGCTCCCAGAGTATTTCACACCAACCGTTTGAAGGCATATGTCTCGAGACGAGAAGTCGGAGCTTTGCTTCTAGCTTCAGCTCAAGAGGAGGAGGAGAGTGAACCTCTACCTGACCTCCTCAGAGGACAACCTTTGGATGAGAAAATAGAAGGAGTCAATCTCTCTTCTCAACTGACCTGAACAATAGGAGGAGTGCAAAGTTCTGTTAAAACAGTTTGCCTCCCTGTTTTCACTATTACCAGGTTTGACCCCTTGGGGCCAGCACGATATTTTCACTGGTGACTGTCTACCTGTGAAAAGCAGAGGTTACAGAATGTCAGAACGTGGGAATGAGATCCCACATCAAAGGAGAGGTCAACAAGGTGCTTGATCTCAGGGTTACAGAGCCCTCAACAAGTCCATGGTCTAGTCCAGTTGTTCTAGTACCAAAGGCAGGATCCAAGGAGTTTAGATTCTGTGTGGACTATAGAGCGCTAAATGCAGTTACTAAGACTGATGCCCATCCTTTGCAAAGGACAGATGAACTGGTGGATAGACTTGGTTCAGCCAAGTACCTCAGTACATTTGATCTGACGTCAGGCTATTGGCAAATAGCCCTGACAGACCATGCCAAGGAGAAAACTGCATTCTCAACCCCAGCAGGCCTCTACCAGTTTAAGGTTATGCATTTTGGACTAAAAAATGCACCTGCTATATTCCAAAGGATGGTCAATCAAGTTCTGAATGGGATGGAGGACTTCTGCATGGCATACTTGGATCACATTGCAGTGTTCAGCACTACATGGAAAGAACATATTGATCACTTAGAATATGTTTTGCAGGCTCTTGAGCAGGCCTATCTGACCATAAAGGCAAGCAAATGTCAAATTGGTCAGAGCAAAGTGGTCTACCTTGGTCATGAGGTAGGAAGAGGTGAAATAAGGCCATTGCTCAGCAAAGTACAAGCTGTGCAAAAATGGGCCACCCCTTCTACTCAAACCCAAGTGAGAGCTTTCCTATGTCTCACTGGGTACTACAGGAATTTCATAGAGAACTATAGGACCATAACTTCTCCCTTGAATATGATATCCTCTCCAGAATTCCCTAAAAAGGTTAGATGGAATGAGGAGTGCACTCAAGCCTTTGAAAACCTGAAGAAAGCCCTTTGTCAAGCTCCAGTCCTAAGAGCTCCTGATTATCACCAACCATTCATTGGGCAGGCCGATGCCTCCAATACAGGTATAGGTGCAGTCCTTAGTCAACTGGATGAGAAAGGTAGGGAGCACCCCATTTGCTTCATCAGTAGGAAACTGAAGGAACCAGAAACAAGGTGGGCAACCATAGAGCGTGAATGTTTTGCCATTGTGTGGTCTCTGAAGAAGTTTAGACCATACTTGTATGGATCTACTTTTGTGATTCAGACAGACCACCAACCCTTTAGATGGTTAATGCAAATGAAAGGGGAGAACCCAAATCTTCTGAGATGGTCAATCTGTCTGCAAGGGTTTGCTTTCACCATTGAGCACAGAGCAGGATGTCACCACCAAAATGCTGATGGTCTCTCAGGATGTTTTTAACTGACTAGAGGTAGAGATTCATCCATCAGTGGATTAAATACTCCTGTCTCTTAGTCTGGGAGGGGGGGGCGAGTGTTAGGAAGAATTCTCAGGAATGGCTAATTTTCCTTACCTACTGAGTCCCTCAGCAGCTTTGCTGGATTTCTAGGATTTATTTTTTTCACCTGGTAAGAGTGTGAGCCCTTTTTCCCCGCTCTTACACGTGTTTTGGTTGTGTGTTTAACATTTTTGTGTTCATAGACTGTGGAGCCTCACCTACTCCACAGGCATCATCTTTTTACTGTGTGTTACACAGCACCTTCAGTGCAGTGACACAGGGTTGTCTTTTAGACTTCCCAACTCAGACTCCATTTTCTGGGACTGACTACTGTCTCCCAGAACATGTAAAGTTACCATTTACTTTATTAGTCGTTTTAAATCCACAAACCCAGTACAAACCATCTTACATGGAGTACTGGAAAGGATTAATACTTATCCCTTTTTGTCTGTTTCTCTTGGAGCACTGTTTTGCTCCCTTTTCATCAAGACATGGCTGGTGGCAGTGGTAACTACCCTATTTTTCCTACCGCGGTTATCTTAAATAACCTTGGTATTGTTTTAGGGTATCTTGGTAGCCTCAAACTTAAACCCACTAGACCATATACATTTTTATACAGTTCCGGCTGGGTTTATTCGACATTTCTTTTTGAAAATGTCTTTCTCGTGTTATTCTCTGCGGGCCAAACCAGGTTTGTTTCCTTTGTTCACCGTTCCTTCACGGGCTTCTACGCAGAAGCCCTCCTTAGGCGCCTGAAAGTCTGGGTAGGCAGGATGTGAGGGAGGGGTTTTAGGACCCCTGCCATGGGTTCCCTTGGTAACCCAAGTCGCCCTCCTGTTTGGCTGGCTAGGTGACTGTCCGGCCAGGACAGCCACCCTGCTGTGTGATTGAGAGCCAGGCTATGTGAATGGGGGAAAACTGCATTAAAAGCAGGTCTCTGGGTCTGGAAAGGCAGAATCGTCACTGGAATGAGAGAACCGATGAGGAGCTGCCAGAAGAGGACCCCTACCACGACTGAACCGCCTGGTGAAGCCCTGCTGCAGGTTCGAATCCTCGAACTCCAATGACAGAGAAGATCCTTCCGGAATCTTCTTCCCCTGAGCTGGTGGGACCAACCAGTTCGCCCAAACTACAAGCCAGGAGTCCCTCCTCTGGTCGAATTCACTGTACAGAGGTACAGTGGGCCGGATAGCCAGGAAGGTCGGACCCTGCTTGATTTTAAGGAGCACACCTGTTATTCGTTGCTTTGCTCTGCTGCTTGTTTCTTCCCTGGGCAGTGCAGGACCCTCCAGTCTTCCTACTACATGTCAGTCCGACAGTCGCTTCAGGAACCATGAGCCTGCAGGAACTGCCAGGAACGTTCGCCTCAGCTACAGCTTCTTCTCCATTTTAAGGTACTGTGCAAATCCGGTTGTTCGTTTCGTCAAGCCGTGGTGAAGGTGTGTGAAACCTTTCGCCAATACGAGGGCTTGTCCTTCTATACTCTTTAAACTAACTTTTCTGCTGACCAACTTCGTCCGGAACTCTTAGCAAAGACTTAACCGCGAACTACCCTGAATTGTGCGATCTTGAGCAAAAGACTTTTGTCCTATTGACTTTGGCCCTAAGCCTTTTTGATTTGATTCCATCACTGTAGTTCCTCTTTCTAGATTGCCTTGCTTACTTACCCGTTGGTGCTGCTTAATTTCTGCCTAACTTTGTCTTTCCCTCCCTTTTTAATTACTAGAGTGCCATTTTGCTCCCACTTCATTTTGTGAGCTTAACTTGTCTTGAAACTATTGGGAGTGGTGTGATGTATTAAGAGTGTGATTTTTGAACTGCTTTACTTTAGTGAAATGTTATACAACTGATGTGTAAATAAATGTATATTCTTTTACTCAGAAACCTTGAGTCAGTGTTTGTTTGAATCATAGTAATTGCTGTCCTTTGTGTAACTATGCTCACTTGCTCTTGAGAAAAGTCTGGCTGCTCAGCCATCGCTACCACTTTTACTGTATAGTACAGGCTTGTACCAAAGGTGAATTTGTACTGTCACTTGTAGTCTTAATTCTGTGTGGTGTTCCCAAAGGGTACTGCATATAATTCTGCCTAACAACCTCTGACTAGAGCTTAGAGATGTAGGCTTCACAACTTTATTTTCTTGTAAAAAAAACAACATTGCGTAAGATATCTTCGAATTCTCTAATCTTTATGTTACCTTATATGAATAAACATTTTCTTCCCTATTCACATGGAAGAGATTCTCTTCTCTATTGTATATTCCTACGCTAACTGAAACTTTGTTACAATTTTTGTGAATACTTGTAAAGTCTTTGCTTAACTTTATACAACATTTTTAACTATCATATTTATCTTTTAAACATTTGAGTCAAGCGCTCTTAATATTTATATTCCACCTTCTTTTCATTACTTTTGCAATGGAGTATAAAGTTCATGCTTTAGTGCTATTCAATTCTTTTCGGTTCTATTACTGTCCATTAAAACTGTGGCACTTCTGTTAATGTTCTGATGATCTGAAATGCAGCCAGGCAGCTTAGGACCTGTGCAGGCCTTACAAGGGAAAGACTAGACCATGCACACTAGCACGCCGGAATGCCATGTACTTCCAAAAAGTCCACTGCATAGCATGATGACACACTGTTCCCTCACCACTCCACTGCTGAAGCAGTACTTTTAAAGACGCTTTGCACAGCTTCCATAGATCACGCTCTTCAATTCATTCACTGCATGCTATGAAACAGATACCTTCTGTCAAAGTGGACTTGCTCTCCGCAGTTAAATACGTTCTGTTTCCTCCTTACTCTGAATTGCTCAATGCTCTTACTGTTTCTTTATCACTTAATAACTTCCTTTATTACAGAATCAAAACACTAACGGTTGGAAACACTAAGCTGTTCTTGATAATGTAAAGACTTAAATCTTAAAGGATCCCACCAATTCACCTAAATATTTTGGTTTCTAAGTAATTTCTTCGAGTTTTTCTGCTTTCATAGGACCTTCTTTCCAAAATGCATTGCTCACTAAATATCATTAGAGGATAGACAGTTTAGAACACTTCTCAAGGATCTAAACAGCTGACCTCATCTCCACTGACTATTTGTCAAGGCATCTATCTTGTTTTGGGTAAATCCCTAATATTCCCTGAAATAAGGTTAGTTAACTAAAATACCAATAGAGACCCAAAGCCTATCTATTCCACCCCACCACCATTTATCCTAATTTCTTTAATTACACCTCTCTGATCCCTGTGACACCCTCGGAATATTGACAATAATTTCCGGTAATTTACTGCCATTGAATCACATTTCTAAAATGCCTAAATCCCCCTCTGCATTTCTCTTACTTTCATGCTTATCCTCTACTGAAACAACATTTGATTATGAAAAGGTTCTAATGGATTAAACCTTATTTTTGTCATCAAGTCCCTTATTTTAGACATTCTCAGATTATCAAATGTATTGGCCAGTTTATTCCTTAATTTCTTCTGTAGGAGTTGGAACAACTTTATTCCTGCTAAATTCAGGGAATTTTTTTATAATCTCTAATGTATCTATTCCAGAATTTTTACATATCTTCTTTATCTTGTGTGGTCATATATGATCAAGAATAATGAGTTATAATATCGTTCAGAGCCTTACATCTCATAAACTGATGTTTTAACAGTTCCATGTCATTTCGCTGACGGTAATTACTTTTGAAGTAATTACTTTGAAATTTGACTTCAATTGTTTTTTTTTTATTGTAGGTCCCCATATGCCCTCCCTTCCCCTTCCATACCCCTCTCCACCCCCTTTTAATCCCTTAACCCACAAATACCTATATTATTCAAAGTAATTACTTTGAAGTAAATTAACTTAAAGTAATTACTGCCGTTGAAACCACAGGATACGGTCTTGAAGTAGTTATCTCTCAGGTTATTAGACACTGCCTTTCACCACATTCAGATTCTGGTCGCTTGGACCAGCTTCCAATGGCTTCATTAGTTTCAAGTAGACGTGTTCTCATTTTTAAGTAACCTCAGCCATCTCCAGGGCTTACATTTTAGTAGAGGTTTTGACAAGTTTCATGGTGGGCATTAATGACTTTGTGGGAGTGACTGAGAGGGCTGAGCCTCCCACCTGCAATTTGATAGGGTGCCATGTATGCTATAAGGGTGTTCAAAGGCAGAGAAAAGATCTGTTCCCAACCCATCCACAGGGCACATTGGGGGTGACTTTGCTGAGGACTAAGATTTACCACTCTGCTAGCAAAACTCCCTATGCTGGGAGAGCAGAGTCTTTTAATGACTCACCTTATCCCAAAGCTCCCTGCAGCGGGGCTCACAGCTCCCAGAAAAGCCAAAGCAGCTAGGTCTCTTGTTTTCATCGCTTGAACCAACTTGAACTGAATTCGACCTATGTTTGCCTCTTTCAAACAACCAGGAACTGCTGTGGTATCTTTGGCACTCGCCTTGGAGCTTTGAACCACTGCTTGCATCCATCGAACCTGTTCAATGCCACATTGCCCCAGTTGAGCCTCGCCACCTGTCCAGCCCAAAATTAGCGCACCATTCAATCAACTTCAAACCGCTGCGTCATTGAACCACCAAGACTTTGCATCACAGCCTGACTCAAACTGCTGAATCATTAGTCACTCATCGACCTAAACCAGCAGTACTCATCATTGAAAACTAGGCTCGGTCATCAAACCACTCCTAGTGATCCTTCGACCAGCATCACTCAGCACTGCCTTCAAACTGCACATAGCACCACTCTGTCCCGACTTGATGCTAACTCACCACCTGGGATCATTGCAACCCACTGTCTTCGAACCTGCTTCGACCCACAAGCATTGCATCTCAAAGCATGGTTGAACCCTATTGAACTGCCAACTAACTGGAATCATGTACTATTGAGAGACCCTGACCTGTGTTACATTGTTAGTGTCTTGTTGCATCTTTTTCCTGAATAACATATCCCTTTAGTAACATTATTATTGTATTTTTTATGTATGTATACATGTAGTCTTATTAAATACAGCCCCACTCTTACTTATCATAAAATCAAGATTATTTCTGATATCCAATCCCTAAAACCACATTGTACAACTTTAAAACCATAGTAACAAACATATGTCATGTAACATAAAGATCCTTAAGTCACATTATTGCAGTTCCTGCCTTTTTACTCCCTTCAGTATCCCGAGTGCTTACACAAAACTGCATTTTCCGTCTTCTTTTGTAGGGGTAGGTTTTGATATTGCTTCTAATAGTTAGCTGTATGATTGCTTTCTTTAATTAAAGTATATGTATTTTTTAGAGAACCTTTATTGGGCATTCATTTATTTTGAAACTGGTCTGCTATTGCTGTTTGGGTTGCTACTGTCTCACTTTGACACCTCTTCTAAGACTATGGGCCTCATTACATGGACGGCGGTAAGGGTTAACGGTCACCGTTAATGGTACCGGTGACCGTTAACCCTTTCCGCCTTACTACGAGATCCCTTTGCGCGTTGGAGACTTTAACGCCTGCTTTTTGCAGGCGTTAAAAACCAACCCGCAAAAGGACCAGGGAGCTAATTACGGTACCGCAATTTGCGGTGCCGTAATTAGCACCTTCCCCATTCCGATTATGCCCTATGGGGCAAAAATGGGAATGGGGAAGGGCAATGGGGGAAGGGGGAATTACCGCCTCACCAACCTTGGAATAGGGCAGTAATTCCCCTTTCCTCCAAGGCGGTGCCGGTATTTTACCGGCATGGACCAAGGTGCTTATAGCACCTTGGTCCACCGCCATCCGTGTAATGAGGCCCTATAGCTTTATCACGGCCCATGTTACCACAAAAGGCGAAGAAAGTATATTGATTGGCTTGGTCTGTTTTACCTTATGATCGGGATCACTGCTGGTTTGTAGAAGTGTAAGGGTTGAGTAGGCGGTTTAACCGCTACCCATCCTTGTCCTCCTGCATGGCATTAGCCATTTCGTTACACTAGTGGCAGCAGTTGGGAATTGATACAAAAGCTGCCCACAACTTGGAAATGTTTATGCGGTTAACGTTAGAAACACAGCCAGGCATCATTGCTACTATGGAACTAGAAATGAGCTTTGTCAAGGGGATGGAGGTTAGCACACTCTGCAAGCTTTATCAAGAGAAGGGACTCCCTCATGTCGAAAAGATCAATAAAGTCAAACTGCTCAAGATCCTCAAAGCTTTTGAGAATGCTAGTGGGTAGGAGGTGTTCCGAAAGGCTGGTAGTGATCTGTAGCCCCTAGCCTAGCCACCAATTTCTCTGGGGATTGTGGAAGTGAATGGGGAGAGAGCGACAGCGGTGGCGCTTCCCAAAATTACTCTCAGCATGCTGATTGTGTGGTCCCAAATGTCCCAAGTGTTCCGTCAATCACAGGAATCTGTTAGGTCCCATTCCACAGGAAAATCCAAATCTTCGGTTTCCCTTGGGGCTTACCCTTGTTATGTTTGTGGCCCTATTTTGGATTGGAGGTATTAGAATTCTCTTTGGTATCTTTCTTGTGCTGCTTCCCCTCATCCTTCTGAGTTACCCCAGAATCCTTGTGAGTAGCCCTGTTGGCAACCCACAAGTCAGCAGCCCTTGCTAACTTCTTTGGATCAATTTCCTTAGAGTCAGCCAAGTGCTGTCTCAGCTCAGGAGAGCAGGCATCATAAATAGATTCCAACATAAACAGATTTCTCATACCTTCATAAGTGTTCACTCTGTAACCCTTATCCCATCTATCTAAGTTTTTCAAACATTCAGTCACCCAGGTAGCCCAAGGGGTACCATCATACTTTTTGAGGGTTCTAAACCTCTTAAGTTGCTGAGAAGGGGTCTTCCCAAATTTAGCTATTAAAGCTAGCTTCACAGTTTCATACTCATTTCTGTCTATATCCCCCAACTCCATTACCACATCAGTTGCAACAGGGGGTAGCCTAGAAAAAAGCCAAGGAATCAACTGATTCCCTGTAATGTCTTGAATCCCATGGGTATATTCAAAAGCAGCCAACCAATCCAGAATATCAAGCTTACCCTCATACATACTCACTGCATCTTTGGGCATGCAAGGCCTCTTAGGACTGGAAGATCTAGAGGACTCTGGGAGAGAACCAGTTTCAAAAGACAACTTTTTCATTTCAAGGGCATGATTCAATTTAATTTCTCTGAGTCTAAGCTCTTGATGCTTTGTTTTAGTTTGAGCTTGGATTCTTTTAAATTCTAACTCCAGTCTCATCTTGTGAAGTGAGACAAATTCGGGACATAGGTTTGGACCTGATGGGGTCCCTGTGGTCAAAGGTTGAGGCCTATGAGCAGTTAGAGGTAAGACAAGGCCTACATTTTGAGACTCTTCTGCCTCATCTAACTCATCACCAATATTAGAGCTGGGCTCTGACATATTATCATCCTCATCAACATTTTCCACATTTGCTGTAGGTGTGGGGGTTTCAGACCCACTCCTCAGACTTTGGTATTCTAACAACTTTTCTATCAGTTCATCCTTTTTGCCTATTACAGTGAGATTCCTAGCTTTATTTGTATTTGTTTTATTTGTATAGCGCAGCCAGGCCCGAAGGCAACCGGGCGCATATCTTCAACAGTAATTACAGGAATTACATATATTCAAAGAGTAATTACAATCGTGGCAGAGTCACAGTTAACGTTACAAAACTTCATATGCATCTGCAGGAGCAGTAGCGTGCGAGGACAGTACCGAGTCCCAGCAGGCATGCAGAGAATCATGTTATACACATATTCAAGAGGATAATTGGTCGTGAGTGGTGGCTAGCCAAAGCTTTGCTTTGTGTTTGAATAGGTTCAGTGAGGGTAGATTTCTAATGGTAAATGGTAAGGTGTTCCAGAGTTTAACAGCCAGGACTGGGAAGCTAACACCTCCGGCTGTTTGAAGCTTATATCTGGGGATCGTGAGTCCTTGAGTTTGGGCGGAACTTAGTGACCGCGGTGGAATGTACTGAGTGAAGTGCAAGGCTAGGTAGACGGGGGCCTGGTTGTTTTACGCATTTGTAAGTAAGGACCAATGCTATTAGAGATATCCTTTGGGCGACTGAGAGCCAATGAAGGTTCTTCCTAGTTTCAGAGATGTGAGCTGATCTGGGGATGTTGAGGGCCGCTCTGATGGCGCTGTTTTGGGTAATCTGGAGTCTGTTAAGGTTACGAAGGTTGGTGCCTTGGTACGTTGCTTTGCAATAGTCTAATTTGGACATAACCAGTGTCCTGGCCAGGGTGATGCAATTCTGAGTATTGAGGAATGGGCGGCAGGCTGTGATCAACTTGCAAGTGTAAGCCGAGGCAGCAGCAACAGCATTGGTTTGTCTAGAAAGGGAGAGTGTGGAGTCTAAGTAGATTCCTAGAGTTTTGGTATCTTTGGATACTTTAATGGAATTGCCATCAATATTGAAAGAGCTTTTATTTATACATTTATTTACTCAGTCAGTTAGAAAACATTACTCTAGCATAAGCAGTTCAATATCACACACTAATAGACCACAAAAATCCAACCGGTAAGTAAATGAACAAGTTTAGCTTAAAATGAAGTGGGAGCAAAATGGCACTTCAGATACTTAATAAAGGAGGGAAAAGTAAGGTTATAAGAATAGATAGCCCAAATAAATTCATAGGCAGGGCAAAGGGTTTCAGTTAAATACAACCAGCAATTCTTCTCAATAAGCCTGGGCCAAAGTCAATGGTTCAGAGTCTTTTGTAGAGGATAACACAGTTCTGGTATATAACGGTTAAGTCTTTACCATGGATTTTTAAAGGATTTCGCTAGGCGAAAAGTTTGACGAATGTTAAGGGAAGGACAAGCCTTCATAGTTAAGGAAAGTTTCATGCACTTTCTCGATGGCCGAAAAGATTTCTGGACCGCGTTTGCACAGTACCTTGTCAAATGAAGAAAGCTGTAGCTGAGGCAGTTGTTCCTGGCAGTTCGAGCAGATCTCGCTGTTCCTGAGCATCAGTCTTGGGGACAAGAAGGAGGACGTTGGCAGGTTCCTGCACTGCCCAGGGAAGAGGCCAAAAGCTGTAGCAAGACGTCAGTTTAAGGTGTGAGTGCCTTAAAGTCCACAAGCTGGTTTCCTTCCCTCTGGCTATCCGGTTTTCAACAGCTCTCTGATGAAAATTCAACCAGAATAGGACGGTGTCCAGGTGGCTGACGAGTTGGTTGTTCCCACCAAATTAAAGGGAAGAAGTTAATCTTTAAGGGCTTCTATGTATTTGGAGTTTCAGGCAATTCGGACCTGCAGCAGAACTTCACCGGTCGTCCAAGAGTTGCAGCAGTCCACTTCCTTCCTCTCCTCTTCGGTTCTTTCGTTCCAGTGAAACACACATAAAACTACATGAAACAGTGGGAAAAAAAGGCTCACACTCTTTCCATGTAAAAACATCAAATCCCAGAAATCCAGCAAAGTTGCTGGGGGTCTCAAACGGTAAGGGAAATGAGCACATTTGGAGAATTCTCCCTAACACGCACCATGCCGCCATATCACAATTTCATCTCTTATAATGGAAATGCAGCCTTAAGTATGTCGAATTCAGTAGCAACATTTATTTTTTAGTGATTCTGAAGATTCAAAAGCCTGGTCTGGTTATATTCACCATGTAAACCGAACAATCCTGATCATTAGCAGCTTTCACACCCCTTTGATTGATACTGGTTTGGCTAAACTCTCTTGCCTTCCCCATAGCATTCCACATAGCTGATAAATTAGCACCAGACAGATATGGGACCTTGGTAGCATTATAGCCAAGGTCAAGGCCTAGCTTGTAGTCATGCTTATGACTGGGGCTCAAAAGAGGTGGGTATGCGATAGTTGCACCACGCCCCCTGTGAGCAGAGGCCCCTCAATAAAAAAAGAAGGCCAGTTCGGAGCAAGACGGCAAGTGGCCTTGACTGCTGGACGAATGGTATGCAAGAGTGGCCCAGAAGCAGCAGCAGGCAGACACACACCTGGGTCCACAGTGGGCCAGAGCCGAAGTGGGAGGAGGGCCTTATGAAAGGCAGTCAAATTAGTCAATGAGGGAGATAGAGGCAGTGCCGCTCTCAACACCCTGAATGTGATGGTGTCACCCGTGCCTCGGGCCGCCCCGCACGCATGCACACTCAGACAACAGTGAACACACATCACTTCATTCCAAGGTCCCGACAGCATCTGCTGCACGGACCGTCTTTATTTCAAACGCGCATGTGTGGCCATAACGAGGCTCGTGCATGCGCACACCCAGCTAAAGACGTAACAACCCTTTTTTTCTTTAAAGAAAATAGTGCAAAAACTCACAACTTGAACAGGCTTAAAATAAAAAACATTAACTTTTCTTAACAGTAGTTTATTGGCCTCGGGCAGTCACCTGTTCAGTCTCCTGAGTCCAGGACGTAGTCCTTGAGCCGAACAGGTAAGTTGCGTCCTTGTCGCGCAGGGTACCGCCACTCCACTCTCGGACTTGGTGACGGGGACCCGACTGCCCGTGGTGGATCCGCGGACGGGTCCTCTTCAGGGAGCTCAGCACTGTTCTCGTGTCGTGAGGGCCCCACCGGCTCAGCACCTCCGGGCCGGATGTCGATCTTCTTGAAAAATGATTGGTTGCAGGTGATAGTTCCTCTTTCGCTTGCCACGGTAATCATGGACCCCTTGACATGGGTGACAGCCCACGGTTGTGGCTCGTAAGGCAAAGACAACTTTCCTTCGGGCCTGCGGTTGCGTACCAGCACTGAGTCCCCCACCGCTATCTCCTTGTTTTGCAGCCTTCTCCTTCCGCTCTCCTTCTCGTTGTGGGCTTCATGCTCTTTTCTCACTCTGTCATTGTCTATAACCCCCAGCTCACGCCCTCCCACTTCCGGGAGGAGCCCTCTCGGACATCGCCCAAACAGAGCCTCTGCTGTGGCCACTCCGGTGGACTGGTGAGGGGTCGTCCTGTACTCTCGGAGAAACTCGAAAAGATTCCTCTTCAGTTCCCCTCCACTGTTTGCTGCGATGCAAAACACCTTGTTGAGCATTCTCAGAAGCCTTTCGGCCTCTCCATTCGCCCGGGGCCAGAGTGGCGACACCTTCTGGTGCTGTATACCCCTTTCTCTCAGATACTGCCCAAATTGATGTCCAGTAAATGCTGGTCCATTGTCTGAGCAGAGAACTTCCGGGAGGCCATGCGTGGCAAACATTTTTCTCTAACGCCAGGATAGTATGGTCACTGGACGTTGAATCCACGAGCTCCACCTCCGGATATCTCGACCACTGGTCCACTACCACTAAGAAGTACATGCCCCTTCCAGTCGACCCAAAGTCAGCATGGACCGTACCCCATGGAGTTGATCGGTGGTGCTCTTTCCAGGAGACTTGCTGCTTGGCACGGCAAACATCCTTTCACGTGCGCCTCAACAAGGCCCTCCAGATCTGGAAACCATACTTTTGGTCGCAGTCTCACCTTCGTTTTGCCACACCCTGTTGTCCAGTGTGGGCCAGCTCCAGGACTCGAGCCCTCAGCGATCGTGGTACAACAATTTGCCTCCCTCTTAGCAGCAAACCATCCTCAGCGATGGAGAGTTCATCACGAATTTTCCATAGTGCCTGGAGGTCCCTCTGGGCTCTATCTTCCCTCCTTGTGTTATTCTGTAGGATACCTCTCCATTCCCCACTCCTAATTGCAGCTTGGATGATTTGGAAAACCTCGTCATTTGTCGACTCCTGTGCCACCACATTTCTGTCCAGCACCACCGGCATGGCACACTCCACAATGTTGTGGATGAATTCTTGGCACTCCACCACTTCCCCATGTCCATCTTCCCTTTCCTTGTTGGGGTGGCGGGACAGGTAGTCTGCCGGATTGTTCGTCCCCAGGCGGTATACCAATTTGACCCCATATTCCATAAGGGTGAGCATCCACCGCTCTATTCGGGGAGGTGGTTTTGAAGACGTGCCCGCTAGGATGGGCAAAAGTAGCTTGTGATCCGTTATAACAGTCACGGGTTTCCCCAAAATGTACAGCCTAAAGTGTCTGCAGCCCCACAGGATAGCTAGGGCCTCCCTCTCAATCTGAGAGTAGCATCTCTCCGTCTCCGTGAGGGCTTTGCTCGCATATGCAATGGGTAGCATTTCGCCTCTCGCATCCGCTTGCATTAGGACTGCCCCCAGGCCCACCGGGCTCGCATCCACCACCATCTCGGATTCGGCCGTGGGGTCAAAATACGACACCGTGTCCTGGTGGGACAGCGCCCTCTTGATCGCCAGAAATGCCTCTTGTTCTCTTTTGTCCCACATCCAGACAGCATCGTTCTTTGTCAGGGCCCGGAGGGGTTCAGAGAGGGATGCCAGCCCCTTGATGAATCGGCTGCAATAATTAACCAGCCCCAGAAAATTGCGGACTTCCGTTGGCGACTGGGGGGGCGGCAGCCTCGCGGATATCCCTGACTTTTTCCGGATCCGGGGACACCCCGTTCTCGTGAAACACGAAACCAAAGAACCCAATACGGTCCTTGAAGAATTCGCATTTCTCACAATGTAAAGTGAGCCCAAGGTCTTTCAGTCTCTGCAGGGTTGTCTCCAAACGTTTCATGTGCTCGGCATGCGATGTGGCGAAGACCAAAATATCGTCACTCATATTTACCACTCCCTTGAGGCCTGCCAGAGCGCCCCTGATGGCATTTTGAAAGACCTCCGTGGCAGAGGATATCCCGAAGCTCTGGCACTTGAATTGGTACAGACCCTCGTGTGTGGTAAAGGTGGTAATGTACCTCAAGTCTGTGTGCAGCTCCAGTTGGTGGCATCCTGCCCTCAGATCCAGCTTGGAGAATATCCTGGCTCCCTGCAGTTCACCGATAATGTCATATAGCGTGGGCGTCAGGTGGCGTTCACACTTAATGGCTGCGTTAGGCAACCGCATGTCCATGCAGATGCGTACCTTTCCCAGTTGATTGGGCTTCGGCGACACAACTATCGGCGAGACCCATGGAGTCGGCCCCTCCACCCTTTCGATGATGTACATGCTGATGAGTGCTTTGAGCTCATCTTCGACCTGGGAACGAAGGTGGGACGGAATACGTTGGTGCTTCAGCGCTATCGAGCGAATGGTTTCGTCTATATGCAGTCGCACTGGCTCTGCTTTCAGTCTGCCAATCCCTTGGAAGGTATCCGCAAACCTCTCCAAAAGTGAAGTAATATCCCCTTGGTAAAACGCAAGCGCAAAATGAACAAGGTCCAACGCTTCCGAGGCCGCACAACTCAACAGGGATCGTGGGCTCACATCTGTGATGAAAAACCTTGCTTTAATCGCCTTGTCTCCTCGGGATACACGAGCCACAAATACCCCTTTTATGGGCAAGGGAGTGTCACCCCCGGGAGTGTCACCCCCGAACATGAAAATTTTGGCCCTTGACTTGTCCAGTGGAGGAGGACCTGGGATGGCCTCATAATGTTCAGTGGCCAGCACACACACGGAGGCCCCAGTGTCAATTAGCACCTGTGTAGGAACCCCTTGAATGTCCACAACGCACGTTGATTGTCTGCGTTTCTTGGTCCCTGTAGCCAAATTCGAGATGAAGAAGACTTCTTCATCCTCCTCCTCCTCTTCTGCGATGTTGAGCCTCTGGGTGTCCTGCTCCACTGCATCGATATTGCGTTGTCTCCTAAACCCACCGCTTAGCCTGGCGGGCCCTCTCTGCGTGGCAACCGGGGCAGCAGCTCTACACATCCTGGCATAGTGCCCTGGCGTGTTGAATCTCCCGTAGACCCTAGATTTAGCTGGACAGTCTTCCGAATGCGGTAAGTCATAACCACAATATTGACAAATGGAAGAACCACCTTGCAGTGTTGTCGGTTCCTGTCTCTTCTGGCTCCACCTCGGTTTTGCCTGAGGTTGTCTCCCTATGGCAAAAGCGTCCTCATGCTTGCCTGGGCGTACGGCAGCGTCCATCTTGGCTTCTCTACTTTCGGCCAGTTCGTACACCCTTCCACTGTCCAATATCTGTGCTAGAGACATGCCCGGCTCCCTTAGGACCTGTCTCCGCAGCTTACCTGAGCTGCAACCTTGAATTTGTTGATGGCGACCCATTACTTCCGTGTCCGTCCATCCATCTGCACGTGGTGGCTAGCTGTCTTAAGCATGCACAAAATGGATCCAACAATTCATCCTAATGCTGCTTTTCTCCGCACTTGACAAACCTGTCAAAGTCAATGTTGGATAAAGGAATAAAATGGTCATTAAGTGCAGTTTTGACAGCATCG
This sequence comes from Ambystoma mexicanum, assembly GCF_040938575.1. Classification (NCBI taxonomy): domain Eukaryota; kingdom Metazoa; phylum Chordata; class Amphibia; order Caudata; family Ambystomatidae; genus Ambystoma; species Ambystoma mexicanum. Next base: position 1,420,462,574 of record NC_090923.1, read on the forward strand.
TAAGTCACCACCGGTAAGGTGAAGGATTCATAAATGTGCAATACTCTGTCCCCGCTGAGTATAGCAGTGTCACCACTTTGGCATCATCGACCGTTTCCCCAGTGGCCGCAAAAAACATATCAAGTTTTTTGATCCATAAAAGCCATCTCGGGCCCAGTTTTGAGGGTGGGCCTGAAGTATCAAATTATTGCATGGGTTGTAAGGAGCCATGCTGCCTTCTCACCACACTCGCCGCCGCAGGAGCTTCTCTGTCGCTGTCCGCCATCTTCACCGGTCGCACAGGCACCTCAATCTGTATTAGAGGCTGCAAACCCGGCTAAATTCAGATTCGACGTACCAGAACTCTTGGGCTGAGATGCTGTGATGATGTGCTGTGGCTCTCTCTCTATCCCACAACCTGTTTGTACAGGCCGAAGTGCAGTCCCCCTTTTTGTTTTGGGAGAACTGCAGAGTGTCCAAAAATTGAGGAGATGTTTACCTCAGTATTTAGGCAGCGCACGAGCACCCTCGCGGGCCGCAACTACCGAAAACAAAATGGCCGCCATCCCACGTGTGAGGTTCGTAATACACGAGAAGATGAAATTGGGAGCTGATGCAGGGGCAGTAGTTACCTTCGCAGGAGAGCCCCTATGGGCCTTCACGTGAGCACTACCCAGGCCATCGATATCGACTAATCGACTAATAGGTCCTTTATTTCCATTATCAGGGAGTTCACTTCTTTAATGAGCTTGAACATCCTGATGATCTTGGTTTGGCTCCCACCTGCAATTAGTCCCCCCTCAGCTTTCCTTTTTCCCTATAATGGCAGGCGGTATGTCAGGGTGGTAAGGGAGTGCACAAATGCAGAATAAAGCGGGAGAACCAACAAAGTTCCACAGTGAATGCTTGTTAGGCAGAATCCTGTGCAGTTCCCTTAGGGAACACTGCAAAACGATTAAGACTACAGGAGTAAGCAGTAAACCCAATTGGTAGCAGTCTGCACCACCCAGATTTACCTGGTAGCTGTGGCTGAGCAGTCAGACTTCTCTCAAGAAGAGTTAGGCAGTATGTAGAGTATACACAATAGGGCCAAAAGTACAGTAGAGCAAACAAACACTAACCAGAGCTTTGGATAAAAAGTATAGTTATTTATTTAAAACACACTTGAGCAATATACTAGCACTCTCAATCAAAAGCAAGTTAAAACACAGTCAGGTAAAGTATACACACCTCCTTTAATAACTATCAGACAAGTCAGGATTAAAGCACACTATTTGTTGAGACAGAAATGAGCGCTTAACCTAGATGGCACTCCAATAGTTTAGGTTAAAAAGGGAGAGAAAAGGCAGAGCATACAATAAAACAGTTCCCAACACTTTTTAAGAGCTCAGAGCAAGGGGAGAAAGGCAGGTTATACTGTAGAGCCAAAGTTCATAGGCCAGGCCCACTTTAAGTGGAGCAAGCAAAATGTGTCCAGGATCACACGGTTTAAAGTGCACTAAAAGTCTTTGCAGAGTGTCAAAAAGAGGTTGGTATAGTTCAAGAAACAAAGTTAGGAGGTCTGGAGCCAACCCAGTATAGAAGCCAAGGATTTAAGGGGCACCTTGAGCAATCTGTAGAAAGGGAGGCTAGGCAGAACACAGTACCTTAAATGGGAAGGAAGCTTCAGCGGGGGCAGTTGTTCCTGGAAGTGGTTGCAGTTTGTTGTTCCAGCCAGAGGAAGACAGGATCTCGTCGAGGAGGAAGTTTGGAGTCGTTGCACTGCACAGGGATGAAACCAGCCGCGGAGTTCCCGATTAAAAGGTGCAGTCCTTTTATTCGCAGTCAAAAGTGGTGAACTTGGCTATCCGGTCGCCGGGCTGCTTGGCACGGGCGATTCGACCAAGTGACGTCTTTGGAAGTGAAAAAGGGCGAACTGGTTGGTCCCACCAGCTCAAAGGGAGAAGACTCTCCAGCAGAAGATCTTCTCTTGTCGTTGGAAAAGTGGTGAGTTCGTTGCAGCAGGGCTTCACCGGTGGTGTCGTCGGTTGCAGGTGGCTCAGCTTCTTCCCTCTTCGGATTCTTAGGTCCTGTGGCGACTTCTGAAGTTCCAGTCCCAAAGGCCCTGCTTTTATGCAGAAAACCACCCATTCATCAGCCTACCTGTCAATCACACATGCTAAGTGGTGAGCCGGGCGGCTCACGACTGGGCCAATCAGAGTAGAGTGCGACTTGGGTTGCCGAGGCAACGCAGTCCAGGGTGCCTTTTCCCCCCTCCACCCCTCCTATGGAACCCAGACAGAGTGGCACCACTTGGAGGGCTTCTGTGGAGAAGCCCGCCAAAATAGTGGAACAAAGGGCTCGACCTTGGTCAGAGTTACAGAGACGGACACAAACGCCATTTTGGAACCGAGTTCTGGCAAAAAGACCCAACCGTAGATTTAATATTAAATAAATAAAGCGGCGGTATCTTTAACATTGCACCAAAAAGTGGTGCGTTTAAAATCAATGGGAAAATCCCATAGAGAATATTCCTGTGGAATATTTCGCGTGGTAACCACTGCCACCAGCCAGAAACTCGACAAGGGGGAACTGAACAGTGCCCCCTTGAAAGCAGACCCAGGTGCAAATATATTAACCCCTTACAGTACTTCCACAATATGATGGTTTGTACTGGTTCTGTTCACAATTTTGGACTAGTAAAGCCAATGGTGACTTTACATGCCTTGGGAGAAATTAGTCAGTCCCAGGGCATGGAGTCTATGTTTGGGGGTCACTATGACACCCCTGTGTTACTGCACTGAGGGTGCTGTGTAACACACATACAAAAGAGATGATGCCCTATGGAGTAAAATAAGCTACCCCATAACCCATGAACACATACCAGGTCAAAAGTACACCTGAAATCATGCCTTAGAGTGGGAGGAAAAGAGTCTCACTCTTACCAGGAGAAAAACAAACCCCAAAAATCCAACAAAGCTGCTGGGGGACTCACTAGGTTTAGGAAATTAGCCTTATAAGAGAATTCTCCCTAACAGTGCTGTCACAAATGCTGTCTTGTTTTGCGCACCTTCGTAATCCAGCTCACCCACTCATCAGATCGTTGGACCAAAGCAAAGCTAGTCGGTCACTAAAACAAAACAGCTACAGAGTAGGGACGGCTAGGGGAGTGGAGTGCTGACACACAAGCAGGTGCCAACATCTGCACCCCTGAGTCCTGTAAGACAGACACAAGTGATCACAGTTCAAGGGTGTTTATTGAACTTCAATGGGTTGATAAAATGCCTATATAATCCTAAATCTTCTGATGGGAGCAAGCTACGACCCTCAAATAATAATAGGACAGTCCTAGTGCAGTCTGTCAAAATAAAAAAGGCCTATACTAATAAACCTATTGCCAATCCTTACTATTTATTTATTTATTTAATGTGATTTAGTCCATCTAGCAAATACAGTAAATCAATAAGAAAAAGAAATCCTACATCTACTGAGTGCCCACTTACCTTCACACTCTGCCACCAGCATTTGTACACATCACAACTCAAGCATTATCACAATTCAGCTCTCTTTCCCTAAGCTGATCACATTTATCTCCTTCTAGTCAATAGCTCGTTTTAACATTTCTATCTTAGATTCCACCTTTAGCCATACATTATAAAGGGTAATTAATAGACTCATATTCCCTGAATTTGTACAATAACACCAGAAAGACAGAGCTTTCAAAGTTTCCAGGTATTGCACATATTTACCAAGTAATACATGAATAGTATTGTCCATTTCTTGGCACTCAGTTAATAGATGTCTAGCTGTCTCCAATTTGTCCATTTGTTTGCAGAGACGGCAAACACGATCCTTAATAGGAATCTTAGATCTACTCCCCAGGATCATCATAGTTGGTAACTGTTCCATTCTAAGAAGAATGATGAATCGTCTAAGTCTTTTAGCTGGGCAAAGATTCAAATAAGTCTGCGGTTACAAAAAGGTATAATTTCTAATTTGTACAAACTGATAATTCTTTAGTGTACTTAAATGAGCAAATTTCTCAAGCCAGTCCCACAAAGCAACTCTCTTCCCAAGTGCATTAGTAACAAGCTTTGAGATACTGGCTCCTGTATGGTTCCAACCTATCTCCGCTAGATATTTCATCATGGGTTCAAATAATTTACCACTGATATAGCTTTTATTTAATTCCTGGTGGACTGCAGTTAATAGGGGATTGGAGGTAGTACTCATCATTCTTAAAAAGAACACAGCTCGCTTTTTTAACACCACTGCTTTTAAAGAGGGGAATCCTAATTCTAATCTTATAAGAGTCATCGGCACTCTGGGGGGCAACCCCAATATCCGTCTCCAGAATTTACCTTCAATAACTTGTAACCAAGTCAGATCGAAAGTTAGCAAAGCCTCCAGTCCATAGGTAATCATGGGAATGAACACTTGGACGTATAATTGTCGTGTTGCCCACAGCGTAAAGCCACCCTGCTTACGAGTGAAATTGGCCATTAAGGCCGTGACTTGGGCAGCTCTGATGGTACGTGTTTGCCTGCAGGTATTGTAATCCCCATGTGGTTCAAAATCTACCCCTAGATAGCAATACGAAGGAGCATAAAGAATAGTAGTATTGCCCGCCACAAGATTGACCCGGGTAACTCTTTTATGGGTATATCTCAGTACTTTAGTTTTCTCTAAATTAATGGTCAAACCATTATTACTGACATATTCCCATAATGCCATGGCCGACCTTCGCAATCCTCCTATGGTGTTTTCTAATATAACCAGGTCATCTGCATAGGCTAGAACCACACATGGGGATTCTCCAACTTTAGGGGGACAATTTTCCACGGTCGCTAGTACTATAGGTATGTCATGGACATACAAATTATAGACTAATGGTGGCGTGACGCACCTCTGCTTCATCCCCCTGTTCTGCAGCACCCTATTAGTCAAATGTCCGTCCTGATCTAATTTAAGTCGGACTGAGGTGTTTAGGTGCAAAAGTCTAAGATAATAGAGTAGCCTTGCAGGACAGCCCATACCTTCAAGTTTCGCCCATAACCGATCTCAAGGGATAGTGTCAAATGCTGCCTTAAAATCAATATATAATGTATAAAGTGGGGGCTGCCCCTTGATACTTGCTCTAGTGCGTAGTATATCCTTAACTATCAGATTATGGGTAGTAGAATAGCCCCGTCGGAATCCGCTCTGAAATGTACACAGAATGTTAGCTTCATCTACCCACTTCTGGATTTCACTAAGCAATAATGAAGCAAACAGTTTTCCAGTGATGTCTAACATGGACAATAACCTGTAATTATAAGGGTCTACTCGATTTCCCTTTTTAAAAAAAGGGATCAGGATCGCTGTTTGCCAAGTATGAGGTATTTTCCCTAAGTCCAAAATCTTCTTAAACAAGATAGTAAGCAGGCTAACCCAAAAGTCAGGATGGTTCTTAATGACGGCATTAGACAATCCGTTAGGGCCAGGGGCTCTTGAGACTTTCAGCTCTTTAATTTTACTAAGTATCGCCTCATCTGATACATCAAAGGGAAGCTCGGATGGAATCCGTCTTGCTGGCATATATTCATCTTCCTGACTTTTTAAATTACGGGTTTCCAGAAATTCTACCCAAACTGCTCCACTTATGGGATTGACTAGTTGGCCTTTGCTCTTCGCCTTAGCCTCGCTTAGCAGGGCCCAGATGCTACGCGAGTGTCTAGACCCAATCGTCTGGACCAATCGTTGGTATGAGCGGACACTCTCAGCCTTTTTGATATTCTTAATGGTTATCCTATATCTATTTTTTATTTTCCTAGTCAATTCACCATATTGTGGCACAGGTAATTTCATAGCCTTCGTTCTTCGAAGCTCGGCTCTAAGATCCCTCTTAGCGTCTCTTATTTCTTTATTAAAGGGTCGCATATTGCCTTCTATTCTTAGCATTACCCCCATGGGGCTGGCAGTGTGTTTACCAGAGAAGGCCAAGATCCAATCTTGGATAGCATTAATGGACATATCCTCAAAGTCCAAAGAGTTCGAGATATCAAGATGGATCAGGGATTCCGTTGCTAATCTTATGTTCTTATCTGACCATCTTATTCGTGTTCCAGCATTATTTCCTTGGATTTTTCCCATGCTGGATTGTGGAATAGTCCCTAGGGATATTGAGTACACACCGAAGGATTGCGTGATCACTCAATTGTTGTTAATCACTTCCATATCGATCACCTGTTGTAACAGTATTGAGCTCATAAAGATATAGTCCAGCGTGCTCGCAGAACCACCATTGGACCAAGTGTGTTTACCTGGGGAGTCACTGATAGTACGTCTATTAATCATTTCTAGTTCCCAACAGTCAAACAGATTAGTCCAACCCTGTCCCTCCCCGCTCTTTTTCACATGTGTCATAGTACATTTCTCCTTTAATTTAGGATACTGCATACCTCCTCCCTCACCCTTCATATGACAATTAAAGTCCCCCAGGACAATTACCGCTGAGTTCCCCGATTTTAACATCCAGGTTGTCTTAAGCTCATGGAGCGCATCCTGGATTTGATCCCTAAATGTAGCACCCGTAGGGTTATAGAGACTCATGTGTAGAAATCTTTCAAGGCTACTCACTCTCCCCAACTCCACTTCAACCGCAATAAGATAATCGTCTAGGTGACCATAGACCTTACTTCTAAATACAAAATGTCTTGGGATAACAGTGTACACAAAAGAAAAGTGTTCAAGAAATAATATGTCAGGATCGTTGAGCAGTTGGCTTTCCTTTCCCTTTTCAGCACGGGACAAGGCGGCACGTGCGGGCTTTGCACACAATCTGGCTTCTTGGCCATGAGTTAACAGTTCAACACATAGGGCCTCATTACATGGACGGCGGTGGACCAAGGTGCTATTAGCACCTTGGTCCATGCCGGTAAAATACTGGCACCGCCTTGGAGGAAAGGGGAATTACCGCCCTATTCCAAGGTTGGTGGGGCGGTAATTCCCCCTTCCCCCATTGCCCTTCCCCATTCCCATTTTTGCCCCATAGGGCATAATGGGAATGGGGAAGGTGCTAATTACGGCACCGCAATTTGGGTACCGTAACTAGCTCCCTGGTCCCTTTGCGGGTTGGTTTTTAACGCCTGCAAAAAGCAGGCGTTAAAGTCTCAAACCCGCAAAGGGACCTCGTAGTAAGGCGGTAAGGGTTAACGATCACCGGTACCATTAACGATGACCGTTAACCCTTACCGCCGACCGTGTAATGAAGCCCATAGGCATCAGGGACTTCTGCCAAAGTCTCTCTCGCAATGACAGTCTTTCAATGCAGAAGGCCTGATGCAGCAAACAAAACATAAAAGTTCCTTTCCTTTGTCAAGGTTTCATTTTCACAAGTTCAAGATTGGTCTCCCTCCTTTGGGCTCAGACCACGGGTCCCCCTCGTCCGGGCTCAGAGCCCTTCTCTACAATGTTCACAATTTGGTCTCCCTTGTTTGGGCTCAGACCATGGATCCCCCTCGTCCGCACTCAGATCCTCTTTAGACAAGATTCACAAATTGGTCTCCCTCATTTTCAGGCTGCTGTACCTTTGTGTGTTTTGCCTCACTCAGAGTGTGCTCTCGTTCTCCTCCTTTTATCCGTGTGGGGAAGTGTAATGGATGTCAGGTGAGAGTGATTGTCAATAATTGCCTGACCTCGCCTGACCATAGTATTGGGACAGGTCATGTACACGGCTCAAGTATGAGTCTGCTTTCTCCGGGGGCTGTTTGTGAGAAAGTGTTCGTACAGGAAAAGGGGGTGGGTTTATGAGTTTCTAAATATCCCATCAGGTAAGATGGGATAAAGGTGGTACAAGGAAGTGAGGGACACTGCATCTCAACATCCGGTGTCCCACTCCCAATCCCCAAGGACCCAAGTTCAAGATTGGTGTCCTTCTTCGTGCTCGGACCACAGGTCCCCCTCGTCTAGGCTCAGACCCCTTTTCTACAATGTTCACAATTTGATCTCCCTCATTCAGGCTCAGACCATGGATACCCCTCGTCCGGGCTCAGATCCCCTTTCGATATCAGAATCAAAGACTTTCGAATGTGGGATGGGTTTTGCTTAAACCGTTACAGGACCACTTTGTTTCACTTCACACAATTTACACTTCACATTGCTTTTCTGCTTTCGTTTTCTTTCGTCAAGATCCTCTTTCCACAAGATTCAAAACTTGGTCTCCCTCGTTCAGTCTGCTGTACCTTTATGTGTTTTGCCTCGCTCAGAGTGTGCTCTCCGCCTCCACCTTTCATCTGTGTGGGGAGTTTGAGTGGGTTGAGTTCTAAATATTCCATCGGGTAAGATGGGATAAAGGTGTTACAGGGAAGAGAGGGATACCGCGTCTCACCATCCGGTGTACCACTCCTACTCCCCGAGGACCCCTCACCCAGGTAATCCTTCCACACTGGTCCACTCACAGGAACTGAATCCAAAAGCGATGGCCGTGTCCTGGCCACCTGGATGACAAGTGCCCGGGGACTAGCGGGTGAGACAATTTCTGGTTTCTCACACTCCCTGCGGGCTTCACCCTTGCGGGGAGTAAAGCAGGTTTTGTAGGTTTGGTGGGTGGGACCAGCAAAAGCAAACAGCAAGGAACTCCTTCAATACGACCCCGCGCCCTTGACTCCCCGTGGGCTTCACCTTTTGAGAATATAATGGAATACACATATGATGGTTCTCTTGATGTGAATAACAATTCTCAAGATTAATTCTCAAGAATTCTCAATTCTTAAGATCTCAATGGTAGGCGCAGATTGTACCAAAGAAAGCAATAGTATTAATACAATAGTATCCCATCTGCCTCTTCTTTGTCCCAGTCCTTGTGTTTGTTTTGTTTTGTTTTGTTTGTTTATTTGTTATGCGCACCGGACCCTGAGGTAGCAGGGCGCAACAGACAAGGAGGTTTACAGCTTGGTTACAGAAGTTACAAGTTACAGAACAAGCAAGTTACAGAGTAGACAGTTTTTTGGCTCTCCAGGTGAGACAAGTGCAAGTGCAGATAGAGCGCCACCAAGCAGTCAAATCAATGGCGAACAAAATAGCAAGTCAGGTAGAGTACAAGTGGAGGTGCGAGAGGTAGAGTGCCATTTATGTTGCATTCTCGGTGAGCCATTTTATGGTATTCTTTCTGAAGTTGTTGAACGTTTGGTCGGATCTAAGTGCAAGAGGTAGGGCGTTGCATAACTGTGCTGCCTTGACTGGGAAGCTGGATCCTCCAATAGTGGTAGATTTAAATCTGGGCACTAGGAGGCAGTTAGGGCTGACTGTCCTTGTAGGTCTGGAGGGAATTTTCCTATTGAAGCGTTCTGAAAGGTAGCTGGGGGCTTTGTTATTTAAACATTTGTGGATGATGGAAGCAGATTTAAGGTTGATTTTTTCTTGAGTAGAAAACCATTTGTGTTTACGTCTTATTTCTGAGATATGTGCTCTTCTAGGGATGCTTAAGGCCGCTCTAAGTGCATTATTTTGGAGCACTTGAATTCTGTTGATGATTTGTTTGGTTGTCCCTATGTAAAGGGCGTTACAATAATCTAATTTTGATAAGATGAGGGCTCTGGCTAGGATAAGACAACTGTCATCTGATAAGAAATGTTTCCCAGCGCGTATTAATTTACATGTATAGGCCGTGTATGAGGCCAGTGAGTTCACCTGTTTGGTTAAGGATAGTGTTGCATCAAGGTAGAAACCTAAGGTTTTTACTTCTCTGGTGACCTTGATAGTGTTGCCATCGATGATGAAGGCTGAGTAGTTTTGGTTGAGTTTGGAGATGCGGGCTGCAGTGCCCAGGATGATAAGCTCTGTTTTGTCATCGTTCAAGCATAGGCCATGGTTGACCATCCATGCTTGAACGATGCTATAGACTCTGTTCACCAGAGCCATGTCTTCAACATAATCCCCAGTAAGTGGTAGGAGAATCTGGGTATCGTCTGCGTAGTTGGTATAGGTGATACCCAGATTATCGAGATCGTTGAAGAGTGGCTTGGTGAAGATGTTATAGAGTGTTGGCGAGATACAGGATCCCTGTGGCACTCCGCAGGTGATAGGAATCGGGTCTGCTGCCGCTGCGGGGGAGAACACCCTGATGGTCCTGTCACTAAGGAATGACTGTATCCAGACTATAGCCTCCCCTGAGAAGTGAGCCGCCGAGTCCAAGTGATTGCATAGGACTCTGTGGTCCACCAAATCAAATTGTGTATTTCAATAGGGGAATGGGATTATGGGAATTGTGGTGTTCTACAAAAAAAAGGATAAAGATGTTGTGGATTTCTGTCAGGAAAAGGGGTTTGAATGTAGGGTTGTTTAAAAGTGGGGTAAAACTCATGTTGGAATTTAGGGATGGTCTTTGTTTTCCCTGATGGTTTCACCTTTTCCTTACAGAAAGGTACTGGGTATGTTGGGACTCTGTTTACAATATCCCATGACAACTGAGAGGGTGTCGGGTAGCGGTGTATCGGACAGGAGAAATACCATGTCTCGCCTGAGGGCATCTCTCCCATAGTCCCCAAGGACCCGATGCCCAGGTGATCCTCCCTCACTGGTCCACCCCCAGGGTTGGGATCCAAGAGTGATGGCCCTCTCCTGTCCACTTGAGCAAAGGATCCCCGGGAATAGCCTGGTAGAAATGCCTCAGGTTTCTCACACTTAGATCAACCAACATTGCAGAGAATTGTGGATCAATAGCCATGTGTAGTTTGATTGGAAATCTTTTACTGGTTCACAAGACCATTGATAATGGTCCTGAAAGTTTTACACCAAGCCAGGCATAACAGCACTGAGGAAGTGCAGCAGTGTAAAAGTGTGTCACACTTCCTTCAGAATATTCTGAAGTATGCAGGTGCACTGTATGATCGTAGCACAAAAACAAGGGTGTTGGAAAACATTTCATTTTTCAGGTGCTCATTTTCTCAAGATGTTCCTGTAATTGTCCCCCTTTTCCATTGTGTTACAGGGGGTTGTGCACTTGTGGCTGCATCAGAACGCTATGTGTATTTTTGACCAGAGCACATGCACTGTGGAGGCTGCGATCTGCATTACACACAGCATCCATTCTCCATAGTACCTCCTCATATTGTGTTGTAAACATTGATGGTTCTAATCCCGGGTAGCAACGTGCTCGTCTTGGAAGCAAGTCCACTCAGAGCAACACAGGTTGGAATCCCGGGTCTGTGCTTAAAATCCTCTTCGGTATTAAGCGCTTTATAAAAAAACAATTATAATAATGAACCTTCTTTCCATGACACACCCTCCCTTTCTTATGGTTGCATGAGATCATTTTGTTCACAATACCTCTGGCATTCTAGAATTGGTGGCCCTAAGTGAATAACATCAACAAGAGGATAAGAAGCTTGTGTTCATTCACAGATGTTGGGTCTGCTGGTACAGCCTTTGACATCCCATCAAGATTATTGATAGAAAAGGAATAGGATAGTTAGGGTTGAGGCCAAGAACATATCCTTAGCTGATGCCTCGGATCAGTAAAAGGGTTTAAGCTGTTTCCTTCTGAATGACACATGTTATCAAAGCAAACCTCTCTTCCTGGACATCATACTCAGTAATCATTTATTCCATCCCAAAAGATCAAGTTCAGACCAATGTTTGGGCCATTTTACATCATCAAATGTAGTCTTGAAATCTATAAATTCTGTGCATTCTGGGTGATTTCTTCAGGCTCTCCTACTTCTAGAGTAGTATCAATTGCCTCACTCTGCCTATTCACCTTGCAGACAAAGCTTGCATGGGGTAATGATGCTATTGTAATCTATCTAAGAAAGCACCAATTGTTCAGTAGCTTCCCATACATCTGTCCCATGCTCTAACAAAGTCAACATATGTCTTTCCTTTTATACAGGGCCAAACATTATCCCCTTGCACAATTTGGAATTGGCATCCATCCTTGTTTTGCATTGACAACATGGGTTGCGACAGGTTTGCAAATTGTTTTTTTTTCACAGTCGTGTCCACTGTTAATTTCCCCACAATGTGGGCCTTCACTGCAGTTTGCAACTAAAATAACCCCTCAACTTCCTTAGGGTGAATGAATCAATTGTTATTATGGAGATGAAATTGAAATACTGCTCCACATAAACACTGCACTAAGTGTCATATTGGAAGATATCTGGACAGTAAAGACAACAAAATAAGATTGAGAGATGGATTCATTAATCTTGCTTTCCTGGGTTTACTGAAAGCTACCGACCCACAGTTATCAGTTCCCAGAGGTTTTGTGAAGTCAATGATAGGTGAGCAGTTTGAGGTCTGTCTCATTTTGATTCCTCAAATTCTTCTTTTTTAGTTTGAGTTACATTTCTATACTGTTTCTTTGCTTCCATAAATGAATTCCTAGGACTGTTAAGTGCTAATCAATGGTAAATAGTAATTTCTTGAACAGAAAAGATGATCTTAAAATGTATATGTCATCCATCCCTCCTAACAGCCATTGCCCAAGAAACGATAATTATACATTTCTATGTTGCCATCACCTGTACCCCAAAATATTGAGGTGTGTCTCCTTAGCCATGCCCTCTACTCAGAACATATGCCCTCTACTCAGAACATACTCTTCTGAGCAGTACTCTTCCGAAACCATTTACAAACAGATGCTGCCCTTATCAAAAGTAGGTCACTAAACCATGGGAGTCATGACTACTACATTCTCCCCAAAATCTCTCCTGTGTGCTCCAAACAACAATTATATATCTATATGTATCCTTCCGATTTGAGTTGTTTTCCTAGCTCTGGTGGCTTATCTCTTTGTGGTTCAGATAAATAGAGATATAATATTCATGACAAAATCAGGAGCATGTTGTTACAGGAAAGCCACTTGGGAGGCACAAAGATGAAAGTCCTGTTGTATGGATTTGAAAAAAAGAGGTGTTATTCTCATAATAATCAAGAAAATAGGATGTTTCTATGCACACAGATTATAATTAAAGGAAAATGTAGTTTTTAAAACTCTTGGAAGTGAGCCGTCAGTCCTGACGTGAATGTTCAATTAGTGACCTTGTGTTTGTATTCGGGTTCAGGTTTTTTGAGAAGGCAAACCATCTTTGATATAGGCTGGTGTACTGGCCGCCCATGGTCACTGGGCTCGCAAGTAACTGAAGGTCCTTCGGAGAGGTCTACAATTGGGTGAATTTCTTCTGCACTCATTGACTTTCATAGAGCCTTAGCGATGGGCTTGTTGGGTCCTCTGTCTGCTGAGCACCTCCCTGCTCTAGGGCCCTGGTCCCTGGTACACCACCTTTCTGACCACACCTGTCATAATCTCCCTCCCCATCGGTGAAATGGCACCACCTCTTATCTCCTCCTGCTGACCCTAGTTTCTGCTCTAGACAGAACTGATTTACTGGACCTCCCTAGTCTCTCTTTTTCTAGTAGAAGTAACAGTTCTTCCCCTAAACCCTCGGGTATACTAGCTGTGTCTGCACTCTATTTTCTCTCGCTCCTCCACTACAGGTTGTACGGACTTCAGTCTCCTTCTCCCCCCTATCTTCATTTGCTCCCGATGATAAAACGTATAATAATTTATTATTTTTGTAGGACTGTCACCAAAATGCTGCACTTACAACATTTTTATATACAATTATTATTGCCCAACCAAAGTTGGTACTCATTTACCAACCCCAGAAGTCTGAGTTGGCCTTGGTGGGATCGAAACTTGCTACCTTCAGATATCACACAGATCACATCACTGAGCGTTCAACCTGCTGAGCAATGTTACTGTCTGGCGATTCCTCTCCAACATTCCCAATCTCTCTCTTTCAAATGGTTCCCAATCTGCCCTCGAACCTCCAACTCTCTCCTCCTGCTTCCCTCTCAGTACTCTGAATTCTCACGGCTCTTAACCAAACTCCTTTCTCCAAATCTTATTCAGACTTCCTAGACTGAACTGGCTGCTTTTTATAGTATGACCTCTTCTTCCATTCATTGGTGCTAAAGGTGATGAATGATACCTTTGTTTTTGGGTTTGTGCTGCTCTGTGATTGGGTGTAACACCTTACCTATGCTACTGTGATACCGTCGGAACACATCAAAGTCTACTGCAAAGTTTCTATGTTGTACCCAAATGCCCTAATGGGATTTCCAGGAGGCCCAAACAATCCCCCAAATGAATGTGGTTGTTCCGAGAACCACCACTTGTTGCGTGCTTGTGTCTAGCAGTCTTCATTTTCAATAATCTTCTCCCCTGTGGAACAAAACAGTCATATGAATATGTGCATCTTCCTTCTCGCCCTTACTTGGTATTCCCCCAGATGTTCTATTTACTTTTAAAATGTAGGGCTTTCACTTGTCTGTGTTGGAGGCGTCTAAGGTTTCTGGTTTGAGTGAAGTCCTTCACAGACTGGAGCATGCAGAGTTGGGGCAAGAAATGTCCTTCATTCTCTAGCTGTGAGTCTGTGGTATTGAGCTTCTTGACCCACTTAGATCTCTTGAGGTTCAGCCGCTGGTTTATTTGTACTCAACTAAGGTTATCTTTCTGGGGTGAACAACACCCTCTAAAGTCTTAGCACTGAGTGGTGCCACAGTGGTCATAGTCTGCTTAATAGTCATAAATGTGTGCAAAGGGTTCAATTGTATGCAAAGCTAAAGACTAATCTAAGTCATTTCCCAATATATATGATTTGTACTTAACATCATGCACTTGCAATGCTTTCATGCATTCTCTGCTTGATTACATTTTTAGAAATGTCTTATTTTCTTCTATTTCAGATCATAGAGGGTAGTAAAGATCTAGAATCCGTGGTGCGAAAGCAACGCCGAAGGCAGCTCGCTCTGCGCTGGAGTGGAGGTGGTAGTTCACCAGACGAAGCAGCTCCCGGCGATGTAAGTGTTGCATTCATTTGACAGGAACACCAACAATAGTGTTTCAGAGCATGGCCTTTTGTAGGGTCTATTCCAAGATGACGGCCGTGAAGCCCATGTTCCCACTAGACCTTGATACCTCACAAGATTCCCTAGAACTGCAGAGATTTGACAGCTTCATGGACTATGTAGCTCGTGCATGCTTGCAATGCTTCTTTATACATTTACTAACCACCACAGGCCATACAACATTGGGGACCCACTAGAACCAGAACCCTTTTAGAGGAACAGAGTGCTTGGTCCCAAGCCCTAACCTGCAGGTTCTGACATTGGGCAATTTTTTGGTAGTCAATGTGGTTGGAGGGAGGTTAGCCTGAGGTTTTCTTTAATGCCTGCCACTGTCTTGGATTTCAGAAAGACAATAGACACATGTACGGTCACCTCTCCCCACCCCTTCAACTCCTGTTTCAATTGACTCCTCAGAGTTTGGTTCCCTTGCTCTATCAGCAAGCGAATGTGGAGTCCGAAAATCGTCTGGTAACCAGGGAAAACTAATTGTTACATTAATAATAACTTAATGTTGGAAAAGTGTGCAACTTTAATATTTCCATAACTCTAGCAAAGTTAGGGAGGAATTGTCTGTCCTTCTTTTCTCCTTGTGCAGTGTGCGCAAGTCAATTCCACATTATTCAAGCAAAGCGTTGTGTCCTTGCGAATTCCAATAGTTGCACAAGTATGAGCCATATAAGAAATACTCCCTTCGGCAGGTGTAGGTGCCAAAGAAGAAAACGTATTTGTTCTCTTGCTGATGGCTTTGAGATGTTGCAATATTGTCCCCTTAAAGGGAAAGACTTCATTTTCTATGTTGATTGGGTGTTTGTGTCTGTCTAGGGAGCCAAAATGACTCCCTGAGAGTGTTAACCTTATGCAAAGGATTAACTCTGAGGATTTTATTAATCCCCTTCTCCCTATGGTGGTCTCTGGTGTTGGAGGTGGTGGTGGGGGTTTGAGTGATCCTGCGACTGCCCACAGCCCTAGTGCAGGGACCCAGGGAGGGTGGTATTGTGGTTCCCCAATATACCTCCTTGAGGCCCATCATGCACTATCTCAGTGTGGCACCCGGCCCCTTTGACCACCCTACTGCGGGTCACCAAATTTGTCAGTGGACTTTGTCACACTATGTAAACAGTTTGAGCCTCTGTGTTCAGATTGGTCAAGGAGATAATTGTGGTAGATGTGTAAAGTCACATTGCGGTGTGATACCAATCTGGCAGTAATTCAGAGCATAAAAAGTGACAAGTAAAACATATTTTTGCATCTCCTTTGTAAATGGGCCCTTTACAGAGAGGCTATAGAGTGTGTTGTTCATTATTGGGATTTCCCCTCTGTATATCAATTAATGTCAGAAGAGTAATGAAAGTGGCAATGTAACTTCACATAGAGAAGGATGAAATAAAGTCCTTGCAAGATATCTTCCTTCTGGACTGTAGGGCTAGCTCTTCACCGGCGGCGGAGATCCTGCTAAGCTGGGGACTGCAGGGGGAGGAAACCACTTCCTGAGACAGAAGATGCACTGGCGCCTGCTCCTCCTGGACAGGAGGAAGACACTGAGACAAAGCAGCCGACCACGCAGTTGTGAGCTAGATTGAGGACACCGTTCTGTGCACAGCTTGGAGACCGCCTCCACAACCAAATTCTGTGCTGGAGTGATGGTACATGGTGCTGCACAGAAAACAGTTGTAGGGCAGTGAAGCAGGTCCATAGTCCACATGTGGCTGGAATTCAGAAGACCTTGGAAGGGGGTAAGAGAAACTGCAACCAAAGCGGTGCCAAGCAGACCCGTAGCCCACCCGGGGCCACTATCTGGAGGAACCTAAGAGAGGTTGAAAGAAACTACGACAACAGACAGAACATAAGTCGGGCTGAGCAAGTCCGTGGCCTACTCCAGGTGGAAAGCAGGAATATTTTGACGATTCATTGGGATCACATCACGCCTCCCCAGGGGGGTGCCCTTCCCCGTGAGGCTAGGGAGGTGAGCCCACTACACAAAATTCCCCGTAGGGGTGGCAGAAAGTGGGACCTTACAGGGAGAGACTCCCCTCATGGGGCCAAGACCTCCCGTTCCGTGATCGAACTCCCTAACCCTCTTGCCCTTGAGTGCATGAAATCTCTAAACTCTGCTGAGAAACACTCTGAAAGCCCTACTGTATGTTATTGTAATACTCCTTTCTTTCCTCCTGAAAATATTGATACCACCAAGATCAGGAAGACTAAAATGGACATAAAGTAATCTCTCAAGTCATCTTCCAGGAGTATTGTGAAGAATAAGATTGATAGAGTTATACAAACTACTCCTTTGGCAAGTACAGAAGGTACTGGGAAGAGGTGGCCTCGTGGAGGCATGAAGAATACCCAATGGACACAAACAACAGACTTTGACACTACACTGGAATGACCCAGCAGAAAGAAAGAAATACAGACGAAGCGCCCAATGAGAAGTAAAGCAGGAGGGAAGCCTGGCGGACCTGAGAAGTTTAAGCCTGGGAGCAAGAAACTGCATCAGGGAAGCGAACCTCCAGTTCGGAGGACGCTGACAGCAGATTTCAGAAGTCTTTTATAGGCCGATCGAGAGCAGGCCTGACTGGAAGATGGAACCCGACCGATGGTGGCGTGACCTTCGAGGAGGTAGGCCAAGTCGTCCATTAAATGCACCAACACCGTCTGGCTGGAGAACCCGCAGAGCCAAAGCACAGCAAAGAGAACGTTCCTTGGGAACACATTGACCCAACACCTCAGGAAGAACCAGTGACGTGGCTCCAACGGAGAAGAGGTAACGAGAGTCATTGGGGAAGGGTGCTGAAGTTAAGGAAGACATCGTGAGAATCCCCCTTATCTCAGTTACTGCGTTAAAAGCACAGAATATAAAGAAGGCACCGCGAGTAATCTCCCTCGTCTCAGCTATTACCTTAAGAGTACCGAAAGTAAAGAAGGCATTCAGAGTAATCTCCCTTGTCTCAGAACTTGGGTCAGAAGTATCAAATGGGAAGAAGATAGCAGGCAAAATCTCCCTTGTCTTAGTAATTGCATCAAGGGTATTGAGGAGAAAGAAAGCCTCAGGAGTAAGCTCCCTCATCTCAGCAATTGCATCAAGAGTATTGAAAAGAAACAAAGCCTCAGGACTGATTTCCCTTGTCTCAGTAATTGTATCGAGAGTATTGAAATGAAAGCCAGTCTCAGGAGTAATCTAGCTCATCTCCGGAGTTGGGATAGAAGTATCAAGTGTGAAGAATATATCACTAGTGATCTTCCTCGTATCAGTTGTGCCAATGTGAATGAAAGAGAAGAGCATGTCGGGAGTACTGTCCCTGAACTCTAGTTCATCAGAAGAGACATTCACGCTAGAGAGTGTTACTAGAATAATCTCCTTTGTCAGAGTGTTAGAGGAGAGCAATGACACTATGAGAACAGTTCCCCTTGTTTTCACCGACAGGAGCCGGGGAAAAAAAGAAGAGGAATAACTGTATTGAAAACAACAGAAGTGTTTGACTTTTAAACAAGCCCTAAGAGAAGCCTCGTAGGAAGTGCAAAGGTTGATAAAAACTGTTGTAGGAATCCATCCAAAGTTAACCAACGGCTGAACCAACTAGACTAGGTGCAGCTAGTGACTCTCCTGGTTCTTTCACCTGAATTGTTAAACCAGATACTAAGGCAAAAGGTTACTTAACAGCAGCTTGGAGGCTGACCAACTTGACCATGAGAAGATAACATCTATTGGACCAGGAGAAGGGTGTCACTCTCCTGGTATTCTCTACAAGTGCAGAACTTGAGCTATTATTAGAGACTAATAGAAATATGCCATAGGGCTGAACCCGTTGCATCAGGAGAAGGGAGTCATTCTCCTGGAGCCATTAATATTAATGTTCAAGGGGACGGGACGTAGGAGTATGAGAACTATTTGGTGATGGTCAGAACACCAGCCACCACCTAGTAAACCCCCGGGGGAAAACCACCCTATGATATGTCGTAACTTAGACTATCTTTCTTTCTTTAGTGGTAGAACAGATATTAGTGTGGCGTGGTTTGGAAGGAGGACCGAGTTTATTTGTACTACATCCTGACAAGCACCCTTTTGTTGTTTTTTAGAGTAGGGAATTCATCCTAGTGGCAGGGCTTAGAGAAGGCTTTCTTTAATTTCAAATAAACAGTTGTGTTGAAACATGTCCTCTTGTCCGTCTCTTATATCTGACTTACCACAGTGACCCGATTCTTTGCAGTAGGATTTGCACTGTTAGAGAGAAGGAAAACTAATTTCTGAAGAAATATCTGGATGACAACTTGCATATGTTTATTTTCCAGCATTCACAGTTCCTGGCAGTAGCTGGCAGCTTCATCTCTGTTCTTTGTGCCAAACAAGGGTGACATTTTTAGAGCATTGTCATTCTCCTCTGCTGCGACTCATTGGACATACTTTCCACTGCTCCACTGCAGCTCCGATCACCAGGTCTGGTGTCGGCGTCTCTCTCCAGGCCACACCTCCCAGGAGGAGGGTTCTCCCTTGTGGCTGCAAGGGCCTTTCTCCGACCTTCTAACAAAGTGGATCGGTTCTTCATATCTGTAGTATGGACGAGGAGCGATTTTATCTCGATTTTCAGTTTGATTTGAGCACAGTGCTGAAGAGGGCCAGAAACCATACCAGCCTTGGATATATGCACTGAACACCCATTAAAGTTGTCAATTCCAATATAACCCACAAACTTACGGGATCCTTGAGACAAGAAAGGATGTCACATATCCCTACCTAGGGATTGCCTCCTCCTCTAAGGGTGGGTTTACCCCAGTGGGACCCCACTAGCCCTTTCCCCCAGAGGGTATTAAGTTAAGCGGGCTCTCCTCCCAAGTCCCAAAGGGAGCACCTTCTCCTTGGGAAGAGGGGACGAACTCACTGGTTTCGTCACAAAAAGCACTTTAATATTTTACTGCATGATATTGATTTTAGACAATGTTGACAGGCTCTGCATCTTGTACTCCTTTTGAGTATTCCATTAGTGGCTTCATCTTTATTTTCCTATCTTTGACGTGCACTGAAACCCAGAGAGCTGCTGACAAAATTATCTCCGGTGATTTTTTAAATGATTTTATCGGCTGTTGTTGAATTCTGTTATTATTGCATTTTTGCTGTCAATTAGCAATTAATGGCACTGAGCTATGGGGGCATTGTGATAGCACTTCCTTTGTTGTCTCAGATAATAAGTCTCTTACGGGTTTATTACACCACTCTCGACCTACCTCTATAAGTGCATTTGCTGCTGAATTGGGATGGACACAAGTTAAAGAGGTTGCAAAAATTAAACTGGTATGTAACTGGATCAAATTATGGAACCATCGCAATGTATTAAAATATAAAGATGTAATGTGTAATGTATTAGGAAATACCAATGACCCACACTCCCATGTTTCATATTTGTGAAGCCAACTTGATTAAAAAAAGTACTGCATATATCTGATTAAACCCGCAAACTATTGTTACAAATTTGTATAATCAGGTGAAATCCGCCCATCATGATTGTGTTGGAGAACTAAAGTTGTAAGAGAATAGGGGAGCAAGGTAATTGAAGAGTATCAACTAATAAAGCGTATACAAGGCTGCGAGGGCTGCCTCGACAAAGTGTGGCCACACTGCATATGAACCTCGTTCATTAAATCAAGATGTGGCAGTCTTCCAACTATGTGTGTAGTAAAATCATGGAATTCTGCTTCTTCGGCTAACTGCCTAGCTTGTAAACATGTGGACAACTGTGTTCAGCATTTCATGTTTTTATGCCCTCATTATAAGGTCTTAAGATAGCAGTACCTGAAAAGGTGCTTGAATAATCATCACCAGGTGAGGACATTAGTGGAGGCTGAAGCACTCTGTAAAAGCTCAATGAACCCTGGCCTAGTGTGTGTGCAGTAATGTCTTACTTGAAAAGGACTTGGTGCTGCAGGAATACACTTATGAGTTTTAAGGTAACATGATTATTTCCTTTATATCTGAGGAAATTGTTTGATTAGATCATATTTAATAATATGATTTTTACTTTTCATATTGTATGTTTATTGTTTCTAAATCACATTACTTATGTGGATCTTATATGTATATGTGGATTTATTGCATTTGCCAAAATAAACTTGAACTACTACTACCACTTATCTACGTGTTTGTATATTTATTGACGATGATGGTTTGTACATTTATGGATAGATTTATCCGAAATAAAGTAATTTGACTGACTGAAAGAAACCTTAAATCTTGTGAAGACCTGTGAGACTTTTGCAAGAGCAGAGTCTGAAACACTAAACCCAGTAGAGTTACTCGGTTCTTTGCCAGATCCGTGCAGGCCCTGTCATATGCTCTCTATGGATTTTATAACAGAACTAGCAAAAAGTACCCGTACTACGCACGGGTTCTGTAGACAGCATTGATAACATTTTCATCAATTGTTGACAATCAATAATCCTCTAGGTCGCTGTTCTGAGTCGCTTATCGCTTGATGTGCTTTGCACTCTGAAGTAAACTGCACTTAGAATAGGCGCGTGTGGCTGGCCGATATACCCCAGAGCAGATGTGGAGGGGAGGGGAGAGTTGGCGTTCAGCAGCATTTTGGGACCTTCTGTGCGCTCTCCCCACCTGTTGCCTCACCCTTGCGCAGTGCAGTGCGTTTCGGTGTGTTGCAGTGCAAATATCTCAGAAACATTGCATACTGGAGCCTTGAAATGTAGTTCCTCGTATCAAGACGCATAAAATGAGATTTTGCCTGTGCTTCTACGGCAACATTGATGTTCCACTGATTTCATGGAAACCGTCTAATGTGTGAAGGTGCTGAAATTCAGGGAAAGGGGTGGGGTGTCCAAATGTCATGTAGCCAGTAATGTCCTGAGGGTCCTAACAGGTAACTTTGCGCAATTTGGTGCAGGTTGATATAACGGTGTGGAATTGTATAAGGATCAAACTAACAGATTGGGCCTCATTATGATACTGGCAGTAGCTGTATCATTTCTTTTCTGGCGGCTGCAAATGGGCAATTACCAAGTCATTATAGCCTTGCTGGACCCCGTAATTGGCCATTCGCAGGCACCAGACAAAAATGCTCCCCATTCCCATTTGAGCCCCATACGGTTCCATGGGAATGGGGAGGTCGGATGCACCGGCACCATTCAGAATGGTGCCGGTGCATCCAACATGCTCTGCTCGCGGGTGCCGGTACGCCCGCCAGGCCAGTCCAGGTGCGCGGGAAGGTCCCCGCGAGCAGAACTCGTAGTTTACCGGTCCGGTAACAATGGTACCGGTAGCTTACCGGTACCGTTGTTACCAGACCGGCACACTTATAATGAGGCCCATTTTCTGCTTTATATTTAAAGAGATTACAATTAGATAAAGGATATACTACCATTCTAGTAGTTTGGGATTTATTAACAAAGGCAGGAAATATTATTTCTATTGAAGGGGCTGTAACAGTAGACAATTTTGTACAGGGATTCATGCACAGCGTGATGAGGCTGAGGGGTTGCCTACCCAAATAATATCAGATAGAGCATGTCAATGTATATCTAAATTTTGGCAATTGTAAGAGTGTAGAGGAGGGGACTGGACCACAGATAGCATGTTTGTTGGCATAGACTTTTATCCGTTCAAAATAAAGAGGAAGCCTGCCTCTACCAAGGGACTAAGGAATCTGTCAGATTGTCCAAGTAAATGAAAAAGAGTCCACCGTCGTGTGTCAAAATGCCTACCTCTTTCCCTTACACTAACAACTAAACTAAATTGATATTAGATCTTCTTAGTCCAGGAGAATCCTTCTTCTGGACGCTGGATTATAGTTCCACTTGGCAGTTGGGAACTGCGCCTGTGAGGATGACTCCCTTCTCCAGGTCTCAGTTCCTTTCCAGGTTATAACACAAATGTCCAGATTGAGATGCTGTAAAGTTCTCAGTTGAAACTCTAAAGTTCCATCTCAAACATCATTCCTTATTGGCCATAGTTTTCCTCACTATTGTGTTCCTAGAGAATGTCTCCTTTCTCCAGGTATCTTGTTCTCAACATGTTCACAGTGCCAGGGGAATGACTCCTTTCCTGGGCCTTCTCCTGTATTGTTCCATGGTACACAACCCCAGGAGGTACTTCTTCCATCCCCTGATCTAACTTGGCTTGCAGTTTCATGCTGGTAGGGGGAATGACCATCTTCCCCGGGCCCTTTTCGGACTCTTTACCACAGTTCATGTAGGCTGGGGGAATGACTCGCTTCCCCAGGCCCTACCTAGGCTCCTTGTCACAGTTCACAAAGGCATGGAGGATGACTACCCTTCCTCAATCCCTTCCAAGACTCTTTATCATAGTTCACTAAGGATGGGGGAATGACTCCCTTCCCCTGGTCTTTCTTATATTTCTGAAGGTAGTCCAAAATGTCAGAGGAAAGTCTCCTTTCCCCTGGTGCTTTGCTTTGGGTTTCAAATCCCCCACTGGTTTCTCAATTCTATGGGTGCGGGTCCCAGACCCATACTTTGTTCTCTCTCTGGTTTGGGCATACCTGGTTCACTAACCTGCCCGACACTGTGAGGAAAAAGGTGGTTTAAGAGTTCTTCTTTGGGTCTCAGACATGTCATTCCTCTTATCTAGGATTTGTCAGACCTAGTTCTCACTACCTTGCCAGGTACTGTCACGAGGGAGATGGCTTAGGGGACTGCTCATTATGGGTTGCAGGTTCCAGGCCCGTCTTTCGCTCATCGTCTGCTCTTCAGGGGCCCCACCAACTGTCCCAGCCCCAGAGCACTGCATGGTGTTTACCGGCATTCCTCCTGTCGTTTGTGGATTTCTCAGCCTTCCTGTTCAGGTCTTTCTTGGCTTCTTCAGGGGCTGTGGCGCTCTGCAGCTTTCTTCTGTTCCCAGGCTGTGTGTCTCCTGCTGGTCACGCATACCAGCTTCCTCGATCGGCTGGTTGCCCGTTGCTTTTCCTCCTCTGCCGGTCTATCCACGGTGGACGTTGCAGGGATAATTTTGCCAGTGGGTAAGCGTCCCGGTCTCCAGTCTCATGGCTTCTCTGCTCTGTCCGGCTTCGAATCTCCCGGGTTCCCCCCGGGCAGATCTGACAACATTGGTTGTCCCTCTTTTCTTTTATTGACAGGTTGGTTCATACCTCATCTGACACAGCTAGAACACTTGCTTAGATTCTGCAGGGACATCTGCATGGCTGAGCGCCTCTTCTTCATCTTAGTACCAACTTGGAGATCTTCCAGTGAGTCAATTGGTTGCTTCTTTGTCTCACTACGTATAGGATACTATCCCTTTCTAGAGCCCACACTCTTCCTCGTCCCAGTACTTCCTATACTGATAGATATACAAAAACATATAGGAATATTAGGGATAGTGTTGGTGTGATAGGGGTAGCAGTGTGTGTCAGGGTAAGGTGGTTTATGAAGATACCAAGTTCTCCCCAGGTCGTCACTAGTCCCATTAGGAGTTTCCCTCCCCATGACATCCACCCACTGAGTACCACTCCCAGGTTGACCATCGGGTAGTGGCCTCATGGCAAGGGGATCCTCCTATGGAAGAAGTGACAACATTTGGGGATTTGTTGCACAATGTTTTTGCAAACAAATGTAGATAAAGATGAACTTATCATCTGGACATCACCCGCAGAGTAATGACACTGAACATGTTACTCAAGAGCCAGAAAAGTATTCACAGTGTTATCTCAAGCTCGCAAAGGTTTGGGTTGATCTGGTGTGTTTAGCAGAATTTTCCTAAATTACCTCCACCTCACAAAGGTTTGGGTTGTTTGTGGTGTTTTTAGCAGAATTTTGCTAAAATGTATGCAGTTTTGAAAATGTATGCACCTAAATTCTCAAGTCACAGTATAATACCATAGCAAATATATCTGTTATTACAACTCAAAAGACAAAAGAGATGATTCCTGTTCTACCATGACAAATTGTGTACCTATTTACTTCCACATAGAAGAAACAAACTGTTGGGGCCGTGTTGTGATGATAACAGGCCTCTATACAAGGACCGCTGTAGCGTGACGGCACGATCCAAGTTCGTGAGCAAGAGCTCGGCCACTCGATTATGAGGCTACGCCGCACCAACTCGCACTGATCTCACCTCCAACGACACCCACCAAAGAAGCACCAACAGCCTCATTGCCGAGGCCGCGACCTTCACAGAGGACCTCCAAGCGAGAGAGCAATAAATACAGCTATGTGTTTTGCAGCAACTTGTAGCATGAAACAATACGCATCAAAGAAGCTGCACGCATCTGTTTACTGCGCCACAATAAGATTTGAAAGACTTGAAGTTGTTGCCAAAAAATGAAAAAATTATTTATTAATAGCCCTTTGTTTTATGACACGTGTTTCGGCACAATCCCTGTGCCTTCCTCAGATCAGGGCAATGTCTATTTGATGCCACAAAATTGTATAATTAAAGATGTGCAAAATGTCATAACGTGACGATACAGCAAAAACCCCCAAATTGGGGCAACACAAAAAAAAATTATTATAAAATCATATGTTTACACCATTAACATAAACACAAAAGACACAAATGGAACATTGATTGTATGATAAATTAGATCACATCCCGTAACATTACATAAAAGTCATATAGAATTCAAAAACAGCAAATCAAATAAATTAAAAAAAGTTGTGTAAGTAAAAGACAATTGTAATTAAAACATACCATTCGTTCGTCAAGATTTCATTGGAAGAGGGTGGAAGTGGGGGTGAAGAATAATTGAAAATATAAGGAGGAGAAGACGATAGGAGAAAAAATAGAGAAAAGACATCCAAATTAGACGATATATACTAAATAAAACTGCGGGGATATGTTCAGTGTATAATCGGAGAAACCCAAGTGTGTACAAAAAGCTTACCCATCAACTTATTTGTCAGCTACACATTAACGTGGCTATCAAATGAGTCCCATCAGACTCCATTTGTCTTCTAAAAAGTAGAGGTAAGACATAAAGGTCTGTTTTGTGCATCAATAAATCTGTGTGTACTATGACATTTCAGCCAATTGATTTAAACAGATATATTATAACCAGTCCGTGAGTACGGTTACATGCTATTACCGGTTAGTTTTAGGGTCGCATTGTTTACCTCTAACCGCCTATGCGTTCATTTTTGCGGTGCTCCAACACGATTATTTAAGGGTGTATTAGATTACCTGAAGTGTGTGCATGTTCTTTAAATTATTGTGACCATGCTCTGTCTTAGGTGTTCATGTTGGCGTGTATACAACCATGAGGGTACGAAAAGAGTAATGCGGTTTCACCCGTGTAGGGGAGGGGGGGGAATCTATTGCCGTCTGCAGTGCGGACCCTGAGCTGATTGGTGTGCTAAGGGGTGGGCTAGATAGCCCCCTTAGGGCTTACCTGAAAATTTCAAGATTCACGCATCACGCGTCGGATTACCAGGATAGGAGTCGCCATACCGTTTCCTTTGTATATAGGATGTTACTATAGTAATCCTAGTGGTCCTACCTCTATTTCCATCTTGTCACAGCTGTCGGCCATGTTTAAGAGCAAAAAACATTATTGTTGCCAATAGGTATGTACGTTATAGCGAGGATACTTGGGTCCTGCAGGAGTGCGTTCCTATGATACATTGAGAGATCATTTATCTCGTTACATGACTTCATTACAGAGTCTCAATTGATATTCCTGCTACGGAG
Source organism: Ambystoma mexicanum (assembly GCF_040938575.1). Lineage (NCBI taxonomy): Eukaryota > Metazoa > Chordata > Amphibia > Caudata > Ambystomatidae > Ambystoma > Ambystoma mexicanum. The sequence continues at coordinate 1,420,489,065 of NC_090923.1, forward strand.
GTAGTCAATATACACCTTATCCGGATGAGCTCCCAGAGGAGTGTTCACTCCTCCAGAGGCATTCTGGGAGATGTAGTCTTATACGGCTCTGGAATCAGGGCAGTCATGCAAATGCCTTGCAAACTATTTCATAACACTGGGTCTGGTGTTCCTCATAAAAAATGTGAGTGTTGCTGCCTTTAAGGGAGGCATTTTATGTTTCTACGTGAGACGTATGCGAAACCATGGTTTTAGTGTGTCATAAAGATTTTATCTAGATCATATTTGAAAAACTATTATTTGCAGTTATCAGTTTCCATTGTTTGACGCTTACAATCATAGATATAAACATTGTTCCCAATTTACATCGTTACATCATTATTCTTAGTGCAAAATGTTCCCATGGTGATCTGTTCAATGCAAAGAGCAGTCTGCAAAAGTCATAGAAAGTATGACATTTCATTGTCTGTGTTGAGGCCAGTTTCCACACATCTGATGAAATTGATGAGTTTGGCCTCCTCCTGGCGTAATACCAGTTCCTGGTTGCCTCCTCTGCACCCCAGAGTCACTTTTTTTAAACCAATGAATTTGATATGTTGCTTGTTGTCCATCTGGTGTGCGCGCTGCCAATGATCAGCGAGAGGCAGATTCTTGTCCTGGCTTCCGATCACTGCCAGGTGTTATCTAATCCTGAAGCGAAGTTCACGAATCGTATTCCCTATGTAGATTTTCCTGCAAGTGCAGATGATTGAATATATGACATGTTTACTTTCACAATTTATCTGTTCACGTATCCTGATTTGAAGTCCGTTGTCTGCTTTAAAAAGATCTGTCGTCGGTGTAGCATGTTTGCACATCGTGCAGGTGCCACACTTTCTAAAACCTGGACTCAATTCTTGTAGCCAGGTCACAGTTTCCTCTTTTCTCTCTTCTGGCAGTAGTGACTGGCTGAGACTCTGTTTCAAGGTTTTTGCTCTTCTGTAGATCATCGACGGGTGATCATGTATAAGTGCCCCAATATGGGGATCCAACTTAAGTAGATGCCAATATTTTCTGAGAGATTTCTTGATAATATGCTTGTCTGCACAGTATGTGGTAATAAATTGTACCTTGTCAGATGGAATAGGTTTAGCCCATTGTGTCAAAGTCTGTATTCCCTGTATTTTTTGTGCTTTATTATGTGCAATCTCAATGCTCTTATTCGAATAGCCCCTGGCTTGAAATCTTCTTGACAATATTGCACATTCTTCGTTGAAATGAAATAATTCTTTACAGTTTCTCCTTGCCCTAATGTATTCCCCTTTTGGGATATTCCTAATTACCGGTTCATGGTGGCAACTGGTGGTATATAGTGTAGAATTTACTTCCTTCTCTTTCCGGTATGTTCTGGTTTTCAGATGTTCTCCTGAAACATAGACATTCAGATCCAAGAAATTGATCTCTGTCTTACTGCAAATTCCTGTGAATTCAATGCCTAGTTTGTTATTGTTGATTTGAAGTCTGAAAGTTTCCAGTTCTTGTGGTGTCCCGTTCCATACGAAGAAAACATCATCGATGTATCGAGTCCATTTGACGACGTGTCTATTGTAAGTCTCTGTAGTATAAATTAGCAAGTCCTCAAACATGCCCATTACTAGATTTGCTAGTGCCGGTGCATATTTAACCCCCATGGCTACCCACCTTTTCTGTTTGAAAAAGATATTGTTGAAAGTGAAGATGCTATTATCTAGGGTGGCCATGAGCATTTCTTTTAGCATGCAAACGAACGGGAAATGAGATGTTGAATGTAGTCAACGGTGTCAAGGGCAAGATCATGTCCAATGGACGTATAGAGGGCCTTGACATCCCATGTGGCGAGATAGTATGTGGACTGCCAGTGAATACTTTCAATGATATGTATTGCAGCAGTTGTATCTTTTAGGTAGGCTTTTACCAGTTTGACCTTGGGTCTTAATATGTTATCAATGTATTCTGATAATGGTTCCGTGGTCCAACCTATTCCACTCAGAATTGGTCTTCCTTCTGGGATGGTGGAGAAGGCCTTGTGCACCTTAGGAAGGAAGTAAATAGTTGGTAATATCGGTTTGGGAATAAACAGAAATCTTTTTTCCTCATCTGTGATGAGGCCCTGTCGGTACCATCCGTCAATTGAATCCTTAAGGTCTTGGACAATCTTATTCTTCGGGTTACTTGTCAAAAGCTTCATAACAGTTTGGAGTATCGAGATGATTTTGAGCTATCTTAATATAGTCCATACGATTCATAACAACTATATTTCCACCTTTGTCGCTTCTTTAATGACCAGGTGTCGATTGGTTTTCAGTTTGTGAAGTGCACTCTTCTCTTGTAGTGTGAGGTTCTCCCGTTCTGTCTGTCTGCGATTATTTCTCAGTTTATCTTGAGTCTTATATAGGTCTTTCGTGACTGATTTATAGAAAGCGTCTATCATATTGTCCGGAGGTAGTTGTGGTAAAAATTTGGATGTAGGTTTGAGTTCTTTACTGATTAGACCAATAGGTAAGATTGTTAGTTCTTGCATGGTCTGATGGATGGGAAAATTTTTTGGTTCCTGTAGTGATCTCAAAAGGTGAATGTTGCCTAGTTCCTCTATCGTAACTTCACTTGTTCTCACTGGATCTGAAGTTGGTTTCACTTTTTCTACTTGAATCGTAAAGAATTTCTTAAGTTTTAGTTTTCTCACAAATTCAAACAAATCAATATGCACTTGCATGGGTTCCATATAGGCAGTTGGTGCGAATGATAATCCTTTGTTAAGGAGAGAGATTTCATCCTGTGTCAGTTCTGTGTCTGATAGATTCATCACAAGAGTATTCATTGGCTCTTCTTGGCCGCTGCCCTGGTTCCTGCTCTTGTTAGTCTTCGAGATTCTTCTAAGGCATCTGGGTTGCCTGTGTCTACCTGACCCCCTCCTTCCTCTTCTCCGAGTAAAGGTTGTTTCTTGTTTGGGTGGTTCATTAACTGAAAACGGACTTGCTTTGGTGTTTGGGCATGTTTGAGGACTTGCTAATTTATACTACAGAGACTTACAATAGACACGTCGTCAAATGGACTCGATACATCGATGATGTTTTCTTCGTATAGAACGGGACACCACAAGAACTGGAAACTTTCAGACTTCAAATCAACAATAACAAACTAGGCATTGAATTCACAGGAATTTGCAGTAAGACAGAGATCAATTTCTTGGATCTGAATGTCTATGTTTCAGGAGAACATCTGAAAACCAGAACATACCGGAAAGAGACGGAAGTAAATTCTACACTATATGCCACCAGTTGCCACCATGAACCGGTAATTAGGAATATCCCAAAAGGGGAATACATTAGGGCAAGGAGAAACTGTAAAGAACTATTTCATTTCAACGAAGAATGTGCAATATTGTCAAGAAGATTTCAAGCCTGGGGCTATTCGACTAAGAGCATTGAGATAGCACATAATAAAGCACAAAAAATACCAAGAATACAGACTTTGACACAACGGGCTAAACCTATTCCATCTGACAAGGTACAATTTATTACCACATACTGTGCAGACAAGCATATTATCAAGAAATCTCTCAGAAAATATTGGCATCTACTTAAGTTGGATCCCCATATTGGGGCACTTATACATGATCACCCGTCGATGATCTACAGAAGAGCAAAAACCTTGAAACAGAGTCTCAGCCCGTCACTACTACCAGAAGAGAGGAAAGAGGCAACTGTGACCTGGCTACAAGAATTGTGTCCAGGTTTTAGAAAGTGTGGCACCTGCACGATGTGCAAACACGCTACACCGACGACAGATGTTTTTAAAGCAGACAACGGACTTCAAATCAGGATACGTGTACAGATAAATTGTAAAAGTAAACGTGTCATATATGCAATCATCTGCACTTGCAGGAAAATCTACATAGGGAGTACGATTCGTGAACTTCGCTTCAGGATTAGAGAACACCTGGCAGTGATCGGAAGCCAGGACAAGAATCTGCCTCTCGCTGATCATTGGCAGCGCGCACACCAGATGGACAACAAGCAACATATCAAATTCATTGGTTTAAAAAAAGTGACTCTGGGGTGCAGAGGAGGCAACCAGGAACTGCTATTACGCCAGGAGGAGGCCAAACTCATCAATTTCTTCAGATGTGTGGAAACTGGCCTCAACACAGACAATGAAATGTCATACTTTCTATGACTTTTGCAGACTGCTCTTTTCATTGAACAGATCGCCAAGGGAACATTTTGCACTAAGAATAATGATGTAACGATGTAAATTGGGAACAATGTTTATATCTATGATTGTAAGCGTCAAACAATGGAAACTGATAACTGCAAATAATAGTTTTTCAAATATGATCTAGATAAAATCCTTATGACACACTAAAACCATGGTTTCGCATACGTCTCACGTAGGAACATAAAATGCCTCCCTTAAAGCCAGCAACACTCACATTTTTTATGAGGAACACCAGACCCAGTGTTATGAAATAGTTTGCAAGGCATTTGCATGACTGCCCTGATTCCAGAGCCGTATAAGACTACATCTCCCAGAATGCCTCTGGAGGAGTGAACACTCCTCTGGGAGCTCATCCGGATAAGGTGTATATTGACTACCTCCGTTGCAGGAATATCAATTGAGACACTGTAATTAAGTCATGTAACGAGATAAATGATCTCTCAATGTATCATAGGAACGCACTCCTGCAGGACCCAAGTATCCTCGCTATAACGTACGTACCTATTGGCAACAATAATGTTTTTTGCTCTTAAACATGGCCGACAGCTGTGACAAGATGGAAATAGAGGTAGGACCACTAGGATTACTATAGTAACATCCTATATACAAAGGAAACGGTATGGCGACTCCTATCCTGGTAATCCGACGCGTGATGCGTGAATCTTGAAATGTTCAGGTAAGCCCTAAGGGGGCTATCTAGCCCACCCCTTAGCACACCAATAAGCTCAGGGTCCGCACTGCAGACAGCAATAGATTCCCCCCCCGCCCCTCCCCTACACGGGTGAAACTGCATTACTCTTTTCGTACCCTCATGGTTGTATACACGCCAACATGAACACCTAAGACAGAGCATGGTCACAATAATTTAAAGAACATGCACACACTTCAGGTAATCTAATACACCCTTAAATAATCGTGTTGGAGCACCGCGAAAACGAACGCATAGGCGGTTAGAGGTAAACAATGCGACACTAAAACTAACCGGTACTAGCATGTAACCGTACTCACGGACTGGTTATAATATATCTGTTTAAATCAATTGGCTGAAATGTCATAGTACACACAGATTTATTGATGCCCAAAACAGACCTTTATGTCTTACCTCTACTTTTTAGAAGACGAATAGAGTCTTATGGGACTCATTTGATAACCACGTTAATGTGTAGCTGACAAATAAGTTCATCGGTAAGCTTTTTGTACCCACTTGGGTTTCTCCGATTATACACTGAACATATCCCCGCAGTTTTATTTAGTATATATCGTCTAATTTGGATGTCTTTTCTCTCTTTTTTCTCCTATCCTCTTCTCCTCCTTATATTTTCAATTATTCTTCACCCCCACTTCCACCCTCTTCCAATGAAATCTCGATGACCGAATGGTATGTTTTAATTACAATTGTCTTTTACTTACACAACTTTTTTAATTTATTTGATTTGCTGTTTTTGAATTCTATATGACTTTTATGTAATGTTACGGGATGTGATCTAATTTATCATACAATGAATGTTCCATTTGTATCTTTTGTGTTTATGTTAATGGTGTAAAACATATGATTTTATAATAATTTTTTTTTTTTGTGTTGCCCCAATTTGGGGGTTTTTGCTGTATCGTCACGTTATGACATTTTGCACATCTTTAATTATGCAATTTTGTGGCATCAAATAGACATTGCCCTGATCTGAGGAAGGCACAGGGATTGTGCCGAAACACGTGTCATCAAACAAAGGGCTATTAAAAAATAATTTTTTCATTTTTTGGCAACAACTTCAAGTCTTTCAAATCTTATTGTGGCGCAGTAAACAGATGTGTGCAGCTTCTTTGATTATTGTTACAATCGGAGTGGGGGAACTCAGTGTCTCCGGTCTTCCTGCACGCACCATTGCGACACCACCTAAATGGTGATTAGAACTCAAGTCGCGGAGGTCCAAGAGTGATTCTTCCTAAAAAGTTCCCTGTGTTCTTATATGAAACAATACGCCTTCACTTTCCAGAGTGTTCCATGTACCAGCTAACAAATTGTCATCATCAGAGCTGACTTGCAACCAATCGTCTGTCTGTTCCTGCTGATCACTTACCTATATTCAAAATACCAACGCCAGTGAGGAGTGTTCCCACTGCATTTCCTTCCCCTAATCTGTGTCCATTTACAAAGGTAGAATCAATCACGAGCTTGATGTTCTTTGTGTAGTCGGCAACGTTTGTACTCCTTTATTATTTTCCGGCTGCCTGTGTTCTGATTTGGATACTGTCAGTAATGCATGTAATTCCTATAGAATAGGCCTGTTTTTTTGTATATGCACAACGCAAACAGATTAGATAGGAATTCATTGTAAATTCTGCCTGCAATGCATACATTTGCACTCAGAAATTGGCAAAAGAAGTATGAGCAATTTGCCTGTTTTAACATCTTTTTGTGATTAGTAGTGAAAATAATGAAACTTGCATACAGGGACCCTTTTTATATGTAAGTGTAGTGGGCCTACTCCATGCAACTGACTCTTTCAATGACCTTCACACTGCAAATTAACATTTGATCCCTCTGTTTCTAGCCTGGCCACAAACCTTTTCTCCAATATAAATATCTTGGTTGGGATGGCTTTTTTTTTCAAATCACAGCAGTCAATCGCTCCTCGAACCCACATTTCAACAAAAGGAATTGCATGACTTTAATAGGAATGGTAATGCTCAGTACAACATCAACCACTCTTCATATTCAGAATTGTAACTATAATTGTTATTTTATAACGCGCTTAATACCAGAGATTGGTTTCTAAGTACGTGATCGGCCCGAATCTGTGTTGCTTCCAAGACAAACGCGGTGCTCTTGAGCTATCCACCCTCCCCCCTTATTATCATGAACATTCTCTTGTCATGCTGTGTATTTGTATCTTGTCAGGTCTCATGGTCGTTATTTATATCACTCTTCTGCTTTCCCTGTATGTTCTCATCTATCATTAATTGTTCTTTCTCGTTTGTCCTTCATGTTATTTTTTTGGTGGCTGCCCCAAATAAGCAATTGTTTTATCTCTTCGAACTACTCTAAGCCACCATCACCTCCAGGACCACGGCTGTAAATAGTCAAGTTACCTGTTGTTAAGGGGAACTGGGATTCCAGTATAACACCCCTATACTTAGCTGTATATGGTGGCAAAACTTTTCAGAAGTTCTTTTTTTTTCTAGATCCTTACCGGAATGGAACATCTGAAACTTGAGTCCTCTTTGGATTTAGTAAGTATTTAAACCCAATATAAAAATTGATTATGCTGAGAGATTTGCCTTCTTCACTCAGGGCTGGATGCGTGTGTGTGCGGGTATGTATGCTAGCAATGTTTTTTAGACTGATCATATGCTGAGGTTCCCTAGGGATTCATTGGGGAACGGCAGAAAGACATCCAATTTCTTCGAGATAATACCTCCATGTGTATGCTAGAAATATTAACTCTTGTTTGGCTTGCAATTAATAATCCGAAGGACTGGAAAAAACTGAAGATAACGCCATTACCTTGTCAGAATTGCAAATAAAACCTGGTATAAAATGGCAGCAGATAGATACATAACAGAAACAGTTGTATTTCTTTAGAGCCATGGAGAAACAGATAGAGCAACTGGCAGACTATCCCTGCCCTCAGAAATTGGTGCTCAATACTAGATTTGCTGGAGATCATATAAGGTTTTACACACTAGGAATGATATATTCAGCAGTAAGAAATATTTAGTCGGTTACATTTCAATACTAGACATCATAGCAGCACCCTATCTCCTAGCTGTATACAGTTCCGTTCTCCTATTCCATGTGAAACATTCCTCACCTGCGGCAGCTTGCACCTTATGGACTGCGTCATGGCCCGGTTACCTCATACCCCACGTGATATTTCCTTCGGTTTTCAGGTGAAACCAACCATCACCTTCATATGTGATGTGCCACTTATCGTCAATGGGTGTGGCTATGTTTCAAACACTGATTTTTGGCACAGTCACGCAGCCTTCTGGTAATATTTTCTGCCAACCATTTGTGCCATCTTGTGGCTCAGACACGTCATATCGGTAATCTTGGCTGGAGTTCTGCCCTAATTGGAACAAGCTCGGTCCTCATCGCAAAACATAAAGTATTTTCTCAGTATGCATTACCTCCAGCTTTATCAGTGACCACCAAAACAACAATGAGGCCTACTTCATTCCAATCAATATCATAAAATAGAATATGTCCTGGGAAGTAGCATTTCAAATAAGAAATTAAGAAATGTGGGGTTAACCAACAAGGATGTGATTTCAAAAGCTCTAAAAACCTTCAGTAGGAAAGTAGAGGCATGCAATATGAATACTCATGTTAATCATCTAAAGCCTCCTAGCCCACTTAAGACAGTAACACAAAGATAATGATAAAATGTGTGTGGCTGTTAGGCGATTACCCTGGAGTGTTAGTGCAGTTCTAAGTGGGCTACTGATATAGAAAGGGCACGGGTGTTTAAGTCTACTCTTGGCTCACCTATTTGCAACTGCAATTGAGCAGTCAAGAACAACTTGTTGGGAAAAGAGAGCAGGGAAAACAAGAATGCTGGGTAACAGGTTAATACTTTGATTAAAGAATGTGCACACAAGAGGTATATCGTATATGCTTATAAATGGTTACAGGTTGCTACTTATTTATGTACAGTAAATGGTTATAAATTAAATTGAAAGCATCTATGTGATAGTATTGTTAGTTCCTAGCTGCTGGGATTCAGTCATCTGCAAGGTTAAAGCCAGGTGTGTGAACATTCTCAGTGTGTCTGTGTTGAAAGGCTACCTCAGAAATCTGGTCTGCAGGCAGGTATCGGTCGATTTATCGAGTCCCGATACTAAGCTGGTTAAAATGGAATCTATAAGCAGCATAGCAGGTTTTTATATTCCCATCTATTTCTAGGCTTCCGTAGCCATGACACTAGGGTTCCCCAAAGCCCCAGTAAGTGGGTCAGATGCCTGATGCAAAGAAGCTGCATTTGGATTATCTGTCCTAGTCAATGATATAAATGGTTTCTTCAGCTGGATAACTTTGGCTAGTCTCAGTTGCAGCTGCCAAATGTTCAGATCAGGTTAGGTTTGCTCTCAGTAGGTGAGGAACCAGCCTGATCCTGGAGGTTATTCTTCCTTAGACTCAGCTGAAGGTGGTAAGACCAGACAGAAAGTCGGATGAAGAATGTGGAGGTTAGATATGATAAGGTTGGGCATCTTGATTGGCTTGAGGTGCAATACTGATGGGAGAGGGGTGACAGTAGTTTCAGTGATGCCAAACAGATGAAGAGACAGTTCTTTTACTGTGGACATCCCAGGATAGTCATATGGTTACATGTATTTGTTTGCCCAAGGCAACTGCAATCTTTTGTCTCTGTTATGTGGCAGGGATCACAAGGATGGAGCGCTTACCTCTCTGTGGATGGGATCAGCAAAGGGAACGTTCCCAGAAATGCTTTTGAGGACACAGAGGCCAAAGCTTGGGGAAAAACTGGCTCTGCCCAGTCAAGGGAGGAAATTGATGCCCTTGGTCTCAAACTGATAGATGGAAGTCTGGTTTCCACCAAGGCTTTGCCATTATCAGGGTTCTTTGAAGGTTGTAGTAGGGCTTACTCATGCCAGGGATTTGTACAGCAGATAACTGAAAAAATACCCTCTATAATGAAGGGGAATTAGGACTGATGGGTGACCTCAGACCGTATTGCAGAGATGAATTCATGCACACATTTTGTGGGTATTAGATTGGGTGGGGAAAGTACTTTTAAAGTGTATACTTTTCTATGAAGGCAAAAGCCGCATTGTGGTTAAGGTTTAAATCCAGACAATTTTTGTATCTGTTCAAAGCCACTGTTTCTGCCCTGGAAATGCTAATCCAGCCAAAGCTATCTTGTTGTATGGCCACATCTGCATCACCTGCACAAACACATATAGGACATGTACAGCTGCACAACTTTGCATTGGAGTATGAAAAGCAGTTACCAGAAGGCGTGCATATAGGGTAAAGATACATTATACTCCTTCCACTAGATAAAAGCTGCCACCAAACAATGTAGGCCCCACCGCTATCTATGTCACATTGGGAGTAATGGGGAACATGATGTATCCTGACTCTGAGGGAGCTAGGGTTCAAGTCACAAACAATTGTCTGCTCAGCAATTCATGATTGGGGCATTAACAGCGCCAATTGAGTGCATTAAAGGGATGGATGCTGCAAATATGCTTAGCCTAGAATAAGACATGTTTGATGGGATGAAGGGGCTGGTGAGGTATGGTTGGGGGAAACCTCTTCACCCACTACAGTTCCTCCATCTGCAACTGTTTCTTCAATCAGGGAGCCTGTCACTGCTGCAGCTCTCCTTCAGCACTGAATTCATCAGCTGAGTGTTGTGTGCTTCCTTACACAACATTGCTCACAGAGTTTATCCTCATGTGTGGGGCACCTACAGATCCTTCAGTGATTGGAGCAGCTCTTTTCTTTCTGCCTGCTTCACCGTATTGAGACTTTGTGAGTTTTTCACACAATATTTCACTGCTTCAAGTTAGATGTCAGGATCTTTACCCGGGAGACCTGATGCAGGATGAAAGTAGAACATATGGTGGAGTAGTGCAGGTCTCCAGTGATGCCAAAAGGTTTAAGGAGATGCGTCTTGCAATAGTACCCAAGAAGAGTGGTGAAGGCATTTGTGGTTGTACAGTATGGCAGTTGTATGTCTCTGTTTTGACAGCTGTCAGGGCATCTCACGGTGAAATATCTCAACTCGTAGGGATACAGACCAGTGTGCTGATTGATTCAAGGCTGAATTCTGAGGAGCAAAGGTGTGCAGGTTTATGACAAAGTGGGTCCAGCTGTGTCAGGGTAGTGATGACTGTCCTTGAGCTTACCCTGGTAGAAGGCAGTCTGTTTCCTGGCCACTTGGCAGAGTTTGACTTAAGAGGACAAGTTGGAAACGTGGAGGCTCCAGTAACTCATCCTCATTTTCCCACCTTAGGTCACCTTTTTGTTTTGAGTGTGAGTGGGGGTAGGGGGGGTTCAATGAGTTTTGTGTAAGAATGTGAAGCAATGTTTTTCCATATATAAAGTACACATGTTCCTAACATTTTCTATTTTTCTGTTTTCTGCTAGGACCTGGAACCTGTGGAGTTCCCCCTTGCTATGGTAAATATTTTTTCTTACCAATATTTGTATTGCAAAACAGTAACAGTTTTTAGTTGTGCGTGCAACATACGATCTATAAACAACATGCCACTACAGTGACTATATCATTCATACTTATGAGTGTTTCCATTGAGACACATAGGGATGTTTTAATATTAAATATGCATTTCCACAGCTTGCCAGAATAGCATATGGATTTTACTTTTTACGTTCACAACAATGGGGCACGTTTAGCATTTGGGGACCATGTGTTAACAAGGTTGAATGGTATTTTTTACGCAGGTCAGATACACTGACCTCTGGTTTCCGGGACCGGTCTTTGGTGGTTCTGGAAAACAACATTCTAGGGCCTTCTCCGCCTCTGCAACGTGTTCTTTTGTGGAGGACACCCCAGTAACTCACATAGTCACCTTGCCACCTCATCTCCCTCATCATAGGCGGAGTCACCCCCCCCAATCACCGATCTCCAGCCATACGCTGCTCTGTTCCCGACCATGACTCTGCCATTTCCCTTTCCCCTCACTACCTGCCCCTTCCTCCAACCCACTATAGCCAACTTTTTGCCCACACCTCATCTCTCCCTCTGTCCCTTTCTTTTCCTTGGGTGTCCCAATGCCACTGTTTTCAATTCCACTGAGCCTGAGCTTGCAGGAAGGAAGCAGAGCATTGTATCATTGTTTGCTAGTTCCTTCTAAAAATTGGTCTTACGGTTTAGTATTTATCTGGTCTTTTTTTAATATTATTTGATGCTGCTAAAATGTAGTATGAGGCATGTTTGATGGGAAGAAGGGACGTGTGTGGTATGATTGGGGGAAATATCTTCATCCACTAGAGTTCCTCCATGCTCTACTGTTTCTTCATTCGGGGGAGACTAAGCTTGCTGTGACTGGTAATGCGACATCTCTCCTTCAACATTGAATTCATCAGTTGTGCGACGTGTGCTTCTGATATTGCTCTCTGAGTTTATCGTTTTGAGCTGATTTGTGCCCAGATCTTGCCATATACCATTATTAATTCCTTAACAAAGGGCCTGGTTGCAATGGATTGGATAGTCAATGTTCCCAGTTGGGTTTTTTAGTCACATACATGGTTCCTCGTTGCCATATACCATGCAGTCCGGTCTTAACATTCCCCGTTTGTAGATAAGCTATTCAAATGTATGTCTTGGGCCTAAAAATAAAATGGAGGTTGTTTTCCCTAGGCACCAATGTCAATGCCCCCTCAGGGAATTCCAGCAATCTCTAATTCCTACTGTAGAGAAACCCCTCAATGCTCACGCCAGAGACAATGCAACCCACTAGGGAAAAAGGCCAGCACACCTCTTGCAAGTAGAACAAAGTTTGTATTTCCATAAAAATAGAAATGCGCCAGACAAGCACTCTGCTGTCATGGAAAGTTCTGGCAAAATCGGTACGAACATCACTTTATGAAAGCTCAGAGCGTCATCAATGATGTAAATTACACAAGGTACAAATCCGAAAGGCTGGTTGGTGAGGCCCCATGCATAAGCTACCTGCTCGATAAGGGATGCCAGGCCATTGGTCCCAGCCCTGTCTGTCCATCTTCTTCCACGTGGGTTCCTCCTTGCGGGTCATCAGGTATGAAGCTACAATTAACTGGTCATTGTGTGAAGAAAAACAATACATGCTCTATTTCTAACCTATTGTGCACCTGGTACTGCAGATAAGGGCTAAGAGGATCCCTCAATGTCATTGCATCGCACACACTAGCTTGATTCCAGACACGTCGGCGCCCATCCAAAACTCCCCACCCTCGGCTTAGTTATGTTGTTTTACCCCTCCCTGCACCTCACAACACAAATCAAGTGACCATATGATGAAGGCAACTGCTCTCTGCTTTCTGATCTGTTCTGATCGATTGGGGGTCTAACAGTTTTATGGTCAGTGGTCTCGGACTGTCTAGTAGCTTGGAATGCTTGGTGTCTTGGGACGGGGCATCTAGCACTAATACTTAGAACTGGGATGGGGGAAGGTCGGAGGCCCATGCCCTCCTTCTTGTGGGATTGCTTTTCGCAGAGTTCTCAACCCCCTTGTGGCCTTGCAGCATTCCTTCTGCGATGAATGCTGGAAACATGAGACATTGCAAGGTCTATGAATCTCTGCAGCTCAGGCTTTTCTCACTGGTGCCCATGCTACAACCTATTCCCTATTCCGCATGCATACACTTCTATCCATGTGTGTGGCTTCGGCTGCAGCCCTGGCTGCAGCACAAGCTAGGCTTTGATTTCAATATGGCTGCTACTACTTAAGATGGCATGTGATTCCCAATATACTCTAAAACTAAAGCATGCACCACCCTCCCGCGCTATAGCCCCTGTCGACTCCTCCCACCTGTAATCTCCCCGAGCTCCTACTGCACACTCCCAGGCCTCTGCCACTTCCTAAGGAGCTTGGGCTATGGGACAATTGTCCCCCCTTCCGAACACTATATCTGGCTAAGTCTGAGAGCTACGGGCAAGTACCTAGCATGTCCCTGCAGGTTCCTCTTCCTTGATTTCCACTGTCGGGTGTGAAGCCATGTGGAAGATCAGCTAGATAATGCAGATGTCCTTGAGTGGGATTCAGTTGTGTGGAACATTGCAATCCATTTCAGTGCAATGTAGGTGCAGCCCAAATGACGGAGAAGTGTACGTCTTCAGTGATGCCAAACAGTAAAGGAGGTCTTCCTTTTTAACGCTGGTACCACAGAAGGGTGGTGAAGTCATTTGTGTTTGTTCAGTCAGGCAGTTGCAGGTCTCTGTCTTTGTCAGCTAGCAGGGTGTAGCCCTGTTTCCCGACCTGTGTTCAAGCAAGGATGCGCACCTCCCACCCCGAACCAGGGACAGTCCCCAAGGGAACCATCCCCCTATGCCACTCCCGCCCCCAAGCACAATGGTTAGGGAGGGGCACTGCACCTCCAAATAAAACTCATGATAACAGGAAATGGGCTACACCCTGAGTTCTGAGATTACAAAGGGGTACAGAGACCAGTATGAACTTTATAGAGATCCCAAAAGGGATTCAAATTTATTTGTAAAACACACTTATCCTTTAAACCTTTTACTGACGCTAGCATTTCCCTGGCGTGAGCACCAACTGACTTGGAACCTACTACATCAGCTCACTTTTCCTTGGAGGGGCCTCGGGTACCCTTGGGGTGAGCGTGATGCAACAGACCCCTTACCTAACTAAGGTACCACTCATATGGAGTATGAGGTAGTCTTTTTCAGTGTAAGTTTAGAATTGCAGGGCCCCTGGCCAGGGCCATAGAACGAGGAGCTACACATGGAAACCTTCTCGTGTCACCTGCTGCCCAGATCCATAGCTGTGATCCTTGAGTTCCTTTTTCACTGTATTATCATCGTCAGGAAGGGATACAGTCATGACCTATACATTCTTATAGGTACCAATTCTTTGATAGCACGTACTGCCTCAACCCTCCTTTCATGGCTGCCTTTGACGCTATCACTTTGTAGTCAGTCAGAGTTCAAATGCTGAAGAAACATATTTTTTGGCGGCAAAAAAGCATTGAGTATGGAACTGTTATATGTATTGATTTATTGCTTGCTTGTTAGGGACTTATACAGGAAGTACATTCTGTTCAAAGCGCCGACAGGGCAAAATGGAGGGGAATGTCACGTCCCCCATTACAGCTGCTCCTCCCTCCTCACACTTACCTGCAAAGGCAGTCACGGCACACACATCAAGACGGCAGCATCCTACCCAACGAGTGAGAACACTAGCATGCAATCCGGGTGTTTTCCGTCCTTCATTTCGTTGGCAGTTGCCATGGAGACTTTCACACAACTGGCAACGTCCCCGGTCTTCACGATCATCCTTGCGACACATAGAGAGACTTCCACAGCAACCTCGATCATCCTGCATCACGTGATCAAGATCACGTGACAATCTTCACGCTGCACGCTTCCGTGATTCACATCACGTGACTGGCTCAAACGAGTTCAAAAGCACCTGAAAACACGGAAGCATTGCTTCACAGCTGATCTCGTGAGGATATTTGGCATTTCTTGTTTTTCCCTTCAAATCACATTTACTACGATCTCGGACTGTTCAACGGACTTGATTTTTGCCTTATCCTTGGATTTTGGAACTGTTTCCTGTACGACCTCGGATTGCCTTACGGACTCGATCTTTGTCTGCTCCTCGGAATTCGGAACTTCTGTCCCTTACGACCTCGGACTGCTCAACGGACCTGATTTTTGCCTATCCCCTAGATTGCTTCTGATCAATCTCTCTGGAACTTTGGATCTTTGAATTCTTTATCTTGGAACTTGTGCTTTCAGGTCTTTGCCAACTGACCCAGGTGTTATCCTCCTACGAGCCGTGCGGAACACCTGGTCTTCCAGCCCTCGACCTCCTGCTACCCACTTCATTCAAGGCACTGCTGTCATACACTGGGGTAAGCCCTATTCCAATTAGTGTTTACATTGCATTTCTTTAGTACTGCACCTGTTTAAATAATCACCCATTGCCTTACAGTGGTCTGGGGTTCTTCCGGTGTTCCTGGTTCCTGATTGACGGCTCACAACACCTGTGGCCTCAAAGATTGCACAGGCAGTTTATTTCTCCTGCCTGTGCGGTACTTGGGGACGGAGGTACGATAATCTGCACGACCATCAAGATCAGAACAGACTGTGAAGCCTTTCTGGTCGTCCAGATCATGAGTGCCTCCCCCGGGGACCTCGTGACCGCTTTAATGCAGGCGGTTGTGGCCCTTAGGACCGACATGGCCGCAGCTACAACAGCCATTCACCATAGACTTGATGCTTTACAAAGTGCCCGTTATCCTTCACCCGCGGATGCCGAATTTGGTGACCCTAGCCCTCAAGCCCAACCCCCGTCCACGGCACCCACAGTCCCCACCCCAGTGGTCCTTCCTACTTCATTTCCTCTTGCTGCCCCCGAACGCTATCAGGGTGGCCCCAGAAAATACAGCACGTTTTTGAACCAGTGCAAGCTACATTTTCTATGCAGACCCCAGGCTTTTCCCGATTCTGTGACTAAAGTGGCTTTCTTCTTTCTCACCTATCTGGTGTAGCGGCCATTTTGGCAAACCCACTATTCTAAAACGATCATCCCGCCCTGTATGACTTTGACTTGTTTGTTACTGAGATGTCTAAAGTGTTTGACACCAGGTATAAGGCGCAATCTCGATACCTGGGGTTATTGGACCTTACACAGGGCAAGCAATCACTTATTGAGTATATCACTCGCTTTAATCAACTGGCTGCAGAGACCTCATGGCCTGAAGAAAAGAAGGCCATTGTGTTCTATCGTGGTCTTTGTAACAATCTGAAAGATGCTCTCTCTGTGATCCCTGCTCTTCCCTCTGTTTTCTCCGATCTAGTGGACCTGACCCTACAAGTAGACCATTTAAATCCGAGTGTAGGGCAGAGTCGGGGTTTTCCAATCAGGTACCTTTAGCCACGTCCACCCCCAATCCAGAACCCATGCAGGTCGATGGAATCAGGAGCCCCATCACTCAGGCAGAGCGGGAACGTTGGAGAACCGACAACGCTTGTTTTTACTGTGGTATACACGGGCACTACGTGAAAGAATGTCCCCGTCGCCCTAAAAAACCATCGGGTTTTTAGAAGGCTCGCCCATAAGGTCGGGGGCACGGGCGGGCCCTTTTTTGACCCCCACCGAACCAATGTTTGGTCCTATCAGACCGATTGTGGTCCAGGCCTTGCTAAACCAACCACAGATCTGGCACACCCTGTACAAATCGTGATCGATTCTGGGGCCACTGGCTGTTTTATTGACATCGCACTGGCGCAAAATCTCAATTTACCCCTAATCAAGAAAGATTATCCAGAACCGGTACAAGCGGTCAATGGTTCAAGCCTCGCTTCTGGCCCCATAAAATTTCAAACTGCCCCTATGATAGTGGTGGTCCAGGATACTCACAAGGAGACATTATCATTCGATCTTATCACTACTCCACAGTTTGGCATTATTCTGGGCATCCCTTGGCTGAGACAACACAATCCGTTGATTAATTGGGGAACCGGACAGGTTACATTCGAATCCGATATTTGTCAACATTTCTGCTTGACGGAACCCGAGACACGGTCCTCTCCAGCCTCTATTCTTGGGGCCATGGCCTCCTCCAGTATAGAAGATGCAGACTCATCAGCTACGATCCCACACACCGTGGGGGCTGTGATAGCAGGGGTTCCCACCATTTATCATGATTTCCTTGAGGTCTTAGACAAAGTCACAGCAGAAGGTTTACCGCCACATAGATCTTATGATTGCCCCATTGATCTAGTTCCTGATGCACCTAAACCAAAGGGTAGAATATATTCACTGTCCCCATCTGAGGAGCAGGTACTCAAAGAGTACATCCAGCAGGCTTTACGTTTGGGCCACATACGACCCTCCTGCTCTCCGGCTGCCAGCCCGATCTTCTTCGTGCCCAAGAAGAAGGGGGACTTACGTCCTTGTATCGATGATAGACGATTGAATGACATTACCATCAAGAATCGGTACCCCATACCCCTCATCTCCACACTGCTGGACAGATTGACACGTGCATCCATATTTACCAAACTGGACCTTCGGGGAGCCTACAACTTGGTCCGTATGCGTAGTGGAGACGAGTGGAAAACGGCTTTCTGTACTCGCCAAGGTCTGTTCGAGTATACCGTAATGCCTTTTGGTCTCTGCAACGCTCCTGCCACATTTCAGCGCTTTGTCAATGAGGTTTTCTACGACATTCTTGATGTCTTCGTCGTAGTTTACCTAGACGACATATTGATCTTCTCACCCTCTCTTGAGGAACATATAGTCCATGTCAAAGAGGTCTTGAAGCGACTCAAGGAAAATTCCTTGTTTGCTAAACCCGAAAAATGTGTGTTCCAAACTAAAGAAGTGGAGTTTCTGGGTGTTCATATCACACCCGGAGGCCTATCCATGAACCAGTCAAAAGTCTGTGCTATCACAGAATGGCCCGCCCCGACCAACCTCAAACAGTTGCAGTCGTTCCTTGGTTTTGCAAATTTCTATCGGCAATTCATCGCCGGCTTTTCTTCCATTGTTTCTCCTCTCACTGCTCTGACTAGTCCCTGGGTCCCATTCTACTGGACCACGGAACATCAACAATCCTTCGATACACTTAAGTCCAGGTTTATCACTGCCCCGGTGCTACAACATCCTGACCCCAAACTCCCGTTTGTTTTGGAAGCGGATGCCTCATCATTCGCATTAGGCGCAGTGCTCTCGCAACCTTGCTCGACCACGGGCCAATTACACCCCGTGGCATTTCATTCAAGGAAGTTCACACCATCCGAATGTCATTATACTGTAACCGAAAAAGAGCTGTTGGCCATTAAGGACACATTACAGACATGGAGACATCACCTTATCGGGGCCAAACACCAGACCATGGTGTACACTGACCATAAGAACCTGCAAGACTTGGCCTCCCTTAAATGTTCAAACAGCAGACAAGTACGCTGGCACCTGTTTTTTGCCGCATACGATTTTGTGGTGAAACACAGGCCAGGAGCTTCTCACAGTAAAGCCGACACTCTTTCTCGTTCTCCTGGGGGAGATTCCTTGTCTTTATACCCGGACACGCTCTTAGGCAAAGGTCATGTCATATGTTTGTGTACCCCCTCACCCTCCATGTTAAATGCCATCCGACAATGGGTTTCACTTCATCCACACGCACTAACAGAATGGGATTTGGTTCTCCAGGAAGGGTTGCCATTCATACAGGGAAAACTGTTTCTTCCCACTAGTGACACTCGCAATCAGGCACTCGCTTGGTCCCACGATGCAGCCATCAATGGACACCCCGGACAATACTGCACCTTGGAATTACTGAAGCGTTGGTGTTGGTGGCCATCGATGAGGCGCGATGTGGAGAACTATGTAAACACTTGTTCCATATGTGCGCAGTGAAAAACACGTAGGGGTCGCCCGTTGGGTCTGTTACAGCCTTTGCCCATTCCTCCCCGGCCTTGGCATACGGTTTCCATGGACCTAATTACAGACCTACCCCGCAGGCAGGGTTATGACACCGTTTGGGTGGTCGTTGATTCCTACACTAAGATGGCCCATTTTATTCCCTGTTCAGGCATTCCTTCAGCTCCCACACTGGCTCGGTTATTTTTCAAGTCTGTCTTCTGTCTTTTTGGTTTACCACAGGTCATTGTATCCGACCGAGGCCCACAGTTCACATCTCGTTTTTGGCAAGCCCTTACTAAGATCCTTGGTATTGATGCCCACTTTTCCTCAGCGTACCACCCGGAAAGCGATGGTCAAACAGAGAGGGTTAACCAGGCCCTTGAGCAATATCTCCGGTGCCTGACTCTCCAGTATCAGGACACCTGGTTAAACCTACTCCACTTGGTTGAGTTCGCGTATAACAACTCCTGGCATTCATCCACACGTTCCTTTCCATTTTATTCTCTCTACGGACAACATCCTCTTTCTCTTCCTCTCCGTGATTTTGCCTCTTCTTCAACTCCTGCTGCCAATGTCTGTGCGCGCGACCTGGTCTCGGTTCACGCCCAGACTATGGTCCATTTACGTGAAGCCCAGACCTCTATGAAGGCAAAAGCCGACAGAAAACGGGTCGCTGCCCCCGATTATCAGGTGGGTGACCGGGTATGGTTGTCGACTCCCCATTTGCGGTTGCCAGGTTGCCGCAAATTACTTCCCCATTTTGTCGGCCCCTACAGGGTGACCAGGATCCTCAATCCGGTGGCTTTACTTCTCTCTATTCCATCCACATGGCGCATACACCCAGTTTTTCACACCTCCCTGCTCAAACCTTGTCTTGCCCCCACCCGGTTGGTTCCATCTCCTGCCCCTGTCTGTGTGTCCTCTCCAGATGTTTTTGAGGTCAGTGCCATTTTGGGTTCCCGCCTCTGTAGGGGTCGTCTCCAATATCTTGTGGATCGGCTAGGTTACGGTCCTGAGGAGCGTTCTTGGGTTCCTTCCAGGGACGTCCATGCCCCGCGGTTGGTTGCCAGGTTCCATGGGGATAATCCTTCCAGCCCACAGGGTCGTGGGCCTTTAGGGGGGGCTCTGTCACGTCCCCCATTACAGATGCTCCTCCCTCCTCACACTTACCTGCAAAGGCAGTCACGGCACACACATCAAGGCGGCAGCATCCTACCCAATGAGTAAGAACACCAGCATGCAATCCGGGTGTTTTCCGTCCTTCATTTTGTTGGCAGTTGCCATGGAGACTTTCACACAACCGGCAACGTCCCCGGTCTTCACGATCATCCTTGCGACACATAGAGAGACTTCCACAGCAACCTCGATCATCCTGCCTCACGTGATCAAGATCACGTGACAATCCTCACGCTGCACGCTTCTGTGATTCACATCACGTGACTGCCTCAAACGAGTTCAAAAGCATCCGAAAACACGGAAGCATTGCTTCACAGCTGATCTCATGAGGATATTTGGCGTTTCTTGTTTTTCCCTTCAAATCACGTTTACTATGACCTCGGACTGTTCAACAGACTTGATTTTTGCCTTCTCCTTGGATTTTGGAACTGTTTGCTGTACGACCTCGGATTGCCTTACGGACTCGATCTTTGTCTAATCCTCGGAATTCGGAATTTCTGTCCCTTACGACCTCGGACTGCTCAACGGACCTGATTTTTGCCTATCCCCTGGATTGCTTCTGATCAATCTCTCTGGAACTTTGGAACTTTGAATTCTGTATCTTGGAACTTGTGCTTTCAGGTCTTTGCCATCTGACCCAGGTGTTATCCTCCTACGAGCCGTGCGGAACGCCTGGTCTTCCAGCCCTCGACCTCCTGCTACCCACTACATTCAAGGCACTGCTGTCATACACTGGGGTAAGCCCTATTCCAATTTGTGTTTACATTGCATTTCTTTAGTACTGCACCTGTTTAAATAATCACCCATTGCCTTACAGTGGTCTGGGGTTCTTCCGGTGTTCCTGGTTCCTGATTGACGGCTCACAACACCTGTCGCCTCAAAGATTGCACAGGCAGTTTATTTCTCCTGCCTGTGCGGTACTTGGGAACTGAGGTACGATAATCTGCACGACCATCAAGATCAGAACAGGGAAAAGGGATGAGAAACATTTAAAATATACATACAGAAATATTAAATACAGTGGGGGATAGTGGGGCGAACCTACTATGCCTTGTGAGTGTACAGAACATGCAAGTGCAGAAGGATGGGGGAATGGGATAGATACTAGGGTGCTCATGGGTGAGCAACAGGTGCCGTGCAATGTAAGGTAAGTGTGAGCCGAGGCAAGTGCTGAGGAAAGACAGGCGCTGGGGCGATTCGATTTGGAGGTCAGGGCCCTGAGGATGAATAAGGGCCATTAACACCAAACAAGCAACTGTGAGATTAGCAGAGGAGAGAGGGAGGCAAGGAGGAGGTAAAGAGGAAGGTTTTGAAGATCTTCTGCAATTTAAGAAAGTCCTGCTCAAGACGAAGAGGGAGGCAGAGGATGTTCCAAAGAAGGGAGCCAGCTGAGGAAAGCGATCGACCCCCTGCCCTCTGTTTAGCGAAATGCTTTACACACAAGGAGTTGGTGCCAGAGGAGCGCAGAGGTCTAGAGGGCGAATGTTTAGTAATAGAGAGTTACAGATACTGTGCTCCCCGGCCCCAGGCAGCCTTGTGGATGATACAGAGGGATTTGAATTTAATCTGTGAAGCAACCGGGAGCCAGTGAAGACTTTCTAGGGTATTAGGGTATGACCGTGGCAAACTGACCGAATTACCAATTTGGTCAAATATGATGTGGGTTATTTGACCTTTGGGCCAATTTGGTCGCATATATTGCTACATACCAACCCTGAAGAGTTGGGTTGCGGGGGTGTCCCCCGCTATCCAGGGTTGGTATTTAGCAATATTGTGGGTGCAGGGGTATCCCCTGCTTCCTTAAAATTGGAGGCGGGGACAAAAAAACTAAATAAAAACGCATATGCGTTGAAATTGGGCATTGACCGAATTCATTTACGGTCAGTTTGCCACAACCAGTTTGAATTCGGTGAGACATACCCAAACCCTATTTAAAGCAGGAGAGATGTGGTCCCTGGTCTTGAGGGCAAGGTTAAGTCTCGCTGCCCTATTCTGGATTAGCTGGAGGGGTTGCAGAGTGGAAGAAGGTAGATTCAGGAGGAGGCTATTGCAGGAGTCAAGGCTAGAGAGAACCAGGGCTCGGATAACATTGAGCTTCTGGGGGAAGGTGTGAAATGGTAGAATTCCTTTGAGAAGGAAGAGCTGAAAGTGAGACTCCTTGGCAATGTCCTGAGTGTGAGTGTGAGAGAGGAAGGAGAGAAGGGCGTTGAAGATGACTCTGTGGTTTCTGGCTTCAGAAGAGGGAGCAGGGGGAGAGCCCATGGAAGAATGCCAGAGTGAAACTGTCTTAATTAACATTCAAGCACTTGATAGGATCATTGATCATGTTGATGATGATGATGCTGCTTCGCTGAAGTTATGGTTGATTACATTCATTTGGGAGCCCCAAACAGTACCAGAGGTGGATGGTGATTTACCTGTGGGACCAGTGGAAGTTTGGTATTTCTGGATGATGAGATAAGCTTCTTGTTTTGAGCAGGGCTATGAGGGTGTACTTTGAGTTTGGTCAAAGAATTTGAAGAATGTGGTTCCATAGATAAAGTACACATGCTCCTAACATTTGCTTCTTTTCTGTTTTCTGCCAGGACCAGGAACCTGTGGAAGTTCCCCTTGCTATGGTAAATACGTGTTCTTATTTACATTTGTATTGCAAAATGGTTACAGTTTGCAGTTTCACATGCAAAATAGAATCTATAAATTACATGGCAATATACTGGGTTGTCTAATCTAGTCTTAGACACTTATGTCTATGTTAAGAGATTAATTCTCCCTCGACCAATTCTGCTGCAACAAAACCTCCTGTTACCGTATTTTTAGCAGGCCGGATTTGGTGGTGGCTGATTCCCTGGGCCTGCCTTTGCGGGGCGGAAAAACATAATTCTCGGGCCTTCTGCATCTCTGCTACCTGCTCTCAGGTGGGGGACACCCCAATAACTCCTATAGTCACCTTACCCTGGCTCGACTCCGCTCACCTACATCATCTTAGGCGGAGTAAACCCTGCAGTCCCCAGTGCCTATCCAGGCCTCTGTGTCCCCTCCCAAGACTCTGCTGTCTACACTTTCCCTTCAATTCCTGCCATTTCCTCTCACTCCCAAAGCCTGGTTCCATGTGTTAATACCCCCCCAAAAATATTGCAATACCAGAATATTGCCATATTATTGCACCAATATTAAGCCATGGAACCTGCGGGGGACACCCCTTCAAACCCCATAATTTTTTTTATGGAGTGGAGGACACCGCCACAACCCCTGGTCCCATTAACCCCATCAATTATCCCCACTAATAATATCGCCTATGGCCTTACCCCACAACTATATATATAGCGATATTATTGGTGGGGATAATATTACCTGAAACCCAAAGCCAAGCTTTCACCCAACTCTCAACCTCTCCGTCATTCACTTTCTTTTCCGTTATTGTCCTGGAGCCACAACATCCTGCTCAGCTTGGTCATTCACTAATTCACACATTTGCTGATTTCGATAGTCCATCGTTCGAGAACGGTGGCCTGTTGGGAATTAGTCTGTGGTGAAAGTGGCCCAAATGTTTAACAAAATCTATGATGGACACCCAAACATGTAATCTTTATACTTAATTAGATTTCTTAGATTTCCATGTTTTCATTGTAATAATCTGTTTCAAACAAGACCACAGGATCATTTGTAGAGGGATTTCAGAGACTTTCAAATCTAGGAGCCACAGGTTTGAGGTTATTTTGATGCTCTGCGCCACCTTCCAATTCTGCACTCATCTGCTGCAAGAAGGCCAAATAACCATATTCTGCACCTAAGGCCTATAATATAAGTACTCTTCTGGGAATTGAAAGGGGGAGCTACATGCCTTAATTTGTGATTGCTGATTTAAAGCACCTGCACACCTGCATCCTACAGATTCAGACCTTGAAACAAAGCCATCCTTTTGATTGACTCCATTAGAATTGAAGATTGACACATTCATGTGATGTCCTACTACCATTTTCATCTGTTACACTTTTTTGTCTTCTATGATCCTTATCCTTAAACGTTAGTCATTGGTGAGGCCAGTAAAGATGACACATTTTCCCTGAAGAAATAGTTATGGCCCTTGTAGATTCATCTTTTTTCTGGACTCTTTTGCACCAAACGTTTGGTGCCAAATCCTAAGGTGCCATTTCCCACCTGCAAGACAATACATGTATGATTAATCTCTTGTAACTAAGTATATCACTATATCCACACCACTGACAGCGCACGTATTGGCTCCCAGTCGTTATGAGGGATACATATTTTAAAACACTGTAGCTGTGTCAGTTTTGCTGCAAATAGTCACATTTTTATTACTTTCTCTTTCCTTTTAGACACCACGCAAGGATGATTATATACTTGGAGAATCAGTCCTTGATACCGTAAGTACTTTAAGATACCATTCAACATATAAACCTGCTACAAACCCTGAACAAGGGAGAAAATAATACTTGAAGGTAATTTTTCTATTGCCCAGGAGTTTGACCCACAGCTGGAGCATGCGAATATTGCATCTTGACAAAAAACCCTAAACAAGGTGATAGCAATACTTGTGCGTAGGAGTGCCAAGAAGCAAAGAAGGAACTAACAGGCCGATTCATGGAATAATTAGCGCGGCGCAAGTGGCCAAAAACGTGCGATTCGCAGTGAAATAGCGAAAATCGCAGTGCAAGTGCGAAAATCGCACGAAAAGCAGCGCACATCGATTCATGGAAGGCCGCGCGCGAGAAAACCATCGGATGTGCGCTAAAAAAGTGCGCGGCGCACGTTGGCGCACAGGCCATCTAACGGCGTGCGCCAGGTCACAGCGAAAATCGCACAGGCCACAGCGAAAATCGCACATAGCGCGGCGCACACAACAAAAGTAGGCGGAACACGGGGCGTAACACTCGGAATGGGGAACAACTTGCCAAAATGTGGGCGTCACGGGGGAAGTACAGGGTGCAAGTGCGCGGAACGCCCACACGCTCGCCTACAACACGTATTCATGGAATCGAATAGGGCAAAAAAGCGCACGGTCAAACCAGCGCACAGGCACAAACACGACCGCCACAAGAAAGCAGGCGGTAGCATCTCTGCGCCTGTAATAAATGTGCGCCAAAAGGTGCGCCAACAAATAGCACCTATATACAGCTCTGATGAATGTCCTATACTGTGGCCCTCCAGGACAAATGACGTGCAAAGGGGTACCCACAAACACGGACACCCGCTGACTGAAAAATAACGTGTGCGTGTATTCCGGGGTGCGCGGGAAGTTTCACACGCAATTTGGCAGGGTACGTGGATTTCAGGGGTGCGCGGGAATTTCCACACGCGATTTGGCCGGGTATGTGCGCGGGAATTTCCACACGCGATTTGGCTGGGTACGTGGATCTCAGGGGTGCGCGGGAAGTCTCACATGCGATTTGGCAGGGTACGTGGATTTCAGGGGTGCGCGGGAAGTTCCACACGCGATTTGGCCGGGTACGTGCGCGGGAATTTCCACACGCGACTTGGCTGGGTACGTGGATCTCAGGGGTGCGCGGGAAGTTTCACACGCGATTTGGCAGGGTACGTGGATTTCAGGGGTGCGCGGGAAGTTCCACACGCGATTTGGCCGGGTATGTGCGTGGGAATTTCCACACGCGATTTGGGTGGGTAGGTGGAACGCAGGGGTGCACGGGAAGTCTCACACGCGATTTGGCAGGGTACGTGGATTTCAGGGGTGCGTGGGAAGTTCCACACGCGATTTGGCCGGGTACGTGCGCGGGAATTTCCACACGCGACTTGGCTGGGTACGTGGATCTTAGGGGTGCGCGGGAAGTTTCACACGCGATTTGGCAGGGTACGTGGATTTCAGGGGTGCGCGGGAAGTCCCACACGCGATTTGGCTGGGTACGTGCGCGGGAATTTCCACACGCGATTTGGGTGGGTACGTGTATTTCAGGGGTACGCGGGAAATTCTACACGCGATTTGGCTGTGTGCTCCCAGGTATTCCCTGCACACCCTCCACGGCCCCTGCAGGCAGCCGACACCACAGGGGACTACCCTGCACACCTGCTCATGTCACCCAGCACCCCCACCCCCCAGCACTGTGGGGCACCCTCCACCAGGCCCCCGCTCATGTCTACCACTCCCCCACCCCCTAGCAGTGCAGGGGCAGCACCACCAGGCCCCCACTCATGTCCCCTATCACCCCCACCCCCCAGCAGTGCAGGGGCAGCCTCCACCAGGCCCCCACTCATGTCTCCCACCACCCTCACCCCCCAGCCACCGGGGGCAGCCTCCACCAGGCCCCCACTCATGTCCCCCTGCACCCCCAGCATCCAGGGGCAGCCTCCACCAGGCCCCCACTCATGTCCAACTCATGTCTCCCATCACCCCCACACCCCAGCATCCAGGGGCACCCTCCACCAGGCCCCCACTCATGTCCCCCTGCACCCCCACCCCCCAGCATCCAGGGGCACCCTCCACCAGGCCCCCACTCATGTCCCCCTGCACCCCCACCCCCCAGCATCCAGGGGCACCCTCCACCACGCCCCCACTCATGGACCCCTGCACCCCCACCCCCCAGCATCCAGGGGCACCCTCCACCAGGCCCCCACTCATGGCCCCCTGCATCCCCACCCCCCAGCATCCAGGGGCACCCTCCACCAGGCCCCCACTCATGTCTCCCATCACCCCCACCCCCCAGCATTGCAGGGCACCCTCCACCAGGCCCCCACTCATGTCTCCCATCACCCCCACCCCCCAGCAGTGCAGGGCACCCTCCACCAGGCCCCCACTCATGTCCAACTCATGTCCCCCTGCACCCCCACCCCCCAGCATCCAGGGGCACCCTCCACCAGGCCCCCACTCATGTCTCCCACCACCCCCACCCCCCAGCAGTGCAGGGGCACCCTCCACTAGGCCCCCACTCATGTCCAACTCATGTCTCCCACCACCCCCACCCCCCAGCAGTGCAGGGGCACCCTCCACCAGGCCCCCACTCATGTCCAACTCATGTCTCCCATCACCCCCACCCCCCAGCATCCAGGGGCACCCTCCACCAGGCCCCCACTCATGTCTCCCATCACCCCCACCCCCCAGCAACCAGGGGCACCCTCCACCAGGCCCCCACTCATGTCCCCCTGCACCCGCACCCCCCAGCATCCAGGGGCACCCTCCACCAGGCCCCCACTCATGGCCCCCTACACCCCCACCCCCCAGCATCCAGGGGCACCCTCCACCAGGCCCCCACTGATGTCCAACTCATGTCTCCCATCACCCCCACCCCCCAGCATCCAGGGGCACCCTCCACCAGGCCCCCACTCATGTCTCCCATCACCCCCACCCCCCAGCATCCAGGGGCACCCTCCACCAGGCCCCCACTCATGTCCCCCTGCACCCCCACCCCCCAGCATCCAGGGGCACCCTCCACCAGGCCCCCACTCATGTCCCCCTGCACCCCCACCCCCCAGCATCCAGGGGCACCCTCCACCAGGCCCCCACTCATGGCCCCCTGCACCCCCACCCCCCAGCATTGCAGGGCACCCTCCACCAGGCCCCCACTTATGTCTCCCATCACCCCCACCCCCCAGCAGTGCAGGGCACCCTCCACCAGGCCCCCACTCATGTCCAACTCATGTCCCCCTGCACCCCCACCCCCCAGCATCCAGGGGCACCCTCCACCAGGCCCCCACTCATGTCTCCCACCACCCCCACCCCCCAGCAGTGCAGGGGCACCCTCCACCAGGCCCCCACTCATGTCCAACTCATGTCTCCCACCACCCCCACCCCCCAGCAGTGCAGGGGCACCCTCCACCAGGCCCCCACTCATGTCCAACTCATGTCCCCCTGCACCCCCACCCCCCAGCATCCAGGGGCACCCTCCACCAGGCCCCCACTCATGTCTCCTATCACCCCCACCCCCCAGCAGTGCAGGGCACCCTCCACCAGGCCCCCACTCATGTCCAACTCATGTCTCCCACCACCCCCACCCCCCAGCAGTGCAGGGGCACCCTCCACCAGGCCCCCACTCATGTCCAACTCATGTCTCCCATCACCCCCACCCCCCAGCATCCAGGGGCACCCTCCACCAGGCCCCCACTCATGTCTCCCATCACCCCCACCCCCCAGCATCCAGGGGCACCCTCCACCAGTTCCTCACTCATGTCCCCCTGCACCCCCACCCCCCAGCATCCAGGGGCACCCTCCACCAGGCCCCCACTCATGGCCCCCTGTACCCCCACCCCCCAGCATCCAGGGGCACCCTCCACCAGGCCCCCACTCATGTCCAACCCATGTCTCCCATCACCCCCACCCCCCAGCATCCAGGGGCACCCTCCACCAGGCCCCCACTCATGTCTCCCATCACCCCCACCCCCCAGCATCCAGGGGCACCCTCCACCAGGCCCCCACTCATGTCCCCCTGCACTCCCACCCCCCAGCATCCAGGGGCACCCTCCACCAGGCCCCCACTCATGTCCAACTCATGTCTCCCATCACCCCCACCCCCCAGCACTGTGGGGCACCCTCCACCAGGCCCCCACTCATGTCCCCTATCACCCCCACCCCCCAGCAGTGCAGGGGCAGCCTCCACCAGGCCCCCACTCATGTCTACCACCACCCCACCCCCTAGCAGTGCAGGGGCAGCACCACCAGGCCCCCACTCATGTCCGTTATCACCCCCACCCCCCAGCAGTGCAGGGGCAGCCTCCACCAGGCCCCCACTCATGTCTCCCACCACCCCCACCCCCCAGCCACCGGGGGCAGCCTCCACCAGGCCCCCACTCCTGTCCCCTATAACCCCCACCCCCCAGCAGTGCAGGGGCAGCCTCCACCAGGCCCCACTCATGTCCAACTCATGTCTCCCATCACCCCCACCCCCCAGCATCCAGGGGCACCCTCCACCAGGCCCCCACTCATGTCTCCCATCACCCCCACCCCCCAGCAGTGCAGGGCACCCTCCACCAGGCCCCCACTCATGTCCCCCTGCACCCAGGTCCTCACAATCCCCAATCATGTGCGTTATGGTCAGCCTCCACAGCCAAAAGGCCCTACCAAGTAACCCATTCACCCACATGGAAATGGAAATTACATGTTACACCCCCAATGTTCATAAAGCAAATGAACACATGTCCGTCACACACAATGGTTGCAATTGAATGGGAAAACACCCAACATGACATGCATGAAACCAATGAGATGATACCACACAGTGAAGTATGAAAACAAAATTGTATTAAAAAAAATGTAATGCAAATGAAATTAAACAAACTACAATGACATTGAAAAAAAGATAAGCTGCATGTCCGTCAAAAAAAATTAAAACTACAAATCCAAATTCAAAAAAATGTTGTCCAAAGTCACATTAAAAATAAAATCAATCCGAGAGAGAAAAATAAATGCAAAGACCATTGCTCCATGGTGAATAAATAAAAACAAAAAAAAATAAAACAATCCAATGAAGAACTATGTACAAAACATCCAAGGGTCCATGAGTCCAACTGAACAAAGGAAACCTACAAAAAACCCTAACTAAAATGCAACTATATACAAAAAGTGGAGCAGTGTCCGTCGACTCCAAATCATAAGAAGAAACAAAGGAAACCTAAAACTAAAGAACTATATACAAAGGCGGCGGGCAAGTCCAGCGGCTCACTCCGTGGTGTTCCGGGCCAGGGCATCATCAATCTCCTCTTCGATGTCCCGGAGGCGGTCCTGTTCCATGGCCCCGAGGGTCCGCAGGGACGACGCCATCTGCTCCTCCAACCCCCTGCGGATTGCCTCGAGGCACTCGGCCCGCCTCAGGGCCCTCCGCACGGAGTTCTCCGCCCTGACCATCGTGAGCCGCGCCTCTTCCGCCCGCCGCCGCTCCGCACCTATCTGCTGGCCCAACCGCAGCCACACGGAAGACACTTCCCATCCTGGGTCCTCCTGCCCTCCGGCCGATGCCTGCCCCTCCGATGTTGATGGCCCCGAGCCATGATGCCTCCCACGTTGACTCTGCTGCTGCCTCCGACGCAACTGCCTCTGCCAGCACGATGGCATCCAGGCTGATGGAATCCACCGACGCCGTCGTGCACGTGCCCTGCCTGATGATGCCTGCACATCCTCCATCTGCTGGGGTACAGTTGCTGTGGTGTCCACCCCTGCTGGACCTCCAACTCCCGACTGTGGCAGGGATGGGATCCCCACCGAGCTGGCTGCATTGGTCAGGGCAGGTCCACAGGGGGCCCTGGTGGCATCTGGGCAGGAAGACGGCAAGGAGAACGACTGGCGTATAGCCTCCACAGAGGAGGAGAGGGCCGCCAGATTGGCCGACACATGCAGGAAACCCCCGAACATGGAAGATCCCAATTGGGCCACGTCGGCACAGTGCTCTTCGTGATGACGTGCGTGCTCCTCCCGGGAAGCACGCACGTCATCACGAATTGCACCCGCGCGCATCGCGACCCCAATCAGGACCTTCTCCATACGGCCACGGGTCCCCTCGTCCACAGGTGGAGGGGAGTCAGGTGACATGGACATCCCCTCTACCTGCGGATGGGCCTGGGACGGGGCATCCCTGCTGGTGCATGGTGGTGCACTCACAGGGTCAGGGACAGCGACATGCACAGGCCCCTCCACGGTGACCTGTGCTGCCTCCTGCCCCTGCCCCTGGACTGCACCACTTGCACCAGCAGGGATGCCCCCACCAGGCCCCATGTGTGCCTCAGTGGCGGCCTCCTCCTCCTCTGTGGAAACCACCAACCTGGATGGCTCCTCACCGTCTTCCGCCGTAGCAGGCCCCTGTGGGGGCTCACCCACCCCTTCCGCTGCAGCCGTGGGGGCATCCCCGCCGCTTTGCTCCACAGCGCCGTCTCCGCCCTCTTCTTCACTAGCCGCTGCGTAGAGGGAGACATAGAACACAAGCATCAGGGTACTGTACAATGGTCCCCTAGACAGGAAGCAATAGCAGATGAGTACCACTGTCAAAGTACACTTCCATCATGTCCCTCCACAATACATGGGTCAGTCCAGGCAAAACACACACAGTAACAGGCATGGTGCATGCCATGGACATTTCCATACATGTCCAATGGACTCTTGAAACATACAATGATATGGAACTCACATGCATCATGGGTCATGCCTATCACATGCACACACTTCACCTCAGTCACATCCATCTGGCCTCATACACCCCAAACACAGCGGATACAAGGATAACTAGGCTGCATCAGTGAATCTGTGCATTGTCACACACATGTGTCATGCATCCATGGCATTCACAAGTCACAGACACGCAGGTCAGGCACACAGACATGGCTACCATATATGTACCTGGCATCAGCACCCATCCCTCACCCTCACCCATGTCCAGGAACAGAGACTGGCATGCTCTCATGTGTAAAATCTGCATAGGGCTCCCCATGTCGCATTTAAACACATGCAACGACCATGTGGTTCACACATCACTGGTCGCACATGCATTACCATGATGTCCCTGCACACATACATGCGTACATGGCCTATGTCACACATACAGGCAAGTATCAGACAACCAGCACACCGCAACATGCCCTGTCTCACACAGCAATGCTTGGCCACTTACCGCTCAACTCCAGACGGGTCTCCCTCTCAAGGATCTGGGCGTGGAGCGCTGGGCGTACGCGTTCCAGGACCCTCATCTGGATGGAACTCATGCTGCCCCGGCCCCCCTCCACGAGGCGCCGGGCCTTCACGAGGGTCCTGGACCTCAAGTCCTCCCAGCGCTTCTTGATCTTCTGGACGTCGCGGGTTGCCACCCCCTCCGCGTTGATGGCAACCACACAGTCGGCCCAGATCCTCTCCCGTCCTTCCTTGCTGGCGCGGGACGATCCAAAGAGGGCATCATACTGCCCCAGGACATGCTCCGCCAGGACACCAACTTCGGTGGCAGTGAAGCTGGTGCCCCTCTGCCTCTCTGGCCTGGGGTTGCCACTGGTGCCAGATGTCGAGTGCCCGACATGGCAACCCCAGAGGCAGGAGTGGGTGGGCAACTGGGTCCTGGGGCTGGGCTGTGGAGCGATGTTATCCCAGTCGGGAGTCTTTTTTTGCAGCAGGGGTGGACACAGCAACTGGACCCCTGCAGATGGCTGATGTGCAGGCACCAAATGGCAGGGCACGGTGGCAGCAGACAGGCAGGTAGGCAGGCAGCAGCAGATGGCACGTGGGAGGCTGCTCGGG
The DNA here is from genome assembly GCF_040938575.1 of Ambystoma mexicanum. Taxonomy (NCBI): domain Eukaryota; kingdom Metazoa; phylum Chordata; class Amphibia; order Caudata; family Ambystomatidae; genus Ambystoma; species Ambystoma mexicanum. The sequence goes on from NC_090923.1 coordinate 1,420,521,715, forward strand.
GCACTGGGGGGCAGTAATTCGGCCTTCTGGGCAGGAGCGTGGTGTTCCGTGTGTTTTCGCGTGGCCAGCTTGATACGGAGTGATTTGGCACGTGAAAATCCTGCACGTCAGCGTGAAATTCGAGGAAAGGCCCTTAGCGCGTAAGCGCGTCAGCACACATACGCGTTTCTATTGGACCAAAGGCCCTCAGCGCGTAAGCGCGTCTGTGACGTGACCCGCACGGGTGTTTCCCTCATAGCACGTGATGATGGAGCACACGTGGAAAGACTGCACGTCAGAGTGTCATCGCGTGTAATTGGACAAAAGTGCGCGTACATGCGATTGGCCTATGTACGTGTATTTCAGGGGTGCGCGGGCACTTACACACGCGAGTACATCAGCGCACGTGTATTCCGGGGTGCGCGGGAATTTCCACACGCTATTGGCCTGGGTACTGGATTTCAGGGGTGCGCGGGAAGTTTCACACGCTCGCCTACAACACGCGCAAAGAAACACGTACGCCAGTAGGAAGCAGGCATACGTCAACCCACGACGCATACATTTGCACGCAAAAAACTAACAAGCTCAGACGCCAGGATGAATATACCTTTCCTAGCAGCAGTGGCCGTGGGCTACCAAAGGAGGAGGAGGAGGATAGTCAGGGCCAGAATTTTCACACCCAGAACCAGCCTTTTCGGGATGCCTGATGACCAGGTGTATGGGAGGTACAGGTTTCCACCACACATAATACTGGACCTGGTGAGTGAGTGGGAGGATGACCTCACATCACCCACCCTGTGCTACCAAGCACTCAGCCCCCTGGAGAAGGTCCTCAATGTACTGCACTTCTTAGCCACTGGATCATTTCAGCGGACAAGTGCCATAGTGGGTGGGGTGTCACAGGCCACGCAGTCACGCTGCCTACACCAGGTATTGAACATCATCACTGCACGCCCATCAGTCCGCAGGCACATATACCTGCCCAGAACACCTGCAGAAAGGCATGCTGCCGCCCTGGATTTTTACGGTGTGGCACGATTCCCGAAAGTGCTAGGTGCCATCGACTGCACCCATGTGGCTCTACGTCCCCCCAGGGCATCTGAGCACATCTATAGGAACCGCAAGCACTGGCATTCCATCAACGTGCAGGTAGTATGTAATGCCAAGGGAATCATCACCTCAGTATATGCCAACTATCCTGGGTCCACCCACGACAGCTTCATTTACCGAATGTCCACCCTAAGCCGGGACCTAGAAGCTGGGCGGCATGGCAATATATGGCTGCTTGGTGAGTATGAATGCCACTGCACATGCATGCATGTCAGATACTGAGCAAGGTCACAACCCCACCAATGATACCCATCACCACCTCCACAGGGGACAGTGCCTACCCTCTCAGCCCCCACATGATGACGCCAATTCGGAACCCCACCACGCCACCCGAGGTAAGATATAACACAGCCCACATTGCAACCCGGGGCATAGTGGAGCGCACATTCGGAGTGCTTAAGTCACGCTTTCGCTCCCTTGACCGTTCTGGCGGGCAGCTGTTATACGCTCCCCCAGTAGTGTGCAGGATCATAGTGGCAGCATGTGTCCTGCACAACGTTGCAACACGCCGGGGCCTGGCCGTGGACATGGTGGTGCCCCCACATCCCCAACCACATGCACGCCCGCTGCGCATGGGAGGGGAAAGGGCACGGGGGAGGCAGCCCGTACACAGCTAGTGGCTAATTACTTCACATAGAAATCACACCCCTGTGGAGTGCACACTGCCCTGGCACATACCATCTGACAATCAATGATGACTCAACCTGACACTGATCCTGAATGTCTGGAGAATCAACCGTCAAAACCATATCAGCCTGAGATTGTTCACCTGGAAGTGTTACAATGTGTGCATCCCTACCTACACAGACACCACCAATGCAGTTTCGTGAAAAAACACATTCATGCAGCTAAAATGAATACCCACTTGCAAAATGTAACATGAGGACAGTGCCATGTCACCCAACCCATCCCCAGCACCGCCACACGACACACCATGCCATGTCATGCTATGTGCGGGTAAACAAAGTAATCCCCACAACATGACACAAGTGTCACAAAGTACAGTGTCCCTTATTGAAACTCGCGACACCTGAAATGCTCACAGTAATGCAGGACCAACAACACACTTGAGCAGGTATTTAGCAATAACACTTATCAGCTACTGACCCTCAAAACTACCATTAACATGACATTACGAATGTAAGGAATTAGTAGTCTCACCACCTGGAAATGCCTGCGCTCCCACCACTTCCAACTGTACATTGTTGCCACCATGTAGAGTTGTAGGTGCACTGCTGCCAACATGGACTCCATCTCCAAAGTAGAGGGCCTTGTGTAGACATGAGGAAAGGACCTGCAAATTAGGAGGTAGACATGGATGATGAGTTACACATCAATGCAACATGCAGTGTACAACACAACAGCAATATGCACTAGGAATGTATACACAGTATTGACTAGACTACCCACACATGTAGTGGGAGTCCAATGTCACCATGTACGTCAATGTCACTTGGGCACACCCTTTGCAAGCCCATGGAAACTGGAAGCAGGAGGGGTGTGTGTGACAAAAACCCAAGCATCTGAACCAAATACATGACAAAAAAAAAAGAAAAAAAAAATAATAATAAAAAAAAAGAAAAAATGGCCATTAATGGGCCCGGGGGGGTTGGGGAGGCCACCCAGGAGGTCCGAGGACAGGGTGCACACCAAACCCACCAGTGTGGATCTTACAAAAAAAAAAACACCTCCATGGGCTCATGGCCCACACGGCTACCCTTTTGTGGGAGTATCACTGCTGTCGCTATTCTCACCCTGTGCAGCTGCATCCGGAGGTGGTGGCACTATGGGAGGCAGCCCACGCAAGGCCCTAGTCTGTTCCTCCATGGCTGCAAGCATGCGGGTGTGGTAGGTCTCGTTCTGGAGGATGAGTGTGCAGAGGTCCCCATGCAACAACTCACGGGATGCCCGGACCTCCGCCCTAGTTGCCTGCATCTCAGCTGAGAGCGTACGGGTGAGACGCTCCAGCTGCTGTTCTGTCCTTCGGTTTGTTGAAGCCTCAAGCTCAACAAGAGTTGTCCTGAGGTGAAGGAGTTCCAGCCTCAGGGCTTCCCTGTGGCCCTGGGACTCTATGGAGATGGCTTCCTGCAGAGTCGCCAGTGCCGCCCGCCTGTACCTGTTGGACGCCAACATGTCCTCCCTGTGTGACTGGCAGATGGAGTCGGTTGCCTGCTGTAGTCGCTCCATCAGCCTTTCGGGGGGGACAATGGAAGTAGCCACCCTATCCATGGCCTGAGCCATCATCTCTGATGATGCTGCCTGTTGGGTTGCCATACCGTAAATGGATTGCTCCCATGCGGTATTGCCAGGTGGCGTACGGCCACCACGTCGGCGGGCACCACACCTGTCTGGGGCAAGGCGAACTGCGCCTTGCTGTGCCGGCACTGCCTGAGGCTGCAGGACTGCATTCCCCCTATGATCTGCTGGCCCAGGAACAGGATCAGATGTCGCGGAGTGTGACCCTGCATCCGTAACCACCAAAGGCGTAGCTGCCAACACTGACATCCCCATTGAGGGTTCTGACCCTGGTGCAGGTGGGTCAGACAGAACAGAATCCCTCCCAGGAACACTCACCTGCGACGGCACGTAGGTCTCATCATCCGAATCAACACCTGAGTACAGCTCGGGGGAGGTGCAGCCAGAGACACCCCTTGAGAGCACGACCTGCAGCAGTTGTGGGTTCTCACCCACCACCACACCACGTCCCTCAATGGTGGTCGGTCGGCCCTCAGACCCCTCCTGGGTCTGCACCATCTCCACAACCCCAGCAGTATCAGGTGCGTCTTCCCCTGCAAAGACATAAAAGCAAACAAATGGAAACAGGCATTAGCACCATGGCACACAATGAGGGCTGAGAAGCAACAGAACCAGTACTTGATTGACACATGTCCCACATGACTAAAACCCTCCCATGCATGCACCCTCACTGTGTATGAAGGGTAGGCAAATGGCACACACTGATGACACCAAGATGGAAGATGAACACATTTTCTGCATGCTGCCTAGCAGTGGCATCACACATTGGCCTGTGATTGCCAGGTGAAATACACATGCCATCACACAGATGGCATGTACCATTGCTATTGAGTGAAGATGGAGAGGAGGGCAGCACTTATTCATTCAGTCCAGTTCCCTCATGTAATAGCTTTTCTAATTCAAACAGGTCTGATTTTTCACCTGGAGCTGCCAGTCCAAAATGGTCCGATTGCACAGGGACATGTCTAAACAAATGATATCCAGGTAACAAAGTCACTCCACTTTACCATAGCCATGTCAGACATGTGACTAGAGGACTGAGAAATGCCTAGTAAAAGTGGTGGAATGCAAACAATCTGCCTGAATGAAAAGAGAAAAATAAGCAACAATGCTGTGGCAAGGTGACACTTCAAGGGAAACTGGCGTGCTGTTGGGCTAGATGTCTACTGTTGGCAGAAGGGATACTGCTATGGCCAAATGCTGATGCGCATAATGTATTGCATGAAGCACATGGGTGACCCAAACGACTCAGGCGCACACACCCTTACCTGGCACCAAACAGAAGCCCTCACACACACACCATGCACATGGATGACACACACATGCATGTGCACTCACCGGACAATGCCTCATAATCAGGCAGATCTCCCACGCCTTGGATCTGTTCCTCCGTGACGTAGGTCCCAGCGACTGACTCATGTGGAGTGAGTTCCATGTCTTCTACTGGAGACCCACCACTAGTCACTAGAGTTGCGGCATAACTTGAGGCCAGCTTATTCTTTGTCCTGCGCTTTAGGTCATTCCAGCGCTTATAGCAATCATTGGCTGTGCGCCTCACGATTCCAAGGGCACTTACGATGTCCGCAACGGTCTGCCAGTGTGCCTGGCGTTGTGCAGGTGTGGTCTTGGATCCTGCAACAATGACCATTTCGTTATCATGTGCGGACACATACTCGACAAGTGCATTCAGTTCGGCATCCGTGAAGCTGGGCTTCCTCGACGGGCCGGACTGTGTAGCCGTGTCTGGGGCATCAGCCTGTGCCGGACGAGCACTCTTCCTCTTCCGCTTGGAAGGTGGTGGTGATCCTGAGTGTCCTACGCCGCTCTGGACACTAGGGGCAGGAGCCCTGGTGGACTCTGTATCAGGAGTGTGGGATTGCACACTCAGCATGGGAGTTGGTGCAGGCATTGGCTCAAGTGTAATGGTGTCAGGGGGAATGTCAGCAGGATGGACTAGGACCGACACTGTCCTGGCTGGGTGTGTGAGAGCTGGGGTGGATGGAGCCGCAGCTGCCCCTGCAGCCTCTCCACCCTGCCTACTTGGGGCAGCAGATGACCTTGCTGCCCCTGATCCACGTGGCCTGATGACATCAACGTGCACCAGCGCACGTGTCATAGGCCTGCTGACCTGGAAGTCAGCCATGGAGTCAGCCAGGTCTGGTGCCACAATGGGCTGGTCCAACAAGGGCTGAGCATGGATGGTGTCAGCCACATCAGCCTCAACCAGGTGGGGCTGGGGGAGATTATGGGTGCCCTTGACTGGTCCTCCACACATGGGGGGACAGGGTCACCCTGCAAGTAACAACCACGTCCCCTACCGGATCCACCACGGCCACCACTTGTGGCTCGTCCACCTTTGCCACCCTTACGGATTCCTCGCCTCCCAACCATGGCACTGATGTTAATGTGCATATGGGAGTGGCTGTAAACTATTGTCCTGGGCAATTGGGGGTCAAAGGGGTTGGGTACCAGATGGTAATTGTACCCTAGTGCTCTAGCAAGGCTGAATGTGACCCCTGGGGAAAGATGACGGGTCACGCAACGCACAGGAAGCCCAAAAAAGTTAGATGACGTGCACGCAACCCCTCCTAGACCACGTGTGCGGAAAAAAAAACGTGCACTATGCTGTGGCACCCAGTAACACAAGAATGAAGGTATGCGTGTCACACGCAGCCTAGAATGACCTCTGAAGGGGTAGGCTACACACGGGGCAAGCACAGATGTTAGATACGTGCGTGACTCACCGTCTGCCAGGAAAAAGAGCCTGAAAAAGAAGCGCGTGTGCGCGTTGGCAACACCCCCGCCAAAAGAAGAATTGTACGCTGTCTGAGGAGACAGGACAACAGTAGAAGGGAACGCTGTTTGAGGGAACAGGCCCAGGAAAACCAGAAAAAGAGAAAAAAGAGAAAAAGCTGTCAGAGGTAACAGGGAGTACGAACTTGAAACGCCGTGAAGTAAATCGCGTGTGAAACGACAAGAAGTACAGATTTCACCCACTCGCTCTCCACGAAAAGCACGTACAAGGAAATGGTGTTCTACACGTACCTTTTATGCAGGCCCACACGTCCAGCGTCACTTCCGCGTGTACGCGCTAGGGCCATTTCCACCAATTACACGCTTTGTCACTTCCGCATGTACGCGCTAGGGCCATTTCCACCAATTACACGCTTTGTCACTTCCGCGTGTACGCGCTAGGGCCATTTCCACCAATTACACGCTTTGACACTCGGACGTGTCTTTCATTTTTTTAACACGCAACATTTCAAACGTGTGCCATATTCAACGTGCACGTGACTTCATAGACGCGCATACGCTGGTGGCCTTTGGGCCAATGAATGTACAGACGTGTGCTGACGCGCTTACGCGCTAAGGGCCTTTCCTCGAATTACACGCAGAAGTGCTGGATTTTCACGTGCAAAATCACTCTGTATCAAGCTGGCCACGCGTTCACACACGGAAGACCACGCTCCTGCCCAGAAGGCCGAATTACTGCCCCCCAGAGCCCTGAGCACGCTCCCACCTGGCATCTGCTGCTGCCTGACTGCCTGCTGCCCAAGTGCCCTGACATTTGCTGCCTGCACATCAGCCAGGGGTGTTGTTGCTGTGACCACCCCTGCTGGAACCGAAGACTCCCGACTGCTTTTCCATCCCCCCACAGCCCAGCCCCAGGACCCAGTTGCCCACCCACTCCTGCCTCTGGGGTTGCCATGTCGGGCACTGCAACATCTGGCACCAGTGGCAACCCCCGGCCAAGTAGGCAGAGGGGCACCAGCTTCACTGCCACCGAAGTTGGTGTCCTGGTGGAGCATGTCCTGGGGCAGTGTGATGCCCTCTTCGGAAGGTTGCGCGCCGACAAGGAAGGACGGACTCGGATCTGGATGGACATCGTGACTGCCATCAACGCGGAGGAGGTGGCAGTCCGCGACTACGAACGTGTCAGGAAGCGCTGGGAGGACTTCAGGTCCAGGACCCTCAACAAGGCCCGGCGCCTCCTGAAGGCAGCGGATGCTAAGGGGCGCCGGGGCCACTTGTCGGAAGATCAGATGAGGGTCCTGGAACGCATATCCCCAGCGCTCCACGTCCAGGTTCTTGAGAGGCAGACCCATCTGGAGTCGAGCGGTAAGTGTACATGCATACTGATTGTAAGCTGTGCGTGTGGTGTGCCAGGAGTGTGCAGGTTGAACATGTATTTTTATGTGAGCAAGTAGGGGGGGTGTACAGGGCCGTGAGGGTGACACATGCGAGGGGTCTCATGTGTGACACATGGATGGTGCTTGTGTGTGTGGGCTTGCATGGCACAGGATGTGGAGGAATGATTGTCAGGTGTGACATGGATGTCGATCGGAACACTGCGACAGTTGGCGGAGGTGTACACATGTAAGCAAGTTTGGTGGTGTGTGTGCATGTGTAGTGTACTCCCTATGTTGCATGTGATGTGTGGATGACCTTTGGCTGCTCATGCTGTTGTATGTGAATGGATGGTGCTGGCTGTTGCAATATGGCTGTGGTATGGCTCATGTGTGCAAGTTGAAATTACATGTTTTACAAAGGTAGCGGGCGCCCCTCTCTCGCAAGAACAGACATGATAACCTGTTCAGTGGTTATTAACCACTTGAGAGTTCGCAGCCACTGCCAACTGCTTTTTTTTTGTAAAACTATTTTTTAAGGAACCTGGGATTGGTAACCCTAGGTCTCCTGGGGGCAACCAGACGTGGTCTCCCTCTCACTGTGCTTAGAGAGGCATCAGCTTCACCTCACTGATGATCCCCAACAAGGGTGAAACACGTGTATGGGGTTGCTGGTGGTACTCTCGTTCAGATTGGAATTGCCATTGTATTTCGGTGCTGGACTGCCCCTGGGCAGGACAAAGACTGATATGCAAATGGATATTTCCCATCTGTGAAAGGCACAGTGAGTAAAAGCAGTGGCTGCGAACTCTCAAGTGGTTAATAACCACTGAACAGGTTATCATGTCTGTTCTTGCGAGAGAGGGGCGCCCGCTACCTTTGTAAAACTATTGAAATGACATGTGTGTTGGGGATTGTGATGCCATGTCTGCGGTTTACCAATGCCACTCATGTATGACTGTCATGTGTGTATGAGTCCATTGTACAGTGCCCTGATGCCTGTGTTTTCTTTCTCCCTGTCTGCAGCGTCAACTGATGAAGAGGGCGGAGAAGGTGCTGTGGAGCACAGCGGCAGGGGTCGCACCACCAGCCGGAGACGCAAGGCCCGGATCCCCTCCCAGGTTCTGACCTCGTCGGGGAGTGAGGAGTCCGGTGCCGTGTCCCAGGCCGCAGCTGCCGAGGGGAGGTCCAAGAGGCGGAGGTTGGAGTTGGACTCCTCGGCAGCAGAAGGGGCAGCTGGGACCCCACAGGGCCCAACGGAGGAAGATGGCACGGAGTCATCCAGGTTGGTGGGGGGTTTGGAGGAGGAGGAGGCCGTGCAAGCGACAGAGGCGGGGTCTGGAGGTGGGGATTCCACTGGTGCTAGTGATGCAGTGCAGGATCAGGGACAGGAGGCAGCACAGGCCGCCGCGGAGGTGCCTGTGTGCAATCCTGTCCCTGCTCCTGTCACTGCATCATCTTGCACCAGCGGGGATGCCTACCTCCAGACCCGTTCTCAGGGAGGGGATTGGCTTACAACACCTGGCCTTCCTCTCCCTGCGGATGTGGCTATCCTGCACCAGGTTGAGCCTGTCCAGGGTGGGGTGGCGTTGCGTCAACGGGCCATGCGAGCTGACCTGCAGTCTTTTCATGATGAGTCTGCACGTCTTCTCGCATGGCTCGTTGACCGCGTTGACCCACTGGGACAGCTCACCAGGGCTGGATTCCTCCATTTCCTGGACCTTGTTCCAACCCCCTCCTCCACGGAACCCCCTATGCCCCAGTCGTCCTCCATGCCATCTTCCCACCCATGTGTCACCTGGGTGCCCTGTGGAGCTGCCTCCGACCGTGCGGCCAGGCTGGTGGACAACAGATCCCTGCCACAGTCGGGAGTCGGACGTCCAGCAGGGGTGGCCACATCAACGACTGCACCCCAGCTGGAGGAGGATGTGCAGGCACAATCGGACAGGGCACATGGACAGCAGCAGCTGCAGCAGCAGGAGGCTGTAGGTGGGAGCCACAATAGCTCGGGCCTTCAACATCGGAGGGGCAGGCATCGGCCGGAGGGCAGGAGGACCCTGGACGGGAAGTGTCTTCCGTGTGGCAGCGGTTGGGCCACGCCATAGATGCGGAGCGGCGGCGGGCGGAAGAGGCGCGGCTCACGATGGTCAGGGCGGAGAACTCCATGCAGAGGGCCCTGAGGCGGGCCGAGTGCCTCGAGGCAATCCGCAGGGAGTTGGAGGTGAACATGTCGGCGTCCCTGCGGACCCTCAGGGCCATGGAACAGGACCGCCTCCGGGACATAGACGAGGAGTTCGATGATGCCCTGACCCGGAACACCACTAAGTGAGCCGCTGGACTGGCCCGCCGCCATTGGATATAGTTATTTAGTGATAGGTTTCCTTTATAGTTTATTTTTATTTGGAGTCGACGGACACTGCTCCACCTTTTGTATATAGTTCCATTTTAGATAGGTTTTTTGGTAGGTTTCATTTCTTCTGTTGGGATGATGGACCCTGAATACTTTGTACATAGTTGGACTTTGGATTTGAATATTTTTTTTACTATGAATATTTTTTCCCATGGAGCAATGGTTTTCTATTTCTTTTTTCCCTTCATTTCCTTTTTATGGACTTGAACTTTGGAAGAAATATTTTTGGATTATCATTTATTGATTTTAATTTGAAAAGGGACAGCCAGCTTAATTTTGTTATTTTTTTACTTGTGTATTTTGTTTAATTTTGATTGCCATTACTGTTGTTTTTAATGCATTATTTGGATTTTTTCATTCTTCAATGTGTGGTTTCATCTCATTGTTTTCATGCATGTCATGATATGGGTTTTCAGGTTCACTTGCAACCATTGTGTGTGTGTGTGAGACACATGTGTTGATTTACATTGTTTCCATTGGAGTAGTATCATGGGTGCATGTAATACTTGGTTGTGTCTTTGGGCTGTGGTGGCTGGCCATGAGGCCCATGCTTGAGGATTGTCAGGGCCTGTGGGCAGGGGGACATGAGTGGGGGCCTGGTGGAGGCTGCCCCTGCACTGCTGGGGGGTGGGGGTGGTGGTAGACATGGGTGGGAGCCTGGTGGGGGCTGCCCATGGTGGCTGGGGGGTGGGGGTGGGTGGGAGACGTGAGTGGGGGCCTGGTGGGGGATGCCATGGTGGCTGGGGGGTGGGGGTGGTGGTAGACATGGGTGGGAGCCTGGTGGGGGCTGCCCATGGTGGCTGGGGGGTGGGGGTGGGTGGGAGACATGAGTGGGGGCCTGGTGGAGGCTGCCCCTGCACTGCTGGGGGGTGGGGGTGGGTGGGAGACATGAGTGGGGGCCTGGTGGGGGCTGCCCATGGTGGCTGGGGGGTGGGGGTGGTGGGAGACATGGGTGGGGGCCTGGTGGAGGGTGCCCCACACTGCTGGGGGTTGGGGGTGGTGGGAGACATGAGTGGGGGCCTGGTGGGGGCTGCCCATGGTGGCTGGGGGGTGAGGGTGGTGGTAGACATGGGTGGGAGCCTGGTGGGGGCTGCCCATGGTGGCTGGGGGGGGGGAGGGTGGGAGACATGGGTGGGAGCCTGGTGGGGGCTGCCCATGGGGGGTGGGGGTGGGTGGAAGACATGAGTGGGGGCCTGGTGGAGGCTGCCCCTGCACTGCTGGGGGGTGGGGATGGTGGTAGACATGGGTGGGAGCCTGGTGGGGGCTGCCCATGGTGGCTGGGGGGTGGGGGTGGGTGGGAGACATGAGTGGGGGCCTGGTGGAGGCTGCCCATGGGGGGTGGGGGTGGTGGGAGACATGGGTGGGGGCCTGGTGGAGGGTGCCCCACACTGCTGGGGGCGTGGGGGTGGTGGGAGACATGAGTGGGGGCCTGGTGGAGGCTGCCCCTGCACTGCTGGGGGGTGGGGGTGGTGGTAGACATGGGTGGGAGCCTGGTGGAGGCTGCCCCTGCACTGCTGGGGGGTGGGGGTGGGTGGGAGACATGAGTGGGGGCCTGGTGGGGGCTGCCCATGGTGGCTGGGGGGTGGGGGTGGTGGTAGACATGGGTGGGAGCCTGGTGGAGGGTGCCCCTGGATGCTGGGGGGTGGGGGTGCAGGGGGACATGAGTGGGGGTCTGGTGGAGGCTGCCCCTGCACTGCTGGGGGGTGGGGGTGGGTGGGAAACATGAGTGGGGGCCTGGCAGAGGCTGCCCATGGTGGCTGGGGGGTGGGGGTGGTGGGAGACATGGGTGGGGGTCTGGTGGAGGGTGCCCCACACTGCTGGGGGGGTGGGGGTGGTGGGAGACATGAGTGGGGGCCTGGTGGGGGCTGCCCATGGTGGCTGGGGGGTGGGGGGGTGGTAGACATGGGTGGGAGCCTGGTGGGGGCTGCCCATGGTGGCTGGGGGGGGGTGGGTGGGAGACATGAGTGGGGGTCTGGTGGGGGCTGCCCATGGTGGCTGGGGGGTGGGGGTGGTGGGAGACATGAGTGGGGGCCTGGTGGAGGCTGCCCCACAGTGCTGGGGGGTGGGGGTGGTGGTAGACATGGGTGGGAGCCTGGTGGGGGCTGCCCATGGTGGCTGGGGGTGATAGGGGACATGAGTGGGGGCCTGGTGGAGGGTGCCCCACACTGCGTGGAGGGTGTACAGGGAACACCTGTGAGGACCCACCCAGCCTAATCGCTTGTGTAACTTCCCGCGCACCCCTGTAATACACGTACCCAGCCAAATCACGTGTGATAATACCCGCGCACCCCTGTAATACACGTACCCAGCCAAATCGCGTGTGATTATTCCCGCGCACCCCTGTAATACACGTACCCAGCCAAATCGCGTGTGACAATTCCCGCTTACCCCTGTAATACACGTACCCTGGCTAATCGCGTGTAAAACTTCACGCGTACCCCTGTCATACACGTACCCAGCCAAATCACGTGTGATAATTCCCGCGTACCCCTGTAATACACGTACCCTGGCTAATCGCGTGTAAAACTTCACGCGTACCCCTGTCATACACGTACCCTGGCTAATCGCACGTAAAACTTCCCGCGTACCCCTGATATGAACGTTACCCGCTTTGCGTTCCTTGTTTGGCAGCCCTGTAAACTGGTCCAGGGTTAGCGCAGCCCTTTGCGATGATTTAGCGATTTTGATGGCTTTTCCTTGCGCGAGGGCGTTCTTGGGGGCGTTACTGGCGCTGCTGCAGGGTCGCTGCGATACTCTGCGCCACGGCTGGTTTGGGAGCCTAAAATCCATGAATACGCTGTGCGCGGAAATCGGTTTTGGCGCACGCGCCTGGCGCAGACAATCGCCCGCGGACACTCTGCGCCAGCCGCCTGCGACACTTTTCTGCGAAATTCTGTGAATTACCCTGTCAATATCTGGGCCTGAGTAGCAAGAAGGAAATAGAGCATCGTATCACTGTTTGTTAGTTCCTTTTAAAAAGGAGTCTTACAGTTTAGTAATTATCTAGTCCTTTTTTAAATAGGAGTTGATGCTGCTAAGATGTTTACACTAGTATGACACATATTTGATGGGAAGAAGGGACCCGTCAGGCATGATTGGGGGAAATATCTTCACCCACTAGACTTCCTCCAACATGTGATACTGTTTCTTCATTCGGGCAAGCCTGAGCTTGCTCTTTCTGATAGTGCAACGTCTCTCCTCCAGCAATGTTTTCATCATTTGTGTGATGTGGCTTCAGATATTTCTCTCTGAGTTTATCATTCTGAGCTGAGCTGAGCCCAGATCCTGCCATGTACCATTATTAATTCCTTAACAAATGGATTGGATAGGCAATGTACCCAGTTGGGTTTCTAGTCACATACATGGTTCCTCATTGCCATATATACCATGCAGTCCGTTCTTCTCATTCCCCATTTGAAAATAAGCTCTCCAAATGTATGCTTTGGGCCCAAAAGGAAAACAGAGGTTGTTTGCCTAGGCACCAATGTCAGTGCCCCCTCATGGAATTCCAGTGATTCCCAGTCACAGCGGAACCAGGAACAGTCCCCAAGGGACCCATCCCCCTGTCCCACTCCCATCCCAGGCCCACTGGTTATGGAGGGGCACTGCACCTCCAAATAAAACTGATGATAACAGGAGATGGGCTACACCCTGAGTTCTGAGATCACTAAGGGACACAGACACCAGTATAAACTTTATAGGGATCCTAAAAGGGATTCAAATTTATTTGTAAAACACACTTATCCTTTAAACCTTTTACCGACCCTAGGATTTCCCCGGCGTGAGCACCAACTGACTTGGGACCTGCTACTTCAGCTCACCCTTCCATCGAGGGGCCGAGGGGACCATTAGGTTGCCTGATGCAACAGACCCCTTACCTAACTCAGGTACCACCCACATGGAGTGTGAGGCAGTCTTTTTCAGTGTACGTTTAGAATTGCGGGGCCCCGGGCCATAAAATGAGGAGCTACAAATGGAAACCTTATCATGTCACCTGCTGCCCAGTTCCATAGCTGTGATCCTTGAGTTCCTTTTTCACTTTATTATCATCAGGAAGGGATAAAGTCATGACTTATACATTCTTATAGGTGTCAATTCCTTGGTAGCACATATTGCCTCAGACCTCCTTTGTTTGAGGTTACTTTTGAGGCTATCACTTTGTAGTGAGTCAGAGTTCAAATGCTGAAGAAACATATTTTTTGGCCGGCTAAAAACATTGAGTATGGAACGTTTATATGTATTTATGTATTTTATTTATTGTTCACTAGTTAGCCGCTTATACAGGAAGTAAATACTGTTTCAAAGCACCCACAGGGCAACAGAGAGGGGACAAGGGATGAGAAACAATTAAAATACATACAAAAATATTAAATACAGTGGGAGGGGGGAACAAACCTACTATGCCTTGTGAGTGTTCTGAACATGCAAGTGCAGAAGGGATGGGGAATGGGGGTAGGTGCTGGGGTGCTCATGTGTGAGCAACAGGTAGAGTGCAATGTAAGGTAAGTGCGAGCCTCCAAGGGTGGTGGGTGAGCCGAGGCAAGTGCTGATGGTGGACAGAAGCTGGGGTGATTCTGTGTGGGAGGTCAGAGGCCTGAGGATGCATAAGGGCCCTGAACACCAAACAAGCAACTGTGAGATTAGAAGAGGAGAGAGGAAGGGGAAGGAGGAGGTAAAGAGGAAAGTCTTGAGGATCTTCCAGAATTTAAGAAAGTCCTGCTCAAGACGAAGAGGGAGATGGAGGCTGTTCCAAAGAAGGGAGCCAGCTGAGGAAAGCTATCGACCTCCTGCCCTCTGTTTAATGAAACGCTTTACACACAAGGAGTTGGTTCCAGAGGAACACAGAGGTCTTCAGGGAGAATATTTAGTAAAGGAGAGTGGGAGAGTGTAGATAGTGTGGCCCCTGGCCCCAGACAGCCTTGTGGATGATACAGAGGGATTTGAATTTAATCTGTAAAGCAACCAGGAGCCAGTGAAGACTTTTTAGGGCAGGAGAGATGCAGTCCCTGGGCGTGAGGCCAAGGATAAATCTTGCTGCCCTATTCTGGATTAGCTGGAGGGGTCGCAGAGTGGAAGAAGGTAGATTGAGGAGGAGGCTATTGCAATAGTCAAGCCTAGAGAGAACCAGGGCTCAGGTAACATTGAGGTTCTGGGGGAAGGTGAGAAAGGGTAGAATTCCTTTGAGAATGAAGAGCTGAAAGTGAGCCTTCTTGGCAATGTCCTGAGTGTGAGGGAGGAAGGAGAGAGAGGAGTCGAAGATGACTTTGGGATTTCTGGCTTCAGAAGAGGGAGCAGGGGGAGAGCTCATGGAAGAAGGCCACAGTGAAATTATTTGAATTAACATTTAAGCGCTTGATATGATCATTGATCATGTTGATGATGATGATGCTGCTTCGCTGAAGCTATGGTCGATGACATTCATTTGGGAGTCTCAAACAGTACCAGAGGTGGATGGTGATTTCTCTGTGGGACACGTGTATCAAAGTTTGGTATTTCTGGGATGATGAGATAAGCTTCTTGTTTTGAGCAGGAGTACGAGGGTGTACTTTGAGTTTGGTCAAAGAATTTGAAGAAATTGTGTCCATAGATAAAGTACACATGCTCCTAACATTTGCTTCTTTTCTGTTTTCTGCCAGGACCAGAAACCTGTGGAGGTTCCCCTTGCTATGGTAAATACTTGTTTGTATTTATATTTTTATTGCAAAATGGTTACAGTTTGCAGTTGAACATGCAAAATAGGATATATAAATTACATGCCAATATATTGAGTGGCCTAATCTAGTCTTAGACACTTATGAGTGTGTGGATTGGGGCAAATATGTTTAACCTTTTAAAATTAAAAACGAATTTCCACAACATGCCAAAAAAGAAAATTGTTTTTGTTAAGCTCACAACAATGGGACACATTTAGTTAAAAAGCCTATCAAAAGGCAGCAGAAATGTTGGTCCATCACTTCACAGTGAGACCACTCAGCAATTGGGGACTGCGTGTTATCAAGGTTGTATGATGTATTTGACTTTCTATGTGATTTCATCGAAAACAATTGGTCGAGGGAGATTTAATTGACTTTTTTGCATGATTTTGCCACAAATATATGCAGGGGGAGACCCCCGCAGCCCGCCCCCTCATAACGCCCCACCTTGATCATTAACCTAAACCCATCCCCCACATATATTTGAGCCAAAAATCAATTCAAAATATTAGATGACTTCTCTCTCGACCAATTCTGCTGCGGAAAAACCTTCTGTTACCGCATTCCTGTCATGCCAGATTTGCTGCTGGCTGATTTCCTGGGCCTGCCATTGGGGGTGTGGGAAAACATCATTCTTGGACCTGCTGCATCTCTGCTCTCATATGGGGGACAACCCAATACCTCCTATAGTCACCTTACCCCGGCTTGACGAGGCTCACCTACATTATTTTAGGTGGACTAAAACCTGCAATCCCAGTGTTTAGCCATGCCTCTCTGTCCCCTTCCAAGAAACTGCTGTCCAAGGACTTTCCCTTAATTTTCTGCCACTTCCTCTCAAAGCCAACCTTTTCCCCAACTCTAAGCCTCTCCCTCATCCCCTTTCTTTTCCGTTATTTTCCTGCAGCCACAACATCCTGTTTTGCTTGATCATTCACAACTTTGCACATGTGCTGATTCTCGATAGGCCACCGTTTGAGAAAAGTGGCCTGTCGGGAATTAGTCTGTGGTGAAAGTGTCCCAAACATTTAACAAAGTCTATAAAGGGCAGCCATATATGTATGATACATACATACTTAGATTTCCATGTTTTCATTGCAATTATCTGTTTCAAACAAGACCACAGGACCATTTGTAGAGGGATTTCAGAGACTTCCAAATCTAGAAACCACTTGGTCATGATTGAGGTTATTTTGATGCTCTGCGTCCACCTTCCAATTCTGCACCCATCTGCTGCAAGAAGGCCAAAGAACAATTATGCTCGTAAGGCCTATAACAAAAGTACTCTTCTGGCAATTGGAAGGGGGAGCTACATGCCTTCATTTGTGATTGCTGATTTAAAGCATCTGCACACCTGCATCCTACAGATTCAGACCTGGAAACAAAGCCATCCTTTTGATGGACTCCATTAGAATTGAAGATTGACACATTCATGTGATGTCCTACTACCATTTTATACACTTTTTTGTCTTCTATGATCCTTATCCCTAAACGTCAGTCATTGGTGAGGCCAGTAAAGATGACACATTTTCCCTGAAGAAATAGTTATGGCACTTGTAGATTCATCTTTTTTCTGGCCTCTTTTGCACCAAACTTTTGGTGCCAAATCTTAAGGTGCCATTTCCCACCTGCAAGAAATGCATTTAGGGTTAATGTCTTGTAACAAAGTATATCACTAAATCCACACCACTGAGAACGCACTTATTGGCTACCGGTTAATTTAAGGGGTACACATTTTAAAACGCTGTAGCTGTGTCAGTTTTGCTGCAAATAGTTACATGTTTTATGACTTTCTCTTTCCTTTTAGACACCACGCAAGGATGATTATATACTTGCAGAATCAGTCCTTGATACCGTAAGTACTTTAAAATACCATTCAACATATAACGCTGCAACCCACCCTGAACAAGAGAGAAAATAATACTTGCTGATAGTTATTTACTGTCCAGGAGTGTGACCCCAAGCTGGAGGGTGAGCATATTGCATCCTGACAAAAACCCAGAACAAGGTGATAGCAATACTTGCGACCGTCAAGAAGCAAGGAAGGCACTATATATCTGTGCATGTGTTTGCAGGAAGGAAGCAGAGCATTGTATCAATGTAGTCTTGCAGTTTAGTAACTATCTTGTCTTTTTTAAATAGGAGTTGATGCTACTAAGATGCTTACACTAGTGTGACACATGTTTGATGGGAAGAAGGGACTCGTGAGGTTATAATTGGGGGAAATATCTTCATCCACTAGAGTTCTTCCATGTGCTACTGTTTCTCTCCTTTGAATTCATCAGTTGTGCAGTGTCTGCTTCTGATATTGCTCTCTGAGTTTATCGTTCTGATCTGAGCCCAGATCCTGCCATGTACCATTATTAATTCCTTATCAAAGGGTCTGGTTAAAATGGATTGGATGGGCATTGTACCAAGTTGGGTTTCTAGTCACATACATGGTTCCTCGCTGCCATATATACCATGCAGTCCGGTCTTCACATTTCCCATCTGAAGATAAGCTGTCCAAATATATGCCTTGGGCATAAAAGGAAAACAGAGGTTGTTTGCCTAGGCACCAATGTCAGTGCTCCCTCAGGCAATTCCAGCGATTCCCAGCCACAGCAATCTAATTCCTACCTCTGGCTAGGTCCCAGAGCTACGGGCAAGTACCTGGCATGTCCCTGGAGGTTGCTCTTCCTTGATGTCCATTGTCGGGTGTCAAGCCATGGTGAAGATGAGCTGGAGAATGCAAATGTCATTGTGTGGGATTGAGTGGTGTGGAACGGTTTATAGACATCATTTCGAATACAAAAAT
This sequence comes from Ambystoma mexicanum, assembly GCF_040938575.1. Taxonomy (NCBI): domain Eukaryota; kingdom Metazoa; phylum Chordata; class Amphibia; order Caudata; family Ambystomatidae; genus Ambystoma; species Ambystoma mexicanum. The sequence goes on from NC_090923.1 coordinate 1,420,540,084, forward strand.
CTCGAAAGTCAAAAAGTCGAAAAAAAAAAGTCGAAAAAAAAAATGTTGAATTTTTTTTATGACGTTTTTTTCTGAAATAGGGGGGTTCCCCTCCTAGCTCCCCCTTTTTTTGTTTTTGTTTTTACCTATTTTTTTTATATAAACTAGAGCCAAAAAAAATATCGAAAAAAAAATAATTCGACATTTTTTTTTCGACATTTTTGTTCGACTTTTTTGTCTTCCGAAATTTTTCATTCGAAATTATGACTGGACACCGTGTGGAACATTGCAATCCATTTCAGTGCAATGTAGGTGCAGCCCAAATGATGGCGAGCAGTAAAGGAGATCTTTCTTATAACGCTGATACCACAGGAGGGTGGTGAAGTCATTTGTGTTTGTTCAGTAAGGCAGTTGCAGGTCTCTGTCTTTGTTAGCTAGCAGGGTGTAGCCCCTGTTTCCCGACCATGGTTCAATCTAGGGCACGCACCTCTAACCTGAACCAGGGACAGTCCCCAAGGGAACCATTCCCCACCTCAGTCCCACCCCGAAAACCACTGGTTATGGAGGGGCAATGCACCTCCAAATAAAACTGCTGGTAACAGGATATGGGCTACATCCTGAGTTCTTATTATAGTCTTTTGGTTGTAGCCCCGGATAGAAGCTCAGGTGCTACAACTAAAATTCTAGCTAGCCCTGAGTCCCACCAGTCCTGACAATAGCTTAGCCCTTGATCCTTCCCAGACCTAGAAACACCCCTGTCACTAAGGGACACAGACACCAGTATGAACTTTATAGGGATCCCAACAGGGACTCCTATTTATTTGTAAAATACACTTATCCTTCAAACCTTTTACCGACCCTAGCATTTCCCCGGCTTGAGCACCAACTGACTTGGGACCTGCGACATCAGCTCATCCTTGTTTGGAGGGATATCTGGGACCCTCAGGGTGAGCCTGACACAACAGACCCCTTACCTAACTCGGGTACCACCCACATGGAGTGTGAGGCAGTCTTTTTCAGTGTAAGTTTAGAATTGCACGACACCGGGCCAGGGCCATAAAACCAGGGGCTACAAATGGAAACCTTATTTTTACACCATACCTCTGTTCCTTGAGTCCTTTTTTCACTTTAATATTGCCAGGAAGGGATACTATACATTCTTATAGGTGTCAATTCCTTGATAGCACATATTGCCTCTGCCCTCCTTTCTTTAAGGCTACTATTGGGGCTATTACTTTGTACTGAGTCAGGGCTCGAATTCTGAAGAAACACATTTTATTGGCTGCTAAAACATTGAATATGGAACCTTTATAAACTATATTAAGTAACATTTTAGGCACTTGATAGGATCATTGATCATGTTGATGATAATGGTGCTGCTTCGCTGAAGCTATGGTTGATGTCATTAATTTGAGAGTCTGAAACAGTACCAGCGGTGGATGGTGATTTCCCTGTGGACACATGTATCGAAGTTTGGTATTTCAGGGATGATGAGCAAAGCTTCTTGTTCTGAGCTGGGGTAGGAGTGTGTCCATTCAAGTTTGTTCAAAGAAGTTGAGAAAAAGTTGAAGAATGTGTGTCCATAGATGAAGTACACATGCTCCTAACATTTGCTGCTTTTCTCTTTTCTGCCAGGACCAGGAACCTGTGGGGGTTCCCCTTGCTGTGGTAAATACTTGTTCTTACTTATATTTTTATTTTCAAAATGCTTACAGTTTGCAGTTGTACATGCAACATAGGATCTATAAATTACATGCCAATATACTGAGTGTTCTAATCTATTCTTAGGCACTTATGAATGTGTCGATTGGGGCAAATAGTGATATCCTAAACTTAAATATGCATGTCCACAACACGCCAAAAAAGAATATGGATCGTTTTTATTAAGCTCATAACAATGGGACACATTTAGTTAAAAAGTCTATCCAAAGCAGCAGACTTTTAGCGTCATCACTTCACAGTGAGACCACTCAGTAATTTGGCCTCTGTGTTAATTAGGTTATGTGATGTATTTTCGGTTCTATGTGATTTCATCGAAAACAATTGGTAAAGGGAGATTTAATTGAATGTTTTTTTTTTGATAGTGCTACACATAACTAACCATGATAATAATCATAAGGTGCCATTTCCCACCTGCCAGAAACTACATTTATGTTTAATGTCTTGTAACAAAGTATATCACTATATCCACACCACTGAGTACGCACTTATTGGCTACCAGTCAATATGAGAGATACATATTTAAAAAAAACTTTATCTGTGTCAGTTTTGCAGCAAATAGTTACATGTTTTATGACTTTCTCTTTCCTTTTAGACACCACGCAAGGATGACTATATACTTGCAGAATCAGTCCTTGATACGGTAAGTGCTTTAAGATACCATTCAACATATTAACCAGCCAAAAGTCCTGAACAATGGAGAAAATAATACTTGTTGGTAGTTATTTACTGCCCAGGAGTGTGACCCACAGCTGGAGGGTCAGAATATTGCTTCCTGACAAAAACCCTAAACAAGGTGATAGCAATACTTGTGCGTAGGAGTGCCACAAAGCACGGAAGGCGCTATATCTCTGGGCCTGAGCTTGCAGGAAGGAAGCAGAGCATTGTATCACTGTTTGTTAGTTTCTCCTAAAAATGAGTCTTACAGTTTAGTAATTATCTGGTCTTTTTTAAATAGGAGTTGATGCTACTAAGATGCTTACACTAGTGTGACACATGTTTGATGGGAAGAAGGGACTCGTGAGGTTATAATTGGGGGAAATATCTTCATCCACTAGAGTTCCTCCATGTGCTACTGTTTCTCTCCTTTGAATTCATCAGTTGTGCAGTGCCTGCTTCTGATATTGCTCTCTGAGTTTATCATTCTGAGCTGAGCCCTAATCTTGCCATATACCATTATTCATTCCTTAACAAAGGTTCTGGTTGCAATGGATTGGAAGGACATTGTACCCAGTTGGGTTTCTAGTCACATGCATGGTTCCTCGTTGCCATATATACTATGCAGTCTGATCTTCACATTCCCCATTTAAAGATAAACTGTCCAAATGTATGCCTTTGGCCTAAAAAGAAAACAGAGGTTGTTTGCCCTAGGCACCAATGTCAGTGCTCCCTCAGGCAATTACAGCGATACCGAGCCACAGCGGTCTAATTTCTACCTCTGGCTAGGTCTAAGAGCTAAGGGCAAGTACCTGGCATGTCCCTGGAGGTTCCTCTACCTTGATATCCACTGTCGGGTGTGAAGCCATGTAGAAGATTAGCTGGATAATGCAGATGTCATTGAGTGGGATTGAGTGGTGTGGAACTTTGCAATCCATTTCAGTACAATGTAGGTGCAGCCCATATGATGGAGAGGTGCACCTCCTCCGTGATGCCAAGCAGTAAAGGAGATCTTTCTCATAATGCTGGCACCACCGAAGGGTGGTGAAGTCCTTTGTGTTTGTTCAGTAAGGCAGTTGCAGTTCTCTGTCTTTGTCAGCTAGCAGGGTGTAGCCCCTGTTTCCTGACCCTTGGTCAAGCAAGGGTGCGCACCTCACACCGTGAATCAGAGACGGTCCCCAAGGAAACCATCCCTCAACCCCACTCCCACCGCAAGGCCCACTGGTTAGGGAGGGACACTGCACATCCAAATAAAACGAATAACAGGAGATGGGCTACACTATGAATTCTGAGATCGTTCCAATGTCTAATTGCAAACATCTGGAACACCATGACCAAAGAAGACCATATCACCTTTATTTATTTATGTATTTTTTGTGCATTTGTAAGGCACTTATACAGCAAGAATGTTTGTTTGTTTGTTTATTTATTTATTTGTTATGCGCACCAAACCCGTAGGTAAAAGGGCGCAGCAGAATGAGAATGCAAGGCTTACATAGTTACAAGCACATGTTACAAAATTAGCATAAATACAGAATTTTACAGATGGTCAAAGTATACACATATATACAGCGGTATCAATATATACAGAGGGAAAACCCTTTACTGATGCAAGAGAGGAACCAAACAGTGTGCAAGGGTGTACACATACACAAATCACCTTCATGTATCATTCAGGGCTCTAGGTTGGGCCCCAGTAGCAGACATAGGCCCTCATTACAACCCCGGCGCTAAACCATGGCGCTATTAGCACCATGGTTGGTGCCAGTGTTGTAAAGAGTCCGCCATGGTGGAATGGGGAAATACCGCCCCATTCCAAGGTTAGCGGGCGGTATTTGCCCATTTCACCATGGCCCGTGCCCATTCCCATTTTTTCCCCATAGGGGAAGTCGGTACTGTAATTAGCACTGAGGTCCCTTTGCGGCACCCTACTTTAACGGCTGGTAAAACCAGCCGTTAAGGTCGGGTCCCGCAAAGGGACCTCGTAATCAGGCGTTAAGGGTTTAACGGCGCCGACACCCTTAACGCCAGGGTCGTAATGACCCCCATAGTCTTACAGGTCACAGCTACGGGTCTGTGGCGGTGATATGTTTTATAACATTTTTTCTGAAATGACAGTAGTGTTGGGCAGCTCTCAGGTCGTGAGGCAGTGAGTTCCAACATTTGGCGGCCTTTACAGGGAAGCTGTTACCACCAATGGTTGTAAGTTTATATTGGGTATGGTCAGACAATTAGCATTGTCCCTTCTAGTAGGTCTATGAGTGATTCTTCTCTGAAGTTTGGCAATCAGATACATGGGTGCCATGTTGTTGAGGGCTTTGTGTGTCAGAGATAGCAGCTTCAGCTGTATTTTGTTATCTGTGGATAACCATTTATGGTGTCGTCTAAGGGGGGAAATGTGCGTTCTTTTGTTTATGCCTAAGGCTGCTCTTAAGGCATTATTTTGTAGGGTTTGGAGCTTGTGAATAGTAGTTTTATTCGCACCAATGTAGAGAGCATTGCAGTAGTCGATTCTGGAAAGTATTAAGGCTCTGGCCAGGATCAAGCAGCTCTCGTCAGAGAGGAATGGCTTTCCCGCTCTAAGAAGCTTACACGTGTAGGCCGTGGAGGAGGTCAGTGATTTGATCTGCTTATCGAAAGACAATGTAGAGTCTATGTAGAAGCCGAGGGTTTTTACCTCTTTGGAGACTTTAATGGTATTCCCATTAATGTTAAAAGAGGAGTATTCCTGGCCTAGTTTTTTGATATTAGCTTGTGAACCCAGAATTATCAACTCAGTCTTATTATCGTTCAAGCAATGGCCGTGGGTGGCCATCCATGCTTGGATGATAAGATATATTTAGTTCACCAACCCCATGTCTTTGCCATGCTCCTCAGAAAGCGGGAGGAGAATCTGGGTGTCATCTGCGTAGTTAGTGTAGGTGACACCCATATTGTCCAGATCATCAAACAAGGGTTTGGTGAAGATGTTGTAGAGAGTTGGTGAGACGCAGGATCCTTGAGGTACCCCGCAGAGAATGGGGGTAGGGTCAGCCGCTGCCGAGGGAGAGAAGACTCTCATTGTTCTCTCGCTAAGGAAGGACCTAATCCATTTAATAGCTTCTGGGGAGAAGTGGGCAGCAGAGTCAAGGTGTTGGCAGAGGACATTGTGGTTGACCAGATCAAACGCGGCTGAAAGATCAAGAAGGAGCAGAAGTACTGATTTCCCTTTGTCCCTCAGCTCATCGATTTGGGGCTTTAAATCAATAAGGGTTGTTTCTGTTCCGTGTAGTGGGCGGAAGCCAGATTGTCTATTACCAAGGAGTTTAAACTGTTCAAGGTGTTTTTGGATTTGCATGTATGCGGCTTTATCTAGAATTTTGAGTAAGAATGGGACCGTGGTGATGGGTCGGTAGTTGGTAGGGGTAAGTGGGTCTAAGGTTTGTTTGTTGAGGAGCGGTAGCACCCAAGATTGTTTGAGGTTAGCAGGGATGGTGTCTGTGTCAAAAGAGGTGTTGATCAGTTTGGTGATGAATGGGGATAGTTCTCTGGCAGCATCTTTTATTAGTTGGGCTGGGCAGGTGTCACCTTTGCAATTAGATGGTTTCAGTGACAGGATGATTTTTTCAATTTCCAGGGTAGACATTTTGTAGAAATTGAACGTGTTATTATGGGCCTGTGGTGGGACATTTGTTACAGGACTATTCAATGGGTGCTGTAGGTTCAGCATTTCTCTTTTTTGTTGAATTTTATTTTGCAGGGGGACAATTTTAGTGGCTAGTGCTTGTTGGATGTCTGAACACCAAGATTTGTCCTTGGTACAAATGTCAGGTTCTGCTATAGGGGACTCGAGTTCTTTGAGTATGGAGAACAGTTCTTTCACATTGGAATTAGAGTTGGCAATACGCTCATCGTACGCTTTACGTTTGGCCTGGCAGATTTCCTGCTTATAGAGTGAGGACAGTGAGGATAATTTGGTCTTATTCTCGCTAGAGGGGCAGAGTCTCCAATTGGTTTCACTTTTTCTTTTTAGTATGCGAAGGTCTTTAAGTTGAGGCGTAAACCATTTGTTTATGTGGGCCATAGGTTTACTAGGCCTGAGTTTGAGGGGGCAATTCTGTCCATGGTGGAGAGCATGATATTGTTGAATTCTTGAACTAAGGTACTAGGGTCAAGATTTTCAGGCAGAGAGTCGAGAGTGGGAAGGATAGCAGCGATAATTTTCTCTACTGTTATACTTATTTTATTTCTAGTTAGACAGGGTGGCGCTGCTGGGGGCACCTGTGGGGTACGTCTTGTAGTTGATAGTGAAAGGGGCCCCTAGGGGACCCTGACGTCTATGGAAACAAGCGGGTCACCACACATGATAGAGACGCCAGACACGAGGTTGTATTCCCAAAGCTAGGGTTTTATTGCAAAGCAAAAGTCTCAGTTGGCCAACTCGGTCTCACGCCCCGTGACGTATATCTCTAGACCTCGAGGGACGCAAGAGAGTGAATTACGTACATCAGTTACATATATACAAAATGCATATCAAACAATTAGCTATGACATGTTTAACACCCCCCCCTTTATTCGGTTTCTTTGAACTTGGTGTGATGATGGACATCTCCGACTACTATAACACCTTCAAACATCTATTCTAGTAACAATTTGCAATTTGTGAGTGCGTAGGCATCTTTCGGTTACAGAATAGAACACGGCGCTTCTGTTCTTGGAAGCGAACTACATACGGGGGGAGTTGCATTCCGGACCTTGCTATCTATCAGGTGCTATTCGCGTCCTGGGAGCTGACATGCTCTTAGCGGGCTCAGCAAAGGTAGCCGTTAGAAAAGCATAATTCAAGCCTTTAGTGGTATTATTCTAACATATTGTACCATATAACGAGACTGGCTGGCAGCTGTGAAATGATTAAATGCCCTGCAGCTCTGCTTCAAGGCTACAGTAAGGAGGGAGCCGGGCATTCTTCCTGGCGCTGCCTACGTTTGTGTTTCAGCAAACTCTTGTTATCCTCTCGGCCCTGTGGCCTTGTCCTTTTCACATACAGACAACAAGGTTCCACAGTCAAACAGTGTAAGCGGAAAATATACTGCGAAGCAATAGGAACAGAAAGCAATGACCAATGGTTAGAAAACAAAATGGCGATTCTTGTTACATCAAAATAGCCGTTCATTGGCAAACTCGAAAACCTATATTCTGTCGTATCGTGCATGAGACGGTTGGTCCACGGCCACCAAAATGCGTTTGCGGTCTCAAAGTAGAGGTATCCGTATTTCTAGACTGACAAACCCTCCTTTGGCCGTATGCCAAATGTCTCATCTATTTATTGAAACCTCCTCTAGTGATGATGAATCTGAAATACTTATATCTGAGTCTTGCATGCTATCGTGGACATCATTGTCTTCATCAATATCTATTGCCATCAACTCTTTCACTGCTCTCATCTCATTTGGGTTTGGGCTAGTTCGATCATGAGGTTGTTTTTTCTTTGTTATCATATGCATGCATCCTTCCGTACATCCCTCAGTTACCTCTGCGCAAACTATGGGTAAACAATGTATACAACAACACCACGTTAGGAATATTCCGAACACCACTACTAATATTGAGATCAACTTCCATCCCTAAGATCGTAGTATTCCCCAAAACCAAGATTCTATTCCCCAGCTCCCTTCTCCCGTGGGGAGTTCAGAGCTTAGAACGTGCATTTTCTTTATTGCTTCAAAGATCGTGGGGGAATAGTCATCGACATAAACGCAACATGCTGATCCCACTATTTTGCAAATTCCCCCACGATCAACCTGATTCCTCTTTCTTCCAACGTCATGTTAAATAATATATCTGTTGTTGTGTTTATTGTATTCTTTAGGATTTTGGACAGTTGCCTTATATTATAGGAGTTCACTATCTGTCCTAAGAATGGAATGAATGATTTCGCTACATCAGTTGCTATTAAAACACCTTTGTCAGTCCTCTTGACTCTAGTTCTGGATAATCTGGCCATGGCTGATGTTTCCAAGAGGAATACTCCTGGGAACAGTAGCCCTAGGTAAGATGTACCTCCCCAGTTTCTGGGCAACCAAGGGTATGGTTTCTCTCCACATATAAAATAAACTGGATCACCTACGTATACTGGTTCTATTTCCCATTTTAGTACCACTGTATTCATACAGCCAGTATATGTTCCGACTGAAAAAGAGCCTTTCTTTTTTAGACAAAAAGGGACCGTTTTTGGGCTATAATTCACCGTGTAAGATGGGGGAATCGCATCTTTGTTCCCTTCTGTTCTTACACGAAACGTCATTACAGATGTTTTTTCTGGCGGGGACAATCTATCTCGTCTATTTTGTCGTGTTATCTTCCGTGTACTTTTCCTCGTGGGCTCTGGGGCTATTACTTGTGCTTTATGGAAAATGGAACAACCCACAGGCTGCATTATTATCTCCTCAAACTCATTCATGTTGGTTCTGTCTAATTGACCCATATTACTCTCATTCCATTTCCCATAGAACATTGCACCTAAAGATCCACTACATGCAGAACTTAATGGTAATGGCTGCACATACCACCCTATTCCTTTTCCGGCATTCTGTGGTAAATGGGCACATACCCAACAATTTGTTTTTTTTAGGATTGCATGTGTCATGTTCATTATCAGAAGTAAGGTGTTATTTCCAAAACCTTCCCTGTGTTTTTCTTCCATTGGGGGTAGGGTATAAGTGATCACCTGAACCGGGCTTTCAGTAGTGGATATATTAATTATTGGTAACAACATTTCTAATGGGTGTATTGTTTCTACCCACCATAGTATTAGGGCTGTCGATATTGGTGCTACCATGCTCATAAAGCACATTATAATCGTTAGTGCCAGCATAGAATTTGTTTTACCATGCGTTTTTCTTAAACTTATAGGGCCTCATTCCGAGTTTTGCGGTAAGTATGGGTTTTTACCGGCATGGCGGAAAGACCGAGTCTGGTCTAGTACGACGCCGCAATTTACAGGCCATTCCGACTTCGCGGGTACGAGCTTTCCGCCATGCCGGTAAATCCCCTAGCGGCATACCGCTAAAGGGCCCGTAAAACCCCTTAGCGGCATGAAGCGAGACGGTCATTACAACACCACCACCAAAGCTTCCCTGTCCGTTATTAGCGGTGACCGTAATTTACAGTATCCGTAAATTACGGTCACCGCTAATTAACGGATACGGAAATTACGTCATCGCACAGGAACGGGAAAGAGCGCGGCGGCCATCTTTAAAAACACAATCCACTGCCATCCTCTTAATTGTCACGCACGGCGGCCGCGGCCGCGACCGCTGGTGCTTATGGAGACGCTGGCGCTGGAGCGGCCATTGACATGGCCGCTACGCAGCCGCGACCGCTGGTGCTTATGGAGACGCTGGCGCTGGAGCGGCCATTGACATGGCCGCTACGCAGCGGCACGTTCTCCAGCCGCGGTCTAGCGTTCTGCCGTCGTATCAACGGCGCGCTTTATTACGAGCGCCAACCCGGAAGTCCGCGCGTTGCAACCTATTCGCGTTAAGCTTCCGGGTTGGTACGCTCCAGTTCTTTCCTCCGTGTTCTGCTTTCCTCTCCCGTTGTTTTTCCCGTTTGACTTGGCGCCACTCTGCATGGCCTTCTAGCCTCCCTCTCTCTCCCTCTCTATCTTCCTTCTTCCTCTGCAGTCCTTTGGTACCGCTACGGATTTGCCTCAGCTATTCACCTCATCTTTCCCCATCTTGTCGGATGGTCTTTGCCTTCATATCATTTCGATCTGGTATCCTGCCATCTGACTCAATCCAAAGGGGTTTTTTGTGCCTTTTGGCTTTTTCCCCTGCATTGGTCTGCCCCGGTTCGGGGGCCCCCCTAGGCCCCGAGTCAGAGGGGCAGGGTGGCTTCCTCTCGAGGCAGACCCCATCTGCATTCCAGAGAAGAGGCTTTGAGAAGGAGGAGATTCGGACTCCAGACAGAAGAAGAGACAGCAGGTGAGCAGGAGGGCATAAGGGACACCGTGATTGGGAAGGAATCAATTAACCCAGGGAGTGATTCTGACAGTTTGCAACGCCAAAAAAGAAGTATGGCCTCCCCTGAGCAGATCCAAGAATTAGTGGCCGCGGTCCAGGCCATGAATGTGGAATTGCAGAATGTAAAGGCAGATAATGCAGTTCTGAGGCAGATGATCTCTAATCGAGAAGCTAGAGATTCCGACCTACCTCCTATGACATTATCCACAGGCAAATTTGACGGCACCCCAAAGCGCTTAAAAGAATTTTTGGATGCTTGTTCCATTTACTTTGCGTTCAGACCGCTGATGTTCTCTAATGATCAAGCCAAGGTGGGGTACATGATATCCAACATGATCGGAAATGCCTTGGCTTGGGCCACCCCTTTTGTGACCAACAACAACCCTATTATCAGAGATTATGGGGGTTTTCTGGTCTTATTGCGCCAGACTTTCGAACAACCTGAAATAACACATGTAGCAGCAGAGGAACTTTTGGATGTGCAACAGGGTCCCAAGGATCTGCTGACATACATCTCCACCTTTAAACGTTTGGCCTCGGAGGCTGGTTGGCCAGAAAGGGCCCAGTATACTATTTTCCGTCGAGGATTGAAGGAGGAGATAAAGGATGAGCTGGCCAGAATAGCCCGTCCTACTACCTTGTCGGACTTATTCTCAATAGTAACACAGATCGACTACCGCCTTAGTGAACGCAAGGCAGAAAAGAAGAAGCAAAAGGGGTCTGTCACTCCTCTACCCAATGCCTACCCTATGCCCTCACTGTCTCATTCCTGTAACAAGGAGGAACCCATGCAAGTTGGGTCCGCTCGGTCCCCGTTGACCTCCGAAGAAAGAAGACGTCGGAGGGATGCGGGCCTCTGCATGTATTGTGGATCCGGTTCACACTTACTCCGGAATTGCACGGAAGTCCCTCCTAGACGCTCGGGAAACGATCGACCTCGGAACTGAAGGGGACAAGTAACCGAGGTCCGACAACAAGTCCCTATGTTACGGTGACCGTAGCGTCTCATTCAACCACCATGGACTCTCGCCTTATGGCTGTTCCGATCCTGTTGGAAACCCCGACAAAGGTCTTCACCACTACGGCGCTTTTGGATTGTGGAGCAGCAGGAGTATTTATGGACACTGAGTGGGCACACAAACATGGTCTCCCACTACAGAAACTGGAAGAAGTCCAGAAGGTTGAAGGAGTTGATGGTTCTCCTCTGTCATCGGGGCCCATCACCCATTCCACTATCTCCTTGAAGGCGTGCATTCTCCAGCATACCGAACAGATACAATTCGATCTAATTCGAGCAGCCCATTTTCCGGTTATCCTTGGAATCCCTTGGTTAAGGAGGCATAACCCGCTCATCGATTGGGCACAAAACACCCTGGCTTTTACCTCCTCATTTTGTAAGCAAAACTGCCTACTCCATGCCTCAGAAGATCTGGTACAGGTACTCACCCCCCAACAAGAAGGAGTACATGAAGTTTGTAAGATTCCCTCAGAATTGGCTAAGTTCCAAGCAGTTTTCAAAGACAATCTGATCTTGGATCTCCCTCCTCATCGGCCGGAAGACTGTGCCATTGAGCTTGTACCAGACGCTCTGGTTCCGTTTAGTCGCATGTTTTCTTTATCTCTGTTGGAAAAGAGGGCGCTTCGAAATTACTTGGACTCTCATCTGACTAATGGTCTCATTCGTCCCTCTAAGTCACCGGCTGGAGCCTCGCTATTCTTCATACCTAAAAAGGATTCCTCGGAGTTAAGGCCCTGTATCGACTATCGAGGTCTTAATAAGGTCACAGTACGCGACCGTTATCCAATGCCTTTAATAGCAGACATACTGGAAGCTGTACAGGGTTCAACCATCTTCTCAAAATTAGATCTCCGGAGTGCCTACCACCTTCTCCGGATAAGAGATGGAGATGAATGGAAGACTGCCTTTCGGACACCTTTTGGCCTTTTCGAATATCGAGTGATGCCATTTGGCTTGGTTAATGCTCCGGCCATATTCCAGCGTTTTATGGATCGCTTGTTTTCTGACCTATTATTCATCAATATCATTGTCTACCTCGATGACATCTTGGTTTTCTCAAAATCCTTCTCAGAACATACTTCGCATCTTCAGACAGTGTTTCATCGTCTACAGATTCAACATCTATTAATTAAACCTGAAAAGTGCCTCTTCTACGTATCCTCTGTTCCTTATTTGGGTTATGTCTTATCCAATGAAGGCATAACCATGGATCCCAGGAAGGTGTCTGCCATCTTAAATTGGCCCGCACCCATGTCTTTGAAGGATGTCCAACGATTTTTGGGACTAGCCAACTTCTATAGGAAGTTTATCGGACATTTTTCGCAGATAGTGCTGCCCATTACTTCATTACTCAAGAAGGATGCCAAGCCATTTCAATGGTCTGAAACGGCCAATCATGCCTTTATTGATTTAAAGAAGAGATTCTGTTCCGCACCCATTCTATCCCAACCTGATCAGAATCAGCCCTTTATAGTAGAGGCTGATGCTTCCGCAAGCGCCTTGGGAGCAGTACTTCTTCAACTCAAGGATGGACTGGAACACCCTATCGCATACCTTTCTAAGACTCTATCCACAAGTCAACTGAATTACTCCGTTATTGAAAAAGAACTGCTAGCGCTCAAGGTGGCCTGCGAAGAGTGGAGACACCTGCTTCAAGGTGGTTCACATCCATTCACTTTACGCACAGATCATAAGAACTTAAAGATCCTCCGAAACATGGAATGCGTCAACTCCAGGCAGGTCCGCTGGGCACATTTCTTCAGCCAATATGACTTTTCTATTTCCTATATTCCAGGCACTCAAAACAGCTTGGCTGATGCACTATCGAGGTGTCAGTCCTCCGAATATCACTCTTCTTCATTTAGTCACATGATGTTTCCTCGGAACCGAATAGTGGGGATAATCTCATCATTTCTTCAAGAAGTTAAGACAGCAACCCAACCCAATTTGGCAACCTCTGTGCCGTGCGACTTACATCCTCAACTTCGCTGGTCTGAAGGACTTTTACTGGTGGGACAGCGTTTGTACATTCCTTCTAAGCCCCTACAATTGAAGGTTCTGGAATGGGGTCACAACCATGTTACCGCCGGACATAGGGGTGTCAAGGGTACATTGGAGTTGATCTCTCGCTCTTTCTTCTGGCCTTCTCTTTCTCACGACGTGAAACAACACTGTAAGTCGTGTACGATCTGCGCCCAAAACAAGAACTCCACTCACAAGCCTTATGGGTTGTTGATGCAACCGGAATTGCCAAGCCAACCGTGGTCTCAAATATCCACAGACTTTATAGTAGACCTGCCCCGATCCCAGGGGCTGACATGTCTTATGGTTACCGTTGATTCATTTACCAAGCTGGCCCATTTCTCAGCGCTTAAAGGAGTACCATCCGCTACAGAAATGGCCGAAGTATTCCTTAAGGACATATTTAGAATCCACGGACTACCTGATAAGATTATCTCTGACCGGGGCTCTCAATATACCTCTCGATTTTGGGGAGCACTATGTCAACGGTTAGGTATAGAGAGAGCCTTGTCATCCGGTTTCCATCCCCAGACTAATGGTCAGACAGAACGCCTCAATGCCTCCCTGGAACAATACCTTCGATGTTATGTCAACAAAAATCAGGACAATTGGGTGAGTCTTCTGCCCACCGCCGAATTCGCGTATAACAACGCTGTACATTCGGCAACTGGACTCAGCCCTTTCTTTTGTTCTTATGGTTTCCACCCTAGAAGTATTCTACCGGTCTTCTCTTCTCCCTCTAATATACCCACCATCGAATCCACATTAGATCAAATAACCACAGCCCACTCTACCGCCCAACAAAGTCTGGTATCTGCCAGACGCAGGTATAAGGAGGTGTCTGATCGAGGTCGTTTACCCGGTCCTGATTGGAAGGAGGGAGAGCGAGTCTGGTTGTCCACTAGATATTTGCCTAAATGGGTACACCCAACCAAACTAACCCCCCGGTTTATCGGACCTTTCAAAATACTCAAGAAGATTAACCCAGTGGCTTATAGATTACAACTCCCTAAGTCCATGTCTCGGATACACCCGGTCTTTCACTCCTCTCTCTTCCGTCTAGTGGACTCAAGCACTCCTGCTAGAAAGGCCACTAAGATTGTGAGTAATCCCCAGTCTATCCCAGAAGAATATGAAGTGTCTGCCATATTAGATTCCAGATATCGCAGAGGCAGATTGGAATACCTTGTGTCTTGGAAGAACTATCCTAGTTCAGAGAATTCTTGGGAACCCAGGTCATATGTACATGCTCCTAGACTGTTAAAGAGTTTTCACCGAACACATCCGGGGAAACCCGGAGGGGTAGGATCTGGAGGGGGGCATACTGTCACGCACGGCGGCCGCGGCCGCGACCGCTGGTGCTTATGGAGACGCTGGCGCTGGAGCGGCCATTGACATGGCCGCTACGCAGCCGCGACCGCTGGTGCTTATGGAGACGCTGGCGCTGGAGCGGCCATTGACATGGCCGCTACGCAGCGGCACGTTCTCCAGCCGCGGTCTAGCGTTCTGCCGTCGTATCAACGGCGCGCTTTATTACGAGCGCCAACCCGGAAGTCCGCACGTTGCAACCTATTCGCGTTAGGCTTCCGGGTTGGTACGCTCCAGTTCTTTCCTCCGTGTTCTGCTTTCCTCTCCCGTTGTTTTTCCCGTTTGACTTGGCGCCACTCTGCATGGCCTTCTAGCCTCCCTCTCTCTCCCTCTCTATCTTCCTTCTTCCTCTGCAGTCCTTTGGTACCGCTACGGATTTGCCTCAGCTATTCACCTCATCTTTCCCCATCTTGTCGGATGGTCTTTGCCTTCATATCATTTCGATCTGGTATCCTGCCATCTGACTCAATCCAAAGGGGTTTTTTGTGCCTTTTGGCTTTTTCCCCTGCATTGGTCTGCCCCGGTTCGGGGGCCCCCCTAGGCCCCGAGTCAGAGGGGCAGGGTGGCTTCCTCTCGAGGCAGACCCCATCTGCATTCCAGAGAAGAGGCTTTGAGAAGGAGGAGATTCGGACTCCAGACAGAAGAAGAGACAGCAGGTGAGCAGGAGGGCATAAGGGACACCGTGATTGGGAAGGAATCAATTAACCCAGGGAGTGATTCTGACATTAATACAGTACCCGGAGGTATATTTCGACCCTTTAAAAAGCCATCAGTGACCAGTATCATGCCGAAAGCACTGAACAAAGGTGCCGCCCGCATCAGGAAGGAGCGTTTCACGCAGGACGAGCTCCAGGTCCTGGTGGACACCCTGCACGCAAATGCTGAGACAGTATTCAGCAGTGACATGCGTAGGCCGACCATTGCCAGGAAGAAGGAGATCTGGGACTTGGTGGCACAGAGGGTGAGCGCCGTAGGGAACACTCCCCGTACGACGAGGGACTGCAGGAAACGGTGGGATGACCTCCGTCTCAGGGTGCGGGCCATCCTATCGGCCAACCGAACACAGGCCCTGGAGACAGGAGGAGGCCCAGCTTCTCCCATCAAGATGATGCCCTGGGAGCAAACGTGTGCGGACATGATGGGCACTGAAGCCATAGAGGGGGTCGGCGAGATGGAGTGCGGTGCCCCGTCATCCGCAGATGGAGGTGAGTGTCATGAGTGAAGATAGTAAATGCATTCCCAATGTAAGGCACCGCCAAGGGCTGGGCAAGAAGTCACATCACGTATGGGAACCCCCCCCCCATCAAATCATGCCGTCACAAGTAAGACCCAGGCTGATGCCAGGTGCAAGGCTCCAACCCATATTGGCCAGAGCACACAAAGAGGCAGTCAATGTGAGTCAGCACAGTACTCCACCAACATGAGTGACCCAGACACCTGCATGCATTTACCGTCCAAGCCCAGATCACTATCCCACTCCCAACCCAAATGTCAACAAAACGCTGCAATCCCATTGTCATACCATAGGCTTGAAGAAATGCTGACCCCCAAATCATAGCTCATGCCATCTCTCTCTTCCCCCCCACAGGCAGCGGTCATGAAAGTGAGGGCCAGGAAGCCACACAGCCCTGTACCTCCAGGGGCACAGCCAGGGGACAGCGTAAACCTGCAGGAAGGAAGAAGGCACAGGCAACACCACCTGCACCAGCAACCCCCATGGAGGCTGCACAACCCACACCCACACCCCTACCCATGCCTGCACTGCCGACGGATGCATGCCCCACGGTGCAATCAGAGGAGTCCAGTGTGGCAGGGGAGAATGCTGCCATGTGCCTCCCCGAGGAGCCAGATAGCCCGACATCTGTTCCCGTATCCGACGTGGAGGAGCCCCATGACATTGTGCACAGCCCAGACACCCCATCCTACAGTCAAGTTGCACACAGCGACTCCGGGGAGAGTGACACCCCAGGCCTCACAGGCCAGGGAGCACCACCTGCCAGTCCTGGATCCACCTCCCCTGCAGAAAGCCCCGAAAGGCCTGCAGGCTCAACACCACGGCTGCCTAGCACATCTGCCACACCGGCCATGGATGGATTGCACTCCCAGCGCCTCATGGGCCTGATTGAGGACTTTATCCGGGACAACCGTGAATCCAGGTCGGAGTGGCACAATGACCTGCAGGCCCTGGGCAAAGTCATCACTGCCAACACAAACCGGCTCTGTGAGGTGCTGGGCCGGATCGCTGATGCCCTGGAGGCAGCACGCCCCGGACCACAGCCCCAGTGGGAGTGCCCACCCTCACAGTGCTCCTCCACGCAGACCAGCCCTGTCCGTCGGTCAATGCGCACACTCCGCCGCCGGAACATGGATACCCCTGGCTCTGGAAGCACACAATGACCATACTGCCACACACAAGTGGCCTATGTTGCACTGAAGGGACTATTGTGGGGTTTTTGTGGGGGGAAGGGGAGGGGGGTGAGGGTGTGTGTGGGAGTTGGGGGGGGAGGGGGGTGAGGGTGTGTGTGGGAGTTGGGGGGGAGGGGGTGAAGGTGTGTGTGGGAGTTGGAGGGGAGGGGGAGGGGGGTGAGGGTGTGTGTGGGAGTTGGGGGTGAGGGGGAGGGGGTTGAGGGTGTGTGTGGGAGTTGGGGGGAGAGGGGTGAGGGTGTGTGTGGGAGGTGGGGGGAGGAGGGTGAGGGTGGTGGTTTTGTTGTACACGTTCCTACATAAATGTTGAATACACTGGTTGTTCATTCCCAAAAAACAGAGTGGACATTGCTCATTTTGCTTGTGTCTTTTGATGTTGCACATTGCATGGTGTACATGTATCCCCACACCCAGTGCCCAATGTCCTCTCACCCTCACACCCTCAGCTGACTTGTAAGTCAGAAATATTGTCCAATCAATGATTGACGCACTGAACGTCCCTCCTGTGCATCGGCACCGTGCTGCTGTCCTGCCATTCCTTCCTCCTCCCCCTCATCATCATCTGGTTGTAGCAGTTCCACGTCAGGGGGCAGTGGCACGTTCCGATGGATGCACATGTTGTGTAGCATTACACATGCCATGGTGATCTTGGACACCTTCTCGTGGCTGTAGATGAGTGCCCCACCAGACCGGCTGAGGCAACGAAATCGTGCCTTCAACAGGCCGAAGGTCTGCTCTATCACCACCCGTGTACGGGTATGGGATCTGTTGTAGTCCTCCTCGTGCCTGTTCTGTGGGTTGCGGACCGGGGACATGAGCCACGGCTTTAGAGGGTAGCCAGCATCACCTGAATGGAAGTGGAAAGGAGGTAATTGTGTGTGCATTCATGGTGGAGAATTGTACTAGTCTTACATGGCCGCAGATGATTACTGGGATGAGTGTGCATCCCCCCCCCTTTCCCACCCAGGTGGAGTATGCATCCCCCCCTTTCCCACCCAGGTGGAGTATGCATCCACCCCCTTTCCCACCCAGGTGGAGTATGCATCCCCCCCCCCCTTTCCCACCCAGGTGGAGTATGCAGGCGACCTACTCACAGCCCCAATGCACTGCCATGGCCCATTCAGGTTACTCACCAAGCAGCCAGGCACGTCGTCCGGCATGTCGCTCCATGTAGCGTGGTAGTGTTGAGTTCCGCAGGACCAAGGAGTCATGAGTTGATCCGGGGTATCGGGCATTGCAATGTGTGATGGCTTTACTGGCATTACACACCATCTGGACGTTGATGGAGTGGTATTGCTTGCGGTTGCGATACGGCACCTCCATGGCATCCGGGACCACTAATTCCACGTGGGTGCAGTCGATGGCACCTATGCAATTTGGCATGCCTGCCAGTGCATGGAAGGCAGCTTTGGTGTCATATATCTCCTGGGGAGTACGGGGTAGGGATATGTATTCCCTTGTGTGGGTGAGGAGGGCATCCAGCACTTGTTTGAGTATCCATGAAAATATGGGCTGTGAAATGCCATGCATGTGCCCCACTGTATGCTGGTAGCTGCCTGTGGCAAGGAAGTGGAGCACAGACACTACCTTCAGTAGAGGGGGAATGGCAGTGCGGATTTCTATGCGGCTCACTGTATCATCATGTATCATGTCCACTATGCTGGTAATGGTGTCCCAGTCAAGCCGGTACAGGGTGTGGATCTGCTCTGGTGTGAGGTTGAAGGGGGTGGCTCTGATGCGGGGGATTGGGGGCTGCCGGTGTGGTAATGGTGGCTGCACCGGTAGGGCATGCTGGGCCTGTCTCACCCTCCTTCTCCTCCTGTGTATCCTCTGTGGTGGGGGTTGTGGTTGTTGTAGTTGCTGTTGTTGTAGTTGCTGCCTTGCAAGCAGGGCCTCCAGCTCCAAGAATGCTGCTACAATTGGTATCATCTTGGTGTGGGAGGGGGTGTGGTGTGTGGGTGTGCTCCTTTTGTGCTGTGCCAGACTCCATTGCCTCCACCTGTGCTGATTGAGTGCACCTGCTCCTCTTGGAAACACTGCTCAGGGTCCTTAACACCTTCTCAGCGATGCCGGTATTTAATCCATGGAGGTAAGGTACTTTGCGGTCTTGTGGAGGCCGTTTTTTCCATGTCCGCTTTACTTGGGATCAGCTCCGGTTTACGCCATGCCGCTAATTAATGCATGGCGTGTCGGGTGCGTGCCACTAAACCGCTATTTACGGCATCGTACTTTACAACGCCGTAAATAACGGTCTGGTGGGTCAGAATGGGCCGTAACGGGAAACGATGCCGGTAGTCCTTTACCGGCATCATTTTTCCCTTACCACCCAACTCGGAATGACCCCCATAGTCTTTATAACTGACTCATTCTCAGCGGTTGTAGTGCAGGAGGAGGCTGGAACCGGTCCCGGCATGTTTCTCGTCGTCCTTCTTCTTCCTTATCACAGTTCGTTGTGGATATCTCTCTTCGTCGCGCTTGCTCTCATGTCTATAAGTTCAATGGAATTCTCACAATTCCGTTTTGCCTGTCCTTTTTAGCCTGGATTCGATTATTCATTTTTAGGCGAGATCACTTGTCCCTTCTTATACTGCTCAGAGGACCTTTGATCAGTTATCGCCTCAGTATCATGTGCGCCCAGCTTGTCCGCTCTGGTTCCGGAATCATGTACTGTTAATCAATTATCTCACTTGCCAAAGTACCATGTGCGCCCAGCTTGTCCGTTCTGGTTCAGACACATGTACTTTTTATGATCGCACTGAGGAGCCGCGAGTCTTGAATTGTCCGATTTGCACAATTCTCACGCTTCTCTCCTCTACACCCCTGGTTCCTTCTCCGTCCATGAGCTGAACCAGAGGTTGACATAAACACCAAAAAAAAAAAATGCGGATCAGTTTGTCTTCCGAGGCCGCAGGTTGTATCGCCTTGCTCCTGGTATCGTATGATCCGTGAACAGTGCCGGTGCACTTTCAGATTCAGGCTTGAAGTCAGCCTGTGCGCTACTGCAGGTGCTGGTGTGCGCCACGCCAATGATGCAGATGCGTTTTTTGGCGTGCTGGCAAGTGCTGGTGGGCGCCAAAGGGGTACACGATTTGGTTTTGCTGGTATCTGCAAGGCAGATTTCACGTCGGTCAGCAGTGATGTCGATTCTGCTGGGCAACGTTGGGGCAATGTTTGCCCTTCCCCCTTTTTGGCAATCGTCTCAGGCTTTGTTTCGAGTTTCACTTCCCGTTTTGGAAGATTAGGTGGCTGCTCACTGGCTACAGTTTCTTTCGTTTCTGGGACCGCTGTCTCTTTCCGGTCAGCAGTGTCAGGCAAGACTTTCAGTGCAGTTGGAATCATTTTAGCATGGGTGGCATGGATCCACGACTTCCTCCCACCCGTATTTCTGTCTGCTTCGCCAAAAGTACTTGATGGGGCCCGCGCCACCTGGGTGCTAATGATGACTTTCTTTCAAAGTTTTTTAGCTCCTGGCTCCAGCGCGTGCCCCGGACCGGTATACCGTACGGGTAATGCCTCCTGCACCTGCTGATGAATCAAACGCAATTTCTGCATTAAAAGGCCACAATAAGTACTAAGCACAGGATGTTCTATCTTACTGAGTCGCTTTGGCTGAGGTGCGCACCAAACATTTGCCGGCCTCCCCATTACGATTTCGTATGGGGAGAGCCCAGTTTTAGCCTGTACAGATGCACGCATGCATAATAGTGCTATTGGTAATGCATCCACCCAACTCAACTTGCTTCCCGCACAAATCTTGCTAATCTTTGATTTAAGAATCCCGTTATGCCTCTCCAGAAGACCGGCAGAACTCGGATGCCTTGAACTATGGAATCTCTTATCAATCTGGAGACCAGCAAATATCTGTAATACCAATGCACCCATAAAATGCGGTCCATTATCAGACCATAGGACCCGGGGCAAGCCAAATCTGGAAAAATACTCCTTCAACATTACTTTTGCCGTAGTCATTGCTGTGCAATCTTTTAAAGGATATGCCTCCACCCACTTACTGAATGCACAGATTACCACCAAGACATATTTTAAGTTTTGACACCTCTCCATCTCTATGAAATCAAAATGAACTACCTCAAACGGCATGGAGGGCGGGCCAAAACTTCCTGTTGGTGTCACTGTTCCCTTTCCTACATTGTGTTGTAAACACATGATACAGTTCTGCACCAACCTCTCTGCATTCTTTTTTATGTTTACATTCTGCCATACTGTAGAAAGGTGCTGTATCATTTTCTTTGCACAGATGTACGTAGGGCTGTGGGCCATTGTGACCATTGCAGTCACATATGAATTTGGCAACATCCAGTTTCTAGTTCCCTTGTCCACCCAACAACCCTCAAAATTCAACTCAGCAGATCCCTCTGCCCATCCCTGTATTTCATCGGCCGTAGCCTCGGCCTGCATTTCTTTGACAGTCGCAACTCCATCTTCTATCATACAGGGTACTTCCTCTGTCTTTACCGTCATCATCTTGGTATTCAAATCAGTGGCAGTTTGTTTCGCAATTCTGTCTGCAAACGCGTTTCCCTCTCCTATTTTGCATGTTACTTTTCTATGTGCCTCGCATTTTACTATTGCTAGGCGCTTTGGAAACGTGAGTGCAGACAGCAATCGTACAATCAAAGGGCCATGTTGAATTCTGGCACCAGGTGATGTCAGAAACCCTCTCTCAGCCCAGATTCGACCAAAGTTATGAACCACTCCAAACGCGTACTGACTATCAGTATATATATTCACATTCAAATTTTCAGAAATCTCGCAGGCTCTGGTTACTGCTATTATTTCTGCGGCTTGTGCTGAATTATAGGGGATTCTTTTACTTTCTACAACACTCTCTAGGGTAGTGATAGCGTATGCGGCAGTTGTCGTGCCATCTGGTAATTTAAAACATGAGCCGTCACAAAATAACTCTCCATCAGGCTCTTTCTGTGGAATATCACTTAAATCAACTCTCCCCTTGGTTTCTTCCTCAGTGACCATTAAGCAATCGTGGCGGGGTGATTCATTCTTCCCAATTTCTTTTATGGTTAGTGACATTAATTCTGCAGGATTCAAAGCGCTACACCTCATAATTTGGATATGGGGCGCGAACAAGATAATCTCATATCTTGTCAATCTAGCAGAGGTGAGGTGTTGCGTCTGTGTCCTATTTAATAGAACGTCTATGGCATGTGGCACCATCAAAATTAAAGTGTGCCCAATACCATCCCTTCTGTTTGTTTCACTGACGCAGCAGCCGCCGCGACAGATCGCAAACATCGTGGTAGTGCGCGCGCTACAGGGTCCAGCGCAGAAGAAAAATAGCTGCCTGGCCTATTTCTTCCACCTTGTTCCTGTGTCAAAACCGCCAATGCACATCCTTCACTTTCACACACAAATAGTCTAAAAATGTTCTTATAGTTCGGCGTAGCCAAAACTGGAACCGAGCATAATGCAGTTTTCGATCCATCAAATGCTCTCTGACATTCCTCATCCCACTGCAAAGGCATAACCGCATCTTTTCTAGTCAAATTCACTAATGGTTTCACAATTAACGCAAAATGACCAATCCATTGTCGGCAATATGAAGCCATGCCTATTATGGCTCTGACTCCTTTTTGTGTCTTTGGAATAGGCATACAAGAAATACTTTCTATGCGTTCTGGCGTTAGTCTTCTCCCTCCTTTCGAAAGTAGGTAGCCCAAATAAGGTACCTCCTTTCTTTTTTTTTTTTTTTATTATTTAAAGTGTAGTATTTTAGTTTACATTTAAACTTTTATCACACTTTCCGTTTCAATTCGATTCCTCTTTTATCCTTTCGTTTCATCATGACTATCTTTACGACCGTCACCTCCTAAGGTATGTGTTTCTTTGTTCACTTAATGTGTCCAGATGTTTGCACGTTTTCCTCTGCTAGTTCATCGTCTTTTTCTTTGAGGATTTTGTCCAAAAAGTTTATACCCGCACACGAGAATCGGGGATTATGTCCTTGAATAAAATAGTCCCATTGTTCCTCATCGTTACATTGTGTTGTATTTGACATATACCTTGATAACAAGCGCTTTCTGTCCTTTGAAACGGCGGTGCAGTTCATCATAAGATGCATCGGAGTCTCTAGTTGACACTCTTTTTGACAAAACCTGCAGCGCCCCTCATTACTACCTCTTCCTCCCGTTCTATTTTTATATTCGTTTGTAGGGTAAACTCCCAGCCGGATTTTTAATAATGTTGCTCTATGAGCGTATGATGGAAATTTTAGTAGATACTCTGGAAGCACATTTCTTTTTCTATGTTCGGCTGCCATGGTGATTATGTTCCTTAACTTCATTTTGGCCTCTCTTGTTGCAATCCAATCCTGTCTCATGAGCTTTTCTTTTACTTTGTTGGGGTTTGTGAGCAGTTCTTCTTTGGATGAGTCCATTTGTGTTAGTACTTGAGACCATTCTCTTTTCCAGTGATTAAGGTAAGTTGAGCTTTTGTCTACTCCTTTAGTAGCCAGTATTTTATAACTCTCGGCCGGGCTAGTTTCACATATTTTTCTCAACAGGCATAAAGATTTCCATTTCATTGTGGCTTCAAGAGACTCGAGGCCCAGTTCCGCTCTTATTGCCACTATCGGAGTGCTCCTCGGAAGCTTCAATACTGGTTTCCAAAATGCACTTTCCAGTTTCGACCATATTTTGTATGATAGATTCAGACCGGCTTCACTTCCGTGTGCTAAGGACGGCAGGACTTTTTGGACATAGAACAATCTTACTGGTGCCAATGAAAATTTTCCGTATTTGCCATCTAGGACCCTTCCTTGTGCACTTAGATTTCTGACTTTTACAAGCAGAGTTTCTACCCAGCTCTTTTCCACTGTGGAGGCGTTGAGACCTACTCCTAGATATTTTATCATCTGTATTCGTTCAAGAGGTTCTCCTGCTATATGCCATTTAAATTTTTTCATTATGGCTTTGTTCTTACCGTTTATAGTCAGAATCTTTGATTTTCCCACATTGATCACCAGGTCGTTTTTTTGCATGTAGGTTTGTAAGTTGTTTATGAGTCTTTGCAGCCCGATTCTTGTTTCATCTAGTAATACTATGTCGTCTGCATAGCATAAAATCGCCACTTCTTGATTGTTAATTTTTGGACTGAAATGTCTTGTGCATGATGTTATTTCAGGAATGTCGGCTATAAACAGTTTAAACAATGTTGCTGCAAGCGGGCAACCTTGCTTCACACCCTTGTTGATTCTGATGTTGGCCGTCAAATCCCCTCGATCGTTTACTCTGATTTGGGTGGTTGTATTTTGGTGTAACGCCCTTATTGGGTTCAGTAATTCCGCTGGGCAAGACCAAGATTTTAGTTTTTCCCATAGCTTTCTTCTGTTTACAGTGTCAAAAGCTTGGCTTAGATCAATAAAGGCCAAATGAAGTTCTTTTTTGTATTCTATTGCGTTGGTTTTTAGCATAGATATAATAAACAGGTTTAGGTCCGTTCCTGTACGCTTTGTAAACCCTGTTTGGCGCGGGTCGATGATGTTATTCGTCTCTGCCCATTTTGTCAGGTTTTTCTGTAAGTCTGCTGCAAAAAGCTTTCCTGTGGATGCTAATAACGAAATAGGTCGGTAATTTATAGGCAAATCACGTTGACCCTTTTTATATATAGGCACAGTTATGCTTTTTGTCCATGTTTCTGGAATCTTTCTTTGTAGTACAATTTTCTTGAATAAGATGTTTATTATCTGTGACCATGATTTTGGGTCTTTCTTCAGATGGATATTCGTCAGCCCGTCAGGGCCAGCAGCAGAGGAGACTTTTAATTTCCGAATTGCGATTTCAATTTCTTTCTCGTCCATCATATTCATCCATGGAAGTGTTGTTATCTCTTCTGATAGGTCTACGTCGTCAGCCCTGGCAGCGAAGACTTCTGTATAATGTTTTATCCAATCGTTCTCAGATACGCCACAAATTAATCTACTTTGATGGTTCAGGGTACAGTTATTTATTAGGTCCCATGTTTCTCTGGTGTTGGAGTTTTGTAGAGTTTTTAGCATTAGTTCCCCTTGCTCTTGAAGTCGTCTTGTTTTAAAGTCTATGAGCCAATTTTTATATTGATTTCGGAGTACTTTGATGTTCCTTTGTTTGTCTATATTTGAGTCTTTTATGCTTTTTTTACAAACTCTTACTTCCTTTCTTAGTTGTTTCCTCCTTTCAACTAATTCTCTGCTATATTTGTGCTTGTGTGTTAAAGCATCGGTTTTAAGTCCTGAGCTCGTTGTTTTATAGGCTTCTAGTAATATTTCGTAATTGAGGTGTCCCGTCGTATTGTTTTCTGGTTCTACGAAGACCTCTTTCAGCGAAAGAATGTTTTTCATTGTTAGCCTTATTCGATTTGCCGACGGATTTAAGGCTAGATTAGTGCAGTTCCCGTAAGATTTTTTATTCTCTCTCCTCCATGATGTTTTAAGGATGTTATGGTCACTGTCATTTTGAAATAGTATTTCAAAGTATTCTATTTCCAACAACAGGGGTAGAGAGACCCAAATATAATCTATTGTTGTGGATGCTTGGCCATTCGACCACGTGTGTTTCCCTGGAATATCACCACGTGTTTGACCATTTAGCATCTGCAGGTTAAAACCTTTTGTCATCTGTGCCCATCTGGCTGCGTTTGATTTTCCCATTTGCAGTTCTTCTAGTCGCGGGAGCCCGTTTTTTGTCAGACATTTTATGTTTAGATCCCCACATAAGATTATTTGGCAAGTTGAGTTTTGTTCCCTTCTTTTGACTATGATGTCTGTTATTGCTTGCAGGAACTGGATGGTTGTTGTTCCTGCTGGGTTCCAATAAACGTTTATCACTAATAATGAAGACATTTCCACAATCTTGGAGTCACTATCGGTTTCTAACAAAGTCCATTGTATAAGGTGGGTTGCATTGCCTTTCTCCGTGATCCGCCATCCACTTCCCTTCCTTATTAATGTGATTAGACCGGCATGGGGTCTCCCATCACGTTCTTTTTTTGCGGGGTTCATGGCGATCTCGAAGTTTCTGCATGCCGGCATTTCACGTATCCAGGTCTCCTGTAAACATATTATTGTGGCGTTGTTCAGAAGTGGGTTCTCCTTTGTCATCAAGTGCTTAAATCCCCTCGTATTCCAGGAGACCAGTGATTCCTCATTTCTTGTTTCCGATTTTCTTTGCTATCGGTCGTTTCCATCTGAGGATAGGGAACTAGCTAACCATAGCCAGTTTTCTTGGAGCTCTACCTTCCTTTTCAGACTGTCTTTTCTGTCCCAATTTGTTTTTTCTCTTTTTCTTGTATCGCCTTTCACCGATTCCTCAAGTGCTCCCTTCTTGTTTGCCACTGTAATTTTGAAATTTTCTTTTAGTATTCTGTCCGCTCCCTTTTGCGGTACTGGAGTTATTGATGCTCTTTTTTGTTCACGTGGTATTTGCTCATTTCTCTTGTTGTCATCTGTTTTTGGAATGTTTAAGACTTCTCGAATCTCATAGCCTCGTTTCAGCAACTCTTTTCCGTCTTTTAAAATTAGTTCTTTGAGAGTTCTTGATTTCAGATGTAGTACAACTTTGTCCACGCGTTCTTCGTCAATGTATTCAACCACTGCTATATCTTCATTTCTTAGCTTTCTTAGTTTGTCCACACAGTGAAGCAGGGCTATGACATTTTTCCGGTTTAGATTTTTTCCTTCGTTTTCTTCAAGCAAGTTTTCGACCAGCACCTTTTTGGGAGACTGGACTCTTTCGTATTGTTGGTTTTTCTTCTGATTGCGATTCTGTATATTGGACTGGTTTATCCTCGGGTGCTTTGGATTCCATGGATTATACGTTTCTCCCGATAGGTTGCTCTTGATATTTACTTTTTCAGTCAGTGATTTTTCCCGGTTAATTCTGTTTCTTTTTTCATCTAAAGTTAGAAATCCTGAACATTCGTGGTAATTGTCATCGTCCGAATCCAAAAACGAACTTTCATCGTCCTCCTTTTTTTTTTCTACCCCTCGTAGTGGACTTACTTCGATTTGTGCTTGACGTGGGGACTCTACCACTTCCGATATATTTTGCCTGTTGTTTGCTTCCACCTCTTCTATGTAGAAAGAGGCATCCTCGATCAGGTCTCTTGAATTATCTTGCGACTCTAGGACGCTTTCTTCGTCCTCAGTGATCAGCACTACATGCCTTTCCATTTGTTTGGGAGGCGATTGGGTTGTTCGTTCTAATTCTTTACTTAAGTTCACGTCTTCATTTTCGCTTGTTTGTTTGACGTTCTTAAATATTGACCTATACCTTTTGTAAGTCCTTCTCCTTTTTTTAAGCTTTTCGGGATTCTCTTAACTTTAGCCTCTACTGTTTTAGTTATTTTGAGTGTTTTTTTAGATGTTTTTATTGCTTTGACCGTGTTTTTGTGTTGGATCTCCTGCCCTTGTTTAGGACCAAACACGGGATAGTGCTCGTCTTTGTTCAAATTTTTCTTTATACTCTCGTTGTCTCTTATTTCGGCTAAGAGATCGTCGTCTCGTTTTGTCTTATTGTTCTTCCTCGGGTCATCAACGAGGCCTTCAGCGATTGTATCCTTACATTTCAAGTTTTCGCTGGCGCTACTTTGTCGAAATCTTGAGTCGTCTGGGTCTTGCACTCTATTTTTTGCTAACTTGACTTTATTCGTTTTTGCACTATGTATTAGTACTAGGCCGTCTTCTTGACTTTCTTTATCATAACCCTCGCGACTACTTGTATCGGGTCTGATTTCCGTCATGACCGTTTGTTTGGCGGATGCGACCTGGCTCTGGAGTTTTTGATTCCTCTCTGCAGACTCCATGGATTTCCGCATCCATTTTAATGAGTCTAGCAGGGCGTTTGTCAAGATGTCTTTTTCTTGTCTATCTCCACTTGCCAGGTCAAACAGTCTCCTTTGCCATGCTGCTGAGGTTTCTGCTTCTTGATTTAACCTTGCTTCCAGTTTTGAGGCTAATATTTCTTGGGCAGTTAGCTTGGTGAGCATTAGAGCTACGAGAGCGTTGTTGTCCTTAACATTTTCACTAATGGATTCGTACAGTTTCATGTATGGAGCTAATGAGATTGTTAAGGCGGCCATTATGTTATTCTGCAGTTGTGTTCCTGTTTGTGGGAATGAAGTTGGATCTACAAGTACTTCTTCGTTGGTATTTATACTCTCTTTTGTGTTTCCCGTTGGGTTTTTTTTAAAACTTTGCGAATTAATGATATTTTGAGACTTTCTTTGTGGTGTACATTCCTCTGTTTGTGTTGCGATGCATCCCGTAGTAATATTTTCGCACGTCTTTTCCCCTTGTTGCTTTTGTGCGTCAAGGAACCGGCGCCTTTTTTCGGATGTTGAATGCAAGCATCTTTTGTCAGTTGGTGAATAAGTCAATAAGTCGTCGTCTTCATAATTAAGAAAATGTTGGGTTCTTATTGCCCTACACGGGGTCTTATCTGTCCGAAATCCATATGTGCTGGTCGATGTTTTTGTTCTTGCTCCCAGGTCCTTATGTTCGCCTCTCCCTGGAGAGGGACTTCTTTCCTGGCAGTGTTTTAATCTATTACCTGTTGTTATTCTTTTCAATGTGTTTGCTTCCATTGTTTTGATAAAATGTTCTCTCCATTCGTGTTCTCCAATCTCTTCAGCAATTGAGATTTCCTGACCACCAATTTTAAGAGAGGGTCTTTTCCCGATTAGGGGAGAATGCAGTTTTTTCTTTGCTGATTGAAGAAACTGGTTTGTCTGTCTGTGTGGGTCGGTCCCCTCTTTCTGACTAGGTCCACTATTCTGGGATCTTTGCTTGATTAGTGATTCCAGTTTTTTGTAATCATTCTCATTTGGTCCTGCTTCCGTTTGTGCCTTTTTGTTAATTGATTGTTCTTTGGAGATATTCAAGTCATCGTGTGGTATCCTACTGTTATCGATCTTATGGTTCTCTCCTTTTTCGCTTGTTGATAGTATTTCGGACGCGTCTGAATAAACTGAATCATCCAAGTCTTTATTATATGGTTGTATTACTTTTCCGGTGTTATTTGCACTAGTAATATCTTTATCTTCAATTGTCGTTGGTACTTTATTGTTTTGATTTTGCTGTACCAGAGTTTCTGGCGGCTGTACTCCATCATGTTCACTGTTTGTCTTTGTTAGGCTATCCTCGTTCCTTTCTTCCACGGGAAGGTTTGCTCTTATTTCGTCTTCTTCCATTCTCAAGTCAGTTCTATTTTGCTGAGCTTCCAACAACATTCCGATATCTGTTAGTTCGGCGTCTGTCACGTTCAGGATTTCAGCTGTCATTGGTGCTGTGGGAACTGAATCTTCACAGTGTGAATCGTTTGCGTTTGCACACTGCTGTATTGCAACATTTTCTTTTGTACTTGTATTTGTGTGTGCGATTGATAATGCTGTCGATGTTGTCAGTTTGAATGGGTTGGTATTCGTATCTCGTTTGATTGCTTCCCTCCTCTGTACCCTCCCTCCCATCTCTATGATTTCTGAGTTTTTGGGCAAGTCGGTGTTCGATATTCTGGGAAAGGCAGCAATCTTACCTCTTTCTTTTTGTATATCATGGTTAAACTCCAGCCTCTCTCGTTGTTGCAGTGGGAGTCTTGAGGTTGCTCTTGTAAGTGGGCGGGCTGTGGCCCCTCCTGTAGAGATGTTAGTACTGTCTTCTGTTACTGATGTTACCGAGGCCATCGTTCTATGCCTCACTTTGTGATTCTCTTGTTGCGTTTGGGCACAGCCCTTATGCCGCAAGATTTGTTTGAATTACGTCTCCTTCCTTGCAGGTGTTTATACAATTGATGACACTGTTTTGCGTTCGGGAGGGGATCTAAGTGTATGATTCTCCGCTGTCTCCCCGGATTAGGGTGGTGCGCCCCAGCGCCAAACAGCCGCTCAACAGCCGACGCCCTCTACCCCTGTCGGGCTCAACGCCGCGAGGGTGAACGCGGCTGCGTTATGAGGACACTTCCGATCACGTGACGGATCACGTGGTTTCCAGCAGGCTCCGCCCCCTCCAGGGAACGAAACAACGACCAGCAAGAGTCGCCGCTGACTCGCAGTGCTGTGGGTCGCTCTGCAATTCCAGATGGTCTGGTAAGTAATTCGATTGCTACAAGTGTCTCCTTCTAATGAAAACGCCTCCTTTCGATTACACTGAA
The DNA here is from genome assembly GCF_040938575.1 of Ambystoma mexicanum. Classification (NCBI taxonomy): domain Eukaryota; kingdom Metazoa; phylum Chordata; class Amphibia; order Caudata; family Ambystomatidae; genus Ambystoma; species Ambystoma mexicanum. The sequence goes on from NC_090923.1 coordinate 1,420,570,431, forward strand.
ATTTCTTCAAACTAGCTTTATGGCCATGTGCCGCTAGGTGTGACAGTAGTAATACAGTGCTTTCTTTACAAATCTCCTCTGTGTCTGCAGCTAGCAATAAATCGTCTATTTATTGCAAAAGTACACAACCCACAGGTAATTCCAGCATGTCTAGCTGTTCTTTTAATGCTCTACTGTAAATTTTGTATTGGGGTATTCGCGATAGGGTAACACCTTCTTGTAAAATAATCTTTACTGGCTCTATCTTTAAGCATCCCACATCGTTGTCATGCATTGCCCATATACAGGTTGGTACTTAACTTAGTGCCCCTGGTAACGCTTCGGACATGAATTCTGACACAGGGGCATCGTGTGGCCATATCGTTAGAACCACTCTGTCTGCCGTGCAATGTATAACAGAACCTAGTTTTTCAACAAATTTAATCCCAACAAATTTTCTCCACAATTTTCTGTTAGAAGGAAAGGACAATGTTCGGTAAATGGTCCAATGGTCCTATGGTAACTGGGACTGGTTTGGACACTGGGTTTATGACTGGTTTACCTGCGAACCCTACAGAAATATTCTTTTGCCCTGACAGTGGTATATTTGGAACCAAGTGATGGTCTATTGAACACTTCTGTGCTTCTGTATCTACAAGAAAGCGGTGCTCCTCATTCCCAACTCTCATTTCTATGTAGGGTCCTCTCTGATTCACGGGAATAGACACTGGTTCCGACCCCTGTCCTGGGCTGTCCTATTGGGGAAATAACACATCGTCCGATGTGTAATCATTACTATTACTGTAATAAGTGTTTGGCTGTGTATTGAAAACATTTCCACTCTTCCCTCTATTTCCCCCACCCTGATTTCCATATTGTTGATTTTGCTGTCCCTGACTCTGGTTTGGGGCATTTTGGTTTTGGCCTTGGTTTTGATTACCTCCGTTATTTTGATGCTGCTGCATACTATTCCTATTTGGTCCATTCGCACCTGGGTGTCCTCTATGCTGTCTCCTCTGACCAGACCCATTTCTATTCTGTAGATGCGGGCATTGCGCTCGCCAATGTCCTTCCTCTTTACAATATGCACACTGATTCGGCCCTACTGTTCCCCCATGCATATTCAAACTACTCCTTCCTTGTGCGTTCCCTCGCCCTCTATTATGTCCTACTACTTGCTGCATTAATATCTGTGTTCTAATTAGACATTCCTTCAAGTCTGCCCCCACCTGTTTTAGCAACGATAATTCGTTCACCATCTCCTTCTGCCCCGACGATTGTAACTGCTGGCGTTTATTATGCGACCCCTTTTCCCCCTTCCCAGGTCTCCCGATATCCCTACTCCTGTACGCAGATGTAGTAAACATTTTGACAGGTGTAGTAAACATTTCGACATAATCATTATCTAATTCATCTCTAAACTCAAAAAGTCTATACACATGTTCTCTCACTTCTTCATCCCTCTCCCTACAGCGTGCTAATGCATTCAAATCTAACAATCGCTGCGGTGGTAATTTCCCAAAAAGCTGTTTCCATCTCTCCACCAAATATTCACCCATGCATTCCAACACTACCTGTCTTTCGTTGCTTCTACGAAAGTCATATATCGAAGCCAATGTTGCCGTCCCATCATTCCCGTCTATATACATCTGTGCCTGTTGCTGCAATTCCACCTTCCTTTCTTTGCTGATTGCGCTGCAGGTTACCCTCGTGCACTCCCGTTGGTCAGTCCCGCCTCTTGCCCCCGTGGTTTCAACTTCAACCCCGGGAGGAACGGACGGTACCGAGTCTGTGTCTAAGGCGGGAGGTGCGGATGGGACAATGGGAACAGCGAGTGTCTGTTGTGGGCCTTATTGGCTAGTAGGAAGTGTTACGTGCGTGGTCTGTGGCTGTGGGAGGGCTTGAGCTACCAGAGGGGGAGCTTGGGCTACGGGCAAGGTCTGGGCAATAGCTACTGACATATCTGGTCTTACTTCTGATCTTGGGCCTTGTTTTGCATGGGTCAATATATTTTCTATCATTTCATCTGCCATGTGTAATTCTCGTTGTGGGTATATCTTTTCTATATTCAACTGGTCACGCCTGCCAGCCCTTTTTAGACTCTCAGTCCACTCCTCCTCTTCTTTTTCTTCCGCTACCTCACCTTTTGATTTATGCCTGCGCGCATGCTTTGCTCTGCTTTTAAATCGGAGCATTGCTTCCTTTCTCCAGTCTTTAATAGTCTCAAATGCTGGAGGACGCGCTTTCTTTCTTATCAACACCCTTTCCAAGTTATCTATCCTCGCCATCTCAAAACTACCATTAATCGGCCACTGATGGTCTTGTTGCTTTCTGGTTTGCCTATGCCAAGTCTCACAGAATATTATCGCACCCACTCCATACTTAATATACATCTCATACGCCGGCGTTCCCCCATGTGGTATAATTTGGCCATTTTCCAAAGATTGTCTATTACAGCGGAAAAACCCAGCTAAGGTGGACAATACCCCAGGCATGTTTCAACCTTCCCCCTGGTTAATCAACCTTACCTAGGGCGTTTGATTTTGAAAAAAGTCAACTCTCAACCAATATCAGGATACTGAAGGCAAGCGTCCCCAACCAGCACGATCCTCCCCGCAATGAGAGACAATGATGCACTCTCCCAGAATGGGAATAAGGCCAGGACAAAGTGCGGGTGAGGGTAAATGGGAGTTTATCAATCAGAATAGGGCATGCAAAGAACTCTGCAAACTCCGAGAGCGCTCTGTCTGACAATAGCAAAGACAGGTGTATATATTTACAAAAAACATCATAAAAACCTACACACTATAGGGGGCACAAGTTCAATGGGGTTGGGTGGCGATGACTAGCTATAGGTGCTGCTGTGATGTGGTTGGTCTTGGCTGGAGGACGTCACTGGTCAGCCTCGTGGGTTGGGCTGGGCCTGGCGGGTCAGCTGGGTTCATCTGGGCGGTGTTGTTGTGCCACTGTGGCCAGTGTCAGAGATGAATATCTTTTCCTGACTTCTCTGCCCTATGCCATGCACACTGCAGTCATTCAGTCTTTTGCAATATTATCTTCTTTAGTAAATCTTCCAATAGGTTATTCTACAGGTTAATGCAACACAGGAGGAATGCACTTTGAGAGGGGGATGATGGCGATTCATCAGTACATGGTTACCAGTGTCCTGTTGACCGGGTACCATAGGTCGTGGGGCTGAATCTCAGGGCATGGGACAGACGGTACAAGTCCTCCTGTCTTGTTAGAAGCCGTTATGAATGTGTTGCTGTAATGTTGCCATAATATTGGGTGTCCTAATTTTACAGGGGCCATTAACCTAAGGTGATCCGGTGGGTTGTGGGGTTTAAGAGAGGGCGCCTCTGGGTTTGTGTACTCAGGCGGAGGTTTACTGCTGGGCTGTAAATAATGCAGGTGGCGGGCCGTGGCCTTGGGTGCTACAGAGGGAACTACAAATCTTTGAAGCGGCTCCAGCCTAGTTGGGGGAGGTGGAGCAGCGCGGCGCGGGCCTCTGCTCTCTCGTCTAGCAGGCTTCGCAGGGAGGGAGGGGGAATGGCCTTGCACATATTCACAAAGGTATCTTCCTCGTGTGTTGCTGATTTTAGGTGAAAGCATCATAAACATTTGAATACTATACAATACTCATTGAATCATTCCAAAGCTTACATTTTAACTTTGCTAAATGCCTCTCAAATATAGCCAGTCCGAACACATTATTTGTACACTATATTTTAACAACTACAATATTTTGTTATATGCATATACATTTGCAGTAAGTGAGGTAGTAGTGAGGTTGGTGGAGCACATAGAAAACGACTCGCCACCGTACTTGACGGTAGTGGTACATAAGGGGCTTGGACATACACACATGAAGGGTGCATTCTCGCGAGTCCTTCACATGAGCCCTCAGTATGGTTGCATTTGTCTTCCTTTGCACTCTAGCAGCATTTGTTCGGTTATGGCGCGGGACCGTGGGGTGTAAACATTTCAATGATATGCATAACAAATAACCCCTCGGGACGCTTCTACTATTTGTACATAACTGCAGTGGTGTGGGTGCTTCATTGCTTAATGCCACGTGAACATACATTCTGCCATATCTATAAATCTTAAAGGTTTTCTGATCAAAGAGGTTTGTGGAGAGAATGTGCCCATCGCAGGTAGTTTTGGCATTAGTATTTGGGAACTTTTGCTTTTATCCGAGGGCCATTTTACAGTTCTTTTTCCACCCAGGCTCTGCTGGCCGGGTCATGTTGGGAGCAGTGATACACTGCGGAAGGTGAAATGTTACAGTGTTGGTATCTTACACTAGCTCATGTCCGTCTTGTTCATGGGAACGGGCTCACAGCAGATCTGCCAGGGAGCTGTGGCCACAGGGATAATTGAAACTCTCCAGAGGTGGGGGCCGCGATGCAGTGCGCCGAGCTCACACCATCTTTGTTAGACAAGATGGTTCCTGAGGCCTAGCTAAATTCAATATGTTTGGGCATTGTCTTCAGCAGGTGAGCCATCCACCACCTGGGCCCTGGTGGTAAGGAGGGGACGCCTGATGAGCCATGGCCCTCACCGGGGGAGGGGATGTAGGCGAGGGGGGTCTTTTGGACCACTCCTCCCCTACATTTCCCCCCTTTCGTTACTTAAGTAACAAATTCTTTAAATCCTCCGATCTCCTGCACTCTTCCTCGTCAATTATTGCGTCATCCCATGCAGGTGTGCCTTTTATGGGCATCCATGCTCTGCACACCCTCCTTAAGCTTTCACCACTCCTAGCATATTCATCTGGGGTACAAGTCAGGTATATACATCCGCTCTCTCCTTCCAAGTCTACCCATACCTCCTTGTACCATTCTAGTATACGGGGCTCTCTAATGGCAGTATGCCACAGTTTATCTACTATGTCCTTGTCGTGATACCTAGGTACTAGCTGATATCTTGGGGTGTCATCAGTTCCTGTTTGTACCTGTACTTCCTGCATGGCTTGTATTGTACCACGGGTGTTGCCCATTGTCACCATCATCATTTCACCATTCGGTTCTGCGTTAGCACAACATCGAAGACCCACCTGGCACAGGCAAAAAATAAAGAGGAGGAACACCACAGCCGGCATCAAAAATTTCACAGTCATTCCCAGCCATAATGGAACCCAGGAGAAAATATTGTCGAACCAAGTGCTTTCTTCCGCTCCACCTTCCATTCTCATTCTTTCTCCGAGGTTATGTACTGCTTCAATCACATGGGACAGGGAGCCGTTGTCTGCATCTTCGGAAGGTACAAAAGTGCAGCAGGCACTTCCGATTTTTCGGCAAACACCTCCATCCATCGCTGTCAACAGTTCCAAGACATACCTGTTTTGCATGGTCATCAGCTGTAATGCTCTTAGTTCCACTTTTATTACGTTGAACCCTTCTTCGGTGTCATTTGCCAGCTGGATCAGCTCCCAACGTGTTATCTGGAGCCATTTTGCGTTTGCTCGTGCCTGGATACCTGGGATGAGTGAGGCGAAGAATGTTTCTGCCGAGCTAAATAATCGATACCTGTCTGGGATCTGTGCCAGCAACTCTGACGATGCCTTTGATATGTAGTTCGATGCTCGTCTGTTTCGGGACAGCACCTCTTCCTTGTTCCCGGAAGACAGGACATAGATTTGTGACTCTGCAGTTGGCTGGGCCGCACTCTGTTGGGTGTTTTCTCGCGTCCTTTTGCTCCCATCAATGTGGCTTTCTGGGATTACCATTAGTGCTGAGTGCAGAGTGGCCATCGAGCAGCTGCCACTCCATGATTGTGGGAGGTGCAGGTATGCCTGGTTGCCACATACCCAATACGTGTCCATCAGGGCCGCTGTCCCTTTTCTTAAATCTGGGATGGTGAGGGTCTTGTTACAGTTCTTGTTTGTCCCCATGGAGGCTTTCCCCTCTCCTTTAAAACACAGTTCATAGTCTATTTGCTTCTGCAGCTTGAAGGGTTTTTCAATGGCTGTTAACCACGTTAGTTTTGAAGTGTGTTCCTTCCATACTGGTGTGCACGTTTCTTCTATCCATTGCAATTTCTCTGGTGCCACACCCCTCAGCGCTTCAGCCTTACACATTACTTCTTCGTCCTTCCACTTGTTGTCTGAAAAAAGTGTCCCTTGTATTATAAAAAATGGTTCTTCCAGACATACCATTCCTACTGTCTTTGGATAGCAGGTTTTCTCGTTCTGCAGCATTCTAAAAGTAACTTCATGTGCCTGGAAGGTGTTCTTAATTCTGCACAACGTGAGATGAAGGAGACATTGGGCATCTACAATAGGCAACTCTTTGGGTAACAATACTTTGGGTGTGCCTGAAGCATGGGGAATGAGGGAGCAGACATAACAGCTTTCATTTGTTGTTTGTTTAGCTGTTACACTCACGTCCGCATACCATTTATTTGTCTGGTGGGGGTGTCGCGGGTCTTCCATTTTATCTAGTCCTAACCCATAATACTCATCATACTTCCTCCTCCCAGCCTCCCTTTTTCGTCTGTTAATTCTGTTCCTAATGTACTTCCCGGCTTCATGGGCGATGGACAAAGTGGGCCCCCCTTTCTCCTTCCCGCCCCCCTTTGCCCAATCATCATATAATATTTCATGTGTTGCTGTCATTTTTTAATTTTCTTCCTTTATGTTATCTGACAGTGTGTTTTTGGCTATGGGGGCAGGCTGGCTGGTGGGGGTGTTATACAACCAGGATATGGCAGAGGGGTTTCGATCATTTAAACTGCGGGCATTGTAATTAGATATTTTTGGAGGAGACACTGTGTGGTTTTGCATTTCTCCCTGCAGCCCTTCATTTTTCGAGATGACAGCAGTGGATGGTGTGGTATAATATCCCCATACAAGTTTAGTTCCGTCCCATACCAAAAAATCACCTTCTTTAGTATTTACACTTGCTGTTGCATTGGTCACATTAGTGCTGTTAATCCCTCCCCCCTCGTTCATCTCGATAGAGATGAACGCTATGAACCAATATGTAACCAGGCCAAACATGATTGTAAAAAGCAATGTAATGCACACAGACAATCCACACTCATACGAATATCTGCATCTCTCAGCTAACAATTCTCTATATCTAATAAATCTATCCGTTGCAGGCTGCCCGTTAGATGCCATGGTAGCTCCTGTTTGAGATATAAAAGTGCATTAAGTGCATGATTGTAAACATTTTGTTGGCAAGACCAGTGCCAGTATATATTGAAAGGGAATGAAAGCGGGTAGGGCAGTAGGGTTGGGGATGCACATACAAGGGAGTAGACACTACGTATTTTTATCACATCATTATTTACATATAAGTTCATAACACATTTTTTTTTTTTTAAAATACCCTTAAATGTACTTATACTTGTCAGCAACTTTCTCAATCAGGTGCATTCCTGTCACACACAAGTTCATATTGACACATTCTTTTCATTTGCAATGTTTGCTGTTGTCTGTGCCCCCTCATCCACCTCTTCCTGCACATTATTATATGCTCTTCGTACATCCGTCAAATGTATCCAATACTTGAGGCTCTTCACTTTTACAGCCGTAGGGGTGCAAAACACCACTTCGTATGGGCCATGGAACCGTGGTGCATTCCACTGGCGCACAAAGCTCCGGACATAAATGAATTCACCCGGCGTCAGTTGTACCTGGGCTTCAGGCTCTGTAACTGACCCTGTTGTGTTCCCCTCTTCTCTCGTGAACGGTGGTGAAAGTTGCTTTGATATTGTGCGCGCTGCCCTTGTTAATTTTTTCAAGTAGTCCGTGAACTCGTCTCCCAGTATCGCAGCACTTCTGTGTGCATCAGAGTGTTCGCGCAGTGGGGAGTGTGCTGTGTGCATTCGTCTCCCGGTCACGATTTCGTGCGGAGACAAATGGTGGTCCTTGCTTGGCTGATTTCTCAGCTCAAACAGTGCAAGGGGTAAACAGTAAATCCAGTTCTTTTTTAATGAAAAGCATAGTTTCAATAATCTTCCTTTTAACAGGCCGTTCATCTTTTCTACCACGCCATTACTTTGAGGATGATAAATAGAGCACAACTTATGCTTTATTACCAATAGCGTCGTTACTTCCTTGAAGAGTTCGTTTACAAAGTGAGTGCCGTTGTTTGAGCGAATCACGTCACAAATTCCTCAGCGCGGAAATACTTCTCTCACTAGGAATTTCGCAGCGCTTTTAGCATCAGGTCGTGCACATGGGCCTGCCTCCACCCATCTTGAAAATGGGCACACAACCACAATCATGTAACGTGCCCCATTACACCTCTCTCCCAAGTCCGTGTAGTCAATATGTAGCTCTCTGAATGGCCCAATCGGTTTTGGAATTGTTCCCCTTAGTGTACGTAATGTCATTCCTGAACTGTATATCTGGCATGTTGTGCACTCCAATGTCAATCTAGATAAGTGCTCCTGAAGATAAGGCACGAACCACTCTTCCTGTATCTCTGCTGCAATATGTTGTTTTGTGTTGTGTGCCGGGAAGTGTAGTTGTTGAAACGCTATTTCTAATAATTTTACTGGCATTACCACTTTTCCTGAGTTATTTTGTCGCCACAGTAAGTCTGTTGTTGACTGGCTGCACCCTCGTTTCACCCACATCGCCTTTTCATCTACACTTGCTCCTTCCTGCCACTCTAGTATTTGTGATATAGGCATTGTATTGTACCCTTCTGGAAGCTCCTCGTTTGTTTTGTGCTGTAGCATGTACTCACCTGCTTCACATTTCTCAAAGTATGAGGCATCTTTGGCAGCCGTGTCCGCTGCCCAGTTTCCCAACGACACAACGTCTGTGTTGGACGTATGTGCTTGGCACTTCACTATTGCTACCATGGTGGGATCTTGTAAGGCTTCAATTAACTCCTTCAGTAATTCTGCATGTTGCACTGGAGTCCCATCTGCTCGTCGAAACCCCCTCCGTCCCCATCTTGCCAGACCTCCATGTACTGTTGTCGTCATATAAGCTGAATCTGTGTAAATTGTCACCGCGCACCCTTTGGCTGCGTGCAATGCTTCTATTAGGGCAATGAGTTCTGCTGCTTGTGCTGAGAAATGTGATGGAAGGCGGTACTGCACTAGTGTCTCATACTCACCGTCTTCTAATCTCACCACTGCCATACCCACATGTTTTTCTCCTGTGTCCACGTCAATTGATGCTGATCCGTCTACAAAGTACACTTCCCCCGAGGGCATTCTCGCACACCACTGTATCCTCCCCTCTTTCTCCTGTGTAAGTTGCACAATCGTGTTCCTGCATGTCCTCTAGTGTGCATGCTTCTGTAATGAATGTTGCCGGATTCACTGTCCTGCATCGCACCACATGGATATTGGCGCTGGACAATATTATTTCATAGGCGGTTGCCCGCTGTGTGGTCAGTGTACTCTTTGACCTTTCCAGTATTGCAAATAATGAATGCTCCACAAACAATATCACGGGGCATCCCATTACTATTGTGGCACTTTTCTCAATTGCGAACGCGGCTGCAGCGAGCGATTGCTCGCACGCGAAATGTCCTTGCATTACAGCATCCAAAGTGCCACTATAGTAAGCCAAAGGTTTGTGTCCTAGGGACATCTTTTGTGTCAGTACAGCTGTCATGAGTGTCCCCTTGCAGTGTGAGAAAAGGTAGATTTCGCGCCCATAATCAGGATTTGCGAGCACTGGAGCGCTTGAAATCAACTCTTTTAATGATTTGAAGGAGGCGCTCATTCTGACCATTCTATTTTCTTGTTCTCCTGTTGGGCCTCCTTGAGCGCTTGCAGTAAGGGTCTGGTGTATGCTGCATAATCTAATATCCATGCTCGGCAATAGTTGCACATTCCCAAGAATTTCTGCATCTCCTTCACTGTTGTGGGTTCTCTTACTGATCTTATTGCTTCTACCCTGTCGGGGATTATTCTTTTTCCATCTTTTGATATTAGCTGTCCCAAGTATATAACTTCTGTCAGACAATATTGTAGCTTTTCCTTGTCTACTTTGTACCCCTTATTGGCCAACAGGGTCAGGAGTGTTATTGAATCTTTTCGGCATGTTTCTTCATCCTGTGCACAGACGAGTAAATCGTCTACGTACTGAATAATTGTGCTCTCAACTGATAAGTTTCCTAAGTCTTCATGTAGTATGCGGTTGAATATGCTCGGGCTCTCACAGTATCCCTGTGGTAATCTACAATGTTCGTATCTCTTCCCCCCTAGCGTAAATGCTGTCAGGTATCTGCTCTCTTCAGCCAGGGGGATGGAGAAAAATGCGTTTTTCAAATCGACCACCGTGAAATTTGATGCCGTTTTTGGGATGCTGCATAATATTGATGCAGGGTTCGGGACCAAAGGGAACTCTTTCTGTATTACATCATTTAGGGGGCGTAAATCCTGGATCATCCTCCAAGACCCTCCCTTTGCTTTTTTAATTGGGTAAATGCATGTGTTACATGGGGAGTTTGAAGGCACTATTATCCACTGTGCTAGTAGTGCATTTATTGTCTCTTTTATCCCTTCCTCAGCTTCACGGGACAATGGATTTTGTTTCACTCGGGGTAGAATCGCTCCCTGTTTGAGCTTTATTATCACTGGTTGTACTCCATGCAACAACCCTACTTCATGGGGGCCTGTTGTCCACAAATTATTTGGTACTAGCCTCATGTCATCATAGAAGAAGGACGGTGGTGCTCCCACCACTGCCATCAGCTGGACAGGAATTTGTCTAGCCTGAATCAGAATGTCACAGGGCATCGCTATTTCCATTACTATTTCACCATCCCCTTCCGAATCTGAAAAGAGATCCTCATCAGTTAAGTCTCTCAGGGCAGTATTGGCATTGGTACACAGTACCGTACGCCACTCACATCCTTCTATATCTATTCCAATCACAGAGATCCTTTTCGCAGATACCTGTACAGCGTGCAAATCTAATGATACCACTGATCCTGGTGCTGCGTCAGGGTACACTATCGGGCAGAAGACTAACTCCACCGGAATTCTCCAATCCATTCTTTTTAACTGAGGAACTATGAGGGCCAGTGTCTTTAGTCCTTCAATAAACATTCTCTCGTCCACTGGCAAACCACGTATTTCTTGTGTGGTTGCGTGGGCCTGTACTACCAGCATTACACGTAATGGGCATATTCCTGGTGTTGAACACACTATACCTCTCTCAGTAAATGATATCGTCATATTGAGTTTGCTAAGAAGATCCCTCCCTAGTAAATTTATAGGCGAATGTTCATAATACAGTAAGGGTGTTTTTACAGTTTTACCCCCTACCGTTACATCCAATGCTTCTGTATAAGGAACTTCAATTACAGCCCCAGAGAACCCCTGCGTCTCTAACTTCCGGTTAGATAACGGGAACCGGCCCTCCCTAATACATGATTTTTCCGCTCCCGAATCCACTATGAATATGAACTGCTTGTCTCCTATCTGCGCCCCTACCAATGGTTCCTCTGCTGCATTGTAGGTGGTAGATAGAACTGGACACGCAAGTGTTCTCTGTGGGCTGTCCTATGCGGGGTGTCTCATTGCCCCCCCTTGGTTGAACACGCTCCCTGAAACTACTGACACGCCACTGTAGGGGGCTGGTGCTGGGGCTCCGTTTGCTGTTGTCGCGAAAGGGTTGCCTGGCGTGTAGTGCATAGTGTCATTGTTTTGTGGGTGATTCTGTGTTCTGTATTGGTGTCCCTGTTGTTGCTCATTGTACCCCTGGCCTGGGTTTCTTTGTTGTTGTCCCATTGGGAGGAGGCGGTGGCTGTGCAATTGCAATCCGCTATCCAATCCAGTATTCTTCCCTTTTAATGGGTAGGTTTAGTAACTTTTTGGGAAAGACCTAGTGCCTTCATTGTTGTGGCTATATCTGTGGCATGTTTGTCGGTTTGGTCCACAAAGCCAAGGTTGAGGTCCCCTAATAAGAGTATTTGGGAGGATGGTTTGAAGTTGTTGGTGAGTAGATTGTGCAGGTCCTCCTCAAAGGTCCCAAGTGGGCCAGGCGGTCTATATATTAGGTGAGTGGTCAAAGTTTGAGAATTATTTATTTGGAATTTGACCAAGAGGGCTTCACACGATTGTAACAGATGGGCAGGGGCTAGTCGTAGGCCTAGAGATATTCTAGAGATGATGGCGATGCCACCTCCTCGGGTACTGTTACGGTCTTGTCTGGCTATGGTATAACCATCGGGAATCGCCAGCATGAGAGCAGGTCCTGCTGCACTATGGAGCCATATTTCTGTAATGGCTAGAAAATCAAGCTTACCCTCTGTAATTAGATCGGCAATGTCGATATCATGTGCGACAAGTGATCCTGAGTAGGGCCCCTTTAAGTGGTGGGGGGTCACGGTAGATGCCTTGACCAGGGTAGAATTGTCGGCATTATTAGCACGCGTCTTACACTTGTGGTTATTGTTCTGGATATTTGTGTCCCAAGTAGATAGTGGCGGAGACAATTTAATGTTAAGGTTAGTTTTGCGGTTGGTATTTGGGAGCGATCTTCTTAGTGGTTCGTATATTTTAGGAAGTCTAGCACGGAGGCGTACATTTCTCTTGGTAGTATCACAAGGTAAAGAGGCATAGGGTGCTAAGGTGCAAGCCCTTTTATGTGGAGGTTGACTCATGGTGTCAAGGTTTGTTGGTATAGGTGGGCTATAATTTGAGAGTGGTGCTAGTAGGTAACTGATAGGCATTAAGATACATAACAGTAGTACTAAGGTTACCATTTTCAAGTATCACTATGAAAATGAGTGAAGGCTAATACCAGGGGCAATGGGATAGAAATGTGATTTTTGGCTGGACAGTCACCTGAGGTAGATTCTGCTTGGCTAGGATGCAATACCGAGTAGACGCAGATCGACTAGGTTAGAATATATAACTAAACATGCTCAGTTAGCACAGTATTCCTGTGGTTAGGCTAATTAAACTTGGCTAAAATGCACGGAGTAGGTGCAAAATCGGATGAGGCTTAATGAGCATTAGTTTGGGCTAATTCAAATGCATAAACAAGCACACCTAATTTAAAATTTAGCAATGGGGGCCAGAATGGCGCTAATTCAAATGCATAAACAAAGCACACCTAGGTTCAAATTTAGCAATGGGAGCCAGAATGGCGCTAATTCAAATGCATAAACAAAGTACGCCTAGATTCAAATTTAGCAATGGGAGCCAGAATGGCGCTAATTCAAATGCATAAGCAAAGCACACCTAGATTCAAATTTAGCAATGGGTGCCAGAATGGCGCTAATTCAAATACATAAACAAAGCACACCTAGATTCAGATTCAAGGTGTGGTTGTCCACCAAGATGCAGGGTACACAGGCAGATCTGGAGATAGGCACTGTTGCAAGCGCCAAGTGGCATTCAGGTCCAACACAGTGGTTAGTGTGCATGACTAGTACAGGAGTGGTAATGGAGGGAACTGTTCCGGGTGGCTAGATATATTAAGAGTTCCGAGGGGGTAGGTTTAGACAGGCATAGATTACTCAGAGTCTCGTAGGGTACGAGCAGGGGGAATGGCCCTGGGCTCTGGTCAGCTCGGGACAGTCTCAGGACAGTTGCTGGCCTTACCTTCAGGGCCTTTCCAGGAAGGGCCGGCTTACGCCTGCCGGCTTCCGATAGGCTGGGTAGGCAAGGCGAGGGCCAATCAGAAGGTGGCTCTTTGCAGCTGTGAGATCTGACCATGTAAAATCTGGGCACGGGCGGCCATCTTTAAAAGGAACACACCTTGTGTGTTACAATGGCATAGCATACAGCGTTGTGCTTGTAATGTGCTGCACACATTACACTTGGCCCAGCCACTCTCCACTTGCACTGCCTCCCTGGCAACCCCTGCACTACGGGACTGTCTCTGTATCCCTACAGCCCCCTTCCCAGCACTTGACTGCACTTACCTTGCACTTGCCACCAGCTGGCCCTAGTATTTATTTGTTATTCTACTTACCCTGTACTGCACTTTCCCGCCTCCCTTTCCCCTTGCACTTTTCCCTTTCCTCTACCCATGCACTTGCGCGATCTGAATGACACCTGGCTTAGTAGGATCGCTGTCTGTCTTCCCTTTGTTCCCCCTCCCTGCCTCGTCGCGCCTTGAAACACTTGTGTATAGGCACGTTACAAATGCCATATCATATCATATCACAGCTTTTTAACATCAAATATGCGAACTTGGTACGACCTCGATTTATAGTATAAATAACGTCATGGCTACCGGTGTTTCAAAGCACCCATAGGGCACAGGGGAAGGAACATGGGAACAAAGGCAAATAGAAAAAAACGGATGAACAGGAAAGGTGTGGTCCTCCAAGGCCTTGAGCAAATTCAGAATGTGCCAGTGCAGGGAGAGAGAGAAGGGCTGGGAAGGGGGTAAGTGCTAGGAGTTCCACAGAGGAAAGTGCCAAGGAGTCAGTTATGTGCAGCAGTAAATGCCTGACAGAGATTGCTTGGTTCAGAGTGATCAACTGCCAATAATACGTGCAGGCCTGTGAGAACCCAAGCCAGTGGGTGCCCAAAAGGCAAGTGCTGGGATGGGCAGAAGGCTGAGGGCGATTGGGGGGAAGGGCGGGACCCAGAAGGACACATAAAGCCCCAGGCCACAAATCTCAGGGACTGAGGCGTATTAGCATGGGAGTGAGAGGGGGAAGCAGGAGGTGAAGAGGAAAGTCTTGAGGAGCTTCTGGAATTTGAGGAGATCCAGCTGAAGACGGAGCGTAAGTGGGAGGCTGTTCCAGAGGAAGGAGCCAGCCGAAGAGAGAGATCTGCTACCAGCTTGCTGCTTAGAAAAGCACCTGACACACAGAGAGTTGGAGAAACGACTCAAACCCTGATTATTCAACAGACAATGACAACCGCAAAGGGACATTGGCTGCAATAACAGTGCAGACCCTAAACAAATACACTAAGGGACACGGTCACAGATAACAGCAGCAATATCTTAGAGGACCAAAACACTGAACCACCCTCCCTTCCTGCCCACACCCCAACCATGCCCAACAACTATAGAGAGCTATAAATAGAAGGCCGCCGAACCAACGGACAGATTTTAGGGATAGCACCATACCCAATTTATTACTAAGGAAACTCAGGCAGGTAAACCATCAAAACCCTAGCACCACCACAGCCGGCCCACCCTCAACTAGGGCCACTATAAACTGCCCACCCATAACTAGGGCCACCCGACAGAGCACCTTCCCTTCTATATTTAGGACTCCTGCTGTGCACCCTTTCGGGAACACACCGGACATCAGGTCTTCACCTAACAGCCACAACTAACCTGGATGAACAACAAGCAACACATTAGGTTCAACCGTCTACCTGCCAAGAAGAGCCGAGACGGGTCGACAAACCGCAGCCAAGAACGTGGGTAGATACCATTAAGCGGCAACCAAAAAGCCACACCAGAAGCTCCACTGAACCGACCGACTTACTAACCCATCTCTCCTTCCTGCTCATCCAACATAACCAATGCCACTACACTAGACTATGAGCTAGCCACACTACACATAAACACACCAAGAATCAATCTAATGTTCACACCCTACCATCTCTCTGAGATTCTGGAAGCACACCTAGAGGGAACTACACAATTAAACACCAATACAATAGATAGTCATACACCAACAGCCATCCACGACTCTGGACCCCTTATGGATACAACTAACCACTGTGCACAACCAAAACCCAACCCAACATCACACAACACACGTCAACAAAAACACTAGCACACATCCGAAGCAGAGTCTTACCCATACGGTTACAACACACAGGCCCTCCCGAACCAACTCCCACATGCAAAACAACGCTCAGAGACACTAGTTCATCTTGGTTCTGAACCTTTCCTTTCATCCTATCCTCACTAACACTCCCAGTCCCCCTCTCTTGCAGAGCCACATGAGCACATGGAGGCTGCTCTTGAGTGGTAGCGCTGCGCGGTATAAATCAACATAACATAACACCATCATTAACTATCCACTTTCTTTTGTGAAGTTGGGCATCGCCACACTGTTATCCACACCCTTGCAGCCCATATTACTATTGATTTATTTGCAAAAAGACTTACTGTGAGTGAGCTGCTTGAACCTTGGGAAGCCCTTCCCACATTTAACTTAATCTTCGCAACCCCACCCTCCTGGGTGGAGCGGGCTTCTCCCTCTCGGAAACTCTTCACCTCCCCAGCTGCACTTAGTATACGCAGCCCAGGAGGACCTTTATGAAGGGCCCGCCTTGCTGTACACAAAGCGGGCCATCAGGAACACGGCCGGGCAACCAGGTCTAGGCCACCCCCCTCACACGTGTCCTATATAGGGCTGTTCTTTATTGGACAAGGTAACACCGGGCACACTGCCTGGGCCATGAATACCAGTGGGCTCGTCCGGTCTGGCCCCCAGCCGGGTTGACAGGTTCCCCGTCTCTGGGGCAGCCAGGCTGACCCTAGCATTAGCAGCTCGGCCCTTTGGCTCAGTCTCTGGGAGTGGGCTACTGACACACTGCCTAGTACCATTAATGGATCTAGGTCCTGAGTGGACCCTAAGTAGCTACACCCGAGTTTGACTCTCTCTTTCTCGGCTTTCTTCCTCCCTGTCTCTCATTTCTTCAGCTGTCTTTTTTTAAACTGTTGTTTTGTTTTTTAAATCCTCCTGGATCCTTTTCTCTCCCCTGCCCACCCCATTTATGAGCAGGGGAATTCTGTTGCTTTGTTCTTTTCTTTTTCTTTATCTGTTGAACGTTCCATCCAGCCCTGTAGTAGGCTGGATGGTTTCATCCAGACACAAACACACACACACAAACACACACACACACACACACACACACAGAAATAAATAAAGCATACACTATGCATCTATTAAAATACCTTTTTACCCTGGTGTTTGCATCTTTTACTTATAGGTGTTCCCTTAGGGGACAAGGACATAGCCCCTACTAGTCGTGCCTGTGGAGCCATCGGTTACAAGGGCTTCTCAGAGTGAATTTGCTCACCGAATGGTGATTCCGACCACTGTTTTGATTGATCCCAACCAGGGTTCTGAAGGGCAAAGGTGGGCAGGTTTATGAAAAAGTGTGCCTAGCTTAGTCAGTGTCAGTGTCAGGGTCCGGCTTGACGGAATTCCGCAGGAGCTGATGTTGGCCCCACAGACCCTCAACAGGAGTTCACCTCTCAACCCTCAAATAAAAGCTGAGCTGAGAACCCCAAGAAAGGGAAAGGGGAAGTGGAGAAAACAAATCAAACAAGATACTGCTGCCCTGCAACTTCTGGTAGGCTCTGGTATCTGTGATAAAACAAATACGCTTGGTTACTTATGCAATAATGTACATTTATTTTCTTAAAATATTATTTAACATATACTAACTTCTTTACCTCTTTAACCTCTGTTATGACATAGAGGTTATTAATTAATATTGAAAACCCTGAAAAACTGTTGTGGTCCTCTTAATGAAACTTGCCACAATGCCATTTATAGTCTCTTTAGAACTCTAAAGGGAATGACTCTTGCAAGTGCTTAACAGTCTTGGATATTCTTCACTTTTGCTTCATTACATTAAGCTCTGTAAAGTCTGAAACTAGATGCTTAAATGAATGCAGTTTTTCTTGTAGTTTAGAATCTCCTTTTAGTGTAAAAGTTACGTGAAAATACATATTCATTAACTGCCTTGAATGCAGGTCCTTCCGCGCATTAGTTTAATATTCACACGTGCATATTCAACGAGAAAAATAAACACGCGCACGTACTTTCAAACAACACGTGTTTCAAAACTCAGAAAAAACCTTGCGTTAGTTCTTTACTCGACCCGTGCTTTAAATTCACATACATGCTCACCGGACACGAGCGATTGTCACGCGATGCTGCTAAAGACGTGAAAACTTGTGCTTTCGCTAAAACGATCTCGCGCACATTTCATCCGGACTCGCATCGCTCACTGCACACGCGTGATTTATACGCGACGCTGCTAAAGACGTGAAAACGTATACTCGTGCTAAAAACGATCTCGCGCACAGTTCATTTGGACTCACGCACTATCGCTCATCGCACACGCGTGATTTATATGCGACGCTGCTAAAGACGTGAAAACTTGTACTCGCGCTAAATACGATCTCGCGCACATTTCATTTGGACACGCGCACTATCGCTCTCCATACCCGTGCGCTCCCATGAATGACGTTGCTGAAGATGCGAAGACTCAAGCTCATGCTAATGCCATTTGAAATTTTATCACGCAGAAAACAACATTACAAACTTATCGCGCACAGTCTTATAACTTCTTTTCTTATTGCTTTAAACAGTGTTAAAAGAGTTCACTCACTGTATAATCATAAAAATAGCTTCAAGTCACTTAAATTCCTTAAGTATTGAAAATTCTCTGTGAAAGTCTATAAACTTTTAAAGGAACAATCCGACCTGATGTCTTCAAATTCTTTCAGGCACTGCAATCGGTTTTCTTACTTCTTTAGTGGATTTTCTGAACTCTGGAAGGCCTTACTTAAGGAGCTTAATAAGTGTACAACTAGCCACTGAATTACTATGGATGAAAGGCAGTTTAGAATCTTGCTCACCTTGCAAGAATCCAACCCATTATCCTTCCACCAATCAGACAAAGCAAACATATCATTGTTCCTTGTACCAATCAGATAAGGTTTCCTTCTCTCCATCTTGACTTGGGCAACCCACAATGTTTATACTTGAGGAAACTGCTTCCTATTCTATGTACAGGCCCTTTCCTGCTACCAGACCACCTACTCCAGCCAGCCGTCACAGTCAGGGTAGTGATAACTGTCTGTGGCTTACCCTGGTAGAAGTCAGTGTAGTTTCCCAGTCACTGGGCAGAGCCTTGCCTTAGGAGGAGATGTTGGAAATGTTCAGGTTGCAGTATGGCGTCTCACAGCTCATCCCCAGGTCAGCATCTTTCGCTGAGTTCAGGACTCGTTAGTGAAGCACTAGGCAATATGGAAACCTTATCCTGTCACATGCTGGCCAGATCCATCATTGTGATTGTTGTGTCCCTTTTTCACTTTAATATTGTCAGGAAAGGGTACAGTCATGGCCTATACATTCTTATAGTATAAAGAAAAAAGGCAGAGGCCTAAGCACTGTGGATCAGTAAGTTAGGGAAAAAGGGAATATCAATGTATGATAACACACAAGTTGGGATCAATGTTTATTTAATTACAAAAGACACAAACATCTATGTGTAACTACATTGGAAAATCACCTTTTCAACAAAAGCATCTATATTCAGTTACAGAAAGCAAAAACACCTGTGTACAATTACACTAAGTAGAAACCTACAATAACCCACTGGACAGCACGTGCCAATGTTCCGCCCTACTTGGCTTTTAAGAGGTTATCCAATGTTTACATATCATCTTCACAACTTGCATAACTTGCATTTGTTCTCTAAGTAAGGCGTCTCTCCTGATCCTTGAAAACAGTTTTGGTGTTGTAGCTCCAAATCTCTGTGCCCTCATTGGGTCTATTACTTGCAATCACAAAAGGAGTTATCCCCATAGAATTCACTAATCGGGTATGTACTTAAGGTGATTGTTTAAGATGTACTGTTTACATATGTAGCCAGTCACAGATTACTTGTTTCATCTTTTGGTACGGTCATTGTATCCGTATGACAATTTAAGTCATCCTAATTAGGATTATATTGAAATATTCCACTACTGAAGCATCTGCTTTATTATTTGGAGACGTGGTTAAGACAATTAGTGATCCTAATCAGGAACGTTCAGGGTACGATGACCGTAACAAAAGATGAGAGTATTGTCCATGCATTGGTGGATGGCTAAATTGGAACTTATGAGGAGAGTGCCCGGAGGTTCTATGTAAAAGTTAAAAAGGAGGATTGGTTAAAGGATGGAGTCTTTAGGGGCTCAGCAGGAGACCTGGAGTTGTTTAGAACACAACTATTTCATCTGGACAGCCTAGTGTCTCCCTGAGAGGTAGGAGGTAACCTGTTCAGCACAGATCCAGAGAATCCCATCCTGCCAGCAAGGAGGGAGGGAAGGATGCAGTGGTCGATCGTGCTGAATGCAAGTGGGAGGTCAAGCAGGACGAGGAGGCATGAGTCACCCTTTTTCATGATTTGGAGAGCATCATCCACCACCTGGATGATGGCTATCTCGATGCTACACTTTGGGCGTAACCCTTAGTGATAGTCATTTAGCAGGTGCAGTTGTTCAATTCTGGAGAGTAGTTGTGTAGCAACTACATTTTCCAAGATTTTGCCAATAACCAGGAGGTTTCAAATGGGTCTGTAGTTGGCCAGGTCGTCTGGATCTACGGTTAGTTTTTTCAAAAGAGGCTGTATGAGACCAGTCTTGAGGGTGTCCGGGAATGATCCTTCAGCGAGGGAGGCATTTATTTTTTTTTTGTAACTTTCTTTATTGGTTTTTCAACAATGATATAATATGACATTACAAGACCGTGAACCGCTCAACGTGACCCCTGACCCTCCCTCCCCCCCTCGATTTGGTCCCCCACTTGATATTTAGCACTGTTCTTATCAGTTCGATTGTCGTCGTTGTTTGGCACTTGTGGCTACTGTTGAGGTTTCCGGTTGTTCGTGTCGGTTTTGTATTGGTGGTGGAGGCTGTGAGATCGTGTCGTCGTCTGCATCTAACAGGTATGCTATGTAGAGGCCCCAGATATCTGGGGGACGTGCGTGGAGGGGCAGAGTCCGTATGTAGTTCATTTCGACATCTTGACAGTAGGTGACATCCTGTAGCCACTGCTTCAGTTTTGGTGGCGGTCCTCTGCCCCAGTTACAAGCTATTCATCTGCGTGCCAGGACAAGGAGTAGGTTTGCCAGTTTTCTGGTATATTCTGGTAATTGGTTGGTTAAGCCCAACATGGTCAGTGTTGGGTCGGGATCCAGTTGCACTCCGATTATTGCTGAAATTTTCCCTAGGACCGCTGTCCAGAACGCTCCTATTTCGGGGCAGGGCCATGCCAGGTGGACAAAGTCGGCTTCCGAGTGCCCGCAGCGAGAGCAGGAGGCGGATATTGTCGTCCTTTGGGTGTGAAGTTTTGCTGGAGTGTGGTAGACCTGATGGACAAAGTTAAAGTGAATTTGTTTGTACCTTGTGTTTATTGCCACTTTCTTTGTGAGTCGAAGTATGTATGGCCAGTCTTCATCAGGTATTGTAATTTTCAGAGCTCTCTCCCACCTTGTTCGAGCTTTTGAGCAGCATGTGCGTTTTTCAGTTAACAGGGTTTTATAGATATTCGACACCAGGCGGCCATCACCTTGGGCCTGTATCACTCCGTGGAGCAGTGGCCATGTCGGGGGTTGGAGTGGGAATGTAGCAATGTTGGTTTGCATGGCGTATTGGGTTCGGTAGTACATGAAGACGTCCAGGGCGTTGTCGCCTCCTTTGTCGCTGGCTTCTTGGATCGACAGGAACGTGCCGTTTGGAAACAGGTCGCCCAGTGAGTGGATTTGCAATTTCTTGGTCCATAGCTGGAACACTTTTTCTGATATTATATGTATCCCTGGAATGCTTCTCACCGGAAGGAGGGGAGAGTATCTGGTTTGGATTCCATTTCTTTTAGCAATTTTTTTCCATATCGTGTGTGTCGTGACCATTGTGTTCATCGGTGTTGAAGGTGTCGGTGGTTTGTTGAATATGACTGCACGAAGTAGATAGGGCGTTGCTAGAGCTCTCTCGATTTGCATGTGTGGCCTGATGGAGTGTGTTGCATACCAGTGGCTCAGATACTGGGCTTGTGCTGCCCAGTAGTAGCCCTCTATATCAGGTAAAGCCAGTCCGCCTTGCGTTATGGGCAGGATCATAATGCTGTGCGCTACTCGGGCAGCCCTGCCCGCCTAGACTAGGTCGAGAAGAATGGACTTGATTCGTTGTAAGAATTTTTGCGTGAGTAGTAGAGGAATATTTGTGAAGAGATAGAGTAGTTTGGGGAGAATTACCATTTTCACTAGGGACACTGTTCCCCAAAGTGTGAGGGGAAGCGTTTTCCATCTCTTCACTTTGGCTTGGATAGTGTTGAGTATCGTCTCGTAGTTGTCTTGCATGATGTCAGTGCTGGATTTGGACATAAGTATCCCTAGATATCGGACCTTCGAGTGTTGCCAGTGGAAGCCAAAGTCGTCTTGGAATTCTTTGGTTGTTTCTGTGAGAGGGAAAATTATCGATTTTGAATTATTGATTTTTAGTTCTGAGAAGTTGCCGAATTTGAGAACTGCTCGCATCACTGGGTTCAGGTTGTCATGTGGGTCGCGAAGGAAGAGTGCTATGTCGTCGGCATATAGTGAAACCACCAATTTGTCCGGGCCGAAGGCGAGACCTCTGTGCAGGTGATAAAGCCTTAGGTCGGACGCTAGAGGTTCCATGGCCAGGGCGAAGAGCAATGCTGACAGTGGGCAGCCCTGTCTTGTCCCTCTGCGTAGGAGGATTTCGGAGGAGCTTTTGTTTCCAAGTTTAATTTTAGATGTTGGGTCTATAATTTGGATATATCGCTTGCCGAGGCCCATTCGTTCTAATATTGCAAATAGAAAGGGCCATTCCACAGAGTCGAACGCTTTCTCGGCATCGAGAAGCACTGCTACCGCTTGGTTTTCTGGGTTAAGGGCCTCCATTGCTCTGAACATTCTTCTGAGGCCAAATGATGTGTTTCTACCTGGAACAAATCCAGCTTGGTCCGCCCGCATCATTGCGGGCATGAGTGGAATCAAACTTCTAGTCACGATTTTTGCAAATATTTTGTTATCAAAGTTTATTAACGATATGGGCCTGTAGGAGGCGCAATCTTCCTTGGGTTTACCTGTTGAAAGGAAGCGCCCCCAATTCCAGCACGATCCTCCCCGCAATGAGAGACAATAAGGGACTCTCCCGTAGTGGGAATAAGACCAAGACAGAGTGCGGGTGAGCGTAAGTGGGAGTTTATCCAAAGATTAGGGCATGCAAAGAACTCTGCAACCTCCAAGAGCGCTCTGTCCGACAATAGCAAAGACAGGCGTATTTCTAATACAAAAAACGTCATCAGAACCTACACACTATAGGGGGCACAAGTTAATTGGGATTGGGTGGCGTCGACTAACTATAGGTGTTGCTGCAGCGTGGTTGGTCTTGGCGTGAGGACGTCACTGGTCAGCCTCGTGGGTTGGGTTGGGCCTGGCAGGCCAGCTTGAGGTCATCCGAGCGGTGTTGGTATGCTGGGGCAGCCTGTGACAAAGATGAATACCTTTCCTGACTCGTTTGCCCTAGGCCATGCACACTGCAGTTATTCAAGAAACGACATCTAAGTTCATCAATAAATCGCTCAGCAGTTTGTCTTATAGAATAAACGCAACACATGAGGAATGCACCTCGTGAGAGGTCCGGTGGTTGTCGGTTGGGGTGAGATTTACCTGTGTCCTATTGACCGGTATTTTAGGTCGAGGGGCTGGGCTCTGGGGCCTGAGCCGAATGATACATGTCTGTCTGCCGCGTTAGAAGTTATTATATAAATGGGTCTCTGTGTCTTGTCCCAGTGATGGGGGTCGTCTTTGCACGGGGTCATGATTCTTGGGGTGGTCTAGGGGGAGGGTTGTGGAATTTACGAGAGGGTGCTGGTAGATCAGTGGATTCAAACGTGGGTTTATTACCGTGCTGTAAATAACACAGGTGGCGGGCTCTGGCCTTGGGTGCGGTACCGGGGCCTCTGACTCTCTGAAGCGGCTCCAGCTTGGTTGGGGGAGGTGAGGGAGCGCGGCACAGGCCTTAGCTTCCTTATCTGGCAGGCTTGGTAGGGTGGGAGGGAGAATGGCCTTGCATATATTCACAAAGGTTTTTTCCTCGTGCGTTGCTAACTTTTGAATGCAGAACTTTTATAATGTTCTGCCTTATTTTGATGTTATTTAAACACACATATATATTTCAATTTCGTTACACATTTCTTTAATACAGTCGGTCCGAGTACCTTTTCGTTACCTAACATTATATTTACTACATGGTGTGATTATTTTATGTACATTAGACGTTACACGAGGTAGTTCTAGGTTATGGCCTACAGAGATTAATGCTCGCTGCTTTAGGTGATTAAGAGAACATATATGAGTTCAGGTTTCTACATAAAATTGTAAGAACACTTATACAGATAAAGGCTACACATTTGGTCGACATCTTTCTCTGTGGTTATAGCAGCACTAGTCCAGACCTGGGGTGGTATCATGTAACGTTGCATCTTTATAGTTTGTTCACAGTTTACAGGATCTGTTTAAACAGAGGTAGTTCGTTAATGCCAATACTTGAATTATTTTCTACTTTCTTCAGCTAGTGATGCTTCAGCTTTTTTCCCGTCACCCCGGCCTCGCGGACCAGGTCATGCGGGGTGCAATATTACATTGTGAACGATAAAATGTTACAGTGTTAGCATCTCGGGTTAGCTCATACCCGACTTTCTCATGGGAACACGCTCGCAGCGGATCTACCAGGGCTACTGCGGCGGCGGAGATGCATGAAAGGCCCTCCAAAGGTGGGGGCCTCGTTACAGTGTGCTGAACTCACGCCATGTTTGCTAAACAAGATGGCTTCTAGGCCTAACTGAATTTTGGTATATGCAGGGAACGGATATGTGTGGGCAATGTCGTCGGCGGGTGACCCCTCCTCCACCTGGGCCCGGGTGGCATGAGGGGACGGCCACCGAGTCATGGTCCTCACCTGGGGAGAAGGCTGCAGGTGAGGAGGGCCTCGCGGCCAGTCCTCCCCTACATTTCCCCCCTTTCGTTACTAAAGTAACGAATTCTTTAGCTCTTCTAATCTTCTACATTCTTGCTCCTCTATCACTGCGTCATCCCATGCAGGTGTTCCTTTTCTAGGCATCCAGGCTCTGCATACCCCCTTCAAGCTCTCACCTCGTCTAGCATACTCATCTGGGGTACATGTTAAATATATACAGTCACCAGTTCCTTCCAAGTCTACCCAGACCTCCTCATACCATTCCAGTTCCACATCTCGGGGTTCTTTAATAGTGGTGTGCCATAGTTTATCTACTATGTACTTATCACGGCACATAGGCACTAACTGGTATCTGGGAGTGTTATCTGTTCCTGTCTGTACATGTACCTCTTGTGTCGCCTTAATTGTACCACCAGAGTTGCCCATTGTCACCATCATCATTGCACCGTTAGGGACTGCGTTAGCACAACATCGGAGGCCCACCTGGCACAGGCAGAACACCACGAGGAGGACCACCACAACTGGTATCAAGAACTTCATCGCCAGTCCAAGCCATGAGGGAACCCAGGAGAAGATATTGTCGAACCATGAGCTATCTTTAGCCCCACCTTCCAGCTTCATCTTCTCTCCCAGGTTATGTACTGCTTCAATGACGTGGGACAGGGACCCATTTTCTGCGTCTTCAGAAGGTACGAACGTGCAGCACGCACTTCCTATTTTTCGGCAAACACCTCCATCGATCGCTGTTAGCAGGTCCAGAACATACCTGTTCTGCATGGTCATTAGTCGCAGAGCTCGTAGTTCCACCTTTATTATGTTGAACCCTTCTTCAGTGTCATTGGCCAGCTGAATCAGTTCCCACCGTGTGATCTGGAGCCATTTTGCATTTGCTCTTGCTTGGACACTTGAAACTAGTGAGGCAAAAAATGTTTCCACGGAGCTGAACAGGCGATACCTGTCTGGGATCTGTGCCAATAAATCGGATGATGCTTGTGATATGTAGTTTGATGCTCGCTTGTTCCGTGATAGCTCCTCTTCTTTCCCTCCGGAGGACAGGACATAGAGGTGCGCTTCTGCAGTGGGAGACGTCGCATCCTTGTTCACGTTTCCTTGCGTCCTTTTATTTTCGTCGACGTGACTTTCTGGAATCACCATTAGGGCCGAATGCAAAGTGGCCATTGAGCAGCTGCCACTCCAGGCCTGGGGAAGGTGCAAGTAAGCCTGATTCCCGCATACCCAGTATGTGTCCATTAGTGCTGCTGTTCCTTTTTTCATGTCTGGGATGGTGAGAGTTTTGTTACAGTTTTTGTTCGCTCCCATTGCCACTTTTCCTTCTCCCTTGAAACATAGTTCGTTTTGTATTTCACTTTGTAGCTTGAAGGGTTTCTCCATCGCTGTTACCCATGTTAGTTTAGAGATGTGTTCTTTCCATATTGGTAAGCACGTTTTTTCCATCCACCGCAGCTTGTCTGGTTGGACACCTCTCAGTGCTTCCGCTTTGCACAGTACTTCTTCATCTTTCCATTTGTTTTCGGAAAACAGCGTCCCTTGTATTGCAAAGAAAGGTTCTTTAAGACAGACTACTCCAGACGCTTTTGAATAGCACGTTTTGTTGTCCTGTATCATTTTGAAAGAGACATCGTGTGCTTGAAAGGTGTTCTTTATTCTACACAGTGTGAGATGAAGGAGACATTGGGCATCCACAATGGGCAATTCTCGTGGCAACAACACTTTGGGTGTACCTGATGCATGGGGGATGAGCGAACAGACATAGCAGCTTTCATTGGTTGTCTGTTTAGCTGTTGTACTCATATCTGCATACCATTTATTTGCTTGGTGGGGGTGTCGTGGGTCTTCCATCTTGTCTAATCCTAACCCATAATACTCATCATACCCCCTCCTGCTTGTCTCTCTTCTTCGTCTACTTCTCTCCTCCCTCCTATACCTTTTAGTTTCGATAGGTGAAATAATAGGTCCCCCTTTCCCATTCCCACCCCCCTTTTCCAATTCCTCATACAGGAGCTTGTGTTCTGTCATCGTAATTACCTTTCCATTTTCCTCAATAAACAACAAATCGCTGTTTTGTATTGGGGCGGGAAGGGTAGTGGGGCTGTTATATATTTTAGGTGGGGGCATTGTGTCATTTTCCATATCTTTATATCTTGCTTGTGACGGGGCAGCAGTGGGTGGTGCAGTGTAGTAACCCCATACAAGACGTGATCCATCCCAGACCAAAAAATCACCTTCTTTAATATTCATACTTGTAATTGAATTCGTGCCAGGGGCAAGGGTGGTGTTACTCCCCCCTCCCCCCTCGTTCATCTCGGTAGAGATGAACGCTATGACCCAATATGTCACTAGGCAAAATATTGAGATGAAGAACACAATAACACACATTGATAAACCACATTCGTATGAATATGTCAATCTATCTACTAACATTTCTCTAAATCTAACAAATCTATTAGTTGCAGGCTGCCCATTCGATGCCATAGTAAATCCTGTTTGAAACATAAAAGTGCATTAAGTACAAGCATGTAAACATTTATAACGTTGTGACATTTTTTTCCGACAAAGTATGGGAGTGGGTGAGGGAGGGGGTGTGTCCACAGACAAGGTAACTTTACAATCATTATTATCCGTACATTATTTCATATATAAAGAGGAAAGTCGAGAGGAAAAAAAACTTCTCTAAAACAAAAAAACCACAAAAACCTTCAAAAGTTGTAAAGAATTATATATATATATACACATATTTATTTCAGTACACTTGTCGTGCGCCAGTCGCGTTCAATGTCCATCACTTAATGCACACAAAATTCCCATCATTCATTCTGCACCACTTCATTGTCCGCAGTTGCCTGTGCCTCGTCCTGTACCTCACCTTCCACGGCGCTATAGGCTCTGCGTACGTCTGTCAAATGTACCCAGTATCGTAGGCCCTTCACCTTTACTGCTGTGGGTGTGCAAAACACTACCTCATAAGGGCCATGGAAACGTGGCGCATTCCACCTTCGCACAAAACTTCTGACATATATGAGGTCACCAGGCATTAGTTGTAATGGTTTTTCAGGCAGTGTCTCTGTTTCTGTTGTGTTCCCCTCCTCTCTTGTAGAGGGGGGGGCTAGTTGCTTCGCAATTACGCGCGCTGCCCGTGTCAGTTTTTTCAAATACTCTGTGAACTCCTCTCCCAATATCGCTGCACTTCTGTGTGTATCAGAACGTTCACGGAGAGGCGAATGCGCTGTGTGCATTCTCCTTCCCGTGACGATCTCATGCGGGGACAAATGGTGGTCTTTACTTGGCTGATTTCGTTACTCAAACAGGGCCAAAGGCAGGCAGTACATCCAGGTCTTTTTAAGGGAAAAACACAGTTTTGACAATCTGCTTTTTAACAGACCGTTCATCTTTTCCACTACGCCATTACTTTGAGGATGATAAATCGAACATAATTTGTGCTTTATTCCCAATAGCGTAGTCACTTCCTTGAATAGTTCATTAACAAAATGTGTGCCGTTGTCTGAGCGAATAACGTCGCAAATCCCCCAGCGCGGGAATACTTCCCGCACTAGGAACTTCGCGGCGCCCTTCGCATCTGGGCGCGCACAGGGGCCTGCCTCCACCCACCTCGAAAATGGACATACAACCACAATCATGTAGCGAGCCCCGTTACATCTTTCTCCCATGTCTACATAATCAATGTGGAGCTCTCTGAATGGGCCATTTGGTTTTGGTATCGTTCCTCTCAGTGTGCGCAATGTCATACCTGAGTTGTAAATCTGACATGTCGTGCATTCTAAAGCCAGCCTTGTGATGTGTTCATGGAGGCAAGGTGCAAACCAATCTTCTTGTATGTCCGCCATTATGTGTTGCTTTGCGTTATGTGCGGGAAAGTGTAGTTGTTGAAATGCTATTTCTAACAATGTAACTGGCATTACCGCTTTTCCTGAACTTTTTTGTCACCACAATAAATCAGTCGGCGATTTGCTGCATCCCCTCTTAGTCCACAGCAATTTTTCTTCTGCACTAGCCCCCTCTTGCAGCTCTATTATTTCCTGTGTGGGCATCATGTTGTATCCTGTGGGGACCTCTTGGCTTGCTGTGTGGTGCAACATGTACTCTCCTACTACACCTTTCTGTAAATACGAAGCTTCTTTGGCAGCGGCGTCTGCTGCCGCGTTCCCCAAAGATATAAAATCTGTATTTGTGGTGTGGGCTTGGCATTTTACGATGGCCACTGCCGTGGGCTCTTGCAGGGCCTCAATCAGTTCTTTCAATAATTCTGCATGTTGAACTGGTGTTCCATCTGCTCGTCGAAACCCTCTCCGCCCCCACCGTGCCAACCCGCCGTGTACTGTTGTTGTCATGTATGCTGAGTCGGTATATATTGTCACTGCGCACCCCTTGGCGGCATGCAAGGCTTCCATTAGCGCTATTAGTTCTGCTGCTTGGGCTGAATAGTGTGATGGGAGGCGGTGTTGCACTAGTGTCTCGTATTCATCTTCCTCTAATCGTACAACTGCCATACCCACATGTTTCTCTCCTGTCTCCATGTCTATTGATGCTGACCCGTCCACGAAATACACCTCTCCCTCGTTCAGGGCATTCTCAAAAATCACTTGATCCTGACCTTCGTCACCTGTGTACGTAGCGCAGTTATGGTTCTGCATGTCCTCTACGGTGCACGCCTCTGTGATGAATGTGGCCGGGTTCACTGTTTTACATCTTACTATGTGGATGTTTGCGCTGGACAGTATTATTTCATATGCTGTGGCGCACTGTGTTGTCAATGTGCTCTTTGATCGCTCTAATATTGCAAAGAGTGAGTGTTCCACAAACAGTGTCACTGGACAGCCCATCACTATCGTGGCACTTTTCTCAATCGCGAACGCGGCTGCAGCTAGGGATTGCTCGCACGCGAAATGACCTTGCATTACTGCATCTAGGGTGCCACTATAGTAAGCCAGTGGTTTGTGCCCTAACGATGTCTTTTGTGTCAGTACTGCTGTCATCAGTGTTCCTTTGCAGTGTGAAAATAAGAAGAATTCGCGCCCATAATCTGGATTTGCCAGTACTGGAGCGCTTGATATCAGCTCTTTTAGTGAGTTAAATGCTGTGTTCATCTCTTCCGTCCATTCTATGTGTTTGTTTTCCTGCTGTGCCTCTTTTAGTGCGTGTAACAAGGGCCTTGTGTATGCTGCATAATCCAATATCCATGCTCGGCAATAGTTGCACATACCCAGAAATTTTTGCATCTCTTTTACTGTTTTGGGCTCCCCAACTGCTCTAATCGCCTGTGCCCTGTCTGGTATGATCCGCTTGCCATCCTTTGATATCAGCTGTCCCAAGTATAGGACCTCTGTCAGACAGTATTGTAACTTCCCCTTGTCCACCTTGTACCCTTTATTGGCCAATAATGTCAGGAGTGTCATTGAGTCCTTTCTGCACTCTTCCTCAGTTTGTGCACAAATCAATAAATCATCAACGTATTGAATCACTGTGCTTTCTACAAACAAATTCCCCAGATCTTCATGTAGTACCCTGTTGAATATGCTTGGGCTCTCGCAATATCCTTGTGGTAGTCTGCAGTGTTCGAACCTCCTCCCCCCTAGTGTAAACGCTGTTAAGTACCTGCTCTCCTCTGCTAAGGGAATCGAGAAAAATGCGTTTTTTAAGTCAATAACTGTGAAGTGGGATGCCGTTTTCGGAATGTTGCACAGTATTGTCGCCGGGTTCGGGACTAAAGGGAACTCTTTCTTAATCACATCATTGAGTGGGCGTAAATCCTGTATCATCCTCCATGACCCTCCCTTCGCCTTTTTAATCGGGTAAATGCATGTGTTGCATGGGGAGTTTGAGGGCACTATTATTCCTTGTGCTAGCAGTGCATCTAGTGTCTCTCTGATCCCTTCTTCTGCTTCGCGTGACAGTGGATATTGTTTTACCCGGGGTAGAATTGCTCCCGGTTTCAGTTTTATTACCACAGGCTGAACCCCATGTAATAACCCCACATCATGGGGGCCATTTGTCCATATGTTAGTGGGTACTAACCTCATGTCGTCATCAAAAAATGCGTGTGGTGCTCCTACTACTGCCATTAATTCAACTTGAGTTTTCCTGGCTGTAACTACAATGTCGCACGGCATTGCTAGTTCCATCACTATTTCGCCATCTGTCTCAGTGTCAGAAAATAGCTCCTCGTCCGAGAGCTCCCTCAGTGGGATATTTGCATTTGTACACAGTACTGTCCGCCACTCACATCCTTCCATGTCCACGCCAATCACACATATTCTGTTTGCTGACACGTGTACTGCGTGTAAATCCAAAGATAGCACTGACCCGGGAGCAGTGTCGGGGCTTGCTATGGGGCGGAAAAGGAATTCGGCTGGAATCCTCCAATCCATCCTTTTTAGTTCTGGTACTATGAGAGCCAATGTTCTCATGCCCTCAACAAACATCTCCTCGTTTTTTGGTAACCCTCTGATCTCTTGCATGATTGTGTGGCCGTGTATTACTGCTAATATGCGGAGGGGGCATATGCCTGGCGTCGAACATACGATACCGCTCCCTGTGAATGATATTGTCATATTTAGCTTGCTTAAGAGATCTCTCCCCAGTAAATTAATGGGAGAGTGTTCATAGTACAGTAAGGGTGCTTTCACTGTTTTACCCCCCACTGTCACATCCAATGCCTCTGTGTAAGGAACTTCAATTACAGCCCCAGAGAACCCCTGCGTCTCTAACGTTCTATTAGATAACGGGAACCGGCCCTCTCTAATGCATGATTTCTCCGCTCCCGAATCCACCATGAATATGAACTGCTTGTCTCCTATCTGCGCTCCTATCAATGGTTCCTCTGATGCATTGTGGGTCGTAGATAGTACTGGACACGCAAGTGCTCTCTGTGGGCTGTCCTATGCGGGGTGTCTCATTGCCCCCCCTTGATCAAAAATGTTCCCCGAAACTACTGACACCCCGCTGTAAGGTGCGGGAGCAGGCGCTCCGTTAGCTACTGTGGCGAAAGTGTTACCTGGCGTGTATTGCATATTGTCATTATTCTGTGGGTGGTTGTGTGTTCTGTACTGATGTCCGTGTAGTTGTGCGTTACTTCTTTGTCCTACATTTTCTGGTTGTTGGTATTGTCCCATGGGGAGGCCGTAGGGGCTTCCTGGGTGGGGGTGACCGTACTGTTCTGTCTCCTGGAACCCGTTGTTTTGTCTGCTCCTGCACTCTCGTGAGTAGTGCCCCCATCTCCCACAATTCCAGCAGCTCCCCTGTGGACCTCTGGGACCCTGCCACCCATTTCCTCCCATTCCTCCATACCCTTGTCCTCCTCTTCGGCCCCTGTACCCACCTCTTCCCCCTCTTGGGGCCCACTCTTGCCACGTTGGACCTCCGTTCTGCTCCTGCTCAGTCCACTGTCGTTGTCCTTGTCCTGCCCAATTTGCTGCTATTCTTCCTTGTATTGCTATTTGCCCCTCCTCTCCTTCGTCTCCCTCCCTCATGAGTGGGAGCCCTGCTACCGCTGCTGCAACCTTCACCAGTTTTGATTGTACCAACTTCGCCTCGTCTGCCAACCTTTTCTGTGCTACTTCCCTCTCTCTCTCTTTGATCCTTTTGCAATGGTGCACTATTATACTTTGGATCTCTGGCCACCCCTTTGCCTCGACGCCCGCTATTTTATCGAGTGCCTTCTGCACCTCTTTTGGGAGCCCTCTCTTAATGATAAAATAAAATAGAGATGTGGATTGGTGCCAGGGCGTGCCCGTTTCCGCTCTCCACATCTCCTGCACCCGGAGAATGTAATCCATAGCATCCTCCCCGTCATTCATTGTACATTGCATTACTGACTGTAAATCAGGGGTATCTGGGAATGTCTCCCGCAGTGCGTCCCACACCCTTGCTCGTACTGTATTAAAGGAAGCCCCATCATGGCGATCACAGTCCAACGTCACGGCCGGGAAACCAGCCTTAGCCCATACTCTGTCCGCTTGATCTCCTACTGCGGTTACTAGTAGGCTTTTCACATCGCCTACTGCCAACGGTATGCCGGCGGTGTGTTTCTCAAATGCATATATCCACTTGCTCGCCCCTCCTGACAGCTGGGGCAATAATTTCATTAAATTAGCCTTATCCATCTGAGCCCATGGTATATAGTTTGGTCTCCCCCCCCCTCTGTGTATCAATGGAAGTTGTAACTTCCCTTTTGCGGTTGCACCCTCCCTTTCCTTAGTCGCTGCTGACTCCAATGACGCCATCTTCCCCACCCTATTTCTTAGTCGTCCCATCCATTCGTCGTCTATAGTCCCTAGCGAACATGCACCGTCCACCTCCTCGCTTTCCCCTCCTACTGCCATACTCAACCTATCACTCTCATCCAACCCTCCTCTGACATCACATAACAAGTCCTCTCTGATCCCTCTCTCTCGTGATACATCACCAATGCTCCCTTCTACTGCTCCTATCTCTATTATTCGTGTCGGCTCTTCCTCAATTCTGAACAGTATTTCCCCCTTTTTCCATCCTTCCTCAATGTGTCTACTTTCGCTCGACGCTCTAGACGTGCGTCCTGATTGTATAGGGGCGCACGCCGTGCGCTCACATATGTCCTTTATTCTTGAGAGTTCATCCCTTGCCACAGTAAGCCTTGACTCTAAGTCACTTGTTAGCTTCTCTATATCCACCCTCTGTGTGCTTCCCTGGGCGCGCTCTCTGGTGCTTTCGTATGGCGGGGGGGCTGTTGGTCTTTGTAGTGTACCAGTTGTGGGGGGAGGCACATAAGTAGGGTCGCTATACCCTGCTGCGGGGGCTGGTTTAGGTAATATCGGGTACAAACTAATCACCTCCGTAGGTTGTTCCGTACTTAGCTGTTCCTTTTCCTCTCTTGGAATCATCAGTGGATTATCTGTGGTGGAAGGTAGATCACTATTTGGTGCCGGAGCTTTGGGTGGGGGTACTTCCTCAAACAATCTCCAGAGGTCTAATATCTCCTTCCTATTTTGCCATTGTTTCCCCTTATACTTGAGGCTAATGCATGCTCGTACCATATCAAGAACGCTTTTGTCAAAAGACCCTCCCTCGGGCCAAATCTGGGGCAGACCCTCCCCTTTCAATTCTGTTACCCATTGATCGTGATATTTATTTATTCGTTCAGCGTATCCCGGTAAGCTCTTACAAATATGTGACAAGGGAGTTTCGGCCCCCATCCTCTAAATCACTAACACAGCCGTGTCCACCTTCTTTACCTTTAGTTAGGTGTAGATATGTGTATGTATACCTTTATGGCACAGACAAGAGCGGACGTCTCAAAAATTATCACCCAACTTTATTCACTGCGCAAATCCTTTCTCACTCACCATAGCTCATCTCCTTCCCATTCCCATACACTCTCATGTGATTTCACTTGCAACTGATCAATTACTAGTTATGGTCAACACTCTCTAGCACCACCTCGCGGTCAACCGGTCCTCTCCAACACTCACACGGTGCGCGCACCCTTCACAATGCTTTTCCACTCACACCTCGTCTTTTTTCCTCCCTTTCCTCCCTGGCCAGCTGTCCCTGTTTTTCTGCTAAGGTTACTATGTTCACGTCTGTACGTGCCACTACTTAATCCCCACTCCTAAAAGTGTGCTCCCTATTTTATAGTTCTTCTACAAGTATATTTACCTTATACCCTTTTCGCTTTCTCCCCCTGCCCCGTGGAATGGAAAAAAGAAATAGAGAGAGTAGCAATCACTAAAAAATATTCCCGGTGTCTCCCTTTGCCAGACACCAATAACTTATTTCTTACTTCTTCATATATTCCCAGTACTAGTTTAGATAGCACTATGCGGCGCCGCCTTCCACCCCCTTTCGGAGCTAGGTTTCCGTCACTTCTACCACTTCACTTATTTCTTACTCCTAATGGCCATATGCAAAGAAAAGATAAAGAAAGTTTCAAGACCCGTCTTTAGTAGACCCCCGTTATTCTTCTCCTCTACCTGTCCCCGTTCCTCTGTTCACAATTTCCCCTCCCTTCCCCTTTACGATCGCTCGCACTCAGTACTCACGTGCCCGTCTTGAACCGATAGTCTCCGAAACTGGGTCCGTCCAGGCGGTGTCACCGGTAACTCAACGGTCAGCCCCTGGCTCCGGCGAGCGGAACTCAAAGGGGATTTTTTTCCAATCGGGATCCCGTACCCTTTCTCATTGAGTGCGCACTTCTTATTGTGCCGGTCGCCGTTGGCGGGCAGCCTCCCGGAGCCGGCTCACCGTGCGTATCCCTTCTCGACCGGAGATTCTCGTGCTACAAGGGGGTCGTTAAAAAGGAGTTAGGAAAAATAATTTGGAGATATCACGCTATCGGGGTCACCACTGAAAGGAAGCGCCCCCAATTCCAGCACGATCCTCCCCGCAATGAGAGACAATAAGGGACTCTCCCGTAGTGGGAATAAGACCAAGACAGAGTGCGGGTGAGCGTAAGTGGGAGTTTATCCAAAGATTAGGGCATGCAAAGAACTCTGCAACCTCCGAGAGCGCTCTGTCCGACAATAGCAAAGACAGGCGTATTTCTAATACAAAAAACGTCATCAGAACCTACACACTATAGGGGGCACAAGTTAATTGGGATTGGGTGGCGTCGACTAACTATAGGTGTTGCTGCAGCGTGGTTGGTCTTGGCGTGAGGACGTCACTGGTCAGCCTCGTGGGTTGGGTTGGGCCTGGCAGGCCAGCTTGAGGTCATCCGAGCGGTGTTGGTATGCTGGGGCAGCCTGTGACAAAGATGAATACCTTTCCTGACTCGTTTGCCCTAGGCCATGCACACTGCAGTTATTCAAGAAACGACATCTAAGTTCATCAATAAATCGCTCAGCAGTTTGTCTTATAGAATAAACGCAACACATGAGGAATGCACCTCGTGAGAGGTCCGGTGGTTGTCGGTTGGGGTGAGATTTACCTGTGTCCTATTGACCGGTATTTTAGGTCGAGGGGCTGGGCTCTGGGGCCTGAGCCGAATGATACATGTCTGTCTGCCGCGTTAGAAGTTATTATATAAATGGGTCTCTGTGTCTTGTCCCAGTGATGGGGGTCGTCTTTGCACGGGGTCATGATTCTTGGGGTGGTCTAGGGGGAGGGTTGTGGAATTTACGAGAGGGTGCTGGTAGATCAGTGGATTCAAACGTGGGTTTATTACCGTGCTGTAAATAACACAGGTGGCGGGCTCTGGCCTTGGGTGCGGTACCGGGGCCTCTGACTCTCTGAAGCGGCTCCAGCTTGGTTGGGGGAGGTGAGGGAGCGCGGCACAGGCCTTAGCTTCCTTATCTGGCAGGCTTGGTAGGGTGGGAGGGAGAATGGCCTTGCATATATTCACAAAGGTTTTTTCCTCGTGCGTTGCTAACTTTTGAATGCAGAACTTTTATAATGTTCCGCCTTATTTTGATGTTATTTAAACACACATATATATTTCAATTTCGTTACACATTTCTTTAATACAGTCGGTCCGAGTACCTTTTCGTTACCTAACATTATATTTACTACATGGTGTGATTATTTTATGTACATTAGACGTTACACGAGGTAGTTCTAGGTTATGGCCTACAGAGATTAATGCTCGCTGCTTTAGGTGATTAAGAGAACATATATGAGTTCAGGTTTCTACATAAAATTGTAAGAACACTTATACAGATAAAGGCTACACATTTGGTCGACATCTTTCTCTGTGGTTATAGCAGCACTAGTCCAGACCTGGGGTGGTATCATGTAACGTTGCATCTTTATAGTTTGTTCACAGTTTACAGGATCTGTTTAAACAGAGGTAGTTCGTTAATGCCAATACTTGAATTATTTTCTACTTTCTTCAGCTAGTGATGCTTCAGCTTTTTTCCCGTCACCCCGGCCTCGCGGACCAGGTCATGCGGGGTGCAATATTACATTGTGAACGATAAAATGTTACAGTGTTAGCATCTCGGGTTAGCTCATTCCCGACTTTCTCATGGGAACACGCTCGCAGCGGATCTACCAGGGCTACTGCGGCGGCGGAGATGCATGAAAGGCCCTCCAAAGGTGGGGGCCTCGTTACAGTGTGCTGAACTCACGCCATGTTTGCTAAACAAGATGGCTTCTAGGCCTAACTGAATTTTGGTATATGCAGGGAACGGATATGTGTGGGCAATGTCGTCGGCGGGTGACCCCTCCTCCACCTGGGCCCGGGTGGCATGAGGGGACGGCCACCGAGTCATGGTCCTCACCTGGGGAGAAGGCTGCAGGTGAGGAGGGCCTCGCGGCCAGTCCTCCCCTACACTGTTTTGTGTAGGAGAATGATATTCGCCATATAGAGTGTTGGTGGTAGCTGGTCTTTTGCTATGGCTTCTTTGTAGACCTGGAGTAAGAGACGGGCTAGCATATCCGCGAAGAATTTGTAAAATTCACCTGTTAGGCCGTCAGGTCGTGGGGCTTTGGTGCTCGGTAATTCCTTGATGACTTCCAGGATCTCTTCCGTAGTGATGGGTGCGTTCAATACCTCACGTAACTCGGCACTCGTCCAATATAGTTTGGTTGTGTTTAGGTATTGTGTTATTTCGGTAGCATCCCTGGAATAATTGGAGTTATATAGATTTTGGTAAAATGTATGGAATGTTTCTAATATGTCGTCTTCAGAGTATACGAGGGTTCCCGGTGTGTCCAGCACTGCTTTGACTGTCGTGGGTTTTCATTCTGCGGTGATCAGTCTTGCAAGTAGTGCACCGGGTCGTTGACCTTCGCCGTTCTGACGGATCTTGTGGTGACTTGCTAGGATTTTGGCTTCTCTTTCTGCTAGTGTTCTGAAGGTTTCTGGTTCTGTCTTAAGTGCTGCGAGCGAGCTGGGAATATTTGTGACTGTTACTGCTTGTTCAAGTGTTTTGAGGCGATCTTCGCATGTGTTTAATTCTTTCTTCAACATCTTTAGGATTCCATTTTCTTTTGCTAGGCACACC
Organism: Ambystoma mexicanum; assembly: GCF_040938575.1. Lineage (NCBI taxonomy): Eukaryota > Metazoa > Chordata > Amphibia > Caudata > Ambystomatidae > Ambystoma > Ambystoma mexicanum. The sequence continues at coordinate 1,420,608,006 of NC_090923.1, forward strand.
CCTCTGATGAATGAGGCAATAGACTAGATGAGAAACCTAGTCACACAACCGCTCTCCGTTTGTACCCAGTCTGGGTAATTTTGTTTGAAAAAACAGTTCTAAATGGTGTAGGAATTGTTCATAAGAAATAAGTTCCAAGATTTTGTTTGTGTAATGTATATATTTCTTTATGGAAAGAATCAAAAGAAAAATCACTAATCAAATCTTAGTGAGGACGCAGCTGACATATTTCATTATGCAAGTCGACTTAAGATGCCAATGCATTTCGGAGTATAAACTCCTTCATCAGGGCAAGTCTGTGTTGTTAGGAAACAGTAACATCAACAAAAACATATGTAAATGTATATAAAACAAGAGATACACAATGAAATGTAATGGTGATCGTAAAACACATAAACAAATAATGGTTACATACCCCAATAGGAGAATTCAAGTCAAGGTGTAATATGTAAAAAACAATAGAAAAAATAGAGATCAGTACAAAAATCATGGTGGCAACCATTCAATTGTTGTCATGTGCTCGAGAGGAAAGGAATTTACCTTGCTTAAAGAATGGAGTCAGGCGCGGTGAAAAAGTAAAGAACAATATCTGACGTATTTTTCCACAAAGAAAACGATCGGGAGCTGGAGGGTATCCAGTATATGCTCAGGGTGACTCCAGACCCATCACAGCCTGCTCCTGTAAGTGTTTTGATTCTTTGGACAAAGGACGCCAAATAGCATTTATCTTGTGGTGCCCACTTATTTCTCTTTTTTTTTCACACCCCTCTGATGAAACATTGTAGTGTCTCCCAGAGTGTTCCCGGCGACGCTACCGTGCCTTGGTTTATCTCTAGAAATGTGCTCAGTTCAGTACGCAGTTCATCGGCAAAGATTTGATCTTGGAGGGCTCTGTGCTTGAATCTCCATTGGGGTCTGGTGAAGTCGCTCCGAGATCTTGTGCACAATAAGGTGACCGGTGAATGATCTGAGATGGACCTGGGGAGAATTTGGCATTCACCCCATTGAAGTCTAATATGAGCCAACACAAAGATGTAAACGAGTCTCGAGCTGGATTTGTGTACCCAGGATTAGAAAGTGAATTCCTTAGAGTCACGGTGTTTGCTTCTCGATATGTCAGTGAGATCATGTGCTTTGCATATTTCGGTTATTTGTAGACTCGCCTTAGAGCGTGGGGCGGTTGTCTTGTGTGTTTTGTCTATGCGTGGATCGAGTGGGGTATTTAGATTGCCACCCAATATTATTGTGGCTTCCCTGTTTGATTCAATGCGGGTCTGGACCCAGTCGAATTTATTGGAGCTATCTATGTTGGGGCCATAGGAGTTGATCATGATTATTTCTTCCCCGTCTATGGTTCCGTGGACGAGCAGTGTTCTTCCTTCAGAGTCGTTCTGGGTCCGGATTAGCTTGAAATTTGTTGTTTTATTAATAAAAATGGCGACTCCTCTTGCGTATGATGAGAACGAGGCGAAGTATCTGTGGCAACCCCATGTTTTTGCCCAGTGGTTTTCTGAGTTAGGTCGTAAGTGCGTCTCTTGGATAAGGGCCACATCGACATTATGACGACGGAGGTAGTGTAACAACTTCCTTGCTTTGGAGGGCTGGTTGCCCCCTTGTTAGGGAGAATTCTCTGTAAGGCTAATTTCCCAAACCTAGTGAGTCCCCCAGCAGCTTTGCTGGATTTTTGGGGTTTATTTTTTTCTCTCCTGCTTTTTGCTCCCACTCTTAGACATGATTTGAGGTGTTCCTTTAACTTTCCATGTTTTTTATGTTTTTTATGGGCTATGGGGTCTTTTACCCCATAGGGTCTCATGTGTTTTTTTTGATGTGGGTTACACCGCACCCTCCGTGCCATAACCCAGGGGTGTCGTAGTGACCCCCCAACATAGACTCCATACCCTGGGACTGACTACTGTCTCCCAGGGCATGTAAAGTCACCATTGGCTGTGCTAGTCCCAAATTATGAGCAGAAACCAGTACAAACCATCATATTGTGGACGTACTGGTCGGGGCAATTCGATTGCCCCGGGGTCTGTTGTTCGAGGGGGCACATCTCCGTCCCCCCTGATCGAGTTTTGGCTGGTGGCAGTGGATACTACTTTTTATATTCGACCGCGAATATATCTCTATGGGATTTTCCCATTGTTCGAGGCTACCAACTTTAATTATTTAATTCTTATAGCCTCGAACATACCGTGGTTTATTTATTTAATATTAATTCGCCGGTTGGTATTTTTTGGCAGAACTCGATTCTAAAATGGCGTTTGTGTTCTCTTCTGTGACTCCAACCCAAGTCAAGCCTTTTGTTCCACTTTTTGGCGGGCTTCTCCACAGAAGCCTCCAAAAGTGGTGCCACTCTGTCTGGGTAACACAGCGGTTGTGGGAGGGGTTTTAGGCACCCTGGACTGAGTTACCTTGGTAACTCAAGTCGCACTCTTGTGTGATTGGCCCAAGGGGTGAGCCGGCCGGCTTGTTTTCACCTCTACGGCGAACCGAAAGGGTAGTACCCTTGTACCGGGGAACTCCGCGGCTGGTTTCTTCCCTGGCAGTGCAACGACCTTCATTTTCCTCCACGACGAGATCTTCTCTTCCTCTGGACGACGCTGCGACTTGCACCCGCTGCCAGGAACAACTGCCCCCGCTGGAGGATCCTCTCCATTTAAGGTACCCTGTTCCGCCTGTCTTCCCTTGCAACCGATTGAACGGGGTGTATTAAATCCTCGTCTCTCGAACCTGGGTTAGCCTGGGACACCCTAGCTAACTTTTCTGAACTGAACTAAACCTTTTTCGAACTACCTCCACAAACTTCGAAGACTCTGTGTAACTGTCTGATCTTGGGCATCTTCCGCCTGGCTCCCTGGAAAGTGGGCCTGGCACCTAAACTTCCTTGCTCACCAGTAGACTGTGCCTTCCTAACTTGCTGTGGTTCTTTAAAAAGTGTTTAGTGTGTATGCTTCCATAATTCTGTTTTTTCCCTCCCTTTTTATTTAACTTGTTGGAGTGCCATCGAACGTTAAGCGCTCACCTCTGTCTGGAAATAAGTGGTGCAAATGTTCCCCTTGAGTCCATCTGCAAAGCGGCAACCTGGAGTTCTGTACACACCTTTACAAAACATTACTGTCTAGATGCCCACTCTAGAGCTGATTCCCAGGTGGGACAAGCAGTATTAAGACACCTTTTCTCTACTGTTCCTTCTCACAACCCACCTCCAACTCCGGGTACTGCTCGCTAGTCTATGCACAGCATGTGATTCTAAGCAGATTAACAAACATCAGAAGACAATGCATTACTTACCGTAAAAGCATTTCTGATGGTTGTATCTGCTTAGATTCACATACGCCCACCCTTCCTCCCCGCTAGGATGGAAGGAACATAGACATCCTTTTATATCTCTCTCTTTCTGTACTCACTCACGTCTAGAAGGCTCCCTCGGGGAAGAAAAAATACAAACAGAGGGACCTCGACGTGTGAGGGATTGTGGGTACACCGCACGTCACTATAGGGATAGTGTTACAACACGCCTTGTCGACGTCCCCTTTTCGACTACGAAAAACAAAATGCAATACTCTGCAGTGACCACTGGATGTCGGACCTATGCACAGCATGTGAATCTAAGCAGATACAACCATCAGAAATGCTTTTACGGTAAGTAATGCATTGTCATATACTTTTACAACCAAGCTCTGGTCAGTGTTTGCTTGTGCTGCTGTATTTCTGTACCTATTTTGTATGCTCTGTGTACTGCCTAACTCTTCTTGAGGGAAGTCTGACTGCTCAGCCACAGCTACCAAGTGAATCTGTGTGGTACAGACTGCTACCAAGTGGGTTTACTGCCAAACACCTGTAGTCTTAAATCTTTTGCAGTGGTCCCTAAGGGAACTGCACAGGTTTCTGCCTAACACTGGTGTACAGCGGTGGGATTTGTATTGAGTATACATTTTAGTGTGCTTAAAGATACCTTAGTGCAACTAACCAAAAAGCTTAGCACTAAAAGAAGTATTTTCTAAAACCTGTCAACTATGGAAAGTTATAGTCAAGAGTCCCTTGCTACAAAAACTGCTGATTGTTTAAGAGTTCTCTGTAAGCATAAGAATCTCCTGACTAAAGGCAAGAAAATGGAGCTAATAGAAAGGTTGTTAGCAAACCAAAGTCTGGATGGTGGTTCAGAGGAATCTACCAATCCAGCAACTGTAGATAACAGCAATGATATTGATATGAATGTTAGTATTGATAACTTTGAGTCAGAAGCAGAAGAGGAGGTGGAAGATGTTAGAGTTGTCTCCCCTGGGCCTCTACCTGCCCTGCCAGCTGTGCCTACTGGACCCTTACCAGGTCCCACACTTAATCCTCAATATATGGAACTAGAAAAAATGAAGCTTGAATTAGAATTCAAAAAAATTAATGCTCAAACAGAACAACGGCACCAAGAACTAAGGCTCAGAGAAATGGAGCTCAACCATGAGCTAGAAATGAAAAAATTGTATGTGGAAAGTGCTTCTCTCTCCGAATCCTCTAGGAGTTCCAGTCCCAAAAGACCCCGGATGCCTAAGGAGTTGGTGGGTATGTATGAACCTAAGTTGGATGTGTTGGACTGGTTGAGTTTGTTTGAATATAATCATGGGCTCCAGAACATTACAGGAAATTAGTTATTTTCCTGGTTGTTCTCTAGGCTCCCCCCTGTTGCAACTGATGTGGTAATGGAGTTGGGGGAGGAAGATAAGAAGGATTATGAATGTGTGAAACTAGCTTTGATAGCTAGATTTGGGAAGACCCCTTCCCAGTACCTTAAGAGGTTTAGGACCCTCAAAAAGCATGATGGTACCCCTTGGGCTACCTGGGTGAGTGAAAGTTTGAAGAACTTAGAGGGATGGATTTAGGGTTACAAGGTGAACACTTATGAGGGAATGAAGAATCGTGTGATGTTGGAGTCAATTTATGATGCCTGCTCTCCTGAGCTCAGACAGCACTTGGCTGATTCAAAGGAATTAGATTCCAGGAAACTAGCTAAGGCTGCTGACTTGTGGGTTGCCAACAGTGCTACTCACAAGGACTCTGGGGTAACTCAGAAAAAGGATGAGGGAAAGCAGCCAAAAAGGACTCCAAAGAGAATTCAAATATTTCCAATCCCAAAGAGGACCCCAAACAGAACCATAAGGGTAAACTACAAGGAAAACCAAATCAGAGTAGTGTACCCTCTGGTGGTAAACCAGAAGGAGGTCAGAGCAAGCCCCCATTCCAGAAAGCATTTGTTAAATGCTTTGTTTGTGGCTCGCCTGACCATGTAAAAGGAGATCCCAGATGTAAGGATAAACCTTCAGGGGTCCAGTTTGTCTCCTTCGCCTTCGCTCCAGAGGAGGAAGTACAAATGGCAAGTGGAAACTTTCTACTGCTGGCTGATGAACCCATTGGAGTGTCAGCCAGTGTTTCTTTAGTGTCTCTGGGTCTGTGGGAACAACAGAATTTAAATCTCTATAACTCTATCCCAGATAATACTAAAGAGTATTATAAGGACAGTGTCCAGGTGAATGTCCAGGAGACTCCTGCCATTAGGGACACTGGGGCCAGCATAACTGTGGTGGATAAATATTTTTTTCAGGCTGAGGATGTTGCTAAGGCACCCAAACGCCTCACCAGGTTAGCTGGAGGGCCTGTGCAGATGCTTCCCCAATTACCAGTTCTCATCCAGTGTAATGACATCACTGTGAAGATACCTGTCAGCATACAAAGTGAGGTGCCAGGAAGGGTTCTGTTGGGTACTGACCTGAAAACTCTTGGAGTAGTGTCACATACCCCCAGACCGCCTAGTAAAAGGTTACAGGAGCTCACCAGACCTGCGAGGGAGAGAACCATGAGTGATACTCCCCAGGAGATGATGAAGAAAGATATCACTCCTACACCACTGGAATTATTTATTTATTTTATTATTTATTTTATTTTATATATTTGTTACACGCCCAGACCCTCGGGTGTCACGGCATGGTTATAAGACAGCTTAGCAATTAGCAAAATTCAAAACATTACATTCTGTGAGTTACAGAGTATTCGCAATTGCAGAGTAATCACAGTAGTATACAATGGACTAAATATTCACACCCGTATAAGATGGACGGGGTCCTGTCGTTAGGTGCTAATATTGGTTGAATAACCATGTTTTTAACTGTTTCTTGAAGACGGTGAATGAGGGAGCTTTTTTGATGTTGATGGGTAGGGAGTTCCATTGTTTGGGGGCTAAAGTGGTGAAACTGCTGCCCCCTGCTCTAGTGGTTTTGAATCGGTCCAGGAGGAGTTTGTCATTGGATCTAAGAAATCTCATGTCGGTTTTGGGATGCAGAGTATTATTGAGGTAGATAGGTCCTTTTTTGGTGAGGCATTTGTGGGTGATGCATAATGTTTTAAATATAATTCGGGCTTTGATAGGGAGCCAATGGGCATCTTTCCTGGTCTTGGATATATGGTCTGATTTTTTTAAGCCTAGGGCTGCCCTCAGGACTTTATTTTGCAATAGTTGCATTTTGGCTAGGTTAGTGTTGGAGGTACCCAGTAGTAATACATTGCAGTAGTCCAATTGCGATAGGATCAGAGCTCTGGCTAGGGTAAGACAATTTGCTGGGGTCAGAAATTGTCGGCTGAGCGCAATTAGTTTGGAGGTGTAGGCCGTTGAGGATGAGAGTACATTGATCTGTTTAGTCATAGTGAGGCTAGAATCGATGTACACTCCCAGTGTTTTTACTTGATTCGATACTGGGATATTGGCACCGTCGATGTTGATGGTTGAATATTCTGGCTGGAGGGTTGCTATTTTGGCTGGAGATCCTACGATGAGGATTTCAGTCTTCTCGTCGTTAAGACATTGGCCCTCATTACGACCCTGGCGGAAAGTGACTGACCGGACCGCAACAGCGTAAATAGCGTTTCCGCCATTGCACGAAGGAGCAAAGAGCGGTCCATTCCGACCCATCGGGCACGAGCACCACGCCATGGCAGAAGTGCAAAGTCCGCGATGGCGGAAATGACCCCAAAACGGCCCACACCGCCGCCGTACGTCGCCCTAGGTGCCATACCGCCACCCAACACAGCGGACACCGCAGAGTGCGCCTACCGGAAAGTACGGTGACCGGAAATATACGGAAACGGAAGTAAAAACATGGGCCCGGAACGGGAAACATCCCGCCGTACACCTATAAAACCACTAAAACCACACAACCACTAAAAACACTACCCCGAGATACACCCCAACCCGTCATCCACCCTAGCGAAACCAAGACAAATGGTAAAAGTAGCGAAGAAAGCGTGCGACCGCAAGCGGCAGGTCCACTTCTCCCGCGAGGAACTCACCGTGCTAACAGAGACCCTCCAGGAGAATGCTGCCGTCGTCTTCTCCACGCAAATGACCAGGACGGCACTTGCGAACAAGAAGGCCATATGGGCTCTGGTGGCACAGCGGGTAAGCGCGGTGGGGACCGCACCCCGCAACCCACAGCAATGCAGAAAGCGGTGGGACGACCTGCGGATACGCGTCCGCAGCATACTCTCTGCCAACCGCAACATTGCCACAGCCACCGGGGGAGGTCCTGAATCACCCATCAAGTTGACCCCCTGGGAAGAAATCTGTGCCTCCACCATCGGAATGGAGAGCATTGAGGGAGTCGGAGGGATGGAGAAAGGAGTGCAGACATCAGAAGAATCAGGTAGGTGTGCCAGATAAAACAATGCTAAATCCACTATGTCCAATCATGTGAAGTACCATGTGTCCACATAGTGCAACAGAAACACATGTCCAGGAGAACGTACACACACATCGCCCTTATAGCGCACTTTAAAACCACAATAAATACATAAATAATTAAAAACCCCTAAAACACCCACCACACGTCCAGCAGGCACACCCTAACTGCAGGCTGCCAAACAACTGCACCCTCACCCCACACACAAATGAAAGCACCTCCAAGGCCCCGACCCAAATCACCCTCATGTACCACCCCAATGCATGTGATACAATGCCATTCCAATACCCACAGACCCATTATTAACCCTCGCCCTCCTTTACTCCACCACAGGGTCCGATCCAAACGACGAGCATCAGGACACCCCTACCAGCACACCTGCAAAGAGGGCCAAGACCAACGGCCAAAGACCCTCCACCTCAGCTGCACGCATCAAGACACGGCAGCAGCACAAATCAGGTGGCAGCACAGAGGAGGGAACATCAACAGGCACCCCAGCAGCCAGCATGCCCACAACACCACCACCACAGGTCCCCCCAACGGATGCCACAGAAGGCACTGCCTCTGGTGGCAGCAGCACCATAGGTGACACCCCATTGATGGCAGCATGCTCCGACACAGAAGACGGGGATGTCGAAGTCAGATCCATCCATGACCTGTCCCAATCCCCCTGTCTGTCCCATCCCGTACAACATGAGAATACCACGCAGGGGCACCCACAAGACGACGACTGGCCATCCCCCCCAAGCCCTGTGGCAAGGCAACATGAGGTCAACAGCCCCTCTGTGACACCCCCGCAAATGGCCATGGCCCAGCAGAGGCAACAGTCCCTCGACCAGTTAATCGTGCAACAGCAGCAACTGGCCACGCTCCTCAAGGACCATGCCGATGAATGTGGGGGCACTAAGGCAGACATAGAAACATCAACTGAGACACTTAGGGCAGAAATGGAGAGAGGTACAGAGACACTAAGGGCACAAATGGAGAGTAGCACCGAGAGCCTGAGAGTCCAAATGGAGAGTAGCACCGAGAGCCTGAGAGTCCAAATGGAGAGTAGCACCGAGAGCCTGAGAGTCCAAATGGAGAGAAGCACCGAGAGCCTGAGGGGGGAACTGCATGCGACGTCCAAAGACGTATGTGCCGAACTTGCCGCAGTGCGCCGTGTGCTCACTGAGCTCTCACAAACCCTTAGGGACATGCATGGACGTGAGCAGGCAGAGACATCATCTGTTGCAAGTTCCGTCCAGGGCAGCCCCCAACGTAGATCTGGGAGGAACCTGCGCTCCACAGGCAGGGGTGCCCCTGATACCCGCAGAGGGGGCTTGCAATAGCGACAGCCCACTGACAATGAGCATCTTTGGACACTGGTGTTCGGGGGGGAGGTAGGAGGGTGGAGGGGGTGTGTTGGGCTCACTTGGGTGGCGGGTCGATAGGGTGTTCAACATGATATCACATATGCCATAAACAAGTGCACGATCAACCAATGAGATGTGTCGACAATGATCATTATGTACTAGGCCATCATAGGCGTACAGTCCATATTGTGCAGGTACCAGACACACACAGTGCCACGAGTCCCGTGTCCATGTATCAGCCACCAGGCGTGAGTGCTAGAAGCATGCATCAATGAGATGCTGACGAATGTCACGGCCCTCCGGTGCCTCGCAGACTCCTTGAGGTGCTGCCACATCCCCACCCTCATCATGACCATCATCAGGTGCTTGCAGTTCTGCGTCAGGGGGCATGGGCACATTTCTACGTACGCACATGTTGTGGAGCATGACACATGCCATCACCATCTTTGCAACCTTCTCATGGCGGTACAGGAGTGCCCCGCCAGACCTGCTGAGGCAGCGGAAACGAGTCTTCAGTAGGCCGAATGCCTGTTCAATGACCACACGGGTACGTGAGTGGGCATGGTTGTAGTCCTCCTCTTGCTGGTCCCGTGGGTTCCGGACTGGTGTGAGGAGCCATCTCTTCAGTGGATACCCAGCATCACCTGTATGTGGACGATAAACGTATGATGTGGAATGCCATTGCTACGTACGCACACCCCTCCCCCCTTCCTGCCAGGTCATTGCCGCATCACATACCCCACATCATCATGCATGAAAAGAGACTCACCGAGTAGCCAGGATCTGTTCCCTGCGTGTCGCTCCATGTAGCGTGGTATAGTAGAGTTCCTCAAGACCATAGAATCATGGGTTGATCCAGGGAATCTGGCACAACAATGTGTAATGATCCTGTTGGAGTCACACACCATCTGTACATTCAGGGAATGAAATTGTTTTCGGTTGCGGTACTGGGCCTCCATGGCATGTGGGACGACCAATTCCACATGGGTGCAGTCGATGGCACCAATGCAACCCGGTATGCCGGCAAGTGCATGGAATCCCACTTTGGTGTTGGTAATTTCCTGCTCCGAGCGTGGTAGAGAGATGTAGTCGTCTGCGTGCTTCAGGAGGGCATCGAGCACTTGCATTAGTGTCCGTGAGAACAGTGGCTGAGAAATGCCATGCAACTGTCCGACTGTGTGCTGGTAGGTGCCTGTGGCCAGGAAGTGGAGTACAGACACCACCTTCAGTAGGGGTGGGCTGGCGGTTGGGTTATCTATCATGCTGACAAGGTCAGCCTGTGTCATGTCCACTATTGCGGCTATGGTGTCCCGGTCCAAACGGTAGAGGGTGTGGATCTGCTCATCAGTGAGGTTGAACGGATGTGCTCGGAGGCGTGGGATTGCGGGCTGCCTGCGTGGTGGTAGTGGCTGTGCTGGCGGCCCTTGCGGGCCCTGCCTTGGCCTCCTCCTCCTCCTGCGTCTCCTCCGTGCGGCCGGTTGTAGTTGGTGTTCGTCTTCTTCTTGGAGTTGGAGTGCTTGCAGTGCTATCAGGTCCCCCAGGGCCAACATCGCGAGTCCTGCCGGTAGCATTTCGGAGTGGGTGTGGTTGTGGGAGGAGACTGGGTGTGCACTTTATGTGTTTTCAGGCTGTATGGCCTCCACCTGTGGTGATTCATTCCACCTGTGCAAGCTGCTCTCCCCTTTGGCCGAGCACGTCCCGCACACAACGCTGCTATTCGTGGAATGGCATCTTGCTATTGCAATCATGTATTTGTACCCGATGGCCGTGTAACATTTGTTGATATGTACATTCGGCTATGGTCCCATTGTTTCACATACAATCTTTGCAGTCGCGAACAGACTTGTGATGGGTCAGTGGAACGTAGTACTCGAGTAACGGTGGGCCCTCATGCATCACTGTACCGAGTTGCAACGACGGGCGGGGCGTCCCATTAGTGGGTGATGGCAGTTGCCATTTTCACACACAGCCGCACTAGATGGATTAATTTGTGAGTTCAAACGGCCACAGATGCCTTTTCGACGTGATGTTGCAAATGAGGAATTCGAAGGCCGGCGCTTTCGGTTTTCGGCTAGCGGAGAGGAGATGCCCACAGGTCTGACTGCAAATATAACGTTCTATTGTTCGATGTCCTTGAGACAGAGGCCATGGCGAGGAAGCAATGATTGATATGAATAGTTTGGGATGCGCAATAGTGACGTGGCCGATGAGGCCGGACGTTCCCAAATACATGTAACTTCACAACACTGGAATTACGGGCTGGGGCACTGTGGATTTTGCAGGCTGCATAACGCACAGACTCAATGGAAAAATCGAATGTTTTGTGAGTACATTTTCAGGCGTTTTTATAACAGGATGAGGGAATGATGAATGGATGCATGGGCAGGTGATTTGATACAGGGTTTGCCATGTACAGTGCTTCTTGGAATCTATCCGGTTCCCCTGCGCTATGTGATGCAGGGCTGCCATAGTGGGACCATCGTCTATCTGGCCTTGTTGAGCCCTCCCTGTCTCGACGCGCCTTCAGACACTTGTGTCCATGCACGTTAACATTCCCATCTGATGGAATCTGTTTTGACAGTCGCATGCACAGGTACACTCGTTTGTGATGGTGTTTACACCTCGATATAGATGGTTATGAGTCGCAAGTGGTTTTGGGGTGGTGATGATCCTTTGGAGTGGGCTAGCATGCATATGGCTGTGGATTTAGTGTGATCATTGGAGTGAGTTGTTCGAATGTAGTTCTGATGGCCATTCTGTTCTTTTTCTTTTCTTTTGGTTGACAGGTATCTCCTCCCCTTTTGCCACTGCCATCTGTATGCCACTCCTGCAGATGGCGTTTACTCACGACACCTGCTGCTTCGTGTTAATCAGTGGAGCAGCATTACGATCTTATGGGACGATCGCCAATGGGCCACATGCCCTTACGCAGTACTAGTGGCTCGGAGCAACATTTCGGCCTTTCAGTTGGACTAGTGCCTCCCCATTGGGACGGGCCTGCGGTTCTGTGCGCTTCCATGTTGCCTTTTCGTACGTGAATGTGGCTCTGTGTACCATGATGGAACAGGGCGTCACACAAGTAGTAGCTGGTCATTCCTTGCGGATGCAGCCCACAATGGTGATATGTGTTTTGGAGTTCATGGACTAATGGCTGTATGAGCTTGGTGATTTAGTTGTGCATTAAATTTCTATTCTGATATGGGCCGTGTAGCGTTCTTCTTTGCGAGTGATGTGGCATATTCCTATTCGGGGTGCGATGTATTGTGAGGAGATCTGCATTGGGTTCCGGTTTCGGAGTATAGTCGCGTGGTACTGTGCTGGGCGCGTTTGCCTACGGAGCCCAGTGAGGTCAGGGATGGGGGCTGCCAATATGACTGTTTGAATGTTGTCATGCTCAGGGGCGGGGGATTGGGTTTTGTGTAACAGACGCCGGTCAGCCAGGTGGACTGGTGGAATGATGTGATTTTCGGAATATTGCTGGTCACAGGTGCCTGTGTTTGCGTGCGTTTCGGGGGGGGGGGACTGTGGTCATGTCCATTGGAATGGCTTCTGTATTCGTGCCATCTGTGCCCTGCCGCTCCCATTGGCCCCTCTTGTGAGTCTTTTGTTCGTTGGCATGCATGGGTGACTTGTACATTTCAATGGTTGCATTGTGACTTCATTGCACCTACGGGGAGTTGTACTTTGTGGGCAGGGAGCGGTGCACAGGCACTCAGTGGGGCCGTTTACGGTTGATTCGCGATGCCGTACTTCTCACCATGGCGGAATGGTGCTTTCCGCCATGCTTGATGGCGTTAGGTACATGTCCGCTAGGGTCGGAATTCGCGTACCCTTGCGCCATGGTGGTATTTACGGTTTGGCATGGCGCGCGCGCGCGTACTTGGTGCAGTTAGCGTTGCCGTTCACTGCGGTGTCGCTAATGGCTTCGTACTTTGCGGTGGCGGGTCATAGTCGCACCGGGCGCTATTTGATGGCGGTATTGCATCTCCGCCATCGTTTTCCGATTTCCGCCAGGGTCGTAATGAGGGCCATAGACTGTTTAGTGCCATCCAATTTTGTATGATGACGTAGATTTTGTTGATTGTTAATGTATCCTGGTCATAGTTGCCTGTAAGAGGTATGAGGATCTGGGTGTCATCTGCAAAATTTGTGTATATGACACCCATATCGTCAAGAGCTGAGAACAGGAGCTTGGTATAAGCGTTGTAAAGTGTGGGAGAAAGGCAGGAGCCTTGAGGTACTCCTATGGGGACTGGGATGGGGTTGGCTGCTTCTTTGCCTATGGACACTCTAGAGGTGCGGTCGGTTAAGAATGATTTCACCCAGGTAGTGGCTGCACTGGAGAAATTGAACTCCCGGCCAAGTGAGTTACAGAGTTTGTCATGGTCCACCAGGTCGAACGCGGCTGAGAGGTCCAACAGCAGGAGAATGCAGAGTGTCCCTGAATCTCTGATGGCATCCATCTGGATTTTGAGGTCCAAAAGATCTGTTTCAGTGCTGTGATTGGGCCTGAATCCTGATTGCCTGGTACCTAGGAGCTGGTTAGATTCTAAGTGGGTTTGAATTTGGTTATAGGCTAGTTTGTCAATAATTTTAAGTAAAAATGGGACAGTGGTTATGGGGCGATAATTGGTTGGAATGGTGGGGTCTAGATTTGGTTTTTTTAGAAGCGGGGTAACCCAGGCTTCTTTGATGCAGGTTGGGACTGTGTTGGAGCTGAAAGGGGCATTGACAAATTTAGTGATGATGGGGGTCAGGGTGGGTGCACAGGCTTTGACTAGTTTGGCTGGGACAGTATCTCCTTTGCAGTTGGATGCTTTTAGTTTGGATATAGTGTCCAATACGAGTTCGTGGGTGACTGGTGTGAACTGAAAGGGGGGGTTTGGAATTGTCATTGGCTGGGGTGCGCGGGGTAGGGGTGGGGGAGTTCTTGGTTGCTAGGAGTAGTTTTTTGGAGTTGATTTTATTTTGCAGCATGCTAATTTTGGAAGCAAGAGCATCTTGTATGGTGGTACACTATTCTTTGCTTGTGTTAGTAGGTGTGTCGCACGGAAGTGGATTTTCAAGTTCTCTAAGGATAGAGAAGAGCTCTTTAGAGTCTGATGCTGCATTGCTAATGCGAACATTGTAAGTGTTAGCTTTATGGGTGATGATAGCTGATTTATAGAGGGTATTGGCGTCTTTGAATGCTTTGGCTGAGTCCGGGGAAGGATGTTTGTTGTGGGCATGCTCGAGGGAGCGTTTTTTCCTTCTAAGGGCGATTAGTTCCTCGTTGAACCAGAAGTTAGATTTTTTATTGATGCGTTTTAATTTGGATGTGATCGGAGCTATGGTGTCAATTGCTGTGGAGAGGCATTCGTGGTAGTACTCAGCGATGGTGGTTGGGTGATTGCTGTGGATTGAGTGGGTATCTAGCAGTTTGTTCAGGGTGGGGTCGAGGTTTTCAGCTGTGAGCTTTTTAGGGTTTCTGCTTTCGATGGTATCCATGATTATATTCTTGGGTATGCAGGAGTCGTCACTTGTGATCGTGAATTCTATGCAGTGGTGGTCTGTCCAGCTGAGTGGGGTAATTGGGCCTACAGTGATATTAGTATTGAGGGTGAGGATCCAATCAAGAGTTCTGCCTTTGGAATGGGTAGGGGCATTGACGTGTTGACAGAAATTCATGTCATTTAGTGCCAGGAGAAGGGCGGTTGCTTTAGTATCTTGGTTGTCATTAAAACCGAGATTCAAGTCGCCAATGATGATACATTTCGTTTTGGGTTTAAGGAAGGGCGCTAGTATTAGTGGGATGTCTGTTTCTGGGTGGCTGTTTGTGCTAGGAGATCTATATATGACCACTATATTAATTGTGGTTTTTTCATTTAACGTGAGTTTGGCGAGCAATAGTTCGTACCCTGCGATATTTTCACTGGAGCTTGATCTTAATTTGATGGTATTATTTGCAATGATGGCAACACCGCCTCCTGGAGTGGTGGTTCTATCAGATCTGAGAATGGTGTAGTCTGGTGGGGTGGCCAATGCTAGCAGGGGACCTGAGGCTTGGTGAAGCCAGGTTTCTGTGATGACTAACAGATCAAGGTCAAGTTCGGTGATGAGGTCATGAATTTCAATGGCGTGGGGTCCAAGGGAGCGGGTGTTGATGAGTGCATTTTTGAGACTAATGGGACGGTTGGGTTCCTTAGTGGGAGTATTTTTAGTTAGTGGGCAGCTTAGTGGAGTCGTTTTGGTTGCTGAAGGCTGGGTATGTTTAATATTGGTTGTAAGGGCCGTGGGTTTGGGTGAACTGGGTGGCTGGGCCCTGGTGGTGGGGTAGTGGTGTGGAAACCCTGTGCATACTCTTAGTCGGGCTGTTCTCTCATATCCTAGGATAGGGTGTGTTTTACCATTACTTGATGGATTGGGGGGTGCATGTGGATCGTTGGTGAAGGCTGGGATGGGATAGTGTTCCTTACTAGTTGTGTGGGGGACCTTAGGGCTAGGGGTGAGAGTGGAGGAGGATGGGAAGGGAGGTGTGGTGGGTAGGAAGGGGTTAGGACAGGGGATGGGATGGTGTCAAGGGCAGGCTAGTTTGGTAAGCCCATTACTAAGGGCGATGAAGTGGTTGCCAGTGCATGGGGTGTCCGCTTGGGGTACCTAGTAGCATGGTCTACTACAACAAGGATAAACCTGTTGCCTGAGGAGGTTGGGGGACCAAGGGGACCAACAATGTCAATCCCTACCCTCTCAAATGGGACTCCCACTACTGAGAGAGGCACTAAAGGTGCCACATTCTTGGACCCAACCTTACCAGAAATCTGGCAGGTATGGCTTGGGGGTATGGGGTGTACAACTTGCTATCACTGAACAAAAAGAAGCAAAGGGGAAACCCAAGACTTCCAAGAAACAGCCAACAGCAAGCACTCCAGTGCTTCCAACAAGGACTTCCCCGAGGTTGTCCAAAGTTACACTTGTAACTCCACCTCCAGCTGAGGCTGAGAGGGAGGTACAACCCTGTATGGTGGAACTAGACTCTGAAGAAGAGCTAGTGGAAGGCCAGGAACTCATTGGAGATCTGGATCCTGTTGACCATCCTGAGCTGCAGTCTTTACTGGCAGAAGGTGGACCCAACAGGGCAGACGTCCGTAAGGGGCAGAGAGAATGTCCAACTCTGGAAGGTCTTCACAAACAGGCAGCTTCTCAGGCTGATAGGCAAGAGCCTGGGAAGTATAGGTTGCACTGGGAAGATGGCCTCTTCTACAGTGAACCAACTGAGTCTGCACCTGGAGACTACAAGCGGCTTGTAGTACCTCACAAAAACAGACAATAGTTCTTGCAGGTAGCCCACGAGATTCCTTTGGCTGGTCACTTGAGTTTCAAGAAGACCAAGGAAAGGCTCTCACTCTACTTTTATTGGACAAAAATGGGGGCTGAGGTAGATAAGTTTTGCAAGAGCTGCCATACCTGCCAGAATTCTGGTAAGGTTGGGTCCAAGAATGTGGCACCTTTAGTGCCTCTCCCAGTAGTGGGAGTCCCATTTGAGAGGGTAGGGATTGACATTGTTGGTCCCCTTGATCCCCCAACCTCCTCAGGCAACAGGTTTATCCTTGTTGTAGTAGACCATGCTACTAGGTACCCTGAGGCAATTCCTATGAGGACTGTTATAGCTCTGGCTGTGGCTAAGGCCCTCCTTGGTATTTTTACCAGGGTTGGGTTTCCTAAGGAAGTAATCTCTGACAGGGGGTCAAATTTTATGTCCCACTACATGAAAGCCATGTGGAAAACCTGCAGAGTTACCTACAAGTTCTCTACCGCCTACCACCCTCAGACAAATGGGTTGGTAGAAAGGTTCAACAGAACCATGAAGAGCATGATAGGTGCTTTAGAGGATCCCCTTAAGAGAAAGTGGGACCTTCTATTGCCATGCCTTCTCTTTGCTTATAGAGTAGTCCCTCAGGAGGGAGTAGGTTATTCTCCCTTTGAACTTCTCTATGGCCATCCCGTCAGAGGTCCATTGGCCCTGATTAAGGAGGGGTTGGAGAGTGCTCCTTCCCCCAAACCAGTCAGAGTGACTGACTATGTGATAGGTCTCCGAAGGAGAATGTCACAAATGAGGGCAGAAGCTATTGATAACCTGAAAGCTGGACAAGCCCTGGTCAAGCATTGGCACGACCAGAAGGCTAACATGGTTGAGTTCACTCAAGACCAGCTAGTTCTAGTTATGATCCCAACAAGGCAGAGGGCCTTGCAAGATAAATGGATGGGACCCTTCAAGGTTGTGGGTAAACTTGGGGAGGTGAACTATCTGGTGGACTTGGGCAATCCCAAGGAGGCTCCTAGAGTCTTCCACACCAACTGACTAAAGGCGTATGTCTCCAGACCTGAAGTAGGAGCTTTGCTTCTAGCTTCAACAGAAGAGGAAGAAGAGAGTGAAGCTCTACCTGATCTCCTCAGAGGCTTACCCTTGGACGAAAAGATTGAAGGAGTAAATCTCTCTTCAAATCTGACACCTGAGCAACAAGAAGAGTGCAAAGCCATGTTAAATCAGTTTGCCTCTCTGTTCTCACTTTCACCAGGCTTGACCCCTTGGGGACAGTATGATATACTCACTGGTGACTGTCTGCCAGTCAGAAGCAGAGGATATAGAATGTCAGAAAATGTAAGGACCCATGTTAAAGGGGAGGTCAAGAAGATGCTTGATCTCGGGGTAATAGAGCCCTCTACTAGCCCATGGTCTAGCCCAGTTGTGTTAGTACCAAAGGCAGGATCCAAAGAATTGAGATTCTGCGTGGACTATAGAGCTCTTAATGCAGTCACCAAGACTGATGCCCACCCTTTGCCAAGGACAGATGAGTTGGTGGATAGACTTGGTTCAGCCAAGTTCCTCAGCACATTTGACCTTACGTCAGGCTATTGGCAAATAGCCTTGACAGACCATGCCAAGGAGAAAACTGCATTTTCCACCCCAGTTGGCTTGTACCAGTTTAAGGTCATGCCTTTTGGATTAAAAAATGCACCTGCTACATTCCAAAGGATGGTGAACCAAGTTCTGAATGGGATGGAGGACTTCTGCATGGCATACTTGGAGGACATTGCAGTATTCAGCCAAACCTGGGAAGAACATGTGAACCACTTAGGATATGTTTTGCAGGCTCTTGGACAGGCCAATCTGACCATAAAGGCAAGTAAATGCCAAATTGGTCAGAGTAAGGTGGTCTACCTTGGGTATGAGGTAGGAGGTGGAGAAATAAGGCCTTTGCTCAGTAAGATTGAAGCTTTGCAAAATTGGACAACACCTACTACTCAAACCCAGGTGAGAGCTTTCCTAGGCCTCACTGGGTATTACAGGAATTTAATTGAGAACTATGGGACCATAGCTTCTCCACTGAATGTGATCTCCTCTCCAAAATTCCCTAAGAAGGTCAAATGGAATGAGGAATGCAATCAGGCCTTTGAAAACCTGAAGAAAGCTCTTTGCCAAGCACCAGTACTGAGAGCTCCTGACTACCACCAAACTTTCATTGTGCAGACAGATGCATCTAATGTAGGTATAGGTGCAGTCCTTAGTCAACTGGATGAGAAGGGTAGGGAGCACCCCAGTTGCTTCATCAATAGAAAACTGAAGGATCCTGAGACAAGGTGGGCAACAATCGAAAGAGATTGTTGTTCGAGGGGGCAATCGGAGTTTTGGCTGGTGTCAGTGGATACTACTTTTTATATTCGACCGCAAATATATCTCTATGGGGTTTTCCCATTGTTCGAGGCTACCAACTTTAATTATTTAATTCTTATAGCCTCGAACATACCGCCGGTTTATTTATTTAATATTAATTCGCCGGTTGGTATTTTTTGCCAGAACTCGATTCTAAAATGGCGTTTGTGTTCTCTTCTGTGACTCCAACCCAAGTCGAGCCCTTTGTTCCAAGTTTTGGCGGGCTTCTCCACAGAAGCCTCCAAAAGTGGTGCCACTCTGTCTGGGTACCACAGGGGGTGTGGGAGGGGGTTTAGGCACCCTGGACTGAGTTACCTTGGTAATTCAAGTCACACTCTTGTGTGATTGGCCCAAGGGGTGAGCCGGCCGGCTCACCACTTAGCATGTTTGATTGACAGCTAGGCTGAGTAAATGGGGGTGTGCTGCATAAAAGCAGGGCTTTGGGGACTGGAACTTCAGAAGTCGCCACAGGACCTAAGAATCCGAGGAGGGAGAAGCTGAGCCGGCCTGCAACGACGACACCACCGGTGGAGCCCTGCTGAACCGCCTCACCACTTTTCCCAACGACAGAGGACATCTCCAGCCCGGAGAGTCTTCTTCCTTCGACTGGTGGGGATAACCAGTCTACCTTCTATTCGCCTTCTTGGAGCATCTCGTGGCTGCCTTGCCTATGCCAAGCACCCCGGCAACCGGGATACCACGTTTTCACCACTACCACGAACCGAAAGGGTAGTACCTTTGTACCGTAGAACTCCGCGGCTGGTTCCTTCCCTGGCAGTGCAACGACCTTCATCTTTCCTCCACGACGAGATCTTCTCTTCCTGTGGACGATGCTGCGACTTGCACCCGCTGCCAGGAACAACTGCCCCCGCTGGAGGATCCTCTCCATTTAAGGTACTGTGTTCCGCCTGGCTTCCCTTGCAACCGATTGAAGGGGGTGTATTAAATCCTCGTCTCTCGAACCTGGGTTAGCCTGGGACACCCTAGCTAACTTTTCTGAACTGAACTAAACCTTTCTCGAACTACTTCCACAAACTTCGAAGACTCTGTGTAACTGTCTGATCTTGGGCATCTTCCGCCTGGCTCCCTGTAAAGTGGGCCTGGCACCTAAACTTCCTTGCTTACTAGTAGACTGTGCTTTCCTAACTTGCTGTGGTTCTTTAAAAAGTGTTTAGTGTGTATGCTTCCATAATTCTGTGTTTTCCCTCCCTTTTTATTTAACTTGTTGGAGTGCCATCGAACGTTAAGCGCTCACCTCTGTCTGGAAATAAGTGGTGTTAACGAAGATTTGTCCAACAAGTAATCTGGGATGTACATATGATAATAGTGATTGCGTTTTGAACTGATCTTACCAATTTAGTGCTAGTGTGTTTTATAAGTGTGTGTTAAATAAATAAGTATATACTTTTACAACCAAGCTCTGGTCAGTGTTTGCTTGTGCTACTGTATTTCTGTACCTATTTTGTATGCTTTGCATACTGCCTAACTCTTCTTGAGGGAAGTCTGACTGCTCAGCCACAGCTACCAAGTGAATCTGTGTGGTACAGACTGCTACCAAGTGGGTTTACTGCCAAACACCTGTAGTCTTAAATCTTTTGCAGTGGTCCCTAAGGGAACTGCATAGGTTTCTGCCTAACACCCCTTTAATGTTCCATGTGGCTAGTTTGAATTTGTTTAGTGTTGCTACGTCGTTTCTGCTGCTTTGTTTCTGTTTGGTGTTTTTGGGTGCTTAAAGCAGCTTTTCTTGAGTGCTTGTCATTCAGAAAAAGATATTCATATATTCGAAGTGGAGTCGTTGGTCCCGGTTGGGATCGGGTGGGGCCGGTTTTGGCCCTGGTCGGTGCACGTCTCAAACTGCTGGCTTGTTTCTTCTGGGAACTCTTCCCCCAACTTAAGTCCCTTCTTCCCTTTTCCCCTCCCTGTCGGGCAACCCCCAACCCGCCCGAAGATAACCCCTCCCTAGATAACTTAGTGAACAGTGCTGTGCTCGGGGCGCTGGTGCCCTCCAAGGAACACCTATCCCGAGGTGTATATAACGGACTTATGCTCATGTTCCGATCGCCCAAGTCGAGCTGGATGTGGAGTTTTTTCAGGGCGGATCACTCCCGTTCCTCTCTCTCCTTCGTGGTCTAGGCATTTCACGTAATGGGCAGCATCCAATATTGTCTAGAAAGGTGTTGGCTTCCTCTGGTAATGTGAAGAATTGTGTTTTTTCAGCATGGAGGATGCGTAATTTGGCTGGAAAGAGCATTGAGTATTGGATTTGTTCCTCTCGGAGGCGGCGCTTAACTCCACCGAAGGCTCTGCGGGATGCTTGCACCGCCGGTGAAAAATCAGGGAAAATCTGGACTTTGTCGCCATCATATTGAATGTCACCTTTGTCTCTGGCTAACCTGAGTATTAGGTCACGGTCTCTGAAATTCAGCAGTTTGGCGATGATGGGGCGAGGTGCCGTTCCCGGGATTGGGCAATTGGTTGGAATCCTGTGAGCCCTTTCAACTACGCATAGAGGAGAGAAGGTGGTTGCTCCGAAGATTTCTTTGCATAGTTGTTCCACAAAGTCTTCCATCTTCACAGGATTGTGTTGCTCTCTAATCCCTACCAGCCTAATGTTGTTGCGGCTGCGCCCTTCTAAGACTTCGTTTTTGGCTACGATTTCTTTTACTTGGCGCTCTAGTGATGTCACTTTGGTGGACAGGGATGTGGCTTTGTCCTCAAGATCGGAGACCCTCTGTTCTACGGTGTCCAGCCTTTCGCCATGTTTATCTAGGCGATGTTGTATTTGGTCCACTTTGGATGAGAGGGTGTCGATTTTGGCATCTAGGTTGCCTATGCCTGTTTTGAGTTTGAGCAGTATTTCTCATAGGGGGGTGTTGATTCGGTTTCCTGTTCCATGCTTGGTGTTGGCGCTATTTCTCGATTCGTCTGCTTGGGAGTTTTGGCTATGGCCCCGGTTTCGAACATTAATTTTCGCTGCGATTTGTCCGTTTTGCCCATACTGGTGTGGTTTCTTTACTTTGCTGGGTTGGTCCAGGGGCGGTGGCGCGGCTCTCAGCACGGATGAGCCTGTGCTGTTTGGGGTTACGCCTCTGGTTGTAGAAGGGCACACTCGGCTGTCTTGGGGATGTTACCGATCTTATGCGCTCTGATTCCGGCGGAAGATTGAGTGGGCGGCTTGAGTGATATTTATGTGGGGCAGTGGTTGTTGAGCCCGTTGGGTCTCAGAATAACAACAGGAGCTTTCCTTGTGGCTGCCGCTGCCGGGCTGGTAGCTGGAGCCTTCGTGGAGTTATCGCAGCTTTTGGTGGAGCTTGTCGTCGCCAATTTTAGAGTCCACTTCCCCCCCTGCTACTTTTGTGAATGTGCGGGAATTGCAGGCTGTTCCTCTGTTGGGTAGGCCGGGAGCCGTCCCGGGTGCCGAGGGTGTTTGGGCAGTGGTACGGGTCCAAGCGTTGAATCTTCGCTCTGTGCTGTGCCCTTTGATTGATTGGCCGTGATCAGGGTACTGTTGGCGGAGCGTTTGGCAATGGTGGGGCCCGGGGCAGCTGGGTTTGAGGAGCTGGAGAGTTCGTTGCTCACTGAGGGCTTTAGTGTTCCTCTTCAGCCGGGCCAGAGGGGCCTGGCTGGAGTAGCCGCGTGGGCCTCTCGCCTGCTCATCGCACAGGTTGTCTGACAGCGGTCTACGATGTTGGCGGAACATTTGCTGGAGGCGGGGCTGGGGCTGACCACCACGGGCTCCAGCGAATCTCTCCCCTACGGTGTCGGAGGGGCCGGGCCCGTCCGCCAGCTGCCCGGGAGCCTGCAGGCCCGACCGGAGACCCGGGGCGGGGTGAATGAGGTCAGGCGGCGTTTCTCCTACCTGACGCCGGCGGTGTGTCCGGGCTACTTCCCTCTCCGCTCCGCCTGTGTCTGGAGGGCCCCGTGAGCCGGAAGCGAACGGCAGTGCCCAGCCCGGCTCACCACTGGAGGCCCGATGTCGCAGGTAGGTCGGGCGGGTTCTCAGCTGCCTCCGCAATGCTCGGGGCTGCGGATCCCCGGCCCACCACAGGCACCTCCTACAGGGCGCCTGGGCGCAGTTTTCTTTGCTCCGCAGCCTGCACTTTGGTTGGGAGGTCACTTGGGTGAGGATGTTGCTGGAGGATCGATCACCACGTTGCCGTAGTGCAGCGCTGTTGCTGCCTTTCTCCCGCTGACGACGCGCTGACCAGGATGTTGGCGGATGGCGTTGAAACTGGTACCTGCCAGACGCTTGTGTCTTTGGACACGATATCGTGACCGATGGAGGGGGATTTGGGGGTGTATGAAGCTATTTTGCCAGGATCTTTCTCGGGATCGGTGCGGAGCTCTCTAGTGAGCTGCCATCTTGGATGGCTCTCTAGCGCCCTCTCCTTCAGCAAGGGAGGCATGATGATGCCGAGGAGGGCATTGAGCGCTGGGCCCATCAATTGTTTACTGATGGAGGCTGAAATCATGAATTTCCTGAATCTGAAATGTCTGAGGAAGAAAAGACAGAATGTTATTTGTTCGAAAATAACATTACATTTTTCTTGGGAACAGGCGTTGCAGGGTCCTTTTCTATTTTTCAATTTTTTACTATATGCTAACGGGTGCTGGGGCAACCCTGCAACCCCTGCTGACATTATGGTGAACAAGGGTGCAGGGGACACCCCCACAACCTTCTCCCTTGTTTACCATAATGCCCCTGAATGGGGCCTTTGATCGACATTTATGTCCGTTCGAACATTTTCTCGTTCAGCCTAAATTCGATCAAATGTCCCAGTCAGACTTTTTTATTCTGTCTTTTTGGGTGTTTCCTGAAATTATATTGTCAGAGTAAGAAGTAGGTTTGAGGGAGACAATAATTTTTAGGAGATCCGGCGGAAAGAGAGGAGAGAATTGGGTCCAGAGGGGCAGTGTGCATGCTGGGGTGCAGGGGATGCTACTGCTGTGAGAGGTTGATTCAATGGCCTCTTGAATTTTGTCTAATTTTCAATAAAAAATTTGTTGATTCTGTTGCATTTGAGAGTTTGGTACGATGCTTTAATACATCAAAGAGGGATCCTGTTAGAGGCTGTCGCAATGGTGGTAGAGTAGTAAGAAGCTTTGGCCTCAGTAATCAGAATCCTACCGTTTGCGCACAGATATTTAGGTTGATGAGGTCTCCCGAGTTATGTTATTTACGACACCGTTTCTCTAGGGCTCTGAGTGAGCGTTTGTTGGAGGCTAGCTCATGAGTGTAGCATGGGGCAGATGGTTTGGTTTTAGCCAGGCTGGATTTTAGGGGGGCATGATTGTCCACCAATTTCATAACAGAGTTGCTGAATAATTCGAGGAGGCCACAGAAATTCTCTATGGTGGGAAAGTCTGCAAAGTTTGCTTCTAAGTCAATGACAGTGACGGTTTTGAATCAGCGACGTTGAGTGAGGGGGCATTTAGCCTGACCTTTGTGAACCGTAGTCAAGTGGTTGACTGATAATGGGCTGGTGGCATGGTCAGACCAGTCAAGTGGGATAGGGTATGCACAGTTGATGCAGAGGGATGATGTGAAGAAGTCTAGGGTGTTGCCTTTGTTGTGTGTGGACGAGAGCATATTTTGCTTAAGGTCCATGGAAGCAGTTAGTGCGAAAAGTGTGCTTTGAGTGTGCTTGTCAGCCTGTGACTTGGGGATGCTAAAATCACTGAGAAAAACATTATTTGAATGTGCTAATTTGGTAGAGGAGAGTAAGATGGAGATGTCTGCAATGAAAGAGTCATTCCTTTGTGGTGGTCTGTAGATGAGGTGGAAGGTGATGGATTCCTTGTACGATAGAGGGAACCGGCAGGTGAGTGAACCAACTGAGCTTGTTCTGAGAGAGTGGATGATGGAGCATGGCCAATCGCTCGTGTGGATGATTGCCACTCTGCCTCCTGCCCTTCCGGCCAGTCGGCATGTTGGATGCAGTAGCCTTGGGGTAGGAAGACGTCCAAAACATGCTGGGAGGATAGGTTAAACCATGTTTCAGTCATGAGCAGGGCATCAAGGTTGTTGTACGAAATGAGGTCAGCGATCTCTGCAGCATAAGCGACGGCTGAGCGAGCATTAATCAACAAGAGAGGGCGTGTGCATGTGGTCTGTGGGTGTTGGTTGGGGGCAAGGGCAATATTGGTGAGGTTCGCTAGGGTAGCTTGACGGGGCTTCCCAGGGAACATGACCATTCAAACCATAGTGACCCTGGCGATGGGCTGTGGAGGGAGGAGACACATGGTGATTTTTTTTGTGAGTAGCAGTAGCAGCGATTAGTTTGTAGGTAAAAAATGCAGGAAGTGGGACAGGCTTTTGACCCTATCACACCCAAACAGGCACAAACAGGGAGGTACTTGTCTTCGGATGTCATTTGCTGAGGGTGCCGGTGATGAGAACGTCTAAGGAAGACTGATAACATAGGTGGTGGTCGCAGCACATGAGTGACAGGGCCTGGTCACGTGACCAGCAACCTAGTCAATGTGCCAGCTTCGAGCTGACCTACCGTCCTTAAGTGGAGGCTTGAAAGGCGCGGAAACTGGAGGTGGGTGGAGCAGCTAAGTAGCAGGGCCTGGTCATGTGGCCAGCTGCGTACTCAATGCTGTCTGCCTGGAGCTGGCCTACAGTCCTTATGTAGAGGCTAGAAGGCACAAAAACTGGAGGTGGGTGGAGCAACTGAGTGGCCGGGCCTGGTCACCTGATCAACAGCCTACTCAATGCTGTCTGCCTGGAGCTGGCCTACAGTACTTAAGAATAGGCTTGGAAGGTGTGAAATCTGGAGGTGGGCGGAGCAAGTGATTGGAAGGGCCTGGTCACGTGACTAGCAGCCTACTCAATGCTGTCTGCCTGGAGCTGGCCTACAATTCTTAAGCAGAAGCTTGGCAGGTGCGGAAAATGGAGGCCGGCTGAGAAACTGAGTGGGTGGCAGGGCCTGGTCATGTGACCGGCAGCCTACTCAATGCTGTCTGCCTGGAGCTGGCCTACAATCCTTAAGTAGAGGCTTGTAAGGCTCGAAAACTGGAGGTAGACAGAACAAGTTAGTGGCAGGGCCTGGTCACGTGACCTCCAGTCAAGTCAGTTCTGTCTGCCTGGAGATGGCCTGCAGAATTCAAGATGCATTGATGGCTTTTAATGGCATGTTTCCAGCAGAGAATACTCCCTTTGCCAGTGCGTTGTAACTCTTATTGTTCCTATCCGTGGGGATGGTTAGATAAGCTGTAGCCTTTGAGGTGGAAGTTTGTTTTTTGTTTGTTTGTTTTATTCATTTGTAATGCGCACCAGACCCGAGGGTATCAGGGCGCAGGAGCAACAAGTATATTTGCAGCTTGTTTACAATGCTGTACAAGAATGTAAAAGTATATACATGAGTGATACAGGTACAGGTACAAGTACAGGCAGATGCAATAACAGTAATTTACAAAATGTGAACATGGGGGGCAAGGGGGTAGAGTTAGCGGTCGTTTTCCTTTAACCAATGAATGTAATTGCCCCTGAAGTGAGGATAGGTTTGGGCGGTCCTTAAGGTAGGTGGCAGGGAGTTCCAATGTTGGGCCGCTTTCAACTGGAAGCTATTACCTCCATTTTTAGATCGTTTAACTCTGGGCACTGTGAGGAGGTTGGAATTTGCTGTTCTAGTAGGTCTGTTGGGGGTGTATCGAAGCGAAGGGGGGGGGTTTGGAGAAGGTTTTTGGGGGGAGGGGTGATGTTGGCTACACGGGCGGTGCCGAGGAGGGAATCTTTCTTGTTGTTTATTTAAGTTTGTAGGCCTGCAACTTTGTTGGTAAGGGCATTTTGGATACTAGTACACCATTGTTTGTCTTTCACACATATGTCTGGGACTGAGGTGGGTGTTTCCAGCTCTTTGAGGATGGTGAACAGTTCTTTTATGTTGGAATTGGCTTGCGAAATTCTCGAGTTGTAGGACTCTTGCTTGGCCATTATTATTTCTTTCTTGTAGATCGTAGATATTTTGTTAAGGTTCGTTTTATTGTCATCTGAGGGTGATTGTCTCCATGCCTGTTTGCATTTGCGTTTTTCGAGTCTGAGACATTTCAAGTGTGGGGAGAACCATGAGTTCAGATGTCTTTTGTGTTTACTTTTTCTAAGTTTCAGCGGAGCGATGGAGTCAAGGGCTGACCTCATGATGTTATTGTATTCGTCTACAAGGATTTGGGGATTGGAAGATTCTGTGAGTGAGTTCAATGTCGGGAGAATAAGGGGGATGTGTTTTTCAGCTGTGATGTTTTTTTTGTTTCTCGTAGGGATGGCCGGGGCTAGTGAGTTGTTGGGGGTGGTCGGGGTTGAGGCCTAGAGGGAGAAGGTAACGAGATGATGGTCGGACCAAGGCTGGGAGGAGATGGCAGTGATGGAGGCCAGGCAATTATAGTACGCCACCCAGCCCAGGCTCCTCCCCTTGTTGTTGGTGGGGAGGGTCACTCTTTGGACAAATCCTAGCTCAGATAGGGTGTTGGCAATAAGTGTGGCTTGAGGGTCTTTGGGGTCATTAAAGCCGAGGTTGAAGTCACCTGGGAGAAGACTCTGGGTTGTATTTTTTAAATTGTTAGTGAGGCTGGTTGTTAGGTCCTCCTCGAAAGAGCCTAGAGGGCCGGGGGGTCTGTAGAGTAGGTGGATGGAAAGGGTTTGGGAATTGGCCCTGGGCAGTTTAGCTATTAGTGATTCGCAGGAGTTAGGGATGTCTGAAGGAACAAGTCTCAGGTTGAGGTGGGTTTTAGAGATTATGTCAAGGCCTCCGCCTCTGGATTCGGTTCTATCGGTTCTGAGGATGGTGTAGTCTTCTGGGATAGCTAACATAAGGGCTGGGCCTGCTGCTGTGTGGAGCCAGGACACAGTGATCTCTAAAAAGTCCAGTTTTTCTAATAGTATAAGGTCTGCTATCTCAGTAGCGTGTGCTACTATGGAGCGTGTGTTTATTAGGGCGCCTCTAATGCGGGGGTAATGGTCTTAGTGGGGGTTGGCAGGGAGGCTGGGATGTCTGGATTGGGTTTGGAGTGGGTGTTACTAAGGTTGCGTGCGGCTCTGTCTGAGGGTGAAGTGGTGGGTGTGCCTCTGTACTCACTGATAGTCCGGTTGCTAGGTCTAGTGTAAAGGAAGTTTCTGGCTCGAGGTTCAAATATTTTGGGTAACTTGAGGTTTCTGACGGTGGGACTGCAAGGGATGGACATGTTGGATAATGTAGATGAGTGGGTGAGTGTGGGTGGAAAGGTGTGGGTTTTGGTGTTAGATGGAGGGGTATCTGCTAAGGCAGAGGTGAGGATTGGGCTAAAATAGCTAGTTGAGTGGATTAGATGCAGAATTACTCTCAATAGGGCTGAGCAAATACCTGGTATATACATTATGTATAGAATGTAAATTCCTGATGATTGGTAAGAGAGAAAGGTCTGTGTGGGTTCAGTGCCCTATTGTGCCGCAATATTGTAGGGGCGAAAGCTAATACTTTGGGCATCTCTAACTAAAGTAGACAGGCAGTTATAGCTTCTCAGTAAATTTGAGCAGCAGACAGTCCAGTTATATCATTTCAGAATTATACTGCAGCAGTAATCAGGTAGCTACATTTTAGCATTTCAGAGCAACCGGAAGTGTAGGCAATCTAAAACACGTGCTTAACGTATCATCAAACAGAGGCAGAGCATTTTCAGACAGGGTGGATCAGATATAACGCATGAGTACAGCTGCAATCAATCAATTGAATTATAACACGTCGCGCATATGGGAGCATAGGTAATTCAATAGAAACGTATGAAATATCAGCCGGCATACACAGTTCAGTGCAAGTATGTCTGTGAAATTATCACGTAAGGCAATCAGTTGTGTCTCTTTAGATCATGTGAGTGTGCAGGGGTACAGTTCAAAATGTATAAAGGCAATTTACATACAAGTATGCATGGCAGACCTCAGTAATTCACAATATGCTAGTAACGGTGAGATGACAAAGGTTGTTAGCATCGTGATGATAATGTTATTGTATAATCACAGTCTAGAAAGGGCCAGGGAGGAGGGGGAGGCTAAGTTGCCAGGCTTAGCTAGTGAGATCAACAGACGTGTTGATCAGCTTGATCGGTTGATGACTGAATATCTTAGGGGCTAGCTTTGCAATGTGAGCACGAAACAAGCATAGGTTCTTGCATGTGCCTAGGTAGACAGATGGGTCTCGTTATGAACGTTGTTGGGCTAGATGCAAGACTCGTGCTGGAAGTAGCCGCCTGTACCACCAAAACTCTCTGATGTAGGGTGCCTGGTAGGAAGTCAGGGTCAACAGAAGCAGGTCTGTACTCCATCGGCGACTCATTATTCTGAACAGGAGTGGTATCAGGTTTTTGCCATTTTTCCAAAAAGGTTTTTTAGTGCTGTATGGAAGGGCAGCACAGGCTGTTTAGGAGGACCTCTATCAAAAATGTTTGTAAGGTCATCCTACGTAATGTCCTCAGCAGAACACCCTCACCCAAATGCTTAATCACCCTATTCATGACCGTTCTTTAGGCCGCATTTGGCTCGGAATGGATGTCTGGTGTGTCAAATTCAATCTCATAAGAGGTTTCCAGACCACTGGCTTCTTTTAGACAGGTGGCTAGGTCTTCAAACCGGGATTGGCTCAAGACCAACTCTTCTGAAACATTGAGAGATCCAAAACATTCATACCTGAAGGGTACAACATCGTCTTTCTCATCATCTTCCTCAAAGATGAACCTAAAGGATCTGAAGAAATCTGTCTTTGACTTGGGTTTAAAATTCAAAGTTGTGTCACAGGTCTCAGGGACTTTGGACTTTGAATAAGTCTCTGTGGTCGACACTGTTGATGCTATGTGAGATGACATCCCTCAGGTCTTCAGACTCAGGCCTTTGGGCACGCGGGTTGAAGCCTTACTGAATTCCCTTCCCAGTTTTGGAAGATGCAGTGGGATTAACAGCCTTTTTTGGCACTTTTGAGACACCAGGAGGGACAGCCTTTAAATAGACCTCCATAATTTTGTTCTCTAAACTTTTCCCATTTGGCAGCAGAAGTGGTCTTATTCGGAAAACATACCTGACACTTGCTGGGTGATAAGTCAGAGGATGAGGAACGATGGAGTCATTTCCTTGGCTTCTTGGGCCTTTCTGGAGACTTGTGTCCAGTGGAGCTTCTACCTTTCGGAAGATTTTCTCTTCAAAGGTGTAGAAGACGGAGACTTGAAAAATGACTGACCTAGGGTGAGCTTTGATTGGCAGTAGCTGCACTCTATGACATTGTGTTCGTTGCTGAGGCAGCAGAGACAAATCCTGTGTGGATCTGTGATCAACATCTTCGAGTCACAGTCCGCACATCTCCTAAAGCCTGTCTTCGGCGCAGACATTGTGAAGAATGTTACCAAACAGAATTAGACGTTAGTCGAGAGATTGGTTGAGGCGAGTCAAACCATACAAAATGGTGCTGTGCATGCAGAAACACAGAACTGCTATTCATTCATGAACATGAATGGCACTGCTAGTTTTCCCTCCGTAATACTGCGTTATCATCAACTCAGTGAACGTTCCCAAAACACTCCGGAATAGGCATGCCGGTACTAAAATGCTTGTCAAATGCACTTATCTGTTGTGTGGGCCTGCAGTGTGCGCAGGTGGGGAATGGCCCCGCAGTAAGTAGCCTGCAGGAGCCCCTGGATCACACGTCTGCTCTCTCTTGCATTCATCAGCACAATCGGTGATTGCCGGGCACGTCGCGCGCATGCACGAAGCGTTGGGTGTGGTCCTGGCAGCTCCAGAAGGCTTGTGTTCACACAGGCCTTCTCGGTAGTGTAGTTCTTGGCTGGCTTTATGTTCCTGGGCATTTTTAGTACATGCTGGGACTTCTGCTTGCATAGAAAAACAAGAAGCTTCCTGAAATTGAGGCACTTAAGGCTTTTAGGCCTTTTCCTAAAGCCACACAGCTGAATGTCATTGTTAATGTCTGCAGGGCACTTCCAACTCATGCCTGCTACATGTGGGTTTCTGACAGCTAGAATCGAGATTAGTGAGTAGATCTTCACGGGTGCTCAGGAGAGCAGTTTCTGTGCCTCTGGCTGCTTTGAAGCCAGACTGATGGTCATGGTTTTGTGCCTAGAAACATTTGTGTACAGGCGCGTTATAAATGCCATATAATATCATATCATGTAGAGACAACCAACAAATTCAGTGTGGAGAGTAAGCTTGGAGATGACCAGCTTTTCCAGGAGTTTTAAGAGGAAAGGAGTGACAGAGATCAGGCAGTAGTTTATCGGACAGGAAGGATCGGCACAAGGATTTTTCAAGAGGGCGTCAGGGAGTGCTTGAGGGGCGAGGGGAAGTTCCAGTGCTAAAAGAGTGATCGCAGAAATCGGCCAAGGCTGGAGCGAGAGTGTCAATGTGGTCCTTGATGGTTCTGGAGGACCAGGGTAGCACCTGCTTGAACGCCACTTTCATAGATCGGACGTGTCTAGAAACATCGTCAGGAGTGGTACGAGAGAAAGAGGAGAAAGGAGGATTAGAGGTAGAGGTAGCCAGAGGGGGGCCAAGCGAGGTACGGGGAGAGGAAGAGGAGAGAGAGGACAGGCTGTCCTCAGTTTTAGTGGTGAAGTGAGAAGCCAGATCCATGCAGAGGGCCTGGGAGGGAACAGGACAGGTGGAGATTTCAGAATGATTGACCAGCTCGTTGCAGATTTTTAAGTGTTTGGACGTGTTGTTAGAGGCTGCAGAGACACAGGCTTGGATGTGGGTTCTCTTCTTGGAAGGACAGAGAGTCTGTATTTCCTTTGGAGCAGGTGGCAGGCAGTTTGTCAGTGGATGCACCCGATGCTCTCCACTTCATCTCAGCCACCCTTCACTTGCATTTCAGGGTGGCGAGATCAGAGTCATACCAAGAGTTGTACTTGGAGGGAGGCTGCAGGCGGATTCTCATGACAGGGGCAAGGACATCCAGAGTGTTGGAGACAGAAAGATGCAGGTTAGAGACGACTGTGTCAGAGTGTGAGTCAGCCGTAGGTGTAGGAGGAGCTGAGAAAGTAGCAGCAAAGGCCTCCGCTTCATGGGCCGGATGACCAAGAAGGTCAGTGGCAGAGTTGGGGTTGGCTTCGCCTGGGGGACAGAGAGCTTCAGGTGAGAGGAGAGCAAAATGGTTTAGTCCAATAAAGAGGAGCAGTGAGAGGCTTTGAGAGGGGGATGTGTGAGGAGATGAGAACATCCAATGTGTGCTTGGCAGAATATGTCGGACTAGAGGGTAGAATGGAAAAAGAGAGAGTGTTGCAGAGGTTGCGGAAGAGCCCTGAGGATGGATTTTCCACTGACTCCTGGTTGCTGCAAGGATCAAATTCAATCCCTCTGAATCATCCACAAGGCTGTCTGGGGCCGGGGACTACACTATCTATAACTTGCTCCCACTAAATGAATCCCTCCAGATTCTTACATTTCTCCGGCACCAACTCTCTGTGTGTTAAGCGTTTTGCTAAAAAGCGAGCAGGCTCCCTCCTTTGTAATCGCCTCCCCCCTCCTCTTGGTCTTGAGTTGGATGTCCTCAAATTCCAGAAGCTGATCAAGACTTTCATTTTCACCTCCTTCTTCCCTTTCTCCCTCCTCTGCTAAATCCCACAGTTGCTGAGATTGGTCACCAGTGCCCTTATGTGTCCTCCCATGTCCTGTCCTCCCACACCCAATTGCCTACAGCCTCCACCCCCCTAACACTTTGCCTTGGCACACACTGACCTATGCCACCAAACGGGGCGGAGGGGTCGCCGTTATTTTTAATGAGAAATACACTGTGGTTAAATTACCAGTCCCCACACACTCAGTATGGAAGCACTCTTTATCCGTTGTTCTATCCCTCCTTCCAGGATTTTTCATCTCCTGCTCCTTTATCGCCCCCCGGGTCCATTAGGATCCTTTGGCAAAGGGCTGGCTGATCTTATAGCAAATTTGAACCTGCGTTTTTCCAATCTTGTAATCCTGGGTGATTTCAACCTGCATTCTAATATGTCTAGTTCGGCTGAAATTACATCTCTCTCTGACAGTCTGTTAGATTTGCAACTGCATCAACTAGTCCATGCTCCTACTCACATACGTGGTAATACCTTGGACTTAGTGTTTGCAATGACTCGCTGTTATGTCCTGGTCCTATCGAGCCAGTGACATGGTCAGATCATTATCTAGTCTCATGTTCTTTTTTTCCTACCGGCTCCTCCTGTAAAGCTCGCCCTCCTAAGATGCCTTTGCGCTCCTGGCGCTCAGTTGACCTAAAGGCTCTTACTGATCAGATTGTCTCTAACTGTGCCCCCTTGAAGCAACTATCTTTATCCTCACTGTCCTACTCTTTAACCACCGTGGCCGACCTTTTTGCCCCACTGAAACTGATTCAAGGCCGTAGACTTCCCTCCCAACCCTGGTTTACTGACCAGCTCAAAACGGCTCGCCTCCAACTTAGACAAGCTGAACGGAAATGGCGTTCTGGTTATAACCCAGAGCTCAGAGATATATATAAACGCAATCTGTCCACATACCTGGCGAGCGTTAAACTGGCAAAATCCTCCTTCTTTGCCCAGAAAATTGAACACTCCTGTGCAAACCAAAAACTCTCTTTTCCATTGTGCATTCGTTATCCTCTTCGGAGACCCTGACGTCTATGGTTAAGCCCTCTCAGGAACTGTGCAATGACCTGGCCTCCTTTTTTACCACCAAAATTGATGCTATACGAGCAAACACTGCTAAATCTCTTGCGATATTGCCTCCTGAAACCCCCAGCTATGTGCCCTCTACTGATACCTTGGCTAGTTGGTCCTCTTTCCCTCCATTTACCGAGGCAGAGGTCTTGACAGCCATTTTGAAGATTAAATCATCATCTCCCGAGGACTCCATCCCAGCCTCTATTATGAAGGTTATTGCTCCTGATATTCTGACTGAGATCACATTGGCAATAAACAACTCGTGTCAGTCGGGATTTGTTCCCCCAGAACTGAAATCTGCTAGGGTTATTGCCCTCCTTAAAAAGCCTTCTCTTGACCCCACTATCCCGGCTAATTTCCTCCCTATTTCTCTGCTTCCGTTTCTGTCCAAACTGCTGGAATCACTGGTCACAGCGCTTCTGTCCCCTTTTTTGGAATCTTCCAAAATATTTAATCATGCCCAGGCGGGTTTTAGGCCTGGGAGAGGTAAGGAAAGTGGTCTCAGTGCAGGACGACATGTCCAGACTTGTCGATGCTGGCGGAGTTGGGGCCCTGATCCTGTTAGATCTCTCCGCCGCATTCGACACGGTAGACCACTCCATCCTTCTCTCTCGCCTCTCACAGATTGGGATATCCGGTGCTGTTCTTGCCTGGTTTACTTCGTTTCTTTCGGATCGCACTCAGACCCTCGCTATGCCACCGTTTCTCTCCCCTTCTTGCTTTCTCACTTGTGGTGTCCCTCAGGGATCCTCTCTATCGCCAATTCTGTTTAACATCTACATCTGGGCCCTGATTTGTCTCATCCGCTCCTATGGGTTAAACTGCTACTCATATGCAGATGATACCCAAATCCTGATCCGTCTGGACCAGGATCAATCAGAGCCCTGTGTATGCCTCCACGACTGCCTTAGGGCAGTCGGGATCTGGATGGACCAGAATTGACTAAAGTTAAATGGTGATAAAACGGAGGTACTGTTGGTAGGCTGCCCACCCAACCCCTCCCTGTGGACCCCTGCTTTATGGCCCGCTGCCTTGGGCCTGCTACCCAACCCAGTTAGCAAAGTCAAGAATTTAGGAGTTATCCTCTCCGCTTCTTTGTCAATGTCTAACCAGGTTGCGGCCGTGTGCCAGTCCACTCACCACCAGATCAGAATCTTTAAGAGGGTCATGCCCTTGATCCTGATAGCCCTCCGCCCCCTGTGGTAGCCGCGTTAGTCCTCACACGACTGGACTATTGCAATTCGCTCTATTTGTCTCAACCTATCGGCCTTATCCATCGCCTTCAGCGTATGCAGAACCTGGCTGCTAGGTTGGCTACTGGCTCCCCTTATGGTGCCCACATTACACCAGTGCTTCGCCAACTGCATTGGCTCCCGGTGAACCAACAAATTCAGTTTAAATCTCTGTGTATTGTTCACCGGGCTATTCACGGTCAGGGTGCTGAATTTTTGCAGCTTAAATTCACCCGATATTGTCCGGACCGGGACCTCCGCTCTGCTACTTCTAACCTGCTTACTGTCCCCAGGTTTAACCGGGCAAGGCTCGGTGGTAGAGCCTTCTCTGTTACTGCGACCATACTTTGGAACAGCCTCCCTGAACCTCTTAGGGCCACTGTTAACCATCTCGGATTCAGAAGAGCGTTGAAAACCAACCTGTTCTAAACCTGACCACTCCACTGGTCTTCTCCGACTGGGTAGCTTCCTTCCAGCGCCATGATGCCTTTGGGCGAACGCGTGCTTTACAAATGTTAATAACATAACATAACAGGTCTGCACTAACTTATTTATTGGTGGCTGAACACTCCACCCAGGCACTTACAGCTGCTCACTCCCTGCACTTCCCTCTTGATAAACCTAACACTTACCCCCCACTCTCTCTCTGCAGTTGCACGTTCTGAATTCTCACATCTCTATTAGGTCCACCTCTATCTTTCATTGTTATATTTGTTTTCAAAGAAGTTGAGAAGTAGAGGCAATTAGAGAAGAGGTGAGGTCAGCACACTCTGAGCGGAAGAGGGTTACCTGACCAGGTGGCCTGTAGATGGTGGCCACAGTCAGAGAGAGCCCAGGCTAGATAGAGAGCCTGCACACAAGACATTCAAAGGAGGAGTAGGCCAGCGTAGGAATGACAGAGGCAGGGACCCACTCTGGAAAGATCAGAGCAACTCCACCTCTGGGACGGTTGGTTCTGGGTTCGGAGAAGATCTTGTAGCCATCATGGAGGAGAGTGTCAAAACTCGTGACAGAGCTGGCCGTAAACCAATGTCTCAGTGAGAGTGAGCTAAATCCAAACTAATCAGGGTGAAAGATCATATATTTGGTCCTTTGATGTACTCATACGCAATCACATCCAAAAAACAAGGTCTTGTTTTGTATGAGTTGAATCCTTCTGATCTAATTGGATTGTACACATTAGTACCACCTTTTGTTTATTTTGACCGAGTGTCCACTTTGGGTTATTCATTCTTTAATGAATTTTTAAGAAATGACTTGTTGAATGAAACATCTTATGGTCAATAATTCAGTTGACCGAACAGCAAGACCTTGTGTTTTGGATGTGATTGCGTATGAGTACATCAAAGGACCAAATATATGGGGCCTCATTACACGGATGGCGGAGAACCATGGCGCTATTAGCGCCATGGTTCATGCCGGTAAAATACCGGCACCGCCTTGGCAGAAAGGGGAATTACTGCCCCATTCCAAGGTTGGCGGGGCGGTAATTCCCCCTTCCACATTGCCCTTCCCCATTCCCATTTTTGCCCCATAGGGCTCAATGGGAAGGGGGAAGGCGGTAATTACGGTACCGCAAATTGCGGTACCATAATTAGCTCCCTGAGTCCCTTTGCGGGTTGGTTTTTAACGCCTGCAAAAAGCAGGCGTTAAATCCCCCAACCCGCAAAGGGACCTCGTAGTAAGGCGGTAAGGATTTACCGGTACCGGTATTTTACCGGTACCGGTAAATCCTTACCGCCATCCGTGTAATGAGGCCCAAGATCTTTCACCCTGATTACTTTTGATTTAGCTACATATACCCGCATGGGTTAATCGGGGCCTAGCCAGGTGCCCTTTTTTGAAATTCAGTGAGAGTGAGGACATCCAGGTCAAGTTCTTTAACAAGGTGGCAGATGTCAGAGGCGCGTGTTTGACAGCAGATAGAGAGTTGAGAGTAGTGACATGGAGCAGGTTGCCACATTTGAAAGACTTCCATTGAGGGGTACAGGCTTGAGGTACACCCTGCAGAGGTGGTAGAGGGGCCCAAGAGTGGGCAGAGGAGGTAGAAGGAGATGGCAAAGTAGCCAGAGATGATGAGGAGGGTGCCAGAGAGGTGGCGGCAGTAGGAGGTGGCGGAGGAGCCAGAGAGGTGCTGGTAGAAGTAGCAGGAGGAGGAAGGAAGCTGATAAGATGTGGGAGACGCCTATATAAAAGGAGGAGCTTGGGCTGAGGGCCCTCGACCACGACAGTGCCATTCAGATAGACATTAATGATGGTCTTGGAGGAGTAGAAGGTGGCCAAGAGGACCTCGCACTGAGAGATGGGAGAGGAGGAAAAAGGACAGAGAACAGAGACCATAGGTCTGGAGAGGGAACAACAAAGAGGATGTCATTAAGAGTCTGTCTGGAGGAAGCACAGATGTAGATATCAGCGATAGGGAGGCCTGGGTTGGAGACCAGGATGGCCCTCTTGAACTTTTCCCTTCCTGACGTAGTCAGAGGGATAGGAGAGGAGATAGAGTAGCAGTTAGAGAAGATAGGGGAGACGGAATGCACCATTGAGGGTGCGAGGAGGAAGTAGGACGAGGAGGGAGCGAAAGAGAGAGAGATGCACAGCCCGTTCTGCGCAACGCAGGATGCAAAGAGGGGGGGGCACACACAGTAGGGAACACACGAAAGGGGCAGACATGTACACTCAACAGTACAAACGGTACCCCCGGAGGGAAGGATTCCTAGAGAGTGGGGGAGAGCCTAAAGGACACAGATATCCACAGTTAGCGGGGGGCTAGAGAGTGGGAGAGAGCCTAAAGGGCACAGATCACACAACAACACAGTTGCCATTGAGGGACATCAACTCAATGCTGACCAGTGCCCTCTGCATTGAAAACATTTCCCAGACTGCAAGCAGGATATGACTGTATCTAAAATGAAGAATCCATGGGAGGACACAAGAAACATATTTCACTGGCTTCTAAAAACATTGAGTATGGAACCCCTTTAAAATATCTTTATTAACATTTGAAACACTTGATACTACAGTTGATCATGCTGAGGATTATCGTGATTCTTTGCATCAGCTATGGTTGATGTCATTTATTTGGGAGTCCCAAACAGTAGCAGTGGTTGGTGATATTGCTGTGGACCCATATATTGAATGTGGGTATTTCTGAGATGATGAGCAAAGTTCTTGTTTTGAGCAGGGCGGCGGTGTTCTTTGAGTTTGGTCAAAGAATTTGAAGAATGTGTGTCCATATTAAAAGTACATATGCTCCTAATATTTGCTGCTTTTCTGTTTTCTGCCACGACCAGGAACCTCTGGAGGTTCCCCTTGCTATGATACATACTTGTTCTTACCTATATTTTATTGCAAAATGGTTGCAGTTTGCAGTTGGTTACGCTATATACGATCTATAACTTACATGCCAATACATTGAATGGTCCAAACTATTCTTAGGCACTTATGGGTGTGTCAATTGGGGCAAATAGTGATGTCCTAAAATTAAATACGCATTTCCACAACATACCCAAAAATAAATTATTATGTTCACAACAATGGGATATCTTTGGTTAAAACGGCTATCAATAGCAATAGACTTTTAACTTTATCATTTCACTGTGAGACCACTCAGCAATTGGGGAGTATCTGTTAACTAGGTCGTATGATGTATTTTTTAGGCAGGCCAGGTTCACTCATGCTGATTTCCTGGGACTACTTTTGGCGGTGTGCAAAACACTATTCTTGGGCCTGCTCCACCTCTGCAACCTGTTTGTATGAGGAGGACACCGCTGTAACTCCCATAGTCACTTTACCCAGCCTCCACACCGCCCAATCCCCTCAGTTTAGGCGGAGTCACCCCGCAATGCCCAATCTCCAGTCAGGCCTCTCTGTGTCCTCCCAAGACACTCCTATCTCCCCTTTCACCTCATTACCTGCCCGTTCCTCTCACCCCCATAGCCAACCTTTCACCCCACTCCCAACTTCTCTCTCATTCCCTTTCTTTTGCGTTGTCTTGCTGTCACCACATCCTGTTCTGCTGGATCATTCGCAAATTCATACAAATTCACAAATTGCTGATTCTCGATAGTCCACCATTCAAGAATGGTAGTCTCACCTGAGTCTGAAGATTCTGATCCCCTGAGAGAGGTCTTGAGGAATGCCTTCTTATTCTTTGCCTTGTCACTGAGTTTTTCCTGGTACAGATAGGGCTGATCCTAGCCGCCACCACTATGACTCTCTGTAAGTAGGAACATGAAGGACCAAGAGGCAGACAAGTAGGACTTATTTGGGATCTAGAGGGAAAAGCCAAAAAGGCATAGAAACCCTCTGTGTAGACATATACTAGTTGTAGCTGTTTGCCTTGTCACGGACGAGGAATTACAATGAAGAATAGAGGGTAAGTGGGATACCCAAATCACACAGAATAAGGCTGTTAAAGGTAAAGAGAAGGGGTAGTTTCTGCCAAATAGAAGACCCAAAGTTAAGGAAAACAAAACAAAGATGCGCTGTATACTTGGAGATGACAGAGAGCAAGGAGTGGAGACAAGTAGGAAGCAGCAGGGAATACAAGAGGAGTCAGGCTAAACGAGGAAAGCAAGAGAAAAACACAGCATCCCACCCAAAGTGCCAGAGCTCAGATGGTCGCAACACGATGCGCGTTGTAGGTTTGCCAGTAAGTGAATAAATGCTGTAATGCGAGTGGGCAACTTGGAAATAATCTAGACCGCTGATTTCAGTCAAAGAACAGCGTAATGGAACGCTCAAATTCCTTTCTTCCAACGGTGTCACAGTGACCAGCGGGTCGCTGTGACAGGTAGCCTATTGGGAAGTAGTCTGTAGTAATGCATTCTTTATACTTAATTAGGTTTCCATGTTTTACAATAATCTGCTTTAAAGAAGACCACAGGTCAGTGTGTAGCAGAATTGCAGAGACCTACAAAACTAGAAGATGTGTTCATGTGTAAAGTTATTTTGGTGCTCTGTGTACACCTTCCCATTCCGCAGTCACCTGCAAGAAGGCCAAAGAACAGTCCAGCTCCTAAGGCCCATAACAAACATACTCTTCTGGGAATTGTAAGGGGGACCATCCGTACCTACGTTTGAGATTGCCTATTTATAGCACATGCACACCTGTATCCTACACACTCAGACCTTGATACAAAGACACCCTCCTCCCTGTCTCCATTAGAATGGAAGATTTGAAATGTTCATGTGATTTTCAAACACCCTTTTTTTTTTATCTCTTTCACTGTATTGTCTTCTATGTTCATCATCCCTTAACACCAGCTACTGGTGAAGACAGAAGAGATGACTCATTTACCCTGAAGAAAGTTATGGCACTTGTGTGTTGAGCTTTTTTAGGGCCTGTTCTGCACCACGTTTGTTGCCAAATCCTAAGGTGCCACGCCCACATGCCAGAACATATGTTTGGGCCAATGTCTTGTAACAATGTATATAACTATATCCACACCACTACCAACACATATATTTACTACCGGTCAATAGCACCCTGGGAGTTGGTGCTGGCCAATCAGGAGGCATGGAATGCGGGGTGCAGTCTATGGTACAAGTCTGCTTTCTGAGCTGACTTGTAAGCCAGCAGCCCCTTCGCTTACCCACAACCCCTTCCCTTTCCTACATGCGTGCTAATGGTGTCTTTTTTAGAACAAAACAAAAAAAAATAAACATACCTTTATCTCGCAGCCCAGCGCTGAGCAGTGCTTGTGTCCTCAGAAATCAATTTTCATTGTTGATGACATTATAGTCATCAACATTGAAAATGGACTTCGCTGACAATATGCACTGCACAGAGCCGGGTCACGGGATAAAAGTATGTTTCTTTATTTTTATTTCTTTCAGAAAAAAAGACGCCATTAGCACCTGTGTAGGGAACTACATTGGTGCTAATGGTGATTTGCCCCACAGCGGCGGGCCGACCCTGTCCGTAACGGCACTGCCGCCCTCGATAAGGGACCCTCGATTCACCCATGCCCATAACCCAATATAAAGGAGACACATTTTAAAACACTGCAGCTGTATCAGATTTGATGCATATAGTTACATGTTTTATGACTTTCTCTTTCCTTGTAGACACCATGCAATGATAATGATTTACCTTCAGATTCAGTCCTTGATATCCTAAGTACTTTAAAATACCATCCAACATAGGAACCTGCCAAAACCCTTAACAAAAGAGAAAAGAATACTTGCTGGTAGGTTTTTACTGCCCAGGAAGGTGAAGCACAGTTGGGGGTTGAGAATTTCGCACCCTGACAAAAACCCTTAAAATGTGTGAACAATACTTGTGAGTAGGAGTGCCAAGAAACAAGCAGAGAACGCTATCTCGGGGCCTGTGCTTGTCAGGACAGAAATAAAGCATTGTATCACTGTTTGTTAGTTCCTTCCAATAATTAGTCTTACAGTTTAGTAATTATCTGTTTTTTTTTAATTTGTTGGATATTAAATCAGTGTTACCAGAATTCAGACATATGGAGGCAGTAGAACACCTACAATTAAAGAAAAGGTGCCACCACAAAATGGAACCCCCATAGCTGGCTGTGTCATATTAGTCACATTGGGAACAATGGGGTACATGATATATCCTGATCCTGATGGAGCTAGGGTACAAGTCGAAAACAGTTTTCTGCTCAGCCAGCCAAGTCAAGTTCTCTACATATCCACCTACAATTTGTTTGTGGTGAAGGGATACCATTTGAGGCGGTGATGCTGCAAAGAAGCTTACCGTAGCATTATACAAGTTTGATGGGAAGAAGGGACTGGTGAGGAATGGTTGGGGAAATATCTTCATCCACTACACTGCCTCCTTGTGCTGCTAGTTCTTCAATCGGGGGAGTCTGAGCTTGCTCCGTCTTTTAATGCTGCTTCTCTCCTCCAGCATTGACTTCATCAGTTGTGCGACGTGCGCTTCCTTAGACAACATTGCTTATAGAGATTATACTTCATTTATTTAGTACACACAGAGTCTTCACTGATTGGAAACAGCTTCTATCTTTAGGTCTACCTGGGTATTGAAGCTCAGATCCTATTGAGTGTATTGAGACTCTGCCAGGAATTTTCACAAAATGTTCCACTGTTTAAAGTAGATGTCAAGAACACTTCCTAGGGTTCTTGCATAGGGTCAAAGTAAGCATGGCAGGTTGGTCCCTTGTATTCTCTTGGCTTGTTGATATCAGTGGATACTAAGGCAGTTCTAGGGGTGGGACGGATAGCAAGGCTTTGAGGAAACATGTAATATGTTCATGCGTTGAATAAAGTATTATCTACATCAGTGGCAGATATGACTTGTTGCAGTATCTAAAGCTAATAAAGTATGCATAGAACAAGGTTTAAAAAATCAAAGAAAATATCAAGTCTACAGGGGGCAGTGTTCATTAGCTTCTAACTGCTTACGTTAGTGTCAATCACAGGTCATGGACAGGTATTGGGCTTTTCGGGTATCAGTACGGTCAATGTTTACATCAGTAGTGCTACGTGGGAATCTAGTACAACTCTCTTTTCACTCACAGTCCTGGACTACCTGCGAAAGTGGCCGGTGACCATTTGTTGGCTAACTGGTTGAGTATGAAATGGCTCTGAAGCTGACCCAGTTAAGATTTGTTTAAAATATTATTTAAATTCCAGGTTAGAAAACATGTATTTCTCAATTATTTTCATTCTATAAACACAAGATGATGGACAGAAAATTCTAAAATGTTAACATGTCCCACATCACATACAATAATAAAATTGTATCCACTTGTTTATCTTTTTTCCTTGAGTGTCTATAGCTGCCAAGCAGAACATTATAAAAGTGCGTATTGTAAAGGGAGCATACCACGTGCTCAGGGCTAAATCTTGAAAACCCTTTGAAAATATGTGCATAAAACAAACCATAAAGCAAAGTGGTGAGCATATTCAATTAAAATATAATTTTCAAATCAGCAATTAGAAAACAGATGGTGCAAATAACTCTCACCTACATAATTACTATGACTACTTTTTAGCACCAATTCCAGAATGTTAGCATGTTGTAACATAACAATATGGCCACTTAAAATCTGAGCCCAGCCCTTGCCCTTTGCCATTATTAATTCCTTAACAAAGGGTCAGCTTACAATTGATTGTATATGCAATGTGCCCATGGATCCATGGATGCTGGTTGCCATATAGCATGTAGTCCGTTCTTCACATTCCCCATATGAAAACAAGGTGCCCAAAGTTGTTATTTAGACCTGAAACCCAAACATACTTTGTTTGCCCTAGCCACTCATGTCAGTGCTACCTCAGGGAATTCCAGCCATTGCCAGCCA
This sequence comes from Ambystoma mexicanum, assembly GCF_040938575.1. Classification (NCBI taxonomy): domain Eukaryota; kingdom Metazoa; phylum Chordata; class Amphibia; order Caudata; family Ambystomatidae; genus Ambystoma; species Ambystoma mexicanum. Next base: position 1,420,650,957 of record NC_090923.1, read on the forward strand.
CTGTAGTCATAGTCATAGCTCTGGTTATGTAGGAGAGCTACGAGCAAGGCCCTGGCATGTTCCTGGAGGTTCCGGCACATTGGTTCCTACTGTGGGATGTGAAGCTATGTTGAAGATCAGCAGGAAAGTGCAAATGTCATTGCTTGGGATTGAGTGGTGCATAACATTGCAAGTTATCAAACTATCACGGTCTAGGGAGAAGTAACTCTGATAAAACATATTGTATATGTGTTCTCGGTACATCATATACACATAACAGCTAGTGTTTTCTGTATCTCAGCGGACCAGCCCTGACATCAGGTATAGCACCAAACCATGTTACATCAGTGCAAGTTGATAGATCTTCCGAGTAGCTGGCACCGCAGTGGATAATAAAGAATAATACACTGCTGTGCACAGATAGCTCTAGAAAAATCTAAAACTGGGTATTATATAATGTAAAAAGCCCACTTTTTTCTGTCACTCAAAACTTGTATCTGCATTTTTATCTGTATTCTTATCTGTATTTGTAGGAAAGGGAAAAAGCCTTCTCTATTCTATCTCCTGTTAGCAAGCGGTGCTATACCTGATGTCAGGGCTGGTCCGCTGAGATACAGAAAACACTAGCTGTTATGTGTATATGATGTACTGAGAACACATATATAGTATGTTTAGCAGAATTGCTTCTCCCTAGACCGTGATCGTGTGTTAACATGTATTCTGATTCACGGTAGGAATGCAATATTGACCCTAATAGGTCTAATAAGCAATACCCATTGTGTTACAGCATAACATTGCAAGCCATTAAAATCCAGTGGAGGTGCAGTATAAATGTACTCTTATGCCCTGTCCCCTTTCCTCCATACTGTTGGGATGTCCCTCGGCACCGGGAACAGGCTGCATTGTATTGCTAAGCAGCAATGTAGAGTTATGTGTACATGTGCATGGCCTGACATCCCCCGCTAAGTATCTCCCCCACGGCTCTGCACCCAACCGTCAGTCCCTTTCTTTGCATTGGACATGACAGAGCATCTTGCAGCGGCTGGGCCTCATTAAACACAAATCTAGCCTCCAGCAGCCCAATGGATTTAAACATTGTGCTGGGTGCCCACAGTGCTTCTCTTTTGTAAAGATGCACACTTTGTGTTTGCTGTATTTGGGCAGGTCACACGCTTGGCACTTTTACAGCATGTGTGCTGCCACTCGTTCACTAGCTAACTGGCATACGCACTGGTAGGCTGCTTCTGAAGAGCAGCTGGCACATGAAGATGAAGCATTCTTCATGTCAAGGCTAACGGTAAGTGAAGTTGCTTCGTTTTCAAGGGCAACCAATGTGGGAGTCACCTTACGGTGTCTCACCTCACACAGGAGGGGTCCAAGAGACCCCTTTCCCTCCACACTCATGGGCAACACCAGGCACAGCCCGATGTCCCTCCAGGGACTAAGCTGACACCTTGGCCTGTGCCCCTCGCATGGGCCAAAGGTTCTTCCAGGGACTAATTTGACACCCTGCTGCGTGCCAACTCTGCACCAGACTGGGAGGGGGTATGCTACTAAGACAGCATCAGCACCCCACGAACAGCTAGACATGCTCAGTAGTGGGAGAGATACATCCTTCCGGCACTGGGAAATACTCCATGCAGGTTTCAAGACCCTAGGGAGAGGTCTAGACAGTTGCCCATTCTGACTCCCAAAAGGGAGAATAACAGGAGGCCAACACAATCCCCATCACAATCAAGCCCTAAAAACAATGGTTTGCAGGTGAGAATCACGAAGATGGAAGAGCCTCGAAAGAGGCATGTTTCGGCATCCCTGGGGAAAGCCCCAGATGAACAGTAGGATTATAAAGGTGCAGTCCCCCCAAAGTAATCCAAGAAAATTACAGGAAAGCAATCAAAAATGTAGTGCAAAACGTGCAAGAATAAACAGCTCTTTATTCGCAAAATACGGCCGGGAGGATCATCCTGCTCCATGGAACTGAAGTGATGGTCAACTCAACATACCCATTCCAGGCAAAAATATTTAAGGTGGAAAACTGCAGAATTACCATAGTCTACAAATGCAGCATTAATTACAATCCAATCATTTTTCATTGACTATTCGTCATTGAGCCCCTAAAGAACACTACATTGAACGATCTAGTATTTTCTCAAGAGGTATCTTATCCTGTGCGCCAGCTATCATATTATTTGTAGGGTGATTGCATGTTATTTTTTCAAAAGCTCATGGTATACACTCAATCATTCTTTTCCACCATTGTTTTTTTTAATTTCTGGTGCTTTTCTCACAAGTTGTACAGAATAAGAGGTATATTCCTTATTCTTGTAAGTCACATATTATTTTTTCCATCTGTGACAGATCATCTTTTTTTCTCTCTACACATGTTTCACCATTTTTTTATCATGGACCATCAGGAGAGAATCCTATTAATTACTTAATATAGCCTTCGCTAAGTAGAAATTATTTTCTGTTGTTGGAATATCCTATTGCTGTGCTGTTGTTATTTGGCACAGCCAATTATAGAGCTTAAGTTCTAGAGGAGATCCGTTTGTCACGCTCATCGAACGTCCCAGATGCACAGTAGAATGGAAAGGTGCAGTCCCCAAACTAATCCAAGAAAATAACAGGCAAGTAATGGAAAATGTAGTGCACAACATGCAAGAATAAACAGCTCTTTATTCGTAAAATACGGCCGGGAAGATCAGCCACCTCCATGGAACTGAATTGATGGTCAACTCGACATACCCATTCCAGGCTACATTTTTTTTTTTTTTTTTTATTATTGTGACATTTTGTTTTACATTTGAAAACTTTTATCACATTCCTATTTGTTAAAATCCATCTCTCCTACATAAACCACAAACAACACCATTGTATTCCTACATCCCCTTTTTCATAATCGCTTCATCGATGGTAGCTTTCTCCACGCTGGTTTCCAGTTTCTGTAGAGTCTTTTCTAGGAAATGTATCCCTTGGCATGTGAATTTGTGGTTATGTCCCTACAAGAAATAGTCCCAACGCTCCTTGTTGCTTGTTCCACCTTCTGTGTCAAGGTATTTCTTCAGCAAGTTTTTTCTTGCATTTTCTTCAGCACTACATTGCAATAGTAAGTGGACTGTTGTTTCCATTTGATTTAGGTTTTGACATCCTCTACAGGTTCCATTGGCAATCCCTCTTTTACCAGTCCGGTTTTTATACTCGTTGGTTGGGTAGACATCCAGCCTGATTTTCATCAGTCTTTCTCTATAGAAATTTGAGGGAAATTTGTGCAGATATCTGGGCATTTCATTTCTTTTTCGATGTTCGTTTGCCATATTTTCACTGTTTTTGAGAGCCATTTTCACTTCTCTTGTCACAATCCAGTCGAGTCTGAGAAGTTTCTCCTTCACTTTATTTGGATTGGATATTAGTTTGTCCATAGATGAATCCAACTCTACCAGCAACTCTCCCCATTCCTTTTTCCATATGTTTAGGAACTCAGCACTTTTTCCTTTGCCATTTTTCGCCAGTATTCTATACCCTTCAGCAGGTTTTTCTTTGCTGATTTTCCTTCGAAGAGATAGAGAATTCCATTTCATCTTTGCTTCGATTGACTCAAGGCATAGTTCTGCTCTTATTGCAACTATTGGCATAGATTTCGGCAATTTTAGTATGGTCTTCCAAAACATACTTTCAAGTTTTGGCCAGATTTCGTGACTTAAGTTCATGCCTGCCTCGCTTCCATACGTTAGCGACGGCACCACTTTTTGTGAGTAAAACATCCTCACCGGTACAAGAGAGAATCAGATCACCACAGATGAGTATGTCCAAGATTGTGTTAGCGGCAGTTTGGATACGCAATAAATCAGTTATTGCTGATAGTAAATTCTCTGCCGTAATCCCTGTATGGTTCCAGTAAACATTGATCAGTAATATTTTACCTATCTTTTTACTTTCCTTCTCTCTGTTTTCAAGTAATACCCATTGCAAAAATTTATTACGGTTTCCACTCTTTGTTATCCTGTGACCATTTCCTTTTTTGACCAGTATCAGTAAACCTGCCGATGGTCGACCAAACTGACCTTTTATAGCTCCGTTCATGTGTACGTCGAACCTGTTGGTAGTTGGTAGGTCACTTAGCCATGTTTCTTGTAAACATATTAGAGTGGCATTGTTTAGATGTTGATTTTAGGTTGTCATAAGGTGTTTGAAGCCCCTTGTGTTCCATGAGATTATGATGTCTTGACTTGTGACCTTTTCTGCATCATGCTACTGCTGTGTCTTCTTGTTTACCAACGAGGTTGCTATCCAAGACCAGTCCTCGCTGTTGTTTGTTAAACTTCCAGCCATCTGTTTTGGGTACTGGTTCATATTCTCACTGTAATTATTTCTTATTGTTATTTTAAAATATTCTTTACTTTTATTGTTTTCCTTTGCGTTTTTAGTTGGCACGTTAACTTCACCTACTTTATTCGCAAAAGATGGGATAAACTCATAATCTTCCCTCTCTGGGAACTCATCATTGAGGTCCCTCATATCATAGCCTCTTTTCTTAAGGTGCTTTGCATCTTTAAGCAGAGATATTTTTGTTGTTTTATTCTTTAGATGCAGAATCACGTGGTAACCCGATCCGCGTTAGCATATTCCAGAACGACAATGTCATTGGAACTTATTCCTCTATAACCTGGGACACATTGTAATAGTTTCATGACATTTTTCCGATTCAGGTTATACTCACCGTTCTCAGGTAAAATATTCTCAATCACAATCTTTAATTCATCTGGGCAATTTATCTTCTTTTTTTTGGGGCTCTCTTTCCCTACTCTTATTGTTACTGTTACTTTTGCCTGGCATTGTTGGATTCCACTTTGTTTTGTGTTCTGTTTTAGTTTCTTGTTTCCCCTGTTCCATCCGTTGATGTTAACTTTGTCTCTCAAGTTTCTTTCTTTTTTGATCTAATGTGAGAAATTCTTGGTCCCTTTCATTTATGTCTTCATCATCTGTATCTGTGGAGCCAGTACTCCTGATCTCCACTACCCGTCCATTTTGTGTTGTTCCTGTGCTCAGTTTTTCTTCAACTTGACCCATTGAACTTGCTAAAATGAAACGTCGTCAATCAGCTCTTGCGATTGTTGTTCGCCCTCAGAACATGAGTCCTCGATGCTCTCTACTATCTGCTTCGGTCTCATTTTCACTGATTGAACTATCGTGCAGCCTTTGTTTTCCTCCATCGTGGCCTTGGGCTTCAGATTTATATTTCTAAAAAATGCTCTTGCACCCGTATTTTGGTTCCATTGACTTCCTTTAACATTTTTTGATTTCTGAGCGTCCTTAGGAGCCGTTCCCTTCTTTATTCTTTTTCCTTTTCCGCAGTTTTTTTGTAAATCCTGCAGAGTTCGAGATAGTAACGGGCCATGACTCCCCCCAAATACAGGGAATAATTCGTCATTCACAGTGCTTTTTCTTGTTTCTGTCAAACTTCCCTTCTGTATAGGTATTGATTTTTCCACCCTCTCTTTTTCTGTTAAGGTTATAGAGGTGTTTATGTTGGCATCTTTCTCTTGAGTGATCTCTATTACTTTGTTAGGTTCTGAGTCCGTTGTTCCTTGTGTTGGCCCCTCTCCAATCTGTGCCCTTCGTATCTCGTTTGCGCCTTTCGTGGTTCGCACTGTCGTGGGATGATTATCTCCCCGTCTGCTTCCACTTTCTTTTTGCGTAGTTGAAAAGCTGCAATTCCCCTCCAAATCAGAGACCACTCTATTCTCAATCGTATTATTGATCTTTTTTTCATGCCCATTCCTTAGGTCAATGTCTGGTTTCGTAGGTTTTCCTCATCCATTTTAAGGAGTCCACCAGTGCATGCGATAGTTGTTCTTTTTCGCTTTTTTCACCACTTGCTAGGTCAAAAAGTCTTCGTTGCCAGGCCGTGGAATTTTCAGCTTCCCGGTTTAGTTTGGCATCCAAGTTAACTGACATCATCTCTTGAGCTGACGGTTTGGTTAGCATTAGGGCTAATAATACGTTGTTATCTTTTGAGCTGTCGCTTATGTTTTCGTAAAGTTTCGTATAGGGGGCTAAGGAGATTGACAGTGCGGCCATGACGTTATTGTGAATCTGCATGCCAGCTGCAATTGACAGCTGACTTTTATTTCCTCGATTCCCTTCACCGATGTCAGTTTTGTCAGAGACTGTTTTAGACGCCTCTTTAGTTAGTTCACTTTTTTCTATGTCTTCATTTATATTAATTTCACTTCCAGTCGACACAACTTTATTTTTTGTGGCGATCGTAAGTTTTTCAGTTTGTGTCACGATTGATCTATTTTTTTCTTTTGACCGGTTCGTTACTTCTTGTAGCTTAGTGCCATCGATGTTTCATCCTTTTGCTACAAAGGTAGATTGTAAGCAATATTTGTCTTGTTGCACAAGTTTGATTGTTTCTACATCTTCAGAATTGTTCAGTTGGTGTGGGACCATGTGGGGATTCATAGGTGTTGTAGCATGTTGCGTTTGTAGTAGGGAATGTACAAAAGCACCTTCGTCCAACTCCGTCAAGTCCTTATAGTATGCCATTTGAACTGAAGTGTCTTGGTCGTTGTTCTTCTTGGAGTTTCCTTTCATCGTTTTTATGAATTGTTCTCTCCATTCTTGCTCACAAATTTCATCTGCGATAGATAATTCATGTTTACTTGTACTTTGTTGGCTTATTCTTTTCCCAATTAGGGGGGAGGCAGCTTTCTTTCTCACTTCATTTAATAGCCGTTTCACTTGGGTATGTAGATTTCTTGATTTGGAAACATGTTTTTCTTTGTTCAGAGTTTTAGGTTCCTCCTCACTTCCCACCTCATTTTCCTTTCCATTGGAATTTAAAGACACATTTTTTTTACGGTTTGGTAGAGCATTTTCGTCAGTTTGCCTGTGGTCAGAAGACCTTTCCGTACTTTTGCCCCTCATATTGTGTTTGTTTTCAAGGTCACCGCTACTGGCCCTTGAGCGTGACTCTTTTCTGCGTTCGGGCACCACATACCCAACCTCTTCTATTCCTTTGACCAGCCTAGGGATTTTATCAGCGGCCCTCAAGGCCTCATCAAAGTTTAGAGGAACCTCTGCACTATTTTTAATTAGTAGTTCCTCTGTCATTGATTGTCCATTGGGTATCGTATCCTCGTAGCGCTCGGCGGCAAGCATTACATCTTATGCATCAGAGTATATAGATTCATCCAGATTTGCAACAGAGTCAAGACTTAGGTTGTTTTGGATTGGTTGCACTAAGTCCAACTCGGCTGAAATCTCTACTAGGTTTGAAACATCTGGCGTGTTTAATGAATCATTACCCTCGGTGGCTTTGTTGTCCAAAGCCTGTCGCCACCATTGGTTACCAACTGTGCGTTAGCAAGGACATCATCGATCTGATTCCCTATTTTGAAGAGCTCCACGTCCGTAACCACCAGGGTTTTTTCCCCTCTTTTGTTGATGTTAAATGGCTTCACCTGAGTCTCACTCCATAGTTTCTGGTGCGCTAAGGCCTTTTTTTGTAAAATATTACGAGTACTTTGCTGCTGGCTCTATTTCCCGCCTGAAAGCAGGTAGGCAGCTCTTGTGGACTGCCTTCCGTTGTTAGGTGCGTTTGCATTTGTGTTGCAGTGTTTTTTAAAGATGGTTGTATAAAACTGTTCCCCATGTTGGATCGTGGTTCGTCTATTACAACATTACATGTATGTTCTTGTTGTTTAAGTTTCCCCAACGTGCCGCCCTTACCACCATTCTCTGTAGCTACTGCGTAACGTAACGTGGAAGAGTCCCAGTCCCCCTCCTTACCTGATTTTCCAGAGTCCAATTGCGTAAGCATATCTGAAGATGAAATAGTAGGAGGGTGGGTAGGTAGTCTTGACTTCGCTCGGGTGTTGTGTCTCGGGATAGCCACATCAGCAGAACGATTCTCAGCCATTCCACCAACTCTCCCCCGCATCCCGGACCTTAACACCTCGTTTTAAACGTTCCTGGTCAGATGTTTTTTTTTTCATGTTTCACAAATCCTTGGCTACCGCTGCAGCAACGCAGCAAACAGCCAAACAGCAGCAGTAATGACATAATGACAGCCCTTTACACCACAGGGCTTAACGCCGCAAGGGCCACCAGGGGGGTTCTTTTGAACCAGCAACTTCCTGAAGGGGGCAGAGCCGAGGGCCGTAGGCGGGTTTCTGCAGACTTGTCAATCAATGACTCTGCCTCACGGCGCTCTGTATGCTTAGTCCAAAAACAGCTGATTCTCCTTGCAGCTGTCAGCAAGTGCTCGTGTTCACCTCTCCTCTCCTCTCACGCAGCATTCAGCACAGCCAAACAGCACCAGTAATGACAGCCCTTGACACCACAGGGCTTAACGCCGCAAGGGCCGCCGGGGGGTTCTTTTGAACCAGCAACTTCCTGAAGGGGGCATAGCCGAGGGCCGTAGGCGGGCTTCTGCAGACTTGTCAATCAATGACTCTGCCTCACGGCGCTCCGTATGCTCAGTCCAAAAACAGCTGATTCTCCTTGCAGCTGTCAGCAAGTGCTCGTGTTCACCTCTCTTCTCCTCTCCTCTCCTCTCACGCAGCACAGCCAAACAACACCAGTAATGACAGCCCTTGACACCACAGGGCTTAACCAGGCTACAATATTTAAGGTGGAAAACTGCAGAATTACCGTAGTCTACAAATGCAGCATTAGTTACAATCCAATCATTTTTCATTGACTATTCGTCATTGAGCCCCTAAAGAACACTATACATTGAAGGATCTGTTTGGGGGTTTTCCTTTTCATATGATAAATAAAGTACCACCCTCCAATTTAACATAATTTAATATTCAGCAAAAAAGTGCTCTGTTGCGATTGGTTGGCACTCTTCATAATATAGCTGATAACAAAGCTCTGTCCTAATTGGGCAATAACACCTGAGATAGCTTGTGCCATAGCATCCCACCGAGACGGACCTATGCTATTGTGAGTGGAAATCAGTGAGGCCAAACTTTGTTGCATCCCCTGGAAAAACACAATCCCTTCCCCATGACTAATCCATTGTCCTTCCTCCCCTTGCATCTGCAACTCCCCGTTCCGAGATATGCTGCCAACTTTGGATGTGACTCTCTAATTATCTATTTACAATGAAATAAACAAGTGCGCAGCCCTGCTTCTGAAAATGTATTTCTTCTATGTATCCGTTTCACATGGCACTTTTACCTCCAGACCAAATGCACTGCTCTCAGTGGGGGACTGTGCTCGCAGCCTAACTTTTCAATTTGGTGATCCTACTGTGTGGGCTTTCCTGTGTGTCTCACTGTGTCCTTCATAACCATTATGTATTCATTCGGCTATCGTCTGGGAAGGCACCTGCTGCCTCGAGCCCCATTTGAGGCTCCTGAGAACTTTCTCCCTCACAACAATTAATTGAACACTGATTGGCATCCCTTTGCCATTCTGACCTTGGTTGCTTGCAGCCTTCTGCCAAACAGCGAAAGGAGATTTCAATTAAATGACCATAGCTTCAAAATGTACCCTAACATCCTTGGATGGCAGGATCTGCAGCCTGTAACAATGGTGTGCTTCAACATGACAGCCCTCTTGCTTAATACAACTAACACCTATACTTACTAAAACTCAGTCTATGCATTGCAACTAGATCCACACTTACCTTCATCTAATAATATAAGTGTAATAAAAAGAATACAATATAATAAAAAGTGGTTTGCTGCGTGTGTGTTTTTCTGTGCAGCATGCAGCCTAAAAGCACCCTGAAGTGTGGCAAAACTACATCTACTCTAAATACAATGGGCCTCATTATGAGTATGGAGGCAGCCATGCCCTTAACAAGGGCATGGCTGTCTCCATACCGGGTTCCAATACCAGGTTCCTCCAATGAGGGCTTACCGGGCTATTCCAACCATGGAGGACCCGGTAAGTCCTCATTGGAAAAACCCATCCCCATTCCCATTTGAGCCCCCAAAGGGCATAATGGGAATGGGGAGGGAGCTAATAACAGGCCCCTTAATAATGGGACCGCTATTATCTACCTGGTCCCCTCGTGGGACCCGCTAAGGACGCCTGGTTTTAGGCGTCCTTAGCGGGTCCCACAAGGGAACCTCGTAATACGGTGTCCCGTAATGAAGGGTGCCGGTCCCGTACCAGCACCCTTCATTACGGGAGCGCCATGGCCGTAATGAGGCCCAATGTCATATTAAAAAAACAGCATGACATATCTACGTCACCACCGGGGGTCTAATGCCTTGCTAAAATAGTTTTCTTATCTTATACTTGCGCACACCTTTAGGACTTTGGATTTGCATGTTTACAAGAGGAACCAACCATACAGGCTGCACAGCAAGAAGGGGAAACAACACAGTAGGCATGGGCAAATATCTTCGAACCCAGTGTCACATGGTCAGAAGCCCATAGGGAGCCATACATGGGTACACAGCCCTGGCAGGTGGGTCCACATTTTGTTCCCTTTGGGGGATAAACCATGCAGGACTGGCCCCAACACCCTTTTGGTGCCAATGGGGCAGGCCATACAAACCTACTAAGCCAGAGGTATTAGTCACTAATTTCCAGAGTTAAGCAGTTCCTATGTATGACTATTTTAAGGGCCTCTTCAAGGCAATAATGCCTCCTCCGGGTCCAGCACCTGCAACAGGTAGTCAACAACAACCAGGGCATGTTTTGACCCCTCTGAAGGGGTATCTCAGGTTGTAACAACAACACCTACAAAAGACACAGACACCAACAATGATGACAAACATCTCAGGGAGACCTCCATGAGAAGAATGTTCCATGACAGAGTCTGGCACATAGTGAAGATCTTGCAGCTACCACCCCAGGAAACCCCACCACTGGAATCTGGTGTTCTCTCTGAAGTGTTGTTCAAAAAGTCAGAATGAAGTGCCAATACCTTTGCAACAGGACATTCTTGTTGCGGCAAAAAAGGTCTGGCAAAACCCACATGATGTGCCACCTGTCAACAAGAAGGTAGACTTGTGGTACAGGCAAGGCCCAGGCAAGGCCCAGTAGAGACCCTATGTCTGTCTACAAACCCACTGGCCGACTCTACGGTAGTGTTAGCAGCATTGGACCAAGGGAAAGTGCCCTTGGGTGCTTCACTGAGTGCAGTTACTCCCTCATGTAGGGAGGAAAGGGCCTTGGATGCATTGGGCAAAATGTTTACCTGAATAGTGCACTTCACATGAGGCAGGCCAACTGTGATAGATTACTCGCTAAATGTAATAAGTAGCTGTGGCGGAAAAGGGAGGAATTCGCACAAGAGCTAACGGGTGCGAGAAAAGAACAATTTTTGGCTGGCCTATGTGTTGCCAAAGTGGTAGCATGCGATATGTTGGAGGCAGACGCTAGCCATGTGGATTTGGTGGACAAAGGAATGTGCCTGGGTGTCGATCTGCCCAGCAGTGCTTGGTTTAAGAGCACAAAGCCTTTGACAGATTTGCAGGAGAAGGTACGGGCACTACCATTTGATGGAACCCATCTTTTTCATCCATCTAATAACTGCAAAGAGCCTGTCAGTGATAGCTATTGTGACCTACAAACAAGGTGGCAGCCAATTCCTATCCATCCAAGACAGAGCATATGACTAGTGGCTTCAGAGGCTTTCTCGCTCACTCAAAGAGCAGTGACAGGAGAGGGCAGGTCTCAGGACAGCCCCCAAGAAAGAAGACCAGTAGAGGTAAACCTTTACAAAGCACTGCACCAACATAGTCGGACAAGCCCAAAAATTGATACACAGCAGGCTCATTAGCATTTGACACTGGGGAGTGGACGAATATCCCACCATTCATCAGTTTACAGGGCTGTAGTTTCTGCTGCATGGACCCTATCGGTGGTGAGTTCAGGATACTGCCTTCCCATTCCTTCTCCTCTTCCGACTTCCTTTCCCCTCCCCAACAGTTTTCATCAAATCTGTTAGAGGATTTAATGAAGATGAAGAAACTGAATGCTATAGAACAAGTTCAATTACAGAGTCCGAAGCAGGGTTTCCTTTCAAGATTTTTCAAACTCCCCAAAAAAGACAAGACCAGGTGGAGAGTGATACTCTATCTGTCACTTTTCAACTAGTTCCTCCAAACTGAGAAGTTCAAGATGGTCGCCCCCGGCCTGATTCTGATCACACTGGTACATGGGGACTGGATGTGCCCTTTGGATCTCTAGGATGCTTATATAGATGTACCGATTTGGGATCCACACTGCAGGTTTCTTCCAGATAGAGGGGGTACACTACCAATACACGGACCCTTCCTTTTGTCTGAACTCAGCACCAAAAGGTGTTCATAGAGGTTATGGATGCCTTCATTGCACATCTCCTCTCCACCTGCAAGGGGTGCATGTATACCCATATTTAGATGACTCGCTGATAGGGATTCAGTCTTGACTGTAATGCAATAGGCTTATGTGCTGGGCCTAAACTTAAATCCAGAGAAATCGAATTTGAATCCAACCCCAAACCTGTATTTCATTGGAACTGCATGAAACTGTACTCGGGGGAGGGTTTTTCCTCCAGCCGACAGTTTGGAAATCCTGAAAAGCTCTGTGGAGAGTTCCTGAGAACTACAGCTATACCAGCTGTAAAATGTCACCATCTCGTAGGTCTAATGACATTTTTTTATTTATTTATATTTATATAGCGCGCAGACAGCCCAGGGGCATTGTGGCGCTGTTACTTGCAGGAACTTAGTTACAGGGGGTACAGGATTGGTAGCAGTCGTTGGCACATTATGATTGCTACAAACAGATAAGCCATTACAGCTCATGCATCTTTGGCTATTACATTACAGACAGTTTATTGGCAAACATGGTGCTGCGAGAGACCTTATGTGAAGAGGATGGTTTTCATAACTTTCCGGAAGGCAATGAGGGAGGGCTCACCTCGGATTGTGGGAGGTAGGGCATTCCAGTGTGATGGTGCGAGATAAGGGAAGCTGGATCCTCCAGCTCTGGCTCTTTTTACTAGTGGCACACAGAGCATGTTGGTATATGGTGACCTGGTTGGCCTTGTGGAGGAGACGGGGTGGATTCTTTGTGAGAGGTAGACCGGGGCGGTGAGGTGAATGCACTTGCGGGTCAGTGTCAGAGCTTTGAAGATGATTCTTTCCCTTATTGGTAGCCAGTGGGCTAGTTTTCTGGCCTCAGAGATGTGTTCTCTTTTCGTGATACCTTGGGCAGCGCAGAGGGCATTGTTCTGTATGATTTGTAGCCTTTCCAGGTTTTTGTTGGAAGTTCCTAGGAAGAGTACATTGCAGTAATCTAGCCTGGAGCCGGTGATTGCTCTGGCTATGTTTGTGCAGTTCTCTTTGGAGAGGAAGGGTCTGACTGCGTTGATCAGTCACGCAGCTGAGGAGGCTATTGCGTTGACTTGTCTGTCCATGGAGATGTTGGAATCCAAGTAGATACCAAGAGTTTTGACCGAGTCTGAGACAGGTATTTTAATGGAGTCAATGGTGAAATGACTGAATTGGGAGTCTAGATTTTTTAGCGTGTCGGGGGAGCCTACCAGTAGGAGTTCGGTCTTGTTGGAGTTGAGGCATAGTCCATTGTCTGCCATCCAGGCTTAGATGGTGTTGTAGAGGTTGTTGAGGGTCAGTGAGTCAGTGTCATAGTTGCCAGTGAGGGTGAGGAGGATCTGGGTATCGTCAGCGTAGTTGGTGTAGGAGATGCCCATGGCGTCGAGGATGAGGAAGAGGGGTCGTGTGAAGATGTTGTAGAGAGTGGGGGAGAGGCAGGAGCCTTGGGGCACACCACAGAGGATGATGGTGGGTGAGGCGGAGGCTAAGTCAGAGAATACTTGCATGGTTCTGTCTTGTAGGAAGGACGTGATCCATGCTGTGGCCTCAGGAGAGAATTTAGCGGTGGCAGAGAGGTGGTGGCATAGGACGTCATGGTCTACGAGGTCGAAGGCCGCTGATAGGTCGAGAAGTAGGAGAAGTGCTGGTTTGCCCTTGTCTCTGGCGTCATCCATCTGGTTTTTCAAGTCAAGTAGCGCGGTTTCAGTCCCGTGTTTGGGGCGGAAGCCAGATTGTTGGAGACCTAGGAGTTTATTCTCTTCAATGAAATGCGGAACCTGCAGATAGGCTGCTTTGTCCAGTATTTTGAGGAGGAATGGGACAGTGGTGATGGGTCTATAGTTGTTAGGGGAGGTGGGATCAAGAGATGTTTTTTTTAATAGAGGGCAGACCCAGGCTTCCTTGAAGGAGGCGGGGACTTTCCCCGTGGCAAAGGAAGCATTGACAAAGGCTGTCAGGAAAGGAGCTAGTGCTTCAGTGCAGTCCTTGATGAGGGTAGCTGGGCATGCATCACCTTTACAGTTAGAGGGTTTGATATTCCTCATTATGTTGATGATGTCTTTTTGCTGTATGGGTTTGAAAGAGAAAGGTTGGGTGGGGGGTCGGAGGCTGGCGGGGGGGCAGGGATGTGTGTGTTAGGCATGGCTTGTTTAGTGGCTAATATTTTCTTTTGGAGGAGGTTCAGTTTGGCTTGCATGGCAGTTTGTATTTCGTCGCACCAGTCTTTGTCTTTGGTGAAATTCTGGGGGGCGGGAGTGGGTGTCTCTAGCTCCCTGAAGATAGCAAAGATTTCTTTAGTGCTAGATTGGGCCTCCGAGATTCTGGATTCGAAGGATTTAGCCTTTGCTTGGGTGATTGAGTTTTTGTATTTGGTAGAGAGGGCTTTGAAGATCATCTTATCTTTGTCCGAGTGGGATGTTTGCCATTGTGTGAGTGCAACCTTTTTCTCGTTCCGGAGTGTGAGAAGGTCTGGGGTGAACCAGGAGTTGGAGTGGGTGGTGGGTTTGGATTCGCGAGGTTTCAGTGTGGCAATGGAGTTGATGACTCCTTTGATGGCACTGTTATATGCTGTTGCAAGTATTTCTGGGTCTGTGGAGAAAGGAGGTCTGAAGGCTGGGCCTTGGAGGAAAGGCAGTAGCCTTTCCTTCGTGAGCTGACGGGAGCTTCTTGCGAGGCAGGGTGGCAAGGGTTGTGGTGCCCGGGGTGGAAGGGCTGGTGGTGGGAATGCTGAAGGTGATGATATGGTGGTCAGACCACGGGGTGGGCGTGTTACCAGTGATGGTGAGTGGACAGTTGTGCTGTGCAATCCAGTCGAGAGTTCGTCCCTGGGTGTGGGTAGGGCTGAAGATGGTGTTTTTGTAGCCTAGTGCCTTGAGGGCTGAGTCAAGGGATTTAGCTGCTGAGTCTTTGCAGTCAAGGAGGCCTAAGTTGACGTCCCCAAGGAGAACGGCTTTAGAGTTCTTTTTAAGGTTGTCTGAAAGGAGGTGGATGAGAGGCTTGAAAGTCTCCTATTGGGCCTGGAGGGCGATAGACATGTGAACAGCAATGGTACAGTGGGGAGAAAGGTTGATTTTGACTTGGAGGTAGTCACTGTTGTTGTGCAGGGATTTCTCTATCTTTCTAATGGAGAGAGAATCTCTGGCAATTTGCTACACCTCCACCTTTAGAGAGGCGATCTTGTTTCGTGATGGAGTAGGCCGGAGGTAGTGCAAGGGAGAGTGCAGGACCAGAGGCTTCATGTAGCCAGGTTTCTGAGATCATGAGCAGATCAAGATCATGGGAGATTATGAGGTCATGGATGTCCAGAGCGTGAGCATTAACGGACCTGGCATTGATCATGGCGCATTTGAGATGGGGTTGTGTAACAGCTAGAGGGGGGGAGAGGGGAGCGAGGGAGAGGTGGTGGACACACATGGAATAGCAATTGGCACAGTAGCATTCAAAATGGTGGTAGAAGATTTGCCTAACACAGATTTTGCATTGGGGGGCACATTTTCAGTGGTGGTGGGCACACATGGAGTAGCAATTGGCACAGTAGCATTCAAAATAGTGGTAGAAGAATTGAACATCACAGATTTTACACTGGGGGGCTCATTTTTAGTGGTGGCGGACACACATGGAGTGGCAATTTGCACAGTATCATTGAAAATAGTGGCAGAAGAATTGCACATCACAGATTTTACACTGGGGGGCTCATTTTTAGTGGTGGCGGACACACATGGAGTAGCAATTGGCACAGTAGCATTGAAAATAGTGGTAGAAGAATTGCACATCGCAGATTTTACACTGGGGGCCCATTTTTAGTGGTGGTGGGCACATATGAAGTAGCATTTGGCATAGTAGCATTAAAAATAGTGGTAGATACATCATGTATCTTGGTGATCCCTCATTCTGGGATACACATTTGACAGATGAAGTTGCATTTAAAGTCGGCTTGGAGTCAGGAAACTCAACCACAGACATAAAAAATCACAATTCCCCTGTATCTGCAATCAGATCTACGTGGTGGATGGAAGATAAAAACCTCACGATAGGAGTGCCATTCATGCCCCCTCAACCCACGAGGGAGATATCAATGGATGCGTCCCTTGCTTTATGGGGGGCTGTGATGAATGTATGGGAAATACGATGCATCCCTTGCTTTATGGGGTGCTGTGATGAATGTATGGGAAATACATGATCTATGGGGGCAGGAGGACCTTCAACAATGCAGACATTATTTGGAACTAAAACCATCTCTTTCGTCTGAGGGCTTTTCTGCCCGAATTGAGTGGCAGACTGGTACTGATTTGCACATACAACACTACTGCCATGTTTTATTTAAACAAACAGGTTGGGACACAATCTTCAATCCTTTGCCACCTGGCTGTGGAGATCTGGGCATGGTGTCCACATCATGGGATCTCACAATGGCTTCCCACCTAACAGGGGTGGAGAATATCAGAGCAGAATTGCTGAGCCGTATGAACTATGTATGGCACAAATGAGAACTTGGCAACAGGGCGCTGTTATCACGTTTATGGGATTGGGGCACAACAACCGTGGACCTTTTTGCAACCAAGGAGAACAAGTAATGTCAACTGTATGCCTCATAGAAGGGGAATGGGCCGAATTTGCTGGGGGATGCTTTCCTGCTCCTGTGGCATGGTGTGGGGAATCATGCAGACCCCCCCCCCCCCCTAAAACCCTGTCTAGAGTCTCCTGCCAGGTGGCCAGAAGGCAGACGCTTCCCGATTCCAATCCTGGGGGTGGTGTGCTGCGGGAGGATCACCTGGGTGGAGACAGGGCCCAGGGTGGGGAGGAGATTCTGCGGGATGAGACACAGTATTTTTTCTCTGAGAGGGATACTCTTACTACCATGTTAGAAGAGGTTAAGGCTTATTGTCATTTTAACATAACTCAACCTCCTAGAAAAACTAAAATGGTAAATGCTAAGGTTATAAACACACAACATATTATATTAAAAGAACTCATCTTTTGTATCCCTAAACTCAAATGCCCTCCTCAATGCCTAAAGGTACACTAATAGGAAACGTGGGAGTGTTGCCTTTTCTATACCATCTGTCTCTAATAAGATTAAAACCCACAAACCCTCTTCTAAAACTACCCTTAAAACTGTAAAAAAAAGAGTGGAAAAACCTAACTTCACTAAAGTGAACTACATTTCCCATAATACCACAGGGGCTGAGACAAATAAGAGGGCTCAGGAGGCATGTTGTAGTGAAGGACAGGCAGGTAGGCCTAACAGCCTTTGCCAAGGTCAGGCAATTAATACTAAGAGTCTGCACCTGAACTTAATTGCCCCATCTGCAAGGTATAAAAGACCCCAGCAGGAAGGAGCAGAGGAAGTAGCTGGAGCAGAAGCTGGAAGGCTTGCAGTAGTAGCAGAAGGAGAAGAGCACAAAGCTAGCACTTTTAGAGGAAGTGTGATCACTTAAGGGATGCCGGAAAAAGAGAAGAGCAGATTTCACCAGCAGGTTTTGAGTTGGTCCTGTGTTCACAAATCCTGCATGGCTGTGGCTGCACTGAGAGAGATGTGTTGAGATTGAAGGTCTTCCCAGGTGCGCCTAGTAGCTTTAATTGCAGAGCTGAAATCCTGCGGCAACCCATGGCCTTGTGCAAAAGCAAGCCGAGGGACTGAGAAGTGAAGAAGACTCCCAGTGGTCGAGGCTGGATTGGAGACGCCCTTGTTGCAGAGGAGTATGGGTCCCAAGAGTGCCTGAAGTAGTAGTAAAAGAGAAGAAAAGTGGGGACGTGGCCCACAACCGCAGTGTTTCTGGAGCCGGTGAGTGAAGCTATATTCACTGAAAAGCTCTTGCCAGTAACTGTTACCAGCTCAATTATCACTTGCGTAATAGCAGAAGCGAGTAGAAGTAGTTGAAAGTTGTTTGTGACTGTGAGAAGTCCTAAGAACAAAGGAAATGTATCACACGCACACCTAAAGCAAATCGAAGGGCTTGCATAAATAACAAAGCTTTCCATTTCCATTGTTGAACTTTATAACCTTACCAGAGTGGTCGCGTGTCTGCAAATGAGAAGGGGAACGGTTTGTTAAATCACTCAGCATGTTTAAGCGGACTTTCACAAACTGTTACGAGGGATATTACAACAAAGAGAGGTTGCGTGTGGACAATTATGATTCCTGATCAAAGTCAAAATATCACTCCTTACTAATGAAAGGGAATGCAAGTCTTTACAGTTCCTTAACATCGAAAATCTTCATCAAAGAGTGGTCGCCTGTACCCAATTCAGTTTCTCTTGTGAACATTCAGAACTATTATTTTATATATACAAGTTTGAAGTAAAGAGAAGAACTAGCATTACCCAAGACAGTAGAGAAATCTTTTCTACAGTGAAACCAGCTCTATTAAAATCCAACCACCTGTATATTAAAGTTGTTGAATTTGTTAAAGGTCCAGTGTCCACTGATACAAGCAAGTGTGACAAGGCTATTCAAAGCGGGAAGAGTAGCAATACAGCTTTGGGATAGCCCCTGGAACCGAGAAGTTGTGCATAAAGCTGGGGAAGGGAGCTGAGTGCGTGTAAGAAGATCACTTTAACAATCTGTAATGCTGAGACTGTTGAAGCTGAGAAAGAAACCGCCTGGGAGCAGAGGCAGATTATACTGGCTGTAGTAAGACAGGCAGAAGAGGCAAAGAGGCTGCCCTTTTCTTATCACCTAGGAAAGAAGAGTCCCTTGCCTACCTGTGGAGGTCCAAGAGTCTTGTCTTTAAATTGCCTAAGGTACCACGTTGAAGTATATCTATCAGAACTGTCTTTGTCTATACTATTATCAAAGAATGTTGAATTGAAAGTGGTTGAAGCAGTAGCACAGTGTGGAGCAAAGGAGTCTGCTTCCACAGTAACAGTAGTAGAAGGGAGTTGTCGAGAGGAAAGCAACACCCTAACAAGAAGCATCCTGACAAAGTATATTATATATATGCTGCAGAGGTTCTAAACATATGGACAGTTGTTGAAGTAGAGGTAGTCCTTTTGTCTTTGAACTGTTACCAGAATTTCCTGGAAGGACGATATCCAGGATTACCAGTGGTGCTGTTTTCTTTGCTGGAATTGGAAGGGGAACTTTTCAACAGAACGCCAACAAACTGCTACCAGTGGATTCCTGTTTGGATGAACTTTTGTTTCTTTTGGAATTCTCAAGAACTGATTCAAGGCTTTGTTTTTCTTTTTGAACACTTGGAGAGATTGACTTTGGACAATTCTGGGAAAGGGATCGACCCAGGACAGGTGAAGGCTAAGGTTACCAAGTCACTGGTTGTTTGGTAACCACTTATTCATGTTGTTTATGATTTGCTTTTAATGTTTTGTTGTTTAATGTGAGGGACAGTTTTGTGTATGCTAGGAGACCTTCCCTTAAAACCTACAAGGCTTAGTTAAGTTTTCTTTGCACATTTCATTATTAATCAAATATCTAACACTGAGAAAACTCCAAGCAGTTGTCGGCCTTACATGACTGACCCCTCGCACGTGGGAAGACCCTTTATGCTTTTCCTCCTATTTCACTAAAGAGCAAAGTGCTTCACAAATTGAAACAAATGTGGTCCTCGTGAAACCCTTCTGACCAATGAGGATTTGGTTTTTGGAACTTCAAACTCTTAAATGTCAGAACGCATGGAAAATGCCTAGCATGGCAGACCTACTTTTCAAAAAGCAGAGCAGGTCTTGCACCCCAGCACTCAATCGCTGCCCTTGCCAGCTTGGTACCTGAGCACCTAGTGTATGGTCACATTTGTCTTTCAGACAAACATGTAAACATTATTTAAGCCACGTGCTAGGACAGCAAAAGGGCTCAGTACACAAGCAAGTTCACCCGTTTTTGTCACTAGTGTTTAGAGAAACACAAGGAGCCGTGGCAAGCATCACATGATGACCTGCTGTACCAGCCATGATTCTGAAGGGCAAAGATGAGCAGGCTTATGACAACGTGGGTCCAGCTGAGTCAGGAATATCCTCACTGTCCTTAAGCTTATACAGGTAGAAGTCAGTCTGGTTTCTCAGTCATTGGGCACAGCTTTGCCTGTTTCCAGGAAGGAATCCTCACTTGGCGATCACCAGGTGAGCTTCCTTTTCTGCGTTCAGCGACTCGTCTGCGAAGCTCTAGTGAATATGGAAAGCTTTCTGGCACATGCTGGCCAGATGCACAGTTTTGAGTCTGTTGTTCCATACATATGTATCAATTTCTGGGTAGCACATACTGCCTCTGCGATCCTTTCTTTGATGTTAATACTGGAAAATCTAGCTAGAGTTTATGTATCCCCAGTATGCCAGCGCAGGTATCCATGCCTATTGGTTTCTAGCAGTGTGGGTCTTGTGAAGCGTGTCGAAGTTGCCTGCGCACTAGCCACTCATAATTTCTTATATCACTATATTTGAGATCATTCTTTGTCTACCATTGCTTCTGTTTAAGGGGACTGTGTTGTAATACAGGGATTTAGAGGCCGAGTGAGTGAAAGTTTGAATGCTGAAGAAACATATTTCTTTGGCTGCTAAAAACATTGAGCATGGAACCCCTTAAAAGTATCTTAATTAACATTTTAGACAGCTCATATGATAATTGGTCTTAGTGATGATTATGGTGCTGCAGCAGCTATGGCTGATTGCATTGATTTGGGAGTCTCAAACAGTACCAGAGCCGGTTGGCGATATCCCTGTGGACAAGTATTTCCAAGATGATGAGCAAAGCTTCTTGTTTTTGGCGGGAATGAGGAGGGCGTTTTTTTGGGTTTGGTTAAAGAATGTGAAGCAACATGTGTCCTTATATAACTTACACATGCTCCTAACATTTGCTGCTTTTCTGTTTTCTGCCAGGACCAGACATTTGTGGAGGTTCCCCTTGCTATGGTAAATACATTTTCTTACCTACATTTGTTTTTGGAAAATGGTTGACGTTTTTAATTGTACTTACAGCATAGTGTCAATAAATCACATGCAAATACATTGAATGGTCTAATCTATTCTTAGTCACCTATGGGCGTGTCGATTGAGGGAAATGGTGACGTCTTAAGTTTAAATACCCATTTACACAACATGCCCATTTATTAAGCTCAAAACAGTGGGACACTTTTTTCATTAGCTGCCAACTTTTATCTTTATAATTTCAGTGTGAGACCACTCAGTAATTGGGGACAGTGTGTTAACTAGGTTGTATGGTGTTTTTTGGCAGGCAAGATTTGCTGATGTCCAGTTTCCTGGTCCCTCTTCTGGTGGTGCAGGAAAACACCATTCTTGAACCAGCTCCACCTCTGCACCCTGCTATTTTATGGAGAACACTGTTGCAATTCAAATGGTCACATAACCTTGATTCTACTCAACCCATCTCCCTCATCTCCCTCATCTTAGGTGAAGTAACTCCTGCAATCCCCAATCTACAGATAAGCCTTGCTCTGTTCCCTCCCATGATACTGCTCACTTCCCTCCTCTTCATTAAAAACCCCATAGCCAAACCTTCATCCCACACCAAACCTCTCCCTCTGTCCCTTTATTTTCCTTGGTTGTCCGGCTGCCACCAATTCCTGTTCCACTGGATCATGCTCAAATTCGCACATGTGCTGACTCGCGATAGTTCACTGTTTGTGAAAGGTGGCCTGTCGGGAATCAGTCTGTGGTGAAAGTAGCATAAAAGGTTAACAAATCGATTAATTGCACCATTACACTACTGCATGGAAAAAAATTAATTCTCCTTAAGTATAAGGAATACTGTTTATACTTCAGAAGAATTCAATATTTTAATTCTAACAATCTGCCCTAAACAACACCACACAACCATTTCTAGGAGGAATTTAGAGACTTCCAAAACTCTGAGACATGTGTTTTATGTGTAAAGTTATTTTGGTGCTCTGTGCACACTTTCCCATTCGGCACTCACCTGCAAGAAGGCCAAATAACAATTTCACAACTAAGGCCTTTAACAAATGTACTTTTCTAGGAATTGTAAGGGGGGACCTCCATGCCGAGGTTTGCGATTGCTGATTTAAAGCACATGCATACCTGCATCCTACTGACCCAGACGTTGAAACAAAGCCATCCTTCTACCTGTCTCCATTAGATTGGAAGATTGACACATTAATTTGATTTTCTAACACCCGTTTCATACCTTGTACTTTTGTGTCTTTTATGCTCCCTATCCCTAAACATTAGTTATTGGTGAGGCCAGAAGACATGAGACATTTTTCTGAAGAAATAGTTCTGGCCATAGTCTGTTCAGCTTTTTTTGGGCCTGTTTTGCATATGTTTGGTGCCATTACCCACATGCCAGATCATACATTTGGGGCTATTGTCTTATAACATCCCACATTACTATATCCACACCTCAGACAACATACCTATTGGCGACAGGTCAATATAAGAGAGATGCATTTTAAAATACTGTAGCCCTGTCAGATTTGCTGCATGTAGTTACATATTTTATTTTATTACTTTTGCTTTCCTTTTAGGCACCACACAAGATGGTGGATTTAGATTCAGAATCTGTCCTTGACATCGTGAGTACTTTCAAATGCCATTCAACATAAAAACCTGCAAAAACAAGACTCAAAAAGGGAGAAAAGATTACTTGCTGGAAGCTTTTAACTGGACAGGAGGGTGATCCATGGCTTCGCAGGAATAGTAAGGGTGGATATTAAGTGTTGAGGGTGGAACAGTGAAGGGTGTAGACCAGCTGTTGACCAGCCTCTTTGTCTATGAGCCTTTCTCCCTGTTGCCCTTGTGAGGACCCCAGGGTTCCTACTTACAGTGCTGTCTCTCTACACAGTGTTCTCACCTATAATGCATTCTCTCCTGCTCCCCCTACTGCTCTTCGTTCTCACCTCTCACTACGCTTTCTCCAAATATGCTACAATGTCCTCCTTTTCTATCCCTATTATAAAATGTACAGCTCGAAACTCCATCTCTCTTCCACCTCCTTCCAACAAACAAAGCCAACAAGCTAACCATACCTCCTCTAACACCTATCCACCATGCCTCCCTTACTCTGAGACTCAACTTCTCTACTCTTCCTTACAGCATCAACTGAACATTGAACTCTGGAATGCTCACTCTGTATGCAACAAAACCTCCTTTATCACTGACTACTTTCACTCCAACTCTCCTCCCCTTGACCTTATTGCAATCATTGAAACTTGGATGTTTCGATCTAACACTGACACTCTGGGGGACTTACACAACTCCAAACTATCCTTCATTAACTCTCCTCGATTGATTGGCAGAGATGGAGGCATCAGACCTCTACTCTCTTACCTCCTCAATGCCTTACAAATCTCCAATGTTACGTCCTCTGCTAAATCCTTTGAATTCACCATCTCTACTATTGCTCTGCCTCACTCGGTTTGCATCGTCTCCATCTATCACCCTACTGTCCCACTGGACCTTTCTTTAATGATGTTGGGCAACTGCTTGATTCCTTTTCCACTAAACATCACCTCAATCTCTTAGGTGACTTTAACCTTCTCTCGCTCCAACCATTTCTCAGAAATCTGAACTTCATTCTTTTCTTAGTGACCACACTCTCCACTCTATCCATAACCTACCGACCCACACAGGGGGTAACTCTTTCAACTGCTTATTCATCTCCAACTCCCAGCCACTAGTACTACTGTCATACCATCCATAGCAGATCACTCCATTGTTTCTACCACCATCTCCTTTCCACCCTCTAACCTTTCCCCTCCACTTGCTTTACCTATTACTAAAAGGAAATGTAAACCTTCTGCCATTCCCCCTTTCTGTCTGACCTAAAGTTCTCACTCTCCTCCTTCACAACCGATGCCTCAGCTACCAACACTGCCTTCTCTAGCTTCCAATTTCTACTATGTGACTTGTACTCCTCTCACGTCCCACTGCTTACTTTTACCCCTAAGCCTCAGCATCCTCAACCATGGCTCACCCCATTCATACACTCTCTCTGCACAGACATGCGTTGGCCTCTGTGCAAATGGAGGTGTGCCCACTTGCATGAGTACCTGCAACTCTACCCCTCTGCCCTGAACTTTCTCAAGTCCACTCCTGAAAGAGTGAAAAGGGAATTCTACCTAACCCACATTGACTCTCACTCCAACCATCCTTGCAGGCTATAGGGCACCCTCTCTCCTCACTCCTCCTAAGTCTATGAATATCATCTCTACTCTCACAGATAATGAGGTAGCTGAATATGTTGCTGAAAAACCTAAAAATATTGAGACTCTCTCCTGACCTTCCTTACACTCCCTCCTCCTACATTTTACACCCTGCCTACTCTATCATCATGCTCTGCCTCTATCTTCCACTTTTGTCACACTAATATTGGTGAAGTCATATCTCTACTGATGAAGGCTAACCTCTCTTGTGCCCCATTAAACCTCATGTTCCTTATCTAGTCAAGATTATTGCCCCTTCAGTGGCCTTTCACCTCAACAAACTCATCAACCTGTTCTTCGACTCTGCTTGCTTCCCCCTGTTTTTAAAACAGTCACAGTCATCCCTCTCCTAAAAAAGCAAGGGGCTGACCTGAACCTCCCAATATCTTGTTCCGTGTGCCTCTCCTTCTACACTACTTCAAGTGCTTGAGCGGGTTTTGTTCAACCATCTTAGACATCCACAACTTTCGAGACTCCATAAAAGCAGGTTAACGCTGCTGTAACTCCAGGGAAACTGCTCTCATGAATGTCTCCAACTTCATTGCCTCTGCTAAGCACTCCGAACTATCCTGCATCCTAATTCTTCTTGACCTGTCTGCTGCCTTTGCCAACTGTTGATCACTCTGATCTCCTAAATACCCTCTTTCTTCTTGGTATTTGCGATCAAGCCCTTGCCTGGATTGAATCCTACCTTTCACCTTGCCAATTCTCTGTCTCCTGGAGCAACAACACCTTCAACTCACTCCTCTAACTGTTGGTGTTCCACAAGGCTCTGTCTTGGGTCCTCTCCTCTTTAGACTCTACACCTCTGCTCTTGGGGCACTAATCTCCTCCTTTGGTTTCTCGTTCCAGCTCTTTGCTGACGACACTCAAATCATCTTCTCTTTTCCTAAACTCTACTCTGATCTCTCTATAAACATTTCAAACTGTCTTTGTGCCATTAAATATTAGATGGCTACACCCTTCTTCTCTGCCAAAACTTCTTCCCTGCCAAAAGTGCTCTCTCATCTGCCTATCCAGTTGCCACTCTCCCCTACTCTTCTTCAGCTAGAAACCTCAGCAGCATCTATGACTCTTCTCACACCCTCTCTACTTTCATCTCACAGAAGCTCACCTCAACATCCTAAATATTAGCAAAATAGGGCACCTCCTTCCTTTCAACATCGCCAAGCATCTCTTAACCATGCTTCGCTTCTCTAAACTGGTGTACTTTGTCAACATCCTCTTTGGTCTCCCCAACTATACTTTCTGTCCTCTTGATAAGATCATTAACATTGCTACCAGGACTCTCGTTGAACTCCCTCACTTCACACCTACTTGCTTGTACCGTCACCAGGCTGGATGGCTGACAATGCAAAACAGGGTCAGATCTAAATGTCTTCTCCTGGTTCACAAATCTATCCATAGTAAGCCACCACAAAATGTATCCTCCTCTATCCAACTCTACAAGCCTTCTCGTAATCTCTGTTTTGCTTCCTTGACTACCCATGTGGCTCCTTGGTCTCCCTGTGCTTCCTGTAGCTTCCACTATCTCTCTCTTCTTGCTCCACTTGCATGGAATTCTCTTCCCCGGACATCTAAGAAAAAGTCCACACGGATTTGTTCAAAACCAAACTAAAAGCTTACCTCCTCATCTCTGAGTTACTCACTAAACCTACCTCTCATCTGTCTGCTAGCTAACATTTCTCCCTTGTCTCTAACCTTCCTCTGCCTCCACTCTAGTGCTTCACTCATCATGGTCACACCCCAAGCAGAGATGGCCGTGCCGCCTACCTGCACTTAAAAATGTCCAATGTTGGTTGTCCTTAATTTATGTATGTCCACTTATGTATTGTCCCCGGGGACTGTTCCTTTACTCCCCTCCCCAACCTTATCAGAATGTCCCTCAAACTCATTCCATTGTAAGAAGATCACTGCTTCCCATCAAATCTGATTTCCTATCTATTGTACATTCTTTTGTTCCTACTGTATATAAATAAATAATAATATTGCGGCCTAGCAAAAATCCCATTTAAGGTGAAAGCAACACTTGTGAGTAGGAGTGCCAAGAAGCGAGCAATCAAGGCACTGTATCCCTGGCCCAGAGCTTGTCAAGAATTTAGCAGAGCATTGTATCACTGTCTGTTTGTTCCTTCTAGTAATTAGTCTCTGTAGTAATTCCCTGGTGGGTAAATTGTAATTTGCATGATTAACAGTTCCCTCTGTATGAATAAATGCATAAGCAAATCTTCTGACACCTCCGCATACTCAGGCGTTCAATGTACATCATGTTAGGCTTTTGATTTTTAGCATAGTGATTAAAAACATGTATATTCTAAGGGCATGAGCTTTGCTCAATGAAGGCAGTGGTGGGGTCGGGAACGAAGGATGGTGCAGATGGCAGGGGGAGCTCCCTCTTTAGCAAGTAACTGAGATTCAAGCAAAGCTTTGAAGAGATCCACATTAGTGCTGGCTTCCATTGCTATGGGTAGTGTGTTTCAGAGTGGCGTGAGACAAGTAGAGAGAAAAAGCAAACGTGCGAGGGGGCACAGGGAGGATATGGGACGGTGAAGCTGAGTGCAGAATCTGCGGGAACGAGATGGTGAGCTAACTGAGATACAGTCAGACAGCTACTGAGGAGCAAGACCATTGATAGCCTTGTAGACTAGGAGAAGGACATTGAAAAGATAGCGGTTGTGCATGGAGAGAGCCAAGCAGCATGTTGTTGATAGGTAGAAGTGGGAGGAGGATCTGGGTATGTTGTAGAGAGTGTAGGGAGTAACGTTGAGGACCTCGTCTAGCAGGAGAAAGGAGTATAGAGGACGGCTAAGTAGTAGGATTGAGCATTAGTCCAGTTTACTGAGCCCAACGGCGGAGATTAGATTTGTTGTAGAGTGGTTAGTAAGAAAAGGACACTTTTCCTAATGTTGAGGAGGTTAATAAGAGCACCAGAGGCAGTAGTAGTGATGAATTGTTGCAGTCCTAGGTTGCTTTCAAAGAGGACTCCAAAACTGCAAGCCTTTTGTGAGGGAGCAAGAAGGTCAAGAGGGATGGAGCTAGGAGAGGGGAAGGATGGTATTAGAAGCCATTAGAAAAATAACTTCAACCAACAAGAGTACTGCAGTGATTAGTTTTGAGTTAGAAATATTGAAAACCTATTCCCATTCTATGTTTTCTATTACATTTCTTTTCAGATCATGCAGTATGATGATGAATTTGATATTGAATCAGTAAGTGATGTTCTATATTAACATTTGTTTAGTGTTGTGTTATGATTTGTTGAGTTATCATATGTCACATCATATTAAGTTTTGTTATGCAATGTTATGTCAGGCTTGGTTATGTTGCGTCCTGCTTAGCTAAGTTTTGCAATTTTATGTTAAAAGTAAAGTCTGGGAATATTTTCCAGGACAATACTGCATAGGGCATTAAGGGGGTCTGGGTTCTGGGTGAGCAGGATATAAGGCTGAGAGATTGTTGTATTTTCTTGTCTTTGGAGCAGTGAGAAAAAACCTTTAAGAGCAGCTCTGCCTTTTTACATTGCTTTGAAACCTGTTGGAAGTATAACTCAGTTGAAGGAGTGCCATTAAAATGGCCCTTTATGTTCACATGTGTTCTCCTACCAAACACCACATTATTGGGATTAAACGCTTTGGCAGTACACATTTACACATTTCAGAATGCCACTTTATTTTAATGGAACCTGCAGAACATCATCAGAGGTGATTCCTCCAAATACTCCCTAATTACTCCAGCTGGTGAATATTTTGACCCAGGTCTAACTCGGGATGGAGGAGCAAGGCGGGGGCACAACCTGGTCTTTTGCAAAATTGAAAAGTGATGGATGCAAGGTTTTGCATTAAACATCAACAAGGGCATTGTCTCCGGTCCACCGTTCTAACCAGCCTTGTCCATTAAAATGGTTAAAAAAATATGCAAATCAGGCTTGGTGAAACCCTTTAATCAGCAGTGAAGCTAAAACTGCAATGCTACATCACTCAAAAACAAGACAACATGCAACCCCAACATGTTTCAGCCTTTTAAGGTATCATCAACGGGCTGCAGCTTTGGACTCTACACAAAGCAGACTTGATACACACATCTGGACATAATCATCTGACTTAAAGTGACTAGGGTAAAACTGAGGAGTAGTGGATGAAAGGTTTTGAATGCATCATAACCCCTGGCTTTCCGCTGGCAACAATCCAGTGTTAATGCTTATGTGGCCCTCATGATGTTTCAGACTTAAACTCTCATCAGCACTAGCAATAGTGAAGTGGCATGGAATGTGTAGTCCAAAAAGTCTGGAAGATCACTGTGATGAATCTAATGTCATCACTCCTTTCTCTGAGGCAGCCTCTCCTTATGTGGCTAGGTGACCGCAGCTGCAACCTGATACTGACCCTGGGGGCGGCTATTTGAGGGAGAACCACCTTGGGGGAGGCAATCCTTGGGGCGGGGGTGACATAACATCATTGGGGAAAGTCACATGTCCTCCATTCCCATTTAGGAATGGTTCCTCCATTCCTCGTTCCCTGTTGGCATATTGTAACACTCTCCCTCAACCTCTTTCTAGAACTACTTTTATTCCCCAACATCCCACAAAGAACTGTATATTAACAACTTGGATGAGGGAGAGGCAGGGATCAGCAATGATCACTCCCAGTTACACCCAATATCATCTTTCTCAACGTCATACAAGGAATAACCTGGTAACAAATGAGACGAGCAAGAGCAACGGAGCATTAAAGATGACTAAGACCGGTAAACCAATGCAGCAGTCTAGTCTTTGGAAAATATATAATCATACCGATCATTTTAAAACAGCTACAGCTGACAGGCAGAGTACGAGAGATTTACAGATGCTGCGCTGCACAATGTCCTGTGTCAACACCAAGCATCATGCTGAGGGAAAGCACATCATGGAAAACTGTGTGGAGGCGAGTCCGTACAGCAGAGAGAGAAATTGAGTGCAGGCAGTTTACCACCCATGAACACAAGGCAGCGGGAACCATGCCCTGCAGAAAAAGACATAGCGAAGGTGCAGCAGCTAACGGGACTAACACTGAACCAGCAAATTGAAGGTAACCGAAGTGAAGGAACATGAGGAGCAACTGGTAAGCCCAGGAAAGACATATGGATTAACCGGGTTGCCTGAAAGCATGTACCCCTGAATAAGAATTAACTGAGAGACAAAAAGAGAAGCCAAGGAAGAAGCTAACATATTGATAGACCATACCATAGATGGGTTGTTGAACCCATATCTCACAGGAGAAAGCAAAGAACCCTTAGGGGAAAGTGGAAATTAATATTGAAAAAAAACTCTATGAAACAAAGGTTGATAAGGCAACGATGGGCTAATCTCACTTCATGGAATAATATGTAAAGAAAAGCCCTGGCAGGAGAGTATACCAGGTGAAGCTGAATGTTTGTATGGCAGGAGAGTATACCAGGTGAAGCTGAATGTCTGTAAAGTAAAGTACTGGCAGGAGAGTATACCAGGTAAGCTGAATGTTTGTAAGTAAAGTCCTTGCAGGATAGTACACCAGGAGAAGTGTTTGGAGGATTGCTGTCACGATCCACTTTCTGAAACCCCCCCGGCAGGTCCATGGGCCAGGAGGGGTCTCGGCTCGGGCCCCCAACAAGCTTAGGCATCCTTTGCCTAAGCCCTCTTGGGGCCAGTCTTGGCGCCTTTGGCACCAGGCTCATACTTTATGAAGACTTGTGCTTGGGAACTACTTTATTTCAGTGGCAGTCATCATGGAGGCATCCACACAGCTTGGCTCCTTCTAACAAAGCTATGCGGTATAGTGTTTTGGGTGTGGTAGCCTGGGCACTATTTTACCTGGACTACTTTCTTGATGCTATTTAAACCACACCCGACTTGGATAGCACCCTTCGCGTTACTTTGCAATCCTGCAACGTGACGCTCATCGTGTTCAGCTGCATCTGCGAACCTCGGAAGAACAGCATCTGAAAAACAAAGGACATCGTTAATAGCAGCAGCTTACCTGTGATTCCACCGCTAGCTGCCCTTCGCTCCTGCAAACAGCATCCAAGGAACAGCAAGACTCCCGGACCGTCAGATCTGCAAAAAGGATTGAAACAGGACATTAGACATTTTACAATTGTGCCGGAAGCTTACCTTACGAATCACCCATTGACCAGCATCGCCTTGGGACTTCTTGCTCCGGGTGAGCACCGCAACCTACGGTAACAAAAGACAACAGGTTAGCAAAGGTAAGGCATCATAGCGCTGCGCATAGCGCCTACTTACCGCATCAACGCGCTCTCGAGGCACCATCACCTGCCGCGAGTCCCAATTCAGCCAACGTTCCACAGCGAACTTCCGCGCACCTAAGGAGAGAGAAAAGACATTATTTAAATTCAAGAAAGGCATACAGTATAACAGTAATAAGACCTACCTGAAAGACTCTAAAGGGCCTGCATCAGTGAAGTAACTAGATCGCACTCGCCCACAAAGGACAACGCGCCCCTGCCAAGAAGGCAGGACGGAGAGCACGCCAAAACCCATAACAAGGTGAGGAAAGGTCTGGGGAGGGGCTGCGGGCATACAGGGTGTTGGGAGGCTCTTACCCCAGTTGCCCAGTCTTGAACATTGCCCACCTGTTTTCTAGGCAGAACTTCTCCGCTGATTATACCTGGGAGCGGCTGAGAAGGGTACCAGAGTCCCCACAGCTGGGTGTGGTCCCCATGGATACCAGGTGAGCGTAACAATTGCATGAAAGTCCTTGCAGGAGATTACACCAGGCGAATGCAAGTGTGTGTACACATTATAATAGTAGGCGAATCTCAAGGAAGATCCATGCCTTCGAAATTGTGAACTATTGTAAATATGCAAGAAGAGCTTGGCAGGGGTATATGCCAGGTGACCTGTGAATAGAGGACCCACATCCGAGTTGTAATTGTCATACTTCCCCGTTCCTGGTGGCTCTCGGGTCATGTTTCCCTTTGAAGCGCTTTCGGGTTGTTTCCCATCCCAAGATGGCGTACGTACGTTCGTATCCCGCAATGAGATCATCACGTATACGTGCCTCCAGTCATCCGGCTACCCGGAAATAAGTAGCATTCTGTTTTGGGACTCCTTACATTGCAATTACCTTATTGCTGAACGCTAGTTTTCTTGCTTTTCTTTCTGGCGATCTTTGCCCTGTTACTTTCCCTTCTCGTCCATCGCTCTTGGTCTCTTTGGCTCCACCTCCCAGTGTTCCTGCTCTGCTCCTCCTGCTGTGCCTGCGGCAAGCTCTTTCCAACCTTTCTCTCACGGGTTTGCCCATATCTGCTTCAAGCTCTTGTCTGCTGGACTCCTATGGCAATTCTGCCTTCTCTCGCTCACCCCTGTGTGCCTTGCGGTTCGTCCGCTCAGTTCTTTTGCTGATTTTCTCGTCGGCTTCGTGTCGGCTGACCTCGTTTCTTACCTTTACATTATGTTCATCCATGTAATCCTCCTTAAGCACTTTACTGCTTCTCAGTGCATCCTGGGAATCGGAGTCTACCACTACTCATATCTAGGAGCCTACTGGGACCTACTACTTACCTGGGAGGCAGCTCTTCACTTCAGGGTTTTTTCCCCCTCAAGGTTTTTTTTTCCCTGCGACCTGGCTCTCTGGGTGGCCACGGTGGCCAACTGTTTCTAGCAATTGGGTTGCACAGTGGATACTTGGAAGGACAGGCCTTACCCCTTTGCAGCAAACAACACTAAAACTAAAGAGGTAAGGGCTGACACTGACAGTTTGCAACGCCAAAAGAAATAGAAGAAGAAAGGCATGGAGCAAGTAGAGGAGCATGTGACTGCTGTTCAAGGACTGTCCCTAGAGGTTCAGAACCTGAAGACGGAGAATGTGGTTTTGCACCAAACCTTGGTTCAAAGGGATCCATCTATGGACCAGGCTCAGTACCGGGGTCCACCCATTGAGAAATATGGCGCAGAACCGAAGAAGTACAAGGAGTTCCTAGAGGCCTGTACAGTGGCATTCACCTTTAGACAGGCTGCTTTTCCCACTGAGCCCTCTTGGGTTGGTTTTGTGATCTCCCACCTGACTGGGAGTGCCTTGTCTTGAGCCACCCCTCTGGTGGTGTCTGGTAACCCACTATTTGACGATTACAAGAGCTTCATAGAGGCTTTTGCTGGTATTTTTGACCATCCCGAGCTCACCTACACCAAAGATGATTCGCTCTTGGATTTCACTCAAGGTACCCTGGATGTCCTCACCTACATGACCAAATTCAAACAGCTAGCCTG
This sequence comes from Ambystoma mexicanum, assembly GCF_040938575.1. Classification (NCBI taxonomy): domain Eukaryota; kingdom Metazoa; phylum Chordata; class Amphibia; order Caudata; family Ambystomatidae; genus Ambystoma; species Ambystoma mexicanum. Next base: position 1,420,683,602 of record NC_090923.1, read on the forward strand.
TTATGCGCGCAGGTTCTCGGAATGGTGTACGTACTTTTCATGCAACCAGAAGAAACACGGGAGTCAGCCGAACTTTGTGTAGTGGTTCACAGGGAGGAATATCTCGAACCTCGGTCTTCCGAGGTGGCTGGAGGTTGCCATGGAAGCTTAGCAATGCGTTGCTAAGGAGACGCAACGTGCAAGCTGGTTCACGGCGGTGATCATGTGACATTGGGTATTTAACCCCAAACCCCTGCTTGCTCAGTGCTTCTGATCAAGCATTTTTGGCGCTACTTGTTTACTTACCTTGCATCTTGTTTACCTGGTATCTTGAACCCTTGCTTCTCTAACCGACCCTGCTTTTGGAAATTCCTAGTCTGTTTTGGTGCTTCAGTGATTTACTGGTTTTCGACCCTTGCCTTCTGCCCTTGGATATTGTTATTGCCTAATCCTCAGTCTAAGTTTGCTCGTATGGATTTGACCCGGATTGTTTAAAGGATTTCTTTTGAAGTTGTTGACTTCAGTCACTCTTGCTATTTTCTTGTTACTTCTTGTACTGTTAAACACAGTATCTGTTACTTCATGGAACAGCCTCAGCTGCGCCGTGGGACAGCCTCCGCTGCAACGTGGGACAGCCTCAGCTGCGCCGCGGGACAGCCTCCGCTGCAACGTGGGACAGCATCAGTTGCGCCGCGGGAGCGACGTGGGAAGGCATCCGCCGGCCAGCGAAACAGCCTCCGCTGCAACGTGGGACAGCGTCCGCTGCATCACGGGAGTTGTTTCACCATTTGGTAAAACACTTTGACTTTTCGTATTCCCTCTAACTCAGACGGAAATTATCTTTCTCTTTCATCACAAACCTTTACCATGTGCAATTAACCCTGGAATCCCTCTGGTTAGAATCTCTGTGTCTTTTCTTGTTATTGGTAGTCTAGTATTAATAGGGATTGTAACCAGAGAGGTCACTTGTTTTTGCAGAATATTCCTAGTATTTCCCGATTCCTGCTCAGATCGTGGTTAATCTTCTTAGGATCAATTCTATCTTTGAGCAGGTTAGTGTGGGAGGAGTGTTAGTATTTGGTGAAGCCACAAAGTATACTTGGATACTAATTGTGCTTCTTTCCTTCTACAGCTACGGTGCTCTCGGAGGGATATCCAAACATCTTTCAATTAATTGATCCTTCTGTATGTGTATTGTTACCATTCAGAGGGGTACATTGGTGGGAAGAATTCTTCTTCTACACTACGGGGTCAACCAGTTAAGAGGAATTCTGACATAATCAGAAGCCTTTAAACATGGACCCCAATGAGACCCTAGCTAACCTCCTTCAATTAGTGGCGGATTTGAGAACAGATATGGCTAATGCTCATGCCATCACTCAGCAGCAAATTCTAGAGCTCCAAACAGCCATACAACCCTTGCCTCATGCAGCACCAGTATTACCGACTCCTCCGGTCGTTGAACCTGCACAGGCGGGGGCCGGACCGGTGTATGTTACTTCCCAGTTTCACTTGGCTCCACCAGAAAGATTCCATGGGGACCCAAAACATTTCAGGACGTTTCTAAATCAATGTCGTTTGCACTTTTTATGTCGACCAGGCGCCTTTCCTGATTCTGCTACTAAGGCAGCCTTCTTGTTGTCCCATCTTGGGGGTACAGCAGCTGCCTGGGCTAATCCTCTTTTTGGAGGAGGGTAGTCCTTTATTGATCGATTGTGACGCATTGATTGAAGCCATGGGGAAGGTGTTTGATACTCGATACAAAGCCCAAGTCATGGAGTTGGAGTTATTAAGCCTGCAGCAAGGGGATATGACGCTGTTGGCCTATTTAGCAAAATTCAATCAATTAGCTGCCGAGACGGCTTGGCCTGATGATAAGAAGGCCTCATTGTTCTATAAAGGTCTGTCTGGATCTTAAAAGGATACCCTTGCTATAGTACCTGTAGTTCCAGCCTCCTTTCCAGAACTACTGGAACTAGTTCTTCAGATAGACGCTCGTAAAGCTGCCAGAAAAGGGGAGAAACGTGGGCTGATTCCTGACGTCCAAGTCAACCCTTTATCTTCCCCTAGTACATCAGAACCAATGCAGATTGGGGCAGCTACACGAGGTCCTCTTTCACAAGAAGAAAGAGAGCATCGGAAGAAAAACAACCTATGTTTCTATTGTGGATCTTCGGAACACTTATTGAAAGTTTGTACCAAGAAACCCTCCAAGAAACAGGGAAACGCGAAAGCTCGGCAATGAAAGGAGTCCAGTTGCCGAGCAATTACGTATCCAAGGACTCCATATCTGTCCAACCAGTTGAAATATTGGTATATTTCAAACTATCACAAGACAAGATAGTTCAAGCCACAGCAATCATAGATTCTGGAGCCACAGGAAACTACATTGATTCCCTGTATGCCAAGGATCTGGGTCTTCCTACTATTGATAAAGCAAATCCCGTTGTTGTAAACGCTGTGGATGGATCTTCCTTGGTTTCAGGAATGGTCATCCAGCAGACAGAGGATTGGAAATGGAAACCTTGATGGGGCATTCCGAAATTATCTTCTTTGATCTTATATCTGCACCTCAGTTCAGGCTCATATTAGGTCTTCCGTGGTTACGGTTGCATAATCCTATCATTGATTGGCACTCAGGCAGTATTGAACTTATGTCAGAATATTGCGAGAACCGGTGTTGGAAGAACAAACTCCCAGCGAGTAGTCCGTGTCGTCCTCTATTGGATATTGCTTCTACTGTTGGAGCAGTTATCACCAGTGCTTTGCCTACTGAATATTCAGAATTCAAAGATGTATTTGATGAAGGAGGTGGTTTGGTTTTGCCTCCACACAGACCCTATGACTGTCCTATTGATCTGATCCCGGGGGGTAAACTACCCTCAGGTAGGATTTATTCCTTAACCCACAAGGAAGACCTCATTCTAAAGGAATACATTGATCAGTCATTGAAAACTGGTTTCATACGCCCCTCTCGTTCACCTGCGGCCTCTCCCTTATTTTTTGTGCCTAAAAAAGAGGGGGCCCTCCGCCCGTGTATTGAATATAGGGCTCTCAATTCCATTACTGTTCGGAATCAATATCCCATTCCTCTCATCTCAGTACTTCTGGATCAGCTGGGTTCCTCCGTTATATTCACCAAATTAGATCTACGCGGTGCCTATAATTTGGTAAGAATCCGTAGTGGAGACGAGTGGAAAACAGCCTTTAAAACCGGGTATGGCTTGTTTGAATACAGAGTCATGCCGTTTGGGCTCTGTAATGCCCCCGCTACATTTCAATATTTCATTAATGATGTTTTTCATGACATGATGGACCAGTTTCTTATAGTCTACCTAGACGACATATTGATATACTCCACATCCTATGACTTACATGTTACACACGTTTCCTGTGTGTTACACAGATTGCGTGAGAATGATCTGTTTGCTAAGTTAGAAAAATGTATTTTCCATGCTTCGGAAGTGGAATTTCTGGGGTATGAGATAACTAGTAAAGGAATCCAAATGAGCCAGTCTAAGGTTAAAGTGGTTTTGGAATGGCCTCCACCCACCTCTTTGAAAGCCCTGCAATCCTTTTTGGGTTTTGCAAACTTTTACAGGCAGTTTATTAAGGATTTCTCCACTTTGGTCGCCCCATTGACCTCTTTGACGAGCAGTAAAGCGGTTTTTATTTGGGACGATGTTTGTGATCAAGCCTTCCAGAGTCTCAAGGCAGCTTTCACCAGCGCTCCGGTGCTTCAACACCCTAATCCGAACCTACCATTTGTCGTAGAGGCTGACGCTTCGGACATTGCTCTTGGTGCCATTTTGTCTCAGGAGTGCCCAGAATCCAAGGGGTCAAGGAAACTGACTTCCTATGAGCGGAACTATACTATAACTGAAAGAGAGTTATTAGCGGTACGGGACTCCTTTCTGACCTGGCGTCATCATTTACTGGGTACAGCATTCCCTGTTCAGGTTTTTACTGACCACAAGAATTTAGTAGCCTTACAGTCCGTTAAGTGTTCCACTGCTCGGCATGCTAGGTGGCATGAATTCTTTTCAATGTTCAATTTCACCATTACTTACCGGCCCGGTTCTTTAAACACGAAGGCCGATGCACTCTCACGCATTCATGGAGAGTCATCTTCTCCAAGTACAGATGGTCGTCCTCTATTACCACACCAAGTGATCTGTGCGTGTACTCTACAACCCACCTTGCGTGATGGATTACGGGAATGGGTGAGAGACAATCCTGTGGAAACCGCCAGACTTAACATTGAAGTCATACAATGGTTGCCTCATATCAAGGGTCTGCTATTTCTTCCAGATGAAGATACACGTAAGAAGGCCATCAAATGGTGTCATGATTCAATGCTAGCAGCACACCCGGGTACCAAGAAGACCATCGATCTGCTACAACGGTGGTGCTGGTGGCCTTCTATGGCTAAAGATGTTACTGAACACATTGCTTGTTGTTACGTATGTGCCCAATGTAAAAGTCCTCGTTCCAAACCTGTCGGCTTGCTTCAGTCTATGCCTGTCCCTGATTATCCATGGTATATGATTTCCATGGACTTTGTGGTGGATTTGCCCCCGGTTTCTGGCTTCAATACCATTTGGGTGATCATTGATTACTTTACTAAATTGGCGTTGTTCGTACCTTGCCAAGGACTCCCTGCCGCTCCTACATTGGCTGATCTGTTTCTTAAACATGTTTTCCGTTTTTTTGGCCTCCCTTGCATTATCATTACTGATAGGGGCTCACAATTCACTTCTCGTTTCTGGAAATCTCTTACCGCTTCTTTTGGTATTGATGAGCGCTATTCCAGCACGTACCATCCTCAAACGGACGGACAGAACGAACGTCTCAATTCAACTATGGAACAGTATCTTAGATGTCTTACTCACCACTATCAGGACACGTGGTTGTCCATGCTTCCTATGGCAGAGTTCACTTATAATAATTCTCTCCATACCTCTACACGTTCTTCGCCATTTTTTGCTTTATATGGTAGGCATCCTAGGTCGATGCCTCTTTCTCCGGCCTTGCCCGCTCACCACCCTGCAGCTTCCTCTTGCATTCAGCGACTTGTTTCGATAAAGACGCAGGTTAAACTACACCTGGACAGTGCCCAGTCTACTGCCAGACGATTCGCTGACGCCCATCGCTATCCGTCTCCTAAGTATGTTGTGGGGTGTAAAGTTTGGCTCTCCACGAAGAATTTGCGTATCCCTGGTAGACGAGCGCTTCTCCCACGATACGTCGGTCCGTTTGTTATCACTGCGGTAATAAATCCTGTCGTTTTACGGCTGTCTCTCCCTGCCAAATGGAAAACACACCCTGTTTTCCATGTGTCCCTCGTCAAGGCCTTTCATCCTGGTACCTCTCTCTCTTCCCGCCCGCCTCCCCTGTCTGTGCAGGGTGAGGAGGAGTATGAAGTCCACAAGATCCTGGATACCAAGGTTTCCAGGGGTGTCAGAATATATTATGTGGATTGGAAGGGTTACGGTCCAGAAGAGAGGAAATGGGAACCTGTCGATCATATTCATGCTCCTCGTTTGTTGTCTGAGTTTTGGGCCTCGAGAAGACGGGGCCCATCTTTGGGGGAGGGTACTGTTATGCGCGCAGGTTCTCGGAATGGTGTACGTACTTTTCATGCAACCAGAAGAAACACGGGAGTCAGCTGAACTTTGTGTAGTGGTTCACGGAGAGGAATATCTCGAACCTCGGTCTTCCGAGGCGGCTGGAGGTTGCCATGGAAGCTTAGCAATGCGTTGCTAAGGAGACGCAACGTGCGTGCTGGTTCACGGCGGTGATCATGTGACATTGGGTATTTAACCCCGCCCCCCTGCTTGCTCAGTGCTTCTGATCAAGCATTTTTGGCGCTACTTGTTTACTTACCTTGCATCTTGTTTACCTGGTATCTTGAACCCTTGCTTCTCTAACCGACCTTGATTTTGGAAATTCCTAGTCTGTTTTGGTGCTTCAGTGATTTACTGGTTTTCGACCCTTGCCTTCTGTCCTTGGATATTGTTATTGCCTAATCCTCAGTCTAAGTTTGCTCGTATGAATTTGACCCGGATTGTTTAAAGGATTTCTTTTGAAGCTGTTGACTTCAGTCACTCTTGCTATTTTCTTGTTACTTCTTGTACTGTTAAACACAGTATCTGTTACTTCATGGAACAGCCTCAGCTGCGCCGCGGGACAGCCTCTGCTGCAACGTGGGACAGCCTCAGCTGCGCCGCGGGACAGCCTCCACTGCAACGTGGGACAGCATCAATTGCGCCGCGGGAGCGACGTGGGACGGCATCCGCTGGCCAGCGAAACAGCCTCCGCTGCAACGTGGGACAGCGTCCGCTGCATCGCGGGAGTTGTTTCACCATTTGGTAAAACACTTTGGGCCTCATTCCGAGTATGGCGTTAAGGGATAGCGGCCACCGCTAACGAGAGCGGTGGCGGTAATCCCTTACCGCCATACTCCGAGTTCCCTTAGCGCCATGGTGCTTTTAACACCTGCTTTTAGCAGGCGTTAAATACCATGGCGCTAAGGGACCTTGATGTTAATTACGCCACCGTAATTTACGGTGGCGTAATTGACGCCTTCCCCACTCCCATTATGCCCTATGGGGCAAGAATGGGAATGGGGAAGGGTAAATGGGGATTGGGGAATTACCGCCCCGCCAACCTTGGAATGGGGCGGTAATTCCGCCAACCACCAAGGCGCTGCCGGTCCGGGTACGGCGTCAACCAAGGCGTTAATAGCGCCATTGGTTAGCGCCGTACTCGGAATGAGGCCCTTTGACTTTTCGTATTCCCTCTAACTCAGACGGAAATTATCTTTCTCTTTCATCACGAACCCTTACCATGTGCAATTAACCCTGGAATCCCTCTGGTAAGAATCTCTGTATCTTTTCTTGTTATTGGTAGTCTAGTATTAATAGGGATTGTAACCAGAGAGGTTGCTTGTTTTTGCAGAATATTCCTAGTATTTCCCGATTCCTGCTCAGATCGTGGTTAATCTTCTTAGGATCAATTCTATCTTTGAGCAGGTTAGTGTGGGAGGAGTGTTAGTATTTGGTGAAGCCACACAGTATACTTGGATACTAATTGTGCTTCTTTCCTTCTACAGCTACGGTGGTCTCAGAGGGATATCCAAACATCTTTCAATTAATTGATCCCTCTGTATGTGTATTGTTACCATTCAGAGAGGTACATTGGTGGGAAGAATTCTTCTTCTACACTACGGGGTCAACCAGTGAAGAGGAATTCTGACATAGCCCACCAGACGCCTGGCCAGAGGAAGCCTGTGTTACTTTGTTCAGGAGAGGCTTATCAGATGAATTGAAAGATGCGGTTGCCCGGATACCAAGACCCACTTCCGTCGAGGAGTTGGTTAAACTAGTCCTTCAGATAGACTACCATCTTCAGGAGCAAAACAAGAGTGAAGGCGGGCTAGGATTCAACCTCCTCGTACCTTTCCACCTTCCTCGGTCTCTGCATCCAAGTGCAAGGAAGCGCCCATGCAGATAGGAACAGCTTGGGCCCTTTGACCAGCGAAGAAAGAACAAGACGTAGAAATAACGATCTGTGTATCTACTGTGCATCCAGCGAACACCTGGTCAAGGACTGCCCATTGGCCGCTCCCTGCAGGTCTGGAAATGATAGCTCTATTTCGTAGTTGGGACCTATATTCGAGAGTCCACGACTTCTTCCAAGATGACGGATTCAGGACGGTCTTCTAAGACAGAACTTCTAATCCTTCGGATCTGTTTGTCAATTCCCGGACAGGAGGCGCTAACCATGCTAGCTATGGTAGATTCAGGAGTAGCTGGCCTATTCATGCACCAGAAATGGGCCAGCAGAATGAAGATTCCCACCAAAAGAAAGAACATCGCTGTGCAAGTGGAAGGCATCGACGGTTCGCCCTTGACCAGCGGACCCATCCAGTATTACTGCACAGATTACCATGATGATTCAGCAACACAAGGAAAAGCTCTGCTTTGACCTTATTTGGATGGCACATTACCCGGTAATCCTGGGGATACCTTGGTTGTCTCAACACAACCCATACATGAACTGGTCAGCCAGGACTTTATTCTTGGGATCAGAGCAGTGCATGCAGTCCTGTATGACTGACTCTCGAGGTACACCCACTGAAGTTTCTACAGAATCATCCACATCAGTGTCTTCCGTAACTACCATTCTTCTTGCTAAATACACTCTATACCAGGACATCATTGGATTGGATGAACAGAAGACTCTGCTGCCTTACAGGGCAGACGACTGTGCCATAGACCTACTCCCAGGCTCTGCGGTTCCCTTCAGCAGAATGTTCCTGCTTTCTCCGGTGGAAAAGAAAGCCCTACGTCAGTATCTCAATGCGCATTTGCAAAATGGCCTTATTACAGAGTCCAAATCTGCTGGAGGTGCGTCCTTGTTTTTTGTTCCCAAGAAAGACTCAACCGAATTGAGGCCCTGTCTTGACTGTCCAGGACTGAACAAAATCACCAAGAAGGATAAATAACCTCTGCCACTAATCCCTGATATCCTAGAAACAGTCTGTGACGCAAAGATATTTACCAAATTAGACCTTCGTGGTGCCTACTATTTGATCCGAAATAAAAAAAGGAGACGAATTTTCTTATGCACTCATGTCGTGGTATACCTCAATGACATTTTGGTATTTTTAAAGACCCAGGAAGAAATTGACAAGCATGTACGCCAGGTGTTGGAGAGGCTGCAGACCAAACGTCTAAAGGTCAAGTTGGAGAAGTGCCAGTTTGATGTGTCCACAGTACCTTATTTGGGTTTCATTCTGTCCAGGAATGGTGTTTCTATGTACCCAAAGAAAATATCAACAGTACTCCAGATGCCGGCTCCCCGCTCGGTTGAAGAACTCCAGAGGTTTCTTGGCATGGCTAACTTCTATCGAAGGTTCATCAGAAACTTCTCAGATACAGTTCTCCCTTTGACCGCTCTACTAAAGAAAGACACCATGTTCATCTGGTCTGATGCTGTACAAAAAGCCTTTGAAGAATTGAAAAAGTTGTTCATGTCAGCACCCCTGCTAAAACAGCCCGACCATCGGCACGCCTTTATCCTGGAGTCTGATGCTTCCGATTCATTAGTAGGTGCCATCCTTATGCAACGATTCAGAGACCATGAAGAACATCCCTTGGCCTTCTTTTCCAAGACCCTATCATTAGCAGAACACAATTGTTCAGTCCTGGAAAAAGAGTTGCTTGCCATCCAATTGGCATGCTCGAAATGAAGACACCTACTCCTTGGAGCCCAACAATCCAGAGAGATACGTACAGATCAGAGGAACCTGATGACCTTACAGAACTACGAATGTCAGAACAGCAGGCAGGCTCTTTGGGCACACTTCTTTGCTCATTACCCCTTATTGATGACCTATATACCCAGGAAAAAGAATGGTGTGGCAGATTTGCTATACCGGAACTGTCACATCAGTATGGAAATGGTTTCACACGGAAGCATGTTTCCAACTGCTTTGTTCGTTTTCGCCGCTGAAACTTGGCTTCAACAACTCCAGGATGACACGATTAGGGACCCACCTGCAGACAACCTCAAGGACTCACTTACCTTCTGGGATGGTTTATTCCACCATTGTTCCAAAATCTATGTTACTCCTGAAACATTCCACCACAAGATTTTACAACTAGGCAATGGTTCATTGGTAGCAGGTCACCGGGCCACAAGGCTACCCTGGAGCTCAACAGACGATACGTCTTGTGGCCTAAGGTGTCCAAGGATGTAAAAGAACACATAAGGACCTGTTCTGTCTATGCACAAAACAAGACACCTCATCAGTTCCTGTAGAACAATTTTGTTCCCCTACTTTGCCTACTCAACCCTGGCAAAAGATATCCACTGACTTTATCGTCGACCTGCAGGAATCCTAGGGGTGCACCGTTATCATGGTTACCCATCGACACTTGTACCAAGCTAGCTCATTTCTCTGGTCTAAAGAAAATCCCAACAGCAGAAGAGATGAGTACGGTTATTCTGAAGGATATTTTTCAGCTGCACGGGCTTCCAGACTCCATCATATTCGATAAGGTTGTGCAGTATACCTCCAGGTTTTGGGGAGCCACGTGCAAGAAAATAGGCATTTCACAAAACATATCTTCCGTCTACCACCCTGAAACCAATGGCCAGACTGAACGGCTAAACCAGACTCTTGAGCAATATTTGCAGTGTTTCACCAATCTTTCCCAGGGTAACTGGATGTCTCTGTAACCCATACCAGAGTTTTCCTATAATAACACTGTACACTCGGCCATAGACAAATCACCTTTCTTTTGTTCTTATGGGTTCGATCCCACCTGGTTCCAAGATTCCCCACCTTGGTTACCCCGGTTCCTTCGGTAGAACAGCATCTGGAACATCTTTGTGATATACAACGACAGACCCTCCTAGCTCTAAAAGACTCACAAGTCAACAATAAGAAGTACGCTGACCGTAAAAGAGGAGGAACAGAACGGTATCAAGAGGGGGATTCAGTGTGGCTCTCCTCCAAGCACCTTCCTAGAAGGCTCAAACCTGGAAAGTTCTCCCCTAATTACTTAGTCCGTTTCTAGTAGAGAAAAGAGTTAACCCTGTGGCTTACAGGCTGAAGTTTCCTCCAACCTGGAATTGGATGCACCCTGTGTTTCATATCTCCCTTCTAAAACCCTTTGTAGGAGGTACTCGATATAACATTGTCCCCTGCGAGAAGACAACACTGAGGAGTATGAGGTGAACAAGATCTGTGAGTCCAAGTATTTCCGGGGTGCTCTGCAGTATTTGATTGACTGGAAAGGGTACTCTAGTGCTGAATGTTCTTAGGAACCATCAGGTTTTGTTCATGCCAACCGTCTGGTTCGCATGTTCCATCTACAGAACCCCAGTTCCCGGTACAAAAGAGGGCATGATGTCATACTTCCCCGTTCCTGGCGGTTCTCGGATCATGTTTCCCCTTTGAAACGCTTTCGGGTTGTTTCCCATCCCTAGGTGGCATATGCACGTTAGTATCATGCGATAAGATCATCACGTATATGTGCTTCCAGTAATCCGGCTACCCGGAAATAAGTAGCATTTTGTTTTCGGACTCATTGTGTTGCAATTTCTTTATTGCGTAAGGCTAGTTTTCTTGCCTTTCTTTCGAGCGATACTCACCCTGTGAATTTCCCTTCTTGTCCCTCGCTCTTGGTCTCCTTGGCTCCCCCTCCTTGGGTTCTCGCTGTGCTCCTCCCGCTGGGCTTGCAGCAGGCTCTTACCTACCTTTCTCTCATGGGTTTGCCCGTATCTGCTTCAAGCTCTTGTCCGCTGGACTCCTATGGCAATTCTGTCTTCTCTCCCTCACCCCTGTGTGCCTTGCGGTTCGCCTGCTCTGGTTTTTTGCTGCTATTCTCGTCAGCTTTGTGTCGGCTGACTTTGTTTCTTACTTTGGCATTGTGTTCATCCGTGGAATCCTCCTGAAGCACTTTCCTGCTTGTGAGTGCATCCTGGGAATCAGAGTCTATCGCTACTCATCCTTAGGAGCCCACTGGGACCTATAACTTACCTGGGAGGCATCTCTCCTCACTTCAGGTTTTTTTTCCCTCCTCAAGGTTTTTTTTCCCAGGGACCTGGCTCTCTGGGTGGCCACGGTGCCCATCTGTTTCTAGCAATTGGGTTGCCCAGTGGCTACCTGGAAGGACAGGCCTTACGTCTTTGCCGCAAAGGACACTAAAACGAAAGAGGTAACGGCTGACACTGACAGTAATGTAGTGAAAGGGGAATCCTTAGGAAGATGTGTATTGATATATATATAAAGTTTATAATCAAAAACCTCTGTGTCCGTGTCTCATTCCAGGCTTTTCCAAGCAAAAATGGGACCCACCTGCAGACAACCTCAAGGACTCACTTACCTTCCGGGATGGTTTATTCCACCATTGTTCCAAAATCTATGTTACTCCTGAAACATTCCACCACAAGATTTTACAACTAGGCAACGGTTCATTGGTAGCAGGTCACCGGGCCACAAGGCTACCCTGGAGCTCATCAGATGATACATCTTGTGGCCTAAGCTGTCCAAGGATGTAAAAGAACACATAAGGACCTGTTCTGTCTATGCACAAAACAAAGCACCTCATCAGTTCCTGTAGGACAATTTTGTTCCCCCACTTTGCCTACTCAACCCTGGCAAAACGTATCCACTGACTTTATCGTCGACCTGCAGGAATCCTAGGGGTGCACCGTTATCATGGTTACCCATCGACACTTGTACCAAGCTAGCTCATTTCTCTGGTCTAAAGAAAATCCCAACAGCAGAAGAGATGAGTACGGTTATTCTGAAGGATATTTTTCAGCTGCACGGGCTTCCAGACTCCATCATATCCGATAAGGGTGTGCAGTATACCTCCAGGTTTTGGGGAGCCATGTGCAAGAAAATAGGCATTTCACAAAACATATCTTCCGTCTACCAACCTGAAACCAATGGCCAGACTGAACGGCTAAACCAGACTCTTGAGCAATATTTGCAGTGTTTCACCAATCCTTCCCAGGATAACTGGATGTCTCTGTAACCCATAACAGAGTTTTCCTATAATAACACTGTACACTCGGCCATAGACAAATCACCTTTCTTTTATTCTTATGGGTTCCATCCCACCTGGTTCCGAGATTCCCCTCCTTGGTTACCCCGGTTCCTTCGGTAGAACAGCATCTGGAACATCTTTGTGATATACAACGACAGACCCTCCAAGCTCTAAAAGACTCACAAGTCAACAATAAGAAGTACGCTGACCGTAAAAGAGGAGGAACAGAACGGTATCAAGAGGGGGATTCTCCTCCAAGTACCTTCCTAGAAGGCTCAAACCTGGAAAGTTCTCCACTAATTACTAAGTCTGTTTCTAGTACAGAAAAGAGTTAACCCTGTGGCTTACAGGCTGAAGCTTCCTCCAACCTGGAATTGGATGCACCCAGTGTTTCATATCTCCCTTCTAAAACCCTTTGTAGGAGGTACTCGATATAACATTGTCCCCCGCGAGAAGACAACACTGAGGAGTATGAGGTGAACAAGATCTGTGACTCCAAGTATTTCCGGGGTGCTCTGGAGTATTTGATTGACTGGAAAGGGTACTCTAGTGCTGAATGTTCTTAGGAACCATCAGGTTTTGTTCATGCCAACCATCTGGTTCGCATGTTCCATCTACAGAACCCTTGTTCCTGGTACAAAAGAGGGCATGATGTCATACTTGCCCGTTCCTGGCGGTTCTCGTATCATGTTTCCCCTTTGAAACGCTTTCGGGTTGCTTCCCATCCCAAGGTGGCATATGCACGTTAGTATCATGCGATGAGATCATCACGTATACATGCTTCCAGTCATCCGGCTACCCGGAAATAAGTAGCATTTTGTTTTGGGACTCATTGTGTTGCAATTGCCTTATTGCGTAAGGCTAGTTTTCTTGCCTTTCTTTCGAGCGATACTCACCCTGTGAATTTCCCTTCTTGTCCCTCGCTCTTGGTCTCCTTAGCTCCCCCTCCTTGGGTTCCCGCTGTGCTCCACCCGCTGGGCTTGCAGCAGGCTCTTATCTACCTTTCTATCACGGGTTTGCCCGTATCTGCTTCAAGCTCTTGTCCGCTGGACTTCTATGGCAATTCTGTCTTCTCTTGCTCACCCCTGTGTGCCTTGCGGTTCGTCTGCTCTGGTTTTTTGCTGCTATTCTCGTCGGCTTTGTGTCGGCTGACTTTGTTTCTTACCTTGGCATTGTGTTCATCCGTGGAATCCTCCTGAAGCACTTTCCTGCTTGTGAGTGCATCCTGGGAATCAGAGTCTACCGCTACTCATCCTTAGAAACCTACTGGGACCTATTACTTACCTGGGAGGCATCTCTCCTCACTTCAGGTTTTTTTCCCTCCTCAAGGTTTTTTTTCCCTGGGACCTGGCTCTCTGGGTGGCCACGGTGCCCACCTGTTTCTAGCAATTGGGTTGCACAGTGGCTACCTGGAAGGACAGGCCTTACGTCTTTGCAGCAAAGGACACTAAAACTAAAGAGGTAACGGCTGACACTGACAGTAATGTAGTGAACGGAGAATCCCTAGGAAGAAGTGTATTGATATATATATATATATATATATATATATAGAAAGTTTGCAATCAAAAACCTCTGTGTCCGTGTCTCATTCCAGGCTTTTCCAAGCAAAAATGCTTGACAGCATCGTTTGTATTCTGCCTAAAATATCCCCAGGGTCCACATTGTCAAACTAGTTATCTAGGTCCTACAACTTCATTTGTCTAGTTATGACACACTTAAGTTTCTCATATATGTTGGTGTATTTTTTTCTTTCACTGATGCATTTTTGCTGGCTTAGTCATCCCATATTTTAACAATTCTCATGGACACAGTCCTGCATAAAGTTTAAGGCATTTACAAACTGCACAAGTTGAATAATAACACCAGCACCGATATGTCTTTTTGGATCTCAGCCAAACTGGAATGTTTAGGTACCCTTTTTCTTTACAAACATGGTTCTAATCAGGGCTAAAGTCGAGGGTACACGCAGGCGGATGGAGTCCACACACCTTTTTTCAGAGAAACATTGAATATCGTCCTTGAATTTAAGACAACCTCAGGGATCAAACTACAGTCGCCAGGTTTGCAGGCCGAACGCTTCACCACTGCACTACATAACCTAAGGAAAAACAACAAACAACTCAAGGTGAAATGTTCTATTTCGGTACTGCATGTTCCAGGGAAAACATTTTTATTGGTTCTTGAAGTTTAAAACATGGACACCTTTTAACGTTTTCAAAAACACTATTAGAAGAAAATATCCTCTCTTAGATTTGTGTGTGTTTGTTGATTTTATGAAAGGCAAATGCCGTTCGTCCTGTGAAATTTGGGTGGGAATACAAAGCCAATTTAATGAAATGTGCATATTTCACCTAAATATGCACATTTCTGGTGACATCAAATCCCATTGCGCTTGTTGATGAGCCCCCCATTTTTATTTTTAGGACTTGACCCCTGGTCATAGCTCTCAACCATTTATGTCGCAAAAGCGGGTGAAAACACCCGGTTTTACTTTTGGCGGGTGAGAGGCCCATTGAAATGAATGGGCGTGCATGAGGTTTGGCGGGTGAGTCCGCTGTTTACAAGGCGGGTGACACCCGCCAAAAGCGTGTGAGTTGGGAGCTATGCCCCTGGTTCTAATCTAAGGTTTTTGATTATTAAACCTGATTGTTCTGGGGCACACATCTGTGCTCACTGTATCTCACTGTATCTGGGCCTCTCTAAGATACCCATGAACAGTTAGCAATTACATTCCACTGCCATTTCCCATTTATCCAATAATGTCTGTTTCATTTTATCTCCTTTAGTGCCATACAGCTGCCCTCCTTGGGCTGTGCAACGCTTTCCTTGGGAACGCAATGCTTCCCTACGCCACATGAATGCCAATGAAGATTCCCCCTGCTAATAGCGCAGGGAGCTCTTGATTCTATTAAAGACAAGGAGGCGAGCATTATGCTTCAACTTCATTTATTTCCTCTCTCCAGCAGTTTCAACAAATAACACAATTGAAACTACTTGTCCCATCAGTCCTAGGCCCTTGTAGTCCCAGTGTCTTGGTCACGTGACCTAGTCCATCTGCTTCCTGTATGCCTCTTCTTGACCGCTTCCCAACTGCAATCCAACCGAAAACCGAACTGGTATCTAGACCAACATAGGACCTCATTACACGGTAGGCGGAGGACCAAGGTGCTATTAGCACCTTGGTCCATGCCGGTAAAATACCGGCACCGCCATGGTGGAAAGGGGTATTAGCACCCTATTCCAAGGTTGGTGGGGCGGTAATTCCCCTTTCCCCCATTGCCCTTCCCCATTCCCATTTTTGCCCCATAGGGCTCTATGGGAATGGGGAAGGCGCTAATTACGGTGCCGCAAATTGCGGTACCGTAATTAGCACCCTGGTCCCTTTGCGGGTTGGTTTTTAACGCCTGCAAAAAGCAGGCGTTAAAGTCTCCAACACACAAAGGGACCTCGTAGTAAGGCGGTAAGGGTTAACGGTCACCGGTACCATTAACAGTGACCGTTAACCCTTACCGCCGTCCGTGTAATGAGGCCCATAGTCTCTGAACTTCGATCTGTCTGTTGAGCCGATCTCCCGCATTCCAAATTGTAGCCATCACTCGCTACTTCCGGAACAATCACAACTGTTCTTTTGATCATCTCCTAAAGATAGAAAAAACAGTACACGTTAGGGAGGCGGATACACACCCTATTCTGGGAGGAATTAGTGTAAACACATTGATATACATCACACAATCTTGTCTTAAGTCAATCTTAACTCTCCCGTGTATCTAGCGCGGGAAAGTAATGCTCGCCTCCTTGTCTTTAATAGAATCAAGAGCTCCCTGCGCTATTAGCAGGGGGAATCTTCATTCTATGTCAAGACGGAGGCGAGCATTATGCTTGTTGAAAGCTTCTTACCACTGAATCTGCTACTGTATGAACAGGTTTAAAGTTAAACAGTCTAAAGGTGGTATCACTAGCCCAATCGGACGCTCTTAGTATTTCTTGTAAAGTCACGCCTTGTACCAGCGCCTTCAAAGCCATTGTGCCACTGACCGAATGCTCTCCCAATTTTGTCATATCTATTCCTGCTAGGCTCATAATCTCTCTGACCCATCTCGCTATGGTGGCTGTTGATACGCCTTTGTGCGGCTTCCTACGCGCTATAAGCAATTGGGTTGTCCTAATCGGTCTCAGTTCCTCTGTTCTACTCTCATATTCTTTTATGCATGTTGCTACGCACCACTTCGAGTGCTCCTGCATATATGGATCATTTATTGTGGAAGAGTCTGTCTTCGTTCCCCTGACTAGATTAAAAGTCACTCCTTCTGGTCCATATATACTGCTATCCAAATCTAGCGCTCTGACTTCTGCTACTCTCCTGCATGATACCATACATAACAGCATCACCAATTTCCCTGATAGTTGCTCTCATGACAGGTACCTGTTAATGGGCCAATCCGCTAGAAACTTTAGCACAACTGCCACGTCCCACAAAGAATCATACTTCGGTTATGGCGGTTTTCTAAATCTTATTACTTTCAGCAGCCGAATTACAGCTATATTCTCTCCTACTGGAACCCCCTCTATGGGTGTGTGACCTGCTGAAATCGCGGATCTGTACACACCTATCGTTCTATAGGCCTTCCCGTCTTGCAGAAGTTCTGCTAAAATGTTTAGTATCTCAACTAAAGGGGCCGAAACGGGATGAACACCTTTCCTTTTGCACCATCTCGACCTTCTGTTCCAAGCTGCGTCGTAGCTCCTTCTAGTCGATGGCGCCCATGCGATGAGGCTTGTACCCTGTGCTGAAATTCCCAGGAGGTTTGAGCGTCTCCTGCTATCCTGCATTTCATCAGCGGGAGAATCCGCCTCACTCTCAGAGGGTGAAATGACCCCGCTGGGTCCGTGAGAAGATTCTCTCCTGGCGGTCGGATTCTCGGATAATCCTTCACTAGCTCCATGAGTGCCGGGAATCATACTCGTGATTTCCATATCGGAGCTATTACTATCAGAGTCGCTGCTTCTCTGCGCACCTTTGCTAGCACTCTGCTCATCATCATGAAAGGTTGGAATGCGTAATGCATCTCTCTTCTCCAGTCTTGCAGAAAGGCATCTACCCCTGCTGCTGCTCGGTCCAGTCTCCAGCTGAAAAATCTCTTCTTCTGAGCGTTCAGTCTGGACACAAACAGATCTATGTGAGCTGGTCCCCAGATCTCCTCAGTTTGCCGAAGTATCTCCCTGTCCAGCATCCAGTCGCTGGAGTCTGCTAAGTGTTTGGAGTTCCGGTCCGCTACTACATTGAGCGCACCTGGCAGTTACTCTGCCACTACTGAGGTCCCTGACTCTAGGCAGGAATGCCAGAAGTCCTTGGCTATTTCCGCTATTAATCTGGACTTCGTCCCTCCTAAATGATTGATGTACCTGACTGCTGATATGTTGACCATTTTCAGCAGAATACATGAATTCCCTTTGTCTTTCATGAAAGCCTTGATCACAAACGATCCGGCTAACAGCTCTAGACAGTTGATGTGTAGTTTGAGTTCCTCCAAACTCCACCTGCCCCCTGTCGGCAGCTCTCCGCAGCGAGCTCCCCAGCCCGCTCTGCTGCCGTCTGACTCTATCACTATATCGGGCCGGTCGGCAAAAATGGCTCTGCCGTTCCACGCTTCCATGTTCTGTAACAACCACTCCAGTTCCATTCTGGACTCTCGATCTAAGGGTACTAATTGGTGGTATCGCAAGTCCTGCTGTAGGTGTCTTATCTTCAGCCGCTGAAGAGCTCGGTAATGTAAGGGCCCTTGGAATATCTCTTGGATTTACGCTGCTAGTAAGCCTACTACTCGCGCTATTGCCCGGAGCGAGATAACTGGTTTGCTGAGAAAGCCTCTTATCTCTCTTTTTATATCTCTTATCTTCCTGTTCGGTAGCTCTAGTGTAGCCGTCCTGGTGTCTATGACGAACCCTAGGAATTCTATCCTCTTCGCTGGTCTCATGTCCGACTTCTCTCGATTCACTAGGAACCCGAGAGAGGCCAGGAGGCTTGCCACCCAGTCCGTCTGGCACCGGAGCAAGTCTCTGCTGCTTGCCATCAGCAGGATGTCGTCTAGGTAAATTATCATTCTTATTCCTTTCTCTCTGATCGCTGCGGCTACGGGCTTCATGAGTTTCATGAATGCCCATGGCGCTGATGCCAGCCCAAGTGGCATTGTAGCAAATTGCTATAATTGCCCGTCCCAGTCAAATGCTAGAAAGGGACGGTAGTCCTCTTGCACTGGTACCGTAAAATAGACATCTTTCAAATCTATCCTCGAGAGCCAATCGCCCTGTCTGAGTGTATCCCTGAGCTGGTGAGTCCCTTCCATCTTGAAATGGTGGTAGACCACCCAGCTGTTCATATCCTTTAAATTTGTCACCGGTCTCACTTTTTCCTTCCTGTGCCCTAGGAACATACTGCTTATAAATCTCGGATTTGCTTTGCAAGGTTCTATTCCTCGCTTCTCCGCTAGACTCTGCAGCTCTGTGTGTAATGCGTTTTTCTCCGCTAGCGCTGCAAATAGTGGACGGGGGGCTTGGGATTGGGTCGGGGTCTCTGTAAACTCTATACTTGGCTGTCTGCAAAACCCAGGCGTCGTTGAAAAGTGCGGTAGTTGGGGCAAGCTGGATGGAGGCTTGGCAGGCATGGCATAGGCACACAAAAAGCCCATAGCAGATACCTCCACTTAATTCCTTCCTAGTGTTTGTAGGAACTTCCTGGTTACTACTTCCTGTTGCCAAACAAGAAGTGCATGAAAGTTCATGAGCTCTCTAGTGTTTGGGTGTGGCTGGCTATATAAACCACACCCAAGTTCTTCCAGTGCTTCGTGTTGCTTACTGTGAGCTGCATCGGCAACACACTTGCCGTGCTCTGGATCAGCCAGCCGGAAAGAAGGTGTCTGGTTGTTTGTTCTCCCAATAATGGGCTTTGTTTGATTGAGGCCTTCTGGAGGTTTGATATCGACCGGTCGCTGAGCCTCTGTACCGACGGTCCCGCCAAAAACTCTTCAGGGGGAAGATTTTCTTTAGGAGGCCTGAGCCTTCTCTAAGGGAAGTATCGGTTCCCACAAAACTTCCCATTTCCATCCCGAAGGTCTCTCCGAACAACACTCCTTGTGCTGCTTCGCCTGCTTCGTAGGACAAGTCCCCCAGATTAGGATCTATCTTGAGTAGCAGCCCTCTTCTGTGCTTGGATGAGATGGCGCAGTTGGCATTTCCTAAGAGGCATACAGCTCTCTGTGCCCAGTTCGCCAGTACTCCCGGGTCTACTTCCTCTCCTGTGTCCTTTGATCGCTCGGCTAAATCCATTATTTTTGCCAGTGGCCCTGCTAGGTCTGGAACCTTTTCCTGGCAACTTCGCCATGAGCGATCAATCAATTTCCTGGGATCTCTGTTGAACTTGGCCACAAAAGCTAACATCTTCGGGTCCAGCTCTGGGGCCTCTGTCACTTTCCCTGGCAGCTCCAGCTTTGGGCACTCTGCCCTCATTCTTTGTCTCACTTCTTTCTCTAATGCCTTTCGCAGTCTCTGGGTCATGTACTTCGAGACCCTCTGGGATGGCACCCATTCCGAAGACTTTGGATTACGGATGTCCTCTGGGTGGAACATATCCGATGTCTCTTCGTCCTCTATATTGTTGAGCTTCCTCAACCTTTTCTTCGGCGGAGATAGGCTCTCCTCATCTCCTTCCTTGTCAGCCTCCTGCGAGGAGGTCGGAGACTCTATGGGTTCCTCTTCTGGGAATCCTTCCTCCAAATCGCCCATATCATCATCCCCTGGGTAGGGGCTCTTGAGGCTCGGCACCCCAGACTTACTCATGAAAGCTTCTCGCAATCTATTAAAAGCATTGGTAACCTCTGGGGCCTTTAGATCTGCCCCGTCTGTCTGGCCCGGGGATCAGAAGAGTTCTTGCTCTCCCAGACCTTCATACACCCCTGTGGGTCCACTGGTGTGGCCCTTGTGGACGTGCTTGGTTTTGATAGGGTGCTTTTATCTTTCTGGCTCAGAAACAATTCGATTGTTTTCAATCTGTCCTGTAGGGCCTGACCCCTTAAGCCACCGCCTCAATGAGTGAGTCCCCCAGCACCTCCTTAGAACTATAGGCCAGATCTTCTGAATAGACTGCCTCCTGTTCTTCTTCACTCCACTCAAAATCTTCCATGATTCTGCGCTGGTAGGGGCCTTTAAATACCTTTCCAGGTGTAATGGCACATCCTCTGACTCACTTGGCTGTGTGGATGAGGCTGCACCCTGGTCTGCCAAGCAGGCTTCTTAATATGAAAGACTGCAATGTGTGGACTTCAAATTGTGAAAGCAGCGGCCTTTTCTTGTTAAGATTGGCTTTTTGGGGCTCAAATCTGCTCCGTGACCGTAAGAGAAACTGCAATTGACATTGGCTAATGAACGTAATGATTTCGTATGCTACGAGCGGAGTGTTCTGTTGCTGAACGCTCCAGCCCCTCCTCCCCGAGGGTGGGGGCTCTGCTCCTCTCACTGAGCTCTAATGAGCTTCCCAGCTTGACGCCCCGCCCCCGTGAAGGTGGGGGCTGCACTCCCCACCTCGCGGGGAGCGAAACTTGCCGCTTGCGGGGACGTGCTCCGCCCCCACGAAGGTGGGGGCTGCCTGCTCCTTTCTGTGCCGAGCGCGCAGAGTGCTTCCTAAGAGAAGCTGCCAGCGAGCCCTTTGAGGTGCTGATAGTACGGCACGGGGCCACTGGCTCCTCTTTCAAAATGTACCGTAAAGCTTGTAATACGCTGCACAGTCTCTTCTACGCGCACTATGGTCATCAAACAGCATCAAAGCCTAATACATGTACCCTTAAACCAATATCTCTACGGAGTCATGAAATGGAGGTACTTATCTCTGCAGAGCAGGAAAGAAGAGGAAGAGCACAGGAAGTAGATGGACTAGGTCACGTGACCAGGACACTGGGACTACAAGGACGTAGGACTGATGGGACAAGTGGTTCAAAACATTTTATTTTTTATTTTTTTTATTTGTTGAAACTGCTGGAGAGAGGAAATAAATGAAGTTGAAACATACTGCTCACCTCTGCATTGACATAGAATCATTATTGAGTTGTCTGTTAAGGAAATTAAAAATAGACTTTCGGAAAACCATACACCCTACAACAACACTGGAGCTTAATGAATCAGATTCTG
Organism: Ambystoma mexicanum; assembly: GCF_040938575.1. Classification (NCBI taxonomy): domain Eukaryota; kingdom Metazoa; phylum Chordata; class Amphibia; order Caudata; family Ambystomatidae; genus Ambystoma; species Ambystoma mexicanum. The sequence continues at coordinate 1,420,705,327 of NC_090923.1, forward strand.
CCTGCCCCTGCCTCACTGCCAAGACCTGACAGTGCCCCCCTTTGCGACCCAGTCACAGGGACTGGTTTGCCAGGATTAGCAAAATGGAACCTAGTTACCAACCTGCAAGCATGAACACCCACCGCCCACTCCCAAGACCTCTCTGCAGAACGATAACCCTTCCAATCAACCAGATATTGTATCCTTCCATGAATCATTCTGCATTCTGTACCTCATATTCATTCCCTGATCCTGCTACATCAACAGGATCCAGAGTTCCCTGAAATCTGGTTCCTTGAGTACAAGGCTTCAACAAATGTACATGGAAATTCGGGTGAATATTCAAACTAGGCAGTTATTTTTAACTTCACAGGTACTGGTGTGATAATCCCCTCAATTACAAAAGGCCCAATAAACTTAGGGCTAAATGTATTAATTCCCTTTAGGGCAATATTCTTTGTAGACAACCAGAGAGACTCCCCGACTGAATACTTTGGAGCTTCCCAGCGATGGACATCTCCATATTTCTTGTAACCAATCTTGCTTTGTTGCAGCGCCCTTATTGCCCTACGCAAATTATCACCCATCCTCCTTCACCTCTGACACTTGTACCTCATCGGGCATGTCCTGCCGCAAAAATCTGGGGTGAAAACCGTGGTTAATAAAGAAAGGAGACATGGGCGTGGAGTCCTTCAGAGTGTTGTTATAGCAAAACTCTGCTACCTGCACCTGATCCACCCAACTCTTCCCTATCTTAGATACTTTCCCAAATCCTGATGAATTCTTTATTGTTTGCCTTTTCCCCCTATGGTGGTAGCTTGTGGTTCAGTGTATCTCTACACACAAAACGTTGCAAAACACTTGCCAACATTTTTGACTAAACTGAGTTCCCCAATCCAAAATCACCTGATTAGGTAATTCATGTAGTCTTACAACATTCCAAAGGAAAGCCTGCACTGAGTTTACTGCTGTAGCCGCCCCCTTAACAGGAATGACATGCCCAACCTTAGTTAGAACATCCACAATCACCAGAATATATGTGCACCCCGGATCGGATGGAAGATCCACAATATAATCCATTGAAATAGTCTGTAAAGGTCTCTGTGTAATTGGTAAAGGTATTAACAAACCTGCTTGCCTTTTATTCTTGGGCTTAGCGTGTGCACAGTTCTCACAAGTCTTCACAAAATTTCATGCATCCACACTCATACCTTCAGAGCTGGAGCTGAATGCCCTGGAACACAGGATTGGGCGGAGCGGTAAATGTGGCAGTAATAAAGTTATCGCCGCATTTTCCCTCTCTGCCCATCTCATGATGACCCTGCAGGTTTCCCTGATATGATGATATGATATGGCATTTATAACGCGCCTGTACACAAGTGTTTCAAGGCGCGAAGAGGCAAGGGAGGGGGAACAGAGGGAAAACAGACAACGGGCCTCATTACACGGTAGGCGGAGGACCAAGGTGCTATTAGCACCTTGGTCCATGCCGGTAAAATACTGGCACCGCCTTGGTGGAAAGGGGAATTACCGCCCTATTCCAAGGTTGGCGGGGCGGTAATTCCCCCTTCCCCCATTGCCCTTCCCCATTCCCATTTTTGCCCCATAGGGCATAATGGGAATGGGGAAGGTGCTAATTACGGTGCCGCAAATTGCTGTACCGTAATTAGCACCCTGGTCCCTTTGCGGGTTGGTTTTTAACACCTGCTGAACAGCAGGCGTTAAAGTACCTACCCGCAAAGGGACCTCGTAGTAAGGCGGTAAGGGTTTACCGTACCGGTGCCCTTACCGGTACTAGTAAACCCTTACCGCCGTCCGTGTAATGAGGCCCAACGATCCTACTAGGCCAGGTGTCACTCAGATCGCGCAAGTGCATGGGAAAGGGTTGGGGACAGTGCAGTACATGGGATAATAGAATAAATAACAGTAAGTAAAGTATGGCCAGCAGGTGTCAAGTGCAAGGGTAGAGGGTAAGTGCAGGCAGGCGTCAGGTGTCAAGTGCTGGTAGTGAGACAGAAGGGATACAGACAACAAGCCCCAAGTGCTAACCAGTGCCGTTTCAGTTTCAGCCAGGGAGTCAGCAGGGGAGAGGAGGAGAAAAAGCAGAAGCAAAGAGAAGGTGCTTCCGGAACCAGAGACGATTCTCCTCAAGTTTCAGGGGGGCAGGGAGGCTGTTCCAGAGAGAGGCCCCAGCCGAAGAAAGAGATCTACCACCAACTCGTTGCTTGGAGAAGCTTCAATCGCTTCTCCTTTTCTTCCTTAGTTAAAGGTGCTCAAAACTGACTAACCCTTTCTGCTGGTTTAGACACCCTAACTCCATTTCCTTCTGCCTTAAAACACTAATTTCTCATCCAAGGTCTTGCACACCTTTCCTAGGTTCTGACCCTCTTCCACTCAGTCTAGCATCTAGCCGCATAACCATGGTAATGGGATTTTCACAATTAGTGGGTCTGTTAGTAAAGACAGCCAATGAGACCTTGAGTTCCTCTCTAAGCCTGCTGTAGAAATGAGAAGCTCTCTTCTCTTCTGGCCAACCACTTTCCAGCACCAAAGCTATGGATTGTGTACTATAGGAGACTCATTCCTTATTTACCTGTTTTACATCAAGCAACTCACCATCCACACTTTGCACCAATAAATGACGATCAAACATCGTTCCTAACTCTTTGTAAACAAAGTTAAATTCTGTAACTCCGGACCACCTCTAGCTAGCAAAGGTACAGACCATGCTGCTGCTTCCCCTGATAAATCGGATAGAAAGAAAGCTACTTTGGAAGTCCCTCCGGCCTACACAAAAAATGAAACTTGCATTGCACCCAAAAGGTTCTGAGGAGCCAGCGGATTCGCCAACTGAGGAGGACCCATACTCCCCGGAATGGATTCACTGTATGTAACTCTCCTCCTTAGATACTACTACCTCCTGCCCCAAACTCCAGGTACAACCTTGGAGGCTCTCTGTCTGAACCAATATTTGGTGCCCCTTGTCCTTCTGCAACTCGCAAACTAAGTTCCTCAAGCCTTGAAGTCAAAACTGTAGGCTCTCTGCGAGAAGCTTTTAATCCCTCTCTCATTTAACCTAGCAACTTTCCAAGCTCCCCCAGGGTAAATTCACAGTCAGACTCCATCTCCATCTCAATCCTGGCTGGATAATTACTCTGGGCCTTTCATACTGTGAGGTCCCAGCTTACCTATCCTGTGGGAATTGAAGATGGGCCCACTAACCCCACCCAAACCATCCTGTAAGAGGGGATTTGTACACACCTCTGTCTTGACAGCTCAGGGGGGAAAGGGGACATGAATAACAAGATGAACTGCAAGATCTCTGCTCCTACCCACACACAGCTTCTTCACTCTTCTCTTGAGTTCGTACGGCTCTACTCTTTCTAGTGGGATCTACCAGCAAACACACTACAGGTTAGACCAACTGCAATTGGTAATTGATATTCACTTTGGCCTTGTATTGCTCCCCTTTCTAATTACATGACTGCCTTCCTTTCTCTATGGAAGGTTGACCTTTATAATCCAGGAAATACTCTCTTAAGACTTGTTTCTCCTTATGCCCATAAGAGTCTTTGTTTTTGTTTTACGTTTTGCTTTTATCTTTTTCTCTCCTTGGGTTTTAAGTAAGTTTCCTCTTAACTTCACTGTTCAATTCAGCTAGTGTGTGGATCCTGAACTTGTTTCACTAGGTTCTATTTGTCTCTTGACTTCGTCATCACTTTTACTTCCTGCTTCTCTAGTTAAAACTTCTATTGTAATTGTCCAGCAAACATTCCTATCTGCTGATCTCAGTGTTGTGCTTGTAGCTAAACTCCTTCTCTGCGCGCAGCGAACTTCAGCTGCTATTGTGCCCCGTACTGACTTGGCGTAACATGCACGCTCTGTATTGCAGCCTTTATTCTCCATATCGTGCTCGCACTCCACGTCGAATTGGGAAGGACTTCAAAAACTGTGCTTCCTGTGCTCTGTCCAATGCTGCCACTGCCACCCTCTCTCTCTGTTTCGAGACCGCCTAAGCGCTCGATTAGCGTGATGCAGCTGTGCTCATTAGGCCGCGTTGGGAGGCTACCTTGGCAATGCAACACTTTGCTTGGGAACGCGACGTGACGCTTCCCTACACTGCATGCATGCGACTAGGTTCTTTTCTTTAACCCAGGCTGCTTGCGCTGACTTCTCAGACATGAACAGATTTTAACTGAAAACAAATCGCTCACGCTAAATCAACTTCAGCTTCTTGAAATAAACATTTCAGAAATAAACACTGTAAAGAATCTTTTGAATCAACAAACTATGAATACGTTTTCATTAAAATGTTGTCATAGAAAACGGTATGGCTTTCGTCCATAAACTGTGTATTTTGTGCAGGTATTGAAATTATACTGCTATTCTTAGCCTAATTCTTCTTCTCTCTGGTTATCTTTGGAGCACTGGTTGCTGTGACCTCTCTGGATCTGATCTGCTGATGAAAGACAGTTTAGAACCTTGGTGAGGGTTCCAAATTGTGTCACAGATGCCCTTCCTTCTATCATTCTTGAGTTGAAGCTTCCCCCTATAATGTCTGCTAAGGATATTAACAAATAGACTTTCAGAAAACCCTGCACCCTACAACCCAACTGGAGCTTAATGAATCAGATTCTGCCTTCCCTGGCCTCTCTGCCTAGACCTGACAGGTTTTACTAATTGTACTAGTTCTTTTAACTATATTAATTACTTTCCCACCCAATCCCCAGGCACAGCATATAAGGAGCCCAATACAGATTTTCCATACATTCGTTACAGAAAGTCATGATTCTATTAAAGACTCGGAGGCGAAAGATTATGCTCTGACTTCTCTTTACTTTACTCGAGCAGCATCAATGAAACAACAACAATATAAAAAAACGACAAATCCCAAGGAGAACCAACATATTTGTAGTCCATTTTTGATAGGGTATAATAAACACGTTACTTAATTTCCCCAATCACGATCACTTCTCCTCTATACCACGCTGCAATCCCATAGTCCTTCCTCTTTCTTTCGCTGAACTAATTCAAACTTGCATCCCAACCGGTAGACGACTTAACTTTCCCTGATAATCTCCTCAAGGCGTAGTTTTCTGCTCCGTCCCTGAAACAATTATAAACTATTACCAATCTCACTATGAACGGGTGGGCAATCTCATATGAACATTAGCATACCAATACAAGCTTGCATTATTACAACATCACATTATCTACTTATATAGCAGCGATTGAAATTGGGTGGAATAATTTTTTGCCTCCGAGTCTTTAATAGAATCATGACTTTCTGTAACGAATGTATGGAAAATCTGTATTCTATGTCAAGACTCGGAGGCTTAGATTATGCTCGTTTAAAGCTTACCTACCACCAATGACGCTACTTGCTCCACTGGTCTAAAATAAAAGTTCTTGAACGTCTCCTCATTAGACCAGTCTGCCGCCTTTAGAATATCTTCCAGACGGGCTCCTGCCAAAAAGCAGATGACGCCATAGCCCCTCGTGTGGAATGTGCTCCAAACCGACTTACGTCTACCCCTGCTTCAGCCATGCACCACCTGACCCATCTAGACAAGGTGGTTGATGCTACTACCCTAAAAGGTTTCCTAATAGCTATCAGCAATTGACACTCTCCCACAGGTTTCACCTTATTTGCTTTTTCTTCGTACACTTTCAAGCATCTAACTGGACACAATTTAGGTTCACCCGGAAAAGCCATGCACTCAACTGATCTAATGTTTGTCTTTGTTCTCTTCTCTATGTAAAATACTACCCCTGAAGGTGAAAAGGATTTCCTATTGACTTCTAAAGCCTTCAGATCGGATACTCTCTTACAAGAAATCAGACACAATAGGGTAGTTAACTTAGCCCCCAACGCTTTCCTAGACAAAAACTCATTATCTGGCCAAGCCTCAAACATTCTTAACACTATACTCACATTCCATAAACGAGAATATCTAGGCGCAGGTGGTCTCATGCATCTGATGCCCTTCAGAAGTCTACATACAAGGGGATGTTTGCGTACCGGCTTATTCTCAATGTACGCATGACCTGCTGAAATCGCTGACCTATAATTATTAATGGTCCTGTAAACCTTCACCTGCGCCGCTTGCGCTGCCAAGAAATTCACTATGTGCACTACATCTGTGCGTACGGGATCAACTTGCCTCTCCAGACACCAATCACTCCATCTATTCCATGCTACTCTATAGGCCTTCCCTGTGGCTGGAGCCCATGATTCCCTGATAAAGTCTTGAGCTGTGCCTGAAAGTCCTGGCCTAGCCCAACTGTTCCTGAAATCGCCCAAGCTTTGAGACTCAAGTTCCCTGACCTGACCAAAGGATGAACTTTTCCTGCTGGATTTAACAATATATTCTCTCTGGCTGGCAACCGAATTGGAGCTTCGTACGACAACTCCAGAAGATCCGGGAACCAAGCCTGACCTCGCCAATCTGGCTTGCTGTCGCCTGACTTGCACCACTGTGCGCGCTATAATGGCGAACGGAGGGAACGCGTATTCTCTTGCTGGTCCCCAGGCCCGGAGAAATGCATCTGTCGCTGTTGCTTCCAGATCCGGTCTCCAGATGTAAAACCTGGAGATCTTCCTGTTCAATCTGGAGGTGAACAGATCTGTCTGACACGGACCCCTGAGACGCATTATCTCCTGAAATACAGAGTCGTCCAGCTGCCAATCGCTGGAGTCCCTCAGGTATCTCAAATTCCAATCTGCTACCTGATTGAGATCCCCAGGCAGATGTTCCGCTCTCACGCTTATTCCTCTCTGGAGACATATCTGCCAGAACTCTTTGGTCATCTCCGTCAGCCTCTTCGATCTCGTTCCGCCCAGTCGATTTATACATCGGACCGCTGAAACGTTGTCCATCTTCAATAGAATGGCAGCTTTCACTCCTTCGCGGGTCCAACACCTGACTGCGAAGGAGCCCTCCATAAGTTCCAGCCAATTGATGTGGAGACCCAGCTCTTCGCTCGACCATCTCCCTCCTGTCGATCGGTCTCCACATCTGGCTCCCCATCCCCATCGACTGGCATCGGACTCTATCACCAGGTCCGGGGATGAGCCAAATATTGCCCTGCCATTCCATGCTTCCATGTGGTAGTACCGCCATTCCAGTTCCAATCTCACTTCCCGCGATACTCACACTTTCTGCTCGTAAGATAGACCTCTCCTGAGATGATCTATCTTCAGCCTCTGCAACGCTCTGTAATGCATAGGCTCTGGGAATATCGCCTGAATTGAAGATGACAGACGACTTACCAGTCTCGCTATTTCCCTCAAGGAAACCTCGTGTTTCGTCATCATACTCTTGATCTCTTTCTTCACTGAGTTCACTTTGTCCAACGGGAGCTTGAGAACTCCCTGTGTCGTCTCTAAGCTGAACCCTAGAAACTCCATTTCCTGTGCTGGCTCTAGTTCCGACTTCTCCCAATTTATCAGAAATCCTGGCTGCTGCAGTAAACCCGTAGCTACCTGAACCTGCTGCGCTAGAACTCCCTTGTCCTGACACATTAGACAGATATCGCCCAGATAAATAATCAGCCTGATCCCCTGCTCTCTCAGGAATGCTACCACTGGCCTCAATAACTTGGTGAAACACCATGGCGCTGAAGCCAGCCCAAACGGAAGGCATTTGAACTCCCATCTCCTTCCTTTCCATATAAACTGCAGAAGTTTTGTCTGCTCTGGCTGAATTGGAATCGTCAGGTATGCATCTCTGAGATCTATCCTTGCCAACCAGTCTCTCTGCTGGAGAACATCTCTTAAAAGATGCATCCCTTCCATCTTGAAGTGCATGTACACTAGGAAGTAATTCAAACCCCTCAGGTTTATCACTGGCCTTACCTTGCTTTTCCTTTTCACTTTAAAAACAGATTGCTTACGAAACCTCCTGTACCTTCTTAGGCTGGACCTATTGCTTTCTTTGCCCTGAGTAACTCTACCTCCTTGTCTAGAAGGTCCTCGTCTTCTCTGCTGAACTTTATCTGCCTCGGCAACGCTTCCTGATATGGCTCTTGCCAAAATTCCAACTGAAAACCTTGCACGGTCTGTCTTACCCATATGTCTGAGGACAACTCCTCCCATTTTCGTACATGTAATTGTACTCTCCCTCCTACTGGAGGAATACTCACATCCAGCCTTTTTATGAATTGCACATCTCTCACCTGAATTATTCTGGTGCTGCTGTCTGCCATTGTTCCTCCAACCTCTACCCCTGCCTCTTCCTCTGGAAGGCAAGAAGGGGTTGGATCTCCGGTCTTCCTGCTTCCAAGAAGCTCTGTCTCTGTAGGGGCCTCTGTATTGGCCACAGCTGGATGAGGGGCCCTTTCCTCCTCCAGCCCTGTCGAAAACCTTCCAGACGAATATTTTCTTCAGAGAAGATTGGGCCCTATCCATTGAGACGTATGTACTGGTGAGTTTCGCCATGTCCTTAATGAATAAGTCCCCGAACAGCTTGCCCTTTGCTGCCATAGCTTGCTCAGATGTCGCCATCTCCCCTAGCCTGGAATCCAGCTTCATTAGGATGGACCTTCTTCTTTCAGTGGCCAACGCCGTATTTGTGTTCCCTAGCAGACAAACGGTCCTCTGAGCCCAGCCAGCTACTATGTCCGGGTCCATGGACTCTTTCTTGGCCTTAGCCTCTTCCGCCAGCTGCCAGATTTTCATAATTGGCCCCAGCATGTCCAGCAACTTATACTGGCAGGATCTCCAGGACCTATCGATGCCCCTCTTTACGTCCCTGCCATTCCTTCCCAGGAACTTAAGGATTCTATCATCAATTTCAGGGGTCACCGCCACCCCATCTGGGACCCTTGGGTGTGGACACTCAGGTTTGAACTTAGACCTTGCCTGTCTGCTCAGAGGCGCCCTCAAGCGTCTTCTGATGTACTCTGCAATCTTTTCCAGAGGGTCCCACTCATTGGACCTGAGGTGAATGAGGTCATCAGGATCAAACTCGTCCTTGAGAGGATCTTCCGCTTCCCTCCTGCCTTTCTTACTCTTAGGTTGACTTTCGTCCTCTTCTTGGGAGGTCTGGGATTCTGAAGAAGTGAATCCCTCAGATCTAGAACTGCTCTTGCAATAGTCGTCGTCCGACTCGCTTGAGCTAGTGATTCGCCTTTCGCGAGATCTCGCCTTTCTTTTCCCCGAGCTGGATCTACGGGGTGAACCCGGGGGGGGTCTGGGCGCTACAGTCCCTGCGGGTTTTATGCTTTCTCCCCCCTTTCTGCCTATGCTCCTTGCCTTGCGACCAAGCAGCCAGGCTTTGCAAAATGCCCCTGTCCCCGCGGGGCCTCTCGGCACTCTCCATTCTCTGGACTGCCTCACTCATACGCATCCCACTGACGTGAGGACCTTCAGAATCATCTGAGTAACTACTCATATTAATAATGGCTTATCAATGCCGTAGTAGTGCCTTATATGCAGTTTATTTGAGCTGCCCCATTCACAATGCATGTATTTATATTGTAGCTAGGCGAGTCTCTATATCAAATAGCAGTTGGGCCTGGGACTGAGCCCGTCAATAAGATTTCACAATCTTTTAATGCCTCCTCCCCAGCAGGCAGAATGATGAGGGGTCAATGTACTTTTACCTGGTTTGCCCACTTTTTCAGGCTTCTAATCAGATCTCCTTGCCTGCGGTATCTGTTTTCGCCACTAGGTGGCACCCGCGGCTCACAGAAACAAGCTGGTGCCTCCCTGCCATAATAGCGGTCACATGGCTCAGAACAATGATGTTTTCGAGAGCTTTGAAGATTAGACTGTTGGAGGAAACTCTCCCGTGGTCATAGATACACCTCTCTGCTCAGAACGCAAGTTCGCAATGGCGCCGGAACTCCAGGAGTCCCGTCGCGCCGTTGTGAACTTCCGTGATTACAGTGCCTCCTGACGAGGGGAACTGACGCCGGAACGAAAGTCCTGTCGCGTCTTTCCCCCGCGGATATATTCCACCAATAAGCCCTACGCGCTGAGCGTCTAAACGTTCCTGCGCACGCGCTGTCTAAGCGTTATCACAATACACAATTACAGTGCAAATCATCTGTAAAATATAAAGTTAAACTTATCTCGGCTGCTTGAGCAGCAAAGAAAGAGGAAGGACTATGGGATTGCAGCGTGTTATAGAGGATAAGTGATTGGGGAAATTAAGTCACGTGTTTATTATACCCTATCAAAAATGGACTACAAATATGTTGGTTCTTCTTGGTATTTGTAGTTTTTTGATATTGTTGTTGTTTCATTGATGCTGCTCGAGTAAAGTAAAGAGAAGTCAGAGCATAATCTGAGCCTCCGAGTCTTGATATAGAATCCATATTCTACTGAAGGAGTTGGAGGCCATGAAAAAAATCATATCTTCCCTCATCACAGATATCCAAAAGAGGAATTTTATGAATTCAGGAATGGGCTGTTGTACTAATGGTAAGGAGGGGGTTTCTTTATTAACGGAGTCAGTGAAGTCAAAACTGTTGATGCTAGTACAAATACCTCAGGTCTGGGCCCTTATCTTCGTAATTTCTGGAGCAAGCCACAAGGGACCCAGCCTTTATTAGGACAACAGGACCCCACCTGTATAATGCCATTTCCTCACAGTATAAGGATATTGGAGCATTCATTATGTCCCTTAATGTCGATAGAGACATGGTAGGAGGGTATGGATGCTGGAGTTTATATCCTGGCTAGCCCCAACATTCTAGCACAACAGACTATATCAATGTCACAATCTTAGCTATGTCAATGGTGGAGCCCCCAAGCACTTACCTAAAACATGCGACTATTGACCCGCCCATGAGACGCAACCCAGGCTCAGCGATTAGCATTTGTGTAGGCATAGGTCACATGATTTTAGAAATGGTTTGTTATTCATGCACAAAGTACCCAAATTAGTTTTGAATCAAATAGAAACAAAGGAGGGTTTAGTTAATAAATGTATACACTGGATCCGTTTTGTGCATGGTTTTATGTCAGTTATACGTGATGACATAGTGAGCTGGTCTAGATTTCTCTTGCAGGGTGGCAGTGCCTTTGATTGTATTTTGATTGTATTCAGATGGAATTTAGAGTAATGACTGTGGTCCAGGTGTTATTAGAAATTGATTTAAGATCTTTGCTGCCATCCAGCTGCACCCTCCGAATAGAGACAGCCACTCTTTAGCATCTAGGCAACAGTGCCCAGTGGTGAACCAAACTAACTTGGTTTCCGTAGGGAGGAGGAGAATGAAACACCCTAATACTGCTAGTACACCTGATGTTGGTAGGGAGGGCCTGGATTCAACTGAGTGAATAGGTACCGCTTCTAAAATACTACCTCTGTCTGTAGTGCCTGATATCTTGGAACATAGCAGGCCTGATCAACATCGAATGGGTCAAGTATGTAAGACAGTTTCATATTATTTGTCTACAGGATACATGGGCGTTAACTGAACACTACTCACAGGGGTTCAAATGTTTTCATACCATGGGTAAAAAGTGAGTGAGAGGTAGTCCTTGGGGCGGTCGTACCACATGGGTCGAATCTAAATTCAATTGTGACATCTCATCTGTAGCTACAGGCTCTGATCACCTGTAGGATATCCATTTCCGCAAGAGTTCTGTAAGAGGAGGGGGCCAGGACATCATCCAGTTTAATATTTATAATTGGTCGACCAGTAGAATAGAATAGCAATTGTGCAGAATTCGGGTAAGGCCCCAGGACCTGACTTGGTCCCTGTTGACGTATTTAAGAGCGTCCCTGATATTCCTCTACCAGTCTTGAATTGCTTGTTCAATGCGGTTTCTGAATTGGGCATGCCCCCGGTATGTTTGATGACGGCCAAAATGATTCCGTTATATGAAAAATATGGGCGTGAACATCCTGGGAATTACAGGCCAATTTCACTCCTTGATGCCTCTAACAAAATATATGCCAGGACCTTGCCTCTAAATCTGGAACAGAGCATCATCAGCTATCTCCAAGCCAATTTTCAATCTGGTCTGAGCTAAGTAGACCAGACTTTCAGACTTCATCTGTTAATACAGAAGTATGTCCATTTAAAGAAGATGCGCTTGTATGCCGCTTTTATCAATTTAAAATGTGCCTTTGATGCTGTTCCGAGGTCGAAGTTTTGGAAGGCCTTGCAAGATCTTGATATCCACCCGGAGCTCCTCTATGGAATTTAGGTCCTTTCTGAGGGCAACACAGCCAGAGTTAGATGGAACCTTGCGGCGTCATTTAGTACTGAACAAGGGCTGAGTCAGGGATGCGTTGTCTCACCAACTTTTATTTTGTGTGTATATTAATAATATTATTCTCAGGCTCACAGCTCTCCAAACAGATGCACCCAAATTGGGCACGGATAGAATTCCACTCCTATTATTTGCAGATGATGCTGTATTGTTGTCCACGCCGCCTATTGGACTCCACTGGAAGACGGATGAGTTTCATGCTGCTTTCAAGAGTAGCGTGCAGATTATGAATTATGAGAAGACAAATGGTCTTCGACATGCCTGGTCAGAGGGGTCCTAATACTATTGGTTAAGGGTTACAATAGAAGGAACTTCTATTGAGCAAGTGGATACCTTTGTGTATTTGGGCATCACATGCTCAAGAAAGGGCAGCTAGCCCAGCCAGGTGGACAGGGCTATGCTTACCCTTGAGGGGCAGAGCAATACTATACTGAACGTTCAATCAAAATCATGGCCATGGCGCATATTCACTGGTTTTACAGCTTTATAATCTGCAGGCAAGAGCTTCTGCCCTTTTTGGAGCAGAGTTTTGGGGCCATTCAGCTACAGCCAGGCTGATCAGAATTGTGAAATATTTTATGAAAGTGCTTTTTGGCTCATCTCTAAACCCTAATATTGGGAATGCCATAGCGGAAATGCTAAGCTGCCCTGAACAGTGTAGATTTCAATGGCTCTCGGTGTGAGTGAACCTATTGGACACATGGGGGCTGAGCAACATGGAGTATTTGCGCACAATGACCAAAGGCCAATGGAGAAGATTAATCAGGGAGCGTCTGGACCAGGATGAATGGATTAACACCCAGAAACGCATCTCAAAGTTGTCCTCTTTGAAAAAGTATTGGGAATGTTGTGCAGTGCTAACCACCCACAATTCTTCTATAAAGGATAACTCTCACGAGTGCAGAAGAATTATCCTAGTGATCAGGCTAAATGTTCTACCAGTGCAAGCCAGAACACCAAGGTTAGATTTGGAAAAAAGCTGCCTGTGTGGGCTGGGAAGGACTGGAAACCTTGTACATTTTTTACTGGTGTGCAAATTTAATATAGGGCCAAAAAATAGACAGTTTAGACCACACTTCCTAAAGAAAACAGCAGGACTTGCCCAGAGGCCATGTCTTTAATTATGTGCTTGGAAGATGAATATTTTATGATTGATATTTTATTATATGTGAAAGAATCTTGGTGAGGGGAGATGAGGTTTCTTTGATAGCAGGGGAACTGTTATGGTACCTGGTTTGAATCCAATTATTTTTAGTATGTTAATGTACTAGTATGAAGTATTTGTATTAATTGGTAGGCTACCTTGTTATATTTATTGTATGTAATATTTGTACTATGTGTGATTTTAATGGTGTAAACTGAATAAAATCTGTTTGACTTTTGAGACAAAATTTCCCAGAAAGGGACTGTGGCTTCCCTCTCTGACTCCTAATATCATGTTACAGTTGGAATTCAATCAGAGTTTTATCTCTGATTTAACTGCCCCGGTTCACTACTGGCTTCACTTGTGGTCCTCACCCCATTTGGGCAAATATAGGGAGGCGATGGCAGATTTGCTGTCCCAAAATGGTGGACAGGAGGTGAAATGGTGTTCCCATGTTCGTTGCCTACTGCAGGAGTTGGATCTTGCTGAGCTTTGGCAACATCCTCTTCAAATAGGTGCCAGTTCTAAGCGTATACTTGCCCACAGACGCAAATGTGTATCGAAGGAGAAGACAAATCTAGCATGCTATGGGTCTAACCTTTTTATCGAGTACTCGTCTATTAAAGTAGATTTTGGTAATGAAAATCACTTAGACCTTTTGTCACCAAAGTCCCTCCGAGCTTTATACATTACATTCTGGTTTGGTATCCTCCCACTGTACGATCCGCTGTTGATATGGTGTGGGAGCATTTCTGATCTATGCCCTGTACATCAGCTTTATAGTGAGAATTTAATACATTTTCTTTTTTTGTGCCCATTTTATAATGATCTTAGGGCTCGCTTTCTTAAGCCTCTTTTGCGGACGCGTACCATTCTACATCTTAAGGATGCTCTGGCCCTATCTAAATTAGCCTGTTGATCATCTCTGTAATGCCCTTGCACATTTGTAAGGCCTGGGTCAAAAGAGCCAAGGCTCTTAGCTTGTTAGCCCAGAGCGTAGAGGACATTGCTGCCTACAATTCTCTGTAGGCAGTTGTTTTGACTACAAGGTTTCTGGCAAGCTTTATTACTGACATACATGGGAATTTTTATCCCATATTGCCCCAATCCCCCCCTGTTGTAATCCTTAGTTTTTTAATGTAATTCACCTATGAATTGTTACTGGAATGCCGCATTTTATATAAACTAGGCAGTTATTTGTATTGATATACTATGTTGTACAGTTATAGTGATCTTATTAGCATATTTTGGGATTTTTAACTCAGGAGTTGGCTGACCTCATGTTTTCTTGTGATGTGATAAAGTGTCTGAATGACTATTTTATTCATGGTATTGTTGTTATTTTATGCTTTGTGTTTCCGAGGTTTTTGTTGAGCAAAGTGGAAATCAACTTGTATAATTGAATTGTTTATTAACGTTTTATGCATGTACTTTTATGGCTGCGGGCGAAATAAAGTTTGACTGACTGACTGGCAAACAATCCTTTCAAAATATAAATATTTCGGGAACAAAACAAGGAGCCTGCGCTGAACACATGTGAAAACGGGTGGGCGGGAGTTCCCAGTGAAACCAAAGGAGACGCTTCTAAGACGTCTACCATAGAAGAATAAAAAACAGAAGCAATGTTGGGTTTCGAATTGCGCCTTTCGACTGCAATTTCGCAAATGAACTAATTATTGGACTGTGTAGAATCTTTTTTAGTTTCTTATTATTAAATTAGAACTAGAATTAACATGTACTTCAAAAACAAAGTTGTAAAGATGATAGACAACACGTGTTTGGAGGATGGCTCTACCTCAGGGCTAAAGTGCAACCATTTCAACACACATTTTAATACACACTGAAGGAGTTCTTTAGAGATTGCATAACAAAAGATAATAAAGAAGGCATTTGTTCTAATGAGTAAACCATAATCAAATCAAATACTAAACGATTCATTCCACTATTGAAAAGATATGGCTGTCAAATGTTAAAAGCCATACGCCAATCAAAAATTCACGCCTAACAACAATATTTTTTTTCAAATCAATTGCCAAAATGAACAATAGTAAAAAAGAAATGTCTAAAGAAATGTTTGCCAAATAATGGGGAACAGATAGCATACAGATATTCACATGTGATTGCAAATATTATAACGCAAAAAGGTTTGTTCCAGCATCACAACATGGGATGACAACAGAAGAGAAACAGATCATTTCTCATTAATACATGTTGAAGTGGCGCATACTAAATTAGATCATATTAACTTCTATTTAAAAAACACAAAGTTAAATATGCAGCCTTTTCCATTCTATGTGAAGTGCAAGAAAAAAGGAACCTGACAAGTTCGTGCTTTGAAATCCATGCTTTTAGTCATCAACACGTGTGGCTGTCGGTCTTGTGAAGCATACCACAAACTTGTGCATGAAGACTGCAAACCAACACATGAATGTATAAAAGGTCCCATAACCGGTTAATTTGGGAAATGGCAGTTGAGAGGCGCAATTTGAAAAACCAAAGATTGTTTCTGTTTTTAAATCCCTGCTACGTACTTCAGCTTTCCCTTCACAACACTTTGAGCTAGTTCTCAATTTTCAGCCAACAGCACTTTGAATTCTCGTGCTTGAAATTTTATTTTTTAAATGAGATGCTTGGAACTGCAAATCCCAGCATGCAGAGTATTGTTGGGTAATATGCCAGACCTGTCTGAAAGTGCACATATTACATAGAAATTCTGGGCAGTTGCGCATGATGTGCAAATGACAATTAACTTTGCGACGTGATAATGTATAACATTGTATTTTTCATTGCAGGACACATTAACATCTGATGATGAAATAGAACTCGCTCTTATTGATGTAAGTAATTGCAAAAAGCAGTCCACAAGTATTCCCAGAGACATAAAGGTTTCTGCTACAACCTTTTTTCCTGTTTTCTTCCCGGTGGATTACAAGGGCTGCCCACTTAATTCAAATAGACTGGTCTTATGCCCTTGTCCCAAATTGCTGTGACTCAAAGCAAGTGCACACCAGCATCTTGTGATCTGGATTTCAAGCCTTGTTGTTAAAGCTTACACTCAGTGACCCTCACACGTTTCAGTGTGGTGGGCGGAGCCTACAATGATCTCTTATGGGAATTCAGGACAAACATACTCGCCCTAAGCACTTAACCTTCATTATTATTAGTAACCTTTCTCTGAAATAGCCTGAGAAAGATTTCTAGATGGAATGGTCCATTAAGTCTGGTATGCACCATCGATTCTGGATCTGCGATGGGGCCTTTTATTACTTTTTCTCCCACACCTCCTAACAATCCTCCCCTATACCAACCCTTGATTCTGTGATAATACTACTCTTTATTATGATGACCCGATACACTTTTTTTGTAATATAGTTATTTACCAGGAACTAATTGATGCATTGAATTTATGTAAGGAAGACAAATGTTTTTGATTTATGCCCTGATTTGAAAAAGGCAGGGAACGCCGAAACACGTGTTATCATATAAGGGCACTGCATGATACTCTTTTCATTACATTTTGATGTTCAATACTTAACTGCGCAGATCTATATGAGTGGTCTTTTTTGCTTCTTATTTTTGGTGGTTTTGTGGCTTTTTGGACCACCTCACTCACTAAGATGCGACAGTCAAGAGAAATAACCCAGAAGTAAGCAGAAACAAATTGACCATACAACTGAAGTAGCCATGAGTAGAATGGTGTCGCCAAACTGACCAGTCCTCACCTGAAGCCAAAGCTGTAACTTCACAATATTTTAATATGCATTTTTTTTGCAATCAATCATGCTAAATTGAAGAATTTGCGTCTTACTATGGGGATTTTGCTCATGTCCTCCAAGGGGTACTTTGCTGGGGCCAAGTCTTGCGGGATGTCCATCATCTCAGACAGTGTGGCTGCTACTGTCGACCAGGAGTCGTTGACCTGGGGGCAGGCCCAAACCATGTGCAAAAGTCCTGGTGTTTCACTGTGATATTTAGGGCATTCCTCTTGTACATACGGGAACATTCGCACCATTTTGGCTGAGGTGTAATCCAATTTACTTAGGATTTTAAATTGTAACAAGCAGAAGTGAACATTGAGTTAGACTTCCTTTGTCAGCTACCAGCATCTTATCCCGCTTCCACCTGTCCTCTCATAGCCCATGTCTAGTTCCCAGGCTGTTCGTATATTTCTGGCCCCACTCTGACCCTGCTGCACTAAGCCATACATTGCCGAGACCCCTCTCTGGCCTTCCGAGTCCTGCACTATGAAATCAATACATGGGTGAGTCTATAGTTCAGTCTGGATAAATGATCACAACTTCTGACACACCACCAAGTACCATAATATTGGAATGTGAGTGTTGGTGCACTGCTCAATTTATATGATAAATCTTCTAGGGTTACGAAGCAGCACTTGGGGAACATGTATCCCATAGTTAGCACCCCTTCCGTATCCCATTGAGTCCTAATTTCCTTGTCCAATGTTGGTAGCAGGTCCAGGAACTCCCATAGTGGTATTTGCCTATTATAGGCGGTAGTAATTTCCAATCACCTATATAGTCATGACCATGCATTGACTGCAGTCTGGACCAGGTTAAAGATACACGTGTCTACGTATTTATGGTATGGATGATGTTATCGAATAGAAAACAAAGAATGCATTTATAGACAAACCCAAAACATCTAAAAATAAAATAATGAATTTTACAAAACTACATATATGCGGTTGGGAATGGGAATGATAGTTTTGGGGGTGGAGGGGAAGTATTCAAAACAAAAAAAGGGTTTTTTGCGGGGAACCCCCCAAGCCATCGAAAAAATAATAATTTTATTTAGATGTTTTTTCTTCGTTCAAAATTCATTCTTTGTTTTATCATTTGATAAAATCGCATGAAACGCTTATTTATTATGGGAAAGTATCTACATCAAATTACACATATGGGGCCTTGTGAGCTGTTCTGTACCAGAATGATGCGAACAGCTTAAAATCAGGGGTCGCTATTCTTCCCTCGTCAAAGGGTGCCGTCAAGTTCTCCCAGTGTATTTTTGCTGCTCCCGAGCCTCAGAGGGAGCTTGTCGCCATGGATCATGGGGTCATAAAGAATGCTCTGCCTGGCCAAATGGGGACATTTGTAAAAATGTAGAGGAGCTTGAGCAGGTTGACCATATTAAGCAGAGGCTAGTACAATGCCCGTACAGTGATATAGGTAGCAAGACCATCTCTTCAACCCACTGGTCAGATCCGTCAGATACTCAGATAAATTAAGCAAGCACAGCGTGGAACACATTCTAGCCACCCTAATTCCCAGGTACATGATGTGTTCATCTGCCCACCAGAACCCCAGGGGATAAGATAGAACAGGGGTTATGCCTGTCATTGGAAATAGTTTTGATTTTGTCCAGTTAACTTTATAGCCAGAGTATTGCGCTAAGGTTTGGACGTCTTCCAGGACCAGCCTCATATTTACCTCCTGGTCCCTGATATACAAAAGTATGTTTTCCGTGCACAGGGAGATTACCTCTGGAGATCCAATCATCATCATGTCCCATTGCTCATGGTACGATCGGATCTTCTCTGCCAATGGCTGTTCGCATAATGTGAATAGAAGGGGTTCTGGCCAACATCTTGATTCTGGCCAATATCTTGATTGTCCTGCTCGTGTCTAAATATCGTATTTGAGCAGTGTGCACTTCTTCATTGTCCTGCTGCAGCCTAAATATTGCTTTTTAACTGTTGCATAACCTGCTTCATGAGAATGTGTCTGGACCCCTCCTCCCGCCTTCCCTCTTTCTCTCTGGCCGGCCTCCCTTGGCCCTGGGCTTCCATCTACCAACGAGGCAAAAAACCTGGGGGTCATCTTCAACTTCACTCTCTCCTTCTCAATACACATCAGGGACATCTCCAAAATGTCCCACTACCAACTGCACCTTCTCAGCGGTATTCTACCTTTTCTCACCTTCCCCCAGAGGCTCACCATCTCCAGAGTGCTGGTCCTCTCTAGACTGGACTACTGCAACATCCTTTTTCGCAACTTGCCCTCTTCTACCCCCACGTCCTCTTAAACTCATTCCAGAACAGAGCCGCAAGACCTATCCTTGGCCTCAAGTCCAGGGAACGCATCTCTCCGGTGCTGAAATCCCTTCACTGACTTCCCGTGGCTGCAAGGATTAAGTTCAGGACCCTTTGCATTGTCCACAAGTCTTTCTGGGGACTGGGTCCACTTTACCTGCAACGCTCTCTTCCTAAATACTCTCCTTCCCGAGCCCTCCGCTCATCTCCCTCCAATTCTCTGTGGGTGAGCCACTTCTCCAAGCAGAGATGTGGCTGGAGAACTTTATCCTCTGCAGGTGCCTCCTTCTGGAACAGCCTCCCTGCTTCTCTCCGTCTTGAGCCGGATCTCCTTAAATTATGGAAACTACTCAAGACCTTCCTCCTGCTCTCCCCCTCTTTCCCAGATAACCACCTCATTCTCGCTCTCTCTCCTATACTTCTGCTCACTTTCGCTGACTGGCTGCTTGGTGTACCCACAGAGCCTCACAGGTCCCAGCTTTCCTTGCCAGTCTCTTGCACTTGCCCACGGGCCTTGCTCTTTCCGCAGCACTCCTGCACTTCGGTTACGACCCACGAGACTGGTATCTCTCTGCTCTTAACCCATGTTCTGACCGGACTGGGCGCACTTGTTCCCATGGCCCCCCCCCACACATTTACTCTCTCTTTCAACTGCATAATCTGAAAGTATCATGCTTAGTAAGATTGTTTGTCTTGTCTTCCCTATGTCTTCCTCCTCCCATGCATGGTTGTGCTTTGAAACACTTGTGTATAAGCGCATAATAAATAAACAATAATCAATCAACCATACAGACCGAGAAAGTCATCCATTAGTTTGGAGAAGTTTTAATACAACTAATGAAATACGGTCCCAGACACATTGCTCCCAACACTGTATCTCCGGGAGACTGAATCAAACGCTTTTTAAGCAGCAAGTGTTGCAGCTACTGCTTTTGCTTGTGGATTTATTTGTGACAATACGTGGAAGAGTATACAGAGGTTGGATGATGTGGATCATGTGGGAACGAATCCCGACTGATCCGAATGGACTATCTTGGCCAAGTTTGTTTCTAGTCTATTTGCCCGAATTTTCATGAACATTTTCACATCTACATTCATAAGGGACAGTGGTTGGTATGATCCTAGCTCTGCAGGGGCTTGTTGGGTTTCAGTAGCACTGTTATAATTGCTTCTCTCAAAGTAGGTGGCATTGTACCCTTGTTCAACGACTCTTCCCAGACTTTAAGTAACTGTGGTACCAGGGTTTACCTGAGTTCCTTCTAGAATTCAGCAACTAGACCGTCCATACCAGGACCCTTCCCTGTCAGTAGGGCAGTGATGGCTTGCTCAATTTCTTCCACTGTTACCTCTGTGCCAAGAGTTAGGATTTCATCCCGCGTCAGAGTTGTGAGTTCAATCCCACTAAGGTACCGATCTATGCCCTGCTCAGTGTTTGTGCGTCCATGTCAGCATAAAGTAATGAGAAAAGGCATAATTAATGCAGACTGAGTACATGATCCTATTTCCTATATGATCGGTTATCTCTGCCATCATACCTCTACTTTCCATGGTCTTAATCTCCCTAGCCAGTGTATGGCCCGGTCGATAAGCTTCTCTGTATCTGCAAGCCAGCAACGGCCTACTGATACATTGTTAAGACGGCCCAGGAAAGTCCCAAATTACCAAGAGGACTTGGAGTCAACCCAAGCTGGACTAAAAAATGAAGTAGACAAAGTGCAAGGTAAAATCCAGCTTTATTATCAGCCAAATTAAGCAGGGACGGGATTCAAGCATTGATATCTTGAGGCTCTCAATCGTTTCATAAAAAACAATGGCTTACATACTTAAAATACATCATAACTGACATCATCATATAATCTTAGTTACAAAAACCTATGATGAAAGGGGATAGGTTAGTGGTGGTGACTGTGTATAGAGTGTATAAGTGAAGAACATTGCATTGGGTTACACAATTCTGATGACTCCACCTGGGATCACCTCTAAATTGATGAAGATAAAAACACATCATCTGTACAATAGGTAATTGGTTGGTGCCTTACTTCATGGGTGGTATAACACTGGGGTTTCTAATTGGTTGGCTTCTTGCTGACCAACCTTGGACAATTGACAGGTCGTCAAGACATGAACCAGACAGATAGTGGGGGAAGGGAGGCTGTGAACTGTTCATTGCTCATTAAAAAAGTGACCATCCTTCATTCCTAGGTCATAGGACCATGCAATCTTTTTGTATTTGACCTTGTGTGGTGCCTCATGTCTGTGTGTATGTGTAGGGAGTACAGTAGGTGTCCTATCTGTGTTCACATTTAATGAATAGGCAGTGTTCTTCAATTATGGATCACATGCTCAGAGGCCATGTATGAAATAGAATTAACTCATATTTATTGGGATTTAAGCTAATATTAAAGCATGTGCTGTGTTTTCTGTTGGCCCTGGGGACACTCTTGAGTTATTCTACATGGAGTATTTTGGTTTACTGTGTCCTTGCACATGGCTAACAAAGACTGGTTGTATTCTTAATTATTCTGGGAGTGTATTGCTTCCGTCTTGGAATTGTTATCTTGTGCCTTCGCTCTGCCGTTCCATCCTCCCTAATGCATGATAACCTTGGCTTGAGTTGCTAGCTACTGCCTGAGCTCTGCATGGATCTGTACTTCTGTGGATTAAGCATTTTAGGTTCTCTTGAAGCATTGAGGACATTTGTTTAATTAAAAGCATGCTGCAGCTTCCATTTTGAGGAAGATGGCTGCCCAATTACACGCTTGTTTCTATTTTAGTGAGCTATATATATATACATGTTGTTTATGTTGCATTTGCTTCATACATTAGGTATGTTAGTATTCTTCATGTCTTATGGATGCTATGTTAATTTTCTTCATGTATAAATGCATATTTTTCCTAGTGTATTTGTTTTTCAGGTTAAGTGCCCATTTGCCTTGAGTCTAATGCATGCATGTGTATGGTTACAACATTAGTTTGGCTGCTTTTGCCATCTTCAGCCTAAATTGTCTCTATGTTCTGCTCTACCTACCTGAGATAAGGGTGGTACTGTTGCCTCAGTGAGTAATAATTCTCACTTGTGCGGTATTGGGCCAGGGGAGGGGCAGAAGCTACAGGTGACACATTCATCTGCCGCTCACCGTTCTCCCCTCTGGTCGAGGCCTCAACCCCACTCTTCATTCTTCTCTCCCCTAAATAGGGCTCTTTCGGTATCCCTATTTTAGTCACCCCCTTCAACATATCTCCACGTCTCACGTGCTCATCTGGACTCCAGGTCATATAGCAGCACTCCCCGACTCCCATTGGAATCACACTATACCCAGTGCTCGTTGTAGTTGTGAGGGTTCTGAGGAGATATATATATATGTTGACCCTGGAGGAGCAATAGGGCTCTCCATTGCGTGGGTACAGGGGAAGTCATCCGTCTGTGTATAGTCATGCAAGTTAGTATTCAAGTTTACCAATATTTTAATTCCTACTGCTTTTTTAGTAGTCTTTTTGCATTTGCTTATTGCAATTCTTAGAACACAGAAACCTAATAGTACTAGTACTACTATGGACACTAGAATTTTAAATGCATTTCCTAACCAGGAGGGTATTCATGAGAACAGGTAGGTAAACCAGTCATCATCTATAATGTCGTCCACCTCATCCAGCATTTTCGTGTGGAGTTCTGTCAAAGCGTTTTCACTTCAGTGAGAGTCCAATTTTCCTCATTGTGGGCGGGCATTTATGTGCAGCACACGCCCCCCTCTATGGCTGTTAACAGATCGATATTCTGGAGGGTCATGAGCCTTATTGCTCTCAGCTCTTCCCTTATGGTATTAAAACCTTTTACGGTTGTGTTTATTGTCTGCAACAGCTCTCATTGGGTACTTTGTAACCATTTAGCGTTAGTATTGGCTTGCAACCCAGAAGTAAAGAAGGAGATAAAGAACATTTCTGTTCTAAACAATTTATGCTCATCTGGTATTTCGTCACATTCATTTGCCATTTTTGTCGACTCATAGTTACCATCGTTTTTGTGCACCTATGGGTAAGGGACCTCTTGTCTCTGGAGTCCAAGGGCACATGTGTTGATTCCCTTTTCGTTTTCTGTTTTTGGCCCAGGAAGGTTTCCGTTGCTGCTGCAGGACCATGCATGACCAGGCCACACAACCAACACCAACAAGCACTGCAGTGCAATCCGCCAGGGCAGAAGCCTGTAGGGTCCAAGGGAATGGGTTTTGCGTCCCATTTCTTTCTGTTTATGGCTCATGAGGGCCTCCGTTGCTGCTGCAGGACCATGCCACACCCCAACACCAACAAGCACTGCAGTGCAACGTCTGGACCCGAAGTCAGTGGGGTCCAAGGGCGCAGGTGTTGCATCCCGTTTTCTCTTCTGTTTCTGGACCAGGAGGGACTCTGTTGCTGCTGCAGGACCGGGGCACGCCCCAACACCAACAAGCACTGCAGTGCAACCCACCAGGGCCAAAGCCCACAGGGTCCAAGGGCACGGGTGTTGCATTCTGTTTTTTTCCTGTTTATGGCCCAGGAGTGCCTCTGTTGCTACTGCAGGACCAGACCACGTCCCAATACCAACAAGCACTGCAGTGCAACCCGACCGGGGCGAAGCCTGCGTGCTGCTAGGGCGCAGGTGTTGCACTTCACAGGGGTGTTCCATGACAGCAGGGTATGCAGCGGCGCACTTGGTATTGGGCACAGTATAGCAACCGAGTATTCCTATTGGAAGCACACCACAAGGTGAGAGTGGAGAAAGGGGTGGGTTGAGACAGAGGGTTATAGTGTTTGTGGTAACTGTTGTGGGCCATATTGCAAATTCCCCACAGAGTCGCCTGGAGTTCTTCACCACACTCTTAACATATACAGTCCACCTCTTATTTAAGTATGGGAGACCGCCCAGGGTCTAAACGCAAGATCCTGACTGTGAGGCGAAAACTGTGAACTCACCCCCCCCTCAACAAGGTACAAAGGGTGGGGCTGATACATCCCATGCAGGAAGAGTCGCAGCCCTAGTAAGTTCATGGGAGAGGCTTATTTCTTTATAAAAGAAATTCATCAGTTCCTCATGTCTAATCAGGATGCCATTGCGGGGGTGGGGGGGGGCGGCAAATAAAATGGGAGTCCATCTTGGCGGTGTGGCCACCAGCAGCCCTGGGGATTTGATTGGCGCATGTTCCGTAGAAAATACCACTGCCAGAATTCAAGCAGACTCATTAGTGAATGTGGACCTCTTGATTGCCCTAGGACCCCTACAAACGCTCTGCCACCATTCCCTGTCTCCACTTATGCAGCCTCCCTCTATTTCACATCAGATCTGATCAGCCATGAGACTGTACCACAACCAGCACTGGTGGTGGGAGATACCACATCAGACCTGCTCACAAGCTGTCATCCTTCTTGGTTATTGGGGCGGGCGGGGGGCATGCCAACCAAGAACATACATAGGAACAGTTGCCTGGTCCTGAGATTCTGTCTGTGCCTAGCCTGACCCAAATCGTTAATACTATGCCTACACCTGCAGAGAATTCTAGTCCTCTGGAACTTGAATGGGCCTGGAGGCAGATGATGTACTGGAAGACAGGCCTTCCCTTACCACTAGTGTTTGGAGTGGGAACACTGAAACTGAACCAAGTTGAGCAATCTGTCCAGCAGTTCACATTCAGCGAAATCATGAATGCCCCCAACGTTAACACTACATACGAAACATGGGAAGACAGAGATATAAAGCTAATGGGAATCTATGGCCTTGATCACTGTCTCAAAGCTGTTGCTCTCTCCTGCCTTCACCATTGCAGCGCCACTATTCCCCTCGCCCTGGTCTATTGATGATTATCCATCAATGAAGAGAATTATCCCCCCTCCTAGGACATTTTCTTTGACATGGGGTATCTCGTCATGGTATTCAGTGTAGTTGGAGCAATCATGCACGTAATCTTCCTCCTTCACTGGTTCTGCTATGAATCTGGCTGGGTTTACCACTCGACAGCTGACCATTCTGATTGATGGATTTGATATAATTACCTCGTAGCCTGATACTCTGGGTAGTTTATGTACTTTTGGGCTTTGCGAGGATGGCACATAGAGCATGCTCAATGTATAAAGTGACTGGACAGCCCATTGTTATGCTGGCTAACTTCTCAATTGCAAAGGCTGCTGCAGCTAATACTTTTCTCACATGGGTAATGGCCTCTCATTACTGGATCTAGTATTCTTCTGTAAAATGCTAATGGTTTGCGTCACATGGTAGTTTTCTGTTCGGGGACAACCATCATCACTATTCCATTTGAATGGGAAAATAAAAAGAATTCTTAATTGTAAACAGGAATCCTAAATACTGGAACTGTCCTAATTGCTAGCTTCAGCTCATCAAAGTCATCTATCATTTCACATTTCCAGGCTATATCACTGTTGTCCTACTCTGCTTCCTTAGATCCTTTTAAGAGGGGCCTGACATATGTGATGTAATCAGAAACCCATGCCCTACAACAATTACAAAGGCCTAGAAATTGATGTAACTCTTTGTCTGTCTCTAGCCTGCGTGTCTTCATTATGGCTTCTGCTCTCTCAGGTGTCACCTTCCTCCCTTCCTTCAATATAAGCTGATTTATACATAAGACATCTTCTTAGCAATATTGAATTTTCTCTTTGTCTACTTTGTACCCCTTCTCTGCCAATACTGTCATAAGTTTCACTGAGTATTTCCTGCACTCTTCTTCCATGGTGCTACACACCAATATGTTGTCCACATATTGGATGACTGCACTGTTAAGCTGTGCATTCTCTAAATCCATCTGCAGCACTTGGTTTAAGAATGAACGTGATTCACAGTACCCCTGTGGTTAACAAGTATGTTTAAACTTAATTCCGCGGTAAGTGAACAAGGTCAAATACTGTGACTCTTCATGCAAGGGGATTGAAGAGAAAGCATTCTTTAAATCAATCACGGTAAAATATTTAGCTTTGGATGGTATGTTAGACAATATCGTGGCTGGATTTGGCACTAATGGGAATTATGCCTCAACAATATTGTTCAGCTGGCGTAAATCCTGAATATCTCCATGACCCCCTGTTGCCTTTCATCGGTTATACAGCTCTGTTATATGGGGATTCTGAAGGCACTAATACCCCTTTTTGCACTAAGGCAGCAATGGTTTCATAGATACCCTCATCAGCATCCCTGAACATGGGATACTGTCTTACTCGTGGTAAAATTGCCCCTTCTTTAGTTTAATTTTAACAGCCCCTACTCCTTTTGGTAGACCGACGTCATGTGGACTGCTGGTCCAAAGTGTGTTCGGTATGTGTGCCAAATGCTCTTGGAGAAAGGACGGTACTTTCCTCACTAATGACATTCTCTGGGATATTTCCGTGTTCTCAAGTTTTAGCTGATATGTAAGACTGATGTTAAACATCACTTCATTATCTGAGTCCTCATCTGTAAATCATTTTTCATCTGTCAAGTCAGTCAATCTTTGTGCTTCGTCAGGTGCTATTAGTGTGTGTCCAATTACCCCCTCATCGTCCACTCCATGTAAAATCACGCTGTCTTCCATTGTGGTGGCTTCTTCTAGCTCAATTGTAATTATATGTCCTTCTTCCACGTCCATGGGTACTTCTGGTCGAAACACAAATTCTGTTGGTAACCTCAATAATTTGTCTCGTATTCATTAATGGATTCCGCGTTCACCTTCAGACTCGCCACTGCAGCTGTTCACCCCACATTCTTGAGCCTCCGTCCCAACGGACTGGCACCACGTTATTTAACGCTCCCTGACGCTAGATTCAGCCTCAGGCATTCCCTAGGAACGGGTACACCTAGGACCTCGCAATCCTGTCAGTGTACAGTGACACTGCCTCAACCAGAGCCATTGCGCTCTCAAGACCCGACTTCTCAAGATACTGCCACCCCTGAAATCATCTTGTCCTGATGAAGGCCATCCCACAAGAGTGCACTTAGCTCACATCCTGGCCGAAACACTGTTGTGTTGACTCTCTGTATTTTGTGTGTTGTCTTTGTTCAACCCCACATTGTTCTGACAAATTGTTCACCGATAAATGTGCTATCATATCACTAAGTCCGCTGGTTTCCTTCCCAAGGACGCCTTAGTGGACAAAGAAGCAACACATTGATACTACATATATTTAGCATGTGTACCCCACAAACTGGTTACTAAACCTCTATATGTACATTGGCTGGTGTATCTTTTGACTCAAATTACATGTATTTGAAACATCCACTGCAATCCAATTAAAACAATATTGCAGTATACAGTACGTTGTTGTCAAATATGTGCCAAAAAGATTAACTCTAGCACTATACTACTACTCAAAGGCAGTGGTTGTATTTAGGAGTGTGTTCATTTGGTCTTCAGCAGCAAGACCCCCATGTCCTTACTCAATTTTGTTCTATTCACGATGTTACCTGCCTGGGCAGAGTAAGGCATTAACCAGGTGCCCTTTCTATAAATCGTATTCAGGAAAGCCATGCTAGCAATATGTGTACCCCATAAAGGAATACTTCCGGGTCCAGTGGAACCCCTCTCTGCTTTCTGACCATAACATGCTGTTATGAACCTCTTCACATAATGGATCCCTGGGGTAGAACATAGTATTCCCTTGTCGGTAAATGATATTGGCATGTTAATTGGCGTCTTGCAGGAATATAATGATGGCCTAGCCATGTCGTGTTCTCCTATGGTTATGAGTAAGCTGCCTGTAAAAGGAAACTTAGCCATCACCCGAGAAAATCCTTGTGCGTCCATGGATACATGTGACATTGGGAATTTACCCTCTCTAATTGATCGGGTGGCTCCTGTATCTACTAGAAAGGAACATGTTTTGTCACCTATTGTTACTTTGACTCTTGGTTCCTCTTGTGGGTCTGTTGTAACTGATAGGATGGCACACATCAAGTCTGTTTGTGGTCTGTCCTATTGCGAGTACATGTTTAGTCCCGTACCCGTGAAAGGATTCCCTCCCTCTACTGTCACACCACTATTCTAGGTGTAGCTGCCTGCAACAATATGTTTGGTTTCCACAAGCTCACTGCGCTCGTTTGTGCTGGTGGCTGTGCTGCCATTGATGCAACTTTGTCTGCATCAATGCCTGCTGTATTTGCATTGGTGTTTGTTGTGTTTGGGGAGACATCCCCTGTTGCGTCTGTTGTATTTGTGATGCTTGTGCCTGATACTGCCTGTGATCTTGGGCACAATATGTTTGCGGCTCTGCGCTATATGGTGGGGGGTATGCTGGCCTCCCTCTTGTGTCTACTAGTTGCCAATTCTGTTGTATTTCTCCCCTACTTCTGAACACACGTGAGATGTGTCCCATTTTCCTGCATGTCCAACACTGCTGTGGCTGTCTTCCAATTCATGGTGGCCCTCCATTAAAGCCTCCTCCTTGCTCAGCTTGAAATCCAAACCCTCTACCTCTTGGTGAAAACCCTCATCCCCAGGGGTAATAATTATATTCCCCCCTTCCCTGCAAAATTTCCATTTGGTCCTGGCTGCGCTTTGCAGTGCCTCCTGCATGGCATTGTCGCCCCCACATTTGTTAACAAAGCCCCTTCCATTGTCATTTTCAAAAATGTCTTTGGTGCTAACTTTGCTTCCTCTATATTTCTTTCCTCAACTTTCTTTCTGTCCTTCTCTTGTTTCAATCTACAAGGATGCACAATAGTCAATTGCATTTTCCACAATCTTGGCAAAAGGTGTATACTTATTCATGTTTAGGGAATATCATTTCAAGTTCACTATCCTGGGTTTATCAGTTTAGTAAATTAGCCAGTTATTTGAATCAGCTGATCACCAGCATCTTTAAATTTGGAAAGAATATTGGCAGCTTTCTGGTAAAAGCCAGTCTACGAAGTTTTTGCGCAGAAACAGTAAACACAGTTGCATACAGTAGATGTATATGCGGTATCAACATCATTGATTTGTTAGGAATTTGTACAAATGGCTTTGTAATAAGATTTTTGAATGATTCCACACTCGGCTGCCACATTTTCTGTTCACTCAGAACGTAGGTTAAAACCTGGTTCACTTTGTGTCTGTGTGGAGAATTCAAAATGAGCTATCCATAATTCATGACATGAATCGAACAGAGGGGTTAAAATAAGTTAAAGAACAACTGAGATGGCTGGATTGGAAGCATGGTTTGTAAATCCTCAATTTCTGGATGTGAAAGCAAAACCCATGCTTACGAGCTGTTATTTTAAGCATTACAATGGGCAAAGAGATGACCATGAGTCTGTGAAGCCTAGCAAGTGGCACCATTTTATTCTGAAAACAATGCGACTGGAGACCTATGTATCATGGGTGACACAAAGAGCCCATGTTCTTTAATAACTACATTTAGATTTGGTCTGTTGCCATTCAAAAATGAGACTTGGAAATGGAATACAGGGGGAAATAATTCATGTGGGTGTAAATGTAATCCAAGAATGTTGGAAGGTGTAGTGCATTTTATGTTGTTCTGACCACTGCATGATTTCCTTAGGGTGCAGAGCCACCATCCTGATATTAAAGATATGATTAGACATTAACACCCTGCTTTACTATTTTTAATGAGGTGTAAGGGACCGTTAGTCTATTGTGTATTAGAAACATATGTAATTAATGCTCTTAGAAAAAAGGGGATGTTTCTGATATATACATATTTATTATATATGTGTTTTAATCTTAATTTAGATTTCATTTTTAGGTATGAATTTCGTAAATATAGCATGGACATTACAATTGATATTGCGATCACCAGAAATGTTTCAGTAGGTAGCATGTGGTGAAAGTGGCCGAAACCTTAGACAAAATCTATAAAGGGCACCAAACATGTATTCTTTATATTTATTCACATTTCTATGTTTTCATGGAAATAAACAGTTTTAAACAAAACCACAGATTTAAACAGGACCACATGACCATGTGTAGAAGGATTTCAAAGACTTCCACATCTAGGAGCCACTTGTTCATGTTTAAGGTTATTTTGATGCTCTGCGTCCACCTTCCAATTCTGCACTCATCTGCTGCAAGAAGGCCAAAGAGCCATTCTGCTCCTAAAGCCTATAATAAAAGTACTCCTCTGGGAATTAGAAGGGGGAGCTACATGCCTTAATTTGTGATTGCTGTTTTAATGCACTTGCACACCTGCATCCTACAGATTCAAAACTTGAAACAAGGCCATCCTTTTGATTGACTCCATTAGAATTGAAAATGGACACATTCATGTGATTTCCTACTACCATTTTCATCTCACACTTTTTTTTGTCTTCTGTGTTCCTTAACCTTAAACATTAGTCATTGGTGAGGCCAGTAAAGATGACACATTTCCCCTGAAGAACCTAGCGAATTAGACACCATGCACTCCAAATGTATGGTACGATTATTATAGTAAAACAATTCAAGAAAATATAAAACAGGTTTTAAGGTGCAGAGGAGAAAAGAAACAGCCCTGGTATATGGGTTGTCAATACAATAGAACAAGAGTGTGTTCCCTGTTAGGGAACTCCCGTCCCCTGCACACTATCTATGGCTAGAGTAGCCCAGTAATTTTCGGATAGTAGAAATAAGTATTTCAATTCAAGTCACTGTTTTCTCTGTGGATCTGTTTATGCAAGTAAGACCAAAAGTAGTCAATTCACAAAATCTTTTTTCTTTAACGGTGATTTATTCCAAATGTATATGCCCAACGCGTTTCGAGATTCATTCTCTTCATCAGGGGCTGTGAGTTCAGTCAATTTCCATTTATCTACAAATATTCAACACAATTACGAATCAATAAGTGTATAACATCCAAAGTAATCATAGTGTAAATCATCTAAAAATTGTTCTTGTACAGAAATCAAGTTCAATCATCATATGTCAACACCTGATCAGATTTCTCATAATGTGACAATTTAAAGGAACCAACATTTTTTACAATGTTGCCCATCCTCAATTATAATTTCTGAATATAATTCATGATTGTGAACACAATAGGGAAGTTTTGGAAAAAGATAAACACCATGTCAAAAATAGAGAAAACATATGTTAATTCTGTAAATGGTGAAATATGCTAGAGATATGTCTATGCTTTGGACTAAGTGTTCTGACTACAAAAGTGAAAGAGAAGTTCAAGCACTTACTCCAGTATAAGGTGTAGCTAAATTCCAGACGTAGCAGAGACGCCAAATAAGTGTGGCTGAAGCGGGTAAACCGAGAACAAGTCTCACGGTCAAGAAGTCCTTGTTCCTATGGACAACAAAACGGGGTAAAAGTAAATAAAAATAAGGAAAATAAGGACCCGGGCTTCAAGTATGCCAAGGAATGGTGCAGAACGAGCCAAAAAGTACTTACAATAGGAGGAATCACGAGCTATCCAGTTCTTGCCTTGTCCAAAGGAGCAGAACATGGCGGCATAAATATACGTCATGTGCGTGACGTCATCACGTCGAGAACGTGTCTGGCATCACGAAAGTAAACAAGTGGCGTTTGTTGGCTATGTTTGTGACGTGATTACGTTGTGAACACAGTTCTTATTACTATTGTAATGGAAGGAACAAAGAGTAATGTGCGAAATATACAACCAAATTATCTGATCCTGTCTGCAGGTCAAATCGCGTGTTGTGAGTGTATGTAAAAAAGCAAAAGAATCTTATAATGGGAGCAATAGCATGCGATCTGGGATACCTTCCACTGCTTAGTCCATATCAGTAAGGGTATTTCTAAGACTCAAAGAGCAGTGAAGTGTCAGAAAGACTGTCGTTGTCAGAATAAATAGTAAGGTGCTGTGGTATATATGGTGTATAACTGAGATGGTTCCTGTCTCCTAAAACTGGAGTGCACAATCTGATACAGTACTAGACATTTCACAAAATAAGTCAACTGTCAACAATCTTTGCAGTATCATTATCAACCTTGTTCAGAGGAAGGATCCTAAGTAAAAATCTTAATTGAGACCATGTGGTTGGACGGCGTCAAATTAAGTATCCACCATAATTCCCTCTGGGATAGTTTCTTAGCAAAGTCCCCACCCCTCGGTAATGAATGAACAGTTTCCAAAATAACCCATCGTAGTTGGGTGATGTTGTCACCATTTTCTTTAAAATGTCTAAAGACTGGAGACTTTTCATTTTTGGTTCTGATATTGGACTTGTGCTCCGTCCAGCGTTCTTTAGCCTTTCTAATTTATTTGCCAACGTAATATTTCCCGCACGGGCATCTGAGGGCATATATGATGTTTTTACTATCACATGTGGCAAAATCGTGAAGAAGGATTTTTTTGCCATTACTGGGATGGCGGACGTGATCTCCCTTGATGATATTGGAACAATGTTGGCACTGTAAGCATGGGTAAGTTCCCGGTTTTTGTTTCGTAAGTGTAGTTTGACTCAAGGTTTTCTTCCTTTCTGCTTTGTTGAGGCTATCTTTGAAATTCCTCCCTCTTTTGTATGCCAGCATTGGGGGTTCCGGAAAAAGTCTGTTTAAATTGGAGTCTGATTTTATGAGATCCCAATTTTTTGTGATCATCTTTTTGATCTGATAACTCTGACTTGAAAACTTCATAGTGTGGATGAGTCTGGTTGTGGTTTTTTTTTGGTTTTACTTCAAGTAGTTGAGCTCTAGAGAATGATTCTGTTCGAGCAACTGCTTTATCCAGGATTGTATCCGGAAAACCTCTTATTTTAAATCTTTTCTTCATTTCGTCATATTCACTTTGTAGTAGTGTGACGTCAGATGTTAACCTTTTGAGTCTTAGCATCTGGCTAAAGGGGAGGTTTTCTTTGAGATGAGAAGGATGAAAGCTTCCAAAGTGCAATGTGCTATTGCAGTCTGTAGGTTTCCTATAGATTGTAGTATTTAGATTCAATCCAGTTTTTTTAATATTAACATCCAGGAAGTGTATGTCAGGGTGCCCTATTTCCAAGGTGAAAGTCATTCTTTCATTACAGTTGTTGAGATAGTCAAAAAATTGATGTAGTTCTTCAATAGTGCCATTCCATATCCCGAAGATATCGTCAATGAATCTCTTCCAAAAGACAATTTTAGTATTCCAGGGTTCTTTGTTAAGTACGTGTGTTTCCTCAAAGTGGAACATAAATATGTTCGCATACGGTGGGGCCACCGGTGAGGCCATTGATGTTCCTGCGATTTGTAAGAAATATTTGCCGTTGTATCGAAAATAGTTGTTAAAAAGAATGATGGTAATAAGTTCAATATTCCCCTGAAGAAACAGTTATGGCACTAATCCTGAGGTGGCATTTCCCACGTGCCAGTCCATACATTTAGGGATAATGCCTTGTAACAAAGTATATCACTATATTCACACAGCTGACAACACCCTTATTGGCTACCATTCAATATGAAGGAGACATCTTTTAAAACACTGTAGCTGTGTCAGTTTGCTGCAAATAGTCACATGTTTTATGACTTTCTCTTTCCTTTTAGACACCACGCAAGGATGATTATATACCTGGAGAATCAGTCCTTGATATTGTAAGTACTTCAAAACACCATTCAACATATAGACCTGCCACAAACCCTGAACAAGGGTGAAAAGAATACCTGCTGTTAGGATTTTACTGCCCAGAAGTGTGGCCCTCAGCTGGAGGGTGAGAATATCTCATACTGAGAAAAAAACTAAACAGGTTGATAGCAATACTTGTGAGTAGGAGTGCCAAGAAGCAGGCACACACTATATCCCTGGGCCTGAGCTTGCAAGATGGAAGCAGATAATTGTATCACTGCTTGTTAGTTCCTTCTAATAATTAGTCCTACAGTTTTGAAATTACCTGGACTTTTTTTTAACACAAATTGATGCTGCTAAGATGCTTACACTAGTATGAGACATGTTTGATGGGGAAAAAGTGCTGGTGAGGTTTGGTTGGGGGAAATACCTTCATCCACTAGAGTTCCTCCTTGTGTTACTTTTTCTTCAATTGGGGGAGTCTCAGCTTGCTCTTTCTGGTAATGCAACGTCTCTCCTTTGGCAATGATTTCATCCGTTGCGTGATTTGGGCTTCTTTATACAACACTCCTCTCTAACTTTATCACTCTGAGATAGGTCCAGATCTTGCCATTTACCATTATTAACTCCTTAATAAAGGGTCTGGTTGCAATGTATTGGATAGGCCAGTTGGGTTTTTATTGACAAACATTGTTCCTGGTTGCCATATACCATGCAGTCTGTTCTTCATATTGCCCATTTGAAGATACACTGTCCAAACTTATGGCTTGGGCCCAAGATGAAAACAGAGGTTGTTTGCCTTGGCACCAATGTGCCAAGGGCAAACAATGTCAGTGCAATGTCATGCTAGCTCATTCCATGAGTTCCCTGCCACAGAAGTCTAATTCCATCCACTGGTTAGGTCAGAGAGCTCAGACAAGGACGTGACATGTCCCTCGGGGTTCCTCTACATTGATTTTCTCTGTGGGAAGTGAAACCAGGTGAGGGATCAGCTGGATAATACAAATGGCATTGAGTGGGATTGAGTGGTGTGCAACATTGCAATCCATTTCAGTACAATGTAGGTGCAGCCCATACGATGGAGAAGTGCATGCCTCCAGTGATGCCAAGCAGCAAAGGAGATCTTTCTTATAACGCTGGTACCACAGAAGGGTGGTGAAGTAATTTGTGTTTGTTCAGTAAGGCAGTTGCAGGTCTCTGTCTTTGTCAGCTAGCAGGGTGTAGCCCCTGTTTCCCAACCCTATTTCAAGCTAGGGCATGCACCTCTCTCCCGAACCAGGGACAATCCCCATGGGAACCACCAACCCCACCCCCACCCCTCAGGCCTGCTGGGTAGAGGGGCACTGCAACTCAATATACAATTGCTGATAACAGGAGATGGACAACATCCTGAGTTCTTATATCACTAAGGGACACTGACTCCAGAGTGAATTGTATAAAATAGATATAAAAAGTACATGTTAACATTTTATTTAATTTGAATAATGTATGTCCACTAGTTCATATTTTGGCATTGGCAGATATGCACACTTAGTTCTATAAACTACTAATTCTCAGAGCCATTATGTCTTATTGAAGTTATCTAACATGTTAGCTATGCTGGTGTCCTACTTATATCTCAATCAGTCATTTTTGATCACAGTCCTTTTCATCACTGTCACTGTTTCATTAGATACAGACCATTTACTCAAATTGCATATAAGGAGACATGTATATTTCTATAATTACATAAACAATCATTGACAGAGTCAATGCTGTTACTTTAGGCCTTTTGCGTCACCTGAAAGTGATAACAGTAAGGGCTGCTTCAATTTCTAGGAAGTCTATTTGTCATGAGAGTGCTGATGTTGTAGATCCTGAGGCACCCAAAGAATATTTGGTGAGTCCACGGCAGCCCGGTCTTTGTTTTCAGGCAAATATTACTCTTTGAGGAAGGCAGTGCTTTTATTAAGTGAACGATTACACTCTTTCACAAGCAAACTTGTAAGGCTTTTTATACAAGGGTTAATGACCAATTTGGCAGGGTACAACTTACAAATATTTCCTATTCTGATAACTAGCCCTTCCTTATCCACAATGTAGGACTTGAAACATTTTCTGGAGTTCATGATGGTTGGAGTCAGTAGTAGTTTAGGATTGGTTGGGATGAGTAGTACGTTTGGCATATAATGGTTTACCACTGAGCTCTATGGATTTTCCACTTCTTACCAGAACTATTGTTCTTTTGTATTTGCTTTCATCCAACATCATTATCAGCTACTATTCCATCTGTCTCTCAATGGGGGGCCTTTCTGACTCACAGGGAGTGGGTTATAATCATATTGCAAGGGGAAGACAAAATGTCTACGGATGCCAAGGAGTTCACCATTTTGGGACTTTTTCCATCGACTGGGACCAAGACAAGGATTGCATTATTGATGTCTAGAACTATTTGTAGATATGCGGTAAGAAATTATAGCGACGTGTGCTTTACTAACCTTAGGTCTAAAGTATTGCACCAGCTGAAATGTGAAAGAATGTGAGAGAGTGTTGAGAGACTCAGCGTGAATATACACAACTATAGCCTATATTGTGTGTGTGGTTGCAAACATTGACACATGTTCTTTCCTAGGAAACACCATTGGAAGGTGACAGTAAGACTGCTGAGTCACCTGTGGAAAAGGTCAGTTTAATTATCTGTGAATCCCCATAAATGCCTTGTTGTGCACTCACAAGTTACATAATGCGTATATGAATATTTATAACTTATTTGCAGAGTTCATGACACTCCCATCTCCTTAGACATTAAATCCCAACGGGCCATGCTACCCTAGAAACATTAATCTTATGTTTTCAAAGAATGTGTTTATTATTTTTTTCAAAACAATTTGAACTGTGCACTGCACAGGCTATTACTCGGTGACTGATGAGGAAACACATTTTTATTCCCCTGAAGATTGAGATTTTAAAGGTCGTCTCAGTGGTCCTTTCATTTTGACTTGATTACATTCCCAGTGTCCAAAGATGAGGATGTTATCCTGGTTAGTTTGACACTCTATGCAAAGCCCAATGCATACCTTTGGTTTGTCCAGTTCCATCAATGAAATCTGTATGTAAAGGCACCTTACCCTATAACTTCTTCCGTTCTCTGTGACTAACTACGTCATACGTCATTTCTGTTTGAAATGGCAACTTTTTCAATAAAAACAAAAACGAATTGAATCTGTTGAGCATTCCACTGCAAGCACATCGTTCTAATTTCTGTCCACCAATCTGCAGAATTAACCACCAACAGGCAAACTAACAAATGCAAGATTTTAAAATATTATAGACTTGCAAAAATCCTCTGTAATTAATTTGGCACTTAGTGAACACTGTTAATTTCTTAACAATTTCTCTGTTCAGCGCCTAGAGCACTCTAGGTGTTAGTGCACTATACAAGTGTACGAAATTGGTCAATCAATCAATCTGCCCACACCGTGATATTTTCACTCTTGCTGTCCGTTTGTGGGAACAACATTAAAATGATGCTACACATGAATGATAGTTGAAACTCTTCCATATTCCAGTTAAGTGTCAGTTTTCGGAGTCTCTAGTTGACCACGCTGTTGCTAGACATATCTCTAAATGGCAAAAATTCCCCTTTTGCATAAGCAGGGGGAAGCCCCTTAAATAAAGTATTTGCCACTGATTGCTAGGGAATTTTCTCTGTGAATGGCCCTGCATCTAATGCGGTCACAAAATCAATCCAAATCTGGGCCACATCCCAGTTACCTTGATAAGACTCTCAGGATCACTGGGCGAGGTGGGCAAGCGACTGAGATTCAAGTTTAATGTTAAAGACTCAAGCCTATGATCCTTTTCTGGTTAAACCTCTTTTCTGGACAGTTTTTCCTACAATTGAAGAGAAGAAAGAAACATCGGTGGGGCTCACAATCATTGGTGAATCATTGACACCACAGATACGGTTTGTGATTTGGTAAAAATGAGCCTAGCATTTGTGCTGACACTGTCGGTATTGGAGAGTGATGATGAGAGTGAACATGAGGGCATTGCAGGGAATAAGCTATATGCTTCCTTCTTGTTGTAAACATACTGTCTCCCATGTCTATTGTCTTTCAGGATCCATCTCCAACTGCTCAGGATCTTGAGGATATTACCTTTGCCATTGTGAGTAGTTCTGAGCAACAGAGAATGTAAAGTGTTTACTGATGTGGGATTTTGGGCCTAGATTAAGGGAGGGTCGTGCATGTGGTGTACATTGACATAGACATCTGTAATTTTAGCAAGACCTTGGGCAATTTTAAACAGAGAAGACTTATGCGCAGGGTAGGACGACTTTGTGTGCTGTGCGTGTGTGGTTGCCTACTTTATGAACTGTGTAATTGACTGTAGTGCTGTTGAGCTCTAAAGGAGGACTCTTTAACCATAAATAAATGCTCACTGTGCTCAGAGAGGCACAGCTTCACCTCACTGATGAGGCCCAACAAGGCTGAAACACATGTATGTGGTTGCTGTTGGTACTCTTGTTCAGAAGAGAATTGCCATAGCATTTTGGTGCTGGACTGCCCATGTGGGCGGGACAAAGACTGATATGCAAATAGATATTTTGCATCTGTGAAAGGTACAGTGAGCAAAAGCAGATGGCTGCGAACTCTCAAAGTGGTTAATAACCACTGAACAGGTTATCATGCCGTGTTCTTTCGAGAGAGGGGCGCCTGCTACCTTTTTTGTATTTTTGGAAGGAACTTGGGGTTGGTCACCCTAAGTTACCTGGAGGCAACCAGACGTGGACTCCCTGCTCACTGTGCTGAGAGAGGCACAGCTTCACCTCACTGATGAGGCCCAACAAGGCTGAAACACGTGTATGGGGTTGCTGTTGGATCTCTTGTTCAGAAATGAATTGCCATAGCATTTCGGTGCTGGACTGCCCATGTGGGCGGGACAAAGACTAATATGCAAATGGATATTTCCCATCTGTGAAAGGTACAGTGAGCAAAAAGCAGATGCCTGTGAACTCTCAAAGTGGTTAATAACCACTGTACAGGTTATCATGCCGTGTTCTTTCATGTTCTTTCTTTCTCTTTCGAGAGAGGGCCGCCTGCTACCTTTTTTGTATTTTTGGATGGAAATTGGGGTTGGTCACCCTAAGTTACCTGGGGGCAACCAGACGTGGACTCCCTGCTCACTGTGGTCAGAGAGGCACAGCTTCACCTCCCTGATGAGGCCCAACAAGGCTGAAACACGTGTATGGGGTTGCTGTTGGTACTCTTGTTCAGAAGAGAATTGCCATAGCATTTCAGTGCTGGACTGCCCATGTGGGCGGGACA
Organism: Ambystoma mexicanum; assembly: GCF_040938575.1. Classification (NCBI taxonomy): domain Eukaryota; kingdom Metazoa; phylum Chordata; class Amphibia; order Caudata; family Ambystomatidae; genus Ambystoma; species Ambystoma mexicanum. The sequence goes on from NC_090923.1 coordinate 1,420,744,479, forward strand.
AAGACTGATATGCAAATGGATATTTCCCATCTGTGAAAGGTACAGTGAGCAAAAAAGCAGATGGCTGTGAACTCCCAAAGTGGTAAATAACCACTGAATAGGTTATCATGCCGTGTTCTTTCGAGAGAGGGGCGCCTGCTACCTTTTTTGTATTTTTGGAAGGAACTTGGGGTTGGTCACCCTAAGTTACATGGGGGCAACCAGACATGGACTCCCTGCTCACTGTGCTCAGAGAGGCACAGCTTGACCTCACTGTTGGGGCCCAACAAGGCTGAAACACGCGTATGGGGTTGCTGTTGGTACACTTGTTCAGAAGAGAATTGCCATAGCATTTCGGTGCTGGACTGCCCATGTGGGCGGGACAAAGACTGATATGCAAATGGATATTTCCCATCTGTGAAAGGTACAGTGAGCAAAAAGCAGATGCCTGTGAACTCTCAAAGTAGTTAATAACCACTGAACAGGTTATCATGCCGTGTTCTTTCATGTTCTTTCTTTCTCTTTCGAGAGAGGGCCGCCTGCTACCTTTTTTGTATTTTTGGATGGAAATTGGGGTTCATCACCCTAAGTTACCTGGGGGCAACCAGACGTGGACTCCCTGCTCACTGTGGTCAGAGAGGCACAGTTTCACCTCACTGATGAGGCCCAACAAGGCTGAAACACATGTATTTGGTTGCTGTTGGTACTCTTGTTCAGAAGAGAATTGCCGTAGCATTTCGGTGCTGGACTGCCCATGTGGGCAGGACAAAGACTGATATGCAAATAGATATTTCGCATCTGTGAAAGGTACAGTGAGCAAAAGCAGATGGCTGCGAACTCTCAAAGTGGTTAATAACCACAGAACAGGTTATCATGCCGTGTTCTTTCGGGAGAGGGGCGCCTGATACTTTTTTTGTATTTTTGGAAGGAACTTGGGGTTGCTCACCCTAAGTTACCTGGAGGCAACCAGACATGGACTTCCTGCTCACTGTGCTCAGAGAGGCACAGCTTCACCTCACTGATGAGGCCCAGCAAGGCTGAAACATGTGTATGGGGTTGCTGTTGGTACTCTTGTTCAGAAATGAATTGCCATAGCATTTTGTTGCTGGACTGCCCATGTGGGCGGGACAAAGACTGATATGCAAATGGATATATTTCCCATCTGTGAAAGGTACAGTGAGCAAAAAACAGATTCCTGTGAACTCTCAAAGTGGTTAATAACCACTGAACAGGTTATCATGCCGTGTTCTTTCATGTTCTTTCGTTCTCTTTCGAGAGAGGGCCGCCTGTTAACTTTTTTGTATTTTTGGATGGAAATTGGGGTTCATCACCCTAAGTTACCTGGGGGCAACCAGATGTGGACTCCCTGCTCACTGTGGTCAGAGAGGCACAGCTTCACCTCACTGATGAGGTCCAACAAGGCTGAAACACATGTATGTGGTTGCTGTTGGTACTCTTGTTCAGAAGAGAATTGCCATAGCATTTCGGTGCTGGACTGCCCATGTGGGCGGGACAAAGACTGATATGCAAATAGATATTTTGCATCTGTGAAAGGTACAGTGAGCAAAAGTCGATGGCTGCGAACTCTCAAAGTGGTTAATAACCACTGAACAGGTTATCATGCCGTGTTCTTTTGAGAGAGGGGCGCCTGCTACCTTTTTTGTATTTTTGGAAGGAACTTGGGGTTGGTCACCCTAAGTTACCTGGAGGCAACCAGACGTGGACTCCCTGCTCACTGTGCTCAGAGAAGCACAGCTTCACCTCACTGATGAGGCCCAACAAGGCTGAAACACGTGTATGGGGTTGCTGTTGGTACTCTTGTTCAGAAGAGAATTGCCATAGCATTTCGGTGCTGGACTGCCTATGTGGGCGGGACAAAGACTGATATGCAAATGGATATCTCCCATCTGTGAAAGGTACAATGAGCAAAAAGCAGATGGCTGCGAACTCTCAAAGTGGTTAATAACCACTGAACAGGTTATCATGCTGTGTGCTTTCGAGAAAGGGGCGCCTCCTACCTTTTTTTGCATAAAATAAATGCAACCCCCACCTAACACACTGTATGTAATTTATTAACAAACTATAATGAGAACTCCTGACCCTGGGAAGAAGAAGACAAAAGATATGTGTCATTACAGTATATATATATATATATATATATATATATATATATATATATATATATATATATATATATATATATATATATAGGCAATCCTTGCAGCCTTGTGCTCTCTTGTCAGTGCTACTTAAACTACACTGTTTATTCTAATGCCAGAACAAGCCCTGGACTCACTCACTCCTGGCTCTTTGGATTTTGGTGACAAATATTTGGCAATAGACTCCCCACTAATAGAAACTGAATTCATGCTACATGTAAATTGAAGTTGTACATCACCATCCTCCCGGAGAGTTTGAGTCTTTAGGAGAATATAATTTACCTTTTATTGGTAAGGTACAACCTTAAATGTTAACATGCCCTCTACTTTTACGAATGGTTGAGGGCACTTGACTAAAAGCTTTCTCACTGTTCTGACCCTGCAGTAGAGTGCATTGCCATCTAAGTAATATAGCCACAAGGTAATTCAGATTCGTTCCCATTTTAATATTTGCATTAAAAGGACATTTTCACTGGGGGAGACATCAAAAGTAAATCTAGAAACAAGTTAGATCCTTGACACATTTTTGTGTTAAATCATCAGGCCCATGAGACATCTCTGGTGTAACCTTTGGACTTGTGATGCTTTCCTACACATTTTGTTGGTATGACAGAAATCATTTACACTGTCTGGGAAAAGAAGATGTGAGATCAGTTTAGGTAATGACTATGACTATGGGTGTATGCAACTATAAAGGGAAGGATGCGTTTAGGGGCACTTTAAACAATTAATCAGATTGTGTTTTTAGTGATAACACACGTTTTCCCACCTTTCAATTTTCTCTTAGGGCACATCTCCAATACGCCAGCAGATTGAGCACCGGAGTCTTGACTTGGTAAGTCATTGTAATCAACAGCTTCCTATTTAGAGGCCAAGCAGACAAAGGTGATAATATGTTAAGATTCACGACTTAAGGAGATGAGCAAGAGTGGTGATGTAAGTGATGTTCTTGGCTGTAGCCCTTTTGAATTTTAGAAAGGCCTTAAAGCAGCAGTGTGCTAGGCAGGTCTCCAGGTGTTTTTTCTGGCTGCGACTCCTATGGCACATCAGCATTGATTCAGCTGTAGTGGGTTTATAGAAACGGTTGTCCAAAACTTCTGGAAATCCAAAGGGTTCAGACGCCTGCTTATGCACTGTGGAACAAAGAAAGTTGTATAGAAGATAAGCTGATTGTGTTTGTGAGCTACTTTAGTAACAGGCTAAGCAACAGAATTAAAATCTTGCAGGTGAACTTTGAGGACTATTAGGGACCACTGATGCTTCACAAGGACCTGCCCTTGAAAACAACTTTAGTTTCTCGATTATAAGCAGCCTACAACTGCATAGTTTTAATTTGATGTTTATGGCGGCTTTAGCAAATTAGATATATTCCTTTCTCCTTCCCTTCATCTCTTCCTGATCTTCCTCTGCATCTAACATGACCCTTGTAAACCTTGCAGGACTGATGCCTGGCCAGGTGTGGGGAATTCAATTCGGTTAGATCTCAACACCTATGCATCTTCCCTTTGTTCATGATTGAATAATGCAAGTCTTTTTGGGGGGCTATTGCATCCACCACAGGCCACTCTATGTTGTAAGGGCCTCTTGCTCTTTAGCTATATATTAATGCTTTATGTCTGCTGGGGCCTTTTGTTTGTTTAGTGTTTTTGCCATGAGATCCCATAGGAGGTTTATGAAAGCTCTAGGTTAACAATGGTGACTGGGACTGAGGATTTCTCCAAGCACCCAGTTCACTGTTGGCGCTGGGGATGTTAAGCCAGGAAATTGGACTGAAGCTGGCCGGATGGGTGGATGCCTGGTAAACTGGGCTCTGACTGTGACCTATGCTGGAGCAGTTTGCCCTCTGTCTCACTTGGAACTGTTTGGCCTCTTTGCAAAAGTAGAGATTTACTCTGTCAACTATCCACTGTGCTTGAAAGGTTCTGTACATATATTGAAAAACCTGCTTTGGGGAATGAGTAACAGTCTGGAAGACAAAGCAATTACTGTGTGGACCTCCTTTAGGAAAGCTTTTCTCTGGCCTCTCTGCTAGTTGTCACTTGAGTTGCCTACATGCTTCCAAGGTATTGCGCCCATGGAATGATGTGTACACCCTCATCTTTTCCAGCAGCTCTCAACAATGGCAGATTTTTCAGCTTACCCCACCGAGGGCTGAAACCCCACACCACAGAGTTCACCTTTATGCCAGACCATGGCTCTGACAATGGACGTCGGTATCAAGGGAGAGGGCTGGCAGTGCTTGTCAGGCTCTTGCTCCAGAACCTCTGTCTAGTCCCAGCTCATTGCTGCGCACTCTGGCACCCCCACCACCCAAACAGAGCTGCCTCATGAAGACCTGGACCAGGTAACTACCTTCTATGGCTCAAGCCCAAAACCTGAGAGCCCATAGGCCCAGCTCAGTGTGGGTTTTGCTGATTCACCAGCGCCATGTTGTTAGGGGCCCCAACAACTATATGAGTAAAAAACTAAGCTCAGACACTCTGGTGTCTTGCAATCCCAGACCAGCAGGAGGACTGTTAGAATCAGGTCAGATTTGTCCGGTGCATGCATGGTTCAGGGAGAGACTCAATGCACAGGAAGCAGGGAAAACACATCCCTGCCTAACTGCTTGGCCATGCTCCTTACATTAGCTTTTGTATGTATGTTAGCGTTCGCAGTCTCCGCCTGATGTTCTTCCTGTATGTTCATGTAGCAAAGCACAGTGTACAAAGCAAGTGCTCACTAATGCACTAGCTGTTATTTCTTCCCTTAATGAAGTATTTCATCCGGTATCAGCAGGAAATGCAACAAACATTCTGTGAGAGAAATCCAATATTTACTTTTCTTATCAAATGCTGTATTCCTAAAATAGTTTTCACTGCTACATACGCATGGCCCTTTTTCACAAATACTCAAGCTTTTTCATCCGGGACTAACAAGCGGTTTCAAGTGTTGCGCACTGAAAACACTTTTTGTTTTTAAATCCAGTCCCCCTTTCACCACACTTTTGGTTGTCTCATGACATATGACCTGATAGGTTATTTATAACGCTCTTAATACCCAGAGGTTTCTAAGCCCGGACCCGGAAAATGAACAGGTATGGCTCGGTGTCTTCTTGCTTCCAAGGCGAGCATGTTGCCGCTGAACTATCCCCCCGAGAATAGGAAAAGGAATAGCAATGGTGCTGGAGTATGTTGCAAGCAATAATCTAATAGAACAGAATACACCAGCATTGGCGTGCCCAGACCACGGACCCACACAGCAGACATCACCTCCCCTGTGTGCACCTTCCAACCGCCAGGCCCTTTCTCTTTGCTGAATGGGTCAGACCAATGGGAAAGCAGGTGTGCCCTGTTGCTCCCAAATTTAATTAATCCTGCTGCGTCTAATGCCCAACAGGTTCAAATGTAGTGTGGGTTGTCCTCAGATTTACCCCAGTGCCAGTGTGGAAACTACACATTCATGAGAAACTTCTGCAGCAGGTGCGATTCATTTGTAGAATTGAAGAATGGGAGAGGGTGCACAGCTTGTTTCTTTGGTTTTGATTGAATTAGTATCTGTTAAGTATACTCTTAGATTTACTTCGAAGGGTGCAGCCCATTATACTGTGTCACCGTGTGGGACACACGTTATGTGCTGAAGGAGAAAGGACCTAGCCTAGTTAGCCTTCGGTGTGGGTCGCACACGTAAATTACCCCTATAGGATTAAAACATTTGATTTAGATTGTGAATGACAGTAAAGCCATCTTCAATAAAGTTGCTTCAAAGTGCTTTTATTTTGCAAGTTGTTATTTTATTCAAACTTTCCTTTAGTTAACGAATGGTTAAACTTCACCAATTCGTTTTGTGCTGATGCAGTGGCAAAGGAAATTAACCTAGGGCTAATGCATTTCGGAAAGGTAACTTTCCTTCTTCAGAGCCAGGTTAAATGTACAAAAACATATACAAAAAAATCTTTCTGTTAGAACATTTGGAAAAACATCAGATATATATGCATTCAGGAGAACAGGGTACCCACAATTGACAAACACGTACATGTAGACAGAGAGATGAGAACATTGTCAGTAATTTGTAAACATAACATTGCATTTATACGGTATATATTTTTTACGTTTTGTAAAGACTGGTATAACCCGAAAATCAAGTTGTACTTCAGTGAAAGTTTACGTTAGCTCTGATTGTTGTTTCACTTAATATCCTCTGGTCAAGTATTCTGGGAGATGAGACTAACTCTTGTGTCAGTAGTGCCTCATGCATTAAACAGCTTCATGCTGTGTTATCACTGACCTGAAACAGGTGGCTTCAGTGCATGCCGTTCAAACGTTCCTTCTCAGAACGCTGCAAAATGAAATAATATGCTGCATTTAGTGACGATCGCTCGTGGTCGCTTCTAATGCGTGCCTGTCTATGTAAAAGCAGAGCGCTTACCTTGTGAATGTATAGCTCGCTCGAGCAAAGTGACCTCCGACGGCGGGTAGCAAGAAAGCTTTGCTCGCGTCTGCGTGTGTATATGTAGTGTTGTCATGGTGATGTGAATCTCAAAATGGCGGATCGCGGGTGCATGAAGTGGCCATACTGGAGTGGGCAATTAAAAGCAGTGTTAGTGCTAATGTATGGCAACACGGTTGCATGAACTCGCGGGATTGTACAAATGATACAACTGATACCGGGATGCTCTCTATCCTAATTAGTTGTTGCTTGTCTAACGAGTGATAATAGCTTATACTAATACCAGTGTTGAAAAACGAAAGAGGTAGTGCCGTATATGCGAAAAAAACCCTACTGAAGGGAAACCAAGTGCGCTTATATGGTCATGACTATTTGAAAAGAGAAAGCTATGTGAAACACTTAAAGACTGTGGAGTATATAACGGGTAACTATGTAGATTAACATGAAAATACAAAATGGTGAGTAATTATGCTAAACTTAAACAAAACCGTGTCTTATCATAGAATCAGTCAAGTTGCTGGTACTAACCCCTGTGAAGTAAATCAAATATAGTACTGTGTGTTACGTACTGTAAGGTAGTTCGAGATCAAATTGTGTTCTTATTTGTGACTTATAGTCATAGATGGATGCAGTATTCACAGGTGCTTACATTCTCAAGAGTGACATGTCTAAAACACAGGTAAGTTCAATGTGTTGTTAAAACAAATACGATTATAGAAAACAGGAGATCGAACTCATCGTTCATTCCTCGAGGTGACAATGATTCCAGTCTATCAATCCAGAAGGATTCTCTTTGCTGCCTCTTCTTCTTAGTGTCCGTGCAGGTATTTACAATGACTTGTAATTCCTGGAATTTGATCTGGGAGATATTGTGCTTCTTTTCATTAAAGTGTTTAGCTACTGCTGAGTTAGTGTTCTTATTGTGAATGCATGACTTGTGTTCATTGAGGCGAATGCGCACTTTTCGTCCTGTTTCTCCTACGTAGTACTGTCCACAGGGACAGCGTATGCAATATATGCAGTTCTCCGTGTTACATGTGGCGTGGCATTTTATTGCAATTTTTTCCCCTGTGTACGGATGCAACACAAAAGCTCCTTTTATAATGTTGTTGCAATTACTGCAATTCAGGCACGGGTACGTGCCTAATTTTTTGGTTGGACTTCTTCTTGGTTTATCATCGTGTGTGTTGACGAGCAGGTCTCTTAGGTTGTTGGATCTCTGATAAGCAAATGTAGGTGGATCGGTAAACAATTCTTTGGTTCTTTCATCTTTAGTCAGGATTTGCCAATGCTTGTTAATGCACCTTTTGATTTGCATGCTCTGGCTAGAAAATTTGGACACGTATACCAAAGATGGTGATGTCTTGGTGTCTTTAGGAGTCAGGGTGCTTTCTCTTGTTTTAGTTGCTACCTTCTCTGCTGCCATCTTGAGATCCTCCTCGGGATACCCACGGTCTTCCAACCTCTTACTTAGTTTAGCTAGTTCTTGCTCAAACTCTCTCTGGTCACTGATAATCCTCTTGAGGCGAAGCATTTGTCCATAGGGTAAATTTCGTAAGGTATTCTGAGGGTGAAAGCTCATCCGGTGCAGTAAATTGTTCCTATCTGTAGGTTTGGAGAATAGAGTTGTGGTGATCTGCTGATTATGTACTTTGACTTGAATGTCCAGATAATGTATCCCAGGGTTCCCTATCTCAGAGGTAAATTGTATCCGGTGGTCAATGCTATTGATGTATTGTAGAAATTCATTTAATGTTTCTCTTGTGTCCTGCTATACACCGAAAATATCATCGATATACCGTACCCACACTTTGAGCTTGTCTTTCCACTCTGCTTTTTCTAAGATGTTTGTCATTTCAAAGCGATACATGAAAGCATTGGCATATGATGGTGCCATGGTTGCGCCCATGGCTGTGCCAGAAGTTTGAATATAGTAGTCATTCTTGTATCTGAAGTAGGAATTCGTAGAGATGGAAATCAGGAGGGACATAATAAATTCTTTAGCCGCCCCTATTTCGCCTTCTTGTAGAAGGAGCCATTCAACCGCTTCTTGACCCATTCATTCGTAGGCCACTCCATGCTCTGCAGATGCAACTGTGGGAGGAAGCCTTTGCGGTTCCTCCCTGAAAGGACATTGGGCCTCATTACGAGGTAGGACCCCCTTACCGCACTCCGGGTCCGTGTTCCCGAAATAGGGACTTACCGGGTCATTCCAACCTTGGATGAACCGGTAAGTCCCCATTCCGGGAACCATTCCCCATTCCCAATAGAGCCCCTATAGGGCTCAATGGGAATGGGGATGGAGCTAATAACGGTACCTCAATTAGCTCTGAAGTTGCTTAACAGGTCCCTTTCATAACGCCTGGTAAAGGGACCCGCTAAGGGACCTCGTAATAGGGTGGTAAGGGATTACCGGCACCAGTGTCCTTACCGGTGCCGGTAATCCCTTGCCACCTACCTCGTAATGAGGCCCATTGAAGAATTCATGGCAACAAAGACAACCAGGAACAAGTACCACTAACAAAGTGCAATCAATGCCCTTATGCACTGAACAGTACCCATGATTACACTGACACAATATACAGTATCAATATCTCAAAATGCATCGATTGTATTTCCAGCTATATGGTGTATGTACTATAATGCAATGGGAAGAGAACCTATGTTGGTAGAACACAGAGGAAATTGAGGGTGTGAATGTTAGAGCTTTCCAAGGCTCAGAGAAACCAAGATGAACATTATCCACTGGCCCAACTCTGGAAGGACATGCATGGAAGCGATACAATCAAAGATTTGAGATTACATATAATACTAATATGTGAACATTGTATTTAATTTGAATAATTCATGGCAACTAGTACATATTTTGGTATTGGCTGAAATGCCGACTTGTTTCATTAAACTACCCCAATTTAATAAATCTATAAAGATGTTTGCATAGTCGCTATGTACACAACTATGAATACATTGCATCCATCCATCTTTGGCGCGCATGTCTAAACACCTCATCTGAAAGAATGATCATAGCGATGTACTATGTTTGGAGGACGGCTATGTACTGAATCAACTCAGCTATAGGTTGTTAGTACTTTCCTCTAACTTTTATGACAATTCTAGTCACTGCACCTATGTACAAATATAAACTTTGCAGCGCTTATTAGAGATGAAGAGAGGTTATTAGATACATAGCTGTTTGGGAGACATTACGCTAAGAGTTGTTCATTCTCGATGAGAACTATTAATGGTTTTATGATGCAAATCGAGATTTTGCTAATGGAATACAAGTCATTCTTTTGATAATAATTGTTATATAATATTTGTATTGTATTGTTTTATGTATGGTATGTATTGTTCACAAAAATTATGAATTGTTGTAAAAGTTCAATATCATTATCAGCTACTATTCCATCTGTATCTCAATGGGGAGTAGGGGGGCTTTGTGACTCAAGGGGAGTGGGTTATTATTATGCCGCAAGGGGAATCCAAAATGTCTACGGATGCCATGGAGTTCACCATTTTGGGACTTTTCCATGTACTGGGCCCAAGACAAGTATTTCATTATTTATGTCTAGAACTATTTGTAGATATGCGGTTAGAAATTATAGCGACGTGTGCTTTATTAAGCTTAGATCTAAAGTATTGAACCGGCTAAAATTTGAAAGAATGTGAGAGAGTGTTGAGAGACTCAGCGTGTACATACACAACTATAGCACATATTACGTGTATGATTGTAAACATTGACAAATGTTCTTTCCTAGGAAACACCATTGGAAGGTGACTGTAAGACTGCTGAGTCACCTGTGGAAAAGGTAAGTTTAATAATCTGTGAATTCTTACAAATGCTATGTTGTGCACTCACAAGCTATATAATGTGTGCAGGAATTCACTGTTCTCTCTGGGCGATATCCCCTTGTTGAATTGGGTGGGTCCTGTCGCTTTCCTAACAACTGCAACTTTTGTGTCTACCAAAAAGTGCAATAATTTTGTTATGCTCTTTATTGCATTATTGGCTTATTACATACCATTTGCATTTACACATTTCCAGTTTTAATGATATCACAGTAATCCGAATACTAAAAGGGGGAAGCTTTCAGTTCATAGGCCACTTCAAAAATCTCTACCGAACACTCTTTCTAAAAATGTTAATGCTGTTGAAATCAGTGAGGTATTTTCTCCTCTTAATAATATCTGCCATCACTCCTCTGCTGATAGGCTACTCACCCCTGCTATAAAATTCCCAAAATACCAAGACCTCAGGAGAGCCAGAGCTGAGCAGAATAGCAGCAGGTGATGTAGATTCTCGACTGTCCCCTCTTTACCACAAAAACTGCAAAACCTGTCTCTTGGTATACCTCTCTGTCTTACTGATAGAACCTCCTTTGTGGGGAACAGATTTAGCCTAAACCTCAGAAATAGCTGTTGGGGAATTTTATTTGGGAATAGAGTCAAAAGCCCTAACTTCACTCGACAACTGATAGAATTGTTTGTACCTGTTAGCTTCCTCCAAGGTACAGATCCAATCCCTTTCCCAGACCTTTTGTTTAATTCTGTGTGGATTTTCTCTGAGCTCATTCTCAGTCACACACATTTCCTCGTGCAAAACTCTGCATCTTTTACCCGAGCATGCCATTTCCACAATCCATTTCATCTTTCATCTCTCAGCATTGCAGAAACCAGGGGCGGAGCCTCTAAAATACATTTCCTAAATTGTGCCACAGAGTTCCAATCAACACAAGCCATCATTCATACCAACCCCAATTCCCTCCTAATCACCTGGATGGGGATTGTGATTGGTACTCGAAGGACTCGTTTCCAGAATGCCCCTTCGATCTTAGACCACACACTTCTCGGGATAAAGAGCATAGGTTCAGACCCATAGATTACAGCGGGCAGCACCTTAGCTCTATAGAATTCAATCATCGGCACCAGGGAAAATCTGCAATACTTTCTCTCCAAACACCCTGCTTGGTTTGCCATCATTTTGGCTGTCTTTAACAGATGTTTTTTGGTAAATTACTCTGTTTTGCTCCTATCTATGTTTACCCCCAGATATCTAATGCACTCTACCTGCTCTGTTTTCGTTGTTCCCAAGAGCCAGGCAAACTGTGGGCCCTGTTTTCTGTTTCGACCATCTAATATTAGATAGTTTGTTTCATTCCAAATACTTCCTCAGTTTGTCAAAATGGCGCTGAAGGCCAATTTGCGTCTGATCCAGCAGAATCCAGTCATCTGTGTATAGAAGCTGCCCTGGTTTTTTCTGCCAATCTTTGGGGGAAAAGATTTTGCCTCAGACAGTTTCTGTCCCACGTCCGAGAGGTAGAGGTTAAACAGAGTGGGTGCCAGCGGGCAAACTTTTTTTAAGCCTTTAAGGTACAATAATAGAAAATAAACTTGTAGTTGTTTGTTCAGATGCGCCGAAGGACCAGCGTCTTTATATGAATCAGTAACAACTTGTAGTCCAATTTTTCTATTTCACATCTTTCAAAGTGAATAATAATCTTCTCAGTCTCTTTCATGTTGGTGAAACAGCAATACTTTTTTTCCTGTTTGTTTCTCAATTATCCTCATTGAGTTTCCTAAGCTTAATGCCACTTTGTATCTCTTTCTCACTTATTCTCACTGGGTTTCCTTTTTGGATTCCTAAAACTGTGTATGCCTCTTTGTACCACTACACGTGACCACCTTTTACAGTCGATCTTCAGGAGGTTTTCAATATCTATTAAAAATGAAACAGATTTAAAGAAGTTAATTCACTTATTTGCTCAAACATTTTTAGAGTTCCTAGTCTGATTATAACAGTGAGAAAGTAGGACACTAAGGTGTTCAAAAAATATTTTCATTTATAATCGAATACATTTCACTGTGGTACCATTTAAGGGCTTGTCACTTTTGAGTTACACCACATTGCATATATGCTACATGTTCCGCATTATGGTACTGTTTCAAGTGTTTCATAGAACACCTTGTTAGTTAATGTTCATTGCAATGGTACGGTAGCATTTAGACCCAGTATATTAATAAATGGCCTTTCAACATTACTCACGCCTACCTTTGATTAGTATGATTCATTGATATGGTTTTGCTCTGATAATCTCTGCCAAAGATTGTATCTCTTTCAGTAGATGGATTGGCTTTATCTATGTGAGCTATCTTGGTCCTGCAATTAATTGTGAGTTCAGTGATTAAGCTGGCCCAACTCCAACTAAAATTTGTTTAGTAGAGCTGTTCACAGTTCTCCTGGGCTACAGAATTGAGATGAGCTCTACATGATCTGTGGACCTCCTAGCCCTATTGATCTGTGTAGGGGCCAATGAATTGTCGTATTTGTCCAATATTTATAGTAGATCATCAGCTGTTAATGGTCTAGAAACCCTAGCCCTCTTAGAAGAACACATAAGTAGTAGAGCCCCTTATCTATTTTCTAACATCTGCACCCTTGTGGCTGGGGATATCAATCTGCGGGTCATTTTCTTGATTCAGGCTCTAGCACATGAACTTTCGGAGAAGCTCTTCTTATCTTATTTCCTAAACCAGACAAAGACCCTTCTTTGGTTAAACATTATCATCCCATCTCATTAATCAATTCCAACTCCAAAATTCTTGCCAAGATAATCGCCATCCCTCTTGACGGTAGTATATATTAATTAATTAATGTTAATCAAACTGGCTTCATTAAAGGAAGATATGCTTCATCCAATACAAGAGTTCTTTTCAGCACTCTTATGCATGCGCAAAACTCTACTGCTGTAACGCTCACCTGATTCCCACAGAGGTGCTGACCCGTTCTGGACTGCTACAACTTCTTCCACGGTAAGGCGTAGTGCTTGGAAGATGGACTGGACTGGACCCCCAAACCTCGTCTGTCTTGCCCGTAGAATAATCCTTCTGTAGATGGGAAAAGGGAGTTAACTGTCTGCTAGATTGTGTGTGAGATTCCCCCCTTTTTCTCCTTCTCACCCTCCTCGAACCCTAGCTGTGCCTTCCGCAGACTCTCACCTTAATTTCTGTATGGACGAGCTCTCCATCCTGCGTCTGACGCAGGGGCGCGTAGATTTCCAGTTACTTCACTGGATCTCGGATTTGGCGAGGGCTCGATGTCTGCTTGCCTTTACCAAAATGCTGCCATAAGTATATAGTTCAAAAGATCAAGTCTTATCTGTCCCTTGGCCTTTGTTTAATTTTCAGGGACTAGGTGAGGAATCCGTGTGGAGGAATGGATTCGCTGAGGTAAGCTCAGGTGAGTACTTTTAATGAAGGTGTGCCGTAGTGGTTTGCTCCGACACCTTAATGAGTGTGTCTTATTTCCCCATAGGGGCCGGGGTACGGAAAAGCCAGAAAAGCCGCTCCGACCCGAAAAGGGAACTGAGGTCCCAACAAATTCAGGTAAGACTTAAGGTGAGTAATCTGTTCTTTTGCAATTAGTTTGTTGCTCACCTTGTTTTGTCCTTTTTCTCTGTAGGTCTTGAATGCGACCGATGTCGCCTATGGGCGCTGAAAAGGTTGCCGGCGCCACGTGAAGGTAAGTGGAAGCGGCGCGGCAGCGTGAGAAGCGGAGCGCTTCTAACTATTGTCTTTCTTTTCCGTAGGTGCTGGGATGCGGCCGATGTCGCCTATGACCGCTGAAGAACTAGACAGCGCCACATGAAGGTAAGTGGAACCGGCGCTGCAGCGAGCGATGAGATGCTTTTCTAACCCTTGACTTTCTTTTGCAGGATCAACGGAGTGAACAATCCGGATGCTGGATGAAGGTAGGTAATGTCCTAATGCTTGCCTTTCTCTCCTTGCAGGTGTTCCGGGTGCTGGCGGGCGTGGCAGGAGCCAGGATGCAGGAGCCGACTCGGTGAGCGTCCTGCTGCAGATGCAGAATAACGCGAAGCACGTGTGGCCATCTGGGCGTGGTTTAAATAGCCTTGGAAGAGCTTCAGGTGAGTGTTCTTCCATTGGCCCCACCCGAGTAAGAAAAGAGTTCCTGAAAGAAAATAGTTCCTCCCCAGCCTTAGTTGGCTGGGAGCTTCAGACAGCATGGTCTGCCTCGGGTGAGTATGCAGCATGGTCTGCCTCAGGTGAGTTCACCCAAGCAATACCAAATGTTATGCCATGATGAGCCTGGCGCCTATGGCGCCTGGACAGATGCCTTTTATGAGCCTGGCGCCAAAGGCGCCAGGACAAGGTCCAAATATCCCCTATAGGGGTTTGCTGGGTCCTGCTTGGTGAGAATGAAGTCTGCTTCCGGGGACGCTGGGCCCTTACCTGGCTCCTCGGGAGCAGGCATCATGACAGCACTCCCCCCCAAGGCCCCTCCCAAGGTTGTTTTCCCCGGGGGTTTTGGTTTGTCTGGGAAGGTCCGGTGAAATTTTTTAATTAACCGAGGAGCATGTACATGGTCATGGGGTTCCCATGACCTCTCTTGAGGCCCGTAACCCTTCCAATCGATTAGATAGAAAAGCCTTGATCTTATCATTTTAGAGTCTAAAATGTTCTTCACCTCGAACTCAGGTTCTCCCTCCACTTGAATGGGTTCTGGAGGTTTGATTAGTCTGGTTCCAGGTTGCACATGTTTCAAAAGTGACACATGAAAAACAGGATGTATTCGCATATGAGCTGGTAAATCCAGTTTAACGGCCACAGGATTGATTATGGCCATAATGGAATATGGTCCCAGGTATTTGGGATTAAAAGTTTGAGGTCCTTTGAGTGATAAGTGTCTGGTAGCCAGCCAGACTTGGTCCCCAATCTGGTACTGAGGTGCCTCACTTCGATGCCGATTAGCACTTTTCTTGTATCTTTTCTTGGCTTGTTGTAAATGTTCAGTTGCTTCTTTGAAGGCTTTGGTAATTGCGGTATGCAGCTGGTCCACTGGGGGGGTTCCGAGATCATGAGGTGGATCCAGGTCAGAGGTTCGAGGGTGAAGCCCATATAAAGTGTAAAAAGGACTTTGCCCAGTTCCAGAGTGCACAGAATTATTATATGCATATTCAGCTGTCCAAAGAATGTCTTTCCAGTTACTTTCAGATTGTTGCAGCATACAACGTAAATATTGTTTGAGAGTCTGGTTCGTTCTTTCTGTTTGACCATCGGTCTGGGGGTGATGGCTGGTTGATAGTCTTACATCGATTTGTGCCAATTGACAACATCTACGCCAAAAGTGGGAAATAAATTGGCTTCCTCGATCTGAAATCAGCACAGATGGAAATCCGTGTAACCGGACAACATTTTCAAGGAATTCTTTAGCTAGAACCGAAGCTGAAGGTAAACCTTTTAACGGAATGAAGTGTGCCATCTTGGAGATTAAATCCACAATAACAAGAATAGTGTTATAACCTGAACATGGGGGCAAGTCTGTAATAAAATCCAATGACAGGGTGTGCCAGGGCGATGGTGGAATGTCTAACGGTTGAAGAAGACCGGCTGGTCTTTTCTTTTGGCCTTTGTTTTGGGCACACACACCACAGGACATCACAAATGATTTTACATCTTTTCGCCAAGAAGGCCACCAGAATTGTCTTTTCACCTTTTCCTCAGTTTTGGCAATGCCGGGGTGTCCCTCTATTAGTGTATCGTGATAACAAGAAACAACTAGCTTTTGTAAATACGTGTGTGGAAGAAATAATCGTCCTCGGAAATAAGGTAAATCGTTATCTACAGTAAAATCAGATCCCTTTTGAACGCAGTCCTGCAAGTCTGTTGGGTCCAGGAGTTGTTTAACTCTAGTTTGGATATTTTCTAGCGATTGTGAAGAAGTCATACCTAAGATCCTCTGTTCGGGAATTATCGGCACAGGCTCTGAGTTAGAGACTGTGTCCCCCATTCCAATTCGGGATAGAGCATCCGCGTTGCCATTCTTACAGCCAGGACGGTAGGTGATTATGAAATCAAATTCAGCAAAAAACAGAGCCCAACGGAGCTGTCGAGATGACTGAGCCTTGGCTGTTTTCAAGTACTGTAAATTCCGATGGTCGGTGATCACCGTGATGGTATGTCTTGCACCAAGGAGATAATGTCGCCAGGCCTTAAAAGCAGATTTAATCGCTAACAGTTCTTTGTCCGTGATGGCGTAGTTAATCTCGGGAGCCGAGAATTTTCTGGACCAGAACGCAACGGGATGCAGTTGGTTAGTCTCTGGGTCCCTTTGAAAAAGGACAGCTCCCATAGCTAGACTGGATGCGTCGGTTTCGACGATATAAGGGAGATCCGGGCGCGGGTGTTTCAATACGGGTGCAGAAGTAAATTTAGCTTTTAGTTCTTGAAAGGCTTGCTCAGCTTCTTTAGACCATTCAAAACGTTTATTTTTTCTTAAGAGTGCAGTGATGGGTTGAACCACCCGTGAAAACTCCGGAATGAACCTGCGATAAAAATTGGCAAAGCCAAGCATGCTTTGAACACCTTTTAAAGAGCTGGGTGATGGCCATTTGAGGATAGCATCCACTTTTCGTGAGTCCATGTGGACTCCTTTATGTGTCAGGATAAAACCTAAAAATTCGACTTCCGTGACATGGAAAACACATTTTTCAAGTTTAGCAAATAGTTTGTGTTGGCGCAATTTCTCGAGGACTGCCCTGACATGGTTTCGATGGTCAGATTCTGAAGAGGAGTATACAAGAATGTCATCGATGTATACGATAACACAAACATCGATGAGTTCCCTGAGGACATCGTTCATGAAATATTGGAAGGCAGCCGGTGCATTGCACAGTCCAAAAGGCATAACTTGGTACTCGAACAACCCATATTTAGTGCGGAAGGCAGTTTTCCATTCATCGCCTTCTTTGATTCGCACTAGATGGTAAGCCCCCCGGAGATCTAGCTTGGTGTATATGCAGGCATCTTTCACTTGGTCAAGGAGTTCAGGGATCAAAGGCAAAGGGTATCTGTTTTTGACAGTTATCTGGTTCAGTGCGCGGTAGTCTATACAAGTTCTGAGATCGCCTTCTTTTTTTGGTACGAAGAATAAAGCCGAGGATGCAGGAGACTTAGACGGGCGAATAAAACCATTGGCTAAGTACTGGTCCAGATATTGTCGTAAATGAAGATTCTCGGGCTCGGTAAGGGCATAGATCCTGCTGCAAGGGGGTGTTGCACCGGGTAGTAGATCTATCTGGCAATCGTATGACCTGTGGGGCAGTAGAGTATTGGCCTGTTCCTTTTGGAAGACGTCTTGAAACTCTTGGTACTCTGGCGGTATTTGCAAACTGACAGGAGTTACGGTAGCTAGGCCAATGCTTGTATTTCGTGGATCGCAGGTTTGTACACACTCTGGAAAGGTTATCCTCTTTGCTCGCCAATCAATTTGAGGATTGTGTGTTTCCAACCAAGGGATTCCTAGAATTACTTGAAATTGCGGAGCCTTGATTACGTCAAACACCATTGCCTCCCGATGCCCGTCTTGACCCAGCAATGTCAATTCCGTGGTGGAGTGAGTTACCGGCCCAGAGGGGATTTCGGTTCCATTCACAGTGGTGATGACATCTTTATTGGTTTTAGGGCAAAGAGGGAGGTTGATCCTAGAAGCCAATTCACGATCCACGTAGTTTCCTATAGCCCCACTATCGATGTATGCCTTAATTTCATGCAACCGTTCAGGCTGCTTTGGATTTACGAGGACCATTGGCATGGTGAAGTGCGAGGTCAAAGAGTTGGTTTTTAAGCTCGGCAAGCAGACCTCTACGCTTGTCGGGCGTGGTCGTTTCCCGGCTCAGATTCTACAAGATCTTTATCCGTGGCTCCTACTGCCTTTTTGGGCGGTTTTACAGGGCAGTCTCGCAAGAAGTGTCCTGAAGTTCCACAGTAGAGGCACAATTGCATTTGCCGTCTTCTTTCACGCTCCCTTTGGGTCAAATGTCCCTTGACTACTCCAATCTGCATAGGTTCAGTAGCATCGACACCCTTGGGGTGAACCTGGACTTTGGCAAAAACCAAGTTTTCAAACCTGGACCGGTCTGCTTTTCTGTTTTGATGCCTGTGATCCAGTTGGACCACTAAGTCAATATAGTCCGAGCAGTCCTGGGGTGGATTTACGACCTGGGCCAAGACATCTTTAAGTTCTACACGTAGACCTCGATGGAATAGCGTAATTCTCTTATCCTCGGGCCATCTTGTTTCCACAACTAACCTATTGAAGGTCGCAATGTAAGCTAAGAGGTCCAGATTACCCTGTCGTAGAGATAGGAGTTCGTTGTCCAGGGCCTGTCCCTGAGAATGCCTCGCAAAAAGTCTTTCCATACTTGTCTGGAAGGCTTGAAAGTTCTGAAGGATCGGGTCGTCTTGAGTAACCAATGGGATTGACCAATCAGCTGCGCTGCCGCTGAGATAAGAAAGTACAAAGGCTACCTTGGTTTGGTCATTCGGGAAGGCCCCAGGTCTGCAGAGGAAATGCAATCGGCATTGATTCATAAATACTGCGAATCTTTTGGGATCTCCAGCAAAACGTTCAGGCGAGGCCAGTGGCACGTTTCCAGGTAGATTGATTTGCACTGGATTAGTTGACGCCACGGGGGTGAAACTACCCCCTGAACTACCCCCTGAAGTTTGACCAGCTTGACTCTGCAACAGCTGGCGGGCAAGATCATCAGTTCGTTCCTTTGACACAATTAACTCCCTCCTGAGGGCATTCGTCTCCTGGCAAGCGGAATGAACTTCGGCCCGTAATTCCCCTAATAGCTGGGCCAGCTGGTCTGTCTCTGAAGTTTCCATGGCGCCTGGGTAGGAAGTTATTGGTAGGCTTCGCGTTCTGTAATGCTCACCTGATTCCCACGGAGGCGCCAACCTGTTCTGGACTGCTACAACTTCTTCCACGGTAAAGCGTAGTGCTTGGAAGATGGACTGGGCCCCCAAACCTCGTCTGTCTGGCCCCTAGAATAATCCTTCTGTAGATGGGAAAAGGGAGTTAACTGTCTGCTAGATTGTGTGTGAGATTCCCCCCTTTTTCCCCTTCTCACCCTCCTCGAACCCTAGCTGTCGCAGACTCTCACCTTAATTTCTGTATGGACGAGCTCTCCATCCTGCTTCTGACGCAGGGGCGCGTATATTTCCAGTTACTTCACTGGATCTCGGATTTGGCGAGGGTTCGATGTCTGCTTGCCTTTACCAAAATGCTGCCGTAAGTATATAGTTCAAAAGATCAAGTCTTATTTGTCCCTTGGCCTTTGTTTAATTTTCAGGGACTAGGTGAGGAATCCGTGTGGAGGAATGGATTCGCCAAGGTAAGCTCAGGTGAGTACTTTTAATGAAGGTGTGCTGTAGTGGTTTGCTCAGACACCTTAATGAGTGTGTCTTATTTCCCCATAGGGGCCGGGATACGGAAAAGCCAGAAAAGCCGCTCCGACCCGAAAAGGGAACTGAGGTCCCAACAAATTCAGGTAAGACTTAAGGTGAGTAATCTGTCCTTTTGCAATGAGTTCGTTGCTCACCTTGTTTTGTCCTTTTTCTCCGTAGGTCTTGAATGCGACCGATGTCGCCTATGGGCGCTGAAAAGGTTGCCAGCGCCACGTGAGGGGAAGTGGAAGCGGCGCGGCAGCGTGAGAAGCAGAGCGCTTCTAACTATTGTCTTTCTTTTCCGTAGGTGCTGGGATGCGGCCGATGTCGCCTATGACCGCTGAAGAACTAGACAGCGCCACGTGAGGGTAAGTGGAAGCGGCGCTGCAGCGAGCAATGAGACGCGTTTCTAACCCTTGACTTTCTTTTGCAGGATCGACGGAGTGAAGAATCCGGATGCTGGATGAAGGTAGGTAATGTCCTAATGCTTGCCTTTCTCTCCTTGCAGGTGTTCCGGGTGCTGGCGGGCGTGGCAGGAGCCAGGATGCAGGAGCCGACTCGGTGAGCGTCCTGCTGCAGATGCAGAATAACGCGAAGCACATGTGGCCATCCGGGCGTGGTTTAAATAGCCTTGGAAGAGCTTCAGGTGAGTGTTCTTCCACTGGCCCCACCCGAGTAAGAAAAGAGTTCCTGAAAGAAAATAGTTCCTCCCCAGCCTTAGTTGGCTTGGAGCTTTCGACAGCATGGTCTGCCTCGGGTGAGTATGCAGCATGGTCTGCCTCAGGTGAGTTCACCCAAGCATTACCAAATGTTCTGCCATGATGAGCCTGGCGCCTATGGCGCCAGGACAGATGCCTTTTATGAGCCTGGCGCCAAAGGCGCCAGGACAAGGTCCAAAGAGCCCCTATAGGGGTTTGCTGGGTCCTGCTTGGTGAGAATGAAGTCTGCTTCCGGGGACGCTGGCCTGACCTGGCTCCTCGGGAGCAGGCATTATGACAACTGCTTAACTGTCTGTTCTTACTTTGGATGCTGAAAAAGTTTTTGATAGAGTCTCTTGGCCTTTTCTTTTTCAATCCCTCTTATGGCATGGGTTCAGGCATACCTTTATCAAATTAATATCACTTTTGTGCTGTTCATCCTCAACCAGAATTTGTATTAATAATACCTTTACTAAAGCTTTTCCCATTTCACAAGGCACTAGACAGGGATGTCCATTATCTCCACTTCTTTTTGTGTTAGCTTTAGAACCTCTACTCCAAAGTATTGCTGTAAATAATAGCATTAAAGTTAAACCTATTAAAGACTTTACTTTTAAATTCTGCCTATCCTGATGATGTTTTACTTTTACTTTACTTATCAGCTCCTACTACTTCCCTCTCAGCACTTATGTCTACTGTACACCAATTTGCTTGTGTATCTGGATATAAACCGAATTGTGACAAATCAGAAATGTTACCCCTCACTAATTCATGCACATTAGCAAACACGCCACTTTTTGGAATGAAATGGTGCACCTCATCTATTAAATGTATAGGGATCCCTATCACTAGAGACATCGTTACCACCCTAAACCTAACTCAGAATGCTATTACTGACAAAATAAACTCATCCATCAATTACTGGTCTCTTTTATGCCTCTCATTGTGGACTCTATTAAAATGACCCTTGGGCCCATTATTCTCTATTATATCTCTATGATATCATTACTGCTTCCAAATTCTTTCTTTAAAAATATAGACAAAACTCTAGTTACATTTCTTTGGAAAGATAAAACCTCCAAAATGGTTCTAAATAAGTAGAAATCCAGTAGGCTTTGTGGTGATGTGAACTTTCCAGACTTTCTTAAATAGCAGAAATCCTTTTTATTGCGACAAATTACTTTATGCTTGAACTCTGAATCTCAATTTATCAACGCCCCCTCGTGGATAATTCTGGAATCGAAACTCAGTGCTCCTTTCTCTTTTGCTCACTGTCTCAAAAACTCCTCATGGCCTGGCATCAAAAAACAACCTCTCTTATACTCCTTCAAACAAGTATGGAATTCCTTATTTATAACATGTGATGATACCCAAGATATCGCCAACGCTTTCTTGTGGTTCAATAAAGCCGTCCCTTACAAACCCAAACATGATATCCTACATAAATGGTACTCAGCTGAAATTTTCCTACTCTCACATTTATTTAAGAATAATATTCCCAAACCTTTTCATGACCTCTGTATTCGTTTCAATTTAAATTAATCCGATTTTAAAACTTACTCTAATATTACTAAGCTTATTGCTGAAGCTATCCCTCATTATATACATTAAGTCCCTTCAAAATATGTGGAACTAATGTTTTTCTCTCAAACCTCCAAAGCATCTAAATTCTACTCCATTCTTAATCAGCCCAATGACACTACTTCTAAACTCTACAACCTATGGGAATCTGATTGGGATTTACAAATGACTCAAATATTGTGGACTAAGATATGGTTATAATGTTTCTCCACTTCTGTTGCTGCAAACCTCACACAATCGCACTACTTCATACTTCACAGAGCTTATCTAACAGCACAAAGGGTTGTTAAAACGTCAAACGCCAATCATAGTATATGTTGGTCATGTCAGTCTAACTCTGCACATTTCATTAATTCAATTTTCAAATGTATTTTTAGTTTCTTCCTTTTGGACTCATATCTGTAAGTGTCTACAAAAAATTATTTCATTTCAGGAACCCCTTACATTATGTAATGTCATGATTGGAGTATTAGCAAATCCATACCGATGTATGTGGTGTAAGGAACTCATGGTGGCAACAGTAAAGACAAACACAAGTGATCACATTTCAAGGGTGTTTATTGAAGTTTCTAATGGGTGAGATAAACACCTAATCTAAACCTAAATCTAAGATGGGAGAAAGCTACAACCATCAAATAACAATAAGGCAGTCCTAGAGGCGTCTTGTCAAATAAAAAGGGCAGAATGGTAGGCCTTGGTCTCTCTTCTCCACTTTTTAGGCACGGGACAAGGCGGGACATCACACTCCCTGGCATTGCTAGCACAAGGTTACAGTTCCATGGAACGATACCAGGACCTTCAGGGACCAAGTCTCTTTTCCACAAAGTTTCTTGCCTTAGAAGGCCTGCTGGACCAAAAACAACAAACAAACAAAAGTTCCTTTGGTTATCTTGCACCTTGGGTGATTGCTCTTCCCCCGTAGGATCTCCCTCCACTGGGCTCGGATCCTCCTTGCAACTTGGGATTCCCTCAGTCGGGCTCAGTACAGCCTTTCAAATGTAGATTGCAATTTTCTAGAGTCTTAATGTCCTTTTGAACAACTTCTCACTGTGGACAACCCTCGACCGGGTTCACTCTTGTCAGATGCACAGTTTAACTTGCTTTATCACAGTACGGGATTCAGTCTCGTTAGCTCTCCCCTTGGCATCCCTCCGTCGGGTTGATATATCCGCTCTAACACACTGCTCACAGTTAACTTTGCTTTATTTCAACCTGTCAACTTGGGCCTCCCACAGTTAATGTACCTCTAACACAGTTTATATTTCTCGTTCTCGTCAGGAAGCAGGGTTTTCCTTCTCCTAGCTTTCTTTCGGCATCCCTCTGTCGGGTTCACAATCTTTCTCAGAAAGCAAAGGGGTTCCCTTCCCCTAGCCTTTTCACTGCAATGGGTCAGAGACATTCGATTGTACAAAGGATTTCATGGGACCCTTGTAGGACCACTCTGACACCTCGTCGCACCCTCTCGTAGGGGCTTCTGGTACTTTTAGTTCTAAACAGGTCCTGGTCAGAGTCTTTCGAATGAGTGCCACATGGCTCTCGACCCCTCTGCTCCTGGACCTTAACTGTGCTTTCTTTTAAAGTTCACAAACACACAAGTTCTTTGTCCATCAGTTCCTTGCATTCATAATGTTGTTACTTGCAGCCTTGGGCTCAGCACAGTTCAGTTTGCTATCAGTTTCCTCCAACTCACCGACTGTGCTGAACCCGTTGGCTTCTCTGGTCTCTGGAGTCAAGGTCACTACCACGGAAGCAGCTCGCCTCCCTGCCTGCACTATCAATGAGGGAGGCCCCTGTGTACTGCTGACATCTGCTGCTCCCCACGCCAGCTGTAACTCCCGGTATTATTATTTCCCTTTTGGAGGCTTCACAGGTCTGAGTTGAAAAGGGCAAGAGTGTCTCCCTCCTTGCCGTCCTTTCATGTCTTGCCGTTTTACATCTCCTTTTCCCCTGCCATTTTGGATTCTTCATGCGGTTGGCCTTGCTCATAGTGTGCTCTCGTGCTCCACCTTTTATCCCTGTGGGGAAGGTAAAGGGCAGTCAGGTGTGCGTGGTTATTGTCAATTGCCTGACTCTGTCTGACCCGTGTATTGGGGAATGTCAAGTAAACGGCTCTGGTGTTAGTCTTTTGTCTGTTATGGTGTAAAAAAGTGTTTGTGTAGGAAAATGGGGGTAGACATTCTGAATATCCTACAGGGTAGGATGGGGAAAAGGTGTCATAAGGGAGGGGGTACCGCATCTCACCCTTCAGTGTCAGACCTCCACTCCCTGGGGACGCCTCATCCAGGTGATCCTCCCCTACTGGGCCACCTGCAGGACCTGGATCCAATATCGATGGCCATTTCCTGACCACCTGGATGAAAGATCCTCGGGTTCTAGTAAGTGAGACACCTTCAGGTTTCTCACAGTGGTGGGATGGAATCTTCGGGTGACCCAAATCTTTCCATTGTTCCCTCCAATGCTGGAATACATGATTTCACTCAAACTGCATCCACAATGAGAAGGAAAAAAGAGCTATTTCCCTAAGAGCGAAGCCTGAGTATGGGAAACCTGGGGCCCCTGGGGAATAAAGTGTCAGCGATAAGACAGGGTTGGAGGTGGGAAAATTTGGAGGTGACCCCACAATTTGAGACTACCACCCTGCCTCCACAAACTTGCCTCAACAATGCGCCAAGTATATTTGGGAGTGGCGAGTCTACAGCCCCAGAACGGTTGATGTCAACATATCAGGTTTTGAACGGAGAGAGCGAGCAGGCATAGGTAATGCCCTTAAATAATCAACATATTCCGGACAAGGCCATTACTAATGAGTCATAAAAGAAGCAATATTAACTGCATTGAACTTTGTTTTAAATTCTTTAGTTAAAGTTTTTGTATCCCTGCATAGCGAAGTTTCTGTGCACTCCGGTATTTTGTTGGAAATGATGAAAGAAATGGAAAATTGTAATTCATCTGTAGTGGGACTCCAATCAGCAATGAACGGGTCTCTGAGTGGAGAACTCACAAGCCTAAGAACAGACTTAAAGACTGAGGCGGGTTTGCTGACTGGTATAAAAGTCGAGATGTTGGGTGACACCTTACAACTTGATGATATGAAGGTGTGCCTAGGAAAACTTTCAGCGATAGTGGAAAAAACAAGGGATCTGTCGCAGCAACCGCTTTCTTTGCCAATCGATCAGAGGCCAACGGATCAAGTTAGCGTCATGGATGACACACCTTTGTCTAACTCTTTTCTTGAGGAGTTTGCTTGCTTGGCTCATTTTCCATGTAATAAATGAATAATTGTTGGAGGATCTATTCATTCTGAAGGCGAGCAAACATCTCTCAATCAGCCAGAGATTGCCATTACAAAGCGTAAAAGAAAAAAGAAGAAATCCGCTGCCACAATTGTACCACCTGTAATCTCGGCACAGGCTCACAAAAATAAAAATAAAAACAAGGGGCCTGGGAAGACCGGCTCTACAAGAAATTGTATTGGAGCCTTACCTACACCAAAAAAAGCGAGATAATATCAGGAGAACGTGATGATGAACATTGCCCTGCCATCAGTGAGAAATCTAGAGGACGGAAGAGCGTCAGACTTAAGATCTAGTTCAACACCCTCTAGAAACATGGATGGTGTTTAAATGTACTCTGGAACTGGTCACAAGTTGTTTGAAGTCTCTCAAACAGATAAATCACCTCACCTCAACTCATTGGATTGTGGGGGAGAACTAGTAGTCTGCAGTGTGAAAGAGGATGGTCGAAGTACAGTGCTTCTTGAAAACTCAGGTGGCCCTAAGGTACTGAATGGCATCGATCTTTCTTAAGGAGAGGCGATTGTCAGGCATTATCGCACAAATTGAGGAGAGGTAGAAGGTAGAAGGGTTAGGTGCAGCGCCTCCTCTTATTAATGATATGATATGATATGGCATTTATAACGCACCTATACACAAGTGTTTCAAGGCGCGACGAGGCAAGGGAGGGGGAACAGAGGGAAGACAGACAATGATCCTACTAGGCCAGGTGTCATTCAGATCGTGCAAGTGCATCGGAGAAGGGGGGAGTGGATGGGATAATAGAATAAATAACAAAATAAAGTACGGCCAGCAGATGGCAAGTGCAAGGGAGAAGTGTAAGTGCAGGCATCAGGTGTCAAGTGCTCGTGGTAGGACTGTAGGGATACAGAGAACAGTCCCCAAGTGTGGGGGTTTCCAGGAGGGCAGTGCAGGTGTGCGACTGGCAGAGGGGGAGACCTGGGCCCGAGATCAGAGGGTAGCCAGGTAACCCAGTGCAGTTTCAATATAAGCCAGGAAAATCAGCAGGGGAGAGAGGAGAAAAAGCAGAAGCAAAGAGAAAGGTTTTGAGGTGCTTCCGGAACCGGAGATGGTTCTCCTCAAGTTTCAGGTTTCAGGGTTGCGGGAGGCTGTTCCAGAGGGAGGCACCATCCGAAGAAAGTGATCTACCACCAACTTGCTTGGAGAAGCGACTGACCCTGAGGGAGTTGGAGGTGGATAAGCGAAGAGCTCGAGAAGGAAGATATTTAGGAAGAGAGAGTTGAAGGTATTGAGGCCCCATGCCCCAGAAGGCCTTGTGGACAATGCAGAGGGTTTTTTAACTTAATCCCTGCAGCCACTGGAAGCCAGTGCTGAGATTTCAGTCCTGGAGCGCTACGATCCCTGGGCTTGACGCCAAGGACAAGTCTCGCAGTCTGGTTCTGGATGAGCTGCAGAGGTGGGAGAGTAGAAGCAGGCAGATTTAGAAAGAGGCTGTTGCAATAGTCCAGCCTAGAGAGAACCAGAGATCTGGAGACAGTGAGCTTCTAGGGGGAGGATAGGAAAGGAAGGATACCTCTGAGGAGGTGCAGATGATAGTGGGACTTCTTGGAGACGTGAGATGTGAGGAGAGAAGGAGAGTGTGGAGTCGAAGATGACTCCGAGGTTTTTAGCCTCACAGGTGGGAGCAGTGAGAGGGCCAAGAGATACCGGCCAGAGAGTGACAGAAAAGGAGGGTGTGGGTGTACAGATGAGGAGAATCTCAGTCTTGCTGGCATTCAGGCAGAGATCATTGGCGACACACCACTCCTGGATGGCGGACAGACAATCAGAGATGAGAGAAGGAGAAGAGGTGGCTGAGGGTAGCCTGAATATGAGCTGAGTGTCATCCGCATAGCACTGGAAGTTGGGGCACAGTGCAGCTATGCGGTGGGCAAGAAGTGCCAGGTATTGCTTGAACAGCCAGGGAGAGAGGTTAAACCCCTGGGGAACACCACAGGTAGAGATAGAGATGGAGGAGAGGAAGGACCCGAGTTGGACCTGGGAGGGTCGATCAGAGAGAAAAGAAGTCAGCCACGTCAGGGCTTGACCCGTGATGCCCAGGTTATCACAGAGACGGTTGAGCAGGATGGCATGGTTAACCGTGTCGAAGGCAGAAGAGAGATCAAGTAATATGAGGACACAGGGGGTGTTGGAATCAAGGTTAGAGAGCAGGTCTTTGCGGATGTCCAGAAGAGAAGTTTCCGTGCTTCTGGCAGCTCTGAAGCCAGACTGATGTTCGTGGAGACAACCAACAGATTCTGTGTGAAGATTAAGCTGGGAGATGGCCAGCTTTCCAGGAGTTTGCCCAGGAAAGGAGTGATGGAGATTGGGCGATAGTTAGCTGGGCAGGAAGGCTTGGCAGAGGGCTTCTTAAAAAGAGGGTGCACAAAGGAGTGCTTCAGGGGGGAGGGGAAGACCCCAGTGGTGAAGGAGTGGTTACAGAAATCAGCAAGGGCAGGAGCCAGGGAGTCGATGTGGTCCTTGATGGTTTTGGAGGAACAGGGGTGAACCTGTTTTGACAAGACTTTCATAGATCGGACTTGTCTAGAAACGTCATCTGGAGAGAACAGGGGAAAGGCATAGAAGGAGGGAGGAGAGGTGGCCACAGAAAGGCCAGAGGAAGTGCAGGGAGTAGAGGGAGAAGGGGGAGAGGGAGAGAGAGAGGACAGGATGTCCTGAGTTTTGGAGATGAAGTGAGAAGCCAGCGCCATGCAGAGGGCCTGGGAAGGGACAGGAGAGGTAGAGACTGCGGCAGGATTGGCCAGTTCCTTGCAGATTTTAAAGAGTTCCGCCGAGTTGTTGGATGCCGCAGAGATGCAGGCTTGGATGTGAGCACTCTTCTTAGTGCGAACAGAGAGCCGGTATTGCCTTTGGAGCAGGCGGCAGGCCAGTTTGTCAGAGGATGTACATGAAGCAAGCCATTTCCTCTCAGCCACCCTACACTTGCGTTTAAGGGTGACGAGGTCTGAGTTGCACTTGGCTTTCAGCTTCAGGCGGATCCTCATGACAGGGGCAAGAACATTGAGAGTGTCTGATATAGCAGAGTGGAGCATGGAAAGGGCTGTCGGTGTGAGTCAGCCAAAGAGGGACGGGGGAGAGAAAGTGGCGGCGAAAGCCTCAACTGACACGCGCTTCATGGGTCTGATGACTGAGAAGGTGGGTGGAAATGATGGAGTAGGCCGGGCCTGAGGGGTAGAGAGGGTGAGCTGGGAGGAAAGGAGAAAGTGTAACGCTCACCTGGTATCCACGGGGACGTCACTCAGCCTGTTCTGACCTCTTACGACCTCGTACCCTTCCCTGGAATCTACTTGACTGGAGACTGGGCCTGAAACACAGGATTGGTAGAGTTTAACTCCCTATTGTCTCTGTGTGCTTGAACCCTTTCTTCCCCGGGGTCCAACCCTTCCCTTTGATCCACAGCTCACCTTGTTTTCTTGGAAAGTGTGCTCTCCATCCTACTTTCAGCGCAGGGGCGCGTTGATTGATGCAGGCTCGTTGCTGCCTAGTTACTTCACTGGCAAGAGTCTGACAGGTAAGTATAATGAGTCTTTTGAACAGTTTTCTAACTTCGTTCCTTTCCTTCCTTAGATGACGGCCGGCGTCTGGGGATGGCGACATGCTGCTGAGATGAGTAGCGCTGAAGGTGAGTGAGAGCGCGATGCAACCCTTTCGTATTTGTATTGAACTGAGTTTTTTTTCTGTGTCTTTTAGGTGCCGCGCCCTTTTCAGCGTGGATGCCGGTTATGAAGAAGAAATGCGGTGAGTAAGCGCGGTATGCGGCACCTCTAGATGTTTCCACGCTAACCTGGAGTGTCTTTTCCCTCTTGCAGATGGATGAGAAGTTCCAGAGACAGAGTTCCCCCAGCGCGGCTGGGATTCAGGTAAGCGTTTGAAGCTCGTACAGTCTTTAAAAATAAGCGAATATTTGCTGAATGCTTACTAATGCCTTTTTCTGTTCTGGTCCCTTTTCCTTAGGAAGCAGCATGCCAGGATGGGAATGACACCGCCGAAGATGCCCGCAGAACAGAAGAATCGATGAATGATGGGCAGACGCGCCGCAAGGTAAGGCTGTTCCTAACAGTATTCTTGTTCCTGCAGAAGCTGAGCGCAGAAGAAAGATGCAGGCCTACTGGAGACCAATCCGAACACGGTGAGTGTCACGCTGCAGGTGCAGAAAACACAAAGCATGTTTTTCAGCCTGGGCGTGGCTTAAATAGTCTCTGGGTATCCCATGTGCCGCTGGGCTGAACCACACCCAAATGACTAGACTGCACATGCAGTTCTGGGAACCAAAATATGTGGGGGCATCCATCTTGTCCCCATCAATGCACTACAAGTCCAATCCCCAATGTTATCCTATGGGAGTGAGTGAGTCTGGTGCCACACGCGCCAAGTCTGACTCCAAGTGGGTCTTTAGAGGGATGGAGAGGCCCTTGAGGGCCATGTAGGTGATCGTGGCCTGGCTCCAGCCTGACATCTTGGAGGGCTGGGGACATGAGGGGCAGGAATCATGACAGAAAGTGATCACTCCAGGAGAGATCAGTGGTGAGAGGGATAGAAAGGGGAAGGTCTGGGGAGATCAGAACATCCAGCGGATGCCCTCCAGAGTGAGTCGGGCCAGAGGGGAGAATGGAGAGTGAGAGAGAGAGTTGCAAAGGTCGCTAAAGAGTACAGAGGAAGGGCAGGAAGCATCCAGGTGGATGTTGAAGTCTCCAAGAAGGAGGAGTTGAGTGGTCGAGAACAGGAGGGAAGAGGAGAGGTCTGACCACTCAGAGAGGAAGGAGGAGATCTGACCAGGTGGCTGATAGATGGTAGCCACAGTAAGCAAATGGCTTGGAGAGAGAGAGAGCCTGAAGATGAGGGATTCAAAGGAGGAATAGGCCTGCGTAGCAATTACAGAGGCAGGAATCCACTCAGGGAGCTGTTGGGCCTAGGCGCAGAGAGGATCTTGTAGCCGTCAGGGACGAGAGTGTCAAAGCTCGTGACAGAGCTGGCCGTGAACCAATGTCTTGGTGAGACCGATAATTGGATCTGGGCTAAAGGCGGAAGGCCGTGTCACTGAGCATTGGGTCGTATTTACAGTAAATACTGAGACAGGTGGGGAGGGGTTCGCTCAGATGGGTGAAAAATTAGAGCAGAGAGAAGAGGCTGTACAAGCAGGGATGCATTGCTGAATAGTACTGAAATGGTAGGTAAAATAAGGTGTCACAGCAAAACTGAGAACATAAAAGGCATATTTACTAGACCAAGAATATGGCTTGAGGGGAAGCCTAATTTGAGGGGAAAAATTGTTCTAAATAGAACAGCAATATTGAAAATGACAAGAGAAATCCCTGATTTATACTTCTTCTCTTTGTATGATATAGATTATATCCACTTCCCATATAATGGTTGTATAAATATAGTTGAAGTGGGTTTGAAATCTTGTATGGGAATGTCTGCTCTAATTGATGCACAGGAGGATGTAAATTGGGCTATTGGTTATCCACTACTAAGCTCTTTCTGAAAACGAATTAAGATTTTGTTGATGGGAATGGAGATAGGGAGAGCCCTCCCGATGTTTCTAGAAATGGCCTGGCGGTTGGGACAAATCAGCTAATGCGCAGTGACATGACAGGAGATAAGCATACGAGACCCTGCGGACAGCTCGATCGGGGGACACCTAACAAGATTCCCCAAGTAAACTGTGAAATGAGAATGCTTTAGGAATAACAACCAGAGCTTATCTAAACGGTTGTATGGATTTATCCACCATATGGAATAAGTTTGTCCCCAGGATCTGAGCCACCAGCAGATTCACATACAGAACCAAAAGGGTTAGAACATCGATTTACATCGTGCCTTTAACCACACCCATCCTAATGAAGGGTCACTAGCACACCATACGGTTTGGTCGCCTGGATATATGCCCCATTAACGAAAGGACCGGAACACTCTGCGTCGACGCATTGACCAGAAACATCATCCCTGCAACAAGCTGAACAGTGGCAACTGTGAACCCTTGTGTGTAGCCATCGGGTGCTTTAAGCTTTATTGTGCAACCATCACTAATGAAAACAGACTGTGGTCAAGATAGGGAAAAGTGACACTACGCTGTTTCCCCTTAGACACAAGTCTCTTTTGGTTTTTAGCGGTCTCCCTTAAACACATTGGGCCTCATTACAACTCAGGCGGTAAGGGTTTTACGGCGGCGTAAACAGCGCCGACCCTTACCGCCTGATTACGAGGTCCCTTAGCGCCATGGAGGTTTTAACACCTGCTTTTTAGCAGGTGTTAAAATCCATGGCGCTAAGGGACCATGGAGTTAATTACGCCACCGTAATTTACGGTGGCGTAATTAACGCCTTCCCCACTCCCATTATGCCCTATGGGGCAAAATGGGAATGGGGAAGGGAAAATGGGTAAATGGGGATTTACCGCCCCGCCAAGGTTGGAATGGGGCGGTAAATCCGCCAACCACCATGGCGTAAACGTAGTTTACGCCATGGTGGTAAAGTCACGGCCCAGGCGGTAATTTACCGCCTGGGTCGTAATGAGGCTAATTGTAAAAAAACTCTGAAACTGATACTGTTTTCTTTTGAATTACTAACCCCACATTAGAGGCACACTGGAGAACAAGCCAAGCTTATTTTGTATGAGAAAAATGTTGTTAAATGTTTTTAATGCTTGTCATGATATGTATGTAATGACTATGATGACGAATTTTGGAGAATGCCTAACAAGCAGAAATAAAAGTTCCTTGTAAGCACAAAAAAGAACACTAAGGCGTGGTGCATTTGCAATGACATATTTGTACCAGAAATAGAGTTCTGACTAGAACTGGATTTCTGAGCGAGGGGTAGCTTTTCACTTGACAGATATATCTTCCCCACATATAAGTGAAAGTCCCCCATGAACAAAAATTCAGGGGCCAACCCTTTCTTATTTAAAAGGGAGATAAGCAGTCTACAGGAAACTTAAATATACAATAAAACATGTGGGAAACTCTACCAGAAATCATTGTGCAAGTCCCCCTGAAGGTAATGGACAGTAACACTAAACTTTAGTGCAGACCAAGTTTGATTTGTTAAGCTTGAATAATCGGGGATTTAGACGTTTTACCAATGCCCTATCCTGTTGCAAGATTTGTACCAAATTTGACTGGATGATACTCCAGGAAACTTGGTTATTACACAGATAGCAATTGACAGCTATTCTATTTTTGAGCAATATGCAACCAAACCAAATGGCGGAAGATCGTCTGGTGGCTTAATAACTGCTGTACGGAATGCTACTGTGTGTAGGGTGGAAGTGTTGCATGACCAATTTCCAGGCATATTGTCTGTAAGATTGAATCTTCAAAATATGACTTCTACCAAAGTTATCATTTTGATTAACATCTATTGGAAATAGACTGCAAATAGCAGTCTGCAAACCTTTTTGATGCATCCAACTATAGTTTTAACAGAGGCAATGTTAATGGAAATAGGCACGAGGTAATTTTGGCAGGAGACTTTAATAGCTACCGTGCTGATGTTTTGAATTCTAAAGTATCAAGCTGTATCAAGTTGTAGATTGAGAGTGTTGGGTAATGAGTGTGGATCATATATCAAGGAATTTGATCTCATGGTTGTTCAGTAATGGAAAATTCCAGGAGACCTTAATTTGGCTCCTACTTGGACGAATGGAACAACAAATTCAGTTATAGATTATATAGTCATGTCCAGAGACATATTCAATCAGTGTCTCCACTTGGAGGTTCTGGTGGCAACCGAGGGTGATCATAATAAAGTCACCTTTAGAATCAACCACGGGGTCAGGAACCCCATGTCTATGTTTAATCAGGACATGATTGTAAATGATAATGGGAATCGGATGGCCCTGTTTTGAGCATACAGAACCAAATTCAACAGTATATTGACTAAGACCATCTCACTTATGAGGAAGGAACTTTTATTGGAAAAGTGTACGCCAAATAATTTCCAGAAATGTATTTGGCATTTCGAAAAACATTTATGCTTGATCTCTAAAAAGCATTTGAACATAGACATATCTATGATTAGTCAACTGGTCTAAGGAAAAAGTTGCTGCACAAAACTATTAGATCTTTGAGAACAGAGAATCTGTCAGATTTCGAATATACATGACAAAAATCTCTGCTTTCTTAGTATCGGAATTGGGTGAGAAGGCCGAAATATCTTAAACATCAAAAAGATGGGGAGGTGATGTTAAACACACTTATAGAAAGTGACTCAAGACATGTTTGGTCTTTAGTCAAAAGGGACAAGGGGACGCCAGGCCACTTAATGAGTAATAAAGTCCAGGAAGATAGTTGGATTACACACTTTCTGGAACTATATAAAATCCCTGACCATCTTGTGGCATTTGATGAAGGGGTCGACCCTTAGTCAGTACAAGTATTCACAGATTCACTTTCTGTTTTGGATAAAAAAAGCTATCTAATTATAGGGCAGCGGATTCTTAAACCCAATGAGGACAATTGGTCCCTGATTCTATTTGCTTTATTTAAAAATATCATTGAGGCAAAAAGATGTCCTCATAGCCGGAATACAGCAATCATTATACCTATATATCAGCAGGGCAATTCGGCAGATCCATCTAACTACCGCCCGATTGCCCTCTTAGACACTGACAGTAAATAGTTTGCATCAGTGATATTGAGGGAATTAGAAAGTTGGGCAGAGACAGGGTATTTTCTCGGATTGGAGGAATATGCTAGGGACAATGATCTCAAAATCAATTGTACAAAGTCCTTTATAATTCGTTTAAGTAACATTTGGAAGGGAACTAAGCGCACAAATTGCGAACTAAATGGAGAGAAACTTAATTGGGTATTTAAAATCAAATATTTGGGATTTATCTTAAATTCCCATCTTAATATGATTGGGGTGCAAGAAAGGCTAAAAGGGAAAATAGATCAGCTGACATGCCAGATGCGAAGTCTGAAAAGGAAAAATTATAGATTCCCAGTGATCCCCTTCATAAAACATTACCTGGGAAAACTTATACCCACCATTCTTTATGGTATGGACATTGATAAACAGACATGGAATTTAAATTGGACTAAGCTTGAAGGTAAATTGTCGAAGAGAGTTTTGGGACCAATTTTGTCCCTCCACTATGAATTGGAACTGTCTTCTTTGAGATTTCATTCGGACTGGTGGTTGGTACAACTTTAGCGGTCCATTATAATGCCACAGCTGAATACCCTAAATGAACATGTGTTTATACTAATGAAGGAGGGAACAGTGCTGTACTTAAAGACCTTAGAAAAAGGGGTCTTAGAACTGCTATCTAGATGTGAAGTTCCTTTTATTGATTTATTGGAGATAATTCAGAAAGTCAAGAAGATAGTTATGAGAGCAGATTGGATTGAAGCGATTGACTCTGTGAGAGCGCAACAGATGCACAATAGCTTTGCCCCCTTGGATAAACTAATAGGGACTCTGCGATCCTATTTACACACATTTCCAAATGCAACATTGCAGAGATAACTATATGAGATTCAGGTTAAACTTCCTGCCTATGAAGGACGTGTTGGCGTATCGCCATATGTTGCCCAAACAAGAAGCTGATTGTACACCCTGTAAACAAAAGGTACTCGAGTCCCTATACCATGTTCTGATAGACTGTGAGGGTACCTCGATGTTAAGAATAATGCATTTTAATCGGTTTGTACATCTCACATATTGGTTTGGCACAGGAGAATTCGGTGTAGGCTGTCACAAGGACAATAACCAACGTTAATCTCAGCAGCTTTGAGAGTATTAAAGGAGTTGGCCTATTTTAATTTGATTGAAGGGGGAAAGAGAAATTCTTAGAACTAGAATTAATTACATAGATAAGAAGTATAAATGAATGAATTTTCACTACTTACATTGCTTTGGTTTTATTGATAGTATTTATATGA
The DNA here is from genome assembly GCF_040938575.1 of Ambystoma mexicanum. NCBI lineage: Eukaryota > Metazoa > Chordata > Amphibia > Caudata > Ambystomatidae > Ambystoma > Ambystoma mexicanum. The sequence goes on from NC_090923.1 coordinate 1,420,779,778, forward strand.
ACTATTTCGAATTTTGTATTTGTATATGGTTATTTTTATATGTGAAAAGTCGATTGCAAGTTGACTGTAACACATAAAAAATGTTTTTTAAAAACAAAGTTTCAGTTTCTGCACCTTACTGGGGCACATTTTGCCCTACCTGCATTCTTAAAAGGGCATCAAGTTTTGTAAGCAAACACTTCACTCGGCCTGCTTTTCTTTGCATGTTCAACCTACCACATTTTATATCTTATTTTTTTCTTCTTCAATTCTTTCATGGTTTTGACCATATTAAATCTATTCAGTAGACTGTCAAAATACATTTCTGCAGAATGAACTTCAGTCCCATTTCTCTTCCCTCTATAAAATAATTCCTTCCTTTGCACCCGTAAATTTGCCCTTTTTTGATATTGATGTGTCCCAGTCAAAATTGATTGGATGAGTGTCTTAAATTTAAAATACTCTCCTGAAAAATTATTTTTTTGTCACAAATAGTCTGCAAAGGTACCGCTTATATCTTAATATTGATACTCTACATCACCAATGATGGGGAAAGAAGGGCATACATAATTCTGTTTCCATAATAATTATTTAAAATTCCATGTATTCGAGATATTACATTAAAAAAATTGAAGATGCCTCTGTGTATTTGTACTTCATATTATTTTGTGTATTTTGTTTTCTTTTAGAATCCTTCTGAAACTGGACATGGCGTTGAACATGGGTTGAACAGACACTTGAAGCCTCTGTTGTAGACATTCCTTTAATAGTATTTCAATGTTGCCCATTCCAACAGTGATTCACACTTGTATTCAGTATGGCTTCTTAGCATCCTTTCTGGATCACTGGGTGCAACTCATTCAGGAACCAGGCATTCGGTGTACTGTTTCCAGGTTGTACCCAGAATGTTCGCCTCCCTGAGGCCAGCTGCATTAGGGGTCTACTCTCCATGCCTGACCTGACTTTCTCTGTGTGTCTCCACCCTGTTCTCAAATTTGGGCTTGCCCGCAGCCTGCCAGTTTGACTTCTTCTTTCACTGCCTCTGGCATGCTATAACATTTGCCCCTCTTCTTCCAGGCTCTCATGTCTGTGCGCAGCTTTCTTGTTGTTCTCTATGCTGATGTTCAACTCCCACCCCCTCCCTGAGCCTGCTTCTCCCTGCCAATGTGGGACTCCTAGGGCAGCGTGTCCCTTATTGGGGCTTCTTGTGGCATGCCTTGCCTTGTGATCTGCCACATGCTCTCTACCCCAAGGTGAACAAACACTGTAGCAGACTCAGGGTCAGGCAAAGGCGACAGTTTGGTACTCAGTCTGCTCATAAACAACAGCTTTCCGGGAACCTAGTGGCTGCCACTATCTGCTCTCTTTCAGTCCCCATTGTCCCTTGCCCGGTTTTGAAGATGGTGCAATTCAATATATTTAAATGTATTAATTGAAAACAACAGTTGTAGAACCCTTCCATACAGCCACAAATCTAAAGACACATCATTTAATTGTCCTCCCACTCAGCATTTGAGAAAACATGTTGTTAGAAACCTTTCCTATGTACCTCGAGGGTTTTGTTGCTAATAAACCTACATTTAGATACAGTAGCTCCCGCACTGTACATTGGCACTATTCACTAGCCAGAACATGTCCATGTCTGGATGCTGTGAAATCATTATTTGATCTATTACTGTTTGGTGGTCAAGTTAGCTTTGGTTATACTACTGTTGGTTTGGACATTGTTTCCAGCATGGATACCTTGTGGCACTGTTAATTGCCATTTTTAGGTAGAAAGAAGAAGATAATTAAGGAAGTTTTACCTGTGCTTTTGGTCTTGCTTCCAGTCAGTCAGGTTAATGTATTATCCATTCTGAAGATCTCTCCGGCATTCCTATCTCATACTATGTTTACTACTTCCTTTCATCTTTCATTCTAATTTCTTATGTTCCTTTCCTCTTTCCCATGACACTATTTTACTTAGCTGTACTTATTGCTCTACAACCATAATTATGTGTATTTCCCTAGTTGAATACATCCCCTTGCCATATCTATTGGAGACCGGGAGAGATGGGAAAGGAGACTTAGTCGGAAGTGTATGTTGTCCTTGCTGAGGGAGCTATTAGAGGACATTCTACAGGTGCATCAGTAGGATAGTTTGTGATGTACTGCTATTCGGCAAGGGTGCAGAAGCCCTCGCCTTTCTGATTTTCAAAAAATGATAAAATTATGCAGGTAATTCCATCTCAGAAAGGGTAATCTGCTAATCAAATTCTCCTTTCGTAAGCTCCATGCCAGAAGCATAGTGTATACCTGTGCCGTGCTGGATCAGTAGCCTGATCTGCAGCACCTGCTCTCCAGTGGCACACAGCAGGTTCAGAGGTCACAGGTCTCTGGTGCCCATTTGGCAGAAGCAGTCACAGCAAAGTCTCTGCTTTCCAAACGCTTCATTTAAGACATCCACCCCTATTCCACAACTGCAATAACTATGAATATGCTGTCCTGGTGGCATGCAGGATTTAAAAAATATGCCATACCTTAGTTGAAGATACTGTGACCAGCATATTTGATAGTTATCCAAGTTACATCAATTTGATATCACAAATGCATCAACCCTGTGAGCCCAGTTCAGCTGCGGAAAGGTTATGTGTTTTACCCCAGACAGGTTGCCCTTGCTGTTGATAGCAAAGCTGTATCCTTGAAGATATGCCTTTCTTTTTTCCTTTTTTAAGGGCAGGTAACACCTTCCCAGGGAGACAGCCACTCCACAGGAAGCCTCCCTGGGAACAGGAATCAAAGGGTACATTCATTCACAAAACAGTAGCCTCACACAAGGGTGCAGCATTCAAAAAGATGTTTGATTCTATAGCGAAGCGGAGGGTCTGGGGTTAGTTTAGATGGACAGTGCTTCTTCCAGCCAAAGGAAGGTTTCACCATCTGTATTCTCTCTATCTTTATCTTTCCTTCCTGTCCCATCCACTCCCTGTAGCACAAAGCACTTTGGGTGTGATGTCAGTAGGCACAGTTCACTTATTTCAAGAATAGGAATGGGACCCTTAAAGCATGCTTGCTTTTGACCAATAACCTGTAGGCTTGTGCCTTTAAAGGAAGGGGTCTCCCACTTTTTATTTACTGTGGTACAATCTCCTGAGCATTATTAATTTGGATCTCTTTTGTGAGAGTTGCACTTTCCAAAGCCCTCAACTATGGAGGTGGAGAAGGAGCAGTACAAGGCAGAGGAAGGCAGAGGAAGGTTCTGCCCCCTACCAACTCCCAGGGCAAACTGGGGGTTACCATTGCAGTGGACCAGGACCTGCCACTCTGCACCAGAATCTCCTGAAGCTGGGAGAGCAGACACTAAAAGTACTCAACCTGTTCTAGAGCCCATGGAGTGGGTTTCACAGCATCTGAAGGACCACAGCAGCTAGGGCTCCCTGTTCTGCCACATTGAACTGATTGAACTGCCTTCCAGCTGCATTTGCCACCATCAAACCGGTTGGATTTACCCAGTGCTGCCTTACACACTCCTCCAAACAATTGAACCACAGTGCTTGCATCTCAAACCAGATCAACGCTGCATCATGCCCTTGCCGAGCCCATCACCTACTAGGCTCAAAGCAACTGCTCCTCACAGAACCTAACTCAAACCTCTGGAAAATCACTCCCTGTCTCCTACCAGAGGTTACACTACAGCTCGACCAGGCACACCTTTGAAATGCTTATTTGATGAATTGCACATAGGATCACTCCTTCGAACCGTTGTTACCCACTGATTTGAACCGCTGGAGCATCACTCATTGGCCTTTATGAAGGTCACACCCGACCCAACACAGCTTGACCTAGAACAGATGATGATGAGCGCCATTCTTCACATCCCCGAACACCACTGTCGAACCACAACGAGCTGTTTCATTCAAACCTGCTTCATGTCAGCTTGCTCCTTAGGCACACATGATGCAACATACCTGAATTATGCTTGATCCGCTCGCACCACTGCTCAAAGCTGGGTTTGACACAGTCGAACCGCCAAAGCACCCAAACAGGTTACTATTGACCCATAACTCACCCCAGACCATTTGAGGTGCTGGAAACTTGTTAGGCCACTTGATTTGGTGGGATACAACCAAACGAAATTACTGTCACCAACACTTGGTCTGCCGGAATTACCGGCAGATTACAAGTGCCAGTAAGGGAAGTTACTCCCCATTCCATGGAGTCCCATAGGATTCAATGGGGGGAGTTGCTGGTATTACCAGCACCGGTAAAACTGTAATTTGTTGCTGTTGGGGTGATGGAATTACCTCCAGCTCTTGGCTGGAGGCAATTCCGGCTACCCCACCAGTAAACTCGACGTTTGCTGGTGCAGAAACATGCTAGTAAATGGAATTAGCAGCACATTAATCCTGCACCGGCAAACTCTAAATAAGGCCCATTTCCTTTTTGTTGTAATTTAAATTGCTTTTCACCCATGTATTCATACTCAAAGTGCTACACTGCTCTATCTGTTGCATCTTCTCTGTTCTTTCCACAGGGGTGGGTTTTGTACTGTGTTTTCTATTTAGTTTGCTTGTAGATTTTATGTTTAATGAAAGTACATATATTTTTATAGAAACTTGATTGGACACTCCTTTTATTTTGGGCTGTTATTCTTTATGGGTGGGGTTGCTACTGAATTACATTCTGTGAGAAACCAAAGGGTGTCTCACCTACTAGTCACCGGGGATCTCTCTGTTAGGTGGTCAGGACACAGCCATCGCCTTTGGATCCAGACCCTGTGGGTGGACCAGTGCGGGAGGATCAGCTGGGTGAGCGGTATTCAGTGAGTGGGGGTGAGACAACCGATGGTGAGATGCAGTATTCCCCCCTTTCCCGTATCCACGACCCATTCTATTTTAAAGGATCTTCCAACAGCTGAACCCCCCCCCTTTTCAACACAAACACTGGGCAGAGGAAGAGGGCGACTGAGAGTAAAGAGCCTAACCCTTACATATCTCATTGAACATGTCCCGCTAATCGGGTCAGGCAAAGTCAAGCACGTGACTTTAATTACATACATCTGATACCGATTAGCTCTCCCCACATGGATAAAAGGCAGAACATAGAGACACACTCTGAGCAAGGTGGAACACAAGAAGGAGCAGAACTTCCTGGGAAAAGGTGAACCTACTGGAGCAGAGTGACAGATAGAGGGACGAGAGCAAAGGGTAGAGAAACCCATGAGACCCCTGCATGAGTTTGTTGCCTCCGAAGAGCCATGAAAGATACGCATAGAAGGCCAAATCCCAGACAAGAAGACTGCATTGTGTTTCAAGGGTGCCAGTGACTCTCCTGGGTGAACAACAAAGTTGGGGAGGCGAGGCCAAGCTTGTGGTATTAACATTGACTCATTAATTAAAACAGAAAAGACAAGAAGGTATGCACACAGCCGGTTAGTTGGCGAGAGACTTGAAAGGCCAGTGTGTATTAAGAAAAGATTGACGTTGCATCATTATATCTCACAATTGAAGGCTGCGCGCATGTGGATGAGAGACGAAGGAAGGCAGAACTGTTGAGAACTTTAAATTACCAATAACTGTGAAGCCAGTGATACAAAGTAGCGGTGTGGTCCGGCAAAAGGAAGTAGCTCACTCCAAAGCCTCAGCAAAAGGTGAAATGTTGTGTTATACTGAACTACCCAGACTAAGAGACACTGGACAAATAACATAAGAGTCTGAGCTGATTGGAAAGTCTAAGTGGTCCTGGAGCGTCTATAGTAAAAACCTCACACATTCAAAAGCCTTTCGACATCAGGAAAAGTTCTGAACCCGACTGAGGGAGACTAAAAGTGTGATAAATTAGGGGAAGGGAACCCCTAAAGAATGTGAATTAAGCTTGGGGAAGGGAACCCCTGCAAGGGCTGTGATTGAAAGGCCTGAGCCCGACTGATGGAGACGTACGGAAACCTTTTGCTTTGAAAAGTCTGAGCCTGACCGAAGGACGCCTGCGCGAAATATTTTTTATTTATTTTTGCATTTGTAGGGCACTCTACAGCCCAAGGGCATTGAGGCGCTCAAAACGGAGCATAAGAAGGCTTATTTAAGGGTTACAAGAAGCCGCCCAACAAGTGGTCTTGAAGTTACAGGTTACATACAGGTTGGTACATACATTTTGGCAAAAATAAACATACAGATTGTTTAGGATGTACCTGAAGGGCCTGCAGGTTTGCACGAAAAGCTTAGTTTTGATGGCCTTGCGAAAGGCACCCTGGGATTCAATTTGTCTAAAGTGTGGTGGTAGGGTGTTCCAATGGGTGGCAGCCATGGTGCCACCAGCTCGTGCTTTGTTAGTTTTGGGAACAGTAATCATGTTAGCATATGCTGTTCTGGCTGGCCTAGTGGAGCAGGGTTTGGAGATCCTTTGGGCAAGGTAAGGTGGGGCCAGGTCATGGAGGCACTTGTGCGTCAGGGCAAGGGTTTTGAAGATGATTCTTTCCTTAACTGGGAGCCAGTGGACTTGTCTTCTGAGACCAGAGATATGGTCCCTACATGAGATGCCGGTGGCGGCCCTAAGGTCATTGTTCTGAACCTGTTGTACTTTAGCAATGTTTTTCCCTGATGTTCCTATGAGTAAGGCATTGCAGTAGTCAAGCCTTGAGCCAATTATTGCCCTGGCGATAGTGAGGCAATTCTGTTGGGAGAGATAGGGCCTCACAGCATTGAGCAGTTTAGAGTGGTAGGCTGAGGAGGAAGCTATGGCATTGACCTGCCTGTCCATAGTCAGGTTCGGATCCAGGTAGACACCAAGGGTTTTGACTGTTTGATAGACTGAGATGGGGATGTTGTCAACGGTGAAAGAACTGTATTGCTTGTCTAGCCTGCCCAGGGTGGACGGGGATCCAATAAGCAGAAGTTCGGTTTTCTCAGTATTGAAGCATAGCCAGTTTTCTGCCGTCCAGGATTGGATTGTGGCGTATATAGAGTTGAGGGGTCTAAGGTCGGACATGTAATCACCCGAGAGGGGGATGAGCACCTGAGTGTCATCAGCATAGTTGGTGTATGAGATGCCCAGGGAGTCCAGGATTTTGAAGAGGGGCCTCGTGAAAAGATTGTAGAGGGTGGGGGCAATGCAGGAGCCCTGTGGGACGACGCATTGGATGAGGCTGGGATTGGCAGAGGCTGTGTCGGAGAAGACCTTCATTACTCTTTCTTGCAGAAAGGAGGTTTTCCATTTACAGGCCCTGGGGGAGAAATTGGCTGCGGTGACAAGATGGTGGCATAGGGTCTTGTGGTCAACAAGGACAAAGGCAGCAGATAGGTCCAGAAGGAGAAGTAATGCCGGTTTGCCTGCATCTCTAAGATCGTCCATCTGGTTTTTAAGGTCAAGGAGGGCCGTTTTGGTGCCATGTCGTGGCCGGAAGCCGAATTGCCAAAGCCCAAGGAGGTGGTTGTCCTCCAGGAACTTTTGCACTTGCAGGTAAGTTGCTTTGTCCAAACTTTTTTGTAGAAATGGGACAGTGGTGATAGGTTTGTTGAACTGAGAAAGAACATTTGAAAGCTGGAATAAGTGACTTTAATGTGGATGGCCAAGCGGGTCTCGATCCACATTTTGAACTGCCTTTGTTTTGAGAACCTGAGCCAGAGTCTGTCGTCCTATTTACTTACTCCGTGCTGTCCAATGTGGGAAGGAGAGCTGACTCAACCACATTAATTCTTTATGTTATGACACTGATTTTCCTTTTTATACGTATTCCCCTTTAAACATGTTTTGAATAAGAAATAGGGCAGGCATTAGGTTTTGTTAGTATAGGCCATCTTTGATTTGACAGAGACTGACTACGACTTTGATTCTTTATTATTTGATGGTATAGACTACTCCAATCCTAGCTACAGGGCATAGCAGGAGTTTTTCCAAACCCAGAAAATTGAATAAAGGTTTTGCAATTGCATCTCTGGTGTCAGTGTCATACTTGTTATACCATGCCTCCCTTATAATTCAGACCCCTCTTGAAATTATACCCTTCCCTTAGCCCATGTTACCACAAAAGGTGCAGGGGGTATATGTCTAAACTGTACCCATTTTACCTTTAAAATTGGAATCACCCTTGGTTTGTAGCAGTTTGATGGTGGACTAGCGCTTAAGCCTTTACTCACTCTTGTACTTCTGCCTGCAGGCCAGAAGTAAATTATGTCACACTGGTGGCAGTGGTTGGAATTTCAGATAGACTGTCCATACAGTTTAGTCAGCCCAAATGAAAGTGTTCAGTTAACAGGAGTTTTCACTGCCAAGCCATTTTTACAACCGGGGGACTTGAGTGTGGTGTGGTGCAAACCTTAAAAGCAAGTGCATTGCGCAAATTCTGTCAACAGAGGAGAATCCCTCGTGGAAGTAAGGTAAAGAAGGACGAAATGTTCAAAAGCCTCTAAGCTTCTGAGGAAGCAAGGGGGTGGAGAGTTCCCTGGGCATGAGCAGGCAAATGGATCTCTTAGCTCTGCTGCCCATACTGCTGATTGGAGTGACAGTGATCGCACTTCCCAACAATTCCTCTCAGAGAGCGGGAAGCGGGGTGTCCCAATGGTAACATGTATCCCACAGATCACAGGAAAATCATTGGCTCCCGTGCTCTTGCCAGGTCACAAGCCTCTGTTACCTCCCATCTGAGTCTCACTGGATATAACCCTGATAGAAAGTACCTCCTAGAAGGAAAGCAAAGAGAAGTTGCTGCTTTAACAGAGCGGAAGCAGAAGGCTGCTAATTCTCTAGCTGAGTGGAAGCAGAGGGACCATGTGATACTGCTCAAAATGGCGCTTAAGGTTCAGAAGAAGGCCAGAAAAGTTTCTATTGTCGTGGGAGGTGTCTCCAGCGGTGGCTGCTAATGAAAGCCAGGCACCACCTCTCCAAGAACTTATTTCAAATTTAAAAGAGTGTTGAGATTTTTTTGACTGCTTTGAAATGCTGGAGTTAGCTTTCCACCTCAAGGAGGTGGCAGAGGAGTTGTGTGCTACAGCCCTTATGAGCCATCTTCTGACGCTTCGAACTGTTGTCATTATTCAGTTGACTCCCAAAGAGAGGCCTATTTATTCCAAAATGAAGTCTGCAGTTCTCAGAAAGTTCTGCAAAACTCCACCACAATACCTCAAGAGCCTGCGATATGGTCTTTGCAGATTTGCATATGGTCTTTCACCTTCTGTAATGGCTTGGCAGGCTGAAGAATGATGGTCTGGAGGGTTGGCCAGAGCAATTTCAGAGGTTACGATTTATTCCAAACCTTTCAGCCATCATCTCTTTTGTTTTGCATACGTCAACACAAGTGGGACAGGTATGCCCAGATGTGGGCCCTGAGCCTGCTGGACCTAGAGAGCCAAGCTACTTCTCACGGATGAGACCCAATGAGGCTGAAACATGTCTGGGGATGCTTTTGATCTTGTGCAGAAGGGAAATGACCTAGCAGTTCAGGCAGGACTGCTCGTTTTATGGTGGGACCAAGCCGATATGCTTATGTTCTTTCCCCTTCTGCAATGGGTTTGCAGTCTGAAGAACAATGGTTTGGAGGGTTGCCCAGAGCAATACCAGAGGTTAGGATTGATTCCAAATCTTCCAGCCATCAACTCTTTAATTTTTCTCAAGAGCTTTAGAGAGGTCACCAAAACTGGGAGTCACACCTTTGATACATTTACTCGTCCATCTCTGAAATATCTGAGTGGATGAGTTGCAGGTAACAAAGTTCACATATTTAAGGGCATGTTTAATTTTATTACATTATTACGGTTATCTCACCAGCACCCTTGTTTCCAGACCGGCAAACTATGTGTCTGCCTGCCGTGGCCGCTGTTCCTGACAGGTCTGACCCTGCCGGGCGCAGCAGCCACAGTAGGCAGACCGTTCACAGAAGCACCGGCACAGTTAACAATGGTGCCAGCGCTTCCGAGTCCCCTGTTCCATAGAGTCCCATGGGACTCTATGGGAATGGGGACTTGCATTTTACCAGTGCCTGACTTCCCGGTCCGCCAGACTTGTAATCTCCCGGTAGCAAGCCGCCAGACTTGTAATCTCCTGGTGGCAACGGGATGTCAGGTGCTGGTAACATTTTACGAGTTCAGCGGCAACCCGCCGGTAGAACCGGCAAGGTTACTGCCGGACTCGTAATGAGGCCCAATATCTTTATAGCAAAAGTGTTTCTATTAAGCAACAATTTCTTTATGTTGGATTCACATGGTTCTTGTCCTGCAAACTTTAAGGATTGGCTGATCTACTCCTCTACCAGAGATCCTCTTACGGGATTTTTAAACGTCCTAATATATTCCCAGGCCAGGTATGCTTCCAAAATGTTAGAGTCCTGATACAACTTCAAAAGCCTGGTGCATTTGCATATCAGAACGTCTTCCATTTACTTTTCAGATTCCCTGGTATACTTCCCTACCATGTATTTTGTATCACTGTTAAACCTTATATTACAAATCTGGAGGACTGCCTGGTATGCTTCCCTTCCAGGAATCCTCCCTGGGTTCTTCAGATCCCCTGGTATACTTCCCTGCCAGGTATATTCCCACAGTTTTTAAATAACGCCTAGTAGATTTAGCCACCAGGACTTGTTTTCATAAACTTCTTCTTTGGTGGATTCATGATTTTACTGCTTGTCTTGTATACTTCCCGCCCAGGTATCTTACCTGAATGTTAAAGTTCTTGTATGGTTTCCAATGCCTGATGTATTTGAATGCTAGGACTTCTTAGATCCCCTGGTATACTCCCCTGCCAGGTATCTTGTCACAATGTTAAAGTCTTTGCACAACTTTGGTTGATTGCCTGGTATACTCCCCTGCCAGGAATCCTGCTCAGGGGTTTTACAGATCCCCTGGTATACTTCCCTGCCAGGTATCCCCCGCCCCCAAATGGCAGCTGTCTGCGGTCTTCTCTTTACCAAGGCTTCTTATTGGTTTCACTGTCCTTTTCAATATACTACATCAGTATATACTTTGTGCTCTTCAATGTATTTACTTAGGGTAACACTTGTTTCAGCTCTCCTCCACGTTGAAATCTGATGCATAGGTATGTGTTCACTATTTGCTGTTGCACTTTCCCTTGTCGATATTCAAATCTTTTCTCTTTCAAGTATCAATTTAACATTAGCTTTTGTCTTTGTTTAAATTGTCTTTGAGCATTTTCTGTAATATCAATCTCACATACTTCATTCACTTCATTACTTGGGTGTTGGTAAGACCCCCGGGTCCCCAATAACTCTGGGCATACTCATAGGTAGTTTGCAGCATCTCCAGTTTATGGCATGCCTCTGTTGGGAAGCCTCCTCCCTAGGTTGGCTTCTGACAGGCCGCGGACATCTCCCCAGTTTTTCCTGCGGCTCTGGATTCACTCGTCAGCTTACCTCTTTGCCTGGACTAGAGAATGCTATATTCCATTACAACCGTACCTCAAGGACTACGCTGTGTCTCTCAGCGCTCCTGCGGTCCTTCGGTTATGTCTGCTGCACTTCTCCTTCCTTCACGCCAGACTGGTGTGTGTAACTTGCACTCAAAAGCCGCTACACGGATGTGCACGTCTTCTCTCTGTCGGCTTTCTCCTGTCCGGTTCTTCCCCTTACTGCTTTGCTTGATATTGCCGTTGCCCTTTTTAAAGGACCTGGGCACTTTGGTTTCCACAGAATAACTAGTCTGCATGTTAGTCTTTGGGCTTGACTTGGTTTGTATGAACTCTTCCCTCCTCTTCTTCGTCTCAGTACCTGAGGCTTTATTGGAGTTGAAGTCCATAGATGTGTTTGGACAGCTAAACTGCTGTTGTTCAAGAATCTTACATAGAGAAATGTCAGAAACAAATGATGTTTTATATGTGTTGTGAGTGACATAAAGGACAGGGTATTATGGGGTCTTTGTCAGGGACAAGGGAGGAATACTGCACCTGACCCAATGGAGTCAACCCCTCTTACTGGTAGTTGTATCCTCCCTCACATAACCCCCCAGAGTCAGGATAAGGCAGCGGCTGCGGGCCCCTGGCCTCATGGGAGGAGGTCGCCACCGGTGAATCAGTGATGAGTGCTTCGGTTTCATCACATATCACAGACCCTAGAGTGCTTGCAATGGCAGCTGACAGGTCTTTGGCTACTCAGGTCCAGAAAAGGTCAGTGGCATATACATCCACGTCAGATGACAAGGGGAAGGATAACAAACACAAAGAAGGATAGGATAGAGGTTCTGATCCTTCCTCAAAGAAAGGACCCCAAAAACATGAAGGGAAATCTCAGCCCCATGGTTGTCAACCCCCTTCAAAAGAGGAGTAAGGGCCCCTCTCACACTGAGGTGTCCGCACCCTCAACACCCAGAGGTTGTTTTCTGTGTGGGGAGATGACACATAGAAAGGGAGATCTTGCTTACAAGGAGAGATCCAAGGCAGGCAATGGTAGCTGTTGTACTCCTGGAAGAAGATGCAGTAGGCAAGTGGGCATCTTATCAAAAAAAGTCCCACTAGGCCCTTGTTTGTCCGAAAGTTCCCACATTCTGAGTGGGAATGCTACCGGGCATTTTGAAGGTGCCCCACTTCTCATCAATACTTGGTTATTTATGGACTGGTTGTCCATCAATGGGGAACAGTCTGCCACTTTGTGTAATACAGCTGTGAGGATCACAGCTGTCAGGTGACACTAGGTGAAGGGTTTAATGTTCTAACATATTCTTCCTTGGCAATGGTAGACCTTAGTTGTAGGGGTAACACCTTCCTGCACTGTGTTGCAGTCAAATACTCCCTTGCAGTAGTGTTTCTCTTGGGTAACAACCTTGCTGATACCAACATAATCGAGGCAGTCCTCAGAGTGCCAACCTGGAGAGCAGCACAGCAGGAAGCAATTGATGGCAGGCGCCCTGAGGCTCCCTTATCTGGAGAGTGTGAGAGACCAGTCTCACAGTTAAATCCCAGCCTACGTCCTTTGTCCCCTGAGGTCCCTACTCTTGTGAGAGATGGCTCAGCGGCGACTGTAGTGATTATGGAGTTATGAATGGATTAACGGATGCCGGGGTTGCCTACGGATGTAGAGGAGAAATCTGAGATGGCAGAGAGGGTCATTTTGGACCTGAATGACCGGAGAACGCTGAGAGAGTTGTCTGCAGCTGGAGGCCAAGGCCAGGTTCACTTTTGCCAGGGACAGAGGGACTGTCCCACTCTGGCGATTCTGGTGAGAGAGACAAGCTGGTGCATCACAGACATTCTGAACCACTCAAAAAATGGGAACAGGTGCAGATTGAAAGCTCTGGACTATTCCAAAACTAGAAATCAGTTCAAGCTGAAAGCCCAGATTGTTTCAAATACACCAAGCCCAAGAACTCAGGGGTGGGGGACATAGCCAGGAGTTGATTTCTCACCAAGGGCCAATCAAGGGGCAGTTCACTGAAAGCAGATTAGCACTGAGGTTCTTGCAAAATGTTGTATGACTCCATGGTCTTCCATCCAAAGTGCTATCTGACAGAAGGACACTGTTTTTTCCAGGTTTTGGAAGGCATTTTGTCAGAATTGGGAATGGAGGTAATTCTGTCTACTGCGCATCATCCAGAATCCAAAGGACAAACAGAGAGGGTTAATCAGGTATTAGACAAGTAGTTACATTGATATTTGACTTGGCATTCAGTTAGCAGTAATTAACCTTAAAACTATTGGCTGCCCCACCCCTCCAGTTCTGAGCAAATCTGTGAGACTGAAGAGAGGAACTGGAAATCTAAGACCTAACTACCCACAGACACAGATCTGAATCGTGTGGTTGAACAGCCAGAGATTTAGCAGTCACAACAGTCCACACACTAGCACACATACACTAATTCTAAGGTGAAAGTGCAGTGTCCATAAAAGTTCAAGGGTCACAAGATTCCAGCTGTCAACAAAATCCTGATGAGAGCGGAATCCAACCACAAGTTCCACGGTCCAAGAGTTAATATGGAAACACCCATGTCCCAGGAGCCATTGTTACAAGTGATGAAAATAAGAGAGAGATCTCAAAGCACAGACACAATACCAGTTCAGAGAGAAGGCACCAGGGGTATTGAGGTCTGGGGAAACAGGAGCAGAACCATTTTGGGAACATACTGGGCCTCATTACGACTTTGGAGGCAGCCATGTCCTTAGTAAGGGCATGGCTGCCTCCAAAACCGTGTCCGGGTTCCCTGAATGGGGAAATACCGGGCCATACCGAGTATGGAGGGCCCGGTATTTCCCCATTCAGGAAACCCGGGCCCGGACCTTCCCCATTCCCATTCGAGCCCCCATAGGGCTCAATGGGAATGGGGAGGGAGCTAACAACGGGCCCATTACAAGAGGGCCCGTTGTTAGCTCCCTGGTTCCCTCGCGGGACCCGCTATGGACGTCTGGATAAACCAGATGTCCACATCGGGTCGCGCGAGGGAACCTCGTAATATTGCGGAATGCGTTTAGTGGCGCTGGCACCATTACTGGCGCCGTTAAACGCATTCCGCAATTGTTATTATGAGGCCCACTGTCTTTCAGCAAAGCAAAGGGCGAGGTCAGGAAAATTATGCATACTCTAAGGTCATGGCCAGTTTGAGCACAGCGGCGCAGAGGAGACAGCAAAGGATAGTCTGGAAGCATGAAAAGGTCAAGTAACCAGAGGATTCAAGAGCAAAAAGCAGAACTGAACAGTATGCAGTAGGATGGTGTGGAAGAGGAACCCTCACCCAAAGGTGACAGTTCAAATAGAGTTCTGAATTGCCCACACTGCTGATGCGGTCTGGCCCGAAACTGCTGTTGCTAATAGTCCATCCAACAGTGCGGCCTCCTCTTCCATTGACTATAGAGTACTCAGCAGGGTCAATGTGTAACAGAAAAACATCTGGGGTGTTTATGGGATGCTTTGGGTTAAGGCATGGCCACAGAAGATTGACATAAGGGTCTCTTTAGCATGCATGATGATAGGGGGAGTATGCGTTCCTCCTAGAAGTAGTAAATAGTTCTTTGCCTCAGAAATCCCCTATTTCTATTTGACAGGCTTTCTGCCAGAGTAAAGAATATCTTTGATTATAAGGTTCACATGAAAAGGATCCTACTACGTTTTTCCAGCGGGCCAAGTGTTGTACTGCTGACCCAAGCCATTACATAAAGCCGGATTTACTGCATTAGATCTAAAAAAAGCAAGTTTCTAATATATCAATTAACTGGACTTGTGTAAAAAGTGTAGTTGCCCTCCTCACAACACTTTTTTTGGGCTAATTCGACTATACCTTGTTCAAATAAAGGTATACATTTTTGTGAGTGAATATGTTAATCTACCCCCTTTGCTTTGCATTTTCAGCCCACCACATTTTTATCTTTTTCTTATCTTATCCTATTATATGATGGTTCTGACCATCTTAAACCCATACATTAGACTGTCAAAATATATTTCTGAAGAACTAACTTCAGTCCCATTTCTCTTTTCTCTGTGTGACCATTCCCACTTTTACATCCTGAAATCTGCCCATTTCTAATATTAATGTGTCCCATTTGATTGGAGCAATATCTTCAATTACATGTACTTTCATGAGAAAATATTTTCAGACACAAACATTCTTGGAGGGCAACCACTTATATCTTATTACTCATACTTTCTTCTCCGATGTTGGTGAAAAAGGGACTACAGAATATTGTACCCATGATTTCATGATTTGTTGTATTAAACCAGAAAATGGAAGACCCCTTTATTTGTCCTTCACAGTGTTTGTGTTTTTTTTTTGTTCTATTAGGATCATTCTGAAGCTGACCTTGGCATTGAACAAACACTAGAAGCCCATATTGAGAGAGTAACTATATCCAATGTTAGCCAATGTTAGACATTCCTTTAATAAAGTTTCAATTGTGCCCTTTCCAAAAGTGATTCACACTTTATATATTATCAAAATGGATACTTAACATCCATTCTGGATCATTGGGAGCACAGAACAACATTGGGAT
Source organism: Ambystoma mexicanum (assembly GCF_040938575.1). Classification (NCBI taxonomy): domain Eukaryota; kingdom Metazoa; phylum Chordata; class Amphibia; order Caudata; family Ambystomatidae; genus Ambystoma; species Ambystoma mexicanum. The sequence goes on from NC_090923.1 coordinate 1,420,795,651, forward strand.
CAGAAGAACAAATTACTTCCCCCTGATAATGTTCTTTCTGATAGATCTTCCTCCCACGGATTCCTCATCTTTGATATTCGTATCCTGCTTTGCAGTTATCTGAAAAAATGTCAATAGCATGGGACCTTGTGTGGCATCAGCATTGATGAACCCCGATGGATTCCATTCCTGCATCCGACTGTGATGTCGATGATGGTATTAATAGGACGCACCGCGTCCCATTACCACAGTTCCTAGTTTTTGCTCTCCCTGTTCTCAGCCAAATTGAGGAGTTTAATGTAACCTCGCATGGGCATTGAAAAAGAGAAGACAGTCAGAGGGGTGGGCTGGGAGGGCGGTGAGGAATCCACAGGAGAATAATCCATCAAAAAGCACATGCAGTAAGTCACTTGTTCTTCTAATGGATTATATCCTCCGATGGATTCCTCATCTTTGGTAGACTCCCATAGCAGTTTTTAAAGATGGAGGTGGGAGAAGTGAATTCTTATGATTATAATTAGTTATAGTTTCTAAGAGGTTTCTAAACGCGAACCCTTGTTTGAACTTGTTTGTGTTGCTCTGTGTCGTCTTGCTTGCAAGGTGAGGATGTTGCCCCTGAGCTATCCTCCCAAGGATTTGTGCTAAGGTTTAATTAGCACATAATGTTGTGCAGAACTGCTCTTCCAAATCGAGCGTACTGACCCAACAGGGTATCTAAGCAATAGTGTTTTGAAAATGTATAGAGGGAGGACCACAGTGTGACACTGAAAATGTCCTGCACTGGCACACCTCTTTGAAGAGCCAAAGTAGTGGCTATTCACCTGGTAAAATTGGTTCTTAGTGATCAGGGACTTCCTTCCCTGCAATGGATTAGCACTCCGAAATGCATAGGCTAATCCATCTTGAAAGAGTCTGCTCGGTCAACGCTTTGCCTAGTCTGTGACCAGCGTAGCCAATGAATAGCTGCTCATCCTTTCTAATATTTGCCATTTTTGTAATGTAAAAGCTAAGAGCTCTTTTTGTGTCAAACCTGTGCTACCTCTCTTTATCCTTAGAAGAGTGAGGAGAGGGGTAGTGTGATCTTTTGAGATAAATAAAATTCGGACACCACATTAGGGAGGAAGGAAGGATGAACCCTCAAAATAACCTTTTCCTTGTAGAATACCACAAATGGTTGCTTGCAGGATAGAGCTTGTAGTTCACTGAACCTGCGAGCAGAAGTGAAAGCCACTAAGAAGATGATTTTCCACATTAGTAGCCTGAGAGGACAGGAACAGAGCAGTTCAAATGGCACTCCTATCAAAAACGTAAGAACCAGGTTCAAATCGCAGGACGGAACCATAAAAGAGACTGGCGGGAAAGTATTTGTTAGTACTTTCAGGAATTGGATTGCTAGAGGTTTCTTATTTTTTTTTCTTATTTAATGCTTATGGCTAGTACAATTAAGCCTTTTGAATACATATCAGCCCATTAAAAACAAATGCCAAATAACATACATTTTACAAAATTCAACAAAAACCAGTATTCTAAAACTCTTATTAAATATCTGTTCATATAATATTAAAATTGATTAGAAAAACATCCATTCAAATTCATGTCACTTTACCCAATAATTACTAGAGTTATCTTAAAACAAGAACCTTGTTGTGGCATGAGTTTAAATATCAAAAAAGCTGCCAAGTATCCCTTAATGGTAGCCACCTTCCACCCTTATTGTGCTAGGTGCAGTAAAAAGGAAAGCACTGCAGGTTTACTACAAGACAAAGGCTCTATCCCTATACCTTTTCTTGTGCTGGCTCCTGAACTGTGGAACAGCGTCCCCGAATCCCTTAGGTCTGAAGCTAATCACTCCACTTTTAGGAAGAGGCTGAAGACACACCTCTTTAGATGAGAACTCGGGCGAAGGCCATCTCTCAGGGATTTCGTTACGCAATAGCTATTTGTACTCATCGTCCGTCTCATACTTGTTGTCCGTTTTGCAGTACCAGTGTTTTATGTACAAGCGCCCTGATGCCCGCGGGCTACCGGCGCTATACAAAAATTAAATACTTACAAATACATACATACCTTTAGCATGACGCTACTTACAAATATGTTCCAACGGCAGTGGTATACAGCTTTAGTTGCTGGTCTTCTATCAAAAGCAACACCTCCATAACGTCATCCGTGAAGTCCCAATCTTTATATCTTAACCTCTCAGAAACCAGGCGTGTAGGTGCAACGTTCTAATTCCTGAGTGTATAAGATGGCCTCCCTCCTGCAAGAGTAGATCCACTCTATAGGGAAGATGGAATTTGGGCAGAAAGACATGTCCAAAAGGTCCAGGTACCATGTCCTCTCAGGTCAATCCGAAGCCATCAGGCTTATCGATTTTCCAAACTTCCTTGATCCCTTGATGACTTGAGGGATGACAGGGTCTGGTGGGAATGCATATAGCAGTTTAATTCCCAGTCCAGTACAAATGCATCCCCGAGAGCTCCTCTGTGAGTACATTCCCTTGAGCAGAAAAGGTTAAACTACCAGTTTGCAATGGACACAAACAGATCCTCTTGTAGGATAATCCAGAGGGTGAAGATCTCTAAAAAGACTTCCTAAGCCAACCCCCACTCGTGGAAAATCTTGTTCTTTCTGCTCAGAGTGTCAACTGTCGTATTCTCTTTCCCGGCTAAATAAACAGCCGACAGAGAGATCCCATTTTCTAGAGCCCTAAACCAGTGCTGCATTACCTCCCTGTACAGTAGTAATGACCCTACACCTCCTATTTTGTTGAGGTAATGCTTGGCCACTGTGTTGTCCGTCATTATCAGAATGTTCTTTTCCTGGATGAAGGCAAAAAAAACATGCTTTCTAGTCTGATTGCCTGCCGCTCTAATAGGTTTATGTGTAGTGTCGATTCCATTGGGGGCCAAAGTCTGCTCATGGTCAGATCGCTCATGTGTGTGCTCACCATCCCGTGAGGGAGGCATCCGTGACTAAAGTTACCTCCTACCAGGGTTGCCAAAAAGGGTACCTGATCATCACTTTCCTCTTGCAGGCCCACCACAGGAGCGCCTGAGCAACCTTGTTCAGAACTTGCAGAAGGTCAGTCATTCTGCCTGAAAACTGTGACCATTGGCATCTGAGGGCCCATTGGTGGGCCCTCTTCTTGAGAAATGCCTCCGGCACCAGGAAAATGCAGGATGCTGTGAGGCCCAGCAACCTCAGAAAGTTGAATGCTGGTCGATATGGGGTGTTCTGAAATCTTACTAACATCTGCAAGCTATTTCGAACCATCAACTCGGGAGAAGCCTTGCCTGAGGAAGAGTCCAGGACTGTTCTAATAAATCAAAGCATTTGATAAGGTGCCACATAGGACTGCTTGAAATTGATGGAGAAGCCCAGTTTGGGGATTAAGTGGCAGGTGATGTTGAGATCTCCCAGAGCATGTCTGGGGAAAAAAAGCTCTGATCAAGCCAGTCATCCAGGTAGTGAAAGATGTGAATCTCTCCTCTCCTTATACTTGCTGCCACCACCAACCTGGTGAAAACTCTAGGGGCAGAGGTAAGCCCGAAAGGATGCACTCAAAATTGATAGTGAGTACTTCCAATGGCAAATCTCATGTACTTTCTTTGCTTGGGATGTATAGGCACATGAAAGAAAGCATCCTGAAGATCGAGTGACACAATCCAGTCCTGGAACTCTAGGGGCCATGAGGATCTGCGTAAGAGTGACCTTCTTGAATTTGTCTTTTCTTAGGAACTTGCTCTAGTGCCTCAGGTCCAGTATGGGTCATAGTCCTCTGAATTGTATGGGTACCAGGAAGTAGGTGGAATATCCACCCTGGTTCACTTCCACTGCAGGTACCTTTTCTACGACACCTTGCTCAAACAGGGAAGGAGTCTCCTGTAAGAGGAGCAAGTCTGAGAGAAGAGAGTGTTCACTCAGGGACAATCTGGAGGAGACTTCAGAAATGGCAGACAGTTTCCTTGGGCAATTATTTGCATTGACCTTGTGTCTGATGTAATAGCGCACCTTTCTTGCAGATGCACGGTCACTCTGTCTTCCACCAAGGTCTAGTGAGCAAAGTGCTCAGGGAGGTTTTGGGGCTGTCAGGCTGAGAGATATCCTGTGTCCGCGGAAGCTGCTGAACCCCCGACAATCCCCCTGAAATGTAATCCTCAGAACCAGTTTATACCTGGCTCTGTTAACTACACCCCAAAGGGAAAGGGGGAAGTGGATAACATAAGAAACACCAGTCTGGCAATGTCTAGACTAGCTGATGCGGAACCTGCAGTGAATACATAAGAACACACAAAATCCTCAAATTACTTAACTACCTTTTGATTTGGAAAACTCTATATCCTTAACTAAAATGTAAAGAATCATACCTGGTTCTTCTCTTTAAGGATCTTAGAGAACATAGGAGTAATTATTGATAAAATCGTTCTACCTTCTTTTTTGCTTTGAAAATCTTGAAAAATAACAGCAACTCCTTTTGAGTAATGTACCCTTAGGAACCTTGACTCATGCCTTTTAAAACTGTATAATGTTCCAGTTATGATGGGCTTAAAATGAATCCTGTTCTTCTTTCTTAATGAAGTACATAGTTTAAGAACTTGCAAACTTGTCCACACGCGCAAATTTACATGCGCAGAACACGCGCTGAAGAAAATACGCGCTGGAGAAAAAACACACGCTGAGGAACACACGCGCTATGAAAACACGCGCTGAAGAAATCACGTAGCAGTCTTTTCTTGCGCTCGTGTAAACGTGGAATAAACACCCGCGCTATGAACACACGCGCTGTAGAAATCAAGTAGAAGTCTTTTCTCACGCTAGTGCACACGCGCTATAAACACCCGCGCTATGCACACACGCGCTGTAGAAATCACGTGGAAGTCTTTTCTCACGCTCGCGTACATGCGCTATAAACACCCACACTATGAACACACGCGCTGTAGAAATCACGTAGAAGTCTTTGCTCACGCTTGCGTACACGCGCTATGAACTCACGCGCTATGAACACCCACGCTGTAGAAATCACATAGCAGTCTTTTCTCGCACTCACGTACATGCGCTATAAATACACGCGCAATGAACACACGTGCAATAGAATTTACGTAACAGACTTCCGTTGCTCGCGCGCGTTTAAGAATTAAACGTGGAACTATTAACAGTGTAACATCACAGTTCTACTATTGAATTTACATTTACTTTCTCTAAAAGTCACTAATGAATCTGAGCAACAGATTTACATATCCAAATAAAGTTACTTAGCTTAAGAATGTTTCTTTTCCAAAAGAACTTCCGAAAACTCTCCTGTGAACCTGAATACTTCTCCTGAACAACCCCGAATAGGTAGCCGCTCGACTGCCAGGATTTGAAAGTTCAAATCCACTAGGCCCAAGACTTCAGCAGGAGCAGCTACAAACACGTCCTCTCAGCTGGGGTTACGACGATGAAAGGCAGAGAGTGACAGTTTAGAACGTTCATTGTTGTCCTGCAGTTCTCTCTAGCCAATCAAAGCTTCTATTGTAAAACTCCATCTTGCCTTGGGCCAGAGCCAGGAATCTGTATAGAAAAGTCAAGGCCAAACCGACTGCAGTAGAAAACTTCTAACCCACACAGAAATAAAGGGGAATAGTTAAAGGAAACCTGACAGGGGCTGAGGCTGCGGCTGAGGACAAGAAAGAAGCTGTCACCTTGGCAGGTTTTCCCCCATAACCTCTTAGACCGCATGCAAATCTTCTTTGCCTTTGTCACTGAACATCTTGACCTCTACCTCTATGATTTTACGATGGCGGATGTTGCTGTTGTTGATGGATAGCTGCTCCTAAAGATTTAGTTGCAATCTTGGAAGCCTGCAGTTTATCCAGGCTGTCATCCACCTTGGGACCAAACAGATTGGGTCCATCAAATGGCATACCTAAAAGTCTTGCCTGGATGCTAGGAGCTAAATCAAATTTGTGCAGCCATGCAAAGCGCCTGATAACTGTACTGGATTTCATGCATCTATCTACGCAGTCTGACACATCTAAACCTGATTAAAGAGATTGGCATGAAGCCGCCTTGCCATTAAGATAAGGTTGTAAAACCCTTCTCTAATCTCCCCTTCTGGAATGATGTTGGTTGCTTGTGACACCACATTCCAAAGTACATAAGTATATTTGGATAAAGCGCAGGATACATTACTAGCTTTCATAGCCATACAGAAAAAACTCTTTTAGCTAGGGCCTCATAGTGCTTATCATCTTTGTCTGGAGGAATGGTAGGATAAGCCGAAGCCTTGGAGGTGTAGGTAGCAGCTTGTACCACTAGGCTTTCTGGTATAGAATGCCTGGACAGAAAGTCTGGGTGCACTGACAATGGTTTATATTTTTTAACCAATTCCTTATTGACTGCAGGAGTGGTACCTGTTTTTTCCAGAGTTCCATAAGGAATTTCTTTGTGCTAAATGAAAAGGCAACACAGGTTCCTTAGGAGGATCCTTATCTAAAATGTCTGTGAGATCATCCTGGGCAATGTTCTTGGAAGGATGGCACCCACCAAAATATTCAATGACTTTATTCATTACAGTCCCAGAGGCTGCATTTGAGTGAGAGTGGACATCTGCATTGTCAAACTCGACTTCAGGGGAAGTATCAAGTCCACTGGCATCCTTTAGACTTGAGTATAGGGGTCTCATTACGAGGATGGCGGTAACCATGTAACACCAAATCCGGCGCCTGACTTCCCAGTGCCACCGGGACATTACAAGTCTGGTGGCCCGGGAAGTCAGGCGCCGGATTTTGTAACTCCCCATTCCCATAGAGTCCCATAGTACTCTATGCGAGTGGGGAGATGGAAGAACCAGAACCGTTACTAACGGTGCCAGTGCTTCTGTGAAAAGTCTGCCTACTGGGGCCCTAAAGTGCTCAGGGGCAACGCGTTTGTCTTGGAATCAATACAACGCAGCACAACACAGGTTTGAATCCTGATCCTGCACTTAGGAACCACTCGTTGGTACTCATCGCGTTATAAAAGATAAATTATAATTAAAGCCCAAAGGGAGCCATATTGTTATCTCCATCATCCTCTTCGAATATGGAACCGAAAGATTTTAAACATTCAGTCTGTGACTGAAGTTTACATCTCGTCATCGACTCCAAGGTCGACGCTGATGTCAAACGACCCCTCGATTTTAAAGGTTTTTTCGTAGAGGATGTTAATGCAGACTTTTTCATTGATGAGATCGCACACTGATGCCACTCAGTTAGGTACCTCAGAGGTCTTCAGACTCATGCTTTTGGGCATGTTGGTTGAAGCCTTAACGGATTCCCTACTGGTTTTGGAAGATGCAGTGGGATCTTTGGACTTACCTTGCTCTTTCGAAGGGACAGTAGGAGCCGCCTTTAAAAATACCTCCAACATTTTGACTCAAAAATGTTCCTATTCGACTGCCTAACGGTCTTCTTGGAGAAAATTACCTAACTCCTGTTGGGGCAAGGAATCAGATGAAGAAGATTGATGGCGCCTTCTCTCACTCTTCTTCTCTGAAGAAGAGGAATGATGAGAATCATTGCTAGATCTTGAAATTTTGGAGTGTTTCGACCATTTCTTAGGTCTTTTGGGAGACTTACACTCCATGAAAGTCATACCTTTGGAGGATATTCTTTTGGAAGGTGTGGAGGATGGAGATTTCGAAACATAACCACCTAGGTTGCGCTTCAATCTTCTCTCCTTCAAGGCCTTATTTGTCATTAACTGGACGAAACTACACACGATAATGACATGGGCCTCGTCAACGCACCGGAGCAAGTTCTGTGTGTATCAGAGATCAACATCTTCGAGTCACAGTCCGCATATCTCTTGAAGATGGTTTCAGGCATAGACATTGTGATAGAATCCCCCAAAAATTAACAAAAGTATGACGTGTGTTGAAACACTCCGAGAGCGAGCTGTGCATGTGGAGAAAAGGAACTGAGGCAAAAGAGTGCAGTGCATGCTATTTCTATCATCATCAACACCACGTCTGGAGGCAGGAATGGAAACCATCAAGGGACATCGACACTGATGCCACACAGTGCCGCCTGCTGTCAAAAATCAGGATATGAATATCAAGATGAGGTATCCGTGGAAGGACACAATCCATTAGAAACCAAGGGTTCTCTGTACTGTTCCCAATAAGTACACAGAATATTTTCCTCCCAAGACCAGCTGCATCAAACGTCCACTCTGTCTGCCTGCCCTCGCTTTTTCTGCTTGTTTCCACCCTGTTTTCAGTTCTAGGCTTGCCCCCAGCCTACACACCTTCTTCCACTGCAATTGGCATGCCACAAAATATGCTCCTCTTACTTACGGCTTTAATTTCTGTGGCCATAATTCATGGCGTTCTCTAAGTTGACGTTCATACCATCCCCCCTGCCGCCCATGCCCCTACTTCTGTTCGCCAGTGTGGAACTCTGGGGACAGCATGTCAGCTTATGGGGGCTATTTTTGGCATGCCTTGCCTTTTGTATGCCACAGCATCTCAGCCCAAAGGATTGAGTTCCAGACACTCAGGTGGTGGAAGTAGAAGGACTCCTTGCCAGTATTCTCTTTATGGGTTAGCTTAGACTTCAACCTTTTTATAATTGTTCTTCATGAGATGCAACAACCTGCATATATGTGGAGTTTAGCCAACAAGTGTGTTGGTATTCCGTTCAAGACTTCTTTGTAGGTGATGCATGCAATGTGGAATATGATCCTGGCACAGAGGGGAGCAAGTGAAGCACACACAGTGTAACCTAAAGAGACCTAGGAAAGACCTTACTATGCAGAGATACACAGCCAACGGGGGTTTGTGGAACAACCAGAAACAGCTCTGGAGGTCACAACAGTCCACCCAAAGAAAACACAGAAACTAATCCTAAGGAGAAAGTGCAGTGTCTCAAGAGTTCAAGTGTCTGCAAGTATCCCTCCAGCCTCTTTTCCTTTGCAGCTGGGGAGCAGGTGTAAGTGGATCTAGGTTACCTGGCCTAAGCCCCGCCCACCTGGTGCCTTCCTGGTTGCTGCTCCTTTTTACCACTTAGCAAGCCCCGCCCACCCGGTGCCTTCCTGCTTGCTGCTTCTTTTCACCACTTAGCAAGCTCCGCCCACCTGGTGCCTTCCTGCTTGCCGGTCCTTTTCACCACTTAGCAAGCCCCGCCCTCCTGGTACCTTCCTGCTTGCCACTCCTTTTCACCACTTAGCAAGCCCGCCCACCTGGTGCCTTCCTGCTTGCCACTCCTTTTCACCACTTAGCAAGCCCCGCCCACCTGGTGCCTTTCTACTTGCCGCTCTTTTCCCTACTTAAGGAGCCCTCCAGCCTCTTTTCCTTTGCAGCTGGGGAGCAGGTGTAAGTGGATCTAGGTCACCTGGCCTAAGCCCCGCCCACCTTCTTAGCCCTGCCTCTTCCTTCCTGCTCTTAACTCTTAGATGAAGGGTGTCTCTCACCCGGGCGTCCAAAGTGAAGGGCAGTCAAAGAAAAGGGCTATTGCTGTTTGGACCTGTTCGGACCAGGAGGATCCAGGATCCAGGGTCCGACCCCCTGCTAAAACGGCAGATAAGCATGCACCAACATGTGTTTACACCCTCTGTCCCAACAGGCCATCCCCACCCTCTCTGGTCCCCCGTGTTGTTCCCTTGTGCACACACTCCCCTTCCTGCACACAGGAGTCTGTCCTGATACATTCTGGTTTCACCATCACTGTCTTGTGGCCAATGCTGGATTTTACTTTTATGGACTTCATTGATTTAACGGTTTAATGATTCACCCTTTCTCAACTCTCATGCTGGACTTCCTTTGCATCTTGTACTCATGGTGGCCCTGAATCATGCTGTTCCATCTTCATCTTGTATCCTGGCTTGCAACATTATGTGTTACTACTGACTTCTGCAATTGTATTCGCTCTCCTCTCTTGCTTCCCCACTCTTTTTGACTGCTTACTCTCTGTTCTCTCCTCCCCTCCCCTCTCCGTTTTCCTATCTCCTCCCCTCCTCCCCTTACTTTCTTCTATGCACTTACTCTATCAGAATTGTCCCTGGACCTTCTATTATAGCAACCTCGTCTGTCGCTCCCCTAATCCCTTACTGTTGCCCCCCTCCCTCCATTACTATCTGAAACGTGGTCATGCCTAGTATGATAGTCACTTGTTTTGTTCCTCTCCTCCCTTTCTGCACCCCTCTCCCTCACCTTTTGTTTTCCTCCGGCTCTACCAGAAATGTCGTCAGGCCCAGTACGGTAGTCGCCTGTCTCTTTCCATTTCCTTCCCACTCTCCCCCTCCGTTCCTTATCTATGTCTTAGCACTTGCACTATCTGAAATGTCGTCAGGCCCAGTACGATAGTTAATTTCACATCCTTACTGTTCATGGCCTGTAAGAATGTTGTTGTATTTTCCCTTGTTCCCTTCCTTGCCTTGAAGCGCTTTGAAACACATTGTGTATAGGCGCTATATAAATAAACTATCATATCATATCATATCCAAGTATTCACAAGATTCCAACTGTACACAAGAGCCCAAGAGTTGAAACAACCCAGTGAGGTGAAGCATGCAACCAAGAATGCCAAGTTCCAAGAGTTCATATGAAAAACCCAAGTTCCAGGAGTCATTGTTGCAGATGGTGAGAATAAGAGGGAAGTCAAAGCATAGAAACGACACCAGTTCAGAGAGAAGGCAACCAGGGGGATGGGGTATTAGGAAGCAGGAGCAGGATAGTCTTGTGAGCCTACTAACATGCCATAAAGCAATGGGCAAGGCAGGCAATCTGTTGCATGGTTCGATGTGAAAGCCAGTTTTGAGCACCACAATACAGAGGAGGCAACAAAGGATGGTCCAAAGGTGAAGAGAAGGTCAGGTAATCAGAAATTCAAGAGCAACAAACAGAGCCAAACTGTGTGCAGTAAGAAGGAATTGAAGAGCATTTACGTCACGTCTCTCACCTGTAGTTTCCATGGGATCTTCACTTTCTGCAATAGTTGTGGTCTTGCCCTTTGGTTTATCTCGAAGTTTCAGAATGCAGGGAAAAGGTCGACCCTCCTCCGCCATGGTGAATCCTGAAATTCAGGTGGAACTGAAGGGCAGCGCCCCCCAAGACAGGGAGAAAGCCAGTATGGTGTAAAAACCCTGTTGTTGTCCTTTGACAGCAGTAGTGGACAGCAGTAGTGGAGTATCCAGTAGAGATGGCAGGAGGGTACAGAATACAATGAAGAGGGCATCAGGTTAGCAAGCGACAAAAAGCAGAGGAATAGGGTTGGAAACAAGCAAAGGACAGGCAAGGAAGCACAAACATCTCAACCGAGTAGAAAGAGCACTCTGGAGGGTTTAAACGCAGTGAGCGAGTCCCACTGTGGAAAGAAAAGCCAGCCTGAGCGGGTACCATGTGGGAATTAATTAGACCAGCACTCCAAGCTGCGGAAGCAGCGCCAAGGCAAGCGAGACGTCCTTCTCCATCTGTGCCACAGCGACCAGCACGTCGCTGTGACAGTATGGCCCCTTCTTCTCCAGTCTGGTCCTGGGTTCCAGGGATGTTACAAATTAAATCTTCAGAGGAGAATGGGGGCATGAATGTGAGAGGCTGGGTCCCAGGTGCGTTCCTGGGGGGAATAGCCTTTCCAGGGTTCGAAGTATTGGAGAGCTCCTCTGTAATATCGGGAGTCGCATAGACGGGTTACTTCATATTCCTCAGAATCGGTATTGGACAAAGTACTTTTGGCTACGGAAGGTAGAGTCCTATGGAAAGGGTCCGGACTGTATTTCTTCAGCAAAGACGTGTGGAAAACAGGATGGATGCGTTTCCATGACTTGGGAAGCTGTAACCGGTAAGCCGCAAGGTTGATCTTGGCTGTTACGAGAAAGGGACCCAGATATCTCAGGGGGAGTTTAGAGGGTCCGATCATCTAGGTAGGTATTGTTTTGAGAGCCAGACCTTAAATCCTTTTGACCAGAGTGGGCTGTTTCCTCGATGTTGATCGGCATACCTCTTGTTTCTCTCCTTGCTTTCCTGTAGACAGCTCTTTGCTAAAGCATGCGATTGTTGGCGATTTGTTACCGCAAAAGATTTAAGATTGGTATATGTGTCACTGAAGCCACTGACAAGCGTAGAGATTGGGGATGCATTCCTTTTAGGCAAAAAAAGAAAAGGACTCATCTTGGTAGCTGTGTGAAGGGCATTCTTGTAAGCAAAATCTGCAAGAGATAGCATGGCTGACCAAGTATCTTGGTTAGCGGTGGTGTAACATCTGAGGTATCACTCTATGGTATGAATCAAGTGCTCGGTTTGGCCATTTGTTTTCCGGTGGGAGCCAGAGGACAAGGCCCATTCTATGCCTAGAAGGAATGCGAGGTAATGAGGAAAAGTGAGCCATCTTGCTGAATGAATCTACCCTGACCATATAGCAGTGTTTCCCTCAGAGGGGGGTAAGTCCACTACAAATTCATTAAACAGATGTGCCCATAGACCTAGGGTGACCACCGACTGTGTGAGTTTTCCGATGGGTTTCTGCGCATTGTACTTGCTTTTTGAGCAAGTGGGACAGGACAGCATGTAATCCCTTACATTTTTCTTCAAGGTAGGCCTCGTAAAAGTGATGGTAACGAGGGCTTGGGTAACAGCAAGTACTTGATGTCCTGCAGAGGGAATATCATGGGTAAACAAAAGGACCTTGTACTGTAAAGGACTTGAGGGGACAATCAATCTTCCTTTGAAGAAAAACAACTGTTCCTTTTGGGTAACATGTCCTTGATCCTTCAGGGGTAAGGATGTGAGAAAGGTTCTGTAAGCAGGCCTAAGATGATCGAAAAACGTATTCATCACGTATACAACCTGTTTATTCAGTAGGATCATTTTGGAAACCAGGTGGTTGATGTTCTTGTCAGTATCCCTGAGTGACAACAAATCTGCAACGATGTTGAGGGTCCCAGGTAGATAAGTGATGAAAAAATCATATTGAGAAAAAGAATAAGCCCCTCAGACTTGTCTGCTGTTGTTGCATTCTATCCGTTGGAGTACCCGAATAATTTTGTGATCCGTGCGGATCTCAAAAGGATGTTCTGCTCCCAACAAGAGGTGTCTCCATTCCGTACAGGCAGCCCGTATGGCAAGTAGCTTCTTCTCTCTCACAGAGTAATTTCTTTCACTGGCTCTTAGAGTCATGGAGTAGAAGGCCACGGGATGTTCTTCATGACCTGGAGTTAGTTGTTTAAGTACGGCCCCAATAGCCCCTTGGGAGGCATCAGTTTCCATGATAAATTGTCTAGACTGGTCCGGTTGAATCAGTACAGGAGATTTATAGAAAGCTTCTCGGAGTGTCAGGAAGGCAGATGAACAGAGTATGATTTTTTAAGAGGGCAGTGATTGGTAGAACGATATCGTAAAAGTTACGGATAAAATTATGATAGAAGTTGGCTGCCCCCAAGAACCTCTGTATGTCTTTTACTGATTTTGGGTTAGGCCAGGTAGAGATCACTAACAATGTTTGTGGATCCGTGTGAACCCCTTCTTTGGTTAGTATAAATTCTAAGCGGGGACCGAAGATGCTTCAAAGAGCCAATTTTCTGGCTTGACCATGAGCTGGTTGTGTTGAAGCCTTGGGAGAATTCTTGAAAGATGATGTTGATGTTCTTTAGAAGAAGAGGATAAGACCAGGATATCATCCAAGTATACAATGACGTGATGAAAAAAAACATCTGCAGAAATCCGGTCCATAAACTATTGAAAAACCGTGGGTGCATTCACCAGACCAAAAGGCATAACCTGATATTCAAAGGTCCGGAAGCGGTCTTCCATTGATCCCCCTCCTTGAACCAGAGAAGATGCTATGCACCCCTCAGGTTGGGTTTTGTAAATACGGACGCACTTTGAACGGCCCCAATTATGTCCTTTATTAAAGGCATGGGATACCGGTCCTTCACTGTGATCTTGTTGAGGCCTCTATAATCTATACATGGCCGAAGTTCCCTAGTGTCTTTCTCTTGGGATGAAAAACGATGAGGCCCATGCTGAAGACTTAGATTCTCGTATGAGACAGTTGTAGAGGTTTTCATCCAGGTATTGTCGTAAGGCTCTCTTCTTGGAACAGGAAAGAGCGAACACCACAGCACCTGGGGTGAGGTCTATGGTGCAATCTTACTCCGGATGAGGAGAGAGTTTCTAGGTATCTGATCCTTAAACTCATTGGCATAGGTTTGCTATCTTAAGGGACCCAATGACACTTCTTGCACTGCTGGTGGCTTATGATCCGGACCTTCATCCAGGGCCACTTTGGACGCAATGGTTGATACTCCTCCATAACACTGCTGTGTACAAAAGTCTGAGCAAAACCTTACAATGTTTTTTTTTCCAATCTACAGCTGAATTATGTCTCCGAAACCATGGTATTGCAAGGATGAACGGAAAATGAGCAGCTGATGGCAAACGTTATCTCTTCTTGGTGTTCCTGCACCATCATCTTAAGACTTTGGTTTGTCTTGGTAATCAGGCCGAAACTCAAGGGTCTTCTGTCAACTCCCTCCACTGGCTGGTTAACAACTCAGTCCTTCAAGCATAATCATTGTTGCAGGGCCCATTGAATGTTCATATCATTTCCGGCTGCACCACAATCAAGAAGAGCCAAGGTTTTGACTGGGCATCCAGTGTTGTCTTCTACTTGAACATGTAGTACCATCAGTTGGTTTCGGTGTCTTCTTGGATGACATTTGGATGTCTTCATACTCCCGGTCTAGCATCCCTTCTAGGATTGGGCTCTTGCATTTCCCAGCCTCCTAGGTGGGACTTGCGAACATTCCTGGAGTAGATGTCCTTGAGAACCGCAGTAAAGACATAGCCCTAGGTCTCTCCTTCTTTGTCTCTCAGCTGGGGTCAATGGTCGCCAGGCACTGCCGACTTGCATGGGTTCATCTGTAGGTGTAGACTACTTGGGAGAAGTGATGGTCACTGGCCGAGAAGGATAAGAAGCACCTTTGTGCTTTGTTCTTTTGTTCTTTCGTTCTTGCTGTCTGTATTCTATCTGCAGAACCAGAGAGATGATTTCTGACAGTGTAGACGGACAAGCAATGTAAGCTAATGTATCCTTGATGTCCTCCGAAAGGCTTTGCCAGAATATGTTAAACTGAGCCAATTCGGGCCATCCAGCCTCATATGCCAGTTTCTTGAACTTGGAAGTATAAGACAAAATGCCCTGTGACACTTGCTTGATGTCCAGTAATGATTCATAAGCATTGAAGGTCAGTTCTTGCCTTTTAAGCATGTCCCTTAAGGTATGCACAAAGGCAGCATAGAATGCAACAAGACGGCTAGCAGTGATGACCAAGGGTGTAGCCCAGGATAAAGTACTTCTTGTCATATTGGATATCATGAATCCAATCCTTGCTGTATCAGAGGCAAAAGAGGTTTCTCTAAAGAGAAAATGCACTGTGCATGCATCCAGCAACTCCTTCAGTTGTTTCAGGGTTCCATCGAAGTTTCTGCAGGTTGTAAATCCCAAATCTAGTATTGCAAATAAAGTTAAGACCATCAGTCACAAATTCATATATTAACAACAGTTTATTCGCTTCAAGCGACCCCAGGTTCATCTATGTCTGCGAGCAGCCTTTGAGAAATTTAGCAATTTATATCGTGGTTTGATTATCTTATATACAGTTTTGGTTTGCTTAGGTTGTCAATTTCCAGACAGTTTATGGCTTCCTGCAATTTATACATTTTTCTGCAAAATACATACATATTTCATCAGCGTCATGTTTGTACAAATTAACCATTCACAAAGTTACAAAGTTCAAACTCTTCCCAACGCAAGGATACATTCTTGCGTACCTAATCTATGTTTGCCTCGACCAAAGGTTGCTGTGCATCTGTGGCGCAGCATTTTGTTTAGAATCTTCCTTCCTGGAATGTACAGAGTATGTCATGCTTTTGTTGTATATTGGCTTGTGCAACTAGCTTTGGGAGTCAGGAGCCAGGAAGATGTATATTATCTCTTTTCTTGCTTGTACTGGGCTGTTCAAGATTTGGGGCCTGCACAAACACTGAGCTAATCATTCCTTGCATAAAGCATGTTTTTCTGAAGAGCTCAGCAGCTTCCAGGCTGGGATCATTTTAAGCTGCAAATGTCAAACACAAAATGGGCCAAATGCACAAGATGGAGTCGGAACGTAAGTAGCAAATGTGAGAGCTTAGACTAACAAAAATGGATGCCGTTTTACAAACCCTATTTTTAGCCTAAGCTAACACATTCAGGTCAAACATCATCATAATCATCTATATCAATGGGCATATATTGTTTGATCTCCATATCATGCATAATCAGTGCATTTGTCACATTAACAGGAGGGCAATGTTCAGGTTGTACATTTTCCAGAGCCCTAGAACAGCAGTTACACAGCATAGAACCTAAAACAGGTAGACATTGCATGCAACAGCAACAACATAAAATAACCCCAACAAATATTGCAAGCACAGAGAATATTTTCCAAGCCCAGGCTGTAAACAGATTCCAAGCCCAGGTCCCAATGTCCCAACTACCCTCATCAATGTGAATTTTGGATCCCAGTGCATGTAACCTTTTGATCGCCTGAAACACTGTAGGGGAGAAGTCTGCTGCATACACACAACAAGCTGACCCGACCATTTTGCAAACTCCTCCTCTTTCAGCAAGCATCGTTTCTAGCACCATTCTATTTTGAAGGGCAACCAGTCTAATAGCTCTCTGTTCTAACGTCATGTTGAACAATATATCAGTGGTCTCATTAATTGTTTTCTCCAATACTCGGGCCAACCTTCTATTATCTCAGGAGTTTATCTCTGAGCCCTAGAAGGGAACTATTGCCTTTGCCACATCCCCTAATATTTGGATAGGTGTGTCCTCATCGACCCCCCTTCTAGGGCGAAGTTTTAATATTTCTGCAGTTGATGTCAAGTAAACCCCTGGCAACAGTATTCCCAAGTTACAGGTTCATCTCCAATCTTTGGGTAACCATGGATATGCTTGTTTCCCACAGACAAAGTAAATGTCTCCTCCAATGTACAAGGGCCTTGTCTCATTCACCAAACCCACAGTGTGCATACAGTTGTCATATGTACCCATATACCTAGAACCTTCTTTACCTAAACAAAATGGTACCATGTCAGGATTATTGTTGATGGTGGAAGCTGGAGTAGTCGCTTGCCTATTATCTACTGGTTACATACAAAATGATATCATTGATTGGTATGGCCTAGAATTTCTATCTGTATGCTTGGTAGAGGTGGTGTTGGTAGTGCTTTTGTTAGCGAAGACAGAGCATTCCAGAGGGAGCACCTGTTGATCAAACACATTGATATTTGTCCCATCAAAGTTACCAGCGGTGCTATCATTCCATTTACCAAAAACAGAGCCGTAAAGGAAGCATAGCAAGCAGTTGATAATGGGAGAAGATATATGTACCAACCTAAACATTTCTCCTCACCATGTTGTGGGAGGTGAGAACATACCCAACATTTTGTCCTTTTTAGGATCGCATGGGAATCATTCCTCATTCTTATGAGGGTGTTATTGAAATACCCCTCTCTGTACTCAAGATCAAGGGGTCGAATTGTATGGGAGTGTACATGAAAAGGAGACAGGTTAGTCGAGCTGACTGTGGGCAACAGTGAGCTAAGGGGGTGTGTGCTTTCCAAAACCCGGACACAGGTATCAATATGAGTACAATAAACACCACAATAGTTATAATTACACATTTGTCCTTAGTTGACCATAATCCTTTAGACCTGGTCTCTCCAGTGGCAATACTTTCCATGTCCTCATTCCTGCATGCTCCAAACAGAGGCATTTAGTCTTTCAATGTCCGTTAAGAAGCCTCACTGAAATAGGCTCTATAAATTCATCCGTGGGTGGCACCTGACCATGTGGCCAATCTTGCTTGTAGTGTTCCTTTCCCTGCCCCCTCTACCTCCAGGCGTCTTTGAGGGTTATGTGAGGGTTATGGATGGAATATAGTTGGTTTCTTGTGGGTGCAGTAGTTTACCACACTTTCCTACTTGTAAAAAGATTCTTCCCTAACTATGTCCAAGGTAGAAGGTTATGTTTGGACACTCCGGGCACAGAGTGATCCATGAACAGGGTGTCAATATCTGGGGGAGGAGGTGAACAAAGTTGCTGCTCGAACTCAGGATCAGTGTGTTTGCCATCACTGAAAGGCACGTGCTTGGGGACAAACTTGTTTTCAGAATCTCCTACCCCCTCCTTTACCCACTTGTCGTAGGGCAAAGGCAAGGGCACCCGTTTTAGGTGTGCTGCATGGATCCAGTGCTTCTTTCCTTCCACTCGAACAGTCGTCTGAGTGGCCAGTAGCACCAAGTAGGGTCCTTTCTAGCAAGCTGCAAGACTGGATTTTTGC
Source organism: Ambystoma mexicanum (assembly GCF_040938575.1). NCBI lineage: Eukaryota > Metazoa > Chordata > Amphibia > Caudata > Ambystomatidae > Ambystoma > Ambystoma mexicanum. The sequence goes on from NC_090923.1 coordinate 1,420,813,978, forward strand.
TCAAAATCTTTAAAATGTAGTCCCCAAGTTGAATGCGATGACCAGTCCATTTATTTATCGGGCAGTGCTGCACGAACCTGTTTGTGAATCAAACACACATTTTGAGTCAACTGATCACAATAATCAACCAATAATGGGTATTCGATGTCAGACGGTTTCTTAAGTCTGGGTGCGTTCCATACATTAGCAGTTATCCCCATCACTTTCTCATAGGGAGAAAGGCCTATTTTTACTTGTACTTGAGCTGTGGTTCTCATGGACAAAAGAGCTAGCATGTTCTTCAGTATTCCATTGTGTAGTTCTAACAGACCGGCACTCTGAGGATTTCGGCAGGAATGGATTTTTTTTGTTGATATCTGTAACCCATCACACACATGTTATTATGGCAGAAATAAAATGTGGTCCGTTGTCTGACCATATTACTCTACAGGTAACCCAAATCTAGGGTAGTACTCTTTGATCATGACTTTCACGGTTGACATGGCAGTATTATCCTTCAGAGGGAAAGTCTCAACCCATTTGCTAAATGCACATATTACTACTAATACATATTTGTAATTTTGGCATCGTTCCATTTCAAGGAAATCAAAATGGATCACTTTGAATGGCATGGAAGGAGGTCCAAAACTACCATTAAATGCTGGTGTTCGCTTCCCAATGTTATGCTGCAGACAGACCATACAGTTCTTAACTAGTCGTTCCGCAATTTTGGGGATGTTGTCATTTCTCCATACTGGGGTTAAATGTTTAAAAATACCTTTTGCACTAACGTGAGCCAGCCCATGTTCCATAGTAACTACAGGTGGTACATAAGCATTGGGCAACATCCATCTTTGTGTGTCATGATCGCCCGATCATCCTTCATCATCCAACCCCGCTGGTCCAGAACCCCATTGTTCAATTTCCTCTGCTGTGGCCTCAGCCTGAATTTCTTTCACACTACTAATGCCTTCTTCCATCATCCCATTCTCAGTGACCCACCTGGCAGGTCCCAAAACGTACATTCCTGATTGTGGATCTGTGGCAATTTGCTTAGCTATTTTGTCTGCAAATGCATTCCCTTTCCCAATATGGTCGGTGATTCTCTGGTGTGCTGCGCATTTCATTATGGCCAGTTGTTTAGCAAGAGCCAATGCTGACAATAGTCAAGGGACCATGTTGAATCTTAGTGCCATGGGATGTTAAAAATCCCCTCTCGGCCCATAGCCTTCTAAGGTTGTGAGCTACTCCAAAGGCGTACTGGCTGTCAGTATAAATATTTACTCTGAGCCCCTGGGATATCTCACAAGCTCTAGTCAAAGTGATTATTTCTGCAGCCTAGGCAGAATTATGAGGAATTCTCCTTCTTTCAACAATAGTGTCTAAGGTGGTGATTGCATAGGCAGCGGTAGAAGTGCCGTGTGGAAGTTTAAAACAAGAACCATCACGAAACACTTCCCTATCCGGGGATGGCAAGGGTGTGTCACTCAAATCAATCCTCCCTTTTGTGTCTTGTTCAGTGGCATAGAGACAATCGTGATTGGTGTCATTAGTACTGTCCTCGTTTAGAGAAGGTAAAGGTTCGGCCAGATTCAAAGAATTGCATCTCTTAATTTTGATGTTGGGTGCAAATAGAATGAGCTCATATCTCATGCGCCGGGCAGATGTGAGATGCTGAGTGGGCGTTCTATTCAGTAGTACATCTACCGATTGAGGCATGATCACGGTTAAGGAGTGACCCAAAACCATGCCTTCGCTTTGTTTTACTGAGGTGGCAGCATCAGTCACAGCTTTGAGACATTTCAGTAAAGTGCATGCAAAAGGGTCTAACGTGGAGGAGAAATAGCCACATGGCATGTTCTTTCCTCCATGTTCCTGTGTCAAAACAGCCAAAGCACAACCATCCTTTTCGTGCACAAATAACACAAATTCTTTAGCGTAATTTGGTGTGCCCAATACTGGCGCGGTACATAAAGCAGTTTTGAGCAGATCAAAAGCGTCCTGACAAACTGTATCCCATGGTAGAGGTAGAGCTATATCGTTTCTTGTTAGTGCTAACAAAGGCTTAATTAAAAGGGAAAAAAGTGGAATCCATTTGCTGCAATAGGAAGTCATCCCGATAAAAGCCCTAACCTCTTTCTGAGTATTTGGTATCGCCATGTCAGAGATGGTTTGTATCCTTCGACAGGAGATAACCTAAATAGGCAACCTCCTGTTGACAATACAGGAATTTCTTTAACAATGCCTTATGTCTGTTGTCGGCTAAATGTTTCAGTAACAAAATGGTACCCTCCTTATAAGCGCTCTGCGAATCTCCAGCGACAAGAAGGTCATTTATGTATTGTATCAGCATGCAAGAGGAAGGTAATTCAAGGGTATCTAGTTGTTCCTTGAGGGCCCTACTGTAAATGCTAGGACTTTCGGTGTACTCCTGCAGTATTCGGGTGAAAGTAAAGGAACGTCCCCCAAGGGTAAAGGCAAGCAAATATTTGCTGTCCGGGTGTATGGGTATGCTAAACAATGCACTTTTCAAGTCAATCACTGAAAAATGCATAGCCTGCACAGGGATCATAGTTAGAATGGTAGTGATATCAGGAACAATGGGAAACTGGGGTAAAACAACCTTAGTACTAGCTCTCAAATCAATAACAAAACGGTAAGGTAATGCATTGTCACCTTTCTTGTAAACAGGCAAAATCAGGCTATTGCATGTGCTACCAGAGATTTCTTCTATCACACCTTGATGGACGAGGTCAGAGACAAGTGCTTGCTCACCATCAACTGAAACATTATATTGGGGAATGCTAAGCAATGTGACACTGCTTTTTAAAACTATGCACACTGGTTTGACATCTAGAATTCCAACATCATTGTCATTAATTGCCCAAAGATGTGTAGGTACTTGGTGCAGCTCACTGGGTAAGGGGAAAGCCGTAAATTGTTATGTTGAATTCTGCTGGTGCAAAATGGTCAACTAAACTCCATCCGGAGAGCAGTACATTACTGCGTGTAATTTTTTCAATAAGTTTAGTCCCAGCAGATTTTCACCGCAGTTGGTTGTCAACAAACAGCGACACGAGTCAGTGAAAGGCCCCAGAGAAATCGGTCGTGGTTGGAAGACTGGGCTTACCACCGAAGTACCAGAGAACCCTACTGATACATTTTGTTGCCCGGACAGGTCAATAGAGCATTTTTGAGCTCCTGTGTCCACCAGAAAAGTGTGCACCCTATCCCCAACTTTCATTTTTACGTAGGGTCCTTTCTGGTCTTTAGGGATAGGGGTGGGTTCCAAATCCTGCTTCGGACTGTCCTAGTGAAATAAAATATTGTCGGATGTAAAATCCTCAGACAAATAAGTGTTGGTAGTGTTGACGAAAATGGTTGCGGACCTAGTGTTATGCTGCCCATCTTGATTCCCTGCATTATTGTCATACTTCTCGTTCTGGAAGAACTGATTTCTGTTTGGCCCCTGCATGCCATTGCTACATGCTCTCGACCTTCTACTGGACATCCCATTCGCTGTCTGCGAGAAGATCAGACACTGTGCCCTCCGATGGCCTTCTTGCTTACAATAGGCACACTGGTTAACATTTGCAGTTCCCATGTGTGGGGTAAATTGTCCTCTAGGTTGGGCATTCCCTCCCCTTGGTCCCCTTACAATTTGCTGCAAGAGCACCCTAGTTTTTAAATCAACCTTTTTCTTTTCAATCTTCTCCTTCTCACTGTTCACTCTATTCTCATAATACTGGGCCATATGTAGGATTTTGGATTGTGATTTAGTCTGCCAGGCACTTTCAGAAGCAGTGATTTGAGACTCAATGTCGGGCAATAGTCCACATACACATTTATCAACAAACAATCTTTTCCCTGGTTCAATACTCAAATCCTGGCCCCTGAAATTGAAAAGCACTTGCTCGAACCTATTTAAGTATTCTGTGGCCTCCTCTCCTCCCTTGCATACAGGCGATCAACTTATCCCAAATAATCCTTTTCTCCAGCACCAAGGACTTAAGTTTGGTTAGGTAATGTCAACATGCATTGTGGAGGTTTCTCTTCTGCCTTCCTTGTCCTGTCTGCCAGCACAAGGACAGCCCATGTATCGCGAAATGCATAGACGGTTGTCTATGGTTCTGACCTGTTTCCATAAATCTGACAGTAATATGACAGGCCATAACAAGTCTATGGGCCTCATTACACTGTAGGCGGTGAGCCATGGCGCTATTAGCGCCATGGCTCATGGCGGTAAAATACCGGCACCGCCTTGGCGGAAAGGGGATTTACCGCCCCATTCCAAGGTTGGAGGGGCGGTAAATCCCCTTTCCGCCATTGCCCTTCCCCATTCCCATTTCTGCCCCATAGGGCTCTATGGGACTGGGGAAGGCGCTAATTACGGCACCGCAATTTTGCGGTGCCGTAATTAGCTCCGAGGTCCCTTAGCGGGTTGGATTTTAACGCCTGCAAGAAGCAGGCGTTAAATCCTCCAACCCGCAAAGGGACCTCGTAGTACGGCGGTAAGGGTTAACGGTCACCGTTGCCATTAACGGTGACCGTTAACCCTTACCGCCGTCCGTGTAATGAGGCCCTATGTCCCATAAAGTGAAAACTGAGGAGTTCAAAACTGTCTCAATATCTTTATAAAATACTGTGGGATTCTTTCTGGTGTCGGGGATGGACTGTTTAAGAGTGTTAACTTCCTGGCTTGAGAAGGGGCCATGTACAAATTGAGAGATATAATGCGCAGCGATAGTCCTCGTAGGTGCATCCCCAACGACCGGTTCCTCTTTCTGTGGCACAAGAGTAGGGGGCACTTCTCTCATGGGTACTTGCGCAGTGGGATTCTCAAACCTATTATTTAGTAGTAAAGCTAGGTCGAGGGACAGTCAAGCCAGCGGTGTGTCATCAGTAAACAGGTGTTTGAATATTTTCATGATATTGCCTGGACAGCACAATTGTTTCTTAAGGCATTTGTCTTGCAAATATTCAGCCATAACTTGCAACACTTTCATTTGGATGGATGGGGAATATTGAGTGAAAGTGTCGTCGATCTTCATAGGGGAGATAGAGGCATCTGAAATCCACCTGAGAGCGTCTCTTGTGATTATGCGCATTTCATCGCTATCCCTAATGCGTATGGGTAAAAAATAATTCTGGACATAGGATTTAGTGAGTGTGTGCCCTGTCTATCTGTCTAATTTGAATTGGTGTAGCTGGTCTAGTTCCCGTTTAAAGGAAATAATGTTAAAATGTGTTTACGTATTCCCAGTTGTCTATCTCGGTATAGGTTAAAAAATGAAACTCCTACAAATCCTGGGGGACCGCAGTGCCGGTAAGATCACCCCAAATCTGGACCAGGTATTGTCCCATTTGTTCTAGCAATACTCTCTGTTCAAGGATGTTTTCATGATGTTTTAGTGAGCAGGAAGTGGCTGTCTCGTCGCCCTCCTCTATATATAGTCCTGCCAATTGCTTTAAGAACTTTTTTTTCACTCTGATTTACTATGAGTCACAGTTCACTGGTCGCTGAGGGGGCATGAAGATGGTAGAAGACGGGTATCAGAAGTGGCAGGGGTTGTTGGTGGTGAGGGTTGAGGTAACTCCCGTGCTAGAGGGGGTGGAGATGAATAGTCAGAGCGTGCGTGTCGGGAGCTAGTAGTTGTGGCTGGACTGGCGCAGACGGCAGTGGAACATAGGGAGGGGGTAGTGTTGCTGAAGGAGGTGCTCGCGTTTCATTCAGCAGTTGGTCTATTAACTCATCAGATGCATGCAAATGATTTGATGGATATATTTTCTGTACTTCTAATTGAATTTTCCTAACCATAGCCCTAAGAGCTTCGTCCTGCTTTTGCTGGTCATTTGCTAAAGACTTTTCTGCTTGGATAATGTGTCTGCATGCACATTTCTCCCTACTTTTGAGGCCCTGGGTGGCTTGTTTGCGCCAGTCCTGAACTGCATCAAAAGCAGCAGGTTTAGCCTTTTTCTGGAACAGCATTTATTCTAAGTGTTGTATTCTAGTTAGTTCAAAAGACCCATCCAACGCCCACTGAAGTTCTGCCACATGCCTGGTCTGGCGGTGCTAAAGACTATAAAAAACAATTGCTCCTAACCCATACTTTATGTACAAATCATATGCTGGGGAACCCTCAGATAGGGCAGTCTGACCATATGATAAACCATTTTGCTGTTTTCTATTGCAGCATAGTACTGCCCAACCAGTGCACATCTTACTGAAACCAGGCATTATACTTTACTGAAAAATGGTTTTTATCTGGAGAAATATTTTGCAAACATTTTTATATCCAAACTGTTTGGAACAAACTCACGTGATCAAAACGAAAAACAATCCCCCATCAAGCGAACCCCGCCGTGGCTGGTGATCTTCTAATAAAGCGAAAACTCAGTCACAGCGTACGGTTCGGGACTCTCGCCTTGTGACCTCTGGACGAAGAGACGCGCAAGGATCCACGAGTAGATGTCTGCGAGAAACTCTGTCTCCAAGTTGCAGGGGCCCCTCGTACTCCTTGGTCCCAGCGTCCATTTACTCCGCCCTCCAAAGTGATGGGTCAGCATTGGGATAGCCCCACATTGGGTGCCATTTGTAAATCCCAAATCTGGTACTGCAAATAAACTAAAGGCCATCAGTTACAAAGTCATATATTAACAACAGTTTATTCGCTTCAAGCGGACCCAGGTTCATCTATGTCTGCGAACAGCCATAGAGAAGTTGAGCAATTTACATCATTGTTTGCTTATCTTATATACAGTTCTGGTTTGCTTAGGTTGTCAATTTCCAGACAGTTTTTGGCTTCCTGCAGCGTATACGTTTTTTATCAGCATCATGTTTGCACAAATTAACCGTTCACAAAGTTCAAACTGTTCCCAGCGCAAGAAGACATTCTTGCATATCTAATCTATGTTTGCCTTGACCAAATGTCGCTATGCATCTGTGGCTTGACAGTTTGTTTAGAATCTTCCTTCCTGGAATGTACAGAGTATGTCATGCTTTCATTAATATTTGGCTTGTGCCGGAAGGCATATATTGGGCCTCATTACAAATCAGGCGGTCCAGAAATAACGGTGGCGGTAAATCCGCCGCCACCGTTGTTTCCGGACCGCCTGATCCCGACTCTTGCAGGCGGGAGGTGATGTTCCCGCCAGGTTTGACCTGGCGGGTTTAACACCGCCCGCCTGCAGGCAGACGAGGAAACACCGGCAGCATTACGAGATGCTGCCGGTGTTTCCATGATCCCCATTCCCATTGAGTCCAATAGGACGGGAATGGGGATTAACACCATTCCGCCTCCGTTATTCCCGGAAAACCGGGGTTGTAATGCCGCGGTAATTCTGGGAATCACGGAGGTGGAATGGTAATATGAGTCCGGCGGTAACCAGGCGGTTTTACTGCCTCGGTTACCGCCGGACTCGTAATGAGGCCCCTTGTCTCTTATCTTATTTGTACCGGGCTGTTCAAGATTTGGGGCCTGCACACTCACTGAGCTAATCATTCCTTGCATAAAACATGTTTTTCTGAAGAGCTCAGCAGCATTCAGGCTGCGATCATTTTAAGCTGCAAATGGAAAACACCAAATGGGTCTGAATGCACAAGATGGAGTCAGAAAGTGAGCAGCAAATACAAGAGCTTAGACTAACAAAAATGGATGCTGTTTTACAAGCGCTTCCGTCATCAAAGCATCTTTAGCAACCATCATATGCTGCAACAAGGCATTTTCAGCTTTAAACTTCTGCACTTCAGTTGACAATGCCTGGACCACATACACAAGCTCCTGCATCTGTGCCATGGTTGCAATCTTCTTTTTGCATTTCAATCTCTCACGTCTCTCTCCTGTAGTTTCCGTGGGATCTTCAATTTCTACAGTAGTTGCGGTCTTGCCCTTTGGTTTATTCCAAAGTTTCTGAGTGCGGAGAAAAGGACGACCATCCTCCTTCACCATGGTGTATCCTGAAACTCAGGCAGGAGGTACACAGAGGCGGAACCAAAGGGCAGTGCCGCCCAAGACAGGGAAAAAGCCAGTCCAGCTTAAAAAACCCTGTTGTTGTAGTCCCTTGACAGCAGTAGTAGAGTATCCGGTAGAGAAGGCAGCAGGTAAGCAAGCAGCAAAAAGCAGAATAATAGGGCTGGAAACAAGCAAAGGAGGGCAAAGGAAGCACAAAAGTCTCACCCAAGGAGAAAGAGTACTCTGGAGGGTTGAAACGCGCTGAGCGAGTCCCGCTATGGAAAGAAAAGCTGATGCGCGCGGGCGTCATGATAGAATAAACTAGACCGGCACTCCAAGCTGCGGAAGGAACGTCAAGGCAAGTCAGCCCTCCTTCTTCATCTGTGCTGCTGTGGCAATCTATCACTCAAAAGTGATAGTGTAAGTAGATTTACGGATTGCCCTTTGCGCTGGAGTAGTTTGACCAGAGACCAGTGGGACTGGTAGTCCCTCCAGCATTGCATCCTCCTCTACTGTCCACCATAGAGCATTCAGCAGGGTCCACTGTGTGACAGATGGACATCTACAGTGTTTTTGGGGTATGTTGTGTTAGAGCAGGATCAGAGGAGATTGGCACTTAGGGTGCTCTTCCATTGTGATTAGTAAGAGTGGGAAAATGTTTTTCCACAAGAAATCATTTGTTGGCATCTACCTAGCCAATGTTTTCTTTTGAATAGTGATTACCCCCACCTTAAACTGGAAGTGAAATTATAGTGTCCTACTTTGTATTTTCAAAGGGTTTTGCACTGCAAGATCATGCAGAATGTATTGCATTATTTATTATTTTTCATGCTCTATTTTTCACATGCATCATTTTCCATTTACTATATTCAATATGTACTGTGTGTGCTAGCAACTTGTTGTGATATGTATGGCAAAAGCAAGCAGTTAAATGGCAAAAACATTTGTTACCACTACCACAACACAGATAATGACAATTAATATCTGATTACGTTTCAATTTGAAATCGGTGTCTACCAGGTCCATAATTTGTATTGCTGGTGAATTACAGTTTTATTGGTGTACTCATCATTGCTTATAGTGCTAAACTCTATGGTTATCAGAAGCTAAACCTGTACAAGGAAGGACTATAAATTACATGATATATGTTGTATCACATTTCAAATAATACTTTCTGATTTTCTCTTTTAACTTAGAGCTCACCTGCCAGTCCACAGCCAATTGATGACGTCCTCCTGGGAGAAGTAAGTAGTTGTAAACAGCAGAATATCTTTACTAACCATTTCCTTTCCTCAAAAATACGCCATTTATATTCAACATGCTTTCTACCAAAGTAAAGGATATCTCTCAGTATAAGGTTCACACTAAAATGATCCTACTGCAATTCCTATTGTTTTTCCATCAATTAACTGGACGTGTGTGAAAAGTGTAATTGCCCTTCTTCAAGGACTTTTTTGGGCCCATTCTACCAGACCTCGTTCTAATAAGGGCATCAATTTTCGTGAGTGAATATGTTCATCTACCTCCTTTGCTTTGCAGTTTCAGCCCACCACATTTTCTTATTGTTTTTCTTATCCAATTCTTTCATGGTTCTGAACACCTTAAACCTATTGAGTAGACTGTCAAAATATGTTTCTGGCGAACTAACTTTAGTCCTGTTTCTCTACCCTCTACATGATCATTCCTTCTTTGACACCCTGAAATCTGCCCTTTTTTGATATTGAAGTGTCCCACGCAAATCTAATCAGAGCAGTATATTAGTATATTGAATTTGATGTACTTTCATGAGAATTTGTTTTCAGACATAAACATATAGTGAAGGCAAGTGCTTATGGGGAAAGAAGGGTGTATCATCTTCTGTATCCATAATAAGCAGTTAGAATTAAATGAAATTGATGTATTAAACCAGAAAATGGAAGAGCGATTAATGTATTTGTACTTAACATTATTTTTCTTTTTTTTCCTGTAGGATCCCTTTGAAGCTTACCATGCCATTGAACACACTCTTGAGGCCCCTGTTGAGAGGGTAACCATATATAATGTTAGACATTCCTGTAATGCAGTTTCAATTGTGCTCTTCGCAAAAATGATTGACACTTTCATTCAATAGGGATTATTCAAATCCTTTCTGGATCATTGGGAGCCCACAGTCAATCAGAAACCTGGACTTTTGTGTGCCGTTCTAATTAGTACTCAGAATGTGTGTGTCTATAAGGCCAGCTGCATCAAACGTCCACTCTGTCTGACTGCCCTCACTTTTTCTGTGTGTCTCCACCTTCTCTTTTCTGGGTTTGCTCTAGGCCAGCTAACCTGACTCCTTCTGCCACTGGAACAGGCATGCCGCAACATCTGCTCCTCTTACTTCTGACTCTCATTTCTGTGCCTAGCTTCACAGCGTTCTATATGCCAATCTATATAACCCCAATCCTCCCTCCTGCCCTTGCCCCTACTTCTCTCTGCCAATGTGGAACTCCGGGGAAAGCATAGCAGCTTGTTGGGGCTATTTTTGGCATGCCTTGCCATTTGTTTGCCAAAGCCTCTCACCTCAAATAATTTAGTGCCATACACTTGGGTGGTCGATGTAGATGAACTGCTTGCCAGTATTCTTATTATGGGTTAGCTTAGACTTCAACCCTTTTATAATTTTTCTTCATGAGATACAACAATCTCCATATATGTGGAGTTTAGTCAACAAGTGTGTTGGTGTTCCGTTCAATACTCCTTTGTAGGTGATGCATGGAATGGTGAATATGATCCTGGCACGGAGGTGATCCAGTGAAGCACACACAATGTAACCTAAAGAAACCTAAGAAAGACATTACTAAGCAGAGATACACAGCCAACTGGGGTTTGTGGAGCAACCAGAAACAGCTCTGGAGTTCACAACAGTCCACCTAATGGAAATACAGAAACTAATCCTAAGGAAAAAATGCAGTGTCCACAAGAGTTCAAGTTTCTGCAAATACCCGGACAAGGCCATCACTTTTGCATCCATTTGCTGGGGGTAGACCAGTGCGAAAGAATCACCTAGATGATGGGTCTTTGGTGAGTAGGAGTCGGACACCAGATGGTGAGGTGCGTAATCCCCTTTCATGTAAAAGCTTTACCCCATCCTATCAGGTAGGATATTTAGGAACTCAACCGCCCTTTTACAACACAAACACTTTCTCACAGACAGCTCGCTATGAGAGAAAACGGTCTAACACCCGAGCTGTATACCTGATGTGTCCCAATACAATGGTCAAACAAGGTCAGGTAATTAATGACCATCACACACACCTGGCTTCCACTACACTTCCCTACATGGATAAAAGCCGGAGCACAGGAGCACACTCGGAGCGGCAAAGCACACGAGGAAACAGCAGTTCCAACATGGCAGCTTAACAAAAGGAGAAAGATGGCAAAACAGAAGGGGATCGCAAGGAGGGAATTTCCCTTGACCTTTTCGATGAGGAACCGTTCCTTTCATGAAGCGTTGAGAATAGAAAGCGTAAGCCCAGGAAACCACGCTGAGAAATCCTGCATTGTGTGTCGTGGGTACCCGTGGCCCACCCGCATCGATAATCAAGGCAGGGATTATTGGCAGCTGCGGTCGTACTGTCCTTGGCTCCAAAAACAAAGCAGCTTCAATGAAATCAACACAGCCGGTGAGTTGGGGAGATCGATACAAGACAGGTCTGTGGTGAAGTCAAGGTTGCAAGTGGCAACATTGTATGGCGAGCAGTGGGAAGAACATTGTATGAAATGTGTGTTAAAACCAACGCAGGTAGAGTTCGAGGTTCGGGTCAGAGCTGCTGGAGCTTTTCTTTGTTCCCTGCACACACAGACTGTTCTAGTCTGCTTTAAACTTCCATTACCATCACAAACTAATTGGCCATCATTGACCTTACTCTCCCTTGCATGGCTACCTCACTAGATGTTCAACGGTTTGGCAAACTGCATCTGTTTGTTTTGGAGCTTGTACCTGCTCTGTTTTTTGTTTTTGAACACGGTTTATTTCTTTTTAGGCAGCGGGATAGCCTTCGGCTGCAGCGTTTGACTTCGAACCCGCTTACCTTCACTCAACTTCTAATATATTATTTTTATTTTGGGTGCCTCGCATCTATGTCAGTCCGAGGCTCAGCTCGGAGCTGCCAGAGCATTTCTTTCTTCCCTAAACACACAGACTGTTCTACTTCCATTACCATCACCATCGGATTGGCTCTGGTAATATAATGTGTCAGCCATATACTGTTGGCTGCCGACTGCGCAGCGGTCAGGCGCAGCGGGAGCATGTTGGGCGCAGCGGGAGCATGCCCCCTGAGCTGAAGTCGGGCCAAAGTCCAGCATGTCTGTACCCATCCGGCCCACGGACGGGCTGGACAAATTGTTTAATGGCGTGGCTCCTGTACTGGTGCAGGCTCTTTCTTGTGATTATACACCTGGGTCACATGTTGGCTTCCTTGAACCTTTTTTTAGATCTATAAGCAGACCTTCAGATGAAGTTCTCTTTAAAATCAACAGTCCTCGGGTCACTATTTTAGATAATCTTTTTGTTTTGACTGCATGGACGACCTGGGTCTCCACCAATTTGTGAGTGAGTCTACCCATAAGCTAGGGAACACGCGTAACCTAGTGCTGGCTGACAAATCTGAACTATCCATCTTTCCTGCAGAACCTGTATTGTGGTCCGACCACTATCTCCTGACCATCTCTATGAACGTCGGGTGCACGTTGCCTAAGAATCCTCCCCCTAGAGTACTGCAACGACGGTGGCGCTTGGCCAATCTTAAGGCCCTGCTGTCATTAGTGAGTGCGAAATGCAGCCTAGCCCAGGAGGTAGACCTTTCTTACCTGTCCCGCTCATTTGGAGCGGCAGCAGACATAGTCACCCTCCTCAGACGAATTCAGCCACAGAGGCTTCCATCTGAACCTTGGTTCTCTGAGCAGCTCAAACTAGCTTGCCTCAAATGTAGGCAGGCAGAGCGGAAATGGCGCTGCACTTACAATCCCAATCTTAGAACGCAATATTGGCAATGCGCCGATGGTTACTTTGCTGCCATTTTGGCAGCCAAAAAAGCCTTCTTTGAACAAAAAATCGATAAAGATCTTAGTAAGCCCAGAGAACCTTTTTCAGTGGTCAAATCATTGTCTTCCACTGCCAACCCTACCACCTCTGTGATCCCGTTTTAGGAACTCTGTGACTCGCTGTCTCAGTTTCTTATTACAAAAATTGATAGTATTCTGGCTAATATACTGGTGGCGTCTCAGGCTACCGCCCCAGACAGAGGGGGTCCAGTCGCTACCTTGGAGTCCAGCCACCCTGAATGGTCCCTCTTTCCCATGTTTTCCGAGACACTGGTTAGTGCATCGATAAACCAACTTAAGTCATCGGCCCCATCAGATCCGGTGCAACTGTGAGTGATGAAGGATATAGCCACTGTGTTTCTGGGCGTAATTACGCAGGCCAATAATATGGTCTGCCAGTCAGGCAATATGTCACAGGAGCTGATACTGTTATTCCACTTCTTAAGACGCCTTCCTTAGACACCTCACTCCCTTCTCATTTTTGTCCAATCTCACTGTTGCCCTTTTTTATGACACTCCTAGAGGCCTTGATCTCCCCACTTCTTTCATCCTTCCTGAAGACCTCAGGGATCTTTGACCCTGGCCGGGGTATAGAGAGTGTCCTGGTGTCGGTCCAGGATGATATGGCAAGGCTGGTCGATACTGGTGGGGTGGGGGCTCTGATTCTGCCAGATCTGTAGCGGCATTTGACACCATAGACCACCCTACATTGCTGACCCACCAAGCCAGGCTGGCACCAAGTGCTTGCTTGGTTCACCTCGTTCCGGGTAGAGAGAGGCAAATACCTTTGCTTTCCCCCTTTCTTTCACTTCCCTGCTCTCTTCCCTGTGGGGTCCCACAGGGCTCCGCCTTGTTCCCTATACTCTTTAACATCTACATTCGGCCACTTGCGTGTCTCATCTGCTCCTTCGGCATCAGGTGCTACTCCTATGCTGACGACATTCATATCCTGATCCGGCTAGATCTTGAGCAGGCTGAAGTGTCGCTGTGCCTCTGTCAGTGCCTGTCTGTCATGGGAGATTGCAAGAACCACAACTGGCTGAAACTTAACAGAGACATGATGGAGGTTTTCGTGGTTGGTGCGCCCCCTGATCCTTCTCTCTTGGTATCCTCTTTTTGACCACCCACGCTTGGTCCAATCCCCATTCCCGTCACTACGGTTAAGAATCTTGGGGTTGTGGTCGCTTCTGCTCTCTCCATGGATCACCAGGTCTCGGCCGCATGGAAAGCAGGACACTTTCATCTGAAGATCCTGTGGAAGGTGCTTCCCTTATACCTTTTAAACTCAGGCTACCAGCTGTAGCTGCTTTGGTCCTGAGCCGCTTGGACTACTGCAATGCACTTTTTCTTGCTCAGCCCAAGGGTCTTGTCCAGCGGCTTCAACGTCTACAAAATCTTGCTGCCCGAGTGGCAACTGGATCTCCTTATGGAACCCATATAACTACAGTCTGGCATGCCTTGCACTGGCTACCTGTAGCCCAGCGCTTAAATCACTCTGTCTGGTCCATCGGGCCCTCCATGATCAAGGGACTGAATATCTTCGGGACAAATGTGTCCATTATCTCCCTAATCGGACGCTCCACTACATGTCTGCTAGCCTTCTATGTGTGCCTTCCTTCTGCCGTGTGCGAGTTGGAAAGCGGTCCTTCTCTGTGGCAGCGGCTCAACTTTGGAACAATCTACTGCCTCCATTAAAAAATCTCTCTAATCATCTTCATTTCAGGAAATCCCTGAAGACCCTTCTTTTTTAGGAGGCACCGTCCAACCTGTCCCTTTGCCTTTCTAGTGCCAAGATACCTTTTGGTGACCATGTGCTTTAGAAGCTTTCTTAACATAACAAAGTTGAACTGCAGATGAGTGATTGAACTTTGAAACCAAGATATGATACCTTCGACAGAGTGGTCCAGCACCGCGTGTGTGCTCAATCGAAGGTCTCTATAAGGTACCCAACTGAGAGTTTTGGCAAAAGATTGTGAATAAAAGTGGTCCTGCATTGGGTCAACCAAAATCCTGCGCACAATTGAAAGTCTTCAATGTTGATTCAGTAAAGAAAGTTGATAACAAAGTAGATAAAATTGGTCCAAGCCCGGCAGAGGGAGATCAATTACAAGCTTTGCGTTAAAGCAGATCTGAGTCTGGCGGAGGGGGATCCGGGGTGAACAGTGAATCGTCCGAGAAATTGGATATGTGGAAAACCTGAGAACATTGTGCTAAAGTGGATCTGAGCCCGGCAGAGGTGGGTCCGAGGTCAATAGTAAATCACCTAGAGAAAGCATTGCATTTGGAAAATACAACAAGGAAAGGAACTTTATTGTTTGTGTGTTGCATCAGGCCCTCTGAAAGAAGGCAATGATGTTGAATTTTTGAAATGCACCCGGCAGCTAGAGAAGCCAGAGACTCTGCTAAGCTCCAGCGTGTTGCCTTGTCCCGTGCTGAAAACGTGGGAACGGGGAGCCAACGGCTCAGATATCCTGACATATCATTTCTTGAACACTTCTTTTTGCTTAACATTGTTCCTGCACACATTTGTATTTAGAGGTAAGGATTGGCAATAGGTTTAGCAGCGGAAAGTGGGAGAGAAAGTGGTCTGTGGTGGTCGTAGTCTTTCAATGCTTGCTGCCATAGGAGGCAGCACATCGGAAGGATGCACTGAGCTGAAGCCTTTTTGAAGCTATTTGGTCCATAGATTGCAGAGTTGGAAGTGGGAGAGAAAGTGGCCTGTGGTGGTCTGCAGGAGTTGAGGGAGTTGTGGCCAGATGGTCTCCCGCAATTAAGTAAGTCCTCTTGGTGGGAAGGCTGACTGGCAGATTGAAGTTTTCCTATTCCCCCCTCATCCATGCCCTCATTTTTACATTGTTTGGTGGTGATTGTGGGGGTTCTGATCCATGGAGGGCGGTTCCTTGACTGTGTTGCCTCTTCATTTTAAAACTCGCCCCTATTCCATTAACCAGATGGACTTCTAGAAAACAACATATGGCCTTCAAAGCCCCTTGTTTTTAAGAGGGAAACAGCAGAATAGTCTGCCCTCTCAGGCACAGGGAAAACCTGTCCCGCCTCGAGCCAAGAAAGGAAAAAAGCAAGCGACGGGGCCGGCTAAACAAACAAAAACTATGGGTTATTTCAACCAAATGTTGCCCCCCCCCCCCCCACAATGCCCAAAAAATCTCAGATTCGTCCGCCTACATCGGTAATCACTTTGTGGGAACCATCAGATGCCATGGCACAGCCCTCTTCCCTCGATAATTCTTTCGCAATCGACAACAATAGATCTCTCCTTAACCTTTGGGAAAACTTTAGGAGGAGATCTTTGGGAATGGAAGTACCGGCCCAAACTCTAACCTTGGCCACTAATTTCTCTGGTAATCTGGTCCTGGATAAATTTGCTTCTACGTCCATCAGTGTTGATGAAGATAGTAAATCAGAAATGGATACCACATACAGTGGTGACCTGGATTTTGGTGAGGGCAAGGGTGGTACCTTTCAGGCTATACAATCCATTGAATCGAAATTGAAAGCCCTTATGTTATTAGTTACCAAACTGGCTGAAAACCAATTAAACACTAGTTCTCTCTTGGAAATCATTATGCAGAGGATAGTTACTGGTGAACACTTGCAACCAAAAGAGAGTTCTGTTCTGACCAAGGTGGGCAGTTACCAACGGCGGCATTTAAAGCGCATAGAAGCAAGAAGGTTAAAGCCAGTGGCCCCCTGGTGGGGTCAATGGGGGCAGGACCCAACAGGTCTCCACGAGTGGTAGAAAGTGAACAGGGCATGGTGAACATTGTGGCCCACTAGTTGGATCATGCCCTTGAGGCCCTTTGTGCTGAGATGTGTGAGAAACCTGAAGGTGTCTCACCCACTAGTCCCCAGAGATTTCTCATCCAGGTGGCCAGGACATGGCCATCGCTATTGGATCCAGTTCCGAGGTATAGACCAGTTGGGGAGGATCACCTCGATGGGGCTCTTTGGGGAGTGGAAGTGGGACACCGGCAGGTGAGAAGCAGTACCCCTTTCCTTATAGCACCTTTTCTCCATCCTACCCCGTAGGATACTTAGAAGCTCTACCCCTTACCCCCTTTCCGATATGAACACTTTCTTACACCTTGAAAGACAACAGACTAACACCAGAGCTGTTTACCTGACATGTCCAAAACACAGGGGTCAGGCAGAGTCAGGCAATTGACAATAACTACACACACATGACAACCCTTTCTGTTCCCCACAGGGATAAAAGGTGAAGCACAAGAGCACACTTGGAGCAAGGACAAACACACAAGGAAGCAGCTATTCCAGGACGGCAGGTCAAGCAGAGAAGAAAGGCGGCAAGACCGGAAAAGCCAACAATGAGGGAGTACCCTTGCCCCTTTTGACCCATACCAGTGAAGCCTCAGTGAAAGGAAAAATAAAACCGGTAATTACAGCTGACGTGTGGTGTAACAGATGTCAACAGTATACAGGACCCTCCTGCACTGATAACCGAGGTGGGAGGTGCACTTGCTACCATGGTGCCCTACTTGACTCTAGGGACAAGAAACAACAAGGTGGCGGCAGCAGCTGCAGCTTTGAGACTTTTCGGCAGAGCGCATGCAACATGGTCTAACGTGGAGGAAAAATAGCTACATGGCCTGTTCTTTCCTCCATGTTCCTGTGTCAAAACAGCCAAAGCACGACCATCCTTTTTGTACATAAATAACACAAATTCTTTAGTGTAATTTGGTGTGCCAAATACTGGCGCGGAACTTAATGCAGTTTTGAGCAGATCAAAAACGTCCTGACAAACTGTATCCCAAGGTAGAGGTAGAGCTACATCTTTTCTTGTTAGTGCTAACAAAGGCTTAATTAAAAGGGAAAAATTTGGAATCCATTGCCCGAACGAGGGGACAAGCAAGGATGCACGCTGGCTGCACTACTCTTCAAGATCAATCTGGCAGACCTACCAGTGGCATTTGTCAATTGCAAAGCCTTTGCACCAAAAATAAACGGTCAACAGATAACTTTGTCTGAGCTAGTTTTGTTAGACACCACGCAGATTTGTCTCCTGCGTCTTCTGAACCACCTGATTGTGTATCTGAAGGACAACGATTTGCAGCTAAATAAGCAAAAGTCGAAAATAATGTCTTTTGGAACCAACCACGGAAAAAGAGGGAACCAATTCAAATGGGTTGCTGCAGAGGAACACCTAGACAAAATAACTTCCATTCGATACCTTGGTGTTATGTTCAACAAATCCATTAGAGAATCAAATTGGATTCTTGATCTAAAAAATAGAATGAGAAATCTAACACTACAAGGCATGAAATTAAACGCAGACTACGAGAAATTTACCATGAAACCGGTCTTAATGTTCTACCATCAGAAAGTGCTGGCCACAATCACGTTTGGGAGCGAAACCGGGTTAAACATCGGCAGTTCTGTGTGAGATGCGCTAGAAGGCCAAATTTGGCGCAGAGTGTTACATCTACCAAGATGTTTGCCTAACGATTCCATACGATATGAGCTTGGGCTGCAGTCCATGTCGGCGATGGTGCTGTGGAAATACATCTCGATGTGGAGGAAAATGTCACTAACACGGGCAACCCCTGCTTATAAAATGTTTGCCTCCACAGCTGGAAGATCTCCCAACTGTCATGCCTGTCCAACCCTTCAAGTCCAGACAACAGAGGTCACATGCCTGTTATATGGTGTGGGCTAACCAGGGCCCACACCAGCACTCACACGCAGTCACGCATCCATACACCAGGGACACATGTGTGTTGCTCGGGTCCCCGGCTCGAACTGCCAGGTTGGCCGTCTTTATGACCGTCTTTATTTCAACCGCGCATGCGCAAGCCTCATTGCCACTCACGCATGCACAACACTGCGTATACACTACGCAACATCCCTCCTTTTCCCCCCAAACAAGAAACAGTTATAATCTGGTGCACTCAACAATAACAGTTCAAAATTGTACTAACAGTCTTCCACCTGTTACGAGGCAGAGTCCATAATGAAGTCTTGGAATCTCTGCGGCGGCTTGCGCCCCGTCCGGCGCGGGTACCTTTGTGCCTCCTCCGGGGGCGTCTCTTGTGTCATGGAGCCTCTGGCAGTCCATCGTTCCTTGGTGGAGATCCTGCGTCAGCCTCTGGTCCCGGCATGTCGCTCACTTCAGGGTTGGGAACCGCCTCAATCCTCTTGAAGAACGACGCATTCCTCGTGACCGTGCCTCGGGCATTGGCTGCTGTGACCATGGACCCCTTGACGTGGGTCACCCCCAACGGCTGCACTTTGTATGGTAAAGATAGCTTCCCTTCTGGCCTTCTGTTCCAAACCAGCACAGTGTCCCCCACTGCAATCGCCTTCTCTGGTAGTTTCCGCCTGACACTCTCCTGCTCGTTCTGGGCGGCCCTTTCTGCTCGCACTCTTGTTATCAATTACCCCCGGGCAGCGTCCTCTGACTTCGGGCAGTAGACCCCTGGGCGCTCGTTTGAAGAGGGCCTCTGCTGGCACGACCCCAGTAGACTGATGCCTGGTCGTGCGGTATTCGCGCAGAGGATCAAACAGACTGTGTCAGAGTTCCTCCCCTCCATTCAGCGATATTCGAAATACTTTATTCAGCGTCCGCATGAAGCGTTCCACCTCCCCATTTGCTCTGGGCCAGAGAGGGGTGACCTTCCGATGTTTGATCCCTCTTTCCTCACAGTACTGAGCAAACTGTTGCCCCTGGAACGGCGCCCCGTTGTCCGAACAGATCTCGATGAGGAACCCATGGGTGGCAAACACCTTCTCCAGGGCCAGAATGGTGTGGTCACTGGCATTGGATTCCACCAGTTCCACCTCCGGATAGCACGACCACTGGTCTACCACTGCCAAAAAGTACATTCCTCGGCCCGTGGATCCGAAGTCTGCATGCACCGTCCCCCATGGGCATTCACTTCTTTCATGGCCTGGATGGGCGGCCCTTTCTCCACAGGACTCGCCGCCTGGCAAGGTATGCATGCTCTCACAAATTCGTCCACCCTGCTCTCCAGGTTCGCCGTCCTCTGGTGCCCTTTGTGGGCGAGCTGCAGTACCTTGCCCACCAGTGCTCGTGGGACAACGATTTGGTGCCCCCTGAACAAACGACCGTCATCAGCCACTGACAGCTTGTGGCTTGCCCTCCAGAGAGCCTGTAGATCCTTCCATGCACCATCGCCCCTCCTGGCATTGTTCATGAGCACTTCATGCCACTCTCCACTGGCCACGGCCTCCATGATTATCAGGAATACTTCGTCCGCATTCGATTCTTCTGCAGTCTCTTGGTGTGCCAGGGCTACAGGCAGCACCGACTCCACCACCAGGTGCACCGCTTCCACACAGTCTGCCACCTCTGCAGAGTCTTGGGGGCGCCCCACCCCCGGGTGGCGGGACGGATAGTCTGCTGGATTGTGCGTGCCAGGACGATACAGCAGCTTGACTCCGTATTCCATGAGTGAGAGCATCCACCTCTCGATGAGCGGCGGGGGCTTGGACGATGCCCCAGACATGATCGGAATCAGGGGCTTGTGGTCCGTCACGACGACTACAGGCTTGCCTAGGCTGTAAATCCGAAAATGCTTGCAGCCCCATAAGATGGCCAGGGCTTCGCGCTCAATTTGCGAATATCGCCTCTCAGTCTCGGTGAGCGCCTTGCTGGCATAGGCAATGGGCCACATGGTCTCCTCCGGGTCCACCTGCATGAGGACCGCTCCCAGTCCCACCAGGCTGGCGTCAACCACGATCTCCGACTCCTGGTCTGGATTGAAATACGCCATTGTCTCTTGCCCCGACAGGGCGTTCTTGATGTCAGCAAACGCTCTTTGTTCCTTCCCCGTCCAGGCCACATCAGCCCTGGTCAGAGCCCGCAAGGGTTCCGACAGCGAGGCCAAGTCACGAATAAATCGTCCACAGTAATTGACCATGCCCAGGAAGCTCCTAATTTCTGCGGGTGACTCTGGCGGGGCCGCCTCTTGAATGTCCCGTACCTTCTCCGGGTCAGGTGAGATGCCTCCGGCGTGGAACACAAACCTGAAAAATTCTATCCGGTCTTTCAAAAACTCACACTTTTGCCGGTGCAGGGTTAGTCCCAGGGCTCGGAGTCTCTCCAGAGTGTTCTCCAGGCGCTTCAGGTGCTCAGCTTCCGACCTTGCGAACACCAGGATGTCGTCCGACATGTTGATCACCCCTTTTAGCCCCGACAGGGCTCCCCGGATGGCGTTCTGGAAAACTTCTGCTGCCGACGAGACCCCGAAGCTGAACCTCTTAAACTGGTACAGCCCCTCGTGAGTCGTAAAGGTCCTAATGTATCTTGACTAGGGGTGAAGCTCCAGTTGATGGTAGCTGGACCTCAGATCCAGTTTAGAAAAGACTCTCGCTCCCTGTAGCTCGCCGACTGTGTCATCCAGGGTGGGCATGAGATGACGTTCCCTTTTGATCGCCATGTTCGGCAACCTCATGTCCACGCAGATGCGGACAGCTCCCGGCTGTTTGGGCTTTGGGGCGACCACAATCGGAGAAACCCAAGGGGTCGGGCCTTCCACTCTCTCAATAATGTCTAGGTCAACGAGTGTTTGTAGCTCCTTCTCCACCTGTGCCCTCAGGTGGAACGGGATTTGGCGATGTTTGAGTGCTGTTGGTCTCACCGACCCATCGATGTGAAGCCTGATGGGATCCCCTTTTAGCTTCCCGATCCGTTGGAAGATGGTGTCAAAGCGCTGCAGTGGGCGCTCTAGGTCAGTGTGATAAACGGCGAGCGTGAAGTGTACTATATTTAGGGCTATGGAGGCGGCACAGCTTAGGAGGGAGTGCGGGCTCACACTTGTCACGAAGAACCTCACCTTAATCTTGCTCTACCCATGGGACACTGGCGCCACAAACCCCCCCTGGATTGGAAGCGGCGTGTCTCCCCCAAAAGCATATATCAGCGCCTTGGATTCCACCAACTCGGCAGCACCCGGGAGGGCTTCGTAATGTTCAGTCACTAGCACACAAACTGATGCCCCCATATCTATGAGAACTGGGGTGGGAACCTCCCCGATGTTCACTGTGCATGTCGGTTGTCGGCTTCCTCTGGGACCAGTGGCAATGCTTGAGATGAAGAAGATTTCCTCTTCCTCCTCTTCCTCCTCTGCTATGTTCAGGTCTTGCAGGCCTTGCTCCACTGACGACACACCCATAAACCTCCGGGTGTTGCTCCTGTCAAGTCTCACTGGCCCCCTCGAGGCCGCTACCAGGGCGGATGCCCTGCACACCCTTGCGTAATCTCCCTGCATGCCACACCAGTCACGGACACGCATCTTTGCTTGGCACTCCCCCACATGTGGCAGGTCATAACCACAATAGGGGCACGACTGTGCGTTGCCAGGCACAGGAGGACCATCCCCCCGCCTTAGTGTCCATCGTGCCCTCCCTGGGGCAGAGCACCCAATGGCAAACGCTTCTTTGCCCTTGTCAGGGTGCGTGGCCGCATACATCTTCACCCCCCTGGCCTCCGCCAGTTCGTAAGCTCTCCCTGTGTCAAGGATCTGCTGTAGGGTCAGACCAGGCTCTCTCAGCACTTGCCTCCTTAACTTCCCCGAACTGCACCCTTGCAGCAGCTGGTTCCGGACCATCTCCTCCTCATTCACTCACCTGCAGGAGCTTGCTAGGTGCCTCAGTCACGAACAGAACTGTTCAAGTGATTCCTCTTCTTGCTGCTTCTCCGCACACATGACGAATCTGTCAAAGTCTACATTTGCCATGGGAAGAAAATTATCTCTTAGAGCCTGTTTCACTGCATCATACGTGACCACCGGGATGTTGAGAGAGTCATAAATTCTGTGGACCTCCGTGCCTGCAGAATACACCATGATGGCAATTTTCGCTTCGTCATCCTCCTCCCCAGAGGCCCTGAAAAACATTTCTAGTTTCTTGACCCACAGGAGCCACTTCGGCCCCAATTCGGCCAGTGGTGTCAAATTCAGGCATGGGGGCTAATGTGCTGTGCATCCTGCGTGGGACAGGCGCAGGGGCACCCTCTTCTTCTCCTTCCTCACCCTTGATGATGGCAGGGTAAAGTACTCACAGACTGTTGCTTCTCGAAGGTGGAGAGATGGCCCAGTCACCAGATGAAATGGTGGGAGCCCGACACCAATGGATGAATATGGAAAAACCCTGTGGGTCTAGGTATGGAAAGTTCTAGGCACCCTCTTCTGTTGTTCTTGTCATCCTTTGTCTTTTTTTTTGATGCCACAGCCCTGCTGCAAGCTAGGTCTGTGGAAAGTTCCAAAAATGTGCTTATCAGGCAATGGGGATCGCAGCCGGCCCACGAGCACCCTCCTGGGCCGCAACCGCTGCGATCCGCGTGTGAATCAAAATGGCCGTCAGCCGCGCGAGTCCGTGCCGACACGGAGCAAAGCCTCTGTCTCTGATGCCTTCGGAGCGGTGATATAATGCTCCAGAGTCGTCCTCGTCACCAGTGTTATATGGTGTGGGCTGACCAGGGCCCACACCAGCACTCACATGCAGTCACGCATCCATACACCAGGGACCACACAGGGCGCATGTGTGCTGCTCGGGTCCCCGGCTCAAACTGCCGGGTTGACCATCTGTATTTCAACCACGCATGCGCGAGCCTCATTGCCGCTTGCGCATGCGCAACACTGCCTATACACTACGCGTTCTCCTGCAGTGCATCTCTACTGTGCTCCAATTCCGCTTGGAGCAGTCGGCGAGTCAACAGCTGACTTTACACCGCTTTCTCCTGCGGTACTCCTCTACTGCGCTCCGATTCCGCTCAGAGCAGTTGGCGAGTCAACAGCTGACTTTACACCGCGTTCTCCTGCGGTGCTTCTCTACTGCGCTCCGATTGCGCTCGGAGCAGTCGGCGAATCAACAGCTGACTTTTCACCGCGTTCTCCTGTGGTGCTTCTCTACTGCGCTCCGATTCCGCTCGGAGCAGTCAGCGTGTCAACAGCTGACTTTTCACTGCGTTTCCTGCGGTGCATCTTTAACAGTTTTTCCTGTGCTTCATTACTACCCAGAAAAGCCAGCGGCACCATCAGTCAGCATTTCACTGCATTCCCTGCGGTGCCTCTCTACAGTTTGCCAGTGCTGCATTTCCAATTGGTGTAACCAGCTGGGCATACAGTCGGTTTCTTCCCTTTCTGAACATTATCCTCACTGATCTACAAGGGCTTACCATCCAGCAATCATCTTGAACCTCAATCATCCTTTATCCATTATCCAATTGGGGGTTCCCTTACAGGACTAGTGCACTGGACTCTGTGGACGCTATCCTGGGTGCACCAACCCGACTCTAGTGCGTCCCTCGTTCCGTTCGGGTTAGCTCCTGTACTAACTTCCTTACCATTCGTTGTTCCTTGGATTACCTTTTGGACTTGGATTCGAGCTGTGACTGTCCTCCTCACAGGTTAGTGTTACTTAGAAAGACTAATAGTTTCTTATTTAGATCTTGGCATAGATTCTAAAATTATCCTTCTTCTATTCACAGTCCGGTGGTTTTGGTTCTTACACGCCCTTTCCACTAATTACTCTCTTTAGCTGTTGATTCCACCCAGCTAGAGAGTGACATTAGTTGGAAGGTCTAATATTGACGGACATCGCTCTACTCCTCGTCACTCTGGGGCAACTCCAATTGTATCCTTTTTGAGTATCCATCTGTATCCTTTGATTGGTGTAGTAGTGGTATTATCTGGTTGTAACACCAACAGACTGTTGAAGGAATGGTCTTTGAGGATTCTTGTCCAATTGCCAATGCTAACATCGACACACAAACACTATTAAACAATACTTATTCCGCAAAGAAAAAAGTGGCCCTCTGTGACTGGCTCTCAACTATAAATAAATGTGCATCTCATACGATGACACTAAATTTAGGTCGCGAAGCGAGAGGTGTGAACATGACCGCTAGACACCTAGAGAAGTTCCCCAGTAGGTATCATAGAGATACAATTTCTACACTTGCGATTGAACCTTTACCACACAAAGGAGATCTTGTTTATTGGACATCTCCCCGAGGTCTTAAATAATCTAAATCGATATTTTGGGACAAGCTGTTGAATCGGTTAAACATCTGGTAATCGAATGCCTAGATCTGAATCTCAAGCAAAGCTTGTTCCTGATGAAATTTGCTCCCAAAAATGACGACTTAGAGACATGGTGGTGGGCAATTCTGTCTGGCAATAATTTATTCTTAACTTGTGCAGTTATAGACTACCTCGATAACAGTTTGAAGATGTAAAGTGATTTGAGAAAGGCTATCCTAAGGATTTGGGGTTAGATTGACATGATGAAAATGATATGTAAATGTAATATGAAGTTTTTAATAAACTAAGAAAGTTACTAAATAAAATAAAATTAAAAAAAATAGCAAGACATCCCGATAAAAGCCCTAACCGCTTTCTGAGTATTTGGTACCGCCATGTCAGAGATGGTTTGTATCCTTTCATGTGCAAGGCACCTCCCTCCTTCGACAGAAGGTAACCTAAATAGGCGACTACTTGTTGACAATACTGGAATTTCTTTAACAATGCCTTATGTCCGTTGTCAGCTAAATGTTTTAGTAACAAAATGGTACCCCCCCTTACAAACGCTCTCCGAATCTCCAGCAACAAGCAGGTCATCTATGTATTGCATCAGTATGCAAGAGGAAGGTAATTCAAGTGTATCTAGTTGTTCCTTGAAGGCCCTACTGTAAATGCTAGGACTTTCGGTGTACCCCTATGGTATTCGGCTGAAAGTAAAGGAACGTCCCTCAAGGGTAAAGGCAAAGAAAGATCTGCTGTCCGGGTGTATGGATATGTTTAAAATGCATTTTTCAAGTCAATCACTGAAAAATGCATAGCCTGCGCAGGGATCATGGTTTGAATGGTAGTGATGTCAGGAACAATGGGAAACTGGGGTGAAACAACCGTATTAATAGCTCTCAAATCAATAACAAAACGGTAAGGTAATGCATTGTCCCCTTTCTTGTAAGCAGGCCAAGTCAGGCTATTGCATGTGCTACCGGAGATTTCTTCTATCACACCTTGATGTACGAGGTCAGAGACAATACTTTTAAGTGCTTGCTCACCATCAACTGAAACTTTATATTGGGGAATGCGAGGCAAGGTGACACCGCTTTTTAAAACTATGCACACTGGTTCGACATCTAGAATTCCAACATCATTGTCATTAATTCCCACAGATGTGTAGGTACTCACTGGGTAAAGGCAAAGCCATAAATTGTGAGTTGGAATTCAGCTTGGAAGGAATTATCAAGTAAACTCCATTCGCAGAGCAGTAAATTAATGCATGTTATTTTTTCAATAAGTTTAGTCCCAGCAGATTTTCACCGCAGTTGGTTTTCAACAAAAATGGACATGAGTCAGTGAAAGGCCCTAGAGAAACCGGCACTGGTTGGGAGACCAGGCTTACCACGGGGTACCAGACAACCCTACTGATACATTTTGTTGCACTGACAGGGATAGCTGGAACCTTTAAGTGGTCAATAGAGAATTGTTGATCTCCTGTGTCCACCAGAAAAGTGTGCTCCCTATCCCCAACTTTCATTTTTACGTATGGTCCTTTCTGGTCTACGGGGATAGGGGTGGGTTCCAGATCCTGCTTCGGACTGTCCTAATGAAATAAAATATCATCAGATGTATAATCCTCAGAAAAATAAGTCTGGGTGGTGTTGAAAATGTTTGCTGCCCTAATGTTCTGCTGCCCAGCTTGATTCCCTGCATTATTGTAATATTGCTGGTTCTGGGATAACTGATTTCTATTTGGCCCCTGCATTCCATTGCTACATGCTCGAGAACCTTCTACCGGACATCCCATTTGCTTTCTGCTGGAGAATCGGACAGTGTGCCCTTCAATGGCCTTCTTGCTTACAATAGGCATTCACAGTTCCCATGTGTGGAGTGATCTGTCCTCTAGGTTGGGCATTCCCTCCCCTTGGTTCCCTTGCAAGTTGCTGCAAGAGCGCCCTAGTTTTTAAATCAACCTTTTTCTTTTCAATCTTCTCCTTCTCACTGTTCACTCTATGCTCATAATACTGGGCCAAATGTAGCATTTCGGATTGTGATTTAGTCTGCCAGGCACTTTCAGAGGCAGTGGTTTGAGACTGAATGTCAAGCAATAGTCCATGTTTGTTTGTTTGTTTATTATTTATAAAGCGCTCCTCTTCCAGATGTACGTGGGCGTATTACAAGACAGCTTAGTAAGTGAAGGATACATGAATGCATCATAATGAAGGTACAAATATACATACATACACATAATGGAAGACAGGCAGTGAACAAAGTGTAAGCATTTACTGAACGTGCGAAAACGCATGATACATTCCATGTAATCAATATTGGCAGCGGTACAACAGGATAAGTGCAGGATAGAAGAGCGAAGGAGTAGCTGGGTTGGGTACTCACGCAGTTTAGGCGGTGGTGTACTTCAAGAGCAGCCACTTTTTGGTGTTAAACCTGAAGCTATTGAAGGTTTGTGTGGTGCGTAAATTCTACAAATTTATCAAAAAACTTCCCTGGTTCAGTACTCAAATCCAGGCCACTGAAATTCCAAAACACTTGCTCCAACCTATTAAAATATTCTGTGCCCCACTCTGTCTTCCCTTGCATGCAGGCGGTCAACTTATCCCAACTAATACATGTCTTTGGCGCCAAGGACTTAATTTTGTTCACAATTTGGTTAGGTAATGTCAGTATACATTGCAGAGGTTTCTTTCCTGCCTTCCTTGTCCTGTCTGCCAGCACAAGGACAGCCCATGTATCGCCAAATGCAGTTGCATTGTCTATGGTTCTGAACTTTTTCCATAAATCTGACGGTAATATGACAGGGAATAACAAGTCTATGGGGGTCATTCCGAGTATGTAGGTAGCCATGCTGCTATTTGCGGCATGGCTTCCCCCATACCGGGTACCGGGTCCGGGTTCCCTGAATGAGGAATTACCGGGCCATCCCGACCTTGGAGGGCCCGGTATTTCCCCATTCAGGGAACCCAGACCCTGTGCATCCCCATTCCCATTCGAGCCCCCATAGGGCTCAATGGGAATGGGGAGCATGCTAGCAACGGGCCCGTTAAGGACGGGCCCATTGTTAACATGCTGGACCGCTCGCAGGTCCCACGAGCGGACCTCGTAATGAGGCGGTAGGGGGTTAACGGGGCCAGCAGCTCTACCGGCCATGTCAACCTCCTACCGCCAGGGTTGCAATGATCCTCCATGTCCCCTATAGTGAAAACAGAGTAGTTCAAAACTGACTCAATTTCTCTATAAATCCTGTGGGATTCTTTCTGATGTTGGGGATGGACTGTTTAAGAGTGTTAACTTCCTGCCTTGAGAAGGGGACATGTACAAATTGAGAGATATAATGCACATCGATAGTCCTCACAGGTACATCGCAAACGGTTGGTTCCTCTTTCTGTGGCACAAGAGTAGGGGGCACTTCTCTCATGGGTAATAGCGCAGTGGGATTCTTCTCAAACCTATTATTTAGGAGCAAAGGTAGATCGAGAGACAGTGAAGTCGGCGGGGTGTCATCAGTAGACGTGTGTTCGTATATTTTATAATATCGGCTGGACAGCAAGATTTTTTCTTAAGGCATTCGTCTTGCAGATATTTAGCCATAACTTGCAACACTTTCCTTTGGATGGATGAGGAATATTGAGTGAAAGTGTCATGTATCTCCATAGGGGAGATAAAGGTATCTGAAATCCATCTGAGAGCATCTCTTGTGATGATGCGCATTTCATCGATATCCCTAATGCGTATGGGTAAAATTATTTTCTGGATATAGGATGTAGCAAGGGTGTGACCTGTCTCTCTGTCTAATTTTAATTGGTGTGGCTTGTTAAACGGAAAATAATTTTATCACGTGTTCATGTATTCTCAGTGGTGTATCTCGGTTATAGGTCAAAACATAAAAATCCTGCAAATCCTGACCACAGAGTCGATAAATTCGCCCCAAATCTGGACCAAGTATTGTTCCATTTGTTCTAGCAATACTCTCTGTTCAGGGATGTTTTCATGAACTTTTAGAGTGCTGGAAGCCGCTGCTATGTTGCCCTCTATATATGGTTCTGCCAATTGCTTTAAGGCCTTTTTTTCGCTCAGAGGGTTCTGCACTATGAGTCACAGTTCTCTGTTTGCTGAGGGGGCATGAAGATGGTAGAAGAGGGTTATCGGAAGTGGCAGGGGTTGTTGGTGGTAACTCCCGTGCAAGATGGAGTGGAGGCCAATAGTCAGAGCGTGTGTCGGGAGCTGGTAGTTGTGGCTGGACTGGAGCAGATGGCGGTGGAACATAGGGAGGGGGTGGTGGTGCTAAAGGAGGTGCTCGTCTTTCATTCAGCAGTTTGTCTATTAGCTCATCAGATGAGTGCAAATCCATTGATGGGTATAATTTCTGTACTTCTAATTGAAAGATCCTATCTATAGCCCTGAGTGCCTCGTCCTGCTTTTGCTGGTCATGTGCTAAAACATTTTCTGCTTGGGTAATGTGTCTGCCAGGCTGCGATTATTTTAAGCTGCAAATGGAAAACACAAATTGGGGCCGAATGCACAAGATAGAGTCAGCAAATGTGAGAGTTTAGACTAACAAAAATGGATGCTGTTTCACAAGGAAAGATCCCCTCAAAGGGGCTTCCATCGTCAAAGCATCTTTAGCGGCCATCATATGCTGCAACAAGTCTTTTTCAGCTTTAGGATTCTGCACTTCAGTTGGCAATGACTGGACCACATTCACAAGCTCCTGCGTCTTAACAATCTTCTTTTGGCTTTTCAATCTCTCATGTCTCTAAACTGTAGTTTCCTGGGATCGTCACTTTCTGCAGTAGTTGCAGTCTTGCCTTTTGGTTTATCCAGAAGTTTCTGAGTGCAGAGAAAAGGACGACCTTCCTCCTCCACCATGGTGTATCCTGAAACTCAGGCAGTATGTACACAGAGGCGGAACCAAAGGGCAGCGCCCCCCAAGACAGGGGAAAAATCCAGTCCGGCGTAAAAAACCCTGTTGTTGTCTCTTGACAGCATTAGTGGAGTAACCAGTAGAGAAGGCAGCAGGCAAGAATAAATGGAGAGCCAGTAGGTGAAAATCGGGAGCAAAGGAAGGAGGAGGGTAGAGAATCCAGTGGAGAAGGCAGCAGGTAAGCAAGCAACAAAAAAGAACAGAAGAATAGGGCTGGAAACAAGCAAATGAGAAGCAAAGAAGCACGCGAGAGAGTCCCTCTGTGGAAAGAAATGCTGGCGCGCATGGGTGCCATGATGGAATAAACTAGAACGGTACTCCAAGCTGTGGAAGGAACATCAAGGCAAGCGAGAAGTTCTTGTCCATCTGGCGCTGTGTCAATCTGTCACTGGGAAGTGATGGTGTAAATAGATTTATGGATTGCGCTGTACACTGGAGTCGTTTAACCAGAGACCACTGGGACTGGTAATCCCTCCAGCATTGCATCCTCCTCTCCTGTCGACCATTGAGCATTCAGCAGGGTCCACCGTGTGACAGATGGGCACCTGCAGTGTTTTTGGGGTGTGTTGTGTTAGAGCAGCATCACAGGAGATTGGCACCTAGGGTGCTCTTCCACTGTGATTAGTAAGAGTGGGGAATGTTTTTCCACAATAAATCATTTGTTGGCATCTGTCTAGCCATGGTTTTCTTTTGAATAGTGATTACCTCCACCTTTCGCTGGAAGTGAAATTATAGTGTCTTACTTTCTATTTTCACAGGGTTTTGCACGGCAGATTCATGCAGAATGTACTGCATTATTTATTATTTTTCATGCTGTATTTTTCACATGCATAATTTTCCATTTACTGTATTCAATATGTACTGTGTGTGCTGGCAACTTGTGATATGTATGTCCAAAACAAGCAGTTAAACGGCAAAAACATTTTTACCACTACCGTAACAGAGATGACAATTAATATCTGATTACATTTTAATATGAAATCGGTGACTAGCGGGTCCATAATTTGTATCGCTGTTGAAGTACAGTTTTGTTGGTGTACTCATCACTGCTTATAGTGCTAAACTCTATGGTTATCAGAAGCTAAACCTGTACAAGGAAGACTGTACATTCCATGATATATGTTATATCACATTTTAAACAATACTTACTGATTTTCTCTTTTAACTTAGAGTTCACCTGCCAATCCACAGCCAATTGATGAAGTCCTCCTGGGAGAAGTAAGTAGTTGCAAACAGCAGAATATTTTTACCAACCATTTCCTTTTCTCAAAAATCCCCCATTCCTATTCAACATTCTTTCTACCAAAGTAAAGGATATCTCTCATTATACGGTCCACACTAAAATGATCCTACTGGAATTCCTGTTGTTTTTCCATCAATTAACTGGACTTGTGTGAAAAGTGTAATTGCCCTTCTTCGAGGAATTTTTTGGCCCATTGTACCAGACCTCAGAACAATGTATTGAATTTGATGTACTTTCATGAGAAATTATTTTCAGACACAAACATACAGGGAAGGCAACCGCTTATGGGGAAAAAATGCCATACCGAATTCTGTATCCATAATAATCAGAATTCAATGAAATTGATGTATTAAACCAGAAAGTGTAAGAGAGATTTATGTATTTTTACTTAACATTATTTTTCTTTTTTTTCTTTTAGGATCCTTTTGAAGCTGACCACGGCATTGAACAATCTCTTGAGGCCCCTGCTGAGAGGGTAACTATATATAATGTTAGACATTCCTGTAATGACGTTTCAATTGTGCTCTTCGCAAAAATGATTCACACTTTCATTCAATAGGGATTATTCAAATCCTTTCTGGATCATTGCGAGCACACAGTCAATCAGAAACCTGAACTTCTGTGTACTGTTCCTTTATGCTGTTACCTTGGTAACGCGATCATGTGACCTCGCCCATCTCACGTGATTGCGTAGTCGTGTAGTACGAACGTTGCATAATCTCCAAGGCAACTGCCAACTATAATGCGGCGGAACGTGGCCATAACGTAGCAGATTCCGTTGTTGGATTGCAATGGAGGCATTGTGCACCTCGGACCCCACGTCGCTGCCTGGAGGGGTAACCTTGAGTGTCACAGGAGAGTTGTGTGCTAGTGGTTTCATGATGTGCACTGGAGGTGTCATGATGTATTCTGGTAGTAATGGGACGTGTAGAATGCGTGACAGGTGTGCCCAATATTGGTTAAGAACATAAAGCAGTTTTGACCAGATCAAAAACATCCTGACAAATTGTATCCCAAGGTAGCGGTAGAGCTACATCTTTTCTTGTTAGTGCTAAAAAAGGCTTAATTAAAAGGGAAAATGTGGAATCCATTGCCGAATAGGAAGCCATCCTGATAAAAGCCCTAACCTCTTTCTGAGTATTTGGTACCGCCATGTCAGAGATGGTTTGTATCCTTTCAGATTTCCTTCGACAGGAGGTATCCTAAATAGGTGACCTCCTGTTGACAATACTGGAATGTCTTTAACAGTGCCTTATGTTCATTGTCAGCTAAATGTTTTAGTAACAAAATGGTGCCCTCCTTACAAGCGCTCTCCGAATCTGCAGCGACAAGCAGGTCATCTATGTATTGTATCAGTGTGCAAGAGGAAGGCAATTCAACCGTATCTAATTGTTCCTTGAGGGCCCGACTGTAAATGCTAGGACTTTTGGTGTACCCCTGCGGTATTCGGGTGAAAATAAAGGAACGTCCCCCAAGAGTAAAGGCAAACAAATATCTGCTGTCCGTGTGTATGGGTATGCTAAAAAATTCATTTTTCAAGTCAATCACTGAAAAATGCATAGCCTGCACAGGGATCATGGTTAGAATGGTAGTAATGTCAGGAACAATGGGAAAATGGGGTGAAACAACCTTATTAATAGCTCTCAAATCAATAACAAACTAGTAATGTTATAATGCATTGTCACCTTTTTTGTATAGAGGCAAAGTCGGTCTATTTCATGCGCTAACAGAGATTTCTTCTATCACACCTTGATGTACGAGGTCAGAGACAATATTTTAAATGCCTGCTCACCATCAACTGAATATTTATATTGGGGAATGTGAGGCAATGTGATACCGCTTTTTAAATCTATGCACACTGGTTCGATATCTAGAATTCCGACATCATTGCCATCAATTGCCCACAGATCTGTAGGTACTTGGTGCAGCTCACTGGGTAAAGGCAAAGCCATAAATTGTGAGATAGAATTCCGCTGTGGAGAAATGGTCAAGTAAACTCCATCCAGAGAGTAGTAAATTACTGTGTGTAATATTTCCTTTAAGTTTGGTTTTAGCAGATTTTCACTGCAGTTGGTTGTCAACAAAAAGGGACATGAGTCAGTGAAAGGCCCTAGAGAAATAGGCACCGGTTGGGAGACCGGGTTTACCACGGGGTACCAGAGAACCCTAATGATACATTTTGTTGCCCTGACAGGGAGATATCTCGAACCTTTAAGTGGTCAATAGAGCATTTTTGAGCTCCCGTGTTCACCAGAAAAATGTGCACCCTATCCCCAACTTTCATTTTTATGTAGGGTACTTTCTGCTCTACAGGGATAGGGGTGGGTTCCAGATCATGGTTCGGGCTGTCCTGGTGAAATAACATAGCATCAGATGTATAATCCTCAGAAAAATAAGTGTGGGTGGTGTTGTTGAAAATGTTTGCAGCCCTAGTGTTCTGCTGTCCATCTTGATTCCCTGCATTATTGTCATATTGCTGGTTCTGGGATAACTGATTTCTGTTTAGCCCCTGCATTCCATTGCTACATGCTCGAGAACCTTCTACCGGACATCCATTCGCTTTCTGCTGGAGGATCGGACAGTGTGCTCTTCAGTGGCCTTCTTGCTTTCAATAGGCACACTGGTTCACATTCACAGTTCCCATGTGTGGAGTGAACTGTCCTCTAGGTTGGGCATTCCCTCCCCTTGGTCCCCTTGGAAGTTGCTGCAAGAGCACCCTAGTTTTTAAATCAACCTTTTTCTTTTCAATCTTCTCCTTCTCACTGTTCACTCTATTCTCATAATACTGGGGCATATGTAGCATTTCGGATTGTGATTTAGTCTGCCAGGCACTTTCAGAGGCAGTGGTTTGAGACTGAATGTCAAGCAATAGTCCATGTTTGTTTGTTTGTTTGTTTGTTTATTATTTATAAAGCGCACCTCACCCGGAGGTGCCTGTGTGTATTACAAGACAGCTTAGTAAGTGAAGGATACATGAATGCATCATAATGAAGGTACAAATATACATACATACAAATACATCTTAATGAGGGCACAGAGCTGACATACATCATAATGGAAGGCAGGCAGTGAATACAGTGTAAGAATTTACTGAACGTGCGAAAACGCATGATACATTCCATGTAATCAATATTGGCAGCAGTACAACAGGATAAGTGCAGGATAGAAGAGCGAAGGAGTAGCTGGGTTGGGGTACTCACGCAGTTTAGGCGGTGGTGTCCTTCATGAGGAGCCACTTTTTGGTGTTAAACCTGAAACTATTGAAGGTTTGCGTGGTGTGTAAGCTGTACAAATTTATCAACAAACTTCCCTGGTTCAGTACTCAAATCCTGGCCACTGAAATCCCAAAACACTTGCTCCAACCTATTAAAGTATTCTGTGCCCCCCTCTGCCTCCCCTTACATGCAGGCGGTCAACTTATCCCAAATAATTCTTGTCTCTGGCACCAAGGACTTAATTCTGTTCACAATTTGGTTAGGTAATGTCAGTATGCATTGCAGAGGTTTCTTTCGTGCCTTCTTTGTCCTGTCTGCCAGCACAAGGACAGCCCATGTATTGACAAATGCAGTTGCATTGTCTATGGTTCTGAACGGTTTCCATAAATCTGACAGTAATGTGACAGGGAATAACAAGTCTATGTCCCATAGATGAAAACGGAGTAGTTCAAAACTGACTCAATTTCTTTATAAAATCCTGTGGGATTCTTTCTGATGTCGGGGATGGACTATTTAAGAGTGTTAACTTCCTGCCTTGAGAAGGGGACACATACAAATTGAGAGAGATAATGCACAGCGATAGTCTTTGCAGGTACATCGGAAATGGCGGGTTCCTCTTTCTGTGGCACAAGAGTAGGGGGCACTTCTCTCATGGGTAATTGCGCAGTGGGATTCTTCTCAAACCTATTATTTAGGAGCAAAGCTAGATCGAGGGACAGTGAAGTCGGCGGGGTGTCATCAGTAGACGTGTGTTCGTATATTTTCATAATCTCAGCTGGACAGCAAGATTTTTTCTGAAGGCATTCGACTTGCAAATATTCAGCCATAACTTGCAACACTTTCCTTTGGATGGATGGGGAATATTGAGTGAAAGTGTCGTGTATCTTCATAGGGGAAATAAAGGTATCTGAAATACATCGAAGAGCATCTCTTGTGATGATGCGCATTTCATCGGTATCCCTAATGCGTTTGGGTAAAATTATTTTCTGGCCATAGGATGCAGCGAGTGTGTGAACTGTCTCTCTGTCTAATTTTAATTGGTGTGGCTTGTCTAGTTCCCATTAAACGGAAAATCATTTTATCATGTGTTCATGTATTCTCAGTGTTGTATCTCGGTTATAGGTCAAAACATTAAAATCCTGAAAATCCTGGGGGACCACGGTGTTGGTAACTTCATCCCAAATCTGGACCAAGTATTGTTCTATTTGTTCTAGCAATATTCTCTGTTCAGGGATGTTTTCATGATCTTTTAGAGCGCTGGAAGCAGCTGCTATGTTGCCCTCTATATATGGTTCTGCCAATTGCTTTAAGGCCTTCTTTTTGCTCAGGGGGTACTGTACTATGAGTCACAGTTCTCTGGTTGCTGAGGGGGCATGAAGATGGTAAAAGAGGGTTATCGGAAGTGGCAGGGGTTGTTGGTGGCAATGCCCGTGCAAGATGGAGTGGAGGCCAATAGTCAGAATGTGTTTCGGGAGCTGGTAGTTGTGTCTGGACTGGAGCAGATCGCGGTGGAATATAGGGAGGGGGTGGTGGTTCTAAAGGAGGTGCTTGTCTTTCATTCAGCGGTTTGTCTATTAACTCATCAGATGCGTGCAAAACCTTTGATGGGTATAATTTCTGTACTTCTAATTGAAAGATCCTATCCATAGCCCTGGGTGCCTCGTCCTGCTTTTGCTGGTCATGTGCTAAAACCTTTTCTGCTTGGGTAATGTGTCTTTGCGCAAATCTCTTCTACTTTTGAGGTGCTGGGTGGCTTCTTTGTGCCAGTCCCGAACTGTCATCAAAAGTGGCAGGTCTAGCCCTTTTCTAAGTGTTGTATTCTAGTTAGTTCAAAAGACCCATCCGACAGCCACTGAAGTTCTGCCACATGTCTGGTCTGGTCTGGCGGTACCAAATAATATTCAAAACGATTGCTCCTAACCTGTACTTTATGTACATAAGATACGCTGGGGAACCCTCAGGTGGGGCAGGCTGACCCCATTCTAAACCATTGGGCTGTTTTCTATTGCAGCATAGTTCTGCCCAACAGGTGTGCATCTTACTGAAATCCGGCATTATACTTTACTCAAAAACAGTTTTTACCTGGCAAAATATTTAGCAAAATATTTTTATATCCAAACAGTTTGAAACAAACTCACCTGATTCTAAATGAAATACAATCCCCATCAAGCAAACCCCATCGTGGCTGGTGGTCTTATAAAGCAAAAACACAGTCGCAGCATATAGTTCGGGACTCTCGCCATGATGACCTCTGGGCGACGAGATGGACGAGGATCCACAAGTAGTAGTCTGTGAGAAACTCTGTTTCCAACTTGCAGGGGCCCCCGGTACTAAGTGATGGGTCACCATCGGGAGAGCCACATATTGGGTGTCAATTGTAAATCCCAAATCTGGTACTGCAAATAAAGTAAAGACCATCAGTTTCAAAGTCATATATTAAGAACAGTTTATTCGCTTCATGCGGACCAAGGTTCATCTATGTCTACGAACAGCCATAGAGAAACTGAGCAATTTATATCATGGTTTGGTTGTCTTATATACAGTTCTGGTTTGCTTAGGTTGTCAATTTCCAGACAGTTTATGGCTTCCTGCAATGTATACATTTTTCTGCAAAATACATACATATCTCATCAGCGTCATGTTTGTACAAATTAACCATTCACAAAGTCACAAAATGTCAAACTGCTCCCAGCGCAATGAGACATTCTTGCATACCTAATCTATGTTTGCTTCGACCAAAGGTCGCTGTGCATCTGCGGCTCAGCAGTTTGTTTAGAATCTTGTTTCCTGGATTGTATAGAGTATGTCATGCTTCTGTTAATAATTGGCTTGTGCCGGGAACAGATATATTATCTCTTATCTTACTTATACCGAGCTGTTCAAGGTTTGGGGCCTGCACATACCCTGAGCTAATCATGCCTTGCGTAAAACATGTTTTCCTGAAGTGCTCAGGAGCTTCCAGGCTGTGATCATTTTAAGCTGCAAATGGAAAACACAAAATGCGGCCGAATGCACAAGATGGAGTCAGCAAATGTGAGAGCTTAGACTAACAAAAAATGGATGCTTTTACACAAGGAAAGACCCCCTCAAAGGGGCTTCCATCGTCAAAGCATCTTTAGCAATCATCATATGCTGCAAAAAGTCATTTTCAGCTTTAAGATTCTGCACTTCAGTTGACAATGCCTGGACCACATTCACAAGCTCCTGCATCTGTACCAGTCTTCTTTTGGCTTTTCAATGTCTCACATCGCTAACCTGTAGTTTCCTGGGATTGTCACTTTCTGCAGTAGTTGCAGTCTTGCCCTTTGGTTTATCCCAAAGTTTCTGAATGCAGAGAAAAGGACAACCCTCCTCCTCCACCATGGTGTATCCTGAAACTCAGACAGTAGATACACAGAGGCGGAACCAAAGGGCTGCGTCCCCCAAGACAGGGAAAACGCCAGTTTGGCATACAAAACCCTGTTGTTGTCTCTTGACATCATTAGTGGAGTAACCAGTAGGGACGGCAGCAGGCAAGAAGCAATGGAGAGCTAGTAGGTGAAAATCGGGAGCAAAGGAAGGAGGAGGGTAGAGAATCCAGTGGAGAAGGCAGCAGGTAAGCAAGCGGCAAAAAGCAGAAGAATAGGGCTGGAAACAAGCAAATGAGAGGCAAAGAAGCATGCAAGCGAGTCCCTCTGTGGAAAGAAATGCTGGCATGCATGGGCGCCATGATGGAATAAGCTAGACCGGTACTCCAAGATGTGGAAGGAACATCAAGGCAAGCGAGAAGTTCTTGTCCATCTGTGGCGCTGTGGCAATATGTCACTCAGAAGTGATGGTGTAAATATTTGTATTTGTATTTATTGTTTTATATAGTGCCTTAATCCAAGGTGCTTTACAATGAACAACAAAATATACATTAAACATGGAACAGTAGAAGCAATAACAGTAAACATGAGTCAAACCAGAAATTCAGCATGTAAAACAATTTACATATGAGAAAG
Source organism: Ambystoma mexicanum (assembly GCF_040938575.1). Lineage (NCBI taxonomy): Eukaryota > Metazoa > Chordata > Amphibia > Caudata > Ambystomatidae > Ambystoma > Ambystoma mexicanum. The sequence goes on from NC_090923.1 coordinate 1,420,852,364, forward strand.
AAGAGGAGAGGGGGGGTGGAGAAAGAAGGGGGGAGAGAGAGTAGAGAGTAAAGTGAATAGTAGGAAGAAGGGAGATTTAGACGAGACAGGAAAGATAAATAAAGAGAAGGGTAGAAGAAAGAGGGAAAGAAGGGTAAGAGGGGGAAGGGGATCAGGCAGGGTAATGAAAAAGAAGAGATTTCAAAGGAAGAATAGGAAGGGGAGGAACGGATCGTGAAAGGGAGGGAGTCCCAGTGTAAGGGGGCAAGGAGCTGAAAGGAATGGAAACGAGAAGAGACACAAGAGGGTGGGGGAACTGAAAGTAAGAAGAGATCGGCAGAATGAAGGGAGGGAGAAGGGGTGTAAAATGACCGAAGATAGGAGAGGTAAGGAGGAGCAAGGTCGTGAAGAGATTTAAAGACCAGACAAAGGAAGTGAAATTTAAGTTGTGAATGGAAAGGAAGCCATCCTAGCTGAGAAAGTGAGTTGGAAATTGAGTCATGAGGAGAGAGAAGACAGAGGGTGTGGATGGCAGAGTGATAAAGGGATTTGAGGGGGGCAATGTGGGAAGCGGGAAGACCAAAGAAGAGAGAAGAACAATAGAAAAGATGAGAAAAGATGAGGGAGGAGATTAAACATTTGGTAGCATGGAAGGTGAGAGAGGAACAAACTTTGCATATGTTAAAGAGATGATAGCGACATGCCCGAGATATGAGGGAGATATGATGAGTAAAGGAAAGGGAAGAGTCAAAATAAATGCCAAGATTATGAGCATGGTTGGAGATAGGGAGACTAGAAGGGGAAAATTGAATAGAAGGAGGGGGAGAAGGAGGAGGAAGTGTATTAGATGGAAAGAACAAGACTTCAGTCTTGTCAGTGTTAATAGAGAGATAGTGAGATGACATCCAATTTTAATGGCAGTAAGACAGGAAGAGACATTGAGATGTATGTCAGAGGTGAAGGAAGAAAAGGAGACGAACAGTTGGGTGTCATCGGCATAGAAATTATGAGAAATCCCGAAGGAGGAGATAATAGGAGCGAGGAGTGAAGTATATAGAGAAAATAAGAAGGGTCAGAGGACAGAGCCTTGGGAAATATCGTAATCGAGAGGGAAGGTAGAAGAAGTTCTTCCGCCCCAAGAAACGGCGAAAGAGCAATGGGAGATATAAGAGAAGAGTCAGTTAATAACAGAGCCTTTGAAACGAGGGAGGAAAGAGTGTTGAGAAGTAAGGGGTGATCGACAGTGTCGAAAGCAGTGGAAAGGTCAAGGAGGATAAGGATTGAGGATTACTTAGAATAGCGAGCAGTAAAGAGAGAGTTAAGGACATAGGTAAGAGCGGACTCCTTAGAGCGTTTGGGACGGAAGCCAGATTGCGAAGTGGGAAGGAGCGAGTGGGTAGTGACAAAAGTAAAGAGCTGAGAATATGCTAAGCGTTCGAGTAATTTAGAGAGAAAAGGTAAAAGTGAGATTGGGAGAAAGTTGGAAGCGAGGAGAGGATTAGCAGAAGGCTTCTTCAATATAGGGATAATAGTCGCATGCTTGAAGGCAGAAGGGAAGGTGGCAGTAGAGAGACAAGTATTGAAGAAGGAAGTTAGATAGGGTAAGAGATGGTGTAGATCTTGGGAATAAGAAGGGTTGGGATGGGGTCGGAGGGGGCGACAGTAGGTTGGGGATTTAATTAAGAGGAGAGAAACATTAGAGGGAGTGATTGGGGAAAAAATAGACATTTGAGCTGAAGAGGAATGTATGGAAGGGGGAGGGGAATAAGAACGAGAACATACAATTATTTGGCAAAGAGAAGTAATTTTTTCAGAGAAGAAGTTGTCAAAGTCAGAAGGAGAAAGAGGGGATGTGGAAAAGAGGTCCGGAGCGGGAGGGGAGAGGAGACAGGAGAGGGTTTGAAAGATACAACGAGGATGAGATGCTTGGGAGTGAAGAAGGTTAGAATAGTATGAGCGTTTGGCGGATTTAAGGCAGGAATAATATAGGGAATAATAAGAGAAGTAGGTGGTTTGGTTAGGAAGAGAGGGGGATTTGAGCCAGCGACCCTCAAGGCGACGGAGGAGACGACGCATGGACAGGAGGTGAGAAGAGAGCCAGGATTGGGAGGGCTTACGAGTAGGGCAGAAAGAGGAGAGGGGGTGTAGTAGATCGAGACTAGAGGAAATAGAGGAGAAAAGAGAGGATGAGGCAAGATCAGCGGGGAGGGAGGAGAAATCAGAAAGGGGTGGAAGAGAAGAAGAGCAGGCATCATGGAAGAGTAAGGGGTTAAAGTTCCGGAGGTCACGTTGAGTAAAAGATTTGGATGAGAGTAGAGGAGAGGGAGATTTAGAGCTGGGAGAAAGGGAAAAAGAGAGCAGAGAATGATCAGACAGATAGATGGGTAAAGAGGAGACATGAGAGGAGGAGTAGGTGGAATTAAAGATGAGATTAAGAGTGGAACCAGAAGAGTGAGTCCGAAAAGAGGGGAGAGGAGAGAGAAGGTAGGAATCTAGGATTGAGATAAGAGGTGAGGGTTGAGGGGAGGGGGGAAGGTGAAGGTTGAAATCGCCAAGTACATTGAGGGGAGAAGGGGAAGAGGAGATAAGAGAAAGGAGGTGGTCAAGGTCATCATGAAAAGAGGAGGGGGGCCAGGAGGTTTATAAATAAATAGGAAGGAAATGGGGTGAGGATCAGTAAAGGATTTATACAAGTATTCAAAAGAAGGGAAAGTAGGAAGGGATAGTGAAGAATTGGATAAAAGGTATTTAGGATGGAAGAGGATACCAACACCTTCACCATGGCCAGGAGGGTGAGAGACATGAGAAAAGGAAGAGGAAGGGGTAGTAAGAGAGGCAGGGACAGTAGAGTTGTGAGGTGGGATCCAAGTTTCAGTTAGACAGAGGAAATGAAGGTTGAAACGAAAGAATATGTCTAAAACGGCCACAGTCTTATTGCAAAGGGATCTGTTATTCCAAAGAGCAATATTGATTAGATTCAAAGGTTGGATTGGGGGGTAGATGAGGTTAAGGTGATAAGGAAGGGAAGAGATATAAGGAGGTGATTGGGGGAGGTGGTTGAGCACGGAATGTACATGAGGAATAGCGGAAGGATGAGAAGGAAAGGAATGGGGGCGGGATGGAAGAGGTGAGGAGAAAGGTGGAAGGGAAAGTAGAGATCTAGTGATTCGCATGACAGGAAGGAGGAAGAGAATGCAGAGAGCAAGAGAGTGGAGAGGAAATAGAAGAGTGCAGTAATGGTAGGGCCGTAGAGTAAGGGGGTGACAGATGGGGAACAGAGAGAGAGGCCAATGGCGAAGTGGGTGGAATGAGCAGAAGAGCCCACTAAGTTAGTAGCAGCATACCCTGCAGGGAACAAGGCGAAGAAGACCACTCTCACAGGTAGGGTCATAGAATCACCAAGCACCCCGATGACGAAGAGGAGATGCAGGAGAAATCACTGAAGAGCCTAGGCTAGGAGTTCAGCAGGGCTGTGGCAGTCTGAGTAAGACAGGAGGGCCAGGGGAGAGGCAGCCGGAGGAGTAGCAATCTACAGGTGGAAGGAAAGCTGCAAGTAGATGTGCGTGATGCTGGAGGGACACAATGGTCAGATGAAAAGGGAGCCAAGGGAGGCGAAGATAACTAGGGTAGAGAAGACCACAGAACAGTCAGTCCCGGGAGCAGAGGCCAATGCTAGAACAGTTGCACTCTTGATGAAGTCTAGGTGACACAGAGCAAGTGGGGGGGATCAGGCAGTCCCAGCAGCAGAGGCCAATGCTAGAATAGTAGCACTCCTGATGGCGTTTAGGTGGTGCAGCGACAAGTGGGGGATCAGTCAGCCCCTGCAGCAGAGACCAATGCCAGAACAGTTGCACTCCTGATGGCGTTTAGTTGGTGCCGGAGATCCAACCAGAGAATCAGGATCTGGGTTTCGGGTGTGAGTCACTGCAGGCAGGAGGGCCGGAGACCAGACACACACCACCAAGGAGGGGCGGCCAGCGGGAGCACTCCTGATGGTGTATGGGTGGTGCAGGAGGATCAACCAGAGAGCCAGGATCTGGGTATCAGGTGGGAGTTACTGTAGGCAGGAGGGCCGGAGCCCGAACAAAATTCCACCAAAGGAGGGGGCTGCCTGAAGGAGGGAGGAGCAGGTGTGTGGCCGCAGGCAGGAGGGCAGGGGGCCTGACAAGACTCAGACAGGACAGGGCTGTCAGCAGGAGCAAGGAGCAGGCACGAGGCCACAGGCAGACACAAGTGCAGCCCGGAGAGCCTTGCCAGCCACCCAATGAAAATCGCAGCAAGGAGCAGGTGGAGGCTGCAGGGAGACGCAGCAGGGCACAAGAGCCTCTGTGGGCCGCAGATGGAGGCGCTGCAGAAGGCAGACACTGGCCGCAGGAGCGAGGAGGCACGCGGACCTACCAGCAATGGGGCCAGGATGAACCCGATGCTGGCAGGGCCGCGACAGAGAGGAGCTGGGAACGGCAGAGAGGCCCAGGCCCACAGAAGAGCCAGAGCTGCACTAGGAGGCAAGGAGCAGGCAGCAACAGGATCAGAGAAGCGGCCACAGGAGGAGCAGGAAGGCTCATAGCAAAGAGGGGCGGGCGCAGTGGAAAAGCCCCAGGAGCCTACCAGAGTGAGGGCTATGAGGATGCAGTAGGCAAGCAAAAGCCCGAAGGCAGACACAGCAGAGCCCAAGAGCCCCACCGGCCCGCAGATGGAGGCACTGTAGAAGGCGGGCATTAAGAATTAATTACCAAAATACATTACCTAAATATAAGAAAACTGACAGTGGATCCAGAGAAGGCCACAGCAGGAGCAGGAAGGCCTGCAGCAGAAAGGGGCGGGCACGGTGGAAAGGCGCCCGGAGCACGCCAGAGCCGAAGCTCTGCGAGGCTGCAGAAGGCAAATAGGAGGCAGCAACGGCGATCGGAGAGGCGGTCCACAGCAGGAGCAGGGGCCGACAGGACACAGGAGCGAGGCGGCAGACAGCAGACCGGCAGAAGGAGCCCTGGAGCAGCCAGCAGAGGCCCGGCGTGCTCTACCAGGGACGGGATCAGGAAGGCCCCACAACGGAGAGGCAGCTGCCAAACAGCACTGAGGATCCAGACTCCAGCGAAGCTCGCTCCAGAGGTGCACAGAAGGTAGGAGTGAAAGAGGGTAGGGAGGTGTGATAGTAAATTGTAGTAAATGCTAACTTTAACGGTTTAATTCAGCCTGAGTTTAAGGAGACGTCGGTTCAGGTGACCAAGCTTCTGCTCCCCCTGCTGGTGGAATAGATAAAATCATAATAGATTTATGGATTGCGCTGTACACTGGAGTCGTTTGACCAGAGACCACTTGGACTGGTAATCCCTCCAGCATTGCATCCCCCTCTCCTGTCCACCATAGAGCATTCAGCAGGGTCCACTGATGGGCATCTGCAGTGTTTTTGGGGTATGTTGTGTTAGAGAAGCATCAGAGGAGATTGGCACCTAGGATGCTCTTCCATTGTGATTAGTAAGAGTGGGGAAATGTTTTTCCACAATAAATCATTTTTTTGGCATCTGCCTAGCCACGGTTTTCTTTTGAAAAGTGTTTACCCCCACCTTTCGCTGGAAGTGAAATATAGTGTCTTACTTTCTATTTTCACAGGGTTTTGCACTGTAAGGTCATGCAGAATGTACTGCATTATTTATTATTTATTATTTTTCATGCTGTATTTTTCACATGCATAATTTTCCATTTACTGTATTCAGTATGTACTGTGTGTGCTGGCAATGTTTGTGATATGTATGGCCAAAGCAAGCAGTTAAATGGCAAAAACATTTTTTACCACTACTGCAACAGAGATAATGACAATTCATATCTGATTACATTTTAATATGAAATCTGTGACTAGCGGGTCCATAATTTGTATCGCTGGTGAAGTACAGTTTTGTTGGTGTACTCATCACTGCTTATAGTGCTAAACTCTATGGCTATCAGAAGCTAAACTTGTACAAGGAAGGACTGTACATTCCATGATATATGTTGTATCACATTTCAAACAATATTTCTGATTCTCTCTTTTAACTTAGAGCTCACCTGCCACACCACAGCCAATTGATGAAGTCCTCCTGGGAGAAGTAAGTAGTTGCAAACAGCAGAATATCTTTACTAACCATTTCCTTTCCTCAATAATCCTCCATTCATATTCAACATTCTTTCTACCAAAGTAAAGGATATCTCTCATTAAAAGGTACACACTAAAATGATCCTACTGCAATTCCTCTGGTTTTTCCATCAATTAACTGGACTTGTGTGAAAAGTGTAATTGCCCGTCTTCGAGGACTTTTTTGGTCCCATTCTACCGGACCTCATTCTAATAAGGGCATCTATTTCTGCCAGTGAATATGTTCATCTACCTCCTTTGCTTAGCAGTTTCAGCCCACCACATTTTCTATCTTACTGTTTTTGTTATCCAATTCTTTCATGGTTCTGAACATCTTAAACCTATTGAGTAGACTGTCAAACTATGTTTCTGGAGAACTAACTTTAGTCCTGTTTCTCTACCCTCTACATGACCATTCCTTCATTTACACTCTGAAATCTGTCCTTTTTTTATATTGATGTGTCCCACTCAAATCTGATCGGAGCAGTGTATTGAATTTGAAATACTTTCATGAGAAAATATTTTCAGACACAAGCATACAGGGAAGGCAACCGCTTATGGGGAAATAATGCCATACCGAATTCTGTAGCCATAATAATCAGTTAGAATTCAATGAAATGGATGTATTAAATCAGAAAATGGAAGAGAGATTTATGTATTTGTACTTAACATTATTTTTCTTTTTTTTTCTTTTAGGATCCTTTTGAAGCTGATCACGGCATTGAACAATCTCTTGAGGCCCCTGTTGAGAGGGTAACTATATATAATGTTAGACATTCCTGTAATGATGTTTCAATTGTGCTCTTCGCAAAAATGATTCACACTTTCATTCAATAGGGATTATTTAAATCCTTTCTGGATCATTGCGAGCACATAGTAATTCAGACACCTGAACTTCTGTGTACTGTTCCTTATTAGTACCCACAATGTGAGCCTCTGTAAGGCCATCTGCATCAAACGTCCACTTTCTCTGACTGCCCTCACTTTTTCTGCGTGACTTCACCTTCTTCTCTTTTCTGGGTTTGCCCTGTGCCTGCAAACCTGACTCCGTCTTCTTCCACTGCAACAAGCATACCACAACATCTGCTCCTCTTACTTCTGGCTTTCATTTCTGTGCCTAGCTTTCATGGTATGCTATATGCTGATCTATATAACCCCAATCCTCCCTCCCACCCATGCACCTACTTCTCTCTACTAATGTGGAACTCCGGGGACAGCATGGAAGCTTATTGGAGCTATTTTTTGAATGCTTTGCCATTTGTTTGCCAAAGCCTCTCACCCCCAAGGATTGAGTTCCAGACACTTGGGTGGTGGAAGTAGAAGGACTGCTTGTCTGTATTCTCTTTATGGGTTAGCTTAGGCAACCTTTTTATAATTGTTCTTCATGAGATACAACAATCTCCATATATGTGGAGTTTAGTCAACAAGTGTGTTGGTGTTCCGTTCAATACTCCTTTGTAGGTGATGCATGCAATGGTGAATATGATCCTGGCACGGAGGTGATCCAGTGAAGCACACACAATGTAACCTAAAGAAACCTAAGAAAGACATTACTAAGCAGAGATACACAGCCAACTGGGGTTTATGGAACAACCAGAAGCAGCTCTGGAGGTCGCAACAGTCCACTCAATGGAAACACAGAAATTAATCCTAAGGAGAAAGTGCAGTGTCCACAAGAGTTCAAGTGTCTGCAAATACTAGGACACGGCCATCGCTTTTGCATCCAGTTCCTGGGGGTGGACCAGTGCGCAAGAATCACCTAGATGAGGGGTCTTTGGGGAGTGGGAGTGAGACACCAGATGGTGATGCTCGTTATCCCCTTCACTGTATCAGCTTTACCACATCCTACCAGGTAGGCTATTTGGGAACTCAACCCTCCCCCACTTTTACAACACAAACACTTTCTCACAGACAGCCCGCTATGAGAAAAAACAGACTAACACCCGAGCTGTATGCCTAACTTGTCCCAATACATTAGTTAAACAAGGCTGGGCTATTACTGACCATCACACACACCTGGCTTCCATTACACTTCCCCACACTGATAAAAGGCGGAGCACAAGAACACAGGCGGGTTTCTTGACTGTGCTGCCTCTTCATTTCAAAACTCGCCCCTATTCCATTAACTAGATGGACTTCAAGAAAACAAGATATGGCCTTCGAAGCACCTCATTTTTAAGAGGGAAATAGGGGCATAGTCCACCTACTCAGGCACAGGGAAAAACTTGTCCCGCCTCGATTCAAGAAAGGAAAAAAGGAAGTGACGGGGCCGGCTAAACAAAGAAATATTGCGGGTTATTTCAACTAAATGTTGCTTTCCCCACCAATTCCCAGAAAATCTCAGATTCCCCTGGCTACATTGGTTAGCATTTTGTGGGAACCATCAGATGCCATTGCACAGCCCTCTTCCCTGGATAATTCTTCCACGATCGGCAACAATGGATCTCTCCTTAACCTTTGTGAAAACTTTAGGAGGAAATCTTTGGGTTTGGATGTTCTGGCCCAAACTCTAATCCCGACCACTAACTTGTCTGGTACTACGTTCCTGGATAAATTTGCTTCTATGTCCATCAGTGTTGATGAAGATAGTAAATCAGAAAAAAACACCACATACAGTGGTGACCTGGATTTTGGTGAGGGCGAGGGTGGTACCTTGCAGGCTATCCAATTCATTGAATCGAAATTGAAAGCCGTTTTGTTATTAGTTACCAAACTGGCTGAAAACCAATCGAACACTACTTCCCTCTTGGAAATCATTATGCAGAGGATAGTTACTGGTGAACAACACTGGCCAACAGCACATCACTGCTCTCTTGCACTTTTCCAGTTTATTCCCACTAACTCACCCCCCTCCTCCCTTTTCCAGAGCCGCCAGAGCGCCAGGGGACCACTCCGGTGGTGATAGTGCACGGTAAAAATATCAGGGCATGGTGAACATTGTGGCCCACTCGGAGGGTCATGCCCTTGAGGCCCTTTGTGCTGAGATGTGTGAGAAATCTGAAGATGTCTCACCCGCTAGTCCCCGAAGATCTGTCATTCAGGTGGCCAGGACATGGCCATCGCTACTGGACCTAGTTCTGGGGGTTGGACCACTAGGGGAGGATCACATGGGTGGGGCTCTTTGGGGAGTGGAAGTGGAACACTGGCAGGTGAGAAGCGGTAACCCTTTTCTTATAGCCCCTTTTCTCCATCCAATCCGTAGGATACTTAGAAGTTCTACCCCAATAACCCCTGTTCTGACATGAACACTTTCTTACACTGTGAAAGACAATGGACTATGACCAGAGCTGTTTACCTGACATTTTCCAACACAAGGGTCAGGCAGAGTCAGGCGATTGGCAATAACTACACACACCTGACCTCGCTTTCCCTTCCCCACAGGGATAAAAGGCAGAGCATGAGAGAGCACTTGGTGCAAGGACAAACGCACAAGTAAGCAGCTATTCCAGGATGGCAGTTCAAACAGAGAAGAAAAGCAGCAAGACCGGAAAGGACAACAAAGAGGGGAGTGCCATTGCCCCTTTTGACCCAAATCAGCGAAAGCCTCAGTGAAAGGAATCATAAGACCGGGAAGTACAGCTGACGTGTGGTGTAACAGATGTCAACGGTGCACAGGACCCTCCTGCACTGATAACTAAGGCAGGGAGGTGCCCTTGCTACCATGGTGCCGTACTTGACTCCAGAGACAAGAAACAACAAGACGGTGGCCGCATCCGTAGCTTTGAGACATTTTTGCAAAGCGCATGCAACAGGGTCTAACGTGTAAGAAAAATAGCTGCATGGCGTGTTATTTCCTCCATGTTCCTGTGTCAAAACAGCCAAAGCACAACCATCCTTTCTGTGCACAAATAACACAATTTCTTTAGCGGTTTTTGGTGTGCCCAATACTGGTGCAGAACATAAAGCAATTTTGAACAGATCAAAAACGTCCTAACAAACTGTATCTCAAAGTAGCGGTAGAGCTACATCTTTTCTTGTTAGTGCTAACAAAGGCTTAATTAAAAGGAAACATTTGGAACGCATTGCCTGTAATAGGAAGCCATCCCGATAAAAGCCCTAACCTCTTTCTGAGTATTTGGTACCGCCATCTCAAAGATGGTTTGTATCCTTTCAGGTGCAAAGCGGCTACCCTCCTTTGACAGTAGTTAAGCTAAATAGGCGACCTCCTGTTGACAATACTGGAATTTCTTTAACCATGCCTTAAGTCCGTTGTCAGCTAAATGTGTTAGCAACAAAATGGTACCCTCCTTACGAGCACTCTCTAAATCTCCAGCGACAAGCAGGTTATTTCTGTATTGTTTCACTGTGCAAGAGGAAGGTAATTCAACTGTATCTAGTGGTTCCTTGATGACCCTACCTTAAATGCTAGGACTTTTGGTGTACCCCTGCGGTATTCGAGTGAAAGTAAAGCAACGTCCCTCAAGAGTAAAGGCAAACAAATATCTGCTGTCCGGGTGTATGGGTTTGCTAAAAAATACATTTTTCAAGTCAATCACTCACTCAAAAATGCATAGCCTGCACAGGGACCATGGTTAGAATGGTAGTGATATCAGGAACAATGGGAAACTGAGGTGAAACAACCTAATTAATAGCTCTCAAATCAATAACAAAACAGTAAGGTGATTTATTCTCACCTTTCTTGTAAACAGGCAAAGTCGGGCTATTGCATGTGCTACCAGAGATTTCTTCTATCACACCTTGATGTACGAGGTCAGAGACAATACTTTTAAGTGCTTGCTCACCATCAACTGAAACTTTATATTGGGTAATGCGAGGAAATGTGACACCGCTTTTTAAAACTAATCACACTGGTTCGACATCTAGAATTACAACATCATTGTCATTAATCGCCCACAGATGTTTAAGTACTTGGTGCAGCTCACTGGGTAAAGGCAAAGCCATAAATTGTGAGGTGGAACTCCGCTGTGGAGAAATGGTCAAGTAAACTCCATCCGGAGAACAGTAAATGACTGCATGTAATTCTTTCAATAAATTTAGTCCCAGCAGATTTTCACCTCAGTTGTCACCAAAAAGGACACGAGTCAGTGAAAGGCCCTAGAGAAATTGGCACCGGTTTGGAGACCGGGCTTACCACAGGGTACCAGCGAACCCTACTTATACATTTCATTGCCCTGACAGGGGGATATCTGGAACCTTTAAGTGGTCAATAGATCATTTTTGAGCTCCCCTGTCCACCAGAAAAGTGTGCGCCTTATCCCCAACTTTCATTTTTACGTAGGGTTGTTTCTCGTCTACCAGGATAGGGGTGGGTTCCAGATCCTGCTTCGGGCTGTCCTAGTGAAATAAAATATTGTCAAATGTATAATCCTTAGAAAAATAAGTGTAGGTAGTGTTGAAAATGTTTGCTGCCCTAGTGTTCAGCTGCCCATCTTGATTCCCCACATTATTGTCAAATTGCTGGTTCTGGGAGAATTGATTTCTGTTTGGCCCCTGCATGATATTGCTACGTGCTCAGAACCTTCTAGCGGACATCCCATTCGCTTTCTGCTGGAGGATCGGACTGTGTGCTCTTCAATGTCCTTCTTGCTTACAATGGGCACAATGGTTCACATTCACAGTTCCCATGTGTGGGGTTAACTGTTCTCTAGGTTGGGCATTCCCTCCCCTTGCAATTTGCTGCAAGAGCACCCTCGTTTTTAAACCAACCTTTTTCTTTTCAATCTTCTCCTTCTCACTGTTCACTCTATTCTCATAATACTGAGCCATGTGTAGGATTTCGGATTGTGATTGAGTCTGCCAGGCACTTTCAGAGACAGTGATTTGAGACTGAAAGTCGGGCAATAGTCCACGCACAAATTTATCAACAAACCTCCCCCGATCCAGTACTCAAATCCTGGCCATTGAAATCCCAAAACACTTGCTCGAACCTATTAAAGTATTCTGTGGCCTCCTCAGGTGTTCAACTTATCCCAAATAATACTTTTCTCTGGCACCAAGGACTTCAGTTTGTTCACAATTTGGTTAGGTAATGTCAGTATGCATTGTGGAGGTTTCCCTCTTGCCTTGCTTGTCCTGTCTGCCAGCACAAGGACAGCCCATGTATCGCCAAATGCAGTTGCATCGTCTGCGGTTCTGACCTGTTTCCATAAATCTGAAGGGAATATGACAGGGAATAACAAGTCTGTGGGGTTCATTATAACTGAGGCGGTAGCCGTGCCAGTACATACCGGCATTGCTGCCACCAGAGTAATTGTTTTACCAGCACCCAGCAATGGACCAGTAATTCCCCTTTGCTGGGTGCCGGTAAAAACTCCCCCCCCTTCCCATTATAGTCCCATAGGACTCAATGGGAATGGGGAGGCTAGTAGCACTGGTACCTTTATTAACGGTGCCGGTGCTACCATGTAGGTCTGCTTGTGGGTGCCGTTCCACCCTGCAGGTCAGCCTTGCCGGGCTGAAAGGCACCTGTGAGTAGACCTCGTAGATTGCTGGTCCGGTAACAACGGTACCGGCAAGCTTACTGGTGCCGTTGTTACCGGAACGACAACCTTGTAATGAATCCCTATGTCCCCTAAAGTGAAAACAGAGTAGTTCAAAACGGACTCAATTTCTTTATAAAATCCTGTGGGATTCTTTCTGTTGTCAGGGATGCCTGTTTAAGAGTGTTAACTTCCTGCCTTGAGAAGGGGACATGTACAAATTGAGAGATATAATGTGCAGTGATAGTCCTCGCAAGTACATTGCCAATGGCTGGTTCCTCTTTCTGTGGCACAAGAGTAGGGGGCTCTTCTCTCATGGGTAATTGAGCAGTGGGATTCTCAAACATTTTATATAGGAGCAAAGCTAGATCGAGGGACAGTGAAGTCGGCGGGCGTCATCAGTAAATGTGTGTTTGTATATTTTCATAATATCGGCTGGACAGCAATATTTTTTCTTAACACATTTGTCTTGCAAATATTCAGCTATAACTTGCAACACTTTCCTTTAGATGGATGGTGAATATTGAGTGAAAGTGTTGTGGATATCCATAGGGGATATAGATGCATCTGAAATCCATCTGAGAGCATCTCTTGTGATGATGTGCATTTCATCGCTATTCGTAATGCGTATGGGTAAAATTATTTCCTGGACATAGGAGTGTGTAACCTGTCTCTATGTCTAATATTAATTGGTGTGGCTGGACTAGTTCCCGGTAAAAAGAAAATAATTTTAACACATGTTCACGTATTCTCGGTGGTGTATATCGGGTATAGGTCAAAAAATTCAAATCCTGCAAATCCTGGAGGACCACAGTGTCGGTAAAATCGCCCCAAAACTGTACCAGGTATTATCCCATTTGTTCTAGCAATAATCTCTGTTCAGGGATGTTCTCATTATCTTTTAGAGAGCTGGAACAGGCTGCTTCGTCACCCTCTATATATAGTTCTGCCAATTGCTTTAAGGCCTTTTTTTCACTCAGGGGGTACTGTACTATGAGTCACAGTTCTCTGGTCGCTGAGGGGGCGTGAAGATGGTAGAAGAGGGTTATCGAAAGTGGCAGGGGTTGTTGGTGGTGAGGGCTGAGGTAACTCCCGCGTGAGAGAGATTGGAGGTCAATAGACAGAGCGTGTGTTGGGAACTGGTAGTTGTGGCTGGGCTGGCGCAGACAACAGTGGAACATAGGGAGGGGGTGATGGTGCTGAAGGAGGTGCTCGCCTTTCATTCAGCAGTTTGTCTATTAACACATCAGATGCATGCAAACCTTTTGATGGGTATATTTTCTGTACTTCTAATTGAAAGTTCCTATCCATTGCCCTAAGAGCCTCGACCTCCTTTTTTGATGGTTATGTGCTAAAGCCTTTTCTGCTTGGGTAATGTGTCTGTGTGCACATTTGTCCCTACTTTTGAGTCGCTGGGTGGCTTCTTTGCGCCAGTCCCGAACTGCATCAAAAGTGGCAGCTCCTAGCCTTTTTCTCTAACAGCACTGACTCTAAGTGTTGTATTCTAATTATTTTAAAAGACCCATCTGACAGCCATTGAAGTTCTGCCACATGTCTGGTCTGGCGGTACTAAATACTGTTAAAAACAATTGCTCCTAACCCGTACTTTATGTACATATTATATACTGGGGGACCCTCAGGTGGGGCAGGCTGACCATATTCTAAACCATTGGGCTGTTTTCTATTGCAGCATAGAGCTGGCCAACAGGTGCACATTTTACTTAAACCAGGTATTATACTTGACTCAAAAATGGTTTTTATATCCAAACAGTTTGAAACAAACTCACCTGATTCAAAAACAAAAACAATCCCCCGTTAAGTGAACCCCATCATGGCTGGTAGTCTTCAAAGAAAGTGAAAACTCAGTCACAGCATACAGTTCGGGACTCTCGCCATGACGACCTCTGGGCGAAGAGACAGACGAGGATCCATGAGTAGTAATCTGCAAGAAACTCTATCTCCAATTTGCAGGGGCCCCCGAAAATCCTTGGTTCCAGCGTCCGTTTACTCCGTCCTCGAAAAGTAATGGGTCAGCATCGGGAGAGCCCGACGTTGGGCACCAATTGTAAATCCCAAATCTGGTACTGCAAATAAAGTAAAGACCATCAGTCACAAAGTCATATATTAACAACAGTTTATTCGCTTCAAGCAGACCCAGGTTCATCTATGTCTCGGGAGGATGGCTCAGTGGCAACATGCTCGCCTTGGAAGCAAGACGACGCGGAGCACGCAGGTTCGATCCCCGGGTCTGCGCTAAAAGACCTCCAGGTATTAAGCGCGTTATAAATAACCTATCATATAATACCATATGTCTAAGAACAGCCATAGAGAAATTGAGCAATTTACATCATGGTTTGCTTGTCTCTTTGTTGAAAATACATTTGACATCTCTTACGTGCAGCTTCATATAAGATGCTTGCCCTTAATTTAGCCAATATAGAAACAACAGTAGGACTACGGGCGCAGGCCCGAACAAGCAACGGTTTCCATTGTAACATGGCGCTGACAGTAGAAATAACAGTAGGACTAGGAGCGGTTTTTGGAAAGCCAGAATAGAGGCACATTTAACTGCTTGGAGCTACGCCGACAGCATCGACACGGTGAGATAATGAGTCATCTGCTCGTTTTTTCCTGAAATAAGATATCACGAGACAGTGATGTGGCACTACGTTTCATTTCAGCTGCGAGTTGTAATCATCCGAAACCGTGACTTTTCATCTGCGCGATTTTAGCAGCACACAACAACGTTTCCTTTTGCTGGAGCCATTACAGCAGCCCTAGTTGTAAGAGATGGCATTGAAAACGCTATAAGTCTGAAAAGGAAAGTAGTTCTCTGTATAAATCACGGTTTATATATTGTAGGCATCTACAGAACTTTTTAACAACAGAGGTCCTTCTTATGAATAATGAAAACCTCCATTATGAATCGTTAGACACTAGTTACTTATTCTATGAGGTAAGCTGTTTAGCTTATCTCCTTTGACTGCATTTGAAAGTGGATATAATAGAAAAGTAATACACACTATGTGATTTGCAACAGGAGAACTCTGCCAACAGTAATTGTAGGCTGGAGCCCTAAACGAGCACTAACCTGAGGCCAAGTTTCCATTTGGGTATGTATTGGTCATCTTAGTGCATTCACCAGCAAGGACACGGAGATAGATCTAACACTGCAAACATGAAGCATGCCAAGCACTACACAGGGAAGATATGGGAATTCCCTTCCTTCACACACCCCCATCCGAATGTACAAGGTGCTTATATAGGACACGAATCAGTGCAACCAGGATACTCAAAGCACCACGGAATGTTTCATAGATAAATGCACACATTATTAATAGCATGCAACTATTGAGTTACTAGCATGCCATTACAGAGGGTAGAGTACCCATCTGCTTTTTCCTTCCATGTCACTCTATAGGATACAGAGGTGCATATTGGATCACCATTTAAGATCTGATACAAGAATACATTTATCAGAACGAGCATCAAGGTGCTGAATATGATCCCAACTATGATGATTATCGAAACCGGTCAACCACAACAAGCATGAGCAATGCTCATGCAGAAGAGGATAAATATAACAATTGACTTTTTCACGTCATCTAAACAGAATCTAGACCCCTAGAAAGTTGGACTTACTTCTAGAGGCTGTGTAACTCAATTGAGCACTACTTAACATATTTTAATAACAGTAGCATGTTTTCAGTAGACAGGCTGTACCTCTATATATTGGTGATAAAAATCCAGTTAAAATTCCAGAAAAGAGGATATGCCCATGCCGCTAGCATACAAGACACATCTATTCCAGTCTGTAAGCTTTTAAATGGGACACAAGTGTATTAGTGACCTGCTACTGTATTTTATCATGGTATGAGTGTATGAGGATAGGGAGTTTTCTTCAACTATCCCTTTTAAGTTAGGTGGTGCACCATTCGCCTCCTGGGGAGAGGGTTATGGAAACAGGGAAAGAGTGTTCTTCTTGTAGGGACAGTTTGGTTGTGTGTATGAGATAACTGTTTAACATTGATGATGAATATGTTGTACTCCTGTACCGTTCTATAGTGATACCACCTTGCTTGTGTTAAATACAGTTCTGGTTTACTTAGATTGTCAATTTCCAGACAGTTTATGGCTTCCTGCAACGTATACATTTTTCTGCAAAATACATGCATATCTCATCAGCGTCATGTTTGTACAAATTAACCATTCACAAAGTCACAAAATTGCAAACTGCTCCCAGCGTAACAAGACATTCTTGCATAACTAATCTATGTTTGCCTTGACGAAAGGTTGCTGTGCATCTATTGCTCAGTAGTTTGTTTAGAATCTTCCTTCCTGGAATGTATAGAGTATGTCATGCTTTTGTTATTAATTGGCTTTTGCCGGGAAGAGATATATTATCTCTTGTCTTACTTGTACCGGGCTGTTCAAGGTTTGTGGCCTGCACAAACACTGAGCTAATCATTCCTTCCATAAAACATGTTTTTCTGAAGAGCTCAGGAGTTTCCAGGCTGCGATCATTTTAAGTTGCAAATGGAAAAAACAAAATGTGGCCTAATGAACAAGATGGAGTCGGATAGTGAGCAGCAAATGTGAGAGTTAAGACTAACAAAGCACAAGTTATGACCACCCCACCCCCAAAAGGGCTTACATCGTCAAAGCATCTTTAGCAGCCATCATATGCTGCAACAAGGCATTTTCAGCTTTAAGATTCTGCACTTGTTACACTTACCTGGCTCCCACAGGGGCGTCAATCAGACCCGGACAGCTGCAACCTCCTCCAACGTGAAGCGTAGTGCAGAGATGACAGACTGGACTGGACCGCCTAATCTCGTCTGCTCGACCCGTAGAAGTATTCTCCTGCAAGTGGAGAAAGGGATTTAGCCACCCGTGGATTGTAGTAATGGCACCCCACTGTTCTCCCCACTAATCACCACCGATATTCACTTTCAGTAAGCTCACCTTATGTTTTTAAATGATGAGCTCTCCATCCTGCATGGAATGCAGGGGTGCGTAGATACCAGTTACTTCAATGGTTTGAAGGCGTTGGAAGAGTTCCGGATGAATATTGACTCTGAGGTTCCAGGCGAGAACCCGCAAGTATAAAGTTCAAAGAGTTCAATATGTCCGATGTTCACTCTTGTACATTCCTTTCTTGTGTTGCAGCTGAATCCAAGGGAAGATTTTCTTGTGGCAGCTGATGGTGTTCAGGTAAGAGTCTGTATTACGCAACACTGTCCGGTAAAAGATGCGTGTATTTAAATTGCTGGTTTCTCTCTCCTTACAGGTGCGGCGTAAGAAGTTGCGGTTTGTTACAGAATAATGCCTCTGGTTGTTAAACAGGTAAGCCTATGGTGGAGAGTTTGTATTTGTTGGCTCTCTCGGCTCACCTTATGTTTCTTTTGTCCCCTAGATGGTGGAATTCGGCGAAGAAAATGATGGCGGCTGCGCCGGATCGAAAAATGCTGTGAGGACTGGTGAGTATGGCGCGGCGCTGCAGCTGGCGATGCGACGCATGAAGAATAATGTCCTTTTCAAGTTCGAAGACGTGATGGATACGGAATTCAGGTAAGGATTGAAATAATATCTGTATTCTAACCTTTCCTTCTTCTTTCTTCTATTGCTAGGAGCTCTGGATTCGAGACGGGCGTGGCTGAAGACTGGACGCTGGGTGAGCGTTACGCTGCTGGAGGCAGAATAACGCGAAGCATATGCTGCTGTTTGGGCGTGGTTTAAATAGCCTCCAAAGTAGTTCCAGGTAAGAAGTCCCTAGAACCACACCCGAGTAAAAAATAGTCCCTGTAGTAAAATAGTCCCATTCAGGCCTCACGTTGGCTTGGATTCTTGCAGCATGGTCTGCATGAGGTAAGTAAAGTCTATGAGCCTGCGCCTATGGCGCCAGGAGTGATTTCTATTATGAGCCTGGCGCCTAAGGCGCCAGGACTGAACCCAGACAGCCCCCAGCCGGGGCTGCTGGGGTTTTATTAAATATCTGGATGCCTGCTCCCGGGGCTGATGGGCTTGATCCGGATGCCCGGGGGTAGCATCATGACAGCACTCCCCCCAAGACCCCTTGGTCCATGAACGTGCTCACTAGGCTCCCATGACCTTTCTTGTGGTCCGTAACCCTTCCAGTCGATGAAATAAAAAAGTTTTGATTTAACCATCTTAGAGACCATGATATTTTTTACCTCAAATTCAGGTTCTTCATCTATTAGGATGGGGTCAGGTGGTTTGGTTAACCTTGTCCCAGGTTGAACTGGTTTTAGAAGTGAAACATGAAAGACAGGATGAATCCGCATATTAGAGGGTAATTCCAATTTGACGGCCTCTGGGTTGATAATGGCCTTAATGGTGTAAGGTCCCAAATAGGATTGAAAGTTCGAGTTCCCTTTAGAGGTATATGTTTTGTAGCCAGCCAAACTTCTCCAATCTGTTATTATGGAGTTTCACTTCTATGTCGAACAGCATTTTCCTTGTATTTCTCCTTTGCTTGTTTCAAGTGTTCTATTGCTTCCTTAAAGGCTTGTGTAATAGTAGAGTGCAGATGAGTCACTGCAGGCATTTGTTGAGGTGAATCGAGTTCTGAGGTTCGAGGATGATGTCCATATATGGTATAAAAGGGGCTTTGTCCGGTTGCTGAATGTACGGAGTTATTGTATGCGTATTCGAAAATCCATAAAATATCTTTCCAATTGCTTTCGGTTTGGTGTAGCATACAACGTAGGTATTGTTCAAGAGTCAGGTTGGTCCTCTCCGTCTGACCATCAGTTTGGGGGTGGTGACTGGTTGATAGCCTTACGTCGATTTGCGCCAATTGACAGCATTTCTTCCAAAATTGCGAAATTAATTGACTACCTCGGTCAAAGACCAATACGGAAGGAAATCCATGGATTCGAACAATGTTTTCGAGAAATTCCTTGGCCAAAATCGAAGCGGAAGGTAATCCTTTTAAAGGAATAAAGTGGGCCATTTTGGAAAAAAGATCCACAATAACTAGAATGGTGTTAAATCCATTACACAGAGGTAGATCTGTAATGAAGTCTAAAGACAAGGTGTGCCATGGTGTAGGTGGATTATCCAAAGGTTGTAAAAGGCCAGCTGGTTTTTTCTTCTGACTTTTGTTTTGGGCGCAGATACCACAAGACATCACAAATGACTTTACGTCCTTTCGCAGGTGGGCCACCAGAATTGTCTTTTAATTTTAGCTTTAGTTTTTTGCGATACCTGGGTGTCCTTCCATAAGGGCGTCATGATAATTGGAGATGACTAGTTCTTGTAGTTCCTTGTGTGGTAGAAATAGACGTCCGTGATAGTAAGGTAGGTCATTAATGACTGAATAATCTTGTCCTTTCTTTACCCAGTCCTGCAGGGCTGCTGGATCGAAAAGTTGTTGGATTTTTAAATGAATGTCTTCTAGAGTCTGTAGAGTAGTTATGCCAAGAATTCTTTGTTCTGAAATTATAGGCACCGGTTCCGGGTTCGAATATACTTCTCCCATCCCTATTCGGGATAAGGCACCTGTCTTGCCGTTTTTACAACCTGGTCGATAAGTGATCACGAAATCGAATTCGGCAAAGAATAATGCCCACCGAAGTTGACGCGATGATTGGGCCTTAGCTGTTTTCAGATACTGCAGATTCCTGTGATCAGTGATTACAGTGATGGTATGCCTGGCACCGAGAAGATAATGCCGCCAAGCCTTGAAGGCGGACTTGATGGCTAATAACTCCTTATCAGGAACCGCATAGTTTAATTCGGATGCTGAGAACTTTCTTGACCAGAATGCTACTGGGTGAAGTTGACCGGTTTCGGGATCCTTCTGGGACAGGACAGCTCCCATGGCTAAACTGGATGCATCGGTTTCAACTATGTATGGAAGCTCAGGGCGTGGATGCTTTAAGACAGGTGCAGACGTGAATTTTGATTTTAGCTCTTGGAAGGCTCTTTCAGCCTCTTCAGTCCACAAAAAACATTTGTTTTTTCGCAAAAGTGCTGTGATGGGGTCTACAATATGTGAGAATTCAGGAATAAATCTGCTATAGAAATGAGCAAATCCAAGCATGCTTTGTACCCCTTTAACTCAACTGGGTGATGGCCACTTGAGGATTGCGTCCACCTTTCGAGAGTCCATTCAAACTCCTTTTGGAGTCAGGATAAATCCCAGGAATTCAACTTCTGTAGAATGAAAAACACATTTCTCCAATTTTGCGTAATAACTTGTGCAGGCGTAGTTTCTCAAGGACTGCACGAACATGCTTCACATGGTCTGATTCTGAGGAGGAGTACACTAGAATATCGTCTATGTATACGACAACACAGACGCCAATGAGTTCACGAAGGACATCGTTCATAAAATACTGGAAGGCTGCTGGTGCATTGCACAACCCGAAGGGTATCACCTAGTATTCGAATAACCCGTACTTGGTGCGAAAGGCAGTCTTCCATTCATCGCCTTTCTTTACACGTACCAGATGATATGCCCCTCGGAGGTCTAGCTTAGTGTAGATACAAGCATCCTTTACTTGGTCTAGTAATTCGGGGATCAGAGGCAATGGGTATCGGTTTTTTACCGTAATCTGATTTAATGCGCGGTAGTCTATGCACGTTCTAAGGTCACCTTCCTTTTTAGGCACGAAGAATAAAGCTGAGGATGCAGAAGATTTGGATGGACGAATGAAGCCATTAGCAAGGTATTGGTCCAGATATTGCCGTAGGTGAAGATTTTCGGGTTCCGTAAGGGTGTAGATTCTACTGCATGGAGGTTGTGCACCGGGTACTAGGTCGATTTGACAATCGTATGATCTGTGAGGTGGTAAGGTATTTGCCTGTTCTTTTTGAAAATCATCCTGAAATTCTTGATATTCCTGAGGTAACTGCACAACTGGATTAGTGACGGTGGCCAGGCTTTTGTTCAAGGTTTTTTCCGGGTAACAGGTGTGTGCACAATCTGGGAAGGTCACTCTCTTCGCTCGCCAATCAATACAAGGATTATGTGTTTCCAACCATGGCATTCCCAGAATTATTTGGAATTGCGGGGCCTTGATTAAATCAAACACAATAGTTTCTCGATGCCCATCTTGACCCAACAGTGTCAGCTCAGTAGTGGAATGAGTTACAGGCCCAGAGGCAATTTCAGTTCCATCGACTGTGGTGATGACATCCGAAGCGGTCTTTTTGCAAAGGGGTAGATTCATCCTTGAGGCCAATTCGCGGTCCATGTAATTTCCTACGGCCCCGCTATCAATGTATGCCCTTACTGCGTGCATACGTGATGGCTGCCTTGGATCAATTAGGACCATTGGTGTAATTAGGTGGGAGGTCTGAGTGTCCTTATTTAAGCTCAGCAAGTGGACCTCTACGCTTGTCGGGCGTGGTCGTTTCCCGAATCAGGCTCGATTTGACTTTTGTCAGCAACTCCTACTACTTTCTTGGGCGGTTTTATAGGGCAATCCCGTAGAAAATGTCCTGCGGTTCTACAGTACAGACACAATTGCATCTGCCGTCTCTTTTCTCTTTCCTTTTGAGTTTAGGGTCCTTTAACCCCCCACCCCCGATCTGCATAGGTTCTGATGCATCTGTTCCTTTGGGGGTAACATTGGGTTTAACCCATACCCGACTCTCAAACTTAGCTCGATCAGCCTTTCTATTCTGACATCGGTGGTCTAACTGGACCACTAAGTCTATATATTCTGCACAATCCTGAGGTGGGTTCACAACTTGAGCCAAAATATCTTTGAGTTCTCCCCGAAGCCCACGATGAAATAATGTAAATCGTTTCTCCTCAGGCCATCCGGTTTCCACCATCAACCTATTGAAAGTTGCGATATATGTTACAGATCCTGATTACCCTGTCGTAGGGATAAAAGTTCGTTATCCAGGGCCTTTCCCTGTGAATGTCTGGCAAATAGTCTTTCCATGCTTCTTTGAAAACCCTGAAAATCCTGAAGAAGAGGGTCATCCTGGTTGAATAGTGGAATTGACCAGTCAGCTGCGCTGCCACTAAGATATGATAGTACAAAGGCTACTTTGGCTTGGTCATTTGGAAAAGCTCCAGGTCTGCATAAAAAGTGCAAGCGGCATTGATTCATAAACACTGCGAACCTTTTTGGGACCCCAGCAAAGCGTTCGGGTGTAGCTAAAGGAATAGCCCCTGGTAGGATTACTTGCACAGGATTGCTCGATGAAACAGGAGCTGGGTTTCCCCTGAGTCCAGGTAGGGGTGTTAGCCCAGCTTGATTTTGCAGCAGTTGTCTAGCAAGATCATCTGTGCGTTCCTTTGACACAATCAGTTCTCTCCTGAGGACATTAGTCTCTTAGCGCGCAGAGTGCACTTCCGCCCTAAGTTCCCCTAATAATTGGGCTAGTTGGTCTGTTTCGGAGGTTTCCATAACGCCCGAGTGGGGATTTGTAGATAGGCTTCGCGTTCTGTTACGCTCACCTGGCTCCCACAGGGGCGTCGATCGGACCCGGACAGCTGCGACCTCCTCCAACGTGAAGCGTAGTGCAGAGATGACAGACTGGACTGGACCGCCTAATCTCGTCTGCTTGACCCGTAGAAGTATTCTCCTGCAAGTGGAGAAAGGGATTTAGCCACCCGTGGATTCTAGTAATGGCACCCCACTGTTCTCCCCACTAATCACCACCGATATTCACTTTCAGTAAGCTCACCTTATGTTTTTAAATGATGAGCTCTCCATCCTGCGTGGAATGCAGGGGCGCGTAGATACCAGTTACTTCACTGGTTTGAAGGCGTTGGAAGAGTTCCGGATAAATATTGACTCCGAGGTTCCAGGCGAGAACCTGTAAGTATAAAGTTCAAAGAGTTTAATATGTCCGATGTTCACTCTTGTACATTCCTTTCTTGTGTTGCAGCTGGATCCAAGGGAAGATTGTCTTGTGGCAGTTGATGGTGTTCAGGTAAGAGTCTGTATTACCCAACACTGTCCGATAAAAGATGCGTGTATTTAAATTGCTGGTTTCTCTCTCTTTACAGGTGCGGCGTAAGAAGTTGCGGTTTGTTACAGAATAATGCCTCCGGTTGTTAATCAGGGAAGTCTATGGTGGAGAGGTTTTATTTGTTGGCTCTCTCGGCTCACCTTATGTTTCTTTTTTCCCTTACATGGTGGAATTCGGTGAAGAAAATGATGGAGGCTGCGCTGGATCGAAAAATGCTGTGAGGACTGGTGAGTATGGCACAGCGCTGCAGCTGGCGATGCGACGCGTGATGAATAATGTCCTTTTCAAGTTCGAAGACGTGATGGAGTCTTGCCCTTTGGTTTATCTTGAAGTTTCTGAGCGCGGAGCAAAGGACGACCCTACACCTCCACCACAGTGTATCCTGAAACTCAGGCAGAAGCTACACAGAGGTGGAACCAAAGGACAGCACCCCCCAAGACAGGGAAAAAGACTGTCCAGCATAAAAAACCCTGTTGTCGTCCATTGACAGCAGTAGCACAGTAACCAGTAACCAGTAGACAAGGCAGCAGGCAAGAAGCAATGGAGAGCCAGTAGATAAAAATCAGGAGCAAAGGAAGGAGGAGGGTAGAGAATCCAGTGGAGAAGGCAGCAGGTAAGCAAGCGGCAAAAAGCAGAAGAATATGGCTGGAAACAAGCAAATGAGAGGCAAGGAAGCACAAGAGTCTCACTCGAAGAGAAAGAGCACTCTGGAGGGTTGAAACACCCTGAGCGAGTCCTGCTGTGGAAAGAAAAGCTGGCACGGACAGGTGCCATGATGGAACAAACTAGTCCGGTACTCCAAGCTGCGGAAGGAACGTCAAGGCAAGCGAAATGTTCTTCTCCTTCTGTGTTGCTGTGGCAATCTATCACTCAGAAGTGATGGTGTAAATAGATTTATGGATTGCCCTCTACACTGGAGTCGTTTGACCAGAGACCACTGGGACTGGTAGTCCCTCCAGCATTGCATCCTCCTCTCCTGTCCACCATAGAGCATTCAGCAGGGTACACTGTGGAACAGATGGGCATCTGCAGTGTTTTTGGGGTATGTTGTGTTAGAGCAGCATCAGCTGAGATTGGCACTTAGGGTGCTCTTCCATTGCGGTTAGTAAGAGTGGGGAAATGTTTTTTCCACAATAAATCATTTGTTGGCATCTGCCTAGCCACTGTTTTCTTTTGAATAGTGATTATCTCCACCTTTCGCTGGAAGTGAAATTATAGTGTTTTACTTTGTATTTTCATAGGGTTTTGCACTGCAAGATGATGCAGAATGTACTGCATTATTTATTATTTTCGATGCTGTATTTTTGACATGCATCATTTTCCATTTACTATATTCAATATATACTGTGTGTGCTGGGAACCTGTTGTGATATGTATGGCAAAAACAAGCAGTTAAATGGCAAAAAAATGGTTCACCACTACCACAACACAGACAATGACAATTAATATCTGATTAAGTATTAATTTGAAATCGGTGTCTAGAGCGTCCATAATTTGTATTGCTGGTGAAGTACAGTTTTGTTGCGGTATTTATCACTGCTTATAGTGCTAATCTCAATGGTTATAAGAAGCTAAACCTGCACAAGGAAGGAATATACATTCCATGATATGTGTTGTATCACATTTCAAACAATACTTTCTAATTTTCTCTTTTAACTTAGAGCTCACCTGCCAGTCCACAGCCAATTGATGAAGTCCTCTTGGGAGAAGAAAGTAGTTGCAAACAGCAGAATATCTTTACTAACCATTTCCTTTTCTCAAAAATCCCCCATTCCTATTCAACATTCTTTCTACCAAAGTAAATGATATCTCCCATTAAAAGGTACACACTAAAATGATTCTACTGCAATTCCTGTTGTTTTTCCATCAATTAACTGGACTTGTGCGAAAAGTGTAATTGCCCTTCTTCAAGCACTTTTTTGGGCCCATTCTACCAGACCTCATTCTAATAACGGAATTTATTTTTGTGAACGAATATGTTCATGTACCCTTTGCTTTGCAGTTTCAGCCCACCACATTTTCTATCTTATTGTTTTTCTTATCCATTTCTTTCATGGTTCTGAACATCTTAAACCTATTGAGTAGACTGTCAAAATATGTTTCTGGAGAACTAACTTTAGTCCTGTTTCCCTACCCTCTACATGACCATTCCTTCTTTTACACCCTAAAATCTGCCCTTTTTTATATTGATATATCCCACTCAAATCTGATCGGAGCAGTGTATTGAATTTGATATACTTTCATGAGAAATAATTTTCAGACAGAAACATACAGGGAAGGCAATCGCTTATGGGGAAAAAAGGCCATACCGAATTCTGTAACCATAATTATCAGTTAGAATTCAATGAAATTGATGTATTAAACCAGAAAATGGAAGAGCGATTTATGTATTTGTACTTAACATCATTTTTCTTTTTTTTTCTTTTAGGATCCTTTTGAAGCTGACCACGGCATTGAACAATCTCTTGAGGCCCCTGTTGAGAGGGTAACTATATATAATGTTAGACATTCCTGTAATGACATTTCATTTGTGCCCTTCACAAAAATTATTCCCACTTTCATTCAGTAGGGATCATTCAAATCCTTTCTGGATCATTGTGAGCACTCAGTCAATCAGAAACATGAACTTCTGTGTACTGGTCCTTATTAGTATCCACAATGTGAGCCTCTGTAAAGCCATCTGCAGCAAACGTCCACTCTCCCTCACCGCCCTCCCTTTTTCTGCGTGACTCCACCTTCTTCTCTTTTCTGGGTTTGCCCTCTACCTGCAAACCTGACTCCTTCTTCTTCCACTGCAACAGGCATGCCGCAACATCTGCTCCTCTTACTTCTGGCTCTCATTTCTGTGCCTAGCTTTCATGGCATTCTATATGCTGATCTGTATACCCCCAATCCTTCCTCCTACCCATGCACCTACTTCTTTCTACCAATGTGGAACTCCGGGGACAGCATGGCATCTTATTGGGGCTTTATTATGGCATGCCTTGCCATTTGTTTGCCAAAGCCTCTTACCCCAAAGGATTGAGTTCCAGACATTTAGGTGGTGGAAGTAGAAGGACTGCTTGCCAGTATTCTCTTTGTGGGTTAACTTAGACTTCAACCTTTTTATAAGTGTTCTTCATGAGATACAACAATCTCCATATATGTGGAGTTTAGTCAACAAGTGTGTTGCTATTCCGTTCAAAACTCCTTTGTATGTTATGCATGCAATGATGAATATGATCCTGGCAAGGAGGCGATCCAGTGAAGCACACACAAAGAAACCTAAGAAAGACATTACTATGTAGAGATACACAGCCAATTGGGGTTTGTGGAACAACCAGAAATAGCTCTGGAGGTCACAACAGTCCACCCAATGGAAACACAGAAACATATCCTAAGGAGAAAGTGCAGTGTTCACAAGAGTTAAAGTGTCTGCAAATACTTGGAAATGACCATCGCTTTTGCATTCACTTCCTGGGGGTGTACCAGTATGGAAGAATCACATAGATGGGGGGTCTTTGGGGAGTGGGAATGGGACACCAGATGATGAGGCATGTTATCCTCTTCCCTGTAACAGCTTTACCCCATCTACCAGGGAAATCAAACCCACCTTTTACAACACAAACACTTTCTCACAGACAGCCCGCTATGAGAGAAAACAGACTTATACCTGAGCTGTATACCTGATTTGTCCCAATACAATGGTCAAACAAGGTCAGGCAATTACTGACCATCATACACACATCTAGCTTCCATTACACTTCCCCACATATATAACCGCGAATGTATTTTTGAAAAAAAACTCGTTTTTTGGGGGGGGGGGGGGCGGTTAAAAAATGTAAAAAATTTGTGTAAGGGCATAAAATAATAAATAAAATGGAGGTTTTGGGGGGCTAAAAAAAAAATGCGATGGGGTTTTAAAAAAAAAAAATCGCGGTAAAAAACCCCACGATGAAAAGTCCCACGATTAAATAACGTAGAACCACATAAAAGGTGGAGCTCAAGAGCACACTCTGAGCGAGGCAAAGCATACGAGGAAACAGCAGTTCCAAGATTGCAGTTTAACAAGAGGAGAAAGATGGCGGAACAGAAGGGATCGTAAGGAGGCAAGTTCCCTTGACCTTTTCGAAGAGGAACCGTTACTTTCACAAAGCCTCGAGAATAGAAAGCATAAGACCAGGAGCCCAGGCTGAGAAGTCCTACATTGTGTGTCGGAGGTACCCGGGGCCCACCCGTGTCGCTAATCAAGGCAGGGAGGATCGCCAGCTGCTGTGGTACAGTCCTCAACTCCAACAACAAAGCACCGTCAATGAAATCAACACAGCCGGTGAGTTGGGGAGACAGATACAAGACCAGTTTGTGTTTAAGTCAAGGTTGCAAGTGGCAACATTGTATGGCGAGCAGTGGGAAGAACATTGTATGAAACGTATGTGATAAAGAACGTGAGTAAAGTTTGAGGCTCGGCTCGGAGCTGCCAGAGCTTTTATTTCTTCCCTGCACGTACAGACTGTTCTAGTCTGTTTTCTACTTCAATTACCATCACCAACTGATTGGCCATTGTGGAGCTTAGTCTCCCCTGCACGCCTACCTCACTGGATGTTAAACAGTAAGGCAGACTTCCCCCGTTTGTTTTAGACCTCGTACCTGCTCCATTTTTTGTCTGTGAACACGGTTTATTTCATTTTAGGCAGTGGGATACCCCGCGGCCACAGTTTGTGACTAGGCACCCGCTTACCCTCACTCAGCTTCTAATATTTTATTTTTATTTAGGGTGCCTGGCCCCTAGGGTGCTAGGCTCGGAGCTGCCAGAGCTTTTCTTTCTTCCCTGAACACACACACTGTTCTAGTCTGCTTTCTAGTTCCATTACCATCACCAATGGATTGTCTCTGGTAATATCATGTGTCACTGGCCGCGGACAGCAAAGGTTTGGGGCGCAGCAGGATTGCGCCTCCCGCACCAAAGTTGTGCCAAAGTCTAGCCCGTCTGTAACCGTCCGGGCCGCGGATGGTCCAGACAAATTGTTTAAGGGCGGACTTACAAGACAAGTTGTAATAGATCTAGCTCCTCCTGGTAACAGATTGCCCCTAGGTTTGGACTTATCGCCTGCTCACTGTTTATTACCTGCCCATCTTTGAGGTACATCAGGACTTACCGCTATGATGCTCAACATTCAATCTCTATCAGCACATGCTGCGTCTGTTAATGAGCTTCTCCTTAACTGGACGCCGGATCTCCTCTGTTTAACTGAGACCTGGTTAAATGAGTGTGTGGCCCCTGTACTGGTGCGGGTTCATCCTTGTGATTATAAAATGATTTACCGTGACCGAAGATATATACTAAAGGGGGAACCCCTTCAAAAAACTACTCCCAATGGTAGTAAAGTTTCTACCTTCAAATTAAAGGGTATGAAGAGACAAATTATAGACCGACGCTCACCCTAGACATGTGGTGGGTGGCCATGACTAGTAGTTTCTCAGGTCTCACTCTCCCATTCTGTCATGGAAGCATTATTGCTGCATTGTATAGTTTCGCCATCTTACACATGCCACTTTTTAATTATCTATCGAACCCCTGGGTCACATGTTGTCTTCCTTGTACTTTTTTTAGATCTATAAGCAGAGCTTCAGATGAAGTTCTCTCACCTAGTGGTTCTTGGTGATTTTAACATTAAATTAAAAGCCCTCAGGACCCTATTTTAGATAATTCTCTTTTACTGCATTATCGACCAGGGTCTCCACCAATTTATGAGTGAGGCAACATGCTTGACCTAGTGCTGGCTGACAAATTTGAACTATCCATCTTTCCCGCAGAACCTGTGTTGTGGTCCGACCACTATCTCCTGACCTTCTCTATGAACGTCGGGTGCACGTTGCCTAAGCATCCACCCCCTAGAGTACTACATCGAAGATGGCGCTCGGCCAATCTTAAGGCCCTCGTGCCATTAGTGAGTGCTAATTGCAGCCTAACCCAGGAGGTAGACCTTTCTTGCCTGTCCCGCTCATTAGAAGCGGCAGCAGACATAGTCACCCCCCTAAAACGAATTCATCCACAGAGGCTTCGATCTGAACCTTGGTTATCAGAGAAGCTCAGACTAGCTTGCCTCAAACTTAGGCAGGCAGGGCAGAAATGGCGCTGCACTTATAATCCCATTCTTAGAACGTAATATCGGAAATGTGCCGATGGTTACTTTGCTGCCATTTTGGCAGCCAAGAAAGCCTTCTTTGAACAAAAAATCGATAAAGCCCAGATAACCTTTTTCAGTGGTCAAATCATTGTCTTCCACCGCCAACCCTACCACGTCCGTGATCCCATCTCAGGAATTCTGTGACTTGCTGTCTCAGTTTCCAAAACAAAAATGGACACTATTTGGGCCAATAGCCTGGTGGCGGCTCAGGCTACCGCCCCAGCCAGGGGGGCTCCAGTCTCCACGGTACCCTGAATGGTCCCTCTTTCCCGTGTTTTCCGAGACACTGGTTAGTTCATCGATAAACCAACTTAAGTCAGCGGCTTGTCAGATTCACTGCCACTGTCGGTGATGAAGGATATAGCCACTGCGATTCTGGGTGACATTACTCAGGCCATTAATATGTCCTGCCATTTAGGCCACATCCCTCAGGAGCTGAAACTAGCCATTGTTATCCTACTTTGTAAGAAGCCTTCCTTAGACCCCTCACTGCCTTCCAGTTTTTGTCCAATCACACTGTTGCCCTTTTTTATGAAACTCCTAGAGGCCTTGATCTCCCTACTTCTTTCATCCTTCCTGGAGACCTAGGGATCTTTGACCCCGTCCATTCAGGTTTCTGGCCGGGCCGGGGTACAGAGAGTGTCCTGTTGTAGGTCCTGGACGATATGGCAAGGGTTGGTGATGCTAATTCACCTCAATCTGTCAGCAGCATTTGACACTGTAGACCACCCTACCTTGCTGACCCGCCTAGCCAAAGCCAGCATCGCCAGCCAAGTGCTCGCTTGGTTCACCTCGTTCCTGGCGGAGAGAGGCCAAATACTTTTGCTTCCCCCCTTTCTCTCACTCCCCTGCTCTCTTTCCTGTGGGGTCCCACAGGGCTCCGTCTTGTCCCCTATACTCTTTAACATCTTCATTCGGCCACTTGTGTGTCTCATCTGCTCTTTCGGCATCAGGTGCTACTCCTATGCTGACGGCACTCAGATCCTGATCCGGCTAGATCTTGAGCAGGCTGAGGTGTTGTTGTACCTCTGTCAGTGCCTGTCTGCAATGGGAGATTGGATGAACCACAACGGGCTGAAACTTAACTGAGACAAGATGGAGGTTTTCGTGGTCAGTGCGCCCACTGATCCTTCACTTTGGGTATCCTCTTTTTGACCATCCACGCTGGGTCCCATCCCTGTTCCAGTCACTATCGTTAAGAATCTTGGGGTTGTGGTTGCTTCTGCTCTCTCCATGGATCATCAGCTCTGAGCCGTGCGCAAAGCAGGACACGTTCATTTAAAGATCCTGTGGAAGGGGCTCCCCCTTATACCTTCTAAACCCAGGCCACCAGTTGTTACCGCTTTGGTTCTGAGCCGCTTGGACTACTGTAATGCTCTGTATCTTGCCCAGCCCAAGGGTCTTGTCCAGCGGCTGAAACCTTTACAAACTCTTGCTGCCCGAGTTACTGGATCTCCTTACGGAGCCCATATCACTCCGGTCTTGCCAGCCTTGCACTGGCTACCTGGAGCCCAGCGCTTCCATCACTCTGTCTGGTCCATCAGGCCCTCCATGATCAAGGGGCCAAATATCTTTGGGACAAATTTGTCCGTTATCTCCCTAATCGGAAGCTCCACTCCATGTCTGCTGGTCTGCTATGTGTGCCTGCCTTACGCTGTACGCGAGTTGGAAGGCAGGCCTTCTCTGTGGTGGCAGCTCAACTTTGGAAATATCTACCGCCTCCTTTAAAAAATCTCTGTGACCATCTTGAGTTCAGGAAATCCCTGAAGACCCCATCTTTTTTAGGAGGCACTGTCCAGCCTGTCCCTTTGCCTTACCAGCGCCAAGATACCTTTGGGTGACCGTGCGTTTTATAAGCTTTCTTAACATAGCATAACTAAGTTGAACTGCAGATGAGTGATTGAACTTTGAAACCAAGATACGATACCTTCGACAGAGTTGTTCGGCACCATGTGTGTGCTCAATCGAAGGTCTATGTAAGGTATCCAACTGAGAGTTGACAAAAGTGAAAGAGTGGCAAAGGATTGTGTATCGATGTGGTCCTGCCCTGGGTCAACCAAAATCCGGCACACAATCAAAAGTCTTCCATGTTGATTCAGTAAAGAAAGTTTATAACAAAGTAGATAAAGTTGTTCCGAGCCCGGCAGACGGAGAACAATTACAAGCTTTGTGTTAAAGCAGATAAGAGCCTGGTGGAGGGGTGTCCGGGGGAGGGTCTGGGGGAACAGTGCATCATCCGAGAAATTGGATATGTGGGAAGCCTGCAAAATGTGTGTTAAAGTGGATCTGATCCCGGCGGAGGGGGGTCCAAAATGAATAGTAAATCACTTAGAAAAACATTGCATATGTGAAATACAAGGAAATGACTTTATTGTTTGTTTGTTGCATCAGGCCCTCTGAAAGAAGGCCATGATGTTGAATTTATTAGCTGCACCATCGAACTAGAGAAGCCAGAGACTGTGCTAAGCTTGAGTGTGCTGCCTTTTCCTGTGCTGAAAACATGGAGAAGGGGAGCCAATGGCTCAGATGTCCTGACATATCATTTCTTGAACACTTCTTTTTGCTTAACATTGTTCCCGCACACCCCTATTTAGAGGTATGTATTGGCAATAGGTTTAGGAGTGGAAAGTGGGAGAGAAAGTGTTCTGAGTCTGCGGTGGTCGGAGTCTTTCAATACTGGCTACCATTAGAGACGGTGCATCGGAAGGATGCACTGAGCTGAAGCCTTTTTGAAGCCATTTGGTCCACGGAACACAAAGCGGAAAGTGGGAGAAAAAGTGGTCTTTTGTGGTCCACAGGAGTTGAGGGAATTGTGGCCAGATGTTCTCCCGCAATTAAGTAAGTCCTCTTGACGGGAAGGCTGACTGGCAGATTGGACTTTTCTTATTCCCCCCTCAAACCCACCCTCATTTTACATTCTTAAGCTCGAGGTGGTGATTGTAGGGGTTCTGATCCCCTAGAGCCCGCCAGAAAGATTATATTTTGCACCGAGGGGGGTCCCTTGACTGTGCTGCCTCTTCATTTCAAAACTCACCACTATTCCATTAACCAGATGGACTTCAAGAAAACAAGATATGGCCTTTGAAGCACCTTGTTTTTAAGAGGGAAACAGGGGC
The DNA here is from genome assembly GCF_040938575.1 of Ambystoma mexicanum. Lineage (NCBI taxonomy): Eukaryota > Metazoa > Chordata > Amphibia > Caudata > Ambystomatidae > Ambystoma > Ambystoma mexicanum. The sequence goes on from NC_090923.1 coordinate 1,420,885,137, forward strand.
ATAGTCCGCCCCCTCAGGCAAAGGGAAAAACGTGTCCCTCCTCGAGACAAGAAAGGAAAAAAGGAAGTGACGGGCCGGCTAAACAAACAAATATCACAGGTTATTTCAACAAAATGTTCGTTCCCCCACCAATGCCCAAAAATCTCATATTCCCCTGCCTACATCGGTTATCACTTTGTGGGAACCATCAGATGCCATGGCACAGCCCTCTTCCCTAGATAATTCTTTCAAGATCGACAACAATGGATCTCTCCTTAACCTTTGTGAAAACCTTAGGAGGAAATCGTTGGGATTGGAAGTTCTGGCCCAAACTCTAATCCAGGCCACTAACTTGTCTGGTAGTCCGGTCCTGGATAAATGTGCTTCTATATCCATCAGTGTTGATGAAGATAGTAATTCTGAAATGGATAAAACATACAGTGATGACCTTGATTTTGGGGAGGGCGAGGTTGGTACCTTGCAGGCTATCCAATCCATTGAATCGAAATAGGAAGCCATTTTGTTATTAGTTACCAAACTGGCTGAAAACCAATCGAACACTACTTCCCACTTGGAAATCATTATGCTGAGGATAGTTACTGGTGAACACTTGCAACCAGAAAAGCACATAGAAGCAAGAAGGTTAAAGCTAGTGGCCCCCTGGTGGGGTCAACAGTTGCGGAACACAGCAGGTCTCCACGAGTGGTAGAAAGTGAACAGGGCATGGTGAACATTCTGGCCCACTCAGAGGATCATGTCCTTGAGGCCCTTTGTGCTGAGATCTGTAAGAAACCTGAAGGTGACTCACCCGCTAGTCCCCGGAGATCTGTCATCCAGGTCACCAGGACATGGCCATCGCTATTGGATCCATTTCCGGGGGCGTGGCCCAGTGGGGGAGGATCACCTGGATCGGGCTCTTCGGGATTTGAAGTGGGACACCGGCAGGTGAGAAGCAGTAACCCTTTCCTTATAGCCCCTTTTCTCCATCCAACCCCATAGGATAGTTAGAAGCTCTACCTCCTAACCCCTTTCCGACATGAATACTTTCTTAAGCCGTGAAAGACAATGGACTAACACCAGAGCCGTTTACCTGACGTGTCCCATCACAAGGGTCAGGCAGAGTCAGGCAATTGACAATAAGTACACACCTGACGGCCCTTTCCCTTCCTCACAGGGATAAAAGGTGGAGCACGAGAGCACACTTGGAGCAAGGACAAACGGACAAGGAAGCAGCTATTCCAGGACGGCAGTATAAATGGAGCAGAAACGCAGTAAGACCGGAAAGGACAACAAAGAGGGGAGTGTCCTTGCCCTTTTTGACCCAAACCAGTGGAGCCTCAGTGAAAGGAATCATAAGACTGGGAAGTACAGCTGTCATGTGGTGTAACAGATGTCAACAGTGCACAGGACCCTCCTGCACTGATAACGGAGGCGAGGAGGTGCGCTTGCTACCGTGGTGCCGTACTTGTCTCCAGAGACAAGAAACAACAAGGACGTGGTAGCAGCCACAGCTTTGACACATTTTGATAAAGCGCATGCAACAGGGTCTAACGTGGAGGAAATCTAGCCGGATGGCCTGTTCTTTCATCCAAGTTCCTGTGTCAAAAAAGCCAAAGCACAACCATTCTTCTGGTGCACAAATAACACTACTTCTTTAGCGTAATTTGGTGCAGTCAGAACTGATTCTTGCGAAGACTATGTATACCTCCGTCCCCAAGCACCAGTCACAGAGACTAATAAGAACTCACTGACAAGTTAATGAGGCCACAGGTGGCTGGAACAATACACGGGTCCCCAGGTATCTGCAATAGAAACAGGGAGTTATTGAAACAATCACGTTACAATTAGTTCACCAAAGTCAATCAAGAACTCAGAAACTGTCCACTAGCAGTTGGTATGCTGGGGAAGATGTGGAAGTGGAGGAGGGTGGACAGGATACCTGACTACTCCCCCACTAGGGCGGTGCAAGTTGTAAAATCAATGAAGGTCCAGCGACTGAAACACCTGCTACCGGAAGGTACTTGACGTGGAACCAGATAGGAACTCAGGTGAGGATTCTGAGTAAGCGTGTGCATGGAGCAAATAAGGGAATTCAAAAAGGCAGTCCAGTAGTGCAGACCGAGGTCAGAAGGGAGTAAGTTCACAAAGCAAGGCGCCAAAACAAAATGTCAATATAAGAGGCAGTCCATAGGGCCTTGCCGAGGTCGTAGCAGTTTGGGAGATCCGAGCCGAGAGTAAGTCGCCGTAGCCGTGGAGTTGTCAAGAGAGGGTCAGTGGAGCCAAATCATGGTCGGAATTATCAGAAGTTTGAAGTAACTTGTGTTAGGGGGAATTCTCCAGAATGGCTAATTTCCCTTACCTACTGAGTCCCTCAGCAGCTTTGCTGGATTTCTAGGATTTATTTTTTTCACCTGGTAAGAGTGTGAGCCTTTTTCCCATGTGTTTTGCTGTGTTTGTTTATCCTACTCCATAGGCATCATCTTTTCACTGTGTGTTACACAGCACCTTCAGTACAGTGACACAGGGTTGTCTTTTTGATTCCCAATTCGGATTCCATTTTATGGGACTGACTACTGTCTCCCAGAACATGTAAAGTTGCCACTGACTTTATTAGTCTCTTTTAAAACTCACAGACCGAGTACAAACTATCTTAAATAGAGTTCTAGAAAGGGTTAATACTTATGCCTTTTTGTCTGTTTGTCTTGGAGCATTGTTTTTCTCCCTTTTCATTAAGACTTGGTTGGTGGCAGCGGTAACTACCCTATTTTTCCTACCGTGGTTATCTTAAATAACCCTGGTATTGTTTTAGGCTATCTTGGTAGCCTCGAACTTAAACCCGCTAGAACATATACGTTTTTATACGGTTCCGGCTGGGTTTATTCGCCATTTCTTTTTGTAAAAGTGTTTCTCGTGTTTTTCTCTGCGCGCCAAAACCAGGTTTGGTCCCTTTGTATTTGTATTTGTATTTATTATTGTTTTATATAGCGCCTTAATCCAAGGCGCTTGTTCACCGTCCTTTCGCAAGCTTCTACACAGAAGCCCTCCTTGGGCACCTGTATGTCTGGGGGCGACAGGATGGGAGGGAGGGGTTTAGGACTCCCTGCACACGGTCTCCTTGGAGACCCATGACGCACTCTGATCTGATTGGCTGTGGTGACTGTCCCGGTGGGACAGCCACCCTGCTGTGTAATTAACAGCCAGGCTGTGTGAATGGTGGAAAACTGCATAAAAAGCAGGTCTGGAAAGGCAGAGTCACCACAGGAATGAAAGAACCGAAGAGGAACTGACAGAAGAGGACCCCTACAATGACTGAACCGCCCGGTGAAGCCCTGCTGCAGGTCCGAATTTTCATACTCCAACGACAGGGAAGATCTTCAAAGAATCTTCTCCCCTTGAGCTGGTGAGACCAACCAGTTTGCCCCAAACTCCAAGCAAGGCTCCCTTCTCTGGTCGAATTTGCTGTACAGAGCTACAGTGAACCGGATAGCCAGGAGGAACGGACCCTGCTTGCGTTTTTAGGAGCGCACCTTTTATTTGTTGCTTTGCTCTGCTGCTGGTTTCTTCCCTGGGCAGTGCAGGACCCTCCAGTCTTCCTACTTCGTGTCAGTCCGATAGTCGCTTCAGGAACCGTGAGCCTGCAGGACCTGCCAGGAACGTCCATCTCAGCTACAGCCTTCTTCTCCATTTAAGGTACTGTTCAAATCTGTTTGTTCGTTTCGTCCAGCCGCGGGTGAAAGTGGGTGAAAGCTTTTGCCAATCCGAGGGCTTGTCCTTCTCTCTTCTTTAACTAACTTTTCTGCCGACCAACTTTGTCCGGAACTCTTGGCAAAGACTTAACCACAAACTACCCTGAACTACGTGATCTTGAGCTAAAGACTCTGAACCATTGACTTTGGGCCAGACCCTGTTTGAATCTGATTTCCTCACTGTATTTCCTTTTTCTAGATTGCCCTGCTTACTTATGTGTTGGTGTTACTCAATTTCTGCCTAACTTTGTCTTTCGCTCCCTTTTAAATTGCTCGAGTGTCATTTTTCTCACACTTAATTTTGAGCCTAACTTGTCCAGAATCTATTGGGTGTGGTGTAGTGTATTAAGAGTGTGATTTTTCAACTGCTTTACGTTAGTGAAATGTTTTACAACTGATGTGTAAATAAATGTATATTCTTTTACTCAGAAACCTTGAGTCAGTGTTTATTTGAATCTTAGTAATTGCTGTCCTTTGTGTAACTATTGATACTGCTCACTTACTCTTGAGATAAATCTGACTGCTCAGCCATCGCTACCACTTTACTGTGTAGTACAGGCTTGTACCAAAGGTGAATGTGTACTGTCACTTGTAGTCTTAATTGTGTGTGGTGTTCCCAAAAGGGTACTGCATATAATTCTGCCTAACACTAGTGTACAGCGGTGAGGATCAAGTATAGTAAATACACTTAGAGTGCTGCTATTGCCTTGGATCAACTAACCACAAGGCTAAACATCACTAAAAAGCAATATTAATCATGTCTGATATGGAAAGCTACAGTCAGGAGACCCTCCTTAGTTACACTGTGGATTATCTGAAAAATCAGTGTAGAGAAAGGAATCTCTCTGCCAAAGGCAAACAGTCTGAGTTGATTGAAAAGTTGTTAGAGAAACAAAGTCTGGAGGGTAGGTCTGAAATACCGGACTCCTCAGCAAATGTGGAAAATAATGAGGATGATAATGTGTCTATTATTGATGAGTTAGAGGAAGTAGATGTGTCTGATAATATAGGCCTCACTGCTCCCTTACCTGCTTAGCAACCCCAACCTTTGTCCACTGGGACCCCTACAGGACCTACACTCAGTCCTGAATTCATTGCTCTAGAAAAGATGAAGCTTGAATTGGAATTTAAACGTTTAAGTGCTCAAACTAAACAAAAGCATCAAGAAATGGAGATGAACCATGCCTTAGAAATGAAAAGGTTGTTTATTGAAAATGCTTCTCTCCCAGAGTCTTCTAGGTCTTCCAGTCCTAAGAGACCCTGTATGCCTAAAGAAATTGTGGGTATGTATGAGGATGAGCTTGATATTTTGGATTTGTTGGCAATGTGTGAATATAATCATGGGATTCAAGGTCTTACAGGGAATCAGTTGCTTCCCTGGCTCTTCTCTAGGCTACCCACTGATGCATCTGATGTTGTGATGGAGTTGGGGGCGGTGGATAGGATGGATTATGAGTGTGTGAAGCTAGATTTAATTGCTAGATTTGGGAACACCCCTTCCCAGTACCTTAAGAGTTTTAGGACCCTCAAAAAGCATGATGGTACCCCTTGGGCTACCTGGGTATGGGAATGTTTGAAAAATGTAGATGGTTGGGTTAAGGGTTACAGAGTAAACACTTATGAAGGTATGAGAAATCTTGTTATGTTGGAGTCCATTTATGATGCCTGCTCTCCTGAGCTCAGGCAGCACTTGGCTTATTTAAAGAAGATAGATCCCAAGAAGTTAGCTAAGGCTGCTGACTTGTGGGTTGCCAACAGGGCTACTCACCAGGATTCTTGGGCAACTCAGAAGAAGGATGAGGGAAAGCAGCCAAAGAAAGATAACAAGGATTATTCTAATACCTCCAATCCAAAAGAGGGCCACAAACAGCAACATAAGGGTAAACCACAAGGCAAACCGAATCAGGCTAGTGCACCATCTGGACCCAAACCAGATGGAGGTCAGAACAAACCCCCATTCATCAAAACATTTTGGAAATGTTATGTGTGTGGGTCAACTGACCATGTGAAAGGGGATCACAGATGTAAGGGTAAACCTTCAGGGGTCCACACTGTCTCCTTAGCCTTCTCCCCAGAGGAAGAAGTACCTATGGCAACTGAAAACTTTCACCTACTGGCTGATGAACCCATGAGAGTCTCAGCTAGTGTTTCTTTAGTGTCTCTGGGCTTGTGGGAACAACAGAATTTAGATGTCTATAATTCCATCCCAGATAATACTAAAGAGTATTATAAAGATAGTGTTCTTGTGAATGGTCAGGAGACTCCTGCCGTCAGAGACACTGGAGCCAGCATAACTGTGGGGGATGAATCATTTTTCAAGGTGGAGGATGTTGCTAAGGCACCCAAACACCTCACCAAGTTAGCTGGAGGCCCTGTGCAAATGCTTCCCCAGTTACCAGCTCTCATCCAGTGTAATGATATGACGGTCAAGATACCTGTTAGTGTGCAGAGTAAAGTGCCTGGGGGAGTCCTGTTGGGCAATGACCTAAAAACTCTCGGAGTTGTGCCATTCACTCACATGCCTCCCAGTAAAAGAAAACAGGAGCTCACTAGGCCTTCCAGGGAGAGGAACTTAAGAGGGTTTCCAGAGGAGTTGATAGAGGAAACTATCACTCCCACTCCACAGGAGTTGCTGTTACGCTCACCTGGCTCCCACAGAGGCGTCGATCTGGACTGGACAACTGCGATCTCCACCAATGTGACGCGTAGGGCCGAGATGACGGACTGGACTGGCCCACCTAGCTTTGTTTGCTTGGCCCGTAGGAATATTCTTCTGCAATTGGAGAAAGGGGATTAACCACCCGTGGAGTTGAGCGTAAATCCCCCCACCCTGTTGTTCTCCCCACTGATCACCTTGGGTGTCCCCTCTTATAGTCTCACCTGATGATTTGAAAAGATGAGCTCTCCATCCTGCATTGAGCGCAGGGGCGCGTAGATAACCAGTTCCTTCACTGGCTCGAAGGAATTGGTGAGTTCCAGGACAATATTGACTCGGATATTCCCGGCAAGACGCCGTAAGTATGTAGTTCGTAAGAGTTCAAATGCCTGATTTTCACTCTTGTCCGATTCCTTGCAGGTTGCAGCTTGACCTTACTGAAGAGTTCCTCGTGGTAACCGGTAATGTTCTGGTAAGGATTTGTATTATCCAACACAGTTCGATAAAGTAATGTCCATATGTAACCTGTTGCTTTCTCCCTTATTCATCCGCTGAGAGAAAGTATGAAGTCTCGGGGAATAATGCCTCCGGCGGTAAAATCAGGTAAGTCTTTTGTGGTGAGGAGGGTTCCCCTTGTTAGTCCCTTGTTTCACCTTGCTGTCCTTTTGTTTCCCCTTAGGGGCCGGGGTTTGGCTAGGATGCAGTGGAAGCTGCGCCGACCCGTGAAGAAGAATAGTACCACCTGTGGTAAAATCAGGTAAGTCTATGGGGGGTATTCCTCTGTGTATTACCTTGGCTCACCTTGCTGTTCTTGTCTTCTCCTTAGGTGCCGGAGTGCGGCGGGAACATGCAGGAGGATGCAGTGAAATGTGAAGATGCTGCGAAGGCCGGTGAGTTCAGCGTGGCGCTGCAGCAGGTGAGGCGACGCCCATAAAATAACTTCTTTCTTCCAGCTCGAAGGCGCGATGAATCAGGAATTCAAGTAAGGATCAAAGGTATTGCTCTTGTTCTAACCTTTTCTCCTTCTTTCTCCCTTTTTCTAGGAGCTCCAAACTCGAGGCGGGCGTGGCAGAAGACTGGATGCAGACTTGCAGGCACGGTGAGCGTTACGCTGCTGGATGCAGAATAACGCGAAACGTGTGCTGCTCTTCGGGCGTGGTTTAAATAACCTCCAAAGTATTCCCAGGTAAGTATTCCTCCCCAGCACACCCGAGTAAAAAACATAGTCCCTAGGTAAAATAGTCGCCACGACTGCACCCAAATAGCCCCTAGCAGGGGTTGTTGGGCTTGCTTGGGGTAACTTGATGCCTGCTTCCGGGGTTTCTGGACTTGGTCTGGGTCCCCGGGGGTAGGCATCATGACAGCACTCCCCCTCAAGGCCCCTCCTAAAGTCGTTCTTCCCTGTGGTTTCGGTTTGTCTGGGAAATTTCGGTGGAATTTCTTCACCAATCGGGGTGCATGAACATGGTCACTAGGTTCCCATGACCTTTCCTGTGGTCCGTAAACTTTCCAGTCGATTAAATAAAAAAGTTTTTACTTTATCAGCTTGGAGTCCAGGATGTTCTTAACTTCAAATTCGGGTTCTCCGTCTACAAGGATGGGGTCTGGTGGCTTGGTTAGTCTTGTCCCTGGTTGTACTGGCTTCAAAAGTGACACATGAAAGACGGGATGAATTCGCATATTAGCAGGTAAGTCCAACTTTACAGCCACCGGGTTGATAATGGCCTTAATAGAGTAAGGTCCCAAATATCTGGGGTTAAAGGTCTCTGTCCCCTTTAGAGGTATATGTTTTGTGGCTAACCATACTTGGTCCCCTATTTGGTATTGTGGAGAATCACTTCTATGCCGATCAGCATCTTTCTTGTATTTTTCTTTCGTCTGTTTTAAATGTGTAGTTGCTTCCTTAAAGGCTTGTGTAATCGTAGCGTGCAGATGTTCCACTGCGGTCATTTCTAAGTGTTGGGGTGAGTCAAGGTCTGAGGTTCGAGGATGGTGCCCATATAAGGTATAAAAGGGGCTTTGTCCAGTTCCAGAGTGTACTGAATTATTGTATGCATATTCGGCGATCCAAAGAATGTCTTTCCAATTACTCTCCGTCTGATGTAACATACAATGCAGATATTGTTCGAGAGTCTGGTTGGTCCTCTCCGTTTGACCATCGGTCTGGGGGTGGTGACTGGTCGATAACCTCACATCGATTTGCGCCAATTGACAGCATTTTTTCCAAAAATGTGAAATGAATTGACTGCCCCGGTCAGAGACCAATACGGACGGAAATCCATGTATGCGAACAATGTTTTCGAGAAACTCCTTGGCCAGGATTGAAGCAGAAGGTAATCCCTTTAAAGGAATAAAGTGGGCCATCTTGGAAAAAAGATCCACAATAACTAGAATGGTGTTAAATCCATTGCATGGGGGTAGATCAGTGATAAAGTCTAACAATAAGGTGTGCCATGGTGTAGGCGGAATGTCTAAAGGTTGTAAGAGTCCAGCTGGTTTTTTCTTTTGACTTTTGTTTTGGGCGCAAATGCCACAAGACATCACAAATGATTTAATATCCTTTCGCCGGGTGGGCCACCAGAATTGTCTTTTAATTTTAGCTTCAGTTTTTGCAATATCTGGGTGCCCCTCCATTAGGGTATCATTATAACGGGAAATGACTAGCTCTTGTAGTTCCTTGTGTGGCAGAAATAGCCGTCCTTGGTAATAAGGCAGATCATTGGTGACAGAGTAGTCCGGGCCTTTCTTTACCCAGTCCTGCAAGGCTGTAGAATCAAAGAGTTGCTGGATCTTTCCCTGAATGTCTTCTAGGCTCTGTAGAGTAATCATGCCAAGAATCCTTTGTTCGGGAATTATAGGTACTGGTTCAGGGTTCACTTCTGCCTCTCCCATCCCTATTCGGGATAAGGCGTCTGCTTTACCATTCTTACAACCTGGTTGATAGGTTATCACGAAATCAAACTCGGCAAAGAACAATGCCCATCGGAGTTGACGTGACGATTGGGCCTTGGCTGTCTTTAAATACTGTAAGTTCCGGTGATCGGTGATCACAGTAATGGTATGCCTGGCACCGAGAAGATAGTGCCGCCAAGCCTTGAAGGCGGATTTAATGGCTAATAACTCCTTATCGGTAACTGCATAGTTTAACTCAGGTGCCGAGCACTTTCTGGATCAAAACGCTACTGGGTGAAGCTGGCCAGTTTCAGGGTCCTTTTGAGACAGGACAGCTCCCATGGCTAGACTTGATGCATCAGTTTCCACTATGTATGAAAGTTCAGGGCGCGGGTGCTTTAATACCGGTGCAGACGTGAATTTCGCTTTCAGCTCTTGGAAGGCATTTTCAGCTTCTTCAGTCCACATAAAGCGTTTATTTTTTCGCAAGAGTGCTGTGATGGGATGTACAACATGTGAAAAATCCGGGATGAATCTGCGGTAGAAATTGGCAAAGCCGAACATACTTTGTACTCCTTTAACTGAACTTGGTGATGGCCACTTAAGGATTGCTTCCACCTTTCGTGAGTCCATTCGGACTCCCTTTGGGGTCAGGATAAACCCAAAGAATTCAACTTCTGCGGCATGAAAAACGCATTTTTCTAGTTTTGCATATAGTTTGTGCTGGCGCAATTTCTCAAGGACTGCTTGGACGTGCTTCACATGGTCAGATTCTGAAGAGGCGTATACTAGAATATCATCGATATATACGACAACACAAACGTCAATGAGTTCACGAAGGACATCGTTCATGAAGTATTGGAAGGCTGCAGGTGCATTGCACAACCCGAAAGGCATCACCTGATATTCGAATAACCCATACTTAGTGCGGAAAGCAGTCTTCCATTCGTCGCCCTCTTTTACACGTACCAGGTGGTATGCCCCCCCGGAGATCTAATTTAGTGTATATGCAAGCGTCCTTCACTTGGTCTAGTAGTTCAGGGATCAGAGGCAATGGGTATCGGTTCTTAACAGTTATCTGGTTCAATGCGCGGTAGTCTATGCATGTTCTGAGGTCACCTTCCTTTTTGGGCACGAAGAACAAAGCTGAAGATGCAGGTGACTTAGATGGGTGAATAAAGCCATTGGCAAGGTACTGGTCTAAGTATTGTCGTAGGTGAAGGTTCTCAGGTTCCGTAAGAGCATAGATCCTGCTACAAGGGGGTTGTGCACCGGGTATGAGATCGATTTGGCAATCGTACGATCTGTGAGGAGGTAAGGTGTTTGTCTGTTCTTTTTGGAAGACCTCCTGGAATTCTTGGTATTCAGGAGGTATTTGAATGACTGCTGTGGTTACAGTGGCCAGGCCTGCGCTCAGATTTTTCTTTGGGTAACAGGTTTGCGCACAATCCGGGAAGGTAATTCTCTTCTCTCGCCAATTAATACAAGGATTATGTGTTTCCAACCAAGGTATCCCCAGTATTATTTGTAACTGTGGGGCCTTGATTAGATCAAACACAAAAGCCTCTCGATGCCCATCCGGACCCAATAATGTCATCTCTGCGGTGGAATGAGTTACAGGCCCAGAGGCAATTTCAGTTCCATCAACTGTGGTGATGACATCTGAGGTGGTTTAGTTTTTCGGCAGAGAGGCAGATTCATCCTGGAAGCCAATTCGTAGTCCACATAGTTTCCTATGGCCCCGCTATCAATGTATGCCCTGACTGCGTGCATACGCGATGGCTGCCCTGGATCTACAAGGACCATTGGTATGATGAAATGCGAGGTCTGAGTATCCTTCTTCAAGCTCGGCAAGTGGACCTCTATGCTTGTCGGGCGTGGTCGTTTCCCGAGTCTGACTCCATATGGCTTTTATCAGCAGCTCCTACCACCTTCTTGGGCGGTTTTACAGGGCAATCCCGTAGAAAATGCCCAGAAGTTCCACAATATAGACACAATTGCATTTGCCGTCTCCTTTCTCTTTCCTTCTGGGTTAAGGGTCCTTTAACCCCTCCGATTTGCATCTGAAGCCTCTGCTCCTTTGGGGTTAGCGTGGGTTTTGACCAACACCCTGTTCTCAAACTTGGCTCGATCAGCCTTTCTGTTCTGAAGTCTATGATCTAACTGGACCACTAAGTCTATATATTCAGCACAGTCTTGAGGTGGGTTCACGACTTGAGCCAAGACATCCTTGAGTTCTCCTCGAAGCCCTCGATGAAATAACGTGATTCGTTTTACCTCAGGCCATCCAGTTTCCACTATCAACCTATTAAAGGTCGCGATGTAAGATAGAAGGTCCTGGTTACCCTGTTGTAGGGACAAAAGTTCATTACCCAGGGCCTGTCCTTGGGAGTGCCGGGCAAATAGTCTTTCCATGCTCCTTTGAAAGCCCTGAAAATCCCGAAGAATTGGGTCATCCTGAGTAACTAGTGGAATTGACCAATCAGCTGCACTGCCACTGAGATATGACAATACAAAGGCTACCTTGGCTTGTTTGGGAAGGCTCCAGGTCTGCAAAAAAAGTGCAAGCGGCATTGGTTCCTAAACACGGCGAACCTTTTGGGATCTCCAGCGAAGCGTTCGGGTGGAGCTAATGGAATATTTCCAGGTAGGTTTATTTGCACAGGGTTACTCGATAACACAGGAGCTGGATTTCCCCCCGTACCAGGTAGGGGTGCTTGTCCAGCCTGGCTTTGCAATAGTTGCCTATCAAGATCATCAGTTCGCTCCTTTGACAACATCAGTTCCCTCCTAAGGGCATTGGTTTCTTGACGGGCGGAATGCACTTCAGCCCTCAGTTCCCCTAGTAATTGGGCCAACTGGTCAGTCTCTGAGGTATCCATAACGCCCGGGCGGGAATTTGTAGGTAGGCTTCGCGTTCTGTTACGCTCACCTGGCTCCCACAGAGGCGTCGATCTGGACTGGACTGCTGCGATCTCCACCAATGTGACGCGCAGGGCCGAGATGACGGACTGGACTGGCCCACCTAGCTTCGTTTGCTTGGCCCGTAGGAATATTCTTCTGCAAGTAGAGAAAGGGAATTAACCACACGTGGAGTTGAGCGTAAATCCCCCCACCCCGTTGTTCTCCCCACTGATCACCTTGGATGTCCTCTCTTATAGTCTCACCTGATGATTTGAAAAGATGAGCTCTCCATCCTGCATTGAGCGCAGGGGCGTGTAGATAACCAGTTGCTTCACTGGCTCGAAGGAATTGGTGAGTTCCAGGACAATATTGACTCCGATATTCCCGGCAAGACACTGTAAGTATGTAGTTCGTAAGAGTTCAAATGCCTGATTTTCACTCTTGTCCGATTCCTTGCAGGTTGCAGCTTGACCTTACTGAAGAGTTCCTCGTGGCAACCGGTAATGTTCTGGTAAGGATTTGTATTATCCAACACAGTTCGATAAAGTAATGTCCATATGTAACATGTTGCTTTCTCCCTTATTCAGGCGCTAAGAGAAAGTATGAAGTCTCGGGGAATAATGCCTCCGGCGGTAAAATCAGGTAAGTCTTTTGTGGTGAGGAGGGCTCCCCTTGTTAGTTCCTTGTTTCACCTTGCTGTCCTTTTGTTTCCCCTTAGGGGCCGGGGTTCGGCTAGGATGCAGTGGAAACTGCGCCGACCCGTGAAGAAGAATAGTACCCCCGGTGGTAAAATCAGGTAAGTCTATGGGGGGTATTCCTCTGTGTATTCCCTTGGCTCACCTTGCTGTTCTTGTCTTCTCCTTAGGTGGCGGAGTGCGGCGGGAACATGCAGGAGGATGCAGTGAAATGTGAAGATGCTGCGAAGGCCGGTGAGTTCAGCGCGGCGCTGCAGCAGGTGAGGCGACGCCCATAAAATAACTTCTTTCTTCCAGCTAGAAGGCACGATGAATTGGGAATTCAGTTAAGGATCAAAGGTATTGCTCTTGTTCTAACCTTTTCCCCTTCTTTCTCCCTTTTTCTAGGAGCTTCAAACTCGAGGCGGGCGTGGCAGAAGACTGGATGCAGACTTGCAGGCACGGTGAGCGTTACGCTGCTGGATGCAGAATAACGCGAAGCGTGTGCTGCTCTTCGGGCGTGGTTTAAATAGCCTCCAAAGTAGTCCCAGGTAAGTATTCCTCCCCAGCCCCACCCGAGTAAAAAAAATAGTCCCAGGGTAAAATAGTCCCTTCCAAGCCTCTTTTGCATGGTCTGCATCAGGTAAGTTTGCAGCATGGTCTGCATCAGGTAAGTTTTAATCTATGAGCCTGGCACCTATGGCACCAGGACTGACTATCCATATGAGCCTTGCGCCATAGGCGCCAGGACTGCACCCAAATAGCCCCTAGCAGGGGTTGTTGGGCTTGGTTTGGGTAACTTGATGCCTGCTTCTGGGGTTGCTGGACTTGGTCTGGGTCCCCGGGGGTAGGCATCATGACAGCTGCTCACTGGTATTACTGGAAAGAAAGATCCAAAGGGGAAACCCAAGACCTCAAGGAAAAAATCAGACAGCACCCCTGTGCTACCAACAAGGACATCCCCAAGATTTCCAAAGTCACACCTGTGACTCCTCCACCTGCTGAGGCAGCGTGTGAGGTACGACCATGTGTGGTTGATCCAGTTTCTGAGGAATCAGATCTGGAGGAAGACACTGTTTTGGTTGGAGATCTTGACCCTGTTGACCATCCTGAGCTGCAGTCTTTACTGGCAGAAGGTGGACCCAACAGGGCAGACTTCAGCAGAGGACAAAGAGAGTGTCCTACTCTCGAAGGTCTTTGACAACAGGCTGCTAGCCAACTTGATAGGCAAGAAGTTGGAAAGCATGGGTTAAGCTGGAAATATGGCCTCTTCTACAGTGAACTGACTGAGTCTATCCCTGGGGACTGCAAAAGAATTGTAGTGCCCCTTACCAAAAGACTCCAGATCCTACAGTTGGCCCATGAGATACCTTTGGCTGGTCATTTGAGTTTCAAAAAGACCAAGGAAAGGCTCTCTTTATACTTCTACTGGCCTAAGATGGGCTCAGAAGTTTACAAATTCTGTAGGAGTTGTCACACTTGCCAACCCTCTGGCAAGAGTGGAGCCAAGAATGTGGCACCCCTAGTGCCTCCCCCAGTGGTGGGATTTCCTTATGAGAGGGTGGGCATCGACATTGTTGGTCCCCTTGACCCTCCCACATCTTCAGGGAACAGGTTTATGCTGGTTGTAGTAAACCATGCTACAAGATACCCAGAAGCAATACCTATGAGGACTGTTAAGGCTCAGGCTGTGGCTAAGGCTCTACTTGGTATTTTTTTACCAGAGTAGGGTTTCCTAAGGAGGTGATATCCGACAGGGGATCCAATTTTATGTCCCACTACATGCAAGCCATGTGGAAATACTGTGGTGTCACTTACACATTCTCTACAGCCTACCATCCACAGACAAATGGACTGGTAGAGAGGTTTAATCAAACTATGAAGAGCATGATAGGTGCTTTAGAGGAACCACTTAAAAGAAAGTGAGACCTTCTACTGCCATGCCATCTCTTTGCTTAGAGAGAAGTCCCTCAGGAGGGAGTTGGTTACAGTCCCTTTGAACTTCTCTATGGCCATCCAGTCAGAGGTCCATTGGCCCTGATTAAGGAGGGGTGGGTTGGAGAGTGCTCCTTCCCCCAAGCCAGTCAAAGTGACTGGCTATGTGATAAGTCTCCGGAGGAGAATGTCACACATGATGGCAGAAGCTAGTGATAACTTGAAAGCAGGTCAGGCTCTGGTCAAACATTGGCATGACCAGAAGGCCAGCATGGTTGAGTTTACTCAAGACCAGTTTGTATTAGTTATGGTGCCAACAAGGCAGAGGGCCTTGCAGGACAAATGGATAGGACCCTTCAATGTTGTGGGCAGACTTGGAGAGGTGAACTATTTGGTAGACTTAGGCAGGCCTAACGCAGCTCCCAGAGTCTTTCACACCAACCGTTTGAAGGCATATGTCTCGAGACCAGAAGTGGGAGCTTTGCTTCTAGCTTCAGCTCAAGCGGAGGAGGAGAGTGAACCTCTGCCTAACCTCCTCAGAAGCCAACCTTTGGATGAGAAAATAGGAGTCAATCTCTCTTCTCAACTGACATCTGAACAACAGGAGTGCAAAGTTCTGTTAAATCAGTTTGCCTCCCTGTTTTCACTTTCACCAGGCCTGACCCCTTGGGGCCAGCATGATATTCTCACTGGTGACTGTCTACCTGTAAAATACAGAGGTTACAGAATGTCAGAACATGTGAGATCCCACATCAAAGGAGAGGTCAACAAGATGCTTGATCTCGGGGTAATAGAGCCCTCTACACGTCCATGGTCTAGTCCAGTTGTTCTAGTACCAAAGGCAGGATCCAGGGAGTTGAGGTTCTGTGTGGACTATAGAGCTCTAAATGCAGTCACAAAGACTGATGCCCATCCTTTGCCAAGGACAGATGAACTGGTGGATAGACTTGGTTCAGCAAGTACTGCAGTATATTTGATCTGACGTCAGGCTATTGGCAAATAGCCCTGACAGACCATGCCAAGGAGAAAACTGCGTTCTCAACCCCCAGCAGGCCACTACCAGTTTAAGGTTGTGCCTTTTGGACTAAAGAATGCACCTGCTACATTCCAAAGGATGGTCAATCAAGTTCTGAATGGGATGGAGGACTTCTGCACGGCATACTTGGATGACATTGAAGTGTTCAGCCCTACATGGAAAGAACATATTGATCACTTACGATATGTTTTGCAGGCTCTTGAGGTGGCCCATCTGACCATAAAGGCAAGCAAATGTCAAATTGGTCAGAGCAAAGTGGTCTTCCTTGGTCATGAGGTAGGAGGGGGTGAAATAGTGCCATTGCCTAGCAAAGAAAAAGCTGTACAAAACTGGGCCACCCCTACTACTCAAACCCAAGTGAGAGCTTTCCTAGGTCTCACTGGGTACTACAGGAATTTCATAGAGAACAATGGAACAATAGCTTTTCCCTTGAATGTGATCTCCTCTCCAAAATTCCCTAAAAAGGTTAGATGGAATGAGGAGTGCACTCAAGCCTTTGAAAACCTGAAGAAAGCCCTTTGTCAATATCACCAACCCTTCATTGTGCAGACAGATGCCTCCAATACAGGTATAGGTGCAGTCTTTAGTCAACTGGATGAGAAAGGTAGGGAACACCCCATTTCCTTCATCACTAGGAAACTGAAGGAACCAGAAACAAGGTGGGCAACCATAGAGCGTGAATGTTTTGCCATTGTGCGATCTTTGAAGAAGTTTAGGCTATACTTGTATGGATCTACTTTTGTGATTCAATCTGACCACCAACCCTTGAGATGGTTAATGAATGGTTAATGCAAATGAAAGGGGAGAACCCAGAACTTCTGAGATGGTCAATCTGCCTTCAAGGGTTTGATTTCACCATTGAGCACAGAGCCGGATGTCACCACCAAAATGCTGATGGTCTCTCTAGGATGTTTTTAACCGACTACAGGTAGAGATTCATCCAGGAGTGGATTAAATCCTCCTGTCCCTTAGTCTGGGGGCGGGGGGCGAGTGTTAGGGAGAATTCTCCAGAATGGCTAATTTCCCTACCTACTGAGTCCCTCAGCAGCTTTGCTGGATTTCTAGGATTAATTTTTTTTCACCTGGTAAGAGTGTGAGACTTTTTCACACTCTTACTTGTGTTTTGCTGTGTGTGTTTAACATTTTCTTGTGTTCATAGACTGTGGAGCCTCACCTACTCCATAGGCATCATCATTTTACTGTGTGTTACACAGCACCTTCAGTGCAGTGACACAGGGTTGTCTTTTTGGCTTCCCAACTCTGACTCAATTTTCTGGGACTGACTACTGTCTCCCAGAACATGTAAAGTTGCCATTGACATTATTAGTCTCTTTTAAAACTCACAGACCCAGTACAAACTATCTTACATAGAGTTCTGGAAAGGGTAAATCCCTTTTTGTCTGTTTCTCTTGGAGCATTGTTTCACTCCCTTTTCATTAAGACTTGGCTGGTGGCAGTGGTAACTACCCTATTTTTCCTACCGCGGTTATCTTAAATGACCCTCTTGTTTTAGGCTATCTTGGTAGCCTCGAATTTAAACCCGCTAGACCATATACATTTTTATATGGTTCCAGCTGGGTTTATTCGCTATTTCTTTTTGTAAAAGTCTTTCTCATGTTTTTCTTTGCATGCCAAACCAGGTTTGGTTCCTTTTTTCACCGTCCTTTCGCGGGCTTCTATACAGAAGCTCTCCTTAGGCGCCTGTATGACTGGGGGGGACAGGATGTGAGGGAGAAGTTGAGGACTCCCTGCATAGGGTCTCCTTGAAGACCCATGTCGCACTCTGATCTGATTGGCTGTGGTGACTCTCCCGGCGGGACAGCGACCCTGCTGTGTAATTGACAGCGAGGCTGTGTGAATGGGGGAAACCTGCATAAAAAGCAGGTCTCTGGGTCTAGAAAGGCAGAGTCGCCACTGGAACAAAAGAACCGAAGAGGAGCTGACAGAAGAGGACCCCTACAACAACTGAACCGCCCGGTGAAGACCTGTTGCAGGTCCGAATCTTCATACTCCAATGTGTCAGGCTAAGAGTATTCCTGTGTCCGCGGAAGCTGCTGAACCCCCGACAATCCCCCTCAGAACTAGATTAAACTCAGCTCTGTTAACTACACCCCAAAGGGAAAGGGGGAAAGTGGATAACATAAAAAACACCAGGTTAGAGATGCCACGACTAGCTGCTGCTGAACCTGCAGAGAATACATAAACAAATACAAATCCTCATATTACTTACTTAACATTGAGGTTGAAAGACTCCTTAACTATAGTGTAAAGAATCATACCTGGTTCTTCCCATTAAGAAATCACTGAGAAGATTGAAGAAATTGCTGAAAATCTTTCTACCTCTATTCTTGAGTCTCTTGAGAAAGACAGCAACTCCTTTATATTAAGTAAACCAGCTGACTCTTGATCTTTGTCGTTAAAACAGTTTTTAGTTCAAGTACAATGTAGGTTTAAATGAATTTTGTTCTTTATACTCTTCTCTAGAGTTTTTAAACACGCACATGATGATTGAGTATGTTGTTTCCTGAAGAACGCGCGTAACCGCGAAGGAAAACGCACAATAACCTGTTCTGCGTATGCGCGCTAAAGAAAACACGCACTGAAGAAAACACACGCTGAAGAACACGCGCTGTAGAATACACGCGTTGGAGAACACACGCACTGTGGAAAACATGCGCTGACGAACATGCGCGCTGAAGAACACTCGTGCTGAAGATTTCACGCGCTGAAGAAAACACGCACTTAAGAAAACACGCGCTATAGAATACACACGCACTGTAGAACACACACGCTGAAAAAATCACGCACTGAAGAACACACGCGCTGAAGAACACACACGCTGATGGACACACGCGCTGTAGAAAACACCCATAGCAATATTTATTGCGCACACGCACTGAAGTATTCTCGTAGCAATTTTTACACGTGCACACACTCTGAGGAATATTCGAAGCAGTTGAAGAGTTCTGGCACGAGCAGGAGTCCAATCACACATGAGAAGGAAAACACATTACACGTGCTAGTACGTAACACTCACAATCCACGCGCGTGCATTCAAATGAAAGCCAAACTCCAAGTACACTTTTAGACAGTGTGAAATAACAGTTCGAAACTCCAAAATGCTTTTTCTTACTTTAATTGTCTCAAAGAAAATCTGAGCAACAGATTAAAACATCCAAAATAAAGTCACTTATCTTTTGAAAGGTTTTTCTAAGAACTTCATGAATTCTAGGCTTTAGTAAGTTCTCCTGACAATCCGGATACTTCTCCTGAACCCCCTAAAGAGTAGCCGCTCGACTGCCAGGGACCTGAAAGTTCAAATCCACAAGGCCCAAGACTTCAGCAGGAGCAGCTACAATACACGTCCTCTCAGCTGGGGTTATGATGATGAAAGGCAGAGAGTGACAGTTTAGAATGTTCGTTGTTGTCCTGCTGACCTCTCTAGCCAATCAAAGCTTCTATTGAGAAACTCAAATTTTGCCTTGGGTCAGAACCAGGATTCTGTATTGAGAAGTTAAGGCCAAACCAAATAAAGTAGAAAACTTCCAACCGACACCAAACTAATCTACAGACCTCTAAATAAAGGAAATAAATAATGGAAACCTGAAAATAAAGGGGAATACATAAAGGAAACCTGACAGTACCCCCCTCCTAATGCCCAGTCTCTGGGCCAAATGTATGTGGATTTTTAGCATTAAATTTAGCAACTAACCTAGGATCATGTACATTAGCTGAATCGTCCCAAGTACGTTCCTCAGGCCCATAACCCTCCCAGTCAATTAAATATTGCAACTTTCCCCTCACTTTCCTGGAATCCAAGATCTTTTTAACCACAAACTCCTCAGACAAATCCTCCATAATCACAGGAGGAGGAGGTGTTCTAAATCTGGTGCCTGGATTAACTAGTTTCAAGAGATTAACATGAAAAGTGGGGTGTACTCTTAACTGCTTGGGTAACTTCAGCCGAACTGCCACAGGATTAATGATTTTCTCAACCTCAAAAGGTCCTACAAATCGAGGACTAAATGTATTCTTCCCCTTAATTCTTAAGTGCCAGGTAGAAAAATCTAAGTGCTGAAAAAATCACGCACTGAAGAACACACGTGCTGAAGAGCACATGCGCTGATGGACACACGCGCTGTAGAAAACACCCGTAGCAATATTTATTGCACGCATGCACTGAAGTATTCTAGTAGCAATTTTTACACGTGCACACACTCTGAGGAATATTCGCAGCAGTTGAAGAGTTCTGGCACGAGCAGGAGCCCAATCGCACACGAGAAGGAAAACACGTTACACGTGCTAGTACGGAACACTCACAAACCACGCGCATGTATTCAAATGAAAGCCAAACTCCAAGTACACTTTTAGACAGTTCGAAATAACAGTTCAAAACTCCAAAATACTTTTTGTTACTTTAAATGTCTCAAAGAAAATCTGAGCAACAGATGAAAACATCCAAAATAAAGTCACCTATCTTTTGAAAGGTTTTTCTAAGAACTTCAGGAATTCTAGGCTTTAGTAATTTCTCCTGACAATCCGGATACTTTTCCTGAACATCCTACAGAGTAGCCGCTTGACTGCCAGGGACCTGAAAGTTCAAATCCACAAGGCCCAAGACTTCAGAAGGAGCAGCTACAATACACGTCCTCTCAGCTGGGGTTATGATGATGAAAGGCAGAGAGTGACAGTTTAGAATGTTCATTGTTGTCCTGCTGACCTCTCTAGCCAATCAAAGCTTCTATTGAGAAACTCCATCTTGCCTTGGGTCAGAACCAGGATTCTGTATTGAGAAGTTAAGGCCAAACCAAATAAAGTAGAAAACTTCCAACCCACACCAAACTAATCTACAGACCTCTAAATAAAGGAAATAAATAAAGGAAACCTGAAAATAAAGGGGAAAAAATAAAGGAAACCTGACACAATGACAGGGACGATCTGCAAAGAATCTTCTCCCCTTGAGCTGGTGGGACCAACCAGTTCGCCCAAGCAAGGCTCCCTTCTCTGGTCGAATTTGCTGTACAGAGCTACAGTGAACCGGATAGCCAGGAGGAACGGACCCTGCTTGCGTTTTAAGGACCGCACCTTTTATTCGTTGCTTTGCTCTGCTGCTGGTTTCTTCCATGGGCAGTGCAGGACCCTCCAGTCTTCCTACTTCATGTCAGTCTGACAGTCGCTTCAGGAACCGTGAGCCTGTAGGACCTGCCAGGAATGTCCGCCTCAGCTACAGCCTTCTTCTCCATTTAAGGTACTGTTCAAAACCGGTTGTTCGTTAAGTCCAGCCGTGGTAGGTAAAAGTGCGTGAAACCTTTTTCCAATCCGAGGGCTTGTCCTTCCCTCTTCTTTAAACTAACTTTTCTGCCAACCAACTTTGTCCGGAACTCTTGGCAAAGACTTAACCGCGAACTACCCTGAACTGTGTGATCCTGAGCAAAATACTCTGACCCATTGACTTTGGGCCAGGCCCTGTTTGAATCTGATTTCCTCAGTGTAGTTCCTTTTTCTAGATTACCCTGCTTACTTATTTGTTGGTGTTACTCAATTTCTGCCTAACTTTGTCTTTCCCTCCCTTTTAAATTGGTGGAGTGCCATTTTGCTCACACTTCATTTTTAAGCCTAATTTGTCCAGAATCTATTGGGTATGGTGTAGTGTATTAAGAGTGTGATTTTTCAACTGCTTTACTCTAGTGACATGTTTTACAACTGATGTGTAAATAAATGTATATTCTTTTACTCAGAAACCTTGAGTCAGTGTTTGTTTGAATCATAGTAATTGCTGTCCTTTGTGTAACTATTGATACTGCTCACTTACTCTTGAGATAATTCTGGCTGCTCAGCCATCGCTACCACTTTACTGTGTAGTAAAGGCTTGTACCAAAGGTGAATTTGTACTGTCACTTGTAGTCTTAATTGTGTGTGGTGTTCCTGCATATAATTCTGCCTAATAACTTGGTAGAAGGCTGTGAGCTGGGTAAGAACGCAGCTGAGAAACGCTGTATGGGTTTTCTGGCGTTCCTTTATGCCGTTACCTTGGTAATGCGATCACGTGACCTCGCCCATCTCACGTGATTGCATAGTCGTGTAGTACGAACGTTCATAGTCTCTAAGGCAACTGCCTACTATAACGCGGCCGAAGCCACCATGAATACCGTGGCCACAACGAAGCAGATTCCGTTGTTGGATTGCAATGGAGGCATCATGCACCTCGGACCCCACATCGCTGCCTGGAGGGGTGTACCATGAGTGCCAGGGGAGAGTTGTGGCCTAGTGGTTTCATTATGTGCATTGGAGGTGTCATTATATATACTGGTAGTATGGGACGTGAAGAATGCGTGACAGGTGTGCCCAACATTGGCATAAAGCAGTTTTGACCAGATCAAAAACATCCTGACAAACTGTATCCCAAGGTTGCGGTAGATCTACATCTTTTCCTGTTAGTGCTAACAAAGGCTTAATTAAAAGGGGAAAATGTGGAATCCATTGCCGGCATTAGGAAGCCATCCTGATAAAAGCCCTAACCTCTTTCTGAGTATTTGGTACCGCCATGTCAGAGATGGTTTGTATCCTTTCAGGTGCAAGGCACCTACCTTCCTTCGACAGGAGGTATCCTAAATAGGCGACCTCCTGTTGACAATACTGGAATGTCTTTAACGGTGCCTTATGTCCATTGTCAGCTAAATATTTTTGTAACAAAATGGTACCCTCCGTACAAGCGCTCTCCGAATCTCCAGCGACAAGCAGGTCATCTATGTATTGTATCAGTGTGCAAGAGGAAGGTAATTCAACCATATCTAGTTTTTCCTTGAGGGCCTGACTGTAAATGCTAGGACTTTCGGTGTACCCCTGCGGTATTCGGCTGAAAGTAAAGGAACGTCCCCCAAGATAAAAGGCAAACAAATATCTGCTGTCCGGGTGTATGAGTATGCTAAAAAATTCATTTTTCAAGTCAATCACTGGAAAATGCATAGCCTGCGCAGGGATGATGGTTAGAATGGGAGTGAATTCAGTGTTAGGGCCCAAGGACTAAATCCAGCAGTGGTGGCTTGACACGTCGTGATGCAATTGAGTCTTTCTGACAATATACCCCTCAAGAGTACAAAAGGACAGATTGAGGTGAGTATTGCCTGAAAATATTGGTACACCCTGGTACCCAGACAGCTGGCTGCAAGAGAAATTAACAAAGTATTAACATATGACTCAAGACAACAAAATAACTAAACAAGGTGATGAGCAGACACTCACAATCAAGAAATGTAGACTGGGACTGATAAGTTCCAAGCTAGATTGGCGAGTATCCTGAAACAAGAGAGGTGGCTATTACCATGAGTACAGGATAGTAAGAAAAGGAAGAACCGGACAGTTGTGTGCTTACCAATGATTGGTCTGCATGAATTCTGAAGATGAAATTGTTGTAATGGAGTGGTAGTCCTGAGAACACAAAGTCTATTTTCCTATTACCGCCGGCAATAGGACGCCTAAAGAGTCTTTGATCCTTGCCCAGTTGCGCTAATGTCCTTTGATCCTTGCGCCGTTGCGCTAAGAAGTTCCTTAGAGTCTTTGATCTGAAAAAGAGGGAAGGCGTGACGATGGTTGGAGTTGAAGCAGTCCAACAGACGTTCTGGTTTGGCAACAAGCAGGTAAGACGTGAGGAATGAGACGAATGCAGTCCGTGGACGTTCCGAGTTTGACAACAAGCAGGTAAGAGGTGAGGGATGAGACGAATGCAGTCCGTGGACATTCCGGTTTGGCAACAAGCCGGTAAAACGTGAGGGATGAGACGAATGCAGTTTGTGGACGTTCTGGTTTGGCAACAAGCAGGTAAGACATGCAGGGATGTGACGAATGCAGTCCGTGGACGTTCCGAGTCAACAACAGATACCAAGTAGGCAAATGACAAGAACGAGGCAAGGGAGGTCACAGAGCAGACCAAGGGGTCAAAGAGATTGAAAACAAGGTAACAAGATGCGTAGCTTTGAAATGACAAATTCAGAAGCAGCGTAGTGCATGGGGGCGGGGTTTAAATACAGATCAGCTGACCACACGCACAACACGCCATCGTAGGCTTGAACGCCTATGTGAATGCAAAGGGCGCTAGCGTCTCCAAGGCAACCCATAGCGTTCTCTAAAGGGATGCGTAAACAGGGACAAACCAGGGTTCCGAGGTTCTAATGAGTATCACAAATTCAAATGTAAACTGTTAAACCTACTGGGGATTCAGGGATGTTTCTTCCTGTGTGTCACCGATCTATGACCAGACAAAGAGGAATCAAATGGAACCCTGACAGTCAGGAACAATGCTAAACTGGGGTGAAACAACCTTATTAATAGCTCTCAAATCAATAACAAAACAGTAAGGTAATAATGCATTGTCACCTTTCTTGTATACAGGCAAAGTCGGGCTATTGCATGTGCTAACAGAGATTTCGTCTATAACACCTTGATGTACGAGGTCAGAGACAATATTTTAAATGCTTGCTCACCATCAACTGAATATTTATAGTGGGGAATGCGAGGCAATGTGACACTGCTTTTTAAAACTATGCACACTGGTTCGACATCTAGAATTCCAACATCATTGTCATCAATTGCCCACAGATATACAGGTACTTGGTGCAGCTCACTGGGTAAAGGCAAAGCCATAAATTGTGAGGTGGGATTCCGCTGTGGAGAAATGGTTAAGTAAAACCCATCCAGAGAGCAGTGAATTACTATGTGTAATGTTTTCAATAAGTTTGGTCCCAGCAGATTTTCACTGCAGTTGGTTGTCAACAAAAAGGGACACGAGTCAGTGAAAGGCCCTAGAGAAATCGGCACCAGTTGGGAGACTGGGTTTACCACGGGTTACCAGAGAACCCTAATGATACATTTTGTTGCCCTGACAGGGGGATATCTGGAACCTTTAAGTGGTCAATAGAGCATTTTTGAGCTCCCGTGTCCAAGAGAAAAGAGTGTGCCCTATCCCCAAGTTTCATTTTTACGTAGGGTCCTTTCTGGTCTACAGGGATAGGGGTGAGTTCCAGATCCTACTTCGGGCTGTCCTAGTGAAATAAAATATCGCCAGATGTATAATCCTCAGAAAAATAAGTTTGGGTAGTGTTGTTGAAAATTTTTGCAGCCCTAGTGTTCTGCTGTCCATCTTGATTCCCCGCATTATTGTCATATTGCTGGTTCTGGGATAACTGACTTCTGTTTGGCCCCTGCATTCCATTGCTACATGCTCGGGACCTTCTACCAGACTTCCCATTCGCTTTCTGCTGGAGGATCGGACAATGTGCCCTTCAATGGCTTTCTTGCTTACAATAGGCACACTGGTTCATATTCACAGTTCCCATGTGTGGAGTGAACTGTCCTCTAGGTTGGCATTCCCTCCCCTTGGTCCCCTTGCAATTTGCTGCAAGAGCACCCTAGTTTTTAAATAAAACTTTTTCTTTTCAATCTTCTCCTTCTCACTGTTCACTCTATTCTCATAATACTGGGCCAAATGTAGGATTTCGGATTGTGATTTAGTCTGCCAGGCACTTTCAGAGGCAGTGATTTGAGACTGAATGTCAAGCAATAGTCCATGTACAAATTTATCAACAAACCTCCCTAGTTCAGTACTCAAATCCTGGCCACTGAAATCCCCAAACACTTGCTCCAACCTATTAAAGTATTCTGTGCCCCCCTCTGTCTTCCCTTGCATGCAGACGGTCAACGTATCCCAAATAACCTTTGTCTCCGGCACCAAAGACTTAATTTTGTTCACAATTTGGTTAGGTGATGTCAGTATGCATTGCAAAGGTTTCTCTCCTGCCTTCCTTGTCCTGTCTGCCAGCACAAGGACAGCCCATGTATCGCCAAATGCTGTTGCATTGTCCACATTGCTGAACTGTTTCCATTAATCTGACGGTAATATGACAGGGAATAATAAGTCTATGTCCCCTAGAGTGAAAACGGAGTAGTTCAAAATTGACTCAATTTCTTTATAAAATCCTGTGGGATTCTTTATGATGTCGGGGATGGACTGTTTAAGAGTGTTAACTTCCTGCCTCGAGAAGGGGACTTGTACAAATTGAGAGATATAATGCACAGCGATAGTCCTCACAGTTACATCGCCAACAACGGTTCCTCTTTCTGTGGAACAAGAGTAGGGGGCACTTCTCTCATGGGTAATTGCGCAGTGGGATTCTTCTCAAACGTATTATTTAGGAGCAAAGCTAGATCGAGGGATAGTGAAGTCGGCGGGGTGTCATCAGTAGACGTGTGTTCGTATATTTTCATAATAAGATTTTTTCTTAAGGCATTCATCTTGCAAATATTCAGCCATAACTTGCAACACTTTCCTTTGGATGGATGGGGAATATTGAGTGAAAGAGTCGTGTATCTCCATAGGGGAGATAGAGGCATCTGAAATCCATCTGAGAGCATCTCTTGTGATGATGCGCATTTCATCGATATCCCTAATGTGTGTGGGTAAAATTATTTTCTGGACATAGGATGTAGCGAGTGTGTGACCTGTCTCTCTGTCTAATTTTAATTGGTGTGGCTTGTCTAGTTGCCGTTATACGGAAAATAATTTTATCACGTTGTGACAAATCAAGAAGGAAAGGTGCAGATCAGAGCATTAATCAGAGCCAATTAAGTGATGGTGCGGTCAGTCATCCAGGAAGGCTGAGTGGATTGTGATGTCAGCAAGGCATGATCTCATGATGGGAGGGTCTTCCATGGAAAGTCAGGGCTCTAGTCCAATGAGAAATTAAAGATTGGAAAAAGATGTACTTTCCTTGAACAATACTGGTTTTCTTTTGATTGTTGTTTTGTTCTTCGTTTTGGGCCGGCAGGTAGCTGAAAGTGGCGAGGGGGAAGGAGACTCAAACGAAGAAGCGGTCTCGTATGAGTGGGCATATTAGGAAAAGAGACTGTTTTCCTAAAGTTAAATGCTCCTGTTGAACACGTTTGGATAACGTTAAACGTTTACAAGTTAAGTTCCCGAGTTACCCGATGCAGAGCAGCCTTCCTTGGATCCCGAAGCACGAAGTCGAAACTGACAGTCAGCTGTGCGTCCTGGCCGCACAACCCAACAGCTGAGCGGTGTTCGCTCCTGCGCTCCGGCCCCCACCGTCGGAGGTGCGGAGCTTCACAGTGAGGGAGTTGAGGCGGCGCGGCTCCCAAACAAGTGGGGAGCCGATCCGTCAGAGAACAGCTGACGGTGTGCCCAGGGAAGTGAAGGGACGAAGGTCTCCGGAGACAGTCGGTCTCGCGGAGATGCCGAAGCAGAGAAAAAACAAGGAGGAGACTCGTTCCCAGCAGCCGTATCCAGCGGAGGCAGACGGCCTGAATGAGGTGAGGAGGGGAAGGATTCCTCTGTGTTTCAAAAGGGGAATAGAAGGCTAAACGCAACTCGCTCATAAAGGGCCAAAGTGAACGGTGAAGAGAGCCCTGGTGTGTACACTGAGAGGAGAAGACATTTAAAAGGGTCAACTATGAGAAGAGGCCTACTGGGGACAATAAGGGCCAATAAGGGCCATAGACTTTTAAAAGAGCAATACATCTTTACTTGACCCAGTCAGTTATCACCACGTCCACTCTTTCAATGGGGTGATGTCCAGTTTCTAGATAAAGAAGTCGTTTCCGGGGTTGAGGCCCTGAACTACAAGCTGCTGCTCACGAGGACACACATTCCGTAAATCATAACCCCACCTTTCAAGGACTGTCAAGAGAGAGAGAGGAAGAGAGAGAGAGAGCCAACTGCCCTAACTATTACAACAGACAGATTATTGACACCAAGCTTAATAAATCATACTAGTTTCAACCTAATCTGTTTCAAGAGTGGTCTTTTCCCATCCGCACTCTTACACACGTGTTCATGTATTCTCGGTGGTGTATCTCGGTTATAGGTCAAAACATTGAAAGCTTGCATATGCTGGGGGAGCGCGGTGTCTGTAAGATCGCCCCAAATCTGGACCAGGTATTGTTCCATTTGTTTTAGCAATACTCTCTGTTCAGGGATGTTTTCATGATCTTTTAGAGCGCAGGAAGCGGCTGCTTCGTTGCCCTATATATATGGTTCTGCCAATTGCTTTAAGGCCTTTTTTCGCTCAGGGAGTACTGTACTACGAGTCACACATCTCTGGTAGCTGAGGGAGCATGAAGATGGTAGAAGAGGGTTATCGGAAGTGGCAGGGTTTGTTTGTGTTAACTCCCGTGCAAGATGGAGTGGAGGCCAATAGTCAGAGCGTGTGTCGAGGGCTGGTAGTTGTGGCTGGACTGGCGCAGATGGAGTGGGTGGTGGTGCTAAAGGAGGTGCTCGTCTTTCATTCAGCAGCTTGTCTATGAACTCATCAGATGCGTGCAAATCTTTTGATAGGTATAATTTGTGTACTTCTAATTGAAAGATCCTATCCATAGCCCTAAGTGCCTCATCCTGCTTTTGCTGGTCATGTGCTAAAACATTTCCTGCTTCGGTAATGTGTCTGCGAGCAAATTTCTCCTACTTTTGAGGCGCTGGGTGGCTTCTTTATACCAGTCCCGAAATGCATCAAAAAGTGGCAGGTCTAGCCTTTTTCTGTAACAGCACTGACTCTAAGTGTTGTATTCTAGTTAGTTCAAAAGACCCATCCGACAGCCACTGATGTTCTGCCACATGTCTGGTCTGGCGGTACCAAATACTATTAAAAACAATTGCTTCTAACCCATACTTTTTGTACATATCATACGCTGGGGAACCCTCAGGTGGGGGAGGCTGACCATATTCTAAACCATTGGGGTGTTTTCTAGTGCAGCATAGTGCTGTCCAACAGGTGTGCATCTTACTGAAACCAGGCATTATACTTTACTCAAAACAGTTTTTACCTGGCAAAATATTTTGCTAAATATTTTTATATCCAAACAGTTTGAAATAAACTCACCTGATTCAAAATGAAAAGCAATCCCCCATCAAGCAAACCCTGTTGTGGGTAGTGGTCTTCTAATAAAGTGAAAACGCAGTGTCAAAAACACCATAGGGGAGGAAAGCATCGACACTCTCCCCCGAACCCCAGAAGCCAAATGAAGTCGACCCTCCACCCGTGGTTGGCACATATGCCTGATATTCAAAACACAGGATACCACGTGGCAGCCAATGGGGAGAAGAGGGTTAGGGAGAGGTTGTGGACGGGGATGGGGAGTTTAAGGAAAACCGGATAGAGGATTAGGAAAAAACCTAAAGTGGATAGGATGAGGGGAAGAACCAGGGAAAAACCCTACACTGTCTAATATGGTAAACCATGAAACATCACACACACATAGATCACCAATATGCCCCCTTAATACAGGCTGAATAAGGACCTTAGATAGTGTAATTGTTCTCTCTAATAGCCTCTTGATACAGGCACATGTAGTTATTACTAGGACATGGAATACATAATGGAATACATATAAGCAAGCGTGAATGAAACAAACTCAGGGCCTATGACTGCCCAACATGAAGAACATGACACATGGCCCTTTTTGGCAAGCGAAAGCAACATAAACACTCATAAAACATGTAGGACAAAAGGTGTG
Source organism: Ambystoma mexicanum (assembly GCF_040938575.1). NCBI lineage: Eukaryota > Metazoa > Chordata > Amphibia > Caudata > Ambystomatidae > Ambystoma > Ambystoma mexicanum. The sequence goes on from NC_090923.1 coordinate 1,420,914,480, forward strand.
ATTTTCAACACCCAGATAGAATGAACTTCAACACATATATATATAATGAGGTACCAGGCTCCTAATGATAAACTGTATGTTGTACAGCGTGACCGCTGATTTCCTCCTTTGTGTCCAACATTCAGTTATTCCCAGACCTGGTCTAATCAAGAGTTCGACCCATATGATATGCTCAAAGAAGTCCTGTAAACATTGCCCTACGTTAATTCACGAAAAGCAACAAAAGCATTGAGCACTTATCTGTGCATCTGGGAGACTCGCAAGCCGTCCCAGACGAGAAACGATGACGCCTTGATGGAGATGAGAGCGACCCCGCTCGTAGTGTCCGCGCTGGGAGAAGAGCGGAGCTTTAACGAAGCAGCGTGAGTCTTCTGGCTTCATGTGCTTAGCCGCGCGTACTTTCTAGGACTGCATAGTTCTCCATGTGCTGCCGAGATTCCTGAATCCTGTTGTAAGCGTGCGCTGGACTGCACAAACCTCCGGCATGGCTTCGCCTCTTGGAAACAATAAGCCACACCTGCCGTGCGCCGTTGGCCCTTGATAAGCTGTTGTCAATTACAGACAGCTGGTCAACGCACACGGCAAGGACTACGATATGACAAAGGACTGCTGGGAAATGTAGTTTTTCCAGTCCAGGTACCAATACTAAGCTCTTTTCAGCTTTAAACACATCTTTCGCCTCCACCATCCCATATTCCTGACACGCAGTCACAGCATACAGTTCAGGACTCTCGCCATGATGACCTCGGGGCGACGAGATGGACGAGGATCCACGAGTAGTAGTCTGCGAAAAACTCTGTCTCCAACTTGCAGGGGCCCCCTGTACTCCTTGGTCCCAGTGTCCGTTTACTCCGTCCTCGAAAAGTGATGGGTCAGCATCGGGAGAGCCCCATGTTGGGCGTCAATTGTAAATCCCAAATCTGGTACTGCAAATAAAGTAAGGACCATCAGTCACAAAGTCATATATTGACAACAATTTATTCGCTTCAAGCGGACCCAGGTTCATCTATGTCTACGAACAGCCATAGAGAAACTGAGCAATTTATATTGTGGTTTGCTTGTCTTATATACAGTTCTGGATTGCTTAGGTTGTCAATTTCCAGACAGTTTATGGCTTCCTGCAATTTATACATTAACCATTCACGAAGTCACAAAATTTCAAACTGCTCCCAGCGCAACAAGATATTCTTGCATACCTAATCCATGTTTTTCTCGACCAAAGGTCGCTATGCATCTGCGGCGCGGCAGTTTGTTTAGAATCTTCCTTCCTGGAATGTATAGAGTATGTCATGCTTTTGTTAATAATTGGCTTGTGCCGGGAAGAGATATAGTATCTCTTATCTTACTTATACCGGTCTGTTCAAGGTTTGTGGCCTGCACAAACACTGAGCTAATCATTCCTTGCGTAAAACATGTTTTTCTGAAGCGCTCACGAACTTCCATGCTGGAATAATTTTAAGCTGCAAATGAAAACACAAAACGGGCAGAATGCACAAGATGCAGTCAGCAAATGTGAGAGTTTAGACAAACAAAAAATTGATGCGGTTTCACAATGAAAGACCCCGCCAAAGGGGCTTCCATCATCACAGAATCTTTAGCGGCCATCATACGCTGCAACAAGTCATTTTCAGCTTTAAGATTCTGCACTTCAGTTGACAATGCCTGGACAGCATTCACAAGCTCCTGCATCTGTACCAATCTTCTTTTGGATTTTCAAACCCTCACGTCTCTCATCTGTAGTTTCCTGTGATCTTCACTTTCTGCAGTAGGTGCAGTCTTGCCCTTTGGTTTATCCCGAAGTTTCTGAGTGCAGAGAAAAAGACAACCCTCCTCCACCACCATGGTGTATCCTGAAACTCAGGCAGTGAGTACACATAGGCGGAACCAAAGGCAGCGCCCCCCAAAGAAAGGGAAAAAGCCAGTCTGGCGTACAAAACTCTGTTGTTGTCTCTTGACAGCATTGGTGGAGTAACCAGTAGAGAATGCAGCAGGCAAGAAACAATGGAGAGCCAGTAGGTGAAAATCAGGAGCAAAAGAAGGAGGAGGGTAAGCAAGCGGCAAAAAGCAGAATAGTGTTGGAATCAAGCAAATGAGAGGCAAGGAAGCACACACGCAAGTCCCTCTGTGAAAAGAAATACTGGCACGTATGGGCACCATGATGGAATAAACTAGAGCAGCACTCCAAGCTGTGGACGGAACGTCAAGGCAAGCGAGAAGTTCTTCTCCATCTGTGGCGCTGTGGCAATCTATCACTCAGAAGTGATGGTGTAAATAGATTTATGGATTGCGCTCTATACTGGAGTCATTTAACCAGAGACCACTGGGATTGGTAATCCCTCCAACATTGCATCCTCCTCTCCTGTCCACCATAAAGCATTGAGCAGGGTCCGCCGTGTGGCAGATGGGCACCTGCAGTGTTTTTGGGGTGTGTTGTGTTAGAGCAGCATCAGAGGAGTTTGGCACTTAGGGTGCTTTTCCATTGTGATTAGTAAGAGTGGGAAAATGTTTTTCCACGATAAATCATTTGTTGGCATCTGCCTAGCTACAGTTTTCTTTTGAATAGTGATTAACTCCACCTTTCGTGGAAGTGAAATTATAGTGTTTTACTTTGTATTTTCATAGGGTTTTGCACTGCAAGACCATGCAGAATGTACTGCATTATTTATGATTTTTCATGCTGTATTTTTCACATGCATAATTTTCCATTTACTGTATTCAATATGTACTGTGTGCGCTGGCAACTTGTTGTGATATGTATGTCCAAAACAAGCAGTTAAATGGCAAAAACATTTGTTACCACTACCACACCCGAGATAATGAAAATGTATATCTAATAATGTTTTAATTTGAAATCAGTGTCTAGCGGGTCCATAATTTGTATCGCTGGTCAAGTACAGTTTTGTTGGTGTACTCATCACTGCTTATAGTGCTAAACTCTATGGTTATCAGAAGCTAAACCTGTACAAGCAAGGACTATACATTCCATGATATATGTTGTATCACATTTCAAACAACACTTTCTGATTTTCTCTTTTAACTTAGAGCTCACCTGCCAGTCCACAGCCAATTGATGAAGTCCTCCTGGGAGAAGTAAGTGGTTGCAAACAGCAGAATATCTTTACTAACCATTTCCTTTCCTCAAGAATCCCCCATTCCTATTCAACATTCTTTCTACCAAAGTAAAGGATATCTCTCATTACAAGGTCCACACTAAAATGATCCTACTGCAATTCCTGTTGTTTTTCCATCAATAAACGTTACTTGTGTGAAAACTGTAATTGCCCTTTGTTAGGGAGAATTCTCTGTTTAGGCTGAATTTCCTAACCTAGTGAGTCCCCCAGCAGCTTTGCTGGATTTTTGGGGTTTATTTATTTCTCCTGCCAAGAGTGAGACTCTTTCACCCTCACTCTTGGACATGATTTGAGTGTGTTTCTTTGAATCTAGTTGTGTTTAATGGGCTATGGGGTCTTTTACTCCATAGGGCTTCATGTGTTTTTGTGATGTGTGTTACACAACACCCTCTGTGCAGTAACACAGGGGTGTCATAGTGACCCCCCAGTATAGACTCCATACCCTGGGACTGACTACTGTCTCCCAGGGCATGTAAAGTCACCATTGACTTTACTAGTCTTAAATTCTGAACAGAACCAGTACAAACCATCATATTGTGGACGTACTGGCTGGGGCAATTCAATTGCCCCGGGGTCTATTAGTCGAGGGGGCACGTCTCCGTCCCCCCTGATCGAGTTTTGGCTGGTGGCAGTGGATACTACTTTTTATATTCAACCGCAAATATTTTCCTATGGGATTTCCCATTGTTTTAGGCTACTACCTTTATTTAATTATTTACGGTAGCCTCGAACATACCGCAGGTTTATTTAATTAATATTAATTCTCTGGTTGGTATTTTTTGCCAAAACTTGATTCTAAAATGGCATTTGTGTTCTCTTCTGTGACTCCAACCCAAGCCGAGCCCTTTGTTCCACTTTTTGGCGGCTTCTCCACAGAAGCCCTCAAAAGTGGTGCCACTCTGTCTGGGGTACTTAGGAGGGGTGGAGGGAAATTTAGGCACCCTGGACTGAGTTGCCTAGGCAACTCAAGTCGCACTCCATCCTGATTGGCCCAAGTGGTGAGCCGGCCGGCTCACCACTTAGCATGTTTGAGTGACAACTAGGCTGAGTGAATGGGGGTTTGCTGCATAAAAGCAGGGCTTTGGGGACTGGAACTTCAGAAGTCGCCACAGGACCTAAGAATCTGACGAGGGAGAAGCTGAGCCAACCTGCCACGACACCACCACCGGTGGAGCCCTGCTGGACTGCCTCACCACTTTTCCCAACGACAGAGAAGATCTCCCGCCGGAGAGTCTTCTTCCTTTGACTGGTGGGGATAACCAGTTTCACCATCTTTTCGCTTTCCCGATGTACCTCGTGGCCGCCTTGCCCGTGCCAAGCACCCCGGCAACCGGGATACCACGTTTTACCACGACCGCGAAACAAAGGTACCACCTTTAACCGGAAAACTCCACGGCTGGTTTCTGCCCTGGTAGTGCAACGACCTTCATCTTTCCTCCAAGTCGAGATCTTCTCTTCCCCTGGACGACGACGCAACTTGCACCCACTACCAGGAACAACTGCCACCGTTGGAGGATCCTTCCCACTTAAGGTACCGTGTCCCGCCTGGCTTCCCTTGCTACCGACTGTACGGGTAGATTTAGCCCCCGGCTTTCGAACCTGGGTTAGTCTGGGACACCCTGGCTAAACTTTCTTAAGCCTCTCTAAACTTTTTTTGAACCCTCTGCAAGACTTTCAAAGCCTAGTGTAACTGTGTGATCTTGGGCGCATTTGTGCTCTGCTCTCTCTAAGAGTGGGCCCAGCCTTTGGACTTTGGCTCACCAGTGACTTTTGCTCTTCTGCCTTGCTAACAGTGTTCCTGAATCTTAGAGTGGTGTACCTTTCCATATTCTGTCTTTTTCCCTCCCTTTCTCACAAACTTATTAGCAATCTAGTTAAGCTCTCACCTCTGTATGAAAATAAGTGGTGTTTTACTGTGATTTATCTGATAAGGAAAAAGGGGTGTATATATATTACAATAGTGACTGTGTTTAGAATATTTTACAATAAGAGTGGTGGAGTGTTTCCACTGTGTGTTTTTAAATAAATAATTATATACTTTGATACCAAAGCTCTGGTCAGTGTTTGCTTGTATTATTGTATCTGAGTGCCTATTGTGTATACTTTGCATACTGCCTAACTCTTCTTGAGGGAAGTCTGACTGCTCAGCCACAGCTACCAGGTAAATCTGGGTGGTGCAGACTGCTACCAATTGGGTTTACTGCCAACACCTGTAGTCTTAAATCTTTTGTGGTGGTCCCTAAGGGAACTGCAGAGGTTTCTGCCTAACACTGGTGTACAGCAGTGGGATTTGTATTGAGTATACACTTTAGAGTGCTTTAGGATACCTTAGTGCAACTAACCACAAAGCTTAGCACTGAAAAAGTAATCTTTCTAACATATCAACTATGGAAACTTATAGTCAAGAGTCCCTTGCTACAAAAACTGCTGATTGTTTAAGAGTATTATGTAAGCATAAGAACCTCCTGACTAAAGGCAAGAAAATGGAATTAATAGAAAGGTTGTTAGCTAACCAAAGTCTGGATGATGGGTCTGAGGAACCTACCATGCCAGAAAATGTAGATAACAGTATAGAAATTGATATTGATCAAAATGTTGATAATCTTGAGGAAGAGTCAGAAGAGGAGGGTGAGGCTGCTGTGACTGTCCCCCCTAGGCCTCTGTCTGCTCTACCTGCTGTACCTACTGGGCCTTTGCCAAGTCCCACACTAAGTCCTCAATATTTCGAATTAGAGAAAATGAAACTTGAACTAGAGTTCAAGAGACTGAATACTCTGGCTGAACAGAGACATCAGGAAACGAATCAAGAACTAAGGCTAAGGGAAATGGAGCTCAAGCATGAGCTGGAAATGAAGAAATTATCTGTCGAAAATGCTTCTCTCTCTGGCTCCTCTAGAGGTTCCAGTCCTAAAAGACCTCGGATGCCTAAAGAATTGGTTGGTATGTATGAGCCTAAGTTGGATGTGTTGGATTGGTTAGCTCTGTTTGAATATAATCATGGGCTCCAGAACATCACAGGAAATTACTTACTCACCTGGTTCTTCTCTAGGCTTCCCCCTGTTGCAACTGATGTGGTAATGGAGTTGGGGGAGGAGGATAGGAAAGAGTATGAATGTGTAAAACTAGCTCTGATAGCTAGGTTTGGGAAGACCCCTTCCCAGTATTTTAAGAGGTTTAGAACCCTCAAAAAGCATGATGGTACCCCTTGGGCTACCTGGGTGAGTGAAGGGTTGAAAAACTTAGAGGGATGGATTAAGGGTTACAAAGTGAACACTTATGAAGGTATGAAGAATCTTTTTATGTTGGAGTCAATTTATGATGCCTGCTCTCCTGAGCTCAGACAGCACTTGGCTGATTCAAAGGAATTAGATTCCCGAAAGCTATCTAAGGCTGCTGACTTGCGGGTTGCCAACAGGGCCACTCACAAGGATTCTGGGGTAACTCAGAAAAAGGATGAAGGGAAACAGCCTAAGAAGGACTCCAAAGAGAATTCTAATACTGCAAATTCCAAAGAGGGCCCCAAACAAAACCAGAAGGGTAAGCCACCAGGGAAACCACAGCAGAATAGTGTCTCCTCTGGTGCCAAACCAGAGGGAGGTCAGAACAAGCCTCCATTCCAGAAGGCATTTGGTAAATGCTTTGTTTGTGGCTCTACTGACCATGTGAAAGGAGATCCCAGATGCAAGGGTAAACCTTCAGGGATCCAACTTGCCTCCTTACCCTTCGCTCCAGAAGAGGAAGTCCCAATGGCAAGTGGAAACTTTCTACTGCTGGCTGATGAACCCATTGGAGTCTCAGCCAGTGTTTCTTTAGTCTCTCTGGGGTTGTGGGAAGAACAGAATTTAGATGTGTATAATTCTATCCCAGATAATACTAAAGAGTATTATAAAGACAGTGTCCAGGTAAATGGTCAGGAGACTCCTGCCATTAGAGACACTGGGGCCAGCATAACTGTGGTGGATGAATCATTTTTCAAGGCAGAGGATGTTGCTAAGGCACCCAAATGCCTCACAAAGTTAGCTGGAGGGCCTGTGCAGATGTGTCCCCAGTTACCAGTTCTCATCCAGTGTAATGATATGGCTGTAAAGATACCTATCAGTATACAATGTGAAGTACCAGGTAGGGTTCTGGTGGGTAATGACCTGAAAGCTCTTGGAGTTGTGTCACACACCCCCAGACAACCTAGCAAAAGGTTACAGGAGCTCACAAAACCTGCAAGAGAGAAAACCCTGTGAGGGCTATCTCAGGAGATGATGACAGAGATCACTCCTTTACCACTGGAGCAACTCACTGCAGTAACTACCAAATCAGGAGCAAAGGGGCAACCCTAGACTCCTAGGAAAAAGTCAGCAGCAAGCACTCCAGTGCTTCCAACAGTTACACCTGTAACTCCACCTCCAGCTGAGGCTGAGAGGGAGGTACAACCCTGTATGGTTGAACTAGACTCTGAAGAAGAGCTAGTGGAAGGCCCAGAATTTATTGGAGATCTAGACCCTGAGGACCATCCTGAGCTGCAGTCTTTACTGGCAGAAGGTGGACCCAGCAGGGCAGCTTTCCGTAAGGGACAAAGAGAATGTCCAACTCTGGAGGGTCTCCGCCAACAGGCAGCTGCTCAGGCTGATGGGCAAGAGCCTGGGAAGTATAGGTTGCACTGGGAAGATGGCCTCTTCTACAGTGAACTAACCGAGTGTGAACCTGGAGACTACAAACGCCTTGTAGTGCCTCAAGAAAACAGACAACAGTTCTTGCACTTAGCCCACGAGATTCCTTTAGCTGGTCACTTGAGCTTCAAGAAGACCAAAGAAAGGCTCTCCCTCTACTTCTATTGGCCAAAAATGAGGGCTGAAGTAGATAAGTTTTGCAAGAGCTGCCATGCCCGCCAAACTTCTGGTAAGGTTGGCGCCAAGAATGTAGCACCCTTAGTGCCTCTCCCAGTTGTGGGAGTCCCATTTGAGAGGGTAGCGATTGACATTGTTGGTCCCCTTGATCCCCCTACCTCCTCAGGCAACAGGTTTATCCTTGTTGTAGTAGACCATGCTACTAGATACCCTGAGGCAATTCCTATGAGAACTGTTATAGCTCCGGCTGTGGCTAAGGCCCTCCTTCGTATTTTTACCAGGGTTGGGTTTCCTAAGGAAGTAATATCCGACAGGGGATCAAACTTTATGTCCCACTACATGAAAGCCATGTGGAAAACCTGTGGAGTTACTTACAAGTTCTCAACCGCCTACCACCCCCAAACCAATGGGCTGGTAGAAAGATTTAACAGAACCATGAAGAGCATGATAGGTGCTTTAGAGGAACCTCTGAAAAGAAAGTGGGACCTTCTACTGCCATGCCTTCTCTTTGCTTATAGAGAAGTCCCTCAAGAGGGAGTAGGTTATTCTCCCTTTGAACTTCTCTATGGCCATCCGGTCAGAGGTCCATTGGCCCTGATTAAGGAGGGGTTGGAAGGCGCTCCCCCCCTCAAGCCAGTCAGAGTGACTGACTATGTGATAGGTCTCCGAAGGAGAATGTCACACATGATGGCAGAAGCTAGTGATAACCTGAAAGCTGGACAAGCTTTGGTCAAGCATTGGCATGATCAAAAGGCTAACATGGTTGAGTTCACTCAAGACCAGCTAGTTCTCGTTATGCTCCCAACAAGGCAGAGGGCCTTGCAAGACAAATGGATGGGACCCTTCAAAGTTGTGGGAAAACTTGGAGAGGTCAACTATCTGGTGGATCTGGGCAGACCCAGGGAAGCTCCTAGAGTCTTCCACACCAACCGACTGAAGCCGTACATCTCCAGACCTGAAGTAGGAGCCTTGCTTCTAGCTTCAGCAGCAGAGGAAGAAGAGAGTGAGTCTCTCCCTGATCTCCTCAGAGGTGTACCTTTAGATGAAAAAATTGAAGGAGTCAATCTCTCTTCAGATCTGACACCTGAGCAACAAGAGGAGTGCAAATCTATGTTAAATCAGTTTGCCTCCCTGTTCTCACTCTCACCAGGCTTGACCCCTTGGGGACAGCACGAGATACTCACTGGTGACTGTCTGCCAGTCAAAAGCAGAGGATACCGAATGTCAGAAAATGTGAGAACCCATATCAAGGGGGAGGTCAAGAAGATGCTTGATCTCGGGGTAATAGAACCCTCTACTAGTCCATGGTCTAGCCCAGTTGTGTTAGTACCAAAGGCAGGGTCCAAAGACTTGAGATTCTGTGTGGACTATAGAGCTCTTAATGCAGTCACCAAGACTGATGCCCACCCTTTACCAAGGACAGATGAGTTGGTGGATAAACTTGGTGCAGCCAAGTACCTCAGCACATTTGACCTTACGTCAGGCTATTGGCAAATAGCCTTGACAGACCATGCCAAGGAGAAAACTGCATTTTCCACCCCAGTTGGCTTGTACCAGTTTAAGGTCATGCCTTTTGGATTAAAAAATGCACCTGCTACATTCCAAAGGATGGTGAACCAAGTTCTAGCTGGGCTGGAGGACTTCTGCATGGCATTATTGAATGACATTGCAGTCTTCAGCCACTCCTGGGAGGATCATGTGAACCACCTAGGACATGTTTTGTAGGCTCTTGGGCAGGCCAATTTGACTATCAAGGCAAGTAAATGCCACATAGGTCAAAGTAAGGTGGTCTACCTTGGGCATGAGGTAGGAGGTGGAGAAATAAGGCCTTTGCTCAACAAGATTGAAGCTGTGCAAAATTGGACAACACCTACTACTCAAACCCAAGTGAGAGCCTTCCTATGCCTCACTGGGTACTACAAGAATTTCATTGAGAACTATGGGACCATAGCTTCTCCACTGAATGTAATCTCCTCTCCAAAATTCTCTAAAAAGGTCAAATGGAATGAGGAGTGCAATCAGGCCTTTGAAAAACTGAAGAAAGCTCTTTGCCAAGCGCCAGTATTGAGAGCTCCTGACTACCACCAAACTTTCATTGTACAAACTGATGCTTCCAATGTAGGTATAGGTGCAGTTCTAAGCCAACTGGATGAGAAGGGTAGGGAGCACCCCATTTGCTTCATCAGCCGTAAGCTGAAGGATCCTGAGACAAGGTGGGCAACAATAGAAAGAGAATGCTTTGCTATTGTGTGGGCACTGAAGAAGTTTAGGCCATACTTTTATGGTTCTACCTTTGTCATTCAGACTGACCACCAACCCTTGAGATGGTTAATGCAAATGAAGGGGGAAAATCCAAATCTATTGAGATGGTCAATCTGCCTGCAAGGGTTTGATTTCACCATTGAGCACAGGTCAGGGTGTCACCATCAAAATGCTGATGGACTCTCTAGGATGTATGTCATCGACTAGAGGTATGAGGTTCATCCAGGAGTGGATTAAATCCTCCTGTCCCTTAGTCTGGGGGGGGCGAGTGTTAGGGAGAATTCTCTGTTTAGGCTGAATTTCCTAACCTAGTGAGTCCCCCAGCAGCTTTGCTGGATTTTTGGGGTTTATTTTTTTCTCCTGCCAAGAGTGAGACTCTTTCACCCTCACTCTTGGACATGATTTGAGTGTGTTTCTTTGAATCTAGTTGTGTTTAATGGGCTATGGGGTCTTTTACTCCATAGGGCTTCATGTGTTTTTGTGATGTGTGTTACACAGCACCCTCCGTGCAGTAACACAGGGGTGTCATAGTGACCCCCCAGTATAGACTCCATACCCTGGGACTGACTACTGTCTCCCAGGGCATGTAAAGTCACCATTAACTTTACTAGTCTTAAATTCTGAATAGAACCAGTACAAACATCATATTGTGGACGTACTGGCTGGGGCAATTCAATTGCCCCGGGGTCTGTTAGTCGAGGGGGCACGTCTCTGTCCCCCCTGATTGAGTTTTGGCTGGTGGCAGTGGATACTACTTTTTATATTCAACCGCAAATATTTTCCTATGGGATTTCCCATTGTTTTAGGCTACTACCTTTATTTAATTATTTACGGTAGCCTCGAACATACCGCTGGTTTATTTAATTAATATTAATTCTCCGGTTGGTATTTTTTGCCAAAACTTGATTCTAAAATGGCGTTTGTGTTCTCTTCTGTGACCCCAACCAAAGTCGAGCCCTTTGTTCCACTTTTTGCCGGGCTTCTCCACAGAAGCACTCAAAAGTGGTGCCACTCTGTCTGGGGTACTTAGGAGGGGTGGAGGGAAATTTAGGCACCCTGGACTGAGTTGCCTAGGCAACTCAAGTCGCACTCCATCCTGATTGGTCCAAGTGGTGAGCCGGCCGGCTCACCACTTAGCATGTTTGAGTGACAGCTAGGCTGAGTGAACGGGGGTTTGCTGCATAAAAGCAGGGCTTTGGGGACTGGAACTTCAGAAGTCGCCACAGGACCTAAGAATCCTACGAGGGAGAAGCTGAGCTGACCAGCCACGACACCACCACCGGTGGAGCCCTGCTGGACTGCCTCACCACTTTTCCCAACGACAGAGGAGATCTCCCGCCGGAGAGTCTTCTTCCTTTGACTGGTGGGGATAACCAGTTTCACCGTCTTTTCGCTTTCCCGACGTACCTCGTGGCCGCCTTGCCCGTGCCAAGCACCCCGGCAACCGGGATACCACGTTTTACCACGAACGCGAAACAAAGGTAACACCTTTAACCGGAAAACTCCGCGGCTGGTTTCTGCCCTGGTAGTGCAACGACCTTCATCATTCCTCCAAGTCGAGATCTTCTCTTCCCCTGGACGACGACGCAACTTGCACCCACTACCAGGAACAACTGCCACCGCTGGAGGATCCTTCCCACTTAAGGTACCGTGTCCCGCCTGGCTTCCCTTGCTACCGACTGTACGGGGTAGATTTAGCCCCCGGCTTTCGAACCTGGGTTAGTCTGGGACACCCTGGCTAAACTTTCTTAAGCCTCTCTAAACTCTTTTTGAACCCTCTGCAAGACTTTCTAAGCCTAGTGTAACTGTGTGATCTTGGGCACATTTCCAGCCTTTGGACTTTGGCTTACCAGTGACTTTTGCTCTTCTGCCTTGCTAACAGTGTTCCTGAATCTTAGAGTGGTGTACCTTTCCATATTCTGTCTTTTTCCCTCCCTTTCTCACAAACTTATTAGAGTGCAATCTAGTTAAGCGCTCACCTCTGTATGAAAATAAGTGGTGTTTTACTGTGATTTATCTGATAAGGAAAAAAGGGTGTATATATATTACAATAGTAACTGTGTTTAGAATATTTTACAATAAGAGTGGTGGAGTGTTTCAACTGTGTGTTTTTAAATAAATAATTATATACTTTGATACCAAAGCTCTGGTCAGTGTTTGCTTGTATTATTGTATATGAGTGCCTATTGTGTATACTTTGCATACTGCCTAACTCTTCTTGAGGGAAGTCTGACTGCTCAGCCACAGCTACCAGGTAAATCTGGGTGGTGCAGACTGCTACCAAGTGGGTTTACTGCCAACACCTGTAGTCTTAAATCTTTTGCAGTGGTCCCCAAGGGAACTGCACAGGTTTCTGCCTAACACCCTTCTTCAAGGACTTTTAAGGGCCCATTCCACCACACCTCATTCTAACAAGGGCATCTATTTCTGCGAGCGAATATGTTCATCTACCCCCTTTGCTTTGCAGTTTCAGCCCACCACATTTTCTATCTTATTGTTTTTCTTATCAAATTCTTTCATGGTTCTGAACATCTTAAACCTATTGAATAGACTGTCAAAATATTATTCTGGAGAACTAACTTTAGTCCTGTTTCTCTACCCTCTACATGACCATTCCTTCCTTTACACCCTGAAATCTGCCCTTTTTTGATATTGATGTGTCCCACTCAAATCTGATCGGAGCAGTGTATTGAATTTGATGTACTTTCATGAGAAATAATTTTCAGACACAAACATACAGGGAAGGCAATCGCTTATGGGGAAAAAAGGCCATACCGAATTCTGTAACCATAATTATCAGTTAGAATTCAATGAAATTGATGTATTAAACCAGAAAATGGAAGAGCGATTTATGTATTTGTACTTAACATCATTTTTCTTTTTTTTCTTTTAGGATCCTTTTGAAGCTGACCACGGCATTGAACAATCTCTTGAGGCCCCTGTTGAGAGTGTAACTATATATAATGTTAGACATTCCTGTAATGACATTTCAATTGTGCCCTTCGCAAAATTTATTCACACTTTCGTTCAGTAGGGATCATTCAAATCCTTTCTGGATCATTGTGAGCACTCAGTCAATCAGAAACCTTAACTTCTCTGTACTGGTCCTTATTAGTACCCACAATGTGAGCCTCTGTAAGGCCATCTGCAGCAAACCTCCACTCTCCCTCACTGCCCTCACTTTTTCTGCGTGACTCCACCTTCTTCTCTTTTCTGGGTTTGCCCTCTGCCTGCAAACTGGACTCCTTCTTCCTCCTCTGGAACAGGCATGCCGCAACATCTGCCCCTCTTACTTCTGGCTCTCATTTCTGTGCCTAGCTTTCATGGCATTCTATATGCTGATCTGTATACCCCCAATCCTTCCTCCTACCCATGCACCTACTTCTCTCTACCAATGTGGAACTCCGGGGACAGCATGGCAGCTTATTGGGGCTATTTTTGGACTGCCTTGCCATTTGTTTGCCAAAGCCTCTCACCCCAAAGGATTGAGTTCCAGACACTTGGGTGGTGGAAGTAGACGGACTGCTTGCCAGTATTCTCTTTATTGGTTAGCTTAGACTTCAACCTTTAATTGTTCTTCATAAGATACAACAACCTCCATATATGTGGAGTTTAGTCAACAAGTGTGTTGGTATTCCGTTCAAGACTCCTTTGCAGGTGATGCATACAATGGTGAATATGATCCTGGCACAGAGGTGATCCAGTGAAGTACACACTAAGAAACCTAAGAAAGACATTACTATGCAGAGATACACAGCCAACTGGGGTTTGTGGAACAGCTCTGGAGGTCACAACAGTCCATCCAATGGAAACACAGAAACGAATCCTAAGGAGAAAGTGCAGTGTCCACAAGTGTTCAAGTGTCTGCTACTACTAGGACAAGGCCATCGCTTTTGCATCCAGTTCCTGGGGGTGGACCAGTGCTGAAGAATCACCTAGATGAGGTGTCTTTGGGGAGTGGGAGTGGGACACCAGATGGTGAGGCATGTTATCCCCTTCCCTGTTATAGCTTTACCACATCCTACCAGGTAGGATATTTAGGAACTCAACTCCCCCCTTTTACAACACAAACACTTTCTCACAGACAGCCCACTATGAGAAAAAACAGACTAACACCCGAGCTGTATTCCTGACTTGTCCCAATGCATTGGTCAAACAAAGTCGGACAATTACAGACCATCACACACACCTGGCTTCCATTACACTTCCCCACACGGATAAAAGGCGCAGAAAAAGAATACACTTTGAGTGAGGCAAAGCACACAAGGAAACAGCAGTTCCAAGATGTCAGTTTAACAAGAGGAGAAAGACGGTAAAACAGAAGAGGATCGCAAGGAGGGAAGTTCCCCTGACCCTTTCGAAGAGGAACCGTTACTTTCATGAAGCCTCGAGAATAGAAAGAGTAAGACCAGGAAACCAGTCACAGAAATCCTACATTAGGTGTCAGAGGCACCCAGGGCCGACCCGCGTCGAAAATCAAGGCAGCAGAATTGCCAGCTGCCGTGGTACTGTCCTTGGCTCCAACAACAAAGCAGCGTCAATGAAATCAACAAAGCGGTGAGTTGGGGAGACCGATACAAGGCCGTTCTGTGTTGAAGTCAAGGTTGCAAGTGGCAACATTGTATGATATGATATGATAGTTTATTTATATAGCGCCTATACACAATGTGTTTGAAAGCGCTTCAAGGCAACGCAGCAAACAAGGGAAAATACAATGACATTCTTTAAGACCATGAACAGCAAGGATGTAAAATAAACTATCGTACTCGGCCTGACGACATTTCAGAGAGTGCAAGAGCTAAGACATAGATAAGGAAGGGAGGGGGAGAGTGGGAAGGAAATGGAAACAGACAGACGACTACCGTACTAGGCCTGACGGCATTTCTGGTAGAGCTGGAGAAAAACAAAAGGTGAGGGAGAGGGGTGCAGAAAGGGAATGGAGGAACAAAATAAGCGACTATCGTACTAGGCCTGACAACAATTCAGATAGTGCTGGAGGGGAGGGACAAGTATCAGGGGTGAGGTGACAGATGAGGTTGCTATCATACTAGGTCCAGGGACAATTCTGATAGACTAAGTGCATAGAAGAAAGTAAGGGGAGGAGGTAGGAAAAGGGAGAAAGGGAGAGGAGGGGAGAACAGAGAGTAAGCAGTTAAAAAGAGTGGAGAATCAAGAGCAGTATGGTGAGCAGTGGGAAGAACATTGTATGAAACGCATGTGATAACCAACGCAAGTAAAGATCGAGGCTTGGGTCGGAGCTGCCAGCGCTTTTCTTTCTTCCCTGCACACACAGGACTGTTCTAGTCTGCTTTCCACTTCTATTACCATCACCAACTGATTGGCCATTGTGGAGCTTAGTCTCCCTTGCACAGCTACCTCACTGGATGTTAAACGGTAAGGCAGACTGCCCCGTTTGTTTTAGAGCTTGTACCTGCTCTATTTTTTGTCTGTGAACACGGTTTGTTTTTCTTTTAGGCAATGGGATACACCGCAGTCACAGTGTGTGACTAGGCACCCGCTTACCCTCACTCAGCTTCTAATATTTTATTTTTATTTAGGGTGCCTAGCCCCTAGGGTGTGAGGCTTGGCTCAGAGCTGCCAGAGATTTTCTTTCTTCCCTGAACACACAGACTGTTCTAGTCTATTTTCTACTTCCATTACCATCACCAACGGATGGCTCTGGTAATATCATGTGTCAGCCATATACCATTGGCCGCGGACAGCACAGCAGTCAGGCGCAGCAGGAGCGCGCCTCCCACTACAAAGTTATGGCAAAGTCGAGCCTGTCTGTGGCCGTCCGGGCCACGGACAGGCCGGACAAATTGTTTAAGGGCGGACTGACAAAACAAGTTATAATAGCTCTAGCTCCTACTGGTACCAGATTGCCCCTAGGTTTGGGCTTATCGCCTGCTCACTGTTTATCACCTGCCCATCTTTGAGATACGGCGGGACGTACCGCTATGATGCCCAACACTCGATCCCTATCAGCAAATGCTGCGGCTGTTAAAGAGCTTCTGCTTAACCGGACACCGGATCCGCTCTCTTTAACTGAGACCTGGTTAAATGAGTGTGTGGCCCCCATACTAGTGCGGGCTCTTCCTTGTGATTATAAAATGATTCATCATGACTGACGCTCACCCCAGACAGGTGGTGGGGTGGCCATGACTAGTAGTTTCTCAGGTCTCACTCTCCCATTCTGTCATGGAAGCATTATTGCCTCGTTGTAGAGTTTTGCCATCTTACACATGGGTCACATGTTGGCTTCCTTGAACCTTTTTTAGATCTATAAGCAGAGCTTCAGATGAAGTTTATCCACCTAGTTGTTCTTGGTGAATTTAACCTAAAATTTAAAAGCCCTCGGGACCCTATTGTCAGGGCTGGCTGGAGTAGTAATCAGGAAAAGTTTGTACATAGAATTAACATTGTGGTTGCCCAAGTCAAGATGGAGAGAAAGAAACTTAAGCCCATTGGTTAAAGGAACAATGATATGTTTGGTTTGTCTGAATTGTGGAAAGGATAATGGGTTGGATTCTTGGGAGGTGAGCAAGATTCTAAACTGCCTTGAATCCATTGTAATTCAGCGGCTGGTTGTATATTAGTTAAGCTCCTTAAGTAAGGCCTTTCAAAGTTCAAGAAAATCGTTTGCTGAGCCAGAGTGAATAAGTAGACATCAGGTGGGAGCGTTCCTTTTAAAAGCTTAAAGATTTTCACAGTGAACTTCCATTTTTCTTATAAGAAACTTAAAGGGTTAACAAGTTTTAAAGTTTATTGAATGAAAAGACGTTTTACAGTTTTATTACAATAAGGAAACAAGTGTAAAGACTGTGCGCTCAAGTTTAAAAGTTGTTAACTGCGTGAAATATGTTTCAAGACTGTTTAACGCATGCGCGAGTCCTCGCGACTTCAGTAACGTCGTTTTGGGAATAGCGCAAGTTGTTTTTAGCGCGTGCACAATTTTCACGTGAGTGACGTTGCATAAGATAGCACGTGTTGGGTTGCGATAGAGCGCAAGTCCATTTTAACTAAGCGCAAGTTGTTTTTAACGTGTGTACAATTTTCACGTGAGTGGCGTTGTGTATATCCGCGTGTGTTCAGTTGCGATAGAGCGCAACTCCATTTTTAACTTAGCGCAAGTTGTTTTTACTGCGCGTGCGTGTTTTTGTTCAGATGCTTGTATGATTTTTCTACGCGAGGACAATTTTTCACGTCTTGTGATTTCGCGTGTTAATCGCAATCACGCGTCAAGAAAGTAACTATACGTTCGTACATGTAAAAAAAAAAAGGTTCACACGCAGAAGGAAAGCAACATTCAAGGAAGTTTATGAGTTTTTATTTAATGTAATTTTCACGCAAATGGGAATTCAATACTTCAAAGAAAGACTGCATTTTGCAAAAGCATTTAAAACTCAAAACTTCATAGAGTTAAATGAACATTAAAAGCAAAGAAGAATATCTAAGTTTGTAAGGTGCTTGCAAGGGTCATTACTTTAGGATTCTAAGGGACTTGAATGGTCAGAGACAATATGCACTAAAGCATGATAATAGTTTACCAGCTATTCCATACAGATAATTAACCTCTAAGTCTTAAACAGAGGTTTAAGAGGTAAAGAAGTTAGAGTTTGTTTTAAAAATAATTTAAGAAAAGAAGTTTGCATTAACATATAAGTAACCAAGTGTATTTGTTTACAACAGATACCAGAGCCTACCAGAAGGTTGCAGGGCTGCAGTGTCTCCGTTGTTATTTTCTCCAAATCCCCCTTTCCCTTTCTTGCGGTTCTCAGCTCAGCTTTTACTTTAGGGTTGAGAGGTGAACTCCTGGTGAGGGTCTGTGGGGCCAACATCAGCTCCTGTGGAATTTAGTCAAGCCGGACCCTGACAGGATGAAAGGCCCACGATAATATTTCCACCTGAGCTCATATGGATCCCACAGAAGCATTAGCAAGTTCCATTAGGGACATGTTTTCAGAGTTAAAGGAGGAGATGAGGGCTGTGCGAAAAGAGAACCAGGAATTACAAGTCAAGTTTGAAGAATTAAATTCCAAGGTTCCCCGGAAGGGGTGAGGACATTTCTTTGGAGTCAAGAGTTTCAGAGAGCCCTAGTAGAGAATTACCAGTGTTCATTAGAGAGCATTTGGGTGAAGGAACGAGTTCTCAGGAGAGAAGTAGGGGGAGCTTGAATAAACCTATAGGTCCCGTCCCTTTAGCACCTCCAGAACGTTTTGAGGGAGATGCCAAGAAATGTCAAATGTTTCTTACACAGTGTGAACTTCATTTCCTTTGTAGACCTGAAGCTTTTAATACAGATGCTACTACAATAGCTTTTATGTTATCTTACCTTACTTAGAGGGAACTAAAGATTTAGTGTCTTACATCACACAGTTTAGATCTTTAGTATTAGAGAGCAATTGGCCAGAAGAGAAGCAATCATCTTTGTTTTATAGATGCTTGAGAGAGGAGTTAAAAGATGCCTTATCCACAATTGTGAATAGACCCACTTCATGTGAAGATTTAATTGATCTAGTCATACAAATTGATTATAGATTAGGAGAACGCAAGGCTGAGCGTAAAAGAGGAGGAGTTGAGCAACCCAGAGTTTTCCCTAGAGTTGATAAGGGAAGATTAGAAATTGTAAATAAAGAATTGATAACTGGGAATACAGAGAGAGTGGATAAAGTGCGAGGGCCTTTAACTAAGGATGAGAAGGATAGGCGAAGGCAGAATAATTTATGTTTATATTGTGGTAGATTAGGACATTTTGTTGGAAATTGCCCTTGGTGTCCAAAAACCTCTTCATCTACTAACAGTTCCAGAAATCAACAAGTGGCTAACACTATTCAAGCTGCGGTACCACATATTACATTGAATGTATCCTTGTATATAAAAGAGGAATTAAAGGGAAGTGGTCCAGTAGTAATAGATTCTGGAGCCACTGGTAACTTCATGGATTGGAATGTGGTTAAAGATATGAATGTGCCTTACATTGTAAAAAATATACCAGAGCAAGTGAGAGCGGTGGATGGGTCTCAACTTACATCAGGTTTAATTACACATGAAGCAATTCCATTGGGGATGGAAATTGGATGACACTGGGAGGAAATTGTGTTTGAATTAATAGATAGTCCACAATTGAAGATCATTTTGGGAATGTCTTGGTTGACGTATCATAACCCTCAGATTGATTGGGGGAGGAGAGTTGTGAAATTGGATTCTTCTTTTTGTGTTACAAATTGCTGTAAGGAAGAAGTTCAGGAAGATGTTTCTAGTAGTTGCTCAGAAGTTGTGGAAGGCTTGGTGAAATTGGGAACCATAGTACATTCTATTGGGGCTGTAATTGGAGAATTACCAAAGTGTTATCAAGATTTCAATGATGTGTTTAGTGAAAAGGAAGCTAATGAATTACCTCCTCATCGAGAATATGATTGTAAGATGGATTTAGAACCGGGAGCCCACATTCCTTGCTGTCGCATCTATGCCCTGACAGAGAAAGAGAATCAGCATTTGAAAGATTACATCCCAGAAAATCCGACTTACGGGGTTCATCAGGCACTCTCAGTCGCGAGCAGCTTCTCCACTATTTTTTGTTCCTAAAAAGGAAGGTACTTTACGGACATGTATAGATTATAGGGCATTAAATAAGATAGCAGTTATAAACAGGTATCCTCTGCCCTTAATCTCAGCTATGTTGGACCAGATTCAAGGAGCTTAAGTATTTACCAAATTAGATCTTCGTGGTGCATTCTCCTCATCGAGAATATGATTGTAAGATGGATTTAGAACCGGGAGCCCACATTCCTTGCTGTCGCATCTATGCCCTGACAGAGAAAGAGAATCAGCATTTGAAAGATTACATCCCAGAAAATCCGACTTACGGGGTTCATCAGGCACTCTCAGTCGCGAGCAGCTTCTCCACTATTTTTTGTTCCTAAAAAGGAAGGTACTTTACGGACATGTATAGATTATAGGGCATTAAATAAGATAGCAGTTATAAACAGGTATCCTCTGCCCTTAATCTCAGTTATGTTGGACCAGATTCAAGGAGCTTAAGTATTTACCAAATTAGATCTTCGTGGTGCATACCATTTGGTGCGTGTACGTCAAGGTGATGAATGGAAAACGGCATTTAGAACAAAATTTGGTCTTTTCGAATATCAAGTAATGCCATTCGGATTGTGCAACGCCCCGCGGCCTTTCAATTTTTTAAAAATGAAGTGTTGAGAGATTCTATTGACATCTATGTAGTAGTATACATTGATGACATTCTCATTTATTCTAAGGATCTACGACAACATGAAGAACATGTCAAGAAAGTTTTACAGCGACTGTGGGAGAATAAATTATTTGCCAAGTTGGAAAAAAGCTAATTCCATACCATGGAAGTGGAATTTTTAGGTTTTATTATTTCTCCCAAAGGTTTGGAAATGGACATGAAGAAAATTAAAGCAGTAGAACAGTGGCCGATTCCAACTTGTGTAAAGGATATTCAAAGCTTCCTGGGTTTTGCAAATTTTTACAGGAGGTTCATTAAAGATTTCTCTAAAACTGTTTCTCCCATCACCAAATTAATGAAGAAAGGAATTAAATTTGAGTGGAAGGATGAAGCGGATCAGGCCTTTAAAAAATTGAAGAACTGTTTTACATCAGGACCAATCTTATTACACCCAGATCCTTAACAACCATTTTTTGTTGAAGCAGATGCTTCTAATACTGCAATTGGAGCTGTATTTTCTCAAAGGCATCCTGAAACTGGGCAATTGCATCCTGTGGCCTATCTATCCAAGAAGTTGCTTCCAGCTGAGATGTACTATACAATTACTGATAGAGAGCTCCTGGCAATCAAAAGGCATTTCAGGAATGGAGGCATTATCTGTTAGGAGCAAGATTCACAGTAACCGTTTTAACCGATCATAGGAATTTTCTGTTTTTGAAATCTGCTCGAACATTATCACCTCGACAATTTAGATGGTCACTTTTCTTTTCGGAATACGATTTTGTAATAACATTCAAGCCAGGGCGGTTAAACGGTAAAACGGACGCTTTATCTCGACAAGGTTCCTCAGAAGAGGTAGAAAATCATTTATTACCAGAGCCAGTGATTGCAGTAGATAGGTTTATTCTAAGTACTACTAAGGAAGAGAATCTGCTTCTTGAGAAAATTCGAAGGGAATTACCGGAGGAGGCAATTAAATCTTGGCTTGCGGAGGATTCTGGAAGACATTTAATTGATGGATTTCCATGTGTCCATTCTAAAATTTACCTTCCAAGTAAAGAACTGCAAAAGGAATTTATGCCAGAATGTCATGAATCAGAGTTGGTGGGTCATCCTGGAATTCGTAAGACAATTTAATTGGTGGAAAGGAAGTTCTAGTGGAAAGAGATGAAACAAGATATTGAAGACTATGGCCCTCATTCCGAGTTAGGACTACACCATGGAGTAAATAGCTCCATGGTTGGCAACCATGGAGCTATTTACTCCATGGAATACCGGCATGGTGAATGGAGTAATTTCCGGTTCATTCCAAGGTTGGATGGACCGGTAATTCCCCATTCACCATAGCCCTTCCCCATCCCCATTTCTGCCCCCATAGGGCTCAATGGGAATGGGGAAGGAGGTAATTACGGCACCGTAAATTACGGTGCCGTAATTTACTCCAAGGTCACTTTGCGGGTCCCGTAATTTACTCCTGCTAAAAGCAGGAGGTAAAGAGGGACCCGCAAAGGGAACTCGGAATACGGAGGTAAGGGATTACCGCCATCGGTGACCTTACAGGCGCCGGTAATCCCTTACCTCCAACCTCGGAATGACCCCCTATGTCAAAACGTGTGAAGTCTGTGCCCGAGTGAAGTTAGGAGGAGGAAAACCATCTGCATTATTTAATCCGTTACCAGTACCCCCTAGTCCTTGGTTTACAATCTCTATGGATTATATTGTAGATCTTCCTAAAGATCAAGGTTACACTACAGTATTAGTAGTTGTGGATTTACTGACTAAAGCTGGGCATTTCATTCCCATGAAAGGAGAGGCTTCTGCAAGGAATATGGCAAAGAGTTTTTTGCAAGAAGTGGTGCGACTGCATGGATTACCAACACAAATTGTATCAGATCGAGGGTCTCAATTCATTTCTAAGTTTTGGCAAGCTTTCTGTAAGGAGTTGGGGATAGAGGTAAAGCTTTCTTCAGGTTATCATCCACAAACCAATGGCCAGACAGAACGAGTAAATCAGGAGTTAGAAAAATATATTAGAGCTTTTTGGCAGGAAAAAGGGAGTTGGGTAGATCTTCTTTGGTTGGCAGAGTTTAGCTATAACAATTCTGTCAAGGATTCTACTAGTTATTCTCCTTTTTTCAGCAATTATGGTTTTCATCCACGATTTTTGAAAGAAGTGTTGCCATCTGAGTATTCCAATCCGGAGGTTGAGCATTGATTGACTTGTATTAAAAATGGTTTAGTGAAAGCTAAGGAAACTTTGGAGAAAAGTAAATTAAGGTTCAAGACATTTGCTGATAGAAAACGTCAAAATGCACCACATTATCAGGTGGGTCAAAAAGTTTGATTGTCCATAAAAAATCTGCGTCTAAAGGGAAGAACTAAATTTATTCCGAGATTTATTGGTCCATTTGAAATAGAAAAAATAATAAATCCAGTGGCAATCAGGCTGAAATTACCCCTCAGTATCAAAAGTCATCCTACATTTCATGTCAGTTTAGTTAAACCTTGTGTGTCAGGAACTAGATTGGGAAAACCACCACCAGCAGTTTACACAGAGGAAAATGAAGAGGAGTTTGAAGTTTAGAACATTTTAGATTCCAGGTTTGTTAGAGGTACTTTGCAGTATCTTATTGATTGGAGGGGATACAGGCCTGAAGAAAGATCTTGGGAAAATCAGACAGATGTACATGCCCCTCAATTGATAAGACAGTTTCACAGAAAATTCCCTGCTAAGCCAGGCCCTGGGACAGGGTTTTGAAGAGGGGGTACTGTCAGGGCTGGAAGAGTTTGTACATAGAATTAACATTGTGGTTGCCCAAGTCAAGATGGAGAGAAAGAAACTTAAGCTGATTGGTTAAAGGAACAATGATATGTTTGTTTTGTCTGATTGGTGGAAAGGATAATGGGTTGGATTCTTGGGAGGTGAGCAAGATTCTAAACTGCTTTTCATCCATAGTAATTCAGTGGCTGGTTGTATGTTAGTTAAGCTCCTTAATTAAGACCTTTCAGAGTTCAGAAGATTTACAAGTAAGAAAATCGTTTGCTGAGCCAGAGTGAATAAGAAGACATCAGGTGGGAGCATTCCTTTTAAAAGCTTAAAGATTTTCACAGTGAACTTCCATTTTTCTTATAAGAAACTTAAAGGGTTAACAAGTTTTAAAGTTTACTGAATGAAAAGACGTTTTACAGTTTTATTGCAATAAGGAAATAAGTGTAAAGACTGTGCGCTCAAGTTTAAAAGTTGTTAACTGCGTGAAATATGTTTCAAGACTGTTTAACGCGTGCGCAAGTCCTCGCGACTTCAGTAACATCGTTTTGGGAATAGCGCAAGTTTTTTTTAGCGTGTGCACAATTTTCACGTGAGTGACGTTGCATAAGATAGCGCGTGTTGGGTTGCGATAGAACGCAAGTTTATTTTAACTAAGCGTGAGTTGTTTTTAACGCGTATACAATTTTCACGTGAGTGACGTTGTGTATAACCGCGTGTGTTCGGTTGTGATAGAGCGCAAGTCCATTTTTAACTTAGCGCAAGTTGTTTTTTCAGCACGTACACGTGTTTTAACGCGTGCGTGTATTTGTTAAAATGCACGTGTGATTTTTCTACGCGAGGACAATTTTTCACGTCTTGTGATTTCACGTGTTAATCGCAATCGCGCGTCAAGAAAGTAACTATACGTTCGTATGTGTAATTGTAAAAAAGGAAAGGTTCACACGCAGAAGGAGAGCAGCATTTAAGGAAGTTTTTGAGTTTCTATTTAATATAATTTTCACGCAAAAGTGGAATTCAATACTTCAAAGAAAGACTGCATTTTGCAAAAGCATTTAAAACTCAAACTTCATAGAGTTAAATGAACTTTAAAAGCGAAGAAGAATATCTAAGTCTGTAAGGAGCTTGCAAGGGTCATTACTTTAGGATTCTAAGAGACTTGAATGGCCAGAGACAATATGCACTAAAGCATGATAATAGTTTACCAGCTATTCCATACAGATAATTAACCTCTAAGTCTTAAACAGAAGATACCAGAGCCTACCAGAAGGTTGCAGGGCTGCAGTGTCTCCGTTGTTATTTTCTCCAAAATCCCCTTTCCCTTTCTTGGGGTTCTCAGCTCAGCTTTTACTTTAGGATTGAGAGGTGAACTCCAGGTGAGGGTCTGTGGGGCCAGTATCAGCTCCTGTGGAATTCAGTCAAGCTGGACCCTGACACCTATTTTAGATCATTTTCCTTAGACCCCTCACTCCCTTCTAATTTTTGTCCAATCTCACTGTTGCCCTTTTTTATGAAACTCCTAGAGGCCTTGATCTCCCCACTTCTTTCATACTTCCTGGAGACCTCGGGATCTTTGACACCCTACAGTCGGGTTTCCAGCTCGGCCAGGGTACAACAAGTGTCCTGGATGATATGGCAAGGCTGGTCGATGCTGATTCTGCTCCATCTGTCAGCGGAATTTGACACCGTAGACCACCCTACCTTGCTGGACCATCTAGCCCAGGCCGGCATCGCAGGCCGAGTGCTCACTTGGTTCACCTCGTTCCTGGTGGAGAGAGGCCAAATACTTTTGCTTCCCCCCTTTCTATCACTTACCTGCTCTCTTTCCTGTGGGGTCCCACAGGGCTCCGCCTTGTCCCTCATACGCTTTAACATCTTCATTCGGCCACTCGCGTGTCTCATCTGCTCCTTCAGAATCAGGTGCTACTCATATGCTTACAGCACTCAGATCCTGATCCGGCTAGATCTTGAGCAGGCTGAGGTGTCCTCGTGCCTCTGTCAGTGCCTGTCTGCCATAGAAGATTGGATGAACCACAACTGGCTGAAACTTAACAGAGACAAGATGGAGGTTTTCGTGGTTGGTGTGCCCCCTGATTCTTCACTTAGGGTATCCTCTAACTGGATACCCTAAGTGAAGTGTTAGGTGACCATCCACGCTGGTTCAAATCCCTGTTCCAGTCACTACGGTTAAGAATCTTGGGGTTGTGGTCACTTCTGCTCTCCCCATGGATCACCAGGTCTCGGCAGTGTGCAAAGCAGGACACGTTCATCTGAAGTTCCTGTGGAAGGTACTCCCCTGTATACCTTCTAAAGTCAGGCCTCCAGTTGTAGCCGCTTTGGTTCTGAGCCACTTGGACTACTGCAATGCTTTGTATCTGCCCAGCCCAAGGATCTTGTCCAGCGGATGTAACGTCCACAAAGTCTTGCTGCCTGAGTTGCCACTGCACCTCCTTACGGAGCCCATATCACTCCAGTCTTGCATGCCTTGCACTGGCTACCTTAGCCCAGCGCTTAAATCACTCTGTCTGGTCCATCGGGCCCTCCATGATCAATGGGGCCAAATATCTTCGGGGCAAATGTGCCTGTTATCTCCCTAATCGGACGCTCCGCTCCATGTCTGCTGGCCTGCTCTGTGTGCCTTCCTTATGCCGTATGTGAGTTGGAAGGCGGGCCTTCGCTATGGCGGCGGCTCAACTTTGGAACAATCTAATGCCTCCACTCCTTAAGTGCCAAGCTATTATGCAAGTCTATGCAAAAAGGACGAGCATAACCATCTTCAGTTCAGGAAATCCCTGAAGACCCTTCTTTTTAAGGAGTCACTGTCCAGCCTGTCCCTTTGCCTTACCAGCGCCAAGATACCTTTGGGTGACCTTGCACTTTGTAAGCTTTCTTAACATAACCTAACAAAGTTGAACTGCAGATGAGTGATTGAACTTTGAAACCAAGATACAATACCTTCGACAGAGTGGTCCGGCACCACGTGTGTACTCATTGAATGTCTTTGTAAGGTATCCAACTGAGAGTTTACAAAAGTGAAAGAGTGGCAAAGGATTGTGAATTGAAGTGGTCCTGCGAAGGGTCAACCAAAATCCTGCACACAATCAAAAGTCTTCAATACTGATTCAGTAAAGAAAGTTTATAACAAAGTAGATAACGTTGTTCCGAGCCTGGCAGAGGGAGGTCAACTGCAAGCTTTGTGTTAAAGCAGATATGAGCCCGGCGGAGAGGCATCCAGGGGGAAACAGTGAATCAACCGAGAAATTGGATATGTGGAAAACCTGAGAACATTGTGTTAAAATGGATCTGAGCCCGGCGGAGGGGGTTCCTAGGTGAATAGTAAATCACTTAGAGAAAACATTGTATATGTGAAATACAACAAGGACATGAATGTTAGTGTTTGTTTGTAGCATCAGGCCCTCTGAAAGAAGGCCATGATGTTGAATTTTTGAACTATACCCTCATGCTAGTGAAGCCAGAGACTGTGCTAAGCTCGAGTGTGCCAACTTGTCCTGTGCTGAAAACATGGGCAAGCGGAGTCACCGGCTCAGATATCCTGACATATCATTTCTCAGACACTTCTTTTTGCTTAAAATTGTTCCAGCACAAACTTGTACTTAGAGGTAAGGATTGGCAATAGGTTTAGGAGCAAAAAGTGGGAGAGAAAGTGGTCTGGGTCTGTGGTGGTCGGCGTCTTTCAAAGCTGGCTACCATTGGAGGTGGGCATCGGAAGGACGCACTGAGCTGAAGCCTTTTTTAAGCCATTTGGTCCGCAGAACATGGAGAGAAAGTTGTCTGCGGTGGTCAGAGTGTTTTCCATAGCTGGCTACCATTGGAGGAGGGGCATTGGAAGAATGCACTGAGCTGTACTCTTTTTGAAGCCATTTGGTCTGCGGAACATGGAGCAGAAAGTGGGAGTGAAAGTGGTCTGTGTTAGTCCGCATGAGTTGAGGGAGTTGTGGCTAGATGTTCTCCCGCAATTAGGTAAGTCCTCTTGGCGAGAAGGCTGACTGGCATATTGGACTTTTCTTATTCCTCCCTCAACCGCACCCTCATTTTTACATTCTTGGCCTCAAGGTGGTGATTGTGGGGGTTCTAATCCCCTAGAGCCGCCGGAAAGACTATATTTTGAACGAAGGGGGTTACTTGACTGTGCTGCCTCTTCATTTCAAAACTCGCCCCTATTCCATTAACTAGATGAACTTCAAGAAAACAAGATATGGCCTTCGAAGCACCTTGTTTTTAAGATGGAAACAGGGGCATACTCCACCCACTCAGGCACAGGGAGAAATGTGTCCCACCTCGAGCCAAGAAAGGAAAAAAGGAAGCGACGGGCCGGCTAAATAAAAAAATATTACAGGTTATTTCAACAAAAAGTTGCTTCCCCTACCAATTCCCAAAAAATCTCAGATTCCCCTGCCTACATTGGTTAGCACTTTGTGGGAACCATCAGATGCCATGGCACAGCCCTCTTCTATTGATAATTCTTTCAAGATCGACAACAATGGATCTCTCCTTAACCTTTGTGAAAACTTTAGGAGGAAATCTTTGGGATTGGAAGTTCTGGCCCAAACTCTAATCCCGACCACTAACTTGTCTGGTACTCCGGTCCTGGATACATTTTGTTCTACGTCCATCAGTGTTGATGAAGATAGTAAATCAGAAACAGATACCACATATAGTGATGACCTGGATTTTGGTGAGGGCGTGGGTGGTACCTTTCAGGCTATACAATCCATTGAATTGAAATTTAAAGCCCTTTTGTTATTAGTTAGCAAACTAGCTGGAAACCAATCGAACACTACTTCCCTCTTGGAAATCATTATGCAGAGGATAGTTACTGGTGAACACTTGCAACCAAAAAAGAGTTCTGTTCCAACCAAGGAGGGCAGTTACCCGATGGCTGCATTTAAGGTGCATACAAGCAAGAAGGTTAAAGCCAGTGGTCCCCTGGTGGGAACAAAGGGGGCGGAACCCAGCAGGTATCCACGAGTGGTAGAAAGTGAACAGGGCATGGTGAACAGTGTGACCCACTCGGAGGATCATTCCCTTGATGGCCTTTGTGCTGAGATGTGTGAGACATCTGAAGATGTCTCACCCGCTAGTCCCCGGATATCTCTCATTCAGGTGGTCTGGACATGGCCATCGCTATTGGATCCAGTTCTCGGGGTTGGACCAGTGGGGGAGGATCACATGGATGGGGCTCTTTGGGGAGTGGAAGTGGGACACCGGCAGGTGAGAAGCGGTAACCCTTTCCTTATAGCCCCTTTTCTCCATCCTACCTGTACGATACTTAGAAGTTCTACCCCCCTAATCCCTGTTCCCGATGAAAACTTTCTTACACCGTGAAAGACAATGGAGTATGGCCAGAGCTGTTAACCTGACATGTCCCAACACAAGGGTCAGGCAGAGTCAGGCAATTGACAATAACTACACACACCTGAACTGGCTTTCCCTTCCCCACAGGGATAAAAGGTAGAGCACGAGAGCACACTTGGAGCAAGGACAAACGCACAAGTAAGCAACTATTCCAGGATGGCAGTCGCAAACAGAGAAGAAAGGCGGCAAGACCGGGAAGGACAACAAAGCGGGAGTGCCCTTGTCCGTTTTCACCCTACCCAGCGAAAGCCTCAGTGAAAGGAATCATAAAACTGGGAAGTACAGCTGACGTGTGGTGTAACAGATGTCAACAGTGCAAAGGACCCTCCTGCACTGATGACCGAGGCGGGAGGTGCGGTTGCTACCGTGGTGCCGTACTTGACTCCAGAGACAAGAAACAACAAGACGGCGGCAGCAGCCGCACCTTTGAGACATTTTTGCAAAGCGAATGCAACAGGGTGTAACATCTAGGAAAAATAGCTGCATGGCATGTTCTTTCCTCCATGTTCCTCCTGGGTCAAAACAGCAAAAGCACAACTATGCTTTTTGTGCACAAATAACACAAATTCTTTAGCGTAATTTGGTGTGCCCAATACTGGTACGGAACATAAAGCAGTTTTGAACAGATCAAAAACATCCCGACAAACTGTATCCCAATGTAGCGGTAGAGCTACATCTTTTCTTGTTAGTGCTAACAAAGTCTTAATTAAAAGGGAACAATGTGGAATTCATTGCCTTTTACAGGAAGCCATCCCGATAAAAGCCCTAACCTCTTTCTGAGTATTTGGTAGCACCATGTCAGAGATGGTTTGTATCTTTTCAGGTGCAAGGCACCTACCCTTCTTTGACAGTAGGTAACCGAAACAAGCGACCTCCTGTTGACAATACTGGAATTTCTTTTATGATGCCGTATGTCCGTTGTCAGCTAAATGTTTTAGTAACAAAATGGTACCCTCCTTACGAGCACTCTCTGAATCTCCAGCGACAAGCAGGTTGTCTATGTATTGTATCAGTGTGCAAGAGGAAGGTAATTCAACTGTATCTAGTTGTTCCTTGAGGGCCCTACTGTAAATGCTAGGACTTTTGGTGTACCCCTGCGGTATTTGGTTGAAAGTAAAGGAAGGTCCTTAGAGAGTAAAGGCAAACAAATATCTGCTGTCCGGGTGTATGGGTTTGCTAAAAAATGCATTTTCAAGTCAATCACTCAAAAATGCGTAGCCTGCGCAGGGACCATGGTTAGAATGATAGTGATGTCAGGAACAATGGGAAACTGGGGTGAAACAACCTTATTAATAGCTCTCAAATCAATAACAAAATGGTAAGGTTATGGATTGTCACCTTTCTTGAAAACAGGCAAAGTCGGGCTATTGCATGTGCTACCAGAGATTTCTTCTATCACACCTTGATGTACGAGGTCATTGACAATACATTTAAGTGCTTGGTCACCATCAACTGAAACATTATATTGGGGAATGCGAGGCAAGGTGACACCGCTTTTGAAAACTATGCACACTGGTTCGACATCTAGAATTCCAACATCATTGTCATTAATTGCCCACAGATGTGTAAGTACTTGGTGCATCTCACTGGGTAAAGGCAAAGCCATAAATTGTGAGGTGGAATTCCGCTGTGGAGAAATGGTCAAGTAAACTCCATCTGGAGCGCAGTAAATTACTGCATGTAATTCTTTCAATAAGTTTAGTCCCAGCAGATTTTCATCTCAGTTAGTTGTCAACAAAAAGGACACGAGTCAGTGAAAGCCCCTTGAGAAATCGCCACCGGTTGGGAGACCGGGCTTACCACGGAGCACCAGCGAACCCTGCTGATTTATTTTGTTGCATTGACAGGGGATATCTGGGACCTTTAAGTGATCAATAGAGCATTTTTTCAGCTCCAGTGTCCACCAGAAAAGTGTGCGCCCTATCCCCAACTTTCATTTTTACGTAGGGTCGTTTCTGGTCTACCGGATAGGGGTGGGTTCCAGATCCAGCTTCGGGCTGTCCTAATGAAATAAAATATCATCAAATGTATAATCCTCAGAAAAATAAGTGTGTGTAGTGTTGAAAATGTTTACGGCCCTAGTGTTCTGCTGCCCATCTTGATTCCCAGCATTGTCATATTGCTGGTTCTGGGAGAACTGATTTCTGTTTGGCCCCTGCATGATAGTGCTACGTGCTCAGAACCTTCTAGCAGACATCACATTCGCTTTCTGCTGGAGGATCGGACAGTGTGCCCTTCAATGGCCTTCTTGCTTACAATAGGCATACTGGTTCACATTCACAGTTCCCATGTGTGGGGTGAAGTGTCCTCTAGCTTGGGCATTCCCTCCCCTTGTTCCCTTTGCAATTTGCTGCAAGAGCACCCTCGTTTTTAAATCAACCTTTTTCTTTTCAATCTTCTCCTTCTCGCTGTTCACTCTATTCTCATAATACTGGGCCATGTGTAGGATTTCGGATTGTGATTTAGTCTGCCAGGCATTTTCAGAGACCGTGATTTGTGACTGAATGTCCGGCAATAGTCCACGTACAAATTTATCAACAAACTTACCACGGCTTAGTACTCAAATCCTGGCCATTGAAATCCCAAAACACTTGCTCGAACCTATTAAAGTATTCTGTTGCCGCCTCTGTCTTTCCTTGCATGCAGGCGGTCAACTTATCCCAAATAATACTTTTCTCCGGCACCAAGGACTTAAGTTTGTTCACAATTTGGTTATGTTTTGTCAGTATGTATTGTGGAGGTTTCCCTCCAGCCTTCCTTGTCCTGTCTGCCAGCACAAGGACAGCCCATGTATCGTCAAATGAATTTGCATCGTCTATGGTTCTGACCTGTTTCCATAAATGTGACGGTAATATGACAAGGAATAACAAGTCTATGGGGGTCACTATAACTGAGGCAGTAGCAATGCCGGTAAATACCAGCACGGCTGCCGCCGGAGTCCTTTTTTTACTGGCACCCGCTAATGGAGATATACCGGTGCATTCCGGTCCGCCAGACCGGTAATTCCCCTTCGCCGGTATAAATTACTCCCCATTCCCATTTGAGTCCCATAGGACTCAATGGGAATGGGGAGGCGGTAGCACTGGTACCATTATTAACAGTGCCAGTGCTACCGTGTAGGTCTGCTTGCGGGTGCCATTCCACCCTGCAGGCCAACCTGCCAGGCTGAAAGGCACCCGCAAATAGACCTCGTAATTTGCCGGTCCGGTAACTACGGTGCCGACAAGCTTAACGGTACCGTTGTTACCGGAACAACAACTTGGTAATGAGGCCATATGTCCCCTAAAGTGAAAATGGAGTAGTTCAAAACTGACTCAATTCCTTTATAAAATCCTGTGGGATTCTTTCTGATGTCGGGGATTGACTGTTTAAGAGTGTTAACTTCCTGCCTTGAGAAGGGGACATGTACAAAATGAGAGATATAATGTGTAGCAATAGTCCTCTCATGTACATTGCCAATGGCCGGTTCCTCTTTCTGTGGCACAAGAGTAGGGGGCACTTCTCTCATGGGTAATTGCGCAGTGGGATTCTCAAACCTTTTATATAAGAGCAAAGCTAGATCGAGGGACAGTGAAGTCGGCGGGGTGTCATCAGTAAACGTGTGTTTGTATAGTTTCATAATATCGGCTGAACAGCACCATTTCTTCTTTACAAAGGCATTCGTCTTGCAAATATTCAGCCATAACTTGCAACACTTTCCTTTGAATGGATGGTGAATGTTGAGTGAAAGTGTCATGGACCTCCATTGGGGATATAGATGCATCTGAAATCCATCTGAGAGCATCTCTTGTGATGATGTGCATTTCATCGATATTCCTAATGCGTATGGGTAACATTATTTTCTGGACATAGGATGTAGCGAGTGTCTGACCTGTCTCTCTGTCTAATTTTAATTGGAGTGGCTGGACTAGTTCCCGGTAAAAGAAAATCATTTTAACACATGTTCACGTATTCTCGGTGGTGTATATCGGGTATAGGTCAAAACATTCAAATCCTGCAAATCCTGGGGGACCACAGTGTCGGTAATATCGCCCCAAATCTGGACCACGTATTATCCCATTTCTTCTAGCAATAATCTCTGTTCAGGGATGTTTTCATGATCTTTTAGAGAGCTGGAAGCGACTGCTTCATCGCCCTCTATATATAGTTCTGCCAATTGTTTTAAGACCTTTTTTTCGCTCAAGGGTTGCTGTACTAAACGTCACAGTTCTCTGGTCGCTGAGGGGGCGTGAAGATGGTAGAAGAGGGTTATCGGAAGTGGCAGGGGTTGTTGGTGGTGAGGGCTGAGGTAACTCCTGTGTGAGAGGGAGTGGAGGCCAATAATCAGAGAGTGTGTTGGGAGCTGGTAGTTGTGGCTGGGCTGGCGCAGATGACAGTGAAACATAGGGAGGGGGTGGTGGTGCTAAAGGAGGTGCTTGCCTTCACTTAGCAGTTTGTCTATTAACTCATCAGATGCATGCAAATCTTTTGATGGGTATATTTTCTGTACTTCTAATTGATAGTTCCTATCCATAGCCCTAAGAGCCTTGTCCTCCTTTTGCTGGTCATGTGCTAAAGCCTTTTCTGCTTGGGTAATGTGTCTGCGTGCACATTTGTTTTTACTTTTGAGTCGCTGGGTGGCGTCTTTGTGCCAGTCCCGAACTTCATCAAAAGTTGCAGCTCTAGCCGTTTTCTATTACTACATGCCACATGTCTGGTCAGGCAGTTCCAAATGCTATTTAAAACGTTGGCTCCGAACCCGTACTTTATGTACATACCATATACTGGGGAACCCTCAGTTGGGGCAGGCTGACAATATTCCAAACCATTGGGCTGTTTTCTATTGCAGCATAGAGCTGGCCAACAGGTGTACATTTTACTGAAAACAGGCATTATACTTTACTCAAAAAACATTTTTTTCCTGGCAAAATATTTAGGAAAATATTTTTATATCCAAACAGTTTGAAACAAACTCACCTGATCCAAAACGAAAAACAATCCCCCATTAAGCGAACTCCGTCATGGCTGGTATTCTTCTAATAAAGCGAAAACTGAGTCACAGCATACAGTTCAGGACTCTCGCCATGATGACCTCTGGGCGAAAAGACTGACGAGGATCCACGAGTTGTAGTCTGCGAGAAACTCTGTCTCTAATTTTCAGGGGCCGCCGGTAATCCTTGGTCCCAGCGTCCGTTTACACCGTCCTCGAAAAGTGTTGGGTCAGCATCGGGAGAGGCCGACGTGGGACACCAATTGTAATTCCCAAATCTGGTACTGCAAATAAAGTAAAGAGCATCAGTCACAAAGTCATATATTAACAACAGTTTATTCACTTCAAGCAGACCCGGGTTCATCTATGTCTCGGGAGGATAGCTCAGCGGCAATGTGCGCACCTTAAAAGCAAGACGACATGGAGCACGCAGGTTCGATCCCCGGGTCCACGCTTAGAAATAAAATATCAATATCAATATCAAACCTCTGTGTATTAAGCGCGTTATAAATAACCTATCATATCATATGTGTACGAACAGCCATAGAGAAATTGAGCAATTTACATCGTGGTTATCTTGTCTTATATACAGTTCTGGTTTGCTTAGGTTGTCAATTCCAGACAGTTTATGGCTTCCTGCAACGTATACATTTTTCTGCAAAATACATACATATCTCTTCAGTGTCATGTTTGTACAAATTAACCATTCACAAAGTCACAAAATTTCAAACTGCTCCCAGCGCCATAAGACATTCTTGCATACCTAATCTATGTTTGCCTTCATCAAAGGTCGCTGTGTATCTGTGGTTCAGCAGTTTGTTTAGATTCTTCCTTCCTGGAATGTAGAGTATGTCATGCTTTTGTTAATAATTGGCTTGTGCCGGGAAGAGATATATTATACCTTATCTTACTTGTACCGGACTGTTCCAGGTTTGTGGCCTACACAAACACTGAGCTAATCATTCCTTGCATAAAACATGTTTTTCTGAAAAGCTTTGGAGTTTCTAGGCTGCAATCATTTTAAGGTGCAAATGGAAAACACAAAATGTGGCCTAATGCACAAGATGGAGTCGGAAAGTTAGCAGCAAATGTGTGAGTTAAGACTAACAAAAAATGGATGCTGTTTCACTAGGTAAGACCCCCCAAAGGGGCTTCCATCAACAAAGCATCTTTAGCGGCCATCATATGCTACAACAAGGCCTTTTCAGCTTTAAGATTCATTACTTCAGTTGACAATGCCTGGATCTCATTCGCAAGCTCCTGCATCTGCGCCAAGGTTGCAATCTTCTTTTGGCGTTTCGATCTCTCATGTCTCTCACCTGTAGTTTCCGTAGGATCTTCACTTTCTGCAGTAGTTGCGGTCTTGGCCTTTGGTTTATCCCGAAGTTTCTGAGTGCTGAGAAAAGGACGACCCTCCTCCTACACCACAGTGTATCCTGAAACTCAGGCAGGAGGTACACAGAGACGCACCCAAAGGACAGCACCCCCAAGACAAGGAAAAAGCCTGTCCGGAAAAATTATCCATGTTGTCCCTTGACAGCAGTAGTGCAGTAACCAGTAGACAAGGCAACAGGCAAGAAGCAATGGAGAGCCAGCAGGTGAAAATCGGGAGCAAAGGAAGGAGGAGGGTAGAGAATCCAGTGAAGAAGACAGCAGGTAAGCAAGCTGCAAAAAGCAGAAGAATAGGGCTGGAAACAAGCAAATGCGTGGCAAGGAAGCACAAGACCCCCACCCGAGGAGAAAGAGCACTCTGGAGGGTTGAAACACGCCGAGTGAGTCTCGCTGTGGAAAGAAAAGCTGGCACGCACGGGTGCCATGATGGAACAAACTAGACTGGTACTCCAAGCTGTGGAAGGAAGGCAAGCAAGACTTTCTTCTCCATCTGTTTTGCTGTGGCAATCTATCACTCAAAAGTGATGGTGTAAATAGATTTATGGATTGCCCTCTACACTGGAGTCGTTTGACCATAGACCACTGGGATTGGTAGTCCCTCCAGCATTGCATCCTCCTCTTCTGTGCACCATAGAGCATTCAGCAGGGTCCACCGGGTGACAGATGGGCATCTGCAGTGTTTTTGGGGCATGTTGTGTTAGAGCAGCATAAACTGAGATTGGTACTTAGGGTGCTCTTCCATTGTGATTAGTAAGAGTGAGGAAATGTTTTTCCACAATAAATGATTTGTTGGCATCTAGCCACTGGTTTCTTTTGAATAGTGATTATCTGCACCTTTTGCTGGAAGTGAAATATAGTGTCTTAATTTGTATTTTCGCAGGGTTTTGCACTGCAAGATCATGCAGAATGTACTGCATTAATTATCATTTTCCATGCTGTATTTTTTACATGCATCTTTTTTCCATTTACTATATTCAATATGTACCGTGTGTGGTCGCAACCTATTGTGATATGTATGGCAAAAACAAGCAGTTAAATGGCAAAAATATGTTTTACCACTACCACAACACAGATAATGACAATTAATATCTGATTACGTTTTTATTTGAAATCGGTGTCTAGTGGGTCCATAATTTGTATTGCTGGTGAAGCACTGTTTTGTTGGTGTACTCATCACTGCTTATAGTGCTAAACTCTATGGTTATCAGAAGCTAAACCTGTACAAGGAAGGACTATACATTCCATGATATATGTTGTATCACATTTCAAACAATACTTTCTGATTTTCTCTTTTAACTTAGAGCTCACCTTCCAGTCCAAAGCCAATTGATGAAGTCCTCTTGGGAGAAGTAAGTAGTTGCAAACAGCAGAATATCTTTACTAACCATTTCCTTTCCTCAAAAATCCCCCATTCCTATTCAACATTCTTTCTACCAAAGTAAAGGATATCTCTCATTAAAAGGTACACACTAAAATGATTCTACTGCAATTCCTGTTGTTTTTCCATCAATTACTGGACTTGTGTGCAAAGTGTAAGTGCCCTTCGTCAAGGACTTTTTTGGGCACCTTCTACCAGACCTCATTCTAATAAGGGCATCTATTTTTGTGAGCAAATATGTTCATGTACCCCATTTGCTTTGCAGTTTCAGCCCACCACATTTTCTATCCTATTGTTTTTCTTATCCATTTCTTTCATGGTTCTGAACATCTTAAACCTATTGAGTAGACTGTCAAAATATGTTTCTGGAGAAGTCACTTTTTTCCTGTTTCTCTTCCCCCTATATGACCATTCCTTCTTTTACACCCTGTAATCTGCCTGGAGAAGTATATTGAATTTGATGTACTTTCTTAGGAAATTATTTTCAGGCACAAACATACAGGGAAGGCAACCGTTTATATGGTATTACTCATACCCTCTGCAACCGATGATGGGGAAAGAAGGGCATATCGAATTCTGTATCCATAATAATCAGTTAGAATTCCATGAAATTGATGTATTAAACCAGAAAATGGAAGAACGCTTTATGTATTTATACTTAGCATTATTATTATCTTGTTTTCTTCTTTTAGGATCCTTTTGAAGCTGACCACGGCATTGAACAAACTGTTGAGAGGGTAACTATATTTCATGTTAGAAATTCTTGTAATGAAGTTTCAATTGTCCTCTTCGTGAAAGTGATTCACACTTTCATTCAATATGGATTCTTCGAATCCTTTTTGGATCATTGGGAGCACACAGTCAATCAGAAACCTGGACTTCTATACACTGTTCCTAATTAGTACCAATAATGTTTGCCTCTGTAAGGCCAGCTGCATCAAACGTCCACTCTGTCTGACTGCACTCACTTTTTCTGTGGGTCAGCACCTTGTTCTCTTTTCTGGGCTTGCCCGCAGCCTGCAAACCTGACTCCTTCTTCTTCTAATGGAACAGGCATGCTACAACATCTGCTCATCGTCTGGCTCTCATTTGTGTGCATAGCTTATATGGCGTTCTATACCCTAATCCTCCCTCCCGCCCATGCCCCTACTTCTCTCCACCAATGTGGAACTCCGGGGACAGCATGGCAGCCTATTTTTGCTATATTTGACATGCCTTGCCTTTTGGTTGCCAAAACCTCTCACCTCAAAGGATTGAGTTCCAGACACTAGGGTGGTGGAAGTAGAAGGACTGCTTGCCAGTATTCTCTTCATGTGTTACCTTAGACTTAAACCTTTTTATAATTGTTGTTCATGAGATGCAACAATCTCCATATATGTGTAGTTTAGTCAACAAGTGTGTTGGTATTCCATTCAAGACTCCTTTGTAGGTGATGCATGCAATGAAGAATATGATCCTAGCACTGATGGGAGGCAGTGAAGCACACACAGTATAACCTAAAGAGACCTATGAAAGACCTTACCATGCAGAGCTACACACCCAACACTGGTTTGTGGAACAACCAAAAACGGCTCTGGAGGTTACAACAGTCTGACCAATGGAAACACGGAAACTAATCCTAAGGAGAAAGTGCAGTGTCCACAAGCTCTCAAGTGTCTGCAAATACCAGGACACAGCCATCACTTTTGGATCCAGTTCCTGTGGGTGGACCACTGCACAAGGATCACTTGGATGAGAGGTCTTCGGGGAGTGAGACACAGGATGGTGAGACACAGTATCCCCTTCCCTGTAACAACTTTACCCCATACTACCAGGTAGGATGTTTAGGAACCCAACCCCCTCTTTTGCAACACAAACACTTTCTCACAGACAGCCCACTATGAGAGAAAATGGACTAACACCTGAGCTGTATACCTGGTGTGTCCCAATACAATGGTCAGTCAAGGTCAGGCATTTATTGACCATCACACACACCTAACTTCCATTACACTTCCCCACACGGATAAAAGGCAGAGTATGAGAGCACAATCTGAGTGAAGCAAAGCACATGAGGAAACAGCAGTTCAAAGATGGCAGTTTAACAAGAGGAGAAATACGGCGGAACAGAAGGGGGATCTCAAGGAGGGAAGTTCCCTTGACCTTTTCGACGAGGAACCGTTACTTTAACGAAGCCTCGAGAATAGAAAGCATAAGACCAGGAAGCCCTACATTGTGTGTTGGAGGTACCTGGGGACCTCCCACATCAATAATCAAGGCGGGGAGAATCGCCAACTGCTGTGGTACTGCCCTTGGCTCCAACAACAAAGCAGTGTCAGTGAAATCAACACATCCGGTGAGCTGGGGAGGCCGATACAAGTTTGGCCTGTGTTGAAGTCAAGGTTGCAAGTGGTAATATTGTATGGCGAGCAGTGGGAAGAACATTGTATGAAACACAAGTGATAATCAATGCGAGGAAATTTGAACTGCAGATGAGTGACTGAACTTTGAAACCAAAATACAATACCATTGACAGAGTGGTCTGGCACCACGTGTGTGCTCAATCGAATGTCTCTGTAAGGTATTCGTACTGAGAGTTGACAAAAGTGAAAGAGTGGCAAAGGATTGTGAATCAAAGTCGTCCTGCGACGGATCTAGCAAAATCCTCTGTACAATCGAAAGCCTTCAATGTTGATACAGTAAAGAAGGTTTATAACAAAGTAGATAAAGTCGGTCCAAGCCCGCAGAAGGAGATCAATTGCAAGCTTTGTGCTAAAGCGGACATGAGCCCGGTGGAGAGGGATCCAGGGTTTACAGTGAATCACTCGAGAAATTGGATATGTGGAAAACCTGAGGACATTGTGTTAAAGTGGACCTGAGCCCGGCGGAGGGAGATCTGAGGTGAACAGTAAATCACCTGGAGAAAACATTGTATATGTGAAATAAAACAAGGAAA
Organism: Ambystoma mexicanum; assembly: GCF_040938575.1. NCBI lineage: Eukaryota > Metazoa > Chordata > Amphibia > Caudata > Ambystomatidae > Ambystoma > Ambystoma mexicanum. Next base: position 1,420,953,732 of record NC_090923.1, read on the forward strand.
GGAATGTTATTGTTTGTTACATCAGGCCCTCTGAAAGAAGAGTCTCTGAACGGCAAAGAGACTTCGGCACAGACGGCCATGATGTTGAAGTTTTGAACTGCACCCTCGTGCTAGAGAAGCCAGAGACCATGCTAAACTCGAGTGTGCTGTCTTGTCCCTTGCTGAAAACATGGGGAAGAGGAGCCAATGGCTCATAAATCCTGGCATATAATTTCTTGAACACGTTCCTTTTAGCTGAACATTGTTCCTGCACACATTTGTATTTAGAGGTAAGGATTGGTAATAGGTTTATTAGTATAGACCCTCTTATTTTCACAATACACCAATTCGACTGCGTTATTGTTATCTGGGGAGATTTAACGGTTCTCCTACAGTACCATGGTGAAATTCCATTTGAAGTACATCCTGAGGACAAAATTGCACAGGGAATTCTTCAAATGGCTCTATTTCCCCGTTTTATAGAGAGTGAACCCAAAAATACTGAGAGTGGTGCTTAGGCTTTGGGGTAGCTAATGAACTATCTACCACTGAAGCAAAAAGGGAAGAAGAACCTAGCATGCGTCCTGACCTAGCCTTCGTGCAGCGGAATGATCCAGAACTCGCAGATGCTTTCTTGCGGTTGATTCCTGAAGGGGAAGGATTAGAAAAGGGATGTCGAAGGGAAGACAGCAACATTAAGATGGATGCCTCAGGCAACGTTCCACTATGAAGAGAGTTATATAAAGACTCTTGACATGATGAACAATTACTGGCAATTAGTACAAGCTATAAAATATGTAACTGATGGCCCACAGAAAGGAGAAACAAAAACAGTACCACTGAAAGAATTACCATACCCGATTCCTTTGGCATCTTCCTTGGGTTGTGATGTATAGGTACATAAGGCATTGTGCTCTTGCTGCTGGTATTTCAGTTCCTATAAACGTTCTGAAGGCATTCATAGCATAGGGCATTAGTGAGCAGACATGGCAGCTTTCCCCAGTGGGTTCTTTACCTACTTTGGTCATGTGCTTGTACTACGTATTGTTAGACACTCGAGCAGTGTCAGTGAGATATGGGTCCACCCCTCCCATGTCTGTGTCAGCACTGCGCTTACGTCTCCTTACCGTGTTTACAGTGCTCCCCTGTCCACCTGACATGGTCGTTCCACCTGCTGGAGTTGGGTTAGTGTTAGTAGCGGGCGCAGCAGCAGAACTAGATACAAGGGATATTCGCCAAAAGAGAAGTGCAAAAACACCACTTAGAAATAAGAGACAAGATGCAAGTTCTCTTGCAAAATGAGCATTATTTTTTTTATAACAGCTTCCATTACCTGTACTGCTTAGATCCTTGTGCAGCTCGAAGATATCAGTTTCCCACCTGAAATGTTCAAAAAGTGAGCGTTACTTTGTTAGTGTTATAATAGTTCAAGCCCTGTTGATCATATAATCTGTCATGGCAAAAATGAATAGTCCCAAACAATCTTAATTCTAGGGTCTCTAAATACTGCAAGGACGGATGGGTCTCCTCTTTCTAGTTGTGGGTAAACTTGGGTCAAGTATGCTTTGAAAACATGATAATACGCATTAGGAGGACGTGCTCGGAATCTGTTGGACCTCCTAATAAATTGGGCAAATTGGCCTTGTAAGGAATCATGTTGAGGATCAGTGGGCAGCATTAAAGAAATTAAATAAAACAGTCACACTTTCACGACCAATGTGTATGGAAAGAAAAATAACAAAAAGACAGTGTACCCTTACTCTGGATGTGTAGGAATTCCTTGCCCTAACTCTGCTGCCCATGAGCAAGTAACCATTGGGTTTCCTCTGCTTGGCAGTGCTTATTCCACATTGACTCTTTGATCTCCTTGTTGAGGATCATTGGCCCTGTTGATATCCTTGCCAGGTGAGGCCACAGCTTTGTAGGGCTTGATGTCTCCCAAATGGTTCCAAATACTTTTTCCAATTAGTTTGATCGCTCTTTCAGTCACTGTCTCAACTGTGTGGGGACCCATGAACCTGGGTGTGACCCACTGTCTAGAGAAATTTCCGAGGAAAATCTTGTCTCCTGGGTATACAGTTGGCTGCTTATGTCAGTCCTCTTGGCTGTCGATGCTGTCGCCATACTCGCCAGCTTCAGGACCCTCTTGGTGTCGTTGTATCTAGTGATAAATAAAAGAGGCACTAATAATCAAGGAAGTCACATATTCATACATTTCCTGATCCAATACATTGGCAGCACTTTCTGCATCTTTGACTACTTTAGTTGGAAGAGTCAGGGGAAGTTGCATGCACCGTACTGTTAACACCTCGTGTGGGGTTAAATGTTGGTCGGACCCAGCATTATTGCACAGTCCGAACAAGGATAAGGCCAGGCAATTCAACCAATTTTTATTTAAACTCTTCTTGGTATTGGCTATGGCTTCTTTAAGCAAGCCCGTTGAGGCGTTCACACTGTCCGTTCACTTGTGGTTGATAAGCATAAGAGAATTTGTGTTGAATGCCTAGTAAGGTTGTAATGTGCTGAAACATTGCATTGGCGAAGTGAGGGCCATGGTCAGACCGCAGGACCTCACACACGTCCGATCGTGAGAATACTTCCTGGACCAGGAATTTTGCTGCTCTAATGGAGTCAGGGTGAGAACAAGGACCAGCTTTGATCCAATGCGAAAATGGACACACGACCAGTGTCATATAGAGGTAGCCTTGGCAGGCTTTGATCATGTCGACATAGTCGATGTGCAGATGTTGGAATTGACCAACTGAGCGCAGTATTACTCTCCTCACTAGCCTCAATGTATGACCTGCAATAAACTGTTTGCATGTCAAGCAATTACTCATGAATTCTGCCACGTGTTCCGCCAAGTTAGGACAGAACCATGTTTCTCCAATATGGGCAGCAAGCATCTCCTTCCCTGTATGGGTTGGCTAATGTAACTATGTCAGTTCTGTGTGCAATTATGCTAGTGGCATAACAACCTTCCCTGTGTTGTTTTTCCACCATAGGGCATCTGTTGGAGATACTGTACATCCCCTCCTAAGCCACAGTTCCTTTTCCTCTCTGGGTGCAGCTCCCTGCAGCTCAATACTTTGTGTCACTGGTAATATGTTATACCCATTCATTGTTCTTGCATAATTGCAGGCGTGTGACGAAGCATCCATTTCAAAATGTCCCCAAAGCATGCAACACATTTTGTCTCTGCGCCTGCTGCTTCTCTTCCCCTTGAGATAGGATGCTCCACTTTTGTGTATGCTTTGCACTCCACTATTGCTAGTTGCTCTGGGAGATCTATGACATCTACTAATCTGCCCAATAGGAGTGCGTGTTGTACCTGTGTCCCCTCAGCACATCTGAAGCCCCTCTTCATCCACTGTCACAGCCCAGAATGCACTCTGGATGTCACATAAGCTGAATCTGAATACATTATCATTTAATTCATTCTGCTGTGCTCCAATGCCAATATTAAGGCAACTAATTGTGCTCCTTGTGCTGAATAATGTGATAGCAGTCATGCGCTTACCACTACCTCACTTGTCCCATCCTCTTTCAGTCTTGCTACTGCTGTCCCAGTATGTCCTTCCTCATTCATTTGGTCGATTGTGGAAGACCCATCAATATAAAGTGGGTCTCCCCCCTCAAGTGCATCATCTTGTACCTTGCAAGTATCCCTGAATTCTTCTAGGTTTGAGGTGCATTCATGTGCATAGTCACCCTCCTCCAATGCGTCAGCGAGACATGTCGCAGGGTTGACAAGTCTGCATCTCACTATTTTGAGAGTTGGGTTAGATAGTAACATCTCATACCCCAGGCTCTCTGTGTTGTCAGTATGCTCTTTGGTCTTTCCAGTATTGCGAAGAGAGCTTGCTCTACATAGAGAGTGGTGCTGCATCCCATGGTAATACTCGCTGATTTGTCTACTGAAAATGCGGCTGCAGCAAAAAACTGTTCACATGGATAGTGTCCTCTCATTACTGGGTCTAACTTCCCACTGTAGGATGCCAGTGGCTTGTGCCCCATGCTAGTCTTGTGTGCCGGTACTGCTGCCATCATGACCCCGTTGGTGTGTGAGAACAAAGAGAATTCCTTTTGATAGGCAGGGCTCCCTAATACTGGAGCTGTGCATACTTCTAAAGTCCTCGGTCATCTCTGTGGTCCATTGTATTACCTTTTCCCCTTTCTGTGCTTCCTTCAGTACACTAAAAAAAGGCCTAGTATACGTGCTGTAGTCGAAAACCCATGCCATGCAGTAATTACATAGTCCCAAAAACTGCTGCATCTCTCTGACTGTTGTAGGTTTTGCTGTCCTGCGTATGGCCTCTTCCCTTTCTGGCATCACTTGTTGGCCATTTTGGGAGATAATCTGTCCAGTGTATAACACTTCTGCCTGGCAGCATTGTAGTTTGGCCTTGTCCCCCTTGAATCCCTTGTCTGATAATACTGTCAGGATGTGTACTGATTCATTTCTACACTGTTTTTCTGTCTTGTTGAAAATCAATATGTCATCTACGTACTGTATGACCATGCCCTTCATCTGTATGTTGCCTAGGTCCATCAGAAGGACCCTGTTGAATATGGAAGGTGATTCACAGTACCCGAGAGGAAGTCTTGCATGTTTCCACTTCTTATTTCTATATAGAAATTAAAATAAGTCTTGTGAGTCTGGGTGTAATGGTATAGAGAAGAAAGCATTCTTCAAATCTATGACCATGACGTAGGCAGTTTCCGTGGGAATGCTGCATAATATTGTCGCTGAATTCGGAACTAAAGGATATCCTGCTGCTACTATATGATTAAGAGGGTGCAAGTCCTGTATAAAACGCCATGAACCCCCTGCTGCCTTTTTGACAGGGTGCACAGCGTGTTGCATGGTGATTCTGATGGCACTCGGATGCCTTGATTCACCATTGCTGCAATGGTTTCATAGATACCTTCATCGGCCTCCCTTGAGATTGTGTATTTTTTAACTCATGGTTAAATTGCTCCTGGTTTCAGCTTTATTTTCACTGCTGCTATCCCTTTTAGAAGCCCCACATTATATAGACTTTTAGTCCATAGAATGCTGGGTACCCTTGCCAATCTTCCTCGAGAAAGGATGGTGGTGCTCTCACCGCAATCGCCATTCTGTGTGGTACCTCTCTGTAATGTATTTTCACCCGGTATGTGATGCTCACTTCGAACACCATGGCGTTAACCATTGCGTCCCCATGTGTGGAGAGGGCAGGAGCCCCCACATCCATCAAGGAAGAGGCCCCTGCATTAACAAGCTGCGAGCCATGACCTACGCACTGCATCCGAGCGGCTGCCTGCACCCCTGTGCTGGGCTACACCAGCTGGGCTGATTCCTGCCCTGCCTGGGCACCACACTGCTGCCCCAGACCCCAACGGGCCCTGCAATTGCTCCCAAACCGCACGCGCCGATATTGTGCAAATCCAAAATGTCGGGCGCGATGCGGGATGATAACGAGGCTGGGACGCCTCTGCGTTGCTAAGCAACGCGTGTTTGTGCGCCCTTTTTAAGCACAAACATCCGCCGGCAGGTGGAAGAGCCGGCGGCCATCCGAAGGCCTCTTAAGGCCAATTGTCCTTGTTTGCCCCTGTTCGCCGCTGACCGACGCGAAGGGCGAGCACCACGAGTGGACATCTGTCCCCTATTCTCTTTATTACGAACGCCGGTTTGCACACTAAAGCTGCCCTGTCCTAAGCCTACTGCCAAGTACTACCATGGACCCAATGATGCCCACCTACCCAAAACCTCTGGTAAGCCATCACTCTGCTAACCTCTCTAATGACTTCCATCTATTGCCTTGTGGTCGCTAAAGACCACTCCAGCCATTATTGATTGCGCCCTGGTCGCTCCTATACCACATTGTAATTGCATTGTGCCTTATGGTCGCTAAAGACCACTCCTGCCATTATTGATTGCGTCCTGGTCGCTCCTAGAACACATTGTAATTGCATTGTGCCTTATGGTCGCTAAAGACCACTCCTGCCATTATTCATTGCGCCCTGGTCGCTCCTAGACCACATTGTAATTGCATTGTGCCTTATGGTCGCTAAAGACCACTCCTGCCATTATTGATTGCGCCCTGGTCGCTCCTAGACCACATTGTAATCGCATTGTGCCTTATGGTCACTAAATACCACTCCTTCCATTATTGATTGCGCCCTGATCGCTCCTAGACCACATTGTAAAATACATGGCATCTATCTCTGCCCACACAGCCCCCACCAATATAATGCTGGCTTTCCTTACCATTATCATGTTCCCTTTTTGTATAGTCCCTAATGCTACACCATGCACAAGAGGACATTTCATCAAGGTTGGCGAAGGACTAGCCAGACTAGGTTGTCAACGCCACTTCCCTATCCCCTGCCCCACCCCCTTCCTCCCCACACACCCCCTTTCCCCATACCATCTCCTCAATCCCACATTACACCTACCACCATCAAGAATGCAGCAACCTCAGACTTCCCGCGCCTCAGTCCCAACCCGTCCACATATATACACACCAAACATATTAGCATTAATGATAGGACCACACCCATTCTGGGTACTGAAAGACTCAATAGACTCATGTCTAGAACTAAAATGTCCCTACTAACTACCTCACTCACCACCACACCCAATACACCAACCAAACTAAACACCACGCCCATCAATTTCCAACACAAAAGCCTCCACAACGCACCACTCAAACACCAAACCAAGAACAAAACCACTGATTTTTCCCCCATTTTAGGTAACACACCACCCCCTGCCCCCACCTCCACCCTCAAAAGTGCACTCATCAATGCCCGTTCACTAGGTGCCCATGCAATAGATATTCATGACCTCATCGAGGACCAACATCTTGATATGCTGGTGGTCACTGAAACCTGGCTTCACCCAGCGGTAGGACCACTTCTAGCCCTTGCCATTCTCCCGGGATTCAGCATCCTTAGAACAGACAGGACAAACACCCAAGGAGGTGGAGTTGCCATAATAGCCAAAACCACTCTGGAAATCAGAGTTTGCCCAATAGAACAGATACAAGGTTATGAACTCCTACTAGTGAAGTATACTTCCAACCCTAAAACCACTACCAACTTTCTAGTGGTGTACAGATAACCCAACAAAAATTCACACCCCGACTTGGACATCCCGCTACTCCTAACTCCCCTCATCAAGCCTAAAACTAAATGCATAGTCCTCGGTGACTTTAACCTAGGATACAATGACCCTCTGGACTTGGATGCATCTACATTCTATACAGCCATGTCAGAAATGAATTTCATAAAGCTGATAGATAAACCCACCCACTCAAAAGGAAGAACCTTGGACTGGCTTCTCACTCTTAACTCTCTAGTCACCATTGACTCCATCCTCCCAGTCAATTGGTCAGATCACTATGTAATTAACTTCACTATAGACAACGCTAGTACAGATCACATCACCTCCAAAAAACCAGAAACTTTCGAAACTAGAAATATCAAAAAGCTCTCTTCCGACAAACTCACTCCAGCCCTGAATGCTGCCCTTGCCCATACGGTTCTAGGCACTAACAACCCTTCCTATCTAGCAGAACAATACCAACAATGCCTTACCCAAACTATTGACCTACTTGCGCCCATTACCACTAAAACCCGCAGACCTGACAAACGTTCCTGTTTTTGGTTTAATGAGGAACTTGTAGCCTTAAGACGTACAAAAAGATCACTTGAACACCTCCATAAGAAAAACAATACCCCAGAATCGGCATTAGCCTTCGCTGACGCCAACAAAACATATAAATCAGCAATAATCACCCAAAAAGCCAATGCCTTTAACCTCCGCATTACTAATGCTTCCTCAGACAGCAAAGAATTGTTTACCATCCTTAGAGAGCTTGAAAACCCTTGTCAAACCTCAGCACCTTCAACGCTAGTAAAGACTGGTGCACCACTATACAAAAAGCCCTCTCATCTAAAATCCTCCTACTGCAAAATAAAATCGATAGTAAAAAAACGCTCCTAGCTGACAAAACTCCACCCACCATATCAATGACCACATCAAATGCCACTACTGGCCCCCCATTTCAATTCACACCAGTGTCTAACAAAAAAGTATTTGACACCATAATGAAACTCAAAGCCTCCAACTGTAAAGAAGACCAATTCCCCTCCCACCTAGTGAAACTCTGTGCCCCCACCCTTACACCCATCATCACTGAATTCATCAATGCCTCCTTCCTCACAAACACAGTCCCCACTAGTATCAAAAAAGCTTGGGTGACACCACTTCTAAAAAAAACATCCCTGGACCCGTCAATACCCACCAACTACCGACCTATTACAACGGTCCCATTCCTCCTAAAAATAATTGATAAAATAGCCTACTGCCAAATTCAGAACCATTTGGAACACCATGAACTATTAGGAGACCGTCAGTCAGGATTCCGGCCCAACCATAGCACAGAGACAGCCCTCCTTGATCTGAAGATCCAAATGGATGCCACTAGAGAAGCAGGTAAACTCTGTCTACCGATGCTCCTGGACCTCTCAGCGGCCTTTGATCTGGTTGACCACGATAAACTCTGTAACACTCTAGCAAACAATTTCAACCTAGCTCAGAACGCCACCAACTGGATCAAATCATTCTTGGCTGATAGGACTTCCAGAGTATCCATCGGCAAAGAATCAGCAGACCCAGTGCCTGTCCCGGCAGGTGTGCCGCAAGGCTCCTGCCTATCCCCCACTCTGTATAATGCCTATACCAAGCTATTATTCGCAGCGTTGGATGCCATGGGTGTCATCTATACTAACTTCGCCGATGACACCCAAATCCTCATTCCTCTCTCAGGCAATCACGAACAAGACTCCCTCCTGGTTAACCAAATCTACTCACTCATTCAAAACTGGATGTCTAACAATAGCCTTTGTCTCAACGACAACAAAACCGAGCTCCTCATATTAGGCTCCTCCAGCAAAATCAATACCCTTGAGACCGCTTTCAAATCAATCACCATCGATGGAACCATAATCCCTGTTCTCAAACAAGTCAAGACCCTTGGTGTCTACTTAGATGCAACACTATCCATGTCTAAACAAGTTAACACATTAGCCTCGTCCACTTCCTACACCTCCAAACTCATCTCCCTCAGCCGTAAATTCCTCTCAGACAATAACTGCGTTACTCTAGCCAGAGCACTCATACTGTCTAAGCTAGACTATTGTAATATCCTCTTCCTTGGCACCTCCAAAGCCAACATAGCCAAACTTCAACTCATGCATAACAAAGCCCTCAGAGCAGCCTTGCGCATCAAAAAATCTGAACATATCTCTAACACCAGAAGAGACCACCACTGGCTCCCCATCCAAGCTAGAATTCTATTTAAAACCCTGAGCATCACTCACAAATGCAGGGCTAACAAAGCACCCAAATACCTCAACAACACAGTCATGATGAAGCCCCAGACCAGACTCCTTAGGTCCAATAAAAACGCATACCTTGAAACCCCCAGATACAAAAGAGAGAAAGCAGGGGGTAGTAGTTTCAAAACACTGGCCCCCAGACATTGGAACGCTCTACCCACCCACATCATGAACAAAACTTCCTTCCCTAAATTCAAAAGTTTCTTGAAGACTTGGCTCTTCAATAAGTACTAACTGAACCGGAGCACTAATCCGCTCCAATAAACTGTACATATCTGACTGCTTTGTATATTGTTGTATAATATGTGACCATTTTGTATATTGTTGTATATTATTGACTGCTATTCCTGTGTACGTCTGTATTCATTTTAAGATTGCATTCTCCCATTGTCTGTAACTACGCCGTGATACCCCCGGGTCTGGGCGTATAACAAATGTAATAAAATAAAATAAATAAATAAAATAAAATATTAGCGCCATGGTTGATTAGCGCCATGGTTGACGCTGGTAAATTGCCAACTCCGCCATAGTGAATGGCGGAATTACCGCCACATTCCAAGGTTGGCGGGGCGGTAATTCCCCATTCACCATTGGCCCTTCCCCATTCCCATTTTTGCCCCCGTAGGGCACAATGGGAATGGGGAAGGCAGCAATTACGGTACTGCAAATTGCGGTACCGTAATTACCTCAAAAGTCCCTTTGCGGGTTCTTTCCTTAACGGCTGGTAAAACCAGCCGTTAAGGTCGGGACCCGCAAAGGGACCTCGTAATTAGGCGGTAAGTGTTTAACGGCGCCAACACCTTTTACGGCGCCGTTAACCCCTTACCGCCTGGGTCGTAATGAAGCCCCATGTCGTGGTATGACCTGTTGTCTCTGAATAGTTCTTCATCTGTGACTGTAGTCAACCTGTATCCTTCAGCTATGGTGATCACTGCTCGCCATGGTCGCCCTATGTCATCTGTTCCATGCATTTCTATCCAATCGTCTCTCACAATCACTGTTTCTAATTCTAGTGGCACTATCGTCCCTTCGTCCTCGTCTAATGGTATCTCTGGCTTGAATAAGTACTCATTTGGAAGGCACCACATCTTCCCCTGAATCCCTGATTTCAGTCCCATATTGAGACAGCTCCCCGTCCACTGGCACCCCCCTCTGTACCCTTTATCCACAATAGGCTTGAATGATTTCCCTCACATTGAGAAAGTGTATCCCTGGTGTGGAGCACACTATCCACTTGTCAGTGAATGAAATGGTCATGTGACTTCTGCTCATAATTTCTCTCCCCAATATATTTACAGGTGTCTGGCGGGAGTAAAGGAGGGGCAATGATAGATCATGCTCCCTATAGAAAGTGTAATATCGCCTGTAAAAGGACCCACTTCTGTCACCCCAGAGAATCCTGGAGCATTCATGGCATTGCCTGACATACTATATTTCCCTTCCCGGATGCAGGATGTAGTTGCCGCTGTGTCTACAAGAAAGGAAAAAGTCTTGTCACCTATCGTCACACCTATACCCGGTTCCTCCGCAGGGTTGGGTGTGATCGATAGGATGGAACGCATCAAGTCCATCTGTGGGCTGTCCTATTGAGGGTATATGGACATCCCATTCCATGGCAATGGGTGGCCCCCCACTACAGTGGCCCCCCCAGTTTCCTAAAGGGAGTCGGTGACATGGAGTCTGTGCATGCAATTTTCCCATCGTTTGGCTATGTGCTGTTCTGCATCTGCTTTATTTGCTGTGCTGTGTATGCATGTTGTGTGTTACCCTGCATCTGTGGCATCTGTGGTGCTTGCAAATACTGCTGAATAGGTGCTTGTATTTGTTGTGCCTGCATCATCGGCTGGTGCCTCTGCGAGTATGCGTTTGGTGCCTGTCCTTGTGTGGTGTCTGATCTTAGATGTAGTACTCCGGTACCCCTTGGTATGCTGGCTGGTATTGCATTCCCCCATTCTGTTGCATCCCTCTACTGCTTCTACACACTCTCGAGATGTGTGTTTTCTGTCCAAATACCCTGCACTGCAGTGGCTCTCTCCCCTGCCCTTGAAACCCCCCTAAAAATCCCCTGGACCCTGCTGCATTTATTGCCCATATCCTCGAAACTCCCCTGGATATCACCCTCAGATCTGCTGCATCTGTTGCATGTATCTGCATCCCCTAGGTGGCCCCCCTCTTCCTCTGAATGCATGCTGCACATCCCACCAACCCATGAATCCTCCTCCCTTGGGCAGCGGTGCGTACTGCGTCTGTGGGGCCCCTTGTCCTCCCATGCTCGTCAATACTGACCCTTCCGTGGCATATTTAGACAGCTTCCACTGTACTAACTTTGCTTCCTCTTGTTTCCTTTCCTCATGCTTTTTCCTCACATTCTCTTGCAGCAGCCTACAATAGTGCACTATCGTGAGCTGTATTTCTGACCAATGCTTTTTCTCCATCCCCACCAGTTTATTGAGTTGCTTTTGCACCTGCTCTGGCAACCCTTGGCATAATATGTGGTAAAATAATGCTACTCCTTTGTCCCACAGTTCTCGCGTTTCAAGGCGTCAAAGCACTTGAATCATCTGGATGTAGTGTAAGGGGCTTCGTCTTCCTCCATTTTGCGTGCCATAATCGCACTAATGTCTGACATGTCTGGATATTGTGTCCTTAAAGCTTGCCATACGGCCACTCACCAGTTTTCCAATGGTGAGCCATTGTGTGTCGTGTCCTGGGTGGTTACTCCTGGGTACCCCACTCTTCTCCATACATCATCAATGGCCTCCCTGAGGATTGCCACTAGTTGCCCCTTTACTTCACCCACAGCTAACTTCTATCCTGCTGTCATTCTTTACATTTCATATATCCATTTCCCTGCACCAGTGCTTAAGGAGGGTAGCGTACACCTCAAATTGTCCTTGTCTATGTGCTTCCAGGGTATACAATGAGGTTGCCTCCCTCCCTTTTCCAGTAGGGGCAGCTGTGTGAACCCAATCTCCCCATTCGCTCCTCGTGTCAGTCTAATCTGTCTCTCAGGTCTGTCGGCGTCTTTAATGTTAGTGCATGCCTTTTTTAGCTCCCCCTTCTTTCGCCCTGGGAGATCCCTAAGTCTCTGCACGTATGGAATCAGGTCGTCTGTCTTCGGACAGCTGTGATTGATCATCTTTGTCACCCCTGAATCTCCCTCTGTCCTTTCCTATTTCCCAGGTCACTCTCCTGTCTGCACTTTTCTCAGTCGACTTATGCTTGGGTCACCCCCTTCCCTTGTCCTCACTTCCCTGTCTGAGTTCTGGGCTATGCTTCACTCCAAAGTCAATCAAGTCCTCACTGTCCCCTTCCCCGAAGGATCCCATGTCTATCCTGTTTGATAGAGTGGCAGTCCTATCCTGTGTGGTATTGCCGTCTGGCTCCATTCGCCTACTTCCTCCATTTTGTCATCTCCCGTGCCCATTCCCCACACTGTTCTTATGTCTCTGATCACGCGCTCCTCCTCCTTGCATTTGTACTCTCTTGTGAGTCACTCTATATCCCACTTTCTCTGCTCTCTTTTCACTAAAACTTGCTTTTCCTTCTCGTCTTCTTGCTTTCCTCTCTCTCTCTCTCTGCAAGCTCCCTCTTTCTCTTCTCTTGCTGCTTGCACTCTTTTCTTCCTCCCTTTGCCTTTCCCTACACGCTCTCTTGCATCTCTCCTCTTCTTCCTTCTCTTTTCTCTCTACTTCTTCCATTATCTCTGCCCAGTCTCTAGCTTCTCTGCTCCACTTAAGGCCCTCCATTTGTTTGATCGCCTGCTGCTTCTCCCATTGTATTCCCATCCAATTTCAGGAGTATCTGCCCTCCTCGTTCGAGGCTATACCCTCTAGCCCTTCCTTGGTGCTAGTCTGCACCTCGCTGCACGTTCCCTTTCCACAGTCCCTGTGACTGACCCCTTTCTGCCCCTCCTCCTTGGTATATGCTGGAGGTTGAAAAACTGGATTTGTGTTCCACTCTGCTCCCTTTAGCTCCCATATAGGGTATAACCCCAGCTCGTTTTCTTTATCCCCTGCTTTTTTGCTTGCAGGAGAAGGTGGGGGACAGGAGAGCAGGGACGCTGGACCGGTTTCTCCTGTTGGCTCTGCATCCATTGACACCTCGCTACTCCCTCCTCGTCCTCCTGAAACATTCTCAGAGCTCAAATATCACCATACGATTGGCTAATTTCTTCCCCTTAAAAGTGTCCTACACGTGTGTCAGTAGTGGTTGCTGCACATTTTTGGAGAAACTTCCGTATGAGGGCCATGGCTTAGTCAATTTACCCTCCGTACTTTTCATCCATTTTACGCTATATTTACAAATCTTGTCCTTATAGCATGGAAGGGTCTTACACAAGTGCTGTAGGGGCATGTGTTCCCCACACTTTTCTTGATACATTGCTTTTATACTTACTTGACCTCAAGTCAAGGCGTTTGACACTGCGCTGTTACACAAGCACAATGAAATAACAGTTGTCAACAATTATTCTCGAGCTTCTCTGGCCCCAAAACAACCTATCAGGCGTGCTCCACGCACCACCCTTCTGCAACTCTCTGCCACCTCAGGCACACCCACCAATCTTGCACATGTGCATTCCGCAAACCGCCACTGGACACCGTTGTTTGTCAACTTTGAGTCCCTTCAACACTACTTCTCATCACCTCATGCTCTCTAAGTACTATGCCCAGACCTAATGGGTGACGTCACCAACTCACTGAAAAAGGTAGTGCTAAAGGTCACTTACAACGTGTACAGTGCTAAGGTACCACTACACAAACATTTTACACAACCCCAACATAAACCCACAGCAGTCTTCCTGCCGCCTAACAGGGGAAACCAATATTTTTTATGTTTAATCTGTATGTACAGCGTCGCCCTGCAGATAAAACGTCTCCTCGAGACTTAACCAGGCAAACACCTTCCACAATCTAGGCGAGCTCCCTTTGCTAACCCTTACATGGAGATACCAACATCCATGACCTGAGCTAAATTGCCCAATCCTCAGGAAATCCACCATTCACATAACCTCTGTCATCCGTGCCCTTAAATCAATAGTCTAGGTTATTCACCAAAACCTTTTCCCTTAAGACCAAATGTGCCCTAACCACAGAAATCAACCTATGCTCCTTTCCCTACTATGCTTGAGAATACTCAACACTACTAGACAATGCTCAATAATACTTCAAAGATGCTCAGTACCACCCTCATAACCCCCGTTACATTCCCACTCCCCTTAGTGCCCGTGTGGCTGAGTCAATACTTAGACTCCATGATCCACTGATGCTGTTTGGCTACCGGGTCTCCCAAAGCTGCCACGCCACCTTTCTCATCTGCTGGACTCCTCATGGATCATGGGCAGGATGTTTCCAAGCTGGCTCCTGATGGCCTCTGTATGGGGGAGCACTTCCCCGTCGCCTCGGTCCCGCAGGGTGCCCCGCAGCCCTAAATGCACTGCAGCAGGAGATACGGCTGTATGCCGAACGGGCATAGACAACCATCCTCTGCTATCAATTTGTTAGTGAGGTCTCAGTATGCCAGAGGTTTGGGGTCTGGTTGTTACTACGAGCTCACCTGTTCAGCTCCCAAAAGCCCAACTACCCTTCCCCCAGACCACACGGAGGACCTAGCCAAGGGCAAGTTAGAACAGTCGTTTATTACAAAAACTGACAGGGATCATAGAAGACATACAAAGACCCCAGAATCGCCAATTTCAACAAATGTGTCTCCCTCTCACATGTATACACTATGGAATGCCCTTATACATCTTACTCTATGGTTCTTCCATGTCAGGTGGCTGGCCTGCCCCTTCCCCATGAAACTATCTATTACATTATTCCAGGGTCGCAGGATTACCATTGGCCCTTGCTCCCTGCCATCCACCTCTGGATTGCTGTCCCCTGATTGACTGGAACTGGTCATTGTCAGGTCTGGAACCCAGTTCGGTTCTCAGCCCTATGGGCACTGCTTCAAGGCAATGTAAACGATTATGTGTTCTCAATTTATCTGGTTGTAACACCACTTTTGCCTATGAGAGTGCTCCCCACGTTGCAACATTGTTAACTTGTTCATGTTTCACTTCTCGTCTGGGTTGTTGAGAACCACTCATCTTCCCACCGCAGCGATTGACCATTGTTTAGCTCGGCCGCATCACGTGTTTGTGGAACACAAAATTCGAGCTCTTCTGTTCTACAATTATGAGGATGTATTCTGTTTTTCTACAGGTGGCTCCTTGTCGACTTAAGTTTGGAATGTTCTACTTGTCTCTGACCTTGACTGTATGCCCTGGCCTTCCAGCTTTGTGCAGCCTGGTACTGCTCCCCTCATCTCTTGTCCTGCAGCTTGAGGCCTCATGTGATTTTCATTAGGCACACTCATATAGTGCTATATTCCCTATAGGTTAGTCATATTAAGACCTGCCAGGTTCCTTAGATAGTCATGTAGTACCATAGGGTTAGTTGCCATAAGCATCTGCAAGCTTGCCCTGCATCTCTTCGTTTCCTTGCATTCCGCGTTTCTGCACTTGGCTAATGAGAACAATAATAAAAGCTTTGGCAGCATGTATATATATTCGTCCTTTATCTACAGAACTGTGTAAGCATGTTCTTCATGTATACAAATGTGTGTTTGTGTAAAGCTGTGCATGGTTGCGAGTGTACTTCATGACTAACGTGGCTATGTCGTGGTGTCACTAATGACATCAGTACAGTGGTTTATTGGCATTAGTCATTGTCGTTCATCATGGCATTTGGATCCATGGCCACATTTGAGGCACCTGTATCCATAAAGACATTCAATGGATAAGGTTGGAATGGCTGTCTGAGAGAATATCTCTCTGCATACGTGCCAGTCACTGGTGCTCCCGGGGGCTGTACGAATAATGAGTGTCTTTGCGCATTCTTGTCTCTTCGCCCGTCATGTTCATGGGGATGGAGGAGGGCATTCCTGGGACCCTCTCTTCACAAGGATTACTATACAGAAAATAAACATCCTCAGAAGGCCTAAGTAAAACTCAGTTAGTAATTGCCAAACCCCATCAGAAGATCATGCTACAGACTGCACATTCCCATTTGACAGGGGGACACTTAGGACAAGTTAAGACCAGGCGCACATCAGGGTGAAGTTTTACTGACCAGGTATCCATGCTGATATAAAGAACTCCATTCAGACATGTGAAATATGTCAGAAAACCAGTGCACATATTCCCTTGGCTGCCCCTCTGAACCCTTCACCAATAATCGAAGTCCCTTTCTCCCGGATTGAGATGGATATCATTGGACCGTTGGAAACCTCTAGTCTGAGTAACAAATATGTCCTCGTAATCGTTGATTACGCTACCAGATACCCTGAGGTATTCCCTATGCAGAACAACGCAACCCAGCAGATTTTAAAACATATCTTGCCATATGTTTCCAGGGTTGGTTTTCTTAAGGAAATTTTAACATATCAGGGATCCAATTTTATGAGCAAACTCATGGATGAAGTCAAGGAATTACTCTTCATTGCCACCTTAAGAACCTCAGTTTACCACCCCCAAACAGACTGATTGGTAAAAAGATTCAATAGAACACTTAAAATGATCCTAGGACAGTTGGTAGCTAAGGACGGGAATGACTGGGATTGCATGACCCCCTGGGCTCTATTTGCAGTAAGTCTGACCCCTCAGGCGTCTGCTGGATTCTCTTCTTTCGAACTACTTTATGGTAGAGAACCTAGAGATGTCCTAGACATGCTCCGGGAGACCTGGGAAGAAAGAGAAGAGGCAACTATTCCCCTTTCGCAAACAGCTACCAGATTAAAAGAGCACATGAAACTTGTTCACAACAAAAGTCCACATACTATAAAAAGATAAACTTAAGATCATTTTCAATAGGACAAAAGGTATTAGTCCTCTTCCCTACCTCTGAAAAGAAACCTGTCTGAAAGTGGCATGGGCCATTTGAAATATTAGAATGAACAGGGACCTGTACCTATAAGGTAGCCCAACCTGACATAAAAACAAAAGACCCATCTCTACCATGTAAATCTCTCAAAAGAGAGGAAGGAAAATCCTTCCGCCATTACTGATAGAATACTACTTTGTTTGGTACCAGAAGAAATTGATAACTTTGAATTAATTCCCCAAGAGCTATTTAGTCAACAACAAGAAGACTTTAAAGATTTAGGGGGTCATTATGACCCTGGCGGTAGGGGGTTAACAGGGCCGGTAGAGCTGCCGGCGCCGTTAACCCCCTGCTTCCTCATTACGAGGTCCACTCCCGCAACCCGCTAAGGACGCCTGGTAAAACCCCTTAGTGGGTCCCCCTCTTGGTCCAGCATGCTAACATTGGGCCCGTCATTAATGGGAACCCGGACCCGGTACCCGGTATGTGTGTAGCAATGCCGCTAAAAGTGGCATGGCTACCTCCATACTCGGAATGACAAGGCACTTATCATTATATCAAAGGGGAAAGTGGTCCATTTGAAACCATATAGACTCCCGGAAGCCCGTAGACAGATAGTGGTTGAGGAAGTGAAACAAATGCTAAGGGCAAATATTATCGAACCTTCTTCAAGTCCATGTCTTCCCCTGTAGTATTGGTCACAAAACCTGATAATTCCTGGAAGTTTTGCGTAGACTTCCGACAGGTCAGCGCCATCTCCGACTTCGATGCCTATCCCATGTCGAGCATCGATTGATTGATTGATAGATTTGGAAATGCCACCTTCCTATCAACCCTAGACTTAACGAAGAGGTACTTGCAGGTCCCAGTACATGGACCTGATAAGGAAAAGACAGCTTTCTCGACGCTCATAGGACTATTAAAGTTCAAAGTCCTCCCTTTTGGTTTACACTGGGCCCCATCCACTTTCCAATGGCTTATGGACAAGATATTACAGCCCTACTCTGATTTCTGTGGGGATTATATTGATGACATAGTCATTTAAGTAAGACTTGGGAAGACCATCCTTTCCATTGCTTTAATATTATGAGAGCCCTCAGAGACTGGGTTAGTTGCCAAACCATCAAAATGTTAGCTGGCCCAATCAGCCGTAAAATACGTTGGGTTCTTTGTAGGGAATGGCAGTTTCGAGCCTCACCGAGAAAAAGTGAAAGAGGTCCTGGATACTCCAATGCCTAAAACCAAGAGAGACCTCAGAGCATTCTTAGGGTTAATCGGTTATTACCATAGGTTTATCCCTAATTTCTCAGACAGAGCGGCTAGGTTGACAGATAAATCAATGAACGCCGAACCCCAGAAAATTCACTGAACTGACTAGGACGAGATGTGTTACAACAGCTTAAAACAAACCCTGTGCAAGCACCCGATCCTAAAGGTAGTAGATTTTTCAAAAGAGTTGGTATCACAAACAGATGCCTCTCCTACAGGATTAGGAGACGTTTTGTCACAAGTTTGTGATGGCTTAGAACATCCTATCCTATTTACTAGTCAAAAACTCTTCCCACGTGAAAAAAAAACTATTGTTAGAATTAAGGGCCCTTGCCATCAAATGGGCCATCACCCATCATAGATAGTAACTCCTAGGAAGAAAGTTCACTCTCGTCACGGATCACTCTCCACTGATATGGGTAAGCCAACGTAAGGACTCTAACCCTTGAGTCATGTGATGGTTCCTAGACCTGCAACCCTACTGTTACACTGTGGAGCACCGAAAAGGTAAAGACCAGGGGAACGTTGATTTCCCTTCCCAGTTTCCCTGTGAAACAGATGCGGCTGCATTGCATAGGGGAAGGGCATGTGAGAAACCAGAGGGTGTCTCACCCGCTAGTCCCTGGGGATCTGTCATCCAGGTGGCCAGGACACATCCATTGCTTTTGGATCCAGATCCTGGGGTGGACCAGTGCAGGAGGATCACCTGGATGAAGGGTTTTTGGGGGGGTGGGAGTGGGAGAAACACGGTATCCCCTTGCCTGTAACACCTTTACCCCATCCTAACAGGTAGGATATTTAGGACGTCAACCTCCCCCCGTTTGCAACACAAAAACGTTCTCACAGACATCCCACTATGAGAGAAAATGGACTAATACTCGAGCCGTATACCTGACATGTCACAATACAATGGTCAGGCAAGGACAGGAAATTACTGACCATCCAACACACCTGACTTCCATTGCACTTCCCCAAACAGATAAAAGGTGGCGCATGAGAGCACACTCTGAGCGAGGCAAAGGACACGAGGAAACAGCAGTTCCAAGATGGCAGTTTAACAAGAGGAGAAAGACGGCGGAACAGAAGGAAATCACAATGAGGGAAGTTTCCTTGAACTTTTTGACGAGGAGCCATTACTTTCACAAAGCCTCAAGAAAAGAAAGCGTAAGACCAGTAAACCAAGCTGAGATATATTACATTGTGTGTCGGAAGTACCTTAGGCACTCCAGCATCGATAATCAAGGCAGGGAGAATAGCCAGCTGCCCTGGTACTGTCCTTGGCTCAAACAACAAAGCAGCGTAAGTGAAATCAACACAGCTGGTGAGTTAGGGAGACAGATACAAGATGGGTCTGTGTTAAGTTAAGGTTGCAAGCGGCAACATTGTATCTTGAGCAGTGGGAAGAACATTGTATGAAATGCGTGAGATAACCGACGCAAGTAAAGTTGAACTGCAGATGAGTGATTGAACTTTGAAACTAAGATACAGTACCTTTGACAGAGTAGTCCATCACTGCGTGTGCGCTCAATGGAAGGCCTCTGTAAGGTATCCAACTGAAAATTGACAAAAGTGAAAGAGTGGCAAAGGATTGTGAATCGAAGTGGTCCTGCAATGGGTCAAGCAAAATCCTGTGCACAAAAATCCTGCGCTTCTATGTTGATGCAGTAAAGAAAGTTTATGACAAAGTAGATAAAGTTGGTCCAAGCCCAGCAGAGGGAGATCAATTGCAAGCTTTGTGTTAAAGCAAATCTGCGCCCAGCAGAGGGGCACCCGGGGTGAACAGTGAACCACCCGAGAAATTGGATATGTGGAAAACCTGAGAACATTGTGTTAAAGTGCATCTGAGCCCGGCAGAGGGGGATCCGAGGTGAATAGTAAATCGCCTAGAAAAAACTATGTATATGTGAACTACAACAAGGAAAGGAACTTTGTTTGCATCAGGCCCTCTGAAAGAAGAGACTTTGAAAGGCAAGGAGACTTTGGCACAGAAGGCCATGATGTTGAAGTTTTGAGCTGGACCCTCATGCTAGAGAAGCCAGAGACTGTGCTAAGACTGTGCTAAATTCGAGTGTGCCGCCTTGTCCCGTGCTGAAAACATGGAGGAGGGGGAGCCAATGGCCCAGATATCCTGACATATAATTTCTTGAACACTTTTCTTTTTGCTTAACATGGTTCCTGCACACATTTGTATTTAGAGGTAAGGATTGGCAAAAGATTTATCAGTATAGGTCCTTTTATTTTGACAAGGCACCACTAGGACTGCGCTATTATTATTTGATGGTTGTAGCTTGCTCCCATCTTTAAATTTAGGATTAGATAGTCGTTTTTCAAACCCAATTGAAGTTCAATAAACACCCTTGAACTGTGGTCATTTGTGTCTGGCTTACTGTTGATACCATGCTTTCCTTACAGTTAGCTTAGACTTCAATGTTTTGATATTTATTCTTCATGAGATGTAACAATCTCCATACATGTGGAGTTTAGTCCAAAAGTGTGTTGGTATACTGTTCAAGACTCCTTTGTAGGTGATGCGTGCAATGGTGAATATGATCCTGGCACAGAGGGGAGCCAGTGAAGCACACACAGTATAACCTAAAGAGGCCTAAGAAAGACCTTAGTATGCAGAGATGCACATCCAACTGGGGTTTGTGGAACACCCATAAACCGCTCTCAATATCACAACAGTCCACCCAATGGAAACACAGAAACTAATCCTAAGGAGAAAGTGCAGTGTTGCAAGAGTTTAAGTGTGTGCAAATATGCACGTGTTCACAAGTTTCCAACTGTACACAAGTGCCCAAGAGTCGGAACAAACCCAGTGAGGAAAGAATCCAGCCAAGAATGCAAAGTTCCAAGACTTCATAGGAAAACACCCAAGTTCCAGGAGTCATTGTTGAGATGGTAAGAATATGCGGGAAGTCAAAGCATAGAAACAACACCAGTTCAGAGAGAAGGCAACCAGGGGACGAGGTATTAGGACGCATTAGCACACTAGTCTTTTGAGCCTACTGACATGCCATAACGTAATGGGCAAGGCAGGCAATCTGTTGCATGGTCTTAGGTAAAAGACAATTTTGAGCACAATACAGAGGAGGCAACAAAGGATAGTCCAGAAGTGAAGAAAAGTTCAGGTAATCAGAAAAAGGGCAACAAGCAGAGCCAAACTGCGTGTAGCATGAAGGTATTGAAGGTATCTATTACTCAGAAGTGATGGTCTAAATAGATGTATAGATTGCCCTCTACACTGGAGTCATTTGACCAGAGACCACTGGGACTGGTAATCACTCCATCCTCCTTTCCTGTCCACCACAGAGCATTCAGCAGGGTCCACCTTGTGACAGATGGGCATCTGGAGTGTTTTGGGGGTATGTTGTGCTAGAGCAGGATCCGAGGAGATTGGCACCTGGGGTGCTCTTCCATTGTGATTAGTAAGAGCGGAGGAATGTTTTTCCATAATAAATCATTTGTTGGCATGTACCTAGGCACTGTTTTCTTTTGAACAGTTATTACCTTCAACTTTGGTCTGGAAGGGAAATTGTAGTGTCTTACTTTGTATTTTCACAGGGTTTTGCACAGCAGATTCATGCAGATTGTACTGCATTATTTATTATTTTTCATGCTGTATTTTTCACTTGCATCATTTTCCATTTACTATATTCAATATTTACTGTGTGTGCTGGCAACTTGTCACAATATGTATTGCAAAAACAAGCAGTTAAATGACAAAACCATTTTTTTTACCACTACCACAACACGGATAATGAAAATGAATATCTGATTATTTTTCAATTTGAAATTTGTGTCTACCAGGTCCATAATTTGTATTGCTGGTATTGTACAGTTTTCTTGATGTACTCATCACTGCT
The DNA here is from genome assembly GCF_040938575.1 of Ambystoma mexicanum. Taxonomy (NCBI): domain Eukaryota; kingdom Metazoa; phylum Chordata; class Amphibia; order Caudata; family Ambystomatidae; genus Ambystoma; species Ambystoma mexicanum. The sequence continues at coordinate 1,420,976,101 of NC_090923.1, forward strand.
TATAGTGCTAAACTCTATGGTTATCAGAAGCTAAAACTGTACAAGGAAGGACTATACATTCCCTGATGTATGTTGTATTACATTTCAAACAATACTTTCTGATTCTCTCTTTTAACTTAGAGTTCACCTACCAGTTCACAGCCAATTGATGAAGTCCTCCTGGGAGAAGTAAGTTGTTGCAAACAGCAGAATATCTTTACTAACCATTTCCTTTCTTCAATAATACCCCATTCCTATTAGCATGCTTTCTGCCAGAGTAAAGGATATCTCTCATTATAAGGTTCACACTAACAGGATCCTACTGCAATTCTTGTTGATTTTCCAACAATTAACTGGACTTTTGTGAAAAGTGTAGTTCCCTTCTTCTAGGACTTTTTTGAGCCCATTCTACCAGACCTCATTCTAATAAGGGCATCCATTTTTGTGAGCGAATATGTTCATCTACCCCCTTTGCTTTGCAGTTTCAACCCACCACATTTTCTATGTTGTTTTTTTCTTATCCAATTATTTCATGGCTCTGAACATCTTAAACCTACTGAGTAGACTGTCAAAATATGTTTCTGCAGAACTAACTTTAGTCCTGTTTCTCTTCTCTCTATGTGGCCATTCCTTCTTTTACACCCTGAAATCTGCCATTTTCAGATATTGATGTGTCCCAAGCCAATCTGATCAGAGCAGTATATTGAATTTGATGTACTTTCATGATAAATAATTTTCAGACACAAACATACATGGAAGGCTACTGATTATATAGTATTACTCATACCCTCCACCAATCGATGATGGGGAAAGAAGGGCATACCGAATTATGTATCCATAATAATCAGTTAGAATTCAATGAAATTGATGTATTAAATCAGAAAATGGAAAAGTGATTTATGAATTTCTACTTAATATTATTTGTGGGTTTTTTTCTTTTAGGATCCTTTTGAAGCTGACCACAGCATTGAACAAACTCTTGAGGCCCCTGTTGAAAGGGTAACTATATTTAATGTTAGACGTTCCTGTAATGAAGTTTCAATTGTGCTCTACGTAACAGTGATTCACACTTTCATTCAATATGAATTCTTCAATTCCTTTCTTTATCATTGGGAGCACACAGCAAATCAGAAACCTGGACTTCTGTGTACTGTTCCTAATTAGTACCCAGAATGTGTGCCTCTGTAAGGCCAGCTGCATCAAACGTTCACTTTGTCCTCACTTTTTCTGTGTGTCTCCACCTTCTTCTCTTTTCTGGGCTTGCCCTCAGCCTGCAAATCTGACTTGTTCTTCTTCCACTGGAATAGGCATACCAAAACATTGGCTCCTCTTACTTCTGACTCTCATTTCTGTGCCCACTATTCATGGTGTTATATATGCTGATCTATATACCCCCAATCCTCCCTCCCGCCCATGCCCCTACTTCTTTCTACCAATGTCGAACTCCGGGGACAGCATGGCAGCTTATTGGGGCTATTTTCTACATGCATTACCTTTTGTTTGCCAAAGCCTCTCACCCCAAAGGATTGAGTTCCAGACAATCAAGTGGTAGAAGTAGAAGGACTGCTTGCCAGTATTCTCTTCATGGCTTAACTTAGACTTCAACCTTTTTAAAATGTTTCTCCATGAAATGCAACAATATCCATATATTTGGAGTTTAGTCAACAAGTGTGTTGATATTCTGTTCAAGACTCCTTTGTAGGTTTTGTATGCAAAGGTGAAAATAGTCCTGGCATGGAGGAGAGCCACTGAAGCACACACAGCGTAACCTAAAGAAACCTAAGCAAGACCTTGCTATGCAGAGGTACACAGCCGATTGGGGTTGCGGAACAACCGGAAACAGCTCTCGAGGTCACAACAGTCTGTCCAATGGAACACAGAAACTAATCCCAAAGGAGAAGGTTTAGTGTTCACAAGAGTTCAAGTGTCTGCAAATATCCAAGTATTAACAAGATTCCAACTGTACACAAGTCCCCAAGAGTCGAAAAAAAACCATTGAGGGAAGAATCCAACCAAGAATGCCAAGTTCCAGGAGTTCATATTAAAACACCCAAGTTCCAAGAGTCATTGTTACAGGTGGTGAGAATAAGAGGGATGTGAAAGCATAGAAACAGCACCAGTTCAGAGAGAAGGCAACCATGGGGGATGAGGTATTAGGAAGCAGGAGCAGAACAGTCTTGCAAGCCTACTGACATGCCATAAAACAATGGGCAAGGTAGGCAATCTATAGCATGGTTCGAGGTGAAAGCCAATTTCAGCACAACAATAAAGGGGAGGCAACAAAGGATGGTCCAGAAGTGAAGAAATTGTCAAGTTATCGGAAATCAAGAGCAACAAACAGAGCCAAACTGTGTGCAGCAAGAATGTATTGAAGAGTATCTATTACTCAGAAGTGATGGTGTAAATAGATATATGGATCGCCCTCTACATTGGAGTCATTGTACCAGAGAACAATGGGACTGGTAGTCCATCCAGCATTGCATCCTCCTCTCCTGTCCACCATAGACCATTCAGCAGGGTGCACCCTGTGACAGATGGGCATCTGCAGTGGTTTTGGGGTATCTTGTGCTAGAGTAGTATCGGAGGAGATTGGCAGCTAGGGTGCTCTTCCATTGTGATTAGGAAGAGTGGGGGAATGTTTTTCCATAATAAATCATTTGCTGGCATCTGCCTAGCCACTGTTTTCTTTTGAACAGTGATTACCTCGACCTGTGGACTGGAAGTGAAATTATATTGTCTGTGTGAAAAGGAATTTTTTTCGAGCCATTCTACTAGACCCCGTTCTATTAAGGGTCATTTTTGTGATCAAATATGTTCATCTACCCCCTTTGCTTTGTAGTATCAGTCCACCACATTTTCTATCTTATTTTATTTCTTATCCAATTCTTTCCTGGTTCTGAGCATCCTAAACCTGTTGAGTAGAGTATCAACATTTATTTCTGGAGAACTAACTTTAGTCCTATTTCTCTTCCCTTTATATTTGATCATTCCTTCTTTTACACCCTGAAATCTGCCCTTTTTTGATATCTATGTTTCCCTGCCATATCTGATCGTAGCAGTGTATTGTATTTGATTAACTTTCATCAGTGTCATGCCAGGCTTGCCGTAATCTGCAAAAGCTGATGCTCATCGTACAGTCCCTCACTGGACGTTCCTCACTGAACATCTAGTTACACAGCTGAGTTGGAAGCCCCAGGGAAGGGAAAGGGTTAGTGGATAAAATAATAAACGACAGACACTCCTCACTTCTGGTCACTTGGTTCTGGTATCTGCAGCAATAAATGAATACCACCTGGTTAATTATTATTCTGTACTGTGATTTTAAGAATACATACTTTCTAGCTATGTGTTTCACCTTAACCTGTCTTTCCTCTCCTATTGTCAGGCTTTCTCAAATCTGATGTTGTCCCCGGAAGCTGCTGAACCCCCGCAGTCCCCTTTGGATGCTAACCTCTTAACTGGTAACAAACAGTTCAGTTGAGAGCACCCCCAAGGGAAAGGGGGAAAATGGGACAAAATAATAAACTTCAGGTTTTGCTCAGCTTCTTTATCTGCCAACCTGTTGGTGAAAATAACAACAATTCACTTTAGTCACTAACCTTTGAATTCCTTGGCTCTGACTTCTCTTTATAAATTTAAGTAAATAAACACGCCACCATACCTGATTATCCTCTGTGAATAACGTAGAGGACGTGTATGAATTCTACTGAAGAAAACATAAAAATAGAGTCTTAGATGCTCTTACTGATTTCTTCAATTTGGTTTTGCAGAAAACTGCTATCTCTCTCAGTTTAAGGAGTTTGTCTTCAAGCAGTTCAACTGTCTTTTGCCTAAAACAACCCGCTGGAAATATTATACATGTAGTTTGTATTGGTGTCTATCTTCAACACAAATTCCAAGAATGACACTCTAACTATTCAATTTAAAATTGTTTGTTGTCTGAATGTGTAAAAGTGTTCATTAATTGGATCTTTTGCTTGCAAAGAAAATCGCTCGTTAAAGAAAGCGTTCCTTTTACCAGAATATGCGCATGCGTGAAAATATTGTTTACTCCGTCTAAAATGGAAGCGCACATGAACAAGGAATTGAGTTCAAAAATGAAACTGACTTGGGCGCATGCGTAAAGGAACAGTCTTCCACTCTTCTTAATATGAATTGCTCCAACAGGAAAGGAGTAATTCCTCAGTTCAAGAGACTAATCCTTGAAGAGACAGCCCAGTGAAGATCACGCGCCAGGTTAGTTAGAATGTTAGTAAATTAAACATAAAGTCTTGGAGTCGCGTGGCTACCACACTGTCACTTGCGCAGACAGTGTAAGATTTCTAACGCTAGTCCGACGCTAAGAAAAAGCACTGCTACCGAACAAAAGGTACAGTACTCAATAAACTTCTATACGGCCGAAAAAACACACGACGCTAAAATGAATAGCAGACCTCCACACTCCAATTTGCCAGGTGCAAAAAATGTGACGCAGTTCAATTAATTTAAATACAGTTCTAGAAGTTCAAAAAATAAAAACTTGAAAGAACAAAAAGAATTACTATATAAACAAAAACTAAGAAAAAACAGGAACAAGTTAATTAATAGTTTTGATATTTAACTCCTGCTTGAATATCATAAAATTCCATAAAAGATAATGAAATCACTTAGCTTGCTTCTTTCTTTCACCGGAGCGTTTTCTAAGTTTCTTTTTTAAAATCTCCAACACTTTCCTGGTCCAAATAACTAATAATAGGCACAAAGGCCTAACTAAAGTTTTCTAAAACTTAAGAGCTTCAAACATAAGACCTTCCAGCTGGGCTTCTGACAATGAAAGGCGGTTTAGAATGTTCCGACAATGCCTTTCTTTTACTTCTGGCCAATCACTGATCCTTTTGGAATTCTCCATTTTGACTTGGGAAGCTCTCCACACTCTGCACAGAAAGTTAAGGCCCAAACCATACTATTTTAATCATATCCTCATTCATCCAAATCCCACGAAACCTGACAGTATCCCCCCCTTAATGCCCTGTCCCAGGGCCAACTTTAGAAGGATACTTTTTAAGATAATCATTCTCCTTTTCAGTTAATGCATACACTCGACTACTTGGTAAAACCGCCCCGGGCTCCAAATCAATTTTACAGTCAAAACTCCTATGTGGAGGTAATTCTCCTGCCTCCTTTTCATCAAAAACCTCCTTGTACCCTTGATAACACTCCGGAAGATGTCCTAACACCGCTCCTATATTATGTCCTGTAATACCTGCATCAGTTAGAAAAAAGGAAACCAAACCTTGTGTTTCTTCCCTCCCAGGATTACCTTTCAAAAGGCAATTTTCTAAACAGAAACTAGACTGTAATTCTACCACTCGCCTACTCCAATCAATTTGAGGATTATGCAAGGTTAGCCATGGCATGCCTAAAATTATTTTCAAAATTGGTGTATCAATTAAATCAAATGAAATTTCTTCTCTATGACCTCCAAGTAATTCCATAACCAAAACACCAGTTTCATGAGTTATAGGACCTGATGAAAGAGAAGTTCCATCTACAGCCTGAACCTGTTCCACAACTTCCTTCCTCACAAGTGGTATTCCCAATGCCTTAGCTATTCCCCAATCCATAAAGTTCCCGGTGGCTCCTGAATCAATCACTACCGGTCCATACCCTTTCCTTTCCTCCTTCAAATACAAGGATACATTTACAGTTATGTGTGGAACCGCTGACTGAACTGTATTTGCAACTTGCTGTCCTTTTCCTCCGGCTGATGAACATTTTTTGGGTGTAAAGGGACAATTTCCTAAAAAATGACCGCCCCTACCACAATATAAACACAAATTATTCTCACGCCTCCTAGTCTTTTCCTCCTTTGATAAAGGACCTTTTATTCTACTTTGTTGATCATTTAACCTTGGTTTCACTTCTTTACTACCCACCTCAAGCCTTGAACGATCTCCTCTAGTGAATGACCTCACCTCCCCCTGAGTACAACGACGCCTTTCTGCTTTTCTTTCACTTATACGATAGTCCAACTGAACTACTAAATCAATCAATTCCTCACAAGAAGAAGGGCGTTGGGCTACACTGGACAAGGCATCCTTCAATTCCTCCTTGAGACCTCTATAAAAAAGAGAAGACCTCTTCTCTGCTGGCCACTGGGATTCTAAAACCAGAGACCTAAACTGTGTGATATATGTGACCAAGTCTCTGTTTCCTTGACGCAAATCTAATAATTCCCCATCAACTTCTAAGGACATTTGTCTTTTATCAAACATTTTCTTAAATTCTTCCATAAAAAGAGAAACATTTTTTAAAGATGAACTCTTTTGCCTGACCAATAAACCTGCCCAAGTAGAAGCCTCTCCAGATAAATAAGACATCATAAAAGTAACTCTGGAAGCATCAGAAGGAAATAGTTCGGGCCTACTAAGAAAGTGCAACTCACATTGGGTTACAAATGTCTGATATTTACTTGAATCTCCATAGTAACGCTCTGGAGCTGCCAAAGGTACTGGCATAACTAATGCCCTAAAACCTCCCTCTGCCCCATCACCTCTACCCACACCTCTCTCCTCACCAGCCCTTACCAATTCAGGGGGAAATTCTTCTCTCACAATTCCCTGCGTCTGTGCCATCTTTTCACTTAACTCATCTACTCGTTGTCCTAATTTTTTATTCTCTTGATATGCCACCTTTAATTCCTCCTGTAATTCCCTCACTAAAACACTTAACGCTTCCATTGAGAACTCGGGGTTCATGACAGCTTAGGAGGACTATTTTTTCTGGCCTTTCATACTGTCAGGCTTTCTCAAATCTGATGTTGTCCCCGGAAGCTGCTGAACCCCCGCAGTCCCCTTTGGATGCTAACCTCTTAACTGGTAACAAACAGTTCAGTTGAGAGCACCCCCAAGGGAAAGGGGGAAAATGGGACAAAATAATAAACTTCAGGTTTTGCTCAGCTTCTTTATCTGCCAACCTGTTGGTGAAAATAACAACAATTCACTTTAGTCACTAACCTTTGAATTCCTTGGCTCTGACTTCTCTTTATAAATTTAAGTAAATAAACACGCCACCATACCTGATTATCCTCTGTGAATAACGTAGAGGACGTGTATGAATTCTACTGAAGAAAACATAAAAATAGAGTCTTAGATGCTCTTACTGATTTCTTCAATTTGGTTTTGCAGAAAACTGCTATCTCTCTCAGTTTAAGGAGTTTGTCTTCAAGCAGTTCAACTGTCTTTTGCCTAAAACAACCCGCTGGAAATATTATACATGTAGTTTGTATTGGTGTCTATCTTCAACACAAATTCCAAGAATGACACTCTAACTATTCAATTTAAAATTGTTTGTTGTCTGAATGTGTAAAAGTGTTCATTAATTGGATCTTTTGCTTGCAAAGAAAATCGCTCGTTAAAGAAAGCGTTCCTTTTACCAGAATATGCGCATGCGTGAAAATATTGTTTACTCCGTCTAAAATGGAAGCGCACATGAACAAGGAATTGAGTTCAAAAATGAAACTGACTTGGGCGCATGCGTAAAGGAACAGTCTTCCACTCTTCTTAATATGAATTGCTCCAACAGGAAAGGAGTAATTCCTCAGTTCAAGAGACTAATCCTTGAAGAGACAGCCCAGTGAAGATCACGCGCCAGGTTAGTTAGAATGTTAGTAAATTAAACATAAAGTTTTGGAGTCGCGTGGCTACCACACTGTCACTTGCGCAGACAGTGTAAGATTTCTAACGCTAGTCCGACGCTAAGAAAAAGCACTGCTACCGAACAAAAGGTACAGTACTCAATAAACTTCTATACGGCCGAAAAAACACACGACGCTAAAATGAATAGCAGACCTCCACACTCCAATTTGCCAGGTGCAAAAAATGTGACGCAGTTCAATTAATTTAAATACAGTTCTAGAAGTTCAAAAAATAAAAACTTGAAAGAACAAAAAGAATTACTATATAAACAAAAACTAAGAAAAAACAGGAACAAGTTAATTAATAGTTTTGATATTTAACTCCTGCTTGAATATCATAAAATTCCATAAAAGATAATGAAATCACTTAGCTTGCTTCTTTCTTTCACCGGAGCGTTTTCTAAGTTTCTTTTTTAAAATCTCCAACACTTTCCTTGTCCAAATAACTAATAATAGGCACAAAGGCCTAACTAAAGTTTTCTAAAACTTAAGAGCTTCAAACATAAGACCTTCCAGCTGGGCTTCTGACAATGAAAGGCGGTTTAGAATGTTCCGACAATGCCTTTCTTTTACTTCTGGCCAATCACTGATCCTTTTGGAATTCTCCATTTTGACTTGGGAAGCTCTCCACACTCTGCACAGAAAGTTAAGGCCCAAACCATACTATGTTAATCATATCCTCATTCATCCAAATCCCACGAAACCTGACACCTATTAGCTGAGAGATGTTGCTGAAAAGAATATTTTTCACTTCTTTGACTTAAGAGTATCCTTCTCTAACTAACTATTTTTTCCTTTTTATAAAACCATTTACACTGTGACTTCTTTGTGAGTATTTCTCCTCAATCAACAACAGACCTTTATTGTAACTGCTTCCTGTGCTGCTGATGTGTGCTTGCTTTCAGTGCCTTTTCTAATGTCTCCAGAATTATACTGGGATGAGTTGAACTGAAGCCTGATAGTCTGTTTTTATTTGAATGGACTATTCCTGAATGCGCATGCGCGCTAAGGTAGCGTTTTCTCCTTTTCTCGAACATCTCACTTTAGTCCTGTTTCTATTGTTATGCATGTGCGCAATGTGAACGCCTGACTCGGCTGGCTCTCTCACCACTAAGGAATGACTCTCCACACTGTGGTGTGCAACGTTGCAGACCCGAAACACGGGCACGCTCGCTAGTGCACATGAACTCACCGCACATCAGACTGCCTCACAGCTAATCTGTGATTTACTCTGCCTTCTTTTTTTGGTAACCAAGAAGGCATTATTCAGTTGTCTAATGCATGCACAGTTGTCCATGCTCTAATGTCCGCACCCGCTCTGCCTCCTGCTACTGGAACGAGCAACTACTTACGTTCCATGCCATAAAGAAGCGTTTCTTATCCGGAATTCAATTTTAATTAACTACAGTTTACACAGAGACTCTGTTCCTCTGGCTACATCCTTTTAACATAAATAACACAGTCTTCAGTTTTTAATAAATATTTACAATCTCACTTTTCATGCTGCTGATGCATGTACTTGCCAGTCTCTAATGCTAATAACACCGTCCCTCATTTTGCTGTGTTCCCACCTGTAGCCTTCTTATTCCACAAAGTTGTCTTTACAGGTGAAGTCTTCTTTTTTCAACAGCTTGTGCACTGGTCACTATATTTGGCCTCATTAAGGAGCTTAAGTAAAACACAACCTGCCATGAAATTGCTAGGGATGAAAGGCAGTTATAGAATTCTTGATTCATACTAAGACACGTCTGCCCATTGTTCTCCCAGCTAATCAGACTGACCCACAGCACCTCCATCTTAGTTTGGGAAGCAGCCTACTCTTACTATAATAGAACCAGAACTCCTTTTACATCTAACACTCTGCCTTGGTAAAAAGCATCCTCCAACCCTATGAATCACCACTGGCAATCCGTTAGACCTGACAGACTTGACAGTACCACTTATATCCCCTATCGCAAAGACCTGTCCCAGTGCCAGGATTATAAGGGTGTTTACTATGAAACATTCTGATGAAACGAGGTGCAGTTACATCTTCTACAGCTTCCCAGGTCCTCGCCTCCAGACTATAGCCTTTCCAATCAATTAAGTACCACAGGCTTCCTTCCACAATTCTAGAATCCAAAATGCTTCTAATTTCAAATTATTCTTCATTGTCTTCAGTATTTACAGTGGGCGGTGGTTTACCCAAACAAGTTCCCACAATACAAGGTTTTATAAACTTTAATGAAAGGTTGGATGGGTCTTACTATTAGGGGGTAACCTTAGTCTCACTGCCACAGAGTTAATGATTTTCTTCACCTGAAATGGACCAATAAATCGTGGGCTAAATTTCATTCTTCCCTTCAAATGCAAGTTCTTAGTGAATAGCCAAACCCTTTGTCCCACTTGATACTGTGGACCGCCCTGTTGCTTCCGATCAGCGAATGCCTTGTACTGTAACCTAGTCTTTTGGAGAGCAACTGTGGCTTCTGCCAACACTTCCCTTATTCAATATAACCTTTCCTCCACCTCAGGATTAAAACACTCCAAAGGAACCACTTCTTTCAAAAACCGAGTATGAAAACAAAAATTGCAGAAGAAAGGAGAAAGATTTCCTTCACTGAGTTATTATAACTAAACTCTGCCAACCATAGTAGATCCACCCACATACTCTCTTCCTGCAAGAAACATATTCAATATTTCTCCAACTCCTGATTCACCCTTTCAGTTTGCCCATTAGTTTGTGGATGGTATCCTGAAGACAGCAGAACCCCAGTTCCCAATTCTTTACAGAATGCCTGCCAAAACGTAGAGAAAAACTGCGGCCCTCGATCTGACACTATATGAGTAGGCAATCTGTGTAGTCAAACCACACCTTGCAAGAAATTCTTTGCTAAACTCTTTGCAGTTACCTCACCTTTCATACGAATGAAATGCTCCGCTTTTGTTAACAACTCTACTACCACCAACTCTACTACCACCAAAACTGATCCCTTAGAAGATCCACTATGAATAGGCTTTCCTGTTTTCAGTGAAATCCGATAAACACCGGAAAAAGACCCCCCTGAAGAAAAAGTCCCTCCTAGGATTAAACTAAAAAACACTGTTTTCCCTTTCGCAGTGGAGCCTTAGAATGAGCAGGGATGGGATGAAGTTTTGAGTTGAAGCGGTGGCTGGAGAGGGGGCTTGGCTGAAATAGGTAAAGGGCCCTACTCTACCATGTAGGCTTGTTTGCTTTCTCCCATTGTGCCCCCCCGTCTCCTGACTTTATTGAAAACCACTGTACATTCAATGTTACATAGTTTTCCTTGTAAAAATAAATGTATTCATATGTGGTCAGAGCTATTTTGAGGAATTGTAGACAAATTGTAGCCATTTTTATTGTTGCTGATTCACGTCTTAAAATTGGCTAAAATTCCTCAAAATAGCCCTTTACCACTGAAAAATATTTGGATTTACAAAAAATGGTTTAACATGGATTTTTCAGTGTCTCACTTTGTGGTCACAGACCCTCTGTGTATGTGTATCTGTCTGGAGCAGAGCTGAAAAGTGTCAGCTGCCTGTCGGCTTTAAAAGGAAAGCAGTGTCAGACTTCCATGTACAATGCTTGCGTGAGGCCCTGGTGTCACGGTCACCTCACAACCCCATGTGGCTCTTTAGAGCACCCGCAACAGCAGCCCATCAGAAGCTGCAGGACCCTTAATTGCTGCTTAGCACTTTCTTTCTTCAAGGAGAGTTTTTAAATTAGGAACGATTTATAAATGATGACTCAATTAAGGGGTGGACAGCTTAACTTGAAGACGGACGTAACCCCTTGGGTCTTTGAGGATGGCAAGCTTGCTCAAGTATTTGTCTACCAGAATTGTACCCAGGTTGTCATGTTCCCAGTGCAGATGCTTACCCACAAGAAAATAAGCACTTGTCTTGTATTGGGATTTTTTTTCTCCAGGTAATGTTTCACTACAGATTGCTGAGTTTAAAAAGTGAGCACCTTTTATAGTTTTCCAGCATTTTCAGTGCAACCTTTCCTCTCTCAGGTTATTTTTCTGGTGTTCATTACTTTTTTTTTTAAAGACCAATTCTCTTTTGTCTTACACACTTCCTTCTAAGGGGAAGGTCAATTGACTACATTTGTATATTTCACTTTAAGATATGTTCACTTACTGTGCGTATATTCATGGGTGCCAGCTTTTGATTTTCGCTATGGGGACAAGAGTTCACACACAGAGTGAAGCGAGAGAGCCATGCTCATCCCCAGTTAAAACAACACTTTTTTACAGCACATGTTGCAGCAGGAATAGGAAAAAAGCTATATGATTTACAGGAAGGTATAAACATATAACATCGTAGTAACACTAACCTAACCTGTTGAGTTGCCATTGAAAAATTGTGCTATAGGATCACATGATATTCCCACACCAGGCCAACAGTTTTGGCCTGCTCACCCCCTTCAGGGGATACATTAATGAGACTCCCTTCTCATGTTGTAGTGAGCAGCACTTGATAAACCGTTATTATCTGCTTGGAGTTTGTTTATTTTGACAGTCAAAATAATCCTCATCTCCACCAAAGTGAGTGCTCCCCGGCAAATCCTTTAATTATGCTATGCCTTATCAGCTAAAATTAGAAGTCTGTAAAATGTGGAAAGGTCGTTTTCACAAAGCAAAGTCTTCATGCGAAGAAAAGAAAGGGCAAGGGTGGGCAACGAGTACCTGAAAAAGTATTGCATAATTTTCTACAATAATTTTGACTTGTAGAAATGTTATCTATTACTGGAGTAACACATTCAGCTTTATTGTCTGGAAAGTGTTCTTAACATCTTGCTCTAAGAGGCATTACCCTACTTATGTGCGCAATGAAACAATAAAAGAATATTTGTGTGTATGCACCGGAAAAAAACGTTATCTGCGATTTTCCCGAGTGGGCAAAAGTGATAATACTGATAAACACTGATTCTGAAACTTTTTTGAAAAAACAGAAAAAACACCCCATGACGTAAAAAATAATAAACCCCTAAAACAGGAAACCGTAACTATAAAATCCATGGAAATCATGTATCAAGGAATGGGAAGCATGGGCAAAGGAGAAAGCAATCCTGAAGGTTTCCCCCTACCAGACTTAAAAAGCGCACACACATCACTGGTCTTAACATGATTCAAGGCGTCCTGTCTCCAACCTTCCCACCAACATTTCCGGCCAACTCACTCTAGAGGTTTACGAAACCCTGGATGCCCAGCTAACAGTGACTCATGGCATTCTTTTAGGACTCCCTCGCTGAGTTTCTCTGTAGGTAGGTATATTTTAGAATTCATACATGGAAGACCATTGGCAATTAATCGTTTAGGATCTTGTTTTATCCAAGATTGAATCTCTGCCTTTGAAATTTCCTGTAGCATCCTCTTACAAAACTGATCTTCTTCCTGAGTTACACTGAAAAGGATCTAGGTGATCACTGTGACCATCATAATTATGACATCCGAAAATGCAGACTTTTTTTTTTTAAAACCCCTTTACACCACATATATATGCGGGGGAGACCCCCTATTAATATTATATCATATACCCCCCCACATATATATATATGTGGAGTAAGGGGGGTCCAAAAACAATTGACATTTTCAGCCGTCGTAATTAAGAGGGAGACATTTTGGGCCATTACCCACTGAAAATAAACCGATCCTCGGTAATCACTGGTTCAGACTTGTCTACTGACTCCTTTCACTACCGGTAAGCTGCCGAGAAAAAGCATCTGCCTTCCCATTTAGACAACCAGGCTTGAAGGTAATAACAACGTCATAATCTGAAAAGAACAGAGACCAACATAGTTGTCGAGCAGATAACGTTCTGGCTGACTTTAGGAAAAGCAAATTCCTATGATTGTTTAACACTATTACGATAAACTTGTAAATAAAGCTTCCATTCCTGGAAGGCTTTCCAAATTGCCAGAAGACATCGGGCAGTGATTGTATAATGTATCTCAGCAGGAAGTAACTTCTTGGACAAGTAAGCTACTGGATGTAATTGTCCTGTCTCCGGATGTCTTTGTGAAAGGACTGCTCTGATGGCTAAATTTGACGTGTCGGCTTCTACAAAAAAAGATTGCAAAGGATCAGGGTGCAGAAGTATCAGTCCTAAGTGAAGCTTCTCTTTAATTTCTGGAATGCCTCTTGCGCCTCTTGCGTCCCATCAAACGTAACTCCTTTCTTCAGGAGTTTCGTAAGGGGAGTCATGGTTTGAGAGAAATCTTTGATAAACCTTCGATAAAAGTTTGCAAAACCCAGCAATGTTTGGACATTCTTCACATAGGTGGGCGAAGACCACTCGTTTCTGGGACCACCGGTAGAGCAATGAGGCTTGTTTTGTCCTCAGGCCATCTGCTTTCTAAAACTAAACACTTAATTATTTTTTTTTTTTGTTGGTTTAGTTGCAAGCAACTTTCCAAATATCAGCACAATAAAACATACAAAAACACAGCAACACAGCAACACAGAAAAAGAAAAGAAATCCAGGAGACAAAGATAAGAAAACCCCCCAAAAAAGATAAAATTACAACACCATTATGTACACAAAATAAGCAAATCAACAACTGACTAACAATAAACCAGCTATCAGCTAAAATAACAAGAGGATACCTCGATATACCAACTTAGGTCTCCTCTAAAAGTGACATTTCACTTTGTGCTATAATATGCTCATATATAAACATATACAACTTACACTGCAGAATTGAAATCACATTAAAACAGGTTTCATGCCCAAGTGAGCTCCTTTCTAGGAATTAAACCACTCATGATTTTCATTACCCCTTTCTGTTTCTTCCACAGGTGGTAATACCCTCTTCAAAAATTGCACTATCCCTATTTGCACTGTTACCCTAGGATTTGAGAACTGCATTTGCCACAGTTGTTCTTTTGCTAGCTCAGTGCAGGTTGCAAACACATTTTTGAAATATCTATCACGGACTGACTTCAGGGCACAACATTCAACCAGCAGATGCTGTAGGGTTTCATTTGTATCCATCATTAAACAATAGCTACAATAGTTTTTCTCAACTGGGATCACTTTACGCCTACAGAGTACCTCACGGGTACTCCATAGGTTGAGTCTAAACCTTAGGTAGTCGGCACGGGCCGTCGAGGATGGAAATTTCACTAAGTATGCTGCAATACTTCCGTAACTCTTCATTCCAAATGACCAGATGTCAAAATCTTTGTATTGCATACACTTAGTCATATTCCTTGCCCAATCTGCTTGATAAATTTTTACTTTTGCACGCCCAGGGTTTGACAGCAACAATTTAAGAGTCACATCTGCCTCGGCTAGGTAATCCAACACACAGTGTTGCCATGTTTTCAAGAATATATTACAAGATTTCACCAAATTATTCCCAATTACCCCTAAGATTGAGCCACTTATAACTCCCAACAAACATTTTCAGAGAAAGGCAAAGTGTCTCCAAATTGCCTGAGAGTAGAGTGATAAAAGTCCAACCTCATAGCGAATAATCACGATGGGCACTGCATTGGGCAAGGCTAGAATCTGTTTCCAATATCTAGATTCCAAAGCCTCCCCATCCTGATATTTCCCAATCAATCTACCCTCCACTCGATATAACATTATTGGCAGCACCTTCATTTTATAGAAGGAAACAACATGCTTCAATGAAAATTTCCCGAATTTCTTCATTAATATCCGAGACTGTGAAATTAAATGTTGCAATTTACTCCGGGCACCAGCAATTTCTTTACACCTTGTTTGCTTATCACTGATATCCACTCCCAGATATTTATATTTGGGTACCTTTAATAATTTATTCTCTTGAAGCGTCCATGAAAACACAGATGAGCGATTTCTTTGTCCTCTTGTTGCACAATTTATTAATTGTGACTTAGCCACATTGATCACCAGCTTATTTTTAAGTGCATAATTCCCCAGCTTTACCAACATTCATTGGAGACCTCGTGGCGTTTGAGATAATAACACAAGGTAATCCGCATATAGAAGATATGGGACATTTTGACCATCAATCTTTGGGGCATCCCCCTGACAGTTCACAAACTCATTACCCAAATCTGAGATAAAGAAATTAAATAAAAACGCTGCCAAAGTGCAGCCTTGTTTTAGGCCGCAAGACGCCTCAATTTCAGGTGACAGTTTCCCATCTAAACTTATACGGACTCTCATTGAAGTTTTTAGATACAAACGAATAATTGATGACAGAAGAGTATCAGGGCAATTTTCTGCCTTTAAATTCTCAAACAGCAATGCCCTATAAACTGAATCTAAGGCAGCTTTGAAGTCGATGAACCCCATAAACAGGGGTTGCCTTTGTTCAGCCTGTTTGGCTATTATCACATTTAATGTAAATATATTAGGAGCAGTTCCCAGGCCCTTTACAAATCCAGCCTGCAGAGTATCAGTGACATTTTTACACTTCAACCAAGACTGCAATTTTCTCAGAATTATTCTACAGTACAATTTCCCCGGCACATCCAACAACAAGATCGGCCTGTAACTGTTTGGATCTTGTCTGTCACCCTTTTTGTAAATGGGTATGTTGATCGCCTGTGTCCATGTGTGGGGGAGTGTCTGTGTTAGATTAATCCGTGAGAAGATTTTAAACAAGATCAAAGCCCATCGGTCTGGATGTTTTTTAAGATCCCAATTCGAGGGGCCCTGAAGGCCTCTCGCTCTGACATTACTAGCCGTATTTATCAAGTATAGAATATCGGACACGTCAAATTCTAAACAAAATGGTATCTCAGACTTGCCCACATTCCAAACCTCACTTGACTTACACAAGGCATACAGACGTGTGAAATAGGCTACCCATTCCTGCGTTTGGACCGCAGTTGCTTGCAGAGCAAGTTGCGGGACAGCGACAGAATGGTTAATAGCTGACCACATCTTGGCAATGTTCTTGCCCTCCAGAATTTTTTGCATTTGAGCTCCATCTTTATGATACAGGGCAGCTCGATGACTTCTCTCCCAATTTCTGTATCTAGTTCTCAACCTAGTGACTAAAGATGTTCGTAAGTGGATGGGTTCTTTTTGTGCAGCTCTCAAATCCGCACGTCGCTGTGCTTTCAGTTCCTTATCATATGTATGAAGATGGGGAATTCCTTTATTTTTTTTATTTTTTACCAGGACGGAGTTGAATTACCTGGAATAGATCAGCCTGTACGTTACAAACATTACCATCAAGTATGACACAATCCGGCAACCCCAATCTCAACAATCGCTCAAGATTTCCCACCTCTTTGCCCGGCCATCACAGTCTATGATACTTGCTCTTGCCTGTTTCTGACGGGACCAACCACCCATTTTGCCTTGAGGATATTATGGTCGCTTAAATCTGAGTTAGTCACACAGAAATTTGTTACCACTGTCCAGAGTATGCTATTCACATATATATAATAAATAGTTGATTTATTTTTGCCCATTTGCCAAGTCGGGCCGGTGGAATGTCTGATTTAAACGCTCGGTTCAGGTCAATCAAACCTCTAGCTTTCACTAAGGCGACCCACCTTCTAAATCTTTCTTTATTTCTATTTCCTACCCTGGACAGGCAATTCAAATTCAGATCCCCCGCCACTATTAGGGAGCTTACATCTTTCCTCATAACAACCATGTCCAAAATTGAATTTAGGTCATGAAAGAAGGTGTCATCCGACATGGCCATCGGATTCCAATAGATATTCAAAATAGCGTACTCCTCCCCCTCAGCGGTAACTTTTACTAACAACATGTATTTGTTCGGCATTGGTCAACATTCTGAGGTCAGCCCTCTGCCCTTTTTTATGGCTGTTAGAATTCCCGACATTGGGCGGCCAATGACAGATTTAATTGCAGGATTTAAATATAGATCATAATTGTCCCAAATAGGAACTACTGAGAGCCATGTCGCCTGCAGGAGGATGATGTCACACTTACTTAGCTCACTCTGGTCATTGTTTATCAGATGACAAAACCCCCTGGTATTCCAACTTGCTAGCGAAAGCTGTACCACCCCATCCTCATCCTCACATTAATTTTGCGGTCCCCCCCATTTCCTCATTCCTAATGTGGTTGGTGACTGTAGATTCATTCCATTCTTCACACCTACCTTAACCTCTCTCCGAGTGTCCTTTTTATAATTTAGGGAGGACGGCATTGGTTGGGTAACTGGCCTTGTCAGCAGCACAAATCCCAGTTTATGAAGCTCATCTTTGGCTTGCCAGATTACATTTTGCAATACCTGCGAATTTAACCACAATGTGACAGAGTTTAATTGCCCTTTCACAGTGAATTCAACCAACACCATGTCCGATGACACCACATCTTCAAGTTGTGGGATCTCTGAAAATATTGCCAATACCGCTCTTCTATTTAGGTCATGTTGTGTGTGTGGGGGACTTCTAAATGCTAGCACTAATGCGTAAGGTGCAGGCTCTCTCCTCGCTGGTTGCTGTTGCCCACTGATCTTCATTTGGGAGGCGATGGGCAACAAGGGCGGGAGGCCTTGGTAGTTCTGACCTTGTACTAAACACTTAAACTGGGTGATGTAACTTACTAAATCTTTGCCTCCTTGTTTCAGCTCTAAACGTTCTCCATCTACTTCTTGCGAAAGCTGACAACTATCAAACATCTTCTTAAATTCAGTCTTGAATGCTGTCAAGTCATTCAAAATAGGATTTTCCTCCCCTACCAACAAAACCAACCAAGCTGTTGCTTCACCCATCAAGTAGGATGAAATGAAATCTATCTTAGCTGTCTATGTAACAAAAGCTTCTGGTCTGCACAGGAAATTCATTTTGCACTGTGTCAGAAATATTTGAAATTTCCTAACATACCCTCCAAAGCATTCTGGAGTTGCCAGGGGAACAGGGGCTGCCTGTTATCTTATACCTCCCTTGTAGAATTCTTTCAATACCGAGTCTTTTGACAAGTGTGCTCTAACAAGCACAGGAGGTTCTCAGACTGGATCCCCTCTTCGCTGGGTAATGGTGCCCCCTCTACCTGAAAACTGGACACCTTTAAACGTAACTCTTCCAATCTCAAATGTAAATCTATATTCTCCTCTCTTAACTCTCTAAACATATCTCCCAACGAACGAGCTAAGGCCTATGTGGGATCCATCTCAGCTCACCTGGATTTAAAATCATGGGCTATTTCATCCTGTCATGTCAGGCTTGTTGTAATCCACAGGAACTGATGCTGATCCCACAGACCCTCACCAGACATTCCCCACTCAACCTCTCAGTGCACAGCTGAGTTGGAAACCCCAGGAAGGGAAAGGGGTAGTAGATAAAATAATAAATGACAGACACTCCTCACTTCTGGTTACTTGGATCTGGTATCTGCAGTGAAATATAAATAACACCTGGTTAATTATTATTATGTTCTGTGATCTTAACAATACATCCTTTCTTACAATGTGTTTGACCTTTACCTGTCTTGCTTCTGCTAGTAGCTGAGAGATGTTGCTGAAAAGAATCTTGTTCACTTCTTTGACTTAAGAGTGTCCTTCTCTGTGAGTTTTCAAACCCCTATTTAACTATCTCAGGTAACATTTCCTCCTTCACTCAAACATCTCACTTTAGTCCTGTTTCTATTGTTATGCACGCATGCTATGTGAATGCCTGACTCGCCTCATTCTCTCTCCACAAAGGAACGACTCTCAGCACGGCGCTCTGCTACATTGCTGACCCGACACCTGGGCCTGCTCGCTTGTGCACATGAACTCGCCACATAGCGGACTGTCTCACAACTGTCCCACAATTCACTCTGTCTTCTCTTTTCGGTAACCAAGGAGGCATTAGTCAGTTGTCTAATGCACGCACAGTCTTCCACGTGCTAATGCTTGCACCCACTCTGCCTCCTGCTACTGGAACAAGCACCTACTCATGCTCTATGCTGTTAAGAAGCATTTCTTATATCTAATTCAATCAATATAATTAACTATAGTTTGCACAGAGACTCTGTTCCTATGTCTGCCTCCTTTTAACATAAATAACACAGTCTTTAGTTTTGAATAAAAGTTTAAAATCTCACTGCGCACGCTGCTGATGTTTCTACTTGCTAGTCTCTAATAGTGATAACACTCTCTCTCATTTTGCTGCGCTCCCACCTGTGGCCTTCTTATTCCACAAAGTTGCCTTTACAGGGAAAGTCTTCTTTCTTCAACGGCTTGTCCTCTGGTCTCTAGATTGGACCTAGTCACGGAGCTTAAGTATAATATAAACTGCCATCAAATTACTAGTAATGAAAGGCATTTATAGAATTCCGGATCTCTACTAAAACACTTCTGTCCATTGTTCTTCCAGCCAATCAGATCAACCCACTGCCCCTTCATTTTAGCGTGGGAAGCAGCCTACTCTTACTATAATGAAGGGGGAAAAGAACCAGAACTCCTTTTACATCTAACACTTTGCCTCGGCAAAAAGCATCCTCCAACCCTATGAATAACCACTTGCCATCTGTTAGACCTGACAGACTTGACAGTGAGAAATTATTTTCTGACACAAACATCCAGGTAAGGCTATCGCTTATATATTATTATTCATACCCTCCACCACCAATGATGGGGAAAGAAGGGCATATCGAATTCTGTATCAACTATAACCGGAATTCCATGAAACTGATGTATTAAACCTTGTGAAGCTGACCACAGCATTGAACAAACGCTTGAGGCCCCTCTTTTGAAGGTAGCTATATTTAATTGTAGACATTCCTTTAATCAAGTTTCAATTGTGCTCTTTCTGAAAGTGATTCACACTTCTATGCAATATTGATTCTTATAATTCTTTCTGGATCATTGGGAGCATAAAGTCAATCAAAAACCTGGGCTTCTGTTTTCTTTTCCTAATTGGGACCCAGAATGTTTGCCTCCCTAAGACCAGCTACATCGATGTCCACTTTGTCTGCCCGCCCTCACTTTTTCTGCATGCCTCCACCTTGTTCTCTTTTCTGGGCTTGCCCTTAGCCTGCAAATCTGATTCCTCCTTCTTCCACTGTAACTGTTATGCCACAACATCTGCTCCTCTTACTTCTGGCTCTCATTTCTGTGCCCAGCTTTCATGGCCTTCTCTATGCTCATGTTCAGACCATCGCCCCCCTCCCGCCCGTGATCCTTTTTCTCTATGACAATATACAACTCCGGGGACAGCATGTTAGCCTTTTGGGGCTATTTTTAGCATGCTTTGCCTTTTGTTTGCCAAAGCGTCTCACCCCAAAGGATTGAGTTCCAGATGCTTGTTTTGTGGAAGTAGAACTGCTTGTCAGTGTTCTATTCTTGGGTAAGCTTTGACTTTAACCTTTTTATACTTTTTCTTCATGAGATGTAACAACCTCCGGAAATGTGAAGTTTAGTCAACAAATGTGTTGGTATTCAGTTCAATACTCCTTTATAGGTGATGCATGCA
Organism: Ambystoma mexicanum; assembly: GCF_040938575.1. Classification (NCBI taxonomy): domain Eukaryota; kingdom Metazoa; phylum Chordata; class Amphibia; order Caudata; family Ambystomatidae; genus Ambystoma; species Ambystoma mexicanum. The sequence continues at coordinate 1,420,997,137 of NC_090923.1, forward strand.
ATGGTGAATATGATCCTGGCACTCAAGGGAACCAGTGAAGCACACACAGTGTAACCTAAAGAGACCTAAGAAAGACCTTACTGTGCACAGATACACAGCCAAATGGGGTTTCTGGAACAACCAGAAACAGCTATGCAGGTCACAACAGTCCACCCAATGGAAAACAGCCACTAATCCTAAGGAGAAAGTGTAGTGTCCACGCTCATATTTCTTGTTTTGAGGTGTTGAAAAGTGGTGGTTTAAAGGGTATTTTATACTATACAATCTGGTATTGACAGTCAATTGAGACTTGTCATCATGGGAGACACTCCGCTTATGCACTCATGTAAGACATTGCCAAAACACATACCCAAACTCAAACAATATAGTGCGGAATGGGTAAAAGGCACGGCAGATAAAATGTTCATGCCATGGCCGCAAGGGCGATCGCTGTCAAAAGCGGTATTGCAACACATGACCACATACTTGCACGCTGCGTACACAGGGAAGAAATTAGAAAACATTTTTGCTATTTTAGAGCTGTGGAAAATGTACCAGGAACAGAGAGAGGATCTGCTAACTTAGGAGTGGATGCTTAGTCAGTGCAAGGAGGAAGGTGTTGAGCTTTCAGCTTCCCTTACCTCGCTTGAAGTAAGAGATGTTAGTAGGGAAGAGATTGGGTTATATGCTTTAACAATTGTTGGTAGCGACGGGATTTAGTAATCCAATATATGACCCGCCCGCTTTTAACAGTGAAGATAGCCAAGAGGAGAATGAGAGAAAAGAAGCGATTTGTAAGACTATGAAAGACAAAGATAAACGGGGTGAACAATTGAATATATTGACAGAAATAGAACGAGAAATTAAGAGATGGAAGGGAGAGAAGGATACAGCTGACAAGACAGCGCTCATGCAGAACAAATGGATTGGTGGACAGATATTACTTAAAATCAATGGGAGAAGTATTGAGGAAATCAGGCAGAGGGAAGATAAAGATGAACAAGACAGAAGGGACAGAGAATGAGAGAAAATATTGAATGAAGATGAGCAGAAAAGAAAGAATAGGGAAATAAGATAACAGATGTACCAGGAACAACAGATAAAAGGAACAGGCTGAAGTACAAAGAAAATATGATACTAGACAGAGAGCAATTGAAGACAGGAATAGATGAGAAAGGGAGAAAGAAAAGGAGGAAGTGCAGAAATTAAGGGACAAAAGGATACAGAGACGAAGGGAAGAAGAGGAAAGAAGGGAAGGAATAAGGAGGGAAGCACAAAGGCAAGAAGAAGACAGAATTAGATGGGTGGCGAGAAAGTGAAGAGAATTAGATGAAGAAATAGAATTAGCAAGAAGACAGTGGGGTCTCAATGCCAGTGTTGTTCTTAAAGAATCAGTAAGGCCGAGCCCACAAATACGATGAGAGAGAACAAAAGAGTTCCTTCCGATAGAGGAAGAAACATCAGGAGCGTCTAGAGTAATAGTGGAAGAAGAAAACTTTGATGTAGGGAGCATTGGAGAAAGAATCGATAAGCTTTACTAAGAACTAAAGGAAGGTAGCAATTATGGAAGTCGAGAGAGATGGGGTCAATCCTTACAATTTCAATCATGACGTGAAGAAGGAAATCTTTTCCGTCTTGAACATAAAGCTTTGTCCTTAAGTAGACTGAACTTGGATAAGGGCGAATGGGATGATGGCCACACTAGTTGGGGACAAGAGATGTCAGACGAAGAACAAGAGTCAGTCCTCGAGACAGGAGGGGGCAGCATGTGCGCTGCTGAATGAAGTTTAGAAATGGATAAAGAAGAAAGATGGTCAGATTTGGAACAACCTAATGATAGGACACCAGATTCCATACCATATCCAGAGCGTCCCCCTGGGACGATCGTATAGTGAGAAAAGATAATCGCCGCCATATCTCAGCAGATTAAGACTGTTACCATCGAGGAGACGGTCAGGGATGATCGTCCCTTCCATGGATAGGTTAACGATGGGAGCCGACTGTCGGTTGGGGTTTACAAAGTTTACTTTATCGGAAAAATGGGGAGCGAGACCACAGTATATTCCATGGCCACAGATGGACAAGGATAATTTAAGGTGCAAACTCCTGAGTTTGACTTTGTCAGGTACTGTCAGGTTACAGTGGCATATTCTCAATTACATTGGGTCAGGGGAGACACATATTTAGTATAGAAAGGTTTTGGGAAGTTATTATGGAGCTTAATTTTAAAACAGCCAATTTTGCCCTTAACATTCATTGCAGTCTATGGAGAATGCCCCAAGCCAAGATGGAGGTCCTCAGTCTAAATTCTAATTGGCTGGTGATTGTTTATAGGGAAGACAGTGAACATTCTAAACTGCCTTTCATCATCTTTGCCCAGCTGAGAGGTCGTGTACTAAGCTGCTCCTGCTTAACTTGTTCAGGGGTTTCAAGTTCAAGCAGTCGAGCGGCTTCTTTGGAAAGTAAACAGGAATCTTTGTGGAGTTCGTTTTGGCACAGGACAGGAGTAAGAAGATTTCAAGTTGCCTAAGAAAATAAGTTTCCAAGACTCTTCACAAGATAAGTTGTTTAAAAACTCAAAACTCTTTATCTAATGTTCTTGTTGAAGAGTTAAATTGATTTTCAAGTTTATATGAAAACATTTAATAAGAACTGTAGTGCTATCGTTTGTTTTTCTTGGCTACGCTATGTTTTCTATCAAGCGCGTGGTTTTTCCGTTAACAAAGCCTGCGCGTGAAAGTCTTCGCTTGAGAATCTAGCGCGAGCTCTTATGTGTCACGTGATACTATAGCGCGTGTGTTTTTCTACCCGCGGTTGGTTTTCAGCGCGTGAGCGTTTACTCGTTACTTGGATAAAGCGCATGTGTATTTTTTCCCGCGGGATGTTGTCAGGTTTCCTTCTCTTATTCAAGTTTCCTTTTTATTATTATCCTTTTCAGATTAGCTTTGTGTGGGTGGGAAGTTTTCCATTATAGTTGGTTAGGCCTTAACTTGTTGATTCAGAATCCTGGTTCTGACCCAAGGCAAGATGGAGCCTCACAGTGACAGCTCTGATTGGCTAGAAGACAATGCTGAACAACAATGAACATTCTAAACTGTCACTCTGTGCCTTTCATCATCAAAACCCCATCTGAGAGGACGTGTTCAGTGGCTGCTCCTGCTTTAGTATTAGGCCTGGTGGATTTTATCCTTCAGATCTCAGCAGTTGAGCGGCTACTTTCTTGGGGGTTCAGGAGAAGTCTTCAGCTGGCAGGAATTCGTTTTGGAGATAGGAGAAGCAGGAAATCTTTGTGAATTCGCTCAGGAGATAAATGACTTTATTTCTACTGTAAATCTGTTCATCTTAATAACAGTCTCCTTGAAAATTCGTTTAAAGTAGTGTTTCTACTAAATCTATTGAACTATCGGAGTGCGCTTGTGTTTCCAGTGCGGTGTTCCTTAGCGCGAGATTTTGACTGTCGCGTGCGTATTCAAGTGAGCGCGTGCTTTCTAGCGTGTGTATTCCGAGCGCGAGTAGAGGTTGGTCTCGTGCCATTTTAAACGCGCGTGTGTTTTATTGCGCGGGTGATCCTTTGCGCGAAAAGCTATACGCTGCGTGAGAACTACAAAGCGCGTGTGAAATACAAAGCGCGTGTGAAATACAAAGCGCGTGTGATTTTTAGCGCGAGTGTACAAAGCGCGTGTGAAATACAAAGCGCGTGTGAAATACAAAGCGCGTGTGATTTTTAGCGCGGGTGTACAAAGCGCGTGTGAAATTCAAAGCGCGTGTGAAATACAAAGCGCGTGTGATTTTTAGCGCGGGGGTACAAAGCGCGAGAATCTGTTCGTCGCGTGCCATTTGAGTGCGCGTGTGTTTTTTCCATCGCGAGAGATTTTGCGCGTGAGAATCACTTTGTTGCGTTTGAACTCAATAGCGCGGGTGTTCTTATTTCGCGTGTCTTGCAGGAGAACATTATTGCGCGTGTGGACCATTGCGCGTGTGAATTATTGCGCGTGTGGATTTTTTGCGCGTGTGGATTATTTTGATCGTGCGTCTTCATCCGTTTGCGCGTGTTCTTCAACCAGGAAGATTTCTATGTGAAGTTCATCGATAATTTTAATGGAAATAACCTGCGTGTGCAGTTAGCACGTGTTTCCTCTTTCTTCAAGGATTCAAAGACTCAAGATATTTATAAATAGTTTGAAAAGTTTTGAAATGACAAGAAAGAACATTTTAAAGACAATCTAATTGAACTACCAGTGCATGTTGGAAAAAAGACAAACAAAGAACTAAGACTTCCAGTTTTGCCTAATGTAAGAAGTTGCTGGGAATTTCAAGTATCGCAAGTAAGAGAGATTTTCAGCTTCTTATCCGCTTCTCTAAGAAATTTCAAGAGAAGAACCAGGTAGGATTCTCAATTATTAGTTAAGGATTAATGACTTCCCATGCATAAGGTTAAGTAAGTGAATTAAGGAAGTGTATATGTTATTCTTTATCCTCTGCAGGTTCAGCACTGATTAGCCTTGACGCAGTCTGCCTGGTGTTGTTTTGTTGTCCCATTCCCCCTTTCCCTTTGGGGTGTAGTTTACAGAGCTGTATTGAAAACTAGTTCTGGGAAATACATCTCAGGGGGATTGTCGGGGGTTCAGCAGCTTCCGCGGATACAGGACCTCTCAGCCTGACAGATGGACATTATCGCGTGTGCTTTTTACTCGCTCCTTGGATAAGCGCGTGTGGATTTATCCCGCGGTTTAGACTTCAGCGCGTGTGCTTTTACTCGCTCCTTGGATAAGCACGTGTGGATTTTTCCCGCGGTTAAGACTTCAGCACGTGTGCGTTTACTCACTACTTGGATAAAGCGCGTGTGTATTTTTCCCGCGGAATGGACATTATCGCGTGTGCTTTTTACTCGCTCCTTGAATAAGCGCGTGTGCATTTTTCCGCGGTTTGGTTTTCAGCACGTGTACGTTCTACACGCAGTTTGGATTATTATGCGTGTGCAAGATATTTCCACGTAAAATTTTTCGTCGCAAGTTTCAAAAACAGTTTAAAAGTAAAAGACACTCTAAAAATAATAATAAGAAATATAAGAACTTTCCAGAAACACTAGAACTTCCATTTACTTTTAATGAACTTAAGACTTTGTTCAAGCTTCTTGAGTTTTTAGAAGATGATCTGCAAAGTTAATTTCACATTCATGGACCTACTGAGAAGGCTGGATGATCATTGAGATTCAAGTCAACTAGTAAGGAAGTCTAGTCAGCTTATCACTTCTCTGGGCATTCTGTAGAGAAGTTCCAGGTATGGTTTTTACTATTTTTGGTAAAGGATATTGAGAATTAAGGTTAGTATAGTATCCAATGAATAACAAGGTGTATTATATGTTTATGTTTTTACTACAGGTGAAGAACCAGCTAGTCAATAGCTTCCAGCCTGGTGTTTGTTAATTTGTCCCTTCCCCCTTTACCCTGGAAGTGAGGTAAACTGAGCAGTTATATATTATCAGCTCAGAGTGCCACATTTTGGGTGGATTGTCAGGGGCTCAGCAGCTTCCGCAGACACCAGGATCTCAGCCTGACAGACTTAGTGTGCTGGGAAATGGATCTATGAGTTAGAAAAAATGACAGGAGGAAACACGATTGCCTTAGGGGACATTAAAGGTCTCCTGGCAGTTATTCTTGAGGAGAGAGCTGATGACATATGGAGAAGAGCAGGGTATTGAAGTGTGACAGCACAAAACACAGCACATGATGGAGCGCCATTTAATAATCGTAGAGCAGATGTTTGGATGGCACTTAGGGTTCAGTACCCGGATACATCAACTATGGGTGCGATCATGACACACAAAATGAAGGAAGATGAAGACCCTATTTCTTACATTCAGGACATTCAAGAGAGTTGCCTGAGCCAGTGCAGAGACAAATGAAGAAACAGGTGGGAATGGAAGCAAAACCATGGGCTGAGATACAGCTGACGATAGTCCATCACTGTCAGCTGTTACAAGAGAAAAATATGAAGAAAGATTAGGCTAGGGAAATCGAGGAAGCCACGTTAGTTCAGAAGAAATTGTCAAAATGTGCCATAGAGGAGGCATTATTGACAAGTGGAGAAATATTGTCAATGCAGGAGGCAATGGGTGCATCGCAGGAGAATAATCAGTGCCCGGTGAACCAAGGTGGATATGGGTTTGTGCCACAAGGCAGAGGAATGGGTTTTTAGAGACTGAGAGATGGATTTCAAAATAACCTAGGGGGGTTTCAAAATGCACAGAATGAGAATCAGAACACCCAGGGAGGATTTAACCAAGGGGGATATGTCAGACGAGCACCCCCAGTATGTTGGACTTGTGGGATGACAGGGCACATTGCACGTGTATGTGGAAACCAAGGGAATGTACAGAATGGCCCATTTTCAAGAGGGGGAACAGCTTATCTTCCACCATATAGCACATAAATTAGGGAAGGGTTTGCCTAAGAGCACACAGTGTATCAAACACAAGAGCCAGAGTGCAGCAGGCACAACAGCCAGAGCGAGTGCAAATGAATCCGCCACAAGGGCAGTCGCAGCAAGCACCCATGTAGACAGAGCAATATGCAAACATAGGACAAGCGCTGACACCCAGAATAGGTGGTGCACTATGGTGGGAGGGAATCCCTTCACAGGAACAGAGTTATGCCAATACCCACAATAGGACAGCTCACAGGGTGACTTGATGTGTTCAGTACTATCAATGACACCAGACCCCGAAGAGGAACCAAGGATTGATGTAACGATAGGAGGCAAATTCTTTTCTTTTCTAGAAGACACTAGGACTATTCGTTCATGTATAAGATAGGGAACATATCCAATGTCAGTAAATGCCATGAATGCTCAAGGGTTTTCTGGAACTACAAGTTGAGTTCCTTTTACTGATGAATTACCAGTCTGTCTAGGAGAGTGTGACATGTCTGTTCCGTTGTTATATCACGACAGACATAAGTTAACATTTTGGGAAGAGATTTGATGACAGAAATTAACATTAGAATTACATTTACTGATCAAGGGATAGTGTGCTCCACTCCGGGAATACACTATTTAAACGTGGGCAAATTTATATTGACATTCACAGGGCAAGTGGCTCTGCAAGGCGTTCCAGTAGATCCAGAGGTTTTTCTGTATGGAGTGAGCATTCTATTGTCATGGCTACCTGGCTTAGTGGGAAACATTGTGAGAATATCTGATGAGTGTTTGTTCAGACCACAAATACCAATGGACAAAAAGGGGGCACAGACAATCTCTATAGAACTAGAAGCAGCCATAGTAAGAAGGGAAATGGTGATGCCTGAAGGAACGGACGACAACGGTAGACCATGGAGAACAGTAATAGCTCTCGAGGAAGGATACAGACTGACTGACATTACTGATGATGACATGTTTAGAGAGGACCAAACAGATGATGAAGTGATATTCTTTATGAGTATCACATGTTGGATAAAAATAGAGAAAAGAGAAATCCCACAGCGAATGGCGATAATGCGGAAATGACCAGTATATTTTCAGGAGTACTTGTAGAAGGTGCCAAGCGTCCTTTGGACCACAGGCCCTTATGATGTAGGTTTACTGATGGGAATAGGGGAAGTAAAAAAAAAAGCTGAAACCAGGAGCGATTTTACCTCGAGCAAGACAGTACCCTATGTCTCGAGAGGCTGATGAGGGTATATTTCCGACTATTTTAGCACTGATGAAACAAGGTATTTTGGTGCCATTGGAATCGTCATGTAATACTGCGGTGTATCCAATCAAATAATCGAAAGGAGGGTGTTTGTGCCCTCCCCATCTTACATGTGCAAAAGAATAAAATAGACACACCCCGGACGGGGAATAAGGCAAAGAGAGCAGGCTGTGAGAGTTCAAGGCAAGGTTTATCTAATGAATGGCATTCAAAAGGTCTCTGAGAGTGCTCTGACAAAATTAACGTTACATTACATTTTATAAGCTGAGTGACGCAACTAACATAGGATACTACGTTGGTCCCAGATTGGCCAGGTTGCGTGGTGCCTTAGGTGTGGTGGCATCTCTTCCTCCGGGTTGGTTGCTTGTTTGGCAGGAGGATGGACGTCAGACATCTGTGCTCCAAACGGGTGAAGGTCAGGTCGCTGGGAAGTAGGGTGGTCACTATCTAAGCTAACATGATATATTCTCAAAAATGCATGCACTAGATAACAATTGTTCAAAGTCTTTCAGTAGTTTATCATGTCTCTATAAAAGTCACACATATATCTACACTATTATACAGGTCTTAGTTTAAGGGTCTTGACCACTATAACACACTGGTTGAAGTTAAGGTCTGCACTCATAAGAATCTCTGGTATGTGGCATTTGTTAGTGGTAGGCAACGATACACTGCAGCAGGGGTCTAATGTTAGTTGGGGATCTGCTGGGTGGGCATCATGGCGTGGTCAGTGGTCTGGCACATGAAAGGAATATCTTGCAGGGACACAGGGTCACGCTAGCAGTAAGTTTCCACTGGCGAGGGTGTGGGGGCAAGGACACGTTTGTGGAGATGGACGAGCTATGTGCTTAACTCATGCTGGTTCACATGCAGGACAGTGATCTCAGAGGAAGAGTGATGTGTTACATTTATTATGTGTTGCAAGCACCTCCGGCTTCAGCGTGAGAATGGAACCGCAGAGTTTTCCAGTCAGAGTGTGAACGAGGGTGGGGGCCCTGTGCCCTGCGCGCCTGGTCGTGCTGCTGCGAGAAAAGGGAAGGGAAGCGTTTTTGTACTATCGCAGTGAGGCCTAGTCACCAAGATGGAGTCGAAATGGGGTACAAAAATGGATGCCCCATGTCCTGCTTAGTGGTCCCATCTACGCGAAAGTCAACCAAAGTTAACATCGCATAAGGGCAGGGGGCGAACCCAGTACTGGAGGCACTTGGTCCGAGTTTTGTACTGAGAAGTAGAGGAGGCGAGGGGCCTGATGGCCCCTCGCTCCCACACATTCCTCCCTTTCGTTACATCTAAAGTAACAAATTATGACACTTGATTCTTTTAATTCTCCCTTTTGTAGTACTCTGCTTCAGCGACTGCTTCTTCCCAGGCTGGGGTACCCTTTATTGGCATCCATGCTCTGCATACACTTCTCAAGCTATTCCCTCTTCTTGCATATTCATCCGGAGTGCATGTTAAGTATATCCCACCATCTCTGTCCAAATCTACCCATATCTCGTTATACCATTGCAATTCTGTTGGTTCCTTTATTGTGGTGTGGTATAAATTATCGACCCTGTCCCCATATTGCACTTTGGAGGGTTATGTTCTCCTGTTTGTACTTGTGCATCTATCATAGTTGCTACCGTTGCCGGTCGGCCCATTGTTACCATCATCATAGTTGAGGTAGGCATGCTTTTTGCACAACACCGGAGTCCTAGTTGGCACACGCAGAAGAATAGCAACACAAAGACGATGATGGGGATGAGTATTTTCATCATCACATTTACCCATGATGGTATCCAGCTGAACAAGTTGTCAAACCATGTACTTTCTTCTGCTCCGCTTTCTGTTCTCATCTTCTCTCCTAGATTATGGACTGCTGTTATCACATGTGAGAGTGTCCCGTTATCTGCATCTTCGGATTGCACAAATGTGCAACATGTCCCCCTGATTTTTTCGGCAAACACCACCGTCCATCGCTGTGAGGAGATCTAGAACATATCTTTTTTTTCCATTGTCATTAGGCGTAGGGCGCGGAGCTCTATTTTTATAACGTTGAATCCTTCTTCTGTGTCGTTGGTCAGTTGGATGAGCTCCCAGCGCACTATTTGTAACCATTTGGCGTTTGCTCGTGCTTGGAGCCCTGGTGCTAGGAGCGATGCGCAAAAATGTCTCTGCAGATGAGAACAGCTTGTATTTTTGCGGGATCTCAGTAAGGAGTTTTGACGATTCAGGCGAAATATAGTTGGATGATCTTTTGCTTCGTGACAACTTTGTTTTCAACTCGTATTCTGACAACAGTTCATAAGCTGGAAGTTCTGTGTTTTCTTGTTGTGGCGCTGCCGATTTGCCAGCCGAATCCCCTGCTGCCGATCTGGCAGCCGAATCTCCTGCTGCCCCTTGGATATGGCTTTCTGGTATTACCATCAGGGCTGTATGGAGATTGGCTAAGGCGCAAGTACCTTTCCAGGATGCAGGTTGATGCAGGTAGGCTTGTTTGCCACAAACCCAGTACATGTCCATGAGGGCTGCGGTGCCTTTTTCATGTCTGGTATTATTACTGTCTTGTTGCATTTTCTTGCTTCCCGCATGTTCACTGTTCCGTCCCCACGGAAGCACAGTTCGTGCTGTATTTCTTTTTGTGTTTTTATAGGCTTTTCTAGCGCTGTAATCCATGTTAGCTTAGCAACATGCTGTGACCAGGTAGGGGTGCACACTCCTTTTATCCATTGGAACGCGTCCTCAGCCAGCCCCCGGAGTGCTTCTGCTCTGCATTCAATAGTTTCATTGTGCTATTTATTCTCTGCATACCTCGTCCCTTTTATGACAAGAAATGGCTCTCTGAGGCAAATTACTCCTTGACGCCAGCTCGTGCAGGTTCTCTCACTCTCCATTCTTTCTAGGCTGACGGTGTGCGCCTGGAAGGTGCTTTATACCCTACACAGAACTAAGTGAATTAAACATTGAGCCTCCGACAAGGGCACTTCCTGGGGTATCAACATTTTGGGCGTCCCTGATGCATGAGGTATAAGTGAACAGACATAGCAGCTTTCATTTGTTGCTTGCTTTGCCATAGCACTCATGTCCGAGTACCATTTGTTAGATTGATCAGGGTGGCGGGGGTCTTCTATTTCATCTAACCCTAGGTCATGATAAATGTCATATCTTTTCCCTCCCGCCCCCCTTTTCCTTCTCCTTCCTCCTCCCTCCTTGTGGCTTCCCACCTTTTGGTAATGTATTGGGAACATTCCAGCCCAGGCAGTGTCATTGCTGTTGAATATGGCATGTGTGTACTCATTAGTAGCAGCATAATATGAGGTAGGTTCTATGGCTATTTGTGCTTGTACTTGGTAGGTTGCTCGGCCAATAATAGTCGCCATCATACTCATTCAATTCATAATCACTACTTATATTTATGCCAGGATGTGACAAAGAGACAATTGTTGGGCCTGCAGCGGCATGTTCTGTAGGCTGTGTTACATTTGTATCGTTAATACCAATATTATAAGTTTCTCCCCACATTGTCCTTACTCCAGTCCATATTAAGTTGGAACCTTCTCGTATCATATTAGCCCCGCTCACCCCTTTGTGCAAATCATTAACCAGAGATAAGAGAGTATAGTACCAGGCCATGAAAAACAACATCACTGAAAACAAAAATGCAGCACATTTCAAAACACATTCAACGTTGCTAAACCTTTTTGCAGTAATGGCGTCCCTATCACTATCTAACATTATTGCATTCTCCGCGATTGTACTTCGTTGGGCCATTTGTCACCTGGAGGGGCGAAATAAAGTTGTTAAGTCACCAGAATATGTACATTTATTTGTATATTTACATTTCATATTTACTCATTAATTCCATTTACGATTGCTTTTTAATATACCTTTCTCAGGCCTTTGTTTCACTTAGGTCCTCTGTTTTAGGCATTTTTATAGTAAGAGAGAGAGAGAGCGAGAGAGAGAGAGAGAGAGAGAGAGAGAGAGAGAGAGAGAGAGAGACAGTGATGACAAGAGAGTGAAAGGAAGAGGGATACGAACATAGGGCAGAACAAATCATAGGGCATACCATACTTTCATGTTCCTTTTTCATTAAATCACATCGTCATTGTTTCTCAACATTGTTTGTAGTACCAGTTACACATTCCTGTTCGGTATGAGGGAGTGTACTATCGCGTGCCCTCCTCACATCTGAGAGGTGCATCCAATATTTCAGTCCCTTAACCTTAACTGCAGTGGGTGTACTGTATATGACCTCGTAGGGGCCATGGAACCTAGGCGAATTTCATCTTTTCACAAAGCTTTGGACGTACACCTGTGCCCCTGGCATCAGTGGCCCACTTGGGCTGTCTTCTGCTGGTGTTGTGGTGTCAGTTGCACATTTTCAGTAAAGGATGGTGCTATTTGTCACGCTATGCTTCGGACCACGTGGGTCAGCTGGGTCAAATATTTTTTTAAATCTTCCCCCAGCACTGTGGCAGCCCGGTGTGCGTCTGATGCTCTCCTAATCAGGGAGAGTGGTGTGTGTATTCGCCGCCCAGACACAATTTCATGGGGGCTCGGATGGTGGTCCTTGCATGGTTGCGTTCTGAGTTGGAACAGTGCTAGGGGCAGGCAATATACCCAGTTTTACTTTAGTGTGTTACACAACTTCGATAATTTACTCTTGAGCAGGCCGTTGATCTTTTCTACCATCCCATTGGCCATTGGATGATAAATGGAACACAGTTTGTGCTTTAACCCCAAGAGTGTCGTCACTTCCTTGAAGAGGTCATTCACAAAGTGTGTGCCGTTGTCTGACCGTATCACATCACATATCCCCCACTGGGAAAACACTTCTCGTACTAGAAATTTCGCTGCACACTTTCCGTCTGGGTGGGGACATGGACCTGCCTCTACCCACCTTGAAAAGGGACATACCACCACAATTAGATATCTTGCTCTGTTACATCTCTCTCCCATGTCGGCGTAGTCTATGTGGAGTTCTCTGAATGGCCCTACTGGTCATGGCAAAGTGCCTCGCAGTGTCCTCAATGTCATCCATGAATTGTATGTTTGACATGTTGTACATTCTATGATAAATTTTGACAACTGTTCCTGTAGGTTAGGGACAAACCAATGTTTCTGGATATCTGCGGGGATGTGTTGTTTCGCTACATGGGCTGGGAAGTGCAGCTGGAATGCTACTTCTAGTAGTTTTACTGGCATCACTACCTTTCCCGTTGTCTCCTGCCTCCAAATGAGATCTGTAGCTGACTGTTTACAACCTCGCTTGCCCCACAACTCTTGCTCTTCCGGTGGTGCTCTCCTCTGTAGTTCTATTAGATGTGCTATGGGTGTGCTCCTATAAGCTTCTTCGAGTGGCTCTACAGTGGTTGCCTTTACAATGCATTCCATTACTGGTGTTATATTGAAATACGAGGCTTCCTTCGCCGCTGCGTCGGATTCCGCGTTTCCCAATGAGATAGCATCTGTATTATTGGTATGGGCTTGGCATTTCACCACTGCCACTACCGATGGTTCCGATAATGCATCTCTCAATTCATTCAATAGTGCAGCGTGCTGTACTGGTAAGCCATCCGCTCGTCTGAACCGCCTCCTTTGCCAGCGCGATAGTCCTGAATGAATAGTGGTAGTTGCATATGCTGAATCTGAATATATCGTCACTGTGCATCCTTTGGCTGTGCGTAATGCTTCAATTAATGCAGCTAGTTCCGCCGCTTGTGCAGAGTAATGGGACGGGAGGCGCTTTTGGACAATTGTTTCATAGCTATCTTCTTCCATTCGTAGTACGGCCATCCCTACATGTTTTTCCCCTGTTTCTGGATTTATTGATGCTGACCCATTGATGAAATATGTTTCTCCTTCCTTCAGGGCATTTTCACTGGCTTTGGGAATATCATCACCCTCCCCCTCATACGTTGCACAGTCATGTTCCTGCATGTCCTCCATTGTGCATGGCTCTGTTATGAACGTTGCTGGGTTTACCGTTTTACACCTTACTACATGTACATTGGGCTTGAAATTATTATTTCATATGCGGTTGCTCTTTGTGTTGTCAGTGTTGATTTGACCACTCGAGAATCGCAAATAATGAATGTTCTGCATATAGTGTTACTGAACACCCCATCACAATTGTGGCACTCTTTTCAATGGCGAAGGCCGCAACTGCGAGGGCCTGTTCGCACGCGAAGTGACCTTGCATCACCGCGTCTAGTGTTCCACTGTAATAGGCTAATGGCTTGTGGCCTAATGATGTTTTTTGTGTCAGCACTGCTGTCATCAATGTTCCATTGCAGCGTGAGAACAGGAAAAATTCCCTCGGATAATCTGGGTTCGCGAGGACTGGGGCATCTGCAATAAGGTCATTTAGTCGTAAGTAGTGAGTCATCATGTCATGTGTCCCTTTTATTGGGGCTTTATTCTTCTGTGCTTCTTTTAATGCTTGCAGTAATGGACGTGTGTATGCTGCGTAATCAAGGATCCATGCTCGGCAATAGTTACATATGCCAAGGAATTTTTGCATGTCCTTCACTGTTTTTGGTATGATTATGTTACGTATAGCAGCTGCCCTGTCTGGGAGTATTTGTTTCCCATCTTTTGATATTAACTGTCCGAGGTATACAACTTCGGCAAGGCAGTATTGTAGTTTTCCTTTATCCACCTTGTACCCCTTGCTAGCTAACACATTTAATAGTGTTATGGAGTCTTCTCTGCACTTTTCTTCTGTCTTGCTGCAGACGAGTAAATCGTCTACGTATTGTATAATGGTGCTCTCTACATCTATGTTTCCAATATCTTCACGTAGTACTCTGTTAAAAATGCTGGGGCTTTTGCAATACCCCTGTGGGAGTCTGCAACGCTCATATCTGTTGTTTCCCAGTGTGAATGCTGTAAGGTACTGTTATCCTGGATCAAGTGATATAGAGAAGAAAGCATTCTTCAAGTCAACCACGGTAAAACATGTAGATTCTTTGGGTATACTGCAAAGTATTGATGCCGGGTTAGGCACTAACGGGAATTCCTTTTGGATGACATCATTGAGTGGGCGGAGATCTTGGATCATCCTCCACGCCCCTTCTTTTGCTTTTTTGATCGGGAAGATAGCCGTGTTACACAGAGAGTTTGATGGCACTATGATACCTTGGCTCAGGAATGCATTTATTTTTTCCCTAATTCCTTCCCCTTCTTCTCTGGATATTGGGTATTGTTTCACTCTTGGTGGTATTGCACCTGGTTTGAGTTTTATCTTTATTGGTGTCACTTCATGTAGTAACCCTACATCATGGGGGCCTGTAGTCAAAATTTCTGGTGCCACCTTTGCCATGTCTTCCTCAAATATTGTCGGCGGGGCACTAACACTAGCCATAAGTGGGTTGTGTACCTCTCTGTACTGGATCATAATGTCACACGGTATGCTTATTTCCATTACTATTTCTCCATCATCTTCATTATCAGTGAATAATTCTTCATCAGTTATGTCTCTTAGCATTATGTTGGGATCTATGCATAACACAGTTCTCCACTCGCACCCATGCGTGTCCAAGCCTATGACCACAATACGTTTACTTGATACCTGAACTGCCTCAATGTCTATGGACATTATCGTGCCTGGCACGACATCTACACTTGCGATTGGGTGGAATATAAAGTCTGATGGTGTTCTCCATTCTTTTCTTGTTATTTCAGGCACTACTCGGCTAACACCTTGATACCATAGATGAACATGTCTATGTCAATGGGTATCCCTCGCACTACAACTTCATTCATCATTGTGCTGATTATCAATATCGCTCGTACTGGGCATACTCCTGGGGTGGAACACACTATTCCCCGCTCTGTAAATGAAATGGACATGTTCAATTTACTTAGCAGATCTCTTCCCAGCAAGTTGATTGGCGCGTCTTCGTGGTACAGTAAGGGTACGCGCACTGTTTTTCCCCCTACCGTTATATCAAGATCTTTGGTGTAAGGAACTTTTAAAATAGCCCAAGAGAACCCCTGCGTTTCCAAATTCCTGCCTGAGAGCGGAAACTGCCCTTCCATAAGACATGATTTTTCCGCTCCTGAGTCTACCATAAAGATAAACTGCTTATTTCCTATCTCTGCCCCCACTAGTGGTTCCTCTTCTGCACGTAGGGTGGTGGATAGGACTGGACACGCAAGTGCGCTCTGTGGGCTGTCCTAATCTGCATACCTCTCTTGTCCTGGCACTGAAAAGACATTATCTCCAACTACTGTTACGCCACAGAATGGTGCAGGTGCACCGTTTGCAGCTGTTGCGAAACTGTTATTGCTGGCGGTCCCTACAGTTTATTGTCTTGCCATGGGCTGTGATGCACTGTGATGTGGTTGTGGGGGTGGCTGTCTTTGTTGTACTTGCGGTTCATTATAACACTGGTCCTGTGGTCTCCCGCCTCACATTGGTAATCCATAGGGGCTACCTGGGTGTGGGCAACCCCATACCTGTTCATTGTCCATGGGTGGTTGCCCCTGAAAGTACCCTGAAGGCCGCATTCTGCAATCTCTCGAATAATGTCCCATCTTCCACAATTCCAACATGACCCTTGCTGTCCCCCTCTCATCCCTTGCCCACCGAATCCTCTATTTCCCATACCTCCGAACCCCCCTCTCTGGCCATGGTACCCACCTCTTCCTCTCGCCAGTCTTTCTTGTCACTGCGGTCCTCTCTGTTGCTCCTCTCCATTCCACGGTCCTTGCTCTCCTGCAGCCCACAGCGCTGCTATTCCAACTGGTCTGTTTCCTGCACTTTCATCCCCCTCGTTCTCTCTATCAGCAGTTACGCTGGCGTTTATGGCGGCGATCCTTCACCAATTTGTTTTGCACTAGTTTCGCTTCGTATGCCAACCTTTTTTGTGCTATCTCCTTTTCTCTCTCTTTGATCCTCCTACAGTGGTGTACAATTATACTCAGAATTTCAGGCCAACCCTTGGCTTCTATCCCAGCTGTTTTATCCAAGGCCTTCTGTACCCCCTTTGGGAGCCCTTTTTTGATAATAAAGTAGAACAAGGCGGTGGATTGGTTCCACGCTGTACCAGTTTTGCTTCTCCACAAGTCTTGCACCCGCAGTATGAATTGCGTAGGGTCCTCGCTCTCCTCCATCGTACATTGCATTACTAAATGTAAATCTGGAATGTCTGGAAATGTGCGCCGCAATGCGTCCCATACTTGTGCTCGAACATTGTTCAAGGGTGATCCATCGTGACGGTCACAACTCATTGTCACCCCTGGGAACCCTGCCTTTTCCCACACCGCATCTGCTTGATCACCGACGGCGGACACTAGCAAACTCTTTACATCACCTATAGCTAATGGTACTCCTGCCGTGTTTTTCTCGAACGCATGTATCCATTTCCCCGCCCCTCCCGCAAGTGGGGGGAGGAGCTTCCACGGGTTGTTTTTGTCCATTTGGGTCCACGGAATATAATGTGGCCTACCTGCTCCTTTATGTATCAGCAGAATCTGCACCTTGTGTTTCCTTCCTGTCTTACTTACTGTCCCTTTCTTTACCTTACTCACCAACATGTTCCCTATCAACTGCCTTAGTATTCCCTGCCATCGTGGGGGTGATGGTTCGTCAAAGTCATCGAGGTGAGACGGTAGCGGGGATCCCGCAGCTGCCGCTCCCTCTTCCTATTCATCTAGATCGCTCCACACTTCTTCTACTTCAGCTTCCTGCTCACCATTCTCTTCGTGTCCTTCCCCTCACTGACTTTCTGGGGTGGCTGGGCGTATTATTCTCACTGGTTTATCATTCAGATGGAACACGGCTTGGTTTGGGGCGGACCTGACTGGGGTCAGACCGAGAACAGTGACCCTCGGATTACCTGACCGAACACGTGAGTGCCGGTTGCGAAGGTTTCCAAGGAAAGGTAAGGGGGAAAGTAAGGGAACAAGGGAACAGGTGAAAGTGGGTTAAAGCTGAGAATAGGGACTGTGTGCATGATGTTGAGGCTTTTCTGGTCTGTCCTTCATATGGCCATTAGGTTTTGTGAAAAAGTGAGAAGAAGAAGAGAAGAAGTATCCTAGCCCGAACGGGGTAGAAGGCAGAGTGGTCTCTTATATTGAGTAGACTCTGAGTATTTATTTAGAATATTCTTTTTTCGTGCAAGCAAGAATTCTTGGGAACGAGTAAGAGGGTGTAAGAGGTGGGGACTGAATGAGAAGAGCAGGTAAAACGGGGAAAGGGAAAAAGTGTTCAGTAACGGGAGCAAAGGAGAAGTAAAAGCACGCAGGTAGTGCATGTGCATGTTATGTGTTAGATGTTTTTGCTTTTTGTCCATTTTGTGTCACATATGTCGAAACTATCTGTCTATCATCTGTGCTCCGAACGGTGAAGGTCAGGTCGCTGGGAAGCAGGGTGGTCACTATCTAAGCTAACATGATATATTCTCAAAAATGCATGCACTAGATAACAATTGTTCAAAGTCTTTCAGTAGTTTATCATGTCTCTATAAAAGTCACACATATATCTACACTATCAATAACATTGGATTATACAGACCTTAGGTTAAGGGTATTGACCACTATAATACACTGGTTGAAGTTAAGGTCTGCACTCATAAGAATCTCTGGTATGTGGCATTTGTTAGTGGTAGGCAACGATATACTGCAGCAGGGGTCTAATGTTAGTTGGGGATCTGCTGGGTGGGCATCATGGCGTGGTCAATGGTCTGGCACATGAAAGGAATATCTTGCAGGGACACAGGGTCACGCTAGCAGTAAGTTTCCACTGACGAGGGTGTGGGGGCAAGGACACGTTTGTGGAGATGGATGAGCTATGTGCTTAGCTCATGCTGGATCACATGCAGGACAGTGATCTCAGAGGAAGCGTGATGTGTTACATTTATTATGTGTTGCAAGCACCTCCGGCTTCAGCGTGAGAATGGAACCGCAGAGTTTTCCAGTCAGAGTGAGAACGAGGGTGGGGGCCCTGTGCCCTGCTGCCTGGCTGTGCTGCTGCGAGAAAAGGGAAGGACGCGTTTTTGTATTATCACAGTGAGGCCTAGTCACCAAGATGGAGTCGAAAGGGGGTACAAAAATGGATGCCCCGTGTCCTGCTCAGTGGTCCCATCTATGCGAAAGTCAACCAAAGTTAACATCGCATAAGGGCAAGGGGCGAACCCACTACTGGAGGCACTTGGTCCGAGTTTTGTACTGAGAAGTAAAGGACGTGAGGGGCCTGATGGCCCCTCGCTCCCACACAAGGGTCGCGGAGATTCATACAAGATATGAGACCGATTAACCAGATTGCAAAGGCAGTTTCCTTTAGTTCCTAAGCCAGCGATGATACTATGAACTATCCCAGAAGAAGCTCAATATTTCACAATGATTCATTTGAAGAATGTATTTTTGTCGAACCTGTTGCACAAAGACTTGCAAGACTTGACTTCTTTTCCTTTTCGCCAAACTTGACTGAAAGATACTTTTTTCATCGAGGGGTACTTTGAGTGTAATGCTGCAGTGTATCAAACTGTATCCATCAACTGTATCTATCAATATTTAACAGAGTCCTACAGATGGATCTAGGAAATATTGATCTTAACAGTGCAGTGATACAGTACGTAGAAGACATATTAATCTGTATCACCACAGAAGATGAGTACAGGCAAGATTCTAATCAGTTGATGACCATTCTGGCAGACAAGGGAAACACAGTAGACAAGGACAAGTTACAATACTGCCAAGAGGAAGTTTTATATATAGGGCAGTTGATTTTACATGAAGGAAAGGAGGTGACACCTGAGAGAGCTGAGGCAATTATGAAAACTTTGAAGCCAAACACAGTGAAACAGATGCAACATTTTTTGGGATTATGCAACTATGTTAGAGCATGGGTTTTTCATTACAGTTCATGCATGGGACCCCTTTTGAAAGCTTTAAAGAAAGCACACGAGGACAGAGTAAAAATAGAATGGACTGGGGACATGGAGGAAGGGTTTGAGGAGTTGAAAAAAGCAATTTGTACAGCACCTGTTTTAGGAATTCCCAATTATGCTGAGGAGTTCTATCTGTTTTCACTCACAAATGAGACAGTCATGACAGCAGTATTTACACAGAGAACCACAGTGGGGTACAAGCCTTTAGCGTATTACAGTGGGAGTTTAGACCCACTTTCCTTGTGAACAATCATTGGCTGCTGCCGCGTTCGCAATTGAGATGTCTACAAGTATTGTAATCAGCTGCTCTATAACTCTCTTCTTGGAGCATTCTCTATTTGCCATTTTAGAGAAACCCAAATGCACATTGACATCACAAAAAGCTTCAGCTTATGAGGTAATGATTTCAAATCCAACAATTGAAATTGTCAGATGTAAAATAGTGAATCCTGCCACGTTTATAGCTCAGCCAATAACAGAGGGTGATCAAGTGCATGATTGTGCAAATTATGTTGAATTTTATGATGAAATACCCCATGTGGAAGAAAATGCTTTGGCAGGAGGGAAAATTCTTTTCATTGATGGTTCTTCGAAAATTGATCAGACTAGTGGGGAGAGACATTCAGGTACAGCAGTAATAAGACACAGATTAAACTGAGAATTTGAAGTCATAGCAAGTGCAAGGGTACTGTTTCATTCTTCAGCGCAAGTAGCCGAATTAGTAGCACTCATAGTAGCATGCGAGAAACATCAAGGGCAGGAAGTGATGGTGACATCAACCGTACACACAGGGCTAGCGTGGTGGAAAAAGAGGGGCTACCTCTGCGAAAAGGCACTCCAGTGCAGTACACATCCTTATTGTACAGGATTATTAAGGCACTACAGCTCCCAGTGGCCATAGTGGTCATTAGGTGTGCAGGTCACACTAAGCAAACAGATTTTATCTCTTGCGGGAATGAAGCCGCAGACATAGAAGCCAAAAGGGTTGCATATTCTCCAGATATTTTGTGTTTTGATACCCCAAATGTCAAAGAAGAGGTAGTCACCATGATAATAAGAAGGGTTTAATACATTACCAGTAACCCAACTAATGGAGAGTCAATGTAGTGCACTGCAAGAAGAGCAGGAATTATGGAAAAAAGGAGGTGTTCTCTATCCCCAACTGAAGAATTATGGTGACAAGACAGCACTGGAAAGCTGGTGATGCCAGTAGCATTATTAAAGGTTGTACCTTAGCAGCTACATTACCTTGCACATGTAATTAGGGAGAGTCTTGCTGCAATGATTGGGGACAACTGGATCACTCCAAATGTGTTAGAACATGTTGCTTTCTTTATGGTGAATTGCTTCGTATATCAATCGTTTACTGCTGGGCAACACTGAGAACAATTAGAGGGGTAATACCTCGACCAACTGACCCATTTCAGCATTTACATATTGACTATGTCGATATGACGCATGTGTGTAATGGATGTAGGTATCTATTTGTGGTGGTGTGTTCCTTCTCTAGGTGGTTCGAGGCAGGTCCATCTACACACCCTGATGCCACTTGCACAGCGAAGTATTTAGTGCAAGAAGCATTTCCAAGATGGGGTGTGTGTGAAGTGCTGAGATCCAATGATGGGCCACATTTTGTTAATGAAGTGTTTGAACAGATAGTGCTTTTACTAAACATAAAACACAAGTCTTCTTCTGCTTATCACCCACAAGCAAACGGAATATGTGAGAGACTCAACAGCCTCCTTAAAGATTGCCAAGATCAAATTGACTTTGAAGAATGGATGGCTATATTGCCTACCCTTAGCTTTATATCCCTTCAGAATCAGCCTGCTTTGGACCATCAACTCACCCTCATGAACTAGTGACAGGATGGCGAATGAGGACACCTCTTAAACCTCCGTCTAGGGGTAAAAGTGATGCCCAGAGTGTAGCTAAGACTTTAGGTGGTGAGCTGCATGATTATTTGACATGTATGACCTCTAGCATCTCTCTAATTTCAGATTAAGTCAAGTGTCAGGGAGGTCAGTCTCAGAACACAGATGAAGACAATTCAACAACCAGATCAAATTAACTTTTATCGACACCAAAGATGTATGTTGGAGATGCAGTTCTAATTAAGAATATTGCACAGAAGGGGCACGAGCCACATTTTCATGGCCCCTTTTGTGTTGACAACATAACCCCTTCAGCAGTAAAAGTCCAAGGAAGACAAGCTTGGCTTCACCTGGACAATGTGAAAATCTATAAAGGAGAGACTACCCCCCCCCACTGTTGCCAATCCAGAAGCAAGGCAAGAAGATGAATTTCAGCCTGTGCAGACTCGATCGATGACAAAGAAGAAGGACGATAAGGAGATCAGCTGATAAATGCAGGTTTTGAATTCGGACTATGGTTTGATTGGACACTCCTTATAGATATTGTAGCAGGAGTGCAAACCTTTGCCGGAAACCATAGACGTCTTGAAAAATGTAACTTTAGAAATACATTGAAGTTATGCCTAAACGACAGTTCCTGATCCGAAATTGGAAACAAGCTCAGTATCCAGATTAATTTCTTGGTGCATAGTTGTTCTAAGCAGGAAGTCCTATGGTTCTCACAGACAGTGATGTGCATAGACATGTGCTTGCTGTTTTTGTATTTATTCTTCAAGTTTATACTGCTCTTGTCAGAAGAAACATTGATGTTTGTACTTTTTTACAGGATCCTAAAAATGGCATAGTGATCAGAAGGTTGCTAATTGCAATTATTGAACAGGTGCTGCAATTACAAGAATAAAATAGTTTGATGCATTGCATTAAAGATGAGAAATGTGAAGGCTGACACTGTTTTAAAGAGGGAACAGGTACCAAGAAGTCATAAAAGGTGGATATCAATGTGCTGGTGCATGATATATGCTTGCACGATTACACTTTTTATCTTCCTATCTCTCTTCATTCACAGTGTCTATTATACAAGTATTTCTACATAGGCCGAGGCCACTATGGTTCCCCCCACTACAGGAACTGCATTCAATTTACTTACTTACATTGAGACAGTAGCCCCCATGGTTGTTCTCACTAGGAGGACCAGTCTTGATATTCTTCATGAGTATTACAAAAACACTGATTTTGTGGTGGGACATAAGTGAAATTTACAGGAGGATAATGAGGGGATAAATACTTATCTAGATAATGCAGCACATTTGGGTCACAACATGTGGTATCAGAACATGAAAAATGTGGGGGGAAATAGATCTAAGAAGTTGTAAACTAGATGGCTTATGACTCACAAGCCAATAAAGCTGGAAGGAGTCAGAGAAATCCTATAAAAAGAACAGTCTTGAGGACAAGAGTAACTACTACACCAACCAAATCCGGTCGGCTGCAAACACACCCAGCAAACTCTTTGAGATATTGAAATCCATCGAGAAACCTGTCGCATTAACCCCCACATGAATTCCAACTCAGGAAGAATGTGACAAAACCCAGGCAGTGTTTGTAAAGAAAATCACCAAGTCAAGGGAATCAATAATAAGTGCCCAAGTAAAGAATGCCAACTCTGAGCAAGTCAACTCTGAGCAAGCCATCAATAAAGAAAACTTCGAACAATCAGAAAAATTCTCTTTCCATGAGATAACAATAGAGGACATGCTAAAAACATTGGCTTCAATGAGGCCGTCTTTTTGCGCAGCAAAACAAACAGCCGCCGAAAATAATCCTTGACAATGATGATATATTTGCACCCCTGTTCACGCAAATAGTTAATACCTCTTTTCGTGACAAAATGGTACCAAATAGCATTAAAAGGGTGACAGTTCCCTACTGGTGAAGAAGCCTAATCTTGACCAACCTGAACCAGGAAATCACAGGCCTATTACAAACTGTAAATTCACCCTTAAAATAATGGGCACGGTTGCCACCGCACAATTACAAGCATTTGTAGAGGCTAATGAAATCCTTCATCCTCAGCAGTCTGGTTTTCACGCCGCACACAGCACCGAGACGGCAATGCTTGATCTGCAGTCGCATTTGCTGGGTATCATTGACAAGGGCAAGGCTGGACTACTAATTTTACTTGATCTTAGTACTGCCTTTGCTCTTCTAGATCACAAATTACTCCAGCAGGCACTTGACAAAGTAGCCAATTGCTCCAAGGAGGCAATCAGCTGGCTGGTTTCTTTCCTTGCTGGCAGAAAATCTAGGGTACACTGGGGAGACAAATTCTCCCAGCGGTCTAACATCTTTTGCGGAGTCCCGCAAGGAGCAAGTCTATCCCACTCCTGTTTAACCTATATTTAAGGTTTCTATGTGAAGTCCTGGATAAAATTAAGACCTACTTAACAAACTATGCTGACGATACTCAGCTAGTCGTAGAGCTGAGTGGCAATTACACTGAAGACAGCCAATCTGTGACAGATCTATATAACATCATAGAACAATGGATGGACCATGACTGGATGTGTTTGAATAGTAATAAAACTGAGCTGATGACTTTCGGCTCCCACAAGGCACTGGCCAAACTATCGTCATCATATAACTCCTTTAAGATCAAAGACATGCAGATTCAGGTGGTGAATAAGGTGAAGACTTTGGGCATGACATTAGAAGCCTCTGTCAGCACTGAGGCTCAGGCGTCGTATGTGAGCAAAAACTGCTGATATTACCTCAGACCCTTCAGAGCAATCAAGCCCCTCCTAAATGAAGCCAATTGCACCACAATCGCAAGAGCAACCATCCTATCACGCCTGGACTATGGAAAGGCACTTTTGCCCGGGGCCAGCAAACAATGCATGGCCAAACACCAACTAGTCCAAAATAATACAGTGAGAATCATTAAACAGGAATCTAGGACTGAGCACATCAGTGAAGCTAGGAGGGAGCTACACTGGCTCAAAGTGGAAGACAGATTCCTCTTTAAATCAATGACACTAGTTCACAAGTGTCTGAACGGAAAAGCGCCGGCATATCTGAAATGAAAGATTGTCAGATACTTACCAGCACCTACATTAAGATCAGAAAGTCTAGGACACATCGTGGTCAAACCACACAAGAAAGCAAACGGTTTAGGTAGCGCCTTCTAAATTCGTGCAGCCCTAAACTGGAATAGTCTACCATTGAATATGAGACTAGAGTCTAATCACCTCTCCATCAGAAAAAGTCTGAAAACGCACTTATTCAAATGAACAGAGTAATCTGACGGTAACTAGGTCTGCTTGTCCCTCTCTCTGTTGGGTTGCCAAGTGTCCGTTTGATATGTAGTTCATGTTGTTTCTTGTCTTCATGTTGCGCCCCGATGCCCACGGGCTAACAGCCCCTTACAAATAAACAAATAAATAAAATAAAAATAAATATGTCTGCGCTCTCATAGCCTATGCCATGAATGCCACCCAAACTTTTATTTCAAGAGAAATCCCAGAACACAATGCTAGATGCCTCGTTCATCTTGCAGCAAGCATGACCAGAGGACAATTTCAAGGAAGTTAGGCTACTATGCAATGGAGATCAGAATGGTTATTTCCATTCCAGGATGATTACATTGAGACTTCTCAAATGGAAAAGCAACCCCGACGGGAGACCAAGATGCTTGTGTATCCTGTAGACGGACAGGAAGAGGTAGTTGTTGCAGAGATGAAAAGGCTGAATTGTCCTGATAAAACGGAAATAACTGGATGGCCTGGATATTGGGAACAAACTTAACTCTTACTATATGGAAAAGTGAAATGTAGGAGAGCATGGGAAGCAGGGCTGATGTCTTGTACAGCTCATCTACTAAAGTCAGAATATGTACAAGAAGTACAGAGAGTAAACAATGGGTGTTTGAAGTCATGGGCAACGTATGCCAAATTGCTGACATGGGTACAAAATGAATCAGGTCCAGTGATGGTGATTCCATTAGCAAATGCAACATTATGCTGCCGAAGAGAAGGAAGAATCTGTGCGGGAGATAATAAAGGTTGCAAGACTATAGTTGATGTTTCCAGAATGGGAGCAGTGACGACAGTCAGGATGGATTGATATTGGGCTTGTGGGCCTAGGGCCTATATGAAGCTGCCCAAGGATTGTGGAGGAATGTGTTCTTTGGTGCTCATCCATGTTCCAGCATTAGTAATTCCTCAGAGTGACCTGAACATTGGAGAATTTCCAAAAGTAGACACTCATTTGAGAAGGAGAAGAGCGCTTAAATTTCACAAAAGAACAAGAAGAGAGAACTACTTCTCAGCTAAATTGATAGATGCATTTGATGCCATTCCGGATGAATACAGGTTGTTCAGTAAGACTGCTTCGATATTCACAACTATCTTTATGCCTAGGATCCAGACAATGGCCAATGCCAAATGGTTGCAAATTACCAGATGGGAACTTCCACAGACAATCAACACCACCATAAAGGGATTTAATGCTATCAACGAAGAGTTGAGGGCCATACGACTGATGACCCTACAGAATGGATATGTACTTGACATGATCACAGCAATGGAAGGAGGAGTTTGTGCCAAAATCGGGCCATCATGTTGTACGTTTATACTTTCTCATGATGACGAGAATTAAACTTTGACAGAGGCTATAATGTTGCTGACAAACCTGCACACCAAGATGGAAGAGGAAACCGAGGACATTGCAGATGACAGTTGGTTTGCATCCCTATTCTCATGGATTCCACAGTGGATGGTGAACATCTTCAATATTCTTGGTGCAGTATTGGTTATGGTGGTGTTTGGATTCTGTGTGATCAGGATAATAATTGCACAATGCAAGAAAACCACAAAAAAGCAGTAGGAATGAAGATCATGATTGATGTCGAATCAGGGTTCAGACCCAAAGAGTTGACTGGTGAAGATGTCAGAGAATACCTAAAGACCAGCATTGAGGCACCTCAAGGTACAAAGTTCCTGTATCCAAAGAATCATAAGAAGTACGTGGGACAATGGGTATATTGTAATCCGAATGGCCAGTGCAGCTACATGACCTTGAGAGCCGATGAATATGTTAAATCAGCCGGCACCTTGAATGGGGTGATGACGATTTGGACTCCAAAGAAGCACTTCTTTAAAAGAAAATACCAAGATGTGGAGACCTGCGAGGAGGTGGTTGATGGATTGACCAGAGGGGGAAGTGTAGAGCGCAGCCGAATGCCTCTACAAGAAGCCCAACCCCCTACTTCCCGTATGTTGGGAGCCCGTGATAGGGCCATGCTTGACACCAGCAGTTGTGACCATATCACAGAGAATATTCAAAAGAAGATACCCCCTGAGAAAGCCCTATCAAATGTATTCCCTAAGAGACGACAATCTGAGGGAGGAACTCCCTGAAGGAATATGAGAAACAGCAAAAGAGGAGCTGGTGATGTCACAAGAGATGGGGTGATGCACAAAGAAGACTGACTGAAGGAATGCATGGACCTTATCGAAAATAATGACGAGTTGAGTAAACTGTCATGTGCAAAAAGAAGATTGCATGTTTGTGGTGCATTGCAGAAAATTCAAACTGTTTAATAACTGTACAGATGCAGCAGATACAGCAGCGCAAGTAGATCAAGTGATCATAAGAAGCTGGCTTTATGTAGTGAATAGGCTGCAGACAGAGCCACCATTGTATAGGAACTGGACATCAGTGTCATGAATTAGTAAGCCAAGATCCATGGAGAAAAAATGCTGCAAGCTGTGTCACATCAAAGAATTAGCGCAGACCATGGACATGAGTGGCGAGGCTGTCTGGCCTGGTACCAAAGTTGAAGCAAGCCATGGTCGGTTATTTGTTCTCAAAGGCAGCAAAACGTGAGAAGTGCAATCATTCCTTGTTAAGGCTCAAAGAAAGAACACCAAACCTGCCAAGTTTATTCAATAAATACATTTAAATGCTGCAAACTGGTCGGAATCCTGGTCTCCTGTCATGTGAGCCAAGGATGAGAATCGAGTTGGGCATTGAGTTCCAGAACTATGATAGTGTGTGCCCAATGCTCCCTTATATTCCCAGAGGCAGGAATACACTGCAAGGCCAAGTTCAAAGACAAGCTTGATGGCAAAAGGCATGGGTGATGAGAGACGTGAGGCTAATTGGGTGGGGAGGAGAAGTCAAGTCCACCTCCCAGCTCCTGGGTCTGAGCTCACATGCTGCTACATGAGCTGAATGTTCCAGACATGGCACGAGCGTACCAACCAATTGTAGATGGCCATATAACGAAGAGCCTTATAGTTTGAGAGCCAATAATATACTGTGTACTTAATAAGTGTTGAAGATGACTTGCACTAAAGGTGGCACAATTTGTCCACCTGATAGTGGAGATCCAATCACAACCTTACCCCTTATAGAAGGTTTACTTAGATGCTCCCCTTAAACCTATCACAATTCCTCGTAGGTTTTTCTACGTTGCCACGTAGTATGGCGTAGTATGACGTCAACCATGATGAATTTTTAGTAAATCTCTGTGATTTTATGTGAAATGTGTTGAGAGACTCGAGCGAACGTCCGTTGATGTACGTTGTAACTCCCTGTGTTAGATAATTGATATAAAACAGAAAAAACCTTTGCCATCTTCCTGAGTTGGTTCAATTATTTGATGTCTGAGTTATTCTGCATCCCATCCACTGCATGTGTGCTATCCAAAGGGCTCTAAGCTCAAGTTCATGTGAAAACACCCAAGTTCTAAAAGAGTCATTGTTTCAGGTAGTGCGAATAAGTGGGAAGTCAAAGCATGTAAAGTGCACCAGTTCAGAGAGAAGGCAACCAGGGTGACAAGGTGTTAGGAAGCAGGAGCAGAATAGTCTTGAGAGCCTACTTACATGCCATAAAGCAATGGGCAAGACAGGCAATCTGTTGCATGGAGGGAGGTGAAAACAATTTTGAGCACAACAATACAGAGGAGGCAACAAAGAATGGTCCAGAAGTAAAGAAACATTCAGGTAACTGGAATTCCAAGAATAACAAACAGGGCAAACTGTGTGTAGCAAGAAGGTATTGAAGAGCATCTATCAATCAGATGTGATGGTCTAAATAGATTTATGGATTGCCCTCTACACTGGAGTCGTTTGACTAGAGACCACTGGGACTGGTAGTCCCTCCAGCATTACATCATCCTCTCCTTTCCACCATAGAGCATTCTGATACACAAAATATAGGGTCGCCCCTTAGTGCAGGTGTGGATTCGGGACAGTATACAATATTGGACAAAAGAAAGAGGAATCCACACTATAAACAACGCAATTCCCTGTCATTGTTCATTAGAATTCATCGAGACATGTTCTGTGCTCAACAAAGACACAAGTAAGGAAACTTAAAAAAGTGCCTGAAGTTTGTCCACATTTAATCATTATACAGTTGATACTGACAAATACATACTAAAATGACAATTTCTCCAGACTGAAACCAGACATGTACATATGACAATAATGTGTGAATACCAAAATAAGTTTTGGAGGAATGGAAAACACATAGGGCCTCATCACGACTTTGGCGGTAACCCTTAAATCCGGCGGTAGCGCTATTACCGGCGGATTTAAGGGTCCGCCAAATCAGGACTTCGGCGGATTTCGCCCCAGCTCTGAGCTGGGGCGAAATCCACCGAAATTTCGCGCTCATTGAGCCCAATGGGGAATGGGGCATTCCCGAATGGGCTCAATGGGGAATGGGGATTAACATTACCGCCAAACTCGTGATCTGGCGCTATTAGCGCCGGGGAGTTCGGCGGTAGGGCAGATAGCACCGGCGCTAATAGCGCCGGCGTTACCGCCCAAGTCGTGATGAGGCCCATAGACTTGAATCAAGAAAAACATTACCTAAAGATTTGTGAAGTGAGTAGCCCCGCCACTTCAGTCTGGTTTCTGGTGCTTGTTAATAGAGGTTCAACAAGTGTCTTCTATTAGATTTTCTTCTTTTTCTCTTATTTCTTTATTTCTCCCCATCTCGCCACTAGTGTCGCTCAGTGGGATGGGGGGGCCAGTTGCAAGTCCCAGATTTCTGTATATATGTTCTTAGGCCCCTGTATTCGAAGTTGACAACGTTTTTCAAAAAACGCGTTATTTTGTTAATGGTACCACTGCAGAACTGAGGCACACAGGTTTCTACAGTCCTCATATGGTCACGTTTCCATGATGTCTACACAGAGTTGTAAAAGATACTCGTCCGAGGTACGGCAAGGAGCTGGATGAGGCTAGGCGGTGGCTCGCGTCCTAGTCCTGGAACACTGCGATGGAGCGGTGAACGTGAAGTCTCAGGATCGTCTGTGAAGCTCTGCATACACTATAGATCATTTAGCAGGGTGCACCGTGTCACAGATGGGCACTTGCAGTGTTTTTGGCATGTGTTGTGTTGGGGAATGTTTTACATAATAAATCATTTGTTGGCATCTGTCTAGCCACTGTTTTCTTTTGAAATAGTGATTACCTCCACCTCTGGGCTAGAAGTTAAATTATAGTGTATTACTGTGTATTGTCACTGGTATTCCACTGCAAGATCATGCAGTATTTATTGCATTAGTTATTATTTTTCATGCTGTATTTTTCACATGCATCATTTTCCGTTTGCTCTATTCAATATTTATGGTGTGTGCTAGCCACTTGTAATGATACGTATGGCAAAAACAAGCAGTTAAATGGCAAACTATGTTTTTACCACTATCTCAACACTGATAAGGAAAATTAATATCAGATTATTTTTCAATTTGAAATCGCAGTCTACCAGGTTCATAATTTGTATTGCTGGTGAAG
The DNA here is from genome assembly GCF_040938575.1 of Ambystoma mexicanum. NCBI lineage: Eukaryota > Metazoa > Chordata > Amphibia > Caudata > Ambystomatidae > Ambystoma > Ambystoma mexicanum. The sequence continues at coordinate 1,421,027,369 of NC_090923.1, forward strand.
TACGGTTTTGTTGGTGTACTCATCACTGCTTATAGTGCAAATCTCTATGGTTATCAGAAGCTAAAGCTGTACAAGGAAGGACTATATGTTCCATTAATATTGTTGTATCACATTTTAACCAATACTTTCTGATTTTCTCTTTTAACTTAGAGCTCACCTGCCTGTTCACAGCCAATTGATGACGTCCTCCTTGGAAAAGTAAATAGTTGCAAACAGCAGAATATATTTACTAACCATTTCCTTTCCTCAATAATCCCCCATTCCTATTCAACACGCTTTCTACCAGAGTAAGGGATATCTCTCATTATAAGGTTCACACTAAAAGGATCCGACTGCAATACTTGTAGTTTTTCCATCAATTAACTGGACTTGTGTGAAAAGTGTTGTTGTCCTTCTTTTAGGATTTTTTGGGCCCATTCTACCAGACCTCGTTCTAGTAATTGCATCTATTTTTTTTCTCTTTCCTCCATATGACCATTCCTTCCCTTATAGACTGAAATCTGCCCTTTTTTATATTGATGTGTCCCAAGCAAATCTGATCGGAACAGTATATTGAATTTGATGTTCTTTCATGAGACATTATTTTCAGGAACAAGCATACAGGGAAGGCTACCACTTGTATTACTCATACCCTCCACCATCGATGATGGCGAAGAAGGGCATACTTAATTCTGTATCTATAATAATCTGTTAGTATTCTATGAAATTGATGTAGTACAGCAGAAAATGGAAGAGCGATTTATGTACTCAACATTATTTGTGTTTTTTTCTTTTCTTTTAGGATCCATTTGAAGCTGACCACAGCACTGATCAAACTCTTGAGGCCGATGTTGAGAGGGTAACTATATTTAATGTTAGGCATTCCTGTAATGAAGTTTTAATTGTGCGCGTTACAAAGGTGATTCACACTTTTATTCAATATGGATTCTTAGTATCCTTTCTGGATCATTGGGAGCACACACTCATTCAGAAATCTGGACTTCAGTGTACTGTTGCAAATTAGTACCCAGAATATTTGCCTCCCTAAGGCCAGCTGCATCAAACGTCCACTCTTTCTGCCTGCCCTCACTTTTTCTGTGTGTCTCTACCTTGTTCTCTTTTCTGGGCTTGCCCTCAGCCTGCAAACCGGACTCCTTCTTCCACTGGAACTGGCATGCCACAACATCTGCTTATCTTACTTTTGGCTCTCATTTTTGTGCCTGGCTTTCATGGCATTCTGTATGCTGCTCTTTATACCCCCGACCGCCCTCCCGCACATGCCCCTACTTCTCTCTACCAATGTGGAACTCCGGGGACAGCATGTCATCTTATTGGGGCCATTTCTGGAATGGCATGCTTTTTGTTTGCCAAAGCCTCTCACCCCAAAGGATTGAGTCCCATACACTCTGGTGGTGGAAGTAGAAGGGTTGCTTGCCAGTAATCTCTTTATGGGTTACCTTTGACTTCAATCTTTTTAAAATTGTTCATCATGAGATGCAACAACCTCCAGATATGGGGAGTTTAGTTAACCCGGGTTGTTGGTATTCCTTTCAAGACGCCTTTGTAGACGATGCATGCAATGGTGAATATGATCCTGCCACGGAGGGAGGGCACTGCAGCACACACAGTATAACCTAAAGAAACATAAGAAAGACCTTAGCATGCAGAGATAAACAGCCAAATGGGGTTTATGGAACAAACAGAAACAGCTCTGGAGGTCACAACAGTCCACCTAACAGAAACACTAAATCTAATCCTAAGCAGAAATTGTAGTGTCCACAAGAGTTCAACTGTCTGCAAATACCCAAGTATTCACAAGATTCGAACTCTACACAAGTGCCCAAGAGTCAAAACAAACCCAGTGAGGGAAGAATCCAACCAACCAAGAATGCCAAGTTCCAAGGGTTCGTAGGAAAACACTGAAGTTCCAGGAGTCATTGTTACAGGTGGTGAGAATTGGAGGAAAGTCAAAGCATGGCAGCAACACAGGTTCACAGAGAAGGCGACCATGGGGGCAAGGTATTAGGACGCAGGAGCAGAAGACTTGAGAGCCTACTGACATGCCATGAATCGATGGGCAAGGCAGGAAATCTGTTGCATGGTTCGAGGTGAAAGCCAATTCTGAGCACAACAGTACAGAGGAGGCAACAAAGGATGGTCGAGAAGTGAAGAAAAGGTCAGGTAGCCAGAAATCCAAGAGCAACAAACAGCCAATCTGTGTGTAGCAAGTAGGTATTGAAGAGCCTCTATCACTCAGAAGTGATCATGTACATAGATTTCTGGACTGCCCACTACACTGGAGTCATTTGACCAGAGACCACTGGGACTGGTAATCCCTCCAGCATTGCATCCCCCTCTCCTGTCCACCATAGAGCATTCAGCAGGGTCCACTGATGGGCATCTGCATTGTTTTTGGAGTATATTGTGTTAGAACAGGATCAGAGGAGATTGGCACCTAGGGTCCTCTTCCATTGTGATTAGTAAGAGTGGGGGAATATTTTTCCATAATAAATAATTTGCTGGCATCTGTCTAGCCACCATTTTATCTTTTGAACATTAATTACTTCCACCTTTGGGCTGGAAGTGAAATTATAGTGTATTACTTTGCATTGTCACAGGGTTTTCCGCTGCAAAATCATGCCGTATTTATTCAGGGTTCAAAATTGAGGAGATATGGAAACTATTGTGCTCCTGCTTCTAGTCTAGTAGAGCCTGGTTAGCTCGAAAGTAACATCAACTAAAGGGACATCATTTAGGGGTTGCCAGGTGTAGCATTTGCTACCCCTGGCTCCCCCTCTGCTCCGCCTAGACCTGTCATTGCAACCCCTGGCCCACTGGACAAAGCGGCTGTGCCAAGAGCAGATATCTATGTTGCACCTGAAAAAGGCAGTTGTAAATGCAACTAATTGTGCCACAGCTTTTTTCACCTGGAATCTAGATCTTTTTAGCTGGAGAAATAACAGGGATGCTGGGAAAACCATGAAGCCACCATCACTAACAGGTTGGCAGCCCATTATTTTAGAATGCCTGAATGGTTGTTTTCAGAGGTGGGGCCATCTGTGCAGCTCATACCCCGTACTGTAGCAACAGGTAGGGTATGGGGGCTAGGTCTAGCTGGCTGATAATGGGTAAGAGCAACCTGCAGTACTCAGTGACAGCACAGAATGAACACAACCTGGCCTGTGATGCGAGGTGTGTGCCACCAATCCTGCCTGGGCACTGTGTGACCTGACCCAGATCTGCCAGACTTGCATCACAGGCACACTGTAGATATACGCAAGGTGAGATCCTTAATTTACATGAAGGTGCCCTCTGCCTTTGAAGTAAACGATCTGTTTCTTCCTCAAACAAAAAATATATATTTGGAAGGATAGCTCAGGGGCAACGCACTTGCTTTGGGGACAAGAGGATGCAGTGCAACATGGGTTCAGTTCTGGAGGAGGCTGGCAGTAAGCAAGATATAAAGGACCAACGAAAATAATAAAATAGGACTTTCCTAAGGGTGTGGTCATGGAGCTGCTGCTGCTGCTGTTTACATTTTAAAATAACAAAACCTGCATTTACTGTGCCCTGCAACACATTTGTCCCTCTAGCTATTTAATGTTATAGAGGCTGGTACTGGAGACATAAGATGTTGTACGTGTGACTTACAGATGTTGGGAGAGAGTGTTTGAGACATGTGTTGTAATAGAGTTGAAATGCATTGGATGCAGATACATGATGTTTGAGGAGGGTAATTGAGATTCACACTGTTGGGGTGTTGAAGGAGGGTACTGGAGACTTACGTTGCTGGAGGGTGGCACTGTGTAAACATGAAAGTGTTGGAGCAACACACTGGAGGTATAAGATGTTGGAGGGCGGAAGCGTGTGCCAGACATTTAAAGCAGTTGACAGAGGGCACTTAACGACTCACAGTGGATGGTGGGGTGCCTGTGGTGAAAATGTTTGGGGGATGTTCAGGCCCTGGGTCACTGGCGGGAGTGGGTTGCTGTGCAATGGTTCAAAGTGCACTATTGACAAGAAAACCCCTGCGTGTATTGTCCAAGTGTAAAAGCATGAAGTGATACAGCCTCTTATTGTCTTCTGGTTGGACTTGTGTTGGTCAGCTGCTGGTTCCAGTCTGTGGCCAGACACTTGGCAGGCACTGGATGTCTGCGCTTTGGGGTTTAGGCTTCTTTAAGATGCTTTGTTTGTTTACAGTTTAGCCTGTGTGATGTATAATAGTCTGGGTTGTTGTGTTGGACCCTCTGCTTATATTCACAGTAATTTGGTAATATGGGCCTATACACACTGATATTAACGCTACATATGGGGATCCATTCATGTATGAAATGTATAACATATTACAGTGATATCGTAACCATAGTTTTCTTAGTGTACTGAGGAACAGTGCTATGTGATGCCACTTCCTGTTTTGTCAAGGGGTGAAAGGTTGTGTGCCATCGCTTCCCGTGATGTCACTTGGCGGTGGGGTCAAATGACATCACTTCATGTGATGTCATCAGAGGTCACCGGTTGTGTGATGTCACTTCTGATACCCCTGGCATTTTGGTGACATGACATCCCTGATCTACCAGGAGCTACTTACATACATACATACATGTCACTAACTTTGAGTATGCTAATAAAGAAGAAGTAGGACAAACCTGGTACACATTTAAACATAATGAATCATTCATATTGGACAAAAAGTAAAAGTGTGCATCAAATATGTAGGTTAGATGTGCGTTGTGCTGGGTACTCGCACCTGGTTCCCCAGTGGTAGCTCCTGCCTACTCGGTGATGACCGACACGCTGGAGCTGGTTTTAGCTCCTGTTCATTGAATGCTAATTTTGAACTCTGATTTACTGCATGATTTATAATATTCAATATTAACTGTGTGTGCTGGCAACTTGTAATGATATGTACGGCACAAATAAGCAGTTAGATGGCAAAACCATGTTTTTACCACTACAACAACACAGATAATTTTTCAATTTGATATCAGAGTCTACCTGGTCCATAGTTTATAATGCTGGTCAAGTACGGTTTTGTTGGTGCACTCATCACTGCTTATAGTGCTAATCTCTATGGTTATCAGAAGCTAAAACTGTACAAGGAAGGACTACACATTCCATGATATATGTTGTATTACATTTCAAACAATACTTTCTGATTTTCTCTTTTAACTTAGAGCTCACCTGCCAGCCCACAGCCAATTGATGAAGTAAGTAGATGCAAACAGCAGAATATCTTTACTAACCATTTCCTTTCCTCAATAATCTCCGATTCCTATTCAACATGCTTTCTGCCAAAGACAAGGATCTCTCTCAGGTCCACACTAAAAGAATCCTATTTCAATTTGTGTTGTGTTTCCATCAATTAACTGGACTTGTGTGAAAAGTGTAGTTGCCCTTCTTCTAGGACTTTTTTGAGCCCATTCTACCAGACCTCATTCTAATAAGGGCATCTATTTTTGTGAGCAAATAGGTTTATCTACCCCCTTTGCTTTGCACTTTCAGCCCACCACATATTTTATCTTATTTTTTTACTCATCCAATTCTTTCATGGTTCTGAGCAACTTAAACCTACTGACTAGACTGTCAAAATATGCTTCTGGAGAACTAACTTTACTCCTGTTTCCCTTTTCTCTATATGGCCATTCCTTCTTTTACACCATGTAATCTGCCCTTTTTTTACATTGATGTGTCCCGTGCAAATCTGATCTGAGCAGTATATTGAATTTGATGTACTTTTATTAGAAATTATTTTCAGACACAAACATACAGGGAAAGCTAACAGTTATATTTTATTGCTCATACCCTCCACCACTGATGATGGGGAAAGAAGGGCATACCAAATTCCGTATCCATAATAATCAGTTAGAATTCCAGGTAATTGATGTATTAAACTAGAAAATGGAAGAGCGATTTATATATGTGTACTTAACATTATTTGTGTTTTTGTCTTTTCTTTTAGGATCCCTTTGAAGCTGACCACAGCATTGATCGAACTCTTGAGACCGCTGTTCAGAGGGTAACTATATTTAATTGTAGACATTCCTGTAATTAAGTTTTTAATTTTGCTCTTTTCAAAAGTGATTCGCACTTTTATTCAATATAGATTCTTAGCATCCTTTCTGGATCATTCGGAGTACACAGTCAATCAGAAACTTGGACTTCTGCCTGCCCTAACTTATTCTGCATTTCTCCATCTTGTTCTCTTTTCTGCTCTTGCCCTCAGCCTTCAAACCTGACTCCTTCTTCTTCCAATGCAACTGTTATCCCACAACATCTGCCTCTCATTACTGTGCCCAGCTTTTATGGTGTGCTCTATGTTCATTTATATACCCCAATCCTCCCTACCGCCCATGCCCCTAATTCTTTCTGCCAATGTGGAACTTCGGGGGAAAGTATGGCAGCTTATTGGGGACATTTCCGGCATGCCTTGCCTTTTGTATGCCACAGCCTATCACCACAAAGGAATGAGTTACTGACACTCGGATGGTGGAAGTAGAAGAACTGCTTGCCAGTATTCTTTTCATGCGTTTCCTTAGACGTAACCTTTTTATATAATTTTTCTTTCTTCATGAGTGTGATGCCAGAAATGTCTTATTGAGCGACAGGGCCTCCAGCCCTTGTCCTATCACTTCTCTCTGTGTGTTCTCCTTATGTGTTCTGCCACTGAGGTCCAGCCTGGACCTCTGGCAGTGCAGCTCTTCATTTTATCTATAGGTGAACAACACCCCACACCCATGGATACCCTTATGACACCCATTGGTGGGGGTACACCATTGTACCCCTTATGTGAATGTGTGTTTTTGGGCACCTGTGTGTTGCACACAGAACAAGGTATGGGCTGGTGGCAGCTACATGCTGACTTAGCAGTGGCTCTGAGTGTCCTCCATTTTTTGGATACCCAGGACATGCCATAGGAATCAATGGATTCCTACACAAAGACAAGATAGCCACTGTGGCCTCTTGATTTCTATTGCCTTTTACTCTGTTTCCCAAAGTCCAGGGAAGCACTGACTTTGTCTCTTCCTCCGGAATGGCTGTTCGATGGAAACACCATGTATGTCTCTGTTCCCTGTCCCCCTGACTGGATGTTGGGTGGAAATACCACATATGGCTCTGGGGCTGCTGCCTGTCAGAGTGACCAGAGCCTTCCCAGGTGTTGTGTGTTGTGGGACCCTAGCGGTGGGACACGTGTGAATGGAGTTGGGAGTCAACTCAAATTCTCTGTTGTGGGTATCTGGTTTCTGTGTGTGTGACACAATGAATGAGACAGCCCTGACAGAAACTGACATGAATGCAGTGCAATGTGCTGAAAGGCTGTGTACTTACCCCAATCCACATTCTTTGTTATGAGTGTCTGGGTGGAATGAATGGGCTGAATTCCTGCCTGCATAAATACCCTTCTGCATGATTGGCTGACTGAGTCTGGCTCAGCCAGAGTGAATGGGGAACAGATGTGTTTATCTGGGGACCTCTCACTTACCAATTTGTTTAGAAGCTGAAGCTGAAGCAAGAAGAAGCTGTTCCTTGAAGCCCAGCTGGAAGAGATTTCTGCTACTGTATTTCCTCAAAGTAATTTGAAAGCTGTCATGTCTCCCAAGCAGTGATCCAGAGAGGACCTGCGAAGGAGACCTCTCCCCGAGGTACGAGGGACCATCGTGCAAAGCTGCTGCTCTTTATCAAAGTTTCCTGGAAGACAGTCCTGTGTGTCTGCCATCCGGAGAAGGGGTCTTCGAAGTCCAGAAGAGGAATGCCGGACCTCTCAAGCCAGGGAAGACCATTGGTGTCGCCCCGGGTTTGTAGGTGCATTTTGTGACTGCTGGAAGCCGTTGCTGTCTACTGCCCCGTATGGGGGCTACCCTGGAATAATGCTGCTGGCCACCTAGAGTTGGGGAAGGAGATTAGGTGTGAGATTTTGCCCGAGATGTGGTTGGAAATGTGCGCGAATGTTAAACTCTGTGGTATTAATTTGGTCGAACGGTTGAGACAAATTAAGATTCTCAATAGGGTGTTTTGGAGTCCGGAACGAATGTTCAAAAGGGGGATGGTGGATTCGGATGAGTGCTGGTGTTATGGAAATGGATTGGGAAGTTTGGAACATCTGCTTTGGGAATGTATGCGTGTGCGGGGATTTTGGCATGATGTTTGTTGTGTCTGTCTGCGTGTTTTGAATCTGGATGTTGAGTTGGATTTCATGACGATGATTTTGGGAGGTGGTGAGTTGCTAGAGGATCTCTCTATTTCGCGGAAAAAATTTCTGCTCCGTGGTGCTAGTTTGGGCAAGAAGCTGGTTTTGAGGGGCTGGAAGACACGGATTGCACCTACAGTGGAGGATTGGATTGAGGGGATGTCTGATCTTGCAACTATGGAGAGGGTGATTTATAAGAGACAAGAGAAGTTAAGATTACATGAAAAGATTTGGGATGACTTTCTGAGTTTATACTAGTTCTTTGATGGTTATTTGTATATTGTATTCTGCGTGTAATTAACTGTTTTGTTTGGTTGTATTAACTGACTTGCTTGTTTATCTTTGAGTAAATCTTACAAATAAATAAATAAATGAAAAAAAAGAGAAAGTTCTGAACTGCCAAAGAACATTTGAAAGAACATCCTTGCTGTCAAGACTGACCACTTTTTCCTGCCGGAAAGAGTCCAGAGTCGTTGGCTGCAGTGGAAGGTCCGTTAGTGGGTTTTCCACAACCAGTAGCTAACGAAGATGTCTGGAGTGTCCAGACTTGGTGAGTGTCAGGGTCCGGCTTGACTGAATTCCACAGGAGCTGATGCTGGCCCCACAGACCCTCACCAAGAGTTCACCTCTCAACCCTTAAATATAAGCTGAGCTGAAAACCCCAAGAAAGGGAAAGGGGAATTTGGAGAAAATAACAACGGAGACACTGCAGCCCTTCAACCGTCTGGTAGGCTCTGGTATCTGTGGTAAACAAATACACCTGGTTACTTATATGATAAGAAAACTTCTTTTCTAAAATGATTCTAAATAAACTCTAAACTCCTTACCTCTTAAACCTCAGTAAACGACTTAGAGGTTTGTAATCTTTGTGGAATATCTTGTAAACACATCTTGTGTTGTGCATATAGTTCAAGCCAATCAAGTCTCTTTAGAATCCTAAAGTGATGGCCTTTGCAACATCTTTTCAGAACTAGATATTCTTCTTGCTTCAAAGTTCTTTTAACCTTATGTAGTTTTCAATGCTTTAATAAATTGCAGTCTTTCTCTGAAAGTATCGAATTCCATTTGCATAAATTACTTTAAATAATATTCTTTAACTTCCTGGAATACTGCTTTCTTTCTGCGTGTGAATTGTTTCCTTATTTACACAAAGAACATATAGTTTCTTCCTTAATAAGCGTGTGCGATAAACACGTGAAATCAGAAGACGTGAAGAATTTTCCTTGCGTTTAAAATACACACGCGATTATTTACAAAACCTGCGCGCGTGAAAAAATACGTAAACGCGATAAAAAATAACACGCGCTGGTTAAAATGGACTCGCGCTCTATCGCAACCCAACACGCGCTTTCTCATGAGACGTCTTTCACGTAAAAAATGCACACGCGCTAAAATTCACTTGCGCAATTCTTTTGGGCACGCGCTCTATCGCAAAACCACACGCGCTTTCTCAGGAAATGTCTTTCACGTAAAAAATGTACACGCGCTAAAATTCACTCGCGCAATTCTTTTTTGCACGCGCTCTATCGCAAAACCACACACGCTTTCTCAGGAAACGTCTTTCACGTTAAAAATGTACACGCGCGCTTTCAAAAACACGTAAACAACGACTTGCGAGCTTGCGCACACATTAAACAGTCTTGAAGAACATTACACGCAGTTAATAAACTTTAAACTCCTACGCACAATCTTCAAGCTTGTTTTCCTTATAATAACTTTAACTGTAAATGTCTCTTTCCTCAAATGAATTTGAAACTTGTTTACTCTTTAAGTTTTCTTATAAAAGAAAATGAAAGTTCACTGTGACAATCTTAAAATCTTTAAAAGAACGATCCCACCTGATGACTTCTTGTTCAAACTGGATCAGCAAACGATATTCTTACTTCTTTGGTAGATTTTCTGAGTTCTGAAGAGGCCTTACTTAAGGAGCATAACTAATGTACAACCAGCCACTGAATTTCTCGGGATCAAAGGCAGTTTAGAATCTTGCTCACCTCCCAAGAATCAAACCCATTGTCCTCTCCACCAACCAGGCAAACCAAACATATCATTGTTCCTTTAACCAATCAGATTAAGTTTCTTTTGCTCCATCTTGACTTGGGCAAGCACAATGTTAATTCTATGTACAAACTCTTCCTGTTACTAACCCAGCCAGTTCTGAAAGCCCAACTAACCCCGCCAGCTCTGAAGGCACAATGTTAATCTGTTACTGTTACTAACCCAGCCAATCCTGACAGTACCCCCCTCTTCAAAGCCCTGTCCCAGGGCCTGGCTTAGCAGGGAACCTTTTGTGAAACTGTTTTATCAATTGAGGGGCATGTACATCTACTTGATCCTCCCAAGATCTTTCCTCAGGACCGTATCCCTGCCAGTCAATAAGATAATGCAAGGTACCTCTAACAATCCTGGAATCTAAGATTTTCTTAACTTCAAACTCTTCGTCATTTTCCTCTGTGTAAACTGCTGGTGGTGGTTTTCCCAATCTAGTTCCTGACACACAAGGTTTCACTAAGCTGACATGAAATGTAGGGTGACTTTTGATACTTGCGGTAATTTCAGTTTGATTGCTACGGGATTTATTATTCTTTCTATTTCAAATGGACCAATAAATCTCGGACTAAATTTAGTTCTTCCCTTTAAACGTAGGTTTTTTGTGGACAGCCAAACTTTTTGACCCACCTGATAATGTGGTGCTTTACGACGTTTCTTATCACCAAATGTCTTAAATCTTAGCTTACTTTTTTCCAAAGTTTCTTTAGCTTTCACTAAACCATCTCTAATACAAGTCAATCGCTGCTCAACCTCTGGATTGGAATACTCAGATGGCAACACTTCTTTCAAAAATCGTGGGTGGAAACCATAATTGCTAAAAAATTGGGAATACTTAGTAGAATCCTTGACAGAATTGTTATAACTAAACTCTGTTAGCCAAAGAAGATCTACCCAACTTCCTCTTTCTTGCCAAAAAGCTCTAATATATTTTTCCAACTCCTGATTTACTCGCTGTCATGATCTCTGCTTCCAAAAGGTCAGGGTTTTCCCAACTCCCTTGGAAGCAGATCCATAACCCAGGTTCCGAGTGCCAACCAGTCCCAATGGGGACCTTTTGGACCCAGTCCTGGCGCCAGTGGCACCAGGCTCATAAATATGCCCAGTCCCAGCGCTGGAAGCGCCGGGCTCATAATGCTTGGGTGGACTTACCTGCAGCAGACCATGCTGCTTACTTGCCTGCCAGTTGAGCCTCTGATCCTCTTCTGTTTGGAACTACTTTTCCTGTTGGGTGGGGCTGGAGCCACTCCCTAGATGCAGAACACTGGAACTCTTCTGGAAGGCAGAAACTCTTTTCTTACCAGGAACTCTTTTCTTACTTAGGCGTGGCTGTGGAAGGAGACACCTAAGCACTACAGGAGGCTATTTAAACCACACCCGGTGGATGAATCTTGCTTTGCGTTATTCTGCATCCTCTGCAGCAGAACGCTCATCGTGTCTTCTGCATCTGATCCTGGGCCTAAGGAAAAAGGCTTACCATCCTGAATCCAGTCTTCAGCAACACCTATAAAGACAAGAAAGAACAGGTTAGCATTCCGGCATCTGAAAGGCAAAGGCTTACCTACTCTTCGTGCGCTCCGGAGGTCTTCACACTGTATTCCGGCATCTGAAAGACAAAAGCTTACCAACTCTTCGCACGCTCCGGAGGCCGTCGGCGCTGCATCCCGCATCTGAAAGACAAAACAAGGTGCGTTTAAAGACATTGGGGAACTTTAATACTCACGTGCCATTACTCCTTTCCACATCTAACCCAGTGGGTATCCCGGCACCCTGCAGCCGCTCCGAACTTGTACCTGCAAAATAAAAAGACAGTTAGAGCGCATTGTGAAGCTGGCAACAAGCGCTTACTTACGTGCTTCCAGGCGCTTCTATTCATCACACGGGCTCCATCTTCAAGGCACTTCAGCCTGTCATCCGCCATCGCCGGAACCCTGCAAAACAAGAGACATCATTATTAAAGACTTTAAAGACATTTGAGTTACTCGAAACTTACCGTTCGTGCAGTAAACGACGGACAGCAGTCCTCTGAAGTCAAGAGGCCTGCGCTACCTATCCGGTGAAGAAACTGGTTACAGCACCCTGCCCCGAGGCAGATGGAGAGCTCGGCATTCACTTACCTAAGGTGAGAGCGTTAACCTGTGGGGGTCTACAGGAGAGGAGAAGAGGAAAGAGATAGGGACACCCCAATAACCCCAGTTCATTAACCCCGTATTTTCTATCTGCAGACATCTTACTCTGCACGTCAGGCATACAGGGCACAGAGGTCCAGCCCAAAGAGCCAACCGGGTGCTGCACATCACCTTTGAAGATACGGTAGTCGCCCAGTCAAGACCGGCGCCTCTGCGAGAATCAGGTGAGCGTTACAGAACGCAAAGCCTACCGCAAAACACTCGCCCAGGCGCTATGGAAACCTCGGATACTGACCACCTAGCCCGGTTACTTGGGGAACTAAGGGCAGAAGTGCATGCAGCTCGTCAGGAAACGAACGCTCTAAGAAGGGAACTAATTATTTCCAAGGAGAGAACAGATGATCTTGCTAGACAATTGCTACAGTCACAAGCCGGACAGACCCCGCTACCCGCATCAGGGGCAAATCTTCCTTCAACATCCTCTATGAATCCAGTGCAGATCAACCTACCTGGGAATGTACCTCTGGCTCCGCCCGAACGATTTTCTGGTGACCCAAAGAGGTTTGCGGTATTTATCAATCAGTGCCGGTTGCACTTCTTATGCCGGCCAGCAGCCTTTCCAACTGATCAAGCTAAAGTAGCTTTTGTACTTTCGTACCTTAGTGGCAATGCGGCAGACTGGTCGATCCCTCTAGTTAATCAAGATGATCCGGTTCTCCATGATTTTCAAGCCTTTCAGTTTAGTATGGAAAAACTGTTCGCAAGACATGCACAGGGGCAGGCCTTGGACAATGAGCTTCTTTCGTTGCGACAGGGTAATCAAGACCTTTTGGCTTATATTGCATCTTTCAATAGACTAATAGTGGAAACTCAATGGCCTGAGGACAAAAGGATTACGCTGTTTTATAGAGGTCTACGTGGAGAGCTCAAAGACGTTTTAGCCCAAGTAGTGAATCCCCCACAAGACTGTTCGGATTATATAGACTTGGTCGTTCAAATAGATCACAGACTGCAGAACAGGAAGGCCGATCATTCCAAGTTTGATGCCCGAGTATTTTCCAAACCGCCAACTCCTTCCAAAGGAGTAGACTCCGGGGAACCCATGCAAATAGGGGGTCTGAAAGGTCCTCTAACACAAAGGGAGCGGGAAAGGAGAAAACAGTTGCAATTATGCCTATATTGCGGAAACTCAGGGCACTTTCTTCGAGACTGTCCGGTGAAACCTGCCAAGAAGGCAGTAGGAGCTGCAGTTACCACAGTTACAAACTCTGAGCAGGGAAACGACCTTGCCCGACAAGAATAGAGGTCCTCTTGCCGAGCGTGAAAACCAGTTCCGTGACCTCGCATTTCGTGATACCTATGGTCCTCATTAGCCCTGATAATCCGGATCGATTACATGCAATTGAAGCTTACGTCGACAGCGGTGCCATCGGCAATTATGTGGATCATGAAATGGTTTTGAGGATGAATCTAACTCTTTGTCCCAAGGCTGTAAAGGACGTCATTACTACGGTGGATGGTACGGAGATAGCCTCCGGGCCAGTAACGCATACCACTCAAGAGGTGACGCTAGTAAGTCAAGATGGACACCATGAGAAGATCGTGTTCGATGTGATCAAGGCCCCTCAGTTCCAGATTATTCTAGGAATACCTTGGTTAGAGAAACACAATCCTCTGATCGATTGGCGAGCAAGAACGGTCCAGTTTCCAGAATGTGTCTCTACTTGTCACCCTCCACCTGGTGTTGCACTGGCAGCAATTTCTTCAGAGACTCCCCAGTTACCTCCCGAATACCTAGAATACCAAGATGTTTTCCGGAAGGAGCAGGCTAACTCTCTACCTCCTCATAGGTCTTATGACTGCCAGATAGACCTGATACCTGGATCTACTCCTCCTTGTAGTAGAATTTATGCCCTCACCGAGCCTGAGAACCTTCACCTTCGACAATACCTGGATCAATACCTGGCAAATGGGTTTATTCGTCCTTCCAAGTCCCCTTCCTCTTCAGCTTTGTTCTTCGTTCCAAAAAAGGAAGGAGACCTTAGAACTTGTATCGATTATCGCTCCCTGAACCAGATCACCGTTAAGAATAGATATCCGTTACCTTTGATCCCTGAACTCCTGGACCAAGTCAGAAAAGCATGCATATATACAAAGCTGGATCTTAGAGGAGCTTACCACTTGGTACGAGTAAAAGAGGGCGATGAATGGAAGACGGCCTTCCGCACCAAGTATGGGCTATTTGAATATCAGGTCATGCCCTTCGGACTTTGCAATGCCCCGGCCGCCTTTCAATATTTTATGAACGATGTCCTCAGAGAGCTCATAGATGTGTGTGTTGTTGTTTACATCGACGACATTCTCGTTTATTCTTCATCGGAATCTGAACATCGGAAACACGTGAAAATGGTCCTCGAAAGATTGCGTCAACACAAACTTTTCGCTAAGTTGGAAAAATGTGTTTTCAACGTGACTGAAGTTGAATTCTTGGGATTCATATTATCGCCTGGCGGAGTGCGTATGGATTCAAAGAAGGTCGATGCAGTTCTCAAATGGCCATCACCATCTTCCGTAAAAGGTGTGCAAAGCATGTTGGGCTTCGCTAACTTTTACCGCAGGTTTATCCCCGAGTTCTCTCAAATAGTCCAGCCCATCACTGCCTTGTTAAAGAAAAACAAACGTTTTGAATGGTCTACCGAGGCGGAACAAGCTTTCCAGGATTTGAAGACTAAATTTATCTCTGCACCAATCTTAAAACACCCTCGCCCCGAACTCCCCTACATCGTGGAAACTGATGCTTCAAGCCTTGCCATGGGGGCAGTTCTATCACAAAAGGACCCGGTAACCAATCAGTTGCATCCCGTGGCATTTTGGTCCCGCAAATTCTCGCCTCCTGAAGTCAATTACACGATTACTGACAAGGAACTTCTGGCTATCAAGTCTGCCTTTAAGGCTTGGCGGCATTATCTGCTGGGGGCCCGACACACCGTTACTGTGATTACGGATCACCGAAACCTGCAATATTTGAAAACCGCAAAAGCCCAATCCTCTAGACAACTCTGTTGGGCATTATTCTTTGCCGAGTTTGACTTCATAATTACCTATCGACCTGGTACAAAAAACGGTAAAGCCGATGCCCTTTCTCGGATGGGAGTGGAAGAACACTTGATCAACCCTAAACCTGTACCAATCATTCCCGAACAAAGAATTCTGGGTGTAATCGCCACAGAATCCATAGAGGAAGTTAAGGATAAAGCCAGGCAACTTGTAACTCCAGCAGACATACAGAATTGGCATCTGCAGGGAAAGGACTTTGCAGTAAAGGACAACTTATTGTATTTCCAAGAACGATTATACCTACCCAGCACAGATTTACAGAAAAAAGTAATCTCTTGTTATCACGACTCTTTAATGGAAGGTCATCCCGGTATAGCCAAGACCTCAGAAAAGATCAAGCGCTACTTCTGGTGGCCGTCTTGGAAAAAAGATATCAGAGACTTTATAATGTCCTGTGGAGTATGCGCCCAAAACAAGAGTCAAAAGGAAAGACCAGCAGGCCTCTTACGCCCTATTGACATCCCACCTCGCCCTTGGCATACGCTTTCTATGGACTTCATCACCGATCTACCTCCATGCTCCGGATACAATACGATTCTAGTAATCGTGGACTTATTCTCCAAGATGGCGCATTTCATTCCGCTCAAAGGCTTGCCAACAGCAGCAACTCTGGCCCGAGAATTTCTCGAAAACATCGTCCGACTGCACGGTTTTCCTTCGGTTCTAATTTCGGATCGAGGTAGTCAATTTATTTCTCATTTTTGGCGAAGTTGCTGTCGGTCGGCTCAAATTGATGTGAGACTATCGACCAGTCACCACCCTCAGACTGACGGACAAACCGAGAGGACCAATCAAACTCTGGAACAGTATTTACGCTGCATGCTGCAACAAACTGAAAAAACTTGGAAAGATATCCTTTGGATAGCCGAGTATGCCAACAATAACTCTGTCCATTCGGGAACTGGGAAAACCCCGTTTTTTCTTTTGTACGGCAGTCACCCTCGAACCTCTGAGTTGGATCCCCTCCAAGATCTTGAAACACCAGCAGTAGACTACCTGCATTCTACAATCACCCAAGCCTTTAAGGAAGCTGTTTCTCACCTTCAAAGGGCTAAAGAACAATACAAGAAAGGAGCAGATCAACATCGGAAGGAAGCCCCTCACTATCAAGTAGGGGATCAAGTCTGGTTATCCACCAAATATCTATCTCTAAAAGGGCCACGCACATTCAACCCAAGATACCTTGGTCCCTATTCCATCACTACCATAGTAAACCCAGTAGCGGTCAAGTTGGACTTGCCCCCGCACATGAAGATACATCCGGTCTTCCACGTCTCTCTATTAAAACCCGTGCAACCTCAAACCCGACTAACCAAATCTCCAAAACCTATCCTAGTTGATGGAGAACTCGAGTTTGAAGTCAAAAGCATTCTGGACTCCAAGATCTCCAAATCTAAACTATTCTACCTAATTGACTGGAAAGGCTACGGCCCCCAAGAGAGATCCTGGGAACCTGCTGAATATGTCCACGCTCCTCGCCTAATCAAAAGATTTCACCGAACATTTCCTGACAAGCCAAAACCCCCGGAGAAGCCCGGTTTGGGAGGGGCCTTGAGGGGGGGTACTGTCATGATCTCTGCTTCCAAAAGGTCAGGGTTTTCCCAACTCCCTTGGAAGCAGATCCATAACCCAGGTTCCGAGTGCCAACCAGTCCCAATGGGGACCTTTTGGACCCAGTCCTGGCGCCAGTGGCACCAGGCTCATAAATATGCCCAGTCCCAGCGCTGGAAGCGCCGGGCTCATAATGCTTGGGTGGACTTACCTGCAGCAGACCATGCTGCTTACTTGCCTGCCAGTTGAGCCTCTGATCCTCTTCTGTTTGGAACTACTTTTCCTGTTGGGTGGGGCTGGAGCCACTCCCTAGATGCAGAACACTGGAACTCTTCTGGAAGGCAGGAACTCTTTTCTTACCAGGAACTCTTTTCTTACTTAGGCGTGGCTGTGGAAGGAGACACCTAAGCACTACAGGAGGCTATTTAAACCACACCCGGTGGATGAATCTTGCTTTTCGTTATTCTGCATCCTCTGCAGCAGAACGCTCATCGTGTCTTCTGCATCTGATCCTGGGCCTAAGGAAAAAGGCTTACCATCCTGAATCCAGTCTTCAGCAACACCTATAAAGACAAGAAAGAACAGGTTAGCATTCCGGCATCTGAAAGGCAAAGGCTTACCTACTCTTCGTGCGCTCCGGAGGTCTTCACACTGTATTCCGGCATCTGAAAGACAAAAGCTTACCAACTCTTCGCACGCTCCGGAGGCCGTCGGCGCTGCATCCCGCATCTGAAAGACAAAACAAGGTGCGTTTAAAGACATTGGGGAACTTTAATACTCACGTGCCATTACTCCTTTCCACATCTAACCCAGTGGGTATCCCGGCACCCTGCAGCCACTCCGAACTTGTACCTGCAAAATAAAAAGACAGTTAGAGCCACTGTGAAGCTGGCAACAAGCGCTTACTTACGTGCTTCCAGGCGCTTCTATTCATCACACGGGCTCCATCTTCAAGGCACTTCAGCCCGTCATCCGCCATCGCCGGAACCCTGCAAAACAAGAGACATCATTATTAAAGACTTTAAAGACATTTGAGTTACTCGAAACTTACCGTTCGTGCAGTAAACGACGGACAGCAGTCCTCTGAAGTCAAGAGGCCTGCGCTACCTATCCGGTGAAGAAACTGGTTACAGCACCCTGCCCCGAGGCAGATGGAGAGCTCGGCATTCACTTACCTAAGGTGAGAGCGTTAACCTGTGGGGGTCTACAGGAGAGGAGAAGAGGAAAGAGATAGGGACACCCCAATAACCCCAGTTCATTAACCCCGTATTTTCTATCTGCAGACATCTTACTCTGCACGTCAGGCATACAGGGCACAGCGGTCCAGCCCAAAGAGCCAACCGGGTGCTGCACATCACCTTTGAAGATACGGTAGTCGCCCAGTCAAGACCGGCGCCTCTGCGAGAATCAGGTGAGCGTTACACTCGCTCTGTTTGGCCGTTGGTCTGTGGATGATAACCTGAAGAAAGCTTTACCTCAATTCCCAACTCTGTACAGAAAGCTCGACAAAACTTAGAAATGTACTGAGACCCTTGATCTGATACAATTTGTGTTGGTAGACCATGTAATCGTACCACTTCTTGCTAAAAACTTTTTGCCAGATTCCTTGCAGAAGCCTCTCCTTTCATGGGAATGAAATGCCCAGCTTTAGTTAGTAAATCCACAACTACTAATACTGTAGTGTAACTTTGATCTTTAGGAAGATCTACAATATAATCCATAGAGATTGTAAACCAAGGACTAGGGGGTACTGGTAACGGATTTAATAACCCAGATGGTTTTCCTCCTCCTGACTTTACTCAAGCACAAACTTCACATGTTTTCACATAGTCTTCAATATCTTTTTTCATTTCTTTCCACCAAAACTTTCTTTCAACCAGTTCAATAGTCTTACGAATTCCAGGGTGACCCACCAACTTGGATTCATGACATTCTTGCATAATTTCCTTTTGCAGTTCCTTGCTTGGAAGGTAAATTTTAGAATGGACACATGGAAATCCTTCAATTAAATGTCTTCCAGAATCCTCCGCTAACCAAGATTGAATTTCATCTTCTGGTAATTCCTTTTGAATCTTTTTAAGAAGCTGATTCTCTTCCTTTGTAGTACTTAGAATACATTTTTCTTCTGCAATCACTGGTTCTGGTAATAATTTATTTTCAACTTCTCCCGAAGATCCTTGTCGGGATAAAGCATCCGCTTTACCGTTTAACCGCCGAGCTTGAATGTTATCACAAAATCGTATTCTGAAAAGAAAAGTGACCACCTAAGTTGTCGAGGTGATAGTGTTCGAGCAGATTTCAAAAACAGAAGATTTCTATGATCGGTTAAAACGGTTACTGTGAATCTTGCTCCTTACAGATAATGCCTCCATTCCTGAAATGCCCTCTTGATTGCCAGGAGTTCTCTGTCAGTAATTGTGTAGTTCACTTCTGCTGGAAGCAATTTCTTAGATAGATAGGCCACAGGATGCAACTGTCCAGTTTCAGGATGCCGTTGAGAAAGCACTGCTCCAATTGCAACATTAGAAGCATCTGCCTCCACAAAAAATGGTTGTGAAGGATCTGGGTGTAATAAGATCGGTCCAGATGTAAAACAGTTCTTCAATGTTTTGAAAGCTTGATCCGCTTCATCTTTCCACTCAAATTTCATTCCTTTCTTCAATAATTTGGTGATAGGAGCAACAGTTTGAGAGAAATTTTTAATGAATCTCCTGTAAAAGTTTGCAAAGCCCAGGAAGCTTTGGATATCTTTAACACAAGTTGGAGTTGGCCACTGTTCAACTGCCTTAATTTTCTTCATATCCATTTCTAAACCTTTGGGAGAAATCATAAAACCTAAAAATTCCACTTCCATGGTATGAAATTGGCTCTTTTCTAACTTAGCAAATAGTTTATTCTCCCTTAGTCGCTGTAACACTTTCTTTACATGTTCTTCATGTTGCAGTAGATCCTTAGAATAAATGAGAATGTCATCTATGTATACTACTACAAAGATGTCAATAAAATCTCTTAAAACCTCATTTATAAAAAATTGAAAGGCAGCAGGAGCGTTACACAATCCGAATGGCATTACTTGATATTCGAAAAGACCAAATTTTGTTCGAAATGCCGTTTTCCATTCATCACCTTGACGTACTCGCACCAAATGATATGCACCACGAAGATCTAGTTTGGTAAATACTGAGGCTCCTTGAATCTGGTCTAACATTACATATATTAAGGGCAGAGGATATCTGTTTTTAATTGTTATCTTATTTAATGCCCTATAATCTATGCATGTTCGTAAAGTGCCTTCCTTTTTGGGAACAAAAAATAGTGGAGAAGCTGCTGGCGATTGAGAGTGCCTGATGAACCCCTTATTCAAATTTTCTTGGATGTAATCTTTCAAATGTTGATTTTCTTTTTCTGTTAAGGCATAGATGTGACTGCAAGGAATGTGGGCCCCTGGTTCTAAATCAATTTTACAGTCATACTCTCTATGAGGAGGTAATTCATTAGCTTCCTTTTCACTAAACACATCATTGAAATCATGGTAACACTTTGGTAATTCTCCCATTACAGCCCCTATAGAATGTACTATAGTTCCCAAATTCACCAAACCTTTCACTACTTCTGAACAATTACCACTAGAAACATTTTCCTGAACTACTTCTTTACAACAATTTGTAACACAAAAAGCAGAATCCAATTTCACCACTCTTCTTCCCCAATCAATCTGAGGGTTATGATACGTCAGCCAAGGCATTCCCAAAAAATATTTTCAACTGTGGAGTGTCAATTAATTCAAACACAATTTCCTCCCAGTGTCCTCCAATTTCCATTTCCAATGGGATTGTTGCGTGTGTAATTAAACCTGATGTCAGTTGAGACCCATCCACCGCTCTCACATACTCTGGTATATTTTTTACAACGTAAGGCACATTCATATCTTTAACCACATTCCAATCCATGAAGTTACCAGTGGCTCCTGAATCTATTACTACTGGACCACTTCCCTTTAATTCCTCTTTAATATACAAGGATACATTCAATGTAATATGTGGTACCGCTGCTTGGATGGTATTTGCCACTTGCTGATTTCTGGAGCTGTTAGTAGATGCAGAAGTTTTTGGACACCAAGGGCAATTTCCAACAATGTGTCCTGATTTCCCACAATATAAACATAAATTATTCTGTCTTCGCCTATCCTTCTCCTCCTTAGTTAAAGGACCTCTCACTTTATTTACTCTCTCTGCATTCCTAATTCTCAATTCTTTATTTACAAATTCTAATCTTCCTTTATCAACTCTAGGGAAAACTCTGGGTTGCTCAACTCCTCCTCTTCTACGCTCAGCCTTGCGTTCCCCTAATCTATAGTCAATTTGTATGACAAGATTAATTAAATCCTCACATGAAGTGGGTCTATTAACAATTGTAGATAAGGCATCTTTCAATTCCTCCTTCAAGCCTCTATAGAATAAAGAGGATTGCTTCTCTTCTGGCCAATTGCTCTCTAATACTAAAGATCTGAACTGTGTGATGTAAGACACTAAATCTTTGGTTCCCTGTTTTAACTCTATTAGTTCTCCATCTACTTCTTGAGATAATTGGCTTCTGTCAAACATCTTTTTAAATTCTAACTTGAAAGCTAACAAGTTCTTTAGTATAGGATTCTCTTGACCAACCAATAATACTGACCAAGTTGCCGCCTCACCAGTAAGGTAAGACAGCATAAAAGCTATTTTAGAAGCATCTGTGTTAAAAGCTTCAGGTCTACAAAGGAAATGAAGTTCACACTGTGGGCCTCATCACGACTTGGGCGGTAACCCTTAAAATCGGCGTTAGCGCTCATAGCGCCGATTTTAAGGGTCCGTCGGATCAGGACTCCTAATACCGCCGGCGGATTAACAGCCAGCGCAAGGACAGCTGGCTGTACAAGCGCCGGCCATAACAGCGCCAGGAACCCTTAGCGCTAAAACATCATCGATCAGGAGTCCGGCGTAAGCGCTATTAGCGCCATGAAAGTGGCGGATAATCCACCGAAAATACCTCCAGCAAAAAGCTGGAGGTAACAGTACACAGGCCACAGCAATGAGGGCCCAGGTGTAAGCAATGCAATCCAGAGGCCTACAAAGGACCCACCCATGCACAACACCCCCTCCCCAACACCATGCTGCCATTTGGAACCGGGAGCCTTGATGTCGACTACTACCTGCTGCGCCTGGAGCTACAGAGGCCAGTCAACCAGGCCAGGGTCCTGGGAGTGTAGGGGGCAGTGGGGATGAGGAGAAGGAGGATGAGAGCAGCAGCAGCAAGGTGCCCAGCCATCCCCAGGGTCAGGCCAACACCCTGGGCACTAACTGATGGTCAGTTGGTGACAGAATATCCGCTGGACAGGGCAACCATCACCCAGTTGCTGGACACAATCCGGGGGACATATGCAGCCGCATATCCAGCAGCACGGCAGTACCTCCCCTAGTGAATATCGTGTCTGTGCTACTATCACTTGGGACTGGCAGCGACCACCATACCGTTGCCATGATGCATGGAATGGTCCAGTCCACATTCAGGTCCATGCTGGTACCGGTGCTTGATGCACTGTTGAATCATGTGAACGAACACATTGCATTGCCAGCCGCACAGGCACAGGTGCACCAGATAAAGGGTCAATCCCATGCCATTGCCCAAGTACCGAATGTAATAGAAGCCCTGGACTGCACACATGTGGCACTTGTACCACCCCAGGCACATGACGCTGCCTACAGAAACCGGAAACTGTACCATTCCCTCAATGTGCAGGTGACATGTGGCCCTGACCTCACCTTCAGCCACTGCTGTGCCCGCTACCCAGGATCCACCCACGACTCCATGCTCCTACGCAACAGTACCCTGCCAGCGTACATGGAAAGGCACCAAGGGCAAAACACATGTCTACTGGGTGAGTACAAATGTATACCACAAAGCATGTCAATCCACAACTGATGTTGCCTGACACCGAATCCATCATTCCCAAAAGTCAGTAGCATCACAGCAGCATACACATACAAGCAGAAAGCACGATGAACCTTGGACATGTCCAACACAGCAGAACACACCCATGCAGGATGTAAGTCATGTAGCGGCACCGTGACATATGGAATACCCACCACAACAAAGCCTTCAGTGTGAGTAGCACCATGTTTCCCAACCCTGACACACTCCAGACATCCCACCCTGGCCACCCGACAGCAAAGAAATACCAAACCATCACCTGGCACATCCACGAATGCTCCACACATAAGTAGGCCGAGTGATGACAATGCACATCCCACAAACACTGTCCCCAAAATGGCCTTGGGAATGCATTGAGAACAGTACAGAATAGTGAAGATCAGCAAATGCAACTGTAGGCCGATGGATTAGCAATGACACATGAGGCAGCCACTTCTGTCAAGCAGAAGTAGATGGAAGGGCCCCCTCATCCTGCGACATGTGAATGAGTACTGTTACATATCGAAACATAGCCGTACCAAGTGGAGACTACCCCATTGATTCAATCGTGCCCATAGGACAGCGCACTCCACAATGTCATAGGCCAAATGAGAAATATGACAAAATCACACTGGTGACAGGGCTCTGTACACCCACTGGACTTACCTTGTCCCCATACCGGCTTTCTCTCCCCTACATATGAATTTGGATATCCCCAGTACGCGTGGCTCATTACCCCTGTGCGTCACCCACACACGGCTGCGTAGCAGGCATACAACCTTGGCCATGCCCGTACATGGATCTATGTGGAGAGGGCATTTGGACTTTTGAAGGCACGCTCCCGGTGCTTTGACCGCACAGGAGGTGCTATGATGTATGCTCCAGAAGAAGCCGTGAAATTTCACTGACATGTGCCATGCTGCACAACATCTGCTGTTGCAGAAATGTGCCACTGCCCCCTGATGCTCATGTGCAGCCACCTGAGGATGGCAGTGAGGACGATGAAGGTCCAGAAGGTGTAGCACATGCAAAAAGGGTGGTCCTGAGGGAAGGGGGGTTGGCCAGACAGGGATTGATTTATGGATTCTTTTCAAAATGGGTAATAGGTAAATACAGAATGTCACTTCTACATTGAATTGCATTTGTAACAATCACCACTGTCCATGCATTGTGATTTTTTTAACGTGATTTATTATTCCCTCAAACAATCCCCCACCCCCCAGTGAACACCCAACAATCCCCCCTCCCCCCAGTGAGCACCCAACAATCCCCCCTCTCCCCAGTGAACACACAACAATCCCCCCTCCCCCCAGTGAACACCCAAAAATGTGCTGTTGCCTAATCAGGCCAACACCAATGATGCCATGCACCTCTATGATGGGCGCGGGCGCTTCCCTCTCCCAGGACCCTCCGGTGTGTGTGCCCTCAGGTGGCGCAAGGACCGGCGCCTTGGAGATGGGTCCAGTGAACCCTCTGTTGGTGTTGTTGAGGTCGAGGGCACGGAAGCACTGCCCATCATGTGTTGGCGCATGAGGGCATTGGCCTCACGTTGTTGCTCTGCTAGGGCAGACACAGCCTCCGTTAATTCACGGACCCTCTGGCCAAAGCCTGTGAGGGCAGCAGTGCATTGTTGCACAACATGGCGCGTGCGTGCATTGTCCCGGGCAATGTACTTGCAACCATGCCGGATTGAGTTGCTCACAGCCTTGATATGGCGGCTCTGGACTTTGGCCATTGCTTCAACACGGGCCTGTTTGGCTTCAATTATGTCCAGGCGGCCCATTACTGCTTCCCCAGTTACAAGGCCCTCTCCTGGCGCGTCAGGTGGTGGACCGCGAATTGTGCGCTGTTGGGGGGGGGGGCTGCATGGTGACATGTCACCAGACCGGACTGGGCTGCTTGGCTCGCAACGATGGCTCTCAGGGCTCCCATATGACGGGGTGTCGACATCGGGCTGCGGTGTGCTGCAGCGGGGCACAGCCACATGCCGACTCCCTGCCTGCTGCCTGCCAGTGCTTGGCCTTCCATGGGCTGTGGATGGCCCTTCCCCATCACTGCTGCTGTGGGTGTGTGCTGCGGTGGCATGATGCCCACGTCAAGGTGTCACTCCCACATCCGGCTGCGAATCCGGCCTCTCTCCCTCGGCGTCGGGGCTATGGATGTAGGGTTCCGGTGAGCTGCCGGTAGCCTCCCTGCGGCCATGTGGCTGCCGCTGCTGTCTGGCGGGGCTGAGTTGGGGTGAGGAGGGTGTTCCACGGTGTTCTCTCACGTGGGTGCCGCCTCGGGGGGGGGTGCTGGTGGAGGCACGGTGTCCTGGGCGCATTGCTGTTGTGGCCTCATCATCAACGGCCTCTTGGGATCGACGTGTGCCTGTGGGGTACATAGGGGGTGGTTTGAGTACAATGCTACATACATTTGTGTGATGCAGGTCATGCCAACAAGTGTGAATGAAGACAGTGACAATGACGCATTCAACTTGTATTCTGTTCAGTCAACATGTGGGGCTTGTTGTGGATGTGCATGGAGGGACACAGCATGGGTAAGCGTGGTTGGGGGGGACTGCGCTCAGGCTTTTGTGGTTGTGTTGATGCACAGTACCACTCTACGTAGCTGTCCTATGGCTATGGGAGTCTATCCCCTGCCCCTGTCATTCATGCACTGCACGTACAGGGTCGTCTAGGCAGCACTGACGTTCTAGGGATGTGGCCCTCACTTACGGGTGTATGCAGTGCCTCAGACACATGTCTTCACTCTCATTCAGATGCATGTATTCGGGGATGGGACTCACCTGCCATTGGATCAATGCCAGTCCCTGCCTCCGCTCCACCGATGCCCTCAATGGTCCCAACATCAATGAGGGCCGTCAGTTTCTCCTCCCATGGTGTGAAGTCGGGGGGGGTGGTGGGCCTCCTCCTGTGGCCCTGCTTGCACTCCTGTGCTGGGACAGGATGCCTCTCACCCGAACCCGCAGGTCATTGAGCCGCTTGCGGCAGTCTTCACCATCCCGGGGCACGCGGCCAACTGCACTGACCCTTTGTGCCACGCTTTTCCATATTTGCCCTCTGCGCATTGCGCTTGTTTTGCGCTGCTGCAGCTCGTGGTGGTGAGTCAGTGCCTCATCCACAAGGACCTCAAGTTCTTGGTCGCTGAACTTAGGTTTTCTGACCCTATCCATGGCAGACTTGCCCCTGGTGCGCTCCTGACTCATTACTGCCTTCGGATGGAGTGGATGGCTTCCAGTGCTTGAGATATCTGACGGATTGTGATTTCCAAAATGGCCGCCGCTTTATTTCCCGTTCCGGCGGTGACGCGTTTCCCGCGCGCTATGAGCGCGACCTAGCGGTAGCGCACGGTGCGCCGGATTTAAGGGTTCGCGCTAATCGCGCTTACGCCTTGGACCGGGGTGCGTGCACGATTAGTCGTGATCTGGTGGATTATCCGCCAGGTGCCTTGGCGTTAACGCTATTTAGGTCCGGCGGATAATCCGCCACATTTACCGCCCAAGTCGTGATGAGGCCCTGTGTAAGGACAATCTGGCATTTCTTGGCATCTCCCCCAAAACGCTCTGGAGGTGCTAAGGGGACTGGACCTACAGGTATATTCAAACTTCCCCTACTTCTTCCCTGAGAACTCGTTCCTTCACCCAAATCCTCTCTAATTAACACTGGTAATTCTCTACTAGTATCCTCTGAATCTCTTGACTCCAAAGAAATTTCTTCACCCTTACGTGTAACCTTGGAGTTTAACTCTTCAAACTTGACTTGTAATTCCTGATTTTCTTTTCTCACAGCCCTCATTTCCTCCCTTAACTCTGAAAACATGTCCCTTATGGAACTTGCTAGTGCCTCTGTGGGATCCATATCAGCTCAGGTGGAAAATATTATCGTGGGCCTTTCATCCTGTCAGGGTCCGGCTTGACTGAATTCCACAGGAGCTGATGCTGGCCACACAGACCCTCACCAGGAGTTCACCTCTCAACCCTTAAATATAAGCTGAGCTGAAAACCCCAAGAAAGGGAAAGGGGAATTTGGGGAAAATAACAACGGAGACACTGCAGCCCTTCAACCGTCTGGTAGGCTCTGGTATCTGTGGTAAAGAAATACACCTGGTTACTTATATGATAAGAAAACTTATTTTCTAAAATTATTCTAAGTCAACTCTAAACTCTTTACCTCTTAAACCTCAGTAAAAGACTTAGAGGTTAGTAATCTTTGTGGAATATCTTGTAAATACATCTTGTGTTGTGCATATAGTTCAAGCCAATCAAGTATCTTTAGAATCCTTGTGATGGCCTTTGCAACATCTTTTCAGAACTAGATATTCTTCTTGCTTCAAAGTTCTTTTAACCTTATGTAGTTTTCAATGCTTTCATAAATTGCAGTCTTTCTCTGAAAGTATTGAATTCCATTTGCATAAATTACTTTAAATAATATTCTTTAACTTCCTGGAATACTGCTTTCTTTCTGCGTGTGAATTGTTTCCTTATTTACACAAAGAACGTATAGTTTCTTCCTTAATAAGCGTGTGCGATAAACACGTGAAATCAGAAGACGTGAAGAATTGTCCTCGCGTTTAAAATACACACGCGATTATTTACAAAACCCACGCACGTGAAAAAATATGTAAACGCGATAAAAAATAACACGCGCTGGTTAAAATGGACTTGCGCTCTATCGCAACCCAACACATGCTTTCTCATGAGACGTCTTTCACGTAAAAAATGCACACATGCTAAAATTCACTCGCGCAATTCTTTTGGGCACGCGCTCTATCGCAAAACCACACGCGCTTTCTCAGGAAACGTCTTTCACGTTAAAAATGTACACACGCGCTTTCAAAAACACGTAAACAACGACTTGCGAGCTCGCGCACACATTAAACAGTCTTGAAGAACATTACACGCAGTTAATAAACTTTAAACTCCTACGCACAATCTTCAAGCTTGTTTTCCTTATAATAACTTTAACTGTAAATGTCTCTTTCCTCAAATGAATTTGAAACTTGTTTACTCTTTAAGTTTTCTTATAAAAGAAAATGAAAGTTCACTGTGACAATCTTAAAATCTTTAAAAGAACGATCCCACCTGATGACTTCTTGTTCAAACTGGATCAGCAAACGATATTCTTACTTCTTTGGTAGATTTTCTGAGCTCTGAAAAGGCCTTACTTAAGGAGCATAACTAATGTACAACCAGCCACTGAATTTCTCTGGATGAAAGGCAGTTTAGAATCTTGCTCACCTCCCAAGAATCAAACCCATTGTCCTCTCCACCAATCAGGCAAACCAAACATATCATTGTTCCTTTAACCAATCAGATTAAGTTTCTTTTGCTCCATCTTGACTTGGGCAAGCACAATGTTAATTCTATCTACAAACTCTTCCTGTTACTAACCCAGCCAGTTCTGAAAGCCCAACTAACCCAGCCAGCTCTGAAGGCACAATGTTAATCTTGTTACTGTTACTAACCCAGCCAATCCTGACAGTGAGGGTCCAAGGTCCACTTCAGTGGTTGAGTTCAGGTCCCCAGAAGCTGTCCAGACATCTGTGCTGTGGCTGCCGTACCGAAAGTTGGAAAAACCACAATATTCCGAAAGCCAACAACAAAAGTGACGTTTGCACCCGTCACTGCCAGAAGCCGTCAAAAGAATTGCACGAATGAATTTTAGCGCGTGTACATTTTTTACGTGAAAGACGTTTCCTGAGAAAGCGCGTGTGGTTTTGCGATAGAGCGCGTGCCCAAAAGAATTGCGCGAGTGAATTTTAGCGCGTGTGCATTTTTTACGTGAAAGATGTCTCATGAGAAAGCGCGTGTTGGGTTGCGATAGAGCGCGAGTCCATTTTAACCAGCGCGTGTTATTTTTTATCGCGTTTATGTATTTTTTCACGCGCACGGGTTTTGTAAATAATCGCGTGTGTATTTTAAACGCGAGGACAATTCTTCACGTCTTCTGATTTCACGTGTTTATCGCACACGCTTATTAAGGAAGAAACTATACGTTCTTTGTGTAAATAAGGAAACAATTCACACGCAGAAAGAAAGCAGTACTCCAGGAAGTTAAAGAATATTATTTAAAGTAATTTATGCAAATGGAATTCAATACTTTCAGAGAAAGACTGCAATTTATGAAAGCATTGAAAACTACATAAGGTTAAAAGAACTTTGAAGCAAGAAGAATATCTAGTTCTGAAAAGATGTTGCAAAGGCCATCACTTTAGGATTCTAAAGAGACTTGATTGGCTTGAACTATATGCACAACACAAGATGTATTTACAAGATATTCCACAAAGATTACTAACCTCTAAGTCTTTTACTGAGGTTTAAGAGGTAAAGAGTTTAGAGTTTATTTAGAATAATTTTAGAAAAGAAGTTTTCTTATCATATAAGTAACCAGGTGTATTTGTTGAGCCTACCAGACGGTTGAAGGGCTGCAGTGTCTCCGTTGTTATTTTCTCCAAATTCCCCTTTCCCTTTCTTGGGGTTTTCAGCTCAGCTTATATTTAAGGGTTGAGAGGTGAACTCCTGGTGAGGTTCTGTGGGGCCAGCATCAGCTCCTGTGGAATTCAGTCAAGCCGTCCCTGACAGGATGAAAGGCCCACGATAATATTTTACACCTGAGCTGATATGGATCCCACAGAGGCACTAGCAAGTTCCATAAGAGACATGTTTTCAGAGTTAAGGGAGGAAATGAGGGCTGTGCGAAAAGAAAATCAGGAATTACAAGTCAAGTTTGAAGAGTTAAACTCCAAGGTTACCCATAAGGGTGAAGACATTTCTTTGGAGTCAAGAGATTCAGAGGATACTAGTAGAGAATTACCAGTGTTAATTAGAGAGGATTTGGGTGAAGGAACGAGTTCTCAGGGAAGAAGTAGGGGAAGTTTGAATATACCTGTAGGTCAAGTCCCCTTAGTACCTCCAGAGCGTTTCGGGGGAGATGCCAAGAAATGCCAGATTTTCCTTACACAGTGTGAACTTCATTTCCTTTGTAGACCTGAAGCTTTTAACACAGATGCTTCTAAAATAGCTTTTATGCTGTCTTACCTTACTGGTGAGGCGGCAACTTGGTCAGTATTATTGGTTGGTCAAGAGAATCCTATACTAAAGAACTTGTTAGCTTTCAAGTTAGAATTTAAAAAGATGTTTGACAGACGCCAATTATCTCAAGAAGTAGATGGAGAACTATTAGAGTTAAAACAGGGAACCAAAGATTTAGTGTCTTACATCACACAGTTCAGATCTTTAGTATTAGAGAGCAATTGGCCAGAAGAGAAGCAATCCTCTTTATTCTATAGAGGCTTGAAGGAGGAATTGAAAGATGCCTTATCTACAATTGTTAATAGACCCACTTCATGTGAGGATTTAATTAATCTTGTCATACAAATTGACTATAGATTAGGGGAACGCAAGGCTGAGCGTAGAAGAGGAGGAGTTGAGCAACCCAGAGTTTTCCCTAGAGTTGATAAAGGAAGATTAGAATTTGTAAATAAAGAATTGAGAATTGGGAATGCAGAGAGAGTAAATAAAGTGAGAGGTCCTTTAACTAAGGAGGAGAAGGATAGGCGAAGACAGAATAATTTATGTTTATATTGTGGGAAATCAGGACACTTTGTTGGAAATTGCCCTTGGTGTCCAAAAACTTCTGCATCTACTAACAGCTCCAGAAATCAGCAAGTGGCAAATACCATCCAAGCAGCGGTACCACATATTACATTGAATGTATCCTTGTATATTAAAGAGGAATTAAAGGGAAGTGGTCCAGTAGTAATAGATTCAGGAGCCACTGGTAACTTCATGGATTGGAATGTGGTTAAAGATATGAATGTGCCTTACATTGTAAAAAAATATACCAGAGTATGTGAGAGCGGTGGATGGGTGTCAACTAAAATCAGGTTTAATTACACACGAAACAATCCCATTGGAAATGGAAATTGGAGGACACTGGAAGGAAATTGTGTTTGAATTAATTGACACTCCACAGTTGAAAATAATTTTGGGAATGCCTTGGCTGACGTATCATAACCCTCAGATTGATTGGGGAAGAAGAGTGGTGAAATTGGATTCTGCTTTTTGTGTTACAAATTGTTGTAAAGAAGTAGTTCAGGAAAATGTTTCTGGTGGTAATTGTTCAGAAGTAGTGGAAGGTTTGGTGAATTTGGGAACTATGGTACATTCTATAGGGGCTGTAATGGGAGAATTACCAAAGTGTTACCATGATTTCAATGATGTGTTTAGTGAAAAGGAAGCTAATGAATTACCTCCTCATAGAGAGTATGACTGTAAAATTGATTTAGAACCAGGGGCCCACATTCCTTGCAGTCGCATCCATGCCTTAACAGAAAAAGAAAATCAACATTTGAAAGATTACATCCAAGAAAATTTGAATAAGGGGTTCATCAGGCACTCTCAATCGCCAGCAGCTTCTCCACTATTTTTTGTTCCCAAAAAGGAAGGCACTTTACGAACATTCATAGATTATAGGGCATTAAATAAGAGAACAATTAAAAACAGATATCCTCTGCCCTTAATATCAGTAATGTTAGACCAGATTCAAGGAGCCTCAGTATTTACCAAACTAGATCTTCGTGGTGCATATCATTTGGTGAGAGTACGTAAAGGTGATGAATGGAAAACGGCATTTAGAACAAAATTTGGTCTTTTCGAATATCAAGTAATGCCATTCGGATTGTGTAACGCTCCCGCGGCCTTTCAATTTTTTATAAATGAGGTATTAAGAGATTTTATTGACATCTTTGTAGTAGTATACATAGATGACATTCTCATGTATTCTAAGGATCTACTGCAACATGAAGAACATGTAAAGAAAGTGTTACAGCGACTAAGGGAGAATAAACTATTTGCTAAGTTAGAAAAGAGCCAATTTCATACCATGGAAGTGGAATTTTTAGGTTTTATGATTTCTCCCAAAGGTTTGGAAATGGATATGAAGAAAATTAAGGCAGTTGAACAGTGGCCAAATCCAACTTGTGTTAAAGACATCCAAAGCTTCCTGGGCTTTGCAAACTTTTACAGGAGATTCATTACAAATTTCTCTCAAACTGTTGCTCCTATCACCAAATTATTGAAGAAAGGAATGAAATTTGAGTGGAAAGATGAAGCGGATCAAGCTTTCAAAACATTGAAGAACTGTTTTACATCTGGACCGATCTTATTACACCCAGATCCTTCACAACCATTTTTTGTGGAGGCAGATGCTTCTTATGTTTCAATTGGAGCAGTGCTTTCTCAACGGCATCCTGAAACTGGACAGTTGCATCCTGTGGCCTATCTATTTAAGAAATTGCTTCCAGCAGAAGTGAACTACACAATTACTGACAGAGAACTCCTAGCAATCAAGAGGGCATTTCAGGAATGGAGGCATTATCTGTTAGGAGCAAGATTCACAGTAACCGTTTTAACCGATCATAGAAATCTTCTGTTTTTGAAATCTGCTCAAACACTATCACCTCGACAACTTAGGTGGTCACTTTTCTTTTCAGAATACGATTTTGTGATAACATTCAAGCCTGGGCGGTTAAACGGTAAAGCGGATGCTTTATCCAGACAAGGATCTTCGGGAGAAGTTGAAAATAAATTATTACCAGAACCAGTGATTGCAGTAGAAAAATGTATTCTAAGTACTACAAAGGAAGAGAATAAGCTTCTTAAAAAGATTCAAAAGGAATTACCAGAAGATGAAATTCAATCTTGGTTAGCGGAGGATTCTGAAGACATTTAATTGAAGGATTTCCATGTGTCCATTCTAAAATTTACCTTCCAAGCAAGGAACTGCAAAAGGAAATTATGCAAGAATGTCATGAATCCAAGTTGGTGGGTCACCCTGGAATTCGTAAGACTATTGAACTGGTTGAAAGAAAGTTTTGGTGGAAAGAAATGAAAAAAGATATTGAAGACTATGTGAAAACATGTGAGGTTTGTGCTCGAGTAAAGTCAGTGTCAGGCTGAGAGGTCCTGTATCCGCGGAAGCTGCTGAACCCCCGACAATCCCCCTGAGATGTATTTCCCAGAACTAGTTTTCAATACAGCTCTGTAAACTACACCCCAAAGGGAAAGGGGGAATGGGACAACAAAACAACACCAGGCAGACTGCGTCAAGG
Organism: Ambystoma mexicanum; assembly: GCF_040938575.1. Lineage (NCBI taxonomy): Eukaryota > Metazoa > Chordata > Amphibia > Caudata > Ambystomatidae > Ambystoma > Ambystoma mexicanum. The sequence continues at coordinate 1,421,060,441 of NC_090923.1, forward strand.
CTAATCAGTGCTGAACCTGCAGAGGATAAAGAATAACATATACACTTTCTTAATTCACTTACTTAACCTTATGAATGGGAAGTAATTAATCCTTAACTAATAATTGAGAATCTTACCTGGTTCTTCTCTTGAAATTTCTTAGAGAAGCGGATAAGAAGCTGAAAATCTCTCTTACTTGCGATACTAGAAATTCCCAGCAACTTCTTACATTAGGCAAAACTGGAAGTTTTAGTTCTTTGTTTGTCTTTTTCCAACTTGCACTGGTAGTTCAATTAGATTGTCTTTAAAATGTTCTTTCTTGTAATATCAAAACTTTTCAAACTATTTATAATTATCTTGAGTCTTTGAATCCTTGAAGAAAGAGGAAAAAACGTGCTAACTGCACACGCAGGTTATTTCCATTAATCGTTGAACTTCACATAGAAATCTTCCTGGTTGAAGAACACGCGCAAACGGATGAAGACGCGCGATCCAAGTAATCCACACGCGCAAAAATCCACACGCGCAACAATTCACACGCGCAATGGTCCACACGCGCAATAATATTCTCCTGCGAGACACGCGAAATAAGAACACCCGCGCTATTGAGTTCAAAAGCAACGAAGTGATTGGCACGCGCAAAATTACTCGCGATGGAAAAAACACACGCGCACTCCCAAGGCACGCGACGAACAGATTCTCGCGCTTAAAATCACACGCGCTTTGTATTTCACACGCGCTTTGTACACACGCGATAAAAATCACACGCGCTTTATATTTCACACGCGAATTGTATTTCACACGCGCTTTGTATACTCGCGCTAAAAATCACACGCGCATTGTATTTCACACGCGCTTTATACTTCACACGCGCTTTGTATACTCGCGCTAAAAATCACACGCGCATTGTATTTCACACGCGCTTTATATTTCACACGCGCTTTTAAAATGGCACGAGACCAACCTCTGCTCGCGCTCGGAATACAAACGCTAGAAGGCACGCGCTCACTTGAATACGCACGTTACAGTCAAAATCTCGCGCTAAGGAACACCGCACTGGAAACACAAGCGTACACCGATAGTTCAATTGTTTTAGTTGAAACACTACTTTTAACGAATTTTCAAGGAGACTGTATTTAAGATGAACAGATTTACAGTAGAAATAAAGTCACTTATCTCCTTAGCGAATTCACAAAGATTTCCTGCTTTTCCTATCTTCCAAAACGAATTCCTGCCAGCTGAAGACTTCTCCTGAACCCCCAAGAAAGTAGCCGCTCAACTGCTGAGATCTGAAGGATAAAATCCACCAGGCCTAATACTAAAGCAGGAGCAGCCACTGAACACGTCCTCTCAGATGGGGTTTTGATGATGAAAGGCACAGAGTGACAGTTTAGAATGTTCATTGTTGTTCAGCATTGTCTTCTAGCCAATCAGAGCTGTCACTGTGAGGCTCCATCTTGCCTTGGGTCAGAACCAGGATTCTGAATCATTAAGTTAAGGCCTAACCAACTATAATGGAAAACTTCCCACCCACACAAAGCTAATCTGAAAAGGATAAATAATGAAAAGGAAACTTAAATAAGAGAAGGAAACCTGACAGTACCCCCCTCCTAATGCCCAGTCTCTGGGCCTATCTTGTGTGGGTATTTAGCGTGAAACTTAGCAACTAAACGGGGGGCATGTACATCAACTGAATCTTCCCAAGATCGTTCCTCCGGTCCATATCCCTCCCAATCAATCAAATACTGCAATCTTCCCCTCACTTTCCTAGAATCCAAAATTTGTTTAACCACAAATTCCTCAGATGAATCCTCCAAAATCACAGGGGAAGGTGGTGTTCTGAATCTAGCTCCTGAACAAACTGGTTTTAAAAGACTAACATGAAAGGTAGGATGTACCTTCAACTGCTTGGGTAATTTCAATCGTACTGCCACAGGGTTGATGATTTTCTCTACCTCAAAAGGGCCTACAAATCTTGGACTGAACTTATTCTTCCCCTTAATTTTCAGGTATCGGGTAGAAAGCCAAACTAAGTCTCCCACCTTATATTCAGGACCGGTTTTTCTTCTCAAATCGGCATATCTCTTATATTTCAACTTATTTTCTCCCAGAACCTTTTTTGCTCTATCCAAGTTATTTTTCATTATCAACAAGCGATCTTCCACTCTAGGATTCCCTGAATCCTCCTCCAACACCTCAAAACTCAGAAAGCGAGGATGAAACCCACGACCCAACAAGAAAGGGGACATAGAAGTAGCATCTTTTCCACAATTATTGTAAGAGAATTCTGCCAACCACACCAAATCCACCCATTCCTCTCTAGCTTGTAAATAACACCTTAAAAACTTCTCCAATTCTTGATTTACTCTCTCCACTTGTCCATTACTTTCCGGATGATACCCAGAAGTCAAACTAACTTCCACTCCAAGTTTCTTACAGAAGGCCCTCCAGAATTTTGAAATAAATTGAGATCCCCTGTCAGAGATAACTTGACTTGGGAGTCCATGTAGTCGAACTACACCTTGCAAAAAACTATGAGCCAGTTTTTCCGCGGTAACCTCTCCCTCTATTGGTAAAAAATGTGCTTCTTTAGTAAGAAGATCGACCACAACAAGAATGGTAGTACAACCCTTATCTTGAGGGAGATCTACTATGAAATCCATAGAAATTGTGTGCCAAGGACGAGGAGGAACAGGTAACGGCTCCAATAAACCATGCGGCTTCCCAACTTGACTTTTCGCTTGTGCACAGACTACACAAGTTTTAACAAAATTCAATGTGTCTTGGCGAATTTTTTCCCACCAAAAATTTCTTCGAACCAGTTCCAGAGTTTTTCTGAACCCAGGATGTCCTGCTAAAATGGATTCATGACAATTTCTCAAAACCTTTTCTCTCAACTCATCAGTAGGTACATAAAGCTTATTATCAAAAAAAGGAAGATTGTCTTTCAACTTTCTAGCTGGATCCAGTCTCACCCACTCCTCCATCTTCTGCAAGGACATATTTTGACGAACTTCATTCAAAAAATCCATTTCTTTAATGGCTCCAGCTAACAAAAAACGTTCTGGGGCAATTATAGGTTCTGGTTCTATAATCTCTTTGTCTTCACTTCCAGGAAATTGGCGAGATAACGCATCAGCTTTTTTGTTCTGACTTCCAGGTTTAAAAGTCACAATGAAATCATAATCTGCAAAGAACAAAGACCAACGAAGTTGTCGTGGAGGCAAAGTTCTTGCAGATTTTAAAAACAATAAATTTCTGTGATCAGTAAGGACCGTTACTGTATGTCTTGCTCCTTTAAGAAAATGTCTCCATTCTTCAAAAGCGGACTTTATTGCTAACAGTTCCCGATCAGCAATTGTGTAGTTCACTTCAGCAGCAGAAAACTTTCTAGAAAAGAATGCAACTGGATGTATTTGACCAGTAGTTTCATTCCTTTGAGAAAGCACCGCCCCCAACGCTAAATTTGAAGCATCAGCCTCCACAAAAAAAGGTTTAGAAAGATCTGGATGAATTAGAATTGGACTAGAAGTAAATCTTTGTTTTAACTCTTGAAAAGCCTTTTCTGCTTCAAGGTCCCAGTCAAATTTCACTCCTTTTTTCAAAAGTCTCGTTATAGGAGCAACCAGTCGAGAAAAACCTTCTATAAATCTCCTATAAAAATTGGCAAACCCTAAGAAACTTTGTATTTCCTTAACCTTAGTAGGAGGGGGCCATTCAAGAACGGCTTGCACCTTTTTAGGATTCATTTCTAAACCCTTAGGTGAAATTATAAAACCTAAAAACTCCACAGAATCGGTATGGAATTGACTTTTTTCCAATTTGGCAAACAAATGATTTTCTCGCAATTTTTGTAACACCAAGCGCACATGTTTCTGATGTTGATCTAGGTCAGAAGAGAAAATCAAAATATCATCGATATAAACGACAACAAAAATATCCAAGAATTCTCTAAAAACCTCATCAATGAAAAATTGGAAAGCCGCTGGAGCATTACATAGACCGAATGGCATAACTTGATATTCAAACAGCCCAAATCTGGTCTTAAACGCTGTCTTCCATTCGTCCCCTTCCTGCACACGTACAAGATGGTAAGCTCCTCTCAGATCTAATTTAGAGAAAACATTTGCTCCTTGTATTTGATTAAGCATTTCTGAGATGAGAGGAAGAGGATACCGGTTCTTAATAGTGACTTTATTAACTGCTCGATAATCTATGCAAGTTCTAAGCGAGCCATCCGGTTTTGGTACAAAAAATAAAGGAGAGGCCGCAGGTGACTTAGAATGACGAATAAATCCTTTGGCCAAATTTTCCGACAAATATTCTTTTAAATAATCATTCTCTTTCTCAGTAAGAGCATATACCCTACTACTAGGCAAAATTGTTCCTGGCTCCAGTTCAATATTACAATCAAAGGATCTATGGGGTGGTAATTCTCCTGCCACTTTCTCATCAAATACGTCCCAGAAATCTTTGTAACACTGGGGAAGTTGACCCACTACAGCTCCAACATCATGACCTCCAATTCCAGTCTCAGCCAGAAAACTAGATACGGAATTACTTTGTTTTACCTCTTCCTCTAAGAGACTTCCTGAAAAGCAATTCTCTTTACAAAAATCGGATTGCATGTCAATTGTCCTAGCACTCCAATCAATTAGGGGATTATGAAGAGTAAGCCAAGGCATGCCTAAGATAATCTTCAACAAAGGGGCATCAATTAACTCAAATGAAATTATCTCTCTGTGACCTCCTGATAACTCCAAAGTTAAAGAACCAGTTCTATGAGTAATAGGACCAGAAGATAAACATGTACCATCAACAGCCCTAGCCTGCTCTACAACCTCCTTCAGAATAATTGGAATTCCCAACGATTTGGCCAGACCCCAATCCATGAAATTCCCAGTCGCACCAGAGTCAATCATTACAGGACCATTTCCCTTACACTCCAAATCAAAAAATAAGGATACATTTATGGTTATATGAGGAACCGCTGTCTGCACAGTATTGGCGATCTGTTGTACCTTGACTGCTGAGGAAGAAGTCTTCTTGGGAGTGTAAGGACAGTTTCCTAAAAAATGCCCACCTCTTCCACAGTATAAACACAAATTATTATCTCTCCTCCTAGTCTTTTCCTCCACTGTTAACGGGCCTCTGATTCTTGGAGATGAATTATTCCCTTTGGGTCTACTCTCTATTTTGGGTCTATCTACTCTAAGTATAGACTTTACATCACTCTGACCATGACGTCTCTCTGCCTTCCTTTCACTCAAACGGAAATCCAATTGAATAACCAAATCAATCAGACCTTCACAAGTAGGAGGGCGTTCAACTACTCCAGACAAGGCATCCTTTAACTCATCTCTAAGGCCCCGATAAAACAACGAGGCTTGTTTAGCCTCGGGCCACTTGCTTTCTAACACAAGGGACTTAAATTGTGTTATATAAGCAATCAAGTCTCTATTACCTTGTTTTAATTCTAAAAGTTCACCATCCACTTCCAGAGATAGCTGTCTTCTATCAAACATTTTTCGGAATATCTCTAAAAAGTTGGTATAATTTTCTAAAACCGCACTCTTTTGACTCACCAACAACCCAGCCCAAGCAGATGCTTCCCCAGAAAGATATGACAACATAAATGTTATCTTAGAAGCATCCGATGGAAATAATTCTGGTCTACTCATAAAATGTAATTCACATTGTGTTAAAAACACCCTAAATCTCTTGGAATCCCCATGATAACGTTCTGGGGACGCCAAAGGCACTGGCATAATTATACTCCTTACCCCTTCTGCCACTGTAGGCGCCCGTTGTATGTGTGGTAACTGATCTTCTCTTTCTAACTCTGGTGGAGAACCTGCGCCCCCTGAAACCTCATCCTCTCTCCTTTCTCCCCTCTGTTGAATTTGTGTAACTTTAACACTTAAGTCATCCACCTTTTGACTAAGTAAAGCATTCTCATCCCGAGAAATTTTCAACTCCTCCCGTAACTCCCTAATCAAAGATCCTAACATCTCCATGGATTCGTCGGGGTTCATGACAGCTCGGGCGGACTAAATTATTGGCCTTTCATTCTGTCAGGCTGAGAGGTCCTGTATCCGCGGAAGCTGCTGAACCCCCGACAATCCCCCTGAGATGTATTTCCCAGAACTAGTTTTCAATACAGCTCTGTAAACTACACCCCAAAGGGAAAGGGGGAATGGGACAACAAAACAACACCAGGCAGACTGCGTCAAGGCTAATCAGTGCTGAACCTGCAGAGGATAAAGAATAACATATACACTTTCTTAATTCACTTACTTAACCTTATGAATGGGAAGTAATTAATCCTTAACTAATAATTGAGAATCTTACCTGGTTCTTCTCTTGAAATTTCTTAGAGAAGCGGATAAGAAGCTGAAAATCTCTCTTACTTGCGATACTAGAAATTCCCAGCAACTTCTTACATTAGGCAAAACTGGAAGTTTTAGTTCTTTGTTTGTCTTTTTCCAACTTGCACTGGTAGTTCAATTAGATTGTCTTTAAAATGTTCTTTCTTGTAATATCAAAACTTTTCAAACTATTTATAATTATCTTGAGTCTTTGAATCCTTGAAGAAAGAGGAAAAAACGTGCTAACTGCACACGCAGGTTATTTCCATTAATCGTTGAACTTCACATAGAAATCTTCCTGGTTGAAGAACACGCGCAAACGGATGAAGACGCGCGATCCAAGTAATCCACACGCGCAAAAATCCACACGCGCAACAATTCACACGCGCAATGGTCCACACGCGCAATAATATTCTCCTGCGAGACACGCGAAATAAGAACACCCGCGCTATTGAGTTCAAAAGCAACGAAGTGATTGGCACGCGCAAAATTACTCGCGATGGAAAAAACACACGCGCACTCCCAAGGCACGCGACGAACAGATTCTCGCGCTTAAAATCACACGCGCTTTGTATTTCACACGCGCTTTGTACACACGCGATAAAAATCACACGCGCTTTATATTTCACACGCGAATTGTATTTCACACGCGCTTTGTATACTCGCGCTAAAAATCACACGCGCATTGTATTTCACACGCGCTTTATACTTCACACGCGCTTTGTATACTCGCGCTAAAAATCACACGCGCATTGTATTTCACACGCGCTTTATATTTCACACGCGCTTTTAAAATGGCACGAGACCAACCTCTGCTCGCGCTCGGAATACAAACGCTAGAAGGCACGCGCTCACTTGAATACGCACGTTACAGTCAAAATCTCGCGCTAAGGAACACCGCACTGGAAACACAAGCGTACACCGATAGTTCAATTGTTTTAGTTGAAACACTACTTTTAACGAATTTTCAAGGAGACTGTATTTAAGATGAACAGATTTACAGTAGAAATAAAGTCACTTATCTCCTTAGCGAATTCACAAAGATTTCCTGCTTTTCCTATCTTCCAAAACGAATTCCTGCCAGCTGAAGACTTCTCCTGAACCCCCAAGAAAGTAGCCGCTCAACTGCTGAGATCTGAAGGATAAAATCCACCAGGCCTAATACTAAAGCAGGAGCAGCCACTGAACACGTCCTCTCAGATGGGGTTTTGATGATGAAAGGCACAGAGTGACAGTTTAGAATGTTCATTGTTGTTCAGCATTGTCTTCTAGCCAATCAGAGCTGTCACTGTGAGGCTCCATCTTGCCTTGGGTCAGAACCAGGATTCTGAATCATTAAGTTAAGGCCTAACCAACTATAATGGAAAACTTCCCACCCACACAAAGCTAATCTGAAAAGGATAAATAATGAAAAGGAAACTTAAATAAGAGAAGGAAACCTGACAGTCAGGAGGAGGAAAACCATCTGGGTTATTAAATCCGTTACCAGTACCCCCTAGTCCTTGGTTTACAATCTCTATGGATTATTTTGTAGATCTTCCTAAAGATCAAAGTTACACTACAGTATTAGTAGTTGTGAATTTACTAACTAAAGCTGGGCATTTCATTCCCATGAAAGGAGAGGCTTCTGCAAGGAATCTGGCAAAAAGTTTTTAGCAAGAAGTGGTACGATTACATGGTCTACCAACACAAATGGTATCAGATCGAGGGTCTCAGTTCATTTCTAAGTTTTGGCGAGCTTTCTGTTCAGAGTTGGGAATTGAGGTAAAGCTTTCTTCAGGTTATCATCCACAGACCAACGGCCAAACAGAGCGAGTAAATCAGGAGATGTAAAAATATATTAGAGCTTTTTGGCAAGAAAGAGGAAGTTGGGTAGATCTTCTTTGGCTAGCAGAGTTTAGTTATAACAATTCTGTCAAGGATTCTACTAAGTATTCTCCATTTTTTAGCAATTATGGTTTCCACCCACGATTTTTGAAAGAAGTGTTGCCATCTGAGTATTCCAATCCAGAGGTTGAGCAGCGATTGACTTGTATTAGAGATGGTTTAGTGAAAGCTAAAGAAACTTTGGAAAAAAGTAAGCTAAGATTTAAGACATTTGCTGATAAGAAACGTCGTAAAGCACCACATTATCAGGTGGGTCAAAAAGTTTGGCTGTCCACAAAAAACCTACGTTTAAAGGGAAGAACTAAATTTAGTCCGAGATTTATTGGTCCATTTGAAATAGAAAGAATAATAAATCCCGTAGCAATCAAACTGAAATTACCCGCAAGTATCAAAAGTCACCCTACATTTCATGTCAGCTTAGTGAAACCTTGTGTGTCAGGAACTAGATTGGGAAAACCACCACCAGCAGTTTACACAGAGGAAAATGACGAAGAGTTTGAAGTTAAGAAAATCTTAGATTGCAGGATTGTTAGAGGTACCTTGCAGTATCTTATTGACTGGAAGGGATACGGTCCTGAGGAAAGATCTTGGGAGGATCAAGTAGATGTACATGCCCCTCAATTGATAAAACAGTTTCACAAAAGGTTCCCTGCTAAGCCAGGCCCTGTGACAGGGCTTTGAAGAGGGGGGTACTGTCAGGATTGGCTGGGTTAGTAACAGTAACAAGATTAACATTGTGCCTTCAGAGCTGGCTGGGTTAGTTGGGCTTTCAGAACTGGCTGGGTTAGTAACAGGAAGAGTTTGTACATAGAATTAACATTGTGCTTGCCCAAGTCAAGATGGAGCAAAAGAAACTTAATCTGATTGGTTAAAGGAACAATGATATGTTTGGTTTGCCTGATTGGTGGAGAGGACAATGGGTTTGATTCTTGGGAGGTGAGCAAGATTCTAAACTGCCTTTCATCCAGAGAAATTCAGTGGCTGGTTGTACATTAGTTATGCTCCTTAAGTAAGGCCTTTTCAGAGCTCAGAAAATCTACCAAAGAAGTAAGAATATCGTTTACTGATCCAGTTTGAACAAGAAGTCATCAGATGGGATCGTTCTTTTAAAGATTTTAAGATTGTCACATTGAACTTTCATTTTCTTTTATAAGAAAACTTAAAGAATAAACAAGTTTCAAATTCATTTGAAGAAAGAGACATTTACAGCTAAAGTTATTATAAGGAAAACAAGCTTGAAGATTGTGCGTAGGAGTTTAAAGTTTATTAACTGCGTGTAATGTTCTTCAAGACTGTTTAATGTGTGCGCGAGCTCGCAAGTCGTTGTTTACGTGTTTTTGAGAGCGCGTGTACATTTTTAACGTGAAAGACGTTTCCTGAGAAAGCGCGTGTGGTTTTGCGATAGAGCGCGTGCCAAAAAGAATTGCGCGAGTGAATTTTAGCGTGTGTACATTTTTTACGTGAAAGACGTTTCCTGAGAAAGCGCGTGTGGTTTTGCGATAGAGCGCGTGCCCAAAAGAATTGCGCAAGTGAATTTTAGCACGTGTGCATTTTTTACGTGAAAGACGTCTCATGAGAAAGCGCGTGTTGGGTTGCGATAGAGCGCGAGTCCATTTTAACCAGCGCGTGTTATTATTTATCGAGTTTACGTATTTTTTCACGCGCGCAGGTTTTGTAAATAATCGCGTGTGTATTTTAAACGCGAGGACAATTCTTCACGTCTTCTGATTTCACGTGTTTATCGCACACGCTTATTAAGGAAGAAACTATACGTTCTTTGTGTAAATAAGGAAACAATTCACACGCAGAAAGAAAGCAGTATTCCAGGAAGTTAAAGAATATTATTTAAAGTAATTTATGCAAATGGTTCAATACTTTCAGAGAAAGACTGCAATTTATGAAAGCATTGAAAACTACATAAGGTTAAAAGAACTTTGAAGCAAGAAGAATATCTAGTTCTGAAAAGATGTTGCAAAGGCCATCACTGTAGGATTCTAAAGAGACTTGATTGGCTTGAACTATATGCACAACACAAGATGTATTTACAAGATATTCCACAAAGATTACTAACCTCTAAGTCTTTTACTGAGGTTTAAGAGGTAAAGAGTTTAGCGTTTATTTAGAATAATTTCAGAAAAGAAGTTTTCTTATCATATAAGTAACCAGGTGTATTTGTTTACCACAGATACCAGAGCCTACCAGACGGTTGAAGGGCTGCAGTGTCTCCGTTGTTATTTTCTCCAAATTCCCCTTTCCCTTTCTTGGGGTTTTCAGCTCAGCTTATATTTAAGGGTTGAGGGGTGAACTCCTGGTGAGGGTCTGTGGGGCCAGCATCAGCTCCTGTGGAATTCAGTCAAGCCGGACATTGACAACAGAGGAGGCAACAAAGGTTGGCCCACAAGTGAAGAAAATATCAGGTAACCAGAAATCCAAAAGCAACAATCAGAGCCAAACTGTGTGTAGCAAGAAGGTATTGAAGAGCATCTATTTATTTATTTATTTTATTTATTAATTTATAGAGCACTCAAAGCCCAGAGGCAGCTAAGCGCTATTACATACTTAAGAAGATGGTTACACTTGTTTGGAACATGGCATCAAGGTTGCACAATTAACTTTTTACATAACATTTAAAAAAAATACTATATACATTTATAAACAGGTATATGCGCCTGTTGTGCAGGTAATCGGCTGGTGCGTAGGCGTCTACTGCATGAGGTCTGTCCTGAAGAATAGAGTTTTTAGGTGTTTTCTGAAAGACCGGAAAGAGGTATCGTTTCTGAGATGAGTAGGAAGGGCATTACACAATTTGGGGGCTATAGTGGAGAACTGACTCCTCCAGCTTTCTGCCTTTTGTATTTGGGAGTGGTGAGGAGGTTGCTATACTGGGAGCGGGTTGGTCTGTTGGAATAGACTTTGCGGATCTATCACTTAGAAGTGATGGTGTAAATTGATAGTCTCTCCAGCATTGCATCCTCCTCTCTCTTCCACCATGGTGCATTTAGCAGTGTCCACTGTGTGAAAGATGGGCATCTGCAAAGTTTTTGGAGTATGTTGTTTTAGAGCTGGATCAGAGGAGATTTGCACTTTGGGTGCTCTTCCATTGTGATTCCTAAGAGCGGGAGAATGATTTTACATAATAAATCATTTGTTGGCATCTGTCTAGCCACTGTTTTCTTTTAAACATGAATTACCTCCCCCTTCGGGCTAGAAGTGAAATTATAGTGCATTACTTTGTATTTTGACTGGGTATTCCAGTGTAAGTTCATGCTATATTTACGGCAGTATTTATTATTTTCTAGCTGTATTTTTCACATGCATCATTTTCCATGTGCTGAATTCAATATTTACTGTGTGCACTGGCAACTTGTAATGATGTCTATGGGAAAAACAAGCAGTTAAAAGGAAAACACATGTTGTTTCCACTACCACAACAGTGATAATGAAAATGATTATCAGATTACATGTCAGTGTGATATCAGAGCCTACCAGGACCATCATTTGTATTGCTAGTGGAGTACGGTTTTGTTGGTGTACTCATCATTTCTTTAAGTGCTAAACTCTATTGGCATGAGAAGCTATAACTGTACAAGGAGAGACAATACATTCCATGATATATGTTGTATTACATTTCAACCAATACTTTCTGATTTTCTCTTTTAACTTAGAGCTCACCTGCCAGTCCACAGCCAATTGATGACGTCCTCCTGGGAGAAGTAAGTAGTTGCAAACAGCAGAATAACTTTACTAACCATTTCCTTTCCTCAAAAATCCCCCATTCCTATTCAACATTCTTTCTACCAAAGTAAAGAATATCTCTCATTATAAGGTTCACACTAAAAGGATCCTACTGCAATTCTTGTTGTTTTTCCATCAATTAACTGGACGTGTGTGAAAAGTGTAGTTTCCTTTCTCTGAGGACTCTTTTAGGCCCATTGTACCAGACCTCGATCCAATAAGGGTATCTATTTTTGTGAGCAAATATGTTCATCTACCCCCTTTGCTGTGCAGTTTCAACCCAAAACATTTTCTATTTTGCGTTTTTTCTTATCCAATTCTTTCATGGTTCTGAGCATTTTAAACCTATTGAGTAGACTTTCAAAATATGTTTCTGAAGAACTAACTTTAGGCCACTTTCCCTTCCCTCTATATGACCATTCCTTCTTTTACACTCTGAAATCTGCCCTTTTTCGATATTGATGTGTCCCACGCAAATCTGATCGAAGCAATATGTTGAATTTGATGTACTTTCATGAGAAATTATTTTCAGACACAAACATACAGGGAAGGTTACCAGTTATATCTTATTACTCATACCCTCCGCCACCGATGATGAGGAAAGAAGGGCATATCGAATTCTGTATCCATAATAATCAGTTAGAATTCCATGAAATTGATGTATTAAACCATAAACTGAATGATCCCTTTTTGTATTTTATTTACCATTATTTGTGTTTTCTTTTTCTTTCTAGGATCCCTTTGAAGCTGACCACGGCCTTGAACAAACTCTTGAAGACCCTGTTGAGAGGGTAACTATATTTAACGTTAGGTACTCCTGTAATGAAATTCCAATTGTGGTGTTTCCAAAAGTTATTCACGCTTTTATTCAATGTGGATTATTAGCATCCTTTCAGGATCATTAAGAGTACAGTCAATCATAAACCTGGACTTCTGTGTAGTGTTCCTAATTAGTACCCAGAATGTTTGCCTCCCGAAGGCCAGTTGCATCAACGTCCATTCTGTCTGCCCCCTCTCACTTTTTTCAGCATTTCTCCACTTTTTTCTCTTTTCTGGGCTTGCCCCCAGCCTGCAAAGCTGACTCCTTCTTCTTCCACTGCAAATGTTATGTCACACCATCTGCTCCTCTTACTTCTGGCTCTCATGTCTGTGCCTAGCTTTCATGGCCTTTCCTATGTTCATGTACATACCCTTGCCCCCCTCCCACCCATGCCCCTATTTCTCTCTGCTAATGTGGAACTCCGGGGACAGCACGTCAGCCTTTTGGGGCTATTTTTGGCATGCTCTGCCTTTTTTATGCCACAACGTCTCACCCCAAAGGATTGAGTTCCAGACACTCGGGTGGTGGAAGTAGAAGGACTGCTTGCCAGTGTTCTTTTTGGGTTAGCTTTGACTTCAACCTTTTTATAATTTTTCTTCATGAGATGATGCAACCTTGAGATATGTGGAGTTTAGTCAACAAATCTGTTGGTATTCCATCCAAGACTCCTTTGTAGGTGATGCATCTAATGGTGAATTTGATCCTGGCACAGAAGCTAGTCAGTGAAACATACACAGTGTAATCTAAAGAGCCCTAAGTAATACCTCACTATGCAGAGACGCACAGCCAGCTGGGGTTTGTGGAACAACCAGAAACAGCTCTCAAGGTCACAACAGTCCACCCAACAGAAACACAGAAACTAATCCAAAGGAGAAAGTGCAGTGTCCACAAGAGTTCAAGTGTTTTCAAATATCCAAGTATTCACAAGATTCCACCTGTATGCAAGTGCCCAAGAGACAATACTTTCTCAATGAGGGAAGAATCCAACCACAAATGCCAAGTTCCAAGAGTTCATAGGAAACATCCACTTTCCAGCAGCCATTGTTACAGGCGGTGAGAATAAGAGAGAAGTCAAAGCATAGAAACAACACCAGTTCAGAGAGAAGGCGACCAGGGGGCAAGGTTTTAGGAAGCAGGAGCAGAATAGTAATGAGAGTCTACTAACATGCCATAAAGCAATGGGCAAGGCAGGCAATCTGTTGCATGGTTCGAGGTGATAGCCAATTCTGAGCACAACAGTACAGAGGAGGCAACAAAGAATGGTCCATAAGTGAAGAAAAGTTCAGGTAACAGGAAATCCAAGGTCATTGAACAGAGCCAAACTGTGTGTAGCAAGAATTTTTTGAAGAGCATCCAACACGCAGAAGTGATGGTGTAAATAGATGTATGGGCTGCCCACTACGCTGCAGCCGTTTGACCAGAGACCACTGGGACTTTCAGCAATGCAGTCTCTTTTCCTGTCCTTCAAAGAGCATTCAGCAGGGTCCACATTGTGACAGATGTGCATCTGCAGTGTTTTGGGATATGTTGTGTTACAGCAGCATCAGAGGAGATTGGCACCTATGGTGCTCTTTCATTGTGATTAGTAAGAGTGGGGGAATGAGTTTCCAAAATAAATCATTTGTAGGCATCTGTCTAGCCATTGTTGTCTTTTCAACAGTGAGTACTTCCAACTTTGGGCTGGAAGTGAAATTAAATTACAGTGTATTACTTTGTATTTTCACACTATATTCCACTGCAAGGTCATATATTATTTTCTGCATGATTTCTTTTTTTCATGCAGTATTTTTTACATGCATAATTTTACGTTTTACTGAATCCAATATTTACTCTCTGCACTGGTAACCTGAGATGATGTGTATGCCAAAAACAAGCAGTTAATGGCAAAAACATGTTTTACCACTACCACAGCACTGATAATGAAAATTAATATCAGGTTATTTTTCTATATGATATCAGTCTATCAGGTCCATAATATTTAATTCTGGCGTATGGATTTGTTGGTGTGCTCATCACTGCTTGTAGTGCTAACGGTTCCATGTGATAATTCCGGCGCAAAAATATTGCGATACAAAAATATCACCATATTTTTGCGGCAAAATTCACAATGGACCCTGCAGGGGACACCCCCGCAACCCTCGCATAATTTTTTTATGTGCGGGGGACACCCCCGCAACCCCAGCTCCCACATAATATCCACAATAAAAATATTGCCTATAGCGAACCAAACGGCCATATTTACAGCAATATTTTTGTTGGGGATATTAATACCTGATACCGTGCTAACATCTATGGTTTTCAGAAGCTAAATGTGTGCAAAGAAAGTTTTTTTCATACCATGATATACGTTGTATTGCATTTAAAATAAAACATTCTGATTTTCTCTTTTAACTTAGAGCTCACCTGCCAGTCCCCAGCAAATTGGTGAAGTCCTCCTGGGATTAATAAGTAGTTGTAAACAGCAGAAGAGTTTTACCAACAAATTCCTTTCCTTAAAAATCCTCAATACTTATTCAACTTGTTTTCTGCCAGAGTAAAGAACATCTTTCATTATAAGTAAGGCTCCCTGTTTTCCGTTCTTACTGATTTTTAAACATGAATACAGACAGAAATCAATCTGCTTTCTGTCTGTTTTTATTCATAAACTGGAAGAAAACCCCAAAATACAGGTCTTTCTGCTTGGATCCCTATTCTGTCAATCATGCATGCTACAGACTGGCAGCATGGTGAGTGCAAAAGTTGTATAATAATAAGCATTAAGGAAGCCACCAGGGGGCCAGTGAATGCCGGTCTGATCTGCAAAGCTCTCTGAGTGCCGGGCCAAAACATGACCTGAGCATCCTGTTTCTCCCAGGCGGTGCTTTGACGGTGGCACCAGGGAGGAATAGATCTGGTGCACACCCAGGCCAAATATTGGGTGAATCGGCTGCCTGCGCCCACAAGATACCACTGCATCCTGCCAGGCTGAGCGATAGAGCAGCGTGCGGTCGCAGCTGCGCTCAAGCTGAATCCCACATGACAGTGCGGGCTGCAGGCTGTGATGGGCCGTGAGCAGGCTCGGCCCATTCCTCATTGAAAACCCTATCCATAACAGGGGCCCCAAACATACCAGTGGTTTGAGAGTGTGGTGAGGGGCAGCACTGGAGCTCCAAAGGAGCTGGAGCAAAAGGAGTAGGCTGTGAACTGCACCAAACTGCGACTGCTCACGGTCAGCTGATTGTGGGATCGACCTCCCCACAGTGTGAGGGGCCTTGCCTGAACACCTGGAGGTGGGCCATTACAAGGTGGAGGGTGTTGTCAGTCCCTACCAGCAGTGAGAGGGCCACTGGGCTTCTCTGGGTACTTGGGTGTGCCTCTTGAAGGTACCTTTTGCCATACATTGGTGCAAGCGGGCCCAGAAGTATATCAGCAACTGCACAGGGACAGTGGTGTGAACGCCTGCATGGTTATTTAAAGGCGGTGCAACAGTGCCTAAGAAAGGTGACCCCACTAGGCTCTGGAGGCCAAGAGCGATCCCTGTGTGTGAAGTGATCTGCTGGGTTTGACAGGGAGGGTTTCCTGAAACTTGGCTCTGATGGCCCAGCACTCCCTTGCTGTAAGATCCAGAAGGGGGTTTTGATGTCTGAGCCGGGCCCCAGTGGAGTGTGCTTACCCGTGGCTTAAGGGTAGCATCGATGTCGCTGAGGCTGGTGGGCCCCAGAGATCTCAATGATGCAGAAAAGTGTGAGAAGAACCCGGCAGTGCCCCGTGACCTGTGCTTCTCTAAGGGGCACCGCCCAAAGCCTTGTATTTGTGGAGCTGCTGTCTGGTTGGACTCAAGTGGGGGGTCCTGACACCCTCTCCTGGAAGGGGGACGCCCCTATTATCTTGCAGTCTCCAGAGGGCCCTATGAGGCAACAGGGGTAGCCCTGAGGTACCCCTCTGGACAGCTACTGAATGAGATGGCAGCTATCCCTACAGAAATTTTGATTCATGCAAAACATTTCTCTGACCTCACACACGGAGCATAAACCAGTGAAAGTGATGGTGTCGACACAGTGTCAACTAAAAGGGATATTGCAGCACCCTTCATGGAGATTAGGGGAATCCAATCACACATTGATCATAGGATCGACAAATTGGATAAAAAGGTGGACTGCATTGAGGATAGAGTTCAAGGCTTGGAAGCGAATCAGACCTCGCTGGTCACACTAGAGGTCCAGGTGGACATGAGACTTTCCGAGGTCGAAATAAGAGAAGAAGAGCTGGCCTTGAAGATGGACGACTTTAAGAACAGGGAATGCCGCAATAATCTTATGTTCTTCGGCTTTCCTGAAAAAGAGGGAGAGAAAGAACAGGATATCATACGGGCGATCCATGATACTATCAAAAATTTGCTCGGGGATGATGCAACGATGGAACCTCTGATTGACATGGCACACTGCGTAGGTGGGAGAACTAGAGACCAGCGTGCAGTGCTCGCCTGTTTCCACTACTATGCGGAAAAGACGAGGATCCTTGAGAAGGCGAAAAGAGAAGGCCTGATGCTGTTTGACAGTGCACAAATAGCCATATCTCAAGGGTTCCTTGTGTTAATATCCCCGCAAAGATATCGCCATACAAAAATATCGCCATATTTTTGCCACCGATATTAAGGCATGGAACCTGCGGGGGACGCCCCCACAACCCCTTTATTATTTAAATGCAGCGGGGGTCACCCCCGCAACTCCCACTCCCAAAAAACCTTAATATTATCCCCACTAAAAATATCGCCTATAGCCATTCCCGCCAACCATATATATGGCGAAATTTTTGGTGGGGATAATATTACCTGATTCCATCTCAAGACCTATCTGCATTCGTACTTGCTAGTAGTCTGATGTGTGCACCTCTGGCTTCGTGGTTGATAGAGAAAAGGGTGAGGTACCAGTGGGACTACCTCTTTTCAATGGTGTTTGAGTACGATGGTCTCAAGTATAAACTCATGTCAGAGGACGATATCCAGAGAATGAAGGGAGAACTGATGGAGCAAGCGGACAGAATGGAGGGAAACGTGGAGGGTCCTGTCAGCAGAACACCAAAAAAGGTGAAAACTGCCAAATGCCGGGGTCACAGAACTTTAAGACACTCCCCTTCCCGGCCCCATCTGAACCCTTTGGGGGTGAGACAATTTGGAATGATGAAATGGGAGGCAGGGAGTTAATTCGGAGTCCAAGGGTCTTTTGTTTGGTGGTATTTTAGCACATGTTACAAATGTTGGTGGGGGTTCCTGGGGAGGGGGATGGTGATCATGGATTGTGCCCAAATTGGGAGTGTCTTCAAGTTTGCAGGGGAGGATGCAATGGGTGGGGTGGGTGCCATGGGGTAATGTTTTTGTTGTGCACTGGGGAATGGCAGGGAGGGTTCAGGATAGGTTGCATTGTGAAACTTTTGTCCAGCGGTCGGGAGACTACTGGTGGTGCAGTTCTGGGCTACACTCAGAGTTAAGGACAGGATGCTGAGCAGGCAGCATAGAGGTAGTAGAAGGTTGGAGGGAAAACGGTTGTGAGGAGTTGGCTGTGGGGACTTTTTGATGTATAAGAGGTATCTGTTACAACAGTGTAGTTGCGCAGACTGGAAGTTTCAGGGTTACATACAGGGGAAGATGGGTCCTAAGGGAGGCTGTAATTAAAGTGAGCCGCCAACATGGGTTCTGGAGTTAATCTAACTGTAGACTCCCTCAATGCTAGAGGGGTGAACTCACTGACTAAACGGTCACTACTACTGAGCGAGTTTCAAAAAAAGAAATTAGTTATACTTATGGTTCTGGAAATGCCTTGGGTCTTGAGTAGGGAACCGTCCATTCAGGCAAACACATTAGGTGGATTCTATAGATCCTCGGCAGCAACAAAGAAGGGGGGGGGGCATTCTTCTTTCTAGCCCTTTAAGCTTTTTGGTAGAGGTTGAACTGATAGACCCTGAAGAGAGCTATGTTTTCATTAAAGGAAAATTACAGGGTAGTCCACTCATGCTGGGCTCACTCTACTGCCTCAACGTGGGTCAGTTGCCCTTTTGGGAGGAGGTAAAGTCTAAACTGAGGCTATTCATTGGAGGTTTCTTGATAGTAGGGGTTGACTTCAACATGGTTCTGGACCCCGTAAAGGATCGCAGGAAAGTGGGGGGGGGGTGAACCGGTGGCCCTGATGAAAGATGATGTTTCCATATGTTTCCATAGGGTGAACAGGGAGCTGGGCATCTCAGATTCTTTAATTGAATGTCCAACAGGAGATAGGCCCTTTCATACTTTTCTCAGGTCCATAGTTCCTTCTCGAGAATTAACATAATATTGATTGATGATACGTTAAGGGGGCAGGTTCTGGAGTCCTGGGTAGAATAGGTTCCATGGTCAGACCATTGCCCTCATTACAGGGTTGCTGGAAAACCCGCTTTCTGACAACCCCGTAACAGGACTACCATAGGACTCCATGGAAATGAGGACACGGAAGAACCGGCACCATTACTAATGGTGCCAGTGCATCCCTGACAACCATGCCGGTATGGGCCTGAAAACCCTGGCCCTTACCAGCATCGTTGTAGTATGGCAGTCCGGAAAGGGTGCCGGTACGTTGCTACCGGCACCCTTATTTCCAGACTGCCATTATAATGAAGCCCCATGACTTGGTGAGGATTGTCTTGGGGAATTGGTCGGCCAGGGTCCCGAAAGGCAGATGGATCTGTAACAATGATCTCCTTAGAGACAGGGAAACTGCGTAAGCCCTACTCACTGATATTAAGGAGTACTTTGAACACAATGAAAATGGCGAGGTGGGGGTTCAAGCACAGTGGGAGTGATTCAAGGCCACTATTAGAGGGGTCCTCATCCGGATAGCTGCCCAGAAGAAGAGAGAAAGGGCTCACCTGGAGGAGAGGCTGAGGGAAAAGCTATCAGAACTACAACCGGGAGGCCGATCAGGCTCTTCCCTGTCCCCTGCGACAGCTAGCCAACTTAAAGCGTACAAGACCCAGCTCAAACTATTTTTTCTCAAGCAGAAGTATCAGTAAAAAGAAGGGCAAATCAGATCAAATCTTAGCTTGGAAGTTAAGAGAGGAGAGTAAAATGAAAAAGGTGACTGACGTTCGGACATCAGGAGGATACAGGGTGTATGGATAGCATTGGGGAGGAATTTAAATGAATCTACACATGTCTTTATACTGTAGAATATTCAAGAGGGTTCTATGTCGTTTTGCTGACACTCATTTCTTCAATGGATATTTTACTGAAAAAATCCATCCCAAAAAATTATGGACATTTTTTTCTTTGATTTGGAGGGGTCCCCAAAAAGGCACCCATTTTCCCATGTTATTTTCCCCAATCCGACCCCCACCCGACCCCTTTTAACCCCTTACTCGCAGATATATTTTTAAAAGGGTCAGACAGGGCTCTAATAATATCCGAAAGACCAAAGATCTGATGTATAGGGTCAGAGCGGCTGGTATGGAGGCAAGCCTTGTGTCAATCGATTTGGAGAAGGCCTTTGACAGGCTTGAATGGCTCCATATGATGAAGGTCCTGGAAAAAATCGGGTTTGGTGACAACATTCTGGAATGGGTTGCAGCCGTGTACAGAGCTCATACAGCATGCATACAAGTGAAAGGGATGCTCAACAGCTTATTCGGTTTATCAAGGGGGACACTGCAGTTGTGCCCCCATCTCCCCAACTCTACCCCCTAGGAAATGAGCCATTTGCTAATTCTATCCGGTCCAACCCAAGAAGAAAAGGGATCAGCTGTGGCAGAATAGATTTTAAGCAGTCACTCTTCGCTGATGATGTATTGGCCTATGTGACAGACATAAGAACTTCACTACTTGAGTTGCTCTCACAGATTTCTAGGTTTGGGTCCTCCTCAGGCCTCACATTTTATGCCAGCAAATCCTGTGTTATGCCATTAAGGGATGGAATTTTGGTCCTTGACTCAGAGGGGAGGATATTGGGAATGGGAATAGAAAACACCTGACTGAACTCTCTCGGGGTACGCCTTTGAGGGACACATTCGAGCTTGCGTACGCAAACTTTGACTTGATGTTGGTGAGAATTTGGTCGGATTTTGAAAGATGGGATCTGTTGGTATTGTCATGGTATGGTCGCATGACCTCGGTAAAAATTAATGTATTTCCCCATCTACTGAATTTTTTTACGGCCCTCCTGACGATCCTTACGCACAGCTATATTAATGAGCTAAATGCACCGGTGTCCAAATTAATTTGGCAGAATAAAAGGCTGAGGCTTCAGAAGGCGACCCTGAAGCTTCCGAGTGAATATGGAGGCTTTGGACTCCCAGGCTTTTATGGTTACTACTGGGCCTCCCAATTGAGAGTGATGCTTGAGCACAAACGGGAGGACCTTTGAACGTACTGGTCCTTTCTGGAAGATCTAGAGGCCCATCCCAGGAAGATTGGGGACCTTTTGTGGGCTCTGTGCAAAGAGGTTCCCCTGAGATTGAGGGAGAACCCGACCCTGGTGGTACTGTGGTTGGTATGGAAAAAGAGCAAAGAGAATGACAACCTATCTTTGTGGCCCTCTCTGATGACCTCATTGTGGGGGCCCCTGATTGACTTGATGCAGCTGAACTTCCGATATTCCCAACAATGGTCTAATCTGAGGTTAGAGAGAGCGGGACAATTGTTTTGACAAGGTAGATTTCTGACACTTGAAGAACTGAGGGCTGATTTGCCACAGGCCACGATCTCCATCTTTGATTTTATAAGGCTTAAAGGGATATTCACCCCAGAGAACTGGTGGGATGACTTTCCCAGGGACCTTATGGTTTTCGAGAAGGTCCCTTGAGCAAGTGACACACAGGAAGGGTATCATATCACGGCTTTACAAAGTGCTGATTACATCCGATTTGGTGGGAAGG
The DNA here is from genome assembly GCF_040938575.1 of Ambystoma mexicanum. Lineage (NCBI taxonomy): Eukaryota > Metazoa > Chordata > Amphibia > Caudata > Ambystomatidae > Ambystoma > Ambystoma mexicanum. The sequence continues at coordinate 1,421,082,107 of NC_090923.1, forward strand.
CAATCATTTTAAAGATTTGGGGAGGACATGGCTGATAGTGAAATTCTCTACGAGGATTGGAACAGAATTTATAAGATTGCGTTCCATGGGAACCTATCTACTTCCACTATGGAACCTAACATTAAGGTGCTCCAAGGGTGGCATCAGGACCCCCTGAAGCTGTCCGAAATGTTTCCGTAAGTCTTGCCCTTCTGCCCTAGAGGGTGTGGTCAGGTGGGACCTTTGGCGCACATGTGGTGGAGATGCCCCAAGGTGCCGATATTTTTGGAGGAGGTCTTGAGCTGGATCAAGGAGGACATCAACGTGAAACAGCTTTCCTTGAATCCCTCCAGATATTGTTGGGCTTGCCTACGAGCGACAGGGAAGGCTATATCTTCCTACGGTATGGGAGGCAATATTGAGAGTGGGTAGGATAGCCTTGCACATAAATGAAACAACAGTAGTCTTGCGTCGAAAGCCGAGTGGGAGAAGAAACTACAAGATATAATCATAATGTAGAAACTGACAGCTAAAGTGAATGACTATCTGCGCCCTATCTTGAGGAATGGGGGGTCTTGATCTCTAAATGGTTGGTGGAGGGTAGATGAACATGAACGTGAGGGGTGAGGGTGGTCTTGGAGCCAGGAGAACATGTGGTTGGAGGGGCTGGGAGGGGATATATGGCATGTGGTGAAGGAGGCGCAAGGTGATAGTTATCATGGGTCCAAGGAGGTGCGAGAGACCTTGTGCAGGCATGGTGGGCAAGTGCTAATGGCTGGTCATCCTCCTTGGTTATCTGAGTGGGGGGAGCCTGAGGCATTTGCAGTTTTGGTGGGTGGCTATCCTTCAGTGGAGCCATGTTTTAATTTCCCAGTCTAAGTATTTTTGCTGCAGTCTATTCTAGGTACTGAACCATCTAAGGTGAAGATATTGGTGGGTGACCTTCTTTTCCCATCATCAGTGGAAGAAAGTATGAGTAATAAATAATATATAAGCGGTAGCCTTCCTGGAATATTTCTGTCCGAGAATAATTTCTCATGAAAGTACATCAAATTAAAGATACTGCTCCAATCAGATTTGCGTGGGACACATCAATGTAAAAAAAAAGACTAGACTTCAGGTTGTAAAAGAAGGAATGGTCATACAGAGGGAAGGGAAACGGGTGTATGTTTCCGCCAAAATATATTTTGACAGTCTATTCAGCAGGTTCAACATGGTCAGAACCATGAAATGAATTGGATGAGAAGAAAAGACAAGATAGAAAATGTAGTGGGCTGCAAAAAGGCTTTCCATGTGTTCTTACAACATCAGCCAATTCCCTAAATGAGGAATCGAGTTGAAGAGTGCTTCCTCAACCCTGGAAACTTTGCAGCCAGATTATTTATGAGGATTCTGCTGTCACCTGAACCATTAAGAACATGTCACAAATCCAATGATTTTCTGCACCACAGAATACCTGGTGCAGTTCCCCATTTAAACCATTTGTAAGGCCATGTTGCACGTTGCAAATATTGTTCCTGCAGAATTGAGGGTGTGGGATAGTGCCGATTTGGCTGTGCATATGTGGGTGAGTGAAACTAAGGAATTTTACTTTGTTTCGCATTGTCGTGGAGCCAGGAATACAGACATAGAGAAAGCAAGGGTTCACCATATGGATGGCGTGTATCCATGTGAAGAAACCTCCCTGAATAGCGGAAATTGGTGTGTAAAATTGCAGGTGTGGAAATTATCATCATTTACAAATGGATTCTCCAGCAGCCGCTGCATGAAGATGTAACTTTTGGCCTCTCTCAGCACATTTCATTGTCCTTAATATTTTTATTCCCTCACGTGTGTGTGGCCATGATATATTTAATTAGACTGTAAAACTTTAAGGGGTATTTTTCTGGGGTACATTTTCTAGTCAATTGTCTAAGATCCCTCCTTGTGTTATTACCCATTGATGTCTATTATCCATACCATTTGTTTACATATGCTGTTTCATTCAAGCTAAGAGACACTGAAGACCTTTAAGTGGTCAGAGGCCATACCAGTTAGAGTTGTAGAGAGAGAACTGAGAAAACAAAGCGTGAAGTGGTGGGGGGGTTCCATGTCTGTTCTTTTTTTTTACAAATGTTAGTTGACTTTTGTTTTTTTCACATTATCGCGGGCCACCTACCAGGTGGATGAGCAACCAACTGAAAAATGTGCTGTGGAGAAATCAAATATTTTCAACAGTACACATTCATTTATATCATGCTAAAATGTGTTCTCCCCAATACTCAGCCACATTTGTACCTCCTCTATTCATGGTAGGGTGGATGGAACCCCAACAGACTAATCAGAAATGCAGTCTATCAATATCTACGAACACAAACCCTGTGGACACAAACCCTATGCACGTTGTGCCTTTGTCAAGAAAGTAACCAGCTACACATTAGGGTAGACCTGCTACAGATTTGCCTGGTTCTGTGGCTGGATACTACATTAGTAGAATATAAATAGCTCTGTAGCTTGGGCTCACCTATGGTAGCAATGGTGCAGCAATCAAGGGTTATGTAGTGGATCAAGATGCACTACATTGCAATATTACAAGGTCAGTTAAGGTGAACATCCAGCCAGAGTTATTTATAATCGCACAAGGGAGATAATGTTAGAGGCAAGGTAAGTGACCACAAAGAAAACAAGAATGCCCAAATTAAAATGTTTGAGCGCAGTCCCCAAATAAAGTATTTGACAAAAGTTGGTTCAATAGCATACATTATTTAAATATAAGGTCCTTCTAGTGATGGCAGTAATGCTTTCCTATGTAAGGTATTTTTTGCACTCATCGTTTATGGTCTTTAGGTATTGAAGTCTCTTGGAATGATGGGTCTCAGAGTTGCAGAGTTCTTTTTTTGTGCATATTTCTTGAAACAAGAACAAAATGACATTTAAGGGTGGCAAATCATGCATACAGGGGACCTCCACAGCTCTGAGTGGCTGTTTGTCCCTATACTGCATGGGTGTAGAGTGCCAGCTAGTGTGCGTTCATACATGATCAGTTTTATATGTTCTTGGTTTTGTGTGTCCGTCATGAACTACTTAAGGTGGGAAGTTCACTGCTGTGATTTTTGATGTCTCCTGTCAGTTTCTCTAGCAATGGTAGTCACAATTGATTGGAAATGCCATGGAGCAAGCAGGCAGAGCATGAAAACATTATCCTCACTACCCGATACACACCCAATGCAGCGTCAGTGATGGTACTGGGCAGGTTTCTATGTAAATGTTAGGTGTGGATCCTAATGAAGTTGCAGTTGAAGGTATGGTGGGAACCAGTAATTGATGTTCCTGATGAAATAGTACTAAGTTGGGGTTTAGCACCCACTGGGATGTGCAGTCAACGCAGGTGCAGTGGAGCTCAGAGAGCGGTGGTGGTGTTGGGCACTGATGCAGTGAGCACCATCTCCAACTGATACTTTGGACCATTCTCTGGATGTAACCACATGAGCTCTGTCCAGGAAATAAATACATCTGGTGGTACACAGCATTTGGGGCAGCCATGTTGGGTATTCACAATAATCTTTAGGTCATTGCAATTGGGATCTTGGCATAGATCCTCGAAATTGATGTAATGGGCTCTCTCTCTTGAAGGAACAGCTCCACTGACTGGTCAAAGATCATGCAAGATGGTGATAATGGGTTCACAGTTTTTGCAGCATCTTAGCTTAGAGGCACTGTATATGTCTGTAACAACTTAGTGCCTAACATGCACCGTTGCATTTTGCTTCACATGTCAATCACATACTTTGTTATTCTGTTTATCTATCTGGTTAGCCTGCAAGATTGTCTTGTAGTGAGTGAGGTGTTTTTCCTAGATGGAGCCGACCACCCCTTTCTCACTATACCAATTCTCCTCCACCTCTCCTACCAAATTATTGGATCCTCTTGGGAGGACAGCTCAGGGGCAACATGCTCGCCTTGGAAGCAAGATAACACTAGTACCACAGGTTCGATCCCCGGTCCGTGCTTAGAAACCTCTGGGTATTAAGCACGTTATAAATAACCCATCATATCATATCATATCATTACCCATCCTTCGCTTGGGCAACCTATCCTCGACATATATTATCAACTATCAAGGAGCTTGCGACCTCCACTTATACCTATCCCCTTGCTATCTAAAATATCAAGGAGCTTGTATCTGTCACCTCCTCTAACCTTTGAAAAATTATTAACCTCCCCCTCTCAATTGGACCATTCCCAACCTGTTTTGAAATAGCCACTGTCATACCCATTCTAAACATAAAACTGCACACTCCTACAGGCCCTACACTCCCTATATAGATCTCACTGTCTCATACCCTAGCACAACAAAACCCCAACAATTGTTTTTGAGCACACAGCTAAGTACCTCAAGGCAAATCAACTAACTCTTTCACCCCATCCACTCTGAATTCTGACCCAAACACTCCACAGAAATTGCCCTCAACTTCAACTTCAACTTCATAACCACTGTTCACCACTCTAGCCTCTTTTACATCTTTATCCATATGTAACTCAGTGTCCTCCCATCTCTTTGACCATTCCTTCTTTATATCTTGTAACATCAATAAACCCTCACACACTTCTGTGAGCATCCCTCTACGGTCAGTCACAGGCCAGCTCCTCTTCACCCTCTACGCCTCCTACCTATTCTCTTCCTTTGACTTCCACTATCACTTCTTCACTGCTCTATGCTAAATTTCTTTAAGATAAAAGTCATCTTTCTCCCATCCCCCAGCGCCAACCCCATCCCGTTTTCCTGGTCCTTTTCCCGTTACATCCTCACCCCTCCACCCATGACATGCAGCATTGGGGTCTTCTTTTATAGCAACCTGTTAATCTTCCAATTTATTGAGTCCACTGCCACCATAGGCCTCCTTAACCTGCTCAACATAAAAACATATGTCTGCACCTCATGCACGAATCATAAAAAACCCTGACATCTGCGGTGCTTACCAAATTGTGCTAGTGAATAAGCCGACATTTGGTCTTCCCCTCCACATGCAAACCTGTGACGCTTTAGCTTCTACTCCTGCAGGGCAGAAGTCAATTTGTCACAAAAAGTACTTGGAAAAAGTTGGAAGAGAGATTGCGAAGTTAGCAATACTTACAGAGGTTTTTAAAGACGAGGGTGTGAGACAAATTAAGGAGAATGTGCTGTGAGTTAAACTAAGAAGGAGGGTCCATAGAGGCCAGCACTTAATGTTGACATGCCGGTGGAAGAGGTGCCTAAAGAGGGGGAAGTGAACAGTAAGGAGATGATTAAAGAGAAGTGCAATCAAAGTGGAGGTGCAAAACAGAGAGCCATCTGTTATGGAAGAAAGAAGGAAGAGGGAAGTTAAAATAGAGAGCAGGAGGAGAGAGAAATGGAGACAAAATGCTAGAGAGAACCTGGGATCAGTGAAGGAATGAGCCCAAGGCAAAAACGTCAAGGAGGTGCTGTGGAATCACAAGAATAGCGAGAAAGAGAAGGAAGGGTCAAGAGATGTTTACCCAGGTACAGGTTCAATGAGGAACATCGAGGAGAAGCAATAGATTTGGGTAGGAGGCCATCGAATAAAGACCCTTGAATAGAAGGGGAGAGGGAACCCTACAGAGGAACCTGTACAGGCTTGAGTGTAGCCTCCTTTTTTCCTGGATAAAGGTCATGGATTAAGGCCAACTCCAGTGTGACACCAACTACAGACCCAACTATCTGGCTGTGGCACCAGTTTGAAGTTCAGGAGCAGGATGCCTACAATAATTCACATAGCTGCAGGAGAATATTCTCTTGGAGACTACAAACACCACAGTATTTGCTGTGGACTAAAATGATACGATTGTAAGAGACATGTTTTTTTGGAATTCATTATACTTGATTTGGGACACTAAGCACTGTTCCCCGTTTGGATTTGTGTGTTACAGCTGCCTGGAAAGACCAGGGGCCAGACTTAACAAGATGTGAAAGAACATGTTTTTAATATATATTTGAACCTTCCCAGGAAATCCTTATGCATTTTGTTGCATGACCATCCTGATAAAAATTGTGTTACTTTGTGCACACATTTGTGAAGCAGTGGGAATTGCTTTTGTATGATCTGGTATAGAAAACCCTACTAAAGAACTGTTTGACCTTTGTAGGTTTCAAGACAAAATCTCTTTGCAAAAGGTGATTGCAAAGTATAATACACAATAAAGAAACTGGTTGGTGGAGTAGAAGGGTGATGGAAAATTGAAAAGGGACTAAATAGACAGATACAAGAATATATGTGATACTAACTGTACTTGCAAAATATGGTATGCTTATATAGTTAAAGATGTGTAAGTAGATCATTTGAAAGGAATGGTCACACTGTGGGTGTGAGGGCATGTTTCAAGAGAGAGTAAGTACACATCATGGGAAATTCTGAAGCACTCTGCAGTGGCATATTCTATGTAGTTGGGCATGGTGTGTTCCATTGGTGGGGACAACTTGGGTCCTAAAGAACTTTATCTGAAATATTATTCCTAATTGACTATCACAAAGACTGGACATAATTTAAAAGCTTCTAAATCCTGATTTGCTTATTTTTTTCTGTCCACATATCTTAACAAAGAGTAGACCTCTGCTCTATTAAATTATCACACTTTCCCTTCTACCCTCTGTCTGTTCAATTCTTATCCTTCCTTTCTTTGTATCATTCATCTATTATTGTGTTTGCCTTTAGAAACGTCAAGCACTGTACCATAGTAGTGGTATCACTTTCACCTTGCTTTCACCTTGTGGCGGGACACTTGTTCTTCATTGTACTGTATTCTTCGTGCATTGCTTTAACGTTGTATATTGTATTATTATCTTGCTGCATAATGCTGCAATTTGACACAACTGATCTCCCTACAATATGACCAACATCCTAGTAGGTGCTGTTGTAGATATTTTATTATTTGAACCTCATTTCACAAATCATGGAATCTATTTGTTTTATACTCACACTAGTTAGAACTCAAACGTATGGAAAGAGATATGTGAAACAGGAGCACATCATAAGCTATTGTTAGCTGAATGTCCGTTGTCTTCTAGGTGCCCTCTGCAACCGACCAGAAGGATGAGCCACCAACCCCTGAGTCATCCACAGAGAACGTAACTATATTCACCAGAGAAAAGGTATTTATGGAAAGTCAAAGGGTGTACTGTCCACAGGTAAATAATATATATAATGCCTCTAAATTCAAAGTGGGTTCAATGGAAAACCTAGTCTTAGTATTGTGGGGGCTGGAGGTAGGACTCAGACAACTGGATATGGTGAAAATATATGTTTTATTCACAAAAGAAAGAAAGTCCTTCACCTAACCTTATTGATATTAAGGGGTTCCCTATCTATGAAATGAAATGCCAAAGGTGCTTGTCAGGAGGTCTTATATATAATACTTTCCTCTGTCCAAAACCTTAGCTACCTAACTGGCCCCACCACTCTAAAGAAAAACAAAAAGTAGTACAGGTGAACTCTCTAATTTAGTTGGTTGTTGGCTTGTGCTTCAAATTAGTTTCCCAGGTATTTTCCTCTCATCACAGTTCCAACAAAATCCCAAACGTTTTACATAAAGGTGAAAGTACTCCTCTTGTCTTGACACACTCCACAGAAAAATTACTGAAATCTTCATAGACCGTAGTCATGACAGTTCTCAAATATTCTGCTTATATTGCCACGCTGAACGCCTCAAATTGAATAACATTGAATGAGGTCTTAACAGTCTCAAGACTTGTGATCACTTGGCTCGAATGGAACAGCATTGAAAGCAGAACTTAAATCGAGAAAAGGGTCATACTTATAAACAAAGAAACATGACATATAGAGAGGGGCATTTTGCTAACTCATGCTTGAAAGACCATAACCTACGAGGAGCTAAAACAGATAAACAAGAAGACAAACATAAGATATAGAAAACCAAGTTGAACTGAATAACATCCAAAGGTTGTTTCTGGGATTTTGACACCAGTACCGAAACCAATGGCACATTTTCTCTGAAGAAGACCTTTGAAAAGTCGAAACACATGTTGGCTGGCCGTATTAAGCATTTGTACAACACAATACATTTTGCTTAACCAAGAGTAACAGTTCTGTTATTATTATAGTTCTTCATTTGCTATGGTAGTGATACAGTTGGCTGTTTAGACTATTAGATAAACAAGCTCTCCAAAGTTGTTTAATTCAAGTGAAAAGGGTGGATTGCTGGGTTCTTCCATATACTTTTGATAACTTTTAAGAGTACACTGCCTTCTTGATGTATTTGTTTTTATAAAGTTGAAGGTAATTGTAGTATTCCCTTTTGCTCTCCCCTTTGGACCATTTCACCTTCTTGACTGGGGTAGTCTCCAGCTGTCTCCTGAGAAGTTATAACCTTTCTTTCACAACCGCGCGTAAAGTTCTTTTACTTTTCTAAATAACAGTGATTATTTGGGCGACTCGGGCCTCTGTGTCTCGACCACGTTCTCATGTCTATCGGGCGAGCTAGCCCTCTCAGGACGGACCACTCTGTTTGTCTCGCACCCACCCACCTCTTGGGTATACTCTTTTGGGCCCACCCCTTCAGGTATTTCTCACGTGTTCTCTTTTCTAAGGGTACCTTTTGACATTCAGGATATTAGTTCCCCTTCTTTAGGTCTCAATCATGCTTCTTCGATGGGCCCATCAGAACTCTGAGTTATTGGATTCTGAGCTTCCTGCGGCTTCCTGCGGCTTCCTGCGGCTTCCTGCAACTTGCTGCGGAGATCAACTGCCCTGCTTTTTCTCTGGTTCGCACGGTGCACACCTGCTGTTCCACGTTCTTCTCTACCGGGATGGTTAGTAGCTCCATCGGTGGCGGTCTCCTCATTCTCAAGACGTTGCTTCCATGCTTCCACCTTCAGCTTGCCGCTCTTCCACCTTCTCAGCTGTGAAGTGGATCTTGGATGGAGAGCCAGGAAACCTGCTACGCCATCACTCCTGGGCTCTGCAGCATTGCGCAGGCTCCCTGAGCACCACATACAGGCTGTGGTCCTGCCTCCAGACAGTGGCAGCTCTGCATTGCAGTGGCTGCATCTGCTTTGCACATCTTTCAGCCAGCTGACTGAATTCACATCAGTTCCTCTCTCTCTCCAGGTGTGGGTGTCATTCCCAATATGTGATGTCTTCAGGTGAGAGACATAGTTCCATTGGTGCTAGGATTTCATCTTCCAGGATGGGTTAGAATCAACACCAACTATGTGCTTGGCATTTCACTCTATTCCCATATATGATGAGAGCACAGGAGTTATCAGGTTTAATGGTGGTCTTACAATTAAGGGATTGGGTGTCCATGTCTCAGTGAGATCCCACTTGCCCAAACCCCTAGGCAGGGTTTTATGTAGCAGGCAGTCCTCCATAGTTTCCAAAAGGGTGGCTCTTCCTAGGGGACAATGGGCTAATTCCATGAATTTGTCAGGTACCCCATCCAGTTAAATTGCAGCTCCCCTCTCGCACCCCAGTGGGAAACCACTTAAGAAGTTTATGTTCTCTTGTTCTTTTCCTTTTCAGTATTCTACCAAAAAACGAAAGGGTTGTTGATCTAATAACGACCTCGTGATCGGTGACCAGTCGGAATTTGCGTCCGGTTTGATCATACCGAAGACTGCAAAGGACTTACTTGATAGCGAGACCCTCTAGCTCGATTGTGGCATATGCTTGTTCTTAAAGAAACAGCTTCTGATTTGTGTATTGGGCAGGGTATTCTAGTCCATCATGCAGACGAGAAAGCACTGCAACAAAGCCTACCTTGGATGCATCTGTCTGTAGGATTAATGAATTCCCGGTTAATGGTGGGCATCTTCAGAACAGGTTCATCACAAAGAACGTGTTTCAACCCCTCAAAACATGTTGTTGTTGGCAGGTCTTATTTAGTTTATTCGGTTGGGAATTTTTCGAGTTTATCCGTGAGGGTAACCACAAAGGTCAACTAATTAGGACCAAACCTCCTACAATATCCGGTCAGCCCCAGCAAACATTTCCTGCTTGTGTTAAAGGGGAGGCGTCAACTTCACTGGCTTCCCTTTTTCAGTTTGAGGTTGCCATGGGACTTTTGCCCACAAAGTAGAGCTTTTAGGAGGTTAACATGATAGAGTTGTGATTTGTGTTGCCTATTGGGTTGGGAGACTACATAGTTCAAAGCTCCTTTTTTCCAAGTTTTTATATTGCCTGTACCATTTAGAGATAATTTTGTTCTCCAGCATGGGGTCTGGCATGGATTCACATGCTCATGAATATATTCCCTGTCGTCAGGCTTGGAATCCTCAGTAAACAAAAAATCAGTATCAGTTTCGTTTCTGATCTGTCTTTCTTAGTAGTAACCATTCACTGGTCTCTGGGTCATACTGCCCCCAGCCAATGACTGCCTTCTCCCTAAGCCCCACCATTGGCAGCCATCCTCAGATTTTTACCGCACGTTCAAGTGTTGGGAGTCCTCGTGCTATAGCTCTCGAGCTTTACTGCTTTTTGTGTTTTTTAATCTCATTTTTTCAGTCAATCGAGTCTCAAGCTCCACCGTTTCTACTTCCGATCAACCGGGACCCGTTTCAGAATTTTATACACCCCTCAAGGGTGAAGTTTCGTCGAGTTACGCTTCTTGGAGGATTCCAGAAGATCTGAGGCCTACCTCGTGTACATGTCCCAGGACAAGTGAAGCTCAACACCCGGATCCAAGCTGTTCAGGAACTGCCCTGGATGCGGATTACAGAATGTTTTCAAGGACGATGAGCATTCGAGATGTCTCTACTGCCTTCATGAAGACAAAACGCACGTGGAAAAGGACTGTGCGTTTTGCAAGAACTTGTTGGAACGGACTATGAGGGATCGTCGGATCCACCTCGTCAGCTGGCTGGAGAAGGGCCCAGCAGGTGAGAAGAAGAAGAAGTCTGAGCAGTCTTCTAAGTCCTCTGAGGGCGCCCCGGCGACAGGGGCCCAATAGAAGGCAAAGCACCACGAGTCCGCGGGCACCGGGAGCACCGAAGGGTCGGGCTCCTCAGCTGTCAGGCAGGGCACACTTTCACCGACGCCATTAACCACGAGCCAACGCTCTGGCTCGGGGAAGAGAAAATCCGAGAACCCGGCTAAGCTTCTGGAGAGGCCCCTGGCTACCCCAGTGGAGGTGACATCGGGGCCCAGTGTTTCCCTGCCACCACAAAGGGAATCCTCTTTTCAGCCCAATGATAAAACCCCCGTGAAGACCCCGGTGGAAAAAGAGGGGGGGGCGGTGGCCGTTACAGACACGGATACAGCCTCTCAGGAGGTGCTGGTCGAAGTCGTGAAGGGCCTCAACAAGAGGTTCGAGGAGGTCTGGTCCCATTGGAGGAACCCCGAGGAGGCAGACGAAGAGAGCGACAGTGGCGCTGACGAGGCTCCCGTGGAGGAGAAGCAATCATCTCGCCCGTCACAGCCAATGCCCGAGCCTCATGACAACTCAGTGGCCATCTTGATGGCAATACAAACCTTATACACGGAGATAAGGATGAGGTTGCCTCTAACCCCAATGGACAACCCAGCAGAACCGGGCCCATTGGGAAGCCCTCCAAACAAGCAGAGGAGAGTTCATCCCCCACCCCTCCTTTCCAGCCCTTGCGGCCCGCTCAGCCTTCATCTCCTTCCCCTGATCCTAGGGATGACACAGGAACAGATATGGCCATGACGGGGACGGATGACGACAGTGGTGACGACGGGATGGGCCTTCCATCACCACTCCCTCAGGCCTCCCTGTTCGACGAAATTGGCTCCTTCCACACCATGATTGCCGGGGCATCCAAGCTTTTCCAGCTCTGCCCCGAAGAACAGAAGAAGGAAGGCTTCCTCTATCAGCGGCGCAAGGCCAAGAGGAAGACGGCCCTAGCGGTGCCGTTGATTGACGATATTTGGGAGGAGGGACTTGCTCTCCTGAAGAACCCGTCCACGACGCCTGCCAAGAGGGATCGCTACGAGAAAAAGTACCGGGTCCCTGATTCTGCCCCTTTGTACCTTAGGGCACAACCGACCCCGGATTCAGTCGTCTCTGCGGCGGCCAAGAAGAAAACGGCGGGGGTGGCGGCCATAACTTCAACCTCCCCACCTGACGGCGAGGGAAAGAAACTGGATGCCATGGGACGACGAGTCATCTCATCTGCGGCGACGACAATTAAGGCGGCCAACGCCCTAGCGATTGTGGCCCGCTACGACAGGGATCTGTGGTACAAGATCGCTTCCCTGCTGGATTTCCTACCGGACGACAAGAGGTCGGAGGCTCTGGAGATCCTGCAGGAAGGTGAGGTGGCATCGGACCACGCCATAACGGTGACCACGTACATCGCTGACACCGGGTTTCGCCAGTTAGGCAACAGTGTTTGCCTTCGAAGGCGGGAATGGCTCAAGGCAACAGATTTCCGCCAGGACGAGTTTTGGACATGCCCTTCGACGGGAACAACCTGTTTGGAAAAACAGTGGATTTGTCACTTCAGGCCATCAAGACTGGCACAAAGACGGCTTGGGCCTTGGGAGTTTTGCAGCAACGATGGCCGTCCTTTCGGAACGCCAGAGGCAGACAGGGTATCTCCAAGGTATCCGGCGGCGGCGGCTCCTCGACGTACCGCCCAGCGGCCCACTCCTCGTCACAGTAGGCCTACAGAGGATGCGGCAAGTCAGGAGGATCTTGTCATCATCACCAAGGAGGCCAAGGCAGCAAGGCTGCCGCCAAGCAGGACTGAACCGGCCGTAGCGTCGGGCCCCCACCTGAGCACCCCGGTGTGAGGCCGGTTGGCGAAGTTCTTCAGCGTGTGGGAGTCCATCTCCACCGACCGTTGGGTGCTGGATGCCCTGGCCCACGGGCACACTCTCGAATTTCTAAAGAAGTGCCCCCGCATTCCTCCCAAGGCCAGGAAGGAAAATCATGTCCCTCAACTGCTGTTAGAAGTAAGGGCGATGCTCAAGAAAGGTGCCATCGAGTTCGTCCCGACGAGGCTCTGGGGCTCTGGTGTATACTCAAGGTACTTCCTCGTCAGAAAGAAGACAGGCGGTTGGCACCCGCATCCTAGACCTGCAGCGGTTAAACAAATACATCAAGGCCCAAAGGTTCAGGATGGTCACCCTCCAGCACATGCTGGGACAGCTGGAGGAGGGCGACTTCCTATTGTCGCTGGACTTGGAGGATGCTTACTTCCACATCCCTATTCTAAAAGGACATCGAAAGTTTCTCAGATTCGTAGTCCAAGGGCGGCACTACCAATTCAAGGCCCTGCCATTCGGATTGAAATCGGCACCCAGGGTATTTACCAAGCGCCTAGCACCAGTGGCAGCGCGGCTGCGCCTGCGGGGGATTCACGTTTACCCCTACCTGGACGATTGGCTCATCCGTGCAAGGGCAAGAGAACTCGCCGTCGAACACACAGCGAAGACCATCCAACTGCTCACGGATCTGGGATTCTCCATCAACTACTCGAAATCCCGCCTGGTTCTGTCGCAGGTCGCACTGTTTCTGGAAGCCAAGCTCGATACAGTTGCACGATTGGCTTCGCCTTCGGAGGAGAGGACAAAGGCCATCTTGGGCAAAGTGCAGCGCCTGCTGGCCATGGACGTGGCCAGGCTAAGATCCATCAAGTCCCTGCTCTGAATGATGTCCTCATGCATCTACCTGGTGCGCCTGTGCAGGCTACAGATGCGTCCTCTACAAGAGTTCCTTGACGACCGTTGGATACAGGCAACGGGCAGCTTCGAAGACAGGATCCCGCTCAACGAGGCTTTCCGCCAAGCGATTCAATGGTGGGGCACTCGCACGCATCTCGCAGCGGGCAAGGACTTTCAGACCCTGGTACATCAGGAGACGGTGACGACGGACGCCTCCCTGGTGGGATCAGGAGCACACACCTGAGATCTGCACACGAGAGGCCTTTGGCTCCCGGAGGAGAGGTTACTCCACATCAACATCCTGGAACTCCGAGCAGTGTTCTGGGCCCTCAGGTCGTTTCTCCCGTCCCTCAAGGGCAAGGTGGTGAGGATCTTCACCGACAACACCACCACAATGTTCTACATCCGGAAGCAGGGAGGCACCAGATCCGCAGCCCTGTCCAAGGAGGCCCAGGATCTGTGGCACTGGGCTGTCGCCCAAGGGATGTTTCTGGTGCCCTTCCATCTAGCAGGAATAAAGAACGTCATCGCCGACTCACTCAGTAGGGAGCTGCGCTCGTGCCACGAGTGGGAGCTGTGTCAGGATCAAGTGGATCGACTTCCAACGATGGGGCAAACCCCAGATCGACCTGTTTGCGACGGCGATGAACTCCAAGTGCCAGAGGTTCGCAAGCAGGTTTCCCCAGCCGAGGAGCATGGGCGATGCTTTCTCGTTCCCCTGGGACGGCCTGTTCCTGTATGTGTTCCTTCCGTTGCCGTTGCTACTCCGACTCATCAACCAACTCAAGAGGTCCTGGTGCAGGATGATCCTCGTCGCACCGGTGTGGCCGAGACAGATCTGGTTCCCGGACCTTCTGGACTTGTCAGTGTCCCCCCAGTCAAACTGTTGACAGACGCAGATCTTCTCTCCAGAGAAGGAGGTGCCATCCTCAATCACGACCCGGAGTCGCTGAACTTGCAGGCCTGGCTCCTGCAGCACTAGAGTTTGGAGGGTATGATATCCCGGCGGACTGCAAGGAGGTGCTTCCAAAGGCCAGGGCGTCCTCAACTCTAAAGTACTACGGACACAAGTGGAAGAGGTTCTCTGTCTGGTGCCGTGCACAGAAGATTAACCCTCTGCGAATTACGGCCCCTCAAGTGCTGCCGTACCTGCTGTCGCTGGCAAAGGTGGGGCTAGCTCACGCTTCTATCAAGTTCCATCTTGTAGCGATTTCCCGTTACACCAGAACTACGGGACGGTCATCTCTGTGGTCTCATCACCTGGTGAAGGAATTTATGAAGAGACTGTTCCGATCGTTCCCGCCGGTGAAGGCTCAGGCCCCGGCGTGGGAGCTCAACGTGGTGCTGACCAGGCTCATGGGGCCGCCATTCGGGCCTCTGCATTCGGCACCATTGAAATTTCTGTCGTGGAAAACAGCGTTCCTTGTGGCCATCACCTCCGCACGACGAGTGGGAGAGATTCAGGCCCTATCCTGCTAGCCTCCATACTTGACTTTCCACGAGACGAGGGTGGTGCTGAGGACGCACCCGTCCTTCATGCCCAAGGAGCCGTCGGACTTCCACCTCAACGAGCCCTTGGTGTTGCCAGTTTTCTTCCCGTCACCCGCCGAGAGGACTCTGCACTCGCTGGATGTAGCTAGAGCGCTGAAGTTCTACGTGGACCGCACAAAGAGTTTTCGGAAGACATCACAGCTTTTTGTGAACTTTGGACCTGTGAATCAAGGGAAGGCCCTCTCGAAGGCTTCCATTTCCAGATGGCTCTCCGGCTGCATCATGCACTGTCATCGGTTGGCAAACCGACCGTTGCCCGTCCGTCCGAGAGCCCATTCGACCAGAGCGATCGCTGCTACTACGGCCTTCTTGTCTGGTGTGCCCCTGCTGGACATCTGCAGGGCTGCTACGTGGAGGTCAACACACACCTTCACGAGATTCTACTGCATCAACCGGGATTCCAGGGAGGGGTCCAGAGTCGGCCAAGCAGTGCTGCGCAACCTGTTCACCTTAAAGTGGGCCTGGTGAGGAGGAAAGAGTTGCTTAATGTTGAGTTTATGTAATGCTTAATGTTGAGCCTTGCCACCTTCTGTGGTTGTGCATGTGTGTACTGCTATGTATTCTTATATTCATGAGCATGTGAATCCATGCCAGACCCCATGCTGGAGAAGGAACAAGTTACTTACCTGTAACTGTTGTTCTCCAGCATGGGTCTGGCATGGATTCACATGCGAACCCTCCCTCCTACCCCTCTGCGGCTCTTCTTGGTCATACTGCCACTTTACGTGCTACCAAATCTGAGGATGGCTGCCAGGGCGGGGCTTAGGGAGAGGGCAGTCATTGGCTGGGGGCAGTATGACCCAGAGGCCAGTGATTGGTTACTACCAAGAAAGACAGATCAGAAACAAAACTGATAATGATTTTTTCTTTACCGAGGATTCCCAGCCTGACGACGGGGAATATACTCATGAGCATGTGAATCCATGCCAGACCCATGCGGGAGAACAACAGTTACCGGTAAGTAACTTGTTCCTTCTCTGAGGTTGGCAAGAGAACCAGGACTGAATCTCCTAAGGAGAAAGAATGGGCTACAGCCTGTCGTTCGTACGAATTCTACTGATGTTCTTAGGCTCTGGAAAGATGTTGATTAAACATTTCCCTGACTGCCTTCATATGGGACTTAGGTTTTTCAGCACTATGGGATATCGGTAGGGCAGCTATCTCCCTTTCTTTCCATGTTTCTTGGAGCATATCCAATGCATCCCTGGGTTCTTGTCCATATTACAGCTCAAAAGGGGAATAACCCAAAGAGGATTGAGTTGTTTCCTTATGGTAAAGAGGGCCTCATAACATCCCAGTTACGACCATTGGCTTCTACTAACTTATTATAGCTATATTCTTTTAGTGTTTGGTTAAAGTGCTCTGCTAGTCTGTCTGGGTGGGGTATACAGATGTTCTCAAAGTTTTAAGATGAGGAGTTCTTTATCTTCTTGCATGAGGTGGGATATGAATGTGGCACCGTGATCTGTAGGGATCTTTTTTGGAAAGCCCACTTGGTAGAAGAATAGGATTACATGTTTTAGTATTTATTGACTGGTATTATTCCTTAAAAGATACACTTTAGGGTAATAAGTAGCATAGTCAACAATAACTAAGATATATTCATTTCCCAATTTGGAGGTTGTTATTGGACCAACGATACCCACGCATGAAAAAGAGATATCAGTGATTGTCATGGGTTGTAAAGGAGCTTGGGGTATCTGGTTGGCTGAGGTCTTATGACGTATATCAAAATGAACCACATAGCTTTTAACATAAGTGTGTAACCTCAGCCAGGTGAATCTACTAATGACCTGATTCTGGTTCTTGCCTAGCCCTTGATGAACAGCAGTCAAATGGGAATGTGCCAGCTCCATAACTAGTTGATGGTGACATCTCAGTACTACCAACTGAGGGTTTTGACTGCCATCTCTTTTCGTATCCCCAGTATAATAATCCCTTTTTTCTAAAGAAAAAGGGTCTGGGAAGACTGTGGCCCTGTTCTTCTGGGATGGCTCTCCCAACGGCTTCAGCTAGGATTGGGTAATTCCGCTGAGCGAAGATTAGGTCTAATAGAGTAGGATGATCTTCGGCCTTGGGTACAGAAGCAGTGGGCAACTCACTATTGGCTTCTCTGAACCCTATGGTGCATCTCAAGATTTTGGAAAAGATACTCTACCTCACATACCACAGGAGTTAAAGCTTGTTTTAAGATGCCCAGGTCAAGGTGAACTGTGTACATTTGAGTGCCCGAGTTATGCAATACTACGTGAACCTCTCACTGATAATTTGGGCCAATCATAAGCAGCATTAATGTCAAGAGAGTATCACCAGGCTAACCCTGATTTGGCAGCCAGTCTAAGGTAACTCCTTTGAGGAGGATAAACACCAACCCCGGTAGGGATCAACAAATGTTCTGATTGGGGATCCTAACCTCTTTAGCACTGAAGAAGCTGAGGCTGATTGATTGTGGGGTGGCTCATTCTGGGAGTTTAGCTGAAGGGTTCAGCCCCTGAACCAGCATGGGTCCCAACTCTGTATCAGGATGTTCAAATCTCATGTCTGTAACCACTTATGACCTCACCCAGCCTTATTGCGACAATGTGGTTCCATATCTATGAAATGAAATACCAACGATGCTCATCAGGAGGTTTTACATATAATACTGTCCTCTGTCCAAAACCTAAGCTATTTAACAAAAAAGCAAAAACATAGTACAGATGACCGCACTTATTTAGTTGGTTGTTGGCTGGTGCTTGACACCCTCTTATTATATGTGTTTCGAAATGTCCTCCCCAATTTCACAAGTTGTTGCCTCTCATCACAGTTCCAACAAAATCCAATAAGTCTTCCATAAAGGACTTATCTGGACACAGTCTGTATACTCCACAGAAGAATAACCAAAAGTGGTGGATTGCTGGGCTCGTCCATAAACTTAGGACAACCTTTACAAGTATACAACTCCCTTTTTTTATTAGGTTTTGTAAAAATGAAGAGAATTCTAGCAGTCCTTTTGACTCTCCCCTTTGGACCGGTTCACCTTCTTGTTTGCGGTAGTCTGTGGTGGTCTCCTGAGGAGTAATAGCTGTTGATTCTAGTCTTTTTCTCTGCTCTGTTTGTCTTGCACCCACTTGTTGGGCTTACTCTTCTGGTTTCCCCCTTGGAATATTTCTCTTTTGTTCTCTTTTCTATCGGTTCTTGTTCTTTAAGACTCAAGAGGGTGTCTTTACTGGGTCCATCATACCTCTGAGTTGAGGTATTATGAGCATCCAGTTGCTGGCCATTGAGCTCAACCAACCCCCTCTCTCTCTGGCACATACTTTGGGTACCTGATGTTCCGTGGTCTTCTCTCCTGGGAGGGGTAATTGCTCCATGGGTAGTGGCCTCCTCCTTCTCGGGACACTGGTTCTGTGCTTTCATTGGCATGTGGCAGTTTTTCCAGCCAATTGTCCCAGTGGTGAGATGGCTCTTGGATGGAGATCTTGGAAACTCCATTGCTCTTTGTTTGAGTAGCATTACATGGCCTCGCCATACACCACGTAAGGGCTGTGGTACTGCCTCCAGGCAATATCGGCTTTGCACGTCACTTGCAGCATCTGCTCTATCGGTCTTTCCTCCAGCTAATTGAATCAATGTCAGCTCCTCTCTCTCGCTAGGTAAGGGTATGGTTCTTATATATGAAGTCTTGCATACTGTGTGATCAGAAGACCTCAGGGGCAATCACAGTTGTTTGTTAGACTGTATATAATTCGAACTGTGGAACTAAAACAAGTAAAGCTGCAGCAGTGTTTAATGTAAAGACTGTAAATAGTAATTGTAGTTCATGAGAGACTTGGGAAGCTAGCAGCAGTGCGTAGTTGAATCGTGTTACTGTAAACAGAAAGCTCTGTGTGTTCAGTTTAAATGATCTGCCTCTGAGTTGCTTGCTGGAGAAAGACACAAAAGGAAACATTCCCAGATCCTGGGAGGCAGTGTGCACAAGTTTGACCAGCACAGAGAGACAAGCTCTTCTCAGCCGCACAAGCATGGAGGCATTAGATCCCATTGTCACGCAAGCGCTATAATTGATGAAGGACTCAACCCTTCTTAGGCTGTTGACAGGGGTGGTTTTGCAATCACTTAATCGCGCATGCGCAGATAAGAAAGAAGGACCCAGGGAATTGAAGTGAAGATCAGTAACTGTAATCTTCTTCATTGCAGTGTTTCTTTTCCCCCTTTTGAAAAATCAGTAACAAGCAAGAGTACACAGTATCGCCTCAGGAAGTTAGTTAAGAGTAATCCCCAAAAGGATAAGTTCATCAGTAGGAAACAAGAAAAGAAAGTGAAAAGAAGAAGATAAACAATTCAAGAACAGAGACAATTAAAATATTAAAAAATAGTTTAGTAATAGTTAGTGTAGGTATTTAGTTAAGATATTCTACTAAGAGGTGAAGAGAGGAGGCATCAATTCTTCTCAAATAATTACCTCTCAGCTACACAGAGAGGCAAAAAGATAAAAGAGTAAGCAAAAGAAGAAAGAAGGAAATGTAATAAGAAAAGCATCAAGGTTGCAATTTTTAAAAACTCTCCTAAAGACAAATGCTTATATTATTGAGAGCGCCCACTTGTGAGTAAAAAGATGACAAAGGTTCCTAAGGGACCATGGGCCTCATTACGACCCAGGCGGTAAGTTACCGCCTGGGCCGTGACTTTACCACCATGGTGTAAACTACGTTTACGCCATGGTGGTTGGCGGATTTACCGCCCCATTCCAACCTTGGCGGGGCGGTAAATCCCCATTTTCCCATTTTCCCTTCCCCATTCCCATTTTGCCCCATAGGGCATAATGGGAGTGGGGAAGGCGTTAATTACGCCACCGTAAATTACGGTGGCGTAATTAACTCCATGGTCCCTTAGCGCCATGGATTTTAACACCTGCTAAAAGCAGGTGTTAAAACCTCCATGGCGCTAAGGGACCTCGTACTCAGGCGGTAAGGGTCGGCGCTGTTTACGCCGCCGTAAAACCCTTACCGCCTGAGTCGTAATGAGGCCCCATGTAACATGGGCTGGAAATTGCAATTTGATAATAATACATAGCCATGACAGCTAAATAAGGACTGCCAGACCATTGATGTGCATAGTTGCAAGTAGATAACAACTGTTTCTGTACTATGGACAGTTGTTCCTTTGGAGAACTCTTTGCTGGAAAACATTTCCATTGAAGATGACTTTCCATCTAAAACTTCATGAAAAGTAAAGGCTTTACAAATCTTTCATTGTCTAATGGAAGAAAAATTACATATACCACATGTGGAGGGCAAAACACATTAGATACAGTGCTCTGAAATGGGATGGATTGAAGATGTGGCCCAGTAGTGAACACGGCACTGTTTATCTTTCCATAACAATCTATCTACTGATGAATACAATTCCTTTTTCCATAGGGAACTCTCCGGTTGGCTGCTCATCCTCTTGGTAAATCCCAGGTGACTCCTAAAAAGAACACCGAACATTTTCAGTAACAACAAAAAACTTGACTTCTCTTGAACACACTTCATTCTCTAGCAGAAGAAAACTCTAATTGTAATGAGATTTGAGCAAATTCAGACCCCTGTCATTTGTGGAAAAAAGATATTGACATTAAAATACCAATCCCAGCATCTCCTGAGATGTTGGTCAGATGATATGGTATGGTACCATTAGTTTCTCTATTCCTTCAGATACTCTGAAGCTTGAAAGTTTACTTCCCATACTGCAAAATGTTCACACTATCGCTGCGATCAACAATTTGAGTGGTTGAGAAGTGTGGAGAATATTGTCTTCCATTCCAATATGGTTAAAACAATTGAAAGGCTGCTGGATCATTACGCAGGCCAAAAGGCATAACCTGTTAATCAAACAGACCAAATTTCATATGAAAATCTTCTTCCATTCATCTCCATGTCGCACTCTAACCAAATGATAAGCTCCCTACAAATCTAATTTGGTGAATATTGTAGCTCCTTCAATTTCATCCAACATTATGGAGATTAGTGGTAGCGGGTATATATTCTTGATGGTAACCTTATTCAATGCTTCAGTAATCTATACAGTTCGTAATGTTCCTTCCTTCTTAGAGACAAAAACAATGGGGATGCTGAGGGAGACTGGGCATGCCTGATGAATCCGTTAGCTAGATTTTCTTGAATGTATTCCTTTAAGTGCTCATTCTTCTTTTCCGTAGAGGATAAATACGACTACATGGAATCTGGGCTCCGGGTCCAAGGTCAGTCTTACAATAATAATCCCAATGAGGTGGTAGTTCATTGGCGTCTATCTCATCAAAAACATCACTAGATTCTTGATATCTTTCTGGCATAGTTCCTACAGCTTCTCTAATCGTATGTACCGAGGCTCCCACTTTCATCAAACTGATCACTACCTCAGTGCACCTTCTCAAATTCTCCGGTTCGTCATTCTCTTTTAATCAATATTCTATGCAAAAGATTGAAGTAAACGCAACCACCCTTCAACCCCAATCTATTATTGGATTGTGATAAGACAACCAGGACATTCCTAAAATTACCTCCAAATGAGGGGTATCAATTAGCTCAAAAACGATTTCCTCCCAATGACCTTGTGGCATTTTTGTTTCTATTGTTACTGTTTCATGGGAAATAAGACCTGAAATTAACTGCAACCCATCCACTACTCTTACTTGCTCTGCCCTTTCCTTGGGAACAAAAGGTACATCCATAGCTCTAAACACATTCCAGGCCATACAATTTACCGTAACCCCTGAGTCTATCACAACCTGACCACTCCTTTTCAACACCGCTTTAACTGACAAGGATACATTAAGAGTGATGTGAGGAACAGACGCCTAAATGGTGTTGGCTACTTGTTGAGCTCGTGAGCTGGATGACTGAAAGGTTTTAGGGCACCATGGACATTTCCCAACTAAATGCACTGTCTTTCCACAATACATCAATAGATTATTCAATCTACGCTGCTCCTTCTCCTCCTTGGAAAGTGGGCCTCTTTTCTTGCCCGATCTCTCTAGGCTCACTGGTCACAAATTCCTGCCAAAAATTCACCTCTTACTCTTTCTCTCTCACTTCTACTGAAAACTCAGGTCTCAACGACCTCCCTTCTTTGCTCTGCCTTACTAATCTACCTGCATAACCAGATTAATTACATGTAGTGGGTCTATCTGTAATAGTGGCTAAAGCATCCTTCAAATAATCTCTGAGGCCCTTTTAGAACAAGGAGGCTTGTTTTTCTTCAGGCCATCTGATTTTTTGAACTAAGGACTTAGGGCCTCATTACACAGAAGGCGGTAAGGGTTAATGGTCACCGCTAAGGGTGCCGGTGACCGTTAACCCTTACCGCCTTACTACGAGGTCCCTTTGCAGGACCCGACCTTAACGGCTGGTGTAGACCAGCCGTTAAAGTTGGGACCCGCAAAGGGACCTTGGTGCTAATTACGGTACCGCAATTTGCGGTACCGTAATTAGCTCCTTCCCCATTCCCATTATGCCCTATGGGGCAAAAATGGGAATGGGGAAGGGCCATGGAGAAAGGGGGAATTACCGCCCCGCCAAGCTTGGAATGGGGTGGTAATTCCCCTTTCCTCCATGGTGGTACCGGTATGGCACCGGCGGCAACCATGGTGGTAATAGCATCATGGTTTACCGCCTACTGTGTAATGAGGCCCTTAAACTGAGTTATGTAACTCACCAAATCTTTACCTCTCTGACTAAACTCTAAAAGCTCCCCATCTACTTCTTGAGAGATCTGCGTCTATCAAATATTTTCTTGAACTCCATTTTGAAAGCAGTCAGATCTTTCAAAATAGGATTTTCCCTATTGTCCCACCAATAAAACTAACCAGGATGCTGCCTTACCTATCAGATAAGATAAAATAAAAGCTATCTTGGCTGTCTCAGTAGCAAAAACATCTGGTCTGCAAAGGAAGTGAAGCTCACATTGAGTCCAAAATGTCAGGCATTTCTTTACATCTCCTCCAAAGCGTCTTGCGGGTGCTAAAGACACAGGCGCTAACTGCAACCTTATTCTTCCCTTGCTACTTTCTCCTTGCTCTGAGCTTCGCAATAAATCTGCTCTAACCAACTCTGGAGGTTCAGGGACTAGATTCTCCTCCCTAAGTAAAGGTGCTAAAGGTGCCCCTTCTGCTTGTATATTGGACACCTTTAAACTCAACTCCTGCAGCCTTAAATTTAAGTACTGATGTTCTCTTCTAGAAGCCAGCACCTCCTCTCTTAGTTCTCTAATCAAGTCTCACAAAGAACCAGGCCACGCCCCTATTGTATCCATCACAGCACAGGTAAATATTTTTGTGTGAGCCTTTCATACAGCTGGAGCTGTTTATCCCACAGACCCTCTCTGGACGTATCCAACTCAATCCCTGAATCTACATCTGAGTTGACAAACCCAGGGAAGGGAAAGGGGTAGTGGGTAAAAAAAACTAATGACAGACTCTCCTCACTTCTGGTCTCTTGAAATCTCCAATGGGAAATAAACAATACAGAATTAATTTCTCTTGCAACCTTGTTACTTTCCTTATTACATTTCTTCTTTCTTCTTTTGCTTACTCTTTTACTTGTTTGCCTCTGCTTGTAGCTGAGAGGTAATTATTTGAGAAGAATGTATGCCTCTTCGCCTCTTTGTAGACTCTCTCAGCTAAATACCTACACTAACTATCCCTAACTAAACTAGTTCTTAATATTTTAATTGTCTCAAAAACTGAGTTCTTGAATTTTTTTCTCTTCTTCTTTTCTCTTTCTTTTCTTGTTTCCTACTGATGAACTTATCCTTTTGGGGATTACGCTCAGCTATCTTCCTGAGACTGTACTGTGTATTCTTGCTTCTTTCCTGACTTTTCAAAAGGGGGAAAAGAAACACAGTGACAAAGTTGCAGTTACTGATCTTCACATGACTTCCCAGAGTCCTACTTCCTTATCTGCTTATGTGCAATGAAGTGATTGCAAAACCACACCGCTCAACGATCTGAGAAGGGTTGAGTCTTTCCTCAATTGTAGCATCTCTGTGACGATGCAAACTAATACCTCCTTACTCGTCCGGCTGAGAAGAGCTTGTCTCTCCGTGCTCAGCAAACTTGCATGCACTGCCTCCGGGGATCTGGGAATGTTTCCTTGTGCACATCAACTTGGGCGCATCTTTCTCCAGCAAGTTTCTCTGAGATTAAGCGTTTAGACAGAACACACATAGCTTTCCGTTTACAGTAACAAGGTTTAACTACACATTGCTGCTTGCTTGGCAAGTCTCTAATGAACTGCAATTACTATTTACAGTCTTTACATTAAACACTACTGCAGCTTTACTTGTTTTAGGTCCACAGTTTCAATTTTATACAGTTTCAAAAACAGCTGCACTCACACCACAGGTCTTCTGACCACTCAGTATTTGCTTAACTGCTTAAGTCTTCTTTCTTCAGGAGAATTTCTTCTGATGTCTAGATTTGGGCATGAAGTTAAGGAGCTTTAACAAAGCATGACCTGCCACTGACTTACATGGGAGGAAAGGCAGTAGGAGAATTCAAAGTGCATTCTATTTTTTCTCCCAGCCAATCAGCTTAAGTCACCGCTTCACCACCTGGGGTTGGGATTCCTGCATTAACTTTAGTTAAAGAAAAAGAAAGAATGAATCATTGCACTAACTCAACTTGTAAATTATCACCTTTAGCCCTGACAAAACATCTTGCTATCCTATGATCGACCATTGGCCACCTGCAGAACCTGACAATAAAACCATAATTTCAATGAACATCAACATACCATGTTTAAAATAGATTCAATGTTCCCCACATTTTAGTAAAGTTATATATCAATCCCACTTAATTTCCTTCAAAATAATCAACCCATGATTTAGAAAGATTAGGTTGTCAAGAGTCTATACAACATGCTAGTAACATAGTCCTTCTTAAATTACTCAGTGCCTCGCATTCCATCATCAAATGCTTGAGTCTCGAGATCAACTCCACCACATAATCTGCAGCATCGTAGATACCTGGGTACTCCCATCTGTCCCACGACCACTACCCAAGAGACTACAATATTGAATTTAATACAAAGGCATTTGCAATAATCCAGTTGTTGGGATAAGTGGTAAATAGCCACCAGTGCTGGCATGTCTCATATGCTGAAATAGATATTTGTGAGCCAAACCTTCAGTGGACAAATTCACAAGAGATGGTTCCGTGTCAATATTATAAGTCATCTTTTTATGACTAAGTTTTACTTTGGTCAATAAATATTATGCAACGGGAGTTCCAAACCATGCAAAACAGATGGGAGGTTCTGTGTGTAACTATATATAGATGTTCCAGCAACCCATGACGCCAGCCTGAATTAAAAGTCCATTTAATTGTAGTAGTGAATTAACGGAAGCATGCTTCACTTTCAGAAATACGTTAAGTTTGTTAATCAGCATAACACTGTGAATTGAGCTCAGCTGAAACCCAAGCAAAACATACTCAATGGTAGTGGCACGCAGAAGATTTAGAATAGTTTTTAAACATTGAAGCTCCATTTTAACCACTGTAGTTGATTGTTCTCCAGCCCATACTTTTGCACCGTAAAGAATCACTGGCCGGATTATCAGTTTGGTAGAGGTTCTCTGTGACTGTCACAAGTGAATACAGAATCAAAAGTTAAACTTTGAAAACCGACATGTACTATTACAGATACCACTTCAAAGCCAGAGAGTTATCAAATCAAACCCTTGTGTTTGCTTTGCTGTTCCCAAAATCTCTGTATTCTTTTTGGTGTCCAAATATTACACAACTATTTGGAGTGGATTCACTGGTTGCAACAATGGCCAATGTCTTGACTTGCTGCCTTTTGTTTCACTGCTCATGCTGTACCCTAAATCATTCAAGTGTAGCAGCAGTACTTTGTGGACGTTTATTTGGTGGTACAATACAACAGGTGGACCTGATCAATTAATGAGCAAAGACTTCCTTCAGTGAACTCTTGTCAATATGTTCACTGTGGTTTCAGACCTTGATGTTGATGCAAGTTCAAAAGTAGCAACAACATTGTTCTGATAAATACAGAACGTTCTGATAAATACAGAAAAACCTTATTTCAGCAGGTAGGGAGGTGCTTCTGTTACATTTCAGCAGGTGGTCCAATTTTCCCAAAATGGGATAACTCTATGCTTTGGAACCTCTGAGTTAGTTTTCTTCCAATTTTCTGAACAGGTTTGTGACCATGGTGATAGTGGTGTTATCAGTGAAGCCTTTGAACTGTTTCTAGCATTGCTGGGGCCACTCTACTGATGCACAGATTCTCTAGTTATAGGTCAACCAATAAGCAGGCCACATCCAAGAACCAGCAGGAATCGTAGGATTCACGTTCCAGAGTGTTGATGCATTTGAAAGCCCCTTAGAGGATTCTTAGCACAGTCACAGGTCTCAGACACTGTTGGCTATCTTTGCTTTCACTTGTCCCTTGTCTTGGCCTTCTCATATGAGGTTCAGAAGAAACCTAATGCTGCTGAATCATATGAGCAGACGGCTGCCACTGTAAGTGGGATTTCATGAAGCCAAACCAGTGAGGGGACATATTTGACCATGTCCTCTTTCGAGGAGGTCAGCCAAAGTACGGAGGCGAAGAAACAACCCCATCCGGGAGATTATGGGGATGCTGAGCCTATTGAAAGGAACAAGTGAGGGCTATAGCCATGCTGCAAAAGGGTCTCCCAAATGCTGGGCCAAAGCAAAGGTGGAAGAGGTCAGCTAGGACAGAAAACTGGCAAGGCATAGAGAAATCCATAGCTGTGGTGAGAGTGGGTTTTGAGCCGGACCAAGAGAGAAAGCGGAATAGGATTGAGATATTGAAGCAAGGAGTCTGCACTGAGGCCCCAGGCCCCATAGATAGAGAAGCAGTAATCCAAGGACTGGGGAATGATGACCTGAGAGTCTATTCTGGGAGATCACACTCAGAAAAGAAATACTTATCTCTGGTTTGATTTCCATTGATGGATAAGGAATGGATGTAGGCCCTTGCATTAAATAGAGATTTTGGGAGCAAAGCAGCAACTCTGCTCCCGATTAGAGGGTTGTGGCTTTTTTAACATTTGGTTGTTACTTTTCCCAGGCCTTTAAATAGATGTAGATTCCTGCAAGTACTCAAGGCTTTATTTGGTAATCTGTACAGTTATCGTCTTGGCTCTACTGTCTTTGCTATCTTCGCTAGGTAGAAGTCACAAGTACATATGGCAACTTCCATACCTTCATCATTCTCAGAGGTCACAATATCAGACTTCTCCGTGCAACACTGGACTTTACACAGTGTTTCTGCTGGGGGTAAAGCAGGGGTTCCTTACTAGATTTATTGATGAGAGAATTATACAAACTAGAAGCACCCACACAACTCATTGTACAAGAAGACTAACTAAAGGAAAAGGGTTACTTTTGGAAAACCTACTCTGAGTGGCCCAGTCTCCTTCATTTGCACATGCACGATTCTCACAACTGACTAACCCTTAAATGAAGACATATCAAAGAAAGATCTGGTTTACAAGTCCGGAAGAATGCAAATATTCAAGGGCCTCTCATCAGAAGTGAAGCTCAGGACTTTTTAACTTCGCAAAATAGACTTGTAATTCTTTAGTTCATTAGTCCGCCTCTCTCCATTTGTCTTTTTTGTTGCGCCTTGTAGTCAATTGTGCATTTCCCACTACTGTTTCCTCATGTTTCGTTTGTCCCGTTATGTTCAGTAGTGTGTTCACATGGCTCTTTTGTTGTACAGCCACAATTCCAGGGTCAGCTTCCACTGTGGCCTCCATATCTACCAGTGCCCATTGGGGGAGAAGTGTTTTGCTGCTTGTTTTTAGTATGCATCGTATGTCGAGGGTGGTTTCAAGGACCTGTATGTGAAAGAGTGCACATGGGAATACAGCACAACACTTGTGATTTTTTGTGTTATGTTAAAAGGGTTGCTAACCTTGTATTTTATCTTAGGCCCAGTCTGCAAGTGGCCAAGAAATTGACGTGGACCACATGACTGTTGTGAGTGTCTCATTTTAACCCAATCCTTCTGGTTCTATGTCCCAGCCTCAAATCCCCTGCTCTCCCTTCTCTCCAGAAACTCCCACTGTCTCATTCTTTTGGCTCTTGTTCCAGATACTTCTATTCACCCCTGCAGCAAGCTCAGAATGAGCTCGTCCTCATAACTCTGTCAGCCTTCTATCATAGGCCCTGGTCCTGCCCTCCAGCCTCTCTCTCTAGTGAAGGGGATTTAAGTGTGTTAACATAGATAGTGCTGCTTCTTGACGCATGCGCGTGAGGATGAAGATACTAATCCCTCACAGTCGCCCACCGGAATGTTCAGTCCAGAAAGAAATACTACTCTCAGACAGGCGCCACTGAGCGTGGAAACGTTGCTTTTCAAACTGAAACTCGCGCATCAAAAGAAATGAAATTGACTAGATTCCTCGGAATCTCGCTGCTAAAGTTCAGTTGCTGACTTCACAGGCCCAACCCACGTACATATAACTTGCTCAGTTTTAAGATCTTTTTCAAAGCAACAAGCGTCCATTAATGCGCGCTGAGGTTTACTGCTCTCTTCACGTTGCTTCAAAGGACTCCTTTTCTACTGAGGGACGAAATGAAGAAGTCCCATAAACAGTCTTTCCAGACCTAAATATCTAACTAAAAACCTAATAATGAATCTAGCAACTTACTCTTCACCTTAAATGCGCAGCGCTCCCACCAAGTGTTCTGCTTTTCTTGTCCCACGCAGCTCTGAATTTACTGTGAACCTTAAATTTTAATGTCTCTTCTCCGGTATTCCTGTTGAGCTCTACTCTTGGGCCTAAACCTGGAACTTAACTAACACAGGACCTTCCTGCTTGTGCTTGGACAATGAAAGGCAGTTTAGAATGCCTGGAAAGACTTGAAGAGCACTCTTTGACCAATCAGCTATCAGCACCATTGTCTCCATGCTGGGTTGGGAGCCCTTCCTTCTGCAAAAGGCAAGTTAAGGCCAAACCAACCTGTTACCATAATCCTAAATAAAATGTGAATTATTACCAACCTAAGATAATTAAAACATCATGAACATAGTAATGATTATCTTAGAAATAACTGTATACAACCTACTCTATGCCTGAGTCAGACCTGACAAGAAGACACTGGATTTAGGGAATTGGAAGAGCTCACTCGCTGGGGAAATAGAAACCGAGATGCTCCAAGAAGAAAAGAGATTGAGAAGGAACATTTGGAGGGGAAGGAGAGAAGTCTAATAAGAATAATGGAAGGCGAAAGTAAGGGAGAGGCACAGGAAAACAATGAGGAAGTGAGTGTTGAACGGGAGAATTCTGAAAAGGTGAATCAAAGTGAAAAGTCTGACCAAGGCGGTGCAAAAGGGATGAAAGGAGTTAAATACGGAGAGCTGGTGAAAGGGGTGAACAGGGTGGCCAAAGTTGGGAAGAGATGCAAGGAAGGTGCCTGTGGCGCTGCCCCGTGTGGGACGCGCACGCAGTGGCGTGACGTTGCACGCCGCCGCGTGCTGCATAAATAAACGGGACGTTCCCGGCCGCAGAAGAGCGACCGGGAAGCCCGAACTGGAAGGACGTGTGAGCTGTGTGGTCCTTTCAGGGTGGGGGCTTGCTGGCACGCATGGGGCCAAGGACAAACCCCCAACAGTGGCGACGAGTGTCAACGGATGCCCGGGCCCGGCGGTGAAGGCATTCCGGAATTTTTCCCTGAACATTCGGATGTTTCGTTTCACACCAAGGCTGCGGATCGTACATGCGGCTGGCAGCCATTTTGTCTCTGAGGCCGTGGAACTTCATCAGGCTCCGGTTTGGAGGGTGAAGGTGATCCAGGTGTAATTTTTGGATATTCTGCTTGCAGGCAGACTAATCTGCACGCCCATGCCTGGTTTGTGAATTTTACTCCAGTTTTGGGACTCCTACGTCGAGTGAAAGCTAGGGGAAGGACTAACATGGCAGGGCCTGTCTAGTCCACTCCACAATTGTAGCTTAATTTTTGGAACATCCACACCCCTGTGGACTATGGCAAGGTGGAAACACAGCGTTTTTCTTTGTCCCCTTCATCATCAGGACACTGTGGCTTCTTCTTTGTCCCCTTCATCATCACGAGGATGGCTGCAGTGGGTGTCTTCTTCTCCTCCATGGGTCTTGTGGCTGGAAGCTGCCCCAGGTGAGCGAGGGACAAGTCACCACCGCCTCTCCCCCAGGTTGGACTGTTGCTGTGCCTGGAAGAGGGGGGGAGGCTTTTGTCTGCATGGTGGTGGTGGGTGGTTGAGTTGCGGCCCTCAGGACACTAGGTGGGGGTGCCTGTGCACTCAAGCCCATGAGTGACATTGATGATCAGGAGGGTGAGGCCGCCGTAGCTGCACAGCTTCCTCAGGACAGTGGCCAAGCGGCGCAACATCAGCAGGCTTTGCAGCCCCCAGTGCTTCCAGTTCAACAACCAGCGGCGGCTCTACAGCTGCCCCCGCAAGTAGGTGGTCAGGCTCCTGCACCCCAGGTGCTGCCGGTGGCACAGCCAGGTGCTCAGCAAGGACTCCCTGTCATGGCTCAGGCACGAGCCCATGCTGCCCTGCAGCCCATCCCCGAATTTGATGCATCGGGCCCACCTTTCAGCATGGGGCCCTGTTGGAGGAGGTGGGTTGGCCGCCTGGACATGTATTTCAGGGCTGCTGAGGTGACGGACGACGACAGCATGGTGGCCACTATGCTGTACTCGGCGGAGCCTGCGGTCCAGGAAATTTTTGAGTCGCTTACTCCGGTGGACCAATCCTATGATGCGGCCAAGGCGGTGCTTCTTGCGCACTTTCTGCCCCTTGCCAACGTGGACTATGAAAGATTTGTCATGCTGTCGGCCAAACAAAAGGACGATGAGACACTGGACACCTTTTATGGTCGCCTGCGCCGCCTCTCCCTGGGCTGTGCATGGGGGGACGCGGAGGACATGATGCGCACGATGCTGATTCAGGCGTGTTCCTCCAGCAAGCTTAGGAGGCAGGTCCTGAGAGAGCCGGGCATCACTCTGCCCCGCATATTGGAACTGGGCCGATGTCATGAGGTGGCAGAGGCTCGCGCAAGCAAGATGGAGGCAGGGTCCCGCTCAATAAAGTCGGAGGAGGTGTGTGCTGTGTGGCGAGGTGGCAGAGGAATGAGAAGGACTGGCGGAGGACCCCGGGACAGAGCAGGAAGATCAGGGGAGTCGTGCCAGAAGTGTGGCTATGACCTTCCCCACCCGACGGAGTGCCCGGCAGCGGGAAGAACATGTGGCAGGTGCAGCCTGCCTGACCACCTCTCTAGAGTGTGCAAGGCGGCCCTGCCCATGATGGTACCGAGAGGTCCGCCCCGGACATGGACTCCGTGCCAGAGCCGACCACCAAATGTGGCCCAGGTAGAGCAAGGTGAAGAGGAGGCCCAGGTGGACGAGGCAGATGAGGAAGAGAACATCTTCTTTGTTTCGAGTGTGGAAGTCCTGAAGGGGAAGAGCAGGAGGCAGCCGAGGTGTGTGGTGGAGGTTAACCACTCTCCGGTCCCGGTGCTGGTGGACACGGGGGCGTCGGTCAATGTAATGGCCAGGGGACACTATGACGCCCTTGACCAGCCCCCGGATTTGGCTACGCCGAAAGCCCGCATATTTGCTTTTGGAGGACTACAACCAATACCGCTGGACCGTGCCTTTGTGGCAAGTGTGGAGCATGAGGGCTCCCAGATCAGGGCTCGGTTCTATGTGACCCCTGTGAGTAACAACACTCTCCTAAGCTGTGCTGCTACCGAGGCTCTCGGAATTGTCAGTTTCGCATACTCGGTGTACTTGGAAGACATCAATGACCTCCTTGATAAGTACGCTGCCCTCTTCAACGGCACTGGAAAGATGACCGGTGACCCGGTCAGGCTGCACATTGATGACTCCGTACAGCCCATTGCCCTGAAGCACCGCAGGGTACCGTTCCATCTGAGGGAGCAGGTGGACAAGGAGTTAGACAACCTGGTAAGTCTGGACATTAGCGAGAAGGTCGAGGGCCCGACGCCCTGGGTGTCCCCCATTGTGGTGGCTAGAAAACCTAAACAACCTGACTCTGCCCGGATTTGTGTGGACATGAGGCTACCCAACAAAGCCATTAAGAGGGAGCGGCATCTCACCCCTACCATCGACGACATTATCGCTGAAGTACAAGGGGCCCGTTTCTTCTCCAAGTTAGACCTTCGAGCAGGATATCATCAGGTTGTCCTCCACCCCGAGTCCCGGTACATAACAACATTTACCACCCACCGTGGGCTATACAGGTACAAGAGGTTGAGTTTTGGGGTGTCATCAGCTGTAGAGGTGTTTCAGAACATTATACGGGGCGCCCTAGCAGATCTGGAGGGTGTCCTTAATATCAGCAATGATATTTTGGTGTTTGCTAGGACAGAGGTGGACCATCTGAGGAGGCTTGGAAAGACTTTTGAGAGGCTGCAGTCACTGGGCCTCACCCTTCATAGGGATAAATGTGAGTTCCTGCACCCCTCCATCGAATTCTTCGAGTTTGTGTTCAAGGAGGGGGGGGTGTCGCCCGATCCGAGGAAGGTTCAGGACATTAAGAAGGCGCAGCTCCCCGAGTCGGTGTCCGACGTGAGGAGCTTCCTTGGTATGGTGACATACTGTGGGCGCTTCATTCAAAATCTCATGTCAAGGTCCGAGCCGCTCAGGGCGTTGACGAAGAAGGAGTCGATCTGGCAGTGGGGCCCACTTGAGCAGTCGGCTTTTGAGGACATTAAGAGCGCCTTAACAGCAGAGGACACCATGGCATTCTTCGACCCGGCGCTGGCGTCCGAGATCATTGTGGACGCTAGTCCCTTCGGCCTGGGGGCTGTACTGACTCAGGTGGACTGGGACGGGAGCGTCCGCCCAGTGGCATACGCCATCAAGGCGCTCTCTGAGACGGAGCAACGATACTCCCAGATCGAGCAGGAGGCACTGGCGGTCCTCTGGGGTTGCAGACATTTTCGACTCTATGTCTTGGGGCGTCCAGTGACCATGGTAACAGACCACAAGCCATTGCTTCCCATTCTGGCTGGGTCATCCTCGAAGCCCCCGGCTAGGATTGAGAGGTGGATGCTTGCCTTGCTTGAGTATGGAGTTACCCTGGTATATCGGCCCGGGGCCAATAACGCATCAGACTACCTCTCCCGGCATCCTGGAGTGCGCAGGGGAGAGGAGTACGACACCTGTGCGGAGGAGGCCAACGACCATGTTCGAATGGTGGTGGAGGGAGCCACGCCGAATGCAATGCCCCTGTCGGACCTGGAGGCGGCCGCGGCCGAGGATGAGTGCTTCCAGATCCTAAAGCACTCAATGCAGCACGGCTCCTGGAAATCCATCTTGGAGGCTCTGGCGGGGCGGACCCAGGAGGCGAGGACAGGGCTCGAGCAATTGTGGAAGGTCAAGGACGAGCTGTCCTTCTCGGAATCGGGTCTCCTACTCCGAGGTGATCGCATAGTGGTCCCCCAATCCAAGATAACGGAGGTAATCACCTTGGCCCACCATGGACATCAGGGCGCCGCCAAGACCAAGGCGAGACTGCGGCTGAAGGTCTGGTTCCCGGAACTGGAGAGAAGGGTGGATGACTTTGTGGCGGCCTGTGTGTGGTGCCAGGCGGCTTCTCCCATGCAACGAGAGCCGGCCATTGAGGCGATGCCCCGGGGGACCCGGCCCTGGGAGGTTGTCCATGCGGACTTTGGGTCGACGTCCGTAGGCACCCATTTTCTCGCAATCGTTGTTGAGTACTCACGATACCCGGAGGTGGAGTTGGTGGAGTCGGTGGCCTTCGAGCACGTGGTCGTGGCCGCGGAGAAGGTATTTGCGGCCCATGGCTTCCCCATCACTCTGTGCTCGGACAATGGGTCGCCATTCCAAAGTGAGCCGTTCTCTGAGTTCCTGGAGAGCACAGGAAGATATCCCCGCTGTGGCCCCGAGCTAATGGTGACGCTGAAAGACTGATGCGGACACTCAATAAGACCTTCAGGATTGCCCACTGACAAGGGCAGCCACTCCAACGAGCCCTATACCAATTCCTGCAAGTGTACCCCACCACCCAACATGCCTCCACGGGGGTAGCCCCGGCGGAGGCTCTGTTCAGGCGATATCCCCGGGGCCTACTGCCGAGGTCCGGGAGAAGGAGCCGGGAGTAATTGACAACCAGCAGGTTGAGATCGACAGGCGGGTCAGGATTGACCAGGAGAACTTGCGAAGGGGTCTTCGCCCCCAGCGGCTGGAACCGGGAGACGAGGTGCTCATTCGAAACCGACACCCCCATGGGAAGCTCTCGCTCCCCTATGAGCCGGAGCCATTGGACATGGTAGCCATAAAGGGGTCCATGGTGACGGCCTCGGATGGAAAATCTGCCGTCACCCGAAACGTCAGTTTCTTTAATAAGCCGGATGATCCACGAACTGAACCACCACTGGACCCGGATGTGGCGGAGATGCCGGAGGACGCCGGAGGTCCCTTGGGCACACCACATTCCCCTGTCCGGGGTACTGCTGCGGAAGGACTTCCCGTGCCGGAGGTAAGCGGGAGGTACCCCCAGAGGGCTGGGCGAGGGAAACCCTCAGCGAATACATGCTGGGATATGTGGACAGTATGCCCGAATAAGGGGGACCCGGGCGGCTGACATTAAAGGGGTATGGGCGTAAAATGTTGCTGTTATTGTGTAGAGTGGTTTGTAGTATTTAGTAATAAAAGCAGTTGTGTGTCCTCCCGAAAAAGGAGGAGTGTGGTGCTGCCCTGTGTGGGACGCGCACACGGCGGCGTGACATTGCACGCCGCCGCGTGCTGCATAAATAAACGGGGCGTTCCCGGCCGCAGCAGAGCGACCGGGAAGCCCGAACTGGAAGGACGTGTGAGCTGTGTGGTCCGTTCAGGGTGGGGGCTTGCGGGCACGCATGGGGCCAAGGACAAACCCCCAACAGTGACCACATGGGTGAAGTAATTGGGGGAGATAGCAGAGATGTGTAGAACATTGACAGGTACACGAGGGGTCTCAAGAGGGTGAAGAAGGTGCCCAAAATGATGAAGAAAGTCAGAAGGAGAGTAGACGACTAGAGCGAGAGAACATCAATAAAAGGTGAAATGGCAAAACACACAGGCCCTCATTACGACCCTGGCGGAAAGGGGTTTACGCCAGCGTAATGCATGGCGTACCTTTCCGCCTTACTACGAGTTCCCGTAGCGCCATGGTAATTTTTACGCCTGCTTTTTGCAGGCGGTAAAATCCATGGCGCTACGGGACTTGTCGTTAATTACGCCACCGTAATTTACGGTGGCGTAATTAACGCCTTCCCCACTCCCATTATACCCTATGGGCCAAAAATGGGAATGGGGAAGGGTAAATGGGGATTGGGGACTTACCGCCCCGCCAACCTCGGAATGGGGCGGTAAGTCCGCCAACCCCCATGGCGGAGTTGGCAGCTCAGCGCCATGGTCCATGGTGCAAATTGCACCATGGATCTCCGCCAGGGTCGTAATGAGGGCCACAGTGTTTGGGGGCAGAGCGCTAACCTAATGTTAACAAAGTCTAAGGTTAATTCAAATATATACCTTCATTTAAAAGTTACCTTTGTTAAAAACCTGGCAGAAACCTTAACGGAGAGGTTGTAACACAGATTAAAACTAACAGATATTAATGTTGGACATTGAACCAGGATCCGGCATTGATCAGTGAAATAATTGAAACAGCTCATACAATTACGGGCTCTTAGCCATGCAGATTCTCTATGATGCCTCTACTGCCCTGGCTCCATACAATTAACCAGTCGTCCTCATTACGAGTCCGGCGGCAACCAGACGGTTTTTCCGGCTTGGTTACCGCCGGACTCGTATTACCATTCCGCCTCCGTGACTCCCAGAATTACCAGGGCATTATGACCCTGGTGTCCCGGGAATTCCAGAGGTGGAATTCGGTAAATCCCCATTCCCATTGAGTCCCGTAGGACTCCATGGGAATGGGGAAGTGGAAACACTGGCACCATCTCGTGATGGTGCTGGTGTTTCCACGTCCGCCTGCAGGTGGGCGGTGTTAAACCCACAAGGTCAGACCTGGTGGGAACGCCACCTCCCGCCTGCAGGACTCGAGATCGGGTGGTCCGGAATTAACAGTGGCGGCGGGTTTACCGCCACTGTTATTTCCGGACCGCCGACCCGTAATGAGGCCCAATGTCTCTAATGCCAACATTAACCACTGGTGCACGTGCAAATGTTTCGCAATATATCAACTGCATCTAGGTGAAATAACCCTATCCCTATTCCCAAAGGGTCACTGAACCCTAGCAATGCATTAGGAGTACATTCTGGACATAACTGAGTCCTATTCATATGATCCACCTATTATTAAGGCCCCCTTAATAGATCATGACTTTATCCCTCTATTACAGAGCATTCCAAGGAATTTGGCTCCCAATCCGCGCTGATTGGTAACGGTGTAGTTTGGTGAGAATGTTGTACATGTCAATACATGTCTTGAGTCCGCCTCTTATTAGCAAAGAGTGCAATTTCCAGTTCCCTTACATGCTTGCTTCATATGTGAGTGGCAGCGGACAGGATTATTCTTCAATTCGTGTTGCTCGCCTGCTCTGCTCTTTATAGAGTTGAATGAGCTTCCATTGGAACCTGTGCGTATATTCTCTGACTCTTTAAATATGGGGTGGCATTCTGCGAGGTGGATCATCCACCTCGTGGAACGCTGCCCCATATATTTCTGTTAATCATTGAACGGTGGATAGGAAAGTAAAATGTAATGGAGGGAAGTGTGGAGGAGCTGGTGGAAGAGGTTTTGAAATAGGTGTCGAAGTGGAGTCACATTAGGAAGGTGGAGGAGGTGTTAGAAAGAAGTAAAGAAGAAGACTTCTGGCAAACAAAATAAAGTGAATGAAGAAAAGAGGGATGGAATTGCAGGGCTGGAGTGAAATATTAAGATACATGAGGGAGACTACATAAATAGAGGGGCAGAGAAAACATAGCGAAGAGAAGGTTGTGGACCCTTAGCTACAAAAGACTACACCTAGGTAGGGAAGAGGAACACCAGATGAAACACATCAGATGAAACACCACAAGGGAGAGTGAGACATTAGCAGTTGGCAGGGAAAACAGGGCCCTGCGTGAGAGGGGGTAGTGCAGGTCATAGTGAGAAACCTGCCAAGACTCCAGGGCAGTGTCCGATCATTATGTGGCTGTGTCACCAGGCTTCAGTCTGGATCTGAGATTCGGGAAGAGACATACCCTCATAAAGTTAGAAGAAGGGTACAGGGACCCCTTTTAAGCCTGAGATGATAAGGTCACTTGACTTGTTGCAGTCTTCCAACGGTGACATAGCCTCATTCTTACTAAGAGTTGGGAGAACTTTTTGTTTGAACACTTGTAACTTTCCAGAGATACACTTACCTTTGTTACTCTGTGCTAAACTACTATCCACTTACTAGAGACTAACCATCCTGCAGACTTTAGTTTAGTAGGTCAGTCCCCACCAGGTTCCTATTCTGGCCCAGATGTTGCATGGCCCTAATAAACACTTTATTAAGCACACTGGTTTTGACTGGCCATTATATGTCGATCCATGACAAACACGTGACACTTCAGGATTTCCAGACCCTAGCACTTCTTTTGATATCATGCACTTTTCTATCCATCCCTCCATGTCTCTGCCCCTCTCATTGCCTTGTGTCCACCTATGTTTCCGGCCCTTCCTGACAATATTCTATCACTACTTTTGATCAAATGACCCAGCAATCCCCTTTTCTGTTTCTCTCTAACATTCTTACTCGTTCTCTCTCTCTCTCTCTCTCTCTCTCTCTCTCTCTCTCTCTCTCTCTCTCTCTCTCTGTATCTCTCTTACACCCTCTCTCTCCTGAAGCATTGTACAAAGGGTGAGAAGGGGACCCCAGCAAGCTATTCTCAGCAATGACACTGTCATCACTCTAGAATTATATGATGCAGTTTATGTTCCTTTGATGTATAGCAAGCATTCATTTCTACCATTCCTGCACACTCATCATCTTAGTCTTTTTCTACTTCAGTATCCGGCTCTTTAATATTCACTCACGCTCATTATGGAGGAGTTGGGATTAAAGGTGAATTTTACTGCCTGCTATAAAATACCATCAGCACAGCAGAGTTATATGGATTTGAGAATCTAAGCATCTTCCACTGACTGCAGTTCAATACCTGTCAAATATTCTTGTGTTGCTGAAAAAGTTTTCTGACTTTCCATTCTACCCCAGGTCCCAGCCTCTGGTGTTCGAGGAACTGAGGAGGGCAACATAGACAAAGTATGTCGTTTTTAACTTTTACTTTTATATCAAAAGATGCATTTATGGTTATCTGATACTTGACACCCAGAGTCACCTAGTCCCCCCACAGCCTCTTTTGAAGAAGGCTAAGGAGTAGCCTTGAGCAAATGGAAGTTTTTCTGCGAGAATCCTAGTGGAGCTCCTGTGTGCCCGAGTCAATAATACTGACTTAAAGGTAGTGACACTCCCGGGATCGTAGGAGAAAAGATTTGGTAAACCATTCCTAAATATCCTCTTATCAGAATACACTGAATTTAAACCCTATAATCTAAAAATCCACTTGTTTGACATGGTTGAGCCCACTTCTCTTTGAAGATATCACAACACTGCTTTCAATAATTGATCAAAAATGCTTTTCCCGGTTAACTGCAGTTGCTTTACATTAGTCCCTTCCTTTTGAGGAGATCAGTCAGATTTCTTTAGAATGAATTCATAAAACCATAAATGCACATTGTAAAAATGCAATTAGCAGTAGTTAAAACTTTGTCATATACCATTTAATTTTGGCAATATTCCAAAAAGATTTAACAGGTTTTTACACCGATCATAAGAAGGGCAAATGTCTATCTGGTACCAAGTAGTTTCATTACGAACGGTAAGATGATGTATTTAAAAACTGTCCAGAGAGAAGCTAAATCTTTTGTTTCTGTTGCACTGCCTGTACTTTCCATGACAACATAATTTCATATGCAAATTAAATATCTACATAAGATGTGCTTTTTCTTTCGAACCAAATGCCAATACGACATTCCAATATGGTAATCACTTGCAATAAGATGAAGGGTCAGCATGATATAAAGGCATGCAAGCCCTTTGCTATTTCCCATTGTGGAGTCCAATTGGGCTCGATAAGGCTTTTATATGAACATACATGGGAATTACTGTGCGGTCATGGTTGTGAGTGGGGGAAATTTAACTTTTCATTCAAAACTTTACATTTGTCCAGGCGGGCAAACATGGTGGTAATCCTATCACTACTAGTAATGGGAGGGGCCTGAAAACACGGGGCTTAAACCGGGTAAACATACAAACACATTCAACAAATATAAAGCCCCCTCAGTAGCATGCCTCTAGCACATCTCTAAATGGAATGTAAAACTAGTCCATCATTTCAAGTTTATAAAAATGAAATCGCTTTATTACATTGTTCACTTGTATTTAATAGATGAATAACTTCAATACGAACGACCTATTTCAAAATTGCAATTTAAAAAAAAAATGTGTTTTAAAAAACCACACCCGCATTTTGTCATCAGCCGATATTCTCAGCTCATACACAACAATGGTAATATCAGAACGTTTTAAAATTCCTTCACCACACCACAGTGACAATGTGCCTCATCACGAGGGCAGCGGTAACCTGCTGGTGCAACCGGCGGGTTGCCGCCGTCCTAGTAACACTGAATCCGCCGCCTGATATCCCGGTGCTACCGGGACATTACAAGTCCCGGTGGCCTGGGATATCAGGTGGCGGAATCGGGAAGTCCCCATTCGCCTGGGAATGGGTTCACAGAAGCACTGTGCTTCTGTGACAACTCTGGTTTCCGGGGCCGTTCTGCCCGGCAGGTCAGACCTGCCGGGCGCACAGGCCGTGTAAAGCAGAGTTGTATTCTGCAGGTCCGCAAAAGGTGCTGGCACGTTGCTACCAGCACCATTATTTTCCGACCGGCAGACTCACAATAAAGCCCAATGTGTGTATTAAAATTGCACTCAACAACCAATTAAAAACATCTTTGGGTTACTGAGTGCATTTCTTTTGCACAACCCATCAAGCCCAACATGTTTCAGTTCCCCTTTATTAATAACTTTCTTCAGTGGGTATAGAGAATTTTCAGCACTCCACCTAAGGATGTTTCTATGAGTATTCACATCAGGCTTGAACGTTACGTGTTAATTATAATATCCTCATATGCGCATCAATTCTAAGATGTACTTTAATCACATTTTACATGAGGATTTGCTGTATAAGGCATACACCCTCCCTAAGCACTTTATCTTGTGTGAATTGACTCAGACCCAAGGCTGGGACATCATATCATATGGCTTTAATCCATGTTGCAAAAACAAAGTTGAGTCCTCAAAATGGACATTATCCTGTTATGTTCAATGGAAGTTTCCCAGTAGAAGATTTTCAAGAATGAATCTTGTAAAACTGTAGCTGGATTCCTGATTCAGATCGCTATGTGAAATCAGCAAAAAAAAACATCAATTATTTTTACCACATGCCAAACTCTACATAAGGCCCATACTAAGCAGTTTAAAAACAAACTAATGGGGTGCAAGTGAGGCACCAGGATCTAATATTGGCCACATTAGCTCCATTCTAGGGACACAAGGGGCCTCATTATGACCCAGGCGGTAAGGGGTTAATGGCGCCGTAAAAGGTGTCAGCGCCGTTAAACCCTTACTGCCTAATTACGAGGTCCCTTTGCGGGTCCGACCTTAACGGCTGGTTTTACCAGCCGTTAAGAAAGGAACCCGCAAAGGGACTTTCGAGGTAATTATGGTACCGCAATTTGTGGTACCGTAATTACCGCCTTCCCCATTCGCATTGAGCCCTATGGGGGCAAAAATGGGAATGGGGAAGGGCCAATGGTGAATGGGGAATTACCGCCCCGCCAACCTTGGAAAGGGGCGGTAATTCCGCCATTCACCATGGCGGAGTTGGTAAAATACCGGCGTCAACCATGGCGCTAATAGCGCCATGGTTAACGCCAGGGTCGTAATGAGGCCCAAGAACTGTTAGCTGATTTCTGATATCCTCCAACATCTATACCAGGGATGAGATGGCCTATAGATGCTCAGCTCACATTACGCTTAGAGTCCTCTGATGTTATGAAGCTGGGGGGTGAAAACCTGGAAAATTATTTGTTCCACTGTTAAAAATGTTTAATAGATACATTACTTTCTTAAAGATATGTTCTGAACCTGATCTGACCATTGAGAAGCCAAATGAGGAATCCCCCAATGAACCCGTAAGTATTTTCCATAGCCAACATGTGGTTACTACAAGCATCAGTACCTCATTAGGCCTCATTTACTTTGCATTCCCTCAGGATCTTGAACACTGTCAGTCTTTATGTAAGTTCCAGATTCCACCAGAGCCTCTTCATGATCCATCTGCGGGTTGTCCTCTTCTTCTGTTTTCCTGAGTTCATCCACAGATGGTACATGGTAATGGAGCAGGCCATCCATGTTTATGGAGTAAGAGGGCTAGTGAGGAGACTCAGGTCACAATCACTGGGATGCCTCTTTTCAAGCATTGTGGCAGTCACCCAATCCGGGGTTTCTGCTACATCCAACTTGTAATGTCTTCTGCCTGGACTTTTGCAAAGATGAGGATGGAGAACTGAATCAATAGTAGTCATAGCTACACTTGGGTTATGTTGCTCTCACTTGCCAAGAATGAGACACTCCATAACCATCTATGGCCACACTTGCATCCCATTAGCTCTGTCATAGGAGAGTCTACTCTGTTATATAAACTACATTCTAGGGGCACTACAACTTTCAGCTGATTTCTGATATCCCGAAACATCTATAACAGGGATTTGAAGGGCCTAAAGATGCTCAGTTGGAGGACATCAGAAATCATCTAACAGTTCTAGTGTCACTAGAATGTAGTTTTGAGTCCTGTGATGTTATGACAATGGAGATGCAAACCTGGGAAATGATGTTTAATGATACT
Source organism: Ambystoma mexicanum (assembly GCF_040938575.1). Lineage (NCBI taxonomy): Eukaryota > Metazoa > Chordata > Amphibia > Caudata > Ambystomatidae > Ambystoma > Ambystoma mexicanum. Next base: position 1,421,124,245 of record NC_090923.1, read on the forward strand.
ATTACAAATGTTAATATACACATTATTTTCTTCTAGATATATTCTGAACCTGATCTCACCACGGAGAAGCCAACTGAGGAATCTTCCATGAATAATGTAAGTATTTTCGTTAGCCAACATGTATTCAAGAAAAACATGAGTGCTACCCGTCTTCACTATGCCCCATTTAATTTGCATTCCCTGTGGATCTGGAACACCAGACCTTTGTGTCCATCTTTGTCATAACAGCATTTCTCGGGAAAGGGTCACAGCTATTCATCCTCCAAAGCCAATTCGGCTTCTTTGGAGCCTTTATAATAAGCGTGCTGCCAGTGCATGGACTTACACATATAGCTGATTTGAACGCCTTTCGATACAGCCAGGAGCATGGTTCTAATAGTCCTTCTGCTCTGACAATTTCAGGCGAAAAGACCCTAATATGTAAAAGTAAGAAGGCGGAATCTGTAAACTTCAAAATCTTCCTGTTACACAAATAAATTGTTCCCTTCATCTGATCCCATCTGGCACAATTCCTGGCTCACCGTAAAGATTTGAAAGTCCTTCCTTTATAGACTGGATACTGTACTCAGTCAGTCAATTCAGCTACATTTTGGTACAAAACCTTAAAAGCGATATAATATAACATATAAAATACTGTACTAATACTACATGGTTTACCAGTGTTGAAGATAGGTCATGTCTTAGAGATTGGACCATAATTCTGGATGACTCAGCTGCTTTTTCAGTAGTGAGTCCAGTGGCAGAAACCTCATCAGTATAGTCAGCAATGTCCGTCTGTGGTCTCTCAACGCTCATGTCCAGATGAGGTGAAAAAGTCAATAACGACAGTTCACAGTGTTTTGAAGGTGCAGACGGTGTGCAGTGTGAGTATTTCCGGAAGGAGGCACACACTTCTGAGCACCTTTCTTTTTTGGAGTTTCTTTGGTAGATAGATAATAATATCTGTAGATGCCAGTGCACATGGTCCATAGGGCTCTCATCTCCATTGTGTCCTGTGAGCATTGTCACCGAGTAGCAGTGAGTGTTCTCTCTTTAGATAGTGGAGTTCCAATACAAACATATTGCAACAGAACCTTTTGGTGAGGCAGGGTCCTGCCAGGTTGCAGATTCAGGAAAGGTCTCCTGATGATCCATCTAGTGATTGCCATCTTCCTCTGTTTTCCTGGGCTCATCCTCAGAGGTTACATGGTAATAGAGCAGGCCATTCAATATTATGGGAAATAGGTGCTAGGGAGGGAACCCAAGTCACAATCACAGAGATGCTTTATTCAAGCATTCTGGCAATCACCCAATCAGTGGGGTCAGCCACATTCAACTTTCAATGCCTTCTGCCCGGACTTTCGCAAAAGTGAGGATTGAGGTGTGAAAAACAATACTAGTTATAGCTAGATTTGGGAAATGATGCTTGCACTTGTCAGGGAAGGCAACAGCCATGATCATCTAAGGCCAGCCTCGCATCCTATTCACTCTGTGATAGGAGAGTCTACTCTGTTACGCTAACTGTATTCTAGGGACACTAGAACTGTTAGATGATTTTTGATATCCTGCCAGATCTATGAATGGGATTTGATGGCCTATAGCGCCTCAGCTCTCATACCTTTTAGACACCTGTGATGTTTTGAATCTGGATGTGAAAAACTGGAAAATTATTTTTTGTACTGTTACAAATGTTAATAGACACATTATTTTCATCTAGATATTTGTTGGACCTAATCCGAGCACGGAGAAGCCAACTGAGAAATCCTCCATGGAAAATGTAAGTATTTTCCAGAGCCAACATGTGTTTATTAAAAGCATGAATGCTTCCTGTTCTCATTATGCCTAATTTAATTTGCATTTCCTCTGGATCTGGAACATTGGACCTCTGTGTCAATCTTTTTCACAGTACTGCTTTGGAAAGGGTTGCAGGTGTCCATCCTCCAAAGACAAAGGGCCTCATTATGAGTGTGGCAGGCTGGAAACAAGGGTGCAGGTAGGCTTACCGGCACCCTTGTTTCCGGACCACCACACTACGAGTTTGCCTGCCGGGGCCGCTGCGCCCGACAGGTCTGACCCTGCCGGGCTCAATGACCCTGGTTGGCACTCTCATCACAGAAGCATTGGCACTGTTAGCAGCAGCGCTGATGCTTCCTTCTCCCCACTCCCATGGAGTCCTTTGGGACTCCATGGGAATGGGGATTTACAGAATCCGGTGCCTGACTTCCTGCGCCGCCGGGACATGTAATGTCCTGGTTGCACCGGGAAGTCATGCACCGGATTCGGTGTTACAGGTTCGGGCGGCAACCAATGTGCCTTGTTTGAAGCCTTTACAATAGGCCGGTTACCAATGTACTTGTTTACAGTTTTAACCTGGAAAGCATCTAATATGTAAATGTTAAAATGGGAAAACTGACACATTTCGAAATCTTCATGTAACACAAATATATTGTTCGATTCATCGTACCATATCTGGCACAATGCCTGCTTCACTGCAAATATTTTACATCCTTGAGGATTGAGGTTTGAATTAATGCTAGTCAAACCTAGCCCTGGGAAATGTTGATTCCACTTGCCGCCGAAGCAGCCATGACCATTTAAGCACACACTGGCATGCAATTCACTCTGTCCTAGGAGAATCTGCTCTGTTATATTAACTACATTCCTGGGACAGAAGAACTGTCAGCTGATTTCTGATATCCTCCAGCATCTATGATGGGGATGTGACGTCCTATAGATGCTCAGCTCTCATACCTTTTAGAGCCTGGTGATGTTATGACGATGGAGGTGGATAACTACAAAATTATATTTTGTTCTACTCTTACAAATGTTAACAGGAATATTCTTTTCTTCAAGATATTTTCTGAACCTGATCCGACCATGGAGAAGCCAAATGAGGAATCCTCCATGTACATTGTAATTATTTTCATGGCCAACATGTGTTTATTAAAAGCGTGAATGCTTCCTGTCCTCCTTATGCCTCATTTAAATCGCATTCCGTCTTGATCCGGAATCCTGGAACTCTGTGTCAATATTCATCACAACAGCACTGCTCTGGAAACGGTCCCAGGTGTTCATCCTCGTTAGCCAGTATGCCTTGTTTGAAGTTTTTACAATAGGTGTGTTACCAATGCATTGGTCTACCTATACACCGGTTTTGAACTTCTTTAGCTATAGCAAAGAACATGTTTCTAATTGACCTTCTATTTGGCAGTTTGACCTGGAACATACCCAATATGTACATTTAAAAAGGGGAAAACTGACACATTTCTAAATCTTCTTCAACACAAATATGTTGTTCCCTTCATCTTACCATATCTGGAAAAATGCCTGCCTCACTGCAAATATTTTGAATCCCGTATTTCTGGATACTGTACTGATTCTGCATGGTTCTCCAATGTTGAAGATAGGCCGGTGTTATAGACGGGACATTTTTTCTGGAGCACTCAGCTTTCTTTTTGGAAGTGAATCCAATGTCAGGAACCTCATCGCTATAGTCAGCAATTTCCCTTTGTGGTCTGTCAAAGCTCACTTCTAGATGAGGTGAAAGCTCAATGATGTTTGCTAACAGTGTTTGATCTTTCTGCACTGTGTGAGGTACAGTTGTCAGAGGATCTTTAGACAGACAAAACAACTGTAGAGCCATAGGAAATGAAGAGATGGCAAAGGAGTAAAAGTGATATATAAGGAGTGAAGCTCAGCTGTCCATTTCAGATGAGGCAAAGCTCCAGTTACTTAAGGGACAGACGGTGTGCATTGCCAGCAATTCTGGAAATTATAATTATAATTATATGGAAGGAAGAACACTCTTCTGAGTGCTTTTGTTCCTTTTGTAATTTCTTCAGGAGTTAGCTATTGGTATCTTTAATAGCCAGCGTGCTTTGTGCATCTTTTTTTCCTTGTACGAATAGTCATCTAGTAGCAAGGCTTCTAGAGAGCAGTGAAGTCTCAAGGGCTTCCGGCTTGATGGCGAGACAGAATCAGGGGAACAGAGATCAATGCTTGGTCAGAACATTTTGGTGAGGAAGGGGCCTTTCAGATTCCAGATTCTGCCTCGGTATCTTCATGATCCATCTATGGGTTGTCACCCTCCATTTTCCTGAGCTCATCCGCAGATGGTACATGCTAACGGAGCAGGCTAGCTTTCTTTATGGGGTAAAGGTGCTAGTGAGGGCACCGAGGTCATAATCACAGGGATGTTTCTGTTCAAGCATTCTGGCAGTCACCCAATCTATGGGGCCTCTTACATTGAACTCTAAATGCCTTCTGCCTGGCCTTTCAGAAAGGTGAGGATTGAGTATTGAACTGATACTACTCATATCTAGATGTGGGAAATGTTGCTCTCACTGGCCAAGGAAGGCACTAGCCATAACCATCTATGCCCACGCTGGCATCCCATTAACTCTGTCATAGGAGAGCTTGTTCTGTTATAAAAAATAAACAAAATTCATTCTAGCTGATTTCTGATATCCTCCACAATCTATGGCAGGGATGTGATGGCCTATAGATGCTCAGCCCTCACACATTTTAGAGTTCTGTGATGCTATGACGATGGAGGTGTAAAAGTGGGACATTGGGCCTCATTATAAGTTTGCCGGTCTGGTAACAACGGTACGGGTAAGCTTGCCGGTACCGTTGTTACCGGACTGGCAAACTACAAGTTCTGCTCGCGGCTGCCTTCCCGCCCGCAAGGTCTGACCTAGCGGGCATATCGGCACCCGCGAGCACAGCATGTTGGATGCCCCGGCACCATTCTCGATGGTGCCGGTGCATCGGACCTCCCCATTCCCATGGAGCCCTATAGGGCTCAAATGGGAATGGGGAGCATTTTTTTCCGGCACCCGCGAATGGGCAATTTCCGGGTCCAGTGGGGCTGTAATGACCCGGTAATTGGCCATTCGCGGGTCCCGGAAAAAAATCGCAAGTTTGGCAGCAGCCTGCCAGCTTTAACAGTAGGGCTACCACCAAACTTTTAATGAGGCCCATTATGTTTTATTCTACTGTTACAAATGTTAATAGACACATTCTTTTCTTTAAGATATTTTCTGAACCTGATCTGACTATGGAGAAGCCAACTGAGCAATCCTCCATGGAAATTGTAAGTATTTTCATTGCCAACATGTGCGTATTAAAAGTGTGAGTGCTTCCTGTCCTCATTATGCCTCATCTAAATTGCATTCCCTCTTAATCCGTAATACTGGGCCTCTTTGTCAATATTTATCACAACAGGGCTGCTCTGGAAAGGGTTATAGGTGTTGATCCTCCTGAGCCAATTTGCCTTGTTCGAAGCCTTTACAGCAGGCATGTTGCCATCGCTAGCTAATCGTATCTTTAGTAGCCAGTATGCTTGGTGCATGATGCTCTCATATCCTTTATGTCTTGAATGCATAATCATTGTGTATGTTTTTTCAGGGCAGATGAGTTTCAATGGCTTGAGGCTTGATGGGTCAAACAAGATCAGGGGAAGGCAGATCAATGTCTGGCCTCTCTTTGGCAACAAGAGTTCCAATACTACCATATTAGGACTAAAATTTAAGTGAGGAAGGGTCCTGACTGTTAGGTTGCATATTTAGCCAGGGTCTCCCAATGATCCAACTCGGGATTGTCATCTTCCTCTGCCCTCCTTGGCCCATACCCAGATGCTGCATGGTAATTGAGTAGCCATCCATCTTTATTGGGTATCGGGATAGGGTGGGAACCCAGGTATCCAAAAATGAGGACTGAGGATTGAATCAATACTAGTCATAGCTAGACTTGTGAAATGTTGCTTTCACTGTTTAAGGATCCCATTAATGATCCCATTCTCTCACTCCTATGACTAATGTCTGGCCATTGGATTCGGTAGTGGGTTTTACATGTGGTCCTACTGTATACATCCAAAATTCAAGCTGTAATCCACTAGGATCACAAAAGGTCTGACATGAACCATGCATAACAAGGTGAGCCCGGATTCTGGTACAGGAACAACACAAGGCATGGAACACCTTAGCCCGGAAGTGCTTAGAGTGCTTTGTGGGGGTGTGGGAGGAGATAAAGTATTCATTATTAAAGTCTACCAACCAGTCATAGGCCTAAGGTGCAGCAAGAACTACCTGATACTAACCAAATTCAAGAAACTATACAGTGGAAGAACCTTTGCTGTAATCGTAGCAAAGAACTGGAATGAACTTCAAATAGAATTGAGAATAACTATGTCCAATTCAGGACCTTTCTATTAAAATACTCCCAAAAAAAATCCTAGCACATAGACATCTCTCGTGTTGAAGGAGCTTACAGTGGAATTCCCTAACAAGGAACGATAGTGTTGATTTTTATTATCCCCCATCCTCTTGCTGATCCTGTTAATGGGTAAACCCACTGAAGGTACCTTAGCTGAAAGGCTATTAAATTGTCCTTTAATGCCTGTGACATTTTAGTAATGTTAACGAGGAATGCGCTCTACTCTGCTGCATTGTGATTGTTGATTACACACCAACCATTTCCTCCCTCTTTCCACTTATCAGCCCTCGCGCCTACACATCCCTGCCTTACCACACCATGCTCTGAAGCGGCTCTGTGCAATGTTGAGCATTACAAAACAATATTAATATAAAAATAAAATGGCTTTGATTTGAGAACTAAACAAGTAAAATTGTGTAAATGAGGTGGGAAACAGAAAGAATCACAAACACCTTGCTCGAGGCAAGTGGGTTTGGGCTTTTAATGTCAAACATTAAGATCTTTGTATTTACCCACTCGCTTCCTATTAAGCTGATGGCATTCCTTGATCATAACCTTAACTAAAAGGCATACTATGTGGATTGTTGTTGTCTTCTGAATTGGCAGGTTACCTGAAAGCACGGACACATATCTGCACAGACATTTCTTATCATAAGACTTTCGACTAAACACAGCTCGGGTGAAAAGATTTGTATTTTCCTAGACAAAAATGATTTGGTTCTTCTTGTCTGCCTTACTCTCTTGGAATAACACAGCACCTCTGGATCAACCCTGCTGCGTGACTTACTAGTATGTGTGCACTGCCTCCTGGCTTGCATGCATCCTCTCTTTTATTTGGATGCACTAAAGATAGAGGAAATCATTAGGGATAGGAGAGATGCTATCCATATCATATGTCCAGTGTGAACCGGTTTGAGATAAAAGGCAAAGTGGAATAAACATTCATGTGTTGAAGTATATACCTCATTGGATATAAGCTAACTAAGCATAGGTAAATACATTGTACCAATTGTCCTGCTGGATATTGAACATAACATTGAAAATACTGTTTGAGAATTGTGTTTGTTCTTTTATTCTGCCCAGATAATTGTGGGTTAAAGGCAATTTGGTTTTTCAGACTGCCAAAATTATGCATTATCAGACCTGAAAACGCCATAGACTCCTGCAATGCTCGAACTGTCTTAGAAATGTTCTATATGAAGGGAGTCTTTCATTTCGTTGCATAGTATAAGAGACATCAATAGAAGGTTCAGCTTGGGTTGCATGAGTAATTTTGCTATGCTGGAAATAAGTACATTGAACTCTAATAAAAAATACTTGGAATTATATTGGGCTTTTATGGCCTCAACAGAGAACAAACTCTGACACAAGGTATGACCTTTTTACAGCATTGATGAATTCCAGTTGCTGGCTTTAGAGATAGGAATCTCTCTTAATGTCACTCATCCCCAACACATGTGCAGTTGGAATCTTGTCTGCTTTGCTTTTTCTCTTCCGATGATAGATCACTTCCAAAATTTTAATTAGTTGCTTTTACGGTGGTTGAAAGGAATGTGGCCCTTTAAAAATACCTAAAAGGTCTTTCTATTAATAGATCATTTATTAAGCTTCAAGGATATTTTATTACTTGTGCTTATCTTCATTTAAAAATCATTCACAAAAGACAGAAATTCATATAATTATTAATAAAATTTGATCTGGTTTAACAGTTGATGTAGTCTAGAATTAAACATCTGCACACAAATTAGCTTATCTTGGAATGTATGTTCCAGGATGTCATCATTAAAAATTAAATGCATTCTTCTCTTGCAAGCCACTTACAGCTTTCATAGCGATAAGGTATTCCTTCCCAATCACCTTTGTTCGCACTATGAGAGTTAAAATAAATAATTGTAATCAGTCATCTACACATCCAGTTGTTTTTCCAAAGTCTCTGTCTCTAGTTGAAGTACTATATCTCTTCATACTCATAACATGAATTGTGCATTCTGGTGCATCTGCAATAGGGTGAACCATATCAAAGAGTTAAGGGAGCGTTTTTAAGAGTGTATAAGGCAGGGATAAAAGAGCAGGTGCAACCTTTCTGTGGGAGGTACTAGTAATGTAAAGTTGGGCAGCTGAGCACCTTAACTCGTTTGGTCTGCTTGCAGGGCCCTGATTCAGAAACAGTGGTCAGGATCCCCTGTGAGGTAATGGCAGCCAAGGCACCACAGGTGTTTCTGTTTCTGGTTAGTGCATCAAGTGAATCCCCTACCAACAACTTAGTGGGGAGGGGAGGGTTGATTGACTCGGCATAGGGGAGTGTGCTGCTTTGGAAATAACAAGGAGTCTGATCCCCAAAAAGAAGGAGCAATTCTTCTGGAGTTTCACTCTTATTTAAGGTATTGCCTGTGGTGGAGGGTTCTGTTCAAAAACGTTTTTTTTAACTAACTAAAGAACCTTACTAACTGTTCCTAATTAACCCCCATGCTAATTATATTAACTTCTTTTACTTAAAGTCTTCAATTTGGTGTGCATTGAATGGTCATCTCTTCAGATCCCCAATTCAGAGTCCAAAGCACGTACTCATAACGTATTACTATGAACAGTTGTGAAAGAATGTGGGCTGGTACAGTTTCTGAAGTCTACATCCCTAGCAGGGACCTTAGTGGGTTGTTCTGTTCCTTGCACAGGAGCCACCACAGCTCTCGCCATCAGTATTCAGTGTAGTGTCCCTTTCATGCGTGTGAACATAGGGGCTGGGTGGAGACTCCACTCTCCTTGTGAATCAGTGTTCTCATTCAGTACAGCCAACCTAGCTAGTGTACGGCTGCTCTGTTGCGGTTGCACAGGGGGACTGAACATGCCACAGAGGCTCAACATTGCTCAGAGGTTAATTGTTGTTTCAATACGCCCCTGCGTGTATCATTCTTGTACACAGCTAATTGTCCAGACAAAGGTTCAAGAGCATCCTCCTAGAAAACAATGAACTGATTTATATTTTTGGTTTGCTGTGTCTCATCATAAATACTTCTTTGTTCGCACACTGTCTTCCGGTTATAAGGATTTGGTTTTCAAACTTGACAGCTGAAACTGGAAATACATAGTAAGCCCCAAAAGAAGGAGCCCAGGTAAAGCAGAACCAGCTGACTGGAAATCTCAGATGAACAGCAGTTTAGAATGTTGATTGCATTCCAACCTGTCTGGGCGCACACCCCATCAACTCTCACATGTCTTCCCTCCATCTTGGATCAGGAAGAATCCCTTTTCATTAATAGTGAAGGATAATTTTAATGAACCCCCACATCCCAAAAGAACTAAACCCTCCACTAAACATTACTTTAGAGCTAAGTCATCATCAAGCAGCACTAACTCGCTCTTACCATTCTGTGTGAAATACAACCCCTAACCCAAAGTTCCCCCATGAAGCACCTACCAAACCTGAGAATTATAAATGAATCCATTACTGAGGGGAAAAATGCCCATCTGTGACTCATCTCCTTGTGGGTGCTTCTCTACCCAGTGGTCCATGCCAAGCACTAGTTTGATGTTTCCATAATGTATTAAATGAGTTGGGATTCAGAAGATTGCTCAAGGAAGCCCAGCCTATTATTACAACCTCCTGTGGTTTATCACATATAGCGCCAAGTCCCCATATGAATGTATGCTGGGTTACAAAATGTCTAGTGAACCCGCACACTTAGAGATGGATGCTTCTACCAAAAGGCAAGCAATTCTTTAACACAGGCAACACTAGTCTACGTTCAGAAAACACAATCATCTACCAAGAACATTCCTGTGTAACATCCCTTGTAGAAATATGGATGGCAAGCACATGAACATCCTTAAATATCTTCTGCAAGAATGTCTCCTCGACTTTGATACGCAATATGACTCAAAAAGACTAGCCTGCCTTAATAAGACCTGTTGTCCAACACTGTACTCTTCAAATGCGCCTGTTTCATGTTGGTATTTCAGGGTATCAGTGATGATCAAATCCCCACATTAGATAGTGGTAAATAACAGTTTGCAACTATGTGGTTAGACAAACTATTTCAAACTCTGCTTCCCCCCAAAGCTTTTCATTGTTCCTGGAGCTGCACACCACTATCTAATGCAACACTCATTTATTTTTCCCATATGGGTCAATACAAAACTGCCACCTTGCCTAGTTGAAGATAACTTTTTTCACATTTTTTAACAAAGGTGGCCAGCCCACCCACACTAGAAATGGAAAATAATTTTTGTCTGTTCGTGGGCAAGACCATTCATTAGGTGGGCGAGCACATCTACATTAGAAATAAAAATAAAATGGTCAATTGCTTGGCCGCACTGGCCCATGCGCTTTTAGCACAACTGGTCCCTCATTCTATATATATTAAAATCATTTTTTTAGATTATTTTTTTCTTCTATTTTTTTCTTCTATTTCCAGCAGTTAGGTGCACTACGAATATAAAAGATATGTTTTGTAATTTTCAGCACAGAGTTAATTGAATATGTCACATTGTCCAATCTGGACTGTCAGTCCATTGAGGATTTTAGGGTATATTATGGGCTTCTGCAGGCGATAGCATCCTGCCTTTCTTTCTTTCTTTGCAGGGCCTTGCTTGGACGAACCCCCTTCCTGGGTAAACTCTTGGAGAAGATGGTCCTCCCCCAACTGACCCTCCACACTGAATGTGTTGGTTGCCTTCATGACCATCAATCTGAGTTCAAGGCATCGAGAGGCACAGAAACTGCTCTCCTGAACAACTGTGAAACCATGCTTGCAAATCTCGACTCTAACTCTCCCACTGTTCTCATTCTCTTTGATCTCTCCTCCTGTCTTTGACATGGTCAACCATTCTATCCTCATAAAACGACTCTGTGATACCCTCGGCATCTGGATTGGCTGACCTCTTTCTTCACTAATTGCCCTTCCCAGCTGCAACTGGGCCCTTTCTCCTCCACCACCACACTCTCTATCTGTGGCGTCCCCAGGGCTCTATCCTAACGCCATGGCTCTTCAATATCTATCTCGCCCCTATTGCACACGTGATCTCTGCCTTCTCTCCTCATTTCCAGTTTTATGCAGAAGATGCACAGCTTTCCTTCAAACTTCCATCTACTACCTCCACTTCCTCCTCTCTCATCCCTGACTGACTGTCCGCCATTCAGGCATGGTGTGCAGCTAATGATCTCTGTCTTAATGCCAATAAGATGGAGCTCCTTCTCATTGGGACACCTGTGCCTTCTTTTCCGCCAACCCACTGGCCACCTTCTCAGGGCCTTCTACCTCACCATCCCGTAAGGACAAAAACCTCTGGGTCATCTTCGACTCTGCTCTCTCCTTCACCCCTCACATCATGGACCTTACCAAGAAGTCCCACTTCCAGCTTGACCTCCTCAGAGGCATTCTCCCTTTCCTCACCTTCCCCCAGAAGCTCAATGTCTCCAGTGCTCTGGTCCTTTCTAGGCTGGACTACTGCAGCAGCCTCTTTCTCTATCTCCCTCTTTCCTCCCTACAACCCCTGCAGCTAATACAGAATAGGGGTACAAGACTTATCCTTGGCCTCAAAACCAGGGACCGTAACTCTCCAGCCCTAAAACCTCTCAGCTGCATCCTGGTGGCTGCTGCACAGATCAAATTCAAGACCCTCTGCATCATCCACAAGGCTTTCTGGAGTCTGGGACCTCGCTATCTCCAACTTTCCCTCCCTAAATATTCTCCAGCTTGAGCCCTAGACTCCTCTAACTCCAACTCTTTGACTGTCAAACACTTTACCAAGAAGAGAGTGGGGTGCGGGTCTCTCTCCTCGGCTGGTGCCTCTCTTTGCAACAGCCTCCCGGCCCCTCTCAGACTTGAGCCGGACCTCCTTAAATTCTGGAAACAGCTCAAAACCCTGCTTTTCTCGACCTCTTTCCCTTCCCTTTTAATCACCCAACTGCCGCTGAGACAGGTGGCCCAATCCTCATGAATCTCACAGGATACCAGCCCCTTCTTCCCAGTCGATACCAACACCACCACTCCCCCACCCACTGCACTGCCCTTACTGGCCCTGTTTGGTGGCTCTGCATCCCACTCTTGGGAGTCGCCTGCACTTGCACTGAGCCTGAAGCCTCCGCCCCGGCTTTCCTTGGCACCTCCCTCCCGGGCCCTCCACCTGCACTTGTCCACTCCTTTGCCCCCCCCTTCCATCCCTATTGCCTTGCACGTCCAAATGCCACAAGGCCTAGTAGGACCACAACTGTATATTTACTGTTTTTGCCAATGTTATTCTTTCCCCTTTTCCCTTCCCATTTCGCCTTGTGGCTCTTTGAAACACAATTCTGTTTTATAGGCACCTTACAAATGCTCAATAAAATAATTGTTTTAAAAAAACTGAAATCCCTTTGGCCGAATCGCCAACAAGGTTTAAAAGCATGAGGGACGTTGCAGCGTATGTAAATTGGTAGTTTGAGCTTTCATTACATTGGTTCGCCCAACCATTTTTGCTACTCTGATTTTGAGAATACATATTACCCATCTGTAACAGTGTTCCCAGAGCATGGACTTGACTGTTTATAGTGATTGGGTGTCATAAGAAATGTATCTGAAATATAACTAATACCTTACACTCTGAGTAAAATGTCTTGGATGTCATCCCTAAAGGTGGGCACACTTCTAAGCTTGAGAATTTGTGATGATGAAACAAATGAATAGTTGCATTTCACTGATCTTGTTAAAGCAAATGGCAATAAATAAACATTAGGTGTATTTTTGTAAAAGTAAAATGATGACATGTTTTGTGCAGGAGCCACCGGAAGATACCCAGGAGCGTGTGCGCAAGGAGCATGCGCACCTACCTGAAGAAGCCACACTGGAAAAAGTAAGCAACTATGATTAGCAGCAGACATGTTTTCGATGGGCAGTTTTTGAGACGTTACAAACCCTTGTTTCAAGGCCTCTCTCTTCTCTGCATGATTACACTTCCAAACTACTAGAAGAAGAATTTACAAAAAAAAAGTCATGCATGTATACAACTCCCTGACATCGTTTGTGCAATTATTTTAGTCAGAAGCAGAACTAAAGCCACACCTATCACACCGCGGCTCCTGCACACTTACACATGAAGGGCCTTGGTAATCTTTCCACTAGGTGGAATAGGCTTCAACACTAAGCACAAGTTGAAGGACAACCTATAAATTAGGCCAAATACAAAACAAATCTAACCCTTATGAAGAGCACATTCGTACCCGCACTCACTGGTCCATTTTCCGCAGTGTGGCTACCCTATATTCATTGCTATTGATGTTCCCTCTTCAGTCTACTGCATTGCTTAGAAGATCAGGGCATATTAATAAGGTTGTTTTCTCCTCCCTTTCTTCTAACTATCCCATGTTGCAATCTTCATCTTATTCATCCATCAATGTTCATTTTATTGGCCCATCTTTTATTGATTTCCACACCCTACGATCAATGTATTGTGCATGTATTGTAGCTGTTGCTTTATAAACACTAGGGCCTCATTATAAGTTTGCCAGTCCGGTAACAACGGTACCGGTAAGCTTGCCGGTACCATTGTTACAGGACCGGCAAACTACGAGGTCTGCTCGCGGGTGCCTTTCGCCCGCCAGGCCTGACCTGGCGGGCGGAACTGCACCCGTGAGTAGACCATGTCGGATGCACCGGCACCATTCACGAATGGCGCCGGAGCCTCTGACCTCCCCGTTTGGGCTCAAATGGGAATGGGGAGTAATGCATTCCGTCACCTGGCAATGGGGATTACATGGGTGAGTAGTGGCTAACTAAAGCACCTACTCAGCCCACAAACTGCTACAAAGCAAGAGTGATCCCAATCATAAAGGAAACACAGGCATAGTTAAGACATATACCTCCTTCGCCTTATGTGGTAACATGGGCAGAGAGAAGGCAATGCTCTAAAGAGAGGTGTGAATGTGATTCCTTAGCGCCCCAAACAAAAATGTTTAAATGTCCAAAATGAAGGAATGTCCAGTCTGTGTTCTATAAAAATATATATACTTAAAATAAACATACCATATGCAATCATAACTAATCATAACTACAAGAAAAACAACTACACAAAATCCATCCCAAGGAAAGAACAGAGAAGTGCCGTGATGCCCCTGGGTTTAGAGCGCTTTATAATTGCAAAAATAAAAATTAAATAAGTTTTAAAAGACAGAAAGATGCAGCAGTAATGGTGAAAGGCATGTAATAATAAGGTGTGTTTGTCAGCGCATTAATCCAGATGCTTCACTTTGCAAAGGCTCTTAGCAAAGTTCTCAGCATGGTGTGTTCCCATGTTTTCCAGGGCCAGTATATGTACACGCCAATAAGTCAGCGTTCAGGGTACTTGTCTGAAGTTGCACCCATTTTTCGTAAAGACTCTTTTCTTGCAGGATTTGGGACCTCTTTACACTTTTCAATAATTCATTTCTCAGTATACCCTGCATATGGCATCCATCACTTTGTGCGATGAATAGCAACAATAGTTAAGTCACATTTATATGTAGTGCTTCATGCCAGATGCCACCTGCTTCTAACAGTTGATATTATTAATCAATCTAATGGTACTAAGCAATTAATCATAGGAGAATGAAGCTTTTAGCCCTAGCAATATTCCAATCTGTGAATACTCCCTGCAGCGAGATCCCGGAAGTGAGCACTTCATTTGTTGAGCAACCTTCTTTTTTTTTATTTTTTAAACTTTTCTTTATTGGCAAGAAGCAGTAGCTGGCACATGAAAGGTTACAACAACAACACACATTACATATTTAAATCGTAAATGATAAAGGACCGGTTTAACAGGAGGCCACACATAGTCATGATAGAGGTTAACAATAATAAAGGCGTTTATAGTGTAGTATGCTCAGTCCCCGGATCTGGAGATGGGGGAGAAGATAGAAGCACCAGGTCCACCTTACAGTTCAAGTAGCTACAAAACTCTGTCCATATGTTTTTAGGCCGAGCATTACTAGGCAACATATTAATGTAGTCTTCTTCACAAGATTGTGTCCAGGTGGGGGCTTTCAGCCACATTTCTAGGGAGGGGGGGGATCTGCACTTCCAACATTGCAGGATGCATTTCTTGGCAACACTCGCCTCCACATTCAAAAACGTAGCCTCCCGTTTCGCCTCATGCCCTTCACACAGTCCAAACAGTAAAGATAGGGGGTCAGGGCGGACAGGAAAGCCCACTATCTCGGAGAGGGTCTCGAGCACCGCATCCCAGAACGGGGCCAATGCCCCACAGGACCAGAGCATGTGAGCGTGGTCCGCATCGTTGGATCTGCATCTTTGACAGGGGTGAGACTGATCCCGGGGAAACTTCCCAATCGCATAGGGAGTGTAGTACAGGCGATTGAGTAGCTTGTATTGAACACATCTAACCCTGGAGTTAAGAGAAACCTTGCGTGTATGCATGCACATTTTGGTCCACATATCATCCGTGATGTTTAATCCTAGATCACGGCTCCAGGCGTCTCGGACAGTGTGGGGGGTTTCTACAGCACGCGCCATTAACATTTTGTATAGGGAGGACATGATGCTCTTACCCCCAGCAGAATTGGTAATGTAGCAGACCTCGGGGGACTCAGGGGTTTCATCAGGGTATGAAGGCCACATGTCTTGGACCGCCGCCCTAAGTCGAAAGTATTGTAGCAGTTCCATTGAGGACTTGGAGTGCCCTGGTTTCCACGTATCTGGGGTAATGAATTTCCCATCGGGGAACAGGTCGGAGAATGCTCTGTATCCCAGGTCCACCCAGTGAGGGGCTTATCATGTGTGGGGGTGAGGCCAGGGAACGACCAGAAGGGAAGCCATTTGTAGTAAGGGGGGGAACCAGAGCCGGACTTCAGAATCTGCCGCCACGCCCAAATAGTGGAAGCCACTGGGTCGGCGGGGGCCTCTGAGCGATACGAGTGAAAAAGGATCAATGACATGACGTTCACCTCCTCGGTCGCCAGGATTTCAAGCTTCACATGCGGGGGGGGGATCCTGATGATGGTACCAATATGTAGCATGCTGAACTTGAGCGGCTATCCAATACTGGGCGAGATCAGGTGCGCTAAAGCCACCTCTCTCATAAGGTAGGGTCATATGTTGCCACTTTCTGCGCACGGCCCCAGAATGCCATAGAAAACGGGAACAGCCCGCATGCAGGTCTGCGAAATACTGCTTCCCGGGCCAGAGTGGGATGTTAGCGAATATGTATAAGAGCTTCGGGACAATAATCATTTTTATGAGGGACAGTCTCCCTGATAGTGAGAGGGGGAGGTTCCGCCACCTTTCCATCCTGGCCTCAGCATATTGCGCGGCAGCCCCGTAGTTATCGGACAGTAAAGAGGATCTTGAGAGGGAGACCTGGACCCCTAGGTATTTGATGCCCTCGGGTGCCCATTTGAGAGGAAATTCGCATGTAGGTTGGGGAGTTGCGGGCGTGAGGGGGAAGATTTCCGATTTAGTGTAGTTTATGGTAAAGCCCGAGAATGTACCACTCTTGATAATTTTGCGCATGATCGGGTCAAGGTGGATTGAGGGGTCCCTGATGTATAAGAGCACATTATCAGCATACAGTGATATAATTTCGGGGGTATCCCATAGGCGAATCCCTTTGCGCATGTGGTTGTTTCGGACGCTATCCGCCATGGGCTCGATGGCCATCGCGAATAACATGGGAGAAAACGGGCACCCCTGCCGCGTCCCTCTGTGAAGAGAAAAAGGGGCCGACAGGTGGGAGTTAACCAGGACCCTGGCCACTGGATCAGTGTACAGCAGTTTAATGCAGGACATCATGTATGGGCCGATCCCCATCTTCTCAAACACCGCCCAAAGGTATTGCCACAAGACCATGTTGAACACCTTTTGGGCGTTCAGCGTCACCGCCACAGCATTAGCTTGAGGGTCAATTCTAGAGAGAACGTTGAACAGTCGCCGAATGTTTAGTGCCGTGGAACGGGCAGGGACGAGACCACTCTGGTCTGGGTGAATCAGGAAATTCATGATGGGGAAGAACCTATTTGCTATAATTTTTGCGAAGATATTGGTGTCAGTGTTGATGAGGGACAGAGGTCTGTAGGAGCCACATTCATCCAAGGGCTTACCCGGTTTGGGGAGCACAGTGATGACAGCCTCGCGGAGGGACCAGGGGAGGGTGGAAAGACACAGCGACTCCTCCCAGACCTCGTGGAGACGTGGAGCAAGGAGGGCAACATGTTCCTGATAGAACTCAGCGGTTAGGCCGTCAGGGCCGGGGGCTTTACCCTTAGGGAGGGCCGAAATGATAGCAGTGATCTCATCTAGGGCGAAGGGTGCATCTAGTTGTTCTTTGGTGGCTACAGATATAAGGGACATTGGGATACGGTCTAGGAGATCGTCCAGGTCCTGCGGGCTGTGCTCTGGTTGTTGGGCGTAAAGGGTCGCATAAAAATCTGCGAAGGTCTCAAGAATGGGCTGGTTAGCCCAATGTCGCACTCCGCCATTATCGACGATACTATCAATCCGAGCTCTACCCCCCTCGGCCCGGACCAGGCGGGCTAAGGTACGGCCCGGCCTCTCTCCTTCACCATATTTCCGAGCCACAATGGGTCGGGCCAGGTATCTTATCTCGCTGACGGCAAAGGACTCAAACGCATCCAGTTCGGTTCGTATCAGCGCGAGCTTGGGTGGAGAGGGGTTGGCAGCATGTTCGCGCTCCAGCTCCTTGAGTCGGGACTCAGAGCGGCGCAGAGAATTTCTAATGTCCTTCAGGACCCCAGCCTCCCTGGAGATACACATGCCCCTGATGAAAACCTTAAAGGCCTCCCATCTCACCCCATCAGTAGTATCGTGGCGCTTGTTGTTATCAAAGAACGAGAAAATGTCTGCGAGGATGTCAGCCTTGAAGAGAATGTCATGGAGTGCATCTGACTTAAACCGCCAGTTAGAGTGCTGGGGGGGGGGGCGAGTGTAGGGCGATGTCCAGTGTGAGCGGGGAGTGATCGGACAATGTGCGCGGGAGAATCTGTGTGGTAAGCGTTTTGCCCATGAGCCCGGTAGAGAGAAGGAAAAGATCAATCCTGGAGTGGCTGTCATGGACAGAAGAGTAAAACGTGAACTCTTTCGACAATGGATGGAGTACTCTCCAGGGATCCACCAGTCCAGCAGTGAGCATGTGTGTATGGAGGCGACGAGCTGCTCTGGACAGAGTTCTAGGTGCAACACCGGATCTGTCCAAGTCGGTGTCCAGGATAAGATTCATGTCCCCCCCCCAGATAACCGGAACCCCAACATATCCAAGGAGGATGTCAAGGATGTGGTCAAAAAATTCGGGTGCATCGATGCATGGGGCATATGTGTTGACCAGGAGGCATTCAGTATTGGCGAGGAAACAGTGGAGGATGACGTATCTACCCTGGTCATCAATGTGGCTGGTGCGAAGGGAGAATTCCACGGACTTGTGAATCAAGGTGAGGACACCCCTGGACTGAGAGGAGAAACCGTATAATATTTGTTGGAGCCCCATGTGGGGGCGAAAGAGGACGAGAGATGAGCGAGAGCGTGGGTTTCCTGCAAGAGGAGTATTTTAACCCCGTGCCTCTGGACATAGGGGGTGATCCTGCGTGCCTTCGTGAAGTTGCTGAGCCCTCTGATATTCCAAAACATTAGCCTAATAGCCATTCAGTAGCCCTTTAGGGGGGATCCCAGTAGCGTGTGAGAGAGTGTGTCAACCAAGTGCCGGCCATCGATACAGTGGCTGATGCCTCGTACCAGAAGCTACTACTGCCTTGCCATTTTTGCCATAATACCCCAAAACTGCCCTGCCCCCTCCCACACTACCCCCCCAAACGGGGCAGTGCCCAAGAGCCCACCCGAAATTCCAAGGCACTTGTGCCAAACCCAACGGGGCAGGGCCGGCCCTCGCACCCAACAGGGGTGCAACCAGTGAACATAATAAGCCAAACTCGGCGTTGCAACTGCAGCGGGGGTAGCTGCTGCCGTGAGCCCGATTGGGCGGTTGATCGGGGGACTACACAAAATAACGTGCAGCGGAACCCATGTTAAGTTATAGAGGGAACACCATGGTATAGTACAGTAAGCAGAGGGTATTGAAATAGAAGAACCCAGACAAATTGCTGTATCAAGTATTTCGCACCCTAGTGACCCACTTCGCGTTACATGAGGCTTTCAAAACAAGTTACGACAAACAATGGATGCACAAAAGAAAGGATGCATGAAATTACAAGGAAATTGCGAGTAGCAAGCGTGGCAACGACACCGTAAATGATTCAGGTAATAAGTGCAGGGCAGGCCGAGTCAACCCTCATCAACAGGATCGTCCGCCGGACCAGGGACAGGAATATGGGACTCAATAAATTTGACCGCCTCCTCAGGGACCGTAAAGAAGTACAGTTTATTACGGTGGGTGAGCTTCAGCCTAGCAGGGAACAACATGGCGTATTCCACTTTCCTTTCTCTGAGCAGTTTTTTCACACCATTAAATTGCCTGCGTTCCATTTGGACATTGACTGAGAAGTCGGGAAAGATGCGAATAGTCTGAGAGTCAAATTTTAGTTCCCCTTTTTCGTGGGCTAGACGTAGGATGTGGTCTCTATCCCTGAAGCTGAGACCTTGGCTATAATTGGTCTGGGGAAGTCACCTGGCTTGGGGCGCGGGGCCAGCGAACGGTGGGCGCGCTGAATGGTGAAGAACGGTGAGAGTTGTGGATCCCCCAGGAGGTCTCTTAGAAGAGTCTCAACTGCGAGCTCCATCCTGCCCTTGAGGGCCGACTCCGGAACCCCCACGATGCGGGTATTGTTCCTGGGGGATCTGGACTCTAGGTCATCACACTTCGCCTTGACCTGCTTCATGAACCGCACCAGGTCGGAGACCGTGGCCTGGAGCACGTGTACCTCATCCTCGGTGGTTCCAATCCTGGTCTCGGCCTCGACAAGCCTAGCGCTGTGTTGGTCCAGTGTAGTACGTAGTGAAACGACGTTTGCATTTATGTCATCTAATTTTTCATGAAATGACGCAAAGTTTTTGGCCATGGATTCCATGAGTGTCGTGAGGTCCGGCTGAGGAGAACATGAGGATACATCTGGGTCGTCCTGTGGGAGGGCCGCCCCCCCCCCCCGATCCTGTTTGGCAAGTGATTTAGCAAACTTGTCCATCGCTCCAGCCTTGTTAGGCCCGCGAGACTTGCCGGACATATTTGGAGGCACACCTGGAACAGCAGGGCAGGTAATGCAGTAGGTTAGCAGTGAGGCCGTGTCCTGGGAGGCTATGTGACAGGCGACACATGCCTCCAAGTTAGATGGGTCCCGGCAGCCTGAGCCAGCAGTGAAGAGCAGCACAGTCAGGGGGAATCAAGCGACCCCAGGGCCCGGGCAAGTATTTGCACAGTATGGGGAGAGGAGGGTGGTGAAGCGCCCAGAGTCGCACCAGTGCGGGACCCGCGGTCAGGTTGAAGCTGGCGAGAGGCGCCACAAGGCCAGGAGGGGCACAAGGCACTAGTGCAGTTGTGGTGGGGGGGCGCAATCCAGGGTCACAATTGAGGGGCTCCGATGGCTAGAAGTGCAATCCAGGGGTATCTCGGAGGTGCCCAGGCGGTGGACCAGGCCAAGCCAAAATGAGTGGCTGCCCACAGGAGAGGAGCAGCGGCATCCTGAACCACAGGGGGGCCGCCCAGACAAGTCAGCGTAAATGCTGGCCCGCAGTCCCTAGATACGTGGAAATCTGCTAAAGTTCACTGTGCGCGTGGACCTGGCATATGTAGAGAGTGCGGGCGAGTGTTCCCCCCAGGGGCACAGTGCATGGCAGTCCCAGGCCCCAAACCCCTCACCTGCAGGCACAATGTCCAGGTCTCCGTCGCCGCAAGGGTCTCAGTCGCCGGAGCGTGGAGTCCGCCGGCAGGCCTCAATTGGGGCCAGTGTCGCAGCTTCAGCCTGGGAGGGTAGGTGGGGGGAAGGGTGCAGATGCGCCTCCGGGAATGGAGGACCCCCGAGGACCCCCCACGGGGGCCAGCGATCCGATATGGAGGTCCCCTGGCAGATCTGGTGGAAGACAGCAGTGCGGGGGGGCGCTCCAGCAGCCCCCGCGGTGTGGTGTCCGGGGATCTGGCGGTCGCAGGAAGTGGCACTGTCCCCACCGTGGGACCCCTCCAGGGGTGGGCCCACGGGCCAGCAGCAGCGACCGGCGCACCAGCCGCAAGGAGAGCGGGGGCGAGGAGGTGGCGCAGTCTCCACACCAAGACCCCCTCCAGGGGTGGCCGAGGAGTATGGGCCACTCAGGCCAGCAGAAACGAGCGACGCACCAGGCCGCAAGGAGAGTGGCGGCGAGGAGGAGGCGCGCCGAGGAGCGGCTGCGCAGCAGAGGGGGCAGAGCGGAGCTCGGGCTCGGCGCCTGGATGCCAGCCCACACCGCCACAGGGTGGAAGAGGCCCGCCGCAGAGCAACGAAGAGTAGCAGCCTGTCGGGCCGGCAGGGCTCAGGGGGCAGGGCCCGCAGCGGTCGCGCACAGCCCAGCGGGTTGGAGTTGTCGGGCGCGCAGTCCAAGGGAGAAGGGGTCTCCCGCAGCCCTGGAGCACTGATTTTCGCCCGGACACGGGTCTATTCACAGGGCAGGCAATATGTAGCACAATGCGCTCGTTCCCAGCGCTGGATGTTGCAGGTATCCGCTGATTCTGACGGATAGTTAGCCGTCGGGTCGCGGAGCTGGAAAGCTAGGCAGCCATCTTGGTGGCTGCTCAACAGCGCCCCTGTTGAGCAATCTTCTAAACTACTTGAAGGAGATCAAAGCATTTACTTTTGGGTTATATCAAAAGTCACTTAGATCTTGCTACTCCCAGCGATAGCCATACTACTATACCTGTATCCTCCATTGCACCGACCGTTGTTAATCTCAAGCTTCCTAGCTAGGCTTGCACTGTATAAACACACCTAGAAACATACATGCAGTCCTGAGATTGGGGGGGAACACATGCTACCTAAAGCAGCCCTTTTGGTGGCTAGCTTGTTATCCTGGAATATAGCCGGGCCAGGGGGAAATTCGATGGGGAAACCACTGTAGAGTTCCTGAAGACTCATGATGTTATTCTCCTGCAAGGGACCTCAGCATTGGAGACCCCATTGATGGTTACATATCATATGGGATATTGCCAGAGGAAGGTGTTACAAGGGTCTGGCCATTTTTATTAAGGCCTCGCTAGCCTGTAGTGTTAGGGTAGTGGAGACTAAGATGGACTACCTACAGGTGCTCTGCATCTTACCCCCTATGGGGGGACTCGCTAGTAATTTTACCACAAAAACCGGTCGGCTTATCATAACACTGCACTGGCAGACTGTAATGCAATGTGCCAGAGTACAGTGTGATCTATCCTAAAGAAGTGAAGGATTGATCTAGGATCACCACTGTGTATTAAACACACAGAAACACAGACAAACTGTGTTAGTTTCTCAACATCAAGAAAAAAAGAAAACCAAAATGAAAAAGAACTAGATGCGAGGACTGTAGGTCCCAACTATACCAAGTATTCCCACCCCCCAGAAGACAAATCTACCAGGGATGAGTGGGGGTCTTTTTTAATTAAAAAACCTGCCCTCAAATGAAACTGAATGAAGTCAATGTTTTTTCGTTCTGAAGACAGCCCTTTATGGCAGATGAATAGAAGTTTTCCGAAAAATGTTTTTGTTCTTGCGAAATTTTTATGAATCAAATTGCCCAAATCACAAAGAATACAGAATACCAACCTACATTTACACACTTTGTCTGAGAACCTATGCCTTATTTATGATATCCTGGATAGCACTGCAACCCCTGGGCATGTAGTAGAACAGTTTACGAAGCTACAGGGGGCATTGGCCAAGGGCTTTACGATGTATTGTAAGAGAAAGGGGAAGCCCCACAAAAGAGGCCTGCACTGAAGCCAAGAAAGCACTCTGTAGTAAACTCTTGCACAGATGACAGGAGGCGTGATTACTGGCTGGATGTCTTTTATTGCATAAGGGACATCTGCCGGGAACATGTAAGTAACAAAGAGCCAGGCGGCTAGGCAAACGTGCCTAATAACTGCTGCAGGGCTGAGGGACTGGAATGTCTCATGATGCAAGCCCCCAGGCCCCAATCTCGGAGGAGCCGGCAGGACGCGTCTTGCCGCGTCCTCTGATACTCCCGTAATGCGCGCGAAGCGCGCGGGGGCGGTCCTCGCTCCCGTGGCGAGATCTCGCGAGAGTTGGTGACTCTCGCGATATCTCTACACACCTCCGTTTGTTGAGAAAAAGGAAGTTCATTGCAAAACATAGTCACTGTATCTCACCGGTCTTCTGTGCTCTCTTCTGGGTCGGTCACCCTTTCCAGTGCGATCTTCCTGTTGCTCCTGTTCTGGTTCTGGCATGGGTGATTCCGGTTCCATCTCTGTTTCTTCCCTTTCTTCGTCGTTTCTCTCGGGCTCCCATTCTTCCCTTCGCTCATTGTCTATTCCTTCTTCAGCATGTGGTCTCTCCGGGGTTCTTGCTCTTTCTTGTCTCTTCTGATATAGGGCTACTCTTTCCAGATTCCATGTGCGCCCGTCCTCGGTGCGGACATGGTTTGTTCCCCTGTGAATCACTTTGGTGGGTCTGCTGAACCGAGAGCCCGTGATTTGGTCTTTTTTCGGTAGTCTTATTTTGACCCAATCTCCCCCTCCAATGTCTGATGCTTGCTTGGTTCTTCTTCTTTGGTCACTCCACGTTTTCATGCGTGCCTTGCTGTTTTCAATTCCCCACACCACTTCTGACATGTCCACTGCTTCATCTTCTCTTACTTTGGATAACCATGGTGGTATGAGCGTGGAGGCTGCACTCCTCCCTCTCAACATTCGAAACGGGGATATTTGCGTGATTCCGTTTGGAGTAAGTCTGTGGGCCGCTAGGGCCTCCTTAGTGGTTTTTAGGGGGTCCATTCCAGAAGCCGTGGCTAGTTGGATTGCTCCCTTAATGAACCTGTTGGCCCTTTCAACAAGCCCATTGGCTTGGGGATGATACAAGGCCGCCTTCTTTTGGCCTATATTGTGCTTTCTCAGGAATTGTTCCATGTCCCGTGAGATCAGTTGTACCCCATTGTCCGTTACTAATTCCTTGGGGAGGCCTTCTCTTTGAAAAATTTCAGTGAGAACTTCAATTACCGTCGCTGTGGTAATGTTTGGGACGAACTCAGCCTCGACCCACTTGGATAGGTAATCGACCAGCACTATGCCGTACCGATGTTCTGGTGCCATCGCTTCCAGGGGTCCTATAAAGTCTATGCCCACTTTTGACCACACCGCTTCTGGTACTTCTGTGGGAATTAGGGGTGCCTGTCTGAGTTTCAATCTTTTGTCGCTATTGAGGCACTCATGACACCGCTCTATCATGGTGCGAATCTCTTGGTCCATGGACGGCCACCAGTAGGCCTCCCGGACTCTGCGCCGGGTCATCGTGTTTCCCAGGTGACCAGCGTGGGCTCTGCATAGAATGGTGCTCCACATGCCTACGGGTGGGATTATCTGGTCCGTCTTCATTATTATTCCGTCCGTTTCAGATATCTCTTCGGCCACCTTCCAATAGGGTCTCATACCTTCTGGCATCGTTTTTTCACCTGGCCACCCTTCCTTGATCCACTCACAGATTTTCGCCATGGCCGGGTCTTTTCCGTCTTCTTCCAGACAATGTTTCTCGCTGAGTTCCATATAATCAGGTGCTTTTATATCGGTGATGGATGCCACGATGCATTCTCCTTGTAGAAACGTGGTGGCCTTGTCTTTACCTTCTGGCAATCTTGACATGCAGTCTGCCTGCGAATTCTTCCATCCTGAGATGTGCTGCACTTCAAACGTGTACTCCTGCAGTTATGCTGCAATGCGTGCCAATCTGGGTGTGGACACTTTAGTACCTCCCGGGCTGAGCATGTGGATGAGGGGTTTGTGGTCTGTCACCAATTTGAATTTCGTGCCCCACACATATGTTCTAAAATGTTCCACCGCCCATGCACATGCCAACATTTCCTTTTCTATGGTAGAGTAGTTCTGTTCTGCCGAGGACAAGGCCTTCGAGGCAAAGGGTACCACATGCTCCGTGTCCCCCTTCTTCTGCGTAAGAACTGCTCCTAGTCCGTATGCACTGGCATCCGTGGTGATGACTGTATCCCACTCTGGGTTAAATTGCTGTAAACACGGCGCTTCCATGATGTGCCGTTTTATACTTTCAACCGCCTTCTTCTGGGGTTCTTGCCACAAAAATACCGAACCTTTTTTGAGTAGGTCACGGAGTGGTGCTGAGGTTTCGGAGAACTTGGGGATAAATTTTGCGTAATACTCCGCCAGTCCAAGAAATGATCTTACTTTGTCTTTGCTGGTGGGTTCCGGTGCTTTTATGATTGCATGCATCAAATTTTGTTTGGGACTGATCCCTTTTTCTGAGATTTTGTACCCCAGGTATTCGACTTCTTTCGCTTTGAATACGCATTTCTCATGGCGTAGCCTCACCCCTGCTTCTTGCAGCTTGGTCAGGACAGTTTTCAATGTGGCATCATGCGTTTGTTCATCCCCTGCGTACACAAGGATGTCGTCCTGGAAATACGCGACATTTTTGACCTTTCGTAGCAAGACATCCATCATGCGTTGAAAAGCTGATGCTGCCGACGATAAGCCGAATGGCATCTTGGTGAACTGATAGGTGCCAAATGGTGTGATGAATGCTGTGAGGGGTTTCGACTCTTCATGCAATTGTATTTGGTGATATGCGTTTCTCATATCCAGTTTTGAGAAAATTTTGGCTTCCTTCATCAACAGAATGAGTTCATTTATGCTCGGTAGTGGGTAGTTGTCGATGATGACCTCTAAGTTTAAACTGCGAAGGTCGATACACACCCTTAGCTCTTGTGAGTTCGGTTTCTTTATAAGCACTACTGGGCTCAGCCATTCTGACGCTTCAACTTCTTCAATGACACCCTCCGCTCTAATTTTGTTCAATTGATTCCTGAGAGTGTCTCTTGCGGTTGCTGGCACGGGCCTCACTCGATGTTTGACTGGGACCGCATTCTTTTTGAGCATTATTTTATGGACAAAGCCCTTGATGTGACCCGGCTCCTCCGAGAAAAGTTTTGGGTAGTCACTCTTGACAATGGGCCCATTCCTCGCGCAGACAGACAGTACCTGGTCTTCTGTGCTGGGGTCCAGTTTGATTTTTAGCTTGTCTTGGTCGTCCCATCCCAGTACTGCTGGGCCTTCGTGGCTGAAATAAACTATGGTGGTGGTTTCTCTTCCTTTAAACTCCATCTTCCCTTTGATATATCCCAGTAGTTCAACTGATGCCCCACCAAAAACTGTGGGTTTGTGTCGTGTGGTGAGAACTTGGACCTTTTCTTTTCCCACCATTTCCTTGTATGTCCGTAGGGGTATTATGGTGAGGTCCGAACCAGAGTCCGCCATAACTCTTGTTTCTCGACCGTCAATTTTGCAATGGGGCTTTTCTCTTCTTGCCTTTGTGCTGTTTACCATAATGACTGTGGGTCTCCCCTCATCTTCTGAGGATGATTCTCGCTCCCTGTTGTGATCCGTATTTACACTGGTAACTTTCTTGTTTCTCCACCGACACACCAACGAGAAATGGCCAATGCGTTTGCAGATGGAGCACTCTTTGTCTCTGGCTGGGCACTCCTTATCGAACGCCAGGTGTTTCGTGCTGGTGCACCTGTGGCATTTCAGAGGTTCTTTCTTACCTCCTCTCCCCTCTCTCGTGTCTGGTATCTGTCTTTCTTTCTTTGAGTGATATGTGACTGCTTGGATTTCAGCAGAACTCTGGGTTCCCATGAGTTCTTTTCGTCTTCCCGCTGTTTCTTCAACCGCTCTGGCAATTTCGATCGCCTTCTCTAGTTGTAATTCTTTCTCCACAATGAATTTATCTTGTACTTTTCTGCTGTTGGTGTGGACTGTCAACATATCGCAGATGAGGCTCTCAGCATTGTTGCCGAAACTGCACAGCGCCGCCAGTTCCCGCAGCTTGGTGACGTAGTCGTCGACTGGTTCAGATATTTCTTGTCTGCGGGTGTAAAAGCGTATTCTATGCAACACCGTGTTTTCTTTACTGGCAAATCTCTTCACTATTCTCCTAACTGCCTCCTTAAAGACGTCATCGTTGTCCCCTGCCACCGGGATCGGGGTGAGACTCTCAAACACCCTCTGCCCTTCCACTCCTAGGACATTAAGTAACATAGCCCTACGCCATGCCGCTGAAAATCCTGCCCCTCCTAGCGCCTCTACATACGTCGTGAAAAGGGGTTGCCATTGCGGCCACGGGATGGCAGGTCTACCTGGAGTTTGCAGGAAGGGGGGTGGCGGCGTCGCTCCTTGCATGTTCCCACGTGGGTTGCAGTGGTGATCCTCGTCGCCAATTTATGTAGTAAACTCTTGCACAGATGACAGGAGGCGTGATTACTGGCTGGATGTCTTTTATTGCATAAGGGACATCTGCCGGGAACATGTAAGTAACAAAGAGCCAGGCGGCTAGGCAAACGTGCCTAATAACTGCTGCAGGGCTGAGGGACTGGAATGTCTCGTGATGCAAGCCCCCAGGCCCCAATCTCGGAGGAGCCGGCAGGACGCGTCTTGCCGCGTCCTCTGATGCTCCCGTAATGCGCGCGAAGCGCGCGGGGGCGGTCCTCGCTCCCGTGGCGAGATCTCGCGAGAGTTGGTGACTCTCGCAATATCTCTACACACTCCTTAGGGCCTTGAAAGCACCGATCTGCACAAGAAGGGAGATCGCTCAGGCCAGAGTGCACTATCGTGGGGAGTTGAAGAGAAGAAAGACTGAAATTGAAGGGGAAGCATGGAAGGCCTACCTAGACGCCTTAATGCGCAATGACCAGAAAGTGTTATGGGAGTTTGTGAAAGGGGGTCCAACCACTACCAAGGTGGAGAGGTCTATTGGTACGCATTTGGAAGATGAAGCATAGGTGGATTACTTTGGCAATCTGTTTGGTGGTGGGGCCATCATGCAACAGGCTCGTGGCTGAGCACCGGGCCCTGATGCAATCCCCTCTGACCTTTTTCAGGATCATTTGGAACTTTGCACTCCTTTGTTGACAAAGGTGTTTAATGCTTGCATGGATACGGACTCACATCCACCCTCGTGGAAGTCGGCTATTATATTTGCCATCTTTAAGAAAGGGGACCCAGCGAGCCCTATGTCATATAGACCCATCTCACTACTGGACACTTATTTTAAAATCTTTTGAAGGGTTTTGCTGGGGTGCATTGAGCCCTGGTTGCTAGAGAGGGCAGTCCTCTCTGATGTCCAGTTCGGTTTCCATCCCGGGGTGGGTGCTATGGAACAGAGCCTCATCTGTACCTACTTGTTTATGATTCATTTTTCTGTAGGGGGGGTGTATCTTGCCTCATGGATCTGAGCACGGCCTTCGACAAAATGGATAGATCAAGGTTGTGGACCGTGCTCAGCTCCATGGGGTGTCTAGATGTCCGGAGGCCATTTTGGTGGTGTTACAAGAACTGCACAGGGAGAACGAGGCGTGTGTGCACAGTGGTTCAGGGGGACACTGCACAGCGTGTTTTAAGGTCACGTGTGGGGTTCGTCAGGGGTGTGTCTTAGCTCTGATACCTTTCACCCTTTACATCAAAGGGCTCCTAAAGGCTTTGGTGGACACAAGGGCGGATTATCCGTATCTTGGGAGCAGGGCTTTCCCAGTCCTGGCATACGCAGATGACACCATGCTAATTGCCAGGACCCCAATGGCCCTCCAGGTGCTGATCTTTGCCTACGCAGCCTTTATGGAAAATCTGGGGCACAAAATGAATACCAAGAAATCTGCAGAAATGGGATGCATGGGACGATAAAGGTCAGTCAAGATGCATCTAATGCTTTGCAATGGGGAGATAACACCCAGAGTCAAGGAATTTTACTATCTGCGGGTCAGATTCTCAGAGACAATCACGGGTATTGCGCATATCAAGAAACAATCAGGCAAGTTAAGTCAACAGTAGGGAGGGACTTCTTGCTTTTTGTCCCGCTGCCAGAGACATCCGTTGGATGTTGTCCTAAAAATCTACTCCGCTCAGACAAAAGCAGTGTCTTTGTATGGAGCACCACTTTGGGGTATTGAGAAAACCCTGATATCCAGGTGAAGGAGATAGAAGGCTATTGGGACTCCCGGGATCCACCCCCTGTATTTCTATTCAGGGGGGAACTGGGAATGGCATTCTGGGAGGACCAGTGGGCCCTAGCACCTATAGCCTTTTGTATTAGGCTTTGGGCAAATGAATATGCTACCTTATGTCACTTTATCATTAGGTCTTTAATGGCCAGGGATAATTGGGGAAAATCCTGTGGCTTTATTACATTGATGAAACATTGTCCCGCAGAAATATTCGGGCACTATCACCCCCAGTCAATTTGCTGATCAAAGGCCAAATGAGATCCCATAAAAGCAGTTTGGGAGCAGTGTTCAAGAGGAAAAGGGAGTTTGCAACCAATTCAGACAAAGTGCATGCAGTGATCAGCCAGCTGGAGGAGATACACCCCTATTTAATTTGGGGTTCCACCAAGAGAGATCGCTGGTTGATCACCCATGCTAGATTTGATCGCTTGCAGCTGAGGGGAACCACAGCTAAATGTAGTGGGTACCACGATGAGGTGGTTTGCCCAGTGTGTGGTGCTGCCAGATTGAACATGGTTTATCTTTTATTGTTCTTCCCTACTTATAATAGTATCAGGCGGTCATCCTAGGGCCGGTTCTCAGGGCAGCTAACATCCACACCTATTGGCCGGCAGTTCGAGTTCTTTTGACAGCAGATTCTGTCCTGACAGCTTGGGCATTACTGTCATCTTTTAAAAGAGCCATGCATCAAAAAAAGGGACCACTCATCTAATTATCCTGAAAAGATGAGCCACATATTTTAAAAACTGATGCAGTATTACCCCTGATGAATTGTGAGTATTTTGTGGTTCTCTTTCCCCCTTTAGTAAAAATGTGTTCATGTTTAAACCCTATGAACTTTTAAGTATGCACCTATTGTAATAAATCTGTATTGGCATTCATGAATTGTTTGTAACTTATGTGATTGTATTCACTAGTTGTGTTTTGATTGGTATTTTTATCTTTGAGAAAATTGTATTTTACAAGTAGGAGTGAGCAGTAATTGTATTTTATCATGTATTGTGTCATTGTATTTTTATATGTGTTTGATGGATGATCTGATCCGAATAAATATATTGACTGACTGACATATACATACTCTGGGGGCTATTACTAGTATCCTTCTCCTCCACTAATGGAGATGTTTAGTCCTTTAGGTACAGATTAGAATGTGTTTAGCACCGAGAAAGTGACATGCACATAGAGATGCATGCCACCACATTTACTATTGCTCCTAATGGTAGCTGGGATTTTGCATTCTTCTAGGAGACTACTGGCACCTTCCAGAACCTTGAGCCAACACCGGAGGCATCCTCAAAGGAGGTGGTAACTATCAACAGCCGTAGACTATTCGATGTGGAATCTAAATGTATTCTCTCTTGTATCAAGTCCCATTTGTGTTCCCTCTGGCTTCATTAAGCTGGGGGTCTTAATTGTTCATTTATTGATTATCACTGTAGAGCATCTCTGATAAGTAAAATAGACCTTTTCCTGCTCCAATGTTTATTTCCTATCTACTATGCTAGTTATGCTTTGTTAATGTAGTCTTAACAATATTTTACAATGTAATAGCTATACATAATTCTTCTTGGTCTTATTTATATCCCAGACATAGATGTATATGCGATTTGTGAAGATTTCCCACCTGGAACTTGTTATCCTTTTTGATATTGACACTCAAACTCAACCTGGTGTCACTTGCTTCAACTTTTACCATGAACAGATGCATTGCTAAAATTCTGTTCCTTTTTCTCTAATTTAATCAACCCTCAAATACAGTCTATTTCCCTTAAGAAGCATAACGGGACAAACTGTTAGAACCACACCGCATCTTTTGTATTGCTGCTAATGTTAGCAGGGATTTTGCTTTCTTCAAGTAGATCAGGCAGTGGAGGCGGACACGGAGGCATAGTTCAACATTGCTTTATTAGGTAAAGTAAAGACAAGCCCATTCTAATCCCTACTTCTATGATGACTTCCCTATGCTATAGAATAACAACAAGGTGCCCATCGGCATGTCTCAGAAACTGAAATCAATCCTGTGTCTCAAACCTAGGCTAAATGAACACAACTCTATTTTATGGAAAAGAATGTAGAAAGAAGGATCCTAAGCTACTGCTTAGTTAAGAATTACTTCACCCCAGGGAGTAGTTTCAGACCTTCAACCCTCCCAGAGTTCAAAGAGACTCTTCTGTCTCAAAACCAAGGAAAGTCTTCAAAAGAAAAATCTCTCTCTCAAGGTTCATGTTGTGTCCAAAACGATGTCTTCAACAAACCATAGGATATGATCCCCTATCCAGGGATATGCAGATTTATACCGAGAGTCTCAATACTCCCAAGTCCAAGAATGTTCATTCCCAGTACCTCCTGGGCTCTTACTTCTGGCAACCTGAGGTAGATGCCTAGCTTATTTAGAGTCAGGTCGATACAATATCCTTTGTAGAAGCTGTTGAACCCCACTGTTCCTGCCGCGGTGCACTGCTCCCAGACATGCCAGGAACTGCTTGGTGCAGATCACTTTGAAGGGAAATGAGAAGCGGATCAAATTAAAAAAACACAGAGGCGTAATCTTCCTCTTCAATTGCAAGCGAAAACTTGTTAAGAAATAAATGACATTGGTACTGCCTATTCTCTCTAATCCCCGATTCCCTTCTTCTATTGTTCCCAACCCTAATCTCCAGACCGTACCTATGACTCCTCGGCATGCGCCTAAAGGAGATGTCTTTGTAGTGGTGGAGCTGTTTGAATTGCTGCTCTACACAAATCTGACCTCTGTAACTCGTCCCAGTTCTCTTCTCTGTACACTTGTTTATTATTAAAATAACCTATGTACAACCTAACACCTGTTCTTTAATGAAGCATTTTATTGCCTGCAAATTCTACTCCTAAATACTGCACACACAAAGAGCTACTGTTAACACCTATGTAGTTATCTTACTGTAAATGAACCAATATTTAATTTCCACTGTGCCTCTCCATTGCATCGTGGTCCAACTCTCGACTGTCACTGCTTGAAAGCGCTGGCACACACCGACTTCATTCCCGTAAGAATGTAAACCTGAGGCAGCTACTCTCTCTCGTTCTCCTCACCGCACTTCTCATGAGAACTAACTACTTCGGGATGCACACGCTATGTGCCAGCTTTTGGTCAGGAAGTATGCGTGAAGATAACAAAATGCACTCCTTAGATCACAGTGGCACTGTGGCCCCTGCTTGCCTCTTCTGTTGGCTGTGCATGCTCTTGTTGCAACATAGTAACCAGCTCAAAAATTGCTCCTGACACTTACGTATAGTCTTATATATGGCTTCAAGAACTTTGTGCAATTTTTTTAATTTAATTGCAGATCTGCTGAAACTCTATTCTTAATCTTCCTTACGACAAATTTACTCAATTGACATATACTATTTACACACTAAAACTCAGATATAAAATCAGAACAAATCACGGCTCGCTAATTAAATTCTTACTTTTACATTAATTCTACTTGCTGCGCTCCCACCAGTTGGTGAACAAGTTGCTCCTTCTCCAGTCTTCTTAGTCTCTCCTACTCGTCTCAGCTTCATATATTGTCTTTTGAAATGTCACTTTCAACAGGAGCTTCTGAAAACTGGTCTTGATGATTCAGTTCCAGTGATGAAAGGCAGCAGTTAAGCATGTTTAATCTGCCTGAGTTAACCCTCCAAGGTTCCAAGTCCTCCATCTTGGCTCCTGATGTCTGTATTCAGAGTTACAGACAATATTTTGAATGACTACAACTCTGTGCAATGTTTAACATCTTTTCCCCCACAGACAGTAGTTGCTTAAGCACCGCTCGATTCTATGCACCTCTGCAACCTGCCTATGAACCCTAACACTCAGTCTGATTCTCTGCTTTTTTTACTTCTGTGTGATTGTGTCCATTTCTCAGCCCCGGGTGGGCTTTGGGCAGCTCTGGCTCAGTTGGTTGTTTGCTTTTGTTCATCCCATTCACCCCAGGTTATATTTGTGGCAGGCCTCTCGTGGCTAAGGGCTTCTCTAGACTCTCCACATATTTGGCTTTCTTCAGCCCGCCTCGGGTATGCTCTTGGTTGGTCCCTCGTGTACTACAGGCTTCTCTGGCCCCTTTGCTTGTTCTGTTTCATTCATCTTATCCTGGGGCATGTGTTGTTGGCCCCTCGCTGGATTTGGTTTCGCTGGCCTCTTCACTTGTTCCATTTCATTTACCCCATCCTGGGACGTGCTATTGGTTTTCCCAGCGCGAGCTACGGGCTTTTCTGCCCCCTTCATTAGATCGGAATTCCTTGTCTCTAGAGGGAGGCTGTTGCATAAGGGGCTCATCTCCCTAGTCCCAATGTGGGGGTCTCCTCTTTGGGGAGAAGGAACACATTTTTTGGATTCATTACAGAGTCTACTGGCACCTTCCAGAAGTTTGAACCGGCATTGCATGCATCCTCTATGGAACTGGTATCTATCCCTAAACATAGACAATTCTATGCAGAAAGTATTCATTTATTCTCTCTGTTAGAAATTACTTCCTCTGTAGTAAAATAGACTGCTGTCTTCTCAAAGGTCTATAGTGTATGTAGTTTTCTATGTATACTTTGTTAACACTATTTTGCAATGGAACTAGCAGACACATTTCTTATTGGCCTTAGCTATACTACAGACGTAGATGTTTGTTAGATTAGACCTGGAATTAATCCACTCCCAAATACACTCTATTTCCTGTACAAAACATAATGCGGACGACAGACACAACAGTTTTCTATATTATTGTGTGCGCATGTGCCAGTGCTCATCCAAGTTAATTCTATATTAGCTAGTGCTACTGGGCAAGTACTCTGTAGCACTCTGAGTTTTCAGCCTGCTACAGTGTCGGTAACCTGTTTCACTCCAAGCACATTGATGATAAGAGGATTAGGTCAAAGTAACAAATGAATCAGACGCTCTGTTGCTTCTGGGATATCCGTTGAACCGGTTAAACAGAGGGAGCTAGTAGATTGTCTATACTTTAATTCTCAAAACATTCTCTTCGCAAACCTCACTCCATTCAGAACTCATTATCCCTGATTTCTCCTCGCATCCAGCCTAGAGGATGAAGCATCCACAACCTTTGCGTGCCTAATGAATAAGAGTCAGTTGGAAGGTTTTTTCTGGAAAATGAAGACATTTATCCTAGAGACTTAATCTTTAACCCTAAATACTATCTAAACTACAATCATGGCGGCAATTTATTAGATAAAAATGAACTCTTTCTGGAATCCTCAGTTTGTGTTTTTAGGTGGTAACTGCTTTCATCCATTTTTCTCTGCTGACGTGTAGGTGGTTGACATTCTGGAGCCCCCCTGAGACCATGGAAATTGTTCTAGATTGGCATAGCAGTCCCCACAAACAACTTAAGTTTAAACTTGCACTTATCACAACATAACACACATGATGTACCAGGACACAGCCCATACCCCTTCCTCCTACCACTCTGCCAAAAGGATCTGGAAGTACTGACATCAGTGGAAGTGGAAAAAACAGCTTAATTTTGCATTGTGCCTAAATTATAAAAGTGAATGAGCAAGCAAAATAAATACTTGTGCAAGGAGGTTTAATATTGAAGTGTTAGAACCCACAGCACAA
Organism: Ambystoma mexicanum; assembly: GCF_040938575.1. Classification (NCBI taxonomy): domain Eukaryota; kingdom Metazoa; phylum Chordata; class Amphibia; order Caudata; family Ambystomatidae; genus Ambystoma; species Ambystoma mexicanum. The sequence goes on from NC_090923.1 coordinate 1,421,159,153, forward strand.
GGCTCTATTGAGGCGATATTAACTGAGGTGGTGGGCCGACCCTGTCGGTAACGGCGCCACCATCCAACCAAGGGTACCTTAACGAAGACAGTGGTGCCATTACCAGCAGGGTCAGCCCGCTGTTTCGGTTAATATCGCCTCAATAGAGCTCTGTGGTGTGGGCTCCAACACTTCCCTTGATAGTCTGACATACTCATAGTGCAGCTCATGGGCCCCAGTATTTTTAAAACTCAAAAGGGGGGCACTCTTTGGGGATGATGCGATTGGCGGGGGTTTGCAATCAGTGAACTGATCTGCCTCCTCTTCCAATCACACATGAGATAGTTGGATGCCAAATGTACAGCCAGGCTGTTGGAGATAAGACTACATAAGTTCATTGCCTCAGCTACTGTTCTCGTATATCTTTCCCAGAAGAATGGCCTTAGAAACGTCGCCCTCAAGTACAGGTACCGTGGGCAGATAAGTTCAAAATACATCAGCCTTTCTACTTGATCCGCACAAAATAGGCACATTGCTGCACAGTACTGTCCCATTTATTGCATAGTTAGGCTACATGTGGAATGCCCAGCTATTGCTTGATGTAGAGAGCCCTCATCATCTTGGGGCTTACATGATCCAAGTAATCTTTGTATCCAAACACAGATTTCAATCTCCCAATATTATCCAATTCTCTGAGCTTTTTCCTAACTTTCAGCCTTAGGGAATCCACCTCAATACCTATCTCACTCAAAATAGCTTTAGAGGCTTCCATAACCTCATTTAAAGGGACATCCATGTGTGCCCAATAGATATCTCCCAAGCAGGAGAAGAAAGACTCCCCTTTTCTATCTTAAAACTTATAAAAAAGGCCCAATCTATTCTACTTGTATTTCATCCACCAGAAATTAATACCCAATTTGAGTCGAATTTCTCCCATATGCACTGACGGGGGAAGACCCGACTGACCTCCAGATCTCACCCTCCAGTACATCCAGCCATTTCCTCTTTCTGCACATGGTCCTAACCCATATAAAACAGAAGGCATGACTTTGGTTTTATAAAAATCTAATCATGGGCACATACAAAAACTGCAACTTTTAGCCAAAATGACCTTCATAATTGAAATAAACACCACTGTTTTGGCTCTAAGTTTTTCTTTAACGAGAAATACACAAAATTGTCAACTACTTTGATCCAAGTACTGTTTATAGCCCACCAAAGGTTTTCGTAACTAGCCTTTTTGTTCAAATGTAGGATTCCAGATTGTTTACACTGGAATATACATCCACTAAATGTAAACTCATTTGGAGACCTATTGGAGTCTGACCTTATTAGATCAGCATATGCCAAACATCTAAGAATCAGGTTACCTATTTTGGGTGGATAAAGATAGGGTACAGAAAGAGTTTCCTGTAAACCTGAGATATACAGGTTGAAAAGGGTGGGGCAAATACACCCTCTTGTCGCAAGTCCTTCTCAACCTATGTAGAGCTTGATAAATCACCTGAATTCTAAAAAACTCTTGTGCTATTCTCTGAATGAAAGAGAAGTAGCATATTCAGTAGCTTTTGGTCAATGCCCCACATAACCAATTTCGACCACAATGTAGGACGATCCACCTTGACGAATGCAGCTAAAAGGCCCAAACTTGCTGTGAACAAAGACTGCTCCTTGCCCTTTCAAACAGAAGGCATACATCAAGCCATTCAGTGTGGTCTGCATGCCCTTTTTAAAACCTGTTTGGAATATGCTCAGCCTTTGTGAGGTATCAATCCACTTCATCAGATCTTAAAGCACAAAACCTGACAAAACTTTACTTGTGGTATTCATCAAAGAAATTGGTCTGTAGCTCAATGGTGACACCCTAGTACCTCAAAAATCAAGATCACAATGGCCTCAGCCCATCTCTTTGGAAATACCATGTCCACAACAATTTGAGAAAATAAAGCATAACAAATGTTGGCTCATAATTTGACATTATCTTTCGAGATCATGTTGGATAGTTTGATGAATCCAATGGAGTCATCACGGATTCCCCAGCGGGAACCTCCTGACATGTGGCCAGGGGATGGCAGCCACTACCTGATCCTGACCCTCGGGGCGGTTTTATGAGGGAGGATCACATGGGAGGAGACAACTACCAGGAGGTGTTATGACTTCATTATCTGAGACACAGTATCCCCCTTTCCCATGAGGAAGACCCTCTGACACACAAGACCTAATGACCTATTGTCAGCTAACGGTTCCCCCTTGTAGAGGAAGTCAAGAAACCTTTTCTTTACACTATTGTGGTCAGGCCTCCACCTTTGACTCAAACAACCACAGCTCATACATAAAACCTTTTGTTTCTGATGTACCTTTATGTGAAATCTCTGAGAAGAACCATCTAAGAGTTAAAAGTCCAATCATATCCAATGTAATCCATGGACTCCATCCATAACCACCTAGGTACTGAGACGAGTAGGAGGAGGATGAAGGAGTTTGTGCAAAGTGACAGGAGCACGAAATACAGCATGCGGATTAGTTGTTTTTCCAAGTCTTCAGTGCACAGGACATTTAAAGGTGGCAACTGCACTTTTGGATCGAGCATTGCAGGAGAAGACATTGAACCCCATGCTGAGGCCTTGACTGTGAGGCACATGGACCGGTGGGGTGAAATTGAGAAGGCCACGGGAAAGGAGGAGAGGCACTGCGTGCAAGCAAGAAGGACTGTTGAGATGCTGGGAGCCACGCAGCAGCTCCTGGCTGTTGGGCCACTCAACGAGAGCTGCACAGGACACTGGAAGAACATCTGCACACTTCAAAGTGGAAAGTGAGTGAAGGAGCCAAACCGCAGAAGTGCGAGCAGAGCCAGAGATGCTGGAAGCAACCAGTGAGTCTGCCCAAAGGAGCTGGGGACCCTAAGGCATTCCAACAAGCACACCAACAAATGTTTTAATGGTATGAAATTGCTAATGCAGAAAATGTGTTTGAATGCAGACAAGGCAAAGAACAAATGCAAACCCCAATCAAGTACAGATGCATGTGAACCCAGCATGGGGGAAATATGTATACACCACCTCATACGAAGAATGTTTGAATGAAGTCAAGGCAAAGTACAAATTCAACACCCAATAAGAAGAATGTTTGAATGTAGTGTTTCTGTCCTCCCCGTCTTTCACGTGCAAAAGGAATAAAAATAGAATAAAATAGACACACCCCGGACGGGGAATGAGGCTAGGAGAACAGGCTGCGAGAGTTCAAGGTAAGGTTTATGTAAGTAAATGGCATCCAAAGAACTCTGCTGCCTATGAGAGTGCTCTGACAAAAATTAAGGTTACAATACATTTTATAGGACAAATGTGTCATTGATGACGCAACTAACATAGGGTACTGCGTTGGTCCCGGATTGGACAGTCCATAGGTGTGGGCATCATCTCTTCCTCCGGGTTGGCTGCTTGGTTGGCGGAAGGATGGACGTCAGGCGTCTGTGCTCCGAATGGGTGAAGGTCAGGTCGCTGTGAAGCAGGTTGGCCACTAGCTAAACTAACATAATACATTCTTAAAAATGCATGCACTAAATAATAATCATTCAAAGTCTTTGAACAAATCATCATGTCTCTATAAACTTCACACACGTACTATCAATGACATCGGATTATAAAGGCATTAGGTTAAGGGTCTTGACCGCTATAATAACACTGGTTGAAGTGAGGGTCTGTGTTCATAAGAATCTCTGTTATGTTGACATTTGTTAGTAGTAGACAACAATATACTGCAGCAGGGGTCTAATGTTTGTTGGGGGTCTGTTGGTTGGGCATCATGGCGTGGTCAGCGGTCTGGCACATAAAAGGAATATCTTGCAGGGGCACGGGGTTACAATGGCAGTAGGTTTCTACTGGCGAGGGTACGGGGCAAGGACGTTTGTGGAGATGGATGAGCTATGTGCTCAGTTCATGCTGGTTCACACGCAGGACAGTGATCTCAGAGGAAGAGTGATGAGTTACATTTGGTCTTTGTTGCAATTACCTCCGGGTTCAGCGTGAGAATGGAGCTGCAGAGTTTTCTAGTCAGAGTGGGAAAGATGGTGGGGGATGTGTGCCCTGCGCGACTGGCCATTGCGAGAAATGAGAGAGAAGCGTTTTTGTATTATTGCATTGAGGCCTAGTCACCAAGATGGAGTCGAACGGGGGGAAACAATAATGGATGCCCTGTGTCCTGCTCACTGGTCCCTCAACGCAAATGTTAACCAAAGTCGACATCGCAAGGGCGAGGGGCGAACCCACCACTGGAGGCACTTGGTCCGAGTTTGTACTGAGAAGTAAAGGATGCGAGGGGCCTGTTGGCCCCTCGCTCCCACACAGTAGACAAGGCAAAGTGCAAAGACAAACCCCAACCAATTACAGATACATAATATGCCAGTGAGGGGAGAAGTTATAGCAAGTGCTACCATAGACAGATATACCAAGCACCTCAGTGTATGTGCTATTGTGGTATAGCTAAAGAATTATGAAATACATAAGAAGTCCTGGCAGGCAAGTACACCCAGCATCTGAAATTGTATAAGAATCCCTGGCAGGGGAGTATACCAGGTGACCTAAAAGAAAACATAAGAGAAGAGGAGTCCTGGCAGGTAAGTCCACCGGGCAGCTGAAATTGTATAATGATTCTTGGCAGGGGGGTATACCAGGTGATCTGAAAAGTTACAATACATTCTACAGAAAGACTGTTACTGAACCTATTGCTTAAACAGAAATTGTATAAAGATTCCTGGCAAGGGGGTATACTAGGTGATCTGCAAAGTTACAAGACATTCAACGGAAAGACTGTTACAAAACCTATGGCTTAAACAAGAACTTTGTGATTCCAGTGAAGACACAAATTAACTGTTAGCTAAAGAGGCATGTTTGCCATCCTATTTAGGAATCCAAAGGAAGGGGATCACCCTCTAGATCCAAGGGTCTTTACCTTGGAGAACATTTTCGTTGGAGTCATTCCTATGCTTTTGGTTTTGAACACTTTATGCCAACATCAAGTTATTGTTGTTTTGTTTGTAATGTGAGGGTTAGGATAGGACGTTTTGGACAAACGCTATGAACTGATCTTCTCCATCATGTGGATCCAGTAAATTTCGTAAAGCTTTCTCTTGGCTTTCTTAGGGGTTCTTACAATCATATCATTCAACAGAGAATTTTCCATACATATTTTTTCACATTCTTTTTTCCATACATTAAGGGAAGGCCAGTAACCCCTTTCTGATAGGATTTTCAATTCCCATCATATGGTACCCTTCTCAGCATCTGAGATCTTACTTAATAGAGAAAGGTTCTTCCACAAAAAGATTTAGTTAATAGAAGACAGTCCCAGCACATATCTAATTACGGCAGCTGGAACTCCTCGCTGCAATTTCAAAAACTTCTGCCAGAATTGAGCCTCTAGCGCAGCACAATACAGAGTTATTGGCAGATAGAAAATGTCCACACCATACGATAGGAGCACTTTTTAAAATACATTTCCAGAGCCGGGACAAGAAAGAACTACCCAAACCTTTGATTTATCAGGGTTGATTGAGTTGCTAAAGTGGACATTTTTGGTCGATAATGAGCAGCTAGTTCTGCCTGGGCTCTAAGATCTGTCAAATCGATCCACAAGTACATAACATTTGACACAGACTAAATTAACCAGCCCCAGGGTACATACAAAGGTCTTATACATTTGCCTCATTCTAGGTCTAAATTGGAACACTTTAGATTTAGAGGCATTTATTATAAAGTTGTTCAACCTGGCATATGTGTCCAACTACCTTCAATTTACATTCCCGACCTATTGGTGTATAATTGAACAATGCTAGGTTGTCGGCGTATAGCAGATAATGAAGGTAAGAATTTGCTAAACATGAGGGGAAACAGTTACCATTCTCACAAGCCTCATGGATATCTGAGAGAAAGAGTCTAAAAATCATCGGTGCCAAAATGCAGCCTTGCTTAAGGCCACAATTGGCACCGACGGGCGATGTTAACTTGCCCTAATAGTTCAGCCTGACTCTCACTGTTGTACTTGTTTGCAAGGCTATCACCATTTGGAGTAAGCTTCCTGGGAAAACCCACTCTCATAACTTAGTCCATCAGAGATGCCGGTGTACGCTATCGAAGACCATTATGAAGTCTATGAAGGCGATATACACATGTTTCGACTTCACCATGGACTCCTGTTTTAACAGACCCAAAATAAAGGCATTTGCATGGGTACCTGTGCCTTTACAGAACTGTGCCTTTTTTGCCAACTCAGTTAGCACTCTCAGAATCGAGGATGCAAAAATCTTCGCAGGGATGTCCAATAATGCAATCAGGCAGTAATTAGCTGCAAAGGTTCTTTGAACTTTCTTGTGCACAGGCACCAAGATAGGTTCTCTCCAGGAACTAGGGAGACATTTAAACATCATCATTTCCTCATATATGGCACTTAACAGTCCTGACCAGAGGGTAGCGTCAATCTTCAGAAAAACATTCACTATATCATCTGGGCCGGGAACTCGCAAGTTCTTATTTGCGAGTAATTATCCCTACAAGGTCATCTTCAGTATAGTTCAGATTCCAGGGGTCGAATCCCACTGCAATTAATAGCCACCCTACTCCCCCGTTGCCCCTATATACATTAGAGAAATGCTCGATCCATCTCACTTCTGAAACTAGCTTCACTTCTACACAAGGGGCAGATGTATGTAGCCTGATTAATCAATCTCCAAAATTGTCAAGAGTCAACTGCCACAATCTGCACCAGCATACTACAGAAATCTCTCTGCAGCATCGCATAGTGATGAGATTTTAGCCAGAGACGATAACCCTGTTTAATTGCCTTATGTTCAACCTGTCTCGTGTCCATGTGGATATGTCATTTTTTCCTCATTTCCCTCTTTTTTAGTTGCACCTTGTGATCATACTTGTGGTTTCGCAACACCCATTTACTCTTAATATGCTGAGGCATCAATGCGAGGATTAGTTGGTACAGAGTTCTTTTTAAAGCCTCGACAAGTTCCTCATAATGATAGAATTCACCCAGGGTACAATAGAATGCCTGCATGTTACCCCTTTTCCAGCACACTCTATTTTTGCCCCCATTCACTTGCAATCCAATGGGATAGGATAGCCCCTTTGACCCAGAGCACTCCAATCTCCGGTTAAGCAAAACAGAAGAGTGATCACTCTCATCTGAGGAAAAATCTTTCATGAAGACCACATCCTGAAGGATTTCGCCCGACACAAAAAAGTAGTCCAAAATACTTTTAGATTCCTCACTGTGCCTGGTGTAGTTTGGTGAACAGTCAACTGGAACTAAACCATTTACAATGTGGAGTCCCCATGCTTCCATAAATGGTAACCATGTATTACCCCTTATTATGGACCCCTTATTGTAATTACTAAGGGGGAGTTGAATCAAGTTTTGGATACATGCTGCATTTAGATCCCCACAAATTATCAAAGTTGCTCTTCCTCTTTGTCTGCCGGATGAAAAGCAACTCTTCGATACAATCGAAGAAAGAAAATTGGGCCACCACCCTCGAATTCCGATATAACTTTAGAATTAGGGATAAACTCAATTTTGGGTATGTTAGCCTGTCCCATTCCAATTCAACTGCCTGCACAAAGGGGTTATCCGTGGCCAATACTGTTCCAGTTAATCCAATGCCATTTCGAACTCCGAATAATAAACCTGCAGCAGGCATACCCTTTTCCCCCCAATAAGCAGACAATAATAAGCAGGCATACCCGTCTATGGCCGGTGGATCAGAAAGCCAGGTTTCCTGAAGACAGAAAAGATCTTCTTCCAAGAGTGCTGAACTGGGTTCTGTGAGTATATGCTTAAAGCCCCTTGTGTTCCATGTGAATATCTTCAAAGACTTAAAAACTATCACCGGACACTTCACTAGGGACTAATTATTATGTTTATTGAGGGTAAATGGCAGACATCTCCAGTCCTCACCCCTACTGTTCACCATCCCCTCATGCGTACAATCTACAATCTGATTTTTTCCTGACCCTTCAGCTGAGCATTTAGTCACTAGTGTTGGCTGTTGTCGCGACCTTCCCTTCTCATCCCATTGATCATGTGCTTCTAATGCAGTAGTAACCTAATAACAATTTGAGTCCCTAAAATAAACAGAAAACTCCCTCGACTTCAAGTCAGGTGCTGCCTGAAGGACTTTGTCTCTTATCAGATGAGAAATAAAGTTAAGTATCATCTTGTCTGGTCTAGCATTATTCCAAAAACCTTTTTCTGTAAGAGGGACGGGGGGGAGACTTGCCAGGGATATGAGGTTGCGTAAGAATTTCCTAGACCCCTTTGATATGTTTTTTTCTTACTAGGTTGTCGTGTATTTAGTTCAGCTGGTTTAGCTCTCTTTTTCTGTGATCTAGTAGTAAAAACAAATTGGAAAAACACCCTGTTCCACAACAGTAGGAGCCGGCTCTACCAGTTCCACACATGAAACTTCACCCCCATCATCTGCTAGCAGCCCTTCGGGCACCAGAATTTGTTTGGGTGGATTGACAAAGCAAACTCCCCTACTCCACCTTGGGAGATATCAAAAAAGTTTTTTGCTGAGCCCCTCAGAGGCACTGGCATAACGGGGTCACCCGCAGCCCCCGTTGTTTAGGGGGCCCCATGCTGCCCATGCCCAGCAGGGGGGCCCAGTGTGGCAAGCTTGGTGCTGGGGGGGGCCCTCAGCAGGGCTTGCAGGGGGCCCCCCACATTTTGTGTTACACCACTGCTCAGAGGCTGTAGATTACCCCCATAACCCCAGCAGATATAGAAGCCTCCATAACACTTCCACAACACCCCACATTTTGGGCCAAAAGTCACTGCAGATTCGATGAACATTTCCATGGATCATCAAGCTGTTTGCATTGCAGACCCTTCAAAAATCCCTCCACAAATGACATTTGTTCATTTAAAATTGATGTGTTAGCCCTAACCACATATGACACCAGTTCTTGTTGGTTGTATAGGGTAGTTATTTCTTGACAATGACTTAGAGACCTCAGAGACGCCATGGTCCATTCGAGCCCTTACAGGTAAGTCACCCCGCTCCATAATGAGTGAAGGGACAGACGTTGATCCATCAGAACACGTCACTCACCAACAGTGGGGGCAAAGGTTTCAAATTCACATTAGGAGTAACCCACCTCAATGGGAAAGGAGGTGTAGAGCAGAGCTCTGGCATGGGACAAGGCATGAGACGTGTCCTTAATTCATATTGGGACATAGTACTTTGTTGTTCAACAGACACCGCTCGCCGAGTTCATGAAGCGTAGATACAGTAAAACAAGTAATCCTTTACAGACCGGCAGGCAGTGACTCACCTCCTCAAGTGCTTGTGAGGTGATAAAAGGGTATACCGCCACCTCTCAACACCACGGACCACCACAGACCACACTCACCTGACACTCTGTGCCACGCTCCACGTGGGTTCAGCAGTTTTGTTAGTTTTGGATCAAAGCTTCTCCTGTTCCCAGCATTGAAAGTGTAGAAAGGCAGCCAGCAGAGTTTTCCAATGAAGCTAGGAGCCACAAATAGCACAGACCACACTCACCTGACCCTTCGCAACAGTTCCTCTATAGAATAGGGCTAGAGAGGCATTTTCCCAACCAATTTTTTTATTTAATGAAATTACTTATCTTCAGAACATGACAACTGTGTGTCCGGCTTTTATTTCTGACCCCTCACAAATCCCCATCTGGACTGCATGCCCTTGAGCATTTTAACTTGCTGAGAGCTCTTTCCAGATCTTCCAAATTAAAATTCAACTTCCAGGAGGGCAGAATAAAGTTAGCCAAAAAACGACCTCCTAAATTTGAGAAAAGAGAAGAGAAGTGTTGAACCCAGGCGGTTTCTGAAACAATAAATCTTGCTGAGAGCTCTCTCCAGATCTTCCAAATTAAAATTCAACTTCCAGGAGGGCAGAATAAAGATAGCCAAAAAATGACCTCCTAAATTCGAGAAAAGAGAAGAGAAGTGTTGAACCCAGGAGGTTTCTGAAACACAGCTTGATGAAAAATCTGTTTTCCTCCTTGATTATTAAGTAGACTGCAAATGCCCTAGAATCTTTCTTTACCAGTAATGTCATTTTTTGATTTAACTTTATATAATTATGTATTTTGTAAAATGTTTTCCAATTCTTATAACTTTGTCGAATTCTCTTGGCACACAGTTTTCTCTTCTCTAGTCAAGGAGGAATACCTCCAAACTTTACACATTTCTTATCTGATAATCAAAGGAAATTATTGAATTCCCAACAAAAGGACACTAATTCCAAGTTACTTTAGTCTAAAGGGAATTAGCCCATGATTGTAGTGTTGCTTCATAAAGCCTCAGTGAACAATATGTCAATTGTTCTATAAGAGACCATTTATTCCACTTCTCAGCAATCATCTTATTACTTTTCTTGGGACTTGACCAAAGCTTTTGCAACCTGTTACCTGAACTATTTACTAAAATGTCCTTGCAGCCAGAGCCAACCCCCCAAAATATTCTAACATGAAGTGACAAAAATACATGATCACTAAAATAATTTCTAGCCACCATGAAAGAAAGTATATCCCTAGCTGGGAAATTAAAAACATGAAAATAATCAATGGTAGAATTGGAGAGTGGCACATACCATGTTGACTGCGCCGTAATGTCACCAGTAACACTACCATTTATTCTAAGAAAACCCCACCTAGCCATAAATTGCCCCAGAAGTGTCCACCTGCCTTTCTCTTTTCTATAAAGCAGGCTGACACTAATATTCATGAACTGCGGCAATCAATCATTTAATCTTCATCACCTTCAACACCTTCAACATCTCAGCAATAACAATTAAAATCTCCAGCAATAACTACCTTTCCTTCTCGATTCTCTGCAAGCCATTTGCCCAAAATCTCTTCTAGTGTGTAGCCTATTTGTTCCTAATTGCATAAAACACTGTTAATATAAAGATTTATGGAAAGTACATCCAAGTTTCACAAATAAAGGACATGTTTGTGTCTAGTATTGCATCAGAATGTGATTTGGCAATTTCCATCTCCCATCTGGGAATATTTTTTATGGTTGTGAGCAAACCCCCATACGGGTGTATTGGATACCTTTTTTTGCTTTCTTCCCCGAACAGTTTGAAGAGCCTGAGTTGCCCCACGTGGTGGGACATATTGACGACAGACATATTGCTAGTGGGAACTGTGTTTGAGATGAAGGATGCGTTAACAAATTAGATAATGACTGGTGATAAGGTATGGGCGCACAGTTTGACTAAATGGGAAGGGAATTGGTCTTCTTTGCAGTTGGAAGCTTTGAGTTTCATTATGGTGTCTAGTACTTCTTTGTTAGTGACTGGGATGAATTGAAAAGGGGTGCAAGTGGAAGTAGTGGGTGGGTTGGAGGCTATGTTAGAAAGCGTTTTTTCGGCAATTACTTTTTTTTGCTGTCGATTCTCTTTTGCAGTAGAATAATTTTAGAGGCTAATGTGTCTTGTATTGTGGTGCACCAGGTTTTGCTGGAATTATAGGGTGCTGTCACTGGCATCGGTTCTCAAGCTCTCTGAGGATGGAGAACAGTACTTTACTGTCAGAGTTGCCATTGGTTATACGCGTGTTAAGGGCGTTGGCTTTATGAGAGATTATGGATGATTTGTATTTTTTATTGGCTGTTTTGAAAGCCTGTGCTGATTCACTAGTGTTAGTTTTCCTGTGTAGGTGCTCGAGTGATCTTTTAGTACGTCTGAGTGAGACTAGTTCTTTGTCAAACCAGAAGCAGGAGCGTTTGTCAGCTCTGCGAGTTTTGGTAGTGACAGGGGCGAGTGAGTCAATGGTAAGGGTGAGACTTTGTTGATAACAGTCTGCTAAGTAGTCGGGATTGTTCGTGTTAAGGGTGACGTTGGCTAGGGCCAAGTGCAGGATGGGTGAGAGGTTGTCTGCTGATGTATTATATTTTTCTTATGTGCTTGTTGCTCAACAGAATTTTCGAATTTCACCTTTCAAACATCTAAATTATTTATCTAATATTGTTAGGATTTATTATTAGGAAAACGGGTATTTTTTTTTGTCCTGTGACATTTCATCCAACATGTCTTTGACTCGAAATCATGGCATAGGTAGTATTCCTCTGTAACTTGCATGAAAAAGGATTCCTGATTTAAAAAATGACTATTCATTGCATTATTGACCTGTGTAACAAAATGACAGATGAAGTGGGGATATTTTGGTCATGTTCAGAACAAACTTTATTTTGATACATCCCAAACCTTGATGTCTTCACGCAGTGGAAGACTTTCATGAGCCCTTGGAAAATGTTTATATGGACGTGAGAAAACAACCTTCAATTAGAGAACTAGGCCACAAGATTTTTTGTAATTCTATTAATACCAGCTGTTATCTTGCTTTCTTAAATCAGCCTACTTGCACCTACCTCCAGTTGGAGCCCATAACGGAAGAGTCCTCTACAGAAGCGGTAACTATATGCATCAGTAGACTTGTCTTTATGGAAATGTATTTTTTCAAGTACTGAATCCCCTTTGATTTCCCAATGTATTCTTTGAAGGTGGGGTTGCACCTAAGGTTGAGATGGACAGTGTTTAGAAATTCAAACTAAACTAAACTTAAATACATACTTTCATTGGGCACAAAGTACCACTTGCATTGATTTCAGAAATGTTCTTATATACTGACAATGTGTCTACCATTAGAGGGGGAGTAAGACGGAAAACAGAAAGTGCTTTAAGGTTCAAAAGGGGGTTTGGCAGGGATGTGTGCTTCATCTGTCCCTATTTTGTTTATATAGCAATGAAATTGCCCTTGATCAAACTTTGTTTCCCCAGATTTCACTAGTGCTAATTTCAGAGAGCATTCACAGTGTTCATCTCCTATGGTGGATCTGGTTGCCAGTGAAATTGTTGAATTTTGCGTCCTGCGTATATACCACCACTAGACGTAAACTCTAACGGTTTCAACGGCAACCAGATCCCCTACAGAATATAGTGATTGTACAAATCAACTCCTATTGTGTAGTCTCATCCTGATCAAGAACATTGGTGAATATGTACCCAAGAGGAAGAATCTGGCCGAAAGTAACACTCTGCAATTTGACCCTACATTAAGAAGAATCATGGATGGATGTCTGAGCTCCTGAGGAGTGCAACCCAATGCCTAAGTTGCAGAAACCCATCAGCTGGATGTTTAGAGATATTGTTTACTTGGTTGGGATACCCAATTTGAGTAACTATATATTTTCTAATGCCATGCAAATTAATTTGAGGGTAGATAAAATATTCTCTGTAATCCCCCCCTGAATATATTACTTTTAATAGACTGAGGCTTACCTCAGTAGTGGGTTAGGCTGAAGTAGCTTGTTCTAAATATATTCTTTTTTAAGTACAAAATGGCATGAAGAAACTTCTCATTGTGAGTCAGTGTTTAGAATCGTATCAGTCCCTTTTAGATCCCTTGTAGATAGGCAACACAATACCTCTAATACCTCCATGGGTACGTTTTTCACTCAGTATGGGAATTTTAGTGTTTCCAAATGTAAAGAAGTAGTGTCAAAATCAATTTTTATCATTTTGAGTTATTGGAAGAATCATTCACTCATGGTTCAATCCAACCACAGCCTCTTCCTTAGCACCTGTGCATTCAACCATCACTGTGGCTAGCCTCTTCAGATACCAGGACATCGATCATCCTGCCATGAATCCTACCTGCGATGAGTGTACTAGTGCTGTCTATTGAGGATTCATTCTGTATGCCACCATCTTGGCAAGCAATTTCACATCAACGTTAATCAGAGATAGAGACCTAAAGGACCTACAACATGTCAGGTCTGTGCCTTGCATTAGTGTCCCCATTATCAATGCCTCTTTCATAGATCCTGGGAGTCTGCCTAGATATAGCCTAGCCTGCTAGACCTCTGCCAGGGTTGGGCCACGAAATCAACATAGATCTTATAATTCTCAATGGCTAGGTTGTATGGCCCGTGAATCTTCCCCGCTTTGAGTGCCATAATTGCTGCCAGCATCTTCTATGCCATGAGAGCGGCATCTGACTGTTGCTTCCTGCTCTTCCACTCTGGGGCAGCTCCACCCCCCTAATACCTCATTTATACCTGGCAAGGCTCTATTCATTACGCTGTTCATGTTTAGGATCTCCACAATGTGTGATGCGTCCCCTCCATGTTTTTAACAATGCCAGTGCTCTTTCCAGCCTCTTCTGCTGAAAACTGTTTCTAGCACCTTATCTCTTTTGGTACCAACTTGTCCAACTCAGTTTGCATTTCCTTAAGCCTAGCCAATGTTTTCTACCCTTCAAAGATGTGATACTACCCCTGAGTTTCGTTCAACAACTCTTCCACCCTAGCAAACTCACTTTGCACTTTTTGGTTGTTCCCTGCAGCAATTGCTGAACAGATAGCCCTCATGATTACCTTATCTCATGTGCTGTAGCTATGCATAACCCCATCTTCTAGCTAACCCAAAGTATTGCTCGATCACAGTTGTCCGGGCCTCCTGAAATACAAAATCTGCTAATGCCTAAGCAAAACCAAGTGATGATGGCTGGAAGGTTTAGAATTTATCGTAAGCACGGGCACAGCTCTGGTCAATCCTCCAGACCATCGTTTTTCAGCCTTCCAAGCCATTACAAAAGTGGAAAGATCATATGTAAATCGGGCTTGGTCCCACCCCAAAAGGGGAAATGCAGCCAGAACTGTTTGGTGACATCCCTTCTGCACGAGACCACAAGCAGACCCAGAAATGTTTCAGACTTGTTGGGCATCATCATTGAGGAGTGGCTTGGGTCTCTAGGACAGCAGGCTTGCGAGCCACGTCTGGGCATACCCGTTCCACTCAGGGTGACACAAGCAAAAGGTAATGGCTGTAAGGTTTAGAATTAATCTTAACCATGGGCATAGCTCTGGGAAACCTTCCAGACCATTGTTTTTCAGCCTGCCAAGCAATTACAAAAGGGGAAAGACCATATGCAAATCAGGATTGGTCCCACTCAAAAGGGGCAGTCCAATTCAAACTGTTTGCTCACATCCAGTCTGCACGCGACCATAAGCATCCCCAGACAAGTTTTAGCCTAGTTGGGTGTCATCAGTGAGGAATATCTTGGGTCTCTAGGCCCAGCAGGCTCAGGACCCACATCTGGGCATGCCTGACCCACTCAGGGGGATTTAAGCAAAACCAAAAAGTGATGGCTGCAAGGTTTAGAATTTATATTAACCACAGGCACAGCTCTGGGAAACCATCCAGACCATTGTTTTTCAGCCTGCCAAGCCATTCCAAAAGGGGAAAGACCATATGCAAATCAGTCCTCGGCCCACCCCAATAGGGGCAATCTAGCTCGAACTGCTTGTCCACATCCAGTCTGCACATGACATTTTCCGGCCTCATTGGGCGTCATCAGTGAGAAGTAGCTTATTTCTCTAGGCCCAGCAGCCTCGGAACCCCCTCAGACCAAAGCAGCCAGTTTAAATCACCATCCTCTCTCTAATATCCTTATCTACCCAGCTCCACCTCCATTACCACCTGTGTTTGGTCTGAAAGAGTGTGTGGGTATATTTCTCACCCTCTTATGTGGTCAAACAGCTCCCAGCGTAGAAGAATCAGTTAAATCTGTGCTGACAAGTCATGCACTTGTAGCCTGAAGGTGTGCTGATGCTTGCCAGAATGGAGCCATCTCTAGACATCCATCTGTTCCATAAAGGACATACTACCTTCATTGCCATTGCCACTTTGGCCACCTCATTATCTTAAAGATGACCTTTCTATCCTTCTGACCAAGAATGTGTTAAAATCCCTAGCCACTACAATAGAAAACATCAGCCACATGTGGCAATATTTAAAGACCTCCCCATAAAACTGTGATACCTCAACATATAGGCCACACACATTAATCAACATCATCTTTTCCCCTATTTCCCCTACTTGATCATCCCTTCATAAATACCCACCTCTTGATCCTACTCATTGCCAATTTATCCTATCTAAAAATGAAATATTTGTGCAAAATCATGTTCACCTCTCTAGCTTTGATCTAAACCAATGACACATCTGTTCCCCCATCCCCCATGCTGTGGCACACATCACAAGTCCTGTCTAAATGTGTCTGCTACAGCATTGCAATTTGCTGTTTGTGGCAAATCATGTAGGCAATAACCCACTTTTGTTTCATTTTATTGTTCATGCCAACCACATTCAGTGGCATCAATTGATGTTAGATGTCTTCACCTTGATTTTACTCTTTGGTATGCTGAACCCCACATATATCTAAGCTATTCCACAAGTTACATTGCTGCCATCGTACCATCACTTCAGTCATTCTCACTCATATTCAGCCCTCCCACACCTAGGTGTCATAAATTACATTTCCACCAGAGCCCTCCACCCGCAAAGCATCCCTTCCATGTTCCTCACTCAAGACCTCTTGCCTGCTTGCCATGCCTGATAGTCAGACTCAATTTGCAGAACCCATTCCATAAACCCTTGCATGTTCCCCTCCAATTTACTGCATGCATTCATGTTTACATTCAGCCCACCAATGTGTCCATTTCCCACTCTTTTGACCAGACTTCTTTCCACCTCTGACCCGTTCTTTGCTCCTATCGTCCCTCTCTGAATTGTAGTTTCACGGTCTCTCCACAACTCAGAGTTTCACTCTCTCTTCTATCACTGCTGTCACTTCTTTTTCCATGATGCTGGCCCTGGTTTCCTCAGCTCAAAGTGACCAATCCTCATTTCTCCACCCACCTGTTTTTCACTGACTCATGAAGCCCCAAGAACCTTCTTTTGTAAAGCTGCATCTTCCAACCTGCCATCATTCAAGCGCTCGTTGACTAAAAGGAAAAATTGATAGCACAATTCAGGCACCTTGCCATCCCCTTCCACTTTTCCCATTATGACTCTGTGATGTGTGCCATATGCTGTGCACTATTTTGTCAGTTCAGAGCACCCTATTCCCCAAATGTACCACATATCCTCTTCTAAACGATCACCCATGCAATTCAAAGTATAACCGCTAGCCACCTTATGCGGTTTATGTCAATCCTTCACTTATCTGCTCACACCCTCCTACCACCCCTCCAGCTACACAGAAGCTTACAACACCCTTCCGCATTGCCCCTAAACCCATATCCATGTCCCCCGTAATCGCATACCAACCCCATATTCACCATTTATCAGTGGCCCTTCTGCATCCAAACCCCAGTCTATGTATTCTGTGTTGACTCCAGGTAAAGCATCTGCTCCAGGGCTTTCAGCACCTTTCCCAATTGTCCTGACATTGTCTCTGTCATCTGCTGACACCTCTCAGTACACTGTTTCACTCTCTTCTCCATTTTCTGCTCTTTCTTACTGCCGGACAGGCTCCGACAAGGTGTAGGAAGCCCGTCCATGTCTCTGACTGCCAAGTTGGGATCTGTGAAGTAGTGTTGCCCATTACTAATCGTAATCTTCAGTCAAGACAGGTGCAGCATAGCGTAACCTACATTTTGCCACTATAAAGCTTCCTTCACTGTGTCAAATTCTTTCCTCACCCTCTGTACGGTGATGGTTGTAAGCTAATCCAATGTCATCCAGTGTGATGTTTGTCTTGTCCCTTTCTGCAGCAAAAACAGTAGCCAGTGCCTGTATTTCAAAATCGTTGATCTGATGGCTCAAAATAGGCTTTCGATAGTTGGCCACAGTCCCAGGAGCCAATGTGCAAGTTCAACCATGAAGACTGTGGACAACTTTGCTGTAGTCAGTATCATTTTGACAAGATTCTCCACGTAGCCTGTCTTCCGCCCCACTTAACTAATCTTTGATACCCACAGAAATTGGCAATTTTACCCTGATTGGTCTTGACTATGACCTCCACCTTTTTGAGTTTGACCATCATCTATTTAACCTTTTCTTCAATAATATTAATCCTGTTCTCAGTTCACTCATCCTTGTCTCAGCATCCCTCAGATCGTCTACCCGATCATCCATCTATCAGATCTAGTTTATCCACCACATTGTTAGTCTTTTTGGGGAGTTCCTCTTTCAAGACCCTCAATTGAGCCAAACACAGACAGATGACATCATCCGTTTAGCAACAGCTGACCAGTTTCACCACCCACTGCCACATTTTCATGGCCTTTCTCACCCAACAGAGATATCCGCATGATATAATCCACCATCCACTTTTGCTTCTTGTTAGACTTAACCATCCACCTGCAATCCCCCAAAACTACCTTCCTAACTTTCTGCTTTTGAACTCTTCAGGCACATGCTTTTAATTTTAGTTTTGGGCTTCAAAGTGAGAGAGTCCATGGGATGGATCCGTTCAGTGGTTTACATCGTAGGTCTCCAATATAAATACATGTTTAATCCATTTGTCCCACTTTGTAATTTTCAAAGGATTATTAGAATTAGCTAATGTTAGTCATTTGTCTGACATTTACATTGTTGAAGGAGTATTATAAATAACCTAAATGCCATGACAATAACCCTAATGTTCAATTAATGATTAGCCATATTTTCCTGGTTGGGTTATTATTGTTTTTTTAACTTTAGTTGTGTGAGATATAGATTTTTATTTTGTAGGTTTCTTTGTGTGGACATTATGTTCTTTTTCACTTGAGCTGCTCTGAATTGTGTTTGTCTGTGTCCTGCATCCCTCCCTGCAGTGTTTAAGTCTTGAGCTCAGCCAAGCAACCAAACAGTATGCCATGGGTACTTTAAGTGCATATTGGTTTATGCCTAAATGCAAACAGATGTGCCTTGTTGCTGTTGATGTTTGGACTTGCTTCTGCTCAGCCAGTCATTTCCTTGCACTACCACATTTGCCAATGCTGTCGTTGTCAAATCAGTTGCTATTTGGTGCTCAGTTGTCACACTGTCCATGGATTTGATGTGATGGTACACCCATCTGGGAAGTTGGGAAGGAATTGGAGAAGCGTAGAATAGCTATGATATTTATATTGGCTTATATTGCTATTAATTGCTTCTGTTTCCCTCAGGATACTCCCACCAGCTTTAAGTACCCAGATGTCAACCTGATCATTGTAAGTAACTTTAATGATAAGCATACATGTAAAATGGTGATTACAGAAATGCATGCCTTGTAACATTGTGTATTTATTCTTTACTCTAACCTGCTAAAGGATACACATGATAAAGCAATAACTGCAAAAAGAACTTAGATGTCATTCTCAAAGCACATTCTAAGCAAATGCACATAACCTGCCTATGCAAGTTGTGATTGCATAATCCCTTCTGTTTATGTTTTTAGGTTTTGTACTTAATCATGTTTTCCTGTGGAAAGTACACTGAACTGCCATTTCACAACACACTCTGTGCTTGCAACCCCCTCGAAATAAATGACAGCATATAGATATGAATAGAAAACATTTTGACTTCTAATGTTTACACTTGGTCTACACTCTGTTAAAAGAATGTCATACTTTTCTCACCTGCACAACCGCTTCCAAACCTTCTTTGTAATGTATTTCCTATCAGAGAGAAGAGATAACTTCCATAAAGTGTTGTGGCAGCCCCCCCTTCTGTACACCATTAAGTACTTCTTCAGCACCCTACACCTAATTGATGTTGGAGGATCCAGTGGATCAAAACCCTCTGCATTGTCCACAAGGCCTTCTGGGGCCTTGGGCCAAAATACCTTCAACTCTCTCTTCCTAAATATCTTCCTTCTCGAGCTCTTCGCTCATCCGCCTCCAACTCCCTCAGGGTCAGCCGCTTCTCCAAGCAACGAGTTGGGGGTAGATCTCTCTCCGCAGCAGGGGCCTCCCTCTGGAACAGCCTTCCGGCCTCCCTGAAACTTTAGGAGAACCATCTCCGGTTCCAGAAGCACCTCAAAACCTTCCTCTTTGCCTCCGCTTTCTCTCCCCCTCTCCCCTGCTAAAATTACTGAAACTGCACTGAATCTGCAACTGGGCCACTCACCGATCTCGGTCCTTGGCCCAGCCACTCTCCCCTGCACTGCCTCCCTGGCAACGACTGCACTGCGGGACTGTCTCTGTATCCCTACAGCCCCCCCTTCCCAGCACTTGTCTGCACTTACCTTGCACTTGCCACCAGCTGGCCCTTAGTATTTATCTTGTTGTTCTACTAACCCTGTACTGCACTTTCCTGTCTCCTTTCCCCCTTGCACTTTTCCCTTCCCCTCTACCCTTGCACTTGCGCGATCTGAATGACACCTGGCCTAGTAGGATCGTTGTCTGTCTCCCCTTGTTCCCCCCCCGCCTCGTCGCGCCTTGAAACACTTGTGTATAGGTGCGTTATAAATGCCACATCATATCATATCACCATTCAGAATCAGACTTTTAACTTCTAAGTAAGCTCTTTCCTTGTTGCCCTCTTTTTAGTCCCTTCCACCTGTCCTTATAGCTTGCTTCTAGCCCATGCGTTCTGCTGTATTTTTAATCTAGTCCCTTCTTTCCCTACTCAGTTGGCTTGTCTGTTTCATTGCTGTGTGGTGTAGTTGCTGTCGTGCTCTGCAGTTTCCTTGCTCTCTCCCTTCCTCCCCCTGCATTCTCCCTCAATGGTGCTCTCAATTTCCCCTATCTTCTCTAACTGCCCAATTCCTCTGTCAAAGTCTGGGAGGGAAAGCTCAATAAGGACCTCCTGGTCTCCAACCCAGGCCTGCCCATCGCTGAGACCTATGTTAACGCGTCCTCCAGGCAGACTTTTACTGACATCCTCTTTGTCGTTCCTTCCCCTGACCTTTGAATTCCTCATATGGTCTCTACACTTTCCCCTTTCTCTTCCTCTCCCATTAATGGCAGCACCCGTTGGGAGGTACTCTTGGCATCCTTCCTGTCCTTTAGGGTTTTCATTAATGTCTACCTAAATGGCCTGTCATAACCCAGGGCTCTCAGCCCAACCTCCTCCCTCTCGATAGGTGTCTTCCATCTCTCATCAACTTCCTCCCCTCTCCTGTAACACCTGCTGACCTGCCTCTTGCCCCTCTGCCACCTCTTAATGGTGTATCACACTTCTGTACCTCTCCTCGGAAAACCTTCAAAAGTGTAAACCTGATCCACTTAGTTACCCTCAACTCTCGCTCTGCTGTCAAACACTCCTCTGACATCTTCACCTCCTTGAATATCTTTACATAGATTTCCTTGCTCTCACAAGACATGGTTCATGACCAACTCTGTCGCGAGGTTTGACAATCTCCCCCTTGAGGTTACAAGATCCTCTCTAAACTCCAAAGGCAATACAGACTCTCCATCTGCTCTAAGAAGAGACCCTATATCCAAGCCCGCATCTCTGCTGCCTCCAACAACACGGCTGAGCTTTTAAAAATCTGCAGGGAACTCGCCAACCCTACTGCAGTCTCCACCTGTCCTCTGCCTACCCAGGCCCTCTGCACTTCTCTAGCCTCTCACTTACTTTCTAAAATGCAGGACATCCTTTCCTCACTTTCCTCCAATTCCCACCCCTCTCCCTCTCCTGCTCTCTGGCCTCCCTTGACCCACCCTCCTCTCCCCGCCTAATCTCCTCTTTTTCTCCCATTTCACCTGTTGAGGTTTCGAGTCAAGTACACTCTATGAAAGTCTCATCTAAACAGGTACTCCAATGCTCCTCCAGAACTATCAAGGACAACACCTGAAGCCTGATTCTTCTACCCTGCTCCCCCTCCCCCCTCCAGCCTACTTCTGCAGGAGTCTGTCCTGATACATTTTGGTTTCACCATCACCGTCTTTTGGCCAATGCTGGATTTGACTTTTAAGGACTTCATTGATTCACAGTGCGTCACCCTTTCTCAACTCTCATGCTGGACTTCCTTTGCATCTTGTACTCATGGTGTCCCTGAATCATGCTGTTCCCGTCTTCATATTGTATCCTGGCTTGCAACATTATGTGTTACTACTGACTTCTGCAATTGTATTTGCTCCCCCCTCTTGCTTCTCCACTCTTTTTGACTGCTTATTCTCTGTTCTCTCCTCCTCTCCCTTCTCCCTTTTCCTATCTTCTCCCCTCCTCCCCTGACTTTCTTCTATGCACTTACTCTATCAGAATTGTCCCACAGAGCTAGTATGATAGCAACCTCGTCTGTCTCCTCCCCCACCCCTTACTTGTTTTTTTCCTCCCCCTACCCCTCTAGCACCATCTGAAATGTCATCAGGCCTAGTACGATAGTCGATTGTTTTGTTCCTCCCCTCCCTTTCTGCACCCATCTCCCTCACTTTTTGTTTTTCTCTGGCTCTACCAGAAATGTCATCAGGCCTAGTACGGTAGTCGCCTGTCTGTTTCCATTTCCTTCCCACTCTCCCCCTCCCTTTCGTATATATATATGCCTTAGCTCTTGCACTATCTGAAATGTCGTCAGGCCAAGTACAATAGTTAATTTTACATCCTTACTGTTGATGGCCTGTAAGAATGACATTGTATTTTCCATTGTTCCCTCCCTTGCCTTGAAGTGCTTTGAAACACATTGTGTATAGACGCTATATAAATAGAATATCATATCAGATCATATCATATCATATCATTGTCTCCCTTGCTCCAGGCTTGGCCGGCTTCTGCAATCACACCTGAGTCACTGGATCCTTCCCCTCACTGCTCAAGCACTCCCTTGTGCACCCTCTCTTCAAAAGACTGTTTGCTAACCCTTCCTGCCTGGCTAACTACTGCCCCATCTCCATTCTGGTGTCCACTTGTGGTGTCCCCCAGGGCCCTATTGTCTCGCCTTGGCTCTTTAACATCTACCTTACTCAGCTGGCACTCCTCATCCCCTCCTTCTCCCCCAGCTTCCAGTGTTATGCTGATGACACACAACTCTTCTTCAAACTTCCTGCTGACCCTATTGCACCTTCCATCATCACTGACTGCCTTTCTGCCATCCAGGCCTGGTGCACTTTCATTGATCTCTGCCTCAATGCCAGTAAAATGGAGATCCTTCCAATTGGGACTCCTGCACCGGACTTCTTCCCTTCACTATGGCCTTCTTCCATGGACTCTCCCCCTGTTCCCTCTTCTGAAGCCAGAATTCATGGAGTCATCTTCAACTACTCTCTCTCCTTCCTCCCTCACAATCAGGACATTGCCAAGAAGTCCCACTTTCAGCTCTTCCTTCTCAAAGGAATTCTACATTTTCTCCCCATCCCTAGAAGTGCAATGTTATTTGAGCCCTGGTTCTCTCTAGGCTTGACTATTGCAATAGCCTCCTCCCGAACCTACCTTATTCCACTCTGCTACCCCTCCAACTAATCCAGAATAGGGCAGCAAGACCTTTGCGCTCCTTTGGCACCAACTCCTGTGTAAAGCATTTTGCTAAACAGAGGGAAGGAGGTTGATTGCTTTCCTCGGTTGGCTCCCTTCTTTGGAACAGCCTCTTCTTCTTGAGCAGGTCTTTCTTAAATTCCGGAAGATCCTCGGGACCTTCCTCTTTACCTCCCACTTCCCTCCCTCTCTCCTCTGTTAATCTCACAGTTGCTTGTTTGGTGTTCAGGGCCCTTATGCATCCTCGGGACCCTGCCCTCCCACACAGAATCTCCCCTGCTTCTGTCTATCCTCAGCACTTGCCTCGGCTCACCCTCCACACTGGAGACTCGCACTTACCTTACATTGCACTTCACCTGTTGCTCACCAATGAGCACCCCAGCACCTACTCCCATTCCCTCTCCGTTCTGCACTTGCACATTCTGAACACTCACAAGGCATAGTAGGTTTGTTCTCCCCCCATTGTATTTAATATTTTGTTTGTATTTTAATTGTTTCTCATCACTTGTGCCCTCCCTGTTGCCCTATGAGTGCTTTGAAACAGTATTTACTTCCTGTATAAGCGGCTAACAAGCAAACAACAAATAAATAGATAAATGACCCCTTTCCTGGCCAAACTCTTGGAGCAGCTGGCCATCTCCCAGCTTATCTACCCACACTGAATCAGTTGGCTATCTACACGACCACCAGTCTCTCTTGAACACGCGTGAGGACCTGCTCTCTAACCTTGATTCCAATTCTCCTTCTGTTCTCATCCGTCTTGATCTTTACTATGGGCCTCATTCCGAGTACGGCGCTAACCAATGGCGCTATTAACGCCTTGGTTGACGCCGTACCCGGACCGGCAGCGCCTTGGTGGTTGGCGGAATTACCGCCCCATTCCAAGGTTGGCGGGGCGGTAATTCCCCAATCCCCATTTACCCTTCCCCATTCCCATTCTTGCCCCATAGGGCATAATGGGAGTGGGGAAGGCGTCAATTACGCCACCGTAAATTACGGTGGCGTAATTAACATCAAGGTCCCTTAGCGCCATGGTATTTAACGCCTGCTAAAAGCAGGTGTTAAAAGCACCATGGCGCTAAGGGAACTCGGAGTATGGCGGTAAGGGATTACCGCCACCGCTCTCGTTAGCGGTGGCCGCTATCCCTTACCGCCATACTCGGAATGAGGCCCTATGTCTTTGATATGGTCAATCATGCCACCCTGATAAATCGGCTCCGTGCTACCCTTGGCATCACTCACCTGGCTCTGGTCTGGCTGACCTGCTTCCTCTCTGGCCGACCCTCCCAGGTTCAACTGGGCCCTTTCCTCTCCACCATCTCACTCTCTACCTGTGATGCCCCTCAGGGCTCCATCCTCTTGGCTTGGCTATTCAACATCTATCTTGCCCCTCTAGCCCACTTGATATCCACCTTCTCTCCTAACTTCCAGTGTTATGCAGATGATACACAGCTCTCCTTCAAGCTTCCCTCTGCCTCCTCCATTTGTTTTCTCATTCCTGACTGCCTTTCTGCTATTCAGGCATGGTGCACTGCTAACGATCTCTGCCTTAATGCCAGTAAGACCAAGATCCTCCTCATTGGAACCCCTGCTCCCTCCTTTCCTCCAACTCCCTAAACTGCCCTCCATGGGCACTCTCCGCTCACCCTCCTGTGAGGCAAAAAACCTTGGTGTCATCTTTCACTCCTCTCTCTCCTTCTCTCCTCACTTCACGGACCTTGCCAATAAGGCCCACTTTCAGCTGCACCTCCTCAGGGGCATTCTCCCTTTCGTCACGATCCCCCAGAAACTCAATGTCTCCAGAGCTCTGGTTCTCTTCAGGCTGGACTTCTGCAACAGCCTGTTTCTCAATCTGCCTAACTCCTCCCTTCGCTCCTTTCAACTAATCCAGAACAGGACTGTGAGGCTTATCCTTGGCCACAAGCCCAAGGACTACATCTCTCCAGCCCTAAAATCTCCCCACTGGCTCCCAGTTGCTGCAAGGATCAAGTTCAGCACCATCTGCACCATCCACAAGGCTTTTGGGGGCCTGCGACCACGCTACATGCAACTCTCTCTCCCTAAATACCTCCCTCCTAGAGCCCTTCGGTCATCTAGCTCAACTCCCTGCAGATCCGACGCTTCTCCAAGCAGAGAGTGGGGGGTAGATCCCTCTCGTCCCCAGGTGCCTCCGTCTTGAATGGCCTCCCTACCCATCTCAGACTTGAGCCGGTTCTCCTTAAATTCTGAAAACTTCTCAAGACCTTCCTTTTCTCTTCTTCCTTCCCTTTCCCCGCCCCTCCTAATTTCCCCTTCTGCCCCTGACTGACTTCCTGGTTCCTAATGAGTCGTACAGGACACCAGCCCCCACCCCCCAAGTCCAGTCTACTTCTACACTTGGTCCCCCCTTTCCCTCCCGCCCCCTGCACTTGCCCTCCGGTCCCCCCACCCCCTGGGCCTGCACCCTTCTAGCCCTTCCAGCCCCATACCTTTCACTTAACTCTTGGTCCATCCCATCTTCCCCTGTCTTCGCTGCCCTTCTCTGGCTCTTTGACCGGGCTCCCCCTGGCACTCACTTTCTCACACCTCCCTCTCCCGTCTAGACCTGCACTTCCCCCCTCCCCTGCACTTCTCGTTACTGCACTTGCAAGATCTCAATGTTACAAGGCCTAGTAGGATCATTACTTCTTTGTCCGCCTGTTGCCCCCCTATCTTGTTGCACCTCGGAATACTTGTGTATAGGCACATTATAAATAACCAATAAATAAAATAAATAAATAACTGTACAAGATGCAGATTGCCGAAAGATTGTGGCATGAGCACACTGACCATGTTCTTTTAATGTGCCTCTTGCTATTACCAAATGAAGGAATTTGTATGACGGGTGAAAAACTAGTTTTCGTCTGGGTAAAATGCTAAGGGCCTCATTACACGGACGGTGGTAAGGGTTTACCTGTACCAGTCAGGGCACCGGTACCGGTAAACCCTTACCGCCTTACTACGAGGTCCCTTTGCGGGTTGGTACTTTAACGCCTGCTGTTTAGCAAGTGTTAAAAACCAACCCGCAAAGGGACCAGGGTGCTAATTACGGTACCGCAATTTGCGGCACTGTAATTAGCGCCTTCCCCATTCCCATAGAGCCCTATGGGGCAAAAATGTGAATGGGGAAGGGCAATGGGGGAAGGGGGAATTACCACCCCGCCAACCTTGGAATAGGGCGGTAATTCCCCTTTCCTCCAAGGCAGTGCCGGTATTTTACCGGCATGGACCAAGGTGCTAATATCAGCTTGGTCCTCCGCCTGCTGTGTAATGAGGCCCTAAGTCAAACGTGTGGCTTGTTTCCAAGTCTCCTGCATGCATTTGTGCTCCACTCAGAAGCCTCAGATCTTCAGTCAAATCATAAGCTTATTCGACAAGTTGTTCAGACAAATCAAATCCCTTTCAAGCTGATTCATGAAGTTTGTTCTGCCAATCAGAGCTCTCAGATCTCCAAAAGGAAGTTGAATGTTCTATAAAAGGCCATGCTTACTTCCTGTTCCGTTGTGGGTTTAGCTAAGCTGTGTAGGAAGGTGTTAAACAGAGCAGCTCACAATTGGAGGGTGTTTGGAGTATTTCGAGAATATTAAGCAGCTGTAGAGCAGTTTTAGTAGTTAGGTGCTTGTTGTTTGTGCATTTCGGAGTGTTTTTGTTGTCAATTTGTTTTTTCCTATATTTGCTTAGTGTTGGTTCAGTATTTCTTTTCATTTAACCATATAACAAAGGAAGAACGTGCCCTTTCCTCTTTCTCCTTTCCTCTTTTTACTTTTTGTATCCCCAAATAAAACTTAAAAATAAAAAATAACCTGTGTGCGCTCCTTTCGTCTCCCCCAAAAAAATAAAAAATAAAAAGCATTGTTTACCCTTTTCCTGTTTGTCCTGCTGGTTTGTTGTTGTCATTGTCTCCTCTACCAGCAATTGTTCTTGTGTTGGTATGTCATTCATTTTGGTGAAGTATTGTGTCCTTACCTGTTCCTTAACTTGTGGTTCTCTTATTTTGTAACTGCATGTTGCAAGGTTTCTCCTACCATTTATGACAATAGCCATGGCCACACTAAAACACTCTCTGCCGTCACCCTTGCGGGCGGGGGGGGGGGGGGCATGTAAGCAATTTAATAAAAACATGCAAAAGTGACATTGGCGTGATTGACCGCTTGCAGTACCAATTCTATACCATATCTTGTCATCATCCCCTCCCACAGGTGATGTGGCCAGTAGATAGACATCATGCATATGTGCGCCTGATGGCGGCCTGTCTGTTCATGTTGATGACCCATCTGCATTCAAGATGACCACATCACTTAGTAGGGACTTTCATAGCATCTCCTCCCTGTAGGGTGAACCCACTCTACTCCCAATTATTTAAACATGTGTCTGATGTACTGTACATTGATACTATAAATATTGACTTTAATGTGGGCTAATTGACTCTCTGATGTCTGCATTCATAGTCTAATGCAGCAAAGTACTTTTGCACATTTTCAAAGTGCCTCCTACTTGTAATGTTTACTACTCGTCCTCTGTCACTGACATATATGGATGAAAAGCATCATTTTTTAATTTGAATTGTGTGTCTATGAGCATAGCCATCAGGTTACTCAGTGCAACATTTAGATTGAACTACTTCTGAACCACCAACAATGTTGAAAGCAGGTCCCCCACCATCTGTGCCACAGCCGCATCCCCTGCCAAGGAAGGGGCCTTCACCATGTCAGACAGGTTCCGCTCAAGCAGCTTCACTGGAGGGATAAACTCACCGGCCATCCATTGTGGCAGGTCACCTGCTTGGTGGCCCCCTCAAAAGGTCGTACTGCGGAACCGACATTAGGCAGCAGCTGACAATTGACAGTGTCAAAACTGCCCTTCTAGAGCTCTGCTGTGAGTGGTACAGTAATATTCAATACCATTGCACTGCTGCAGCTTGTCCAACATGTGCAAAGTAGAGTTTGAACAGGTGGACACCAAGGTCTTCAGGTTATGCAATGGAATTGTGACACACCTGAAATTGGCAAAGTGCATTTTTGGCATTGTAAGCACAGTTGAAATGTGAACTGACCCTCTGGGCCACAGCAACCATTTATTTTACAGGCTGAACATTGCTGATAAAGCATGTGACCATGATGTGAGGGACATATGTGAAGCAGGGGACATGAAATATCGTGTCCATTCACAAGGCAATAAGGACAATTGATCTATTGTCTGCTGAAACAAAGCCTACATGCAGATTGCATCACATAGCAAATGCGCCTCCATCTCGTCCTCCTCTCAGACGTTAACTCCCCTGTGTCTTCTGCCCTGCAACATTTGCATGCACAATATTTCTGGTGCTCCTTGCATGCACCTGCTCCCCCTTTGCATTACTCCTGAACCCCTCTTGACTAGTGGAGCAAGGAAAGGGTACCCCGTGTTCTGTGATGGCCAGGTAGTCAAAGCTCTGATCGATGGGCCACATGACCATGGTCAAGTGGATTGTTTAGCACATGGACTGCTGCAGTACAGCCTTAACCCTATCATACAATTGCGGTACCACATTGCAAGAGAAAATAATCCAGTCCAGAACTTCCCAGCAATGGTTGTATTTTTTAAAAATCCACTGGAAACCAGTTTACTACAAAAGAGAAGGGCAAGATTTGTAATAAACCATTAAAGTCAGGTTTGAATTCAGTGGGCACTAATGGTCACGTAACTGATGATATGTTTGTCCATGCTCACACCATTCCACAACACTGCCTGACACAATGGGGAGCAGTAGCTCTGCATCTGTGCGGGCAGGGTTTAGGGCTCAGTGTCCCACACAGTGGCCCAGCTGCATGTTATCCAGGTGTAATTGTGCATACTAATGGTGGTACGCTGCTTGTCTGATTTTATGGGGAAGGATGCACTTCACATCTTTTGACTTCTGTGTCTGTGCATGGACCCTGCATTTCCTAGGCACACTGTTTTCTGGCAGTTTCGGTTGCTGTTTATTCTGTGTGCGGCACTACCACACCTTTGGCTTTCGTTGTAGGCTTACAGCAGACAGGCTGGCCTTAGCTAGGCACACCAGCGACGACAGTGGTGGTGGTGCTTTAAATGCCGCATAATGATGTGATGTACTTTCTGATGTGTGCCAAAAAGGCTATTTCTGAAAGAGTCTGTACAAAGTTGGGCAGCACAATTATATTACTATTAAAGCCACTCTATGTGTAACGCCAATCTACTCTGCAGTATCACTGTATTCAAGCATTGACACACACATTGCTATCTGTACTTTGATGGATCATAATCTTTGTCTTAATCATCCTCCATGTCATCATCATCATCATCTCATCATCATCATCTGTCGTATCAGTGGATCGGGCCTGCTGATATGAAAACCTGGAATTTTCAGTATACTTCTGCAGTTCAACACTGCTATGTGTTGCTCTTCCGTGATCTTCACTGTATAAGTTCTGCAACACTTTTCCTGAAAGGGCAACCTCCTCTCTTGGATTCAGCAGATATTCATCATTGTGGTGCAACAGGCATGCATTTACTTGTACTGGAGTTGGATGACACCTTCAAGTTTTCACCATCAATTAAGACCATGACCAAAACATCTGCCCATGGTTCATTTAGGGCATGATGACCAAATGTGTCTTTCACTCACTTAATGGAGTCTCCTATGTCAGACCTGCACTTTCTGCCACAAAAGTCACATGAGCAAGAATCTCAGGATAGCGCCCTCAGGGATTCTCTGCTCCTCCTGCCAAATGTCACCTAACGGCAAGTAGCCCGTCCAGTCACTTCAAGAGAAGGAGGCTGTCTGGTATCTCCCGCCTCTCTGAATATCTGCTAGTTTCTCCCACGAAAACTATTCAAGCTAAAATCTACCACAAGCTGCCCTCAGAGGTTCCCTGCTGCTCTTGCTACTCCTCACATGTGAAATCCGATGGTACGTCTCATCAACTCATTTCAAGAGAAGGACACTGACTCATATCTCCCACGACTTTGAATCTCTACTACTTTCTCTCACAAAAGTCACATGAGCGTGAGCCTTATACTAGCAGCCCTCAAGTTCTGGTTCCTCCCCCCAAGTGTCAGCAGATGGCATGTGTCACTGTCCGATGCTTAGTGAGAAAGACACTGTCTCCCACAAAAATCATGCATACGTAACTCTGAAACAAGTTGCCCTCAGGAATTCTCTACTCCTCCTGCAAGAGGGAAACACAAGTTGGACACTGTTGTTTTCTCTTCTCATGGCACGTGTGTAGCTTGAAGTCGCTAAAGCAAAGCATGTTCGGATTCTCCTCCTGACTACAGCAATCACTGTTGTTTTCTCCAAACCTCTATAAATGTCACAGAAAATCAAAGGTCATGTTGACTTAACACTCTCTCAGTCACTCAGGCAATTCTCACTCTCAGGGATTCTCTTTTGCTACCCTTAACAGAGGGCACATCTTTTGCTCACTCAAAACCTACCCTAAATCTAGCTCTCTGACCAAGTGCCCAGTGTATCATTGGGCATCTGTTCCTCCCATTCTTCCCACTCAGCTATTTAATCTCCATTCCAATGTACTAACACTTCCCTATTTTTGAACGTCTACCCCATCAACAACCTTCTGCCTCTGTGAAAGCTGTCTAAGATTAAAACAAACTCCAACCATGTCTGTCCCTTTAATGGCTGTGTGGCTGAACATGGTCAAACTTTTTAAAAAGTTCAAATGAAGTTCAACCTACTTGAATCGTCCAACATTCAGATGATTCGAGCTTCTAGTAGTAAAGTTGATCCAGGCTTACCTCTCACTACTATCTTGGCCTCAAGGTGTCTTAACCATCATACAGTAAATGAGACAGGCAATATATCAAAATGAGATAATAGTGTAAATTGTAAAAGAAGATACTTAATTTTGAAACAGGATTTTCTTCCTCCCGTTTTCCTTCTTAGGTAATAACTGAAAATATGTATGTAGACCTTGAGAATATTACCTTTCTTGCAGTTTAATTGGCATTTGTTTCATGAATCAGTAGGCCGAGTTTATAAAACCAAAGAAAATGGCTGCCAGAAATATGCATAACCTGTTTCATTTATGCCCCCCAATGGCAACCAATCACAGAGGGTTTCACACAGCCTTCCTGAATTAACTGTAGACCTGTTATGCAAAAAAGATGAGCCTACATACCCCCTAGCACTTAAGGGGTTTTAATAGTCCCAATCTTGTACATCAAATCACCAGTAGAGCTGTTGGAAGTGTTCTTGCTAAGAATTCTATGCTTTAAGGAAATTGGTGGGCTTAAGTGCTCTTTCTACAAACATTCCCCATTTAAGGTTGAAATTCTAGTTGTGAATCTCCTACTCCCCTTTTGCTTGAAAAAAAAACACAGTGAAAACTAGCATCTCATCAATCCTTTTTAAATCGTGGAAGTGATCGGCTTATTTTTCCTACTGAAATGGTGGGTTTATGGAATTCAGGAAGTAAGTGTCTACATGGGGCACTGTAAACATGTATCCTTTTCTTTATGTTGTTCATATGTTCCCACTTTCCTATTCCTCTTAGGTCCTGTCCCCATCTATGCCAGAGATGATGGATTTTGAGGTGACCAGAGTAAGTGGAATTTCCTTTTTTTTGTAAACACAACATATTTATACAGGTATGTTGAGGGTAGCATATTGAGATTACTTGGTTCTTGGGGGTTTCTTCAAGAATTGTATGACGTTTCCCCTGGCACCGAATACTCAGATCCTTGTATTACTCAGTGTAGAATCTTAGAAGAATATTTGATTTGTGCAGAATGTGTAAACCAGGGGTCTGTAAACATTACCTCTGTAGTTAGATTGGACTTCAACTCCCATCATCTCAAGCCTGCATAGCCACTGGCGAGGAATCATGAGAGTTGTGGTCCAAAACATCTGGAGAGCCACGAGTTGCAGACCTCTGGTGTATCCTATGCAGGAAAATGCAAAGACATTAAGTTTTTTAACATGATGTTCAGAATCCATATGATTCTGCAGAGAATGTATTTAAGGATTGAAATAGACACAGAACAATAACAGGTTTTATATCTACTGTAGAATATGTATAACTTGTTATTAAATAATGATCCACCACTTAAACAATATTAATTTAAAATATGTGCCAAATTTGTTCAAAATAAATTCATGAATACTTCAAATAGCGTTTAGCTTTTGTAGATCAATGTGCCCTCCCCAAGCAGCTATTGATCTGAACACGATATAAAAAAAGAACACCCTCCTTCAACATTTTTACTTTTGAAAAACAGTTGTGGTAGCTTATTCCTACTGCTTTGATTTAATATATGTCCCTTCTGTGCACATGTCAGCCTCTTTGTGTTGACTCCACTTATTGTAAAGGACAGGCACATTCCTGTGTATCCTTCTCTGTATGCAATCACCCTCCAACCTGGTCCAATTTAGTCAGGCCTTCTCCAATGTTTCACTCCACACCTAATTCAATTGGTTGAAGGGAGTATGGAAGCCATTGGATCTTTGACAGTGATCACCATCCTGTTTCCTCATGATTTCATGTGTGTACAATGTACAGTGTCCTGCACACAGATGGGCCTGATGCACATGTTGTGACTGCTGTGTATGCATGTAAAACATGTGCTGTCCTGAAAGCAGGAATAGTGTGCACTCAGTAGCACCTATGAGGTGTGGAATGATGTAGGGCAATCAAAACACAAGAGTGAACAGGGAAACCAGGTACTTTAAACTCCGGTCATACCTGGTTAATATCAACAGACCTAAAGACAAAAAAGAAGACCGGAGTTGTAATGCATTTATGTATAGAATGAAAATTGACCAAACTCTTCACCGCTCTAATAATGTTAAAGGAGAGTTCCGGGACTTTTTTTTTATTGTCCCTACGGGTCGGCCATGTGTTTGTAAGCATAAATCGGTAGATCGTAGGAAACTTTCCTATGGACCTTACCCGACTTTTCGCCCCTTATCGCACTCGAAATCAGCCTCCATTTTGTGATAATCCTATCATTCCGCCGCATCGACCTGGCTCACCTGCCTTTGCGGCACTAAATCAAATCCCCCGCCCCTGAGCCTGACATCAGCAGACGCGTACTGCCCATTTCAAGCACGTCTCGTGTCAACAATCGCTGCGCCTCAGCTATTGACGTGTTGCCATGGAAATGGCAGGACGCCTCTTTCCCCAATAAGTATAAACAGACCGTTTCACAACATACAGCAGCAGATTTTCGATTCCATTCCTCTCTCTGTGTTACTTTGAGTATTCTGTGACTCGTTTCAGTGCTCTGGTCAGCTACCTTCGCCGCTTGTAGCCCGTGTGAACAGATACCAGTACCACCGCTATAAATTATTTTACTATCTTTACCGCACAATGGCCACAATAATGCCGTATATGTACGAGCCCGAGTACACCGAGGAAGAACTACTGGAAAGGCAAGCACGCGAAAACGATGGGGATTCGGACGGCAGTTGGGAGGACCAGTCAACGGATGAAGAGCCTGGACCATGTCGCATGGACGGCGTCTCCACCTGGTGCACGTGCAATCGGTGCGAGCTAATGCCAACTGAGGAGGAGAACTGCTGCTGCCGTGAAAATTCCGGGTGCTTGGCCTACATTTCGGAAAGCGAGCAAAGTCAGCAGGAAGGCGAGCAAAGTCCGCAATGCATCACCGAGCTGCCAGAGTTCAGGGAAGCCTGCCTCTCACGGACAGTGTTGAGGATGATGATGGTGCTTATGCACGAACTTCGTGGCACTGTTCGTCCGCGTAATCCGAGTAACGAGTAAGTATACTCTGTTTGTGATGTCAGTGATGCCACCACTATTTCATGGTCGTCTCCCACATATAAAATTACATTTACATATCATTGGAACGCATGTAAATTGGTTCCATATAGTGCATTTTCTAGATATAATTTTTTTCTAAGAAAAATGACATGTGTTACCTGAATCGACATTGATAAGAAAGTTTGGTCAGTTTAATACAGTTTGCATCTTTTTTTTTCACAGGTGGTACAGGCTGGTGGCCTATCGTTGCTTCACTTGGTGGCTTCACGGGAGGCTCGGACACCGCGTTCGGAGAGTAATACCTGCCTGTGCGGTACTTGCCATTAGACAACATTTCCCCAGTGACAGTGGACAATACCGCGGATTTTCCCTCGATGTGCTGCAACCTCAACTTTACAATGTGTAATGTTTATTATTTATGTTTAATTAAAATCTAAAATAAAGCCCAACATATATTTTAACAATGGTTGTTTTGATTTTTTAAATGAATCTAGTGTATATTCTCCTGGGAGGGTGAGGTATTTATAAACTCACCCCCCTGCCTTCCATGTAGTAGATCCTGCAGCCATCCTCTTACATTCAGTTAGATGGCCTCTCCTTGGTGAGGCCCTGCGGCAAACGGGTCTTGTCTGCACGACCACCGCCCCGATCCACCCCCCGCCCTATCAAAGGCAGTTCGCACCGGGGTACTTGAGCTGCTGGCAAGTGGAGCTGTCAGGGAGCGATAAAGGCCAAGAGGTGCCAAAGACCATGTACACTTCAAAGTGGTCTATAGAGCATGGGTTTGTTGTTCCCATGTCTACCTCCAGACCCCGTGTCTCCTGCCAAGCATCCCCCTCACGCTGGACGGCCCCCTGCAATCCACATAAGTGTGTCTCCATTCACGAGTCTTCCTGTGTCTTGTCTGCACGACCACCGCCCCGATCCACCCCCCGCCCTATCAAAGGCAGTTCGCACCGGGGTACTTGAGCTGCTGGCAAGTGGAGCTGTCAGGGAGCGATAAAGGCCAAGAGGTGCCAAAGACCATGTACACTTCAAAGTGGTCTATAGAGCATGGGTTTGTTGTTCCCATGTCTACCTCCAGACCCCGTGTCTCCTGCCAAGCATCCCCCTCACGCTGGACGGCCCCCTGCAATCCACATAAGTGTGTCTCCATTCACGAGTCTTCCTGTGTCTTGTCTGCACGACCACCGCCCCGATCCACCCCCCGCCCTATCAAAGGCAGTTCGCACCGGGGTACTTGAGCTGCTGGCAAGTGGAGCTGTCAGGGAGCGATAAAGGCCAAGAGGTGCCAAAGACCATGTACACTTCAAAGTGGTCTATAGAGCATGGGTTTGTTGTTCCCATGTCTACCTCCAGACCCCGTGTCTCCTGCCAAGCATCCCCCTCACGCTGGACGGCCCCCTGCAATCCACATAATGCCACGACATATACACGTCATTCATTCACAAACACACCCCTGGTTCGAATTCTTTATAACCCACCTCATATTTCTAATGAGAACTTCTTTGCGCTTTGCTAGTCAACCCGTGAAGGTGCTGGTTATCTGCTCTTCGTCTCTGTGAACTTCCGTGACCACTTTGAGCAAACTCGTCAGTTTGCAACCTGTGAACTGCTCCCTGTTCTACGACAAGAAACTACTCTGATCCCTGCATCTAACTGTTTGTTCGTCAAGGTAAGTCCATGTACCATAATCATTTTGCGTCCAATTTTTTAATTTATATCTATTTGCTAGTAGTCATCAAATTGCATCCATGTTTTCTTTTCGTTCACGACAGTACATGCAAGGAACTAGTCACATGTTCTGAGTTTAGTCAAATTACTTTTTCTATTTTTTGAAAGTTATTGAAATACTTATCCGCATGTGAATAACGTGTATAGTTCCAAGAACCAAAACGGACCTTGCATTGAACCTTTTATGTGTCATTTACTGTTTTAACACATTGGTATTCATAGAGAATTGTTGATCTTTACTTTTCAGAACTTTCCATAATGCCTGCCTGTTCCATTGGCGGTTGCCCTTCGAAGACCCATAACAAATCTGAAGGTACTATAATGCATGTTTTCCCTAAGACAATAGATCAGATAAGAGGATGGGTCCGATATTGCGGATATCCAGCCTCTGAGCTAGAAAGTAGAGTCCTAGAAGTCTTTGCGGACAAGAGGGGTGATCGATACCGCATCTGCAGCAGGCACTTTAGCCCAGACATGTACTCCACATCATTGCTAATAAAGAAGAAAACACCGCGAGCGAGGCGAAAATTGCTCTCAACCGCTATTCCCACTCTATTCGTCCACATGCCTCCACTGGTGAGTCAAGTTTACGGATCTAGTTCTCGGCCTTGCGGTAGTGTGTAGCAGTAGCTAACAATAATTTCCCCATTTATGTATCCACTCAATATGAAGGCGGAAGATTCTCCATCCGTGTCGTTATTGCAGTCATCAGCCACTTCAAGCGCCTATCGGGTAATCTTACTTAGCTATTCTGACACTGACTTGTTTTAGGCATGTAAATCAATAGTTTTAATTGATCGTGTAATTATTTTACCTAATGGTACACCCTTGTACTCGTCCTCTAGTCTTTGTTTTCAGTTATAATTATTGTTATCCAAAATAATGCAAGTACTGTCTTTCAGGGAGATGCTGAGGAGTCCAACGCATTGACGACAACCGTAGATGTCACTCAGATGCTCGAGGTACGTTTCTTTCGTTTTTAGCCATTGATATGTCCTTCTGTCGTCGCCCTCCTATTTGTCTTCTTTTTTCAATATTGTGTTCATTACTAATGAAAGTCCTATGTTTCAGGGAGTCGATGGAGCATTAGTCCAAGTAGAAGGGGGAGCATGCAGTTACGGGTCGGCGCAACAGCTTGCAGAAGTGTGCACCGCAGTTACATCGTCCCTTGATGTTCTTATGCATTTCGAGGTATGGATACTGACAGTTCGATCAAGCGAAATCATATGACGTGATTACATCCGCTATACTTCCTTCTTTATTAACGCAAGTACTATGTTTCAGGGAGATGACGGAGCTTCTTCTACAAGAACATCACCCCTAGTAGTTGATGCAGATCTCTGGGTGGTGACACTTCCAACGATCGAGCAAATCGAATCATATTTACATATCCATTATTTATTTTAGACAACTGATCATTTGTGCAGGTCTATTTAGATGAGCCGTTGACGCCTGCTCAAAGTTTATGTTCTTTTTAACAAAATAGAAAAGCATACTAATGCAATTACTGTGTTTCAGGGAGTTGCTGAAGCGTCATCTTCAATAATATCATCAATGGAAGTCTATGCGGAGCCCGAGGTATGGATCTTGACAGTTCAATCTAACTAGATCAACAATGCGTGAACTATTGTCGTTTGAATGTTCTACACAATGCGTTCATTCGTGTTTTGCTATTGAGATGTACGTATGGGTATTGGTCCCCAAGTACATTTTGTGTTTTCAATATTATTATACATACTAATGAAAGTTCTATGTTTCAGGGAGTCGATGGAGCCTCAGTGAGTGATGGATGTGCTTATCATGAAAATATAGTCGTTGCAGCGCGAGAGGAAGTGGAGACATGCACACACGAGTCGGAGCAACAGCGTCCAGATGTTGAAGTTCGAGGCAAGAAAGTTTCAAAGAAAAGAAAGCAAAAGAAGGTTAGTGTCCTGTTCACTATATTATGTTGTCTTTCACTGTCAATAGTTCAATACTGTAAGTTGTGTTTAAACTGAACATCCCTTTTCTAATCTGTCCTCTAGTTGCGAGTGGGTGTAAGAACTAAATCTACACAGACAGTGAAGCGAACGAGAGATGTTGCTTGTCAAACCTTTTGGCAGGGACTTGAGACTGGAGATGCATCGTGCCAATGGGAAGAATATGAAGTGATTGACAACGGAGCTATACCACCACCAGCCATTGATAGTGAATGTCCTCCTGGTAGTTTGGATGCAGTCGGAGATCAATTCACAGAATCCACACCCGCAAAAAATAAGAGCGCGCGAAAGTTGAAGACATTGTTTTTTTCTCCCATCTCCGGACAAGGAACAGATGTTGCAATGGAAGAGAATGACGTGGACGACAATGAAACACCATCAATATCACTCAGCATAGCGGAAGACGATATCAGAGATTGTACCTTTCATGCGAGTGACATGTCCTCAACGTTACAGGCCGAACCAGCTGGGATGCAGAGTGAAAGTATAAGGAAAGAGGCCAAATTCATTGTATTCGATAGCTGTTTGATGGATATTATTATGATGATGAAATGTGGGCATTCGGTTGGTGGGGAAGTATGTGGGGAGCCATTGATTAATGTGACTCGTGCAATTCGAGGCACTAACCTTAAAATACATGCCACCTGTACACAATATCATCCGTTCGCATGGTCTGCACAACCCATGCTGGGGCAACTGCCAGCAGGCAATCTACTTTGTGCAGCGGCCGCACTTTTTAGTGGTTCAAGTTTTAAAAAGTTACAGTATTTCTTTCAGTTTGTGGGAATCCATTTCATTGCGAAAAGTCAGTTCTACAAATACCAAACCGATTATCTATTTCCAGCCATCAGCGAAGCTTGGAGAATGGAAAAAATGTCAATGGAAAGTACATTCGCGGGCAAACGCTTCAGGCTAGCCGGTGATGGACAGTGCGACAGCCCAGGATTTTCAGCCAAGTACTGCACCTACCACTTTCAGGACATGGAAAGTAAGAAAATTGTGAGTTCGGTGGTCGTGCAGGTGTCACAAAGTACATCCTCAGTGGCCATGGAGAAAGTTGGCTTTGTAGCATCATTGCAAGAACTACAATCGCGGGGAATGGTGATCGACCTGATAGCCACGGACAGACACGTTTCAATTGCCAAGACAATGAGAGAACAGTACAAAAATATAAATCACCAATTTGACGTTTGGCATCTTGCAAAATCAATCAATAAAAAATTGTCTGCTGCAGGTAAAAAAAAAGAATTGCAAGGTATTTCACAGTGGTCCAAGTCAATCAGCAACCATCTTTGGTGGAGCTCAAAAACATGTGAAGGGTCGTTGGAAATTCTACTGGAAAAATGGCGGTCAGTAATGTTGCACTGTAGCAACGTACATCGATGGTCGACAAATGAGCATTTCCACAAATGTGAACATGGCCATTTGTCCACAGAGGAGGCACGGAAGAAGAAGTGGTTGATTCCTTCATCACCCACTCACAAAGCCATTGAAAAGATTGTATTTGATAAAACTATAACAAAAGCTTTGAGGGGACTCACGGAATTCTGCCACACAGGAGATTTGGAGGTGTTCCACAATATGTGCCTCAAGTACAGGCCCAAAAGATTGCATTTTGGCATGGAAGGCATGATAAATCGGACTCTTTTAGCGGTCTTGGCACATAACCATAATGTTGGCCGTCAACAAAGTAGGACGACCGGAACTTTAGGGACGCTTCGCTACAATAAGGCCTTCACTAAAAGAAGTAAACAATGGGTGATCAAACCAGTGTTTGAGGATATGCAATATGAGTTTATTGAGAGACTTATCGTAGATGTCCT
Organism: Ambystoma mexicanum; assembly: GCF_040938575.1. Lineage (NCBI taxonomy): Eukaryota > Metazoa > Chordata > Amphibia > Caudata > Ambystomatidae > Ambystoma > Ambystoma mexicanum. The sequence continues at coordinate 1,421,198,643 of NC_090923.1, forward strand.
CGATAGGCACATACATGGAGTGGTGAACGAACCTATGCAGGGGACAACTGCATTGCCACCCAACATTGCCTCTGTTCCATGTCCACCTAAAGCAGAGCTCATTGAGAAATACACATCACGGTTTAAATGATTGTAATTTGATTGTCTGTTCTCTCGAGTCTCCTCATGTTGCAGGCCCATTGCAATTAAACCAAACAGTAATATAAATCATTTTTACAAAAATTATAGAATGTTTCCGTATTGCAAAAACATGGCCGACCCATAGGGACAATAAAAAAAAAGGCACGCAGACAAGATGTCCCTAAAACTAACTGCAGCTAACTAGAAATGTGTGCTCGCTCAAAGTGAAGGTCAGCTGCTTTGATGTTTTGCTCGGGTGGCGGAACGGCCCACGACCCAATATAAGGTTCTATTGTGATTTGACCTTGACAGGCCGGGACCATCCTGAAAGACTAAGAAAAGATAATGAATAAAATTTCAGAAACGAAACGATGAGCCACGTTCATTAGAAGAAGTAACGTCGGCAAAGAAGGAGTGGTGTTTCGGGTCTGCCCTACACAGAGACACAATGGAAAATGCAAATATAATGTAAGTAACTTTTGATGAGTTTATACCGCAATTTCATTACTATACAGTGGCTTTAAAGACGGGTTCAGTTGTACTTGTTCGTTCTATGTGGCATATTGTTTTCTACCGCGCACTATCTTGAGGAGAAACATCTGCTTTTACTGAAGCACCTCAAAACCTTCCTCTTTGCTTCTGCTTTCTCTCTCCCTCTCCCCTGCTACAACTGGTCCACTGTCTGCGACCTCAGTCCTGGGCCCTTCCACTCTCCACCTGCACTCCCCCCCCCCCTCCATGCCTCGCCACGCCTTTAAACACTTGTGTACACCCAGTAGCGCTGTCCTCGCTATGAAATGAATAATTTTAATAAGGATCTGATGGTGAGACTAATTTCATTTTTTATGTTTTTAGGTACATCATTCACTACTGTCTGTGTCACGAGTACCAGACACCGGCGGACGGCTTCTACAGCCGCCAGTTGCTTCTCCGCGTGAACAACGTTACCACCCTGACCATTTTATGGGACGATCGCCAAGTACAAGTATGCCCTTACGCGGTACTAACGGTTAGATGCAACATACCTACCATTGTGGTGGCCTAGCGCCTCGTTGTTGGAACAGCCATGCGATTATCAGTGCGACAGAAGAGCTTATTTTTATCGTAAACCAACACCCTGTGTACTGCACACGAACATCGCTTCCCTCAAGACGAACTAATTTGGATCGAGAGCAAAGAAAAATGCAAATCGCTGAATATTCTCTAAACATTTGATGTCCAATAAACGTACTTTGCCAAATGTACAATCTTGCCGTTTGCTTTTAAACCACGGTTTCACATTCCGAATTGTGGTGCTGTATTGTGAGATGCTCTAAGACCCTGTGTACAGCAAAGGACCATCGCGTTCCTCAATACGAACTTTTTGGAACATGAGCAAATAAAAATGCAAATCGCTGAATATTCTCTAAACATTTGATGTCAAATAAATGTACTTTACCACATTTACAATCTTGCGGTTTGATTTCAAAGTACAGTTTCATATTCCGAATTGTGGTGCGCTGTATTGTGAGCTGATCTGTGTTGATTTCCGGGGTCTGTGTGGAGTCGCGTAGAAGACGCCTGGGCGCGTTTGCCTACGCAGCACAGTCACGTCACGGATAGAGGCGGGGAATATGAATGTTTTGATAAAGTCTGTTTCAGGGGCGGGGGATTTGATTTAGTGCCGCAAAGGCAGGTGAGCCAGGTCGATGCGGCGGAATGATAGGATTATCACAAAATGGAGGCTGATTTCGAGTGCGATAAGGGGCGAAAAGTCGGGTAAGGTCCATAGGAAAGTTTCCTACGATCTACCGATTTATGCTTACAAACACATGGCCGACCCGTAGGGACAATAAAAAAAAAGTCCCGGAACTCTCCTTTAAATTCTGACCAACATTTAGAAATTGAACAAACATTTTTGACAAGAAAAGATTCAATTCATATCCAGTTCATCATATTTTCACAGATTTATTAAAAGTCCATCAATGGAATGCTAAAAAAAACGATGTAAAGATGAAATATGGCAGGTTGTATTGATACAGTAATATAATTTGAATAACAAAACATCAAATACTCCATTTAAACAATAGAAACCTGTCAAAAAAATTCACACAAAGTAATTTCTACAAATTAATTCAAGAACAATGCATAAGTGATGCACATACCAGACTCAACCTACCCCCAACTAAATAAATATTAACTGAACACTAAACTCAACATGCCTACAAAAGTGTATAACATATATACAAAATCAATTAAACATAAATAATCCCCACAATCAATTCACCTATTATCCACTGAAAAAGGGAAGAGAAAAAGTTTTAATCAAAAAAATGAGAAACTGTTAAATGCTACCTAACTAGCAAGTTCTAGCTGATGTACATTACCAGGTCATACTAAATAGAACCCAGAAGAACCCAACATGTTCTTTACATTAAACCACAGTCTTCTTCTATATGGAAATTCTTCAGGGGTTTCATAGCGTTGGAGGTCCTGTAGGTATGGCACTTCATAACAATTGTTCGGTGGTAGAGTCATGAGTCTTGAATTCACCTACAAATAGAGATGTACATTATTACTGAATTTATATCATTCAAAGTTCAAGAACACTAAATGTGGCACAATAAATGGGTCACATACAGGTCAAGCCAAATTAGACCCGGTAAGTAAAACTCACACTTAGCCTCCAGACAATCAATTGATCAATCAGAGCAATTTTGTAGGAATATCAAGTTCCTCAATGAGCTGAGACTGTGTCACAGACAACCAGAGAACAGAGAGGGACATATAGAGATAGCACATGACAACACAGGAAAGAAGGACAATGAGCAGGAGTTACTAGAGACATTCTCAGGGGCGATTTAGTTTAGCACATGCTGCTAGACGACTAAAGAAATGATACGGTCATCTTTTCCAATTAGATACTTACAAATAGCTCACCCCCAGGTGAAGTTCTGTTTAGTGTTTCAAATTCATTATGGATCAGCATACAACTTCCCAAAATGTGAACTGGTGCGGTCATCAACCTTTGTCGGTATCTGTCTCTATTCAACCAGTCCTACAAATGTAGCGAGATCAAGTATCTGTCAATCTACAGAACCATCCCCTTCGTGGGAAAATCAATACTTCAGAGAAGCATTACTGATGTCATATTAGAAAACTGCTTACTTGGTGAGTGATCTTGTGGGGGCTGAAAAAAAATCTTGGTTTTTCCTGCTTATCTCAAAGAAGGTAGTAGATCCTCTCTCCTAAGTTTAGTTTAGTTTAGTTTAGTTTAGTTTATTATTTGTATTGTGCTCCAGACCCGAGGGTATTCCGGCGCAAGGCATAAGGATATTCAAAGCTTGGTTACAACATGTAAAATACAATTATGTGCAAGTGCCGCTTGGTTACATGTTGGCACAATGAAGTTACGATATATACAGGCGAGTACATTGATGGCATGCATAGTTTTACACAGTGGTTGGTGCATGCGGTGTAGAGAGAGGTGTCAGGACTGGCTGGGTTAGGAACAGGAAGAGTAACAAGATTAACATTGTGCCTTCAGAGCTGGTTGGGTTAGTTATGCTTTTAGAACTGGCTGGGTTAGTAACAGGAAGAGTTTGTTCATAGGATTAACATTGTGCTTGCCCAAGTCAAGATGGAGCGAAAGAAACTCAATCTGATTGGTTAAAGGAACAATGATATGTTTGGTTTTCCTGATTGGTGGAGAGAACAATGGGTTTGATTCTTGGGAGGTGAGCAAGATTCTAAACTGTCTTTCATCCAGAGAAATTCAGTGGCTGGTTGTGTTTTAGTTAAGCTCCTTAAGTAAGGCCTTTTCAGAGCTCAGAAGATCAACTAAAGAAGTAAGAATTTCGTTTGCTGATCCATTTGAAACAAGAAGTCATCAGGTGGGATCGTTTCTTTAAAGATTTAAAATTGTCACAGTGAACTTTCATTTTTTTTAAGAACATTTAAAAAGTTAACCAAATTTCAAAGTCATTTTGAGAAAAGAGACATTTACAGTTGAAGTTATTATTAAGGAAGACAAGTTTGAAGATATGCGTAGGAGTTTAAATGAAATTAACTGCGTGTAATGCTCTTAAAGACTGTTAAATGTGTGCGCGAGCTCGCAAGTTGTTGTTTACGTGTTTTTTGAAGACGCGCGGGTATTCGAAGCGATAGAGCGCGTGTCCAAAAGATTGCGCGAGTGAATTTTAGCGCGTGTCCATTTTAACGTAAATGACGTCTCATGGAAAAGCGCGTGTGGGTTTGCGATAGAGCGCGAGTCCATTTTGGTGAAGAGCGAGTGGTTTTAAGCGCGTGAACTGTTTTACGTGAAATCCATTTCGTCTCTCCGCGTGAGTTCGGTAGCGATAGAGCGCGAGTCCATTTTTAACCAGCGGCGTGATTTTTATCGCGTGTACGTATTTTGTCATGCGCGTGTGTTTGTTAAGAATCGCGTGTGGATTTTAAAAGCGTGCGCGTGTGTTTGTTAAGAATCGCGTGTGGATTTTTAAACGCGAGCGCGTGTGTTGCTAAGAATCGCGTGTGTATTTTTAACGCGATGACAATTCTTCACGTCTTCTGATTTTTACGTGTTTATCGCACACGCTATTCAAGGAAGAAACTATACGTTCTTATGTAAATAAAGAAAACTATTCACACGCATAAGGAAGCAATATTCCAGGAAGTTGAAGAATGCTTATTTTCTTAATGTAATTTATGCAAATGGACTTCAATATTTCAGAGAAAGACTGCCAATATGAAAGCATTGAAAATTACATAAGGTTAAAGAAAACTCTGAAGCAAGAGGAAAGTTTAGTCCAGAAATGGTGTTTGCAAAAAACCATCACTTTAGAATTCTAGAGAGACTAAGTGGTTTGAACTGTATGCACAACACAAGAGACATTTACAAGATATCACACACAGATTAATAGCCTCTAAGTCTTTTACTGAGGTTAAGAGGTAATGAGTTTAGAATTTATTTAGAATACTTTTAGAAAATAGAATTTTCTTATTACATAAATAACCAGGTGTATTTGTTTACCACAGATACCAGAGCCTACCAGACGGTTGCAGGGCTGCAGTGTCTCCGTTGTTATTTTATCCAAATTCCCCTTTCCCTTTCTTGGGGTTTTCAGCTCAGCTTATAATTAAGGGTTGAGAGGTGAACTCCTAGTGAGGGTCTGTGGGGCCAGCATCAGCTCCTGTGGAATTCAGTCAAGTCGGACCCTGACAAGAGGTGCCGGGAAAGTCAGCAAGGTATATGCCTAGATGTCTGCAACTTTGAGCCAACTAGTGATGCTTTGACAGAACTTGTGATAGGATTGATTGATTCTTAGAGGGGAAGGTAGTGAGTTCCATAAGAGTGCTGCCTTGACCTGGAAGCTGCTGCCTCCTATTTTGACATGTTTGTATCTGGGGATCCAGACGTAATTGGTGTTGGCGAGTCTGGTGATTCTTGTGGTAGGCTTCAAAGTGAATCTGTCGGATAGGTAGCGGGGTGCTGCATTGTTCAAGCATTTGTGCATGAGGGAGGCAGTTTTTAGTTTTATTTTGTCGTGAGTGGAGAGCCAGTTGTTGGCTCTTCTGGTGTTAGAGATATGTTCTCTCTTGGGGATTCCTAGGGCTGCTCTTAGCGCATTATTTTGTAGGAGTTGGATTTTTTTGATGGTTTGTTTATTGGCTCCTATGTATAGCGCGTTGCAGTAGTCCAGCCTGGATAAGATGAGGGCTCTGGCTAGGGTGATGCAACTGTCCTGAGACAGGAAGGCCTTGCCTGCTCTGATCAACTTGCATGTGTATGCCGTGGCCGAGTCCAAGGCATTGACCTGCTTGCTGAGGGAGAGAGTGGAGTCCAGATAGAAACCCAGTGTTTTGACCTCCTTGGCGACAGTAATAATATTATTGTCTATGTTGAATGCTGAGTATTCGGGGCTGAGTTTTTTTGAGGGTCGAGGGAGTGCCCAGGATGATGATCTCTGTTTTGTCATCATTCAGGCATAGACCGTGGGTGGCCATCCATGCCTGGATGATGAGATATATCCTGTTCACCAATGCCAAATCCTTGTCGTAATCACCGGTAAGCGGTAGGAGAATCTGAGTGTCATATGCATAGTTAGTGTAGGTGACACCCAGAAGGTCCAGATTGTCGAACAGGGGCCTGGTAAAGATATTGTAGAGGGTGGGTGAGATGCAAGATCCCTGGGGCACTCCGCAAGTTATGGGGATGGGGTTGGCTGCTGCCATAGGAGAGAAGACTCTCATAGTCCTGTTGGTTAGGAATGATTGTATCCATGCAGTGGCTTCTTCAGAGAAATGAGCTGCCGAATCCAGATGGCTGCATAGGACCCTGTGGTCGACCAGGTCGAAGGCAGCTGATAAATCTAGGAGCAGAAGGAGGGCTGATTTTCCTTCATCCCGGAGTTCATCTATCTGTGACTTGAGGTCTATGAGAGCTGTTTCTGTCCCATGTTGGGGCCGGAAGCCTGATTGCCTAGTTCCTAGTAGAGAGTTGGTTTCCAAGTATTTTTGTATCTGGGAGTATGCCATTTTATCTAGGATCCTTAGGAGAAACGGCACTGTAGTAATCGGGCGGTAATTAGTGGGTATTAGTGGGTCTAGGGACTGCTTTTTCAGTAGAGGAAGCACCCATGATTCTTTGAGGTTGGATGGGATGGTATTGGTGGAGAAGGATGAGTTAATAAGTTTTGTGATAAAGGGGGCCAGATCTCTGGCTGCATCCTTTAGAAGTTGAGCGGGGCATAGGTCTCCTTGACAGTTGGTGGGTTTGAGAGATAGTATGGTATTTTCTGTTTCTTTTATGGTGACTTTGGAAAACTTGAATCTGGGGTGATTGGTAGAGTTACTTAGTTGTTCTAGGTTGACGCTAATGGGTTTGTTGCCGGCGAGTGTGGCTTTTTTCTTGGCTATTTTTATTTGAAGGGTAGTGACTTTGTTGGCTAGAGCTTGTTGTATGTTGGAGCACCAGAGTTGGTCTTTGATGCAGTTGTCTGGCACCGGGATGGGCGCTTCTAGCTCTTTGAGGATGACAAAGAGTTCTTTCGTGCTAGAAATAGCTTGGGCAATTCTAGCGTTGTAGGTTTCGCGTTTAGCTAGGATGATTTCTTTTTTGTATAGGGCTGTGATGGCTAAGCTTGATTCAACTACAGCTTCATCAGTGCTGTAAGTGTAAACACACAATATAGTCTGTCACTAACACACACAGTGCCCATCAAGTTCATTCAGTATAATTTCTTCCCACATACAATCAAATTAAATTAAGCCAAACGTTTGATTGAATGGCTAATATTCACAGGATAACTACTCGTTAAATGGTATACATCCTAAGATGTGAGCACTAGCGCCACACATAAATAAACTCTCATTCGGGTTCTTCGTTAAATTCATTACGAGTAGCACTCATATACCATTGGAGACGTTTGAGTGTCAGGAAGCTTTTGCATCAATCTAGAGTCTTAGTCACCACTTGAAATGTGACACACAGGAATAATCATTTTTGTGTCTCACATTTGAGCGATGTTGGACGAATATCGTTCAACATCGTTGCAGTATTTGTTCTGTAAAAGAGATTTCCAACACGTGCATCCCGAAACACCAGTGCCGAAACAAGCATGCCACTCTCTGGCCATGTATTGTAGCACAAGGGACAGTAAGTTACCAATGTATTATCTCCTAGCAGAGCATTCTGTTGCAGTTCCTTACTCTTCACACACAGTCCACAGTTTCTTTACAAATTATTTAAACGCCATAGTATGATATGATATAATATGATATATTATGATATTTATAACGCACCTATTCACAAGTGTTTCAAGGTCCGACAAGGCAAGGGAGGGGGAACAGAGGGAAGACATAGACAATGATCTTACCAGGCCAGGTGACATTGAAATCACACAAGTGCAGGAGAGGGGGAAGGGGAATGTGAGGGGGCGAGGGGGAGGGGGCAGTTTAATGGATAGGATAAACAATAAGAATAAATAAAATAATAAAAACAATAGGTAAAAGTGCGGTCAGCTAGTGCAGGGGTAAGTGCAGACATCAAGTGTCAAGAGCTGGGAGAACTGCAGGGATACAGAACCAGCCTCCAATTGCAGGAGTTTCCCGGTAGGCAGTGCAGGTGTGCAGCTGGCGGGGGAGGGGCCTAGGCCCGAGATCAGAGAGAAGCCATGTGACCAGTGCAGTTTCAGTCAGGAGTTCAGCATGGGAGAGAAGAGAAAGCAGAATCAAAGAGGAAGGTATTGAGGTGCTTCCGGAACCGGAGATGGTTCTCCGCAAGTTTCAGGGAGGCAGGGAGGCTGTTCCAGAGGGAGGCCCCAGCCGAAAAAAGAGATCTACCACCAATTCGTTGCTTGGAGAAGCGACTGACCCTGTGAGAGTTGGAGGTGGATGAGCGGAGAGCTCGAGAAGGAAGATATTTAGGAAGACAGGTTTCCCCAGCATGCTGGAGGAACAGTAGACCTAGAATGAGCATAGATAGCATCATTGAGGATTATAGAGGTGAGAGCGAATTCCAGGATGGTTGAAAGACCCGTTAAATGGGTGGCCCCCTCCTAATCCGAGCCCAGTCATCCATTGTGGGTTGCAGAAGCAGGAGGCTTGAATTCAGAGAAGGATAGGGATTGCAGAGCATTGGCGAAGGCAGCAGCTGGAGGGAAAGAGGATGTTGGAGATGAGGGTGAAGATGAGGTGGTAGTAGCTAAAATGAAAGAGGAGGTAGCTGTCAGAGTCAAGAAGCAAGTGGAGGTGGTGATATAAAAAAGAGGTGGTAGTCAGGAGTAAGTGTTGAAATCAGAAGGAGGTTGTAGCTAGTAGTCGGTAGTGATATCAGACTGAAGCGGGAGCATGGAGGAGTTGGTAATGTCAGATGCAGGATGTTTTCCAGAAAGATCAAGCCAATACACTGCCCCCCAATAGACCATACGACTGCCAGATCGACCTGATACCTGGCACTCAGATTCCATGCGGACAGATCTATGCGCTCACTGAGCCCGAAAATCTTCATTTGAAAAAGTACCTAGACCAATATCTGGCAAACGGTTTCATTCGTCCGTCCAAGTCCCTGGCGGCCTCGCTCTTATTCTTCATACCTAAAAAGGAAGGAGATCTAAGGACTTGCATAGACTACTGCGCATTGAACCATGTGACTGTAAAAACCTCTTACCCCTTGCCTCTAATCCCTGAACTGCTGGACCAAGTAAAGGACGCTCGATTTTACACTAAGTTAGATCTCAGAGGGGCGTACCATCTCGTACGAGTTAAAAAGGGATACGAATGGAAAACCGCCTTCCGTACCAAGTATGGGCTATTTGAATATCAAGTGATGCCCTTTGGGCTTTGTATCGCCCCAGCGGCATTTCAACATTTTATGAACGAGGTCCTTCGAGAACTAATTGATGTCTGTGTCGTAGTGTACATTGACGACATTCTGGTGTACTCTTCTTCCGAGCAAGACCATGTGAAGCACGTCTGTGCTGTCCTTGAAAAACTCCGGCAACACAAGTTATATGCTAAATTAGAAAAATGCTTCTTCCATGTTAACGAGGTCGAGTTTCTTGGATTTGTCCTAACCCCTCGTGGTGTTCGTATGGATTTGCATAAGGTAGATGCCATCCTCAATTGGCCCTCTCCAACTTCAATCAAAGGAGTCCAGAGTATGCTCGGGTTTGCAAACTTCTATTGTCGATTCATTCCGGGCTTTTTGCAACTAGTACACCCCATCACATCCATACTGCGAAAGAATAAACGCTTTCAGTGTTTGGAAGAAGCGGAAAAGGTCTTCCAGGACTTGAAAAAGAAATTCACTTCAGCTCCAATCCTGAAACACCCTCGTCCAGATCTCCCGTACGTGGTAGAAACTGACACTTCCAGCCTGGCAATGGGGGCGGTCCTCTCTCAAAAGGACCCTGAAACAGGTCAACTTCACCCAGTAGCCTTTGGGTCACGAAAATTCACAGCACCGGAACTAAATTACGCTGTGACGGACAAGGAACTTTTAGCCATCAAGGCGGCTTTTAAAGCCTGGCGGCATTATCTCCTAGGAGCAAGACACACCATCACAGTAATCACAGATCATCGCAATCTACAATACCTAAAGACGGCAAAGGCCCAATCTTCTCGCCAACTCCGATGGCCACTGTTCTTTGCCGAATACGATTTCGTGATTACATACCGACCTGGTTGTCGAAACGGAAAAGCTGATGCTCTGTCCCGCATTGGGATGGATGAAGCAGACACAAGTCCAGTTCCAGTAGCCATAATCCCTGGAGGGAGAATCCTTGGAATTACTACATCTCTGACCCTGGATGACATCCATAAGGAAATTTTGCATCTCATTGACACTAAGGGCCTCATTACGACCCAGGCGGTAAGTTACCGCCTGGGCCGTGACTTTACCACCATGGCGTAAACTACGTTTATGCCATGGTGGTTGGCGGACTTACCGCCCCATTCCGACCTTGGCGGGGCGGTAAGTCCCCAATCCCCATTTACCCTTCCCCATTCCCATTTTTGCCCCATAGGGCATAATGGGAGTGGGGAAGGCGTTAATTACGCCACCGTAAATTACGGTGGCGTAATTAACTCCATGGTCCCTTAGCGCCATGGATTTTAACACATGCTAAAAGCAGGTGTTAAAAGCGCCATGGCGCTAAGGGACCTCGTACTCAGGCGGTAAGGGTCGGCGCTGTTAACGCTGCCGTAAACCCCTTACCACCTGGGTCGTAATGAGGCCCTAAGACTCTGCAGGATTGGTCAACTAAATGCAAACACCATTCAGTCACAAATCATTTGCCATATTTTCTTCAGGAAAAGGTAATCTCAAATTCCCACAAATCATTGATAGAAGGTCATCCTGGAATTGCAAAAACGGAAGCCAAGATCAAGTAGCATTTTTGGTGGCCAACATGGCGTAAAGACATCAAGCAATTTGTGCTATCATGCAGTATTTGTGCACAAAACAAAGCTCAAAAACAGAACCCATCAGGTCTACTACGGCCTCTGGACGTTCCACCTACACCCTGGCATACGCTATCTCTCGATTTTATCACTGATCTCCCTCCTTGTAATGTATTTAACACCATAATTTTAGTGGTAGTAGACTTGTTTTCCAAAATGGCCCACTTCATTCCATTAAAAGACTTACCCTCAGCTTCGATCCTGGCAAAGGAGTTCCTAGAACAGATTGTCAGAATACACGGTTTCCCTTCCGTCCTGATTTCAGATCGGGGCAGCCAGTTTATCTCACATTTTTGGAGAAAATGTTGTGAGTTAGCCCAAATCGATGTAAGACTTTCCACTGGCCACCATCCTCAAACTGATGGTCAGACCGAGAGAACCAACCAAACATTGCAACAGTACCAAAGATGCATATTACACTAAAAGGGAGGTAGTTGGAAGGATATTTTGTGGATATCCGAGTATGGCTGTAACAATTCCTTACACTCCAGCACTGGGCAGAGTCCATTCTATGCGATATATGGGATGCATCCGCGAACCTCTAACCTCGACCCACCTCAACTTTTGGAAATGCCAGCCATAAAAGTTTGCACACCACCATCTCACAAGCCTTCAAAAGGGTGACAGAATATCTAAGGCAAGCTAAGGAAAAATACAAAAGATCGGCAGACCAACATAGGAGTGAAGCTCCAAAGTATCAGGTTGGGGATGAAGTCTGGCTGGCCTCGAAAAACATACCAGTAAAAGGAACTCATACCTTCAATCCCAGATATTTGGGACCATACACCATTAAGGCCATCATTAATCCGGTGGCTGTGAAATTGGAGTTACCTCCATATATGCAAGTCCATCCCGTGTTTCACATCTCTCTTTTGAAACCAGTGCAACCTGGAACTCGAGTAACGAAACCACCAAAACCAATCATAGTCGACGGAGAACTGGAATTTGATGTTAATGCTATACTGGACTCCAAATTTATCAAATCAAAACTATTCTATCTAGTGGACTGGAAAGGCTATGGACCGCAAGAAAGAACATGGGAGCCTAGTGACCACATTCATGCGCCACGCTTGGCAAAAAGGTTCCATCGAAATCATCCAAGCAAGCCTGGACCAGTGGAAGAACCCACCCTAAGGGGCACCTTGGGGGGAGTGCTGTCATGGTACATGCCCTCAGACATCAGAAGCAGACCAGCCAACCCCAGTTACTGGCACCCATGGGGACCTTTAAGGCCCCAGAAGGTTGCCTCAAGACTTCCTGGAGTCAGTCCTGGCACCAGGCTCATATTGTTCCATCATGTAAGGCAGGTTACAGGGAGTATGGAGACACATTTAGTCCAGCCAGAAGGAACTGAGCCATACAGTCTAACTTTGGGTGAGGCTGGAGGGACTACTTTACCTGGGACTACTTGTGCATGGTGTGGCTGGAGGAACTACTTATCCTGGGACTACTTGTGCAAGGCTATGTAAACCACGTCCTAAGGACAGAACACGCTTTATGCTATTCTGCACTCCTGCAGCGTAATGCTCACCGTGTCTGCTAGCTCCAGTTTACCCGGTCTTCAGCCACGCCCGCCTTGGGATCCACGAACCATCAGCACCTGTGGAGAAAGGAAAGAAACAGAGAAAGAGAACAAGAACAGCGTTGAGTCCTTACCTGAGAAGCGTTCCATCCGAAAGGCTTCCTCTTCAGCCGCTCACAGGATCGTCACATCTGCAGAAAGGAAACACAAGCAAAAAGAGCAAATACTCACCCGGAGGCTGCACCCTTCCTGCAATCTATCGAAGCAGTTCACGCGATCGCCGCTCCGGAGTCACACCGCACCTGCAGAACAGAAAAGAAACATCAGGTTACTCGCGCAAGGGAAAATAACCATTCTAAAAACATTTCAACGTCGCACTTTCATGCTAATACTCACCTGCAGGAATTCTGCTCAGCAATGCGGAGAGGAGTCACTCATTCACCTGGCACACCTAAAACCGAACCTGCAAAGAAACAAGCACAGTAGTGAGAACTCTAGCAACAAAGAACTTTTAAGCAAAACTATACCAAGAATCTATTGGCATAGAGACTTACCTACAGAGTCACAGTTGCTCAGGACTCTGCTACAACCGTAAGATCAGTGATACAACTAGATCCGGAAGAGAGGCTTATGAACATCAACGCGCCCCTGCACTCAGTCATAGGACGGGGAGCCCAAATCCTAAGGTGAGGCAGGAGCGAAGGGGAGCACAAGGAGGTCACGGGAGGTGGGAGTCTAGCCCGCCCCTCACAGCTGGTTCACATCTCGTTTCAACATTTTAGGCAAATGCCCACTCGTGAAATAAGTAGTGAAATCAGAGAAGACACGTGCAGCCATTCACCGCTCAGCTTCGTGCGACGCATGTGCAGACGTCCATCACCCAGCTTCGTGCGACGCCCCCGTGGAGACCACGTGAGTGTAACAGCAGGAGAGGGGAGAGATGGGACACATTCGAGATGAGACCAAGGGAAGCTTGCACATGCAAATGTGAAGTATGGTTTATGGCCTAAACTGATTGATTAGGGCAGACACTCACACAGAGCTTTGAGTTTGGAGAAGGGGGAAATCAATCAGACAGGGTCTGTCTGAGAGAGAGAGTGTGAAGAATGTTGTGGAATGGAGGTAATTGTTTGTGTGGATGTCCATAGCATAGTAATCTAGGAGTAACACAGTGCACAAAGACCCTGAGATACAAAAGCAGGGGGGTCATAGTGAGCCACACCCCTCTAGGAGATTGTCTAAGACTGATACATGGTCGCCCACTAGGGGCTAGGCCATAGGTAGCTTTGTCTGATATGTATTACTGTCTCACACAATACTTAGTGAGAGAGACACAGTCTCCCACAAAAATCATGCAAATGTTACTCTGAAACAAGTTTCCCTCAGGGAATTCTCTACTCCTCCTGCAAGAGGGAAACACAAGTTGGACACTGTTATTTTCTTTTCTCATGGCTCTCTGTAGCTTGAAGTCACTAAAGCAAAGCATGTTTGGCTTCTCCTCCTGACTACAGCAATCACTGTTGTTTTCTCCAAACCTCTATAAATGTCACAGAAAATCAAAGGTCATGTTCACTTAACTCTCTCTCAGTCACTCAGGCAATTCTCACTCTCAGGGATTATCTTTTGCTACCCTTAACAAAGGGCACATATTTTGTTCACTCAAAACCTACCCTAAATCTAGCTCTCTGACCAAGTGACCAGTGTATCATTGGGCTTCTGTCCCTCCCATTCTTCCCACTCAACTATTTAATCTCCATTCCAATGTACTAACACTTCCCTATTTTTGAAGTCTACCCCATCAACAACCTTCTGCCTCTGTGAAAGCTGTCTAAGATTAAAAACAAACTCCAACCATGTCTGTCCCTTTAAAGGCTGTGTGGCTGAACATGGTCAAACTTTTTAAAAAGTTCAAATGAAGTTCAACCTACTTGAATCGCCCAACATTCAGATGATTCAAGCTTCTAGTAGTAAAGTTGATCCAGGCCTACCTCTCACTATTATCTTGGCCTCAAGGTGTCTTAACCATTATACAGTAAATGATACAGGCAATATATCAAAATAAGATAATAGTCGAATTTGTAAAAGAAGATATTTATTTTTGAAACACAGGATTTTCTTCCTCCCATTTTCCTTCTTAGGTAATAACTGAAAATATCTATGTAGACCTTGAGAATATTACCTTTCTTGCAGTTTAATTGGCATTTGTTTCATGAATCAGTAGGCCGAGTTTATACTACCAAAGAAAATGGCTGCCACAAATATGCATAACCTATGTAACTTATGTCCGCCATTGTCAACCAATCACAGAGGGTTTCACACAGCCTTCCTGAATTAACTGCATACCTCTTATGCAAAAGGGATGAGCCTACATACCCCTTAGCACTTAAGGGGTTTTAATAGTCCCAATCTTGTAGATCAAATCACCAGTAGAGCTGTTGGAAGTGCTCTTGCTAAGAAGTCTATGGCCCTCATTACGACCCTGGCGGAAAGTGACTGACCGGAGCGCCCCAGCGTAAATAGCGTTTCCGCCATTGCACAAAGGAGCAAAGTGCGGCCCATTCCGACCCATCGGGCACGAGCACCACGCCACGGCGGAAGTGCAAAGTCCGCGATGGCGGAAATGACCCCTAAACGGCCCACACCGCCGCCGTACGGCGCCCTAGGTGCAATACCGCCACCCCTCTTAGCGGTCACCGCAGTGTGCGCCTACCGGAAAGTACGGTGACCGGAAATATACGGAAACGGAAGTAAAAACATGGGCCCGGAACGGGAAACATCCCGGCGTACACCTATAAAACCACTAAAACCACACAACCACTAAAATCACTACCCTGAAACACACCCCAACCCGTCACCCACCCTAGCGAAACCAAGACAAATGGGAAAAGTAGCGAAGAAAGCGTGCGACCGCAAGCGGCAGGTCCACTTCTCCCGCGAGGAACTCACCGTGCTAACCGAGACCCTCCAGGAGAATGCTGCCGTCGTCTTCTCCACGCAAATGACCAGAACGGCACTTGCAAACAAGAAGACCATATGGGCTCTGGTGGCACAGCGGGTAAGTGCGGTGGGGACCGCACCCCGCACCCCACAGCAATGCCGCAAGCGATGGGACGACCTGCGGATACGCGTCCGCAGCATACTCTCTGCCAACCGCAACATTGCCACAGCCACCGGGGGAGGTCCTGAATCACCCATCAAGTTGACCCCCTGGGAAGAAATCTGTGCCTCCACCATCGGAATGGAGAGCATAGAGGGAGTCGGAGGGATGGAGAAAGGAGTGCAGACATCCGAAGATTCAGGTAGGTGTACCAGATAAAACAATGCCAAATCCACACAGTCCATCCATGTGAAGTACCATGCGTCCACATAGTGCAACAGAAACACATGTCCAGGAGAACGGCCACACACATCGGCCTGATAGCGCACGTAAAAACCCACAATAAATACATAAATAATTAAAAACCCCTAATACACGCACTACACGTGCAGCAGGCACACCCTAACTGCAGGCTGCCAAACAACTGCACCCTCACTCCACACACAAATCAAAGCACCTCCAAGGACCCGACCCAAATCACCCTCAGGTACCACCCCAGAGCATGTGATACAATGCCATTCCAATTCCCACAGACCCATCATTAACCCTCGCCCTCCTTTACTCCACCACAGGGTCCGATCCAAACGACGAGCTACAGGACACCCCTACCAGCACACCTGCAAAGAGGGCCAAGACCAACGGCCAGAGACCCTCCACCTCAGCTGCACGCATCAAGACACGGCAGCAGCACAAATCAGGTGGCAGCACAGAGGAGGGAACATCAACAGGCACCCCAGCAGCCAGCATGCCCACAACACCACCACCACAGGTCCCCCCAATGGATGCCACAGAAGGCACTGCCTCTGGTGGCAGCAGCACCATAGGTGACACCCCATTGATGGCAGCATGCTCCGACACAGAAAACGGGGATGTCGAAGTCAGATCCATCCATGACCTGTCCCAATCCCCCTGTCTGTCCCATCCCGTACAACATGAGGATACCACGCAGGGGCACCCACAAGACAACGACTGGCCATCCCCCACAAGCCCTGTGGCAAGGCAACATGAGGACAACAGCCCCTCTGTGACACCCCCGCAAATGGGCATGGCCCAGCAGAGGCAACAGTCCCTCGACCAGTTAATCGTGCAACAGCAGCAAATGGCCACGCTCCTCAAGGACCATGCCGATGAATGTGGGGGCACTAAGGCAGACATAGAAACATCAACTGAGACACTTAGGGCAGAAATGGAGAGAGGCACAGAGACGCTAAGGGCACAAATGGAGAGTAGCACCGAGAGCCTGAGAGTCCAAATGGAGAGAAGCACCGAGAGCCTGAGGGGGGAACTGCATGCGACGTCCAAAGACGTATGTGCCGAACTTGCCGCAGTGCGCCGTGTGCTCACTGAGCTCTCGCAAACCCTTAGGGACATGCATGGACGTGAGCAGGCAGACACATCATCCGTTGCAAGTTCCGTCCAGGGCAGCCCCCAACGTAGATCTGGAAGGAACCTGCGCTCCACAGGCAGGGGTGCCCCTGATACCCGCAGAGGGGGCTTGCAATAGCGACAGCCCACTGACAATGAGCATCTTTGGACACTGGGGTTCGGGGGGGAGGTAGGAGGGTGGAGGGGGTGTGTTGGGCTCACTTGGGTGGCGGGTCGATAGGGTGTTCAACATGACATCACATATGCCATAAAAAGTGCACGATCAACCAATGAGATGTGTGGACATTGATTTTTGTGTACTAGGCCATCATAGGCGTACAGTCCATATTGTGCATGTCCCAGACACGCACAGTGCCACGAGTCCCGTGTCCATGTATCAGCCACCAGGCGTGAGTGCTAGAAGCATACATCAATGAGATGCTGACGAATGTCACGGGCCTCCGGTGCCTCGCAGACTCCATGAGGTGCTGCCACATCCCCACCCTCATCATGACCATCATCAGGTGCTTGCAGTTCTGCGTCAGGGGGCATGGGCACATTTCTACGTACGCACATGTTGTGGAGCATGACACATGCCATCACCATCTTTGCAACCTTCTCATGGCGGTACAGGAGTGCCCCGCCAGACCTGCTGAGGCAGCGGAAACGAGTCTTCAGTAGGCCGAATGCCTGTTCAATGACTACACGGGTACGTGAGTGGGCATGGTTGTAGTCCTCCTCATGCTGGTCCCGTGGGTTCCGGACTGGTGTGAGGAGCCATCTCTTCAGTGGATATCCAGCATCACCTGTATGTGGACGAGAAACGTATGATGTGGAATGCCATTGCTACGTACGCACACCCCCCCCCTTCCTGCCAGGTCATTGCCAAATCACATTCCCCACATAATCATGCATGTAATGAGACTCACCGAGTAGCCAGGATCTGTTCCCTGCGTGTCGCTCCATGTAGCGTGGTATTGTAGAGTTCCTCAAGACCATAGAATCATGGGTTGATCCAGGGAATCGGGCACAACAATGTGTAATGATCCTGTTGGAGTCACACACCATTTGTACATTCAGGGAATGAAATTGTTTTCGGTTGCGGTACTGGGCCTCCATGGCATGTGGGACGACCAATTCCACATGGGTGCAGTCGATGGCACCAATGCAACCCGGTATGCCGGCAAGTGCATGGAATCCCACTTTTGTGTTGGTAATTTCCTGCTCCGAGCGTGGTAGAGAGATGTAGTCGTCTGCGTGCTGCAGGAGGGCATCGAGCACTTGCAATAGTGTCCGTGAGAACAGTGGCTGAGAAATGCCATGCAACTGTCCGACTGTGTGCTGGTAGGTGCCTGTGGCCAGGAAGTGGAGTACAGACACCACCTTCAGTAGGGGTGGGATGGCGGTTGGGCTATCTATCATGCTGACAAGGTCAGCCTGTGTCATGTCCACAATGGCGGCTATGGTGTCCCGGTCCAGACGGTAGAGGGTGTGGATCTGCTCATCAGTGAGGTTGAACGGATGTGCTCGGAGGCGTGGGATTGCGGGCTGCCTGCGTGGTGTTAGTGGCTGTGCTGGCGGCCCTTGCTGGCCCTGCCTTGGCCTCCTCCTCCTCCTGCGTCTCCTTCGTGCGGCCGGTTGCAGTTGGTGTTTGTCTTCTTCTTGGAGTTGGAGTACTTGCAGTGCTATCAGGTCCCCCAGGGCCAACATCGCGAGTCCTGCCGGTAGCATTTCGGTGTGGTTGTGGGAGGAGACTGGCTGTGCAATTTATGTGTTTTCAGGCTGTATGGCCTCCACCTGTGGTGATTAATTCCACCTGTGCAAACTGCTCTCCCCTTTGGCCGAGCACGTCCCGCGCACAACGCTGCAAATCGGGGAATGGCATCTTGCTATTGCAATCATGTATTTGTACCCGATGGCCGTGTAACATTGGTTGACATGTTCATTCTGCTGTGGTCCCATTGTTGCACATACTATCTGTGCAGTCGCGAACAGACTTGTGAAGGGTCAGTGGAACGTAGTACTCGAGTAACGGTGGGCCCTCATGCATCACTGTACCGAGTTGCAATGACGGGCGGGGCGTCCCATTTGTGGGTGAAGGCAGTTGCCATTTTCACACACAGCCGCACTAGATGGATTAATTAGTGATTTCAAACGGCCACAGATGCCTCTTCGACGTGATGTTGCAAATGTGGAATGCGAAGGGCGGCGCTTTCGGTTTCCAGCTAGCGGCGAGGAGATGCCCACAGGTCTGACTGCAAATATAACGTTCTGTTGTTCAATGTCCTTGAGACAGGGCCCATGGCGAGGAAGCAATGATTGATATGAATAGTTTGGGATGCGCAATTGCTACGTGGGCGATGAGGCCGGCCGTTCCCAAATACATGTTACTTCACAACACTGGAATTACGGGCTGGGGCACTGTGGATTTTGCAGGCTGCATAACGCACAGACTCAATGGATGTTTCTAATGTTATGTGAGTAATTATTCAGGCGTTTTGATTCCGGGATGAGGGAATGATGCATGGATGCATGGGCAGGTGATTTGATACAGAGTTTGCCATGTACAGGGCTTCTTGGGATCTATCCGCCTCCCCTACGCTATGTGATGCAGGGCTGCCATGGTGGGACCATCGTCTATCTGGCCTTGTTGAGCCCTCCCTGTCTCGACACGCCCTCAGTCACTTGTGTCCATGCACATTAACATTCCCATCTGATGGATTCTGTTTTGACAGACGCATGCACAGGTACACTCGTTTGTGATGGTGTTTGCACCTCGATATAGATGGTTAGGAGTCGCAAGTGGTTTTGGGGTGGTGATGATCCTTTGGAGTGGGCTAGCATGCATATGGCTGTGGATTTCGTGTGATCATTGAAGTGAGTTGTTGGAATGTAGTTCTGATGGCCATTCTGTTCTTTTTCTTTTCTTTTGGTTGACAGGTATCTCCTCCCCTTTTGCCACTGCCATCTGTATGCCACTCCTGCAGATGGGTTTTACTCCCGACACCTGCTGCTTCGTGTTAATCAGTGGAGCAGCATTACGATCTTATGGGACGATCGCCAATGGCCCACATGCCCTTACGCAGTACTGGTGGCTCGGAGCAACATTTCGGCCTTTCAGCTGGACTAGTGCTCCCCATTGGGACGGCCCTGCGGTTCTGTGCGCTTCCATGTTGCCTTTTCGTACGTGAATGTGGCTCTGTGTACCATGAGGGAACAGGACGACACACAAGTAGTGGCTGGTCATTTCTTGCGGATGCAGCCCACAATGGTGATTGGTGTTTAGGAGTTCATGGCCTGATGGCTGTATGGGCTTGGTGACTTTGATGTGCATTAAATTTCTATTCTGATTTGGCCCGTGTAGCGTTTTTCTTTGCAAGTGATGTGGCATATGCCTATTTGGGGGGCGATGTATTGTGAGGAGATCTGCATTGGGTTCCAGCTTCGGAGTTTAGTTGCGTGGTACTGTACTGGGCGCGTTTGCCTACTAAGCCCGTGAGGTCAGGGATGGGGGCTGCCAATATGACAGTTTGAATGTTGTCATGCTCAGGGGCGGGGGATTGGGTTTTGTGTAACAGATGCCGGTCAGCCAGGTGGACTGGTGGAATGATGTGATTCTCGGAATATGGCTGGTCACAGGTGCCTGTGTTTGCGTGCGTTTCTTGGTGGGGGACTGTGGTCATGTCCATTGGGATGGCTTCTGTATTCGTGCCATCTGTGCCCTGCAGCTCCCATTGGCCCCTCTTGTGTTTCTTTTGTTCGTTGCCATGCATGGGTGACTTGTACATTTCAATGGTTGCATTGTGGCTTCATTGCACCTACGGGGAGTTGTACTTTGTGGGCAGGGAGCGGTGTACAGGCACTCAGTGGGGCCGTTTACGGTTGATTCGCGATGCCGTACTTCTCACCATGGCGGAATGGTACATTACGCCATGCCTGATGGCGTTAGGTACATGTCCGCTAGGGTCGGAATTGGCGTACCGTTGCGCCATGGTGGTGTTTGCGGTTTCGCATGGCGCGCGCGCGCGTGCTTGGTGCAGTTAGCGTTGGCGTTCACTACGGTGTCGCTAATGGCTTCGTACTTTGCGGTGACGGGTCATAGTCGCACCGAGCGCTATTCGATGGCGGTATTGCATTTCCGCCATCGTTTTCCGATTTCCGCAAGGGTCGTAATGAGGGCCTATGACTTAAGGAAATTGGTGGGTTCTAGTACTGTTTCTACAAACATTCCCCATTTTAAGGTTGAAATTCTAGTTGTGAACCTCATGCTCACTTTTTGCTTGAAAAAAAACAGTGAACACTAGCATCTCATCAATCCTTTTTAAATTGTGAAAGTGATCGGCTTATTTTTCCTACTGGAATGGTGGGTTTATGGAATTCAGGAAGTAAGTGTCTACATGTCTACATGGGGCACTGTAAACATGTATCCTTTTCTTTATGTTGTTCATATGTTCTCACTTTTCTATTCCTCTTAGGTCCTGTCCCCATCTATGCCAGAGATGATGGATTTTGAGGTGACCAGAGTAAGTGGAATGTCCTTTGTTTTTGTAAACACAAAATATTTATACAGGGATGTTGATGGTAGCATATTGAGATTGCTTGGTTCTTGGGGGTTTCTTCAAGAATTCTATTACGTTTCCCCTGGCACTGAATACTCAAATCTTTGTATTACTTAGTGTAGAATGTTTGAAGAATATTTCATTTGTGCAGAATGTGAAACCCATGGGTCTGCAACCATTAGCTCTATAGTTGGATTGGACTTCAACTCCCATCATCTCAAACCTGCATGGCCACTGGAGAGGAATCATGGGAGTTGTGGTCCAAAACATCTGGAGAGCCACAGGTTGCAGACCTCTGGTGTACACTATGCAGGAAAATGCAAAGACATTACGTTTTTTAACATGATGTTCAGAATCCATATGATTCTGCAGAGAATGTATTTAAGGATTGAAATAGCCACAGAACAATAACAGGTTTTCTATCTACTGTAGAATATTTACAACTTGTATTAAATAATTATGCACCACTTAAACAATATTAATTTAAGATATGTGCCAAATGTGTTACATTAAATTCTTGAATACTTCAAATAGTGTTTAGCTTTTCTAGATCAATGTGCCCTCCCCCAGCAGCCATTGATTTGAACACGATATCAAAAAAGAACACCCTCCTTCAGCATGTTTACTTTTGGAAAACAACTGCAGTAGCTTATTCCTACTGCTTTGCTTTAATGTATGTCCCTTCTGTGCACATGTCAGCCTCTTTGCGTTGACTCCACTTATTGTAAAGCACAGGAATATTCCTTTATGTCCCTCTCTCTGTGCCATCACCCTCCAACGTGCTCCAGTTTAGTTAGGCCTTCTCCATTGTTTCACTCAACATCTAATTCTATTGGCTGAAGGGAGTATGGAAACCACTGGATCTTTGACAGTGCTCACCATCCGTTTTCTCAAGATTTCATGTGTGTACAATGTACAGTGCCCTTCACACAGATGGGCACGGTGCACATGTTGTGACTGCTGTGTATGTATGGAAAACAGGTGCGGTTCTGAAAGCAGGAAGAGTGTGCACTCAGCAGCACCTGAGAGGCGTGGAATGATATAGGGCACCGAAAAGCCGAACACTGTAAATGCAGGCTGCGTTTGATTCGTTATTTTGAGACCAAAGGCTCTGATGTGAAGAGAGGCGGGATGGTGTTTTGTACTATCCCACACACCCCACCTAGCACACGGTACCCACTTTGGTGACACTCAATTCCTTCATTCAGTGGCATTGAATCACATACTTAGCTACAGTGGCCCTGTGCTTGAAAGGCACTATTTCCCGTTGTGGATAAGCTGGCCCTCCTGGTAGTTGTGCACGCCAGTGTGTGTGTAGAGGTGAACTCTGGGTGTCAGGCACCATGGTCCCTCCAATAGGCAGATGAAGCATCGTGGTGACTTTCATCTTCTGCCGAGCCTCGACCTTTACCTGCCTGATAGTTAGGTTGACCCCCCCCCCCCTCCCCTTTATGACCATTGTTTACATTTCTTGAACTTTCATGGACATGGATGTGAATGAGAACTACTGTTAACCAATTGGAGCAGCGGCCATACAACTCCGATGAGTACTAGCATCCTTGTATATAACTTCCTGTAGATACCTAACATTGCCAGAGCCCATCGCCTCCCAATTTCAGACCTGAACTTAATTTATGAGTATTTTACACTTAGAGTACTTTAGTTTTCCCGAAGGGCCCAGCTCTCTACAGCCCTTTGGTGCCTGGCTCACATGCAATATATTTTCAAAATGCATACATCAAATGTTATCTAAATGAGCTACAGTGATACATCATTAGTGGCCCTCACAACATATTGTGAAATGCCAACTATCCCCTCTGCCCTAAAGTCGCAGTGTTCCATGTAATAGTTATGCCTACTCTGACGTTGGGCAAACGTTCTGAAGGTGGTCTTCTCCGCACTGGAGGGTCTCCTGCTATTTTGCCAATTACAGCGAGTTAGCTGCATCTTCTCCATTAAACACAGCAGAAGGCTTAGAGGGGTCTTAATTCTTCCTTGTTCCACACACTTTGGGTCCCTCGTATTAATTCTTCCTTGTTCCACACACTTTGGGTCCCTCGTATTGTATCCTACCATCTGCAGCATATGTACTATAACAACTCCATCTGCTACAGCTGTCTCTCAGGAGGGATCACAAGGCTGTGGTTGCCTCTAGGGCAATGCCTATTCCAACCAGTTGGAGTGCTATGCTGATTTAAAGGAAAGGTTATAACATTCAGTACAGTATATCATTTTCTTTGTATTGTCCCAAGCATGAGCTAACTAGATATGTTTATATTTATTTTAGGAGGAACCTTTCAAAGATGATGAGAACACCCTCGTGGAAAAGGTATGTTGACTTAGCCGAAGACCTGTTTTAGTGAGCGCCTTCCATTTTATCATGCTACCCTGATGAAACACGTGCGCTCCTTTTTAATATATTCCACATTAGTTATGAATGCCACCTGAAATAGTGTAGGCCAGAGTGTTGCAGACCATTTTTTAAAATAGACCGTCTCTAAATGGCCATTTTGAGACTTAAAGGATCAATCAGCCTTAATCTTGATTTGATTGCGCTCCAATCAGAGATATTGTATCCAGCATTTTAATAAACAATGCATTCTTTCATCCAGCATCTCCCGTTGCCAGTAATAGATGTGTCTGCTTTCAAACAGATGTTGCATAACAAAGCTTTCGGTGCCAGATAACCAAATGTCCAGACTTAAAGTGCCAGTGAACAGAGCAGAAAATAGGAATCTTTAAAATGCAGCACTGTTACCTGGCTCTCTGCCATTCGGAAAAAGTCGACGTTTGGTTGTCTGGCATATTTACGTGCACGCCATATTTACATGTCTGCCATCATTTGGTTCCCAATGATGCCATATAACAAAGCCTTTTCTCTAATTTGCTGTACTCCCTTACACTAGAGGAATATCCTTTTTGCATAGAATAGCGATAATTCTTAGCCTGATTATGTTCTTGCACACTTTCTTTTTTAAATCATATTTACGGTTCCTGATTGGCCACCTAATAATCCAATAAGACATCCTCACATTCAAGTGCCACCACTTCAATGTATTATCCTTAAAAGGCCACTGGAGACCTGTGCTGGCTTCACTTCACAAACACTTTCCCAAGGCAATGTGTGAGGTCGAAGTCCATTCATTTCTGTGTTTCCATGTCAAGAAGAGCACAGATTTACTCGAGCTCCGGTCCTCAGTGGTCACTCATTTCATGTTAATCATTTGTCTTATTATCGATTCCTCTTTGCAGCGATGGAGCAAGGGCAGGAACAGGAGGCCAGTTGTTTCCCCGCGCCCCGCTAGGGCTCACTCCATATTCGATTATGCCCGCCCTGTTGCACTTGTTGAAATTGTACTGATTGTTGCCACTGAGCCCATCTTCCCCTCTGGTACCAAAACCTGTCTCCACTGCTGCCTCTGTATTATTTACATCACTTGCTAGTCTCAATAATATCTCAATAATATTCTTTTATTTAATTTTATCTTGAAATAGCATTTCCATTGTAATACTCAGTTCTCTGTACCTAGCGGTGCCCATGACGTGGATAGTAGGGTTCTCTGTGCTAATTGAATCTCTGGCCATATTGAAATGGAGTCAAAATGTGCTAAGATGTGTGACTGTTCCTTTTTCTTGTTGAGCATTTTCAAATGTTTTCTGAACTCAATTGCATGTCATAGATTTCTAGTTTAAATAGAATTTAAAGGAATTTAAATGAAAGCATAAAAATGTTAAATTTGTAAACTAATAAGATGCTAAAAAAAATAGAATCTTAATCCTGATGCAATCATACCATTTGCACATCTGTGTGTGGTCAACATTTTTAATAGTCTAGTATAATTTTGAATATCTTAAGTTGTTTTAAACATAGGTCACCTTTGTAGCCCCCAATGTCTCTGTTTAATTTCTAAAACGTGCACAACATGGTCTGTGATTAAATCCACTGCCTGGATGTGGGGACTGCGAAGAAGGTGACAAAGTGCCACTCCGGGCCAGTAGATGTTGGGCCAGAGGGTAGTATGTGTAGGATCCACTGGTCACCCTCACTTGGTCCGTGTCATAGAGCAGGGGGCAATCACAGTGCTCCATTGTAGGAGAGTCTTGTGCACCTAGACCCTCCCCAGTTCTAGAGATAGGCAGAAAAGTCCTGACTGCCTTCCTAGACCTTTGTAAGACCATTTAGGGTAGTGGTGATGCACCCCCTCACTCCCCACTCTCTCTAAGTAGAGCCTAAAGCCTAAAAGCTGGAAAGTATACTTGTCCCTGTAGCAGGAATTCGTTTCACTCATCAGGCATTAGTAGAGAGGGTTAAAACATCTTTACAAGTAAGCCCACAACATCAGGGAAGTCATTCCGTAGTTTTAAGTGGATGCTCCGTGACCCATGGAGCCCTGTATATAGAATGCTGTAAGCATGCCAATCTCTGGCCGTATATTGTATCACAAGGGACAGTAAATTAGCAATGTGTTGTCTCCTAGCAGAGCATTCTGTTGCCATGGTAGATAGCATCAGAGAGGAGACCAGGGAGGCGAGAGTAAATTCTAAGATGGTTGAAAGACTATGTATATGCTTGGTTCCCCTAAAAAATAGAGAGTATAAATCCCAGATGCCCAGTCGTCCATTGCGGGTTGCAGAAGCAGGAGGCCCAAATTTGGAGGAGGATAGAAATTGTAGAGCATTGGAGAAGGCAGAGGTTGGAGAGAAAGAGGATGTTGGCGAAGGGGCAGCAGAGGGGAGGAGTGGGTGGTAGTAGCTAAAATGAAAGAGGAGGCAGCTGTCAGAATCAAGAAGCATGTAGAGGTGGTGATATCAAAAGGAGGTGGTAGTCAGGAGTAGGTGTTGAAATCAGATGGAAGTTGTGGTTAGTAGTAGGTAGTGATATAAGACTGAGGCGGGAGCTTGGAGGAGTTGGTAATGTGAGATGGAGGTGGGAGTCAGGAGAAGCTGGTACGATCAGACAAAGGTGGTAGTCGGCAGGTCATGGCCACATCAGTAGGATGTGGTAAGAAGGGAAAGGTATATCAGAAAGAGGTGTCCCGGAAGTTGCTCTGACACCAGGAGAGGAGGAGGAGGAAGAGGTAGATCCTACAGAGACCAGAGTGCCTGAGTTGGGATACTGGCCCGTGGTGGTAGCGTAAAAGAGGAGGTGTTAACAAATGAAGATTGTAACAGAACAGAGGCAGAGTAGCCACTCAGGAGAAGTAGGAGATGCAATGTGGGCCAAAGGAACTAGGAAGGAGGAAGCAACTGGGGTATCTTAGATGTTAGCAACTAAAGTGAAAGAGGAAACTGGAATCAGAGTTCAGGAGCAGGTGGAGGTGGTAATATCAGTAGGAGATGGTAATCAGTAGGAAGTGCTGTAATCAGAGGGAAGCTTTAGTTAATTGGGGTGGTGATATCAGACTGAAGTGGCAGTGTGGAGGACACCAGATGTAGGTGGGAGTCAGGAGAAGTTAGTAAGATCGGACACAGGTGTTAGTCAGGAAGTGGTGGTCACATCCAGAGGATGTGATAAGCAGGCGAAGGTGGTATCATCAGGAAGAGGTGCCCTAAAGTTAGCAGGAAAATCTAGAGAGTGTCAGGGTCAGACTCGATCTTCTCCGCAGGAGCTGCTGATCCCACAAACACTCCGGACGCCTCCAACCAAACCTTTCTAATTATAGTTGAGTCAGAAACCCCAGGAAGGGGAAATGGGTAGTGGATAAAATAATAAAAGAGACAGATGGTTCCTGGGCACCTTCTGCAGGGAGACAAGTGCATTGTGTTACTTCATCTTCTGAACTCAAAGTATTCTCCTATATTAATGTCACATTAGCTTAGCTCTTACTTGTTACACCTCTTCCGATGCCAAGAGTTAAGTATTTAAAATTGGGGACGCTCTGTCTCTTTTGAAGACTGAATAAAAAATGACTTGGCAATTGGCTTCTCAGTCCAAGCTGTGCTGCCTTAACGCTAACTAATTCTAATGACCTGAACTATTTTAAGCTAACTTCATCCTGAAACTGAAATATTCTCTCTGACTTTTGGGAGAATATAATCATTTTAATTAGCACAATATTTTTTCCAAGTGCTGAAACAAAAGTTTTAGTCCTGGATTGCGCGCATGCGCAAAGACTTGCTGGCTTGTTGCTGAGTTTCATTGCTCCTACACTTCAGAAGATCCCAACACCTTGACACGCAAGTGTGACAAGAGAGCTGCTTCAATGAAGGAAGGCCGCCGTGGGAAGATGACGGCTGGGAAAGAATGATAAACCGCGAGCCATGCTTCAAAGCGGCCAAACTGTTCACTGCACTCATACACAGCTTCCAAAACTGTACACGCTGACTGCCACAGAGTCTCCCTTTCACTGCTGACACACGCACAGTGGCTACGCTCTTCAGCTAACACTGATGCCCAACGCCACTTTCAAGTAACGTGGTGGAAGGTTCTGAAAGTATTTATACACGTTTACACAGTCTAATTGCTTTGTAGCGTTACTGCTGTTTATATGCAATTACTCATATAACGTCTCAAATTAATTCTCAGCTGCCAGCTCTTTTGAATCGGAATTAAACTTTTAACTATTTAGATCTAGACTTACAATATGCTGCACTCCCACCTGAATTCTCTGTTGCTGTAGACTCCTTTTCCTTCCTTTTCCTGGAAATAACTGGTTCTGACTTCAGCCGAAACTCTTTTCTTCTTACAAGTTCTTCTTTGGGCCTAACTTTAGGGAATACTATAATACAAAACCTGACTCTTCTACAGCTTTGGTGAAAGGCAGTTAAGAATCCTTCTGTACATTCCAAAGGGATTGTTCCTGAGTCTTCAGCCAATCAACTTCCCATCTATGATTCTGTCATCTTGGCTTGGGAGGCCTGTGCAACCTAAGGTTAAGGAAGATAAGACACAAACACCCTGCCCATTCCCTCTTAACATCTCCTCCTAACAAAGCATCCTCACACCCTGTGTACAATAACTGGACACCAGTCACCCTTGCCATTATGCAACCCGTTGCAAACCCTGACAGAGAGCAGGTGAATCCCACATAGACCAGAACCCAGAAGTTGAGATTCTGGCCCATGGTCGTAATGCAAAAGATGAGGACTTAATAAATGAGGACAGTGAAACTCAGGTGGAGAAGACGATAGCAACATGGGCCAATGGTGGTAGGAAGAAAGAAGCAACTGTGAGGATTTATTTGGTAATTAGCAAGTGGGCCAGGCAATCGGACGAAAAAGGTGGTGGTGTACAAAGGGATGAACCAGGCATCAAAGGTAATCTTACGGCGGAACGGCAGCTGCCAGAGAATTAACTGTTACCAGCCAAACAGGAAGGTTGTGGTGGGCTAGGTCTGCTGTAGACAGGATTAGATGGTGGGAGGACTCTTGAGAGGGAACCAAGAAGTGTACAGCCATTTCATAGAATCAAATCGATAGATGCCAAAGAATCCCAGAGCAGAATGGGCCTGCTACAATCCATCTCCACCTCTCCTTGTGGGCCCCTACATATACTGCTCTGGCTGTCCTGGCCTCTGACCGACCTACCTACCAAAGTTAGTCATGGGACACAAGTCACCAAAAATCCTGCAACTAATACATAATTAAAGGCAAGGGTGAGGGATCCCTTTTTGAACCAAGGACCTGAGGACAGACAGTAGAGTTTGGTCAATATCGGAAAAGCTGGCACACTTGGAGAACCCAGTGATGACATTCTTAGGACTTCCCAGAGCCAAAGAGGTCCAATAGAGTTGGAGGTGAACCTTCTTCCCCTTATATTAAGATTGAAGAAAGATATATTTATTTATGTGTTTGTTTATTTATTTATTGTGCATTTGGTAGGCGCTTATACAGTAAGTCAATTCTCTTTCAAAGCACCCACAGGGCAACAGGGAGGGAACATGGGATTGAAAAACAACAAATACAGTGGGAGATAAAGATTAGCCTACTATGCCTTGTGAGTATTCAGAACATGCAAGTGCAGTGAGTAGAGGGAAAGTGGGGGTAAGTGTTGGAATGTCCGTGCTTGTGGGTGAGCAGCAGATGAAGTGCATAGTAAGGAAAGTGCTAATCGGCCGAGGGCCGCATTGGGCAGAAAAGTGGAAGCCTACAGGATTGAGGCTGATGGGTGCCGAGGTATGTGCTGAGAGGTAGACAGAGGCGGGGGCGATTGGGTATGGGAGGCCAGGTCCCCGAGGGATACATAAGGGCCCTGGCCACCAATCACAGCGACTGCGAGATTAGCAGAGGAGGGACAAAAGGGAAGGGGAAGGTGAAGAGAAAAGTCTTGAGGAGCTTCCAGAATTTGAGGAAGTCCTGCTCAAGACAAAGAGGGAGGGGGAGGCTGTTTCATAAGAGAGAGCCAGCTGAAGAAAGTGATCGGCCTCCGGCCTTCTGAGTAGTGAAATGCTTTACACACAGAGAGTTGGTCCCAGATGACCGCAGAGGTCTAGAGGGAGAGTATTTAGTAAGAGAAAGTTGCACATAGTGTGGTCCCAGGCCCCAGACAGCCTTGTGGATGATGCAGAGAGATTTGAATACATTTGTGCTGCAACCGGGAGTCAGTGAATGGTTTTTAGGGCATGAGAGATGCAGTCCCTGGGTTTAATGCCAAGCATAGACCATGCTGCCTTATTCTGGATTAGCTGGAGGGGTCGTAAAGTGGAAGAAGTTAGATTCAGGAGAAAGCTATTTATTATATATAGCCTAGAGAGAACCAATGCTCTGGTAACATTAAGCTTCTGGGGGAAAGTGAGAAAAGGGAGAATTCCTTTGAGAAGGAAGAGTTGAAAGTGGGACTTTAATGGTAATGTCCTGAGTGTGAGGGAGGAAGGGGAGAGAGTAGTCAAAGATGACTCCAAGGTTTCTGACTTCAGAAGAAGGAGCAGGGGGAGAGCCCATAGAGGATGGTCAGCGTGAGGGGAAAAAATAGGGAGCAGGGGTCCCTATCGGAATGATCTCAATCTTGCTGGCTTTGAGGCAGAGATCATTGGATGTACACCAGGTCTGTATGGCAGATAGGCAGTCAGGAATGATGAAAGATGCAAGAGGGTCAGCAGGGAGTTTGAAAAAGAGTTGTGTGTCATTTGCATAACACTGGAAGTTGGGGGAGAAGGAAGAAATGAGGAGTGATAGCTGAGCAAGGTAAGTGTTGAGCCAGGGGGAGAGGTTTGAGCCCTTCAGGACACCACAGGTGGAGATGGAAGTAGGTGAGGAGAAGGTGCCCAAAATGACTTGGCACGAATGGTCAGTTAGGAAGGAGATAAGCCAGTCCAGTGCCCGCTTCGAGATACCAAGGGTATCATGGAGCTGTTTTATGAGGATGGAATGGTTAACTGTATCAAAGGCAGAGGAGATATTGGGTAGGATGAGGACAGCTGGAGAGTTAGAGTCCAGAGATGCAAGCACGGGTGCTCAGAAGAGCAGTTTCTATGCCTGCTGTTGAGTTTAAGTTGGATATCCAGTATCTATCCCCTCAATAAAATTCATTATCTAATTCATGACTGGCCTTATAACTCTTGTGCTGTACATTATTTTCTCACAGTCCATCATGACATGCTTAAATCTCCTGGCGTGAGTCAGGCTTCTGCATTCATCTGCACTCATGTCCATTTTCACAGCCCATGCAAGTGGTGAAGTGGATTGGAAATACGCATCACGATAATGAGCTGGGGTCAAGGGAACAGATTTAGTCCAAGTATTCCAGTCCTCTCTCAGTACATTCACAGGTTAATGAGGGCTCTGTTAGATTCACAAAGCTTTCTGCAAAATAGATGTATTTCAGGGTTAGCAATTGTCTATCTCTTTCACTTTATTGTCTGTTATAAACATGCTCAGAAGACTGCTAATGAGTTGGGTTCGTGGGGCTACTTTCTCCAGTGACTAATGGACTTGTTGGGGAAGGTCTGGAATGAAAGGCAATAGAATGGCGTTTCACACATCCTCTCCGTCTTCTTACCTAACTTTTGGGTTTACGAAGTAATGGTAAATTAATCATGTCTCTTTGTACATCAACTTTCTGGACCCTCCTTGTTGATTGGTGCATGATTGGCTATCTTTTATCTCCTAGTATTTGAATGAGTTGAATCTCCAAATACTCTGCCCCATTCCATCAAAAATCCTTGCATGGGCTTTTCATCTTTCTTAGCTCATTGGAGGTTATTAAAAAAAAACCTTGCTTTGAATTTAAGTTCAATTCTCATTGTTCCTGGTTTTTTAGATTAATTGCATGGGAGGAGGAGCTGTTCCTCTCTTACCCGAATGTGCTTCCATCTTTTATCTTTGACTAATGCCCAATTGAGAGCCATTTGAAGACTGGCAAGTCTGTAACCACCCATGTTAAGTTAGTATGCTCGTCAGCACAGTCTTTGATGTAGTTCGCAATCACAACCTTCCTCCAGCGGGTAAATCTACTCTGGTCCTACTTGTGTTCTGGAGTCAGTGGAGTCTGGCATAGTGTCCATCATAGAGCTGAAAATGAGGGATCTTGCTGTATGTCCAGGACTCTGTGCTCCCACACCTCTTCTGAATGCATACAGTCCCTGTAGATGGGAACAGATGATCAGCAAACTTCCATCTCAGGAAACCTTTGCCATGCTTCTCGGTTTTGCAGGTGTGGCAATAAATACAGCTGTTGTGAGCACAACCCTGTAGAAGGTTGGATCAGATGTCTGCATAAGATAACACATTCCTAGTTAATCTCATATGAAGAAAGAATCATGGATATTTGGCAATGCCTATAGTGGTCCATAGAGTGGTATGCTATGATATGTTATGTTATGTAAACTGGCTTTTATACTGGGCCAAATCTACACTTATATAGTCTCAGAGGGTTCTATGAATCATTGCCACATTTCTTTTGCTGAATGGCAACTTCACTGAATTCTCTTTCACCGATTTTGCTGTTTTTTCACCACAAACAGTGGGGGGAGAACCCTCAAACACCTCCTTCAACCCCAACACCACCCAAATATATACACCACCCAACTTACCATCTACAGGTTTGTGATAAAATAAAAAGGCAAAAGAAAATGCAGCAAAACTTACTTTTGTAAAGTTGCCATTTGGCAAAAGTGGTAAATAGCACCTAGGTTACATGAAATGATAAAAAGTTGTGAATCAGCACTGAACCTTTTGGTTAAGATAATTGTGTTCAGCCTCCCACACCAGGAGGATAGTCCAGTTAGTTATACAAAACTAGGCCATAATGTAAAGTAACCAAGGCATTCAGTGGTTTAAATCACCAACAAGCTTTCGATTCCTTGTAGGAAATGGGTTTCTCTGAAAGTGTGTTCAACTAAAGCACCGGACAGTTCTGGACAATCCATACAACTTTTGAAGGCTGCTGATGTCCTTGTAATCCCAATGGTAGATCCGAAAAATGGTACAGACTTTGTGGAACTCAGATTGTTGGTTTCCTTTGTGTGACGCACAGAGAATGATTTGCCAACGCCTATTAGTAAGATCAATATTCACTGTGCATTTATGCAAAGAATAGAAAGTCAATGTCCTCCTGGATCTCTTATTGCTTTTCAAACTCCTAGGCTTCTGGTATTCTACACATCTGTTATAGTATTTAAGATCCATGCTTTTGAGGGTGGGAAATGCAAACGGTGATCACAATCTCTACTTCTTGGGAGTTCTTGAAAGAATGAGTGGTTCTCCAGCAGATATCTTTTGGCCTACATAGTGACAAGGGGTTGTAGGCCAACACCTCTGAAGGATAACAGCGTGGAAAACCTTGTAATAGATCAATCTGGGCTTGGGTCATATGGGTCTTCCACTTCCCTTTGTGTAATTTGAAAAGTCCTCTGCAACGTTTGTGACCTGTCAGTCTGTCTTGCAGATAGATTACTGTGTAATACCCGGTGCATCTTTGGTGATTCTCAGAATGGAGTCTGTGGCCTATTATTGGAATGCACATATTATCTTGAGTTCAGACCTGGCTTTAACCACACCTTTTGTTAGTCTTGATCATTTGTAATATGTATCTGATTATATATTTACTGTCAAAGAATCTAATTTTTTGAATAAGCTGTAAAAGCATGCCTGCCACAATTTGGGGATTCTATGGCTGCGCCTTGGGCCTTAGTCGAGGACCCATCACCTGTCTAGCAGCTCCGGTGAGCATTCGAAGGGGGTAAGCAGTTCAATTTGCGGACTTACTTACCCTCGCTGTCTCTGGCACCATCCTTGATCTCTCGCCTACCTCCACCGTCATTCTCCATCCCATGCTCTCTCCTCAACCCACTCCCACCCACTCCTTCCCTGATTGGGCCTTCCACCTTTCAGGAAGCAGCTGTAGTTGATTGCTGTGGTGAACCACTCTCTGTGCCTTGGGCCTTTGTCGAGGATCCATCGCCTGCCTAGCAGCTCTGGAGAGCATTCTAAAGGGGTAAGCAGTTTAATGTGCTGCCTTGCTTCCCCTCGCCCTCTCCGGTGCCTTCCTTGCTCCCTCAACTCCCTCCACTCTTGTTCTCCATCCCATGCTCTCTCCACACCCCACTCCCACCCACCCCTTCCCTGATTGGGCCTTCCACCACCCAGGAAGCAGCCTTATGAGTGAGACAGAGGTCAGCCTTGCCCGGGCAGCCAGATAAGGGCCAGAGGCAAAGGGCAGCTCTCTTCCAGGCAGCCCCCCACATGTGTGTCCTTGTTAGCCCATGGAAGCCCAAGGATAGACCCAACAGCAACAACCAGGTATGGTGGTACGGGTCGGGGAGCTCAGCCATTACTGTGCTCTGGATAACCTTACCACTCTTCATTACTATTACACTACCTCTTCATTACCACCATATATAGATGACCTTTTGCACCCCTGTATGGCTCAATAGATATATGCAGAGTTAATGGTGTGTCACATCTAGTTGAATATTAAGGGTGGGCAATTGTGTCGTACCTAGCCGGTCTACTGGGGGTAAGAAATGTGTTGCACCTAGTTGGAATTTGTGGGTGGACAACTGTGTCTTACCTAGATGGTCTACTTGGGTAGGAAATGTGTTGCACCTAGTTGGATTTTGAGGGTGGGCAATTGTGTCGTACCTAGACAGTCTATTGCGTGTAAGAAATGTGTTGCATTTAGATGGATCTTGCGGGTGGGCAATGCATTGCACATAGACAACACTTATGCCCTAGTATGAATTGCATAGATTAGCTATGGGTACCATTCAGAATTAACTGTGAAGAGTACCCATGCGTCACAATCAGAATGCCTCACGAAGATTAGCAATGTGTCTCGTCTAGGAAGAAGTTGTGAAGGTTAGCCATGCATCACATTTACAAAGAATTGTGAAGATTAGCCATGCCTCACTTTTGGAATGAATTGTGAAGATTAGCCATGGGTGTCATTTAGGAAGAGTTGTACAGGGTAGCCATGCGGCACATATAGAAAGAACTGTGAAGATTAGACATGCATCACAGTTAGAACGAATTATGAAGATTAGCCATGCCTCACTTTTGGAATGAATTGTGAAGATTATCCCTTTTGGAATGAATTGTGAAGATTATCCCTTTTGGAATGAATTGTGAAGATTAGCTATGGGTGTCATTAAGGAAGAGTTGCGAAGATTGGTCATGGGTCACATCTAGGAAGAATTGTGAAGGTTAGCCATGCGTCGCTTTTATAAAGAATTGTACAGGTTAGCCATGCTGCACATATAGAAAGAACTGTGAAGATTAGACATGCATCACAGTTAGAAAGAACTGTGAAGATTAGCCATGCGAGTAGAATGTAACTATTACAAAGATCCTAAGTGAACGCTGATTGTAGCTAGAACACTGGGGCTCCCATCAAGTTATAAACAAAGCTTTTAAACCTGTTGCACTCCATGTTTATGGAACTTTAGCCGAAGGCACGGCACCAGACCTGCGCCCATCTGCCATCATACACCACTGAAAAATACTTTGCACAACACATCTGCCAGATGAATGCTATTTTTCACGCAAAATAAAATCTATATATATCTGCACACATAAAAACTATCCCGCTCT
Source organism: Ambystoma mexicanum (assembly GCF_040938575.1). Taxonomy (NCBI): domain Eukaryota; kingdom Metazoa; phylum Chordata; class Amphibia; order Caudata; family Ambystomatidae; genus Ambystoma; species Ambystoma mexicanum. The sequence goes on from NC_090923.1 coordinate 1,421,234,215, forward strand.
CGCATATCCCTCTAGACTGCCTCCCACCACCCATCCACATGCCAGCTCGACAATGGTGTCTAGCAGAAACTTGGTCTCCCCTCCATAGCTTCATACTGGCCGTTATACACAGACGAAACTAGCACTTCTCGAATTTTCCATTACCTGGACTTCAGTCCAACGAAGGTGTTCAACCTACAGCATGTTGGGATCATACCAATGGTGAAAGGCGCTATACAAATGATACAATATAATACTTGGATTGGAGTGTGTATCATTCGCAATTCCACTTTCAACATCTCCAACTCTGTTCCATTGTGTTCAATTCTCATCTGTGGTTGGTGGGTGATGTATTTGTTATTGAGACCCTAACAATTGGGTGTGGGTTTTCTGCAGATCTGCCACGGGTTTTGGAATAGACTTGCCTCTTGACAGTTGCTTTTTGTTGCTTTTGTACTTGTTGGGCTTTTACATCACAATTCTACTCCATTTTCTGGCATGCTAGGAGACACATCACGGTTTCCATTCCTTCATAACGTCAAAGGAAGCAGAGTTTAAGCGTTAAAGGACTCCCTGAAGGGAGAGATGAAAAGCCTCTCTACCAGCCCCATTACGACTTAAACTCATTGTTGTGGCCCACTCCAATTAATTTCATGTATGTGTCTTTTTTGATAGGTGTTTTTGTGTTTAGGCAAACTAAAACACAAACATGCATTGCACACATGCACACACACACACACACACCGGGAGCTAGCCTGAGGGAAGCAAACCAATTTTCCAGAAGTTTCTATACAGGTTCATTTGATTCCTATGCTTACTGTGCTGTTATTTGGTCCACTTTTTTATTTCTTTGGATAATTTCCTTTTCTTTTTACACACTTCTGTGCTCTTTATAGTGCAGCTGCGGTGTAAGTGAGTTAAAACAACTCATGTTCATATTTACACAAATGTGCTGTTAAACATTTAGAACCAGATAACATTTGCTAGTTTGTCTTGCCTTATTCAATTACCTTTAACCTGCATGTTTGCATGATCTGATTATCACATGGTGCTGGCACTATATTTCTGCTCTGTGTTCCACATGCCAATTTTGCTGTTTCCTTTTTACCCAAAGATGCTGTCTGCAGATTGGACCACACCTGTTTAAGAGAGTCCCCTTCTAGGAAAGTCATCCATGTCATAGAAAATGTAGTATATTTCATTTGCCTAACCCTCCATCGCATCTGTGCAATTGTTATCCTCTCCACCATGTAGTGGAAAAGCAAAGACTAAAACACAGGAAAAATTGCCTTTACTCTTCACTATTCCAGAAAATGTGTGGAAACGCGCAAATGCTCCCCTCAATTACTAATTGTGGGATTCATTTACATGGAATATATCTGCTTAATCAGGTGATAAATTCAGGCAGATTCTAAAGAATCCACTGATTTACTGTCATCAGGAAAAACTCATGCTGTCAGTAAACCAGTCGGATTGTTCATGCAGTGTGGGGGAACGGTTTGGACATGAACGCAAATTCTGCCCCATTCTCCATCTGCATTGATTCCATTGAACAATTAGTCTCACTAGTATACCACGCCAGAGTTTGGATGATGGAAGAGTTTGTTAGCCGCACATGAGCTCTACGTTTATGAGAACGCCGGCTCCGAAATTACACGCTGGGTAACTACACCATCTAAAGAAGCTTAGACAATAGATTCCTTCTTTCACAAACTGTCTGAGAAATTCTTTAAAAGGTATATATATATGCATATTTATATAAAAATAAAAGGTAATTTGGTTCCCTTGCTGACAGAAGCGTTGCACCCCCACCGTATGTCTTCCAATGTCCCACAGAGCTTCTCTGAAACCTCTGCTGAGTTATCTCTGGCTCATTTCTTAACCTGACACGTGCAGGTGACCTTGAAATTTGAGAGTTTCTTGAAACAGGACCTTCCTGCTTGATAACTTGAATGAAAGGCAGTTTAGAATGCTGCACGTAGCTCCATTGTTGGAACATCACCCAATCAGCTCTCAGCTTCGCCACCTCCATTTTGGTTTGGGCTGAACTCCTGTCTCTGAAAGCACTAGTTAAGGCCCAGACCAACTACAAGGCAGCAGTCCTAAATTAAATACTCATGAATATTACACCAAAGCTAAGAATCTCCTGTAAGTGAAGCACCCACCTACCCTGTGTATGTACCTATCTGAAGTGAGTGACTTGACAGTACCTCCACTCCTAAGTCCTGTTTCAGTGCCAGTTTTAGCAGGATGTGTCTACTATGGGCAGTGATACCCACTCTCTCACCTACTTTACCACACAGGCAATTAAGGGTCAATGACAACCTGTCTTCGCTGTATAGCGAGTAGTGGTATGATTTGCTAATGTACATACTAAATTAGCATACTCAAATTTAATAATGAATTAATCTTTATTGAAAAACTGAAATACTGGTAGTGGCTTTTCATTAAATCACTATCCTTAAAACCAATTACTGTGGGAAAGCTGTAATGAAGTGGTGGCCCTCAGATTACCATCAGCAGCAGCAGAATTGACAGGCAATGATAATACTAAACTAAAAAAAGAAAGTCCACAGAGCTGATAATGAGGGAAATATTTCACTGCCCCTTTTACACTTACCCCCAGATTTGTCATTTGTCCTCAAAGATTTCTGCTTGCCAGCTTGTTTCAACATATTTCTAGCTGCTGTCTTGGAGTTGTATTTACCACAATTTTCATCCATGGTTCTACATTATTCTATCAATTCAACCCTATCCATGAAGATGTTGTACCACAAGCCTATTGTATGCTAAGTGGTTTGGGCTAATGACATTGGCCTGGAAGGAAACATCGCATGTGAGTCAAACATAAGGATCTGTCTTTATGGCACCCTTTTAGCAGTCTTGAGAACTGATGTTGCTGTAATATCTTTTCACCTATATCCAAGGATACCTGTGTAACAGAATAAGGATCATTTTTGGGTCTCAATGTTCATTCCTGATATTATTTGAATACATTAGAAATCTTAGAGGGTCACAGCACTTGTTATACCTGTACATTCTGCGTTTATTCATTGTTAATGACTGTTAATCCCTTCTAGGATCTGCCTACTGCAAAAATTGAAAAAGTCTACCCAGGGACGGTAAGCCCTTTTAAATAGGAGTATATACATAATTTGAGATAATGTTGAGTTTTCACCCAAACGCTTTTTTTCTCTTTCAATTACACATTGGAGCAAAATGAAGGGCAACACACAACCAGGGCCATTGGAATTATGTGTCAATGAATGAGTAAATTATCCTGCAAGTTTTGCATATATTGATCAACAAGGAAAAGGCTATTTATGCAACCAATTAAAAATGTAAATGCGAGTAAAGTGTCAACTTCATGGCATTCGTTTTTAAACTATTATTCATTTTTTAACGTGCTGAGATGCTGGTATGAAACAGATCAACATATTTTTCATAAAATAAATTAGCATTGCACATTTTTCTGCTACCATTCCATATATTATCTGTAACAAAGAGTGTTCTGCCCACAATAACACATTTCTTCCTACCCCAGAAAGTCCTTTCTGCCTCCAATGGGATTATTTCCAGCCACATTCACACAGGTGGATATTTCATGGAGGGGAGAAGATTCATTTCCACTTTCGTGTGAACAAGCTCTAACCACGCATTGTACCACATTATGTCTGAAATTCAGTGCAAGACAATCATGTAAAACATTTAGATTTCCGATATTAGACCTTCTCTTTCCACTTTGATAGCAAAAAATGAACATTCTTTCTACAATTAACATTTGTGGGAAGAATTTACAATGTATTACTTGGGAATCCACATGCTATTACATTTTTGGATAATGCAGGTAGATTGCATTGCGATCTCTTAGTTTACCACCAGCAGGGACTCTTACGCTGATGGTATTTGTGGGGGATTTGGTAAGTGGATTGTAAAATCTGGCAGATGTATGGATTCCATTTACCTTGGCAAATCCACAGGCTAAGTACATGAAAATACAGAGGACTGAAAAACATATGGATGCCACTTTCCCTTCCCTCTGTACCTGACAGGATGGCCTAGCAAATAACAAGTATACTTCATTGCCCACCTTTTGCACTGACCCCCAGATTTTCCCTGGCTGTCGTTTGCTCGCAGGCTTGTTTCAACATATTTCCTGCTGCTGTATTCCAGTTGTATTTATGTCATGCGCCCAGGGCATTGGTGCATATGGTGCAAGTGGAGATCAGGCGGCCTTTAAACTGTTCCAACATGTCATTCATGATCTCTTGGTGACGTCTAGTCTTTCTCCTGTCATGGGCGCTGCCAGGAGGTTCTTAGGTTTCGCACCTCCGGTAGCCGATGCGTTGCAACTGCTTCGGATCGTGCTCTTCTTTGCGGTCACACGCTAGTTTTGTTTTATCGCCTTTGTTCCTCACACGGAACACCCTTTCCTTTCCCCAATCTGTCCTGGGGTCACCGGCCTCTCCTCCGTCTCCCTTTGTGGGCTCCTTTCCCGCTGCTATCTCTCTCTCTTTCGTTTTCCCTTTTCTCTTGGGGGCGTCCTCCCCGGTCTCTCCCGTCTCTCACTTCTTGATTGGCTTTCCCTCGATATTTCCTCTCTCTGTGAGGTGCTCCTCTCACTTCGCCCCTTCTCTGGCATCTTGTTTACCTTTCGATTCTCTCTGGCAGTGCTCGTCTCCCTCAGAGACATTCTACTCATCTTTGTTTGCTGCCGCGCAGAGGATACTCCTTCACTCGCGTGATCGGCTTGTGCATATGTTCTAGACTTGAGCCTACCTTCTTGGATCCTTTGATGCCATCATTATCCTTGTTCTGCAGTGGGCCCCTCCGGACTGCTACCGTCCTCGCTTCCAGAACCACTGCTTCACCCTCAGCATTTGGTGCACTTCATCCTACCTGCGCTGAAGATAAGGCGGACGTCACAGCCACAAGTTCTCTGCCATACCAGGGTTTTTTGTGCCTCCCAGGCTTTTTCCCTGTGTTTGTCCTTCCTCAGGAGAGGGGCCACAGGGCTGCAGTTCACAGGTGGCTTCCTCCCGGGTAGGGCCTCTCTTCAGAAAAAGGAAAAGGATTACTGTTCCAGACAGCGCCTGACCCAGAGCAGCCAGTGACACAGGTGAGGAGGAAGGAGAGAGCATCAGTTTGGGGGAAGACGAGAAGGGGTTGGACAGATTACAATGCCCAGAAGTAAGAATGGCAAAAGCCAAACAGGTCCAATGGCTCCTGGCTGCGGTCCAGGGTTTATCTCAGGAAGTACAAGCCCTAATGAATGAGAATACCGTGTTGCAGCAGTTGGTAACAGCATGTGAACACCACTCCTCCGATCTACCTCCTATGGCCCTACCATCAGGCAAATTTGATTGATCTCCCAAGAAGGTGAAAGAGTTCTTAGACGCCTGCATGGTACACTTCGCTATCAGACCTACCACTTTTACCACTGATCATGCACGCATTGGATATATGATATCCAACATGACAGGCAATGTTTTGGGCCTGGGCTACGCCTTTTGTTACCAGTGCCAACCCAATATTGCACGACTTTGGGCGTTTCCTCACCCTGCTCATGCCTGCAAAGAATAGGTGGATGTACGCCAAGACTCGATGGACATGTTGTCATACATAACCACATTTAAAAGGCTTGCTACGGAAGCAGGCTGCCCAGAGCAAGCACAGTACGCCATCCTCCGGTGTAGATTAAGGGAAGATATTAAAGACGAGTTGGCACGCTCCCCGAGGCCTCCTACATTCCCAGATCTGCTGTCCACAGTTCTGCACATAGAATACTGACTGCAGGAGAGAAGAACCAAAAGGAGAAGGCACCGGGGCAACTACTCTTTCAGCGAACCCTTTCCCGCCCCTGCCTCCAGAAGAATCCATGCAGATAGGGACTGCTCGCTCTCCCCTCACACCTGAAGAATGGAATTGACTCAGAGAGAAGGGTCTGTGCGCTTATTGTGGATCAGACAAGCACCTACTCTGAGATTACCCAGAAGTGCCTCCCTGTCATCTGGGAAATGGATGCCCTTGACCCTAGGATGGACGGGATACTGAGGGTACAATTCCTGTGTTTGTCCCTACGTTTCTCTCTCGGTCTCCTCAACCGACATCTAGGAGGATTCCCGTCTCATGGTGGTGACGGTTCAAGTCTGCATCAATCAACACCAGATCGATTCTCTGGCTCTCCTGGATTGTGGGGCGGCAAGTAACTTCATCAACACCATCTGGGAAGACAAGGTAGGCCTCTGGAGACTTGAGCACAAGGAGGGACAGAAGGTGGAAGGAGTAAATGGGAGTCCTCTTACTTCTGGCCCCATTACTCATACCACCGAAGACTTGCGCGTCACGATCATGCATCCTATTGAATTCATCAAGTTTGACATCATTCGGGCCACCCATTTCCTGATTATCCTGGGAATCACTTGGCTCAGGAAACATAACCCGCGGATGTACTGGGCAAAGAACCAGTTGGGGTTCAACTCTCCCTACTGCAAGCAACATTGTCTTCCGAACACTGCTTATAGCGAGGTGCATACCATGGCCGCCTCAACCGACCACACCATAGGTGTGTACGCACTCCCCGGATCCGGTGAATCACTTCTGCATCATCCTGAAGATTGTGCGATCGATCTGGTTCCCAGTGCACTGGTTCCTTTTGGGCGAATGTTCTCTCTCTCTCATGCTGAAAAGGCAGCTTTTCGCGAGTATCTTACACCAACTTGATCAAGACCAGCCTTTCGTGGTAGAGTCTGAAGCATCTGCAGCCGCTATCGGCGCAGTCCTACTTCAAGAAGACAACAGGGTAGAACATCCCATCGCCTACCTCTCTCTGACCCTTACCGCAAGTCAACGCAATTACTCGATTCTGGAAAAAGAGCTTCAGGCCATGAAACTGGCCCGTGGGGAATGGCGCCGCCTTCTCCAAGGCAGTACCCGTTTCTGATTCGGACGATCATAAGAATCTCAAAGTCCTGCAGTCTACGGGATGCGTCAATTCTAGTCAAGCCCGATGGGCGCACTTCTTTGCGCAATGCGACTTTCGTATTACATATGATATGATATGATATGATATGGCATTTGTAACGCGCCTATACACAAGTGTTTCAAGGCGCGACGAGGCAGGAAGGGGGGAACAAGGGGAGACAGACAGCGATCCTACTAGGCCAGGTGTCATTCAGATCGCGCAAGTGCATGGGTAGGGGGGACGGGAAAAGTGCAAGGGGGAAAGGGAGAGGGGAAAGTGCAGTACAGGGTTAGTAATGAACAAGATAAATAATAAGGGCCAGCTGGTGGCAAGTGCAAGATAAGTGCAGACAAGTGCTGGGAAGAGGGGCTGTAGGGATACAGAGACAGTCCCGCAGTGCAGGGGGATACCAGCCTGCAAGTCAAAATACCCTGGTTGACACACTCTCTCTCGCAAGGGGTCTTCAGATGTCATAGTAAACCACCCACCTGAATGTCTGTGTCCCAGGAAGAGGACCGTGGCACACCTGAAGACCTTCTTGCAGCAAGTCAAAGGAGCCACTGTCCTTGAGCAGCCTACAATCCCCAGGGACTCAGCCACCTTAGTAGAAGATAAGGCGGATCTGCTTTTTCGGGGCAACTGCCTATTCATACCCACGGAACCTCTCTGCCGGACAATCCTGGGTTGGTGTCACGACAATAAGACTGCCGGTCTTAGGGGACATTCAGGCACCTTAGACCTGGTCTGTCGCACCTTCTACTGGCCTAACTTAAGGAGGGACGTGGAGGAGTATATAAAATCATGCCCATCTGTGTCAGGAGCAATTACATCCCTGGTGAACCAATTGGTCTGTTTGAACGAGGACCCCTTCCATCTCGTCCTTGGAGCCACATCTCAGACTTTATAGTGGATCTCCTCGTGTCCAGGTCTTGTACCTGTATCATGGTCATGGTCGATACTCTGACCAAGATGGCTCACTTTTCTCCTCTACCTGGTGTTCCCACTGCTGCAGAAATGGCTGAAGTCTTTTGTTCTGGACATATTCCGACTCCATGGCCTACCCGATAAAATCCTGTCAGACAGAGGGAGTCAAAACACCTCCAATTTCTGGAAAGCTTTAGGCTGACTACTGGGTTGAGAGAGAGCCCTGTATTTGGGTTTCATCCCCACACCAACAGGCAGACGGAATTGCTTAACGCAACCCTGGAGCAATATCTTAGGTGCTACATTAACCAACAACAGAACGATCGGGTGCCTCTATTACCTACAGCAGAATTTGCAAACAACAACTCCAAACACCCTGCCATAGGTGGCTCTCCATTTTACTGCAGTTGTAGGTGAAAGGTTCGAATGAAAAGATTTGAAATACAATTGTTTTGAATCAAAAAGACCGAAAACAATAAAATTGAATGTTTTTTGGGCGGGGGTCCCCCAAAACCCCTGTTGTTGGCCCAAAAAATACATTTTTTACCTACCAAGCCCCCAAAAAAAACATTTAAAAAAAGGCATTCGATCATTTTTTTTTATCCTTTTGAGTCGAACGTATTGTATTTGACCCTTTTTCATTCAACCCTTTCACTGGACACCTTTTACTGCACTTATGGACTTCATCCTCGTAGCATTTTTCCACCACATGTTGGCCCATCCAAAGTACCCGCTATGGAGTACACGTTGTCCAAGATTATGGAAGCTCACAGATTCGCTAAACTCAGCCTGGAAGCCAGCCAAAGGGCATACAAGGCCCAAGCTGATCAACACCGCATAGGGTATCCTGACTGGAAGGTGGGCTCACAGGTCTGGCTTTCTACTAAGTTCTTGCCTCGATGGGTTCGCCCTTCTAAACTTTTTCCTCTCTTTTTGGGTCCATTCTCTTTTTCATCCAAAGTAAACCCTGTGGCTTACAGTCTCAAACTGCCTTAGCCGCATTCACCCGGTCTTTCACTCCTCTCTTCTCAAGGTGTTTGTTACTGATGCTCCCCGTAGGCCAGTCCCTGACCTTACACACCTCCAAGGAGACTCCGAGGTTGAATACGAGGTCTCACACATTTGTGACTCCCGATACCGTTGGGGTCGGCTTGTGTATATGGTCAGTTGGAAGGGATACTCACGTTTGGAGGATTCCTGGGATCCTGCTTCCTTTGTCCATGCCCCAGCTTTAGTTAGCAAGTTCTATAGAGCCCATCCGGGGATGCCCAGGCACAGGAGAGGGCATACTGTCATGCGCCCAGGGCATTGGCGCATATGGCGCAAGTGGAGATTAGGCGTCCATTAAGCTGTTCCAACACGTCGTTCACGTTCTCTGGGTGACGGTCTAGTCTTTCTCATGTCATGGCCGCTGCCAGGAGGTTCTTAGGTTTCAAACTCTCGGCAACCGGTGCGTTGCAACCGCTTCGGATCATGCTCTTCTGTGTGGTCACAGGCTAGTTTGTTTTTCGCCTTTGTTCCTCACATGAACACTCTTTCCATTCCCCAACCTGACCTGGGGTGCCGGCCTCTCCTCCGTCTCCCTTATTTGCGGTCTCCCTCCCCTCTGCTATCTCTCTCTCTTTAATTTTCCCCTTTCTCTTGGGGGCTTCCACCCCTGGTCTCTCCAGTCTTTCGCTGCCTTGATTGGCTTTGCCTTGATATTTCCTCTCTCCGCGGGGTGCTCCTCTTGCCTTGTGCCTTCTCTGGCATCTCTCTTACCTTAGATTCTCTCTGGCAGTGTTCGTCTCCCTCTGAGACAATCTACTCACCTTCGTTTGCTGCCGCGCAGAGGATACTCCTACCGTCGCGTGGTCAGCTTGTGCATATGTTTGAGACCAGAGCCTACCTTCTTGGATCCTTCAGTGCCATCACTATTGTTGTTCCGCAGTGGGCCACTCCAGACTGATACTATCCTCGCTTTCAGAACCACTGCTTCACCCTCAGCATTTGTTGCACTTCATCCTACCTGCGCTGAAGATAAGGCGGATGTCACAGCCACAAGTTCTCTGCCATACCAAGTTTTTTTTGTGCCTCCAAGGCTTTTTCCCCACGATTGTCCTTCCTCGGGAGAGGGGCCACAGGGCTGCAGTTCACAGGTGGCCACTGTGGCTTCCTCCTGGGGTAGGGCCTCTCTTCACAAAAAGGAAAAGACTGTGCCTATGCCAGAGCAGCGCCGACACCAGTGACACAGGTGAGGAGGAAGGGGAGGGCATCGGGTTAGAGGAAGACGAGAAGGGATTTGACAATTTACCACAATTTTCATCTTTGGCTGCGCATTATTTGATCAGTTCAATCCAATACTTGAAACTGTTTTGACACACGCACAATTTACATCAAGTGGTTTGGGTCATTGACATTGGCCCAGAAAAGTGTACATCATTTGAGTCATACACAAACATGTGTATTTCCTACTGGCTTTTATAAGTTTTGAGATTGGATGTTGCTGTAATATATTTTCACCCATATCCCTCGATACCTGCATCACGTAATTTGGAGGATTTTGAGTCCCCGGATTCATACCTGATAATACTTGAATGAATGAATAAGAAATCTAAGGGGATCATAGTACACATTGTTAATGCCCTGTTTATCGCTTCTAGGATCTGCCACATCTTCCTGGGCAAGTTGAGGAAACCTACCCTGACTTGGTAAGCCTGTTTAAATAGAAGAGCATACATCATTTGAGATACTGTTGAGTATTTACATAAACTTTATTTCTCTTTATATCTTACTTTAGAGTCAAATGAAGGTTAACACATAGCCAGGCCGATTGCAATTATGTGCCCCATCACAGTTTTGCCAGTCCGGTAAAATTGCTGGTATAGTTGCCGGTAATTCGGTCAGTGGCAATTTTATCAGACCAGCAAAACACAAGTTTGCCAGTGGGGGCACTGATTTGCCTCCAGCCAAGAGCTGGAGGCAAATCAGGCCCCTACTTCAACTAAAAAGAAATAACGGTAATATGGTGGCCAAAATTACTGCCACCATATTACCAGTGATGGTAATTCCGGCAAGCCCCTTCATGGAGTCCTAGCAGACTCCATCAAAAGGGGATTTACCTCCATTCCTGGCGTTTATAATATCCTGGTTATTCCAGGATATTAGGCAGCAGAAACGGTAGCAGCAGTTTGCCGGAATCCCTCTGGAATTACCAGTGGGATACCGGTGTCAATGAAAGACTAAATTATCCCGAAAGCTTTGCATATTTTGCAAAACAAAGACAAGGATATTCATACAACCTATTAAAAATGTACCAGCAATTCAAATAACTACTTCTGAGGCATTCATTTAAATTTTTTTATTCCTTTTCAACATATGTTTAATTAAAAAGACATGGACCGTTCTTCTAGCATACAAAATATAATCTGTTGCAGTTGGTATTCTGTCCACACTAACACCTTTTTTTTCTGATACAATCCTCAGAAAACATTTCTGCCTCCCCAGGAATTATTTAGCATCCATTTTCTCCCCAGGCGGAAATTGCATGGAGGGGAGAGGCTCCATTTGTACTCTTGTGCTACAAAGCTCTGGCCGTGCAACGTTCATTATTTTGAAATGGAGTGCAAATAAACATGTAAAACCTGTCAGTTACAGGGTTTACAGGTTCTTTTTTCACTCTTAGTCAAATGAGTTTAAATACCTCTCACAATTAATAATTGTGGCATAAATGTACAATGGATTCCCTTATAATCTGCCTGCGATTACCATGTGAAAATAAGCAGGAGGATTCCATTGAAATGAACTAGTTTATCACCAGCTGAAAATCTTATGCTAAAGATGTTGTGGCGGGTTTGGTATGTGGTTTGTAAAATATGGCAGACATGTTGAGTCTATTCAGCTTTGTGAATCCACTTGCCACTTGGACCGGATATAATGGTGGCAACATGTTGCCACTTTCACTTCTACTTTTACAAATCAGCCTGGCGTAGCAAATGATCCCCAGTGTGTGAATTTCAATTGAGCTGTCTTGAATAGACACCCCATCCTACCCCAGGGAGAGCCGCTAGCCAAGATGCAAAGTCATTCAGCAAATCAGCCACTTGTCATTGTTTGACAGTATTGCCTGGAACCTTTTTCAAGAGATTACTGTAAGGAGCCACATGTTAGATCAGGATTTCTGACCAAAATTTGGAAACACAGTAAGAACAATTCTACCCTCAAGCTATGCATGGGCACCTGTGACGCCATTTTTATTGGATGGCACTAACAGAAATGCTCAGAAGAGCCACATGGTACCACAGAGTAATCAGTTATTATTATTATTATTATTATTATTAATAATGTATTTATTGAGCACGGATGTAGCTTCAGGAAGCAACTGAGCACTTTATAATTCATAGGATAATGTGTAGGGTGAGGAAAGCAGAGAAATAAGGGAGCCGGGAGCTAGCAATGAGAGAGTTGAGGTGGGCACTTTGGCAGCAAGGAATCTACAAGCAACCAGGAAGGGAACCACAGGTTAGCAGATCACTCAGTCTCAGGTTCAGTGGGGAGTGGTGCGTGTGTGGACCTAAGTGTTACGTAATGTCCTTACTACTTATCCTCTCTGTAGGGAGAGGGAGGAGGTCATTGTGGCCCTTTTCGCCAAAGTGGAAATTGCATTGAGGGGAGCAGCTCCGATTGTTCATTTATGCAACAAAGAAAAATCCCATTTGTGCAATTGTAATCCTCTCCGCCATGTAATGGAAAAGCAAATACTAAAACACAGGCAAAATCGCCTTTACTTGTTGCTAGTCCAAAAAATGTGTGGAAAAGCACAAATGCTTCCTTCAATTACTAATAGTGAGAGTTATTTGCATGGACTATACCTGCTTATACCAGGTGATGAATTCAGACAGATTCTAAAGAGCGACTGATTTACTGTCATCATGAAAAGCTCATGTTGTCAGTAACTAGTCGGATTGCTCATGCAGTGTGAAAAAGGGGTTGGAAAGGGGGATGGAACAAAATTCTGCCCAGCTCTCCATCTGCACCAGACCACCATCAACGTACCATTACATTACCACCAGCAAATAAACCCAGGCTGGTGGTAATGCAGACTCATTTGCCAGGTGGAATAACATTTGCATTAAGAAGAGGGCATTATAAATCCGTCCAGCTTCCTAACTACTTCTCACAAATTGTTTCAAATCTGTGAAAATGGCTGTATAACTATACCTCCAATTTTACCGATCCGCGGGTCCCACAATATGATCCCTGATGCCTTTTAAAAAACCATTTTCTGACACCTTTTAAGGAGTGTCATGTTTTACACACTAGCAAAAGTTTCTTAAAATGAATCATTTACGCTGTGGACTGACGTTTGTGTTGCAGTGCATTACTTTCTAATAATCGGCCACTGTGCTACACAGTGAATGCATGCACGGCTCCCAAACTGGACACTAACATGACACTGGGATTTGGATCCGGAGATGCAATGCAAACATTTAGTTTGGTAAAGTAACACTTTTGTATGGCACCCCCAAGTGGGCTGAGCAAGGGGGCATGCCTAGGCAAAGAGTGAACAATGGTGACACTTATCTCTTTTGGATGCCAAACCGGCCACATTCTTTAATCTTACAGCAAACCATAAATACACTCCAAAAATGTGATGATACATATACTAGATCATATCCATAATCAACATTTCATACTGGCAAGTGGTCCAGGGGAACCCACGGATCTCCACCCCGCCGGGGCAGTGCATGGTGGTGAGACGATGTCCCCTCCCCACCATGCCCACATGGGAGGCATCACCGCGAGGCAACCCTCCTTTGTTATCAGGTCCAGCTTCCACCAGTCCTGCCAACCCCTCCCCCGCCGGGAGCCTCTGATCACTGTGCCCCATTCTGGCTCTGGTGTCCCCCAGAAAGGGATCTCAGTGTCCCCATGGTCCTCCCCCTCTCGCCTAACACCCCCTGTTCCCCTCCCCCAAAAGCAGGTTGGATGGGATGGGAAACGACTCTGAGGTGGCTTAGAGGGCTCCTAGGTGGCTGTGCAGACACGGCGATGGCAGTCAAGCAGGACGAGGCAGAGACTATGCTCACCTCATCCCCCGGGGGCTCTATTTAAGCCACCATGACTGGTGCTGCCACGCCCACCCCCAAAAAACCTGCTTCACCGGCCCCCGCTGGGGTGCTGGCTTAAAAAGGCATCCACTGGCTCCTTCTCCCCTGGCTGCCCCCTACCAGCCCAATCCGGTGAGCCCATAATGGCAGGGGTTCCACCTTCGTGGGCTGAGCAAAGGGGAATGCCTCGGTGAAGAGTGAACACACGTGACACGTATCTCTTTTGAATGCCAAACCGGCCACATTTTTTTATCTCACAGGAAATCATAAATGCACTCCAAAAATGTAATGTTACAAATACTACATGATATCCATAACCAACATTTCATACTGAAAAATGGTCCAGGGGAACCCATGGCTCTCGCCCCGCAGGGGCGTTGCATCATGGTGAGGCCCTGTCCCCTTCCCACCGTGCCCCAAACAGGAGGCATCACTGGGAGGCAGCCCCCCCTGTCTTACCGGGTCCAGCTGCCCACCAGTCATCCCCTGCCGGGAGCCTCCGGTCGCCATGCCCCATTCCGGTTCCAGAGCGTCCCGGAAAGGGATCTCAGTGTCCCCATGGTCCTCCCCCACTCGCCACAGGGGTGAGAACTCACACCAGTCCATGCACCCCTCCCCCAACAACTACAAATGATTTTATCCACTTCACAAAGTTCTGCCATAAAGGTTCAGTGCCCTGCCACGACAGATGCACCCTGTCCAGATGCATGGTTCCTGGGCCCCTAGGCAGGCTATTCCTGATGATGTGTAGGCACCCCAGGCGACCAGCTAATCGTGCTAGCTCATTTTTCAATTTACAGGCCGACAAGTGTAGAGGGTGTGCCGGCCCTGGACACCCCCAGGACAGTCTGTGAATGATCTGTGACTAACCGATCAAGCCCCTGGGGCAAACCTTGCCAAACCAAGCAAACAGAGATGTCAAGTGCCCTTCTCCAACATGCCAATGCCTTTTTTATAGCAGAACCGGAGAATGGCAGGGACTTTCCATGTAGCCCCGAAAAGAAACACATGGCTGCCATCTTTGTCCTGGCCACCTCAATTGACACCCCAGCAGACTCCTAGCAGCCTTCCTGTGGAAGATATCTCCCAGACCTTGCCCCATGTAAAATTCCCTGAATTCCAAGAATGCCCTCTCATATCCTCCTTTTGTCCTCCCTGATACTGATAGATTGACCAAGGTTGGTAGCTCGGGGCACCAAGCTCCCAAAGGGTCTCTGGGCAATATGTCATCACTAGGTCAGCCCCATCAAACAACCCTGGAACTCCTGCATTTTAAAACGGGACAAAGCATTGGCCGCATTATTCGGACATCAGGAACATGCTTCGTCCTCAAATGAAAATTGGCTTTTAGACACAGCAACACCAATCTCTTCAGCAATTTCAACACCATAGGACATTTTGCCTTCTGGCTATTGATTGAGCACACTACGGACATACTGTTGGACCAGAATACGACGTCCTTGTCCCCCAGCTCCTCTGCCCAAATAGACAGTGCCACTACAATGGGAGAGAGTTCCAAAAATGTTATATTCCTGCACAAACTCTCCTCCTGCCAGCTGTCCGGCCACTTCTGTCCACACCATTTTGTGCCCAAGATAGCCCCAAACCACACACTTGCAGCAGCATCCGTGAACAACTCCAACTGGTTGTTGTTTTCCAAGCTTTCTGGCCAGACCCGTATTTCATTGAAATCCCTAAAAAAATGGTCCGAAATCCTCAAGGCCTGTTTAAGCTCTTTTGAAAATCTGTTGTGGTGGTGTTGTTTCGTCAGTCCAGACATGTCCCCCGCAATGGAACGGGAGAAGGGCCTACCCGTAGGGATGATTCTGAGGGCAACATTCAACTGTCCTACCAAGCTCTACAGCTGGCCTAAGGTCACTTTCTTGGCCTCCAAACATGCAGATACCTCCCCCACCCTCCCTGAAAGCCCACACTTTTTTTTTGAGGCAGCCTGCATTCCCCTGCTTCCCAGTCAATTTCAATGCCTAGGAAACAAAGGGAGGTGGTGGGCCCTTCAGTATTGTCAGCAGTCAAAGGGCACCCCCATCGGTTCTGTCACCTCCTGGAATGTTTCAAAGCCCTGGCGCACTCCTTTGTGCCCCCCTTCCAATGAATAGGAAGTCATCTACATTTTTCAAAGGAAGCACAGAAAATAGAGCTCCCCATCGGTAAGCACTTGTAATAATAAAATGTGCCCCCCACTTGGAACACCAAGAGATGATAATCCTTGGGGTGCACTGACAACAACCGGAAGACAGCCTCAATGTCTGCCTTTGCCAGCAATGCCCCTTTTCCCAATTGTTGCAATCGAAGCACTGCATAATAAAAAGATGCATACTGTACAGTGCACAGGTCGCAATCAATGGCATCATTCACAGAGGCCCCTTTTGGAAAAGACAAGTTATGAGTCACCTATACTTTCCTGCTTCTTTTTTTGGGACAATCCCTAGTGGATAACAGACCCAATCCCCCAGTGACGGAACCAGAAATAGCCCTGCCACCCTCCCCAACTTGACTTCCTTTGCCCCTTTATCCAACAGTATCATTGGTTGTGCCCGAGTGGATCTCTGATCCTCCGTCACTGGTGGGTGTGCAACCCCTCGACCAGTATCCTAAAACCCTGTGAAAAATCATTAACCGGCATGCATGCATCTTTTACCCGGGGATATCCGTTTGCCCACCCATGCCCTCAGCACCTCCACACATCCAGGTGAGGGTAATCCCACTAGTGGCACACTGAACACTGCACCCCTACGTCTGCTCATTGCTGCGTTTAATGCATTTAACTTCCCTGTGCCCTGACATCCCGCAAAATGAACTGAAAATTGAATTTGCAAACCGGCCTCCCGCTGGAGGATGTGTTGAAAGCCCAACATGCCCCTTTTTATCCCAGTTACTCCAGCTTCCCCTGTTGTTCCGAAAGGACTTGTGAACCACTTGCTGCTGGATGGGCGTGCAGCAGTGCATCTAGCCCACAAGTCCATTGCCCTATACCCCTAGTCAAGTGCAGCATTGCCAGCCTTTGCACTCATAAATCTCTCGTCGTACACTAACCAGGCACCAGATATACAATCATGATACATGGTTAAAACCAGGTGGTTATAAGACCACAATTCTTGACTCAGCTCTGGGCATTTTTCCAGTAGTATGGCTGCAAATATCGAAAAGCCTGTTACCCAATTGGCTAACGATCTTTCCACAAATAATTTTTTGTCTTTTCCCCTCACTCTTTCCATCTTTGCATTCCTCCACCGTTCTATAATCCAAGAGAGAGAATATGTCAATGTACTTTTCTTTCCATATTTTTTCTTTTGTTCCCAGAACATGCCAGGCTAAAATACCAGGAGCTGTTGTCAACAATGGTGCAGAGGCTTCCCTTGCCTGCTCGCCCCAGCCCAAGGTTGCCCCTGTGCCTGCTGTCATTGTTTCTTGCACTCTCACTCCACCTGCATTATTTCCCACACTCCCGGATGCCTGTGACTGCTCACCTGTTCCCCCATGGATGCTCATTTTTGGTCCTGCATGGGCACCGGCCCCTCCTTGCACGCCCAACGGGGCTGGCATTCCTGCCCCTGCGCCTTGTTTACACTGGGCACTGGCCCCCCTTTGCAGCTGTGCTTGCTGAACTGGGGCATTCCCAGCTGGTAACACCCAGCCTCCCTGTGGTGACCCTCCTTGTCACCCCACCACTACTTGTGGAAGGGCCCCCTATTTCCCCACCTTGATACCTATAAGATGGGAGGCCACACCCAAAGCCCAACCCAAGTCCCTCATTCGTCCGCCATGACCCTGTCTGAGCCGGAACCCCCTGTCCTCAAGAGGGTCCTTACAGACCCATGTTTACATTGCCCCTCGCCTCTCAGGTTGCGTTATTTACCCCCACTTGTGTGCCTCCCTGAAAGAGACCCCTTTGCCCCCAGAGGGACCTGAGAGACCCATGCTCATATTAGCGCTGGCCTGCAAAAAACCTCTCTTGCCCCCAAAGGTTCTAGCCAGACCCATGCTCCATTGCCCTCTGTAACCATTGCTGCATTATTTGCCCCTGTGTGTGGGGTGCTGACAGCCTGTGTCACCTGGCCCCCATTTTCTGCCATAAATGAATTGCTAGCTACCTGGGATTGCATGGGTGGCACAACCGGTACACAACAGTGGACGGTGCAGCAGCCCTTCTCCGCCCCTCCTCTTTTTTGCTGGGGGAAAAGCTGCATTCTTCAACCTTGGCCTCAAGGATAGGGGCTCCACTGAGTCGACCCCCACCCCAGCCTGAGACCCCTCAGTATGCCCTGCCCCCATGCTATCTGGAAGTAGCGTAAATGATGGAGATTCTTATGATCTGTCCAGAGGGATAATGTATCCCGCAACGATAGCTGCCAAGTCCTGCAGTCTATGAAATGCGTCAACTCTCGTCAAGCTAGATGGGTGCACTTCTTTGCGCAATACGACTTTCGAATTACATACCAGCCTGGAAGTCAAAATACCCTGGCTGACGCTCTCTCTCTCACAAGGGGTCTTCAGACATCATCGTAAACCACCCACCTGAACGTCTGTTTCCCAGGAACAGGAATCGTGGCACACTTGAAGACCTTCTTGCAGCAAGTCAAGGAAGCCACCGTCCTTTGGCTGCCTTTTATCCCCAGGGACTCAGCCACCTTACTAGAAGATAAGGCGGGTCTGCTGTTTCGGGGCCACTGCCTATTTATACCCGCGCAACCACTGCGCCCAACGATCCTGGGCTGGTGTCACGACAACAAGACTGCCGGTCATAGGGGACAGTCAGGAACCTTAGACCTAGTCTGTCACTCCTTCTGCTGGCCTAACTTAAGGATGGACGTGGAGGAGTATATACAATTGTGCCCCACCTGTGCCCCACCTGTGCCAGGAGCAAGCACATCCCTGGTGAACCAATTGGTCTGTTGGAACGAGTACCCCTTCCATCTCTTCCTTGGAGCCACACTCCTTTATAGTGGATCTCCCGGTGTCCCGGTCTTGTACCTGTATCATGGTCACGGTCGATACTCTGACCAAGATGGCTCACCTTTCTCCTCTACCTGGTGTTCCCACTGCTGCAGAAATGGCTGAAGTCTTTGTTCGGGACATATTCCGGCTCCATGGCCTACCCGATAAAATCCTGTCGGACAGAGGGAGTCAATACACCTCCAATTTCTGGAAAGCTTTATGCTGACTACTGGGTAGAGAGAGCCCTGTCTTCAGGGTTTCATCCCCACACCAACAGGCAGACGGAATGGCTTAACGCAACCCTGGAGCAATATCTTAGGTGCCACATTAACCAACAACAGAACAACTGGGTGCCTCTATTACCTACGGCAGAGTATGGCAGAATTTGCAAACAACAACTCCAAACACCCTGCCATAGGTGCCTCTCCATTTTACTGCACTTATGGACTTCATCCTCGTAGCATTTTTCCACCACATGTTGGCCCAACCAACGTACCAGCTATAGAGGCCACGTTGTCCAAGATTATGGAAGCCCACAGATCCGCTAAACTCAGCCTGGAAGCCAGCCAAAGGGCATAAAAGGCCCAAGCCGATCAACACCCCAGATGGTGTCCTGACTGGAAGGTGGGCTCACAGGTCTGGCTTTCTACTAAGTTCTTGCCTCGATGGGTTCACACTTCTAAACATTCTCCTCGCTTTTTGGGTCCATTCTCTATTTCATCCAAAGAAGACACTGTGGCTTACAGGCTAAAACTGCCTTCTAATCATAGCAGCATTCACCCGGTCTTTCACTCCTCTCTTCTCAAGGCCTTTGTTCCTGATGCTTCCCGTAGGCCAGTCTCTGACCTTACATACCTCCAAGGAGACCCCGAGGTTGAATACGAGGTCTCACACATTTGTGACTCCCGATACCGTTGGGGTCAGCTTGAGTATATGGTCAGTTGGAAGGGGTACTCACAGTCGGAGGATTCCTGGGAATCTGCTTCCTTTGTCCATGCCCTGGCTTTAGTTAGCAAGTACCATAGAGCCCATCCGGGGAAGCCCGGGCACAGGAGGGGGCATACTGTCATGCGCCTAGGGCATGGCGCAAGTGGAGATTAGGCATCCATTAAGCTGTTGCAACACGTCGTTCACGTTCTCTGGGTGACGGTCTAGTCTTTCTCCTGTCATGGCCGCTTCCGTGAGGCTCTTAGGTTTCGAACTCCCGCCAGCCGGCGCGTTGCAATCGCTTCGTATCGTGCTCTTCTTTGTGGTCACAGGCTAGTTTGTTTTTCGCCTTTGTTCATCACATGAACACTCTTTCCTTTTTCCAACCTGACCTGGGGTTGCCGGCCTCTCCGCCCGCTCCCTTCTTTGCGGTCTCCTTCCCCGCTGCTATCTCTCTCTCTCTCTTTCATTTTCCCCTTTCTCTTGGGGGCTTCCACCCCGGTCTCTCCCGCCTCTCGCTTCCTTGATTGGCTTTCCCTCGATATTTCATCTCTCCGCATGGCGCTCCTCTCGCCTCGCCCCTTCTCTGGCATCTCTCTTACCTTAGATTCTCTCTGGCAGTGCTTGTCTCCCTCAGAGTCATTCTACTCACCTTCGTTTGCTGCTGCGCAGAGGATACTCCTGCCCTCGCTTGGTCGGCTTGTGAATATGTTCTAGACCTGAGCCTACCTTCTAGGATCCTTTGATGTCATCACTATCCTTGGTACGCAATGGGCCACTCCGGACTGCTACCATCCTCGCTTCCAGAACCACTGCTTAACCCTCAGCGTTTGGTGCACTTCATCCTACCTGCGCTAAAAGATAAGGCAGACGTCACAGCCACAGGTTCTCTGCCATACAGGGTTTTTTTGGGCCACTGTGGTTTCCTCCCAGGGTTGGGCCTCTCTTCACAAAAACGGAAAGGATTACTGTCCTAGACAGCACCTGACCCAGAGCAGCGCTGACACCAGTGACACAGGTGAGGAGGAAGGGGAGAGTATCAGGACGAGGAAGACGAGAAGGGGTTTGACAATTTACCGCAATTTTCATCTTTGGCTGCGCATTATTTGATCAGTTCAACCCAATGCTTGAAACTGTTTTGACACACGCACAATTTATATCAAGTGATTTGCGTTAATGACATTGGCCCAGAAAAGTGTACATCATTTGAGTCATACACAAACATGTGTCTTTCCTACTGGCTTTTATCAGTTGTGAGATTGGATGTTGCTGTAATATATTTTCACCCATATCCCTCGATACCTGCATCACGTAATTTGGAGGATTTTGAGTCCCCGGATTCATACCTGATAATACTTGAATGAATGAATTGGAAATCTAAGGGGATCATAGTACACATTGTTAATGCGCTGTTTATCGCTTCTAGGATCTGCCACATCTTCCTGGGCAAGTTGAGGAAACCTACCCTGACTTGGTGAGCCTGTTTAAATAGAAGAGCATAAATAATTTGAGATACTGTTGAGTATTTATATGAACTTTATTTCTCTTTATATCTTACTTTAGAGTCAAATGAAGGTCAACACATAGCCAGGCCGATTGCAATTATGTGCCCAATCACAGTTTTGCCAGTCTGGTAAAATTGCTGGTATAGTTACCGGTAATTCCGTCCCTGGCAATTTTACCAGACCAACAAAACACAGCTTTGCCAGTGGGGGCACTGATATACCTCCAGCCAAGAGCTGAAGGCAAATCAGGCCCCTACGGCAAATAAATGCCAAAATGACTGCCACCGTATTATCAGTGCTGGTAATTCTGGCAAGCCCATCCATGGAGTCCTATTGGACTCCATGGAATGGGGATTTACCTCCCTTTCTGCCATTTGTAATATCGTGGTAATTCCAGGATATTAGGCAGCGGAAACGGTAGGGGCACTTTGCCGGTATCCCTCTGGAATTAGCAGCGGGATACCGGTGTCAATGAAAGACTAAATTATCCCGAAAGCTTTGCATATTTTGAAAAACAAAGACAAGGATATTCATATAACCTATTAAAAATGTACTGGCAATTCAAATAACTGCTTCTGAGGCATTCATTTTATAATTATTATTCCTTTTCAACGTATGTTTAATTAAAAAGATATGGACCGTTCTTCTAGCATACAAAATATAATCTGTTACAATTGGGATTCTGTCCACACTAACACCTTTTTTCTGATACAATCCTAAAAAACCATTTCTGCCTCCCCAGGAATTATTTAGCATCTGTTTTCTCCCCAGGCAGAAATAGCACAGAGAGGAGAGGCTCCATTTGTACTCTTGTGCTACAAAGCTCTGGCCGTGCAACGTTCATTATTTTGAAATGGAGTGCAAATAAACATGTAAAACCTGTCAGTTACAGGGTTTACAGGTTCTTTTTTCACTCTCAGTCAAATGAGTTTAAATACCTCCCACAATTAATAATTGTGGCATAAATGTACAATGGATTCCCTTAGAATCTGCCTGCGATTACCATGTGAAAATAAGCAGGAGGATTCCCTTGAAATGTACTAGTTTATCACCAGCTGAAAATCATATGCTGAAGATTTTGTGGAGGGTTTGGTATGTGGATTGTAAAATATGGCAGACATGTTGAGTCTATTCAGCTTTGTGAATCCACTTGCCACTTGGGCCGGATATAACGGTGGCAACATGTTGCCACTTTCACTTCTACTTTTACAAATCAGCCTGGCGTAGCAAATGATCCCCAGTGTGTGAATTTCAATTGAGCTGTCTTGAATAGACACTCCACCCAACCCTGGGGAGAGCCGCTAGCCAAGATGCAAAAGTCATTCAGCAAATCAGCCACTTGTCATTGTTTGACAGTATTGCCTGGAACCTTTTTCAAGAGATTACTGTAAGGAGCCACATGTTAGATCAGGATTTCTGACCAAAATTTGGAAACACAGTAAGAACAATTCTACCCTCAAGCTATGCATGGGCACCTGTGACGCCATTTTTATTGGATGACACTAACAGAAATGCTCAGAAGAGCCACATGGTACCACAGAGTAATCAGTTATTATTATTATTATTATTATTATTATTATTATTATTATTATTACTATTATTATCATTATTAATAATGTATTTATTGAGCACGGATCTAGCTTCAGGAAGCAACTGAGCACTTTATAATTCATAGGATAGTGTGTAGGGTGAGGAAAGCAGAGAAATAAGGGAGCCGGGAGCTAGCAATGAGAGAGTTGAGGTGGGCACTTTGGCAGCAAGGAATCTACAAGCAACCAGGAAGGGAACCACGGGTTAGCAGATCACTCAGTCTCAGGTTCAGTGGGGAGTTGTGCGTGTGTGGACCTAAGTGTTACGTAATGACCTTACTACTTATCCGCTCTGTAGGGAGAGGGAGGAGGTCATTGTGGCCCTTTTCGCCAAAGTGGAAATTGCATTGAGGGGAGCAGCTCCGATTGTTCTTTTATGCAACAAAAAAATCCCATTTGTGCAATTGTAATTATCTCCGCCATGTAATGGAAAAGCAAAGACTAAAACACAGGCAAAATCGCCTTTACTTGTCGCTAGTCCAAAAAATGTGTGGAAAAGCACAAATGCTTCCTTCAATTACTAATAGTGAGAGTTATTTGCATGGACTATACCTGCTTATACCAGGTGATGAATTCAGACAGATTCTAAAGAGCGACTGATTTACTGTCATCATGAAAAGCTCATGTTGTCAGTAACTAGTCTGATTGCTCATGCAGTGTGAAAAAGGGGTTGGAAAGGGGGATGGAACAAAATTCTGCCCAGCTCTCCATCTGCACCAGACCACCATCAACGCACCATTACATTACCACCAGCAAATAAACCCAGGCTGGTGGTAATGCAGACTCATTTGCCAGGTGGAATCACATTTGCATTAAGAGGAGGACATTATAAATCCATCCAGCTTCGTAACGCCTTCTCGCAAATTGATTAAAATCTGTAAAAATGGCAATATAAATGTACCTCCATTTTTACCGATCCGCGGGTTGCACAATATGATCCGTAATGCCTTTTAAAAAAAAAAGTTCTGACACCTTTTAATGAGTGTCATGTTTTACACACTAGCAAAAGTGTCTTAAAATGACATTTACGGATTTATGCTGTGGACTGACGTTTGTGTTGCAGCGTATTACTTTCTAATAATCGGCCACTATGCTACATGGTGACTGCATGCACGGCTCCCAAACTGGACGCTTACATGGCACTGGGATTTGGATCCGGAGATGCAGAGATACAATGGAAACATTCAGTTTGTTAAAGTAAAAACTGGAAGATTTACTAACAACGAGGGCAGAAGGACTCCTTTTCAGGACAAAAATGTGAGAAAAATGTGACCAGCTTCTGGCTCACCGTCTACGAGTAATGGAGAATGAAAAGACTATAAGTGCAATTGAAAATGGAGATGGGATTGTGACTCATGAGCCTATGGAGATTAATGAAACCTTCAAAGAATATTATTCCAACCTGCACACATCTGAGGTGCATGTGAGTCGTGAAGATGTGAAGCACTATGTAAGTGGGTGTAAATTGAAAAGGCTAGTGTCCAAATACAGAATTTGTCTTGAGAAGGACTTGAGTGTGGGGGAGCTCAAAAGAGCAGCAAGTGTGCTGAACTCAGGCAAATGCCCAGGGCCGGATGGACTACCAGCCGAGCTATACAAAATCTTTCCAGATGAGGTTTTCATACTTTTGCAAGCCATGCTCCACTCATCATTAAAAGAAGGCAGGCTGCCGGACACTACTAAACATGCCTCTATTTCCCTTTTCCTAAAGGAGGGAAAATCTTCAAATAAAACCAGCAGATATAGACCCATAAGCTTGATGAACACAGACAATAAAATCTTTGCCAAAGTCTTAGCGTTAAGGCTGGAACACTTCTTACCTGATATTATAGATCAGAGTCAAACCGGGTTTGTAAAAGGAAGGCCTTGCCTCGGAGAATATGCAAAGGCTACTGTTGACATTGTACGAAAGCAGGGAACATCTGTAGGATGTGATGGTGTTATTGTTGGATGCAGAGAAGGCATTCGACAGAATTGAATGGGAGTACCTTTAGGCAGCCACAGACGGCTTTTGATTTGGGGAAAATATGGTAGAATGGATTAGACTTTTATACTTGTGTCCAACAGCTAGTGTGAATACCAATGGCCTTTTATCTGAGGTATTTGAACTTAATAGGGGAACAAGACAAGGCTGTTCCCTCTCGCCCATATTATTTGTCCTTGCAATGGAGCTTCTAGCTGTTAAGATCAGAGAGGACAGAGTAATTGACGGTGTACATTATGGTGAAGCCTGCCTGTAAGTGAGGCTTTATGCCGATGATATGCTGTTGGTTCTTCAAAACATTGATTCTTCTGTCCCAGCATTGATTGAGCAAATTGATGTATTTCACAGCATCTTAGGATACAAAATCAATTGGACGAAAATCGAAGCATTGCCAGCATCAAACTCCTATTCGGACTTGAAACTGAAGATCTTTGGTTTTACCTGGTGTCCAGATAAGATGTGCTACATTGTGGTCTGGCTGACTAAAGACGTGTCTAAAATGATGGAGGTAAATCTTTCATACATTACCAAAAACTTAGAGTCAGACTTAAAAATATGGAATGAGCTTAAATTAAGCCTCTGGGGAAGAGTACATGTGATTAAAATGACTTCAACACCAAGAATAAATTATATACTTGCAGATCAAAAAGAGCTTTTTTAGGAAGATTGAGAGCCTGATCCAATCCTTCCTGTGGGATGGCAAACAGCCTAGTTTAAAACTGTGGAAACTACAACTATCCCAGGAGAGTGGTGGCTTGGGTGTTCCAGTCTTTGAAAACTATCATCTGGCGTTTGGTCCTCAGCATTTAGTTCCTTTCATAGAGAATTCTGCGGATATCTGGACACAAGCTGAGGCGATTAGATCTTCTCTGTTGTCCCATAGAGCAATTTTAATGTTGGTGGATGGGGGAGGCTGTAAATCATCACCACCAACCACAGTTAAAAGGGCATGTTGGAAGGATCTTCTGAGGAAAAGCAAGATGGAAGTAGTTGGGAGCTGTATTACTTCAGTCTGGTTGAATCCAGACATAAAGCTGGATGGGAAATCCCTACTCTGCTTAACTGGCTGCTGGCCGGCATACAATGGCTGGAAGATCTTGTGGAGGGCCAAAAATGGATTAGCTCTAAGAAATTAGCTTGTGAAAAGGTTCTCAAAGACTGCACACTGGGGGAATGTAAAAAGCTGAAGAAAGCTCTAGTGAACAAGGTCCCTGAGGCTGGGAAAGGTTGGCATGTCTGGTTAAGAGAATACAAATCAGAAGGACACTTGGCCTCTGAGGTGTACAAGAAATTGGAGCAGTATAGGGATCCGAATAAAGATCTATGGTCAGAAACACTAGGATCAGAAATGACCGAGGAAAGGTGGAGGAATGTGTGCAGGACTGTGGCCCTCACCTCTTTGAACTTGGGGGAAAGGTGTCGCCAAATCAAAATACTAAATCGGATTTTTTGGACACCACAAAAACTGTTTGCAAGAGGTCTACTTGATTCAGATGCCTGTTGGAGGTGTAAGCACCTCTGTGGTACATCGGAACACATGATCTGGAATTGTTATGAATTGGGAAGATTCTCGAGAGAGGTCACATCAAGAATGAATAAGGTTCTTATTATGAACGAAGACTGACTACGAATCTATAAATTTGGGTGAGGAAGTCTTAGTGGAAGATCTTTCTTACGCACAACAACAGGGCAGCAAATTCCACAAATCAAATAATTCTGAGGAAGTGGAAAAGTGATGAAACACCAATTATGGCAGAAAGGTTATCTGACCTAAAACAAATGTCAAGAATGGAGAAAATCATACTTCGCAAAGGCAAGAAAAATAACTTATTTGATCAGATCTGGTGAAGGTTTTCAGATATGTAAAGTATTTGTGTATATTCCTTTCCTCATTTGAATCTGTTGGTAATTCCTGTACATTTCCTGAAGTGATGTTAATATTTCCTTTCAATTTGTAGGGCTCCCTAAATATGATGAATTCAGTTCTAAGCTTGCTTTTGTATTATTGATATTATAATGGTTAACATTTGTCTTGAAATTTACTTTGTATACAAATGCAATAAACATATAAATACAAAAGAAAGTAACACTTTTGTATGGCACCCCGAAGTGGGCTGAGCAAGGGGGCATTCCTAGGCAAAGAGTGAACACTTGCGACACTTATCTCTTTTGGATGTTAAACCGGCCACATTTTTTTATCTTGCAGCAAACCATAAATGCACTCCAAAATTGTGACGTTACATATACTACATCATATTCATAACCATTATTTCATAATGGGAAGTGGTCCAGGAGAACCCATGGCACTCCACCCCACCATGCCCACATGGGAGGCATCACCGGGAAGCAGCCCTCCTTTCTTACCGGGTCGAGCTGCCCCCCGGACCCGCCACCCCCTCCCCACCGATCGCTGTGCCCCATTCTGTCTCTGGAGTCCCCCAGAAAGGGATCTCAGTGTCCCCGTGGTCCTCCCACTCACGCCTAACCCCCCTGTACCTCTCCTCCAAAAGCAGGGTGGATGGGATGGGAAATGACTCTGAGGTGGTTTCGAGGGCTCCCAGGAGGCTGTGCAGGCATGGCGATGGCAGTCAGGCAGGGCGAGGCAGAGACTATGCTCACCTCATCCTCCGGGGGCTCTATTTAAGCCCCCATGACTGGTGCCGCCATGCCCACCCCCAAAAACCTGCTTTGCCAGCCCCCGCTGGGGAGCCGGCTTAAAAAGGCATCCACTGGCTCCTACTGCCCTGGCCACCCCCTGCCAGCCTAACCCAGCGACCCCGTAATATCAGGGTTCCACCTTTGTGGGCTGAGCAAGGGGGAATGCCTAAGCAAAGAGTGAACACAAGTGACACATATCTCTTTTGGATGCCAAACTGGACAAATTGTTTTTATCTCACAGGAAACCATAAATACACTCCAAAAATGTGATGATACATATACTACATCATATCCATAACCAACATTTCATACTGGCAAGTGGTCCAGGGGAACCCATTGCTCTGCACTCCGCTGGGGCGTTGCATGGTGGTGAGTCCCAGCCCCCTCCCCACCATGCCCCACATGGGAGGCATGACCGGGAGGCAGCCCCCCTTTCTTAATGGGTCAATCTGCCCCCCGGTGCTCTCCTGCAGGGAGCATCCGGTCGCCATGCCCCATTCCGGCTCTGGAGTCCCCCGGAAAGGGATCTCAAGTGTTCCCATGGTTCTCCCCCACTCGTCACAGTGGTGTGGACCCACCGGTCTATGCCCCCCCCCGCTCCCAACAACTGCAAAAGGTTTTATCCAGTACACAAAGTTCTGCCATAAAGGTTCAGTTCCTTGCCGCAACAGATGCACCCCGTCCAGATGCATAGTTCTCGGGCCCCTCAGCAGGCAATTCCTGATGATGTGTAAGCACCTCAGGCGACCAGCTAACTGGGCTAGCTCGCTTTTCAATTTACAGGTTGGTATGTTTAGAGGGCGTGCCGGCCCTGGACACCTCCAGGACAGTCTGGTAATGATCTGTGACCAACTTATTAAGGCCCTGGGGCAAACCTTGCCAAACCAAGCGAACAAAGATGTCAAGTGCCCTCCTCCAACAGGCCAATGCCTTTTTTTATAGCAGAATTGGTGAATGGCAGGGACTTTCCATGTAGCCCTGAAAAGAAACCCATGGCTTCCATCTTTGTCCTGGCCAACGCAATTGACGGCCCACTAGAGTGCAGGTGACCCAGGAAACTCCTAGCAGCCTTCCTGTAGAAGATATCTCCGAGACCTTGCCCCATGTAAAATTCCCTGAATTCCAGGAATGCCCTCTCATATCCTCTTTTTGTCCTCCCTGATACTGATACCTGGACCAAGGTTGGTAGCTCCGGGCACTAAGCTCCCAAAGTGTCTCTGGGAAATATGTCATCACTAGGTCAGCGCCCATCAAACAATGCTGGAACTTCTGCATTTTAAAAAGGGGCAAAGCATTTGCCGCATTATTGTGGACACCAGGAACATGCTTCTCCCTAAAATGAAAATTGGCTTTTAGACACAGCAACAACAATCTCTTCAGCAATTTCAACACCATAGGACACTTTGCCTTCTGGCTATTGATTGAGCACACCACGGACATACTGTCAGACCAGAATATGACGTCCTTGCCCCCTAGCTCCTCTGCCAAATAGACAATGCCACTACTATGGGAAAGAGTTCCAAAAATGTTATATTCCTGCACAAACCCTCCTCCTGCCAGCTTTCCGGCCACTGCTGTCCACACCATTTTGTGCCCAAGATAGCCCCAAACCAAACACTTACAGCAGCATCCGTGAACAACCCCAACTGGTTGTTGTTTTCCAAGCTTTCTGGCCAGGCCCGTACCTCATTGAAATCCCTAAAGAAAACTGTTGCAAATCCTTAAGGCTTGTTTAAGCTCTTTTGAGAATCTGTTGTGGTGGTGTTGTTTCGTAAGTCCAGATATGGCCCCTGCAATGGAACCGGAGAAGGGCCTACCCATAAGGATGATTCTGAGGGCAACATTCAACTGTCCTACCAAGCTCTACAGCTGGCCTAAGGTCACTTTCTTGGCCTCCTAACATGCAGATATCCCCCCCCCCGAAAGCCCACACTTTTTTGTGAGGCAGCTTACATTCCCCCATTACACAGTCAATCTCGATGCCCAGGAAACAAAGGGAGGTGGTGGGCCCTTCAGTATTGTCAGCAGCCAAGGGCAACCCCATCATTTCTGCCACCTCCTGGAATGTTTCCAAAGCCCTGGCGCACTCCTTTGTACCCCCCTTCCCATGAATAGGAAGTCAACCCGGTAATGCAGGACCCGCGACCCGACACATTCCTTCTTGACCACCCACTCATGGAATGTGCTACATTTTTCAAAGTAAGCACATGAAATAGAGCACCCCAACGGTAAGCATCTGTCATAATAAAATTCGCCCCCCACTTCGAACCCCAAGAGATGATATTCCATTAGGGTCCACTGGCAACAACTGGAAGACATCCTCAATATCTGCCTTTGCCAGCAATGCCCCTTTTCCCAATTGTTGCAATCGAGGCACTGCAGAATCAAAAGATGCATACTTTTGTCGGGGGGGGATTCTGCCGGGGTCGGCCGGGCCGTCCGCAGACCTCCGGGCAGGGAGGCCCCAACTCCTCCCGTGTATATCTCGGATCGAGACAGAGTATGAGGCACACACAAGGAGCAAGGCAACTTCTGCCGTTTATTATGCAAACGGCAGGGATGGGTCAAGGAGCGTACGCGTTCGTCCTGACACACACACAATAGTGGGGCTCGCAGGCCCTTTTTACTACATTATGACGCGCTACTTGCGTCATTCCAAAAAGTTACCAAAAGAACCTATCGCCACTCTTGATTGGTTGCTCGAGTGGTGGGGTTAGTATAGTACGCATATAGAGAATGATATTAGTGGTTAAGATGTAGTCAGGTGGTATATCTGGGTTGTCCCTACAATTAGATACATAAGAATTGTTACATGAAGACCCCTGAGGATTGGCTAACGTTACTGACGTCTGAGATAAGAACCTCATGTTCTGATTGGTGCATCCGTGAGCTCCCCAGCCTGGGACCACCGTTGTTCCCAGCACACGGTGCACCTGTGGTTGCAACAGTGTTTCAATATGGGTACGTGCAGGCAATGTGAGGATTTATTCATAGGTGGGAGACTGACCGTTCCCACTGTAGCAGGTGTCCATTGAGCCTTTCAAGTGTGTCGGCCTGCGTCTCGTAGCGAGGTACCCAGACGCCTTTTCTCTCCTGGGTTTTGGCATCTCGTCAGGTTCGGCTTGGTCACGTGGGGAGGGACCGTGTTTGAGGCATAATTCTGCACAATTAATATTGTTTTTCCACTGTATGTCTGGTTTAATTTGCAGATATGATTTTAACATTGGTACGTGGAGTGCGAGGTTGCAACATCGTGCCTTTGAAGATTTGTTTCTTGACTGTGGGTTTGCAACATTACGACCTTGGCTGGTTGCTCCACTGGGTTCTTTCTGCAGGCTCAGCAACCTGACTTTTGCTTTGTTAATGTCCACGGGAACTCTTGCTTGAGGCCTACTTGGGCCTGGTGCACGAGTAATCCATTTAGTGCATGGATGCTTTAGGTTATAGTGGCATACAGTTTCATGGCCAGTATCGTGTTTCCATTATATCTCTCATGATGGTAACGGGTTTCAAGAGAAGCGTGAGCAAGCGTTATAAATGAGCTCATGGTGCGTCTTGCGTTTCTGCATTCTGAAAGCCTATGTAAAAATAATAAAGATGCATGTCCGTGAATAAGCCTGTCGCCTACGTCAGAGCACTGAGTATGTTCTTCGTGTAGATTGGTGTGGAAATGTTCAGCGTGTATAATAGTTCAGCGGTGCTTCCCGTTATCTAGGTCGTCATGGCATCTCTAACGATGTGTAGATTTCAGTCTAGTTGGTCCGTGCCGCAGGTGCCGGCATGGCCAGTGCGGGCTGTTGGGCAGGCAGATGGACACATCCGTATGTTTCTGTACCAGGGTATTTGGTCATCTGGTAAATGGGCAAACTCTTCTCGTGGCGGGTGTCTGGGCCGCGACCCTCTAGGCCAAGCGCGAGAGGTGAAGGACGGGAGTCTGGTTTTCCATTCTCCCACTTCAGTCCCCCCTCTGGTCGACTTGTCGACCACAAACATATCCTTCTCGTTATCTCCTCTTACTCTCCATATCTTGGTTATCCCTCCGAGATGTCCATAATGGTTTACGTGATCTTCAAATGACCAATACATGTATTCGCATGTTCCTCCAGGAGTACAGTACACCCATCTTCCTATGTAGCTCCTAGGGTTCCTTGGGTTCTCGATCTTCACTGATGGTGGGTCTAGATGATTGGCGATGATTTGGGTGCGCAACTTCTCCCTTTCGTGTATTATCACACCTGTGTGCTGGCCGTCATCCGCTGGCATCAAGGGGTGCATTCCCACCATTTCCAGCAACTCATCAGTTGAGCGCGCCTTCCGGGCTTTCCAAAATCTAATTATTATCAGTGCAGCTCCAGCCAAAATAGCACATCCCACTATTATTTTCAGTCCATCTGACAGCCAAGATGGCATCCATGACCATAATAGTGAAAACCAGCTTTTATCCTTGTTTACGCCGTTACTTTCGTCCATCATTTTGGAGTGCATCTGGGCCAATTGTGAAACTGCTTCTGTTAGTGTACCATTGTCGGCATCGTTGGCAGGTATGAACGTGCAGCATGATTGTCCTATCTTTGCACAAACTCCTCCTTCCATTGCTGTGAGAAGGTCCAATACATATCTGTTCTGTAGTGCTACCATCCTTACAGCTCGCAGCTCCTCTTTAATTGCGTTAAACCCATTTACTGTCGAATTTATGGTCATCATTAGTTCCCATCTGGTTATTTGCAGCCATTTTGCGTTTGCGTATGCCTGCAGTCCCGGATGTATTATTGAGGAGAAGAACATTGCTGCTCTGCTGAATAGTCTGTGTTCTGGCGGTATTGATGTTAGTTCCGTTTCCGACCTTCCCCACAGATAATTTCCTGTTAATGGCTCTCCTTGTCTTTTTCTCCTGTTTAGGACAGTATCATTGCTGTTGGTCCTGTTTTCTTGCTCCTTCTGGAGTGGTGCAGATCTCTTTCTTCTCCTGTCTCCTTCATCCATTTTCGGAAATTTCGCCACATCGACATGCTTCTTAGGTACCACTAGTGATGGTACATTGACGTGTACCATTGTGCACACACCACTCCACAGGGGAGGCAGTGTATGATATGCCTTTTCTCCACAGGCCCAATAATGGTCCATTATTACTGCTGTTCCCGCTCCCCCCTCAGGTAACTCCATCACACTTGCACAATTGGTGTTATATCCCACGTCCACCTCTCCTTTATGCTGGTAACATACTTTGGGCGCAGTCAATGGTAATATAGTTATCGGGTCTTCATCTTCTTCTACCCACGTGAGCATTGGTACATACTTGATCCATGTCGTCCAACATCGATGATTGTGTGTCTCGATGGTTGAGATAGTTTCTTTTGTTACCATGTTGCTGCCAACCACTCCTATCTCCCAGCTGGTACCCAGGAACACCTTTCCTGTTATCGTCAGTAATGGCCTCTCCCAGCATCCTTGTTTACCCGGAACTTCCGTGGCGTACCAATCACATGGTAGATACTGCAGTGTTACCTTCTTTGTTTCTCCTTTTTCAGGGCCACTTGTTATGTATCTGAATGCTTCAGCATGTAAACTGGTCTTGTGATAACTCAGATAGGTCTTGAGGAAGTTGTTTTCATATGGGTATGAGTCTCGTGTTTTCCATGTCATGTGCACTACTGTTCCTTGGAATCTTCCTTTCGTTTGGAACAGGGCCAAATATATTATGCACTGTGCTGTTTTTTCATCTATTTCTGTGGCAACAAATGTTCGTGAAGCGCTCATGGCGTATGGTATTAATGAGCAAACGTAACAGCTATCCTCAGTTGTCTGCTTACCAATGCGGGTCATGTGCTGGTACCATATGTTGTTTGTGACGTGTGCTGAATCTTGTACATAATTATCAATACCTTTATTGTCTGAGTATGTGCTGCGTTTAACTTTATTTCGCTTTTGTTCATTGTTACTGTTACCACCTGACGTAACACCTGTTGCAGCAGGGAGGTGGGGTACATTAGGTTTGGGTGCAGCAAAAAAACTCATAGCATAGCTGTACTGCCATACAGAGGCAGCCAAAACTCCGGTGATCATAAAAATCCCTATTATTTTTATTACATATGCTAACCTCACCGGCATTTTTGCTCTTACCTTGCTGCAGTCCTGGCAGCGTATTCTTGCGACGTTAAAGTTGCCCGCCTAAAAATTCTCAAAAAGTGCTTGTTATTAAATGTTAGTTTTGTTTCATTAAGCTCTCCCTATCAAATAGTCATTCAGTGCCCAGGTGAAGAGTTGCTCCCACGCTACTCTAAGTGATCGGTCTCTCAAGACCGGCAAGTATGGGCGGAGGTGGGGCATGTAATTTTCTATGGCCAGGAGGAAGGCCGTGTAGTATACACGTACCCTTTTCTTTTTTAAGTATGTTGGCCTTTTTATTTCGTATACAAATTGGTGTGACAATTCTTCTGGGTAACTATCGTCTGGCAGCACCATCTACGCCTGCACACTGAATTTGTTAGATAACTTTTCTTAACAATACAATATTACGCAGCTCCTGTATGTGCGAGAGAAAAAGAGAACATTCACGTGTTTACATGTGTATTGGTGCAAGCGAAGTCCTTAGTTTTTATTACAATTGTATTTAGTAGTCAATGGGGGGGGGGGTTTGCTCAGATGGCGGGAGCAGTTTTACTCTTTGAACGTGTGACCATGGGGTGGGCAGTGTGGGGATCACCCCCTTCTTCGTCCGTTATTCTCTCCGAGGGAACAATTGGGTCGTTGTCTGTGGTTGTGTTTTCTTCCGCTGCCGGGGATGTTGTTGGCGTTTTTCCAATGGACCTGTCGTTGGCGCTGGGGCGGGTCTGCAGTTTGTAGATTTTTACATCATGCAGGTGGTTCCACGCACGCTTATCCTTTAGTTTTACTGCTCTTGTTGATACGTCCTCTACTAAATGGGGGCCAGTGAACCTCTGCTGGTTCCACTTTCTATTAAAATTTCGAAGTAGTACGTGGTCACCTTTGGCAAGTTGGCACAAGTTCTCCTTTCCCAATTCTGTATTTTCGTCTATTTCTTGGTTGCTGGTGGACCCGCCCCGTGTGCGCTCGAGCTGTTGAGACACAAACACAACGCTAGTAATCAAAGAAGACACATATTGATACATTTCATCACCTAACACATTCGCAGAACTTTCTTGGTCGGTGAATGCCCTTGACGTTGGTGTTAGGGGAAGGCGCATTTGGCGTCCAGTAACCACCTCGTGTGGGGTGAGGTGGTGGTCGGACCCTGGCCTGTTTCTAAGTTCGAACAGTGCTAACGGAAGGCAATACAACCAACTTTTCTTTGTTGTTTGCTGTATTTTAGCAATTGCCTCCTTCAATAGGCCATTCAGGCGTTCACATACACCATTAGCCTGTGGGTGGTACGCACATGCAAATTTGTGTTTAATGTTCAGTAGGGATGTGATATGCTGGAACATTTCATTTGCGAAATGGGGTCCGTTGTCTGATCTTAACACCTCGCACACTCCCCACCTGGGGAATACCTCCCTTACTATAAATTTGGCTGCTCTAAACGCATCAGGGTGTGAACAGGGCCCTGCTTCGATCCACCTAGAAAATGGGCATACTACTACTATCATGTATCTATTGCCTTGACAAATGTTGATCATATCAACATAGTCAATGTGGAGGTGCCGAAAAGGTCCTTCTGGTCGGGGTATGGTACCTCTTATCACCTTTAAAGTATGACCGGCCGTGAACTGTTGACATGTAAGGCAATTGCTGATAAAATTTGACACATGGGATGTTAACTCGGGACAGAACCAATCTTCTCTAATTCGTGCTGCTATTATTTCTTTGCCTGTATGGGCAGGGTGATGTAATTGGTTCAAGGCGGTATTTAACAATGCCAATGGTATTACAACTTTCCCAGTGCCACCCTGGCGCCATAGTGCGTCGGTTGGTGACATTGTGCATCCTCTTTTCACCCATACTTCTTTTTCGGCCATTGGTGCAGCCGCTTGTAACTCCATAATCTGGGTGGCTGGGAGATGGGTGTACCCTTCTTTTATTAACATCTCCCTCGCTATTCCCCTCCCTCTCCCTCTCTGTGAGTCTGTGGGGTTCCATATCTCACCAAAATATGCAGCATATTTTGCATGTGCGTCTGCTGCTGCATTTCCTTTTGATATATAGTCTTCTCCATTGGTGTGTGCGGTGCATTTTACTAGGGCTAGTTCTTGGGGATCGTTTATTACTTCAATTAGTTCAGCCAACAAGAGGGCATGTTGTACTGGAGTGCCGTCAGCTCTCCTAAACCCTCTTCTTCTCCACTTTGATAGCCCTGAGTGGACAGTGGATGTAACATATGCACTGTCGGAATATATAGTAACTTTTTTATCAAAACTTTCCTTTAGTGCCAATATGAGTGCAACCAGTTCCGCCGCTTGAGCAGAGTAATGCTGTGGTAATTGTACACACTTAATAGCCACACACACTGGCGCTTCCATCATTTGTACTACTGCTGCCCCAGTCCTCCTTATCCCGTCTCCTTGATCAATAGTTGATGACCCATCAATAAACAAAAGCTCACCTCCCTCTAGTGCGTTTTCTTCAACTTTCCTAGTACATGAGTACATCTCAGTTACTTGGGTGCAGTCGTGGGCGTAATCTCCCTCTTCAATTACTTCTGCTAGGAACCTTGCAGGGTTAACCGTGCTACATCTAACAATTGCCAGTTCAGCTTTGGACAAAATAATCTCATAACCTGTTGCCCTCTGTGTCGTCAGTGTGGACTTAGGTTTATTCAATATCGCAAATAGTGCATGTTCTACAAATAGTGTAGTTGGACACCCCATAGTTATTGATGATGCTTTTTCTACTGCAAATGCAGCTGCAGCAAGACCTTGTTCGCAAGAGAATTGTCCTAACATTATTGGATCTAAGTGACCGCTGTAAAATGCTACTGGTTTATAGCCCATGCTAGTCTTTTGGGCCAATACTGCTTTCATTACTGCTGAGTCGCAATGTGAAAATATAAAAAATCGTCGCTCATAGTCTGGGGATGCTAGTACTGGAGCAGTTGATATTGCTTCTTTTAATTCATCAAATGCCTCCTTCATTTCCATAGTCCATCCCAACTTTTTCTCCCCTTTATTTGCTTCCTTCAAACCCTCAAGCAGGGGTCCTATGTAAGAGCTGTAATCAAATACCCATGCTCTACAGTAGTTGCACAGTCCCAGAAATTGCTGCAGTTCTCTTACAGTCTGTGGCACGGGAGTGCCTGATATTGCCTGTGCTCTTTGTGGTGCAATCCTTCTTCCATGTTGTGATATCAGTTGGCCAATGTAAAGTACCTGTTCCTGACAGTATTGTATCTTTTCCATGTCTACCTTGTACCCCTTTTCAGCCAATATCGTCAACATTTTTAATGAGTCCTCTCTACATTTATCTTCATTTGTACTGCAAATTATTATGTCATCCACATACTGTAACACTGTGCTTTCCAACTCAACGTTACCCAAATCCATCTGTATTACCCTATTGAAAATTGAAGGTGATTCACAATATCCCTGTGGTAATCTGGTATGTTTCCACTTCCTATTTCGGTAAGTGAAGCTTGTCAAGTCTTGTGAGTCTGGGTGTAATGGTATTGAGAAAAAAGCATTTTTAAGGTCAATCACTGTAAACCGTGATGCTTCTGCTGGAATGCCACACAAAATTGTGGCCGGGTTTGCTGTTACTGGATACTCTGCTTCTACTATGTTGTTCAACGGTCTGAGGTCCTGTATGAACCGCCAAGACCCTCCTTTAGCCTTGCGCACCGGGTACACAGCTGTGTTGCATGGGGATTCTGAGGGGACCAATATGCCATTGTTTATAAGGGCTGTTATGGTTTCGTATATGCCCTCATCTGCCTCTCTTGACAATGGGTATTGTTTCACTCTTGGTAGTATGGCACCCTTTTTTAATTTTATCCTTACACCCCCTATGCTTTTAATGCATCCTACATCATAAGGGCTAATAGTCCATAATGATTTTGGCACCTTTGACATATCTTCTTTAAAAAATGGGACTGGTGTGCCAGCGGGTGCCTCAAGTGCCATTGCAATTTTCTGTGCCACTTGTTTGTGAGCCACTGTTAGCCACATTTCTACACTCATCATGAACACCATTTCATTTTCCTCCTTTTCTTCTGAAAACAACTCTTCATCTGACACCTGGGTCAGCCTACATCCTTCTGCTAGTGCTATCACCGCCCTCCATGCTCTCCCTTCTTTATCTTGGGCGTGCACAGCAACATAATCAGCTGTTGCAATAATGCTCTCAATGTCCACTGCAAGGACCTTCCCTTCCAGTTCATTAGCTGGTGTTTCTGGTCGGAATAGATAGGCTGCTGGTCTCCTCCATATTTTCCCTCCTATCCCTGGCATCCATGCAAATGCCATGTCTGTTCCGTACTGGAATAGCTCGCCGTCTACCGGCTCCGCCCTGATCGCTATCTGTCCACAGTATGCTTGCAAAATCTGTCGTGCTGCAAGCATGTTAATCCCTGGAGTAGAGCAAATTATGCCATCCTCTGTAAAGGAGATCGTCATATTTAATCTGTTCATTATGTCCCTCCCCAGTATGTTTACTGGTGAGGCACTATAATACAAAAGTGGTACTGACAGATCGTAATCTCCAATAGATAGCGGAACGTTATCAGTAAATGGAACCAACCCTTTAGCCCCAGAAAACCCTTGTGTGTTCATGGCTTCGCCTGACATCTTAAACTTACCTTCCCTTATGCAAGACCGGGTTGCCCCGGTGTCAACAAGGAATGATAATTTTTTGTCACCTATCGTTACCTCTATGCGTGGCTCCTCCGCACTATTAGGTGTTACTGACAGGATGGGACACACCAAGGCCGTCTGTGGGCTGTCCTATTGGGGGTACAATGACTGGCCATTCCCTGTGTAAGGGTTGTGTCCCAACACCGTCACCCCACCCAATTGCGTTCGTTCAGGTTGTGGTGGTGGTTGTATTAACGCTGCACCAGTTACTTGTGGCAGGTATTGTTTTATTTGTTGTTGTGGTAGGGAATAGTGTTGGTCACTCCCTTGTGGTGACATCTGCTGTGGTTGTATGCCCTGCTGTTCTTGTGATGTCCTATGTTGTGCTTGTTCGTTCCATGCTGGTGTTCCTGGCCTGACCCTGCATGTACGTGACATGTGTCCTAATAGTCCGCAGCTCCAACACACGGGTGGTTCCCTGTTTTGCCATGGGAAGTTCCCTGTGTTGTCCTGGTATACTGGTTGCCCTGTCTGGTAGTTATTTCTGAGTCCCCCAGCCTGTTGTTGGGTATTATATCCGTATCCTCTTCCCCTCATAAACCCTCCTCTCCCTCTATTATAATTATAATACCCAGCTCCTTGCATTGGGTACCCTCCTCCCATGTTCTGTGCGTGTGATTGCAGAGGCAGCACTTGCTCTATTACCTCTTGTGGAGGCGCTATTTGAGCTGGATTTTGTGCAGCCACTACTTGCGTTGGGCTTTGGGCCATTGGTGTTGGCGCAGTTATTAGTGCCCCTTCCATGGTATATTTAGTAAGTTTTTTCTGTACTAATTTGGCCTCTTCTGTTTTCCTGTCCTCTTCCTTTTGTTTCATTTTTCCTTGCCATGTTCTACAGTGATGTACTATAGTCAGTTGTATTTCCGGCCATGGTTTTGCTTCCATCCCCACTACTTTCTTTAATTGTCTCTGAACTCCTTCTGGGAGCCCTTGTACTAGTATATGATAAAATATGGCTGGTGTTTTGTCCCATTGTTCTCTAGTTTCCATGCGCCACTTCTCTTGAATATCCTGGATATAATCAACAGGATCCTCGTTCTCACCCATCTTACGGGAAGTAATGGCTCCTATGTCTGATGTGTCTGGGTACTGCACTCTTAGTGCCTGCCATAGCGCATGTCTGCAGTTTGCAAATGGTGCCCCATCATGCGATGTGTTTGTTATTGTTACCCCATGGAATCCCGCTCTTTTCCAAATGTCATCCGCTCTATCCCCTAATATTGATATTAACAGGCCCTTAACATCTCCCACTGCTAGTTTCTGTCCTGCGGTGTGTTTTTCCATTTCATATATCCATTTACCCGCACCTCCACTTAATGATGGGAGCCTACATTTTATGTTTTCCTTATCCGTATGTTTCCAAGGTACATACTGTGGTCTAACCCCTCCTCTCTCCAGCAGTGGCATTACATTCTGTCTTGTGTCATCCTTTATGCTCCATGATGTTAACTCTTCACACCCCTCCTCTTCCCCCATTCCTTTTACTACTTCAAATCCTTCCTTACTACCTCTTCTCCTACCTCCCTCTTCTTCCTTTCCCCTTTTTTCATCCTTTCCTGTGTTCAATATGGGCACGTCTGTTTGCCTGTCTTGCCTGCGACTAGGGAGGTCCCTAAGCCGACATGCATAAGGTGTAACTTCGTCCATGAAGGGTGCGAGCTTTATTCTGTGCAGAGAGCGTGCAGTTGTTGAACATGTGGGGTGTGGCGTTAGAGAGCGTGATGGTGATGTGGGTGGCGTGTGTTGGTTGGTGAGCGTCGGTGGCGTGTGTTCGTTAGTTTGTGTTTCTCCCATTCTTTTCACTTCCTCCTTACTTCTCTCCAGCTCCTCCCATCTTCTACTCACCCATGGCGAATCTATGTTTGTTCTAGTGAGGTATAGCTTATCTAAGCTTTCCCTTTCACTCTTCCTTCCATCCTCACTACAAAAATCATTCATAAATTGCGCCCCCCACTCTGCCTTTTTTCCTTTTATTGTTACAGTTTTTAAGTCTATTAGGTCTCCCTCTTCCTTTCCGTTGTTACCAACTGTTCCCCTTAGTGCTGACGTTGTTGCTACCTCTCTATTTTTATATACTTCTCCCCATCTTTCACTCTCCCTCTTACTCTCTTCTCTCTCCCCTTCACTCCTCTCCTCCATCTCCCTACTATTTTCCTCTCTTTTCCTTTTTAATTCCTCCATTACTTCGTTGCTCATCTGTTCCAATATCCTTTCATCCTCTCTCCTCCTTTCCCATTTCACCCTTTCTCTTTCTACTATACTCTCTATTACCTTCCCCTCTTCATATTTTTTAGCTGTCTCTGATATTATCCTCCTCCTCCATATTTCCATTTCTTTTTCATTTTCTTCTTCTTCCTTCTTCTTCTCCCTCATCACTACTCTTGATACCCTTTCTGCTGCTGCTTTTACCCTTACAGCTTCCCTCTTTCTCTCCTCACTTTGCTCCCTTAATTTTTCCAATTCGTCCTTACCTTCTTTCCTTTTCCTCACTCTCTCTCTTTCCTCCCCCTCAAGTTGTTTTATCAGTTCATTCTGCTCATCCCTTAGTTTAGCTAATCTTTCCTCCAAAATCTCTTCCTTCTGCCGTAGCAGCTCCTCTCCCCTCATTTCACTCTCTCTTTCACTATCCTCGTTTGTTCTCTTTACCGCCTCCCTTTCCTCTCCAGTTAGTGATCCTCGTAATTTCAACAATATCTGTGCAGCTACCCACTCATCGTTTCCTATCTCTACAGTCTGCTCTTCTCTCCTCCCGTCCCCCATTGGTATCTTTCCATGAGCCACATATGGTGGAGGGCTGTATGCCGGGTTTGAGTATCCTTCAGCCGCCCTTAACTGTCCTTTTATTTCTCCTAATTCTCTTAAAGGGTACAACCCTCCTCCCTCTGTTTTCACTCCCGGTGTTAAGGGTATCTCATTGCTCGGTTCCTGTTTTATGTCAGCTAATTTATCAACCTTTCCTCCACCCAGTTTTTCATTCCCCATATTCTTTGTTCCTTCACTCTCCTTTTCCCCATCCGTTCCTTCTTTCTTAATCTCCTTTTCTTCCGGTGTTTCCCCCATAGTGAACATTCCATTTGGTCCTGGTCTAGACCCCTGGAACATCCTCCATAAGTTAAACACCTCCACATGGTTTGCCAACTTCTTCCCCTTGTATGTATTGTGCAGATGGTTTAATAGTGAATGTTGGGCATATGGGTCAAAGCTACCATTAGGCGGCCATGGTGTCAACATTTTGTTGTCCGTCCCCTGGGTCCACTCTATGCTGTACTTAATTAACTTCTCCCTATGTGGTGGCAGTGTGGTGCATATATGTTGTAGTGGGGTAGTGAGGGTATTCCCCCACCCTCCCAACCCTCTCCCGTATGACATACTAGCGCACCCTTTCTTACCCTTCCCCTTGCTACCAGTTTGCAACATACAACCTTTTATTGCTTACCTTGCCCCGCAAGTGTGGGGACTTACGACAATCCTTTGACAAATTATGCAATGATAATAATCACAAAAAAAAAAAAAATTATAAAACAAATATATTTATGATGTTATATTATATTCCTTCCCCTACGGCCCCCTGCGGCCGAAGCGCACGCAGCCCCCTGCAGCTGCGTACCCCTTACGACGATCTTACACAGTCGTCCTTTTTCCCCGTTCTCCTCCCACCTTTACACTTGCCGTGGCCGGCGTTCTCCGTGCGCAGCCACGCCCCCTTCCCCTTCTCCTCTTTGATCCACTCGTTTATCGTTTATCTCCGTGTCCGCTCCTTTATCATGTTTCTCTTCCCCACCAATGTCAAACCCAAAGCTTCTTGTGTTCACGATATCTTACTAAATCCCTACTGGTGACGTCACCTATTTCTTCGAACTACTGGTATATTCGTGTTATGTTCTTTAAATTCAAAATACACTTGCAATCTACCCCGCTAACCCTACAGCTGTCTTCCTGTCTCTCCTGGAACAAGGTAATCTCATCAATACTATAACCGGACTGCGCACGCTGCGTCGCCTCGCGTGTGATACGCCCCTCAACAGGAGGGCTTAACCAGCCAATTATCTTCCGTTTTGGGCAACTACGTAACTAGCCACCGCCCACAGGGAAACGTCATCTACCTATCGAGTTTCTTGCTCGAACAATAGGGAACCTCATCTACCTATCGAGTTTCTTGCTCGAACAATAGGGAACCTCATCTACTCATTGAATGATAAATGTCAAATCGTAGGAAACCACACACACCCACCCTCACACGTAGTCGCGATTTAGGCCAATCAGTGTCTTTCGAGCGGCTG
Organism: Ambystoma mexicanum; assembly: GCF_040938575.1. NCBI lineage: Eukaryota > Metazoa > Chordata > Amphibia > Caudata > Ambystomatidae > Ambystoma > Ambystoma mexicanum. The sequence goes on from NC_090923.1 coordinate 1,421,276,872, forward strand.
CACGTGATGTTTTCGTGCCCCGCCCCCCTCTTTCGCGTAACGTTAGCTTTTTGTTGCGAGCGTCTGCACGTGTTGTTCTCGTGCCCTGCCCCCCTCTTTCGCGTAACGTTAGCCGCCTTCTCTCGCACTCAAATCACTACCATTCATTCCATTATCATCACTCAATTAAACCTTCACCCCACCTTTTTACAATACCTCCCTCCTCCCTTATTTACTTCCGCCCCCTCCCTCACAATTTCGCATTGCTTGTTGTGCGTGTCATGCTCACCAAGTTCCCTCGATGCAGGGCCGCTCGACTGCGTGCACCCCTCCAAGCGGCTCGCCACCTCCCCTCGTCTGGACCACGTCTGGACACTCGCCGACCGCGGGCGGGATACTTCTCAACCGGCTCCCGAGGGCCAATATCCGGATTGCGCTGTCCGGTCCTCTCGCAGCTCCGCGATGGTCCTGTAGTCCTCAGAAGGGGGCAACGGCAGAGGGGGCCGCGCCGCCGGGCCTCCCCGCAACGGGAGTGCCTGGAAAAAAAAATAAAAAATAAAAGTCGATCTTAAACAGATCTCAGCAGTGCCTCCAACTTGTCGGGGGGGGATTCTGCCGGGGTCGGCCGGGCCGTCCGCAGACCTCCGGGCAGGGAGGCCCCAACTCCTCCCGTGTATATCTCGGATCGAGACAGAGTATGAGGCACACACAAGGAGCAAGGCAACTTCTGCCGTTTATTATGCAAACGGCAGGGATGGGTCAAGGAGCGTACGCGTTCGTCCTGACACACACACAATAGTGGGGCTCGCAGGCCCTTTTTACTACATTATGACGCGCTACTTGCGTCATTCCAAAAAGTTACCAAAAGAACCTATCGCCACTCTTGATTGGTTGCTCGAGTGGTGGGGTTAGTATAGTACGCATATAGAGAATGATATTAGTGGTTAAGATGTAGTCAGGTGGTATATCTGGGTTGTCCCTACAATTAGATACATAAGAATTGTTACATGAAGACCCCTGAGGATTGGCTAACGTTACTGACGTCTGAGATAAGAACCTCATGTTCTGATTGGTGCATCCGTGAGCTCCCCAGCCTGGGACCACCGTTGTTCCCAGCACACGGTGCACCTGTGGTTGCAACAGTGTTTCAATATGGGTACGTGCAGGCAATGTGAGGATTTATTCATAGGTGGGAGACTGACCGTTCCCACTGTAGCAGGTGTCCATTGAGCCTTTCAAGTGTGTCGGCCTGCGTCTCGTAGCGAGGTACCCAGACGCCTTTTCTCTCCTGGGTTTTGGCATCTCGTCAGGTTCGGCTTGGTCACGTGGGGAGGGACCGTGTTTGAGGCATAATTCTGCACAATTAATATTGTTTTTCCACTGTATGTCTGGTTTAATTTGCAGATATGATTTTAACATTGGTACGTGGAGTGCGAGGTTGCAACATCGTGCCTTTGAAGATTTGTTTCTTGACTGTGGGTTTGCAACATTACGACCTTGGCTGGTTGCTCCACTGGGTTCTTTCTGCAGGCTCAGCAACCTGACTTTTGCTTTGTTAATGTCCACGGGAACTCTTGCTTGAGGCCTACTTGGGCCTGGTGCACGAGTAATCCATTTAGTGCATGGATGCTTTAGGTTATAGTGGCATACAGTTTCATGGCCAGTATCGTGTTTCCATTATATCTCTCATGATGGTAACGGGTTTCAAGAGAAGCGTGAGCAAGCGTTATAAATGAGCTCATGGTGCGTCTTGCGTTTCTGCATTCTGAAAGCCTATGTAAAAATAATAAAGATGCATGTCCGTGAATAAGCCTGTCGCCTACGTCAGAGCACTGAGTATGTTCTTCGTGTAGATTGGTGTGGAAATGTTCAGCGTGTATAATAGTTCAGCGGTGCTTCCCGTTATCTAGGTCGTCATGGCATCTCTAACGATGTGTAGATTTCAGTCTAGTTGGTCCGTGCCGCAGGTGTCGGCATGGCCAGTGCGGGCTGTTGGGCAGGCAGATGGACACATCCGTATGTTTCTGTACCAGGGTATTTGGTCATCTGGTAAATGGGCAAACTCTTCTCGTGGCGGGTGTCTGGGCCGCGACCCTCTAGGCCAAGCGCGAGAGGTGAAGGACGGGAGTCTGGTTTTCCATTCTCCCACTTCACTTTACTGCGCACAGGTCGCTATCAATGACATCATTCACAGAGGCCCCTTTTGGAAAAGACTAGTTATGAGTCACCTATACTTTCCTGGTTCTTTTTTTTTGGGACAATCCCTACTCGATAACAGACCAAATCCCCCAGTTGCGGAACCAGCAATAGCCTTCCACCTCCCCAACTTGACTTCCTTTGCCACTTTATCCAACAGTATCATTGGTTGTGCCCGAGTGGATCTCTGATCCTTTCTGTGGGGCGTGCAACCCCTTGACCAGTATCCTAAAACCCTCTGCAAAACCATTAACCGGCAAGCATGCATCTTTTACCAGGGGATACCCGTTTGCCCATACCCTCAGCACCTCCACACGTACGGGCGAGGATAATCCCACTAGTGGCACACTGAACACTGCGCCCCTATTTTTGCTCATTGTTGCGTTTAGTGCATTTAACTTCCCTGTGCCCTGACATCCCGCACAATGAACAAACATGCTTCAATTTGCAAAACGGCATCCCGCAGGAGGATTTCTTGAAAGCCCAACATGCTGTTGGGGGTTTCAAGGCCCCAAATAATACGCAGGACACCAGGGGGATCCCCGACGTGGCGATAAGGAAGACCGCTGGCGTATGGAAAGTCCTCGTCGCCAAATGTTGGGGGTTTCAAGGCCCCAAATAATACGCAATACACCAGCGGAGTAACTCACAACCTTCTTTATTCGAGTTACAACAGGAAGTGCCTCCCCGGCAATCTTCCTTCCCCTCACACGTCACATCCACCTGTGACGTGCACCCTACGAGTGAGATGCCTTGAAGGGCACTCACCCGTGACACATGCCCCTTTTTATCCCTGTTACCCCCGATACCCCTGTTGTTCCGAAAGGGCTGTGACAGGTGCCCGGGTGTGAACCCCTTGCTGCTGGATTGGCGTGCAGCCGTGCATCTAGCCCACAAGTCCATTGCCCTTTACCTCTAGTCAAGTGCAGCACTGACAGCCTTTGTGCTCCTAAATCTCTCATTGTACACTAACCAGGCACCAGATATACAATCATGATACATGGTTAAAACCAGGTGGTTATAAGACCACAATTCTTGACTCAGCTCTGGGCATTTTTCCATTAGTATGACTGCAAATATCGAAAAGCCTGTCACCCAACTGGCTAATGATCTTTCCACGAATAATTTTTTGTCTTTTCCCTCACTCTTTCCATCTTTGCATTCCTCCACCGTTCTATAATCCAAGAGAGAGAATATGTCAATGTACCTTTCTTTCCATATGTTTTCTTTTGTTCCCAGAACATGCCAGGCTAACATACCAGGAGCTGTTGTCAAAAATAGTGCAGAGGCTTCCACTGCCTGCTCGTCCCTACCAAACGTTGCCCCCGTGCCTGCTGTCATTGTTTCTTGCACTCCCATCCCACCTGCATTATTTCCCACACTCCCGGATGCCTGTGAGTGCTAACCTGTTGCCCCATGGATACTCATTGTTGGTCCTACATCAGCACCGGCCCCTCCTTGCACCCCCATTGGGGCTGGCATTCCTTCCCCTGTGACTTGTTTGCACTAGGCACTGTCCCCCCTTTGCAGCTGTGCTTGCTGAACTGGGGCGTTGCCAGCCGGTAACACCCAGCCTCCCTGCGGTGACCCTCCCTTCCACTCCCCCATTACTTGTGGAAGGGCTCCCTATTGCCCAACCTTGAGATCTAGAAGATGAGAGGCCATACACAAAGCACAACCCAAGTCCCTCATTCGTCCCCCATGACCCTGTCTGAGCCGGACCCCCCTTTCCCCAAGAGAGTCCTAACAGACCCATGTTTACATTGCCCCTGGCATCTCAGGTTGCGTTATTTACCCCTGCTTGCGTGCCTCCCTGAAAGTGACCCCCGTGCCCCCAGAGGGACCTGCGAGACCCATGCTGATATTAGCGCTTGCCTGCAAAAGACCTCTCTGGCCCCCAAAGGTTCCAGCCAGACCCATGCTCCATTGCCCTCTGTAACCATTGCTGCAATATTTGCCCCTTCTTGTGGGGTGCTGACAGCCGGTGTCACCAAGCCCCAATTTTCTGCCATAACCAAATTGCTAGCTGCCTGGGATTGCATGGGTGGCACCACCGGTACACATACAGTGGACAGTGCCGCAGCCTACTACCCCCCTCCTCTTTTGTGCTCGGGGAAAAGCTGCATTCTTCCACCTTGGCCTCGAGGACAAGGGCTCCATAGAGTCACCCCCCACCCCAGCCTGAGACCCCACAGTCTGCCCTGCCCCCATGCTATCTGGAAGTGAGCCTAGCACTGAGCCCAGCCCCTTCCCCTGCAATATGAAATGATGGCAGCTATCGTTGCGGGATACATTATCCCTCCTTTGCTCCCTTTTATTGCTGTTCTTTTTCCTTTTTTATTTGTATTTTTTTTAAGTATGCCACAACAACACCCCTCTGACCTAAAACGATCATCCCTTCCCTACTATTTCAGATTGACGCAGATGTTTTACAAAGAACTCCTGCAGGCAGCTAATGTTTGTCTCTCCAGCCCCAGGCCTCAGTTGCCACCAGAATCTGCTGATTCTTTCAGCCTTTCTTTGGCTAAATCAGGACAATGCCTCTTGGAAAAACACCCAAGGCCACTCCGCCGTCCTCGGCACACAGAAAATGGTTTCTCGTTCCACAAGTGACACAACCAATGTTACTTATTTTCACACTAAATGCAAACAAATGCGTCCTCCTGAAAAAACAAAGCTGCCATAACCCACAAGTCTCCGCCTGCCTGCCAGAGCCACACTAACAAACTGTTTCCAAAGATTCAATATTTTGCCTACGAGTTTAAAATATATAGAAACAGTGGATGCAATACAAACATTCACGCTAGCTAAATGTGACAAAAACACTCACTACCCTAACAAGTACTCGGCCCCAAAGCTTCAATATTGTGCCCACAAGTTTAAAACATATTAAAAAAACGTGCATGTAATATGAAACAGACTCGCCTGCTAAACGTGACTGAAACACACACTTCCCTAACAAGTACTCGTCCCCCAGACCAGATCCCAACAAACAACCACCTCCGCACAGACCCCCGCCGCACACTACCCAACTCACCTTACCTCCACCGCAAGCGCTGCCCCCAGCCGAATATCAGGCATAGCTTCCCAGCGTTGGCTCCTTTCTCTGTCCGGGGAAATCGCGCAGCAAGCAGAGATGGCAGCTGGGTCCAGTCGGCAAGAAAAGACTCGGAGGTGGCTTTGAGGGCTCCCAGACAGCGGTGCAGACACAGCGACGACAGTCAGGCAGGACGAGGCAGAGACTATGCTCACTTCATCCTCCGGGGGCTCTATTTAAGCCCCTATGACTGGTGCCGCCGCCCCCGCCCTCCACCACCAGAGCCTGTGAAAACCTGCTAGGAGCCGGCTTAAACAGGCATCCGTCTGCTCCTTCTCCCCTGGCCATCCACTGCCTGCCCAATCCAGTGACCTCATAATGGCGGGGTTCCACCTTCGAGTGCAGTAAATGAAAATGCAAATGAGATATATTGGACAGGGGGAGCACCCACAGGTGAACCTTTGTGCAGTGAGGGGGAGCAAGGTGGACACACGATTTTGTACAGCACTTCGGGAAGATTTCCTATAGCACTTCACTGTGCTCAGTTCACCATACTTGGTGTAGTAAGATGAGGGCATGCCCAGAGCATTGCCATTCCTTTAATCTCGTATTGTGGGTTTTCATGTAGTTGTTTGAAGCAAGCACTGAACTCACTGAGCTTCTTCTGTAAAATTATTATTTTTATTAAACATAAGGTATTGCCCTCAAATTGTTGACTTGTGCTGGTGCGACACCGGCACTATTTATACTATGAGTGCATATTAGGGGATACTTTTGATACTCCTACCTCCCATCCCGGTTTCTCCGTACTGCTGAGATTTCCCAGGAAATGAGCGGGCAGACTGGAGCATTTTGCTAAGCTGCAATGTAAAATATTATTTTTTTGCATGCATGCCCTGACATGCTCTATGTCCAAGTCGTGGATGTGGTGGCGCATTGAGCAGAGCCATGACCTAATTGCTTGCAAAGTTTGTGTTCTGGGTGACCACAAAGTTTCTCCTTCGCTCACCCATACACCTTGTGTTTGCTGTGTTTGAACAGCAGACTAAAGTTGTCCAACCTAAACAAATGGAAAGAAGGGCTCTGACAGTGAACAAGGGAGTTTTACCTCTAATTCCCTAGTGTGTTCATTAGTTTATGTCCCGCTGACCAGCAAGCAGGTTTTTCACCATGCGTCCATTCTAACTATATTACTAGATGTCCCTAACAATATCCTTCATCTGGAAAATGCGCACCTCCATTCGACAGCATAGAGTCCACACAAAATATATAGTTACATGTCAGGGTCATGTGTTTCATGAGAAGGAGGATGACAAAAACTCCCTGAATGGTTCCCAGATTTTGAAGAGACATACTACTAATTGCAATGAAGGTAAGTAACATCCTCTTTCTTGACAAAAACGTTGTAAATAAGCACAGCTACTAGCACCAAAGCAATGGAATGGGTCTATTGTTCTCTCGTAGACTCCACACATGTTGATACAATTGTTAAACAACCATCGCACCTGAACATTGTTATGTTTCCTTTTTTGTGTTGTTACAAACGTTGCATGTATTTTTTCACTTTTTCAGCATTTGTCTGTAACACAACAGCAGAATAAAAAAGGCCAACTTGAAAAAACTGGAAGCAGGACACCAGTCGTAAAAGGGGTAAGTTTACTCTTAATTCCCTGGTGTGTTTACTAGTTTATGTCCTGCTGACAACCAAGCACGTTTTTCACCACATGACACTGGCCCTCATTACGACCCTGGCGGAGTGGGTTTACGCCAGCGGTATTCGCGGCGGACCCTTCCGCCCTACTACGAGTTCCCGTAGCGCCATGGAGCGGTTTCCGCCTGGTTTTTCCGGGCGGAGAAATCCATGGCGCTACGGGACCTTGTTGTTAATTACGCCACCGTATTTTACGGTGGCGTAATTAACGCCTTCCCCACTCCCATTATACCCTATGGGGCAAAAATGGGAATGGGGAAGGGTAAAATGGGGAATGGGGATTTACCGCCCCGCCAAGGTCGGAATGGGGCGGTAAATCCGCCAACCCCCATGGCGGTATCGGCAGCTTTCCGCCGTGCTCCATGGTGCATTTTGCACCACGATCTCCGCCAGGGTCGTAATGAGGGCCACTGTGATTACATGACTAGATGGCCCCTAACACTATTCCTTTCTCTGGAAATTGCATCCCTCCTTTCCAGAACCCTAACTTCACAAACATATATTGTTGGGTTTTCTTTTGTTATAATGCAGTACATTGTGAGGTGGCTCTCTGGAACGTTGTTTGATGTGCAGCAAAATACTTCACATATGATTTCCTTTTTTTTAAAGACAGATCTGCACTCGTTGTTTAAGCCATTCACCTCTTCATCTTCCTAAAGAAAACTTACAGGGCAGCCACCTTTAATTTATTTGGTTGCACCACAGCAAGCAGTCCCATACACTTACCACCTGTGACATTGTATATGCTTTTTTTCAGATTTCCATAAAGAGTTTAATAATTACCATACTTGTAATCTTCATTACCACCCAGTGTCTTCTTTTCGATGAGGATCAATTACAGCAGACATATTGTTGATTCCTTCTTTTAAGAAATGTACACAAAAGGATGGGTTGCATTTTTTGGTTGTGCTCTTTGGTGTTGGTAGAACAGCTCTTGAGTTGGTCAACTGCTCTGGGTCCCCTCACTTGCGGTTCCTATTGTACTGTGATCTATGCCCTTAGGCTCTGCCCCACTCTCTAGGTACCCCCCTTAACTGTGGTTCCTATTGTACTGTGATCTGTGTACTCTAGGTGCCCTCTCACTCTCTATACCCCTCTTAACTGTGGTTCCTTTTGTACTGTGATGTATGCCCTTAGGCTCTGTCCCACTCTCTAGGTCCCCCCGCTAACTGTGGCTCCTATTGTACTGTGATCTGTGTCATCTAGACTTCCTCCCACTCTCTAACCCCCCCCTTAACTGTGGTTGTTGTTCTACTGTGATCTGTGTCCTTTAGGCTCTCTCCCACTCTCTAGGACCCAACCCCACTTGGTGTTCCGTTTGTACTTTTGATTGTTCCTGTCTGACCCTTCTATGTGCTCCCTACTGTGTGACCCCCTTCCCCCTGCGCACCATGTGTTGCATAGCTTGTGCTGTGCATCTCTCCTCTCTCTCCTCTGCTCCCTCCTCCTCCTACTTCATCCTGGCACCCTCTATCATGCTTTCTGTCTCCCCTATCTTCTCTCACTGCTACTGTATCTCCTATCCCATCCCTCTCACTAAGTCAGGAAGGAAAAAGTTCAAGAGGGACATCCTGGTCTCCAACCCAGGCATCCCTATTGCTGATAGTTACATAAGTACTTCCTCCAGACAGACTCTTACCAACATCCTCTTTGTCGTTCCCTTTCCAGACCTATAGACTTTTCATATGGTCTCTGTTCTCGCTCCTTTTTCATCCCCTCCCATGAATGGTGGCACTCAGTGGGAGGTCCTCTTGGTCTCCTTCCACTCCTCCAACAACATCATTAATGTATATCTAAATGGCACCATCTTGGTCCAGGGCCCTCAGCCCAATCTCCTCCTTTTCGATAGGCGTCTTCTGCATTTTATCAACTTCCTTCTTTCTCCTGCTACTCCTACCAGCACCTTTCCGGCTCCTCCAGCACCTCCTTCTTCCGCCACCTCTCTGCCACCCTCCTCATATTCTGTGGCTACCTTGCCATCTCCTTCTACCACCTCTGGCCACTCTCAGGCCCCTCTACCACCTCTGCAGGGCGTACCTCAAGCCCCCTCCACGGAAGCCTTACAAATGTGCCAACCTGCTCCACATTGCTACTCTTAACACTCGCTCTGCTGTCAAACACTCCTCTGACATCTGTCACCTCCTTGAAGAAATTGACCTGGATGTCCTCGCTCTCACCAAGGAGGAGGAATGGAGTCAACCGCTACCCTAGATCAACCGTGTTGGATAGGTAGGCCAAGACAAGCTAGTGTTAAAGAACTAGCTAATTAGGGTCATACAATAGTTTTAGGTTTAGAAAACAAATTCAATTTATTCATGGGTTTGGACACATCTATGTTAAAAATTAGTTCATAAAAAGAAACAACATGGAGAAAACAAATTAGAATTGTCACATATGAGCCTCATTCGGCTTATGACGGAAGGTGAGACAAATAAAAAACTGTTGTTAACATCACAGTTGAATTGAGTGAGGGCTAGTAGCATAAGTGTATCGTATTTATTCCAAATACTACTATTAGATTTTAGTAGTACGGTATTACAGACTGTAATACTTACAAAACTATTGTATGACCCTAATTAGCTAGTTCTTTAACACTAGCTTCCTGCTTGTCTTGACCTACCTATCCTACACGGTTGATATGGGGTAGCTGTTGACTCCATTCCTCCTCCTATGTTAAAACGCCTTTTGAGTCAAGCCCCCCATTAACAAAAAAGAAGGCTTTCTTTTGCCCCCTTTCTTTACCTCGCTCTCACCAAGACATGGTTCACAGCCAGCTCTGTCACAGGTTCTGATACTCTCCTCCCAGATGGCTACAAGATCCTTTCTGAACCCAGAACCAACCGCCCTGGAGGTGGAGTAGCCTGATCTTTCTGGAGTGGGTCCCTGCTTCTGTCATTCCTACTCAGGCCTACTACTCCTTTGAATGCCTGGTCTGCAAGCACCCTATCTCTCCTGGCCTCGCTCTTACTGTGGCCATCATCTATAGCCGCCTGGCCAGGTTGCCCCCTTTCTCTCGGAGTGGGCTGACCTCTCCTCTTCCCTCATTCCCTCTACCACTCAACTTCTCCTTCTCTGAGACTTTAACATCCACCTGGATGCCTCTAATCCCTCCTTGGGGCTCTTCCGCAACCTCTGCAACACTCTTTTTCCGTTCTACTCTCTGGTCTGACACACTCGGCCAGACACACCTTGGATGCTCTGATATTTTCAGACATCCCCCTCTCAAACCCTCTCAGCACTCCTCTCTCATGGACTGACCACTTTCTGCTCTCCTCCCACCCGAAGCTCTCTGTCCCCCTGGCGAAGCCGACTGGAGCACTGCCACCTACATTCTCAGTCATTCGGCCCCTGAAGCATGCGTCAATGGAGGCCTTTGCCGCTACTTTCTCTGCACCTCCTATACCCCCGGCTGACTCACACTCTGACACAGCCCTCTCTAACCTGCATCTTTCTATCTCCAACACTCTGGATGTCCTTGCCCCTGTCATGAGAATCCGTCTGAAGGCTTCCTCCAAGTGTAACTCTTGGCATGACTCTGACCTCATCACCTTCAAACGCAAGTGTAGGGTGGCTGAGAGGAAGTGGAGGGCATAGGGCGCATCCTCTGACAAACTGGCTTGCCGCCTGCTCCAAAGGCAATACAGACGTTCTGCCCTGTCCAAGAAGAGAGCCCACTTTCAAGCCCGCGTCTCTGCGGCCTCTAACAACACAGACAAACTCTTGAAAATCTGCAAGAAGCTGGCCAATCCTTCTTCACCTCTCCTGTTCCCTCTCACATCCTCTGTACAGCTCTGGCTTCTCACTTCACCATTACAACTCAGAACATCTGTCCTCTCTCTCCTCCTCCACTCCCTCTACCTTGCTTGGCCCCCCTCTGGCCGCCTTTCCCTCTCCTCCTCCTTTCTCCTCTTTCTCTCTGACCACACCTGACGATGTTTCTAGACAAGTCTGATCTATGAAAGTATTGTCCAAGCAGGTGCTTCTCTGCTCCTCCAGAGCCATTAAGGGCCACATTGACCACTGGAACTTTCCCCTCTCCCCCAAGCACTCCCTCCTGAAAAATCCTTCTGCTGATCCTTCCTGTCCGGCAAACTATCGCCCGATCTCTTTCACTCCTTTCCTGGGCAAACTCCTGGAAAAGCTGGCCATCCCAGCTTACTCTCCACACTGAATCTGTTGGTTGTCTCCCTGACCATCAGTCTGGCTTTAGAGCAGCCAGAGGCACACAAACCGCTCTTCTGAACACCCATGAAGATTTTCCCACTCCTCTCGATTCTAGCCTTCCTTCAGTCCTCATCCTCCTTGATCTCTCCTCTGATTTTGACACAATCATGTCATCTTGATCAAGCATCTCCGTGAGAACCTGGGCATCACAAATCAGGCCCTGGCTTTGTTGACTTCCTTCCTCCTGGGCCGACTCTCCCAGGTCCAACTTGGGTCCTCTCTCTCCACCACCTCTCTCTCCACATGTGGTGGTCCACAGGGCTCTAACCTCTCAACCTGGCTCTTCAATGTCTACTTGGCCCATTTGCCCCAGCTTATCTCTACCTTTGTCTCTAACTTTCAGTGTTATGCTGATGACATTTAGCTCTCCTTCAGGCTCCCCTCAGCCTCCTCTCCTCTCTCGCTGATTCCTGACTGTCTACTATCTGTGATTCAAGAGTGGTGCGCCTCCAACAATCTCTGCCTTAATGCCAGTAAGACTGGGATCCTTCTCATTGGGACCGCTGCTCCTGCTTTCCCTCTCTCACTCTGGCGGCCCTACTTGAGCTCTCTTCTTTTGCCTTCCTGTGAGGCAAAAAACCTTGGTGTCATCTTCGACTCCACTCTCTCCTTCTCTCCTCAGATCATATCATGGATCTTGCCAAGAAGGCCCACTACCAGCTGCACCTCCTCAGAGGTATTCTTCCTTTTCTCACTAGCCCCTAGAAGCTCACTATCTCCAGAGCCCTGGTTCTCTAGAGGCTGTACTACTGCAATAGCCTCTTTCTCAATCTGCCTTCTTCTACTTTCTGCCCTCTGCAACTAATCCAGAAAAGGACTGCAAATTTTGTCCTTGGCCTCAAGCCCAGGGACTGTATCTCTCCAGTCCTGAAATCTCTTCACTGGCTCCTGGTGGCTGCAAGGATCAAGTTCAAGACCCTCGGCGTAGTTCACAAGTCTTTCTTGGGCCGAGGCCATACTACATCCAACTCTCACAACCTAAACACCTTCCTTCTCTCTCGAGCCCTTCGCTCAGCCACCTCCAACTCTCTGAGGGTCAGATGCTTCTCCAGGCAGAGAGTGGGGGTAGATCTCGCTCCTCTGCATGTGCCTCCCTCTGGAATGGCCTCCCTGCCCCTCTCAAACTTGAGCCAGACCACCTGAATTTCCAGAAGCAGCTCAAGACCTTCCTTTTTGCTTCTGCTTTCTCTCTCTCGCTCTCTCTCCCCTGCTGACCTACCTGTCTGCCACCTTCAGAGTTTCACTGGATACCAGGCTCCTCCATCACCAGTAACCCCTGCACTGCCTCTGTGCCTACCCCACACTTAGGGGCTGAATCTGGAACCTACAGTCCCCAGCCTCCTTGCACTTACCTAGAGCCCTGCTCCATGGCTGTACTAACTCAGAGCAGTGCTGCCCTGATTGTGCTTCCCTCTTCACTCTCCATTGCACTTCCCCAACCCTTCACCCCTGCACTTTGCATATCACACTTGCACAATCTGAATGACACAAGGCCTAGTAAGATTGCGTGTTTTGTCCTCCCTCTGTCTTCCCTCCCTTGTCGTGTCGCGTCTAGAAACACTTGTGTACAGGCACGTTACAAAAGACTTATCATATGGTTGTACACTAATTGACCTTTTCACAATTGACCTTGGGAGAATTGACCTAATTTAGAAGGTCAATTAGGACATATATGCGGGGGGAAACCCCCTGCAACCTCCCACCCAATCCAAAACAACCTGCAACACCCAACCCAATCCCTTCATATTATTTATAATCCAAAACCAACCCAATATATACATAAAATAACTAAAATAATATAAAAGTCAATTGTGCAGAAGGTCAATTAGGACCACTATAATTAGGTCAATTGTGCAAAAGGTCAATTGTAATAGGTCAATTTGGGTAATACCTTATCATATCATATAATATTAATGAACCTTCCTCACGGGCGACCGGGCACCCTAAACTCACTCCTCTTAGGTCTATGACTATCAACTCCAGTCTCACTGATAATTACCTACCTGAATACTTTGCTGCAAACATTTCCAAAATTAGAGACTCTCTCCTGACCTTCCTCACACTCCCTCCTCCTACATGTTACACTCTGCCTAATCTACCATAACCCTTTTCCTCTGTCTCCGAGTTTAGTCACAATAATACTGATGAGGCCCTTCTCTACTGATGAAGGCTAACCCCTCTTGTGCCCCATCAGACGCTCTTGCTCCTCAGCTAGTCAAGCCTATTGCCCTTTAGTGACCTCTCACCTCGCTGAACTCTTCAACCTGTTCTTCGACTGCTTACTTTCCACCCATTTTCAAAACAGCCACAGTCATCCCTCTCCTAAAAAAGCAAGGGGCTGACCCGAACCTACCGGCTAACTTTCACTCTGTCTCTCCTTCCGCACTACTTTAAAGTGCTTCAAAGGGTTGTGTTCAAACATCTTACCAATGTCTTAGATATCCACAAGCTTCAAGACCCCCTACAAGCAGGCTTCCACTCCTCTCACTCCAGAGAAACTGCTCTTATGAATGTGTCCATCTGCATCGCCTTTGTTAAGCAATCCAACCTATCATCTATCCTAATTATCCTTGACCTGTCTACTGCCTTTGACACTCTATCAACATTTCCAACATTCTTTCTGCCATTAAATATTGGATGGCGTCGCACTCTATGATGTTAAACTCTACCAAAGCAGAGGTGCTCTTCTTCCCTGCCAAAAGCTCTCTAATCTCTTCTTCTGCTTATCCAGTTCCCACCTAACATTCTCCCCTACTGTTCTACAGCTAGAAACCTCAGCAGAATCTATGACCCTTCTCACACCTTCTTTAGTTTTATTTCCAAAACTGGAACAGCAGCTCGCCTCAATCTCCTAAATATTAGAAGAATTAGGCACCTCCTTACGTTAAACACTGCCAAGCTTCTCTTAACCACTCTTATCTTCTCTAAACTGGACTACTGTTCCAGCATCCTATTTGGCCTCCCCGACTGTGCTTTCTGTCCTCTCGACAAGATCATTAACTTTGCTACCAGGACTCTGTTTGAACTCCCTCCCTTCATGCCTACTTCCTTGTACCATCACCAGGCTGGATGGCTGACGATGCAAGACTATTCAGATGTGATTCTTCCAGGGATTTACCAAACTCCAATAGCTACAGTGTGATTTAGTCCATATATAATTCAACATTGTTTTGCCTTCCTGTTAGTAAAACCTATATTTAAGTTGTTTCACCCTATTTTCATACCATTGCTTAGTCTTTCTAATGTTTTCTTTAACAACAGAAGCCTCGTCTTTACTTTCAAGAATTTGATTAGTATAGGTTCTCATATACTTTTTACATCGTTGAATCTCTACATCATTTTCTAAGGCTTGAGGTATAATCGGCTGGTGATATGGATTGTGTAAACAACTCATAATAAACACTGGGAAGAGGAGAGGGGATAATACTTCACATGTATCATACTGTGTCAACCATTCCAGTCTTGCTTTGATTTTTGTGTAAAATCTAACAATGTTCCCCAAATTCTAGACAACCTTGTTCTTCTGTTTTCCCACTATCAGTTTAACCACAATTCTATCTGTTGCTCTACAAATTTGGCCCTTAGAATGTGCAGAGAGCATCCTATGATCATTTGGTTCACCTGGTAGTAATGAACGTTTCTGAAATAATTTGAAGGTATCTGATTTAAGAACGAAATCAATACTCCACTTTTATGATATCTTCTGCCAGGTATGACTTGCTGCCAAATTCTCGGTAACATTTCCATTAAGGTGGAAACAAGTTACAGTCTTTTAACATCCTCATCCATTTAATCCCCTTATCCTTTTGCTGTAACAGGTATTTCAATCTTACACCGGTTAAGGACTGGTGCAATTCATGATCCATTAAACAATTGGAATTAAAGTCACCCAACAAAATAATATCTCTCTCAAGCAAACACTCCTTCCATTTAAAAAATACAGACTCAAAGTTCTCAATACATTTCCCCAAAGATACATCACTTAATTCCAATAGATGTTAACAATCAATGCATTTTCGATCAATTTGCTTAATTACAACCTGTACAGCCAGGATGCCCTTGGGTATGTCCATAAATAAACAATCGTTTTGTGTCCATGCATTTTTTACTGCTACTTGCAGTCATCACCATGGACGATCGCCGAGACCCACATGCAGCTTTTTCAATAATTGTATAATAGCTACTACAAAGGCTGACATCATGCAACAGGTCAGAGAAGCCCTGTGAATTCCAAGATACTACACCCAAGTTTCACGACAGCTAAAAACTGGGTCTGCATCCTCCCTTCAAAGAGACCCTAGGATTCAAGGCATCAGGGAGCCATGCACAATCTGAAGTCCCGCACACTTTCCCGAATCAGAATTCAACACAGACACAGTACGACTATTAGTGGAGCCTGGCTCACAAGATATGCACATAGATGAAGAGGGCACATCTCGTTTATTTCCCAAAGACAAACGCTAATGATACGTAATGGGCCGATTCAGACCTGGAGTCCAAAGGTCAAAACCCCTTGCTCTAAGGTCATCAGAGGCAGACGAAAGGAATTCCCTAACTATAACTGAGGGTACATGCAACTCCACACAATCTAATCTGACTGAATTCAAAAAGGCTACCAATGCTATATCATGCTTGGAAATTAATGTCAAGGATGGTATGCTATGAAAAAGGGATAGGATGTTTTGTTGATTTAAAATTGCATTTTCCTCCATGGGGAACATTGCTTCAATGATGAGTCTACATTTTGCAGGCTCCCATACAGTCAATTCCCTTCTAGATGTTAGAACTCTTGACATCAAGACCACTTGGGGTCACAACTCCACTAGAAGGGACCCCGTAGCATCATTAATAGAGTCCACACTGTTAATATGGCAGCTCACGGACGCACTCCAGGAACCATGATTTTATCAGCAAAAATAGTCACCAAACTCAAAAGGAAGCCTGGTCTCAGGTTTGGACCCCTTATGGCACAAGCTAGGTCTTTAGTTGCTGCCGATATGACTGAAGTTATAACAACATTAGTCTGAGATGCAACATCAATACCCATCCTCTGCTCCAAACTACTCAACGAATCAACATGAACCCTCTGACCATTATTCTTTATTCATTTTTTAGAGTTGTTACCACCTTTACTTCCTATGCCCTCTCGACAAGTAGACAAGTAGAGATTGAAGGACTTTTTCCTTAGCAAATGGTAAAACCATTAACGTGTTCTTCTCCTGAACTTTATTTGACAATGTTCTAAGGAATTTCTGAGTGAAGCTTTTATTTGACTTCTTCTTTGATTTTTGATTCTTTTTTTTTCTTTTTGCACCTTGTTTATCATTGGATTGGCGGGGTCGAACACCCAGCAGGTTCCACATTTGCAGATTCCACACAAATGACTGATGACAATATGAAGGAGTCAAAATTGTCATTAATAATCACTCAAACTCTCCCATAACAGCATCTGGAAGGAGTATCAGATTCTAGATGCAAGGTAACCAGATTAGAAACTGGTATAGGGCGTTGATCAGTTTGAGAAACTCCAAATGAAACCAACTTTTTTTAGCTGGCACACATTTTCTTTAAGCAGCATGAAGCAAATGTCCGCCTTCGTAAGGAGACCTAAAAGGTGCATTGAATTACTCTTCACCTCCTTTTGAAGTATTTCATAAACCTTTACCAGCAAGTTTAAGACAAAGTTCAGGGCCACTAAGGAGGGAGAGCTAATAAAATTTGACCCATCTGTATAGGTTCCACCGGACAGCAATATCGATGGCGTAGATGAATCAATGAGTCAGTGGAATGATCAGTTATATCCACCAATGGGTTTTAAACAACAAGGGGTGTCTGACAATGCAGGCAAACTCATGGGCAGATTTATTTTGCCCCGACCAGGATCCGTCATATTAGAGGGATGCCATGTTACTGGTTCTAGGGTACCATGCATACTAGTCAAGGGAACTGAGGGCGACTTCTGTAAAAAATGGTTTTCCATCCCCTGAAAAGTGATGGCTGGTCAATCACCCACGCTTAGACTCCTCAGTCTGAAAAAGTTGTTAATGTTCTTTTCAATGTGCCTCATTACAACCTTGGCGGAGGACCATGGTGCTATTAGCCCCATGGTCCATGCCGCTAAGGTTGCAATTCCGCCATGGTGGATGGCGGAATTACCGCCCCATTCCAAGGTGAGTGGGGCGGTAATTCCCCATTCACCAATGGCCCCTTCCCCATTCCCATTTTTGCCCCATAGGGCATAATGGGAATGGGGAAAGGCGATAATTACGGCACCGTAAATTACGGTGCTGTAATTATCGCCAAGGTCCCTTTGCGGCATGGCTTTTAATGCCTGCAAAAAGCAGGCGTTAAACAGCCATCCCGCAAAGGGAACCTTGTAATCAGGCGTTAAGGGTCGGCGCCGTTTACGGCGCCGTAAACCCCTTAACGCCTGAGTCGGAATGAATGTGTGTTGAAGTTAGCGTGAAATCACTCAAAGGCGCTGCTGCATCAGTGGCCAGACCAGCCTTTGGGAACACACACATGGGGCCTCATTCCACCAAGGTTGTAATGAGGGCTATGGACGGCATTACATCTGAAGGAGCGGGAGGGCCCTCTAAGGGTTCCCCCTGTTTGATCCTGAGAAAGTACATTGGAGCTCTTAGGTCTGTCTCTTACCATTGACCGGCTGTTTTTTCGGGACCCGTCGATGACGACTCAATACTCCAAAGAAATGTCGAGATGCCAGGGGCAGACGGTCACAGAGTGAGCTCTCTTGCACTTCAATGCCTGTTTTAAGCAGTCCGAGCACCACAGAATGAAAGCACCTCCAGAACACTTGTTGCAAATGAAAGGGTCTGATTAAGCAGACTGTGCTCTTTGGCACTGCTATACTGCACTGCGCTTCGCACTAAGCGCCTGTTTTAAGCAGTCAAGGCATCACAGAATAAAAGCACCCCCAGCAACACTTGTTGTGAATGAAAGGGTCCGATTAAGCACAGACAGTGCTCTCTTGCTCTGCTGTCCTGCGCTGCGCTCCATGCTAAACGCCCGTTTTGAGCAGTGTGGGCTTCACCGAAGAAAAAAACCTCCAGCAACACTTGTTGAGAAAGAAAGGGTCTGATTAAGCACAGATTGTGCTCTCTTGCACGTCGCTCCACGCTAAATGTTTGTTTTAAGCAGTCAGAGCTTCCCAGAATAAAATCACCTCCATCAACACTCGTTGTGAATGATTTAGCACAGACTGTGCTCTCTTGCACCGCTCTTCTGCGCTGTGCTCTGCACTTAACATCTGTTTTAAGCAGAGCGGGCATCACAGAATAAAAGCGTCTCCAGCAACACCTGTTGTGAATGAAAGGGTCTGATTAAGCACAGACTTTGCTCTCTTGCACTGCTCTCCTTCACTGTGCTCTGTGCTAAAGGCCTGCATTAGGCAGTCAGAGCTTCCCAGAATAAAATCACCTCCATCAACACTCGTTGTGAATGAAAGGGTCAGATTTAGCACAGACTATGCTCTCTTGCACCGCTCTTCTGCGCTGTGCTCTGCACTTAACATCTGTTTTAAGCAGAGCGGGCATCACAGAATTAAAGCGTCTCCAGCAACACCTGTTGTGAATGAAAGGGTCAGATTTAGCACAGACTGTGCTCTCTTGCACTGCTGTCCTGCACTATGCTCCACACTAAGCGCCTGTTTTAAGCAACCAGACATCAAAGAATTAAAGCACCTCCAGCAACACATGTTGTGAATGAAAAGGTCTGATTAAGCACAGTCTGTGCTTTCTTGCACTGCTCTCATGTGTTGCGCTCTGTGCTAAACACCTGTTTTAAGCAGTCCGGGCATCACACAGTAAAAGCCTCTCCACCAACACTTGTTGTGGATGAACGGGTCCCATTAATAACAGAGTGTGCTCTCTTGCACTGCTCTCCTAATAAAATTCACATGTTCAGCTTGTTATTGAAAACCTCAATAAACATTTGAATGACAAAGAACAAAAGCTGATGAACTTCACATTCTCCCCGAAAACGAGCAGAGCAGATTCCATACTGTGTTTTGGATGGAAGCCTGACAGGATACGGGTAAGCATCTGCGATGATCCATAACAGCTTGGAATTGTGCAACAACACCTTTTCCAAGGTAATCAAATTGTGGGAGGATTTCACGCACCAAACACTCGACATCCTCTCCATCACTCTGGCGCTGTCAGGACTGGTGTGCCGGAAACCACAGGAGCTGATGCTGAATCTCAAAGACCCTCACAAGGAGTTCCCTGCTCAACTCTTTTGAATACAGCTGAGATGAAAACCCCAAGAAAGGGAAAGGGGTAGTGGATAAAACAACAAACGAGAAACTGCAGACTCTCAACCTTTGACAGTCCTCGGAATCTTTAGTTAAAAAAAATGTACTTGGTTACTTATACTCTGTGTAATTCCTACCTTAGGGAGAATGTTACTACAGTGTAAAACTATTACCTGGTAAGGCTCTGCCTATAGTTAAGAGGCTGGATAATTCACATTAATCACTTCTTTAATGACTAACCAAGAGTGATAGTTTGTTTGTACAAGAATTATTGAGTTCAACAGTTTGACTCTTAACACTCAATCTCTAATGAACCGATTCAGTACTGTGATTGTGCTCCACTTCCTGACAAGGTCATAGTGTGTTAGTTTCCTTTAAAGTTTTATTAACCGAAGAGGGAAGTGAGCCATGGACTTTTACTTTCTTCTCCAATTGACACGACTTGTTTTTCTGCTTAACTGTTTCTGATTTTCTATAGATTGTCTCTTGCACCGTAATGTTTCTTTCAATAACAAGAGATAAGAAAACTGCAGAACTTCTATCATGTGTTTCCTTTAAGTTTTGCTGCCCTCTTTCTATTGCTATGCTTTTATAGTCCCATGAACATTGCGGTTTCTCCGTTGTTAAACCTCTTTAGAAGTTCCTTGCGCCGCAAATGAAAGGTAAACAAATGCACGCGAAAAGTTGTTAATCGTTAATCTCGCGCTGTGTTATTTATTCATAGAGTGCTGAAGATCACGCGCATTATTTAAGTTAACCGCATGATGAACACTCACTGAGCCCCCGGCATGAATTAACCCGTTCTCGCTCATTCATAGATACGAGCAACACACGCAACACATGCCTTTTTCTCGCGTTGAAACTGGAATACGGCCTCGCGGTCACGACGCACATAATAACAAACGCAATTAACTCAAGCGCACATTATGCAGTAGCGAGCTCGCGCCTGACCTCGGAGGATTTCCCACGTTCTCAAATACCTGCACTTTTAATTTGAAATGGGCTCGCACGCTCAATCTTGTATAATTCACCACGTCTTTTATACACGCGCTCTGAGTAGAAATGGGCTCGCGCTCCTGGCAAAAACATAATGAGAACTCACTGATTTTCACTACAAAGACTAAACTGAGTTAGTTATATCGGCTGAAAAGTCTTATGCCATTCAATCACATAGTTTGTTTTCTTTTTGTAATAAATGTAACTGTCTTAAAACTAGTGCGCTTACTTCTCTTAACCTCAATATATCTACACAAATATTTTCTATTTACAGTCACTTGTAATACATTCTTCTCAGCTGTCTCCTTGCTAAGAATAGATTCAGTTCCTCCTTACTTAAAACTTCAAATGTACTGCTTCTCTAGGATTTAAAACTTTCTCTGATTTCCTTGAGTTCAAAATGAAACGCTCCCACCTGCTGTCTTCAAGGAAGCGATTCCCACAGCTACTGTTGACTTCTCACTTCAGATGTTTTCTCTGGTCTCTGGGTTAGGCCTTAAATCAAGGAAAACTATAACATACAACCAGTCTCTGAGGTTCTAGGGAATGAAAGGCAATTATAGAATCCTGCACATCAGCCAAGTACCCAAGCCATTGTCCTTCCAGCCAATCAGAAAAGGCCAGCATTTCTCCATCTTAACTTGGGAAGCCTACAATATTTATTCTTAAAGAAGCAGCCTCCAATCCTATGAATAACTACAGGCCTATTACAAACACCAGACCTGACATTCCTGACACTTCCCCCTCCACAACACCCTGTCCCAGGGCCTGGTTTGGTGGGGAACCTTTTATGAAATGTTCTCACCAATCAAGGTGCATGCACATCTGCCTGCTCCTCCAAGATCTTTCTTCCAGCCCATACCCCTCCAATTAATGAGATACTGAAGATTTCCTGTAAACAATCTGGAATCAAGAATCTCCATAACCTCAAATTCTTCCTCATTCTCCTCTGTTATGACAGCTGCTGGCAGCTTTCCCAAACAAGTTCCCTTCAGAAAAGGTTTCAACAAACTGACATGAAATGTAGGATGACTTTTGATGTTGGAAGGTAACCTCAACCTGACCGCCACTGGCTGAATCACTCCACTACAAATGGACCAATACATCTCAGGCTAAATTTCATTCTCCCCTTTAAATGCAGATTCCTTGTAGACAACCAAACCTTTTGCCCCACCTGATAATGCAGCCCACTTTGACATTTATGATCTGCAAATGCCTTAAATCTTATCTTACTCTTCTCCAGAGCCATCGTGACCTTTGCAAGCCCATCCCTTATGCCAGACAATCTTCGTTTCACCTCAGGATTTGAATATTCTAAAGGTACAATTTCCTTCAAAAATCGGGGAGGAAAACCATAATTACTGAAGAAGGGAGAATACCTAGTAGAGTCCTTAACTGAATTGTTATAACTAAACTCTGCCAACCACAATAGATCAACCCAAATCCTTTTTTCCTGCCAGTAAGCCCTTATAACTTTGTCAAGCTCCTGATTTACCCGCTCTGTTTTCCCGTTAGTTTGTGGATGATAGCCTGAGGAGTGTTTTACTTCAATACCCAATTCTTTTCAGAAAGTCTGCCAAAACCTAAAGATAAATTGCTACCCCCGATCTGACACAATTTGTGTAGGTAAACCATGCAGTCACAGCACTTCCTGCAGAAAACATTTCGCCAAATTCTTCACTGAGACCTCCCCCTTCACAGGAATGAAGTGCCCCGCCTTGGTCAACAAATCCACCACCACCAACAAAGCAGTACAACCCTGATCCTTAGGAAGATCTACAATATAATCCATAGAAATTTCAAGCCAAGGACTGGGAGTAACCGGTAAAGGAGTGAGTAACCCTGACGGCTTTCCTCCCCTCGACTTGGACCTAGCACAGACTTCACAGGTCTTCACATAATCCTCAATATCCTGTCTCATCCCTTCACACCAGAATTTCCTTTCCACTTATTCAACTGTTTTAAGGATCCCAGGATGACCTGCCAATTTTGACTCATGACATTGCTGCAAAATCTCTAACTGTAACTCCTAAGTTGGAAGATATATCTTGGAATTGAAACATGGAAAACCATCTATCAAATGTCTGCCTGGTTTTTCTGCAAGCCAAAATTGTACCTTTTCCTCAGGTAACTCCTTCTGAATCTTCTTTAAAAACAAATCATCCTCCTTCGTAGCACTTAAAATGAATCGATTCTCAGCAATCACTGGTTCAGGAACAACTTTGCCATCTGACTCTTCTGAAGGACCTTGTCGAGATAAAGCGTCAGCTTTACCATTCAAATGACCTGGTTTAAAAGTTATTACGAAATCATAGTCAGAAAAGAATAATAACCATCTAAGCTGCCGAGGTAACAAAGTTCTGGCTGATTTCAAGAACAAGATATTTCTATGGTCAGTCAAAACTGTTACCGTAAACCTGGCTCCCAACAAATAAGGCCTCCATTCCTGAAAAGCCTTCTTAATAGCCAGAAGTTCTCGGCCTGTAATCGTGTAGTTCATCTCAGCTGGAAGCAATTTTTTAGATAAATAGGCCACAGTATGTAATTGCCCAGTCTCTGTATGCCTTTGAGAAAGTACAGCTCCAATAGTTCACTTTGAAGCATCAGCCTCCACTAAAAATGGTTGTAGAGGATCTGGATGTAGTAGTATTGGTCCTGAAGTAAAACTTTTCTTCAATCTTTTAAAAGGTTGTTCAGTCTCTTCTGACCACTCGAATTGTGTTCCTTTCTTTAAAAGTTTGGCAATAGTAGAAACAGTTTGTGAAAAATCCTTAATGAATCTCCTATAGAAATTCTCAAAGCCAAGAAATCTTTGAATATCCTTCACACAGGCTGCTGATGGCCAATCCTTAACCGCCTTAATCTTCTTCACGTCCATTTCCAAACCCATAGGAGAGATGAAAAAGCCCAAAAACTCCACCTCCGTAGTATGGAACTGGCTCTTCTCCAATTTTGCAAATAGTTTGTTTTCTCTTAGTTGCTGTAAAACCCTTCTAACATGTTCTTCATGCTGTGTAGATCCTTAGAAAAAATGAGAATGTCATCAATATACACCACCACAAAAATGTCTAAAAAATCTTGTAACACCTCATTAATAAACTGAAACGCTCACCTGATTCCCGCAGAGGCGCTGGTCTTGACTGGGTGAATGCCGTATCTTCAAAGGTGATGTGTAACACACGGTTGGCTCTTTGGGCTGGACCTCTGTGCACTGTATGTCTGACTCGAAGAGTAAGATGTCTGCAGATAGAAAATATGGGATTAATGAACTGGGTTTATTGGGTGCCTCTCTCCTCTTCCCTTTCTCTTCTCCTGTAGAACCCCAAAGGTTAACGCCCTCACCTTAGGTAAGTGAACGGCGAGCTCTCCATCTGCCTCGGGGCAGGGTGCCGTAACCAGTTTCTTCACTGGATAAGGGTGCAGGCCTCTTGACCTCAGAGGACTGCTGTCCGTCGTTAACTGCACGAACGGTAAGTTCTGGGCACTTCAAATGTCTTAAAAGTCTTTTGTAATGATATCTCTTGTTTTCCAGGGTTCCGGCGATGGCGGGCTGATGAGAGTTGAGGATCGAACCCGCGTGAGGAATAGAAGCGCCTGGAAGCACGTAAGTAAGCGCTTGTAGCCTGCTTCACGATGCGCACTAACTGTCCCTTTTATCTTGCAGGTACAAGTTCGGAGCTTTAGAGAAGCTGAAGGGTGCTGGAATACCCACTGGATTCGGCGTGGGAAGGAGTAATGGCACGTGAGTAATAAAGTTGCCCAATGTCTTTAAACGCACCTTCTTTTGTCTTTCAGATGCGGGATGCAGCGCCGAAGGCCTCCGGAGCGTGCGAAGAGCTGGTAAGCTTTTGTCTTTCAGATGCCGGAATGCAGTGCGAAGACCTCCGGAGCATGCGAAGAGTAGGTAAGCCTTTGTCTTTCAGATGCTGGAATGCAGCGCGAGGCGTTGGTGACAGCCGATGGACCAGGTAAGAGATGCGCTGCCACTGAAGACCGTAGTGCTAACCTGTTCTTTCTTTGTCTTTACAGGTGCTGCTGAAGACTGGATTCCAGGATGGTAAGCCTTTGTTCCCTTAGGCCCAGGATCAGAAGCAGAAGACACGATGAGCGTTCTGCTGCAGAGAATGCAGAATAACGCAAAGCAAGATTCATCCATCGGGTGTGGTTTAAATAGCCTCCTGTAGTGCTTAGGTGTCTCCTTCCACAGCCACGCCTAGGTAAGAAAAGAGTTCCTGCTTTCCAGAAGAGTTCCAGTGTTCTGAACCTAGGGAGTGGCTCCTGCCCCACCCAACAGGAAAAGTAGTCCCAAACAGAAGAGGATCAGGGGTTCAACTGGCAGGTAAGTAAGCAGCATGGTCTGCTGCAGGTAAGTCCACCCAAGCATTATGAGCCCGGCGCTTCCAGCGCTGGGACTGGGCATCTTTATGAGCCTGGTGCCACTGGTGCCAGGACAGGGTCCAAAAGGTCCCAATTGGGACTGGCTGGCACTCGGAACCGGGGTTATGGGTCTGCTTCCAAGGGAGTCGGGCAAGTCCTGATCTTTTGGAAGCAGAGATCATGACAGCACCCCCCCTCAAGGCCCCTCCCAAACTGGGCTTCTCCGGGGGTTTGGGCTTGTTAGGAAATGTTCGATGAAATCTTTTGATTAGATGAGGCGCGTGGACATATTCTGCAGGTTCCCAGGATCTTTCTTGGGGACCGTAGCCTTTCCAGTCAATCAGGTAAAATAGTTTAGATTTGGAGATCTTGGAATCCAGGATGCTTTTGACTTCAAACTCGAGTTCTCCATCAACTAGAATAGGTTTTGGAGATGTAGTTAGTCGGGTTTGAGGTTGCACGGGTTTTAATAGAGAGACGTGGAAGACCGGATGTATCTTCATGTGAGGGGGCAAGTCCAACTTGACCGCTACTGGATTTACTATGGTAGTGATGGAATAGGGACCAAGGTATGTTGGGTTGAATGTGCGTGGTCCTTTTAGAGGTAGATATTTGGTGGATAACCAGACTTGATCTCCTACTTGATATTGGGGGGTTCCTTCCGATGTTGGTCTGCTCCTTTCTTGTATTGTTCTTTAGCCCTTTGAAGGTGAGAAACGGCTTGCTTAAAGGCTTGGGTGATTGTAGAATGCAGGTGGTCTACTGCTGGTGTTCCAAGATCTTGGAGTGGATCCAACTCCGAGGTTCGAGGGTGACTACCGTATAAAAGAAAAAACGGGGCTTCCCAGTTCCCGAGTGGACAGAGTTATTGTAGGCATATTCGTCTATCCAAAGGATATCTTTCCAAGTTTTTTCAGTTTGTTGTAGCATGCAGCGCAAATACTGTTCCAGAGTTTGATTGGTCCTCTCGGTGTGTCCGTTGGTTTGAGGGTGGTGGCTGGTCGAAATCTCACATCAATTTGAGCCGACCGACAGCAACTTCGCCAAAAATGAGAAATAAATTGACTACCTCGATCCGAAATTAGAACTGAAGGAAAACCGTGCAGTCGGACGATGTTTTCGAGAAATTCTCGGGCTGCTGTTGGTAAGCCTTTGAGTGGAATGAAATGCGCCATCTTGGAGAATAGGTCCACGATTACTAGGATCGTATTGTATCCGGAGCATGCAGGTAGATCGGTGATGAAGTCCATAGAAAGCGTATGCCAAGGGCGAGGCGGGATGTCAATAGGGCGTAAGAGGCCGGCTGGTTTTTCCTTTTGACTCTTGTTTTGGGCGCATACTCCACAGGACATTATAAAGTCTCTGATATCTTTTTTCCAAGACGGCCACCAGAAGTAGCGCTTGATCTTTTCCGAGGTCTTGGTCATACCGGGATGTCCTTCCATTAAAGAATCGTGATAACAAGAGATTACCTTTTTCTGTAAATCTGTGCTGGGCAGGTATAACCGTTCTTGGAAATATAATAGGTTGTCCTTCACCGTAAAGTCCTTTCCCTGCAGATGCCAATTCTGTATGTCTGCTGGAGTTACCAGTAGCCTGGCTTTATCCTTAACTTCCTCTATGGATTGTGTGGCGATTACACCTAGAATTCTTTGTTCTGGAATGATAGGTACAGGTTTAGGATTGATCAAATGTTCTTCCACTCCCATCCGAGAAAGGGCATCAGCTTTACCGTTTTTTGTACCAGGTCGATAGGTAATTATGAAGTCAAACTCGGCAAAGAATAGTGCCCAACGGAGTTGCCTAGAGGATTGAGCTTTTGCGGTTTTCAAATATTGCAGGTTTCGGTGATCTGTAATCACAGTAACGGTGTGTCGGGCCCCCAGAAGATAATGCCGCCAAGCCTTAAAGGCGGACTTGATAGCTAGAAGTTCCTTATCAGTAATAGCGTAATTGATTTCAGGAGGCGAGAATTTGCGGGACCAAAATGCCACGGGATGCAACTGATTGGTTACTGGATCCTTTTGTGATAGAACTGCCCCCATGGCAAGGCTCGAAGCATCAGTTTCAACGATGTAGGGGAGTTCTGGGCGAGGATGTTTTAAGATCGGTGCAGAGATAAATCTAGTCTTCACATTCTGGAAAGCTTGTTCCGCCTCGGTAGACCATTCAAAACGTTTGTTTTTCTTTAACAAGGCGGTGATGGGCTGGACTATTCGAGAGAATTCGGGGATAAACCTGCGGTAAAAGTTAGCGAAGCCTAACATGCTTTGAACACCTTTTACGGAGGATGGCGATGGCCATTTGAGAATTGCATCGACCTTCTTTGAATCCATACGCACTCCGCTAGGTGATAATATGAATCCCAAGAATTCAACTTCAGTCACGTTGAAAACGCATTTTTCCAATTTAGCGAAAAGTTTGTGTTGACGCAATCTCTCGAGGACCATTTTCACGTGTTTCCGATGTTCAGTTTCCGATGAAGAATAAACGAGGATGTCGTCAATGTAAACAACAACACACACATCTATGAGCTCTCTGAGGACATTGTTCATAAAATATTGAAAGGCGGCCGGGGCATTGCAAAGTCCGAAGGGCATGACCTGATATTCAAATAGCCCATACTTGGTGCGGAAGGCCGTCTTCCATTCATCGCCCTCTTTTACTCGTACCAAGTGGTAGGCTCCTCTAAGATCCAGCTTTGTATATATGCATGCTTTTCTGACTTTGTCCAGGAGTTCAGGGATCAAAGGTAACGGATATCTATTCTTAACGGTGATCTGGTTCAGGGCGCGATAATCTATACAAGTTCTAAGGTCCCCTTCTTTTTTTGGAACGAAGAACAAAGCTGAGGAAGCAGGGGACTTGGAAGGACGAATAAACCCATTCGCTAGGTATTGATCCAGGTATTGTCGGAGGTGAAGATTCTCAGGCTCGGTGAGGGCATAAATTCTACTACAAGGAGGAGTAGATCCAGGTATCAGGTCTATCTGGCAGTCATAAGACCTATGAGGAGGTAGAAAGTTAGCCTGATCCTTCCGGAAAACATCTTGGAATTCTAGGTATTCAGGAGGTAACTGGGGAGCCTCCGAGGAAATTGCTGCCAGTGCAACACCAGGTCGAGGGTGACAAGTAGAGACACATTCTGGAAACTGAACCGTTCTTGCTCGCCAATCGATCTGAGGATTGCGCTTCTCTAACCAAGGAATTCCTAGAATAATCTGGAACTGAGGGGCCTTGATCACATCGAACACGATCTTCTCATGGTGTCCATCTTGACTTACTAGCGTCACTTCTTGGGTGGTATGCGTTACTGGTCCGGAGGCTATCTCCGTACCATCCACCGTAGTAATGACGTCCTTTACAGCCTTTGGACAAAGAGTCAGATTCATCCTCAAAACCATTTCATGATCCACATAATTGCCGATGGCACCGCTGTCGACGTAAGCTTCAATCGCATGTAATCGATCCGGATGTTCAGGGCTAATGAGGACCATAGGTATCACGAAATGCGAGGTCACGGAACTGGTTTTAATGCTCGGCAAAAGGACCTCTATTCTTGTCGGGCGAGGTCGTTTCCCTGCTCAGAGTTTGTGACCCTGGTAACTGCAGCTCCTACTGCCTTCTTGGCTGGTTTCACCGGACAGTCTCGAAGAAAGTGCCCCGAGTTTCCGCAATAGAGGCATAATTGCAGCTGTTTTCTCCTTTCCCGCTCCTTTTGTGTTAGTGGTCCTTTCAGGCCCCCTATAGGCATGGGTTCCCCGGAGTCTACTCCTTTGGTAGGAGTTGGTGGTTTGGAAAATACTCGAGCATCAAACTTGGAACGATCGGCCTTCCTGTTCTGCAGTCTGTGGTCAATTTGAACGACTAAGTCAATATAGTCCGAACAGTCTTGCGGGGGATTCACTACTTGGGCTAACACATCTTTGAGCTCTCCACGTAGACCTCTATAAAATAGCGTAATCCTTTTGTCCTCAGGCCATCGAGTTTCCACTATCAGTCTGTTGAAAGACGCAATATAAGCCAAAAGGTCTTGATTACCCTGTCGCAATGAAAGGAGCTCATTGTCCAAGGCCTGCCCCTGTGAATGTCTTGCAAACAGTTTTTCCATACTGAGCTGAAAAGCTTGAAAATCATGGAGAACCGATTCATCTTGATTAACTAGAGGGATCGACCAGTCTGCCGCATTGCCACTAAGGTACGAAAGCACGAAAGCTACCTTAGCTTGATCAGTTGGAAAGGCTGCTGGCCGGCATAAGAAGTGCAACTGGCACTGATTAATAAATACTGAAAACCTCTTTGGGTCACCAGAAAATCGTTCGGGCGGAGCCAGAGGTACATTCCCAGGTAGGTTGATCTGCACTGGGTTCGTAGAGGATGTTGAAGGAAGATTTGCCCCTGATGCGGGTAACGGAGTTTGTCCGGCTTGTGACTGTAGCAATTGTCTAGCGAGATCGTCTGTTCGCTCCTTGGAAATAATCAGTTCCCTTCTTAGAGCATTCGTTTCCTGACGGGCTGCATGCACTTCTGCTCTTAGTTCCCCAAGTAACTGGGCTAGCTGGTCGGTATCCAAGGTTTCCATAGCGCCTGGGTGGGAGTTTTGCGGTAGGCTTTGCGTTCTGTAACGCTCACCTGATTCCCGCAGAGGCGCCGGTCTTGACTGGGTGAATGCCGTATCTTCAAAGGTAATGTGTAACACACAGTTGGCTCTTTGGGCTGGACCTCTGTGCACTGTATGTCTGACTCGAAGAGTAAGATGTCTGCAGATAGAAAATATGGGATTAATGAACTGGGTTTATTGGGTGCCTCTCTCCTCTTCCCTTTCTCTTCTCCTGTAGAACCCCAAAGGTTAACGCCCTCACCTTAGGTAAGTGAACGGCGAGCTCTCCATCTGCCTCGGGGCAGGGTGCTGTAACCAGTTTCTTCACTGGATAAGGGTGCAGGCCTCTTGACCTCAGAGGACTGCTGTCCGTCGTTAACTGCACGAACGGTAAGTTCTGGGCACTTCAAATGTCTTAAAAGTCTTTTGTAATGATATCTCTTGGTTTGCAGGGTTCCGGCGATGGCGGATGGCGGGCTGATGAGAGTTGAGGATCGAACCCGCGTGAGGAATAGAAGCGCCTGGAAGCACGTAAGTAAGCGCTTGTAGCCTGCTTCACAATGCGCACTAACTGTCCCTTTTATCTTGCAGGTACAAGTTCGGAGCTTTAGAGAAGCTGAAGGGTGCTGGAATACCCACTGGATCCGGCGTGGGAAGGAGTAATGGCACATGAGTAATAAAGTTGCCCAATGTCTTTAAACGCACCTTCTTTTGTCTTTCAGATGCGGGATGCAGCGCCGAAGGCCTCCGGAGCGTGCAAAGAGCTGGTAAGCTTTTGTCTTTCAGATGCCGGAATGCAGTGCGAAGACCTCCGGAGCATGCGAAGAGTAGGTAAGCCTTTGTCTTTCAGATGCCGGAATGCAGCGCGAGGCGTTGGTGACAGCCGATGGACCAGGTAAGAGATGCGCTGCCACTGAAGACCGTAGTGCTAACCTGTTCTTTCTTTGTCTTTACAGGTGCTGCTGAAGACTGGATTCCAGGATGGTAAGCCTTTGTTCCCTTAGGCCCAGGATCAGAAGCAGAAGACACGATGAGCGTTCTGCTGCAGAGAATGCAGAATAACGCAAAGCAAGATTCATCCATCGGGTGTGGTTTAAATAGCCTCCTGTAGTGCTTAGATGTCTCCTTCCACAGCCATGCCTAGGTAAGAAAAGAGTTCCTGCTTTCCAGAAGAGTTCCAGTGTTCTGAACCTAGGGAGTGGCTCCTGCCCCACCCAACAGGAAAAGTAGTCCCAAACAGAAGAGGATCAGGGGTTCAACTGGCAGGTAAGTAAGCAGCATGGTCTGCTGCAGGTAAGTCCACCCAAGCATTATGAGCCCGGCGCTTCCAGCGCTGGGACTGGGCATCTTTATGAGCCTGATGCCACTGGCGCCAGGACAGGGTCCAAAAGGTCCCAATTGGGACTGGCTGGCACTCGGAACCGGGGTTATGGGTCTGCTTCCAAGGGAGTCGGGCATGTCCTGATCTTTTGGAAGCAGAGATCATGACATAAACAATTGGAAAGCTGCCGGGGCATTGCACAATCCAAGCAGCATAACTTGGTACTCAAACAGACCGAATTTTGTTCGGAATACCGTCTTCCACTCATCGCCCTGCCGCACTCTCTCCAAATGATAGGCTACACGAAGATCTAGTTTCGTAAACACAAGCTCCTTGAATTTGATCTAACATTACGGTAATCAAAGGCAATGGGTATCTGTTCTTGGTAGTGATTTTATTAAATGCCCGATAATCAATACAAGTCCGCAAGGTGCAAAAAATAGTGGGGATGCCGCTGGGACTGAGAATGTCTTATAAATCTCTTATTGGGATCCACCTTTTCAGTGTGGAGGCTGATCCTTATTCTGGTACCATTTAATGGGTGACCTCAAAGGACAATTTTCACAGGAGATTCCTCATAGTATATGGGGACTTCTGTCCTTAGGCGTGGGGTGTATGGGACTGCCGCCCATTTCAGAGTTGTGTTGTTTCAAAAGAACTTGGGGCCACATTTCAGAGAGGAACTGTTTTTTCTTTTATTGACCTTCATAGGAAGTGTGTGGTCCCCGAGTTATAAATCACTCAATGGTTATTCGAAAATCAAATCAAATGTTCATAGAAGAAATTTTAAAAACAAGGAACTTCATCCATAGTACAAAGTTGTATGGTCTAGTTCACGGGGTATCCCTGGTTGGTTTCTGGGATATCCTTGGTTAAAAAGTGGTCGACCGGTTTCGATGAAGGCTAGTTATCATCTTCTTCAGGACCGTGATTTTAGCTTTTTCTCAATGAGATCAAGGGTTGGGGAGGGTCGCAGACACCATCATCCCATCTACCTAAGAGAAATAAAACCGAAATGGGTTTTAGGTCTTGAGGTCACTATAATTCCTTTTGGTTAATCTTAGTCTTATTCTAAAGTGCTTTCTATTGATTTTAACCAATTTAATTGATGAACTAATATCTGAACAGTCATGTGGCTATTTTGGCTATATAGAGACATATATTGGCTACTGGTGATTACCTTATATAGGTTCTGGCGGGCATGCTGTTAGCCAGATCTTTTGATGTATGCGGCTGTGGCCATGAGTATCTCAAGTCCTGTAAGACGGCAACAGGGCGTTTTGTTAGGAATTGCTCACAGGCGACCCAGTGGTGCTGTATTCACAAGTTAGTCGTAATGGGATCATTGTGCATGGTGCAAGGACATCCTTTTGTGTTTAGCGCAATCTTTTTAAACGGGGGTGGCCGGCAGTCAGGACGCTGGTGTGCGCCCGACTATCTGTAAATAGTAATCATGGCTCTTGTTCCATTCGCATACGCGGCTGTCAATGTGGCAGCTCGCGGTCGAGCGCGAGGAATCTCCGTTCTATAGGGAAGCTGCCTTCTATTGAGAAGAGCATGAGTGTAATTGGAAGGCGCGATCATATGCGCGGAGGCCGTGGAGGCATACCGTGCTTGCGTTTGTGCGCGGTGAAAAAAAAATATATATATAGAGAGCATTTTTGTCCACTGGGGTACGCCCGAATGCTTTGGAATGGTGATGACAGTTCTTATTCCATTCCCGTGCACGGCTGCCAAATGGCAGCTCGCGGTCAGACGTGAGGATTCTTGGTTCTATAAAGAAGTTCTTTTGGGAGGGACATGAACCAAATGTACAGTTGCCAATGCGTACGCGAAACCAGTGGTGGCATGCTGCTGCCCACGTTCGAATAGGAGGCATTTCTTTTGTATTGAAAGCTAGCGCCGCTCACCGTATGTCACGAGCGGCTGCTTGTGTCTGCGGGACGCTGAAGTTGTTGCTCTGTTTTTACAACCGTTGCCCAGCAACAAGTACACTTATAAGTGGTCCGTTGTTGCTGTTGATGATCCTCCTTCATGGCGGCCATTTTGAAGTGACTTTAGACACATTCAGAGGATATGGGCTTTGCATAAAGTAGTCTTGTTATAGACTGCAGGATTGCTGAGGCGGTAGCCTCATAATCTCTTAAATTTGTGTAGTTCGAGTGCGAGCTCTTATATACAGTACAGTGAACTTGTTATCTTATTCTAAAAATAATATTAAAATAATGTCCATGGCTGACTTGTGCCGCATACATATGTGTTCGCCTTCTGCCTTCATCAGTGATGCTGTGCTGATGGTGGTCCGAAGCCAAAGGAATGGTTATGGTTTTGATTTCTTTTTAAAAAAATAGATTTTAGAATTTTTGGGGTTATTGTGTTTTTGGAAGCACTGGCACTGGTCGACTGCAGAGAGTAGGTTCCACATACGTATGGGATATACATTATCATTCTGAAGATGTCACATCAGGCTGTGTCCCTGATAGACAGTGTCATATATGGTGTTTCTTGACATTCTTTTTTACACATTCATCTCATTAGCGCAAATTGTTCCGTGTTGCGTGTTCATCTCATTAGAGCCAAATTGTTCCACTGGGTTTCTTCGTTTAATCCATTTTTCTCTGTATTGAGTCTAAAGATCCAAAGTTGTTCTCGTTTGAGGAGCATTTTTCCAAAATCTCGCCTCTTCTGGGTGGTGTTAGTTTTTCCAGGATGGTCCACGTGAAGTCTTCTTGTGTGTGACCTTTTTTGACATAGTGATTCACAAGGGGGGCTGTCCATTTTTTTGTTCGAATGCATGATTTATGTTCAATAAGTCTTTTTTTCACTTCCTTCGTTATCATGCCCACGTATCGAAGGGTGCATGGGCACGTGATGAGGTACATTACCCCTTTGGATTTACAGTTGGTGAAGCTCCTTTGTTGCCATGGTGTGTGCCATCCGATCTCGATGGATTTGCTTCTTGAAGTTTGGGCACACATGGAGCACCCCCCACATGGTGTATGTCCCATTGGTTTATTTGCTCCCCAAATTGTGTTCTCCGCCTCATTATCGCTTGGTTCTTTCATGGTGTGTACCAAGCCATCCCTTGGGTTTCTGCGTCTTCATACACAGCAACTACAGTAAAGTGGAAGCAGAGGCCTTAAAAACACTGGCAAACGATGACAAAATAATAATCAAGACAACAGACAAGGGAGGAGCCACGGTTCTTATGGATTTACACAACTACCAGCAGATGGTTAACACCCTGGTACAAGATCCGACCTGCTCTAGAATCCTTCCCTGTGACCCCACCCCATCTTTACGAAGACTGATTGCACCTATTGTGGAAGAGGCTCTAAATGAGGAGTACATCAACGAAAAAGAAGCCTCTTTCCTTACACCGACACATCCAAGGTTACCAGCGTTCTACGCATTACCAAAGGTGCATAAAGGAATAACACCCCTACCTGGAAGACATATAGTATCAGGTATCAATTCAATTCTGAATTTGGTTCATGTCCCTCCCAAAAGAACTTCTTTATTGAACCAAGATTCCTCACGTCTGACCACGAGCTGCCATTTGGCAGCCGCACACGCGAATGGAATACGAACTGTCATCACCATTCCAAAGCATTCAGGCGCACCCCAGCGGGCCAAAAATTCTCTCTATATATATTTTTTTTTCACCGCGCACGAACGCAAGCAGCGGTATGCCTCCACGGCCTCCACGTATACGATCGCGCCTTCTAATTACACTCATGCTCTTCTCAATAGAAGGCAGCTTCCCTATAGAACGGAGATTCCTCACGCTCGACCGCGAGCTGCCACATTGACAGCCGCGTACGCGAATGGAACAAGAGCCATGATAACTATTTACAGATAGTTAGGACACACCAGTGTCCTGACTGCCGGCCACCCCCGTTTAAAAAGATTGCGCTAAACATAAAAGGATGTCCTTGCACCACGCGCAATGATCCCATTACGACTAACTTGTGAATACAGCACCAGTGGGTCGCCTGTGGGCAATTCCTAACAAAACGCCTTGTTGCTGTCTTACAGGACTTGAGATACTCATGGCCACAGCCGCATACATCAAAAGATCCGGCTGACAGCGTGCACGCCAGAACCTATATAAGGTAATCACCCGGAGCCAATATATGTCTCTATATAGCCAAAATAGCCACATGACTGTTCAGATATTAGTTCATCAATTAAATTGGTTAAAATCAATAGAAAGCACTTTAGAATAAGACTAAGATTAACCAAAAAGAGTTATAGTGACCTCAAGACCTAAAACCCATTTCGGTTTGGTTTCTCTTAGGTAGATGGGATGATGGTGTCTGCGACCCTCCCCAACCCTTGATCTCATTGAGACAAAGCTAAAATCACGGTCCTGAAGAAGATGATAACTAGCCTTCATCGAAACCGGTCGACCACTTTTTAACCAAGGATATCCCAGAAACCAACCAGGGATACCCCGTGAACTAGACCATACAACTTTGTACTATGGATGAAGTTCCTTGTTTTTAAAATTTCTTCTATGAACATTTAATTTGATTTTCAAATAACTATCAAGTGATTTATAACTCGGGGACCACACACTTCCTATGAAGGTCAATAAAAGAAAAAACAGTTCCTCTCTGAAATGTGGCCCCAAGTTCTTTTGAAACAACACAACTAACTCCGAAATGGGTAGCAGTCCCATACACCCCACGCCTAAGGACAGAAGTCCCCATATACTATGAGGAATCTCCTGTGAAAATTGTCCTTTGAGGTCACCCATTAAATGGTACCAGAATAAGGATCAGCCTCCACACTGAAAAGGTGGATCCCAATAAGTGTTCATGTGTGTTAAAAACATTGTTTCAAATAACACTTCGGGAAAAACGTTGAAGTATAATTCATCGCCTCCCTGAATGTGATCCATTATAAATCTCTTAGCCAGGTTCTCTTGAATATAATCCTTCAGATGTTCATTTGCCTTTTCTGTCAAGGCATAAATACGACTAAAAGGAATATGGGTTCCTGGTTCCAAATCTATCTTGCAATCATAGTCTCGATGAGGGGGTAACTCATTAGCTTCCTTCTCACTGAACATAACACTAAAATCCTGATAACAACTTGGTAATTTCCCAACAACTGCCCCAATCGAATGCTCCACCGCACCCAAGTCCACCAAACCTTGTACTACCACTGAGCAACTACTTGAGTTATTCCCTTGGACCCTTCCTTGAAAACAATGTTCTGTACAAAATGCTGAATTCATTTCCACAGTCCTTCTTCACCACTCTATGCGAGGATTATGATGCGTTTGCCAAGGCATACCCCAAATCACCTTCGTTTGTGGTCAATTAATTCAAAAACAATTTCCTCCCAATGACCACCAGTAACCTCCATCTCCAATAAAATTGTTTCATGTGCAAATAAACCAGAAGTTAACTGCGACCCATCCACCTCTCTCACTTGCGCAGCTCTATTCTTTAAAACATATGGTACATTAATTGCCTTAACTACATTCCAATCCATAAAATTCCCAGTAGCTCCCTAATTATTTACTACTGGACCAATCCCTTTTAGTTCTCCCTTAACAAACAAGGATATGTTCAAAGTGATATGTGGCATGGCTGCTTGAATTGTGTTGGCCACTTGCTGATTTCTGCAACTGTTGACCGATGAGGGGGTCTTAGGGTACCAAGGACAATTACCTACAAAATGCCCTGCCTTGCCACAATACATACATAAATTATTCAACCTTCTTGTCTCCTTCTCCTCCCTTGTTAAAGGACCCCTAGGTTTACTTACTCTTTCCAAATTCCCAGGTCTTGACTCTCTATTCACTATCTGCTCCCCTCTGTATCACCTCGAGAAAAGATTCTAGTTTCAGCTCCCCCCTCCTACGCTCTGCTCTACGCTCTCCCAAAAGATAATCTATCTGCATTACTAAATCCATCAGAGCTTCAAATGAGGTAGGTCGATGCACTATAGTAGCTAAAGCGCCATTTAACTCCTCCCTCACCCCTCGAAAAACAAGGATGTTTGTTTCTCCACCGACCAACTACTCTTCAATACTAAAGATTTCAACTGGTTGATGTAGGTCACCAACTCTTTAGTCTCCTATTTCAACTCCAATAACTCACCATCAACTTCTTGCAACAATTGACACCTATCAAACATCTTCTTAAATTCTAGCTTAAAAGCTGACAAATCCTTTAAAATTGAACTTCCCTGACCAACCAGTAACACTGACCAGGCAGCTACTTACCCTGTGAAATAAAACAACATAAAAGCTATCTTGGTTGTATCTGTGCTGAAGTCCTCCAGCCTACAAAGAAAATGAAGTTTGCATTGAGTCAAAAAGAATTGCCATTTTTTCGCATCCCCTCCAAAACGTTCTCGTGGTGTTAAAGGAACTGGACCTAAATGTGTCTTATTACTTCCTTTATTTGCTTCCTGAACCCCTGCGCCTTCTACCAAATCGTCCCTGACTAATACTGGTAGCTCCCTCCTAGGATTCTCCAAATCCCTCATCTCCCAGGATGTTCCCTCATCCCTTAAGGGCGTTACCCTAGCATTCAACTCCTCTAAGCGTGCTTGCAAGTTCTCATTCTCACTCCTTGCTGCCCCCATCTCCTCCTTTAGTTGTGAAAACATGTCCCTAATGGAACTTGCCAAGGCCTCTGTGGGATCCATCTCAGCTCAGGCAGAAATGTTATTGTGGGCCTTTCATCCTGTCAGGACTGGCATGCCGGAATCCGCAGGAGCTGATGCTGAATCCCACAGACCCTCACAAGGAGTTCCCTGCTCAACTCTGTTGAATACAGCTGAGATGAAAACCCCAAGAAAGGGAAAGGGGTAGTGGATAAAACAACAAACGAGAAACTGCAGACTCTCTACCTTTGGCCGTCCTCAGAATCTGTAGTAAAAAACAAATGTACTTGGTTACTTATACTCTGTGTGATTCCTATCTTAGGGAGAATGTTACTACAGTGTAAAACTATTACCTGTTAAGCCTCTGCCTATAGCGTAGAGGCTAGATAATTCACACTAATCACTTCTCCAATGACTAACCAAGAGTGATAGTTTGTTTGTACAATAATTATTGAGTTCAACAGTTTGACTCTTAACACTCAATCTCTAATGAACTGATTCAGTACTGAGATTGTGCTCCACTTCTTGACAAGGTCATAGTGTGTTACAAAAAATGGTAGCAGGCGCTCCTCTCCAGAAGGAACATGGCATGATAACCTGTTCTGAGATGAGAGTTTGCAGCACACGCTTTTTGCTCACTGTACCTTTCACAGATGGAAAATATCCATCTGCATATCAGTCTTTGTCCCGCCCACATGGGCAGTCCAGCACCGAAATGCTAGGCAATTCCTCTCTGAACAAGAGTAACACCAGCAACCCCATACACGTGTTTCAACCTTGTTGGGCCTCATCAGTGAGGTGAAGCTGTGCATCTCTGAGCACAGTGAGCAGGGAGTCCACGTCTGGTTGTTCCCAGGTAACTCATGGTGACCAACCCCAAGTTCCTTACAAATATTTCAAAAAATGGTAGCAGGTGCTCCTCTCCAGAAAGAACATGGCATGATAACTTGTTCTGTCTACCCAAGAGTGATAGTTTGTTTGCACAAGAATTATTGAGTTCAACCGTTTGACTCTTAACACTCAATCTCTAATGAACTGATTCAGTACTGAGATTGTGCTCCACTTCCTGACAAGGTCATAGTGTGTTAGTTTCCTTTAAATTTTCATTAACCCAAGAGGGAAGTCAACCATGGACTTTCACTTTCTTCTCCAATTGACAGGACTCTTGTTTTTCTACTTAACTAGTTCTGATTTTCTATAGATTGTCTCTTGCACCTCTCCTGTGTAATACACATGTAGTATTTCTTTCACTACCAAGAGATAAGAAAACTGCAGAACTTCTATTATGTGTTTCCTTTAAGTTCCGCTGTCCTCTTTCTATTGCTATGCTTTTATAGTCTGATAAGCATTGTGGTTTCTCCGTTGTTAAACCCCTTTAGAAGTCCCTTGCGCCGCAAGTGAAAGGTAAACAAATGCACGCGAAAAGTTGTTAATGGTTAATCTCGCGCTCTGTTATTTATTCATGCAGCGTGCCGAAGACCGCACGCATTATTTAAGTTAACCGCGTGATGAACATTCACTGAGCCGCGCGCATGAAGGTACCCGTTCTTGCGCATTCAAATACACGAGCAACATGTGCAACACACGCCTTCATCTCGTATTGAAATCGGAGTATGGCCTCGCAGTCAGGACAGACTTAGTGCCTCATTACACGGTAGGCGGTAAGGGTTTACCGGTACCGGTAAGGGCACCGGTACCGGTAAACCCTTACCGCCTTACTACGAGGTCCCTTTGCGGGTCCTCCCTTAACGCCTGGTTTTTCCAGGCGTTAAGGACGGGACCCGCAAAGGGACCTCAGAGCTAATTACGGTACCGCAATTTGCGGTACCGTAATTAGCACCTTCCCCATTCCCATTATGCCCTATGGGGCAAAAATGGGAATGGGGAAGGGTAAATGGGGATTGGGGAATTACCGCCCCCGCTCACCTTGGAGTAGGGCGGTAATTCCGCCATCCACCAAGGCGGACTCGGTACGGTACCGGCGGCAACCATGGCGCTAATAGCGCCATGGTTACCGCCTACCGTGTAATGAGGCCCTTAATAACAAATGCGCTTTAACTCACGCACACATTATGCAGTATCAAGCTTGTGCCTGACCTTGGAAGATTTCCCACGTTCTCAAATACTCGTGCTTTTAATTTGAAATGGGCTCGTGCGCTCAAGCTTGTATAATTCATTGCACCGTTTATACACACGCTCTCAGTAGAAATGGGCTCGCGCTTCTAGCGAAAACGTAATGAGAGCTCACTGACTTTCACTACGAAGACTAAACTGAGTTAGTTATATTGGCTGAAAAGTCTTATGCCATTCAGTCACATAGTTTGTTTTCTTTTTGTAATAAATGTAATTGTCTTAAAACTAGTGCGATTACTTCTCTTAACTTCAAATTATCTACACAAATATTTTCTATTTACAGGTATATAATGTAAGAGTGACTTGTAATACATTCTTCTCAGCTGTCTTTTCTAAGATTAGATTCAGTTCCTCCTTACTGAAAACTTCAAATGAACTGCTTCTCTAGGATTTTAAACTTTCTCTGATTTCTTTGAATTCAAAATGAAACGCTCCCACCTGCTGTCTTCAAGGAAGCGATTCCCACAGCTGCTGTTGACTTCTCACTTCAGATGTTTTCTCTGGTCTCTGGGTTAGCCCTTAAATCAAGGAAAACTATAACATACAACCAGTCTTTGAGGTTCTAGGGAATGGAAGGCAGTTATAGAATCCTGCACACCAGCCAAGTACCCAAGCCATTGTCCTTCCAGCCAATCAGAAAAGGCCAGCATTTCTCCGTCTTAACTTGGGAAGCCTACAATATTTATTCTTAAAGAAACAGCCTCCAATCCTATGAATAGCTACAGGCTTATTGCAAACACCAGCCCTGACATTCCTGACAGGCGCCAGCAGTTTCTGCCTTATCACAGGTGGTGGAGCTAAGGCCCACTGTGCTTCTTGAAGTCAGAGAAGGCACCTTTTCGGTCTGCAACCATATGCCTGTTGGCTCAGTTCTAGTCCCACGTGTGAAGACAGCTCCACTTGAGTGCCGTTTAGCTTTGCCTTCGGGTGTTGTGGCCCCAGTGGCTGGCTCTGGCATGTGCCTGGACATTTCTTAGGCCTCCAGAAGTCATATCTTTTCAAAGGTGGGACACATCTTTGATGAAGATGGTGACCATATTGTCCTGGATGGAACCCTTGGTGATGGAGGATTTCCTTGATGACTTTGACAGACAGCATGAGGGTCTGACTAAGCTGATCTCCGATTCAAGGGATACCAGTGGGCTAAGTACTCTCCAGTTCTTCATATTATTCAATCCCCCACATACGAGAATCTCAATGTTTAATTTCCGAGGACTATTACCAAGGCAGTAGAGACTCTTTTGTTGTCTGCACCTTCAAAGCCTTTGTTTCAGTACAACCTCACAGACATCCTGAAACAAGGTCCTCTGAGGTGTAATCCTCTTCTTTTCAATGCAGATGTTTATGTCCCTGTCATTGTGGCGTGGCTGAAGTAAAGCCTGCCTTTTCTCCAGCTGTGGATGGCAACCTTGCCAAAATGGATCAACATCACCCACAGACCAATGTTTTCTGTCTAAGCATTCCACACCAGAGAACTTGGTGGACTAGACCTCCAATGAAGCTACTAAGATGACTACCTTCCCTTCTTTGACTCTAGAAAGGGAGAACAAGAAGCTTGACACCATGGGCTGCAGGTTTATTGTTAGGGCCTCATCACGAGTTTGGCGGTAGCCCTTAAATGAGGCATTAGCGCTGTTACCGCCGCATTTAAGGGTCCGACAAATCATGGCTTCAGCTGATTTCCCCCCAGCTCTGAGCTGGGGGGAAATCCACCGAATATTTGCTGATTTTTGGTGTGTTTAGAGCACAAAAATTCCCCATTGAGCCCAATGGGGAATGGGGAATTCCCAAATGGGCTCAATGGGGAATGGGCAATACCCATTCCGCCAAACCCGTGATCTGCTGCTAATAGCACCGGTGGGTTTGGCGGTAGGGCTATTAACGCCAGTACTATTAGCGCTGGCGTTACCGCCCAACTCGTGATGAGGCCATTAGTCTGGATTTGAGGGCTGTGAAAGCCACCTGTGATCTGGCCTAATAAACTCAGACTTTGTGGAGTGTCATCTCTGAGGTTGAGGAGAATGTACCCATTGCTGAGATGAAGGAGGGTTTTAACATTCTGTTTGAGGATGGAAAGGTGATGGCGTACCAAATCCTGCAGTCAGGCTCTTGTGGCTTGTATCATGGGTATGGAATAATTTCTCTTCAGAAATTGTCTCTGTTTGTCAGGGAGTGGTGTCATACCACTTCAGATGCTTCGGCCTTACAGATTTTTCTCAGTGCTAAGGACTTCCTTTGAATTAACACCCTCCTGACTGCACACATTCCCTTATTTTACATCCACCAAGTTCTCTCCTGCAGGAGGCATTTCAGCAAAAATTGATTTTATGACTGCTGAACAAATTTAAGATGACACATTGGCCCTGATCCTCCGGAGCCTGGGCTGAATGGTGCCCCTTGACCTTCAGGAGGACTCCCTCCATGTGCTTGAGGTTTGTGGTTCGGGAGACCATTAGCAGTTTGTGGTCTTGCTCTTTGGTCCTTCTTCTGCCCAAACGGTCTCCACCAAGTTAGTAACTATGGTGGCCCCATGTCTCAGCAGCAACAGAATGCATGTATTTTCTTATCTGGACAATTGGTTAATTCGACCTTGTGCCACAGATCGTGTGTCAGCCCACTTGCACCAGCACCTGTCATCTGCTACACAGCTTTGGATTCTCCCTAAACTTCAAGAAGTCATTTATCACACTCTGAGTCAGAGGGGTAGTTCTGCACACTCATTCTGGCAGGGCTTTTACTCCCCGGAATTCCGTGAGGTAGCCATCTTTCAGATTGTGCAAATCTTCTAAACACAGAGTCATGTCCAGGCCTTAGTCTTTCTGTTTCTTCTGGGTCTCATGCCATCCTACATCTCAATGCACGTTTCTGTATGGGGTTACTCCAGGGGCTGCTTTGCAGAAAACTATCTCAGTTTAAGAGCAGCATGATGGAATTAATGTAGGGTATCCAAGAGAGTGCCGCAGGAGCTCCTGTGATAAGCCCAACATGCCAATTTGTGATGGGGCAGCCTTGGCAGCACCTTTGACCTCAGGTGACAGTAATCATGGATGTCTCCTTATAGGCTTGGGAAACTCGCCTGAATGACCCGACTGTGAGTGGACTGTGGTCTGATGCAGAGGCAAGGGAACAAATCAATCTGCTGAAATGCAGGCTATCAGATGCGTTCGGATTCTACAGACAGCATGGTGGGCATACACTACCTCAACAAGCGAGGTGAAATGTGGGCACTGCCTCTGTGAAAGAAAGTGATGCTACTGTCAGCAGCACATATTGTTGGAATGGAGAATGTACTTTTGGATTTCTTGAGCATGCAGACCAGTATGTCCTGGATGAGTTATTTGTCTTCAGGTGGGCTCCTCAGCTTTACTCTGCACATCCAATTTCAACAGGAAATGCAAGTTGTTCTGCTTCAGGGAATTTCCCCTTTACGGAGCACTGGGGGATGCAATGATTGTCATGTGAGAATTCAAAATCCTCTGTGTTCCTGCAGAATATTGTCATTCTTCCGGTATTGGGGTTTGGCCCTCAATCCATACCTCAGCAACCTCAATCTTCATGCTTGGCTGCTTAGAAGCTGAGATACAAGCCATGGAACTTGCCTGACAATGTCCTGAATGTGCTGCTTTCTTACAGAAGTCTTTCAACAAATCCATTGATGCCTGCAGATGGCATACGTTTTAGGTTTAGTGCCTCAAGAAAGGTCTGGACCGCCTGACTTGTCTGACCTCCGTAATTCTTGATTTTCTGCTTTCCTTAGCTCATTGCTATTCTGTTTGTAAGGCAAGAGACATCAGGAAGGGTGACCATCTCTGTTGGTTACACTGTGGCCTGTGCAGGAAGGGCTGTAATTATGCAGACCCTATCCAGGGGGGTAGTCCTCTATATTTTGGAGTGGTAAGATCTGGCTTGGCCCAGCCGGGCATGAAGGGTTGCCCCGCTGGGTTTAATGGTACAGATATATTTTCTCTCCTGCAGGTGTTGTACTGCTTTCTGAATATCTCGAAGATGAAGAATCTGTGAGAGGAAGTAATCTTCTTGAATAACAAGTTACTGCCTCTCCATAATATTCTTTGCAGCACATGTGTCCTTCCTACAAAAGATTCCCGATCACCCTCCCAACCACCCCATCTTCTGATAGCTTGTTCACCTCCTGCTGTTTTAGCATCCCTCGGTTGCTAAGGCTATGGGAAAAGGCGGAAGTGAGGTCATTGTGCGCTTCTGGCTCCATGTATACTGCCCATGATGTCACATGTAGAGCTAGACGCGATAATGGCACTGATATCAAGCCACACTGCACCCCATGGTGGCTGAAAAGGTTTCCAAACACAGAAAATGCTGGCAAAGGTATTTCTAAATGTGTAATCTCTCGGCCATTCAGCAATCTGCATTATCAATACCCTGTCTGTTTTAAGATTGTATTTGTAGATTCTGGCCTGCTTTTGTCTTAAGAACTGATAATTACATGTGATTCTATTGTTAACTGTTTCTGTCTTGTATTTAACATGTTTGGAGTTCCAGTTATGGTATTTTTGGACTGGGATAATGTCCCCTGCCTGACTGTTGGGTTGACGGATGGAGTAGCCATGGGCGCTGGCGGCTGCTACTTGCTGAACAATGCTGGACCCCTGGCAGTGTTAGAAGGATCCCCTGGCTCCCCACCTTGCTCGGTCATTTGGCAGAAGCTCATCACAAGGAGAGAAATCATGTCCCATTGGATGATCCTGATATGAATGGACCCTTTAAATCCTCAGCTCTCCCTTGGTACAATGATCCCCAAGCAATGCCTTGTGCTGAATTAGTGAGACTCCTGACCCCTACATATGGCTCTGGTAGGACAGTCATGACATCTAGTATGGTAAGATCTGGTACGCTGGGGCTGGAGCGAATCAGGTTTCAGGTGCATAGTACAGGTGTTGTGCTATCTGAGGAGCCAAAGAACAGTGTTGGAAAGGCTAATTGTACTTGTGTGGGATGCCGTACCATAGTAGTCCTCCATTTCCCTGAGCCACATCCAGGATTGCGCGACTTCAGAGCATGCATCTCCACTGCAGTGGCCCCTCCTCGCGCATGGGGGAAATGCTGTTCCAAAATGGAGGCCACCTTCTAGGAAGGCTTGTACCGCTGTTCAGTGCAGAATGGTGGATGGCCACCAGATCAGCTGAAGAGCCATGGGGTAGCAAACCTTAACAAATCATGCTTCAAAGTACATAATCATAAACACCAGAGTCCAGTTACATAAGGACATCTCCAGAGGTGGGTCTAGGACCCTAAATATGCGTGAAGTATTTTCATGGAGTGGTAGGCATTTGGAAGCAGCAGAGAAGTGGTTGAGGTGTGTGTTGGAGACAGAAGCAGTAGGAGGAGGTGAAGCTAGAGAACAGAGAACGAGACTGACAAAGGATTCTAGAGTGGAGGATGGGGAGATTGAAAATGAGCTGAAACCCATGCAGGAGGTGGAGAATACGAAAGTGTGGGACATAAAGGAGGAAGTGGCGAATAAGCAAGT
The DNA here is from genome assembly GCF_040938575.1 of Ambystoma mexicanum. Classification (NCBI taxonomy): domain Eukaryota; kingdom Metazoa; phylum Chordata; class Amphibia; order Caudata; family Ambystomatidae; genus Ambystoma; species Ambystoma mexicanum. The sequence continues at coordinate 1,421,321,854 of NC_090923.1, forward strand.
AGGGAATATCAAGGAGGACACTGCAAGTAAGGAGGCAAAGGACAAGGAGTAGGGGGAGAGTAAAGCATCCGGAAAAAGCAAGGAGGAGGTGGAGAACAAAGCAGGGTAAGGAGCAGGTAGGAGGAGGTGAAAGTTGGAGGGGAGCAGAGGGGAGGAGAAACCAAATATGTGAGGTGTAAGGAGGAAGGAAGACAAGCGGGGAGGAGTAAGAAATAAATCTAAGGTTGGAATAATATTAGGGGGAGAAGAGGAATATGGAACCGTGGAGGTTAGGAAATACTGCTGGTGAGGTACGGTAGAGAATACACCAAGGAGCATAGATAGGAGTAGGGAAAGATAGAGAGGAGAGGCAGCCAAGACAAGGTGGAAGCAGATAGTGAGAAGAAGAAGACATGCTACATGCCTGATAGGAGTGAACTGAAGAGGCATAAGCACAAGGTGACGTATCAAGTTGGTGCCAGAGGAGTTAGAGAAATAGGAGAGGTTTGCTTATGTGCGAGAACTTCTCAACTCATGGAGGGTTTAGTAGAGGACTGTTTGTTATCAAATAAAGCCAGGGGCTCTGGTTAGGGAGGCGGAGTACGATACCTGACCCAACCTGCAGACCAGCAGAAGTGACCAGGCCTCCCTTTTGCTGGCACCCAGGCCTCTTGTGCAAATGTATTTGGGACCTGAGACCCAGGTAAAAGGGTCTCCCAGGAGTCCAAGATACCAGAACGAGAAGTGGAAGACCCAAAATGACAGGACCAGGAGTCAAGAACGAAGTGTGAGGGCACTCAGCCCCCCAGGCTGTGAGTGACAGAGAATTGACAATAATTTCTGGGTAGGGACCTCTGGACTGAAAGACTTTATGTTGAACTTGCTGATCATTTTGTGGAGCCAAAAAAAGTTTTTTTATTCTCTGTCTTTTTTGTGGGATTACATACGTATGTGGGTCCACAGAAATGTGAAATCTGGGAGCTCGCCACATGAAATAATGCACAACCAAAAATCTGGATGGTTTGCTCCAAAGAATTGTCACTCTCTTGCCAGATGTCAGCTCTTGCGACTTCTGGAGCCAATGTCTCAGTATTTACCGGGAGGCTGCCTCACCTCAGCTTCTCTGTTGTTGCAGGCTTGTGGGGTTCCTGAATCCCCTTCTTATGTCTAAACTAAATGCTTTCTTTCCGGGCACTCATAGCACTTGACTTACTGACAGCTGCTAATGAGGGCAGACAGGATACAGCTAGCAGGGAAAACTAGACCGGGGTCCTTGGGCCATGCTAACCCTGGAGTATTTCGCCTTTGCCTCTCTGGACCACTAGTAACTTCCTTGCCCTCTACTGTTCTTCCTCCCACTAGATTGACCTGCCTAGAGCCGTACTGACCAGGCCCACTGGAAACCTCCAAGCATTGATGACTAGGCACTGGCATGCCTCAATCTTTTCTACACTTTTTGACCTTCCTTGCTTTCTTCCCACCCCCTCTGTACCACACTTTTCGACTGCCTCTGTCTCTGGCAGGATCCGCAATCTTCTTTCCTGGCGCAGAGGCAGCACAAACTCCTGCCTCCCCGTTGGGTTTTAGTACCTGAGTTAGTATTACTTCAGGCCACCGCAACCCTTCGGGGAAAGAGGGTTCATTGAGTGGATAGGTTGGGGATTTTCAGGAACACCGGAAAGAGGGTTAGGAAAATATTGATGGACAGGTTGGGGGGTAATTAGAGAAACATGCTCCTATGCCCCTGCTTCTGTGTTGAAGATCTCCGCCCTCACACACTTGCACTCTTCACTCATACACAACGCTGTCTGTAAGAGTGGGCCTTTGTATTGGAGCCCAAACCAGAATGCCGGATCTGGCGGCACGTGAATGTACTGCCTTAATTCAGGTCCTTAACTGTGCCCCCACATTGCTTCATGCAGGCTTTAACACTTTTTCCACATTACATCATGTAGACATTCCCCACATTGCTTCATGCAGGCTTTAACACTTTTCCCCCATACCATGTAGGTTTCAGTTCACAATCTCACTACAATGGATGGACAAATCCCCGGATTACAACATGCATGAAACGCTCCAAAACATAAGAAACACATTAACACTTAGCTTTGTGTTTTGCTGCAGGTTTTCTGGCCCCTTTTCGTGCTGGTTTGGCCACGCTGCGTCCCATCAGCTGATTCGCAACTGAAAGAACATGAGCAAAATCAGAAGGGTGCGCGTACACTCGTTCGCTCCCACAGGTTAGCCCTTACTAAAATGTTTGGTCGGTCTGTGCCTTGACCACGCTAGTCACTGAGTTCAATAAGTCTCCCAAATCCCCTAAACACTCCCTTTCATGCATGCGCTGATCATGCCGGGTTCATTAGGAAGCTTGGGTGCAAGTCAGTATGCAGTTTGGGGCTTCGATCATTTTCCGGTGGCGCCTGAATCCACCGGTTAAGCACTGCTGTTAATGACGCTGGGCTGACTCCTTCCACCAACCGCTGCGCTAGTAAAACAAATGGGACTTATCTGGCTTGTCACGCGGGGCCTGGGGTTCTTCTGCAGGCGGACGGGTGCCCCGCGTAGGCGTGCCACAGAGAGCTCCGGAGAACACGTCTTCTCACGTTGCAGGTCAGAATTGCGAGCAGTGCTTGCAGGGCGCGGTTCGCGCATGTGCGATGGTGCGGGCGGGGGCGTGGCTATCTTCTCCCCAGCAGGCCCATGCTGCACAGGGCCTGCTGGGTAACGTAGTCTCCGGGCTGTTCTCCACCCTTGGGCTCCAGATCTACAAAATGGGTGGAGAACACGCCTGGAATATAAAGTGGGACTTTGTAGGGCCTTCTTCCTCCCACCAACACCCACCACAGGGATCACCAGAACCACTCCTGCCTGAGACCTGACAGTCTCACTCCTGGACCTTAATGGTCACACATCAGTCTGGCCAAGGAGCTATAACTTGAGGGCGTCCTCACTTCTTTTCCCCCCTGGATCCTCCTCTCAGGGGGTCAGGAAAAGGCCATCTCTTTTTTCTTCTGACCCTGGGGTGGATATGCAAGGAGGATCACCTTGGTGGAGGGAACTTGGGGAGTGGGGAGAGAACATCCTTAGGTGAGACATGGTATCCCTCTTTCCCTTTTCACACTGAACCCTCTAGCCCTCAAGCCTTTGTAGGCTACTGTCAGACCTTCCCCTTTTCTTACCTTCAAACTGTCCCCCAGAAACACCACCTCAACACTGAGACAAGGAAGAGACCAACTAGGAGGACACATCCTCATGTGGGTGAAACAGACACATGTCAGTATTCTTTTATCAATATAGACCCTTCTCAGCCTCAGCTGTGTACTGGGTCGAGGAGGACAACACGAGTAAGACAGAACGACCGTTCTGATGGTGAGCGGTCTGGTCTTTCCTGGAGTCATTATGGTGGCAGGCGCTTTAAAACCCGAGCTCCGTTTGGAAAGGGAGTCATCTGTGGAGGCAGTGTGAGCCGAGGAGACAGAGGCAGTAGCTGGTGAAGCAACTCTCGAGCAGTGGCGTGGCAGGTGGAGCGCTCAAGACCCGGTGACCAATGCAGAGTTTATGCAGCTGGAAGCAACGCTTAGGAAAACTGGAGGCTGTTTGCAAGTTGCATGTGAAAGTTTGGGGTGGCCAAGCGAAGCAGTCACAGAAGTCCTGGGCTGCAGGCAGAGCATCATTGGGGAGCAAAGCCACAGAGAGCTGCTGGGAGAGGAGGAAGGTCCCGCTCGAGCAGGCGAGAACCCAGAGCAGCAGAGACCTTGCAACCCTGTAAGCTCCAACCAGTGAGTGAATGGGAAGCACGAGGCTGGCAGGCGGATATGCATTGAAGATTGTTGTTTTGAAAACCGAACAAACTGAAAGTCATTAAAAGTATTTTGAATGATGAAACAAGTTCTTTTGAATACCGAACAATCTGAAAATGATTTCAAGTACTTTTAAATGTGGAAACAAGTACGTTGGAATAACAAATAAATCAAAAGGTTTCATAGGTGCTTTTGAAGGCAGAAAAGACTTAAGGCAGGTGTGGGGCATTCATAAAAATGGAGTGAAAGAAAGGTGTTCTATGTGTCAGATACAACGAAAAGTATTGGATGAAACACACGTGTTGGCAAAGTCAAAGCATAACAAGAATGGTATAAGATGGGAAGCCAAGTATTGATGAAAAGAAGAATGCACAGAGGCAGGTTAAAAAGGAAACTTGTGTTTGCAAGAGTCAGAAGAATACAGAAAAGCGTAAAAAAAAGCATGGTGGCCAAACAACCCATGGTACAGCTTCCAGTTGTTGATGGAAAGCTACTAGGAGGGGGGTCGGTTGCGTGACCTGTAGTGGGTGGACCGTGTGGTCCGACAACTGTACCTAGACTGAGTGCCCCTGTGTGGAGAAGTCAATGAAAGTATCCATAAAGAAGCCTCTGTTTGGCAACAACCTTTTTTGTGATTTTGAAGTAGAGAAAAATAACTTCCTATGTGAATTAGTGATATCCAAAGAGCTGGGAAGTGTCCCAAGGAACTGTGTTGTTTTTGTTGAAAAGCTGGAAGATTTGGAACTCTTGGGGAAGGATACCCTGATACCTTGTGAACGTTTTTGAACTTGGGGAAGGGTAAGCTGATTACAAGCCTGGAGCTGGAAGAAGCTCTGAACTTTATTTTTGGACACTATTCATTTTTGTGCTTTAATGCCTACACACTGTATACAGTTAGAGGGCAAGTATAGGTTTAGGACACAGACTGACTTTTGATTTGAACTTCCTGACTCAAACTATCCGTAGTTTTCTTTGGGTAATTAAATCCCACCTTAGTATAGGGCAAGTTAGGCCTTACTACCTCCTGCATTTTAAGTGAATAGTACATTTGAGAACCAATCTTGAACCTGTTGTTTCTGTCTAGTTCATGATGCCTTCATAACCCCCAATGCTTTTCTTCCATGACCTGTGTTCTTTGTCTCTGCCCTGTTGGAATATCATCCCCCTCCTGCAGTTGTTGTTCTCTTAACCTCAATGCCTTCTGTTGTCTTAAATTATGCTACTTTTTCCATAACCACCTTATCTCAACACTCGGCCTCGGATGTTATCAATCACTTTACTACTACTACCACCTCTTTCTGTCCAATACGCCTTCCTGGGGTTACTACCACCATTACTATTATTACTATATTCTGTGCATTTTCCACTCTTGAGGTTGCCACCTCCACTTGGTTCTTTTGTACCACCTCCTCCTTCTATTCACTCTCCACTCCAGATATTACTGCCTCCTTTTTATTCTTCTATCCTACTGCCACCTTGTCAGGGTCCGGCTTGACTGAATTCCACAGGAGCTGATGCTGGCCCCACAGACCCTCACCAGGAGTTCACCTCTCAAGCCTTAAACATAAGCTGAGCTGAAAACCCCAAGAAAGGGAAAGGGGAATTTGGAGAAAATAACAACGGAGACACAGCTGCCCTTCAACCGTCTGGTAGGCTCTGGTATCTGTGATAAACAAATACACCTGGTTACTAATATAATAAGAAAACTTCTTTTCTAAATTATGCTAAATAAATTCTAAACTCTTTACCTCTTAAACCTCAGTAAAAGACTTAGAGGTTAGTAACCTTTGTGGAATATCTTGTAAATATATCTTGTATTGTGCAAATAGTTCAAGCCAACCTAGTCTCTTTAGAATCCTAAAGTGATGGCCTTTGCAACATCTTTTCAGGATTAGATATTCTTCTTACTTCAAAGTTCTTCTGATCTTATGTAGTTTTCAATGCTTACATAAATTGCAGTCTTTCTCTGAAAACATTGAGTTCTATTTGCATAGATTACTTTAAATTATATTCTTTAACTTCCTGGAATACTGCTTTCTTTCTGCGTGTGAATTGTTTTCCTTATTTACACATTTACACAAAGAACGTATAGTTTCTTCCTTTACTAGCGTGTGCGATAAACACGTGAAATCAGAAGACGTGAAGAATTGTCCTCGCGTGTAAAATAAACACGCGATTATCTTAAAAAACCCGCGCGCGTGAAAAAATACGTAAACTCGATAAAAATAACACGCGCTGATAAAAATGGACTCGCGCTCTATCGCAGCCCGACACGCGCTTTCTCTTGAGACGTATTTCGCGTAAAAAATATACACGCGCTAAAGTTAACTTGCGCAATTCTTTTAGGCACGCGCTCTATCGTAAAACCACACGCGCTTTCTCAAGAAACGACTTTCACGTGAAAAAATGTACACGCGCTAAAATTCACACGCGCAATTCTTTTTGGCACGCGCTCTATCGCAAACCACACGCGCTTTCTCAGGAAACGACTTTCACGTGAAAAATGTACACGCCCTAAAATTCACACGCGCAATTCTTTTTGGCACGCGCTCTATCGCAAACCACACGCGCTTTCTCAGGAAACGACTTTCACGTGAAAAATGTACACGCACTTTAAAAAGAACACGCAAACGGCAACTTGCGAGCTCGCGCACACATTAAACAGTCTTGAAGAACATTTCACACAGTTAATCAACTTTAAAATCCTACGCACAATCTTCAAGCTTGTTTTCCTTATAATAACTTTAACTGTAATGTCTCTTTTCTCAAATGAACTTGAAACTTGTTTACTCTTTAAGTTTTCTTATAAAAGAAAATGAAAGTTCACTGTGACAATCTCAAAATCTTTAAAAGAACGATCCCACCTGATGACTTCTTGTTCAAATTGGATCAGCAAACGATATTCTTACTTTGGTAGATTTTCTGAGCTCTGGAAAGGCCTTACTTAAGGAGCTTAACTAATACACAACCAGCCACTGAATTTCTCTGGATGAAAGGCAGTTTAGAATCTTGCTCATCTCCCAAGAATCAAACCCATTGTCCTCTCCACCAATCAGGCAACCAAACATATCATTGTTTCTTTAACCAATCAGGGTAAGTTTCTTTCACTCCATCTTGACTTGGGCAAGCACAATGTTAATTCTATGAACAAACTCTTCCTGTTACTAAACCAGCCAGTTCTAAAAGCACAACTAACCCAGCCAGCTCTAAAGGCACAATGTTAATCTTGTTACTATTCCTGTTATGAAACTAGTCAGTCCTGACACACCTCCTCTTTGTCTACTTGGTTACCACCCACTTCTTCTGTTTACTCTTCCATCTAGATTGTACAAGCTCCTATTTAACTTTCTTCACTACTGGCAACTCCTGCTGGGTACTCTCCCCTCTAGTTGTTCCCACCTCCTCTTTTACTATCTCAGGTCCAAGACCACCTTCTGCTCTCCACTACTGCCATCTCTTTTCATTCCCCTCCGTCTCTCCAGCCTCTGTTCCTTCCACCCTTTTGCCGTCTCCAGCGTACTCTGAATGTAATTTTCCTGCTCCTGTAACCCAGGCTGTCAGACTGGGCTGCATGGGTTATATAGGGCATCCGCCATCCCTCTGGGTGGGACTATGGGAAGGGCAGGGTCTGCACCTTTGATTCCCTCTTCTAGGAGGACTGGGACAGGCTGTTGCTCCTAGTCTCACCTATGGCAAGTTGAGGCTGAGAGGGCTGGCTCAAATATATATCATCCCTGTAGGCGATCTTTTATTTTAAGTGCATGAATATTGGCACAAACAAAACACTGCCTTATTCTGAAAAACATCTTGCTGTTGCTTTTATGCAGGTAGGCACAGTTTAGGATGCTTTGGGGGAGTCACAGCCTATTCTGGTTGTTCATGTTGTTCACCTTTGCTTTGTGCATTTGTGGGTTCACACACTTTGCAGGTGGGTCAGCGGATCTTGACGAGTATGCAGAGCTCCCAGTTGAGACTGCAGACCTAGACACATCTGCAAACCTCATGGGACCTGCAAATGGTGGGTTTGACATTTGCTTGGACCATACAGGCCATGGCTAAACACTTTGTTGGAGTCCTTCGGGTGTGACTGGGTTTTTTGTGGTCCCTTCCTTGGGGAGAGGTACGGTCAGTTGAGGGTGACTGGACCCACTAAGCACCTTATTTGGATCCATAAAAGGCATGGGAAGGGTTTTTGGTGTCCCTTTTTTGGAAAGGTCATCTTGTGGATTCAGGGTGACTGACCACTGCCAAGCTACAGGGGCCACAGTAGAGTGACCCAGTATCCTCCCTATCCTGCAATTGGGTCCATCATTCACTGGCATGGGTAGGTCCCTCTCCCTGCGATTCACATAGCCATGCATTGGTCTTCGTCACAAACACTTTTCTTATAGTAAACTTTGTGTTCGTCGAAGAGACTTTAAGGTTTGGGTCTCCATGACTGGATCTTCCATACTACTGCTGCACCCTGTCCCCACTTCTCCATACAAATGGGATATTGCACTCTTTGGCGATGGAACTGGAGTATGATGCTTAACAGAATGAAATATACAACAATTTCAAAAGTGACACCTTCCTTGTGCATCTTCTTATGCTAAATTGTAGTGCTTTGCAGTCTTTTTCTCCACTCAGGCTTGGCAGCAGAATTCAGCAGCAGCCGCAGGCTTGATTTTCAACTACATTTCTCTGTCACGTTTTTCATGCTCCACACTGTAGGGCTCAAGGGTGGCATTACTTGTGAAATGACCTTTTGAACCAGAACCCCATATCCCCCACCCCTCACACACACTGATTCAGACTCTCTATCTGGTGTTGCTCGAGTCAGACCATTTTGAGCCCAAATGTCTTGGTCCGCCAATAACAACTTTATTTTTCGCAGATAAGATCCACAAAAGCACATAATAAATAAAGCACAAAGGTATCCATTTACAAATCCACAATAAAATCAGACAAATCATTACAATTGAAATAGATAAAATTGTTAAGTTAAAATAATAATCAACTGAACAATAAAGTACTATTACAAAATGTCAGCCCATTTACAGAAGGCAGTGCCTATAAAACGTGGCACACAAAAACAAGTATGTATATCTGTAAATAGTGATAAAACAGGGCAGGTCTACATTGTCATGATCACTTATCCGTAGATATTGGCTTTAAAAAAACATTCTTTGCAATTTAATTCAAAGAACAAAATCAAATAAAGTGCATTAGAAATTCTGGGCCACATTCTCCCAAAAATGTTTGTCAAAGGGATGAGACTTAAATGTGCAGAATTAACACACATTCCCCTGCGCCTGCTGGAAAGATGTGCAGGGGAATGCGCAACGAAAAACAGGTTCATCATCTCAACCTGTCATGCTTTTTTCTTTAAGTGTGACAGCAGTGGTTTGGACCGCTGATGCCACACTTGCATTTCTGTCACCCAAATAGGGATAGAAACAGAAGTCCTGGCAGGAGAGTACACCAGGCAATTTTAAGTGTGTGAAACAGAAGTCGTGGCAGAGAGTACGCAAGGCAATATTATGTATGTGAAACAGAAGTCCTTGCAAGGATACTACACCAGGCAAACTCAAGTGTATGAATTTAAAAAGTATGAATTAAAAATCCTAGCAGGAAAATACAACATGTAATTGCACAAATATAAATCAAAAGTCCTAGTAGGGGAATATTCCAGGTTGTTAAAAGAAGGATTGTAACAAACAAGTTTTGTGTGCAGGCATTTCACTTGGCTGAGAAAGGCTCAAATATTTGTTCTTGAAAACAACTATGAAGATAAAACAGTATTATATGCAGATGCCATATTTTGCCAAAAAAGGTTCAAACAATTATTCCTGAAAGAAACCCAAGTTGTGAAGACAGTGTTGTGCATAAGCATTGCATTTGGTCAAGAATGGCCCAAAGAACTATTCTTGAAAAGAACCCAAAGTTGTGATAAACAGTTCTTGTGCAAGTGTTTACTTGGATAGGAGAGGTCCAAAGAACTATGGTGTATGAAAATCTCAAGGAGTAAAGAAGAATCCAGGGGAAGGGAGGGAGCCTCTGGAACCAAGAACATTATCATTGAAGAAACGTTTTGTTTAAATAATGTTTCCTTCCTTTATGAATACTTTCTCCAAACCAATCAAGTTTAAAGACAAATCCCCTTGTTCACTTTAGAGTTAGGTTTGTAGTGTAAAGGGTAGAATAGAACGTTGGGCACAGGACAGTTTTGTTTTGACATCATGACATAGACATAGCCTTCGTTTTGTTAAGGTAGGGAAATCCTCTTAGAACCGAGACAGAGGCCTTTTCCCAACCCCTTTTATTTTCAATAAAACTCTTTAACCAAAATCATGGCAAACTTGTGACTCCTCAAAGAACCCATATTTTGTGTCTGTCCTTCCCCCTGGTCACTGACTGATAAACGACTAGTCACACTATGTCGCCTGAACCATAACCCCAGCGCAGACCTGCTGAACTTGATTGAGGAAGGCCTTCAAAGCGAGATCACCATCAGGACTGCCATCACACCCCTCCTGTAGCTGGTGTCGGACTTCTGTGCCACAGGTGCGTTCCAATACACTGTTAGTATCCTGCATGGCATTGCCCAGCCAAACTTCTCGAAAATGCTTGCAGAAATGTTGTATGCGCTCATGAGACATGCGTATCAGCACATCTCCCTTCCCACCACCCACGCCCAGGTGCCATAGCTCACTTCTTCATTATCATAGCAGAACTAGACTGTACACATGTAGCATTAGTGCTCCTCCCCCAGGTAGTGAGGCATGTGTATCAGAACCTGAAACAGTGATCCTTCCATGAACATTCCAATGACATCTGGTGCCAGTCTCGCCATCAGATCCTGTTGTGCCAATTTCCTGGTTCCACCCATGATGCCATGGTCCTGGGGAACAGCACCTTACCAGGCTATATGAAAACCCAAAGAGGGCAGCCTTCCTGCATTTTGGTAAAGTAGTCAAACTGACAATTAATCGGCACAGATGCACATAAGAATAGAGGGACGATAACAAATGCAAATGAGCTACAAGTCTCATAATGTACAGTCCAAGATGCATGGAATAACCCATTTCCTATTGCTCACTCCCATCCAGGCACATTGTGATCCAAGCAAACAACATAGTTGGAAAGCTTGGTATGCATAAAAGTAGGCACCCAATTCCTTGCATTAATCGAAGTCACTGTCACATCCTGCAAGCCATTCCTAACCAATGCACAGGGATAGTCCAGGAAAATGGGCAACCGCTATGCCCATTGTTAAACCTTTTAGGGTGATGTCTATACAGGCCTAAACTCATTAACAAGTATGCAGGATTCACTGCACTGTTCTGCGTAGGCCATTAAAAGGCATAGACACCACAAGTGTTGTAAGGGGTGGCATCCACAAACACATATCAGCGCACAAAGGCCACCAGCACAATAATAGTATTGAGCACTTCAACAACTAACAGTCACGGTCAACTGTCCTTTCTACCTGTTGTAGGTATCTCAGGTTATCTGCAGTTATCATTGTTGATGACACCTCTGAGGAATCCTGGGGGTTTGCCTATAATCATGAACATTTTAAAACCCAAACAAGCGTATATCTGGACTGCAAAAGGGAAGGTTTAGGCACCTCAAACAGACAGGTGAGACACTCAAGTACAGTTCAGTAAAAGTGGGGAAAAGAGTCACCTTTGCAATGCTGCATGAGACACCAGGTCACCTCGGAATAGACATGAGGAAGTGACAGAAGAACACGTTGCCCGCCACAACCTAATGGGCAGGGATTTTTAGTTATACACATATGCACCTGTCACTGTACTGTTTCCTTTCACAAAAATTACATCTATTACTGAAGCAAATCGACCTCTGGAGCCTTCCCTGTAAACTTTGGTGATTTATTTAGTATGCACACACCCCTACCCCTCCACATGCTCAAATTCAAACCCCTCCCTTCCCCACACCCTGGTTGCCAACATCCTACACCCCCAACACCCTCAATGCAGTCAGTCATATGGAATTCTCTACTCCTTCCTTCTCTTGCCATGTTCTCGGGGTAGAGTGGCAGGCTAAGGGACATGATATGATATGGCATTTATAATGTGCCTGTACACAATCGTTTCTAGGCACCTCAAGACAAGGGAGGGAAGACAAAGGGAGGACAAGACAAATGATCCTACTATGCCACGTGTCATTCGGATCATGCAAGTGCGACAATAGAAGTGCAAGGGGAAGGCGAGGGGATAGTGCAAGGGAGAAGAAAGGGGGAAGTGCGATCGGGCAGCATGCCTCTGAGTAAGTGCAGCCAAGACAGTGGGACTATGGGTAAGTGCAAAGGGGCAGGGGGGCTGTAGGGGTAACAGTTACAGCCCCTAAGTGCGTGGTAGGCCAGAAGACAGTGCAAAGAAAGATTGCTCATGGAGAAGTCTGTTACCCAGTGAGACTCTAAGGGAACCAAGCAACCTGTTGGCGTAGCAGACAGGTAAGTTAGCAAGGGAGCAAGAGAGAGAAGGCAGAGGAGAAAAGGAGGGTCTTCAGCTGCCTATTGGAACTTCAGGTGGTACGGCTCAAGCCTGGGAGGAGCAGGAAGGCCATTCCAGAGGGAGAGATCTACCCCTCCCATTCTCTGCCTGGAGAAGCGTTTGACCCTCAGAGAGTTGGAGGAACATGAGCAAAGGGCTCTAGAAGGAAGGTATCTTGGAAGAGAGAGTTGGATGTATTACGTGCCCTGGACCGAGAAAGTCATGTGGACGATGCAGAGGGTCTTGATGGTGTGCTTGCCATGGATCCCGCTGTCGGGTTCCTTACAAAGAATTGGCTGTTTCAGTCCCCTGCATGCGATGGAGTGGTGAGGGTTATAGGCCATGAGACATTTTCATTGGTGGCAGACATGTGGTCTGTCAAATCCTGCACCCTTTGGCTCATAAGTGTTATACTGGCTATGCCATCTGCTCACAGTGAAACAAATGGCCCAAGGCAGTAGCCACCCTCCTGCAGGAAACCTGCACAGCAACTCGCGTTGCCTAGGAGTGGCCCAGCTGTCTTGGTCGATGCATGTCATCTGCCGCTACAGCAGCTCAATCTACATGAGCCTTTTTTCAGATAGCATCCAAGTTGTGTTGCAGAAGGGGGTGGTAGGGTCATGGCAATGCCTACCCCCAGATCCAGAAGCATGTGCACCTTCAGCATCATCATCCTCTGGAGGTGGATCTGTGACATGACTATGGTGCCACTGCAGTGCTCAGCAGAGGATACGAGTGAATGACTGGCGTGCAATGGGAAAAGGCTTGGAAGGGGAGAGAGAGTCCATTTTTAAGTGGCTCACATTAGCAGATACGGGATCTTGGTCAGTGGTACCTCCCACAGGTGCTGTGAGATGGGCTGGTGTGGCACTGATGTCCTCCGCAATGGGCTGGCAAACAGGCTCCTTTGTGTCAAAAGTGGAACAGGCGGTTTGCGCGACAGATTCAGCGGCAACAGTGGTTGGGGGGCCTGAGAGGGAGTTGGGTTAGTAGCTCTAAAGTTGGCTGCACTGGTGCTCTCAAAAAGCAAGGTCCTCGATGTTACCTAGTGTTGAAGCCCACATGCACTAGCCTTCCTGGATACTGTATCAATGGACAGCAGTTTTGGGTGCCATAGGGGCACTTGTAGGAGAAGTTGTGTCGGTCTTACTGGGACCTTCCATGGACTCTTGGCTGTCTTGAGAGCCTGTTGAGAAACACGGAAATGGTATTATTATATTTATTATAATGTTGTTGAATGTACGTTGATGCATTATGTAGTCATGCAAGTCATGAAGGGCAGGGGTGGAACAGCAGGCAGTGTTGCAGGTGACTGAGTTGATGATTGTCTTCAAATTGAATGTGTTGGGGATGTGTAGATTGGCTGACCTGTGGTCTTATGGACCTCTCAAGTTGGCCAAGCTCATGGGTGCCAATGTACAGCTGGGCACATATTGTTTTTGATCTGAGTTGTCCTCTCACCTGTGAGGTGCAGCTGTACCATCCGTAGTGTGATGGCTACATTTGGGAGACCACCCCTACATACAGAGAACTTATTACTTTACTTTACACATTTATAACGCGCTCCTCAGAACCCGGAGGCATATGGGCGCGACAAGGACTAACAATTAAACATAGAAACATGGAGCTCAGCTTATGGGAAACTGGGGGGCATGGTTATCATAGTGGCTGCTAGCAGGTTAGTTGAAAATATATGTTTTACATTTTTTCTTAAGGTTTTCAACTAAGTTGATCTTTCTCATTTCTTCTGGCAGAGAGTTCGAGGCCGTCAGGGCTGCTGCGTAAAAAGCACTCTGTTTAACCTGTGAGAGTGTGAATCTGGGCTCTTTGAGCTGTAGTCTGCCATTTGATCTGAGCGTTCTTGTATTCGACTTCACATGCAGGTCCCTTAAAAGATATACAGATCCCGTGTGTGATGGACTTGTGTGTCATAAAAAGTACTGAAACGTTACCCTATCTTCGATGGGTAACCAATGTAAGTCTCTTCTTGCTTTAGTTACATGGTCAGATCTCCTTAGCCAGCCCTATGATGGCTCTGACTGCGCTGTCGTGTATGACCTGTAGTCTTACAAACTCTGTCTTGTTGATGCCCAAAAGAAGACTGCTACAGTAATCCATCTTAGATCCAATAATCACTCTAGCTATGATTTCGCAGTTGGCTTTTGAAATAAAGGGACGGATCTGTGTAAGTAATTTTAAATGGTATGCCGATGAGGCTACCAAGCGGCTCACTTGCGCTCCCATGTTAAGAAACTGATCCAATACAATGCCTAATGTTTTCACTTTTGTTTTAGTTTCTATATGGTGTCATGCCAAGGTGACATTTTTGTAATTTTCCCCTAACTTTTCTATTCTCTTAGGGGTTCCAACAACCATAAATTCTGTCTTTTCTTTTTTCAATACAAGTCCGTCCATGTTTGGATGATGTCATAAACTTCATTCAATCTTACGGATTCCTGCTCATGATTTCCTGACAGCGGGATGACACATTGCGTGTCATCTGCATTGTTAGTGAATTCTACCTGATTTTTGTCTAACATCTCAAAAAGACTAATGTTCTTTTGCACGTGTAATATATGGGGCCAGGACTGTGTATTTTCAGGGTGAGGGCTCTTTGGCTGGAAGTTTTAGTGGACACATTGGTGTGGTGGCTGCTGCCTACAGTGGTTGGTGACGTAGTTTGTGATTGAATGCCACTCCAGGATACTTGATGTTGACTGCCGCTGATGAATGTACCACCTTAAGGGCCTCCTACATCTCTATGGTAGGCCATTTTCGGGAATATCACCTGCTGTGCCTCTGAATATACTGTTCAATAGTGTTGGATGTGTTCATTGTGCAGGTGCGTTGCCTGACCTGGGCACTGCATGTTGCCTGTAAGTGTGCAGGGCGACATTCAATTGGGGTTGGTGGATAAAGAACCTGTGGGCCAATCATGTACTCACTGGGATCTCCCTGGCTGCCTGATCCAACCTCGTCTGCTCCTACTCCCTCCAATCCTGCCATGTGGAGCATGGTGCTCACAGTCTCCTACCAAGTTGTCAATTGCAAAGGCTCCACTGTCACTCCTCCTGTAGCTGCTGTCTGCTTATAGTGGTGGGGTACCAGGCAGGGACATAGTGGGGTATCGCACATCCCTTGTGGTGTGGGGGGCCCCGGCACCCCATTTCCTAGGGGCTGGGGCCTCCATCTTTAATTAGAAATCATTTATTTTTGAAGTCACTCTGGTTTTCCATAACAGAAATCATGTCTTTCTGAAGTCTGAGTGACTTCAAAAGGAAGTGATTTCTTTTTGGAGACCTTTCAGGACATGGATGGAGGCCCCCGACGGCTCTGCTATGCGTATGACAGGATCTGTTCCAGCTTGCATGGAACACAGAGCCAAAGGTCTCCATGTCGAGGAGTTCCATGGAGAGAAGTATATTATGTAATGTTTGTGAATTAGTGATTGTATGATGTATGGGTGGCACGATGTGCATGTTGGTGGGTGTATTGTGAATGGGTGTATGTTTAAAGGAGCAAGTAAATGGTGTGTGAATGTGTGTATGGGGATGGGGTGGGAGGGAAAGGAGACATGTGTGGGGCAAATCTATATTATGCAATGTGTGTGATGAGTGAGTGTATGATGTATGGGTGGCTGGGTGTGCATGTGTGAGCGTATGATGAATGGGTGCACGTATAAATGAGCAAGTGAATGGTGTCTGAATGTGTGTGCTAGTGTTTAATGCTGGGCTGAGGAGCTCATTTTAAGGATTGAGGGAGAGGGTTCGGAGAAGGGTGGGAGGACAAGGGGTCAAGTAGGGGGCACGTGTATGTTATGCAATGTGTGTGTGAATGAATGAGCGAGTGTATGATTTATGGGTGACTGGGCGTGTGTGTGTGTAAGTGTTTGGTGACTGGGTGCATGTGCAATGAGCTAGGGGATGGAGTGTGTTTGTGTGTGTGTGACTTTGGTGTAGCAAGTGTAGTCATTTCTTATTGTGGCATACATTCTTCTACTGGGCTTCTAAATTAAAGTAAGCATGATAAGTGTTATTACATAGCTAGACCAGCATTTTGGTGCAGTCATTTTAGCCATTTCTTACTCTGTCTTGACATTTTGACTGGGCATCTCTGATAAAGCAAGCATGATAAGTGTCATTACCTTGTTAGACTGTCATTTGAGGCAGCCGGTCTAGCATATTCATACTCTGGTATTGTATATTTTTCTGGGCATCGATGACAAAGTAAGCATGATGAAAGTTATTAAATGATTAGACTGCCATTCTGGTGCAGCCAAACTGATCATGACATTTTTCTGCTGTGCATCATCAATGCTTAAGCAAACGTAAGCATTATTATGGGTCTAGACTGGCCTATATTATGCAGCCAGTTTAGAGAGGAAAAGTTACTCGCCATAAGGACTACTCTACTCTCCAGTACATAGTCCCCTTTCTTCCATACCTGTAGGAAATTCCATCCTACAGCACCATACAAAAATTGTCAGTCATTTCGAGTTTGCACGGGCCACGGGCCTGGTGCATGTTTGGCCACAGGCTTCTTCTCCCCAAGCCCCACCTGCCTCAGTCCTTTTCTCCATGCGGTTGGGAACAGGCGCATTTGGCACCGGCAGGAGTTTTTTTTACGAAACCTTTTTTCCTATCAGGATTTTATTTCTCCCCTTGTCTAAGGCATCATGGTCGTTTTCGCTCGCCATTTTTATTATTGTGATATTCAATTTTTAATGGCAAAGCATTCATTTAGTTAAAGGATTAATGATCCTGTGCAATGGTGGTGACTTGCATCTATTGGATTTTGGATTGGAGTTACTCTTCAAAACCAACTGCAAACAAGCTGGCTTTTTACCCTATTTTGTTTCGCAGAAAGTATATTGTATAGTGCACCATTTTAACCCATTAGTCAAAACATTTATTTTGGGCAGTACAACCCGGAATCCCATTTGGATGTTTTGGGCCCCCTCGCTATGCTTGGCCACCCTGGCATATTTGTAGGAGATGTTTATGCCCCTTCAATTAAAATCCAACAGCTGCCACTGGGTGAGTGGGTGACTGGTGGATAAATGGGTATTAATGTGTCCATTCATGGTTGGGGCCCAGGCAAGGGACATGGAAACATGGACGTTTTCTTATATGTTTTGCTGCCATTTATTTGACAAAGTCAAATTGATGAATGTTGGTAGATGTAGGGGTGTTTGGGGAGAGGGATTTATAGCGCAAGAGGGTAGGCAGACTGAACATTTTCTGTGGTGTGGCATTTTATCCTCACATAAGGAGCAAAAGCACATTGATGTGTTCTTACATTGTGGGAGGAGGCATTTGTGCAGACAAAAAAGGAAATGTTTTCTTACTGTAGCATTGAGGATAAAGTCAACCTGAAGAGTTCCCTCCCCAAACCCCTACACCCCCACCACTCACCCCCCCCTCCTCCCACTGACCTCACTGGACACTGCCACCTAGAGGGCAAGAGGCCACCTGGGATTCCTTCCCCCCCTCATCCCCCCCGTCTCCCACCCTGCTAGCATCGAACCTGATTCTCATACCCTTAACCTTCCCCCTCCCCCCCCTCCCTCCTCCTCCCCTCGAGTAAATTGTTCCATATACTGTACTTCTGGTTTGTTTCACGTTTGTAATAAGCTTCTTTAAACTTTGCATCTTGTTGTTACTCTGTAAAGCGCTTTGGCGTAAAGCGCTATATAAATTCAATAAACATAAACAGAAACATAAGAGTATTCTTACATGGCGATACCGGAGTTCTGCAAGCATTTGTGCAGCCAGCAATATCATTATTTTCCTGTGGTAGGAGATGTTTACTGGTATTTTGGGCTAAGCCATTATGAACATGTTTACTTATGGTATCATTACTCTGCGTAATATTATTGGCCATGCAGGGGTTGGTTGGTACATTTGTGTGCCCCTTGTTTCTACTATAGGTGAACGATTTAAGGTTTGATTAAAACACATTTTACATCTCTCACATAGTGCAGCATGCAGCATGCCCCTGCGGAAGAATGATCATCATCCATATTATTTTATTTATTTATTTGCATTTATAAAGCGCACTACAGCCCACAGGCATCAAGGCACTGTTACATGAGGTTGTACGTATGTGTGAATTAGGTTACATTGGTCTTTGGTTGCATTGCGTATGCGTGGTGGGTCAGGCCGACTCGGAGTGTGGCACGGCCCATGCTTTGTTGCCGAGCTTGAGGGGGCCCCTTTGCATGGCTCTCAGGGGCCCCCCACATGTTTGTGCTACAAACTGGTACTAGAGTGAGGACCCTGGCTTTCAAGTCATTTCCCCTTCACTGAGGTCCTCGCAGTCTGTGGCACTGTCCCCACTTCTGCCACCGTTTCCCATTTCTTGCTCCATATGACATGTTTCCTGGGTGGTCTTCCTATTTTGTGCTTGTGCCCCATTGTGTTCGTCCGCATTGGCCACCACAAGCTCTGCAAGCACAGTGAGCTCCCCCTCAGTGAACGTTCAGCCTTTTGAGAAACTTTTCCGGCACTGTGACTTTGGATTTGCCCCCTGACATGCTTTTTTCTGGGTTTCAACTTCGAATGGCACTTCCAAAGTGGTAATTTCAAGTGGATTGGAGTTTTAAAGATGGCCACCTGTTTGCTTTCTGACGCATTTTCCACCTGGTGAAATTAACATTGGAAAATGCTGCCACTTTTCCGGCAATGACACTAATTCAGCTACATGGTGATGGATTTACTGATGAGAATGGTTGTTGGTGCTGATCGCGCCTGATGCTGCGGTGGTAATGGTAAACTGCTTAGGAGAATTAGTGCCATTCCTACCACCAAACTCGTGAGGCCTTATGAGTGTGTTTTTTGCTGCTAGGTGGAGAAATATAAGGGAGAAGGGAGACAAGGACCATGGTCAGATAGAGGAGAAAGCTTCATTTTTTTGTCCTTAATTTCCTACCATGTCACCTCAGGCAACATAGATTTTATGATTTGTCAAATAATGATCCTTAATTAATTAATTAATTTTGCATGTTTAAAGCGCTCACACAGCACGCAGGGGGCGCTGTTCCAGGAATTGTTTGTTGTTTAGTTGCGTAATTGTTTTTTTTTTGGTCTTAGTTGCGTATTTATAACACGCGTAAATACCCGGGGATCGAACCTGTGTTGTTTCGTGTCGTCTTGCTTCCAAGGCGAGCACGTTGTCGCTGAGCTATCCTCCTGGGATTGTACCTTAGACATTCAAATTATCGATTTAACCCATGGCAGTGACACATCATACTCACAGATGCATTGTGCCTGTAACTTGAGTCCAATACGTAATTTGCATGTTTAGCATTTTTTAATATTCATGCATATAGACATTGGTCGCACCCACCACTTCAATTACCGCAGCCATTAAACCAGCAATCCCACTATTGTGAGCCTTGCTTAATCATTGTTTCATATAAGTTTTTCATACATTGGACAGCTGTAGATAAAATCGCAAGCATTGATGTTGGGCCGACGTTTTTTTAGTAATTCCACTGCATGACTGAATGCAGTGCGGTCCTGCCGCTGTGACATTGTACATTTTCACTGTAAACATTGAAGCTGGCCCCTTTGGGAACCATTCGGCAAGTCATGTACAACCTCGTTGTCAGGAGAAGATTCTGGACACTTGACAGGATATCATGCAACTGTTGATGGAAAACTTGAAGGCCTCTTTCAGTGTGGCTAATTGTACACTCTCTATTTTTCAGGATATTGATTCACCTGCCTCGGAGCACGCTCCAAGCAGGAGCCAAATGAAAGAGAAGGGGGATGGTATTGAATACGGCAAAGCAATTGCATCAACCCCCAAGGAGAAGCTTAAAGAAAACGGAAAAAATGCCCAGGTATACCCGTTTACTAATATCCGTGCCTGTGGTGTCTCATATCACTGTTATGTTCTAATTTAGTTACCCTGATTTATGTAATATGTCTTGTTCTTAAACACTGCACAGGATTAAATGCATTACGTTGAACATTTTTCACAAATTCTTCTTGGAAGGCACATGCTGTTGCACACTCAGTAGGTCACACACTTGAATGCACTAAGCCCAGGGCCAAAGACAGGGAGGACATTGGCTGTGGCGTAACCAGCAACCTGACTATAATAACGCAATGCCATAATTACATCACCAGATGGATGCCATAATGTCCAGGTCCAAGCATATTTGCACCCTGCTGTCCTCTATGAGCAGTCAAAAGGCTCTCGGGAGTCAGTCCTGGAAACGTAGCCATTCCGGCCTAGAGTACTGTGTTCAAACTTTGTTTGCCAGTTTCATTAATACTAGTTCACCAAAGCTTATCTGGGAAAAGGCCAAAAACATTTTTTTTATTTCAATGCTATGGTTTACTTTGAAACCTTTTTGAAAATAATACAAAAAGCATGTCTTAAATACAAAAACATGTCATTATTACTATTCCCCTTTACATATTAAAATATTTAAAACTATCATTAAAATCAATTAATCTCAATACAAAATATACATATTACAACTCATTGGCTCTCATTATAAGTGTTGTGGGGCAGGAAAAGTGCTGATAAAAGTCCTGTTAATTCTGTGAGTGCCACTTTTCTGCACCACCAAACTACATGTTTGCCGGTGGGGGTTCACTGACTTACCTCCAGCCAAGAGCTGGAGATAAATCAGGCCCCCACTTGAAATAAAGAGCAGGTATTTCCGCCCCGGAAATACCCATATTTCGCCCCATGGAGTCCTATAATACTCCATGTAATGGGAAATGAACGCCATTGCATGCACCTGAAATATCCTGGAATTACTGGGATATCAGGCACTGATAATGGAAGGTCAGTTTCCCTTATCCCACCAGAATTACCATTGGGATACCTGGAATGTCATAATGTGGGCCATTGTCATCCTAGCAGTTCTTCTGCTATAGCAATTTTACAGCACAACGCCACACATCCAATGCTGCTCGAGTCACAAACCTAGATCATAGACTGAAGATATTAGACCAAAATTGGTCATCCGGGTGGCCTCAAATGAATGGACAAAAGAACTATAACCCCTTCGATAAGTCAGCTCCAATTTCGGACATTGCGTAAGTAAGCATCTTATAGACTAATTTCCCACACCACACACTCTACAAATATGCTCTGCTCTATGTATTCGCATTCTGGCTCCTATCACCTGCGAAACAGGCAGCAGAATAAATCTTAATCGCCAATCAAAATATTTCAATCTTTTATCGTTAAACATCAGCAGATAGGGAATAGTTACCAAACACGGATAGTGTTCTTTAGCGTACATTGTTAGAGATATTTTCCTCCAAATATTGTACACTTTGGGACCTTTCCTATTCATAAACACTTTTAAGGGCCTTCATGTTTGCTGTTATATTATCAGTCAAATCCATTTCCCAATCAATCATAGCATGGAATTCTTTGCTTCCTTTCACTAATTCCTGCATTACATGATCTGATTCCTGGGGGGTATGCCGCTTCCCCATATCAACCCTACTGAGTTTCTGCATGGTCTGTCAATATCTTATATATAATAACAGACTTCGCTTTACCTTAGAAGAAGTCTCAAGTGACACCAAACCCAGCTCCATCCTAATAGCTTCCATGGCAACATACCTTGGTAGACCTAATTTACTCTTCCACAGCTTACCCTCTAACAATTTCAACAATTTCAAGTCCCTATTGGAATGTACTTCAAGACTATATAGAATGCAAGGTACTATAATTATGTTATAGGCCTGTCACATTCCCTCCACAGAGTATCCCCAGCTAATGCGAACAAAGCTCTTAATCAACCCTAACTTACACTTGGCTTTGGAAAAGACATATTTTGTCAATAATTGGAAGATCAATTTGATGTCTAAATGGGCCAGATATAATTTGAAACCACCTCAATGTCCTCATCTTCAATTTTCCACTTACAATGACCATGAATGTTTCTTTCCTACTATCATAAATGTTGTTTTCAACATATTTATCTTCAATCCATTTTCCTTTGAATACTTATGTTGTGCAGTCAATAATCTCTGCAAACCTATTGCTGTTCTATCTAGCAGAAAGGTATCATCTGCGTACATCACTGTTAGACCGCATGGGCACCGATGCTAGGAGGAACGTTTTTACAGTTTTGTATGCAGTGCTCAAATCAGCCACATACAAATTAAAAAGCATGGGCACGGGCATGCATCCCTGCTTCAACCATTTCTCAAAGGATATGTAATTTGAGAGATAGGCCAGATTGATTAAGTCGACTTACAACAGCGGTGTCATCATTGGACTGTCTAATTAAAAATAAAATCCCTTGATCAAGTCCCCATGTACATCATTTCCCCAAATCCTTTTCTCGGTCTACACAGTCGAACGTTTTTCTTTAATCTATGAAGAATAGGTATATGGGAGAGGTGTTCTGCAATAAAGTACGCCAAATGAGATATTTTAGTGCCCAAACATTACAATACGTACTTAGAACTTTTCTAAAACCAGCTTGTTGTACAGAGAGAATCTGGTTCTGGGTCTCCCATTGCTGCAATTCCTTCAACAGAAATGTTCAGAATATCTTTCCTGGGGAGTCAGAGATGGCTAAAAGCTGATAATGTGTTGGATTCCCCATTTCCCCTTTCGTAAAAACAGGAATAAGAAGAGGCATTTCAGGGGAGTGCTCGTGAGCTGAGCAAGATGGCTGTAGGGTGATGAAGATCCCGCTTGGACCAGCTTTGTTACTTTTTTGTACCTGTCATGGGCTGCAGAAATGTGATGAAAAGAGTGCTCAGCGGAGAAGAATAGAGTGGAGTGGCGGGTGGCAGGCTGGGGACTTGCTGAGATCCTATCTGCCAAAGTTGTGCTTGGCCTGCGGTTGGGTGGCCCGCCTGGTCGCCCGTTCTCCCACCTGTGCCAGATTTGCTCTTATCACTGCCATTGCAGCAGAACACAAGCTCGTTACGGCACGAGCTGATGACCTGCAAAGAGCCACAGTTCCCGATTTGCAACCTGTACCGGAGGATGCTTTTGGATGGCAGGGGGCCAAGAAAGGCAGTGCCGCCACTGAGCTGCAGCGAGGCAAGAATCCACCATCTTGCACCCTTGAAGTGCGAGAGTTCGGAGCAGCCATCGTGATGGCTCTGAACATGTTGGAATCTTGACTGTTGGCCATGCAGCAGCCTGCAGAGGCGAGGGAGCCTGCAGGTACCGGGATCAACAAGGAGGGTGATATATTAGTGAGTGTGAAATGCCTGCAGCTGCTTTATCAGCCATTCCATAAATCATTACACTTAGGGTGACAGACTCGGCTGCTGGTTGTGCCACGCTGCTATGTGGAGCCTGCTGTGCCCGAGGAGGTCGGGGCTTTGCTGGACAAGCTCTGATCCTGCGGAACCACGCCTTACTGTGCCTCTCTGCAGGATTTGTATAACTTCAGGCGATGTCCACTAGGGATTACATTATTCGCTCTGCTGATTCCGAGGCTTAATGGACTCTGGTACAAATATTTAGAAGGCAACAATTAACCTCCTTTGCTACAGGTTGTGCAGTATGCAAATGGCCCTGTGTGCTACCCCAAAGGTCCTGCTCACAGGCATTTATCAAGTGAGATTTGGCTAAAGGACTTCCCAGAGGGAGCAGGTATTTTTTTTCTGGTGCCACTGCTGATGACTTGATGGAGTGGCCCTGCTTTACCCTGATTGAATTTTACTGCTGGTCGCCCTGCATGTTAGAAGCGGTAGTGGCATTCTGTGGGATCCTCGTCGAGGAGTGCATGGCTTGGACCTTGCGTTCTATAGAAAAAGGCCTGCTTATAAAATCTTCTCTATTGTAATGTCCTGCATCGCATTTGTGGGTCTCAGCAACACATCATACTAAGATCGATGGTTTTCGGATTGCCTGCCTGTTCATCTGTGGACTTGCATGGTGCCCACAGGCAATGCCGAACATAGGGGCTCAGTCCTAGTGTGTCATGATCGAGGTGGTGGCCAACTAGTCTGGACAGGACTTGTGTGTTTGACGATACCGATACTGAGGACTCCACTACCTTAGACCCAGGGTCAAAAAACGAAAATGGATGTCTGCGCAATGCCAGCTGATTATAAATATATATACCCAATAAAGGAAACCAACAATAGACATTGGAGGACAGCAGTTGGGTAGAACAATAGGCAGAATACTGGCCTCTACCGTTAGACACAATTCTGTGTGGAGATCCCTCCCCACCTGGGCAACCTGTAAAGTAAAGATATGTCACAAGCCCAGTCCATATATTGTTCTATAAGTCTTATTTCCTTCTATAATGTTTCTACCACCCCAATGTATATGGAATAGCAGAGTTTGATGACAAGTCGTCGACAGATCCTTCTTGAGTGGCTCCCTTTAAAGCAGGAGCCACGGATCATCGAGATCCCTCGAAGAAAGTGAACTCGGCATCGAGGCGGCAGCTTCGGCCCCAGCGGTGGTCGTCGATGACGGAGCGAAAACGTCCTGCAAGTAAGAGGCATGCGGGGCACCTCGGTGTCGATAGTTCAGAACCGCAAAGAGTTTGTGAAGAACTGTGGCCCAGCAAGGGCGTCGAGTCGTCCTTGGGTGGTGGGAAACCCACCGGCAGATGCTCCTCGTGCATCGATGGCCTGGCTTTCTCTACCGGGATAAGGCGGGCGGCGGTGCAGACGAGCGCATCTGTGAATCAAAAGTCTTAGGCAAAGGAGCGTGCGGCTCCAGTCGTCAATGGCACGGCGTCAGGCGGTCCCCTCTTCTGGGCAACGCGGCTTCGACGGGCCTCCAGCGGTTACAGCAAACTTGTGAACCCTGGTCGACGACGGTGGACAGAATGTCCGGTGCTCCTCGGCGGTCCCAGTCTCCGGTTGGCAGCCTGTCGAGGGTGTGACTTCCAGGGCGCATTGGCGAAGGTTAGCGGTGCTCGATGGTCCCTCGGAGCACGGGAAGAGGGCACCTATCTAGGTCCTCTCTTGGCTCAGCTTTCGACTTTCGGATTTCGGCAAAGGGAGACAGCAGTCAACCTTCTTCTTCAGGCTTGGCTTCGAGATTCAGCTTCAGTTTCAATGTTAGTTTCAACTCCAGCTTCTGAAAGATTTCAGCAGTGAGAGGCCCCCAGATATACTAGTTAATCTCTCGGTCATTCTACTGGGTCGCACTCAGGCAACCAATCACTCAGAAGGCCATTCAGCAGTCAGTCAGCCAATCAGGCATACCGTGCATTCAGGCCATGCTCCTCCCTCTCAGGCACTCACAAAAAAGGAATGTGTATTGGGACAAGTACCCAGCCATTCAACACTACACACTGCATTCATACCAGTTTCGGGCAGGGCTGTCTCAGTCATTCTGTCAAACACCAGAAACCAGACATCCACAACAAGAAGTGCATATTGGTCACACACTCCATTCACCCAGGTCCCACCCACTGTACCCACAACATACAGTCACTGGGAAGGCTCCAGCTAGTCTGGCCTAGACGTGAAAACAACAGCATGTATGGAACTTCCACCCAACAGCAAGTCGGGTGAAGGGACAGAGTCAGGGCTTCCCAGGACTTTGGGAAAACAAGTTAACAGGCAATAGAAAGCAAAAGGCCACAGGGGCCATCTTGTATCCTATCAGTGAACAACTGATTCCAATGGCAAGGCCTGGGCATCCCAAAATGGAGGATACTCAGAGCACCTGTCAAATTCAGCATGGAGCTGCCACCAGCCCATACCCTGCTCTGTGGGCCACACACAGGTACCCAAAAACATACACTAGGGGCACAGGGTTGTATCCCCACACATGGGTGGCATAAGGGTATCCCATGGGTCTGTACACCAAACCAAAAACAGGAAGAGCTGCACTGCCAGGAGTCCCACATGGACTCCTGGGCAGAAAACAATACAAAACACAAATGAAAAAGGACTGCAGGACAAGGACAGGGAGGCCCTGTTCCTCCAATGCATTTCCAGCATCACAGTTGGTACATGACTTTTTGCAACCACTGCCCCTCCCAGTGGCTACAGCAACTAATTTGTACTCTGAATTCTCCGATCACGGATGAAGAGGTCCAGCGTACCATTATGGGTCTCTCTTCTGGTAAGGTAGCGGGTCCAGATGGCTTCCCGATAGACAATTACAAATTAATGATTGACTCAATGGCCCCACAGATTGGGTCAAGTGTTTTCGTGAAGCACCAGAGCTAAGACACTTACCAACCTCGATGTTGATGTCAAATATTGTTGTTTTTCATGAACAGGGATGAGATCCCAATCTTTGTAGTTCTTACTGCCCAATATCTCTAATTAACTCAGACGCGAAGATCCTCGCAAAATGTCTAGCGCAATGATTGGAATCACTTTTACCCAATCTCGTCATCAAAGACCAGAATGGTTTTATATTGCACAGACACTCTGCAGAAAATTTGAGATGGTTTTTGCACATTTTGGAGGGAGATTTGAGTCGTGAGGAAGTGGTCCTAACGTTAGACACTGAAAAAGCTTTTGATAAAGTCTGATGGGACTACATGTTCACGGTTCTTCAGAGGTTTGACCTGACTGGCAGGTCATACAATTGGTGCAGCTATATGACGGGCCACTGTGCCCACTAATGGTTACATGTCCTTACCATTTCCTCTCTTTACTGGCACTAGACCTCAGTGCCCCTGATCAATGCTTCTGTACACACTAGCGATCGAGCCTTTAGTGTCAAAACTATGTATGGATACCCAATGGTCTGGTATTAGTAAGGGCAGTGAGGAACATATAATTTTGTTGTACGTTGATACCATTCTGCTTTATATCAGTTCATTTTCGCATTCTTTCCCTCATGTACGTGAGATACTACAACAGTATGGCCCCATAGTGGGATATAGCATACATTGGGACAAATCTGAGGTGATGCCTTTACGACTATATATTCCCTTGGACCCAGGGGTGGCAGGGTCACCCCATTCTGACTACAATGTCAACATATAAAATACCTAGTTGTGTCAATCGGTCCCAATTTGGGGAAACTGATCGACCTAAATTATGGCCCCATCCTAGATAAGATTAAACAGGATATGGTGAAGTGGAGTATCTTACCTCGCTTACTGCAAGGATTAATGCACTTAAAATGAATGCACTTTCTAAATGGATACACATGTCCACTGTGATACTGATGTCACTGTAGAAGTGTATGTTTGAATATCTAGATAGGCACATTATGAAGTTTATTTGGCATACCAAAAGAGCACGGCTGAATAAATATATCTTGCAGGCCTCCAAGGTAAATGGGGGTCTTTCCCTCTTGGAGGGTGTATTATCTTGCAACCCAGATCTGTTGGGATAAATGCTGGCTGAATACAGAGGATACATCCAGCTGGTGCGCTATAGAATTACAAACACTCTTTTCCGCTCTCCCTGCAGGAAGTTTCAGCCATCCCACCACGCAAACCTCCGAAGGCCTTGGCAAGACAGTCCATTCTTGCTCCTACATTGTGCCAATGGCATAGAATTTGAACACTCACAGGGACGGATGTACATGTGACTCCCTTATGGATCTCTATAAGAGCTCTATTAGCAAACAGTACACACACTCTCATACACCTGCTGCGATATATACAGAGTGGCAAGGTATGATGGTTCTAGATCTGCTGGATGATTCTCGCCTCATACCATTCGCAGAGGCTAAAGATCTTCTGGGTTGGATGGACAAGGAATGTCTCCAATATAAAACCATTGTGTCACATATGACTTATGAATCGCGTCCTGTGGAACGGTCGAAATGTGAAACTGAGTTTGTCAGGGATCTCTCACAATACCAGAGGATTAGAACATTTTATAGCTTCTGAATTCCTAATAATCTTCAACGGAATACAACTTTGTCCGACATGCAGGCGGAAGATCTAGTCATTTCAATTAACACAGCGGATGTTTATGATTATTTTGCTATTATAAAACATACTTCTTATAGCTTGAGAAATAGAGACATGCAAATTAAAATTATTCAAAGAACATATTTTACTCCTAGGAAAACTTCATGTATGAGACTTATTCCTACTGCCGACTGTTGGAGACAATGTGGAGGGATATGTTAATGTTAATGTTAAAGGATATTTGTACCGCATGCTAACACCACCGGAGTGGTCTCCTGGTGCTCTGGCGGCTCTGAAAAAAAGGGGAAGAGGGGGCGAGTAAGTGGGGGTAAGCTGGAAAAGTGCAAGAGAGCAGTGATGTGTTGTTGGCAGCCTCAGCCCGGTGGGTCCGTCGGCTGGGCTTGGGGTGTTTTACGGTCGGTAGTCGTTGTGTGCTGTTGTGCGAGTCTATGTGTGGTTTGTTTTGTTGTTGCAGTGTAGTGAAGTTTGTGCGGATTGTTGTGCTTATAGGTTTGGGGTTGTGGTTGGTTAGAGTTTGAGAGGTGTATGCAGAGGGGTGACATTTTTAGTGGATTGGTTAATTGGCATTGCTGTCCTTGCAATTATGTCTTGGTGTGATGCTTGATTTCATTCACTGTTCCATCTGAGTGTGGCACTTGCTAATCTTCAATATTCTATCTAGATGTGAGGCAGGCTAGTGATCACAATTCTCTCTAAATGTGGCACTTGGTGACATTCACGGTTTCATAGGAACTATGGGCCACATGTTCTGGTCTTGCTCGAAGATCAGGCCTTTCTGGGTTATGTTTTCCCCTAAGCTGGCTTACAAAAAATGCCTCGCACTCACATCCTTCGCCTCGTCAATGATGTTTGGTGTGGACGTGGATGACTGGCAAGACGAAGCCCTGACACGTAAAAGTATACATATTATCTTATTACAGTGTGGAAGGCCATACTCCTAGATTGGAAAAAAGCAACCCCTCCGACCAAGAAGCGGTTGTCCCTCTTAACAAAAGCATGTGCTGCTAAAAGAGCTAGTTACCGATGGGTTGCAAGTGCGACACAGGCAGACAGTGTCTGGGAATTAATTGATTCGGTAATCTAGACAGGATCACTCACAATAGAGCATAACTTCCTCAAGGGGAACTCTTGACACAAGCGCGCTATTTGCCGTCTCAATCTGAGACAAATCTAGCTCTCTTTTTAACCAACGATCAGCGGTCCTCAGGTGCTGTCTTTTGAAGTGCAGGGATGGACAACGTTGGATGGGATAATGAGTTTCATAGATGGTTTCATAGATGGTGCAATATATTGTTGTTTTCTTTCCTGCCTAACGGCTGATATAAACTCAGTGAATACACATATCGCCTTTACGTATGGTGATTGCACTGGGGAGAAAGGCAGGGGGGTGGGACGGAAGCATCAACGTATAACCTCTTGGGGTAAGAGATTGCTGTATGATTTTGCTTTCCAGGTGGCTCATGCTTTTGATCTATAGTTTTGCCCCTTATTTTGTTTTCATGTAAATTCATGTTTCTGCATTCATTGTTCTGTTTTGTTGATTTGTCCATCCTAATAATAAAAAGATTTAATTAAAAAAGAAGAGGGAATGCGACACCCTGCTATCATTTTAGAAAATACACCCCACCAAATGTCCGACCAAAGATCTGGGTCCCCCCTTATCACTATATTAGAAAGGCCAACACCCCCTATCGCCCTTGAGGGTATAAGCCTCATAATCACTGCTCTAATAACCTCCACTTTTATAAACAGCTCCACGGGAGGAGTGTCTATAGGAGTAGGAAAATGTCCCTCTTTGGGGCACAATAGAATGGCCATAGAGCTCTCTAATATATTTCCCACTCACTCTTGGGGATCGGATTTATTGCTTTAGAACGGTTTGGATTAAGTAAGCTTTTTGCAAGCCACCAGAAACGCTTACTGTCATTAGTCCTCAGCAGGGGCGTTGCTAGAGGGGGGCTAAGGGGGCTATAGCCCCTGATCTTTTGGTTGTAGCCCCGGATAGAATCTCAGGAGCTACAGCCAAAAGACTAGCTAGCCCCCAGTCCCAACAGTTCCGACATCAGCTTAGCCCCGGGTCTTTTTCAGACCTAGCAACTCCCCTGGTCCTCAGTAAGTTAAAATATTAACTGCCAGCTTGCCGTCATAGCCGTGTTTTTATACATATTAAACCAATTTGTCTAGTGCGGATATTAGTAATGATCTCTCTACAACTAAGTCTGTGAAATAAAACCCTTCCTTTCCAACATCTCCAAATGACGAATATTACGAGCTAGGATTCTTTCATTTCACAACAAACAATAGCAGCAAGTTTCGCCTTCAGAAGGGGCACACACATCTATAAAAATCTATCACATGCTAACTAGTTGTTTTATTCATGGCTAAGAGGACTCGCTTTACATGTATGTTTTAACCAGCGAGCCCCAATCTAATATATCTGGTCCTGAAACAATATTGTATTAAATGCCAGTTTGTTGCGGAAGGAAAATCCTTTTGCACGCTGGGTTGGCGGGGCGGAGGGCAAGGGGGGGACTTCATGGTCTCTTCCCAAGGTTTTCACTACTCTCTCCTTTCGGTACCTTATTCATGATCGATTTAGAAAGGCTGCATGAAAGTCATTATTATTTAGTCCTTCTAATCCGATCAAGAAAAATGCCCTTCACCGAACCCCAGGCCCATAACTAGACCCTGCCACCATCCTCTTTGACTTACCTCCCTCTGCTCTGCTCCTGAACGTACAAGTCCTGCCAGGCAAACCACAAGCTCTGCTGTGCTGAGGAGTGCGCGCAGGAGCCGGAATAAGGAATTCGGGATGGATCAGGTACGTTTTCTGTTTGTGTATCTGGATGTTGGCGGGGGGGGGGGGCGAGGAGGGGGGAGATTGTGCTGGGGAAGGGAGAGGGCTTTAAAAGTATGTTTATTTATTCGGAACTGTGTTTGACAGTAGAACAAAAACAAAAGGAGAGTGCAAAAGGAACAGCAAGACAGAAGGGAAGGAAAGAGCTGAAATCCCTGGGGGGGCTGTAGCCTCGATGGTCCCCCAGGGCCTCTGGAGGGAGAATGGGCTGACTATGCCACCTGCAGCCTGGCATGAACTTAAGCCCCAGGTTGCATGTAAGCAATGCCCATGGTGTAGGTAAACGCATGTGCCCGGGGAAGTGTGTGCGGGGCAGTCACCGAGGCGTAGCCTGGGAGGCAGCGGTCCACCCGGGGGCCATTCACGGCGGGCCGGGAGATACCAAAGTCCTGGGGTGCGTAGCGTGGGCGGTCCAGTTGAAGGAAATGTTCCAGCCCGGGGCCGCAAGAGAGGGGCATTCCACAGAGTAAATCGGGACTTCAACAGCCCATGGGTACACCGGGGCTCCCAAAGCTCTACCAAGGAAGACGGCTGCCAGAGCCAAAGCCACAGCCAATATACTTGTGGCAGCCACCTGCGGCAGAGCGAGACATGATGACATGACAGGACTGATGAGATTAAGGACTCCTGATGGCAGAGGACAAAAAGGTACTGTGTTGTGGGTGACATGGTATGGGACTATGGAGACTAAAAAGGGGCATGTTTTGGTTCAGAGCAGACTGCAGCTGCTAATGGGTTCAAGGTGATATCAAGCAGGCAATGGGTTGTTGTGAAGTGGGAGGTTGGGGAGGAAAGGATGGTGCCCATGGGAAGTGTGCATAGGAACTTCCTCAAAGTTCATTCATTGATCGGTTTGCCCAGGGAGTAGCTATTACTCTGGTTATTGCATTATCAAACAATGAAGGGGGAACTGAATTGGGGCAAGGGGATGACATGGAGAAAGGGGATTCATTTGCCTATTTAATACGTTGACTCATTTTATATAAAGGTCTGCAAGGGCATCACAACTCCCCTCCAGTGTACTCTGCCTTATTATCACCAGTAACTCAGTATTGTGGTCCATCTGCTGAATTAACAGCCATTTATTTTCAGGTCGCTCAGCACCTCACCAGAACAGCTGGTCTGGGATGGTGGGGTGGTGGTGCCAATGTGGCTCGTTCATGGCCCAGAATATTTTAATCATTGGGTGCATCCGGGCCAGGAAGAATAAAACGCAGGGACTACATTGGAGGCACTGCTGAGATGGGTCTCGGGCCCCCAGGAGCCCCAAGGTAAAGGCACCACATGGTATGATCCCGGGGCGCCTGGCCAGTACATTCCAGGGACAGGAACGTTCCCAGAGGGTGCGGGGTGTAACCCCCAGCCAAAATCGGGCCCTTAAAGATAGAGGGTTATATAGAAATATATATATATATATATATATATATATATATATATATATATATATATATATATATATATATATATATATATATTATATATGTGTATAAGAAAAAACAAGACACAAAAGTGGTTTTAAAAGCATGTTTATTTATTGGGGAAAGTGTTTGTGTTTGACAGTAGACTAACTTGACCATACTAAGTACCCTATCATGAGGACCCACATGGAACACTGAACTGTTTGACAATGGGCAGGTCTCCCCTCCCCATAACAATAGACTTACCTGGAGAATGTGCTGGAGAATGGAAGAACTGCTGAAAAGTGACATTTGAAAGAAGGAGAGCCAGGAGAAAGGTCGAGAAACCAAAGGCGAGTGTAAAGGGAACAGAATGAAAGAAAGAAAGGAAAGAGCTGGATTGCCTGGGGGACTGCAGCCTCGAGCGGCCCACCAGGGCCTCTGGAGGGGGGGCCGGACTGCATATGCTAGCCGCAGGCCGGCATAAACCTAAGCCTCAGGGCCTCTGCAGAGAGGGCTACAGGCTGTCTGGGGACCAATCTAGGCAGTTGTCAGGGGCCGGCTTGTCAAAGTTCCGCAGGAGCTGATGCTGGCCCCACCTACCCTCACCAGGAGTTCACCTCTCAAACCTTAAGTAATAGCTGAGCTGAGAACCCCAAGAAAGGGAAAGGGGAAGTGGAGAAAATAACAAACGAGATACCGCTGCCTTGTGACCTTCTGGTAGGCTATGGTATCTGTGGTGAAACAAATTTGCTTGGTTACTTATGCATTATGTAAAATTGTCATCCTTAAATATTTGCAAAACTATGCTACCTTCTTTATCTGCTTAACCTCTGCTATGGCATAGAGGTTCAAAATTCATGTTGAAAACCCTAAAATACTGTCTTGGTTCTCTTTATGAAATTTGTCACTATGCCACAAGTAGTCTCTTTAAAACTCTCTAGTGAATGGCTCTTGCAAGTGCTCAACAGTCTTGGGTATTTTACACTCTTGATTATTAAAATATGGATCTGTAATGTCTAATCTGATATGCTTCAATGAATAAAGTTTTCTCTTCCTTATTTGCTCTTGTGAGATTGTCTTCTTTTTACTTCCATAAAAAGGACTTCATATGTACTCTCTCTAAATGGAAAGGTTCAATTGTCACTCTACTGCAAACTTATTGTTTTAGAATCTCCTTTTAATGTAAGAGTTGCTTGAAAATAGATATGTCTTTAACTTCCTTGGATGCAGCTCCTCCCACGCATGAGTTAGTAAATCACACGTGTGTTAAAACACGTAAAATCCTCGCATGCGTTTACTCGCGCATATTCGCTGAGAAAATAAACACGCACACACACTGCTCCGTGCACATGTACATTTAAAAAAACACGCCTTTAAAACTCAGAAAAAACCTTGCACTAGTTCTTTTCTTGACCCGCGCTTTTAACACGCGCACATGCTTTTATTTCTGCTTGTGCCCGTGCTCTTCTTTTAAAAATGATCTTGCGCACAGTTCATTAGGACACGCGCACTGTCACACACCGCACACACGCTTCCATGAACGACGCAGCTAAAGATGCGAAAACTCGCGCTCTTCTTTTAAAAATGATCTTGCGCACAGTTTATTAGGACACGCGCTTCCATGAATGATGCTGCTAAAGATGCGAAGACTCGCACTAGTGCCGTTTGAAATTTCACAGCTCGCAAAAACAACATTGCAAACTTTTCGCACACAGATTTTATTTTTTACTTATTGCTTTAAACATTGTTTATATTAGTTCTCACACTGTACAGTCATTAAATAGCATCAGCTCAGTCGTATTCCTTAAGTACACTTCTTGACTAATAACTTTGAAAACTTTGTTAAAGGAACGTTATGGTTAAGTTGCGCTACTAAAAACCTATGAAATTCAGTGAAAACACTTTGTTAAAGGGACGTTATGGTTCCAAGTAAAACCGAAAAACCCCTGAAATTCGCCAGTTATGGTAAGCTAAGCAACCATAACTCGCGCCACCACTGTGCACTGCTAAGACTAACACCCACGACATCAAAGATGACATCACAAATGTCATTGATGACATCACTGATGGCATCACATGTTCATTTACTTTTCATGAAATGTCTGTACAAGGGATTCTTATTATAATGTTGAGAAAAAAGTGTCAAAGATTATTGGAATAAATATCAAGAGCTAATTAGTGTATTAAGCGATGCATTGATATAAATAGGATTATATTATGAAGTTCTATCCAATATACAAAGGTACTCATGCAGAAACATAGGCATTGTGTGCAGCATACATGATGAAGGTATAATATTCATAATGTTGATATGTTGAATAATGAAATGATAACTGTTTTCTTATTAGAGTTTTGTGTACTGTGAAATATGTAATAAGTAGCTAATAAAACCCATGTATAATATGATTGCATTATTACAGACAAAACACAAAGACACAATAAGACATACAAATATGGGTATATACAGGGAAAGTGAAGTAAGCAAAAAAGCAGAAGTAGTAGCAGAAATAATTCATAACCTAACTGATTATCTTTATGCAAATAAATGAGTGCTCTGTTTCAAAGCCGCTATTTACCCTATGTACATGTATTACATGATGTGACTGGACTCTAAGGAAAGTAGTGTGGGTACAATGTATACAAATATGAGCATATACAGGGAAAATACAGTAATAAAAAAAAACAACAGAACTATCAGAAAGTGCTGATAACTCTACTGATTATCTTCATGCACAGAAAGAATTGCAGTTTTTCAAGCTTGTGTCTTCCCATATGTATATGTTTCATATGATATGACTGGACCCTAAGGGAATTACTGTAAGAACATACTTGAAGGATAAGTCTACAAATATAGTACGTTTACAATTTTTAGTTCATGACTGTTACTGAAGAAAACCATGTGGCCTACATATGTCAGTAAAGGAAAAAAAAAGGTAGTGTCATTTTTGATGTTGTGGGTGTTAGTCTTAGCAGTGCACAGTGGTGGCGTGAGTTATGGTTGCTTAGCTCACCATAACTGGCGAATTTCAGGGGTTTTTCAGTTTTACTTGGAACCATAACGTCCCTTTAACAATGTTTTTTCACTGAATTTCATAGGTTGCTAGTAGCGCAACTTAACCATAACGTCCCTTTAACAAAGTTTTTTCACTGAATTCCATAGGTTTTTAGTAGCGCAACATAACAATTATAACTCTGACTTTATGTACATGTAATATGGAACATACTGAACCCCCTCTACTGAATTTGATGTCCGCAAACTCTTTTAATGTCCGCGGACATCTTCGGACAACAGCACCACTACCCAAAAAGTCTGGGGGGGTATGTTTAATTGTTATATCATAACATATGAACATTTTCCAAATTCACAAACCAGCACACATACACATTATATGTAGTAATAAATAAGTGTAACCCATATATATATACAACACACTAACCATTCATTTAAATACAATATTTTCTAAAATGGAATATACCAAAAGAAGAAAGATAGGCTGCCAACATGATTACCTCACATAAACTCCACAACTAAGAGCAACATCAGATCTACAGACCACTCAGAACACACCTTACCTGAAATAGTAAGTGTACTGTATTTTACTCATATATTTGTAAACTTTCTGTATTAGATACAAAAAAGAATGATATTATGTTTTTTTCTCACAGAAATGTGTAGTACTCTGGATTGACTAGAGGAGCATTTCCCACGTGAGGAAATGTCAGAAGATAGTGAATCTAATGGTAGACACTTTACTATATAAACCAATTAATTAATATTATTTTATATGCATTTACCATATATATTTTTTTTGTACAGACCATACAAAAATTGAAAATACTAATGAAAAAGCTGTATTGGATAAGACTCTTCAGCACATAGAAGAAAAAATTGACCTACTCTTCCCAAATTTTAATAATTTTAAAAACTTTGTGGAGGATCACTTCAAACAAACAACTACATACCATTGTCCCACATGTACCTATCCCCCCTCACCATATCCCAGTCAATTATCCCCAAACCCTCTCCATGAACCAAAACGTTTTGATGAGACTTCCATCCCTTCTTCACCTCATATAAATCCTATTGAAACCCCTAATTGTCCTGTTTTTGTTTCAGTTTCTGCCTCACCTTCTCTGTCATAAATTTAACATACATGTAAAATAAAGTAAAATTATTATATTGTGTCCTAATTAATTTCTTGTTTTTTTAAAAAAAAGCAATTCAGATGTCCGCGGACAGCGCGGGTGTCCAGAATGTCCGTAAAGAAATGAAAATGGAGGTGTCCTAAGAACACAATACTTGTCCGTACTGTCCACTAGCAAGTTGAAACTGTTTTATGAACACACTCAGTGTTCTGAAATGTTCGTCAATGGACGAAATGTGGGTGTCCTGACGACGCTGTCCGTATTGTTCGCTGGCAAGATGAAAGTGTTCTTAGAACATATTATGTGTCCTGGGATGTACGTAAATAAACAAAATGGGGGTGTCCTGAGGACGCTATGCCTGTCCGTATTGTTCGCAAGCAAGTTGAAATTGTTCTAAGAACACAGGCTGTGTCCTAAAATGTTCGTAAAGAAACAAAATGGGAGTTTCCTGAGGACGCAATGCCTGGCCGTATTTTTCGCAGGCAAGTTGAAACTGTTCTAAGAACACAGTCTATGTCCTAAAATGTTCATAAAAAAACAAAATGGGAGTGTCCTGAGGACGCTATGCCTGTCCGTATTGTTTGCAGGCAAGTTGAAACTGTTCTAAGAACACAGGCTGTGTCCTAAAATGTTCGTATAGAAACAAAATTGGAGTGTCCTTAGGACGCTATGCCTGTCCGTAATGTTTACAGGCAAGTTGAAATTGTTCTCAGAACACACGCGGTGTCCTGAAATGTTCTTCAATGGACGAAATGTGGGTGTCCTGACGACGCTGTCCGTATTGTTTGCTGGCAAGATGAAAGTGTTCTTAGAACATATTATGTGTCCTGGATGTTCGTAAATAAACAAAATGGGGTTGTCCTGAGGATGCTATGCCTGTCCGTATTGTTCGCAGGCAAGTTGAAACTGTTCTAAGAACAAACGCCTGTCCGTAACTGTTCGTTTCACTTGTGACGCACTTTTAATCACTCCAGGACCCGAACATTGTGCGTAGAACA
The DNA here is from genome assembly GCF_040938575.1 of Ambystoma mexicanum. NCBI lineage: Eukaryota > Metazoa > Chordata > Amphibia > Caudata > Ambystomatidae > Ambystoma > Ambystoma mexicanum. Next base: position 1,421,359,361 of record NC_090923.1, read on the forward strand.
CCAACGTGCATGCGCAAAATAGTTTCAGTGCATTTCCCTTCGCGGACATGTTCGCAAAGCTATCATGTGACCGCGCCCATGATCAGCGTATGTTCTGATTGCGAACACTGTTCGTGTCCCCGAACAATTTAAAACTACATTTTCAAGTAATCTACAATATTTTCCAACAAAAACTCACCATAGAACAAGTCCCAAATAGTAATCCTGAGTTTCCACATACTTTTTGTGACTTTTTGAACCCTTTTTTCTGTTCGATCTGTCAGCGGACAGCGCGCATGTCCGCGAACCGCGCACAAGCATCCCTATAAAAGATCACACCCTAGAGCTCATTCTCATTGTGTTTCTGGCTATCCTACAGAGCACAGCGAATTTTGCTGCCAATTTGGAGATTTCCATCGCAAACTTGATGGCATCCGTGGCTCCACTACTGCCACCTGGTGCTGCATCTGCCTCAGCACCACCCCCTCCCCCTCCACCACCACCACCTCCCCAAGGGCCTGAAGAGGGGAACAGGAGTAAGGATGCACAGGAGGAAGAAGAGGATGATGAGAAGAAGTGGAAGTCCTTATACCAGCACTCGGCGTGAGTCTTGGGTGTGGCGGTTATTTACCATTCGTGGTAATGGTCCTAAGGTGCGTGCGAACCAAGTCACCTTGAATGAGTGCAAAATGGTACTCAGTCGCGGGAGGCATGGTTCATACAGCTTTGGGACAACTACCATGAAGCGACACCTAAAGTCATTCCACTCGGGGGCCGTTTGCAAAGTTGTACCTTCCGAGGAGCGAAGCAGGTTGACTTCCTCTACTTCATCCTCTGTTTCCGATCCTGTCACCACAAGGAACACTCCTGTGGGACAGTGTATTCCTCAAGCTGCCTCACAGGCCATATGCAATGCTGATGACTCTTACCTTTCGAGGGTCACAGTTGTGTGTATGTACTGCGATGCAGTACTGTGCAGGGGGAGAGACTTCGTAGTGCTTTTGAGGCTATCGTTTCAGAGCACAAGAAGGTCTGCTCACTACCCAAGTGAAACCCACTCTACATCTTCCTCTCTCAGCTCGCCCTTTCTTATCCCTGTGGTTGGTGTCCCTCCCTTGCCCTCCTTTCCCCTCCTCTCCTAGTGTGTCTTGTATAAAAAACCCAACAAATTTAAAACAACAAAAATAAAAAAGGCTCTTTTCAGAGCCGCCTTTTACAGTTAAAAAATAGAAGTGAAAATAAATGAAGCAGGACCCTGTGTATTTTTTAGAAGTCCACAGACAGTTGCGGACATCTAAAATTTTTGGGTGCTACCCTATCATAACCATTGCAGTTTTATCTGGGAGGAAGTGGTGGCTCTGAAAAGAGCCTTTTTGTGGTGAATATTTGTGTTTGAAAAATTTGAAATGCTCAACACCTACTATAAAATGGATGCTGTAATTCAAAAAAAGGTCGCAATGCATTTTGTACATCTCTCAAAAAAATCTGATTGCCAGCATAAGTAAGATGGACTCCATCTCTGCGAAAAATGTATGTACTACGAAACATAATATTTTCATTGTGAAAAGAGGACATGCCAAAATATCTTAGAAAGGCACAAACAGCCTTATTGACATTGCACCTTGCTTTCTCCATTTGTGGACCAAATGAAGAAGAACAAAGCCACATTTGTCTCTGTGCAATCCGTGAAAAAATTACTTGAGAATTTGGAAACATGTCCATGACCTTCCCAAGTCCTTCTTTCATTGCAAATTGCAAAGAAATTCTAGACACGTGTCCTAACCTCCACAATGAATTACAATTATGTCTGGATGTTGCTCTGTCTCCAAAGTAGCACAGAGAGGTAGCAAGTCCAACCAATTCATTCCACATACTCCATGCCAGTGCACTTCCACATGTGGGAATCCAAGATCTACAGCTACTCCACAGATTTCTGCATGCACCTTCAACCAATGTATCCACAAGACTCCCAAAATCCAAACAATCTGTTTTTTGAAACACACAGCCATAGCTATCTGTTCTTCTCTCAGCAAAAAGAGTATCTGAGAAACACTCTCCTGGCACAACACACCCACTAAACTTTCCTGACCAATCCCTTTCTCTGCTCATTCTCATTTGCATGGCTCCCCAACCCAAACACCCTTGGATGTAACACCCGATGTCCGCGGACTACCGCCATGTCCGCGGACATATCGTAACATGAACAGTCCTTCTACCATTTCCTTTTCACTTTCTGTGCCATTCCCTCATTGGATATAGCTAAGAAGTCACATGAACATCCACCAATCACATCCAAGACCTCTACATCTAACTGCATCATCATAGATCAGCACTTTAAATGTACTGTTAATCTCTCTGAGTACAAGTGTCATATCATTGGAAAGCACCTTCTACCAGAAATACTGTACAAGTCTCCAAGATTTCTACTTGTAGCTGCATGCATATCCATATGCATGAACACAAACTACAGGTATGCATATTTTCTATATAGTACATGTACAATTTGTATAGATTCATATAAACAGATTAACTGACATTTAGTTTGTATAATCTATAAAATGAATTTACTGTCATTTTTTCCATCTCCTAAAATCAACTGTCACTTCCAAACCTATCTGCTATTTAATTTCTTTTTACACACACATTTTCAAAGCATGTTGAACTAACATATTTAAAGTACAATATGAAGAGTTAACATACTCAAACAAAATTGCATGCACACAGTATGTTCAAAAATCAAACAATAATACTTGTACAAAAATATAAACATTTATTTACTTATATGTATATACTGCGCAAGCAGCCCATGGCATTGAGGCGCTGTTACTTACAAGAGCTTAGTTACAGAAATAGTGGTATTCAGTGGTACATTATGATTTCCACAAGGCATACAAATGATATTTTAGTTGGTACAGTTAGTCATTACAATACAGTTTATGCATTAAGAACATATGATATGTATTCAACTGGTGCAACAAATCTTATGTGAATAAGTTAGTTTTCATGATTTTGAGGAAGGCGCTGAGGATCAATGTCAATTAAAAAAATCAATGTCTAAATTAAAAACAATGCTATATACAAACAAAATTCCTTATTTGTTTCCTTTACAATTGCAGTGAAGACCATTCTCCTGAAAAGAAGCAGCCGAATTTGAAGTACAAAAAACAACTAAGAAGAAACCTGCTCATTTCAGAAAAAAAGTAAGTTGAATACCACCATATTATTTGTACTATTATTCAAACACACTGTAAGGTTAATTAATGCTATTTCTGTGTCTAAAAATAGAGATTGTGCACCATTCTAGCTACAAATCTCCATTTCTTAAACAGAGACTTACAGGCAGAATGATGCACACAATTAACCCAATTCAACCCCTAGAATTTTGATATTATAGAACAAACAACTGTTTTAATTGTATACCATTAGATGTACTATTTCTACTTCTCCACCAGCTTACTTTCTACTATCATCTGTACCCCAGTTTAGTAGGACATAAATTCAAGAATAGCCATCCCAGCTAGTTGTAGTTGCCCAATGCACAATCACACACCATTGCATACATCTTTATTATCTTACTCACACACTCATGCAAACACACATATACATTAAGAACACCCCAACCCATAACTTCTTTATTTTTTTCAACAGACCCTAAAGAATGCCTACCAAAAATCAAGTCCATAGAAAGCAACGCAGAAACAGAGCAAATGAAAATAGAAGTGTCCAAAACAAGCATCCATCTCTAGCAGAATTTGTAAAACAAAAAGTTAAAACAAAACAGCTAATACAGTCGTTTAGTGAAACAAAACAAGCTTCAAGTACAGAAACTTTGCCTCCTCTATCAAAATGTAAAACAAACCACAAAACAATTAACCAAAAATCACCTACCGCTACAGATACAACTGCTCCTATAAATCTTGATATAGTGCAAACTAAGCATACCAAAAAAGTATTTTAGCAAAAATGTTCCATCACATAGCCCTGCAAAATCTTATAAAAACAGGAGAGAAATCAAACTCAACCCTTAAAACCTATCGTAGGAAATTAATCTTAGAAGCGTTGATAGACAGTGCAATCCTTCTCAAAAGAAAGTTATTTATTTTAGTGTTAAACAAAATGAAACCACTAACAAAACTAATGACTAAATTACAAAAAAGACTTCTCAATAAACGAAATGTCAACAGAAATAACTAGAAGAAGCATACAAACAAAAGCAAACAAATACAATTGCCATACATAGCAGTGGACGAGGTTATGAAAAAGTTAATAATACCATAATGGAACAAGAAATACCGCTTACCAAAATATCCCCTGAAAACGTAGAATTAGCTCTCCATTCAACTGAATCAGAATGTCTAGTATACAAATGGCCATGCACGTCAATGTGTAACATTCCCAAAGAATCTGTAACGCTCACCTGGTTCCCACGGAGGCGCGGGCGTGGTCTGGACGGCAGTGGCCTCTTCGAAGGAGATGTTCAGCACCCTGAAGATGGAGTTGGCTGGGTTCCCAAATCTGGCTTGTCTGGCTTGGATGAATACCCTTCTGTGAGCGGAAAGGAAGGGTTAATGCTCTGCGGGTTCTGTGTAGATCTCCCGTTTCCCTTCTCACCCTCCTTGCAACCCTTCTGTAATTCCCTGTGGAGACTCACCTTAGGGATTGAAAAGGCGAGCTCTCCATCCTGCTTCTGATGCAGGGGCGCGTTGGGGTCCAGTTACGTCACTGGATAGTAAGTTCGAGTTCGCTTGTCTGTTCCGGTAAGTACCGTAAATGTTTATGGAAAGCTTGAGTCTAAACTGTCCCTCTTCTCTTTTGCAGGTAATGGAAGACTCCGGGCTGAGGGCGGTTTCCGTCGAAAACCTGATTTCAGGTGAGTTTTGGTGTAGGCCCACTACTGTCTTTTCCTGTCTCTTTTTCCTTAGGGGCCGGAGTTCGAGAATGCCGAAGAAATGGAGCCGGCACGAAGCAGAAGCTGAGTCCGATCTGTAAGCAGGTAAGTTTTAAATAGTTTGTTTGCTACGGTTCTTGCATTCACTAATGTGATGTTTGCTTTTTCCCCGTAGGGGCCGGGGTGCTGAAATGCCAAAGGAATGGCATCGACCCGAAGGTAAGAAGAATTAGCTTGGCAGGTAAGAGCTTCTTGGTTATTTTCCCTTCTCACCTTGCTTTCTTCTCTTCGTCTCCCCGTAGGTGCTGGAATGCTGCACGGGATCCGGATGGGCGTCGCAGAGCCGAAGGCGCCACGTGCAGGTAAGAGAAGTGTGCCGAGATGTATGCGACGCGGTGAGTATTTAAAATGATGTCTTTTTGCAGGAACGTTGGCGCGCTGAATCCGGAATGCAGCTTTAACAGGTAAGGTTTGTTTTCACCTGTTTCTTCTTCCCTTTTCTATCCTTAGGTGTTTCCAGGATGCTGGCAGGCGTGGTCGAGGGCTGGAGCAGGAGCAGGCACGGTGAGCGTCCAGCTGCTATGAGCAGAACAACGTGAAGCGTGGTTTGCTGTCTGGGCGTGGCTTAAATAGCCTTTCAAGTAGTCCCAGGTATGTATCCTTCCACTGAAGATATGTATCCTGCCACCAGCCACACCCGTGTGGTTAAGTAGTTCCTTTTTCATCTGGAAGTTGTAGAATGATCTGCCAGGTAAGGAAATTGCAGCATGGTCTGCCAGGTAAGTTTGCACCAAACACTATTCCTTCCATATCTTGTATGAGCCTGGCGCCGATGGTGCCAGGACTGTTATCCCTTATGAGCCTGACGCCAACGGCGCCAGGACTGAGTCCAAAGAGCCCCTATCTGGGGTGGCTGGGACTTCCCTAGTATACATGTTGCCTGCCTCTGAGGGTGCCAGGCCCTGTCTGGCTCCTTGGAGGTAGGCATCACGACAGTACCTCCCCCCAAGGCCCCTCCCAAGGATGTACTGTCCGGAGGCTTTGGTTTGTGTGGAAACTTACTATGAAATGTTTGTATTAGACGAGGTGCATGTATATGATCGCTTGGTTCCCAAGATCTCTCCTGAGGTCCATATCCTTTCCAATCAATTAGGTAAAAAACCTTTGACTTGGACATCTTAGAATCTAATATGTCTTTAACTTCGTATTCCAGTTCCCCATCTACTGGGATTGGTTCTGGTGGCTTGAGTAGCCTGGTTCCGGATTGTACAGGTTTCAACAGTGATACGTGGAAAACCGGATGGATTCGCATGTTGGGGGGCAGATCGAGTTTGAAGGCTACCGGGTTGATTACAGCCTTGATTGGATAAGGCCCTGTATATCTTGGGTTAAAAGTTTGTGGGCCTTTAAGTGGTAGATGTCTAGTCGCCAGCCACACTTGATCTCCAACTTGGTAAGGAGGTACTTCGCTCCGATGTAAGTCAGCATTTTCCTTATATTTGTCCTTGGCCTGCTGTAAATGAGTCTTGGCTTCTTTGAAGGCTCGGGTTATGGTGGCATGTAAGTTATCCACGGCGGGCATTTCAAGGCCTTGAGGGGGTTCAAGATCCGAAGTTCTGGGATGGTGGCCAAATAAGGTATAAAAAGGAGTCTGGCCAATTCCTGAATGCACAGAATTGCTGCACGCGTATTCAGCAATCCATAAAATGTCTTTCCAATTATGTTCTGATTGATGCAACATGCACCGTAAGTACTGTTCCAATGTCTGGTTTGCTCTCTCGGTTTGGCCGTCGGTCTGAGGATGGTGGCTGGTAGATAAACGCACATCAACTTGTGCCATTTGGCAACATCTCTTTCAGAACCGAGAAATAAACTGGCTTCCCCGATTAATATGGATGGAAAACCATGTAGACGAACGACGTTCTCAAGAAATTCCTTGGCTAGGGTGGAGGCTGAAGGCAGCCCTTTCAAGGGAATAAAATGGGCCATCTTGGAGAAGAGGTCTACAATAACCAGTATAGTATTAAATCCATGACAAGGAGGTAGGTCAGTTATAAAATCCAGCGATAAAGTGTGCCAAGGTGCCGGTGGGATGTCCAGAGGTCGTAACGGACCGGCTGGTTTTTGCTTTTGACTTTTATTTTGGGCGCACACTGCGCATGTCATCACGAAAGATTTTATATCCTTTCGCCAGGAGGGCCACCAAAAATGCCTTTTAATTTTTTCTTCAGTCTTAGTGATGCCCGGGTGTCCTTCCATTAGTGTCTCATGATGATGGGCAATAACGAGATCTTGCAAATCCTTTTGAGGCAAGAACAGTCGCCCCTGGAAATAAGGTAAATTGTTATTAATTGAAAATCTGGGATCTTTCAGGCTCCATTCTTGCAAGGCTGCAGCGTCGAAAAGCAATTTAACTCTAGTTTGAATATCCTCTAGAGTTTGTGAGGAGATCACCCCCAAAATTGTCTGTTCGGGAATAATCGGAACTGGATCTAGAGTTGGGGTAGAATCGCCCATTCCTATTGGAGATAGTGCGTCCGCCTTGCCATTCTTACAGCCGGGGCGATAGGTGATCACAAAGTCAAATTCTGAAAAGAACAGGGCCCAACGGAGTTGACGTGAGGATTGAGCTTTGACCGTTTTTAAGTATTGCAAATTCCTTTGGTCTGTAATTACGGTAACAGTATGTCTTGCGCCGAGAAGGTAATGACGCCAAACCTTGAAAGCTGACTTGATAGCTAATAGTTCTTTATCTGTGATTGCGTAGTTAACTTCTGGTGCTGAGAATTTTCTGGACCAAAAGGCCACAGGATGCAGTTGGTTCGAGACTGGGTCCCTCTGTGATAGAACCGCTCCCATGGCTAAACTAGATGCGTCAGTTTCCACAACGTAAGGGAGATCAGGACGGGGATGTTTTAACACAGGTGCGGAGGTGAATTTAGTTTTTAGTTCCTGAAATGCTTGTTCTGCTTCCGTAGTCCATTCGAAGCGTTTGTTTTTCCGTAAGAGGGCTGTGATGGGTTGAACCACTCGAGAAAACTCTGGGATAAACCTTCGATAGAAATTGGCAAAACCAAGCATGCTCTGAACCCCTTTCACAGAACTAGGGGATGGCCATTTGAGGATCGCGTCCACTTTCCGTGAGTCCATTCGAACTCCCTTTGGCGTTAGGACGAAACCAAGAAACTCAACCTCCGTGACGTGAAAAATGCACTTTTTGAGCTTTGCAAATAGTTTGTGCTGGCGTAGTTTCTCCAGGACGGCCTTAACATGTTTTCGGTGATCAGATTCCGAGGAAGAGTACACTAGGATGTCGTCAATATATATGATGACACAAACATCTATGAGTTCTCGAAAGATGTCATTCATAAAATACTGGAAGGCAGCAGGTGCGTTGCACAACCCGAAGGGCATCACTTGGTATTCAAAGAGTCCGTATTTGGTGCGGAAGGCCGTTTTCCATTCATCGCCCTCTCTGACGCGCACCAGATGGTAAGCCCCTCTTAAATCCAGCTTGGTAAAGATGCAGGCATCTTTCACCTGGTCGAGGAGTTCAGGGATCAGAGGCAGGGGGTAACGATTCTTAACCGTTATCTGATTTAAGGCGCGATAGTCAATACATGTTCTAAGGTCACTTTCCTTTTTCGGCACGAAGAACAAAGCTGAAGAAGCCGGTGACTTTGACGGGCGAATGAACCCATTGGCAAGGTACTGATCCAAATACTGGCGTAAATGAAGATTCTCTGGTTCGGTAAGGGCATAAATCCTACTACAAGGCGGTTGAGCATTGGGTACCAGATCAATTTGACAATCGTATGGCCGGTGAGGTGGTAAGGTGTTGGCCTATTCTTTTTGAAAAACGTCCTGAAAGTCCTGATACACAAGTGGTAGTTGTGCTGACACAGAGGTTACTGAGGCTAGACCCACTTGTGGATTTCCGGAATAACAAGTTTGTCTGCAGTTAGGAAAGGTGATACTCTTTGCTCGCCAGTCAATTCGAGGATTATGTGCTTCTAACCAAGGGATCCCCAAGATTACCTGAAATTGTGGAGCCTTGATTACGTCAAACACTATGGTTTCCCTATGACCATCTTGGCCAACCAGTGTCATTTCTGTGGTAGAATGTGTTACCGGCCCAGAGGCAATTTCGGTCCCATCAACCGTGGTAATGACATCTTTGGTGATTTTTGGTCGGAGAGGGAGACCAATCCTGGAAGCCAATTCAAGATCAACATAGTTCCCAATAGCCCCACTGTCGAGATAGGCCTTTATGCCATGTAATCGTTGAGGCTGCTTTGGATCCACGAGGGTCATTGGCATGATGAAATGCGAGGTCAAAGAGTTTGTCTTCACGCTCGGCAAGCGGACCTCTACGCTTGTCGGGCTTGATCGTTTCCCGAATCAGATTTTGGAAGGTTTTGGTCTGTGGCTCCAACCACCTTCTTCGGTGGTTTTACCGGGCAATTTCGTAGAAAGTGTCCAGACTCTCCGCAATAGAGACATAACTGGTTTTGCCGTCTTCTTTCTCGTTCTTTCTGCGTTAGGGGTCCTTTTACTGCCCCAATTTGCATTGGCTCCGAAGTGTCGGTACTCTTGGGGTTTGCGTGGGTTTTTACCAAAGCCCGAGTTTCAAATCTAGTCCGATCAGTCTTTCTATTCTGGAGTCTATGATCAAGTTGGATCACTAAATCAATGTATTCCTCACAGAGTTGGGGTGCATTAACAATTTGAGCAAGAACGTCTTTTAGCTCTCCACGAAGTCCTCGATGAAACAAGGTGATTCCTTTATTCTCAGGCCACCCAGTTTCCACGATCAGTCTGTTAAATGTGGCGATATAAGATAGGAGGTCTTGGTTCCCTTGACGCAAAGACAGAAGTTCGTTATCCAAGGCCTCACCCTGGGAGTGCCGGGCAAATAATCTCTCCATACTAGCCTGGAAGCGTTGAAAATCACGAAGGATAGGATCGTCTTGATTTACCATCGGAATAGACCAATCGGCTGCACAGCCGCTGAGATACGATAAAACAAAAGCCACCATAGTTTGGTCATTAGGGAAGGCCCCAGGTCTACATAAAAAGTGTAAACGACATTGGTACATGAAAACAGCGTATTTCTTGGGGTCCCCCGCAAAACGTTCAGGTGGGGCCAAAGGCATGTTTTCCGGCAGGTTAATTTGCACCGGGTTAGTGGAAGCCATAGGAGTGGACTCTCTCCCGGAAGCAGGTAATGGCGTTTGTCCAGCCTGATTCTGCAAAAGCTGTTTAGCCAGGTCATCGGTTTGTTCTTTGGACAAGATCAGTTCTCTTCGAAGAACGTTGGTTTCTTGGCGGGCGGCGTGAACTTCCGCCCGTAATTCCCCCAATAGTTGGGCCAGTTGGTCTGTTTCGGAAGTCTCCATGGCGCCGGGGTGGGTAATTGTGGGTAGGCTTCGAGTTCTGTAGCGCTCACCTGGTTCCCACGGAGGCGCAGGCGTGGTCTGGACGGCAGTGGCCTCTTCGAAGGAGATGTTCAGCACCCTGAAGATGGAGTGGGCTGGGTTCCCAAATCTGGCCTGTCTGGCTTGGATGAATACCCTTCTGTGAGCGAAAAGGAAGGGTTGATACTCTGCGGGTTTTGTGTAGATCTCCCGTTTCCCTTCTCACCCTCCTTGCAACCCTTCTGTAATTCCCTGTGGAGACTCACCTTAGGGATTGAAAAGGCGAGCTCTCTATCCTGCTTCTGATGCAGGGGCGCGTTGGGGTCCAGTTACGTCACTGGATAGTAAGTTCGAGTTTGCTTGTCTGTTCCGGTAAGTACCGTAAATGTTCATGGCAAGCTTGAGTCTAAACTGTTCCTCTTCTCTTTTGCAGGTAATGGAAGACTCCGGGGCTGAGGGTGGTTTCTGTCGAAAACCTGATTTCAGGTGAGTTTTCGTGTAGGCCCAGTACTGTCTTTTCCTGTCTCTTTTTCCTAAGGGGCCGGAGTTCGAGAATGCCGAAGAAATGGAGCCGGCACGAAGCAGAAGCTGAGTCCGATCTGTAAGCAGGTAAGTTTTAAATAGTTCGTTTGCTACGGTTCTTGCATTCACTAATGTGATGTTTGCTTTTTCCCCATAGGGGCCGGGGTGCTGAAATGCCAAAGGAATGGCATCGACCCGAAGGTAAGAAGAATTAGCTTGGCAGGTAAGAGCTTCTTGGTTATTTTCCCTTCTCACCTTGCTTTCTTCTCTTCGTCTCCCCGTAGGTGCTGGAATGCTGCACGGGATCCGGATGGGCGTCGCAGAGCCGAAGGCGCCACGTGCAGGTAAGAGAAGTGTGCCGAGATGTATGCGACGCGGTGAGTATTTAAAATGATGTCTTTTTGCAGGAACGTTGGCGCGCTGAATCCGGAATGCAGCTTTAACAGGTAAGGTTTGTTTTCACCTGTTTCTTCTTCCCTTTTCTATCTTTAGGTGTTTCCAGGATGCTGGCAGGCGTGGTCGAGGGCTGGAGCAGGAGCAGGCACGGTGAGCGTCCAGCTGCTATGAGCAGAACAACGTGAAGCGTGGTTTGCTGTCTGGGCGTGGCTTAAATAGCCTTTCAAGTAGTCCCAGGTATGTATCCTTCCACTGAAGATATGTATCCTGCCACCAGCCACACCCGTGTGGTTAAGTAGTTCCTTTTTCATCTGGAAGTTGTAGAATGATCTGCCAGGTAAGGAAATTGCAGCATGGTCTGCCAGGTAAGTTTGCACCAAACACTATTCCTTCCATATCTTGTATGAGCCTGGCGCCGATGGTGCCAGGACTGTTATCCCTTATGAGCCTGACGCCAACGGCGCCAGGACTGAGTCCAAAGAGCCCCTATCTGGCGTGGCTGGGACTTCCCTAGTATACATGTTGCCTGCCTCTGAGGGTGCCAGGCCCTGTCTGGCTCCTTGGAGGTAGGCATCACGACAGTACCTCCCCCCAAGGCCCCTCCCAAGGATGTACTGTCCGGAGGCTTTGGTTTGTGTGGAAACTTACTATGAAATGTTTGTATTAGACGAGGTGCATGTATATGATCGCTTGGTTCCCAAGATCTCTCCTGAGGTCCATATCCTTTCCAATCAATTAGGTAAAAAACCTTTGACTTGGACATCTTAGAATCTAATATGTCTTTAACTTCGTATTCCAGTTCCCCATCTACTGGGATTGGTTCTGGTGGCTTGAGTAGCCTGGTTCCGGATTGTACAGGTTTCAACAGTGATACGTGGAAAACCGGATGGATTCGCATGTTGGGGGGCAGATCGAGTTTGAAGGCTACCGGGTTGATTACAGCCTTGATTGGATAAGGCCCTATATATCTTGGGTTAAAAGTTTGTGGGCCTTTAAGTGGTAGATGTCTAGTCGCCAGCCACACTTGATCTTCAACTTGGTAAGGAGGTACTTCGCTCCGATGTAAGTCAGCATTTTCCTTATATTTGTCCTTGGCCTGCTGTAAATGAGTCTTGGCTTCTTTGAAGGCTCGGGTTATGGTGGCATGTAAGTTATCCACGGCGGGCATTTCAAGGCCTTGAGGGGGTTCAAGATCCGAAGTTCTGGGATGGTGGCCAAATAAGGTATAAAAAGGAGTCTGGCCAATTCCTGAATGCACAGAATTGCTGCACGCGTATTCAGCAATCCATAAAATGTCTTTCCAATTATGTTCTGATTGATGCAACATGCACCGTAAGTACTGTTCCGATGTCTGGTTTGCTCTCTCGGTTTGGCCGTCGGTCTGAGGATGGTGGCTGGTAGATAAACGCACATCAACTTGTGCCATTTGGCAACATCTCTTTCAGAACCGAGAAATAAACTGGCTTCCCCGATCGGAGATTAATATGGATGGAAAACCATGTAGACGAACGACGTTCTCAAGAAATTCCTTGGCTAGGGTGGAGGCTGAAGGCAGCCCTTTCAAGGGAATAAAATGGGCCATCTTGGAGAAGAGGTCTACAATAACCAGTATAGTATTAAATCCATGACAAGGAGGTAGGTCAGTTATAAAATCCAGCGATAAAGTGTGCCAAGGTGCCGGTGGGATGTCCAGAGGTCGTAATGGACCGGCTGGTTTTTGCTTTTGACTTTTATTTTGGGCGCACACTGCGCATGTCATCACGAAAGATTTTATATCCTTTCGCCAGGAGGGCCACCAAAAATGCCTTTTAATTTTTTCTTCAGTCTTATTGATGCCCGGGTGTCCTTCCATTAGTGTCTCATGATGATGGGCAATAACGAGATCTTGCAAATCCTTTTGAGGCAAGAACAGTCGCCCCTGGAAATATGGTAAATTGTTATTAATTGAAAATCTGGGATCTTTCAGGCTCCATTCTTGCAAGGCTGCAGCGTCGAAAAGCAATTTAACTCTAGTTTGAATATCCTCTAGAGTTTGTGAGGAGATCACCCCCAAAATTGTCTGTTCGGGAATAATCGGAACTGGATCTAGAGTTGGGGTAGAATCGCCCATTCCTATTGGAGATAGTGCGTCCGCCTTGCCATTCTTACAGCCGGGGCGATAGGTGATCACAAAGTCAAATTCTGAAAAGAACAGGGCCCAACGGAGTTGACGTGAGGATTGAGCTTTGACCGTTTTTAAGTATTGCAAATTCCTTTGGTCTGTAATTACGGTAACAGTATGTCTTGCGCCGAGAAGGTAATGACGCCAAACCTTGAAAGCTGACTTGATAGCTAATAGTTCTTTATCTGTGATTGCGTAGTTAACTTCTGGTGCTGAGAATTTTCTGGACCAAAAGGCCACAGGATGCAGTTGGTTCGAGACTGGGTCCCTCTGTGATAGAACCGCTCCCATGGCTAAACTAGATGCGTCAGTTTCCACAACGTAAGGGAGATCAGGACGGGGATGTTTTAACACAGGTGCGGAGGTGAATTTAGTTTTTAGTTCCTGAAATGCTTGTTCTGCTTCCGTAGTCCATTCGAAGCGTTTGTTTTTCCGTAAGAGGGCTGTGATGGGTTGAACCACTCGAGAAAACTCTGGGATAAACCTTCAATAGAAATTGGCAAAACCAAGCATGCTCTGAACCCCTTTCACAGAACTAGGGGATGGCCATTTGAGGATCGCGTCCACTTTCCGTGAGTCCATTCGAACTCCCTTTGGCGTTAGGACGAAACCAAGAAACTCAACCTCCGTGACGTGAAAAATGCACTTTTTGAGCTTTGCAAATAGTTTGTGCTGGCGTAGTTTCTCCAGGACGGCCTTAACATGTTTTCGGTGATCAGATTCCGAGGAAGAGTACACTAGGATGTCGTCAATATATATGATGACACAAACATCTATGAGTTCTCGAAAGATGTCATTCATAAAATACTGGAAGGCAGCAGGTGCGTTGCACAACCCGAAGGGCATCACTTGGTATTCAAAGAGTCCGTATTTGGTGCGGAAGGCCGTTTTCCATTCATCGCCCTCTCTGACGCGCACCAGATGGTAAGCCCCTCTTAAATCCAGCTTGGTAAAGATGCAGGCATCTTTCACCTGGTCGAGGAGTTCAGGGATCAGAGGCAGGGGGTAACGATTCTTAACCGTTATCTGATTTAAGGCGCGATAGTCAATACATGTTCTAAGGTCACTTTCCTTTTTCGGCACGAAGAACAAAGCTGAAGAAGCCGGTGACTTTGACGGGCGAATGAACCCATTGGCAAGGTACTGATCCAAATACTGGCGTAAATGAAGATTCTCTGGTTCGGTAAGGGCATAAATCCTACTACAAGGCGGTTGAGCATTGGGTACCAGATCAATTTGACAATCGTATGGCCGGTGAGGTGGTAAGGTGTTGGCCTATTCTTTTTGAAAAACGTCCTGAAAGTCCTGATACACAAGTGGTAGTTGTGCTGACACAGAGGTTACTGAGGCTAGACCCACTTGTGGATTTCCGGAATAACAAGTTTGTCTGCAGTTAGGAAAGGTGATACTCTTTGCTCGCCAGTCAATTCGAGGATTATGTGCTTCTAACCAAGGGATCCCCAAGATTACCTGAAATTGTGGAGCCTTGATTACGTCAAACACTATGGTTTCCCTATGACCATCTTGGCCAACCAGTGTCATTTCTGTGGTAGAATGTGTTACCGGCCCAGAGGCAATTTCGGTCCCATCAACCGTGGTAATGACATCTTTGGTGATTTTTGGTCGGAGAGGGAGACCAATCCTGGAAGCCAATTCAAGATCAACATAGTTCCCAATAGCCCCACTGTCGAGATAGGCCTTTATGCCATGTAATCGTTGAGGCTGCTTTGGATCCACGAGGGTCATTGGCATGATGAAATGCGAGGTCAAAGAGTTTGTCTTCACGCTCGGCAAGCGGACCTCTACGCTTGTCGGGCTTGATCGTTTCCCGAATCAGATTTTGGAAGGTTTTGGTCTGTGGCTCCAACCACCTTCTTCGGTGGTTTTACCGGGCAATTTCGTAGAAAGTGTCCAGACTCTCCGCAATAGAGACATAACTGGTTTTGCCGTCTTCTTTCTCGTTCTTTCTGCGTCCTTTTACTGCCCCAATTTGCATTGGCTCCGAAGTGTCGGTACTCTTGGGGTTTGCGTGGGTTTTTACCAAAGCCCGAGTTTCAAATCTAGTCCGATCAGTCTTTCTATTCTGGAGTCTATGATCAAGTTGGATCACTAAATCAATGTATTCCTCACAGAGTTGGGGTGCATTAACAATTTGAGCAAGAACGTCTTTTAGCTCTCCACGAAGTCCTCGATGAAACAAGGTGATTCCTTTATTCTCAGGCCACCCAGTTTCCACGATCAGTCTGTTAAATGTGGCGATATAAGATAGGAGGTCTTGGTTCCCTTGACGCAAAGACAGAAGTTCGTTATCCAAGGCCTCACCCTGGGAGTGCCGGGCAAATAATCTCTCCATACTAGCCTGGAAGCGTTGAAAATCACGAAGGATAGGATCGTCTTGATTTACCATCGGAATAGACCAATCGGCTGCACAGCCGCTGAGATTCGATAAAACAAAAGCCACCATAGTTTGGTCATTAGGGAAGGCCCCAGGTCTACATAAAAAGTGTAAACGACATTGGTACATGAAAACAGCGTATTTCTTGGGGTCCCCCGCAAAACGTTCAGGTGGGGCCAAAGGCATGTTTTCCGGCAGGTTAATTTGCACCGGGTTAGTGGAAGCCATAGGAGTGGACTCTCTCCCGGAAGCAGGTAATGGCGTTTGTCCAGCCTGATTCTGCAAAAGCTGTTTAGCCAGGTCATCGGTTTGTTCTTTGGACAAGATCAGTTCTCTTCGAAGAACGTTGGTTTCTTGGCGGGCGGCGTGAACTTCCGCCCGTAATTCCCCCAATAGTTGGGCCAGTTGGTCTGTTTCGGAAGTCTCCATGGCGCCGGGGTGGGTAATTGTGGGTAGGCTTCGAGTTCTGTAGCGCTCACCTGGTTCCCACGGAGGCGCAGGCGTGGTCTGGACGGCAGTGGCCTCTTCGAAGGAGATGTTCAGCACCCTGAAGATGGAGTGGGCTGGGTTCCCAAATCTGGCCTGTCTGGCTTGGATGAATACCCTTCTGTGAGCGAAAAGGAAGGGTTGATACTCTGCGGGTTTTGTGTAGATCTCCCGTTTCCCTTCTCACCCTCCTTGCAACCCTTCTGTAATTCCCTGTGGAGACTCACCTTAGGGATTGAAAAGGCGAGCTCTCTATCCTGCTTCTGATGCAGGGGCGCGTTGGGGTCCAGTTACGTCACTGGATAGTAAGTTCGAGTTTGCTTGTCTGTTCCGGTAAGTACCGTAAATGTTCATGGCAAGCTTGAGTCTAAACTGTTCCTCTTCTCTTTTGCAGGTAATGGAAGACTCCGGGGCTGAGGGCGGTTTCTGTCGAAAACCTGATTTCAGGTGAGTTTTCGTGTAGGCCCAGTACTGTCTTTTCCTGTCTCTTTTTCCTTAGGGGCCGGAGTTCGAGAATGCCGAAGAAATGGAGCCGGCACGAAGCAGAAGCTGAGTCCGACCTGTAAGCAGCTAAGTTTTAAATAGTTCATTTGCTACGGTTCTTGCATTCACTAATGTTATGTTTGCTTTTTCCCCATAGGGGCCGGGGTGCTGAAATGCCCAAGGAATGGCATCGACCCGAAGGTAAGAAGAATTAGCTTGGCAGGTAAGAGCTTCTTGGTTATTTTCCCTTCTCACCTTGCTTTCTTCTCTTCGTCTCCCCGTAGGTGCTGGAATGCTGCAGGGGATCCGGATGGGCGTCGCAGAGCCGAAGGCGCCACGTGCAGGTAAGAGAAGTGCGCCGAGATGTATGCGACGCGGTGAGTATTTAAAATGATGTCTTTTTGCAGGAACGTTGGCGCGCTGAATCCGGAATGCAGCTTTACCAGGTAAGGTTTGTTTTCACCTGTTTCTTCTTCCCTTTTCTATCCTTAGGTGTTTCCAGGATGCTGGCAGGCGTGGTCGAGGGCTGGAGCAGGAGCAGGCACGGTGAGCGTCCAGCTGCTATGAGCAGAACAAAGTGAAGCGTGGTTTGCTGTCTGGGCGTGGCTTAAATAGCCTTTCAAGTAGTCCCAGGTATGTATCCTTCCACTGAAGGTATGTATCCTGCCACCAGCCACACCCGTGTGGTTAAGTAGTTCCTTTTTCATCTGGAAGTTGTAGAATGATCTGCCAGGTAAGGAAATTGCAGCATGGTCTGCCAGGTAAGTTTGCACCAAACACTATTCCTTCCATATCTTGTATGAGCCTGGCGCCGATGGCGCCAGGACTGAGTCCAAAGAGCCCCTATCTGGGGTGGCTGGGACTTCCCTAGTATACATGTTGCCTGCCTCTGAGGGTGCCGGGCTCTGTCTGGCTCCTTGGAGGTAGGCATCATGACATCTTTCAAGTCTTTACGCCAATTCCTCAATTAATATGTGAAAGGCAAAGACAAAATGAAAATTAAACTACTGCAAAATATGGATACCTGTCCAGTGCGCAAGTACACAGGACTACAAGGACATTCATTGGCCTGCATTTCAGGACCTACTTGCAAAACCACCTTCCCTTATATCAAAATGATATCAACACATCATTCAACTATAAGAAATCTAGTCTATAAACTGTACGATGCTAAAAGTCCTGCTTTAGCACTAGCCAATTTAAATAACATTCTTCTACATGGTACAGCAAAAGATCTACTTGAAGAAATCGACTATATCCAGAAAAAATATTTTGCAAGTGAAAGCCACTTACAGAATGAAATAGCTTTAAAGCAAATTAGCAACATTTCTATGCATGGCAACCTTCTACTACACACATACAAAAAAGAAATACTGAAATTTAAAAGTACATCTGCTGAAGTACCAAACCATGTGTGTATATGTTGCCGTAGAACTTTCTATAAAAGTAACACAAAAACTGTAGACCTAACATATAAAATAGAAGACAATGAAGATTCTAAATGGTTTGAATTAGCTCTCTACCTTATAGCAGAAAACAAATACGAAATAACTGACCCCTTAATACTTTGCAGTTACTGCACTACAAAACTTGACAACAACCAAACTCCTTCACGTGCTATCACAAATAATTTGGAATTATTTCCACTACCAAAACACCTACAACAACTCAATTTATATGATAGCATCATAATTCAAACAGTGCACCCCTTTCAAGCAATAATACGCCTTCAACCAAAAACAGCAAAATTACCTCTTTCTGAATTAGTGAAAGGTATTCGTGGAAAAGTAGTGTGTTTACCATTAGATCTAAAAGAAAATGTGCACACTCTAGGAGTGCAACGTCCAATGGAGCAATCTTTAATTATCTTAGTAAATGGTGTACCTACAAAAGACAAAAGAAATTGGCAACAACTTGTAGATTTACATAAAGTTAGACAAGCTTTGCAATATCTAAAAGACAATAATCGATACTACAAAGAAATTAATATTGAAGAAAACTTGAAGGATACCACTGAAATAATTCAAGAGACACAAGAAGCTGGTCAATTTGAGCTCCTAGATCCTGCTACAATATCCAATACTTTAGACCATTATACAATTCACCCATTGCATTCTAATGACACCGTAGAAGATGCGTCAAACAAAAGGATCACCAATCAGCATATGGGAAAAAAGTATAGAAGCACATGCTTTTCCTCTACTTTTTCCTACTGGCAAAGGAGGAAGGTACGATGATAGACCTATTCAAATAACAGCATCAGAATATCGCTCATTACGGATGTATTCTGAAGATCCCAGATTTAGACAAAATGTTGAATACATATTCCACCTACTCTTTGAAAGTGAACTAGTAACTCTTATGTTACAGAGTTGCGCACACATTAAAATCAGGATCCCACTTTCAAAATATGTCAGCTACACAATTATTACAAAAAAGTGCAACAAAAAATGAGGTTTTACAATCAAATATTACAAATCTATTAGCAAATATGCGTGGTACTAAAGAAAACTGATTTCAACGTCACAGAGATGTACGTTGTATGATAAGAAACCTTGGCCCACCCACTTGGTTTGTTACATTAAGTTGTGCAGAATATACATGGGACGATTTACATGATTTCCTACGCATACCAAACCTGGAGAACTTTGTTCTCTAGATCCTGTTAATGTTTCAAGATATTTTCACCATCGCTTCATTGCTATGCTACACTTTATTTGTAATAAAACTGCTCCTCCCCTTGGAGAAGTGCAACACTTCTTTTGGAGAAAAGAATACCAAGCCAGAGGTGCACCCCATATCCACATGCTTTTATGGATTAAAGATGCTCCTAAATTTGGTCAAGACAGTGACGCCACTGTTTTACAGTTTATTGAAAAATATGTCACTTGTCAAACTCCATAAGAAGCAACAAATAGTGATCTTCAAGCACAAATTTTACAATTTCAAAGACACAAATGTGGCAAATATTGTCGCCGCAAATACAAAAACAAAGGGAAATACTACACCAAATGCTGCTTTGGTTTCCCTAGACCGGTTACAAAAACAGGTCAAGTGAACAACTTCATGTCTTCAGCTAGACATAGTGTTAAAGGTAAATCACCTAAAAATACATATTACATAAAAAGAACAGAAGAAGAAAAATATATCAATGATTACAATGCAATCATTGCCCACTTATGGAATGTAAACATAGATGTGCAGTACATTGCAGACAATTCCACTGCAGTTGCACAATATGTTACAGCATACTTAACCAAAACAGAAAAAACAGAGCTACAAGACCTCTGGAATGACCTGTCATCAGACCAAACACTGTCTCAAACATTATACAGCTTGGGCATAAAAATGCTCTCCCATAGAGAATGTGGCTCCTATGAAGCAGCAGATCGTTTAACTGGTACTGCTTTGTATGGAAAATCTGAAAATATAGTATGGCTAAGTCTTGGTCCTGCTAAATCTAGAAAAAGAGTTCTAAAATCATACGAAGATATAGAAACAATAGCCAAACATGATCCCAACAGCCAAGACATTTTAAAAAAACAATTTGCTGGACACATACTACCCAAACAGAAGTACCACTTTGGAAACCATGTGTCTATACCACATAGCCCAAAACTTCACATACAAAAATAATATAAAACCCGATGAGAAAAAAGGTAGATACAGAGTGACAAATTGTGAAGGCAGCTTAGTAAAACTCACCAAACCAAATTGAATTAATCATATCAAATTGTCATTAAAGACTCCTCAACATAAAGAACTATATTACATGTCCCTGCTACAACTCTTTAAACCATGGAGAAAAGAAGAAGAAATACTAGATAACTATGACTCCTATGAAGACGCTTTCAAAGCAAATGAAAGCACTATAACTGATGTAAACTTTACACAGTATAAAACAATGTTGCACAATGAACAGCAACACGAAGAAGAACTGCAGGCCCAACTAGATAAGGACACTGCTGACAGTAGTCAACCTTCTGTAACAGGAAGCCAAGAACCACTGGGAGAGCCACTAATAACAAATGAGGCAGAATTAGCTATGACAGAAGTAGAAAACACCATGTGTCAGTATGAAGATAAAGAAGACTTAACTATACTACAATCAAAACTAAACAATGAACAACGTAGCATTTTTGAAGAAGTAACAAAAGAAATTGCACATTGTGTACAACATGAAAACAAAGAATGCGCCTGCCAAAATTACAAACCTATACTACTGTACGTCAGTGGTGAAGCTGGTTCTGGCAAAACATTCTTAATCAAAATCATCAATAAATTCCTTCAACAATTGACAAACAGCAAACTGTCAGCTGTTGCCACTGCCCCTACAGGTTTAGCTGCCTACAACATAGGCGGTGTCACTTTACATCGATTACTACTCCTGCCAGTAAAGCACCAAAACAAATTAGACTATTACAAACTTTCTACAGAAGCTGCAA
Source organism: Ambystoma mexicanum (assembly GCF_040938575.1). Classification (NCBI taxonomy): domain Eukaryota; kingdom Metazoa; phylum Chordata; class Amphibia; order Caudata; family Ambystomatidae; genus Ambystoma; species Ambystoma mexicanum. Next base: position 1,421,380,533 of record NC_090923.1, read on the forward strand.
TGGAACTACGCAGAGTATTAAAACAAATGAAAATGCTACTAATAGATGAAGTGAGCATGGTTCCTACCTAATGTTGGCCTTGATTCACCTCAGATTACAAGAAGTACTCAAAACAAACTACTAAGTGCTTTTTGGAGGAAAACACATTATTGTTTTCGGAGATCTTCTTCAATTGACACCAGTGAAAGGTGAGCCTATTTTTAAAACCTTAAGACACAAACTCTGCCGTAAAACTGTTGGCAGCATTGGAAATGTCAACCTTTGGCAACATTTCCAATACAGAGAATTAACAGAAAACATTCGGCAATCTGCAGATCTCACTTATGCCAACATCTTAAAAAGTATTAGAGTTGCTATATTATCTCAAGAAGCACAAGCAATATTGAAAACCCGGCACATTCATGTACTTTATGGCCATAATGCATGTGCTACGGATGTTATGGAACAATTAGCCCACAAAAATGTCAGTTGTATGGCCTTAATGCCAAATCTTGCAAGCTGTTTCAAATTCAATGAAACAATGTTAAAAAAAGAAATGCAACCAATAATTGAAATTAGCGCCACAGACAAACTAGACATACATGGTATGACACTACCCTTGTGTGAACAAGCCACAACAAGACTAAATAGTTTAGAAAATTCAATCTCCAACACAGCTGGATTGGAAAAATTATTAAAATTATCAATATCCAACACAGCTGGATTGGAAAAAATATTAAAATTATCCTTAAATTGCAGAGTAATGCTTAAACGTAACCTTGACATGGATCAAGGACTACTTAATGGAGCACTGGGTACAGTTGTTGGCTTTCAAACATACCCACGTGACAACAACATTCAGTTTGTCAATATTCTCTTTGACAAACTTTCAGAAGTGAAAAGGATAGGACGCTCAACAGCTCGATTCCTTCTCTTCAAAGACATGTATGTACGAAGAGAACAATTTTCTCTAACTCTTGCATACGCAGTCACCATTCATAAATCACAAGGTCTTACCCTAGACAAAGCATTGATAGACATTGGTAACACAGTTTTTAAAGAAGGCATGAGCTACGTAGCACTATCACGCTTACGTACACTTGACGGTCTATTTCTAATCAACTTTGATGCAAGTAAAGTAAACGCTGATATTCCTTGCATTTCAGAATACAATAGACTTTGTTCACTATACATCCCCCATCTGAAAACATATCCTATTCCACAAAAAGTAAAATGTTCTAAAAGAAAACTAAATCAAACAGAAATGCAACAGGATGTCACTGCAAATCCTCCAAAGAGATTAAAAGAAACTAATACTTCATCAAGTACCACAATCAAAAAAGAACCTATTAGGGAAAGTAAACCAGGTGCTTCTTCAAAGAAGGAAGACAAACTCCAAAAAAAGCACTCAGATACAGAACTACCCGGTCCAGTTAAACTTTCAAATGTAAATGGTGTAAGTTGCTACGCAAATGTAGCAATGAATATTCTATTTCAATTACCACCAATAGTTGACAACATTTACTTACACGGTACAGACCAATTGTGTTTGCAAATGTTAGTACTTCATAGAGATGCAACAAATAATCCTGACAACACGCATAGTGTTTATGGAATAAGACAACAATTGGACTACTGTGCTGGAATGGTGAAATTCACTATAAACTCACAGGAAGATCCACAAGAATGTCTAATGTACTTACTACAAGTACTGGAAAACAAAAACCTACCTATAAATGAAATCTTCCAGATTTCATACATGTGGAAACATACATGCACTCTGTGCAACAATGTGACACAAGAACAAATCCCCAATGAGCGCTTTGTGTATGTATCAATACCTAATTGTGAAACTGTTCCATTTCAGCAACCTGTACAAAATGCAAACCATGGTAGATGATGTATTACCTGCAATTCGGATAATCGCTCCACCTTACTAATACAAACACATAGTAAATACGTAATACTAATGTTTCTACGTTACAATGCAGATGGTACCAAAAACAACTGCAAGCTGACTGGATTCGCACATGGTCAAGTATCACTTGGTAAGAAAACCTTCACAACAATAGGTATAATCTACCACACAGGAGCCACAACCAATGCAGGTCACTATACTGCATATATAAAAAAAGAATTGTGGATGGTTCGAATGTAATGATAGTACCATTACTCTAAAGCAGAGATTACCTGCAAATCTTACAAACGCTTATTTAATCTTCTTAAAACCAAAATGTATTAACTAAACTGTACTTAAACATTAACTAAACTTTTATTAGAAAACTATAAACTGTTACAATATGCCAACAGCTATATAACTGCCCCAAGATTCTACAACAACTAAACAGATAAATGAATACCACTAAATTATATCAAAATATAAACAGTTAGAATACGCCAAATGGTATCTAACTACCCCAAAATTTTACAATATCCGAACAGATAAATCAATACCACTTCATTATAATTTCTTAAAACCAAAATGTATTAACTAAACTGTACTTAAACATTAACTAAACATTTATTAGGAAACTATAAACTGTTACAATATGCCAACAACTATATAACTGCCCCAAGATTCTACAACTAAACAGATCAATGAATACCACTAAATTATATAAAAAAATAAACAGTTAGAATACGCCAACTGGTATCTAACTACCCCAAGATTTTCAATAACCAAACAGATAATTCAATACCACTACATTATAACAAAAAATAGACAGTTAGAATACGCCAAATGGTATCTAACTACACAAAAGTTGACAATATCCGAACAGATAAATCAATACCACTTCATTATTATTTCTTAAAGCCAAAATTTATTAACTAAACTTCTATTAGAAAACTATAAACTGCTACAATATGCCAACAGCTATATAACTGCTCCAGGATTCTACAACAACTAAACAGATAAATGAATACCAATAAATTATATAAAAAAATAAACAGTTACAATACGCCAACTGGTATCTAACTACCCCAAGATTTTAAATAATCAAATAGATAAATCAGTACCACTACATTATAACAAAGAATAGACAGTTAGAGTACGCCAAATGGTATCTAACTAACCCAACATTTTACAATATCCAAATAGATAAATCAATACCACTTCATTATAACAGAAAATAGACTGTTAGAATATGTCAACAGGTATCTAACTACTCCAAAAATCTGCAACAAACCAATATATAGAGCATTAGACAGAAACAACAAGTGAACACTGAAAACAAATAGACTGTAGCATAACAAAAAAAGTTTTTTTTTTTTAATCCAACATGTATTTTTTTTTTCTCCCACAGACCCAATGATTTTAGCAACAAACACAGACACTGAGCAAATTGCACAGTACACTGGTTTGTAATCTACTAAATATGAGGGTAAAAAAAATGTTGATTATTCAATGTTATAAGTTGTTACAAAATACCAATACTAACATGATCTTTTCTTTTATCACAGAAATAAACAAGAAATACATGTACTCCAGTTACTAAACTAAACAGTAAGTATATTATATTAAGTACTACCATCACAGCAAATCACACCCATAGTGAGTTATAACTTTGCTGCCTATAACTTTGATCTTGTCCATGCACCCAAGACTATAGACCCTGCCCACAACCACCACAGCATATCACACCCATAGTGGCTTATAACTTTGTTGCTTATATATTTGTTCTTGGATCCAAATGTTATAAGCCACTTTGGGTATGATATACTCCGGTGGTTGTGGCCAGGGCATAGATTCTTGGGTGCATGGCCATATGGCCATGCTCCCAAGACTCTATGCCCTGGCCACAACCACCGCAGCATATCACACCCATAGAGTCAAACATTTTAACTATGCAATATGGACACTTTTAATGTCCGTGGACATCATGAGTGTTCTTAGAACAGTTTCAACCTTGCTGCCTATATATTTGATCTTGTCCATGCACCCAAGACTATAGGCTCTGCCCACAACCACCACAGCATATCACACCTATAGAGTCAAACATTTTAACTATGCCATATGGACACTTTTAATGTCCACGGACATCATGAGTGTCCTTAGAACAGTTTCAACTTGCCTACGAACACTACGGACAGATATAGCGTCCTCAGGACACCCTCATTTAATTTATTTACGAACATCCCAGGACACATAATGTGTTCTAAGAACACTTTGGACGTGCTTGCGAACACGTGTTCTTAGAACAATTTGAAATTGCTTGCGAACAGAACGGTCAGGCATACCGTCCTCAGGACAACCCATTTTATTTATTGACAACCATCCCAGGACACATGATGTGTTCTTAGAACAGATTCAACTTGCCTGCAAACAAAACGAACAGGCTTACCGTCCTCAGAACACAGGCATTTTGTTTATTTTTGAACATTTCAGGACACCGCCAGTGTTCTTAGAACACTTTCAGCTTGCTTGCGAACAATACAGACAAGCGTAGTGTCCTCAGAACACCCCCATTTCGTTTATTTAGAACATTTTAGAACATCCACGTTGTCCGCGGACAAAGCGAACACAACAGGGGGTCTACCACCTAAATAAATAAAACATTTAACCCATCTCTTACTCCCCCACCCTCCCCAAACACTTTCACACAACAACACACTCTACTAAATAGTATTTTTCAACAAAGTTTCACTGCGCTGTCCGCGGAGGTCCGTGAATCCAAGGTGGCGGGCATTCCTGAAAATCTGACGCGCTTCACGCTCTTCACCGTCCAATCAACAAACACGTTGCATATCCGCGGACATGGCGCAAGCCCGTTAGCCAATCAGGACACTGTCCGCGGAGCAAACAGGGAAGCGTGTCCGCGGACCGAACATAGATATCACTAATTATTTTTTACCTATTTTTTGCTCATTTTATAAACAACTACTGGACGGATTTTCAAAATTTGCAAAAGCACGCTTTCGGGACCAAGCCGCTGCTCCTGGTCCAAATGTGGTGAAAATCAGTCCAGCGGTTTGGGCTGTAGACGTGAGCAAAGTTTTTTGCCCATTCAGTCTATGGGAAAAAAAGAAGTTTTGGGACCCCCCTTATAACTTTGCCCCCCCTAGACCAAACCTCACCACACTTTGCAAAAGAATTCAGAGTGACCCATATACTTTTTTTTGCAAAGTTTGGTGAGGATTCGTCCAGGGAGAGCGAAGTTATAAGCCACCCAAAAAGGGCTCTTCCTATGGAAACAGCAACTTCACCATAACTACACAGCCACTACCGTGGCTGTGTAATATATATATATATATATATATATATATATATATATATATATATATATATATATATATATATATATATATATATATATATATACATATTTTCTCTCTTTTTGCATCACAGTCATTCAACAAATGTCTTCTCCTTATTCTCTTGTCTCAAGGTTTCTGTTTCACCAACGTTGATATTACTTTAGATTGAAAATTCTTTGTGTAAGTCTATGAACTTAAAAAGGAACAATCCCACTTCAAGCTCTCACAGTTACTGCAATCAGTTTTCTTACTTCTTTAATGGATTCTCTGAACTCTGGAAAGGCCTTACTTAAGGAGCTTAATAAATGTACAACCAGCCACTGAATTACTTTGGATGAAAGGCAGTTTAGAATCTGCTCACCTCCCAAGAATCCAACCCATTATCCTTCCCACCAATCAGAGAAAGGAAACATAGCATTGTTCCTTAAACCAATCAGATACGGTTTCCTTCCCTCCATCTTGACTTAGGCAACCAACAATGTTTATACTTAAGGAAACAGCTTCCTATTCTGTGAATAACTACAGGCCCTTTCCTGCTCCTTTTCCTGCTACCAGTCCACCTACTCCAGCCAGCCCTGAAAGCAGCCTGGGGGTGATAGAAGTCCCCGCCGCGTGCGCTATGCGCCCCCGGGTGAAGGAGTCAAAGAGCCCGTGTTGTCATCCTCCTGCCCCAGGGGTACATGTGCGGGTGGTGAAAAGAGAAAAGCACCAGGGCTCAGGCGGTGCAGATGGGACCGCCAGCACTGCCGGGGCGGGGCCTGCACACTTCTTGCTCCACCTGTGCTCCACCTGTGGCCAGACAGGGAGAGCGGGGAATGAACAGAAAACAAAAGCCAGGCCGCATCACATATGGTGCGGCTGGGGCTTTGCGTGGGCTGCCAGTGATGAATGAAGACCCCGCCCGGGTGGGCAGGACCTGGGCATGGCCCAAGACAGACGTCTCTGCCCAGCACTGCCTCTTCTCTCATTCGTCCATGCACCACCACAGGAAAATAAAGGACTCACAAAGCCCTCTTCAGTGAAAGCACCACCACGGAGGAAAAATGCAACATTGGCTCATAAACCCTGTCAAGGACACAGAGCTGCCCTCATTTCTTCTGTGGTGGTGATATTCTACCCTGGGCTTTGGCAGCCCTTTGTCTTTCTAAAGGCTTTAAAGGCAGGGTCTAGTAAAACATTTTATTTAAAAAATAGATAGGCAACATAAAAAAAAATACTAGCATTCTCTTTTTTAAAACTTCCTATGTAAAATTTTGAGCTAGTCAAGCTCAAAATTCGCAAAAGCAAGCTAGTATTTTTTTTTTATGTTGCCTATCTATTTTTTAAATAAAATGTTTTACTAGACCATGCCTTTAAAGCCTTTAGAAAAACAAAGGGCTGCCAAAGCCCAGGGTAGAATATCACCACCACAGAAGAAATGGGGGCTTCAATAGCCCATGGGGACACCAGGGCTCCTAAAGCTCTACCAAGGAACAGAGCTGCCAGAGACAAAGCCACAACCAATAAATCTGTGGTGGACAGGATGGCGTGACAGGACCAACGAGATCAAGGACTGCTGGTGGCAGAGAACAAAAAGGTACTTTGTTGTGAGTTACATGGTATGGGACTATGGAGACTAAAAAGGGGGAAGTTTTGGTTTAGAGCAGAATGCAGCTACTAAGGGGTTCAAGGTGGTATCAAGAAGGCAATGGGTTGTTGTGAAATGGGAGATTGGGGAAGAAAGGATGGTGCCCATGGGAAGTGTGCATGGGAACTTGCTTAAAGTATATTCATTGATGGGGTTGCTATTACTCTGATTAATGCATTATCAAATAATGAGGGAGGAACTGAATGGCGGCAGGGGGGATGACCTGGAGAAAGGGGATTCATTTGCCTATTTAATAAATTGACTCATTTTATATAAAAGCCTGCAAGGGCATCAAATATCCCCTCCAGTATACTGTGCCTTATTATCATAAGGAACTCAGTATTGTGGCCCATCTCCGGAATTAACAGCCATGTATTTGCAGGTCGCTCAGCTCCTCACCAGAACAGCTGGTCTGCTGGGGTGGTGGTGTCAGTGTGGTCCATTCCTGGCCCGTAGTATTTTAAATATTGAGTGCACTCGCACCAGGAAAAAAAAAACATGGTCTACATATATCTTGTTGTTTGCGAGGCAAATCAGGTGGTAATAGATTATGCTTTACAGTACCTTCAGACAAGAGAGCGGCCTTAACCACTGACATACTCTTGACAGGATCTTCCTTTCTCCCTTTTAATTCATTTATAGGATAAATATGAGTCTTAGATTTTCTGTCAGGTTCGGACACTCAGTAGTTATATGGCCCTGTTTGTTCTAATATTTCGCACGAACCATGCCATCTCAAGTCATCTTATGTTCGGACGTGGGGTAACAATACCAGAACCTTTTGACCTATGGAAATCAATTGTTTCACCGCTTTCTGAACGTAATACGCTTTTTGCCTTGTCTGTGCTTTTTCTAGATGTATATGTGGTCTTGGACCACGACCATGTGTTCCGTTAAGCGTTGAACCGTCTGCGACAATGGAAGGACAGCCTCCTCATGTTCCTCTGAGGTTTCCTGGAGCATATCCAGGACATCCCTTCGGTCCCGACCATACAAGAGCTCAAAAGGGGAAAAACCCAAAGTAACTTGGTGGGATTTGCAGACAGCAAAAAGTGCCCTAAGTATCATTATATCCCAGTTTTGTATGTCAGCCTCGACCAGCTTTTTGAGTGTATTCTTTAGTGTTTTATTAAATTGCTCCAGCAGTCCATCCATTTGTGGGTGGCACACGGAGGTACGCAGTGTTTTAATGTTGAGGATTTGCCTAAACTCTGTCATGAGCTTCAACATAAATGTACTATGCTAGTCGGTTAAGATTTCTTTGGAAAAAACCCTCCTGGGACATGGGAAATGCTTCTGGGTAACGGGTTGCGACATCCACGATTACCAAATCATACTTCTTTCCTAGTTTGGATGGTTCAAAGGGGCGATAATATCCATGCCTATTCTTAAACAAGCATTGGCAATGTCAATAGTTTTGGCGTTTACTGTTGTTCTTTGCATTTTGCATTTATCGTCACCAGGGTGCAAGGGGTAGAGTGCAAGGTTTTAAAGGAAAATGCGATAAGGGGTGCAGGTGTGCAATGGAATCAGAAGGGGAATAGAGCAACCGAGGAAGCCATTGATAGAGGGTGCAGATGATGAGCAAGAGGAAATGAGCGAGAAAGGGGGGAGAGAGTAAGTGAAAAAGTAAGGGCTGAGAGCAAAGGTGAGAGTTGGAGGAGAAGGAATTAGGGTATATCTGTGAGTGCGAGACAGCAGGTGAGAGAGCGACAACGTGTAGAGAGAGAGAGAGAGAGAGAGACAACAAGCAGAGAGTGAGAGAGCAACAACGTGCATAGAGAGAGAGAAACAACGTGCAGCAAGACTACAATTGTTGGAAAAATAAATGATGCAGCAGCAATAGAAGCCTTTGCGGCAGTAACATCTAGAAGAGCGCCTTCATTTTGACACTGAAAATAAGCATAGCGCCCATTGAGTGTAGATGCCGAGGCACTGGACACAGCGTTTCAGGTTGCACCGTGTCACTGATCAGGACAGCTTTTGTTCTTGGCCTTTATAATTGTTCTTTTGGCCTTCACACAGAGCCAGCCCTTGGCCACATGCTATGTTGGGTGGAGGCTATGGCACGAGCTGGTGCAGTCAATGCGCATGTTTTAAAAAGCATGACTGCGTTCCTCCTGCTATAATGCTGAAATATGAGTCTAAAGGAAACTAAATTGATGACAGAGTGCCTGCAGAAAATAATTGCATGCAACACTGAAAAGGTAACTTGCATAAGAAGCCTGATTCCACACGAACGTGTACAAAACCCGGACAAGAATAATGCATCTGAACCCAGAAACCACGCAGTCCACATACCCACATGCACCACTAAGAATAAGAGGTCTCCAGCTGACAAAACTGCCTCCAAAACCAATAACAGGCCACCAGAAGTTATTGCACCAGACGCTGTGATAGACCAAAGTGAAAACAAAACCTCCCAAAAATGAAAACGAGCTAATTCTACTTCAACAAGAGGGATAGTCCCTTCTGTGGAATTTATAAAGTGTTTGGCAGTACTGCCCTACTCCTCCCCATCTCCCCATTTTCAAAAATCAATTCTTCTGTGTGCACCCAAGTGGAAAGGTTTCATATCACTTCCCATCCAACCCACATGGAACATATTTGTTAGTAGCAAAAGTTCTGAAATATCTCGAAAAACAGCCTTATGTGGCATGCACTCCCATGCATGAACTAAAAGGTGCATTTGATGAAATCAGCGGTTCTATGAATGAAGAAAACCTGCACTAGGTAGAGGAAAGAAGAAGGACTCTGCCCTCGCTTCACCCCACGCAATCCTTGTGCGAGACCCACTTCCAAAAGTCAGACAATAGCAGGACGAGCCAGAGATAGGAATCCGTCACACCAGCAGTCAACCCGGTTCCAATACATACACATTGAGAAGTTTGACAACTTCCAGAACTCCAACCGTGATGCTCCTCTGCACTACGGCTTTGCTGAGAACCTCTTCAGGGTCATTTCCCACCACTCCATCTTGGGTGAGGATAAAGTCTCTTATGCCGAGTTTAGATGTAAAGATGGCCCGATCCCCCCAGAGCCACCCCCATTGCTCAAGGGGTGCTACTCAACATATAACAATTATTATAACCAGGCTTAAATATCAACAACAGGCTCAGATATGGGTCTAAAACATCGGCACTAGACGAACACTCAAATAGTATTCGCCATCTTGACAAAAAACTGGCAATTGTTAATAACTTGACAAAATCTAACTATTGTTAAAACCAGGGACAAATATGTACTGTTAAGACTAATTAAAAAGCCTTGTTGCGGATACCAGATCACCAACACACCCACTATTGATTCCAAAGTGTCAAAACTTTGCTTGTTTGGAATCAGGACTAAAACGTAATTTTGTGTTACTGGAATGCGTTGACTGCAGGTAGCTCCCGAGGGCTGAACATGCCCCGGGCATGACCTCTGCTGGTAGGCGGTGTGCACTCCCATGGCAATTTCACAGGCTTTGCCCTCAATTCAGTCAGGTATTCAATTGGACATGACAGAGGTCCGGGCTCTTCCCTGATTGCCCGAGGGCATATGGGTGGGCACTGGGACGCCAAATGGAGATCAATGCGTTTTTTCCTTGCGGCACCTACAGGCTCTCTAAACCCCCTGACCTGACCACTAATCCGATGCCTTTGCCCTCTCTGTCATAACCCTCTGGGTACACAAATACCTATAAAGAAACCAACCAACAATGGTTTTAGCAATGCCTTGCAACTAATGATAAAGTACAACCCTTTCCTCGAGTATTGACAATAACGGCTTACCTTCAAATGGACGCTAAAAAGGCAGCTGATTTCTTTGTCAAACTACCTCTAAAGTGAGGAGCGATCACTGCACAGCTCGTACTTACTATTTACACGTCCCAAGACATGTGATCCTGAGGACTGTGTGAGGGATACGTACAGTGGCGCAACACAAAATGTAGGGGCCCTCCTGCAAGCCATGCTGAGGGTGCTCCCCCCCCCAACTCGCTGACAAATCACAGGTGTTCCACACTCATGGCCGGCCTAGATTATCACGCTTGCACAATACACACAAACGTGCTGCTGAAGGGGTATGCCGCACACTGTACTAGGAGAAAGATATAAATATGTGTTTTAATGGAATATACAGCCCACTTTCTGAGAAAAATTGGCTAAAAAAGCCAGACTGTTTGTAATTGTTTTGTAGGGTAACACCAATCCAATACATGCAAGTCGCCAACAGTGCACAGGAACATTAATGCTTTGCTATTAAAAATGCCATGCAACATTAAAAACATGTCCCACTGGCTGCACAATGTAGACCAGCTTAGACCCATAATGACATTACAGTAAAGCATGCCAGGCCACATTTAGACATACCTAGACTAGTTGCACCAAAATGCCAGTCGAAGCAATAACACTCATCAAGAAGAGAACACACATTCAAGCTCGGGTCTCTGCGGCCTCTAACAACATGGCCAAACTCATTCAAATCTGCGAAGAACTGGTCAATCCTGTTGCAGTTTCTACGTCTCCTGTTCCCACCCAGGGCCTCTGTATGGTTCTGGCCTCTCACTTCTCTGCTAAAACTCAGGAAATCCTGTCCTCTATCTCCTCTTCCTCTCCCTCTTCCTCTCTTGGCCCCCCTTTGGCCATATCTACCTCTCCTCCTCCTTTTTCCTCTTTCTCTCTGACAACACCAAACGAGGTTTGTAGACAAGTCTGATCTATGAAAATGTCCTCCAAACAGGTTCTCCCCTGCTCCTCCAGAAACATCAAGGACCATATTGACACCCTCTCTCCAGCCTGGGCCGATTTCTGTAATCACTTTTTCGCCACTGGAACGTTCCCCTCTCTCCTTAAGCACTCCCTTGTGCATGGACTCCTCAAGAAGCTGTCTGACGAACCTACCTGCCCTGCAAACTATTGCCCAATCTCCATCACCCCTTTCCTGGGCAAACTCTTGGAAAAGCTGTCCATCTCCCAGCTTGCTCTGCACACTGAATCTGTTGGTAGTCCATGACCATCAGTTTGGATTCAGTGTTGCCAGAGGCACAGAAACTGCTTTGCTGAACACCTGTGAAGAGCCGCTTTCTAACCTTCATTGCAGCATTCCTTCGGTCCTAATCCTCCTTGATCTTTCCTCTACTTTCGACACAGTCAACCAGGCCATTCAGATCAATCGACTAAGTGAGAACCTGGGCATTGCAGATCAAGCCCTGAAGTGGCTGACCTCCTTCCTCTTGGACTTCCCCTCACAGATCCAACTTGGTCCCTTTCTCTCTGCCACCTCTCTCTCTACCTGTGGCATTCCCCAGGGCTCTGTCCTCGCACCCTGGTTTTTCAACCTCTACTTGGCCCCTTTGGCACACCAGATCTCTACCTTCTCCTCTAACTTTCAGTGTTATGCAGATGACACTCAGTTTTCCTTCAGACTCCTCTCCACTCTCACTCACTCCTGACTGTCTATCTGCGATTCAGGATTGGTCCACCTCCAAAGATCTCTGCCTTAATGCCATTAAGATGGAGATCCTTCTCAATGGGATCCCTGCCCCTGCGTTCCTTCTCTCTCTGTCCGCCCGCCTTGGGCCCTCTTCCTTAGCCTTCCTGCGAGGCAAAAAACCCTTGGTGTCATCTTCAACTCCACTCTCTCTTTCTCCCCTCACATCTCAGATGTCGCCAAGAAGTCCCACTACTAGCTGCTCCTCCTCAAAGGGACTCTTCCCTTTCTCACGTTCCCCCAGAAGCTCACTGTCTCCAGAACACTGTTTCTCTCTAGGTTGGACTACTGCAACAGCCTCTTTCTCAATTTGCTTTCCTCTACTCTCCGCCCTCTGCAACTAATCCAGAACAGGACTGCAAGAATTATACTTGGGTTCAGGCCCAGGGATCAAATCTCTCCAGCCCTGAAATCTCTTCACTGGCTCCCGGTGGCTGCAAGGATCAAGTTCAAGACCCTTTGCATTGTCCACAAGGCTTTCTGGGGTCGGGGCCAATACTACATCCAATGCTCTCTTCCAAAAAACCTTCCTTCTCGAGCCCTTCCCCCAGCTACCTCCAACTCTCTAAGGGTTAGATGTTTCTCCAGGCAGAAAGTGAGGGGTAGACCTCTCTCCTCATCAGGTGCCTCCTTCTGGAATGCACCCCCTGCCCCTCTCCAACTTGAGCAGACCACCTGAAGTTCTGGAAGCAGCTCAAAACTTTCCTCTTCTCCTCTGCTTTCTCTCTCTCCCTCCCCTGTTGACCTACCTGACTGCTGGACCAACTGGTTGCTTAGCTACCCTCAGAGTCTCACTGAGTCCAGGCTCTTTCTAGATTAGTCACCCTTGCACTGCCTCCGGGCCTGTCACACACCTAGGGGATGTAACTGTAACCCTACATTCCCTTGATCTCCGTGCACTACCCAGAGCTGCGCTGTCCTGGCTTCACTTACTCAGAGCATTACTGCACTGTTTTCCCCTCCCCACTTCCTTGCACCTGCCCCACTCCCTTTCCTCTTGCATTTCTCATTCTAGCACTTTCACGATCTGAATGACACAAGACCAAGTCAGATCATTTGTCTTGTCCTCCCCCTATCTTCCCTCCCTTCTCGTGTCGCGCCTAGAAACACTTGTGTACAGGTGTGTTATAAATTACTTATATCATATCATATCAGTTTATCACAGATGCCCAAAAAAAAATACAATGCCGCAGTAAGAAATGGCTAGACTGGCAGCACGCGAATGCCATTCGAGCCAGGTAATTACACTTAGCAGGGCTGCTTTATCAGAAATGCGCAATAAAAAAAAAAGTTATACCAAACTGAGGAATGACCAGACTGGCTATACCAAAATGCCTCTCTAGCCACTAATACCACATATCATGCCTCCTAGCCTGGACAACCTTTATGATTTATCGCACAATTCCAACCCCTCTCCTTGCCAACCCCTACCCCAAACTCCTAAATCAGCTCCTTGGCCCAGAATTACCTTCACACCCATCTTCCTTGTCCCAGATCTTACGTATGAGGCTCCTTGGATGAGGAAGGGTGGGATTAGGAGTAGCGAATTGTACAGGTAGCTAAGTCAGGCACTACCTCCATGTACCTCTACCTCATCCCAGTACTTGTGTATGAGGCAGAGTGCCTCATATACAAGTACTGCCTCATACACAAGTACAGGGACGAGGAAGAATAGTGCTAGGAGTAATGACGATTACCAATAAGTAATCAAGGCATTAAACACAAGTAGTGGCGTAACCACATTGAGTTGACTGGGCTTCAGCACTCCCCCTCTGATATTTTGGGCTATGTTGACTCAACCTGGCTGACCTTCAGAGCAGTTGCCGGACAGAACAGGACACAGATGTTAAACGGCACCTGGGTTTCAACAATTACTAACGTAAAGCATTTCACTGTTAGTACCTGCATTCAAATACCAAATCTTTTAGGCAATTTAAATTGTGATGTGGATTTAGTACTTGCATGCCAGGGGAGTGATTGGAAGGGTAGAGAGGGAACAGGAGACCGCTCATTCCCACAGCAGTCCATAAGTGGGTGCTTTCAGACTTAAAGGGGAGAGTTAACTGCTTGTAACATTGAAGCTTCTCTAGAATAGTCTCATTAAAATGCGTAAAGAAATTAGATGCCCGCACACGAATAAGTTTGCCACTCCCCCACCGTCCGTGAAATTAGCGCCTCTGCCAACATTTAAAGGATTAGCCTCCCCGAAATGTAGGTTTGTTGTGCCCATGAACACAAGCACACACCATTCACCATCTACACACACGCACATCCAGCAATCTATACATTTAAGTGTGCAAGCGTTCACCATACAGGCACACCCAGGCAGCCATCCATACATTTAAGTGTGCACCCTTTCACCATACAGGCACACAAACACACACCCAGCCACTCATACATTTGTGTGCACCCTTTCACCATACATTCACATAGGCAGCCACCTACACATTTAAGAGTACACCCTTTCACCATACACTCACACACACGGAATGCGGTTGAGGGGAGCCCTATTACTTAAAAAGATTTTTGAAGTCACTCTGACTTCATAAATAAATTATTTCCATTAAGGACCAAACCATAATTGAAATACTTTCTTTATGAAGGCAAAGTGACTTCAAAAATAAACAATTTCTTTTTGAGGTCATAGGGCTCCCCCAACCCCATGACATGGAGGTCTCAAGCCTGGCGTCTTCCACGTCATGGGGTGAGGGAGGCCTCAGACTTCAAAAAGAAAGTTTCTTTTTGTAGTCACTCTGCCATCATAAAGAAACATAAATAATGTTACAGAAATGATTTCTTTATGAATGCAGAGTGCATTCAAAAGGAAATATTTGAAAAATAAAATATTTTGAAAAAAATATTTTTTTCCATTTTTTTGTGGGGCGCCCTCCCAGGATATGTGCTAGTGGGGCCCCCCGCACTGCGGGCCTGTGGGGGCCCCTGTCATGCCAGTGGATACGTAGCATGGCCAATAGCTGAATGTCAAACGGGATATAGCAGAGCGCCATGTTGAAACGTCTAAGCAACATAACTAAAAGTCCCAAATGCTTGCACAAATTACTGCAAAACAGCAGGAATAGGCAAACCTATCCAAATGGAGTCAAACATCTTGATATATTGATAAACCCAAAAAGCTGGCTACGAAATAACGAAAAACCTAAAGAAACATTTACCCAAAGAGTTGAACGCATATTGTACAGCACCAAATGGGAACTGTGGGAAAAACCTTAAAATGTATGCGCAACATCCAGATCAGCCTGCGCCCGATGCCTCTATGTTCAGGACTGTTACTAGAGAAGCCTCTGCGTTAGCATTAGCTTTCCCCCAGAGGCCAGTATCGCTTGGCGCTGATTATCAACCTCTCTTGAAAACAGATCACTAAGCGGTAGACAGGAGATCAACTGACATAAAGGATTGCTGCATACAAAGCAAAATATAAAGGCCCTCTAGTCTTGTGCATTTATTTTGCTTCTACTTCGGAGCATGCACAGCTCCCCGGCAACAGCAGGAGGCTAGCAGATGTGAGCGAGAGGGTGAAGGCCTGGCTAGTGCTTCGGCCATTTCGTTGCCAAGTGTCAACATTGCCATGACAACATCATACACAGCTCCCAAACTCCCCTTTCTCCTTTTTTTTTTTTACAGTAACAATGTTTTTGGTTTTGTACGCAACAAGGTGCCAAAACCAAAAAAGAAGTTCGATGATCGGAAGGGGCTGCAAAGGGGCAGGTGGCACATTTGCGTTAGCTGTCTTCTGACATAGCATACACATGGAAACAAAGTGTTTAACGTCCATAAGTACACCCAGCCAGGGGCACCTGGGCATTATCTGGTTCTATATTTTAGTGGTCCCCAAGTGTCCAGAGGTCAGATGGGCATGTGTCATCTCCAAGACTATTTGTTGGTGACTCCGAGCAATCACCAGTTGAGTCTTTGAGACTCCCTCTGATGTCAAATCTCCTCATTTTATAAAGAAGGAGTGTCCTCCTTTTTCCCTAGCTTCCTCTTCTGAAATGGCCTGGGTGAAAGCTTCTGTTAAAATGGGATCATTCCGTTGTGTGAATGCATAGTCTCGGACTAATTTGTTGGCTTCATCCACCAGCCTAGGCATTTCAGCACAGACACATCTTTTTTCCATTGGGATAGGAGCAATTGGGATATGCTCATCATCTTCCTCAAAACCTTTGGTAACCTTCTCAGTGATCTCATGTTACTTTACCTCAATGGGTGTTGGAAAGAGAGAGCACTCCAATATGCACTGGGCTATTTTCTCCCTGATCTTTACCTGGTAGGCCTTTTTCTCATTATTATGTAGGAGAACCTTTATATCCCCCAATAGTCTGGGTCGATTACTCCTGCTATTACATCCAAACCATGTCACCAGGCTTCACTAGATTTTGACAATAGTCTGTCATAAGTGCCTTTCAGAGGAGATACAATTAACCCTGTTGGTACTAGTTGGCCTTCTCCCACATCAAAAACCATCTCTTGACTGCTGCATGCATCACATCCAATAGATTCAGGAGTTGCTACCATGGTATTGGAATCTCTAGTGGTCAGTTTAGTGAACTTGAGGGTCCCCTAATTTATGTCAGTTGGGCAGTATCCCACTACTGACACCATTTGTGGTGACAGAATGAGGAGACTGACCAGGTGAATGCACGTTTGTTGCTATAGACTTTTATTTCACACAAAATGTAATCCTATCGATCCCTATTACTAGAGGGGGTGTACCTACCTCAACAAATCTAAACCTTGGGTCTGTCAAGAAGTCTGTGATGTCCGAAGAAAAGGTACCGTCCCAGTCAAAACTCCTATTGTACCCCATGTCACTTAAACACAAATCACTAATCTAACGGAAGAGTTCTTATCCTAACCCAGGAAAATAACTCCCTTCTCCTGGATAAATGTCTCTCCAAGATTAGATTTCACAAAGTTCCTGAAATCTAATGGTACTAGGAGAATGGCTCCCTTCTCTTAGTTACACCCTAGTTTTGAACAGGTTTTCCTCAAGTTCCTTTAATTTTAGATTCTTTAAGTTCTCTCCACAGACTTTGTATTATTGCCAGTTGTACACTATCCCCTAGCTCCCTTTGACTCTTCAACATCTTACCAATATTCTTCAAACTGCCCCCACCGGGATGAGGACGCCGCTCCCCAAGTCGTTCTTGACTCTTCAATACCACAGTCTTATGGAACTGACCATGGAGATGCCTCAGAGAATGGTCTACTTCTCTCTTGTCCTCTTGTTTCACCTTCTCAAGTTTTCCCATCCCCCTCCCAGACTTATTAACTTATTACTGCTCCTGTTACCTTCTCTCAAGGAGCTCGTCACCAGTTTTGCCAGTGGCCAGGGGTTGGTTCCTTCTCTTTCTTCTCCCGCTTTTAGTTTGGCCTGCTTGACTTCATAGTCAGTTACAGCTGACAGTCTGGGCGCAGGTTTCGGACCAGACCGTACACCGGTTGCAGGTCACTCAACCACCACAGTTCCCCGTACTTCCCATGCAATCGCCTGCGTGGCTCCACCGTAGGCTAGTGTTGTTGGTCTCAGCACAGTTTTTGGATCGCACGATCCACCCACCACAGGTCACACAACCACCACACTGGCTCTTAGCTTCAGGGTTGTCGACTCTCAGCCAACTGGCAAGATGCTTTCCTTGGATCCCTCGGTTCGTTCTCATCACTCCATACTGCTGCTTTGATACAGCCTTCGGTCACCCAGGTTCCAATTTGCTGGCTTTTTTGGCAGCCTCCTAGCTCACTGACTTCTCCTTCCGATGTCTCTCTCCTTGTCATTGTTTACTGTTTAGTTTAAGTAGCTGGGACTGCCCAAGCTTAACATCAGTTTGATTGACAAAAGCTGGTTGAACGCTCTTCATGCTTGACTGTAGCGTTCTCTGGTTCTTCTTTGTCCCAGTACCTATCATAGTGAGACTGTCTGACACATTACAGAAACACATAGTCTCAGGCTTTGTCAAATATAATGAAGCATTGGGTGTTGTTATTACCCAGTGGGGTTAAGAGATAAAAGAGGCATTACCTCAGATTCACATACTTGCCCAGGGGAAGGGAGTTCCTCCCGATGAGATCCTCCTGCATGTTACCACCCCTAGGGGGCTATCCCCTATGGGGACTATCAGTTAGTGGCCTCACCTCCCTAGCCTCATGGAAGGGGGCTCCCCTCTGGGGTGAAGTGACATCATCTAGAGGATCATCACACTATTTTCTCCCCTGTTTCTGTACAAACCACCTGCCCAACGTCCTATTCCTAATTGCTCAGAATCTCTGGATCCCTTGCTACTACAGTTGCAAACAGTAGCCATCAAAATGATCCTGACCACATACAGGTTCATGGGGTGTTATTCGCATTGCTATCTGGTGTCAAAAAAGGATGGGGATCTGCAGCCTATTCTACATCTCAGGCTGCTGAACATGTTTCTTCACAAGAAATGGTCCAGGATGGTTTCCTTAGGCCAGTTTCTTTAGGCTTTGGAGTCGCACTACTGTTTAGTGTACTTGGACCCCCAGTATGCTTACTTCCATGTACCTATTTATCCCTCTTACAGGAAGTACCTGTTCAAAGTGGTTGTGTCTGGCCTCACTTTGTCACTACAGGTCTTCACCAAGCTGTTTGAAGTGATAGTGGGCTGCCTCAGGAGGAAGAGCACTCACCTGTAGAGGAGGTCCCAAATAAAGTCTGCACTCCAGTCACCCATTTTGAAGTACCACGAATGTTCACACCAAAATATGTGACGTATGATGAGCAAATAAACCAGCAGAGAGCCGCAGTAGGGCTCTGCCCAGTGCCTATCAGAAGAACAATACTCATTGAAGGACCAATAACCAGACAACCATGGACAATAAGGTACCCGTTGAGAAAACTCTACCAGCAAATGAAACAAAATGAAGATTGCTTAAATACTGTCCAGGAAGAAACCAAAAAATCCTTAATGGAAGACGAATGGTGACGTCACGAGGGCCTGGACTAACGCACCCATAGAATATATGACGATCCAAGGATGATGCAAAGAGACGAAATGCCATGAATAAAGAGATTGTGAAACTGAAAGAAGAGAACATTGTTGAAATACAAGGGAGCTTAAGCTGTAAGCAGGATGAAGATATTCAACCAGTTAACGCCTGTACATATGCTTGTAACCGCAAGAAAGCTAAGAAAACAGTGCGGCTTGCTATGCTAAGTAGAAGAATAAAGCAGCAAGCACCATTGTACACAATCTACCTCAAAACAAACCATGTTATATAAGTGTGAGTCCACTTTGCATGAAAAGCCGAACCAACCCACGTTATTATAGGCCAAACACAAGAAGTTTCATATTCTAGCAACACGAGGAAAGAAGGCTGAATCGAAACTCGGCAGATGCAGCTTGTGCCGGGGAAGCCAAGGCCATACCAATAGAAGCTATGAACAGTAGCTACTTTTAATTGAAGCTAAGAACAGAATATCCTGCCTCTGAAGGATCGAGATGAGAAGGCGAAGGCAGGTGGCAGGTGAAACGAAAACCAAATATACAAATTGAGAGGAACAAGGCAAATTCACGGTGTGGTAGCACGTGACCTTCCGAGCGAGAAGAGGCACGGGTTCACACCTACGCTTGTCATCCGCCCAGACAGATATATCAGAACTTTCTCGAGACAGGAAGATGCAGTTTCGAAGCCAACCACAGTGAACTAATTGACATATAGCCCATAAAGTGATGATTGATTGAAGAAAGGCAGGGTGAATTGGTGGACACCTTGCACCGGGCTGACGGTTCTGCATGCTCCTAAGCAAAGTGGAAATTTATGCATGGGGTTGATGCCAATCCAATCACAATGGACCAAATAATCTAGGGTCCTATAGTTAGTAGAACCAATGGGACGTTGTACTTTTAGTGACGTCTACATTAGTCATTTTTGAAGGAAGGACTTAGACACCCACCTGACAGTGTTTACCCAATCCCCTCACTCCATTGCCATATAGAGGTATAGCACCTATAGGAAAGTTACCTTTTCCTAACCAATGGAATTGCATGTTAACTTTTGGGTGTTAGACATCAGATTATGACGCGTTTTGAGTGTAAAAGTTATGTCTGGTATGAAGTTCGAGGGAGTTGAAGCGAGACGGACTATCGCATCACTGCTGATTGCCATGACTCCACGTTTATTGTACTTGTCATTAAACGGACTCCCTTTGCCAAACCATTGAGTTGTCCTTATTGACTAGTGTGGGAGTAATAAATCTGCTCCCCCATCCATCTCAAGGTACAGCTGAATCATCTTAAAGTACTTAGGAGCAAACCCCGATTCTATGGGCTATCCGGAGGTCTCCCCCGTACACTTGGTAGCAAGATCGGATGGTTTATCAACTATTGATTATTGATTAAAATGAGACACCTATTGACGTTGACATAAAGTAACTCTAGGTCCTCTGCAATGTCACAAGTCCTTTGCCATTCGGCTGAGTAGACCATGAAGCTCCCCGTAGACAGTGGTAGATAAAAAAGAGACTGCAGTCAGGGCTTGAAGGGTCCTGTGTTCTCCACACTTCCCTTCCCATTCCTACGAGCAGCTGAGCGGGCGAAAAGCTGAAGAAGGTGGTAACAAAGGCGGTGATCCCGAGGGTCCGGAGACGAACCATGCGAACGGTGAGTGAAGCAAAAAATTGAATGCTTTGGCAAATAGTGCATGCCTTAGAACAATTAAAGGGAAAAGATAACGGAGGGAGGAGGGAAAAACAAAAATTGTCAGAAGTAGAGAAGACTGTATATATATAAGGGGATAATGACTCGAGAATAATTAAATAAAGATTACTGGGGAGGACACCCGAGAAGGGAGTGGTTACCAGGGGAGATGCCCGAGAAGTGAGAGGATTCACCTTATTCCTACGCTTTAATATAGCGGCTAGCAGAAACGTGTACCCAAAGTCCCACATAATGGGGAAGGAATAGGCTACCACAACGTTTAAAGATGTCATGAAATCGGTACGTTTACACTCCATGAAGGGGTAATGAGTAGAGGCAGAGATATTTGTATCCAGCTGGTGTCCGTCTAGTCTGTCTTACATGTTTTGTTGTAACGTCATATGTAAAATATTATTTAAGAAAACTGATTTAAAATTTTGTGATTTAATAGCTGATATAAAATCGCACACAAATTGATGGTTTTTTAGTAGATTAGAATATATAACATTTTGTGAAAATTTGGATTGGAGCTTGCAGTGTTTGGTGCTCGCTCATATTGTCAGTTTAAACCACACAAAAGCATTGACAAGTGTTGTACAAGAGGAAAGGGAACAGATTTAAGCATGGAGGAAATGACTCCATTAGCACACTTATGTAAACAGTTGCCAAAACACACACCCAAGCTAAAGAACTATAGTACTCAGTGGGTTAAAGGTACCGCCCACAAGATGTTTATGCCATGGCCGCAAAATGGGTCTTTATCCAAAGCCGTCTTACAGCATATGACGACATATTTGCACACCACATATACAGTCAAGAAATTAGGAAAACGCCTTGCTGTTCTCGAGTTGTGGAAAATGTATGAACAGGTAAAGGAGGAAGAGCTGCCAACAGATTGGATACTTAATATATGAACAGAGGGGGGTCAGACGCCTACCGCTTCACCTGCCCCACCCGAAACAAAAGTTGAAGAAAGTAAGGACGAGGGATTGTACCCATTAAAAGAACTTAAAGCAGTCACAGGGTACAGCAACCCCGCATATGAGTCACCTGCACAAAGTAGTGATGAAAATCAAGGGAAAGATAAAGACAAAAATATTACCTCCATAGTCCCAAGGGATAAGGGGAGACGTGATGACGAAAGAAGAGATCAGACACAGACAAGTGCGTCTCTCGACAAGGAAAGAGAAGGAAAGAGATGGAAGGGGAGCAAAGGTAGAACTGATGAGATAGCATTCGCACAGGATAAATGGATGGGAGGACAAATCTTATTGAAACTCGATGGCAAAGGCATTGATGACGCGAAACAAAAGGAGAGGTTAGATGAGACACAGAGAAAGGGGAAGGAGAAGGAGTTAAGAGACAAAAGGATAAGAAGGAAAGACAGACAAAGGAGAGGACAGCTATATCGCGAAGAGCAAGACAGACAGCTCAATTACAACCCAACAGCAGCCAATGATCAAGACAGACAGAAACATAAAAAGTTAGAGGAAGAGCAAAGAATACGTGAGAAAAGAATAAGAAGACGAAGAGATGAAGAAATTCAAAGGACAGATGAACATAGAAATGAGAAAGGAAGAAGATAGGGTCAGAGAAGAGGTGAGTAAGTGCAAAGAATTTGATGACGATATTGAACGTAAGCGAAGACAGAGAGCACGCGATCTTGAGTATTTGGAGAGGGAGGTTAAAAAACCTGATCCAGTTGTAGACTGGGAAGACATCTAATAATTCTTTCCTGTCTACGATTCTTTACCAGGCACGTCGAGGGCAAATATTGAAGATAACTTCGACACCAGAAGCATCGGGGAATCAATCGATAGAATATATGATGAAATGGGGCTAGAACAGACACCCCAATGGGAGGGGGAAGATGAGCGCCTGGAGAGCACTCAGCTGTACGACACTGAGGATGTCTCCCGAAGTAGTGGAAATAGAAATAAGTAGGAATAAAGAGGATACGAGAAGTTGCGTGAATTGGGGACAAACAATGTCCTACTCCGAAAGGGAGGAGTGTGAGGAAAATGAAGAAGGGAGGCAGAGTGAAAGACGACTCCCAAGGGAAAAAGGGATACGATGGTCAGTCTGCACCAAGGGCATCAGAGTCAGCCATGCAGTCTGACCGACATGAAGGAGTATCTCATGGTCAAAGGGCGGTGTCTTCACCTCCCTATGTAGATAGACTAAGGACATTGCCATACGGCCATCGATGCAGGAATATTACCCCTGCAATAGACAGGAGAACAATGAGCTTGAGAAAGAGTGCTACGCATTCATATTTCCGTACTAGAGACGGGGGGGGGGGGGAGAAAGACCACAATATATTCCATGGCCACACATGGATCGAGAAAACTTGAAAAACAAGCTTCCAATGCTGACATCGGGAGCTGGAAAGTGGATACATGAATTAGAAAAAATTACAGTAGGAAACACGTTAGCTATAGGGGACATTAAGGGTCTCCTAATCGCCATACTTGGTGAGAGAGCAGACGATGTGTGGGCACGAGCAGGCTACCCTGGTGTAACCACAATTAATAACTCGCATAACGGTGCTCCATTTAACAATTGTAGAACCACAGTATGGAAAGTACTACGAGTGCTGTATCCAGATACTTCTGATATGGGAGCTATAATGACTCGAAAAATGAAGGATTCTGAGGATCTGTTAATTTATATACAGAATTTCCAAGATGCGTGGGTACTCGAGACGCATGAATCGTGAACAAAATCAATACCTGTGTTTTACCATTTATTGTGCCAAGGACTGCCAGAGCCGGTGCAAAAACAACTCAAGAAATTGGTGGGAATCGAAGCCAAACCCTGGGCAGAAATACAGTTGACCATTGCACATTATTGTACACTATTGCATGAAAAGAATCCCAAGAACGAAGCAACTCGAATGGGTGAGGAAGCAAAATTGGTCCAGAAGAAATTATCAAAGTATGCTCTTGAGGGAGCCATGCTAACTAGCGCAGCTGAATGAAGCATGCAGCAGGTGGCTAGTCCACAACAGAATAATCAGGGTAACGTAGGGTTTTACCCACGTGGAAAAGGATTTAGGGGAAGAGGATGGCAGAGCAATCAGGGAGGTTTCCAAAATTATCAAGGAGGCTTTCAAAACATGCAAAATGGAAACCAAGATATTTCAAATGGGCAAATAATCTGACCACCGCCAGTATGTTGGCTGTGTGGAATGACAAGGCATTTGGCGCGCACATGCAGAAATCAAGGCATGATACAAAACGGCCAAGGAATGGGAGCAGGCACAGCAAATCCACCTGCAGTTTTTGTACAGGGCATTGCACAGAATCACACGGTGCAACAACAACCGCCAGGAGCGCAACCTCAGAGCATGGGCAATTTTCCACAAGGACAATCCCAATAGGCACCATTGCAAGTGTCACAGGCAATGTGCACAGGGCAGACTCCAAACCCTGGAAGGGGAAGTAACAATGGGAATGGGGGAAATCCACAAGTGCACAGTGGGCCAAATTTGTATATGAACTAGGACAGCTCACTGGGAACTCTGATGTGCTCTATCCTATCAGTGACACCAGACCCTCACAGGGAACCTAGGGTGGATGTTGTTATAGGGGTAAAAAATATTCCTTCCTACTGGACACGGGTGCAACACGCTCGTGCATACGTGAAGGCAAGTTTTCCTTGTCCGGCGAAGCCATAGATACTCCGAATTTTACAGGAGCTCATAGTCGAGTTCCCTTTACAAACGCACTCACAGTCTCCATAGGAGAGTGCAAAATAAATGTACCTTTATTATATTCACGTCAGACCCCAGTCAACATTTTGGGTCGAGATTTAATGATGAATTTAAACATGACAATCTCATTCACGGAGGAGGGCATAGTATGTTCCACTCCAGGAATGCACTACTCAAATGTATGCAAAATGTTTAGAGCATACTCAGGACACATAGCCATGAGGGCCTTGGAGACAAAATCATGAGAACCCCTGATGAGTTCCTATTTAGACCATGAATACCGATGCATGAGGAGGAGGGACAAGTATTTCCCTAATGATACACACAGCCGCAGTGTGAGGAAAAGTGGCAGTGGTTGGTGGTTATGATGACGAGGGCAGACAATGGTGCGCGATAATCGCCATCGAAGAAGGATATCGAGTGACTGACGTCATTGATGATGATCTATTTGAAGAACAAACAGATATAGGAGAGACAATGGTAGAAGTAAGTCTCACCTTTTTGGTAAAGATGATCAAGAGGGAGGTACCTCAGAGAATGATGCTAGCAATAAATCGTCCTGAATATGGTGATGATGACATGGCCCAGGTGCCAGTCCCTGTATGGTCTACAGGACCCTATGACGTAGGCCTCTTGAAGGGAGTGGGAGAAGTGAAAACTAAACTAAAACCAGGAACAATTCTACCCAAGTCACAACAATATCCCATGTACAAAGAGGCAGAAAAAGGGATTTTTAAGGCAATTTCTGCCATTATGGACCAGGACATCTTAGTGACGTCAGAGTCATCATGCAATACCGCTGTTTATCCAATCAAAAAATCAAAAGGAGAGTCTTGGTGTTTAATCCAGGATTTACGCCCAATAAATGACACTGTCGAGGCAGAGTTCCCTCTAGTTCCTAACCCGGCTACAATCCTATGTAATATACCCATTGAGGCAAAATATTTCACAGTGATTGACTTGAAACATGCATTTTTCTCAATCCCGTTGCACCGTGACTCACAAGATCTATTTTCAACAGAGTCCTGCAGATGGATCTGAGCAATATTGCACTAGAAAGTGTTGTCTTACAATATGTGGATGACATCTTAATCTTCAGCACAACAGAAGAGCAATGCAGGCATGATTCTGTTCAGCTATTGACTATACTGGCTGAGAAAGGATATAAGGTTGACAAAGAAAAGTTACAATATTGTCAACAAGAGGTGCTGTACATAGGCCAGCTAATCTCACATGAGGGAAAGAAAGTGACCCCAGAAAGGGCTGAAGCCATACTGAACACGGCTAAGCCACACACGTTAAAGCAAATGCAGAGCTTTCTAGGCTTGTGCAACTATGTTAGGGCATGGGTCTTCGACTACAGCTCTTATACTAAGCCTTTACTTCAGGCCTTAAAGAAGGGCCAAGTCACGAAAGACAATATTGAATGGTCTGAAACAATGGAGAAAGGGTTTGCTGAACTCAAAAGAGCTATTTGTACAGCTCCAGTTCTCGGGATTCCCAATTATGCAGAGGAATTTTACCTGTTTTCACACAAAGATGGCAGCGTTATGACAGCAGTACTCACACAAAGAACCACATTGGGGTACAAGCCCCTGGCATATTACAGTGGGAATTCGGACCCAGTAATGAGAGGTCACTTTCCGTGTGAACAAAGTTTAGCTGCTGCAGCGTTCGCCATAGAGAAAGCTACAACCATTGTAATGGGATGCTCCATGACGTTGTACGTCGAGCACTCATTATTTGCCATTCTAGAGAAACCAAAGGGCACATTGACATCTCAGGGAGCTTCTGCTTATGAAGTGATCATATCAAACCCATTGATTAAAATAGTCTGATGTAAGATAGTAAACCCAGCTATGTTCATAGCAGAGCCAGTCACGGAGGGGGAGCCGATACATGACTTGCAAATTACTAAGAATTATATAATGAAATCCCCAGGGTAAAAGAGAATGCCTTGGCAGGAGGAGAGATTGTCTTTATTGACTTGTCTTCGAGAATCGATCAAAGTGATGGGCAAATATATACAGGCATCACTGTGATGAAGCACACAGCAAATGGAGAATTTTGAGTACCCTTAGTGCACGAATTCCATCTCATTATTCAGCACAGGATGCAGAATTATTGGCGTTGATACTCGCGATTGAGAATCATGCAGACCGGGAATTAACTGTGTGACTCTGCCTATGTGATGTCAACAGTGCACGCAGGCTTAGCGCGCTGGAAAAGGAGGGGCTACCTGTTATGTTTGAATGACACCAGCACACAAGCTTGTATGAAGTAATGTCCTTTATTACTTCTTAGTAATATGGTCAAACGACCCCCGGGAGGGTTTCAACCACCGTCCACCGTCTGCCTTTCTTCTTCTCTCCAAGTGCCCGGAACCTGGAACTCCCGGTGTGGAGATCCACATTCCAAGCGCATGCAAACCATGACAGTGAAAACATGTATTGCTTAAATGATACACTGATATCCTAACACCTCCTTCCTTTCTAACATTTTGAAAACAATAACTATACCTCTAATGACTGAACAAATGTTATTAATTTAACTGTGATAAAATCTTAGAATATAACCAAATTCGAATATTAATGTACAGGTATGAGGAGCCTAAGATAAGTTAACTTCAATTGTGAAATTGGACTTGTATGTCAATAGTGGTGGAGATGACAGAAACCTTATGTATGTCTGTCACTCTCTTCCTCTGGAGCACTTGATAATTGCTACTCTCTCCTTGTTCCAAATACCTCCACCTCTGACTAATACTGATGAACCTAAATCTTTTACCACTTGTTTGGGTTCAGAATACAAAGATGCCCCTTTGCGTACCTTGGTTGGTAGCTTAATTTTGATCCAATCACCTTCATTAATCTTAAATTCTTTGCAACAGTTTTTTAGATCATACCTTACCTTGGATTTAACTCCTGCCTCAAACATTCTATTCCTCACTCTTCCCACATCCACTGCAACCATCCTAGATTTTCCCATCCATCCGGGACATAAATGTGAATTGGGTTTCCTACCTCTCAACATCTCAAATGGCGTCAATCCTGTAACACTATGAGGCGTAATTCTATACTGAAATGTCCTTTCCATTGCTGTCCTGAACCAATCCCCACCAGTTGCTACTGCAATTCTTATAGCTTCCATCAACGTCCTGTTGAAGCGTTCAACACATCCATTACTTTGGGGATGATAGAGAGAAGTGTTTACCTGTTCAATACCATTCTTATCTAAAAAATCTTTGAACTCCTTGGATGTCAATTGAGATCCATTATCCGACAAGCATTTCCTGGAAAAACCTTCTCTCCAAAATAGTTGTTCTAGAAATTTGGAAATACTGCTGCTAGATATGTCTTTAAGTAAACAAACCTCTGGCCATTTGGACAATAAATCTATGACCACCAACAAGTAACTGTCACGAGTCCCTCCTATATTAAATGGTCCCAATAAATCTATTGCAATCTCATCCCATGGTACCCTCGGCGTTTCCCTAATGACCATGGGTGTTTTTTGTATTCTCAAACCTTTGTTTCCCTCCAGACACTCTGTGCAATCCTTGACCTGCTCTTCAATCTCTTTGTCAATTCCAGGCCACCAGAACTCAGCCCTTATTATGCCTTTGGTCCTAGCTATACCTAAATGTCCTTCATGAGCTGTCTCGACTACTTGTCTCCTCATTCCCTGAGGAACTATCATCTGATGCCCTCTATATAGATACTTATCATTGATCCATAAATCTCCTTTAACTCTGGCAAATCCACCCATATCACCTTTGTAGTTCATTACTCCATTTTCTCTTACTAATGTTAATACTTTCTGATATATTGAATCTTCACTACACGCTTTAACCCACTCATCTTCCTTTAAGGACTCGTGAACCTGAAAAATTTCAAATGTTTCTTCCTGATTTGTTTGCTCTACTCTGATGTGACCTTCTCTATGAACAGATCTTGACAAGGCATCTGCCACGACATTGACTTCACCACTAATGTGAATCATGGTAAATTGCAAACCTTGAAGAGCTGTTACCCACTTCATTATGCGTCTTGATACACCTTCCAGTCCACCCTTGGTAAAAATACCGACTAACGGTTTGTGATCAGTACAAATCTCAAATTTCCTTCCCCAAAGAAACCTTTTGAATTTCTCAACACCCCAAATACAAGCAAGAGCCTCTTTCTCCACCACTGAATATCTGACTTCAGGATCTTTATGTGATCTTGAAGCAAACGCTATAGTATGCAGCCCTTCTGAATCTTCTTGCATAAGCACTGCCCCTATGCCATAGTCACTGGCATCTACAAAAAGTAGTGTGGGTTTCCCTTCTTCAAATGTCTTTAGAATGGGAGCTTCAATTATGGCCTTTTTTATCCTTTCAAACTCACTCTTACAGTCTTCACTCCATTTAAATGTCACACCTTTGCGCGTGAGCTTTCTCATGTGTCTTGACATGTCTGACAGATTCTTGATAAATTTGCCATAGAATTCAACTAACCCTAAGAATGATAACACTTCTGCTTTAGATTTGGGATCTTCCATTTTCCTTATTGCTTCAATAGCCTCCTCTTTAGGTTTGACTCCCTCAGCAGTGATTTCGTGACCTAAATAAACCACTTTACTTGCTTTGAATGTACACTTTTCTGACGCTATTGTTAAACCGGCTTCACCTAATATGTTTATCACCCTTTTTAACCGCCTGTCATGTTCCTCCTCATCTCTGCCACAAACTAGAACATCATCTTGGTAGTACATTACTCCTTTCTCTCCACCTAGTAACTTGTACATAATACTCTGAAATACACTCGCCGCCGACACCAAACCAAACGGCATTCGTACACACCTAAATAAACCATTGGGGGTAATAAATGCAGTTAAATCTCTGGAATCTGGATGCAACTCAATTTGATGGTAAGCTGACTTGAGATCCAAGATTGAAAATATTTTAGATCCAGAAACCCCCACCAGTAGATCATCTATCCTGGGTAGTGGAAATCTATCTGCTACCACCATACTGTTGAGATGTCTTAAGTCAATGCATATTCTCAAGGACCCAGAGGCTTTCCGAACTACTACTATGGGGCTCACCCATTCTGAAGATTCAATTCTTTCAATAACCCCTTCATCTTCCATTTTTTTTAATTCACTTTCTACACCCTCCTTAAGTGCCAGGGGAATGGTGCGTAATTTCGCAATCTTGGGAAACGCCCCTTTTTTTAATCGTATTTTGTGAACAAATCCCTTCATACATCCAAGTTTGTTTCCCTTCTCACTCACGCTCTCACCATTCACTGTTAAAACCTGTTCCGGATGACTTGCTTCAAGTCTGATTTTTAGTTCAGCTTGGTCACTCCACGATAATAACTCTCCTCCTTTGTTGGCAACATAAATAGTCGTGGTGGCTTCTCTATCTTTAAACTGCAATTTGGCCTCAAAGTATCCTATTATCTCTATTGGTTTGTCACCATATGCATTCACCTTAACTTTGTTTTCTCTCAATGTACAGCACTTAAATCTCTCTTTCCATACCTGTACTCCTATTAATGTGTAATCCGCCCCACTATCCATAAGCATCAATATTTGT
This sequence comes from Ambystoma mexicanum, assembly GCF_040938575.1. Taxonomy (NCBI): domain Eukaryota; kingdom Metazoa; phylum Chordata; class Amphibia; order Caudata; family Ambystomatidae; genus Ambystoma; species Ambystoma mexicanum. The sequence goes on from NC_090923.1 coordinate 1,421,410,844, forward strand.
ATCCCATTAACCAACACCATGGCGTATGGCTTTTTCCTCTTCACTTGCCCATCAATGGCATTCACCATGAATACTACCTCTCTGCCATTCTCAACATAATCATCCTCCGCATTATTTACATTGACTTCAAAAACCTGACCTGAATTGGAATTAACATTTCTACAACATCTAGCGATGTGTCCACGTATACCACAATTGTTGCATATGACATGTGTTGCAAAACATTCCTTGTCCGATGCTACATGTGAGAAACTCCCACACCGGAAGCACCTTCTTGTTGGGACATCTCTATTTGTCACTGCTTCTTTTGGACATCTGGAAAAGTTAGCCTCTCGTGCGAAATTCCTATTGTCTTTGACCCACACTTGGCGATTCCAACTTTTCCCCGCTGGAAGTCTACTCTCCTGTCGATCCTCGCCTTTTTTTTCATACTGTACTTGTCTTTTGGAAAAGCTTGAGCCCATCCTCGCCTTAACTTTTGATACTTTCTGAACTGTGCCCTCTGTTTCTTCCAACTTGGGTTTTTCTAAGTTCATCTGATTGTCTGCTTGCAGTAACTTTATGCATTTATCAGTGTGTTCCACCATCTTTGCAATCTCTATTGCTCTATCTAATGTAGGGTCCTTCTCCTTCCAAAGTTCTTTCCTAATATTGTCATTGTTGCATTTGATCATTAATTGATCCCGTATGTGTTCTTCTTGACAGTGAGAAAATCTACACTTCACTGCTAAGCCCCTCAGTGCTGTGATAAAGTCTTCTATGTTCTCTCCATTCTTTTGTTCCCTGGTGGCAAATTTGTATCTCTCTAAAATAATGTTCTCCTCTATTTTGTAATGTTTGTCCAGCTTGGCTAGTGCCTTCTCATATGGGCCTGTGTCTGGTGCATCTGTAGGCTCTGGTAATTTCCTTAGCACTTCCTGGCCTGCTGTTCCTAGGCAATGAAACAATAAGGCTTCTTTCCTTTCATTGGAATAATTAGGGCCAAATACTGCTAACGCGTATTTATGAAAGCCTTCCTTCCAATCTGTCCATCGTATTCTAGGTTCTCCAGGTGAAGGCAAGAAGAATACTGGGGCCGGAACATTTGCCATTGTGTACTGGTACCAGAACTTGTATATGCTATGCTGTGGTACGGTTTGATATTTCCCTCAATACAACCACGTAAATACTTGCGTTGTGAATGCTATGCTGCAGTACTGTTTCACATTTCCCAACTTCAACCATGTAAACTCTTGCGTAATATGACTCACCCGCCAACTTGTGCAATGTGGTGCTATGGTTCTTCTGGTGTTGGGACACACCCTCATCCAGTGTCCTGCAGTATACTGCACTGCTTCCTTCTCGCCGGGTCGATGAATTACTTCTGAATTGATCTGTTTCCGTATGTTTATTTGCGATCGCTGGCCCGCCTACGTGTTTCTATTCGTTGCGTGAGGACGTCGGTGGTGGCGTCCGTTACGCCGTAGGGTCCTTTTCTCAGTTATAGTAGTTGCGTCCTTGAAATTGTATTCCGAACGCTAACAGTGCGTATTCCGGAATGGCGATAGGATGCGCCTGCAGGTATTTGAAAGTAAACTTCTTTGCACAATGTCACTTTTTGTGCTTGATTGAAGTATCGTCGGTGTCTGTGTCACGTTGATTCCTTTCTTAAATAGTAATCCTGGATAACATATCGCAGCATGACCGATAGTTTCCTCTTTTCCTGAATCGTATATGTAGAGTTGTTGGTTGATATTGTGCCGGGGGTCGTCTCTGAAAATCTTTTATCCTCGTCGCCAGTTGTTATGTTTGAATGACACCAGCACACAAGCTTGTATGAAGTAATGTCCTTTATTACTTCTTAGTAATATGGTCAAACGACCCCCGGGAGGGTTTCAACCACCGTCCACCGTCTGCCTTTCTTCTTCTCTCCAAGTGCCCGGAACCTGGAACTCCCGGTGTGGAGATCCACATTCCAAGCGCATGCAAACCATGACAGTGAAAACATGTATTGCTTAAATGATACACTGATATCCTAACACTACCTCTGAGCAGACGGCACACCAGTGCAGCAAGCAGCCTTATTGGACAGGCTGATTAAGGCACTACAGCTCTGAGTGGGCATAGTGGTCGTGAAATGCGCCACCCACACCAAGGGGACAGATTTTATCTCACGCAGAAATCAAGCAGCAGACACGGAAGCCAAGCGTATGGCATCCAAAAGTGAGACGGTTATGGCAGTGGAAGCTATCCATGCCAATGGACTAATGAAGTTTACACGAACCGCACCTGAGGGTTACAGCAATTTGGGGCAAACACAGTTAATGGAATTCCAAGGGGAGGCACCGCAGGAGGAGAAGAACCTGTGGCAACGTTGAGGATGTTCTTTAAACCCCTCTGACAGCTTGTGGTGACAAGACATCACTGGTAAACTAGTAATGCCTGTAGCCCTATTAAAAATAGCGCTGGAGCAACTACATTACCCAGTACACATGACAAAAGAGATTCTAGCAGCAACACTCGCAGAAGACTGGTTCATACCGAAATTAGCAGAGCATGTTGCATTTTTCATGGTGAACTGCATGATCTGCCAGCAATTCACCGCTGGGCACACATTAAAGGTAATGAGAGGAGTCATCCCCAGGCCAAATTGGCCTTTTCAGCACTTGCACGTCGATTACATCGACATGATTCAAGTATGCAACGGGTACAGATACTTAATTGTTGTGGTGTGTCCATTCTCTAGATGGATAGAGGCAGGTCCATGTACACACCCAGACTCTACCTGTGTGGCAACATTTTTAGTGAGGGAAGTGTTCCCAAGGTGGGGGTATGCGAAGTCATGAGACCAGATAATGGCCCTCACTTTGTTAATTCAATATTTGAACAGATTAGCTTGCTGCTTGATATAAAGCACAGGTTCTCATCGGTGTATCATCTGCAAAGTAATGGGCTCTGTGAGAAGCTCAACGGCTTGTTAAAAGAAAGGATAGCCAAGTTGAAGCTTACTCTAAAGAAGGGGTGGTTGCACTGCCTGCCTTCCACTGGCACTGTATGCTCTTCGGAACCACCCAAGCTCCGACCATCATCTTACGCCACACAAAATAGCCACAGGAAGAAGAATGAGAACTCCTCTAACAACCCGAGATAGAGCTAGATGTGATGCCCACTCAACAGGAGAAATTTTAGGATCTGAAATGCAAAACTATCTGAACTGCATGACATCTTGCCTTACTGTAATTTCAGACCAGCTGCAGCGATGACAAGAAGGGCGCAGCACAGCACAGAACACAGAATGAGACACTGCATCAGACTCAGTTCAAGGTCTACATGTTCCACATGTCTTACCTGGAGACGCCGTCCTTGTGAAAAACCATACAAGGAAAAGGTGGGACGAGCCAAGATTCAACGGTCCTTTTATCATAGAGGACTGCACTCCGTCCGCTGTGAAGCTACAGGGCAGGAGAGCGTGGATTTTTCTCAGTGATATCAATCCCTACATCGGAGAAGGCCCCCTGCCTGCACCTCAACGAGAGGAATCGATGAGCAACGGGGACGAACCACAGCACGTGCAGATTCGATCCATGATGAGGAAGAAGGACGCATGACCAGCTAGACAAAGACAAAGAACCTTTGTGCAAAAGTTGTGGCTTCATTTTGGACATTCCTCCAAGCAAAAAAAGGGGATAAAGACATACAAAACGGACACTCTGTGCATCCTAGTTTCAGGGTGAAGAAGAAAATTGCATGTGTAAGCCACAACATAATCTGCTGACTTTGAACTTTGGACTGAGGCACGCTGAAGCCTTGATTAGAAAGGATATGCCAAGGTTTGATCGAGGACACATAAATCGGAAGAAAATACAGTACCCAGATTCTTTCCACACCGAGACCCTATTTGGAATCACTTATGGTATCCCACAGTAGGGATATCACAAAGGACGTGGTCACCTATTTCAACCTAGTGCTAAGATCATACACATCATTGGTAGGGAGGCTCACAAGTGTCACAGACTTTCTCCAAGATCCTGAAAACGATAAAATAATAAGACAACTGCTTACTGTCATTGCCAAACAATTCATTATACTCCCCGAGTACAGTAAGAAAGAATCAAATGCTCCCAACACAGGCGGAAATAGATGAGCTCATCAACACACTGTTCTTTCGCATAATTGAAGACTGTCCATCTATTGTCGGGAGAACAACAGAAACACTAACGTTTCTTCGAGATCCAACAAATACAGAGAACCTAAGTCGCCTCCTAAATAACATAATATTTCTAGTCGCACTCCACGCAAACGGACAGTGCAGACATTGTTTACATCAAGGAAAAAACATATGATCCTGAACCTCAGCAAAGACAGGACAGATGTCCCTGTCACCAGAGGACAGCAGGTTGGCACACAATGTCCTTTTTCGCCTAGTAACTGACTTTCCAGAGCTTGTGGGGAGACCAATCGATGTTGACATCCTCACATTCATCAGAGATCCAGATAATATTGCACAGATGGGAATGCTACTGCATGGAATCATGCTTTAAGTTAAATGTTAAATGTTAAATGTTAAAGGTATTTGTACCGCGCACCGTCACCAACGGAATCGGTCCCCAGGCGCTCAGGCGGATCTGCAAAGGATAAAGGTGGGATGGGTTAGTAGGTTGAAGAAGGGAGTAGGATAGTGAGAGGAGTGATGTGCTGTTGGCAGCTTCAACTCAGTATACACTGGGTACTGAGCTTTGGTGCAGGTATCGGATCTGAGTCAGTCCGCGTGTGCTGTTGTTGCGGTTTATGTGTTGTTGCAGTGTTGTGAAGTGCGTGCAGTTTGTTGTGCGAGAGATGGTTGTGTGAGTTTTTGAGTGAGATAAGTATGCAGAGTTTGAGCTTATTGGTTAGTGGGTTACCTGACCTTTACCAGTGGTAGCACTCGTAGTTCTTTGGGGGTGTGGTACTTGTTGGCCCACACATTCCCATCTAGACGTGGCTCAGGCCAGTGATTAGGACTCCATCTAGGTGTGCTCACGCCAATATTCACATATTTATCTAGACGCGGCGCAGGCCAGTGTTTAGCGATCGGTCCAAGTGTGGGCAAGCTAACATTCACAACTCCATCCAAAAGCCACGTGTGTTATCCTTCGATCAATCCTATCCACATGCGGCACAGGCCAACGTCTATCTAGATACATCCTTCGGTCTGAGTGCGTACGAGCGGGAGAGTCTAGGTCTGATAAGTGGAGCTTTCCAATTATCAGAGGAGCTACTTGAGGAGACAGTGAAACCTTCCACCAAGGGACAGATCGAGGAAGCAGTGTTGTAACCTTCCACCGAGGGGGACAGATCGAGGAAGCAGTGTTAAGAACTTCACTTGTTATACCTGTTGTTATTTTTCCTATTTTTCATATTGATCAGTGCCCAACATGTCCTCAAGCAGATTTGACGGGTGGACTGGGAGCTTACCTACTTTGAACATGCACAGTAACGGGACTCACTGAAGTATTGCTTAATTTGATTTTTCCCATAGTTTAGCAAAAGAAAAGTATCCCGAAATGAGAGACAGCTGTCACGCGCAAGAGGGGGGCCACTTTCGGAGCACCAGACACTCCTAAACACAGAACTCAAAAAAGACGATATTGGTTAAGGGAATAATAACATTGACATTTGATGGATGATCGGGATGGGTGTCCAGAGCAGCAACCTGGTCCTCCCACAAGAAGATAGGCATCCCCGCTTCTCTGGAAGAAAATGCTGCCGCCTAACATACAAAACTATCATGTACCTATGTATCATGTTCATCATTATCTTACTGTCATAAACGATCAGAACTGCATTCTTTATTGGTGCACAAAGCATTCCAATTTCAGTGCACCCAAATAATGATGAACGCATGAAACCCACAAGAGCACCCAGACCTTATATATTTATTCCAGTCACTAGAAGATATGATGGTGGAGCTAAGGAACTTGAAATGGATGTAATTAGCAACAATCCGCACACACTTGTGGTAACAAATGAAAAGAAAAGCCGGAGACAGGGTCAGCAAGAGATGAATGGAGTAACATCACCGACAACTACAGGCATGCAAACACTGAATGTACATGAAACAGGCCTAGCATCAATGACTGCAGAACCACAAACCAAAGCAGCAGAAAGGGAGAGACTGCCTGCCATAAGAAACTTCACAGAAACTGTCATTAGAAAACAAGAAGAGTTGAGAGAAAAGCCAACAGAAGCAGTTATGTCAGAAACTCTTGAGAAAACAAAAGCCAACCCTTAGAAACTCTCTGCACGGACACAAATGTTAGTAGACTTACTATTCCCGCACATAGCCAGAGCGAAGAAACTGCATGAGGAACTGAAAAACAAAACCGCAGTGACTGCATTACCAAGCATATACGTTCTAACACAAGGGACAAGTACCAGTTCCACAGTACAGCCATATACAGGACCAGTGCCAGGCTGGTGGGTATGGGCACTTGCATCCAGCCGGGAGAGGAAAGAGCTGCCAGACTCTTGTCCACTCAAATGGCACAGACGAGGAGACCTACACCATGGACCAGGTTATCTGAGAACCCTCCAGCAAGAAAGAGCCATACAGATGCATTCCGAGATGTAGTAATAGCAAACTACATGAAAACCTTAAGAATCAAGACAAGCATGCATGGAGATGACAATGAACTGAACCATTACCTGGATTACCTGGATAACACAGCACACTTAAGTAACAACATTTGGTACCAGCACATGAAGGAAGTTGGAAGACGAAATTCTGAGGGGGGATGCTTTGTTTGCGCAGTCCTACCGTAAAAGCATGGGGAAGTCCAAGATCTTCGTAGCTGTAGAAATCGATGTCCATACAGCGCACTGTCTCTCACACATAGCAATGTGCAATACCAGAAACCAGTTCATGGGAAGTGATGCCTCATTGATATGGGCAACTGAACCAGTTTACCCCGATGAAGATGACTATGTCCAAGACATTAAGACAAGAAACAGAGCTCATACTAGGAATCATGTGATCAGGTACGAGAAGCCTGGAGTTAAAGGAGCAGGAATAAGATGGGAAGTGAACCCAAGACTAAATGTCCAAGGGAAAATTCCAGCAGAGGCTCAAATATGCAAAAACAGAGGCCACATGCAGATTCGGGGAACAGTGCTTTCACCAGACAGATGGGAGAAAGGAGTAGTGATCTGCAGAGCATGGATGGTCCTCGGGGCTTGCAAGGAAGCAATTGAAAACTCACAAAGACTGTGCAAACCACTACGGCCGAAGCGTACAAAAGTGCTAACATGGGTCGAAGACAGAGGAAGACCCTTGCAGATAGTGCCACTAGAAAGCCCAAAATGGTGCTTCAGGAACAATGGCACAAGAAAAATGGGGGAGAATCAAAACTGCGGACACATTTTTGAGGCTCCAGGAATGACTCATGGGACTGCAGTGATCATGGATCATTATTGGGCATGTGGACCCAAAGCATACATCAGGCTGCCGAAGAACTGGGGAGATATTTGAACAATAGTGAACATCCACGTTCGAGCATTAGTGATCCTGAAAAGTGACCTGAATATTGACAGTTTTCCGAAAGCAGATGCTCACCTGAGGAAGAAGAGATCTGTGGAACTGATAACCCAAATGAAGAGAGAGAATTAATTCTCTGCTAAATCAGAAGAAGCCTTTCATGCAATCCCATATGAACACAGACTGTTCAGCCTCACCTCATCAGTGTTCACAGCAATTTTCATGCCACAAATCCAAGTTGCATTAAATACTAAATGGTTGCAGATAACCAGATGGGAGTTACTGCAAACCATCAACACGACACTAAAAGGATTCAATGCAATCAAGGAAGAGTTAAGAGCCATCTGACTGATGACTCTCCAGAACAGATATTTACTTGACATGATCACAACTATGGATGGAGGAGTTTGTGCAAAAATAGGAGAATCATGTTGCACATTTATACCTTCTCACCATGAGGAAAATAGAACTTTAACAGAAACTATAAATATGCTGACAAACCTGCAGAACCAGATGATCAATGAAACCGACTAAGTTGATGATGACAGCTGGTTTAGATCACTGTTTTCATGGGCTCTACAATGGATGGCAGATGCATTCAAATTCTTGGGAGCCCTGCTAGTGATGATATTACTAGGATTTTGTGTTATCAAAATAATAATCTCACAATGCCAGAAAACTGCAAAGAAAGCCGGAGGAATGAAGATCATGATTGATGCCAAACCAGGATGGAAGCCTAGAGATCTGACTGATGAAGAAATAAGAGACTTTGTGAAGGCTAGCAAGCACGCACCAAAAGGTACAAAGTTTCGCTATCCCAAGAAACGCAGAAATTATGTGGGAAGACGGATTTACTGCAGCCCAAATGGACAATGTCAGCTGATGAAATGGAACAAAGACAAACATGTAAGGACAGTAGAAAGCCTGAGAGGAGTAATAAAAATATGGACTCCAAAGAGACACTTCTTCAAACCATCATGTACAGACCCAGACGATGAAGAAGGAACAAACCCAGACGATGAAGTGAAGATGAATACAGAGGAACCAAGTGAGATGAGTCCAAAGGAGGAAGTGAAAGTGATCAATGAATTGCCCAGAGCGGGGAGTGTAGAGGAGGTCCCAAATAAAGCCTGCACTCCAGTCGCCCATTTTGAATTACCAGGAACGTTCACACCAAAATATGTGATGTATGATGAGCAAATAAACCAGCAGAGAGCCGCAGTAGGGCTCTGCCCAGTGCCTATCAGAAGAACAATACCCATTGAAGTACCAATAACCAGACAACCATGGACAGTAAGGTACCCATTGAGAAAACCCTACCAGCAAATGAAACAAAATGATGATTGCTTAAATACTGTCCACGAAGAAACCAAAAAATCCTTAATGGAAGATGAATGGTGACGTCACGAAGGCCTGGACTAACGCACCCATAGAAGATATGACGATCTATGGATGACACAAAGAGACGAAATGCCATGAATAAAGATATTGTGAAACTGAAATAAGAGAACGTTGTTGAAATACAAAGAAGCTTAAGCTGTAAGCAGGATGAAGATATTCAACCAGATAACAGCTGTACATATGCTTGTAACCGCAAGAAAGCTAAGAAAACAGTGTGGCTTGCTATGCTAAGTAGAAAAATAGAGCGGCAAGCTCCATTGTACACAATCTATGTCAAAACGAAGCATGTTATATAAGTGCGAGTCCACTTTGCATGAAAAGCAGAACCAACCCAGGTTATTATAGGCCAAACACAAGACGTTTCATATTCTAGCAACACGAGGAAAGAAGGCTGAATCGAAACTCAGCAGAGGCAGCTTGTGCCGGCGAAGCCAAGGTCATACCAATAGAAGCTATGAACAGTAGCTACTTTTAATTAAAGCTAAGAACAGAATATTCTGCCTCTGAAGGATCGAGATAAGTAGGCGAAGGCAGGTGGCGAGTGAAACAGAAATCAAATACACAAATTGAGAGAAACGAGGCAAATTCATGGTGTGGTAGCACATGACCATCTGAGCAAGAAGAGGCACAGGTTAACACCTACGCTTGGAATCCTCCCAGACAGAGATATCAGAACTTTCTCGAGACAAGAAGATGCAGTTTGGAAGCCAACCACAGTGAACTAATTGACACCTAGCCTATAAAGTGATGATTGATTGAAGAAAGGCAGGGTGAATTGGGGGACACCTTGCACCTGGCTGACCGTTCTGCATGCTGCTAAGCAAAGTGGAAATGTATGCATGGGGTTGATGCCAATCCAATCACAATGGGCCAAATAATCTAGGGTCCTATAGTTAGTAGAACCATTGGGACGTTGTACTTTTAGTGACGTCTACAGTAGTCATTTTTGAAGGAAGGGCCTATACACCCATCTGACAGTGTTTACCCAATCCCCTCACTCCGTTACCATATACAGATATAGCACCTATATTAAAGTTACCTTTTCCTAACCAATAGAATTGCATGTTAACTTTTGAGTATTACACGTCAGGTTATGATGCGTTTTGAGGATAAAAGTTATGTTTTGTATGAAGTTCGAGGGAGTTGAAGCGAGACGAACTATCGCATCACTGCTGATTGCCATGACGCCCCATTTTTTGTACTTGTCATTAAACGGACTCCATTTGCTAGACCATTGAGTTATCCTTATTGAATTGTGTTGGAGTAATAAATCTGCACCCCCATCCACCTCAAGGTGCAGCTATCTCGTCTTAAAGTACTTAGGAGCAAACTCCGACTCTATGGGCCAGCCGGGGGTCTCCCCAGTATACACCTCTTTCCCAACCTGGACAACTGCTTCTTTGAGGCAGTGTTATGGCGAAACACGTTTGTGTACTCACAGTTGCAGTCTTGTGCAGATGCTGGCAGTGTTGGACCAGTAGAAATGGGAATACATCCCCCACGGCGTACAGAGGCCAGTAACCGGGCTCTGTGCACCACAGGGACAGCACCCTTGGGAAACCCTTGTGGGGAAGAAAACCCAATTAGTCATAGTCCGGAAGACACTCCAAGTTCCGAAGTAGTAGGTGTTCGGGGTGCTGTAGATGGATCCTAGCGGAGTGGAGCCTGTAGCAATCGTAGAATGATAGTAAGTAGATTGCGAGAAGCAATGTGTGCGGCTTGCAAAAAACGGCTGGTAAGTTGCAGAGCAGCTGCACGGAGAAAGTCATAAGGTTCCCAGGAGGCGTAGTGATTGCCGACTGGAGTTAGAAGCGCAGGGGCTCCACAGGGGCAGCAGAGAAAACCAGGAGGAAGGTAGGTAACAGTGGGTGGAAAGGCGGACGGGAAAATTCCCAATAGGCAGAGAAAAACCGGCGGCATGAATCGCCAAAGAAAAGTAAACAGATATAATAATAGTAAGAGCAGATAGAAGGATGGAAGGTAGAGGAAAGGGAAAAAGGGAAGGAATGAGTAAGTTCTGCAAAGAAACGCGATGAAGAGAGCGGAAAGGACTGGAGAGGGGAAAGACGGAGAAGAAACAACACTAATGAAGTAGCAAAAGTTTGCAGTGCAGAGGCAAGAGGCTTAGGCAAATGGAGCGAGACAGAAGCGACGCACCTACCCGTTCGTTGTGATGACTGATATAGAACGGGTAGTGAGCATGTCGCCATGTTGAAAAAGGCTAGAACGCTCCCTGTGAATTACCGAGATGGAACCAAGGAGGCGCCATCTTGCATTCCACTGCCTATAGCGAGAATGGTGCTTCCTCCATCTCCTCCATAACAATCCCGAAGGAATCCTAACAGGCAGTTCCACAGAGCTGACATGACAGCATCTAAGCTGCACCTACTTCCTTCTCTTCGACTTCTCCATCAATTTAAAGAAGTCTCGAATAGTACCTGCCCAATGTCTTCAGTTTATGAATGCAGATATTGTCACCCACTTGAGCTCAGCTTTTCCATCGCAGGAGAGGATATTGAACATTCAAAACTGGTCAGCATTTTCCAGAGCCAAGAGCTTGTTCTGGCTTCAAACTTTCTATTTCTGCTCAGCCTCATGGTGTACTGTATTTTCCTGGTACCAGAGGCATGGCTATGCATGAGGTCACTTCAGCGTCTACCTCAATGTCAGATCCTGGGCAGCATGGACCTACTTTGGGTGTCAACCAGAGTATCACAGTACCCTCTATGATGGGCCATACAGACAACGTCTTGAAATTGAATTCTTTTGTCAATCCTGACTACAGACCACAATAGTCACAGATGCCTTAATAATAGGTTGCAGTGGCTCACTTTGGGGACGTCATTGTGAGCGGGCTTTGACCACTGGCAGAAACATAGCTCTACATAAATATCCTGGAGCTGAGAGGGACCAGATTAGCCCCGGTTTCCTTCCTACCTTTTATCAGGGCGAGAATGCGCTCCATTCTAATAGACAATGGGCCTCATAACAAGTTAGCCGGTCTGGAATTGGTTTTTCTGTGAAGGCGGTGACACCATTTCCGCGTCTGCAAGCATGCAGAAGTAAGGGGATTACGGTTTGTCGGTCGTGCGCACCTCACCATTGCGGAAACGGTGTCACTGACACAACGCAAATACCCACAGAGATGGATGCACCGGGTACAATGGCATCGGTACATCCGTTTCCGCCACGTCTGTACCAGAAACGGAAATACTGGTTCCGGAAACACTGTGATCGCAAAAACCGGAAAGAGAGCGGCGGCCATTACTTAAACCACAATCCACTGCAATCCTCAGCAACCACTGGGTCTACAGCTACTGTGACCTGCTACAGACAACCACCAAGATGGCATCTTGCATACCAGCCACACGGCAGCGCAAACCCTGCTTCGGCGAGGCTGAATTGACAGTGCTCATTAAGCACATCATGGTTAATGCAGCCCTTCTGTTCAGTGCCGATGAAAGGCGCAGCACACAGCAGAGGTGCAAGGAAATGTGAGTAGCCGCTGCACAGAAGTGCACAGCAGTCAGCGTCTCAGTGCACACCGTCAAAGACTGCCACAAGTGCTGGGATGATCTGCGGCAGCGAATCTGCAACCTCATGGCAGCACACAAGCAGCACAGCACCGGCACAGGAGGGGGACCACCTTCACCCCTAAAGCGCCAGACCTGGGAGGAGAGGGGCAGCAGTATCATGTACCTAGAAGGGATCGAGGGATTTGGCGGAGTAGAGGTCAGAGCCAGCACACCTGGCGAGGCTGGTAAGTACAAAGAGTGCAAAGTCATGAGTTGCGAATGATGGAATTTCCCCCCCCTCCCCGGCAGGGCCTATAAGCACACAACACATCCACCAAAGACCCCCCCCAGCAGGGCCTAGAAGCACACAACACATCAACCAATGACCCCCTGCCGCCAACAGGGCCTAGAAGCACACAACACATCCACCAATGACCCACACCACACCCGACACGGCCATGTGACAACACCACCAGGACAGGCAGACAGCATGCAACTATGTGCAAGCCATGATCCACACACCTGAGTGCATCACCCATCAAATGAGTGTACATGCAAGTGGACCAAGTATGAGGAGTGCATTGCATGTGACTGCCCCATTCACATCCTGTCACACGACTAACAGCATGCTCTACATTCCCCCATAGGCACATCAACCGACAGTGACTCAGCACAACAGCCAATGCAAAGGGGGACTGCACGTGGCCGTCGGACAAGGACATCTCAGGACACCACTGCCACCACCTCTGGCACACAACCATCTGCCATGCCGACGGTTCCCACGGACACCTCCATCGGTGCAGCACCCGAAGTGTAGTATGTGGCAACTGAAGACACACCTGCTACCACTCCCATTGCACCCATCAGTGGCAGGCCAACAACAAGCGAAAATGACGCAGCCAGTGTCGACAGTGCACCGGGAGAACAGGGCGCTGATGCACCAGACAATGGGAATGATGATGGCAACATCACTCTCAAACAGGTGTGCATATTCAGCCCCATGTGACTGCACAGTCCATTGCGCTCCTCCACACCAACCATCATGGAACTCAGCGCCTGCATACTGCGCATTGAGGAGCACCAGGCAAGCCTGACGCAGCTTGTGGAGCAACAACTCCAGGAGGCGAGGCTTCAGCACGAGGAGGCCCGACTACAACGTGAGGAGGCCCAACTACAACGGGAGAGCTCTGCCACCTCTGCATGACGCCTCGCACGCGGAATCGGGCGGTTGGCAACCACGAAAATGGTGCTTTCATGGCGGGTCAGGGAGGGGAACAATATCATGTCTAATATCGCAGTGACAATACTTGTTGCCCAACAGGCTTTCCTGGGTCGTGTGCCACCTACGATCCCTGCAGTGCCATCTGCCAGCAGCACACCCTCCAGTCTGTGGCCAGTAGCCCTCGTTGGAGGTATTCATGGCTGGCAGGACCCTCCGGAAAGGACATCCACGGGCACAAGCGTGGACGGAAATTGGATGTGCATTGCTGGACTGTCATCCAACCAGTTGTGATGGGGTCAGGGTTGGTGGGTGGGTATGTTGGGGAGGTGGGGGTGGTCCTTAGTGGGGTTAGTCAATTGGGGCCTGTTTGGTGGGTGGGTACATTGGGGACATGGGGGTGGTCCTTAGTAGGGTTAGTCAGTTGGGGCCTGATTGGTGGGTGGGTAAGTTGAGGAGGTGGGGGGGCATGTGTGTTCTTGATTTCAATCCAATTCCTGTTTCCCCTGTTAAATCAATAATACACTATTGTTAAAATGCAAATGACGAGTGGACAATCTTAATTTCGTGTGTATACAGGACATTTAATGTAGTGCCACCACATGAAGTGCTGAATGTGCATATGAAGTGTATAAAAAAGAATTGTGTATGAGTGATGCACATGCATGTTGTCCATCAATGGTTCCCCGGTCTGGGTAGTGCACCCATCCCATTACCATCATCCTCATCATCAGCCTCGACGTCCGGGGGCAGTGGTATGTTCCTGCATATGCACATATTGTGCAGCATCACACATGCAACTACTATTTTCCCTGTCTTCACCGGGCTGTACTACAGTGAGCCACCTGATCCGCTCAGGCAGCGGAACCTGGCCTTCAGTAGTCCAAAGGTAAGCTCTATCAAGCCACGTGTGCATATGTGTGCCCTGTTGTAGGCCTCCTCATGCCTGTTCCGTGGCCTTCGTATGGGCGTCAGTGCATATCCGGCATCACCTTAATGGGAGTGTAAGCAAGGGCCCATGTTATTGTTTGTGGTATTACTGTCTGAATCAGATGCAGCCCAATGATGCCCCATTTGGTAATCCGTTGTGTGATAAATCTGTTGAGCACACTTGGATCACATTACCATGCAGGAGTCTGATGCTTACATTCGTGGATTGATGTTGGGCAATGATATGTTGCACACATATTAATGCACATGGGTTCAGGTGACTATGGAATTGTGATGTGATGGGCAGATCTGCATCACACAGACACAGGTCACTGCAAAGATGTGACCAATGCAGACTGCACGAGAAGCGCCCATCGTGTGCATGGGAGCAGCACAGGTAGATTGGGTGGGGGAGGGACTCACATCCTCATGTTGATATTGCATGTAGTGCCACCCCTTGGCTAGAGTGTGCATGGAGGTAGGCAGGGCATGTACTTGTGCGCTGTGGCATGGGGCAGTTTCAGATATGACGTGGTGAGCTGTGTGGATTCTGGTGCTTGTACATTCCATTGAGCAGGGGTCATGCATTGGCAGTTGTACTCACCCAATAGCCATGTGCTTTGTCTTGCATAGCGTTCCATGTAGCGTGGCAATGTAGAATTCCGCAGGACCATCGAGTTGTGTGTGGAACCCGGAAAACGTGCACAGCAATGGGGATCACTTGTCCGGCATTACAGACCATCTGCATGTTCAGTGAGTGGAATTGCTTCCGATTGCGGTACACCACCTCAATTGTATGTCCAACAATCAACTCCACATGAGTGCAGTCTAATGCGCCTATGCAAGTGGGCATGCCTGCAATGTCATGGAAGGTCAGTTTGGTGGCAATGACCTTGGCAGGAGTACGGGGTAGGGAAATGTACTTTGACGCATGGCGCAGCAGCGCATCCAGTACCTGGACCATTATTCTACAAAAATTGGGTTGTGACAGACCGTGCAGCTCCCCAACAGTGTGCTCATAGGTTCCGGTGCCAAGGAAATGCAGTACCAAGACTACCTTCAGCAGGGGAGGGATTGCAGTCCGGATGCCAATGTGGCTGCTGATGTCCTCTTCAATCAGGGTGACGATGGATATGATTGAGGCCCGGTCAAGCAGGTATAATGTGTGGATTTGACCTGGGGTAAATTTCCAGGGTGAGGCCCTGATGCAGGGTATTGCTGGCTGTCTGCGGGGTGGTGCCTGCTGCACATTTATGTTTCGGATGGGCACTGGGTTCATGATTTGCCTCCTGCGCCTCCTCCTCCTCTGCCCCAGTGCTGCCTCAATGTGCACTGCAGCTTGCAGGTTCCCTAGCTCAAATGCTGCTACGGCGGCCGTCAGCATGGTTGTTTTGGAAGGTTGCCTGGGTGTGGGTGTGGCAATTTTGTAGGCTCCCAGTGGCCTATGATGTGCAGCTGGCCTCATTTTGCACACCTGGGGCCTGATTCAGCTCACCTGCGACTGTTTAACGCCATGTCCGCAGTGCCGTCATTGTCGTGGCAGTGTTTCCGTGTCCGTGTTACTTGTAATGTGCATGGTGTTGCGCATTGCCTGTGACTGGGGGTGCGTCGGCAAGTCGTTGTGCTGTTTCCGCCCACAGAGATACCAGGTGCGTTGACACTGTGGGGTCGCTTTGCGGTGATGGTGTTTCCAGGATCCGGGGTCGCAATGAGCCGGTCCGGTAAACAGTACCGGTACGGTTTTACCAGCATCGTTAAATCCAGACGAGCTAACTCATAATGACCCCCAATATGTTGGCCATGCACTACCGTAACAAGCAGGGAGTTTTGGGCTCACCCCTTATGTAGAGAGAGGCTTAACATCTGTCTTTCTGGGTCCTGAGTACCACATCTTTCTGTCTGTGTCTCATTTTTCCGGGGCAGAAAATGTGGTAGAGGATGCCCTGAGCAGGCAGGAATTACCCTCCCAAGGGTTGGAGTTGGGCCAGGAGGTTTTGGATGAAATGTTTGACCTCTGGGGGACCCTCAGGAGGACCACTTCACCTGTAGCGAGAACAGGAAGTTTGAGACATTTTGTGGCAGGGAATTTCCAATGAGATGGATTCAGTGAAGCACAAGTGCTAGACTGGCACTCCCACCTGCTCTATGCATTTTCTGACGATCCCAATCATCCCCATTGTTCTCGGAAGGTTGAGGAGGTTTCAGGCCCACAATGATCTTAAAAGCAATGGGTTGCGCTGTGGTGGAGGTGGTACCTGGACCTTCACGATTTGGACATTTTTTCTCCTTGGTGGCTGTCAGTGAGCCTCTCAACCTTTAAGGTCAGTGCGAGCATAAGATGCAGGCAGTGAGATCTGCCCAACCATGTCCCTCATATGCTCATGTCCTACCCAAAATGGAGATATACCTGCAGGTGATGTATGTTTTTGGAATGTTTTGGGACAAACACATGAACCCCTTGGCTTGCTCCACAGCCGTTAATGCTGGAGTTTTTCATTGCATTGCCCAGGAAGGGACTTGAAGGGGCACAGTGAAAAGCTACTTGACAGTCATCTTTGATTTTAAAAGAACATCTGAGCAGGGGTATTACTTCCTTATCCTAAAAATGATACAGTTTTTGAAGAATTACAAACATGTTTCCTCCACACCAGTTTGTAGTTCATGTGTGGTATTTGAACTTGATTTTTAACTTTTTTGACTGACCCACCATTTGAGCCTTTAGATTTATGTTCACTGATGATCCCTAAAAAGGGTGAAACCAGGTATGTAGTTGTCCTGAGAGCATTGAAAAATGTCTGTGCTCAATTGATAAAGCTATGTATAAAAGAGCACTGTCCTCTTAGACAAAAACAATTTCCTGGAGAAAAGGTTTGCATTTGGGTTAATTTGCATACCCACAATCCCTTGCTGTTGTGGGTCAGAACTGGAGGTGAAATTCCAGCGATGGGTACTAGAGGCACTGTGGAGTGTGTGGCTTGACTCAAATGGAGTTTCCTACTTTCACATCTCAGTTGAAAGGGTTTTTGTTCAAAGCTTTTTAAATTCACCATCATTTTTCTTGGTGTTGTTAAAACATGGGCAAATGCTACAACCACAAGGCTGTCAGGACTATACTGCACTGATTATCTCAAATAAGCGTGAAACCACGTTTGTAGTTCTGACAGCCTTGTAAAATGTCTGTTTTGGGTTGATAAAGCTACTGTTGTCCAACATTTTGAAACGTAAGAGGAAAAATGCAGTCTTCCGAAGTGATCCTAAAGCGGTGAGCATGCAAGAGTTCATAGTGGAAATCCATGCCCGCTTTTTGTGATCGATGAGTCACAGTCATTTTCTGAAGCCTTTTACTCATACTCAGTTTAATGGATTGTGAATTGGAGTTTATGAAAGAGTGCACAGTCCTTGGATATTATCCCATGTTCATGATATCATACAGGCAGAAGAAAAGGTAACGTTGCATTAAAGTAAACATTTGGATTTGTAACAAAGAAGCTTAGCACAATTCTTTCTACTGCATTCCCAGGCCTTTAAGTCCCTCATTTGTGCATCACTATGCTTCATTTTATTTCACAGACTATGGATATCATTGAAATAATGCCAGATCATGCAGTAATACCTGGGAAGACAAAAACACACACAATTGATTTCAGGAAACGGCTCATAGGCCCTATAAATTACTGCAAATGCAGCACCGTGAAGGTAGCAGAAGCCCCACCAGAAGGACGAATAACCTCTGTGGCCCAACCCAAACACCAACACCCAGATGAAGCAGAT
This sequence comes from Ambystoma mexicanum, assembly GCF_040938575.1. NCBI lineage: Eukaryota > Metazoa > Chordata > Amphibia > Caudata > Ambystomatidae > Ambystoma > Ambystoma mexicanum. The sequence goes on from NC_090923.1 coordinate 1,421,429,172, forward strand.
GCTAGCAAAGAAAAGGTATTATCTTATTTTGTCTTTGTTTGTTCTTTTAACTATGTCCGATGTACATGGTCTGTTGTATACTAATGTAAAACGTACATGTAGTACATGCCTACCCTAATGTTGAAGTTTCAACAATGTTTATTCTGATATAAAAACATCCATCAAACATATTCCATATACAATTTAAAATTAATCATAATACAAAAACATTTTACCATTACAAAATTACTATGCCATACACATGCTTCCACATCCCAATTCATGATGCTAGTAGAACTTGAACTTGTCCCTTTAAAATCCCCTTTCTAATGCACATTGCATTTTTTTAAAATAAGACAGCAAGGCACATACATTCAAAACAGATTCTGCTGACAGAATCAGAAGCAGCAGTAAGGCAGGTCTATAACAGCGTATATCAGTTTGCTACAAAATCTGTAGAATTGTGCGTTTTCTTATTTCTCCATAACGGGGACAAAATAGTAAAACATGTTTTAAATCCTCTCTTGGGTCCCCACACACTGGAAAACTGGGGTCATTAGAATAACCAAGCCAATTTGGGGTGTTTGCCCTCAACCGAAGACTGTCGAATCTCACCCTCGTGATGAGCCAACTCTGTTCCTTTTTTGTAGCCCAAACGAGATGCAGCTGAATATCAGGGGTACTGCTAATCAACCTATGTTGAGTGTCCTGATGCATGACCCGTTACGTGCCTGCCCCTTTAGCTACAATCCCCTGCCGCTCAGCCTCCCTATAGCTTTGCTGCTATACAGAGGATAGCACAGCCGCAGGTGGAAACTGGGCCTGAGCATCACTAGAGCTCAGTGAGCTCTGTACGTACTTTAGAAATGGAGTCCTTTTCCAGGCTTCCTTGCCCAACGTGTTTCTTATAATAAAGTAACAAAGGGATTATGTGCCCAAATTCTCAACGAAAGGAGACAAGGGGCTGCTGCCCAATCATCCTCCCAATAACCAATGCCCAGTTCCCTATGGACCGCTGAACAAGAGGTTGATCCATGAAGTCCACGTACCTTTTTCAGTAAGCCATTTTCTTTCCCCTACAGTTCACCAGACTTCGAATAACCCCACAGTGCTGCTCCATAAATGGTGGCTGCCTTAATTTGAGCACTGTAAACTTTAAGGGCTGATTGCAGATGCTGACCCGTGCACCTTGACCGAAAACGACATAATCCTACCAAATATTGGCTCATTTTCCATGATTGTTTTTGCACATGGGCATTACCCATCATAGGCTCCGAAAACCTCACCCCAGGTAATCGAATTCTGCCACCCTTGGGATAATTTCCCGATTACAAACTATAGGTCGCATCTTGGCCTGGTGTTTTCTACCATTGCGCCCCATTGCTTCTAATTTGGCAGTGTTGATCTTAAGCCCCAGGCCAATCATAAAGGTGGCATAAGCATCAACCAGTGCCTGCAAGGTCCTGGGGTTTCTGGCCACGAGAGCTTTGTCATCCGCATAAGCCAACACTTGGAATGCGCCACCCCCCAGACTCAAAAAGTCCACTCCTGTTGCCACCAGGGCCTTCCACAACCCATTAATATACAAAGTAAAGAGGATCGGGCGAGCACATACCCCTGCCGAACCCTCATCGCAGCACCTACCCTCGGGTCCAGTACGGGCACTGGCCTCATGTTCCATGCGGATCTCCCTCAGCACAACCAATATTTCCTCCCGGACACCCCATGGACTCAAGCATGGCCCACAATTTAAGCTTTATCTACTTTGTCAAAGGCTGTGCTTAAGTCCATGAAAGCAAGGTAGGCCACCTCTCCCCTGCAAAATACAAAATTCGAGACCAAAAGATATAGATTCAAAGCCTGTTCCATGCTGCCCAGTCTTGAACAGAAACCATATTGGATATCTGTCAGGACCATGCCTTCTGCAAGCTATGCCTCAATATAACTTAATAGGACCCACCAAAGATTTTAAAGTAAGTGCCCAAAGGAGATATGGGGTGATAGGACGAGGGAGAGGTTACATCTCCCTTTTTATAAATTGGGAAAATAATTGCGGATTTCCAGGAGGGTGGATAAAGACCTGTGCCTAAACAGGCATTCAACGAAAGAGTACAAACTGGTCCCCATAAATCAATCTGCTCCAACAACAGATCTGCCGGTATTGTATCAGGTCCAGGAGCTCTATTTCGGGCCTGTGCCCCAATGCCTTTTAAAACCTCATCTATTGAAAAACGGAGAGTAGAACTACCACTCCCATCCCTTCCGGTTCGCCACTAATGGCAAACAATAACCCGAAATGTGAAATCCAATCATGTGCCGGCACATGGGTGACCTTATTGCACTCACTCTCATTATAAGCCGGCCCTCCTTTAACAAATTCCCCAAAATATTTGGCATTGTTTGTCCTATTGGCCTCGAGGAACTACTCACACGCCTGTGCTTCTAACTCTGTTTTTCACATTTCAGGTGAACGTTTTTTTTAAAAACCTTTTTAAACCCAACATAGCTTTCTTGGTGTTGTGTGTATATATATTATACGGCCCGCAGTAGCGTGCGTGAAGTTATGGTTAAGTTGCTCAACCCATAGGAAGACCACTTTTTTGGCTTATAACTTTGTTCACCGTGGACAAATTTGGATAAAACGTTGTCAAAAAAGTATAAGGGGCAGTTGGGTGAGTTTTCGTGGATGTGGGGCACAGTTATAGGGGGGGTCCCAAAACATGTTTTTTTCCATGGACTGAATGGGCAAAAACTTTGCGCACAGCTACAGGCCAAGCGGCTGAACGGATTTTAACCAGATTGCGGCAGGAGAAGGGCTTGGTTCCAAAAGCATGCTTTTGTGTGTTTGGTGGAAATCTGACCAGTAGTTTTGTTGCAAAGAAATGAAATGTACGTCTCAAAAAATTAGTGATATCCGGCTCTGCTCCGCGGACCCATTTCCCTGTTTGCTCCGCAGACAAAAGACTCATTGGCTTGCAGTATGCGTGATGTCGGCGAACATTGGACGCGGCCGGTGGTTGAATGGAGGGAAGCGTGCTCTGCATCAAAAATTTGGGGAAAAGCCGCCATGGTGTATCGGAGGACAGTGCGGTGCCGAAAGCGCACGCAACATATTTTACACCATGTGGTGGTGGGAAGAAGAGATGGAAAGGGTGGGGGAGTGAGAAGTGGTTCATGGGATATATCTCATTAGGTGGAAGAAGACGGCAATGTACCTGCAGTATCCGTGCGTAATGCGCCAATTTGTGGGTACCTCCACAGGCGACTACCTTGTGTGGTGAATGCAGGCAGCCTTCGTTACGGCACGATAGCTCGTGCGGCGACCACTTTCCGTGGTGACTGGTGGCAGGTAAATTGCAGAAGGGGAGTCCATTGCACATGACATAAACATTGTAACATAGCGTGTACTATGTTGTGTTGCGTGTGGTAAGCCCGTAGCCCCTTCCATGCATGGCTGGAGGCCTTTCACCGACAACTATATGCCCTGGTTGCAAGTAGGGTTGATATTGTTGCCTTGTATGTGTGGTTTGTCAGCCTTGTATACATTGTTGAATCCATGGGTGTGATGATTGTTAGCACATTCTACAGTGTTTAGTCCATGCCTGGAGCTGATGGAGTGAACACTCCTGCAGTGTGTCAAGTGGACGCAATGTTTAAATAGTGTGTGCATAGAAGTGGATAGGGTTGAACTGCATATTTTAAAGGCTTGGGTAGTGTCCATTGCGCAGAGTGCTGACTACTTAACTGCACTGTAAAGTATTGGTTTTGTGCACTGAATAGAGTGCTGGGAGCAGGGCCACTGTTGTGAACAGTTTTTTGGTTCAGTTGGCAGTAACACCATAGTATGTGAATGAAAGTGGGTAGGGATGCTGGAGGTTGTGTTATGTTTGTAGATTCTGCTAACTATAACATGTTTCCATGTAGAGCTGTGTAACGGTGCGAAGGTTGGGTAGGAGTGCCGGTGGCTGTGGTACGTTTGTGGATTGTGGTACTTGGTCACATGTTGGCATGCATGCCTGTATTACGTTGCGGTGGGTGTGGGCCTAGACTATTGGGTGCATGGCCAAAGGTCGTAGGCCGTAGGCCATGCACCCAAAAGCAAATTCCTTGACCACACCCACCGCAGCAATGCAATTTTGACTCTGCATCTCTCAGAGGGTGGTGACCTTTAAAGAATGGTTGTGGAGCACATTTTAGACTTGATAGAGCACCAGACGTGAGCTGACATGCATATATTGTTGGTTCCATGGGTGTGGTCATTGTTTGAACATCCTACAGTTTGTGTGCCCACTGGGTGCAGTGTTGGAATACTGTCAGTATAGAAGAGGGTAGGCTTGAAGTGAATCTTCTATGTGCTTGGATACTGCAGTGTGTCAACTAGGTGCAATGTTCAAATAGTGTGCGCATAGAAGTGGATAGTTGAACTGCATATTGTATAGGCTTGGGTAGTGTCCATTGCGCGGAGTGCTGACTTCTGCACTGCACTATGAAGTATTGGTTTTGTGCATTGAATAGAGTGTTGGGAGCAGGGCCACTGTTGGGAAAACAAATGTGGGTCGGTTGGCAGTAACACCATAGTATGTTAATGAAAGTGGGTGGGGGAGCCGGACGCTGTGTTATCTTTGTAGATTCTGCTAACTGTTTCATGTTTCCATGCATATCTGCATTACGGTGCAGAGGTTGGGTAGGAGTGCAGGTGGCTGTGGTACGTGTGTGGATTGTGGCACTTGGTCACATGTTGGCATGCATGGCTGCACTCTGTTGCAGTGGGTGTGGCCAAGGCCTAGACCTTTGGCCATAGCCCATTCACCCAAGAGCCAAGGACTTGACCACACCCACCGCAGCAATGCAGTTTTGACTCTGCATCTCTCAGAGGGTGGTGACCTTTAAAGAATGGTTGTAGAGCACATATTAGACTTCATAGAGCACCGGAAGTGAGCTACAATGTGTATATTGTTGGTTCCATGGGTGTGGTCATTGTTAGAACATCCTGCAGTTTTCCGTGTATGGCTGGAGATGGTGCAGTGACAAGTCCTGCAGTGTGCCCACTGGGTGCAGTGTTGGAATACTGTCAGTATAGAAGAGGATAGGGTTGATGTGGATCTTCTATGTGCTTGGATACTCTGCTTTGTGCAGATTTCTGGGAGTAGGCCCAATGTTGTGAAGATTTTGTGGTTTGATTGGCAGTGACACAATACTTTGTGAATGGAAGTGGGTAGGGGTGCCGAAGGTTGTGGTATGTTTGTGGATTCTGGTAACTGTTACATGTTTCCATGCATCACTGTGTTATGGTGAGGGGTTGGGAAGAAGTGCCACTGGCTATGTTATGTTTATGGATTGTGGTATCTGGCCACATGTTCTCATGCATGGCTCCATTATGTTGTGTTGGGTGTGGGAAAAGCCTAAACTATTGTGTGCATGGCCAAAGTTGTGATGGGTGCCGCTCTGGATAATTTTGGATGCCGAAATCGTGGATTCTTTTGCAGAAATTTCTACTGGAGATGCTTTGAAAGCACACGCGACGTGCACTCGGAGTGTTTAACAGTAAATATGGAGTGTTGTACAGAAATGATAGTGTTGCATGCAGAGGTCTTGGACGTGAGTGGTGCATGCATGTGTGAATATTTCACAGTACTCAATGAAGGAGGGCTGGAAAAAGAACAGTGGAAAGGGAAGAAGGACTGTCCCTTCTTTACTGGGGTGCGGTCCTCGCTGTAGCTGGGAAAGCGCACGTGCCACATCCTGCCATTCTGAGCATGGTGGGCATGGAAATTGAACTGTGGGGATTATCCAATGAGGTGTTCAGGGTGTGGTTCACAGGAAGGGGCAGTACTATTGTTTTCCAATACTATTGTGTAATGAGGTTGGTAGAGATGGAGAGACGCACAGTGCTAATCGTGGGTGATACCTTTGTGCAAGATCTGCATAGGTATGCCGTGCAAAGAGGCATTGCTGTTAATTTTGGGTTGGAAGGAGTGGACGCTTTGTGGGGAAGTCTCTATGAGTGCAGTTTCGTCGGGATGGTTCACCTTTGCAGATATGTGGCCTCTGTCGCAACTGTTCATGTTGTTGTAGTGCATTATGGAAGTCTACATTTGGGTTACATGTTCTGTGGACGTTTTCTCCGTCACCTGAAGAAGTTGATGAATGCACTGATGCAGATATTTCCCTCTGCCAAGGTCGTTTTCTCATGCATACCACCAAGAGGAGTATGGGAGCATGCCGGTGTAATCTGTCCCCAGCCAGAGCTCAGAAGTTGTCTTATAAACAGAAGCATGTGTGACTTTTTGTGCACTGATGGGATATTCTCCACCCACTATGAGATAATGAAGACGCAAAATATGCACTGGTTCCATGCAAATGGCATATCTTCAAACGCCATTGGCAATGCTATTTTCTTTTACACTGTGCAAGAAGCATTGACCAAAATTCGGTAAAAATGTAAGGAGGAGAAGCAAACAGAAACTCATATAAAGAGAACAACCAAAAAAGGTTGTTTGCAAGCACCGAAAAAAAAACACGAACATTTGTGATGTCATCTTTGATGTCATGTGTGTTATTCCTTGCAGTGCACAGAAATAGCGTGAGTTATGATTGCTTAGCTTACCATAACTGTTTTCGGTTTTACCTGTAACCATAACATTCCTTTAACAACTTTTGTTCACTGATATATATATATATATATATATATATATATATATATATATATATATATATATATATATATATATATATATATTTATATATATATATATATATATATATATATTGCTGTCCTTAAGTTCTTAAGTTCTTTTAAGCTTCCATAGTCATCTTGTAGGCCCTTTTGCAGCTATTAGCTTTTCCTTTCATTCTCTTGACCTGATTTCCCTGGCACGATACCCCTCTTTGCCTCTGCCTGCAGTTGTAGCCCGTTGCATTGTTACTAAGGTGTTCATTTCCGTACCATTTTCAGCACAGGATTCTGTATAGCATCCATCGCCCACTCGTTCTCGCTTGGGATAGGCTTTTTCATTACTTCAAGGCCTTGGTTACCATAAGGCTTACATCCGTCTTTGTGATTCTCTCAATTTGCGTAACTATAGATTTGGTGCCCTGGGTGGCCTGAGGCTCCTGCCGTGGGGATGAGTCTTCCTTCCTCGTCCCCTTTCAGATTGACCCAGAGATTTTGGCCAACAAAGAAGCACATTAGAAGCACTTTTTTACAGTTATCTTTTGAGTGTGTTTTAACCTAGAAAGACTAGGATAACCAAGAGGCATATCCCGCTAGAAGGAACAAGTACTGGTGTCCAACATTTTGATACATAAGGGGAAAAATGCAGACTTCTGAAGAGATCCTAAAGATGTAAGCATACAAGAGTTCATAGCGGAAATCATGCCCTCTTTTTGTGATAGATGAGTCACAGTCGTTCTCTGAAGCCTTTTACTCATACTCAGTTTGATGGATTGTGAATTGGAGTTTATGGAAGAGTGCACGGTCCTCGGATATTATCCCATGTAAATAAGATAAAAGAGGCAGAAGAAAAGGTACTGTTGCATTAAAATAAACATTTGGATTTGTAACAAAGAAGCTTAGCACAATTCATTCTACTGCATTCCCATGCCTTTATGTCCCTCATTTGTGGATCACTCTGCTTCATTTTATTTCACACACTGTGGATACCGTTGAAATAATGTCAGATCATGCAGTAATACCTGGGAAGACAAAAACACACAAAATTGATTTCAGGAAACGGCTCATAGACTGCAAATGCCGCACAGTGAAGGTAATGGAAGCCCCACCAGAAGGACGAATAACCTCTGTGGCCCAACCCAAACCCCAACACTCAGATGAAGCAGATGCTAGTAAAGAAAAGGTATCATTTTATTTTGCTTTCTTTGTTCTTTCAACTATGTCCCATTTACATGGTCTATTGTATACTAATGCAAAAAAGGTATTTGTAGAACATGCCTACTCTAATGTTTTATGTGGCCTTTACTCCCAATTCAGCGGACCGGATTGGGTGTTATTGACCCGGGCCCGAGTTAAAAGCCAGAGCGGAGCGAGAGCCTTTAAAGAGGTCTCCGGGCCAATAACAGTCCATTAGCACCCCGGGTTACCAAAGCGGCAATCCAGGAGGCTAAAAAAAAGGATCTTCCGTCTTAAAACTGGGCCCACGCGCCGTCCCGTTTTGTGAAGGAAAATCCTTCACCAACATGGCTGCCATGGAAAGGGACCCTTTTACTGGCGGCCATTCTGCGCAGAGAGGAGGGTGCGGCTGCGGAGGCGAGTGCTGCCGCAGCAGCAATAAGGTAAGTTGGGGGTGGGAGGAGTCAAAATAAAAAAGGTGACTGGGTGTGGGGGGAAGATGACAGCAGGGGGAGCCGGCCATCAGGCGGCTTGGAACGTGGGCTTATACCGGCGGTACAAGCATGCGTTCCTAGTCACCTGATTGGCTGGCTCCCCCCACCCGGGTGCTAATGCCAGTTAATTCATGTAAAGCATAGAGAGCATGGTAATTGTATTCCACTGTCCACGTTTTGATTTCCAAACATTTAAGAAGTGCATTCACCTGGTGTCCAGGTTGAGGAATATTCATTTGTTTTGATTAATCATGCGACATGCATAAAACATGAATTGGTACTTTTCTTGGGTTTCTACATCTTCAGGGAGGGCATTGAGCACTAGCATGGAGACCAACACGCTCTTACATTGGCATCTAGAACTATTTTTTTGCTGTTCTATTTTTTTTATTTTTTCTTGTTATTATCTGAGCAATTCTGCTGTCAAGTGTGCCTTTTGCCAATGGGTGGTGCTAAGAGCGAGCGCGCTGCTTGGCCCTTTTACAGCTGAAAAGAAACTAAGCAGTCGACCCTCTGTAGCTCCAAGACCAGACATCAGTGTGTCCATGCATGCCCATATATAATGGGTGCAATTCTGGTCCAGCCACATATAGGCATGTGCAGTATGTTCTTACCCCATACACAGCGCTGTGTGCTTCTGGTAGGCCATAGAGGTGTTTCAGTTTAGCTGGTAGGGCATCTGCAAGAGTGTACCTGCTCATGTTCTGGACTGGGCCCTATGTGTGCAGCACACTTAGGAGGCGGACTGCAGAGAGGTGAGATGTTGACAGGTGGCTTGTGTGTTCCGCCTTGAGCAGCAAAAGCAAGTAAAAGACTGATGAGGTGGCAACCTTATCTGATAAAAGGAGTACCTGACTAATATGTACTGTTGTTCACATGCCATGTAGTGTGTTTCTTTGTGTGCATGCATGGTCGTGAACTGAAGGCTCTCCCTAGCATGTCGTACTGTTTCTGGCTCAACATGGAGCACTTTTCTCGGTGCAAAGCGAACCTGGCATAAGACAGTTTTTTGAAAGTGGCATAAGAATGTAAAACTAGCCAGAACATGTTATCTATCTATGCACAGTGTTATGAGGTATGGTATTTTTCTGATGGCAATTTGAAACTAGCATGTGGCATTTTTTGAAAGCCGTGTAAAATAACATGGATGTTTTCTAGATGCAATGTGAAACTGGCTTAGCATCTGTTTGTATTCAGTGGAATGACATGAAGACGTACTTAACTGCTGTATTATGATACAAGAAGGGGGCGAATTCTGGATCAGTGTGAAACTGACAGCATATCTGGTGGGGGACATTTTAAAACTGGCTCGGAGGAACTGTCTATGGGCAATGTGAAATAGTTATGTCATTTTCAGGAACAGTATGATAATAGAAAAGCCGTGTTCTGCGGTCATATCGAAACTGGCAGGTAGTCATTTCCTTTAGGGATGTGAAACTTGTATGCTAATATCTATGTTCAATGTGAAATTGGCATGGACATTTTCTGAGGTTTGTGTGCTTAACTGCAACAGTGCAGAGTTGCTTTTTTTAACACTGGCATGATCATTTTGTGGAGGCATGTCAGTATGCACTTTAAAAAAAAATTGACTGCAGCAAATGTTTGCTTTGAGTCCTGCGTCTCTAGAATTTCATGTTGAAGAATCCAGGAGATCACACAAAATGAACATTAACCTTGATTGGGTGCATTGTAAAGTGATGACAGATTGTGTTCCTGTTCTAAAGTTTCAATAGTGTATTGAAACACATTCCATTGTCTATTTCTCTATGACACAAACATAAACAGAAATATGGTTTTAATCCCAAAAGAGAAAGCGCAACATGTTTAAAGAATGTAAGATGTATTTACAAATTCGAGGCAAAACATTGGTGAATTTACCTTGCTTTTACCAAATCATTTTTCCTGAGCATTTTTATTTTTCGAAATATTGTTCTGTTTTACTCCATGGCTATCGCATGAACGTATTTGCCCACCCTCTTTAATTATACCAAGTGTGCAGGTCCATAGGCTCCGCGTCAGTGATGCAATGATTCTCTTGGCTGAGGATGCAGGTTTTGCTTCAGACGTGCAGGCTAAGCTCATAAACATGCCCTTTATTTCTTTATTGTCTTTATTTTACTGTTAACCTATGTACTTCACTCCCCTTTCCCACTTTCCCCCTGCAATTTTCCCTTCCCCCCTCCCCTGCACTTGCACAATCTCAATGTCACCTGGCCTAGTAAGATCGTTGTCTATGTCGTCCCTCTGTTCTCCCTCCCTTGCTTCGTCGTGCCTTGAAACACTTTTGTATAGGCGCGTTATAAATGCCATATCATATCATATGAAAGGCTTTGTGTTGTGTCACTCGGGGCTCTGCAGACATCGGAAAGATGTATGCACTATCTCACCCCTTTTGCTTTCACTGCCAGAGGGGTAGAGAACATCACCTCATATGGTCCGTGGAATCTGGGTGTGTTCTACTTCCGGACGAAGGTCTGGACATAGATCCATTGTCCTAGTAGCAGAGGTTGGGTTAGGGAGGTGTCAGTCATGGAAACTGCTGTAGTTTCTGTTTTCTGTGTAGGTGGGTGCTATTTGCTTTGAAATGCATCTTTTTGCCCATGTGAGCTGTGTGAGATATTGCTTGAATTCTTCTCCTAGGATAGTGGCAGTTCTGTGAACATCAGATGATCTCCTTACTGTGACAGTGGCATTTGCATGCGTCGACCAGTCACTATTTCATGGGGGGACAGGTGGTGGTCCCTGCTGGGCTGTGTCCGCAATTGGAATAGTGCCAGGGGCAAGCAGTACACACAATTTTTCTTGAGGGTTTTGCATAGTTTGGACGATCTACTCTTTAGAAGGCTGTTTATTTTCTCCTCCATCCCATTTGCCTGCAGGTGGTAAATGGAACACATTTTGTGTTCGATCCCCAACAATTTTGCCATCTCCTTGAACAGCTCATTGAAAAGGTGAGTGCCTTTATCTGATCAGAGGACATCGCACACTCCCCATCACGGGAATACTTCCCTAACAAGGAACTTTGCGGCACACTTGGCATCAAGGTGGGTGCATGGGCCTGCTTCCACCCATCAATAGAATGGACACATCTTGCTCCATTGCACTTCTCTCCCATGTCTGCGTAATCAATGTGCAGTTCATGGAAGGGTCCTATGGGGTAGGGCAATGACCCCCTTAGTGTTCTCAGGGTCATGCCTGTGCTAAATATTTGGCATGTGATACATTGGATCACCATCCAAGTGAGGTGCGCCTGTAGATTGGGACTGAACCAATCTTCCTGGAGATCGGCCACAATGTGTTGCTTAGAACTATGGGCCGGGAAATGTAGCTGCTCAAATACTGTACGCAGGAGCTCAATGGGCATCACTACTTTTCCTGTTGTTTCCTGTTGCCAATGTAAGTCTGTTGGCGTCTCGAGACACCCTTGTTTGAGCCATATATCTTTTTCATCGGGTGGTGCCCTGCACAACAGTTCTATAATTTGTGCTATTGGGATAGTAGTGTATGCGTCTGCTGGCTGGGGTGTCGCTGAGGCAGCTAGGACATATTCTGCACCTCTGTGGATTGGTAGGCATGCTGCTTGTTTGGCTGCCACATTGGTGTCAGCGTTTCCTAATGAGATTTCATCATTGTTTTGAGTGTGAGCTGCACAATTTACAATGGCTACTACAGAAGGCTCTGCAAGTGCTGAGATCAGTGTATTTAGCAGATCAGCATGTTGTACTGGGGAACCATCCACCCTCCTGAAACCCCTTCTTCTCCATCTGGACAGACCTGCATTTACCGTTGTGGTTACATATGCAAAATCAGAATAAAGGGTGACACAGCATCCTTTTGATGCTCTCAGAGCTTCGATTAGCGCTACAAGCTGTGCTGCTTCGGTGGAATAATGTCTAGGCAATGTTTTCATGATGAGTGTTTCATATTCCCCTTCCTCCAACGGTCCCACAGCTGCCCCAACATGCTTTTCCCCAGTCTGTTGGTCAACTGATGCTGACCCTTCAATGAAATACACTTCCCCTTCCTCTACAGCACTGTCTTTTGCTTTGGGAATGTTGTCCCCCTCCCCCTCATATGTGGCGCAGTCATGCTGTTGCATTTCCTCAAGAGTACATGGTTCTGTAATGAATGTGGCTGGGTTCACTTTTACATTGCACCACATGGATGTGGGGAATTGACAAAATGATCTCCTAGGCAGATGCCCTTTGTGTGGTCAGAGTGGACTTTGACCGTTCCAGTATTGCGAATAGCGAATGCTAAACATACAATGTTACTGAACACCCCTATCACAATAGTGGAACTCTTTTCTATAGCGAACGCTGCTCCTGCAAGTGCTTCTTCACAAGCGAGCTGTCCTTGCATAACCGAATCACGTGTGCTGCTGTAGTTTGTCAGAGGCTTGTGCCACATGGAACTTTTCTGTGTCATTACTGCGGTCATGAGGGTGCCATTTGAATGTGAGAACAAGTAAAACTCTTGCGTATAGTCTGGGGTTGCTAAAACTGGAGCTGTTGAAATTACATATTTCAAGTCATTGAAAGCAGTTGCCATTTCTGCTGTCCATTGAATGGTTGTTCCCTTTTTTGGGCTTCCTTGAGACTTTGCAAAAGTGGCCTGGTGTAGGCTGCATAGTCTTGGATACAGACCCTGCAATAGTTACAGAGCCCTAGACAGGTTTGCATATCTTTTTACAGTTGTGGGCTTGGGAATGGCATGCACGGTTGCAGCTCTGTCTGGTATTATTCATTTGCCATCTTTGGGGATGAGTTGGACCAAGTTTGGAGGCACTCTCATTTAAGCCATATATATTTTTCTTTGGTTGGTGCCCTGTGCTGCAGTTCTATAATTTGTGCTATTGGGAGTGTTGTGTATGCGTCTGCTGGCTGGGGCGTCACTGAGGCAACTAAGACATATTCTGCAACTGAGCGGATTGCTAGGTATGCTGCTTATTTGGCTGCCGCATTGGCATTTCCTAATGAGATTTCGTCTGTGTTTTGAGTGTGAGCTGCGCATTTGATGGCAGCTACTACAGAAGGCTCTGCAAGTGCTGAGATCAGTGTATTTGGCAGCTCAGCATGTTGTAATGGGGAACCATCAGCCCTCCTGAACCCCATTTTCTCCATCTGGACAGACCTGCATGTACTGCTGTGGTTATGTATGCAGAATCAGAATAAATAGTGACACAGCATCCTTTTGATGGTTTCAGAGCTTCGATTAGTGTTACAAGCACTGCTGCTTGGGTGGAATAAAATCTAGGCAATCTTTCCATGATGAGTGTTTCATATTCCCCTTCCTCCAACAGTACTATAGCTGCCCCAATATGCTTTCCCCCTGTCTCTTGGCCAATGGATGCTAACCCATCAACATAAAATACTCTTCCCCTTCCTCTAGAGCACCGTCTTTTGCTTTGGGAATGTCGTCCCCCTGCCCCTCATATGTGGCGCAGTAATGCTGTTGCATGTCCTCAAGAGTACATGGTTCTGTAATGAATGTGGCTGGGTTCACTGTTTTAGATCGCACCACATGGATATGGGGACTTGGCAAAATTATCTAATATGCAGATGCCCTTTGTGTGGTCAGAGTAGACTTTGATAATTACAGTATTGTGAACAGCGAATGCTCAACATACAATGTTACTGAACAGCCCATCATAATAGTGGAACTCTTTTCAATAGTGAAGGCTTTGGCTGCAAGTGCTTGTTTGCATGCAAACTGTCCTTGCATAACAGAATCAAGTGTGCCACTGTTGTATGCCAGAGGCTTGTGTCCCATGGTACTTTTCTGTGTCAGTACTGCGGTTATGAGGGTGCCATTTGAACGTGAGAACAGGTCAAACTCCTGCGTATAGTCTGGGGTTGCTAAAACTGGAGCTGTTGAAATTACATCTTTCAAGTCAGTGAAAGCAGTTGCTATTTCTCCTGTCCATTAAATGGTTGTTTCCTCTTTTTGGGCTTTCTTGAGAGTTTGCAAAAGTGGTCTGGTGTAGGCTGCATAGACTAGGATCCAGGCCCTGCAATAGTTCTAGAGCCCTAGTCATTTTTGCATGTCTTTTACAGTTGTGGGCTTGGGAATGGCACGTACAGTGGTAGCTCTGTCTGGTATTATACTTTTGCCATCTTTGGAGATGATTTGTTCCAAGTATAGCACCTCTTGCAAGCAATACTGGAGTTTTTTCTTATTTACCTTGTACTCCTTCTGTGCTAATAGCTGGAAAAGGGCAATGGAATCCTTTCGACAGCTTTGTTCACTGTCGCTGCAGACCAGTAGGTCTTCTACGTATTGAATAATTGTGCTGGGCACCTGAATGTTGCTGACGTCTTTGTGTAAGATTCTATTGAAGATGCTGGAGCTTTCGCAGTACCCCTAGGGCAAGCAATAGTGTTCATATCGCTTTCCTCCCAGTGCAAATGCTGTGAGATATTGTGACTCTTGGGCAAGTGGCACTGTGAAAAATGCATTCTTCAGGTCCACTACATTAAAATGGGTGGCCTGTTGTGGGATGCTTTACAAAATAGATGCCGAGTTAGAGACGAGAGTAAATTCTTTCTGTACAATATCATTAAGGGTCGCAGATCTTGTATCATTCTCCAACTATCCCAATTGTCTTTTTCATTGGATAGATAGCCGTATTGCATGGTGATGTGGAGGGCCCTATGAATTCCCCGCTGTTGTCCCTTGAATCCCTTCTTCTGCTTCTCTCGACAGGGGGTACTGTTTAACTCATGTTAGGATGGCACCTGCTTTCAGTGTTATTTTTACTAGGGTTACTTCTTTTAGCATCCCTACATCATGTGAATTTGTGGTAATAAGGGGGCTCTGCACTTTTCAATACTGTATCATAATGTCACAAGGAATGCAAATCTCCAGTATTATCTCACCATCACTGTTTGCATCTGCAAACAGATCCTCATCTGTTACTTTTCTCAATCGTATGTTGGGGTCAATACACAGCACTGTGGGCCACTGGCACCCATGGATATCTGTTCCCAGTAGCACAATTCTCTTGGCATACACCTGTAATCCCTCCAAATCTAGGGACAAAATAGTACCAGCAACCACCTCAGGGAGTGCTACAGGTCAGAAAACAAAATCAGCAGGTACTCTCCACTCTTTCCTTGTAAGTTGGGGCACTGCTCTCGCAAGCACTCTAATGCCGTAAATAAACATATCTGGGTTCACAGGCATCCCTCTCAGTACCATCTCATTGGCTATGGCATGTATCACTAGCATGGCTCGGAGGGGGCACATGCCAGGGGTCGCACAAACAATACCACTATCTGTAAATGAGATGGTAATGTTTAGTTTGCTGAGCAGGTCTCATCCTAGTAAGTTGACAGGGGAACTTTTGTGATAAAAGAGTGGGGCGTATACCACCTTCCCTCCTATTTGACATCTAAATCTTCTGTGTAAGGAACCATTACTACAGCCCCAGATAACCCCTGCATGGTGAGAGTTTGTACTGATAACAGGAAGTCGCCTTCACTTAGGCATGACTTCTCTGCTCCCGAGTCCACCATAAAGATTAATTGCATATTTCGTCTCTCTGCCCCCACTAGTGGTTCCTCTTCGTGGTGCAAGGTCATTGATAGTACTGGACATGCTAGTGCTCCTGTGGTCTGTCCTAGTCGGGACAGCTCTCTGTCCCTGGGAATGAAAAAGGGTTCCCTCCCACCACTGTGGCTCTCTGATAGGGGGGACACTGCACCGTCATGTGCAGTGGCGAAAGGGTGTCTGTTTCCCTCAGCCTGTGGGTTGGAGCGGGCCTGGTTCTGTTGCAATGTCTGTTTTTGTGGTGGGTGTCGAAATGGGCCAGGGATTTGGGGAGGCAGCAGGGTATATGCTTGGTATATTTCGTATGGGAGGGGGGCGTGGCCGACCGCCATGTGAGAAAGCCGCGCTTCGTAGCAGCTCCGTTGATGCGCTCATCATTTTGCCCACAACCTGCATCCACCTTAAATGAAACTACACCTGCGACCCGAAGATCGCTTCGGTACAGTCGGCTGACCTTCCGACGGTGTTTTGGGGCCGGTGCGTGGCCTCACCGAGGAGAAACGCCGTGGTGTAGGAGGAAAGCGCACGACTCAAAATGGCGACCGCTTGCTGACCGCGGAAGAGACGAGCGCCGGATCGCGCCCAACACAGAGCGGAAAAGGAGGCTCGCCTCGGACTCCGGCTACCAGGGGGAATTGGCCCAGTCGACCGACGGCCGGAGACTGCATCTGCCCCGTGCGCCTCCCCTGCGGTAGAGGCGCACAACGAAGGGCTCAGACCCGGTAACAGCGCTACGAGGTACGGAGTGGGAACAGGGCTGGGGGGACATTCGGCTCGTCGACCGAACCTGCTGCATCATCCCTGAGAGAGGGTGCACTCTACCACCGGCCCTATTGGAGGCCGGGGCGCTCCGGAAGCAAGGGTTTGCCGAGATCATAATCCTCGCCCCCCAGCACCCCAACCCGCCGGCGCCCCCCATTCCAAGCCCGCCCGCACAAGAGATGTCCGCAAAAGGCCCCAGGAACAAGCACAAGCAGACAACCATGGAGGCGTTCGCAGCCACTGGCGCCCTCAAACCAGATGCCGCCTCGACGACCTCGGAGGTAGGACCCTCTGAACCCACGAACTCGCAACTACTGGAAGCCATTACGGCGCTCCAAAAAACCATGGAGGGCAAGATAGATGCCATGGCCATCGACTTAAACCTACTCAGACATGATGTGCGCTCCATTGCGGGCAGAACGGAGGCATTGGAGTCCCAGGTTAAAGAAAATACTGACGCCAAAACTCGCCTCTTAAGAGAGGTAGATGCCCTAGCCCAGAAAGTCAAGAACCTCGAAGACAGGGCGGACGAGGCGGAAGGACGGGCACGCCGCAATAACATAAGAATTATCGGATTGCCGGAGGGGACGGAAGGGAACGACCCCACGAACTTTGTCGAAAATCTGCTGCTGCAAGAGGTCGGTGCCGGCAAATTGTCTCAGGGGTTCACCATCGAGAGGGCGCACAGATCCCTCACTAAGCGCCCACCACCGGGGAACCCGCCAAGGCCGATAATAGCTAAAGTCCTCAATTACAAAGACAGAGAGACTATCCTGGCCCACTCACGGAATGGGGGCCACATTGAGTCTGGCTCCGCCAAAATCGCAATCTACCCGGACTATACCCTCCAAGTCCAAAGGAGCAGAGCCCAATTCGCCCACATCAAGGCCAGATTGAAAAATGCGGGCTTGCGATACATGCTACTATACCCGGCCAGACTTAAGATCATCCATAACAATCGAACGCACCTCTTCGAATCACCGACAGATATAAATGAATGGATGGACAGGGAGCAGATCCCTGACATAGAAGGAAGGCAACGGAAAACAAGAGAAAACGGCACCCCCAAGGAAGCCTAATGAAACCACTTTATCGGGACGTATGCGAAGTAATCTCACCTTGCAGATTGTGGCACCATCGAGTGTCTTGGAGCTGACCGAATGGCACCGCTTGGTATCGGACACTACCAAGGGGATTGGCCCGCACCCCCGAATCTCTTTGGGTATCTAACCCGCCCGTAGGGCACCAGAGGACCGTAGGTCTAATGGAGCAGAAACGGGGATGTCAGGATGGGGGGAACCCCGTTAGACTAGTTCTGTTATTGGCTAACGCCAAGTTCACTGTTTGCAGGGTCGGGAAATTGCCCGTTAGCATCCCGTCCCAGTTAGTTAATGGGAAAGTCCGGAACCACCTTGACCACCACACATCACCACTTCAAACTAGTATTGTTAAGTGCCACCGCCAGAGCAGGCCACTGAACCATACACTGATAGGCCGGGGGGCGACACCACAGGGCAGCCCACCCACGCCCTCACACTCACGCTACACCCATGACTAACGTTGTTAAAGTCATGTCATGGAACGTTAGGGGCCTGAACAGCTACATCAAACAACACAGGGTCCACACCTTCCTCAAACGCCACAAGATAGGAATCGCCCTATTGCAGGAAACCCACCTGAATGCACAGAAACTTGCGGCACTGGCTAAGAGATGGAGAGGAACCCTGATAGGCACCACGTACTCTAACTATGCACGGGGAGTCCTGATATGGATTGCCCCCACCATTCCCGTCAACCTCGCATGCACCCACATCGATAACGAAGGTAGGATGGCCTTGCTCAGAGGCACCATAGACGGCAGAGAATTCTGCCTAGTAAACACCTATGCCCCCAACCATGATGCGACGGTCTTCTTCCGCTCCTTATACACCCGGCTTAGCCCGGACAGAGACGGCACGCTCATATGGGGTGGCGATCATAACTGCACCCTTGACCCGCGTATGGACAGATCGGATAACAAACATACCCGCCCCTCCCCTCCCGCTAAAATACTGAAAGCCCTCTTACATCAATACGCCCTGCTAGACCTCTGGAGGACTCAGCACCCGGAAGAAAGAGGCTACTCCTTTTACTCACCCCCTCACGCGGTCTACACTAGAATCGACAGCCTACTGGTGAGCGAGGAACACTTAGACACATTTGTAGACACGCAATACCTCGCTAGAGTGCTGTCTGATCACTCCCCCATAGTAACCTCCTGGACATTAACGGCACCGCGACCCCCCATACCCACATGGAGACTCAGAGGCGAAGCACTGTTAGACAAGGCTTTCCAAGAACAGATTAGGCAATGCACGGCGAACTATTGGCTGACAAATAAGGACAGTGTCCAACATGTCAGCACGGCATGGGAAGCTTACAAAGTAGTGATTAGGGGGGAGGCGATAGCCACTATAGGGGGGGCCCAAAAGTCTATCACAGCTAAGTTGGCTATTGCTGAAAACGAGCTGCAGCAACTAGAATCTTTGGCCTCCTCAGACCCAGCCCACGTACATAGCATAATCGAACTAAAGAAGGCCTGTCTACAACATTGGGAGGCCCTCGGGAAACTCAGCTACACGAAATACATCGAAAGAAACCACGCCCTCGGTGACAAACCGGGCAAGCTACTAGCGTGGCTCTGCAAGCGGGAAACCCCTAGAATACCTATCTGCCACATGCGCGATGATGAAGGCGTAGACACGTACTCACAAGCAACCATAAACCATATATTCACGAAGTACTATCAGGCCCTCTACACCGACCCCTCACAGCCAACAGACACTGAAATAGGGGATGTATTGGACATCATTGATTTACCACACCTCGAGGAACACGCGGCTGAATCCCTGGAAGGGCCAATAACCCCCGACGAGGTCGCAGTGATCATTAGAACGCTCCCCGCAGGGAAAACCCCAGGTCCGGATGGGCTCCCGGGCGAGTTCTATAAGGCCTACGAAGCCGAACTAGCCCCACTACTTGCCCAAGTCTTCAACGAGGCATACGACACAGGCCGACTACCCAGCACCATGAGAGAGGCAACCATCATACCCCTCTTGAAACCTGATAAAGATGGCGCAGAGTGCGGCTCGTACAGGCCGCTATCCCTACTGAACACAGATAGCAAGATTCTCGCAGCAATCCTGGCCATGAGGTTACGCAGAGTCATCCCGTCCCTGATCCACCAAGACCAGACAGCATATGTGCCCGGTAGAACCATTACGGAAAACCTACGCAGACTGCACCATGTTATCCACAGCACTGAAGGCAGACGGACACAATGTGCAGTAGCATCCCTTGACGCCTCTAAAGCATTTGACTCAGTGCGCTGGAGATGGCTCCTGGCCACCATGTCTAAGATGGGAATAGGGCTCAGCTACATAAAATGGGTCACACTCCTTTACACCAATCCAGAGGCCAGAGTACGCACCAACAGCACCTTCTCACACAAATGGGAGCTTTCTCGAGGAACTAGGCAGGGATGCCCCCTATCACCCATGCTGTATATTATAGCTATAGAACCCGTGGCAGCATATGTGAGACAGGAATACGGGGATGGAGGCATACTAGTAGATGGGGTGAACCATGTGATTTCCATGTACGCCGACGATATGCTCCTCTATCTAACAAACCCCACACACATACTGCCCTACATACTGGAAACCTTAGATAGATTTCACAGATACACGGGGATCCAGATCAACCGGGACAAATCATGCCTATTCCCCCTCGCCGCCTTGAGCGGGAAAATGGCCGGTCAGCTCCCCGATCTTGCCCTAAACTGGGAACCCTCCTCCTTCAAATACCTGGGCATCAGAGTGCACAGAGACCCCAAGACTGAGCACGTACTGAACACAGTGAGGGCAAAGGAAGGCCTGGCAAGGTCAATGGAGTTCTGGAGCAGGCTGCCGCTATCGGTAGCGGGCAGGGTGGGCCTGCTGAAAATGGTGGCGCTTCCCAGACTGCTGTATTTCTTCACCAACGTACCACACAACATACCACGACAATTTTTCAACGAACTACACAGACTGTGCAGAACATTCTTGTGGCAGGATGGCAGGCGTAGGGTCGCCCTCGAAACGATGCAGAGACCGTATGACAAGGGGGGCCTCAGAGTGCCCAACTTCGAACTGTATTACCTGGCCGGACAATTGAAGCACGTGATACAATGGATGGCCGACGAGGCCACTACGGACACTCGCTTGCTACAGCCGCAAGTCCCGCAATTGCTCCTCAGGGACCTGCTATGGTCTGAACCCAAGTCTAAACAACCTCACTCATACCTGATTCTCTTGGGCGTCCAAATCTGGCGGAGGGCCTGCAAGGCTGCACTGATCCCTGACCCCTACTCTCCTCAGATCCCTATAGCCGCCATCATGGCCAACAGACCGGGAAGCCATAGGATAATAAGAGACACTTGGGAACCTTGCGGCGTAGCTACCCTGGGCGACCTGGCGGATGATCAGGGAATCTTAACCTTCGCGGAGTTACAAAAAGTCTCTGGTATCCACACGGGACAGTTCTTACTCCACAATGCAGTGATTAGGAAACTGGTGACCCGCTGGCCACCAACGGATCCGCTAAATACTGGTCACGAACACATTGAGGACCTGCTCGGGGCGGCCGAGGGTGGCCATGAGACCTCAAGAATATATGACACACTGCTAGACAGCGTCACCCAACGAAACCTCCAGTGTAAGGCGGCGTGGGAACAGGAACTAGGATCACAATTCGAAGACAATGAATGGGGGGTCATAATGGGATACCACAGGAAAGTATCCAGGAACGCCAGGTTCCAACTCATCCAATTCTACATTACGAATAGAGCGTATCTCACACCAGACGTCATCTCCAGATTTAGTGGAGCTGTGACCACTGGGTGCCCCAAATGCAACGAAGCCCACGCGGCGATGATACATATGTTTTGGGGATGCCCCGCCATTCAGTCTTTCTGGGCCCAGGTCAAAGCCAAGGTGGCCGAGGCGAACATCACCCTAGAAGTTCATACGCCAAAAGCATGCATCCTCGGCATATACCCCAGAAGCAAGAAGAACAGACCACTCAATAAACTAAAAGACCTAATGTATATACTGGCGAAGAGACGCATTGCAATGAATTGGAAGCGCCCGCGGGCCCCCTGCTTGTTGACTTGGTGGCAAGACCTCCGCAAATGGACGAACGCAGAGACAGCGGTCTGGGAGATGGCGCAGTGCCAACAAAGGCAGGACACCTCAGACGACCTACTACAATGGGTGGAGCTAACGGTTACGCTGTTCAGCCCCAACATGGGAAGCTCCTCTGGCGATGACACAGATGACCCACAACAATCACGTGGATGAACTGGTGGTGTAACACGTTTGGGCCCGGACAAGTTGGGATAGGGAGGGGGGAGGGTGGGATGGGTGTGATTGCACTTTGTTTTTTGTGTATGTTCACGTTGATGACACAATGAAAATAATAAAACAGATTAAAAAAAAAAAAAAAAAATATTTCGTATGGGATTGTTGTGGACCCTTGGGTGGGCCCCTGTGGGCTCCCTGGGTGTGGATTCCTGTAAAACTGTTGATTGTAACCATGGTTGCCCCCTTTTCTGCTGCAGCACTCTCAGGAAAAATGTCCCCACCTTCCAGATGACCAACATTGCCTCTGCCCCCCCCCCTTTGTCCTTGTCCACTATGCCCTCCTCCTCTTTGTCCTCTGAACCCACCTCGTCCTCCTTGTGGCCCTCCTTGCCATTGGGGTCCGGTCTACTGGTCATTTCCTCCCCACTGTCCTTATCCGTTGTCTGTCTATACAACTGCCATGCTGTGTGGCGACTGAGGCGCACCCCTCCTCACCCATCTGTTCTGGAGCCGGTGCCACAGACACCATTGCTACTTTCACAAGTTTATTCTGAACTAATTTCGCTTCCTCTGCCTGTCACCTTTGAATGGTTTCTTTTTCACGCTCTTTGATCCTCCTACAATAGTTCACTATGATACTTTGAATTTCAGGCCAACCTTTTGCTTCCACCCCCGCTTTCTTCTCGAGAACCTTCTGCACTTCCTTGGGGAGCCCGCGTTTCACAATAAAATAGAATGAGGATGTTGATTGGTTACACACATTGCCTGTCTCTGCTCTCCACATCTCCTGCACCCAAAGAATGTACTGTGCAGCATCTACCTCACCCCCATAGTGCATCGCATTATCGATTGTAAATCTGGGTAGTCAGGGAAGGTCCTTTACAGTACATCCCAAACTCGTGCTCTGTTATTGTTAAATGATGCCCCATCATGAGAGTCGTTGCTTAGTGTTACTCCCAGTTACCCCGCCTTCACCCACACTGATTCTGCTTGGTCCCCCACTGCCGGTACCAACAGACTCTTAATGTCTCCTATTGCAAGAGGCACCCCTGCTGTGTGCTTTTCAAACACGTATATCCATTTCCTCACCCCGCAGTAAGGGGGCGAGGGAATTAAGAAGATTGTTCTTAGCATCTGCCCTTACGGGACATAATGTGGGCGTGCTGCACCTTTGTGAATTAGGGGCATTTGTAATTTTGTTTTGACCTTCCCTGTTCTCAGACCACTTTCCTTTTTCTTTGCCAATGATATTCTTCCAAAGCGTTCTCTCAACATTCCCTCCCACAGACTCGCTACCCTTGTTGTTGTAGCGGATGCACCCTCAGCCCCTTCATCTGTGTCATCAGAATCACTCCAATATTCCTTATGCCCTCTGACGAACCCACATTCTCATATCCAAGGCTGTCCGTATTTGGCAGTCAAGTACGTTGACATATGGTCTAACGCACACTTATCAAAAAATCCCTCCCTCCCCCGGCCAGTAGTGGGGCATCCCTTTCCCTTTGGTTTCTGTCACCCATTGGCTGTGGTATTTATTAATTTTGATACTGTCCCCATGGTTGAAGTTTGTTAAACCAATATTCATGCAGCATACTCCCCGTCAGTCTACCCCCAGGAATCGTGTTGTGTGGTGTCGTCAGTACCCTTCGTCACATGCTCATTACAGTCAGTCAACTGTCAGTCAGTGTGGTCACAAAGAAAATTGTATATCAAAAACATAAACCCTTTGACTGCTTTCTTTCCCCAGAGCATCTCCATTCATTCCGTCCACACTCTCTCAACTCACTTCTACGTCACTTCAAACCCGCCTCTCCTGGGCCTCCTCCGTACATATAAAAAAACACTGAAAATAATAAACTAAAATAACAAGCTAAAACAACAACCACTACTTGTTCCCAAGCCCTTTAATTATACGGGGCTCCTAAATTTCTCTTTATTCTTGTTTTCCTGCACTTGTCAGGACAGTGCACTGTGGATGCCACCTTCTCTCCTCATACAGAGAGACTCCCTTTCCTTCCTCTTTTATATTCTTTGTATAACTTAAAAACTCAAAAATGAATAAACAAAATGGTCATACAAATTCTAACAATTAAAAGATGTCAGTCTGTCTATTCACTTTCACTCATCGCATGTTCACCTCTTTCATACTGCTCCATACCCACACTCGAACATTGTTATCTCCTGCAGTCTGTACTCACATGTCCACGTTCTTGCAAGAGCCTCCGTGCGCAGGTAATCCACAACAGGTCTGGGCCTCTCCCTGGAGCCATACCCAGCTCCAACGAGCAGACAGGACTGTTGTTAAAATGGCACCCACAAGGACCACTTCTGCTGCATACGCGTATTAGGGGACTAGTTACTGTAGGTGTGCACGACCCTTCCGGAGAGGCCACCTGGATATCGCTGCAAGTACGGGGGCTAAGGAATCCCGTCACAGGGGTCACCAAATGAAGACAAGGCCCACTGAACGCAGACTCCAGAGTAAATACACCCCGCTAGGGAAATAGGCCAAGAGATAGCTTTGCAAGGATAACAAGGTTTATTCGTACAAAATACAAATGCCAGCAAAGAACTCTGCTGCCCGAGTGCACTCTTTTCTTACATTAGCAAACAATTGACTTATAACTCTAGAATATGTCACACTATAGATACAGTTCGGGGCATTGGATTGGTGGAAGCCAACACATGGGCTTGCTCCATAGGGGATGCCAAGCACAAATTGGTTGGTTCTTCTGTGTCGCTCTGGCTCCACGTGGGTTGGCTGGGCTCATCTTTGCAGTGAAGGTCAAGCCATGCATAAACAACACTCTATTTAACAAAACTATTTATTTATTTATTTATTCTTAGCTTTATTTGGTTTAAAATATATACAAACCTTTAGCCATATTTCTAACACATACATTAACATTGGTCTGTGTAGTCATATCTTACTTCACTGTTCTGACTCAATTACTGTTTCATTTTGTTTTTTAAAAATTATTACTAAAAGTTTTACCAAAGCCAAAGCTGGTGAGATATGGTTTCCTCTCAGAAGTTCAAACCACTAGTCTTCTGTTATT
Source organism: Ambystoma mexicanum (assembly GCF_040938575.1). Taxonomy (NCBI): domain Eukaryota; kingdom Metazoa; phylum Chordata; class Amphibia; order Caudata; family Ambystomatidae; genus Ambystoma; species Ambystoma mexicanum. The sequence goes on from NC_090923.1 coordinate 1,421,454,247, forward strand.
CTCCATTTGTTACACTTTGTAAAGTCATCCATAAGGTTCCCTCTCTTATCGTCAATTGCAATACATTTTAGCCCAAGGTGCTTTAGAGATTCCACCATATGTTGGTCCTCGCACAATCTGCAATGGTTTGGTAACAGATTGTTCTTTCTCTTGCTGAGTAGTTCACCTGTTGGGAACAAGTTAAATCTCATCATATAATCTCTAAGGAACCAGTTTGGTAGTTGCACAAGGTATCTCGGTAGGGTGTTGAGCTTTCTTGCTTCAATAAACTAAACTAAACAACTGAACCAGACTATTAATTTATTATGGCAGGCACCGGGCCGGCACAGGAAAGGGGTGCCACAGAGAGGGGAGGATGAAATACATTCATGCTGACCCATACATTCAGGGCTATATTGATGCGGCGGTCACCGCACAAAGTGTCTCCACTCTGAGGATTGATCTTTGATTTACCCTTCCCAGTGTCTCATGTCACTGGAGACGTCTGTTGTTGCTGGGGGAAAATACAGTCATATGAGCTTTAGATCTGTAGCAGGCATTTTATGGAGGTAAGGACCTAGGGGTCGGATTCTTATCAGAGAGCAACGGGCGTGGGGGTCGGGTTGGTGGTGTGTGACCATCAACGGTTGGGCTGGGTGGGGGCTAGAGGTCTGATGCCAGGCGGGTGGAGATGAATGGGCCCAGCCTGGGCCTCGGCATTGTCTCACGCTCAGTGTCGAGCTCATTCCTAGAGGCAATAATACACATTTGCAACACTGAAGGGATGAGAGGGAAATGGACTTCTGTGGGAACAAGGCTCAAGCGGAGATAGCACGCTGTGCAGCGACAGGGCCTGGTGACTGTTAGGCAGAATTATATGCAGTACCCTTTGGGAACACCACACACAATTAAGACAAGTAACAGTACAAATTCACCTTTGGTACAAGCCTGTACTACACAGTAAAGTGTTAATATACAAATATACAAGAATATACAATAGGCAAAAATGTTGATACACGTATTTACAGTCCTAATACGCTCACTTACTCTTGAGATACGTCTGGCTGCTCACCCATCGCTACATAAGGGGAAAAATACAGACTTCCAAAGTGATCCTAAAGCTGTAAGCATGCAAGAGTTCATAGCGGAAACCCATGCCCTCTTTTTGTGATCGATGAGTCACAGTCATTTTCTGAAGCCTTTTACTCATACTCAGTGTGATCGATCATGAATTGGACTTTTTTGAAAGAGTGCACGGTCCTCAGATATTATCCTATGTAAATAAGATAAAACAGGCAGAAGAAAAGGTACTGTTGGATTAAAATAAACATTTGGATTTGTAACAAAGAAGCTTAGCACAAGTCATTCTACTGCATTCCCAGGCCTTTATGTCCCTCATTTGTGGATCACTCTGCTTCATTTTATTTCACAGACTATGGATACCGTTGAAATAATGTCAGATCATGCAGTAATACCTGGGAAGACAAAAACACACAAAATTCATTTCAGGAAACGGCTCATCAGCCCTATAAATTACTGCAAATGCAGCACAGCAAAGGTAGTGGAAGCCCCACCAGAGGGACAAATAACCTATGTGGCCCAACCCAAACACCAACACTCCGATGAAGCAGATGCTAGCAAAGAAAAGGTATTATTTTATTTTGTATTTGTTCTTTCAACTATGTCCCATTTACATGGTCTGTTGTATACTAACGCAAAAGGTACATGTAGGACATGCCTACTGTAAAGTTTTTTGTGGCGTCAAGACCCGATACGGCGGGCCAGATCGAGTGTTAAGGCCATTAGCACCCCTGGTTACCAAAGGGGCAACTCGGGGTGCGAAATAAAAAAAGGATGTTCCTTCCTTTAACGGGATTCGCGCAGCATCCGTTGTACAAAGGAAAATCCTTTATCAGCATGGCCGCCATGGAAAGGGAAGGCAGGGCTCCATACAGAGCCCTTCTTCCCTTTCCATCGTGGCCATTCTGCGCAGAGAGGAAGGTGCGGCTGCGCTGCAAGTCCCACCGCAGCCGCAATACGCTAAGTTGGTGGTGGGGGTGATTAAAGAAAATGGGAAGCGGGTGGGGGGGAGATGGCTCCGAGGGGAGCCGGCCGTCAGGCGGCTTGGAACACAGGCTTACAACTGCCGGTTCAAGCCCACGTTCCTAGCTACCTGATTGGCTGGTTCCCCCCACCCGGGAGCTAATGTCAGTTAATTCATGTAAAGCATACAAAGCCTGGTAATTGTCTTCCAATGTCCACGTTTTGATTTCCAAACAGTTAAGAAATGCATTCACCTGGTGTCCAGGTTGAAGAAAGTTAATTTGTGTTGACTAATCATGCGACACGCATAAAACATGAGTTGATACTTTTCTTGGTTTTCTATATCTTCAGGGAGGTCCTTGAGCACTAGCATGGAGACCAACGCGATCTTACTTTGACATCTAGCAATATTCTTTTGTTGCCTATCTTTTGTATTTTTTCTTGTTAGTATCTGAGCAATTCTGCTGTCAAGTGTGCCTTTTGCCAATGGGTGGTGCTAAGAGCGAGCGCGCTGCTTGGCCCTTTTACAGCTGAAAAGAATCTAAGCAGTCGACCCTCTGTAGCTCCAAGACCAGACATCAGTGTGTCCATGCAAGCCCATATATAGTGGGTGCAATTCTGGTCCAGCCACATATAGGCATGCGCAGTATGTTCTTACCCCATACACAGCGCTGTGTGCTTCTGGTAGGCCATAGAGGTGTTTCGGCTTAGCTGGTAGGGCATCTGCAGGAGTGTACCTGCTCATGTTCTGGACTGGGCCGTATGTGTGCAGCACACTTAGGAGGCGGACTGCAGAGAGGTGAGATGTTGACAGGTGGCTTGTGTGTTCCGCCTTGAGCAGCAAAAGCAAGTGAAAGGCAGATTAAGTTGTAATCATATCTGATAAAAGGAGTACCTGTCCAATATGTATGGTTGTTCACATGCCATGTAGTGTGTATGTTTGTAAGTATGAATGGTGGGGAACTGAAGGCTCTCCCTAGCATGTGGTACTGTTTCTGGCTCAACATGGAGCACTTTTCTCGGTGCAAAGCGAACCTGGCATAAGACAGTTTTTTGAAAGTGGCATAAGAATGTAAAACTAGCCAGAACATGTTATCTATCTATGCACAGTGTTATGAGGTATGGTATTTTTCTGATGGCAATTTGAAACTAGCATGTGGCATTTTTTGAAAGCAATGTAAAATAACATGGATGTTTTCTAGATGCAATGTGAAACTGGCTTAGCATCTGTTTGTATTCAGTGGAATGACATGAAGACGTACTTAACTGCTGTATTATGATACAAGAAGGGGGCGAATTCTGGATCAGTGTGAAACTGACAGCATATCTGGTGGGTGACATTTTAAAACTGGCTTGGAGGAACTGTCTATGGGCAATGTGAAATAGTCATGTCATTTTCAGGGGCAGTATGATAATAGAATAGCCCTGTTCTGAGGTAAATTTGAAACTGGCAGGGGGCCATTTCCTTTAGGGATGTGAAACTTGTATTATAATATCTATGTTCAATGTGAAATTGGCATGGATATTTTCTGAGGGTTGTGTGCTTAACTGCGACGGTGCAGAGTTGTTTTTTTAACACCGGCATGATCATTGTGTGGACTCATGTCAGTCTGCACTTTCTTTATAAAAACTTGACTGCAGCAAATGTTTGCATTGAGTCCTGCGTCTCTAGAATTTCATGTTGAAGTATTCAGGAGACCACACAAAATGAACATGAACCTTAATAGGGTGCATTCTAAAGTGTTGGCAGAATGTGTCCCCGTTCTAAAGTTTCAATAGTGTCTGCATGGTTCCAGTATTGAACCCATTCCATTGTCTATTTCTCTATGACACCAAGTTTTAATCCCAAAAGAGAAAGTGCAACATGTTTAAAGAATGTAAAATGTATTTACAGATTCTAGGATAAAACATTGGTGAATTTGGTGGCTGGCACACATGTCGTTGGGGCATGTTGGAGACTGTTTACAACTTTGCCAGCCATTTTATTTTACCTTGCTTTTACCAAATCATTTTTCCTGACCATTTTTATTTTTCGAAATATTGTTCTATTGCACTCCATGACTATCACCTGAACGTATTTGCCCACCCTCTGTAGTTGGACCGAGTGGGCAGGTCCATGGGCTCCGTGTCAGTGATGCGATGATTCTCTTGGCTGAGGGTGCAGGTTTTGCTAGGCTAAGCTCATAAACATGCCCTTCAAAGGCAATCAACTTTTTGTCATAAAAGCGGACGAGTCTTCAGAAACATTCGAAGAGTCCAAGGTCACTGGAAAGTCCCTCGTGATGGCTATGAGCATTTTTACGTAGCCAATGTATTCATTGAAATGTATTCCACGCGTTGATGCTTCATTTTAGCCCGAAGACTTTGAAAGGGATTAATTGTGACATTTTCAAAATCTTCTGGAAATGGAACCATTCTCGGCATAGCCAGAAATGGCTGTGCTATGAGCAAGAGAATGGGGGGTTGAGCTGCCTATTCTGGATTTTTAAGATTATAATTCAGCTGCTTTGACCAACTGACTGAAGTCAGTCCCTGAGCTTGACCAGGCAGGCTTCCAGGCTTTTGCAATCCTTACAAATTAACAGGCGCATTGCAGTGAATTTAAATTGGGAGATCCTCGGCATTTCAAAGAAATCTTTCTGACATTCTCAGGGCCTCTGATGAAAACATGGCATAACACACACGGACAAGTGCAATTTGTCACAATGAATTTACTCATTTATGGTCTGATCCGACCGATTCTGAGAGTCACTTTCAGAGATGGAATCATTAGGTGCCGAATGTATATAACCTCTAACAATTATGTGAGGCTGGATCATTTCTTGCGCTGGAGCAATTAAGTAGCCATTTTAATCTCTCACAGTAACACTTTTTTTTAAAATACATATTTACAAATTAGAATACATTTCAACATTCCCGATTCCTTTCATTGAAGGATCCTAGTGCAATATTACATTTACATAGGGCGCACAACTGACCTGGGAATTAGTGAATTCTGGAGCATTTCAGATCATTGATTGAGTCTCCTCAATATCTATTTTCTAATCGGAGGCTATCCTAAATACCAACATGCACTACTAGATCTTTGAGATCGGCTTAAGAGCTTCTGAGGAATATATCACTACAAATAATTATTTAAAACTTCCAAGAGTTTTTTCAGACAGCCCGTGCAGAGTAAACACCCTGAGTCATTGGATATAGCAACTATGGGAAAGATAATATGGCAAATATTGGACCGTGTGCACATTTGGGGTGAAGTAGAGAAACTACTGAAAATGGCAGTGAGCGATCGATGCTTTGGTGAGTCGCCCTCTACATCGCGTTTGTTCCAAAACAGAGAGATTTTGGAATTTATTGAAGTTGGTTTGGTCTTCGAATTTGATGCCCACTTCATACCCATTAATAAACTTCCCCATGCCCAACACAGCCTCACTTCTATCTGCTGCTGAAAGAACATCTGAATGTGTGCATTTGTGATTCCCACATGGAGGCAATGCTCAAGGTGAACACTGTTGGCTTCCCACTACTTGAACAGTCGCATCGCCTATATTTAATAATCACACCTGCACCCACTGCTTTTCAACATGGGCTTCACTCAACTCCTGTCCCGCTTCTGCGTGCAGCGGATTGACCACTGCGGCCCCCTTACAAGGCTCGCCTTTAATGCCCAAGACCCCTGCCTGGGCCTGTCTGGGCTTGCACGGCACTGTCGAGGCCACTAACCATCTGTACTGCAGAGAATTATGCTGTACAACACACCAGCCCGCTACTCCTTCATAGAAAAACATTGCCTGATGATGACCGCATCCTAATTCCAACTACCTCAACAAGGTAAACAGAGCTATGCCCCCATCCCTGGTGCACTTGACACCTGACTTTGTTCCATCGCCTGCCCGTAGGTGCCCCGACAGTGCATCAGCAATGTATAATCATGCCCGCAGCCGCCCAACCTGTGCGACTGCAGCTACCGGCTGCCTCCTTAATAAACCCATCTGGAGACAGCCTCAACTACCCCCTCCAATGCCAAGGCTCACCATCCTTCCATTGTGCCTTGCACCAATCCATCTCTGCATACCTCTGCAGCCCCCTTATACATCTGCACATCATGCCCAGCCCCCATCCCCACTGGTCAGCAATCCAGCCTACCTCATTCCTCCCGCCCTCCTCTTTCCAATATCTAGCCAGCTTTTCCTCAGTGTAGACCCCAAGCCTTTAAACTGGACCAAAGCTATGCTTGACCCCAACTCCCAACCATGGGGCATAAGTCTGCCGGCCCACACTGCCTATCTTCGGACCCCTATCTATTCACCTCAGGAATCACCACCTACGGTCACACACCTGCATGTCCAGCACTCAGAGAGGTTGCCCCAAAGGCTCCTGCAGCGTGGCCACTTTGCCACATAGGCCCGCTGCCCAGCTTGTACCCAAACATGACACAGCAGAACTACACAAGCCTTGGCCTCCTGGCAACCTGCCTTTCAACCATGTGAGTATCATCTCTGCACTCAACTCCACAGCTAACCCACCAGCCACCGTAGTAGAGCTCACTACAAACCCTGCCACCATGCCCTCTCACCCGCTAGTGTAGACGCCTCCCTCTTGCCAACTAGCCTGCTCAATCTCAGCAACAGCCCACAGAACTTGGACCTGAAAAGCACACCCTGCCACACTCTGTACACCCTGGTCACACCTGGCGAGGCCAACCTGTCAGGCCCTCTCCAAAGCCATGCCTCTGGCAGTAATCCACAGCTCACAGTGTCTGCAGCTCACACCCAGAGCAACACCACCTGCCACACGGGCAACCCCCAGACACTAAACAATCCTAAGAATGGCACCATAGGCCAAGTGCCACCTAACCCTAGCAAACACCTATCAGCTCCTACCACTACACCACTTAAGGGTACCACAGTGAATGCCACCTCCATCCCTGCCCACCTCTGGACATCCTAGACCTTATCGTGGCCAACAATCTCGACCTTCTAGCCACTTCTCAAACTTGGCTTCACTCCGCCTCCAGCCCAGCTCTCCTCCTTGTCCATCCTGCCTGGATTCACTGACCTCAGCAAAGATAGACAGGATGCTAGAGGTGCAGGAGAAGCTATCATTGCAAGAGAGATCCTCCCTATCAGAGAAATCTGCACCTCAACACCACCTAATGGTGAACTTCTCTCTGCCAAACTCTAACTTTACCTGACTTCTACCATTACAATGCATCTGGTCTATCACACTCCAGGCCCATTGTCATTCTTTGAAGAGGACCTCATCCATGTCCTTTCCACATTAAGCCCACCTCTAAGACTCTACTCCTTGGTGACTTTAATCTATGCCTCTACAACAAGGACAACACCAACACAGCGTCTCTTGCCAGCTCCCTTAGGGCTCTTGATTTCTCATCAATAATGGTGCTGGATTTTAAGGCTCTCCTCTGGTGGTATTGGGTGATTTTTGTTTGGATTAATTCTGCTCCTTGTCCGTGTAGTGATTTATGGCTGGCAGAGGACCTTGAAGTTGATGCCTTTTCTTTAATGGTTGCCAGAGTAGACTTCTTAGGGCTGCTGTGATGTTGTCTCTTCTATTTAATCTCAGGAGTAGTCTTGCTGCTTTGTTTGGTAAGCATTGTAGTTTTTTTGGTGACACATTCCCAGATATAGGCTATTTGCATAGTCTATGCTTGATAATACCAAGGAGATGATTGTTGCAAGGGGTGTACGTGTTTTCTGACTGTCTGTAGGTAATACCACAATCTGAAACAGACTTTGGTCATCTCTCTATCGTGAGGATGGAGCAGCACGTGTTCATTTTTATGCAGGGAAAAAGGGGTAATGCATCTGCAATGTTCCAAATCCTCAATCTGCTAATTTATTTATATATTTATTTGTTTTTACATTTATAAAGCGCACTAAGCTCATGGGTATCCAGGCGCTAGGTACAGGTTATTCAATAAAGTCAGGTACCTAGAGTCAAACAGTCAGGGGTCGCCAATCAGTACAGAAAGGGGCCCTGGGAGAATAGCAGTGCGCACATGCACCAAGTTCATATGAGCTTTGGACACTCCCCGGTTGCCACGTGGAACTGAAACAATTTCCTTCCCCCAGCATTGGGATCAGGGACCACTCTCACTGCCCCTCTGATGCCTGGGCTCCTAATCCCGCAATGGAGTGAGCACTTGTTTACACAATGTCCGTAGCAAGTTTTTTGCCTGGCTTCAGCTCGCGGTAGGCACGGCTCCCTCGCTGTGCTGCAGCATTTCTCGCTCAGCCGGTTAGCAATCTGGCACGTCGTGCTCCTCCTCGCTTCTGGTCCAGTGGTCCTCAGTATGAAACAGATTCCCAGCTCGCTCACTATGCTGTTTAAAACCACACCTTTTATTGTCTGCATATTGGTCAACTGAAGTCAGGTGTGGATGATTAAAATGAATGGCCTGACTCTGGCTGACTTCCCATAGGAAGCTGTTCCCTGTTGATCCCTATGTGAAATCCTCCTTCCTCTTTGCTTACTCTTCTTCGTCCCAGTGATTGGAGAGGTGAATATGGGGTATGAAGGTAAGTGACCCAAGACTAAAGAGGAGAGGGTTCTGGCTTGAATAGGAGAAAGGGGTAAACCTTGAGTCTCAAGCTTGGGTACTTTCCTCCCATTTCCCTGCATTCCCTTCTCTTTGTCAGTGTCTGAGGTATTGTTGGCCAGGTTGTTCTCTGAGAGTTTGTACACTCCTTTATGTTTTCTTACTGGGAGTGGAGGAACTGGGTGCAGTGATTGGGATAAAGGGGCAAAACCGTGGGAATACCATTTGGTTTTTCAAACTATCCTGAAAAATTATTTTACCAAAAGGACTAAGCCCACCTGTGTTATGGAATCAATGGGCCTCATTACACGGATGGCGGTAAGGGTTTACTGGTACCGGTATTTTACCGGTACCGGTAAATCCTTACCGCCTTACTACGAGGTCCCTTTGCGGGTTGGGGAATTTAACTCCTGCCTTTTGCAGGCCTTAAAAACCAACCCGCAAAGGGACCGGGGAGCTAATTACGGTACCGCAATTTGCGGTACCGTAATTAGCGCCTTCCCCATTCCCATAGAGCCCTATGGGGCAAAATTGGGAATGGGGAAGGAAAATGGTGGAAGGGGGAATTACCGCCCTGCCAACCTTGGAATAGGGCGGTAATTCCCCTTTCCACCGAGGCGGTGCCGGTATTTTACCGGCATGAACCATGCCGCTAATAGCGCCATGGCTCACCGCCATCCGTGTAATGAGGCCCCATATGTCTTAAAATTAGCTAGCCCTCACTAGAAGATTAAGAATTGGTTCAAAATTGAAGTTGATTGTCTAGGCCTTTTGAAGCTTGAGTAAATGAAAAGATTAAATAAATTAGACAGTCCATTAATTTCTCAGGAGATAATATGTCAATGTCATTTTCAGGGTGAATTTCAACAAAAGGCCCAGACGAGAAATGTGGTGCTATACACTCAAGAAGATAGCACAGTGGTCGCTGCGCCAGAGAAAAATGCCTTGGAAGAAGCCTCAGTCAGATCAGGGTGTGGCTTTAAGACAATCTGGAGAAGAATGTGTGAAGTCTTCACAAGACGTGTACCTAGGCCTTGCAGAAACGAGGAGACAAATCCCGAACAGAACATGGCGCGCCCGTTCAGAAGGAGGCCATTTTCAAAGAACAACAGAATTGCTCCTGCCATCCGCAGCTCCTCAGTTTAGCAGCACATTTTAACATGTGTTCCCCCCTTTTGTACAATTCCCACCTTGCCTCCCTTGTGTTCCTCACGTCTCTTGCTCTGCCTAGTGCCCCTTTTTGTTTCATGCAGACTCCTCTGCATGAATCCACTTGTGTTTCTTTTGTTGTGATTGCTATTTTTTTGTTTTTACACAAAAGCAATATCATAGAATTGTATTTTATAGTAAAAGAAAAATCAGATGGTAAAAGGATAGTTGGTATTCAGTTTTGAGGTCTTTGACATGATAGTTGAGGACCTTGGGGTGTTTATCCATAGTTTACATTTAAAGGTCACGGTAATTCTGACCATACAGCAGTCGTCTCTCTGCCAGCATTGTCCATGCCCCTGTTTGCCGGTCTGCTTTGCTTTTTGTCCTGCAGGTTGATAAGTAATAAACAGTGCTTATTCCTGCTTCCGTAAATCCACAATATTCTCTACACCTCACCCTGATGCTAATTAGGTAACAAGATATTGCAGAAGGTGGAGGCAGTGTTAAGAGATGGTTTTTCAAGACCCTGAGGCGCAGGACGACAGCCTGACACATATAGAGCAGACATGTTGGAATGCAACCGTTCCCAGTATAGTCTAAGGAGAGCTCTTATGTGATGTTATGCAACCACATGTATAGCTTGTTTGTTTTGTAGATGCATTTCTTAATTTGAATAAATATAGACATATTGTAAGATAAAGTTTTCTCAGCTCCTTTCTTTGTATGTTTCAAATGTAACTCACTTTGCAGTAATCGTTGCATACATGTATCTATTCTTCAAAGCCATTACCAAAACCATTACATTTAGACTCGCCCACCCATAAATTATACCTAGCATTACATTAAAACAAGTGTTTCATGATGTTCCCATGATAATGCATATGGCAGTAAACATTCATCCAGACATTCTATGCCATTCTTTGAATACTGACAGGGGTTACACCTTTTTGCAAATCCTACACATCATAGGGTGAGGCCTGCCTGTGCCTTGCTCCACACCTTGCGGCAAGCATCTAGGGCCCTAAGAGTGATACATCAATAACCGTTTGTCCATATTCCTTGTCCCAGAATAGACAACATGGGCTACCCGGCCTACCGAGGCCCTTTCTGCCAAGGTGAATTTTCCATAAATACTTTGCCGTTGTCCCTGTTAAGGACTCCACCTTCACCCAAAGGCGGTATACAAAGTATCCAAACCAGCCATCTCCTCCTGCCCCCTGAAGTGGATTCACACACATGCAGATCTGAGGCTAGACTTCCTCTCCCACCCCAACAAGCGCAGGCATAGCATGTCCTGCTGAAGTGGACGCTGTCTCAGTGAGCACCACACAATCTCATATTCACAAGACTAGGACATTGCAGTGCACTGATACCAACAGCCATTTACTTCAAGGTGGGACATTTCCTTTTTGTTTTCTCTTACACATGTAGGAACCAATTCTAATTTATTAAATGAAGGCTGAGTTGGGGGCTTGCCAAGCATGGAGGGTGGCAGGGCACATAAAGAGAAGAGGCATCCTGTTGAGACTTGTATCTATGGCCTCAAACACATTATGGAGCACCATCATAAGAAACATAGCAGACGTATGCTCCATTTTCTGCCTGTGCATTCTCCCAATTTACCTCGGGCTCAGGCAAGTCCTGTTACAGTCCTCGGTTCTGTGCCAGCTCCTGGGCTCACTGATTATGTTTCTTTGCATTGGCCTGCTCTTAATCCTCGGGCTCTGTCTGTTCCTGTGCTACCTGCTCCCTATCCGCTTTCTGTGCCAAGATTGCAGTTTACTCATGCACCATAATCATGTCACAGAGCTCCCTGACCCTCTGCCAATTTCCATTACCCTCCAACAGATCAAGAAACTCATTGATAGTTCTGTCAAGTGTTCTTTGTCAGTTACCCTGCGTCAGGGAGAAAGGCCTCCAGCCAAACACCCCACCCTGACTTTTGATGAGGCTGAGGGGCCAGGACTTGATAGGTTCACAATGTCCTCCAGCTGCTATACAGCAAGGGAGTTCATGGAAGAGATTTGGGATTATATGAGGGACAACTGGCCTACCTCTGACATGGTTAAATTACAGCAGTCTCCCCCTTTGGCTGGCCTCCATTTTATTATAGCATTGGTCTTGACTAGCGAATGGAAGGAACCATCCCTTAGCAATGTTTGACCCACATACAGTCCATCTCGGGTGCAGATGAGGACTACCCAGTGCATATCAGAAGAACAGCTGTTTTGTTTGAGGATGAGCTACTTTTTTGTGTGATTGACAGAAGAATTGCAATCACCAGAAGATGTTCCCTTTTGCAGTCAGTGTATCTACTTAAGCCACTTATGTCAAAGTCCAGGATTTTTGCTCAGCTATTTTATTGAGAAACGTTATTAAGAAAACAACAAACCAGATCCTGTACAAGAGAATTCCCTCTGTCCCACCACTCACCTTTCACTCCCACCACAGTAAGTGCCTACTTAACAGATATTGTGTGCCACAATACACATCATAACACATTTTCAAACCTCAAACCATCCCAACAAATTCAGTCCAGTGGGACAAACTAAAGATAGTTTTGCTCAGTTGCTTTGTGTAGCATCGGCACCTAAATTTTGTAGAACAGTATTGCTCTATCCTGTAAAATAAAGGGCTGACGTTTCATTACAACCATTTCTCACCCTGGATTTCGCCACATGACTTTCTTTGGGGAAAGACTTACCTAACAGCTGGGGAATACACAACTTGGCATCCAACAGTAGTTTCAATATCAGTTTCTAGTCTGATAAAAGTGTTGTCTCCTCCTCTTGATTGAGAATAGCCTGTTAGGATACAGGTACAGTGTTTCGGCCAGGCAACAAAAAGTTCAGGTTGAGGAAAACCACTTGCACGTACCATTGTGAGAGCATATTGAGGTTTGCACAGGAGAAGGTGCATGTATTGTTTTTAGTTAGGCTTGATACTCACATATAGCAACAAACAAATGAAGGTTCCAGTTGCAGAGGTTATAGATAGGTCAGTATAGGCCCTATGTTTAGTAGCTGTATCCAAAGCTATAGTTTGTAGTGAGATGTGCGGGAAGAGCTGAAACAGGTGGAAGATGGAGTCATGAAGGGACTGTGGTAGAAGTGAGGTCAGTGTGTTAACATGGCAGAGGTATCGCCATATTCGGTGTTGAGGCCTAGTACACCATGAACTGAATAGAATGCAGGCCTTGATGTGGAGCTGTGGCTCTGTTTAGCTCTGCTCCGAAACACGAATCCCCTTTCTCGTTCCCCAGTAGGGAGGTGTTATAAAGAAGAACTCCATAAGGCAGCAAGTACATTCACACAGGTTGCTTTATTAAAAATGTTACTTAAAGATGACTCAAGAGTGAACACACCCTGACACAGGGCCCTACCATGCAAGGGCCAGTAACTGATGACTGAAGCGCCTGCCTGGTGCAAAGATGAACACAGTCACAGTCAGATAATGCCACAACCACAATTCCTCCATAACCACTTGCACTCGGATACACACTCACAAAAGAAAGAAATCACTTCATACATGCCCATTCACGGTCACACACACCTTCGCCTTGTTATTAACAAAAAGGTGCAGCATCGGGATGAAAGCTAATACGCATCCGAGCGTACAGGTGAGATGAAATTCTGATTTCTTTTTAAAAATACCCCTCGACGAACCACTCATCACAACTCCAAACCACAACTTCTCATCCTGAACTACTGGCCAGACAGCCCAGGATCCATTCAATTCACAATGGGTGACAAAAGTAACCAAAAATGCTCTCTTCACTGTGCGGATACTCTGTATGAGAATGCCAGGCCACAAACCGGACTAACTCAGCACAATACTAACACTGTTCCTGCCACAGGAGAAAAACCTGCTTAACCCAGCCGTAGAGGCAAAAAAACAACTTTGACAGAGTACCTGCAATATCAGGCCAATCACACAAGTCCAGAGTCATCAAGATCAGAAACAGTTGAGGAAGAGCAAACCCAAAGCGAGTAATAACAATATTTGCAAGCAGGGCTCAACCGAATTACAGCTGCTTCCATCAGTCAGCTTAAAGATGACACAGTTAAGTAGCAGAGCCCCATATAGGACCCACTGACACCCCCCACTCAGGCTAGCTCTCTCCAACTCCCTGAGCTGGAACACTCTTTACATACAAACATTTCAGGCACTCATCAAAATTCTCACTGTGACATAATCACTCAGGGATACAAGGAAACGGGATATAAAACCACCTCCTTTCATTCAAAAGCAAAAGTATATGTCTGAATCAAGTGCACGCAAAACCAGAGTCGTCCAGTCCAGAACTAACACCCGCGGAGCTTGATCCTGCCATGACCAAGCACAAACCTGCCAACTCGAATGGGCTACAGACACCACCAATCTCAACAAACATAACATAAACCAAACTCTTTCGACCTTGGTCTGCCACCCGCAGTCACATGACTACCACTCCCGAGCACAAAACCACTGTCAAGAGTGAACCCACCCTAACACAGGGCCCTACCATGCAAGGGCCAGAAACAAATGAATGAGACGCCTGCCTGGTGTAAAGATTAACACAGCCACAGTCAGGTAACGCCACAACCACAACTCCTCCATAGCCGCTTCCACTGGGGGTACACACAAAAGGAAAACATCACTTCACAAATGCCCACAGAATTCACCATCACACACACCTTCCCCTTGTTAAAAATAAAAAGGTGCAGCATGAGGATGAAAGCTAATACCCACTGAAGCATACAGGTGCGATGGAATTATATTTTTTTTAAACACCACACGAAGAACCACTCACCACAACTCCAAACCACAACTTCTCATCCTGAACTACTGACCAGATAGCCCAGGATGCATTCAAATCACAGTGGGTGACAAAAGCAACCAACAATACTTTCTTCACTTTGTGGGGACACTGTGTGGGACTGCTCTGCCACAAACCAGACTACCGCAGCACAATACTAACAATGTTACTTCCACAGTAGAGGAACCGACTTCACCCAGCCATAGAGGCAAAAATACCAACCTTGAGAGTACTTGCAATATGAGGCCATTAACACAAGTCCAAAATCATCAAGATCAGAAACGGTTGAAGAACAGCAAAACCAAAGCGAGAAAAAAAAAGATGTACAAGCAGGGCTCAAAACAAAATAAAGCTGCTTCCATCAGTCTGCTTAAAGATGACTCAGTTAAGGGGCAAAGCCCCAGAGGGGACCCACTGGCACCAACCACCCAGGCTAGGTCTCTCCAACTCTCTGAGCTGGAACACTCTTTATAGACAAACATTCCAGGCACTCATCAACATTATCACTTTGACATCATTCACTCGGGGATACAAGGAAACAGGATATAACACAAAACCGAGGTCAAAGGCAGCTGCGGGACACAGGTAAATGATAATTGTATCCAGTTGCAGGGCCTGAATGAGGTGTGAACGGAATGTCTACTGTGGGTAGAGTAGGATGGGATGCACCCTTTGAAGGACACATTCATGAGAATAGGGCATGCAGTCTCGTGATGCCAATGGGAAAGAGAAGATTTAGAGCACTACTGCCCTCTCCCAAGAGCGGTCATCCCATTTGAATTACAAGCACATGTATTACCAAAAACAAATAAATCCCTGAAATTCACGACTCAAGAGCGGTGCCCCAATCGCATCATTACTGGGCACCTAACGTTGAAGGAGGCAAGGGGGCACAGTGTCTGCAATGTTCCTTAATTTGGGATAGGAGGAGCTGAGGTGATGCCAATAAATTCAGTACAAGGTTGGGGGCGCAGCGTCTGGTATAATGAGAAGGCCTATTGTCTTATCAAAGCAGAGTTAGCCTTGTCAGTTTACTTTGATCGCATCTGGGTCGGAGGGGTGCACATCACGTGACAGTCTCTATTTATTAATGTTCATTTCAATAACTTTATTCAGCGTTGGGTCATGAAAGTGTATCCTAAAACAAACAACAAAACACTAAATAAACATCAATTACATCCTTCAATGTGTTGGTGTGGCAGTTATCCCCGCCCCCCAAATCTCCAGTGCACACCCATTGTCCAGCAGCAGATATCTTGATTAGTCTCTCTTCCAATCACCCAGAGATCCCTGGTCCCCTATTTATCGGGACCTGCCCCCAGATCCTATTTCCCAACGGCTCTCCATTTGCACCACTTAACACCAGGTCCGTGCCAGGTTTCTGGAATATGGTCATTGGTATGCGGGGTATGGGCACAGATTTCGATCCCACTACTTGGTCTTGTGCTACGCCTCGTCTTAATGCCCAAAATGCTGCTGGCCACTCTCTGGTCCCTGAACTCTGTCTGTAGTGCAATCTGGTGCAGTTCACAATGCCAGCCTGGATTACAGAAAAGCAATCACATACTGCACGAAACAATAGACGGTTGAGCAGGATGGCATGGTTGACCGTGTCAAAGTCAGAAGAGAGATCATGTAAGATGAGGACACAGGGGAAGTTGGAATCAAGGTTGGAGAGCAGGTCTTCACGGATGTTCAGGGAGCAGTTTCCGTGCTTCTGGCAGCTCCGACGCCAGACTGATGGTCATGGAGACAGCCAACAGATTCAGCATGAAGATTAAGCTGGGAGATGGCCAGCTTTTCCAGGAGTTTGCCCAGGAAAGGAGTGATGGAGATTGGGCAATAGTTATCCGGGCAAGAAGGGTCATCAGAGGGTTTCTTAAGAAGAGGGTGCACAAGGGAGTGCTTCAGGGGGGGAGGGAACACTCCAGTGGCAAAGGAGTGGTTCCAGACGTCAGCCAGAGCAGGAGTCAGGGTATCAATGTGGTCCTTGATGGTTTTGGAGGAACAGGCTGAACCTATATTGATGAGACTTTCATAGATCAGACTTGTCTAGAAACCTCGTCTGGGGAGAACAGGGGAAAGGCAGAGAAGGAGGGAGAAGAGGTGGCCGAAGAAGGGCCAGGGGAAGAGCAGGAAGTAGAGGGAGGAGGGGGAGGAGAGAGATTTACAGATGAAATGAGAAGCCAGGGCCGTGCAGAGGGCCTGGGAGGGGACAGGAGATGTAGAGACTGCAGCAGGATTGGCCAGCAGATTTTAAAGAGTTTGAGGGAGTTGTTAGATGCCTCAGAGATGCGGGCTTGGATGTAGGCTCGCTTCTTGGTGTGGACAGAGAGCGGGTATTGCCTTTGTTGCAGGTGGTAGGCTAGTTTGTCAGCTGATGCACCTGAAGCACGCCATTTCCTCCCAGCCACCCTGCACTTGCGTTTGAGGGTGGCAAGGTCTGAGTCATACCAAGAGTTGCACTTGGCTTTCGGCTTCAAGCGGTTCCTCATGACAGGGGCAAGAACATTGAGAGTATCGGATATAGCAGAGTGGAGCATGGAAAGGGCTGTGTCAGGGTGTAAGTCAACCAAGGGAGCATGGTTGGTTAGAAAGTGGCAGCGAAAGCCTCAACTGACACACGCTTCATGGGACGGATAACCGAGAATGTAGGTGGCAGTGCTGGAGTTGGCTCGGCCTGAGGGGTAGAGAGGGTGAGATGGGAGGAAAGGAGAAAGTGATTACTCCAGGAGAGATGAGTGGTGAGAGGGATCGAAAGGGGAAGGTCTGAAGAGATCAGAACATCCAGAGTGTGCCCTGCAGAGTGAGTCGGGCCAGAGGGGAGAACAGAGAGTGAGAGAGAGTTGCAGAGGTGCGAAGGAGTCCAGAGGAAGGAGGGGAAGCATCCAGGTGGATGTTGAAGTCTCCAAGAAGGAGGATGTGAGTGGTCGAGGCCAGGAGGGAAGAGGAGAGGTCCACCCACCCAGAGAGGAAGGAGGAGATGTGACCAGGTGGCCGATAGATGGTAGCCACAGTAAGGGAATGGCCAGGACAGAGAGAGAGCCTGCAGACGAGGCATTCGAAAGATGAGTAGACCTGCGTAGGAATAACAGAGGCAGGAATCCACTCAGGGAAGATCAGGGCTACACCCCCTCCAGAACTGTTGGATCTGGGATCTATGACTACCATTACCACTCAGATGTCTTTTCTTTGGCTCAATCAATGATAAAGAGGCTTGGGTGTCATGATATTCATGTACCTTCTGTCCCCCTCCTAACTGGGTTCTTTGTTTATCTCTTTGCTAGTATAATATTCTGAAAATCTTTATTGTCACTGGAACCAGAGAGGTACTAGGTAAGTGAAAACTGTAGTATATGGTCTTCTTCAGATTCATTGAAGGCCCACAGAGCTTATAGTTCAGCTAAAGAACATGCAGCATGGTAAACCATCCTGCAAATGCTGTGACAACCCCAAGGAGGGAAACACACTATGCAGTACCTGAACTGTGCCAGAATGCCATCTGTAAAGTTTTTTTTCCTGTTTTTTTTTTCATTATTGTAAAAGAAAGTGAACGTGGTTTTGCCAAGAAAGTGTGTTCTTCTAAACTGATAAACTTTCTACATGTCATCTATGGTTATAAAGTCCTATGCACAGCCGGTGGTCATACCTGGGTTGGGCTTTGGCTCAGGGAGAAATCAATGTCATCCATAGGATGGACACCCAATCAGCTGAAAGATGAAATGTCAAACTTCCAGCTGCACAGTTACATACAGCCTGCCACTATGCACTTGGGAAACTGCTGGTCAGTTTTCTTATGTCCCCTTCCTTTAAGAGAAGAGCTCCTTGCCACAGGAATGTAGCCTTAGAGTGGCCAATATACAGATCTGCAGGAAAGGGATAGTAGCACAGGCCTGTTTACCTCCAGGAGATAGGCTAACATGGGACACTGGACCCCTGTGTTTGGTTGTGTGGCTCCATCAGAGAGTGAATATGTGTGTACACACTTTTTTAAACTTGAAATAATGATGCGGTGCCCCCAACTGAAGTGTTAGGATGCGCCAGGAAAATCTGTGAATGTCAATAAATGTTACGAATATGGACTATAATCTACTACTAATGAATGAGGTACAGCCAAACTTTAAATGCTGCTCAGGTACAGAAATATTGGCATGGACGGTGACCGTGTCCCGGAAGGATAGCTCAGTGGCAACGTGCTCGCCTTGTACGCAAGACGACACGATCCCCGGGTCCGCGCTTATAAACCTCTGTGTATTTAAGCGTGTTATAAATCTGCAACTAAGACAACAAAAAAAAACAAACAAACAAAATCTGTAACAGCGCCTCGATTCCCCAGGGCTGTGTGAGTGCATTAAAAATGCAAATAAATAAATAAATATTTTTAAAAAGTCATGAAATCGCATTTTTATATCACACTTCATGTCAGAGTCCAGACTCTAAGCTCAAAACTGGGTTTTAGCCCCATGGTACTCCATAGTGTCTTGTTTCCAAGACAAGTGTATTGCCTCTCAGCTACCCCCACAGCCGACTATACATTTTCATAACAGTCATTTGTGTGCAACATAACAGAAATGACTACTCTGAGAGTAGTATGTGGCTTCTAAGAATGTATGGGACCTTGGAACAAGGGAGCTGTATTTTGTAACGTTGTGTTATGTAGCTCTACAAACACGCCAGGTGACCACAAGCAACCCATGCACGGGGCCCACGTCTGGGCATACCAGTCCCACGCGGGTGACTAGACAGAACAAAATAAGCGCGGAAGGTTTAGCCTCGAGCATCGCTCTGGCCAACCCTCCAGACCTTCTTGCTTCGCCTGCCAAGCCATTACAGAAAGGGGAAAGGCCATGTGCAAATCAGGCTTGGTCCCACCCCAAAAGGAGCAGTCCAGTCCAAACAGCTTGAGAGAAAGATATCATTTAGAGGGAGATAGAGCGCTGAGGATAGGGAAGGGAGGAGAGTAAGGGCGAGGAATATAGATGGAGAGTGTTTGAGAAATGTATTGGTTCTGTTACTCATAGGTCGTATGTAAATGTTTTAGGTAAGAAATAGTGATGTGTTTTAACGTGCAACCAACAAGCATGAAGGCAAATGATCGTAGCTGTCCCCCAAGTTAAAATGTAGTATTGGGTGTGTGGGGGTCCCGAGATGTGCTCAAGCTGACTGTGTAGGCAAGAATGCTCAATTCCCATGGGTGCATCTTATATGTTCAAGAGGCCTAACCTCCAGATTCTTATTTCTGGGAGATGCTGGAACCGAGCACCAGGGACGGTCTAGCCGAGTCAGTATGTGTAGAACTAGTGTGCTGCAGAGAAAAGGGAGGGTGGCGTTGAGAGACGAGACCAACATGTATAACAGTTCTGTCGAGAAAGACAGGCACCATGGACATGCAGGGATTGAAAAACAGCCTGAAAACCTTGATATTCTATATTCTAGACTTGCTTCTTTACTGTGTTCCCTTCATACGAGCTGAGTAGCTGATGCACTTCCGGGATTAATCAATCTGTTGGTGATACATTGATTTATTTATTTGCTTATATAGCGCCAAGACAAGGCCAGCCCAGAAGTATCAGGGCGCTCACAAAGACAGACAACAGATAAACAATCATGTCCAGAAAGACAATCCAGGAAATCATTATGAACTGTAGACAACCCCTTAAACAAATAGGTAGATTTTCAGATTTTGGTTAAACAAACCCAACGAGCTGCAACCCTCCAAATCAGGTGGTAAGGGGTTTGATAGTTTGGGTGCAGCGACATGAAAAGCGCTTTGGCTCACCATAGCCAGTTTTGATTGCTGCACAGACAACAAGTTGGAAGAATTTGGCCTTAGTATCCTAGGGTAAGGAAGCCAAGAGATTCTTTCTGCCACTGAATACCCTGGCTGATCAAACAGACAAGAAGGATTTCACCCAATTTGGTGAAGATGGAGCAAAGAACGCGAACTGTACCAATCTCCCAACCAATATGGAGTGTTCCACTAAATCAAAAGCAGCTGGCAAGTCCAGTAACAGCAGCATGATGTTACCCTTATCCATTGCTTGCAAGATATTAGCCTTCAGATCTACCATTGCTGTCTCCTTGTCGTGTGCTTGTCTAAAGCCGGATTGATGTGTGCCTAGGATGTTCTATTTATTTATTTATTTATTTATTTATTTATTTGATATTTGTAATGCGCACTATACAGAAAAATTCTGTTTCAAGGCGCATCAAGACAAGGGGGGAATAGGGGTGAGGAATAAGTTATAAAACAAAAACAAAAACGTTCTTAAAAGGTCTTGAAACATTCAGAACGTGCAACTGCTAAAGCATGATGTTTTGATCAGATGTTTTTGAATCTGATGATATGTGACCTGGTCAAGAATCATCAGCAAGAATGGTACATTAGTAATGGGCCTATAGTTGGTTGCAATCTTCGATTCCAATGAAGGCTTCTTCAAGAGTGGAGTAATCCATTCCTGCTTAATAAGATCGCGCACGTGGCCCTCAGCAAAGGAGCTGTTAACAAACTTGGTGATAATCGAAATGAGCGATGGAGCACATGCTTTAACAACCACAGCCGGGCAGTCATTCCCGTTGCAGGGGGTTGGTTTGAGTTGTGGAATGATGCCTTTGACCTCAATTTCCGATACAGGTCTAATCACAAATAGGTCAGACACATTGCCAGCATCAGTATCTGCTGGCAGGACATCAGATACTTGTTCCCCTTCCCAAGGTCCAGCATTAATAGACCCCTTAGGTAGGCCATTAATGTTTACACCATCAGAGAATACTGTGAAACCCCCAGTTTAAAGGGATGGTCTAGTAAAATGTTTATTTAAAAAAAAGATAGGCAAAATAAAAAAAGAAATACTAGCATTCTCCGTTTTAAAACTTCCTATGTAAAATTTTGAGTTATTCAAGCTCAAAATTCGCAAAAGCAAGCACATGGGCGCATCCATTTTGTGAAATGGAGGCCCTCCTGTGCTGGCTTTTGCTTATGCGGCACTAATGAAGGAAAAGCCAGCCAGCTGTAGTAAACAAAAGCTACCGCTGGGTGGCTTTCCCTTCATTAGTGCTGTAGGCGGAGGACGGGGACCGGAGACCAGAGCAGGAAAGCTGCAGCTGAATCTCGGTAAGTGCTATTTATTTATTTTTTTAAAATAAGCATTAGCTGCAGTTTTCTTTCTAAGTTTTCCGGGCTGGAGGAGCCAGGAAAACTTAGAAATAAAACCGCAGCTTTAAAAACGTTGTATTTATGTTTGCGGTCGCTTTTGAAGCGACCGCAAACATAAATACAACGTTATTGTGTTGGAAAACGCTGCGGTTTTTCTTTCCAAGTTTCTCAGGCTCCTCCGGCTCGGAGGAGCCTGAGAAACGTGGAAAGAAAAACAGCAGCGTTTTCCAACACAACCGCGTGTGTTTCTGCCTGCTGTGGCTATCACTTTGGGTCTCCGGTGCTCGGAGACCCAAAGTGAAAGCCACAGCAGGCAGAAACTGTCGGGACTGGCTGGGTTAGTAACAGGAAGAGTAACAAGATTAACATTGTGCCTTCAGAGCTGGCTGGGTTAGTTGTGCTTTCAGAACTGGCTGGGTTAGTAACAGGAAGAGTTTGTACATAGAATTAACATTGTGCTTGCCCAAGTCAAGATGGAGCGAAAGAAACTTAATCTGATTGGTTAAAGGAACAATGATATGTTTGGTTTGCCTGATTGGTGGAGAGGACGATGGGTTTGATTCTTGGGAGGTGAGCAAGATTCTAAACTGCCTTTCATCCAGAGAAATTCAGTGGCTGGTTGTACATTAGTTAAGCTCCTTAAGTAAGGCCTTTTCAGAGCTCAGAAAATCTACCAAAGAAGTAAGAATATCGTTTGCTGATCCAGTTTGAACAAGAAGTCATCAGGTGGGATCGTTCTTTTAAAAATTTTAAGATTGTCACAGTGAACTTTCATTTTCTTTTATAAGAAAACTTAAAGAGTTAACAAGTTTCAAATTCATTTGAGAAAAGAGACATTTACAGTTAAAGTTATTATAAGGAAAACAAGCTTGAAGATAGTGCGTAGGAGTTTAAAGTTAATTAACTGCGTGTAATGTTCTTCAAGACTTTTTAATGAGTGCGCGAGCTCGCAAGTCGTCGTTTACGTGTTTTTGAAAGCGCACGGGTATTCAGAGCGATAGAGCGCGTGCCCAAATGAATTGAGCGAGCGAATTTTAGCGCGTGTACATTTTTAACGTGAAAGACGTTTCATGAGAAAGCGTGTGTTGTTTTGCGATAGAGCGCGTGCCCAAAAGAATTGCGCGAGTGAATTTTAACGCGTGTACATTTTTACGTGAAAGACGTCTCATTAGAAAGCGTGTGTTGGTTTGTGATAGAGCGCGAGTCCATTTTGATGAAGCGCGAGTTGTTTTAAACGCGTGAACTGTTTTATGTAAAATACGTTTCGTTTCTCCACGTGAGTACGGTAGCGATAGAGCGCGAGTCCATTTTAACCAGCGCGTGTTATTTTTTATCGCGTTTACGTATTTTTTCACGCACGCGGGTTTTGTAAAGAATCGCGTGTGTATTTTAAACGCGAGGACAATTCTTCACGTCTTCTGATTTCACGTGTTTATCGCACAAGCTTATTAAGGAAGAAACTATACGTTCTTTGTGTAAATAAGGAAACAATTGACACGCAGAAGGAAAGCAGTATTCCAGGAAGTTAAAGAATATTATTTAATGTAATTTATGCAAATGGAATTCAATACTTCAGAGAAAGACTGCAATTTATGAAAGCATTGAAAACTACATAAGGTTAAAAGAACTTTGAAGCAAGAAGAATATCTAGTTCTGAAAAGGTGTTTGCAAAGGCCATCACTTTAGGATTCTAAAGAGACTTGAGTGGCTTGAACTATATGCACAACACAAGATATATTTACAAGATATTCCACACAGATTACTAGCCTCTAAGTCTTTTACTGAGGTTTAAGAGGTAAAGAGTTTAGAGTTTATTTAGAATAATTTTAGAAAATAAGTTTTTCTTATCATATAAGTAACCAGGTGTATTTGTTTACCACAGATACCAGATCCTACCAGACGGTTGCAGGGCTGCAGTGTCTCCGTTGTTATTTTCTCCAAATTCCCCTTTCCCTTTCTTGGGGTTTTCAGCTCAGCTTATTTTTAAGGGTTGAGAGGTGAACTCCTGGTGAGGGTCTGTGGGGCCAGCATCAGCTCCTGTGGAATTCAGTCAAGCCGGATCCTGACAGAAACACAACGCGGTTATGTTTACATGCCGC
Organism: Ambystoma mexicanum; assembly: GCF_040938575.1. Taxonomy (NCBI): domain Eukaryota; kingdom Metazoa; phylum Chordata; class Amphibia; order Caudata; family Ambystomatidae; genus Ambystoma; species Ambystoma mexicanum. Next base: position 1,421,478,036 of record NC_090923.1, read on the forward strand.
GTATTGTTTCTACCTATGGCTGATTTCCCATTTGGGGCTCTAGGGCTCCCCGTGGGGAGCCCGAGAGACCCAAATGGGAAATGCTAAATGCTGCGTTGTCTGCCTAAATCTGCTTTCCCATTTGGGGCTCTCGGGCTCCACGTGGGGAGCCCGAGAGCCCCAAATGGGAAAACAGATTCAGGCAGAAACAACGTGGTTGTTTTCCGCAATGCCGCGTTCTCAGAGCGTTCTCAGAGCCTGAGAAACTCGGAAAGAAAAACCGCAGCGTTTTCCAACACAACCGCATTGTTTCTGCCTGAATCTGCTTTCTCATTTGGGGTTCTCGGGCTCCCCGTGGGGATCCCGAGAGCCCCAAATGGGAAAGCAGATTCAGGCAGAAACAACGCAGATGTTTTCCGCAATGCCGCATTGTTTCTGCCTGAATCTGCTTTACCATTTGGGGCTCTCGGGCTCCCCGTGGGGAGCCCGAGAACCCCAAATGGGAAAGCAGATTCAGGCAGAAACAACGCGGTTGTGTTGGAAAACGCTGCGGTTTTTCTTTCCGAGTTTCTCAGGCTCCTCCGAGCCGGAGGAGCCTGAGAAACTTGGAAAGAAAAACCGCAGCGTTTTCCAACACAATAACGTTGTATTTATGTTTGCAGTCGCTTCAAAAGCGACCGCAAACATAAATACAACGTTTTTAAAGCTGCGGTTTTATTTCTAAGTTTTCTGGGCTCCTCCAGCACTTACCGAGATTCAGCTGCAGCTTTCCTGCTCTGGTCTCCGGTCCCCGTCCTCCGTCTACAGCACTAATGAAGGGAAAGCCACCCAGCGGTAGCCTTTGTTTACTACAGCTGGCTGGCTTTTCCTTCATTAGTGCCGCAAAAGCAAAAGCCAGCACAGGAGGGCCTCCATTTCACAAAATGGATGCACCCATTGTGCTTGCTTTTGCGAATTTTGAGCTTGAATAGCTCAAAATTTTACATAGGAAGTTTTAAAACGGAGAATGCTAGTATTTTTTTTTTTATGTTGCCTATCTATTTTTTAAATAAAAATGTTTACTAGACCATCCCTTTAATGCCACCTATAGTGTAACAATTTGAAGTTTAAAGCATTGTACTGTGTTAACCTTGTAGCACCAACTAAGCACCATCACGGCCAGATTCCCAACTACCTACCAAAATCCCAGGGCCTAACGCAACAGACAAAACCACCCCACGTAGCCCTGCAGTACAACTGCTGCAAACACTGCAAAACAAGGCATTTAGGCGTCTAACTGAAACAGCCAGTAAGGCAAAAATGATAACCGAATGGCTATGGTGTGAAGAGCCCCCCGATCAATGCAGTTGCCGAGAATGCAGCAACCCGTCCACTGCAGTAGAAGTGATGGTCCCTATCGATCACCAATGATCCTCTTCAGAGCAAAGATGCTTACTGATCCCCTTTCTCCATACCCAACTCCTAATAAACACAGATGCACAGCTTATGTTATGTTTTTTTAGTAGCCTCCAGAAGCACAAAAGTAGCGCACATACACAACAATCCCCCTAAATACGGCAGCTGTTGTATAGCATAGCGCTGATGAGCACGGAGCAGCACAAACACTCCACGCCCTCTTCCAACAGTGCAGCTGCTGTTTGTGCTTTATTATAGAGCACCCAGAACCACAGACCAAGTCAATACAAAGTACCCCTACTGTAAGGTACCAGAGGCACAAGACTGTACAAGCACCCCACACTCACCCCTAACTGTGCAGCTGCTATATGTGCTCTACGATAAGGTACCAGAGGCACAAGACTGTACAAGCACCCCACACTCACCCCTAACTGTGCAGCTGCTGTATGTGCTCTACGGTAAGGTACCAGAGGCACAAGACTGTACAAGCACCCCACACTCACCCCTAACTGCGCAGCTGCTGTATGTGCTCTACGGTAAGTTACCAGAGGCACAAGACTGTACAAGCACCCTACACTCACCCCTAACTGCGCAGCTGCTGTATGTGCTCTACGGTAAGGTACCAGAGGCACAAGACTGTACAAGCACCCCACACTCACCCCTAACTGCGCAGCTGCTGTATGTGCTCTACGGTAAGTTACCAGAGGCACAAGACTGTACAAGCACCCCACACTCACCCCTAACTGCGCAGCTGCTGTATGTGCTCTACGGTAAGGTACCAGAGGCACAAGACTGTACAAGCACCCCACACTCACCCCTAACTGCGCAGCTGCTGTATGTGTTCTACGGTAAGGTACCAGAGGCACAAGACTGTACAAGCACCCCACACTCACCCCTAACTGCGCAGCTGCTGTATGTGCTCTGCGGTAAGTTACCAGAGCCACAACACTGTACAATCACCCCACACTCACCCCTAGCTGCGCAGCTGTTGTATGTGCTCTACAGTAAAGTATCAGAGGCACAACACTGTACAAGCACCCCACACTCACCCCTAACTGTGCAGCTGCTGTATGTGCTCTACGGTAAAGTACCAGAGGAGGATAGCTCAGTGGCAACGTGCGCACCTTGGGAGCAAGAGGACACAAAGCAAGACAGGTTCGATCCACGAGTCCGCACTTAGAAACCTCTGGGTGTTTAAGTGCGTTATAAATACACAACTAAAACAGAAAAAAAAAAAAACAATTATGCAACTCGAAAAAAAACAATTCCCGTAACAGTGCCTCGATGCCCGCGGGCTGTGTGAAAGCTTTAAAAATGCAATAATAAGTAAGAGGCACAAGACTGTACAAGCACCCCACACTCACCCCTAACTGTGCAGCTGCTGTATGTGCTCTACAGTAAGGTACCAGAGGCACAAGACTGTACAAGCACCCCACACTCACCCCTAACTGTGCAGTTGCTGTGTGTGAAGTAGTGTACACCAACAAGAAGGTCAGGACAACACAAGCAAGCCGCTTTCCCCTTCCTCTGATGAGGATTTGTTGGGGTGCTCTTGTTGGTGTTCCCTCCTATGGATTTTAAATCTGGTTTGTGGGCTTATATCTGAATTGGATTGGAGGGTATTGCCCCTGTGGATTTTCTGCATGGTGCCTGGCCATTATGAGGCATCTTGGCTCTCCCACCTTCCTGCTATTACATTACGAGTTTGCCGCTAACCTGCATGTACTACCGGTGTGTTACCGGTAAACTTGCCTTACCATTACCGGCGCCCGATATCCCAATGCTACATAGGACTGCATGGGAACTACTGAATCACCGGGACTGCTGTTAATGTTGCCGATGATTCAGTCATTTCTCTGCTAGTAGGGGCCTGAACTCCTGGCAGGTCAGGCCTGCTGCTAGGTCACTGCCCCTACCAGCAGACTCAGAGTGAGCCGGTCTAGCAAAAATGCTAGAGCCGGTAGAACCAGTATTTATTCCAGCATTTTCTCCATACTGGCTCACCCATAATGAGGGCCAATTGACTCTACTGTTAGTCTTGGTCTTCATTTAAGTGTTGTGTAGAGCGCTACAGCAGCAAGTAAACAATACAATACACTTTCGTCCCCTCTCTGAGGCTGCCTGTTCTACCATACCACAGCGCCCAGGAAGCGCAGCACAAGGCGGTGCACATATGCAGTTACCCCTAACTGCGCAGCCTCTGCATGTGCTCACAGCCCTCACCCAGAACCGCGAAGCAGTCCCACGACCCCACGCTCACAACCGTGCAGCCGCTGTCTGTGCCCTTTAGTATAGCACTCAGACTCTGAGAAAGGTGAATATGTAATATATGTAGTATTAAATGCTAACGGAGTATTACATCAAATAAACATAGGGCGTGTACAATAGCTGAAGTCACTTGAACAGGGTTTAAGAGAGTGGCATTGATCACCGTGCAATCGTGCCAGCAGCCACTAGAGGTCAGTATATAATTTGATAGAGGCACACGCTCTGTCTTGAAAGGCTCTAAAAAAAAGCTAAAAACAGAGACTAGCAGAGAAGCGAAATCACTTAAGAAGCGACTTCTGTAACAGAAAAAACCAAGTGTACTGACCCCCCAGTCCTTTTGGCAGGGGCGTGCATAAAAAGCATGTTCAATGAGCGAAAAATAAACTGACAATAGGGGGGGGGCCTGTGAAAACGACATAGTGAGATAAAGGTTCAATGAATCTGAGGATGAGTAGATTTAGAGAAGGGTATTTGAAGATTCTTCAAGGGAAAGCGAGCTAGGCCTAGCCTATAGTATCATGAAGTGAGCCGGCATAATGTGCAGCTCATACAAGGAATCCCTCAAAGTTTGGAGTACCAAAAGAAGGCCGGTGTGCTTATGATTACTTTCAAGAAATTGAGATTCCTGGCGGCAGTACGTTTCTACCGACGAAGAGTAGAGGCAAGAATGTCTTTGGAATGTACAATCTGTGAGGCACTTGTGGGGTAATGGGCGGTACGCAGAGTGCTGGCAATAGGAATCATTAGCATCCCAGCAGGAAGGGTCAGGGGTCCTCCCAGTCAATCAGGAAGCACAGAACGGGAGCTTTTACCTCACGGCAAACCACCGGTTCCGAGCCTTCGCAGAAGCGGGAGGCTTCCGTCTTCCACGCCAGGACAGTAGGTAAGAGCTCTCCTCTGCATTAACTGATCCGGTAATCCACACTCACACCCCACACCCCTCCAAACGTGTAGGGAAGGGGCCAGCCTAACATTTCTGGGGGCCTGGATAGCAGTGTTCGAAAGCTGGTAGTGAGTGGGGCCATTAAACCCATTGCACTCTTCCTCCCCACCCACTCTTCCTCTGAACCCAGGAGGCTGAATAAATATGATAAAACAAAGAGGTGGTGGCTGGAAGGTTTAGAATGAATCTCAACCTCTGGCATTGCTCTGGCCAACCCTCCAGACCATCGTTCTGTACCATATGCAAATCAGGCTTGGTCCCACACTAAGCCTGATTTGCATATGGTCTTTCCCCTTCTGTAATGGCTTAGCAGGCGAAGAACGGTGGTCTGGAGGGTTGCCCAGAGCAATGCCAGAAGTTAAGATTAATTCTAAACCTTCCAGCCATCACCTCTTTGTTTTTGCTTTGTCAGCCCGAGTGGGACGGGTATGCCCCGACGTGGGTCCCGTGAATGCTGGGCCTAGAGACCCAAGCTACTCCTCACTGATGAGGCCCAACAGGGCTGAAACATGTTTGCGGATGCTTGTGGTCTCGTGCAGAAGGGATGTGGCCTAGCAGTTCGGGCTGGACTGCCCTTTGGGGTGGAACCAAGCTTGATTTGCATATGGTCTTTCCCCACGATGGTCTGGAGGGTTGCCCAGAACAATGCCAGAGGTTAAGATTCATTCTAAACCTTCCAGCCATCACCTCTTTGTTTTTGAATAAATATGATGACTTCCTTTGACCCATTCAAAGCATCTTTCACCTCAATTTACAGGCTATTTAGTTAAATAAAGCAATGCTAATTATGGGAGGCATGGGTCTTCTAAAAACTCATCCCAGCAGTTAAGCATTTAGCTTCATCATAGGCTGTCTACTGATATGCATCACCAAATGGTAGCCATACTTTCTGCGCATGTTGGATATGTGTCACCTGATGGATAGCTTTGTTCTCTAAGCCTGTAGGATGAGCTTGTCTTGGAGAATAGGACAGCGGATCTACGTGATCCGACCGCGGCTGATTTTGCCGTGGCTGGAATGTCCGCATGAGAAAGGTGCGAACCACCAAATGTTTGCACCGTTCTCATGCGAACACACGTACATACCCACACCCCCACCCACACCCACAACACACCCATGACACACCCTCCACCCACACCCTCAACACACCCCCACCCACACCCCAAACACACCCTCACCCACACCCCCAACATAAACAAACCCCACTTACCTTTTCCTTCACGCTGAGTCCCTGCGGCGCCAGTTCCCTTTCACTTCCTTGATCGTTAACTGGTGCTGCAGGGTCCTTTTCTTTTTGTTTTTCTTTTATGGGGGCTTCAGGGGTTTCCCCTGCAAACCCCGCTCACTATACTGTAAAGTGTTGTGTTGGTGTTGCTGGGGACACCCCCGCAGCCCTGTTTTTTTTAAACTATTTTTTTTCCGCAGGGGTGTCCCCCGCAACACCCCGCTTACTATACCACACAGTATAGTGAGCAGGGTGTTGCGGGGGACACCCCCGCAGTCCCTGCAGTCTTTTTTTTTACTTACCTGCAATGCTACCACCAAAGGTTCGAACTTTTGGTGTTCGAACCTTTGGTGGTAGCATTTTTAGAACTTTTTGTTCATGCGACCGTTTAGATACAGTCTTTTTGTACAATACCAGGACAGCTGTCTGAGATAGCTCTGTTGTCTAAGCATGTCAGATTTGCATGGTTTGATATATAGCCCTATTGCCGGAGTTGGATGTGTTGTATAGGTCTGCTATATCAGATTGCAAGATCAGTGTAACCTGATGGATAGCTCTGTTGTCTGATCCTGCCATTTCAGTTTAACTACTGGTGGACTGAATGAGCTGAGGTTCACGGGGCGAGGGAACGTGACGTTTCTCCTCAGATTGGAACACAGTTTAATAGCTATTGGCCACCAGGCAATTGTTTTGTGAGATTGAATAGATAAGCAAATTGTGTCTACAGATTTGGACTCATGACAGGAGATCTACAACTAGACACTAGGGGACTAAGATTCCACATTAAATGTCGAAATGTTTGAGCAATCGTGAACCAGCAACGGACACAGTACTAGTCTAGTGGAGCAGGAACTGTGCAATCCCCAGCATTCCCCATGAACCTGCAGGAAATGTGGAGAGTGTGTGTGTGTGTGTGTGTGCTTGTGTAGGAGACAATTCCTCACTTAATCCAACATCCCCTTTCCATTCTTGTATCCTCAGCCTGCAACCCACGGCTCTCCAGATTTTTTGGTCTATGACTTTCAGAATTCGTCACCATGGACCTTTCTGTCATTGGTTGATGGGAGTTGTAGCCCAAATCATCTGGGGAGCCAAAGGTTGGATCCCCTTGCCATAGGCTATCCATTAGGGTAATTCTTTCAGCTCTGGTCTCCAGCGGTTTCGAGCAGTTCCATGTCAACAATTAGTAACTTATATACTTCTGTTCTTTTCTTTGCTTTCTGGGACTTGAAGTACTCCATTTATACAGGGAAAAGCAAAACAAATGAAATAAGGACTGGGTGGGTAACGCTCTTCTTTCCTCTCATTTGCATCATGCTTTCGCAAATTTAAAGATAGGAACATTTTAGGAGAAAAAAAGGACATGCTCAGTCTTCCATTGTAACACACTGAATTATATGTACTTGAGGGCCAGGAATATATTTGCAGATAGCCACCATGTTTAAAATGTACAGTTGGCCAAAGTTTTGGATAGATCTTTTTACTTGAATCATTCCTTCTTTCTTTTCCTCCGTCTTAAGCACCCCCGCGTGACACCACACTCTATGCAACATTTTTAGTGTTGCTGGTAATGTCGGGCAGGCGGCATGTGGGGCAGAGTGGCTTCTTAGCAAGTCGCTCTGCAACTTGTTCATTTCTACGCAGGATGGATGGAAGGAAAGTGTATCTTGCAGGTGACAAATATTCTCGTTCAAAAGGTTTAACTTTTTTTTTTCAAGAATGCAATTAACATTGCAAAGGATCCAATTTTGTATTCAAAGTTCTCGTGTGTGCACAGAGTCGGGCCATCCCTTGTATAACATGTCTGACCAGCAAAACATTTTGGGGGACAGTGAGCCCTTAGCGCCTAAGGGCTCAGCCTTTGTTCTACTGATCAAGTCGTTTTCAACCTCCTGTGGCAACCCCAACAGGCCAAAACAAAAACTTGCGATGTCTGATCTCTAACGCACAGGACCCAACTCAGCAAAACCATTACCCTATAAAGAAATAAAGTTGAATGTACGGGCACCACCCTTATGGTGCTGTCACTAAAGTATGCATGCAATTGTGCTGCTTACCGGATACAAACATTGAGTGGAGCATACTATACCTTTCTCTGTGAAAGGGATCGACATTCAAAGCTTTTAAGAGATTACTGCCCAGGAGATTTGCAGAGGTATCTGTGCAATCCAACAAAGGAGCAGATTTTTGTGTACCTACCTTAGTACGTACATCTTAAATATAAAGAACCAACAGGATAGCCCCAGAGAATCCCTGTGTGTTCATCCTTTTGCCTGACAAGAGGAACTCACCTTTCTTGATGCCCCAGTTTTGACCGAACAAAAACGTTCAGTCACCTACCTGCACACCTATCCTGGGTTCCTATTCCAGATCAGTGGTAACGGACAGGACTGAAGACATCAGAGATCCCTGTGGGCTGTCTGACTCCTGGTACATATTAGCACCAATGAGCGAAAAAGGATTCCATCAAAAAACACTTGCTCCATTGTAATGAGTTACTGTTCCTTGGGGTAAAGGATTTTTCTCCCATGTCTGTACCAGTGCCTGTGCTGGCATAGTCGGTGGGATCCCATAGGTCTGTGCAGCCCCAGTCGCTGGGTTCTGCCAACCCATACCTGCAGCAAATGCACAGAGCCTTGGGCATATGACAGGGTTGGGGATTGCATCTGCTGAGCTCCCACATAAAAATACGGTTACCTGTCTTGACCATCTTGTGACACGTGTCATAGTTTTCCGCATGACCAACACTGAATCCCATACCACCCTCCATAGTTATTTACCATTGGCCCATTAAACTGGGGCCCCATTCCTCCGAACCCACCAAATGACCCACTTCCTTGTGAAAATCCTCCCGTTCCCCTTTGGAAACCCTCTCATTTGCCTTGGACAGAGAGCATACCCGTCCATCCACCCTTGTGTCATACCTGAATCGTTGTGCCAATTGCCCCTGCTGTGCCTCCATGAAGCTGGTAATCACTGCCCCTTCCAAACAGTTTTTTGCGATCTTTTTCTGAACAAGCTTGGCCTGCTCTATACTTTCCTTTTCCTTCTCTTGTCTCTTTTTACAAGAATGGCTAATATGTGCCTGAATTGCCAGCCCACTCTTGACCTCCATCCCTACCACTTAATCTAAATCGTGCTGGACCTCCTTGGGAAGTCCCTTCTTTAGCATGTGGTACAAAATTGCAACATTCTTATCCCACGCTTCTTCCGTCCCTGCCCTCCACCTCTCCTGAATTAACTGCATCTGTGCAACAGGATCATCGTCCGGCTCCATTGTTTTGGCTAGAAACGAATTTATAGCAGGTATATCGGAATACATAATCTGCAGAGCCCCCCATACCTGTGCCCTGCAATTATTAAAATCTTCTCCATCATGAGCATTTGATTCCAACTGAACTCCCAATACCCCAATCTCCTACAAAGCTTGTTTGACCATTCCCCCATCAGAGCCGTGAATAAGCTATTCATCTCTCTATGGCCAACATGACAACAGCGGTGTGTTTCTCTAATGCATAAATCCACTTCTATGCCCCTGCAGTGAACAAAGAGAGTGTCATCATCAAATTATTCCGGTACGTGTGTGACCACAGGACATAATACAGCTTTTCCAGATCATTCTGGATTAATAGAAAATGAGTTACACCTTCTTTTACTGGGGTTTCCCCCATCTCTCCCCGGCTACTTACTACGGCCATGCGAGTACCATAGTGCATTCTTAGACCCCATGGTGTACTCTCTGTTGCTGCTACTGGAGCGGGATATGTGGCTGCTGCACCCTGCTCTGCCTGCTCAACATCCGATTCCTGTTCCTCTCTGTCTCTTATCCTTTTATTAATTCCTCTGACACTTCTACAGGTATGGCATTCATACTCAGCACTACCGTTGGGTGCCGGGTCCCACTCTCCATGCCTGAATCCTGTTCCCATTGCAATATTTCTGTTCTCCAGGTCCAAATTTACCTCTTTGATAATCGATTTATCCAACCTATCAAGAACTTGCCCATGCCTCCACCTTCCTTCCTCTATGTCCTTTGCCTGTCTATTCACTTCTTCCTGCTCTTCATTTCCCTGCCGCCATAACAACACTACCTCCTCCTCCGCTAGCCGCAGTGCTTCTTCCAATTTCTTCAGCTCCCGTGTCTCTACTGCCATTCGCAACCTATCCTCTATCCTAGTGGTACATGGCATAATCTCCTCTTTCTCCCTCATTCTCAACCCTTCATCTGATTTTCTAGCTGCCTGCATCAATCTCTCTCATTCTTCCAGCCTTAATCTATCTACAATACCTAGCAGTCAGGGGAGTTATTCCCTTTCCACTCTCCATTCTCAACCTTTCTTCAGGCCTAACCATTGAAGGAGTTACCCTTCCACTTTCCTCGCTATTCCACTTCCTAGGCATTGTATATGATGGAGACATTACCTGCATCTGTCTTGCAAGCACTGGAGAGGCCACTGGAGAAAAGGGAGGTTTGAACTCATGGTCTGTATACCCTTCTGCAGGCGATAAGGGATAGCACCTATATGGGGGTGGTGCGGAAGGAATTCCTGAACCCTTCTTTTTCGGCCCCTCCTGTGAGACTTTAACCCTATGGGCCTTCCTGCTTTTTCCATACATCTTCCATAGTTCTAAAATGTTTAACCGCTTCCGATCTTTGAGCCCTTGTGCCTTGTAGTTAAAAAAGTATGCAGGTTTTCCAATGTCCCCTTGTCATAGGCCCCCTCAGTAGGCCACGAATTTAGCATTTTACCCTTAGTTTCCTGCAGCCACTCCCAATGGTATTTTAAAATCTTCACCTTATAGCCAGGAAGTACCTGACACCAATGTTTAGCAGAGTCCCCATACTCCAAACCCAATTTACTCAAAATTATTTCACAAAAAATAACACCAAAGCCGTACCTGTGGCACAAAACATCCACCCAAGGAATCCCCTTTTTACCCCTTCCTGGTTTCACACACCGGGCAATATCTCTGAGACATCTCCTTCACTCGAGCATAGAAGGAGCGCAATGTTTTCCACTACAACACGGCTGCTCTCGCTCTCTCCATCACTAGTATGGAATTCTCTGCTTCAATACCGTCTTTTCCTGACTAGAGGAAGATTCCCCTTACTACTTCGACTAACCAAGAAAAGTGAGGGTGGGCTCAGTCCACACAGTCAATACAAAATGAAGGGTGCCAAGTGTATACTTCAGGAAGGTATCTACAGGTGGGCTTACCATAAGATGCCACATCACCCCTAGGGGAGGGCTCCAGCTAACCAACAAGCAAACTGAAGGGTATCAGAACAAACCTCACAATGGATGTGCTGGGTGGGATACCACCTCACACCTCTAAAAAAACAAACTAGGTACGAATATATACAAAGGACTTACAATGAAAAATAGTTCACTTGTGCCTTCAAAGCATTCACCCTTTCGATCCCTGTAACCTCAGCTAACGTCATGCACATACTCCGATTGTACTGAAGAGTGGGTCCCAGGAATGACCCTCCTCACCGCCATGAACATGACAGGCCGAAGAGCCAGGAACGCTCGAAGTCTCTCATCCTTTTTCGGGCAAACCCCAAGTGCACCACTGGCTGACACGTATGCAGAAAAATATCACCTCAGGCAGCCATTCCAACCATATCGAGTGTATATCCTTCCAGATCCAGAAAACCCAATGGAGATCGTGGACCCAAACACTATAATGGACTGCATCGATTAAGCGCCAAGAAGCCACTGTGCTGAGCTCATTATTGACACAACGACGAAGCAGCATTAGTCATAAAGCACACTTGCAGCACTGCAACGCATTACACAAACACACATTCGGATACTCAAAGAACATGCTTACACAGTTCTATAGATAGAGGATGGTACATATACATACTGTCAAAGCTTTTATTATTTTTCCCATTAGCCAAATGCAGTAATGCTGAAACGCAAGGCAGCATGAGATCCTGAGCAAGCTTGCAGATGCTTATGGCAATTAACTCTAGGGAACTACAGGAGCATATATGGAGCTTGGTGGGACCATGTATGACTAACTTATAGGTTACATAGCACAGTATGAGCATTTAGAAATCACATCATAAGTCTAAAATTACAGAAGGTCTCAAGCCACAGAAAACCAGAGAAGAGGAGCAGGCTCAGGCTGCACAAAGCGCAACAGAGCTCGCAGCCAAGGTCAGAGATAAACAGTCACATTCCAAGCTCCAGACCACAAGGCACCAGCTGCAGAAAAATAGAATACATCCTCATAAATGCAGACCCAGAGAGCTCAATGTTGTGGTCTATAACCACGTGATACAGCCAGACTAGACAATGGGCATTCACCCGTGGTGGGAAGACGAGCCGCTCTCAGCGATCCAGATTAGAAGTGAAACAAATGTTGCAATGTGGAAACACACTCTCACAGGCAAAAGGTGGTCTACTATACAGATACAATTCAGACACATATTCATTTCACATCACCTTGAAGAGGTGCACAGAGGGCTGAGAACCAAACTGGGTCCAGGCCTGGGGAGACCAGATCTACCCATTCAAGAGACAGAATTCCCAGGGTGGATGACAGAGGGTAAGGGCCAATGGTAAGTCCACAACCCTGCAACAATGTAATAGATAGTTTCTTGAGGACAGGGTAGGTCAGCCACCTGACATGCCAGAGCCAGTAGAATAACTTCTATATGGGGTATATATAGGTGATACCACTCTAAGCACCAAATCAAGAGTGGTTGTTGGGGGAAGGTCCAGGTGATGACGCCATTTATGTACATTTGAACTTGCCCTCGGCTGAGTTCTCCATTATTCTGGGCTGAGGGTTGTTGGGCCCTCAAGGGAGCGAACCCCAGGCCTCTGGGCCGCACCAACAGTACCCTTACCAGCCCACTTAAATCAAAGAAAAACTCTCTTTTTCCCCTATTTCCCCTCTTGCTTTACCCCTCAAAAGTGCACTCATGTGAACCTAAAGCACTCCGATGATTTTCAATTCATCCTGCACAGCTGGACCATGGTACCACGTCTCAGGGGAACAGACAGGTCTTTAACCAATATGGCACCCATAAACCTTGCTTTTTCACTGGGTACAGAAGACTGGTCCCTGCAGAGAGGCGCTGCAGCTGGGATGTGTGGACAGGAGATCCCCAATGTCTTGGAAAGCCTGGCATCCCTTTGTGATTCCCAAAAATGTAGGGGCTGGCCCCCAATCACCTTAACCCAGAGTAGGCCCACCTCTTAAGAAGTGAGTGCATGTTTTGTCCAAAAAGCAAGTTTATTGTACAAATGGCCGCTGGGAGAGGCAAGATGACCCTATGGAGTAAAACTAACCCATGTCTCCCTGAACCACACAAGTTGACACATTATATACATTTTAACAACAGTTAAAACACTCCCATATATTTTATTACAATCCACTCCTATACATGATTGGGCAAAACCTGTACAAATAAATCCCATCTTTCTCCAATTCCCCCATTCTCATTGGTCACTGATTATCTTAACTACCATCTTCAGATCATAATTATAATACAACCCTTCTTGGGATTCATCCTTGGTACGTCATGACTTCATCATGCCGTTACACCTTCACATACAAACACAATTCATTACAAGTCACAACTGGTCTGAACCCTTTAACCCTGAACATAATTGCACACATTTTTCACATGGATACTTCAACGACATGAGAGAAAGCAGAATAAACAGTTTCCCTTTGAACTGAGGATAGCCATGTCATCCACCCTGGTTATACTGGTATCCCGGAAAACTCTAATCCAAATGACTACCATTTCAGCCTGCATGGCCTAACTGAGAAAACAATCGAAAGCCCTAGTATCGGTCACTCTGGCTCCGAGCGTCACAGCACCCTTGTATTGTTGGTCAAAGCAGATGGCCCAATCCCTCTGTAAAAGTCCCATGCACTTAAAAGAGATTCCATATGCCTCCTGCGGAACTACTAGGCCATAAACCCACTGGCCTGTTTGTCAGCTGACCATCTGCTCTGTTAGTAATTATTTCTCCTCCAGCCTCCTTCCATGCAGAATAGATTTTCCCAGTCACTTAAAATTCACCTCCCTTACTGCTGACTGTAGAGTTTAAATGAATTCACAAAAGCCCATTACGTCTAGACTTATACATTCCCTGTGTATGTATCTCAGTGTGCATGCATGCTTAATAAATATTGGGTCTCATTACAAGTTTGGCGGTAGCCTTGCCTTTTTAACCGGCAGGCTGCAGCCAAACTTGCGTTTTTTACTGGCACCCGTGAATGGGTAATTAATTGGTAATTACGGCCCCACCGGACCCAGTAATTGCCCATTCGCGGGCGCCAGAAAAAAATGCACCACATTCCCATTTGAGCCTGATAGGGCTCAATGGGTATGGGGAGGTCGGATGCACCGGCACCATTTAGAATGGTGCCGGTGCATCCGACATGCTCTGCTCGCGGGTGCCGGTACGCCCGCCAGGCCAGTCCTGGTGGGCGAGAAGGCACCCGTGAGCAGAACTCGTAGTTTGCCTTTCCGGTAACAACGGTACCGGAAGCTTACCGGTACACTTGTTACCGGACCGGCAAACTTATAATGCGGCCCAATTGTCTCTTCTTTACAGTAGGCCCCCGTGACCAGTCCCCTTCCTCACATGTGCACCATGAAACTCCTCGCCGTCCAGCCTCTAGCCACTTCATTGAACATCAAATCTGCATTGTGTTGTATATTTCATTTGGCGGTTCTGGCATTTATCTTTCTACGTGCGTGCAAATCTAATATGCATCAATCTTGAACACACAATAGCACTTGAAGTAACACATGCCATTCACATTTAACTACTCTGGAAACATATGAAATTGCAACATTGTGCCCATTTCACTGCACCCCCAGTCACAAATGTGGCGTGTGCAACATGAACCTCTCTTCATCATTGGGACCTTTCCTGACCACGCCAACAAATGGCAAATAGAAGGCAGAGCTACCACTTTGGCTTATCTCTTCTGCATGGAATACAGCAAAGGCCAATGACCCTCTGCTTCCCATAGCAGCACATTCCTCATTTGCCTGCGCTGGGCTCTGGAGCCAAATCTATGAATACTGTTTCTGGGGAGCTACAGGTAAGACGCTCTGTTTTCTGAAGTTTGTTTTTCCCTTCTATTATTTCTGAAACCTGCATTTGCAAAACTAATGCTGAAATGCAAGCCTTTCCTCAACATGGTGAGACAGGTCTCCAGACAAGCACAGGAAGTATAAGCGCAAGCGGACACATTTCAATCCTGATCCTGTGTCATCTCCAGTACCTAAAGATGAAGTATTGGATTTCTTCTTGCCTATCAATCGAATATCTGATGGCATGAAAGTGGCTTCAAGTCCATGGGAGGAGGGGGTGTTAAAGCGTGCAAGTGTAAAGTACCTTGTGCTAGGCTACTCCGGAGACCTTTATTCTGATACCTGCTGCAGATGTGGAATTTCCAGGAGAAGAAATATCATTAACATACCCTAATGACATCTGATATCTGATGCGGCTGAGTATCTTCTGTGGTGTTTGGTAGAGGAGATTATCTCCAATGGAATACCCATTCAGGCACCAGATCCATTGACTCTGACTTGGGATGCCAGTTTGATGGGTTAGACGGGAGGCAACCTTGAATCACTCCAGGGATGTTGTTCATCAACGGAGGCAACCATCAATGATGGAAGTTGGTGGCTATTGGCCGTGCTCTACAGGGGTTGCCCCCCTTCTGGATATGTACAGGGTGTGTTTCTGCATGGACAATTTTGTCACAAAATGCTATATATATCGTCATGGTGGTACCTAGTGCTACTCATTGACAGACCAGTCTCAGACCATCTGCTCCTGGGTAGATATCCAACTCAGTGACCTGTCTGCGCCTTAAATTCCAGGGAAGGAGACCATCCAAGAGCACAGCAAGAGCAGACCTTTGCTCTCCTCCCAGAAATTGTCACTGACACACCCCGAGTGTTTCAGCAGATTTGCAGCAGAATCAGTGTTCTCTAGAGAGGCATGGTGGCATCTGAAACTGACTCTCAGCTTCCTAGATTCTGCTCCATCAGAGGGAAGGGACAGCTTGGTAGTGGGAAGCTCTTGTACCACCCTCCCTTGTACACCTAGATAGTGTGAGAAACCTGAAGGTATTCTCACTCCTAACCCCTTGGATCCTCAGCGCAGGTGTCCAGTGAAAGGCTATTGCTCTTGGATCCTGATGCTGTGGGTCGCAGAAGCGAAGGAGGATCACCTGGGTGGAGGGTGCTTTGGGACTGGGAGTGGGGAGCCCTTGGGTGAGACATGGTTGTTAGGAAAGTTTTTCTGAAGTCCAATTAAGGGCTTAGTAAAACCATTCAACTGAGACAGTACAAGACTCCACTCTTAGTATAAGGCTGTACCACCTGAGTATATGGTAGCATGGACAGAGCTGCCAGGCTTATCCTAGGAGGGAGAGAGGGCTGTAGAATCAGTACAAAGAAATTGTAACACACATATGGTCCAAAGAAACACTGAAACTCTATGTATTGTAAAAAATAAAGGGTTTATTTCAATACAAGTAGACCAAGGTAAATGTTGGGTAAATAAGTACTATCACAGATCATATAAACACACTACATAACACAACACTATGCTTTAAAATGCACAGACTAAAGCATATAACCTATTTAGAAAACTAACAGTATTTCTAGGTAAGTCAGACCTTATCAAACACATTTAGTATACAGAACACCTATTCATGGGGAGTAAAACCATTAGTTACTCTCAAATTACTTTACAGCAATGCAAGGGTACTAGACCCTGAAACTGAAAAAGTGATGGGTGGAAGGTTTTGAATGAATCTGAACTGCTGGCATTACTCTGGGCAACCTTCCACACCATACTTTTTTGGCCCGTCTGCACCATTGCAAAAGGGGTCCATCCATATGCAAATCAGTCAGGTACTGTCACTAATGGGAGCAGTCCTTCCAAACTGCTAGGCCAGGTCCCCTCTGCACAGAAACACAAGCAACCCCAGACATGTTTCGGCCTTGTTGGGCCTCCTCAGTGAGGTGCAGCTTGGTTCCCTATGGCGCAGCGAGCAAGGGACCCACGTCTGGGCATACCTTCTCTCACATAGGGAGACAAACTGAAACCAAAAAAGTGATTGGTGGAAGGTTTTGAATTAATCTGAACCACTGGCATTGCTCTGGGCAACCTTCCACACCACCATTCTTTAGCCCGTCTGTGCTATTGCAAAAGTGGTCCAGCCATATGCAAATCAGTCAGGTACTGACACTAATGTGAGCAGCCCTGCCTGAACTGCTAGGCCAGGTCCCCTCTGCATGGAAACACAAGCAACCCCAGACATGTTTCGGCGTTGTTGGGCCTCCTCAGTGGGGTGCAGCTTGGTTCCCTATGGCGTAGCGAGTAAGGGACCCACGTCTGGACATACCCTCTCTCACATAGGGAGACAAACTGAAACCAAAAAAGTGATGGGTGGAAGGTTTTGAATTAATCTGAACCAGTGTAGACCCTGTCAGTTATGCAGTGACACTCAACAAGGAAATCACATAGTAAACCAACTTGCAAATATACTTTTGTGAATAGTGGAACACAGATTCAAGGAACAGTATGTACTTCTACTACTTTTGTGATAGTACACAGTTATACTAGGTGAGTAAAACCTTTTTGTTGTAATATACAATTACAGTTGCTTTTCAGCTCAGCGGAACACAGTCTAAGATTACGAACACTTCTCAAGAATGGCACACAGCTATTCTGGGAAGATGAAACCTAATGTTGTAACATACTATTACAGTTGCTTTTCAAATCAGTGCAACACAGTTTGGAGTAAGCAAGAACTCTTTAACTTGTTTCAAGATGTCACACAGCTAACACAAGGCAAGTAAAACCTATATACTTTTTAAAGGAGCTATCAGCAACTTAAAAGGTAAGTATATCCTAAGGCAGACTTATTCTGGACAGGCTAACAGCAAGTCCCAATTGGGATACTCATACAGTTATCCTAACAGGAATAGTAAAGTGAAACCAACAGCATTACTTTTGGGGAAGCAGCATAACCAGTTTACAGGTGAGTAAATTAACCTTATATATACTTTTCAGATCAGTGCAACACACATTCAAGGTAACTAAGAACTATTGTAACTGTTCACTCTCAGAGTTACAGTTACCAACTAACTCTTTCTCAAGTAAGTACTTTTCAACACTTGTTATTATTTTCAAGACAGAAACCTTTACTTATCCAATCCTTCTATATTCAATTTCATGAGTTCACTCAGGGGCAGAAGAGGGACCCTAGGGGTCTAGGTGCCGGCTGTAGGCAGGGTGAGATAGGCTTCTGTTGCAAGTAAAAGTCAGAGTTCCTGTGTAAGACTGTTCAAAAAAGTAAGTAGTTCACTTAAAATGTAGTTTGGGTCCAGGGACTTCAGAGAAGGCACCCTAGGAGGATTCTAGCAGCGGGCCTGCGTGAACTGGATGAGTGGCCTCCCAATCACAGAAAACCACCCAAAAGCTTCACAGAAATTGCAATGGCTTAAGGTAAGTAAATACCCCAGCCAACATAGTACATCAGCACAGAAGAAGAGTTGCAGCAAGAAGACTTCAGGATCTGCAGCCAAAAACCCAGTTGATGGATTCCTTTGTCAAAAAGACAGAAGACAGGAGTTTGGAAGGACTTTTTCAACAGGGATCATGGGAGAAGGCTCCGGGCAAGAGTTTCCTTGTGACTGTATACGGCTTGGTGGATTTGGTGCCCTTTTCAGGAGCCAGAAGAAGACTGAATATCGCTGGTCGGAATCTCTATGTTTGCAAGGCCCTGATGAGGGGATGATGGGACACCCTGCCTCTCTAAAACTTGAGGAGAACCATCTTTGGTTGCCAAAGCACCTCAAGACCTTCCTCTTTGCTTCTGCCTTTGCTCTTCGTTTCCCCTGCTGATCTGTCTGCTCCGGCATTGGGCACCTGGCTACCCTCTGATTTCTGGGCCAGATCCCTGCCCACCCAGCCTCATACCCGCACTGCGTCCTGGCAACCCTTGCATTTGGGTCTGTATCTGCAACCCTACAGTCCGATTCCTGCACTTATTAGACATCCGTTGTCTGTGCTTTATTCTTGCACTTACCACCTGCAGACCGCACTACCTGTTGTTGGTTTGATTTTGTGTTCAGCATTTTCCATTCCTCCCCTGCCCCTTGCACTCTCCTCCTTCCCTCTCTCCTGCACTTGTGCATTCTCAATGTCATTGGGCCTAGTAAGATCGTTGTTTTGTCCTCCCTTGTTCCCCTCCCTTGTCTCGTCACACTCCTAAACACTTGTGTACAAGCGCGATGTAAATAAAATATCATATCATATCATTTTCAGACATGATTCATGCCTCTGGAGATCCAGCAGGATGCCCACAAAGAAGTGTCAGCAATATTTGGAATTCGGAAGACCATGCACCGCACAATGGTCGAGGTCCCAGAGTATTGCGGTATTGCAGCCCCGCAAGGCCACAGCATGATGTGAGATAGCTCGAAATGCAGGTCGTCTTGAGTCTAGTGAATCTCACCAGGCTCTGGGTTTGGGTCATCCATTTTGGGATCCACAGGTTGTTTGGAAGGATGGGTTACAGCAGGCTCTGGTTACACAGCAGGCTCTCCGGTTGCTGGAAATCACCTCTGTCATGGTTTCTTCATCTTCCTCTTCAGATTTGGTTCCAGTGGTTGACTACCTCTTCAGCTTCCATGATCAGACTTTTATGCAGGAACCCACCCAATCAAACAGCCATGCAGCATTCAAACTTGGGGGGTTGGCAGTCCTTTCAGAACAGCCAGCCTCCCAGTTTGAACTGGATTCTGGCAGTAAGGCTGGAAAACAAAGGGCTGCAGAGTTTTGGATTCCTCCCTTGCTTCCTGCCTTCACAGACACTCTGGAGATTGGGTGGGCTTGACCGAGGTCTCCGGCAGAAGATAGAATTGACACATAGGATTTTCCCACCCTGGAAGTCAGGGAAAGGAACAAGAAAGGACAACGAAAACTGAAATGGTGAAAAAAGAAGACAGGGGCCATTTTGGTAAAATTAGCACCCATGGATGCCTTTACCACGGCTGTGGAACCAGAACGCGCCAAAGGTGCACCAAATTAGTTGAAAGGTTCACTGCCACCAGCCATTAAAGGTCAGCTTGTCCCTGTAACAGAAATGTTACAGTTAAAATAAGAAAGGAGATACATTGTATCTCCCCAGCATTCCACATAAGGTGGCGGGTGCTGGTCTCACCTAATAAAATGTAAAATGGATCCAAACATCATTTATACCCTTGTGAACTGTAGTTCTCACAAGGTTAGCCAGAGAAAGTTAAAAGGGGGAGATTCACGGGCAACCCAGCAACAATAGGCAGTATGTGCCAAAAGTTGTCAAAGATGAAACAATTGAAAAGACACTATGGGAAGTCTTAATAATGAGACCCATAAAAAGAGTAAAAGACTCATTGAGTGGGGAAAAAGGTTCCCATTCACTGAGCTATAGGAAAAAATAATCTACCAGTCTAGCAAATAATTCTGAGGTTGACGCAGGTCAGGAATTTTTTTCATTGCTATGAAAATCTTACCTAACAATGGTATACCCCTTTCCCTACTGATGACCAACCCACCTCTTCCCCAACATTTATAGCTTATTGTAAGTCAGCACCCATTGTTTCCCCACACATAGACCCTGACAGTACTGGGAGGCAAATGGGAGCAATGAAGACTACACACTTTTACAACTATGGTACTGGGATGGGGAAGATGCCTGCTAGGAGCAGTGAAGGTCCGGCATGTCCTTTTAATTGTGGTCAGGCAGGGTCTATTAGCCACCCACACCGGCAGCCTGTCAGGGAGCTGCAATTGTATAAAAGGAGACCAGCCCACCAGCAAAGGAGGTGACAGGAGAAGAAGCAGGAAGGCCGGTGCAAGCAGCAGTGAACATTATTTGGAGAACATGCCGAGACGCTGGGGTCTGCAGAGAGAGGTGATCTGCGGAAATGTGATGTAGGAGCTGGGGCTCCATGGAACAGACAGAACATTGTGAAGGGAGCCGAGAGGCTGTCCCTTTTTCTTGTGGGAAACAAAATGCTTGTTCCCCTGTGTCAGGAGGCTGCCACAGGAGTGCCTGAGGGCCAGGAGCTGGACCCCTGAACTCACACGCAGAAGGCCGTACAATCCAGGCTGCTGGGAAAGGTGTGCACGTAACCAGTGAGTTTCTATCAATTTAGAAACCTGTTGCACGAGCGTTTGAACTCTTTTTCATTCTAACAGAATACTTTGCATCGGAGGGATCATGTGTTTGAGGAAACACGTTTTCAAAAGTCTCCAGTATGAACCATTGCTAACTAATGAAAAACCCGGAATACTTTGTATCAGAGTGGTCGGATGTTGAAGGTAACACATTTTCGAAAGTCTCTGAGGGCTGGGTTCTACAATTAAAGCAAACTGAAGTGTTAACAACGGGTTGAATTAAAAGTGTGTTGTAAGCGCAACCCACCTTTATTGAACACCAAACAGAATGAATATCCTACTTGAAGTGTTATTTAACAACGGATTGAATTAAAAGTGTGTTCTCAGTGCAACCCCCTATTTTTTTAATATCAAACTAAATGAAAACTCTACCAATAAGCAGAACGGTTACATTGTGAGTTCAGAAAAGAAAGAAACTTTAACACCACTGAATGTTGAACTTTAAAAGTGAAAAACGACTGCATACTGAATCTTAAAAAGTAAACAAGTGAAACTATTGTATGCTGCATTCTAAAAGCAATGAGACTATAACCTTGAACCAAGGAAAGACATATTGAATACTAAATTGTGTGAAAACTACATTGCATGAAAACCAACAATACAAGAGGGAACACGTGTGACAAAGAACCTTAAAAGACCAAGGATATTTTTGTGATACTGAAACTGAGTCTTGGGGAAGGGAAACCTGAGATCTGAAGTATTTACTGGCTCGAGTACGGAACCTCAAGAAGCTTTTGTGTTTGGGAGTGTGTTACTTGGAACTTGGGAAGGGAGCCCTGAGTGTTGGTTAACACTGTGTCCATTTGAACTGAAGAGAGGTAACTTTAATACCTTTTGTTGGAACTATTTTATACTTGGGGAAGGGAGCTGAAAGGAAGCTGCAAACTAGAAGAGGTCAGAGCTTTATGTTCAATACTGTTTCTTTTGGTTGTAGAACTCCCTACACATTGTATAGATTAGGTGTGAGGGCAAGTATAGGTTGTGGACACAAACAGATTCTTAAGTTGAACCCTTTGACTCAGACTTTCCTTTGCTTAATTTAGGTAGGGAAATCCCACCTTAGCATAGGGCAAGTTAGGCCTTTTTCCATCCTGACATTTAAGTTAATATAAATGTTTGATTTGAATTGGAATCTATTGTCTGTGTCTTGCTTCATAATGCCTTCACAAAAGCGAGCGGGATATGGTATGGCACAGAACCTGTACAGGAGAGGGGCTAGAGTGAGCGACTGGTGTACCTTCATTTGAGATATTGATGGGCTCTCCAAGAAGACCTTGAATTTGTGGCTTAAAAATACACCAGCCCTGAATGGTGGTTAACAACCTTTTTTATTTTTATTTAAATCAAAATCAGACAGATTAAATGTTTAGAGCGTAACTATAATAAAATGCATACAGATTATTTTTAGGATGACCGTTGCACTTCATAAATCACACTTTCCCCTTTCACTTCCCTCACAGTTATTTGTTTTTTTTGGGTTGATGTAGGGAAATGTATTTATTTATATACAGGACGAACAATGCTCTTTTGACCACAAAACAATGTACAATAGATGAGAAATCAGATTTGATGTCAAGTGGTGAGCTTCTTACAATGGGGTGAGTTTGAGGGACATTCTGACCAGATTGTGGATGCGAGTAAATGGAACAGTCACCGGGGACAATACATAAGTGGACATACATAGATTAAGGTCAACCAACATTGGACATTTTTAAGTGCAGGTAGGCTGTACGGCCAGTTGCGCTCGGGACATGACCATGATGGGTGAAGTGCTAGAGTGGATGCAGAAGAAATGAGAGACAGAGGCAGGTTAGAGGCTAGGGACAAATGTTAGCTTGCAAGCAAATGAGAGGTTGGTTAAGAGGGTAACTCAGAGGCGAGCAGGTAGGCTTTTAGTTTGGTTTTGAACAAATCTGTGTGGACTGTTTCTCGGAAGTCCAGGGGAAGAGAATTCCATGCAAGTGGTGCAAGAAGAGAGAAAGAGTGGAAGTGAGAGGAAGCACAGCGAGGGCGAGGAGCCACAAGGGTAGTTAACATCTCGACAGCTCTTCCCAGGACTCCAGCTCTCACAATTCCTTGCAGAGTCTTTGAACAAGTGAGGTGTCTGAAGGATAGTCCTTTCAGTGCAGTGTTGCTCATCCCAGTAACTGAGGAAAAAACATTTAAGAAACCCACTCAGTTTCTATTATGAATCATCACTCATACTTAGCTTTGCTAGTTTATAGCTGGACCGGGGCACTCCTCCCCTCAGGTATTCTCATCCCAAGTGCCTTGATGTGACAAACATCACACGGTACGTTGGATGGGCACCTGGGCAGCTTTGCTCACTTCATAAAAGCTCAATGTAGCCATGATGAACTTAGCCAGTCTGCTGAGCTTTGCTACTCTTCTGGATGAGCAGAGGGAAATAGCAGCAATACCCTGCTGCTCTGGATCACGTGCTGTGAATATCTTTGTTCTGGGTGCCAGTTCCCTTTGAGCTTGGCAAAACACACTGTTGGATTTTCTAGACTGTTAGGAATTAAGTTTGTGGGACCAGGAGAGGAATCTAGGCCGAGAGAGCTTGCCAGAGGCCCTGCTTCCTATTGGCCACTTCCTCATTAACTCTGAACTGTCACTTCTCCTTAGACCTCCTCCCAGCAGGCAGCTCAGAATGTTCCATTTGCAACAATGTTGCAGATGAGAGCCCTGGATTTAGCCATTTCCCATGCAGCATTGAGAAATGTTCAATTTTTAAAGTGTCCAACATTTTGCAGGTTCAGCTTTTTAGACATAGAAATCTGTTCCTTTTATCTTTCAAAGACGATCAATACATCATACTTCATGCTTATAAACCTTCCTTTGCGTATCCCTCTTTGCATATTTAAAAAACATACTGCACAGTACATTTTACCAGAAGTTGAGACAGACCCTGTGAGACGATTGGCTGAGTGGCATTTCCAGGGTATGTTTTTGTCATTGCTTCATACCTATATCACATGTTCCTCTAACACATCTTTAAATATCCATGCCTGCACAGAGACTTCTCTCCTGCTGCAAGGGTTACATACATGCTTACTGGGGATTTTTTGTGACCAAATGTTTAGAAGTGGATTACTCCCTGAACATACCGTGGGCAAAGTGGTTGGTGTACCTTTTGCACTGATCCCTCTAATTCCACAAGTCTTGTCCAAGATCCAGAGGGATGTGTCTCGGGTACTTGTGGCTCTTCCCTTTCGGAAAAGAAGATTTTGGCTTCCCCATTTGCTTCGGTTGGCCTACTTTTCCCCTTAGAGATGGCCCAATTTCCACATGGGGACTATTCAGCCTTCGAATATTTAAATTTGGTTAGTGAATGGAAAGGTTAATGGCTAAGGGTATCTCTCATAATGTAGTTATAGCTCTTCAAATGACCAGGAAGCTGTCAACCTTATGACAGGCATTGTAATCTTTTTACAGATGGTGTGAGAGGTTCCACTTCCCACCACTTTTCTATGAGCCATTGGAAATTCTCCACGTTTTTAGGCATGGTTTCTTTGGGGTTGGCAGTCTCTTCCCTGAGTGTACAACCTTCTGCTATACGGGCAGTTCTAGCCATAGAACCTTACGACTCTAGACCGATTAAATTCAGTCGTCTGGCTCAACCAGTTCTTGGAATGTTGATACAGTCCTTGAGGCCTTAGAGAAGCAGCCATTTGAACCTTTAGTTTGAGTGTCCACTGAATTTAATAACTTTGAAGTTCATTTTTCTGTGGGCCATCGCCCTGGTCTGACGCCTGGGAGAGTTGAGGAACTTGTCATCTTCTGAAACTTGTATCACTTTCTCAGATGAAGGTCTGGTCCTTAAGACTTCTCACTTCTTCAGGCCTAAAGTAGTATCCAAGTTCAATGCTAGCCAGGAGCTTTTTTCCCCATCTTTATTTTGCCATGATTGATTTTGCTTGTACTGTTATAATGTGGGGCGCACTGTCAAAATCTACCTTAAAAAGTCTTCAGATTTTTGCTAATTTCCTTTGGGCCAGATCATAACGGCAGTATGTTTTTAACTGCTAATATCTGTAGATGGGTGAAGGATGGTATTACTGTGGCATGTGAGGTACAGAAGGCCTTATTACCTCTGGTCATCGAAGGGAGATCTACTCTATGCTCCCAGCTGTACAGCTCATTTCTAGGCGTAGCTCTCGTCCTGCGCATGGTACACGGATGACTCCTTCCTCTTTCAGCTCAATGGCCTGCCTCTTTCTTTGCACATCACCAGTTCCATTAATACACTGTTGAAGGCACTGCAGCAATCCTCTTGTTCCCATAAAGTCAAGCCTGCTGTGGTACACATAGTTCCCCCTGGACATTCCAATAGATTTATACTCCATCCCCTTCAGATATGGTGGGTCTTAATGGCCATGAGCTCTCGTTAATGCTCTTGCTTGGGTATTAACTTGGGCTTCTGGTCAATTGCAACCTAGTGTAGTCGGCAGAGGATGGCTATAAAGCTTGGATGCTTTTCAAAAATTCCAAAACAAACAGTAGATCACACAGCCTTCATTCAGAAGAACAGAACCTCTAATACAGTGGTGTCCAACTCCAGGCATTGAGGGCTGCAAACCTGATGGGTTTTCAGTGTACCTCTCGTTAATATTCATGCATTTGAATGCATGTATAATTATTGCAGGAAAATTGATCTCACAAATGTTAATGAGGAATATCCTGAAAATCTGACAAGTTTCCGGCTCTTGAGTTGGACAACCCTGCTCAAAGAGCAATCTGTACTTCCCTCTAGAATTTCTAATAGTCTGAAAGTTTCTGAGCTAATGTCTATGGGTAAGGGCTCCTTTACTGTTTAGCCTTCTAAGTTCATGTGTGGAATGGTGGATGATGGTAAGGCTGATCAATGACACATGTGACACTGACTGTGGGTGTTTCCACAACAGGTTTTTGTTGTGTCGCCTTCGGTGAGTAAGGGTTGGATAGACACCTATGGGACCTTGGGGAAATGATATAGCCAAAAAGCGTTTGTCTTACTCAAAGCAAGCCACAAGGGATGTCAACCCAAAAGCGAATTTCCTTTCCGGCAACTGGCAGTTTAGCAGTTCATTAGCTAATTATAATGTTCAACCCCTAATCTTATAAACCCATGTCTCCCCTAAAGACGCCCTAGCCTACAATAAGAATCCCACAACAGATGACCAGCTAAACGTTCCAAATCCTACTCCAGATAAGTTCTTTAGCCTTCTGACTGCCCTATACTAAATGTGCACATTTTCCAAACATTGGCCAAGGGAAAAGTTCATAGACCTATTCTACAACAACAAAACAGAAGTATGCTTTGGGGGAAACATCTTGTAGCAATTGCTCACAGTTTTGTCTCACTTTAGTCCTCTTTGCTTTCACATAAAACTTCAAGCCTTCCCCTCAGGTTTCAGGGTTCATGGAGCTTTCACTTCTCAGTCTTTCATCAGCCTCTGGGCCTTTTCCAGCCCCTTGGATTCTCAAGGCTCTAAATAGGTCTCTCATAGACCTTGATCATCTCTCACACACAACAGGTCTTCCCTGGACCCTGCCCTACGCTCAAAGTCCACAACAGGTCCTTTGTGGGCCTTTGTTTTCTCTCAGTATTCACAGAAGCCCCCCCTGGAACTTGGCTTCCTGCAGTATTATTCACAACTGGTCTGTTCTGGATCTTGGACTTCTCTGAGGATTGTGTCAGGTCCCTCCTGTATCTTGCCTTTCTCTCAGGATTCCCAACAGCTCCCTCTTGGATCTTGGATTGTTCTCAGGAGTCACAATAGCAATGAATAATCCCCTTCATTATGATCCTTTTCAGGAATTCAGTTTTATTCTACCCTCATGCCATAGGTTCAGGTTTTCCCTCCTTTTACCTCAGAGTCAGAGTTGCTGGTGAATGGCCTCTGGCTATGGCCTTCCTATTCCCTTGAGGTGAAAGAGAAGGTCAGCACAATATCTTCAGCCAGCTTGTGTCCAGTCAGCTCCAGAGTACCTTTTCACTCTTTATCTGGTTCCTCTCCTCGGGAATCCCCCCTTGCGTTAAGGGAGCATGGGGAGGCACGCCTACCTCCTCGAGGAGTCATTCCTCATCCGAGTTTCCCCACTATCATTTATACTCAATGGACCAGAGCTTTGCTTCCAATATTGCTGCTGATAGGGTTATTCTTCATTGGTATATGAATTCTGGAAACTGAGTAGTTATTCTATGGGCAGGTTTTAATACCCCTCATTATGGACCTGTTACAGTGGTTAAGTATTTTCCCATTGTTTTGTGAGCTTGTGGACCACTGGCAGTAGCCAGTCAGGCTATAAAGGTCTCTGCTCCATGTGGCTCCATCTTGGAATTCTCACTGATGCATAGAGCCGTTCGGCATTGATCCTGCTTTGACATGAACTACATCAGGCACTTCAGTGCTCCAGGTCTGTGAGATGGTGTTTGCTTCCTCTTCTGATGGTAACATTTCACTTCCATTTCTCTGTGACTCACTAACTTCACTTGGATCAGCTGTTCTTTGCCCATTCTCCACTATTTCTTTGATACCTGGCCAATCACTCTGTCTAGCGCTGTCCCTAGGGAAATGCATTCTTGCGGACCTAAACTCTGCAGCAGGACTATTGCTAGGAAGCTACCATGTCTCTAATGGGAAAGTGAGCCAGCATGATCCCTCCTCTTCAATTAACTGGACTACATATTGGGTAGCAGCCACACCATCCGAGTCCCTAATGGCTTACTTCCCCCATCTCACAGTCTCCATTGCTACTCCTATGCTGAGGATACTCAGATCATCCTGCGGCTTGATCTCTCTCAGCCCAATCCAGCGTCTCAGCTGCAGAGTTGCCTGTAGGCCATGGGCTGTTGGATGAGCGATAATTGGCTGAAATTGAATGGGGACAAGACTTAAGTCCTGGTGGTGGGCCCCCCTTCTGTTTCATCTCTATGGACTCCTTCATTTTGGCCTTCCTCTATTGGTTCTTTTCGCTCACCAGTGTCTGTGGTGAAGGACTTAGGGGGCAAACTGTTGTTCTCTTTGTCACTTGAGGCTCCGATATCATCTGTCTCCCAATCTGGGCATTACAAACTTAGGGTTTTGTGCACTGTGCTGGCTTTTATACCCCCGCAGTTTCATGCTCCATTGGTTGCAGCTCTGGTACTTCGTGTGGTAGGTTACTGTAATTCTCTCTACCTAGCCCAGCTGTTATATTTGCTGTGCCACCTGCAAGTTTTGCAAAATGGTGCATCTAGACTGGTGACTCGTACCCCTTTTCATATGCATATCTCCCCTGTCCTGCGACAGTTGCACTGGCTCCCCATTGTGCAAAGGATTCAGTTCAAGTCCGTGTGAATAGTGCATTGCGACTTGTATGGCAGAGGGCGTAGGTCCTTCAGAGCAAGCTCCGCCTGTGCGTCCCTAATCGCCCCCTCCGCTCACAGGAGTTGCGCAACATCCACGTTCCATGGTTAAAGCTTGCCTGGGTGGGTATGCATGCTTTCTCCATTGCCGCAGCTAGGCATTGGAATTTGCTCCCCTTTTCTCTTTGGGCGACTGTTAACCATCTTTCCTTTCGTTACACTTTGAAAACCTTTCTTTTTGTATAAATCCACTAGTTTAGGTACTGCTTGACCGACCGTTTGATAAGTAGCGCCAGGATGCCTTTGGGCATACATTGCGCTGTATAAGTGCCTTTAAGATAAGAAACGAAAAGAAGGATGTAGAGTTTCGACAGCTCACCACGTGTGATCACAAAGTGAGATCTCTGCATATTGACATTGGGCGCTGATAATCCAGCTTCTAGTAATATCAGACACATCGATATGAAAATGAAAGCAAGTACTGGCTGCCAAAGAATGTAATCCATATTAGTTCCCGACAAACCTTTGCCTAATGTAAATGATTTGACACATTTGTATGGTCCATATTTGGAGATGGTTCAACATTCTCATCCTCCACAAATAAATCACAGATCTGGAACCCTTATAATCTACAGGATCATCCTCAATGCCATCAAGGACGGTACCAACAATGAATACAGAATTATTATTCTTTCGATGCAATGCTAAGGGCCTCATTACACGGATGGTGGTAAGGATTTACCGGTATCGGTAAAATACCGGTATCGGTAAATCCTTACCGCCTTACTACAAGGTCCCTTTGCGGGTTGGGGGATTTAACGCCTGCTTTTTGCAGGCGTTAAAAACCAACCCGCAAAGGGACCCAGGGAGCTAATTACGGTACCGCAATTTGCGGTACCGTAATTAGCGCCTTCCCCATTCCCATTGAGCCCTATGGGGCAAAAATGGGAATGGGGAAGGGCAGTGGTGGAAGGGGGAATTACCGCCCCTCCAACCTTGGAATGGTGCGGTAATTCCCCTTTTCGCCAAGGCGGTTTCGGTATTTTACCGGCATGAACCATGGCGCTAATAGCGCCATGGTTCTCCACCATCCGTGTAATGAGGCCCTAAGACTCCTCTGCTTTTCAATCAGACAATAATAGACTAATATTAATTAAAAGTGTCAAAATGAGAATAGCCAACTACTATGAAGCACCAACACGATTTGAAAAAGCCACATAAGGGACCCCTGAACATTTCATCCTACCACGACTAAGGCACGTGCGAATAGATAATACTGCTTCTCTATGGGCCTCATTACACGGATGGCGGAGAACCATGGCGCCTTGGCGGAAAGGGGAATTACTGCACCATTCCAAGGTTGGAAGGGCGGTAATTCCCCCTTCCACCATTGCCCTTCCCCATTCCCATTTTTGCCCCATAGGGCTCAATGGGAATGGGGAAGGCGCTAATTACGGTACCGCAAATTGCGGTACTGTAATTAGCTCCCTGGGTCCCTTTGCGGGTTGGTTTTTAATACCTGCAAAAAGCAGGCGTTAAATCCCCCAACCCGCAAAGGGACCTCGTAGTAAGGCGGTAAGGATTTACCGGTACCGGTAAATCCTTACCGCCATCCGTGTAATGAGGCCCTATGTATGAACTTTACACAAGAGCAAGAATTCAGCCCATTTATATTCCATCTTAGAATTGATATTTTGGACATTATGCAAGCACATTTAGAACTCCCCCAAACAAGCAACCCCTTCCAGCACTTAATCAAACATGGACAATTGCATTCCAATTTTTTTTCACATTGCCTTTTCCCCTTTGTCCTCCAGTCACGGGTTACCATTCCTCTCATTCACCGTCTACTCTACCTCCAACCCACTGGACAGCCCCCTCATAAGTAACAGAGCCGTTTCGGGTGGGTTCAATGGGGGTTACATCCAACTGGGGCAAGGGGTACATCTCTTCTTCACTCATTCTTCAGACCATCAATCAAAATTCTAAATTTACCAAAATCATATCTTAATATGAAAATGTTCAGTACTGCATAGTTAGTATAAACTCATACAGTCACCACTTTTTCAAGTTCCCAAGACTAAGAAGGCCAAAGCAAAGAATCCAGCTTTCCCTTTTCCGAACCCCTGTTTTTGGAACAGCTTACCCACCTCCTTGGCATTAACCCCCTTTCTTTTCCTCTTCCTAAACCAGTTGAGGGCATTCCTTTGCCCCCGCTAATCTTCTATTGTGCTGGTGAGCTGGGCTCCTGTTTGCTTTTTTTATGACCATTTTTCAGCTATTGAGATCCGGAGGGACTTCTGAGGTCCTCCTTTATGTAATAACTGTATTTTATATTGTGCTTTTATGCTCTTTTGTAGACATGCCTGGGTTGTGTAACGCTCCATTAACCTTTTTTGTTAGAGTCCTGTCCTATAAGTATTTTTCAGAAAATAAATGTCAAAAATCTAAACATAAGACTAAAACCAGAACTGCCTATTACTAAGCAGTAAACCCAAATGCACTCCTCTAGAACCTAAGTTCTATAACTCATTTACCATGTTAGTGATATAGGTTTAATGAATCATCTCAAACTCAATATTGATGTAATGGTAATGGTAAATGAGTTATAGAACTTAGGTTTTAGAGGAGTGCATTTGGGCTTACTGTTTAGTAATAGGCAGTTCTGGTTTTAGTCTTATGTTGTGTCCCAAGTGGTCTTGTGACAATAGGCCGCCTGCACCTGAAACAACATTAAAATACCTTTACTCAATCCTAATCTGGATTTCTAACAAATTTACTTCCTGTTGAACTTCTAATTACACGGCAGTGCACTCCCACCCCCATATTCTGCTTTTGAAAATCTAAACATACCACAAGTGGGTATATAGCTTGAAACAATAATATCTATATTAAATTGCATATAATAAAGTGCAATAAGAAGCAAATGTCAGCAAGTGCACTTGGCTCCCAAATGTCACCAGCGTGAGCAATACTGTATACGAGTATCTATTTGCCAAGACCATAATGTGCAAATAGTGAAGTTCAAAAGAGGGCAGATAGTGTATGCAGATAATAAAGTGTGGCAATAACCATATAACATACCACAGGTGTATTCATATATGTAATGTAGGAGATATCTATGGGCCACACATTAATTCAGGGAGTTGTTTCCCCCCAATCAAAAGTACCACTCCAACATACCTATTTATATTATTCAATCTAGCCCTGTCTCTGAACCCTATCATACCACGTGGATCCCTCACTGCTGTGCCATATATCAGCCAAGAATAAGGCCTGGGTGTAGAAAGAATATATATTTATAAATGAAGAGGAAAATTCACATTTGTACAAAATCACAAATCACGCCACCTCACTTAGTGGCCCAAATGCTTTTCTTTCCTAACAATTCACTTTTCACACAAATTGGAAACACGAGTTGGTTTACGATAACACAGATCACAGACTATTTACCCCCACAACATGTACAGTTTTCCTTTATTGATCATTTCCATCCTGATAACATAGAAAAACAGGTCTATGGAATAATTCAGATACCTGGGTCACTCACAAAATACTCTTAATGGTTCGGCGGCGGGAAAGCTCAAGGGCAACGCGTTTGTCTTGGAAGCAAGACAACGTAGCGCAACAAAGGTTCAAATCCTGATCCCACTCTTAGAAACCAATCTCTGGTATTAAGCGCTTTATAAAATAATTATTATAATTATAATGTACAGAATTGCGCAGCACTCTGGACATGTCAAAACAATTGAACCTCACCATTTACTTTGCATGGGGTTTACTTTAAATAATATACAACACTTTTCTATTGGCAAAAGCAATTTTACAGATGCAGCGCTCTTAATTTGTAATCTCCCTGCGCACTTGGCAATGCTAGCACAACAGACTTTTAAAGACAAAACACTTTTTATACATATTGGACCCTTTTTCCTCCACCACTATGCAATGAACTACCTCTCTTCTATCAGGGGTCACTTTCTCACCCTCTGTAGAGGGGATGCCTTGAAATCAGGGGCTTTGCTATATTTAAGTGGGAAAGATGCTTTTCTGCCCCAGCACAAACCCAGATATTAAGTTTACGATGGAAACCCAACTGCTTTAAGGCATGGTTGGGAGAATAGGGAGCAGTTAGGAATTTCGTTTTTTGGGGTTGGCAAAAAAGAAATATGAATACCCAATTACTTAAACAGGCTATATTTATATCCACACTGGAAGGAATGCTGTTGATTTTGAATTTCAACAACATCACCATGTGTCACTTGGCTATAGGGGAAATAATTAAATTATTACTTGGTAAGAAATGCTAGGGATCTACTTCCGTACCCCACCCACTAAATAGGGGGAAGTTATTAACTCAAACAGATCCCGGTAAGACTTGATTTGGTTGGACAAGTTAGTTACATAGAGTATCTCTGGATTTTGTGCTCAGGAAATGTCATCATGGCTCATGAGTCATCTCATGGGATGCATAGGGACTTTGTTAGATGGCCTCTCAGTTCAGTCATGAAGGCCTCCTTCAGCAATCCCTCTATTTGCCTTTCTAGGTTTCCTCCAGATTTTAATCTTCCTTTTGGTCTAATCCACCTCCCAGGCAATCTTGGTTCTCCAGCAATGTTTCCAGCAGATGATTTCGGACAGCTCCCCCCCCTTTCCCATTGTGCATCTCCTTATAAATCTTTAACTAGTACCCAAATTATCTAAATTAGGATGTGCCTGCTGATTCGCTAAATACTCTGGTTGGACATCTATCGACTGTCCACCCCCATTGCAGTGAATTGTTACTTTAGTTATTAAGCATAATCACTGTGAGTTATAACTCCACCACATTGAAATTGCTGTTTTGAGCATTTCAGTTATGACCTTAAAACTACAACATGGCAAAACATTTTAATTTACAAATAAAAGTGACAAACTATATGTTTCTGAAATTGCCTAATCATGCTGGACCTAATGCAATCTGTCTCATTTCAGCACAATGTTGCAGGTTCAAATGGCAGATTTGTGCAATCTATTCAACAGATTTAACAATTATCAACACAACATTTTCTTTACAGATATCTAATTCAGCAATTTATCATCTCCCCGAATCTCTGCTTTGCGACATTTTCTGGGAAGCTATCATTACATTTCAGCACATAGCTTTAGTTCCCAAGCTTACATTTCTATCAGAGTTGTCTCAACAAATAGGTCTTCTCATGAGCTTTTTATTGATATTCAAAGCATTGCTGTGCAAATTATAGTTCCAGAGATAAAGGCCAAAGTTTCCCTTCAATTAACTGGCTTTTTTTGTTCCCAAGATCTATGTGCAGGCTTGGCCCGTGACCCTTGTTGGCCCAAGCCTGCCATAAAAGCACTTAACATTGCTTTCTTTTTTACAGGGCTAATACACATCTGTCCTTATCCTCCTTGAGCAGATGATATAACTCCACCTCCTGTCATCATGTGGTGGTCTCCTGTTGCATGTCATCTGTTAGGGAGGGACCACGAATGTACTTGAATTTTGGGGAATTGTTCAGAGTTCACATTTATTAGCTAGGTCATTGTCTTCACAGCGTGGGTTAAATCACCCCCATAAACCCCTCCCAGCCAGGTTCTTCTCCTCGTCCTGGCTCTGCCACAGCTTCAAAACACATTGCCAGAGTCTGATAAGGTTAGTGTGTAGAGCCAGATCCTATGTTTGCTGTTATGTTATCGTGCATATAATTCATCCACATTATATTCATCCACTTTATCCACATTATTCTGCCATTTTGCCATGCATTTGCCAGAGAAATAGGCCCTATCATATGAAGGGTTTGCTTAGAATGATGTTGCTATGTTTGCTTAGCGAGACATGCATTTGCATGCATTTAGAATGTACACTGCCATTTATGTAGTTCTTAGTGCCTTAGACTGTTTACTGGGGGCTAGGCGCTAGAGAAATGAAACTGCTCTCTGAGCCATTGAAGAGGCTTCGCTGTCCGCGAAAGAGTTTGTTTATGGTACACTGGGAGTTTGGGAATGTTAACACAGATTAGCTTGTCTTTGCCCGAGTAGAAGCGAATGAGATGGAAGCTTATCTGGCCTTGCCTTGTCTGCAGACAGCAGGAAGGTGGGAGGGATATGGAGTGAGAGCTTTTCAGTAGAAGGCCTTAGTTTAGCCGAAGGAATCGTGTTATGATTTCGCAATATGAGACGGCTCCTACAATTGAGCAGAAAACATTGAACAGAGAGACACGATATCCTATTCTGTTCTGTTTCTTTATGTCAGAGTGAACTTGTGCACATACGCAACCAGACACCGTGGCGCTTTAGAGAGAGAATGCTTAGCTAGTGAAATACAGTGTTTCGACATGATTACCATAGAAATGTATGTACGTCACAGAAATGTATTTAGAGACATGCCTTTGCCTTCTAGATGGCATGAGCTGTTCGGTAGGAGGCTTGATGCTGATGGAGAGCAGAGTTCGGGGAGAGCAGATTGGTGGGGGCATGCAGGGAGCAGAGAGATGAGAGAGAGGCCCGGTTCGCACACACTGAGTCTTGCAGGTAGAGGCCTGCCTGGGAGAGGTTCACATCCAGAGGGGAGGTGAGTTTGATACTGCTTTACTGTGGGGACTGTCTCATTAGGGCTCATTAGGGGATGAAAGAGCTTTGCCATTAGGAGCTAGATGCAGCATGCAGAGAGAGAGGCCTAAGATGCACATTGAGATTCGCAGACCAGCCTTGCAGAGAGGGAGGCCTGGCTGAGATGAGAGGGAGAATCCTGTTAGCACATACTTGATCTTGCATAGAGAGGCCTGGTGCAGGAAGATTGTTTACACACACAGAGAGGGGAGTATTTCGGATGAATGAGGACTTTGATTTGAAAGCTGTTTTGTGAGACACGTGCACAGCAATTGGCTTGGCATGCACACGAGCATGGGGTTTTGAGGCTGCTAGAAGGGGAGATCACCATTCATCAGGCGGGGGTAATGTCTCATTAGAAAGTGCTAGTGTGTGTGTGGGGGAAGAGAGAGAAATCCTGACGATTAGGAGCTTTGCCACGTTTTGCTATTAGGCTGCTATATGTTATTAGCATTTAGACTCAGCTGGACTGAGTAATTAGGCTTGCTAGCACAGCCAGAAGGGCTGGCAAGGTTGCAGTAGTAAGTGATCCATGCAAATTGCTTGCAAATTCGTTTGCTAATTGTAGTACTGATAGTAATTCCACCATGCAAAGCAATGCATGAATAGTGTTTTTATTGTTGCAATTGAACCGATTTGTGTGTGTTTTCTTTGTGTTTCATGTTGTCTCATTTCATGTCTTTTCTAGTGTTTGGTTTGTTTGTTTGTCTCATAGCATAGCAAGTTTGCTGTAGCATATCAGTAACACAGTGCACAGTCCACTGTTCTACCAAGATGTGATGCATGCTAATCTCCACAATTCTATCTAAATTGTATGCATTCTAATTTCCACAATTCTATCTGGCGCGACACAGACTAATCTCCACAATTATATCTATATGTGATGCATGCTAATCTCCACAATTCCACCTAAATGTGACGCATGCTAATCTCCACAATTCTATCTGCGTGTGACACATGCTAATCTCCACAATTCTCTCTAAATGTGACGCATGCTAATCTCTACAATTCTATCTGGGTGTGACACAAGCTAATCTCCACAATCCTATCTGGGTGTGACACATGCTAATCTCCACAATTCTCTCTAAATGTGACGCATGCTAATCTCCCCAATCCTATCTGGGTGTGACACATGCTAATCTCCACAATTCTCTCTAAATGTGACACATGCTAATCTCTACAATTCTATATGGGTGTGACACAAGCTAATCTCCACAATCCTATCTGGGTGTGACACATGCTAATCTCCACAATTCTCTCTAAATGTGACACATGCTAATCTCCACAATCCTATCTGGGTGTGACGCATGCTAATCTCCACAATTCTATCTGTGTGTGACACATGCTAATCTCCACAATTCTCTCTAAATGTGACGCATGCTAATCTCTACAATTCTATCTGGGTGTGACACAAGCTAATCTCCACAATCCTATCTGGGTGTGACACATGCTAATCTCCACAATTCTCTCTAAATGTGACGCATGCTAATCTCCACAATCCTATCTGGGTGTGACACATGCTAATCTCCACAATTCTCTCTAAATGTAACACATGCTAATCTCTACAATTCTATCTGGGTGTGACACAAGCTAATCTCCACAATTCTATCTGGGTGTGACACATGCTAATCTACACAATTGAATCCCCTTTAAAAACTGCCCTTAATACAGATGGTGACCAACTAAAACAATTGACTTAGTGCCGAGTATGGTTTCCCTACAGATTGACCCTAGAATCAATGGCTGCCTTATACAAGTAGGCTAAATGCTGACTCAGTCAGCCAAATGCAGTTTCCTTTGTCTTGGGGCTGCATTTAACCCCAAAGTAACTAGACGCAGCAATTACAGATATGATCAGATACAAATATTTTGCCTCATTCCTTTAGGCTGAAAAAAATGATTTTATACTCGCAGACAACCGTGAGCTAAATCAGGGTGAGAATATCGAACATTTGTACAGGTGCCATAAATTGAGCAAATGCACTTAGCGCAGTTTTGCTACTTCAATAATACGAGTGGAGCATTAAAGGTTTGGCCACAAACCGTATGAGCAGGACTGCAGAGAAGTCACTCCCTATTTTATTAATTTGGGAGTGACATTATTTTTTAACTGAGTAAAAAAAAACAAATTCTCAATGAGGGGATTTTTTAGGCACACTCTAAAACAGATATGGGCCTAATTCTGAGTTTGCCGGTAAATCGGTGATAGTACCGCCAAATTACTGCCAATATTGGTTACCGTTACCGCCACTTGGTCCTGTGGATCCACCATGGGATTACAACTGGTGGGAGGTTGGTGTTAGTCCCCATTTTTGGAATCCATAGGACTTCATGGGGTTTTGACGGAATTACAGCAAGGGGTAATTCCGCTTCGATAATTCTGCAAATTCTTACCTTAAAGTTGAAAATTTACCTCCAGCACAATGCTGTAGGTAAATCTTGCACTTCTAGGTCAATAATCGAAATCTGGCGGTGCAGTAAAAACAGCTGTAATTCCATTACCGTCCAAAAAAGTGATGCTAATGGAATTACTGCAACTTTATTACTGCACCAGCAAATTTGTAAAGAGACACAGGGCCTCATTACACGGTATCGGGTAACCATGGCTCTATTAGCGCCATGGTTGCCGCCAGTATTTTACCGTGTCCGCCTTGGTGGATGGCGGAATTACCGCCCTACTCCAAGGGGAGTGGGGGCGGTAATTCCCCATTCACCAAGATACTTCCCCATTCCCATTTTTGCCCCCATAGGGCTCAATGGGAATGGGGAAGGAGCTAATTACGGTACCGCAAATTGCAGTACCGTAATTAGCACCAAGGTCCCTTTGCTGGCCGGTTCCTTAACGGCTGGTAAAACCAGCCGTTGAGGTCGGGTCCCGCAAAGGGACCTCGTAGTAAGGCGGTAAGGGTTTACCGGTACCGGTGCACTTACCGGTACCGGTAAACCCTTACCGCATTCCGTGTAATGAGGCCCACAGAGTTTTTTAATCCAATGCATATAAACAATGTAGTTTTACTTCAAAGGCTCTCTTCAGAGCTCAGCCCTACACCACTGCTCTATAGGTAGAAAGGATCTGAAAATATCTGTGGTACAGTGTGTGTGGAAGCAGGAGGCAGTGGGCCTCATTACGACCCAGGCGGTAAGTTACCGCCTGGGCCGTGACTTTACCACCATGGCGTAAACTACGTTTACGCCATGGTGGTTGGCGGACTTACCGCCCCATTCCGACCTTGGCGGGGCGGTAAGTCCCCAATCCCCATTTACCCTTCCCCATTCCCATTTTTGCCCCATAGGGCATAATGGGAGTGGGGAAGGCGTTAATTACGCCACCGTAAATTACGGTGGCGTAATTAACTCCATGGTCCCTTAGCGCCTCGTACTCAGGCGGTAAGGGTCGGCGCTGTTAACGCTGCCGTAAACCCCTTACCGCCTGGGTCGTAATGAGGCAGTGTGTCTCTTGTCTCCTCTTTTTTGTTGTGAGTATTTTAACTCCCAATTTTTTTTGTTGGGACATTTTGCCTGTTATTAAGGAGTAAAAGTGTCTATTAGACCGCTTTTCTGTAAGGCTGCATATTGCATAAATATCAGTCGTAGAGCCAGTGGAAGGGAAAGGGGAACAATCCCACCCCCACATTTCTACAGTGCACCCTTGCATCTGTGTGACTATGTGCGCATGAATGTGATTTACTTTATTTTACTAATTTGTCTATGCCAGAGGTCAACATAATGCTACATGATCGCTCTCAAAGGAGGGAGCCAGGTCCCTGGCCCAGCCAGAGAGGTAGAGATCGGGTCCTCACTAAGGCGCACGCTGTGTACAAGTTTGCCTCTTTAGTTTTGGTGAATTTTTGTGGCGCTTACCCAACAAAATTGCTGAAATCATTGTTAAAGAAGAGAGAGAGGCAATGGGTGTTCTGGACTGAGAATATATGGTTGACATATCAACGGGCAATGTCATGGCATCAAACTGCCAAATCGCAAACATCTTTGTCCAAACTCCTCAGCCATCCTACCCAATGGGAAGTTCCCTAACAATATATGGTGCCAGACTTTGCATTTCCCAGATGGGCAGTGAACATATTGGGCTACCTGTGCTATTTTCTCTACTGGCTATTGGGCTATTTTGGGGCTACCTTTGTATGGCATCTCAGGTTTTTTGTCCTCCTGAGGCTGCCTTTCTACAGAAATGTCCACTCTCTCTACCCCCAAACCCACTCTCTCTACTCCCACCAACCCCACTCCCACTCTCTCTGCCCCCACTCACCCACTCCAAGCCCATTATGTATGCTGGTTGGGTTTGTTGTTCATGTTTTTGCTCCAACCAACTACAATCACCCACCCACACTCTCTCTAACCCCACCCACTCAAACACACCTGACCACCCTATCCACTCCAACCCACCCTACCCCCTCTCTCTCTCTCTACTCCCACCCAATCCACACCCTCTCTTCCCTTACCCAGTCCCCACTCTGTACTCCCACACACTGACCCTATCTACCACTACCCACGCATCTGACCTCCACCCTCTCTACCCCCACCCTCTCTATCCCCATCCACCCTACCCCACCCTCTCTACACACAGCACAACCAGCCTACCCCCACTCTCTCTACGCCCACCCTCCAAACCCACTCTACCTACATCCACCCACCATACCACCACTCTCTTTACCCCCACGTTACCCTTACTCTCTCTACTCCTCCCACCGAATCTACCACCACTCTCTTTACCCCACCCAAACGAATCCCACTATCTCTACCTCCACCCACCCAACCCTGCCTGCTCTACCACAACCCACACTACACCCACTCTCTCTACCCCCACCCACCCTACCCCATTCAATCTACTGTAGCCCCATTCACTATACCCCTACACACCCACCATTCCTCCACTTTCTCTCTCTACCACCACCCATCCTACTGTCACTCTCTCTACCACCACCCACCACCTCTCTTTCTATCCCCACCGTCCCAACCACCACTCCCTCTACCACATCCACCCACCCTACCTCCACTCCCTCTAACCCCACCCATCCACCCTACCTCCACTCGCTCCACCCTCTCCCACCCACCCTACCTCCACTCCCTCTAGCCTCTCCCACCCACCCTACCTCCACTCCCTCTAGCCTCTCGCACCCACCCTACCTCCACTCCCTCTAGCCCCAGCCACCCACCCACCCTACCTCCACACTCTCTAGCCCCACCCAACCTTCACTCCCTCTAGCCCCACCCACCCGCCCTACCGTCACTCCCTCTAGCCCCACCCACCCGCCCTACCTCCACTCCCTCTAGCCCCACCCACCCGCCCTACCTCCACACCCTCTAGCCCCACCCACCCGCCCTACCTCCACACCCTCTAGCCCCACCCACCCGCACTACCTCCACACCCTCTAGCACCACCCACCCTCCCTACCTCCACACCCTCTAGCCCCACCCACCCGCCCTACCTCCACACCCTCTAGCCCCACCCACCCGCCCTACCTCCACACCCTCTAGCCCCACCCACCCGCCCTACCTCCACACCCTCTAGCCTTACCCACCCGCCCTACCTCCACACCCTCTAGCCCCACCCACCCGCCCTACCTCCACACCCTCTAGCCCCACCCACCCTACCTCCACACCCTCTAGCCCCACCCACCCACCCTACCTCCACACCCTCTAGCCCCACCCACCCACCCTACCTCCACACCCTCTAGCCCCACCCACCCACCCTACCTCCACACCCTCTAGCCCCACCCACCCACCCTACCTCCACACCCTCTAGCCCCACCCACCCACCCTACCTCCACACCCTCTAGCCCCACCCACCCACCCTACCTCCACACCCTCTAGCCCCACCCACCCAACCTCCACACCCTCTAGACCCACCCACCCACCCTACCTCCACACCCTCTAGCCCCACCCACTGCCCTACCTCCACTCCCTCTAGCCCCACTCACCCACCCTACCTCCACTCCCGCTAGCGAAACCCCTAGCCCCACCCACCCACCCTACCTCCACTCCCTCTAGCCCCACCCACCCACCCTACCTCCACTCCCTCTAGCCCCACCCACCCACCCTACCTCCACTCCCTCTAGCCCCACCCACCCACCCTACCTCCACTCCCTCTAGCCCCACCCAGCCACCCTACCTCCACTCCCTCTAGCCCACCCAGCCACCCTACATCCACTCCCTCTAGCCTACCTCCACTCCCTCTAGCCCCACCCACCCACCCTACCTCCACTCCCTCTAGCCCCACCCACCCACCCTACCTCCACTCCCTCTAGCCCCAAACCTCCACTCCTTCTAGCCCCACTCACCCACCCTATCTCGACTCCCTCTAGCGAAACCCACCCACCCTACCTCCACTCCCTGAAGCCCCACCCACCTACCCTACCTCCACTCCCTCTAGCACCACCCACCCACCGTATCTCCGCTCCCTCTAGCCCCACCCACCCACCCTACCTCCACTCCCTCTAGCCCCACCCACCCACCCTACCTCCACTCCCTCTAGCCCCACCCAACCACCCTACCTCCACTCCCTCTAGCCCCACCCAGCCACCCTACCTCCACTCCCTCTAGCCCACCCAGCCACCCTACATCCACTCCCTCTAGCCTACCTCCACTCCCTCTAGCCAAGACCCACCCACCCTACCTCCACTCCCTCTAGCCCCACCCACCCTACCTCCACTCCCTCTAGCCCCACCCACCCACCCTACCTCCACTCCCTTTAGCCCCACCCACCCACCCTACCTCCACTCCCTTTAGCCCCACCCACCCCCCCTACCTCCACTCCCTCTAGCCCCACCCACCCACCCTACCTCCACTCCCTCTAGCCCCACCCACCCACCCTACCTCCACTCCCTCTAGCCCCACCCACCCACCCTACCTCCACTCCCTCTAGCCCCACCCACCCACCCTACCTCCACTCCCTCTAGCCCCACCCACCCACCCAACCTCCACTCCCTCTAGCCCCACCCACCCACCCAACATCCACTCCCTCTAGCCCCACCCACCCACCCAACCTCCACTCCCTCTAGCCCCACCCACCCACCCAACCTCCACTCCCTCTAGCCCCTGCCACACACCCACCCAACCTCCACTCCCTCTAGCCCCACCCACCCACCCTACCTCCACTCCCTCTAGCCCCACCCACCCACCCTACCTCCACTCCCTCTAGCCCCACCCACCCACCCTACCTCCACTCCCTCTAGCCCCACCCACCCACCCTACCTCCACTCCCTCTAGCCCCACCCACCCACCCTACCTCCACTCCCTCTAGCCCCGCCCATCCACCCTACCTCCACTCCCTCTAGCCCCGCCCACCCACCCTACCTCCACTCCCTCTAGCCCCGCCCACCCACCCTACCTCCACTCCCTCTAGCCCCGCCCACCCACCCTACCTCCACTCCCTCTAGCCCCACCCACCCACCCTACCTCCTCTCCTTCTAGCCCCGCCCACCCACCCTACCTCCACTCCTTCTAGCCCCACCCACCCACCCACCCTACCTCCACTCCTTCTAGCCCCACCCACCCACCCTACCTCCACTCCTTCTAGCCCCACCCACCCACCCTACCTCCACTCCTTCTAGCCCCACCCACCCTACCTCCACTCCTTCTAGCCCCACCCACCCACCCTACCTCCACTCCTTCTAGCCCCACCCACCCACCCTACCTCCACTCCTTCTAGCAACACCCACCCACCCTACCTCCACTCCTTCTAGCCCCACCCACCCACCCTACCTCCACTCCTTCTAGCCCCACCCACCCACCCTACCTCCACTCCTTCTAGCCCCACCCACCCACCCTACCTCCACTCCTTCTAGCCCCACCCACCCACCCTACCTCCACTCCTTCTAGCCCCACCCACCCACCCTACCTCCACTCCTTCTAGCCCCACCCATCCACCCTACCTCCACTCCCTCTACTCTACCTCCACTCGCTCTACCCCACCCACCCTACCTCCACTCCCTCTACATCCACCCACCCTACCTCCACTGACTCTACCAACACCCACCCACCCTACCTCCACTCCCTCTACCCCCACCCACCCCCCTACCTCCAGTCCCTCTACCCCCACCCTACCTCCACTCCCTCTACCCCCACCCACCCACCCTACCCCCACTCCCTCTACCCCCACCCACCCACCCTACCCCCACTCCCTCTACCCCCACCCACCCACCCTAGCCCCACTCCCTCTACCCCCACCCACCCACCCTAGCCCCACTCCCTCTAACCCCCCCCGCAACCCCTACCTCCAGTCCCTCTACCCCCACCCACCCTACCTCCACTCCCTATACCTCCACCCACCCACCCTACCTCCACTCCCTCTACCCACACCCACCCACCCTACCTCCACTCCCTCTAATGACACCCACCCACCCTACCTCCAGTCCCTCTACCCCCACCCACCCACCCTACCTCCACTCCCTCTACCCCCACCCACCCTACCTCCACTCCCTCTACCCCACCCACCCCCCTACCTCCAGTCCACCTACCCCCACTCACCCTACCCCAAACACCCACCCTACCCCCACCCACCCACCCTACCCCCACTCCCTATACCCCCACCCACCCACCCTACTTCCACTCCCTCTACCCTCACCCACCCACCATACCTCCACTCTCTGCCCCCACCCACACACTGTATGCTATGCTCTACCCCACCCACCTTGCTCCGACTCTCTATCTTCAACCACCCACCCTACCCCCACGCTCTTTCCCAACCACCCATCCTACCTTCACTCTCCCTTTCGCCAACCACCCACCATACAGCCACTCTGTACCCTAAATACCACAACTCCCTCTACATGCATCCACCCTAACCCCACTCT
Organism: Ambystoma mexicanum; assembly: GCF_040938575.1. Taxonomy (NCBI): domain Eukaryota; kingdom Metazoa; phylum Chordata; class Amphibia; order Caudata; family Ambystomatidae; genus Ambystoma; species Ambystoma mexicanum. Next base: position 1,421,521,828 of record NC_090923.1, read on the forward strand.
CTCTACCCCACCCACCCAACTCTCTCTACAACCAACCCACCCCACCCCCGCTCTCTACCCACTCTCACCATCACTCTCGTTGTATTTCTTAACCTTCTTTACAGGCGTGTTATAAATGACATATCATATCATACCCTCTCATTCTCAACCTTTCTCGCACATATTTGCTCTTGCTAATTATCAATGGCACCCTCTCAATTATTTCCTTCCTTGCCCCAGTCTCCTTCCTTCTCATTCTCTTGCACACCTGTGCCCCTTATCGCATCCTCCTTTGAAACTTTGCACTTTCCTACTTGCACGCTGGTGCCTATAAATGCAAAATGTAAAGAACAGCAGTAAATGCAAAACTATTGGCTTTGCTCATCCTTGTTTAATCTGCTCTCCGGGAGAAAGTTGCAGGAACAGTGAACACTGCGGGTAGGGCAGGTGTAATTGCTTAAAGACAAGGGGAGTCCTGAGTACAGACGTGCAGCCACGCCTCCGTTTATTGCTACCTGGCCAGCAGAGTCTAGCAACAGGCAGGTAGCAGCTGGGAAATGGAGAAGAGAGGCCTTTATCACCGACGAAAATTGCCTACTGCTGAATTAGACCATCAATTGCAGGAAGCAAAAATGAGGGTGATTTCTTTGTGAAAATAAACTTTGACATGTAATATGTTTGTAAGCCGTTGAAGACTGACTAGTGGCCCAGCAGTTCTGAGACTACAGTGAAGGAACAGCCAGAGGATATTGTGCGTGAAAGCGGTTCATAGCACCGTCTTCAGAGTACCATGTTATGGGCTGGACATTTTTCAGGAGAGGTCTGGTTTGCAGATACAAACTGCTGCATTACAGAGAAACTGGCAAGGCTGCATAGAGCTATGAAAGTCTAACTATATCTCTGTGCATGATTTGTGGGGGCAGATAGCCATGGGTTATTATTGACATTAAAGGTAGAAATGTAAAATCATCTACAAAAGATCAATGAGGTTTTTGTTGGAAAAATGACCACGCCACCCTATTTATAATTCAGATAATGTGAGAATGGGTAAGGTATTGATAAAATAAATTGCCATATTTTAACATATTGCAGGCACAATTAAAGTAAAGTAAACAGGGCGTGTGATCTAAAGAGGGAGGGAGTGAGGTGCCCCTGGAGAAGGACTTCACAAACAATGATGCTCTGGGTTGAGTGGTGGCCTAAGTGCAGTCATGCTGCAGACTGCGGAGAGGCTCTGTGTGTTTCTGGAGAAGACAGCGAATTTTGTTTTCGTGCCTTTCAACCGATAGTGCTGCCCCTTTGACCACATATGGGGGGAGTATAATACACCCTTTGGCGCAAGTGCTGGCCTGAGTGCAGTCGTGCTGCAGGCTATGGAGAGGCTGTGTGTTTCTGGAGAAGACGGCACATTTTGTTTTGGTGTCTTTGAACTGACAGTGCTGCCCCTTAACAACATAAGGGAGAGTACTAATACACCCTTTGGTAAAAAGCGCCGGCGAGAGTGTTGGCCTGAGTGCAGTCGTGCTGCAGACTGCAGAGAGGCTTGGTTTAGTGCCTTTGAACTGACAGTGCTGCCCTTTTAACAACATGGGGTGGCGTACAAACACACCCTTTGGCGCGAGTGCTGAACTGAGTGCAGTCGTGCTGCAGGCTATGGAGAGGCTGTGTGTTTCTGGAGAAGACGGCACATTTTGTTTTGGTGTCTTTGAACTGACAGCTCTGCCCCTTTAATAACATAAGGCGGTGTACTAATACACCCTTTGGTACAAAGCGCCGGCGTAAGTGCTGGCCTGACTGCAGTCGTGCTGCAGATTTCGGAGAGGCTGTGTGTTTCTGGAGCAGACGACACATTTTGTTTTGGTGCCTTTGAACTGACAGCTCTGCCCCTTTAACAACATAAGGTGGGGTACTAATACACTCTATGGCGCGAAGCGCTGGTGCGACTGCTGGCCTGAGTGCAGTCATGCTGCTGACTGAAGAGGCTGTACTTCCACTCCCTTCTGGAGAAGACGGTGCATTTTGTTGTGGTGCCTTTGAACTGGCAGTGCTGCCCCTTTAACAACATAAGGCGGAGTAGTACTAATGCACCCTTTGGTACAAAGCGCCTGGACTGAGTGCTGGTTCTGAGTGCAGTCATGCTGCAGTCAGGCAGAAGGAGGGAGCAGTAGGGAGCCTGAATGGAGTCAGAAAAATTGGGCCGGCTACCCTCCAAGAACCCGTGGGATGCTCTGTTTGTTGGAAGGAAACTCATGCCGCGGAAAAAACAGCAGCAGTAACTGGCGCAGAGTGGAGGCGGAGGTGAGTGACGTTGATGGGCTCATGAGAAACATAGAAGCCCCTGATAGTGGGGCAAAAATCGAGCCCTTAATGAGTACAACTAATGTAACGGCTGTGTTGCACCCCATAGCATTGACGACCCTGCATGCATGGGAGGACATAAGGTGGCTGCACAGATGGTTAGATTGAAAACGCATTGGATATTGTGATATCGATGCCACTGCAGGCAGCAATGAACTCACTTGAAAGTTCTGAAAATAACCTCTGCATCGTTTCACCAACAGCACGTGGCTGTAATACCATTACTACTGCAAGGGAAGTGAATAAAATATGGGCCTCATTACAAGTTTGGAGGTAGCCATAAGGGCATGGCTGCCTCCAAACTCGGGTCCGGGTCCGTGGTCCCTGAATGGGGAAATACCGGGCCATTCCGACTTTGGAGGGCCCGGTATTTCCCCATTCAGGGAACGCGGACTCGGACCATCCCCATTCCCATTTGAGCCCCCCATAGGGCTCAATGGGAATAGGGAGGGAGCTAACAACGGGCCCGTTAATATCGGCCTGTTGTTAGCTCCCTGGTCACCCCGCGGGACCCGCAAAGGACGTCTGCTCTGACCAGATGTCCTGAGCGGGTCCCGCAAGGGGACCTCGTAATAGGGTGGAATGGGTTTAACGGCACCGGCAGCTCTACCGGCGCCGTTAAACCCATTCCGCCAGGGTCGTAATGAGGCCCATAGTCTAAATAACATCGACTTGGATGCTGGTAGCAGCCCCCAAAAGTGGGATTATTGAAACAGTGACTCTTAAATCAAGTCCTGAATTCGGATGCTGGGAATCTGCCTCCAAAAAAGAAAGTAATGGAGGAGATAGCTGATTTAGAGCTACTGGAGAGTGCGAGACGGTTAGACCAGATCCCGAGACACCCCTGCACCCCCTGAAGGACATCATACCGAACATGGGGAGCAGGATGCACCCCCGCAACCCTGCTCCTCATGTTCAGTGTTTTTGTGCTTTGGTTTTTTAGTAAATGCCACATTCTACCAAATGGTCCATTCAACCATTTATTTTTGAGCAATTTGGGTGTTTCCATGATCCATTTGTCCTCTAATCTGATCAAACAAACTATACTAGAGGCGGCCCCATGCTTGCTGCCATTGGGCTTTGACTTAACGGATGTGGCTCCCGAAGCCCTTTCTGTATCTAACTGGGATGCAGAGAGAATGGGATATAATCACATGGAAAATAATACCCCGACAATAGAGAACTTGGGGGGGGGGGGTTTGGAATGTATCAAAAGAGCAGAAAGGCAAGTTTTTTCTCCAGCTCAAAAATGACTTTTTCTGTAACAATTAGGGAAAAGGAAAGTTTGGAAAGGAAGGTTGTTTCCAGAAAGAGACAAGGGGTGAGGTCTCCCAGAAAGAATGGCAGAATCATGGTCTTGGTTGACCAGAGGCTTTAGTATTAAATAAACAAAGAGATTAACTCAAAGACCTCGTCTCACCGTAAGAACTAGTATTACGATCCTGGGGGAAAAAAAAGGGGTTTCATGCATCTATTTGGGAGTGGCAAACTTAGTTTTGAGAGTTTTTACATCTTGTGCCTGCAAGAGACGTGGATGTGTACACCCCCAATCTTGGAAGGTTATTCACTTTATCTCAATCCAGCGATAAAGGGCCTTGAGGTAAGGCCTTCGTCTGGCCCACGGCTAGCTTTCAGAAGTGGAATAGGAATCGCAGTTGTCACAGTTTGCACTCCAAACCCATATCTCAAGATGCTGGTGATACAGTGGAATAATATGAGATTCATGGGGCTCGAATGGGTTGCAATTTTTAACTTATATTGGAACCCGGTGGGAATTGAAGACAGTGATTTTGTGGAATGTGTTATGGAAATGATAGATGATTCTTACGAATATTTGCCAGATACAGTAATTGTGATTTGTGGAGACTTAAACGTTACATGTCTGGATGGAAAAAAAACAAATGCGGTAGGAGGGCAACCCCCTCTCTAAACTAGCAGAAATAAAGGGGGATCTCATGGCTAAGAGAAACTAACCTCAGGAATCTGCATCTGCTAAATGGGCAAGTCAGGGGGGATGTCCCAGGACTCCCTACTTGGAAGAGAGGCAAACAGATGGGAATTCTCAATTACGTTTTTGTGTTGGGTAATATACCCCCCTGGGGTGGCTAAATGTGAGGTAATTCCATCTACCTGTAATGACCACAATATGTTTAAAATTACCTGGGTCCCAATGTGTATGGTGAACAAAGATTTTTGTCTTGTAAAACCAGAAATCTCTCAAGGGAGGAACCGTCTGAGGATGAACTCAACTAAAATATCCTTATTGAATGAGAGATTTACTGATCATATAAGTAACTCTATGAGATTGGAGCCACAAACACGAAGAGACTACTTAAGCAATATAACACGAGTGTCGGGGGCATTACCGACTCAGGTAATGCCTCGGGGCCCATAGCTAAGGCCCTGAGCGGAGCGAGGGCCTTACCGAAGGCCCCGGGGCATTACCTGAGTCGGTAATGCCCCCGACACGAGGGTTATATTGCTATTAGTAGCCCAGCCCGCAAAAATTGCGTGACCGGGGCACTAAAAGCTTTTTTTTTGTCCCGAAATGTTGCAGCGTTTCGGGAGAAAAAAAAGAAAATGGCCGCTGCCATGGAAAGGGAAAACGGAGTCCGTTTTGCCTTTCCATGGCGGCCATCGGGAGCGGACGCGCTGGGAACGCAAGTGTTCCCAGCGCGTCCGCTCCCGAAAAAGGATCAAAAAGAAGGTAAGTGGGGTTGGGAGGGCGGGAGTGGGATGGAGGGGAGAAAACAAAAAAAAAAAAAACTACCTGCGTCCCTGCCGAGGGACGAGGGAAGCCTCCAGCCGCGTGGAGGCGCAGAGCGGGGGTGGCCCCGCTCTGAGTCTCCACACGGCTGGAGGCTTCCCTCGTCCCCCGCCGGGGATGCAGGAACAAGAAGGTAGGTTGGGGGGGGGGGGCGGTGGGAGGGAAGGGAATAAAAAAATAAAGACTTAACCGACTCCCCGGCGGGGGGCGAAGGCAGCCTCTCAGCCGTGGGGAGGCTCGGAGCGGGGATGACCCCGCTTCGAGCCTCCTCATTGGCTGAGGGGCTGCCAGGCCCCCCCAGGGACAAAGGCCTTGGAATCCCGTCGGAGCGATGCCCGGCCGGGTAAGGACCGGGCGAGAGCCAATCAGAATGTGTGTTGCATTCTGCTTCGCTCTCGCCGGGTACTAATGTCCCTTCATACTAGACTTTGTGGAAGTTTGTAATAAAGGGAGTAGAAGCATCCTTCGTCAGAAACATGTCTATGATAAAGAATTAGCAGATGCTAAAAAAAACTTTAAGTTGAACTAGAGAAAATGAAAGTGGATTCTGGTCCAGAGATGATGAACTGCTTAAAAAAACGGAAGCAGATATATAGAAACTAGGTTAGATCCCATCGAGGGATGATGCGCCAGCACAATACTGAGAACATGCTGGTGAAAATGTGTAAAAAACCACCAGGAGAGATCTGGCCAATCATAAATTCTATAGACACTCCTCAGCTTGTTATGAAAGTCAGTGCAGTGTGTGAAGAGAGCTGGATGACGCATTTCACTAGTCCGTTTGATACAGCAGACACAAATCCGGATGCATAGGTGGAACCAACAGCACAGGAAGGATCACTTCATTCTGAGAAAAAAGATATTGTTGCCCTGGTAAAGAAAGGCCCGGGTGGGTTAACTAATGCTTTGCTTAAAGAAGAGCCTGACTTGGCGGCAGAATTATAATGGTGTTGTTTGGGCAGGTCAAGAAACTAAAAGAGGTGCCACAAACTTGGAATTCGGCTATAATCATTCCTAGCTTCAAGAAGGGCAATAGGGCTGATCCTAAGAACTATCACCCTCGTTGGCCTGGCGGGCAAGATGGTTGCCTGGTTAGTTTTGGAAGGATTGTCAAAGTGGGTGATGTCACCTGGCTGCTACGACATCTATTAAACTGGATTTGTCAAGGATGTAGGCATGTTTGAATGTGTTTTTGTTAAACATCTTGAAAGCCTTCACTATTAAAAACAACCCAAGGAGATACCTCACATTCATTGACCTGGCCCGAGCATTTGACACCATAGATAGAAACCTTTTGTGGACAAAGATAATGAGCTGGTGCTGTCCAGTTGATCTATTACGGGCAATCATAGTCCTTTATTCGGACACCACGATGAGGGTAAGATTGAACTAGGCTGGTGACCTGTCTAGACCAATCAAGACCGGTAAGAGCCTCAAGCAAGTAGTGGCCATTGGGCTCTGCCCTATTTAACCTATTTATTTCTGACACGGATGAAACCCTAAGTGGGGCTCAATGTTTTCTGCCAAGACTCAACGGCAGGGCACTGGGTTGACTCCTATATGCGGATGATCTGCTCCTTTTGTGCCAGAGTCCGATCAGCCTGCAGCACCAGCTCAATATTTTACATATGTAGCTAGAGCGTAATGGACTAACAATAAATGTGGCAAAGTCGCAAGTCCTGATATTGCGCTCAGCGTGCGACAGACACACAAAGGTTAAACATTGGAGTTTAAACCACAAGACTTTGGAAAAAGTTGAGACTTTTAGGTACTTAGGTATGTTTGTGAATATCAGCCTGAATGATGGACCAAGAGAAAAATTGCTGAGAGCCAAAGTGAAAGTGAAAAATCTTGCATCTCAGGGCTGTATTCTATTGAAGAGGTATGGGTGATATTCGTTACTCTTTATCGACTGAAAGTTGTGTCTGTGCTAACCTATGGTGCGGAAACCTTTTTGCTTTGTCATTTAACCTATGGCCAGCTGTGGAGGGTCTTTTTTGGAAAAGGGTTCTTTCATTGCCCAAGGGAGTTCCTGTCCAAGTAATCCGACATGAATTGCGACTCATTTCCCTGTATGCAATGATAGTATGGATATTGCTGTCAATTTACCATAAGTGTATTGCTAAAAATGTCATATGAGGGTTTCAGCTAATAAAGCGTTCTTTGAGGAACCATAGCGAGCAGATCCTAGAAGACTGGAAAATCTGCGTGATGTGATATCCTTGCGAACATAAAAACAAATGAGGAGGCACTATTAGCAAATCCAGTGGAAGTCAAAATAAAATTATGGAGGAAAGATTGGACAGAAACACAGGAACAAAGGCAGAATGATAGGTTCTACCAATAACCACTCCTAGAATGTAGTGTTGGTGTGTTATGGTATGCCAGAGGAGGACTCGGGGTTACTACGAGCTAACCCATTCAGCTCCCAGGCCCCAAAAACCCTCCCCCAGAACAAACAGAGGACTCAGCCAGGGGCAAGTTAGAACTGTTGTTGATAACAAAATATGACAGGGATCATACAGGACATAAAAAAATCTCCAGAGTCAGTTCTCCCAAACCTGTGTCAAGCCTTTTTGTTGCAAAGTAACATCACAACATTGGGCCATTCCCCGAAAAACCTATCTAACTTTCTGATTGGGTGATCAGAGTGGTATACCATATTGATTGTCCCTATGGATCTTAGTTGATTGGCCCTCTCATTTCAGGTGACTAGCCTTCCCCTTCCCCAAGAAACTATCTATTACATTGTTGCAGGGTCACAGGATTACCATTGGCTCTTGCCCCCTGCCATCCACCCTTGATTTCTGTCCCCTGATTGGCGGAACGGGTCTCCCCATGCCCGAGACCCAGCCCTGTTCACAGCGCTCTCTGCACCTCTTCAAGGTGATGAGAATGACTATGTGTTCCCAATGTATCTGTTAGCAGTACCACTTTTGCCTGGGAGACTGCCCTCACTGTTGCAACGTTGTTGACAAGTTGATGTGTCTCTTCATGTCTGTGTTGCTGAGAACTGGTCATCTTCCCACCGCGGGTGAATAACCATTGTCTAGCTCGGCAGCATCACGTGGTTGAGGACCACGAAATCGAGCTCTTCTGGCAATTTATGAGGATTTATTATATTTTTCTGCAGATGGCCCCTTGTTGTTTTAAGTTTGGAGTGTGGTGCTTGTCTCTCACCTTGGCTGCGAGCCCTGGGCTTCCTGTTCTGTGCAGCCTAGTTCTGCTTTCCTTTGTCTCTCGTCCCGTGGCTTGTGGCCTTATGTGATTCTCATTATACTTATACTGTGATTTCTACATATCTGTACCATGCTATGTTTTCCCTAGGTTAGTCGTATTTGGTCCTTCCAGGTACCTTATGTGATCCTGTATTTCCATAAGGTCAGTTGCCATAAGCATCTGCAAGCTTAATCTGCATCTCTTTGGTACCATGCGTTCAGCATTTCTGCACTTAGCTGATGAGGAAAATAATAAAGGCTTTTGGCAGTATGTATCTGTATAGGTCCTCTATCTACAGAACTGTGTAAGCATGTTCTTTGTGTATTCACGTGTGTGTTTGTGTAACGTGCATGGCTGCGAATGTACTTCGTGACTAACGTGGCTACATCGTGGTGTCACTAATGATGTCAGCACAGTGGTTTCTCTGCATTAGTCAACGTCATCCATCGAGGCATTTGGGTCCATAACCAATGTTGATGCACCTGTATCCATAAAGATATTCACTGGATAAGGTTTGAATGGCTGTCTGAGAGAATATCTTTCCACATATGTGTCTGTCACTGGTCCTCCTAGGGACTGGCCGAATAGTGAGTGACTTCATGCGTTTTTGACACTTCGGGCCGTCATGTTCATTGGGGTGAGGAGGTGGCATTCCAGGGACCCTCTCTTCAGTAGGCCGTACAATGTCATCTGAAAGTAATTAATGAAATTTCTGAGTCATTTTTACCAGACACCATTTATGCGTTTCTGCATGAATCTGTGCCCCACTAAAGACATTTCAGCTTTGAGGAAACAATTGGGGGTAAATGACCCGGCATGCAGGTTTTGCACAAAACAGAATAATAATGAAACACTTCAGCATCTCTTGTTATTTTGCAAGGCTTAAAAGAGTTACTAACATGATGCCTAGGAAGGTTTTTTAACAAGGCCAATTCCGTGACACCTGAAGACTGGTGGGGTGTTTTTATGTGTGGAGAACGAGTAGCGCTAATCATAGCACTGGTTACATTTTTAGAGGAAGTGTTTAAGCCCGGTATAGAAAATGAATAGAGCTCCAAATACATCCCTCCTGAAATTTGGAGGGCCATTTAACACCACTTCATTAGGATCAAGATCTATATTCGACAGAAAGAGGTGTGAGTTATTTTTTTACCAAACACTACGAATGTGTATTGAAGCATGACTATTTTAAGTAGATTGTATGTTTGGGTCTGTTGATGATTATGAAGTAGTTATTGTATGTACCTTGCCAGATCATTTTTATGTGTGTAACTGTTTTTTTAAGAAATGTACAATGAAATGTAATTGTTTTATTTATGTTTGTATTACGCAGAAAAGGTTAAAAGTTTATATTAAGCCAAACACCTAAATAAATAAAATAAAAGAATATACAAAAAGACTTACTGGAGTGGAATATTGTGTGAGCTCTAAAAATGATGGCTAATTATTTCAGTACTAGTGTGTACACAGCCAAAGTGCAGGTTTTCATTGACACAGGAGGACCAATACATATCCTAAGGCAACAGCTCCTTCTAGTGGTGCCAACAGGCGAAGCTATGCACATTTGTCTTCACTCATGACTACATCAGACAAACATACAGGACAAAGAAACATCTGGCCTTTTTATTATATTGCTAGATGTGGTGGTGTATCTTTTCTTTCCCAGTTCATAAGCTACCAAGTACTTTTGTTGAGTGCCTATCAATTTCACCCCACTTCCTTGGTTCCATGTGTTAATATCCCTGCAAAAACGATATTAACTCATTAAACCTGTGGGGGACACCTCCGCAACCAGCATATTATTTTAGAGCAGGGGAGACCCCTGCAACCTCCGCTCCCATTTACCCTCAAAATGATCCCCACTAATAATATGGCCTATGGCCGTTCCCGACGATATATATGGCGATATTATTGGTGGGGATAATATTACCCGATACCACTTCCTTGTGCTAGCTCCTCTGAGCATGTGTGTGTGCTGCACTGCACAGGGTTTATAACATACTGCTGGGAAGTCTGACAGGTGGCATAATCTACCACTAATGCTATGTGAGAGGTTCAGGGAGTCGCACAAGCATTCTCCCTTCTTCTGTTGGTTATTCATAACTCAAAAGCTGGGGTGCACACTGTGCGCACTGAAACAGAAATCACCCCAAATAACGCAAACCTGGGGAGAGATGGATTGCCTAGGCCTGTCCTACACTCCATGAAACAGCAACTACATTGGCAGGTGTGTGGGGAAATGGGGCTACTAGGCAGCGAGAACACCAAATAGCTTTGTTCCTTCTCCTCACTACCATTAAGTGTGAGACACACAAACACGCACGCACACAGCGAGAGGATGTGCTCCCTCGTTGTGGTCATTTGAGTGATAACACAGTACACACCACTGCACTGCAGACGGGACACACGTGTGTGTGTGTGTGTGTGTATGTGTGTGCACGTGTGTGTGGGGTCATTTCTGTATGTTTATATAAATGGATGTATAGTGACTGTGTGCGCCTTGGGGGATAATAACATGGCACTGGAGTGAACAGAAAGACATGACACTGGGAAGAGACACAGAGAATGGGTTTATAGAAAGGAGAACAGAGCTAAAACCACGGATGATGAGGGCAGTGGTACGTGCCAAAGACGGGCAGGAGAAGTGACACACTGTGGAGTGGGCCAGTGGCAAGAGGCACCGGCAGGGGTAGGTTGATCAGTCTAATGCCTGTGTGGTTTGCACCACCAAGCCTCCAGGGCTGGTCACTTGCTGCATTAGGGCTGCCTCACTGCATGTGATCCCTACCTTCCTCCCTTCCCCATCAAGCCTAGGACCGCTTCACCAGAAACCAAGCAGTACAATCACACTTTTTAGCAAAACTAATGTTCCTGTGACTCTTTTGGCAACGCCTTCCTCTAAAAAGTCATCATTGTAAACCGATGTATAAACATTAGCAAACCACAGCTGGACCTACATTCTCAGCTACAAGACAGTTAGCTCAGTCTTTGAAATCTATGTTAACTTGGGAAGAAAGCGGCAAATCCCAGAATTGCCGCTTTCCATTTTTCATTCTTCTGGGGTTGGTAAATTGCCCATCAATAATATGGCCACTATGAACACTGGTGATGTGAAGCAGGCTATTAGCAAGCATTATATAAAAGCATCAACTGTCGTCAGTTGAGTTTATTTTTACGATGGCCCTTGCACAGAACATTTGCCCATTGTCTGATTCAGAGCAAAGTGTTTGAGTAAGAACATTAATACCTTTGAATTATTGGCAGATGCAGATTCATGAAAGTGGTGTGCCCTTACAATTCTGGCAAGTATTGTGGGTGCAGCATTATGAAAGGGGTTTCCAGTGGCAAAGCTTGCATATCTTATGAGTGTAAATTAAACAAGAGTGTGAGAGCTCCTCTGCTGAGCACAAACATGGCTCAAATAACCTGTTTTATGGAATTTCTTCCACTTGGGAGTGCCTACAGCCATGTTTTATCTCACTGCACCCTTCACAGAGCAGAAATATCCATTTGCATATCAGTCTGGTCCCACCCACAAGGGTAGTCCAGCACCGACATGCTAGGCATTTCTCCTTTGAACAAGAGTACCATCAGCAACTCCAGGCACGTGTTTCGGCCTTGTTGGGCCTCCTCGGTGAGGTGAAGCTGAGTCTCTCTCTAAGACACAGTGAGCAAGAGGTCCACGTCTGGATTACCGTTGGTTACTTAGGGTGAATCCCCGAGTTTTACAAATTAAACAAGAGTGTGGGAGTCCCTATACTGGTTCAAACAACCTGTTCTAAAGAATAGCTTCCACTCAGGATGGTCAACAACCACGTTTTAGCTCACTGCACTCTTCACAAGGAGAAATATCCATGCTTGTTTCCTTTGTAAAATGTAGGGTCGCACCCTAAGTAACCCAGTGCAACTCACACATGCAGGCACAGTATCATGAAAATGATTTACTCTGGGAATACTGGTATATAATGTTGGCGCAGTGACATGACCTTGATTTCCAGTGGCATTGATTTTTTGCTGGCATTTAGTTTGGTCTCAGCATCAAGAAAGTGATTTAGCCTGGCAAGACTGGCATATATTGTGAGTATTGCGTCATGAAAGTGGTTTCCAGTAGGATGGCTGGCATATATTGTGGGCATAGAATCATGTAAGTGATTTAAACTGGCAATGATGTCATATATTGTGGACGGTGCATCATGAAAGTAATTAACAATCGCAATGCTGGCATATATCTTTGGTACAGGGACATGAAATTGATTTCCAGTGTGATTAATGGCATATATTAAGGGATTTATAGTATAATTGATGTCTTATATTGCAGGCTTAGATTCAGGGATGTATTTTACATTAACTTCTAGGGCTGCAAAGGAGAGTTGTGGCAGGAGAGACTGACAGTGTGGCAGCTTGAAATCTACAGCTACAAGATGTATTTTATCAAAGTACTCTGTTACTTTTCTGCAAAACGTGCATCCCGTTTAATACAGAAAAACTACACAAGGTCCTTATTTGCTTGCGGTATCAGTGAAAAACCAGCACAGTCCTAACCCTGAAATAACAGATTCTGACGTGAAGCACCAGGAAGGGCTGCTAAGGGCAATTGTAGCAGGAGAGGTGGTTGAAGCCTTGAAGCCCATAACACTTTAGCCAGGCACTTTTTGGTGAGCTTCCCGTGAGGCTGGTCGCCAATAAGAAGCTGGAAATAAAGGCTTGCGGCAGGTGCAGATGCGAATCAGCGTGAGTAATCTTCTCTTAAAGTTTGCGATTTGGAGAAGTTAGATACTCAACGGTGGCTGTCTCACTTTCAAACTTGAGATTAAGCATAAAAGGTGCGGTGTTGAGACGAAGTGAACATATGACTAATATAATCAACAATCCTAAACACTGTACAAGACAAACAGCTAAACGTATCTCTCCAAATAAGAAGTTAAAGGGACACACAAAAGAAAATCTTACGGTCTCCGAATCCAAGACCACAGGATTTTTTCCAGCAAATAATATTACTATGCCTGAACAGAGAACACCAGAAAGTTCTATAACAGTTTGTCGCGCCTGAAACACTTGTGTATGGGCGCGATATACATAAAATATATCATATCATACGTTAGGCTTTAGTAACCAATGTGGAACTGGACATAGCTCACAAGTTACTGACAATAACAATTTGTTATTGAACTTGTGTCTTAATCTTCGAAGGGATTCACTGGGTGGAATGGCCCGCCCATAGTGGTATGTCCCCCCGAAGAATATGACAATGTCATTGGTACAAATTTATCAGCTTCACCGGATCTGTCGAGACTCAGAGAAAGTTCTGGAGTAAGTGATTCTATGGACAGTGATACAGAGACAACTATACATTTGGGTCTCATAGACAGCATAGAAGGTGTCACCTCCACCAGCCTAAGTGCCATTGCAGCCATGGTTGATGCGGTATTTGCATTATGCCCGTCTATGGCTAAAGAACAGAGGGAGATTAAACACATTATTTGCAAGAGTTGTTGCTATTATTCTGGCTCATAGTGAAGAGCAAGTTGTGAGAAACATAAGCACCTCCTCGTGGGATTATCACTCTATTGCCTCCTCCATGCCTCGCCCTCAGTCTAGTCGGAAGCAAGGGACTAATGATGAAATGGTGCCAGAAATCTCTGCGGTCGATAGAGAGCGCTCATTTGGCCAAAACACAATAGCAGAAATACTGGAGAATACCATTGGCTCATTCCAAGAAGAAGTACGAACACCTGTGGCATCACCTCGGCAGTACAGAAAGACCAAAAATAGGGAGATGTTGCCCAGCGTGACGAACATTGGTAAAAGAAAAAGGGGAAGAGGCAAAAGGCATCCACTAAGAGTTGGATTTAGGGATAAATGAAAAGATGTGACGAGGATGGGAGTGATAAACCAGGTGACAAGATCAAACTAAATCCCTATTCCACTCAAGCTGCCAAATTAAATGCACTAAGTCTAGAGATTCCTGCACCAAGGGAAAGGGCACACTAGATAAATGGGTGCAACCTAAGGAAGATACAGTGATAGTAACATCATCCTTAAGAGAAATGGATATCACTCAAGAAGTGAAGCCAATACTTAACTGCAGTGAGAGCATGCGACAAGTTGGCCATACAAGACTAAATGCATTGGCCACGCTGCAGCAGAGTGTCCAAAAAACCACTCACAGCTCAGTGAGAAAGTGGGTAAAATTCGTTGAAATTAAAGCCACTGCAGTCAGTCCTTTTCTCAATTGGAGTTTTCTATTAAATTTGTTGAAACAGATGCCAACTTTGAAATCAATAAATTCAGCTGACATCGAGCATGTGGAACTCCCAGGGGTTGACTGTACAGAGAATTGGGCACCAGTTGAATTTGTGTCACCTTTGGTGATGGAGCTGCTGTCTGTGAATGTTGAGCTTGAGTCTCTATAAACGAATATGTATGGGCGATATGTACATCAATACGCTACTATATTCACTATACACTTTTGGCATTACTGTTTAAATTCGCCGTCCGAGTCGATGAATATTTCCATGTATATCATATGGTCTACTGCAGAATCAATTTTGAACTTTAACATGTGAATCGCAACACACAAAGCGCCTAAGCACTTTGCACTTTATGTTACCACTTTTCCCAATTACCATCCTTTAGATGTTAGTTATCTGTTGAACTTTGGGATAACCTATGGCATGCGATAGAATTTAAATAAAATACACTGCTAAAAGAATGTATCTGAATCACAGTAAGACAATTTTAGGATTAATATGATTATTTGAACATGAACTGGTTAATGTTTTGTATGAATGTAGTGTGAAAACAATGTATGTGATATGGTTGATGATGATATACACATGTATTTATTCTAAATGTTATTTTTTAGTTAAAGATAATTGTACAGTTGTAAAAGTTCTTTGAACTAAAAACAACTATAACAATAAATAAATGTTGAGTGAATACAAAGTATGGGATTTAATCTGATTCTTAGTCGTAAACATTATTTGGAACCCAGTGCGACAGAGATTATACAACCCAAAGTAAGAAACAACACCGAGACCCAATGAGGTCATAACACAGAACGCAAAAGCATGCTATCCTGCATAACAACCTTACCACAGTTGAAAAAGAGGGTTGATCAAGTTGAACGTTGGATACCTGAGCAATTTGGTAAATATACTATGTGATATGTACCCTATAGAAAATGTATCTTCCACTCGTGGAGCATGCAGGGTTTTCGCTCTTTTCTATGTAATGAATTGCGGGAACTTGTGGACAAGGACATTTTTGCATGCCAGGAAACTTTTTCCACTTGAGAGTTTATGATTGACGGATTTAACATCATCCACCAACCGGCTATATCATCAGAAAGAGGCCGACCAGTGGCAGGACTTTGCATTGTTGCTGAGACGTTTCTTAATGCTTTTTTTTTTGTTGGGAAACCCCTGTGTATTAGTCCTGAGGGGCGTAGTAGAAGGCATGCCTCCGCCGTTAAAAAAGATGTTAATAATTAACATTTATGATCCCCCAGGAAGGACTTACACTAGGAAGATCCAAAGTAAGGTCACAGCACTAATAAATCAATGGGATACCCTTCACTAAGGCAAAAACACACTTATAATGAGAGACTTTAATGATCATAATATACTTAAATGAGTAAGCGAGTTTGAGGAGACAGACAAGACCTTGTGTGCAACAGCTCGGGGAAACAAACACAGAGGTACATCAGTAAACAGTCAGAGTGGTAATCTATCCGACTGAGCAGAATTTTTAGCCCATCAGGATATGGGTCTAATCGAAAAGGAAAATGCAAACAGAGATAGGAAGATCTATACCTGGACAAATGGGACAGTTTGTTCCCACTTCGATTACATATTGGCTCGATCCATGAACAGAAGGCTCTTGTCGAAGATAAGGGTGGCCCATAATGGTCTCAGTGATCATGCAATGCTCACTTGGACCCTGGAATACGATCACGAAAGAAGAACTTGTAAGTCTCTTAGACATGAAGGGGAAAACCTTCAGGGTAGTAGATTAATTTGGACCGTTAATAACATTAATACATTCAATGTACAGTTAGCCTCTCACTTACAACCAGTACCTGCTAAGTTAAAAGAATATAAATGGAATATAGACAAAGTTGTAAGTGGTACGATTGCTTGCATTCAATGGGGCAATAGTAGCACAGAACAGGGGCTAGGCCTTTATGATGTACAAATTGCTAAAATAAAGAGAGAACTTTGTAGAAACATAAGAGCTGTGCTAAAATCTCTCCAGCTGTCATTTGGGGAAAAATCTGGACGCATTGTCAATCTCCAAACTCATTATAAAAACTAGATACAGAGTCGTAAAAAAAAGTCTGAACAATGCCAACTGGAGATTTCTGTTCACCTTTCTAAAAACTAATGGTAGTCTTACATTTTGGTACAAATATAGGAAGCACCTGGCAGGCAATACCCCTATGATTTTGAATCCCATTCCTGAAGAAGTCTCAATTAAATCACTACAGAGGAAGACAAGAAAATTGGAACTGCGGGTTTTGAGAAAATGGACATGGACATTCTAATGGCCATTAAAAAATGTTTAAGGATTACTTGAACCGGGCCCCCGATCAGTTAGTGAATATTGTCATCAAACGCAGGCCAGAGAATTGGGCCCAGGTATTGGCGGCAATTTTAGAAACAGGGAATAATAATCCGGCTAGCTGGAAAGAAACCATAGTGATTCCGCTGTTTAATAAGGGTTGTGGGACAGATCCTTTGGCATACAGGCTCTTAGTTATGATTTATTCCAGTTATAAAATCTTTGCTGGATTAACTTCGAGAAAAGTAAACCCATGGGTCAGATTTTGTGGCCTTTTCCCCTATTTACAAACCAGACTTAGAAGTGGATTTAATACCTTGCATAACATTTGGTGTTTAAACTACATCATGGCAGAAATCAGTCACCATCCTGGGAGGAAAATCTATGTTTTGTTATCCATGTTATGTTGACTACCATTGTGCTTTTGATAGGGTCTGCGTAACTCAGGATCTGGGGCATCGATCCAACTTGACTTCATTTTATCAAATTGCTTAACTCCGATAACACTGTGTCCATTTGGACTCTGATGGTTCCCTTTCGCAGCCTATCAGAACTAATTTAGGATTAAAACAAGGATGCGTGTTGTCACCTCTGTTATTTAACTCATATCCGGCCAGCATGGACAGGGATTAAGAGCAACCTGCATTTTTCCCCCTCGGGTTGGTAATGTACTGGTACCGTGGCTGGCATATGCCGACTATACTATTTTGCTGGCTCTAACGCTGATAGGACTCCAGCATTCTATCAAGGAGCGTGCCAGCTATGTTACCAGTAATAACATGAGAATTAAGACTTCTAAAACAAAGGTGATGGTCATCAGTGGGAAACATTGTAGAACTAATCACAGTTGGTATTTGGAAACAGAAAAACTAGAAGTGGTAAAAACATACATACCTCGGTATCCCCGATGGTAACCATACCAAAATGTCACCACAGTGGGACCTTATGTTAGTCTAAAGGTAAAGAAGAAATGGGTGGTAATCAGAAATGTTGTAACCAGAAAGGGAGGCCACAATCTCAACGGATATCTGGAATTATATAGAACTGGTGTGATACCATCAATTCTTTATGGACTGGAGATGCTTCCATCAAGAACTGTGATGTGGCTAGATCGTCTTGAAGGAAAATTACTCTGAACAATTTTAGGGGTACCACAAGCAGTTCCGGTGAAAGCTCTCTGCTGTGCACTCGGTGAATTGTCACTTCGGGCTAGCTGGCTGATACACAGAGTAGAATTTTATGTAGCACTCTGCAGAGCAAGGAATGTCAATAACACCGTAATACACATATTCACTAAATATAACTATAGTTATGAACAGAACGTGCTTTACCAAGACGTTAAGTAATCGCTTTCCAGGCATCTGGTATCCATTGATCTTGCCCTCCCTGATGAAAACTATTTTCCATTATTTTCTAAGGAAATGAAAAAAAGAACTTTAATGTGGGATTGAGAACAAAATTTGGGTAAACCTACCTCAGAAAAAGATACCGCAAATATATCATACAGGGCTTCCGTCCGGGGGCCCCTTACACCTATTTATTGAAACCCTGTACACAAGAGGCAAGGCGTTTCATAAGTTACCTACATCTTAATGTATTGCCTACTTTGGACTATATCGGAGCTTGGGGTTAAGAAGAGAAGGAAAGATGCTGCCGATTATGTGGTAACTTTGTGGAAACCAGTAGACATGTGTTAGCTAATTGCAGAACACTGCTAGCGAAATATATTGTTAGCTATGGCAGATTTGTACATTCCTCCAGGGGGTTCAAACTATACCAATTCTGGAGCACATTATAAGGGGGGGGGGAATCGTTGGTCATTACTATCGTGGCCTTGCATATATGGAAGGAGGCCATTAATATCATGGAGGAAATACCACGAAAAGCTCTATAATATGCACTGTCTTGGAGGAATCTGATACCTCTCCTTCAAACAGATTGAGGAAATTAATTATGTATGATATTCGATGAAGAGGAGTCATTAATACCCAAGGCGATGGTGAAAGGTATTCACATAATGGTGATTTTCTACTATATGCTATAAACTTTAAATGTATAATATTCTTATTGTATTTTTAACATGGTTTTGTTTTATTTTTGGTTATAGTGCTGGAGGTTGAATGTAATTAACCAGAATGCACTAATATAAAAAGAAATAAATAATAGTTTCTAGGGGTGTGGGAGTCCGAGCTGCTCCATGCATACTTAAAGACAAATAGAAAAACACAAGAGGTGATGGATGCAAGGTTTAGAATGAATCTTAAACTATGGCATTGCTCTGGGCTACCCTTCAGACCATTGCCTGGCTGAAACATGTCTGGGGTTGCATGTGTTTTCTGTGCAGATGAGATCTGGCCTAGCAGTTTGGCAGGGATGCTCCCATTGGTGGCAGTACCTGACTGCTTTGCATATGGATAGACCCCTTTTTTGCAATGGCACAGACAGGCTAGAAAATGGTGGTGTGGAGGGTTGCCCAGAGCAGCGCCAGTGGTTCAGATTAATTCAAAACCTTCCACCCTTCACATTTTTGGTTTTAGTGTGTTTCCTTATGTGAGGGAGGGTATGCCTAGATGAGGATCCCTTGTTCGCTGTACCATAGGGAGCCAATCTGCTTCTCACTGATGAGGCCCAACAAGACTTGAACATGTCTGGGGTTGCTTGTGTTTCAGTGCAGAGGGGACCTGGTTTAGCAGTTCTGGCAGGGCTGCTGCAATTGGTGGCAGTACCTGACTGATTTGCATATGGCTGTACCTCATTTGCAATTGCGCAAATGAACTAAAAACGGTGGTGTGGAAGGTTGCCCAGAGCAATGCCAGTGGTACAGATTAATTCAAAACCTTCCACCCATCACTTTTTTGGTTTTACTTAAAGACAGATGTCTGGCTCAGCTTGAGTGCCATTGTGAAAGAAGAGCCCAAAAGAAGCTGGGCCAAGCATTACCATATCCTCTGTTACATTCACAGACTAAACCACTGTCATGATGCTGCTCCCACAAAATATACCAAGGGGCTATAGTGCAATGGGGTAGGCAGCCTGGACATTTTCTTACTGAGGCATGGCATTTTCTTCTCTCATTAAGGGCAAGGCCAATGTAATGTATGTTCTTACATTGTGATGGGGGCATTTGTGCAGCCAGAAAGGAACTGTTCCCTTACGGTGGGATTGCAGCACTGCATTTTTCGACTGCCATTAAGGGCAAAGTCAACATGAAGAATGTTCTTACATGGTGGGGAAAATATTTGTGCAGCCAGCAAGGATACAATATTTTCTTGCTGAGCCATGCCTTTTTTTACTGGTGTTAAGGGAAAAGTCAACATGATGAGTGTTCTTACATCATGGATTGGAGGGGTATTTTAACAGCCAGCGAGGAGATGATGCTTTCTAACTGATGCATGGCTTTTCCCCATTGGCATTAGGAGTAAGAGTGTTCTTACATGGTGGGGAAAACATTTGTGAATTCAGCAATAACATGTTGTTTTCCTGTGGCAAGAGATTTGTACTGGCATTATGGGAAAAACCAACAGCATTATGTTCGTAAACAGAACTGGCCTATATTGGCAGAGCTAGCATGAGCATGTCATTTTATGGTGTCAGTATGGACATAATATTACTTGTCATGCACAGAGGTGTCTGGTACATTTGGGTTTCAGGGGCCTCCTTGTTTCTATGCCAGGTTAAAGATGTACGGTTTGATTAGGAAAAATACTTTTATCTTTTACCTAGTGCATTGTGTGGCGTGCCCCCACTGCAGCATGATCATCGTGCATATTATGTATTTGTGGTGGTCCAGGCTGGCCTGGAGTGTGTGTGCCCATACATGAAACTCGAAACTGTTTCCTAAAGCAAACTGATGCCAAGAAAATGCCCTGCTTCTTTCAAGTGTGGGGCAGATGGCTTACTGTCGGGAGAAATTGGGACAGGAAGACTATCTCAAATTTAAGCAAGAGAAGCACTGGTAAACATCACTTTACTCGTGATTGATGCTTCTCACTAGCTACCATTGCAAAGCTGTGCCTATGTTATACCAATAATTACCTGCTCCATTGAGAAACAGCACCCCACAAATTGCATGGAGTTTCACACATACAACAGGAACTCCTATGTGAACTGAGCCCAAAGACTGGATTTTGAATTACTTTAAATAAACACAGGTTCAGCTAAAAGCTCATTCCTTACAAATCATGGAATTTAATATAAGAAATGTGAAGAGGCTTGAGTGGGTCAGACATTTTATCAAGCTAGCAAGAGGAAGCAGCCAATGATACACAGACATTTGTTTTAAAATGACAAAAGGCAAGAGATGGGGTAGTTGTCAAATTTTGGAATGGCATGCTTATGCAGTTCCCTTGCTGCTAAATCAAATATAGTCAAAAAGAACCATCATTTAATTCAAAGTCTCTTTAATGTAACCTTTTATTTATTTCCCCAACCACTGTCAGATTATTGGACTAAGTTTATAAAAACATGGTGAATTTTACATAATATCTTAGAGTGTAAATATGTCGAAAACTAGTGGTTCTGTTGTACTGGTTTGAAAAACACTTATTATTAGGGTTATTTCAACCCTATATTGTAAGACTTCAGTTGATCAGTGTTTCAACACAGAGTAAACTAGGCCCCACTCTTGTGAGCACCTTCAAGGGATTGTTGATAAATAAGTTAAAATACCTCCAATTTGAGATTTGCAATGTGAGTGGAGATTAACATCTGCTGATCGAAGCCCTTTCTTTTTATTGCAGAGCTAAAAATGGAAATTATTCCATTAAAGTGACATAGTTTGACCTATGCATTGCCATAAACCGAAACATATGATCTCCCTAATGCAGAAGAACAAAGAGGACCTGTCATTTCATTCAAAATCAATCATTGGCTGAACCAATTACATAGGCTTATTTACATGAGTCATTTTGTTGAAGCATGAGATCCGGTCCACAGGCTGAATGCAGGGCATGTTTAAACTATGACATTTTACCAACAGAAATGTATTTGCAGCCATGTGACTTGGGACAGGGTAGATTGTCACCCTGAGAATCTCCTCTATTTAATGAATATAAACTTGGAGTTCCTGCATTTATTATTAATTGAGAGAATTTTAAATAGGTATACCTTTACGGATAGATATGCCACACATTCATATTACATATACAAATGTGAGTGTGGGCCGGGGATTAATGAAATTTGTGTTTCAAAAATGTATCATATGACTGCAATTAGATATAAAAGAAAAACTATTTATAATTCGTTATTACTCGGAGCAAATCGGACCCAACCTTTTTTCCTATTGAGCCATATGAACATCCAATAGATATGTGGGTGTGTATTCTCTAGAAGTGCCTGACTGTTGTCTAAGCCAAGAGAAGGAAAGATTTGCATAATCAAATAGTGTGACATAAGCGTGTAAATATTGCCCATTTTAAAATGCTGGAAAACACAGAGAAGGCGATTCTGACTCTGGAAGAAGCTGCATGAATGAACATCACCTGTTCCTATTGGATGAGTGCTGAATATGGATTTTATCTGGAGATGACAAGGGTTAATCGATGAGGGTACTGCAATTAACTTAACCTTAAATCCCTCAGAGCACAAGCAGGCCTCTGCTGGCTCTGTGCCCTTAAAGAATTACCCAAAGTGATTATGAGAATTTCCCAAAGGAAATGTGATATGCTCTATGGAACCATTTGTATTGTTAAGTCCTAGAAGGGGTGGTCTGGAAAGGGCACTACTAAAATACACTGATTTTTTAATGGGAAATTAACAGTGCATTCTCACTGCATTTAAAATCAAGTGAGATTTTATTTCAGTCTAACACAAAATACATTTCTGAGTTGTATGCGCAGTGATACAGATAGCTCTTCTGTGCAGCTTGTTTGTACAGATATAATTAGCATAAGATGTGATACGAACATGGCCGTACAATAGCCTAATGAAGATTTACTTCATCATGTGTGTTCTGTGAAGGCAATAGGTACTTTAATAAGAATTAGCAAATGAGAGAAATTTTAATTGGGTTGTATCTACTCCCATAGAAAATTATAATAATGTAAATCCCATATGCCCCTCATTCTTAAAACTACACAGTGGGAATCGGTTTGTAAGGTGAAAGGGGAGGAGCACCTGTTTAATAAAATTCTAAAACTATTCTCTCAGGTTTGGCAATTAAGCCCACATTATTTGCGTTCCGAATCTGTAACGCTGCTATCCTAATCAAAAGCTGCAGGATTCTGATGCAATACATTATAAACCTATTTTAATCTGCACACACATATTAACAACCCACAGCACCATATTCACATGGGATATGTGAGACATGCAACAGTTCTAAGATTCCAGCTGCATTGGTGATATTAGGGAAAGCAAAGTTCTTTGTATCATTTGTAAATACAGCGTTATGTGTTCAAGTCAAGGGAGTTTTGATACACTGACCGACAAGCAGCAGAAATGGAATTAGAATGCCTATTGTTATTCAGATCTTAAGATATATTCAGAGTTGACTATATGAAAGGATTCATGTGTGTGAGAAATAGTGATATTCAAGCAGGCAGATCATTTTTGTTTTTGTGGAAATGCTGCCTGTGATTGTGTAACATTGTGGCGGCTTCCTCTGCATAAAGCTTGGGGATCACCTCTGTATTGATTTTATTTTGATAAAACAAAATATTGATTCCTAAGTTAGCCTGTTACTTGTACCCAGAATTGTGGGACATTAAACCAGAGGTGCCCTATTAGTGAAACAAATATATAGCAGTTCATCATCTATGACATGTGCTGCAGCGGTTCCATGTGTTAATATCCCCGCAAAAATATCGCCATACAAAAATATCGCCATATTTAGCAGCGATATTAAGGCATGGAACCTGGAGGGACAACCCCGCAACTACTGTATTATTTTAAAAGGAGTGGGGGGCACCTCTGCAACCCCGCTCCCAAAAAACCCTAATATTATCCCCACTAAAAGTATCGCCTATGGCCGTTCCCGACGACCATATATACAGTGATATTTTTGGTGGGGATAATATTACCTGATACCACTGCAGCCTGTGCTTTGTTGAGGAGCTTGGGGCGACCCTCAGCATTCCTTGCAGGGGGCCCCCACATTTTGTGTAATGCCCCTGGGGCTAAGGGAACTATTGGGAGGAAACTAAAATGTAACAGTGAAATATCTAAGCACAACAGTAGAAGGGTAAATGCAGGGTACAGATTACACTAGGTCAATGTATTGATGTACCCTAGTCAAGGTTTCCCTAACATAACCAAAGTGAACAAATGCAAGGTTTTTTATCAATCAGGTGGTTTATTGACACAGTGAGTCACAAACACTCACAGTCACAATGATGTTTTAAGTGCCCCGGCACACATCTTGAAAACTCCTGGCACCGTAGGGCACACCAAGGCTGATGCACAATGTTTTACTTGAGTACAATAATAGGCTTTTCATCCATCCCCCGTCCTAGTTGTTTTTCGGACAACTATCATTCTTTAGGCCCCACAACTAAGGTTGATGCAGTGTCACAGGAACCAACTACAGGCTCATAATTTCCAGGGGTGTATATCTCCCCCGGGGTCTTGGATACTTTCCCTACAGGTTTGCCCCTCCGTTAACTTGACTCTGGCTTTGCCTATGGCCCCAACAGTGTGTAAGCAAAGACTTGAGCTTGCAAGACCCAAGAAAGTCCTCTTGATATATCTTTCTTCCTTCTTCCCATTACCCACAACCTTCTCCAACCTCTCCCTTGCATTTTTATCTCTATAACGCACCTCACTGGAAGGATGCCCTTAATCCCTCACTGCCAGCTTGGCTCTGGCACGTTTTCTAATGCAGTGCAAGGGTTATTAAAGGTACTCAATCTGGGCATTGGTGCTTGGCATATAGCAATGTCAAGGACTTTTGTGATTGGTCAGTGTAGGCTGCTCCAACCTTCTTCCCAGCTGTTCGTCCTAAGATGTTTAGGAGCCCCGGTTGTGTCTTGTATAGTTCCTCCTGTTGAATCCAATTTGCATAATAGTCTGCGGCTTTGTGGCCCAAAAGTTTAAAGATGGTTGCCACCATTTTGGGATGAGGCTGTTTCAAGGTGGCGTTTGCTTGACACAGTAATGGATCGCAGCAGCTCCGTGATTCAGGGCTTGCAGGTACAGATCCCTCAATGTGGCTAATTGTGTAGACATGTCTGCATTTCACCTCAGGGACTAAAAGCTCTAGTGGTTCACCCTGATAGTGATGTATGTGTTCCTTCCTCCCTGTCAATGAACTACCACTGTGGTACTCATCTTCTATTTGTGCCTCCCTCTCCAAATCTGTTGTGATGGATCTGCTTTGCCGGCTTGGGAGTGCAGCGAAGCTAAGTGAAATCCCTCATCTTCCATCCCAAGGTTCTGTGTTGGAGAAAAGATGGAACCCCAGAGTCTCCCGAATCCCAACCCAGCTTACTTACCAGGACATTGGGCCTCATTACAACGTATGCGGCCCCGTAATGAACGGTGCCGGTAAGGGACCGGCACCGTTCATAACGGGCTGCCAAATTACGGGTCTGCTCGCGGGTGGAGGTAAGGACGTCTGGTCGAGACCCCATGTGTGGGAAAATATGTTTACATGGGGCAGGCATGAAATAAAGTAACACCACAACCAAACAGTATCTCGGTACACAGTTTGTGTGAAGTTACTTACCCAGGCAGAATAAGGGGTACCTTTGGAGTATGCTCCACTTTGGGAGCCATACAGGCTTCAGAGGTGGGTCAAACGTTTCAAAGTTATGTCCCCGGTGAGATTTGGATGTTACTCAATAGGGAAAAAGCATTGACAAAGCCAATACTTTGGGCGTTTGCAGTTGTTTAATGGATGTACATTTACAGGTTAGAATGCAGTAAATATTTGGGTTTTACTTACCTAGTAACTCCAAACGTGTCTGCACGTTAGTGTTTGCAGACACAACGTTAGTAAACAACGTAGCAGAAAGACTTCTCACTTGTGTGTTGATCGGTCTGTTAATTATGTGTACTACTAAGAAAACACATCAGCGAATAGTAACTTGCAGACATATTAAAATGTTTCAATTAAGCATGGTGATTGGAAGGGTGATCTAAGGTAGACGGGTGAATGGGTAAGTTAATGACGGAATCAGGAGGCATTGGTAAGCATTGGTGATGCAGTAGGGTGAGTAGGCAGGGGTGAGCCAGGGTGAGTGGGGCTAATAGGCGTGGATAAGGTAGGAAGGCAGGGTGTTGGATGGGTACATTAGAGTGGACATTGACTGGGTGAGCAGGTGTAAATTGGGGATGTGGGTGGTGGTAGAGTGTGGTGGTGGGTGAGGTTAAACATTAGCTGGTGGTTAGAGAGGGAGTAAGCTACAGTTGGGTGAGTTAGGGAGGTTCGCTAGAGAAGAGTGAGGTAGGGAGGAGGTATAGAGTGGTGGGGAACGTTTAGTGAGCCGAGTGTGGTAGAGAAGAGCAAGTGGGGTTAGAGAGGGTAGAGTATTGTGGGGTAGAGTGGTGCAGGTTAGTGTGGGCAGGACAGAGTAATAGTGTGTGGTATAGTAGTAGGCTGAGGGTTAAGTGGAGTAGCAGTAGAATGTGGTGGGTGCTGTAGAGTGGGGTGGGTCTGGTACAGCAGGGGGGAGTAGGGTGGGACTAGGGTAGAGTGGGATGGAGTAGGGTGTGTTAGGTACAGTGCTGAAGGGTTACAGGTAGAGTTTGGGAGACTTACAGTGAGAATGAGTAAAGCGAGGTATGGGTGGGGTGGGATGGGGTGGGGTAGCAGGCAAGTGTTGAGTAATGCTGTGGGCCAGAGTAGTGGGGAATAGAGTGGATAGGGTAGAGTAGGGAAAGTTGGGGTACCGCAGTGACCTGGGTTACAGTATTGTGGTGGAGTGAGTTAGAATGGGGTGGGCGTGGTAGAAAAGGGTGAATTAGGGTCGGGAAGAGGAGAATCAATTGAGGTAGATTGTGTGTGTGTGTGGGTAGAGTGCCGTGGGGGAAGGGGTAGAGGTAGAATGCAGTGGGGTGGTGTGGGGAGTGATAGGCTAAACTGGTGTAAAGTGTGGGTGGGGTTCGGGTAGGGTTAGAGTATGATGAGATGAGGTGGAGTGGGTGGGGGAGAGTGGGGTATATTGGTGGGTTAGGGGTGGGGTAGAGAAGATAGAGTAGTGGGATGGAGTAGAGTGGTGTGCAGAGTAGCAGGATTGGTTATGTTAGAGGGGCACTGGAGCAGAGTAGTGCGGTGGGACCGAGAAGTGTGGTAGAGCAGTGGGGTGTTGTAGTGGGTGGAATAGAATAGTTGGGTGAGATGGGGTATACCACTGGGTTGAGGTAGATGTATGTGGCAGTGTGGTGGGGCAGAGGGTGGCAGGAATTGAGTTGTTGAGAGTAGAGAGGAGGTAGACTAATGTGGTGGGGTAGTATCAGACGGGGATAGAGTGGGTAGCATAGCGTGCAGCTAAATGGGTAGCGCAAAATGGAGGTGGATTGGTAGGGTGTTGGGGTGAGGATAGAGTTGGATGGGCGAGGATTGAGTGGGTTGGGTGATAGAGTGGGGAATAGAACCGAGAAGAAATCAGGCTTAAAGCACTATAATAAAGTGTAACATTACTATTGCATGCCAGAACTTGTAGTGTCGTTTCCCTCATCCCCCCACTCAATGGCCCTTTGAGTCCCAGCATGCTGGGACTTGTAGTCTGTCCTGTTGTTCAGCTATGGCTCTCCCTGAGCGGATGATGGCCAGCACTTCTGCGCCTTGGCTTTTAGCTCCGTCATGAGTCCGAGTGAGGAGGATCTCAGGGATGGATTTAACTGAACAAAGCATACATCACACAAGTTGAGCCTGTCATGCCATCCACACTGCCTGCCACCATATACTGAGAATGCTTTGAAAAAAATAAAATTATCATTAGTCAGCTGGATTCAAACTTGTGCGCAGTAGTGTTGTAGGCTGCTCCAAGTCTACAGCCTTAACCATTCAGTCACGGGAGACTCTGCTGTGCTCTTTTCTCTAAACGGTGGCACGTTTAGTTGTTGTTTACAATAACATGTTTCCTTTGGGCGCCCTTGGCCCATATTGTGTAACAGGACAAGAGAAGAGAGTAACTTGAAGTATGGAGGGGCAAATAGATGGGGCTTAATGTATTTATTATTTAACTTTTATAATGTTATTTTTACATAGTGCTATGGATTAACAGGGAACATGAACTGTGGGTCTTCTCTGCTTGGCTTCTCCTCCAACTGTCGCTTCCCACGTTCCATCTCGTCACCTTCATCCTCCTGCGCAAGCATTCTCTCGTGCAACTGCACGGACCATTTTACACGTGAGGATACTACACATCTCCCTTCTTTATATAGAAAACCTTTTTGGCATAATCCCTTTATTCTACATAGTCACACAGATATCTTGGCGGTCTGCATTCTCTTCCCGTCCTGGATCTCATCCTGTTACTTCCCTCTTGATGCTCATCTGATTCTGTTGCCAAGGAAATAACTCTCTTAGAAATTCTGCTCAACACCTCACTCTCCCTTCGTATGTTCTTATCACCCATGTCAACAGTTATACCAGCTCTTCCTCTCTCACTATCCACTTCACCCAAGCCAGCAGACTTACTCCCCCAACATTGATCACTTATATCCATTACTCTTTCATTGTTCCATACTCTGCCATCTTGGGTCCTAACGGCATGGGAATATATCTCTACCACTCTCACGGGCTTGGACCATTCGCAACCATCTACTCTCAAATTCGCAGGTAGTTTTATCCTCACCCAACCACCTACTTGAAATTCAGGCAATTTCCTAAAGCGTTTTTTGTCATGTATTTTTTTGTTGTCAATTTGACTGTGTCTAATATTCTCCTTTGCTTCTTCTATTTTATCGTTACTTCTCACAAGTTCATTCATCCAACCCGGAAACATGTTTGTATTGGCTTTTCTGCCTCTATTGAGTTCAAATGGCGTGACTCCAGTCGAACTGTGAGGAGTGACTCTGTGGGCCAACAGAGTCTCCTTGACTGCCACCTTCCATTCCTTTCCATTGGCCCATGCCAATTTAATGGCATCTTTTATCACTCTGTTGAACCTCTCCACAATACCATTAGTTTGTGGATGGTAAATGGCGCACAATTTATGGTTGATGGCTTTCCCTTTTAAATATGTCTTCATTTCCTCAGATTTAAACTGTGAGCCATTATCAGTGAGAACTATTTTGGGATAACCCTCTCTTTCACACACTTCTTCCATGAAATTTATAATATTGCGTGTGGTAACTTGAGGTAGAAATTTAATTTCAGCCCACCTGGTTAACATATCAATTATCACTAAACAATAAGTAGCACACCCATCACTCCAAACGGGGCCAATCACATCCATAGCTAATTCACTCCACGGACTCTCGGGGACTTCTCTCAGTACCATAGGATAGTCCGCACCCCTGCACACTTTATCACTCTTTGAGCAAAGGATACATTTTCTAACTTGGTCTTCGATCAGCCTATCACAGCCGGGCCACCAATATGTGGTTCTGATTCTCCTTTTAGTCTTCACAATGCCCTGATGTCCCTCATGAGCCATTGTTATAATCTTCTCTCTTAGGCCGATAGGGGGTATTATTTTGTCTCCTTTCATGAGATAGTCACTTTGAAGATATAATTCTTCTCGCACTTCCCAAAAAACTTTAACTTCTGGAGAAAGTACCTCATTCTTCCTCCATCTCCCTTCTTTGACCATCTTCATAACTTCTAATAAAGTGACATCCTTCACCATGTTATCGCTCCAATCTTCCTTGGATATAGCTTGACTAGATATTTCACACACAGCTTCTTGATCTCCAAGATCCACTTCTACATCATTAAAATTGGTCAAACGGGACAAACAATCTGCTGTAATGTTCTTTGAACCTGGAATGTATGTAACCTTGAAATTAAATTCTTGAAGTCTTGTAACCCATCTTCTAATCCTGCTGGATACTCTGTCGAGGCCTTTAGTACTGAATATTTCCACTAAAGGTTTATGATCTGTGTGTATGATGAATTGTACTCCCCATACGAAAGATCGGAATTTCTCAATGGCCCACTTGATTGCTAGAGCTTCTTTCTCAATTGTGGCGTAATTCATTTCTGGTCCTTTAAGTAACCTTGATGCAAAAGCAATTACTAATTCTTGTCCATTATAATATTGCGATAGAGATGCGCCTAAACCCACATCACTTGCATCAGTGGTTATTACAGTCTTCCTGCCTCTAACATAGCTTTGCAGTGCCGGAGCTTGGGCTAAGGCTTTTTTTATGAACTGAAATTCTTTCTCGCTCTTCTTATTCCACAGAAATTTCTTTTTCATTTTCATTAGACTCCTCATTTCAACTGTGTGGTCTGAGAAATTCTCTATAAACTTGGCGTAATATTCAGCCATTCCCAGAAATGTTCTTAATTGATCTTTGTTGTCTGGAGTATTCATGGACTTGATAGATTCTGCCAAGTCTTTCTTGGGTTTAATACCATCACCAGATATTACATGTCCCAAATATTCAATCTCCTTTCTGTTGATTTTCGATTTGGCTTCACTCAACACCATTCCAGCCTGGTGTAGTTTGTGCAAAACGTTGTTCAGCATCATATCATGCTTGTCTTGATCATTTGCATAAACTAATACATCGTCTTGAAAAAAAACTACTCCTTCCATATCACCAAGTATATTCTGCATTACTCTTTGAAAAACTGAAGCTGCTGAAATTAAGCCAAACGGCATCCTGCGAAATTGATAAAGTCCCTCTGGCGTGATAAAAGCCGTCAAAGTTTTAGAATCTTCATGCAGTTTAATTTGATGGTATGCTGCTGTAAGATCTAGCGTGGAAAAGACCTTTGCAGGGCCCAAAGTGGATATTAGTTCTTGTATATTGGGTAATGGGTGTCTGTCGGGAATTACACATTTATTTAACTCTCTCATGTCAACACATATTCTGATTTTCCCTGTAGATTTCCTAACAATGACCAATGGCGAAACCCATTCCGCTGCATCAATTTTTTCAATAATACCTTGCATTTCCAATTTGGTTAGTTCCTCTTTGACTTCCCTTTTGAGGGCCAACGGGACATTTCTGAGTTTCTGGGCTACAGGTCTTGAATCTCTCTTTAGCAATATGCGATGTGAAAATCCTTTTAAACATCCTATGACATCATCTCTAAATATTTCATTCTTTATCTTCTGAATGTTACCATTGTATGGTCCATCGATTTGGTAAACCATTTCATCAGCATTGGGGTCTAAACGAACTTTGAGTAATTTCTGGTGTGTCCAGCTGAGTAGAGCAGACTCTCCACTTTTAGATACATAAATTCGACCACTTGCTTGCCTCCCTTTGAAGTCTAAATTGGCGACAAACCACCCAATCAATTCTATCCTGACTCCTCCTTAGGCTTTGGGTTTTACATCAACTTCATATAAATACTCTGGACCGCATTTCTTCCACATCTCCTCTGGTATCAGCGTATACTTTGCTCCAGAGTCAACCATCATATTGACTGGAAATCCATTCACAACAATTTCAGTTCTGGGACTCTCTATGTGTGTATCTTCATCGGTAACCATGAATACACATTCCTCCTCATCATCATCATCTCCAATCCAGTTAGAGGATTGTTCACCATTTGGGTTGGTCCTACAACACTTTGCTATGTGACCTTTTCCTCCACACTTTCTGCAAATCATCTTTAGAGCAGGGCATTCCTTATTGTCGGCCCAGTGACTTGGACTGCCGCATCGGTAACATCCACTATGTCTGGTCCTTCCCCTACTGTCCTGGGGAAACATGCTCCTGTTTTGACGTTCTCCTCCTGATGTAGACGTCCTTATGATGTCGGGTCTGTTCCCTCTTCTGGATTCTACTCTGTCAGGTCTTCTTGTATTCGCTTGGTTGTTGTACATATCTCTGCTCTCAAACGGTCTTCGCCGAAAATTGCTGGTATTGGGTATTGCTCCATCTCTTTGTGGTTTCATTTTCTTTTTCTTGTTGCCTCTAATTATTCCAATTTCTTCATCTTGATCTGATTGTACAACACTAATCGATGAGTTGATTGATATGTCCTTCATTCTATTCTCTAAAGTGGAAACACACGTTTCCGTATGCTCCACTTCCTTGGCCAATCTAAGTACCACATCGAGTGTGGGATCATCTTCAGACCAAAGTCTCTCCCTGACCTTACTGCTCCTGCACTCGAGCATAAATTGGTCTCTGATCCTTTCATCAGGTTGTTGGTTGAAATTGCAATTCCGGGCCAATTTCCTCAGAGCAGTAACATACTGTTCTACGGATTCTTCTTTCTCTTGAACTCGCTTCCCAAATTTGTATCTTTCTAGGATAGTGCTCATTTTCTTGTCATAATGTTTATTGAGTTTGGCAATGGCAATTTCATACATGTTCATGTCCCCTGTTTCATCCTCTGTGAGGTCAGGTAAATCCTCAAATTTCTCTTGTCCTGCTGGTCCTAAACAATGTAATAGTAGAGACTTCTTTCTTTCTATACTGTAGTTCACTCCACAAACCACATGTGCGTAATGTTCAAAAGCTTTAAACCATCGTTTCCACGGAAGTGTAGGTTCGCCAACTTCCGGTAGAAACATGTGTGGTGGTTGCACTCCTTGCATGGCCATATTTGATTGTATTAGATAGACTCAGGGAGTCAGTCCTGATTCTGTACTTTGTATGATCTTAATTCCTTTATCTTTCCACTGTGAAGAGGAGGAGTATGAGGAGTAATAAGGATTACTGGAGGATGCAGCGCGGAAAACTTAGTGTTTGATATTACTTTGTTTTAAATTTCTACTGTGAAGAGGAGGAGTATGAGGAGTAATGAGGATTACTGTTTGCTCGACGTGGAGTGGTGTGTAATGACAATGGAGTCGGTTATTGGCAGCATAATGTGGTTCCGCTAGGAAAACACGACTTAAAGTTCGTAGGTTAGGCCAGGAGATAAATTGGGATGTTCAGCAAAGAGCAGTGAATAAATTAACTTGTATTGCCAGCTGGGGCCCGCCTCCTCTGGGACACGTAACGCAGTATGCGTAGGAGGTAATGGATTGGCATACAGCCAGGGGCAGTGAATAAATTAACTTGTATTGCCAGCTGGGCCCGCCTCCTCTGGGGCACGTAACGCAGTATGCGTAGAAAGCGGCGGTGAATGAGGCAAAATGCAGATAATATTCAATGTCACGAAGAGTGGGCGGGGACAGCACGATCGCAGCTTCAGACAGTCTGTATGTGCTGCAGGCGATCGCGGCTGGGATGGGAACCGCGGTCCTACCTGTTGCGCGGCCGGAGATCCTTCTCAACGGCCACTATTGTTTCTTCGTTTTTATCCTCGTCGCCATTGAAGTATGGAGGGGCAAATAGATGGGGCTTAATGTATTTATTATTTAACTTTTATAATGTTATTTTTACATAGTGCTATGGATTAACAGGGAACATGAACTGTGGGTCTTCTCTGCTTGGCTTCTCCTCCAACTGTCGCTTCCCACGTTCCATCTCGTCACCTTCATCCTCCTGCGCAAGCATTCTCTCGTGCAACTGCACGGACCATTTTACACGTGAGGATACTACAGCGCCCTTGGCCCATATTGTGTAACAGGACAAGAGAAGAGAGTAACTTAGGTATTCAAACCTAACTCGACCTGCTGGACTCATTCACAAGCACAACCCCTCTCATCCATGCACGCAAGCACGCATTTACGCATACCGTGTTTTTAAACTTCTTTTATTACGTTGTTCCCATGCGCTGAGCGGATAGCCTGCTCCCGCCTTTGAAGGCTCAACATGTGTCTGGGGCTCACCTCAGCATAGGGAGAGAGGGTAGGGCGTGTGTGCTATTGAGCAGAGCACTGGTGACAGGGGGAAGTGGAGGGCGGAGGGAAGTCGAGCAATATCATTGAGGACTGAACAGAGAGATGGTGCACGTAAATGCCACGGCGAAGGGCATTGGAACTGATCTCCCACATAGTGAGAGGCATTGTTGTGAAGCCAGCAAAAGCAGATTCACTCTGCTGTCAGCAGAGGTAGAAAACATGTGCTTTATAACAGCACTGCCGATTGGTAATATCATTCTAAAACGTCTACTAATTCGTTTAAAAGGCGTAAGGAGACAGACAATGACATTTTGTGATAAAAAACAATGAATGCCTGAGGATTTACAGTTACTATGGCAACCAGATGCCCTGCCTCTGAACATCCTTGCTTTTCCCTTTTGTATTAGCAATCCTTTGCCATATAGATGGCATTAGTGTTACCAACGGTTCAGGGAGATACCAGAGCGGGCAATAACTCATTTTCTACATAAAAACCCCCAAAAGCAGTTTGTTCTAGAATCATTTGAAGTAGTTCAGTAACAAATGAGCCCAGGCCAGGAGACAGGCCACCGTTGACATCCACGACGGTGAAGATTCGTACAATACTATGCCAGGTTTTATTTCAACATTCTCCAAAAAGCTCAATTGAACTCCTATGCTGATTTATCCAAACGTATCCTCCTTGTGACCTAGTAATTCAGACTGTTCTCCCCATTGGAGTGGAACCGAGGCTGATTGGCTTATGGTGTTTCCCCGTATGGATGGCCCAGAAGACTACAAATGTTAGTTTTCAGTATTGCCCCGAGCATTGCCTGGGATTATTCAAAACCTTCCATCCATGACTCTTCAGTTTTGCTCAAGTGACCCTTAGCAGAACAAGTATACCCAGAAGTGGGTCCGACTTTGCTGTGTCCAGAGTCACAAAACACCCCCCACTTATCCATCCATCGCTCTTCAGTTTTTCCATATCCTCTTCGGGACAATCTGCGCCAGCTTCAAATCAGCAGGACCTCTCTTTGTGCACTTAGAGCCAGCTTCAAATCAGCAGGACCTCTCTTTGTGCACTTAGAGCCAGCTTCAAATCAGCAGGACCTCTTTTTGTGCACTTAGAGCCAGCTTCAAATCAGCAGGACCTCTCTTTGTGCACTTAGAGCCAGCTTCAAATCAGCAGGACCTCTCTTTGTGCACTTAGAGCCAGCTTCAAATCAGCAGAACCTCTCTTTGTGCACTTAGAGCCAGCTTCAAATCAGCAGGACCTCTCTTTGTGCACTTAGAGCCAGCTTCAAATCAGCAGGCCCTCTCTTTGTGCACTTAGAGCTGTATGGCGCTTCGGCAGCTTCTCTTTTTTCTGGACTGAATTATTCTGCGGATCACTGAGGGTGGATTCTGTAGCTTGGTGATTAATATGCGCAGGTGTTTGCATAGTTGCGAACATTACTGCTAACCGTGATTCATCGTCATCCATGATTACACATCCTCTTTGAGAGTCGGTGGCACCCAGATATTCTTGTTGCCGCTCTCCCATCTCTAAGTCAAGAAATGGCTCCTTTTCAAGCCCAGGGCCTTGCAGACAGAAGAAATGGTTGGATAAGGATTTGATAATAGTTGTATAAACTCCACCAGGCAGATCAGACTTTTCAGGCACTAATCCTAATTTAAGATGCTACGTAATCTTAGAGTGCACAGCGCCATTAACTGACAGCCCAAGGAGACAATGGAGCTGCGAAAGCTATAGCTAATACAGACGCAGTGACACAATGGTTACTGCTCTTCAGCAGTACAGGGGTGAGTGATGCATACAATTCCTACTCAGACCCACAGTACTACTATACCAGTAGTGATCCCATTCATAAAGGTGGAACAGGCCCAAACAACAGATATACCTCTTCACCTCATGCAGTTGTATGAGCCTGTCAGGAGAGCACATGGCAAAATATATATGTTAGAGTACATACTGTATAATATGGAGATGACTCAGGAAGTAATACAGCATAAAACAGAAATAGGGTATGTTTAATGTAATTGTTTTTTTTGATAACACACCTAATACCGTACCTGTGTTCCGTTTCTTGGTTGCTCTGCGTGGTCTTGCTTCCAAGACCAGAACGTTGCCCCTGTTCTATCCTCCGTTCGCATACCAGGCTGATCTAAGTCGAGATGAGTAGTCACAGGAACTGCAGGACATGAGTTGGCTGTAAGCAAAAAGACTCAGAGGAAAATAGTAAACCAATCAAATATACTGGGCAACATGGGCTTGATCAGAATAAGGGGTGAACTGTAATAAGATAAGGGAGTTCAAGGGGGATTTGGGAAAGCCCTTGGGATCAGTACCAGCAGAGTTTCTTTAACAACTGCCATACAGGCGTGGCATGGGTTGAATGTGCTAAAGAGATGATTGTACACAGTTTAAGGGTAAAGCTGGAGACCATATACTGATACAGGAAAGACTCCAATGGACTATATAATGGCAATGGGAGTCTTTCTCTTATCTTAATGGAGACCAACCCAGGGGTCACCTTGTATAGGGATACAGAGCTGGGGCACAACAGTGAACCAATTTATAAATGAGGGGGGAAAGAAATAACCATGTGCAGAATAGGCTGAAAAAGAAGCACTGAGCAGAAACCATAGACTGAGACAGTAGACAAATGCTATACAAGCACTAACTTAGAAGGCACACAGGAATGCTGCTACAGTGGAAATCATGGGCCCAGAATCAGAACACGTATCAGGGACTAGCAAGAAAGCAGGCAAGGGAAGCTGTCACACAAAAAGTTGGAAACCTAGCGCTCAAAGAACATCATAAAAAACAAAGCATTACTCACAGACAAGACAGTAGGTCACTGCCAAATGAGTGAATATGTGGTTCCGGAAACGTATTGCACTAGTTACAGACAAGGCAAAGATTGTTGCAAACCCAGTGAATATGCAGATTCAGGAAACTCAGACTCATTAAACTAAAGTTCAGGCTCCCAACTATGGGTTAAAGTCTAGGAATACAGCCAGAAGAAAACAAACAAGAAAGCGTAATACCCCAGGTTGCTGCTGGCTCATCAAATATGTGGATTAGAGAACAGGAGACAATAACAGCAAAGCAAGAACCTGGGATTGCAGAGAGAATGAGGGGGAGCAACATTGGCAAAGACAAGGTGGGCCTATGGGGGAGGTTTGTAGAGGAGCAGCAGTATACATCTGCAGGAGATCTCGCACCCCTAACTCCGCTGTATTGGAGACATGAGACTGTGCCGTGTATGACACCAGCCGTCGTGCCAATACTGCAGCAAGTGTTGGAAGAAGATACCCAAGAGAACCTTATCGAATGGGGCCCCGAAGTAACTATAACCTGCAGGAGGAACTCCCTGAAGGAATATGAGAAAGAGCTAAGAAGAGGAGCTAGTGACGTTGTAAGAAAGTGTGCATGACGCCTCGAGATACTAGCTGAAGATGATGTATAGATCCTGAACACCAATGATGAAGTAAGGATCGAGTGATCTCTAAAGTGTGAAACAAGAAGATTACACGTGCACGAAGTGGTACGAAAAACAAACGTTCAATAAATGTACAGAAGCTGAAATGCAAGGTAGATTATGCCATCATATAAGCTAGCAATGAGTAGTGAATAGAATGCAGGTGAAGTCGCCATTGTACAGAAACTGGACATTGGGATCATGAATTAAGTAATCCAGAAACGACGAAGCGGGAATGAAAAAGTTGTGTCGCAGCAGATTAGCAGGCTCATGGAGTGCCCTGACAACCGTGCATTCTCAAAGACAAGGATAATCTACAAGGCCAAGTACAAAGGCAATTTCATGGCAGAAGGCATGGGTGATGAGAAATGCTTGGCTAATTGGGGTGAGATAGGTTCATGTCCTATCTCCCTGCACCTGGGTCTGGGCTTACGTGCTGCTAAGTGAACGGAATGTTCCAGACATGGCACAAGCGTGCCTACCAATTGTATTAGTCCATAAAACAAAGGACCTTATAGTTTGAAGAACAATGAGAAACTGTGTATCTAATATTTCTGAAATTACATGTTTTTAGAGGTAGGCATAAGTTGTTCACCTGATAACGGGCAGCCAATAACAATCCTAGCTCCTATAGAAATGTATACTTAGATGTTTCTCTTAACCAATCCAGACCCTTGATAGGTTTTTCACTATTGCCACATAGTATTACGTCACTCTGATGCATTATTGTGTATAAAGACCATATTTGTGTGGCGATCATTGAGAGAATGAGCGTACACCCGTTGATGTTCATTGTAACGTCCCTGTTTTTGATCCTTATTAATAGAACAGAAATTGCTATATTCTTGAGTTTGTCTCGTTATTTGAACTCGAAATTATTCTGGTGTAATCCCATCCATTACCATATGCACATTCCAAAGGGCCATAAACTCACGTTCACAATAAAGCAGGTTGTTTGAACAAAGTCATAAAGATAGTGCAAATACTGGTAGAAAGATAATTAGCTTTAACAGCAAATAGGACATGAACTAGAAAGCAGCTAAGGGAGGTAGGAATCCGTAGCCAAAGCAGGTCATTAAGGAAACGTTTAAAACTGCGGGATTGGGCTATCCACAAATATATTATTAAGTCACAGTAAGGATCCCTGTGATGGGGGGACCGACGGGTGTTGGGAGCTTAGTGGTGCCTAAACTCCAGGGTCTATTTCCTGATGGGGCCTGGTATTTCAGCCAGGCCACAGTCTTCCTCAGGGCCTACCTCTGTGCTGCTGCTCTCATCACCATTTTCCACTGCCTGCCTGTCTACTAAGTCCTGAACATCTCAATTCTATGTGTAGCCCCGAGCCTGCGAAGGCTACAGCTATGACTCCTTCCTCTTCCATTTCAACAGCTTGACCCTTTCTGCGCACACCACTGGCCCCCTTCAACTAATCCAGAATACAACTGCAAGACTTATCGTTGGGCTCAGGCCCAGGGACCGCATCTCTCCGGTATTAGCATAATTGACCTGAAAACATTTGACCTAAAACATTTGATCGCATTTATTTTACCTTTTTTTCGGTCAAATTTAATTAAATATATGTATGGGGGTGGGTAAGGGTATAGATTAGGTTGAGGGGAAGTGGGGGAGGGTTAGCGGGGGGTTCCCCCCGCATTTTAGACAGATAAAAAGGTCAAATAACTTTGATCAAATGTGATTAGGTCAAATGTTTTAGATCAAATATACGCAAACCATCTCTCCAGCTCTAACATCTCTCCTCTGGCTCCCAGTTGCCGCAGGATCAAGTTCAAGAACCTCTGCATCATCCACAAGGCTTTTTGGGGCCTGGGACTCTGCTACATCCAACTCTCTCTCCCTAAATACCTCCCTGCTAGAGCCCTTCGGTCTTCTAGTTCCAACCCTCTGCAGATCAAACACTTTTCCAAGCAGAGAGTGGGGGGTAGACCTCTCTACTACGCAGGTGCCTCCCTCTGGAATGGCCTCCCAGCCCCTCTCAGACTTGAGCCAGATCTCCTTAAGTTCCATAATGCTTCTCAAGACCTTCCTTTTCTCTTCCTTCTTCCCTCCTCCCCTGCTAATGTTCCCCTCTACCTCCTTTGACTGGCTGCCTGGTTCCTTCAGATTCTTACAGGGCATCAGGCCCTCCTCGACCAGTCTGGCCTTGCACTTGTCTCCCCTTACCCCCCCTAACCTGCACTTGCCCTTTGGGCTCCCTCCCCCTGAAACAGCTTCCCTGTGAAAGCGGCCAAATTATGGAACTCCCTGCCTCCTACACTGAGAATAGAACAATCTTACCAAAATTTTAGAACTAACATCATCCTGTGGCTGAAATCCAATGACCACTAAATGTACGATATTGAATCCCTTATAGCAACTAGCAATGACATTCTGCTAATGGTAAACAATCAACATTTTATGCCTTGTATGTAATGCATCCCTCCTCGCGTCTCACAACTGGCTACCCCCACGGCGGTAACCACAACTCTTTTACACATTGCCTGTAATATTTGTAAACATCTATGCCTACCCTGTATTATCTGTAAACATCTGTATATACCTTTTCTGTAAGCTGTCTGTAACACTTGTATATACCCTTCCTGTAATTAATGTTTGTAAGTAAGGTATCTTATACCATACTCCTTGTAACTAAGCTTTGCATATCCTTGTAACTGCTGCGCCCTGATACCCCTGGTCTGATGCGCATTATAAATAATAAAACAAACAAACAAACTATCCTGGCTGGGCCTGTACCCCTTGAGCGCTTCCAGCCCCATCCCTTGCACTTAGCACGTAGACCTCTTTCCCCTGCACTCTCTGCATTCCCCTGGCACTTGTCCACCTGGCCTCCCCTTGGCACTCGCATAACCCATGGGCCCTTACCACCCTGACCGGCGCACCCCCCCTCTCCACCACACTTCTTGTTACTGCACTTCTGAATGATACAAGACCTAGTAGGACCGTTTTTGTTTTTCTTCATCCCTGTCCCCACCCCTTGTCTTGTTGTGCCTAGAAACACCTTTTTGCTGTATAGGCGCATCATAAATACCCAATAAATAACTAAAATAAACTGCCGGAGCCTGGGCTGACCAGATGGGAGGTTTTGGTGGGCACTGTCCTTAGTGGCGGCACCCACTACCGTGAGCAAAGGCGGAAAGTGAATGCACCTGGAGGGGGAGAGGGGTGCAGGGCAGGGATGGATTAGTGGATGGGAAATTGGGGGTGAGGGGTTTCAGTTTCGACTCAGTCTTTGTGCTCGGGGAAGGGTCAGGGCTGGGGGAATAGAGGCAAAGCGAAAGGCGTGGCTTCAGGGATGCGGGAACTGGGAAGGGTGTTTTCCCCCAACCCAATTTTAGAGCTGCGCCAACCCCTATGACTTCAGTCTGCCGGAAATAGCAAAAACCACCCCCCCTCATAATGATTGTAGTCTTTTGTATTAATGCTGTTTGTTTCGCTTTACAGAACCCCACAGTGGGAGCTACGGGGTGCATCCATGTAAAAAGTGACCACAACGTCCAGCGCAGCCAAGAGTCAGAGCACAGCATCTGGGGGAACAAGACCTTCATCGACGCCACGGGGCATTGCAATGAGGCGGGACATGTGGGGGAAGCTTGGGAACTGTGACAAGAGACAGCTTCCGGCCACAGGACAAAGCTGGTCGACCAGTAATCATGTTCACACAAAGGGGCAAGGGCAAAAATAAAGACAATGGGAAAAGGGAAAGGGTGGGGAAAGGAATGGAGGGTTTTCGAGTTAGAGATTTCACTAAGGGAAGGGGTCCGTCAGCGGTTCCTGTGAGGAGCTTTGCTCCGTCTCGAAAAGGAGTGCTCAAACGGTCCACCGTAGGGCTGTTGCCCAGGTGACCGGGGAGAAGACCAAGGACTTCCTCTCTGGCACAGCCAGGACGCCAGTGCAGCGTAGAATCCTAACAATGTGACATCATTTTACAGAGCACCTGTAAGTCAACTCCTGCCTAATAAAGCATGCCACGGAGGCTTTTCGTCCCACACACCACTTGCTTGTCCTGTGTCTTTGTCCAGTTTTGGGAGTGGCGGCTGGGGTGGCAAACGGTTGGGGGTGAATGGGGTCATTACATGCATTAAGGTGGTATATAATGCCCTCTAGCCTTGCGGCAGACTGGTGCGGGTTGCCGCCGCTATGCCTAGGCACAGGATGTCTGCCGACATTTATCCCCCATTCCAGTACTTCCTGTCACTGCAGCCCTTGGAGCTCTGAAGGAACCAATTGCACAACTTAACAAATACTATCTTCACAAGGTCAACAATGCGATGGAGAGGGTATCCAGTGATTGTATGGAGAGGCATATCTTCTGTACAAGGGAGAAGCGTGCATGTGAAACAATCGAACAATATGTTGCTGTCCTCCACACACTTGCTGCCACTTCTAAGTTTGGGGCCTTTCAGGAAAAAGTAATCGAAGATTAATCAATGTTGCACACCAACAATGACCATGTGTGGGACCGCCTATGGCTTTAAGGAGAATGCAGCCTTTCGGGGGGACACCACTTACCAAATAATTGATATGATGTGTATAGGCGCGTTATAAATGCCATATCATAAGAGTTTCAAGGCGCGACGAGACAAGGGGGGGGGACAAGGGAGGACAGACAACGATCCTACTAGGCCAGGTGTCATTCAGATCGCGCAAGTGCATGGGAGATATGACCCACAGCATGGAGCAATACAAGCATCAGCATAAAGAAAACCACCTCTCCCGGTTGACAACAATCCAACCTAATTTGCACCAAAAATACCTCCTGACAAGGTGAATGTCAAGCTATACGAATAGCTCAATCATATCTACAATGGCAAGCAGCTCATTTTGGACGACATGCAAGCCTTTCTCAATGTGTGTGATTCATTGCACCACTTCCCTCTACCATCCTCAGGGGAACAGGAAGGTGGAAAGGTTCAATAGAGTTCTCCTCTCTACTATACAAATTGCCAATCAAAGCAACTTGGACCTTATAGAGGCAGTGCAGTGTATTCTCCTTACCTACAGAACCACTGCACATTCAAGCACAGCCGCCTCTCTCTTTGGGGTGGTGAGGGGGCAGAAAAATACACTTCCGTCCAAGCTCTGGTGGCTTATCAAGAGCTACTGCATTGACATGTCTGCCACTAAGGACATTCAATAAGTGTGCTCCAACGTGACTGCCAGTCAGGAGCACATGAAACAAGTGCACGACGGCACGAATGTCACTCAGATACCACGATAGACAGCCTGGTCAAGTACAGAAGGGTCTTTCCAAATTTAGACGAACAGTTACTCGCGTCGTTATTGGAGCATTGAGAATGGCTGAAGCAAGATGCGGAACGTGGACACAGTTCCTCACATTTCTCCGACTGCTAGAATGAGAGCCGCTGCTAGGCTGGTCGCTTCATCCCCAAGCACCCACACATGTGTGCATGGTCCAAGCCTGCTCCGCCCACTACCACTGCTTGCGGGATTACAGGTGGGTTCTACCCTGAGTCCATTTGGCTCCATTCTGACTGACTGTGGGAGGTTCTCTCACCAAGCAGATGGTGCGCCTCTCGATCTGGGAACTCCAGGCAACCCTATCTCTATCGGCCAGGGAATCGTGCTCCTCTTCTTTACATAAAGGGCAGGTCGTGTGTGTGCAACATTCGTATCAGGTTCTGCCATTAAGAGCCCCTCCATTTGCAGTAATTTTCTCTGATTCATCAACATGGGGTACGGGTTATAGGTGGGTTATTCAGCTCTGTTTCATCTATCTCTATTTCATGTTTTTGTATTTCTGACTGTGCTGCTGTCAGTTCTTCCATTACACTTCCCTGAAGATTCTGTGTTTCGTCATCAGAAGGCCCCAGGAGACAGCCACTGGGTGTACCAGCTTCACAACGAAGGACTCCTTCTTTGTTGCACCTCTGTCCTACCATGTCCTCACTTCACAACAGATGCTCGTACAGGCTCATACATTAAGGCCATGTGGAGTGATGGATGGCATGGCAAGGCCAAACAATGACACACATGACACTGACTGTGGGTGTTTTCGCA
Source organism: Ambystoma mexicanum (assembly GCF_040938575.1). NCBI lineage: Eukaryota > Metazoa > Chordata > Amphibia > Caudata > Ambystomatidae > Ambystoma > Ambystoma mexicanum. The sequence continues at coordinate 1,421,565,021 of NC_090923.1, forward strand.
GCAGCTCTTTATTGTGCACTTTCAGTGAACAAGGGTTGAATAAACGCTTGTGAAAATACTATAACCAAATGGGGAAATGCTGTAACCAAATGCTGTTCAAAATGGCGTACAGGGATCTCTACACAAAAGCGGATTTCCTTTCAAGTATCCAGCGCCTTAGGCATTATTTCTCAAATTATAAAATTCAAACCCTAACCTTGTAAATGCTTGTCTCCCCTCGAGACACTGTAGTCTGCAAATGAAAATCCCCAAACAGATGGCCGACAAATTTGTTCAAATCCTAATCTTCATAAGCCCTCTAGCCTTCTGGCTGCCCTATACTTATAACACAAAGGACTCAATGATTGGCCAAAGCAAACGTTCATAAACCTATTCCTCAGAGGCCCATCCCTCTTCTACAGCAACAGAACCAAAGTATGCTTCGGTGGAGCATCTTGCAGTGGTTGCTCACACCCTGGACTCAACCTGAGTCTGCTTTCGCGTGTCTCTTCAAACCTTCCCCTAACGTTTCAGGTTTCGTGGCTCTTCCTTTTCTCAGGCCTTCGTCAGCCTTACCACAACTCCTTCAGTGCTTCTTCCAGCCCCTTGGATTTCCAAGATTCTCAACAGTTTTCTTCTAGACCATGGTCAACTCTCTTCAAACCACAAGTCCCTCCAAGACCATGGCCCTCATTCCGAGTTTGGAGGTAACCATGGAGCTATTAGCTCCATGGCTGCCTCCAAACCCGCTCCGACTCCTCCATGGTGAATGGAGGTATTACCGCCCCATTCCAAGGTTGGAGGGGGCGGTAATTCCCTATTCACCTTTTGCCCTTGCCCATTCCCATTTTTGCCCCATATGGCTCAATGGGAATGGGGAAGGAGGTTATTACGGCACTGTAAATTACGGTGCCGTAATTACCTCCGAAGTCCCTTTGCGGGTCCCGTACTTAACTCCTGCTAAAAGCAGGAGTAAAGTAAGGACCCGCAAAGGGACCTTGGAATACAGAGGTAAGGGATTACCAGCATCGGCACCCTTACAGGTGCCAGTAATTCCTTACCTCCAACCTCGGAATGACCCCCCATGGCTTTCTCAGGGTTGACAACTGGTGTATTTTGGAACTTGGGCTGCTCTCAGGATTTGCAAGAGGTTCCTCTTGTACCATGGCCTACACTTAGGATTTAGAAAGCTATGGGTACATCCCCTCATTAGCGTCCTTATCAGGTTATCAATATTATTGCATCCTCTTGCCACAGGTTCAGATTCTCCCTGCCTTTACCAAAGTGTTGATGGTGGATTGCCTATGGCTTTTGCTTTCCAGGTCCCTTCAGGCTAGGGAGGAGCTCAGCACACACTTTGGTTATCTTTTCTCTCCATAGTCTACAGGCTTGCGATCTCTTCAGTGTGTGTGCTTCCAGTCAGTTCCAGAGTTCCCTGGACTTAATCCAAGTCAGAGTTTTCCTCTGGTTCCTCTGCTCCATAATCTCTTCTTGTGTCAAGGGAGCATGGGTAGGCATGCCTGCCTCATCCAGAAGTCTTTCTTCATCTGAGTTTCTTCAGACTCCTTTATTCTCTCTGGAGCAGGGTTTGGCTTGGAATCTCACCCGATAGGATTATTTGTCGTTGGTATTTTAATTTTTAAAAGCACTTGGTTATTCTTGGAATAGGTTGCAATATTGCTCATTGTGCAATTATTAGAAGTGTATTTTTATTGGCTAATGGTTGTATGACCTTTTGGACTATAGTCATATGCCTGCAAGGCTTTAAAGGTAGATAGGGCATGTGGCAACATCTTTGAATTGTCAGTGATGAGGAGAGTGGTTCCCCGTTGTTCAACAGCTCCTGCGCTGTGCTCTAACATTTACCACATTAAGCGCTTTAGTGTTCTAAATCTGCGTGGCAGTGTTGGCGCACTCTTCTGCTGGTACCAATACTCTTTCATTTCTCCTTGACTCAAAAACACAGCAGGTTAACAGAACAGCTGTTGTTTGACCTTCCTCCACCTCCAATGCTTCTTCCATCCCTGTATCTTGCACTATCGCTTGGAAAATGTTGTCCTACCGATTAAAACTCTGCAGCGAGAATCCCTCTTGGCTAATACCGCTTCTCTGGGGGACAGTGAGGCAGTGAAATCCCTGCTCTTGCACTCTTTGAATGGCACATTGGGTAGTGGCCCGAGAACTCCAGTCCCTGTTGGCTCTCTCCCCCCACATACAAGGATGCACATACAAGGATGGGGAGCTCAGACCACTCATCACACTGGTCGGTGGTCGGAAAGTGAGATCCTCTCCCCCCACATACAAGGATGGGGTCTCAGACAACTCATCACACTGGTCGGAAAGTGAGATCCTCTCCCCCCACATACAAGGATGGGGAGCTCAGACCACTCATCACACTGGTCGGAAAGTGAGATCCTCTCCCCCCACATACAAGGATGGGGAGCTCAGAGAACTCATCACACTGGTCGGAAAGTGAGATCCTCTCCCCCCACATACAAGGATGGGGTCTCAGTCAACTCATCACACTGGTCGGAAAGTGAGATCCTTTCCCCCCACATACAAGGATGGGGAGCTCAGACAACTCATCAAACTGGTCGGAAAGTGAGATCCTCTCCCCCCACATACAAGGATGGGGAGCTCAGAGAACTCATCACACTGGTCGGAAAGTGAGCTCCTCTCCCCCACATACAAAAGGATGGGGAGCTCAGACAACTCATCACACTGGTCGAAAATTGAGATCCTCTCCCCCCACATACAAGGATGGAGAGCTCAGACAACTCATCACACTGGTCGGAAAGTGAGATCCTCTCCCCCCACATACAAGGATGGGGAGCTCAGACAACTCATCACACTGGTCGGAAAGTGAGATCCTCTCCCCCACATACAAGGATGGGGAGCTCAGACAACTCATCACACTGGTCAGAAAGTGAGATCCTCTCCCCCCACATACAAGGATGGGGAGCTCAGAGAACTCATCACACTGGTCGGAAAGTGAGATCCTCTCCCCCCACATACAAGGATGGGAAGCTCAGACAACTTATCACACTGGTCAGAAAGTGAGATCCTCTCCCCCACATACAAGGATTGGGAGCTCAGACAACTCATCACACTGGTCGGAAAGTAAGATCCTCTCCCCCCACATACAAGGATGGGGTCTCAGACAACTCATCACACTGGTCAGAAAGTGAGATCCTCTCCCCCCACATACAAGGATTGGGAGCTCAGACAACTCATCACACTGGTCGGAAAATGAGATCCTCTCCCCCCACATACAAGGATGGGGAGCTCAGACAACTCATCACACTGGTCGGAAAGTGAGCTCCTCTCCACCACATACAAAAGGATGGGGAGCTCAGACAACTCAACACACTGGTCGAAAAGTGAGATCCTCTCCCCCCACATACAAGGATGGGGAGCTCAGACAACTCATCACACTGGTCGGAAAATGAGATCCTCTCCCACCACATACAAGGATGGGGAGCTCAGACAACTCATCACACTGGTCGGAAAGTGAGATCCCCTCCCCCCACATACAAGGATGGGGAGCTCAGAGAACTCATCACACTGGTCGGAAAGTGAGATCCTCTCCCCCCACATACAAGGATGGGAAGCTCAGACAACTCATCACACTGGTCAGAATTGAGATCCTCTCCCCCCACATACAAGGATTGGGAGCTCAGACAACTCATCACACTGGTCGGAAAGTGAGATCCTCTCCCCCCACATACAAGGATGGGGAGCTCAGACAACACATCACACTGGTCGGAAAGTGAGATCCTCTCCCCCCACATTCAAGGATGGGGAGCTCAGATCTCTACATGCGGGTGGACTTTCGGCAGAGTCTCCCTGGCAGATAGAAGAATGGAAGCACTAGCAGTGCACGTCGACTCGTTGCCTGATAGGATTAGACGTATTTGTACAGCCCATATTAGGATGTGGCACTGTACTCCCGTCCTCTGCAATTAAAATATGCAGCCGGCTATCCTTACAATTCTAAAGAAAAATTATCCAAATCTATAGGATTGTCCTCACTAACAGGTGGATGGTACCAACAGAGAAGACAACATTATTTTAGATTCGACGCATTGCTAAGACCCAACTCCTATTGAAATGGGTCAATAGTCTGTGAATGTTAATTGCAGGGGACAGTATACGAATAGTCACCTCCCTGGATGCATGAGTATGATCGAAGTATTCATATTGGGGGCTCATGAGCATGTCAGCCTACCACGACTTGCGTCTCTTAGGGATTGATAATACAGGTTCTCTAACTAATTCAGCCCAGTTATATTCCATCTTAGAATATTTTGTATCGATGATTGGGTGGATGAGCTGTTGACCATATCCACATATGTGAAGGCCATTTGCAAGCAGTGTGGAAACTCTGATAAGTTTACAAACATTTGGGGATAATTTCCGGAACGTTATGGATGAAATGTGATCAAATGAAGCTAATGCTATTTACTGTGCGTTTTTTCCTCCCCCACTCCCTTTTTTCTTTTTTTTTCTTCTCTCTTCGTCCTCTCTTGCTTTCTCTACCTTCCCCTTCTTCCTTGATTTTTTCTTTAATTTGTATGCGCTATTTTGATTAATTGTATTTGTATGTTTACTCTGATTATCCGTAATTCCCTGTTGACTGTTTTGAATTTGATGTTGTTATGTAATATTTGATGAGTTTCTTGTGACTTGATTCTGATGTACAAAATAAAAATTGAAAATGGAGAATTGATATTTTGGGCATCATGCAAGCAAATTTAGAACTCCCACCAAAAAAGGAACCTCTTCGGACACTTAATGAAGCCGGGACAATTGCCTCCTGGCATGTTTTTTGCATGACCTTTTCCCCTTTTTCCCCAGGCGCACACCCCACCCCTCTCCCTCGCCTTCAGCTCTACCTCCAACCCACTGAAAAATCCTGTTTGCGTGCTTTCAACGGGAGCATGTAAACTCTCGCGCTGTTTACTGAACATCAGTCGAAAATCTGAATTCACCAAAATGATATCTTCAGATGAAAATGTTTACAGTATTGTACTGTTTGTGTCTTGAGTTGTATAAGGTTTTGTATAAAACCAGTTACAATAAAAAAATCTAAAAATACAGTACTGTGTTATTACTATAAATGTGAACCGTTCCTCTTTTTTGAAGTTCCCAAAACTAATAGGCCAAACCAAGGAATACGGCTTTCCTCTGTGTTGTTCCCCATTTTTGGAATAGTTTCCCCATGTTTTTTACATTAACCCCTGCCCCCCTTGCTCTCCCTAGGATAGTCAGAGCATTTTTATCCCCCCCCCCCCCGACCCCTCTAAAATTCTTCTGTACTGGCGACTAGGGCCCCTGTTTGCTGTTTTCATGGCCATGTTGAGCTGAATGAGAGGTTTGCCCATTTTGAGATTCTCTTTTATGTAATGACTTTATTTGATAGCGTGCTATATTGCTTTCTGGATAAGGCCGGATTGTACAGTACTCCCTCAATGTTGTTTTGTAAGCGTCCTGCCCTTTAAGTGCTTTCAATAGCAAAAAATAAATTTGAAAAATCTAATCTAACCAAAGTGCATATAATAAAGTTTGATAAGAAGCAGATGTCAACAAGTGCACTCAGCTCCCAAATGTCACTTGCTGGAGCAATACCGGATTTGAGTATCTGTTTGCTAAGATCATTATCTGCAAATTGTAACGTACAAAAGAGGGCAGATAGTGTGTGCAGATAATAAAGTGTGGCGCTAAGCAAATAGCATACCACAGGTGTATGCATATATGTAGCGAGAAGCAGCGATTGCTAAAATGCAGTACGCATTATGAAGCGCACACATGCAAAAACCCAGTCAAGCATTGAGCATCGTGTCTAACTAGATGATTCAACATCTGATCCAAATATCTCACTTAGGTTGGAAAAATGGTCTTATTCTGCCGGATAACCATGGGGCAAAAGATTATCTAACACTTGCACCAGTGCTATACAATGAGCAAATGCCCTTAGCAGCAGTTCTGCTGTTTGTGTAATATGGAGTGGAGCAAAAACAAGGTTTTGCCCCAATCCATATTAGCAGAGCCACAGGGAAGAGATTTCTGAAGTTGGAAGTGAAATGTTTCTTTAGCGAGTAAAAAAAAAGTATCCTACATCCTAACGGCGGGAAATGGACATATTTTCGTAGTCCATACTTCTTTGCACTTAGTAATGAGTACATATGAAATAATGCAGTTTTACCTGTAAGTCCCTCTTCAAAATCAGGCAGTAATCAGGTAAGAGCTCCACCCTATGGCATTGCTCTAGTGGCTATACTGGTATGACCATGGTAGGGGGCCGGGTAACTGTATGGCCACTGCTGTCTATTTTTTGGTAAGCGTGTTTTCGCTCCCCATTATTTTTGTTTGTGGTGTTTGTGCCTGTTTTTAAGGGAGTAAAAGTGTGGCACATTTTGCCTGGGCAATGTGCCACAACATTTTTTGTTGTTGATTATTGCAGAAACAAAAAGAGGAAAATCAGTTTGTGTGATCAGTTTTTTGGTCTTGGTTGACGGGCAGAGGTAAAGTTGAAGTAAGTTAGCCCTCTTTGCTCTATTCCCTATCAGACTGGCAGAGAAAATGGGTAAAAACCCATGCCACCTCATTGCAAAAGTATTTAGAAAATATGGATGGGGCAAAACCTGTGTGCTACATTCTGTATTACTCAGGCAGTGAAACTGGTCCTAAGTGGCTTTACTCAAAGACTGGCACCAGTGTAAACGTTAGGCATGGGTGTCATTTTAGGGGGGGGGGGGACGGGGTTTGTCCCCCCAACTTTCGTGGCACACCATGTTGTCCCCCTTATTTGGCAGGGGACCCTTTCCTTTAGGTGTCGTGGCCCCCCAAACATTTTCAGCAAAGTTACTCCACTAGCGTTACCTAATCTAGCCTCCAGGTCTTTTTAAAATGAGTTTGTAGCCTTTTTGTCTTAAGGGTATCAATCAATGCCTTCAACTACGAGCGCCGACTGTTCGTGCATAAAACCGGAAAAACCTGCAAATATATTCGTTTTGTCTCTAGTTTCTACGACCAATTTTTCCAAACACTACAAAAGTCAGGAGGTTGACAATGATAGTCCTTGGCTTTTCATTCCTTGCAATCTTGTTTCACATGTTGAATTTTTTTGACTTTATCAACCATATTAGGCACATTTTTGATATTGATATTTTATTTCTATCGCGCTCATACACAAGTGTTTCAGAGCGGTACAAGGCAAGGGAAGGGGAACAGGGGAGAACAAAAACAACGATCTTACTAGGCCCAGTGACATTGAGAACGCGCAAGTGCAGGTTGCTATTTGTTTTAGCTCCTATTTCTAGTTGCCATGTATTGTATTGTATTGTATTGTATTGTATTGTATTTGGTTATTTGTATAGTGCTCTTTCCCCACTTGTGTGGCCTCAATGTGCTTTTTTCGGTTGGAACGCCCTCAGTGACCATAGTTAATGTGCTGGAGAGTTCTAAGAGTTTTGGATTAGGTGATGCGTGTGTGCATTTTTGCCAGTCTATGACTTGGGTGGCTTGCTAGGCTCAACTGAGCAGCCCGGAAAGAGGCCAAGCACGTGAGTGGGCGCTGTTGGAGGTTGCGGTACAGTTCTATTGTTGAGAGAGTCGATGTGTTGCCACCTATACCGAATTTCTTTGTGTAGGCAGTCGCTGTATGCTACTGGCAGAGGTGTTGAGGCATAAACCTCTTAGAGGGTGTTTCCTCTGAGTTATCCTTACCCTCCAAGTGGCAATATGGTTGAGCAGTCGAGATAGTGTAAACTCTTCAGAAGGAACAGAATGGTTTAAAAAAGTGCAGAAAATATGCTGATTAGACACATAATAAGGGATGGTCCATACAATATATTTATAAAACTATATGATTTATGTGTGAGGTCATTTAAATAAATAACTACAAATGAACAGGTAAGAAAGAAACTTTAGAAAACAGAGTCTTTCATAATTGTAACCCATCAGGATCTCAACATGTTCAAATGGTCTTCTTAACTCAAACAGGAACTAAAAGGACTCACAGGTCCCTTCAGGTCCAAATCCCCTTAACTGCAATACACAGTTATTTCGCCTCAACGGAAAAACCCCACTGTTATTACCTGAGCAGGTTAAAACATTTTCAATGCCCCAATTCAAGGCTATGAGCGATGATACAGGGTCTGCAAACAGTGCCCCCCACGACAGAGGAGCTCAAACAAGGCCTTCAAACAGATGAGAGAACCCTTTAGAGGCCGTCCATCTGCTCATGGTGTTACATCTTACACCAAAGCACCCCCCGCCCCCGTACTCGGTGAAAGTCTGTTTTACCTTTGGTGAAATGCATGCATAGTGCATGTGAAGTAGGTTTCATTGGTTTTGGCTTTTGCTTCTAATTTGCTTACAAATGGCGAGAAGAGAGTGTGAGCATCGTTAGTCGCAAACCTTACACATGTTCGTGTAGCTGGTGTTAGTGTTACTGCGACACACACATTTCCTATTTGTGCACTTTTTCAATTAAAGTAAAAATCTTCCTTGAATTTTTTCAGCTTATTTTGTCGCCTTCTTTGGCTAGTATTTGTTAAACCTAGCCTGCTGCATTTCATACCTACCTCCAATGCGTTTTTGAACAGGGGTAGCTTCTGACGACTCAATGGGGGTCACTACGACCTTGGAGGTAACCATGCCGCAATTTGCGGCATGGTCACCCCCTTACCGGGTACCGGGTCCGGGTTCCTTAAATGAGGAATTACCGGGCCATTCCAACCCTGGAGGACCCGGTAATTCCTCATTCGAGGAAACCGAACCCGGTACATTCCCATTCCCATTCGAGCCCCCACAGGGCTCAATGGGAATGGGGAGGGAGCTAACAACGGGCCCGTTATTAACTAGCTCCCTGGTCTGCTAGCGGGACCTGCTAAGGGCGCCTGGTAAAACCAGGCGCCCTTACCGGGTCCCGCGAGCAAACATCGTAATGCGGCGGTAGGGGTTTAACAGGGCTCTACTGGACCGGTTAAACCCCTACCACCAACCTTGTAATGACCCCCAATGTATTGAGCGACTGGGGGTTTTTCTGTTCTTGAGTCATTGTAAAAGTTACATTTGCCATCTGTCATACCATTGATGAGCATATGAAACGAGGGGGATCCTACCACATACAATTAGTGACGTTTCATTGTTCAAAAAAGATGTCAAAAGCTGTTTGAAGGGTCGAATAGCTTTAAACGATTTGCTCTTGTCACCCAATCTCAAAGCTATTTAGGATTTGCAGTGTCAGTCCGCAAGCATACAAGGAAACATTTTGTTTCTATCTAAACAGCTTTATTAAATTGGCTGTTCGTTGACTTTGTTACTTTTTCATTTTTTACTTTTTAACTTTGTCTTTTTTTGTATATAAATACAATGCAAGCAATGTACAGACTGCATGTATTTATGTATCAAGAAACACGACAAATACACAGGTATTCAGTGAAAACCAGACAATTACATCTAAAGTGCAGAGACCATCAAAACAAGTTAAAGATGGTCTAATTTGTGCATTATTAACATTTGTAAACAACAATTCACCAAAGCTAATTAATCTTGCTCTGATTATGTAATTCTGTGGCACAGGGCCTATGCATGTGTCCTTGCTCAAAATCTAACATAGAATGAAAGCAAGAGATGGCCAATCCATCAGACCTACGGTCTCCGCACTTTAGATGTAATTGACTGGTTTTTACTGACAAACTCCTACTGTAAAGCACTCTGCTGCTCTTAAGCTATAAGGAGTACAATATAATAGAATAACGCTTCAATTCTGGCAACCTCCTGCTGTAAAGCGCTCCGCTGCTCTTCAGCTATAAGTAATACAATATAATACAAATAAAATAAAGATGCATCATTCTTGCTGAGTGCCTTTGGTATGAGTGTTAAAGAGAGCTGTGTTTCAAATATGATTCCAAGATGTTTGGCTTTGTTGGATAGAGCCGGTTTGCGGCCTATTGTGTCTCGCCAATTGTTTGGGATGTCAAGGATTGGGCTGTTACCTCAGTTTAAGAACACTGTTTTGCCTACTTTGAATCAGAGCGTGGTGTTTACAATTCATCAATGGATTTGTAGAGGAGCAGCTGGATGCATCTGCAGGAAATCCTGCCCCCCTTCCTCCTATATGTTGGAAGCCTGAGATCGTGCCATGTTTGACACCAGCAGTTGTGACCATACCACGGCGATTATTCGAAATAAGGTACCCTCTGAGAAAGCCCTATTATATGTATCCCTGAAGAGACGACAATCTGAGTGAGGAACTCCCTGAAGGAATATGAAAAAGAGTGAAAGAGAAGCCAGCGTCACAATAGACGAGCGTGATGCCCTGAGAATACTGACTGAAGAGAATGCCTGGATCTTACAGAAACTGATGACAAAGTTAAGAATCAAGTAAACTTTCATATACAAAGAGAAGATTGCACGTGTGCGAAGCACTGCAGAAAATGCAAGCCGTTCAGTAACTGTACAGATGCTGTAACGCAAGTAGATTAAGTAATCTTAGAAGCTGGCTATATGTAGTGAATAGACTGCAGGCAAAGCCGCCATTGTATAGAAACTGGACATCGGTGTCATGAATTTGGTAAGCCAGGATCCATGGAGAGGAAAGGGCAAGAACTTTGTTGCAGCAAGAATTAGCTGAGATCGTGGAAGCGATTGGCGAGGCTGTCTGGCCTGGAACCAAAGCTGAAGCGGCCAAGACTGGTTATCTATTCTTGAAGGCAGTAATCGTGTAAAGCTGAATCAACCCTTGTTAAGGTGCAATGAAAGAACACCAGAAATGCCAAGTTTTATTCATTTAAGACATTTAAATGCTGCAAAATGGACCAAATCGTGGTCTCCTGTCATGTGAGCCAAGGATGGAAATAGAGTTGAGCGTAGAGTCCTAGAACAACGATAGTGCGTGCTTGCACTCCCATATATTCCCAGAGACAAGAATACTCTGCAAGACCAAGTTCAAAGACAATCTGCATGGCAGGCGGCATAGGTAATGAGAGATGTTGGGCTAATTGGGTGGGGAGGTAAAGTCAAGTCCACCTCCTGGCACCTGGGTCTGGGTTTACGTGCTGCTAAGTGAACCGAATGTTCCAGAAATGGCACAAGTGTGGCAACCAATTATAGAGGGCCATATAACGAAGGGCCTTATAGTTTGAAAGCCAATGATACACTGTGTATTTAACAGTGTTGAAGATTACATGTTTTAGAGGTAGGCATAAGTTGTCCATCTGAGAGTAGATACCCAATCACCATCCCACCCCTTATAGAAAGTATGCTTAGATGTTCCCCTTGAACGTATCACAATCCCTCATGGGTTTTTCTCATTTGCCACATAGTATGACGTCACGTCTGATGTATTTTTTTAATATAAGGCTGTTTATTATGGAAATGCGCCGAGAGCTCGAGCGAACATCCGTTGATTTCCGTTGTACCTCCCTGTTTTAGATCATTGTTAATAAAACAGCAACCTTTGCCATCTTCCTGAGTTGGTTCGATTATTTGGTGTCAGAGTTATTCTGCATCCCCATCCATTGCATGCACGATATCCAAAGGGCCATATGCTCGTGTGGTAGCGGTGCGGATGGTTGGAAAATATCCAAACTAGTTTGTCTCCAGAGTTTCAGACAATCAGGCATCCTCCGCCAATAGCCGGAAGATCGCAGGGTTTACTGTGGAGAGCGGCCGATAGAAATAAACTTGAAGAAGAACTGAGACGGTGGGCAGGTCCCCCTTTGACGAAATCCCTGTCTGGTTTCCACAGGCGCTCTGCGGATGGAAGGTGAAGTGTTTGGATTGGAGGAGGAGTCGATACCCAAGGCCTCGAGTCAATTATACGAATGGTGAGTAGACTAAGGGGAATGGTAAATGAAGGGAATGGGATTGTGATAATTTTTAAGTAACAGGAAATATTGTGTGAAGAAAAGATAGCACCTAGAGTCCTGGCTCAAGGGAGTTCAGAAGGAGACGTTTCAAATCCCAATGGGGGTAGAACAGAAACATATAACGCGTAAACAGGTTTACGTAAGGTGACGTCTCAAACCCTGTATAGGGTATTAAGTAAAGGCGAGAGAGAAAAAGGTGATCACAGTGTTTATTAATATGTAAAGTCGACTAGTCTGTATGTTGATTGTTTAGTAAAAATATCGAATAGCGATAGAAGTTGAGAAGTGATTGAAAAAAGTTAAGGAGCAATAGTGATTGAGCATAACAAAGTGATGGGTACCAATCAAAAGATAGAGATAGCTAATTAAGAAATTAGAGGATTGAGCAGCGATTGAGTTTGCCACTCATATTTGTTGTTTTAAAAGGCATTGAAAAGTGGTGATTTATGCAAAAGTATAAATGTTATTTCATAAGTCTGGTAAGTATTGACAGTCAATTGAGACTTGTCATCATGGGAGACACACCTCTTATGCACTTATGTAAACATTATCAAAGCCTATGCCCAAGTTTAAACAGTATAGTGCGGAATTGGTGAAAGGCACGGCAGATAAAATGTTCATGCCGTGGTCACAAGGGGGATCATTGTCAAAAGCGGTATTGCAACACATGACGACATACTTGCACACTGCGTACACAGGGAAGAAAATAGAGAAAAGATTATCGATTCTAGAGCTCTGTAAAATGTACCAGCAAGAAAGGGAAGATCCGCCACCTGAGGAGTGGATGCTTAGTCAGTGTAAGGGGGAAGGTGTTGAGCCCTTAGATCCCCTTACCCCACTCAAAGTAAACGTTTCTAGTATGGAAGAAATAGGGCTGTATCCTTTAAAGGAGTTTAAAGCGGCAACGGGAAATTTTAATCCAATATATGAACCTCACGCTTATAGTAGCGTTGATAGTCCAGAGGAGAATACGAGAAAAGAAGGGGTCTATAAGATCATACAAGACAAAGAAGAAAGGAGTGAGCGATCGAATCTGTCGACAGAAATAGACAAGGAAATTAAGAGATGAAAGGAGAGAAGGATAAAGCTGACGAGATAGCGCTCGTGCAGAACGAATGGATGGGAGGACCGATATTACTTAAAATAGATGGGAAAAGCATCGAGTAGGTTAGGCAAAGAGAAGATAAGGACGAACAAGAAAGAAAAGACAAAGAACGAGAGAAGAGACTGAAAGAAGACAAGCAGAAAATAAAGAGCAGGGAGCGAAGAGAACAGATATATCAGGAAGAGCAAGAGAGAAAAGAAGAACAGGCAGAAGAACAAAGAAAGTCTGACAATAGGCAGAGAGCGATAAAAGATAGGGATAGAAGAGAGAAGAGGAGGAAGCGCAAAGACTAAGGGACAAAATATTACAGAAATGAAGGGAAGAAGAGGAAAGAAGGTAAGCAGTAAGGAGAGAAGAACAAAGGCAAGAGGAAGAAAGAATTAGATGGGATGCGAGAAAGCAAAGAGAACAAGATGAAGGAATAGAACAAAAAAGAAGACAGCAGGGTCTTGATACCAGTCTCATTCGTAAGGAACCAGTAGGGCCAAGCCCAGAAATACAATGGGATAGTGTAGAAGAGTTCCTTCCGATAAAGGAAGCAACTTTAGGATCATCTAGTAGTATTGGAAGAAGAAACCTTTGATGCGGTGAGCATCGGAGAAAGGATCGAGAAGGTCTATCAAGAATTAAAGGAAGGTAGTAAGTATGGAACTCGAGGAAACGCTGATCAATCCCTTATGCCTCGATCACGAAGAGAGTCAGGAAGCCTGCTCTTTGATGAACATCGAGTCATTGTGGGTCATTCCGAGTTGGGCGGTGGGGGATACTGGGCACCGGTAAGGAGACCGGTGCCGGTAATCCCCTACCGCCCAATTCCGAGGTCCCTTAGCGGGAACCGTAAGGGGCGTGTGGTCGGACCACACTTCCTTTACGGGTCCTGCTAAGGGACCAGGGCACAAATAACGGGCTTGACATTCGTGAGCCCGTTATTTGCGCCCTCCCCATCCCCATTGAGCTCTATCGGGGCTCAAATGGGAATGGGGAATGGTTTGTTCAATGGGGACTTACCGGTCCCTCCAGGGTCGGAATGGACCGGTAAGTCCCCATTGAACAACACCGGACTCGGTACCGGTATGGGAGGCAGCCATACTCGGAATGACCCCCATTGTCTTTAAGTAGACTGAATCTGGATAAGGGTGAAGGGAATAATAGTCAAACTAGTTGGGGACTAGAGATGTCGGACGAGGAAAGAGAGTCCAGTCTTGAGGTAGGAGGAGGGAGCGCGTGCACCCCTCAAGGATGCCTGCAAATGGATAAAGAAGTAAGATGGTCGGATCTGGAACAACCTAAGGGTAGCACGCCAGATCCCATAGCATATCCAGAGCATCCCATAGGATGATCGTATAGTGAGAAGGGAGAATCGCTGCCATATGTGAGCAGGTCAAGGTTGCTACCGACAAGGAGACAAACATGGAGGATCGTCCCTGCCATGGATAGGCTAATGATGGGAGCCGACTCCAGGTTGGGGTCTACGCAGTTTCCTTTATTGGAAAAAGGGGGCACAAGACCACAGAATATCCGATGGCCACAGATGGGCAAGGATCATTGAGGTGTAAGCTCCTGAGTTGCTCGGAACGGATATATGAATTCGAAAAAATGACAGGAGGAAATACGTTGGCCATAGGGGACATCAAAGGTCTCCTGACAGCTTTTCTTGGGGAGAGAGCTGATGACATATGGAGGAGAGCAGGATATTCAAGTGTAACAGCACAAAACACAGAGCATGACGGAGCACTGAATAATAATTCTAGAGCAGACGTGTGGATGGCTCTCAGGGTACAGTACCCCAATACATCAGATATGGGTGAAATTATGACACCTAAAATGAAGGAAGATGAAGACCCCATTGCTTACATTCAGGACATTCAGGAGAAATGGCAACTTGAAACTTGCGAGCTGTGGGAAAAGAAAGTGGCATTATTTTACCACATTTTATTCCTGGGGTTGCCTGAGCCAGTACAGAGACAGATAAAGAAACAAGTGGGGATGGAAGCAAAGCCTTGGGCTGAGATACATCTGACAATAGTACACCATTGTCGGTTATTACAAGAGAAAAATAGGAAGATAGCTGAGGCTAGCTAAATTAAAGAAGCCAAGTTAGTTCAGAAATGATATTCTAAATTTGCCATAGAAAGGCTGGTATTGACAAGTGGAGAAGGATTGGGAATGCAGGAAGCAGTGGGTACATCGCAGGTGAGTAATCAGTGCCCGATGGATCAAGGCTCGATACGGGTATGTGCCACGAGGCAGAGGTATGGGCTATAGAGGAAGAGGAGGTTGATTCTAAAATAATCAAGGTGGGTTTCAGAATACACAGAATGAGAATCAGAGTACCCAGGGAGGATTTAACCGAGGGGGACTTGTCAGACAGGCACCCCCCGTATGTTGGACTTGTGGGATGACAGGGCATATTGCACGCATTTGTGGGGGCCAAGGGAATGTACAGAATAGCTTCTCCTCCACCATATAGCACACAAACTAGGGAAGGGTTTGCCCAAGATCACACATATTATCAGACACAAGCACAGTGAATACAGCAGGTACAGCAGCAAGAGTGTGTGCAAATGAATCCGCCACAAGGGCAGTCGCAACAAGCCCCTATGCAGACACAGCAGTATGCAAACACAGGAAAGTGCTGGCACCGATTATAGGAGGTGTCACTGTGGTAGAAGGAAATCCTTTCACAGGGACGGGGATGAGCCTGTACCCACAATAGGACAGCAAACAGGGTCACTTGATGTGTTCAGTACTATCTGTGACACCAGACCCCCAAGACGAACCAAGGGTCGATGTGACGATAGGAGGCAAATCCTTTTCTTTTCTAGTATACACTGGGGCTACTCGCTCGTGTATACAGGAGGGAAAATATCCAATGTCAGAAATTGCATGTATGTTCAACTGGAGCTACAAGTCAAGTTCCTTTTACTAATGAATTACCAGTCTTTATAGGAGAGTGTGACATGTCTGTTCCTTTGTTATATTCACGACAGACACTGGTTAACATTTTGGGAAGAGATGTAACGACAAAACATGACAATTTCATTCACTGATCAAGGGATAGTGTGCTCCAATCCAGGAATACACTATTGAAACGTGGGCGAATGTATACTGGCATTCACAGGGCAAGTGGCTCTGTGAGGCGATCCAGTAGATCCAGAGATTTTTCTATTTTGAGTGAGTATTTTACTGACATGGCTACCTGGCTTAGTTGGAAAAATTGTGAGGATACCTGATTGTTTAGACCACGAATACCTATGGACGAAAAGGGTGGACAGACTATCCCTATAGAATTAGAAGCAGCCATAGTACAAAGGGAAATGGCAATGCTCGAAGTAGTAGATGATGAGTGTAGACCATGAAGAACTGTAGTAACTCTCGAAGAAGGGTACAGATTGACTCACATAACTGAGGATGACATGTTCAGGGAAGACCAAACAGAAGATGAAGTGGTGTTCTTTATGAGCATCACATACTGGATAAGAATGGAAAAGAGGGAAGTTCCACAGCGAATGGTGATCATGCGGCAATATCTAGCATGTTTTCAGCAAGACTTGGAGAAGGTGCCAAGCATCCTTTGGACCACAGGCCCTTATGATGTACGTTTATTAAAGTGAATATGGGAAGTTAAAATAAAGCTTAAGCCAGGAGCGATTTTACCTCGAGCAAAGCAGTACACCATGTCTCGAGAGGCTGATGAGGGTATATTCCAAACTATCTCAGCACTGATGAAAAAAGGGATTCTGGTGCCATCAGAATCATTGTTTAATGCTGCGGTGTACCCAATCAAAAAATCAAACAGAGGGTCGTGGAGATTTATACAAGATATGAGACTGATTAACCAGATTGTAGATGCAGAGTTTCCTTTCATTCCTAACCTGGACACGATACTGTGCACTATCCCAGTGGAAGCTCAATATTTCATGGTGATCGATTTGAAAAATGTGTTTTTCTTGATCCTGTTGCACAAAGAGTCACAAGACTTGACTTCCTTTACGTTCCCCCAAACTCGACTGAAACATACTTGTTTGCCCCCATTGGTCCTTAACAGAGTCCTACAGATGGATTTATGCAATATTGGTCTTAACAGTGCAGTGATACAATACATCGATGACATTGTAATTTGTAGCACCACGGAAGATGCGTGCAGACAAGATTCTATTCAGTTGATGACTATTTTAGCAGACAAGGGATATAAGGTAGACAAGGAAAAGTTACAATACTGCCAAGAAGGGGTGTTATACATAGGGCAGTTGATTTCACATGAAGGAAAGAAGGTAACACCTGAAAGAGCAGAGGTGATTATGAAAACCTCAAAGCCAAATTACAGTAAAACAGATGCAACAGTTTTTGGGGTTATGCAACTATGTTAGAACCTGGGTGTTTGATTACAGTACATACACAAGACCCCTTTTGCAAGTTTTAAAGAAAGCACAAGTGGATAAAGTAAAAATAGAATGGACTGAAGAAATGGAGGAAAGGTTTGAGAAGATGAAAAAAGCAATTTGTACAGCCCCTGTTTTAGGAATTCCCAATTATGCTGAGGAATTGTATTTGTTTTGGCAGACAAATGGGACAGTCATGACAACAGTGCTTACGCAGAGAACTACATTGGGGTACAAGCCTTTAGCGTATTACAGTGGGATTTTAGACCCAGTTATGAGAGGACACTTTCCGTGTTAACAGTAATTGGCAGCTGCCTCGTTCGCAATTAAGAACTCTACAAGTAATGTAATGGGCTGCTCTATGACCCTCCTCGTGAAGCATGCTCTGTTTGCCATTTTAGAGAAACCCAAAGGCAAATTGACATCCCAAAGAGCTTCAGTTTATGAGGTAATGATTACTAATCCGTTCATTAAGATTGTAAGATGTAAAATAGTGAACGCTGCCACATTCACAGCTGAGTCAATAGAAGAAGGCGATCATGTGCATGACTGTGCTAATTATGCTGAATTTTATGATGATATACCCCATGTGAAGGAAAATGCATTGGAGGGAGGGGTAATTCTCTTTATTGATGGTTCTTTGAAAATTGATCAGAATAGTGGGGAAAGGCATTGTTAGGGAGAATTCTCATTCTATGGCTAATTTCCCTCACCTAGTGAGTCCCCCAGCAGCTTTGCTGGATTTCTGGAGTTTACTTTTTCCACTTGGTAAGAGGGTGAGCCTTTTTCCCACTCTTACATGTGTTTTGCCATGTGTATTTCTACTGTTTGTGTGACTGTGGGCTCTGGAGGACACCACTCCATGAACCCCATTTTTATGTGTGTTACACAGCACCTTCAGTGCAGTGACACAGGGTCGTCTTTGAGACTTCCCCCTGACTCAATTTTTCTGGGGCTGACTACTGTCCCCAGAAAACAGGTAAAGTTGCCATTTACCTTACATAGTCATTTAAAACTACAGACCCAGTACACCCTATCTTACATGGAGTACTGGAAGGGGTTAACTCCTATCCCTTTTTATCATTATTATTATTATCGTTATTGTTTTTGGTTCGTGAAAACCTTTACAAAATTTCAGTCGAAATACAGTAAAAAGTTACAAAAATACAAATCGCAATATATAAAAACAATATCAGACAAACATACACATTTACACATTATTACACTTAAATAGCAGATAAAATTAAAGTTACCAATAATAGATAAAACATCTTGAAGATACATTCCTGATAGTATTATCAACGCTAAAACAGCACATACCAAAGTAATTAAAAGTTTTTTGAACAATTCATTACGTCACTTATACATAGCATAGACATATTCATACTAAATCACATATTATTCTCAAAAATTCATTAATACATATTTTTAAAACCGTACAGTTACCATGAAGCATCTCATACCAAAGATTAACTCTGTTCACGTTAGAGGTGTCATTTACAAATGCTGAGAAATATTCAATTCTGTGTTTCAGGAGTTTCAGACAAATCAATAACAAGTGCAATAACGATTCATTCACCCCGTTTATCCTGCAATGCCTACAGAATTTAGTTTCCACAACATTTCTGTTTCTTATATTCTGAATTTCATGAGTGTTTATAACGTTAAACCGGAATCTCATAGTCAGGTTTCTATAAACTCTGGATGGATATTTTTCTATGTATTTCTCGGGGGCCGGTTTCCATTTCCAGAAGGAAACTACTTGTGAATACAGATGAGAATTTAAGATCACCACATTATTTTCCAACCAATCTGCAGTTTTTAACAGTTCTTTGACCGTACCCGGATTCTTTATAAGAGTCTTCATTGATAGCCCTAAATCACTTAAAATTTTGGCACATACTTTTTTAAGGTCAGACATGAGTACACCTTCCAGATCTAACCCCAAGAAATAATACAACATATTTATATCGGACACAAGACACTTCCGTAATAGCGATAACTTCTTCCAATACATGATACTCTTTAGAGAAGGCAGACCCAACTCATAACGTAAGATTTCCATTCGTATGCATTGCGGAATGTGACTTAAAACCTTGCGCCACACTTGTGCTTCAATTATTTTCAAAAAAGGTACCAATTCCTCTGAGCAGAACTCAAGACCATAGGACAGACGAGGAATTGCTTTTGTGCGATAAAATAATATACATGGAATTAAAGTGAATCTCCTGTATCTTCTCTCTACTATTTTCATCTGATTGGCTATAGCGGAGGCCTTTGATTTGAGATTATTTCTCATAAAGCCAAGTGTATGTGTACTGGTGTAGGTATAGCCCAAATATTTCAACACAGATTGATTTTTTAACTTTACGCCACCACAAGACAGGGAAAAAGAATCTTGTTTTATAGATTTTGAGCCTGTATAAAATATCACTGTTTTATTTGGATTCATCAACAATTTTCTATCTTTAATGAAATCTTCAAATGCAGCTATCGTTCTTTGCAGGCCAACCTTTGTTCCATCAAATAAAAGAAAATCGTCCGCATACGCGATCCATTTTATTTTAATCCTACCTAGCTTTGGTGAAGCTAGTCCACTAGAATCCAGAAACATTCCTGCTTTAGATACATAAAGGTTAAACAAGGTTGCTGCCAATCTACATCCCTGCCTTAAACCATTATGAGTCAGAATTTGTTCAGATAGTAGACCTCTGGTATTGAGACGCACCCTCATTACTGTATTCGAATATAGCGATATTATCAACTCTAATAAACTTTTTTCAATACCCAGATCATATCCCTTTTTGTCTGTGCCTCTCTGAGCTTTGTTTTGCTCTTTTAACATTTAGACTTGGCTGGTGGCAGTGGTATCTAACCTAACTTTTCTACCGCGATTATACTATATAAATGTGGTACTGTTCCAGGCTATTATATTAGCCTTGAACATAAACCCGCTTGATCAAATACTCTTTCTTTTGGCTCCGGTTGGGTTTATTCACCATTTCTTTTTGTTAAAGTCCTTCTTGTGTTTTACTTTGCACGGCAAACCAGGTTTGCCTTCTTTGTTCACAGTCTTTTGGCGGGCTTCTCTCCAGAAGCCCTCCTTTTGGCGCCTGGGTGTCCAGGTGGGCTGAATGTGAGGGAGGGGTGTAGTCACCCCCTTCACAGGGTATCCTTGGAAACCCAAGTCGCACTTTGTCGTGATTGGCTGAGGTGGTTGTCCGGGCCGGACAACCCCCCTGCTGTGTGATTGACAGCCAGGCTGTGTGAATGGGGGATTTTCGCATAAAAGGCAGGACTCTTGGGCTGGAAGTCAGAGTCGCCACTGGAACTGCAAGGAACTGAAGAGAAGCGGAGAAGAAGACGGCTGCTGCAACTACCGAATCCCGGTGAAGCCCTGCTGCAGTCCTGAGCTATCTACCCTTCAACGACAAGAGAAGATCCAGTCCGGAGTCTTCTTCCCTTGACCCTGGTGGGATCAACCAGCTCATCTTCCACAGGCAGAGGATCCTCTTCTTGTTCGAAATCGCTGCACACAGCTGTAGTGGTCCGGATAGCCACCTGAAGAGCCTCTCCTGTTTTAAAGGAGCGCACCTTTTATTCACCGTTGCTTTTGCTGCTGCTGGCTTCATCCCTGGGTAGTGCAGATCGCTCCAGACGTCCTCCTTCTTGTCTCCATGACTGAAGCCACAGGAACCGTGAGTCTGCAGGAACTACCAGGAACAACTGCCGTAGCACCAGCTCTTCTTCACTTTGAATAAGGTACTGTGTCCGACCTCGAGGAACTGGGGTGAACCCCTTTCTCCTCACTAAAGGCTTATCCTTATCTTCCTTCCCTCTTATAACTTTTGCTTCCTCTTTTGACAATATCTAAGTACTCCTGGCAATCTCGAATCGTGAACTGTACTAACCGTGTGATCCTCGACAACAGGAACCCTGTTCCACTTGACACTGGTGCAGGCCTATTGACTTTTATTCACTTGTAGGAAAGTGTCCTCTGATTCTATCTGCCTTGACAAAACTATTGCCTATGATTTTTATCCCCAACTCTCTTATGTTGATTCACGTGCTAAGTGTGGTTTAACTCTGGTAACATTTCTTCCCGCGGCTATGCGTATTTTTAGTAAGACCGAACTGTCATTACTGTCAAAAGGTGTTCACATCTGTACCCCCGGTAACGTCTCTGTTTCACAACACCTGTCTGTCAAATCCAAAGGTACTTACCTTGAATTGTGCTGCACAAAGTGAATTGGTTGTGTGTAGTGTATTTTTCGTGTGATTTTAAACCAATAGAAGTGAAGTGTTTTACGAACATATGGTCTAGAAATAAATGTACTTTTACTTTTTACACCAAAAACCTTGAGTCAGTGTTTGCTTGAGTCACAGTAATTGTAGTCCTTTGTGTAATCTCTATTACTGCTCATTTGCTCTTGAGATAAGTCTGGCTGCTCCGCCACTGCTACCACTTTAACAGTGTAGTACAGGCTTGTACCAAAGGTGAACTTGTACTGCCACTTGTAGTCTTAATTTTGTGTAGTGGTCCCTAAGGGCACTGCACAGGATTCTGCCTAACACTGGTGTACAGCGGTGGGATTTGTAAGTATAGTGATTACACTTAGAGTGCTACTATTACCTTGGGTCAACTAACCACAAGGCTAAACACCACGAATTCTATTAACTTAAAAATCATGTAAAATATGGAAAACTACAGTGAAGAGAGTCTCTTAACTATACTGCTGAGGTTCTGAGAACCATGTGTAGAGAGAGGAGCCTCTCTGGTAAAGGAAATAAATCTGAACTGGTTGCTAAGTTATTGGGAAAACAAAGTCTGGAGAGTGGGTCAGAAGGGCCAACCCCTCCAGCAAATGTGGATACTGATGTTTCTGATCTGAGAGTGTTGGATTAGAAGAAGTTGATGAGTCCTTGTTAGGAAACCCTACAACTCCCTTGCCTGCTCATAAAACACAAACTCTGTCCACAGGGACCCCCACAGGTCCTACACTCACCCCTGGATTTATTGCACTAGAGAAAATGAGACTTGAAGTGAAACGTATTGATGCACAAACTGCCATGAAACATCAAGAATTAAGGCTCAGAGAAATGGAGATGGCTCATGCTCTAGAAATGAAGAAATTGTCTTTGGAAAATGCTTCTCTCCCAGAGTCTTCTAGGTCTTCCAGCCCTAAGAGACCCTGTATGCCAAAGGAAATGATTGGTATGTTTGAGACTAAACTTGATGTTTTGGATTGGTTAGCAATGTTTGAATACAATCATGGGATTCAGGGTATCTCAGGGAATCAGTTGATTCCTTGGCATTTCTCTAGGCTTCCCCCTGTTGCAAGTGATGCTGTAATGGAGTTGGGGGAGGAGGATAAGCAGGATTATGAGTGTGTGAAGCTAGCTTTGATAGCTAGATTTGGGAAGACCCCTTCCCAGTACCTTAAGAGGTGTAGGACCCTCAAAAAGCATGATGGTACCCTTTGGCTACCTGGGTGTGTGAATGTTTGAAGAATTTAGATGGTTGGGTTAAGGGTTACAAAGTGAACACTTATGAAGGTTTGAGGAATCTTGTGGTGTTGGAGTCAATCTATGATGCCTGCTCTCCTGAGCTTAGACAGCACTTGGCTGATTCAAAGGCGATAAATCCTAAGAAATTAGCTAAGGCTTGTGGGTTTCCAACAGGGCTACTCACAAGAATTCTGGGGCAACTCAGAAGAAGGATGAGGTAAAGCAGCCAAAGAAAGACACCAGAGAGAATTCCAATAATTCCAATCCAAAAGAGGGCCCCAAACATAACCAGGGTAAGCCACAAGGGAAACCGAATCAGGCTAGTGTACCATCTGGTCCCAAACCAGAAGGAGGTCAGAACAAACCCCCATTCATTAAAGCATTTGGAAAATGTTTTGCTTGTGGGTCAACTGACCATGTGAAAGGGGATCCCAGGGTAAACTTTCAGGGGCCCACACTGTCTCCTTAGCCTTCTCTCAGGTGGATGAAGTACCTATAGCCAGTGGAAACTTAGCTGATGAGCCCATGAGAGTCTCAGCTAGTGTTTCTTTAGTGTCCTTGGGTCTTTGGGAACAACATAACTTAGATGTCTATAACTCAATCCCAGATAATACTAAAGAGTATTATAAAGATAGTGTTCTTGTGGATGGTCAGGACTGGAGACCCCTGCCATCAGAGACACTGGAGCCAGCATAACTGTGGTTGATTAATGTTTTTTCAAGGTGGAGGATGTTGCTAAGGCACCCAAACACCTAACCAAGTTAGCTGGAGGCCCTGTGCAAATGGTTCCCCAGTTACCAGCTCTCATCCAGTGCAATGACATGTCTGTCAGAATACCTGTAAGTGTGCAAAATAACCTACCTGGGAGAGTCCTGTTGGGTAATGACCTTAAAGCTCTTGGAGTTGTGTCTAGTACCCCCAGGCGTCCCAGCAAAAGGAAGCAGGAGCTCACAAGGTCTGCTAGGGAGAGAACCTTGAGAGGCTCTCCTGGGGACTTGATAGAAGAAGCTATCACCCCAAGTCCACAGGACTTACTTACTGCTATTGCAGGACAGAAGGAGACAAAGGGAAATCCCAAGTCTGCCAGCAAGAAACCAGCAACCACCCCTGTGCCCAGAAGGACATCTCCAATCCTGTCCAAAGTCACACCTGTGACTGCTCCATCAGCAGAGGCTGAGTGTGAGGTTCAACCCTGCATGGTTCAACTAGATACTGAGGAATCAGATCTGGAAGAAGATCTTATTCTGGTTGGAGATCTTGTCCCTGTTGAACATCCTGAGCTGCAGTCTTTACTGGCAGAAAGTGGACCCAACAGGGCGGACTTCAGCAGAGGACAAAGAGAGTGTCCAACTCTTGAAGGTCGTCGCCTACAGGCAGCTTCTCAACTCAATGGGAAAGAGCCTTGAAAGTATAGGTTGCACTGGGAAGATGGTCTCTTCTACAGTGAACTGACTGAGTCAACCCCTGGAGCCTGCAAAAGACTTGTAGTACCTCTAGTGAACCAACTCCAGTTCCTACAGTTAGCCCACAAGATACCTTTGGTATCTCACTTAAGTTATAAGAAGACCAAGGAAAGGCTCTCTCTCTACTTCTACTGGCCTAAAATGGGGTCAGAAGTAGACAAATTCTCTATGAGGTGTCACACTTGCCAAACCTCTGGCAAGAGTGAGCCAAGAATGTGGCACCCTTGGTGCCTCTCCCAGTGGTGGGAGATCCCTTTGAGAGGGTAGGGATTGACATTGTTGGTCCACTTGATCCTCCCACATCTTCAGGTAACAGGTTTACCCTGGTTGTAGTAGACCATGCTACTAGGTATCCTGAAGCAATACCTATGAGGACTGTTACGGCTCAGGCTGTGGCTAAGGCCCTACTTGGTATTTTTACCAGAGTGGGTTTTCCTAAGGAGGTGATATCTGACAGGGGATCCCATTTTATGTCCCACTACATGCAAGCCATGTGGAAAACCTGTGGAGTCACCTACAAGTTCTCTACTGCCTACCATCCCCAAACCAATGGGTTGGTAGAGAGGTTTAATAGAACTATGAAGAGCATGATAGGTGCTTTAGAAGAACCCCTTAAAAGAAAGTGGGACCTTCTACTGCCATGCCTTCTCTTTGCATATAGAGAAGTCCCTCAGTAGGGAGTAGGTTACAGTCCCTTTGAACTTCTCTATGGTCATCCAGTCAGAGGTCCATTGGCCCTGATTAAGGAGGGGTTGGAGAGTGCTCCTTCCCCCAAGCCAGTCAGAGTGACTGACTATGTGTCCTGTTCAGCCTTGGCTCTTACCCCTTCTTCCGCCCCACTCTCCTCACCTGTCTCGTAGTCTTCCAACTCCTCAGGGTTGAGATGGCGACGTGTGCTATAATCTCTCCTCTCTTTAGAAGACTTTTGCCTACCACGAGAGAAAGCCACAGTGAATGCTTGAAACAAGCAGTCCTGGGGCTCCTCTCCCGTAGACAGGCGGCAAGGGAAAAAGCCTCACAGGCAGAAAAAATCCTTTTGCACGCAGGGAAACACGAATTCCAGGAGTCTTCCGATATTGTTGGTAGGAGGTTTTCCACAGGTTGGAGAATAGGAGATCTTGTATAGGGAGACCGTGGCTCAGAGGACAAGGAGAACAGAAACCGCGAGGAGCGGCGGCAAGAAACCCAAATGCAGAGATGAGGAGCGGAAAGAGTGATTCGTTCCGGGAAACCTGGGCGAGCAGAGTAGCAGCAGGACTGCAAGGTAGGTAGCGAGCGGGAAGAAAAGAGAAAGAGAGGCGGCTCGCAAGGAAGCGATCCGAAAGGGAGTGACAGAGTTGCTTAGGAGCCGTGAAACCAGAAAAACTAGCGTTATTCACCAAAGAGCAGCAAAGCTGGTAGCTAAGGGGTTGCAACGCGGCGATCGCTGGGAGGTACTTCAATAACGCTAATTTTTCTGGTTTCACGGCTCCTGGATGACAACTAGACCGACAACACACGTATGATGAAACAACATGCTGGGACTACCGCCTACGCCGGAGCCGCCAACGCGGAAGCAACTGCCAATCGGCTCGGCGGCGTATGACAGTATGCCCCTTCGAGTGCGGAGCACTCCAGGCTTAGCAGGGAAAAGCCGATGAAATCGACTTAACAACCGAGGGGCATGTATGTGGGAAATGGGTTCCCACAAGTCCTCCGACTCAAGATATCCCTTCCACGAGACCAGGTATTCCAAACGTCCCCTGTAATATCTGGAGTCACGAATGGCAGACACTTCGTATTCCTCTGTATTACTGGAACCCGGGACAGTCTGTCGGGGAACTGATCGCTGGTAAGGGTCCGGAACAAAGGGCTTGAGAAGAGAAGAGTGAAAAACAGGATGTATTCGACTGAGAGTGGAGGGTAATTTTAACCTGTAAGAGACAGGGTTAATCTTGGATAGGATAGAAAAAGGTCCCAAAAAGCGAGGTGAAAGCTTAGAAGGGTGAACCCATCCCGGTAAGAATTTAGTAGAGAGCCATACTTTGTCCCCTTCCTTCCAATCAGGACAGTCTGTCCGATGTTTGTCTGCCTGTTCCTTATTTCGTCTCCTACTCCTCTCCAGTCTGTGTTTGGCAGTCATATGGGCCTCGGCAATGGACTGGAGTATTGCTTCAGCTGTGGGAGAATTGGTAGGAATGGGAATAATGGGAAAGAAAGATTGAGGATGTACTCCATAAGTACAAAAAAATGGAGTAAGACCGATGGCTGAGTGTGTGGAGTTGTTGTACGTAAACTCCGCTGTTGGCAATAATGACACCCAGTTGTCTTGGTATTGGTTGCTGTAGCATCGCAGATACTGCTCCAAGGTAGCATTTAGTTGTTCCGTCTGGCCATTAGACTGAGGGTGGAACCCAGAGGAGAGAGCTCTTTCAATTCCGACTCGGGAGCACAGAGCCTTCCAGAAGTTTGAGATGTACTGACTGCCTCGGTCCGAAATAATCTTGTCTGGTAAGCCATGCAGTCGAAAGATATCACGTGCGAATGTCTCCGCCATCTTGGTAGCCGTAGGTAAGCCCGGTAGTGGAGAAAAATGTGCCAATTTGGTTAAAGTGTCTATCGTCACCATAATGCATGTACAAGAATCAGACTATGGTAGGTCTACAATAAAGTCCGTAGAAACGAGTCCCCATGGACGCGTAGGCATCTCAGATTGGGTTAACAATCCTAAGGGTTTACCAGACGGGTATTTAGCTCTGGCGCAAATCGGTCAGGCTTTGAGGTATTCCTTGATGTCTTCTTTTAACTCAGCCCAGAAGAACGTTCTAGCAACGAGGTCAAAGGTGTTCTGTACTCCTCTAAGGCCAGCTGTTGGTAGGTCATGACACCAACTAATAATCTTTCCGCAGCAAGGACCGGCAGGAACGTACAGTCGGTTGCCATAAAACATTAAGCCGTTCCTCTCGGTATAGTTCCTCCCTCGTTGGCCTAGAAGTTTTGGCATTTCGGACATCAAGGCTGCCTTGACTTCTTGAAAGAAGGTATTAACAAGTCCCAGGATCTTGTTCCTTTTAAACATGTTTTCCCGGGGAAGGGGGATACCATCGCCAGAGGCATCCTTCCGAGACAAAGCATCAGCTACCCTGTTGGAGGTACCGGGTAGGTAGGTGATATGGAAGTCATATTGGGCAAAAAAGTAGGCCCAACAAGCTTGTCTTGAGTTGACACACTCCATGTTTTGCAAGACTTTCAGATTTTTGTGGCCCGTTCCAATGAGAAAAGGATGCCGTGATCCAATGAGTAAATGTCGCCAATCTTCACAAGCCTGTTTTATAGCGAGTAGTTCTTTCTCCAGAACCGAATAGTTCAGTTGGCTGGAAGACAGGGTCTTTGAGAGATAGGCTACGGGATGTTCAACTCCCTCGTAAGATTGTAAAAGGACCACCCCTATGGCCATAGCAGATGCGTCTGTTTCCACGATGAACTGCCGATTTTGGTCAGGATGGCGAAGAATGGGAGCGGAACAGAACAACCTCTTTAATTTCCCAAAACTTTGTTCTGCCTCTGGTGACCATTTGAAAGAGCCTGTATTCTTCCTGAGTAGTTTTGTGATGGGAAGAACAATCTCCGAGAAGTTGGGAATAAACCTCCTGTAGAAATTAGAGAGTCCGAGGAATCTTTGCACTTCCTTGACATTGCCAGGAGAGGACCAACTGAGTATAGCAGTAAACTTGTCGGGATCCATGGAAATTCCTTCTCCAGAGAGAATGTATCTGAGATAGGGAACAGATGAGATTGCAAAGACGCATTTCTCGGGTTTGACCAAGAGTTGGTACTGTTGAAGGCGCTCCAGGACCTGTTTGACATGAAGGATATGTGTTTCCAAATCTGATGAATAGATTAGAATATCATCCAAGTAGATAATGACTGTCACCAGTAATAGATCAGAGAATATTCGGTCCATAAACCGCTGAAATATAGCCGGTGCATTCACCAAACCGAACGGCATTACTTTGTATTCGTACAATCCGAACGGGGTGCGGAATGCAGTCTTCCACTCAACCCCTTTGGCAATACGGAGCAAGTGGTAGGCGTTCCGGAGATCAAGTTTGGTGAATAAGCGCCCCCCCTTGTACGGCCTCTATAATCTCTGATATAAGCGGCATGGGGTAGCGGTCTCTGATGGTAACATTATTAAGGCCCCTGTAGTCTATGCATGGCCGCAATTCGGTGGAATCTCTCTTCTTAATGAAAAACAGAGAAGCTCCTGCAGGAGACTTGGAGGGCTGTATAAGACCATTTTGCAAGTTGGCATCCAGATAGTCCCTTAGAACCTGTCTCTCCGTTTGGGTAAAGGAAAACATTCTGCCAAAGGGAACCAGGGCATTAGGTTCCAGGTCCAGTGTACAATCCTCCGGTCTGTGTGGGGGTAATGTAGCAGGCCTCCGTTCCTTGAAGACGTCTTGATAAGGTAAACAATATTGAGGTAAGGCGTGAACTCCCACATGATCGCTTGTTGATACTGTCATGGTTTGGTGGTCATCCTTGTGTGTTTCTGGGAAACAGTGTTGTCTACAAAACGAAGAACAAAAGCTCAACTGATTACTGGTCCAGTTTACCTGAGGATTGTGTTTCCGGAGCCAGGTAATTCCTAGTATGATAGGAAAGTGAGCAGCTCGTATGATATCGAATTTAAGGACTTCTGTATGTTAAAGATGGTGACTCTTAGTTCTTCAGTGGTATGGGTTATAGGTCCCGAAGAGAGAGGAGAACCATCCACTCCCTCTACCTTCTGATTTTCTTTGCAGACTAACCTGTGAAGGCCCACCTTTTCTGCCCATAGCGTGTCGACAAAGTTTCCGGCAGCCCCACAATCTAGGAGAGCTAGAGTCTCTATGGATCTACCATGGATGTCAATGAGTACAGGAATGACCATCAATCTGGAATCCTCCAAGGTGTTTGGAGCTGTAATCGAGAGGGAAACGTAGGGACTAAGTAGGTTGCAGGTAGCCCCTCGGAACCAAGTCCCTACTGGCGCCAAGGGAGTTTGTTTCCCTGTCGTCTGGTTGGAACCTCAGAGCAATCTTTAAGAATGTGCTGATCGGACCCACAATAAGCAGAAAGTCCTTTCTCTTTTCTCCGTCTTCGTTCTGTAGAAGAAAGAGGGCCCCTGAAAGCCCCGATCTGCATAGGTTCTTCGTGGCAGTGGGAGGAGTGGGGCAAGGACGACGTACAAGCCATATAATCGGGAAGGTTTACTGCAGGGCGATGTCTGCGACTTTCCGCTCGGCGTTCCTGAAGTCGATATTCAATCTGTAATGCAGACGATAGTAGGTCTGCAAAGGTCGGTGGTCGAGAGGACCTGGCGAGCTCGTCTTTGATCTCCTCCTTTAAGCCCCTTCTGAATATGGCGTACTGAGCTTGCTCAGGCCAACCCACCCCTGCAGCCAGGGTTTTGAAAGGAGAAATGTAGGTCAAAACATCTGAGGATTCTTGTCGAACATCCAACAAGTCCTCGCAGGCGGTGAAAGTAAGTTCAGGCCTCTCGAAGGTCTGTTTTAGCAGTGCCTGGAATCCGTCAAAATCATGCAATATGGGGGTGGCGCTTGTCACCAATGGGGTGGCCCACGTAAGAGAATTGCCCGTCATGTTTGAGATCAGGAATCCAACCCTAGATTGGTCGGTAGCAAAAGCGCGAGGTCTAAATGTAAAATATACCACACAGGCTTCCAGAAATTCCTTAATCTTCTTGGGAGAACCATCAAATTTTCCCGAAGGGAGCTACACGATTGGCAGTTCAGCAGGCGGAGATTCGCGAGCAGTGGCTAATTGCTTTAGCACTGCGTTCTCTGCTTTAACTGTCTGCAACTCTTGCAACATGCTCTGAACTGCTTTCTAGAGTTCCTGGATCTGTTCCTCTGCAGACATTTTGTCTTCTTGGCGTTGCAATCTGTCCTGTTCAGCCTTGGCTCTTACCCCTTCTTCCTCCCCACTCTTCTCACCTGTCTCGTAGTCTTCCAACTCCTCAGGGTTGAGGTGGCGCCGTGTGCTATAATCTCTCCTCTCTTTAGAAGACTTTTGCCTACCACGAGAGGAAGCCACAGTGAATGCTTGAAACAAGCAGCCCTGGGGCTCCTCTCCCGTAGACAGGCGGCAAGGGAAAAAGCCCCACAGGCAGAAAAAAACCTTTTGCACGCAGGGAAACACGAATTCCAGGAGTCTTCCGATATTGTTGGTAGGAGGTTTTACATGGGTTGGAGAATAGGAGATCTTGTACAGGGAGACCGTGGCTCAGAGGAGGAGGAGAACAGAAACCGCGTGGAGCGGCAGCAAGAAACCCAAATGCCGAGATGAGGAGCAGAAAGAGTGATTTGTTCCGGTAAACATGGGCGAGCAGAGTAGCAGCAGGACTGCAAGATAGGTAGCGAGCGGGAAGAAAAGAGAAAGAGAGGCGACTCGCAAGGAAGCGATCCGAAAGGGAGTGACAGAGCGGCTTAGGAGCCGTGAAAGCAGAAAAACTAGTGTGATTCACCCAAGAGCAGCAAAGCTGGTAGCTAAGGGGTTGCAACGCGGCGATCGCTGGGAGAGGAGTGGTGAAGTACCTCCCAGCGACCGCCATCTTGGATGACAATTAGACCGACAACGCACGTATGATGAAACAACGTACTGGGACTACCGCCTACGCCAGAGCCACCAACGCGGAAGCAACCGCCAATCGGCTCGGCGGCATATGGGACTATGTGATAGGTCTCTGGAGGAGAATGTCACACATGATGGCAGAAGCAAGTGATAACTTGAAAGCTGGTCAAGCTCTGGTCGAGCATTGGCATGACCAGAAGGCTAACATGGTTGAGATTACTCAAGACCAGCTTGTTCTTGTTATGGTACCTACAAGGCAGAGGGCCTTACAGGACAAATGGATAGGACCCTTCAAAGTTGTGGGTAAACTTGGAGAGGTGAACTATCTGGTGGACTTAGGCAATCCTAAGGAGGCTCCTAGAGTCTTTCACACCAACCGTTTAAAGGCGTATGTCTCTAGACCTGACATGGGAGCATTGCTCCTAGCATCAGCTCAGGAGGAGGAGGAGAGTGAACCTCTGACTGACCTCCTCAGAGGCTTACCTTTAGATGAGCAAGTGAAGGAGTTAATCTCTCTTCCAGTCTAACATCTGACTAGCAGGAAGAGTGCAAATTACTGTTAAATCAGTTTGTCTCCCTGTTCTCACTTTCACCAGGCTTGACCCCTTGGGGCCAGCATGATATCCTCACTGGTGACTGTTTGCCTGTGAAAAGCAGGGGGTACAGAATGTCAGACAATATATGAACCCATATAAGGAATGAGGTCAACAAGATGCTTGATCCAGGGTTATAGAACCCTCTACTAGTCCATGGTCTAGCCCAGTTGTGCTTGTACCAAAGGCAGGATCCAAGGACTTGAGATTCTGCGTGGACTATAGAGCTCTAAATGCAGTCACTAAGACTGATGCCCATCCTTTGCCTAGGACCGATGAGCTGGTGGACAAACTTGGTGCAGCCAAGAACCTCAACACATTGACCTAACGTCAGGCTATTGGCAAATAGCCCTGACAGACCATGCCAAGGAGAAAACTGCATTATCCACCCGAGCAGGCCTCTACCAATTTAAGGTAATGCCTTTTGGACTAAAGAATGCACCTGCTACATTTCAGAGGATGGTCAATCAAGTTCTGAATGGGATGGAGGACTTCTGCATGGCATACTTGGATGACATTGCAGTGTTCAGCCCTACATGGAAAGAACATATTGATCACCTAGGATATGTTTTGCAAGCTCTTGAACAGGCCCATCTGACCATAAAGGCAGGTAAATGTCAAATTGGTCAGAGCACAGTGGTCTACCTTGGACATGAGGTAGGAGGAGGTGAAATAAGGCCATTGCCTAGCAAAGTACAAGCTGTACAAAACTGGGCCACCCCTACTACTCAAACCCAGGTGAGAGCCTTCCTAGGTCTCACTGGGTACTACAGGAACTTCATAGAGAACTATGGGACCATAGCTTCTCCCTTGATTGTCATCTCCTCTCCCAACTTTCCTAAAAAGGTCAGGTGGAATGAGGAGTGCAATCAAGCCTTTGAAGGCCTGAAGAAAGCCTTTTGTCAAGCTCCAGTCCTAAGAACTCCTAACTACCACCGACCCCTCATTGTACAAACTGATGCTTCTAATGTAGGTATATGCGCAGTCCTTAGTCAACTGGATGAGAAAGGTATGGAACATCCCATTTGTTTCACCAGCAGGAAGTTAAAGGAACCTGAGACAAGGTGGGCAACAATAGAACGTGAATGTTTTGCTATTGTGTGGTCACTGAAGAGGTTTAGACCATACTTGAAGGATCTACCTTCATTATTCATACTGACCACCAACCCTTGAGATGGCTGATGCAAATGAAAGGGGAAACCCCTAAACTACTCAGATGGTCAATCTGCCTGCAAGGGTTTGATTTTTCCATTGAGCACAGAGCAGGAAGTCACCACCAAAATGCTTATGGTCTCTCTATGATGTTTATAACCGACTAGAGGTATGAAATCCATCAAGGAGTGGATTAAATCCTCCTGTCCCTTAGTCTGGGGGGGGCGGGGGGCGAGTGTTAGGGAGAATTCTCATTCAATTGCTAATTTCCCTCACCTAGTGAGTCCCCCCAGCAGCTTTGCTGGATTTCTGGAGTTTACTTTTTCCACTTGGTAAGAGTTTGAGCCTTTTTCCCACTCTTACATGTGTTTTGCCATGTGTATTTCTACTGTTTGTGTGATCGTGGGCTCTGGAGGACACCACTCCATGAACCCCACTTTTATGTGTGTTACACAGCACCTTCAGTGCAGTGACACGGGGTTGTCTTTGAGACTTCCCCCTGACTCAATTTTTCTGGGGCTGACTACTGTCCCCCAGAAAACAGGTAAAGTTGCCATTTACTTTACATAGTCATTTAAAACTACAGACCCAGTACACCCCATCTTACACAGAGTACTGGAAAGGGTTAACTCCTATCCCTTTTTGTCTGTGCCTCTCTGAGCTTTGTTTTGCTCTTTTAACATTTAGACTTGGCTGGTGGCAGTGGTATCTACCCTAACCTTTCTACCGCGATTATACTATATAAACGTGGTACTGTTCCAGGCTATTATGTTAGCCTCGAACATAAACCCGCTTGACCAAATACTCTTTCTTTCGGCTCCGGTCGGGTTTATTCACCATTTCTTTTTGTTAAAGTCCTTCTTATGTTTTACTTTGTTTGGCAAACCAGGTTTGCCTTCTTTGTTCACCGTCTTTTGGCGGGCTTCTCTCCAGAAGCCCTCCATTTGGCGCCTGGGTGTCTAGGTGGGCTGAATGTGAGGGAGGGGTGTAGTCACCCCCTGCACAGGGTATCCTTGGAAACCCAAGTCGCACTTTGTCATGATTGGCTGAGGTGGTTGTCCCGGCCGGACAACCCCCCTGCTGTGTGATTGACAGCCAGGCTGTGTGAATGGGGGATTTTCGCATAAAAGGCAGGACTCTTGGGCTGGAAGTCAGAGCCGCCACTGGAACTGCAAGGAACTGAAGAGAAGCAGAGAAGAAGACGGCGGCTGCAACTACCGAGTCCCGGTGAAGCCCTGCTGCAGTCCTGAGCTATCTACCCTTCAACGACAAGCGAAGATCCAGTCCGGAGTCTTCTTCCCTTGAGCCTGGTGGGATCAAGCAGCTCATCTTCCACGGGCAGAGGATCCTCTTCTTGGCCGAAATCACTGCACACAGCTGTAGTGGTCCGGATAGCCACATGAAGAGCCTCTCCTGTTTTAAAGGAGCGCACCTTTTATTCACTGTAGCTTTTGCTGCTGCTGGCTTCATCCCTGGGTAGTGCAGATCGCTCCAGATGTCCTCCTTCTTGTCTCCACGACTGAAGCCACAGGAACTGTGAGTCTTCAGGAACTACCAGGAACAACTGCCGTAGCACCAGCTCTTCTTCACTTTGAATAAGGTACTGTGTCCGACCTCGAAGAACTGGGGTGAACCCCTTTCTCCTCACTAAAGGCTTATCCTTATCTTCCTTCCCTCTTATAACTTTTGCTTCCTCTTTTGACAATATCTAAGGACTCCTGGCAATCTCGAATCGTGAACTGTACTAACCGTGTGATCCTCGACAACAGGAACCCTGTTCCACTTGACACTGGCACAGGCCTATTGACTTTTATTCACTTGTAGGAAAGTGTCCTCTGATTCTATCTGCCTTGACAAAAGTATTGCCTATGATTTTTATCACCAACTCTCTTGTGTTGATTCACGTGCTAAGTGTGGTTTAACTCCGGTAATATTTCTTCCTGCGGGTACGCATATTTTTAGTAAGACCGAACTGTCATTACTGTCAAAAAGTGTTCGCATCTGTACCCCCGGTAACGTCTCTGTTTCACAACACCGGTCTGTCAAATCCAAAGGTACTTACCTTGAATTGTGCTGCACAAAGTGAATTGGTTGTGTGTAGTGTATTTTTCGTGTGATTTTAAACTAATAGAAGTGAAGTGTTTTACGAACAGATGGTCTTAAATAAATGTACTTTTACTTTTTACACCAAAAACCTTGAGTCAGTGTTTGCTTGAGTCACAGTAATTGTAGTCCTTTGTATAATCTCTACTACTGCTCATTTGCTCTTGAGATAAGTCTATCTTCTGCGCTACTGCTACCACTTTAACAGTGTAGTACAGGCTTGTACCAAAGGTGAACTTGTATTGCCACTTGTAGTCTTAATTGTGTGTAGTGGTCCCTAAGGGCACTGCACAGGATTCTGCCTAACAGGCATTCAGGCGCCGCAGTAGTGAGACATAGAATAAATGGAGAATTTGAAGTTGTAGCAAGTGCAAGGCTACCGTCTCAGCAGGGGAGTTTGCTAGGTCTGTAAAAGACCCGGGGCTGCGCTGATGTCGGAACTGTTGGGACTGGGGGATAGCTAGTCTTTTGGCTGTAGCTCCTGAGATTCTATCCTGGGCTACAACCAAAAGATCTGGGGCTATAGCCCGCTTAGCCCCCCCTAGCAACACCCCTGCATCTCACTTTTCAGTGCAAGCGGCAGAATTAGTAGCGCTTATTGTTGCCTTTGAGAAACACAAAGGGCAGGAAGCGACGGTGTACAGTGACTCTGCCTTCGTGATGTCAACCGTACACGCAGGATTAGTACATTGGAAAAGGAGGGGCTACCTCTGTGCAGATGGTACTCCAATGCAGCACGCATCCTTATTGGACAGCCTTATTCATGCACCACGACTCCCAGTGGCCATAGAGGTCTTTAAATGCGCAGCGCACACTAGGCAAATAGATTTTATCTCTTGCAGGTACGAAGCTGCAGATATAGAAGCCAAAAGGGTTGCATATTCCCCAGATATTTTGATACTGAGAATATTAAAGAAAAAGTAGTTACAACCATGTTAGTGCAAGAAGGGTTTAATAAATGCATGATAACCCAACTAATGGAGATTCAAGGGAGTGCACCGCAGCAAGAGCAGGAATTGTGCAAACGAAGGGGGTGTTCTTTATCCCCCACAGAAGCATTATGGAGACCGGACAGCACTGGAAAGCTGGGGATGCCAGTAGCATTATTAACAATAGCACTTGAACAGCTGCATTACCCTGCGCATGTAACTAGGGAGAGTCTTGCTGCTACAATTTCGGAAGACAGGTTCATTCCAAATTTGTTGGAGCACGTTGCACTATTTATGGTAAACTGCATCGTGTGTCAAAGGTTTACTGCTGAACATACACTGAGAACAATTAGAGGGGTAATACCACGACCAAATGGTGAGTTTCAACATTTACATATCGACTATGTGGATATGCTGCAAGTATGTAATGGATATAGGTATCTATTAGTGGTGGTGTGTCTTTTCTCTAGATGGGTCGAGGCAGGTCCATGTACACACCCTGATGCCACTTGCGCTGCAAACTTTTTAGTGCATGAAGTCTTCTCAAGATGGGGTGTGTGTGAAGTGCTGATATCCGAAAATGGACCACATTTTGTTAATGAGCTATTTGAACAAATAGAGCTTCTATTGAATATAAAGCATACGTTTTCTTCCGCTCATCACCCACAAGCGAACAGGATATGTGAAAGACTCAATAGCCTCCTTTAAGAAAGGATTTCCATGATTAAATGAACTTTGAACAAGGGATGGCTATATTGCCTACCCCTAGCTTTATATGCCCTTCAGAATCAGCCAGGATCAGACTATCACCTCACCCCTCACAAATTAGTGACAGCGTGACGTATGAGAATGCCTCTAACATCTTCATCTAGGAGTAGAAGTGATGCCCAGAATGTAGCTAAAACTTTAGGGGATGAATTGCACGACTATTTGACTATTTGACATGTATGACCTCCTGCATCTCTCTCATTTTAGATCAAATCAAGCACCATGGGGGTCGGTATCAGAACACAGAAGAAGACAATTCAACAACCAACCCAGATCAACTTCTATTGGCACCTAGTCCTAATCAAGAATTTTGCTAAAAAGTGGCATGAGCCACATGTTAATGGTCCCTTTTGCGTTGAGAATATAACCGCTTCAGCTGTGAAGGGCCAAGGAAGATGAGCTTGGCTTCCCTTAGGGGATGTAAAAGCCTACAAAGGTGAGACCTGCCATCCCACTTTTGCTGATCCAGAAGCAAGGGAAGAAGGAGCATTTCAGCATGTGCAGACTCGATCGATGACGAAGAAGAAGGACGATAAAGCGACCAGCTGATAATGCAGACTTTGCATTTGAACTGTGATTCAAAAGAAAGTCCTTATAGATATTTTAGCAGGAGTGCAAAGACTTGCCGAGAATCTCAGGAATTTTTTGAAAATTACATTTTAGAAACACAGTGAAGCATCAAAGTTATGCCTAAATGGCAGTTTTTGATCAGAAATTGGAAACAAGATCAGTATCCAGATTCATTTTGTGGTGCGTACCTGTTCCAAGCAGTTACACATATGGTACTTATCTACAGTGATGTTGACTTGTACTTGCTGTCTTTGTGTTTATACTTCAAACTTATCCTGCTCTTGTCAGAAGAGACGTTGATATTCACACTTTTTTCCAGGATCCTAAAAATGGCCCAATGATAAGAAGGCTTCTCATCGCAATTATTGAGCACATTTTACAGTAAAAGAAATGTGATGATTATATTGCAAATGAGAAATATAGAAGCCGACACAGTTCTAGAGAATGAACAAGTGCAACAATTGCCAGGATGGCACGAAAAGTGGATGCCTTTGTTTTTGTACATAATATATGCCTGTATGATTACACTTGTTGTCTTTCTGTTCCTCATTTTTCACAGTCTCTATCATGTTAGTACTTCCGCTGAGGTAGTGGTCCCTACAGATCGTCCTACTATGGGAACTTCCTTTGATATACTTCATGAATGGTACAAGGCTTCTAAAAGACACATGAGAGATGCAGAGGAAGATAATGAGGGGATAAATACCTACCTAGATGAAGAGGGGATAAATAGCTACCTAGATAATGCAGCACACTAACATGTGGTAAAAGCACATGAGGGAAGTAGGAGAAAAATCATCTGAGAGTTGCTTCATCTGCGCTCTCATCTCCTATGCCATGATAATAAATATAATGATGTGTTATTTATATAGCTTCTTTATCCAAAGCGCTTTACAGAGCACATATTTACATACAATATCACCCAACTGAAATTGGTACTCATTTAACAACCTTGAAGGATGAAAGGCTGAGTTGGCCTTGCCGGGATTCGAAACCTGCGACCTGAAGATCACGCTCAGATCGCAGCAGCGAGCGCTCAACCCGCTGAGCTATCTTACCAGCTGAATACAGTACCATGCCATGAATACAGTACGAACTTTCATCTCCAGAGAAGTCCCAGAACACGATGCCAGGTGCCTTATTCATCTTGCAGCATGTATGACCACAGGACAATTTCAGGGAAGTTGGGCCACTCTACGATGGAGATCAAAGTTGTTGCTCCCATTCCAGGGTGATTATATCAAGACTGCACAGATGGAAAAGGAGCCTGGATGGGAGAGCTGCTTGTGTATCCAGCAGCAGGACAGGACAAGGTAGTCATTAAAGACATGAAGAGAATGGATTGTCCTGATATAACAGAAGTAGCTGGATTGCCTGGATGTTGGGAACGAGCTCAAGTCTTAATCTATGAACGAGTGAAGCCAAAAAGGGATAGGAAGGGGGACTGGTATCCTGTGCAGCTATTCTACTCAAGCCACAATATGTGCAAGAGGTGCAGAGAGTGAACAATTGATGTTTGAAGTCATGAGCCAAACATGCCAAACTTCTGACATGGGTAGAAGATGAATCAGGTCCAATGGTTGTGATCCCATTGGCAAATTCGACATTGTGCTTCCAAAGAAAAGGAAGGAGCATGTGGGCAATAATAAAGGTTGCAAAACTACAGTTGACATTTCTAGGATGGGAGCAGGGACCATCGTTCTGATGGATCGATATTGGGCTTGTGGGCCTAGGGCCTACATGAAACTGCCCAAGGATTGGGGAGGAACATGCTCCTTGGTGCTCATCTATGTTCCAGCATTAGTGATTCCTCAGAGTGACCTGAACATTGGAGAATTTCCAAAAGTAGATGCCCATTTGAGAAGAAGAAGGAGATTGCTTGAATTTCTCAAGTGAACCAGAAGAGGGAATTGCTTCTCAGCCAAGCCGAGCATATGACTCAATTTCTTATGAGCACAGGTTGTTCAGCAAGACTGCTTCAATATTTACAACTATATTCATGCCTGGGATCCAGACGATGGCCAATGACAAGTGGTAGCAAATTACCAGATGAGAGTTTCTGCAGACAATCAACACCACTATAAAGGGATTCAATGCTATCAAGGAAGAGCTGAGGGCCGTACGACTGGTGACCCTGCAGAACAGATATGTCCTTGACATGATCACAGCGATGGAAGGAGGAGTTTGCACCAAATTCGGGCCATCATGCTGCACATTCACACCTTCCCACGATGATGAGAATGGGACCTTGACAGAGGCCATAACGTTGCTAACAAACCTGCATAACAAGATGGAAGACGAGACAGAGGACATTATAGATGACAGTTGGTTTGCGTCCACATTCTCATGGATTCCGCAGTGAATGGCAAACATCTTCAAGTTTCTTGCAGCAATTTTAGTGATGGTGATGTTTGAATTCTGTGTGATCAGGATAATAATTTCCCAATGCAAGAAAACAGTAGTAATGAAAGATCATGATTGATGTTGAATCTGGGTTTGGACCCAAGGAATTGACTGATGAAGATGTCAGAAAATACATAAAGGCCAGAATCGTAGCACCTGAAGGAACAAAGTTTCTGTATCCAAAGAATTATAAGAAGTACGTGGGATGATGGGTCTATTGTAATCCGAATGGACAGTGCAACTACATTACCTGTAGTGTAGATGAACATGTTGAATCAGCCGGCACCCTGAGGAGGGTTATGAAGATTTGGACTCCAAAGACGCATTTCTTCAAGAGAAAATACCAACATGTGGAGACCATTGTTGAAGAGGTGGTCAATGAATCCACCAGAGGTGGGAAAGTAGAGGAGCAGCTGCATGCGTTTGCAGGAAATCCCACCCCCCTACCGCCTATATTTTGGAAGCCTGAGATCATGCCATATTTGCCACCAGCAGTTGTGACCATACCATGGCGAGTATTCGAAAGAAGGTACCCTCTGAGAAAGCCCTTTCAAATGTATCCCCGAGGAGATGACAATCTGAGGGAGGAACTCCCTGAAGGAATATGAAAAAGAGTGAAAGAGAAGCCAGTGATGTCACAAGAGACGAGAGTGACGCCCTGAGAATACTGACTGAAGAGAATGCATGGATTTTATAGAAACGTATGACAAAGTTAAGAATCAAGTAAACTTTCATATGCAAAGAGAAGATTGCATGTGTGCGAAGCACTGCAGAAAATGCAAGCTGTTTAATAACTATACAGATGCAGTAACAAAAGTAGATTAAGTAACCTTAGAAGCTGGCTATATGTAGTGAATAGACTGCAGGCGAAGCCACCATTGTATAGAAACTGGACATCAGTGTCATAAATTTAGTAACCCAGGGTCCATAGAGAGGAAAGGCTGAGAACTGTGTTGCAGCAGGAATTAGCTGAAATTGTGGAAACAAATGGCGAGGCTGTCTGGCCTGGCACCAAAGCTGAAGCAGCCAAGACTGGTTATCTATTCTTGAAGGCATGATTCACGTGAAGCTGAATCAACCCTTGTTAGGGTGCAAAGAAAGAACACCAGGTGTGCCAAGTTTTATTCATTTAAGACATTTAAATGCTGGAAAATGGACCAAATCGTGGTCTGCTGTCAGGTGAGCCAAGGATGGAAATAGAGTTGAGTGTAGAGACCTAGACCAATGATAATGCGTGCTTGCACTCCCATATATTCCCAGAGACAAGAATACTTTACAAGGCCAAGTTCAAAGACAATCTGCATGGCAGAAGGCATGGGTGATGAGAGATGTTGGGCTAATTGGGTGGGGAGGTAAAGTCAAGTCCACCCCCTGGCACCTGGGTCTGAGCTTACGTGCTGCTAAGTGAACGGAATGTTTCAGACATGGCACGAGTGTGCCAACCAATTATAGAGGGCTGTATAATGAAGGGCCTTATCGTTTGAAAGCAAATGATATCCTGTGTACTTAATAGTGTTGAAGATGACAAGTTTTAGAGGTAGGCACAAGTTGTCCACCTGACAGTAGATACCCAATCACAATCCCACCCTTTATAGAAAGTATGCTTAGATGTTTCCCTTGAACGTATCACAATCCCTCGTAGGTTTTTCTCATTTGCCACATAGTATGACGTCACATCGGATGTATTACTTTAATATAAGGCTGTTTTTTGTGGAAATGCGATGAGAGCTTGAGCGAACGTCCGTTGATGTCTGTTGTAACTCCCTGTTTTAGAAAATTGTTAATAAAACAGCAACCTTTGCCATCTTCCTGAGTTGGTTCGATTATTTGGTGTCAGAGTTATTCTGCATCCCTATCCATTGCATGCACAATATCCATAGGGCCATATGCTCATATTGTGCTAAAGCATTCAGCTAATTTAGTGCTCCCTGCTTCGTTAGCGTATGTTTTGAACATGAGTTAAAATCATCTGGAAATAATCGGATGAATTGGTATTGTCTTCATAATTGGTGCAACTGAATGCAGGCATGCATTCAAAATCCAATTGGATAAGGGGGAATTTTGAAGTAATCTGAATTGCATCGGGCTAGCTTTACACATGTACTTTCCTAGTTGGAGTGGTGAAATCCTATTTTCAAAAACGGGCTCCATCAATTGCAAAGCCTTCTACCCTAATACTCATGTTACCATTGAATCTGCGATGAAGATCCTCGTGGACCACGGTGGCACATGCTGCAGATAGATATAAGACTATTACAAAACTGAACCCTCACTGAGGCTGCAACCTCTGGACTGTTGGACTACCATGACTCTCTTACCATATTCTGTTTGGGTTAGTTCCCTCCTTCTTGATTTACCTGTACTTCCTTCTTGGAGGGTACTCTCAACTCTCCCTGTTATGTCCTCATTTGAAGCTTTATATATACTTACCTCTACCATCTGACTACCACTCTACATTCCTTAACTACTGGTCTCCCATTTACCTTGTAAGTCAAACTTGGGTGTATTTTTGCATTTACTTGAAAGTCACACTTGGGTGTATTTTTGCATTTAGTTGAAAGTCACATTGGGTGTATTTTTGCATTTACTTGAAAGTTAACTTCGCTGTATTTTTGCATCTAATCTTTGGCCATTGATTGTAACGTGCTAACCCAGTGACTCTTAAATACTGCTTTACTTGCTCACTCCTCCCTCTGCCTCCTCTCTTTTCCACTCATGGCGCTTTCTGTTTCTCCCCTCTATTCCAACTGCTTCTCTATCAACTATCCTTCCTTTCTCACTAAGTCTGTAAAAATGAAATTCAAAAAGGATATATTGGCCTCCAACCCTGGTCTCCCTATCGCTAATACCTATACCAGCGCCTCTTCCAGACAGACCCTCATCGACATCCTCTTTGCTGTTCCTTCACCGGATCTATGGACCAACCCATATGATCTATGTGCTTTGTCCTGTCTCCTCCTCTCCCATTAATGGCAGCACTCGCTGGGATGTC
The DNA here is from genome assembly GCF_040938575.1 of Ambystoma mexicanum. Taxonomy (NCBI): domain Eukaryota; kingdom Metazoa; phylum Chordata; class Amphibia; order Caudata; family Ambystomatidae; genus Ambystoma; species Ambystoma mexicanum. The sequence continues at coordinate 1,421,607,465 of NC_090923.1, forward strand.
CTCATGGCTTCTTCCGACTCCTCCAGATTCATCCTTAATGTCTACCTAAATGGCACTGTCATAGTCCAAGGACCTCAGGCCAATCTCCTCCTCTTCGATAGGCTTTTCTCTTGCCTCATCAACTTCCTCTCATCTCCAGCTGTCCCCTCCTCTCACTCCTTGGCAACCTTGCCCACTTTTTCATCCTCCTCTGCCACTGTTCAGGCTACCTCCACAACTCCGCAGGGCGTACCTTTGATTTGTACCCCTCCCCGGAAGATCTTTAAGGCCAGCAACCTTCTTCATCTTGCCACTCTCAACTCTCGCTCTGCTGTCAAACACTTTTCTGACATCCACCACCTCCTTGAAGAACTGGACCTTGATGCCCTCAGTCTTACGGAGACATGGTTCACGGCCAGCTCTGTCACGAGCTTTGACACTCTACTCCCTGAGGGCTACAAGATCCTCTCTGCACCCAGATGCTCTCGACCTGGAGGGGGCATAGCCCTGATCTTTCCTGAGTGGATTCCTTCCACTATCATTCCCATTCAGATTTACTCCTCTTTTGTATGCCTTGTCTGCAGGCTCACAATCTCTCCCAGCCACTCTTGTACTGTTGCTACTCTCTACTGCCCCCTCGGGCAAATCACCTCTTTTCTCTCTGAGTGGGCTGACCTCTCCTTCTCCCTCCTGGCCTCAACCACTCAACTCCTCCTCCTTGGTGACCTCAACGTCCACCTCGATTCTCCCTGTCCCTCATCTCTGCTCTTTCACGACCTCTGCGATTCCCTCTCCCTCTATGTCCTCCCCTCTGGTGGCCCGACGCACTCTGCAGGACACACACTTGATGTCTTGATCCTCCCTGTCCTCCCCTCTCTATCCCTCTGACCACTCCTCTCTCCTGGAGTGACCACTGCCTTCTCTCCTCCCATCTCTCACTCTCTTCCTCCCAAGCCAACCCCACTTCAACACTGCCACTTACTTTCTCGGACATCCAAACTATGAAGCATGTGTCAGCTGAGGCTTTCACTGCCACCTTTTCTCCCCCTCCTCCTCCTCTGGCTGACTCTCACCCCGACACAACCCTGTCCCTTCTCTGCTCTTTTATCTCAGATACTCTTGATGCTCTTGCCCCTGTCATGAGGATCCGCTTGAAGTCCAAAGCCAAATGCAATTCCTGGTATGACTCCGACCTAGCTACACTTAAACGTAAGTGTAGGGCGGCTGAGAGGAAATGGAGGGCTTCTTGCTCATCCTCTGACAAACTGACCTGTCGCCTGCTCCAAAGGCAATACCGACTCTCTGTCCGCACTAAGAAGAGAGCCCACATTCAAGCCTGTGTCTCTGCGGCATCTAACAACTCGGCCGAACTTTTTAAAATGTGCAAGGAGCTTGCCAACCCTGCGGCAGTCTCCACCTCTCCTCTTGACTCCCAGGCTCTCTGCAATGCCCTTGCCTCGCACTTTATCTGAAAAACCCAGGACATCCTGTCCACCCTCTCCTCCCCTGCACCTCCTATTCCCTCTCAGTCTGTGCTTGCAGACCCCCCTTTAATAACTCCCCCCACCGTCCTTCTCTTCGTTTCCTATTTTCTCCCCTGACGAGGTCGCTAGACAAGTTCGATCTGTGAAAGCCTCGTCAAAACAGGTTCATCCCTGTTCCTCTAAAAGTATCAAGGACAACATTGACACCCTTGCTCCGGCCCTTGCCGATTTTTGCAACCACTCCTTTGCCTCAGGATACTTCCCCTCCCCTCTGAAGCCCTCCCTTGAGCATCCTCTTCTCAAGAAACCCACAGCTGATCCTTCCTGTCCGGCTAACTATCACCCAATTTCCATTACCCCCTTTCTGGGCAGACTCCTGGAAAAGCTGGCCATCTCTCCCCTTAACCTTCTTTCAGATTCTGTTGGCTGTCTCCATGACCACCAGTCTGTCTTCAGAGCGGCCAGAAGCACGGAAACTGCTCTCCTGAAATTCCGTGAAGATCTGCTCTCCAACCTGGACTCTAACATTCCTTCTGTCCTCATCCTTCTTGATCTCTCTTCTGCCTTTGACATGGTAAACCACACCATCCTGCTCAACCGTCTGTGTGATAACCTGGGTATCACTGATCAGGCTCTGGCCTGGCTGACCTCTTTCATCTCTGATCGACCCTCCCAGATCCATCTGGGGTCCTTCCTATCCTCTATCTTCTTCCCTACCTGTGGTGTTCCCCAGGGGTCTAACCTCTCACCCTGGCTCTTCAACCCATACCTGGCAACTCTCGCCCACTGCATTGCCATTTTCTGCTCAAATTTCCAGTGCTACGGTGATGACACTCAACTCATTTTCCGGCTGTCCTCCGCCACCTCCTCACTCTTTCTCATCTCTGACTGCTTAACTGCCATTCAAGATTGGTGTGCCGCCAATGATCTTTGTCTGAATGCCAGCAAGACTGAGATCCTCCTCATCGGCACACCATCTCCATCCTTTTCCCTCACTCTTTGGCCGGCCTCCCTTGCCCTCCTCCTACCCCTACCTGCGAGGCTAAGAACCTCGGGGTCATCTTTGACTCCACACTTTTCTTCGCCACCCATATCTCTGAGGTCTCTAAAAAGTCAAACTTCCTACTGCACCTCCTCAGTGGTACTCTGCCTTTCCTCTCCTTCCCTCAGAAGCTCACTGTCTCCCAAGCTCTGGTTCTCTCTAGGTTGGACTATTGTAACAGCCTCTTTCTAAATCTACCTGCCTCTACTCTCCGCCCTCTGCAACTTATCCGGAACAGGACTGCAAGACTTGTCCTTGACCTCAAGCCCTGGGATCGTATCTCTCCAGCTCTGAAATCTCTCCATTGGCTCCCAGTGGATGCAAGGATTAAATTATTCAAAACCCTCTGCATTGTCCACAAGGTTTTCTGGGGCCTGTGTCCAAAATACCCTCAGCTATCCCTCTGCAAATACCTACCCTCTCGAGCTCTTCGCTCCTCTACCTCTAACTCCCTCCGGGTCAATCGTTGTTCAAAGAAAGGAGCTGGGGGTAGATCTCTATCTTCGGCTGGGGCCTCCCTCTGGAACAGCCTCCCTGCCACTCTAAAACTTGAGGAGAACCATCTCCGGTTCCGGAAGCACCTCAAGACCTTCCTCTTTTCTACTGCCTTTGCTCCCCCTCTGCCCTGCTATTCTGCTCTCTCTTGGCACTGTGCACCTGGCCACCCTCTGTCCCCTGGGCCCAGGTACCTGCTCACCCTGCCACCCTCCTGCACTGCCTCCTGGCCACCCCTTGCACTGGGGACTGTATCTGTACCCATACAGCCCCCGACCCCATTTTTCTTCTTTTTCTGCACTTATCAGACTTACCCAGTGTCCTGCCTTAAACACAGCACTTGCTGGCTGCACTACCACTGTTTATTGTCTCCATTTTCTATTTATTTTTATTATTATTTCTCTGCTCTCCTCTGCTCCGGACTTTCCACTCTCCCCCTTCCATGCACTTTTTCCCTTTTCCCTTTCCCATGCACTTGCGCGTTTTCAATGTCACTGGGCCTCGTAAGATCGTTGTTGTGTTGTGTTCTCCTCTGTTCCCCTCCCTTGACTAGTCGCGCTCTGAATCACTTGTGTACGAGCGCGATACAAATAAAATATCATATCGGTTTATAGTCAAAATGTAGAAAGTCAAAATGTCGAAAAATAAATGTAGAAAAAAAAATGTAAAATTTTATTTTATGATGTTTTTTATTCGAAATGGGGGGTTCCCACCCCAAACCCCTTTTTTTTGTTCTTTTTTTTGTTTTACCCATATTTTTTTTATTCCCGGACCCCAAAATAAATATATAATTAAAAAATAGGAAATTCTACATTTTTTTTCGACATTATTGTCATTCTACATTTTATTTTTGACATTTTGACTGACCACCTATCATATCATATCATAAGGTTGGAAGATTGTGAGCTAAGTGTAACCTCTAGCAATTCCTAAGGGAAAACCTCTAGAACATAGATTTTCAGTATGCCGTGTCATTTTGAAATGAAAAAGACCATTTGCAAAATAGGCTTGGTCGCACCCAAACGGGGCAGTTTAGGCACAACTGCAAGGTCACATCCCTTCTGCATGAGACCATAAGGAGCCCCAGACTGTTTCACTGTCATTGAGTGTCATCTGTGAAGTGTAGCTTGGGTCTCTAGGCACAGCAGGCTTGGGACTCAAGTATGGGCATAACCGTCCCACTTCAGGTTACACATGCAAAATTGAAGGTCGATGGTTAGAAGGCTATGAATTAATCTCAACCACTGGCAATTACACTGGGCCACCATCCAAACCATCGTTTTTCACCCCCGTCTTTTCCCAACTGCAATGGCGTGGCAGGATGAAAAGCAATGGCCGTGTGAGTTGACCAGATCAATACCAGCAGTTGTAATTGATTCAAAACCTCGCAACCATCATCCTGCAGTTTTGATAATGTCAGCCAAGTGGGACAGGTATGCCCAGATATGGGTCCCAAGCCTGCTGTGGCTAGAGGCGTAAGGTACACCTACCTGACGATGGCCAATGAGCCTGGAACATGTCTGTGGTTGCTTGTGGTCTAGTGCAGAAGGAATGAGGCCTAGAACTTTAGGCTGGAGTGGCATTTTCAGGGTGGGACCAAGCCTGATTGGCATGTTGCATTTCCCTTTTTATGATGACGTGGCAGGTTGAAAAATCTGGAGCAATGCCAGACCAATACTAGTGGTTATGAGCGGTTCAAAACCTTTCAGCCTTCAGTTGAACAGATACAAGTGAATCAACACTTCTTTGGATGGATTATCGTATGGCTATATGGTTTGTTTCGGGATATCCATGATTTTACAGATGATGAGGTACATCCAACTCTCTTTGGTCTGCTAGCTCCAACTCTCTGCGTATCAGACGCTTCTCTAAGCAAAGAGTGAGAGGAAGATGTCTCTCCTCCGCAGGAGCCTCCCTCTGGAATGGTCTCCCTGCCCCTCTCACGCTTGAACTGGATCTCCTTATGTTCCGGATCCGGGAAGCTCTTCAAGACCCTCCTCTTCTCCCCCTCCTTCACTCTCCCCCTCCCCTGCAAACACCTTCTTCTGTCTCACTGACTGGCCGCCTGGTTCCCTCTGAGTACAACAAGGCTCCAGCTCCCCCGTCTGCCCAGTCCCCCCTTCCCTGCACTTACCTGCATTCCCTGGCACTTGCCTGCTGGCCTCCCCGTAGCACCTGCACCTCGCCTCTTCACCCTTTTCCCATCCCACCGTTGCACTTGTTTTGCGCAGACCCCCCCCACCTCGCACTTCTTGTTCTGCACTTGCACGTTCCGAATGCCACAAGGCCTAGTAGGACCGTTATTATATCGTTTTCTCTTCTTGCCCCCCTCCCCCACCCTTTTTTGTCTTGTGGCGCCCTGAAACACCATTTGTTGCATAGACGCCTTACAAATATCCAATAAATGAATAAATAAACTCTAACCGTTTCTACGGTTATTAACATTGTAATTCTAAGCTCCCTTTAATAGCAGTGTAATAGTCAAAGAGTGCAGAAGGTTTAGTCTCATGGTGAGTCGTTCCAGGGTTACCTCTCTCAGAAGGGACAGCATGCAGGGCTGAGTGGAGTGGAAGACAAGTAGGCAAATAGGCTGACAGGCAGGGGTGTTGCTAGGTCTGGCGAAGAATCGGGGCTACGCTAATGTCGGGACTGTCGGCACCCAGGGCTAGCTAGCCTTTTGGTTGTAGCCCCTGAGCTTCTATCCGGGGCTAAAACTAAAATACCCGGGGCTATAGCCCCCTAAGCCCCTCCCTAGCAACGCCTCTGCTGACAGGTGACCCCATACCATCTGTTTTACCCTCCATGAAAAAGCGTGTTCCCCTTTGCAGCACCATTGATCCATGTAGGCTACTGGATTGGCCAGTTTGAGGTCACGCTATCACCCCATACTCTTGTATATAACAGAGGGGCAGTGCCCCAACCTGGGCAGCCATCTGCCCCCTGTTGACCACCCGGGCTGGACTGCCCTATCCCTCGATACGTTATAGGAGTGAGGGGTGATCACATGGCCTCAGACTGGCCAATCCTGCAGTACTCTTGTTAGACGCTGGAGAGAGGCCAATGTGGGTGTCTGGAATAGGTTTTTCTCAGAAGCCTGAACCGATGGACAAGCCTAGGACTTCCTTCCTCGGGATAGCACTTTTGGGATAGCGTGTGGCTATCTTCAATGCCTCCGTCTGGGAGACGCTGTGGGGCATGACGCGGCATCATTCTGGACGATCCTGTACGGTCCTGCAGGATCACAGGTGCAGTCAGGAAGCCAATGGGCGTTTGCAGGGACAGTTTTATGAGTGCCAAGGAAGATGGTCAATTCCTCTGCTTCCTCCTGGGTCATGTGGCGTACCACGTAAATTAGTGCAGGGCCAATGAGTTGGGGTTTATTTTTGAAGTGATATCCCTTCATCACTCTTTCTGGGGGGCATGTGCTCAGCTTGCTTCTGTATTTTATGTTTATTTATGAGCAATTAAACGCTTTTAAATTAATAATTATATGTTCACTGAATGTCATGTGGGTTTACGTTTTATGGCTCATTTTTAATCCGCAATAAAATAATTAGAAACTAACCAAACCCAAGCAAGATAACCGGTGGTGAAAATCGTCCCCATTCCAAGTGTGAATTTGCCCAGGTGTGTCTTACCTGAGGGAGGGTGTGTTTGTGTGGCACAGTAGGAAGAAAAGACCTTGGGGAATGTGCCATCTTCGAGTAACGCCCCAGAATCAACATCCCGTCCGTTTTGAGGCCATTACTTGTAATAAAGTTGGCCTCAATAAACGCGTTTCAGGGCCAGGATCAGGTGACTGCACTTGGCAGCAGTTGTTTATCTTTTGGGAAGGCACCAGCAGCTGCCACAAGATTAACCTAAGGTAAAGAAAATGGGCCGGCCGTCCAATACATTGACATTCGACCCACAGGGAGTGTGGGCGAGGTTTTATATCCGGGTCATCCTCGGTTAGCAAACACTGATAGCTCGTCAAGAGGGTTTATAAGCGGGGTCCGAGCAGCTACAGGGTACTGGGTCCAGGAGCTGCGACGAAGAGCAGCCATTCCAGGGCAGGTAAGATGCGACGCGGGTACTACTGCGCATATCCTGTGACGACTGTGTGAAGTGCAGAGGGAACAGCTGAGTAACTTTGGGACATTTTCGCAACTGCGCCAGGTTTGTGATTGAGAGAAATGAGGTGAATGTTAAGGATGCTGAAAGAATGAAGACTCGATTTGCTGTGTAGTTTGCCTTACAGAGATAGTGAGATAATAGTTTAATGTCGCACTGTGTGAAGGTGTGGCCCCTGTCTGTCACTGACCACAGCTACCATGTGTAGTCCAGGGGCGCAACGACACCTACATTTCGGCGTGGGGGGGCTAACTAGTGATGGGAGGGGCACTTCAGAAAATGGGCGTGGCAAACTTGAAGGCTCTGCCCGCACTGTTCTACCCCCAAGGTCTGGGGTGGGGACCAACTATTAAAAAAGTCAATTTTAAAGCGCAATATCCAGAGAGGTGATGGAAGCCTTTCTTGAAAGTAGCAGCTTTAAAGTTTTACTGTGTTTGTTGAAGTACATTTTTATGCACAAACACAGTAAAACTTTAAAACTGCCAGTTTCAGGAAAGGCTTCCCTCACCTCTCTGCATAACAGAATGTTAATGCGTACATCCAGGGGGGCACCTAGGATAAAACTTAGCCGAGGGCTAACCCTTCAAATGTTTAGAGAGGCGCTAACGTCGGTGGCTGTGGTGGAGGGGTAAACTTATTAGTGTGGGGGGCATCTAACGTCTTTACGCATTCTTATGAGACTATTTTAGTGCAGCATCAGTGTTACAAGCAGTTAACTCTCTTCTTCTAGTCTGAAAGCACCCACTTAAGGACTTCTTTGAGAATGAGCGGTCTCATGTCCCCTCTCTACCCTTCCAATCACTCCCGTGTCATGCAAATACTAACCCCACATTGCGATGTCAATTGCCTAAAAATGTATTCATCTGAATGCAGCTGCTAACAATGAAATGCTTTACGTAGCCAAGGTTTCAACAAAGCACTTCAAGGGACCAGACCCCGGGTTCTCGTAAATTGACAGTGTTCATTTTGTTTTTGGCTGTAAAGGACAGTTGAGGAGGGTGGTTTAAAAGCGCTTCAGCTCTGCGCAGCTTCCCACCGTCGGGGGCACAGCAAAGAATGCTATCTACCATGGCAGTTTGCTGCCTTTTTCCCAGAAACGCCTGAGGCCAGGTCGTTTGGTCTCTGGGTATTGAATTTTGGGACAAGCCCCAGACTGGCCACCGTCACCCCCCCCACCCCCCATCAATCCCCCCCAAGCCCATTTCCCTTCCTAATGGGACTTCCTAGATTGTTATGCCGTGGCGGCTCCCCTTTGATGCCCAGGTGCCCTGATTGGGTGTCGCCGGCGGATGGGGGATGAAAGGCCGAAGCCGCTCTTGCTGGCCAAAATATGCTCACGACCCCTTTTGTTCATCCCTTGCTGCGGGCGCCTTATTGGTGCCTGAAGTTGCCCTGCCTGTTTACGCACTGCTTATAGCCTTGGACCTCTACCTTCATGGCTTCGTGGCCACTGTGGGTCCAAGGACAAACGGCTTTGCTCGAAGCCCTGCCCCTCACCTCACATTTCGGGAGCAGCACTGTTGCCAACACCACAGTAAGGAAAGTAGCTATTGGCTGTCCTAAAAGTAGCTAGAAGTTGCTAAATGATGTCATTGCCTAATTTGCATAATTGGCCATGTGCAGGATGGGTGATTGCCGAGGGCACAGTTGTTATAGCCTCTCATTAAATCTTTCAGCCAGCTAGCTGCCTAATTGTACATGTGGCGTGGTCTGATGACCTACAGATGGCAGTACATAACATAATGCATAAATGCAGTACAGCCTGCATGTCACTGTGTCATAGCCAGAAGTAAATACCTATCAGAAATTGTAATAACTATATTTTGCTTCTTTATGAATTGCCCGAAAAAGATAAAAACGTGTACAATTAAAATGTTATCACACAATATCCATTAACATCTCTAAATGTTGCACCAACTTGTAGAATCTGAAAAGATATGCTTTATGTTTCTGCCACATAATAAATATAAACACATGTAACGTTACTTCTATTGGTATGGAGACTTACACTTTTTTATTGGTTTGGAAACTTGCGTAAATGACGTCTCAAAGCCAATAGAAAAAGTGTAAGTCTCCAAATCAATAGAAAAGTAGCTACATTTCTCGCTAGCCACTGTTTAAGCACAAAACCGCTAGGGGGCCGTGATTTCTCGCTAAATATAGCGAGAAAGTCGCCAAGTTGGCAACACTGGAGGGCAGGGGGGGTGGAGTCCGATTAGCTCAATGACGTTGCGCGCCTGGTGTAGGCTGTATGTACTCCTTCTGTGAGCAGATACAGGAGCTCACCAGATTCGAGACATCTGCCAAGAGCAAAACACAATAGTACACCCCGCCCCAAAAACCTGCCCCATACGCAAACCCTTGCATGCAACCCCTCGCTGACACAGTTCCACTTCCGTTTACTTAAAAGTAATAATTAGAAACAATATTACAAACAGGAATCCATGTTCATCATCTCGTAATGCTCCCTAAATAATGAACACTCTCCTAGGTTATGCTGCTCCATATTGCATTTTTCTGGCTGTGCTTCTCACTGCCCCAACCTCCGTTTTCCCCCCAATTTGTCACAAAGTCATTCAATGTTTTTCACTGCCCCCATCCCCCATTTCTTGTCTTATCATAGAGTTTACCACCTTATCCACCTGACTGTTGATATTTTCTTTACGCCATGACTCAACAGCTTTGTCTGATGTCTGCTTTTTGGAGTTCATTTTTCTGCTCTTTTTCATGTTACTTCTTTATTTTAGTCTTTCTCTTTCCCTTTCTAGCTTTACCTTTCTTTTTGGTTTCTTTTTTGTTTTTTCCTGTCACACTCTTCCTCTTTTTTTTTCTTTTGTTTCTCTCAGTCTTTTCTCTCATTCTTTCCATGATTTCTTTCTATTTTTCTTTTCCAGCACCCTCATTCCCTCATAACTCACTTTGCATTCTCCTCGAAGCGTCCTTGTACATTTGTGGTGCGGAGGAGGGAGGAGGTCAACTTACAAGTTGTAGAGCCAGACCCAAAATTCTGTGGGCCCAGGAAGAAGTAAGGGTTTTTATTTATGGGGAAGACTTTAAAACATCTTTACAAACCAACATGCTACAATTCTGGGTAAATTTCAGCCGTAATTAAGGGTGCAACGGTATTGCCTTTTCAGGGACAGCATTTGGGAATGTACCAATACCCTTTGCAAGTGGGGAACTGACCTCTCTCATCTTGTCACATCCACCTTTCATTTTCTCATTCTACCGCCTCCATTTCAACCTCTCCCCTTCATGTACACATTTCTTACCACAATTGTCGTACACTCTCACCTCCCTGCTTCTCATTCTCTCTCTCTCAATTTACCTCTTTCCACTCCTTGGCAGCCTCTGTCCTCCTTTTAACCCTTTCTCTCTCAGTTTATCCCACCCATCTCAATGTGTCTTTTCTGTAATCGTGCCCCTACCTCTCTCTCATTCTGGAACGTTCCCCTCATTTTACCTCTACATCTCTGAATGTCCCTGGCAGACACACTTAGCTATCGTTATATCGTTCATATGTGTATTGCAAACAGTTCAGGACATTTCTGTTTCTCTCCTCCCACCCCATCCTTCTCTTTCAGTTTCCCTTTAATTTCCAATGCCACCCCCAGTACCTATTTATCTCCTGCTTAACTGTTTCCCCCTCCAGCCTCCACCATTCTCTATTCATCAGTCTAAATGTAACTTCCACCTCTACTCTCCTACCAGAGCTTTAAACTAACCCGTGACTCTCAGGTTTGGCTCGCCAAAAAAGAACAAACCCTCAAGGCCGCAAACCATGTCAGGCAACCCGCGAGCAGGGCAGGCTGAAACAAATGTAATAACTTACTAAAGTGAAGGTCTTTTTACATGCAAAGCGAGGCTTTCATCTCTGTACAATGGCTTTACTGAGGTCTGCTTCTGCCAGTGACAGAGCTTTCACCTCCTGTGATCTCCTAAAGCTAACAGATTTCACAGCCCAGAAGTGCGTAGCCTTGATGCCACAAAAGTGCTTCTTCGAAGGCAGACACATAAGTTAGTTATTGATGGAGCTGGATTGAAAAACAATATGCTAATTTCTATAAATAAATCATGCACTGATATATTAGTGTTTACAATTGGGTTAATTGTATGCCCAGATCATTGTGTTGGCCCCATCACTACATATTTTGATTACTTATGTTTGAATTTGTCAAGAAAGTCACTACTAGTGAACGCACATTCTCAGAACAGTTTTTCCCAAGAACACAAGGTACTCCAACCCCATCACTTCCAATGGCCTATCAAAGGGCAAACCGGAAGTACAATGCAGTGCACACTGTAGCTGAATGATGCAAATAAGATGACGTGCTTCTCTATCAAACTAATCACAAATCACAACTAATTGTCACCTCTATTCAGACCCTCCAGGTTACATCGATTTTGCAATCCCACATAATGCAGTGAAATTTGGCGTTTTTCAAAAAAGGCACAAAAACAGCAGTTTTTCAAAAAACATCAGTGAAAAACAGCAGTTCTTTGAAAAAAAGAAACCAAGGGGACAAATTCTCCAAACCTTTTTGGGCACAATTAATGAAATGCACATCTCATTACTTGTGCCCAAAAAAGAGCAGTCCAATCACAAAGCGCTTCTGAAAGCGCGCATCTTATATGCACCCATTCAGATGGCCCTTTTCACCTCTTTCAGCATTCACGCAAATCAGGGGGCTTTTCTGTGCATTTAAAAGCGCATCACGAATTCAAAAAACGAATTAAAAAAACAGGATGCACTTTTAAATGTGCAGAAAGGGCAACCCCATGTGTCTGCTTTCAATAGGCGCAGGGGGTGCGGACTGCATGACAGGGTCTTTCCTGCAACTTTATTTTTTAAGTGTGACAGCAGAAGTATGAACCACTGATCCCTCACTTGCATTTCTGTTCCTGAAATGGGATAGAAATGTGTTTTTTAGTTGCATTTTACAGAGATGGGCTCCTGAAGGGCCCATCATGGTGAAATGCGCTGGGAGCTAATGTATTTAAGGCGGCTGGCCAGCACATCATTTACGCTACAGCTCACTGCCCTGGAAATATGCAGGTCACCTTTGAGAATAAGGTGACCTGCTAATGTCCAAAATCGGGTTATCTAAAAGCAGAATACACTCTGCTCTACTTTTAGATGCCCCATTTTTGAGGATCTGGGCCAAAATCAAAATTAAAAAATAAGAATAAATGGTCACAATATGTGGGGGGCGGCGGGGGGCGGCAGGAGAGGGATATGGAGTGATGGGCCATATGGGGAGTAATAGGCAAGAAAGCAGAGGGAGAGCAGTGGGCCAGAAGGGGAAGCAGTGGGCCAGAGGTGGAGTGGTGGGCCAGAAATCAGAGAGGTAGCGCAGGCTACATGGGAGCAGTGGGCCAGAAAGCGGAGAGGGGGTAGTTGGGCGGAAAGAGGGAATGAGCTGCAGATTGGAAACAAGGATGAGGGAAGAGTGCAATAGAAAGGGAGAAAGGATGCAAAAATAGCAAGAAAGAATTAAGATCTGTGGACTGCGGGAGGAATAGGGAACGTTGGAGTGTGACAGAGACCGGGGAGAGTGTGAGTTGTGAGGTGGCAATGTGATAGAGCATGTAACTATGCAGGTGAATGAGACATTTTTTTTCTCTTTTCTTCTATTTTTAGTGAGACATCTATGTTAGTAAAATTGTATATCATGATCTGAGTTTCGACTTTTCTTGTTTTGTATTAATATGCTTTTGTTTGTGCGGATTTATTTATTTGATTTTTTTTGTATCAAATTAAATTGTAAAAGTTGATTATATCAGCTAAAAATAATTTAAAAAAATAAATAAAATTTGGGAGTGTAAGTTGTAATGAGGAATTGGCAAGTGTGAGGGGTGTTGGTGGGAAACGTGTGTTGGTGTTTGGGGGATTAGAGAGTATAGGAGGGAAATATTTTCCCCATTACCACTGATAATGATCAATAAAGTTGATAATATTAAATTAAATAGGCATGCGCATTAAACCAAATATGTAGAGCAAAACAGATACTGTTCTGTCGAGCAGGGGAAATCTAGGACTCTTCCTATCAAATGTATCCGAAAGGTACAAATAATGACAACATGGCTCTCTTGCAGCCTCACACACTGCCTCTCTACTGCAATGTGCCAATCTTACACCCTCCAGTCATTAAGAAATGTGCCGCTAAAATGCTGCAATAAGTACAAATTTGTGTCAAAACATTTGCTTTTTTGTGCCACAAAGTTTTCCATTTCACACCGCAATATCCTGCAGAATCTGTTATTTGGGGAAAATACACTTATCAATGCTATTGGACAGTATTACAAAAATGTCAATAAAAGGGAACTGTGCTTGTTTCTAATTATAATGGAATTGTCCTCAATGTGGTGGGTTCATAGAAATGATGCACTTTTTTGGAGTGCAGGCTATGGGAGTGTGAGCAATGCATAAGGGACCCTCAAGCCGGAAGTTGGCATCTATGTCCTGCTCCATCTCTCCCACTTAACATCACAAGTCCACTCCTCCCTCTCGTTACCTAAGCTCTATTTCACTTTATTTCACATCTCCACCACACATTCGTTCACCCCTCAGTTTCTCCTCCCACCTATTTCTCTACTTTCCTCACATCTTTTTCCCGGTAGTCTCTTTCACGTGTCTCCCAGTTTTCCTCTCATGCCAACGTCTCTCATTCTCTCACTGCTTCCATCTCACCTCCACCCGTGACCCTCGTCTTCTCTCCCACCCTCCTCTCACCATGCCATGGTTGCCTTCGTGTCGACCTCTCACCTTTCCTCCGCTCCACTCCCCAGTCTCCCCCAATGTGCAGCACTGCCTATCCTTTACCGAACATACACAAAGTCCAAGAGGGTAATGGGGCTTCTGGTTACAGACAGATCGGTTCTATGTCATTTCATCGATGGGTGAAATTTCAATGAGATTTTTTCCAAGTATTTTTCATCAAAAAAACTCATTGAAATTGATTGATTTTTTTTTTTTGGGGGGGTTCCCCCATAGCCCCATCCCCTATTATTTTTTACCTATCCTGACCACCCCCACCCTTATACTTGTCCAACCCCCCCCCTAAATATTTCGATTCGTTTTTTCAGAAAAATGTATTCGGAAAAAAACCCATTGAAATTTCACCCATCGACAAATCAACAATGATTAGCCACATAAAGAGATCCAGGGGATGCTATGGGGAGACAGATCAATGGAGATTGTCACCATATGGGCTTCTGGTACCTACGGTCATATTGCCCCTATAATCACTGTAAAGAGATGGCCAGGCATGGTGGGCATTATTGCAATAGTAGCAGCTTAAGCTTTTTTCAAAAACAACTGTTCACAAAAGCACCGCGTGCATACATAAAATACAATTACATCTCAACACTTAAAATACGAAATGAAACATGTGAAAAACGAAATATATCCCCTTTCCGTGAGGAATTAACCCTTAGAATAAAATATGCACTTCATCAATAACACTTTAACTAAAACAAGAGCAAAATGAATTAACTAAAATAAACACTACTCGTATGTATGCGCGATATATCCCTGCTGTTCATAGTTACCTCTGTATAATTCTGCAAAGCTGGTTTGTACAGTCTTCCTGTCGACAGGACATGCGCACAAGAGCGAAATAATTACACATCATTTGATAATTGGCGAGGGGCAAACTTGATGGAACCGGTGACGTCAGCTGCCGGAAATGTGCAGACCGGATATGTCTTAGTCCTTTACTTCAGAGGTGTTCAGATTGGCTGGCTCTGGTGCTCGTCATATGCATGGGCATTTATTGGCAGATGCGATGGCTTTGGTGAGTTTTACCACTTATCACTGTCTATATTTCTATGTCAAGGTCACTCAGAATGCCACTCAGATGGCGGGATGATTCAAACCAAGCTCTCCTGCTTCCTATTTAAGAGGTTCTATGTCATTTCAACACCTTTTTATTCCGCTGAGTATTTTGCCGCCGATTTTTGGCCGCAAAAAAACTCATCAAATGTTTTATTTATTTGGGGGCGTTCCCCTCCAATCCCCTCTTTCCCAGTTATTTACTACCTATTTCCTACAGCCCCCTACCCTTTGGATTACTTCACCCAACCCCCACACCCATTTGTTTCGATACATTTTTTTGACCAAAAATCGGCAGCAAAAAACTCCACGAAAAACCGCTGGCGATGAATGAACATCGTACCATTTTAAGAACACCAGCAAGCCTGTATCTGTGAATAAGGAGGGAGCGTAGAGGACTAGAGCATGGGTAGATGGGAATGCCACTGCCACTGGAGGGTGGCTGTCTGCACTGTTGATAATGTCACTTTTTGGCTTGTTTTGTTTTTCAGGGAGAAACCTCGAACATTATGGCATCAACAGGGCTTGTGCTGCTGCTGCTGAGCTGTGTGGCTCTCACAGAAGTTCTGGGCAGTGAGTATTCAAGTCAAAAAAGTTTATTTCGGATTCCAAAAATCCATAAAACACATAAAGCCAACAAAATACATACAATGAATAAAACCCATCCTTTAAGAGCATCCACAAGAAACACATAATATACTTCCAATACTGATACAATTTAGAACATATCTAAAAACAATATGCCCTGTTCAAAACCATTCAACATAGAGTTCAGCGGCATTCCTCACCCTGAATCCTTAGTATCCCCTTTCTAAAATACATCACTCTTTTCAGATAGGTAAGTAATGCCCTTGCAACCAAAACAGAGTCTGCACTTAAAAGAAATAAAATAGCTTCTCTGTAATGGCGAATCTTAGACTCCCTAAGAACTGGAATTAATGTCGCTCTCCTTATCCCGGTGTACCCCGGGCAAAATATGAACAGATGTGGCACATTTTCAGTACTATACCCACACACCGGGCAGGCAGCGGAATCCGGATAACCTTTCCATTTCGCTGTGTTCCCTCGTAAGAGGAGACAGTCGAACCTTGGCCGAGTGATTAACCAACAGTCTTTTTTATGGACACCCCAGATTAAATACAGTATTTACCAGGCACTCATCATACCTAGAAGCCAGCAATGGCGTCATTTCAGCTGATGGTGATGAAATCTCTTCATAAACATATGCACTTTCCTTGCCCGCTGCTGCCCAGTAGATCACAGCCTGAGAGCCCAGGCGTGTATGCAGCAAGAAACCACAACCCTCTTACCACTGGCAGAGAAAGTCTGTGAAATAACCTTGGGATCTGGCACAAAATTCAGACAAAATGCCATTCATGCCATTATCCTCTCCCCACTCAAATCCACGGTTTATTAGTGCTGTCAGGAACAGACGAAAGATGCTATGTTAAAAAGCCATTACTGCCCTCAGCATTAAAGTGTTTTCGGTCTTCTATTACTGCTATTTCTGACAATATATAGAGCCAGTGGCTCTGAATGCCGAAGACCCATGGCCACTCCCCAAATTGTAAAACAAAAGAGTTGATGGCTGGAAGGTTTAGAAATAATCTTAACCTCTGGCATTGCTCTGGGCGACCATCCACACCATTGTTCTTCGTCTGCCATGGCATTACAGAAGGAGAACGACTGTATGCAAATCAGGCTTGGTCCCGCCCCAAAAGGGGCAGTCCAGCCCAAACTGCTTGGTCACATTCCTTTTACACGAGACCACAAGCAGACCCAGACATGTTTCGGCCTCGATGGGCGTCATCAGTGAGGAGTAGCGTATGTTTCTAGGCCCAGAACTCACGGGTTGCATGTCTGGGCATACCCGTTGCACAGGGTAACTTATGTAAAACAAAAGAGGTGATGGTTGGAAGGTTTAGAATTACTCTTAACTGCTGGTATTGCTCTGGGCAACCCTCCAGACCATCGTTCTTCACCTGCCAAGCCGTTACGGTAAATTTTCCAAATGGTGCCGGAAACTGACATTTCACCCTGAATCTGTACATTCTACACCTGAATTCTCATGCGTGTCATTCTCTGCTCTCACAGAGCTCAGTTTATTGGTAAAATGTTGATGCCCCCCAACCTATTAAAAATGTATAATAATGACACAAGAGTTGACTCCCTCGCCCACTACTCATGTCTGCAGGCAAAAACCTCTCTTCTTAAATCAGGATTATGATCCACGAGTCCGGGCATAGTATGTTGAGGAAAATGCTCGCCACTCCACGTGTATAGACAGCTGTCTTTAGACCCTTTGCATGCATTTTAATCGCCCAAAATGATTGTCGGAGATGACATCTGTGGCTTTCCTTCCAAAAAGGTCCGATGGCTCGATCCAGCTGCCCTCCCGGATGGTTTTACTACAAGGCCAACTGCTATGGATACTTCCGATTTGATGCTTCATGGTCTGAGGCTGAAGTGAGTACCCACCCAGAGGGATATTGTTGGGCTGATAATGAAGAGGTTCTGATAAGGATAATGAGGCTGGTCTGATGCGTGCGCTGGTGGATAATGGGGGAGGGCTCGTAAGGCTGTCTACGAGCTGATGATGATGGATGCGTCATACAGTTAGGTGAGATGGGTAATGATGACGTACACATAGGGCTCATCAATGGGATGACATAAATTGAGGGTACAGGGACATGCCAATGTGCACGTAATGTTGGCGGTCGGGTGAGGATAATAACAGGGTTACGATTTCAGTGATCTCAAGGGGCCCGATATGCTCATAATCATGTACAACCATCAGGGCTATGGAATGGTTGACGACAACGGAGGCCTCACCCTTTTCACAGGGCTATCGATATGATGATAATAATGGAGGTTTTGAGAGGGATACAAATGGATAAAGAACAATCCATTAAATAACAATGTGTATTTGATGTATAGAGCATGCACAGAAAATGTTATTGCTTCTCGGCACTTGGCAGCAGCAGAACAGAGTGTGGTTACATTCCCCCGTGGAAGGGAAGGAAGAGCGTTGGTAGGCTGGTGCAGGTCATGGACGTGGGTGTGTGAGGTGGATACGACGGAGCAATGGTTATAGTGCTGTGCTTGACCATCATAATGCAGGTTGGGTGGTCAGTGCTTCCCAGAAGACACACATTCTTCATCTGCAAATTTCTGGGAGTTCAGGTTGAGGGGCGTCCCAGGAATCGGGATCTGAGGCTAATTGTTCCTGTGTGAAGGCGATCACAACATGTGGGCTTCTATTGCAGTGCAGAATTGATTACTTGAATGACCAAAATGATTTATATGGGTGAGCAGTCCAGGGGCTAACAGAAATCCCCTGTTGCCTCTGCTCGTGCAGGAGCGAGGGGTTGTGGTCAGGAGGTTGGCGTGGGATGAGTGGAAGGTCATCAAAGCATGGCAGCGGTGCCTTTTCTGTTTCTGGCAATGTGCCACTTGGCCATTTAAGTTTTTGAAGGCCAGTCACAGCCTCAATGGAATAGTAATTATTGGGATCTCAGAAAACTACTGATGAACAATCATGGTGGTCCCATGGGGCTAATCGCAATATAGGCCTCATAGCACTATCCGAAAATGTTGGGCTCTGTGTGTTAATGATGAAGGTCTCATGGCACCCTTGATGGGGCAATAATAATGGAGGTCTCATATCACCATTGATTGAACGATAATGATGGCGGACTCACAGCACCACTGATTTGTCTGTAGTGATGGAGGAATCATAGGGCTACTAATGATTGAAGTCTTAAATGGACACTGATGGCCAATGGTAGAGGTGTCATTATGCTATCAAGAAATGATAATAATGGATAATAACCAACAGTGGTTTAATAATGAAAGAGGTCTAATTGGCTATCAATATCGTAATAATACATGACCTCTCGCAGAGTTATCATTTGTTGGTAATGACATGTATGAATGGCAATTGATCACCTGAATACAGCGCCTTTGACATGAAGCTGCCGTGGCGGCCAGAAGTAACAGAGATTTTAGAGGACATGAAATTAGCTGAAAGTGATTGCGTTATCATTGGTCTATTGATGGGCCAATCATGTGGAGGTCTTATATATCCATCACCAAGTTCAAAGAACTCTTGATGGGCTGATAACATGTGAGGTCTTAGAGGACTTAGAAAAGTTTGGCAAATTGTGATGGTCCCATAGGGCTGACAACGGGTTGATACTAGTTAAGGTCTTATTGATCAATGAATGAATGTTATGTTATCTAATGATACATTCAGTTTGTGAACCACATCTCTGCCATTTACACAACTTCTAGCACTGCTGATTTTCATGTGTGATCACTGAATTCCGGCGAGTCAAGGTGAGTCGCAGGGCTGGGTGACCAGGCTCCTATAGCGCAATAGGGCAATGTCCGAACCAAAAACGCAAAATGCTATTGTGGGCCAGTTTTTTTGGTCAAAGTGGGCCACGTTTTTGGTCATTGCCGGACAGTTTGATGAGTTACTTCACTTAGCAGCTAGTCGTTTCGACCATTATTGTTGAATAAATATTCTTTAAATTGCACAATTTGCATCACATTTTATCAAAAAAGTTTGCTTGGGTACTATTCAAATAGTCTGTCACAAAAGCAATGAATTGCCGCTTGCAATTGTAGTGCTTGAGACAGTTTTATGCCCCAGTCCTACCCTGTGGGTGAAGTCACAGTCCTGGAAGGAATGAAGAAACACAGTTGCCCTCCTATCACCTTTCAGTCCAGGTTTGTGAGGGCGTGGTTCTGGCAGCAGGTCATAATCATAATGGCCATCCCCATCACCTTGAAGTCTGTGCATGTGGAGGTGACGGGTATGCGTCTGCGTGATTTTTGTCTGGCAATGATGATCTTCTTGTGTGACCCCAGAGTTCTCAGACTGTGGAAGTAAATCAATGTGCATTTGTGGGGTTTGCGAGGGCACAGTCCTGGTAGGAGTTCAGACGGTTCTATGTGAAATGACCTTTGTTTAAAGGTCTCAAGACAAAAAGAATGATTAACTTTGACCGATTTTCTTTTGATCGGAAAACCGTCATTGTAAAGGCATTTTTCTCTTGAGACCTTTAAAATGTGGTTTTTCCTTTTTTTTTATATTCAGGGGGTTTCACCTCCCAAGCCTCCCATTGTTCTTAGCCTCCTATTCCCACCACCTCCACCCTCTCCCGCAGGATTTCAGTCCCAGTCCCCCCACCCTCCCACTCCCACCACCGAAACCAAAACACATACATACAACACACACACCATGCACACACACACACACACTTACCTGTTTCCCTCACTCTCTACTTTCTGGTCCCGCAGAGCCTGTCAGACCTTGCGCGCACTCCTGTGCGGCAGGGGCGTGACAGTCCGCTTTAGAAAGACGGCTCAGTGCATTCACGGACCAGTCTTTCAAAAGCGACCTTTTAGTGAAAAGATCTTTATAAAAATATCTTTTCACTGGGAACGGTTCAGACACTAGATTGTCTTCCCTACCTTGCAGGAAGAGTGAGTACAGCTCATTAAAAGCAAGACACGTTTAGACATTTCGAACATACACTGAGTCCCTTTCTTAATTCTTCTTTTGCTACCCTTCATTTCCACCACAACTACTCCCATCATTGTCGTCCTCAAACCTCCCCCATTCTCATCTATTAGCATGCAGCTCCTAATTTCACTGATATCAAACTCTTTCTATTTTTCTCTCTCTCTCTCTTTCTCTCTCTCTCTCTCTCCCCCCCTCGCCCCCTCCTTGTCAAATAGATGCTCTGTACAAGGTATGCAACAAGGATCAGAAAATGTCAGGTAAATGGCAGTGAATGCATGGGACCTTACCGCATTCCTTAAGTGAAGGGTTGTATTGCATTGAATTGTATTTTATTTTATATAGTGCCTTACGCCAAATTGCTATACATAAGAACAAAAAAACAGTACAAATAATGAAATCAATATTTAAAACACAGAAGCCTCATTACAACCCGGGCGGTAGCTGTGCCGGTAAAAACGGCAGGCTGCCGCCAGAGTTGTGTTTTTTTCCAGCGCCTGGCTTTAGGGAATCACTGGGGTCCATCAAGCCAGTCACCGGAAAATGTTACTCCCATTCCCATTTGAGCCCCATAGGACTCAATGGGAATGGGGAGGACGGAAGCACTGTGTGCCACAGTGCCGGTGCTTCCGTCAAAGTCTGCGGGCGGGTGCTGTTCCACCCGCCAGGTCAGACCGGGCGGGCGGGATGGCACCCGGCCTGCAGAACTTGGAGTGTGCCGGTCCGGTAACAACGCTGCCGCTAGCTTACCGGCACCGTTGTTCCCGGACCGGCATGCTCATAATGAGGCCCAGAGTATTTCAGCAAATGCAAAAAAGAATCCTCATTAACCAGATAAGAGAAGATGGGATCATAGAGAGACCCGAAAAGATGAATAGACAGAGGTGGAGCGAAGAGAGAGAGAGGCAGTGTATTCCAGTTTAAGGGTGCTAGAAGAGAAAAAGACCGTAAACGAGATTGAGCACAGTGGGACTACAAGAAGATAGTGAGAAGCAGACCGAATACGAGCGAGAGGGGAGATAGAAAGAAACAACCGAAGAAAGATAGGGGGGAGCAAGACCATAGAGAGCTTTAAAAACGAAACATCAAAAATTAAACTTTAGACGGTGATGAAACTATGTTAGGCAGGAACTCTTTGGTTAAGATATGATAATTGCAGGTTCCCACGTTCCATTCCCAATATAAAGGGTGGACGGCTGGGAGGTGTCTCAATCCTCACTCTGACTTGGACAGGTGCTGTGCCAGTGAGGCTTGTTTGGACATTACCACCGGGGCAATTTCTGCCAGGAGGAGAACGGTTTCCCAGGTAATCGTCGGGTCAGTGGGGCCTGCCCTGGGTCCTCCAACAGGCCTTAAGCACACAAAATGTCCTGTTTGCCCAAAGCAGACCCCGCCCATACAGCACACGCGAGGCCACAAGGCCCACATGTAGCCAACAGGCAATATATCTTTCCCCTTGTCTGTGATGCCTACATTCACCTCATGTTGAACGACAAAGCTTCGTAGGCAGGCATTGCATTTCTGTATGTGACTGCAGCAGAACCAAGGCAGCTGCGACACAGCGAGCCATATGCTGGGGGGAAAGGGGGAAAAGTGATTAGGTGGGCAGGCCCACGGCTAAAGTGGGTTTCTTTGTTATGACACAACAGCAAATGTTCCCAATAGGGTTTGAATGTAGGGCATGTCACAGAAGCTGGAAAGCCAGGACAGGAATGTCTACATCATAGGAATGAAGAGGTGTCAATATGAAGGAATCCGTGAGTCTGGAATTACAGCAGAAAAAACAAGCCTAGCTTGCCCCTACAAAAAACACCAGATGGTTTTAATTGCGTTTTCTCCCTGAAATCATGTACTGCGGCACACGGAGCAACCGTACTGATGCCACATGAGGCCCTTGCATTGGCGCAAAGGTGAACCCAAATATCGGTGCTGTGATTCTTCCCCAGTAGCAATGTGATCCCCTGCACTGATGCTATAGTGAACCTCTAGAATGGTGCAACATTGAATCCCTGCACTGGGGATAACTTATATTGGTGGATATTCCCATGCACTGGTGCCAAAGTAAACCCTGCTCCGGTCCAGTGCCACAGTGGACCCCTTAACTTTTGTCACAGTGAACCCTTGTACTGGTGACAAAGTGAAACCCTATACTGGCACAATATTTGACTCCTGCACTGGTGCCATATTGAACCCCCGGTGCCAAAGCGAACTACTGTACTGGAGCACACTAAATCCCTGCTTTGGTAGCATTTGGTCACATCTGCGCTTGTGCCATCGGGAACCCCTGTACTGGTGCCCAAGCGAGCCACCATCCTGATTCAGAAGTGACCCCTTGGACTGCTTCAATATAGAACTCTTGCTGCTGTGCCATATTGCACTCCTGTAGTAGTGCTGTACAATTAAGAACCCCTGTGCTGTTGCCAATTGGAACCCCTTTTACTGGTGCCATACTGAACCACTTAGCTTGCATCGATGTGAACATGTGCACCAGTACCAGGGCAGCAGCCCTACACCAGTAACCAGAGGGAGCCCCTTCAGTAGTTCCATATTGAAGCCCTGTATTTGTGCACAGTTTCACCTGTGTGCTGACACTCACGTGAAACCCGCTTTTACTTGTACTATAGTGAACATATGCACTAGCGAAATAGTAACTGACTGAACTGGTGGTGCTGTAATGAACTCTGTTGGTGGTGCCAAAGTGAACCCTTGTACTGTTAGAATGTTATTCCAGATAATTGACAGAGTCAACACCTGCACTGTTCCCGGGACCATGAAAATGGCACAGTTGTATATTGCAGATTTCAATGTATACAAATGTATGTCTCAATTTGCTCTCAAGGGGTTAACGATAATTGAGATCTCACCAGGATATCGATGAAATGATAATGATGGCAGGTGCATGGGTCTACCATGAGATAACGGAGATCATGTGGGGCTATACCCAACATTGATATACAAGGATGAAGTCTAATCTGCCACTATGTAGTCAAATGGCTCGGGAGGATAGCTCAGGGGCAAAGGGCTCTCCTCGGAAGCAAAACGACATGGAGCAACGCAGGCTCGATCCCTGCCTCTGTGCTTAGAAACCCTCTGAGTATTAAGCACGTTATAAATAACCAATTACAATCCAATTACAAATGCTTTCATGAGACTGTCACTGAAATTATAATAACAGAGCTCACCTCAGGCCATTAATTGGCTTATAAGAATGTGGTTGCTTAGAGATGTTGATTGGATCATAAAGATGGAGCACTCTTATAAAGGTAGATGAAGATGGAGGTCTCAAGGGACTATTGGAGGGTTGATAATGACAGCTGTCTCACTGTCAAGGTCTTGATAACAGTGCAGGCCACATAGAGTTACTGCTAGGGTTATAATAATGTAGCTCTGGCTGAGATTTTGAATGGTTAATATTGAAGGAGATTTGATAGGGCTATAAATGCGATGGGAATGATTGAGCTTGCACATGTTTACTGATGGGCTGAAATCGATGGACAGTCTCTTAAGCAGTTTCTAATGGCTATCCATGGGGGATCGCGGAATTCCCATACGGACCATCAGCTTGATAGTGATGGAAATTGTGTTTAACTGTAGATATGAAGAACCATTGCAGGAGGGTCTGAGGAGAATGAGTGCAGGTGTTGTGGATCCTGGCAGTATCTCACTGATGTTAGTCAGTGCCCTGGAGAATTCTGAACAATACATGACATTGTTTTTAGATTTTTTTTTAAAATGGCAGTTTGGTCATAAAAATTGGCTTTTTTAACTAAAACCTTTAACTTTAGATTGGTATTGTCATTTGTGTCCTGAGAAAAGATAGTTGCAGGATTCCAAAACTGTTGACCACCATTTTCGTTTGACATGTTTTACAATTTGCTCTTTATCATATGTGATTAAATGTATTTGTTCATGGTTTAAATTGGCTTTGTTTTATATCTCCTCTTATTGTGCTGACATGTGTGTATGACATCCCACACCAACATAAAGAGCTACGCCAAGATTGTTTGAGCCACTCTAGCCATATATAAAAGAAGGCTGCTAAGAGTTTATTGCTTCGCCGGGGCACGCGTATTGAGGCGCCTGGAGAGTTTCGAGACCCTGCATGTGCAACCCTTCAGGGCGCCAGGCCGCCTAAACTTAGCACAGGCAAAACCGCCACCCCAATAGGCAGTCCTATAGGGGACACTGGTGGATAACCATGGAAATCTGATGGGACTGTGAATGGATTTGTTGTGATAGGATTATGTGGGAATGTGATGATAAATTAGGTCTCGCTAATGGTGGGCAAATATCTGCTGGGGGTAGGAATGTGTGTGTTGTGTTGACGTTGCTGATTTGTGGAATTGATCTGCTGGGCTAGTAATGGTGTAGGCCTGTCGATGGCAGGAATGGTGTCAAAGTGCCCCTGTTCTCATGGGAGGAATAGATGTGCTATCCAATGGCGGAAATCCCGTTGACATGGGAATAACTTTGGGGTCATGAAGGCGGCCATTTTCCAGTGGTGGATATGAACGGGGTCTGCTGATAAGTATGTATGCCGTGTCACTGGATGCCTTAAGGGGGTGAGAGTGGATCTATCCTGTGATTGGGGGTTGGACACGCCTGAAGCTGGTGGAACAGTGTGCATTTACAGATGGAAATGGTGGTATGGCTGGCATAGATGTTTTGAATTAATGGCGGCTGATGGAGGCAGATGTGGGAATTAGTGTGTGTTGGTGACTGTTAACATTTACTGGTGGCAGTAATTAATGTATGAGCTTATGATGGTCGTGGCCTGCTTTTCATGTTATGGAGATAAATGGTGGCAAGGACATGTCATATGTGTTTATGTTACTATATGTATTCTGGTGATAAGAATGCACCGGTCAATACATCTATGCATTTATCATATTTTTTTATTTTATTTTAAAAAAGTACAATAAATAAATAAATATGATAAATGCACCCCTCTTAGGTGCCAACACTAAAAACAAGTAATATCTCCCCAGATGAAGAAATGTAGCCTAAATCCCACCATCCAGGTAACTTTTGCCAAGTTCCCGGATTTAAGATTGGAAGCAAATCAACAGGAAAGGTTGTGCTGAAGCTGTGTTTAATTGTGGGAATGACAGTGAGTTGTTAATGTCAGTGGGGAGGGTCTACTGGTCATGGTAATTGTCAGGATGTCAGGGCCTCTGTAGGGCTGCCGCTGTATTGGGGGCGGAGAGGGGGGTTGAGTACTGAAAAGGGAGCCAGAGCATGTAGTAAGGTTAATCACTCGTTATTACTGACTACTTTGTGTGCATGGTCGTCGTGGAGAGTGATCATATCAGTGAGCAAATTGCCACCATCTGTGACTCCCCTATCCCGGTGATGGAGGGGGGCGATGAGGCCGGGCACTGCGAGACTAAGAGGATAGCCTGTACGACAGCCAGGCGTTATCCGGTGGCTGGAGCATAGGCTTTGCAGTCCTTACTGACGCGGTGGCGGGTGGCTAGCACAGGGAACTGCTGGTGTGGAGGTTCTGAAAGAACAAGACAGAACAGCAATGTGCGGTGTACCCGGATGAAAGGAGAGAACGGGCGGAGACTCGCTCCATGGTGGTGGAGTGAGTTCCTGTCAGTACTCTTTTGTTAAATGCTCCACATCTTCCGCTTCCCAGCTCCACGTACGTGCATTGGCCGCGGCCAGAGATTACAGATGATGCACACCTTTCTAGATGACTGCTGTGCATCCCTTGACAATGATGGCGATGAATAGTTGATGATAATTGAAGGATCTAGTGTAGTGTGCGATGCTATCAGGCTTGTCATAACCAATGCCTGCTGCGGAAGGAATTTAAGTGGGTGGTGGGAAACCGTGGATGCCTGCTGGTGGTAGAATGGAGGTGACAGGTTGATGGTGGTGGTTTTGGTTTCCCGGTTGGATGCTGGTGGTGGTCATTCACATAGACGCGGGTGAATGAGGAGAATCAGCATCTGCTGATCTTGGGAATATCTGTAGTTTGATTGAAACATGAATGTATTTAATTGTGTTTTTGTTCCTATTTCCACAGTTTGAGTGCCAGGACTATGGACATGGGGCACACCTGGCTTCCATCCTCGATGATTCGGAGGCCAGCATCATTGCCAGTCACATTTCGGCTTATCAGAAATCCCACCCTGTGTGGATTGGACTCCATGACCCAGAAAAGGTACAGAACCTCAGATTAGCACAATGAGAGAAAAGCCAAGGCAAGCTGTGCATCCCTTCCATATTGTCTTCTCTAGGACACCCCAAGAGCCTCATTGCACGGGCACAATGTGAGCCCTTGTGTTCCGTCTTCTACCCCTCTAGAAAATGATAGGATAATGACAGGAAGCACTACACTGTATGGCTTGCACTTTCTCACCAAGAGTGATTAGAAGCATAACAACAAAGATAACCAAATACTTGTAAGGGTGGTGTAAATCAGAAGAGGGAGTCCAAGAAGGCTCTGGATCCAGCCCCAAGAATGCTCCTGAATATTGATTCTTCCAGGCAACCTCAGTGGCAGGTTACAGGCAAGTGTAAGGGATATCAAGAGACACACACACTGGCTCATCAACTCCTCATCTGATCCAGGCTATGCCACACTGTGAGAACATTCACTTGGGTGGCGCGCTCACGGCACGACGCACGGCATGCCAATCTCACCCAGCCCTTCTCACATTCAACATCTGAGGGAGACCCATGCTGGCTAGCCTGAAGGTGGTGAGAATTTACACATCAGCAGCAATAGTATCATCACTAGGGGATGGATGGGTTAAATAATCCTTCTGCATACCCCTTGCATAGATTCCCCTTTCCTTCATAGATATGGAAGAGGGTCCGAGTGTATTTATTTCAGACGACAAAGAAAAGAGAGGACACATTAAAGCATCAAGAAAAATAGTATGAAAAGGGCGGCAGCATTCAACAATATGAAAGATGTGCAGAAGGGAGGACAGCAAAAGCATTTGGTGAAAATATAGAAAGCAGAGGAAGGGAATATGGTGACAGGTGCAGCAGAGACGATGTAGCCAACATGGATTTAGCTCCAGGAAATGTATTATTTTATGCTCATTTGTTCTAGAACCGTCGCTGGAAATGGAATGATGGCTCCATGTACAACTATCGATCTTGGCTCCCTGCTCAGCCAGATAACAACAATAACGCAGAATACTGTGGGGAACTCAGCTGCAGTAGTGGTGAGTAACCTCCTTCCCCCATCCCCCTCCCGCCCTCACTCCCTCCTCCTCTTCCTCCCCTCCCTTCCTCCATTCCTCCCTCCCTCCCTCCCTCCCTCCTTCCTTCCTTCCTTCCTCCCTCCCCCCCCTTCCTTCTTTCCTTCCCTGGTCTCTCCTTTTCTCTGTATATCTCTCTCTGGCTGATTGTGGTTTGCCCCCAGCTTATCAACTCTTGACTTTGGCTCAGCTTGTTGGCACACCGAACATTAAAATCCAATTGCGTTTTCCGAATGGCCAACAGATATGCAAAAGAACATTATTGAAAATCATTTACACATTTCTCATATACATTAACTGTGTCTATCCTGGAAACCTCACTGGATTGCCCTATGCGGTCTGTTGAGGGGCCCAGACATTCACCTTGGCTTCCCTATATATTTAAACATAAGAGGCATGTTGGACCAATGTCTTAGGTTCACTGGCATCTGGTTCATGTATCACTGCTTTTGACCACAAGGCGATGGGTGGACACTGGGGGCTAGTCAAAGCCGCCAGCCTTATGCCCCCATTTGCTAAGACTTTATTATACCATCCACAACAAAACACAATCTCCTCTGGGTCGACTAGAGCAAGACTAATTCAGTCGTCCATCAGGTCCACCTTTGGCCTTAGAACAATCCGGATCCTCCCTCACGATCAATAATGTATTTCACAGAGAATTCAATGGAGGCTGTGAGTAAGAGTTTATCAGGCTGCTGAGATAGCTCAGTGAGTTAAGTGGTTGCCTCTGACATCTGTATACAGCCTCTAGCTACAGGTTCGGATCTCAGCAGGCTCTCATCATCCCTTTATCCTTCTGGGGACTATAAATTGAGCAACAAAGAATTTACTAATAATCATACCTGTTATTACAGAGCGGAAAATATGGGGAAGCTAGCATAAAAGACTGTTTTAAAACGTGATATTATTTTCTAGTGAAGTCCCCTGTTGTTGGGAAAAAACATACTCAAAACTACAGGCCACGTGTGCCCATAGTTCAAGACAGGCTCAAGACATGGCATTATCGTCGGCATTGCAATGGCACACTATTTTCGGAAGGATAGCTCAGGGGCAACATGCTCATCTTGGAAGAAAGACGACGCAGAACAACACAGGTTCAATCCTCGGGTCTGCGCTTAGAAACCTCTGGGTAATTAAGCGTGTTATAAATAACCAATTATATAAAACAACTCAGTGTGCTTCCAGGTTCTATTCCTTAGGTTTGGTAAATTTACATGGTGACGTTATTTTGAACTTTGCCTTGAATCTAACCTTCCGATGCCCACTGTCACTGACTTCAGCCAGAGTTCACAATATAGGCAGTCCTGGGGCTTAAAAAAAGGTATTGAGAAGAAACAAAATATATTTTTCCCATAGTGCAGCCTACTTCCCATTCATTTTCCCATAGACAAGCAAGGTCAATTTTTGCCAAAGCGCACAGCCCAAACTGCTGGACGGATTTGGACCAGGTCTATAACAACCTGGGCACGAAGCATTGACTCGCGATCCTTGCATGGTTTGGGGTTATTTCGTGCAGTAGTTATTTAAATATTTGACAGAGAAGGGGGGTGCCCCCTTCTCAAAAATAGATAGCTATATCTTTGGGATTTACCCAAAACCGGGTATTTTTTAGAAATGAAACAACCGCCATCTTGTTTTTCTCTCGATGAGAGAAATATTTGAAGTTATAGCCAAGGCTATTGGAAAATGAAACGCAGGAAAAAAGCTATTTGCAGGTCAAACAAGATGCAAATCCCATCAGGCTAGATGTGGGGGGTGGGAGTGGTGGCTAGAGGGCACCAAGTGAAATGTAGATGTTACAGGGGGTCTAGGGACTGAGTTTGCAACACAAAGCTATCTGTAGCCTCAGCTATAACCTCGAATATCCGACATCTCAAAGCATACTGCGTCACAGAAACTGTGTGTGTTGTAAGGGGGAAAGGGAGAGCGCAGGGGAGGTGAGGATGCCATCTGGGAAGTGGGGGGAGCGGGCACAGATGAGGGGGCACTTGGTGGAGTGAAACTTTTTTTCAGCTGTTTTGACGATATTCACGGCTATATTTGAGGCTATAAAGGACTACGAAGAGCTGAGAGTATGTCTAGTTCAGTACCTGCGGTTACAGTTTGGTTTTTTAAAGATATTTTTACAGCTGTAATGATATCTGGGGTGAAAAATCACTGACAGAGCACGATTGCCAACCAGCTCTCCGATCCATACAGTAACCAGAACAGACCCTGCTTAGCTTCAAAGTGAGGAACGGTCAGCCTCCTCAGGCAATTTTCCCCGATAAATGAGCCAAACTTACAGAACCACTTATAGAAACAGGCCGGCACTTTCCTTGCTTTGAAGCTAAACAGGGTCAGCCTGGTTACTGCAAGGATGGGCAACCGAATAAGCATCCAAATTATTATTTTTTTTAACCTTGCTACTGTCAGCCCATGTCAGAGACCATTTTTTGCCTTTTGCTGAATTGCATTCTGGTATTTGTACTTCATGCCTAGTAGCACATCGCTGTTTTAAAATATACAGTGGGCAACGTTGAAAGCTGTAGTTGTTGGCCATGGCTAAATGCCATAGGTAGTGCATATTAATATGTTAGAATATACAGTTGGCACAGCCAAAGACCCTGGCTACTGACTAGTATTGTGGTGAAGACCATGGCTAGTTGCTCGTTAGTGTATATAATATACAATGGGCACGGCCGAAGGCCATAGCTAGGGGCTAGTTAGTGTTTTATAATACACAGTGGGCAGGGCCCAAGACTATCGCTTATTGTATTTTATTATTTTAAAATATACAGTAGCCACATCCAAAAGATGTACAAACTGCTCAAGGTCAAACGCCATTGCTAGTGGCCCATTTAGAATATATAGTGGGCACAGCCAAAGATTTTGGCCACTGCCCAGTATTGTGCTAAAGTCCATGGCTAGTGCCTGGTCAGTGTATATAATATACGGTCAACACGGTTGAAAGCTGTATCCACTGGTAAAGGCCAAAATCTATGGTTGGTAGCCTGTAAGTGTTTTAAAATATTCAGTTGCCATGGGGCGAAGGTTGTCACCACTGCCTATAACTGAAGGCCATGACTAGTACCCATTCCTCTGTTAAAATATATTTGGCATGCACAATGACCATGGCTGAAGGCCATGCTTAATGCCAGTTACGGTTGTAATGTAATTAGTGATGTCATCTGTGATGTCATAATTGTGGTCATAGGCTTCACAACAGGGGGCGCAAAGTTAAGGTGGTTTTAGCTGAATTTCAGGGGTTTTGTTGCGTTGAGTTATCACCTTAATGTCCCTGCAACTAAAGTTTTTCATATATGTAATGAGGGGGGTGACAGTGGGGTTTGTGTATCCCCTCCACATTTGATTGACTTTTGGCCCTTTGGACTGACCTTAGGATCAAAGAGCCAGTAAAAAGATTTTTAGAAAAAACGGTTGGTGGGGGGCGAAAAAGAGAGGTGGCAATATTGTGAAATTTAGCACTCTCAAGCAACACCCTCAGGGCTGTGCCACGTATGCCAGGAGCAGCGTGGCTATAGTTAAAGCCCCAGGCTATATGCCTAGAGAAGCCTGGGTGAAACTGAGCCCCAGGCCATATGAACAGTGCAGCCGCAGCAGAAGCACCAGCATGTAGGGCATGCCAGCCCACACCGGGACCCGGTGGGACAGGCTGAAGATCCAAGTCCCAGTCAGGATCAGCGATGAAGACTGGTGGAAGCAGAGGCAGCTTGCAGAGAATCAGATCACTCCATTGTTAGATCAGGCGGCCTGTAACCCCAAAAGTCCTGGGCCACATGTGCAGTGAAGAGGAGATCTTGTGGGGTGGCCTAGAGTACACTGGGACTCTGCCGCACTCCCCGGAAGGGTCATGGGTGCAGTGTATGCCAGCCGCAGGTCACAGCGGTCTTGGGCAGCAGCAGTGATTGTGGCCGCCGCTGAGGCACGGGGTGCTCCATCAAAGATTATAATCCCAGGCCCGTGGCAGTGATGGTGGTGGCCAGAGGGAAAAGGGGTGCTGCAAAAAGACCAGTAACTTCAGGGTGAGATTGTGACTAGAAATGTGAGAAATCGAGCACAGGAGAGCACCAGTGCCAGCTCCTGGTCGCCCATGTGATGGTGCTGTGCCCAAAAGGGCACCAACATGGTGCACCAACTACAGTATTTGGACTTTGTGACAGGGTTGTCTATAGCAGCCCCTTGTATAGACAATTATGTACATATATGAAAACAAAATGCTATTCGTCACTCAAACGGTCATATGCGGGTAGGCTTGGTGGTTGGAATGATCTAATAATGATGATACTCGATGAAAATAACAGAAGATACCAACAGCTTCCACATACTATGAGAAATCCATATTTTATTCAAACAAACAAAAAAATATTTCAACACTACTTGCAGCTTATTCAAGGTTACAAAGAATGGTTAAACACATTGAAAAGAAACAACCATTTAACTACCTACTCAATGGTTGGTAGGTTTATACTACAATAATCATGATCCCATGATAACCGTGACGCCTACGACCCTTGGTACAGTTCGTCTGAAAAATGTGCATTCATTACATCCCCTAAAAACTAACAGCAAAATGAACCCTGACTTTAATGTGAGTTTTCAGATGTTAACTGTGAAATGTACAAACTAAGGCATATATCACTTCTCCAGTTCGTACTTCTATGCGATATACAGCTCCTGAAAAGTTACATCAAAGTAAGCCCTGACTTTTATGTGTTTTCAAAAGATCTAAATTGCGTAATCTACGAAGTATGAAAGTGATATGCTCATTGGTACAGTTGGTATGAAAAATGTACAATACATCCCCTGAAAACTAACATCAAAATCAGCCCTGAATTTGATGTTAGTTTTTAGATGTAAGCTGTGTAATGTATGAACTGTGAAACTCACACACCTTTTTGTACAGCTTGTATGAAAAGTGTATATTTATTCCATCTCCTTAGAATTGACATCATATTTAAAACCTGACTTGCCTTTGATGTGAGTTTTCAGGAGATGTTCATTTTATAATATAGGAACTGTAAAACTCATATGCTCTGTGTACGTCATTGTAGTGCATGTTGTAGGTGCCTGTGTGGTAGGAGTACGTGTTTTAAGAGGGTGAGTCGTAGGACCATGTGTTGTAGGAGTGTATGTTGTAGGAGCTCATGCTGTAGAAGCATGTGCATGTGTAGTAGGAGCATGTGTAGTAGCTGGACATGTAATAAGAGTGTGTGGTACGTGTGCATCATAAGAGTTTGTTTGGATGGAGCACATGTCGTACATCCACATGTTATGTGTAGCAGGCATGTTTGTAATAGGTGTGTGTGTGTGTGTGTGATAGGGACATGTATTGTAGGAGTGTGTGTCATAGGAGCACATGTCATATGAGTGTTTGTCATTGGAGGGTGTCATAAGGGTGGGTGTGGTAGGAGCATGTGTCAGGAGCATGTGCCATAAAAGTGTCATACGAGTGTGAGTGATAGCAGTGCATTTAATAGGCATCAGTGTGATAAGAGTATGTGTTGTAAGAGTGTGTGTTTTAGAAGCGCATGTCATAGGAGCATGTGTCGAAGTAGCATGTATTTGTGTAGTTGGAGCATGTTTAGTAGCTGCACACATCGCAGGAGTGCATGTGTTGTAGTTGCAGCTCTGATATGTGCTCATGTCATAGGTGCAAGTGTTGTAGGTGTGTATATAACTTCTCCAATTTGTACTTATATGCAATGTATAGTTCCTAAAGACTTACATCAAAGTAAACCCAAAATTATGTGTGTTTTCTAAAGATGTAAATTGCATAATCAACAAACTGTCAAACTCATGTGAGCTTTGCTATAGTTCGTATGAAAAATGTACATTTATTATATTCGCTGAAAACTAACATCAAAATCAGCCATAACTATTATGTGTTTTCGGATGCAAACTGCGTAACTTATGAATTGTGATACTCATACTCCTCTTGGTAAAGTTTGTGTGAGAAGTGTACATTTATTCCATCACCTTAAAACTGACATCAAAGTCAGCTGTAACGTGCCTTTTATGAGAGTTTTTAGGAGATGTAATTGTGCAATTTACGAAATGTAAAACTCATACACCCTGTATACAGTTTATATGAAAGATGTGCATTCATTCTGCGCATTCATCAAATATAGATCAATCTTAAATCGTTAATATCTCAAAAGTGGCTGATTCAACTTTCAAAATTATTTTTTTCAGTACACCAATTGCTGCAGTGAAGCACTGCGAGTGAACACTGAAATGGGCAGTGCATGATTTCTATAAACAACCCTGAAGCTGTGTTACCCCCCACCCCTGTACAACAACTTACATAGGTTTTCAGTAGATAGACTGTAAAGGAAGATTTTATGACATCACTAAGAAGGACTTTCCTCCTTCCAAATTAGTACAATAGAGCTCTATGAGAAGATGGCAAGTCTAGGTTTTCTAAGGTCACTTCTGTCATCTTCAAGAGATATCAACTTAGTTGGGCATTCATTATTCAAATGAAGGCATACACTCCCTTATCACTAGTCATTTGAAAATGTTTCTGTTGATACATAAACCTCCTCCTGTCAAGGTAAGCGAGGTTACAACGAAAATGTGTTAAGGCTGCAAGGAGCTAGCATGCAAGTTAAATATTGCTTCAAAATGCCAAGTTTGGATTCTTCATTCAAGCATATATGTTTCAAAATGGAGTCTCTCTAACTATACCAGGGTGGTGCATTGAATATAATGTCTAGTTCTCCTAATTCAGTTTAATTTCCTTTTTAACATTGTACTTCTCTTCCAATCAGTCCACATTCCTTAACACCCTCATTACATACAACTGCATTTTTTCTCCATACTCTTCACACTATAACATATACCAGAGAGCAGGTCCTTTAATACAAACACAGGAATAAGCCTACATATGAAATTAAATATTTCTCAACTTACATCCGATCCATTAACTGTCCCCAGAAAGGAAGCTCCTTCAACGATCATTGAACAAGTGAATCCTCACCACTTAACACAGACCATCCGTTCCCCTCATACCGGAGATTTAAAAAAATTCCACATATAGCCCCTGTATAGTTGACACATCTTTTCTTTCAACAGCACTGATATACGTAAGCCTTATTTCCTTACACCAGCACAGGCTTTACTCGCAATCTTATATTGTTAAAGAGGTCCATGGTTTTGGTGTCATGCATTCAAACTGTTAAGCGAATACATCAAAATAATGTGGGAAAAATCCTTGTTTTTTCAGGCTTTCACCGTTGGAACGACAGTGTCTGCTCACACAAGAAACACTTTGTCTGCAAGTACAAGCCCTAGAAGAAGTGTGATCCTTGGGACATGAACGATATCTCCCAGACTCCCAGCCGTGTCAATTCTTTGTACATCAGAATCACATTGAATCCCCTGAGAAAAAAGTCCTTCGGTCTCTGGAAAGATAATGTCTTCGCAGTCCTTGAAACTCTTTAATCAGTGCCCTATGTACCACTTAATTGGAACTGAAGAAGTACCCCTGTCTAACCTGCTCCGGTCTAGCATTCTACATCAGATTCTGAAATTGAGCCACGTGAAATCCACTCAGCAAGCCACAGTTACACGCCAAAATTGTACTGTGACACATCATCTCAATAAAGTGTGACTGATGGTCTGCATTCAATCATGTAAAATCAACTAATTAAACTAGGCTTTACGTTCAATTAAATCAAAGTCAGCCTCAATTTCTTATTTATTTGTGTACGGCCTATGGAATGGTGCATTATTCTTTATCATCCTCGTCTGCTTAGTACAAGTTGGTAAAAACTGCGAAAAGTGCCTTATACATACGTGTAAGTGGAATAAATACTGGACATGCATTTGAGCTACTGCAAAGGATTCCATGAGAGTTGGGGTCCATCTTGTTATCTCCTGATTCTGTGACCACTGGGAAGAACTTGAGGGCTGTCATGGTAGGCTGGAAGGGACGGCGTCCACCTTGAGAGGGACCGATAGAAAGCTTTCTCCCCCAATAACGGTACATTTTCAGCATTGAGTGAAGGATAGAAATCTTTTTCAGGTCCCACCATTGCATGAGGGGGATCCCAGAAAACCTGACTGCTGAGAGAGGAGCCCATTGGTTAGATTTCTTTATTTTATGTTTTGAAATAAGCCTCAAACATGCTAAATGTTCCTGAGTGCTGTAGATGAACCGGCTGGAGGGCCGAGGCAAAGGGGAAGTGATAGGGGAGGGGTGGAGAATATGAGGTGCCTATTACAAAGAGAAGAATGGATTCAAGGAAGCCTGTGAACTAAGGGCAATCTTTTGAACAACATTATTAACATTAACAACAGGAGTTGGGTGCATAGAGGGTAGGAAATGGTCGAAAGCAAGACGGCGCGCATCTCTGCACAGCGCTGCTACATCCTGAGGCCCAAGGCAAGCCCATGAAACGCATTGGACTGTTCCCGAGCTGAGCTCCCACGACGAGCACCGATTCAAAGCCTCACATCCCATTCAGAAGTGGTCCTAATTGGTATATATGGCTTGAAATGTACAGACATATTTGTGTTAGGGTGAGTATTGTGACCAATGAAAAGCATAGGCCCTACTTCAATTACTCACTCAGGAGAATTTCTTGCTGAATCACTAGCACTGACATATTTAAAATATAAAATGGTGGCCATTGTGTATTCCCAAAACGCTGTTTGCTTTTAGGAAAATCACCATTCTTGGGTTCCATGAACAGATAGGTGTTTCATGGCCTGGACCACGCCTGTTGGCCCTGCCCCCTGGCCCGGCCCCCCTTTTCACAAGGGGAAGGGCATTCCCTGAGTGTTGTCTTTCCATTTCCAGCCCGGGTAAATAGGAAACACAAGCAATGCATTGCTCAGTAGGTGATATCAAGTAGATAATCTATCTTCTCTATTCATATGCTTTCCTCGAGCAAAGAACATGCAGTTGGTGGAAACCCCAGGTGACCTAGGCGATGATGCTAACTAAGGGTGACCGGCAGGGTCTGAGGAAGGCACTAGAAACCACACCAGCTTAAGAAAGCTTAATTAAAAGACCACCTTGCAAACAATCAAAACCGCCTGCAGGCTCATCACTGACTATTTTGATCATTTGCGGCCCGACGGAGATTATAGCAAAGACTGCGATGACCACATGAACCATTCACGGGATCCTTCAGATGGAGGGAACCTGTGCAGTGAGACTAGGATCACATTGCCTATCCTGCCACACTCAGTTCGATTATCGACCAGCTGAGTAGGCCACATGTTATTGCCTTCAATAAATGACACTTCATCTCTAGTAAGTGGCTGTTTCGACACTAAAGACCCCAGTGAAGCACTCACCAAAAGAATCTGATCCCCTCCATCCTGAGCCTTGAATGTATTCTTTTCTCTAAATCAGATATCATTCTTAACAGGGCAAATGTTCTTGCATTGCTATAAGAACTACTACGTCTGAGAAATATGGTGTCTGCTGACATGAGCCAAGTTGAATTTTCTGAAGATCACAGAACGGATCTTGTATTTATCCATCTAAAATCCCAAATCATGGCTGCGCTGATGATGGAAGAAGCTTCCAATCTGCTGACACAGGGCTATGAACATTTCCTTCTTAACAGACGATGCCAGACAGGGCTCCACTTTGGCGGGGAGAGGGGAGGTGGACAGTCAGGAATTGTGTCTGGACAGCAATAATGCCTGAGGGAGTCTGCATGGTCTGCAGGGGGCGTTCCGTCACGTGCTCTATAAACTCGGATATGAAAAGGGTGGTTCACTTTCCTCGAGGGGACCCGCAAAGAGCAGAGACTATGGTTGAATGGGTTTGGTTACTGTCATCTAACGGCGTTCTTGTTGCCATAGATCCCAGGAAGCCCCGTTTTTTTTACTTTTGGCATAATAATGCTGCAAGAGGTTTGGCTGAACGAGCCTCCTTTTTTGCATGGCTGTGTATCGATCTTACAGAAAGCCCAATCTGGGTTCAGGGGAAGACCATCAGGCGGCTTACTCACCACAGCAAAAACGCATTTGGCCCACATGATCGAAAAAATGAAGGAACCGTGCCAGGGCGTTCTGGCAGTGAAACTATCCTTTAAGCAGCCTATATTCTGTCACGATATTCTACTGATCAATGTCTACTGGAATCGGGTAAAGATCGGCATGGCGGATTTTGGGCACTTCTGATCAGATGTGGTTTCCAGTTAGCATGGGGCATCTAAGTCTAATAACAGTCTAATAGGTGGAAACTTGAATACTTATTGCCCTGATTTGGACTCAAGTTTGACAATAAAAGGCCCTGCACGGGTTTGCTAGCGCTCATATACACTGCGATTGCGGCAGCATTACCTGCATACGTGTTTGCAACACATGGAGCCTAATCAAACTAAACAACACAGAAGGTTCTTCACCTGCATTTACATGTCATCGAGGCGTTCACTACTCTTATATGGACTACATCCTAGTTCCACAAAATGTCGTCGCTGACTGTAAATCATGTGTTGTAGTCATGACTCAAGTTAGTGATCACAACTGGCTGCAGACTACCCTGGATTGAGGTTTAGTTCGCCCGGATCACTTCCCAGCTTGTCAATATCTAGTTGTCTCCTCAAAAGGCAATCGTCTCAGTCTACAAAAGGGAGACATAAGCCGACTAAATTCTTGTTTGGAGAAATTATTGTGTGACCTTAAAAAAGTTGACAAAGGTAAACTTTTTGCGCCGTCTACCTTCATGACAAGGTCTAACAAGGTCTACCGTCTAACAAGTTCATATTGGATAGTACTGCCATGATTAGTGGAGGCATTAAGCCCAAGTCTCTGTGGAATTTTAACAAAAACGAACCTACATAGATTTGATCCATCAGTGCAGGCAATTACGCCTTACCTGCTGAATGATGCAAAAATCTGCCACTAAGGGGGAGCAATATAAAAAAAGGACCCTGAACAAAACTTGAGTAAAAGAAATGGCTCTCGCAACATAAATATAAGTGCTTAATTTGTGGGGGTGGTTGCCGGTGGCCAACACCGGAACTCTTTTTTGGGGACCGGAACATGGCTGGCGCACGTGTAATTCCTTTGTTTGTTCAGTTTCCAAACTTTCAAGATCATAAATCATTCCGAGTCTGCTCTGCTGCTCTGTTTGCAGTTGCAGGCCATGGCTGGCTGCTGGGCCTGGGAGTACAGCAACAAACAGCCAATGAAAACCAACATTCTGTTGTTACTATGCATTATTTGATACATTCTGTATAGTAACACAGAATGTACAGTTTTCATTGGCTGTTCTTCAGCCAGTGAAATGACATGATGACGTGCGTGGGGGTGGGTCACGTGGGTCTGTTGTTGCCGAGGGTAGGCAGGCCACCTTCACTTCACGAGGCACACTTGATTTGATAAGGCGTGGCATGACTCGTCGTAAGAAAGCCAGCCTGCCCCACGTGTGGTCCTGTGTGCGGCCTACTACAGTTGCAGCTTAAGTTCCTTAGGCTGCTAACAACGCGGTAAGTCAAGTGTCAGTTAAACTTTCTGTCCGGATTCACTAAGCTAACATAGCTAAGCTAAGTTAGATTATTGCGTCCGTTCGTGTCCGCCGCCACCGTGAATATCTTGTGAACTTACTCACGACATCCACAGCGGCGGGTGGCGCGGCGCACCATGCCATAATAGTGTAGGTAGTCCGAGTCGGATGGATGTCAGATCATGTCGCTGACCTCAGACCTGCCCGAGCCCCGGGGCGGCCCCCCCACTCCTCCAACTTTTGACTGAGGCCGGTGTAGCGACTGGTGTGCTGGCTGCTCCAGCTCCGCTCGTCGTGTGTGCCAGCCCCACGGCCGCCGCAGGCTCAGGATTGGACCGAGCGGGCAGGCCGCGTCCACGAGGCAATGCGAGCAGCGCTGGCAGTCCAGGCAGCAATGTCATCAGGCAGTTAGCCAATGCTGCCCCGGCAGCCGGCCGCAATTATAATGTAACGGCCACCGGGGCAGCAAATAATAACAGCCTGCCCGAGCCCCGGGGTGGCCCTCCTTGATCCCCCCAACTTTGACTGCGGTCGGTGTGGCGACTGGCGTGTGCCCGCGGCCCGCAGCCGCCGCAGGATTGGCCCGAGCTGGCAGGCCGCGGGCACGGGGCAATGCGAGCGGCGCTGGTAGTCCAGGCAGGCGGCAGCAATGTCATCAGGCAGTTAGCCAGTGCTGCCCCGGCGGCTGCAATTATAATGTAACGGTTGCCGGGGCAGCAAATAATAACAGCCTGCCCGAGCCCGGGGCAGCCCCCCTGCCCTCCCCCCAACTTTGACTGCGGCCGGTGTGGCGACTGGCGTGTGCCCGCGGCACACCCCGCGGCCGCCGCAGGCTCAGGATTGGCCCGAGCTGGCAGGCCGCAGGCGCGAGGCAATGCGAGCGGCAGTCCAGCATCATCCAGCCAGAGCGGCTGGCTGGCCGCAATTATAATGTAATGGGCAGCACAGCACTGCAGCCTTGGTCGGACGACCTAGGTAAGGTAAGGCAGCCCTAGGGCCCCTAGGGCTGCCTAGGTCGTCCGACCAAGGCTGCCAGTGCCGCAGTGCCAGTTGTGCCGCTCAGATCATGTTGTGGTGCCTGGAGGGGCTTACACTGTGTGGCCTTCAGTGGCAGCACCAGCGACCAGGGCGCGAGTAAATGAGCAGGGTCTGAATGGACCTACCAGTAGGAGGAATGCAACTGGGCTTACATGTGGGAAGGTGCATGCAGGATTAGAGAGTCGGGGAAGCCTTCACAGTCACCTCGTAAATTTCACACATGGCGATTTAATGATTTGGGCGAAGCATAAATAGTCTTCTGAATTGCACTCCACGGCCTGATGCACTCTTTCATTGCAATCCAAGGTGCAAATAATGCACTGAAATCCATGCAGTACCGTGCTTCTGTGCATTTTTATATGCAAAAATGCCTTCCGTTCCGCCATGAATGTGCAAGGTGGGAGGCTGTTGTGTTGTTACGACAAGTTTATTCCAGACAAATGCATGGCATCTTTGCCCAAAATGAGGCACAGGTGGCTATGTCTTGTAATTGTGAAACCGAGCGGATTAGGGGCGGGAGGTGGATTCATAAATTAAAAATCCAGGTCCCTGCTCCATTCACAAATACAGTGATGCAAACAAAGAAAACGAAAACAAACAGAGTTACCTGCAGTGCCAATGTATCTCGTTTGGGGGCAAAGGTTGTGAACGATATTTCAAATGTCGATGAGGGCTGTACCTGGTAAGTAGTGCAAAAGAGACTAGCAATACAAATGAGATCATACAGCTCCATGATTTACAGAACGCAGGTGAATTTAATTTGGCATGCCATGCCAAGTTAACAGGTGCTGAACTGTTCCGTAATGCCTGGGCAGGTTCACGCACAGTGCTTAATTTGTAAAAGAATAAGTGCCAGTGCCCAAAAAATATTGGCCCCATAATGCCGGGCGTGGCGCCGCC
Source organism: Ambystoma mexicanum (assembly GCF_040938575.1). Classification (NCBI taxonomy): domain Eukaryota; kingdom Metazoa; phylum Chordata; class Amphibia; order Caudata; family Ambystomatidae; genus Ambystoma; species Ambystoma mexicanum. The sequence goes on from NC_090923.1 coordinate 1,421,648,579, forward strand.
AGAAGTGCAGGCGCGGCGCCGCCCGCGCCAGTTCAGTGCTAGACCTATATCGGCCCACCACCAGCCCATAACACTGCTGCTGCTCCATGTCACATGTTTGGCGATGCAGCAACTGCTGGCACAGGCCAGTAGTGGGATGGATGGGGAAGGGCACACATGGGTTGAGAAAGTATAATGCTTTAAAGTTGGAAAACACTTGTAGTAACCATGCCCGTCTCCATTTTTAAAAAACACCCACTTTCCTTGAGTCAGTAAAAAAATTACACCCCACTTATGCTTGATAACGTACGTCTTAATTCTTACCTTGTGTTCAGGGACGAGGATGCAGCGTACCACACAACAGCCTGCGACTCTCAGACTCTGACTGCCACCACGATGAACAAACGTCTGATGAAGTCGCTCACTGCAAACCTAAAGGGGGGCAAAGGCACTAAATCAATTAAATTGCAAACCGCTGCCGTACCTGTATGCTCAATAGGAAATTCAACTGCTGGAGGCAGAATTGGGATATTTGGGTTCACACAAAAGGCACGACCATTGCCCCGTGAACTGTATGCACCAAACATGCGGGTGGGAAAAAGAAAGCCTCATAGGACACAGTGGGCCAAATCTGTACGTATTGCTAGAGAGACATTTTACTAACAGGGCAAACTTTCTATGGCAGGTTTGACTTAACATGACAGGACGTTAAACACACTGCACAATATTTTACTGACCTCTATCACAGCAACCGCAGACATATGTTTGACTTGCCTTCAACAATGCAGAGGGGAAGAAGAGGGTAGAGTGACCAGTGTAAGTCAGGTGAGATTACATTTTTTGCCCAGGATAACACACTTAGGCTGAACAGCAGGCACCTCCCAGGGTGCTGCTAATGCTTCATAAATATACCTAAAAGCTTTACACATAATAATGCTGTCAATTGAGAAAACTAGAGCAAGTTAGGGAATTACCCTAAACAAATTATTACTGTTTTAATTAATACTTTGTATTATAACACGCACGCACAGGGGCAAAGCGCTGGTCTTGGAAGCAAGACCATGCTGAGCAACAGAGGTTTGAATCCCAGATCTGCGCTTAGAAACCGAACTCTGGTGGTATTAGGTGCGTTATAAAAAAACTATTAAACAAAATAAAAAACACAACCCACGTTTTCCTATGGAAAGTGAAAGGGGAATGCAGTGCTTGATTAGCCTTGTAATTTCACTTGGACGGGAGCATCCTTTCACATGTACTATGCCCTAAGTGGGGAAAAAAAGAGACCCCCTAACTGACAATCAATGCCCACCCCCCTGCCATGCTGTGGCCAATGAGGCGCGCTGGGTGGCCATATTTAGGCCACAGGTTGGGTGTCGGCCACACTTTACCCCCTTTGTTCTCCTCCAATTGGAACAGTAAAGACCATGTGGGGTATCAGAGCCTGGGCATCCCCTTTATTTGCCCTGCCCCTCCTCAGTTCTTCCAGGAATATCCATGTTTGGTGTTCCAGTGTGCTGCCAGCACCCCCCCATCAGATATGCCTGTTAGAAATATAGCGCCCTCCCCATCCTTCAGAGGCAAGCAGCTTTCTTCTGATCTGGTTCAAAACTCATTAATTCGGGATGTACATTCAATTCTCGCCTCCACCGCTTTCACACAGTGTGATCTTGTGCAGGAAACAGATACTGAAACATTGAAGAAGTGGCATCTGATGGAACCCCTCAGCTAAATACCATCCCTCACCCCCCATAATACACTGCCCTAGTACTGCAGCTCTCTGTATTGTTTGAATGGTATATATGTATATATATTTCTAGTGTCTCAGAGCAAATAAATAATGTTGAACTGCTCATTCCTATGGACCTTCTTGGGCTCATACAAGTTTTGTCTTGCTGGCAGCGACTGAATATAAAATCTATAACAGCGAGTCCTTTCTATAAAATGGGGTGAAATGCAACCAGTATTGTTGATACCAAGGGGGCTTTAAATAGCTCAGTTGGTTCAGCATCTGCTGCAGGAAGCTGTGTGCATGCTACATGTCACATGTTCCATTTTGGGGGGTCTGAGAGACCCTTTCAGAATTCTCAGGACGATCAACTGTGTACTTCTCTGTTGACCACAAAGTATAATTGTAAGGGCCAAGACACAATTCATCTTGTAGAGTCTGCTGCATAAATGGTCAGCATTTCACATAGTAACTCGAACAGGCCATTTAGAAGTTGTTTTCAGATGAAATCAAGGCTTTGCTTTTCAAAGTCGTGACTGGTGTAACTGGAGTGACTGCTTTAATGGTGGCGGTTGCTGATATTCTGGGAGCTAGAAGCAGCACGCCAGAGGGCCTTTATTAATCAACTCATAGAGCGCCTGGAGACCATGAAAAGGCAGTGGTGTGCTGTATATATAAATCTTCACTTGTTCACTATAAATCTTGGACGCAAGACGACACGGAGCACGGCCACAGGTTCGATCCCCGGGTCCGCGCTTAGAAACCTGTGGGTATTAAGCGCGTTATAAATAACCTAGCATACCATAACATGTAAAGACTCCCCGCCGTCGCTGCAGGTAGGCACAACATGGTCTTTTTTTTTCATGGGCAGGGCAGGCAATTAGGTAACCCTGCAGGGCCGGCCCAGCTGAACCTAAACAACCTCACAGATCTACTCATCCCATCCCAAGAAGGACACACACGCTACTGTCTATGCGTGAACCTGCCCAGGCATTACGGAACAGTTCAGCACCTGTTAACCTGGCATGGCATGCCAAATTAAATTCACCTGCGTTCTGTAAATCATGGAGCTGTATGATCTCATTTGTATTGCTAGTCTCTTTTGCACTACTTACCAGGTACAGCCCTCATCGACATTTGAAATATCGTTCACAACCTTTGCCCCCAAACGAGATATATTGGCACTGCAGGTAACTCTGTTTGTTTTCGTTTTCTTTGTTTGCATCACTGTATTTGTGAATGGAGCAGGGACCTGGATTTTTAATTTATGAATCCACCTCCCGCCCCTAATCCGCTCGGTTTCACAATTACAAGACATAGCCACCTGTCCCTCAATTTGGGCAAAGATGCCATGCATTTGTCTGGAATAAACTTGTCGTAACAACACAACAGCCTCCCACCTTGCACATTCATGGCGGAACGGAAGGCATTTTTGCATATAAAAATGCACAGAAGCACGGTCCTGGATGGATTTCAGTGCATTATTTGCACCTTGGATTGCAATGAAAGAGTACATCAGGCCGTGGAGTGCAATTCAGAAGACTATTTATGCTTCGCCCAAATCATTAAATCGCCATGTGTGAAATTTACGAGGTGACTGTGAAGGCTGCCCCGACTCTCTAATCCTGCATGCACCTTCCCACATGTAAGGCCAGATGCATTCCTCCTACTGGTAGGTCCATTCAGACCCTGCTCATTTACTCGCGCCCTGGTCGCTGGTGCTGCCACTGAAGGCCACACAGTGTAAGCCCCTCCAGGCACCACAACATGATCTGAGCGGCACAACTGGCACTGCGGCACTGGCAGCCTTGGTCGGACGACCTAGGCAGCCCTAGGGGCCCTAGGGCTGCCTTACCTTACCTAGGTCGTCCGACCAAGGCTGCAGTGCTGTGCTGCCCGTTACATTATAATTGCGGCCAGCCAGCCGCACTGGCTGGATGATGCTGGACTGCCGCTCGCATTGCCTCGCCCCTGCGGCCTGCCAGCTCGGGCCAATCCTGAGCCTGCGGCGGCCGCGGGGTGTGCCGCGGGCACACGCCAGTCGCCACACCGGCTGCAGTCAAAGTTGGGGGGAGGGAGGGGGGCCGCTCCGGGCTCGGGCAGGCTGTTATTATTTGCTGCCCCGGCAACCGTTACATTATAATTGCAGCCGCCGGGGCAGCACTGGCTAACTGCCTGATGACATTGCTGCCGCCTGCCTGGACTACCAGCGCCGCTCGCATTGCCTCGTGCCCGCGGCCTGCCAGCTCGGGCCAATCCTGCAGCGGCTGCGGGCCACGGGCACACGCCAGTCTCCACACCGGCCGCAGTCAAAGTTGGGGGGGTCAAGGGGGGCCACCCCGGGGCTCAGGCAGGCTGTTATTATTTGCTGCCCCGGTGGCCGTTACATTATAATTGCGGCCGGCTGCCGGGGCAGCACTGGCTAACTGCCTGATGACATTGCTGCCTGGACTGCCAGCGCCGCTCGCATTGCCTCGTGCCCGCGGCCTGCCCGCTCGGGCCAATCCTGAGCCTGCGGCGTCCGCGGGGCTGGCACACACGACGAGCGGAGCTGGAGCAGCCAGCACACCAGTCGCCACACCGGCCACAGTCAAAAGTTGGGGGGGTCGGGGGGCCGCCCCGGGGCTCGGGCAGGTCTGAGGTCAGGGACATGATCTGACATCCATCCGACTCGGACTACCTACACTATTATGGCATGGTGCGCCGCGCCACCCGCCGCTGTGGATGTCGTGAGTAAGTTCACAAGATATTGACGGCGGCGGCGGACACGAACGGATGCAATAATCTAATTTAGCTTAGCTATGTTAGCTTAGTGAATCCGGACAGAAAGTTTAACTGACACTTGATTTACCGCGTTGTTAGCAGCCTAAGGAACTTAAGCTGCAACTGTAGTAGGCCACACACAGGACCACACGTGGGGCAGGCTGGCTTTCTTACGACGAGTCACGCCACGCCTTATCAAATCAAGTGTGCCTCGTGAAGTGAAGGTGGCCTGCCTACCCTCGGCAACAACAGACCCACATGACCCACCCCCACGCACGTCATCATGTCATTTCACTGGCTGAAGAACAGCCAATGAAAACTGTGCATTCTGTGTTACTATACAGAATGTATCAAATAATGCATAGTAACAACAGAATGTTGGTTTTCATTGGCTGTTTGTTGCTGTACTCCCAGGCCCAGCAGCCAGCCATGGCCTGCAACTGCAAACAGAGCAGCAGAGCAGACTCAGAATGATTTATGATCTTGAAAGTTTGGAAACTGAACAAACAAAGGAATTACACGTGCGCCAGCCATGTTCCGGTCCCCAAAGAAGAGTTCCGGTGTTGGCCACCGGCAACCACCCCCACAAATTAAGCACTGGAAGAAAGCGGGGACAGTGCGCGAGGCTGAGAGGATCAGTCAAGTGAGGGTGGGGCGGGGCGAAGAGTTCTGGAGGATGACTAGAGAGGACAGAATAGAGCTAAGAAGAGAACACAGTATTTAAAATGGATGTAAATACTGCAGAAAAAAAGCATTCTAGGTTACTAGGAAAAGAGCAGCGGTGAAGGGAGGCGAGGGAGAGCAGTGGGGGGGCGGGGGGGTATATGGAAAGAGAAAGCAAACAGGAGAGCTGCCGATCCATTTGCCGTTGGAGGAAACATAAGCAAGCAGAACTGAGCTGAAATTCTTTTTTTTACATACTTAAGTATATGTTCTGCATTTAAAGTTTTCTTGAAAACTAATTGATGCAATAAATAAAAAAAAAAGAGGAAAACAGTAGCGCAAGCGAGCGAGGACAAGAGTGAGAGTACACATTTAGGTGTCAAGAAACGTAAGAAAAACGCAGATCTTGTGAATATGGCAAGTGCAGGCAACAGAGGAAATCCGAGAGGAAGATGTGAAGGAAGAATCATAAATGCTACCAAGATTTCAAGCAGATGAGGAAAGGAGGAGAGAAAAGGGATGAATAGAGATAGAGGCTGAGCAGAGGGCACCAGCGGCAGAAAAAACAGGCCTAAGGTTTCTGGGAAGTTAGGAGTCTGAAAACAAACTCACACAGCCAGTTTATCGATTGATTGATTGATTGATTGATTGATTGGTTATTTATAATGCGCCCACACACAAGTGTTTCAAGGCGCAACCAGGCAGGGAGGGGGCAAAACAGGAGCGAACAAGACAAGCGATCTTACTAGGCCTAGTATCATTTAGATTGTGCAAGTGCGCAGACAAGAAGTGCAGGGGAGAGGAAGGGGGAGAAGTGCACCCAGTGAAACAGGGCCCTGGGTTAAGTGCAGGAAGGCAGAACCTCCAAGGGGAACATGCCTAGGCAGTGCAAGGAAGGCCAGGTGGCAATGCAGGGGGACCCGAAGTCAACTGCTAGGGACTGGTCAGGGGGGTGGGGGGCGGGGCATGTGTCCTATATGATTAAGAGGAGCACCAGGCAGGAAATCAACGCAACAGCAGAAGAAGCAAGGGATAGCAGAGGGAGGGCAGAGAGAAAAGAAAAAAAAAGGTGGGGAAAGGTTAGCAGGGGAGGGGCAGAGAGAAGGAAGAGAAGAAAAGGAAGGTCTTGAGGAGCTTCTGGAACTTAAAGAGGTCCAGCTCAAGGCGGAGAGTGGCAGGGAGCCCATTCCAGAGGGAGGCACCTCCAGAGGAAAGAGATCTATTCTTCATTGCAGTGCAAGAAAACACACAGATAACACCTCATTTCCACCCTAGGAGTCCCCGCTTCTAGCCTGAACATCCCGTCTCCATATGGCCATGGGCTATACCCCTCCATATTTCATGTGACGGCGCCTCATGGGTCCTGCCACCCCTAAACACAATGCACCATGGGGTTTCTCTCCTGCTTTCTATTGCCAGCAGGTCCCTCGCTTGCGTCTCTATTGCAAAAAACATGGCCTCACATTGTATTCTACCGGCCTAGGTCCCTTTTCTACTACACTATATTATGTCAGTTCAGAACGTGCATGGCATGTCATTTGTTTCACTTTAGGTGCACTTGGTGGCTTCCCTATATGCTGTTTGAAAGGTCCCTTTTTCTACATCATACATGGCTAGTAATCCACGTACCTGGTTAAGTATTTCTGCCAAGAGCATAACATGTGCATTCTGGAAGGGGCGTGACACTGTGGATGTTCCGTTAAATGGAATTTCATGAGTTATATTTACCTGGCTAACTATTAGCTGGGTAGAAAATGCCATGCTCCCTTTTTTCGAGTGTTCAGAGTTTCATGTGTAAGGGTTCCATTTGCCTAGATACAACTGTCATTTGAACTAAACAATTCCTTGCCATCCAAGGAAAGCACTCATTCCACGCTTTCCCAATATACCTTATTACTGTAAGGAAGGCATGGTATCAAACAGGGAAGTCAAAAACAAATGATCACAGTTCAAGGGTGTTTATTGAACTTTAAATGGGTTGATTGAATGCCTATCTAACACAAAATCTTAGGATGGGAACAAGCTACGACCATCAAATAATAATAATACATTCCTAGTGGTGCCTTGTCAAAATAAAAGGGCCTAAACTAATAAACCTATTGCCAATCATTACTTCTAAATACAAAATGGTGTGGAATAACAATGTATGAAAAAGAAAAGGGTTCAAGAAATGATGTCAGGATAGTTGAGCAGTTGGCTTCCCTTCCCCATGTTTTCAGCACGGGCAAAGCAGCACGTGCTGGCTTCCACACACTCTAGCTTCTTGCCCACAAAGTAGGCATCAGGGCCTTCTGCCAAAGTCTCTATCTCTCGCAACAACAGTCTCTTAATGCAGAGGGCCTGATGCAGCAAACAAAACACAAAAGTTCCTTTCCTTGTCAGGATTCTCACATTCATAAGTTCAAGATTGGCCTCCCTCTGCCAGGCCCAGACCACGAGTCCCCCTCGTCCAGGCTCAGACTCCTTTTCTACAATGTTCACAATTCACAATTTGGTCTCCCTGATCCGAGCTCAGACCATTTTTCTACAGTGTTCACAATTCACAATTTGATCTCCCTCATCTGGGCTCAGACCATGGATTCCCCTCTTCCGGGCTCAGATCCTCTTGATATTCGAATTGAATACTTTCGAATGTGAAATGTGCTTTGCTTAAACCGTTGAAGGACCACCTCGAATCACTTTACACAATTATACTTCACCTCAATCTTCTACTTTCATTTCTCTTGTCTGGATATCGTAAGAGACCTGGATTGAGCACATTCATGGTGCCGGACCACTCTGCCAACGGTATCTTCACAATTCTTCTTAAGTTCAAACCATCATCAGAAATGTAGCTTTATCTTGCGTCTCTCATCACACGCATTTAACACTGTTTGTTCGTTTTACAATGTGTTACGCTCATCTTAGCTCTGCAGGAGTGCCCGGAACCTCTCACCATATGCTGGACCCGTTTCTGGACCCTCTGGGCACGGGGATGGGGTTATTCCTACGAATGAAGACACAGGAATGAATGTTATAGGCCTACAGTGCTGTTGAGCAGTCTTCCCTTTCCCGCCCAGCACCCCGTGTTCCCAGAATAATGTATATGTCTGGCTCACCGTGTATATATTGAAGGATGGCTTTCCGTCCTGCTTTTATCTTCAGCAGGGGCGCTATCTGTGATAGGTGAAATCAGTTCACTGATCTGCAATTCCAAGCCCAGGTCTGCTGCGGTGTTGGAGAACTGTTCTTTGTGTGTTAAGTAGTTGTGAGCACTTCTTCTCTATTCTCTGTGCCTGTTGATTTAAAATGTCTATCTCTTCCCAGCGCTTGTTATGAACTGCTGGTTCTTGCTTTTCGTTTTCCTGTTTTAGCGCTTTCTTCAGCTTCGTGCTTGCTTATTGTCCTTTCACGTGCTTTATATTATCTGCTTTAATATGCTGCTTCCTGCTGCTTGCTAAGATGCATGCACTGCCTTCTATCGCTTTGTATTGCTTTCCTGCTAAATGCACGTGCCACCTTCTATTGCTTGTGTTGCTTACTGTCTTTTCTTGTCCTTTCCTTCTCAGGTGTCTGCCGGAGGTGCGGAGGCGGGAGCAGAGCGGGTCACAGCAGTTGGTTTGCCATTTCGGAGGGCTGCGGGATGAAGAGCTGCAGTGGGCACAGCTGGCTCGTCAGTTTTCAGCCGCGTAAGTATTCTTGTGATTCTGATGACCGCGATTAGTTTGCAGGAGCGGCGGGGAGCGATGAACTGGATGTCTTCGTGTAAGTATCTCAGAGCTCGTAGGAGCCGGGCCAGTGAGCGTTACGCAGCCTTGAGCAGAGCAATGCGAAGCAAGGTTGCCTGCTAGGGCGTGGCCTTTCATACCTTGCCACTCCCAGCAGCTAGTCTGCAACAAGTGGAACTCTAATGGGGCTGACTCCCACCATATTGAAGGTACTGACAAGGATCCCTTACAATGGTTTTCTAATGGGCATGTGTTTGGTGCCAGGTGCACCAGGCCATGGTTCAGCTGGGCCCTTTCCTAGTTGTGTGTGGGATGAGTGGATGATATGAAAGGGGGTAATTTGGGTGTTCTAACCCTGTGTACCCTGTGGTTGTGACACAATGTTGCCGCTTGCAACCTTGACTTCAACACAGACTGGTCTGGCATCGGTCTACCCAACACATCGGCTTTGTTGTTCTCTGTTGATTCTTTGTTCTTGGAGCCAAGGACAGTACCAAGGTGTCTGCAACTCCTCCCGCCTTGGTTAGTTATGCGCGAGGGCCCTCGATATCTTTGACACACAATGCAGGATTCTTCAGCCTGGTTTCTGGTTCTTACGCTTTCTGCCTTGAAGGTCTCTTGACAGTAAGGGCTTCCTGCCGAAAAAGTCAAGGGGGTTGCCCTTCTAACGAACCTCTTCTGCCTTGCCGTCTTTTTCCTCTCGTTCAGATGCTGACTCGAAACTGCTGTACCTCTGTGTGCTTTGCCTCGCTCAGAGTGTGCTCTCATGCGCTGCCTTTTATCCATGTGGGGAAGTGTAATGGAAGTCAGCTGTGAGTGATTGTCGACAATTGCCTGACTTTGTCTGACCATAGTATTGGGACATATCAGGTATACGGCTCAGGTCTGAGTCTGTTTTCTTTCAGAGTGGGCTGTCTATGTAAAAGTGTTCATGCAGGAAAAGGGGTGGGGGGTGGGTTTCTAAATATCCCATCAAGTAGGATGGGGAAAAAGTGTTACAGGGAGAAGGATACTGTGTTCCATCATCCGGCGTCCCACTCCCACTCCCCAAAGACCCCTCACAAAAGTGATCCTCCCGCACTGGTCCACCCCGAAGGTCTAGATCCAAAGGCGATGGCCATGCCTTGGCCACATGAGAGAGAGAGATCTGTGAGGGACTAGCGGGTGAGACACCTTCTGGTTTCTCACATTACCTACCATTGCTATCTGACCTGGCCTAGATATGCGGATACTGCAAAGGTGGAGGTTTCAAGAGCGAGCACAGCAAAGTGTTTCCAATTCTCCTGGGGCACCTATGACAAAAAGACTGTGTTCTATAGGAGTCTATTGGCCAAATGTCTCAATGAATAATCCAGTCCCAGAGGCATCCTGCTGAGGGTCTATGTAGTATCCGATAGATGGGTGCCCACTCCCTCTGAACTAGTCCATATACTGAAATGAGCACTCAGTATATTCACATCTACGCACTGTATAGCTCCACCAGTTTAACCACGGGAGTGCATCAAATGGTATTCCAGAGTAGTATTTCAGTGATTTCGACCAAGCTTGTTGCTCAATGCCATCATGGATTGTCTACAATTGATGGTTTTAAGAAGTAATGTACCTTCACGCATGCTATGTCCCATTCTGTTCATTCACCTGCAGATGTGCTATAGGCCAGCTCCCTGCTTGCTTCCCTACCCTCCCTCCCACTCCAGTCGGATCAGCTCTCCATCTGCCAATTTGACCAATGGCTTCTGGAACGCTTATCCCTCTGACCCCTATCAAACCCTTCTCCAACAGACAAGGCACCTCCCCCATATGGTTCCCCCAAGCTCTCAGAGCTCTCAAAGCCGAAAACCAATCCTGGAACACAGATTGGGGGGGAAATCCTTCACCACAGAATAGAACATCTTACGGCCAGCAAATCAAAGCTTACAGGGAAAAAAAATCGGCAAGTAAAGATATAACTTTTCTTGGAATAGAATTGCCAATGCCTCTAGCACCTACAAGGTACTCCAAAAGGTCACCTCAGAATTCAAGGCCCCTCTTTGTAACTCCCCCTCCCCATACCACACCCAAGCTCCCTGTGACTCTCTCTCTAACCACTTTCACAACATAGCCCAGGAAAAAATCCTCACCATTAGCTCTAAACTTGCATCGCTCCCACCCCACTCCCTTACATCCACCTCTGGCCTCTCACTTCCACCACTCGCCCGCCAGCACTTCTCTTCCTTCTCTCCTATCTTCCACCCTGAATTCCTAAAGCTACTAGCCAGCAGCCATCCCTCAGTATCCCCTTGAGATTCCTTCCCTCCTTCTCTTCTAAAAGAAATCCTCTCCTCTGCCTGCGCCGACAGCACTGCAAAATTGATCGTTAATACATCCCTCACTTCAGGCACTTTTCCAGCAGATTTCAAGACATCCAACATCAAACTCATGTTAAAAAAAACTCTCTCTTGAACCCCTTCTACTGGCCAACTACAGACCTATCTCAAACAACCAATTTATAGCCAAAGTCATTGACCAAACAGCCTACACCCAGTTATGCCTTTTCACAGAAACTAACTTCCTCCTCAACCCTGCTCAATCCAGCCTCAGACTTCTATGTGGAAATGAATCATGCCTAGTTTCATGCCTAGTTTCCATCTCGGATGATCTCAAAAGAACCTCAGACACAGAAGGTTGTGCTGCACTAATCCTTCTCGACCTCTTGGTGGCCTGTGACACCATTGACCACTGCATGTTCAAGAGCAGGCTCCACTCCCTAGGCATCAGGGATACAGCACTGAAGTGGATCTCCTCCTTCCTCTCCAACAAATCCCAAATAATACACATATCTCCCTTCTCCTCGAGTCAGTGCCCTGTCACCAACAGAGAACCACAGGGCACCTTTATCTCTCCCCTGCTCTTCAGCCTCTACTTGAGGCTCTTCCTCACTATCATCCACTCATAAGGTCTGTCTTGCAACAAACACGCAGATGACACCCAGATCAACTTCAGGATCCCAAATGACCCCTTCAACACCCCACCCGACCTCACTTCTTGCCTCACAGAAATCGATCACTGGATGATGGCTAACCACTTCCTTCTCAACCCGGGAAACTGAAATCCTGATCTGCGGTAAGGCTGCCCTCTTCCCTCAATCCACCCCTTTGCCCGTCCTCCATAGGCCCTCTCCCCTCTACCTCAAACACAGTAAAGACCCTTGGATACACCATGGACACAGAACTGACACTATCACTTCACATCAACTCAGTGTCAAAATCCTGCTATCTATGCCTACGCCTCCTCCAACGCATCTTTCCCTATTTGACCTTCCCACACAGAGTCGCTGCAATCATGACCATCATTCTCTCTCGCCTAGGCTATGCTAAAAGCCAATACCTGGGCACCACTGCATCTCATTTTGGAAAACTCCAGCAAGTCCAAAACACTGCTGTAAGGCTCCTTCGTGCTGTATGCCCCAGAGAACACATCGCACCTGCCCTCCATGTCCTCCACTGGCTACCGATTGGGAGTCGGTCCACCTTCAAGGATATGTACATCCCCCACCGTGCTCTGCACAACTCTGGCCTAGAATATCTACAACACAAGCTCAACCCCTACAAGCCCAACAGAAACCTGAGATCGTGCCCAGCTCTCCTCCTTGACATCCCTTTTGCCAAATCGACCAGAAAAGGGGGATCATCCTTCTCTGTCTGAGCACCCATCATATAAAACTCTTTCCCTATGAGCATCCACCGAATTGAGGATCACCTCACCTTTCGGAAGGCCCTCATGACTTGGCTCTTCCCTTCTGCATCTTGACAAACCTAGTCCACTTTCATGGGTGATCGATCACCCCCAGATAGGCAGGTGGGAGCTTCGTGAGTCACGGGAGGAGATGAGAAAACAGTACCGAGCACGCAAAGAAAGGATTCCAGTCTATCCACATGATGTGATCCACATTCACTCATCGCAACTACATACCTGCCATGACTGCCTGGTAGGTATCGCTCTCCATCTCAATGGACGAAAGCCCTACCCCTACTAGGGCACAGACACCCACCCGCATACACCTTGCAATAATCCACTTCTGGAATTCACATTGCACATCACATCTGCCACTAGAATGCAGCTAAGTACAACAAAACAATTTGGTCTAGCTGGCACATAGTCTGTCTCCTTGACTCGCATGTTCTCCTGACAGACCATCACTGCACCCATCCACTAGCCAGATCTTCATGGGTGGCTAGCAAGGTCTTAGCCACCCCTCCCTACCTTCTCACTGGCTAAAATGCCACCACACATTCTAAAATCCACTTATCACTTCTTATATCTTGGACTTTGGTCCTCCATGTGTGTTCACCCACAGCGCTTTGAGGCCATACCAATGGTATTAGGCGCTATACAAATGCGATATAACATAACATATGGGGAGACATGATTTTTGAACATTGTGTTAGTTTTGTGCAGCATTTATTTGTTGGGCAAACTGGCAATTGGAATGTTTGATATTGAAAGTGAAACTGGGAGGTTTTACATGATAACATGTACATTGTTTATACAAAAAAGTATAATGGTATAAGGTATATCTATTTTCTACTGCACATCAAAAATGGTTGAGAATAAAAAAGAGATAAAAGGTAAGGATTGTGACAGGACAGGACAGTTAACTTCAAGTTTACGTTTAATTTGAGAATTAAATGTCTAGATTTGTTCCAAAGCCATCAAGAAGGCAAAAGGAGCAATTTCAGCAAAAATTCACAAGCAACCAATGCACTGTTCTTGCAAAATGGTCCAGCATTATAAAAGCACAGATTACAGTGGAAAGAATTGTTTTTAATAATTTGCGTCACATCTTTAACTCAAAGTTCCCTGATGTCATAAATACTAACATAGCATAACACTAGTTAATTAAATTCACCAAACACAAGCAAATAATGAGGCCGAGTCAGTTCATGCAAATCTAGTCAGATTGTGCCCCTACCATCCAGCTTTCCACGCTGAGATAGAGTAGGACAGAAACATAGCAGTCACTGTCCAAGCAGAAGCTTTGCTGTGACAGATTGGGGGGAAAAGCTCTCATGACCCAGCAAGAAACACTCAGACCTTGAACTGTGCATGAACATTAGCAAAGACACAAATTACCATGAAAGCAAACCTTCAATAATTGTCCTCATGGTTTTCCTGAGTTGAACAGTGGTTTCTACATACGCTTCCCTGGTACCAAAAATCCAACACGTGCCCAGACGTATGAAAATAAATATCTCTGATAACATCCCACATACACTTTATAAGCAAATGTTTAAGCTTAACCCTAGCTGAATACATGTACGCAAACACCTATAACTAATAAAGCCAATACTGGTCCTGCAAATGCAGAAGGACCTTATATTATTTATTTTAATTTTTGTAAAGCGCCACACACCCATGGGTCTTCTCTCCCAGGCTGATATAAATTAGGAAACAAACATACTACTGACAGTCCTAGCAGCTGTGCGTGGTACTGTCAAGGACTCGACCCTGTCAGAGGGGGATGGGCACCCCTTACAACTTGGGTCATGAAGACTACCAGGGTGTTCACCAGAGCCAAACCTTCCCTAGAGCCGGGGTGAGGGAGTTTCGATGGCCCCATTCTTTGCCCCTCTTTATGTGCCTTGTTGTACGTTTAGCGGACCCTTATCCATCCCCCAATGCTTGCCATACTCCATTTCAGCCAGTGTTTTCTCTTTTCCGTTAGTGCCAGTGGCAAGTGGTAGCATGGGGGATAGGGGCGTCACCCTCTGAGTGCAGACACCTTGAGACCGTGTCTGACTGCACACTGCAGGATAGGTGCACTCAGCATGGGGCTGCTGGACTAGAACATTGTGATAAATTAATAAATAATTCTGCTGACATGGTCCTGGGCATGGAGCAGGCATGGCACGAAGGTTCTGGGGTGCGTCTTATTTCACGCATGTATCTCTTTGGGATCTGCGAGAGCTTGAAGGGCTCACGCAGATAGTGTAAATTACACAGTAGTATTTGAATCAGGTAGCTGGTGGGGCGCTAGAAGCGTGGCCCCACCAGTGAGATTTAATTCACACACAGTGCACTAACGTTAGTTGCTTTGGGAATGACTGTCAGTCACAGACATTGTTACATTTAATTGGCTGTTTAACAGCCAATGAAATCTCATATGCTGTGAGCGACACCGCTTGCAGGGATGCAGTGAAGCCTACGCGAGTTAGGACGGGGTTGTAACTAATCACTACTCTTGAGTGAACAAAGAAGTAAGCAGCTATGCAACCGCCTGGGGCCCAGACTCAACAAAGGAGGTAAGTTTGCAACAGTGAAGCGTGAATATAGCTTTCATGCCCCGGCGGCGTGGCGGACATGCGATTTAATGGCCCCTTGTGGGTGGGACCAGACTCATATGCAAATGGGTATTTGTCCTTTGTGGAGGGTGCAGTGAGCTAAAATGTGATTGTAGACCCTCCTGAGTCGAAGAAATTCCATAGAACAGGGTATTTGACCCATGTTCGTTCTCAGTTGAGGGGCTTTCAGAAGCGTTATACAAGAGTGTAGTTGTTTCTTTATTTTCCCTATCTTGTAATGGAAAACTGGAAGTAACGGAATTATACATAGTAGGGGTAAAGGGTCTCGAGCTGCCAGCACGGACGGTAGGGACGCCTGGGCTAGGGAGATGGGAAGCCCATGGGAGATGAGAGGAGGGTGCCCCCTAGTGTGCCCCATTTCAACCACATAATCATCAAGCTTCTGCATCATTTGAGTTTTACCAAATAAAAACCTTTGAACCATCCTCTGGAGTCTGGGTCCTCTGGACACATTGGGAACAAAAAGCCCTCTGTCCCAGCAAAGGATATATGGATCCAGACCCAAAGCTAAATATTAGCATATGCACAAACTACAAGGAAATAAATCTTTCAATATTTATCATCATAATTTCCCAGAGTGCAACATGGTTCCTACACAAGGCTCCCAGGGACCAGGATGGAAGCCAACATGTGCCCAAACAACTGAGCCTGAAGCTCTACAGAAATACTCCCTGCAACATGGAATACATATGTATGACATATAATTGCGAAGTGAGATGAAGGAAGGAATATGGGATGAAATAAGCTACCGAGACTTTCTGTGAGATTTCATCGAAGCAAATGACTGAATGATTTGATCAAAGGCCACTGTGCGAGCCGCATCTCTCAATACCGAGGAAGCCTGGATTGAAACGTATTTCCTGCCCCGTTGTTGATCTTAAGTGACTTGTGATCAACTTCAGTCTAAAACTGTGTTCTGCAGAAACACTACTTGTGCTCTGAAACACTTGTGTACGAGCGCGATAGAAATAAAATATCAATATTAATATCAATAACCGGGACAATTCTGCACACAATAGGAATGATTGGAAAACCAATCTGCATATCACTTGCCATTAGCAATGTCAGCACGCCATTTAATGTAACTGCTTATTGTCAGAGAATACGTCCCTGTACGTAGAGGGATACTCACCCACTGCGTCAGACACAGAGACATCGCCTTCATGAAATGAAACTAACTCTTTAAATACCTTTGGATTAGCTGACTATTAAAGTGTTTAAGATCCAGAACGGAAAACGTGTGCATGGTTTTCTGAAATCTCGAAAACCTCACCGTCATCTGAGTGACAAAAGCGTCAAAAACAAGAACATAGAAGCCGAGGCGTTGCTAGTGGGAGGGCTTAGGGGGGTATAGCCAGGGACGTCATTTCACCAAAATGCCAGGTGTAGCGGAAGTGACATCACATGACCTTTTAACCCTAATGACATCACAAGAAGTGATGTAATTTGACCCCCTAACCTCGAAATGACATCACGAGAAGCGATGGAACACGACCTTTCACACCTTGACAAAACAGGAAGGGGCATCACATATTGTTCCTAAGTACACTATGAGAAATATGGTTGCGATATCACTATAATGTTATATACATTTCAGAGAAGAATGGATCACCATATATATCGTCAATATCAGTGTGTATAGGACCATATTACCAAATGACTGTGAATGCAAGCAGACGTTCAAGGTCAAATGAGAATGATATGTTATTTAAACAATATGAACCGAGCGGCGGGGGCATTACCGACTCAGGTAATGCCCCGGGGCCCATAGTTATAGGCCCGAGCGAAGCGAGCGCGCAAGGGTTATATTGCTATTAGTACCCAGACCCGCAATATCTGCGTGACCATGGCAATAAAAGCATTTTTTTCTGTCCCGAAACGCTGCAGCGTTTCGGGACAGAAAAAAAAAAGAAATGACCAACATAATGGCCACCGGGAAAGGGAAAACGGAGTCCGTTTTCCCTTTCCATGGCGGCCATCGGGAGCGGACGCGCTGGGAACACAAGTGTTCCCAGCGCGTCCGCTCCCGAAAAAGGACCAAAAAGAAGATAAGTGGGGTTGGGAGAGCGGGAGGGGGAAGGAAAAAAAAAAAGGAAAAGAAAAAAAAAAAAAATTACCTGCGTCCCCGGCGAGGGACGATGCAAGCCTCCAGCCGTTGTGGATGCGTGGAGCGGATAGGGCCCCGCTCCGAGTCTCCACACGGCTGGAGGCTACCATCATCCCCCGCTGGGGACGCAGGAGCAAGAAGGTAAGTGGGGGTGGGAGAGCGGGAGGGAGGAAAGGGAATAATAAAAAAAAAAAAGCCTTACCCGAGTCTCCAGCGGGGGGCGAAGACAGCCTCTCAGCCGCAGGGAGGCTCGGAACGGGGATGGCCCCACTTCCAGCCTCCTCATTGGCTGAGGGGCTGCCACGCCCCCCACCGAGGACAGGGCGGCTGGAATCCCGGCCGAGAATCGAAGGATTCGCGGCCGGGTGAGGACCAGGCGAGAGCCAATCAGAATGCGTGTTGCATTCTGCTTGACTCTCAACGGGTACTAATATATAGCACTTCCGCTTAAGCGCTTATAGATACAAGATGACCCAACCTGTGTTGGTTCTCATTTATCAACCTCAGAAGGGTCCAAGGCTGAGTTGAGGTGTTTACGAACAGGCTAAATCCGTGACTCACCGCCTGAAGTGTGCCTGGAAATAAACCTTTATGAGTCTGGCAATTATTGGATAGAATTCCAGAAAGACAAATTATATGTTATTCCTATTCTTTCTTATTTAGCGTCGTTTTTTTGAGAGGCCTGAACAAGAAAGTCAGCCACTCCAAAAATAAAGAGCCACATGACACTGGCCCATTAACTTACATTTAAAAAAAAAAATAAAGAAAAAAAAAGTAAAAAATAAATCTTTTTTCTAGGGGTAGAGGGCCTGCAAGCAGGCTGAAGGGAGCTTGTGTTTGATTATTGCCACCAGGGAACTGATTCAACAAGCATATCGACATAATACAAAATGAATGCCTGCAAGATTTTGAATCAGCAAATTAGGTTGCTTATTCTGATTTCATTAATTACTTGCAACATTCTGACTCATTAAAATTAAGGTATGTTGTTCTGTGTTCAAATGACCCCAAGTACTAGCGTACCGAGCAGGAGGCCAGAACCGGACATTTGTCAGTGGGCCGACACTCCCTTTTGGCACTTCAAAGAGGGTCCCCAACAGGAAAGGAGTCCCACTGGCAGGACAATGTGTGCCGAGCAATTCTTGCTCAGCACGCATATTGTCCTGGCAGCAGGACACCTTACCCTGTCCGAATGGTAGCGGTGTCCCGCTGCCAGGACAATGTCCCAAAGAGCTCCAGGAAGCAGAGGGTCCTCACGTTTCTCTGTGTCAACAGAGCATTAACTGTGAGACATTAGGCACTGATGAGAGGGAGGGGGCGACTATTAGCAGGGGCTTTTGTCCCTTTAGAAATGTGTATGGGAGGGAGTGATCAGAAGTGAGAAGGGTGCATAATGTTGCATGCTTTATAAAATAATGAATATGGCTTTAAAACCCAAGGGCGGTGCGTTAAGATCAAGTTAATCTGCATGATACTTTTGTGACTTTGCATGCAGGATGGGGAGAATAAAACTAAAGCCATACTCTCATTCCTCAACACATTTCTCTGACAATGTATATAGTGTACAGTTAGTCTACTATGAAAGACTAGCTTATTATGTAATGTGGGTTGCTTCCAAGGCACTGCTATAATTATTTAAGAACATGAAAGTAAAGCAAAACTTCATAAATATCTATATCAACTAAACCTGGGAAGATGTGCACAGGCGCTTAAATTGTCCACATCCCAGTTTCATCATTTAACCAAAGTGGGTGATCCTGGGCAATCCATTTAATCACATTGGACGTCATTATGACTGTGCCGGTCCGGTAACAATGGTGAAGGTAAGCCTACCGGCACCGTTGTTACCGGACCAGCACAGTATGACTCTGCGGGCGCATTGCCATTCCGCCCGCCAGGGTCGGACCTGCCGGGTGGGATGGCACCTGCTCACAGATTCTCACGGTAGCACCGGCACCATTGTTAAAGGTGCCGGTGCTCCCGTGTCCCCATTGCCATGGAGTCCTACGGGACTCAATGGGACTGGGGACTAACAAAATTACCGGCGCCTGACTTTCCAGCTGCCATGGTTGTAATACCCCGGTGTTACCAGGAAGTCAGGCACCAGTAATTTATTTCGGGTCTGGCGTCAAACCCGCTGGTATCACCGGCAGGGTTAACACCAGACCCATAATGTGGCCCAATGTGTCTTATCTGAAACTCTGTATGTGATTCTGATTCACTTCAAAGCTTATGTTAATATATCATGCTATTATAATAAAAAAGCCTGGTGCCTATAGAGTTGCTCCATATATAACAATAGTGTATTTTAGGTAATGTGCACCACAAACTTATTTGCCACTTGGCTTACTTATGGCAACTTATTCTAAAGTCACTTCCATGGTGCCTCCACGTATCAAAGACTGATGATGCGCCTTGCAATGTCCTTTTTTGTGAAGTCACTTCTGCTGGTGCAATCCATATGCAAATTAAAATGTTTCCATATATTTTGCCCCAGAGAGCCTGGACAGAGCTCTAATAGATGGCTTTCCTGCATCTGCAATGATCCTGCAGTTTTATGTGTAAAAATGCCCTCTGCCACTAATTTTACCAAAAAAGTACATTGGTGCAGGTGTGGGCGGTTTGGGTGTGTGAATGAGACTATTACACGCACTGCATTTCGTGGCTCTCCTCAACCCCTCTGCCCCCCCTCTTGCAATCCTAAATTCACCCCTGACCCCAGATGTGATTGTCCAAATTTGACCCCTCACTAGGGTCAGCCCGCAACCCAGCCCTCCAGCAAACATACACGCAGCTGAGCTCAGATCTGCATTATGTAATGAGACAGTGCAAGCCTGGCTGGGTACCTCAGCCAGGCTCACGCTGTCCAATTACATGATCAATTAATGCGGCAGCCACAATACGGCCTCCTGCCCCTCCCACCAAAAGATGGGGAGGACAAAAAGGCATGCCACAAAAGGTGGGGGGACTTGTGCCCCCCTATAATTACACCCATGTCGCCACTTCAGTCTGAGGCAAGTCGGCTCGAGGAAGAGAGATTTATGATCACAGAAGCCCACCGCTTTACAGCCACATTTCCAAAAGTGAGAAGTGGTTAGCTTACATGAAATGCAGAGTTCAGGCCAGTGAAATAAACTGTGCAGCATCGCGCTTTAAACTGTGAAGTCATTCTTTGACATTGTTTATTGATTTTAGGGCAGAAGAAACAATGGAATACACACTTTCACAAAAGGGGAGGAATGCAGTTGGTCTACTAACCCTTTCAGGAGGTCACCCCCTGAACTCCTGGCCCCCTCTCTTCGTCATCCTCATCGCCTCTTGGCAATGGTATACTTTTCTAAACAGAATGTAGAATGACATTATTTGCTGTAGAACAACATTATGTGCCACTATTATTCAATTTCTGCATTATTTTTTAGGTCTCTGTTTCCGTGCACAACGTTTTGGGGAGCAGTCATATCTCTGGCTATCGTTCAAGGCCCTTGCTTCACTCTGGGCTTTTAAATGGTAGGCGTGTCATTACCAGCCGGTAGGGCCCACCATTGATGGCATAGTTGCAGCATACCGATAAGTGATTTGTGGTTAGATTTATCTGACTGCTTAGGGCAGTTGCAATTTTAGTGGGGTAGTCCCCCGTTTCAAACACGGCAGTACCCCCAAAAGAAGATAAGGCACCAACCAGCTCTGCATACACCTCTCAAACTCTAACCAACCACAACCCTAAAGCACAGCAAACCGCACAAACTTCACTGCACAACAGAACACGACGGCTACGGACCGAAAAGCATACCTAAACTGAGTGTACGGTGCTAACCGAACTGAAGCTGCCAACAGCACATCACTGCTCTCTTGCACTTTTCCCGCTCGGTGCCACTAACTCACCTCCCCCCCCACCTCCTTTCCTTTTGAGATCCACCAGAGCACCAGGGGACCACTGCGGTGGTGATAGTGTGCGTTAAAAATATCCTTTAACATTAACAGCTCAAACCAATGGCGGTTACTCATTGGGGGGAAAGGGTGCATGGCCAACCCACAGAAGGCTGGGTTTCCCAGGCCTGCATCATGAATTCCCGTGCTGTGGAGCTCTGGAGATGAGAGTCCAAAAGGGCACAAAATGTGGTGAACCAAATAATTCAGAAGGGTGGAAAGCCTGTGTAGTTGATGCAATGAGCGATGGTGTCAGTGTTGCAGTCCATGCATGGAAGCCCCACCTCTGCCTCCCTCCCATTTGCTACAGTGGGCAGAACCTTCCTTGCTGGGGTGCAGAGAATGGAACGAGCACAGGTGAGAGTCCTTGACCGTACCCTTCTCACTCTTTCTCATTATGCACGGTACGCTGTCCCCATTCCCTGAACAGGTGCTGCGCGAAGAGTGCTGATGTGATGATGAGGTGAGTGATGTGAGGGGAGCTTGCAGGCCCCCTCCTCATCTGAGCCAGAAACATCCTCCACAATGGCTGCCTGGAATGTAGATGCCCCAGAAACCCTTGAGTAGCAAAAATGGTCAGTCAGTCAGACAGTGATACTTTATATCAGCAAATCCACCATTAAAAGTTTACATAAAGAGAAAACACAGATTTAAAACGTACAAGCAAATAAATAACAATAAATAAAGAACAAATTCTACATATCCAAATTCGGTAAAGTGCCAGTAGTGCATATATAGCAGTGAAAAGTCCCAGTTCATAAGAAGACATATTCATAGCAGCACCAAAAGGTCCTTTGTAGACTCGACGGCGCGTATGAGATATGTTTACCAGGTCCATCCAGCCAGTGCAGTATCCACCATTAAAACACAAAAAGAGCAACTCAACGTTGAGCAAAACCCTTATTTCTGGAGAAGGGGAATCACTGCTGTCGCTCTGATGTGGGTGTGCGCTGGGCAGAAAAATATAAAATGCAATAGGTCTTCCTTAACAGCACCACAAAAGCAGGCATGAGTTAACAGCAGTGATACCGAACCACATAGGCGTAGCCTCTCTGAGGGCTAGGCAATTAAACCTTACTCGGGTGAAGAGAAACCGTTCATGGATGGTCAGACCAGGTCAAGCACTGCTGAAGAGTGGTGGCAGAAATAGCTGCATTCCTCCGATTAGAAGGTTTTGGTGCACTCTTTTTTCTGGTGCCCTCTTTGAGTAGAGCAGCAATTGATTTCTTCGATGAGTTACCCTCAGTGCGGTCAGGAGATTGCTTTGCTTAAAGTGATCTTGGGCATTTATTCTGATACGACCAAGGTATGGCCATTGCGGATCTGTTATCTAACAATGCACTGATTAAGAAGTGAGTTAGGGTTGCTTGTGGGTTACCCCAAACTCTTGGGCAGTGCAAGATAGGTTGCAACGATAGGTCATCGATAAAACTGGTCCCAGGTTCTTGGTGCACCGCATAATTACATGCAGATTCTGGGAGTCCTAAAACTTTCTTTAAAAAGCAGTTTTCAGTAATCTGCAATGAGGATAAATTCCTAAACCCCCAGAGCAAAAGCCCATAGTTCGCCACTGACAACGTTTGTTTTTTTAATATATTTCAAGTGCCATATTCAGCGGTTGCAATCTCCACATTTTAGAGAAACGAAATGCCACACCAATGGGATGTTTCATTTGACTGGTTAGCCTCCCCAAATGGCTAGCACCCGATAATTTTCTGTTCAAGCATGTACCCAAGTAGTCGAATTCCCAAAACTCTGGTATAGTGGAAGCCTTACACCCGATTATTTGAGTTTTCATTTATTTCCGTGGTCTGTGGCAGACCAGAACAGCTTGATTTAGAGGGGTTAACCTCTATATCTAAACATCTCATAAAATGAGGAAATTCATTGAGTGTCTGCAGAGCCATGGGAGTGTGTGCAATTAAAACCGTATCATCAGAATAAGTGGGAAACCTCTTGCTTCCGATTTTGGGGGGCATCAGTTACCAATTGAATTAGAGTCCTCTGAAGATCATTGATATAAAGGGAAAAGAGCAGGGGTGCCAAATCGCCATGCAGTTTTACCCCTGTGGCAATCGGAAACTAAGGAGTACAGCGTCTCGCTCTGCTGAGTCTCACACAAGCCTCGGTATCCTTATGGAAGTTCCCTAATACATTAGGGCAATTAAGTTGAGTTAATTGATCACATAACTTGTATTGAAGTCAGTAGATAAGTCCATGAACGCTAAATTTTTATGTTTATTTGTTTATAGTGCGCCGGAGCCCGCAGACATCAGGGAGCAATAAATCACTTCTTGAATAATAAACAGGGAATTAGCCACTATTAGGTATAGGTTCGATGCCTGTTCTAGAGTTCCCAGCCATGCCCTAAACCCCAGTTGGATGTCAGAAAGAAAATTCGTTTCTTCCACACACTGTTCAATTGTGCCTATTAATCGTATATTTAAAAGTGAAATTGGCCTGTAGGCCTGTTTCCCTTTTTGAAAATTGTGTGTGTGAGTGCATGTTTCCACTTGTTTGGGCTCTGTCCCTTCTTCACTAGGGCGTTGAATCCAATAGTAAACTTTGGAGCCCAAAGTTCCGGAAGGTTTTTTATAAAGACCCGAAGGGATTCCATCAACCCGGGCAACGTTCAGGCGCTTGCTTGCTAATAGCGCCTAGGATTTTCGCCACTGAAAATACCAGACTGCGAGGGTTGGAGTCAGTCGGGAGAGACCGTGGCTCATTTCAAGTGGGATTATATGATCTACAGGTACAAATGTGTACCAAACCTAAAGAGTTCTACCATATCTAAATAAAAAAATGGGTCCCTTCCACATTGCGAATACATATGCAAATTTGGGTGGGCTCCGCCACCTGCCAGGTCAATGTTCAAAGTCTTACATGATGACCCCAAGTTCGTAACCTGTAACCTTATGCATCTTTTTTTGTCTGCAGTACATGCGATTTCTGCTAAAGCGTTTCATTTCAAAAGTCGGATGAGCAACAGACTAACTACTGAACGGTAGGAGAAATAACTGACCATTGCAGACCGAAACTCAGACAAATAAATAGAAGAGGGTCAGGAGAGAGAGACACACACAGGAAGACAAAGAGAGAAAGAGACAGAGTTAAGTGTCCAAAGAGCTACACTGTTGCAATGTACTTTGCCGTACATTCAATGTGACGCTTTTACTTCTCCATATCTTTATTTCTCCTGTCTTTCCCTGCTCCTGGCACTCACTTGGTCATTACAGGGGGAGATGTCCGGTACCCCTTTTTTTCTACCCAATATTCCTTCCCACTGCTCCCCCTTTACCCCAACAATAACCTTCAGCTAACCATAACCAAATGCATTGCCACCTTCACAATGTGAAGATGTAGAGGAAGCAAAGGCACGAAGGAGTAAATGCATCACAGAGTAAATGTCTGGCCAAGTGAATGTAGACGAGGTAAGTGCAGACAAAGGTTTCTGGGCAAAGTAAAGGGGGAAACCATTAAAACGTATTAAAGGCCATTTAATATTTTATAAGGCAAATGTGCAAAATCACCAACAATGGACCTCATATGTTTGGTGGTATCACGCCGGTATATCCGGCGGAATACCACCAAATGGTCATACCGTTATCAGCACCTGGTCTGCAGAATTACCGGCAGATTACCTGTGCAGGCAAGGGTAGGTTAATCCCCATTCCATGGAGTCCAATGGACTCCATGGGGGGGGATTGCCTGTATTACCGGCACCGCTAATACTGGTGCCGGTAATACCGGCTGTTTTTTGCCAGTGGGGTGCCTGACTTACTTCCAGCTCTTAGCTGAAGGTAAATCAGGCCACACCACTGGCAAACTTGGAGTTTGCCAGTCCGGAAACCTGGCGGTAAACGGATTTACCGGCAAGTTAATTCCAGACCGGCAAATTTATCATGAGGCCCACGTAAAGAACAGCCTTAGCCCTTTAGCAATTGTCCAACCAGAGTCACATTTAAGTAAGTGGTTTCACTTATTTAGCAGAGGTCTAAGTCAATATGAAAAGGTCTCCCACAGCCTAACATAGGATAAAGTAAATAGGCAAATGTGATTATTTTCATATGAATGGATAACAGACCAGGTGGGCAGCAGCTCCAAATATGGGTAATCAGAGAGACCCCACAGCAATTTCTAACATCTAAGTTCCACCACCAAAAACGAGGCCAGGGATGGCTAAAGGTTAGATCTTCAAGCCTTATGGAAATGTACACCGACTGCGGGGGTGGAGAAAAAGGTATGCAAGCATGCACAGAGACCCCCCCCCAAGAGAAACCATCAACTCCAGGTACATCAGGTGACCTGGGGAAGACTACTCAGGGTGATGGGTGCAGAGAGGAAGGCCCAGTGGGGTGCAGCTGCAGAGGTGAGTTTCCAGTTATGGAGTTTGCGAAGCTAGTGATAGTGATTCTGGGCTCCCTTTAAGGACTCAGTCATGTAAAGGTGCATGTAGTTGAACATGAGGATCCCAGTGAAGAAAAGCTGTTGCATGCAGTCCCCTGATGCTGCAGAAGGCGGACGCATGTGTTTGCATTGGTGCTAAAACACAGTTAAAAATGTCATTCATAAACCATTGCTCCCCAGAATATCACTCCTCTTTTACTGGCTTTTGAAAGCCTTCATAGCATATCATCCTACATTGCCCTTATGCAAGTAGCACACCTGTTTTCTACGTTTTAGTTTTGTAATTATGTGACGCTCTAAGCACTGCCTATTAGCCAAAACTATTGTCACAAGAACTGAAAAAAGAGGAGAGATAAAATGTGATGTCGAGCACCCAGCCTGTCTGTGTTTGGTTATCTAGCCACACATTGACTTCCCATTGTCATGCTAGTCATTATGGTTATGTCCACCCATTACCTGCCCCTCTCCACCTAAAGCACGCACACCTGGGATCTCTTTGAGCTGGCTCTGTGTTTTCTGAGCAGCCTTCTGAAAGGTAATGGCTTAAATATAGCTATAAATCAGTTTCTGATGTAACAGAAATGTCTTCAAGAAGTATGCCTTCAGACACTTGATTTACAAGCAGTATGTGTGTCCTTGCATCTGTTCTTTGCAGTGAATTTGTGTTAAAAGGGATTGTTAAGGCTAACCGTTGTGGCTATACAATAGGCATTAGATAGGAATTAGTCAGGCACTACCATGATATGCTCAGGTACTAACAGTGTTTGCCAGTTTCTGTCAGTTTATGGCAAGGTAGTACCATTATGGCAGTGCCTGAAAAAGCCAATAACATGCCTACATATTGCTTGTTAGTGCCAGGTTATTCTGGGCACCTTCTCCTCCCTTACATCTTTCTCCAACTTCTCCCCCTGGCTCTTTAACACATACCTTACTCCACTGGCACTCATCACTTCCACCTTTTCCCCTAACTACAGTGCTACGCCAATGGCACACAACTCTTCTTCAAACTTCCCGCCAACACTCTTACTTCTTCCGTCATCCTGGATTGCTTATCTGCCATCCAGTCCTGGTGCACTTCCAACAATTGGTAGAGGAGGAGCCAAATTACTCTACCGGAAGTCCCGCCACCATCTTGCATATATGTTGGATACCGGAGATTCCGACATGTGCAACACCAATAATGGTACCTATTCCACAAAGGATCCTTGAAGCAAGATATCCATTGAGAAAGCCCTACATGATGCACCCGCGGAGAAATGACAGTCTTTTAACGGAAAGTCTCAAAGAATTGTGAAATAACAATGGCAAGAGACTGTTGACGTCACATGAAGCAGGGAGCAAGTAAACTAAGTAATCATGAACGCTGGCTATACGTAGTGAATAGACTACTGGCGACGCGCCAATATATAAATATATGTGTGTGTGTGTGCATAGAATCTGGATGTTCTACGTCGTGTTTTAGCAAGCTTGGACCCCATGAACGAAAAGGGCTGAAAGTGTGGTGCAGCAAAGAAAGACGGCTGGCGATGAGGGAAGATTCGAGAAGGCTTGTCTGGCCCAGTGTCAAGGGTTGAGGCAGCCAAGAAACTGGTTACCTATTCGAGAAGATACAATGAACGTGAGAAGCCAGGCAAACTTCTGTTGAGGTGCAATGGAAAAACACTATGAGTGCCAAGTTTTTTCATTTAATAGTATTAAATGCGAAGAAGGAGCTATAACACATTGTCTCCTGTCACATGGTGTAGATGGAAATAGACTTTGGGCATGCCACATCGAGACCGAAGATAAGACTGTGCTCA
Source organism: Ambystoma mexicanum (assembly GCF_040938575.1). NCBI lineage: Eukaryota > Metazoa > Chordata > Amphibia > Caudata > Ambystomatidae > Ambystoma > Ambystoma mexicanum. Next base: position 1,421,675,998 of record NC_090923.1, read on the forward strand.
CACTCCCTTTTGTTCTCAGGCCATAGAAAGTATACCTAGATGTTCCCCTTAGTCCCATTACTACGCCGAGTAGGTTTTCTTATTTTGCCACATAGTATGACTACAATGATGAAGAATATTTGTTATATAAGATTGTTTTTATGTGATTTGTGCTGAGATTATGCTTTGCGATGTCGGCTGATGTCCGATGTACTCCCTGTTTTGGATAATTGCAATTAAAACAGCTACGTTTTGCCAACATCCTGAGTCGGTCTTATTTTTGGTGTCAGAGTAAATTCTGCTTCTGCATCCATCTACTAAATGGCTACCTTGCTTAAAGGGCCAACAGGTTCATATCTCTGCCTCAATGGCAGCAAGACTGAGATCCTTCCTATTGGGACCCTTGCTCCCTCCTTCTTCCCCTCACTCTGGCCTTCTTATATTGGTCCTCCCCGTTCTCTTTTATTTGAAGCCAGAAACCTTGGAGTCATCTTTGACTCCTCTCTCTCCTTCCTCCCTCACATTCAGGACATTGCAAAGAAGTCCCACTTTCAACTCTTACTTCTCAAAGGAATTCTCCCTTTTCTCTCTTTCCCCTAGAATCTCAGTGTGACCAGAGCCCTGGGTCTCTCTAGGCTAGACTACTGCAATAGCCTTCTCTTGAATCTACCCTCTTCCTCCCTGTGATTGCTACAGCTAATCTGGAATAGGGCACTGATACTTATCCTTGGCCTGAAGCCCAGGGACCACACCTCTCCAGCCCTAAAAACTCTTCATTGGCTCCTGGGTTGCTGCAAGGATCTAATTGAAATCCCTCTGCGTCATCCATAAGGCTGTCTGGGGCTGGTGACCACGCTATCTGCAACTTGCTCTTACTAAATACTCTCCCTCTAGACCTCTATGTTTCTCTAAATTTCTCTGTGTGTCAAGCGTTTTGCCAAACAGAGGGCCGGTGGCTGATCTCTTTCGTCAGCTGGCTCCCTCTTATGGAACAGCCTCCCCTTTCCTCTACGTCTTGAGCCGTACCTCCTCAAATTCCAGAAGCTCCTCAAGCCTTTCCTTTTCAACTCCTCCTTCCCTTGTTCCCTCCTCTTGTAACCGCACAGTTGCTGAGATTGGTGACCAGGGCCTGCCCACAGCATTTGCCTTGGCACCCACCGGCCTATACCACTGTATGCCTGCCCATACCCATTAATTGCAACTGAACGCCCCCTAGCACTTCCTACAATGAGCACTTACATCTCACTCACGCGCACAGGCACTCCAGCACTTACCTCCCACTCCCTCTTCCCCTCTCCTCCACTGCACTTGCACGCTTTGAATGCTCACAAGCCCTACTAGGTCTGTCTTTATCTTCCACTGTATTCATTGTTTTCAATCCCATGTTCCCTCCCTGTTGCCCTGTGGGTGCTTTGAAACACAATTTACTTGCTGTATAAGCGCATAACAAATGCACAATTAATAAAAAATAAATCAAATGTTCTCTTTCACTGCACGTTCATTGAAGTGAGCTAGTACATTTTGTTAATATAAGGTGGTAGATTGCCATCTTGTGGTTAAAATGTGAACAACGTGGAAGCCGAAAGAATTCACAGTTTCCCTGCAAATCAAGTCATTTTTAAAATTGTACTTCATGAAAGCATTTATTAGGTATCTTAATTAATAAAGTCAATTCATTTTGAAGGGAACACCCCTCAAAACCTCCTTCCCAACTAAGATACGTATGAAAGGTATGGCTGGAATGTGAATGGTGCGAGTGTTTCAGGGAATGACAGTTGGAGTCAGCCTACACTGTTATGGGGGCTGGTAGATGTTTACTCTATGCTTACATCAAACTTCAATACGCACCTGTAACCCACGATTGACAGAAGTAAACACACTTAAACTATCAGAGGCTCGAGTCTGTTATTGAAGAACGAACATTCCTACAATACCGCACCTTATTTTGCCTAATTGCTGTGCAAAACCTGATTCTATTCAGATTCAGTGCAAATTGGCTTTTTGGACACCCCCTCAGCATCCTCCACACGTCCACTTTGCATCAACGTCACTACCCTTACCATCATGCACACAACTCTTTTTGTCACAAGGGTAATGATGCAGGAATTTGTTTGGGGCTCGGTTTTGTTGAGCGCTGTAGGGCATATGATGCAACTGGCCATGAACAGTGTTTAGTTGACCCTGCAATGGCCTCCTGTCAATGAGGGTGCGACAAATGGCTTCTGCCCCTGTGAGCTGACTCCGCCTGGGGCCACGAGCAGCAGCAGTGCTACAAAAAGATGGCCCCTGGGGTGTCATGTGGCACAGGGAGCAGCAGTGCACACACCAGGTTTAGGGGGGGTCGTCTCTTCACAGGATGTGGAGAACTTCTGGGCTGGAGCAGATCAGCGTGTCCTACAAGAGACAGGTGGGCGCCAAAATAAGAGCAGGAAAATGAACCAGTCGTCCCACTGGTTAAAGGGAGGGAGACACCAGTGGTAAGCTTCCCTTGTTCAAAACAGACAGCCGAGGTATGCCTTACAGGAGTATGCTTTGGCAATGGCAGTTTTGGGAGGGCCTTCTTGGTGCTTCGTGTTCAAGTTTCAGTGGTCACCAAAGAAGGACTACAAAACGTGCACAGATATACACAGTGCTGTGCTGATGGTGACCCCCCAGATGCCCCATCAGGGAACATCCACTATTCAAACTTAGAGTTATCCAATCCTGGACAACAGGCTCAGAGACACTTTTGAAGTCAGTCAGGATGAGGATGTTCATTTGGGTGTTGGAGACCCGAAACCAGTGCTCACCAGTTCCCACAAAGTCACATGACAGTATGTGGGCATCCCTAACTCTGAACAGGAGGAAGAGAGCCAGCTAAAGCAGTGGCTCTTAGACACAGGGCATTAACAACAATATAGCAATTTACTAGTAGCCAGAAGGCACAATTGCAGTGAAAATGAAGGTGCACAGTAGTGCACCAGTAAAATATATTTAAAAAATGTACATTGCCACCAGCATGTCAGCTAGACACTGTCAAAAGCATAAAAAATACCTGTAAGCGAGAAAAAAAGAAATGCGGTGCAGTGTCCCCATGCACTAATAGCCATAAGGTAAGAAGTAGTGCAATCAACAACACCTGCCCAAGGACTAATCCCGGTGGACGCACAGACCGCAACTCATAGTACTGCGCTACTGTTAAAAGATGCCAGCCCAAATGCTGGCTAGCCACTGGTTCTTCAAATTATAAAATAGAATAAATAATGCTACACAAACGGCAAGAAGCGGGGGACAGATTGCCCCATAACGGCAGCCTAAGGTATTACCCTGGCTTGCCTCATGCAGTAAGATGCAATGGCAGGTGGGCTGTAAAAAGCACCTCACGTGTCAAAAGGCTTAGGAAAAACCAAAAAAGAGGCTGCAAATATGCCTCGGGTATCAAAGAATGAGGCTAAAAAGCACTAACAAGGAAAATGTTTCCTAACAAGGACCTTTCTTTTGTATGCTGCCAACTTCCGCTTTAAACTGTTGGCACGGCGGCCGACCGTATTTACCATACAGAGTCAGAGTTGGACAGAACCTTATTTCGGTTGCTATCCCAAAAAGGTACATCATAACACTCGACACAATCAATCAGAATTCATCAAGAACACGTCATACAATTTTACATGCATTATCAAAGGGTAAAATAGTAAAAACAGCATAAAAGTTCAAACGTTTGACCAAAAAAAAAAACATAGACATCTATCAGCAAATAATGTACGAAAACTTTAAAAAATTGGTTTTTTATACAAGGATAGCCTTTGAATATCCATCTCATTACAAATTCTATCCCATGGTCGCACCTTTATTTTACCCCTGCGCCAAGGTGTGTCGCCCTGAATATTAGCCTCTGTCAAATATTACTCAAATTAGTGCTCCGGAAGTGTGGCTGTTGAGCTGGGAGTTCTGATTCTCCTGCTGGAACGTTGCAGTCTGGATTCTTTCTCCTGCTGGATTATTGCCGTTTGGATTTTTGCTACTTGATGCTGCATCGGCGTGAGGAAGTTTGCCTTGCCGCTTAATGTGCGTAACGCGCTGTTACTGGGCTGTCTTTTGGATTACATTTGGACTCTTCATTTAGGTGATTACTTGCTTATTTACTTTCTAAGACCCCGGTTTTTGCCGCGGGTCTTGTTGCTGGCTTGAGAGTGCAACTTACTCTTTACTTCTTTCTTTCAGCCCCTCCTAAATAGCCCAGCCTTCCGCCCGCTCTCCACCCACAGCCTCGTCCTCATTAGCACCGGTGCACGCGTATCTCGCGCGCGCATCCAAAGTGCTCCAGAAGTGTGGCTGTTGGGATGTTCGGCGGAGCGGCGGAAACAAGGGGCTGCTGACTCTATCTGCTACAAGTAAAAATCTGTGTGCATTGGGTAGGGAGATTGTAGTTGAATTAATACGTTAAGTATTTGAACTGTTTGTTAGGCTGATTAACCATCCTTAATTTGTGGCTTCAATGGCTATAGTAACCTTTCCCTAACAGTTGAATTGCGATTTATCCCGGCACTCGTTCCCCCTCCATTTTGAAAATAAGCAATATACTATTATAACTCACGATTGCTTCAGATTGGTGAATGGGTTAAGAAGCGGATGGAAACTGAATGACTCACAAAGTACAATGCATATTAACAATGATCATGAGGCTACGCCTGTGTTACCAGTTGTATTATCATCTGGGATTTCTGCTATGCCATCAGAGGTTGTAAGATCAGATGTTGAAGAGGAAATAGGGGCAACTTTAACTAGTCCATCCTTAGATGCTAGACCTAGGATTATGGAAGAAATGGGTATTTCATCTAAATTTAACGTGCCCATTACGATACATTGCACCAATTATGATACTGATAGTACCTTAACAAACACGAAATTCATGTTAAAGGACTTGAATAATAGTAACCAAACGTGTTTTTCTCAATCCAATTCGTTGCAAACTTGCGACAACGGTATGTATAGTCTTACCCATTTATCTTATAAAGAAGATACGGTTGACTGTTCACTGATGGGCCCTACAATTGAGGCAGAATTAAGCAAACGTGTACGTCTTTCTCTTGGCCCTTCTACGCCAGTTAATCAACGATTGGCCAGACGAGAGGACGTATTTATGTTGAATAACCCTGTCAAAAAAAAAATATATATACTTTACCCAATTACAATTCTGGTGTTTTGGGTGGCGAAAAGTCAAAATTGGTATGGGAAACTGATCTCATTAACGATGTATCGCCCAGCAAACCTTTGGTGAGTTCCCAAAAGGCAAAGAGTGCTCGAACTGCACTTAATGATAGAATGACCATAGATATTCAGGCATTTCAATCAAGTCTGAATGATAGAGATAAGGAAGTCTCTAATAACGAGGTTCGCTCAGAGAACATTACTCTCGATGTACCATCACTAAGTCCTGATTTTCCTGTATTGGCGAGAATTTTGGACTTACTCGATAAAGGGCATGAGCGCTCGCATTATGAAATCGGAATCATGAGAGCCGCAATTGGGGAACTTACAAACAAAACCAACAGAATTGAAGATCTATCAGAAAGACATATTATTAGGAAGGTCATGGTTGACAGTGCCAACCAATTTGATGGGATTTTTGGTAGCCCCCCAATAAAAACGCGATCTTTTTCCAGTGTATTGACCACAATTGCCCAACAATCGATTCATACACGGACTGATGAGAATATTGATGAAATATTCAAAGTTTTAAAATCTGTGCAAAAAATCGAACGTCATCTGGAGCAATTGAAGTTTGACTCCTGTCCTGCAAATCCTTTGAGTCAGATCCTTATTCCTGTAGAGGAGGTGAGTGACAACTCTGATTAACTAAATAGTCCCTCCCCTCTGACTGATCTGATTGATCTTTCTGAAGAGTGCTTGGACAGGAGTCTACCCAGTCAACCTGATCAAAATGATTACGACTCATTATCGAATCATAAGGCTGTTCTAACTCGCAAAGAAAAGAGGCTTGCTGGGAGGGCAATGAAAAGGAGGACTAAAGCACTTGCACTAACAAAGAAACAAGCAACGGCAGTGTCAATTGCCCAATTAAAAATAATGACTGCCATTCCCGAGAACGGGGCGGTCATTGATCTCTCCCAGTTTGATGATGAATCTAGAGTTTATTGGATTTAAATCCTTCCAACATAAATCGAGATCAGAAAAAGATAAATAATAAAGTAAGGTCTAAAAAGAATGACAGTAAGAACCTTACCGGAAAAAGGGGGATAAAGGAATGTAAAGCTGTACCACCTACTAGTCTGATTCCCCCTGGCACCATGACTGGAGGGTTACAGTTGTCTCTTTCCCAATTTCACCCCATTTCCCACAAGCAAACTTCTTCCAACAAAAGCAAAACTATTGAAAAGGAAATGAGCGAAACTGAGTTGAAGATAGTGGATGAAGGTCGAGTTGTTAAATTCACTTTTGATGAGCCATGGATGATGGGTGTGTTGGGCAATGATCCATCAAGAATAAACCGGTTATCGCACGATATGAATGCGATGCCTGTTACTAATGATGTAAGTGCCCCACCTATTAATGTTGTGAAACATAAAGGAAAAGCTTCTGGGTCAACCACGAAAACGATAGCCCCGCCTATAGTTGGAGTGACATGCGGCTTAAATATTAAACAAAATGATATCATCCATGATTTTGACCTCATCAAAGACCCGCCCTTTATATTGGGTTGGGAAAGTGATCCAAAAATCAATACTAAACTCAATCTGAATGGTTCCTTACTTCTGAAACCCTTCCATACCATCCCCTGTTTGAGAACAATAGGCTCGGATAATATAGACTGGGTGAGACTGGCCACTATCCACAACAACAGGATGACCTGTGGATTCTATTCCAGGCTGATCATGAAATTGGTCTGGGAGCAAAGAGAGAACTTTGTTTATGTGGGAGTAGTCCCATTTCTCCTATATTCTGATTTAGAGGCAAAAGGTTTCTTGTAAAAACCCATTGCTCCTGCTGTTATATAAATCAAAATATGGAGAATGTACAATCACACCACATTAATGAAGAGTTTGTTGAACAGATTTTGGCTATGGCTGCCACCTTGTCTGGGTATAATAATTTGAGTACAGTAGTGCCTGCATCCACCTTGGCTGTACCACCCTAGCCTAACGCAGCATGATCAACCTTTTGAATGTATTTCCTGGAACAGTTGTGGGTTGGCTAATTTTAAAAGATGGTGGGGTACAGTGGATGTTAAGGCCCACCCCGGTGTTATACTACTCCAGGAAATCATGCATTTAACCCACTTTAATGTGGAAGGGTTTGATTGTCACACTCAGCCTGCGTTAAGAGGGGAAAAGGGCCGACCCTCTGGGGGGCTAGCAATTCTTATTAACAACGCCTGTGAACTCACCACAAAATCTGTTTACAAGGATGCTTTCGTAATAGCTATTGAATTAACTGCAGGCATACCATGTGAAAACTCCTTTCTCATTATGTGTATATATTGGAATAGGAGTAAAATCACATTTAATGAAGCAACTGGTATACTTGATGAAATCCTTTAAGGTGCATTTACCCGACATACGGATTTGGGTGTTTTGGTTGGGGGTGATTTTAATTCCTCGTGCTTGTATGATGATATGTGTATGGGACGGAAGTTACCAAATGCTAGTAATACTATGAAGTATGTTAAAAAATGGGTTGACTTCTTCCTTAATTAGGATATTCAAGTAGTCCCAATTGATGAAAAGGGTCCCGTCCACACATTGTCAAGAGGAGGGTTGTACTCACACATTGATCACTTTTTTCAATCCTCGATTTTGCAGAATTCCCATGACTTAACCCACATAAAGAAATTGGGTTTTGGTGATCACCATGCAATCTCTCTAAAAGCGAAAGTAAATAGCTGGTTTTCTGAATCTAGCCCGCTTCTGAAATTAGTTGAAAATGATCGGGTGGGTCTTTCGGTTAGATGGAACCCTTCTGTTTGCCATCAGTTGAAAAGAAGAATAAAAGCTGATCCGGTGATGAACATAATTGCGACTGATTTATGTCTTGATCCAAGTAGAATTTACATACTTTTAGCTGAGAGGATTGATTATCACCTCTTTGAGATGATAAAGAAAAGAAAATTGACCTCGCACAAAAAACAGCATTTACATGTCTTTAATATTGAAATTTTCCGAATAAAGCAGAGTAAGAATTACAAGATTCGTCAACTCTCCAAATTAGTTCTTGAACCGCTTGATTATTATTTTGTAAAAAAAAAAAAAATCCTTTATAGTTATAAAACTGCGGTGAATAATTTAAGAACAAAACTTTACTTAAATGATAACCGTAATATGATGCATAACTTACTCAAAAGTGACATACGGAAAATATGGTTGATACTGAGGACATTGAATGCTTGTAATGATGGTCCAAAGGAAAAGGGCATATCTGCTGATGTATGATTTCATTTCATCAAATCCAAATATGATATACCGAGTCAATTCTTGAACTATCCCAGAATTGACATTAGTAAGGCCATTCCTACTAATTCGCCTTGGGGACATGAAGACATATCCAGGGCTATTATGAAGCTAAATCCTTCGATGGCTACTGGTCCTGATGTCATTCCTGCATGCCTATATAGATATGTTACCGATTTGTGGGCAACGATTCTAAAGTACAGATTTGATGCTATTGTTCTCCTGCAAGATGTACCCAAATCATGGTGTTCTGCTACTATTATTCCTATACATAAAAAAGGACCAATAGATGATCCTTTGAATTTCAGACCCATTGCCCTAACAGATGCCTCTTCAAAGGTTTTCTGTCTGCTAATCCTCAAAGAACTCCAGGAATTTATGAAAAAGAAGTCTACACTGTCAAAGTATCAGATTTGCTTCAGACGCCGTATGGGCTGTTCTCTCAACGCTACTATAATATCACACATCCAACTGAATACTAAACACCACCACATGGGTTGTTACACCTTTTCGATGTTGGTCTTGGTTGCAAAGAAGGAAATTATGTAGTTCTATATTTTACTATTCTTCTTGAAAGACGGCAGATTCTGACGATAACAATCTCAGCGGTCTAGCTGTTCCACGCTGTCAACGAACGTCAGAGGCGAGCCACGTGATCACATCACGCAGTCAACTGACGCCAACGGCAAGTCACATGATTCATTTAAGGACCGAAGACTTGCTTCTCATTGCGTCGCTACTGTTGTACATGACGCTCAGTAAGTTCGAACTCTAGGACGTACTTTTTCCAAGTATTGAGATTCTTGTCTGTACTCACCCTTTCGCTCTTGCCTTCTACTCAGTATTCCTTTGCAGTGCTTCCTTCCTGTGACTCTTCTGATCCAGACCTCTCTTCCAGGTTATTCTACTTACCTGATTCCTTGCCCTCATCCTCACGTGCAGCAAATATTAGGATCCCAGTTCCTATTGATTCAGTGAGTTTCTCTTTTCGGTAAATTTCCCTTTCCCTTCTCTTGTTCCGCTATTCACTACTTTTATCACTGCAGTACACCCTGGAGGATTCAGATTACCAGTCACCATTCCTCAACGACACTGAGTGTTCGTTAATCTATGCCCGCATCTAACCAGGTAGGATCTTCCCATTAGATCTATCCAACACTTGTTTCTGCTGTCCTGTCCCTCCACCTTCCTTGTAACTTATCTGTATTTTCTTTACTCAGAAGAACCCGAGTTACAGTCTTCCAGAGACTCTGCGCCTAGGATAATCGTCCACCTGCAAGACCATCTATCTACACATCCAGGGTTTTATTCCCCAGAGGGTTTCCCTGGGGTTCGTGCTCCTACCCCGCGGGAGTTACTTTCCCGGGAGGGGGTTCAGGATCCTCAGGGAGGCTTTTCTTTTCTGCAGTTGATGTTACCTTCCTGGCATTCTGACCAGGTTAGTGAATACCTCATTATATATACTCATTGAGGTGGTGGCTTGTTCTCATCCTCTTGGCAAGATTGTTACAGTTAGCAACGCCATACGAAAGGCTGACCTGGTCGGAGGGCTCTTGGAATGGAGCAACAAATGCAGCAGCTAACGGCTGCAATGCAGTCTATGTCTTCAGAGATGCAGACCCTTAAACAGGACAACGCCCAGTTGAGGCAACAGGTTGCCCGAGCGTTTTCTGGGACCCCTCAAGTAACATTACCCTCGGGCAAATATGATGGGGACCCTCATAAATTAAAATAATTCCTTGATAGCTGTACAGTACAGTTTACGTTCAAACCTCGTTTCTTTCCTACCGATAAAGACAAGGTGGGTTTTCTCATCTCTCATCAAACGGTCCTGCCCTTGCATGGGCTACTCCGTTAGTCACATCTGGAAACGCCATATTAGATTCTTACCCGGCATTTTCAAACAGTCTTAGGACTATGTTTAGTCGACAAGAAATTTCTGTAGCCACGCAGGAAAGACTCCTTGATCTCAGACAAGGTCACAAGGATTTTATGACATACATCACCCAATTCAAACAGTTGTCTTGTGAGACCGGTTGGCCTGATGATGGATTGCTTACCTTCTTCCGTCAGGGACTCGCTGAGGACCTGAAGGATGAGGTTTCTAAGGTTCCACGGCCAGCTAATTTGGCAGAAATGATAACCTTGACTATGCAAATAGACTATCGTCTTCAAGAACGTTCAATGGAGAGGAAAAAAGGGAAGGGTCTTCGCCCGAGTTCCGATCTTTTGGTTACCCCGCATAAGTCTACCCCTTCAGAAGAACCCATGCAGATAGGATCCGTTAGGGGTCCTATTTCCGCTACGGAAAGAGAACGGCGAAAATCCTTAAATCTGTGTATGTACTGCAGATCTTCCTCTCATCTTTTGCGAGACTGTCCTGTTGTTCCTCCCCGCAGATCCAGACCTATGCCGTCGGGAAACGCCAAGTCCCTGCCGTAAGGGGAACCACGGTAGGAGGTCAGCTTCAGGGTTCCTCGGTTAAAATCGAATCATCTGTTGATCCATTATCTCCCAATCCTTCTATGATAGTCCTTTCATTAACTATCATTTTGCCAGATCAGACTTTGCAGGGAGTTCCTGCTTTACTTGACTGCGGTGCAACAGGGAATTTTGTAGAGGATCAATGGGCAGCTAAGAATGGGATAGACAGGATTTCCAAGTTATATACAATACCCATTCAAGGAGTAGATGGCAGCCCGTTGAGCTCTGGACCAATTCGAGAACAAACCAAGCCTGTTATTTGTTTGATTTCCTCTCATAAAGAAACCTTGGTATTTGATTTAATCAGAGCGGCTCATTTCCCAGTAATTTTAGGCCTTCCTTGGTTATGTCTTCATAACCCCTATATAAATTGGAAGGCTGGAACCCTTTTTTTGGGATCTGAGTATTGTGTCTCTCATTGTCTGTCCCAAAAGTCGGTTGGAGTTTATATACCCTCGGAGACTTCTGAGACACCTCAGATGCCCTCCATCGGTCACTTAGGTCTGATTCCTGAATGCCACCAGCATTTCCTCAGAGTGTTTTCTACTCCACAGTTTCCCACTCTTCCTCCTCATCGAAGGGATGATTGCCATATAGACCTTCTTCCGGACCAGCCGATTCCGTTTGGACGGATGTATGTTCTTTCCCAACGAGAGAAGGGTGCCCTTAGGGAGTATCTTCATTCTAATCTCCAGAACGGCCTTATAACTGAGTCCAAGTCACCTGCTGGTGCCTCTTTATTCTTTATTCCAAAGAAGAACACAGATGAACTTAGACCATGCATCAATTATAGAGGACTCAACAAGATCACAATACCGGACAAGTACCCTATGCCTCTGATAAAAGATATTCTTGAAGCCATTCAAGGTGCTACTTTCTACACCAAGTTAAACCTTAGGGGGGCGTATCACCTTATTCGGATTGCTCCTAATGACGAATGGAAGACGGCTTTCCAAACTCCTTTTGGTAATTTCCAATACCAGGTTATGCCGTTTGGTCTGATAAATGCCCCTGCCGTTTTTCAGCGATTTATGGATCACCTCTTTGAAGATCTTCTCCTTCATTTTGTCATCATTTACCTGGACGACATCCTGATATTATCCACAAATATGGAGGATCACATGCAGCATGTCAACACTGGCCTAAGTTGTTTACAGGCAAACCAGTTATATTGTAAAGCGGAGAAATGTGAATTCCATCAAACACAAATAACGTACCTAGGATTTGTACTTTCTGCAAATGGTATTTCCAAGGATCCCAAAAAAGTTTCTGCCGTTTTCGATTGGCCTTCCCCGTCTACTATAAAAGAGGTTAAACGATTCCTTGGATTTGTGAATTTTTATCGTAAATGTATTCCTTGTTATTCTGAGACAATTTTACCCATTACTCGATTACTAAAGAAGGGAACAGCTTTTTCGTGGGAGTCTTTAGCTCAACAAGCCTTTGAAACTTTAAAGGGATTATTTACCTCTGCAACTATCCTGATCAATCTCGACAGTTCATTGTCAAAACAGACGCATCGCATCATGCCTTAGGGGCCGTTCTCCTGCAAAAGACAGATCTAGGAGAAGAGAGACCAGTGGCCTATTTGTCCAAGACATTTAACTCTTCGGAAGAACATTATTCTGTACTCGAAAAAGAATTATTGGCCATCAAGAGGGCCTTTGAAGAATGGAGACATCTACTACTAGGCTCCCACTTTGCGCTCCCCCTTTGCAGTGGAGGCCCACACAGATCATCAAAATTTGAAAGTTCTGCAACATGCTCAAACTACTAACAGTAGTCAGGCACGAAGGGCTCATTTCTTTTTACCATACCGGATCCAATTTACTTTTCTCCCAGGAAACCAAAATTTGAGAGCTGATGCTCTATCTCGGAAGAAACCGCAGACTACACGGTTCTGTTCTGAAAAAATGTTTCCAAAGGCAAGCTTTGTCGCGGTTATTTCTGACTTTCTACAACTACTGAAACAAAAAACCACCAAACATCAATCAAGGTGCGAAAGTCTTCTTTCGACTTATCATTTTACAAAGGATCGTTATTTGTATTTCTATGCAGAACAAGTACTTATTCCTTCCAGTTCTCTTCAAGCGGAAGTACTCCGAATGTGTCATGATTCTAGAGCGGCTGGTCACTGGGGTATACAGACCACTCTAGATTTGGTCAAACGACATTTCTGGCGGGCAACAGTTCAGACTGATGTACAGGATTATGTTTGCGCTTGTACTACGTGTATTCAGTCCAAATCCTCATGAGCTCCTCCATTCGGATTACTTACCCGCATGCCCATACCGGAGAAACCTTGGCAAATAATTTCCACGGACTTTATAGTGGATCTCCCACCATCCTTCGGATACACCACCATTATGGTCACCATTGACTGTCTAACCAAGACGGCTCACTTCACTCCTTTAGTCAAGCTTCCAGGAGCAGCTCAAATGGCAAGATTATTCATTTCAGAAGTATTTTCATGACATGGTTTACCTGAGGTCATAGTGTCGGACAGAGGGCCTCAATACACTTCACAAAACTGGAAAGGAGTGTGTCACATTTTGGGAACCAAGAGGGCACTTAGTTCAGGATACCATCCCCAGACAAACGGGCAGACTGAACGCCTCAATCAGACATTAGAAGGGTACGTACGCTGCTTTGTATCTGCAGCCCAGGATAATTGGGTGGATCTGTTATCATTGTCAGAATTCGCTTATAACAATGCCAAACACACGGCTCTTAAATCTAGTCCCTTCTATTGTTCTTATGGATTTCATCCCTCTTTTATCCCTACGGCTACTCCACCTTCCTCTAAATCTCCAGGAGTGGACAGTCTCATAACTGACATTCAGACAGGACACCGACAAGCCTGTTTAGCTCTTCAAGCAGCCCAAGACCGAGCTAAGCTATATGCAGATAAACACCGCCGTGAAATGCCAGACTTGAACGTTGGTAACAAGGTTTGGTTGGCTTCTCGATTTCTTCCGAAACACTTCATTCCTTCCAAGTTGTCTCCCAGATATTTCAGTCCTTTCAAGGTATTATCCAAGGTGGGTCCTGCTGCCGTTCGGATAGCTCTTCCACCTGCTTGGTCTCGTAGACACCCTGTGTTTCATCTGTCCCAAATTAAACCAACTGTTGAAGACCGTTTTCGACGAGCTACGAAGGCCATTCCTCCACCGGTGATAACAGATACCGGGACGGAATATGAAGTGGCCAACATTTGTGACTCTAGTTATCATAGGGGTCGCCTTCAATTCCTCATCGATTGGAAAGGCTATTCCCCGGCGGAAAGGACGTGGGAACCTGCTTCTGGTGTCCACTCTCCCCTCCTGATTCAGTGATTTTTTCACCTTCACCCCGGGAAGCCTGGTTCACCTCCCCAGAGGAGAGGGGACACTGTTACACCTTTTCGATGTTGGTCTTGGTTGCAAAGAAGGAAATTATGTGGTTCTATATTAGATTCTGACGAAAACAATCTCAGCGGTCTAGCTGTTCCACGCTGTCAACGAACGTCAGAGGCAAGTCACGTGATCACATCACGCAGTCAACTGACACCAACGGCAAGTCACATGATATCATTTAAGGACCGAAGACTTGCTTCTCATTGCGTCGCTACTGTTGTGCATGACGCTCCGTAAGTTCGAACTCTAGGACGTACTTTTTCCAAGTATTGAGATTCTTGTCTGTACTCACCCTTTCGCTCTTGCCTTCTACTCAGTATTCCTTTGCAGTGCTTCCTTCCCGTGACTCTTCCGATCCAGACCTCTCTTCCAGGTTATTCTACTTACCTGATTCATTGCCCTCATCATCACAAGCAGCAAATATTAGGATCCCAGTTCCTACTGATTTAGTGAGTTTCTCTTTTCGGTAAATTTCCCTTTCCCTTCTCTTGTTCAGCTATTCACTACTTTTCTCACTGCAGGACACCCTGGAGGATTCAGATTACCAGTCACCATTCCTCAACGACACTGAGTGTTCGTTAATCTATGCCCGCATCTAACCAGGTTAGGATCTTCCCGTTAGATCTATTCAACACTTGTGTCTGCTGTCCTGTCCCTCCACCTTCCTTGTAACTTATCTGTCTTTTCTTTACTCAGAAGAACCCGAGTTACAGTCTTCCAGAGACTCTGCGCCTAGGGTAATCGTCCATCCGCAAGACCATCTATCTACACATCCAGGGTTTTATTCCCCAGAGGGTTTCCCTGGGGTTCGTGCTCCTCCCCTGCGGGAGTTACTTTCCCGGGAGGGGGTTCAGGATCCTCAGGGAGGCTTTTCTTTTCTGCAGTTGCTGTTACCTTCCCGGCATTCTGACCAGGTTAGTGAATACCTCATTATATACTCATTGAGGTGGTGGCTTGTTCTCATCCTCTTCGCAAGATTGTTACATGGGTGCTGTTTATATTGCAGTGCTAGACTTAAGCTCAGTATTTGACACGGTGTTGCGAGAATTATTATGGGCTAAGATGCTAGTAATGGGCTTCCCGGGTCATTTGGTAGTGCTCATTGCCTTATTACACTCTCATACTAACTATAGAGTGCGACTCAATAAAGAGGGCGTGCTTACTGACCCGATTCCATTTAAAATCGGGTTAAAACAAGGTTGCACGTTGGCAGCTGTCCTGTTTAATTTATACATCTGCGATGTGGAGGATTGCTGGGCAAAGGAAATTACCTTCCCGATTAAGATAGGATGCCTTAAACTGAACTACATTGGTTTTGCTGACTATATTCTTATTCTTGAAAAAACCCCTTTGGTCTGCAGAATAAGATCAATGCATTTAGCATCTTTGCTGCATCCCATAATTTAAGAGTAAACCACTCTAAATCATCGATTGGTATACTATCTGATGGGGAAAAAAAATCGTGTTCCTATACTGGTCGATTGACGGTAGACATATTGAAATAGCCTCTGAAATTAAATATCTGGGTTACCCCCTATCTGATGCCTTTTCTAAATCCTGGTAGAGGGGAAAAAACCAAATTAGAATCAAACCCTTAATCTCACAAATGTGCATAATTATGGCCAAATATTGTGAATTTTCACTTTTACCCATCCTTCCGTTTTATTTTTTAAAAGTCGAGCCAACTATTATTTATATAACTGATATGTGCCTATATGAGGTGGATGACATATTGGATACTGTACATGGGGGAGTATGGAAAAAAGTACTTGGTTTAGCCCCTGCTGTGCCGAATGACATTGTCCGACATGAACTGGGTCTTTTACCACTATCCTCAAAACGGAACTGGCGATTATTGAATAATTACGCAATAATTCTTGACCCTCCCTGTAATTCCCTCTATGAAGTTTTAAAAGACCTGCTTAAAATAGGGTGTGTGAGATCATTAACTGAATATGCAGGCAAAATTAATGATTTAATGACATTACTAGGAATTCTGAGGGAGGATTTATTACTGGGTCTGCCTAGTTGCAGACTGAAACTGCATTTATATTATTGGAGCTGTCAGGCAGACAGAATAGGACTCTATAGTTCTTATCATGAGTATGCCCCGTACAGAAGGAAGTGGGGGGTTAGATCGAAATACATCATGCAATTTCCATCTTCTGCCGCTTGAAGGATGTATCTCCGGTTCAAACTCAACATGTATCATACTAATGAAAAGTTGCTCCAATGTGGTAAATGTGATGCAAAGTTTCCTTCTGGATCATGTCACTTTTGTAATGATGTCGCGGTTTTGGAGAACCTCAAACATGTAGTCATATATTGTACATTTTTTGAAGATTTGCGTCAATCTAGGTTTGTCCACTTTAAGTACTCAGATTCAATTTTGTCCCTTGAGGCACTATGGCAAAAATGTATGAATGGAGATAGTATCAAGCTTATTATCAGATTGACGCAGATCTTGGCAAATATTGATTCTAAGCTGCATGAACTGAAATTCTGTGGAACTTGATATACTAATCAATTTGCATCAGTATTATATTAAGTTTATTGCTTTATGTCATTTGCTTTGTATCAATTTTTAGGAAAATCATTTCTGAATGTATGAATTTTATGTGTTTTACTTTTATGTGATAAATCTTGTATCTAATTTGTAAAAGTTTTTTTACCATATACAATAAAAAAAAAATATTACTCACATTCCTGCTTCAACTTCAGCAGGGTAGGTACATTACCCTGATCCAGCGGCACTTTTAGTTCGCCGTACAGAGTATTATCCTCGCCCTCCTTTTTTTGCATAGGCCCATACGTCTACCCTGATAAATGGACCACCAGGACTGTGGACCTAATTCCAGGCCTATAACACTAATATGCACTGAAGGGGGCAGTGGCGAAACCTCCCGCCCGATAATCCCCTCCTGATGATCTAACCATTCCCTATTATTAAAAGCAAGAAGGTCTGTACCATATAGCATGGCTGGAGTAGCCTTTGCCCTGTGTTATATGATATGATATGATATGATGATATGATAGGTTATTTATAACACGCTTAATACCCAGAAGTTTCTAAGCACGGACCCGGGAATCGAACCTGTGGTGCTCCGTGTCGTCTTGCTTCCAAGGAGAGCACATTGCCCTTGAGCTGTCCCCCCGAGACTGTGAAGTATATTGTTGGCTGAAGGGAGTATGCATACTTTTCCTCTTAATTATCTTCATTAGGGATTTCATAGAAGCTAACTTGATCTCCATGTTCCATTTTTTCCTGTTCATAAATGATATGACAAAGCACAGGGATGTAAACTTCGTTATTACCTCTATTTTCTCGATTTAAGTAGCGCACCCTGTTATTTCACCTTTTCTTCTTACTAGCTATTAGTATTCTGGAATTGTCAGGATTAATCAACTGTCCATTCTGAGCCATATAATTTGAGACTCTATTTGAGCCGCATTGCAGCCCAGGGAGCGTATAGTCCAGAATAAAGATTTCATTGGTATAGGCTATGTAATCAGCCCCAAGATTTCCTGTCTTAGGCGGTATTGTTGGATATTGCTGATCTGTGCTCCAGATGTCAGAGATGTATAAGTTGAAAAGGGTGGGAGCGAGAACGCACCCTTGTCTCAAGCCAATGTCCTGCCTGATACTGCCCGAGAGATCTCCTTCTGCATTTAGGCACGCCCTAACATTTGTATCCCAGTGTAGCATAATCATCATGTTTGAGAGAACGGGATCTACCTTCCAGGAGGCAGGTTTCCCGCAAAGTTTGATCCTCATCACCCTGTCAAATGCAGGGGAGATGTCCAAACGTGCTATGTATAGAAAACCGGCATTCCCCTCATGAATGAGGGTAAGGCACAAACTCAAAAGAAACCCACTAGCCACGTCCCTATTCCTTCCGTAAACCCCTTCTGAAACACTCCATATATTAGTTTTGTCTGCCCATTTTGTTAAGTCCTTTAATATCAGGCTGGCCAGAATTTTAGATGCAGTGTCTATCAGAGTGATAGGGAGATAGCTAAGGGGGGCAACCCCGGTCACCGCGCTTAAAAATAGGAATAATAATTCCCTCACTCCATGAATGAGGTACAGTTAACAATTTCACAACCTGAGAAAAGAGATTATACAGAACCTCTGCCCAAAGACCATGGTCCTCCCGTAGGAGGGCGCTTGAGATGCCGTCCGGGCCAGATGCCCTTGAGTTGTTAAATCGGCGAATTACTCCCTCAATATCGTCTCTGTCAAAAGAATAGAGCCACTTAGCCTCATCTAACCGAGCGTATGTTGATTTATTATTTGCGTCACTCATGAATATCTGGGCGTAATGTGCAATCCAGTCAGACTCTATGACACTGTTTTCCTGCATATTAAGCTGAGATCGATCTGAGTTGTTCAGTATGGACGAGATACCCCAGACATCTTTTATAGCAATTGCCTGCACTATTGTTTGATTAGCTTGTACATATCCATTTATTTTGCAAGATTTATGCCAGTTCTTAAAGGCCTGGATCCGTCTTTTCACATTTGTATGCTGGTCTAGGTCAGGCAAAGCTGATTTATTGATGTCCCATATCTCCGCTCTCATGATTTATTCAAATTATTTATGACTTTGCCAACGTTTATTTCTGAGATCGTACCAAACAATGGTGACTCAAGAATCCCCTCAACACGGGACATTTCATTAGCGACTATCATGTGCAATCTTTCCATAAAATGACACCAAATTCTACCTTTCGACTCCTTCTTTCCCATCTTTCCCTTCAAAACCTTGCGGGGGCAATCCCCTACCCCAACTCTGAAAATGATTTATATAGCTTTGGACACACACAATTGAAATCCCCCACAACAATAATCGGAGAAGAGGGGTACAATCTATGCCATTTGTGTACTATCTCTTCTAGAGCGCCCACAATATCAGTGATATCCAGCATGGGGTTCAAATACATGTTCACAATTAAGATGTTAACTGTCAAACTTCCCACTCCCATACTCACACTTCCAGTGAGGAAGGCATTGGGAGACTAATTCAGGCCACAATACCAGACGGGACCGGCCCTGTATCTGAGATAGTATTGGCCTGTACGGAGACTCTCTGCCTAACAATCTAGTGTACCATCCCTTCTTCTTCAACTTCTAAAACCACAGCCTCAGTACAACTTCCAGGCACAGTGCATTGTGTTGAAATGTCTTTTTTGCCTTGGGCTCCCTCAGATTGAGTGTCACAAACCTATGATTATTCTCAAGATCATAACTAGAGGATTGATCATTCTCCTGGACACATTTTGACACTCCTTCCCCATTGCCACAAGCGCCCTCTGGTATATTATGACACAGATCAAGCCTTGAGTTAGGAGGCAATTGGCTAGATCTATCCTTCTGCTCTGGACCCAGCCCGCCCTCCTCACTATGTTTATTGGCCACTTTGAAATGTTCGATCAGTTCCTCTAAAAAAGGCCTCAGAGCCGTCTCCACACAGGTCAATGGCAGGCTCAGAGTTCACACTAAACTGTGTAATCTTTTGAGCCATTTTTGTGGTCCCTTCTTTTTACGCTTCTGCCACCTCAGGCTATTATTCTGCAAACAAAGATTGCCAACTACATGCTCCGAACTACTGTTTGTAAGGTTGACGTTCTTCATTAGTAATGTCAGCATGCTGATTATTAGAATTTTGAGGCCCCTCTTCTTCCGACTCCTGCCTCGGGGCTCCCTCTTCCGATACCCACTGAGGATAATGTTCTCTTCCATTAGTCGACCTCAACACATTTCTCAGGAACTTTCTCAATCCCGCCCTCGACGTGATCCCCCTCGAGGGTGGGTTTTTAGATTGTGTTCCCCGCTGGGCTTCCGCGTGTATAGTCTTAATCCAAGTAAATTCTTGACCCTAGCTGTTCTTGCACACTGTCCACACGGTCCTCATTCAACACACCCTTAGGACCGACAGTTTGCACTTCAATGGACTGCCTGGTCTCCTTGTCTTTTAATTATTCATTTAGGTGTGATACTGTCAATTTCAATTCAGCCAAGGAGCCAGTGTGCCCCCAGACCTATAGACTGATTTTTTCATAGAGACGCACTAGTGCTTGCAGTACAAGGATTACAGATGTTAGTGCGCCTCCATTAAGTGGGGACTCCGTAAGCGCAGTGTCTTCCCCCTGAAAAGGGGGATAAACTGTAAAGCCTTCCCTGCTTTGATCGTTGTCTTTGGAATCCTCTAACCCTTCTCTTCCTTCATCCGAGAAAAGTAGGTTAGGTGATATACTCAGTCTTTGCTGTATGGAGTCTAGCTCCCGCATGTCACTGTCATCTAATGAAGTGGTGTTCACACCTCTGCGTATAGTATTATTATTATTCTGGCGGCCCGTGACCAGCTCACTTTCGTGTTCCTGGTCCTTGGCACCCAATTGTACATCCATACTGTCCTGGACGGTCTCGCAGGGCAGTGTCTGTGTTGGGTTCACCACTTCACTATAAAGTTCTTGGGGGCGAGGTTGGAAGAATGCAGTAATTTTTCTTACAGGGGGGGTCATTTTGCCTTCCGCCATGGGAATTGAGGATGAGATTGCGGTAGTAACATCTTGGCCCAGTGGGGTCGCCTCACTAAGTAGGTGGTACCACTTATTTCTTCCTTTCATAGTTACCAGCGTGCACCGTGTTGGATCTCTATGCACCCAACCACCAAATGTAACTGCCTCAACAACAGCACTTGTCTCCACGGCACTCCGCTTAAAGTGGATGGATTTTGAAAGACCCAGAGACTTAGAGACAGACAATAGTATGT
Source organism: Ambystoma mexicanum (assembly GCF_040938575.1). Taxonomy (NCBI): domain Eukaryota; kingdom Metazoa; phylum Chordata; class Amphibia; order Caudata; family Ambystomatidae; genus Ambystoma; species Ambystoma mexicanum. The sequence continues at coordinate 1,421,697,076 of NC_090923.1, forward strand.
TATATTATATTACCAGACGCAATACAACTCACGCAACTAAGCAGCTAGAAATCACTGCCTATCTTGAAATTGCAATGCTGAGTATACAGCTCATAGGACAAAAGTTCCCCAGTCACTGTGTGCTCATCCCAGACCAACCCACTTGTCCCGAGAGGCAAGTGTTATTATTTTATTTTGGCGAGTGTAATTCACCTCTGGGCCTCAGCACCCCCTGCCATCAGCTGTCTAGGCTAGGTTGCGCTGGATGGCTAACCACGCTGGTTGCCAGAGGCGTTGCTAGGGGGGGGGCAGAGGGAGATATAACCCCAGGTCTTTTGGTTGTAGCCCCGGATAGAAGCTCAGGGACTATAACCAAAAGGCTATAGCTAGCCCCGAATTCCGCCAGTCCCGACATTGGCTTAGCCCCTGATCTTTTCCAGACCTAGCAACACCCCTCCTGGGCTGGCTAACCCACATCCAGTTTACCTACCGCTGACACATGGCCAACAGCCTGCAGCGTGAGTCCAGACACCAGGCAAAACATGGGACAGCTGATTTCCCGAAGCTGGGTGGGGGGCCAAAGGGCTGGCGAACTGCAGGCTTACTTCTTCCCCCCTCTCGCTCATGCTCTGGTACCGTGTTCTCCTTCACTTCCACTGCCGATGCAGGTCTCGCAAGGAAAGAACCTAGCTATGTCAATGAGCCATCAAGCCGCACCAACAGTCTGATGTCTGCAGTATGTAGTGTATGGCCACTTCGGACAACATATAAATACATTTAATCCGCATTTTTTATACAATACCATTTTGAAGGTTGGAAATATTTCCTTCAGATATCGTTCCAGTGTTATTTTATCTTTAAATATGGTAAAACCATGGAACCTTGACTGATTCACTATATTACCATTTCCAGGTGCAAAATGTCTAACTTAGTCTTCACTAGCATAAGAATATCTTCTGTCATTGTGTGTCCCTATGCAATACGTCTATACGACCTATTTTATCATGTGTCTGAACCACTTCAAGGGAGTGAATGACATCCCAAAACATCTCTTTAAAATTAGTCAGCCAAGAAAATAAAGGTATCCAGTAATATGGTCGCCGACAAATTGCTGTTTTTACAAAACATTGCGGCAAAAAGGCTGTGGTGTGACCCGGTAAAAGTGTTTGCATTATACCACACAAGGGAGAGGGGGACACCCCTGCTCCCTTTGTGCGGTATAATTGGCCCAGGGTTTGCAGGGGTGCCCCCCGAATCCATTACATGGGCTGCAGGGGCCCACCACTGTCTTTTTGCCACGATTATTTAAAAAACTGCCATTTTCGCTGTGACTTTATTACATGGAACCAAAATAAAGGTTTGCAAAGGGCTTCACACCTAACTTATTTCTAACCGGCTTCCACGAAACATGAAATCAAAGGGGTGCTAATTGGTAGACAAAAAGGGTATTTCACAATTTTGTTTTCTGCTGACAGGTTTTCTACAGTTTCAGTACCTCAAAGTTCACTACCATATAGGGCGGCCGATATGGCTTGAGCTTTGAAAGTGTCTAAGACTTTTAGAGGTGAGCGGTTCCCCAGATGACAATTCAATGTGCCAAGTGCACCAGAGTGCCTTTTTAAATTGAATTGGCTTTTGTTACTTTGGGAGCTCCATTCTATGTCTTTTTGAAAACGTATCCCGAGGTAATGGTGACAGTTTACCTCCTGCAGTAGCTCGCCTTCTATGCTGAGGTGAGCCTGGATCTTTCGGCAAGGGTGGCACACTATGACCATCATCTTTGCACGATTTACTGATCATTTTCTCCTTTTGCAAAAATCTAAAACAATCTCCAACTGTTTTTGAAAACCCATCTTTGACTTGGAGATTAAAACAATATCGTCGGCGTACAGTAAAATGCAACTTTCCTATTTGCAGCTCGTCGGGCATCTACATTTGAGTTTAGAACCTTTTTTGCCAAATCATTTATCAATCTATTAGCCACTCTCTAGGGCACATAATGGACTAGGTGGTCAGTAATCAGGGAGTAATACCGTTGCAGTTTCTTGGTGGTTCGACAATGGCAAACCAGGATTCCCACTGCTGTTCAGTGGTTCGATTAGGTTTGAAATACGGCAGTTGCGGTAGTCCAGCGGCAAGCAAATATCGAGGCTGGGGCGATGGGGATCGTGCAGGTCAACCAGGTTCGGCTCAACCGTGGAAGTTTGACGGCAGATGGGCTGATGATGGGATGCGCAGGCGAGTCAGTTCGATGCTGTGCCGGATGCAGTTTGGAGGGAATACCAGGGTCAGTTTGATCGTCGAATGGATTGGCTATGAAGATGCTAGCAGTTCGATCAGTGGTTCGAGCATTGCAGGTGCAGGAATGCTTCTTTAGTCAAGACAATTATGTACCTCAGCTGGCACTGTCCTGCAGTAAACTGGTTTGAACAGGTGGTACTGTGGTTCGAAGGTCAGTGAGCTCCAAAGGCAGTTCCGGATGGTCACGTTGGTTCGATCAGTGTTGAGCGTGCAAGAATCACAGCTCGCAGTGGTTTAATCGCGAAAGTTCAGGAATTGAACAGGCAAAGCACCCTTATGTGGACTGTATCTGCCGCAATGCCCTTCCCTCCCCAATGGAAAAGACGGAATGGATAAGGGAAATTAAGAAGATTGGCCTAGGATTGACAAGGAATGAAAGAGAAAAAAGTAAACACCAGGTAAAAAAGATTGGGATTTTATCAAGGCATTGAGAAGAGAAAGAGAGAGCGAGAAGAAGGTTAGTCAGAGGTAAGAGGTTCAGGAGGGCCAAGTCAAGACCTCGGCACGTCTAACATTGGGAGGATATTCCAGCGGGGGTCAGGGAGCATAGTGATAGTTTAGATATGGGTGGGAAGGAAAGAATCAGGATGAAATGCTAGTCGGGATTTCTGCCTCTCCCAGAGCTGACTCTAAAAACACCTGTAAGAGAACCAAGAGAGTCCTGCAGAGCATCAGGGACTGGCTTAGTCTTGGAGTATGGGGCCACATAAAGCCTGCACCTATGCTCAAAGGAGCAGAAGAAGGTTGTGGTGCATACTGGAGCCTGTATCATTAGGAAGTTGTAAGGTAACTCCTCTGGGACATTGGAACAGTGCTGACTAAGACTCAAAAACCTGGTCACTCGCCCTGAGATTGGGAAAGCCATCTTAAGAGGCATTTGTGGAAGATGGCCACCCTATAGTTTTTTTTGTTGTTGTGAAGATCCTTTTTGTATTTAAGTTGGTCCACCCCTGTATACAGTCCCTACAAAACGTTGATCAACTTATCTCACTACTTCTTCTGCCACACCCAGGGGTGGACTGGCCTATAGGGAACTCTGGAGATTTTCCGGTAGGCCTCTGCACCCTGGGACTCTTTTGTGTGGTCTTTCCAAATTCTTCCATAGGAAAAGGTTTGGGCCTGTTGAACATGTGTAATATAGAGCCACTATGAACATTATTTTCAGGGCCTCGTTTGGTGTACAGTCCACCTTTGGCCACACCCTCTACTCCACTCTCACTCAACCCTCTTTCACCCCACCTTCTCTCACACCATCCAGTCTTCTTCCTCTCCTCTCCCACTCTCTTTCTCACTTACACCTTCTGCCCCTCTGATGTCTGCACTCTCTCCTCACCCATCTCCTCCTCCTTTCTTCTCACCTTTCTTCTCACCTCTCCACCCAACCCTCTTCTCTCCATGCTACACACCCAGCCCCTTATCTACACCTCTGGGCCCTAATCCTAACACGCACTCTTCCATTAACTACCAGCCCCTTCCTGCTTCATGCCGCCATCACATCTAATCCCACAACCACCTTTCACTCTCTCCACACCCAGCTACCATGCACTTTCTTTATCACTCTCACTCTCTCTAATCCCCCGTATGGTTCTATCTGTTTCCTTCTATCTGTCTCACCTTTTTCAACCCCCTCGCCACACTACACTCAACGGGTACCACTCTCTCACAACCAATATCTCACCTGCACTTGACACCAACTCTTTCACCAACTCTCCAGCACTCTGCTCTATCTTCAGTTCTCTACCAGCTCTCTCCGCCCACCTCCACATCTGCTGACTTCACCCCCAAGACCTACACTCTCCTTTTATACTGTTCTCTTCCTGGTGCTATCTCATTCTCCCCATCCATTGGTTCCAGTGGTCACCTGATTTTGTGGGCCAATCTGTGGCTATTCTTTTCCCAGGGCTGGGTTACACAGGTGCAAAGCTTTGATCACCCCTTTTTCAAGCTCCACTTTCAGGCAGCAACCAGCTGCTCAGGCTTCTCCTTTCCCTCCTGGGTTTCTTCCATTGTTGATAAGTTTTCCTTACAATTCAATTTACCCTACAATCCCATCTCACTCTCACTTTGTTTTGTGTTGCCCCACCATTCACCTGGGGTCTACCTGAAGTTGGTAGGTTGGGTGTTGAGTGTCTGATCGCTGGTGAGAAAGATAAATGCCATTTCATTCCTGTTTCCCTTCCAATCCCCTGGTTCCAGTCTGGGTTTTCTCTGTTGCAACCAGGTGCATTTTGGCAGTTGCTGTCCTGAGAACGACAAAAGAGAACCCCGGCCATAAACAGTACTGGGAGGCATTGTGTGACAGAGGGTGGTACCCACATTAGCATTCAAGGGATGTGCAGTGGTTTATGGGACTGCACCCACCAATCCCCACACTCCACTTCTGGGGTAGGATCGGTTCTGGAATATACCCTGCTATGCCGCCCATCCCAGGTCAGGAGAGATCCCTTGTCCCTTCATAATAGAATGCTATTTATATCAATGCATTGCTTAATGCACTAATTAGCTCATGATATTTATCCCAATGATCCTTTTTTGGTCAGCATTATAAGAATCCCTTGTACAGAGTTTTTATGAAAAGTAAATGCACATGTGATGTCATCAGTGATGTCATCAGTGACATTTGTGATGTCATCTTAGATGTCCTGGGTGTTAGTGTTAGCAGTGCACGGTGGCGCGAGTTATGGTTGCTTATGTTACCATAACTGCCGAATTTCAGGGGTTTTTCGGTTTTACTTTGAACCATAACGTCCCTTTAACAAAGTTTTTTCACTGAATTTCATAGGTTTTTAGTAGCACAACTTAACCATAACGTCCCTTTAACAAAGTTTTTTCACTGAGTTTCATAGGTTTTTAGTAGCACAACTTAACCATAATATCCCTGACTTCATATACATGTAACATAGAACATACTAACCCCCTCGTAGTGATTTTCATGTCCGCGGACTACCGCCATGTCCGCGGACATATCGAAAATCTGAGCGTGGTGAATGTAAATTTAAATAGTGTGCCCCAGTTCCCCTTTAAAGTTGGCTCTGAAAAGAGCCGTTTTTTTTTTTTTTTTTTTACAGATGCTTGACAGAGACCTGTTATTTTGTATTTTTTTTCTAACTTTACTCCTAAAATCTTCACATAACCTTCTCCAAAGCAACCCTTACATTCCAAAATAGAAAGGCATTTCCCGTAAAAGATAAAGAAATGCCATCTTCTTTAAAATTAACAGCATTACTGGCATCAATATTCTCATTATTACAGAAGAACATACCAGCTCTAAGCATGAAGGCACACATGCCTCGGTTGATGACACACCTAGCAATGTTTTGCTGAGGACAAAAAACGGAACTATTGTCCCATATTGCCCTAGGTAGTAATCCAGAAAAAATTACTTTCGCATTTGGAAGGATCTTCATTACGGCTTGAACCAAGCGTTCCAAATCAGCCAACAAAGTAGGGGCACTGACGTTGCCCAAATGGAAAGCACCACAGTGCAAAACTACCACATGCGGACTGTTCATCGTGGCCATATCCTCACAAACTTGTACAATTCCCTGTACATTGCAATCAGGCACAGTGCTCCACACCACCTCCACTCCTTTCACATCAAAGTTCTTTGCAACATGCCTGCATTGAGCATACTGCTGTAAACCATGCACAAACATATCTCCGAGCACCAACACCCTGACTTTCTCCACTTCTGCCATCTTCACTACACACAGTCTCTTTCAACACAAATCCACAACCTCGACATCCGATTGGCTGATCCGTACAGTCTTCTTTCCATGTTGGATTTCCTGGAAAAACCCGGATGTAGCACGCCCTGTCCACGAACAGCCGCGGTGTCCGCGGACGGCGTCCACTTTACTCTCTGTGCCATTCCCTCATTGCATACAGCTAAGCAATCACACAATACGAATAACGTCCTCAGAACACCCCCATTTTGTGAATTTTTGAACATTTCAGGACAATTATCATTTCATTATTCAACATATTAACATTACAAATATTATACTTTCATCTTGTACTCTGCACACAATGCTATGTTTCTGCATTAGTAGCTCAGTATACTAGATATAATCCCATAATACAATGCTATTTATATCAATGCATCGTTCAAAGCACTAAAAACGGTATGATATTTATTGCAATATCCTTGACACTTTTTTCGCAACATTATAATAAAAATCCCTAGTACACAAATTCCATGAAAAGTACATAGACATGTGATGTCATCAGTGATTTCATCAATGACATTTGCGATGTCATCTTTGATGTCCTGGGTGTTAGTCTTAGCAGTGCACGGTGGTGGCACGAGTTATTTTTCATAGCTCACCATAACTTGCGATTTTCAGGAGTCTTTTGGCTGTACTTAGAACCATAACGTCCCTTAAACAAACTTTTTTTAATATCACGCAAACAATATACAAACATGGCGTGCAAAAACCAACTTCTCACATATGGCTTTACACAGAATGTTGCAAAGTAAGAATTTATGCTCGTTCACAGTGAAGGTCAGCTTCTTCCATTTTTTTCTCGGGCCCCGGAGAGGCTCACGAAGCGGACTATAAGGTTGTATTGTGTTTTGACCTTGACAGACAGAGATTGTGATGAAAGACTTCTCTTGAAGGAGTGTTGCTAAAACGTAAGAGAAGATAAGGATGAAATTTCTGAAACGAAACCACTTTTATATATTATATCACTATGCGAAAGATCGTTCGCACACGCGGAGTCGTATTTTGGGACTGCACTACTCGTAGACAATGGAAATTGCAATTGTACTGTAAGTAACCCTTTAGATTATGTTATACCAAATATAATTACAATAGCGTAGCATTAAAGACCGCTCAAGTTGAACTTGTTAGTTGAAAGTGGCATAATGTTTTCTACCGCGCACTATCACCGCCAAATTGATCCCCTGTCGTTTAGAGGGCTCTGAAAAAGGCAGACAACACAGGGTGGGTTAATAGAAATAATTTAACCGGTCTATAGGCGATCAAGCACTCTACTCGCTGTGCCACTTCACTGTAGCCTGTCAAGTGGCACAGCGAGTACAACGCTCGCTTTGACATCCGTGCACACCTTGCTAACGCAAGTTCGAATCCCGGCAAGGCCAAACTCAGCCTTTCATCCTTCCGTGGTCGATAAATGAGCACCACACACCGTGGTTAATAATAAGCACCGCTTAGATACCTCACGGTTCTTAGCGCTATATGAATGGAAAAATATTATTATTTTATTATTAACATACTCCGTTGCACTATCTTCGATCGAAAATAGTTTCACGCCCTAATAAATAAAATGATTTTCAATGAAGATCGGCTGGTGTGACTAATTTATGTTTTTTAAAACAGGTATGTGGCCCCATTTTGCCTATGTCACGATTTACAGACTCCAGAGGATGGGGTCTTCAACTGCCAGGTGCAGGTCCAAATATGCAACTTCATGACCCTCACCATTTTATGGGACAATCGCCAAGGACCAATATGCCCTTACGCAGTACTAGCGGCTACAAACAACATACCAACCAATAGGGTGGTCTTATGGCTCGTTGTTGGAGCAACCTTCCGATTATCAGAGCGAACATTTACTGCTTTTATCATAAACCAACAGCCTATCTACCGCAAAGGAACAACGCGTGGCTCAAAATAAACTTTTGGTGATCGACAGCAGAGACAATAGCAAATCGCTGAATATTCACTAAACATTTGATGTCAAATAAATGTACTTTACAAAATTTACAATCTTGCTGTTTACTTTTAAACCACAGTTTCTTATTCCGAATTGTGGCGCACTGAGTTGTAAGCTGATCTAACACCCTCTGTACCGCAAAGGAACATCGCGTGCCTCAACATGAACTTTTGCGGATCGACAACAAAGACAAATGCAAATTGCTGAATATTCTCTAAACATTTGATGTCAAATAAATGTACTTTACAAAATTTACAATCTTGCTGTTTGCTTTTAAATCACTGTTTCATATTCCGAATTGTGGCGCGCTGTGTTGTGACATAATATGTGTTGTCTTCCGGGTTCTGTGTAAACTCACTTAGGACTGCAGAGGACTGGGCGCATTTGATGACGCACTCTGTAACGTCACGGAGAGAGGCGGGGAATATGAATGCTTTGATAATATCAGGCTTAGGGGCGGGAGATTTGATTTAGTGTCGCAAAAGCAAGTCAGCGAGGTCAATAGCGCCAGTCATAGGATTATCACATAATGTCGGCGCACACCAGCCGGATTTATCGTTTCTTTAGTGGACAAAAAGTCGGTTGACGCCCATAGGAAATTGTACTATTAGCGGACACAAGGAGTGGTCTTAAAACACTTTCACCCTGACAATGAACAATACAAACAACGTTCTCAGAACACCCCCATTTTGTGTAATTGCAACCATTTCGGGACACCGCAAGTGTTCTTAGAACACATTCAACTAGACAGATTACAATACGGACAGCGTCCTGAGGACACCCCCAGTTTGTGTATTTACGAACAATTAAGTACACCGCGAGTGTTCATAGCTCATTTTTACCTTCCTTGCGAACAAAAATGACACATACTCCGTCCTCTAAACACCCCACCATTTAGTTTATTTACAAAATGTCAGAACAGCCGTGTTCTCCGCGGACAAATCGAACGCAACAAAAACATCTAGCACATAAAAAAACAAAACATTGAACCTATCTCATACTCCCCCACCCTCCCCAAACACTCTTACACACCCTGATATCACACGGCACTAAATACAATTTTTTATCCACGTTTCACCGCGCTGTACGCGATCGACGGCGAATACAAGATGGCGGGCGCCACAGAAAATCTGACGCGCTCCACGCCCCTCGCCATCCAATCAGCGAACACGTCGCATGTCCGCGGACATGACACAAGGCCATGGGCCAATCGGGGTGCTGTCCGCGGAGCGAACAGGGAAGTCTGTCCGCGAAGCGAACACAAATATCACTAATTTTTTTGCCTTACGTTTTGGTCATTTTATAAAAAACTACTGGACGGATTTACACCAAATTTGCAAAAGCACGCTTTTGGGACCAAGCCTCCGCTCCTGCCGCAAATTTGGTGTAAATCCGTCCAGCGGTTTGGCCTGTGGCTGTGCGCAAAGTTTTTTCCCATTCAGTCTATGGGAAAAAAAAAGTTTTGGGACCCCCCCTATAACTTTGCCCCCCCCTGGACGAATCCTCACCAAACTTTGCAAAAAAATTCAGAGTGACCCATATACGTTTTTGCAAAGTTTGGTGAGGATCCGTCCAGGGAGAGCGAAGTTATAAGCCGCCCAAAAAGTGCTCTTCCTATGGAAACAGCAACTTAACCATAACTACATGGCCACTACCGTGGCCATGTAATATATAAATATATATATATATAACAATATATATATTGTTCACTATTGTGAACAAGCGGTCAGTTGATCGCGAAACGCGTCGATGTAACCTTTTGGTTCTCCCCTGCTGTGCACCTTTAATGAATAAAGAACATTTGGTGCTACCTGATTTTTGCTGTGCAGCCCCTTATTTGCCAAGTACTGGATTCACTGGACCTGGCTGCTCTTGGGAGTGCATTCCGCAGATTTGGCCCTCTTTTGGGCTTAATTTTCGTTTGAAAATATATATATATATACATATATACATATATTCGGTCAATTGTGAAAAGGTCAATTGTGATCCTTTAAAATCAGTCAATTGTTCATTCGAACAATTGTAAACAAACAATTCGGGTAATACCGAATCCAGCATATTCCTTGCCCTTCTGCTGCCTTGTGAGTGTACATATTGTCATGGCAGAGGGAGTACCAGGCAGCTCTGGGTTCAGTAAATATGGGTCAAACTGGGTTTGTTTTACAACACAAATATCACAAGATTATGGGGGTCTGGATAAAGGTATATGTGGTCTTCAAATGTGAAATCAAACCAGAGCAATTTCAACATGCTTGAGGACCATACCCCATGAGTCCATACGTCACTATCCTTGGTGTCACCCTACTGTGGTTCAAACAAACGTTACACATTTAATGGGATTTGGAATAACAGCTGCCCTTCATTCATGTCTGGTTTTGGCTCTCCTTGCTGTTGTTTCTGCAGTCAGGATGCAATATATCTTTACGTATCCCCTCAAAGGCCGGCTTGCGGGGTCTACACTTGCTTGAAGCCTTGCCCCATTTGGGACATGCTTCTCCAAAATAGGGAGCACTGGCGTTGCCTTCCAATGTCAGCACATGGCTCTGTGTTAGCCTCCGGCAGCATAAGTGAAACAGACGATCTCTTCCTAGCTCCCCGCTACTTCCTTTGTCAACTTCATAAACTGCTTCCCCTTTCTTTCTACCTCCCATTTCTTCTTCCTCTTCGATGCCCCACAATGTTCTGACCTGCATGACCTCGCCTTCTAAAAGTTATTCTCTGTGTAATTTGGGTCCTCTCCCTTCTGGACTATTTTCTTGTGTCTTCTTATGCTTTTCTGTCTTACTCTTATTATCTTCTGTGACACCCCACTCTCTCTGCTTCTTAGTATTCTTCACCACTCCATTCAGTTGTTCTATTTGTCTTGTCTTCCGTTGTTTCATCTTCTCCACGACAGAGTTCTTCTGCCCACTTGCCTCTCTACTTTTGCATGTTTGCTTTTTTCTCATCCACTGCTATTTCCCACTTTCGTACTCTTCCATCCTATACTGCTCTCTCTGGCTTATGCCACTTCTTCCTAGCCATTCACTGCATTCTCTACTGACCGCTTCCTTACTTTCGCCACCTCCACTGCCCTCTCCTATCTGCTGCGCCTCTGCGCTCCTTCTCTCATAGCCTTTGTTCTCTCCCGTTTGCTCCCATTTTCTCTGCTCGCATGCCATCTCCGCCTCCACTGTCCTGTCTGCCACCACGGACTCCCTTCCTTTGCCTGTTGCCACTGCCGCTGCACTATCTTGCTTCCCTGTGCAGTTTTATGTTGCCACAGACCCGGCAGCTGGACCTTGCGAACCAACAATTGCTACCAGTTGCGGAGTGCAGTCCTTTTTCAAACTTTGGTTCTCAAATGGAGCTTGTTGGGCTGCAAACAGCACTGGGACACCTCAGGATAAGTCAATAAAGAGGGTGTCTGCCACCATGCTCAACACACCACCACTGCTACTCACGTAGTCCTGCATCCATCACTGCTTGCCCAGCTCTGGCGACAGCTTTATAATGTTTGTCTGTTGTTGATGAATTGCACAATATTGAGTAACTTCCATAATGGTATCCAGAAGTCACTGACCTTCCTGTGGATCCTGTACGGTTTAGTCCATTCCCAAATGCAGAGTCCTGCTAACCCCCAGGATCATGCCACTGATGCTGTGGGCTGCAACTTTCAAGGGATGATTCAGGGTTATTGGGCAGTAATGGAGGTTAGAATTGGGCTGTGGAGCTTTGAAGACACTCCCTATTCCACCTCTGAGCCCTATACCATGTAGAAGGTGGTGGGACCAATTCCTCATTGAAGCCACAGACACATCTCCTAACCTACAGGTGGAACATTTGCACATTATACATCCAAGAAACGTTAGAAATACATGTGTGTCCGAAATTGTAATGGGGAAGGGGTAATCTGTGCTCCCAAGCCCCAGTGACCGCAGCCAAAACACCGGTTTTCTATTGCATAAAGTGCGGCTCCCAGTGGTGGGTCAGTAGCCAAAAGGCTGAAGAAAAAACAACATTTCTCATTCTGGTTCAACCATTCCACTCTACTTGCAAATAAAACATGTCAATTTCGTTCCTGTAACAATATATTCAGATAATTCTTGACAGTGCGGCTTTCAGACATTATATCAAAACCTCTAGTTTATACAAAGCTGCAGCTTTTTTGTAGCAATTTTTATTGTTTCTTTTCAAGGAAAACTTTCTTTCTCCCACTTGAAATAGAAAAAAAGCACTTTTTAACATTGTTGTACCATTTTGCCTCGGAGTCAAAACAAGATTTCCAAGGATTGCCATCCTGTGCACCTCTCTGGTAAATCCTTCCTTAATAGGTTTATATTGGTCATCATTTTAAACTGAGTTTAGATGTGCATTTGCCTTAAAATTCTGCATTCGAAACAATACAAGCAATATTTACAGAACAATGACCAGAAAAAAAAGAACACATTCCAAAAAATAAAATAAATATGAAACTTAAAGGGTCCATCTTTATTTATGCATTTATTTATTTATTTTCCCTCATCGGGTATCAGTAGTTTGGCATCCAAGAGGATGTGCAACCCTCATTTTACACCTTCTATAGTACACTGGAATATCACAATATTTAGATCATCTTCCAGACAGCGAGATCGGAAGAAGAAAAAAGGACATCCTTCAGACGTCTTGACAGTCTCCAAGTAGGTTTTCAGTTGATTTTTTTTGTAAAGGCATCTTCGATTATTCTGTTCTCAATTTCTCTAGGTCTTATATTTCAGTAATTACAGCATATTGTGCAGGATTACATGTTCTTCTACCTCACTTGAGTTACTCACTAGCTATCATAATCACAATCGTCCTTTTTCTATTCCCTTTATACATAATTCTGCTTAAGCCCAGTATTTTATCTTGAGTACTTCTGTCCTAAAGCAGTTATTACAGAAGAGTTGAGCTCAACTCGGCTGTTATTATATAGATGCTGCTTTATGTTTCTTGCCAATTCCATGCCACAAATGTTTCGGCTACCACATGCCACTCACTTGTTGAAAGGCAGATGAATACGTCATTCATAGCTACAGGCCCTCCCCAACCCAATATCACATAGGTGGGAAACGTTACTCACTAAGGCGACCATCCCGGCCTTATCCCAGGCAGGTACCAGAGGAAATGGACCTAATGTAACTAAAGATGGCGAGAATAAGCAAACTCACTGTGAACTGACATATCTGCATGCAAAAGACAAGAAGCAAATATACACTCACCATGAAGAAACATGGACAATAGGTCAAATATGCATTCATACATAAAGAATATCGCTTGCATCCATTTAGACATATTAACCCAAGCAATGTATACGCTGAATGCAACATGAACTACCTACGTATATAGCTCATTAACATAGAAACGCGACAGTATTAAACAGCCATATTTTTCTAAATGGAAGCAGCAACACACATTGAAATGAATGAAATGCCTCGAGGCTTTATGGTAACTCAACTGCTGAATTTACTGAAATACAGAACCATTCAGCTACGGAAACCTATCCAACGTAACTGGAAAATTACAGAAGGTCTGGATGGCTCAGCGAGAACACGAGATTATAATTGCCAAGGCACAAGACATATTTTTCAAAGATTAATTAAAGAGCAACCAGCCTTTGAAAGCCAGGTGCAGAATAATTGCGAGCCCAAAACTTCATAAGGAAACCAGTAAGTCAATAGTGATTGAGAAAGTAATAACACTCACACTTATATTTGCTAAGATCCTAAGAAATGCAGGGCAAAATAATTCTAAAATGCGGTCCTCTCACAAGTGACCCATAATTGCGTTGACAACCCACATATTCTCAGAAATTAGGCGCCTCACAAGGTTAACTACAGAGAAGTCGCTCTGACTCCTGGCCTAGGAATAAGGGATAGTATCTTTTTTAATTGAAAGGAAAGCAGATCCTGGGTCCCTATCTCTCTCTCTCTCTCTCCCTACTCCTCTCTGGCTCATGTGTTGCTAACCTGCCAATTGCCTAAGGTTGGTCAGCAAGATGCCAACAAATGAAAACCCTCAATGCGAGGCCACCGAGTACATGTTGCATTAATCAATCATATATTGTAGAGATGACATATATAGTCAATTCCCTTGACCAATCCCTTCACCCCATAGGTTTTTGTAACCAATAGTGTAGTATGATGTCACTAATGATGAAAATCGCACTTCTAATCTTTTGTTTGCATGTAAAGCTCAGAGAGAAACGAGATTTGTCATGCGTGTATGCTGCCCCTGCTTTTTGTTGGCTTGTTAATAAAGCAGGTTTTGCCTTTCACTTTGACTATTTCTGTTATTGAGTGCAGGATTTCCTGGCCTCTCATTTCTGCGTAAAGGGGTTTTCCAGACCATCTTAACAAAAGGACCACATTGTTCATTGCTTTTGACAACCAACATATCTTTGTGCACATGCTAGAAACTTTTTTTCTATGCGGGAGAGCTGGCATGTGGTTTGAGGCTGTCTGGTCAGAACACCCTGCCTCTAGTCTGCAGATGACAGGAGGGCCCTGATATCTGGAGAGGTCATAGAGTCACCCCGACACGCACTTAGTATTCACCCGCTCTTCCAACCTCCTGAGGAGTGCAGTCAATCTGTTACTTCGCCTTTATGCTGTAGTATTAGAATTGACCTGTACCCTGGCACACCTTATATTTATTCACAGCCGCTTCAACTGGCCACAGCAATACTTGTTCATATAACGTACCAGAACAGTGCACACATAAATCAGTCACTTGAGTTCATTTGCCAGCAAGTGCCTTCGCCTTTTATTGTTAACTCGCCTCCAAGATGAAAAGGGCACAAAGTGCTACATCACTTATACAAATTGGATTGTACTTGTCATGGCCATCTGCTGTGCACCGGGAAAGCATGCCAGCCTTGCAGGAGCAAGGACATCATGCCTCACATCTCCACTGGCGTAATGGGGGCCCCCGCAGGCCCCGCGGTGCAGGGGGACCCGCTAAGACATATCTTGGGAGGGGGCCCCACAAAAAAATGAAAACATTATTTTTTCAAAATATTTTATTTTTCAAATATTTCTTTTTTAATGCACTCTGCATTCATAAAGAAATCATTTATGTAACAGAAATGATTTCTTTATGAAGGCAGAGTGACTACAAAAAGAAACTTTCTTTTTGAAGTCTGAGGCCTCCCCCACCCCATGACGTGGAAGACGCCAGGCTGGAGACCTCCATGTCATGGGGTTGGGTGAGCCCTATGACTACAAAAAGAAATCGTTTATTTTTGAAGTCACTCTGCCTTCATAAAGAAAGTATTTCAATTATGGTTTGGTCCTTAATGGAAATAATTCATTTATGAAGTCAGAGTGACTTCAAAAAGAAACAATTTATTTTTTAAGTAATAGGGCTCCCCTCAACCACATGACATGTGTGCGAGTGTATGGTGAAAGGGTGTACTCTTAAATGTGTAGGTGGCTGCCTATCTGAGTGTATGGTGAAAAGGTGTACTCTTAAATGTGAAGGTGGCTGCCTATGTGAGTGTATGGTGAAAGGGTGCACACAAATGTATGAGTAGCTGTGTGTGTGTGCATGTATGGCGAAAGGGTGCACACTTAAATGTATGGATGGCTGCCTGGGTGTGTCTGTATGGTGCACGCTTGCACACTTAAATGTATGGATGGCTGGATGTGCGTGTGTGTATATGATGAATGGTGTGTGCTTATGTTCATGGGCGCAACAAAACCTACATTTCGGGGGGCTAATCCTTTAAATGTTGGCAGAGGCGCGAACTTCACGGACGGTGGGGGAGTGGCAAACTTATTCGTGTGGGGGCATCTAATTTCTTTACGCATTTTAATGAGACTATTCTAGAGCAGCTTCAATGTTACAAGCAGTTAACTCTCCCCTTTAGGTCTGAAAGCATCCACTTATGGACTGATGTGAGAATGAGCGGTCTCCTGTTCCCTCTCTACCCTTCCAATCACTCCCCTGGCAGGCAAGTACTAAACCCACATCACAATTTAAATTGCCTAAAAGATTTGGCATTTGAATGCAGGTACTAACAGTGAAATGCTTTACGTTAGTAATTGTTGGGCCCTTGTTAACAGCGAAACCCAGGTGCCGTTTAACATCTGTGTCCTGTTCTGTCCGGCAACTGCTCTGAAGGTCAGCCAGGTTGAGTAAACATAGCCCAAAATGTCAGAGGGGTAGTACTGAAGCCCAGTCAACTCAATGTGGTTACGCCACTACTTGTGTTTAATGCCTTGATTACTTATTGGTAATCGTCATTACTCCTAGCACTATTCTTCCTCGTCCCTGTACTTGTGTATGAGGCGGTACTTGTATATGAGGCACTCTGCCTCATACACAAACACTGGGATGAGGTAGAGGTACATGGAGGTAATGCCTGACTTAGTTACCTGTACAATTCACTACTCCTAATCCCACTCTTCCTCATCCCATTACTTACCTTTGAGGCAAGGAGCCTCATACGTAAGATCTGGGACAAAGAAGAGGGGTGTGAAAGTAATTCTGGGCCAAGGAGCTGGTTTTGGAGTTTTGGGTGTGGGGTTGCAAGGAGAGGGGTTGGATTGAGCGATAAATCATAAAGTTTCTCCAGTGTAGGAGGCATGATATGTGGTATTAGTGGCTAGAGAGCCATTTTGGTGCAGCCAGTCTGGTCATTCCTCAGTTTGGTATGACTTTTTTTTAACTGCGCATTTCTGATAAACCAGTCCTGCTAAGTGTAATTACCTGGCTAGAATGGCATTTGGGTGCTGCCAGTCTAGCCATTTCTTACTGCAGCATTGTATATTTTTTGGGCATCTGTGATAAACTGATATGATATAAGTAATTTATAAACACACCTGTACACAAGTGTTTCTAGGCGCAACACGACAAGGGAGGGAAGATAGAGGGAGGACAAGACAAATGATCTGACTTGGTCTTGTGTCATTCAGATCGTGAGAGTGCTAGAATGAGAAATGCAAGAGGACAGAGAGGGGGGAAGTGGAAGGAAGAGGGGAGGGGAAAACAGGGCAGTAGTGCTCTGAGTAAGTGAAGCCATTGCAGCGCAGCTCTTGGTAGTGCACGGAGATCAAGGGACTGTAGGGTTACAGTTACATCCCCTAAGTGTGTGACAGGCCCGGAGGCAGTGCAATGGTGACTGATCTAGAAAGAGCCTGGACTCAGTGAGACTCTGAGGGTAGCCAAGCAACCAGTTGGTACAGCAGTCAGGTAGGTCAACAGGGGAGGGAGAGAGAGAAAGCAGAGAAGAAGAGGAAAGTTTTGAGCTGCTTCCAGAACTTCAGGTGGTCTGCTCAAGTTTGAAAGGGGCAGGTGGGCCATTCCAGAGGGAGGCACCTGCAGAGGAGAGAGATCTACCCCCCACTCTTTGGGCCTCATTACACGGATGGCGGAGAACCATGGCGCTATTAGCGCCATGGTTCATGCCGGTAAAATACTGGCACCGCCTTGGCGGAAAGGGGAATTACCGCCCCATTCCAAGGTTGGCGGGGCGGTAATTCCCCCTTCCACCATTGCCCTTCCCCGTTCCCATTTTTGCACCATAGGGCATAATGGGAATGGGGAAGGCGCTAATTGCGGTACCGCAAATTGCGGTACCATAATTAGCTCCCTGGGTCCCTTTGCGGGTTGGTTTTTAACACCTGCAAAAAGCAGGCGTTAAATCCCCCAACCCGCAAAGGGACCTCGTAGTAAGGCGGTAAGGATTTACCGGTACCAGTATTTTACCGGTACCGGTAAATCCTTACTGCCATCCGTGTAATGAGGCCCTTTGTTTGGAGAAGCATCTAACCCTTAGAGAGTTGGAGGTAGCTGGGGGAAAGGCTCAAGAAGGAAGGTATTTTGGAAGAGAGCATTGGATGTAGTGTTGGCCCCGACCCCAGAAAGCCCTGTGGACAATGCAAAGGGTCTTGAACTTGATCCTTGCAGCCACCGGGAGCCAGTGAAGAGATTTCAAAGCTGGAGAGATATCATCCCTGGGCCTGTACCCAACGATAAGTCTTGCAGTCCTGTTCTGGATTAGTTGCAGAGGGTGGAGAGTAGAGGAAAGCAAACTGAGAAAGAGGCTGTTGCAGTAGTACAACCTAGAGAGAAACAGGGCTCTGGAGACAGTGAGCTTCTGGGGGAAAGTGAGAAAGGGAAGAGTCCCTTTGAGGAGGAGCAGCTGGTAGTGGGACGTCTTGGTGACATCTGAGATGTGAGGGGAGAAAGAGAGAGTGGAGTTGAAGATGACACCAAGGGTTTTTTGCCTCGCAGGAAGGCTAAGGAATAGGGCCCAAGGTGGGCGGCCAGAGAGAGAGAGAGAGAGAGAGAGAGAGAGAGAGAGAGAGAGGGAACGCAGGGGCAGGGTATCCCATTGAGAAGGATCTCCATCTTAATGGCATTAAGGCAGAGATCTTTGGAGGTGGACCAATCCTGAATTGCAGATAGACAGTCAGGAATGAGCGAGAGAGGAGAGGAGTCTGAAGGAAAGCTGAGTGTCATCCGCATAACACTGAAAGTTAGAGGAGAAGGTAGAGATCTGGTGTGCCAAAGGGGCCAAGTAGAGGTTGAAAAACCAGGGTGAGAGGATGGAGCCCTGGGGAATGCCACAGGTAGAGAGAGAGGTGGCGGAGAGAAAGGGACCAAGTTGGAGAAGGGAGGGGAAGTCTAAGAGGAAGGAGGTCAGCCACTTCAGGGCCTGATCTGCAATGCCCAGGTTCTCACTTAGTCGATTGATCAGGATGGCCTGGTTGACTGTGTTGAAAGTAGAGAAAAGATCAAGGAGGATTAGGACAGAAGGAATTTTGGAATGAAAGTTAGAGAGCGGCTCTTCACAGGTGTTCAGCAAAGCAGTTTCCGTGCCTCTGGCAACACTGAAGCCAAACTGATGGTCATGGACTACCAACAGATTCAGTGTGCAGAGTAAGCTGGGAGATGGCCAGCTTTTCCAAGAGTTTGCCCAGGAAAGGGGTGATGGAGATTGGCCAATAGTTTGCAGGGCAGGTAGGATCGTCAGACGGCTTCTTGAGGAGTCCGTGCACAAGGGAGTGCTTAAGGAGAGAGGGGAACGTTCCAGTGGCGAAAAAGTGATTACAGAAATTGGCCCAGGCTGGACAGAGGGTGTCAATATGGTCCTTGGTGGTTCTGGAGGAGCAGGGGAGAACCTGTTTGGAGGACATTTTCATAGATCAGACTTGTCTAGAAACCTTGTCGGGTGTTGTCAGAGAGAAAGAGGAGAAAGGAGGAGGAGAGGTAGAGATGGCCAAAGGGGGGCCGAGAGAGGGAGAGGAAGAGGAAGAGGAGATAGAAGACAGGATTTCCTGAGTTTTAGCAGAGAAGTAAGAGGCCAGAACCATACATAGGCCCTGGGTGGGAACAGGAGATGTAGAAACTGCAACAGGATTGACCAGTTCTTAGCAGATTTGAATGAGTTTGGCCATGTTGTTAGAGGCCGCAGAGACCCAAGCTTGAATGTGTGCTCTCTTCTTGATGCGTGTTAGTACTTTGACTGCCATTTTGGTGCAACTAGTCTAGGAATGTCTAAATGTGGCCTGGCATGCTTTACTGTAATGTTATCATGTGTCTAAGCTGGTCTACATTGTGCAGCCAGTGGGACATGTTTTAATGTTGCATGGCATTTTTAATAGCAAAGCATTAATGTTCCTGTGCACTGTTGGCGTCTTGCATGTATTGGATTGGTTTTACCCTACAAAACAATTACAAACAGTCTGGCTTTTTTAGCCACTTTTTCTCAGAAAGTGGGCTGTATATTGCATTAAAATGCATATTTACATCTTTCTCCTAGTACAGTGTGCGGCATACCCCTTCAGCAGCACGTTCGTGTGTATTGTGCAAGCGTGATAATCTAGGCCTGCCATGAGTGTGGCACGACCTGTGATTTGTCAGCGAGTTGGGGGGGGGGGCCCTCAGCATGGCCCGCAGGGGGCCCCCACATTTTGTGTTACACCACTGCACATCTCCAGACACTGCCAGTCATTTCACACTGCCTCATATTACCCTGCACCACTCCACACTGCTTTCCACCTCCTCCAACTGCTCTGCGCTTCTTTATGCTGTTTTATCCTCTCACATCATCGCAAGCCACTGCCTGTCCCATGACACTGCCTCACATCCCCAATCCACATCCCCTCACACTTCCCCAACACCTCATCCTCTCACATCTCGTGGCACCACGGCTTACCCCCACAATCTGCCTCCATTCCTATGAATGTGCCTCGCAGCGATTCATACTGCCTGATGCCCCTTTATTCCTCCTTACAAGGAACCAGCATGGCCTTTTATTCACCATGGCACTGCCTCACATCCCCTTAACCTGCTCTGTAATCCTTCACCACCTGCTTCACTCTTAAGCTTACTTACACCATCTCACCTTTCCCCACAACCCCTCATGCCCTCTCACATACCTCCACATAATGCCACAATACCTCAAATGTTCTTACCTACTTTGATTCACTCCGCTTTACATTCACTCACAGATTCTCATCGCCGGAAGCTAGCTCCCACCCCTCACACCGATTCCCATCCCCTCATAGTGGTTCCTATCACCACACAGCCACACATCACTTCCATACTGCCTCACACTACTTGGAGTCTCACAGTGCCTCATCACATATCTGCTGCAATCCATCCGAATCCATTGAAAATGCTTCACCCACACTTCTTCATTTCCACTCACATCACGCGTCTCCTCTGCCCCACAGCATCCAAATGGATCACCTTCTCCCTAACGCTGCTGCTGTGCCACCGATTCTCCCTCATCTCTATGCCTGCAAACTGCCTCTGCCCTGAGCCTGTCAACTCGCGTAGGCCCATCCCTGTTTTCTACATCTTGCGGTCTCACACCTCACTGACATTGCCTCACATGCCGTCCCCACTGCCCATCACCCCAATCGGTCTCCTGTCCCACCACTCTACCTAATTCCCCTTCACACCCCCACTATCACACTGACACTCCTCCCATTGGCTTGGGGGCTGCGTCTTTGCACTCCTGCTTGCTCATGTTGCCAATCATTAACCTCACACTATCCTGACGGTACAGTGAGCAAAAAGCGTGTGCTGCAAACTCTCATCTCAGAACAAGTTATCATGTCGTGTTCTTTCTGGAGAGGAGCGCCTGCTACCTTTTTTAAAATATTTGCAAGGAACTTGGGGTTGGTCACCCTGAGTTACCTGGGGGCAACCAGACGTGGACTCCCTGCTCACTGTGCTCAGAGAGGCGCAGCTTCACCTCACTGATGAGGCCCAACAAGGCTGAAACATGTGTATGGGGTTGCTGGTGGTACTCTTGTTCAGAAGAGAATTGCCATAGCATTTCGGTGCTGGACTGCCCATGTGGGCGGGACAAAGACTGATATGCAAATGGATATTTCCCATCTGTGAAAGGTACAGTGAGCAAAAAGTGTGTGCTGCAACCTCTCATCTCAGAACAGGTTATCATGCCATGTTCTCTCTGGAGAGGAGCGCCTGCTACCTTTTTTAAACTATCCTGACGGTGTTTCACAATCCTTTACATTGCCTCATTCAAATGATAGAACAGTAGCATGTTTACACTGATGGCTGTAGTCGTTTTCCAAATAAACAGCGGCCTCCTTCGTCCTCCTTCGCTAAAGTGAAACATTAAAAAAAATGAACCTGACAGGTATGGGGGTGCACGCAAGAAGAGTGAATGTTCGTCAGAGCATCTTACTAGCACCCTCTGTCACCAGCTTTCGAAATGCAAACTCACAAAAATGTAGTGTTTTCACCACTGAAATATGCGTGGGTAACTGCTGCTTCCCATGTATTTCATTGTAATCACTTTATTGACCTGAAGACTTTAGGGTAAAGTAGGTTGGTGTCATTTGACGCGCTGTATATCACGTTGTGAGATGGCTTGGACATTGAGGAATGGGGCGAGTATTTACGGGTTTCATGTCTCTAAACGTAAAGCACAATAAACAACTGAAAAGTGCCTAAACTATTGGCTTCGCTAATGCTCGGTTTTATTTGTCACCCTCCCTTGCTTGTACCAATCAGACAGTCTAAGAATATTATTCGGGGTTCTCCATTAAAACAAATAGTAACAACTAAACACCTTTTTCACATAGGTTATCACAAATCACAACTTAACTGAAATGTATATAGGACCTTTTAGATGGTCTTGAAAACAGAATTCTAAACCTGTGGGATCCCCTTTCACTTACTTCCAGGCAGAGGGCCGTTTTCAGCATAAAAAAACTTTAAAACTAAGGCTTCACTTCTACTGAGTTATCTTTTTAAGGTAAATGGGATCCAGCTTGACCTGCCCCAACGTTACAGGAATCAAAGTCATGAAAAACAATTCTTAATTGCCACCTTATTAAATGCCCAGTAGTGAATGCAGGCTCTTTGTTTCTAGTTATTTTGAAGGAACAAAAAGGCAGAGAGGTAGCAAGACCTTTTCAATGTCAAATAATGTTGGCATTTGTACCGTGCACCGACATCACTGGAGTGTACCCCAGGCACTCTGGTGGATCTGAAAGAGGGGGTGGAGTGGGGGGGGTTAGTAGGGTGTAGTGGGAACAGGAGAGTGAGACTTGTGTTGTCCTGTTGGCAGCTTCAGTTCGGTTTGCACCGTTCGCTGAGCTTAAGTGCACTTTTCTGGTCAGTGCGACTTCCCAATTTGCTGTTGTGGCGAGTTATGTGTTGTTTGTTGTTGCAATGTGGTGAAGTACCTGCACATTGCTGTGCAGAGAAATGGTTTTGTGAGTTTCCGTATGAGAATTTGTCTGTAGAAGGTTGAGGTTTGCAGGGTTGGGTTAGGAAGTTATTTTTTTCTCTTACCTCTTTAACTTTGGATTTCTGCTCTCAACGTCCATGATTATCCTGTGTGTTTGTGTTTCTTCACTGTTTCAGGGAGGGCTGGATGCATGCCACGCAGTAGAGCCTTTACGTGTGGTGCCCTTGCCCCATTGAGTGAATATGCCAGGCATCCACAGGGCCCACCAAGGAGCAGCACAAACCACTGACATGTCAATGTCAGCATACACACAAAGCCAGAGGTGAAGTGTCAATGAAGGATGCATGGCATGGCATGACAGGAAGCGTGTGGCCATGCAGCAAGCCAATGGCCCTCTGGCCTGGCCTTCAAATGTGAGAAAGTGGTGAGGTTTGTGAGGACGGTTGGAAAGAGGTTAAAAAGAGTGCAAACAGACAGAAATGGCACGGGTGTTTGAAACCACAGCATGGAGCACAGGGTAGCAGACTTTTATTGGCATTCCTATCCCAGGACTAATGCAGTTGGCATGGTTTTACCTGCAAAGACTTATACATCCCACCTTACCTTTTGAATCTTTGAACCTGTAGGTGATTTACATAGTTTGGATTCATAAAATTTCCAGTAGCTACTGAATATTGAAAGAGCTTCCACAGTTGGCCTGAAGTAGCAATTGTGACCACAAAGCTGAATTGGCAAATGACGTATGGTACACATTTGGAATACATCATAGAGTCTGGAAATCTGTTTTGTCTAAGACGTAGGCAGAGGTAGAAATCAATCTCCACCAGTGAAGGAGATAGCCTGGTGCTCTTCTGAAAGGTTGCAGTGGCAGCAATGAGGCTAAATGCTTGTAAATGATCAACTCTGTGAGGCAGATATGAGGTCACTTCATACCTTCAAGACAGGCTTTCAGACCTCGAAGCTGCAACTTCTGCCTTTACTTTCTGAAGGGTCTTGGATCATTCAGCCATCGAAGCACCTACAAGTTAATCTGCCAACGCCCACATCAGTATCACAGATCCCTTAATTGCCCACAAGCACAATACCTCTTCCTGAATGAAAATGCCAAGGACACTATCCTCTAAAAATGGCGGACATGGGGAATTGGTACACACTTGTAGAGGTCCCTGCAGAATGATATCACCACATGTTTACATGTCTCAGAAAGCACTCTATCTCAGCACAGAGCACACTCACCCACCGACCACCACAGTACATGTCCCAGAAAACACACGTTCTCACTCAGTATAGCGATTCCTCGTGGGCTACATGTCCAAGAAAGCGATCTCCCTCACCTTGACTCAAGAAAGAATCTCAAATAGAACTTTATACCGCAGAATGCACACTGGTTCGGTACAGAGGACATCACAAAGGGCTACAGCACCCAGAATGAATGCACTCTGCCTACTCAGCAGCATAGGAGGCACACAAAATCTGGGGCAGGGGACACCTTGGGGACCTTTCTACAGACAAAACGCTGCCAGCTGCAAACTGCCAATCCTTAAAGCCCCCATAAAGATGTGCTTTTAGATTTATTTAAAAAACAAAAACAAATTGTTGGCAGTTTTAGAAACACAGTCATACTTCCAATAAGTTGGAGATTCCTCATCTATTGCACAATATTTGAGAAGGATTGTAAAAACGTTCATGAAAGCAGTGTTAGAAATAAAGTATTTGTGCACTGCTAGAACACACTTTCAAACATCTTGTAGTGTGGATTTTAAGGAAACACAGTTCTCTTAATCCCTTTGAAACTCGTGCTGTAGTAGTGAGAGGGCTTGGATATCGTTCAATGGACAATTGTTGGACTTTAATGTTTTTGAGGGAAACAATACAAATTGCTTATCATTTATATAAAAGGGTAACGTTAATCAATATTTGAATGAGGAAATATAGTTTAGAGATCTGCTTCTGCACTGCTGGATTCCTGTCACATTGGGTGCAATAGACAGAAGCTTATGTGGTCTATAAAAACAACTTTGAAGCCTTATATCACAGACAGCACATTGGTGTAAAAAGCCACACTGCCAGTGTCCAAAGGCAGCCAGGTGGCATAGTTGCAAGGAAGTGTGATTTCTGTTCTATTGGCATGCCACTGCCGGGACCCCAGAGCACTAACTAGGCACTATTGGTGGAAGCTCACTCGGAATTCTGGCGATAAGAAATGGTGAACGAGAGGAGACAAAGACAGACCCATCCCCACACCATTCACATGCATACACCAATTGACACTGTCACACAACATTCACAGGCAGCATTTAGAGGGTAAAATAATAACAATTGTTCTTTTATAACGCGCATAATACGGAAGACCAGTTTCTAAGTGTGAGACCGGGATTGCAACTAGTGTTGCTATATGTTGTCTTGCTTCCAAGAAAAACCTGTTGCCCCCCTTCCAAGAAAAATGTGTTGCCCCTGAGCTATCCTCCCGGCGGAATTTGCTGATCGGGTTATTGATGAAAAATCTCACTTTTCCATAAGTAATAACCTAAATCACAAAGGAAAATTCACAATAGATTTTGTTTTCATACATATATACCATATACCACAAACGGATTCATTGACCAAAGTAACAAGCAACTTAAGATGGCAATACAATTATATGGAGTACATAAAAAGTGCAAATAGGATAAAAATGGAATTCCATCTAGAATGATGTCCCTTCTTTGGCTGTACTGCTGTTTCACTCTCTTCCACCATCACTCTTTAGAGGCGCCACGGAGTAAAAAGGGCCAATTATTTCATAGCAAGTGATAATCATGCAAATTAGTTTAAAAATGTCACATTTTATGACATCAATCAGTACGCATAACAAATTCTTTTGCTATTGTTTGTATTTCTTCCAGAACCTGATACTTTATGTATATTACACACAGCAAGACGATTCATTCTTTTCTAAGACATAGTTGAACATACCTAGGTCTTTCAGTCATCGCAAAACTTGAACATTTCTTTCAGGCGCACAGGAAGAAGCTGGGACAGTTAAGAGGCTCTGCAGTAGCCCCTCCACCTGTACTCTTTCTGTGGGAACCATCCTTTGAAAGAGGTCTACCAGTCTGAGACTGAAGAATATTTGTGGATGCTTGATATGGTTGCCGTGCAGCGAGGAGGAAATAATCAGTTTTTGCATATTGGCATTAAACAATAATTTTGGAGCTTCTCCCTGTTTCGTGGAAGAGTGGAATGGAAGAGATTGGAAGGTGGGAGTGGGGGGATAGTGAAAGAAGGGAGTGGACAGGAGGAGCTTTAGCAAATAAGTGTGGCGGTGGTGGTGAAAGAAGATAATCAGGTTGGGGGAGCATCTGAAAGGGGGAGCAGGCATTTGTATGTAGATTATGAACACAATAAAGGTCTTCAGATCCAATTTCTCATTTGCCTATTAACATGTCTGTTAAAACACTTTAGACCCGACTTAGAACATGCAGTGACAAAGGCAATCGTTTTTGCTGATCTATATGCATTTTAGAAGCATTGACTTCATAACTCTAGGTATGCATGCTTATTACCAGCTATTTTCATCATAAGACCAGAAAGTACCACAGTTTGTCAGGCATTCACCATATATTGGTACACTGATACTGTGGTAAATCAGACACAGGAGACGACGAGAGTATGTGTTAAAACAGGGTCCTTTATTTAAAAGAAAAAATGCATCCTCTAAACACTACTTCTAATACGGGGACCGCTAGAAAATGATAAGCTTGTGCACGTCAGGACATCACAAAAAGAAACACTGTCTCCGGTCCAAACCTACACTACTGTAAGGTCTGTCCTACCACTGTCGAAATAAAGCAAAACAGAACATATGTTTTAGTCGGTACAAGGTTACTTCTTCCTTGAGGTGAATTAGTGATGGCTGGTTTCTGACCCCCACCCAAAGAGTTCTCAATATCTTTTCTGGCCTTTGGCTTGTTATTGTATTTCATAAACAGAAGAAAGGAATGACTCCCTGCTTTCCACTTAGCAAAAAGCTGTGTCCAGTAGTCTAAACAAGTCTATATCTATCCTATCTCCCGGGATCTATTCTCTGTGGAAATGACAGGTCCTCCTGCCCTAGTTTGGTCGATATTCACAGCACCTTGTATGGTTCTCACTCCAGCTTGCAGTACTTAGCAACTTCAGGTAATTTCCTTCTCACTCTTGCTTGAGTTGTGGGACTTCTTAATCTCTTGTGGAAACTTTAATCTCTTGGCCCAGTCTGGGCTCCTCAGCCTCTCTTTGTAAACCGATTCTCTCACCCCCTCATGAGATCGTTGGAATCTTAGCCCAGTGTGGTCTATAGACCTGCTCCACCTTCCCTCGTTTATCCATTTCCTCATCCCCTTGAGGGATACTTGCATTCTCAGCCCAGTGTGGACTTGTGACTTTATTAAAACATTTTTTCAGTTCATTCACCTCTTTGTGGGGGTACGCAGATTCTCATCCAGGTATTGACTAGGACCTTTTTCAGCTGACAGATATTGTCAGCTTCACACCCTTGTGGGATATGCACATTCTTATCCCTGTATGCGCTCTGCTGTGGCTTCACCGCCCGCTACCCACTCCTTGTACGGGGCTGTGTACCTACTTTCCAGTGGTGGTGCTTATTACGAGATGAGGTCTCTCTGTTCAGTGTGGACCCAGGCTCCCGAACTTGAGTGGTTATGACCACAGTACTGACACAGATGACAAGCATGGGGCACAAGCCTCTAGCCTACTACAGTGAAAAATTAGACCCAGTCATTAGAGGACACTATCCATGTGAACACGCATTGGCTGCAGCCGAATTCGCAGTAGACAAATCAGCGAGTATTACCATGTGATGCCACACCATGCTCTATGTGGCGCATGCTCACAACACAGAGAGCTTCAGGGTACGAGGTGCTACTGTCAAACTCGGCTCTCAAGAAAGTGAGATGCATACTTGTCAACCCGACGACCTTTATTGCCGACGTCTTACAGAAGGGGGACTATGCACACGAATGCACAGCGAACATAGAAGAATTCAGTGACACTCGCAAGGTAGAGGAGGACGCACTTGAGTTGGGAGACGTACTTTACATTGATGGGTCATCAACAATTGACCAAACGACTGGGGAAAGGTATACTGGGACAGCAGTTGTGAGATTGAGTGAGGATGGGACAAGCGAGGCAGTAACAAGTGCACATCTTCCGTCACATTATTCAGCACAAGCAGCAGAATTAGTGACCTTAATATTGCCATTAGAGCACAGCAGGGAGAAGGAAGTGACAATGTATTCTGATTCAGCCTATGTGACATCCACAGTGCATTCTGGGTTGGAACGTTGGATGAGGAGGGGCTTCAGGCATGCTGATGGGTAAACAGTACAGTCCGCACTCCTATTGGGCAGATTGATGGAGCTCATAGACCTCCCAGAATGAATAGCAACAGCAACGTGCCAAGCACACACGAGGGAGGAGGGCCCCATCTCCAGGGTTAACAAAGCAGCAGACACGGAAGCAAAATGAACCGCTTATTTTGGGGACATTTTAGAAATGGAGGCATCGTCCCACAAGCAAGATTATGCAAGAACTATGATACTAAAGGATGGGTACAACACATTACCAGTGACACTGATTATGGAGCTGCAGGGAGATGCACCCAGTGATGAAAGAGCTGTGGATAAGGAGGGGATGTGCAGTGTCTCCAACAAATGCCCTACCGCGGCAAAACAATACAGGGAAGGTGGTAATGTCATTCTCATTATTGCACACTGCACTAACCCAATTACACTAACCGACCCATAGAGCTGCTCATATTGGAGAAACATGGCTCTGTTCTAACTTGGTGGAACACGTCGCTTAATTCATGACTAATTGTCTAGTGTGTAAATAATATACTGCAGGTCATACATTGAGGGTAGTGAGAGGAGTCATACCTCTCCCGGTGGGTCTATCCTAACACCTGCACGTCGACTACATCGACATGATCCAAGTTTGCCAAGGGTACCTAAATGATAGCGGTTGTGTGTCCATTTTCCCGTTGGATTGAGGCCGGTTCTTGTTTCTATCCTGACGCCCTTAGAGCAGCAAGGTTCTTGGTCCGGAAGGTATTCCCACGAGGGGGCATGTGTGTGGTCTTGCGGTCTGACAATGGCCCTTGCTTCGCCAATGAGATGTTCCAATACATCACAACCCTCTTAGGTATCCAACACAAAATCCCTTGTGCTTATCACCTGCAAGCAAATGGAATGTATGAGCGCCTCAATGGCTTGCTCAAGGAAAATATAGCCAAGATAAAAAAGACGCTGAACAAAAGTTGGCTCAATTGCCTTCTGTTAGCCTTGTCCGCACTGTACAATAAGCCCGGGTCCAACCACCATTTAACCCCACAAATGTACAAGTATACCGCTTCTTTGATGGCCAGTGCTTTTTTTATTTGTCGCCAGCTGCAAAGACAATGGGAGAGGCCTGAAGCCAGAGAAGAGAGCGACAGTACCAAAGCCAACAAGGACTTACTTAAGCAGCCATCTTTGTATCCGGGGGACCAAGTACTCTTACGTAATTTCTCCAGAAAATGGGACACCCGCGGTTCACAGGACCACATGTTTAACTGATAACTGAGCGAGCAGTCAAACTTGTCGGGAAGAACACTTGTGACCACCTCCGTGACATCAAGCCCTAGAAAGCGGTGGCCTCTCCTAGCACCAACATCGACGGGGCAAATGATCCTCAAACAGAAGAGCAAAACAACAATTTGGAATCAGCACAACCCAACCAAGGACATCCAATGGTTACCCACTCAAGTGCAGGAGAGATGGATCAAGGACTTCCTACGCATCCAGAGTGAGGGCACATTGCCTGTTTGTTATTTTACTTTCCACACACATTCATCGTGAAGGTGTGACTGTTTCTATAGCATTTGTTCATTGATTCACCATGATCCCCATCCTGAAACCTTCAATGGCCAATTCATCCAATTTGTTAGGAGATCCAACAGTACAAGAAGATGCCACCCTAATGTGTATTTCCATGTCTTCAGAGCTTATTTGTCCCAAGTATACCCACATCTGGAAAGGGGAAATCCATCTGTACTGTCAGTGTAACGTGACCCCAGAGTGAAAGCTCTCTGGAAACAGCTATTCATTCTTGCTATGGCAGAAATATTAACCCAATAATGTTTGTTTTGTGCATTTCAGGCGGGCAACTTATATCTTCAACTACACAAGGAGCCAAGGAGGAGTGTAAGTGATGGAAACAGTTATCAAAAAAGTGATTATTTTGTCTTGTCTCTTATTTCCAAGTGGTGTCTTTGCTTTTTTCTTTCGGCGAATATCCCATGTTGCTAGCAATAACACTGCATCCTCTACTAACACAACCCTAACTCTAGCAGGTGGACCAACCATGTCAGGTGGAGCAGTAAGCACTTTAATTACACTAAGGAGAGGTAGATGCAGTGCAGACGCAGACATGGGGGTTGGAACTCTATCTCACTGATACTGCTCGAGTATCTAACATCATGTGGTACAAGCACATGATCAAAGTAGGTAAAGAAACAACTGGGGAAAGCTATGTTTACTCACTAATCCCCTTTGCCGTGAGTGCCTCCAGAACATTTATAGCAATTGAAATGCCCACAGCAAGAGCACAATGCCTTGTGTACCTATACATGGTTACAACCTGTGGAAAATTCCAAGGGAAAACAGCAACATTGAGATGGCTGTCCAAGACAACATTTCCCTATGAAGACAGTTATATAAAGACACTTGACATTATGAACAATTACTACCAGGTAGACCAGGCCATACAATACATATCTGACGACCCACAGAAGGAGAAACAAAAACAATAACACTCAAGGAATTACCATGCCCCAAGAAAGGACCCAAGGAAATAGGAGGAATACCAGGATGTTGGGAAAGACCACCCATGCTTGTGTATAGCCAGGTATACACAACTGAAGGATGGAAGCTGGGAGTAGTAGGTAGCAAGGCACACACCCTAGTACAAGTACTCGTAAACACAGTACAAGGAGTAAATGGCAAGTGACTGAAGGAATAGGATGCAAGCACCAAGTTACTGACCTGGGTGGACCATGAAGTTGGACTAATGCCCCTACTACCACTGAAGAAACCAGCATTGTGTTTCCAAAATGATGGAGCAGTAAAGGTTGGAGAAAACACACAGTCCAGGTACACAGAAAAACATCCAGCAATGAAGACTGGGATGGCAGTATTAATGGATCACTATTGGGCATGCAGATCTAAGGCGTACGAGAAGCTGCCACCCAACTCGGGAGGAGGTTGTTTGTTGTCACACATCAATATGCCAGCACTAGTAGTACTGCAGAAGGACATCAAGATAGACGAATTCCCCAAAATGGACAATACAAAAAGAAGGAAAAGGTCATTAGGAATGAGTAGAGTGAAAAGAGAAAATGACTTATCATCAGCATCAGAAGTGTCACTGGACGATGTGCCACCTGAACACCGGCTATTCAGTAGGACAGAAATGTTTTTTGTGTCAGTAGTTCCAGCTGTGCAAATGTACACACATTTGAAATGGTTGCAGATTACAAGATGGGAGCTGAAGCAGACAAACTCAACAGTAAATGGCTTCAATGTGATAAAAGTACAGCTCCGAGCAGTAAGGTTGATATCTCTCCAGAACAGATATGTTCTAGACCTTCTCACAGCAACGGAAGGAGGAGTTTGCGCCAAAATTGGGAGTTCCTGTTGCAAGTTCCTGTCTGCAAATGACAGAGATGCTGGCACACTGACAGAAGCAGTGACAATATTATCGAAAATGCGTGCCAAAATGGAGGAGGAAGCAAAAGGAACAGGAAAAGAGCAGAGCTGGCTATCATATATATGGTCATGGATGCCAACATGGTTGGCGGACAGACTAAAAGTATTGCTAGGAGAACTAATATTAGTACTAGTAGGACTGTGTGTGATTAAGATCTGTATTACACAATATCGCAAAACAAATGAGAACACAATAGGGATGAAAGTGCTAGTGGATATAAACAATGACGAAGAAATAACCTGAGGGCAAAGATAAAGGAGTGCCCACTGTTCCTGAATGAGATGATAACATTCAACGATCCCTTTGACAACAAGTAGTACTGGGAGAAATGGGTATGGTGCAACCCGGAAAGGAGACTGCAGCTACATGACATGGAGTTTCCAACTCACTGTTTGGACAGCCCCAGGGAGGGCCTATGGCCTCCACATATGCAAACAGATATTCTCTTAGACAGCTATTCAAACCATATTCAGTGACCATCTTTATGGATATAGGTTCCTCTACCCTGATTGCAGATACAAACGATTGATCGGATTGACTAATAACAAGATTTCAGTTGTGCCGACGTCATTAGTGACACCACGACATAGAAATGTTAGTCATGAAGTAAACTCGCAGCCATGCACGAAGTTACACAAGGACACACAAAGAACATGCTTACACAGTTCTGTAGATAGAGGGCAGATACATGTGCATGCTGTCAAAAGCTTTTATTATTTTGTTCATTAGCCAAGTGTAGAAATGCTAAACGCAAGGCAAACGAAGAGATGCAGAGCAAGCTTGCAGACTAACCCTATGCAACTACAAGATCGTGTAAGGAGCCTGGAAGGACCAAACACGACAAACCTATGGGAAACATAGCACAGTACAGATATGTAGAAATCATAGTATAACTATAATAAGGTTACATGAGGCCACAAGATGAGAGATGAAGAAAAGAAGAACTAGGCTGCACAGAACAGCAGGCCTGGGTTTGCAGCTCTGGTCAGAGACAAACAACACATTCCGAAGCTAAGAGACACAGAGCCATCTGCAGAAGAACAGAATAAATCCTCATAAATTGAAGACCAGAGACCTCGATTTCACGGTCCTCAATCACGTGATGCAGCCGAGCTATAAAATGGTCATTCACCCGCGGTGTGAAGATAAGCTGTTCTCAGCAGCACAGACATGAAGTGTTAACAACGTTGCAATGCTAAGGGCACTCTCACAGGCAAAAGTGGTAGCCCTAACAGGTACATTGGGAACACATAGTCTTTCTCCTCACCTTGAGAAGGTGCACTGAGCGCTGAGAACAGAGCTGGTTCCCAGGCCTAGGAGATCAGCTCCAGCCAATCAGGGAACAGAAAATTCAGTGGTGCAATGGCAGAGGGCAAGGCCAATGGTAATCCTGCGACCCTAAAACAATGTAATAGATAGTTTCTTGGGGAAGGGAAGGCAAGCTACCTGACATGTGAGGACAAACGGAATAACATCTTTATGTGGCAACCATAGGTGATACCACCCCAATCAACCAAACAGGCGGTCTCTTAGGTTTTTGGAGAAGAGCCCCGTATTGTGACACAGAAATGAAACAAAAGGGTCCAGCACGGGCTTAGGAGCAGTGAGTCCGGGAGATTTTTAATGTCCTGTATGATCCTTGTCTGTTTGTGTAATAAAAAATAGTTCTAACTTCCTCTTGGCTGAGTCCACCATCTGTGCACTGCGGGAGGGTTGTTGGGGCTTGGGAGCTTGAACAGTGAGCTTGTAGTGTGACCCCCAGTCCCTATGGCATACCTGAGCCAACAGTTGTGACAGGGCCTGCTTTTCAGGCCCGGTCAGTGATGGGAGGGAGCCCACTGTGTCCTAACACCCTGTCTCTGTGCTGGAGTCTGTATATACCCCTTCCAGCCCCTACTAGACCTCTGCAAGAGAACCACACCACAGGTGAGGAACACCTGTCGAAGAGTAATGCCGAGAGAAGGGACAGCGCCCCAGCAAGACGCTGTGCGGAACATAGCCAGGAAAAGGAGGACGGAGTGCAATGTGGTGAATTCAGTGCTGTGTTGCACTTCATCGTGGAATGTGGTGAATGCAATGACACAGAATGCCGCCAGGGTAAGACGAGCACGGCTCCAGTTGGCAATGTCAGCTGGAGCCCACACATGCAGGGAAGCCCACAAAACCACCAGGGATTCAAAACTGATAAAGGCCTTTTACAACGGCCTCATGGAAACCTCCATTAGCCCACCAGGGAATTCATGCTAAGGTCTCCTTGAAGACCAGAATAATCCACTACCCTGCCAGGGATATTGTGTAGATGGTTCATAATAGAAAAAAGGGGTAGGGCATACAAGCCCTTTTGACCCTTTTCCTGTCATACTCCTGCATCCATGTAAGTCTATTGGTCAAGGAGAGTGACTAATATTGTGAGGGCGTGGGGTACTTAAGGAGGTGTATGTGAGTTCGTTTGGTGAGGACAGGAGGTGGTAGAGGATGCCTGAGAGGTGGGAACAACAGGAGTGTGGGGGCTATTGGAGCGAGTGGGGTCTGTGGAGTGTATGTCTGTTAGAGTAAGGAGAGTGTAGAATAGCGATATAGTAGTGAGAGATGGTAGTAGTTGGGAGTGAAGGTAGTGGTAGTTAAGTAGCTGAGAGGCCGTGAGAGGGAGTGGTAGTAAATAGTGGTAGTGGTTGTGAAGGTAAGACTGGAAGTGGAAAGGTACAGTGCTAGTAGGTAGTAGCATCTGTGGAGTGGGAACAGTAGTAGTGAGAGGTAATGGTAGAGGGGTGGTAGCAGGAGGAGAGAGAGAGTATGTGAATAGGAGTAGCGATAAGAGCAGAGAGTGGGAAGATAGACTGGAGAATTTGTTCATTCTATCGAAGGTTACTGTCCCAAAGAAAGCATCTTTATATGAAGATCTAGCAGAAGTATTGAGAGTTTTAGAAGAGCAGATCAAGTGCTGAATAGAATAGAACGGTCGACCAGTGACCTTATAAACCATCCAAATGATGTAAAAAAGATTCTGCTCAGACAGGATTGGCTATCCACTATCACAAAGAGGAGAAATTACAAACTCTATGAGATGCTATCCCCTCTTGATAAGCCTCGGGGAACTATACCTAAATATGTTTTTAAAAATCCAAATAGCTATTGGGCTGGTCAATTTGTAAGATACAGGCTTTGCCTGGTCCGTACTAGTGAAAATTGCCCTGTTAGATCATCGGGCATAGATAAGGGAAAAGGTTGTATATTATGTGAAAACGACAATGTTATACAGAACAGAGAGCACATCGCCTTGAACTGTCCAGCCTTGCCAGTGATTAGAACTCTGTGTCTGGGATGATTTAAGCACAATTTTGCATTGTTAGAAGCAGAGTATGTTTTCGCAAGAATTTTTAGTGGTGAGGAAACAGTTGCTACAATTGCTGTTATCAAAATCTTGCATGAAGCTGGTTTGTTCAGACTAAGATGGTAACGTCTCACTTTCTTGCCCACTCTTTTATGATGAATATTATTGGATTTGTTATGTTAGATTGGTTTGATTTGTTTAATATGTTTTAAACGGAATTTTGGTATGTAATATCTTTACATATTTGTAAATGCTATGTTTATTTTGTTTAAGGTCGAGTACGAACAACCAGAATCGCAATAAATAAAAACATGTTTAAAATACTGGTGGACTAGTAGAGGCACGGAGATGGCGCAGGTACATTTATTAAATGTAATCAATAAAGTAAAGTAAGAAATGTAATCAATCAGTAGGAGGTAGCGACCAAAGTAAGTGAAGGAATTGAGAAGTAGGAGAAGTTCTATTAGAGGGTGGAGGTAGGAAGGCTGAGTGTGAGATCAGAGGGACAGTAGTACGGTGGGAGGAGAAACTCTTGGTGACCAGTGTAGTGAAGGGTCCGGTATGAGCGGGCATGAGAGAAGCGAGAGAGACACCGAGTGAAAGAATGCACCATTCCCAAATCCCTAGAATAGTAAGCGGGGCTAGATTAGGGACAGTTAGCTTCTAGTTTTAGGGTTATCAATAGACGAAGTTGGAGAAAGAAAGATAGTCACTACTTGATCAGTTAAGGATGCCTGGGCTAGGGAGGGGTTAAACCGGCGAGAACCAGATAGAGAGGGACAGCCCTAGCACCCAACCTTCCATAGAACCCGCTAGGCCCAGAATGACCTTTCATACAAGCCCAGGGTCATTCTTTCTGTCTATATTTTGGAATAAACACCCCTGCAACATGTGCAGTATCCAAAGTGGTTCTTTGTGGCGGCTACCCCATCACAGTACTGAGATTAGTATGTGTGTGGAATACAATGCAGTGCCGAGGACAATGTATGTCGTGATGAAGGTATCTGTGTATGTATGTGTACAGTGCAGGGCAAGAGGCAGTGTGTGTATGTGTACGCAGTTCTGTGATGAAGGTGTATGTAACTGTGTGAGCTGTGCTGGAAGCATTGTGGACTGTGTGCTTGCATGCAGTGCAGCGATTGCCTGAATGCAATAAAGCGCCTGGGGAAGTGTCTTGTTGCGTTTGTGTGCATGCAGTACAGGGGTGGTGTTCGTGCAGAGGAGTGTTGGATGCAGTGTGTGCTGAGAGGTTTCGGCGTTGAGAGCACACATGTGCAGCAGGGATGATGTGAACATAGGGCAGGAGACAGTGTGTGCAGAGCAGTGCTGGAGCTGTGTATGTTTGTGTACTGTGGGGAGGATGTGAGTGCAGAACAGTTTGGGGTTGTGTGCATGCCTGCAGTAGGGTGATGTGAGTGCAGATCAGTGTGGGTGTGCAGTCGAGTAGGGTGCGTGTGCAGTGCTAGTGTACAGTGCAGTGGGTTGGTGTGGTGCCAAACTCGTTATGAGGCCTAAAGTCACTCTATACTATTCCAATAGCAAATAAGAATTCAATATGTCTCCGTATTGGAGAAGCAAACCGTAATGGACGTATTTTCTGTTAAATTACGCAGGAAAAAAACATGTCGTCTTGCGTTTCCTAGAAGGTGACATTCTGCGCAGTATTTTTTTTATTACAAAGGCATCCATTTGATTTATCAAATGACAAAATTACAGCAATCATATTGTATCCATCGCCCTGCTTAATATTGTGGTGGGTAATTTATCTCCCCTACCCCTCTCCCCAGTTTCCTAAGCCCATTTGCCTACTTGTTTAACAACTCCTTACATAGCACTACATACCTTGAGAGACATTTTTGTCACTCGGTACAGATGTCCCCATAGGACCACCAGTCCCAGAATTCACTCTGCTCACTCGGTAAAGGTCACCAAAAACGTGCATATACTAGAATTCACTCTGTCTCACCGAGCACAGATAAAGCTCCACAGGGCTATATACCCTAGTATATACCTGGGTTCCTGCACTATAGCGACGCCTTACAGGACTGCATTCCCCAGAATGCATTTTCTTTACACTTAATATAGAGAGCACACATAGGATTAGATAACCTAGAAGCCTGATTCTGAACTCCCTGTAAAATCAGAAAAGTGGTATGCCATTATTTTCATGTATCAATATACTTACAGCCAACATTGCTTTGTATATATACACATAAAAACATAAACAAATAAAAATAGATCAAATCTACATATCTTCATGTCGGGTCAATTCATGTCAAAATCAAGCCATTATAAATGTCCCTGTGATAAATCACCTAACATCTCAATGCATTACTGATAAAATATAACCATATGATAAATAGCATTTACATCAGTACCTTCAAATACAATTCGCCATGAAGCAGGCATATCAGCACAATTCATCGGGTTGCTACACGATTTAATGTGTTTGTTTCTAATGATGTTTAAGTTTGGGCACTCGCACATGATGTGCTTTAAGGTCTCAATTGCCGATTCACCACGTGGTGGACACGGACCTTCTGCCCGAGTACTCGTGTCACATTAAATGTAATCAATAAATACTGGCTCATTATACCGCTCCTTGGAAACGCTTCAATATAGGTCCGAACTTGTTTTTGCATTAACCAGTACTGGATGAAAGGACCACAATTTACAGTTGATGCCCATTGTACGACATCTGCCTCCTCACTGAATTCACTTAATTTACTCACAGCCCATTTTTTTTCTGCACCAACCAGGTAGATCCAGGGATGATTTGTGCAAACCCTAGCATCCACTTGGTGCGTTTATCCAACAAGCTACCCAATGTACTAAAGCGATAAACAAGGAACACATCAACCATTACCATCCCATTTTCAAGGCTTAACAGTTTCTCATAACACATCACCATTTTGCCATATGTCTCTAGTAACGTACTTCTAATACTGAACACCCGGCGCAGGTATTCCACTGATAGCGTCTTTGGCATTCTAAAAAGTAAGCGCAGAATTTAAATTTTCCAGTTTTTTAATTTCTTCCATGTGTTTTTCACCCCCACACTTTCATGCCATACAGCATGCAAAGTACAATTTTTGCAGAATACAAAATTAAAATTGTCTTAATGGAGCATCCTCCCTTCCTACAAATAAAAGCACTCAGTGTCAGAGCAATTCTCATACAATAATCTTGGTTCGCTTCCCACTGAGCATTACATTTTAATTCCTCATCAACCACTACTACCAAGTATTTAAATCATTTGACTCTTTCAATGGGTATCTAATCGATCTTGATTTTCCCACAAAAGCCATTATTGTTGTCTTTCCAATGTTGATGCGTAATCCATTACTCTTGGCATACTCACCAAGTGCATCAAGCATTTTTTGGAGCCCTCGCGGAGCATGGTCTAGTAAGAGGAGCTCATCTGCATATCCCAGCCATCCTATTTTCAGCACTCCGACTTTCACAGGACAGTCCTCTGGCTGATTGCATACCTCTCTCAAATCAGCGAAGTATAGATTAAAGAGGGTCGAGGCCAATATGCAGCCCTGCTTGACACCCTGAGAGGTAAGTAAGGATTCAGATACTCTACCCTCACCAGTCAGTCGCACTCTGACACTGGTACCCCGGTGCAGCAACCTGATTATGGTCAACAGGCCATGAGGAATATTCCATACAACCAATTTATTCCATAAATTCTATACAGCTGGGCTACTGTAACAGCCTCTATCTAAATCTGCCTGCCTCTACTCCCCGCCCTTTGCAACTCATCCAGAACAGGACTGCGAGGCTTGACCTTGGCCTCAAGCCCAGGGACCGTATCTCTCCAGGACTGAAATCACTACACTGGCTCCCAGTGGCTGCGAGGATTAAGTTCAAAACCCTCTGCATTGTCCACAAGGCCTTCTGGGGCCTTGGACCAAAATACCTTCAGCTCTCTCTACCTAAATATCTTCCTTCTCGAGATCTTCGCTCATCTGCCTCCAACTACCTCATGGTCAGCCGCTTCTCCAAGCAACGAGTTGGGGGTAGATCTCTCTCCGCAGCAGGGGCCTCCCTCTCGAACAGCCTCCCTGCCTCCCTGAAACTTGAGGAGAACCATCTCCGGTTCCAGAAGCACCTCAAAACCTTCCTCTTTGCCTCTGCTTTCTCTCCCCCTCTCCCCTGCTAAAATCACTGAAACTGCACTGAATCTGCAACAGGGCCACTCACCGATCTCGGTCCTTGGCCCAGCCACTCTTCCCTGCACTGCCTCCCTGGCAACCCCTGCACTGCGGGACTGCCTCTGTATCCCTATAGCCCCCCCCTCCCAGTACTTGTCTGCACTTACCATGCACTTGCCACCAGCAGGCCCTCATTATTTATCTTGTATTCTACTAACACTGTACTGCACTTTCCCCTCTCCCTTTCCCCTGCACTTTTCCCTTCCCCTTTACCCTTCCCCTTGCGCGATCTGAATGTCACCTGGCCTAGTAGGATCGTTGTCTGTCTTCCCCTTGTCCCCCCCGCCTCGCCGCGCCTTGAAACACTTGTGTATAGGCGCGTTACAAATGCCACATCATATATCATAAACGATTCCTCATGACCATTTCAAATTCTGCACTGAAGTCAATAAATGCACAATGCACTGCGAGTTGGCGTCTGGTCCAAGCGTATTCGATTGCAGATACCGAGATGAGCAAATTGTGAGTCGTACTAGATTTTGGTCTACAACCAATTTGGTTAAGAGGAAGAATCCTGTTCTCTGTAATCCATTGGTTCAATTCATCCAATAATACCCTTGCAAATATTTTGGCTGGTATGTCTAAAATGGCTAGCATGCGATAGTTGGAGTCTTCCAACAGCCTTTTCTATGAGTGGGTAATATGTTACTTTTCCTCCATAATGGTGGGACAATAGAATTCTTTCCAATGTTAGTGAAGAGTACATTTAGTGTGTTAGCCCATGTACTCAGAGACATCCTACCCAGCCCATTGCATGTCCCATCAGGGCCAGCTGCCCAAGAGACATGCAACTTCTCAGTTATCCTGGTTATATCTAACACCGAGGATTTGGATTTCCAAGTCTCAAAAACGTGTGTACCAATAGTATCCGCTGGTTCGGATGCTCCCAGTGTGTTCCCTATGTGTGTGTACCAAACCTCCTCAGATGCACTATTAATGGGGAGTGCCTCCTTTGCCTGTCCTCTAATCACCATTCATATTACCATTTTGTTGTTATTTTTGGCATGGTAGGCTAGCTGAATCCAGACCTCATTCTCACATCTTAGGCAATGGTCCCTCAACCATCCTCGATATGCAGCTTTTAGTGCCTTGATCTTCATAGTGACATCAGAGCTTTTCTGTTCACTTGGTCTATTACATAGTGTCTGAGCTAGGTCATGTCTCAGTCGTTTTTGTGTAGCTTGTATTCTGCAATCACAGCGTCTATCCTTTCTAGTATCTCTGTTCCAACGTTTGCTGATGCTCTTATACTTTCTTTTTTGTTGAGTCAGTTCTTTAATACCAGAGATCAGAGCAGAGAACTCCTGTATTAATAAAGGCCCACTAGACTCACATTTAGTCATCCATCTCTCACTATAAAGCGTCAACTCCCTTTCTGCCACTATCCTGGCCTTTTCCAGGTTAGTCGCATTCCATTGTACTCGATTTGCACTGTTATTTACAAAGATGTCACCATTTAAGTCATACTGTCCAGCACTTTCCTTAGATGTTAGCATAACACAGATTGGCCTGTGATCACTTTCTTCTCTTGTCAATATTGCCATGTCCTCTATGCAACCCAGTGCCACTTGATTAAACACATACACCCGGATTCATTGAATTATTTGCGCGTGAAACGCACCTTTGCGCGCCATTCTTCCTGAAAATCCCCATACCTCAAAGTGGGATTTTCGGGCAGAAAGGCGCGCAAATGTGCGTTTTACACGCAAATAATTCCATGAATCAGGCTGATAATCTAGAGTAGTGGCACTCTTCCCACTTATTTGTGTGTAGGGTTTATGTGCATCACCCGCACAATGTCCATTTAACATGATTAAGTTATACGAGTATAGCATCTCTGGCCGAACGTTTCCCTGCGAGTTGTAGGCTAGCGGTTCATACCATTATGCGCAAGACACATTTCTTATTTTACATGGAGCTCAGTAACAGGCCCTCTATGTCACTAAACAAAGCGGCTCGATAGTAGCACATTTCTCTGAATGTACGTCACTGAGGACCGGTCTCTGAGCTCCATGTAAAATAAAAAGCGTGCCTTTCCGTGTTGGAAATAAACTTTTCTTATCTGCTCCATATTCTGTATCTGTATAAAAAATAGGCACCTAATAGGCGGCAAACAAGAAAAGTATCATTCCATCACTGAGGTCCAGATTCTGTGCTTGTGATAACAGTGAAGAATGCTGACACTCTCTCTTCCAGTTTCCAGCACCACTATTCGGAGGTTGACGGATGAACTGGAGGGGAGATGTCATGCTTTCCAGCAAGAAAAGAAACATGTGCACCAGTGGGAGTGCGAGCATTTCTGAAAAGACTATAATTTGTCTAATTCATGAAAGTGTCTTTAAGCTTCCAGCAAACTAGAAAAGTGGTGTTGCTGTCTAGGACATTTTATTTTTATAATGGAAAAACATGTGCAGTACAGTTTAACGGCAGTATTTTAAATCCTTATTCTGATGTACACATGTAGGGCTTCTGGGAGGGGAATACCCTCACAGTGCGTGCCCTACATTCCCGATACGTGATAGGGCTGCCGAGAAGCCGTAAATCAGGCACATGCAAAAGTCAAGGCTTTCATGCCAGGCCTCGACATTTTCACTTTAACAGAATATGGTGCCTTTAAGGAGAGTGTTCTTCCATCATGGAAGAACACTTTTCTATTGTTGCATGCACCACAGAATTGGGCCCTGAATGACACTTGTTATTTCACATGGAGCTCAGAGCCGGACTCATTGCAGAAGTCCCACAATTGCAGAGCCCAACATTTATTCTAACCGAATCACTGACATCACCATGGGACTACATGTCCCAGAATTCCCAATCTGTTTCAATAGAGCTACTCTCCACATGACTGCACCTCCCATAAAGCACACATTACTCGGGAAGTACCATTGATTGAGGAGCAACGAAACCCTCCCAG
Source organism: Ambystoma mexicanum (assembly GCF_040938575.1). Classification (NCBI taxonomy): domain Eukaryota; kingdom Metazoa; phylum Chordata; class Amphibia; order Caudata; family Ambystomatidae; genus Ambystoma; species Ambystoma mexicanum. Next base: position 1,421,738,970 of record NC_090923.1, read on the forward strand.
CCCACTTGTTAACCCACCCATGCACAACGTTCTCTCGCGAAACACAATTTCTAAAAACTGTGGTGATAGTGAAGCAATACATTTAGTGTTGCATTAGTGCATGGCATCACGTGAATGCTATCTGCCACTCCAGATTTCTGGTTTATTGTAGCCTTTTCCAGTTAGGTTATGCCTGAGCACTGAACCTCTTAAAAGAATATATATATGTTTTTTTAAACTGCTGCAAATACAGTAGAAGGTGTGTGAAACGTGGTTATAGTGACTGTCTATGACACATCAGAAGCAATTACTTACACATTAGTCCATATACTGTGCCAGTACGTGCAATTTATTAACACATGAATGAATCAGCGTGACCACTGAGAGTACATGATTGAATACCCTGACCAGACCTTAACAGCAATAAATAGTATGTGATGACGGGTCAAGGTGAGAACTCGTTTCAAGTTACTATGGCGCTCTTATTCTGCGTCAGTGAGCGCCGTAGTGGTCATCAGGCGGTGGAAACCTCTGTGGAAGCTTCTTCAGCTATTGTGTAGTAATGGCGGGCATGGCCCCTGTGCAGCCTGCTCCTGCATGAGCTGTTTCTGAAGGCGCTGAACGGGCCGGCAGCCATTCCGTTTCCCTCTGTGCAGTGGGACACCCAGAAGCTCGAGCTGCTTCTACATTTCAAGCCCAATTCTTCCTGCAGTAACTCTCAGGTGCCCTCGCAAGATCATGTACATTTACTGCTCGCCTGTTTACTTTTGGGAGGTACAGTCCTATTAATCCCTGAATTCTAATAAGGGTGCTACAAGATGGGTAGGCTTTTGTGTTGATTGTGTCCCCATTCACCCACTAATCTGAAATACGTGTAGTACTCCATCTTACAGGTCAGTACTCTTCTCCTCCAAGATGACTTTATGCAGTGCAAGGGTTGGCGAAAAGGTAAGTTGCTTTCATTTTAGGTCATCATCCAATTCCCATCTCATAGTGGCAGGATAAACATTTAGGAGTGTTAACATGAGCCCATTTTCTTTTTCTGCACAGTTTCACGAAATATTTGCTCTTCCCAACTTTTATTTCCCTGCAAACCCAATCCTTGACTCTGAGTTCCTTTGATCCCTTTAGGAATTCCTATAACTCCCTCCCTGCCTCTTCATCGTCACTCCACCATTTGCATAAGCCAACTAGGCCAGTCGTGCTCCCAAGTTAAACATTGTTTATTGAATACTGCCCCTTCTAAATTTGGGCCGATTAAAAAGATTTTATATTTAAATAAATTGGTTTCTTATATTGTGCTTCATGCCGGACTCCAGCCTCAAAGTGCAGGACTCCAGCCTCTAAGCATGGGGACACGCATCAAACCCATGCTGCTCGGCGTAGTCTTGTTTCCAAGACCAGTGTGTTGCCCCTGAGCTAGCCTCCTAAGCCAGATTGACTTTAAACTCCAATTGAGGTATCTGTTAAACATACGTAAGCAGGCTATGAGTTGTGTTTTTTTAAGCTATGATGTGACCAAAGGAAATTCCCTCTTCCAGTCCTTGCTTCCCACGAAACTCATATTGGCCCTGGACTGCTGAATTCCCACTAGAACTAGAGTCACTCACATCCACAGGGAAGATGAATGGGAACCGTGGACAATATCCTCATTGCACCCCTAGAAATATTGCTCGTAGGGCAATCAAGAGGGGAGTCTAGACGAATTCTAAGGCCTAGTAAGATTGTTGTTTTGTCCTCCCCTCTACCCCTCCCTTGCCTCGTCTCTCTCTGAAACACTTGTGTACGGGCGCGATATAAATATAATATCATATCATAAGGGGACGTTCTTCCCATATAGTTTATCAGTTGGTGATCCCCCTGAGAAGGCATGAAGCCTTAAAATAGATTACCTCTCTCGAATATGAAGCATTTAATCTATTCTCTAGGTGTCCATGTAAAGGGAGAAAGGTCACTATGTCAAAGATTTCTGAATACTGAGAGACGGTTTACACTTTTGACAATCGCTCAAAGACCAGAAGAGCAAAGGAAGGACAATCCTTGAACTTCTGAGCTGTTCTGTGTGGTGGAGAGATCTCTCCCATGAGGGACATTGGACAAGACGAGGGCGTGCGTGCGTGCCTCTATAAGTAAGGGTTTCCCCACGCACACCTCAGTTGGTCCACGTTAAGTTGCTCCACCTGTGTCTTAGCAATAATTGAAGAGGGTGTTTTGTTCAACATCGCCATTCGCCTCATTAATATGGTGGTTGCGCAGCATGCCACAAATCTATTATTACAGAGACTACAATGAGACCTCTTTTTTGTCCTTCAAATAAAATATATGCCCAGAGTTACCCAACGGTCAACTCTGTCATTTTGTGGGCTATGCAGTAATGCCTCCACACTATTCCACATTATCTGTGACTGCCACATTGACCTTTCCGGTAATGGGCCTTGTCTTCAAGATACGTCATTGAATAATAACCACTGTGTTGTGTTGAGTTGCCTATTGGGCATTTGACATGTCTATGGTGTATTCTTAGATGTATCTGTGGTGAATGCACAATATTACCACATGCTCTGTGTGAACAATTCAGGTTATGCCAGCTGCAGACTTCCCAGCTAATTGTCTCCTACTCTGGAGACCATTTGGCATGTGCCCTGCATGGGTTCTTGACAGTTTGACAGCATTTTCCTTGAACAGTGCAAGGTGTGGCATCCAGAAAGGAGAGGCTGGGACTTTTCGGTGAAGTCACACTTGTCTCATACCCATGACGTGCTTTCCTTAGACTCAATTGGCATTAAGAGGTATCAATAGAGGTGTTAAGGAGGGACTTCCTTTCCATGCTACTTTCCCCCACATTGGGTTGAAAACGACGAGAGCCTCCTGGCTGCCACTGCACTGGGCTCGAGTTGGAAAGGGGGGGAATAACAGATCTCCCTGGCAGCAGGCCACAGTTCATGCCCAGGTGAACAGGCAGACACTTTATGCCTCGTGCCCACATTGGCCTCTAATCTCTGTGGAAGTGAGGAGCCACAAAACCGCCAGGTAACGCCTGGACTGGGCCACAGTCTGCATGGGATAGAAGATGAGAAAGCATGCCTGTCTGTCCCCGAGTTCTGCCCTACTGCATGCTGAGCTGAGGAGGATAAACGCTTCCTAACTACCCCCTGACCTGGCCCCATTCTGTGGTGGGAAGAAGATTCTGGGAGTCGCCCGGGTTCTTTGATGCCAGGCCCTAAGTGGTTCTGGGGTGAACAAGAGAGAGCCCTGGGACCTGCTTGACTGAGCCCAAAACTGTGCCGTGTTGCAGAAGGGAAGGAATGGCCCACTACTCCTAAACTAGGCCCTGCTACTTGCCGTACAATAGAGGGGGAAAGGCTTTGTACTTCCTCTAACCTAGACTCCATTGCAAATTCTTCTGAGGAGGAAGGGATATGGCTGGCTTGGTCTGACCTTGGTCCCAAACCTTGTGGGGGTGAAGTTGGAGTGCTCTGGCCAGCTTCATTGGGACTCATCATGGAGGCCTGTGGAGGTGAAACAGATCCCTGCCTAGCGTCCATCATGGAAGGTACTGGTTGGTGTGGTGCGGACGATAAAGGCAGTTGCCTTGTTGGAACTGCATGTTTCCCAGATGAGGATATCTTCACGGGAATCCCCATTTTGGGCTTCAGTTTGACAGGGGGAGATGAATAAATTGGCTGGCTGGCAGCCCCTGCACAACATTCAAATCCCGCCAAAGGTAAGGAGAAAGAGACCTGCTTTGTTCTCCCTTTAACAGGTCTTAATTTGCAGGCAGGGGACAAAGAGGAGAGTTTCCGATCTCCCTCCTTGATATGATCCAATCCATTTACATGTGACAAAGAGTTAATATGTCCGGACGATCCCACGCCCAGACCTAAGCTGTTGGGAGAGGAAGAGGACGATATAGATAAAGAGGAAGGAAGCCTCCTGATAGCTCCAACACTATGTCTTGAACCACGTTGGGGTAAAGAAGACACTTGAATGCCTTCTGAAGTGTCGGATTTTAATCTGCACATGGACTCGGAGAACAAGTGATTTTGAGCTGTCCTCACATTAGCCCCTGCCTCGCGTACGCTCAAAGAGGAGGGTATCTGTCTCGCTGTCTCCATGCTTGGTATCTTTCCACCTATAGGTGACGAGGAAGACATCTTTCTGGGGGAGCCCACCTTGGGCATTGCTTTGCGCGTAGGGGATGAGTCAGAAAGCCGTTTGGCAGCCCCTGGACTGGGCCCTGACCCGTGGGGAGGTGAAGAGCCAGAAAGCCGCCTTGCTGCCCTTGTACTAGGCTCCTGCCCACGTGATCGAGTAGAGGTACATTGTTCAGGCACTGGAGATGAGCTGGAGAATGGTCTGCTTAACGCAGAGCTGGCCTCCAATGTACAAGGAGGTGAAGTGCAAGAGAGAGGCCGAACTGCCTGCACGCTGAGTCCCAATCCACGTGTTGGTAATGGAGTGGAGAGTGGTCTTTCTTTCCTTGTGCTGGGCCGAAGCCTGCTCGGGGATGAAGAGCTGGAGAGTCGCTTGGCTGCTCCTGCACTGGGTTCCAGGGCAGGCAAAGGGGAAGAGTAAAAGCGTTGGAGATGGCTCCGCCTAAGCTGGACCTGTAGGAAAACAGACACACAAAAATATAATGAATTATAAGCAGACTCAGAATACAGACAGGACAGAATATGAACTTTACAAGAAGAGCAACTGAATGACAAGGGGAAGTGCTTGTTTACAGGAAGTTACACCCTGGGCGTGGTATAGCTGTAAGCACTGAGAGAGTCTCCAATTAAGGTGGAGATCTTCTTTGTGTGTCATCATGTCTAATGTCTTACCTTTTATGACCTAACACACAAATGATGGGTAAAAACCACACCAAACTTACAGAAAAACAGACAGATGTAGCATTAGGCATATCACGCCTCAGAAGTAGTCACATACATCTAGCTGGTTTTACAGACTGTTTCTATAAACTGTGCCATCGACTGTGGTCACTTCTTAGAACCGCTCTCAGATTACATTTTTTTTAAATGACTGCCTTAAATGTAAATTCCTAGCTAAAGTGTAATATCAGTGAGGGCTCTGTCTATTACTGTTAAGGTATTGGTTGGATAGAAGCTCTTCTATCTGTAGTAGATTGGCTTTGTCTTGCCAAAAGAACTTTCTACAGATAGTCCCGTGGTAGAAATTCCGAACTTGCCCCGGGCTACCCCTGATTACTCCTTGGATGTTACAATTAAGCAATACTGCACATGATGCATCAAAAGCCCCCCCCCCACCCACTCTCCTTCTGTAGAATAATCCTTTGGCATACAGCTTCCTCTAACAATCTGTGAGGTGCTACATGCCTGGGTAAGGTCCTGATTTGGGTTTTGTTGCATTTTGGATTTCCACCTTTCCTCTTCCACCCATCCCCAGTTCGGCCCTCCCCACTCCTGCCTCCTGTTATGAGAAACCAGAAGGTGTCTCACCCACTAACCCCCGGGGATCTGTCATCCAGGTGGCCAGAACACACCCATTGCTTTTGGATCCAGTTCCTGGGGGTGGACCAGTGCAGGAGGATCCCCTGGGTGAGGGGTCTTCAGGGAGTGGGAGTGGGACACTGGATGGTGAGATGCAGTATCACCTGCCCTAGAACACCTTTACCCCATCCTACCAAGTAGGATATTTAGGAACCCAACCCCCCCCCACTCCTTTACAACACAAACACTTTCTCACGGCCAACCCGCTACGAGACAAAACAAACTAACACCCCAGCCGTATACCTGACGTGTTCCAATACATTGGTCAGGCAAAGTCAGGCAATTACTGACCTTCACACACACCTGACTTCCATTAAGCTTCCCCACACAGATAAAAGGCAGAGCACAAGAGCTCACTCTGAGCAAGGCAAAGCACACGAGGAAATAGAAGTTCCAAGATGGCAGTTTAACGAGAGAAGAAAAATGGCTAAACAGAAGGGGATTGCAAGGAGGGAAGTTCTCTTGACCTTTTCGACAAGGACCCATTCCTTTCATAAGCCCTCAAGATTGGACAGCGTAAGACCATGAAAGCAGGCTGATGAATCCTACATTGTGTGTCGGAGATACCCGGGACCCGATGAATCCTACATTGTGTGTCGGAGATACCCGGGACCCTCCCACGTCAATAATCAAGGCAGTGAGAATCACGAGCCGCTGTGGTAATGTCCTTGGCTCCGAGAACAAAGAAGCGTCAGTGAAGTCAACACAGCTGGTGAGTTGGGGAGACCGATACAAGACCGGTCTGTGTTGAAGCCAAGGTTGAAAGCTGCAACATTGCATGGCGAGCGCTGGAACGAACATTGTTTGAAATACGCGTGATAAAAGAGGCAAGTAAATTTGAACTGCTGATGAGTGATTGAACTTTGAAACCAAGATACAATACCTTTGACAGAGTGTTCCGGCGCAGTGTGTGTGCTCAATCTAAGCTCTCTGTAAGGTATCCAACAGAAAAGTGAAAGAGTTATAGAGAATTGTGAATCAAAGTGGTCCTGCAACAGGTCAAGCAAAATCCTGTGCACAATCGAAAGTCTTCGATGTTGATGCAATAAAGAAAGTGTGTGGCAAAGTAGATAAAGTTGGTCCGAGCCCGACAGAGGGAGATCAATTGAAAGCTTTGTGTTAAAGTGGGTCTGAGCCTGGCAGAGGGGGACGTGGGGTGAATGGGCAATCACCCAAGAATTTGTACGTGTGAGATCCTAAGAATAGAGGAACATTGATGTTTGTCGTGTTGCATCTGGCCTCAGAAAAAGAGACTTTGAATAGCAAAGAGGCTTTGGCACAGAAGCCCATGATGTTGAAGTTTTGAACTGCACTCTCATGTTAGAGGAGCCAGAGATTGTGCTAAGCTCGAGTGTGCCGCTTTGTCCTGTGCTGAAAACGTGGGCAAGGGAAGCCAAGCTTGAATATCCTGACATATCATTTCTTGAACTTTTCTTTTGCATAACATTGTTTCCCACACTACTTGTATTTAGAAGTAAGGATTGGCAATAGGTTTATTAGTATAGGCCCTTTTATTTTGACAAGACACCAGTAGGACTGTGTTATTATTATTTGATGGTCATAGCTTGCACCCAGCTTTAGAGTTAGGATTAGATAGGCATTTTTCAAACCCAATTGAAGTTCAATAAACACCCTTGAACTGTGATCACTTGTGTCTGTCTTACTGTTTGATACCATGCATTTCCTTACACTGTACAGATGGATACCGATTGGTTGGTATGGCTGTCCATGACCGGAACCCAGTTGCTTTATAGGTTTACACAGGGCAGCCTGTTAAGGTCGTAGGGCACCTCCACCGCCTGTTTGCTTGTTCGCCTGGGTGTCCTCAGCCCAACCTCATAAGCTGCCGGCAGCAACTTCATGGTAAGAGATGACAACTATTTGGTTGCAAAGCCAGGGATGTATCTTTATTTGTGATTTTGGGACACTGTCTTGCATTTACCTGATCTGCGTTTCACCACGGCTTTCACTCTTGCTACAACTTTTTGTCCAGTGCAGAATGTATCTGCATCTTTGAATATATCCACTGTACTAATGTTAGATGCTTTGAGTTTATCCTTCATGTTAGCTACGGTTTGAAAGTTGGCTCTGGGTTAGTTTCAGTGGCTATGTTTTCTTTTTTTTTAGTGTTACCACTGTGTTGATCTTAGCAGTGTTGCTGATTTTCGCCACTATGTTAAAGTCAGCTGCTGTTGAGTATAGCCACTGTGGGGAATTTAGCCTCACTTGGAATTCGCCCCTCTAAATCGTTCTTCCTTTGAGTATATACCTTATGCCATATCTAGCTGCATTTATTTACTATCGCCCCTGTTTTATATTCAGCTGCATATTTGTGTATAGCCACTGTGTCACAGCTAGATGCATATTTGAGTATAGTTACTATGTCACTTCTAAATGCATTTTGATTATATCCACTGTGTTATATTTAGCTGCACATTTGAGTATAGCCACTACCACTGTGTCATATCTAGATACATTTATGAATATAGCTACTAAGCCACTTCTGAATTAATTCTGAGCATAGCCACTGTTATGTTTAGCTGCAATTATTAGTATGGCTACTATGTCACATCTAAATGCATACTTGAGTATAGCCACTGCGTTATATTTAGCTGCATTTATGATAAAAGCCACTGTGTCACATCAAGGTGCATTTTTAGTATAGCTGCTCTACTATATCTAGATGCATTTTTGAGTACACCTTCCTTTGTACTGACTAAAATGCGCACCTGCATTCTAAACTCCTCCAACTAATTTCACATACCTGGTCTTCAGTTCCCCGAGGGAGTTCACCTACGGCGCTTTGAGATCATACCAATGGGAAAAGGCGTTATACAAATGACAACTACACTACATTATATAGAGGCCACCCATCTTATTTCTTGAAAACCTTCAATTACATTTTGTAAGTAGTCTTCCACTGTACAACCATTCTTAAAGTTTCCTGAAATTTTTACTGGAATCTGAACCCTGTTCTATCCACTAAACTAAGCCTTCTAATTTTGAAAGAGTATACATTCAGGTACCTAGCTTGATGTCAGTTTAAAAAAAGTGTGTACCTCCCTTACTTTACCACTGTACTGGAATTAAATATAAGCCCACACCCTGCAGCATTCATTGGGCAGCTATTGTATTTTTTAGGGCAGCCTGAGAGAATTACCCCCTTTTCTACCTGTCCCAAGGCAAAAGAATCTGGAATTTGTTAAGGTCAGGCCATAACAGTAAAACAGGCAGTATTCATCAATAACGCCTATCGGAACAGTCCATGCCATTACAACTCTGATGGATGTATCTATGCAATACAATACAATATCTGATATATTATTTTATCACTGATATCCCTGAAATGCCACTGGTGGCAAATGCCATTACCATAACGCCTGGCAAACAGCCTAGAATGTAGCAAAAAGGCTTACAAAAATACCTAAATCCCAAATGAAGTGGTGCTCACAGGCAGGGCACAACTATTGGAATAATATTGCTGGAAATTGGCAGCAGAACCTAAAAAAATGATGTAACACATATGAGATAAAGGAACCTATTTGTCACCGCTTATCCCTCTATCGTGTAAATATCATCCCACATACCTGGAGACGTTTCACATAAAAATGTATTTTTATGTCAGTGCAATACAATGTTGCTGTTGTCTACCTAGTTACAAGAGGCCAACAGCAGGACAATACACACTGTGCCATAAACAGCCGCAGGTACGGCATTCACCTGCACGCCACTTCAGAAGGACCACAGGATCTAGGCACACACCACAGGTCACCAAGCAAGGAAACAGACTGCTCACCTAACATGTCTCGATGCTCATTATGCTGTTGGATGGAGACAGGCAGCGCTAGATACAGCAGTAGAGGAGACAAGGCAAAATGAGGAGGATAAATAACCGCCAGCCAACACGCCCAGTAATCACCCCGGAATCTACAAAAGCAGCAACTGAACACACTCTAATGACTTGACAGAGAAAGTCTTGTTTACCAATTGAAACTGATAGGCCGGACATACAAAGAGAAATAACCCTACACAAAGCCACCCCCACCTCCCCAACCCTTACTTTGGTGTCAGTACTGCACTTCTGTGCCACTGCCGCATTTCGATACACTAGCGATATGTTGCATGAAATGTCAGAGTCTGCCTTCTCGATTATCCTAGCCCAGATCCTGTATGCACTGCTGCAACACACACAGGAACACAATTGCCTCCATGCTAGCCCTGGGGACATAAATGTAGCAAAGACTGGAGTGTATCCAATTGCAGGCTTAACCATATGCACTGGTGGCCCGGACTGGCCACCTCACCCACTGCACACAAGGGAACAGGTCTACCGGAACTGGGAATAGCAGCGTACAATCAAAATACAAATGATGTGTGAAGCCAACCTGACCATCATACACTTCTAGACCTTGGTCCCTGGGTGAACCCCAGATGCCATGGTCTTGCACCGCAGCACACTTCCAAAGTTGATGAAGACACATGGAGGTGGCTCCCAGGGAAATCCCTTTCCATCACAACAGGTCATCTACCTACACGTCATTCATCCCCATCTTTATCCACTCTCCCTCACCATCTTAACTCCACTATGTGTTGCACCATCACTACGTTTACCAGATCACCCCATATCACCAACAGAGGCGGCTTCCTGATAGGGGGCATTCAGCCCCTCCACATTAATAACTTGGTAAAAAAAAAAAGGTATATGTAGTATGGAGCGAGTGCCTTTCACTTGCTCCATAATGTAAATGTAGTCTTTGCCTTTGCAAATAATCTACAAATATTTAGATTCTTTGCAAATACATAGACTGGTTGTGTTCCCTATGAGTCAGGATTGAGGGCTGTGGTCACCCTGGTACTGACTCAAGTACATCCCGGTGATAATCATTAGGGGGATCTCCTCCATAAAGGGTGAGGGGGCGCCAAACCGCCCATTGCCATTAATGAACGAGCCAAAGCCAGCCCAAGGAAAGCACTCCCAACCGTCCCTGGACTAGCTATACCTGTAAAGGGCAATGTGGTTTCCCTTTGACAGTTTGAATTCCCCATCGCGCATGCCCAATGGGTCGTGCAATGCTGGGTGTGTTTTGCTTTCGCAGCTTTGCACACCCCATTGGGAGGATGCAGGTTGGTAAAGACAGGCCTAAATGTGCCTAAGGGGTGCTCCTGAGTCTTACCACACATTTAGGCCTCCGTATGACTTGTTTGGGAGACTCTCCAGCTCCTCGCGCATGCCCTCAGGAACCAGGAAGCTCTCTCTTCTTCCTGGTTCCTGTTAATGCTGCACAGGAGCCGTAGGGCATCCATGGAAGACAGCATCGGGACCAGGGCAGCAGATAAGGAGAATTGTTTATTTGGTAATTAATGTATGTGTTATGTATGTATGTGTGCATGCGAGTGCTTGTAAGTGTGCGCAAGTGAATAAGGCAGTGTTTGTTGTATGTGAGCACAAGTGAGCAGAGGAATGAATGGATGTGTCTGAATGCGTAATAGAATGAGAAAATGGATGGATGAATTAATGTCGAGGAATGCATGTGTGTGTGCAATGGGAAGAGAGGGATGTAGAGGGTTTGAAGTTGCCATATAATGTCCTGGCACACCACCCTCACCCCACAGTCGGGAGGTGTGGTATGCCAGGACATGACGTTTCATGTTTTTAAGGCCATCAAATATGATTTAAGTTTGCTTTACTCTTGATGTCCACTTTGTTTTTACATGGCAAGATTGGCCTACATTGGTTGGCCAGGCTGGATATATTTTTTGTGTAAAAGTTCAAATATTGAGCAAAAAACACAATAGAATACTGTCTCACTAGTAAAAGATATATCCAGACTGGGCCACCAGCATAGGCCATTCTTGCCAAGGCAGCACAGGTCAGAGAGGACTGGAATCCAAGTATTTGTGTGTACTTGTATGCAAAGGTGTGTACCTGTAAGTGGGTGTATGAATGAGAGAGTGTATATTGTTTGGCTGCAAGTGTTTATTTGAGAGCATATGAATACTGTATGGATGCATGGGTCAATGTGAATGTCTAAGTGAATGAAGAATGAATGCTGTAAAAATGTTGGGGTGTGTGGGTGTGTGTATATGTGTGTGTGTGTTTGTGTATGATGCCATGTGAATGCGAGAGTGAATGAAGAATGAATGTTGTATAAATGTGTATGTATGTTTTTCAATATGAATGAAGAATGCCTGTTGTTTACATTATGTATGTTGATACCTGTGTGTGAATGAAGAATGAATGCTGTCTGAATGATCATCGATGGATGCGTGTGTGGCAGCTCGACAGCAAGCTTCTTATTGGGGGAGGAAGAGGTTTTATTGGTGAGGTGAAAATGTGTCCAAGCTGGGCCCAACAATTTGGTGTGTTCAGTTTGCCCAAATAATCACTGTGGCATGTCATGGTTTTACTGTTCAACAAAGGGGAAGGAAGCCTATCGAGAGTTTTTACTTGTACCGACCCACACTGGTGGGACCAGTATGGAGATGTTGCTTTACTGGCATGGCATTTTATACTGGGCATCAATGGTGACTGTAGCCTAATGAGAGTTCCTAAATCGTACTGTCCGCAAAGTGGGCCAGTGCCACGTAGCTAGTCTTATTATGCTGCCTTTGCCATTGGTGGGTTCAGTCTGGACATATTGCTTTACTGTGGCAGGGCATTTTCTTTACTGGGCATCAAGGGTGAAAACAGCATAATGAGTGTTCCTATGTGGTACTGGCCTGTGCTGGTGGGTTTAGTCTGCACAGGATTCTTTACTGTGGAATGACATTTGTTACTGGGCATCAAGGGGGGAGGTAGCAAAATGATTGCTTTTATGTGGTAATGGTCCACAATGGTGGGTCCAATCTGGACATATTTCTTTAGTGGCATTTGGCACATTATTACTGACCATCAGAGGTGAATTATGCACAATAAGTGTTCCTACATGCTCTCTGTGGTACTGGCCCACAATGGTGGGCCCAGTCTAGACAAAACTTCACAGCAGCTTTGCACAACAACACCAGTGTTCCTATGTGGTATTGGCCCACATTGGTGGGTCCTGTCTCGATACGTTTCTTTACTGTGGCATGGCATGGCATGTTTCATTGGGCATCAAGGGGAAGGCAGCTTGGTGAGTGATCCTACATCACACTGGCCCACATTGGTGAGTCCAGTCTGGGCATAATTTCTTACTGCTTCATTGTATTTCATAGCGGTAAAGCCAATGGGAGTATGTTCTTATGTGGTAATGCTGGCATATATTAGTGAAGTCTCAATGGGCATGTATAGGCACAGAAAACATTAAAAGTTTTTTTATACTCGCATATATTGTGGGCAAAGACATCATGAAAATGAGTTTGAAAATGCCCCTGTGCAATGCTGATGACTTGCATCTTTTGGTTTTTTTCATGTATTTCCCTACAAAACCGTTTGCAAACTGGCTTTTTACCCAATTTTTCCACAGAAAGTATGCTGGAAATGCTTCATTTTAAACCAATATTTTAAAAATGTTCTCAAGGGGAGAACCCCCTCAAACTCCCTTCCCTTTCCAGATCCCACGCTACACTCGGTCACTCCCGCATATTCATGGGAAACATTTACGCCCCTACGATTTAAAAATTCACCAGCTGCCACTGATAGAAATGAGGGATATCTAGCTGCCTTGTCGGCAGGGCCTTCAAAAGTCTCAAATAGTGCTGGAAATATAGCCCCTTGAGGGCATGAAGGCACTTCACCCCTGCCTCTCCCTGCTTTTCTCAGGCCAGGGCAGGTTAAGAATGCTGACATCACCCGCCCACAGCCCGATTCCAATGAATGAAGAGGAAGGGGTGAAGAGAGGCTATGTGCTGCAAGTATCCATGAAGGAGGGAGAATGTGCCATTGTCACAGTGGAAGATAAGTGTTTAAAAAAAAGAAATTCTTTATGCACATGTGTTTGAATGTGGCTATGTGCGAGTTTGCTTAAATGCCAGTGCGTCTGCTTGTGTGCGCATGTATGCGTGAAATTCTCATGGTGTGCGTCAGGTGGTTCACCTGTTTTTAACATTATCTCATCCATACCTACAAACCTATAATCATTGTTATCATTTTAGGAATACTTATGCTGGCTGTATTCTCTTAATGCTTATCTCTAAAAGTAATACGTTTGACTTCGTTAAGCTTATTATTTTTTTTAATGTACATGTCTGAGATGCCATCAGTTTTTACTCTACTGTATTGAATGTTGCGTTCTTTTAAAGTCCCCCATGCTCGGCCTGCTACTAAAATGTCTTTGTAATTTTGAACAAGACAATGGGCCTCATTACGAGTGTGCCAGTCCGGTAACAACGGTGCCAGTAAGCCTACCCGCACCGTTGTTACCGGACCGGCACACTCAGTCTGCGGGCGGCTGCCGTCCCGCCAGCCAGGTCTGACCTAGCGAGCGGGACGGCACCTGCCGCAGACTTTCACGGTAGCACCGGCACCGTTATTTTGGGACTCAAATGGGAATGGGGATTAACGATTTTCCGGCGCCTGACATCCAGGAACACTGGGGTCGTAATTCCCTGGTCTTTCCATGAAGCCAGGCGCTGGAAATAATTCACGACTCCGGCAGCAGCCTGCTGGAGTTGTAATGAGTCCCAATGTTTCATCTAAACATGAAAAGTAGCATTATTGCTGGTCAATGGCTACCAATATCCCCTCTTCCATTTCCAGTCCTCTTTCTGGGCAAAGGGAAATAGATACCAAGAAACAAGGCAATATTGCTGCCCAACAGTACACAAATATGCCACCACACACCACGAAAATACCCACCTGATCTGGCAGATTTGAACATACTTTGGCTTTATGTTACCATCTAGAGTTCTAGCAAATTTGGAAGTTGGCAGAACCTTTTCGTTGGGTGATCCTCTGTTCTATGGTCTTGAAGGGAAAAGGGACAAGGGTAGCAAATGGGTTGATACAACAGCCAATTAAATGTATGTGCATGAGGACATTAAGGTGAGTTTAACATTTTCCAATTTTCAATAAGTAAATATCCTGCGCTAGGCAGCAATGGAGGGGGCTGGGTGCAATTGGGGGTTGGGGCATCCGCCAATGCCTCTGAAAGGCATGGGGTTTTACAGTTTGTCAGTAAGATCTCAGTGGGGGAAACTGAAACTTCTTTAGAAAGGTCTGTGAGGAGCCCGGAATGAGAATCGGACAGAAAGGAGTCATGGTTTTGGTCAAAGACTTTTATTAAAATAAAAGGGGATGGGGAAATGCCTCTCTGACCCTGCTCTAAGGGGGGTTTCCCTACCTAAAACCAAAACGAAGACTCTGTCAATGTCAGAATGTCCAAAGCAAAACCGTCCCGTCAAAAGTACTATTCTGACCCTCAAATAAAATTAACACTAAGGTGAAAAGGGTAATGTGTTTGGCCTGAAGTTGTGTATACACGTTCAAAAAGGAAACACATAACTCCAACACCAATGTTCCAGACGCATAGAGTTGCTTGTTCTAGAAGGTGGCTCCCTTCCCACTGGATTTCTCTTCACTCTGTTTTATATTCAAGAATATCAGTTTCTTAAGTTCCTATTGATCAACAACACAACTGGTAAATAAAACAACTTGGCTGTTATTCTTTATCTTGTCAGGATATCTGGTGTACTCTCCTGCCAGGTTTTCTCGCCCCTTTAATATGTTTCCACAGCCTTTTGCTAGTCCTATGTATCCTTATCAGGACTTCCTCAAGTACTGTATATTATACATCGTTCAACTTGAAAATGCCTGCTATGCTTTCCTGCCAGGGCTTTCTCCTATGAACACACTTGCAACTTGCATTTTCCTTGTATACTCTCCTGATTGGGCTTTTCTTATATGCACACACTTGTAACTTGTATTTGCCTGGTGTACTCTACTGCCAGGGGTTTTCTCATGTGTGCTCTGTGCACACTCACAAACTCAACAGTGTCTTATACTTGTTTTGTCTTCCCTTAAATCTGCATGGTAAACTATCCTGCCAGGGCTTCTCTCACAGGTGTACTGCATAAACTCACAATCATGACAGTCGCTTCGACTTATTCTGCTTGGCCTTTTTATAAGATATTCATTTGATCGTTCTTTCTCATGAAAAAAAACTCCCAGTGATTTTGAAAGGCAGGTCATTTATTGATGATGATGATGATGTAGAGTTTGGTAAGGCCTAGGTGGGTGAGGGGAAGTATGACAATATGCCATCAAGGCATGAGGAATGGCGGGGTTATCCGCAAAAGAAAAAGGGGATACAATGTCTTATCCAATGAGGTCATGACACCTTCCTGAGGGCTGCCTCCCCCCATGTGATCCTCCATCATACAGTCACCCTCAGAGTCAGGATCAGGTAGTGGCTGTCGTCCCCTGACCACATGGAGAGAGGTCACAGCCAGGAAAGGAGTGATGGCACCATGGGATTCATCACAGGTCACACTGGGAAAGTGGCTGGACCTGGAGAAGCCAAGCAGGGTTGGAGTACATTTTGGGGTTGTCACTCTAGGGAGTGGGCATGCAAGGAGGTGCTATAAAAGTAAGAGTAGAAATCAACGACAGGTCAAATGAAGGAGACTGCACATGGGGCTGCCATACGGGGAGGGGCTGAACATGGAAAAGACTGTGTGACGGACATGTGAAAGTGAGGAGAGGCTCCACTGAACGATTCATCTGGAGTAAGTTGCCTTGGTTAAAGGTTTTCTGGGTGATTGGACACAGGAGGAAAAGCTGAATGAAAAATATGGCATTTGTAGGGGAGGTATGGCATGTGGAGAGGCTACAGCCATGGGATAGGCAGAATTAAGGAGATGTCAGAGAGAAGGCATGGCAGTGCCATATCTGGTACGCAGTCAACAGAAGCCTGCTAGACAACAACACAAACCAACACACAAGCAATTCCCCAAAGATTCAAAGTTGCAATGCTTCCATTCCACTTCCTGGATCCAATATGTTCTTCTGGAAAGAGTAGCAATAATGCAAACCATAGCAGTCACTGTACATTGGGCCAGCTAGTGAACCACACAGACGCACACAATAACATCACACCTAGGTGTCATAGTTGTTTGGACAACAAGACAAGCTTACTGAAACCAACTTATACCAACATTCACAAGTCTTGGGAGGCTGAAAGCTAGACTACCCAGAATTCACCTGATGACCCAGGTAAAACACACACCTTCGGACTGTCACAGAAGATCATCAAATGCAGATGTCCACCCAAGAGTATGTCACACACATGTACAACATCTAAACAAGGTGTAGAGGAGCAGGTGGACATGTTATCCCTATCCCCCACCCCCCCACCTCTGTCACATTGGAACAGTAGGAGAACAGCCCTATGTGGGACACCAGGTATCATCCCAATGCTGCATCGAGTGTATGAGAGAAGATATGCACTCAGACAATCGTATTGAATGTACCCTCGCACTGAGAGGGTGGAAGGATGTCTGCACACAAATAGACATCAAGGGGCTATAAGTGAAATCTGACAAGAGCAGAGTGAGGTCACAGAGGAAAGATACAGAGACTTACTGAAATGATATGCAACTACTCAAAGAATAAGGATTTAACTGAAGTAACAAGAGAACCATGTAATTGAATATGAAGAAATCGTATATGCAAAGAAGATAAAGTAACCTGCTGATTAATAAATGTAAATACACCGAAACACAAGGTAGATGAAACATATAGAAGCTTGTTGCAGAGGAAAACATAACATGGCTAGAATGGCCATGATGGAAAGATGGACGTCGGACTTGTATTAAAACCATTAAAGTTACCTCAGAGACAGACCAGGGCTGCAGAATCAGGAGACGCTGGAAAAACAGCACCGTGTGAGGAATAAAGAGAAGACTATTGGCCTGGGATCAAGGATGCTACTTCAAGGAATAATTGCAAGGCACAAGGGGAGTCAAAAGGATAAGCCATGTACGTAAGACATATATCTCTTAGATTAAGCAACGGAAAAAGTATTAGGCAATTAAAGATGTGGAAAACAAACCCATGAAAGATGGAGTGAGCAAGTCTCTAGGGGCCAAGAAGGGTAATGACACCCAATTCAATTGTATCAAACAGCAGTAAATAGAAGGTCGAGATGGACACATTGTGGTCTCCTCACACGTGATTCTGAAGTTGAAAACAAGAGCTAATCATTTAGCCCAAACAGAGATAATATTGTGCCTACACTCCCATGAATGTCCCAGAGCAGAGAGCAGGCTTCGAGGTCAAAGGAGAAGCCTTGTCTTGGGGCCCGTCTGATGAGAGACAATAGAATAATTGGGAAAGTGGGGAATAGTCTGACATTGCTTGTGGCACCTGAGTTTCATTTTGCTTACATGATGCTAACAAGCTGAAAGTCCAAGGTTGGGAAAGCATGCTAACCAATCAGAGTGTCTATGTAGCAACATGCTATACAATGTTGTAAAGACCAACCCGCTGCCATTTTGTCTTTTATAATCAGTATTATATGTAATTAGAGGTAGATCGAGGCGTGCCCACCAGATAAGGGGCAGCCAATTAAGTTATTCATAAATATATGTACTATAGGTTCATATGTTTCCTTAACCAATCCCTCCTTTCAATAGGTTTTAGTTTGCCACATAGGATGATGTCACAGATGACACATGTCGAGGTATAAAACCTTTGTTTGATCACATTTGGGTGTGAGTGCGTGAATTACTGCCTGTTATTCACCAGATTGCCCTACTTTGTTTCTATGCTGATAATAAAGTTGTACTTTTCCATATTCTTTGAGTCTGTCTGGTTATTTGGATCCAAGATCATTATTGATAATTCCATCTAGCACACAAGACACTTCAAAGTGCTAGAGCACAAAGGTTTTGTTCAATGTTGCAAAACCTCAACCTGACCACTCTCAGGCAAGAGTATCACACTAACAATCACTTTCAAGTGTCAAAGAAGGCATCAAAGAATAACCAATATGAGAAAGGCAGGGCAATAAACACCTATGGCAAATAACATCACAGCCAGGTGTCGTGGAAGATCTCAAACCATTAAGAATTGCGGAAGGAATTGCTCAACCCCTATCAGACAACAAGCAATGCTCACCAACCACAGATGACAGGTTGCTGATAACGGTCATTGTATTTTGTATGTATCTTTAATTTATTTTGATGTTTTAGGCCAGCATTGATTAATGTATGTGTTGTATGCTGTTAGTTTTTGCATTCCACATGAACATATAAGTGGGCTTTTGTAAATTCACACCCAGGGAAGGGCCATTGGCCAATCAGGTGGCTGGAACAACAGGTGAGAATATACATTCTCCGGCCACTATTCCAGCCACCCGAGGCCATTCCCTGGGTGCCACCATTCTTTTTTTATGTGGAGAGGCAACAGGGAGCTTCCCTCTGCTCTACCATGGCTTGGGCTGGTGTGCCGTTACCAGCCATGCCCACCCCCACCCCAACTGGGGCGTGAAAGCATATTAGTAGTTCAACAGAAGAACAAGTTACTAACCCCTGGTAATGTTCTTTCGACTGGATGTTCCTCCCTCATATTCCTCATCTTATGATATCTTCGTTTCCAGCCGCAGCTGCTTTGGAATAAAAGTTCTCTCGGCAGAGGGCACTGTGCGTCGGGATGGTCGACTCAATGTCCCTTGAGGGCTTCTATCCCAGCTGACATCATCGTCGAGTACATATATCACGCGCAGCGCCCGTTGGGTTCACTTCTGTTTTTTCACCACCCATATGCAGAATTACTGGCCTTCATTTAGTACCATAAAATTATCAGACCCTAAAAGAGCGCAAAGTTTAAAACTCGGAAATTCTACAGTGGGGTAGGTTTGGAGGCCGATGAGTAATATGTGGGAGGATCATCCAGTCGAACGTACGCCACCAGGGGTTAGTAACTTGTTCTTCGAATGGATTGTGTCCTCCCACATATTCCTCATCTTATGATAGACTCCCAAAGCAGTATTAGGTTCTTTTGAAGGAGGGAATAAGAATTGAGAGTTTGACAAGAATGGAGCACAGAAATGCCTTCCCAAATCTTCCTTCATTGTTAGAGTGTCTTAACAATAATGTTTTGTGAAGGTGTGGAAGGTGGACCAGGTAGCTGCCTCACAGATGTCCTTTATTGGAACTCCCCTCTGAAAGGCAGAAGAAGTTGCCTAGTGGAATGAGCCCTGCCTGCAACTCGCTCACACTGCGGGCTGATGTTATCGATACTAACAAAATAGTTTTGTAAGTTAGCAGCCTTAAAGGGCTGGAATGGAGTGGCTTGAATGGAGTGCATGTCAAAAACTTTAAGACAAAATAAAGGTCCCAAGTTGTTATTTGGAATGGTGTAGAAGGAAACACATTTTAGAACCCTTTAAGAAATGTATTAAGGGTATTTTGAAGTAGGATACCTCTTCTGAGGTGCGCTTGAATATGAAAAGCGCTGCTAGATAACCCTTGATTGTTCCAATCTGGAGCCCCAGATTTGCCAAATGTAGTAGAAAAGATAACACAGTAGGTGTATCGTATTGAAAAGGGTCCACATCATTTTCCCTACACCAGCTGCAGAACTTGTTCCAACGTCAGCGGTATAAGAATTTTGTTGCTGGCCTTCATGCCGCAAGCAAAATCTCCATTACGTCATCAGGGAGGTTCTAATCGTTCTACCTCAGCCTCTCAGAAACCATGCATGAAGGCCGAGTACCTGGACCTCTGTATGAAGGACCCGACCCGCCTCTCACGAGAGAAGGTCCTCTCTTTGTGGAAGACGTATTGGAAGGCAGATGGAAATGTGCTGAAGGTATGGGTACCATGTCCTCCTGGTCCAATCGGGGCAATTACGCTCATGGATTTCCCAAACTTTCTCAAACTCCTGATCAAGTGAGAAATGATGGGGACTGGAGGAATGGTGTACAGGAGTGGAAACTCCCAGTCCACTACGAACGGTCCCTCTAAACCTCCTCTTGGAGGAATTTCCCTCAAGCAACACAGTTCATAACTTCCGGTTGACACTGGTCATGAACACTTGAAGGGTTCCCCAAAGGGTGAAGATCTCTTGAAGGACTTCTTGAGCTAGTTCCCACTTGTGGGAGACTGTGCTCTGCCTGCTCAGAGCATCTGCCGCCGTGTTTTCCTCTCTGGCTAGGTGAACTGCCGATAGAGATATGCCTTCTTGAATTGCCCAGAACCAGAGCTGTATTGCTTCTCTGCACAGCAGTAGTGACTCCTGTCTTATTAAGTTAGTACATGGTCATTGTGTTGTCCGTCATTATCGGTAGATTATTTTCCCGTACATAGGGCAGAAAGGCCTTCAGTGCTAGTCTGATTGCCCTAGCTCCAAAAGGTTGATGTGCAGTTTGGACTCTGATAGAGACAAACGACCGCTGATTGTCAGATCGTTGGCGTGGGGCCCCCAACCCGTGAGTGAAGCGTCCTTCACTACTATTATCATTGGCCATGGTTGCCAAAAAGGTTCTCCTTTTAGAATGTTGTTCTCGCAGGCCCACCACAGAAGGTCCTGTGAGACTCTGCTCGGAATCTGAAGGAGGTCTTACATCCTGCCTGAAATTTGGAACCACTGTGTCCTGAGAGCCCATTGAAGGAATCTCATTTTCAGGCGAGCCTCTGGCACCAGAAAACTGCAAGATACCATGAGGCAGAGCAACCTCAAAATGTCAAAGGCCAGAAGATGCTGGGCACTCTGAAACTTGGTGACCATCTGCAAAATGTCTTGGGCCCTCACCTCGGATGCATCCAGGACTGCTCCAATAAACTGGAATCTCTGGGATGGGATCATGTGGGACTTCTTTTAATTGAGGTAGAAGCCCAGTGTGTAGAGGGAGTGGCAGGTGTTAATCAGATGTTCTTAGGCCTGTTCAGGTGAACGTGCCCTGATCAGCCAATCATCCAGGTATGGTTAGATATGAATGCCCCCCTCTCCTCAGACTTTCTGCCACCACTGCCATTAACTTGGTGAAAACACCTGGGCAGAGGTCAGACGAATGGCAGAACTTGAAACTGATAATGAGAACCGCCAATGGTGAACCTCAGGTCTTGCCTGTGCTTGTGATGGTTTGGCACATGAATGTAAGCATCCTGAGGGTTCAACGATACCATCTTATCCTGGAACTGGAGGGCCTGAAGGATCTGAGCAAGTGTGACCATCTTGAACTTGTCCTTCCTGAGGAACATTTACAAGTATCTCAAGTCCAAGATAGGTCTCAGTCCTCCATCCTTCTTGAGGATTAGGAAATATGGAGAATACCATCCTTTGTTCCCCTTCATCACAGGTACTGGTTCTATAGCACCTTTCTCTAGCAGGGTCAAAATATCCTGCAACAGGAATGGATCTGGAATATTTATCAAATAGTTTCCCAGTGGATGACCCAGAGGTCTTTGTATAAAGGGGAGGCAGTAACCCTGGGATACTGTTTCCAGTACCCATGCATCTGAAGTAATATCTCACAATTATTTCAGATGCTGTTGACAGTCTGCCTCCCACCGTGGTGTCGTGAGTCAAGATCTCAGAGTGGTTTTGAGGTGCATGAAGCAGCGGCTTGGGCGGACTTTGCACTTCTCTCTCATCCACCCCAAAGGAATGTTTTCTGTCCTCTTTGACCAGCCTGTCCTCTTGCTCTTCCAACTGAGGAGTTCTGTGAAAAGCCCTACCCCTCCAAGAAGATTCGCTAGGGTGAAAAGGCTGTGGCTGTCTGACTGCAGCACTTTAGGACTTGGCTGCCACCTTTGAGGTCTGCAGCTTTTGAAGACTTTCGTCAGCCTTATTCCTAAATAAATGGGAGCCGCCAAAGGGCATGTTAAGGAGTCTGGATTGTATATTGGGTGCAAATCCTGACTTCCTCAACCACGCAAATCTGCGTATGACAGTGCTTGTCACCATGGCCCTGCTGCCACTGTCAGAAGGGTCTAGACCTGATTGCAGAGACTCACACATGGCCTCCTTGCCGTCCCTTATCAGGTTCATGAAGCTGTCTCTTTCCTCATCCTCAGGGATGTGATCAGCCGCTATCGCTATGCAGTTCCACAGGGTGAATGTAAACTTTGCAAGGGCACATGTAGAATATACAGACTTTAAAGCCATTCTGCTAGCAGAAAAGACTTTCTTTAAACAAGAGTCAGCGGGCCTCGTTACGAGGTTGGAGGCAGCCATGGTGCTATCAGCACCATGGCTGCCTCCAAACCGGGCTCCAATACCGGGTTCCTTCAATGGGGAATTACTGGGTCATTCCAACATTGGAGGACCCGGTAATTCCTCCTTGAAGGAACCATTCCCCATTCCCATTTGAGCCCCCAGAGGGCTCAATGGGAATGGGGAGGGAGGTAATAACGGGCACATTACGAATGGCCCGTTATTAGCTCCCACTTCCCCTCGCGGGAACCGGAAAGGACGTCTGGTTTTACCAGACGTCTGTTCCGGGTCCCGCAAAGGGATCCTCATAATCGGCGCTCCCGTAAAGAAGGGTGCTGGTCCCGTACCGGCACCCTTCATTATGCGAGTGCCAAAGTCGTAATGAGGCCCAATGCGTTTGTTATCCTATTAGGTGGTATGGTTGGGTGTGCAGTTTACTCGGAGACAGATGCAGCTGCTTGTACTACTTGGTTTCTTGAGTTGGACAGGTACCCAGGGTCTGTACTGAATGGCCTGTATTTTTTTTGTCAGATTTTTGTTTACTGCAGGGCTGGACTCTGGAGCCTCCCAGTTTGCCACAACCCTTTTTTTGCAGTGCCACATGGAATGGTAATATAGGGTCATATTGAGGACCTTTGCCAATATGTCAGTCATGTCATCTTGTTCAAATGCAGGAGCTGGTCTCTCCATCACAGGAATTCCACCACTCTGGACATTAGGCTCCTGTATGATGCATCTGCATGATCAGCCGGTTCTGGTTTCCCAGAATCTAGTTCTGGTGAAGTGTCTACCCCAATAGCTGTCTGTAGGGTGTCATGTAGTTCCCTAACCCCGGTCTCTTCTGAAACGAAACATTCAGGTATGCTAGAATTCTTTTGAATGCTAGGAGTATCCAATTGTAGACCACATGGAGGGGTATCATCTGAGGTTTCACAGCTCTCATATAGATGTTAAGCATCTAAAGAAATCCTTTTTAAACCTTTTCCTGGCTTTTTGGTGGTAAAGGCGTCGAAGAATGTACAGTCGGCGTCAACGTTTTTTGGATTGGCATCGATGGTGTTGAAGGCAGTGGCATCGATGGTGTCAAAGGCTTGACTTTGGTCTTGTGCTTAGAGGGACTTGGACCTCAACTCGACGGTTTCTTCAACAATTTCGCGTCTCGTCGAGTACGCAAAGATTCTCGAGTAGTCTTATGACCCGGCCTCAAGGGTGTGTGAAATATTGTCTTGGCCTCATGCTTGTCATCAACTGTAGTATGCCCACTTTTCTTATGCTTCGAGGAGGACGGGGCGTGATCCTCAAAGATTTTGCACATTTTCTTCCTAAAGAGTTCCCACTCCTCTTTGGAGGAGGATTTAGTTGGGCAGACTATGCTCCTTTCTGAGGAAGAAGATGAGGAAGAAGGAGGTGATTTATGCCTTGTCTTCGATTTTTTTCGATGATGACGAGGAGTGTCTGCTCCTCGAGTGGGGTTGTTTCATTAATCTGTTTTTCTGAGGAGAGGAATCTCTTGACTCGTGGGATGACCCAAATTTAGATGGAGTGGACAGGGATTTGGGGACAATCCTACCCACTGAGAGTTTAGCTTTGAGCTCTTTCAAGGCATTACCTGTCATCGAATGACACGATCGACAGTCGTCGGTTACATGCTCGACGCCCAGGCACTAGGTGCATATCATTCACGGTCCGTGATGGACATTTTGGTGCTGCATTATAGGCACCTTTTGAAGCCCGTCTTTGGAGCTGAGGACGAGGCCATTTTGATACGTTTTCAAATAAAACTGAAGTGTGCCGTAATTCTCAAACCAACTGCATTCGCAGACAAACAGAACTGAAGCCAGTGGGCGCTGCATGTGGTAAATGTACTCAACAATGATGTCAGCCGAGTTGGAAGCCTTCGAGGGACATCGAATCGACCGTCTCGACGCACAGCACCCTCTGCCGAAAGATATCATAAGATGAGGAGTATGTGAGAGGACACAATCCATTCAAAATGTATGCACAATTCTACATCAAAAATCCTTGTTGACATTGTTTTCAACAAAATGCCATCAGTCACCAAAATAATGTATTTTTGGAATGAAAATTTAAATTGATTTTTGTTCAGAAATAGAAGTAGATTGTGATGTTTAATCATCATCAAATACTTTTATTTCAGCATCGCCATAAAAGCTGTAACACAACCACAGTCAAAATAAATACATGAATTCATAAATACATACTAGATACACCATAATAACAGGGAATTGCTTATAAACATCATCCTATTTGGGTCAATATGCCATAACAAGAATGGCTGATCTTAAGAGGACCATTTCCAATCCTTCGAAATAATAAATAGTCCAATTATTCTTGTGCCAGTACTAATACCGTCTGGGTGGCTTTGAGGAACTGGTTTCTAAGTAACCAGGCCTGGTATATATAAGTCGCAAGTGCAACTGTCACCAAGTTGTTGGCTTTGCACCTGGACAATAACAATGCTTCTTGTAAATAACTAACATTATGTTTCAACAAACCAGTCTTCAATAAGTTTTTTCTAAGACCCAATTAATAAGGACATTATAAAGTTTTATATTGTACCAACGTCTCAATTTACTTCCAACTATGCAACATATTGGCACATGGCAGAATACCCCGCTGCTTGAGTGCACATGCCGGCTTTACCATCTAGCAGTAGAGACTAGCCGCCATATACTGACCGAGTGTGTTGTCTTACAAACCTGCTATCTAAAGGGCTACGCAGTCTATGTCACAAAAATGTATGACATTGGGCCTCATTACGAGGTCGGCTGTAACCCACCGATCGCCGCCAACCCTGTAACACCAGATCCGCCACCTGGCTTCTCAGTACCACCAGGACATTACAAGTCCCGGTGGAGCAGGAAGTCAGGCAGCAGATCTTGTAAGTCCCCATTCCCATGGACTCCATGGGAATGGGGACTCTGGAAACACTGTGCCGGTGACGATACCGGTGCTTCCATGGCAACTCAGCCTGCTGGGGCGGCTGCGCCCGGCAGGGTCAGACCTGCCAGGCGCAGCAGCCCCGGCAGGCAGTCTCTTAGTTTGGCGGTCCGGAAACAAGTGTGCCGGTAAGCTTACGGCACCCTTGTTTCCAAACTTGTAATGAGGCTATTGTCTATGATCAATTTTGGGCCATCTCATTTGGTGCAGAATTAATAGATATTGCAGCAGCAGATTTTGCCATGTGGAAAGAAGCACTGAGGAGATTTTAATGAATTGATTCTATTCCTAATGTTTTTTTTTGTAAATAGAACTTTTATTGGGGATATGGTAACCATAAGTATTTAAAGTGAAATGTAGTAGGTTTCTTTTTTCTTCTTAACTGATTTTTTATATATATATATATATATATATATATATATATATATATATATATATATATATATATATATATATATATTGTACATTGTAACAAGCTTCTTTTTTATTGGAGCTACACATAATTAAATTATTTTATATGTTCTTTTTACCCTTGTGCTAAAAGTTTGTAATTATGTAATGCACAATATAAAAAATGAAAATAAGGTCATAAAAACAAACAATGCACATTGTCTTCCCTACCCAATAAGCATACTTTACAGAGATCGGAATCAACTACCCTCCACCTAAAAGGTAGCGCATTAAGTGACAATTTCAACCCTGTGCTTTGCATACAGCGATCTCATCATAGGTGTGGTGATATTATCCAGGTACTCTTCCTTGCATGGGGTAGGTTTGCATTGTGCGTATTCCCTTGCTGGGCCATCGATCTGAGGTAGTTATCAATATAACATTGGGATTTGAGCCTGTATTTTTGTTTGACCTGGGTCTTCATCTGCATGTTTATTAGTTCCGGGTTGTGCCACAATTGCAGCATGCCCAGTAAGTTCAGTTCCTTCCTCACATGCACACACCACTGGATGCTGCCTGGTTGCAGCCGTACATCGCACATGGCCTCTCTGCATTTGCAAAATTCCGGGGTAGCCCAGAGTCGCATCCAGTGTAAGGTGGATCTACTGGCCAATACGTCTGCCACCAATGGCTGTGTTCATTCAATGTGAAGGGACATGTTTGGTTTGCTCTTTGGTGCCCATAGTTGTTTTAGAAAAGCATTTTCAGTACTTTGCAATTGCGCACAATGTCGGGTCCAAAAAGAGCAGGTGCCTTTGCCTAAAGTTCAAGGGAGGGAGATTTTCCATCACCACCACCAAGCGAGCTGGCTAGTTTTAACAAGCCGTTACTTATTCTATCCAGTGTATGTACTGCCTTCTCTACCTGTGCGGACCATGCACCTTTATTTGCAAATCGAATCCCCAGATAGTTGAAGGTATCTACCTGCTCGATAGGTAGCCCCCCTATGGTCACCCTCGAACATAGGCCACTTTTTGCTGTTGGCCTGACAAAATACCATGGCTTAGGTTTTTGAGATTTGGATTGTAAGGCCACTGCCGATGCAGCTATTATTGAATGCATCCACTTGTCTTTTTAGACCTACCAGAAGTTTTGGAAATCAGAATGGCATTGTCGGCGAAGAGCATTCTTGGTGTGTCCGTAGCGACCTGGGATAGGCAAAATATCAACTTTGTTAGTGTAGAATGAGAAGAATGTTGGTGCAAGTACGCAACCCTGGCGTAGTCCACAGTTGATGTTCGATATTGATTTTTAACTCATAGAGAATCTTCAAGTTTGTGCACCAATCACGTCAAAGCTCCTCTCCCTTAAATAACAAATCCCTAAGGCAAACGTGAAGTACTCGTTCAAGCAGAATGAGTATTTTATTGAGCTCTGCATTCCACATCTCTGCTCCCAGCTCTTGTCTCAACAAATCCTTTCCCTCAAATTCTGCATTCTCTTTTCTAGTGCAGGAACCCATTTACATCCTACACTAAATATAACTGTGGAGAGATCAGCTAAAACGAAGTACACCACATCTACTTTTCTTTCACATAACACAAATTTTAAACTAAAGAAAAGGGGAACAAACGTTGGTAGGTAAAGCATGTGGAGAACCTCACTGTGCACCTTGAAATACTCAGTCCATTAAATAGACTTCACATTTTTATGTTTGAATCTCGTGTGAGGACTATTCCTCAAACTCAATTCCTTCCCAAACTAAGTTAAAGATTTTTATGAATGACAGGATACTTCTGATGTATTCACAGATCAGTGGCATCTTCGGGAATCCAATTAAGGGGGCACAGAAGGGGCCACAGGCAAAGGAAGGAGGGCCACCTAAAAATGGACTATGTGAATGTTTTTCCCAAATTGACATGAACTAAGTAGGCCAAAGAAAATGAACCTGGGAAGGTAAACATGATGCATTTCTACAGCACAATGTCTTGGGAACGTTTAATAAAAAAGACATTTACAAGCAATTTTGCAGGAGAAATTAGATATTCTAATACTTCTGATGCCTGTGCGTCAACTGTATGCATAATGCCAATTATGCATCATAGGTCAGTATAAATAACACCAGTGTTAATAGTGTGCCAGGATATCATGCAGTGCACAGCATTGGGATTAGAAGGGCCACAATATAAAAAATAGTCAGTTGCAAGGTGTTACCACCAACATGCCAGGTTACTTCAAAGTATACCTTAGTGTTGCTCAAATGCTGCACGGTTCTAGAAGTTCAGGGTTACCTATTACAGGGAGTAGCTAATAAAAGCACCAACCTGAATGGGGTAATGTTTAAATATGGGATGGTTCTCTTAAAAACTGCAATGTTCAGTACAATGTGCCAGCCTTCCAAGCAAGCATAAACTTTGTAAAGAAGGTATATTTTACAGATATAACCTGGTAAAATGATCCATCGAAATGTAGATACTGTGTAGGAATAAAGACATATTTTGGATGGTTTGCAGCCCTAGCTTGCTTTTGGCAATCTGAGATCAGGCAGATGGGCCATTACAAAGGCCCAGTTTAATCTTCTTATGATTAGAGCTGATATGGTACAATGACATGGATTTCCCGAAGAGTCAAACTGTCCACTTTGTGACCACCCTCGGGAGGATATCACCCATTTCATTCTGCCTTACCCAGCATATTGTTTTATCAGAAACCAAACTATTGTGACAGTCCTAAATGCTGCAAACCCTGCCACTCTGCTCTATTGTATCTGTTGAAAGCCGATGAAAAGATAGTAGCATGGGCTCTACTCTACTATCTCAAAAGAGCATTGAGAGTCAGGAAATTACGATCATGATTATATCTTGTTTATTTATGTAACGTCTTTGTAATTGGTTTTAATATTTTGTGATTAATTCTGTATTGTATGTTTAATGGATTATTCATTATCCGAATATGCCTATACAACAACATATTTATTAAACCCCCACGACTGGGAGAAGGATTTCAAAACAGCCCTGTAAGATGAACTGGTTGAAAAGGTTCTCAACTCCTCCCATGACAGACTTCCATTTTTATACAGTGACACACATATTAACATTATCCTCATTAGTTACATTTTGGTGCATGTCAAACAAGCCGATTGGTGCAAATATCAATAGTTTCCCATACATTGGTTTAATCTTACTTGCTAAGATAATTCCTGGAACCAAAACCCACACCACCCACTTCTGACATCACAATCTTGAAATCGTCCTCCCCTCAATGACATCACCATGTGCTGACCAGCAGAAAAACACTTAGTTACGCTTTGGCATGCAAATATAGAAAATAGCTGCAGCTACAAGTTATTTTAACTGGATTCTGTTTGTTTTGAAGATAATGCAGAGCACGGCCCGGGAACCAAGGTCAAATAGACACTAGAGCATCATCCCATTTCTCCCCGATTGGTTCCCTTTACCTCCCTATCTTTTCACTTACTTTGTGCTAAATCTAGTTAAGAGAAAACTCTGCAAGGCACTGTTGTGATTTGTTTTTTTATGTTATTTACTTTTTATTTTGTCTTTTTACAGTTTGCTGCCAGAGCCTGTGCCCCTGGCATTCTGGGCGAAGTCCTCCTCCCATGGAAACATTCTTTCCTCGCATTTCAGCCTTGGGGTTTAGCACTGAACTGTCTTTTGTGCTCGGTGAGCCCTTCTAGTTTGTATATGTTTTTGTGAATTCAGACTTGACTTTTCTGAGGCCTGGAAACCCTTGATCATTCTGAGCCATGCTTTAGCGTCCATTTTAGAGAAGATGGCTGCCCAATCATGACTGTTTTTCATGTCTAATTAGTGCTATGTTAGTTCTTTATGTATAAAGGTATATATCACCTAATGTCTGAATTCTTTGTGTGTAGTGCATATATTCTTCGTGTCTCGTGGATGTGCATTTTGTGGTAACAACGTTTGGTTTGTGAATCCGTCCACTTTTAGCTGTTGTCTCTCATCCCTTTGCCAAAAGTGGGGGATAAGGACAGAATAACTGTCTAAGCTTGTAACGTTGCTCACGATTGTGATACTGGGGCGGTGCAGGATGTAGTAGTCACATATTCATCTGCATCATTAACTGTACAGTGGTTTTTTTAAATATACCCCTTCTTTATGTTTATTGTGAGCGTAGCAAAACATGGCCGCCCAATTGTTCACATATACAACCCATTGCTACTCCCTTACAACATGCCAGTTTCAAACAACTCTACATAAACATAATCAATGTAATGCCAATTCCAACAGTGCCTTGCAATCCTTCCCCAACCCTGTCCCATTATGACATGTTATGATGTATGTAAAAAAGATGGATACTGCACTCTAAATCTACTATTCATTAAGATACACTTAAGATACACTTTGTCACCACCATATGTTCCAAACATATTCACAGCAGGTGCAGTTTTGAAAATGGTACGCCCCAGTACCCTCCTCACCAATAAAAATGTAATAGCAATTTCCCCAATAATCTATTCCAGATAAATGTAAACAAACCATAAGGTTTATTATTTTAGCAGAGAACCACTCTAAAAAAAAGTTATGTGAACTTTATTTTAGAGTGCTTCCCAGCTAAAATAATAATAAACCTTATAGTTTGTTTAAATTGATCTGGAATAGATTTTTGGGGTAATTGTCTGTTATTAAATGTGAAGATCATCAGATATTGCAGTGTGCGCTTGATTTCTAGATGGTTTCCATCTAGATGTGCATGCAGCCTCAAAGCCACCAATAATACCATCATATGCCGGTCACCGACCATACGTAATGCATAGTATTGCAGGGCTGCATTTGTATGCCAAGTGCAGCTTTAAATTCCCCAATAAGGCAATGTTATGGTTGGTGAAGTCACCAGAAGTAAGATAGTCCCCTAGAAGTTGAAGCTCAAATCACCCAACATGGCATTGACCCAGAGTGCAAGCCCCATAGCTGACATGCTGCCCCACTAGCCACAGCACAAAGCCTATGCCTTGCATCCTGCTCCAGCGCAAACGAAAGCACAAGCCCCATACCTGGCATCCTGCCACACCACCAACCAGAACACAAGTCCCATGCCTGTCATCTGTCCCCTACTACCAAGAGCACAAGCCCCATATCCAGCATCTGGCCTCCCCACTACCCAGAGCACAATTCCCATACTTGGCATTCTGGCCCCCCAGCATCCAGAGCACAAACTGCATACCTGGTATCCCGGGCCCTCGCCACCAAGATTGCAAGCCCATACCTGTCATCTTGTCCCGCACCACCCGGAGCACTAACAGCACAAGTCCCATACCCAGCCTCCTGGCCCCCAACCAACAGGAGCACAAGCCCTTTACCTGCCATCCTGCCCCCATGCCCCAAGATTGCAAGCCCCATTCCACCACCCAGAGCACAAACACAATGCCTGCCCCCACCATGCAGTGAGCAAGTCCTATATCTGTCATCCCGCCGCCCACTAGCAAGATTGCAAGCCCCAAGCCTGGCATCCTGTACTCTACCTCCCAAAGCACAAACCCACTACCTGGCATCCTGCCCACCTCCACCCAGAGCTCAAGTCCCATACCTGTCTTCCTGCCCCTACCACCCAGAGCACAAATCCTATACCTGACATCCAGCCCCCCCAAAAGCCAGACTAGGAGCCCCATACCTGGCTCCTGTTGGTCCCAAGTCTTCAGCCCGGAAGAGCATTCCTCTTTTGTTCTATGCTGGCTTTCTCCATAGAAAGGCAACAAGCACTGCAACCTGAGGCCACATCTGCCTGCTGGGGAGGGGGTGGCACGTTAGGGAGGCACAACATTTTGTAGGGGAGGCAGGTGCCCGGCCTGACCCCACCTCAGAGATGCCACTGGCCCAGATTCCACACGGTTAACTTGAACAATGCATCTGCACTCTGCCCCTTCGGTACTGATGTCATCGTTATCTCCCTCCTGGATTTGGCACTTTACCTTCTTTCCACAATCTCTTGAACATAATTATTCATATAGTTTGACTGCAAACTTTAGTACCACTGACCGCTTACCATCTTGTGTGATTAAGTCATATTTATTTATTTTTCATTTATTTATTGCATTTATTGACATCGCCCAAACCCATAAGTATCCCAGCCTAAGGACAATATTTAATGGCTGGGTAAGCCGGTGCAAGAGACTCTTGTGGTCAGGGAATGCCACCCAGTCTTCGCTGCTGATCCCGGAAGCAGTATGTGGGGAAAGCCACTCTACCATCCCTAGCTGATTCACTTGGCCAAAACCCACACACAAATATTTTAATGGGAGATGTGAGAAACCTGAAGATGCCTCACCCGCTAGTCCCCGTGCACACGAGGAAGCAGCAGTTCCAAGACAACAGTTTAATACAAGGCAAAAAATGCTAAATTAGAAGGGGATTGCAAGGAGGGACGTGCCGTTGACCTTTTTGACGAGGAACCGTTACTTTCATGAACTTTCGAGAATAGGAAAAGTAAGACCAGGAAACAAGGCTGAAGAATCCTGCATTGTATGTCAGAGGTACCCGGGGCTCTCCTGCGTCTATAGTCAAGGCGGGGAGAATCGCTTGCCACCATGGTACTGTCCTTGGCTCGTCCAACAATGCAGCAACAGTGAAGTCAGCACAGCCGGTGAGTTGGGGAGACTGATACCAGACCGGTCTGTGTTGAGACCAAGGTTACAAGCGGCAACATTGTATAGGGAATGCTGAAGCAGTGTATGAAGCATGTGTGATCATCAGCATGAATAAAATTGGACAACAGAAGAGTGATTGAACTTTGAAGCCAAGATACAGTACCTTAAAACTAATGATCCAGCACCGCGTGCATGCTCATTAGAAAGCCTCTGTAAGGTATCCAACTGAAAGGTGGCAAAAGCGAAAGAGTGACAAAGAATTGTGAATCGAAGTGGTCCTGCAATGGGTCAAGCAAAATCCAGTGCACAATTGAAAGTCTTAACAGCGTAAAGAAAATTGATGACAAACTAGACGAAGTTGGTCCTAGTCCGGCAGAGGGAGATCAGCGGAGAGCTTTTGGTTAAAAGCAACTTTTTGTTAAAAGTTACTTTGAAATTGGTCCGAGCCTGGCGGAGGAAGACTAATTGAACAATGTGTTAAAGAGGATCTGAGCCCGGCTGCGGAGGTTCCGGGGTGAACCGTGAATCACTCGAGAAATTGGATGCATGAATATCCTACGAGCATTGTGTTAAAGGGATCTGAGCCTGGCTGAGCGTGATCCGAGGTGAATAGTGAATCACCTGAGAAATTGAGTACTTGTGAAATCTAAAGAGGAAAATAACGTATTGTTTGTTTGTCGTATCAGGCCCTCAAAAGGAATAGACTTTGAAAGGCAAAGAGAATTGGGCACGGAAGGCCCTGTTGCTAATGAGTAAACTGTATCCTCATGCTAGAGAAGCCAGGGACTGTGCTAAACTCAAGTGTACCGCCTTGTCCATGCTTAAAATGTGGGGAAAGGAGACCAGCCAGAACATCTTGACATATGATTTTGTGAACACTTCTTTCTTTTTCGTAACACTATTTCCCACACTATTTGTATTTAGAGATAAGGATTGGCAATCGGTTTATTAGTATAGGCCCTTTTATTTTGACAAGACACCACTCGGACTGTGATATTATTATTTGATGGTCATAGCTTGCTCGCATCTGTAGATTTAGGATTATAGGTGTTTTTCAAACACTTTTTGAAGTTCAATAAATACCCTTGAACTGTGGTCAATTGTGTCTGTCTTACTGTTGATACCATGCCTTCCTTACAGAGAAAACACAGATCCCGAAAACCAGGAAGGATATTGGCAGACGGCAAATCAGGCATACAATCCTGGCACAGATCAATATAGGAAGAAGAGGCAGACGCCCACAATGTGTAAATGAGGCCGCAAAAATGCTTGCAGACTCAGAATTTTCTATACACTGTTGATAGAAAAGAAGATGCGCTTAGGAGATGGCCCAGTGACAGAATCTACAAGACAGTCAGGAAGCCCAAAGGGGTGCAGAGTTGGATGCTGCATTAATAGGACCTCCTGACTCCAAGATGCCGGTTCCCCTTTTTATCAATTCGACCTGTGGCCCACGACAAACACTAAGGACATCATTTGACATGCATAATAAGGTGAAGAGTCAAAGCCCTGTGAGCCAATCCCAATCATGAACAATGGAAGGACACAGTGCAGAAGGAGGAGTAAGTGTGTTAAAACGGCCTGGAAAGTACCAAAATTAAACAGCGGTCCTGGAGCCAGATCAAACAGCACTCAATAACAGAAATAAACAAAGTGCAAGGCAAAGCCCTGCTTTATTAACATCCAAATAAAGCAGGGACAGCATACAAGCATAAAATGTCGTTGCTCTAAGTGTACTTATCAAAAACAGTTGCTTTAATACTACAGATGTGTCATCAATGACATCATAACATAATATCAGTTTACAAAACCTACGAGTTATCTGGATTGGTTAAGGGGATTGACTACATATAAATTCTATAGGGGTTAAAGTTCTGATTGGGTAACGCTTGTCTGATGGCTCCTCCTGACACCACCTCTAAATTCTCTACAATAAACTATTGGTTGGCCTAATACGTAATGGGTGGCCTAACATCAGGGACGTCAATTGAGGGTTGCTAGGGGTTGCAGCTGTGACCCCCTGCACTCTCAGTTACGATCCCTGCGGTCTCCCATGCTACCCCTGGCCCAAAAAAATATACTTTTTTAAAAACAAAAATAATCTGGCTGCAACCAGTAGCCAGTGGGTATTTGTCGAGGCTGACTGGACAGGGAAACATGGTATTTCTGTACCCTTTAACACTGCACAGCGGAATTAAACGTTTGTATCAATTATGGGGCTTTCGCTCTGAGAAACAATGAAGCTTCACCTTATATGTGGTTTCTAAAAAGGGACCAGTAGCTCACAAATGTGGTACAATGTGTCTGTGCGATTCAGGTGTCAACAGTGTTGAACTGTGTCCTCCTAGGATGTATGTTTACTTCTCTCATGTGTGATTATTGGAATTTCCAAAGAGAAGCTACTGTTGTTTTGGCTTTGAGAAGCATTTTGCTGAAATGCTGCTGAAAGCTAAAACAAAAAAACAGCCATGTCTTTATGGCTGAAGCCATAGGGCTCCATATGAACCAGCGCAGACACTTCAAGTGAAGTGGGACGGGGATAACAAGGATGATGGTTTAAATTAATTGGTGAGCCTAATGTGATTTTCACCTGCCATGCAATTGGGACCCAGGTAGAGAGAGACCAGGGGATACTCCTCATCCCACCCCCAGGTCCATTGTCCACTAGCCTTGAGTAATTATCCTGGTGGTTCCCAGAACTGCACAGTCAAAGATGGGAACATACAAACTAGCACTCATCGAAAATGTACAGAAGTTAACTCTATATTATATGCTAACAGCAGTCCATGAAAGAGCAGTGTCAAACACGTTCCCATGTGAGAAGGGACAAAAGAAATTATAGTGAAACCGATAATTATTGTACAGACATCACTAATATCAACCAATGTATCAGAAAAGCCATTGCAATGAGTAACAAAAGAAATTGTACAGAATGTCCTAATCCCAAAAAGAAACCAGTTGGTGAGGCACCATATAACATGGTCATGCTGATCATACAACACTTGGCCCACTTTTACCAAATTCCAAAAACTTTACGAAAAACTGACACATATTAATTGTGAACCTTGATTTAAATAATTGCATGGGCTCTTTTCACTAAATCCAACAAATTCTTATTTTCATCACTTCTTGCAAAGAACACGTCTACAATTGGTTAACACAAGATCACATTGGGTTAAAGATGTGCCATATGTGTTCAATCCGCCCCTGTGCAATGAACAAAGTCAAAAACATTCAAAGTCATTCCGAACGAACAGACAGCGCCCAAACAAGTCATCAGTTGCTGCAGTACACATTTCATCTACATCATACCATGTATTTGTAACCAAACATATGTATGAAGAGGGAGCTCAGGGAACATTTGAGATGCATAAGGAGCCAGGATGCCATCATTTCGCTAGCACACCAGCAGAAAAATCCTCAGAAGAACCAGGATCTGCAAATGCTCGTCATTAAACTTATTAAAATGCTGGAGAGAGGGGGTAGCAAGGAACTGTTAATGCATCAGATAGTCAAGTTAATCTCTTCTTTGCAAGGATCTAGGGATGGTCCAATCAGTGATCATGGGTTAGCTGCCCTTTAATGATATTGCCTAGGCACGTGTTAAAGGATTAAAGTTATACTGAGTGACACTGTGCATGTGTGCTTGTTAGTTGATAAGGTCTGTTCTACTCTCACATTTCTGTTATATTTTCTTTCATACGTATTTAAAACTCGCCATAACTTTGATGGTGTTTGGTAAGAATGCTCCAATCAAAAGGATGTTAGATTGCACCACCCTAATGTTGAAACATGGATGTGGTTGTCTGCATCCTCGAGGCTGTCTGTCTTAGGTTGATAAATCTGTGCAAAGAATAGCTCTGGTCTATAAGACAGACATTTCCCAAATGGCAGCAGAAATGTACGCTTCTGAGCTGATTTGCATTCCCACAATGGATTGCTCAGAGGTTCAGAACTGGCGGCTACCTTCCAGGTATGGCCCCAGACAGTGTGCTGTGGTATATGCGCTCATTAGCTGAAGTGGCCTACTCTATACTCAGGTAGAAGGGTTTTTCATGCATTTCTCAAACCCATCATAACGTTGATGGTGTTTACTAAAATCTAGCATTTTACTAGTTGATCTGCATAACATGACCATCAGGAAAAGAATTCCCAATATGAGCTGCTTACTTTTCAACTAAACGTTTAAAGTTACATTAGTTGGTAAGTAGGAAGCTTTGTCTCCATTATGATTTGGAAAAATGTCCAGTCTGTCACCTGGGAACACTCGTTATTAAATAATCTCTTTCAGACAATCTCACAAATACAACGCCAATTATCTTGAGGGTTAACCATGAGATTTGATTGAACGGGGGGGGGGCGGGGTGAGGAGGGGGACATATTCAGTTTGTTGGTTTTAACTTACTTGTAATGTTAATTTGTGTTATTGTAGCATCATCTACTAACTAGCATTAGCTCCTGATAAAGTTATATTTTATTTCCAAACTATGAACTGACACAACACTTCTCATTCTGACCATATTTCAACTACTAATATAGGTTTAACAAGTTAATATATATGAAATACAGCACTAGTGAATGTGTATATAGTATTGGAGAGACTATTTACTTTCCGTCTTTGTTTATTTTCTCACTTTTAATGTTTTTTGTATTGCAGATGATTTGTACTATATTTTCCAATAAATTATATTCAGTCTTTTTCAGCCATTAATTTCCAAGGCAAAGCATGCCGAGTCTGAAACACATAAAGGTCTTACCTATGATGCCAATGTGCTCTGATCCTGGGGGCAGACAGTAAGTAAAGTGACCATAGTGCCCAGGTGCCATCCTGAACTAGGGAATGCTTGGACCGCAGGAGATAAATGGGGGCTCCACTGTGGGCCAGGAAATTGTTGCATGAAAATATACTGAATCCCCACTGATCTCGATGGGGGAGGCTCAAGCACACGACTATTTAAAGCAGTGCTATATAGCTTCCCTGCATCCTGAGGAAGCTGTCCCTCCCTGATAACCAAAGCATGTTGCCTAATGCATAAATGAGTACCTGTGCCTTTAAGGAATCCAAGCTGCAGGGCTCAGAAGTCAGCCGGAGCACTAGTGATTCAATGTTACCCACGGTAGCCTTGCAAAATAAAACTAAAGTTCCAGACAGTACTTTTAATGCATTTCTTTCTTCAACAAGGTTGCTGGTAAAATCCAAACCTCAACGTGACGTTTCTGATCCATGCATTTTTTCATCAATGCTGCAGGTGGAATTGCGCAGATGACACAGACCAGCGTGGTCCACGGGACCAGCTCTGATAGAATCTCTCCACAAACAATGATTGGGAGACTATTTTTTGCGGCAGAATAATGTTAAATTGCGGCAGTGCGGGAGACAGACTCTTTAGTTGTTGCTGGCTCCCACGAGTTGCGGGAGACTTGGTTGGCAGGTCTGCTGTCTGCAGGTGGCAAAGCCTGGCACCAGACGCCAGATTCTGGAATCAACGTCTGTATTCTATTTGGGCAGAAGCTGAGTTTACTATTTTCCATTTTGTCACCGTGTGAGTATGACGTGAAAGGCTCAGAGGATACATCGACAGTATGGTCCGTAAAGAGCCGTGGAGAGCAGCAGGGAATGGGGGGCGGGGTAGCAGGGAACATAGCCCCTTTCATGTTAACTACAGGTGAAGTTAATAAGGAGTTTAGGCAACAAGGGTTCCAACTAGAGTGGCGGCAGGGTGCACGACGGACTGCAATTCCCCGCATGCAATATTGTAGTCTGCCCCCGACTGTGCTTAAAATGAACACAATCGTAACAGCAGGAAAACGGGGCACTTTCCTTACGTCGGGGGAGGGGGGGAGATTGCATGTGAAACCAGGGGCTCCAAAAGCAAAGAGAAAACCAAGGGGACTACTTGGTAATTACAAGGAATACGGAGGGACGAGAAAAACCGGTGGGAGAGACGAGAAAAACCGGTGGGAGGGTCCACACCCAAAGCCATGTAGATTGAAAGCACCTGGAATAGGGAGGGAACGGAATGTGAAACGTTTAAAACGCGCACTAACCTCTTCATGGTTGTTCTCTTCTGGGTGACCAGTTTGCAGAGCGAGGAGCTCGCCGGGTTTGCATGGGCATACTAGTGAAGTGAGCGCTGGAGTGAGGAGGTGCCCATACGCTCGCCCGACTGCTTCTACTCATCCGAGGAGGTCCAGAACCTGGTTTTAATTTTCATTTTCTTGAGTCAAGTCGCCAGAAAACTCTAAGAACCAAAGGACAGAGACCAAACAAAGGACTGATTGATTTTGTTAGCCTCCTGTCTGTAATCATTGGGCGGTGTTGCGAGTTTGTCCAGACCCCCCAATGCGATGCCTGTAAGACCCCAACCTGGCAAGGACCACACCACACATGTCCTTGCTGTTCGGGCTTCCGGGTCGCTCTACCCGCGTCCGGGAATGCCCCCTTTATTTATGCTGCATGCAGCGGCGTGCAACGTCACGCTGCCGCGTGCACGTCCCTGCAAAAGGGGCAGCGCCACACTCCTCCTTTTTTGGGAGGACACACAAAATACTTTAATAATACACACTGCAAACCACACAAAGTTACTAACACAACCAATCAATACAGTTTTATACCCCCTTACTCAACACTCCCCGGACTCAGGTTGATCCGACAATTGTCCCAGCACGTAATCGCTGAGGTAAGCAGGTTTCCCTCATCCATCCCTCTAGGGGTACCTCCCGCTTACCTCCGGCACGGGTAGTCTTTCTGACGACAACCCCAGGACAGGGGATTCTGGAGTGCTGGGAGGGCCTCCTCCATCGTCCGGTATCTCCACCAAGTCAGGTTCCAGAGGTGGTTCAGTTCTGGGATCCCCCAGCTTCTTAAAGAAACTGACATTCCTGGTGATGGCAGACCTTCCGTCAGAGGCAGTTACCATGGACCCCTTGACGGCCACAACGTCCAACGGCTCCGGCTCATAGGGGAGGGAGAGTTTCCCGTGGGGGTGTCGATTGCGGATGAGCATCTCGTCCCCGGGCTCCAGCCGCTGCGGGCGAAGCCCCCTTCGCAAGTTCTCTTGCTCGATCCTCACCCGCCGGTCCACCTCGACCTGTTGGTTGTCAATCACCCCCTGCTCCTTCTCCCCAACCTCAGGAAGCAGACCCCGCGGGCAGCGCCTGAACAACGCCTCTGCCGGAGCCACGCCAGTGGAATCATGCGGGGTGGTGCGGTACACTCGCAGAAACTGATAAAGAGCTCTCTGGAGGAACTGTCCCTGTCCTTGGGCGATCCTGAAGGTCTTGTTGAGTGTCCGCATTAGCCTTTCCGCCTCTCTATTCGCCTTGGGCCACAACGGGGTTATCTTCCGGTGTTGCACTCTGCAGCTCTCCATCAGCTCTGAGAACCTTTCACTCTGGAAGGGCGCCCTGTTATCGGAGCACAGCGTGTGGGGGAACCCGTGGGCCGCAAACATTTTCTCCACGCCCACTACGACATGTTCGAATGCCACAGACTCCTCAAACTCCACTTCTTGATATCTCGAGTACTCGTTGACCATTACCAGGAAGTAGCTGCCCATGGTCGTCGAACCAAAGTCCGCATGGACCACTTCCCAAGGGCGCGTGCCCCGGGGCATCACCTCAATGGCAGGTTCCCTCTGTAATGATGAGGCCGCTTGACACCACACACAGGCCGCTACG
Organism: Ambystoma mexicanum; assembly: GCF_040938575.1. Classification (NCBI taxonomy): domain Eukaryota; kingdom Metazoa; phylum Chordata; class Amphibia; order Caudata; family Ambystomatidae; genus Ambystoma; species Ambystoma mexicanum. Next base: position 1,421,779,195 of record NC_090923.1, read on the forward strand.
AAGTCGTCGACCTTCCGCTCGAGTTCGGGGAACCAAACCTTCAGCTGCAGCCTGGCCTTGGTCTTCGCAGCGCCCTGGTGTCCATGGTGAGCTAGGCTGATCACGTCCTTTACCTTCGACTGGGGGACTACTATCCGGTCACCTCGGAGCAGCAGGCCCAACGCCGAGAATGACAGTTCCTCCCAGACCTTCCACAGCTGCTCCAGTCCGGTCTTGGCTTCCTGAGTCCGCCCTGTCAAAGATTCTAGCACTGACTTCCACGACCCCTGTTGCATTGAATGCTTTAGGATTCGAAAGCACTCATCTTCGGCAGCTGCCGCTTCTAGCTCCGCCAGGGGCATGGCGTTGGGAGTGGCCGCCTCCACCACCATTCGGATATGATCATCAGCCTCCTCCGAGCAGGTGTCATATTCCACTCCCCCACGCACTCCCGGGTGCCGGGAGAGATAGTCTGCTGCGTTGTTGGCCCCAGGTCTGTACACCAAGGTGACTCCATACTCCAGAAGAGCGAGCATCCACCTCTCGATCCTCGCCGGTGGCTTCGATGATGACCCTGCCAGAATAGGAAGCAGGGGCTTATGGTCAGTCACAACCGTCACTGGCCGTCCCAGGACATAGAGCCGGAAGTGCCTGCAGCCCCAGAGAACCGCCAGTGCCTCGCGCTCAATCTGTGAATACCTTTGCTCAGACTCGGACAGCGCCTTGCTGGCGTATGCCACTGGCGGACACCCCTGTCACGACCTATCTGAGTCAGTACGGCGCCCAGGCCAAACGGACTGGCATCCACGACGATCTCCGATGGCAATGCAGGATCAAAAAACGCCATCGGGTCCTCAGCTGCCAGCGCACCCTTGATGTCCTCGAACGCCGCCTGTTCAAGTGGGTCCCAGTGCCAGGTGGATTCCTTCTTTGTTAGTGCCCTGAGAGGTTCAGACCTGGAGGCAAGGTTATGAATGAACCGCCCACAGTAAGTGACCATACCGAGGAAGATCCTGACATCGGACACCGACTCGGGCGGCTGCGCCTTCTTGATGTCCTGAACCTTCTTGGGGTCCGGCGATACCCCTCCCTCTTTGAATACGAATCCGAAGAACTCAATGGAGGGGCGCAGGAATTCGCACTTATCCCTGTGATGGGTGAGTTCCAGTGACTGCAGTCTCTCGAACGTCCTCGCCAGCTTCCTCAGATGATCCACCTCAGTCTTTTCAAACACCAAGATATCATCACTGATGTTTAGTACGCCCTCCAGATCTGCGAGGGCGCCTTTGATTATATTCTGAAAGACTTCCGCTGCCAAGGACACTCCGAAGCTTAGTGTTTTGTAGCGGTATAGTCCCCGGTGGGTGGTGAATGTGGTGATGTACCTCGATTCCGGATCGAGGACCACCTGATGGTAGCCCGCCCGGAGGTCCAGCTTGGAAAAGAAGGGAGCCCCCTGCACTTCCGCAATAATGTCATCTATAGTAGGGGTAAAATGCCTCTCCCTCTTAATGGCCTTGTTCGGCAGCCTCATATCTACACAGATGCGGACAGAGTCAGGTTGCTTGGGCTTCCTAGCCACAACAATCGGGGACACCCAGGGGGTCGGGCCCTCTACTTTCTCAATGATATCGAGGTCCACCAGGTTGTCCAGTTCCTTGTCCACCTGTTCACAGAGATGGAACAGCACCCTGCGGTGTTTCAGGGCGATGGGCTGCAAAGAGTCATCAATATGCAACCTCACGGGGTCACCAGTCATCCGCCCAATCCCGTTGAAGAGAGTGGAATACTTCTCGAGCAGGTTGTTAATGTCCTCGAGGTATACCGAGTACGCAAAGCTAACAATTCCAAGAGCCTCAGCGGTGGCACAGCTCAGCAGGGTGTTTTTGCTTACTGGCGTCACGTAGAAACGGGCTTTGATCTGCGAGCCCTCGTGCTCCACCTTCGCCACAAAGGCCCCATCCAGCGGGATCGGTTCCAGTCCCCCAAACTCAAGTATGCAAGCCTTCGGTGTTAGTAGCTTGGGGGGTGAGTCCATGGCATCATAATGTCCCCGGGCCATCACATTGACCAATGCCCCCGTATCTACCAGGACCGGGACTGGCGAGTTGTTAACCTCCACCACACACCTCGGTTGTATCCGGTTCTTTCCTCTAAGGATTCCCACGCTGGAGACAAAGAAAACGTTCTCCTCCTCTGCCTCCTCTGCCTCCTCCACCTGGGCATCCTCCTCACCCTGGTCCACCTGAGCTACATTTGGCGGGCGGCTTTGGCGCTGGAACCCGGACCAGGCCGGGCCTCTCGGCACCATTACGGGCAGGGCTGCCTTGCACACCCTCGAGAAATGGTCAGGCAGTCCGCACCTACCACAGGTCCTCCCCGCCGCCGGACACTCAGTTGGGTGAGGAAGTTCATACCCACACTTCTGGCACGATTCACCCGCTCTTTCTGCTCTGTCACGGGGGCCTGCCCCAGATCTTCTGACTCCTCTGCCAGCCCGCCACATGGCACACACCTCCTCAGACTTGACTGAGAGGGACCCCGCCTCCATCCTGGCTGCCCGAGCCTCCGCCACCTCATGGCACCGGCCCAGCTCAATGATGCGGGGGAGAGTGAGTCCCAGCTCTCTCAGGACCTTCCTTCTGAGTTTCACCGAGGAGCACGCCTGGATCAGCATAGTTCGGATCATGTCCTCTGCGTCTCCCCACGCACATGCCAGCGAGAAGTGACGCAGGCGTCCATAAAAGGTGTCCAGCGTCTCATCTTACTTTTGTTTCGCCGACAGCATCACAAACCTTTCATAGTCTGAGTTGGCGAGAGGCAGAAAGTGAGCCTGGAGGGCAGTCTTAGCTGCGTCATAGGAGCCATCACCCGGTGGAAGCGCCTCAAAACTCTCTTGGACCGAAGGCCCCGCCGAATACAGCATAGTTGCTAGCCTGCTGTCATCATCTGTCACTTGTGCAGCTCTAAAGTACAGCCCACCTCTTGCATCTGGGCCCAATGCTGGATGGCGGGCCCGACACGTCGAACTCAGGGATGGGCTGTAGGGCCGCCTGGGCAAGTGCCTGGGCCATGATGGGAGGCCCTTGCTGAGCAATCTGCTGCACCGCCGGCGGCGCCTGAGGCAAAGGAGCTTGCCCACCTGCTTGAACTTGAGGGAGTTCTGTGGCTGCACCGGAGGCACAGGGACCTGACCCCTTGCTGGAGCTAGAGGGACTTGTCGTTGAGCCGCTGCTTGTGTGCCATCTTGGGGGAGCTGTTGGGCTGCTGGGAGCCCACTGTCTTGATCCTCAGAGTCACTCATGGGCCTGAGCGCACAGGCACCCCCACCTTGGACCTTGGGGGTCGCAACTCAATCGCCCACCACCACAGCACAGTTCTGATGCCCCACCCAGGAAAATGAAAAGTTCAACCTGGGGGAATATAATGATGGTGCAATGCCTTTGACTCCAGGCCGCTTCATGCGCCCACACAGCAACTGGACCTGATGAAGAACCAGAAGAGGAAATCAAAATGGAGGGTCCACCACTGCAGCAATCCTCACTGATGATGAAGAGGATGAAGAAGAAGCCTCAGCAGCCTGATGATGAAGGGTATGAAGAAGCACCTTAACCCCAGCTGCAGTAGCACCCAGTGGGTGTAGGAGTCCCAAAAATTGAGCCAATAAAGAGAGCTGGGCTATGCAGGCCCAGCCATTATAGCCCCTCTCCTTGCTTACACTCGACGTAGGAAACCCAAATTTTGAAGAATAAAAAATCGGGCATGGGCATGCAGGTATAACTGCCTGCTAGCAGTGTGTCCAAAAATTAGGCCTGGATGCCACTCACCGCCCAAACCGGAGCTCAGTGAAGTTCCACGGCCTCATTGACAAAATGGCTGCCAGCCGCGTGTGCGATGCACGGCCACGGCACGAAACGAAATGTCCGTTGATTTCGTTTCAGGGAAAAATTATGGAACTTCGTCACCGCCGGGCCCAGGCATCATCATCCACCCGTCGCCACTTTTGGGGGTTTGTCCAGACACCCCATGCGATGCCCCTAAGACCCCAACCTGGCAAGGACCACACCACACACGTCCTTGCTGTTCGGGCTTCCCGGTCGCTCTGCCCGCGTCCGGGAACGCCCCCTTTATTTATGCTGCACGCGGCGGCGTGCAACGTCACGCCGCCGCGTGCGCGTCCCTGCAAAAGGGGCAGCGCCAGAGGTGGGATTATTGAATGCTGGACTGGGTCCTCCGGAGTGCCGACGGCTGAGAGCACGCAAGGAGAACCTGTATGCGGAAAAACCACGTGAACAGTGAACGCGAAGACTTTGTTTTTATTTTTTTTAATTTTTTTCATTGACCTGTTGGTTGTAGGTTTGGGTGTCAAGCGGCCACCTGTGAGAGTTGGCAATTACTCACGTCCTGTCAGCAGAAAAGGAAGCCCGAACATTTGTTGTTTATTCTTTTTCCTTCTGTTGTGCAACATTCAGACAGACGTCGTCTACTCTAAGACTGCATAAAGGAATTTCTGTTGCACCTATAACAGTCTCACGCCCACTATTTACCACACCAGGTGGTTGACAATGCTTTATTGGCTTGCGGTTGTTGGGGCTATACACACTGATATTAATGCTACATAGGCTGATCATTCTTGTATGAAAAGTATATTATATTACAGTGATATCGTAACTATATTTTTCTTAGTGTACAGGAACATTGCTATGTGATGCCACTTCCTGTTTTGTCAAGGGGTGAAAGCTTGTGTGCCATCACTTCATGTGATATCACTGGGGTCAAATGACATCACTTTGTGTGATAATACAAATAAGTTCCCTAGTCGGGAACTCACGTCCCCTGCACACTATCTTTTGTCTGGAAAACCAGACCAATAATTAGTAATGTTCAAAACATGCCGTTAATATAAATATCTATATTTTTAGAAACAGAATATTCTTGAAAGAAAATTTCTCAATCAAACAATTTTAGGTCACAAGAAACAATCTTCTTTTTATTCATGATGTCGAAGTCAGGAGGGGCCCAACGCGTTTCGAGTGTAGCACACTCTTCATCAGGGGCAATAAGTGATTTCTAGAGAGAAATTACAATTGTACTTTCATTAATAATATGACATCGTTTTTTTAAACAATTTTGACAATATATGCTCAATACATTAGTACCATAAATCTGTCTTTACATCATCTTTGTATTCGTAGTGATCACTGTATTCATCTCTAAACATTTGTCATAACCATTTAGATACTCTGGTGATAGAAATATGGATGTTATTAATTATGTATAGATCCTTAGGAGCCAAGTCCGTACTGTTTATCATACTATTGGAAAAAATAATAATAATTGGTGAATAAGTGCTCCTAAATGTGACGGTAAAGTGGCTAAAGGAAAGAGATATTAATATGTAGATGACTAAGCTAAAAAAGGAAGGCACATCGAAGATTCTAACCTTGTGTTTTTAATCTTTATCAAGCGCTGTCAACAGGCCGATTTCCGGGTGGGTCAGTCTTCAGGATTGGGATTTCCAACTTAAAAACGCTAGATACGGTAAGAAGCTATCCAGGCTTCCACTTCTCAAACTGGTATCTGTTGAAAGGGGCCAAAATATGACCAGGTTATTGATCAAAGGCTGGGATGGCTAATCTCTATAAAGTGCGTAGAAAAAGGGGGGGCTTACATGGAAGTTCAGATATTCACTCCTTAAGTGGGGGCAGCGGTAGGTACCGGCTTACAACGCAAATGGGTCCGGTTTACGGTCTCTATGAGCGCAGCCCAGGTCTAAGGAATACATAAAAAATATACAAAAAATAGGGCTGTGGTTAGACTATTGAGGATAACTCGTATATTTAGTCCACCAAAGTGTGGATCTAACACTGTTTGAGGGCAATGATCTTACCTTTAATCCGAAGTACTGTCCCTAGAAGTCAGGATCCCTCAGGATGGCTAGACTCCATTTTGTGTGTTGTTACGTGATTTATGTGTTGTTAGGCCATGACGTCATCACGCGCGTGCGCATCTGACGTAAATGCTCGACAGCACATTCTGTTTAGGATACATATTATGAACTGTGCCTGTATTCATTGCTCAATGGACGGAGATGAGCGAAATCAACCCGCAATAAAGATAAAAAATTCGAGCCCTGACTAAATAGTTCCGGACGTGCTGGATGTTTACATCGTGACGTAATCACGTGCATAACGTCATATGTAAACAATGTCTGTCCTGGTTAAATCCCGGGCATGTTTAAGTAGCTAAAATTATGGAGAAACCAAGACACTTCTAGGTATTCTATCCATATGAAGACATTTCAACCGTTTTATCCTGTATTATTCAATTATTCATGTCCATATTATTGGATAGGAGGTCATGTTGACAATTAGATAACCACAACATCTCTCAAATGAGATTTGCCATTTTGGTCTAACCACAGCCCTATTTTTTTTATATTTTTTATATATTCCTTAGACCTGGGCTGCGCTCATAGAGACCGTAAACCGGACCCATTTGCGATGTAAGCCGGTACCTACCGCTGCCCCCACTTAAGGAGTGAATATCTGAACTTCCATGTAAGCCCCCCCTTTTTCTACACACTTTATAGAGATTATCCATCCCAGCCTTTGATCAATACCTGGTCATATTTTGGCCCCTTTCAACAGATACCAGTTTGAGAAGTGGAAGCCTGGATAGCTTCTTACCGTATCTAGTGTTTTTAAGTTGGAAATCCCAATCCTGAAGACTGATCCACCCGGAAATCGGCCTGTTGACAGCGCTTCATAAAGATTAAAAACACAAGGTTAGAATCTTCGATGTGCCTTCCTTTTTTAGCTTAGTCATCTACATATTAATATCTCTTTCCTTTAGCCACTTTACCGTCACATTTAGGAGCACTTATTCACCAATTATTATTATTTTTTCCAATAGTATGATAAACAGTACGGACTTGGCTCCTAAGGATCTTTACATAATTAATAACATCCATATTTCTATCACCAGAGTATCTAAATGGTTATGACGAATGTTTAGAGATGAATACAGTGATCACTACGAATACAAAGATGATGTAAAGACAGATTTATGGTACTAATGTATTGAGCATATATTGTCAAAATTGTTTAAAAAAACTATGTCATATTATTAATGAAAGTACAATTGTAATTTCTCTCTAGAAATCACTTATTGCCCCTGATGAAGAGTGTGCTACACTCGAAACGCGTTGGGCCCCTCCTGACTTCGACATCATGAATAAAAAGAAGATGGTTTCTTGTGACCTAAAATTGTTTGATTGAGAAATTTTCTTTCAAGAATATTCTGTTTCTAAAAATATAGATAATTATATTAACGGCATGTTTTGAACATTACTAATTATTGGTCTGGTTTTCCAGACAAAAGATAGTGTGCAGGGGACGTGAGTTCCCGACTAGGGAACTTATTTGTATTGTCTACATATCACGCAACCTAGGTGTCAAGGTTGCATCCTTCTCCCCTGCACCTTAAAGGACATCTTCAGTTACATCTATTTTCTTCTCCACATCTATTATTCCTAATACATATTTGACTGAGGGTGTACTTGTGGTGTCTATAATTCTTATCGCTTTGTGTGATGTCAAGGGTCGTGTGATGTCACTTTTGGTGAAATGACATCCCTGCCTAACATCGATTGGGTGGCTTTCTACTGACCAACCTTGGGCAACTGACATGTTGTCAAGACATGAGTCAGACAGGAGTAGGGGGAGAGAGGTCCATGGGCTGCTTTCCCTTCAATTAAAGAAAATACCATGCCTCATTCCTAGGCCACGAGCCAGGGTAATTTCTTAGTATTCGACCTTGTGTGGTGCCTCGTGTCTGGGAATATGCGTGAGGAGTGAGGCATGTGTCCTATCTGTGTTCGTTGCTAATGAATAGACAATGTTCTTCAATTATGGGTCACGTGTGAGGAGACCACATTTGGGATTATTTCACTCTGTATTGATTGGGATTTTAGCTAATATCAATGTGAGTGTTATGGTTCCTTTTTGCCACAGAGGGCGCTAGAGAGCCCGGCCAAAATGGCAGACTCCCATTGAACTCCGATTAAATCCTGATTTTATCCGTATTGAGGCAGCTACAGCTACCCACGCAATGTGATCAGTAAGGCAGTGAGGCAGAGTGCGACCCCTGTCCCAATAACGGAGGATCGGCAGTGACTGCAAATCCAAACACAGCTCTGTAAGCTACGGCCACGAGGCGACAAGGCAAGGACACCAGCGGGCCTCCGCTGAAGAAGGCTGCGGGGCGGAGCCCATCCTGCTTATGTTTCAGGGGCACCATTGCAGTCATTTCGGGGGGAGGCCTCGCAACATCAGGCGGCACAGCCCGGGAGCGCAGGCAGTCTGGAGCCCGATCCCGATGCTGGCAAAGCAATCCGAAACTGCCAGAAACTTGGGCCACGGTGTACAACTCTTCATGCAAGGCGGTCACAGCCACACTCCGCTGTGGGGAAGAGAGGCGGTGTGACGCCCTCACCCCCGGTCTTGCTTGGCCAGCGGTGGCTGAGGCCCGGAACATTGCCCCTGCACAGGAGCGACCGCAAGGACTCCAGGCGTGGAACCAGTGGGCCACCGCTGTGTGGCATCCCTAGCTGTGGAACAACGGGTGCAGCGCTCTCCCATATGGGCCGATTGCTCAGCTCCATGGAGCCAGCCAGGCCGGGCCGACAAGGAGGGCCCAGCGGCATCTGGCGGTGCAGTCCGGCAGCAGAGGCAGTTTGGAGCCCGCCTCCGGCACTAATGAACACAGGCAAGAACAGCTGTGCAACTTGTGGAGGGAGCACAGCTAGTGGAAGCACCAGGAGGGAGGGTGAGCTAACATACCTGCAGACAGCTGCTGGCCCCCCCCCCATGGGACGGATAGGGGGGCGGCTGCGGGAGGCCCCAACGGCCCACTGCCTGCCCGCCATAGAAGGTGTGGGAGCACGGCACAGTGCAGTTAGGAGGCGGATGCAGTACGGAGCCTGCCCTGATGCCTGAGCAACTGTTGAAGCCCACTGAAGCCTACTGGATGCCGGGCTGACCACAGACCACCCCAGGCGAGTCATGACCCGGTCCCCCCTGATAGCGGGGGGTGGGGGCACAGCAGTCCCAAACCAGAACAACCAGGAGGGACGCCCCCCATGAACACTGGCTGAGAATATGCACTGGGGGGGCGAGGTCCGGGCCCTGGGACACAGAACCCAGACGAAGTGAGGACTGGAGGCAAGACCTGGGCGGCTGGAACCCTGGATGGGTGGACTCCTTGGAACTCCCTCTGCTCCAGAGTGTGCTCATATTAACCAGAGAGCCTGCCTGGGGGTGCTTTGACGCACCTCAGTTTAACATTGGACAACGCTTAAGCGACATACCTCACTGATGGCCCGGGCCCATGGCGAGCCTCTCCCAACATGGGAAAATCCGACAAGATGCAAAGAAAGCTCACATTTGAGAGGGGTCCCTCCTTCAAGACACCCAGGTCACAGCAACAGGGAGAGGCAGCGGAATTAGCAGATGCTGGGGCGAGCGGAGCCACCCATGTGCCAGAACTGGACCCCTTGGAAATATTGATGGACCTCAAGGCGGGCATAGGTGGGTTGGACTCCAAACTCAACTCCGTCTCCTCCAAGGTCGACCTGTTGCAGCATCGACCAGATAAACATGGCAATCGGTTAGACGAGGTGGAACAGAGAGTGTCTGGGCTGGAGGATGGCTCGGTGTCACTTGCTGCCAGAGTATCCACGCTTGAGGTACAGATCCAGTTGGTGGCCGCCAAGAATGAGGACCTGGATTGGAGGGCCAGCAGAAACTATATTCGGCTGGTGGGCATCAGAACAACAAGGGCAGCTCAAGATGGAGGAATTTGTGGAAACCTTGTGTAAGGAGCTTTATGGGGAATTGGAGCCGTCTCCCCTGTTTGTGGTGGAAAGAGCCCACCACGTGCCATCCGCTTGGCTAGTGACCGGGGTGGCCCCCGTCCCGCCATTGCACGCCTCCTGAACTATATAGACCGGGACACTATCCTCCGCCTGGCGAGACAGAAAGAAGATCTTTAATATGATGGAGACAGGGTCCAGGTTTATCCAGATTTCTTTTGGCGGCAGTCTAGGCATCGAGACGGTCTTTCGCCGGGGTTAAAAGACGCCTTAAGGACTATGCTGTTTCCAGCGAAACTGCGTATCCAACATGATCGGAAGACAATTCTTTATAACACTGGAGGGGGCAAGCTCCTTCCTGAACGAGATTGGCAAGCGCATTCCCCGCAATAACCCAGGACCCCAGGATACATTGGAGGCTGCGGTAGGGGGGGCCAGAATGCTTCTTGAAACAGGGGCTTATGACGACCAGAGTGCAATGGGAATATCGGGAGGTGACATGGGATTGGAGGTCTGCCAGCCTCTCTGCGTAGAGATCAGGCTGCCTCGACCCTAGATGTGTACCACCCATGGGTGGCAGAGAAATGCGGGTTTGGCCGGGGCCTCGCGCCCCGAGCGCTGCACTGAATTTGGTTTATGATTTTGAAGAAGGGGGTTCAATGGGCAACTTGGGGGTTACCCATGTGGGAGGGAGACTAGTGGGTTACAGTACAGTGCTTTGGAAGGTCAGCCTTAGATGGCTCATGGGGTTAGGGGGGCAGTCAGAGTTAGGCTAGTTGGATAGGGGTTGGAGAGTTAATTGGAGGCAAGGGGGTTTTGGGTTTGTTTTGGTTGTTGGGAGTTCGATTCTCATCAGAGTGTCTCACCACTATATCCTACAGAGCAGTCCGATCCCGCTAATGAGAAATGAATACGTTGGTGAGGAGAGCTATCTCCAATACTTGGGTATCCTGGCGGCTAATGGGATTTCGGGTAGCAACATGGAATATTAGGGTGGGAACGACCGCTCCAAGATCCGGAAGGTGGCGCAGTACCTTAGAAGACACCAGATAGAGGTGGCCTTCATCCAAGAAACCCATCTTACTCCCTCCTCCTTACACAAATGGGCCGCCCATTGGGGATGTCACAGGTATTTCTCTGGCTACTCCTCTTACACCAGAGGGGTTGCCAACCTGATCGGCAGGGGTGTCAAGTTTCGTCTGATTTCAATAGCAAGAAACGATGATGGGAGGGCTATACTGGTGTATGGTGTTCTCGAGGGTATGCCGGTGGCCTTGGTGAACTCCTACGGTCCCAATGTAGTCAGGCTGAATGCATTTGATTAGATCATGTAGCAACTATCTGGGTGTCAGAACACCACTATTGTGTGAGGTGAGAATTTGAACACAGTGATGTGCCCCCTTCAAGATAGATCCGGAGCGAGTCAGGGCTGCATGACTAAGGTGAGCTTGCAGGTGCAAGAAATATGTAAAACATACAACCTTAACGATGCATGGAGGCATCAGCACCGGGAAGACCAGGATTACACAGAACACTCCTGGGTTCATGGATCCAACTCTAGGATGGACTATCTGTTGCTATCCCATGAACGGGGGTTCAAGTGGCAATAGCAGACTACTCCCGCAGACCCTGTCTGATCACTCCCCTGTGCTTTTAGATGTGGGTTGGGGAGCACGGAAAGCAGGGGCCACTCCTGGCGATTTAAGCCTGGTGCTTTGCAGGACCTGGTGTTCTGTCAGGGACTATGGGAGGAAATCCAGTCCTACCTTCAGAGCAACGAGGGCTCGATTTCGTCAGAGGGGGTGCTTTGCGAAAGACTTAAGTGCTATGTCAGAGGGGTGTATATGTCCAAAGAAAATGGGATTCTCCAGGGCATTAGGAGGGAAATCATGGAAGGGGAATCTTGGATCAAGGACCTAGAAGTAGAGTACACAGTGGCAGCAGACCCCCGGACCCATGCAAAGCTTCACGAGGAGCTCGATAGATTCAGAGCCAATGCTGACCCGGAGATTCGGTTTCTGGCCCGCAGTCACCAGATATACCAATATGGCAAAGGGCAGAAACCAGGGGCACTGCTGGCACGACTAATAGCAGCCGACAGACAAACCCTACATGTGGAATGCATGAGAGATCCCCAGGATAGGCCAATGTATTCCGAAGAAGGTATTGCAGCAGTGTTTCAGACTTTCTCTGGGGAATTGTATGGATCCAAGAACTTGCGGGATCAGGAGGCTTTGCGACAATATCTGGAAGAGGTGGAAATGTATTAGGTGGAGGCACATCTCTGCGAACCTCTCTATCGGGCGATATCTCTGGAAGAAATTTTAATAGTAATTAAGTAGCTCCCGGGGTCAAAATCACGGGGGCCCGATGGCTTAACCAGTGAGTTTTACAAGGCTTACGCCCCTATTCTGGACCTGATGCTCCTCTGAGTATATGAGGAATCGCTTGCGGCTGGAACACTCCCCCCCACGATGCATGAGGCAAATATAGTGTTGCTACATAAACAGGGGAAACCAACCGAATACTGCGCCCTATGTCGACCAATCTCCTTAATCAATGTTGACAATAAAATATTCGCCAAAGTCCTAGCAAATCGCCTGCTCCCACTGAGGCCCGGGCTGGTGTTTGCTGGTCAGGCAGGATTTATGTGACATGTGAGTGGCCTAACGATAACTTTGTTGTACAAACTGGGGCACGGCATAGGGCAAAACAAATTTTGCTTCAAATTCAATACAATTTCTGGAAATGCTATCTAATAGTGAAATAATCAATGGGTGCATGTTCATTTATGTTGAATATCTTTTATGTCTAAAAAAGCATTTATTGTTTGTGTTTCAGACATTTCTACATAAAGAAAGTCAAAGTTGTGCATCAAAAACAAAGTATTGACATATTAACTCGTATGTTTTTTTAAACACTACACATTTGATCCAATAATCTTGATACGCGTTTCGGGCAATTAATGGCCTTCTTCAGGTTTTTAGAGTATTGGATTGTTTTCTGTAAGACATAAATTGATATATCTGTATTACTTAGTTTGTAATATAGTAATTAAGGATTAAACTTAAAATGGCTCACTTCGGATAAACTAACCTTTAGAATTCGTATCTCCCTCTCAAGACAAGCTTGCTACCCAAAGAGGGGTACGTTTCAAAAGCTGTAAAATAAGGATAAAGAATGTTTCACCCACAAGGTAGGAAATGGGTAAAAGCAAGGTGCACAACTAAGAGTATGTATTTATTTCAACATGTTAACCGCATTTAGCATACTCTAAAAAGAATCATGCCTGATTGATTTACAGGGATTTTTCAAAAATTGGAGTAATAACACAGAAGACAGTGGTAGTAACCAAGAGATTTGACTACCTAATAAATGGTGAGTCACATATGTTATCCTGGAATTTATGTACCGTAGTAAGAACTCTTATTAAATAGGGGGCGTGCAGGGGGACCCAGCGCTTATTACAGCGACTGTTCCCTCTGCACACCACCGCTCCCCACGACTAAAATTACCCACTGGTGAAACATGCTTTATCCTTCTTTTACAGCTTTTGAAACTGACCCCTCTTTGGGTAGCAAGCTTGTCTCGAGAGGGAGATACAAATTCTCAAGGTTAGTTTATCCGAATTGAGCCATTTTAAGTTTAATCCTTAATTACCATATTACAAATTAAGTAATACAGATATATCAATTTATGTCTTATAGAAAACAATCCAATACTCTAAAAACCTGAAGAAGTGCATTAATTGCCCGAAACGCGTAGTTCAAAGATAGGAAAACACACAGGGAAACCTATCAAGATTATTGGATCATGTGAATGAATAACAATTGGAAAAATATGTGAAAGAAATGTGTAGTGTTTAAAAAAACATATGAGTTAATATGTCAATACTTTGTTTTTGATGCACAACTTTGATTTTCTTTATGTAGAAATGTCTGAAAACACAAACAATAAATGCTTTTTTAGACATTAAAGATATTGAACATGAATGAACATGCACCCATTGATTATTTGACTATTAGATAGCATTTCCAGAAATTGTATTGAATTTGAAGCAAAATTTGTTTTGCCCTATGCTGTGCCCCAGTTTGTACAACAAAGTTATCGTTGGACCACTCATATGTCACATTTGTTAAAGTAGAGGTAGCACTCTACTAATTGGGAGCACCTTGAAGTGATAACTAAGAACTATTTAACCAGAAAATATCATCATAAGAAGCTATACAACATTGAGTGCGCCTCTATATATCCAGTATCCCAGGCAGGATTTATCCCCAGAAGGAACAGCATGTACAGCCTTCGTCGCCTCTTTGGCGTCATTGAGGCACTCGACCGCACGTCCCAGGTGATTGCTGTTTTTTTAGACGCCGAGAATGGCCTTTTTTATTTGCAGTACTAAAAAAACTGGGACTCAGCCCCAACTTTATTAAACTGGTTTCTGTCACGACCCTCGCCCAAAACCCCCTGTTGCAAACCCATTGGCCAGGTGGAGTCAGGACTCGGGCCTCTAGAGCCTGGCATCCTCTTCAAAAGCCCTCATGGGGCCAGTCCTGGCGCCAGGCTCATACACCATGAAAAACAATGTGCTTGGGAACTACTTTATTGTATTGTCAGCCAACATGGAGGCATCCACATAGCTTGGTTCCTAAGAACCAAGCTATGCGGTCTAGTGTTTTGGGTGTGGTAGCCTAGGGACTACTTTACCTGGACTATTTTGTTGGGTCTATTTAAACCACACCCGAGCAAGACAACACGCTTCGTGTTACTTTGCAGCTTGCAACGTGACGCTCACCGTGTCCAGCTATTCTCTCGAACCTCGGAAAAGCAGAACCTGCAAGGAAACAAAAGGAACATCATTAGCAGCAGCATTTTACCTGCAGTCTTCATCTTTAAACACTCGCAGCTACTGAGAACAGCTTCCTCGAATCTGCACGCCTCCCGGAGAGAACGACCTGAAAGAGGAAGATAGAGGCAACATTAAAGAAAGCAGTAGAGACATTTACAAATTACGAACTGCTCAAAAGGCTTACCTGGCTGGTCGCCTCTCGGCTGGCACCACTCCGGACATTCCACTCGCGCTGAAGAACACCGCGACCTACAAGGAAGGAAAACACAGGTTAGCAAAGGCAAGACTTTGCTGCGCATAGCGCTTACTTACCGCATCATAGCGCTCTTAATGCGCCATCATTTACCAGCGGGGCTCAACCAAGCCAGTTTGCCGCGCTGAAGCTCTGCATACCTAAGGGAGAAAAAAAAGAGACATTTTAAACAAAGAAAGGCATGCAGGATAGCAACAAAACTAAAGAACAGCAATAAGACCTAACTGAACAATATCAAACGGGCCAGCGTCAGTGAAGTAACTGGACCGCACTCGCCCATGAAAGACAACGCGCCCCTGCAAAGAAGGCAGGACGGAGAGCACGCCTACTTCTACCACAAGGTGAGGAGAGGGCGCCAGAGGGACTGAAATCATACGGGAGTGGAGGGAGGTTACTTACCCCAGTCGGTCAGTCTTGAACACAGTCCTCCAGTATTTTCAGGCAGAACCTTCCCCGCAGACCACATCAGGGCAAAGCTGAGAAGCATACCAGCGAGTAACCCGGCTGGGTGGCGTCCCTGTGGATACCAGGTGAGCGTAACAGAACACAAAGCCTACCATAACAAATCCACCTGGGCGCCATGGAGACATCAGAAATTAACCAATTGGCCTAATTACTAGGAGAGCTTCGTGCTGAGGTTCATTCTGCCCGACAAGAGACTAATGCCCTCCGCAGAGACCTAATAGTGACCAAAGAACGCACTGAAGAGATTAGCAGGCAATACTTGCAATCACAGGCAGGACAGACGCCTCTACCTGGGAGCAATCCTATGATGCAAAACCCTGCCATGCCACCCACTTCGGTACAGATCACGTTACCTGGAACAGTGCCCCTGGGACCACCAGAAAGGTTCTCAGGTGACCCACGGAAGTATGCAGCTTTCATCAATCAGTGGCGCCTTCATTTTCTTTGTAGGCCTGGAGCATTTCCAAACAACCAAGCTCGGGTAGCTTTTGTCTTATCATACCTGAGTGGTAGTGCAGCAGATTGGTCGGTGCCGTTGGTAACCCATGACGATCCTCTATTACATGACTTTGGGGGATTCCAGGGAGAAATGGAAAAACGTTTTGCTCGCCATACCCAGGAACAAGCAGTAGATAATGAACTCTTGTCCCTCCAACAGGGGAATCAGGACTTGTTAACATACATTGCTACCTTCAACAGACTGGTTGCCGAAGCTAGGTGACCAGAAAACACAAGAACCACGTTATTCCATCGAGGCTTACGAGGCGAATTAAAGGACGTCTTAGCCCAGGTGGTTGATCCACCCAGAGACTGTGCAGAATTCATAAATCTGGTCAGGCAGCTAGACCACCGCAAGACCGAAAGGCAGACCGGTCTAAGACAGACCCTCAGACCGTGTATGTTCGACCAAGGGAAAACACACCCTGTGTACCTGAAAATGCTGTAGAGCCCATGCAGATTGGAGGGATAGGGCCTCCATTAACAAAACAAGAGCGGGACAAAAGAAGACAACAACAGCTTTGTTTGTATTGTGGGAAACCAGGACATTTCCTGAAGGACTGTCCATTAAAACCCCCAAGAAGAACAGTCGGGGCCACAGAGAAGGATGAAGCTAAGGAATCGGAAAACTACCAAGCTCGACAAACGTAGAGGTCAGTTTGTCGAGTGACAAGAAATAGTTGCTGGCCTCGCACTTTGCAATACCAGTGATCTTAATTAACCACCAACAGTCGTCAAGAATGTATGCCGTTGAAGCAAACATCGATAGCGGAGCAGTTGGAAATTATATTGATCAGGAACTGGCAGCAGAGATGGGGTTTCCTATGTGTTCTAAGCCAACTATGGACAAGGTAACGACTGTGGATGGGACAGAAATCACTTCTGGACCAGTAACCCAGTGCTCAGCCGGGGTAACCTTGCTGTGCCAGGACGGACATCAGGAGTCTATTTCATTCCATCTCATCAAGGCACCTCAGTTCAGGCTAATACTAGGGATAAAAATTAAACACAAGCCCACAAACCAACTTTCTTACCCTTCTGCTATGGCGAGATACTCAGATGCCTACAGACCTACTCATGTATGACCCCTTTAACCATCAAAGAAAGAGGAGTGAACGACCATATATTATCAAAAATATACATATTTTAATTTTATCAAAAACAATTCCAAAATAATTAATTATGATAAAAACAACAGCATTTTCAACAATTCATTCTAACAATAACATCTACACATACGTATACAACTCGTATTGTGGAGCAACTTACAATGCAAGTTCCTCTATGTGTGAGTGGGAAGATGCTAAGTATCTCTACCACTGCTCTTTCTAGTGTCGCCTCCTTGTCTAATGGGGGCGAGAGAAATGTGCCTACACTTGACAAAATGTGTTTCTAGGACCAAAACAATCATCAGAGAATGCACGCAACTTAATTCCAATTGCATTTCCTCTTGGTGCTGTCTTCAGGGCACTTAATCTTTTGTGTATGTTCCCATTTCTTCGTATGGCAAGCAAACTGGGTATCGAGACCCTCTGTGATCTGTTCGTGGACGGTGTGTTCCTTACGGTCCAGCAGGCAAGGAAGAGGGGGGGGCGACTCGGAGCTGGATGTTTTTCTTTATTTTCGATTGCGGCATGCGCTTAAAGCCCTCCTCACTTCACTCCCAGTGGACCCTTGGTGTGGCCACTATTGCAAGGGGTGATCCAATCACAGGGCGAAGGTTGCTTGGTCTACAGTAGCTTGGTGGATACACCATGGGAGAGAGGGGCCTCGAGAAGGCAGTGGGAAGCAGCTCTGGGGAAAACTATCAGAGACGAAGACTGGGTATATGTGTTGAGACAAACTCAGAAAGTATCCCTAAATTCCAAATACAAGCTATTACATTTTAATTTCTTACACCATGTCTATCACACCCCAGTCAGGCTCCACAAACACATTCCCTCCACCGCAGTTGCATGTGTCAGTTGTGATTTTGCTCTGGCAGGTTTTCTCCATTTGGCATGGGAGTGCCAGCAGGTCTCCGGGTTCTGGTTGGAGGTATTAACCAAAATCTCACCGATTATTGGGGAACCACTGGAACCAGACCCTATCTTGGCCCTGTTGGATGTACAAGGGCTCTGCAGCCCGCGCTGCAACACTTGACTGGGCTATTTCTTGTGATATTGCGCAGGATGGTGGCCATGGCTTGGGAAAGGGCCGCCCTCCCAGAGCACAAGGGGGCTCCAGGATGTTGCTTATTGTCATGACGTTGAGACTGCCTTTATTCCAACTCTACCATTGCATGCTCATCCTCCAGATGTTTGGGGTCCATATAGTCAATACCTGATTGCAACAGCGAACTGACAATGTTGAGTGAAGCAATGATAAAGTTCATGTTTCATTTTCTGCGAGTATGTACTTTTATGCTTGGGTGGGCGGCGGGGGGAATCGGACTCCATGTATGTTTCTGCTTCATTGATAAAATGCAAAAAATAAAGTATTTTTTTAAAAATGGTTCCTTTTACCACTGGTGACACTCTTGAGTTATTCATTCTGGGGTCTTCTTAGGTTTATGCTTCGCTCGCACCAGGCTTACGAAAGCTGGTTGTTCTTTGAATTAATCTAAGAATATATGGCTTGCATCTTGGGAACCGTTATCTCTTGCTTTCACTGCAACGTTCCCATCCTACCGTTTTTATGGTAACCTTGGCTTGGATTGCCGTAGGTGTGCACAGATCTGTATTTTTGTTGTTTCAGCACTTTAAGTTCACATGAAGTCTTGAGGCCTTTTATTTACTCAGAAGCGTGTTGTGGATTCCATTTTGGAAAAGATGGCTGCCCATTACTCTCGCGTTTTTATGTTAGTGAGCTATAGTTGCACATCATTTATGTTGCATTCAGCTTATACATTGCTTATGTTAGTGTTCTTCATGTGTTATGGATGCCACGTTAATAATCTTCATGTATAAATGCATGTTCAAAGGAGGTTTGCCTGGCATTTCGGTGCTTGACTGCCGTTGTGGGCGGGACAAAGACTAATAAACAAATGGATATTTCTTCCTTTGTAAAAAGTACAGTGAGCAAAAAGCGATGGTTGCGGTCTCTCAAAGTGGGGAAAAAACCACAGAACAGGTTATCATGACATGTTCTTTCTAGAGAGGGACGCCTACTATCTTTTTTTGTATTTTTGCAAGGTACTTGTGGTTGGCCACCCTACGTTACCTGGGGGAACACAGACGTGGACCCCTTCCTCACTGTGCTCAGAGAGGCACAGCTTCACCTCACTGAAGAGGCCCAACAAGGCTGAAACACGTGCCTGGGGTTGCTGTTGGTACTGTTGTTCTAAGGAGGTTTGCCTGGCATTTCGTTGCTGGACTGCCCTTGTGGGCAGGACAAAGACTGATATGCAAATGGATATTCCTCTTTTGTGAAAAGTACAGAGAGCAAAAAGCAATGGCTGCGGACTCTCAAAGTGGGAAAAAACCACAGAACAGGTTGTCTGGCCATGATCTTTCTAGAGAGGGGCGCCTGCTACCTTTTTTTGTATATATGCATGTATTACCTAGTGTTTTGCATTCTTCATGTTGAGTGCACATTTGCTTTGCGTCTAATGCATGCACATGTATTGTTTCATTGTCAGTTTGTTTATTCTTGCCATCTTTAACTTAGATCGTGTCCATCTCCTGTTGTACCTGCCTGGGATATGGGCGGTACGGTTGCCGTAGTAATTAACGTTTCTCACCTTTGTGTTATTGGGCCGGGGGAGGGACAGTAACTATAGATGACATATTCATCTGTCTCTCAACAGGTGAGAAGACACACGGTGCAGAGCTGGAGAAGTAGAAGTGAAAGATTGAACAGGAGAAAACAATTCTGAAGTACAGATTGAAGATGCAGAGGGAAAGACCAAGGAGCGGTAGGAGATAACCAGAGGTGTGAAGAGAGGTCAGAGTTAAAGGAGAAAGACTAAGAGAGGGAAGAAAAAGAAATGGAGGTGTGAGAGGATGGTTGGTGATGGAGGAGGTAGAGAAAGGAACAAAGGCAGAGGCAGAATGGATATTGTCTTTAGGTGATGGAGAGAGGGGATCAGACAGAGACTTAGAAAAGTGAAAGTCTTTGTATTTTTTATAGAGCTAAAAAATGGCTGAACCAAACCAGCGGCAATGTGGAGATTAAACACGTGCTACTTGGGGGACCCAGAGGTAATGAAGGGGCTGGCTCGGAGGACCGTGGAGTACTTCACTGAAAATTAGGGGTCTGTTAATAGCCCAGTAATGCTATGGGAAGGCTTCAAGGCAGTAGTATGGGGGGGAGGTAATGTCACTGACAGCAGCCGCACAAAAGAAACACACTCTGAAGGTTGAGGAGGCAGAAACACGAGTGTTGCAACTGGAGGAAGAAGTGCTCGCTTCTGGCACCCGATCTTCACGAGAGGCCCTGGTCACCGCGCAAGAGACTCTAAAGAATGTAGCCCTGGACAATGAAAAGCAGGCACACTGGACAATGCAGAGCCAGGTTCATGAATATGGGCATAAGGCAGGGAAAACACTGGCATGGCTAGAGAGGAGAGAGGGGGCAAAGGGACAGGTATGGGCAATACGAGACCTGACCGGTACAACACTAACGGAGGATGGGGAAATCGCTGGGGCATTTGCATCCTTCTATAAGGAGCTGTACAGCAACCCGGGGGATCCAGCCGGACAGACAGCCCAAGAGTGCATTGACACCACAGAACTTCCCTGCCTAATGGTACACCAGAAGGCAGGGCTGGAGTCGGACGTGACCAAATCGGTGGTGGCGACTGCGCTCCTGCAGCTACAATCAGGAAAAACACTGGGGCCTAGCGGCTTCCGAGCTGAGATCTGGAAGCGGCTTGGAGATAGAGTCACAGGACCTATGCATCGCATCTTCAAGCAGTGTAAAGCTGATGGGACCCTCCGCGCGGATTTGAGGAAGGCATGCATCGTGGTCCTGCCAAAGGCAGGAAAGCCCTCCAAGCAGTGTGCATTGTATCGGCCAATTTGACTGATTAACAGCGAGGCCAAAGTGCTTGCACGGATCTTGGCTAACCGTCTTCTAAGCGTCATAGACACCTTAGTACACCCGGACCAGTGTAGATTCATGCCCACCTAGTCCACGCAAATGAACATTCGTAGAGCACAGATTGCGACAGACCAAAGAGCACGGCTACAAACACTGGCAGCACTCCTGGCCATTGACTTTGAAAAAGCTTTCAATTCTGTAAGATGGGAGGCGCAGTGTGAAATCATAGGCCGCATGCGGTTTGGGGAAGGCTTCCTCGGGTGGGTTTGCCTGTTATATACAGCCCCTGAGGCTTCAGTCAAGGTTAATGGGGTTCTATTGGAGGGGTTCACCCTCGAGCGTGACACAAGGCAGGGATGCCCCCTGTCCCCCCTGCTTTTTATCTTGGCCATGGAGCCATTGGCGATCAGACTCTGAGCTGGGTGGGCTTAAGCTGGCCCTGGAGGCTAGGGGGGAAGAGTGGGTCTCTTTATACGCAGACGATCTTCTTTGGTTTATTTAGATGAACCAGCGATATCATGTCAAGCGGCAATTAATATACTGGAGGAATACCAAGCCTATAGCGGGCTCAAAGTCAAACAGCAGAAATCGGTGCTCGTCTATCGCCACCAGCCTGTCTATGGGCTTTATCCCATTGTAGTCTTTGGAAGAAACATTATCCTACTTAACCTTGTAATAAAAACAGGTAAAACTGTGCTTACCTTTGAAACTATTACCATTTCCTTTCAAAGGTTCTGTGTGGCTCCTAGAGACTCGTTGACTATTTTTTGTATTCATATCTGATTTTCGGCATTTACATGTCTGTAGATATTACCTGAGCATACCTTTTATATAAAGTACATATATTTTCAGTAATTATTCTGTGTGAACCATCCTTTTAGTGCTGATGTATGTGTAAGATGCATCCTTTTACCACTCCTTTCCCCTCCCAAATGTACAGCCAGACTGCTGAGCAGCATTACCATTGTCAGACTTGACACTAACTTTGTAGAAGCCCTGCACATACACGAACAGTTGTTCTTCCCAAGTCCTTACTGGAGGATTTATGAAAAGCCAAACTCCAATCCCTTGCTTTCCCTATCCATCGTCGGAGAGGGAGGTTTCCCCAAATGGATCGGGGACCTAAGCAGGAAGACGCTGGAGAGGCTACCAGTCAGTCGCCAAGTGGGTGCCTTGGCACAAGCCCAAGGGAGGATGTGCATTCCTGACAGTAATGATGGCACCAGGCATGTCCCTTCCCTGAGGCCGCCAGTGTTAGACACACTGCGCACAACACAAGGCAGCCGCATCGCAGAGCCCATTATGTCTACCCCATGCATCCAAATCCCTAAAGGCGAGACCCTTAGCAGAGCAGACCCGAAACCCCCGATGCGTCCCACATTAAGGGCCATAGAACCAGTCTCCATGACATCTTGGGCCAGCAGGAAAATGAAGCACAACCCCTGTGGGTGGGGGAGCCTTCTAGACAAATCCCAGTTAGTGCCCAAAGGCAGAATTGAGTGGTGCAAAACCTATGGGAAGGAGGCATCGGGATGAAGATGGGATGAAGATGTGATGGAAAGGAAATGGCCAATCTCTGGGCTTTGCTTTTTATTTTTCGAGTACACAGAAGTACAGAGGCAACAGATTATTACACCTGGGCCCATTAGGCTCCCACTACGAAGACAAGCCGAAGGCAGCACGACCGACGCCATGTTGCTCACCGCACCAGAAGAAACAAATCAGACAGAGAACATTGAACCCCTCCAATAAAACAATACCACTTATTTGTCAGCCAGTGCACCGGGTCTTCTGTCCCCCAACACATGCTACCTAATTCCTTACATATCATGACTTGATGCGTTGCATATGTACAGTGCACCATTTCTTCCCATCTACCTTTGTGCTTTATAAATCCTTTCATTCATTCATACATACGCACATGCGCATATATTAGCAGCATGAGCGGAGGGCAGGCTGTGCTCTCGAGATATGCGAGTCAGCAGTGTAAGCATCCATGCCACATTAATGCCAAACTAAAGGGAATTCCAAAGCAAGGCTCTCTAAAAATAAAATGCACTTAACTCAGACACGAGTGTGCAGGCAATCATTAATCCATGGAATAACAATAAGAAGCACCAATAGTAACTCTTAAAATGTTATTGGTAGGGTTCACAAAAGGGGCCAAGATACAAGCTAAGAGGTCACTGTATCCAGACATGCTTAGAGAGGGAGACTGGCCCTCACAGTTCACCACCTCGGCCTCTTTGCGTGGCTTGGCAGTGCCAATCAGATCTTCTTTGGGCGTTTCTATACGGCTGACGCAGAAGATGTGGTAGTTGCCTCTTGATGTGGGATATGTCGGATGAGACAACATAAGATCTTGCACTTTTGCCAAATAAGGGATCGTATGAGCACCCGACATGACACCGAGACTCTGCTGTCAGCATTCGTTACTTCCTTACATTGTATTGACCGACATATGTTTACATTAGCGAACTCTGGCTGCATCTATCACTCTCCGTTAAAAAAGCTAGCGTCGCCAAAAAACAGAATCTCATATTGAACCCGCCATCAATTATTCACTCCGCTCCATTAGGTTTCCGAGATTTTAATACATTTTGGTTACATTATATTTCATGTCAGATCAGAGGCTCCTGGGAATTCCGAGCATAAGTCTAGCTGCGGGATGGAAGCCACTGTGGGCATAGGGGAGACAGGCCTATTCTCACCATTATTCAGATACATAACTCCCCATCTGTTAAGTTTCTAAAGGGGGCTGGGGGGGAGTTCAGTAAGAAGTTCTGGTATCTGATCCCATCCCAGAAATGTGACGCCATCGAAATGAGGGGGGAGTTAAAACGTGTATTTGGTAGGAACATTGGTAGTTGTGCTCTGGGAGTCTCGTGCCACGGGTGATTTCTTTGCAGGGGTTAAATTGCTAAATGGATCGCAACCTGAGAGCAACACAAGTCTGGCACTCGGGAGAAATGAACACTCTCACGGCTACACACTCACTCAAAACTGGATCTTGTTATAGACTCATTATCACTGCGCCCTTGCTTTCCTCCCCTTCCCTTTGCTTGCCCCAATCCCATCCCTCTCACCTATTCTAAAATGAATCATTCTCCCTCACCAGTAATTTATTTTCATTCCTTATTCTCCAGGTATTCCTCCCGCACCTGCCCGTCTCTCTCCTGACTCATTCCTCCACCCTCCCCTTTGGGTTTGGCCTTCCCTCCAGCAAATCTCCCTTCCCTCCATCAATCCACACTCTATTCTCTCTGCCTCCATGTACATCTATTCTGCTCTGTTTCTTTCCTCTTCTTGGGGGGGCTGTCTCCTTTGTTTGACCTTCTCTGCCCCTACTATTCTCCCTCTTCTCTCTAAGGTTTAATCATTTCTCCATCTCTGTTTTCTCTGTTGTTGCTTGGCCCCCCTCTCCCTACTGTTCTGCCTATTGCATCTCCCACTCCTGCTTTCTTCTCCTCACTCTCTGATTGGTTCCCTCTCATTTCTATTCCCCCTCATGTCTCCTTACCAATGTGCCACTTCTCCCTCAATCAAACCCGCTCTCCTATCTTACTCCCATGTAGATTCTGCCTCCTCCCACTCCCTCTGTCTTCTCGCCATCTCTGTATTTTTTACTCTCCCTCCTGTTCTTCCACTCTCGTTAACGTTCAATCTTCTCCATCCGACCAGAATATCTCGCTTCTCATTCTCTCCCTTTCATATTAGCTCTCCTCTGCCTCCCCTCCTTTCCCTTCATTTCTCTCCCATTCTATTTCTCCTCTGTTCTGTGCTCTTTTCTTTTACCACACGTAAAACGAACAATAACGCATACCAAATAATCTTTTGCTCCAACAAACGAGTGAAGAAAGTACCCAGATAGGCCTGCCCTTGACCAACTTTAAAGACACTGGCCCGTGGGCCCCTCTACTGGACACAATTCATCCTATGCCGTAAGTGTACAGCAGGTTTTTTGGTGTGGTCGAATCTCAGGCTAAACACGTGGTGGGTTTACGGGTCTCTCATGATGAATGTTAATGTTAAAGGATATTTGTACCGTGCACTATCACCACAGGAGTGGTCCCCTGGCACTCTGGCGGCTCTGAAAAAAAGGGAAAAGGGGGCGGGGGCTGAGTTAGTGGGAAGTTTTCCCATGAGGGTTTGTCTTTTTTTCCACACGTGCTGTTTTGCTGGTTAGTCTTCGTATTGCTTAATGTTGTCTGGTGAGTTTTTGATTGTATGATTTTTTTCTGTCTTGGGTTCATAAGATGTCACCGAAGGAGGCCCCAAACAGAGGCAGGAAATCAAGCTCGGAGGTTGAGGCTTCCACAGAGGCAAGTGAGGCAGGGTGCCTTGTGGATGCCTCATGGTGGCAGGGCTGGTATAGGAGCACAAGGGCATGCACGTGTCAGGTGAAGCAGGAAGAGGCAGGAATGCTCCACATTTGGAACGAGGGGGTGGCTACAGCAAGCATCCTGGAGGAAAAAGGGATGGTTCCTGTCTGGGTGCAGGCAATTGAGGATGAAGTAGTCTCTACCCCCAAAGGTGAGAGTGCCATGGGAGGGGAGGTTCATCCTTAGGTGCCCTCATGAGGAGAACCAGATTGTGTGGTGGACCAGGGGGGCAGTTAGATGAGGAATATAGTGAGGGTTTGGAGGAGGAACCTCGCACTGAACCCGCTGTTAATGAAGGGGCAAGTCAGGAACAGGAAGAGTCCTAAGGAGCAAAGATATTAAGCCAACATGGGCTTATTTTGCTTTTCCATCTGAGATGTCCATCATTGGCGATGAGGGGGAAGCAAGTGAAGTGGAGGCAGAAAGTAAAGAACAAGGACCATGCCCTAGGGATGGCAGCCATGCAAAATTACATTCGCTGATGGCATGCTGAAATTGACCAGGCAAGTAACACCGCTGCCTTTGCTGAGCCCACAAGCAATCCAGCTGCATCCGCCGCATCCTCCAGCAGTGGTGAGGAAGCGGGTTTAACTACAGCCCAGGACAAGATGCAGCACAGCGTCATTGGGAAAGCAATGCCGAAAGCCCTACATCAGTCCATTTTGTCCAATTGGTGCCAAAGGCACAGGCAACTGCCGTCGGGAGCTGGCACCTGTTGTCAGTGCTACACCAATATGTGGATGGGAGCGGCACCCGGCTTACAGAGCCGGCATTTGAGTAGAAAGCCCCTGGAATGGGTGATGAAGCATACATACGCCCACTGCCTGCATTGCATGGTACCAGTAAAGCGGGTGGAGCAAGACCATTCAGTAGGTTCAGTGAACATGGAGAGGTAGTTCATACAGCTGTACCATCCTACCATCCTTCCCTCCTGTAACTCGTTGTTCGGGAGGGGGAGGGGGAAGAAACAAGGCAGTCATGGGGAAGGGGCTGACCTCATAGGGACACTCTCTAGGTGCAAGAGTGTCAGCAGTCGGTGGAAGAGCCGGGGAAGTGTAATGGGAGGCAAGGCTTTGCAGGAAGAGCTTATGAACATTAGTCGGTGGCACTTGCAGTGGAAGAGGACGAAAACCTTAGTGGATGGCAGCACCCAGTGATAGAGCCCGAGAACATTTGTCACATAGTGCTTCTTATTGTGACAAAGGTGGGAGTCAAAAACAGTACTGACACAATAGGTAATGGCACTTGCAAGTCAGCACCTAGTTGAGTTCCTCATTCACTGCTATAGCTATCCGTTTCCCAGCCACATGCGCCACAAAACAACACTGCTCTACTTTTCACATGCCTGACATGTATCAGGTAACAAATAAACATCATCATCCGACCGGTGTTGTTGGCTCTGGGTAGATGTCATTCCATAGTCTTCTGCAATAAACTGACAGTTCATTTTTTATAAAAGTGAAATGTTGAACATGCAGCACTGTGAGGGTTCTACAGTTAGAGGCGATAGCCCCAGCCACACTAAAATCTCTTTTGGACCCAACATTTGATGGGGCAGTCTAGCAGTTTAATAAGAATTCCCACAAATGACACTGTAGAGGCTGATCGCTGGCTGTACCAATACTGTACTGGGTCATCATCCCCACCCTCGGGTGAAGTATCCGGTAGCTGGGCTTCAAGCATTTGTGCAGCTCATGGTCCACTGTCGGTTCCTGTTGATCACCTGCAAGTCTTCAATATGCCAGGAGAAGGTGCCCAACAGCACCCCCTCACTTTAAGCTGTGTCTGACCTGCCCACAGAGCTTTCAACACGTGTCAGTGATGTACTGACTGGTGCTGCAATTAATCTTGAGCTTTCAACAAAGGGAGGGGGCGAGAAAGGTCTTCTGATTAAATATTAGCTTAAGTAAGTGATCTAATGATGCAATAAAAACAAATATGAAATAATGGGAATTCATTGTAGCCATGGTTTTTCGCCTTCATGGTAGAATTTCAATGTGTTCTTTAATGGGGAGTTATTGGGCATGTCGCAGCGCATCACTAACCAGTCGCTGCCACAGCTGAATCATGTTTGATGGTATTATTTACACCTCAATGAATAGGACAGTGATGTACTACTTTTTTAACAATTTGATTATTTCAATCACATGATCTTAATGTTTGTTAATGTGTGACATTGGTTGTATTGTTTTGTTGTGGGTAGATAGCTGATGCCCTGATGAAGCTCGCCCGGCCCATGTTTGTATGAATGACCGGGAGTCCAGAGAAACACGTGTTGGTGTGAGATCAGAATTGTTCCCCTAAAAACTAATTAATGAAATGTCTGATGTAATATGTAAAGGATTTCTGTATGTTGCAATGTGAATAATATTTATTGTATGTATTATGTGTTACTATTAAATCATAACTATTCATCTCTTAAACTTATTTGATGCATCTATTGTTCAGTACTTATTAGTTGTTTAAAGAATTGGTAAAAGTAATAAGAAAATGAAAATCAGAAATTAGAAGCCCTACTTGTGTTGCTTTGTCACAGCACTGCCACTGACACAGTGTCAGAAATGTCCCATTTTGACTTACTGCACAAAAACCCAGACTCGTTTAGAGTGGAAAGGTCGCTTTAATGTGACAGGAAAAAGCTTATAAATAACCGCTTACCTGGCTCCCTGGCCTTACAGACTAACAACTCTTTTAAACAACCAATTAATAATTAACACTTTAATTTCCCCAACAATTAAATAA
The DNA here is from genome assembly GCF_040938575.1 of Ambystoma mexicanum. Taxonomy (NCBI): domain Eukaryota; kingdom Metazoa; phylum Chordata; class Amphibia; order Caudata; family Ambystomatidae; genus Ambystoma; species Ambystoma mexicanum. The sequence continues at coordinate 1,421,807,259 of NC_090923.1, forward strand.
ATAAATAAATAAATCCACTTCCTCCCTGACCATCCCTTGGTCCCTACCGTCTCCTTACCAAGTCTCAAGGCGTCCTGTTTTCTCCCCGGGGCTATTCCCCCGGGGTAGCCCGTTTGTGCAAACAGCATCACCCCCATCCTTTCCCACACCATTCCCCCCATTGTGCTTCTCTCACCCCCCACATCTAAAGGGGCCATGCCCCCCGCAACCAAACTACTTCCCAGACCCCTAAAAAACTCCCCTCTACACCAATCTCCTCTTTCCTATGACCTGCAGCCAGTCTGACCTGCCACATCAGCAACAGATATTATACATCACAACTACAAAACTAGTGCCCCAACCTGTCACACAAAACTATCAAAACCATACAAACCTTGAACAGAAACTCAAAAACCCCAGTAATACTTTAAGAAAGAATAACCCAGAAGAAACCAAATTAAAAGAGGGCCCCCCCAACCTCAAGAAAATTAAAACCAGGTCCCTGGAACAACCCAAAACGGGGTGGGCGGGCGGGTTAGTCTCAAGTCCCCAACCGTCGCCTGCTCCCGAACCTTCCCTGACCCTTAAATACCCCCTGGGAGTGGCGCTCTATGCCACCTCGCTGGCCTGTGCAGCATCAAAATACCCCATGTAGGGTCGTTTTTTCCCCTTGCCCTTCACTTCAACCTCCTTTTCTTTTGCAATCTGTACCTCGAGCTCCAATGGCTCCACCACCTTGTCCGTTTGAACCTCCACCGAGCAATTTTCCTTCTCATCCCCCAAGGCTTCAATAGCCTGTACACCAACCTCTCTCCTTACCCCTTGCAAACCAGATCCTTCGATCCCTGCCCCCGTTCTTGTATCCCCCCTCTGCCACGTAGTTGACCATTCCCTTTCTCGCTCAACTCTTTCCACACTGCTCGTCTGCGGTCTGGCCTCCACTCTGATGCTCCTCATCTCTTTTCTTAGCTAGCTCCTACTGCGGGGATAAAACATGTCAGCAGTCTCACCCAAGCCAATTGTTCCCCCGACCTCTTGCCCCCCGACCGCCCTGCTCTCGTCTTTCCCAATCCCACCTCAAACTCCTTCTCTCCTCCCCCCGCCTCCTTACGGCCCTATAACGTTCTTCCTACCACTGCCCCACATAATCCTCCCATCCAGCTTCATCACCCCTTAAATGCCATTGTTGATCCGAGCTCATGCTCGTGTTGAGTCGATCCTCTTCTTGCGAGCGCGGGGTGTCCGCCCCGCCACTCCATTGATGTCTTCTCGGCGGGGCCGCAGAAACCCCTTACTGGTCCACTTCTCTCGGGCGATGTGTGCACTCCTCCACCCTGTGATCCTCATCGCTAGGGGCCGTGCTGCACCCTCTAGACTCTCCTCGTGCCGACCGAGGAGGGGCTGTTCCTAAACCCTCTCCATCCTCCATAAAAACGGGAGCTGCGCAGCACTCTCCGCCTGACCCCCTTTTGGCCGGGGGGGGCGTTCCGCGCCCCACCCTAACCTCACTAATTGATGGGGACCTCTCTCTCCTTCTCCCACCTGCATTCTTCTGCAGGTATTTTCCTCCTTTGCCCCTCTGTCCAACTGCCCCACTCAGCGCCCCATCACCCCCACTGACCCTGCTGTCTTGACTTGCCCCTTTTCGTACACTCCTGACATCCCTCCCCTCCTCCTGGTAATTATTAACCCCCACCCTGACTGGCTCCCCACCCAAATGCATTTCTCCCCTGGATGCTCTCTTATCACTCTCCCTCCTTAACTTTCTACCCCTAGATTCCCATGCCTCCCCTCTACCTGCCACAGGGGTACAGGCCAAACCTGCCGCGAGAGCCCCATCTGCCGCTGCTCTATGCTGCGGCCTGTCCCCACCTACCTCCCCTTCCCCCGTAACTTCCACTACCTCCCCTTCAAGCTGGGCCTTAGATGCCCTGCTAATAATTTCTAAAGCCTCCCTTCGCGCCTTGGCATCCACCAAACCCTTTTTTCTAGCTCCTTGTCCCACCATTATGACCTAAACTAAAGCTGTGCAGCCAAATACGCCCCTTTGCAGTTCAACTATCTACCCTAAGCCCCCGAGCAAGACCAACCTGTGGAAATACCCCCAAAAATGAAAAGTCCACAAAACAAAACGGAATGGGCTATAAAATTAAGGACTACCTGAAGAATAATTAACCCTTCAAAGTACCAAATGTAAATAGAAAACGGCTAACTAATCTATAAACAAAATTATGTTTTTCTTTTTATTTATTTATTTTGTTATAGTCTCTGCCCCATAAAATACCCCCTTCTCAGAGTGCCCTACCCCAAAACCTGAAATTACTAAAGAAAACCGCACAGAAAGAAACACCAGAACAACACTTTGGACAGAAATCAACTGTTTAATAAATGGCTATAAACAGGGAACAGGACACGCTGACATGCGTGAAAAAAACAGAATGGTCCCTTTAAACGGACCGCACCTCCTCCCCACGTCCAACAGAAGCTACTGCTTCAAAGTGAAGCGTAGCTCGAAAGATTAATGAGGGGCCATAAACGGCTGCTGAAGCACGGGCTTCCTACAGAGCTGGGACAATAAACAGAGCCCAATAACATCATAAATTAAACACTTAGCCCGTAACGGGCTGAAGACCCAGCCTGCACCACCCACAGGGACCGAAGAGGACTAAGCACGAAAAAACCAAAAGGAAAAACTTCCCACACCTGATCACTCCAGCCCCCCCCCCCAACACTCCGCACTGATCACAGGGACCTAAAAACACAGAAATGACTCAAGGTAAAACTTGGAAGTAACTTATTTACGATACCTCCAAAATACACACTTTTTTTCTAACTAACTGCCTGCCTAACCACTTATCTCCTAACTACCCCCTACTCCTCACCTGCAAACAACAAGCCCCTAACCAGGCCCAAAACCCAGGGAAGGCTCGGGAGCAGGTGACAGGACTTGTCAATCTCAAGTCCCCAGCCGTCCCCTGCTTCCCGAACCTTCCCTGACCCTTAAATACACCCTGGGAGTGGTGCTCTATGCGCAGGCCACCTCACTGGCCTGTGCAGCGTCAAAATAACCCCGGGGGGAAACCTTTTGAGCTATGCAGCGAGTATTACAGAAATCTGTGAAGTCATTGTACTGCTTGCGTTGCCCGCCCAACATGTGGAAAGTAGGTCTCCAAAGGATGGCTACTGAAGTCTTCAGGGTGTACAGTGGCAAATTGTGGTGCAACTGCAGTTGGTACAGTGCATTTCTGGCATGGTAAGTCCAGCTGAAATGGGAGCTGATCTCCTGACCACAGTGGCTATCACAGGTTGTCAATTGTTGATAAAGCGTGTGACCATCCAGTGAAGGACATGTGCGAAACTGGGAAATGCATTATCCTGCCAATTTGTATGATAGCAAATTCGTTCGATCCATTGTGCTGCAACAAATCACAAATGTACATTGCAAGGCCTTAGCCACTGCACATTTACTCTCTCCCAGATGTCAACACCCATGTGGCTTTTGCCCTGAAATCCTTGCATGCACAATGTTGCCGGATACCAAACTGCATATACCTGCTGCCACCTTACATACATTAGGACTCGTCTTGGCTGGTAGAGAAAAGAAATGGCACCCAGTGTGCTGTGAACACAAAGTAGGCAATGCTAAGACGCTTGGTCCACATGTGCATGGTTAGGTGGATTTTTTTTCCCCACAGACAGCAGCAGTGTATGCCCAACTACAGTCATGAGTTATGATCTCAATTTCACATAAGTTGCTGGAATCCAGGATTTTCCACAAAAGAGTAGGTTAACATTGAACAGGCACTGTCTGTCATGTGTCTTGTGATATTTTCACCACACTTAAATGCTTCCACAATATTACCCTGATGAATGGGGTAATCACTGCTATGCCTCGCTGAAGCACGGGGGGAGCAAGATTGGTGTCCTACTCTCAAGCAGTGACAAACCTGCCTTCAGAGGCGTTGCTGGGGCGTTTAAGGGGCTATAGCCCCTGGTCTTTTGGTTGTAGCCCCGGATAGAATCTCAGGAGCTACAACCAAAAGGCTAGCTAGCCCCCAGTCCCGACAGTTCCGACATTAGTGTAGCCCCGGGTCTTTTCCAGACCTAGCAACACCCCTGCCTGCCTTATTTCCAGGTGCTGACTGTGTGCAGTGCTGCTTGTCTGATAACATGGGGAGAGATGTACTTCCGTCTGTTGCACTTCTTCCCAGGTCTGTGCATGGTGCAGTAAGTAGCATATGGGAATGCATAAATGTTTCGCCCAAAATGGTGCCTGCCTTCCCTCGGCACACTGTTTTGCTGTAGTATGTCAAGATTATGTTGCTATTTATTCTGTGTGAAATACTGCCAAAGTTTTGACTTTTGTTGTGGACTAACGACGCACAGGCAGGGCTCATCTGACCGGGACGTCATTTGGGGGTCACGATGGGTCAGAGCTGCAACCCCAGAGGTCTCCCTTGCTACCCCTAAAAAAATCATATACATTTTTTTTTATTTTTTTACAAATGGAAGCTCCTTGGCTGTGGCCAGCACTATGTGGCTCTTTGTTTCTGGAGTAGCTGGCTTTCTTGTTCATTCTTGTCCAGGCCTCTTAAGAAAAAAACAAGGAGGTTCACAAGTGTAACACTTTGAGCAGTGACCCTAAATCAGAACGAATAGGGATAACAATTTGTTTTTCTGGAATTCTATACAATAATTGCTAGACTCATTAAAGGTTTATTTTGGGCACACTTCAGGGGGAGAGTCACTGATTTACTCTGTTCTTAAACACCTCGAATTCACAATGCAGAAAAAAACATCCAAAAAGCATTTAGAGAAGAGTAAGCATCCATTTCGGAATATGTATTTTGCTTTTTGCAAGATGCAGTTATAGCATGTTTTTTTCTGCTGTTGTCTCCGTTATAATCATCTCAGTGTCCTCGTTCACCTGAAAAAATCCTTGTACCTAAAACCTTGTGTACAGTGTAGAAATGTTTGACCATAGCGCATAAAGTGGCCCTTGATTTCATTGTGCCACAGTGAATGCTTTGTTGTAAAGTGTCTTTCTTTCCTATATCCCTGGCATGCTGTTCATGGCATTTGTTTGCATGTAACAGGTATGGAGTGCCTAGAGCACGGGATGCCGTGTGAGTGCACTACATTCGCTGTGCAAATCTAAATTCTTTAATACACAGTTATGAACCCTCCCAATAGTATTTTTTTGCCAACCTCTGAAACCTGAAAAGTATAGCCACGCAGGCTTGACATGTGGCCAACTGTGCACCAGGCCTGAATATGAACTGGTCTGCTGTTCAATCTCAGATCCCAGCTTAATGGTATCCACTACAGAGTGTTATTGGCTTTCTGACTTTGAGAATATTCAGACATGTAGTTGCTCATTTTACTATAGTCGGTAAGACAGCTCAGTGGGTTGAGTGCTCGCTGTGATGTGTGTGTGATCTGCAGGTTAGAATCCCAGCAAGGCCAACTCAGCCTTTCATCGGTCTGAGGTCGATAAATGAGTACCAACACAGGTTGGGTGATATTGTATGTTTATTTGGTCTATATAAAGTGCTTTCGCTTAAATGCTAGATAATAACACACCATTATCATTTGACCTTGGATGTCTGCTTGCATTCACAGTAATTTGGTAATATGGGCCTACACACAGTGATATTAACGATACATATGTTAATCCATTCTTGTATGAAATGTATATCACATTACAGTGATATTGTAACCATATATTTCATAGTGTACTTAGGAACATTGCAATGTGGTGCCACTTCCTGTTTTGTCAAGGGGGAAAGGTCGTGTTCTATTGCTTCCTGTGATGCCACTTTGGGGTGTGGTCCAATCACATCACTTCCTGTGATGTCAGAGGTCAAGGGCCATGTGATGTCACTTCCGCTACCCCTGGCATTTTGGTGAAATTAGGTCCCTGTCATCTGCGTGTGATTCTACTAGTAGTGAGGGTTCCTTGGATGCCATATAACGGTGTGATGTGTGTTAGGAAAGATTTCATAATTGTAGGTAATTTTCCTTCCATGTGGCAACCCCCAAACTTTTTGCTGTTGTTTTACACCCTGATCTAGCCTATGCCAGAGAAGTGCAGCCTTCCGCCGCACTCCTCTGGGCTTTCGCTCAATTCTTCTGGGGAAACTGAGATGCCCTTAAAACAGTCAGTACTGGGAGAGTTTATTTCCCTTAGTCCTTTCCTCATGTTGCAGCTTTTGAGCAACATGAAACAAGAGTGCACCGTAACTTACATTACCGCGCTCTTGGGTCTCTAGTCATTCCAAAGGCCCTAGAAACTCTCGCTGGACTTGTTATGAAATGTGTAAGTGTGTCACGGACGGGACTGGTGGCAGCTATCGTTTCTTTGTGTTTTGAACCCCTTTTTGCCATGTTAACCGCGCTTCCCGCGTTTGGCCCAAATGGGTGGCCTGGCCTCCAAAATGGCCATGCCACGAGGTTCTTTGTCCTGTCCGCTGACCGTCTTGCCCCTTCACCTTCACCCAGGTCAAGCTGACCGGGGGCAGTCCTTATTTGGGCATGCACTTTCCCGCAAAACACAACGCTTTTGTGGGCTTCTGCATGCCTTGTGTGTGCCTCGAGGATGTGGGCTGGGATGTCTGTTCCCAATACACATCCTGGGTGCCAGAGTTTAGAGTGTCCTGAATGCCTGGGTCCACCGTGGTCCGTGATAGGTCCATGTATGGTGTGAGTGTTTGTGAGCGGATCTCCCATTGGGCCCTCTCTGTTTTGGCGCGAAGGGAACTTTGGATAAGAGGAGGCTGAAAACACCACTACCATGTCGATCTCCTGAGTTCTCACGAACAAAGGGTAAGGAGCCAAGTATCCTGCAACTAAGAAGCTGAGTCGAGGAATCGCTGGTGACCCGCTGAAGGTTTGGCACCCTGCACTGCTGTCGTCCTGTAAGACCACTCGGCCTCTGATCGTACGAGAAGGTCTGCAAAGGCGCTTCGACCCTTTAGAATAGTGGGAACAACTATTCTCGGCATCTTCATCAAATCCTGTACGTAAGCCTTCGGAAGCGTCCCTGAGCCATCCAGTGGACTGACCAGCCTACACAGGAACCTTGCTCTGTCACCGCCGTCTGGCTTACTGCTAATCCTGTGTCCTCTGCACTCTAACACGATTCGCACACTTGGCGTTCCCAGGTCTGAAGTGAGACGCGTGCTTTGGGACCGGAATACACGCGGTTGCCGAGTTGCCCTGCTGTGGTAACAAACCTGTGCGTGTTCGCTGTATCTGGGACCCTCTCGACCCTGAATCCTGCTGTCGTGGAATCTACACGGCGTCGAGACGTCCCTCTGATCGCATCTGAACCTGCCAGTACCGAAACTGAACAGGAGAAGCCCGGGTCTGCCTGCATTGGGGACCGGTGAGTGGTCAATACCCTAACCGGTCGCCCTCCCACAGGAGCCTGTGGCTTTCCATCGCTGTTGTAAACAGCAAACCCTTTCCCGCACTCACGCCCTGCTTCTGTCCCCAAGTGGAGGCCTTGCCTGAGTCACAGGGATTTGTTCACCATCTTTTCGTCCACCTTTCTGAACTGCCTGATTTCCCCAAAGAGACTCTCCTTTGCCCGTTGGCACCCGCGTGTGCAGGTACTTTTGAGCACAAGGCTCCACTCTTCGTAGGGCTCGGACTTCCTTCTAGTTAGGTGGCCTCTGATGTCGACTGGGTCTAACGATTACTTGCACTGCCTGTTTACCTCCCCATCCAGGTGGTCTACATATTTTGTGCTTCTAACTCTTTAGGCCCCTCGGTCTTGTATATATATTGTAATGATTGTGATGTGTTGGTTTACTGGGGTTTTACCGTGATTCTTTACTACGGTCGATGATACAAAGGCCTTGTAATAAATGTGTCTATATTTTTAATATTACACCCGTCTGGAGTAATTTTTAAGCGTCCTTGCTTTGTGTGCTCATTTCGGGCTTTCAGTCACCCTCACCCCTCTTGAGACCTAGTCTTGACCGCCGCCATCGCTACCCTGATTGGTGTGGCTTGTCCAGAGGTTACCCTGTTCCAAGAAACTAGGCTGGCCTTCTGAAGCTCTGCCCCTCCAGGACAGAGTTCAGAAATCCATCTTAACGATGTGCTTTCTGATCTGTTACAGGAAGGTTATTTCTTGAAGAGACTTTACACAGGTAGGGTGTGAACATCTATAACTACATGTGACAAGGTCAGTGACCTGACAAAAGTGGATGGTTACCCTCTTAACCTGGGGTGGTAGGCCCGCCTGCAGCATATCATGCTAGGGGTTGAGATCTCATGGAGGCGGGGCTTGGGGAGGGGGCACGACCAGCCAGTCTGGATCCCTTCATTTTGTTGGTTCGAGAGGAAGGGGTGGGGGGACGCGCAGAGCAGACCTGCCCAGTCTCTGGGTTTAGCCTGGAGACTCTGGGTTTCCAGGCTCTTCTACGGGATGCTATTGGCTAATCGTATGGATGTGTGGGCAGAGACACAGTATACTGAAGAAATCTCACGCATATCTGTCATCACACCATGGACTGTGTTGTGGGCAGGGCAATGGCTGGGGCAAGTGGGCAGCATCTTGCGTGAATAGGGGTGGGGTGTTGGCTAACGCAAATCTCTGTGTTTTTCTGTTTCAAATATTAAGTGGGTATGGCGCAAAGACGTCTTTGCCATGGGCACAAAAATTCCTTAAGCTGACCCTGCATGACCAATCGAAGCAGCAGGAACAAACCAATGTGCAGTGCCAAGGCTACAATGTGACACACAGGAGCGGTGTGGGGTCTACATGGGCACAACGAAACCTACATTTTGGGGGGGGGCTAACTGGTGATGGGAGGGGTCACTTTCTAAACTGGGCGTGGCAAACATAGAAGCTCCGCCCCCTCTGTTCAACCCCAAGGGTTGTATTGTGTGGGGCCCAAGTATCAAATGGTAGCAGCCCAGCATTACACTAGGCGCACACGCCATTACACATTCATTCCCTTAAACCTCTCATTCACCATACACTCACTCATTTTACATGCACACCCTGCCCACCCTACATCATACACTCCTTCCCACACACTTGCTCATTCACACATACATTACATAAACACTCCTTACACACATTAGGAGATAAAACACAACACCCTTTAACACTGCTACTTTCAAAAAAGGCTTCCCTCACTTCTCTGCCTAACAACAGCAAGGGTGCACATCAGCCCTTTCCCCTCAGATGGGAGAGAACATATAACGTTTTTATATGTTCGATCGCATCCATGGGGAGGGGGCTGATGTGTGCATTTGATTTTTGTTAGCCAGAGAGTTGAGCCTGGTGAGGGAAGCCTTTCTTGAAACTAGCAGCTTTAAAGTGTTGCTGTATTTGTGCAAAGACATTTATCTGCACGAACACAGTAACACTTTCAAGCCGCGGTTACAGAAAAGGCTTCTTTCCGCTCTCTGACTAACAAAAAACAATTTGGCGAAACAGCATTTAACTAATTGGGCTTCAGCCCCTAACCTCAGGTCACATTTCGGGGGGGCTGAAGCGCGGTTAGCTCAATGGCGTTGCACGTCCGAGGGCTTATCCTACTAAACGGATGCCATTTCCTACTCCCACGCATTAGGAAGGAACAGAGAGCGGGTGAAACAAAGCAAGTGGCACGGCCGTGAGGGGGAGAAAGAAAAGATGCAACTAGGTAACGTGGTGTCAATATTTCGCAAGCTGCTGTTGCTGCGTGCCAGCGAGGCTTCAGCCGCCCTCCAGGCACGAGCCGTGCATCACTGGAAGAAGAGCGGGGGTGGGGTGGGGGGGTTCTGGGGACCCGAGAGGCGCCAGCGTGTGCACCAGTGACGTCCGTGACGTATGGCCAGCATATTGACAACGTTAGGAAGACCTGCTTCCGGCCAGGGAGAGGGATGCTGCGTCAAAGGGGGGGGGGACAAGATGTATACCCATGACAGGCGTGGAGGGCGGGGGTGGAGGGGAGACGTCAGAGCGCGCTGATCTCTCAGAATGATGACTCACGGCCGAGATCAGCGCGATACTTTCAATGCAGCTCCACACCAGGGAAGGGAGGAGTCCGGAGAATTGGGGGGGGGGGTGGAATGGAGAGAGAACCAGTAAGTCACGACAACAGAATAGTATTACAATGGCTTGAGGGCGACCGGTGTTATGTGGGCTTTTACTTGTTCTGTGTACGTCAATGCGGAATGGCATTCCAGAACCATTCAGTTGTGGTGTTGCTGATCCCTGTGTGGCCGTGAGCTCCGGCGGCTCTACTAATAAACTTGCTATTCATACAAGTCATACGTTTAGCCTCACATATGCAAGTACTACAACGGGGCGCAAGGGAGATGGAGAGGGAAAGAGAAAGCGAGAAGTAATGACATTTAGAGAAGGAAATTGTGTCGAACAGTGAGGAAAAGGAGATCAACACGAGGGGCGGAGTGAATGGGAACCAGGGAAGCCAATGGAAGGAGCATGTACAGACTCCCTTCTGGGACATGCGCAAGATTCATTCAGTGACTCGCCAGATCCCTTCAGTGCGAGTAATACGCTAACCTCATAAATATGCGTACATCCCCTTAAATGCGATGCACGTTCGTAAGTTATCGACTTGCTCCGCGCCATCGGTGAAATGTAAAGGCCCTCTCCGCGAGATGCCGAAGAAACGCCTGCCATCGAGACGCGTAGGCTGCATCCGTGAGACACAAGCGCCCGGGGAGAGGCGCGCACACGCATAAGCCTGGAAGTGTTTTTGTGCTGGGGAGTGGCATGCGGGTGACACGGATGGATGACAAGTGTGACAAGACAGGCAATACGGAATGTCAGTTGCAGAAATGAGGAGACTGACGACCATGATGTGAGGTGGAAAAAACTTTGGCCACAAGCTTTATTTTAGTACAAGCCATGGTGCAAAAGAAAAACCAGCCATAACATCACATAAGGATAACAATACTATATTTTGGGGACAGAGGGAACAGGTGAGCGGGGGGCCCTAATCCCAATTAGGGGCCCGCTCGAGGCTGATCCCCGCCGCCATTCATATGAAAGCTTGTGACAATTGTTTGGCCACAGCGTGTGAGCTGTGACATGTTCATAATTGCTTGTCTTTGGAGCAGGTTCATCCTGCTTTCTCTTGTCCTTTCCAAGTGAGGTGGGTAGGTGTGCGCTTGTGTGCCTTTTACTGATGTCCAACCTGACCAGGTTTAGCACTTGCGCCCTCTCTTGCTCACAGGGTGATTTTCGCTGAAGTTATGGCTCTTGATCCGTATTTCTTGATAAAACAAAACCCCGCATTGTGAAGCCATTCACCTTATCCTCCGCGGGATGTGTTCTTGGAGCCATTTTGATTTTTTGGTCATGTGTTTTGTACTTTTCCACGGATGGAGGCGTTTTAGCCTCTTGGTCCACTCTTTGGAGATGAATTTGGCACTTTCTCCACACATGATCCACTTGAGTTTTTGAAGCCCCCACGCTCCGTTTGCGGGCTAGTTGTTTCCTCGGGGGTGGGTTCTAGGAGCCTTACTAGGGTCTTCCCTGCTCCAGATCCACTTGTGCTACGAGACCCCTTCTGCGCATTAGGCTGCTTGTTTTACAGCCGGGGTGGGTTTAACGAGCCTTACTGGGTTTTTTCCCTGCTCCCAATCCACTTGCATTGTGAGACCCCTCAGCGCTTAAAGCTGCTTGTTTTTACAGCCGGGGTGGGTTTAAAGAGCCTTACTGGGTTTTTTCCCTGCTCCCAATCCACTTGCATTGTGAGACCCCTCAGCGCTTAAAGCTGCTTGTTTTTACAGCCGGGGTGGGTTCAAAGAGCCTTACTAGGTTTTTACCCTGCTCCCGATCCACTTGCCTTGTGAGACCCCCTCAGCGCTTAGCGCTGCTTGTTTTTAACAGCAGGGGTGGGTTCAAAGAGCCTTACTGGGTTTTTACCCAGCTCCCGATCCACTTGCATTATGAAACCCCCTCAGCACTTGAAGCTGCTTGTTTTTACAGCCGGGGTGGGTTCAAAGAGCCTTACTAGGTTTTTACCCTGCTCCCGATCCACTTGCCTTGTGAGACCCCCTCAGCGCTTAGCGCTGCTTGTTTTTACAGCAGGGGTGGGTTCAAAGAGCCTTACTGGGTTTTTACCCAGCTCCCGATCCACTTGCATTATGAAACCCCCTCAGCGCTTGAAGCTGCTTGTTTTTACAGCCGGGGTGGGTTCAAAGAGCCTTACTAGGTTTTTACCCTGCTCCTGATCCACTTGCGTTGTGAGACCCCCTCAGCGCTTAAGGCTGCCTGTTTTTACAGCTGGAATGGGTTCAAAAGGAGAGCCTTACTAGAATGTTCCTTGCTCCCGATCCACTTGTGTTGTGAGACCCCTTCAGTGCTTGTGTTGTACTAATTTGCTGCTGGGGTGGGTTCTAAGGGCTTAGCTGGGAACTTCCCCCGCCCACGATCCACTTGCGTACCCCAGTGCGCTTATCTTGCATAAACAAAATTGTGAGGGGGTGGGTTCCGGAGCCTTACTAGGAACTTACCCTGCTCCTGATCCACTTGTGGTGAGACCCCCCCTTCTGCATGCATGGAGGTGGATACTTGAGGCTTACTAGTACATGTTTCTGCTCAAGTTCCTCTCTCCTTTTCACTTTTGTTATACCCCTAGGGCTCCCATCTGTATTGATGTTCTCTGGTGGATTCTGAGCGCCTGGGTCTTCTATAACTGTATTTTCCTGGAATATTAACTAATAGACAAAAAGACCCCCCGGTATTTTAAGAAGGCCCTTCTTGGAGTTTAATTTTTATGATTATTTTTTGAAGTGAGGCGTTTTAGCCTCCCCTGATGCTATGATTGTGTTCCATTTTCTACCTGGCCCTCGCTATAGCTTTTCCTTACGGTTATTTGTAGGGTGGGAGGGATGGTTTTTTAGACCTGCAGCCGTCCTGCTGCTGTTCGTGGCTGACGGGGAGGAAGCATGAGAAGGGCCACCTTGCCCCCGCCAGATAAAGGCAAAATTCGGCCTGGGGGCAAGGCGGCCCCTTCTTTGAACTTCAAAAGGCCCCCGCTCAGCATCCGCAGGATGGGAAGGGGGGCCTTTGAAGTATGGAGGGCGAGGTGACAGGGGGCAGCGACTGCCGGTTGTCACCTGCCCCTCTCACCTCACCCTCCTGTCTTGGAGACGCGCTGTCTGGGTTCCCATTGTAAAGGGACCCAGCAGCCCGACCCCACCATGTGCATGCTAAGTGGGGCAGCGCCAAAAGGCACTGCCCCACCGGACTTAGCACAAACCCCCCACCTCCCAGCTTACGGCCCCGGGCCTCCCATCCGGGTGGGCCCGGGTGTATAAGCCTGGAAGTGTTTTTGTGCTGGGGAGTGGCATGCGGGTGACACGGATGGATGACAAGTGTGACAAGACAGGCAATACGGAATGTCAGTTGCAGAAATGAGGAGACTGACGACCATGATGTGAGGTGGAAAAAACTTTGGCCACAAGCTTTATTTTAGTACAAGCCATGGTGCAAAAGAAAAACCAGCCATAACATCACATAAGGATAACAATACTATATTTTGGGGACAGAGGGAACAGGTGAGCGGGGGGCCCTAATCCCAATTAGGGGCCCGCTCGAGGCTGATCCCCGCCGCCACCCTGAGGGGATGCTGACCGGCGTCTCCCAGGTCCCCCCAAAATAAGAGCTTATGAATTAAGTACAGCCTCTGGCTGCCAGGGACCAGAAAATATTCCTGGTGAAATGTCCATACCTTCAATGGACAGGTGAACCCTGTCATTGCAGAACATGGCCTGGTTGTGTACCGAGATCCCATGTTTAATAAATTTGAGGCCTGATAAAAAAGGCAGAAATTGGCCACGGCTTTGTTCAGTTTGCGCTTAGAAATCTCCATGGCTTTGCTGCACTCTGCCTCATGCCACTGTTGGCGAGGGATGATTTCTGACCTCTTCACTTCTGTTCGAAGTCTTAGCATGCGTGCCAGGGATCTGAGGGAGGTGCCGATTTGAGCCAGAAAAAACGTCCTGCCCAGCTGAGGCAAGTCATTGCCCCCGAAATGGGTGGATGATGAGGAGATAATCAGTGGGGGGGAGGGAGGCAGATAATATTAAATCAAGTATTTCCTGATGTATCTTTTGTAAGCCCCCGATTCCAACCCCCACTCCCTTTTATGGCTTTCTCTTGCAACCCCCCCATCCAGGCTGAAGTGGCTGCTCCTTTCCTGAAGGAGTGGGATCCAAACTCAGTAGGATTCCATCCTATAGCTATTATAGTCTTCCTGAGGACAGACCTCACCTGGAATCTACTGAGGGCAGACCCAATTTTGTGTGTGAATAATTGCCCCCCCCCCCCGGCTGGGGCGCTTGTTCGTGAAGGCCCTGGTGCTGCAGATAGGGCAATATTCTGTTTCCTCAATGCGGTACAGGTTGATTATCCTCCCTTTTCCTAATTGGTCAGTTTTGGGCCTACACAGTTTCACAGCCCTACCTCTGATCCTGTGTTTTTGAAGGCTATCTCGCTGATCCTGAACGCCCCAGAGTAGTTGAGTGTGAAGGCAGCTCTAAATAGAGAGCTCTCGTAGGCATTGTTGCATACTGCAGGGAGGGTGTCTAGCAGAATTTTGTAATTTAGCAAAATTGAGGGGGCGCCTGGTGTCTGTCTTGACCCCTTCCATTTTGGACCAACCGTTGAGAGCATATCTGGTTAGTGCGCCGTGGGTGGGGTCGGGTGCCACCGCTAATCTAGTGTAATATGAAACTGCTGCCAGATGGGAGAGCTGTGACCGGCTGGCTGGCGGGGGTTGCCTTCGATGTGTCCATGGTGGCCCAAACCTCTTCTGGAACTGCTGTCCTCCTGGCTTCTGCCTGTGGGTTTAGTGCCTTGCAAGTGGAGAACTGAAAAAACGGGACAGAGCGTCAGCGGCCTTATTATCTTTGCCTGCAATGTGCCGCCCAATTATTACCATGTTATTTTCCAGGGTGACTTTTTGTCATTTCTCTCAACACTTTTAGCACCAGAGGGCAGGAGGCAGCACCCTTGTTTAACATGTGTACAACCGCCATGTTGTCTGACCGTGTGACCAGTTCTGTGCTGGCCAACAAGTCCCCCCTTAAATAGAGTGCCATCCATTATGGGGAATATCTCTAGCAGTGTGATGTTCCTGGACCAGCCCCTCCTCTGCCAGCAGGGAGGCCAGTGCTCAGTGCACCACTTGTTACCAAAACATACCCCAAATCATTTGCTGCCAGCCGCATCTGTGAACAAGGACCTTTTGTCTGCTCCATTCATGGTTTTGCGCCATATCACCTGGCCATTAAAATTGTTAAGAAATGATTCCTATATGGCCATGTCTAGTGTTATGTCTTTGCCCAATCTGATGTGGTGGTGTGGCTTAGTAACCCACCCTCATTTTTAATTCCACGTTCCTGTTAAAGATCCGGCATAGGAACATGATTCTGGTAGCAAAATTGAGCTTCACAGCAAGGGACTGTATTTCCCGTAGCGTCGCCTATTCCCTGCCTGTCATCAACCTTATTGTCTTTAGAAGGTCCTCTATTTTGTCTTATGGGTAGGCAGCATTCCCTCTTGGAAGAGTCAATCTCTATGCCTAAGAATGACAGGGTGGTGGTGTGTCCTACCGTCTTCTCAGGCGCCAGTGGAACCCCTAATGCCTGCCTGGTTTCACTGAATAACTTAATGGATGCGCTGCATATGGGAGACCCTGCTGGACCAGTGAAGAAGAAATCATCTAGATAGTGTACCGTTCTGGCTCTAGGCGTGGCCTGTTGGAGTACCCTTTGTAGGAAAGAACTGAACTGTTCAAAGTAGGCACACGCGATGGCGCAGCCCATTGGGGGAGGGAGGGGGGGGGCGTTTATCAAAACAGAATTTGTTGTCAAAATGGAAACACAGCCACTGGTAGGTCTTCTTGTGCACAGGCGGCAGCCTGAATGCTGACTTAGTGTCGGCTTCCGCCATGAGAGCGTGTCTACCTGACAGTTTTACCAAGCCAACCGCATCCTGCACGCGGCTGTAAGATACAGTAGCCTCAGTGGCAAGGATGACAACATTGAAAGAGCTTCCAGGTGAGTGAGATAAATGGTGGATCGTCCTAAACTCCCCCTGCTGTTTCTTGGGCACAAGGGCCAGGGGGAAGCATAAAAAACTCAATGAAAGGAGGGTGTTGGAAGGGACCCTCAATCCTCCCTAGTATTGGCTCTTTACCAATTTATTCTCTTATTCTGTTGCCTAGGGAAGAGGCAGATTTTAGGTTTTTGGGTATAGTGGGAGATCCCTGGCCCTTGAATGGGATCTGAAATCCATCCTTGAAGCCCTGACCCAAGAATTATCTAGCTACAGGGTCAGGGTAGTTCTCTAACATTTTTATTAGTTGGTCCATTTTTTTGGTGAGGCCCCCATTTTATAACTAATACATGTTTTTACCCTCTGAGACTTTTGGGCTGGGCCTGGAAGGAGAGGCTTTTGTGCAGTCGTTGCTGCTGTGGTCACCATTGCATGTGCTGTATTGGTGCTTGTATCTGTACTCAGTGCCCTTGTTGCATGACCCTCTGTTGCAATACCGGCAGGTCCCCGGGGTGCTCCCTTTGCCCCCCGTGCTGCGGTTGCCAAACTGCCCTAATTCTGCCCCACTTTTTGCCCCCTTGGGGGCGGTCTTCGAAACGGGCGTTTGTTTTTGTTGGCATTTGCACTGTCTTGTTGTGACCTATGCTGGTTATGCTGCCTGTTTCTATCCCTTCTGTTGCTTTTGCTGCTCTTGGTCCTTATTATTCTGAGCACACTGAGCTGAGTTTTCTTTTAAGGCATGGGAAATATACAGTTTGGGGTCTTCCTCTTCCCAGCCTAGGTCAGGGAATCTCTGCATCTCCTTCCTGAACTCCCTGTCATAGTTCAGCCATGATTTCTGCCCAAAGGTATTGTGGATCTCTAGGATTCTATGGCGGTAGGCAATCAATGCGGTGCCCTCTTCTGGGAATTTTTTTAAGAGGATGGTTGACAGGATTTGAAAAGAGGCCTCCCAATTCTGAATATTCTTTTCCAGGGTGGGCCTCTTTTCTCTCGCTTTTTCTTCCTCTTTCTTATCCCTTTTTGAAATGCCAAAACCTAATTCTTCATATTCCAATAGGCAGAAAATGTCAATAAATTGCTTTTTCCATATCTTTCTCTTAATTTTCCGCTCAATGTGCCATGCAAAGGTCTTCTTTAGGCTTCTATTTACACTTTTGCCGGCCGTGCGCCCCCCATATTTAGTCATATGAGGGGTTGGAGACGGTACATCATGGCTAGGGCCAACCCATGCTTTGAGGTGGCCCTGGTCCTCCTCGCCCCCCGATTCCGACTCTGTGTCTGTGCTGTCACTCTAGCTGCTGGAGCTGCTCGAGTCATCCCTGTGCCTCTTTTTCCCAGCACCCGCACCCTTATGCCATTTCAAAAATTGTTCAAGCATAGGCCCCAAATCATTGCTTTTCACAGTACCTGATTTTGCTTTTCTTTTGGTGCCTGGGTGGGTGTCTGAAGAGGCAGGCATGCTGCGGACGTCAAGGCGCTGCTTCTTCCTAGCTGGCTGCTCCCTTTCTGCTGGCTCCTCCTCGCCATCGACCTCCTCTTCCAGGGCATCTGCGTCATCCTCATTAAGACTGGTGGATGCGAGCTCAGCCATTCTTTCCTGCACCACATCCATGCCATGAACGGCTTCCGCTGCTTTGGCCCATTCCAGGAGTAATGTGTCTTTCAGGGATAAGGCGTTGGCCATCTCTTGCCTGTTTGGGTCTCTGCGTGCTGGTTGGTAATGGGTTGTCCTAGTGTTTCCCAACTTGCTGTGTGGGTCAGGGTCCTCTGCCCCCCTTA
Source organism: Ambystoma mexicanum (assembly GCF_040938575.1). Classification (NCBI taxonomy): domain Eukaryota; kingdom Metazoa; phylum Chordata; class Amphibia; order Caudata; family Ambystomatidae; genus Ambystoma; species Ambystoma mexicanum. The sequence continues at coordinate 1,421,825,062 of NC_090923.1, forward strand.
TTGTAGTTCTCGGGCGAGGTAAAATGCTGGGGCTCTGACTCAGTCTCCTTCTAGTGCAGGTCTGCAGATATGTGCGTCTGGGAATTCCGGCTGACCTCTGTGGAGAGAAATTAAAATTTTTTTTTTTTTTTTTTTTTTTTTTTTTTTTTTTTTTTTTTTGCCCAAATATAATTCCTGGGGCTCGAACCAATGCCCTTGTAAGCTTGAGACTGACGCTCTCCTTGCAGTGCTATGGAGGCTCTGCTGCTGCAAGCCTGCTCACTCATTGTGTTGTGCTCGAGGACCTGCCTTCTTTGGGCTCTGCTAGCTCCGTGTGCGGCCGTTCACTGCTGTGCAGACCTCCTCGAGCTCTTCGGAGCCTGCCTTCTTTGATTCCAGTGTCCTCACAGAGCCGGAGAGAAATTTAAAAATTGTTTGGCAAAATATAAATTCTAGCGCCCTCTCCGGGGCTTGAACCAATGTCCTTGTACGCCTGAGACTGATGCTCTCCTTGCCGTGCTATGGAGGCTCTGCTGCTGCAGCCCAGCTCACTCCTTGTGTTGTGCTCGAGGACCCGCCTTCTTTGGGCTCTGCGAGCTCCGTGTGCGGACTTTCACTGCCGTGCAGACCTCAGCGACCTGCCTTTTTCGATTCCAGTGTCCTCACAGAGCCGGAGAGAAATTTAAAAATTGTTTGGCAAAATATAAATTCTAGCGCCCTCTCCGGGGCTTGAACCAGTGTCCTTGTACGCCTGAGACTGATGCTCTCCTTGCCGTGCTATGGAGGCTCTGCTGCTGCAGCCCAGCTCACTCCTTGTGTTGTGCTCGAGGACCCGCCTTCTTTGGGCTCTGCGAGCTCCGTGTGCGGACTTTCACTGCCGTGCAGACCTCAGCGACCTGCCTTTTTCGATTCCAGTGTCCGCCCAGAGCCGGAGAGAAATTTAAAACTTGTTCTGCCAAAAATTAATTTTTAGCGCTCTCTCTGGGGCTCGAACCAATGTCCTTGTATGCCGGAGGCTGACGCTCTGCTTGCGGTGCTACAGGGGCTCTGCTGCTGCAAGCCTGCTCACTTCTTGTGTTGTGCTCGAGCTCCGTCTGTAGCTGCTCACTGCTGAGCCGACCTCTCCGGGCTCTAGATGTTCGAGATCCGTGAAATGCGAAGGCAAGGCGATCCTTTTCCCCGGACCTGCAGCCGTCCTGCTGCTGTTCGTGGCTGACGGGGAGGAAGCATGAGAAGGGCCACCTTGCCCCCGCCAGATAAAGGCAAAATTCGGCCTGGGGGCAAGGCGGCCCCTTCTTTGAACTTCAAAAGGCCCCCGCTCAGCATCCGCAGGATGGGAAGGGGGGCCTTTGAAGTATGGAGGGCGAGGTGACAGGGGGCAGCGACTGCCGGTTGTCACCTGCCCCTCTCACCTCACCCTCCTGTCTTGGAGACGCGCTGTCTGGGTTCCCATTGTAAAGGGACCCAGCAGCCCGACCCCACCATGTGCATGCTAAGTGGGGCAGCGCCAAAAGGCACTGCCCCACCGGACTTAGCACAAACCCCCCACCTCCCAGCTTACGGCCCCGGGCCTCCCATCCGGGTGGGCCCGGGTGTACACTCCTCTCAGTGAGACGAACGAGCTCCTTTCAGCGAGATGCACTTGCTTTCATCAGTAAGATATTCAGTGAGAGCCCCAAAGTTGCCTTAATGACGTGCACACACACCAGTAAAATGTTCAAGCAACCTTTAGTGGTCCACACAGACTCCTTTCAGTGAGGTGCTTAAAGGAATGGTGTGCTCAGAAATATTATTGGCCAAAAAAGATGGCCAATAATAAAAAAAATTCTACAAAATATATTTTTAAAGTCCCTATGTAAAGTATTGAGCAAATGAAGCTCAAACTTTAAAATGGGAAGCACCAAAAAAGATCAAATGCCCCCTGAAGACAGACCCGTAGTTTGCCAGTAGGGTTATTACACCCCAAAACAGATACATGACACAAAAACGAGGGAAGGAGAGCGTAAGGTAGTGGAAGACAGAGGCGTAGAAAGGGTAGGGATTGAGCGGGCAAGGCCCAAAAAAAATCTGTAAATTCCCACTCCCCACCGCTGTGTGGGCATTTACAGATGTTAATGCCACTGCAGTGGACCCAGGTACATTAGCTTCACGCCGCACTTGTTAGACCATCCTGGCTACGCCTCTGGTGAAAGACAGAAAAAAAGTGAGAGCGGGGATGTGAATACGTGTGCATGTGTATCCTTGTGTCTGTGTGTCCGCGTGTGTGCGCCCAACTAGTGCTACTTCTACTGAGGACCCAACAATCAGCAAACGCATTGTTGTTGTGTGCCCCTATATCTGGGGTATACATGCTAACAAACATCCCCAGAATCCATATAGCAAGAGTAGAACATTGTTAATTAGAACATGACACAGTCAAAGCCAACTCTGGTGTTTTCCTATCCTAGTGAACACCTACTTTGGGTCCTCTCTAGCAGCCTGTGTGTCAAGTAGGTCCTCACACGTATAGTAAAGTTAGAAACAAATCCTGGCTTTGTACTTCAGGACAACACTGATGCAACAGTCAACCAGGCCCTGCATCTCTCTATACACTACAAAGCTTCCCTCCAGCAAGTACCTAGAGCCATATGAAAGGGAAAACTAATAATGTATTTTGTGTATTTATTTATTGAATATGTTATACCACCTATACAACAAGAAGGTATTTCAATGCGCCACAATAATGTGGGGGGGGGGGCATTACTGGTTAAAGGGGAGCACTTCTCATAGTGTGCTCATTGGAGAGTCATGCTTGAATATAATATTTAAGTCTTGTATTTAAAAGAGAGGTAGGCACACCGTGGAAAGCATGGAGCTATGGAGAACGAGACGTCCATCAGAAAGTGCTGCTTTCTCAATTGTGCACAGTTATTCATAGCATTGCCAGGCCAGGCTTCCATGGAGGAGAGGATGTTATTGTCCAGAGAGAGGTGGGCGAGAGAGTGAGGTGCAAAAAAGTTGACACATGCCTTAGAGTTTGGCGACAGAGATCCTAAGGAGCCACACGGAACAGAGTGAGTCGATTAAGTCCCCTCCCGCCCGAGTAGGGAACTTAAGCCCCTGTTCTTTAAAAGTACCCCGATTTGAAAACAAAAATCTACAGAAGTGCTTTAAAACCGCACTATTTTTGGGTGACATTGTTGGGAGGAATGCCCCAAGTCCACAACTCCCACCCAGTTGAAAATGTTGATATAAATTGTATTCGGTGGTAACAGATGGACTAATGTGTAGTTCTCAGTTATTTACAGTACCTGCATAGGCATACCAGGGTACAGTGTGGGCTTGTGTCTACAAAGATCAATTTAGGTACTTTTTTTAACAACATATCTCTTGTTACAGCCAAAAACTAGGTAATAGGTTTCATATATGGGTGTTTAGGGCTTTCAGTCTCTAAAAAAAAGGGCCTGCATGAACAAGAACAGGCAGGAGAATATGGGTTGTAACTTGGAGACAGCTCTAACAATCAGAATTGGTTTACGGAAGGGGCAGCTTTGCCATAGGGGCATTAAAGCTTTGCACAACAGTGACAGCAGGTCAATAATGGGTGACCATTCAGTGCCCTGCAACTAATTATGAAGAAGCCAGAAAGGGCAGGCCCACTGTAACCTACGCGTTCACTCAGTTGCAGCAAGCAGCTGAAAGAATGCCCCCAGGGGGTTTCTCTTTGCATGCAGTACCACAGCCCATGCATGAGTAATGGTCTATGCAAAGTCAGGGTCGTTTTTCTCCCCCAGCCAGCATTCCAAAAGGGCCATGCAAGCCCATTTTATTCAGGGGGAGGGGAGGTTCCTGCACATCCTCACTTACGAGTCCCTCACAGTGTGGTAGTTGTATGCTGCCAGGGCGTGTGCAGGTAGCAGGACTCAAGACATAGGTGTTGCCCGACATCTCTCCCTACTACGTCTGGACTTCCTGGCTCTGGTTGAGTGGAGTCCTCTTGGGCTGCCCAGTCACGCGCTTTCTGTGGAGCGAGAGATAATGTGCCATGCTTAAAGGGGGAGGCATGCAGGGGAAGGTGTTGGACGAGGTGTCAGCATTGAGACAGTGTTATGAGGCAATTATAGCATATATTGGCATATCAGCCTGGGTATGAAGACATATTTTTAACATTGTAATAAAGCATTATGGGAAATAGCCAACGTGTATGTTTTCTTACAGTGCCTATACTGGCACAGCCAGAATGACAATCTCTTCTTACAGTGGCAAAGCTGGAATTATTGGGCACAGCCGACATAAATGTTTTCTTAAAAGGGCAATGGTGGCATATATGCTGGGTACAGCCATCATGAAAATGTGTTGAAATATGTGCCTTGCATCCCCGGTGACCTGGCATCTATTGGATTTTGTCATGAACTGATTGTAAATTGTAGTGCTTTTTACCTGACATTTAACAAATAAAAGTGTACTTTAAAATGCTCACTTTAACAATGTTTAAAACTAATTCTTACACCGATTACCAGGAAATATTTATGCCCCTTCAGTCCATAAAAATCCTAAGGATCAAGAGGAGGCACACCACCAATTAAGAGGAGGATATTGAGCCTAAGATCAGGAAATCACGTAGCAGAATCGTAGAAGAAAACAAGCAATCCGACCGATCATTTGGATTGTTTGTAAACACAGCTTTGCTTGGGTTGGGAGCACTGTTGTGTGCATGTGTACCAGTGACACGTACAGGTGTAGTCATACTTCAGGAGAGAAGTGTATCAGTTACATAGTGGTGTCAGCCCCCATTGGCGCCCCCCCTTGTCGTGTGAGGATGATATACAGCAGGGCTAGGATGACACAGTATGGATTGTGGGACATTCCTTTGTAACACGGGCTGAGGTCACAGCTCGGCACTGGCCCTTGGGTTCCAACCTAGGGATGGATCTGAATAAGTGTGGTTAAGTACATCGGGGATGCGATGGCACTTGCTATTGCCGGCAGTCCACAGGCATTTACAATGGAGGCCTGCTCCTAGGGTGCTAGTGGTCCATTTGGGTGGCAATGACCTCGCAACCTGGGAAGGGGACGATTATGGGCACAGATCCAAGTGGGCCTACGGGCACTGGCTCAGGAGTTACCAGGGACAGAAGTGATATGGTCAGAAATGGTGCCCTGGCTGAAATGGCGCGGGGGTGAATCACAGAGGGCCATGGAAAAATCTAGGCGCAGGCTCAATAAAGGCATTGAAAGGTTTACGCTAGCAAATGGTTTTGGCTTTGTGAGGCACACATTGCTAAACTCACTACCTTCCCACTATACTGCTGACGGCGTGCATCTATCGGAGAAGGGTTACAACCTGTTCCTTACGGCCATGTTAGGGACCCTCATGAAGGCCGGGTGTAAATGAGTGTGATGGTAAGTTACTGGAGCATGGGTGCATTGGGGTAGCGGGGGGCCACCCCCAAAGCGTGGCAGAGTTCGGGGCAGTCCTAGCCGGGGCGGAGTACGCCGCGGCTTGAACCGTAGGCTGGTTTCCCGATGGCCACGCTCAAGCCAAACTCGGACGACGGGCATTGGATCCCTTATGGACACTAGAGACTCCTCACCTTCATGTGCAGTGGCCCGAGGGAGAAGCACTCTGTGCACCAATCTGGAGCGTATGTCCGGTGCCTCAACCTATGATTCTCCACCCAACCTATGTTCCCACCTCCCCTACTTTGTCTGCCCGGATAACTCACACCCTAGTTCATCAAACTGTGCCCCACAACCTACACCTGGGTGCGGGCGGGTGGTTAATTCGACGGAGGACGACTGGAAAGAGGCTGTGCTCCAGTACTCCTCTGTATTTGTATGCAGTCCCCCGGGCGGCTCAGAAATGCCCACCGTGGGGACGGCCCGCCCCCCCTCTTGACAGAGCGGAAGGGGGAGTGACCCACCTAGCCACAAGGTGAGGGGGCAGCCAGAGGGGCACCCACGCTATGTGGGACATCCCTCAAGCACCCCCTGCAGGGGCTGGAACATCCCCTGAACAAACTCTATTTGTGCTCTGGAATTCAGCATCTGCACAGCCTCGATGGCTTGTGGCTACTTTGCAATGCACCGGTTGGAGTTTCTGCGTTGCCGGTGACTGTGCATGCTTCTCCAGGAATTTAAGATTAAGAGGCGTATGAGGCTGCATCTTGGCATATGATGGTGGAGCAGTGGCAACATAGGCTGCTTCTTTGCATATGTTGAGCATGTGAGATTGCACACAGAAATAGGAGACTGTTACCAGCATATGAAACTGTGCCTGTGCATATATGATGCTTTGTTCAGCCTATGGAGATGTACCTGGATATATGACAAAGCAGGTGTGCCTATGAGGACATGCAAGGCTCTAAATATGAAGCAATACCTGAAAACATTAAACTATACATGGGTGTAAGTGGTAGATCGAAAACCACGAGGCAGATTCTGGGCATAAGAGAATCTTTTGAAATCATATGTAGGTATGCCTGGATAAAGGAGAGTTAAACATGGGCATATGGGGGCCGTTCATGGACATATGATGCTGTTCACATTTAAATGGCATATGATGAGAACTTTTTGTGCCTCCAAAAGTAGGAGGTATGCAGAAAAGAGGGAAGAGGGGCTGGGAAAACTTTATTTTATGGACTTGACATGATGTTTTATGGCTGTCCCGGGAAGATGGCTCAGCAGCAACATGCTCGCCTTGGAAACAAGACGACACGAAGCAACACAGGTTCGATCCCCGGGTCTGCGTTTAGAAACCTCTGGGTATTAAGCGCGTTATAAATACGCAACTAAGACATATTCCGGTAAAAGCGCCTTGATGCCCCCGGGCTGTGTGAGCGCTTTAAAAATGCAAATAAATAAATAAAATCATGCAAGCCTATATTTAGAGACAATAGTAATGATTTTCATAATTTACAAGCCGTTTTTGGGAACATCTTGAGGGCATTTCCAATATATTTCAAGTTGATATTTGAGTGATACTTAATGCTGATTTAGTGGCACTTACTCATAATGTGATGGTGTCATTTTCCTAGTGTTGGATAGCACCTTGTGAATCCAAAGAGGTCTGGTGGTATTCGGGACACAGGCCAGGCGTATGCCTCTTTGTAGTAAAAGTCAGGGTACTTTCATTTACACTGTTTAAAGGTTCAGGTGCTCTTGGCTATGATACACAGAGAAAGACCATCCACCAGCCATCCTCATACTCTCCAGCTCAAGCCCCCAACTGACAGTCTCAAAACTTTCACACAAAGCATTCACCAACATTCTACTGAGCTGTCACTAATACACGTGCGCCGTATGCATCCATGCATGGGTGCAGAACTTGGTCATGCTGACCTAGACAGTCCTATGCCCAACCAATACTACCTATTCCGGAGTGGCGTTACACCTACCCTACAGCGCAACGCAGGCCATGCATGCCGACCTAGACAGACTTCCACTTCAGACATAATCTGAAACCAAGAATTGTGCAAACACCCCCACTGGCACCTAGCAGAACTAAAGATGGCAAACAGAACAAATGTTCTAGAACCCAACTCAGTCCCACACAGGCGCGCACAGTCATTGAGCTGCCCGGGCTTAATTTTAGCTCAGGGGTGGAGCTTCGAGTCATAGCTTTGAGTTAGTCAGAGAGGGAAGGAAGCCTTTCCTAAAACCAGCGGCTTTAAAGTGTTACTGTGTTCGTGCAGAAACATTTGCACAAACGCACCAAACTTTAAAGCTGCTAGTTTCAGTCAAGGCTTCCATCGCCGCACTGCCTTAAAAAAATGAAATGCGCACATCGGCCCCCTCCCCACGGATGCAAGCGAACAAAGGGCCTCATTACGAATTTGGAGGTAAATCCTCTGAAATACCACCAAACGGATTTGCAGTTACCACCACTTGGTCAGGTGGAATTTCCAAGTGGTGGTAGCGGTGTAAATACCCATTTATTTTGGGTACATTGGATCCAATGGGGCTTTTTTTGCGGAATTACTGCAGCGGAATTACCGATGCGGTAATTCAGCCAATTCTGTGGCAAGGTTTACCTTCAGGGTTTTGCTGGAGGTAAATATTCCACTCAAAGCCAAAACTCATAATTTGGCGTAGTGGTAAAATTGGAGGTAACCCAGTTACCTCCAATTTTACCACTAACCGCCATACTCGTAATGAGGCGGATATTGTATATTTCACATGCAAGGGGAGGGGCTGGTGTGTGCACTTGCTTTTTGTCACGCAGAGAGGCGAGGGAAGCCTTTTCTGAAACTTGCAGTGTTAAAGGTTGTTGCATGTTAGCTCATTGTGTATGTATGCATGTCTGCAAGGAGTGTGTATGTAATGCATGTGTGAATGAGTATATGTTGTATGGGGGTGGGTGCACATGTAAATGAGCGAGTGTATGGTGAATGGGATGTCTAAAAGAGTGAGTGAATGTGTCATTGTGTGTGTGTTTTGTTAGTGTGTGAGTGTGTGCACGCGTGCATGCATAATGCTGGGCCAAGGAACTGACTCTGGTGGGTAGAGGGTGGGAGGTGGGGGGGTGTGTGTTGGTTGGCGGGAGATGGACGAGTGGGGAAAGGGGGATATATGGGTTCCACGCCAGACAACCGTTGGGGTAGAACAGAGGGGACAGAGCCTCTAAGTAAGCCCCACCCAGTTTCTGAAGTGGCCCTGCCCATCACCAGTTGCCCACTCCCCCCCCCCCAAAATGTAGGTTTCGTTGCTCTCCTGGTCCCACACCACTACACACATGAACTAAAATATGTGAAAGACCTCCTGCTCACATTCACAGCATAATGCTACACACCCATGTCACAGGAAAGGTAGCACCGACAGACACACTTGTAGCCAGACGTGTAGCGCCACTGGATGCTAGCACACCCTGCATGCACCATATACTGACATCCACCTGTACCAAAATACACGTGCACCGCTTGTACAGCTCTGAAACTCCAACGGGCATGCAGTACCTCCTGGAGCCGTATTTAACAAAAAGTGTCCAAAAATATTTTTGAAAACAATGGATCCAATAATAAGAGTTGCGTATTAAGAAACTGACATGCATAAACCTATACTTGACATAAGTGTAAGTTTACATTACTAGCTATGATCCACCCATCAGGGTGAGCTAACAACAGCATGACCATGATATTCCTAACCCTGAGGTCCTGTGAGGCCTTGACAACGTCCAAACCTCAAGCACCCTTCGACCTAACAGACTAAAACACGTAATACATGCGATGGGGAGGTGACCCACCCCAAACACTTACTATGCCGACAACAGGGTTAATATACCCCAACCAAGCTAAACACAGAACGCGGGGCACCATCTCAAGTGTATAAAAGCAAAGGCATTCCAACCCTGCACACCTACACAACTAGCCAAACCGAAAAAAGTGCTAAAAGGGAGGATATTGGAGGCAATGTCCACACCCGTCTTGGACCCAGCTGGCAATGCAGCAAACAGCCATAAAAGGATGGCAAATATGATACAATGTAGCCCCGAAAATGGGAGCCATCAACTAAATCCAAGACAGGCCATCAAGTTGGTTGCCAGGGCAACAAATAGTGCCTTTTGCAAGCCAGGAACCAGAGAACATTCAGAGCAGGTATGAAATGACTGCTGGCACAGAATGGCTAAAGTAGATACCTCGATCGGGCAACAGTAGGTGAACTGCATCTCAATGGCACCCACTGTGCACCTAATCCTGTGAAGAATGATTCCACATGACAAAGGTACCGTCCTGGAAAGGACAGGCAAGACAACTGGCAGTTGAATCCAAACCACTAGGATTTGGAAAACCATAATTTCACAGCTCTCAGGTAAGGCAGAAACATACCCGCTATGTTGATGTGCTACACCTCAGCTCTTCCTTGGCCACTTCCACACGCCATCCCAGGTGCAAGGTCACTTAAGTTTTCTGGCTTAACTGAGTTCAGCTGCTCCCCTGGAATGTACAGATGCCAGAGCATTTTTCAGAAGCCACAGGGACGAGGAAGAAGAGAACAAGAGCAATGAGGATTGCCCATAGGAACCTAGGTACCAGGGATTCCTATGGGCAGTCACCATTTTGTCCCATTAACGAGGCCAGGTGAGGTCAGGCCTCCTTTTTCAATCATTCCCACCTGAAACCTGTTGAGTCTCCCAGACATTATAAAAGATAGAGCACATAGGCACACTCTGAGCGAGCTGGGGATGCTGGATTGAGCACATGGGCCAGAAGGAGAATTCGAGCTGGAGAGACCCTGGAGGCCGAAAGACTGCCTAATTGCTGGGCCTGTGAGCACAGGAGAGGCTGCAGTGTGGCAAGGGATTGCCAACTCCAGGGAGCTAAAACCAGGGGCAGCTGGGGGTTTCCTGGCAGTGCCCATACAAGAGCTCCTCTCCTGGGCAAAATGGGGAGGCCCAGGCCTTTGAGGGGCCGGTGGTAGGAAAGTGACCTCAACAAATATCCCCTTGAACTCCTGCAGCTCCCAAAATGCCGGAATTATGTTTTTGGGGAGCTAGCGAAGTGGGAGCGAAAAAAGGGAAAGTGTGTTCTGCGACTTGAAGTCCAAAGTCATTAAATCTTGAAAATTAAGAGGGGATTGTGGTCGACTGAGGGAGACCCTGGAGAGGACAAGAAAGCAATGTACAAAGCCAGTGAGTTGGCGAGCAAAATGGAAGATCGTGTGTGTTAAGCAAAGATTGGAGTTGCAAATATCGCACAACTGAAGGCTGCACACGTGTGGAGACACAAAGGAAGGCAGACTTGTGGTGAACTGTGAATTATCGATAGCTATAAAACCAGCGATACTGAGCAGTGGAATGGTCTGGCGAAAGCAAGTAGCCCATTCGAAAGTCTCTGTGGAAGGGGAAATCTTTGTATTAGGAAGCGATAAAGTGAATGAACTATAAGAAGCTAAGTGATCAAAATTAACCCTGGGAAAAGGGGGAAAGTAAGGTGAATGTTGAACTCTTGTGCTTATCACATCAAACTACCCAGACCAAGAGTGCGAGTTGAAGGAAAAGTCGAAGTGGTCCTGTGAAGGTCTATCGCTAAAGCCACACACATTCGAAAGTCTTTGACATCAGAAAACGGTCCGAGCCCGACTGAGGGAGACCGGAAGTGTAATAAGTTAGGGGAAGGGAACCCCAAAAGGATGTGAATTAAAATTGGTGAAGGGAACCCCTGCAAGTGTTTTGAACTTTTTCTTTGAAAGGTCTGAGTCCAACAGAGTTTGGCCGGTGTGAACTTTTTTTCCCCCAACAAAATATTTTATTGGTGTTTTATAAGAGAAGTCAGGTCAAATCAGAGTACAAGCGCATATAAGACTTAGTAATATGAGACATCATCAATAACAAAGGGCTATGCATTCGGTAAGTTTAGTATATTGCACAGTTCCATTATCAGGAGGCAGTTGATAGGGAAGTGTTTAGGGGCTCAATGCTTCGTACACCATCGAAATACTGGTGGTTGTCACACTATCCCCTGGAATTGTTCTGCATAGTCAAAAAAGGGGAACCAGCTGTTGTAAAATCTCCCCATGAAACCCTGTCGAGAGCCCATTATTTTCTCTGCCACTGCTGTGTCCCAGCATTTTTCCCACTACATGGTGATTGCAGGGCCTTCAGGTTGCTTCCATAGCTGGGTGATAGTGATTTTAGCTGCAGTGAGAAGGTAGGTAATCAAGTTCGCCAAGTATCCAGTGAGTGGGAACGTCCAACGGCCCATGAACCCAGTAACACAATCCCTGGATCCCACAGTATTTCAATCCTGTGATTAGCTTAACCTGGTCCAAAACCTCACTCAAGAATAGCACTGACTTTGGGCAAGGCCATAAAAGATGGAATAGTGACCCCGTTGCTGTGCATCCTCTCCAAAAAAGTGGGGACTGCCCCAGATTGCATTTGTTCATGATTTCTGGGGTGACATACCACCTATAACATACTTTCACAGCCCCCTCCTTAGTCGTAACACATTTTGGGGTTTTGTGCATACGGGTCCAGATACGCCCCCATTCCTCCAACTCCAGTTCTCTCCCTAGGTCCCTTTCCCATTTGAGCATATAGTTCTCCTTGTTGGGGTCACCTTTCTCTAGGAGCTTGTATATAGTCGATGTTTTCCCCCCTCGGGGCCGCTGACGTTAATGTGTTCGAGCGGGTTAAGTTCTCTGCTCCCTTGCATTCTAATGTTGTTTTGCGACATCCAGTGCCGGAGTTGGGCGTAAGGGAATCTTTCAGTTTCTGGGATTTGGAATTTAATTTTGCATTCTTTGAAGGAGAGTGGTGCCCCATTGGTGTAGAAGTCCTTGATTTGCCTCAATCCCACCTCGTGCCAATTATTGAACCCCTGCTTGTTTGAACCCAGGAATGAAATCTGGGTTATTCCTCACTGGGGTGAGTGGCCCCAACGATCCCCTATGGCCCCATCGTCTTGCCGCCCTCTTCCAGCACTGGTCTGTGTTTCTTGTGGCCGTTAGCGGCCCAGTGCCTGGGGCATTGTGAGATGTGGCAAGGCGTGGTAGGGTGGATAGAGGGGTCGCACACCAATACTCTTCCATTTGTTTCCACCAGGGCTGGTTGGTGCTAGCCTGCTATATGAAGGCGTGTGATGATTGTGCCGCCAGACTATATCTAGCCTCCCCTCTGTGCATCACTCTCTTAGCAATTCTTTTTTTTTCCTGCCCCATACATAATTTAAAACCCACTTTTGTAACTTTTGGAGCTCTCTTGGGTGTATGGCTACTGGTACTCTAGGCACTGGTAGAGCAGTCTCGGGACCAAATTCATTTTCAGTGCTACAATTCTCCCCAGCCATGATACCTCTTGTTTGTGCCAACACTCCAGGTCATTCGATAGGTTTCGGAGCAGCTGACTGTCACGCTTCACTCACCTGCTGCATATGGTAGCAGGAGCCCATATGCCTTTAGAACGGCAGCAAGACCGTTCTACAACAAGTGGAGTCTGTTTTCTAAACTCCCCACGAAATGCCACTGCATTCCGGCTCCTAAGGTCACATAACTGCTCTGAGCACAACAGTCACGTGCTTCGGAACGTATTTAGGTCCTTTCCTCAAAGCGCCAAGTGCTTCTGATTGTTGCTGCTACCTTGTTACTCGTTGACGGTCGGATTATGCTCGGACTGCGTCCAGCCTGGATTCTTAAGGCATTCTGTTTCCAATACTTTTCCGGACCTTTGTTCATGAAAAGGAAACTCCAAAGACAATTTCCACCTCGCAGAATTCGCCTGCAGCTGTCCACGTTTCCTCGTGGAGTTGCCTCACGGAATTCGCCTTCAGCTGTCCACGTTTCCTCGTGGAGTTGCCTCACGGAATTCGCCTGCAACTGTCCGCGCTTCCTTGCGGAGTTGTGTTGCTAATCTGCGGATCGCGGTCCCTCGCGGAGGTGCTCTCTGTCTGCTTCAATCCGAGGTCGCTCCTATTCAGTACCGGATTGTTTCTACAGTAAGTCAGATTCCCAACATATGTCTGTTCTATATGCTGACCTTCCATTTACAACCATCCACGTTACTCTCAAAACGGAGGAAGTGACTCTATAACTTTTATACTTTCTTGAATTATTCCATTATTACTAAACTCTTCAGTTCTATCCCGGTTGGCAATTATTCTTTCCAAGTAAACATTAAGGGTGAATGTTATTGACTGTGTGAAGACTGAGAGGCCAGAATCTTTATTTCTAAAAAGTTACAAAGGGTGAAAACAAACTATCAACCAGAGGATTTGCCGATTTCACCCTGCTGGAGATGCCAGGATTGTTTTGGGTTTTGTTTTGTGCACAGAACTAAGGACGCTAACCCGGAGTGCACCTACCAGACTCTAGATCGACCCTCATTCCGTTCGGGATTAGTTTCCTACTAACCTTCCCTTTCCTTGTCATTGTTTTTTATTTTGGAATCATTTGGACCTTCAGATCGCCTCAACTCTACAAACTACTCCTACAGGTTAGTGTAGCGATAGTGGGATCTTAAAGAGGAATTTAATCATACAGTTACTTACCTTATTTATTTCTTGTATACAGATTGGAGAGTGTGCCTTGTTACTCACCCTTCCTCGTTCTGACCGTGTTATTTAAATCGGGCAGTGGGTGAAATCAAGGGAAAGGTTTTTGCCTTGAGGATACTACAGTGAAGGTCGAGAAGAAGAATTCAGAGTCATACTGTATCCTTTCATGCTATGCCACCTGTATCCTTTTTGGTGTTTTACTTGGTCAAGTTGATTCAAAGGTAGCATGACACTGACAGAAGTTGGCCCGGTATACTCTCTTTGTTCTGTCTGATATATTGACCCCCAAGTAGGAGATTCGTGATTAGCCCAGAGGATGGGGCTAATGTTTGCTAGCGCTTCTCTGCGCTCCTGGGTAATGTTTATTCCCAAGGCCCTCAATTTCTCGTAATTAACCCTGAAGCCCGATGCCTCCCCAAATGCTGAGAGCTCCTGCCAAAGCGCTTCCAGCGAGCTCTCAATCTGCATTAGGGAGAGGAGGACGTCATCAGAATACATAGAGACCTTATACTGGTTCCCGCTCAGCTGTAGCCCTTGTATTTGTGCGTTGCCTCGGATTCTAGTTGCAAATGGTTCCAAATGGTTCCATAGAGAGAGCGAATATTAGGGGAGATAGGGGGCAGCCTGGCGAGTTCCTCGAGAGATATAGACCTTAGGGGATTGTAACCCATTTATTGTCAGTGCGGTAGAGGGATGCTGATAGTTGGCCCTAACCCCTTTAATAAACTTCCTGCCAAACCCAAAGCGGGTTAGCGTCTTCTGTATATAACCCGAGTCTAATAGGTCAAATGCTTTGTGGGCGTCGAGTGAGATCACAGCCATTTCCATTTTCATTCTTGAGGCACTTTCGACCAGGTTTAGGGTGCACCTGATGTTATCTTGGGTAGTGCGACCCGGGATGAATCCTGTTTGGTCTGGGTGAATTACGTTGGGGAGGACCCTATCAAGTCTGGTTGCCAGGATCTTAGAGAAGATCTTCGCATTGTTATTCATTAATGTTATGGGCCGATAGGATGCACAATCCTCTGGGTCTTTGTCCGGTTTGGGGATGAGTTTTGTGAGGGATTCCCCCATGGATGTAGTGATGCTGCCTGTGGCTAAGAAAGAGTTAAAGAGCGTGGCGAGCAGAGGGGCTAGAATGTGAGCGTAAACCCTATAGAACCTCGCAGACAATCCGTCAGGGCCTGCGGCTGCGTTCTTCAGAGTTTGTATGGCTTTTTCCACTTCCACCAGGGTTATGGGGAGTTCAAAGAGTTCTAGCGGAGTTGGGTCAGGCCTTCCTGGGGAATTGGCCAAATAGTTGGCTTCCAACAGCTCATCAATCGGCCTCCCCGTCATAACCTCGCTATGATGGTTCATCATTGCGCTCCTTTTGTCATCCTCCGAGGACAGTAAAGACCCGTCTTTGCCTCTTAGTGTGGGAATATTATTTCTGGTGTGGACCTTTTTTAATGTATATACTATTAGCCTAAACCAGTTATTACTATTTATGTAATAGAACTGTTTGGTGTATGTCAGTGCTCTCGCGGATCTATCCGATAAATGCATTTCCAGGGCGGAGTTTGCCTTTTTAAGCTCTCTACCTGTCTTCACAGATTGGTTCCTTTTATATGCCATTTCCATAGCTGCTATCCTCTCCGTCAGCCTAGTCAGCTGCAGTTGTCCAACCCTTTTTTGTGTTGTGGCACACCTTATGAGCACTCTCCTGATCACTGGCTTCATGGCGTCCCAGATTAGTAGAGTGCAACAGGTTATTGTTCAGACTGAAGCTAGCACGGGGATGTGTGCACTGTTGTTCCTGGATGCCATTAAGGCGTTTGATTCGATATTTTGGGAGTGGCTAGTAGCGGTTCCAGAGGGTTTCGGCTTCGGCCCGGGGTTCATCAGATGGATTAAGATACTCTATACCAATCCTAAAGCCAGAGTAAAAACTGGAAGATACGTATCTGGGGCCTGGGACTTATGCAGGGGCACCAGGCAGGGATGCCCACTCTCCCCCATGCTGTATATGCTGGGACTGGAACCTATCGCTATCTATTTCCGAAAACAATTTTTTGACGCTGGGGTACGGCTGGGAAGTGAAGACCACATTATCTCTCTCTACGCAGATGACGTATTACTATATGTCAGGGACCCACACAACAAATTGCCCACGATGCTAGACGTCTTGGATAACTTTGTGAAGGTCTCAGGCATACAATTTAACAGGGCGAAGTCCTGCCTGTTCCCTCTGGCAGGCCTCAAGGACAAAAACATAGCAGATGTTCCTTTAGTTGGAATAAAGTGGGAGCTGACCTCGTTTAAATACTTAGGGATACACATAATGCACACCCCTGCACTAATGCATGAACATAACACGAAAGCCGCACTCCCTATCTTGAGAAAATCCACGAACTTCTGGGCGAAACTTCCCCTATCCATGATGGGCAGAGCCTCAATAATTAAAATGATTGTCCTCCCCAGATTCCTGTATGGGTTCCAAAATGTACATTACTATATCAATGTGCTTTTCTTCCGCCTGTTAGAAAAGATGTTCTGTGACTTCCTGTGGGGGAAAGGAAGACGTAAAATAGCTCTCACCACCTTGGTACAACCATATTGCCAGGGGGGGAATCCAACTTCCAAACTTTGAAAAATACTATTTGGCAGCCCAACTCAGCTTTGTCACAAAATGGCTGGCAGATGACGCCACATCCGAGTCGCCCCTGCTACAGTCCCTGGTCTCCCCATTACACTTGAAGGAACTTATCTCGGCCCCCGGCCACTTGATGCGCGATGCCCCCTTCATGGCTGCTCTGGGATGGAAATTCTGGCACAGAGCAGAAACACTTGCCAATGCAAAGCACCAGTATTCCCCGGACATACCACTGATCTCGGACCTATGCAGGTCCGTCGAGGATCTACAACACCTCAGGCATTGGGAAAAAAGGGATATATTCTTGGGGGAACCTATATGCTGATGGTACTTTTAAGGAATTTGAAACGCTTCAGGAGAAAGACGGAGTTCACACAGGCCAATTCCTGTGGTACCAAAGGATAAGAACTACAGCACGAACCAAGTGAACAACATGGCCGGACGAACCAGAATCAAACCCTCTGATCACATTATTGTATAATTTAGGCGAGGGATGGAGGCCGGTATCCCAGATCTAGGGCCACCTGAGTGACATCCCTAAACCACGAAGCGCGGATTTGAGGAGAAGATGGGAAACGGACATAGACCGGGAAATAACAGATGGGGAATGGGAAAGGGCCCTGGTGTATCCCAAAACGGTCTCCAGGAATCATAGATTCAGACAAATACAACTGAACTTGTTACACCGGACATACCTAACTCCATCCAGGCTGGCAAAATTTAATAAAGCACCACACTCCAACTGTACGTGGTGTGGAATGGATAATGCAGACTTGATCCACACATTCTGGTTGTGTACCACAACACAGTCCCTATGGACTGCCGTACAGCAAACAAGTGACAAACTAGGGTCGACCGGATACAAATGGACCCCAGAGGAATGCTTGCTGGGGACGTACCCCAGACAGGCCAAACTCAAGCATCTGGCCAGACTAATCGACATTATGTGCGTACTGGCAAAAAGGACGATCACAATGTCTTGGAAGAAATCTGCTGGACCCCAGCAGAAAGCATGGAGCAGAGAACTGGAACGCTGGGTACAAGCGGAAACAAAGGCCTGGGAAGACAGTGTAGCCAGGTCTACAGATGCCTCAAGCATGTCCCTAGGGGCCTGGAGGGAACTTACAAGCTCCCTGTTTTACCCTTCAGATGACAAGCCCCCATGAACATGATAGAATCCACAGACAGCGGATCTATGAACCAACTCAGAAAACCCTGAGATCAATCAACCGAAGCCTCGCTGGGTCCTCTGGGCTCGGGGCCTCCTTCCCCCCCCTCCTCCTGGCCACCCTTATCACCTCTGGGCCACCATATTGCCCTGGTGTATGGAAAGAACACTTGGAGATAGTTAATGTTATAACGTTAAACTATTCATGTTTATTTTGGAACGCATATTGTCCTCTAACCACAGACGTAATCTGTGTTATGCAATTGTATTGAATAACAAATGCCAATAAACAAATTTTAAAATAAATGGCGTCCCAGATTACCGATTCCGAGCATCCCACCAAGGAGTTTTCCCCAAAGTAACAAATGAGTGCTTTGGATATTTCCTCTTTCATTACCGTGTCCTGCAATAGTGAGTCTTGCATCTTCCTTATGAAAAAAGGGGTACGCAGAGGGGATGAGTGCGTAGAGGGGATGAGTGCGTAGAGGGGATGAGTGCGTAGAGGGGGTGAGTGCGTAAAACAGGTGAATGGGGTGAGTGCATAGAGAGGGTAAGTGCATAAAACAAGTGAATGCATAGTACGTATGAGGGCATAAAGCGGAGGAGTGCCTGGAACGAACGAGGGCCTGGAGCGAACGAGTGCCTGGAGCGAACAAGTGCCTAGAGTGAATGGACGTGTTGCGTAGAATGGACGAGTACGTAGAACGAACGAGCACAGATTGCATCCAGTACTGACGAATGCATAGAATGGATGAGTACATAGAGCTACTGAATGCGTAGACCATGGGGCAAACAAGAGTGCTTGCGTGGGGCAGACAAGAGTGCTTGCGTGGGGCAGACAAGAGTGCATGCGTGGGGCAGACAAGAGCGCATGTGTGGAGCAGACAAGAGTGCATGTGTGGAGCAGACAAGAGTGCATGTGTGGGGCAGACTGAAGTACGCAGGGCAGACAAGAGCGCGCAGGGCGGGCTGGAGTGTGTGGAGCAGACTGGGGTGCACGTAGAGGATAGGAGTGCCCGGAACGGACTGGAGCACAAATAATTGCGTGATGTATATAGTATGGCTTGGAATGCAGAGAACGTTTGAAAGAGCATATAACCCATTATATCATACCACCATGCTTACTCTCTCCTTTACATCACCACTCAACTAGAACACAGAGATACTATGACACCATTCGGTATAACTGTTCTCATACCAACATCCGCCGCTCACTCCACATCATTCTAAGTAAACACTGCTGGTTACACACCCCCCAGCCAGGCGTTCTCCTCAGGCCTAATGCAGCCACATCCGGTCTGGATAAATCCTGCCAGAACGAACACATACTCCTGATCTCTCAACCACCACATCTACCGCTAAGAAGCAGCTATTACACGAATACCCACCAGCTGCACACATACCCGGTGCTCACACGCACCTTTTGACTCTCTCTACTCTCTCTACTGATCTGAACTTCGGTTCCCAAGGGCGTTCAACCTACCAGCACCTTCAGACCATACCAATGGTATATAAGGCGCTATGTTATGTTATTTTGCATTTATATAACATAACATTGTGGTGGCTTTGGGAGACCGCATATGCCTGCCTGCACTGGGGCGTGATCTGAGATCACCCTCGGATGTATCTGAACTTCTTCTAGGCAGGGGAATAGCTCACTGGACATTAAGATTAAGTTTGCTTGAATGCAGCCAAGGCAAAATGCAAAGGCAAGATTCATTAAGAAGAATGTTTGAATGCAGATAGGACAAAGATTAAAAGCGAATCTTAATCAAGTGCAAATGCATGAAAGGCCAATGTGAAGAAAATGACTGAGCAAGTATATTTGAATGAAGTGTCACCGCATATAGATATGCCAAGCATAACATGGCTGTGAAGCATTGATAGTTGTGAAGATTAGGAAACCTCCTTCCCCAAGTACCAAACAGAGAGATATATAGAAAACTCCCTGTACAGTCCTTGAGGCCACAGGTGGTAGGTACAGGAACGCCGGAAACCCCCAAGGTGGTGTAAGGTAAACAAGCAATTACTTCAATAACAATTATCAATGGGAACAAAGCAGGAATGAGGGAGGATGTCAAAAGAAAACCTTACCAAAGTGTTGGTGGGGAAGGAGATGTTAGAGAAGCCGAGGAAAACCCCACTTCCCTGGTTGGCGTAAGTGTACCCTCAGTGAAAAAAGGAGGAGACGGCAGCAAGAGGAGTCAACAGCAGCCGCCTCAAGCCGATGCTACTTTTCACTGGATACCACCTGAGGATACGAAGTGTGATGCGGATGCACCTATCCAGAAGGCAAAACAAGAAAGTCTCGTACCTGGTGCTGTATCAAGTACTGAGGAAAAACAAGACGTTGGAACAGAAGCGGGATCCAAATCAGTCAGTGATGCAAGAGCCAAGGTCCAGTTATACCGCTGATGTCCTCCGGGAAAAAATAGCAAATCAAAGCCAAGGGGTGAAGCAAAAGAAGTCCAGCAAACGTAAGCCGAAGTCTGAATACCAAGAAATCAAAGTTCATAGAGGAGACGCCAAACAGTGCTTGAGAACAGCTGTGAATCGCAGAGTGGTGGGAAGCTGAGTGATTTATAGTGTTGCTATGGGAACCACGCTATGTGAATGCAAGCCACGCATCACGTGACAGGCTGTGGTGCGTGGTAACCTAGCAACATGATGCTTCCCCCGGAACGGCGAGCAACGCTATAGCAATTGCCAATGTAAGAATGGTCGCAAGCGGCCGAGATGATGTTGCCTTGTCCGTGCCATCCAAAGGCGCGATCCTGCTTTCCGCGGAGCTGAGCAGACAACCCCCTGCTGCCATCAGGAACAGGAGGTAAGGGCAGGTGTGTGTGGGTGTGATAAAGGGGCTGGCTGATGCATGGAGTGCGTGACAATGGCATATGCTATTGTGGCATATCACAGAACTGTGAAACATATCAGAAGTCCTGGCAGGCAAGTACACCAGGCAGATTAAGATTGCACAGATTCCTGGCAGGGTAGTATACCAGGAAATCTACCAAGAAACAAGAACTTTTACAAAAAGATGATAACAAAACTTTTTGCTTGAACAGAACTTTTTAGTTTAACAAGAACTTTGTGAGTCCATTAAAGACACCAAGGAACTGTTAGCCAAAGAGACATTTTGCCAAAGAGACATTTTGCCATCCTGTTTATGAATCCAGGGGGAAGGGAACCACCTTCTGCAACCAAGGGTCCTTATCCTGGAGAACATTTTCATTTGAATCATTCTGATAACTTTGGTTTTGAACACTTTTTCTAACTTGAAGTTAAAGACATAACCTTGCAGCTTTTGTTGTTTGTTTATAAAAGTGTGAGTGTCAGAATAGGTTGTTTTGGACACATCGACGTCTTTTCAGTTACCGACATCCTGACACAAAGATCCTTAGTTTTAGTTAGGGAGGTTCCTCTTTAGAAATAGGGCTAGAGAGGTGTTTTACAACCCATGTTTGTTTAAAAAAATGTCTTTACTTATGAACAGAAAATCCTTAGGTCCACCTCTCATTTCTGACCCCTCAAAATACCCATTGGTACATTTGACTGAGGATAGCCTCCTCTAACGCAGACAGCTTTTCTTCATTATTATTGTATATTTGGATAATCTAAAATAAGTGAGTAATTAAGAAATGAATTGCTATCTAATAATTGGTCCACCGTACCTACAAAAGACCACAGACACACACCAATTAAATACATCACTTTAATATGCCTGGTAAGACTGCAACGTGGTCTAAAGCGTACAACCTTCGAAAGGAGAAGCCGTATAAAAAATAAGCTGTATAAAAAAGTAAATGCACGCATGTGTGCTACAAGCACAGAGTTCTTGGACACGGCATCTGTACATTCTGAAGCAGTTGCAGGCAGGTCGGAAAATCTGACCAAGGGTTAAATTACAACTTATTTTGGAGCTGACAACATGCAGCGCGCTGCCAGACCACAAGGAGCGAGTAATACTACTTACTAAACGCTTCGTCTGATATAGCACACACTGTGGCTGTTAATCCGTCATTGTCTGGGATTGGTAACAACGGCTCCCTGCTGGCGCTATGATATTCACTTCAAGGGTCCACGCAGAATTCATGGGAGCAACATACTATGTTGCAACAAGTTGGGGGGATTTTATCTACATCCCAGCCGATTACACCCACGCCTGACATTCAGGGGGTGGAGTCGCTGCAGATGTCTTTAACACCAGACTTATTTTCAACGACTGTGGCACACTTGCCATCAGATGAGCTCAACGCAACGGAAATGTGTCTATTTTGAACTCAAGCTCGAGGAGCTTTGCAACTGACCTCAATTATGGTGTTATGAATTTTGCTGTGAAAATTCTTCTCGAACTTTGCAGGCGTATTCATGAGGACCTGCAACACCAGGGCGTGATGGTCCAACGATTGGTGGGACACTTCGACCAGCTCATTTTGGGTTCTAAGCCCATCCTACAAAAGGATCTGGAGACCAATGAGCACTGCCATGATGCAGAGGCTGTAGAAGTGGCACAGGGGCCAGTGATCATAGACAACATTGAATCTTGCCCATGCCCCCAACCCCGACAAGTTGCGCTGAGGAGGCGTCACCTCTGAGGTACAAAACCCACAAGGAACGGCGTAGATCCAAACGAGCCACAAAGGCTATTGGAAACAATGCCCCCGTTACCCAATCTGATCTTGAAATGTGTAACCTTCTTCTGAACTCGACAATTGCGGGATGCGCTAACAAATCAAAAACAAAATTTTAAAAAAAGGAAAAGGGAGACGTGATGCAATAGCAGGCAAAGCAAAAGAGTGGGGACCCTGATGAGTTGGTCTGTGAAAGAGGCCTCAGTAGAGCCTGTGGTAGTTACTGACCCCCCAAACTCCCCCAATAGGAGATCCCCCATTCTACCCCCTTTGCAAGTTCCAAGCAACTGCAATCCTGGCTCTATTGCACAGATCCCAAGAGATGCTGTTCCGACTGTGGTATCTATCGAAGATCAGAGTGGCAAGTATGATATTCAGCCTCATCGTGTGCAGGAGTCAGCTGTACGAGATCCATTAATAACAAAACTGTAATTATAGACATCTAAATCGAGCAGTAGTACTGAAGTTACTGGGGAAAATACCCTCCCTGAGTACTCTTAACTCCACAGACTGATTTTATCAAACAGGTAAAGGCGAAAGGAAGGCAAATAACCAGACTCTATTGTTGCCTTACTGATACCTCTTCAATGATACGCTCTCACAAACGGACATTTGCATCACTTGGTTATGAACTTGACGCTATTGTGCCCAAAGAGCTACCATCTAGCTGTTGTGAGAAGTGTAATAAAGAGAGGAATCTGGGATTGGTTCCAAAAGGCGCAGAGCCAACCTCTCTGCTTACACCCATGAGACGCTCAGGTGTGGGAATGGCTGAAGAGTTTCCTTCAACAAACAATGTTCGGCTGCCAAATGAGAATTAAATCTGCTGTGTTGGAACACTTGAGGCTTAAGGCATCTATTTCATGAGGAGGGGTCCCTGCCCATTTTGACGGAACACAACATCATCATGTGCCAAGATACTTGGTTTACTGGCAAAGTGTTTCTGGAAGGTTTTGTATTGCAGGGATGGCAAAGAAAGGTGGCCTGGGGAGACTGTCTGGGGGCCTAATAATTGGGATGCGGCACTCAATAGGTTCTCAAGTGCTTAGCACCAATGCCCTAGAAGATAAAGGTATGGCAATTGAAATTAAATTAAATCCCCAACATGAAAACAAGGGTTTACTCCTAATAAACGTATATGACCTGCCTGGAGGTGATTACACGGATTAAATCTTTGCTTTTATTGATGATGTATGTGTGGGCTGGGGAAGTAATGATGGGAATGAGTCTATACTATTAGGTGGAGATCTTAAAGCCTGCTGCCATGACAATGAGTCCTGCCCCCATTGGACAAAGTCTACCCAAAGTCCAGCCTGCTGCAGCAGAGGGGAAATACTTGGGGGAGCAAATGGGTGGAGTACCTTAGAGAATGGGAACTGGTAGTGTTAAAAAGAAGAGTAAGAAGAGATGTGCCATGGAAGGGGACATGGAGAAGTGGTTGTAAATGGGCCACTTTGGACTACCTTTTTGGTAGTAATGATATACCTGAGCATGTGCAATCCCTTGACATGTCTGCTAATGTCTATAACGACAACTCCCCATCGAGTCTAATATTCTCTTGTCATGTGCATGATGTTGAGCAATCCATAATTAAGGATAATTGTGCCAAGTCATTCTGGGAATTGCATTCGGTGGTCCAGTGCGAGCATTGAGAGGGCTTCACGTTGGGTAAATGCATTGGGAAGTACCAGTTGGCAGATATATTCCTTATTATGCATGGACGAGATGGAAAGTTGGATAAGTACAGCTATGACAGAGATAGCGTCCGTTAACACAGCTCGCCCTATGGCCATAGGTAAGGTTCACGGCAACCCCTTTGACGCCCAAATTCAGAATGCCAAGCGCGTTATGCGCAGTGAATTGCATGAGCTGAGAAAGAGTGCTTGCTCAGGCTTCGAAATTTCAGCACTGAATGAGTGGGATCAAAAACAGCTACCATAGGTGGGTACCTGATTGGAAAAATGCTGTTCTAAACATGCAATGGCAGCGGTTGATAGGTGCCCTGAACAGTAGATATTCAAGAACTATCTGGCAGCTATTATTTGTGGTCAAAGGACACAGAGAGCAACGCATTTTAAACTGCATTAGTCAAATAGCACATCAGTGGCAGCCAAAGTCCTGAACCATCTACCTCGATCTTTGGTGATCTAGGGCCAAGTCAGCATTGGCCGGTCGATACATCAGTCGATTCCCTGTTGGTGGTGATTAATGTTGTTAAATCATCCAGGGAACCAGTGCCAAACGGGTTAGCTAAGGTGGTCCTCAAAAGGGACCCTGTTGAGTGGGTACCCTACCTGAAAGCATTTTTTGATGAGTGTGTGATGAACAAACAATCCCGTCCACTTGGAGGCAGTATGCTTGACCCCGTCTACAAGAGGGGCGACAGGAACAAGACAGAAAATTACAGACTGCTGTCCATGTTGGCAAGTGACTGCCAACTTCAGGATTGGGTCAAATCTGAAAACATCTTACATGATTTGCAAACAGGATTTTGGCCAGGCTCCTCCACCGTACATAACATCTGTATGCTTGATAGGCTGATCCTCGAGACTTCTCAGAGGTGCGCGCTGGTGCTCTATGTAGCATTCATTAACTTCAGGTCAGCCTTCAACTCAGTCAACAGAGATAAACTCTGGGAAAAGCTGATGTCACAGGGTTGCCCAGGTTGGCTGCTGACCTTGCTCAGGAAGTTGCATGAGGACAAGAGTGGTAGAGTACGCCTTGACAATGATGGGGGAGTGACTGCGCCAGTGATACTCAGCAGGGGAGTCAGGCAAGGATGTGTCCTCGCTGCTCTGCTGTTTAACCTATATGTGTCGGATCTGCTGAAAAAAATGTTGTATAACTCTAACTGTCCACCAGGGATAGGAGGGACAATGATCGCTGGTATGTTATATGCCGATGATCGTGTAATCTTTGATCACACTCTCTCTGGGTGTAGAGCCATGCTGGAGGAGTTGGCAGTGTATGCCAGAAAGAATGATCTTGTCGTGAACACTGCCAAATCCAAAATATGAGTGAAAGTTGTTACCAGCCTGGGAGATATCGAACATGTTGAACACTACCCCTATCTTGGGCTGGAGAAGAGTGCAGATAACAGCTATTCCCACATTGACGAAGGATGTGCTTTTGACTCACTTATTCAGCCGTTCTGCATTTCAGACAGCAGATTACTCTCTGGAGTGGGTACTAACACTCTATATACAGTGTTTTTGCCCGGCTGTTCTATGTGGCTTCGAGGCATTAAGAATGAAAGATCTAAGATGGTTGAATCAGATAGAGGGTGTGTTCTGGTGGAAGCTTTTGAAACTTAGACCTTCAGTTCCTGTGGAAATGCTGCGATAGGAGCTGGTTTTAATATCATTAGCTGCCCAGGTGGAAACAAAAAGGGTCGAGCTATACCTTAAGGCCAAGTTGCGGCCACTCTGTCTGATCCTGCAAATTTTAGGTACAACTGTGGGCAAAGCAAGCAGGTTAAGAGTGACTCATATGATGATTTTGTAATTAACAACTTCCTAGCAACCAACTCGTACCCAAATGTGGATAGCAGGGGGGCGTACTTGTCACCGAACGCTTCATTTAAAACCAAGCTTGAGCTTGCTGACTGGAAAGGAAACGATGAACATATCTCCACATAAAAAAAGTCTAAAATGCACAGCTGCACATTAATTTTATGCTGTTTATTTGACGCTCCATAGGATGGGATACCAATGTACATGTATATTGTGTTACTATGTCTGTGTGAAGATTGATTTGAATTACTAAACACTGTACATGGCTATGTTAGTTATCCAATTGTATTACACTATAATGTATATGGTGCTATTATAACTTATGAAAACTCTTTTTTAGTGTTATCAATTAATGTAAATAGTAGTTTGACTAATTACAATAAAATAAAAAGAACTAAAAGCATTTAAGAAGTAAAAGTGTGTCAATCCTGCCTATTGCATAAAGCCGTTTTTTAAGAGTATACCTTAGATGTTTTGGTTTAGAAAAAAGATCCAGATTTCCAAACATACATCATAAATTCTATACTTTAAAAGAATGGTGAATGACCCAATGGTACTTTGATAGAAAAACATTGAAATAACCCTCTGAAGAAAATGACATTCATTGACTCAAGCTCTACCTCACTCTCTCTTTCACTCATTTAAAAAATATATAAAATCTTAAAAAGGGAAAATCAATGTTAGTTTCTTTTTCTTAAACATATTTAATTAAATATCTCAAACAAAATCGGTATTATGACCTCCCTTTTGACTTTTGGTATTGTGAAAAACCAGAGGGTGTTTCACAACCTTGTACCTGGGGATCCAGTACTCAGGTGGCCAAGGAAAGGCCATCCCTTTTGGATCCCGACCCTCAGGGTGGGCAAATGCAGGAGGATCACCTTGGTAGGGGGTCCTCTGGAAGTGGGGGAGAAACATTCAATGGTGAGACATGGTATCCCCCTTTTTCCACAACCCATCGAACCCCTATCCCAGTTTATTTTATGGAAAACTACAGCTCCCATAATTCCTCCCCACTTTATGTTGACAAAAGTACTGAGCAGAGGAAGGTGAGGAATGAGGACAGAAAGATTTCCTCCACTGACTTGCATTGGCCCTGTCCCTGTAATGAGGCTAGGCAGAGTCAGGCACGTACTCCTAACAATGCACACCTGCCACACGTTAACTCTCCCTGTGAGGATGAATGGTGGCGCGCACAGGCGCAAACTGAGCGAGGCTGGGTACGAGAAGGAACCGCTCTTTCGGGGCTGATGCAAACCAGGCTGTGTAAGTTGGAAGGCCAACAGGCTGATCGGCAGTTGCAAGGATCGAGAGAAAGCCAGGTGAGAATTCCACACTTTCAGGAAGCCGTGAGCACTCCGAGACCGAAACCGAGTGAGCGGAGGAAAGAAACCTTCAAGTTGCCAGAAAGCGGCCTCCGACCCGCTTGGGTGACTGGCAGAGTTGGGGAGGAGCAGAGGAGGAGTTGGTAGCGGTCTTAACTGATGCACTAATAAGATGAAAGAAAACCAATTAACACGACCAGTGAGTTATCGAGGGCAACACAAGTCAGGTTTGTGTTAAAAGCAAAAGTAATTATAATCTGAAAGTTGAAGGTTCGCGTGTGCCGGTAAAACATAAATGGAAAGGACAAGTGTTGAATTGTAAAAGGAAAGGAAAAGGATACAAAGTAACAGAGTGGTCCTGCGAGGAAAAGTCGCACATTCGAAAGTATCTGCAAAATGTTATGAGAGTTGAAAGATATAGCGGGAACCTAAGGATATAAAGTTAAATAAGAGGAAAGTGATATATGTGAACTCTGTATATGCCAAGAGGGCAAAGTATATTAACTGTGGGAAAAGGCCAAGAGGGCAAAATAAGAACTACAAGTACCAAGAGGTATTGGTAATAAAAACTACAAGTACCAAGAGGTATTGGTGAAAAAGGAAAGTACCAAGAAGCATTTGTGTAGAAGATGAGGAAGATTGTGAATTGAAAAATTGTTGAAAGAGAGGTCGAAGTGGTCATGCAGAGGTCTATGTAAAATCATTGCAGTTTCTAAAGTCTTCGACAGGGAAAAGATACCTAAGACAAAATGTGGGGAAGGGAACCCCCACGAAAGAGAGACAGGCTTGAGCATGGCAAAGGGAAGCCTGTGCAGAAATTGAGTAAGTGAATGTGAACAGAGTATTGATGACAAGCCTAAGGAAGTGATTGAACTGTCAGAAGTTTGAAGCCCAAGATTGAACTGTTGAAATTGTATCAGTAAGCCAAAGTGTGCAAGACTGATAGAACTGTGCCATCAACCTATCCTTTTTTTTAAAGAAACTCTCTAGACCCCGTGAGGCTGAACGTGGGGAAGGGAGTTGTTAATGAAGCCATTTTGACATTTCTTTTGAGACACTATTTTCCTTTTGCATTCCCTTAACACATTTGTCATTTTGAGAAGAAGGGCAAGGTTAGGTTTCTTAGTATAGGCCTTTTTATTTTGACTAGACTGACTTGGACGTGTTTGTTATTTGTTTAATGGTGGAGACTACTCCCATTCTAGAGTTAGGGCCAGTTAGGAATTCTACCAACCCAAGTAAAATATTAAATAAAGGTTTCGGAAACTTGTATCCATTGTGTCTGTGTCTACTACTCGATACCATGCCTTCCTTACAGTATCTAAATTCATATTCAATTGTGGTCTTTTCCCATAGATATAAGGAAGCAAAACGTGTTTTCCATTTTGATGATTATTGCTGATAGACAAATATGAAAGAGTGGTTATTTCAATGTTACACAGAAATTAATTAACATGTATTTTTGATCTTAAAATACCAATCGGGTCATTCACCTTTTTTGTAAAGTAGGACATTTATGGTAATAAAAATGTAATCTGGCCCTTTTTTGGTTAAAAAAAACAAATTCACTTTCAGCCCGCCACATATGTCCAAGCTGTCTAAGCGTGGGAGACATGTAATTTCATTTAATAATTAAACTATTAATGCTTTCAGAAAACCAGGGCTGTCTGACAAGAAGGGAACAGTCAACCTAACACATTTGTAACTTGGACCCGAGATGAAAAGATGCCATGCAGGGTGAAGAATGCAAACGATAGTCTATCAATCTTATCATACAACATGACATTTATGGCGGCAAAAGTAGAGTAGCAACCGAACAAACTTGTAAATAGTTCAGTAGTGAAAATGCCACGGCCTGATGGAAACAAAAATAATGATCTGTTAATTGTTGATACAGTATCATTGAAGAAAGGAAATGCTTTTGCTCTTTAAGATACAAAGAAAATAATGTTATAATCATGGATTTTTTATAAAATAATGGAGGACATTTCAAGCAAGTGGACCAATGTAAAACTACATTTTTTGTTGTCTCTAAAACAGGGATAATCTAAGCAAATGCATGACTTTGACATTGAATGTTGAGTTATCTTTATGGAGATTAGTGATTTGTAACACGCTGCTGCTCAACGAGTTTGAAACTGGTTTCTGACATGTTTTTAATTAAGATGAATGATTAAGAAATAGCCTATGGGTTCTATGAACACAGTTATTTGAAACATAGGTTTCTTTAAGTAAATGCATTAAAGTAGGATAACAGTATTTCCTTTGTATCTTGAAAGTGCAAAACTATTTCATGTGTTCAATTATACCATATGTGGAATGGTGCAGGTGAAGTTTGCAGACATTTGTATGCAGCTATAGATACGAATTGATTTATTAGTCACCAACAACTCTAGTAAGATCTCATCTGCCCTTACTTCACAATAATTGTTAATATATTGTAACCCCCAAATTGAACAAGAAGAAAACATTGTTAATAACCTAAATGCTATGATATCATGGTGGATGGAAGAAGGGGTGTTGGTTAATATATTATTACAGGGGATTTTAATTGTACTTGCCCAGACACAGGAAAATAATTCTACTTTATAACGGAAACCGGTGAAAGGAAAGGCCTGAAAAAGAAAATTCAGTTCAATAAAACAGAAATAACTAGGAGGAACTTTCTGACCATGTACAATGCAGCGCATCTGATTTAGCGCGATTGTTCTGACCATTTTTACTATGGTATATGCAATTTAGGAGGAATGTTCTGCTGTCTAAAGCCTCACCATGTGCAGATGCCCGGCTTATGATTTAGGAGGCTAGCCCTACTGAATAAAGCCTTGCCTTGTTTGGTGCAGGGCATTGAGAAAAGAAGCTCGAAATGAGGTAAGGCTCAGAGAATGGAATAGGCTGAGCAGGACAAGAGGTCAGCTGAGATGCAAAAGAAGGAGTCGGATCATTGAGTGGAGTAGTGAGCTTAGAATAAGGTATTGAGGGGCAGTGAATTGTGCATCTAAATCAGTGAATATGGCAGTGTGATCAGTGACTTGCGCAGTCCGAACAGTGAATGGGGCAAGCAGAGCAGTGAACAGTGATTGTGACAATGGGCAGTGAAAGAGGCGGGTGGTGAGGGACAAGGAGCTGCAAAGTGACAACTGGAAGCTTGTGATGATGGACGAGGACCCTTGAAAGGAAGCCTTAATTCAGTTTCGGTACCAAAAGGCCTTTTTGGAGAAGGAATACAGCACATTTCAATTGAAGAATGAAGCTGGCATGTCACAGTGGGGGGTACTTGGGAAGATGGTCTTTACGCGAAACCACCCACCCCCAAATACAAGAGATTACCAACAGTGATGTATTAGGAGGAAGAAGGCCCCAGACCTGTCAGCCGGGCAACTGGAAGCCATTGATAAGAGACACAGCACTCAGGTGCCAGGGTTGGTTTTGTGTGGGCTTTCCAATGGTCAGACTTAACGATCTGGTGAAGAAGAACACATGCAGACCCTCTGAGTCGGCAGGATACAGAAGGGAAACAAGGTTACAAGATCTCTGCATGGTGTGACTCTGATGTTGAGGCATCAAGCACAGAAGCATGGAGAAAACAAAGTTGATCATTTGGCGCAGGTCTCTCAGACTCTGCTCAAGACTTTGGAACTGCAGGAAGAACAAAGGATACCCCTCCAAGGAAAAATGTGCTGTAAGTCATGCCTAACGAATCATGGGTGGGGACAGCCCCTGGAGGCTTTATAAAAATTGCTATAAGTCTTCGGAAGGGAGGAGGGTGGGTCTCCCACTATGGGCTCACAGGTCTTTCTGTCCAGCAGGTTCAAGGGAGTATACAAGAACCTGCAGTGGCAAGTGAACTAACTGTTCCGGCCAGCTCAAGGAGAGGAATTACCTGAAACAGGTTTCCTTTGGTCATGTACAGAGCTCTGCCGTGGGACGAATTGGTAGTAAGCAGCGCAGCATCCAGCAGCAGTCCCCAGCATGGCCTCACTGCTACTTCGGGATCAGGTCCAGCGGTCAACTGAAGAAAGTGCAATTATTTTTTTAGGTGCCAACAGCAAAGTTGTTGTCACCTCTTCTCATGTAATAATTTTGTCCCATGGATTTGAAAGCTTCCATCAGTGTGAAGGGTCTGTATCCTCATCGCATTGTCTGCCGTTATGTTCATTGAGGCTTAGAGGTATGTTTTGTGATTTTTGTTTTTTATTGGAGTAGCACCTCAAAATGTCTCCAGTGGTAGCTTGCGGTCTGTTATTTTGTAGGCTAATTTGAAAATGTATAGTCGATTGCGCTGTGGTTGTGTTAAATGGGAGCTCACCAGAAATTCCCAACTGGAAGCGTACTGGGATTGTCAAGCTTACTAGCAATGGCAAACTGGGAAGGTCAATAAACTGGAAATGTTGAACTAGGATCTTACTGTGAAGATTACCTGGAATATCTGTGGGCTGTGAGCGCTTTAAAAATGCAAAATAAATAAACAAATAAATAATGCTGTGCTTCCCAGCTTCAAATACACATACATTAAAAAAAGAATATTTATTTATTCAACATTTTTGGCACCTCAATTGTAAATATGTTTCCAGGTTGGAGAATGTATGGTGGTCACTGCGTAAACTGAAACCTGAACAAGATGACCCCTCACTCACCACACCCGAGTGTTTAATTTGTGGGGGCATTTGCCAGGGCTCAGCCCCGGCACTTATTTCTGAGCCCCGGCACTTATTTCTGAGCCCCGGCACTTATTGTCTCTGACTCAGTTTGATTCTGGTGTTTCAGCAACTTTATTATTTTAACTGCCAGTCACATAATAAACACGTATAGAATCAGAGGAAAACGTAAATGATGATTGTGTTTAAAGACACATGTAAAAAAAAAAATCTCAAGCCAAGATACGAGTATGTAATTGTAAGTGTAACACTTTGTGTACGAGCCGATAGAAATAAAATATCATATCTGTTGATTGGTATTTGTAAATCACACAGCTGCCATAGTGCATCCATCAACCAACCACATTAAGAAAGTGGGAGTTGCAACTTTAACCCCATATATGTTGACAGCATGGGGAGCAGCCATGGGTGGTGGCAACAGTGGGCGGGGAGCTGTCCAGCCTGGCATGTCATAGGCGTGTCAGAAAATATTTGCGCCCCGGCACTTTTTTTTTTTTTTTTTACAATTTAAGCACTACTAGACCACCACTGATGCTGCGGTTCCCAGGGAAAATGTTTTCCATCTGCAACACTGCACAAAGAAAACTTTTTAAAAACACAAAAAGTATTTGCGTTGTCCATTTTGTTTGAAAGATTCTTTGGATGACAACCACTCGCGTTTCACTGGTGCTCTATAATGACTGGAGAGAGGTGGAGCCAAGAGCCCGCTGGGGGGGCGGGGAATCAGGAGGGAGGCGTGGCTTAAAGAGATGGAGCCTGCCGTAAGTGCAGGGAATGGCCTGTGGGAGTCGAGCCTGCGAAAAGGGAGGAAATAGCTCCAGGGCAGGGAACACATATTCACAAGGTGCAAATGGAAGAGTATCGGGGTACATCAAAAACAGATGGCGGAAGCAGCCAGCGTTTTCTTATGGGTAGAAGAGGAGGAAGTGGTTATAGTCCCTCCACTCCCAGCTGTAGCAGATACGAGAACAGGACGAGACAGCGATCTGCGCAGCAGCATCCCTCTATATGGTCAAGTTATGAAAACCAGATTTACAACTCAGGTTGTCAGGGTTCCACGGACAGCAACTTAAGCAACGAACCAAGAGTAGGTCAGATTCATAGATAGAAAGCACTAGTGCGTTGCATATGTTAACTACAACTCCCCCGGATGCACGTGTCCCCCTTAATAGTATCGTGTATATGCGTCTCACGCCCCCTTCCTCCTTTCGTTGCGGTCGCGCAGGCAGCTCTGCCTGTGTTTATTCAGGGTCTCAACACACTCCACTGGCGGGGTGCCTGTGGCCAAGGGCGGGGAGCTTTCGGGGTGGGGGGCGTGCATATGCCTGCGTGTGTCCGTCTGTGGGATGTTCAAAGGAAGGGAGTTGGGTTTCATATTATTATGAAACAAAACATGTTTACTGAAAGCCCCGCGTGATTATTTAGTTTGTGGCTTCTTATACAAAGGGTTAACACGGTTATTGGCAAATGTAGAGTTTTCAAGAGAGTCGCTACGCAGCACCGTCGCTCCTTACCTGAGATAACTGTCCTTCCTGCATCTTCCTTGAAACGCCTCCTACGCAGCAGAGATTGTGTTGAGTTGTTCAGTTCTCGCTGGAATCCCGCTCAGCAGCCTATTGGAATCAGTATTTCGCACTCCGTCGACACACAAACACACCCCCTTGGGTGACTCCTACCGTAGCTGGCTGGTGCTGTAAACATGCAGTTAGACCTCATGCGCAGGAAACAGCTGTAGTAGCACTGACAGATTGGATGCTTCCAAATTATTCAGCATGTGTTCCGTTGCACCCCATCTGCCAGAGCGGGGAATAACAGTCACATCCGAGAGAAGGAACCCGAGGCGGCTCACGTACACCTGACCACCGGGGCGCTACGTTGGGCAACTCTGCTGAGGGCTGTGGCTATAGGCAGCGCCACGAGCTCGCAGCGGCCTTCTGGGAGTTGCAGTCTTGGGCAGCATGTGACTCGAGAACGTAAACAACTCCCTCTGCAGTACTGGGAGGCTGTCTTGTGGATTATTTGTGACGCAGGTTGTTATAACGTATCACCCTTATTAAGTAAATACGTGCGCTTCGAAAACTCGTTGCTGGAAATATGGCAATTTTCACTAGTTTTAGGTCTGGCTGAAGATATCTTTAGGTCTCTACTGGAGCTACAGCATTGTTCATAAAACAAGGATTGTCAAAAGCAACAGATTTGGCATTATAAATTGCCACTTTTATTCTCATGGGTAGTTGACCACTTATTACACCAAATATATTTGCATATCTCCATCCTGTACCCTTGCATTCCCCCAGGCATCCCGAGACTGATGGAGACAGCTGTTTCTTTGTTTTTGTAAAAGGCTGCAGGTTTATTATCACAAATCACTCTTCAAAGCACTACATGATTGTCATCACAGCAAAACACTGCAGAATTGCTCTCCAGGTGCGGCGACCAGCCAACTGCCTCATCTATACCTTGCTTCCCTCATTTTCCATCCAACTCTGCTCTAGGCCAAAGCTCCCCAAACGCCATTGTCTGCGCTCCACCTACCCTTGCAGGGGATCCTGGGCTATAGGAGTGCCGTTTCTGCCGGGGAAGCCAAGCCCTCTTAGGTACCTCCAGCGCCCTTGCCCCTAGACCTCAGAGGAGCGCTGATCCCGGGAGGAGCAAAAACACCTCCCACTTACCCAAGCTCATTTGTAGTTCTTACAGAGCCACTGGTCGCTTAAAAACTGCCCCACCGTTCTGGGACTGTAACAGTGGCACCCTCTTCCTTACATTCCTCGCTGTCTCCTTCCTTTTGTAGGGTGGGTGGGAGGGAAAACTGTTCAGGCTCCTTGCAGCAAACAGATGGCGCTGCTTGCCGGGTGTGGCTACTTATACCTCTGGCATTTCCTGTGGTCCCCCCTTTATCCTTTGTTCCCATTTTCGGGGGCTTGCTGCCCTTTTCCCGGGCATCACAGCCCCTTCTCTTTTTGCGGGCGTGTGGCCCGATTTCACAGGCATCCTCCCGCCTCCCGCTACCCAAAGAGGGAGGGGGACATGGCCGTTATCTGTGTACCTCCTTGAGGTCTCCCCGTCGTCATTGCCATAACCTGGGCACTTGTCCACTTATAGACCAAACATATTTGCATATCTCCATCCTGTATCCTTGCATTCCCCGAGCTAGCCCAAGACTGATGGAGACAGTTGTTTCTTTGTTGGCGTAAAAGGCTGCAGGTTTATTATCACAAATCACTCTTCAAAACACTACATGCTTGTCATTAAAGCAAAACACTCTTTGCGGAATTGTTCTACAGGTGCAGCGACCAGCCAACTGCCTCGTCTCTACCTTGCTTCCCTCATTTTCCAACCACCTCTGCT
The DNA here is from genome assembly GCF_040938575.1 of Ambystoma mexicanum. Classification (NCBI taxonomy): domain Eukaryota; kingdom Metazoa; phylum Chordata; class Amphibia; order Caudata; family Ambystomatidae; genus Ambystoma; species Ambystoma mexicanum. The sequence goes on from NC_090923.1 coordinate 1,421,860,285, forward strand.
CTAGGCCAAAGCTCCCCCAACCACCATTGTCTGCGCTCCACCTGCCCTTGCAGGGGATCCTAGGCTGGAGGAGTGCCGTTTCTGCCGGGGGAAGCCGAGCCCTCTTAGATACCTCCAGCACCCCTGCCGCTAGGCCTCAGAGGAGCGCTGATCCCGGGAGGCGTGAAAACGCCTCCCGCTTTCCCAACCTAATTTTTAGTTCTTACAGTGGCACTGGAGGTTTACACACCGCCACGCCACTGATGGGTCCACGCCCATCTGTGGCTCCCCCTCACAGTTCCAGCAGTTTTGTGCACAGGTTCCAGAAAAACAGATGCATGCGAGCCTTTGACAAATGCACCCCATCCCCTTCGTAATACTCGGGTGACTTTAGGTTGATCAGGCCATGCCTGACCTGAGAGAAGCCCCTGCCCACCTCCGCCCATACTCCCTCTCCACTAGCACCCTCACCCGACCCATCAGCTCCCAGCCCACTGCCTAACCCACAGCCGTCTGCTCCCCTACCCCTAGTTGCCCTTCTGTGTATATCCATCCTACTCTTCCTGGCCCTTTTGTTCCATACCTCCCCTCTCCCTGCTCACGGGCTGCAAGCCACTACTGCTGTGAGGGCCCCGTCCGAAGCCGCTCTGCGTTGTGGTCTCCCCTCCCTGAGCCCATTCCCACCTGTAACCTCTTGCACTGCTCCTTGAAGCTGAGCTTTTGATGCCCTGCTAATAATGCTAAGCGCCTCCCGCAATGACTGAGCGCCCACCAAACCGCATGACCTGGCAACCTGTACTGCCATCCTGCACTGCCATCCTGCTCCACTAACGAAAACGGATCAATTAATGACACCGACTCCTGCAGCACCCCAAAATAGTCTTCCTCCCGAGCCTGGTTGTATAGATCTCCCTGCTAAGGACTTATTTCTATAGTATATGTATTGTAAGAAATACCAAAAAAAAAAACCTTATTAAGTATAGCTGTATATATATTCTTTATTAATCATGTTATATATCCCTTCTGGTAGTCAGGGGCCACCCCGCCCCCTTCACCAAGTAGAAAGCTCCTAACGATCTCCCTCCTGACTGAGATAACCTATTTCCTGCAATATGTACTCAATATTGCATACCTAAATTCCTTTCAAAAGTTCACTTAATTATAAACTTCTTCTCCAAACCCTACCCGACGCTGACATGTAGTTCTCACTTAATGATATGCGTGGCTGGCAAGCAGCTCTCGCTTAATCCTGTGCGTGTCACTCACTGAGACCGCACACCACACTGCCCCCAAGTGGCCACAACCAGCACTGCATTGCATATAAGTGCGTGCGAGCAGAGGTGGCTCCCCACCCTTCTAAGGCTGCCTGACGTGTTCCCTCACGAGCTACCAATTAACTGGTGGCGGTAAAATGACACCCTGTCCCCCCACCCCAATAAAGAGGGAACCCGGGCGGCGTGAGCCACGCCTTCCCACTCCTTATCTAAACGGCTGACATCCGGCCCGGCAGGAGCAGGCACGGCAGCACAAAAGTGACAGAAAAGGAGATGAAGGAAGGACTAGACCACCGGAGCAACGTGATCAAAATTCACCCTTTCAGGTAAGTGCACACATGCTTTATTTACAGCACCGCTTTAAAATAAAATCTTTGGTAATATAATTCCACTTTTATTTTGTTTTTTTAACCCGCCCACCACAGCCACCAGTGCCCTCCCCCCAATTCCTCAAAAAACCTACCGACCGACACTAATCTTCCCCCAACACAGGCCCATGGCAGAGAAGGCCCAGGAGCAGCACCTGGACATACGCTATGTCTCCAACCGTCGCTTGTTCCCGAACCTTCCCTGCACCCATATATACTGCAGGAACGGTGCTCTATGCGCAGGCCAGCTCCTTGGCCTGTGCAGCAGCCAAAACAACCCAGGGGGAACAACGCTCAAAATATCAACAATCAAGAGATATCTTAGAATTTGGACCATAAGGTTTTCAATTTCGAATTGGTCTGTATAAATAGATTTGTATTCACGTTTGTTATTCACCACCAATGATGTCATCACATGACAGCGTCACTAGTGACGTGGTATAAACAGCAGCCATTTTGGACCACAAGTAAACCGCATGGAGAGAAGATGGGGATAGAGGCACTACTACAACACTCCAGTGGGTAAATTGTCCTCCTCATTAAACAGACTAACTGATATGGGCATACATTTATCCATCTAAAACACAGATTTAACCATGAAAGAATGATAACCCTTTTTTTCCCGAATACTTTTTTTCCTAATAGATTAGTGGGACACATGAATCCAGTGGATTTCTATCTAATAAGACTTCAATTTTGACCAAGTTGGGCAACAGGGCCATCTATCATTAAGTGGGAACGTGAATATAAATCTATACCCACGTGAATTTGCCTGACCGCATCATACTGTCTTTTTAAATTCTTAATGGTACAAGATTTTAAACACACTTGTCTATACCTATCCCTATAGAGTTGAAGTCCAGACTAAAAGTGGAATTCACACAATAATCTTTCGAAAATTCTTTTTGGAAATAGAAAGTCTTAGTTAAGCACTACCTTTGAGTAAAAAATCCTATAAATCAACTAAAATAGGGCAATCCTCATGATCTCATATCATTTTGTTATAGCAAAAGGACTGTGGTTTGTGAAAACGTACCCGAAGCACGCACATGGCCTAAACTAGCCAGGTGAATAATACTTGATTTCGTAGAAGAGTAGACATATGTTCTAGAACGTTTGAAGATTGACAACTAGAAATATTGATTATTCTATCCTAATTTATTCTTTAGATATTACTTAAAACTTGCTGAAGATATATGAAAAACGTAATCAGCTCCCGAAGAAGGGAATCTCCCGAAACACGTAGAGCTAATTTTATGTTTGAATTGTTTCATCCTTAAGATGTATTATTAAAAATTGTTATGATTTCTTGAACATTTTGCCTTAAAGACTAACTCACTAAGAATATTTATTAACAATTCTGGTAAATTACGAGCATTGAATTCTTGACTTTCCTTGCAGACAGTACTATAGGTGTGCAGGGACGGGGTGTCCATCAACATAGGACACTTTGTTTTTGATGTTAAGACCACTTACTTGTGTCAGTCATATTGTTCTCCCCAGCAGCCTAAGTCATTCTAGAAACCCACATGTATTCATTCAAAGTTAACTTAAAACAGAGGTGGGCAGCTTAACCAATTGATAACCTACATTGATATCCTGGCCATTGAAGATTTCCCAGTTATAGTGGTCAAAATGTGTTTAAAACAACACTTTCACAGATGGTGCACTGAGCATAAAATTGATGATCCGCAACAGGATGCTCATGAATGTTTGGAAATATCCTATAGAGATAAATCATTACGTTCAATATGCTACATGTTGAGCCCTAAACAGCTTGTACAAATATGATGCGCCTAATACAGCCGTTACCCCAGCTAAGGGTTTGGAAAGGGGCAGAACAATGTGTGTCTAAAATGTTGTGGGCTATACAAGTGGCGAATAACCCTTACATAAAAACAAAGACTGAAAAGATCAAAAACCAACCTAACGCTCTCAAATCCAGACATTAGAACAAGGAGGAGGACTCTCTAAAACTCAAGATTGGCCCTGAAAGAAAGAGTAGAAATAAAATTAAAAAAATATTATGGGTAAAGACGAACTAAGGAGAGAAGAGACCAGAGGAGTTAAACCTTCACCACTGATATGCTTCTCATGTAGAGAGACAGGTCATTTGGACCAGCCTTTTCCCAAAAATGGAGGAAACTATGGAAATAGGATGCCTAAAAGCAGAGGTATGGGAAGAACAAGAGGAAGACCTTGAAACCATTAGCATATGTTTATGCCCATCCTCAGCCAATATTACCTATGAGAGAGGCGGTGAAGGCATTAATTGACTCTGGCAGTAAACAGACAACCATAAGCGCCGATTTGGTCACTTCAGCAGATCTAGAAAATGCGACTATGGTTAGAGATACCTGTGTAAACGGAGAAAACGAGATATATCCCAGAGTACCCGTATACACTGATATCAGAGGGGAATCACAGCTAGAATCCTCAGCCACCTTTCATTAACAACTTCCAACTCCACCCAGAGAATTTATGCCACAAGACCAATAGCAATCTGATTTCTAGTCACAGACCTCTCTGGTATGGGAATGGCCAGAAACAGACCCTCACAAACATGTCATTTGTATAAAAGCCCCTCGATCCCAATTCATGGTCTATTTACGGGGGACTAACGTCAACATCCAGCCCCTACCACCACAACCGAAAAGAAACCCCATGAATATGCAAGAGCTCCTAGATAAAAAGTTCCCTTGTTCTCACCAAGGCTCTCAAACTGGAGGACTTTACAGTAGAACAAACCTATCCACCTCGCATAGGGGAGGGTGTGTGAGAAACCAAAGGGTGTCTCACCCGATAGCCCTCTGGGACTTGTTATCCAGGTGGTCACGACACGGCCATCGCTTTTGGATCCAGTTCCTGGGGTGGACCAGTGCGGTAGGATCACCTGGGTGAGGGATCTTCAGGGAGTGGGGGCGAGGCAACCGATGGAGAGACGCGGTATTCCCACCTTTCCTATAAACATGACCCGTTCTATTTTATAGAATAATCCAATGTCCCAACTCCCTCGCCCCCTTCTACACAAATAGTGGCCCGCGGAAGAGGGTGATTGGGAGTAAAGAGGCTAACCCTTACATATTTCATTGAACATGTCCTGCTAATCGGATCAGGCAAAGTAAGGCACTTGACTTTAAGTGCATACATCTGATACCAATTAGCTCTCTTCACACAGATAAAAGGCGGAACATATTGACACACTCTGAGCAAGGTGGAACACGAGCAAGAGCAGAAATTCCGGGGCTAAGGCAGACCTACTGGAGCAGAGTGACAGACCAAGGGACAAGAGCAAAGGGTAGAGAACCCCAGGAGTTCCCTGCAGGAGGTCGTTACCTCCAAAAGGCAGCAAAAGACATGTTGAGAAGGCCAAATCCCAGACAAGAAGGCAGCATTGTGTTTCAAGGACGCCAGTGTTTTGCTTTGAAAGGTCCGAACCTGACTGAGGGAGACCTACGTGAACATTTTGTTTTGAAAGGTCCGAGCTCGACTGAGGGAGACTGGTGTGAACTTTTTCTTGAACTGTGTTTTAAAAGCTGAAAAGAAAGACTTTAACGTGGATGGCTAGGCGGCTTCGATCCACGTTTTGAACTGCCTTTGTTTTGAGAACCTGAGCCAGACTTTGTCATCCTGTCTACGAGGACCGCCTTACTCTGTGCTGTTTAACATGGGGAGGAGAGCTGACTCAGCCACATTTATTCTTTATATTCTAACACTGATTTTCCTTTGCATACATATTCTCCTTTACACGCTTGTTTGTACAAGAGATAGGGCAGGCATTAGGTATTGTTAGTGTAGGCCATTTTGATTTGACGGACTCAACTAGGACTCTTATATTTATTATTTGATGGTAAAGACTACTTCCATCCTAGCCATAGGGCAAGTAGGGGTTTTTCTAAACCCTGGATATTGTGTAAAGGTTTTACAAATTGTACCTTTTGTTTCAGTGTCATACTTGTGATACCATGCCTCCCTTACACGTGCATAATCTTTATGAAGTCTGCATTGTGTGCATCAAGGAAAGAGATGTTGTAAAAATAGCAAGGGAAACAGTTAGGTCTTTATTTATAAACAGGAACAAGCTCTGCTGTCTGCCACAATTATAAAAAGGACCAATTTATTTATTTATTTTTTATTATTTTGATTTAATTGTACAACAATTTTTACAAAAGGAAGAGAAGTATCCAGAATTAAATTTCCAAAATTGTTAATCTTTCGTCTAAGCAGAAAATGGCCGTAGCAGGTTTGAAAGGAAACAGGCTTTATCCTCCCCTAGTTTCATATGTTCAGTGCCTTCAGGGACAAAGATACTCTGATGACACAGAGTTTGTTGTTGCCACTGGTCAACATTACCCAAAGATTATCTATATCGAGGGTGCTGAAGTTCTTCAAGGGGTCCTCTAGGAATCTGTGTCTTTCCGTTACCAGACCTGTACACACACACTGTAAAAGGAACAATTGCTTTTAATATAATCAAACATTTTAAGCAAATTTTGAAATTTCTGAGGGTATTGACATGAATTGGGGGAATTTGTCCCTTCTCCCCAAGGGGCAGCACCCTCACCCCTGTTAGGCTAGGCAGGTGAGCCCGCTCCGCAATACCCTCCATAGGGGTTGAGGCAAGTGGGACCTCACCGGGAGAGGCTCCCTGTTTAGGGAAAAAGGACTCCCGGTCCTGTGAGGAACACCATAAACCTGTAAACATGATGGCATACATGGGATGCTCTCAAATATCTGAAACCGTTTTACTGCAAAACTGGGATGAAGAAACTCTACAGAGATGTCCTCATGTAATTGAAAAGGAATATGTCCCTTTAAATAGTTAACCCATCTACTGAAATGAGTATGCTGATTAACGTAGATGCTAGGACCCACAGTGAGAAAAGAGAGAGAGGAACTGAGACATCGACCCAGGGAGCTCCCTTAGCCATACAACACCCGAAGAAAGCAGGGATCAGCGAACCAACAAGTTTTGAACTTGCTCAAGTCTAGTGAACAGAAGGCCAGTGTGACGGCATAGCTGCAGCCCAAGAAACCAGTTTGACGATGTCATCGCAAATGTGAAGTCCCAGCAGACCCGTTCTCCTAACCGCTACCAGGGAGCAGAGAAGAGACGAGAAACCAGGTGGAAAGGCGACACCGTGAGAAAGCCAATGCGAGCGAAAGAAAGGCACTGGCAACCAAAGCTAAGAGAAAAGGATTCTGATGAACCTGACTTCGGAAGACGTACCCTGTCGGAGAAGAAGGTAACAGAGAGTATGGGAGTAGCAGGCGGCCTCAAGAGGAGAATCAGTATATCGAAGAGCCACGTCATCTCAGTACTAATTTTGACAGGAAGTTAATCCAGAAACAATGTGAGATAAAGACTGATAACATGAAAGAACAAGCTATTGGGACCTGAACAAAGGAAGAGGCAGTTCAGAGATCACAATTCCCTGGAAGAAGGGAAAATAGTTTAATGTAAACATAAAGTCTACTAACAGGAACGAGCAAACGATTGAAAAGATAAACAATTACGACTGAGGAGCCATTGATAATAACACTCTGGAAAAAGGCACGAACAGTGCAGGAGATGCAAGGTCAGATAGACCTAAGTGAGTTGAACAGTAATACTCTAAGAGGGGTTGACAGCCCACACCATAAGTGAATCATAGAATGCAGTGAGAAACCCAAACAAGAGGCTAAATGGTGTAATAAAACCATAATAAAACGTTTTAAAGCAAGGATATTCACAAGCTCCATTGAATAAATATAGAGACTAATCAAAGAAGTAACAAGAGGATATTTAAGGGTCCTGTATTGATTTATAGACTGATACTAGATGTATCCCAAGGAGAAGGGAGTCATTCTCCACATCTAAGTTAGTTTACATAGTGGTAAGGTCAACTAGGGTAGTTTTGGACAGGGGACTTCATTATTTGGACTTCCATGACTGACTGACAAGCACCTTATTTAGTAATAGTGTTTAGATAGGGACCACCCATAGTGATAGGGAAGCCTAGGCCATATATGTCCTATTTTAATAAACCATCCTAAATCATATCACATAGTATGTGTCTTTCTTCTGACCTGCCACGGTATTATGATGGGACACAGGGCCTCCCCTTTTCGTTGGGTGCAAATTGACTGAAAGACCTCCTTAAGTGTAAAGGCTGTTTCTTCCCTCCTATTATCACTGATTGTGGGCACACATTTGATTACCATATATACAGGATCTTCTTCTGATTTATAACGGTGTGTAAATGATGAGGGCTGGGAGGATAGCTCAGGCGCAACGTGTCTGTCTTGGAAGCAGGACTACAAAGCTCAACACAGGTTCGCGTGCCGGTCCCACACTTAGAGACTGGTCTCTGGTATTGAGCGTGTTATAAAAGATTAATTAATTAATGATTATACCATTTTGATACTTTTATGCCCCACTCAAGGCACTTCGGTGCACCTGAATGACTGGAAGATTATTATCTTCCAGAAAGGTCTTTGGTCATTCTTCTGCACTGCTTTTTTTATTTAAAGAGACTGCCACAGATTAGTTTAAATTCTCTTTTTTCTTGCCTTGACCCTCTTATAATATTTCTTTGCATTGCTTATTTCACTAGTGCACCCGCAAGCCTGCTTTATTGACATAAGCAGGATGGATTTTGCTTGCCTATATTCTATGTTGAACCAACCCTTTTTATCTAACCTGAACCACCATGGCACTACTACCACTGTTCGTGGAACATATGGCTCCTGCACTAGCAATACATTATCTATAGGTAGAGAGAATATCCATTGGAGCATTCTCCTCCGTTAAGAGGATCTCTATGTCATGAAAAGCTCTATAGAGCACATCTGAGTTATCGGCCTCAGATTCTACTTCATTCCATCTCACAGATGTTCAACGTGTTATTGTATTGTGATTTTGTGACCCCTACCACCAGAGCCTTGCCTCCAGCCCCAGGGAGTGCCTATGAAATACCCAAATGGGGGCTCCGGTAGGTGTAGGGGTAGGGAAAAGCATGTACCTGTCACTGTACAACAGAGATGAGAGCAGGCAACAACCCCTGCATTAGACGGCTGCTCACAATTGTCAACACATGAGACGTTTACCAATGTCGCATATATTTATATTGATAGTCCACTGCTCACACCATCCATTAACCCTTGATGTGTATTAAAAAGATATGTACCTTGTATAACACATCAATACACAGTAGTTTAAATAGACGCCTCACACGTAATATGCACGCTTAAACTCATCTGATAACACCAAGTAATGAACACACAAAGAATGTGTCTTACACTCTCATGTAAAAAATAAATCTTTTAATTATGAGAAATGTGTAATAAAGAAACATCATAATTATTATCATCAGTATACACTACACCCTTAAAATGCAATAAACCATTAATGGAAAAGCTGGAACATTGCCATTTGCCTCTACCTCAAATCAAGATTAAGACTGATTAATCTTCTCCAATAAATCAAAGTCACCTGCCTCACCTCACCAGGTCGTGATAGGCAACCTCACAGAATATGCTGGGCTATCTAGCACCTGCCTCACCAAAACGTGATAGGCAATGGGAGAAACCTGAAGGTGTTTGCCTAGCTAGTCCTCAGTGATCTGTCATCCAAGTGGCCAGGACACGACCATCGCTATTGGATCCAGTTCCTGGGGGTGGACAATTGAGGGAGGATCACCTGTATGGAGTGTGCTAGGGGAGTGGGAGTGAGACACTGATGGGTGAGACAGGGTATCTCCCTTCTTTTTACACCTTTTCCCTATCCTCTCACGGAGGACATTCCAAACCACTACCCCCCTTTCTAACTCTAATACCTTCGCACGACACAAAGGACTAACACCAGAGCTGTTTACCTGACATGTCCCAATACAAAGGTCAGGCAAAGTCAGGCAATTGATCAGAATCACTCACACCTCACAGCCCTTTCCCTTTGCCACACAGATAAAAGGTGGAGCCAGAGAGCATAGTACGAACAAGGCGAGCACAGCAGACAGCACAACGAGATGGCTACCACGCATCAGGATTCAAGGAGGTAGCGACGAGAGAAGTGACCTTGCCCTTTTTGTCCCAGATCGGCAGAACCTTTGTGGAAGAGAGCCCAAGACCACGAACAATTGCACAAGTGGCCTGCAGTAGATGTTAACGGTGGACAGGGCAAGCAGAAGCCAGGGAAGCTCCTGTGCCCATGGTACCGCCTTGACTCCCAAGAAGCCAACAGCCAAGCGGTTCATCACAACCAGTTAGTCAAGGGGAGAACCGATAAGAACCGGGCTGTGATGAGTGAGAATCTCAAAGTGGAAAGTTTCAAACCAAAGCTAACAAACTTTGAATGAACTGTTAAAAATGTGGGGAAACCAGCTGCAGAGGAAAAGCTGCACCACGTGGGTGCTAACCCGAGAGACTCTGGTCAAGCCCCATATGAGAGAAACTACAAATACCAGAAGGCCATAGGAGGGCTGGCGAAATAGGTCAAAGTGGTCGTACAAAGGGTCAAGCGAAATCCCTGTACAATTGAAAGACTTTGATCAACAAGCAGTGTGAGGAAAAGGGAAGCAAATCCCACGGTGCAAGTGAGCATTGTGAAACCAAGGGAAAAGTAATCCCACACAAGGCAATAGGGGTCTGAGCCCGACCGAGGGAGATCCAGGTGTAAACTTGTCACCAAAAGTTGATTGATAAAGGAAGTCTGATATATTTTGGAATACAATTCAGAAGGGTCAGCACCCAGAAGAGGGGGACCCTAGGGGTGAACACATCACCCAGCAAACATTGGAAAGGAACTTTCATTTGTTAAAGGAACTTTTGTTTTGTTACTTAAACACGTCAGATCCTCGAAGGCAAAAGACTTTCAAGTGAAACGAGACTTGGCCATCGACCGCCCTGATAACTGAAACCTTGTGGGTTAAAAACTGAACTATTATCTTGTGCTAAAAAAGCCAGAGAGTATGTCCTGAGAGCTTCCCTTGGAACTGTCATCTCGTGCTGTAGAAGCCCGAGACGGTACTGTCCTTCAAGCTCCCATCTTACCCTGTGTCCAAACCGTTGGGAAGGGAGACCAAGGCTACTGCATCCTGCCCTATTAATTGAGAACACTTCTTTCTTTTCTTGAGAACTAGCCCACTCCCGTTTTTGTGTTCGATGTGAGTTTTGGCAATAGGTTTCTTAGTATAGGTGCTTTTTAGTTTGACACAACGCCACTAGGACTGCCTTATATTCATTTGATGGTTGACGCTTGCTCATATCTTAGATTTAGGTTTAGATTTGGCATTTTTACAACCTGCACTGCATACAGCATTTCATTGTTCAATAAACACCCTTGAACTGTGATCACTTGTGTCTGTCTTACTAATTGTCAACATGAGTTCCTCATATATGGTGTCTGGGGTGGGATGTGACTCAATTGAAACAAATTGGGGAACCCTACAATTTCAAAAGCTTATTCAGAGAGCCTCCAAACTTCCATTGCCACCAAGGAATCAATAGGGTTCGATATCTGTAGAAGAAGGGAAGCTATCATTCCCCCGGGGAAAAGAGGAGTGAATCCTACGATTTAGGTTTGATTCCTCCCACGGGCTGTTACATCCTACTAGCCCCAAAATCTGGCTTAGCCTGAAAGTTTGAGAAAGACATTTTAGCAGATGTTATTGACCCAGACTTCCAGGGAGACATAAAGGTTCTCTTATAGAATCATGGCGAAGACCCTTTTGAGGTACGCTGGGGAGACCAAATTGCACAGGGAATTTTGAAGAGAGCTCTGTTCCCTCAATTCAAAGAAAGTGACCCAGATGAAACAGTCAGAGGTAACCTAGGCTTTGGAGAAGCTGATAAATCCCCTACCATCGAAGAAAGGAAAATAGAGAAACCCACCATCTATCCCGACCTAGCCTTTGCCCAGAGAAATGATCCAGCCCTTGCTGAAGCTTTTTTACAAGCCATTCCTGAAGAAGAAGGCAGAGAGAAGGGAAGTCCCCTTTTCCTCTTAAAACTAGGGTTACTTTATAGAAAAGAACCCCCCCTCAAGGGTTAATAAAAGCTCAACTGGTAATACCTAAAAGTCAGCGAAAGGTTGTGCTAGAGATCACACATTCCCATCTTACAGGAGGACATTTGGGCCAAGCTAAAACCAAGGTGCATATTAGTGGGAAGTTTTACTGGCCAAGTATCTACTCCGACATTGAAACGCTCATACAAACATGCAAGATATGCCAAAAGACCATCCCGCATGATCCATTACCTTCCCTGCTGAACCCGTTGCTAATTACAGAAGTCCCCTTTTCAAGAATTGGCATGGACATAATAGGACCTTTAGAAACATCTAAATTGGGCACGTATGTCCTGGTGATCGGTGATTATGCATCCTGATACCCCGAGGCATTCCCAATGCGAAATAATACCACTCAGCAAATCTTGAAACATCTTCTAAATTTTTTTATGGCTTGGCTTTTCCAAAGAGATACTGACAGATCAGGGTTCAAACATTATGAGTTAGATTATGGCCCTAAATCAAAGAGGTACTCCATATTATCACCATGCGAGCATCTGTGTACCATCCCCAAACCGATGACCTAGTAGAAATATTCAGTAAGACCTTGAAACTAATTCTATGAAAATTGGTAGACAAAGATGGGAAGGACTGGGACTGAATGATCCCATGGGCACTATTTGCAGTGAGGAAAACCTACCAAGCTTCCACAGGGTTCTCTCCCTTTGAACTACTTTATGGAAGAGAACCAAGGGATGTCCTGGACATGCTCTGGGAAACCTGGGAAGAACGCGAGGAGGCCCCCATTCCAATATCCCAAATCACCATTAGAATGCGATAATCCATGAAATGAGTCCAGGACATAGTTTGTACTCACATGGGAAACGCCCAAAACCAGAAAAAGGCCAGCTATGATAAGAAAGTACATTTACAAGCTTTTTCTATCAGACAGAAAGTACTAGTCCTCTTGCCCACCTCAGAAAACAAACGTGTCTCCAAATGTCACAGACCTTATGAAATAATAGAGAGAATGAGAATGTGCACATATAAAATAGCCCAACCAGACCAAAAAACAGAAAGTCCACTTATACCACATTAACCTCCTAAAAGAGTAGAAAGAAAACCTGTCAGCCACCCATGCCAAAGTGTTAGCCTGCCTGGTTCTCAAAGACATTGATAACTTTGACTTAATTCCACCTGAGTTATCTAGCCAACAACGAGAAGATCTAAAGGACATAATAGTCTCATTCCCTGATGTATCCTCAGGAACTGTGATATATTTCGGAATATAATTGAGAAGGGTCAGCACCCAGAAGAGGGGGATCCAGCGGTGAACCCATCACCCAGCAAACATTGGAAAAGAACTTTAATTTGTCAAAGGAACTTTTGTTGTTTGAACACGTCAGGTCGTCGAAGGCAAGAGACTTTCAAGTAAAACGAGACTTGGCCAACAACGGCCCTGATAACTGAAAGCACAAGAGTTAAAAGCTGAACTATTATCTCTTGCTAAAAATGTCTGCGAGTGTGTCCTGAGAGCTGCCCATGGAATGGTCATCTCATGCTGGAGAAGCCTGAGACTGTACTGTACTTCAAGCTCCCATGTTACCAGGTGTCCAAAACGTGGGGAAGGGAGACTCAGGCTACTGCATCATGACATATTTTTTGAGAACACTACTGTACTTTCTTGCGAACTATCCCACACCCCTGTTTGTATTAGATGTGAGGTTTGGCAATAGGTTTCTTAGTATATGGCGGTTTTATTTTGACACAACGCCACTGGGACTACCTTATATTCATTTGATGGTTGACTCATGCTCCCATCTTAGATTTAGGTTTAGATTAGGCATTTTACCATTGTGCATACATAATTTCATTGTTCAATAGACACCCTTGAACTGTGATCAGTTGTGTCTGTCTTACTTGTCACCATGAGTTCCTCACAGCAATCTCATAGAGGCCTCTACCTCAATCAATAATCAATACCTCAATACTTTTCTCAATGTGATATCAAATGCAGAGTAAATGAGGCCCCTTGTACTCACTAATGTAGAAGGTAGGGAGTTGAAGAGGACTGGGAAAAAAAACTGGATGCCTGTAAAAAAGCCACAATTCAAAATAAAAATAGAAACATTGAAATAAATCCAAAAAGACACCTATCAATGCTCCATGGAATTTTCATCAAAAATGCATACAATTAGAAAAAATATGCTTTAAAAAGAATTAAATGTCTATTGAACTTACTGGTGCTCAGCATATAGCCAATCAAGAATAAGGTGCCTTAGAAGGAAAAAATAAAACTCTTTCCCAAAGCAGCTCAAAAATAATTAGAGATCTGCTCCAAAATAAATTCTGTTCTACTCAAAAAGAAATCAAAATAGCCAGAATCTAGTTTAGGGCTTCAAAAATCCAGGAATATAATTGGGAGTTGGATCAACCCTCCCATCTGGGGAAGCTGCTTTCTTCCAGCCATCTTCGTCTGCCTCCATCTTCCTGCCAGCTCTGTCTGAACAGCAGCCCTTAGGGGGGTTGAACTCACCCTGTTATATACCCCCTGGACAACCTATCCTTCAGTGGCACCTAGGAATTTTGCCAACAATGGATTTTTGGCTGACTGCATTGTCCATGTGTCGAGACGAAGACACGCCTACTGGAGCAGAGCAACAAACCAAGGGACAAAAGCAGTAGGCCGAAAACCCCAAAGCTTCTCTATTGGAGGACAGGCTGCGACGGACGCATGGAGAAGGCCAGATCCCACAAGTGAACATTGCATTGTGTTTCAAGGATCCCAGTGACCCACCAGGGTGAACAGCAGAGTTGTTTTACAGCATAATGTTTACTCTGACTATTCCTTTTGTAGACATTTTTCCTTGTCAAGCCTTTTTGTACAAGAGATAGGGCAGATATTAGGGTTTTTAGCATAGCCATTTTGATTTGACAGACTCCACTAGGACTGAGCTATTTAGTATTGGATGGTCGAGACTACTCCCATCTTAGTTATAGGGCAGAATAGGTGACACTTGTGTATAGGCGCGTTACAAATGCCATATCATATCACAGGCAGATCTAGAAAATACATGTAACACCCCCACCCACCAGGAGGCAGAAACAGGCCATGGAGGCTTCATAAGTATCATGGGAATCTGAGTGTAGAGACAGAAGGGGCGTGCACAACATAGCAGAATACTTATTTGCTAAAGGTATTCACTCAGAATCTTCATTATTCCCTAAACATAAACATGGTATTCTTGAAATGAGCAGCTCTACAGCAGGTACTGGTCAGCAGACAATCCTCAGCCGTTTATGATAGTTGATGAATCAGGGATGATTGGATGTTCACCACGCAAACAGTTCTAAACAATTTAAATCTGTTATTCAGGATACAGTTTTGGTGCATTGACAAGTTCAATTCTGCTTGTCATGACAAAGTAAAATGTGGATCAGGATTAATTCAGCTACAATGATGTAGAGCATAGGTATGAGCCTTGTGCCTGAAGTTCCACGGAAGGCCTAAACCCGTTCAATGGATTGAAGAAAGCAACTGTAGCTTAGTCAGCCTGTAGATGGAGATAAAGCTGGAGCTCCCATTTGTTGGAACACAGATTTCCACCAGGGCTTGAAGCTCCTTTGGCCATTCCGGTAATCTTCCCAGCAGATCTTTGGCCAACTGCAGTACATCTGTTTGATGAGTCGATGAAAGTCACTGTTGTGACAGTACTGTGCATTACCACATTCAGGAGATATGCCAGTCGCAGTGTTAGTTGTAGGAACTTCAGTGGTGATAGCTTCACTTTAGGCCAGTTCAATAGCACTAGCTCAGTCTGCACTGGCGGATATAGAACATAACTGCAACCGTTCACCACGTTTGAAACTGTGATCATGCTGACAATCCCCAACGCAGACCAGAGCATGAAGTATTGAACTGCACAATGTAGGATCCATTCGGTAGTAGTTGAGCTTGGTGGACAGTCATAATATCGAAAAAAAAATGTCGACAGACAAAAATGTCGACAAAAAATGTCGAAAAAAAAAATGTCGACTTTCGTTTTTTTTAATTATATATTTATTTTAGGGGTTCGGGAGTTAAAAAAAAGGGAAAAATTAAAAAAAAAATTAAAAAAGGGGGGTTGGGGGGGAACCCCCCCATTTAAAAAAAAAATACATTGAAAAAAAAAGTCGACATTTTTTTTTCGACATTTTGACTGTCGACATTTTTGTTGTCGACATTATGACTATAAACCGTTGAGCTTTGCTACTGCAGGTCTTTATTTGAATTGCTTTCAGCATGCTCCTGGTTGAGTTTGAATTTTGCTCACATGGGCTGATTTTGAGAATGTCATTGCATCTTATATGGGGTGTTTCCACACAGTTCTTCAGGTTTTCAGGAAATACAGTTACACTATTAGAGTCCCTGCAATTCACGCAGACATAGATATAGGGCACCTCATAGAGAGTTTGTATCCATTGATTCTCTATTTGATGCATGGTGCCCCAGGACTGCAGTTCGTCACACAACTGAGGTGATTCTGCTGGCAAAGGAATATTCAGGATGCCATGCAGTGTCCATGACAAAGAGTCATTGTGCCACACGGATATTCTGTAGAATGTTCTCTTGAGTATACATAGCAAGTGTTGATGGACTCTGAATAGTTTGTCTCTCAGCTTGTCTTGATAGATTCAATTATGTCAGTTGCTCTAGCCATAGTTTGATAGAACAGGCTGGAACACCTGTAGAGAGTGTGTTCAAGAAGTCTGTTATCTTCAGAAATTCAACACGTGCTTGTTGTTCATCCTGTGAAGTTTCCAAGTCCTCTTGGATGATATGCACCATATTCACTAACACATCTCTTTAGCTCGTAGATTCCCTGCTGCAATGCCACAAAGTCGTCATTGGCTGCAAAAATGGCTCATCTTGATCGGTCGTCTAGCCAGTCCTTGAATTTCCAGAAGAATTTTCTTTAAGGTAGATTCAGCTTCTTTTCGCCTCCCTTCTAGCCCTAGCCTTTTCTAGCTGACCTATCCTGTCTAGGATTGCTATCTACCTGACTTTCGCCATATGTCTAATATAATAATAACATTATGTAAAGGTGTTTGCGTTGCTATCAGTTGGCATGCTTTCCCTATGAAAATGGCATAGGTTTGTGAAATACTGTGTGTGACCCAAGCTATGTAAGGTCTCCTACGGTTAAACCTTTGTGTCTTGTATGATATTCATTGCCTCCAAGACTGCAGTCCACTGGAAGGCTGGCGGCATTTGTAATATTTTCATATTTCCCTTCCTTAATTGCTTCTTTGAGCAATTTATTTGTCCACTAGAAGCCACTCTTCTTGGCCTCCCTTTTGGATACGAGGTTAAATGAGTTTGGCCACACATTATAGCAAAAAATTATTTGATTGCTAAAACATAAAATGTGGATGTCTACATGCTACATTCAGTAAGTCTGTTGCTTGCATTTGCCAAGAGTCATCCCCCATGATGTGTCGAGAAGGACTGTCTCTTGTTATGCATTTTATATCACTGTGGTACAGAATGCCTCATCGTAGACCACAGAAAGTGTAAACCACATACACTGACCATCTATAGGAGGAGGGGGGGATATGTATTCATTTTGTGCTCAAAGTTCTTCTTTCACACTGGACTTTGGCCCATAAGGGAAGTGTGTCTTTAACTTTGGTGATGAGTTCATAAGAGGAACAGGACAATGTGTCCAGGGGGTTGTGTCTAACCACTGCACTGGTTTCTACTTATAGAAAAGGAAGGTGTTAAAATATTTAACATAACATACATTGTGTGCCATGCCATCTAGCTATTCTAGATCGTCTTCAAGATCTAACAATGCTCATTGAGCAAACTTCTATCTTGAATCCAACACGGTCCTATAGGTGTCTGGGATGAGTCCCATAGCAGTCAGTAGCCTAGATCAATCTGTCACCAGTTGTGTATTTACCTGACATTGCATATTGGGCTCACAATAGGATTAAACTGGCTTGTCCAGAAGTGTCCTAACTCTAGTGGGTATATGCTTATCTATGTTGAGACTCCCCGAACATCAGCCTGAACTCCCTCTCATGTATTGGGTTTGCAGTGTGTGCTGTGCTAAGGTTGAAATGTTCAACTGTTGCCTGATTACTAGGCTCTTCAGTGGGGTAAAATAAATTGTCCCCAAATCAAATCCGCGAAAAAGGTGAGAAAGCTTATCCACAGCAAAATATCAAACAGGATCAATGTCCCAACATAAAGCCTGAAAGTTTCTGCAAACTTTGGATGGTCAGAAATCTGCATCTTCACTTTTACGGTGGACCTCATGCTTGGCTTTGTTCCTAGCCTTGTTTCTGGCTCTTTTAGTTCCCAGAAAAATAGACATGTTTTCATGTGAAGTGGAGGTTCCTAGAGTTACTGTTAACTTTATATGTTCATCTATGCTTGCCTACTTTTCAGGTTGTCGAACAAAGAGAGTCCTCCGTTGGGGACAGGGGCAAAACCATCTGGAGCTGGCTTAAGGCGGTCAACTGACACTTGCCGAGTACCTTTATCATGAGGCATGGCTGGTATGACTGCTGTTCTTGAGGCTCTATGTTTCAGTACCTTCACAGGAGTTCGGTAGTATGGTCCAAGTGCTTCTTTGTCATGAGTCTTCATGAGCCTTCTTTAGGACTTAATCCACACATTTCAGGATCAGTTTGTGACTTCTCTTTGCCTTGATGCTGTGGTGCTTCTTCAGCATTGATGGAGTTTCTTATGAGATTTATGAAGAGCAGCTGGTCTGGCCTGTGGTAAGAACACACAAGAACCTCTTCCCACCTCCTCGACCATTCCTGACTGCTTGTCTGCTATCCAGTCTTGGTGCGCCTTTAATGACCTGTGTCTCAATGCCAGCAAGACTGAGATCTGTCCTATGGGGACTCCTGTTCCTTCTTTCCTTTCTTCACTCTGGCCACCCTCTATGGGCCCACCCACCACTCCTTCATCTGTAGCCAGAAACCTTGGCGTCATCTTCAACTCATCTCTTTCCTTCCTTCCTCACATTCTGGACCTTGGCAAGAAGGCCCATTTCCAACTCCAGCACCCCAGAGGTACCCTTCCTTTCCTCACTTTTCCCCAGAAACACAATGCCTCTAGACCTCTGGTACTCTCTAGGCTGAACTATTGCAACAGCCTCTTTCCTAATGTACCCGCTTCTTCTCTCCGCTCCCTCCAGCTAATCCAGAATAGGGCTGCAAGACTTATCCTTGGCCTCAAGCCCAGGGGCCACATCTCTCCAGTCTTAAAATCTCTACACTGGCTCCCAGTTGCTGCAAGGATCAAATTGAAATCCCTCTGCATCATCCATAAGGCTGTCTGGGGAGTGGGACCACGCTATCTACAAATTGGCATGAGCTCCCAATGAGGGATGCGTCCGTCGCGATCGTCACCTCCGGCCAGGGCAGCCAAAATGGGGCACCCTTCATCAGATTGCCCTCGACGGCCCACCACAGAAGGTCCCGGGCTACCGAGGGCGCCACCTGAACAGGGTCCGACAGCCTGCCGGAGGACTGAGACCACGGGAGCTTGAGTGCCCACTGCAAAGATCTCATCCGCAGACGAGCCTCTGGCACCAGAAGAATGCAGGATGCCATGAGGCCGAGCAGTCTCAAGAACTCGGACGCTGGGAGAGTCTGGGCAAACCGAAACTTGTGCACCATCTGCTGAATGTGAAGAGCCCTCACCTGAGGAGGAAAACACCGCCCCAGGGACGTGTCGAGCACTGCTCCGATATACTGGAGCCGCTGCGTTGGTGTCAAATGGGACTTCTTTAAATTGAGGGAGAAGCCCAGCCTGTGAAGGGAGTGGCAGGTGACGGACAGATGAACCAGGACTTGCTCGGGAGAGCTCCCCCTGATCAACCAATCGTCCAGGTAGGGGTAGACATGAATCCCCCCTTTCCCGAGATGCGCTGCCACCACCACCATGAGCTTGGTGAAAACCCTCGGGGCGGAGGTCAATCCGAACGGCAGGACCCGAAACTGAAAGTGCAAGTCGCCAACCGCGAACCTCAGGTACTTCTTGTGCTTGGGATGGATTGGCACATGGAAGTAAGCATCCTTGAGGTCGAGAGACACCAACCAGTCCTGAAGTTGAAGGGCCTGGAGGACTTGAGAAAGAGTCACCATCTTGAACTTGTCCTTTCTGAGGAGTTTGGTCAAACCGCGCAAGTCCATGATGGGTCTCAATCCCCCGTCTTTCTTTGAAATAAAAAAATAAGGGGAATACCATCCCTTGTTCCTCTCCGCTACAGGCACCAGTTCTATGGTGCCTTTCTCCAGCAGGGCTTGAATTTCCTGCGCGGAGCAGATCCGGACTCTTCAAAGAGAGGTACCCTGGTGGATTTTCGTGAGGCCTCTGCCGAAAAGGAAGACAGTAGCCGTGGTTTATGATCTCCAGAAACCACACATCCGAAGTAATGGCTTGCCACTCTACAAGATGCTGCGCCAGCCTTCCCCCAACCGGGGAACCATGGGACCTGGCCTCATGACTGAGTGGTAGCGGCTGCGGCGTTGCGTGAGGGCAAAGAGGCAACTGCCCGAGCGGCCTTGGCACCTCGAGTACTTTTGTTTCCACCTCTGGCACTCTTACGGTGGCCTCTTTGACTGCTAGCTCCTCTCGCTTTACTGAAGGACGAGTAATAGCGAAAGGAACCTCCCCTCCATTGCTGTCCCCTAGGACAAAAAGGCAGAGGTTGGCGAACTGCAGCGCCCAACGACTTCGCTGCGGCTTTGGAGGTCTGCAACCTCTCAAGGCTCTCGTCAGCCTTGCTGCCAAAAAGGTGTTCACCATCAAAAGGCATGTTGAGAAGCCGGGACTGCACATCAGGAGCGAACCCAGACTTCCTCAACCACGCAAACCTGTGCATTACAGTGCTCTCCACCATGGACCGGCTGACACAATCCGCCAAGTCCAAACCCGACTGAACGGCCTCATACATGGCATCCTTGCCATCCTGAACCATAGCAAGGAAACCATCCCGTTCGTCCCCTTCGGGAATATGATCAGCCGCTAATGCAACACAGTTCCACAGAGTGTGTGTGAAATGAGACAAGGCACATATGGAGTTGCCCGCCTGAAGCGCCATACCCCCAGAAGAAAACACTTTCTTTGCCCAGCCGTCAAAACGTTTGTCGTCCCTATCCAGAGGGATGGTAGGATACGACGCCTGCTTTGCCGGGGCCGTAGCCGCCTGCACCACCAAATTCTCCGGGGTGGGGTGCCTAGACAAGTAGCAGGGGTCGCTACTGGCAGGACGGTATTTTCGCGACAAAGACTTGCCCACTGCTGGGAGACTCTCCCGAGCAGTCCAAGCCGCCACCACCCTTCTCTGCAAAGCCATATTAAAAGGCAAAACCGGGTCAGTGGGTGGACCGAGATCAAGGATCTCCGTGAGATCATCCTGAACGAACTCCCCTGGGGGAGCTGACCAACCCAAGTACTCGGTAATCCGAGACATAAGGCATATGACGAATCAGCATGAGTGCCAGGCTCCGGCTGACAAAACTCCACTTCCGGAGAGGTGTCCAGTCCACTGGCATCATGCAGTGACTGCCTCAGGTCATCAAACTGACTATGGCCCGAGATAAGGTCATCCGGAACCGTAACCGGAACCAGGCCGCCATCAGAGCCTTCATCACCCTCTGAAATGTACTCCAGGCAGGGAGAGGAAGACCTCTACGGACCAAAGCAGTGCCGGACCTTAGCCATAGCCTTTTTAGGGGCAAACCCTGTGCCACGGAGCCCCTTCGACACCACCGCCTCGAAAGGCGTCGAGGGCGCTGAGCGAGTCGGCACCGGCGTCGACAGAAAAGGCGTCGACGTCAGCTGCAACGCCTCCAGCATCTGCGGCGTCAACACAGTCCTCGAAGCCGGAGCTCCGAGCGTGTCTCTCGACAACCTGGGCGTCGACGGCGTCAACGACCCCCTCGAAGACGGAACCTCGAGAGAAATCGTCGACGACCTCGGCGCCACAGGCGTCGACGTCTTCTTCGAAGACGGCACAGGATCACGCGGTCTCGAGCGCGTCGAGGACCGGGACCTGGAACGGGCATGGCGAGAACGGCTACCCTTGTCCGAGCGGGACCTCTCCCGCGAGCCGTGCTGACCACCCGAGCCCGAAGGCATACGGGCGGTGTCTCTCGACCGGTGCTGACCGACCCCACTCGGAGGCGCAGACGGACCGGTGCCCTGCGATTCCAGAATCGCTAGCATCTGCTTCCCGAAGGAAGCCCATTCCTCCGGTGTCGCTTGCATGGAGGGATAAGCGACCCGCCGACGGGCGGAGTCCTCGGAAGAGGATGGGGAAGGCGACCTATGCCGACGCTTCCTGGAATGCCTGGAAGAGGTGGAGGAGTGGCGAGACTGACTCCTGGAAGGAGACCCACCGGACTTCCGATGACGACGCGGAGAGTCACCCCTCAAGTCATCGGTCGAAAGCCCTGCAGACCTCGACTTCCGGGGCTTAGACACCCGACCTACCGACAGTTTCTTCTTGCGTTCTCGCAAGGCATTCGCAGTGAGCGACTGGCAGTCGACACAGTTGTCCGTATCGTGGGCCTCCCCGAGGCACCAGAGGCAGGCGTTGTGCGAGTCTGTGACCGACATCTTGGACACACTGTCCCCGCACTTCTTGAAGCCAGGACGCGGGGTCGAAGATGAGAAAGACATTGCCACAAACAGGTCTTCACACCAACCGAACAGGTTCAACGAACCGAGAAAGAAAACAGCAACTCCAACGAGTCGAGGCGTACCGAGATTCACAAAGCGAACACGTTCGCGGAAAAAACGGAACTGAGGCTATGGGCGTCGTGCGTCCTACTTATCACATCGGGTGACGTCAGCCGTCGGAGGAGGTCCTCGGGGACGGCGCATCGACGTCATCGACACAGGACGCAGACGCCAAAGATTTTCTGAAGCAGCTCAGCTGTGGACATTACCTGTCATAGATATGGAATACGTCGGAGGACCCAATCCCCTCGAAGTGTTGCTTCTCCTCTCGCAGCAATGCTTCGTAAGTTTGCATAGGTTTACTATCCTTAGTTTCCTTGGATTGACTTAGATTGTGATCTGAACTGCTATCCCTGTCTTTCCCTCTGCTAGTTGCTACCTCTGCCCTCCGTGACTCTGACTGTAGCATTGCCGATAACAAGTTCCTTCCGGGAATTCGAGACTTCACATCTTTCGATACGATCATTTGCCTCCTTAATCTTCCCCGGAAACAACCTTCTCTTTCATTACATACGCTTACCTTACAGTTGTTCTTTAATTCCGATTCAGCCCATGCACGGCGCAGCACGCCCCACCGTCTCAAGAAACCCAAAGCTTCTGGCTTCATTAGTCTTACTGCAGAGGCTCCCGCTAGTCAGCCGTCCGCAGGAACATTGTCCGGTAAGTCCGGTCTCCATTTCCTCTCCCTCACCCGCAGGCTTTACTTTCCCCATTTCTTACGTCTTTACCTGTGTATGACTACAGATTGAAATCCCAACGGACACCCAGAAAACGAATACGAATTTCACAGCTGTTCTTCCATAGAAACCTACCAAACCAGGTATTGACATACCCTTCAAAAGGATAGCTTGGATCTCTTTCCTTGCCTTTCTAATACGTAGTTTCTCTAATTACAGTTGTCTGTGGAGAAGCAAACCTGAATACTACATAGAAGGCTGAATCCATCCCATCCATCGAAGAAGATCTTCTTGTCTATTCCGAACAGGGTTTTCTTCCCCAAGAGGGTTTCCCTGGAAGCTCACCCCTTCTCCACCTTTGCTGCAGAGAGAGAGAGAGAGAGAGACTAGGTGGGCTCTCTCTGCTTCATATCTGCAACATCTGAGTCAGGTCGGTGTGATTTAACTTAATATAAACTGTGTAACAATACTGGGAATCCACTGTGTAATTATTACAGGAAGTAACGCCGAAAAAAGAGAATAGCTGCTGACCTGGAACAGATGCAACAGTTAGTTGCAGCAGTACAATCTCTAACCACAGAGGTCCAGAATCTCAAACAAGAGAATGCTTGACATGAAACATGAGGCAGCAAATAGGGTGTTCCCCTCAATGTTCAGAAATGTCATGCGTCATGTCCCCACACCCGCTAGGTTTCCCGCAGCACGCCCGATCCCAACATCTACCACCTCTAGTAAATATGCAGGACGGGGGCTGCGTGAGCAGCTTGGGGTCCGTAATCCTCGATTATGGTATGGTACCTTACATCACAGCTGAGGTCACACTCGATCCCGTTTGTATCCGTTCCTGCATTGGCAACTGCCATGGCACATTGGGTCAGGCAGAGTCAGGCGGTCACGTTCGTTTCCGGACCACGTGACAATGAGATCCCGATCACGTGACCCTGTTTTGGTCACGTGACAAGGAAACAGCGCCCACGTGACAGGCTTCCCGTGGCAATGGGATAAAGCAGAGTTCCCGCGATCACAGATCACTTCACAACTGTTTCCTCACGACTCTGTTAGGCATTTGTTTCTCAACCTTGATTCCTGGATAACTCGAACTCAGACCTCAAACTATGGACTTCTTTTGGCTTTCCCTTCTGATTTGGCGCTTTTCTTGTGGATATCTGGCTGTTTTGACCTCAGGACTGTTTTACCAGACCTCTTGTGCTCGACCCTGGATTGATCTGCTCCTCCCACGAACCTACCTGAATCCACGTCTTTTTGCTCGGATCATTCATCTGGTTGTCTATTTTGTTTCATTAAAGACCACGTCAACAACTGCTGGTGTGCTCAGTAGTTGATGTTCCACATACACAGCGGTGACCACTCCAAAGTCACCATTACCATCAACTGAGGGTGCTGCTCACGCGCCCCTTCGTAGCTATATCTCAGGCCCCTGTGTGGTTAGCAGTGACCTTACTACTACACTTAGGTATGCCGCTACCCTGACATTACAAGTCCATTCTGTATACCGTTACTGTGATTGTTTGTACTAATAATTGTTTGCCTTACAGCGGCCTTGGGGTTTCCAGTGTTACGTGGTTCCGGCATTCGAGCATCTCACACCTGTGGCCTCAAGGATCGCATAGAGAGTAATTTTGTCTCTCCCTGTGTGGTACTTGGGGATGGAGCCCCCTCTAATCTTCACGACAATCAAGTCTTGACAAGAAATCCCTCTACGACCCTTGCCTGGGGGTCGGTTCGATGGGAACCCCCACAAATTAAGAGTTATTGGAAACTTGCACGGTACAGTTTGCCTTTAAAGCAGGGTTTTTCCCCACTGATAGAGACCGTGTTGGTAATATGATTTCTAATTTGACCAGAGCTGTATTAGCATGGGCAACTCCACTAGGCACACAAATGTTCCTGTCTTTCTTTGTCTTAATGTTTGTATGTCCTTAGGAGGTCTTTCGGCCTTGATCAGTTGGTCTTTAAAATTGCGGCCCCTCTTGTACGCTATAATTGGGGGTTTTGGAAACAATGTATTCAATTGTGGATCCATTCCGATTATCCTCCAGTTTTTCTTGATCATCCTGGTGATGTGATGGCTTTGTCCTGAGTAATCAAGGCATATATGAAAGGTGTCTCTTCTGACATGCTTTTAGGGGTTAACAGGTCTAACAGGTCATTTCTTGTCAATCTCTGTCTTCTCTCTAGCTTTCTCAATGATCTTTCTCGGGTATCCTCTTCTTCTGTATTTCTCGGTCATAGTTAAGCTTTCTTATTGACGGCATAGTCATTTATAGTAAAACATGGGAAGACCATCTTTTTCATCTTTCTACTATTATGAGAACCCGGCAAGAGGCCGACTTAACTGCCAATCCATCAAAATGTAAGCTGGCTCAGTCGGCAGTTAAATACCTAGGCTTCTTTGTAGGGAATGACAGTGTCCAGCCCCAGCAAGGAAAAGTGAAAGCTGTCCTAGATGCCCCCACACCCAAGACTAAGAGAGATCTCAGGGCATTCCTAGGATTGATTGGTTATTACCGTAGGTTTATCCCAAATTGTTCAGATAGAACAGCCAGACTGACAGACAAACTAAAAAATACGGAACCCCAGAAAATGCGTTGGACTGATGAGGACAATGCTTCTTACAATAACCTGAAACAAACCTTATGCCAAAATCCAATACTAAAAGTAGTAGACATCTCAAAGGAATTCGTATTACAGACTGATGCCTCCTTCACAGAGTTAGGAGCAGTATTATCGCAAATACAAGATGGATTACAACACCCCATCCCATTCACTAGTCGTAAACTCTTCCCACGTGAGAAGCACTACTCCGTATTGGAACTAGAAGCCCTTGCCATCAAATGGGCAATTATGCATCTTAGGTACTACCTTCTAGGGTGAAAGTTCACACTCGTCACTGACCACGCACCTTTGGCATGGATAAGTGAACAAAAGGACTCTAATCCTCAAGTCATGCAATGGTTCTTTGACCTGCAACCCTACTGTTTCACTGTTGAACACCGAAAAGGCAAAGAATAGGGGAATGTAGATTTCCTTTCCCGGTTTCCCTGTGAAACAGATGTGGCTACATCCCATTCGGGAAGGGTATGTAAAAAAACAAAGTGTCTCACCTACGAGTCCCCAGGGATCTCTCTCTCAGGTGGTAAGGGCACAGCCATCGCCTTTGGATCCAAACCCTAGGGGTGGACCAGTGTGGGAGGATCACCTGGGTGAGGGGTCTTCAGGGAGTGGGGGTAAGGCGACCGATTGTGAGACGCTGTATTCTCCTCTTTCCCATACACATTTGATAGGATTCTCCAATCTCCCAACTCCCTTTCTACGCAAACACTGGGCCGAGGAAGAGGGTGACTGAGAGTAAAGAGGCTAGCACTTACATATCTCATTGGGCATGTCCTGCTAATCAGGTCAGGCAAAGTCAGGCACTTGACTTTAAGTGCATACATCTGATACCAAGTTGTTCTCCCCACATGGAGAAAAGGCAGAACATAGACACACTCTGAGCAAGATGGAACACGAGTAAGAGCAGAACTTATGGGGCAAAGGCGAATCTTGGAGGTCGTTGCCTCCAAAAGGCTGTGAAAGACACGTGAAGAAGGCCAAATCCCAGAAAAGTAGACTGCATTGTGTTTCAAGGATGCCAGCGACCCTCCTGGATGAACGGCAAAGTCTTGGAGGTGAGGCCAAGCCTGTGGTATTAACCTTGACTCATGAATTTAGAAAATGCAAAGACAAGAAAGAAATGCACACAGCTGTTGAGTTGGCAAGTGACATGAAAAGCTGGTGTGTGTTTGCACCTGAAACAGTGTATCGCACAATTGAAGGCTGCACACATGTGGATGAGATGCAAAGGAAGCCAGACCTCTGATAAACTTTGAATTACCAATAGCTGTGTGTCAGGACTCACACCTCGAGGGCTGATTCAAAGACTTCACAACCCGTCAGCCAGCGCCTCTTCTCTGTCACTAGGAGGCTTGCATTCCGCCGGCACGCTGCCCCGTTCCTACAACGCTGTCGGTTACCATAGTGCTGTATGAAAACACCAAAGGCTGGTTGTTATGGATGCATTCCGCCTCATGTGACTTTGCGCCACATTCAGACGCGTACTACCGGAAATAAATCCGGCTCATCAGTACGCTGCAGCGCTTCTGATTAAGCTTTGGTTGCGTTTCGTTTCGTTTCAGCTTCATTCCCTGGATATTTGTTTTCCTGTGTACTAACCCTGCCTGTCCCAGGATTGCCTCGCCTTGCCCTCATTTAGCTGCTTGCTGCTACCGTGATTCCTATGTACTGACCCTGCCTGTCTTTTGATTGCCTCGCCTTTCCCTCAGTTACCTGCTTGCTGCTATTTCGACTATAGTGTTCTGAACTTGCTTACCCTTGGACTGCTTTGCGTTTCCTTCTGGAATTACCTTGTGACTTTGTCCCCGGATTGGCTCCCGCTACGGACCTCAGTTCGCTATTGAATTTCTCCTACTTCATATATCAGCTGTCAAGCTTTCATCTAGAACTCCCTTCGCTACCAGTGCAGCCTAGGGCTAGAGACGTTTACCAGTGTGCTGCACATTAGGCGTCCTCGTGCCGTCGGGATAGGGTCCCATCTGTTCTACAGCAACCCGGAACTAGAGAAACTTACCTATTGGCTGCAGTAGGCGTCCTCGTGCCAGCAGGATAGGTTTGACCATCTGACTCCCTATTCTTGCTGTGGACGCATAATTGGTTCTGAGATGCCTCCAGAACAACTCTGATTCACCTTTCCCCAGAAAATCTGGTAAGACATCTTAGTTTTCTCTGAGTGGGGTTCTAATATGCTTTGATCACTGTACCCTCTTTAGATAACTCTTTGATTGTTCCTATGTTTCCTTAGACTTCTCTGGGGGTTCTCAGGACACCACGATTGTCATCCTTTCCCATTTTATAAAACACCTTAGGAAGCAACGGTTTACATCAGGTGGGCTATCTTCTAGTGTTTTGCTAAGAAGTCACAGTTGTATTCTGTCTGTTGTTAATATTGTCCTTCTTCCTCTACAGCTGGTGTTTCGTGGGGAGGTGTCCTATCTTCCGACTACTGGATCCCTCATATTGTCTATTAGCACAACAGATGGTTACAGTTGTAGGAAGAATTAATCGTCAACTGATTTCCTGATACAAGGTTGGACTAGTACTCTACGGAGCAGGGTTGATTCATGACACTGTGAAACCAGTGATGCTGAGTAGTGGAGTGGTCTGGCGAAAGGAAGTAGCCCACGCAAAAGTCTCTGTGAAAGGTGAAACATTCTTGTTATGAAGCGATAATGTGAATGAACTATAAAAAGCGAAGTGATCCAAATTAACCCTGGGAAAAGGGGGGAATTAAAAAGGGTGACTATTGAATTTTTGTGCTTATGACATCGAACAACCCAAACCAAGAGACACTGGGGCAAATAACACAAGAGTGTGAGCTGAAGGGAAAGTAGAAGTGGTCCTGCGAAGGTCAATAGTAAAAGCCACACAAATTCAAAAGTCTTCGACATCAGGAAAAGGTCTGAGCCCACCTGAGGGAGACCGGAAGTGTGATAAGTTGTTTAAGGAACTCATGGTGGCAACATGGTGTTTATTGAACTTTATAATGGGTGAGATAAACGCCTAATCTCAACCTAAATCTAAGATGCGAGCAAGCTACGATCATCAAATAATAATAAGGCAGTCCTAGTGTCCTCTTGTCATATAAAAAGGGCCTATCCTAAAAAAAGAAATATTGCCAATCTTTACTGCTAAATTACAAAGAGAGTGTGGGATACTGTTCACCAGAAAAGAAAGAAGTGTTCACAATATTATAAGTCAGGATAGTATGGCTGGGTCTACCTTACCCACATTTTAAGCATGCAACAAGGCAGGACTTCTGAGCACAGCACACTCCTTGGCTTCGTCAGCACGAGGTTCACCATTCCAGTTGACCAATATCAAAGACCTTCAGAGGCTTAGTGTCTTTCTTGCAAAAGTCTCTTGCCTTAGAGGGCCTGTTGATTCAAAATGACAATCAAACAAAAGTTCTCTTGGTGATCTTGCTTCTTGGGCGATTGCTCTTCACCCCCGGGATCTTCCTCCGCTGGGCTCAGATACCCCTTGCAGTTTGGGCCTCCCTCCGCCGAGTTCACTGTGGCCTTTCTTTAACACAGTTCATGTATTTCTAACACAGTTAATGTATTTCTCATTTTCATCCGAAAGCAGGGTTTTCCTTCTCCTAGCTTTCTTTCGCCATCCCTCTGTCGGATTCACACTTGCCTTATTCCACAGTTCACAATCTTATCGGAAAGCGGGGTTCCCTTCCCCTAACTTTCCTCTGGCAAAGGGTCAGAGACTTTCAATTGTACTAGGGATTTGATGTGACCCTTATAGGACCACTCTGATGCCTCACGCCACCCCTTTCCTAGGGCTTTCCGGTTCTGGTAGATTCAAAACAGGTCCCGGTCAGAGTCTTTCCAATAAGTGCCTATGTGGCACCAGACCCCTCTGCACCTGGACCTCAACTGGGCTTTCTTTAAAGTTCAAACACACACACAAGTTCTTTCTCTTTCAAATTCCTTACGTTCAAAATGTTGCTACTTGCAACCTTGGGCTCAACACAGTTTGGTTAGCTATCAGCTTCCTCTGACTCACTGGCTGTGCTGAACCGTTTGGCTTCAAGGATAGTACCATGGTAGCCAGCTTGCCTACCCGTCTGCATTATCAATGTGGGAGGCACCATGTACCATTGACATCTGCTGCTCCACACACCAGCTGCAACTCCCTGTCTAATGATTTCCCTTTCAGAGGCTTTGCAGGTCTGAATTAAAAAGGGAAAGGGTAATCCCCCCTTCGTCGTCCTTCCAGGTCTTGCCATCTTTCTCCTCTGTTTGAACTGCCAGTTTGGTGTAGCTGTATCCTCGTGCGTTTGCCCTTGCTCGAAGTGTGCTTTCGTGCTCCGCCTTATCCCTGTGGAGAAGGTAAAGGGTTGTGAGGTGTGCGTGGTTATTGTCATTTGTCTGACTCTGCCTGACCATTATGTTGGGACATTTCAGGTAAATGGCTCTGGTGTTAGTCTGTTGTCTGTTACAGTGTAAGAAAGTGTTTGTGTGGGAAAAGGGGTCTGAGCTTCTAAATACCCTCCAGGGGTAGGATGGGGAAAAGGTTTTACAGGGAAGAGGATGCCACGTCTCAACCCTCGGCCCCACTTCCACCCCACTGAAAACCCCTCACCCAGGTGATCCTTCTCCACTTGTCCACTCCCAGAAACTGGATCCAATAGCGATGGCTGTTTCCTGGCCATCTGGGTGACAGATCTCTGGGGACTAGCGAGTGAGACACCTCCGGGTTTCTTACAGTTAGGCGAAGGGAACCCCTAAGGGATGTGAATTAAGCTTGGGGAAGGGAATCCCTGCAAGTGTTGTGTTTGAAAGGTCCGAAACCCGAGTGAGAGAGACTGGTGTGAACAATTTATTAAAACTGTATTTTGAAAGCTGGAAAGAGAGACTTTAACGTGGAAGGCCAGGCGGGCCTCGATCCACGTTTTGAACTGCCTTTGTTTTGAGAACCTGAGCCAGAGTGTGTCATCCTGTCCACAGGGACCGCCTTATCCATGCTGTCTATGAGAGCTGACTCAGCCACACTTAGGGGCCGATTCATGGAACAAATGTGCGCCAAAAATCTTAGCGCAAGTGTGAAAAAGCAAGCGCAAGTTGACGCGTGCGACTCATGGAATGGCCTGCTCGTGTTTTCCCTGGGATGTGCGACAAATCCGTGCGTGGCGCACATGGGCGCACACGTCATTGCAACATCCGGAACGCTGTGTGCGACGCACACCGGGACAGTGCTCAACATCGTCGCACACACCAAAAAGGGGGCGGGATACAGGGCGTAACGTGCTGAATGGGGTACAATGCGTGAAAAAGAAGGCGTAACTGGGGAAGTACGCAGGGAAATACACGGAATGCCCACACGCACGCGAACAACACGTATTCATGGAATCGAATACGGGAAACACGCGCAGGCTAAAAGACGCGCACAGGCGTCAACACGTTCGCCACAGGAAGACAGGCGGAAGCATCCCCTCGCACAGTACAAAAGTGCGCGCAAACAACAAACGCGTATATACGGCTACAATGAATGCCCGATATGTCGCAGCACTGATAGTGGGACACCGCAGGAGGAGGAGAATAGCCAGGCCCCGCATTTTCTTTCCCCAGACCAGTCTTTTTTGGGATGCCTGACAACCAGGTCTATGGCAGGTTTCCACCTCGTATCATCCTAGACGTGGTCAGGGAGTGGGAAGATGACTTTACATCCCCCACCCTGTGCTCCCAAGCATTGAGCCCCTTGGAGAAGATGCTCAATGTCCTGCATTTTTTGGCGACTGGCTCATTTTGGCGGACAACTGCCATAGTGGGGGGGGTTTCACAGGCCACGCAGTCACGCTGCCTACACCAGGTGTTGGCAATCATGACTGCGCGCCCCTCAGTCCGCAGGCACATATACATGCCCAGAACACCTGCAGAAAGGCAGGCCGTGGTCCAGGACTTTTACAGGGTGGCACACTTCCCCAAAGTGCTCGGTGCCATAGATTACACCCATGTGGCCCTATGTCCACCTAGGGCCACTGAGCACATCTATCGAAACCGCAAGCACTGGCATTCCATCAACGTGCAGGTCGTATGCGATGCCAAGGGAATCATCACCTCTGTCTATGCAAACTACCCTGGCTCTACCCATGACAGTTTCAAATACAGAATGTCCGCCATGAGCAGGGCCCTGGAAGCTGGGAAGCATGGTGACACATGGCTAGGTGAGTACAAATGCCTGTGCACATGCATTGCACACACAGACAAATACCCAAACCGAAATAATCACAACCATTATCACCTCCCCAGGGGATAGTGCCTACGCTCTGAGCAACAACATCATGACGCCAATCCGGAACCCCACCACACCACCCCAGGTAAGATACAATGCTGCCCATTTTGCAACCAGGGGCATAGTGGAGCGCACATTCGAGTGCTCAAGTCACGCTTTCGCTCCCTTGACCGCTCTGGCGGCCAGCTACTATATGCACCCCCAGTAGTGTGCAGGATCATTGTGGCAGCATGTGTCCTGCACAATGTTGCAACACGGCAGGGTGTACCAGTGCCCCCACATCCCCAACCACAGGCACAGGAGCTGCCCATGGGAGGGGTAAGGGCATGTGGCAAGGCAGCCCGGACCCAGCTTGTGGCCACATTTTTCACCTAAACTCCCACCCCTGCGGATGCGCAAAGGCCTGGCACATACCGGGTGACAATCGATGACGACAAAGAGACAGTCAACTGTCACAACCTTACCACCCTGTGAATGTTGCCATGGAAGTGCTACATTGTGTGCATCTCTAGCTACTTAAACATAACCAATCCTGTGTGACCAAAAGGAACACATGCAAGGTGTGTATCAACCCCCCCCCACAAAACAGGCCATGACAATCCCCGGTATGTCACCCAAACCCTCCCAACCCACATCATCCTTGTCTGCCACACCATGACATGGCATGCAATAGCAAAAGCCCAACACATGACCAATAATATACAAAGTGACATGTGATAAATGGAAAGTGGCCAGAGACAATGATGCCTGACATGGAATCAGATGAAATGACTGACCAACAACCTCACACACATACCACAATGCTTTCCACCAGTCGTAGCATGAACACAACACTGAATGCCTGTTCACATGCACATTGGCCAAGGCAAAATCGCTACTCCCGAACCTGTGTGCTGTGTGTGTCTCCTGCAATACACTGCTCAGCACACAGCACAGTGAGCAGCCATTGTGTTGGGGATACACCTTGAGCATCACATGAAAAGGACAAACAAAATAAATAACCAATTGACGCATGTACAGGATCCCCGAATGGTAATAGATCATGCGCTGCAGGGACACAGCGTGCCCGAGAATGCAATCTCTGTGCACCTGTGGGCATGGATGGGTGGTTGTACATGTGGTGGAGCATTGTGCAACTGTGTGTGTCAGTAGAGACATGCACTCAATATATGCATGTGAAATCAAGTTACCCACAGTGTCCTGTACACATCACATGTGAACATTGCCCATGTGTACACCCCAGCATGTCAAACCACACCAATCCCCTGACACCTGAAAAGTAAAGACAACACAGGACCAGGCATTGACCAGCAGAACACATCATGTACATAATACCCCACAATTACACGTACCCCACTCGCACAGGCCTATCACGTGTGAAACTCCCTGCATACCCCCGAAATACACGTACCCCGCTGGCACAGGCCCTATCGCGTGTGAAACTCCCTGCGTACCCCCCAAATACATCTATCCCACTCGCACACGCCCTACCGCGTGTTAAACTTCCGCCCACACCAGAGGGGGGACTTTTTCCATGCAATTTACCTGGCGCAAGCGGGGTACGTGTATTCTGAGGGGTGCGCGGGGGGTTTACACGCGTTTTCGCTAGCGCAAGAGGGGTACGTGTATTCTGAGTGGATCGCAGGGAGTTTTACACGCATTGTCATGGTTGGGGGGGTTGTATGCTAGTCCAATGGCATTTGCGCCATGTACTGGATTTGTGCGATGTTTATGGCGCAAGGGGCAGGGTTGGGGGCGTAACTGGCGCTGCTGCAGGGTCGCTGCGCCACTCTGCACCACGGCTGGTTATGGATGTTAAAATCCATGAATACGCTGTGCGCTGAAATGGGTTTTGGCGCATGCGGCTAGCACAGACTGCCGTACGCGCACATTGTGCGCCAGCCGCATGCGCCACTTGTGCGCCAAATTCTATGAATTACCCCCTTATTCTTTATATTCGAATACTGATTTTCCTTTGTATACATATTCTCCTTTACACACTTTTTGTACAAGAGGTAGAGCAGGCATTAGGTTGTTGGTGTAGACCATTTTGATTTCATCAGACTCAACTAGGACTGTTTCATTTATTATTTGATGGTAGAGGCTACTCCCATCCTAGCTATAGGGCAAAGTAGGAGTTTTTCCAAACCCCAAAAATTGAATAAAGGTTTTACAAATTGTACCTTTTGTGTCAGTATTATACTTGTGATACCATGCCTCCCTTACAGGACCTAAAGTTAAAAATTACCAAAGAAAATGTTCCTTGTACGGCTTGTTTACGGCAAAGATATATAACTGTTTTGGGGAACCCTCTCTAGAACATGCAATATATGGGAGAAACATGGATATTCCAAGTTGATACCAGTGCACATGATTGACTGGCCCTGTGCCTTGTTGATCGTGATACTGAATGCCAGCCTGACCGGGAACTGTGGACTCTTGAAACTGAACGGCATGTCTGTTGGAATGAGTGGAATGCGGGGGATGAATACATCTTCTCCTTTTCCTTTCCCGGACAACACTATCACTCCAATTACGTTGTTAAGCTAGCACTAGTCTTAAGAGAGTGACAGAAATGCTGTTGCACCTCTTTATATAGTAACAATTTGGAAACTTCTGGAATGCTACCTGCCTTCATCTTCGCCTCTCAAGTTGCCACTCAGGTCCATTTGCCTCCCATGTGCCTCGCCTATGCCAATGCTTTGCCAAGCCACAAACCCACAAACAAACACATTTTGACTTGTGTATATATATAGATTACAAATTTGGTGCACATCATGATTGCTTGTGCTTTCACAATTCTCAAACTAATAGCCCTGCTTGCTTCTTCCCAAATAGGCAATTCCTTTGAGTTGTTCACTGACATCCTCCTTGTCTCCAATGTGAGCCATAAAGTTAAGAGGTTGCAAGTGTGCAAACATGAAAACAGACTGTTTGCAGAACAGCTATAATAGTTTTTCACCTTCATTGATACCCTTATGCTGCCAGGTCTGGCAGTAGCACACATGTTAGCATTTGCAGGATCTATGGCCTCTTGGCACTTCTGCAAGTATGATTTATTACATTAAGTTCTCAAATAGTAAGTTAATGCAACTACATGTCACGCACAGGGCATATTTGACCCCCCAAGTGATTTCAGGGTTCCCGGAGCAGAGGAACGGAAATGCCCCAGATGTGCCAGTGACACTGCGGACATGCTGCATATGTTTTGGACGTGCCCGGTGATAAGGGTTTTTTGGAGGGGGATCACGGGCAGAGTGTCAAAAGTCGTGATAGCCGTATATGATTGGATGCCAGAAGCCGGCCTGCTGGGTATGTTCCCCCGCAGACGAGCGGAGGCTCACCTTATCAAAAGTTTCTTATATGTATCTTGGCTAAGCTCAGGATCGCAATGGCGTGGAAGACTACTGAAGGTCCTAGGATAGAAGCATGGTGGGGGGATCTGAGGAGATGGGCATAGGCGGAGACAGTGGTTTGGCATCGGGCTGCGTACAGACGTTGGAAGCGGATATCAATACGGCAGTGCTGCTTGATGTTCTTGTTAGCCAGTTGAGTCCTTTCCTCTGGTCTGGCGTTGCTAGAGGCTGATGGGCGTAGAGACAGCACCATCGGCTGTAACTGCAGGGGCTGCCACCTTTGCGTGCCTCGCGCCACTTTTGGCATGCTTGATGCTCAAAGGGGCTGTGTGTCTCCGGCTTAGTGAGACTCTTGATCCTAGCAGCTAAGAAACCGTCAGGCCGATTAATGGAATAATTAGCGCGGCGCAAGTGGGCAAAAACGTGCGAATCGCAGTGGAATAGCGAAAATCGCAGTGCAAGTGCGAAAATCGCACGAAAAGCAGCGCACATCGATTCATGGAAGTCCGTGCGCGAGAAAACCAGCGGATGTGCGATAAAAAAGTGCGCGGCGCACGTTGGCGCACAGGCCATCTAACAGCGTGCGCCAGGTCACAGCGAAAATCGCACAGGCCAGAGCGAAAATCGCACATAGCGCGGCGCACGCAACAAAAGTAGGCGGAACACGGGCGTAACACTCGGAATGGGGAACAACTTGCCAAAACGTGGGCGTCACGGGGGAAGTACAGGGCACAAGTGCGCGGAACGCCCACACGCTCGCCTACAACACGTATTCATGGAATAGAATAGGGCAAAAAAGCGCACGCTCAAACCGGCGCACAGGCACAAACACGACCGCCACAAGAAAGCAGGCGGTAGCGTCTCTGCGGCTGTAAGAAATGTGCGCCAAAAGGTGCGCCAACAAATAGCACCTATATACTGCCATGATGAATGTCCTATACTGTGGCCCTCCAGGACAAATGACGTGCAAAGGGGTACCCACAAACACGGACCCGCTGACAAAAAATACGTGTGCGTGTATACCGGGGTGCGCGGGAAGTGTCACACGCGATTTGGCCGGGTACGTGGATTTCAGGGGTGCGCGGGAAGTTCCACACGTGATTTCAGCAAGGTATGTGTATTTCAGGGGTGCGCGGGAAGTTCCACACGCGATTTCAGCAGGGTACGTGTATTTCAGGGGTGCGCAGGAAGTTCCACACGTGAATTCTGCAGGGTACGTGCATTTCAGGGGTGCGCGGGAAGTTCCACACGCGGATGGGCCAGTGCGAGCAGGGTACGTGTATTACATGGGTGCGCGGGAAGTTCCACACGCGATTCCATCAGGGTACATGTATTACAGGGGTGCGCGGGAAGTTACACACGCGATAGTCCCAGTGCGAGCAGGGTACGTGTATTTCAGGGGTGCACGGGAAGTTCCACACGCGATTGGCCCAGTGCGAGCAGGGTACGTGTATTTCAGGGGTGCGCGGGAAGTTCCACACGCGAATTCTGCAGGGTACGTGCATTTCAGGGGTGCGCGGGAAGTTCCACTCGCAAATGGGCCAGTGCGAGCAGGGTACGTGTATTACATGGGTGCGCGGGAAGTTCCACACGCGATTCCATCAGGGTACGTGTATTTCAGGGGTGCGCGGGAAGTTACACACGCGTTAGTCCCAGTGCGAGCAGGGTACATGTATTTCAGGGGTGCGCGGGAAGTTCCACACGCGATTGGCCCAGTGCGAGCAGGGTACGTGTATTTCAGGGGTGCGCGGGAAGTTCCACACGCGAATTCTGCAGGGTACGTGCATTTCAGGGGTGCGCGGGAAGTTCCACACGCGGATGGGCCAGTGCGAGCAGGGTACGTGTATTACATGGGTGCGTGGGAAGTTCCACACGCGATTCCATCAGGGTACGTGTATTACAAGGGTGCGCGGGAAGTTACACACGCGATAGTCCCAGTGCGAGCAGGGTACGTGTATTTCAGGGGTGCACGGGAAGTTCCACACGCGGTTGGCCCAGTGCGAGCAGGGTACGTGTATTTCAGGGGTGCGCGGGAAGTTCCACACGCGAATTCTGCAGGGTACGTGCATTTCAGGGGTGCGCGGGAAGTTCCACTCGCGAATGGGCCAGTGCGAGCAGGGTACGTGTATTACATGGGTGCGCGGGAAGTTCCACACGCGATTCCATCAGGGTACGTGTATTTCAGGGGTGCGCGGGAAGTTACACACGCGTTAGTCCCAGTGCGAGCAGGGTACATGTATTTCAGGGGTGCGCAGGAAGTTCCACACGCGATTGGCCCAGTGCGAGCAGGGTACGTGTATTTCAGGGGTGCGCGGGAAGTTCCACACGCGAATTCTGCAGGGTACGTGCATTTCAGGGGTGCGCGGGAAGTTCCACACGCGAATGGGCCAGTGCGAGCAGGGTACGTGTATTACATGGGTGCGCGGGAAGTTCCACACGCGATTCCATCAGGGTACGTGTATTTCAGGGGTGCGCGGGAAGTTCCACACGCGATTGGCCCAGTGCGAGCAGGGTACGTGTATTTCAGGGGTGCGCGGGAAGTTCCACACGCGATTGGCTCAGTGCGAGCAGGGTACGTGTATTACAGGGGTGCGCGGGAAGTTCCACACGTGATTTCAGCAAGGTATGTGTATTTCAGGGGTGCGCGGGAAGTTCCACACGGATTTCAGCAGGGTACGTGTATTTCAGGGGTGCGCGGGAAGTTACACACGCAAATTCTGCAGGGTACGTGCATTTCAGGGGTGCGCGGGAAGTTACACACGCGATTGGCCCAATGCGAGCAGGGTACGTGTATTTCAGGGGTGCGCGGGAAGTTCCACACGCGATTGGCCCAGTGCGAGCAGGGTACGTGTATTACAGGGGTGCGCGGGAAGTTCCACACGTGATTTCAGCAAGGTATGTGTATTTCATGGGTGCGCGGGAAGTTCCACACGCGATTTCAGCAGGGTACGTGTATTTCAGGGGTGCGCGGGAAGTTACACACGCGAATTCTGCAGGGTACGTGCATTTCAGGGGTGCGCGGGAAGTTACACACGCGAATTCTGCAGGGTACGTGCATTTCAGGGGTGCGCGGGAAGTTCCACACGCGATTGGCCCAGTGCGAGCAGGGTACGTGTA
The DNA here is from genome assembly GCF_040938575.1 of Ambystoma mexicanum. Lineage (NCBI taxonomy): Eukaryota > Metazoa > Chordata > Amphibia > Caudata > Ambystomatidae > Ambystoma > Ambystoma mexicanum. The sequence continues at coordinate 1,421,898,671 of NC_090923.1, forward strand.
TTTCAGGGGTGCGCGGGAAGTTCCACACGCGATTGGCCCAGTGCGAGCAGGGTACGTGTATTTCAGGGGTGCGCGGGAAGTTCCACACGCGATTGGCTCAGTGCGAGCAGGGTACGTGTATTACAGGGGTGCGCGGGAAGTTCCACACGTGATTTCAGCAAGGTATGTGTATTTCAGGGGTGCGTGGGAAGTTCCACACGCGATTTCAGCAGGGTACGTGTATTTCAGGGGTGCGCGGGAAGTTACACACGCAAATTCTGCAGGGTACGTGCATTTCAGGGGTGCGCGGGAAGTTCCACACGCGATTGGCCCAGTGCGAGCAGGGTACGTGTATTTCAGGGGTGCGCGGGAAGTTCCACACGCGATTGGCCCAGTGCGAGCAGGGTACGTGTATTACAGGGATGCGCGGGAAGTTCCACACGTGATTTCAGCAAGGTATGTGTATTTCAGGGGTGCGCGGGAAGTTCCACACGCGATTTCAGCAGGGTACGTGTATTTCAGGGGTGCGCGGGAAGTTACACACGAGAATTCTGCAGGGTACGTGCATTTCAGGGGTGCGCGGGAAGTTACACACGCGAATGGGCCAGTGCGAGCAGGGTACGTGTATTACATGGGTGCGCGGGAAGTTCCACACGCGATCCCATCAGGGTACGTGTATTTCAGGGGTTCTGGGGAGTACTACACATGAATTGGCCTTGTGGGTCCTCCCAGGTGTACGCTCCACAACCTCCACGGCCCCTGCAGGCAGCCCACACCACGGGGGACTACCCTGCACCCCTGCTCATGTCCCGCAGGCAGCCCATCCACCATGGGCATGCCCCCAGCCAACCCACATGTCACCTTGCACTACTGATCAACAATGCATGTCTCCCACCACCCCCACCCCCCAGCAGTGCAGGGGCAGCCTCCACCAGGCCCCCACTCATGTCTCCCACCACCCCCACCCCCCTGCCACCATGGGCAGCCTCCACCAGGCCCCCACTCATGTCTCCCACCACCCCCACCTCCCTGCCACCATGGGCAGCCTCCACCAGGCCCCCACTCATGTCTCCCACCACCCCCACCCCCCAGCAGTGCAGGGGCAGCCTCCACCAGGCACCCACTCATGTCTCCCACCACCCCCACCCCCCAGCAGTGCAGGGGCAGCCCCCACCAGGCCCCCACTCATGTCTCCCACCACCCCCACCCCCCTGCCACCATGGGCAGCCTCCACCAGGCCCCCACTCATGTCTCCCACCACCCCCACCCCCCAGCAGTGCAGGGGCAGCCTCCACCAGGCCCCCACTCATGTCTACCACCACCCCCACCCCCCAGCAGTGCAGGGGCAGCCTCCACCAGGCACCCACTCATGTCTCCCACCACCCCCACCCCCCTGCCACCATGGGCAGCCTCCACCAGGCCCCCACTCATGTCTCCCACCACCCCCACCCCCCGGCTGTGCAGGGGCAGCCTCCACCAGGACCCCACTCATGTCCCCCTGCACCCCCAACCCCCAGCATCCAGGGTCACCCTCCACCAGGCCCCCACTCATGTCTCCCACCACCCCCAACCCCCTGCCACCATGGGCAGCCCCCACCAGGCCCCCACTCATGTCTCCCACCACCCCCACCCCCCTGCCACCATGGGCAGCCTCCACCAGGCCCCCACCCATGTCTCCCACCACCCCCACCCTCCAGCAGTGCAGGGGCAGCCTCCACCAGGCCCCCCTCATGTCTACCACCACCCCCACCCCCCTGCCACCATGGGCAGCCTCCACCAGGCCCCCACCCATGTCTCCCACCACCCCCACCCCCCAGCAGTGCAGGGGCAGCCTCCACCAGGCCCCCACTCATGTCTACCACCACCCCCACCCCCCAGCAGTGCAGGGGCAGCCTCCACCAGGCCCCCACTCATGTCTCCCACCACCCCACCCCCCGGCAGTGCAGGGTCACCCTCCACCAGGCCCCCACTCATGTTTCCCACCACCCCCACCCCCCGGCAGTGCAGGGTCACCCTCCACCAGGCCCCCACTCATGTCTCCCACCACCCCCACCCCCCAGCCACCATGGACAGCCCCCACCAGGCCCCCACTCATGTCTCCCACCACCCCCACCCCCCGGCAGTGCAAGGTCACCCTCCACCAGGCCCCCACTCATGTCTCCCACCACCTCCACCCCCCAGCAGTGCAGGGGCAGCCTCCACCAGGCCCCCACTCATGTCTACCACCACCCCCACCCCCAGCAGTGCAGGGGCAGCCTCCACCAGGCCCCCACTCATGTCTCCCACCACCCCCACCCCCCGGCAGTGCAGGGTCACCCTCCACCAGGCCCCCACTCATGTTTCCCACCACCCCCACCCCCCGGCAGTGCAGGGTCACCCTCCACCAGGCCCCCACTCATGTCTCCCACCACCCCCACCCCCCAGCCACCATGGGCAGCCCCCACCAGGCCCCCACTCATGTCTCCCACCACCCCCACCCCCCGGCAGTGCAGGGTCACCCTCCACCAGGCCCCCACTCATGTCTCCCACAACCCCCACCCCCCGGCAGTGCAGGGTCACCCTCCACCAGGCCCCCACTCATGTCTCCCACCACCCCCACCCCCCAGCCACCATGGGCAGCCCCCACCAGGCCCCCACTCATGTCTCCCACCACCCCCACCCCCCGGCAGTGCAGGGTCACCCTCCACCAGGCCCCCACTCATGTCTCCCACCACCCCCACCCCCCAGCCACCATGGGCAGCCCCCACCAGGCCCCCACTCATGTCTCCCACCACCCTCACCCCCCGGCAGTGCAGGGTCACCCTCCACCAGGCCCCCACTCATGTTTCCCACCACCCCCACCCCCCGGCAGTGCAGGGTCACCCTCCACCAGGCCCCCACTCATGTCTCCCACCACCCCCACCCCCCAGCCACCATGGGCAGCCCCCACCAGGCCCCCACTCATGTCTCCCACCACCCCCACCCCCCGGCAGTGCAGGGTCACCCTCCACCAGGCCCCCACTCATGTCTACCACCACCCCCACCCCCCAGCAGTGCAGGGGCAGCCTCCACCAGGCCCCCACTCATGTCTCCCACCACCCCCACCCCCCGGCAGTGCAGGGTCACCCTCCACCAGGCCCCCACTCATGTTTCCCACCACCCCCACCCCCCGGCAGTGCAGGGTCACCCTCCACCAGGCCCCCACTCATGTCTCCCACCACCCCCACCCCCCAGCCACCATGGGCAGCCCCCACCAGGCCCCCACTCATTTCTCCCACCACCCCCACCCCCCGGCAGTGCAGGGTCACCCTCCACCAGGCCCCCACTCATGTCTCCCACCACCCCCACCCCCCTGCCACCATGGGCAGCCTCCACCAGGCCCCCACCCATGTCTCCCACCACCCCCACCCCCCAGCAGTGCAGGGGCAGCCTCCACCAGGCCCCCACTCATGTGCCCCACCACCCCCACCCCCCGGCAGTGCAGGGTCACCCTCCACCAGGCCCCCACTCATGTCTCCCACCACCCCCACCCCCCAGCCACCATGGGCAGCCCCCACCAGGCCCCCACTCATGTCTCCCACCACCCCCACCCCCCGGCAGTGCAGGGTCACCCTCCACCAGGCCCCCACTCATGTCTCCCACCACCCCCACCCCCCGGCTGTGTAGGGGCAGCCTCCACCAGGCCCCCACTCATGTCCCCCTGCACCCCCACCCCCCAGCATCCAGGGTCACCCTCCACCAGGCCCCCACTCATGTCTCCCACCACCCCCACCCCCCGGCAGTGCAGGGTCACCCTCCACCAGGCCCCCACTCATGTCTACCACCACCCCCACCCCCCGGCAGTGCAGGGGCAGCCTCCACCAGGTGCTCACAATCCCCAATCATGTGCGTAATGGACAGCCTCCACATCCAAAAAGCCCTACCAAGTAACCCATTCACCCACATGGAAATGGAAATCACATGTTACACCCCCAATGTTCATGAAGCTAATGAACCCATGTCCGTCACACACAATGGTTGCAATATAATGGGAAAACACACAACATGACATGCATGAAACCAATGAGATGATACCACACAGTGAAGTATGCTAACAAAATTGTATTAAAAAAAATTAAGAATGCTAAAGAAAGAAAACTAACTACAATGTGAATGCGAAAAAAAAACATGCATGTCCGTATAAAAAACTACCAAGGGTCCATGAGCCCAACTGAACAAAGGAAACCTACTAAAAAACCTACCTAAAAATCAACTATATACAAAAAGTGGAGCAGTGTCCGTCGACTCCAAATCATAATTAGAAAGAAAGGAAACCTAAAACTAAAGAACTATATACAAAGGCGGCGGGCAAGTCCAGCGGCTCACTCCGTGGTGTCCCAGGCCAGGGCATCATTGAACTCCTGTTCGATGTCCCGGAGGCGGTCCAGTTCCATGGCCCGAGGGTCCGCAGGGACGACGCTGTGTCCTCCTCCAACCCCCTGCGGATTGCCTCGAGGCACTCGGCCCGCCTCAGGGCCCTCCTCCGCCCTGACCATTGTGAGCCGCGCCTCTTCCGCCCGCCGCCGCTCCGCACCTATGGCGTGGCCCAACCGCTGCCACACGGAAGACACTCTCTGTCCTGGGTCCCCCTGCCCTCCGGCCGATGCCTGCCCCTCCGATGTCGAAAGCCCCGAGCCTTCATGTCTCCCACCATGTTGCTGCTGCTGCTGCTCTGCCTCTGCACTGCCTCCTGCTGCCTGCACATCCTCCGCCGGCTGGGGTGCACTTGTTGATGTGGCCACCCCTGCTGAACCTCCGACTCCCGACTGTGGCAGGGATGCCTCCTCCACCAGCCTGGCCGCACCGTCAGAGGCAGCTCCACAGGGCACCCAGGTGACTGATGGGTGGGAAGATGGCACAGAGGACGACTGGCGCGTAGGGGGTCCAGTTGAGGAGGGGGTCGGAGCAAGCCCCATCAGACGGAGGAATCCGGCCTGGGTGACCTGTCCCAGCAGGCTGACGTGGTCAACGAGCCATTCGAGATGACGTGCAGTCTCTCCATGAAAAGACTGCAGGTCACCTCGCATGGCCCGTTGACGCAATGCCACACCAGCCAGGACAGGCTCAACCCGGACCTGGATGGCCACGTCCGCAGGCAGAGGAAGGCCAGTTGACGTCAGCTCATCCCCTGCCTGAAAACGGGTCTGGACGTAGGCATCCCTGCTGGTGCAAGATGATGCAGGGACAGGATCGAGGACAGGATTGCACACAGGCACCTCCGCGGCCGCCTGTGCTGCCTCCTGTCCCTGGTCCTGCACTGCACCACTAGCACCAGTGGGATCCCCACCTCCAGACCCCGTCTCTGGTGCTTGCGCGGCCCCCTCCTCCACCAAACCCCCCACCAACCTGGATGAGACTGTGCCATCTTCCCCTGTTGGGCCCTGTGGGGTCCCAGCTGCCCCTTCTGCTGCCGAGGAGTCCAACTGCAACCTTCGCCTCTTGGACCTCCCCCCGGCAGCTGCGGCCTGGGACGCGGCACCGGACTCCTCACTCCCCGACGAGATGACAACACGGGAGGGGAGCCGGGCCTTGCGTCTCCGGCTGGCGGTCGGATCCCTACCGCTGTGCTCCACAGCACCTTCTCCGCCCTCTTCATCAGTTGACGCTGCAGACAGGGAGAAACAAAACACAGGCATCAGGGCACTGTACAATGGACACATACACGCATGACAGTTGCACATGAGTGGCATTTGCAAACCTCAGACATGTCATCACAATTCCCAACATACATGTCATTGCAACTGGCACACATGAGCCATACCACAGCCATTTTGCAACTGCCACCACCATCCCTACACATACAACAGCATCAGCAGCCAAAGGGGAGCCAGACATCACATGCAACACAGGAAGTGCACCACACATGTACACACACCACCACACTTGCATGCATGTCTACACCTCTGCCAAGTGTCGCACTGTTCAGGCGGGCATCCATGTCACATCTGCCAATCAGGCTTCCACATACCGCTGTCACATGCATCCATGTTGCATCACTGTTGCACCCTTGACAAATACACACACATGCACATGTACACAGTGCTCATACATGCAGCCGAAAACAACATACATGCCTGACATCACGGACATGTCTACTTACATACACATTCATCCAAACATGTGTGCACGCACAACTGCATTTGCCATGCAAGCCCACACACACAAGCACCATCCATGTCTCACACATTACAGCCCTCGCATGTGTCAGCCCCACGGCCCTGTACACCCCCACCCATACTCGACCCCATACAAACAGATGTGCAACCGGCACAATGGCGAATGATCACCACACGCACTGCTCACAACCAGGATGCATGTACACTCACCGCTCGACTCCAGACGGGTCTGCTTCTCTAGGACCTGGACGTGGAGCGCTGGGGATATGCGTTCCAGGACCCCCATCTGTTCTTCCGACAAGTGGCCCCGGCGCCCCTTGGCATCCGCTGCCTTCAAGAGGCGCCGAGCCTTGTTCAGAGTCCTGGAACTGAAGTCCTCCCAGCGCTTCCTGACATGTTGTAAGTCCCGGACTGCCACCCCCTCCGCGTTGATGGCAGTCACGATGTCAGTCCAGATCCGAGTCCGTCCTTCCTTGTCGGCGCGGGAACTTCCAAAGAGGGCATCATACTGCCCCAGGACTTGCTCCACCAGGACACCAACTTCGGTGGCACTGAAGCTGGTGCCCCTCTGCCTCTCTGGCCGGGGGTTGTCAGTGGTCACAGATGGTGTATGCCCCGACATGACAACCCCAGAGGCAGGAGTGTGTGGGCAACTGGGTCCTGGGGCTGGGCTGTGGAGCGATGGAATTCCAGTCGGGAGTCTTCGGTTCCAGCAGGGGTGGTCGCAGCAACAGCACCCCTGGCTGATGTGCAGTCAGCAAATGGCAGTGCACGTGGCCAGCAGGCAGTCAGGCAGCAGCAGATGGCAGGTGGGAGCGTGCTCGGGGCTCTGGGGGGCAGTAGTTCGGCCTTCTGGGCAGGAGCGTGGTCTTCCGTGTGCTTACGCGTGGCCAGCTTGGTACGGAGTGATTTGGCACGTGAAAATCCTGCACGTCAGCATGAAAAACGAGGAAAGGCCCTTAGCGCGTAAGCGCGTCAGCACGCATACGCGAATCCATTGGACCAAAGGACCTCAGCGCGTAAGCGCGTCTGTGACGTGACCCGCACGGGTGTTTCCCACACAGCACGTGATGACAGAGCACACGTGGAAAGACTGCACGTCAGAATCTCATCGCGTGTAATTGGACAGCACGTCAGAGTCTCATCGCGTGTAATTGGACAAAAGTGCGTGTACACGCGATTGGCCTATGTACGTGTATATCAGGTGTGCGCGGACACTTACACACGCAAGTACGTCAGCGCACCTGTATCCCGGTGTGCGCGCCAATTTCCACACGCTATTGGACTGGGCACTGGATTTGAGGGGTGCGCGGGTCACACGCTCGCCTACAACACGCGCAACGCATTAATTTGCGCGCTAACAAAATAACTAGCTCAGACCAGGATGAACATACCGTTCCTAGCAGCAGTGGCCGTGGCCTACCAAAGGAGGAGGAGGGGGATAGTCAGGGCCAGAATATTCACACCCAGAACCAGCCTTTTCGGGATGCCTGATGACCAGGTGCATGGGAGGTACAGGTTTCCACCACACATCATACTGGACCTGGTGAGTGAGTGGGAGGACGACCTCACATCACCCACCCTGTGCTCCCAAGCACTCAGCCCCCTGGAGAAGGTCCTCAATGTACTGCACTTCTTAGCCACTGGATCATTTCAGCGGACAAGTGCCATTGTGGGTGGTGTATCACAGGCCACCCAGTCACGCTGCCTACACCAGGTCTTGAACATCATCACTGCACGCCCATCAGTCCGCAGGCACATATACCTGCCCAGAACCCCTGCAGAAAGGCATGCTGCCGCCCTGGATTTCTACGCTGTGGCACGATTCCCCAAAGTGCTAGGTGCCATTGACTGCACCCATGTGGCTCTACGTCCCCCCAGGGCATCTGAGCACATCTATAGGAACCGCAAGCACTGGCATTCCATCAACGTGCAGGTAGTATGTAATGCCAAGGGAATCATCACCTCAGTATATGCCAACTATCCTGGGTCAACCCACGACAGCTTCATTTACCGAATGTCCAACCTAAGCCAGGACCTAGAAGCTGGCCGGCATGGCGATACATGGCTGCTTGGTGAGTATGAATGCCACTGCACATGCATGCATGTCAGATACTGAGCAAGGTCACAACCCCACCAATGATACCAATCACCACCTCCACAGGGGACAGTGCCTACCCTCTCAGCCCCCACATGATGACGCCAATTCGGAACCCCACCACGCCACCCCAGGTAAGATATAACGCAGCCCACATTACAACCCGGGGCATAGTGGAGCGCACATTTGGAGTGCTGAAGTCACGCTTTCGCTCCCTTGACCATTCTGGCGGGCAGCTGTTGTACGCTCCCCCAGTAGTGTGCAGGATCATAGTGGCAGCATGTGTCCTGCACAACGTTGCAACACGCCGGGGCCTGGCCGTGGACATGGTGGTGCCCCCCCATCCCCAACCACATGCACAGCCGCTGCGCATGGGAGGGGAAAGGGGACGGGGGGAGGCAGCCCGTACACAGCTAGTGGCTAATTACTTCACATAGAAATCACACCCCTGTGGAGTGCACACTGCCCTGGCACATTCCATCTGACAATCAATGATGACTCAACCTGACACTGATCCTGAATGTCTGGAGAAAGAACCGTGAAAACCATATCAGCCTGAGATTGTTCACCTGGAAGTGTCACAATGTGTGCATCCCTACCCACACTGACACCACCAATGCATTTTTGTGAAGTTACACATTCAAGCAGCTGAAATGAATACCCACTTGCAAAATGCAACAAGAGGACAGTGCCATGTCAGCCAACCCAACCCCAGCACCGCCACACCGTGCCATGTCATGCTATTTGCACGTAAACAAAGTAATACCCACAACATGACACTAGTGTCACAATGTACAGTGTCCCTATTAGAAACTTGCAACACCTGAAATGCTCACAGTAATGCCGGACCAACAACAAACTTGAGCACGTACTACCATTAACATGACATCAGTAATGTATAATATTAGTAGTCTCACCACCTGAAAATGGCTGCACTCCCACCACTACCAACTGTGCAGTATTGGCGCCTGTAGAGTTGTAGGTGCACTGCTGCCAACATGGACCACATCTCCAGACTAGAGGTCCTTGTGTAGACATGAGGAAGGGACCTGCAAATTGGGAGGTAGACACAGAAGATGAGTTACACATCAATGCAACATGCAGTGTACAACACAACAGCAATATGCACTAGGAATGTATACACAGTATTGACTACAGACTGCCCACACAGCTCATGGGAGTCCAACGTCACTGTGTAATTCACTGTCACTTGGGCACACCCTTTGCAAGCCCATGGAAACAGGAAGCAAGAGGGGTGTGTGTGACTCAAACCCAAGCATCGAAACCACATACATTACAAGCCTGCATGTGCCCAGCCACAATGCAGCGTATGCCCACAGGAACCACGGAAGCCAACAAATCGTCCCAAAAAAATTGGGAATAAAAGAAATAAAAATAAAAAAATAAAATAAAAATAAAAATCAAAAATGGCCATTGAAGGGCCGGGGGGGGTTGGGGAGGCCACCCAGGAGGTCCGAGGACAGGATGCACACCAGAACCCACCTGCGTGGATCCTGGGAAAAAAAAAACACCTCCATGGGCTCATGGCCCACACGGCTACCCTATTGTGGGAGTATCACTGCTGTCGCTATTATCACCCTGTGCAGCTGCATCCGGAGGTGGTTGCACTATGGGAGGCAGCCCACGCAAGGCCCTAGTCTGCTCCTCCATGGCTGCAAGCATGCGGGTGTGGTAGGTCTGGTTCTGGAGGATGAGTGTGCGGAGGTCCCCATGCAACAACTCACGGGATGCCCGGACCTCCGCCCTCGTTGCCTGCATCTCAGCTGAGAGCGTACGGGTGAGACGCTCCAGCTGCTGTTCTGTCCTTTGGTGTGTAGAAGCCTCAAGCTCAACAAGAGTCGTCCTGAGGTGAAGGAGCTCCTGCCTCAGGGCTTCCCTGTGGCCCTGGGACTCAATGGAGATGGCCTCCTGCAGAGTCGCCAGTGCCGCCCGCCTGTCCCTGTTGGACCCCAACATGTCCTCCCTGTGTGACTGGCAGATGGTGTCGGTTGCCTGCTCTAGTCGCTCCATCAGCCTTTCAGGGGGGACAATGGAAGTGGCCACCCTATCCATGGCCTGAGCCATCATCTCGGATGATGCTGCCTGTTGGGTTGCCATACCGTAAATGGATTGCTCCCATGCAGTATTGCCAGGTGCCGTACGGCCACCACGTCGGCGGGCACCACACCTGTCTGGGGCAAGGCGAACTGCGCCTTGCTGTGCCGGCACTGCCTGAGGCTGCAGGACTGCATTCCCCCTCTGATCTGCTGGCCCAGGAACAGGATCAGATGTCGCGGAGTGTGACCCTGCACCCGTAACCACCAAAGGCGTAGCTGCCAACACTGACATCCCCATTGAGGGTTCTGACCCTGGTGCAGGTGGGTGAGACAGAACAGAATCCCTCCCTGGAACACTCACCTGCGACGGCACGTAGGTCTCATCCGAATCAACACCTGAGTACAGCTCGGGGGAGGTGCAGCCAGAGACACCCCTTGAGAGCAGGACCTGCAGCACTTGTGGGTTCTCACCCACCACCACACCACGTCCCTCACTGGTGGTTGGTCGGCCCTCGGGCCCCTCCTGGGTCTGCACCATCTCCACAACCCCAGCAGTATCAGGTGCGTCTTCCCCTGCAAAGACATAAAAACAAAGAAATGGAAACAGGCATTAGCACCATGGCACACAATGAGGGCTGAGAAGCAAGAGAAACAGTACTTGTTTGACACATGTCCCACATGACTAAAACCCTCCCATGCATGCACCCTCACTGCGTATGAAGGGCAGGCAAATGGCACACACTGATGACACCAAGATTGAAGATGAACACATTTTCTGCATGCTGCCTGGCAGTGGCATCACACATTGGCCTGTGATTGGCAGGTGAAACACACATGCCATCACACAGATGGCATGTACCATTGCTATTGAGTGAAGATGGAGAGGAGGGCAGCACCTATGCATATGTCCAGTTCCCGCATGTAATAGCTTTTCTAATTCTAACAGGTCAGATTCTTCACCTGGAGCTGCCAGTCCGAAATGGTGCAATTGCACAGGGACATGTTTGAACAAATGATATCCAGGTAACAAAGTCACTCAACTTTACCATAGCCATGTCAGACATGTGACTAGAGGACTGCGACATGCCTAGTAAAAGTGGTGGAATGGAAAATATCTGACTAAATGAACTGTGCTAAATTTTGCAACAATGTTGTGGCAAGGTGACACTTCAAGGGCAACTGGCGTGCAGTTGGCCTACATGTCTACTGTTGGCAGAAGGGATACAGCTATGGCCAAATGCAGCTGCGCAGGATGTATTGCATGAAGCACATGGATGACCCATACGACTCAGGCGCACACACTCTCACCTGGCACACAAACAGAAGCCCTCACACACACCATGCACATGGATGACACACACATGCATGTGCACTCACCGGACAATGCCTCGTAATCAGGGAGATCTCCCACGCCTTGGATCTGTTCCTCCGTGACGTAGGTCCCAGCGACTGACTCATGTGGAGTGAGTTCCATGTCTACTACTGGAGACCCACCTCCAGTCACTAGAGTTGCGGCATGACTTGAGGCCAGCTTACTCTTTGCCCTGCGCTTTAGGTCATTCCAGCGCTTATAGCAATCATTGGCTGTGCGCCTCACGATTCCAAGGGCACTTACGATGTCCGCAACGGTCTGCCAGTGTGCCTGGCGTTGTGCAGGTGTGGTCTTGGATCCTGCAACAATGACCATCTTGTTGTCATGTGCGGACACATACTCGACAAGTGCATTCAGTTCGTCATCCGTGAAGCTGGGCTTCCTGGACGGGCCGGACTGTGTAGCCGTGTCTGGGGCATCAGCCTGTGCCGGACGAGCACTCTTCCTCTTCCGCTTGGAAGGTGGTGGTGATCCTGAGTGTCCTGCGCCGCTCTGGACACTAGGGGCAGGAGCCCTGGTGGACTCTGTATCAGGAGTGTGGGATTGCACACTCAGCATGGGAGTTGGTGCAGGCATTGGCTCTAGTGTGATGGTGTCAGGGGGAATATCAGCAGCATGGACTAGGACCGACACTGTCCGGGCTGGGTGTGTGAGGGCTGGGGTGGATGGAGCCGCAGCTGCCCCTGCAGCCTCTCCGTCCTGCCTACTTGGTGCAGCAGATGACCTTGCTGCCCCAGATGCACGTGGCATGGTGACATCAACGTGCACCAGCGCACGTGTCATAGGCCTGCTGACCTGGAAGTCAGCCATGGAGTCAGCCAGGTCTGGTGCCACAATGGGCTGGTCCAACAAGGGCTGAGCATGGATGGTGTCAGCCACATCAGCCTCAACGGGAGGGGGGTGGGGGGATTATGGGTGCCCTTGACTGGTCCTCCACACATGGGGGGACAGGCTCACCCTGCAAGTAATGACCACGTCCCCTACCGGATCCACCACGGCCACCACTTGTGGCTCTTCCACCTTTGCCACCCTTACGGAATCCTCGCCTCCCAACCATGGCACTGATGTTGATGTGCGTATGGGAGTGGCTGTAAAATATTGTCCTGGGCAATTTGGGGTCAAAGGGGTTGGGTACCAGATGGTAATTGTACCCTAGTGCTCTTGCAAGGCTGATTGTAACCCCTGGGGAAAGATGACGGGTCACGCTACGCACAGGAGCCCCAAAAAAGGGAGATGACGTGCACGCAACCCCTCCTAGACCACGTGTGCAGAAAGAAAAACCTGCACTACGCTGTGGCACCCAGTAACACAAGAATGAACGTATGCGTGTCACACGCAGCCTAGAATGACCTCTGAAGGGGTAGGCTACACACGGGGCAAGCACAGATGTTAGATACGTGCGTGACTCACCGTCTGCCAGGTAAAAGAGCGTGAAAAAGGAGCGCGTTTGGTTGGCAACACCCCCGCCAAAAGAAGATTTGTACGCTGTCTGAGGAGACAGGACAACAGTAGAAGGGAACACTGTTTGAGGGAACAGGCCCAGGTAAACCAGTAAAAGAGAAAAAATAGAAAAATCTGTCAGAGGTAACAGGGAATACGAACTTGAAACGCCGTGAAGTAAATCGCGTGTGAACCGACAAGAAGTACAGAATTCACCCACTCGCTCTCCACAAAAAGCACGTACAAAGAAATGGTGTTCTACGCGTACCTTTTATACAGGCCCACACGTCCAACATCACTTACGCGGCGTGTACGCGCTAGGGCCATTTCCACCAATTACACGCTTTGTGACTTATGCGTGTACGGCCATTTCCACCAATTACACGCTTTGTGACTTCTGCGTGTACGGCCATTTCCACCAATTACAGGCTTTGTCACTTCTGCGTGTACGGCCATTTCCACCAATCACATGCGATGAGACTCTGACGTGCAGTCTTTCCACGTGTGCTCTGTCATCACTGCTGTGTGGGAAACACCGTGCGGGTCACGTCACAGACGCGCTTACGCGCTGAGGGCCTTTGGTCCAATAGAATCGCGTATGCGTGCTGACACGCTTACGCGCTAAGGGCCTTTCCTCGTTTTTCACGCTGACGTGCAGGATTTTCACGTGCCAAATCACTCCGTACCAAGCTGGCCACGCGTAAGCACACGGAAGACCACGCTCCTGCCCAGAAGGCCGAACTACTGCCCCCCAGAGCCCCGAGCACGCTCCCACCTGCTATCTGCTGCTGCCTGACTGCCTGCTGCCCACGTGCACTGCCATTTGCTGCCTGCACATCAGCCAGGGGTGCTGTTGCTGTGACCACCCCTGCTGGAACCGAAGACTCCCGACTGGGATTCCATCGCTCCACAGCCCAGCCCCAGGACCCAGTTGCCCACCCACTCCTGCCTCTGGGGTTGTCATGTCGGGGCAAACACCATCTGTGACCACTGACAACCCCCGGCCAGAGAGGGGCACCAGCTTCAGTGCCACCGAAGTTGGTGTCCTGGTGGAGCAAGTCCTGGGGCAGTATGATGCCCTCTTTGGAAGTTCCCGTGCCGACAAGGAAGGACGGACTCGGACCTGGACTGAAATCGTGACTGCCATCAACGCGGAGGGGGTGGCAGTCCGGGACTTACAACATGTCAGAAAGCGCTGGGAGGACTTCAGGTCCAGGACCCTGAACAAGGCCCGGCGCCTCTTGAAGGCAGCGGATGCCAAGGGGCGCCGGGGCCACTTGTCGGAAGAACAGATGGGGGTCCTGGAACGCATATCCCCAGCGCTCCACGTCCAGGTCCTAGAGAAGCAGACCCGTCTGGAGTCGAGCGGTGAGTGTACATGCATCCTGGTTGTGAGCAGTGCGTGTGGTGATCATTCGCCATTGTGCCGGTTGCACATCTGTTTGTATGGGGTCGAGTATGGGTGGGGGTGTACAGGGCCGTGGGGCTGACACATGCGAGGGCTGTAATGTGTGAGACATGGATGGTGCTTGTGTGTGTGGGCTTGCATGGCAAATGCAGTTGTGCGTGCACACATGTTTGGATGAATGTGTATGTAAGTAGACATGTCCGTGATGTCAGGCATGTATGTTGTTTTCGGCTGCATGTATGAGCACTGTGTACATGTGCATGTGTGTGTATTTGACAAGGGTGCAACAGTGATGCAACATGGATGCATGTGACAGCGGTATGTGGAAGCCTGATTGGCAGATGTGACATGGATGCCCGTCTGAACAGTGCGACACTTGGCAGAGGTGTAGACATGCATGCAAGTGTGGTGGTGTGTGTACATGTGTGGTGCACTTCCTGTGTTGCATGTGATGTCTGGCTCCCCTTTGGCTGCTGATGCTGTTGTATGTGTAGGGATGGTGCTGGCAGTTGCAAAATGGCTGTGGTATGGCTCATGTGTGCCAGTTGCAATGACATGTGTGTTGGGGATTGTGATGACATGTCTGAGGTTTGCCAATGCCACTCATGTGCAACTGTCATGTGTGTATGTGTCCATTGTACAGTGCCCTGATGCCTGTGTTTTGTTTCTCCCTGTCTGCAGCGTCAACTGATGAAGAGGGCGGAGAAGGTGCTGTGGAGCACAGCGGCGGGGATCCGACCGCCAGCCGGAGACGCAAGGCCCGGCTCCCCTCCCGTGTTGTCATCTCGTCGGGGAGTGAGGAGTCCGGTGCCGCGTCCCAGGCCGCAGCTGCCGGGGGGAGGTCCAAGAGGCGGAGGTTGCAGTTGGACTCCTCGGCAGCAGAAGGGGCAGCTGGGACCCCACAGGGCCCAACAGCGGAAGATGGCACGGAGTCATCCAGGTTGGTGGGGGGTTTGGTGGAGGAGGGGGCCGCGCAAGCACCAGAGACGGGGTCTGGAGGTGGGGATCCCACTGGTGCTAGTGGTGCAGTGCAGGACCAGGGACAGGAGGCAGCACAGGCGGCCGCTGAGGTGCCTGTGTGGAATCCTGTCCCCGATCCTGTCCCTGCATCATCTTGCACCAGCAGGGATGTCTATGTCCAGACCCGTTTTCAGGCAGGGGATGAGCTGACGTCAACTGGCCTTCCTCTGCCTGCGGACGTGGCCATCCAGGTCCGGATTGAGCCTGTCCTGGCTGGTGTGGCATTGCGTCAACGGGCCATGCGAGGTGACCTGCAGTCTTTTCATGGAGAGACTGCACGTCATCTCGAATGGCTCGTTGACCACGTCAGCCTGCTGGGACAGGTCACCCAGGCCGGATTCCGCTGTCTGATGGGGCTTGCTCCGACCCCCTCCTCAACTGGACCCCCTACGCGCCAGTCGTCCTCTGTGCCATCTTCCCACCCATCAGTCACCTGGGTGCCCTGTGGAGCTGCCGCTGACGGTGCAGCCAGGCTGGTGGAGGAGGCATCCCTGCCACAGTCGGGAGTCGGAGGTCCAGCAGGGGTGGCCACATCAACAAGTGCACCCCAGACGGCGGAGGATGTGCAGGCAGCAGGAGGCAGTGCACGGGCAGAGGCAGAGCAGCAGCAGCAGCAACATGGTGGGAGACATGAAGGCTCGGGGCTTTCGACGGAGGGGCAGGCATCGGCCGGAGGGCAGGGGGACCCAGGACAGAGAGTGTCTTCCGTGTGGCAGCGGTTGGGCCACGCCATAGGTGCGGAGCGGCGGCGGGCGGAAGAGGCGCGGCTCACAATGGTCAGGGCGGAGAACTCCATGCGGAGGGCCCTGAGGCGGGCCGAGTGTCTCGAGGCAATCCGCAGGGGGTTGGAGGAGGACACAGCGTCGTCCCTGCGGACCCTCGGGGCCATGGAACTGGACCGCCTCCGGGACATCGAACAGGAGTTCGATGATGCCCTGGCCCGGGACACCACAGAGTGAGCCGCTGGACTTGCCCGCCGCCTTTGTATATAGTTCTTTAGTTTTAGGTTTCCTTTCGTTCTTATTATGATTTGGAGTCGACCGACACTGCTCCACTTTTTGTATATAGTTGATATTTAGGTAGGTTTTTTAGGAGGTTTCCTTAGTTCAGTTGGGCTCATGGACCCTTGTTATTTTTGTACATAGTTCTTTGTTGCATGGAGAATTTTTTACATTTGACTTTGGACAAAATTTTTTAGGATTTGGATTTCCAGTTTTGTATTTTTATGCGGACATGCAGCTTATTTTTTCACATTTACATTGTAGTTAGTTTTATTTCTTTAGCATTATTTATTTTTTTCAATACAATTTTGTTGGCATAGTTCACTGTGTGGTATCATCTCATTGGTTTCATGCATGTCATGTTGTGTGTTTTCCCATTCAATTGCAAAAAATGTGTGTGACGGACATGGGTTCATTAGCTTCATGAACATTGGGGGTGTAACATGTGATTTCCATTTCCATGTGGGTGAATGGGTTACTTGGTAGGGCTTTTTGGCTGTGGAGGCTGACCATTACGCACATGATTGGGGATTGTGAGGACCTGGTGGGGGCTGCCCATGGTGGCAGGGGGGTGGGGGTGGTGGGAGACATGAGTGGGGGCCTAGTGGGGGCTGCCCATGGTGGCAGGGGGGTGGGGGTGGTGGGAGACATGAGTGGGGGCCTGGTGGAGGCTGCCCCTGCACTGCCGAGGGGTGGGGGTGGTGGGAGACATGAGTGGGGGCCTGGTGGAGGGTGACCCTGGATGCTGGGGGGTGGGGGTGGTGGGAGACATGAGTGGGGGCCTGGTGGAGGGTGACCCTGCACTGCCGGGGGTGGGGGTGGTGGGAGACATGAGTGGGGGCCTGGTGGAGGGTGACCCTGGATGCTGGGGGGTGGGGGTGCAGGGGGACATGAGTGGGGGCCTGGTGGAGGCTGCCCCTGCACTGCCAGGGGGTGGGGGTGGTGGGAGACATGAGTGGGGGCCTGGTGGGGGCTGCCCATGGTGGCAGGGGGGTGGGGGTGGTGGGAGACATGAGTGGGGGCCTGGTGGAGGGTGACCCTGGATGCTGGGGGGTGGGGGTGCAGGGGGACATGAGTGGTGGCCTGGTGGAGGCTGAACCTGCACTGCCGGGGGTGGGGGTGGTGGAAGACATGAGTGGGGGCCTGGTGGGGGCTGCCCATGGTGGCAGGGGGGTGGGGGTGGTGGGAGACATGAGTGGGGGCCTGGTGGAGGGTGCCCCTGCACTGCCGGGGGGTGGGGGTGGTGGGAGACATGAGTGGGGGCCTGGTGGAGGGTGACCCTGCACTGCCGGGGGGTGGGGGTGGTGGGAGACATGAGTGGGGGCCTGGTGGGGGCTGCCCATGGTGGCAGGGGGGTGGGGGTGGTGGGAGACATGAGTGGGGGCCTGGTGGAGGGTGACCCTGCACTGCCGGGGGGTGGGGGTGGTGGGAGACATGAGTGGGGGCCTGGTGGGGGCTGCCCATGGTGGCAGGGGGGTGGGAGACATGAGTGGGGGCCTGGTGGAGGCTGCCCCTGCACTGCCGGGGGGTGGGGGTGGTGGGAGACATGAGTGGGGGCCTGGTGGAGGGTGACCCTGCACTGCCGGGGGGTGGGGGTGGTGGGAGACATGAGTGGGGGCCAGGTGGAGGGTGACCCTGCACTGCCGGGGGGTGAGGGTGGTGGGAGACATGAGTGTGGGCCTGGTGGGGGCTGCCCATGGTGGCAGGGGGTTGGGGGTGGTGGGAGACATGAGTGGGAGCTTGGTGGAGGCTGCCCATGGTGGCTGGAGGGTGGGGGTGGTGGGAGACATGAGTGGGGGCCTGGTGGAGGGTGACCCTGGATGCTGGGGGGTGGGGGTGGTGGGAGACATGAGTGGGGGCCTGGTGGAGGGTGACCCTGGATGCTGGGGGGTGGGGGTGGTGGGAGACAAGAGTCGGGGCCTGGTGGAGGGTGACCCTGCACTGTCGGGGGGTGGGGGTGGTGGGAGACATGAGTGGGGGCCTGGTGGGGGCTGCCCATGGTGGCAGGGGGGTGGGGGTGGTGGGAGACATGAGTGGGGGCCTGGTGGAGGGTGACCCTGGATGCTGGGGGGTGGGGGTGCAGGGGGACATGAGTGGGGGCCTGGTGGAGGCTGCCCCTGCACTGCCGGGGGGTGGGGGTGGTGGGAGACATGAGTGGGGGCCTAGTGGGGGCTGCCCATGTTGGCAGGGGGGTGGGGGTGGTGGGAGACATGAGTGGGGGCCTGGTGGAGGGTGACCCTGGATGCTGGGGGGTGGGGATGCAGGGGGACATGAGTGGGGGCCTGGTGGAGGCTGCCCCTGCACTGCCGGGGGGTGGGGGTGGTGGGAGACATGAGTGGGGGCCTGGTGGGGGCTGCCCATGGTGGCAGGGGGGTGGGGGTGGTGGGAGACATGAGTGGGGCCTGGTGGAGGGTGACCCTGCACTGCCGGGGGGTGGGGGTGGTGGGAGACATGAGTGGGGGCCTGGTGGAGGGTGACCCTGCACTGCCGAGGGGGGGGTGGTGGGAGACATGAGTGGGGGCCTGGTGGGGGCTGCCCATGGTGGCAGGGGGGTGGGGGTGGTGGGAGACATGAGTGGGGGCCTGGTGGAGGCTGCCCCTGCACTGCCGGGGGGTGGGGGTGGTGGGAGACATGAGTGGGGGCCTGGTGGAGGGTGACCCTGCACTGCCGGGGGGTGGGGTGGTGGGAGACATGAGTGGGGGCCTGGTGGAGGCTGCCCCTGCACTGCCGGGGGGTGGGGGTGGTGGGAGACATGAGTGGGGGCCTGGTGGAGGGTGACCCTGCACTGCCGGGGGGTGGGGGTGGTGGGAGACATGAGTGGGGGCCTGGTGGAGGGTGACCCTGCACTGCCGGGGGGTGGGGGTGGTGGGAGACATGAGTGGGGGCCTGGTGGGGGCTGCCCATGGTGGCAGGGGGGTGGGGGTGGTGGGAGACATGAGTGGGGGCCTGGTGGAGGGTGACCCTGGATGCTGGGGGGTGGGGGTGCAGGGGGACATGAGTGGGGGCCTGGTGGAGGCTGCCCCTGCACTGCCGGGGGGTGGGGGTGGTGGGAGACATGAGTGGGGGCCTGGTGGAGGGTGACCCTGCACTGCCGGGGGGTGGGGGTGGTGGGAGACATGAGTGGGGGCCTGGTGGAGGGTGACCCTGCACTGCCGGGGGGTGGGGGTGGTGGGAGACATGAGTGGGGGCCTGGTGGGGGCTGCCCATGGTGGCAGGGGGGTGGGAGACATGAGTGGGGGCCTGGTGGAGGGTGACCCTGGATGCTGCGGGGTGGGGGTGCAGGGGGACATGAGTGGGGGCCTGGTGGAGGCTGCCCCTGCACTGCCGGGGGGTGGGGGTGGTGGGAGAAATGAGTGGGGGCCTGGTGGGGGCTGCCCATGGTGGCAGGGGGGTGGGGGTGGTGGGAGACATGAGTGGGGGCCTGGTGGAGGGTTACCCTGGATGCTGGGGGGTGGGGGTGCAGGGGGACATGAGTGGGGGCCTGGTGGAGGCTGCCCCTGCACTGCCGGGGGGTGGGGGTGGTGGGAGACATGAGTGGGGGCCTGTTGGGGGCTGCCCATGGTGGCAGGGCGGTGGGGGTGGTGGGAGACATGAGTGGGGGCCTGGTGGAGGGTGACCCTGCACTGCCGGGGGGTGGGGGTGGTGGGAGACATGAGTGGGAGCCTGGTGGAGGGTGACCCTGCACTGCCGGGGGGTGGGGTGGTGGGAGACATGAGTGGGGGCCTGGTGGGGGCTGCCCATGGTGGCAGGGGGGTGGTGGGAGACATGAGTGGGGGCCTGGTGGAGGGTGACCCTGCACTGCCGGGGGGTGGGGGTGGTGGGAGACATGAGTGGGGGCCTGGTGGGGGCTGCCCATGGTGGCAGGGGGGTGGGGGTGGTGGGAGACATGAGTGGGGGCCTGGTGGAGGCTGCCCCTGCACTGCCGGGGGGTGGGGGTGGTGGGAGACATGAGTGGGGGCCTGGTGGAGGGTGACCCTGCACTGCCGGGGGGTGGGGGTGGTGGGAGACATGAGTGGGGGCCTGGTGGAGGCTGCCCATGGTGGCTGGGGGGTGGGGGTGGTGGGAGACATGAGTGTGGGCCTGGTGGAGGGTGACCCTGGATGCTGGGGGGTGGGGGTGCAGGGGGACATGAGTGGGGGCCTGGTGGAGGCTGCCCCTGCACTGCCGGGGGGTGGGGGTGGTGGGAGACATGAGTGAGGGCCTGGTGGAGGGTGACCCTGCACTGCCGGGGGGTGGGGGTGGTGGGAGACATGAGTGGGGGCCTGGTGGAGGGTGACCCTGCACTGCCGGGGGGTGGGGGTGGTGGGAGACATGGGTGGGGGCCTGGTGGAGGCTGCCCATGGTGGCAGGGGGGTGGGGGTTGTTCCGAGACATGAGTGGGGGCCTGGTGGAGGGTGACCCTGGATGCTGGGGGTGCAGGGGGACATGAGTGGGGGCCTGGTGGAGGCTGCCCCTGCACTGCCGGGGGGTGGGGGTGGTGGGAGACATGAGTGGGGGCCTGGTGGGGGCTGCCCATGGTGGCAGGGGGGGTGGGGGTGGTGGGAGACATGAGTGGGGGCCTGGTGGAGGGTGACCCTGCACTGCCGGGGGGTGGGGGTGGTGGGGCACATGAGTGGGGGCCTGGTGGAGGCTGCCCCTGCACTGCTGGGGGGTGGGGGTGGTGGGAGACATGGGTGGGGGCCTGGTGGAGGCTGCCCATGGTGGCAGGGGGGTGGGGGTGGTGGGAGACATGAGTGGGGGCCTGGTGGAGGGTGACCCTGCACTGCCGGGGGGTGGGGGTGGTGGGAGACATGAGTGGGGGCCTGGTGGAGGGTGACCCTGCACTGCCTGGGGGTGGGGGTGGTGGGAGACATGAGTGGGGGCCTGGTGGGGGCTGCCCATGGTGGCAGGGGGTGGGGGTGGTGGGAGACATGAGTGGGGGCCTGGTGGAGGGTGACCCTGCACTGCCGGGGGGTGGGGGTGGTGGGAGACATGAGTGGGGGCCTGGCGGGGGCTGCCCATGGTGGCAGGGGGGTGGGGGTGGTGGGAGACATGAGTGGGGGCCTGGTGGAGGCTGCCCCTGCACTGCCGGGGGTGGGGGTGGTGGGAGACATGAGTGGGGGCCTGGTGGAGGGTGACCCTGCACTGCCGGGGGTGGGGGTGGTGGGAGACATGAGTGGGGGCCTGGTGGAGGCTGCCCATGGTGGCTGGGGGGTGGGGGTGGTGGGAGACATGAGTGTGGGCCTGGTGGAGGGTGACCCTGGATGCTGGGGGGTGGGGGTGCAGGGGGACATGAGTGGGGGCCCGGTGGAGGCTGCCCCTGCACTGCTGGGGGGTGGGGGTGGTGGGAGACATGCATTGTTGATCAGTAGTGCAAGGTGACATGTGGGTTGGCTGGGGGGGCATGCCCATGGTGAATGGGCTGCCTGCGGGACATGGGCAGGGGTGCAGGGTAGTCCCCCGTGGTGTGGGCTGCCTGCAGGGGCCGTGGAGGTTGTGGAGCGTACACCTGGGAGGACCCACACGGCCAATTCACGTGTAGTACTCCCCAGAACCCCTGAAATACACATTCCCTGCTGGTATCGCGTGTGGAACTTCCCGCGCACCCCTGAAATACACGTACCCTGCTCGCACTGGGACTATCGCGTGTGGAACTTCCCGCGCACCCCTGAAATACACGTACCCTGCTCGCACTGGGACTATCGCGTGTGGAACTTCCCGCGCACCCCTGAAATACACGTACCCTGCTCGCACTGGGACAATCGCGTGTGCAACTTCACGCGAACCCCTGTAATACACGTAGCACGCTCCCCCAGGCCCGATCGCGTGAGAAAGTTCACGCTAACCCCTGAAATACACGTAGCCCGCTCCCCCAGGCCCGATCGCGTGAGAAAGTTCACGCGAACCCCTGAAATACACGTAGCCCGCTCCCCCAGGCCCGATCGCGTGAGAAAGTTCACGCGAACCCCTGTAATACACATAGCCCGCTCCCCCAGGCCCGATCGCGTGAAAAAATTCACGCAAACCCCTGAAATACACGTAGCCTGCTCCCCCAGGCCCGATCGCGTGAGAAAGTTCACGCGAACCCCTGTAATACACGTAGCACGCTCCCCCAGGCCCGATCGCGTGAGAAACTTCACGCGAACCCCTGAAATACACGTACCCTGCTGAAATCGCGTGTGGAACTTCCCGCGCACCCCTGAAATTCACATACCTTGCTCGCACTGGCCCAATCGCGTGTGGAACTTCCCGCGCACCCCTGAAATACACGTTCCCCGCTTGGCGTTTGCTGTTTGCCAGCCCGGTGAACTGGTCCAGGGTTAGCGCAGCCCTTTGCGATGATTTAGCGATTTTGATGGCTTTTCCTTGCGCGAGGGCGTTCTTCGGGGCGTTACTGGCGCTGCTGCAGGGTCGCTGCGATTCTCTGCGCCACGGCTGGTTTGGGAGCCTAAAATCCATGAATACGCTGTGCGCGGAAATCGGTTTTAGCGCACGTGCCTGGCGCAGACAATCGCACGCGGACACTCTGCGCCAGCCGCTTGCGACACTTTTCTGCGAAATTCTATGAATTACCCTCCGTGTTTTCAGGTATTACCCCTCGTGAATAATGAAGCATTATTTATTGACAAACCTGTACTGCAAACAGCGTACGCTGTTCCTAGGGTATAATGCCTGCAACAAAAAGAAAGGTTACGCACAGTAAGACATCCACCTCCAGAAGAAAGTAATAAACGTGTCTGTGGCCCTGAGATCTCAGCCACTCCTTATGTGGCTAATCTTTCAGTCTCTCCATCTTCTAATAGTGATCGTATTTCCGAGGTGTGGGCATTGAGTTGATGTAGGAGGCAGATACTATACACTTAGAGAACTGACATGCCCCTCGATATTGATAATGCGGCAGATATTCACAATGGATGTAAAAGAGCTGGTCTGCCAAATGCACGAATTAGGGGCAGTTAATCCTGAACATCCGTTAACTAATAAAAGGTATATAATAGTATCCTTCCATAGTGTTCTACTCCCCTCTGGTGACATGGAGACTAAGGCCAGTCGTGTGCATCTTAGAGCACAGCGGCTGAGTGTTGCTGACCAGGGCACACTGACACAATTTAACCCCGAACAATGGTCACAAGTAAAGGCCAATATGTCCAAAGAGTTGAATATGTGTAACAGCTATTCTGATTTCTGTACAAGGATGGACGCACTGGATAAATGCGCGGGAAGAACATCGTCTGGTGAAAATGGATTCATTTTGTCAACCAGATTTTTTACCATTGTTAGGGGAACTTCAACATTTGAATAAAGTGGATAGCTGTTGTCAGACAGATGGTCAACCAGGAATAGCTAACCTGCATTCACAACCTATACAGAAAGCACCTGATGGTTCGGGTTTTGAAACCGTTTCCCCTCCTATGGCCATGTCACCTGTTTTACCCTCTTATGAAAGCAAGCGAACGCTGGCGCCTAATGCTTTATGTTCGGCTGTTGGAATTAAATATAAGCCCAACACTTAGGGGCTCATAGACTTCAGGCGATGTCCAGATCTCTGCAAGTCAGACAATCCCTTAATGCCGGTGCTCATGGAGAAGACTACTAGAAATGTTGTTGTGGACCAGAGGAACCTTATTATTACAAACATCGAGAAGTCTTGTGGGAAAAAACGGAAAGAAGCCCTGCGGGGGAAAAAGTACTGGCATGGCTCTGGCAAAGAACTGGGCCAGGACTGGTTAGAAGCTCCGATCTAATGATGTTACGTAGACTAGAGATAAATGGCTGGTATACTCAAGACAATAGGCACTGTGTGTTTCTTGGTAGGATGTGGGACTAGTAACCTGCCATATTTCCTCAGTATCTGTCGATACTTGTCTAAGGGTTCGTGGAACCTCAATCTTATAGTCCTCGGATGATAAGCCCCCTTGACTCTAGTGGGAGGGCAGTAGTGGTTAACCGGACATGGTAGAGACCTGCGGTGGGAGCGGTTCAGCCAGTGTGGGTGGGGAGGGAAGCAGACTGGACTAGGGCATGGGGGGGGGGTTGTATCCTGTTATTGGGGTTGTCTTCGGACCTGTTAGGCATGTACAAGTGTCATACGGGATAACGATTGGTCCTGGGTGCACCCTCGATGCACGCACCTGCTGGGTACATTGTGGGTTGGGACGCATACTAGAATGAAGGCATTGATTGCAGCTGTGGAAATTATGTATTTTCGAATGTACACCATATATTACATGTATCTCACTGTACTGCCAGTTTCTTCTTTTTTGGTTGTTGAAATGCAAATAAAAATAATTTTAAAAAAAAAGGTTCTCAAATAATAACTTTAACATTGCGCAATGAAAACCACCACAAATCCTGGCTTCTCCACGTGATAAAATGATGTGATCCTGGGCGCATCAGTTTGCTTTACTGTGCTTTTTTTGTTAGTTGCTAAAACTTGGGCTCACCTGGAAGGGAATTCTGTTACGTGTGCACTATACGTGTACCACTCTTTCATGGTTAAACAGATAGCACTGTTGTTTCATATACATTATGGCCATTCATAGATTGCACACCACAGGCTGAATTATCACTTCTTTCATAGAAAAGCCAAATAAATGGTAAACTATAACATTTGGTGGTTAGGTGAGATTCATTGGGTGCCAGGGAGACAACAGACAGAGATCAAATATATACTGCATCATTTTAAACAAGTACATTAGTGACCTAGATTTCTACCCAATGCACAATATGTTTACTTGTGTGGGGAAGTTGGTATTGCCTGCTTCTAAAATGTATTTTATTTTAATCTCATACTTTAATCGGTTTGAAACTTTGTTTCCCCACATGGACAATATGATGTGATTCTGGCCAAATCACTGTAGTAGTCCCTTCTCACGCAGCTCCCTTCCATGCCCCGTCCCTTCCTCTGCAGCTTTGCTTCCATACTTGAGGCACTGATAGCCCTTCCCCATGCTGGACCCTGCGTGCTCAACAGTAGGCCTCAGCATGAATGTCGGGGCTTCACAGCAACCAATGAAAATGGAGCATAGAAGCAGAGTGCAGTGTGAGCTCATGCCAAAATGAGCTCACAGTCACATGCACTTGGCACATGCCAAAATGAAGCACAGTTGTTCCACGAAAGTTGCTCGACTCTCACCGGCTCACGTCAGGGCTTCACTACAGTGGTGATAACTCGGCCTCGGATAACTGCTCTTGCTTTCTCATAATGCTCACGTTAGGAAATCTGCCCGCCCCTGCTGCTTTGGGCATTGCATCCATCTGCCCAGTGCACTTTTGCCTTCAAGAACCTGTCTGAAAGAGTGGCACTGGTGACAACCATTCTATGCTGGGGAAACACCACAATATGTTACACGTTATAACAAATGACGCACTGAGTTTTGAATTGTATGCCTTTTATTTAAGTTGTAAGGGTGGTTGGGGTTTCTTTTAGTAGCCCCAGACACTTCACAGGGATACCGTATGTTCTTCTTTTCTGGGTTGGTCCCCAGGGGAACTTTTACTTGCTTCTCCTGCTCCTACGTTTCACTGCCTCTGTCTCTTTAGACCCGGGTCTCTACCCTTTTATCCTCTGTCTCCTCTGGGGTAGTTCCTCTGTTCAAGTCCTCCGCCCTTTCTTTCCTATGTCAGGAACTTTGCTCTTAGCAGTACAAGGTGGTGCCCTTCCTTTCCATTCAAGAATGTTGGCAGAGGCCCTGCCCCCCATTTCCGGTCTAAGACCTGCCCCATTGATGTCGATTTGATATAAAGTTAATATAAAATTCATATAAAAATGATAATGATCGCAATTCTTGCTATTTTTTATATAAAATTTATATAAAAATTGATATCAAATTATTATATATTATATTGGCTTTCAGGCCGCATTTGATCAAGTCAATCGTGAGCTGTTATGGAAGAAAATGCAGGCACGTTGCAGTGATGAGTGGCTGCTACAAATTCTTGTGGCTTTAAACACGGATACTACTGCACAGATTCGTCTTGGCGACAATGGTCTTCTGTCAGGTGATATGGATATAGGTTGAGGGGTGATGCAAGGTTGCATATTGGCGACCCAACTCTTTCACCTATATATTGCGGACGTACCTGCCTCGATGTCTCTCAGTGCAAAGTGTCCACCTAGGATTGGTCAATGTACGGTCGCAGCCATGCTTTATGCTGATGACTTGGTTATATGTGACCATTTATTCTCAGGCATGAAGTCCATTCTAAAAGCTCTTGCTAGTTATGCTGAAGGCCATGGGTTGTCTATTGATTTAATAAAAACCAAAACCATGCTTTTTACGACTCATAACATAAAAATGCAACCCCTTATTACTGACCTTGGGCATATTGAGTACACCCAAAATTATAAATATCTTGGGATTGAAATATCCAACAAAAAAAGTGTATTACAAAACTGTTATAAGTAAATCCTGCAAAGCTAAACATATCTCCTTCATGGTACGTAGATTTACATACCACCATGCTGGGCTTACATCAGGAGGCATTCTTGAACTCTACAAACAGTTGTTCTGTCCTGTAATATAATAATAATAATTATAATAATTTAGCATTTATATAGCGCTATGAAAGCTCAGGCATCTGAGAGCTGCTTATTATTATCCACAGTGTGTGGTGCTCATTTATCGACCTCAGAAGGATGAAAGGTTGAGTTTGACCCTGCTGGTATTCGAACCTGCATCAGCAGGCTCTGCATGGATGTCAAAGCGGGTGCTCTACTCGCTGTGCTGTCGGACCAGCATATGGGCTTGATGCACTCGAGATGCAAAATTTGGAGTGGCTGCAGGTACTTGAAGGTTTGTTTTGGTGATGTGTCCTTGGGCTTCCTCTTTCAGCACTTATCCAATATATACGGTTAGAACTAGAATTGCTGTGTCTAAAATAGCTGGCACTTCAACATAGAGGGGAACCTTTTGTAAAATCTAAAACTTCCCCTATATGTTCCCTCCTCAATAAATTAAGTGCTAACTATTGTCTCGAGCATACACCTGAGAAAAATAACGGGTACTTGAAATTGGTAAAATATCTGTTCCATAAATTAGATTGGAAACCCGATTTCGGACACTGTTCAAACTTTAAGAAATTGAAAGGGGCATTTACTCGCCGTTTGAAAAAATGGGATTGGGTCAACAATTATGAACACTTAAAGACACTCCACAATTATAGTCAAGTGGCACAAGATTCTCATAGGTTCATGAAACCACCAAGATATTGGTTGTGTTGTCCGGATCCTGATGTGCGGCGATTTTGATTGTTAATGCACACAAACCAGCTTCCTGTGAGATCTATCCATGGTGCTCAATGGAAAATTCCTAAAGAGGGTAGGATATGTAGATTTTGTAAAATGCCTGGATGTATAGAAACGGTGAGAAAACTTTTGACAGAATGTCCCAAGTTAGGACACATCTACATGACCTTATTATGCCACCTGACACATGACTATGAGTCTATAAAAACCTCTGAATTCTGGACCTACTGTCTAAATAAAGAATGTGGGTCAACACATATAGCCCTATTTAGAGTATGGTGGCAGGTTAAAAGACATTTTGAATAAGTACAAGTACCAGGAAGTGATATTGATGAGAAAAATATGAACATGTATAACCTTTAAGAATGTTTTAAAATGCTTAAAAGATTTTAGATATTTTAAAATAAAATATTAATGAAATAATGAAATGTTGATATCACTAAGTATCATTCATCATGTTTTTTAGAATATGCAATGAACTAAGATTTGTATCTATTAAGACTTTCTCACTCTATGTGTGTACTGTATATGATGTTATTAATATATTGATTTGAATTGGCACTTTATTGATTTTGTAAAAGTTCAAATATGAACTGATTACACATAAATAAATACAAATATATGGGATACATTACTCACCGTAATCGTATTTCTGATGCTTGTATCTGCTTAGATTCACATGCTGTGCATAGGCCGACATCTAGTGGAAGCTGCGGAGTATTACAGTTTGTTTTTCGAAGTCGAAAAATGGGCGTCGACACAGGGCGTGCCAGTAATACTATCCCTAGTGTGACGTCCCCTGTACCCATGATCCCTCACGCGTCTAGGATCCCCAGATTGTGTTTTTCCTGACATGAGGTAGCATGAGGAGTAGCGTGAGTACAGATAGTCCAAGCAGATAGACAGAAAGGTAAGACTACAAGCAACCATGCGCCTTCTCTCGGAGGGGAGGAAGGGTGGGTCGCATGTGAATCTAAGCAGATACAAGCATCAGAAATACGATTACGGTGAGTAATGTATCCCTTCTGAGGCTTGTGGAATCTGCTTAGATCACATGCTGTGCATAGATTAGCGAGCAGTACCAGAAGAAGGAGGTGGGATGTGAGAAGGGTCATGAGCAAACAGGTGTCTTAGAACCGCTTGTCCCACTTGTGTATCTGCCTTGGAATGAGTGTCAATGCAGTAATGCTGAGTAAAAGTGTGAATAGAGCTCCAAGTAGCTGCTTTGCAAATGGTGTCAAGGGGAACATTTGCAATGAAAGCCAGAGTGGCCCCAATGCCTCTGGTAGAGTGGGCCCTTGGCGTAAAAGGCAGAGTTTTTTCAGAAAGAGAGTAACACAGCTGTATACAGTTGATAATCCACTTTGAGATAGCGCCCTTAGAGACGCGATCCCCCTCTCTGCCTGTAGCTACGGAGACAAACAGTTGATCTGTTTTCCTTAGCGGTCTGGTTTTATTTACATAGTATAAGACCGCCCTACGCACATCTAGGGTGTGTAGTTTCACCTCAGCTGAGCTTTGTGGGTTTTGGAAGAAAGCCGGAAGCTCGATGGACTGGTTTACATGGAACTTGGATATGAATTTTGGTGAGAATCTAGGGTGTGTGCGTAAAACCAGTTTGTCCTTGTGGATAGTAAAGAAAGGATCTTGCACTGACAGAGCCTGAATTTCACTGACCCTTCTTATGGAGGTAATGGCTACTAAGAAGGCCGTTTTATAAGTCAGGTGTTTGAGACTACTTTTATGCATGGGTTCGAAGGAGGGCCCCATGAGCTTAGATAGCACCACATTGAGATCCCATCCTGGCGGTGGGTTCGAGATAGGAGGGTGAAGTCTCTTTACTCCTTCCATGAAGGCTTTAACCACTGGTACTTTCCACCACGAAACCTTGTTATGGGATGTGGTGTAGGCTGAGAGGGCTGCCAGGTGTACTTTCAGAGAGTTAAAAACCAACCCTGCATCCAGCAGGTGGAGCATGTATGTTACAACGTTGGAAGGAGTGCAATCAACCGGGTTGATTTGTTTACACTGGCACCAGATAACGAATCTTTTCCACTTGTCAAAGTAACAGTGCCTTGTATTTGGTTTCCTAGACTCTTTTAGAATGTCCATACACCTCTGTGGTAATTTGAGATGTCCAAACTCTATGACTTCAGGAGCCATGCTGCTAGGTTCATAGAGTTGGGTTCCTGATGCACTGTTTGACCTTGTTGCTGGGACAGAAGGTTGTACCAGGCTGGGAGTCTGATGGGCTCGCATACCGCCATCCTGCGTAGGTGTGGAAACCATGGTTGTCTCGCCCACATGGGAGCAACTAGGATGAGCGTCATCGATTCCTTGTTCATCTTGTACACCACCTTCCTGATGAGAGGAGTTGGTGGGAAAGCGTACGCAAACATCCCTGACCAGTTCATCCACAGGGCATTCCCCTGGGAGTCCGGTTGTGGGAACCTGGATGCAAATCCTGGGCATTGTTTGTTTTCGCTTGTGGCGAATAGGTCTATAGTGGGGAAACCCCACTGAGAGAAGAGATCTTCTACTACGTCTCTGTGAAGGACCCATTCGTGTTCTTCTGGGAGGGAGTCTCTGCTTAGAGCATCCGCTAGGGAATTGAGCTCCCCTGGAACATGTTGCGATGACAGGAAGATGTTCCGTCTGAGTGCCCATCTCCATATTTTCTGGGCAAGCTTGGACAGATTTGGCGAACAAGTCCCTCCTTGCTTGTTCAGATAGAACATGGCTGTCGTGCTGTCCGTCCTGATCTGCACCGACAAGTTTAGTAGATGGGGCTCGAACGCCTGCAGCGCTCGGAATACTGCCAGAAGCTCTAGCAGATTGATGTGGTTCTTGGCTACTGAGTGAGACCAGAGACCCTGAGCTGTGTGGTGGAGATGGTGAGCTCCCCACCCCGTCAGGCATGCATCTGTAGTTACCACTGCCTGTACTTCGGGATCGTAAAAGGGTTTCCCCTTTGCGAGATTCTCTCTTGTCCACCAGTGTAGGTTCTGTACAAGTGTTGGCGAAACGACCACTAGATCGTCCCACTGACCACTTGCCTGAGACCACTGTTTCGCCAACCATTCCTGCATGGGACGCATGCGCAGACGCGCGTGGGGGACCAGGTAAATGCATGACGCCATCATGCCGAGTAACCGCATAGCTTTGCGTACTGTTATCTGTTGACCTGACTGATAATGCGGAATTTGCAGAAGTATGTTCCGAATTCTTTCTTCCGAAGGGAAGGTCAATCCTTTCTGAGTATCTAGGATAGCTCCTAGAAACTGTTTTGAGGTGCTTGGCACCAGACTTGACTTTTTCTCGTTGATGGAGAAGCCTAATTCGTGGAGGAGGTCGATGGTCCTCTGAATGTTTGACCTGCAGATTCCTGGGGTTTCCCCCGTTATGAGCCAGTCGTCCAGATAAGGGTACACTGGGATTGCCTCCCTGCGTAGGTGTGCAGCTGCCACCGCCAGTACCTTGGTGAATACCCTTGGTGCAGAAGCTATCCCGAAGGGCAGTACCTTGAATTGGTAGTGGCGACTGTCCACCTTGAAGCGCAAGTATTTTCTGTGCGCCGGGAGCATGGAAATATGAAAATAGGCATCTTTCATATCCAAGGTTGCCATGTAATCCCCCTTTTTTAGGAGTGGGATTACCTCTTGTAGTGTGGTCATACGGAATTTTTGTGGCTTGACATACTTGTTGGCAGGCCGTAAGTCTAAAACTGGGCGCATTGTTAAATCTTTCTTTGGCACAAGGAAGTAAGTTGAATAGATACCCTTGTTTACCTGGTGTCCCGGGACGAGTTCTATCGCGTCCTTTTCTAGCAGAATGGCGATCTCCTCGAGGAGGATCTTCTGATGTTGTAAAGAGTGGACTTTTTGTCTTGGAGGATGGTTTAGGGGACGTTGCAGTAGTTCTATGCAGTACCCATTGGATACTGTTGACAGCACCCATCTGTCGGATGTTATCCCTTCCCATGCCTGGGTGAAACTTGATATTCGTCCCCCTACTGGGGTTGCATGGGAAGGGACCCTGAACTGAGCGTCACTGCTTTGGTGGAGGCGTGCCTCCTCCTTTACTGGGGCTGCCTCTGCCTCTACCACGTCCTCTTTTACTACCCCTACCATACGCCTGGGTAGACTGTTGTGAGCTGGTGTTCCACTGTGTACCCTGGGTGTGGGAGTAGCTATTTCCTCTATTGGAATTTTGGCCGCGGGGGCGACGAAAATTGCCATTCCCTCTTTGGTTAGGTGGTTTGGTAGTTAACTGGCCAAGGGATTTGAGGGTGTCGAATTCTTCCTTAGCGTTTTTTAGAGCGTCCTCGACTGCCTTCCCAAACAGGAGATCACTTTCCACTGGTTTGTCTAAGAGCGCAGCTTGTGTTTCTGCTTTGAATCCCGACTGCCTCAACCAAGCATGCCTTTTGATGACAGTCCCCTCTGCTATAAGTCTACCCGCATTGTCAGCGGCGTCCAGAGTTGCTTTTACAGTGCAGCCTGACACGTTCCTTCCTTCCGCACAAATGCGAGCTAGCTGGCTTTTAAGGGGTTCGGGAGCAGAGTCTATTAGTGCTGCCACTTCTTCCCACTGGTGACAGTTGTAGCTAGCCAACAGTGTGGTGGAATTCGCGATTCTGGCTTGGTAGGCTGCCGTGGAAGCTACTTTCCTGCCAAAACCATAAAGTTTTTTACTTTCTTTGTCGGGGGGAGCCTCAGAGGAAGATAATGGTGTACCAGCTCTTTTGCGGGTGTTGGTTACTACTAGAGAGTCTGGCTTAAGTTGACCTCTAATATATAGGGGGTCCGACTGGGCTGCTTTAAACAGCTTCTCCACTCTCGGATTTACAGGTCTTGTCAGGTTTGGGTTGACAAGGGATGGTGCTATTCTGCGTTGAACAGATTTTAGGATGGGAATGGTCTGGGCTACTGGCTTCCTTTCCCCTATTAGTTCTTCCGCAAAGTCCCTTTCTTCCTGGACACCTTGTGTGTCTATGTGGAAGTGGTTAGCTGCCCGAAAGAGCAGTTCATTCAGGAGGGGCTGATTATCTATTGGGGAGTCAGACACTGGGGCTTCCCTTTCGACTGGTGAGTCCATTCTGAAAATATCTGGGCTATTTTCTGGCTCATCCTCGTCTTCGTCTTCGCCGTAATAATCTGATCCTGCAGGATCTTCTGGCGTGTCAATTTCCTGACCTTCTATAAGGGAAGAGTTTCCTTGGTCTGTAGGGAAGAGGTAAGAATAGGGTTGGACCTCGATGGGGTCTAAAGGCCTAAATGGTGTCTCGACCCGGGGTCTTTTATTTGAGGGGATAGGGTCCCTTGACCCTGAGGGAGAATGTTCCTGAGGGTTTAAAGCTAGGAGTTGTTCAGGGTGTCTTTCGAAAAAATTCGCCAAGGAAGACATCCTTGACATTACTCTGTCAATGTCCTCGCATGACCAGAGTTTTGAGCTTGGGGTGACCTTGCTGGGACTTTCTATGGATTGGCCCTGAGAAGACTTGGTCAGTTCTTTTGTAGTGGAGGACTGCAAGGGTTGTTTCCTTTGCTGTTTACCCCCTTCCCCGTGGGTGGAAGTGTGTTTCCCCTTTCCCTTATCTTTCGACGCCTGGCGTCGAGGATCGGAGGTGGAATCCCTGTCTTTCGAACTAGCCTTCGAAACTGGCCCCTCTTTACTCCCAAGTAATGTACCCTTTTCCTGGGGTGCAGTCTGGGGGTGGAAGTCGTGTTCGTCTCCGGACGATTGATCTTCCGGGATATTAATGGTCGAGGCACTCTGTGCAAGTGTGGAGGCTTGCCTGACGTCGTGCGGCGACCTCGACCGGGACCGCCCAGAGGACGTCCTTTCGGACCGCTCCTTCTGTGCCTCTTTCCGAGGTTTCGACGACGTCGAATCTCGGGTGGATTTTTTGTGTTTAGCGTGTGTATGTGTAACGCTTTTGTCGCCGGGGGACTTCCCCATAGTCGCCGGGACGGACGACCTTCCGAGGCCGGGGACGTGCGTTCGGCTGTCCTTCGACGCCTTGGTGCCCTCGCCGTCCGAAAGTTCGGCGTCGCTGCCGTCGCTGAAGGTACCCTCCGCCTCCATAGCTGCTAGCTTGGCGTGGTGGGCCCAACGCTTGGTGGAGCGGTCCTTAAGAGTTTTTGCCTTAAACCTGCTACAGGCCCTGCAACCCGTCTCGGGGTGGTCTCTGGGTAGGCAAAGGTTGCACGTAGCGTGCTTATCTACCCAAGGGTATTTCTTATTACACTTGGGGCAAAACTGAAAGGGCGTACCCTCCATACGCGCCTGTGGGCAGCGGGCAAGTGTGTGTAGGTAATAAGGTGTCGAGTGTGGAAGTGTACCACCCCCACTCTCCCTACTTGTAGGGCCGAGGCCAGCGGCCCAGGCCCGAGCCGAGGCGGAAGCCTCAAGGCCCAATCCGTCGGGTATTCGACGTTGATCTCCTCCCCGGTTCGGCGTCGAGATGTTGATCGACGAAAGGTTGGCCAAACGGGGCAAATTAGAATTAGTTTAGAGTGAAAATATGGCAAAGCCAGGGAACTCCGATGAAGTGCTTCCGACCAGAATGGCGGAAAAAAACAATCTGGGGATCCTAGACGCGTGAGGGATCATGGGTACAGGGGACGTCACACTAGGGATAGTATTACTGGCACGCCCTGTGTCGACGCCCATTTTTCGACTTCGAAAAACAAACTGTAATACTCCGCAGCTTCCACTAGATGTCGGCCTATGCACAGCATGTGATCTAAGCAGATTCCACAAGCCTCAGAAATATATATACAATTATATAAATAATATCAAATGAATATATTTTTAATATAAAAATGAATATATTTGTAAATGTAAGTTAATGTGAAATTCAATATAAAATTTGATACAATATAAAATGCATAATTTTTGATATAAAATGTATATAAAATTGACTTTTTTATATAAAAAGGTATCGACCCCCAAAATGTTTTATATCATTTTGATATAAAATTATCAATGTTATATGAACTGGATATAAAGTCTATATATAGTATAGATGCCGGCATGCCAACCTCTGACCTTGAAAGGCGGCCTCAAAAAACATAGGTGAATTCACTTTATATGCAAAGTGTGATTCACAGGGCAAATGCAAAAGACCCCAAGTTATTGGCTTTTGGCAATCTGTGTTTCTTTTTAAATGAACAGTGAAACATTTACATAAAAACTATTGGCTTTCGGCAATGCTTGATGCTTTTTAAATTAACACAATGCAGATGGAAAAGGGCGGTTGTAGAATCTACATCAGGCATCCACGGCCTTCAGAAAGCCTGACACTGTTTACAGGGACCCATGCTGCATTTGGTAGAGAAATTACTGACATGCAAATTTTGAGCCAGAATTGTAGTGGGCGGGCTTTCAGGCTTTTTCGAAGCACAGGCACAGATAACACAATACACTGTCTCAGGGGGGCTGTGGAACGCCAAGAATTCTAATGACTCATACCAGTATTTCTAGATGTCTGCTGTGCCAGCAACAGGATGCACATGGGTGGTCTGCTAATGGCTTCTATATTTAGCTCTGATGAGGCAATAATTCAGGGGGCTTTTGGAATGCCAAGAATGCTGATGACTCACACTCGCATTTCTGCAGTTTTTCTGAGTCAGCAACAGGATGTGCATGGCTGGTCTGCTAAGGGCTTCTTTATTTAGCTCTGCTGAACTCCACTAAAATGTTATTTTGCTACAAGGACACAGGAACCCCAGTTTGAGCAAAGTAAGCAAGAAATCATGAGGATTGGGGGTATGGCCAAGTGGCAACCAAGGTGGCGGCATAAGCGAGGAGCTCTCTCTGACAGAGACCTATTTCTGCAACTATGGACATACATACTTAGTTATTTTCATGAAAAATTACACTGGAACTCTGGGGCAATTACCTACTTGCTTTCATCTGAGCTTGATGCTGT
This sequence comes from Ambystoma mexicanum, assembly GCF_040938575.1. NCBI lineage: Eukaryota > Metazoa > Chordata > Amphibia > Caudata > Ambystomatidae > Ambystoma > Ambystoma mexicanum. The sequence continues at coordinate 1,421,934,343 of NC_090923.1, forward strand.
ATTATATTACCTGTCGCACCGCTGAAGCTCCGCTCGTCAATTAAACAAACTGGATACCAGCAAAAGCAGACCACAGTGTTTCTTCTGCTGGACATACCTGGAGTTAACTGCTGTTGCATGAGCATAATTGCTTGATAGAGCCCCTCAATACTTGTAAGAGTGTCAGTTTTTCTTCAACGCTTGAGCTGATAGTTATCAGTAGCTGACGGGAGGTCTCCACACTCATTCACTGGGAGATATTTTGCCGCATGAAACAAAATATTGAGTGCATCCTATTTGCTATTAATATGCTCTTTCTGCTTATTGTGTAGCTCTCTACTTCGATGGCTGACATTACCAAACCTCTGTCAGATAACTTCACTGCCAACACTAATAAGGAAAAAATACTTGAAGAACTTAATGGTATTCGCTCCTCAATTAGCACACTTGATGCTAGATCCTCTAACATACAAGAAAAAAATAAAGCCTTTAATCATGATGTGAAAACTGTGGTGGGCAGATGAAGTGATGCTGAAGGCCTTGAAAATATGCAGTAGAAAATACTCGAGCTGGAGCTTGATGTTACTGAATTAGAAGAGAGAAACCGCAAAGACAACATCAGATTTTATGGGATCCTAGAATTGGATGACCTTGTACATTTTCTTACCAAATGGATCCCCGCAACCCTAGGTATTACTTTCAATCCTCCTTTAGAACTACAGCAAGCTCATAGAATTAGACCTCGGTTATCTACCAACAGTTCTATGCCCAGACCCTTCATTTCTTGTTTCCTAAGACATCAACAGGTGCACCAGACTCTTAGTGGCCAGGAAAAAAATCTCCTATTTCATTCCAAGGTCAATACATCTTTATATCTCCTGATTTTTCAAAGTCCACACAAGCCAAAAGAAAAAGATTCCTTGATATGAGACCCCTTTTGAAAAACGTTGGCATCGGATATGGACTACTTGTTCCCGCTAAAATCATTATTACAATCCCTGATGGCCCCACCAAGGAATTCACCGACCCTAATGATCTTTTCAACTTGATTCAATCACTTCAAAACTATCTCAATGGAAGTCTCAGCTCCCTCGGAATCATCTACTTGTACCTCTACATCGGATCATCACCCACATCAGCCATTCTATAAAAAAGCTAAGAGCAAACAAAGCAAATTCAGCACCCCGCAAAGCAGGTCTGAATCTTTGGCTCCTTTGGATCCCCCTCACAGCCCTAGCTGCTCCAGGGACAAGGCAAGATCGCCCATTTAAACTGGAGAACCTACCCTCTCTACATTACAGACTTGAACACATCTCTTCTTTTTGGCTACACTTTTTTAGGGAAAGTTAAACTTCAATTACCCGCCCAAGTTATTATCTTCATCTAGCCTAAAATTTACTAGATATTCTATTTATTTGTGTTGTCCTTTTCATCGCATAACAGTTTTAACATTATCTCCTGTTGGCTAAGTCTTTTCTCGTGCCGCGCTCTTCTGTGTGCTCTTGTAACCCCCATGATATTCTTCATCTACATCAACCTTATGTGGATCCTTTTCCTCTCCTTTATTTTATTTATTTTATTTCTCATCATTCCCACATTAACTTGCTCTATATCATTGACTTATTTATATGTCTGACCTCTCCCCTTCTTAAATGTTTCCTCCTTATGTTTCCCCTGGCTTATCAGTTTTCCTGCAACGCAAAACTACTAACATTTCATTTATATTCCATTTGCATTGTTATTTTGTTAAGTGTGGTTTTGAATACTGTTTCCGGTATTATACATATTAATGGACATTTAAACATTCCATTTATGAAGTACAATGACCATTCAACTCATCACTTGGAATATTAAACGATTAAAATAAGGTTAAAGCCTCATGGGTTGGTCATACTCTTTTTTTCCAATGCAGTTGACAAAAAATTTGGTTTTTCAATTTTAATTAACAAACACTTAAACGTCTCATTAATTAATGAAGAAAAGGACTTTCAATGCTGGGGGGGGGTTCGAAATTGATGTTGGAGGGTGGGGCGAAAATGTTTCAAAATTTACCGTAGTGAATCAATGTATTAATGCACGAAACAATGACATGATAAGCTGTAACTATGCTGATTCACCAATAAAATAAATTAAAAAAAAAAAGTAGACTCACTTATCCAGAACAAGAAATGTAATTGTAAACACTGGGGCTACATACAGTAATGTACAAGGACAAATGTCCCGAAGTCTGAACATGCTGCAAGGTTGGGGGCAGATAACATAAAGCTTAACAAAATAGTAAATAATTATATTTAGGCAGTACTCCTAGTTGTATGGTGCTTGCTATGGGCATCCAGCAGGCCCCCGGTGTGCTGCGGACACCAGCACCTTAGAGGCACAGTGCCTCATGGCGTTGCCGGTGTACACCTGGTCTTAAGTGGGGGCAGGGCGGGACATACCCTGACCATGTGGACCCTTGCCACCTTGCTGGCATGAGGGTCCCATTGCATCATGGCCTGCAGGCCCGTGCTTACATGGTGTGGGCCTGCAGACCTAAATGAGAGACGGACTCAGTTGCTTTTCTTTGGGAGTCTGCAGCTGTTCAGATGCACATGCCTGCAGGGGCTCCTTTTATAACTTGGGCCATGTCATGGCCCATCTTAAAAGGGCAATACATGTTGGAGGGACACACATTGTTAAAGGGGCAATACACATGGGAGGGTCACACACCATACTCCTCCTTTTTCATAACAAACAAACAAATGTTACTAAAATACCATCTGAATCCCCCTGTTACAGAACAACAACACTTTGGAATTGTAGGATCGGCAACAAACAGGATATGCCACTGCTACACACATGGGCCTCACATAGTTATAGGGCCTCATTACGAGTATGCCGGTCTGGTAAAAACGGTGCCGGTAAACTACCGGCACTGTTGTTACCGGACCGGCATACTCTGAGTTCTGCAGACGGGTGCCTTCCCGCAGGCCAGGTCTGATCTGGCGGGCAGAACAGCACCCACCCGCAGTCTTTGAAGGTAGCACCGGCACCTTTATGAAGGGTGCCGGTGCTACCGTCCACCCCATTCCCATTGAGTCCTATAGGGCTCGAATGGGTATGGGGGAGTAATTTTTTTCCGGCGCCTGGCAATGGGGAATTACTGGTACCACTGGGGCTGTAATGCCGCAGTAATACCCCATTGCTAGGCGCCGGGAAAAAAAAACTCAGTTTTTACCGACATGGCTACCGTCAGGGTCGTAATGAGGCCCATAGACATACAACACATATCAACCCACTGTAAAGAGAAAGGTAACCAGAGGGTGACAGTCGCGGTTGGCGTACCTCCGGTGGAATGTTGGCAGTTCGACTACATGTTACAAAACCCTTTATTAACCTGGGGTAAGTGGAACTTCCACCACTGAATGACGCCATTGCTAGCTGCTGGCACCATTTAGAGCATGCCTACAAACATACGGAAACACAGCTTCACATCCATTTCACTGGGACCATTTTCAGCACATCACTGACATGCAGGCTCACAGCATATAACCACAGGGAGCAGGACGTCCAAGCTGTACCAGGCTCAGTCAGTCCCTTGATGCTGCGGCAGGCAGCAAGACACAGGTAGCAGGGCGTCCAGGCTGCGCCACGTGATGTCGACAGGGGAGGGGTGTTGGTATGTTACTCACTCCCCTTTCCGTGACGACGTTCCCCCAGGCAGGAGTGTCTCTTCACTGTAGTGGGACAGGGGGGCGCACAAGCACTTGTACCGCGCTGCAACCCTTGCATGCTCATAGCACTTCTTCTGGGTGGTGGGTTTAAGGGCTGCAAGACGTTGGTTGGCCGGACACAGATGACAGGGTGTCTGGGCCACTTCTTCTCCTCCCCCAGGCAAGAGTCGCTGCTGTTGATGGGGAAGGTGTTGTCCAAGTTCGGGGGTGGCAGGAATCGCACCCAGGGCCACATCGGCCTGCTCCATGGATGGCGGGCCCGGCAGGGTGCACACAAGTGGCAGGGCGATGAGGCCACTTGCATAGTTTTCTCCTCCAGGTAGGCGTGTGGGCAGGAAGCTGCCATTAGCAGAGGGCGCCCGCCAGTGGCAGGGTGACACTGGGGGCAGGGTGTCGATGGTGGCAGGATGTTAGGGCCACTTCTTTATTCAGCTCCCCCTAGCCAGGAGTAGTTGGCCTTGCATTGCCAGCAGTAGAGGGGACGCACCAGTGGCAGGGCAATGAGCAGGGTCGGACTGGAACAAGAAATAGGCCCGGACACCCAAAAAAAAGTGGCCCTCCCTCGCCTCAAAAAAGTGGCCCAGCCTTCAAGGTCACCTCAAAAAGTGGCCCACCCCTTGCATCAAGAAAAGTGGCCCTCAAACCATCATCAATGCAAGCAGACGTCCAAGGCCAAATGATAATATGTTATTGTATAGCACCTACTCTTAAGCTCTTTTTTTATAGAACAAATATGCATACAATATCACTCAACCTGTGTTGGTACTCATTTCTCAACCTCAGAAGGATGAAAGGCTGAGATGGCCTTGCTGGGATTCGAACCTCCAATCTGCAGATCACACACACATCGCAGTAGCAAGCGTTCAACCCACTGAGCTATCAAATCAGCAATAGTAAACTGAGCAATTGTTATGTAGTGGATACCATTAAACTGGTAATTGAGATTTAACAGCAGACCAGTTAAGTTCATCTGCAAGTCTGTACAAATTTGGCCGCATTGCAAGACTGCGTGCATCTACTTTTCGGACTTCAGATCAGAGGTTGGCAAAATAGGGAAAGCAGCACACTCACAGGACATTCCATACTCTGAGCACTCGTTACCTCAAACATGCAAACAAACATCCTGAATAGCATGCTATGCAGATAGGAAAGATAGACACATTACAACAAGGCATTCATTGCGGCACAATGAAGACTAGTCAATGGCCACTTGATGTGCATGGTCAAATATTTCTACACTGAGCACAAGCTTTTAAGCACAAGGATTTGCACATTTCCAAGAGGCAGGCAGCATTTAAAGAAGGTGCATCCGTTGCACCTTTTTTTTTTATTCTTTCAGTAATGGGGCAATGGAAGCAAAGTGTTTTGCATAGGTTCAATCACACTGACATGTAAGCTGGAGTATGAACTCAGGCATCCTGGCTTCACGGGACTACAGCTAAAGAGGCAGTGCTTTCTTGTTACTGACTGCTTGATTACCGAGCATCAGGTATTCCCCTCATAGGCTATTGCGGGGAATATGGTTTGCGATAATACTGCATTACAAATCTGACTGTGCATTATTCTAAATAGTACGATGTGCTACTTCCATTCCCATCCCCCACACTGACTGGGATGGAACTTTTTTTTGGTTAGTTAATAGCTACACATGGCATGATTTCTGAAGAATCGGCACATTTTAGCAGTGGCAGTTGGGCAGCAATCCGTAACACTGCAGCAGGCCCTCATGTAGTCCGTATGGTGTATACTGTATGCCGTCAGTTATCATTACATTCACTAATTTAAAATATTATGTAAAATGCCTGTTTTTTGCAAAAATGTGAGCTCTTTTTCAAAAGGTATGTTTCTTGCTTGGGCCCAATTATACTGGAGTGTGTTTACTATTTATAGTTCACAAACCACATACATGAAGATCTCATCTGTTGGACACATGTGTGCCCTCAATGATGCATTCAGCAACTCCTCTCTGCGTCTCGTGTTAGTGTTAAGTGGATGTAAAAATCAGGAAACTGGAGCTTGTCTGTGGAAGCAACAGGGAGGAGAAAGGGAGAGGACTCAGGAGCCTTTGTAATAAATCACACTTTTTATGGATGACAAAAAAAGAAACCCACTGACCGTCCACCCCGGCGAGTGAACGAACACCAAAGAAGGCAGAGCTGCCAGGGTGTTGCAAAAAATAACAATGAAGGGCACCTTAGGCTTCGAACACAACAACCCCCAGTAAGGAAAATCCAGGAGTGTCTCCTACTGTTACACTCAGACTGGAGCGTAGGTAGCCCCCTCCCTCCACCCAACAGCAACACACTGGCCCCCTTTGTGCCTGCGCGGTGCAAATCCACCCCGTCAAACAACAAACATGAATGTATGTGACCGCAGTGGTCCTGTCAGCTTTGCCCTTTTATGGGACAGCCTGACAGCCAATGACCCAAAACATTTTCTGGAAATGAGTTCACACACAGGCGCTTTCCAAGTATGGCGAAATTTGTGATAAGAGTATTTTTTTAATAAACTACTAAACAGTCAACATGAGCAAGCAAAGGTGTGCCAAAGCAACATGGAACATTTACTTTGAGATGTAAATGGCCCCACCCCCAGTCCACTGCTAATTATCCCAAGCATTCCCTCGTGTGTATAATGTAGACCACGCTAGATGTTTTTCCATTGCAGGCCATCATCAATTGGAGGGGTCGCGAAGTTTATGAGCCAACTCGTAGACCGGCAGCTACTGCCATCCAGCACTGCAGATACATGGGGCTCGAGTCTGAGCATAAAAAAAGGAAGTGCCCGTCTCCACAATCATGCAGAGTGCAGTGTGGAATGCAGTGTGGAAAACATGCCACAGTCTGTCGCTCTACTTATCACGCAGAGTTGCGATGCCCTGTGGTGCATACCTCCATTCCCTCTCTTTGGGTGGGTGTCACCAGCCCTGGACAATGTACACCCTCACGTCAAACCCAAGACCCCTCCATAGACTTCAATGTGCCTAAATCATCAAAAACAAAAACATCCGATTTCATCTGCATTGTCCATTAACCAGATTTAGAGGCCAACCATAGTAGTCTTTCCTTGCTCCTAGCTGCCAGTCACAACTCTCCACAGCTTCGCCCAATCATGGCAAGCAGTGAGTAGGAGCATGCCCTGCGGGTCGCTATCTCATGTTTTTGCCCCACATGCATGGCAGGAATGTTCCTCTTTCACCCCAACAGCATAGCTTGCTGCTCCTGGGATCTAATGGTGCTGTGGTGGGCACTGGTGGAGAGAGAGTTGGAGGAGTAGTGATCAAAAAGGGTGAAGGGGAGGCAGTGGGAGAAAATGGAAGGGCAACAAAGAATGGAGCTTTGGTTATCAGGGTGTGGAGCTAAGAGATACAAAGTGAGACAGGTGGGGGGGCATTAATGATAATGATGTGTTATTTATATAGCCCCTTAATCCAAAGCGCTTTACATACTTACATACAATATCACCCAACCAAAACTGGTACTCATTTATCGACCTCGGAAGGATGAAAGGCTGAGTTGGCCTTGCCGGGATTCAAACCTGCAACCTGCAGATCACGCTCAGATTGCAGCAGTGAGTGCTCAACCCGCTGAGCTATTTTACCGCCCATAACCGCATTTACGGCCGGTGACTCTTACCTCCTCAGCTCATCCAGGGTTGTCTCTCCATCTCCGCTGACGCTGTGGGGTGGTGACTGTGTGGGCAGGGAGGATCGGGGGGAGTCGCCCGTGCCCGAGTGCCTGTGTGCCCTCCTGGGCTGGCCTCTGCTGCACTGCTGGAGACGAGTCGAGGGACTCTTGCTGTGGTGTGGAGACAGGGGCCTCGACCTCGCCCATGGCACTGGTAAGGTCCTCATTTGTGCGCAGCTTCCTGCAGGCTACAACTCCAATCCTGACCTGGGCTGGGAGTGAGGGGTGGTGGCGGCACAGAGTCTCGCCGCATTTTCATTGGCCATGGCCAATATTAGTTGCTTTCAACTTTGCAGTGGTGTGCAACAAATGTGTTGCTTGCTTCCTGCAAAGTTGAAAGCAACTTATCGTGCCTCTGGCCAAGCCCAGCCCTGCAGGCGGCCTCCAGGCTCCTTCATCAGACTGCCTGCTGCTGCCCCAGGTCCTTCAAGGACGAGCAGTTGCAGGAATCTGTTACTTTTTTACAAAACACTGGTAGCAGGCCGGGCTGAGGCCAGCCCGACCCACTACCAGTGTTTTGTAAAAAAGTAACACTTCCTTCACAATCACCTAGCAGCAGCGCCATGGTGTCAGTCTCGCGCCGACTTGCTGCCCGCAGGCCCTGTTCATGCAGAGCAGATCAGCACTGCAGGCAGCCCTGAGCCAGCGCGAGACCGGCCCGGGCATGGGCTTGAAACCCGGCCCCTCGCCAGCCTCTAAGGATTTCGTATCGGCCACGGGCTGATCGGCCGACGGGCCAATCCGACACTGGCAATGAGGCCACTTGCTAGGCAGGCAGGGCAACACTGGTGGCAGGATGTCTGGTCCTCGACAATTCCTTCACTCCCTCAGGCAGGAGTTTTGGAATGGGCAGTGGGGCAGCAGCATGAGCTGTGCCACATGTTTCGGTGCCCGGTAATCATTTTACTGTCACTGTTGCATTTATTTCATGCTCTGACGTGGAGCTGCTGGGCACTTCACTGCCGATGGGCCCAGGATCTGGGAGAGGGCCTTCTGCATTTGTTTCCTGCACCCCGATCTAGAGCACACATGTTTTCACTGCAGGACAGCCCGGGATGCCTCAGGACCATACCCCTTTTCTTTCTCTTCTGTGCCGGCACAGAGTTCTTCCTTTGTTCACCGCCGGAGGCCCGGGATCTATCCCTTTCACTGCTCCGACCCTGGAGCATTTCCACCTTCTCTTGGACAAGCTGCTGATGCCTTCACCGCCGGCAGCCAGACCTTACTTGCAGACAGGGCCGCCGGCCCAACAGAGAGCTGCCCCTTAGGATGGGTAGGCGTGGGCAGCCTCTGTACTTTATTTCACGGCGTGGGACATTACTCTCTCCCCGACATGCTATTGTGTCAGGAGCACACTGCCGTACAGGGGCAGTAGTGGAGGCGGGTACTCACATCCTCATTCTTCCCCTGAGGGCAGCACAACTCTCTCCTCCGGCAGGAGTCCCCTTTGTTCTTGCGGCTACGGCCGCTTCATATACTTTCCTTGTTACGGGCAGGGGCGCCGAGTACGGGGGGGCTCCGGGGCCCGAGCCCCCCCCGGCAAAATCGAGTGGGGGCTGAGCCCCCCCGGGCCGGAGAGAAGTGCTGCAGTATCGATGGCCCTTTCCATCGATACTGCAGCACTTCAATCTGGCCCGGGTAAAAGCGCGAGAATGTCGGATTAAGCCCTTCCCTCTAGGACTCCTATTGGTGTATGGTCCTGGAGGGGAGGGCTTAGGGGCGAACCGGAAGCTTCTGTGTTTTGCTTCCGGTTCGCCCATGTTTAAAGCAGGAGCGGCAGCGGCAGCAATAGCAGACGTTTCCATCCAGAGAAGCAGAGAGAGCAGAACGTTCGGAAAACGGCAGCAGAAGGTAAGTGATTTTATTTTTATTTTGTTGCCATGGTTAGGGGGTGTGCGGGAATGTTTGTTGATTTTGCCGGGGGGGGGGCTCGGGCCTCGGGCCCCCAGAGCCCCCCCCCCCGTACTCGGCGCCCCTGGTGTGCACCAGTTACATTACCTGCCCCAGAAATGAGAGCTCCAAGGATGGACTAACTTCCTGGATTGAGCTTGTACCCAGAGTTAACCTGCAAGTAAATTCCCTCATTCTTAAATCCGAGGATGCAGGGACAATCAGGGAAAAGGCTATTCTGCTGGTTTTCTCTGCATCCTCATGTTCTGAATGTAGTCTTAAGGAGTACACTTTGTACGTAAGGCATCTCCCGTCTGCAGGCGTTGAGACAAATATGCATGCAATCCGCATATGCAAATTGTGATCAATACGGAGAGATGGAGGAGCTATGAAAGGGCCCAAATAGGCAAACGCACCACAAACGTTGGCCATAGACGGAGCAGCAGCGTCGTTCGTTGCAGCACAACCGATTCCGCTATTTTTGGCAGTAGCGCAGACGTTTGGCTGGGGGAAGGGGGGGAGTCCTCAGTACAGCCTCAAGTGCACAGGCCTAGGCTGTCACCTCATGACTAGCAAGTGCCCTTCAATGGTGACCTGCGTTAGATGTGTATTGCGTTAACGTATTTAAACATTGTTGATGTAGAAATATAAAAGGACAAGTAACTGTTACAAGATTCATTGAATTGCATGCAAGAAAATTCAGAGGCACAATGGCCGACTAATGCAGTGGTGGAATACAGGGGGGCAGGAGACTAATGCAGTGGTGGAATACAGGGGGGCAGGAGGGTTTGTGCCCCCGTCCAGCCCGGCTCCACCCTTGTTCCCGGTTCACCCACCTTGCCTTGTGTCAAATGTGATGCAACTTGAGAACATTCATTCAGTAACACTGGTCAAAACGACTAGACGCCTGTGCCATGAGTGGCAGTCCAGGACAGACTGTGTATAAAGGTGAATGATGTTGGTAACAGGAGGCATGGGAATGGAGTGGCCAATCAAGTGTGTTTATATCATGTTAGGCTGGTTATGTTGGTTGTACAGCACTCGCACAGTGGTAGAGCAGTCTCATAGCTCTGAGGTTAAGGGTAAGAGCGGGTGCACAAGAGGGAGGATGAAAGCAACAGGGGAGGGATAGACTGAACCAAGAGAGGAGCGTTCTGCTTTCAAATGCTCCAAGAGACTGCATACATGCAGAGCTCATGCACCCACATGGTGTAGAAGGACCGTTTTCTGGTTGATGAGTTCCGCTGAGCCCATGAAGATCTGGCAGCTAGCGCTTGCAGTAGGGTGGTGTGTGGAGTCCAGTCAGCCTGCTCCCCCTCATCTGCCTATTCCCAGTGTAAACTCTGTGTAAGAGAGAGATGGGTAAGAGAGAGATGGCGATATGGGGCCTATCTCTAGAGACCAATGCTGGGAGGGCAGGCAGGGGGTCTTTTTTTACGGCCTTGTTATGCCTGCATGCTTTGCTGTGAATGATGCTTATGTCTTGTAGAGAAAACATTCTATTTTACGGCTGTTCAGGTCTAGATGTTCTCTGATGCGTTCTTTGAACACATTCTATTTTGTTTGTGAGACGTTTTTGACCGAGGAAGTGGGGAGGGGAGGGAGTTTTATGGATATTTCCCCACAGCCCACTCCCAAGATAGTATTTGTCTGGCTCAGTAGCCGAGTGGGGTGGTGCAGTGGAAAGAAAAGTCGGCAGCAGATGCTTGAGTGTCTAATTTGTGGATATGTAAACTGTTAATAATGCATTGTGTGCTTCATATTTTCTCTAGATGCTTGTTTGAAACAGTGGCTTCTGTGTTGTGAATGCAATAAGGCAGTATAAAGAGGAGTATGCTTGTTTCTTGGAAGGTAAGATGTTATTAAGCATAAGTCCCTAACTCTATCTGGTTACCCATTTAGCAAATGTCACTTGGGCACAGCATCTTTACAGTAGGTTAATGCAAGAGGTGCCAGCCATAATAGCCAGGGTGCCTCTATACAGCATTTGAAGTGTATGGGGTCATTGGTGCAGGAGGTGGCACCACGAGCTATTTATGTGCACTGCTTTGCACACAATCTGAATTTAGTAGTTCAGGATGCTATGGGCATTGCCAAGTTCAGGGATCTGTTGGTTTTTGTAAGGGAATTGATTGGGTTCATTCGAAATTCCCCAAAACGGCTTGCTTGTTTTGAACGTTGTCAAGAAGAAGGGAGTGTCAAACTGCTTCCATTCTGCCCTACCCGATGGACCGTTCGAGCAAAATCTTTGAAGACTGTACTAGCTAACTACAGTTCTGTAATTGAATTTCTGGGACTTGCAGCCGGTGACCACAATGAAGCGGGAGCAAAAGCCCATGGGTTGCACTTGCAGCTCCATAAACTCGAAACCTATCTAGGTCTTAATCTTCTGTACTTGGTATTTTTCCGTGTTGAAACTGTGAACACTGCTCTACAGAAGGTCAATTTAAGGGTCCATGAAGCAGCGGTTATGATTGAAAACCTTAAGACCATAGTTGCACAACTGCGTGAGGGATTTGAAGACTTCTTCTCAAAAACCACATCAGCGGCCAATGATTTAGATGTGGAACTAGAGGAACATTTTGTGCAAAGAAGGGCCAGGAAAATCCCACGGCGCCTGGATGAAGGGTCAGTTCCTCATGTTTTTGAGTCTCCCAAAGACCTCTATAGACAAGGTTATTATGAACTCATGGACCTTACATTGGTAGCTTTGTCAGAACGTTTCAATACAACTGCATGTGACCATATGGTTAACATTGAACAATTTGTTACAGGGAATGCCTCCAGTGATTATGTCATGAATTTTTATAAGACTGACTTCCATGAATGCAATCTAGAGTTGCATAGAAATATGTTCCTTGAACTTATACAGAGGGATAAGACTCCGGTTATGTGTTTTCAGGATGTCTTTGACTTGTTCCAAGGTGAAAGGGGTCGTCCTATGCGCAATTTGTTCCCAGAACTGGCACGACTGCTTCAAATTGCAGTAACCATCCCTGTATCCTCTTGTTCTTCGGAGCGTTCATTTTCATGCCCTCGGCGCATCAAAACCTACCTGAGGGCTACAATGGGCCAAGCTCGATTAAATGCTGTTGCTTTGCTGCATGGACACAAAGATGAAGCTGCACATCTGGATGTTGAGGCCATTGCAGATGAATTTATTCAACGAACTGTTGTCCGTAAAAATACATTTAGCCTGGGGAAGGTGCTGCAATGAAAACAGTTCACCTGTTCTCCTCTACAGCAGCACTTGCTTGGTAGTTTTTAATCGGTAAACGTGTTTACTTCTCGTTTCCCTTGCATTGGTAACTTTTTTTGTGGTGGTGGTACTCCACCTTGCAGCTGTACCTTCTGTTTAGCAATCATTTCATTCTCCCATGTTGCTCTGCCTTTTGAGGGAGGGCTACTACAACCTGGATGATTATAGAGGGGTGGAGTAGGGGCAGTGATAGCTTACTGGAATGCAACTTGAAGGCTTAAATCTCCTTCTTTCTAGCCAATGTTTCCACTGTTCTGCGCTGCGCGCGACCCCACCCCTGCGCGCCGTTGCACCAAGTTGGCGACAATATGCAAATTTTCGGTCATGGCCAGTGATGTCACTTCCTGTATTTGAGCCCCCCCCCCCCCCGGGAAATTCATAAGTCGGCTCCCCTGGTTACGGGAGGAGCAATCGGGGACTCACAGTCGCTTCCCTCCTGCTGGCAGGCCTTCTGCTTCTTGCTGGGGGTGCGAGCACTTCCCTTCATCTGTCTTGCAGCGGATGCTGCATACCAGGGCGCGGAAAACCACACAGGCAATGTTGCCTCTGGTTGTCGGGGGGCGGTCGCTCTATTCTTTCGCTCCAGAACGGAGCATATGTTAATCACCGCCTAGCGGCCCGGGCACCCTTTTGGATGCGCGGACAGCCGTACTCACTCCTTTTTTCCCCGGGTGGTCTGTGCTTCACCACGGGGCTTGCCTTCCTCCCTTCCTCTTGGGCCGAATGGTGTTACAGCCACCTTGTGTTAAGCGGCAGCAGACGCCCAGTTTCTTTCTCCATCTCTCCTCACAGCGGATGCCACAGGGGGGATGCGGGCTGACCCTCCCCTGGCCGCACGAGCACCCTCTTCTCAGAGGGCCGCAGCCAGGGAGGAAATGCCAGCAGGGCTGCCATCATGATCTCGCCTCGCCACCTCAATGGCGATGGATGCTGTTCCTCCTCCTTTCACTCGCAACCATGGCTGCCGCCTTCCGCATTCTCTCCCCCAGGGGGGGGGGCAGCTCCTTTCCTCCGTTCCTCTTCAAAAAAGAAAAAAAACGAGGGACAGCAGGGACAGGGAACCATGCAGGGGTTCTTCCTCGTCGTCATTGTTGTATGGGGCCTGCTATCATGTTATGGGCATCCAGTAGGCCCTCTGGGTGCTACGGTCACCAGCCCCTTAGAGACCCAGTGCCTCGGGTTGCTGGGGAACATCCGGTCTTAAGTGGGGTCAGGGCAGGCCATACCCTGGCCATGCAGACCCTTGCCACTTTGCTGCCAAGAGGGCCCTATGACATCATGGCCTGCAGGCCCGTGCTCACAAGGTGTGGGCCTGCAGGCCTAAATGAGAACGGACTCAGTCACTCCTCTTTGGGAGCCTTCAGCCATTCTGATGAACGTGCTGTGCCTGGCCTGCAGGGACGGCTTTTATTGGCTTGGGCCAATCTTAAAAGGGCAATACACGTGGGGGGGACACACATTGTTAAAGGGGCAACTACACATGGGCGGGTCACACACGACGACATCTCCGACTTCAAAGGCAATGGCCACTTCAGAGAACCCAGCCTACTTCCGTTTTCTCTTTCCTTCAATTCTCACCTTCTAGGCAACTTTGATACGGCTACGGGTGCTAACCCCTTCGTCTATAACCCCAGTCGCCCACACCTTTTCTTTATCTTGAGGTCCTACTGTTAAAGCAATTATTATTGGTCATCTGAGCGCCAGGGGACCACTCTGGTGGTGATAGTGCGTGGTACAAATGTCCTTTACCATTCACATTAACATCTGCCTGGCTCCGTTAGTGCCGCCCATCCTATTCAATCCCCGCCCCTTCCTTGTCTTTTCACTTCTATTGGGTATTCACCCAAACACAGATTTGCGCTCTCTTTCAGTGAGTCTTCTGTTGAGGGCGAAGCTACTTTTAGCGGGTTGGCATTAAGCCCAAGCGACGCCACGTCTCGGGTCTCCAGCAAGTTGTTGCGTTATCTGTAATCTGTGTACGGAGCGGCGGCGGCGGCGCTGGCGCTGAACCCAAGATAACCATTTGGCGAGGAAAAAAAAGTGCGGCTGCTGCATCGCTGTAAACCGGGGGAGTGCTGCCGCGAGACGAGACCAGCCCTGCAGGATCTACCGCCGGACATCAACGGGGTAAGAGGCCGAGCTCCTCCTCATCACCAGAAATGAACCCCGGGCCCGAACCGAAACATGCTCGTGGAAAAGGGAAATAAAATGTGATGCGCAGTTCCAGCTTACGCACATTCTACGATTACCAAGTTCCGAGAAAGCAATGGGAAGTTATAGTAGCGAGAGTGGTCTGTATGTGAGCGACCATTGCCTGATGCGAGGTCAGTGAAGGGGCTTGTAACGGCAGGCATGGACATGCGAGCGAGGGGGTGGGGGCAGGCTGTAGACCATGCAGGCACGTGTGGGGCAGTTGACTCCTTGAACCACGGGGAAGGACTGCCATTTTGCCCCAGTGGATATTCTGCGTGTCTTTGTATGGGGGCGACGAAAAAAAATGATCGCGTGCCGTGCACTCTTGAGTCGCTGGGAGAGACCGGGTGGGCTTATGGCTCCTCGACTGACTGTTGGGCTGAAGATGTGGGGTGCTTAAATTATAATAGACACAAAGGAATGCAGCAAGGAGTTTGAAAGGTTTATTCGGACAAAGCAATATCCATTAAACGCATGTATAAAAATATCGCAATAAAAGACAGAAGAAATACATTTGTCTCTTAAATGGAACATTAGTCCATAAAAAAGAACAATGGCATCCCCAATTCTCTATGTACAGATGCACAGAAGTAGGCGATGGGGGGGTCCCAAGAGCCTTTTAAAGTAGGGGTGTTCCCTTAACTGCATGTCAGCAGCAAGGAGTTAATGGGAGCAGATAATTCACTGGATAGGCAGCCAGCAGGGTGCTGAAATAGTAAATGTCCATTGAAAATCTATTATTTGCTCTCTCAGCAAGTGGCTGATTTTGGATGAAACCAGAGTAAAAAGGCAACGTCGGCGAGGCTGAGGCGACAGCCAGATGGTACCTGAAAAGGTAAACTGTGTGCAAGAAACCACACATTAAATGTTGCAGTGGGAGTTGAAGATGATGCTGTGCCATAAGGCTGCCACTATGAGGGCAGCTGCTTGGTGGCACCACTGCACTGAGGTTTTGGGCCCTTTTCAACCGTTAAGGTTGAGAGGCCCGACACCGCCCCTGGGTGCAGTGAAGTGTTAGCATGCATCTTGCAAAATTAGCTAGTGCTGCTGACTTCAAAGGAGCAAGACCATCAATGGACCATTGGAGCCTTTGAGGGAGGCGGGCGAGCCAGCCGAGACAGCTGGACCAGCCAAAGTTGTTTGGCCGATACAGAAGAAACTGGGGGAAGGTGGAGATCCAAGCATTTATTTCTTTGCATTCTGAAACTTGTATTCATCCATCCAAAGGGGGCGAAGGGGAAAACTGCTATAATTATACTATCTTTGCCAAACGATAAGGATTTATTTATTTCCATTTGTAAAGCACGCCGTATCTGGGCGCTGTTGCAATAAATACAAGGGATACATACATAAGGGCGGTAGTTACAGTTCAATGCATGGATTATTTGAGTACAAACAGATAACCATGATAGTGTGGTAGAGTGAGCTAGGGGTCTTGTGTAAAGAGCAAGGTTTTCAGTTTTTTGGGGAAGCAGTATAGTGAGGAGTATAGTGATTTTGCTGGTGAGGTATTTGGGGGCTGTTTGTGATGCACTTGTGGGGGGTGGAGAGGGTCTTGTAATTGATCCAGTCTAGGACGGGTAGCCAGTGAGCGTTACATCAGGCGGCAGAGATGTGTTCTTTTTTTGGGCTTTTCACTGCTGCTCTGAGGACGTTATTCTGTATGATTTGTAGTTTTTTTTTTTTTGTAGAGGATCCTGCGAATAGGGCGTTGAAATAATCTAGTTTGGATAGAATTGGGGCTCTGGCTAGTGTGCTGCAGTTCTGTGTAGGCTGCTACCCAGAAGGCTGCATTGACCTTTCTGGTTAGGGAGAGTGAGGAGTCGAGATAGACGAGTTTTCAATTCCTTTGGGACGGTAATAGTGTTCCCATCATTTACATATTTGTCAAGCTTTTATGGCAAATCCGCCCAATAAAGTTGTGTAAATCATCATTTGTCAAGTTGTTGTATTTTAGGAGGTTCTGTACTGCTCAACTCATTTTTAGGACTTTATTCTTGAAAGCCAAGCATTAACATATATCCTACCAAGTAGACCTGGGAAGATATGCGGTCAAGTCCTTAAATTGCAGACTAGCCCAAATTGTGGGTTCACCACTCGCCTAAAGTGTGCGAACCTGTACAAATGATTTTATCTCACTGCGTTATCTCCAGAGTTTTACACAAATCTAATAATTAAGCAGAACAAGTGTGGGCTAAATTACAAAACAGATTTTGTTTACCTAGATGGAAAGTTTATAGTATCGTATAGCTGCTGTGAGGCTGATTTGTTTAAGACAAGCTACTATGATGATGCTTTTTGGTTAAACCAAGTTTTCTGCTCATTCATATGTAGTGTGAAGAAAATGTTAAATTCTGTATGATTTCAAACCCGTTGTCTTCTTGTCAAATAAGAACACCCCATAAATCTTTTTGCTTGGAAATAAAGCACATACTTGGATACTTAACTCGAGCTTTATTTGGGCTTTCTGTTGCAAAATAGCTAGTACCCTCCTCAGTTGCTGTCGGAATCTGTATAAAAAATCCAAAAGGAAAATATCATATGGTAGATTTGTTCGAATTTCGGCTGTACGAAGATTTTATAAGGCCGAAAACGTCCACAAATTTACCGTACGTCAGTACCATTGTAGCGAACAAGCGGAGCGGGGTTGTCCCCTGCACCCTTGTTCTTTACAATGGCATCCCAACTTCCTGAATAATAAAGCTTCAAAAAAGAGGCCCCTGTGGCACCGGTTCCCATCCACGTACGTGAAGGGAACTGCTGTTGTAGGGAGTCAGTGAGTCGACAGCACAGTGTGCCACGAAAAGGTAAGTACGGGTGTGTGGGAGCGAGTTCACGGAAATGTCTGCGGGAGAAAAAAGCAAAAAAGCGACCCAGAAAACAGTGCGAAAATATGGAGGCTCCGGGGCAATCCTGGAGGTTAGGCAGGTTTGAACAGAATAATGAGGAAATACATATCAGCAGGTTGGGTGACTTTTGCTGACATGTTTTAAGTGTAGAACTGCCTGTAAATCCTATTGCTTTTTTCCAATTCTTGCTGTGAAGTGTGCTCCAAGAATGGGTTGTTTTGACCTGGGGGTGGGGTATGGCTCCCTCGCTTCCCTCTTTGTTGCAATTTCTGCCCCATAGAGAAAATCAGAAGTTGACACCCATGCATGGACGGTCTGTATGTGAAGGACTGGCAGCCACTGGGTAGAGTTGTTGGGCTCAACTTTTTCTTTTTCAACTCTTCTTTTTTATTTTTTATTTTTTTCCTTTTTTTTTTTTTTTTTTTTTTTTTTTTTTTAGTAGTGGTTATTCAATTCCATAGTTGAAACTCCAAAAATAAGAAAGGCGGACCAGTGCATCCCCTAGTCGTCCGTAGGGGTAGACAAAAGGGGAGCAATTGCCACCTCCCTCTTAAATATGCTCTGCACACGCCATCTGGCAATGGGTACTTTTCAGTGGACTCAAATGTGCGCCTATGACCAGCCTCGTTTTTCTTAGCCGGGTCATACTGCTAAATTATTGACTTACCATGGTTGCCAACTTTTGATCCTCATTATGGGAGCAGCTCTCACCCCCACCCCCCTGAACATAAGTAAGCAGTCAGCCCAAACCTTTCTCTGGTTGCACAGTGCATTTTACAGCAGATACATTTTAGAAACGATTGCAAAAAGCCATAGGACTTGCAGGCAACTTGTAGCACACGTCAGAGCAACAGTCATTCAACCTGCTGAGGGTGCAGAAATTCCAACGGGACAAAAAAAGACTATAAACGAGGGTGCATCTACACATTTGCCAGAAGATTTGATCAAGAATCAAAATGGACAAGGGGGGTGTCAATCGCTAGAGGTGCTCCCATCTTCATCAGAAATTGAAACCTTGTACCCCGAGACCGAAGTAGCCTAATTGAATTATTTAGATGAGGTCCGGCTCCTACATCCGGACAACTAAGCGGAAAGGAAACCAAGAGGACGCCCACCCCATAGAGGAGGAAATGCAAACTAACGAGGGGGAGGGGGGAAATCAAGGAGCAGCGCCCGGACAGAGCATGGCAACCTGTTCCACTGAGGACAGAAAACCAAAGCAATGGGGCGGGGAATGAAGAGCTGAAGGTCAGTCTTCAATGTATCTAATACACAGTTGACGCCCTGTGAACTATCTATACTGGAATTAGATCTTTCTTTTCGCCCAGATCAAGAATTGATCTTTTCAAATTCCTTTCAGCACAAATAGGATGAAATGTAGCTACTACATAAAAACAGAAAAGTTGAATCTGAATCCTCTGTCAGAGATCTAGAAACCTTGATCTCCCTGGATTCTATGACGGATGACAATGTCAGTGATGCTAGTACCATGGAAAACATTGAAATACTTACCTGCTATGGGATAGAAACTGATTTTCACTTGGAAAGTGGATTAAAACTGATGCAACCAAAATTGAAGTAGTTCAAGGATTTGGTCATGAAAGATGGACATTGGCATAAAAAAAACTTTGATTTTCTTCCAATCTCTCAACCAGAACAGATTGAAACACTACAGAACCCCTGACAAGATGATACTATAATCATCAGAGAAGCAGACAAACGAGGATGGGTAGTAGTATGGGATGGAATCTTTACATGCAAGAAGCAGCGTGACAATTGGAAGATTTCCAATGCTATGAAACATGTGAAGTAGAGCTATTGAAAGAAACCAAGGAAATTTGATGATCTTCTCAGCAAATGGAAATATCAGATTGGGAAGAAATTACATTTCTCAAAAACAACCACCCTTCAACTCCTAAACTTTGGCCCAAAGATCCACAAAAGTATAAGTACTCCACCAGGAAGACCAATTGTATCCTCCAAGGGATGCATCCTGTAGAATACATCTATCTCTTTCATCAACCTTTTGTGAAAGATCTTTGTTCATATATCAGAGACACTGGAGACCTGTTGGATAAAATCAAAGATTTCACTTGGGGACGGGGAGAATTAATTTGGTATCTATATGTCACCTCTCTATATACCAGCATTATACACCAAACAGGATTAATGGCTTGTAAATATAATACTTTCTTGATATGAAGTCTATCAGTTATAAACAGCACAACAAAATGATTCTCGGCCTACTCAATTTCTGTTTGGAACACTATCTTTCTATTTGAAGATCAAATCTACAGACAGAAATGCGGTACAGCCATGGGCTTGTGTGTAGCACCAACCTATGCCATCTCTACATGGGTCGGTGAGAGCGGACTGAAGCCTGGGCCGAAAAATATGACCGCTACACTGCACAAATTATATGCTGGTATCGCTTCATCAACAATCTTTTCATCATCTGGAAGGGGTTATCAGAGTCACTTGATGAGTACATTCAGAAGCTTAACAACTCTCTCAATCTTCACCTCACCGTGACAAGTGGTAAATTGAACTAGTCTTTCTCGATGTAGTGCTGGTCCCTTTCAAAGGCTGTCTACAAAGTAAACTCTTCGGGAAACCCACAGCTTCTGACTTCATATTACATGCAAATAGCCATCATCCCAAAAACCTGATCAAAAGCATACCTTACAGTGATCTCCTTAGGGCCAAGAGAAATTGTTCCAAAGAAGAGGATTTTCTGAAAGAATTGGTCAGGATCAATGCGTGATTCAAAGCCCGGGCTATACAACACAAGATATAGGGCTGGCTATGCAAAAAAACACGAAAGTTGGAGAGAAAGCAATTACTACTAAAAGGTAAAAGAAAAAGAGAGAAAACGGTCAAGTGAGATGCATCACACCCTTCTCCAAAAGAGCGAGAGATGTGAAATATATCCTCAAAAAACATTGGCATACTCCAATCGGACAAAGATCTGGAAACCCATGTAGGAAACTATCTAAAGATGGTGTTCTCCAGAGCAAAATCCATTAAAGAATATATAGCAGCCAGTAGCATAAGAAATAGATTTTTTTTTAAAATGCCAAACACGTAAGATGTGAATTGGCAGAAACAGGAGAGCTAATCCGATATTGAAAAGAAAGCCAACATAGATGGCTCATCAATCAGCATATCACTGGCACTACCAAAATTGTGTTTCTTTTGGCTTGTGAGCCTATTTCTGTTCTGGGCTGCATCCAAAGGGTGTAGTCTGTGGGGTGTAGTCCTTTTATTGTGTCTGGCCTTTTCACAGTCCCACCCTCCCCTCCAACCTGCCCACCTCCCCTGATTGGTGCGTCCACCAGGTCATAACTGACGTTCCCATGGTAGCCCTCTGCATGGCAGCTCCCTCGGCTAAGGGCCAGAGGCAAAGGGCGGCTCCTACAGTAGCGGCTCCAAGGCGTGTCTACAGGTGTGTGTGGCATGGGTGGGGTGTAGAGCAATTACTCACTCCAGAAAGCCCTCACCACTCTTCCTTACCTCTCTATAATGTAAACTGCCATAGACTCGCACCATGCACACCTAGAGAGATTTGACCACCAAGCTAAATCCATTCAAGGCTGGACTGTAAATTTTGTCCTGCATAACATACTAACATACTTACCAATGTTAACTTGTGCCACTCCCAGAGACAATGATGAAGATTAGCCAGCCTCACACTAAGACAGGTGCAACAATGTTACCAAGAGCCACACTTAGATGGAATCATAAATGATACCATGTCCCACACTTAGACTTGTGAATGGCAGCATGTGCCACACTTAGATAGACTTGTGAATGATATCATGTCCCACACTTAGATGGAATTGTGAATGATAGCATGTGCCACACTTAGATGGAATTGTGAATGATAGCATGTGCCTCAGCTAGATAGAATTATGACTGTAGAATATCCCTCACTTAGATAGAATTGTGAAGGATAGCATGAACCACACTTGTTAACTAGTGCCACACCTATACAGAAATGTGAAGATTAGCCCGTGTCATCTTTAGACGGGTGTAACAATGTTAGCATGCCCCACACTTAGATGAAATCCTTAACTTTAGCCTGCGTCGCATCTAGACGGGATTATGAATATTAGCATGTACCACACTTAAATGGAATTCTTAACTTTAGCCTGCGTCGCATCTAGATAGAAATGTGAATGTTAGCTTGCACCACACTTAGATGGAATTATAACGTTAGCTTGCGTCGCATCTAGACGGGATTATGAATATTAGCATGTACCATATTTAGATGGAATTCTTAACTTTAGCCTGCGTCGCATCTATATAGAAATGTGAATGTTAGCATGTGCCACACTTGGATGAAACTGTAAATGATGGTAAGTGCAACACTTGATTGGAATCGTGATCACTAGCCTGCCTCACATCTAGACAGAATATTGAAAATTAGCAACGATGGAATAGTGAATGATAGCAAACATCAGACATAGACATAACTTCAAGGACAGCAATGCCAAATAAACAATCCACTAACAATTTCATCCCTCTGCATACACTTCTCAAACTCTAACCAAACACAACCACAAGCCTAAAACGCAGCAATCCGCACAAACTTCACTACACTGCAACAACAAAACAAACCCCACATAGACTTGCACCACAGCATCCGACGACTACCGACCGTAAAGCACCCCAAGCCCAGCCGACGGACCCACTGGGCTGAGGATGCCACCAGCACATCACTGCTCTCTTGCACTTTTCCAGTTTATTCCCACTAACTCACCGCCCCCCCCCCCCATTTCAGAGCCGCCAGAGCGCCAGGGGACCACTGCGGTGGTGATAGTGCGCGGTACAAATATCCTTTAACATTAATATGGTGTTTAATGCATTACATTGCCCAATCCTCGCGCAACATGGTGCCTGTTACTTCCAGTGTTGCTCCAGCTGTCTTCCCGCCTATGTGTCCTGTCGTTGCCACCCCTCCATCAGCATTGGGGCAATGCGATAAGAAGGGCGGTTGCTATGGACAACCGTTGCCTTGCTACTTTGACAACCGTTGCCTTGCTACTTTTCTTGCAAGACACTCGTAAGTTTGCTTGCCCTCTTTCTCACTGAAGTTTATACCTCCTATTTTCCTCCTTGCCTTGCATGCTCACTTGCTCTCGTCATCCATACTTGCCTTCTGCTAGATTCATACTCGCTGATCAAGAATCAAGATGCCATCATTTTTTTCTGATCTGTCTCGCGCTGACAGGAAGTGGATCATGCACCCTGCGGGTAGGATTAATTCCACTTCCTACATTAAACCTTCCACTTCTACCCAGGCACGCTCTCTTCTCCCACTATGCAATCTGATTCTCTTCCTTGTCCCTTGCTACAGCAGTCCGGCACAAGGTTCCTGGCGGATCCTAGCTGTCAAGATTCCAGTAAGGGCACAAGGCGTGTGGGATAGGATAAGGGGTACACCCCTCCACCCCCCCCATGACAATGTAGGGAGAAGGTGGACTTGCAAGGTGGCTGCTGGCATAGGCGTTCGATGAGAGCTGCATTGACCCACATCAACATGACTGCCAAGATAGAACCCACTATGGAAACTAAGATGGCCCCTGGCAGATACAAAGATCTGACATCTCTGGTGGTCTAGTGTTGACAGGGCGCGGACCGAGACTATAAAACCACGTCCCGGGCCACCGCTCCTGTTCTTCCACGTGTGGTGAACGCCTGGACTTATTTCCAGCCATAATCGCCTGAAGACCGGAGGCGGCATCGTATGAGTTCTGCTTCAAGCTTCTGTCCTGATACTCACCTGGATCGTCGTCCGAACCCACCTGTAGCTGCAGAGACCCAATAACTTCATTATAAGAGTAGAGTTTCCAGTTTCTGTTCTCCGATCAAGGTCCACTGCAACTGCAGCTCCTGAAAACGAGAAAGCAGGGAATATAGTAAGAGAATGAAATGACCAGCTAGTTCCCACCCATTTAGCACAAACTTACCTGCACAGGAGTTCAGTTGCGTTGCTTCTTTTGCGCTGCAGCAATTCCTGCAAAGACATTCTGTAGATTCCGCACCTGGGGAAAGAGAAAGAAAGAGACTAAAGTGTATTGCATCATTCGGAAAGAGAAAACAGTACAAAATAGGCAGCGCCTCGCACCTAAAGCTGCCAAAGCTCCTGGGCAGCATTCTACAAAGACTCGCCTTCATATCTCCAGCATCCAGTGCGTCACAGCCGGCCTAGACCACTACCCTCAGTGAAGTAACTGGAGTCGGACATCTCCAGCATGCCTGTTTCATTATAATGCGGTGAGCACCAACATCAGCGCGCTAGCCAGCCTACCTAGAGGGACACAAGTGGAAGGTGGGAGAGAAAGCTGGGGAATACGTACTGAATACCTGTATTTACTTACCTTTTAGGTCTTAACACAGACCCCCTAGCACAATTTACGAGGCCCCAAATTCACCTGGGTCCCTCCCAACCCCACTGTTCTCTGGGTTTTGATTCACCAGCGGGCCATTGTGGAAAGGAGTTGCTGGGATATTTATTTTAGCAGAGTTATTCCGTGGGGACAATGCTTCAGAACAGTCCAGACCAGGCACTCCTGCAGGGCGCCAGAGGTAAGCGTTACACTAGCCTTGACGCCTGTCTTTCTCCACTTTGGAATCCTGACAGCAGATGAAGTGCATTGGCCTCTCCTCTACATTGACCAGACCGGCCAGGTTTTCTTCCCCAAAGGGTTTCCCTGAGATTCCTGTTCCACCCTGATTATACTTCAGAGGGGGGATAGAGGTTTCAGGGTGATTTCTCGCATTTGGCTCGCAATTGCTGCATATGATAGGCCAGTCATATTCTATACGTCTTGTGTTGACAGATAGCAAAGCCATAAAAATAGAAAAAGATCTCTGCTTGCCATCATGGAGCAGCAGATGCAGCAATTGATAGCCGCAGTGCAGAACCTGACTTTAGAAATGCAGACCATGCGCTCAGACAGCAAGTGGCATGTACTACAGGAGTAGGGGAGTTGCCCCCGGCAGCCTTACCAGGGGGAATGCGAAGGCAATCCCCATAAACGAAAGGACTTTTAGACCAATGCACCGTCCAATTCACCTTTTTAAAGTTGCTTACTTCTCAACTGACCGACATGGTCGGACATCTGATTTCACACTTGAGCAGCACTCGCCTGGGCCACACCACTGATGACTACAAATAACCCCATTTTGGACTCCTATCCCGCATTTATCAATAGTCTTCGATCTATGTTTGGCCGTCAAAAGATTACGGTCTCAACCCAGGAACAGTTGCTGGAATTTAAGCAAAAGACCATGGATTTACTTGCATATATTACCCAATTCAAACAAATGGCCGCCGGTACTGTGGCCAGATGACGCCTTGATTACGATATTCAGATGTGGACTCTCCGAGGATTTGAAGGATGAGGTCTCTCGGGTACCCAGAGCAGTCGACTTTGCTGAGATGATTACTCTCACCATGCAAATGGACTACCGATTGCAAGAACGTCGTTCCGAGCGTAGGAAGGGGAGTATGGTCTGGAGTATTCCAGAACCCTCACAATCGCCATCCCCCTCGATGGAGATGGAGGAACCAATGCAGTTGGGCATCGCTCGTGGGCCTAGACGCCGGACGTTGGGTCTTGGTATGTACTGTAGGTCCAAAACTCGTCTGGTTAAAGAATGTCCTGTAGCCCCACCTCTGGGTTCAGGAAAGAAACCCCCAGTCGTAGAGGGAACCGCGATTGGTAAAGGACATCCAGGTTCCCCTATGCAGCCAGACTAATCAATTCTTCAGTCAGTTTCCCTGCATACCATGGTGTTTCTTAGTTACATTTTCACTGACCTCCTAGTACTAGATTAGCTGTACCGGGTAATGAGTCCTAGTCATGACAGTCACTACATTTTCCTTAAAGTAAATGATACACTATCCTTTGTGAGTCTGTCTTATTTTGAGGTTTTCTCTCATTTTATCAGTGGCTCTGTAGTGCACGTTGGGAGTATCTAGACCAAAGCTGCCAATGTGCAATTCGGTACTAATTGAATTTTGCTTCTTAGCAATAATACGCAGTATTCCTGAAATATTTGAGCCATAATGACCACACTGTTACTATGCATTGACTCCTTACATTTGTCAGCACCAATGCAACTTCCAAAACTGTGCTGCACTGCTCTCTGGTGCAGGCATTCCTCCTCACTCGAGAGCTTTGCTACAACTCTTCTCTGGCTGCCTCCTTTTTCTTGCCTTCGGCAGCCTTGTGCGCCGAGCCCACTGGGCAAGGGGGGACAGGGGTGTCATTTTGCCCCGTGGAGATTATACAAGTACTTGCATGGGGGATCGTTGCAAATACAACCAAAAACGAAAATAACACCCAGATTGAGCAAAGGCAAGCAAGCTGACTATCTACACCTTCCTTGGTACTGCAGGGCTGATGGCTCCTCTCCTGCTGTGTTCAGTATAGGTGAAGTGTTGGCAGGCATCTTGCAAAACTAGCAAGTGCTGCTGACATCAAAGTGGGAAGGCCGCCTCATTACCTCGGCCTTGATTGTGGGGACAGCAGTCACACCGTGCTCGTTATTCTCCTTTTGCTTTGTCTTGCTTTTTTTTCTCTGTAATTTGTTAATTTTTCTTTCTTTGACTTTTTGCATTTCACTTTATTTCCATTCTTTCATTCCTGACTCATTCTGAAAAATATCCCCCAGATATCTCTCCTGTCAACTCTCCCTTTTTCTTTCATCTGCCTCCCATTCCCCTGGCCCCCCTCCTCCCTGATTTTGCTGCTTTTTGTCTCTTAATTGCTGGGTCGGCCCCCACTGCTCCTGGAGTCACATGTCCATGGCTGTTTTGAACCAGAGGCCACTTATTCCAACTCAATAAGATAGCTCAGCACATTGATGCACCTGACGTGGAACGTAGTGTACTACCAGAGGTTCAGAGGACTGGAAGAGAGGGAAATATAGAGAGAAGGAGAGGGGTGAAAGGTAAGCGGGAGTTAGGTGAGACCTGGAGCGAGAGAAAGGCAGGGAGTGGGCTACAGATAGATATGTGGGGGAATGGTAGGGTATGGTGGGGGGAGAAAGTGCATGGGAAACGGTTTGGTAGGTCGTGAGCAAGGAAGTAACGAATGTGAGAGGGATTGGGAAGGTAATGTGTGGAGAAATGAGGGAGGGAAGCTGAGGGAGTGTGAATTGGACAGATGAAGTATCAAAGGGAAGCAAAATTAAGCATTTGAGCGATGGAGAGAGGGAGGGGGAAGAGAGGGAGGGATGTGGAAAGATGGTGGTAGAGTGGAGTGGTGGGAGGATGTAGTGAGATCGGAGGAGGTAAGGGAATGTGAATGAGGAGGGGCAGATGCAGGGACTGTGTACATGTGCATGGTGGCCCTTCATGGTGCAGAAACTGTCTTCAGACGTTTACACAGACACAAATCATGAGAAAATAGAAAACTAATCAATAACCCATGCAGAGATCCAAGAAGTGATTTGGCACACATTACAGGGTCTGCTGGTGCCTTCAGGCCATCCGTTCCCTCGAGCCTCTTGCAGTATCTTGCAACTTTCGTATCACCTTATTGCATTTTTATCCCAGTTTCCTCTACATTAGTACCCTCATTTTATAGTGATTAGTAGCTTTTGAGCTGTCCTTTCGTGTTTTAGCTTCCTGCTTGCTGTCTGTTCATGAAAACCTGCAGCTATTAACCCCCTTACTGCATTCTATGACGGTTATAATTTAAGCACCCCCACGGGTGCTTTAGACTATTTTCTACCCCATGGTTGATGATTCTACTGCTTTATGTAGGTATCGATTAAAACTCTGGATTGGTTTAGTGTGACACAAGTTTCCGTTCTCAGCGGGCAGGCCTATGCTTTATATCAAATCACAGCACATTAGTGCCAACGGCTCTGAGGCTGGGGCTTGATTGGGCATATATTGGGGCCTACCTCACTCCCCTCTTTTGGGCAGATTTTGGGTTGTTAGCATTTCTTGATTTAAAATTGGAATTCTGATATACTGCCCTTTTTGCACATGGGAACCATCATGGATGAGTTTATCAGACGGGAATATTCCCTGTGATAGTTGTAATTTCAACTAACTGTTTTACATTTAGATTGGCTTGTTCGCAATAGTCTCCTGAATGAAAAACAAAGCATCATGCTAGTCCACTTTAGACACCTTACAATAGAATCTCATGTTTTAACCAATCATTTTACAACTTGTCGGTGCATTGTTCTAACCTTTACAGCATTAGGGTTAAGGATTCAGGCAGTCTAAGTTTAAAAAAAATCTCCCCTTAACTGAAAATCAAAAGCTGGCACTAGTTCATGGGGTGGTTAAGTGATCGTAGGCATCAAATTTGCTTTCTCAGTCTTGACGTGTTCAAAGGGGCTACTTCTTCACGCACCACTCAAAGAGGGACAACTGGTAGAGCAACTACAGTTGTTCATAATACAAATAGTGATTCAATTGTTAGCGGTGCATGTCCTACTTGCAGTGCTTTAAGTGTGAGGCTAAATCGAAGGGGGGCTCTTGGAGGCGTGGTCTAAGTATGGGCCGTGAAGGCAAGTGGATGCAGGGTATATGCCAAACACAAGGCTCTAAGAGTCCGTACTACAAGGAGCCGGCCAGTTCCCTGCCCCTCACCCACACTTCCCTCCTTATCCCGCCACGCCTGGTCTTTTTTTTTTTTTTTGGTCTTTCCTTCGACCTCACTGTCCTGTCCTGGAAAATCAGAGGGTGTCTACCTGCTGGTGCTGTACTTGTAGAGCACCTTTGTGGGATGGGCCAGCCTTCCTTCCCTGCCCCCACCTTGGTGCCCCCCCTTTCATCCACCCCCCTTTTCCTGTTCCCTAGAGTCATCCTGTCTGGGAGTTCAGCATCTGTTCTTAAAAAGGGGGCGGAAGCAGGGGGCCTCCCGTGGTCGGGTGGGCGATGCGACTACAGCAGCATCCACCCAGGCCTCCCTTTGCTCGGTGCGTCCCCTGCCTTCACGTAGACTCCCTTATGCATAGCAAGAAGTGCATTCGTCACACTGGGGCTAAAGGCAGTACCGTCCAAAGACACACACCCAGAAGTCTGGATGTGCAGAAACGTTGGAGGCAGATGAAGTTTTACAAGTAAAACCTTTTTTTTAAAAAAAAAAAAAAAAGATGTTTTACAAGTATTGAACAATTATATTTAGCAGGGCAGTTTCTAGCCAACTTGGTGTCCAGGGCGAAACATCAGAATGCGCACCCTCCCCCCCTTGACGGGCACACGTCCTTCCCAAACTACACCTCCGTCATGTACGTCCTTCCCAAACTACACCTCTGTCGTGTGACAAAATCCCTCCTCAATATGAATAAATAATTGCTATATAAATGAATTCAGGTTCTTTACAGAAGAATTGTAATGTGAAAATACAGCTCTTGCTGTCCAAGTAAATGGTTTTGGTCACCTGCTCTTAGGGAAGGCTTTGGCTGAATGCAGTTCCAAACTGTCCATACTGACACTACAGAGTGACCACCCTGTCGGGATCTGAGGGCCCACTGGCCTGGCCCTGTGTTGCAGGTGTTCTATCCTTACCACCTCATTGTATTTCTCAAGGGGCAATCCTAGACTAACCATATGAATTATTTTCTGATAGACGGTTATCATTCCAAGATGGACAGTTTGGTACATTCTTATTCTACTCTTTCAAAATACCTCTCTGAGAGTGGGGAAGGGGACAAATTGCACTAATCAGGATTCATGTATGCTTTGCATTAAATCACAGAGCATTTTAAAAAAAAAAGGTAGCAGGCGCTCCTCTCCAGAAAGAACATGGGATGATAACATGTTCTGAGATGAGAGGTTGCAGCACACACCTTTCACAGATGGGAAATAACCATTTGCATATCAGTCTTTGTCCCGCACCGAAATGCTATGGCAATTCCTCTCTGAACAAGAGTACCAACAGCAAACCCATACACGTGTTTCAGCCTTGTTGGGCCTCATCAGTGAGGTGAAGCTGTGCCTCTCTGAGCACAGTGAGCAGGGAGTCCACGTCTGGTTGCCCCCAGGTAACTTAGGGCGGACTGCCCCATGTGGGCGGGACAAAGACTGATATGCAAATGGATATTTCCCATCTGTGAAAGGTACAGTGAGCAAAAAGCGTGTCCTGCAAACTCTCATCTCAGAACAGGTTATCATGCCATGTTCTTTCTGGAGAGGAGCGCCTGCTACCTTTTGAAATATTTGGAAGGAACTTGGGGTTGGTCATCCCGACTTTCCCGTGGGCAACCAGACGTGGACTTCCCGCTCACTGTGCTCAGAGAGGCACAGCTTCACCTCACTGATGAGGCCCAACAAGGCTGAAACACGTGTACGAGGTTGCTGTTGGTACTCTTGTTCAGAGAGGAATTGCCATAGCATTTCGGTGCTGGACTGCCCATGTGGGCGGGACAAAGACTGATATGCAAAAGGTTATTTCCCATCTGTGAAAGGTACAGTGAGCAAAAAGCGTGTCCTCCAAACACTCATCTCAGAACAGGTTATCATGCCATGTTCTTTCTGGAGAGGAGTGCCTGCTACCTTTTTTGAAACGGAGCATTTCAGGACTAGTACAGTGATCAGAGATTTATACATTTGATAAACAAATCTGTGATAAAATGAGTGAATCTCTAAATGCATAACTGATGCATGGCTTGGTGCTCACATCACGTTCACAATACTCACCCTAACATTAAAATGTTTGCAACCCTGAACCATACATGCTTATTTGGACAGCTTACGTTTTAGGATGGAATTATAAAATGGCTGCAACATCAGCCACTCGAATGGGGTACAAGGGCTCTTTTGCTTCTTGCTTCTGAAGAATTTTAGAGGAGGAAGAGATGGGTC
Organism: Ambystoma mexicanum; assembly: GCF_040938575.1. Classification (NCBI taxonomy): domain Eukaryota; kingdom Metazoa; phylum Chordata; class Amphibia; order Caudata; family Ambystomatidae; genus Ambystoma; species Ambystoma mexicanum. Next base: position 1,421,964,753 of record NC_090923.1, read on the forward strand.
TCAGTGTGGGCATGCCCTTCCCCAATACAGAAACATCTTTAGGGGATTAGATCTACCGATAGGGCAGGACACCGCACAAGAGAGATCCAATAAACAATGCACAGAAAGGCTACACAGAAAGGAATGTACCCCTTTCAAACTTTATCCTGACCAGTAATGAGCTGAAGAAGCGTTTTAAACCAAACCGGCTTCTGATGCATGGTAAAGGGTCCACAGTTCCGCAGTCACTCCCTTGTCACTATTACGCAGGCCTTGGGCGTTATTTTGGCTAAAAAGGGCAGTTCCATGGTTTATCTAACAGAGCTGGCATTAGCATATCTTACTAGTGCTGACCTGCAGCTAGTGAAAATCATGGTGTGGCAGTGTAGAAAGGGTGTTTGGCCTAGTAGATGTACACCTTGAGGCAACTTTTTTGATTGCCTTATGTGTTTAAGTGTGTGCACAGTATGGCATGCTCCTCAGAGTCTCATACACAAAACAGTCCACACAAGGGAGCACCACATAGACTCCACTAACCAACTGGGTGGTGACTTATGCAGCGCTCAAATCATTGCTGCAAATATATCTCTGCATTGATTTGCCATGGACTACTATCTGCACAGTGACACACAATGAACTCTACTTTCCTAATCAAGATGCCATGTGACATTGACTTGAGCTCTGGTGTGTGCACTAGGTGGTGGCTTGCATATTTAGACAATTAAAAGACCTTTGATGCTGAGTGGATCAATTTAGTCCATGTCCCAAAGCAGCCACTAGAATACTTAAGCAACAAAATTAGAGTTAACCATCCTAGGGATGCGCCATATGTAACTAAAATGTAATATATAAGACATAAACATAAAGAAAAATAAAACTTTTCTGGTGGGACGCTAATTCTCTGTGAAGAATGCATGGGTTTGGTCAGCTAACTGATACTTTTGCTGGCCTTGTGAATAAAAATGCCCCATGCTCAGGTCTTAACACTGAAATGTTAAACAGATACCATGTGAAACAATGGCGTGTTAAGTGAGCCATCACTTATAAATTGCCCCCTTGAACGGCTATCCGCACAAAGAATGAGGGGCACAGGGTGCGGGACTCCAGAGCACCTCACACGCTGCGTTTGGAATATGCATGCCTTTGTTTGCATATACCGAACGCATTGCAGTCATCTACAAGCAGCGGCCCCTGCACATAACAGAGGAGCGCCCACCAGCACAGCAGGCTGCTTAAATCTGATGTCTGCCCTGCAGGCTCAGAAGCAGCTTTCCGGGTGGGGCCCCTTAATGCGCCCACCTGCGGAGCTATTTAGCTCCGCGCCCTGGGCCAAGAAACGGGGCTGATATTTAGACCGTGCCATCGACTTCAAAGGCCACTCCCGCTCGGGGACGCTCTTTGCATCAGTTCCCACCTGGGAAACCGTGAGGAGGGTCGTGTGACCCCTTCTGCTTTAACGGCCGTTGCCCACGCCCCTTTTTATCTTGAGGTCCTTCTGCTGCAGCACTTATTGTTTGTTTATAGTCTTCCTGCACATTCCACCTCCACACCTAGCTCGGTTAGTGCGGCCGCTTCCATGCAATCCTCTCCTTTTCCTCCTTCGTCCTTCATGTTTTTGCACTCCTATTAGGTATTCCAAAGTCAGAAGTCTCCCTTTCTCTAATTATGCTGAGGAAAAAAAACAGCAAGTTACACTAACTGGGCTCTGTGTAAAATTGGCTTGGAGAGGCGGCGCTGAATTCACGATAGACATTTCGGGAGGAAACTTTAAAGGCGGCGTGTGCGGCTGCTTCTTGGTAGACAGTTGGATTGCTGCTGCAAGACGATCGTTGCAGGATCTCCCGCCAAATAGCAACGGGGCAAGTGTCCGAGCTCCTCCTCATTCACCACAAGAGCCAGGAAAGGAACGCACGAATGCTCTTCCAGGTCAGGATGATGCAAAGGAGAACGGAATGAAATGGACGGCGCTGCTACAGCTTCCGAACATTCTATGCTTCTCAAGGCGCTCTTTGCAGGCAAGGACTGCTGTTAACGTCTGTGCTTTTGCGAGGGTCAAGCTGGAGACCATACAGGATCGGTGAGTGAAGGGATGGCAGCCTCTCGGTAGAGCAGCTGCACCCCATTGCACAGTTGTTTTTGTTTGGTAGTGGTTTTTCGGCGGCACGCTCGAAACCCTGGAACTAAGAAAGTCGAATAAGAGCTTCTCATGGAGATGGGCTACAGACTGCCAACCCCCCCCCCCACCCCGATGGTGCTCCTCCCCTTCCCTCCCCTCCCCCGGCAAAAGACACTTTCCAGAAGGCTTCTCTGACCAGATGATAACCCCGTTTCACAGCCCCTTTAATTGTCGAGTCGGTCCTTTAATCCAGGCTGAAGTTGGCAATAGATGCGCTAAGAATCTCACTAGGACTGGGGGGGCACCTCTGTTAAAAATCGATATCATATGCTGGGCACACAGTCGAGGGCTCAAATGTACTTTATTCAGAGGGTGTATTCAGACCCCCCAACTAAAAGAGAACCATTGGATGACCTCTTTGAATTTATTAATTACTCGGGGATCAAACCGCAGTCATCGGGTTTGTAGGTCGGACACTTCACCACTGCACTATATAACCTGATGAAAAATCACAAACCACTAAAGGTGAAATATCCAATTTCGGTACTGCAAGTTCCAGTGAAAACATTTGTATTGGTTCTTGGAGTACACGCACACCTTTTAACGTTTTCAGAAACACTATAGAAGAAAATATCCTGTCTTGGTTTTGTTTGTGTGTTGATTTTATGAAAGGCAAATGCTGTTCGTCCTGTTCAATTTTGGGGGTTATGCAAAGCCAATGTAATGAAATGTGCATACTTCACCTTGATATGCTAATTTCTGGTGACGTCGCATCCTATTGCGTTTGTTGAGTCCCCCCCCCCCCCCCACTTTACTTTTTAGGACTTGAACCCTGCGACAGTGGTTTGCAAAATGCTCTGCTTAAAATGAGTCACTGGGAGTCCACGGCAGGCGGGTAGAGCCGGCCAAGTGAAGGAAATCTGCATCACAGCCAACTCGCTGGTACGTTCTAACCGCCAGGTAACTACTGCTGCTCTTCCTGGGACTGTTTCATATCTTCTGTACTTTCTGGTAAACCTGCTTGCCAAACGAATTCAATAGCAACTTGCACCCTTCCTCTTCTCGTGGCTAGTCGCCTGGGACTGAGAAGTCAAAAAGTGGAGATTGCAGTTGAAAAGGCCCGCGTTAATATGGCAATAAAAAACACAGGCGATACCTCCTTACTACAAACTGCAGTTGTGAAATGTCCCCTTGCAGGAGGCACAGATGCCTTTTCGCTGGTACAGATTGAAATGCCCAGAGCACCTAGGACCCCGTATCACTCAGCGATCCAATGTGAGGACCTAATTGAATTGGGTGAATATACAGAATAAAAGGGAGCTGTGAAGAACCCCTGAAAATATACCAAGCTAGGGTCCAAAAACCTACACCCGCTTGAAACGAAAGAATGCTCCCTTACATACATCGCCCATAGCTGGTCTGCGTATTAAAGATTTGTTTCCTGCAACTCTTGCCAGCACTGAAATAAAATTCCTATCAGCCATGTGAGCTACTGTTACTATCGATCGGACGCATGTTCATGACCTTAGTATGATCGACTTCATTAACACTATTGTAACAAATGCAGCTGACACAGACCAGCCTAATGCAGAAGGTGGGCAAAGCGTCATTCAACAGACCTGTGGTGCCTCTTCTATGGGGTCACCGTCTGATTTAGCTGAAATCCTAGATGCAGACAAAAATATCCAGGCGCACCATGATGGATCTTCGTTTAAAACCACTTCACATAACAACTCCAACTCTCGTCTTCATTATACCCTGAGAGATGTAGATGACCAAATAAGGCTGACATCTTCTGCCATTTCAGCCTGAATGCTGTTCCGAGTTCCTTTGTCAACCTTTATGACAATGTCTGGGAAGAAGTAAGCGCCCATACGGATTGTCTGTTTGAAATCATTCGGAAATTGAAGTTGTTAAACACAAAACTTCCACTTCTCCGGCACCTTGTGACACAATTGCTGGGTGGCTTGGTTCTAAAAACATAGCAAGACCATGCAAGCATGATGGATTTATATGTTCCTGACCAGAATAGTATGGAAATCACGAACACACAAGGATTCACAGAATAATCGACATTACGACTCAAAATCCATCGATGAGGAAATCCACTCCCAATCTACAAGGCTTGTCTGGGACTGTCATGTTGAAACTAGCTTAAGCCTAAAAAAAACTCAATCCCTCCCCAAAAAATCTGTGAGCAACGAATACAGTTCAAGAAAGCACAGACCGGCACTCAGAAGTTTTTATGGTCTGCATTCAATGGAGCAAGCGGCACTGGCAGCAAAGACTGTCAAAGCCTCAAATCTCCCAAAATTGTGCTTACCTAAATCTAGGAGTGTGCAACCTAAAAAATTACTATCAGTTCGACATGTAATTTGTTAACCTTACCAACGGGACCCGGAAACCATATTGTAATGATGAGAAATCTGGGTTCTAAGAGCCCTTCTCCACCTAAAGACAGGGCCAAATTGGAAAAATACTCCACACAAATGAATGGTGAAAAGTAAAAGTGTATTAGAAGTGCCCTATTTGAGACACATGTTTCGGCGATAACTCTGCCTTTATCAATCTGCCTTATCCGTCCGACGCTCGAGGACAGATTCGCCTCTTGCGAGGTGGGATTTAACCCATGACCAGAGCAACCAGCAATTTCTAATGAGACAAACATTGAATGTCACATCCATTAGCCCTGATTGATAAAGGCATAGTTATCGCCAAAACACGTGTCTCAAATAGGGCACTTCTAATAAACTTTTACTTTTCACCATTCGTTTGTGTGGAGTATTTTTTTTCAATTTGGCGCTGTCTTTAGGTGGAGAAGGGCTCTTAGAACCCGGATTTCTCATCAGATTCAATTGGAGCAGGGGGATTTCTCCAATTCTCCACCCGGCAGTCGACACCCCCTTAAGCGCAGGACATAATTGGTTGATATTTAAAGACCCCCTTTTGCATGTTGATCAGATTGTAATGATGTTTTGAGAACTATAAAAAGTCCCCAAAAAAGACGGGAAAGAAAGATCTGAAGACGTAGTTGCCACAAGTGAAAATTATCGATTTGACATCTGCAGAGAAAACATCTAAGAGGTTGATGTTAGGAAAGATTTCGTAATTGTAGGTAATTTTCCTTCCATGTGGCAACCCCTAAACTTTTTGCTGTTGTTTTTCACCTTGTTCTTGACTTTGCCAGAGAAGTGCAGCCTTCTGCCGCACTCCTCTGGGCTTTCGCTCCTTTCTTACGGGGAAACTGACATGCCCTTAAGACAGTCAGTACCGGGGAACGCTGTTTCCCATAGTTTCTTTTATCATGTTGCGGCTTTAGTGCAACATGACACAAGAGGGCACTGTAAGCTAAGTTACAGCTCTCTTGGGTCTCTAGCCTTCTACAGGCCCTAGATACTTGTTTAGGATTGTATTTGATCGGTGTAAGTGATTCAGGGACGGGAATGGTGGCAGCGATCGTTTCTTTGTATTTTGAGCTCCTTTTGGCGTTCTAAGCGCGTTTTCTGCGCTTCACCCAAAATGGTGGCCTGGCTCCCAAAATGGCCAGACCACGAGGCTCCTTTGTCCTGTCCGCTGACCGTCTTGCTCCCTTCACCTTCCCCAGGTCGAGCCGACCCGGGGCCTTCCTTATTTGGGCATGTACTTTCCCGCGAAACACGGATGCTTTCGCGGGCTTCTACATGTCTTTTGTGTGCCTCCAGGGTGTGGGCTGGGATGTCTGGTCCCAATACACATCCTGGGTGCCAGAGAGTCTAGGGTGGTGTGAATGCCTGGGACCACCGTGGTCCGTGATTGGTCCACGAATGGTGTGAGTGTTGATGAGCGGATCTCCCATTGGGTCCCCTCCGTTTTGGCGCGAAGGGAACCGTGGATAAGAGGGGGCTGGAAACACCACTACCATGTCGATCTCCTGAGTTCTCACGAACGAAGGAATACAGGAGCCAAGTATCCTGCAACCAAGAGGCTGGACCGAGGAATCGCTGGTGACCCGCTGAAGGACTCCTCCCTTGCACTGCTGTCGTCCTGTGAAACCCCTTCCTCCTTTGATCGAACCAGAAGGCCTGTACTGGTGCTTCGAACTTTGGAATAGCAAGAACAGCTATTCTCGGCGACTTCATCATCTCCTGCCAGTAAGACTTCGGAAGCGTCTCTGGGCCATCCAGTTGACTGACCAGCTTACACGGGAGTCCTGCTCTGTAACCGCCGCCAGGTTGTGTAGTATCTCGAGTCCTTGTCACTCTCACACACTTCGTACACTTGGCGTTCCCAAGTCTGAAGTGAGTAGTGTACATTTGGCTCAGATACACACGGCCGCTCCGTTGCCCTGCTGTGGTGACAAAACTGTGCAGGTTTCTTCGATTGGGACGTCTTTTTTCTCTACACGACGACGAGGCATTCCCGGCTCTTCTGAACCTGCCAGCTGCTGAAACTAACGTGGAGAAGCCTGGGTCTGCTTGCATCGGGGACCGGTGAGTAGTATAGCTAGGATCTGGTCGCCCTCCTGCAGTAGCCCATTGCTTTTCCCCGCTGTGTAAAAACAGCACCCTTTTGTCCGTACTCGCGCTCTGCTTCTGCTCACTGTGGAGGCTGCGCTTGAGTCGCGGAACCTGTTCTTCTTCTGTTGTGCACTAACCCGAACTGCCTGACTTCCTCCGAAGAGCTTCTCCTTTTGCCCGTTGGCACCAGCGTGTGCAGGTACTTTGAGCACAAGGCTCCACTCTTCGCAGGGCTCGGACTTCCATCTAGTTAGGTGCCTCTGAAGGCGAATTGAGTCTAAAGCATTATCGCACTGCCTGTTTTCTTTCTCTTTCAGGTGGACTACACATTTCGTGAATATAACGCTTGCGACTGTCGTATTTGTATATATATTGTTTTGATATGGTATGTGTTGGTTTACCATTGTGATATTGTGATTTTCTCGCTACGGTCATTGTTTTAAAGGCCTTAAAATAAATGTGTATATATTTTTTATATAACACCTGTTTGGAGTAGTTTGTAAGTGATCTTGCTTTGTGTGCTCATTGCGGGCTTTCAGTCACCCTCACCCCTCTTGAGACCTAGTCTTGACCGCCGCGATCGCTACCTTGATTGGTCTGGCTCGTCCAGAGGTTACCCTGTTCCAAGTAATTAGGTTGGCCTTCTGAACTTCTGCGCCACCAGGACAGAGTTCAGAAATCCGTCTTAACAGTTGACCCCCTCTGAACTAATGGTCTGCCAAATGGGTTCGAACTTTGATCAAATAAAGCAAGAACCCAAACAGTTGCACTTGTCTCTGCCAGGAAATTATAACGCCCAAGTCAATGCCCCTGATGGAACTTGGCAATTTTAATCCCCTACCAACCCAAATGAGCGAGGGTAGTTTACCTTATGGATACCAACAACCTGAGTGTATGAAACATGCCCCTCAGACTTATTGTCAAGTTCTTAGAAGTGGACTTCATTTATGAGCCAATCGCACGTGTGGAGGGAACGGGGAAGCTGTTGTTGTGAGTCAAGGAAGAGAGATGCTCACAGGACCAAAAGAGACTTGTCGTCTGGTTTCATCTTATAGACGGACAAGTAATCCATCTGATATAAGTTCAGTTGGTAACCGTGCTCAGAGCGCCGACAGCAATGGGGAAAATGTGCCTTTCTTAACAACTTTAAACACCTTGAGGTCAAAATTCGTGATGGAGGACATCTTCAAATTAAAATCTGAGCACCTAGCCAACTCGTCAAGCTCAGACCAGTCAATGCAAACCCATTCCAGTAAGAAATGTGAATGCCCTTGAGCACAAGTGTACTTTACAGGGTCCTCAGTCCTTTAATTCTTCTAAAATTGAAGGGGCCTAACCGACTTATCTAAAGCTAGAATACGTTCCTGACTCCCGTCTGTGTCCAGGTCTAGTATTGAATCGTAGCAATATCTACTCAAGGACATTTCTGCATTATCCTTGATATCAACCAAAGACATCACCAAAGTGAAACTAAATGATCATAACAGTCTGAACATGGCAGTAATAAATGTTTCATCATTAGTAGTTTATCACATGTTGTTAAATGAGAGTGCTTCACTGGAAGAGCTGGGGATTCAAATTACACTGTGCTCAAATCCAAACGGTGCCTGTATTTGAATAACTGGAAAAAAAGATTTACTAGGTAAACTAACTTATGGTGGACGGAATGGAGAGCATTGGTCAGAGTCTAAGGAGGGGCAAATATTGCAGTCAGCACACCTATCCATCTGCGACGAGTCGACAATTCTGGTAACCTGCTAAAAGACTCTAAAGAACTTGCTAATTTGATATATGAAAAAACTCTTATTAGCTGACGATTCTCGAAGTTTGCCGGGAAGCCCTAAGCCCGACTAAAGCTCACATTTGCTTCATGGAACATCAGCGGGTTTTGTAAGCTACTGCTTTACTCCCACTCTTTCGAGTCCTTAAGCACGTACGATATAGTATGTATGCAAGACACTAATGCCATGAAGCTGCTCCTCTGGGATGGATATTTTACTATTTATCACGGAGACTTGAGCTCTAATGGAGGTAGACCTTATGGTGGCCTTTGCATTGCCCTGAGACATGGTTTGGGACTTGACAGGGCTTTGTTTAATGATACCACTAGAAGGTTACTTGCTGTCGATATTACATCTCAATTTGGGCCAACTAATTAATATTTATTGGAATCCAGCACACTTAATGTTGACTTCATGCTTGCAAGCTTTATAATTAATCATTGAACTGTATAAAATGAAATATCCAAATTCTGAAATGATCTTAGTAGGCTATCTGAACTCCCATAGTCTGGATATAGATGTATTACCAGACACTGACCAGGAGAAACGGAGCATCCATCAACTTCAATTACATTTACTAGGTTGAAAATGGATGGAATTCTGGGAGGGTTGGGGGCTGCATGTGCTTGAATGGTCAGACTCCTGGGGATGTCCCACCAAGACCTACTTGACACAGAGACGAACTTACATCATGGATCGACTATTGTAGCCTCGGAGAACATTTTTAAAGAAAGTACATATTTTGAGATTATACACTCGAATTATAGTGAGCATGATATTTTGGCCCTAAACAATGACATTTTTAGTTTGATCTCAAATTAACCCCCTTTGTAAAAATCTAGTGGCGGATGCTGGTAAAAATAGGCTTGGTTGGAACCCAAGGAGTCTTGACTATTCAGTAATTACATCAAACGATTCTGGTCTACCACCACCCTACTGGATAAGTTGGAAGCCCTCACTATTGAGAACTTCCACTTTCTAGTCGGCAATGGTATGCCTAAATGTTCTTCAACGTACCCCAAAACATACAGCTCCAGCCATCCGTATTCTTTTGATAGGGAGGTTCAAGTAAGGAAGAACCCTATGCGAAAGATGCTAAGAAAAATCAAAGTGAATATATAATTGGTTATTTATAATGCGTGTAATACCCAGAGGTTTCTAAGCGTGGACCCGGGGTTCCAGCCTGTGTTGCTGCGTCGTCTTGCTTCCAAGGCGAGCGCGTTGCCCCTGAGCTATCCTCCCGAGACTGACTGGGCTAAGTGCCCAAGACCAAATTAACTTGATTTAAAAAGAGAAGCAGAGATGCAATAATTGGATCATAGCACATACACATCTTAATTCAGAAAGAAGGGGAAAGGATGCCAAATTCAATATTGGACCCGTCAAGTCAAACCTTTTCATCTATAGTAGACAATCTGGGGTCACTGTGCAAGAGATAACTAACCCAAATTCAGCGGCAACTTGAGAACTTTATTTTGAGGACCTGTTTAAAAAGCCCCAAGGTGCAGCCTTCAACCTTGGATATAGTGGCCAATGTGAATTGGATATCTCCCGGGGAACACTACTCACCATAATAAATCTGGCTCAAATTCTCGAGTTCCCGGTCCCAACGGCCTCTGTAATGCCATTATGAAACGTGACCCTGATCTTTGGGCCACTACGTTGCACACTTTGTTCCAGGCTATCCTGAAAGCGAAAATATTACAAAAATCATGGGAGACCGCTATGATTATCCCCATTTTTAAAAAAGGCAGCCGCATGGACCCGAGGAATTACCGCCCATAGGATTGTAATGTTGAAAGCAAAATCTTCGCTAAATGTGTTTTTAAAAAACCTCAAATATTGGATTTCCCTCAGAGGGAGATTCTCCAAATTCCAAACGGGCTTTAGGAAAGCTAGTGGCACTGATGCGAGTTGATTACTGATCCAGTCCCTCACTGATCTGTCCTGCTGCAAAGGGAGTGACCCTGTCTATATGGCTTGTGTAGATCTGTCCCAAGCCTTTGATATGGGTGAAACATTTAGAGTGAGGTATTTCCAAGGACTTACTAGATGTTCTCATTCACCTACATGCCAACACTACAGTAAGAGCGAGATTGAGCAACAAGGGTGATGTACCCAACCCAATTAAGATAGCCCGCGGAGTAAGACAGGGATGCGCATTTGCAGCATGCTTCTTTAATCTTTATTTTGCAGATTTGGGAGATTTCCTGGGTGATACTGGTTTAGCCGCGACGAGGATAGAGGGTGATCCCTGGTCTTGGGAGGTATATGCGGATGATGTTCTCCTCTTAGATAGGACGCCCGTGGGGCTACAGAAGCGTCTAACCCAATTTGACATCTATGTGGCCATAAATAGGTTAGCAATGAATCCATCCAAAGCCATGGTAATGTCCTTCAATGGTGGGGGGGAAAAAGCCTCTATCTTCATTTGGCGATTAGACCAAACTGCGTTGGGGGTTTCTCAGTCAACAAAATACCTCGGCATATCCTTAGTAAGGCCTGTAGATATAAAGACTAGGAGAGAACTCCTTTGGGCACAATTCACAGCCTAAATGAAACCTCTTAAGTGCATATATGGTCACTTCACCATTCTCCCCCTGGTAAAAGTGTACAAGAATAAGAAACGGGGTAGCAAATGAAAGAATTGATCTGAGTAAATTGGAAGGATTGATCTGGTGAAGAGAATAAGGCCTTCCTAATTGCGTTCCTGCTATCATTTTGCTCTTTGCGCTTGATTTAAGCTCTTTACAGTGTAGTACACATACAAAAAACAGTGTAGTACACATACAAAAAACTGTTTTTTATATAGAAAACTGATGTGGGCTTGCTATATATGTTCATGGGGAAGAATATTGCTGTCAACTAAGGGGCAGATTGCCTCATTAGGGGACAACTGTACCAACATAATGGCGTGTTATGGGATAGATGCAGAAACCCTCTTCCAGAACCCAACAAAGCTAAAGTGAAAATCCCTGAGGTGGATTGGATTATAACCAGTTATGCTAGGTCGATCTATTCCTCATATACAGACATTAATCAGTAGCCAAAGAAACGTGGAGGCATTTTAAATGATCTTATAATATGCCCTGACTCCCATCTAAGAGATAACCTTATGTTCAATCTCTTACCTACAAAAGAAAAACGCAATAAAAGAGGGACAATAGATAACTCTGTCGTTTTTGTGCATTAGAAGTGGAATCATTAAAGCCCCTGTTGATTGAATGTCGAACTGCAAACATTGAGAATAAAATTATTTGGTACTTTTGTACATCGATTAACATTATATGAAGAGCACTTTTGGCAGTACCTTTTGAAGGAAGAGTAACTCCCCTTCTGATTATAATTGGTACATTTATGAAATATGTGAATCTGTAGCCTTGATACTTTTGATCTTTTATGATTGTATCCATACCAGAATCATGAAATGTTTTTAATATTTCTCTTATCAAACATGTGTATTGATGTATTGAAAGTTTTTTTTCCTTTTTTCTCTTTTAATCTTTTGATATGTTTTTACAAGGTTTAAATAAACCATGTACAATTAAAAAAAAATTACAAAAACATATTTTCATAGAGGATGAGGCTTTTTAAATTTAGACAACGTTTCATTTCTTTATTCTGTGTTACATTTTATGTGGGAATATCCCACACAAAAGCTTTGCCATTCTTGTGCTGCTTTCCATGAGACCAGGGAGGTGAGTCCACTACCGGATAGCCCCCCTCTGAAAAACTTTCTTGTCAGCTGCCAGTAACATTCGGCTTCAGGGAAACCCATCTGAACAAGCCACTGTGTGCTTTAGTAACATTGGACACAACATTCAACTTGAAAAAATGTCAGATAAAAATTGCTGAAAAGAAAGTGAGGTGAGCGAGTAATGTTGATTGCTCAATAGTTGAAAGCCAACCAACTGGGATGCAGAAGATTAAACTGGCAAGGTAGAATGCTCAAAATAACGAAAGAAAAATGTTTTTTATAATACTTTGCTGGGGAGAACCAAGAAGTCTAACATAAAAATTGAAGGAGGACTACAGAAGATGTGCTACCCAGGAAGTTTGAATCAGCTAGGAGGTGGAAGCTGACGATCTGGCCAGGTGGTGTACACAGGAGGCATGGAGAGAGCTGAGCCTTGCAGGGGACGAGAAGCCTGTGTGAAGGCGACCCGAGTGAGTGGTGGCGTGACCCGCGCAAGGTGGACTGTCCAGTCCAGAAACGAGGTTGAGACCGCTGCAGCATTGGCTCAGCGGAGCCACAAAGAAGAACCAAGAAGAGTTGGAGTGAACGTCGGAGCCACTCCACTCCGAACATTGTCCTGAGCCTGGAGAAAGATCCGGTGAAGTTAGCCCATGAGAAAGAAGGTAACAGAAGCAGCGGGAGACAAGCAGATCCAGAGCGCACACAGCCTATTCGTCCCATTGAGCGGAAAAGTATCCATAAAAGTGAGAATAACTCCGGGACTTGGTTTACTCGTCCCAGTTAATCATCAAATACCCACGAGATGGAGAATTACAGCTGAACCTGTTTTACTCATTGCAACAATACAGAAATTGAACCAACGGAGCACACTGTTGTTTGCGCTACTATATTCGTTCCAATCAGGCAATGAGAAATTTGATATGAAACCTATTGTTCATGCGGAAGTGAGCAACCAGAGGAATACAGAGAACCAAGATCATGTAAAGGAGGATTTCAGTTCCCCAAAAGTATTGGGCAAAAGGGAGCTTTAAAGAGACGCTTCAAGAAATCGCAGTACAAAAGGGTCAACCCAAACACAGCGAGCAGACAAAGTTTATCTACAGAAGGACAAGGGACACCAGAAAGGTGGAAAAGTCCTTAAGAGGAACCGAACAAGTTGAGCCAAGAACGATCTAAAAATCTAGTTTTTAGGACTGGAAAAGCTTGGCCAGGAGAAGGGAGTCGTTCTCTTGTCCGTTTTTTGTTTTCTCTTGGTGTGGCCAGTATAGATTAGCTTTCAGACAGAGGACAGACAGTTTACTTTTTGGACTTCACTACGGACGACAAGAACACTAGTTTGTTTTGTTAGTAGGAAACGCCATAGAATAGGGATAGAAATGCCTTTTTCTTGTAATTTTAAATAAATAAATCACTTGCTAACCATGCCAAAACAGGTCTGTCCTACCACAATAGACACAAGATTTCTGATACACTATGCCCTACTTTGGACCTTTGACGTTCAAGGCCACTGCATAAAGTACAAAAAGATGACCTGCCGCTATGATCTGTCACATACGGCTTTTAGACAGTGTTTAGATCCCCGAATGACTAAGGACGCAGGCATCATATATAGGTTTTTTTTAGGCAGGGAAAGGGGGTGGAATTTCTGATTGGTACCCATTATCGAACAAGAGGAATGACCACCCTAGCGCATCATGGAGGCAGCAGAAAGATGCAGAAACCTCTGACAATGTGTTAGATCTAACACATGGGTGCACAGTGTTTTTCATAGTTTGGTGGGGCATTACAGTCTCTGCAAGTAATGATTTTGCTGGGGCTGCCAAGAAGATGCTAATACACATTGTAATTGGAAAACTGGATTCTGGTTCCAACATTATAAAATGAAGACCACTGTATAAGTGAAAAACCTTGCTGCATAGGGAAGGCGTGAAAAGCATATCCTTTCCATCTCAAACTGTCAATGTTTATATGATGGGATACACAAGTGTTTCAAGACCTGACAATGCAATGGGGTGACAGAGGGAGGACAAAACAACAGCGATCTTATCTTACTAGGCCTAGTGACATTCAGATCAAGCAAGTGCAGGGGAACGTGGAGGGAAGAAGTGCCAGGGGGGATGGACAAGTGCAGGACAAAGGAAACCACAGGAAACGGCAAGTAGTGCAGCCAATGGGTGGCAAGTGCAGGTACTCAAATGTGCAGACAACAAGTGTCTAAGTGCAGGAGCGGGGACTGTAGGGTTACATATTCAGACCACAAGTGCAGGGGGTTCCAAGAGGAAGTGCAGGTTTACAGCTAGGGACCTGGGCCTGAATTCAGAGGGTAACAAGTCCATGGATGGGTGACCAGTCCATGGATCAGACTGGGAGATCAGCAGGAGAGAGGAAGAGAGCAGGCGTAAGCAAAGAGGAAGGTCTTGAAGTGCTTCCGGAACCGGAGATGGTTCTGCTCAAGTTTCAGGGAGGCTGTCCAGAGGGAGGCACCAGCTGAAGAAAGAGATCTCCCAACTCGTTGCTTGGAGAAGCGACTGACCCTCAAGGAGTTGGAGGAGCGGTAAGCTCGGGTAGGAAGATATTTCGTTAGAGAGTTGGAGGTATTGCGGTGCCCAGCCCCAGAAAGCCTTGTGGACGATGCTGAGTGTCTTGAACTTGATTCTTGCCGCCACTGGGATTCAATGAAGAGATTTCAGTGCTGAAGGCCAAGGACAAATCTCGAAGTCCTGTTCTGGATGAGTTGTAGAGGACAGAGAGTAGAGGCAGGTAGATTTAGAAAGAGACTCTTGAAGTAGCTCATCCTAGAGTGAACCAGAGCTCTGGAGACAGTGAGCTTCTTGGGCAAAGTGAGGAAAGGAAGAATGCCTCTGAGGAGGTGCAGCTGGTGGTTTGACTTATTGGAGATGTCAGAGATGTGAGGAGAGAAGGAGAATGTGCAGTTGAAGATGACTCGGAGGTTTTTGGCCTCACAGGTAGGAGCAGGGAGTGGGCGGCCTCTGTCTTATTGGCATTAAGGCAGAGATAATTGGCGGCACACCACTGCTGGATTGCGGACAAACGAGAGGTGGCTGACGGGCGCCTGAGAGAGAGCGGAGTATCACCTGCATAGCACTGAAAGTTGGAGTAGAGAGCAGCTATGCGGTGGACGAGAGGTGCCAGGTATATGAGGAGGGGGGGGTGGTTAGGAGGGAGATGGATAGATATGGTTAGCCAGTAAATGCACAGCCCTCTCGTAGCTGGTGCTTAAGGGTGAGAAAACTGGCTTGTTTCCTTCAATGGTAACAAAAACGCACAATATTCACGGGGTGTAGCACTAAAAAAAAAACATGAATGTGTACCGCAGAGATGCAGTCTGGAATGTGGGCCCTCTTCTTAGAGAAGATGGACAGTCTGTATTGCCTTTGGAGTAGTACAGACCGCATGGGCAGCAGAAATGAGTGTTAAAAACCTAATGGGTACAGAAATTGAAAGCTACATCTACACCTCCCACGTTGTTTGCCTCCCTTGTATCTCTGCTTCCCTCATCGTGTCCTATTCCCCCTCACGCCCCATGATTTGTAAAGCACTCCACTGCTTCCCAAAGCTAGGTCTGCGCTGAATAATGATACACCTTGCTCTTGTCACTGCCCTCACTTGCCGCGGTTGTATATTCAAGGTTTTGCAAAAGAATTTCCATGCAGCATACCCACCTGCAACCAAGACTTGGCCTCCTAACCGCTTATGCTTAAATAATGCCAGAGCAATGTTTCCTTTCACAGTGGACCTCCAAGGTTGAGGCAAGTTGTAGTTTCAGTAGGTACCTGTATGCTATGAGAGTTAGTCAACCCCAACATTTTAAAGTGGATTCTTCACTGTCTGGGTGCCCATATGGGGATTGGAGTGCAGGAGTAGAGTAAGAAGATTTCTTTTCAAGCCAAGGATGTCTGGCTTCATGTTTTGGTTACTAATTAAACATTCACCTCCGACATCTGTGTGCAGGCCTACACACATTTGATTTCTTGCAGTCGACTTGGCTCTCCATCCGTCAGAACTTGATAAACCGAGTACCTTCAGATCTTCTGTCTCTTTCCTGTGAATGAAAGTTTGGAACACTATGCGCAGGGGGCTCAGTGCTGAGGACGCTCACCTGGTCTTCAGAAAATCTCTAAAAACGACTGTTCATTAGTCTGCAAAAGGCAATCCAGCATGACACCCTCTGAAGACCAGACCAAGCCGAGCTTTCAGTCTCTATTGCAAGTCGCTGAAGAGTTCTGCGACTATATAGTAGTAGGGGGTAGTTTTATTCCGTATATAAAAGCCTGTAAATAATGTTCTAATACAAGACACAGAATATCCTTATAAAATCATGTAATTGTGCTTTTCTATATGGTATGAACTTCCCCCACCGTACGTTATACGGATATTCCAAGTCACCACAGAGTTTAGTGAACAAATGGAGGAAGAAGGTCAATTTCCTTTATACAGTTACGGATCTCCAAGATGACTTGCAATATCTTTTTTTACATTTTCCCCTGGAGAAGTTTTGTATGAAAAATCTGGCACACATTTTGGAGGCTCTCTAGGTCGGGATTGGCTAACATCTGTGGATCTTCAGGGCACCTATTTTCACATCAGTTGAAACTATACAAACGGATGCCTTCCATTTGCTTTGAATGTGGCTCCCAGGATGTTCCCTTAAGTACAAGGCCATTTCAAAAACAAAGATCTGATCCTCTAGGTACGTATACACGCACCACTTTGGTGGGAATCTGCTGCAGGCAGATTCAGAATGCAGTGATGACCTACAACAATAATTCAGGTCTCCCTGGACACACAATGTTTCGGCTTCATAAAAACACAAAGCACACCACCTCCGCCATCGGAATGCAGTGACAACCTATGACAAAATTCGGTCTAGCTGGACACGTAGCAAGTTTCTTGCTCTCGCACTCTCCTGACCACCTCAGCACCCATCCACATGCATAACTTTCATGGGTAGCTTACGGAAACTCAGCAAGCCCACCCCTGTCTTGGCCAAATGCATGCATTCTAATCATTCTGACAATGTTCCCATACCTTGAACTTTGGTCCCCCGAGGGAGAACGCACAGCTCACCCTGCATTGCTCTCTTGCCCTCAGGGATCGCTCACTTCTTTTCCCTGTCCACTGCAAGTTCAAAGGGGCGAATGGAGAGAGAGTGCAAGAGTAATAATCTCCTCCACTCTGTGCTGAAGGGCATAACAAAAAAAATTGGTACCAGTACCACAGATGGTGGGTCCGGGTACTAATGATGATAAATACCGCTTTCATGGGTGTACAGGCTGGAATGAAGCGCTTGGGCCTACCTGGCTCGGGGCTGCCCTGCCCCGAAAGCGGTATTTAATGTTCTATTGAAAAACATATCCATGACACGCAAGAGCCATCTTGTCCACCTGAAGTTGACAGTTAAACTGCCTGCCGCAACACCATACTACATACTTGCACTGACAACTTTGTATGATATCTGTGTCCATTCATGCAGCTAACCTTTACATTTTCAAGGCATAAACTAAGCAGTGCGCATAGGAATTTGCTTTGCATGTTTGCAGATTTGCTAATTAAGATGACACTTGTGTAGCACAGCTTACTATTTAAATTACCCTGAAAAGACACCTGAGGAGGGCCACAAAGCGTGTAGGTGTTTGGTTATTTGCCCACCTATTGACTGCCCATGGCCATGCTAATCCCTATGGCCGTTCCCACCCAGTTCCTGCCACTCCCCACTGCAAAACACCTCCTCATTAGAACTCTTTGAGCTCGCTTTAATCAAGACTTGGCATGGAACTTTGCACTCAAAGTGCCTGCCATTGTTTTTTCAAAACAGTCTACTGAGAGTTAATTACTTGTACACCAGCTACTGGTGTAATACAAGTCTGAAGTCCTGTTAAAAACAAGCATTGGCAAAGCTAACCGTTTTGGCTTGTGTAAAAGTATTGGACATTTCCTAGGCACTGCTATTAGATGCCCATGTACTCTTGCCATTTTGCACCTGCTACCATCAATGGCAGTTAATACCACTATGACAATGCCTGGCAAGGGCCTTTCCCATGCTACACAAAAGCCCAAACTGTTGGCATCCGCAGTGCTTTATTATTTTTGCATGGGACAATGGATGGGTATTCTATACATGCAAAAACTGTTTCTACCCCTTTTTTTAATGTTTGCGTGGGACGATAGTTGAGTTATATACATTTTCATAAATTTACTACTGTTGCATTGGTCAATTAAAATACAGAATACACGCTCTTGTCCTCAAATAAGTTTTAAAGTGGATGCAGTAGTTCATTCTTGGTCCTTTTTGTGGTGGTGAAAAATGTTAAGCGCTTTGCGAGTAAGATGCTATTCGATTTAATTACTTGTACCATCCATCCTGGCCTGTTTTTGTCCACTAGGGGTGCTGTGTAACTATCTACCCTTGTCTTGTGCTTAACTTGGGAGGAAAATGAAGTGTGATGTCGGGAGTAAAGGAAAGCATGGTACATTCTTGGTAGCGGAAATTTCGATTGTTGTTTGGGGCACAAGGGTTGATTTGGTGACTTCCTTTATATTGTATCCCTGGTAGCATGTATTTTACTTCTAAAGCATTAAGCGCGTCATCCAGAGGTTGCGAGTGCAAAATACCCCAAGGCTTTGGTTATAGTTCATCTTGTCCCTGGCTGGCTTATTGGGTGCCTTCCTATGAACAATTTCACATGATATCGCTTTAGCGAGCACTGCTGTACGTTTTTGTTTACTGTTCCTGTTCTGTGACAAAACCCAGGATAAGCTCTCTACCACTACACTACTCATTCCCTCCCGCCCCCACCATCCAACTCACCCCTCGCTTTCTACAGTCCATATCCCCAATCCTTTTGACGATCTGCATTCCCAGCCTTTTTCCTCTAACCTACCCCACAGAGCACCCAAGCACTCCTTCCTCCTATAATTCTGTCGTAGAGCATTTATGAAAGCGAGTGTCTGATCCGCAGACCCCCCTTTCAGAAAGAGAATTACCCGCATGATTTTATATTAATAACAAAAAAAGCTTGGGCTAGCATGCTGACACAAGGTGGCATTTTGTCACACACACACAGTCAAAAAGGTTGAGCACCACCCTTTTAAAGGTGTGGCTCATCCTCCAGTCAGCAATATCTGACGCCATCTACATTGAAGTGTTGCAATTCAAGCTACTCCTTAAGACCTAGGTTCATACCCCTCCACTCCTCATCCACCCTGAGTTTGGGCGAACTGCTCCACCCTTGATTCTTGCAGATCCCTTGCTGCCAAATTCTGCCCTCCCCGTTGTGAGCTCCCTGCTCCCTTGTATTGTTGATCCATTGGGATCTGCTTCCACCTTCGAGTAGTACACTACTCTGTTGCTTACCGAAGCTAGTTCTCATCTGAAGGGACGGGGGATATCACTCAGGAGCTTTGGGTGGTATAAGGTTAACGTGATCACTGCATTAATTTGGAAGTACAATGGACAGATCTAAATTGAAAGGTCGCGTCCACGTTTCAGATTTGAGATGTTGGTTTTGTGATGGGCCTATTGAAGCTGGCCAAAACCATGGTGACACCCCAAAATCTTCTACAACTATCCCCTGGTTTTTGGTCCAGAAGTCATTTAGAAAAAACAATGTTGTTGAAAGTCAATCATCCTTGGCTATGTCTGCCACAGTTGAACTACATCTAGAGCTTGGTAGATCATTTTCAAAAGTAGATGAATACAAACAGAACAGCCAGGAGTTTGAGCAGGGGATAAAGTATTTGGTAGAGATATAAACCCAGAGGTATCAGACTAGAGATCTTGGTAGGAGACCTAAAATGAACCTGGCGAGCGCTATTCGTCAGTTGGAAGGTTGAAGCAGAGAAGATCCCGATTAGCATTAAATGGACTGCAACCATGACATTTCATTTGGCTCCAAAGACCAACTTGTGCCATTCAAATATACCCATGTATCACCCTGTGCATTTTACAACTTTTTTATTTTGGGCCTTC
Source organism: Ambystoma mexicanum (assembly GCF_040938575.1). NCBI lineage: Eukaryota > Metazoa > Chordata > Amphibia > Caudata > Ambystomatidae > Ambystoma > Ambystoma mexicanum. The sequence goes on from NC_090923.1 coordinate 1,421,984,812, forward strand.
TTAGAAGAAATGTACAGCATCACAGGTCATATCATTTAACAAGTTCTAACGTGCATCTCATGTGGAAGTTAGATTTGTGGTGGCCATTATGTTGGCTCTTTCTCCAGAAGTAGGTCCTGATCACTGTTTGATGTGCAATACCCAGTGCTGTATTGAGCTCTGGGGCATCAACCCTTTATTGAAGTCACTGTGTAATATAGCAGTATCTATGTGCACAAGTCTGTACCCGACATATGATGATGGTGTCTTGGCATATCCGGGCAATAGGGAGGCACGTGTGTTTGTATCGGGGGAATGCTCTCTAGTCAGAGTATGTGAAGGGTTTGCATGGCATCTTACAAAATTGCATCTTGGTAAAGGAGGCTGTTCCACATTCCGGATTCAAAGCTGGCCGCCGGTGAGTATGTGGTGTCTGCTCTGGGCTGAGAAAAGCAGGCCATGCACCCATGCAACGGAGGCAGGCCGGGCAGCGAAAAGCACCCAGGAGAAGAATGAATGTGGCGGCGGCCCATGTTAGCTAGGAGTGCCCTCCCCCCCCACATCCCAGAAGAGCAGCCGGTCTGCTCGATTGCAGAGACGTAGGAGTGCGTAAAGCGATGTGCCGGTAAGGGGAGGTGAGCGCTGCATAGGCATTGAAGCCAGAGGTGGGGCGGCGAGACAAGATGCCCCCTGGGCCGTGCAGTGGAGCAAAAAAGCTGAATTAGACCCTGTTGGCGTGGGAAGAATATCTCGGCGAAGGAAGGCCACCACACAAGGGGAACACAAACAAGTCCCAGTTTCACTGCGCCAAGTGATTGATTGTTTCTTTCTCCTGCGCACAGTACTTTTCGGGCGTTGTCCCTTCAGCTTAAATTTCAGGCTCTATCCCTATCAAGGTAATACTGCCTCAGATTAATTGGTGTCTGGTTTATAAAGTGTAAATTTACACTAGATTATTTTTTTGGCATCATTGTTTTTGACTGCACTGCTGCAGTCATTCCATCTAATAAATTGTAACCCTAGCACAAATGTGTTTTTCTCTCTATTTTGAATATTCCAACATCCACCTCCTAATGGATTTACACCACTTTTGGTATGGCTTTAAATTTATTACGTTTATAATTTTTTCTTTTGTCAAATATGCTTTCGATTTTCGTTTTTGCCTTGCATTAATCCTATTGCAAATTGCATAAATTTAATTTTGGCTCATTCGTCCCCTGTTTTTCCCCTGGATGCTGTGCCTTAATTTGTCCTGCTTATGTTACTGTATGGTGTCACTATATTATTGAATGTTGCACACTCCATTTTTGTTATTGTATCCTATGTTTAATAATAGCCTCAGATGAAGAGCCGTGGAAGGCTCGAAACACATGTTAGGCTGTTGCTTGTATTAAACCTTTAAAGGCTGTTCTTTCATACAAATCACTGGGACTCCCGATTTTTATTTTGCTATACTTGGCGCAGTGAAACTGGGACTTGTTTGTGTTGCATTTGTACTTACCTCAGTGGAATCATACTGGCAGTATATCCACACTACGCAGATACCTGCAGCCTTGACGCTCTTTGTCCAATTTATACTTAAAAGCGTTGTGGATCGTGACTTTCACCACGCAAGGGGATCGGATCCAAAGAGTGGATCGTAAACCTTGCCCGCTGGAGTCTGGCAGCAGTGTGACGAGCAGAGGAGGAGGAAACAGTTCAGAGGCCCGGGTGCCGGAAAGGATCAGCCGGAGCTAGAAAGGTTGTGGAGCTGTCAGCAGGTTCCACGACTGGAGGAAAGATTTCCCCGGGCGAGTGAAAAAGTAAGGAGGGCGGGGACTTTGGAGTAAATACACGTGTGCTAGAGAGCGACTGAGTCCCCAAGTGTGGCAGCCCCCAAAGGAAGGCAACTGAAGTGTGGGGGAGATGGAATAAAGCACCAGTGGTGTAAAGTGTGCATAGAGGGATTGGAACATATATTGCTTCGGCAGTAAATAAATACAGGAATAGTGGAAGAGGCCCACCAACAGAACGGTTGCTATCTCCTGATACGGGCAGTCAAGGCATACACATTGGTGGGGAGGTGACACCCAGATGCTAGGATTGAAAGGGAAGGGCACCCAGCCCAGCAGGAGGCAATCCCTAGGGGTTCAAGGAGGACTGTAAGAGGCAGAGGGCACATTAGGTGCAGAGAAAGAGGACATTGAGTAGAAAAAATGGGGCGCCCAAGAGCGCAGAGATGGCTCTCAGTAAGGAAGATCTTAGGAAATACCCCAATGACATGGAGGGGGGCGAATAACTAATACTTTCCAGGAGCAGTTTACATTACTGCAGGATGAACTGAGAATCTCACTGAGAATCTCCCTGACTGAAGTTAAAGGGGAAGTGAAGACGTTGGAAGAGATGGTGGATGTGACTGAACCGGGCCTGGTGGAGATGTCGCAGGAGGTACGTCCGAATAGTGAACTGTTGGATCAACTGGCTAGGGTCTCCCACAATATGGAATTGCAGACGGAAGACCTGGAGAATCATTTGCGCCGGTCCAGTCAATATTTGTGTGAAAGGCTTAAGCAAATCCATACTGGATACAGACCTAAAAAGCACCATCCATCAATGCTTTGGGAACTAATTGATGGACATACAGCCAGAAGATATTGGGATTGACTGGACATACAGCCATAAGATATCAGGATTGACTGGTTACATAGAGTGGTGCCCGGGATAAGGGACCCGGGAGCAAGACCGAGAGATGTACTGGTCGCCCTCACCTCGTATGGAATAAAGGAGAATATTCTGCGAGCAGCAAGAAACTAAGGCAATGTTACAGTGAATGGGACACGGGTACAGCTGTTTCAGGACCTGGCCATGCTAAAACTGCAAAAGCAGAGGGACTTGGGCTCGGTGACGTGTGCCCTCCTTGCAAAACATATCCCATATAACTGGACATTTCTGTTTTGGACTGCTTTTTAGCTTGGAGGAGAGCAACATCGCATTACAACATGCGCAGAGGGCCTCTCGCTGTTGAACTTGGAGGAAGAGGAAGGCCACACAGAGAGGCTACCAAGGCCCTCCTCCCTGCGAGGCCAGAGACAGTGGGGCTGGTCTAAGGTGCAGGGGAGGACAGGAGGTATGGGGGCAAAACTGAATGGTCCGCCGGGAAGAGGGCAGAGGGAGGATCGGAGGGGGCGGATGGAGTCATGCAGATGGAAGGTGGCAAAGTAAGTGAAGGCGGGGGGTGGTGAATAATGAGGGGGGGGGGTTGATACCGGTTACCTAGCCTGGAGTGGAGGGCTGGTGAGTACTGTTTTGGAATCGGTAGGTGTTAGGATACTTCCCAATGGGGGATAATTCAGGAATTTTCCTGGGCCAAAGCTTTGGGGATCGACCCCCAAGGGTATCTTCAGCCTAGTCATGAGATGGTTTGTTGGGGGGGCATGGGGGAATTGGTTGGTGGCGAGGGGGGGGGGTAAGTGGGCAAAAGTTGGTGAGAGGTGAAACTAGTTGGGGGGGGGGGATTTAGGATTAATAAGGGTGGTGATAGATGCTATTATTATTTTGTACATTCTTTTCATATAATGTGAGGGGTTTAAATTTCCCTGTGAAGCGTAAAAATGGTGGACGCCCTAGTGAGAAGAGAAAGGGCAGATGTTATTATTTTACAGGAAACTCATATTAAGAAGGCTGACAAATCTGCGATGAGATGGTGACAATTCTCCCGGATTTTTTGATCCAATGCAATAGGGAAGACCTTAGTGTTCCTGATAGGGTTCAAAGATACGATGAGGGCCAAGGTCGAACGAATCCAAGTGGATGGGAAGGGGAGGTATCTTTTTGTAATAGCGCAGCTGGAACATAGACCAGTTACCATGGCAACGTATATATGCACCCAATTCCGGGCACAATAGTTTCTTGCAGGAGGTGGCAGCAAAACTGGAGCGCTTTGCAGTAGGAGAGATTCTACTCACCGGAGATTTTAACTTGCCGTGGGATCCCACCAAGGCTAGGAGTGCGGGAGCGGGCAGGGAAACGGCACCCCTGTCAGGGGCATTGAAGGAAAGCCTTGACACGCATCACTCTACGAGATGCCTGGCAGACCAGGAGGGGAGAAAAGAGGGGCTATACGTTTTTCTCGCATATTTATCAGTCACTGTCAAGAATAGACTACATTGTGGTTAATTGCCTAGTTGATGGGAGAGGTGAAGGAAGTTGAACTGGGATCAATGTCATTGGCTGATCACGCCCAACTGCTGGTGACAACCATGGATAAAGGGCTGCCTAGTGGGCTGTGGGCTTGGCAATCCCAGGGGAATTGCTGAATGATGAGTGGCGGCAGAGGTGATCGGGGACAAAATAGATGGGTACTTCTCTGCTAATGACAACCAGGATGCCTCACCGGAGGGTATCTGGGATGCCTTAAGGCAGTAATGCGAGGGGAGCTTATTGCTTCGAGCTCAGTGGGAGAAACTGAGTGGAAATGGAAATGAGAGAGAGAGAGAGAGAGAGAGACTGAGCGGGGGAGAGAGAGACTGAGGGGGAGAGAGAGACTGAGGGGGGGAGAGAGACTGAGGGGGAGAGAGCGACTGAGGGAGAGGAGACGGAGGGAGAGAGAGACGGAGGGAGAGACTGAGGGAGAGACTGATGGGGAGAGAGACAGAGACTGAGGGGGAGAGAGACAGAGAGACTGGGGGAGAGGGAGACTGTGGGAGAGGGAGACTGTGGGGGAGAGGGAGACTGTGGACAGAGAGAGACTGTGGGAGGGTGAGGGAGGGAGAGAGACTGGGGAGAGAGGGAGACTGAGGGGGGAGAGAGACTGGGGAGAGAGACTGGGGGAGAGAGAGAGAGACTGGGGGAGAGAGAGAGAGACTGGGGGGAGAGAGACTGGGGGGAGAGAGACTGGGGGAGAGAGACTGGGGGAGAGAGAGGGGAGAGAGACTGACTGACTGAGGGGGGTAGAGTGACTGAGGGGGGAGAGTGACTGAATGAGGGGGGAGACACTGAGGGGGGGAGAGACTGGGGGAGAGAGAGGGGAGAGAGAGTGACTGACTGAGGGAGAGAGAGTGATTGACTGAGGGAGGGAGAGTGACTGACTGAGGGGGGGAGAGTGACTGACTGAGGGGGGAGAGACTGAGGGGGGAGAGACTGAGGGGGAGAGAGGGAGACTGAGGGGGAGAGAGGGAGACTGAGGGGGAGAGAGAGAGACTGTGGCACAGAGAGACTGTGCGAGAGAGGCTGAGGGAGGGAGACTGAGGGGGAGAGAGGGAGACTGAGGGGGAGAGAGGGAGACTGAAGGGGAGAGAGAGAGAGACTGAGGGAGAGAGACTGAGGGAGAGAGACGGAGGGAGAGAGGGAGACTGAGGGGGAGAGAGGGAGACTGAGGGGGAGAGAGAGAGACCGTGGGACAGAGAGACTGAGGGAGAGAGACTGAGGGAGAGAGACTGAGGGAGGGAGAGGGAGAGTGAGGGGGAGAGATGGAGGGACTGAGGGACAGAGACAGACTGAGGGACCGAGAGAGAGGGAGAGAGAGACGGAGGGAGAGAGACGGAGGGAGGGAGACTGAGGGACAGACTGAGAGAGGGAGGGAGAGAGAGACTGGAGGGAGAGAGAGAGACAGGAGGGAGAGAGGGAGGGATAGAGGGAGAGACACAGACTGAGGGACAGAGAGAGAGAGAGACTGAGGGAGGGAGAGAGACAGACTGAGAGGGAGAGAGACACTGGGGGGATTGAGAGACTGGGGCAGAGAGACTGCGGGGAGGGAGAGGGACTGAGACAGAGAGAGAGAGAGAGAGAGAGAGAGACAGAGACAAGAGGATAGTGGCCCCTGACACTACTATGGACCATATTGGGATGGGGGCTAAGTTCATACAAATGGTAAAAGCAAACTATAAGGCTCCCACAATGTGCTTATCGATTAATAAGCAATTGTCCTGTAATATAGAAGTAGCTCTGGGTACAAGGCAGGGATGCCCCTTGTCGCCACTGCTTTATGCAACATATATTCGGAGACACTCTTGGGCATACTCCGACAGAGGTCGACAATATGGGGCATCCTTTTTGGAGGCGAGGAGCATAAGATAGCTGCCTTCGTGGACGACATGCTGATAACTGACCCACCGTGAGCCATCAATACCGGCACTGGTGGCAGAATTGCCAGAAATAGAACTAGTGGCTGGTCTCAAGGTGAACCTGGGGAAGTCTGAGCTGTTGCTTTTGGGGCTCACACACACTTTCTCCGCTTGTGGAGGCAAGTAATCTAGGGATAGTTAACATAGCCAATGCAATATCGCAGATGTATGATGAGAACTATCCGAGACTGCTCCAACAGGTTAAGGATGACCAGGGGAAATGGACCCCACTTCGTATTTCATGGTTGGGAAGGGTGGCCACCATAAAGATGGTAAGACTCCTGAGGGTACTTGGCTACTTCCAGACTCTCCCGATACCTGTCGCACGCTTACTCCTGAACTTTATAAAATATTATGAGGCCGCACAGCCGAGAATACTGCAGGAATGCTTTACGGGTGACTTTTCTAAACCCTGGATGGATAGGGCGGTAGTGAGTTGTCTCTGGCTACATAGACGAGATGACGCCAAAACACGGATTAGTCAGGTTTTTGCAGTGGTGTGTGATATATGGGACCGCCTGCTTGAAAAGGGATACCCATCTACGCGCCCGTCCCCCTTCACCCTGCTAATTGGGAACCTGCACTTCCAACCAGGGACTATAAAGGGAGCGTTTAGGCAATGGTGGAAGGTGGGGTGTACAAAGCTGCAGGATATGATGCAGGGACAGAGATTCGCACTTTTATGGAATGTAAACAGTATATGGGACTTTCTGAAATGGATAGAATTGAATACTATCAAATTAGACATTGGATAGCTAGCTCAGGGGGGGAAGGAAGCCGGAGGGAGAGAACTGTGTTTGAAAAATTCATCACCACACATACAGTAAACAGCCAGCTGATGTGAAAGCTATATTCATTCCTGATGGAAGGGGATTCGAGCCAAAAGGATATATGCTTAGATGGGGAAAAGACACTGGGGATTGATATTCCAAGAGAACATTGGCAAAATGTGTGGGCAAATATCCCCAAGCTGACAAGGTTGATCTAGATTAGAGAAGCTTGGTATAAAATAATGTCCCAGTGGCACTATACCCCAGAGAGTTTGCACAAAATATACATCTGGTGGATGTGTCAGGCCATGGGGGTAATTCTGTGAGGAGGTCACAGCCCAGACAGAGGATAGTGGCCCCTGATGCAGTTCGGACACGAAGGGAATGGATGTGTGGTCTTTTCGATCCGGGGGTCCGCCCACCCTCTAGGGCAGAGGTCTTCAAACTGTGGGGCACGCGGCCGCATCCCAGGGGGGGTGCCAGAGCCCAGCATGAAATGCAAAAAATAAAAGATTTTTTTTTTTCTTTTTTTTTAGATTGGAGGAAATGGGAAGGGGCAGCTCACATGGTCAGACTGGGCCATAAAACCGTCTTAGGCACCAATGAAAAAATGGCCAGCAGTTGCAAATGGATATTCAGTGTTTAGTCACAGGCTGTTTGAATAGTACCCAAGGGGATGTTTTTTGTTCAAATGTAAACAAATGGTGATATTTAAAGAATATTTATTCAGCAACAATGGTCAAAACTACTAGCTGCATAGTGAAGTAACTCCTCAAACTGGCCCACATTGGCCAAAAAAGTGGCCCATTTTTACTGGCCTACACTAGCGTTTTGCATTTTTGGTACGGTCATCGCCCTATTGCCCTATAGGCCAATCCAAGCCTGCCGGCTCATCCATAATGGGTGAGGGGGCGTCCACCCACTGGCCACCTCACCCATTATGGAGGAGCCGAGGAGCCAGCCCAGGAAAAAGCAGCTGAGGGAGTGCTCCTGGGCTGTCTGAACTGTCAAAGGGAAACTCTGTTTGCCTTTGACAGTTCATTTCCCCAGCCGCACATGATCACTGAACCATGCAACGCTGAGGGTGTTGTGCTTCGCCAGCCTTACATACATGCAGTGTCGCAGCCAGGGGAATTGCTAGTTCTGGAAAAGAACCGGGGCTAAGCTGATGTCGGAACTGTTGGGAGTGGGGGCTAGCTAGCCTTTTGGCTGTAGCTCCTGAGATTCTATCCGGGGCTACAACCAAAAGATCAGGGGCTATAGCCCCCTTAGCCCCCCCCCTAGCAAAGCCCCTGGCCCCAGCCAGCATTTCCAATGAGCTATGCATGTACGAGGGGGTGCTCCTGTGCCTCCTCGCACATACAGGCAGAGCAACCTGGAGCGGGGCATTTTAGCAACCATGCGAGGTATGTTTATGGCGATTTATTTAAATGTGTATGGATGTGTGTATGCTTGTGTTATGGGACTGTGGTGGGAGCAGGATGGGCGGCAATACTGGGATAGTGGTGGGAGTAGGGTGGGGAGAGCCTAGGGTCTGTACTGGGAGTAGGGTGCGGTGACGGCACTCAAAAGTTCATAGCGATTTCTACATACTGTCCATCTGGCACTTTTGGGGGGACCCGGCTTGCCCAAACTTTGCTCAGGGGGTGCCCATGCCAAAAAAGTTTGAAGACCACTGCTCTAGGGCGCACAGTAATAATAGAAACTGTGGAGCTTTGTGGCAATGGAATGGATGACCTAATCTGCATGGGATACTTTCACCCAAAATCCAATAAAAAAAAAGAACAATAAATTACTTGTCAAACTGAAATTATGCAAAGATGGTATAATGCATTAGCTTTTGAAGCCCTATAGACTTCATCAAATGGTTCCTGCAGAGGCCGTGAGTAACAGAAAAACTGCACAAGGGCAATTCATTTTCCATAGAATGCATTTTGCAATGTAAACTTCCTTGGGTAAAAGAAGAGTGTGCCTGGAGTGCAGGCCTGGACGGCAACCAATACTGCCTGCAACCAATTGTTCCTTTGTAACCTTGGAACACCACCAGATATGTCATGTTAACCTTTACTATTGCACATGAAATGCTATAACGTGTATACTGTGTTAAGTGAATATTCTGTAACAGCTCCACAATGCCTATGGCCGCTGGGCGCTTCATAAATCCAAATAAAATAAATCAAAAATAAACATTTATGTACGGAGGCACAGATCAGGAAATGAGGGATGGTACACGTGTACGTTGGTTAACAATTCTGATAGTGTTTCTGGGCATTTAGATTATTATTTTATCTTGTAATACTGAACATTGATTGCCTTTCGAATGCACTTTTATAGCAATTACTGAAATAAAGGGACACGATACTGATTAAAAAAAACATTGTAGCACATATGTTCACAATTAGGCACTAGTAACCCGGAAGTCGGACCCGCCAAGTTAAAAATAAATTACACCCAGGTTACCCTAGAAAACAGTGCAACGTGGAGTAAATAGCATTGTGTGTGTTGGGGGTGAATGTAAAGGGGTGCACTGTCACTCAAAAGATGCTAAAGGGTAGGCTTAAAATGAACTTTACTGCACCGATAAAATGTTAGTCCGATGCAAGGTATAAAACTTGGATTCTGCGTGATTTTACTATACTTGTTTCATGGGTAAATCCAAGTAATTGGACAAGCACTTGCAATTCGGAGTAGAAGTGGGGTCGAAACGCTGTACTGTAAATTAAAGGTAGAGTGGGCAGGTAATACGTTTTGATCATTTGCAAAGGCCTAATTTCAATTGCACTGGTGGCTCTAGTAGGCTGGTGAATTTAGGAGAATCATTGATGCTGGGCCGACTTCCCCTATCCAAATAAGTATTTTGGAAACGCCTTGCTTGTGAGGAATGTCACCCAATTGCCTAGTCTGCCTCTGCTGCTAACTCTGATCTATATTGTTTTATATTCTGAATCCTGGTGAGCGGCAATAACCAAAAAGGAAGCTCCCTGCTGATGGAAGATTAAAATATTGTCACTAATGGAAAAGCGTAGTAGGTTTTGGTGGTCCTTTTTTTTTTAAAAAAAAAAAGAAACTTATTTTTTCAACAAATATAGCACAGAATACGTGTCTTCATTTTTATTGCACATAAAACTTTGTCTTATACGTTTTACCTTTTCTCTTCCTTTCATATAAAGTAGTTGCTGAGGGCCGATTTCCACCAGCCAGCCGGAAAGATTCACAGAACCATACCAAGATGAGAGATGGGCAGCAAGTCGGGGGTGAGGAGACCCTTGGAGATATAGCGATGAAGATAGCGGAGTATGATGTTCTCATCGAGCGATTGGAATCCCAGCTATACAAGTCTCGGAAAAGCCAACAGCAGCACACTCTGCAACTGTGCGAAGAGCTGCAAAAGCAGCAACCGCTAAACCAGGACCAGGAGCTTGTTCATGAGCGACCGACTCCGCTTTTGGTGGAAGAGAACGTGTGTCTGCCAAAGATGGAGGCGCTGATCAGCATGACTGCGCAAGTCACGGTGAGTGCTGCCATTGAGGCATGTAGGTTTTGAGCCAAGATGTCCCTGCTCTTTTAGGCAGTGGTCGACGTGAGTGGGAGCGTGCTCCTCTACTTTTTCATTTTAGTTTTACCGTTCCTATACTTTTATTTTAAAAATAAACCGTTACGGAATGGTTTAGTTTTAAAACAAAAGTGTAGGAGGAAGTTGAAGCTTGCACTTCAATGAACTGCACTGAGCATTCCCGTAAAAGGCAGGTGTGTTTTTTTTGGGGGGGGGCGTGATGGGTTTTGTGGGGAACAGGGAAAGGCCAGCAGGGAACATGGTTCCATTACTTCTTTTTGCACCCTTCGACCACTGTGTTTAGGTTGGTTATGGCGGAGCGCTTGCTAGTTTTTTTTACATTTGGCATACTTGGTGTCATTACCAGATTCACCCCGAGTAGGAATTGTAGCGAAATTATTTAATTTGACAGACTACCTAAATTGACTGTGAACTGTTGGATAAAAATATAAGGCTGAGAGAAAAAGCACTTAAAACAGCGTGATTTCTTATCGCTGCTTTTGCAGAGGCGTAGGCAGGGCAGGGCCTGAGGGGCAAGGCCCACCAAAAATCTGTAAATGCCCACTCAGCAGCTCTGTGTGGGCACTTACAGATATTTTTGTCAGTGCAGTGGGCACAACTACATTAGCTTCAGGCCCCATTTGCTAGACAATCCTGGCTACGCCTCTGTGCTGTTGTAGTCCACTGAAACTACATTTCCCAGCTTCCCAGGGCTGTATCCCGAACAGCAGGCGACAGTGCTTAAAGGACCCCCCAGACTTCGCTGGTCCGCGCCGCACATGCCACACGCTCGCTGTCTCTCCATGCAACCACTTCTCCCTCCCGCAGAGGCATGACACGGTAGGGCCTGAGCATGCAAGGCCCACCGAAAATCTGTAAATGCCCACTCGGCAGCGCTTTGTGGGCATTAACAGACGTTGTTGTCACCACGGTGGGCCCAGCTACATGTAGCTTCAGGCCCCACTTGTTAGACCATCCTGGCTGCCTCAGTGCCTCAGGTAAAGCCTCTTTCCAGGTTCCTACTTGTATGGATCCTCCCCTTACTTGTGCGACCTAGGTGGGGTCCTCGTGGTCACCTACATCGCGCTATGTGCATTTACTTTTCTTGCCATCCATTTTATGCTGGTGTGGTGACTATTGCCATCTGTGCCCCCCTCCCAGGCAGTACATGCATCACGTCCTCTTTGCAAGTGTGAAGTACACCACACTGTTTCACGCACTATGGGGCTTCACCCAGAGCTCGTTCTATTTCTTAGTGCCCAAAAATGAAAACGGGAAGCTATCGTTCAAATTAACATCAATGCTTTAACTTTAGAAACCAAGACCTGAAGAGAAAAAAAACTTCCAGTCGAAGCTACTGTCAATAGCTCAAAGGATGTTGAGGACATTGGTCTGGCCAAGATCCCCTCACTAACCACTTCTCGTCCAGACCCCAACAGAGCAAAAAAGAGCACAGGATTTAACAACTGGGCCCCTTCCTCTACCCACTGCCTGCTACCAAACAGGGACTTGGCATACCAGGGAAAACTCAACATGGACACGCCAGTTAGTTACACCCTGGAAGGCACTCCAGGGAATTTTAATAACAAAATGTTGGACGCGGTGTCTAGTGAAACAAATTGGCACTAAGGACACAGTATCCACTATTATAGAAAAACGCAACAATCCTATGGGAAATAGCCCCACGAATGTTAGAACTTCAATGCCCGCTTTAAAGACCCACATCATTAAATTGTCCCTTTTTAAATACTCGATCGACTATATAGTGGACAATGATATTGACGTCATGTGCTTAACAGAGATGTGGCTTAAGGATTCATGTGGACCTATGGTAGATCTTCTGACACTATCAAACTACAACTTTTTTTGTAAAAGCCGTAAACAGGGAATGTGAAGGGTTACCGTTTTTGCCAAACATTCATTTCACTTCTTTTAATCCACAATGGACTTTGCAGGATGTGAAATCATTCATTTAAAGATTATCCCCCAACGACAACAGCTGCATAAATATCACATTGATATATTGCCCACCTAGCAACATGCCCAATTTTAATGAGGAACTGGTCCATCTCTTGGCCCACATAAACAAATCTAATTGCTCTACCTTTTTACTAGGGGACTTTAATCATTGGCTCTGAGAGACAACTGATAAGAAGGCACAAAACCTAGGGCAGCATCTCAGAAACATTGATAATACAATACACAATACTGAACCTACCCACTCTAAAGGCCACTTCCTTGATTGGATTTCATCATGAAACATCACTATGACGACGACTGTTGACACTAAGCACATATCTGGTCCAACCACTCATTTGTAGAGCGCGCCTTGCAGCTACCTGATAAACCAGTACATAAAAGCAATCCCATCAAAGTGACCAGTAGAAAGTTAATTTTTTAACAACCAAAATCGAAAGCGCAGAGAACAAAAGAAAAAACTCTTTGAGAGATGTAGGAAACTTCAAAAGCCTAACACGCAACCCCAACTACTCGAATGAGGAATATCAAGGCTCCGCTGGCATTCCTAGCCAAAGTCAACTTCGCTCGTACCAGAACAACAAACTGCATAAGCAGAGACACACAGCCTGAAATATGGGTGGTAGAAGATAGAGATGGAAATAACACTTAAGAACATGCACCTTACCACCTGCCCGATCCAAGTTCTTGCGTCCAAACGTATTCTGGCCAATTTAAAAGCATTTGCTCCCTTCCTAGTAAGCTTTGTTAATGCTTCTTTCATCCACAACTTCGTTCCGAAACCATCAAAGAAGTCGTAGTAACCCATCATGTAAAAAAAACCTGTCCTGAAACCCAAGGAACCTAGCAATCTGCAATCTATCACCAACACCCCTTTTCTAATAAAGATTGTGGACAAGGTTGCCACCCCCCCAGCTACAGCAATAGGTTTGGGGTGGTCAGATCCAAGAAGGTTTTTATATTTTCTGTTAGTTTTTTCTACTTTATCTTGTTATTATAGGTGTTAGTTTTTTTGTAATACTTAGATTCATCACACAGGTTGTAAGACGGGACTTACTCATGTCTTCCCATTACAAGAGGGATTTAAGGGTGTTATCCTGGAATGTTAATGGTGCTAATAGTGTGGACAAGAGGAATGTGATTTTACAAAAATTGGAAGAGATGGGGGCAGATGTGGCGCTACTTCAGGAGGCTCACTTGTTGGAGACAGATTTGGATAAATGGAAACGGGGATGGGTCAGTAATTCTTATTGTTCATCCTTTACTTCAAGTTCGAGAGGTGTGTGCATTCTGATTAAGAAAAATCTACCGATTACAGTAATGAAATGTCAGAAAGATAAGGATGGGAGAATTATTTGTGTTACTGTGAAAATTCAAGATGTATCCTACTGATTTTGCAATATATATGCTCCTAATGGGAGAGATGGAAGCTTATTCATTTCCCTTGCACAGTTTTTACAGAATGTAGATCTGTGTAATGTTGTTGTGGGGGGGTTTCAATGTTGCTCTTAATCCTTCTATGGACAAAAGTGGAGACAATGTGGACACTGCTAATAATTTGAAAAGAATGGTCTTAAAGAAACTTATGGATGAATGGAATCTCTCAGATGTGTGGAGATTACAGAATCCTTCAACCAAACAATATACCTATTTCTCAGCCAGACAAAGTATATTCACAGATTGATTGACCACCTTCTGACTTCTGGTCCTTGCACGCAGTCATTCAAAGGAGGAGACATTAAGTCAATATTAATCTCAGACCATGCAGTGTTAGGAAAGATTTCTTAATTGTAGGTAATTTTCCTTCCATGTGGCAACCCCCAAACGTTTTGCTGTTGTTTTACACCGTGATCTAGACTTTGCCAGAGAAGCGCAGCCTTCTGCCGCACTCCTCTGGGCTTTCGCTCCATTGTTAGGGGGAAACTGACATGCCCTTAAGACAGGCAGTACCGGGAAACATTGTTTTCCGTAGTTCTTTTATCATGTTGCAGCTTTCGTGCAACACGACACAAGAGGGCACTGTAAGCTAAGTTACTGCTCTCTTGGGTCTCTAGTCACTCTACAGGCCCTAGACACTCGCTTTGGATTGTAAACGAACGGTGCAAGTGAATCACGGACGGGACTGGTGGCAGTGATCGTTTCTTTGTGTTTTGAGCTCCTTTTGGCTGTTTAAAGCGCGTTTCTCGCACTTAGCCCAAAATGGTGGCCTGCCTTTCAAAATGGCCAGACCACGAGGCTTTGTCTTGCCCGCTGACCGTCTTGCCCCCTTCACCTTCCCCAGGTCGAGCCGACCCGGGGCCTTCCTTATTTGGGCATGTACTTTCCCGCGAAACACAGATGCTTTCGTGGGCTTCTACAGGCCTTGTGTGTGCCTCCAGGATGTGGGCTGGGATGTCTGGTCCCAATACACATCCTGGGTGCCAGAAAGTCTAGTGTGTCTTGAATGCCTTGGACCACAGTGGTCCGTGATAGGTCCACGTATGGTGTGAGTGTTTTGTAAGCAGATCTCCCATTGGGTCCTCTCCGTTTTGGCGAGAAGGGAACTTTGGATAAGAGGAGGCTGGAAACACCACTACCATGTCGATCTCCTGAGTTCTCACGAACAAGGGATACAGGAGCCATGTATCCTGCAACTACGAGGGTGAACCGAGGAATCGCTGGTGACCCGCTGAAGGACTGCTCCTCTGCACTGCTGTCGCCCTGTGAGACCATTCTGCCTCTGATCGAACGAGAAGGCCTGTACTGGTACTTCGACCCTTTGGAATAGTGGGAACAACTATTCTCGGCATCTTAATCATCTCCTGCACGTAAGCCTTCAGAAGCGTCTCTGGGCCCTCCAGTGGACTGACCAGCCTACCCGGTAGTCTTGCTCTGTCACCACCGTCCGGTTGCTGCTGTATTCCGAGTCCTTGACACTCTCACACGATTCGTACACTTGGCATTCCCAGGTCTGAAGTGAGAAGTGTACATTGGGCTGAAATACACACAGCCGCTTTGTTGCCCTGCTGTGGTAACCATCTGTGCGGGTTCACTATGTTTGGGACATCCTCAACTCTAACTTCTGGCGCCGTGGAATCTACAAGAACCCGAGATGTCCCCTGCTCGTACCTGAACCTGCCAGCACTGAAACTGAGGCGGAGAAGCCTGGGTCTGCCTGCATCGGGGACCGGTGAGTAGCAACGCTAGGAACTGGTCGCCCTCCTGCAGTAGCCTGTAGCTTTTCCTCGCTGTGTTAAACAGCATGCCTTTTTCGCACTCGCGCTCTGCTTCTGCCCACAAGTGGAGGCTGCGCTTCAGTAGCAGAGATCTGTTCGTCCTCGTTTTTTCACTGCTCTGAACTGCCTGATTTCCTTGAAGAGACTCCCCTTGGCCCGTTGGCACCAGCGTGTGCAGGTACTTTTGAGCACAAGGCTCCACTCTTCGTAGGGCTCGGACCTCCTTCTAGTTAGGTGGCCTCTGAAGGCGAACTGGGTCTAAACGATTACTTGCACTGCCTGTTTTCCCTCCCCATTTAGGTGGTCTGCATATTTTGTGCTTCTAACTCTTTAGACCCTTCGGTAATTGTATATATATTGTATTTGATTGTGATGTGTTGGTTTACTTTTTTACCGTGATTCTTTACTATGGACAAAGTTACAGAGGCCTTGTAATAAATGTGTCTATATTTTTAATATAACACCTCCTTGGAGTAATTTGTAAGTGTCCTTGCTTTGTGTGCTCATTGCGGGCTTTCAGTCACCATCACCCCTCTTGAGACCTAGTCTTGACCGCCGCGATCGCTACCTTGATTGGTCTGGCTTGTCTAGAGGTTACCCTGTTCCAAGAAACTAGGCTGGCCTTCTGAACCTCTGCCTCTCCAGGACAGAGTTCAGAAATCCATCTTAACATGCACCAATCTCAATGGAAATGGAACTAATCTTCCCTTTGCCAAAGTCTAGAACATGGCGAATGAATGAAACACTCCTTGATGACAATGAAATTGTGGATAAAATAGTGCAAGAGGCAAAGTTCTTTGGGGCGGCAAATTGGACTGGTGAAGTTAAGGTGCAATATGTCTGGGAAGCCTTTAAGGCCTACATGAGAGGAATGTTGATCGGTTTATCAAGCAAAAAGAAAAGGGAAAGGGATGATGAGATGAAGAAACTGACCGGGGAAATTGGGATTCTTGAAAAGGAAAATATGAAGAGTTTCTCTGCGGATTCTTTGAATAGTCTACAATTGAAAAAGAAAAATTAGAGGATCTGCTTTCCACGAGAGCTGAAAGACTTCTCTTTAGAACAAGAAGCAAGTACTATGAAAAGGGAGAGAAATGTGATCGGCTTCTTGCTCATCGTTTAAGGGTCATGAATAATGAAAGGACAATTAATACTATAGAAAAGCAAAATGGGACTGACTTTTGAGCCTGTTGAAATTAACGATGCATTCAAGGAATATTACACTGGTTTATACTCTTCTGAAGTTCGTTTATCTGAAGTGGAAGTCTGTCAATTCATCAGTGGGTGCCATTTGCGAAATATAAACTCAACACTCAGAAGAAACCATGGAAAGTGAGTTGAGTGTGGAGGAACTCGGTACTGCTGCATGTGCTTTGAACTCAGGGACATGTCCTGGTCCGGATGGGTTGCCAGCGGAGCTGTATAAAATATTTTCAGTAGAAGTTTTCGATCTAATGTTGGCAATGTTGCGCGCATCTCTGCTTGATGGATGTCTCCCGGTATCTACGAGACATGCTGCAATATCTGTTTTCTTGAAGGAAGGGAAGTCTCTAATTAAAACAAGTAGTTATCGGCCAATTAGCTTGCTGAACATTGACAATAACATTTTTGCGAAAGCATTAGCCTTCAGAATAGTCTTCCCTGGCAGATATCATAGACCAGAGCCAGACAGGTTTTGTAAAAGGGAGACATGCGTCAGATAATATGAGGAGACTTTTGTTGACTTTATTTGAAAGCAGAGAACAATGTAATGATGATGTGGTGGTGTTGTCTTTGGATGCAGAAAAGTCATTCGATCGGATTGAGTGGAAGTACCTCCTGACATCATTAGAAGGATTCAGATTTGGAAAAAAACATGATTGCATGCATAAAACGGTTGTATTCCCTACCTACAGCATGTGTGAACACAAATGGTATGGTCTCGGGCACATTTGGACATGAAGGGGGGACAAGGCAGGGATGTCCATTATCGCCATTATTATTTGTTATTGCTATGGAACTCATCGCAGTGAAAATAAGAGAAGATGAAAGAATTGAAGGGATTCATTATGGTGAAGCATGTCAGAAGGTCTGGCTATATGCGGATGATATGTTGCTAGTTATTCAGAATATTGAGAATTCTATTCCTGTACTGATTGAACAAATTGACATGTTTCACAGTGTATCGGGGTACAAGATAAATTGGTCCAAATCCAAAGCTATGCCGGCGTCTGGCTCATGCTCTATTTTGAAAATGAGGAACTTTACTTTCAATTGGTGTCCGGACAAGATGCAATATCTTGGAATTTGGTTAACTAATGATGTATATAATATGATGGATGTCAATCTGACTCAAGTAGTCCATCCTTAGAGTCGGATCTGAAAAGGTGGAATGAGCTGCATTTGAGTCTATGGGAGAGAGTGCATGCAATTAAAATGACGATAACACCACGCATTAATTATGTGCTCAGTATGATCCCTTTATAAATGAAGAAGTTCTTTCTGAAGAAAATTGAGAATCTGATCCAGTCTTTATTTGGGAGAATAAACAGCCACGCCTGAAACTTTGGAAATTGCAATTGTCCCAGGGCTGTGGAGGTCTAGGGGTTCCAGACTTTAAAAATTATCACTTGGCATATTGAGCTAGGCATCTAGTTCCTTTCATTGAAAATTCAACAGATGTTTGGACATTGGCGAGTGGAGTCGTTCATCACCACTTTCACCCAGAGCAATTCTATCTATGGTGGATGGGTCTGGATATAAGTCATTTCCGCCAACTGAATTCTTGAGATGGTGTTGGAAAGATCTTTGGAAGAAGTCTAATAAGGTGATTTCTTACAATAGTTTTATCCCAATCTGGTTGAATCCGGATATAAAGTTGAGTGGGAAACTTAATTTTTGGCCAAACTGGTTGCTGGGTGGAGTACAGTGGTTGGAGGATCCTGTTGAAGATGGAAAGTGGATCAGTTTCAAAAGGCTTGCACAAATGGAAGACCTCAAAGATTGCACTATGGGAGAGTATAGGAAGTTGAAGAAAGTTCTACGAAATAAATCTGCAGATGGAGGCAAAGGTTGGCAGGTTTGTTTATCAGAGTACAAGTCTGAAGGAGGCATGGTGTCTAAATTGTATAAAAATCTGAACCAACACGGAGAACCTAATAAAGACTTGTTATGAAAATGGTTTGAGATAATTGGATCTGAGATGTCTGGGGACAGATGGAGGAATATATGCAAAACAGTGGCTCTGACATCATTAAATCTGCGTAAATAAAGTCGTCCAATTAAAATTCTAAACAGTTTTTTGGACACCCCAGAGACTTCATGCAAGAGGTATGACAGATTCGGATGCATGTTGGAGGTGTAAACATGCAGTTGGTTCTTTTGAACATATGATCTGGGAGTGTTACGAATTGAGGTCGTTCTGGAGGGAGGTCACTGGGAAGATTAATGAAGTACTACTGTTGTATGATGATTTCGACTACAATACCATTATCTTTGGTGAAAGAACTTACCCACAGAGGTGTTGGTTTTTCAGGGTGGCACATTCCACAAAAAAGGTCATTTTGAGGAAATGGAAATGTGTAGAGAGACCGATGCTTTCTGAATGGTTGGAGGATTTGAAACAAGTGTCCAGGTTTGAGAGAATAATTCTCCACAGAGATAATGAAATGAACCTGTTTGATCAAATGTGGGGTCGGTTTTTGGAATTATGACATTGAAGTCTCTTAATTGTTTTCTGTTCTATCTTTGTGAAGATTAGGTAGGTTTCACCTGTGGAAAGGGGGGGGTGGTTGATGAGCTACTAATTGTGATGAATTTAATTGTATTTCTGTTAATGTTGTTGCTTTTTTTCTTATGTTGATAAAATTAATAAACATGTTAATTAAAGAAAACATGGCCATCCTCCCTCCTAGGCATTCAGGCTTTCGGGCTAACCACAGGACGGAAAGCACCCTGTTAGGCCTCCAAACACACATGCTGGACAGAAGCAAGTCGGGGCTGCTGATATTAATAGACCTGTCGGCAGCGTTCAACTTGTTAGACCACACACGCCTGTTGGAGACACTAGCAACCACAGGAAAATGCTCAAGGATGCTACAGACTGGATCTTTTCTTTCTTGAGCAACAGGAAGTCCAGGGGGTACTGGGGCAATGCCACCTCCAGACAAGAGCAAATACACTGTGGGCTCCTTCAGGGTACGTGTTTGTCACCAGCCCTCTTTAACATATACATTAGGCCTCTCTGCGACCAATGGGTATTCAGTTTACAAACTATGCAGACGATATTCAACTCCTGATGGAGCTATGTGGCAACTACATCAAAGACTCAGATAGGCTAGCCTATACATAAAAGTCGGCTAAGAACTGGATGTCCAAAAACCTGGATGTGTTTAAACCTTGACAAACCAGAGCTCATGATTTTTGGATCCACGCATGCCAGGGCTAAATTAGATCCTGAAAAGTTAAGGTTGAAAATTGAAGGAAGCAAGTTGTATCCCTGTGGTGGAGTAAGTGAAGACCCTTTGTGTCTTCTTGGAGGCCTCAATTGGAGCAGAGACACATGTGGGCGGGGTTGTCAAAAGCCCCCAGTACCACATAAGGGTGCTGAGACTCATCAAACCATTTGTCACCCAAGAACTGCGAAACCATAGATAGGGCCGTTATTACGCCTAGACTCTAATTGCAATGCCCTCCTGATCAGGGCAAATAAAGACTGCATGTATAGGCTCCAAGGGATTCAAAATGAGGCAGTTTGGTACCTCAAGAAGAGGGCACATCTTGTGCACCAGGAAAGAATTACACTGGTTACCAGTGGCTGCGAGAGTATGCTTCAAATTAATCTTTGACCCAAAGTGCATTTATGACAATGCACCGTTCTACCTTAAAATCTGAAGCTATAAGAACCATGAAGACTGTTCCGCTCAAGCAAGACCCATCACTTACTTAACCCAAGAACAAAGAGTGCAGGGTAGCAGGCTGTCCTTTCCACCTTTCCAGCCCAGGTAGCTTGTGCTTGGAACACCCTGCCCATAGATCTACGTCAGCAAAAATATTGGCTGGCTTTTCAAAAGCGACGCCACGTAATAAATAAATACGACTCACAATTCGTGGTGGCAGTTGTACCAGCATATTAAATACATATTGAAAAGTCTCACTCTGTCCCAACACATTTTCAACTGTACACCTTCTCTGTGTTATTTGTGAGTCCAGGAAGTAAGTGAGTATGTTAAGAAGCTGCTTGTGGTACACATACTACAGGTTCTGTGTTATGCATGCCAACAAACTGGAAAGGCACTATTGTAGACCTGACTCCTCGCGCACCGCTCCAAACTACGCTCACAGTACGGCTTCCGTGAGTGGAGACTAAATGTCCCATCATCCTCTCATGGAAGGCACATACGGCGTTGCATATAGGTGCCTTCATCAATGCTGATGCTTCATTCCTTCGATTCGCATTGCAGCTGTGGTGCTGTTTATCACACTGTGTCCCCCACAGTTTTATTAACAATGACTGTAGATCCTGTACATTCGGAACAACTCACATTTGACCTCTTTTAAGGTTCGTCTGTTCGGTATTCTCTGCTACACCCTGGTTGACGAGACACACTATCAAGTGGAAAACCCATGCCATGTAATACCCCTAAAAAGTCGCTGACTCTTTCCTTCTCCTGCAAGATGTTTCAGTGGGTGGCCCAAACACCACTAGGATACCTCATGAATATTCTCAGATATTCCGACCGTATGGGGTTTATGATTGCTTGATCAATTCCGTAGAAGGTACCAAAATTCCATCGAGCAAGATCTATGCCCTGAAAGAGGTTGGGAATCACACCTTATGACAGTACCTGGATAATGATCGCCATAGGGGGTTCATTAGCCGCTCCGACTAGCCTGCAGGCTCTCCATTGTTTTGCGTCTGTAAGAAAGGGGCCGGGGCTATAGTGTTGTGCTGTCGCGCTTTTAATGACATTGCGATCAAAAACTGATATCCCTTGCCCCTCATTTTTTCTCTACTAGACCCTACGCTGTGCACAAATATACACCAAATTGGATCTCAGAGGTGCTTATATAATTGTTTGTATGAGGACTGGGGATGAATGCAAGATGGCATTTCTGCATGAAGTAGGTTTATAGAAATATCTGGTAATGCTGTATGGACTGTGCAACCCTCCGGCCACTTTTTAGCACTTTGTTAATGTCATATTTTGTTATCTACTTGACAGATATGCGGTGGTATATCTGGATGATAATGTGATCTAATCTGAGGATCTAGTCACTGTTAGGCAAAGGTTTTATGCAGTACCCTTAGGGTGCACTACAACCACTCTGACTACAGGTAATAGGAAACCCATACTTGGTGTAAGCTTGTACTACACAATTTGGTATTGTGTTGAGCAGCCAGGCTTATTTCAAGAAGGGTCAGTGTGAGCTGTAGGGGAGTTATACAGAGATTCACAGTGACAAGTATTCAAATAAACACTTACACACAAGGTTTCTTGAATAAACAATTATTAATTAGTTAGAATAAGCCTTCTTCAGAAGGGAGCAATATAAAAGCAACACACAAATACACTTCAAAACTGTACTCACTTAGTTTCTAAATCAGTAAAGACCCTTTTGGGATGGCCCACATCCACAACCTACACCCTCAGGTGACTTCAATAGCTGGGGTGCTGGGGACATTAATATTCTACTGTTGGCATT
Organism: Ambystoma mexicanum; assembly: GCF_040938575.1. Taxonomy (NCBI): domain Eukaryota; kingdom Metazoa; phylum Chordata; class Amphibia; order Caudata; family Ambystomatidae; genus Ambystoma; species Ambystoma mexicanum. The sequence continues at coordinate 1,422,007,091 of NC_090923.1, forward strand.
TAGAATACTGTTAGAAGTTGGTAAAAGGTTATTGGAACAACAAGAGAACACAAATATTCTTAAGCAGGCAAATACTTTTGGATCCCCTAAGCAGAGTTATTCAGTATAATAGGCTAACTTCTTAAATAGGATGAAGCACTTCTGGTAGAAAAGTCTTTGCACAATGTTTTAGAAGTCTTTGAAGAAAAGAAGAATCCAATGTAGGGCCATAAGCTGATTAGACTTGTGAGTAGTAGAAGATGCAAGCAACTCTACAATGACAGGTACGTTCTCTCGACTTTACAGTACCTTTGTATTCAAGAACAAGTGCAGCAGATGACTTCTGTTCCAGTACAGCTCTGCAGATCTCACTGTTCCTGGGCCTCAGTGGTAGGGACAAGAGGGAGGACTTCTGGGGACTCCTGCTCTGCAATGGGACGGTGACCACTCGCAACAGGCAATCTCTCTCCCTGGTGCTTCGGTTTCCAGCAGTAACTCTGTGGAAATGCAACCAGCTCTGGGAGAATGTCCAGGTGTCTTACTTTGGAGTTGATTGATCCCACCAACTCAAGGGGAGAAGTCGTCCTTGCAGGGGCTTCTCTGTTGATGCAAATTTGGAGTTTCAGCACAGCTGCGGCGCTTCACCGGGAAAACCAACGGTCCAGGAGCTGCAGCTTGCGTCCTCTTCGCCTTCCAAGCCAAAAGCCTCGACTTTTATTCAGTTCTCTCCCATTTATTCCAGCCTAGCTGTCAGTCACCCAGCACGGTGGCTGTCCTTGCCGGAGAGTCAGCCGGCCAATCACCACAGAGTGCATTTGGGTCTCTTAGGAGACCAAGCACAGGGAGTTTCGGGCACATCCCTCACTTCCTGCACACCCCAGACACCCTGGAGCTAGAGGCAGGCTTCACTCATGAATCCCGCCAAAGGCAAAGCGAACAATGGGACCAAACCTGGTTTGGCACGCAGAGTAAATCTCAAGAAGGACTTTTACACAAAGAAATGGTGAAAAAAGAAGACGGGGGCCATTTTGACAAAGAACGCAGCCCGCCGTAATTGCACATGTTAAGGATTTCAATCGGGCGACACGCACACCGTGTTCTCGGCCTAGTATATAGCACATAACTGAGGTGCTTTTCTCCTTCTTTATGTGGATTCAATTTTGGGATGGTACACCACTCATATCACACCCCCTTTTCAAATACCCCGGGTCACGGTGGACAATGAACCAGGCCGGTTGGTAAAAGGCAATATTTATTTATTTTCAAATTCAAAAGCAATCATGCAATTTTTTATATGGGGCAGCAATCACCAATGTGGTGTTAATAACAGCAAGAATGTAATCCATGCACTTCTAGTGACACATATACAACACACCAGGGAATAGAAACACGTTTTGATTGTAAAAAAGATAGCACTCCAGTTAGGATTTCCCCCTGCAAAGTTCCCTCAACCCAGAAATAATAAATTCTGAATGAATATAAGGAAGCAGCAGGTGATCAGGAATAAGAAGCGGAAAACGGAATTTAAATCTGACTTTTCCCTCCCCAAATAAGAGTTAAAAAACGGATTTGAAACCCTTGCAAAGTTAAAAAGGACACTCGGAAATGGATGAATAAAATAATGAATGTGTGTAAAAACCTTGAAACAAATACAGTTCTTTACTAAAGCAACAATGTAAAGGTACTAACGATCACAAGCAATGTATTAGTAAGAGCATACAGTTCGAAAAACGAATGGAAGATTTAAAACAGTTTACAATCAAAATGACACGTTGGAAACTTTGCAAATATTTCCGTTTTCTGTGTAAATTTACTAAAATGGTTTCTTTTGAAAAACAGGTGAAATATTTAGGTAGGGAGATAGATATATATCACAGGTATTACAGAAGTTAATTTGGGTATCTAGCTGTTAAACTGAATGAGATAGGCAAGATAGAATGAGGTGCGTTTTTGGAAAAATCAGGCAGTGAAAGACACAAAAGCGGCTTTAAAATGGATCGCAAATTTTACTTAAACTGGATTTAATGACTAAGAAAAAGAGAATGCCACAAATTGATCTCTACAGTTACACTGCAGTTGTAACCCTTCACGTAGTGTACCCAGTTTCCTTTATGGAAAATGTATTTATTTAATCAAAATCGCTAATGGCTGATGTTTTATGCGAAAAAAGATTGAAGAGAAACTCAGCGCTAACACTAGGAATCAAAGGCAGAGTTTCACAGATAATGCGTACAATTTTAACAAGATATCGGGGTCAGAATAGGATAGCTTAGAGATTGGGATCGGACAATGCAAGGCAAGGTGTACTATGGATTTCTATGGGTTCCTATTGATACTCAGTCCAATTTAGGATTTTTGGACCGTCGTCGTTCTGGTCACCACACGGATCTGTTCTAATGAAGGACCGCCAGACAAAATCAGCGGGACTGGATCAGCTGGGCAGGGACTGGATACAAATGATAGTTCTGGTCACTGGATGGCTCAGGTACCTCTGGATGCAGTTTTTGGGCAGCAATTGGTGGGCCGCAATCCAGGCTGGTATCGGGAGGCTTCCAACAAAAATACCACTGCTTCTCCCTTTTGGGTATTGGGATTTTAGAATTAAGGCCTTGCTGGAAGAGTCGGCAATGCTTGGCCTGGTAATTGGATCTGGAGTCTGGATCAATGCAAAATGAAGGAAACAGGAACAGGACGCCCTGCAGGAAATCAGCAAGAGAGTGTCTAGAGTCTTGTCAGGGACCTTATTTATAGTGCATAATGACATCCTCAAAGTAGAGGCTGGGCAGGGTTAACTAAGCACGCCCCTAAACTACTTGGATTGGACAGGGGTGCTAATCTCCACCTTGCTCTCAACTGGTTGGATTTCCAAGGGAATGATTTCCGATTTATGAGGTGAGTTTTACAATGTCCAAAAACTGTCACATTTACTTTACTTAAAATCTGATTTTGCCAAAACATATTTATACAATTGCAATCTCTTAGTAAATTATATGCACAGTTTACATATTTTATGCAGCACATCTCCGTCCAATCCTCCAGTCTGTGGGACCTTGTTTCAGCCTTCTGATACATTTTGGTAATTTTGAGCATGAAAGATTCAGCCTAAAATTCCATAACGTTATACACAGATGCACATTCTCCCAAGGGGTGTAAGTACAAAAATGTATGTTTGCAACATTGATACTTTTCGATTTATCCTCAATACTTTGTCCTTTGTGTCCCCAAGGTGTCAGTGAGTTCTATCATGTCTCAAAAGAAAGCACAACAAAATCACTTTTTACAATTTTTCAAAGTCTTGCTGCAGGGATAGGAGTCTTTAAATTTTATTCTTGAAAATATTCTTTGGGAACAAATGGCAGTTCCTTTGTCCCTGGATCATTTTTTTTCTTTAACTTCAACTGCTGCCAACTGCCATTTTCCTCAGAGCATTGTGGGGGGGTTTCTCCCTTGATTGAAGTTATATTTCCCCTTCACACTTCAGACTTCCTTCCCTGGAAGCTTCATTGTCCGAGTCCCAGCAGAGATGAAAGTCTGTTGAACCCCGTAATAATCAGGGGGTTTTCAGTATCTGCTGAGAGAGAGCCCTTCTTTTGGTGCCACCCCTCCAAGCAGAAAACCTGTTTTTCAACTTGCAACTCCAGCCACCGTTGTTTTAATCTTTAATTTCTGATCTTAGATCCAGAATGAAAGCAAGCCTGTTGCATAAAATAACCCAGGTTATCGAGTCTGACCAGCCACAAACCCCTTCATAGTGCCAAAAACTGGCAGGTTTTCATTCACCAGTGTACTGTTCCAACACACAGGCATTTGTTTTTCTTTTAGTTTGCAAAAGACCATTTTATTTACACGTGGTGCAGCCGGCCTTCCTTCTTAAATTCAATTTTTCATCACCAGCAGATTCACACACTGTCCTGCAGCTATAGTTATTCTCTTGAAATGCTGGAGTTGGTCTGAAATACGGATACTTTGAAGCAGGCATGGCTCAACTAGTTAGTCACTCTCTGAACAGCTGAGTTTTGGATACTTTTGCAAAGAAAATGACAGCGTTTACCGTGTGAGTAAAAGTAAGGTTTTTTTTTTAAATTTTTTTTTTGACTGGGTTTGTCATTTCAGAATCATGCCTGGTTTTGCTGAGGCACAGTGAAACGCACAGGGCTTGGTATCGCTTATTAATCAGAGTGTCTTTAAGGAACAGAGGGAATCCGAGTCACAGCAGCATTTTTTTTTAAAGGTGAAAAAGGGTTTCTTTTCAATGGATATTTTGGCTTTTGCAGCAAAGCAACACTGCTTTTTCCACTTTCTTCCTTTTGTTTATGTGGGAACCCACTGGCAATCTCCTTTAATGTCCCCCCTGGTTCCATCCTGCCGGATGGGTGCTTGGCAGGATGGTGCAGCCATTTTTGTTGCTGTAACTTGCAAAACGCAGTTTTGAGCCATGGCGCTCGCAGGAGCCAGCGCAACCCTTTTGTGTTTGTTTCTGCACAAATGCAGCTTGCCGTTGAGTGGGTCAATATGCCCACACACACCACGGTAGTTAAAATTAAACCACTGCCACTAGCCATTCAGTGAGCAAAGGGTAACATAAAAAATATTACATGAGAAGCTAGACAATGGGGATACTAGGTAACTCCTCCAGCACCCTAGTGTAAGATAGTGTTTGCTGGGTCTAGAAAGTTAGAAATGTAAGTAAAGTCAATTTCACTTTACTGGTCTTGGAACCAGTAGTTTATCCAAGAGAAGGTATTTAAACCTTTGGGAAATCTGAAGGACTTCCCTGTGTGTCTGCACTGAAGGCACTGTGACACAATGTAAAAGATGATGCCTATGGAACAACCAAAAGAAACAGTGTTAAAAATCACTGTAAAATACATGAGAGAGTGGGGAAAAAGGGTCTCGCTCAGTCCTCAAAATCCAGCAAAGTTGCTGGGGGTCTCTAAGGTGGAGGGAATTGGCACATTTCTGAGAATTCTCCCTCAGTCACCCATATACATCAGGTGCATACTGTCCTTGATAGCTTGCCTAAACACTGCCTCTATTCTTGACTGCAAAAATGCACATTTCGTGTGTCCTCGATCGAGTTTTTGGCGTACATGCGGAGTTCTCGAGGGGTTTGCATCGATAACAGAAAGGTGAAATCCATAATGGACTGTCTTTCTCTTATAATTAGGAAGACAATACAGGGGATCTCTAACTTTGGAGATGCTACTGAGACTTTTCTGCCCTTGGTGAACTTCTGACTTGTGTTGCTAAAACGTCAATTACTTACGAATGGTCTCCCAGACCTCAAGAAGCCATCACTAACTTCAAAGTGGCATTCACATCTACTCCGGTATTGGCACACCGGAAGATAAAAATCCTTTGTCGTGGAGGTACCTCCCATGAAGCTGTGGGAGCCATACTGTCCCAAAGGTGAGTTGACACTGGGTAATTACACCATCTGGTGTTTGTCTCCCGCAAACTCTGTTCCATGGAAATAAACTATACTATCGCAGACAACAAATTGTTTGGTATTAAGCTAGCTTTCGAACAATGGAGTCTATATTTACAGGGTGCTTATCGTGTTTCTGTATACACCAACCACAGGAAGCTTTCATTACACTCTGCCCGTTGTTCCAATACTCGCAAAGTTAGGTGTCATCTGCTCTTCTCGTCCAATGATTTGTGGTCACTTTTCACCCTGGGTCTGTTCACACTAAATCAGATGCCTTATCCAGATGCCACGATCAAGAGTAAAATGGAAAACTGGCATTCAGCGGGTTGTTTGTTCTGCTCCCAGTCGATTCGTGAAACAATTTAAACAATAGGTACTGTGACGATTCATGAGATGTCGTCACTTGTTCCCAAGGAAGAGCCCTTTCCCATGACACTAGAAGGGTGCAGCCGCTACCCAATAGTCCCCCTCTGGGGGCAAGGACAATCACCTGGGGTGAAGCCCATTGGATGTTTTCACTCCCCAACATTCCCTAGCCCTTCCCACTGTTCAGAACCACTTTATTGAAAGTCAACCCCTCCACTGTTGCCATACCAGAAATAAACCTCAAGCCATAAGTACTAGGAAGAACAGAGGAGACATGAAGGTCATTGGCTGTGCTTGTACTGGTACAAGGTGGCCCAGATGAGGCATAAGGAGTCGGTTCTTAACAAAAACAAAGAACTTTTACAATCTGTATGGGAGGAACTCTATACAATGTATAAAAAGAAACAAGAACTATCAAATGTGTAAAGCCCAGTTGTAACCAGCTTGGCCTTGTCAAACCCCGGTGGGTCTGGCAGCAGGTGTGCAGGTGAACCAGTGCAAGAGATCTAGGGGCTGCCGAATGACCAGAGGGAAGAAGACACCAGGGAGGTGTCATGGGAGCCCTGCATGGGTTCTGCAGGAGTGAACCCAGGCAACAAGACAGCGCAGCCACGGAACAGATGCAAGAAGTACAATGCAGCCGATGGAGTCACGGCAGTGAACCAGCACAGCCGGAGAGAAGACCTTCGGTCCAAGAAGTCCCAGTGACGTAGCACAATCCCACACATGGTAACGGGAGGTACGGGAGACCATAGCGGACACAACAGTAGAAGGCAGACTGGTTCACAAAGCTCTCACTCGCCTCCAGTAGTGGGAAGCCTGCTACTTGCTATAACCAGGGAAGGGTCCGGGACCCGCAAGCAAATACTGAGAGTGTATGGGAAAGAGAAAACCACTAACCACAAGAGAATGCTCTGGAACCCCACCAGAGTGGCTAAGTGTTAGAATCAACGTAACCAGACTTATGCAGAGGCAGGGTCACAGGAGTACTTTATTATAGCATGGATGCAATATTTATACATTATCAGCATCACATTAGGTTTTCCGAGAAGCGGATAAGAGGAAGTAGATGTGATGGTGTGTCCTATTCCTGGGAGCATGTTCAAGAATGTCGACCGCCATGAGGCACCCTCTGTGCCACCGAATGTCATCGACGCATGGTGTAGTTGGCTTGCCAGCTTGTGTATCTTGCTAACTTTCTTCTCTATTTCCCCACTGTGATCGACCAGAAGTCAACAAGTTTGGTTGAGTGCTGCACGTAAGCCCCTTTCTCGATTAGAATCATGTCCAGAGCCGCCCTGTGCTACACAACTGTGCCATTGATTTCTGTTCCTCATTCAACAAGGGCAGTGCATCTACCGTTTCATTCGCCATACGTTCTACAATGATGAATATATTCAGTATAGCTCTTTCAAGATGTGCCAACCTTGCCCATGGAAACTCTATACGTACACCCCGGTTCACTAAGCCCCACCCCCCATATGTGTATATCCGCTAGGAACTCCTCACTGGTAGATGTATTGATCATCCTTCTTTCTTCCCACCTCTGATTCTGAACCCGTCCTGTTAATAATCCCTACCCATTGTATGGTGGTAGCCAAATTACAGTGCCCTTTCCATAATACTGGAAGTCTCTTGTATGCCTTATTACTACAAACATAGTGCACACCTGGCAGTGGCGTTGGCGAACAGGGTTGCAAGGACCAATCATATATGGGGAATCCTTGATGTAAGGAACCTCATTTTCTGCCACTTCCCTACCCATTCTGTTCATCCATCCTTTAGACGTTGAACCTGTAACATTATGTGCAATGGATAGTCGTGTGACATTTCGTATCGTTACTCAGCAAGATAATCCTTTGTTCCCCTGTGCTACGCCCATCTGACATACTTGACCATAATCGGCCTAGCTGTCCCTCGGATCCTAGGTACGGTACAAGCGATCCTGTTGAATTCCCTGAATAAAGTAGGCAGAGAGTATGTGATCAAAGGTGTGTTGTGTAAATGGTCGGGCGTGTGTGTAAGCACACCCAGCAGCAACACGTTAAATCGACTTAAATCATGGCTGTTCACCAGATCCAATGCTCATCGTCATTAGCGTGGTATGAGATAATGGAGGAGATTGACATATCCACATTCTGACTCTTCCACATCCTGCTTCCTGGCCGGGTGTGCAAATGCTTTTTCGTGCTCGGAACACAAAGCATTCAACACATGGGCTACTTCTGACACAAAGGGTACATCAAGCTGAAAATGGTAAGAAAGAACTGTGCCAAACCATACCAGGAGAAGGGAGTCCTTCTCATACCAAACCAGGAGTGGTGTTAAAGATGCTAGGGGAAGGGAGCCAATCCCTTGGCCTTGTTGTGAACTGTGCCAAGCAATACCAGGAGAAGGGCAGCACTTTCCTGGTCTCAAATTGGGAGTTGTGCTTGAGACACTAGGAGAAGGGAGTCATGCTCGTGGAGGCAAACCTTGTATAAAGGCTTTGTGAAACCTGCAAGCCTGGGGCAGGGAGGCATTCCCCCTGACATGTTCAATGCAAGAGAGCCTAAAGAAGGAACCTTCTGTTAGTTTATCCTTTAGTTATAGTGTGAGGGATATTAGTATGGTATTTATTGAGCCGGGACTAAGCTTCGAAAAGTAAGAGCGCTTTACAGAGGTATACACCAATACAGATATATGGCGGAGTGATTTACAGAGGTGTATAACATTACAGATGCATAACAGAGTGCTTTTCAGTGGTAATAACAGAACAGATGGACAGCGGGGGGCAGTTAGGAAACAGAGGGGGACAGCTGTACCAGGTGGCGGGGAGCAGAGGGGCAGGCGACCTCTAGCGAGGCGGGTGGCGCGAGGGGCGACGCGATGGCCTAGTTAAGGAGGAGAGACTCCTTGAGGAGGTAGGTCTTGAGTTCTTTTCTGAATTGAAGGAGCCTGGGGCGAGTCTGATGCTGATGGGGAGGCGGTTCAATAGTCTTAGTGCGTATGTAGAGAAGGCTCGTTTTCTGGTCCTTTCATTTTTGCAGCAGCGGATTTCAAGTCTGCACGTGTCCTGGCTTCTGCCGGAGATGCAGAGTTTGTCCGCGAAGTAGCTTGGTGACTTTAGGGCGACTGCCTTATAGATGATGCAGCAAGACTTGAAGGTGATTCACGCATGCATGCATGCATGCATTGGGAGTCAGTGATGGTCGATGAGGGCCGGGTGATGTGGTCATAGCTGCATAAACTCTTGATGAGGCATGCAGCCGCATGTAGGACGTTTCTCAGAGGCACAAGGGAGGATGATGGGAGGCCTTCGAGGTGTGCATTGCCCTGATCCAGGTGGGTTAGGACCAGGGCTTGAATGGTGTATCTAAAGCTGTCCAGAGGGAGGAACGCCTTGACCTTTCGCAGGAGGGAGAGCCGATACCAAGCTGTCAAAGTTCTCTTTGTTATGTGTGTCTTGAAGTAGAGGTGTTTGTCGATGTGGAACCCAAGTGACTTGGTGCAGGAGATAAGCTTGGGTGTGAAGCCCTTGGAGTCCATGTCTGGGTGTTGGTGGTGTTAGGAATTTGGTCTTGGAGGGGTTGAACTTAAAGTATGCACTGGAGATCCAAGACTGGATCAGCGAGAGGCAGGTTCTGAGCATATGGATGTCGGTCTTGAGGTATAGGAGTGTGTCTGTGTATTTGTGGATGTTGTGTGTGGCTAGGAGGGCTCCCAGCTGCTCCATGTATATATTGAAGATCAATGGGGAGAGGATGGAGCCTTGTGGGATAGAAGTAAGTTGTGACACAGGACTGTGGAGTTTATTTTGACAGACATTCTGAGTGGCCCTTTAGCATTAGTTTTGAGGCAGGGGAGCCCCTCATAGAGATAGGGTTCGATAGGTTTTGGTACTGAAAATAAGTCTATAACCACCACCATGCCACCTTTGTGTTGGCTTCCTTCTTCGACAACCTAACAGTACAGAGATCGCCTAATTGTGGATCAGGCTGCATCCTTATTATAAAAGGTGGGGGCACTTCAGTACATGCATGGATTACTTCATCTCCCTGATGGGGACACATGCCAAATGGCAATTAAGTGTTGCCATGATGACCGGACCACTGGTCACTTCAGTCTTAACAAGACTACCGATCTACTACAACGTTGGTGGTCTGTCCTCAGAGGATGTGCCCTACATCCATACCTGTGCATAGGGCTGGGTGATATGGACCAACAATCATATCTCTATATTTTTGGGCTGAATGGCGATATAAGAGATGCATCTCAATATTGTTTGTGGGTTTAAATACGGAGTTGTAAGCTGCCAACTACATGCAAGATGTGTCAAACACCTTTTATTTATAAGTCATTGAACAAAATAAAGTGCAAATACAGGGTTCCTCTTCCTGTTTGATAATACACATAGCTGTGTAAATGTAAAAATGTAAATAAAAATTGTAGTATATGTAATAATGTGTGTATGTATATATACATATCTATCAACGTTAATGACATTGTCTCATCCTCTGTCGATATTAAAAATAAATCACTATAGATCTCCAAAACTTAATATATCAGCCAGCCCTATGCTGTGCGGTATGAACAAAATCCAGTCATAAAAGGTCTAGTGCAGTGTAACCCCTACTCTCAAATCCGACAGAACCTTGGAACACACCCTGTTTCGATTTCATAATGGAATTATCGTTGGATCATGGGCATTCCGATATCCTAGTTGTGGTTGATTTCCGGACTAAGATGGCACACGTCATTCCTTGTGACATGGTGCCCACTTCCTCTAAGCTAGCATCCTTAATGTTAGCCTCCATTTTCCATCTCTGGGCTACATTCCGTGCTGGTTTTGGACAGGCACCTCCCAATTCCCATCTAAATATTGGAAACCTTTCACGCCCCTTTTATGCATAGAATTGGGCCCGTCCTCTAGTTATCACCCACAGTCTGATGATCAGACGGAGAAGTTAAATCAGACGCTCGAACAATACTGGAGTTGTTTTTATTGCACACAACGTCTAACATCCTGGGTCCATCTTTTACCAATGGCATAATTTGCCTACAACTATTCTAAACATTCATCCACAGATTATTCCGTCTTTTATGCCAATTATGGCACGTACCCTTGTATTCTGCACGTAATCCTACTCACTGCTACCGTGGTACCCACAGCTAAAAGCAATGTGAACATTATTATTAAAGAGACTTCGAGCGCTGTCCCGAGTCCTCTGTCCAATGTGGAGCAGACCTATAAACTGTATGCTGACGGGCACAGACGGTTGTCCCTGATGTATCATGCTGGTGATCTAGTCTGGTTATCCACGAAACACTTCCATATCCCAGGCTCTAAGAAACATGGCACGGTACCTTGGTCTCTATGCTATTTTGCTTCTCAACCAAGTGGCTGTGGCATGAACACGCCCCATACAATGGAATGTGCACCCTGTATTCCACGTTTCACTGATCGAGCCCTGGGTACATGGTACACATACTCCTGCTTGTCCCTCTCCTATTGACTTACAGGGACTACCTGAATATGAGGTGTATGCTATTTTTGACTTCTGTGTGGTTCATTCCAGGTTGCAATACCCGGTGAATTGGAAAGGCTACGGACCAGAAGACCATTCTTGGGAGCCCACGAGCAACATCCATGCATGTCGCCTTGTTTCTCGCTTTAATCGTCTGGACTCACAAATCCCCCAATCCCCCAGCAGGTTCTTTTCAGGGGTTGGGGGGGCACTGTCAGGTGCCAGTAGGAACGTGCACCAAACCCTGTACGCCATATGGCTTCTGTGAGTGGAGACTACATATCCCATCATCCTCTCACTGATAGCACATACCGCAGCGCATATAGGTGCCTTCCTCAGAACACCCATCAACATTGATTCTTACGCCTCTGGTGCTGTTCATCGCGCTGTGTTCCCAGGGCACTTTCTTGCCCTTGCTCTGTCCCTCCTACTCTCCTGAACCCAGGAGCTACCATCACCCTAATCCCCTGGACTTAAACTGGACACCCCTCAAATAATCTTCCACGTTCTGTTTCTTCCCCCAATAACACCCCATTCCCCGCCCCACTAAGAACATAGTCTTCTGTAATCCGGGACAACTTGCATCTTGTCCCTGCATCCTCTTGCCGTGGGTGGCTGTGGATTCACTTTCTTGAATCGGACCCTCATTATGCCAGTCTCCTAAGTAACGTGTACCTATTATTACTTACACACAAACACACACCCACACACACACCCTCACACACCCCTTTCTTGTTTGTTCCCTTATGATCCTGTGTGCTGCCTCTTCCCAGAGGGCTCTCCTTTCCCTGGGGCTACCGGCTCCACTCCAGGGGTTTCTTTCCTCCTCAGTGTGGTGTGCTGTTGGTTCTCTGTGGGCCTTTTGGGGGTAACGCCAAACACAGAACCCGACACCTTTCAGCAATGAATTACTGTTGCAATGTGATTGTTACCAACTGCCTATTAAGAATCGGTCTGCAGGAGTTTTACGGTTCGGATGGAACTGCAATAGCATGGATATGTTAGAATGGGATTGAGGTAACTTGTTTAAAATGAGGGAGACTATCGTAACTTTGAATGAAAGAAAAGAACCATGGGTTATTCCATATTCAAATAGAAGCTCATAACATTGGCTGTTTAGAATGGGACTGGGGTAGAAAAAAGAACGAAACGGAGTAGGAGTTACTGTTCAAATTGCTAGCATTGAGTTGTTTTGTCTTGTTTTTCAGGAATTTCTAACATTTGACGATGCTGCCATCTTCTTCTCAAAGAAGGAGTGGAACGAATGGAAGGAGGTTGAAGGATTGCTTGAAAAGCATTCGATCATGGAGCATAATATCGCTCAACCATTACTGGGTAAAAATCAAGCTTTCTGCCTTCTCTTGTAGAATATCATTGTACTTGCTAGCTGGATGTGCTGTTTCGTTTCATGAGAAAATGTAATGAATCTTCTAAGCAGAGGGTAGACCTACAAGCACAATGTTTAGTGAATTGGGTGGGATGGAGCAAAATCCTATTTTGCTTGGTGGCTGAAATCCTTGACCGGCCCTGAATTGACTTACATTTTCTATTTCAATGCTGCTTATACCCTCGGCACTACCAAAATTCCTGAATGTTCTCGAACAATGGCTTAAACCTCTCGCCAAGACTATACCCACCATGCCTCTTTACACCTGGTGGTAAAATAGGAAAAGAGAATGAAAGTAAAAGAACATTGCTTTATATGTTCTTGTCCAAAACGTACGCTAAAGGAAATTCTTGTGTTTGAAAAAAAAAATAATAAACTCCTTAACCCACCAAACCTTCTTGTTTTTTCCCCCCCAATACCCTATTTTACAAGGACACCACCTATTTTAAAAGTTGGAGCGAAATGGTCCATAGAGCCCATGACTGCTTGGTCAGGTTGAGCTCTGCCTATCTAGCTGCTGTCACTCTGTGATATCTGGTGTAGACCGTGCAGCAGAATGCCAGCTGGTGAAACCGGTATAGCCCAAGATTCTTTTATTTATATTGAATTAAATGATGCAGGTAATTCGGTTTCTTAAAGCGAGGTCTACTAATCAAACCCACTTCATGAAGCTCCATGGCAAAAGCCTAGGGCATTCATGTGCCTTTGCTATGTCAGCCTCCTGACATTTTATTCCCGACAACTGCGGGAACACAAAGTTGCAAATGGCAGAGATGTTTTTTATAATCTTCTGCAACTGCTGATTCAAAACATAATTGTTTATCCTAGGTAGCCTGGTAGCGCTTTTTTTAAAACATTTTTTTAATAAGCCATGCTTGGATTGTGGCATGGTGGCTGCTAGGATCATAAAATTATACAGCTACATTCATTGGGGATCTCATTTTGTCAGTTGGTTGAGCAGGGCCTTAACCATGACCGCGGTGATGTGTATTAGCTGTCTGGCTTGGCTGTCTCCACAACAGCTGTGGGGGAGTTGGTCAGAATGTTGCGTCTTTGATTTCCCTGAGGAAGGCCAACAGCTTTCTCACAGGGCACGGGAAACTTCCCCAGGTGGGCGGCTGAGACCTGGCACTTCAAAAGCAGTCCTGACACGACTTAAAGCCACTCTCACATCGGGGTTTGGATCACTTGAGTCCTTTTGAAGTCAGCAACCATGGGGGGTGGGGTGGAGGTAGAGTTTCCCAGGGAGAGGTTAGACCGGGAGAGGGATTTGTCCATCTTGTTTTCTGCTATGGATCTCTACAACGTCTTCTGATCACCTCCACTACCTGCAGACAAAAAGCACTCTTGTGTATGCTGTCTGAATGCAAGGCGCACTTGTTACAGCAGTCTGGATTGAGACCCCCGACATCAGGCCTTTTTTGGACCAATCTACTGTAGCAGCTTTCCTTTATAAGGGAGGAAATATATTTTGTCATTCTGTTCTTTGAATAGCTGACCTGTTCTATAAACCACCAGATGCCAGCTCGACCCATTCCAGCCAACCTCACTGAATTAACCCAATTTCCAGCTTGACTTGACCTGCGGCAAATCTCACCTTCTCGAATGATGACCCAACTCTTTAGAATCCGTGTTTTGTCACCGACTCACCTGCCAAACTATTGGAAGCCATCAACTTGCCGGTCTCGAACACTGACTCCTATTGAGACCATGCCTCAAACCAACTTTATGCTGACTCGATCATCTCAACATCTGCTTGATTTCAGCATAGCTACTGGAAGCCTGTCCCTACGCAACACTATCCCGAAGACATAGCCTGCCCTCTGCCTGCGCTACGAAAAGAGGGGAAGTAGGCATACCTGTTGGGCTGTGCCTGTTTCACCTTTATAATTTGGATCACTGCTGCTTTAGTACAGTGGGGAGGTGGGCTGATTGGTAGTTTAGCCACTACTCCTGCAGAGCAGTAGTCCTATCGTCACAGACAGCGGGTTTCTGGTACTGCTCCTGTCTGCCCTGATAATAATCTGGCATGGACTTGGTTTGTAGTGGTTCCCTTAGCCCAGCAGATATGATTACTGCATACTTCAGTGCACTGTGCTAGCGATCGTAGAGCATTTTCTTCCACCCACCCTCGTACCACAGGAAGTGTAAAAACAGGTCCTGTGGTCTTTGTTTTGTGGATAAAGTCTCACCTTTTTAACAATATTGCACAACAGAATTTTGTTTTGCATTTATGGCGCAGAAAGGCAATATTTCAAGGTGGTCTTTCCATAAGAAGTGTTACCGTTTACACATGGAGGACATTTATTTTAGTTAAGATAAATAACAGTGCAAAAGCACTCCTGCACCATTAGAAGATTGGACTGAAGAACCAATAGTGATGCCATTAATTCAAACAAGCTTTCGGTGTGGCCATGCCACTGAACATGGGTTGATCCCGTTAAGGTTAACTATAATATTCTAATCCAGGCAAAGAGAAAATACACTGGCTTCATGTTTCTGATGTGAGTCAAAATGCAAACAAATTTCAGATGTGCCTTTTTAAAACTCATTTTGGCCATATATGAAATTGCAAAAGGCTGCATGAGATAAAGGCTAAATAACACCCCAATTCATATTGCACAGAGGGTGAGCAAACACTTACTCTTCACCTTATGCTTCTTAACCTGGTTAAAATCAAACCGAAGGAAACCCATTTTTCCCACAAAATAGCAGGAGCGCAAAGTGCTGCCTAGCTGTACTTTGGCAACACTGTTTTTCCGAACAAGACAGAAAATTGGTCTGCAGTGACCGTCAAGAGCCATGATAAATTGTCCTGCGTAAAACAGCCCGGACCTAAACACTGCACAAACAAATATGTTTTTTAGTGCCAGATTGGAGCATTGCCCATAGAAGTAGAGACCTCCCCAAGTGTTCCCCTATAAGGACCAGAGCTTTGCGTATCATATTAGCAAGAGCTGAGCCACTGTGGTTAGGCCGAGCAATGACTCAAGACAATAATGGGTAAGTTTTGGTAATTCTTTATCCTGGCATTTTCCAGGGAAAACATTGGGCCAAATGCCTATTGGGACTAGACTGTGATAAGAACTATAAATAAGGGCCTTTCTAAAGTAAACTGTGTCCAGATGGGAAAACATACTGTGGGTTTGATCCAGGCATCAAAATCTATTGCTGTATCAATAGTTCCAAGAACAAAAGCTCCGAAACGTAGTCTTTGAATTCCATGCCCCTCTGTGGGGCACTCTGGTTTAAATAAAATGTTCAATGTGCGTGGCTAACAAAGTTGGAAAGGGCTAATCTTAATGAATCCACAGCCTCCAGGCTACCCCAAGCTTACACACAAAATGTTCCACAATTTGACTGTCTTCAAAACCTAATCTTAAATGTCCAGCCCCATTTAAGAAAGCAAAGAAAAACAAATTGCTCTGGGAAGGTGCTTAGTAAGGACTCTCTAGTCTTCATGCTTTTACCAGCGCTCTGAAGACCTGTTCCAGGGTTTGGATTCTGCAGTGTCTTCTTCATAGGCTCTCTTGCAGCCTCTGGTTTCTTCAATGCTTGGTAGATTTTCACCAGATGTTCACTTTCTTCAGTATGCTTGCCAGTACTGGCTCATCTATTACTAAGCCTTCTGCCAGAAACCTTGTCCCCCTTCACTGGCAAAGTCAGCACATTTGTCAGGAAATGCAACTACCACCTCAAGTTCATGAAAAACATCACTGTGTTCCTACTGACCCATCACTGAGAAGTTCTAATCAGAACCATTCCCTCTAGGCTTGATTACCACAACACACTATTCTGCTTCCCCCCCATTTCCACAGCAATATCTCTGGACCAACTCCATTGAATCCAAAAGAAAACCTCCAGCCCCCATGACTGTACCATCAAAAGCTTCAAACAATTACACAGGTTCCTGATCATATGACTATGACCCTATCAAGAGGGGACGGGGCCCCCTCTCAGTCTGAGGTGGGAGACCTACCACAGTGTTATCAGAGCCAGTCCTACCCAGAGGTGGGGTATGGCAGTTGGGAGTGCCCGAGTCCCTGTCCCTTCTACTTATGCCTGCTTGTATGAATTAAGAACTTTTCTGACACCATCCCTGCACTGCACAATGCTTGTCAGTCATTCTTGTACTGTAGGACTAAAGCATATAGCTTGCCTAAGCGGTGGAAGAACGAGCAAGCAACCTGACCGGGAGAGACCGCAAGGAGCTGCCTTGGGTCAGAGCAGCCTTTGCAACAGACTAGTGCATCCAGCGTGTTACGAGACCTTTAACAGTCCAAAACAAAGTAACTTCATCTAGTGTGCAGAGCCATTCACTTTGCGCACCAGCAAACTCGGCACATCATGCACAAATCTCAGACCATTTTCTTGTGATTGGGCCAAAGCATATTGCCATAACCAACGAACTGCAACATTGACCGTGAATGCAACAGGCTGCCGTTTCTTGGAACAGGCAGACCTGCATTTGTGAAAGTCTTCAGACCCCTTTTATGTCTTTGTTCCCTTGTGACACCTCCCCTGAGGAAAGGGATGCTGAATATTGGCCCAGGTAACCAGTTGAGGGAGACCAGTGTAGGGAAAAGTGGGAGGGGTGGGGGGGGAGTATACAAAGGGTGACTGGAAACGGGAAGGTGTAGGTTGATTGAGTGAGGGCCAGGGAGAAGGAGGACAAAGGCAAAGTGGAGGAACAATGTTGCAGAGAAGCAGGATTGCTGAACGAGTGTGCAAGGAGAGGTATTAGTTGGTCAGAGATGGAGGTACTTAGGCTTCGAGTGGAAGTGGTGAGAGTAACAGAGTAGGGCATGAAAACGCACCAGCACAATTGGGGCCTGTGTGTCTATACAAGCATTGCATTGGGGAATCTAGATTAGGGGCCACCTAGATTGTTCCTGAGGGAGATCTAGGGTGTTTGCCCATCACTACCAGGCACTCTCTAGAGACAAAACTAGCATTGAGGGATGCTTGGTTAAGGGAGGGAGCAGCATGCACTAGATGGGAGCAAAGGGGACGGCCCGTATTGAGCCCCTTTACCATACCTCTAATAAAGAAACATAATGGTCTGGGAGAGTTGATGTGTTCTTGGGGCCCTCTATCACATGACACATTTACTGCTTGCCTATTTTTCTTGTTTTCCTGCTTCCTTGCACACTGAAGTGAAATCTGTTTTACATGGGAACATAACATAAATGTCAATGAATTCATAAATTAGGAATGACAGCTAAAAAAGTCTTGGCTTGGCTCCGCAACATGGTCCTTATGAAACTCCAAATAACCCTTAACACAGCGACTGCTCAACAGAGAATGGGGAGGGAAGGGGGAGCGGGTGAGTATCCAACTGATGAATCTGGTTCAAAGGATTTCATTCAGAACTATGTACAAAGGTTGGTCAATGTAAATGTAGGGTGGTCAGAGAGAAAAGTCTTCTTACTTGCGAAAATTAAAAAGAAATATGTATCTTAGACAAAACTCCTGATTGTACGACCTCCGTGGCCCCTGAGAGTTTCTCCCTTTTTCCACCACTTGGCTAGCATAGTGCAAACAAAAAGCTACTTCTCCTCTTGCAAGTGCCATGCTTTGCCATAGTAGGGTTCACAGTGGCTCCTTGAGGTGAGGTATGCCGGTAGGGTTGCCAGGCGCTTGGCCATCTCCACAAAAAAACACAGAGGTAAAGGGGAATTCGGGCCTCCACCTAACAATTCCTTACATAGGTTCAAAAACCTTTAAATGCACACAAACAATGTCAGGGGGGCATTAGTTCCAATGCAATGGAAAGCCACACTAGGCCAAAAACCAGAGATTTGAAGAACCTCAATCATATAAAGCGAAGGTATACATAAAATAATAATTTTCCACAAAAAGAACACCATTATAAAAACATACACTTGATTCCATTGTTAATATAGAATTTGTCAACAATTCTCAGTTCCTTAAATGGGAGATAAAGTGCAAAGGGTATATGAAACGGACAGAAATTGTAATTCAATCAATCTCCAGCCCTCAAACTAGTTCTGTAAAAAAAAGTGTCATCTGCCATACAATTTTACCAATCAACCACATCAACGCTCCAATCTCACTAAAGCTGAGTTCACTGAGATTGGAGTTCATTCATCCTCATTCTAACTTTCGTTCCAACTTGTTTCTTTCCAAAGAAGTGTGTGAAAATTATTTGGAAATTAATCAGGGAACTGTCTGTAAACAATAGATGGCACTCTAAACTAAACCGTTTAGCCAGTATAAAAATCAATCATAGAACATTGACACTGATAAGTGTGTCTGAATCCCTGGATTCGCCCTGGTTCCGAAATAGTGCTCGGGGATGTAGTTTATCCCTCAAGGTTCTGTTTCTGGTTGACGATCGTGTGCATCACCAATCAGTTCAAGGTCAGTAACTCAAGTTCTTTAGCGGTGGGTCCAGCAGTTCCGTTCAGGTTGAAGGTGGATTCAGCTAGATTGTTGTCTTGTTAACTGTGTGCAGCTCGTGTGCCGCAAGCGTCTTCTGTATTACATCCGAGTCTGCTTTTACTTCCCGATCTGTTCGTCGTCGAGGAGTAGCTGTTTAGAGATATTGCATGGGCAGATGGTTGCATTAGTCAGTTGCAGTTTATCGGCCCCGTGCGGGTGGCGTCCTGAATTGGTTTTAGTCCTAATTCCAACACGTGATTCGTTAAGTTGCCATATCGAAGGGGAGGCTACAAGTAGTGTTTGTTAATGCATCACTGCTACCTGTTGCACAGGATCCTGATCCATGCGTTCAGGCTTGCTGTTAAGGTACCGTATGGTGTGCCGTCATCCGTCAGGTCCACGATCCGTCTAATCCCAGCTGTCCTCAATCTGTGAATTCGCCATCTCCTGCAGTACTTCCTTGTTTTAGGGGCCTGAGCCGATGACCCAAGACAGTCTCACTTTCCGGCTTAATGAACTAATGCTTGCTTGTGCATGGGAACCTGTTTCTTTGCCTGTCCGTCGCTACGGTTTCTCGGTCAACTAACCTCGCCATTCCACTCCTTTCTTTTTCCACTTCTCACAGACAGTAGGTAGGCTGGTTTTGTGTGGCTGTCTGGTTGTAAATAGATATGCACCTCTAGGGAGCCTTCCACCATCTACCGGTCTTACTTTTAATTCCCTGCCTTCTCCAACCAAGAAGGTATCGTCCTGGTCCATTCTTCTCCCCCTCTCCTTGGATGACTTTCACTCAGTTTTCTTCATCTCCTTCCTGCTTTTTCCTTTCTCAAACTTCTCCCATCACCTTGGTGTTCTCCTTCAAAATCTCTCCATAGTCTCTTCTCCTCCTTGTCCTCCTCCTCTGTGTTCTATTGCTCTCGTCCTTCACCCTCTATTGCTCTCGTCCTTCACCCGAAATTTCTTTTACCGCCACCTCCTCCTGCATCTTAATCTCTCCCTGCACCTTTGGCTTTCTACACCTCCTCCAAGCACCTTCCCCTGTCTCCCCACCTTTAATGCTCCGCAACTCCAAAGCGCACACTCTCTGTAGATCTGTTTAGGCATTTCATTTCCTCACTCTGGGTTGGGATTTGCATTGAAGCTGTGTTTTGTAATTATCACATTTAGGATTGGGCACACAGTACATGTTTAGGTTGTCTACTTTGTTTCTTACCGGGTTGGTTCACCAAATTGAAACTGTGACGGGGTCAGGGGCCTGAACCTCTCAAGGGGGGGGAGGGGGAGGAGGCGGCGACCCCTCTCAACCTGGGGCAAAAGGCATATCCGGTTGTTTGGTTGTGCCAGTTCTGTCAGATGTAGGGTGAAAGAGTTCTGAGGGCCCCAGTCTCTGTCCCCCTCCACATGTGCCTGGTTGCAAGTGAGATCCCACTCATCACCTCATGCCTCCTTTGTATTCTGGTGCCTCCTGTTTTTTTTTACCCCTGGACTTTGAGATCCAGCATTCAGAGTGGCAACCAGTGAGATGCCCGACCCACGAGAAAGAGCAGAGCAACGAGCCAGAGTTGATGAAACAAAGTCTGGGCTGTTGGAGTAGACCCTTCCTTGTCACAGAAGGTGAATGCGGAGGGCCATCTATGCCAAACAGCCACTGGACCCGCAGAAGAAAGTGGAGGGGCAACGGGAGGCCGGAGGGCACAAAGAACTATTGTAAACTCGGAAGCCTCACCCCAAAGGTAAAAGCATAAAGACTATGGCCAGAGAACCAGGTTATGCGATAATGGAATCCAAAAAGTAATGGTGAAAATACCTCTGCAGTGAAAAAGTTGCCAAGCAAAAAATAGTAAAAAATGCAGCTGATAGGTAGCCAAAAAATGTAGTGCTGCTAGGGTCGTTATTCGGGTTAAGGATGGTTTAGCGGTCTTGTGATTGCCAGAGTTAGCGTAAGGCTAAGGGGGTAGGGTTGGGGAGTAAATATGTTTGGGTGTGGTTAGGGAAGATTAAGTGTCAGGTTAACTGTTAAAGAAAGCGATACAGCTGTTGAAAAGGGCTGGTAATGCTGGCCTAGAATAGCAGTTTGGATAAACGTGGTTAGGGTCAATTTTAGAGTTGAAGTTAGGGTAAGGTTATTATTACAGTTAGGGTTTGGGTTAGGCCAAGGGCTATGTAATTTATGGTGAGCTTTTGATGGGGTTGGAGACGGGTTCACTGTTCATTTTCTATATATTTTGCATTCAGTAATATGCACATAAAATGCATAAGGGCGCTGAAGGGTTAGTGTTCTGCGAGTTCAGGGTAGGATAAGGGTTGTAATCAGAGTTAGGATAAGGTTTAGGAATAGAGTTTGTGGAGGTTTCTTTAGAGGTGTGGGTCATATTTATGGTTTGCAGCCTTGAGCTTTGGTTTATTTAAAAATGGCTTTTTGGTAACCTTATAACTGTCAACATTTTCAGTTTGCATTGCATGTATTTAATTGAACTTTTTGCTGATTGCATTTTCACATGTTTTTGTGGGCACGTTTTCACATAGAACCAAAGTAACTAATGGAAGAAAGAGGAAGCGATCTAACTGGGCAAAAGGCCTATGAAATGGAACAAGCAGCCGAGGGCAGTCTTGAGTTGCCCGGGTGATGACAAGTGGGGAGGAGCGGTGGAATGAAAGTGGAGCAGAGCGTGGAGGTGACTAACCATGTTAAGTGAATTATTGGTTGATTCGATAAAGTGGTACTCTGGTGTGAGTGTGTGTATGGTGAGTGAATGTAGTGACAGAGGTTAAGTGCAATAGTAGGGGAGTGAGTAGCACAGATAACTGGATGAGTGCAAGAGAAGGAGTGGTATAGACTGGAGTGGAGAGTAGGAGATGAGTAGGTATGAGACGTGTAACATCAGAGGGACAGGAGAGATGGATGGGGGAAGAGGAGGGGGAGGAGAAAAAATGAAAAGGTCATCTGGGTCAGGAATACAAAGCACAAGAGAGGGTAAGACTGAGTGATAACTGAGCAGTTGGAAGTCTAAATTTCTCATTACAAATGAAAGAATAATAACTGTATTTCAGTGTTGGACCGTAAAAGTAGCTATGCTCATGTATACAGAATACAACATTCATTAAAACAAATTAATTCCTAAAATTCTATTGTTGCGTACAATTAAAATAGACATTGCTTAAGTCATCACAAGTCCAATGAATATAAAACTCAAATAAGTTACAATTAATTATAAATCCGGTGAACATTATCTTGATAACAAGCTAAGGAAGTTGATAAAATGCATAAAATAGCCTAGTTGGTAGGAGTTTATTGACTGGAATGCTTCTCTCTACGCAGCGCTTTCATTCTTCTCAACCAGGCCCTATAGATATATGTGTTAATATCTGCATTCCTCTTGCAGTGTTCCAATGCCTCATTCACCCTCCAAACTCCTTTTATTCCAAGGATTGGCATAAGATACTTAACTGTAAGGTTGCTATATCTCAGACAAAACCGCCTTTTTTGGCCTCTGGGTCCCCACAGGCCAAAAAATCTGGATGGTTTTGATTACTCCAGTTTCTCATAAAGTGGGCCACTCGCAGGGTCCCTGCTTTCAAATCATATAATAATGAATGGGCTAAACTGGGTGTAATGACATCTAAGGTACGTTAAAAACAAAGGTCTCTTTGACCTGAAGATACTGTTGGCCACAGGAGAGATTTGCACAAGCTGTCACCAGGATTCATACTTGAAGACTGGTCCCAATACTGCTTAAGACCCAAAGTTCTGCCCCAGTATTTAATTTGCTCGAGTCACGGGTTGAGCGGCTATCTTCCAGTAATACCATTTTTATCAACAGTTCTTTGAATATATACAGCCTGGGTGCTGTCCAGATACAAATCCAAATATACAGAGGTTTAGCCGCTATTAAATGCTCAATAGGGCACGCGTTGCATTCTAAATGCAATATGGGGTTCAGAGCACTATTTGGTTGTGCCACGATTAATTAAAAAAAAACCTATTTTCTGCAACTCCTAGGGCTTTTGACTTTTCTAGTTCCCCAAATCTCTGCAGCATACACTGCTGCGGGGATGGCCCTTTAATCTATATAATTCGAAGATGGGGGCACAGCGCCCTTTCCATGCAGTGAATAGAATTTCCTGGTGCCCCCTCAATATTGGTCAGTGTCATAGTAGCTGTGGAAACTTGGTCACACCATGAGCCATTCTCAGCAAAACATAGGCCCATATAGTTGTAAGTGGTGCCAGCATGACCCCGTCTATCTCTATATGTGCCTTCACATGTCTAGCTGTTCTGCTTTGGTTGATTTCCTGACAGGTCATCGCGTTTCTTCACGAATACCGACGCAGTGTGCCTTAAACCCCCACGGATGTTGACAACACAGGGCCGTCCACAAAGAGAGCTGAAAATCTGAGGTTGCCAATCCTAAGTGGGTTCATGCCGCCTGCCTAAAGCACCTCTATTAAACTATTAATATAGATAGAGGAGTGGGGTGCGTACACAACCCTGCCTAACCCACGCTAGACTTCAAACTCCTCAGTATTTTCTCCACTCATCCCCCATCTTACAGAGGCACTACCATTGGAATATAATAGCTGAATGACCTGCAGGAATATTGTAACCATGCAAAACCTGCCATAGTTTGTTGCGTGGTACGACTAGCAACTTTTGTTGAGACCCTTGTTTGGATTCCAGCTCACGGGGTGATACCGGGTGCTTGTGGCGGCCCAGGCCTCTGGGGCCGCCTGCCTGCTGTATGCAACCCAATCTGAGGCTGATCTTACTGTGGCCACACACATACTTACAGATGCTGCTGGACTTGTGGGGGCAGTGGAGTGAGAGCAGCCGAATTCCCCCCCCCTCACCTCCAAATCTCTGATCGGACCTTGCCTCATTGATCCATCTCCCACAAACTGGGCCCTTGGCGCCCCCTCGCCCCTCAGGTGCTGCTCTCCTGGTCACGTTGGGTCGGGGTCTGGGACTCCTAATTGGGCTGCCACTGAGCCCTGACCTGCTCTTGGCTCCCGAGACCGCTGTTGCAGGCTCCCTCGTCCCACTGGGCTGCTGCTGCGGGATTGGAGCGGGAGCCAGGACTTGATGGAGTCATAGTAGGCTCTTCGGAAATCGGGAGCCTCGGCAGGTTTGATTGTTGGATTCAAGCAGCTATTGAAGCATTTGCCTTTTAAGTAGAATCCATCACATCATTGCTTTCTGGCCCACTGTATGGAGACTCAGTCGCCCTATGAAGGCAACCTTCCTACATGCATGCTTTTCCCAGATAGCTTATTAAGTAGTTTTATGCATTGAATATCAAGCGGTCTCACATGCATGAAACACCTGATGTTCCACAAGTTTGTATGAATGTAGGGCTCCCTCTCCTGTTTGCGCATCTGAGTCCTTTCACTGGTGTTCATGAAGAGAGATCCCTGGGCCGGTGGCTGTCCGCCCTGACGTGAGCTCTGGTGGCTGGCTTGGAGCAGGAGCCTTGACTGATGGGCCTTCTTGGTTGATACTTGCATGTTTAGACCCTTGTTACAGAGTGCCTTGGTTTCTGTTCACCTGAAGGGCCTCCTGGGCGGAACTACATCAGTCTTGCAGCCAGAGGCGAGTTCCCAGCTTTGGCATCTCTGAATAGTGGCAGGAGGCCTGATCCTGGGCTCCCTCCCAGAACATTAAGCAGACCTAATGCTCCTTGGTGCTCCTCCCTTGGCTGGGCACTGAGCTGGTAGGTCGCAGACCATGGCGAAGTAGGGGAAGGGCCAAAAATCAATTGACATTGGCCACAAAGGACGACCTGTTACTTTGAGTCACCGAAATCCGGAAAGGCAATTAGTGTAGCTTGGTTAAGATGGCTGGGAGCATCTCTGCCACAGACAAATGCCTGGACGAGGCTGAGCATCGGGTCGAGGACGTTGAGACCACCCTCTGCGAGCAGTATTATGAGGTGAGTGTATGGGCCCACCTCATAGAAGCCCTGGAAGATAGTTGCCTTTCTGGGGGACAAATATGAGTACTCTGGTCCTGCTGCAAAAATATACAGATCCGACAAGTCCCCACTGAC
The DNA here is from genome assembly GCF_040938575.1 of Ambystoma mexicanum. NCBI lineage: Eukaryota > Metazoa > Chordata > Amphibia > Caudata > Ambystomatidae > Ambystoma > Ambystoma mexicanum. Next base: position 1,422,032,210 of record NC_090923.1, read on the forward strand.
GTAACCGATCACGATCTGGAAAACCTACATCTCTGATCTTTTCCGCCAGATACTGGACGCTCTTGCTGATGATCGATCGAGCTGGACAGGACGCACTGAGTTCGCTAATATGACCCGGAGTGATGTGATTAAACCCGGATGTTTTCACAGTTTTATAAGCTGAAGAAAAGGATCCTAACTCGTGCTTGACAAGTTGATGAGATCCACATTCAAGGTACCGCTATGGCCTTCCGATATTCGATACAGATGTGGGTTTCCTACTGCTCTCCACTTAACTCGCTTGAACCAATCTTGGACGATTGCCACGATGAAGGAAGCATACCCACTTTTCTCTCCGGACCCGGCTCGGTCTTCCGCAGGGTCAGACCCGGTTTCTGGTCCACCTGTCAGAGCTGGAGCCAGAGTGGGGCCATGGTCTAGAGTTGGGAAACGTCAGAAGACCGGGTCAAACCCTCCTGGGTGACCGCTAGTGGGTCTGCGAACTGGGGTTTGTCTTCTTCCTGCTGTTCTCGCCAAAGTGTATCGACTGGCTCTGGAGAGCTTTCGCTTCTTGCTTGTTTGGAGGCATGTATGGTTCTAGTTAACTTCTATGTCAGGCTAATCCATGTTGCAGGTTGCCCTGTATTTAGTGCTCAGCCGTCATCGGCTAAGATAGTTGTTTATTCTGATGAAGTATTTGAAGTTCACTTCATGGTTGGGTGGGGGGTGAGGAGGGTACAGATGTTTTCGGGTTTAAAATTCGGGGCAGAGGGGAAACAGCACTTTACATTGTTTATGGGAAAGCGGGTGAAGCGGTAGGTAGTTACATGGGTTTGACTCACAAGCCTTATGACTAGCGTTACTGACTCCTCGCAGAATGGTATACTGTCCATGTTAACTTCGAATGTTAAGGGCTAAAACTTGCACGTCAAACGCAAGTCTATAATGGCAAAGTTAATTGACTGTGCACCCTTGGTGACCTTTTTCTATTTTGTTGTCCTTTATGTAAAGTGCGTTTGGTTAAATTTAAACCGTAAGCACTACATGTACAATAAATACCATTTCAAATCACACATCATATGATATAATCTGACATAAAATGAAGTTTAAATCGTTGCTTCACATTTAAGAAGTTAGTCTTTAACTTCCTGTTCTAAAACGGTTAACGCAATCTTCCATAGAATGCATAATAACAGTTGATTCCGCTCTGTAAACAGTGTTCCAAAATTGATCAGACTCCATGCACTCTAAGGTTGTAACGAAATTCCCTGAACACATATCGGTTTCAGTCTGGAACATGTAGTTAGTACATGGTGATCGGTTTTAACCTCCGATTGGCAGAACCTGCAGTCTCGTGTCATATGGGATGCCTCTCCAAGCTCCATTATGCTCCCAAGTGGGAAAGATATTAAGGAGCAGATTGAATCTTCTCAGGGCTTGGTCACAGTATCTGGTAAAATACAAAGCAAGCGCTTTTAAAGAACAGCTCTCTGTTGAATAAATTCTATATCTTTTGTTATTTGCTAATTTGTCCACATTTTGGAGTCTATCCAACTCTCTCGATTTCCTTTTTAAAATCTGCATGATGTTTGGTGTTTCAAATACTTGGGCCATGGAGATACCCAACTTAGACAAAAGGGCCTTAGCCAAATCCTCTAGATCAGTAATGAAGCTATTATCCTTTCTATTTCCATCCCTGGTGCCCAAAATCTGTACTAAATTATTTGCATTGCTCTGGGGAGAGCACAGTTTCAGATATAATGGAGTGCGTTGTAGTAGCCAAAGAGTAATAAGAGAACAGGTGCAAAACTCCATTCATGGGGCCTCAATGGGCACTGATCTAGGTATGTTTATGACTGATCGCAGGATTCGCCCCTCCAATTTGTTTAGCCAAGTAACCTATTTGTAGGGCAGGGCCTGAAGGCCATACAATATTGCTGGGGTGATGGTAGTTTTATAAATAATTACCATACCTTCTAAATTATTTCCACCAGCACTGATAATATAAAGTTTAATATCGAGACATTTCCATCAGCTCTAACTCGTCAAAATATTCCCATAGAATTGAATTTTGGGATTAAGCCTTAGCGGAACACCAGGGTATACATAGTTTTCAACTACTTAAAGACTATCTTTTCCCAATATCCATTTAAAGGATGACTTTTTGGCAGTGATTTCCCCATCCCCCCAGGTACATGATTTTGGTCTTTTTTGTGTTTATCCTCATGCAATTTTTCTGCACAATAGAGGCCAAAGCGTCTATTGATCGATGTAAGCCCAGGGGGTCTGGTCGAAAAGCAGAGTGTCAGCATAGCCTAGCCACGACACACTGTTTACTTTGGCCAGAATATTTCTTGCTGTTTTGATCGATTTGTGTCCATATCTGAAATTTCTAAACTAACAAGCAACAGGGCGAGAACACACCCCTGCTTCAATCCTGTGTTTGTGTCGATGGGTGCACTCAACCCCCCCCCCCTCCTGGTTTAGCCTAACAACACTCTTTAAATACAGACTCTTGATGAAATATGGCTGTTAGGGAGAATTCTCTGTTGAGGCTAATTTCCCAAACCTAGTGAGTCCCCCAGCAGCTTTGCTGGATTTTTGGGGTTTATTTTTTTCTCCTGCTAAGAGTGAGACTCTTTTTACTCCCACTCTCCCATGATTTGAGGTGTTCCTTTGACTTTGCAATGTGTTTTATGGGCTATGGGGTCTATTACTCCATAGGGCTTCATGTGTTTTTGGTATGTGTTACACAGCACCTTCCGTGCCATAACACAGGGGTGTCATAGTGACCCCCAAACATAGACTCCGTACCCTGGGACTGACTACTGTCTCCCAGGGCATGTAAAGTCACCATTGGCTTTACTAGTCCTAAATTGTGATCAGAACCAGTACAAACCATCATATTGTGGACGTACTGGTCGGGGCAATTCGATTGCCCCGGGGTCTGTTGTTCGAGGGGGCACTGTCCAGTCCCCCCAACCGAGTTTTGGCTGGTGGCAGTGGATACTTTTTATATTCAACAGCGAATATATTCCTGTGGGATTTTCCCATTGTTCGAGGCTACCACCTTTTAATATAGCCTCGAACATACCGCCGGTTTATTAAATTAATATAAAATCACCGGTTGGTATTTTTTGCCGAAACTTGGTTCCAAAATGGCGTTTGTGTTCGCTTCTGTGACTCCAACCCAAGTCGTGCCCTTTGTTCCAATTTTTGGCGGGCTTCTCCACAGAAGCCTCCAAAAGTGGTGCCACTCTGTCTGGGTACCACAGGGGGTGTGGGAGAGGGTTTAGGCACCCTGGACTGAGTTGCCTCGGCAATTCAAGTCGCACTCTTTTGTGATTGGCCCAGTGGTGAGCCGCCCGACTCACCACTTAGCATGTTTGAGTGACAGCTAGGCTGAGTGAATGGGGGTTTTCTGCATAAAAGCAGGGCTTTGGGGACTGGGACTTCAGGCATCGCCACAGGACCAAAGAATCCGAAGAGGGAGAAGCTGAGCCGACCTGCAACGACGACACCACGGGTGGAGCCCTGCTGAACCGTCTCACCACTTCTTCCAACGACAGAGGAGATCTTCATCCCGAAGAGTCTTCTTCCTTTGACTGGTGGGGATAATCAGTTTGCCCGCCTTTTCGCCTTCCCGGATCATCTCGTGGCCGCCTTGCCTGTGCCAAGCACCCCGGCAACTGGGATACCACGTTTTACCACTAGCGTGAATAAAAGGTTACTACCTTTTAACCGGAGAACTCTGCAGCTGGTTTCTTCCCTGGCAGTGCAACGACCTTCAGCTTTCCTCCACGTCGAGATCTTCTCTTCCTCTGGACGATGCCGTGACTTGCACCCGCTGCCAGGAACAACTGCCCCCGCTGGAGGATCCTCTCCACTTTAAAGGTACTGTGTCTGCCTGGCCTCCCTCGCAATGGTCTGTGTGGGGTGACTCTTAAAGCCTCAATTTACCACTTGGGTTGGCCCTAGGCTGGCTGACTGAACTTTTCTAAAGCTGACTTAATTCCTTACTGAACTCCCTCCAAGACTTTTTCAAGACTTTTTAAACTTTGTGATCTCTGGCACAGTGGTGTCCACTCTCTCCAAGAGGGAGCCTGGCCTCTGAACTCTTTGCTCACAAGTAGACCTTGCCTTCCTGCCTTGCTGGGTGCTTAAGTATTGTGTTGTGTGCTTTTCCTAATTTCTGCCTTTTTCCCTCCCTTTTTCTTAAACTTATTTGATTGCCATCTTTAGTTAAGCACTCACCTCTGTCTGGAAATAAGTGGTGTTAACTAAGACTTGTCTAATAAGGAATAAGGGATGTATATATATTAATAGTGACTGTGAACTTGCTTATAATAATAGGTCTGGAGTGTTTCTAAGTGTGTCTTTAAATAAATAATTATATACTTGGTTACCAAAGCTCTGGTCAGTGTTTGCTTGTGCTACTGTATTTTGGGTACCTATCTTGTATACTCTATATACTGTCTAACTCTTCTTGAGAGAAGTCTGGCTCCTCAGCCACCAGGTAAATCTGGGTGGTACAGACTGCTACCAATTGGGTTTACTGCCAACACCTGTAGTCTTAATCCTTTTGCAGTGGTCCCTAAGGGAACTACACAGGTTTCTGCCTAACAACGGCAAGTGAAGATCTATCCCCCATCGTGTAAGTGTAGATCGTATGACACTAGATAAAAGGCTTTGCTGTAGTCGACCAGGCAGCAATATAAATTTGAATGAGATCTTTGCTTAGATTCTGCCATCAGACACTGTATTTTACATACATTGTCCATAAAGTCTGTTTGGAAGATATTTAATAGGCTCTAGTCATGGGCCCACGTGTCTAGTCTCCCCAGCAATATGTATTTATTTATTTTGACAATTGTTAAGCGCACCTAGCTCTGTGGCATCTAGGCACTGGTTACGTAAGAGTGGCGGTTACAGTAGTAGATTAAAATATTGTTTGACTTGTCTAACATTGCTAGGAGTCTATAGTTAAGCGGAACATGCCTAGGGCCCTTTTTTTGTACTGGGACAAGTATAAATCTCCTCCAGCTACCTGGAATATGTCCCTTGTATTCAATGCGTCTAAACTGGTTTAGCAAAACTGTTTCCCAAAATTCCGTACACTTTTTTTCAAGGTTGTATTTGCTATTCCATCTGGGCCAGGGGCATAAGAGGGGTTTAGTTTTTTGATTATCATAGCTATGTCCTCTTATTCGAGGCCTAAATCAAAGCGCTTACTTTTAGAGAAATAGCTGCCCATATTTGTTCTTTTTCGAGAAGGTAGTACGTATAGTTGAGTGACATGCGCAGCACATTCAGGTTCTGAGACAGCGTTTAATGCCAAAGAGGTCAAGCCTGCCCAATACTCCCTAAAGTGGGACCAGAATTTACTGCTCCTGTTGATCTGCAACATTTTGAATAAGGCTAACCAGATTGTGTTGCTTGCTATTTAAGGCTTTCTTATTCTGAGTCAGCCAGTTTTTGTAACCGGTGCCTAGTTGTGGGAGCTTCATTTGTTTTTCATTTAATGAAAGATGGTAAGATTTTCAATCTTTGCCTTATTCCCTCGATAGCACTTCTTCCTAGTCATAATGGCAGGATCGAATTTAGCAAGATTTGCAATCTTAGACCCGCAATTGAAATTTTGCCTTTGCGTCAATGGATTCCGCAAGATTTGCCACCAGCTGAACATTCCAATTGTACAAGGCCAGCCAAGGTTCAAGATGGTCTTTGTTCTTTTGTATCGTATTGCAGATGCCTATAGTTTTTTTAGGGGACCACATAATTCGATATTTAGTGTTAAACCTGGATACAGTGGGGATATATGCATCATGCACGAGCAACCCATTTTAGTAGTCCATGAGAGGATCGCATGATCACCAAGACCATTGCGGGTTATGCCTAATAGGCCACAGCCTATGTCAATTTTTTGGTTTACTAATACATAATCTAAATAAGATTTGGAGTAGCCATTTGTCCACGTATAGTTCGACTCGGGGAGCTTAGGATTTTTTCAGGGGAGACAAATAAGATCATTCTCGCTTAGGCAATTCAACCCTCTGCTGGCAATGTCACTGCCACTAAAAAATTCAAAAGACTGCTGCGTTTCCATATCTGTATCCAAATGCCCATAAAGATGTATGTTATGGGCATTTGGGTATCCAGCGATCGGGACATGCTGTTCGGGTGCTTGCTATATCATGCTAATATGGTGTCTTAGATTGTATGCAGAATTTTACATGGGTTCTTGTTATCCGTAGGATCATACACATTCATCAGCAATGTTTCGCTGGAGTCTGGAAGGAGCACTGGAATGGAGACGCCAGATCAGGGCAAATTGGTTCTAATAATATGCTTGAGCGGGCACCTATTTTCAAGCCACCACTCGGCCGGCCTCTATAGGGATTTCTGACAGGGCTGCAGAGTATAACCATCAATGCTAAAGTTTGCCGTCAGCTAAGTTTCCTATAGTAAAAAGATATCGGATGATATTAAACAAAGTAAACCCATTTCAGCGAGGAATTAACTGTATCCTCTAGTATTCCACGAGATCCATAACACTGTTTTTGGGGCATTTTGTCAGAGTGTGTTAGGCAGAACTGCTTCGCAAAACCATTTCTCAACCAGATTGTTTACTGAGTAGTGATCCAGTGGGCTGACGGTGGATGCAAGTAACTATTTGTGTTCAGTACCACGATTTGTTATGCAGGTGTATGGTTTTGCTGCAGCTTGTTGAGATTTATGCACTGCTGTATTTGTTTGCCAAACTGGGGGCTGTGTGCTACAAACTGACAACCTAAATCCAAAGTTTTCCAATTCAGAAGATTTTTCTTTCCACAGTGCCACAAATTCGATCATTGCCCAATTCCTGGCAACTTTCGGTAGATAAATTCTGGTGATGTCAGAAGAGCTTATCAATTGTTTGATCTGAGAAAATACATCTCCATTAACAACTTTACGATTTAGATACGATTCATCAGTTACGTTTCCTCCAGTTTTGCCCATTTTCCTAAATTGCTTGCATTTTCGTCTGTCGCAAAGATTCCGTTTTCGGACCCAGTGTGCCTGCATTTCTAGAGATTCTTTTAGTCGTAATCATAGCCACAGCTTCAGCCTCTTGCGGTTCAGGTGCTTCAAGCCAGTGGTCGAGCGACCCTTGCAGTTGAACCCACCTGACGGTGTCAATAAGGACAGCTGATTCTATTTAGGCACTCTGGCAGACAAAGGACAGGGGGTGGTAAACTCCTCCCTCACTTCCTGCCTGCCCAGACACTCTGGAGCTTAGACGGAGACACCCAAGGGTTCCCACCAAAGGCAAAGCGCGCACACACCGGCCTCCCCCTTGCAGAATGATTGAAGAAGGGCTAACGAAGAACAACAATGCAAGTTGGTCCTTGGGTGCCCCTATTGTGCACTAACTGACATAGCCGGCAGTAGAAAAATTACACAATAGTTGGTAGAACATGTTCACTTCTACCAGCCATAACTAGGAAATTGTCTATGTGACTAAAAAGTCAAAGGGGTGGAGAGAAAGGGTGTACTAGGTATCCCTTTGGCACTCCACATAAGGTGGTGTGTGCCAATCTCTTACTATAATGTTTGAAGATATACTAAGTTTCGAAGGGATCGCGTCCTCCAACGTATTCCACATCTAGGACATGCAATGTCCACAGCTGTGCACTTTGGAAACTTTTCAGCAGAGGGCGTCTTGCGTCACTGGCGTCAAGCCCATGTCCCTTGAGGGCCTCCGCGAGGGTCAATGTCACCGGATGTTATATATAGGACACACAGCGCCAGTTGCCTCGGTTCCCTTTTTTCCAACAGCGAACGTGTATAGCTTTGTGAAACTTGGCGCGCCTCGTGTGTATCATCAACCTTTGATGTCTGTTTCTTCGACCCCTCCGACTCCAAGGTCTGGGTTCAAGACTTGCTGGGACTGCAAGTCCAAGATGTCTTTGACCAACCCGCACCGTATTTGTTTGTGTCTGGGAGAATCGCACGACACCGGCGACTGCTCGAAATGCCAGTCTCTAACAACCAAGGCCTTGCGTAAATGGAAGGGGAAGCTCCAGGTAGGTAGGGGGGATTCGAAGTCCCGTAAGTCTGGATCGAAGTCTAGGGTTTCCACCGATGACTCGAAGGGCGACTCTGTCAGGGGGGGACTCCGGAGGAGTGGGCGGCTTTCAAAGAGCAAATGATGGCGATTTTCCAGTCGCATGGCACGGTTCCTGTCACGCCTTCTCACGAAGCCGGCACAGAACGCTCTCGAACCGTGGCTCGCACCCCTTCAGGCTTACACCGTGACTCGCACAGGGAGCCCTCGAGGTCCCGTGGCAAGTATCGGTCGCAAGAGACGTGCGTCCAGGTCTCGGTCCTCGTCCCCAGCGAGACCGTTGTGGCCTGTGGAGGTATCGACGCCGGCGTCGACTCATTTGGCGCAGGGACAGTTGGACTCAGACGATGCTGTAAGGTCCTATCAGCCCATGCCTGTAGCGACGTAGACCTCCACAGCGCGGATTCCGGCGTCTAAGGCCTTAGCTGTCTCAACGTCGGTGTTCTTGGCGTTGAGGCCCTCTGCGCCTTTTGCCCGTAATGTGTCTGAGGAGTTTCCTGAGGAGGTGGTTATGCCTAGGAAGGCTTCCTCTAAGTCTGGGAGGCCGGTATTGGGCCCCAGGCCGCCTTATGTCACTTTTGGCTGGGTTTCCCAGACCTTTGGCTGACATTTTTGAAGAGGAGGAAAGGTCGGAGATTGAAGACACTGCTTATCAGGACGAGGCTCCGGGATTGTTAGATGACAGTTCCATGGAGGAGTTGAGGCAGACCCTCCATGATGCCAGTGGCCTGGACACTTCTCCGGAAGTTGAGTTTGGTAGGCCGGGGGCTCATGCAGACTTACTACAGGCAGCTCATGTCTAGGGTCTCCGAATATCTGGGATGGTCAGTTCTCCTGAGGATTTTATTCAGGATGACCTTCATCTTGGACCAAGGTCCCCCCTCTGACCCAATATTGCCCTTTCATCTTACTTTGCAAAAAAGGGTGTCATCGCCTTGGCAGGCCCCCGAATCAATAAGAATTTGTCGAAAAAGTACCGCCCATCTGTTAGCGACCCCAGCTATTTGTCTACTCACCCCACTCCTGAGAGTTTGGTGGTTCAGGCAGCTACGGCCACCTCTAGGCAGCAGGAGTACCCTACCATCCCTCCGGTTAGGGACGACAAGCGCTTTGACGGATGGGCTCGGAAGGTCATTTCTTCAGGGAGCATGGCACTGAAAGCTGTCAACTCCACATGTGCCCTGGTAAGATTTACACACACTCTGTGGAACAGTGCTTCCTTAGCGGCTGAGCATATTCCCGAGGGGGAGGAAAGGAGTGGCATTCGGGTTTGGACACAGCAGACAGTGTCAGCCGGTCCATGGCTGCGAGCACTGTTCTACGCAGGTTTGCGTGGTTGCGGAAGTCGGGGTTTGCTCCTGATGTACAAGCCTGTCTTCTGAACATGACCTTTGATGGTGTTCATTTATTTGGCAGCAAGGCTGACGAGAGCCTTGAGAGGTTGCAGACCTCCAAAGCTGCAGCAAAGTCTTTGAGCGCTGCAGTACATCAACCTCCGCCTTTTTGTCCTAGGGGACAGCAATGGAGGGAAGGTTCCTTTTTGTTTCTACTCCTCTTTTGGTAGATCAAGAGGAGCTGCCAGTCAAAGGGGCCAACGTAAGGGTACCCGTGGTGGACGGGGAACTCGGGGTGCCAAAGCCGCTCAGGCACTGCCACAGTCGCTCCAGCTCAGTCATGAGGCCATGTCCCATGGTTCGCTGGTTGGGGGCAGACTTGCGCAGCATCTTGGAAAATGGCGTACCATTACTTCAGATGCGTGGGTTCTAGATATTATAGCCAACGGCTACTGCCTTCCCTTCCTTCAGCGGCCTCACGACAATCCACCGGGGAAGCTCTCTTTGAGTCCGGATCCGCTCCTTGCGCAGAAAATCCTATTCCTGCTGGAGAAAGGCGCCATAGAACTGGTGCCTGTAGCGGAGAGGAACAAGGGATGGTATTCCCCTTATTTTTTATCCCAAAAAAGAATGGGGGATTGAGACCCATCATGGACTTGCATTGGTTGAACAAGCTTCTCAGGAAGGACGAGTTCAAGATGGTCACTCTTTCTCAAGTCCTCCAGGCCCTTCAACTTCAGGATTGGTTGGTGTTTCTGGACCTCAACGATGCTTACTTCCATGTGCCGATCCATCCCAAGCACAGGAAGTACCTGAGGTTCGCGCCTGGCAACTCGCACTTTCAGTTTTGGGGCCTACCATTCGGATTGACCTCCGCCCGAGAGTCTTCACCAAGCTGATGGTGGTTGTGGCAGCGTACCTCAGGAGAGGGGGATTCACATCTACCCCTACCTGGACGATTGGCTGATTGGGCGCGTTATCCCGAGCAAGCCCTGGATCATCTCTCCGTCACCTGCCATTCCCTTCACAAGCTGGGCTTCTCCCTAAATTTAAAGAAGTCGCATTTGACACCTTCCCAGTGGCTCCAATACATCGGAGCAGTGCTCGACATGTCCCTGGGGCATTGTTTGCCTCCCCAGGTGAGGGCTCATCACATTCTGCAAATGGTGGACAAGTTTCAACGTGCCCAAAGTCTCCCGGCTTTCGAATTCTTAAGGTTTCTCGGCCTCATGGCATCCTCATTTTTCTGGTGCCGGAGGCCAGACTGCGGATGAGATCCCTGCAGTGGGCTCTCAAGATGCAGTGGTCACAGTTCTCCGGCAAGATGTCGGATCCCGTTCAGATTCTGCTCTCGGCCGCCCAGGATCTTCTATGGTGGGCCGACGAAGGAAATCTGATGAAGGGGGGGCACCGTTTTGGCAACCATGGCCGGAGGTGACGATCGTGGCGGATGCCTCCCTCGCAGGATGGGGCGCTCATGCCAATGAGTTGACAGCCAGAGGCCATTGGTCTCTATCGGAGTCCAGACTCCACATCAATCTGTTAGAGCTGAGAGTCATCAGGCTGGCCCTGAAGGCTTTTTTGCCATCTGTGCGGGGGAAGGCTGACCTGATTATGACAGACAACACAGTGGCCATGCATTACCTCAACAAAAAGGGCTGGGAGGGCAGGGTCACTCCCATTGTGCAGGGAGACGATGCAGCTCTGGCTCTGGGCCATCCAATAGGAAATCTCGATCTCGGCAGTTAATCTGGACGGAGACAAACGCGTCGGCGGACGCTATGAGCAGGCAGGGCGTAGTCTCTCACGAGTGGAAGTTGGCTCGAAGTCCTTTTGCAGATTTTCGCCCTTTGGGGAACTCCTCAGGTAGATATCTTCGCCACCAGTGTCAACAGGAAGTGTGAGAGATTCTGCTCGCGGGAATTTCCCCCGAGAGGAGCCTTAGAGGATGCATTCGTAGTGGAGTTGTCATTCCCACTGCTGTATGCGTTTCCTCCAGTCCCGTCATTCCTCAGGTGTTGCGGAGGTTACAGAGGTTTAGTTCCTGAATGATCCTTATTGCTCCAGATTGGCCCAGAAGCGCGTGGTACCCGGACCTTTGACATGTCCATCTGCCCTCCAAGCCGTCTTCCCTACCGAGACGATCTGCTCTCAAGGGAGGGGTTCAGGTTCTCCATCCAGAGGTCAGGTCTCTCAACCTTCATGCTTGGTATCTGAAAGGTTGAGATACAAGGATTGGGACCTCCCGGATGACGTGATGGAGGTATTGCTTTCGGCCAGGCGGCCCACAACAGAATCTGGCAACGGTACAGGGAAGTTTTACGACTGGTGCAGGGGACAGAATGTGGATCCTTTCCAGTGTTCCATTCCTATGCTGTTGTCTTTTCTGCTTTCTGTAGCCCACAAGGGACTTCAAGTGGGTACCATTAAGGGTTACCTGGCGGCGCTGTCCATATTTAAGCGCTCGTCTGAAAAGTGTTCTTACTTTACGATTCCTTTGATTTCACAGTTTCTGATGTGTTTCCACCATCCCCCTTTCCAGGTGCCGGGTTGGGATTTGAATTTGGTTTAAAGTTTCTGATGGGAGCTCTGTTTGAGCCCTTAAACTCTTCACCGCTGAGACTGTTGTCTTTTAAAACAGTTTTTTTAGTCGCGGTTACTTCCGCACGCAGAGTGAGTGAATTGCAGGCACTTTCTGCCAAGCCACCCTCTACTGTTTTCCATAAGGACAGGGATGTCCTGCGGGTGCAACCTTCTTTTCTTCCGAAGGTTGTGTCTGAATTTCATTTGAGCCAGAATGTGATTCTTCCGGCATTTTATCCTCCTCTGCATCCTGGTAAGGAAGAGGAGAGGCTCCATAGGTTGGATCCTAGGGGCGCTTTGAGCTTTTATCTTTCACTGATGTCCCGGGTCAGAGTGGACGATCAGCTCTTTGTTGGTTATGCTGGACACCGCTTGGGTCAGGCTGTTTCCAAACAGACCTTGTCCAGATGGATTATCCTAACGATCACTGAGTGCTACCGTTTGGCGCGGAAGGACCCTCCAGTAGGCTTATGGGCACACTCCACTAGGCGTGTGGCTGCCTCCACTGCTCTACAAAGGGGTGTTCCTATTCGGAATATTTGTGAAGCAGCCATACTTTTGTTAAGCACTATGCCCTGGATTCCATCCATGGGCATGATTTGGCCTTTGGTAAGGCGTTCCTCTAATCGGCCATTTGATTGGGTAATCTAAATTCACATTCTAAATTCTTTCCCTCCTCCATAGTCTGGTACTGCTTTGGGAGTCTGTCATAGATGTGGAATACGTCAGAGGACACAATCCCTTCGAAGAAAAAGTTACTTACCAAACTGGTAACGTTCTTTCGATGGGATGTTCCTCCGATGTATTCCACATCGCCCTGCCAGCCTGCTCCTCTGGAGAATTTCCTGTGATTGCAGCTTCCGTTTCCGCAAGGCTGTAAGCAGTTATATTGGCAAGAGATCGGTGCCACACGTTCTGAGGGAAAAAACTAAACTGAGGCAATGGGTGCCGTGCGTCCTATATATAACATGCGTCCTATATATAACATCCGGTGGCGTCCACCCTCAACGGAGGCCATCGAGGGACATCGGCTCGATGCCGGCGACGCAAGACGCGCCCTCTGCTGAAAAGTTTCAGAAGTGCACAGCTGTGGACATTACATGTCATAGATGTGGAATACGTCGGAGGAACATCCCATCGAAAGAAAGTTACCAGTTTGGTAAGTAACTTGTTCATCTCTCGATCCTTAAGAACTGTAGTTACTCTAGGATTAAGAAAATAATCTCAAAGGAGTGCCCTAAGGGTCCCCAGCAACACTGCCCATAACGAGCTGTGCGCTGCAATAATAAAATACAGATGCTTTTAAGAGCTATGGAGGAAAATAGACTCCATAGTATAGAGTTCTAAAAGACAGAGCCCATAAGAATGAATGAGTGGCAAAAGGCTCCACTCATTCAGGATTTCAGAAAAAGGTCCAGAGGTCCAGCAACAAGTGCTGGGGGTCTTACTTAGGAGAGCGGATGAAGTGTAAACATGATTAATCTTCCTAACAACCTGTTGGGGAGAATTCTCAGAAATGTGCTAATTTCCTCCACCTTGGAGACCCCCAGCAACTTTGCTGGATTTTGAGGATTTTATTTTTTTTATCCTGAAGAGACCCTTTTTCCACTCTCATGTTGTGATTTTGAACTCGGTGTTTCTCTTGGTTGTGGATTCTGACAAACTCCATAGGCATCATCTTTTACATTGTGTCACACAGCACCTTCAGGGCAGTGGCACAGGGAAGTCTTTCAGATTTCCCAAAGGTTTAAATAACTTCTCTTGGCTAAACTACTGTTTCAAAGAGCAGTAAAGTGAAATTGACTTTATTTACATTTGTAACTTTCTAGACCAAGCACACGCTATCTTACAATATGGTGCTGGAGGGGTTACCTAGGATCCCCTTTGTCAAGCTTCTCATGTAACATTTTTTATGTTACCCTTTCCTCACTGAATGCTGGTGGCAGTGGTTTCATGGCTGCGTTCGCAGCTGCAGTAAAGCACCTAAGGGTGCCATTTTTTGTCAAAATGGCCACGGTCTCCTTTTTTCGCCATTTCTTTGTGGAAAGGTCCTTCTTGAGATTTACTGTGCGTGCCAAACCAGGTTTGGTCCCATTGTTTGCTTTGCCTTTGGCGGGGATTCACGAGTGAAGCCCGCCTCTGGCTCCAGGGTGTCTGGGGCAGGCAGAAAGTGTGGGAGGTGCCTGAAACTCCCTGTGCTTCGTCTCCTCGGAGACCCAAATGCACTCTGTGGTGATTGGCCGGCTGACTGTCCGGCAAGGACAGCCACCCTGCTCGGTGACTGCCAGCTGGGCTGGAATGAATGGGAGAGAACTGAATAAAAGGCGAGGCTTTTGGCTTGGAAGGCAGAGCCGACCACTGGACAAAGGAACCGAAGAAGAACTGGAAGAGGATGCCTGCTGCAACTCCTGGACCGTTGGTTTGCCCGGTGAAGCCCTGCTGCTGTGCTGAAACTCCGAATTCGTATCGACAGAGAAGCCCCTGCAAGGACTTCTTCTCCCCTTATGTTGGTGGGAGCAATCATCTCCAAAGTAAGTCACCTGGATATCCATCTCGGAGCTGGTTGAATTTCCACAGAGTTGCTGCTGGAAACCGTATAGCCAGGGAGAGGAACACCAGATTGTGTGTTAGGCAGAATTGCATGCAGTACCCTCTGGGACCACCACATACAATTGGGACTACAGGTGTAAGCAAAACCAACCTTCGGTATAAGTCTGTACTACACAGTTTTTGGTAGCGAGCTGAGCAGCCAGGCTTATCTCAAGAGGGAATGTGAGCAGTAAAAGGATTGTTACATAGAGGTCTTACAATCACAGTGGTTCAAGTAGACACTTACACCCAAGGTTTCTTGGTAAAACACTTTTTATTAGTCATTTAGAAAACATTCACTAGAAGGAGGCAACTTAATATTATACACACACACTTCAATACCAAACCAATAAGTTTCTGAGTAAATTAGGCTCCCCTGAAATAGGAGCAAAATGGCATTTCAGTCACTTTAAATAGGAGTATAATGGCACAAGTTAATAAAATAGATCACAAATACTTTCTTAGGCAGTGCAAATAGTTTCAGTTCACTAGCGGACTCGATTCAGTTCAATAGGCCTCTGCCAAAGTCAATGGACAAAGTCGATGCACCGGGCAAACCAACGGTCCAGGAGTTGCAGCAGCCGTCCTCTTCCAGCTCGTCTTCGGTTCTTTTGTTCCAGTGGTCGATTCTGCTTTCCAAGTCAAGACTCTCCTTTTAAACAGTTTTAACCCTTTCATTCCAGCCTAGCTGGCACTCTCCCAGCAGGGTGGCTGTCTATGCCGGACAGTCAGCCAGCCAATCACGCCAGAGTGCATTTGGGTCTCCTAGGAGACTAAGCACAGGGAGTATTCGGGCACCTCCCTCACTTCCTGCCCACCCAGACAATCCAGCGCCAGAGGCGGTCTTCAGTCCTGAAGCCCACCAAAGGCGTAAGAACAAAGGGACCATACCTGGTTTGGCGCAGATACTAACGCTAGAAGGACCTTTCCAAAAAGAAACCACGAAAAAAGAAGACCGGGACCTGTTTAAACAAAGGGGCTTAAGGCGCCATCTTGAAAAACATTGTTCGCGGTTGGGAAAAATAATGGTAGTTCGTTTTAAAACCACTGCCACCATCTTGATTCATGCAGGGATGTCTCCTCATCCTATAACCAGACACAAATCTAAGTAATGCAAGAAAGTATTAAAAGTATGGTTACAAAGGTAGCGAGCATCCTTAATGAAACATGATGCTCCTAGCAGCTGTACTTATTTCAACTTCAGTGAACTAAACAGCAATTAGTTGTCACTTACGCTGCCAAACTTCCCCCAAACCCTGGTTCCCATTTAGACAGTATTAGAAATGTACACAACAGAGGACATAACACTGGACGTGCAGTCCCCCAGGGACTGCATATTGGGCTCATACCCGCGAGGCAAAAAGAACAAGCCCCTTAACCGACTCAAGGATTTAATGTACATCCTGGCAAAAAGACGTATCGCCATGGCCTGGAAGAGCCCCAGAGCCCCTAGACTCATAACATGGTGGGAAGACCTCCGTAGATGGACTGTGGCCGAAACCGGGGCCTGGGAGCTGGCGCATCGACAACAAAAAATTGGCGACTCTGAGCCCTTTTACAATGGATAGCCCTCACAGCAGCTCTGTTCCGCCCTAAAGAGGACAGCTCCTCAGGCAAGGACCTGGACAGCCCAGGCTCACCTTAGCGCAAACAGTAGAGAGCCCAACGTCCCGGTCTGGGTTTGCATCGGGGGGGAGGGAAGGGGGGGAGTTACTATTGACACATAACTGATTACTATGTTGATGATGCTTTGTATTGTATTTTGAAAACAATAAAAATATTTTAAAAAAAAAAAAAATGTACACAACACACTTCCCAACTGAAATGTTAAGAGCCAGATGAACATGAAAAACAGAACGTTCGGAGGGGCCACCAGGGGGCGCGCAGGCAATGGCTGCCTGATTGTGCCGCTCCCGCCGTAGCTGGGCTGTAGCAGGGGATTGAGCCCCCCCCCCCGAAACCCCCCAGGTGGACGAAGTAGGACGGGAGGGGCGCGAGGAACCCCCCAGGCACCCAACGAGTGAAGGAGCGATGCTCGGGGCCCCCGGGACCAGCGAGAACGAGACCCGTGGTGTCTGGCGGGGACGAGGCCGCTCCAGGCCTCGGCGACCGCGGCGCCGAAGAAGCGTGGAGGAGCTCCAGGGAAGCCGCACGCACGCGGAGGGGGCGCCCTCCTCTCCCGCCTTCCTCGACGGATCCCTCAACCCGATCGAACACCTGGTCCGGGACGGATCGTGGGGGTCAGAGCGATCAGCACCACGGACCCGCGCCCCTCCCCCCCTCCCCCGTCGATGGACAGAAATCAGCGCTGGGAAGACCCGCGCTGGTGACCCCCCTGGAGAGGAGCGGGAACCCCAGAACACCAGGGGGGCCACCCCCAGCAGGACAGCGGGCCCCACGCCAATACATGAAGGGCCCAGACGAGATTCCACTGGTCGGCCGCATGCCGTGAAGAAGCAAGGCCTGGAGCGGGAAGATCCACCGGGGTCGGGCAAGTGTGGTGCTCCGCCCGTGTTGAGCCCGGGGCCCCGCCGCCCCCACGAGGAGAGTCTTGGCAGCGACGCACGGTCCCCGGGAGCAGGGCCCTCGCCAGACCTTGGTGGGGCGTTTGCCCGCCCGGGGACGACAGCGTTCCCCCCCCACACTTGGGGACGGAGGTGTGGTGATTTGAGGGGGGCGGCCTATGTATCCTGGCCCATAAAGACCAGCGGCAGCCTAAGCGGACTGCGGCCCCTTCGGCCCGGGTGTGTGGCCCCCGCCTGGGGACGGTGGGGCGTGTGCCCACCCGGCGTAGACCCGTTGCAGCAGCACGCGACGGTGGGGGAGGGGCACGCCTCGCCCGGGGGCTCCCTCCCCTCCCGCCATCACGTCCCCGATTTGAGAGCCCCAGGAGGGGGATCACTGGCTAACCCAAGGGGGGAAGCCCGATGGACTGGCGGCAAACCCTACAGGAATTCCGATTTCAGGAGATGGCGTCCAGCAAGAGAAGCCCAAGCCCCCCCAAGGGACTTGCACAGTCGGAGACCCCAGGTCCCCCCACGTCCCCCATGGAAAGAGGCTTTGCCTCCATATTACAGGAGATCAGGGACATGCGATCTGACATTGAACAGAAATTCGAAAAAATAGATCAAAGAGTGGACAAGGTCGAAGACAGACTGTTGCAGGTTGAGGCCAACCAGACATCATCGACGTCCCTTGAGATAGACCTAGGACTGAGGATAGCGGCCCTGGAGAAAAGAGAGGAGGAAAGGTCCAGGCAGATGGACGACTTCGAAAATGGGGAGAGGAGGAAAAATCTCAGAATTTTCGGGGTACCGGAACAGGACGGGGAAACGGAGAGAGACATTACCCGCACGGTGAGAGACATCATCACCCTCCTCTTTGCCGAAGAGATGTCCACGGAACCCACGTTCGATAGAGTGCACAGGGCTGGGGGGAGAGCAGGGGGCCCCCATTCTATCCTGGTCCGGTTCCACTACTACTCCAAAAAAACTACGGTGTTGGAGGAAGCCAGGAAGGCTCGGGAGATCACTTACAACAACGCTCAGATTTCAATCTACCAAGATCTCTCAGCCTACACCCTGGTCTAACGCAGGATGTGTCGCCCACTAACACTCCTGCTGAAAGAAAAGGGGGTCCGCTACCGCTGGGGCTACCCCTTCTCTCTGACCTTGGAGTACATGGGCCAGCGGTCAACCCTGACCACGGAGGATGACATACGAATGGCCATCCAGGACTACGTTGTGGATTCGGATCCCAGGAGGGCCCCGTCGGGGCCGGGGAGGGAAATCCCGGGGAGCCCGGGCTCGTCAAAGGGCAGGAGACTCAGAACTGGAGCAAGGAAATATAGGAAAATGAATACCCCATCGCCAGTCAAGGAGGGGGAGCGGAACGATCCCGAGGATTGAGACCTGGGGAAACCCACCAAGTCATGTGGGATACTAAGAAAAGCCAGCGGATTCACCATTAACAGCGTCCCTACGAACAGCAAGTATGGGGGAGCCATGAGGGGGACGGCACAGCTAGGAGGGATGGGGGGCTCACAGAAACACGCTTTCCACAGAATGCCCGGCTGCAGCGGGTAAGCTGGTGGTTCGGCCAGTAGCCAGGGATGGCAGAACTATTTGGCCGGACGCCAGGGAAGGGGGAGGGGGGACACGAAGTTGGGGTTATTCGGTTACGGTTCAGGGAAGGGGGGCAGTTGGGGTTTTGTTCTTGGCCCACCTGGAGGGAAGGGGAGGGGGGAGTCGGGGGACAAAAAGTCGAACCAAGGGAGCACGTCAGGAAGAGCATGTCGAGTACGTTGACCGAGAGAAAGGAAGTCTTAGACTATGGCTGACAGTCTGCCCCCCCTGGGTGTGGGCTCCCTAAATGTACGGGGCTTAAATACCCCCACGAAGAGGTCCCTGGTCTGCAGGGAATTTAGAAGGGCCAACCTCGACTTCCTCTTTGTGCAAGAGACTCATTGGCCGCGGGGTAACGAGCCCCAAAATGCGGGGAGGAGGAATAGGGGAGGTCTTCAGTGCCTCCCATAAAGGCAAAAAGAGAGGGGTTGCCATCTTAGTATCGAGGAATACAGGCTTCGAGAACGAGGCCACGTTGAAAGACACAGAGGGCCGCTACCTGATGTTACGGGGGTCCCTTCAGGGGGCCCCACTCACCCTAGCTGTAATCTATGCCCGAAACGAAGGCCAGACCCTATTTTGGGAAAAGGTAGGGGACAAACTCAAGCGCTTTGTCCATGGTTCGGTGGTGGTGTGGGGGGGACTTCAACATGGTCCTGGACCCTACCCGGGACAGACAACACACAGGCCCGCAGCCCTCCAGGGCATCAGACGAGACCATGGCGCGTAACTTCCAAGGGGTTAATCAAGACTTGGGACTGATGGACACGATCCCGATCCCCAGAACGAACACCCCCCCTTCACATACTACTCAGCCACCCACGCATCGTTCTCCAGGATAGATTATATCTTGGTGGACGAGATCCTGCACCCATTCACCTCAGGCCATAGGGTTGACCCCATTCCCTGGTCCGACCACGATCTGGTCCGAATCACAATAGCAAGGGGAGGTTTAAGCGAACGCAGGGGGAGGTGGAAGTGCAACGACTCCCTGTTAAAGGACGAGGTACTAGCCCAGGATGTTCTCGAGGCCATCACGGATTTCTCTGACCTTAACGATAATGGGGAGGTAGGTGTATATACCCTATGGGATGCCTTTAAGGCCACTCTACGAGGAGTCCTGATCAAAATGGGTGCCCAGAAAAAGAGGGAAAGGGAGGCCCAGGAAAGACTACTGAGGGAGAAAATAGCCCAACTTCAACCGGGGGGGCTCCTCACAGTCCCCTTGGACCGAGGCCAGGTGACCGCCCTGGAGGACTGTAGACTCCAGCTGAGGGACCTCCTCCTCCACCAGACAGAGAGAAACCTCCAATTGGTCAAACAAAAGTATTATGAAAAAGGGGACAAGGCCGACAGGATTTTAGCTTGGAAGCTGAGGGAGGTACAGATAGGCAGATTAGTGAAAGCAGTCAGAAGCGAGGGGGGGGAGATAGGTTACGACACAACCCACATTCCGCCAATACTACAAGAAATTATACTCGTCCGAATTTAACGGGAGGGAGGCGGAGATTGAGAGGTTTTTGAACTCAATACAGATCCCGGCCCTATCAAGGGAGACGGCGGAGGGGTTGGAGGGCCCGGTGACGGAGGAGGAGGTGGAGCGCGCGATCAGAGGGATGAAAGGGGGTACTTCCCCCGGCGAGGACGGCTACTCGGTCTATTTTTACAAAAGGTTCTGCTCAACCCTATCCCCCTACTTGGTTAGGGTATTCAATGCAGTGCTGGAAGGGGGACCCCTCCCGGACTCCATGATGGAGGCGATAATAGTGGTGCTCCCCAATGACGGCAGGGACCCCTCGGAGTGCTCCTCCTACCGCCCAATTTCCTTGCTGAACACCGATGTAAAGATCCTGGCTAAGGTGATCGGGGGGCGTATGGAGGGGGTCCTTCCGAAGCTGGTCCACGGAGACCAGGTGGGGTTCATTAGGGCGAGACAGGGCTCTGACAATATCCGAAAAACTATAGACCTGTTCCACTACGCCCAGGCGTCGGACCTTGACGCGTGCGTCTTATCACTCGACTCAGAAAAGGCATTCGACAGGGTGGAGTGGAGATTCATGGAACTCACCCTCCAGAAAATGGGCTTCGGGGCACACATCATGGGCTGGGTGGCGGCGCTATATAGGGCTCCAAAGGCCAGGGTTCAGGTGAATGGCAGGCTGTCGGAGCATTTCCCCGTCTCGCGGGGAACGCGTCAGGGCTGCCCGCTCTCCCCCCTCATCTATGTCCTCACCATGGAACCCCTGGACATAGCGGTCAGAGCACACCCAGACATCAGGGGGATCCAGAGAGGCAAAGTAGAATTTAAACTCTCCCTGTTCGCCGATGACATCCTGGCCTACCTGGTGGACCCGGGATCCTCGCTCCCCCCCCTCATGTCCCTGATGGCTGCATATGGTCGCCTCTCGGGGCTCAAGATCAATGCCTATAAATCAGTCCTGCTCCCCATGAGAACAAGGGACCCGACCCTGGACCCCCTGTCCAGCCTGGGAGGGATAAAAGTGGGTAGGTCTTCCATCCGATACCTGGGCGTCCTCCTCACCCGGGACCTCTCCAGCCTCGCCCCAGCTAACTATGACCCCGTAATGGCAAGGGTCACTGCGGATCTGAGGAGATGGGGGTCAATGATCCTGTCCTGGTACGGCCGTATGACGGCTGTGAAGATGAACATACTCCCGCGCTTACTATATCTCTTCACTGCCCTCCCAACCAGTGTTCCCGACCAAACTTTCAGGGTCCTTCAGAATGCGGTGCGTGAGTTCATATGGCATGGTAGGACCCCGAGGACAGCGAAAGCAATCCTGACCCTTCCGAGGGAGGAGGGAGGGTTCGGGCTACCAGACTTCCAATTCTACTTTCGCGCTGCCCAGTTGCGCGTACTTCTCGAACACATGAAGGAGGGGATGGGTACATACTGGACGTACTTTGAGTGGGTGGGCGTCCATGTCCTCCAAGTCAGAGACCTCCTGTGGGCCCCAAGCAAATTCATTCCGAATAGACTAAAATCACACCCAACGTTGGGAGTCCTCTGGGCGATCTGGCGGGAAAGCCCCCAGACAGCGCATCTAACGTCATGGCCGTCACCGATGTCATCGCTCTGGGGTCACCCCCTTAGACTGGGAAGCAGGGGGTTTCACAACGCTCAATCCTGGTCCGACTCGGGGATGGAATGGGCGGGGCAAATGTTCAAGGAGGGGGAATTCCGCCCCAATGAGGAAATTAGAGAAGCCCTGGGGCAGGGGACCCTCTCCATTTTCGAATATCTCCGCCTGAAGGGGATCTTGTGCGACCAATCCTGGGGTCAGAACTTGAAAAGACAATTGACCCCCTTCGAAAAATTCGTGGACACAGCGACCTCCAGGAAGGGGGCGGTATCGGGGATGTATAGAATATTTAACACTGTCAACCTAGGGGAGAGGAGGAGGTTCCGCACCTACTGGAACGATTTGGCGGGGGAGGAGATCTCTGAGGACGCCTGGGCAAGGATATTTAAGATAGCTTTCCATGGGAATTTATTCACAGCGGACATGGAACATAATTTCAAGATCCTGCAGAGATGGCACAGGGATCCTGCGAAGTTGGCGAAAATGTTCACGGGAGTGTCCCCCGCATGTCCAAGGGGGATCAGGTTGGCACAAGAGGTCACATGTGGTGGCACTGCCCAAAAGTCCAGACATATTGGGCAGAGGTACGGGGCTGGATCGCCAAAATCACTGAGGGAACTGCTCCCCCAGAACCCCCTAACAATGTTGCTGGGCCTCCCCCCAGATGACACAGACATATCCAGATACCCAAGGATGTGGGAAACCATGTTGAGGGCGGGGAGGGTGGCCCTGGCACAAAAATGGAAGAGCCTGGATACCCCATCGAAGGAGGTCTGGTTGAAAAAGGTCAAGAACATGTTTCTGATGGACAAATTGACGGCAATGATGAATAACAAGTTGGGCACATTCCAAGCGAACTGGTTCGGGGTACAGCAGACCTGGGGATGGGACGTTCATTGACCCACGAGGAGGAAAGAAGGAGGGATCGGGCGCCCACAGCCCAGGGTTTGGTGGACGATGTGCTGCCACAAACATAGTCAACGTACAACTTTTGTCTCGTGCTCCGGACAAATAGCAGCGTCTCCCCAAACAAGGAGACCCATCTGGGTCAAAGTTTCAGGGGGGGGGGGGGTCTGTTCGGGGAGGGAGAGGGGAGGAGGGAGGGTTGTTGGGCCAGTTATTTGTATATCTTTTTGAATTTGTCTTGAGCCCGTTTGTTGTATTATAAAAAATGCTAATAAAACAAAGTTTAAAAAAAAAAAAAACAGAACGTTCTAAATGTCCCTGAATGTACGTTTGTGAAATAGCAATGCCCTAAACAAAAGGCCACTTCACGTTCTAATCTTCACGTCTGCAGATCAAACTTTCTTACTCTCTAACCGGCACAGTAGGAAAGTTAGTACATTTGTAACTCTCTTACTGAATCTTAACTCTATTTGTGACATTGATCACCTAACCATTTGGCTTTAATTTACTTCTCTCGAATTCGTTTCTACCTCTTTCCTCGACACACACTTTATTCATG
This sequence comes from Ambystoma mexicanum, assembly GCF_040938575.1. Lineage (NCBI taxonomy): Eukaryota > Metazoa > Chordata > Amphibia > Caudata > Ambystomatidae > Ambystoma > Ambystoma mexicanum. The sequence goes on from NC_090923.1 coordinate 1,422,055,495, forward strand.
CCCCATTTCTACCTTTCGCATTCTCACCCGAGTTTCTCCCACTGCTGAACTCTGTCCATCTGTACCACACTTTTATCTACTTTTCTAATTCACATCTCCCCACCTACCCCTTACCTAAAACACTACTTCGTCCATCCATTCCCCTCTCTCCCAAGTTCCTGCTCACCTCGATCCCTGCTTCTCTCATTGCCATATCCATCACCCTCTCTCCCAGTCCTGACTCTCCATCCCTGCTCGCCTATATCTTTGCCTCTTATCAGCACACAGATGTCATTATTAACCTCCTCTCCCCCGAATGAATTGTTGGGAATGCTCTCAAGAACTTAAGGTGTTAGCTGCATTTTAGACATTCTGACTTAAGAATCAGCCTGGAAAAAAGATGATTCTCTGCATTCAAGAAACAGCAGTGCAATTTCCCAGCCAGAGTGCCTTCAATAAGACACGCCAACCTAATTTAACACACCCAAGTGAAAGCTAAAACATGAGCAGTGCTTTCATTTTTGTAAAGAAAAACGGTCACTCATGCTAAAACGGTTTCAGTTCAAACAACTCTACAATGCTTACCTTCTAAAGGCAACCTTGTTATCTAAATATTGCAAAATAAACTACATTTAATTTGCGAACCCGTTTTGTGTACTTTACTTAAAGTTAAATGAACATGTTTTACTTCCCCACCACAACAAAAAAACCTTTATTACCACTACTACTATGTAGTAAAAGCCTTACAGACATTGTGTGGGGTCATTCTAGCTTTCGATAATGACCCGTCTCCAACTTATGGACCTCTGCTTCACCTCGGGGCCATAACATGGGGTTGGTGGGGGGGCGTCATCCCGTGATGATGACGCCTCCCTCAGTCTATAAGGCTGCTGTATCAATTTTTTATCCTTCCACCGCAATCTGATCCAGTCTGTCGCTTAACTTCACCTGTCCTTCTCGCCCCCTCTCCCTCCCTTACCCCTCTCTCTCTCTCTCCAATCGTTCTTCAACTAAGTTTTTAATTCTCCTCTTAATTTTCACCTTTTGTCCCCTCTTTTCCCTTTTAAAGACTATGAGCTAGTCCGAAATCAATGTGTTTAGTCCTCGCTGTCAAGATGTGGTCAGCCTGCAAACAACCGGTTTCTTTGGTCTAGTGTTAGGGGCAGGTTGACCCACCCCTGTTATTCTAGCCATGTGAAAGGACTATAGCATCTAGATCCACGCTGTAGGATTAGTCGTTACTCTACCATGGGCTACACATTAAACCAATCTAACAGTGATTTCAGAAATGTAAATGAACTGGTTCTCTTTGCTTTGGAACGGCATCATTCAAGAGCAGTTGCAGAATTATGTTCCTATCATTCGGTGTTAGGCAATGTGTGGCAATCATTAATTTATCCCCTTCCTTTTTCTTTGTAATCTTCAGAGAGAGAGAGATAATCTTCAGAGAGAGAGAGAGAGAGAGAGATAATCTTCAGAGAGAGAGAGAGATAATCTTGAGAGGGAGAGAGATAATCTTGAGAGGGAGAGAGATAATCTTGAGAGGGAGAGAGATAATCTTGAGAGGGAGAGAGATAATCTTGAGAGGGAGAGAGATAATCTTGAGAGGGAGAGATAATCTTGAGAGAGAGATAATCTTGAGAGAGAGAGAGAGAGAGAGAGAGAGAGAGAGAGAGAGAGAGAGAGAGAGAGAGAGAATCTTGAGAGAGAGAGAATCTTGAGAGAGAGAGAGAGAGACTCTTGAGAGAGAGAGAAAAAAACAGAGAAACAGGAGAGTCTCATTGGTGATTTCTAAACCGATAACTGAGAACTAACTTGTTTAAAATGCTTAGTTGCTTATGACCCTTAGGAATGCTTATTGTTGCTCTTTTCTCTGAAAACTGATAGTTGTACATTAGTGCTGTCTGGGACCCTGTCGGAATGTTTGGAATCCACTCTATAATGGGTGTTATTGACTGCAACCAGAGTTTCTTATTGGCGGAGAGGTCAATAATGAAGACTGGGTGCTAATGTGACATGAACCTTGTCACTTGGCAGTAACCGCCTGCCGACAAGTTAAAGGACCCACCAAAGTGAGTAGGTTTCATGCGCTCTTGGTGACAGGTAGGTTTGTCCCGGCCTCGAGGTTCCTATGAGCACTAGTAAGTAAATGCAGATGCTAATGCGTTTAATAAATCCTTCGATGAAATGACACTTGTGGTCAATCATCCATTCACAAAGGCAATTGTACCCAAACAAAATTGCCCACTATGTCAATTAGGAAAGGGTGTTCTGAAATGAGCTCCCTTTCTAGCAGTCATTCCAGACAATCAAAACAGCAGTGATGGAAGAATGGGCAAGTGGCAGGGTTGTGTGGTGGTTGGGGGGGTACAGGGCAATTTGGGGGGACAGTGAGGGCGGTGAGTGGGAGACATGTACGTTTTTTTTCAAGGTTTTTCTAAATGAGTCTGCTTACTCAAATCTGAGATCTTATTTACCCTAAATTAAGATTTATTAAATCACCTGCTGGGGGTATTCACAAGGACATTTCCTTCATCTTAATTAAACTAGGGTGGTTACGAAGGAATTTATTGAGCCTTGGAGTTGGTGAAAATCTTGTAAATGCGGTTGCCTGCTCGCGTCTTTCTGAAGCAGGCTGTTCCCTCCTTAAATCTTGTAGAAATGTGCTAAACATTAGCGCTTCATCAAATTAAGAAGAGATGGTCCAAACGAGGTGATTGGCTCAACAAATCTCGTAGAACTATTTAAAGGGAGGTCATGGGTCAGGGCTCCTTAAAGCTGGTGATTAAGCTGGTAAGGGAGTCCCATTTTCTCTGCCATAATTCTTCTAAGAATCATGACTTGCACCTGTTTAAATCTGTTGATTGTATCGTGCAACATTTAAATTGTTCAGAATTCCTTATAAAATGAGTAAAGTATCTAATGTCTTTGCATAACCAGGTTCTGCAACTGAACAAAAGGATGGAGCAAGTTTGCTTGAATTTCAAGATACACCTAATGGGGGAATATCTGAGATAAGCAGCACAAGTAAGTAAAGGCGGAAAGACTATTTTCCATAGGAATATCGAACATAAATGCTTTCTATCTCAGGAAAACCATGCAGATCTCCATGATAATAGAGCAAAAAAAGAATTACATTTTTCTGAGCAGGAAACAACGGTCTGGCAATTCCAGTAAGAAAGTTGATTAAACTAAATGGTGGTGACAAATCTCTAGCTCTCATTGGAATCATTATACTGTATTACACTCTGCCAAAAAGGCCTAAGCACCAAATGTGCCCAGTACCTCAGTAGATGGGCTATAGGAGCCAACACATTGTTACATAAAGCAAAATCAACATGAGGTATCTGTTCAGTCCCAAAAGGAATTGCTGCCAGTTTCATGTCATGATGCTGCTCATTTAACAGTTTTTCCACATTGCCGCCTTGTTGTGGCTGGGGCACTATATATTTGTACCGGCATGCATACAACCGCACAGGATAGCAGAGGTAGCACTTCACAATCAGTGAGCCGCGGGGGGGGGGGGGGTGTTCACTGTGTATAAAAGCATGCAATGATTGAAGTGGGCCCCCTGAGGGAGTACATAGTCCATGCAGTGACCAGAACATGTGTGGACTATGGAGGAGCCCACCGTTCGTGGGGGGGGTACACGACTGAAGGTGTTGCACATGACATGGGGCCACTCGGCAGCTATGAGAGCTGGTGATGCTGATTCTGCAGTGATTATGTTGAGCAGCTCAAAGGAAGAACACAGTTAAGATATTAATACTATAGTCCATGCCCATATAGTTTATTTCATTGCCTGGCGTTAATGTTTTTCTGCTTTGGATAATGGGGAAACCTACACTAATCAGTTGCTTTAACGATTATTTATTAAGGATCAGGATGTCTGTTTTCCTCCCAACTGCTGTTAGCGACAACATAGGAAGTAAATGGAGTGAAGTGTTAACATTATCTATTATTTAACGGCTCACAGTGAAATATATTCCACGGAATTTTACCTTTTTACGTATAATCTCATTACTCAAGATAACATGGAGGCATCTCTTTTACAAGAAACGGCTATGCGAGAGGAAGATGTTCAAAAAAATAAAAATAGAAAAAAAATGTGGATTTGGAAATATCTACTGGTAAGTGGAGGAGTTTCATGTATACATTTTTTAGATGCGCAAAATACAATGTAGTGAGACACGAGCATGGTGGATGTGTTTGTGAACATAATGGATGCCACTGGGTACATACTGAGTCATATTTGTGTCAGGAGAGTAAACGGAGCACTTTTTTTTTTAAACAGTACTAGAATCCTAGATTGGCTTCTGTTGCAGACACTCATTCTCGCAGGTCATTTCAACCTCACACTCAGGTCTGCACTAGGTGGTAGACCAGTAATAATAGTCTTGGAATGTGCGTAGCAATTATCTTGATCTTTTACACACCTATGAATGGTACAAGACCTTCAATAAAAGACTGTGTTAGAATAAAGGTACTGATCACATCCTTGATGCATTTATCAAGAATTTTACTAGGAATGTTATTTGAATCACAAAAGGGAAGCTTGATGGATAGTGTGTCCAGCAAAAGACATCCTTTGCAATTTATTGTCTTTCATTACATGATTTCAATACGGTTATAAGGTCTTATAGACCACAGAGCAGGACCCATGTTTCTAGAATAAGTCAAGCCACAATAAATCTAGTGTAAGGTGCCCAGTGGACATTATCACATTCCACTCCCTCTGTGCTTTTCACACAGTTCACATGCCTTTAAATTTAGGACCATTCATTTAACTATTTGTGAAAAAAAAATAAGGTTGGTCTAACCAATGGCAAAATGGCTAGAAAATAGGATGAGGTGGGGTGGTGGTTCACTGCCCCCAGACACCTAGCTCTTTAAATTGGTGATCAGTCCTCCTTGAATGTGACAGGTAGATACCCAAGAATACAGGGTTTGGGTTTAAGGATGAGGAGCTTGAAATACAGGTATGTTGTATGCTGATTATTTTCTTTATTACATTTGTATAGCGCACAGCATCCCTTAGGCACTGTTACTTGAGGGGAGCTTAGTTACAGGGAGAGGGCACATGGGGAGAAGCAGTTGTACATTGAGCAACTAGAGCAAGTATACATATGAACATAGGTGAGTAACATCTATGTGGGATCACGTTTATGTGGTGAGCAGGTAGATTATGGCTTTAGATAGTGGCGCGTTTCAGGTGAAGAGCACGGTTTTCATGGTTTTGTGAAAAGTCACGAGGAGGGCTTGCCTCGTATAGAGGGAGGTAGGGCATTCCAATGTGATGGTGCTAGGTAGGGGAAGCTGGAGCCACTTGCTCTAATTCTTACCATCGGCACACAGAGCATGTTGGCGTAGGGTGTCCTAATTGGTCTTGTGGAGGAACAGGGGTGAATCCTTTGTGAGAGGTATTCGGGTGCAGAGTGGTAGATGCACTTGTGGGTCAGTGTTAGGGTTTTGAATCAGATTCTCTCTTTTATTGGAAGCCAGTGGGCTGCTCTCCTGGCAGCAGTAATGTGCTCTCTTTTCGCAATGCCTTGAGCTGCGCGGAGTGCGTTGTTCTGGATGACTTGTAGTCTGTCCAGGTTTTTGGTGGAGGTTCCCAGGAAGAGGACGTTGCAGTAGTCTAGTCTTGAGCCTGTGATGGCTCTGGCTATGTTGGTGCAGTTCTCTTTGGAGAGGAATGGCCTAGCTGCGTTGATTAGTTTGGCGTGGTATGCTGCCGAAGAAGCGATAGCACTAACTTGTTTACTCATGGATAGATTGGAGTCTAAATAGACTCCAAGGGTTTTGACTGAGTCTGATACAGGAATTTTGATGGAGTCAATAGTGAAGTGGCTAAATTGTGAGTCGAGATTTTTTAAGTTGGGCGAACCTACCAGGAGGAGTTCTGTCTTGTAAGAGTTGAGGCACAGTCCGCCTGCTGCCATCCAGGCCTAATTGGTGTTGTAAATGTCGTTGAGCATAGCAGAGTCCTTGTCATAGTTGCCTCTGAGGCTGAGGAGGATCTGGGTATCGTCGGCGTAGTATGTGCCCATAGCGTTGAGGATGAGGAAGAGTGGGCGAGTAAAGATGTTGTAGAGGGTGGGGGGAGAGGCAGGAGCCTTGAGGAACTCCACAGAGCATGATGGTGGGTGAGGCGGAGGCCAGGTCAGAAAATACTTTCATGGTTCTGTCTTGTAGGAAGGAGGTGATCCAGGTCGTGGTGTCGAGGGAGAATCTGGCTATAGTGGAAAGGTGATGACATAGGACATGGTGGTCTACGAGGTCGAATGCTGCAGAGAGGTCGAGGAGCAGGAGTAGAGCTGGTTTGCCTAGGTCTCTGGCATTGTCCATTTGATTCTTTAGATCAAGTAATGCGGTTTCTGTCCCGTGCCTGGGGCGAAAACCAGATTGGCGTAGCCCTAGGAGCTTGTTTTCTTCAATGAAGTGCTGCACCTGCAGGTAGGCTCTTTGTCCAGTATCTTGAGCAGGAAGGGGACGGTGGTGATGGGCCTGTAATTATTGGGGGAGGAAGGGTCGAGAGAGTTTTTTTTTTTTTTCAAGAGGGGCGTACACAAGCTTCCTTGAGGCAGGAGGGGACTTTCCCAGTGGCAAATGAGGCATTGACGAAAACAGTCAGGAATGGTCCGAGGGTCTCGGCACAGTCTTTAATAGAGGCAGAGCAGGAGTCACCCTTACAGTTGGATGGTTTTAGGGTCCTCATGAGGTTGATCATGTCCTGTTCCTGTATGGCTTTCAATGAAAAGACAGGGGTAAGGTCAAGGGAGGTGGGCGGGGGGTGTTGAGCAGGTACTTAGTGGACTGATATTGATATTGATATTTTATTTCTATCGCGCTCGTACACAAGTGTTTCAGAGCGCGAGACTAGATTTTGGTTTGGAGTGTGCTAAATTTGTTGCACACCATGTCTCATCTTTGGTGAGGTTTAGGGGGGGCGGGTGTAGGGGTCTCTAGTTCTCTGATGATGGAGAAGATTTATTTGGTATTGGAGTTGGCATCAGTGATTCTTCATTGGAAGGATTTAGCTTTGGTGAGGATGATGGCCTTCTTGTACTCTTTGGAGCATGCTTTGAAGGTGAGTTTGTCTTTATCTGAGTGGGAGGTTTGCCACTGGGTGAGGGCTGTCTGTTTTTCAGTGCGGAGTATGAGTAGGTCTGGGGTGAAGCAACAATTGGAGTGAGTTATGGGTTTTTGTTTATGGGGTTTGAGCGGGGCTATGGCGTTGACGGCTGATTTAATGTAGGCATCGTATGAGAGTGTGAGAGTTTCTGGATCCGTGCAGAAGGGTGGTCTGAAGGCTGGGCCTTGGAGGAAGTGTAATAATCTCCCTTTGGTTAGCTGGCGGGAGCTTCTTGCGAGGGCAGGTGTAAAGGGTTGAGGAGATGGTGTAGAGTTCGTTATGGGTATGGTGAAAGAGATGATGTCGGGGTCAGACCATGTGGTGGGGGTATTACCCGTGATTGTGATAGGGCAGTTATGTTGGGCGATCCAGTCCAGGGTTCTCCCTAGAGAGTGGGTGGGGTCGGAGATGGTGTTTTTGAATCCTAGAGTCTTAAGGGCTGAGTTGAGGGATTTAGCAGCTGGATTCTTAGTGTCATGGAGGCCTAGGTTTACATCAACGAGAAGGATAGCTTTGGAAGGTTTCTTGAGATTGTCTGAGAGGAGATGAGTGAATGCGGACTGGAAGTCGCCTAGGGGAACTGGGGGGGCGGTAGACGAGGTGTATGGCAATGGTGTATTTATTTTATTCATTTGTTACACGCCCCAGGCCCTGGGGTATCACGGCATGGTTACAGACAGCATTGATAATTATAATACAATTGTACAGATATGCATAACGTTATTACAGCGAGAAGAAAAAATATAGGTAGCTCAGAAACATAATTTACATGTGGGTCTATTGTACTAGGCTCCAGTATTGGTTGAACAACTATGTTTTTAGCAGTTTTTTAAAGCCAGGAAACAAGGTTTCTTTTTTTATGATGGGGAAGGGAGTTCCAGTGATTAGGTGCTAAGACTTGAAAACTGCTACCCCCTGCTCTGGAGTTTTTATACCAGGGAGTGACTAGTAGTAAATTGTTGTTGGATCTTGGAGTTCTGGTATATTCTTTTTTCTGAAGGACCTGGTTGAGGTAGATCAGGGCTTTTTTGGCAAAGCATTTGTATGTGATACAGAGTGTTTTGAAGAGAATTCTTGCTTTGATAGGTAGCCAGTGGGCTTCCTTCCTTGTCTTGGTGATATGTTCAAACTTTTTTTTATCCCTAGTGCTGCTCTTAACGCCCTGTTTTGAATCAATTGTAGTTTACTGATGTTGGTGTTCGATATTCCTAGCATTAAGACATTGCAATAATCTAACTTGGACAACACTAGTGCCCTAGCCAGGGTGGAACAGTTTGTCGGGGTCAGAAATTGTCTGCTTGTTGCGATGAGTTTAGAGGTGTAGGCTGAAGTGGAAGAGAGCGAGCTGATGTGTTTGGACATGGAACCATGGTGAGGTTAGCATCTAGGTATACTCCTAATGTTTTTACCTGCTTGAGAACTGAGATAGGAGTGCCATCGATATTGATCGAAGCGTAGTCTGAGTGGAGGGTAGCTAGTTTGGCGGTTGAGACCACGATGAAGACCGTCTTTTCATCGTTGAGACACAGACTATTTAGAGCCATCCAATTTTGAATAATGGCAAAAATTTAGTTTATGGTCAAGGTGTCTTGGTCATAGTTTCCTGAAATGGGTATGATGATCTGGGTGTCATCCGCAAAGTTAGTGTAGATGACACCCATATCGTCTAAAGCCGAAAAGAAGAGTTTGGTGCAGGCGTTGTAGAGCGTGGGGGAGAGACAAGATCCTTGAGGTACTCCAATTGGAACTGGTATAGTTCCAATTGGAGGCTTCCTTGCTTATGGCGGCTCTAGAGGTGCGTTCGGCAAGAAAGGATTTCACCCATAATGTGGCATCGTTGGAGAAGTGAAAGTCCTTGGCTAAAGAATTGCACAGTTTATCATGGATCACTAGGTCGAAAGCGGTGGATAGGACTAGCAACATGATGATGCAGAGTTTTCCAGAGTCTCTGATAGTATCCATTTGGATTTTGAGGTCCAAGAGGGCTGTTTCCGTACTACGATTGGGCCTGAAGCTTGATTGTCTAGTTCCATGTAAATGATTCTGTTCAAAATGTGCTTGTATTTGCATTTAGGCTATTTTGTCTATAAGTTTGAGTAGGAATGGGACCGTTGGTATTGGACGATAATTGGTAGGTATTGCTGGGTCCAAAGAGGTTTTTTTTTAAAAAAGTGGGGTGACCCAAGCTTCTTTGATACTGATTGGGACTGTGTTGGTGATGAAGGAGGAGTTAACTAAGTTAGTGATGATGGGGGTGAGGGAGGATGCGCATGCTTTAACTAGTTTGGCTGGGACATTATCCCCTTTACAGTTGAAAGCTTTGAGCTTGGAAATGGTGTCTAGTACTAGATCTTGGGAAAACGGTGAGTGTCACGGTTGGGATGGGATTTTCTAGTTCTCCAAGGATAGAGAACAGTTCTTTAGCATCTGATGCGGCATTGCTGATGTGTGTGTTGTAGGAGTTGGCTTTATGGGAAATAATGGCAGCTTTATATCTTTTGCTGGCTTCCTTGAAGGCTTTGGCAGAGTCTGGAGTGGGGTGTTTACTCTAAACGTGTTCAAGGTCACGTTTCGTTCTTCTTAGAGCAGCTAATTCTTCATCGAACCAGAAGTGGGATTTTTTGTAGGCACGTCTTGTTTTAGTGGTGATCGGTGCTCCTTCGTCAATGGTGAGAGAGAGAGGCATCTGTGGTAGTAGTCCGCTATGGTGCTCATGTATTATTTTTCTAATGGCTAGGCAGTCTTTCGCTATTAGCACTACACCTCCACCTCTGGATGGTCGATCTGGTCTAATGATGGCTTAGCCGGTGGGGGGAGGAGGAGTGCAAGAGAGTGCAGGGCCTGAAGCTTCATGTAGCCAAGTTTTGGTGACCATGAGGAGGTCAAGGTTGTGGGTGGAGATGAGGTCATGAATGTCTAGGGCATGAGCATTGATAGATCTGGCATTCATCATGGCACATTTGAGCTGCGGTTCAGTGGTGACTGAAGGATGGGGAATGGGTGGCGGGGTTGGAGATGGGGGCAGTGAGTTCATGTGTTGTTATAGCCTTGTCAGTACATATGTTCTTGGTAGCTACTGGGGTGGTGGGCACCAGGGATGTGGCATTCAACTCATTGCAATTGACATTAGTGGTAGAAGAATGTGGCATCACAGTTATTACAACAGGGGTCCCATTTTCGGGAGTGGTAGGCACCAGGGAGGTGACACTCCGCAAAAATATGTTAGGTATGGGTGGGTTAAAGTCACGTGTGAAACAGGTGGTAGTTGCTGCTTGGGGCATGATAGGTGGCTTGGGGAGGGGCAACTAAGTAGTGGGGACAGGGATCAGGAGGCTGCCTTGTAGGCAGGCGTTTCGATAAGTGGAGGGTGGCAGTGAGTCGTGAGTGGTTTGAATCATGCGGGCACGTTTCCTCGTTAGTCTAGCAGCCAAGCAAACATGTATATGGAGTGGATTTGTATCGAACTCCTTACCTTGAATGAGTTTGGAAGATCTGCGGCTGATGGTTGCATCCATATTGGGTGCGTCAGTCTCGGTTATGGCGCTCATGGAACAATATTAATAATATCTATCTGCTGGGGTAGATCGGGCATGGCGGGTGGCAGAGTTCTGTGCCCTTGTCAGTCCTGGACAGGCACGGACAGGAGTAGGCCTTACTCATGTGGGGCCGGCTTCTGCCTCCAGTCTCACTGGATTGGCTAAAAAGCCGCTCTAACAGTTGCTAGGCAACTAGAATAAACCATGCTGGCTCGTCAGGCGGCGGCCATTTTCCAAATGCTCACACAGAGTCAGAGCTCCACGCGGAATGAAATGGTGGCTGCATGATCAGGGGCAGGCACCTGGGGGCCAAATGCTGAGGCCAGATGCATCCAAGCGCTGGAGCCACGGCTCGTGTGGCATGCAGCTGGCGGGGACGTTGCACAGTGAGTCCTTCAGCTGGTCTCTCTCCTCCTCGGTGGCGCTGTCTCTGCAGCAGGGAGGGTCACGCACACGAATTTCCAGTTACTCTGAATGTTCGTAATCTGTTATAACCAGTTATCTGATTTACAAACTATCACACAAAGAGGGTGCATGTGGTTGTTGGGAGTATGTTAAATGGTAGCAGCAAATATTTGGAAATGCAAGTTTCATCGGACCAAGGAGATCTCTACATCCAATCTGAAAAGGGCCTGAAAACTAAAGAGGTATAGATGAGGAGGTCCCAAATGAATTTCAAATTACGGGATAAAATTCACATTGTCAAGATGTTCATTCTCAAAGTTTTTTTTAGAATTTTTTTTAGAAAGACCTTGTGAACATTTCTAGATTACTTTGTGTGGTGTTTATTTTTCGTTTTTTTCTGGCAACTAAATGGGCAGTGAGGGCAATATAGCTTCCCATATTTTCAGTTTAGGGCAACATCTTACTTTCGCAGCAACTGTCACACCGGTTGACAAAACCATCTGCCAAGGAAATAGAAATTTGAATGGAAGAGCGAAAGCTGCTCTAACGGTTTAACATGCTTAGTTTTCTGCAAAAGTTAAAAGGCAGTGTCGTTCTTCACATGATCAACACAATGGTTGGTGCATGAATGGAAACTCCAGCTTCTTTAGAGCAAAAAATGTTTGGTACATTGTCTGCTTTTCAAAATATCCCAGAACTCTGTGATGGGTAGGGCTTCCTCAGCCTTGTGTTCAGGGTATAAGAAAGACCTACCCAAAACTAGACAATCCACCTGACATTCCTAGTGGTAAACATGGGTGAGCATTCAAGACGACGCTTCCGAGGGGCGGGAGGTAATTCGGTTTAAGACCTAGGACATCAGTAAGGGAATGCCCACGCGATCTATTCTTGAAACATCTTCGCCTGCTGTGCAGGCATGTACAACTATACTACAGTTTAGCAGTGGTTAACTTTATGAAATAGTTGTACTGTATTTGCACATAAATATTTGCACATAAAATTTTAAAAAAAAGTTTACAATAAAATTGATTGCAAATGGTCCAAGAATCTGGACATATGATGCCAAAACCTCACAAACTGGTTTTACGTCAGCCATAGCTATTGGCCTTGTCAATGGTTGCTTAAACGCTTTGCTGAAGTTGCCTTACAAGCCCAGATGAAGGAGGTTCCATGCATCCACCACCCTTTCTATGAAGAACTTTATAATTTTACGAGTTCCACACCCTCTAACCGATCATATCCCATGCGCCCTTATTTTAGAAATAAACCTACAGAAATATTCTCCTACTCTTCTGTACTTATTTATTTTTCATTTTTGTTTCAGCATTTTACAGAAGCTTTACTTGCAAATAAAACCGTAAACAACAAAACGGGTACTGGTAATAGCTCCTCAAATACCCTCATACTTGTAGTAAACCCTTAAACCCGTGGAATTATCGCGAATAGCGAGCACTGAGCCCAGAATGCCAGCCTAAAAAAATCTTAGCCTATAACTAGGTCATCATAGGCTTTTGAAACGTAAGCAAATCCTGGCCGCATGATGTAGCGGAGAGATCATGCCAAAAGAATTTAGTGTGTGAGGACCAGCATAACCAGAGAACATCAACCAGTGCACCTAACGGCTTCTTGGCTCTCTCATAATACCTTAAATGGCAAATTAATTAGCCAGATAACTTGAGTTCCTTTGGTGCAATACCTTGATGTTCAGTTAAGTGACCTGTTTAGTCCATGTTTCAATGATTCCGAACGGAGGACATGTAATTGTGGCTTTTAACAATCCATAATAACTCTTCTAGAAATGCAACACAAGGATGTTGTCACAATGTCCACTCACTATGCCTGATAAAGATTCAAATTCAATGTGTTTTTCATTTTTTTTTCTTTGTTATTCTGGTAGGTAATCTCCGCAAGCATGAAGGCCAGAATCCTGAAAAGCATGCCGATACGCTGCAGTCAAAAACGCAAACATCAGCACTTGATCCTCCGCCGATAAACAAGCTCTTGTCCATAAAAGAAAAATTGAAAAAACTCCACTGCCCAGATCAGAAGGAGCTTTGCAGCATTCAGCACCTTCTAGGGACTCCAGCAACAGCCCCTCATGCCACAAAAATACATCCTGCTGCCAGTTCCCCCATCACAGCTGGCGCAGCAGGTGACTTGGAGCATGATCCGATAACACAACCGTACTTGTTTGATTTTTGTGAGAAGCTTTGCATTTCACAAGAGGGCCTTGTGAGACACCGGCAAATTAATTCTGGTCAAAAACCCTTTGATTGCTCTGAATGTGGAAGAAGCTTCTTAGGCAAAGGGTGGTTAAATCGCCACCGAAGAAGTACCCACCCTGGAGTAAAGACATTCGTATGTAATGAATGTGGGGTTTACTTCGCTAGCAAGGGGCTACTTGAACTTCACCAGAAAATCCATGTTGTCAAAAAACGCACCCCGGAGAAACTATCTGCACATCTTGGAGGTAGGAAATGGATGCTAATATTGAAACAAGTTGAAGTGTATTTGCTAAATTAAAACTGAAAATGTGGCAGATTTGTATTCAAATGGATGGTTACCAAGGCAGATTAGATGTATATGCACAATGCTTTGCGTATAATACATAATGTGCAAAGCTTGGATGGCAGAATAGTCATCCATTTATAGAATTATAGAACCTTTACAAATACATTTTAATGCATAGATTCCCTAATATGTGCTGGACAATGGTTACAACATGTTCAACTTGTACAAGAGCTGATGTTCGAGAATTAAAACTGGTCCAAGACCAAGCCTCTGAATATTCAGGAATGGAATAGGAGACTCCTGCATTTGGGTTCGGGATCTGTGTAAGCTAGTAAAATGGTTCATATACAGAATTAGCTGGGAACTTGTTAAGTTGCATAGCCACTTAGACGTGCAGGAAAGGAGTTTAATAATTGTTGCGGGAAAGTATTTTTCAAAGTGCAAACTAGTCTTATGCAAAAATTGCCCAACCAGTGTGGGTCTTGGTTTCTGTGTCTTTCTTTTTACTTTCCCTCTTAGCGTTTTTAAATTTGTTTGTTACCTCATGGTGATGCACGGTCATGGCTGCATGTTGGGTCCAATGTTGCGGCCAAATAAAATACATTTTAGCCCTGTGCCTGGGATTGACACTTCCAGCATTGTGCCTATAGTTGTCCTAATCATGTTGGTGGCCCACAATCCGGTCACTGTGATAACCAGCGCCAGCTTGGGGAACACTTGGAAAGGGATGAGAAGGAGTACCCATCCTAAAAAGAGGGACTCCCACAGGCCTGATGTAGGTTTGGGGACACAACAGCTGCTTAGTTTCATACTACGTGATGCAGCCAACGTGAGCTATGTAAGAAACCAGGTGGTGTCTCACCCACTAGTCCCTGCAGATCGCTATCTCAGGTGGCCAGGGCACGGCCATCGCCTTTGATCCAGACCCTAAGGGTGGACCAGTGCAGGAGGATCACCTGGGTGGGGGGTTTTCGGGGAATGGCACCCTGCAACACCTTTACCCCATCTTACCAGGTAGGATACGTGGGAACTTTAGTAGCAGATGAACATTTGGCCTATGCATTTCGGACTGTTCAAGGTCCTTTGTCAGGACCTGTATTATCTTGGTAAATTCCAAATTATCACATCAATACACCCAATATAATTCATCACAACAGTAAAGAGTAACACTAGAGCATAACCAATCATAGTCAATGTGCATGTTGATATCATAAACATTAAACAAAACGTACAACATATTCACATAATGTAAAGGGGAGAGGAAAAGAGAAAGGAAAAATAACCAAGTACAATGGGAGAAAGGTATTAGCTGAATGATTTCAGTTTTGGTGGAATGCAAAGATGACTGAAATTTATAACGTGTGCTGACCTGGTGGTGCTTTCAAAATGGGGAGTTCTGTGGTGGAAAAGAAATGGAGCACGGATTAATTGTTCTATTTGCAATTAAACGGACTACAAACTAACAATAATGATGCGGTGAACGGCTCTTCATCTTATCATATGAGCTACGGCTCAGATCCTCAAAAGGTTAATAGTTGTAACAGCGGTGGCATGCGAAAGGCTAGCCACCGTAGTCAAAAAGTGAAACTGACACGTTTTCTATGGCGTTCACTCACGCTGCTGCTGTGGATCTGAAAAGATATACAGATCACGGTAGTAGCAGATACAGTTCTCTTTACCATTTACATCTCAGAGTGATCAGGAGGGGCAGTGTGTCACAGAAAGGTGCTTACCTTTGTTCAGAGAACAGCGTGTCATTTTGCGTTTATTTCGACTCGCGCGCACGGGTAATTCATAGCGAAGCAACAACTTGTTGTCAGGGCACCTGGAGAGAGGTGTAATTTCTTGGTATCAAAAGCAGCTATCTTGAAATGGCTCTAGCTGTTTACTATACATATCAAATCCCGTGTGATGCCTCTTACTTAAATCAGTTACAGGTGCAAATCACTTCGTAAGTTTGTGTAAATTACATTCAATTGTCTAATGAAATAAAGCACTGGCTAGTTGTCGTAAACGTACTATTGTGTACTGTAACGTTACAAAGTAGCAAGCTATGAAGCACTATCGCCAAGTGCACACCGGAGGATAGTTGATGTGGTTTGGGACTAAGGCTCATGGAGCCGGATGTAAAAACCATGTATAATGACAGAATTGTAGTGGCGAGCTAAAGGGGGAAAACAATAAATAAAGATAAAATTGTAATGTTGTTCAAAATGGTCAATCAACATCATTCCTCCACATTAATCCTATAATTCGTTGGTCTATTTGTTCAAGATAACTAACATGGTATGAGACATGGAAAGGAAACACTATGAAATAAATGTAGTCAATGGTTACAGTGTGTAAAGTACAAAGTCACTGAGATGTCATTAATTAACCCAAAGGCATCGCTTTGGTCTATGTTCTTATGTTCAGTTTGTTGACCTAATTACAAAAAGCAATTTAGGTCCCATTTCTCGTTCATCCCACCTGGGCTGAATGAGTCGAGTCGTTCAGCCCCTTTTCTCCTTGCATCAATGTGTGCACCCTTTTTTTGTACAATTTTGTGCACTTGAAATCCAAGATGTGGAACTCGGTGTCCCTTTTCGATGAAGTTTCTTGCCACTGCTGATGTTAGATTGTTGTTCCCAATGCAGGACTTGTGTGTTCATCCTTATTCTCCCTTTTCTTGCCGGCTTCCCCTCATAGTAGATTCTGCAAGGACATTTAATACAATAAAGTGTATTCTCTGTGGAGTATGTAATGTAGGCTGATATTTAAGTTTAATCTTTTCACCTGTTCTCGGATGGAACACAATGGGTCCTTTGATCACATTGTTGCAATTACCGCAATTTAAAGAAGGATGTGTTCCGGGATGTTTATCCAGACTGTTTTTCTTTGTAGTGCCTTTGGTGTTAACTACCAAGTTCTGGAGGTTGTTACTTCGCCAGCATGGGGTCTGGCATGGATTCACATGCTCATGAATATTCCCTATCGTCAGGCTGGGAATCCTCAATAAAAGAAAGTTTCACTTTCGTTTACAAACTGTCTTTCTCCTATAAACCAATTGCAGAGCTCTGGGTCATACTGTCCCCAGCCAATGACTGCCCTCTCCCTAAGCCCCTCCTCTGGCAGCCATCTTCTGATTTTTACTGCACCTCCAAGTGAGTCCTCGTGTTTCGCTCTTGTAGCTTTCTGCGTTTGCACGCTTTTTTGGGTAGGAAAACCCTATTTTTGTTCAATCAAGCTTGTGTGCTCCATCATCTACTCATCCGATTAACGCAGATCTGTTTTTCGGCATCTTTCAGCGCCCCTCAAGGCCGAATTTGTCAAGGGTTTTCTTCTTGGATGTTTCCAGAATACCATCAGGTGCCGGAACATGTCGGAGGAAAAGGCTTCCCTCTTCAAACACTTCACCAGCTGCAGTTTACAGAATGTTTTCACGGACGACGAGCATGCCCAGTGCCTTTGTCTGCACCCGACCCACAAACAAGAATATTGTGAGATCTGCCGTGGCTTCTTCAAGCGCACGATGTAGGACCAACACAGGGGCATGTCTCATCCGGATCCAGCTAGCCAGAGCGGGCATCTAAGTCTTTTGAGGGCGCTCTATCCGTGGGGCTCAAGACAAGGCCAAGTGCGCTTCCATCGGGGTCGCCGCGCAAGCGGGTCCTGTGGTGGTCAGGGCGCATTCTTCGTCTCCATCGGTCTCAGTCTCCAGCCACCACTCTAGCTCTTCGTCAAAGGGAAAGTCAGCTACCATGGGGAAGCTGCGGGAGAAGCCGGAGAAGGCCAAGCATGACAAGGTGTCCGACTGTTACATTAGGCACACAGAATACAACCAGATACAATAAGCAGGAAGAACATGACTTACCATGACTGCAACTCTTTCCTGATTTGGATTGCTGTGCCCTGGTGTGATGGAAGATCCCATTATGATTGCAAGACCTTCCTAGTGATCAACTCCACTAGCTGAGTAGAATCTAAAGCCAGCGCAGTGGATCACTGGAAAGGGCGTGGTGTTCCCTATTAGGGGGAGAAGCCGCCAAGGTTGAAGTGCTGTGGGCTCTACTGGACTGTAGATTCTCCTAAAAAAGAGGAGGATCGAATTCAGTATAGAACTGCTCAAACTAACCGCCAACCTTCTTGTTATCATGAGCAACCAATTTAGAATTATCCCCTACCTTATACCAGGAAGTAGATGAACCTCGATCCGATATAAATCCAAGAATACGAGTCTGGAAGGGAAGTTAGGGACTAGAACCTGTATGGCATGAGGGACACACTAGAGTCAGGATGGTGCACTCAGTCCACTGCAAAGCGTCTGAGTCCAGTGCATGGAATAAAGTAAGTTTGCAGTAATAAAGTCCTGTAATGTCAGATAAAGTAGCATCCAGTTAAGAAGAGAAAGCAGCAGTTGATGCAGTGTTCAGGTTAACTGTAACTTCAATGTGCGTACTGTCAGCACAAAAAACAACTACCAGGAAGTAGCAGACAATTGAATGTAGGGTTCAGTAACCGTGGGAAATATGTAGCTGTATAGTGCAGTGAAGTGCGGCTGAATAATGTAGCTGAACCAACAGAAGCTGTGGATGCTGTGCAGCTGATACACAGAATCCTGTTCGTAGGAGCCGCGGTTTTCGTGCAGTGCAGATTGAAGAGCGAAGGAGCTGCTGGAGCTGTGCAGCAGGAACAGGTCTCAGAATCTGTTCAAGCTGGAGGTCGCAGGCCGGAGACGTGCTGCGGAAGGAAACAGCTGAGGCTCTGACTCAGAAATAACAGTCGGGTCAAATGCGGTTTTACGGCCCAATGCTTTCCTGATTGAAGGAGGAAAGCCACAGGAACAAGCTGCTACACTGAAGGCGAGGAGCAACCGGAGCTTCAGTGTAATTTCCATGATTAGAAGCAGCAGGCTCCCGCCACAGCCAAATTTAAGTATAGAATAAACGCACCCCCAAACACCTGATCTGACTCGCTTAACGTGCAGTTCTTGAGAGCATTTTCTAACGGTGAGAACAGCATCCCAGCAACAAGCGCCGTCTCCATGGAAACAGTCCAGTGATCCTGCACCTTGAATAGAATGGCCTGGCTGCCGTTCTATGGGCAAACTGCTGTTAATAAGTGAGAGCGTTATTCTTCACAGAGAGAGAACGCGAAGAAACAGCTGGGGCAAATGTGGCAAGCATGACACCATCCTGCCAGTTAAGGCCCAGGTGATCCAGGCCAAATCGTCCTCTTCGATCGAGCTGGTTGCTGCCGCCATCTCAAAGGCGAAGGGGGCTGACCCGGCCCAGGGTGCCCCAGTGGCAGTCAGGGTGGCTCTTCCTCCCAGGCGGGAGGCCTCGACCAAACCAGTGAAGAAGACTCTGGAAAAGAGGATGCCGGACCTCAGCCCGAGGCCGACCCCACAAGACACAAATAAGGGGTGGGGTGTGGAAGAACTCCGGGGCATGGATATCTCTTCGTCCGAGGAGGAGATACTTTGCATCCTCTCCATCCGAGAGGATGGTGACGAGGAGAACATCGGGGTTGCCTGCCG
This sequence comes from Ambystoma mexicanum, assembly GCF_040938575.1. Classification (NCBI taxonomy): domain Eukaryota; kingdom Metazoa; phylum Chordata; class Amphibia; order Caudata; family Ambystomatidae; genus Ambystoma; species Ambystoma mexicanum. Next base: position 1,422,074,579 of record NC_090923.1, read on the forward strand.
GAAGGGACAACTTCGTGGAGGACGACATAGGCGCAGGGCCCAGCGACCCTATTCCATTCTCTCGATCCGCCACACACTGGTGTCGGAGATTCAGAGGAGGATGCCAATGGCACCCCCAGCGACACCACCGGCGACGACTCCGTTGACACCGGGGCCACCGCCGCTGAAGAGGAGGAGGAGGAGGAGGAGGAGGAACCCTCCACTACAACAGTCACTACCCACCCCCCGCATCCCCGACGGACACGGTGACGGATACCGATGACGACAGAGGTATCGCCTCGCCACTGAGGGCTTCTCTGACGGACAAAGTGGGTTCCTTCCATTCAATAATCGCCCGTGCGTCCAAACTCTTCCAGCTCACCCCAGAAGAGGGCATCTGTATCAGTGCCGGGAGGCGAAAAGGAAGACCATTCTGGCGGTACCACTCCTGGACGACGTCTGGGATGAGGGACTAGCACTGTTGAGGAACCCCACCTCCGCCCTGGCGAAGAGGGACTGGCTAGAAGAGAAATACCGGGTGCCGGAGTCTGCACCCAAATGTTTGCGGTCTCTGCCATCGCCGGACTCAGTGGTCTCGGCTGCAGCTAGGAACAAGTCGTCCAACCGGTCGTCAACCTCTGCCCCTCCCGCCCAACCCCCGGACGGCGAGGGGAAGAAACTGGACACCGTAAGACGGAAGGTCATTTACTCCACGGCAACAACGGTCAAGGTGGTCAAAGCTTTAGCAATCCTGGCCAGTTACGACTGGGTGCTATGGTACAAGATGGCTCTGATCCTGGATTTCCTCCTAGAGGACAAGCAGGCCGAGGCAATGGAGATCCTTCAAAGAAGGTGAGGTGGTGTCGGACCACGCCATCACCGTGGCTCTGGACCCTGTGGACACTGGGTTCTGCCAGATGGGAAACGGGCTGTCATCGTGGCTGGCTGAAGGCCACCAACTTTAGGCAAGAGTTCCAGACGAGGGTCCTGGATATGCCGTTCGACTGAGACCCTTTTTTTGGGAAGGCCGTCGGTGAATCTCTTCAGGTCATCCAGACCGACAGAGAGACGGCCCGTGCCCTGGGCTCTCTGCAGCAGCACCGTCCATCCTTTCATTCCTCAGGAGTGAAGTCGAGCAGGTATTTGTATAGTTTTGGCGGAGGCTCGTCCTCTTACCGCCAGCCCTCCCATTGTATGACACATTAAGCCAAAAGGGGTCGTTCCAAGGCCTTCGGAGGTGGCCGCCATCGTCGTCCAGGCTCCCAGGGCGGCCCGCCGGCCTCCAAGCAAGACTGAACAGGCCAAGGTCCCGGGGGGTGGGGGGGCCTCCACCCCGTGCACCCCATTGGGAGGCCGGCTGGCGAACTTCATCAGTGTGTGGGAAAACATCTCCACCAATTGAGGGTGCTGGACGCTCTCGCCCACGGACACACTTTGGAGTTTCAACAAAAATATCAGCGAATACCACCGGTGGCCCGGCAGGAACGAGACATTCCTCAATTGCTGCTTCCCGTTTGGGCTATGTTAAAAAAGAGGGCGATAGAGCTGGTTCCAAAGCAACTCCAGGGCTCCGGCGTTTACTCAAGATACTTTCTGAAGTCAGCACCCAGAGTCTTCACAAAGTGCTTAGCTCCGGCGGCGGCCCATCTGCGGCTGCAGGGAATTCATATGTACCCTTACCTCGACAATTGGCTCATCGGGCCAAATCTAAGGACGTGCCATCGATCACAGAGAGTACCGTCCAGCTGCTGATGGACTTGGGGTTTCTCAGTGAACTATGCAAAGTCCTGCTTGACTCCATTGCAGAATGCGCTGTTCCTGGGGTCCAGGCTCAACACGGTATCCTGCCTGGCGGCTCCGTCGGAAGTGAGGATAGCAGCCATCTTGGGCAAGGTGCAACAGCTGTTGGCACTGAAGATCGCCACAGTGAGGACTATCAAGTCGCTGCTCGGCATGATGTTGTCGTGTACCTACCTGCTCCGGCTCTGCAGGTTGAGGATGCATCTGCTCCTGGAATTCCTAGATGCCCATTGGATCCAGGTGTCCAGAAGCTTCCAGGACAGAATTGTGCTTGATGAAGAGTTCCGTCGAGCGATAAAGTGGTGGGGCCTGTGCTGAAACATAGCCGGGGACACAGACTTCCAGAACCCGCCGTACCAGGAGACGGTCAGAGCAGACTTTCCTGGAGGGTTGGGGAGCCCACACCAGATGTCTCCACGCCAGAGGCCTGTGACTGCTGGAGGAGAAGACGCTACACAAGAACTACGGCCTGTGTTTTGGGCCCTCAAGTAATTTCTTATGTCTCTCGCGGGCAAAGTGGTGAGGGTCTTCACGGACAATACCTCCACAACGTTTTACATCCGGAATCGGGGGGGGGGGGGTCAGGTCCCCAGTGCTCTCCAGAGAGGTGCTGGAATTGTGGCACTGGGCCATCACCCATGGTTTTGATCCTTGTCCCGTTTCATCTGGCAGGAGTGAAAAACAGTCACAGACTCTCTCAGCAGGGAGATGCGCTCTTGCCATGAGTGCGAGTTTCGTCAGGATCAAGTGGACAACCTTTTCCTCAAGTGGGGCAGTCCCCAGATTGCTCTGTTTGCGACGGCGACCAACACCAAGTGCTGGAGGTTCGCCAGCAGATTCCCCCAGCCGGGGAGTATGGTGGACACATTCTCCTTCCCATGGGAAGGCCAGTTCCTGTATGCGTTCCCTCCATCGCCTCTACTTCTACGAGTCATCAGTGAACTGAGACAGTACCAGTGCAGGATGATCTCGCCGCACCAGCGTGGCCGAGGCAGATCTGGTACCCGGACCTTCTCAGCATGTCGGCGTCCCCTCCAGTCAAGCTACCAGTGGTTGCAGATTTTCTCGCCTGGGAGGGAGGCGCAATCCTGCACCACAACCCAGGATCGCTGAACCTGAAGGCCTAGCACCTGCAGCTTTAGTGTTTGGTGGTTACGAGCTACCCGCAGACTGCAGGGAGGTCCTTTCCAAGGCCAGCGCGTCTTCGACTTTGATGTGCTACAGACACAAATGGAAGCGTTTTGCAACTTGGTGCCGGTTGCAGAAGATGAACCCTCTGAGGGTCATGTCCTCTCCCCCCCCCCCTCCCAAGTCCTTCCGTACTTGTTGTCATTGGCTAAGTTGGGGCTGGCACATGCCTCCATCAAGGTGCATCTGGCAGCTATCTCCCACTACACCAAGTCTCTGGGACGGTCTTTGCTTTGGTTACACCATCTAGTGAAGGAGTTCATCTAGGGACTGTTCTGATTATTCCTGTCGGTGAAGGCTCTGGCCCTGGCATGGGAACTCAACGTGGTGCTGACTAGGCCCATGGTGGGGGGGGCCCAATTCGAGCCTATGCATCAAGCTCCGCTCAAGTTCTTGTCTTGGAAGACAGCTTTCCTCATGGCCATCACCTCTGCCAGGAGAGTAGGTGAGATCCAGGTCCTGTCCTGCAAGTGGCCTGATTTGACTTTCCACGACACAAGGGTGGTGCTGCGGACGCACCCATGCTTCATGCCCAAGGTTGTCGGAATTTCATCTCAACGAACCCTTGGTATTACCTATGTTTTTTCCGATGCCTTTGTTGCCGGCTGAAAGGACTTTGCACTCGCTGGATGTGGTCGAGTGCTGAAGTTTTATTTGACCCGCACAAAGTTTCCGGAAGACTTCTCAGCTTTTTGTGATCTTTGGTCCTATGAACAATAGGAAGGCCCTGTCCAAGGCTTGCATCTCTAGGCGGCTCTCCGGCTGCATCACTCATTGTCACCGGTTGGCAAACCCGCCGCTGCCTGGCCATCAGAGAGCCCGTTCTACCAGAGCGATCGCTGCGACGATGGCGTTCCTGTCTGGTGTGCCCCTGCTGGACATATGCAGGGCTGCTACGTGGAGGTCTATGCACACCTTCATGTAATTCTACTGCACCGACAGGGATTCCAGGTAGGAGTTCAGAGTTGGTCAAGCAGTGCTGCGCAACCTGTTCTCTTGAAGGTGAGCCGGGTGCGGACGTAAGAGTAATTGCTTCTGTTGACCCTTGCCACCTCCTGTGGTTGTGTATGTACTGCTGTGTATTCTTTATTCATGAGCATGTGAATCCATGCCAGACCCCATGCTAGAGGAGGAACAAGTTACTTACCTGTAACTGTTGTTCTCGAGCATGGATCTGGCCTGGATTCACATGCAAACCCTTCCTCCTGCCCCTCTGCGGCTATTCTTGGTCATACTGCCACTTTACGTGCTACCAAATCTCTAGATGGCTGCCAGAGGGCAAAGAAACTAAGGGAGTATGGTCTTCCCATACACAATATTTGAATCACACTGATGATTTCAGTATGAATTGTTTTCACTGAAGAGTGGCTATAACCAAATTAGCCTAAAAAATGAATGAACCCTGCCATTAGCCCTGAAAGTCAATTGGCAAGGCAGTGCCTCATCAATTAAGTTGTACTCTGCTAACGCACATATATGAACCATTCCAAATGTGTTGGTTCGAACTAGCGTTTTGCTTAGTGGCCGCTATTTATTGTATTTTAAAATATCTTCTGACAAATTAATCTTCAACAGATGTTGATATAGCATATTAGCAGGAGAGTACAGATTTTACATTATTAAGTGCATTCTCGAACAGTGAACATACAGATTAACATACATTAGAGAAACATCTCTATTAAACATACATGGTGTACAAAGAAATTCAAAACCAAGCAGCTAGTGCATACATGAACTTGTAGCAAGTGAGCAACCCAGAAATGAAGAGTCTAATGCAGTCACAGCAAGGGTGTATGTGTTTCTGACTGTCACGAGTTGAGTCATTGGCTCTTGACCAGTTCAGCAAGTGTTCTGGATATAAGCGTGACCAGTTCATAGTCACAGTGGGTGAGTAAAGAGCAATCCAAGGTCTGAGAGAGAGAGGGCAATCATTGGCTGGGGGCAGTATGACCCAGAGCTCAGTGACTGGTTTATAGGAGAAAAACAGTTTATAAACAAAAGTGAGAACTTTTTTTCTTTTTCTTTTACCAAGGATTCCCAGCCTGACGACAGGAAATATTCATGAGCATGTGAATCCATGCAAGACCCATGCTGGAGAACAACAGTTATAGGCAAGTAACTTGTTCCTTTTTGGATATGCAAAAACTGGTGGTTGGCGGAATAGATCCTTTGTTATCTTGTCACTCATCAAAATATTCCAATGTTTAGTTCTGCTGCACAGATGAAGTTTTCATCCACCTAACTTCTTAAGGAATCTACAATATGGGTAAATGCTCAGGATAAAGAGGATAGTCAGTGACCCTGAAGAATGCGAAGAACAATTGGACATACTGCAACAAAAACTACGACAGAAGATCTACAAAAGGCATTACTGAAAACTAACCTGCAGAGCGAGGACCTCTTACTGAAAAAGGAAAAACAAGTACGTCCAGAAATAGTATTTGTCTCAAAATACTCTATTCTGAGTAGACATATCAAACGAAGCATAACTAAACTTTGGAATATTCTGACGAGAGAACAAAGGATCTATTCCGCCACCCACCCATTTTTGCATATCAAAAAAGTAGCTACCTCTGAAACTTGCTAGTGAACACTAAAGGTAAGACCAAGAAAAACAGTCTGGATAAACATCCAGGAACACATCCTTGTTTAAAGTGCAGTAATTACAACAATGTGATCAAAGGACCCATTGTGTTCCATCCGGGAACAGGCGAAAAGATTAAACTTAAATATCAGCCTACATTACATACTCCACAGAGAATACAATTTATTGTATTACATGTCCTTGCAGAATCTACTATGTCGGGGAAACGGCAAGAAAAGTGAGAAGGATGAACGAACACAAGTCCAGCATTAGTAACAATCTAACATCAGCAGTGGCAAAACAGTTTGTCGAAAAGGGACACTCAGTTCACAACTTGGATTTCAAGTGCTCGAAATTGTACAAGAAAAGGGCCCCCTATTGGATTGAAAGACTGAACTCGTTCGCCTCAGGCATGATGAACGAGGAACTGGACCTAAACTGCTTTGTATAACTAGGTCAACAAACTGAACATAAGAATGTACACCAAAGTGATGCCTTTGGGTACATTGACATCTCAGTGACTTTGTACTTTACACACTGTAACCATGGACTAAATGTATTTCATAGTGTTTCACTTCCATGTCTCATACCATGTTGGTTATCTTGAACAAATAGACCAACAAATTATATAATTGATGTGGAGGAATTATGCTGTTTGACCATTTTGAATAACATTACAATTTTATCTTTGTCCCTTTAGCTCGACACTACAATTCTGTCCTTATTCATGGTTTTTCTATCCGGATCCACGAGCCTTAGTCGCAAACTACATTAACTATCCTCAGGTATGCACTTGGAGCTTGCTACTTTGTAGCTTTACAGTACACAATAGTACGTTTACGACAACTAGCCAGTACAATTGAATGTAATTTCCACAAACGTACAAAGTGATTTGCACCTGTAACTGATTTAAGTAAGAGGCATCACACGAGATAGATGTGTAGTATAGAGCTAGAGACATTTCAAGATGGCCGCTTTTGAAACCGATGCATTACACCTCTCTCTGGTTGCCCTGACAACAGGTTGTTGCTTCGCTATGACTTACCCGTGTGAGTCGAAATTAACGCAAAATTACACGCTGTTCTTCGAACAAAGGTAAGCACCTTTCTGTGACACTCTCCCACTCCTGATCATTCAGAGATGTAAATGGTAGAGAAATGTATCTGCTACTACCGTGATTTGTATATCTTTTCAGATCCACGGCTATGGAGTGAACTCCATAGAAAACTTGTCAGCTTCATTTTCTTTAACTACGGTGGCTAGCCTTGCGCACGCCACCACTGTTACAACTATTAACCTTTTGAGGATCTGAGCCATTAGCTCATATGGTAAGATGAATATGAAGAGGCGTTCGTCACATCATTGTTAGTTTGCAGTCAGTTTAATTGCAGCTAGAACAATGAATGCTTTGTGGTGGAAAAGAAATAGAAATCCCCATTTTGAAAGCATCGCCAGGTTAGCACACGTTCTAATTTCAGTCATCTTTGCATTTCAACCCAAACTGAAATCATTCAGCTAATACCTTTCTCCTATTGTCTTTTTTCCTTTTTATTATTTTTTTTTCTCTTTCCCTCTCCTCTTTACATTATGTGAATTTGTTGTACGTTTTGTTTAACCTTTATGACTTGTAAAACATGGTCTCAACATGCACACTGACTATGATTGTTTATGCTCTACTGTTACGCTTTACTGTTGTGATGAATTTTATTGGGTGTATTGATGTGTGAATTTGGAGTTTACCAAGATGATGATACAGGCCCTGACGAAGGACCTTCAAAGTCCTAAATGCATAGGCCAAATGTACATCCGCTACGAAACTATTAACAATTTATTCACCAAGATCATCTCGATTAATGAATAAATTACTATTGGTGTTCATTTTTTTTAGTTGCACTACCGTCCCTTACAATTATTAACATTTGAAACAACCAAGTGGATATTAGGCTGTGCAGCCCACACCGCTGACTTACCTGCCAAGGTTCTCTTTTTATTTCAATTACTGACGATCACTCACACCTGACATCCATTAGACTTACCTTCACAGATAAAAGCTGGAGCACAAAAGCAAATTCTGAGCGAGGCAAAGCACACACAGGTACAGCAATTTCAAGTTGGCAGCTGAACAAGGGGAGAAAGACGGCAAACCAAGAAGGGTTGGTAAGAAAGGTATTACCCCTTTTCGGCCAGAAGCCGTTACTTTCAAGAAACCTTCAAGGCAGAAAGCAGAAGGCCAGGAAACCAGACTGAAGAATCCTGCATTGTGTGTCAAAGATATCGAAGGCCCTCCCGCATAGTTGACCAAGGGGGGGAGGAGCAGCAGCAGCTTTGTTCTTTGGCTCCAAGAACACAACTTCTAAATATGACTCCCATTAGCTGAATTTGCAGTTCTACCCCTGAGTGACTTTCCAGTAGCACATCATACAATCTCGGTACAGCATGATCCTCCTCCGATATGGATTTGGTTCCATAGCCTCATGTCCAATTGTATCCACTCCAACTGTTGGCCACCTCCTCTTTACCGTATTTATAATAGTTTGGTGCAGGAGATATTGGCCATCATGTATTACCGAGGTCGCTTGCAACTCTTGAAAGCTCGTTAAGGTATCCTTCAGCATTAAGTCCCCAATAGTGGCAATACTGCGTTTCCCAGTTGAGTCGCACACTGGCTCTCGGGCCTCTGCCATCTGTCATTACAGCATGTGTGGTGAAACCGGGTCTTTTATCTTCAGTTGCTTACAAACTCTGTGCCATATTTGCATACCGAATTCCACCAAATGTGGGTATTCCTTCAGCACTGGGAGGGAAGCTCATAATAGATCTTTTAAGATAAGAATTTTAACGCCAGCTGTAACAGAGACGTATCTATTGTTGGATCATCTGCAAGCCAGCCCACTAAGTAGGGGTGTACCGAACTTCGCCTTCGAGTAAGTATTCGGCTGAATTCTGGCTGAAAAAAAGCTATCCGGCTCCGGCCGAATTGTTTCTTGCTATTTGGCTCTTGCCGAATATTTTGACATTCTCATTTGAATCTAATGCAACATGAACTCAAAGGCAAATATAGACTTCAGTTTGCAAAACTGAATGGAATTAGACCAGAGAAATTGCTATCACACAGCTGAAAAATATCTTATATTGTAATCTGCTCTTTAGGGCATGTTTTGTTAGAATCGTAGACATAAAATGTGCTCATCTTTTATACTTAGCCTGCAACAATACAGGAAAAAAAGATCTTTTGTCAAATGCTTAGTCATGTCACTCCACATTGTGTACGTCCTAGTCGCCCCCCCCCCCCCCTTTTTTTTTTTTTTTTTTTTTTTTTTTAAGGACTTGAGACCTGAGTTTAAAATGATCTGATATCAGGAATTATAAATTGCATATGTTTGTGTATTGGCGAGAAAGATGGCTAGGATAAGTGAAAAGTGAGCAGCATTTGGTGGGGTGAATAGTTGTGCAATGGAGTTCGTGCATTTCTGATGTTCTCTTGACTTGTGTCCTGCATCAGCCGACATTTCTATGTGAGCTGCAAAGAAGTTTCAAAACTCAACCGCATCGACTTTGCAACTGGATAGAGAATGCAATGCATCTGATTCACAAAGGCAGTCCTTTTGCATTTTTGAAGCCTCCTACTTTAACTGGCACTGAATATGCAACAATCCTCTGTACATTTGGTCCCTTCATTTTGGTTAAATCTGATTTATTTCTGGCTTTTATACTTTACATAAAGATGCTACATTAATTACAACTAAGAGAAATAAAAATCTAGAATGCATTTAAAATGGTGCTTTATTTGTTTTTTTAATAAGTGTGTTTTTTGAATTTGGGAACATGATTTATTAAATAAAGCAACTATTCGGCTTCATATTCGGTATTCGGCCGAATACTAAATATGCTATTCAGTACAGCCCTACCACTAAGTACTGTAGCTGACATGCAAATTAATACAGTTCTAAATTTGGTGTTATCAGCCCTCCTTTATCATAGGACCTCTGTAGCGTACCCAATGCCACGCTGTGCCTACCATTTTGCCACCCAAAACTCCTGAACTCTGTCCAGTTTGATTTAAAAAAATAATAATAAATTAAAATAAAGTTTGGGAATGGTATGGGACCTTCCCACCATTTTTAGAAGCGCTGCTCCCCCCATTACCGACAATGGTAGCTTACCCCAGAATTCTATTTATTTTACTACACCTTCCAGTGCCTTTAGTGTGTTGTGCGTATGCTCCTGTCATGGGGTATGATAACATGTCTAATCCCAGATAACGAAAGGTGTCTGTATTCCATGAAAGTGCCAGTGTAGGTAGTTCCCTAACTGCCCTCTCGGCGAGCTTGGACAGCATAAATAGACAGGATTTCTCTTAACTAATCGTGATTCCCGACAGCACTCTAAATCTAACCAGCACATATAAGATATGAAGCCTGTGGGGGTGAAAGGGTGTGGGTGTTTTTGCTGCAAATTGGAGTCCCTGGAGTCTGCCCTTGCGGTTTGTCCTCCAAGCCCGGCCCGCACCCCGGATATTACTGCTGCTGGAGCCCGCCAGAGTGGAAGCCCGCGGGGGTGAAAGGGCGCGGGTGTTTGCTCCCGCCTGGGTGTTCGCGCCCCGCAGGGATGGACTTCCAATAGGCGCATAAGGTCTGTGCCGCAGAACCCCCATGAGGTGAGCTTTATCTTCCAGGCTTTGAACTTTCTGGATTTCTCTCTGTCAATGGAAATGGCTGATGTTATGGAAGGAGGGGCCCTCTCCTCCCCCCCTCTTTCTCATTAAAGCTTCCCTCCTCTTGAACTCACAAGGACATATAGTACCCCAGGCGCATCGAAAACCCATTATGGCCCGAAGAAGGAAGCGGAGCCTGTCACTCAAAATCGCGGCGGACATGCAGGGTGGTGACACGCAAGGGAATGGAGGTACAAAAGGGGTCTGAGTACCCCAACTGTCTATGGACACTGTCTGTAAGCTTGAGGGGGCCCTGGGGAGAAACTCTATCTGTAGTATCCTGCACCCACAGCCCTCAGGTGGCGGCCCCATCTCAACCCTCAGGGGTTTCCGGCTAACTAATCAGAACTCGCACCTGGACTGGCCAGTCTGCTCCTGGATGCAACTATACCCACTGCTGACCTCTTGACTGATCTGTTAACCCGTGGGGGAAGAGGGCTTTGACAGTGTGGCCTCTGCTGTTTTCCTGGATACTCTGGCCATAGGTTGCGAAAAGATCTCCAGGGGCATTGCAAATGTGTCTGGCGGATGTATTTCTTAAGCTCCATCTCTGGTCACAGTCCATGCCCTCCCTTCCTTTGCCCCAAACCCTGCTTCCTCAGTCCCACAACAGTCATTGGTGCTCTCGGAAGTCCGCCCCCTCCTTCCCCTGTGACCATGGCTGCTGACATAGGGGACCCGGTCTGTGAGGGAATGGGCGAAGGAAAGCTGGCTAGCCCCCATTCAGGTTCCTGGAGTTGCCAGATGGTCCCTCGGGGGGCTAGCTCTTTCCTATGCTTAGCCTCTTTATGGTTCCTAAACCCCATACAAAGGGAGATACCCGTCTGCTGGCACTACCCTCCATTGTATCAGCCAACTTGCTCTTGTCAAGATTTGCATTCTGAGTTGGTTGTGATTAAAAATCTGCTACTGACCCTGATTAAGGGGGTGTTGGGAGCTAGAGGGGCGGTATGAGGGGGCTTGTTGGGGGACAGGTTTGAGGGGTAGAATTCAGCCAGTACCATAGGGCCAAATCCTTCTTGCTCCTGTCCCTCCCCCCCACTGTCCCCACGCTTTTGATTTCCCGACCCCACGGAGGGAGCCCACAGGGAGCCCAGCCATGGGGGGGGTCTCTACCCCTGCAGAATCCTGTTGTGATGGTTGAGGGCAGGGGGCATTCAGCGGGGCGGCCGGCCAAGGGATGCTCTTCTGAATAAATGCCTTCACTGGATGCGGGATGTGAGGGACTGTGGGTTTGTGTCCAGGGGTTCTCTGCTAGAATGCACCAGGCTTTCCTCATGTCTTGCCAAATCGGACATTGGCAAACTGGTTCTAAGGGACGCCTGTATGGTCAGGCGTGTTATGGAAAAATGCAACCGTCATGGGCGGACGAGACAAAGTGGGATTACAGTCAGTTCCTCCCTCTATACTGGACACCTGTTCCCTTTGGGCAACATCATTGGTAATCAACCCCTCTCAGGGGTAAATCTTATCCCTTTGGACCCAAGGCGCGTTGGGCGCCATAAGAGACATGGGGGAGGTGGTTGTTGACCATGGGCAAAAGCTTTGTTTGGTGGCATTTTTTGTGTTCTGATATTTGTTGTAATTATGCACAAGAAATGTATTTTTAGGCTGTACTTTGATGGCCTTTTTGGCCGAGTAAAGTTGTGAAGTGATATGTTTCAGGTTTACCTCAGGGTTTTGTATGTATAAGAGCATGTCGTCAGCGTACATGGACACAACATGACTTTTGCCATTAATCCAAATTCCTGCTTCTAGATACTCGCTTCTTAGGAATGCAGCTATTGGCTCCATGGCTTGAATGTAGAGCATAGGGGACGGGGGGCAACCTTGTCCAGTACCTTTTGCAATTCCCATTTGTCAGAGAAGGTGCCGCCTGTCTTCACCCTAACCATTGATTTAGTGTAGACCAATTTCACCCATTTAATGTACTTGGGACCAAAGCCGAACTTCTCCAGTTTCTTATAGATCCAATCCCAATGAAAGTAATCAAATGCTTTCACCACATCTAGCGAGGCAACCACACAGTGTTGGTCCCATGTTTTAGCTCTGTCAGTTAAATGATATAGCCTTTTCAAATTACAAGTGATATTCCTGTCAGGCACATATCCCGTTTGATCAGAATGTATCAACTCCGTTATCACATGCTTAAGCTTGTTCGCCAGTAATGCTGTAAGAATTTTACTATCCTGATTCAGTAGGGAAAAGGGTCTGTAGAAGCTGCAGTCTGTTTCTTTTTTGTGGGGTTTAGGGTGGGGAATTATCACTGCTTCTCTTAGGCTACTAGGTAGCAATTGCACGTTGTATGCTTCCATGAAAATTTCTAGCATAACTAGCGCGAGGCTATCTGCGAACACCTTATAGTATTTGTCGGGTAGTCCGTCCATGTCTGGCATTTTTCCTGAGGGCAATGTATTGATGGTGCCTTAAACCTAATCTACTGTTATAGGTTTGTCTAACAGCTCAACTGCCCCTGTGCCTAATTGTGGCAATTATAGGTCTAGTGCCTCCTTTGTTTGTTTGCCTCACCATGCCAGTATCCACATATAACATGCTGTATTGGGGTTTTCCTATTGTAACTTTTGTAGAACCATGCTAAGAGTCTGCTTGGTTTTTCTCTTCGACGTGCAGTTTCTCTGTGTATTTTGTATAATTAAATGTACCCAATCTATCCCATAGCAACAAGCCCTTTTGTCTCGGCTCTACTTCTTGCTGTAAGTCCCCTTCTCTGGCACTATTACTTTTCTCAACTTCTGTCAGCTCGGTTTGCAGTTTATTTATCTCTGAAGTGATAGCTTTCTGTATGCCTCCTGATTTGGTGATCACCCCCCCCTGCACACTACCTTGAATGCTTCCCATAGGGTGCCGGCTGATTTCACGCTCCCCTTATTGAGCGTAAAGAATTCTATTGTATGTCTGTGTGTATGCTCTCTAAATGATGTCTAATAGGGCCTCACTCCTGAGTTTCCAGGTTGGTATTGCCAGCCTAGGTGCAGCTTTAGACTCAATGGGGCGTGATCTGACAAAACCCTCGCCTTGTATTCTGCCTCTCCAAACCCCCCAATATGTTCCACCCCAGTGAAAAGGTAATCTAATCTAGCATAGACTTTATGCGGGATCGAGTGGTGGGAATAGTCTTGCGTATTCCGGTGAAGTGTTCTCCAGATGGCTACTAAATCAAAGGATTGCCGAAGGGTATTCAGGTCCTTTGCCGGCGGGTCTGGCCTCCTGAACTTGTCATCAGATCTGTCTACAATAGGGTTCAGCATGCAATTAAAACCTCCACCCCATAGCATGACACTGTTTCTGTAGGGACCTATTCTTTCATATAAAGATACGAAGAAGGACGTGGCATCATGGTTTGGGGCATAAGTGTTTACAATACAAATCTCCCTGCTTTCAGGGGACCGTAAATTAGTACCATTCTGCCTTCGTCATCTGTCTTGGTTTGAAGAATTTTCAGTGGGACAGCCGGGGCTACCCAAATAAGTACCCCTCTGGCATATGCTGAATATGTGGATCCCGCAACTAGGCCTCCCCATTTCTGCGCTAGCGTATCTTGTCTTGGTGAGGTGCAGCTCTTGTAATGGGACTATACCTACCTTATTCCTACGCAAGTAAGTTATTATTCTATGCCTTTCACATAGTTGTTAAGACCTCAGATGTTCCAGGTCAACACCTTAATGCTGTCAGCCATGATGTGCGTTTAGTGCTGAAGGTTAATGTTGCGTCACTGCTAGCTTTGTTTCTCAAGGGGGAGTGTCTACCAGTGAAGGGACAAAATAATACTATAACAGGCCTTACCCCAATTCCTCCTAACGCAACTCCCCCACCCAACTGTCCCCACACCAGCAATAACCGCCCAGCTGTGCTGCGCATGCTCAGACCAGACGTGCCTGTTTCCGCTCCTTCCCCTCCTAGCCAAATGACAAGGCATTCGGTGCCCAACCGGTGGGTACTTGGTAAATAGTACCCTAAACAAAAAGTGAGGAGTTGTTCAGGGTGTTAAGTCCAGTACCACCCCTCCTCTGAAGACTGTGTCCTTATGCCTACACTCCTGCTCAGTAGACCACTGTTCTGCAGAGCAACCATAGTTCTGGGGCCTGTATTTAGTCCAGCCTACTGTTTTAAGTAATAAGCCAGAACAAGAAGCCCCCCAAAATCCGAGTTCTCGTCACCAATATCGGGGACATATCCCCATCTCCTCACTCACCACCTTATAGACCCTATTCTTCAAGGGGCTCATGTTGCTTTAGTGTTCGGGGAGCATATCAGTCCGTCTCATATGCTGTCAACCGCACGCTGTCCATCAAGTCTTGCGCCTCCTCTGAGCTATCAAAGAACAACGCCCGGCCATTATATAATATCTTCAGTCTAGCCGGATAGCTTAGCATGTATTTCAGGCCCGCCTTTCTCAATCCCTCCTTCGTGGGGACAAACTGGGGCCGACACCTTTGCACTTGGAAGGTGTAATTCAGGTATATCGCCAGATTAGCCGAAGCTCTGTATTAACCATCCAGTTCTCGAACACCAATATTTTCTCCCTGTCCTTGTAATTCAACATTTTTGCAATGATGGGTTTCGGCAGAGCCCCCGGCGGTGGCTTCCTAGTCAGGGATCCGTGCGCCAGCTCTACTGTGAAACCTTGTGTGAGGTTCCGTGGACTAATTTCTTGCAGGAGCAAATTTTTGATGTAGTTTGTGGGGTCTGTTCCCGCCATACCTTCCGGCAAGCCCAGGAACCTGATGTTGTTCCTGCGTGCTCGGCATTCTGCATCGTCTGCTCCATCTTCCAGTAGCTTTACCTTCTGTTGCAAAACTCTAACGTCAGCCGTCGCTTGCGACACGCCCTTGGTATTATCCTTCACTTGTACTAAGATTTGTCCCGTCCATTCTGATAGTGAGCGCACATCCTGCCTTAACAATCCCACATCGATCATCACTGCGTCTATCTTGCCGACTTCAATGCTGCTATAGCATCCAATATCTCCTGCTCGCCTCCACACAGTGCATTTGCCATGACTTCCAGAGGCTCTGTCGTTGATTCCCCTCTCGCGCCTTCTTGTCCTTTAGTCCGTCTCCATTGTGGTCTGCTTACTTCTCCTTTTGTTGCTCTTGGTCACCATTTGGGATGAGTAGCCGTCGCCCACCGAATCTGCTTGTCTTGCTCTGCGTTATTTATTGTTGTGCCCCGCAGTGTCTTTACCTTCCGTTGAGACGGCTGTGGTTCATTGGGCACCACATTGATTATTTTGTACAAACTCTGCTTGCGCGTGGGCTTACGTGTGTGATCCTTGACTATCCTTTTCTGGATGCCAGCTCTCTTCCGAATCTACCCGCCATTAACAGGCTTCCAGTAGGCCGCTGGCTCCGATGCTTGTTAGGCCCCCCTGCACCACCGTGCTTTACCACGGTCCGCTCCTACTCAGCTCCGTGTACACCAGGGTTGTCCAACATGCGGCCCAAGGACTGCAATGTGGTCCTCCAAGCCATTTTATGTGACCCTCGAAGCCCAAGAGCACAGACAAAGCATTAGGGTTACTTTTGTACGTTTTGTATTTATTTTATATGCAGTGAGCGTTGTGGCTGCAGTTTCAGGGTAGGAATTGTAGTCCACACACATTAAGATTTCCATTGGCTGAGAAACAGCCAATGGAAATACTGTTAACATTCAAGGCACGTTGTAGTAGTGGAAATAAATAGAATTAAAGAACTGCCTTGCATGGTAACAGTATTTCTGTGGGTGGAGGGACGGGAACACAGCGCCACCTTCACACATCTGCGTTGCTGAGCCAATGGCAGAGCCTGCGTGAGCCAACAGCTCATCCCAGCCCAGGTTCACAGTGCTACGTGCGGTGCGCACCGAGGCCTAATTCTCCTTGCCTCCAGCAGTGGGAAGTACTGCCTGCCATATTTTCCGACGTATGTTTGTGGCATGCAGTGCTTTTGAGCCTCTGAGATACTGCTGGCCAGATAAACCGAAACACAAATATCTAGCCAGCAGTATCTCGGAGGCTCAAAAGGTGGAATGTTCAATTTGCATCACTTTTTGAAAAAAACCCTCCCCTTGGGTATCGTTCAAATTGCGTCACAAAAGGAATGCATTCCCACATGGTTTTACCGCATGTGGGAATTAATTCCTTGCCAAAATGGCTAGGCAACACAATCGCGCCATCCACACCCGGAAAATCAGCACAGCGGTTAAGGAACAAGTTACTTACATGTAACTGTTGTTCTCCAGCATGGGTCTGGCATGGATTCACATGCTCGTGAATATACCCCGTCATCAGGCCGGGAATCCTTGGTATAGAAAAAATTCAGTATCAGTTTTGTTTCTGATCTGTCTTTCTTAGTAGTAACCAATCACTGGTCTCTGCGTCATACTGCCCCCAGCCAATGACTGCCCTCTCCCTAAGCCCCGCCTCCGGCAGCCATCCTCAGATTTGGTAGCACGTAAAGTGGCAGTATGACCAAGTGAAGAGCCGCAGAGCGGTAGGCGGGAGGGTTCGCATGTGAATCCATGCCAGACCCATGCTGGAGAACAACAGTTACAGGTAAGTAACTGGTTTCTTCTCCAGCATGGGGTCTGGCATGGATTCACATGCTCATGAATAAGAGAATACACAGCAGTACACACATGCACAGCCATGGGAGGTGGCAACAGGCTCAACATTAAGCAATACAACAACTCAACATTAAGCAACTCTTACCTCCTCACTAGGCTCACCTTAGGCAAACGGGTTGCGCAGCACTGCTTGGCCGACCCTGGACTCCTCCCTGGAGTCCCGATCGACGCAGTAGAATCTTGTGAAGGTGTGCGTCGACCTCCACGTCGCAGCCCTGCAGATGTCCAGCAGGGGCACACCAGACAGGAACGCCGTGGTAGCAGCGATCGCTCTGGTCGAATGGGCTCTCGGACGGCCAGGCAGCTGTCGGTTTGCCAACCAGTGACAGTGCATGATGCAGCCGGAGAGCCATCTGGAAATAGAAGTCTTCGAGAGAGCCTTCCCTTGATTCACAGTCCCAAAGTTCACAAACAGCTGTGACGTCTTCCGAAAACTCTTCGTGCGGTCCACGTAAAACTTCTAGCTACATCCAGCGAGTGCAAAGTCCTCTCGGCCGGCGACTGGATGAACACTGGCAACACCAAGGGCTCGTTGAGGTGGAAGTCCGACGGCACCTTGGGCATAAAGGATGGGTGTGTCCTCAGCACCACCCTCGTGTCATGAAAAGTCAAGTATGGAGGCTTGCAAGATAGGGCCTGGATCTCTCCCACTCTTCGTGCGGAGGTGATGGCCACGAGGAAAGCTGTCTTCCATGACAGGAACTTCAAAGGCACCTAATGCAAAGGCTCGAATGGGGCCTCCATGAGCTTGGTCAGCACCACATTAAGCTCCCACGCCGGGGCAGGAGCCTTCACCGGCGGGAATGATCGGAATAGTCCCTTCATGAATTCTTTCACCAGGCGATGAGACCACAAGGACGCCCGTCCCGTCGTCCTGGTATATCGGGAGATTGCAGCCAGATGTATTTTGATGGAGGCGTGAGCCAGTCCAGCTTTGGCCAGCGACAGTAGGTACGGCAGTACTTGAGGGGCCGTAATCCGCAGAGGTTTAATCTTCTGTGCACGGCACCAGACAGAGAACCTCTTCCATTTATGTCTGTAGCACTTGAGATTTGAGGACGCCCTGGCCTTTGCAAGAACCTCTCTGCAATCGGCCGGGATGTCATACCCTCCAAACTCTAGTGCTGCAGGAGCCAGGCCTGCAAGTTCAGTGACTCCGGGTTGTGGTGAAGAATAGCGCCTCCTTCTCTGGAGAGAAGGTCTGCGTCCGTCGGCAGCTTGACTGGTGGGGACGTTGACAAGTCCAGAAGGTCCGGGAACCAGATCTGTCTCGGCCACGCCGGTGCGACGAGGATCATCCTGCACCGGGACCTCTTGAGCTGGTTGATGAGCCGGAGCAGCAACGGCAGCGGAAGGGAACGCATAAAGAAATAGGCCGTCCCAGGGGAACGAGAAAGCATCGCCCATGCTCCTCGGCTGGGGGAACCTGCTAGCGAACCTCCGGCACTTGGAATTCGTCGCCGTTGCGAAGAGATCGATTTGGGGTTCGCCCCATCGTCGGAAGAGTCGATCCACTTGGTCCTGGCGTAGTTCCCACTCGTGGCACGAGCGCAGCTCCCTGCTGAGTGAGTCGGCGATCGTGTTTTTTATTCCTGCCAGATGAAGAGGCACCAGAAACATACCTTGGGCGACGGCCCAATGCCACAGATCCTGGGCTTCCTTGGATAGGGCCGGGGACCCGGTTCCGCCCTGCTTCCGGATGTAGAACATCGTGGTGGTGTTGTCGGTGAAGATCCTCACCACCTTGCCCTTGAGGAACGGAAGAAAAGACTTGAGGGCCCAGAACACTGCGCAGAGCTCCAAGATGTTGATGTGGAGAGACTTCTCCTCCGGAAGCCAAAGGCCTCTCGCGTGAAGATCTCCGGAGTGTGCTCCCCAACCTTCCAGCGAGGCGTCCGTCGTCACCGTCACCTGGTGAGCTGGGGTCTGAAAGTCTGTGCCCGCCGACAGATGGGAGCGGGTACCCCACCACCAGATCGCCTGACGGGACGTCTCGTTGAGAGGGATCCTGTCCTCGAAGCTGCCCGTCGACTGGATCCATCGGGCGTCGAGGAACTCCTGTAAGGGTCGCATCCGAAGCCTGCAAAGGCGCACCAGATAAATGCAGGAGGACATCAGCCCGAGAAGGGATTTGATCCATCTGACCCTGGCCATGTCCGTGGCCAGCAGACGCTGCACCTTGCCCACAATGGTCCTGGTCCTTTCCTCCGACGGTGAGGCGAGCCGCGCCACTGTGTCGAGCTTGGCTCCCAGAAACAGGGCGACTTGCGACGGAACCAGGTGGGATTTTGGAAAGTTGATGGAGAATCCCAGGTCCGTGAGCAGCTGGACGGTCTTTGCAGTGTGTTCCACGGTGAGCTCCCTTGTCCTTTCCCGGATGAGCCAGTCGTCCAGGTAGGGGTAGACGTGGATCCCCTGTAGGCGCAGCCGCGCCGCCACCGGTGCAAGGCACTTGGTGAACACCCTGGGTGCCGACTTCAATCCGAACGGGAGGGCCATGAACTGGTAGTGCCGCCCTTGGACCACGAACCTGAGGAACTTTCGGTGTCTTTTTAGAATGGGGATGTGGAAGTACGCATCCTCCAAGTCCAACGATGACAGGAAATCGCCCTCCTCCAGCTGTCCCAGCACTTGCTGGAGGGTGACCATACGGAACTTCTGTGCCTTGATGTACTTGTACAGTCGTCGTAGGTCCAGGATGGGGCGCCATCCTCCTGTCTTCTTTTTTACAAGGAAGTACCTTGAGTAAACTCTGGAGCCCCGAAGCCTCTTTGGTACGAGCTCGATGGTACCCTTCTTGAGCATTGCCCTTACTTCCAACAGTAGTTGAGGGACGTGATTTTCCTTCCTGGCCACGGGTGGAACGCGAGGGCACTTCTTCTGAAACTCGAGGGCGTGCCCTTGGACCAGGGCGCCCAGCACCCAACGGTCGATGGAGATGGACTCCCACACGCTGACGAACCTCGCCAGCCGGCCTCCCACCGGGGTGCTTCAGCAGGGGCCCGACCCCATGGTCGCTTCAATCTTGTTTGGAGGCCGCCTTGCCTCCTTGACCTCCCTGTCGACGACGGCCGGCACCACCTGACTTGCTGCGTCCCCTGTAGGCTTCCTGGGACGAAGATCTTGCCGCTTGGCGGTACGTGGAGGAGCCACTGCCCGATCCCTTGGAGGCACCCTGTCTGCCTCTGGAGCTTTGAAAGGCTGGCCGTCGTTGTTGGAGCACTCCCAGTGCCCGGGCAGTCTGTGTCTGTCTTGATGGCCTGAAGGGACTCATCAACCGCCTTCCCAAACAGGTTGTTCCCGTCGAAGGGCATGTCCAAAACCTTGGTTTGTACGTCCTGGCAGAAATCTGTGGCCTTGAGCCATCCTCGTCGTCTCAAGCAAAGGCCGTTGCCCAACTGACAGAAACCAGTGTCGGCGATGTCCGTTGCCACCGTGAAGGCGTGGTCCGAAGCAATCTCCCCCCTCCTGTAGGATTTCAAGGGCCTCCGCCCTTTTGGCGTCCGGAAGGAAGTCTAACAGAGGGGCGATTTTGAACCACAACTCCCTATCGTAGCGGGCTACGATAGCCAGGGCGTTGGCCGCCTTGATAGTCGTCGCTGCGGATGAGATGATCCGTCGTCCCATCGTGTCCAACTTCCTGCCCTTGCCGTCCGGCGGGGAAGTTGATGTCGAGGCCGATGCCCCACCAGCTTTCTTCTTTGCTGCCGCCGAGACGACCGAATCCGGGGTAGGTTGTGCCCGAAGGCACAAGGGGGCAGCGTCAGGGACCCGGTACTTCTTCTCGTACCGGTCCCTCTTTGCTGGCGCCGTGGCAGGGTTCTTGAGGAGGGCGAGCCCCTCCTTCCAGATGTCATCAAGAAGCGGTACGGCAAGGACCGTCTTCCTTTTAGCCTTGCGCCGTTGGTAAAGGAACCCTTCTTTCTTCTTTTCTTCTGGGCAGAGCTGAAAAAGCTTGGATGCCCTGGAAATCATGGCATGAAAGGATCCAATCTCGTTGGGCGGGGACGCCCGAGCAGGGGGCGACGGGCGACACGTCCCGTCGTCGCCTCCGTCGTCATCTGTACCTGTCGTAGCCGTGTCCGTGCCTGTATCATCCCCATGGGTAGTAGAGCGGCGGGAAGGCAGAGCAGGCCGCAGAGGTGGGAGAGGTGGCGTAGGAGGTGTCCTCCTCCTCTTATGTGGTGGACTCTCCGAAGGTCCTGGCTCCGGTTCCCCCATCGGGTCTGGCTCAGGTACCTCTGTCGGGGGAAGGGGCAACCTTGTCCTTATCTCCGAGCATAAGGACTGAATCGCTGACAAAATGGCCGCCGAGGTGTCCTGCGGCGCCAGAAACGACGGGCGCGAGGGCTCTTGAGGAGCCTTGTCAGCGACACCGTCGCTCTCGTCGTCGCCCTCGTCGGGATCCCTCCCGATGGGCTGGGCCTCTTCCACGACTTCGATGAGCTCTTCTTCAGAGGTCGTGTCCGTATCCACGATGGCCACCAGCCCCTCCCCCACCTTTTCCAACGAGGACTTCCTGGGGGTCATCTCAATGGGCCTGAAAGACGACTCCCTCCGCGGTGGCAGGGAGACTCTCGGTCCTGAGGGCGCCTCCACTGGTGTAGCCTCCACAGGCTGAGCCAGGGCCGCGGCGACATCCTCAATCGAGGTCTTAGCAGGGTGAAATAAGGCCATTGCCACCTTCTGGGCGCCTGGGGCCTTCACTTTGGGGGGAGGGTCCGAGCCTCGCTCCCCCTCTGCCGGAATCTTCGAGATCGACCGGGGCCTCTCCAGAAGCTTCGCCGGGTTCTCAGACTTCCTCTTACCCGAGCCAGAGCGTTGGCTCGTGGTTGATGGCGCCGGGGAGGATGCGCCCTGCCTGGCAGCCAAGGAGCCAGACCGTTTGGCGCTCCCGTTGCCCGCGGACTCGCGGTGCTTAGCATTTTGTTGTGCTCCCGTCGCCGGGGCGCCCTCACAGGACTTAGAAGACGGCTCAGACTTCTTTTTCTTCTTCTCGCCTGACGGGCTCTTCCCTTCCAGCCAGTTGGCGAGACGGAGGTGGCGATCCTTCATGGTCCGCTACGACATGTTCCCACAAAACGCACAGTCCTTCTCCGTGTGTGTCTTGTCCTCATGGAGACAGTAGAGGCATAACGAATGCTCGTCCTCCTTGAAAATATTCTGAAGCTGGCATCCAGGGCAGGTCCTGAACAGCTTCCCGGGCGTCAAGCTTCCTTTCTCCTGGGCCATGTCCGGGGTAGGCCTCGGAACTTCTGGAATCCTCCAAAAGCATAACTCGACGAAATCTTCACCCTTGAGGGGCGTAGAAAACTCTGAAACGGATCCCCGTTGATCGGATGTAGAAACGGTGGAGCTTGAGGCTCTATTTAACTAAGCAATGAGAAAAAATCTCCTGAAAAAGCGCGAAAACGCAGCAAAAGCTCGAGAGCTACAGCACGAGGACTCCCAACACTTGAACGTGCGGTAAAAATCTGAGGATGGCTGCCGGAGGCGGGGCTTAGGGAGAGGGCAGTCATTGGCTGGGGGCAGTATGACCCAGAGACCAGTGATTGGTTACTACTAAAAGACAGATCAGAAACGAAACTGATATTGATTTTTTTTCTATACCGAGGATTCCCGGCCTGCCGACAGGGAATATTCATGAGCATGTGAATCCATGCCAGACCCCATGCTGGAGAAAATGCCTGGGGCTCTATCCAGTTTTTGTTTTTTTGCAACTGACAAGCGCTAACCTGGGGGGCGTGGCTAACTAGCCATGAAGTAGGACGTATCTCGCAGAGCTGCTCCTGGAGATCCGATATTGATCCGACGGAAACACGCAGAAAAACGACCCACGGCATCCATAAACTGAAGCATGGATGTCGGAACATGTGCCCTGCACTAATCTTAAACTACAAGCGAATCGGAGGCTGAAAAGGGAGAAAAATGAGCTTTTTTTGGGAGGCGGCCGCACCGAAATGCTGAGGCACAAAATAGGGGCCAACAAAGGAATTGAGCCCAATATGGTAGAAGCTGCCATATAGACCCGAGCGGCGAAGGCTGGAGAAGAGGATCGGATTGTGCGGGGCCTGCTGCTGTATGAAACACTCTTACTGCAGAGCCCGTTGCCGCACTGTGAATGGGAGTGCTCGGCACCGTGGACACAACTTTCGCAGTGCGAGGGTGCCTGGGAGCAGCAGTGGCGGAGCATCTGAAGGGAAAAAGGTGTCCCGAGCGGCAACAATGGTAGCAGTGTTAGTGCCGACCACGGCTCTGTGTGGTTCAAGCGAACCCAGTGAGGATCGCGTGGTGCGCCTTTGCTGTGGCACGATCAGCTGTTGAGCCGAGGCTGGCGGAGCGGACACATTGTTACGAAAATAAAGTGGAGGACCCGCGCTGTGTGAGGAAGCCGGCGTGGATCCACTACTGCCAATTACCTGAAATCGCCGGGTTGGAGCAGGCAAAGCGAAGACATTGTTGCTCTCGCTGATACAAGGCTCAGGAAGCGAAAACCTCACCCACACGAACAAAGGGCAGCGAAAGCACAAGATCGAGATGCGCTGCATTGTTCTACTGCACCTCAATACAAAAACGAATAATACTGCATGCCCTCCTTCCCTGTCATTATAGCAGAGGGGATTATTGCCCCGCATGCGCAACCAGCTGGAGAACAGCACCTTACTGATCTACTCAAAGACACACTCGAGCAAACGTGCTGGCCTTGGGTATAACCTGAAGAAAATGGAGTGCATGTGCTGAAGACGGTCACACAGGACTAATGTGCTGCACATTACATATGAGGCGGTATCTGGCAGGAACCACGCCTTGCTCATCCTGAGCAGCTGCTGGATGGTTGTATGTACGCAATAAAGGTGCCTCTTGAGTGGGCCACTGACACTGCAGGCAAACCCTCGCCGGAGGGGTTGGTGTGACACCAGGTATTGTGAGAGTTCGAGGAGCGAGGGGGTGATGCTGGAGGAGAGGAGGAGTAAATCAATGCTCTGGTAGACGAACGTCCAGGCTACAGATTGCCACTGTGGTGGACACATTGTAGGCAAAGTTGAGCTCGAACACTGGTGGTATCAGACACATGGGAGGACGCAACCCATTTGAAACACAATTCAGCGGATAATACTACCTGCTGTAGGTTTCGGACGACCGCGCTGCCAAGCTACAGCTATCCTTGTGGGTTCACAACTGAATGAGCTAACTCAGCTGGCATGTTGCTACAACAATAGACTTAGACATACAGGCAAGACAGAATGATGGCGACGAAAGGGGCTAAGCCCAAGGCCAAACAACCCACAATTGATGTCTTTGCTAAGACTCATCAGACCCCTGTTGCACCGTCGCAGGGCACAGCAGTTGCGCCGGAAGGAGATACACCGATGAAGGAAAATCATCAGATCCTAGAAGCTATAACGGAGCTGAAATCGTCATGGTGGATAACCATGGCGGACCTACAGACTGCATTGGAGGCCAAAATAGACGCGGTAGGAATAGAAGTTGCCATACTGCGACAAGATGTTACAGCGCTTGCGGAGAGAACGAGTGGCCTAGAGAGTGCAGTGAAAACCAATGCAGAAACCAGCGCAAGCAATACAAAGGAGGTCCATATATTGAAACAGCAAGTAGCTAACCTGGAGAACCGAGCGGAAGAGGCAGAGGGAAGGGTGAGACGTAACAACATTCGCGTGGTCGCCCTGCCTGAAGGGGAAGAAGGTCAGAACCCCACAGACTATGTGGAAAATATGATCCTGCAAGAGATAGGGGCTGACAAACTTTCACAGGGATTTACGGTTGAGCGAGCGCACTGGCCCTTGATGAGGAGACCGCGGCCGGGGGCTCCCCCCAGGGCAATACTTGCAAAACTCCTGAACTATGAAGACCGAGAGAAAATTCTGGAGTATTTTCGCAAATGGGTGGGCGATAGAAAGAGCATCTGTAACAGTCCCTGCGTATCCTTATTACACCATGCTAGTCAGAGGCAGCGATACAGCTATGTGGCAATCAAGAGGAGGCTGCGCACAGCTGGATCAAGTACATGTTACTGTATCCTATGACGCTCAAAGTCCTGCATAAAAACAAAGCGTTTTTTTTTCGACTCACCAGAGGTAGCGGCAGCATGGTTGGACTTGCAGGGCTGCCCAGATGGGAACAGGACCGTGAGGAGCATGATAAGTGATGAGCATTTTTCATGTAGGGTGAAATTATAAAGGGGGGAAGAGTCCTATAAAAGACTATGGCATAGATAGTTGTATTGTACTACCCTGGGACTTGCTGCATTTGTTGGACTGGATTATAGTGCGTGAAGTATACATGTCAACTGGGTAGCATGGAGCGTGGGGAACCTGAAGCAAACAGGAGCAGTAGGATGATGGCACCCTACCCCTGAGCATTAGTCATAAGGTAGCCACTAGGGCAACTTTACCCTGCTGAGCTGCGAGTACAGGCTATTGCCAGAAAGGGCAAGATGCGGGGGTGCCTGAGATCCAGGGATGGAGCTGGGCAACAGTTGGGGAGGGTATTGTTGGGGCAGGGGAGTGAGGTGGGAAGGATGGGAGTTGGGGTGTTTGACGTGTTGTTGGTTAAGGGGATTTTTAGTTGGGAAACAAGCCTATACAGAAAGGGATTAAAAATTGGACATGGACTGCACTGTTGGGAGAAGGGGTGGGAGCCTAATAGACCATGGGGGACCTTAAAATAATTACTTGGAACGTCAGGGGGCTCAATAGCTACTTAAAAAGGAACAAGGTTATGTTGTAACTGCGCAGACAAAAGATAGAAATAGCTCTGTTGCAGGAAACTCACCTGGCGTGAGACAAGATGGAGATGATTGGGAAGAAATGGAAGGGAACTGTAGCGGGCTCATCATATTCAGCTTATGCTAGAGGAGTATTAATCTGGATGGCGCCACATGTCCCCTTTCAGCTGGTGCAGATGATAGCTGAGACGGACGGGAGGATGGTCATCATGAGGGGAATGGTAGAAAACGGAGAGATAGGTATTGTAAATACGTATGCCCCGAACCAAAACACAGCAGCATATTTTAGAACATTATACAACAACCTTGGCATGTGTGTTGGGAGTGCGGTGATCTGGGGAGGAGATTTCAATTGCATACTGGACCCTAAGGTTGATAGAACCGACAGAAAAATTGATAGACCCGCCCCAGCCGCTAAGGCGTTGCAGACGCTGTTGGAGGACTTTGGGCTCAGAGATGTGTGGAGGACACGACACCCCCATGAGAGGCAATACTCGCATTATTCCGCCCCTCAGCAGTTACATACTAGATTGGACTATGTTTTTGTCACACCGGATGTACTGACGGAAATCACGCGGGCAGAATACAAAGCGGGGGTCCTCTCGGACCACTCGCCATTGATCCTTGAGTGGCAATACCGACCACCAAGGGCGAGGATTCCGAAATGCGCCTCAGGGCAGAGGCAATGAGAGACCCCCTTTTTAGGGAAGACATGAGGGATGAGATTGTTAATTACTTTGAAACGAATATTGGCAGTGTGGATTCAGCGGGTATGTTGTGGGAAGCTTTCAAAGTTGTGATAAGAGGGGTAGCTATAGCGAAATCTAAAGGCTTGCAGGGATGGATCCTGGCTGACTTAGAAGAGACGGAAAAAGAATTGGAAAGGGCATTGATTGGTGGAAATAATACTAAGGAAGACACCAACCTGATATTCAGGTTGCAGCAAAAATGTGCGGAACTATGGGAAAGATTCTGTAACCTGAATTATAAAAAAATATATAGAGAGACAACATGCGGGAGGGGATAAACCGGGAAGGATTTTGGCATGGCTATATAAAAGCGAGACACCCAGAACCATGATTAGAACTATAACCAGGGAAGATGGCAGCAGACTATTACAGGCTATTATGCGGGGATGTAGGGGAGAGCAATTGCGCGGCGGTAGTAGAAACAATGGAAGATCTAGGATTGCCACAGATCAGTGATGAAGAAAGAGAGCAGTTGGATGCGCCAATCACGTTAGAAGAGCTAGAAGAGGTGGTGAGGCAGTTGCCCACCAGTAATACCCCAGGGGCGGATGGACTCCCAAGTGAATTCTATAAAGTATTTAAGGGGGAAGTGCTCCCCCCCACTATTAGAAATGTTGAACGAAGCATACGAGCTGGGCACACTGCCAGTGTCACTCAGGGAAGCAATCATAATACTGCTTCCAATGCCTAATAAGCCGGGGCAGAGTTGCGGTTCATATAGGCCCCTGTCAATGTTAAATCAGGACAGCAAACTATTGACGGCCGTTTTGGCGAACAGACTGCGGAGGGTTATTGGTAAACTGATACATCCTGACAAGATGGGCTATGTCCGAATAGGAATATAACTAATAATCACAGATGACTCCATCGAGTTATTGAATATGGGAACGAAAACGAAGGGAAGATGGCAATCGTGTCATTGGACGTGATAAAGGCATCCGACTCGGTCAAATGGCCATGGCTGTTGGCGGCCATGGCTGGTTACAGGATGGGGCCTGGGTATCTACAGTGGGCTAAAATGTTATATAGTGAATAGCTGGCCAGAGTCAAAACAGGAGCAGTGATATCGGAAAGATGTTAACTCCAAAGGGGTACTAGACAAGGATGCCCTTGGTCTCCTATGCTCTATATTCTGGCTCTGGAACCCCTGTCGATATACTTGAGACAACAATATGATATGATGGGCATTGCGTTTGGAGGGGAACATCTGATCTCCCTATATGCGGATGACATGTTGCTGTACTTGCGCTACCCGGAGGAAAACCTCCAATACATATTGGAAGTGATAGAAAGATATGCAGAGTTGTCCGGTATAGCTGTGAACCGCAGAAATCTAGCATGTTCCCATTGGGTGGATATAAAGGGATCCCGTTGAAACAACTACCGGTGTTACAGATACCCTTGGAGGTCAGCACTTTTCGCTATTTTATGACACACGGTGGCGGAGGAGCATAAGCGCAACACAGAGGTGGCCATTAAAAAAATTGAAAATTGCATGAGGTTCTGGGTGAAACTACCTTTAGCAATGATGGGACGGGGGGCTATGATGAAGATGGTGGTCCTACCTAGGCTCCTGCATTACTTTGGGAATATACCGTATTGGATACCAAAGAAGTTCTTCATTAGACTGGACAGTATGTGCATGGATTTCCTGTGGCATGGCACACGGAACAGGGTGGCCCTCTGGAAGCTGCAGGATTGCTACGAGAAAGGGGGGATAAAACTGCCTAATTATGCAGTTTATTATATAGCAAGCCAACTGCAGTATGTTGATAAATGGCTCTCAGTGGAGGTGACCTCTGAATCAAGGTTGCTCGGACATGATTGTGCCCCCTTTTATTTAAGAGAGATTATGTGGCTGCCCAAGGCGGAAATGGAAGGGCGTCCAAAGATGATGGTACTTGGGTGGAAGTTGTGGCGTAGGGCATGCCAGATGATGGAGAACCCATCCCCGTGTTCCCCGCAAGTACCACTAGTTGCATTGACGGGTGGTGAAAACAACTGAGGATAATAATCGGAAACCACTGGGAACCGGTTGGGATAGCAACAATGGGCGATATCTGGCGAGAGGGGACCATACTAGATTTTGAGGTGCTCGGGCAGGAGACTGGGTTGCATGCTGGCCAGTATATTACGTACCACATGGTGGTGCGGAAAATTAAGAGTACGTGGACTGAAGTGGTGTTGGAGGAAGAACCAGATGCTACCATAGATGTAATATATGACATAGCAGAGGGGGGGACATGAGATATCTAGAATATACGAGATTATGTCTAAAGTGGGAAAGGGGGTAGTACAATTGAGACAAGACTGGGAAGCAGAAGTGGGGGCCTTGGTGGAAGATGGGATGTGGGAACGAGCCCAAGGGTACCATAAGAAGGTGTCGAGGAATGCAAGACTACAGCAGATGCAACTGTATATTACCCATAGGGCGTATGACACCCCACAGGATATCTAGGTTTAAAAATGCAGGGTGGCAAGCATGTCCTAAATGTGATGAAGAGAATGCTGGTATGGTGCATATGTTTTGCCATGCGCGGTTATCGAGCGCTTCTGGAGCAACGTGGCACACAAACTAGCAGAGAATGGGGTTAAGATGGTGGCCGGTACAGTGTGGGCCTGCTTGTTTGGGGGGGGGGGATCCCTAGACCATGCAAGCTCAAGCGTGTGAGCAAACTAAAAGACCTGGAATATGCGCTTGCAAAGAGGAGGATTGCCATGGGATGGAAGGCGTGTCACAAACAACGACTAGAGTTATGGTGGAAGGATTTGCAGAAATGGGCAGAGGCAGAAACCATGGTGTGGCAAGAAGCGAGCAGTGCTGGGGGGGAGGAGGAGACAGAGTCCCTGATGGACTGGAAATTGTTAGTAGCAGAGTTGTTTGGGTCAATAAGAGACCCAACGGAATCCACGGAAAGGGATACCCTATCACAGGATGCAGGAACAGAAAGCGAGAAGGAATAGGCTCAAAATTGGGGGTGGGATAAGGGAAGCAGTGAACACATTTATACGATGTATAAACTCAAATTGTAACTCGTGCACTGCAAAGTTTGGTTTGTATTGTTTGTTTGAATACATTAATAAAACTGTTTAAAAAAAACATAAAAATTGGACGGAAATATACTGATAGACTAGAACACACCTACTCACAACTGTGCCTTGAGAAAGCTTGGGTAAGGGCGAAACAAATGTGCGTGCCTCCAAATGGAGTAAGTTGGCACCATTTTATCTAAAAGGACCTATGGTGTTGAACTAATAAAAATCACTGAACATGACAAGTGCTAACCTGGACGAGGCAAAACAGCACTTGGGAGGTGTCCGTGCCCCTGTCGGAGTAAGGCCAGCTGCAGGAGTGAATTTTCAGAGCACATAACACCGTAGCCCACCAGATCCGTAGACACTGTGGGCTTTACCACAGACACCATGAGGTCAATTCCCTTCCCGGTTCCTACAACATGGGCCTCAGCTCAGCTGGAGTGATCAGAGTACCGGCGCACCGGCCATCCATGGGTGCTGGGAGACGAGGGCACCCAGCCACGTCCAGTTCTTCATACTTTAAGATTGTGCTCACATTGCGTTTCTTTAATTAGGTTCACCCTTGGGTGATCGCTTTTCCCCATTTTATCTGTTGAATTGGATTATGCTCCTTTCATTAACACAGAAGTAATGAATGTGTATCACAGAGATAAACTGGCATATGTATTGGGCACGCTGTACAGGCAGCATCACTCATTAACACAGAAGTAATTAATGTGTATCAGAGAGATAAGCTGCCATATGTATTGGGCACACTGCACAGGCTGCATCAATCATTAACACATGTAATGAATGTGTATTACAGAGATAAGCTCCCATATGTATTGTGCACACTGCACAGGCAGCATCAATCATTGCCACAGAAGTAATGAATGTGTATTAGAGGAGATAAGCTGGCATATGTATTGGGCACAGGACAATGTTGGCCTAAATTGGGAACAGCCAGGATAGACCTGTTGCTACAGAGGCATATTGTGGCCACAACCAGCATGACAATGTGTTACATCAGTGACGGTGCTGTCTTACACTGTGGACACAAAGATCATTAAAATGTGTTGTGTTGTGAAATGTTCTTGTCTGCTATTGGTGATGTGGAATTTTCATGTTTCCCTGTAGAACTGATTATAAACCTATGGCTTTTTGGACAGTTTTTCTGCTGTAAAATGCACCATTTCAACCCCATATTTGAAAAAAAATTCTTGGAAGGGGAACCACTCAAGCCTCCCTAGATCCTTGGAGCTCCGTCGCTACGCTCGGTCGCCTCCACTATTTCAGGAAAATATTAACACATACACGTTTGAAGAAATCACAAGTAACTGACCTCGGATCATTTGATGGAGGGGCTCCTGGAGATACTCACTGCTCCTGGCACCAAAAGCTATTTTTGGGTCTGCATGGCACATCACTGCCTGTGATGCTATTGTATCAAAGGTCACACAATATCACTTTGTAATATACTGCTTTGGGTGAGGTTGTTGACTTTAGGCTCGCCGGACCACTGGCTGACAAAAAGTTAATGCTTTAACCCCACATTCAAAAAGGTTGGACAAGCCTGGTGTATACTATCACACTGCACAGGATCCATCCAGTGCACCACTGCAGCGACCGAGCTGCTCACCGCCAACGGCAGCCACAGGAAGCTGGGTTCTTCACTACACTTCCCACGGGTCTTCCTTCTCACCGTTCACTCCTTTCCAGCTGCGTGCTCTTCTTTTCCACTGCGATGCCAGCTGCCATCTTACGTTGGCTTCCGCAGATCAGTTCGATCGCAGTCAGGTAAAGCTCTTCCTTTCTCACGATTTGAGCCTCGGTTCGCTTTTCAAGTGGCTCCTTGCTTTTTCCGCTGCTGCTGTACACGTTCTCGGCAGTCAACGCTTCATTTAGGTTGCTTATTTCTTCAGATCAATGTAGGATCGCGCAGGAGCTGCAAAAGGCTTATTGTGACAACCTCTCCTCCTTTGTCTGCTCGTTTGATTTTAATATTCTGGTTGCTGTGACAGATTTTATAGACTTCCTTTCTGTGGGTGTGAGGTTGTAGGAGTGTTTGAGGTATTTATGCAGTAAAGCAAATGCCGCCCTGCCTGAAACTTTTGATGTATTGTCCAGTTTTGGTCTGCACCCAGTGTCTGGAGTCCAGTTGGAGTTTTGGTTTCCGTCTTTGTTTGTGTCCCAATGGTTGACCATTCCATTGCTGTCCTGTGTGACCAGATCAGTGAACTGAACCCGTCACATGCGGGAAAGGGAACTCCTGCAGGATGTGGTGGGAGGCCTTTCCGAAGTGCCTGCTTATATATGAGCAGTACTAACTTGCATCACCCTGTACCATTTGTACAATGCTGGGTAGTGTTTCTCTTTTGTAGAACTAGAAAGGGGGCAGTGAAATGATGGAAAGACCACCGGCAAGACTGCAACTCCTTAGCGCCCAATGCTCCATGCCTACAGTTGCAGCAACAAAAGAGGGTCAGCGAATGAAGAGCTGGAGATCCTATGCAGCCGCCAGCACATGCAAAGCACTAATCCTTGCACAGCTTTCGCCTGATTGTTATTCACTTATCCTGGGAAAAGCAGCAGCATAACCCCCTAACATGAACTTGAACGCTCTGTAACGGATCTACCAGATGTTTCCGCAGCTGATTTTGCCGCGACGGAAATGTTCACATGGGGAAATGCACGAATACAAAATGTTCGTACATTTCCCAAGCGAACATGCAGGGGTGTCCCCCGCAACCCCTGCTCACTATACTATGTAGGATATTGAGCGGAATGTTGCGGGGGACACCCCCGCAGCCCCCATTTTTTTATTTTTGTTCTGTCGGGATAGTTGCGGGGGACATCCCCCCCCAAAACCCCCAGCAGCCTTTAAAAAAAAAGAAATAAATAAAGTTTTGCTCCGACCCCACCAAAAAACCTAAACATACCACGAAAAGTTCGAACTTTTGGTAGTTGGAACTTTTTGTGGTGTGTGTTTTAGGTCTTTTGGTGGGTTTGGTAAAACATTTTCAGACATTTCGTCCTATTCCCCTGTAACACAGGCCACAATTGTTGCACTATGGCTGCCCAGCATGTACAGGGGAGGTGTCAGACTGTGAAACCTGCAGGAGGAAGGATTGGGGTGTGGAGGTGAATTTAAAAAAGTATTTGTTGGTGAGAGCAAGTGGTTCTGTGTGTGCAAGGTGAGTTAGCGTGTTAGAGGGAGTGTAAACTGAGAGAAAAGTGAGTGTCACAGTGAAATGAGGGTGACTGGGAAGAAAGTGGGCTGTGGTGAAGTGGTAATATTAGTAGTGTGGAGTGGTGGTGGTGGTAGTAGTAGACTTGAAAGGAAGGAGTCTCGAATCGGGCAGCGTGTGTGAAGGGCACTACGCTTAAAATTAAAATCTCTTTAGTTACAACACCAATGGTGTAGGATCAGCTTAGAAAGTCGCAGAGGGAGTTTTGATAGAGAAACGGATTGCCATTAGTTCCTCATTGACAGCGATATAGAGATTAGGCAGTAGGGGTTAATCATTGTTATATACTGACCTGGAGATTAAGGAGGCCTGGGCTAGGGTGGAAAACGCTGCGTCTGTATGAGAGTTGAGGGGCACCTTTACCATCCTGCCAAAGAACTCCATAAAAACCCTTGAAGATTCTTTGGGTGTTGGAGTGCTCTTTAAGCCATCTGCTACATGTGGCTGCCCTCTGGACTGACCTGGCACATACTAAACCTTAACAGAACTGTTCCTACCATGACTGACATTATCCCACCCATCCTGTCTTCTTGGGAGCACTCTTAACCAGATGGGCTGTGTGGTTATTTTTTCCTCATCTTTGGGACCACTGACCACTGTATTGAATTTAGGTTCGTATCTACGTGTTGTGGCCCGGAAAAGCCTGGATAAGCCACTGATATCCCAGAAAGGTCAGTAAGCCCACCCTGAAGACCAGACTGGAATGAGTCACGCAGAAACCAGGCTGATGGATATATTATATTGTTATTGGAAGCCTGCCGGTGAGTGTGTGTCCACCTAGGCCTCGATTTTAACTTCCTTTTGCCAGCTGAGAGGCCCCGCAGCCCCATCAGCCCCCTTCCCCGATCGTTTCCCTTCCGTGTTTCCCTCCCTAAGCCCGCCCTCCAGCCCACCCCCTACACTGATTGGGCCCCATCTAGGTCATAACTGACTCTCCCAGGGCAGCCCTTCTGCCCGTGCAGCCCTGCGGCTAAGGGCCCTAAGGCCAAGGGCAGCTCCAACAGAGGCGGCGCCAAGAAGTGTCAGCAGGTGTCTGCAGGGGAGGCAGTGGCCGGCCGTCAACCATCATCTACGGGTACCAGTAAGGTAGGAGTGGCCTGGATCAGGAGTAGAGCCACTACTCTGCCCCAGATTCTGAGCCACTTACCAAACCCAAAGCAAAGAAGCTAACTGCATGGTATGATGTTTGGATTGCACTGATAGGCCTCTCTCCCACTATACAGGTTTCTCAAATTCAGCAGGGCTCTGTCTCCTAATTGCATTGTATGATATTTAGACTGCATTGATAGGCCTCTCTCCCACTATACAGGTTTCTCAAATTCAGCAGGGCTCTGTCTCCTAGTTGCATTGTATGATATTTAGACTGCATTGATGGGCCTCTCTCCCACTATACAGGTCTCTCAAATTTAGCAGGGGTTCTGTCTCCTAATTGCATTGTATGATGTTTAGACTGCATTGATAGACCTCTCTCCCACTATAGCAGGGGCTCCTCTGTCCCCTAATTGCACTGTATGATGTCTAGGTTGCACTGATAGGCCTCTCTCCCACTGTGCAGGTCTCTCCAGCTTAGCAGGGGTTCTGTCTCCTAATTGCATTGTACAATGTTTAGATTGCACTGATAGGCCTCTCTCCCACTATAGCAGGGGCTCTCTCCCCAAACTGCTGTGTAGGATGTTTAGATTGCACTGATAGGACTCTCACCCACTATACAGGTCTCTCATATAATGTAACTGCGCTTAGTTCAGTACCCTACCAATCCCGAAAACACGCCACTACCTAACCCAACTAAATCCCATACCAACAGACCGCTAACACCCTAACCCCCCCCGACAGTGTACCCTTAGGAAACACCCCCCACCCACCGACAGAAAGCAGCACTGAGCCAGAGAACACCCCAGCGTACCCAGAGAAGGAAACCGAGGTCACGACGACCGCACAGCACAGCATACAGGACCAACTACCACACTACGCCTGCACCTAGACTGGAAAATGGCCCGTACCAGAAAAGGACGCAGAGAAAGAGAACAAGACCGAGCAACAAGAGACGCAAACACACAACACCGACAGAACCCACAAGAAACAGCCCCATTGCAAGGAAACACGCCTAAAGCGGCCACAACAGGAACAAAATCCACAAGAGAAAAATCCTTATACCTCACACCTTACCTCGCAACAACTACGGTACACCGACACCCCAACACGGAAACCTCGAAACATGCAAAGAATTTCCTGATAGACGCGGAAAAAAGACGGGGGCAATCAACAAGAGAATGGGAAGGCTCCGACCCCATTACCCCTTACATTACAAGAACAGAGGGACAACACCGATTCCCACCACGCCCTGCACAATACGGCGAAGTACCAACAACCAGCAACGCCACTCCCCATCCAACAATCGGACCCAAAGAAGAAACCACTGCCGATCCTCATCCGAGTAGCATCACAGCAGAAACGCCAAGACTAATCAGCCCTGCTTTCAACTTACTAGACTGCTTCAATGAAGAAGCAGCCGTCGCCGTTCTTCATCCTACCGACATCAATGCAGAAACTCCACGAACAGACAATTACAAAATCGAACAACAAATAACCTCAAAACAAAATCTCACCCAGAGAATCCACTGTAACCTAATAAACGCAAGGTCAATGTCCAAACACTCAACGGAAATATACGACCTGCTGTCAGAAGGAGGCATAGACATCCTATTTGTAACCGAAACATGGCTAGACGACAACTACAAGATCACCCTCAACAACTGCCTGCCTGAAGACTTCAAATGCATCCAAACAAACAGGAAATCCAAAAGAGGGGGGGGGGGACTAGCGATCATCCACAAGGAACAACTGGCCATCAAAATGGAAGATCCACTAAACATCGACAAATGCGAATCCTTAAGACTATGACTTTCAGTAAACCCCAAAACCAACCTGAAATTCATACTGATATACAGACCACCAACCTACGATGCGACTTTCATAGACGCCTTCACGGAAGCAATCACTACCCTAGCCATCAAGTACGATCATCTGATCATCCTTGGAGATTTCAACATCTGGTTCGACGAAGAAACCACAACCACACAAAAATCATTAACCGCCCCACTAGCAACCATGAACCTGCAACAACTAGTCAAAGGAGCAACCCACTCAGCAGGGCACACGCTTGACGCATTCTTCGCCAACAAGGATCTCATCACCACGGCACCCCCAATTCAAATACTTTGGAGCGACCACCTCATTATTCCGTTCATAATCACAACGGCCGCTCCAACAAAAAAGCAACAAGAAAAACAACCCATCATGATGAAAAGAAATTGGAGAACCATAAAAAAACTCCAACCTAACCGAGCTCCTAGAACTCAGCAAACCACAAGCATCAACCATGGAAAAAGCTGACCTAGACAAAAAAGTTGCCCTACTTCATACCTGGATCGCAACAACCCTTGACGACATCGCCAAAGAAATGCCTCTCACCCCATCACGCAAGAAAATCAAAGCAAAATGGTACACCCCACTACTCAACGCCATGAAAAGGAAAAACCGAAAACTAGAAGCTGAATGGAGGACCAACAACACCACTGCAAACAAAATGAAATTCCTACAACAGATCCGCGCATATAAAAAGGAAATACAAAAAGCGAAGAGGAAACATTACGACAACCGAATCGCCAGAGCACCAAACGCTCAAAAAGAACTATTCAAAATCATAAACGAAATGAAAAACCCGCCGGCCTGCAACAACATGCCAATCCCATCGGCGAAACTCTGCGAGGACCTCGGAGACCACTTCAAAAACAAAATAACCTCCATCCAACACACCATATGAAACAATCCGAGCGTTCACAGCTCAAACCCCACCGACACAGACGAGGAACACACAAACAAGCTGCGAAACTTCCCAGAAATATCACTTGAGGCTTTCGTCAAACTGGTAAACCAAAGCAACAAATCAGGCTCTCTCGAAGACCCTTGCCCCCCGGACATATACAAAACAATTCTCAAACAAGGAACCCCCATGGAATACCACAGGAATCTCCTCAACCTCTCAATCTCAACAGGCAAAGTACCGCAGGTCTTCAAAACAGCTTACATCAAGCCACTACTTAAAGACACAACAGGAAACGTGGAGGACCCATCTAACTACAGACCCATCTCCAACATACCCTACATAGCCAAACTGCTAGAAATGCACGTCTACCAAATAACCCAAGAATTCATAGAAGAGCATTGCCTACTAGACCAGGCACAAGTTGGCTTCAGACCTATGAGAGGAACAGAATCGGCTCTCCTCTCAATATGGGACGACCAAAAAACAAACGCAGACTCAGACAACAGCACCGCCCTGATTCTCCTTGATCTGTCTGCAGCCTTCGACACCGTCAACCACGCCATCCTCTTAAAGAGGTTAGAAGGACTAGGGATAACGGACACTGCGCTACTATGGATCAAATCCTTCCTAACAAACAGAACAGAAACAATATGGATGAAACCTTGTAAATCCAAACCCAGAGTCTCCACGTGCGGAGTACCACAAGGATCATCCTTCTCCCCACTTCTATTCAACATCTACATGTACCTATTAATCTCATCAAAGAACACGGCCTCACATGCTACAACTACGCCGACGATATGCAAATAATCTTCAACATACAAGACACCCGAGAAGGAAACACCACACTAGAGAATTGCCTTCGAGACATATTCAACTGGATGAACCTCAACCATCTCAAAATCAACCCAGGTAAAACAGAGATAATGATTGTTTCAAAAAAGGGAGGAGACATCAACTACATCCCTTGGCCAAGAGAGCTCGGTACCACACCAGAACCATCATCAATTGTAAAAAACCTAGGGGTCCTGATGGACAACAACCTCACCCTGGAGCCACAAGTAAACTCGGTAATGAAGAAATGTTTCTTCCTCCTGCGAGCAGCAAAAAGGATCCTACCGTTCCTGTCGTTCGCCAACAAAACACTTACCATCATCGCTCTGATCATGTCCAGAGTAGACTATGCCAATAGCCTATACCTGGGCATGCCCGAACAACTTCTAAAAAAACTGCAACGCATACAAAATACAGCAGCCAGACTTCTCCTCAAGCTACCCAGAAGAGAACACATCACACCTGCGCTAAAAATACTACACTGGCTACCGCTGAAACAGCGAATAAAGTTCAAAGCCATGTGCATCACGCACAGAGCAATACACAAACAAGGCGCAAAATTCCTAAGCGCCAAACTACGCCTACATCAACCGACAAGAACACTAAGATCAAGCACAGACATACGCCTGGAACCAAAACCCTACAACAGGAAAAAACTCAGAGGATCGTCTTTCTCTCACCAGGCACCCAAAACTTGGAACGACCTACCTAAGAATATACGGAATACAACAAACCACCTAGCATTCAGGAAACTCCTCAAATCATGGCTCTTCAAAGCATAACCACTACGGAGCCGCACCAGAATGCCCATACACTAAAACAATGATGGAAATAACTCCAACCTCGGCCACTCTCAAATTGGACAAACACTCAAGCCAAAGAACCAACCACTCGACAGAGCATAAGACATCATGGAAAACTAGACCTAGACTCTCCCGCTCGTACGCACCGGACGAACACACTCAGACCGACAGATGCATCTAGATAGACGTTGGCCTGCGCCGCATGTGGATAGGATCGATCGAAGGATAACACGCGTGGCGTTCGGATGGAGTTGTGAATGTTATCTTGCCCACACCTGGACCGATCTCTAAACACTAGCCTGCGCCGCGTCTAGATAAAAATTTGAATGTTGGCATGACCACACCTGTATGGAGCCCTAATCACTGGCCTGCGCCGCGTCTAGATGGGAATGTGAGGGCCAACAAGTACCACACGCCCCAGAACTGCGAGTGCTAGCAATGCTAAAGGTCAGGTAACCCACTAACCAATAAGCTCAAACTCTGCGTACTTATCTCACTCAAAAACTCACACAACCATCTCTCGCACAACAAACCGCACGCACTTCACAACACTGCAACAACACATAAACCGGAACAACAGCACACGCAGACTGACTCCGATCCGATACCCGCACCAAAGCTCAGCACCCGGTGTATACTGAGTTGAAGCTGCCAACAGCACACCACTCCTCTCACTATCCTACTCCCTTCTTCAACCTACTAACCCATCCCACCTTTATCCTTTGCAGATCCGCCTGAGCGACTGGGGACCACTTCCGTTGGTGACGGTGCGCGGTACAAATACCTTTAACATTTAACATCGGACATAAATAATACAGAACAATACAAAGATTGATAGACAAGGTCCTCTGTCGCTTGGAAAGCATTCCATGACAAACTTATAGATTGTGATTTGGAGCTCTTTTATAAGCATATATTGACACTAGCCCAAAGCGCATGTTTCATAAGAGGAACCAACCCCTTTTCTTACTGGAACCTTGGACAACAAGAAGTCAAGGCAGTTAATTGTCGGCATATATTTGGCAAAAACATGTCAAATGTATTGATCCATAAATGGTATTGCAGCTGGTCATGACGCGTGTTGTGACATTGTCAGGCCACTAGTGTTGGGCTGTGTGCATAATAGTAGATGCTGGGGAGGGGGGGTGGCAGAATGGGCCTACAGTGATACATGGATAATAAGCATAAATATACTGCCACATGAGCTATATAGCCAGTGGGTTTAAATGTAGGTGTATAGTATAGCCATCATAGTGAACTTAGCTGAATTTTGAGTGCAGTAACTATCAAATTAGGTACATATTTAAGAATAGCCATTGTCTTGAATTCAGGTGCATATTCAAGTATAGCCAGTGGGTTAAATTAAGGTGAATTTTTGATTATAGCCACTGTCTTGAATGTAGGCACTACTAACCACCCCTGCCCCTCGCACCTCTCCTGCATACCTCCATTGTACCACAAACGCCCATATGGTAGCCTTGCTGCACACAAACACACAAGCGACACATCCGCCACAAGAACGACCTGTCGCAAATAACAAACAACCCAAACACTGGACGTTACCCCTCCGGACACAATGACCCCAGTGCACACAATCAAACCACACTCTGAAAACTGACACGCACAGATGCCAGTTTCTCCTGGTTCTGCAAGCACCAACGGAAGAGACACAATCCTGTTTCTCTTCCCTCACTAGCTTACCCCCTCCCCCCCACCTTTTTACAGAGTCACGTGAGCGCCTGGACCCCATGCAAATGGTAGCGGTGCACTGTATAAATCAACATAACCTTCCATCTAGACCTGTGGAAATGGTCATGACCAGGAAAATCTAGTAAATAATTGCCTTTGTTAGGCTAATGAAGGCATGGACTTTTCTTTTGTATACACTTTTTAATTGATCTTCTGTGCTGGCACACAACTGCTACTTTATGTAGAGTGCACAGGAATTGCAGGCACAAGAATTAAAGCCATGATCTGTGCTTGTCCCACAGTAGATCTTCATCCTAAAACAAAAGGAGGAGGCAATCTCACATGATGCATGCTTTTGGAACGCATGTCAGAAAAGTGGCATAGAGGATTTTATTAAGAGACTGCTTCCAGCACTCTTGGTGACTCTGCCTATGACTTAACGAAAAAAGTGGCCCTATTTCAGATGATCGGATTTTTCCTGATCCTATATGCTTCTAAAACCGTACGGAATTTAAAAAGCTACATTTGACAAAATAGAAAGAGGAATCCGGACGCAGTTTGTGGTAGAATGCCATATTTGAAGGTGTGCTATCCTGAGCTTTCTTTGGATTTTTGCCATGTTAAATCATGGTTTTATCTCTCAGTGAGCTCTGCTAAACAGATCTCACTTTTCACTGCTCCCTGCTAAAGTTTAGTACATATTTGCTCTTGGTAAACAGTGTCTATTGATGCACCCGCAGCTGTAATGTGATTTGGGGAACTTCACACCAGCACTATAATTAATGGATTCTTTTTGATCTTGGGCAGCCCGAAAAGAGGGTTCTTGTAGGAAGAATAATGTAGCTCAGAAGAGGATTTGTAACCAGAAAAAGGGTATACAGGCTAAAAACGGTGGTGGGGAAGGTTTCCCAGAGCAATGCAAGTGGTTCAGATTAATTCGAAACCCTCCACCCATCACGTTTTTGGTTGTAGATTCAACAAAATCTGCCCGTTTCCCAGTTTCTTCTAGTGCTGTCGGTGAACTGCAATGCGCTGTTGGACCCAGTCAATCTGCTGAAGCTAAATCGCCATGTTCCCTCAGCTAGTCACTGTCTAGCCTTGGACCGCAAGGATCTGCACATTGCTGCTTGTCCCATGCTTCTTCAAGCCATTGCTGCTTGTCGAATTGCAGTGTGTTGCTGAATCCCGTCGAACCTACTCAACCCTGAGTTGACTGACGGAATGCGACCAGAAGCCTGGCTTGACACGATCGTGCCCCTGAAAGAAGGCATTTGGGTATGTTGAGTGGTTTTGTCACTGGACTTGCTATATGGGCCCTAGAGGCCTTTAAGACTGCACTCTTTATATTCAGACATATTCGTGAGCTACAACTAGGTACAGTGTCTTTATGCATGGAACTCTTTCCAAATACCCAGAGTGCTCCATTTATTCAAAAGTCTGCATGATCTGTATATTTCAGTACAAACGTGGGTTGCTAGGTTTTTTATTTGTCCTTTTTAGTGTAATTCAAGTGTTTTAAATGTGTTATAGATCCTTGATTGGACATTTCTTGCTAGCAGTTTTGAATGCGTCCATGCTGGCTCACGTCCTTCTGAATAGTATAGCCTGCCCTGGACCTATGCTACATTACAAGCAAAGGAGGTATACTATTCGTGGTGTGCCTGTTTCACCTTTGTTATTGATTACTGATTGTTTAGTGGTTGTTGAGGGGGGGTGAGTAAGAGTTTAGAAACCACTACTCATCCGTGTACTCCTGCTGCAGTCATTTTGTCGTACTGTTGTGGTAAAGGGATGTCACCAATAGAGACCTCAAGGACACGCTTGTACATCTTGGCTTGGAGGGTGGGACTGGGTCTCCCAGATGTGCAGTTACTATTGGTCGTTTCAACTGCTTGTGGCATTGATTCTGATTAGGAATAGGCAAGACCCCCTCTCCTGAACTGGAACAAATGTGGGGAGGAGGCCCCAGATGGGCCTATACATATGAAATACACAGCTCCCTCACGCCCTAGACGCAAAGTCGGTGGCACGAGTCTAGCAGGAACCGGCTAACCAGGTGGATAAGAAAGTAAAATTCATGCTTGAAAATGATCCGTAGAGCAGCACAATTTTACCAGAGATTAAGAAGCTGAAAGGTTTTAGGGGCTAGTAAGGGAAAGGGGTATGGTAATCTGGAGATATAGTCACAGGACGTTTTGTGAAATCTTACATGGCATTAGAGATGGATTTTGAACTATGGAAGCACTATGCACTAACATAAATGCAGGATCACTTTAACCACGTGGCACATTCACAGTTCAAAGCAACCATAGTTTAAGCAAATGGACAGGCTACAGTGATTAAGGTGATCTCTGTAATTAACAGGGAAACATTGCCCTTCACAGCTAAACCACCAACAAAGCTTAACTCTGGTTGACCCAGGGACCCAGAATATGTGGGCTAAAATCGTTTTGCTGTGGGATCCTTAGACTTTGGAAGAAGGTGAAGTGGGGGTACATGGCTTACCCTACCAAAATTAGGATATATATATATACAACCTACGTGCAAATTGCGACTACTTTCTTTTAAGGCATACGTAAATGCAGCCATTGTGCCCTCAGAGTTAAATCAAAGTGTGAAGTGAACTTCAGTGCACAGAAAGAAGAGGTTAGAAGTGTCAGTCTGCACTACACATTTAGCATTTCTCCGGGTGACGTCTTTTCTATATGGGAAGTGGGGCTGAACCAGGGCTCCAGATAAGATGTTGCGGTGGGAGTATTTTACTCTCTATTTTTAAACATTGAGAGTAAATGTGATTTTAAGAGAGTAAAAATGACTTCTCCTTCGCAAGAGAGTAAAACGTATGCGACATCCAGCTGACGTGTGAAAAAACTGTATGGAAATCATTCCTATGCGGCAGCTTTCTGCATTGTGACAGAATACTCCTTTCATTATTTCTGGTCATTTGATCTCTCCTGTATATATTTAAATGTTCAAATCACAAAAACCTAGCCAATTCTATAGTAAAGCATACATGAATTTGTATTGTGTGTTTTGAGATTCGATAGCAGAATTGTCTTTTGATGTTTGATGAAAGTCCTAATTTCCTGGAGCTATTAGTACCTAATGGTATGCCAATGTTATGATACAACAGTGTAGAGAGGCAAGGACTCCATGCTAAATTCTATATCTAATCTAGTGGTCAAATGGTTATTTATATAGCTCTTTTGGCAAAGCGCTGTACATAGAACATATTTATCACAATTACCACCAAACCAAAGTAGGCACTCCGTTATCGACCTCGAAAGGGTGAAAGGCTGAGTTGGACTTGCCGGGATTCGAACCCACAACCCACAGATCACGTAGAGATTGCAGCAACAAGTGCTGAACCGGCTGAGCTATCTAATTGGCTAACATCCTTCAGAGGTTGGTATGGGAGTATCGACTAAGGTAATAATGATCACAGTACCTAGATGTACGACGAACCATTCACGAAGCGCTACATAAAGTTAAATACCTATCTGGATTATCACAGGGACAGGTTTTGCTGAGTTTCTATTTCAATTACCAATGTAACTTTCATTTGTTTGTTTTCAAACAGCGCTTGCACTTTCTTGAGAGTCAGGTTTTGGATGTTGTATTTGTATTCTTGAAGATTTGAGAGGCTAGAACACCTGTGATCAGTGTAATGACAATTACTCACCCTTGAGCAAAGACTCTGCAGCTTTGAAAAATACAATTGTGCAATACTGGTTTGCTTTCACTGGAAAAAAGCATAACTTGTTAAAAATAATAATACAAAAAAATTCTCAATTGCAACTTAGTTTTCCATCTTATTAATTATACAATCCTAAAATTCTAGGAAAACATGCACAGTGCTTCTGAAGCTGAATGGAAATAAACCATTCCTTTTATCAGTGTGCAGTTTATTTTTTTGAAAGGCTTCAGAGAAATACATTCTGTTTCAGAGGTGGATCACAAGAAGCCTTCTGGTTTCTGTCAAGTAACCTGACCTTTGCACTTCCCTCTATTCTAAACCTGTGTGTAAATGTACCCAGGAAAATAATAAAGCTGGCGTATTTACAAGATTTTCATGCGTAAAAAGGCCTGGTACTTGCCTTATCTG
This sequence comes from Ambystoma mexicanum, assembly GCF_040938575.1. Taxonomy (NCBI): domain Eukaryota; kingdom Metazoa; phylum Chordata; class Amphibia; order Caudata; family Ambystomatidae; genus Ambystoma; species Ambystoma mexicanum. The sequence goes on from NC_090923.1 coordinate 1,422,118,483, forward strand.
GACCCCTGGGCTGAACCCCAAATGCTTTTATCATGCAAGTCGTGTTCCAAAATCTCGCCTAATGGAAAAGAAGGGATCCTATGGGGTATGGTGGAGGTCCCCTTCCTGTGGCACTGGTAGGGAGACCTGGATTAATGCAAGCTTTGGGAGAGTGATATTTAAAGAACCGGTGTTGGCTACATATCTTGCAATGGGGTTTGGGAAAATTGGTCGTTCCTCTATAGGATCAAGAATATTGATGGAATTGTTGAGCAAAACTCCCCACTTAATGTGTGGATGCATATCCGTGTGGACAAATGCTTGGCTCTCATATGGTAACAGTCTGTACTGCCTAGGGTGTGCTCAGTCCTTTATTCTTCGAGCTCGATACATTGAGCACCACTATAGTAGGCAATGAGAACACTGGTTATAGCAGTGCTTAGAAACAGGAGAAATCATGCATTTAAGGGTATTGTAAGATTTTACCGAATAAAAAAGTCTGACCCCACCAAAAGACCTAAAACTAACACCACGAAAAGCTTGTACTACCAAAAGTCTGAACTTTTCGTAGTGTGTGTTTAGGTGTGTCAGTGGGGTCGGACTTGGGGTGGGGGACAACACCCCAGCCCGTTGCAAAAAGGAAAAGAAAAAGTGAGCTGTGGGGGTGTCCCCCGCAATACCCGGCTCACTATGCTATGCAATATAGTTAGCGGGCTGTTGCAGGGGACACCCCTGCAGCACACCAGGGGGGGGGAACAGAAGCTGAGGGGGTGTCCCCCATTAACAACCCGCTCACTATACTTTACAGTATAGTGAGCGGGGGCTGCGAGGGAAACCCCTGCAGCTTCCAGGAAAAAGAAAAAGAAAAAAACGACCCTGTGGTGCCGGTTCCCGATCACGGAAGTGAAAGGGAACTGCCGCCGCAGGGAGACAGCATGAAGGAAAGGGAAGTAGGGTTTGGGTATGTTGGAGCTGTGGTGGGGGTGTGGGTTTGTAGGGGTTTTAATGTGTGTTTGCATGGGAAATGTGCAAACCTTTTGTGGTTCGCACATTTCTCATACAAACTTTTCCGTTGCTGACTTTTCCGCGACGGAAAAATCACGCAGATCTGCATTAAGCGCTATCTAATACCGTAAATTCTGTAGTGGTCCCTTGATGTCAATTTATGCTAAAGGTCAATGGAGTGTCAAACAACATGGTGTAAAAGTATGTTTGGGAATTATATATTCAGCCCTACAGATAAGGGGTGTATCTATCACTTTTACTCCCTAAAAATAGGCAAATACTCCCAAAAAATAAAAACAAAGTAAAAATACTCCCAGCTAAAATAGGAAACCGACACATAGGAGCCTATCCTGGCCCAGTGTTAGGAAAGATTTCATTATTGTATGTAATTTTCCCTCCAGTTGTAAACCCCCAAACTTGTTGCTGCTGTTTAAACACCATAGACTGACTTTGCCAGAGAAGCACAGCCTTTAGCTGCACTCCTCTGGGCTTTCACTCACTTTTAATGGGGAAACTGACATGCCCTTAAGACAGTGAGTACTGGGAGACTTTGTTTCACTTCCAATGTTGCAACTTTTCTGCAACATGTAACAAGTGCACAATGTACCTTCCAGTACAGTGCACTTGGGTCTCTCAGTCATTTCCAAAGACCCTAGATACTCCTGAAGGACATTTTAGCAGATGTGCAGATGTGTCATGGACAGGGCTGGTGGCAGCTATGATTTTGTGTTATTTTTAACCCTTTCCTGCCATGTTAACCGAGATTACTGCGTTTGGCACAAATAGGTGGCCCTGCTCCAAAATGGCCATGCCACAAGATTCTTTGTCCTGTCCTTTGGCCATCTTGCCCCTTTACCTTCCCCAGGTCGAGTCGACCCGGGACAGTCCTTATTTGGTCATGCATTTTCCCGCAAAACGCCAAGCTTTCGCAGGCTTCTGCATGCCTTATGTGTGTGCCTCCAGGATGTGAGCTGCAACGTCTAGTTCCGATACACATCCTAGGTGCCAGCGAGTGTGGAGTGCTTTGAATGCCTGGGAACACCATGGTCCATGATTGGTCCACGTTTGGAGTGTGTGTTTGTGAGCAGATTTCCCATTGGGTCCTCTTCGTTTTGGTGCAAAGGAGATTCTGGATAAGAGGAGCTTCCAAACACCCATACCATGTCGATCTCATGAGTTCACACCCAACAAAGGGAAGGATCCAGGTATCCTGAAACTACGAAGCTGAGTCGAGGAGCCACTGGTGACCCGCTGGAAGGTTTGGCACCCTGAGCCCGCTGTAGTCCTGTGGGACCCCTCTGTATCTGGTCGTCCTAGAGGGTCTGCAAAGATGCTTCGACCCATTGGAATAGTGGGACCAACCATTCTCGGAACCGTCATCCAAAACCTGCAAGTAAGGTTTCTTGGAAGTGTCCCTGGGCCAGCCAGTGAACTGACCAGCTTACCCAGGTCCTTTGCTCTGTCTCCGCTGCCGTTTCAAGGAGGCCCTTGAAACTTGGTATACTGCTAGTTCTGTGTCCACGGCACCCTCACACCGAATTTCGTACACTTGGCATTCCCACGTCTGAAGTGAGATGAGTGTGTCAGGACCGCAGTAAACGTGGTTACTGTGTTGCCCAGCCGCGGCAACGATCTTTGCAGATGCACTGCATTTGTGACCCCGTTGCCCCTGAAGCCTGCTGCAGTGAAACTGGCTCGATCTATCCATCTGGAGCAGAGAATTCGCCACTGTCCCGTTTGGGAATCATCGCTGTATCTTCGGAACTAAAAACCACAGACGTCCATTTTGTCGCATTTGAACCTGCAACCCCAGTGGACTTAACTGGCGAAGTTTGGTCCGGAGTGCGCCTGGGACCATTGAGTATTCCTAACCCTAACCGGTGGCCCCTAGCGCCTCAACCCATTTTTACGGATGAGTGGCCCCCGTGGGCCCCTCTCCTTTCCACTGCTAGTGCGAACTAGCAAACTATTCCCGAACTCTGGAACTGCCTCTTTCAAGTGGGGTCCTCCCTGAATAGTGTGAATCTATTCTTCATCGCCTCACCCACCTTCCTGAGCTGCTAGAGACCCCTGAAGAGACCCCGTTTTGCCCTTTGGAACAACCGCGTACGAAAAAACTAGGCTGGCCTTCTGAACCTCTGCCCACCAGGTCAGAGTTCAGAAATCCATCTCAACACCCACGCACCTCAATATATGTTTTGCTCAGTAGTGCATGTAGAGCCAAGGAAGAAACTCTACAATCTGATCTGATGAGGTAAAAATTCAGATTTTAATGTGTATGAATAAATTGGTGCAAAGAAATATTTATCAAAAAACATTTCTGTTGTACAGTTCTGTACTGGGGGGGCGTGGCCTGGAGCACCAGTGATGTGGCTGCTCGGGCCTCTGTATGAAGCCCGCATATCCAGCAACTTAAATGTGGTTACCCACCGCGGATCGAGCAACGGGAACCCTCCATATGCAGCGGAATGCCCCGTGCACCTTCAGCGGGGAAATGATCTGCTAACATGGATCCTTGTAGCAAAGAAGCAACGTTGCAGTAACTGTGCCCGGCAAACCAAAATGGAGATCTGCCCGCGTACTGCAGGACATAGGAGGCACTCGGCCTGAACTCTAAGGAGGCGATGCAACAGAGCTTCAGTGGCCGGTTGGAGGCTGGCACATGACCTCGGCGTGGAGTGGGACCCTCGGTCCAGTGTGCTGTCCCTGTCGCCACCAAAGCTCGGTGGAAGATGTGGGTTTGGAAGAGGCTCCGCTGCCTCGCTGCAGGTGAGCAACTGCAAAGCTCACGCTTCACGGTGTAGCTGAATAGTCAGTAACCCCCGGATGGGAGCATAAGACCCAAACCCTTTGGAAAGCCCTTCAATTCATGAAAAGCAGTCGGCATCCAGACGCGGCCGTTGTGACATAGGAGTGGCATCTTCGGAGCCACCACTCCTGTGAGGCAGATCCCTGTGGTCCCGAACGGCGCAGGACGCCCAGGCCACAACATCATCGGCCCGCCAGAAGCGAAATAACGGCGGTGACAGCATCTTCCCTCTCCCGCTCTACACGGTTGAAAGAAACGTTTCCCTGGCCGTCTAAAGCTCCGAGGCTGCGCCTGAATGGAATGACTTGCCCACCTGCCACCTAACGTTCAGTGGACTAATGGCTCCACAGAGGTAAGCCTTCCAAATAAAAGGGTTCTGCGCCTTCGGGAGCTGCAATTTCTCAGCCCCTGACTCCTGTGCCACCATCGGGAGAGTGATCTCTGAGAGGTGGCCTCCAACCCACCGTGGCTGGAACTGGGGGCCGACACAGGGGGCAAGCAGACCAATGCCCTAACATAGCCAGAATCACAAGACTGCATCACTACAAAAAGTGTTAAAGAGGTCACCTCGAAATTAACAGCAGTATATTTTGCCCTGAAGGTACTTTACTGCGCTGCCAACCCCCACTGAACCTCCACCCCCCCCCCCCCAAATCCTCTGGTATGGGGCGCTTTGAGGAGATTCCCGGAAAAGGCTCCAGGAGGGGACTTGGAGCTGGGCAACTGGACAGAAAATCAGGCGAGTGCATCCTGAATATACACGAGGGAGCAGCGCAGAAGTGAGGCCCCGGAATATAGGGCATTGGAAGCAGGAATAGAAAAGCCCTTCCCAGCACACAGCCCATCGCCCCCCCCCCTTTCTGCTTCCCACAGTTGACCCAGCGACACGCCTCAAGACCACAACCATGGAAAAACATCTTAAGGCCCTGAAAAGTGCCGACATCTCTACATTGTTGCTCCCACCAGACAAGGGAAGGAAATCCGAACTCGCCGAGCCTCCCCCTCCAGCGTCTCTGGAGAGCATGTGTCAATTAGCCACTAAGAACGACATTCAGGCCTTTATGCTGGATATCAAGACAGAATTTAGATCATTCATTGCCAGAACTCTCGACCAAGTTGGAGCAAATGCACCAAAGAGTCCTAGAGGTAGAACAGAGTGGGGGAAATCGAGGACCTGACCCAGGAATATGCAGCTATCCTCCTGGCAATCCTGTGTCCATTAGTTCCAATAAACCAAATTGTCCCTGAATTTTGATAGGAGCAAAAAACATTACATTTTTTTTCTTCCAGGTTACATAGAATGTGTGAATTATTGCACACATCGGAATGTATTCCTTTTATGTTGGCTGGTTCATGAACTTGTCATTGTGTCTCCAACATATTGTTTTCCCCCAAGATGAAGTTCACTTGTTTTGGTCAAGGAATGCAGGAATAAAAATGTATTCAGGTCGATTCGAGATGTTTGTTTTATTTTTTACATTTATAAAAATCGTGCAAGCGGCCCTCGGGCATCGTGGCACTGTTACGAGCAGGGCTTACTTGGTTCCAAGAACACAGGAGAGACAGAATGACCAGACAGCCTGTATGTGGTTCGTGGTTACAATGAACCTAATGCCAGACCAGTGATAGTTACTCATGGCATTGTTAAAAGGGTGGGGGTGGGGAGGTTCTGCGATTAAATGGTTACAGGAGAACCGGAAACAACTCCTACCTTCCTGAAACAGATATCTGGGTGAACCTGGAGGTGTGGTGAAGAAGAGTCTTGTTTTGAGTGCTTTGCGGCAGGACAGGTGGGAGGTCTTGTTCCTTAAGGTAGTAGGGAGGGCATTCCATTGTTTTGGAGCTAAGAATGGGAAGCTGGAGCTGCCGATGTGGCCCTTCTGTAGGTGGGGATGTTTAGCTGGTTAGAGTAGTGAGATTGTTTGGGTCTGGATGAGCTGGTTCGGACTACTTTTTCTGAAAGGTAGGAAGGGGCATTTGTGGGTTATGGCTAGGGTCTTGAATATGATGCATTCTTTGATGGGGAGCCAGCAAGCCTCACGCCTGGCATGGGAGATATGCTCCCCCTTGAGAAGGTTCAGGGCGGCTCTCAGGGCATTATTTTGGACGATTTTCAGCTGAAGTGCGCGCCAAAACAACGTTGCAATAATCAAGTTTTGCCCCAATGGTTGATCTGGCAACTGAGAAACAGTCATGAGTGGACAGGTAGGTTTTAACTGCATTGATCAGTTTCGTTGTGAATGAGGCAGAGGAGGCAATGGCGCAGACATGGCGTATCATGGAGAGTGTGCAATCAAGGTATACCCCCAGAGCCTTTACTGATGGTGAGACCGTGATTTGTGCATCTATGGTGAAGGCACTGTATTAAGTTTATTGAACGTTTCCTTGGGGCCAACCAGGAGGATTTGGGTTTTATCCCTGTTGAGACAGAGCCGTTGGCTGCCATCCAGGTTTGAATGGTGGCATAAGTCTTGTGCAGTGACTCTGTGTCTTTTTTTCATAAGAGTCAGAGAGTGGGAGGAGGACCTGGGTGTCATTGGCATAGTTTGTGTATGCTATGCCGGGAGCATCCAGCTTGTTGAAGATGGATTTGGTGAATATAGTGTACAGGGTGGGTGAGCTGCAGGAGCCCTGTGGGACGCTGCAGTGAATGGTGGTAGGTGCCGCGCAAGCCTGATTTGAGAACCTTCATGGCTCTCCCTTCAAGGAAGAAGGTGATCCAGGTAGTTGCTTCGGGGGTGAATTGGGCCGTGTTCCAGAGATGTCTACAGAGGGTCTTATGGTCCACAAGGTCAAAAGCTGCAGATAAATCCAGAAGGAGCAGAAGCACTGGTTTGCCTTTGTCCATTATTTCTGTTAGTTGGTTTTTTTATTTATTATTTAGCTCTAATATGGCAGATTCAGTTCCATGGCCTGGGAGGAAACCTGATTGCCTGTTCCCTAGGATGCTGTTAGATTCTAGGAATTGCTGTATTTTGGTGTATGCGGCTTTGTCCAGAATTTTCTGCAAGAAAGGTACAGTGGTGATGGGCCGGTAGTGTTAGGTAGGGAAGGGTCTATAGATGTTTTTTCAAGAGGGAGTGTACTCCCTCTTAAATGTTTTTTCAACAGGGAGCCTCAGCGGGACAATGCCAGATGCTAGGGTGTCTGCGCAGTCTTTGATGATATTGGTAGGACAGATATCTCCTTTGCAATTGGAGGGTTTGATGTGTTTGAGGGCTAATACTTCAGATTCTGAGACATCTCTGGAGTGCCTTATCCTGGGTGTGGATGTTTTTTGTGGGTGAGGTGGTCATGTCAGACCTGGGCAAGGCATTATGGTGAGAACGGATTTTGCTTTGCAGGAGGTCTCTTTAATTGAACATGACTGTCTGAATGCCTGAGCACCAAGATTAACCTTTCACAGTGTCTTGGGTGCTAGGGGCAGGGGTAGCAAGTTCTCTGAATATGGCAAACATTTCTTTGGATTCAGATTTCAGATTTGTAATTCTAGTGTTATGGGAGGAGGAGTTGGCTAGGATAATGGCTTTTTGGTATGGAGTACAAATTGTGTTGTATTCTTCTTTAGTGGAGTCTTGTGGATTAGTTTGCCATTTGGTAAGTGCGATGCGCTTGAGGGTGCGCAGTAGGGATGGAGAAGTGGATCAAGTGGTGGTGGTCGGTCCAGGGGCAGGGGGGGTGGGTGCTGATGTCGACAGCACAGTTGTGGTCCGCCACCCAGCCTAAGATGCGTCCTTTGGAGTGAGTGGGGTTAGTAACTCGTTGCGAAAATCCCCGGTCCTGGATTGCCTTTGCTATGGACTTGACTTGCTTGTCCTACGGGGTCATTGAGGCCAAGGTTTAGGTCACCCAATAAGATGGACTTGGTAGTGGTTTTTAGGTTCTCACCTAGTAGATGGAGTAGGTTTTCCTGAAAGTTTAGTAGTGGGCCTGTGGGCCGGTAGATCATGTGACTGGCAATAGTGCAGTTAGGGGAGAGGGCGAGGTTAACGGTCAGATTGCCTGAGTTACCTTCAAGTAGCGAGTTAATTTATCTGAGGGACAGGGATTCCTTGACTGAGAGCTACTCCACCCACTCCCATGAGTGGTCTATTCTGCCGGAGTATAGTGTAACCCAGTGGAAGGGCTAGTGAGATAGCCGGACCCGCTGCTTCATGAAGCCATGATTCTGTAATGGCGAGGACGTCCAGGTCAAGGTTAGTGACTCCGAAGCGTGGGCTGGGAGCGAGTGTGTGTTTGAGGGCACATTGGAGAGGAAGGAAGGCTGGGGTGTTTGGAACGGTGGTGAAGGTGCTTATGGGTGACTTATTAGGTCGAGCGATGGAAGGTTACCAGGAGCGAAGTGGGGAGCATGTGCTTGGTGAGGTGATTGTGAGAGTGATTTGAGTTTCAAGGGGGCTGAGGTATCTGATGAGCGCAAACCTAGCAATCCGTTTCTGTGAAGAGTTGGTCTGGGGGCTGTTTGCGTTGGTGAGGCTCAGTGGAGTACCTCAGCATAGTTAATCTGTGGGCTACGTAGTCTGTGGGGCTAACTACTGCAGAAATTGTGTGCGTGTGTGGAATTATGGGAGGGCTGAAGGAGGGTAGGAAGGATGAGGGGGAGATGTCCTCTGAATTGAGAAGTCTACGGGCCATGTCTCAAGTGTAGGAGCAAGGAGCGCTGGAGATAGGTTGCATGGAGCTGTGGAGAGGAGTAGGCAGGGTAGTGAATAGGGAATTGCTACAGTAATGGGTTATAGCAAGGCAAGCTTTCAATAATAGGAAAAAGCACCATGGCGGCAAAGTGTATCGCTGCTGACCACGTTGGGTATGCAAGGTAAATTACAACATTGATATTTCAATAGGTAAATCGGGAATGAGCTAGGCCATGTAACCGAAAAAAGGACCTAGTTGGGCTAACTGACAGGATGTAGCTAGACAAGGATTCTGACCAAAACAAAGAATATGGCTAAGCAGTGATAATTTAACAGGATCTGGCTGAGCTATAGCAGGGCAGACTTCTAGTCTAGAATAAATCACAAAGGCGGCAAGGTATATAGCTAGTTGCGGACCACGTTAGGCATGCAAGGAGCATTTCAACGTTGATATTTAAATTAGTCGATCTGGAATGAGCTAGGCTGTAAAACTGGCAGAATATGGCTACGCAGTGTTGCATGCACATAAATGGTTATGTATGCTAAGCTCATAGAGTAAAGCACAACGCTGGCCGTGTGTGCAGCTGTGGACCACTTAGAGTCGGTCTATTACCGGTATAAGCATGCAGCTTTGGTGCCAGCAACAGTGGGAGTATGCAGTGCTACCAGCAAATGGGATGGCAATTCACGCATTTGCGAGCCTCAATTCAGCATAGTGAGTTAGTGGAGGTAGCAGGACAGTGACTGCATTTTCAATGGCTAACGGCAATGGAGGTTTACCTTTGGAATTGCCTGCGTTACTCAGTTTCCTGCATTCCTCCCGGCTCCGATAGGCTCGGGACAGGAGCCTTAAACATTGGGCCTTAGGATGATGGGCTGGCTTCTCCTGCCGGTGCTGCTATTGGTCATTAGTATTGTTCGGGGACCAATTGCAGACGATCAGCTGGGTCTGCCGTAGTTTTCAAACAATGTGTCATGCAGTGGCCATCTTGCGGGGGAATGCGTCACACTGGGTTTCTGGGCCACTGGCGTTCGAGAATCAAGGCACCAACGTTGGAGGTTATTTTAAAAATACAAAACCTCTTCCAATTATGATGTGTGGAGATGGGCAATTTCCGATGAGTGCTTTGTGACGGATTGCAGTGCAGATGAAGCCCACATGCTTACCTGTGGTGCGGCGGTGATCTGGTCAGTTGTTCTCCCTTTTCTTCTGGGTTTGTGTCTGTGCCTCCTCTTTCAGTGCCGTTTGCAGAATCATTCAGACAACAAGGTCCATCCTCGTTTTTTCTGATCACCTAGATAATCGCTTTAGAACTGTCTTGTTTCCCCAATATGCTTGGTCCATTTTTTTAATAAAACATTTGTTTTTTTGAGGGGGCTCAATTCTCTTTTGAGAAATACCCCCAATTATGGTTCTCAAGTATTTCTTTCCAGTGTTATTGTCACATATTTCTCTTCACTGAAATAAACATGCTTGCATTTAAATTTTGTAGTAAGGGGATAAAAAGAATGGTCACTACTGTTTTTCAGCAAAACCTGGGTATTTTTTTGCAGTGCTAAATAAGTGAACCATTAAAATGAAAATTAAATGAGTGGACATTCTTAAATCCTTCAATAATTAGTTTTGCGTACACCAATATAGAGTAGAATTATTTTCAGAAGAGAATCTGAGGTTCTAACCAACCACTCTTGTAGGTCGCAAGAGGTGAAGTTTCTGGATAGGCTAATGTGTATGAAGGTTGATGGAAACGGAGGCTACTTACTCTTAGGTCAGTCACAGAAAATGGCGTAACAGTCATAGCATAGAAAAATGGAGGGGACTTCTTTCTCAAATCATGATTATATTGTATACATTTACTGCAGAGTTCATCTCATTGTTCACTTCCTTTAATTTTTCTCCAAATCCAATGTTAGACAAATCTTGTTCTAACATGACTACTTTTATAATGTAACAATTCATTAGCATTTATTGCAGAAAACATCAAAATGACATCCAATTAAGACAAGATTTCTATGTAAATATAAAATTGTAACCATTAAATCATGAACTGTGGCATACCTTATCCTACAGATTTCGTAAGTAATTCATGTTTTGTGGAAACAAATTACAATATGTATAATTGCGTATTTGTCCCTTCTTATTCCTTGGAGGGCTGATCTGATGGTTGTCTTTTATTGTTTTACATGGCTTTTTTTGTAATATGTATGAACGCCGCCGTGGCTAAGCTAGCAATGCAAATTGATTTACTGTTGAAATAAAAATACAATATCAACTGGGCATTAAGCATTCAGTCCATATACCAACATATGGTCGTCTACATTTCAGTGTACATCTGTGTTCTTCCTACTGCCAACGGAGTCAAGGTTTTCAAAATGTTTGGACTGCTGTAGCTTCTTAAACTATTTAGCCATCAATCTTGTCTGGTTATACAACTGTATGACATGCATTGGCCATTGTGTGTGGTTCGTGGTATATTCACTGTTTGTTGGATCTGTGTCTTACCAATCAAACCAATACAGTCTCACTCTCTCTCTAAACTGCCACTGCCTAAAAGCCCACCATGTCTTCTAAATAGTGCTGAAGGGAAGGCTGGAAATATTTCAATCCAACTAGTTGAATATTCGCCATATTCTCCTATTTGCTGTCCCTTTTTATCTTGCATTTTTCTTTCTGGGTTGGCCCTTTAGGGCGCACCAACTCCTGTCACATACATACTAAGGGTTTGCCCTTCAGGCCCACCTAGCTATATAATAGAATCAGTGTTTCTTGCTTCTCAATTTGTCATTGTATTCAATCTATGTGGATTGCCTTCCTGATATGCATTCAGTCATGTGTTACCAATCACAGGGACTAGCCACAACCTTCAATGAGATGTCTCATATCCACGGAGCTTTCTTTCAAGTTCGTTCTCCACAGCATTCTGGCTCCTAAATATTCTGAGCAGTTTCCTTTATCTGCCCAGCTATGCTACCAAATATGCCTGGGTCTCCTTCAGTTCCACTTACTGCTCACTCCAAATACATGTTAATTCTTTACTGGTAGGTTAAACGTTGCTAAGCCATATTTTATTCAGCGTTTGTTAGGCGCTTATACAGCAGAATCGTGCTTCAAAGTGCCACAAGGCTAATGGGAAGGGACCAGGGGAGAGAACAAAAACATTGGCAAAACTGTAAATATAAAGTCGTGGTCCTACTAGGCCTTGTGGTATTTGGACATGCAAGTGCAGTGAAGAGAAGTGCAGCAGATGGGGATGGATGTGGTGGGGGGGCAAGGAATGGACAAGTGCTGGTGGGGGCCAAGGAGGGAAGTGCCACGGAGGAGGCCTCAGACTAAGTGCTATTGCGGGTGACTCCTAGGGTGAGATGTTGAGCTGCCAAGCAAGGCCCCGCAAGGGCAGTGCAGTGGTGGTCGGCGCCGGTATTCTTCTTACCGCACCTCTCAGGAGGAGGTCTCTCCTCTGCAGCTCCACAGGCTACTCCCCTCCAGTGTAGTAACGCTGATTGGGTCTTTATCCTCAGTAGGGGGAGATCATGCCTTTTAATCATCAAACTAAGCTTGACAGGTTTCCACGCCCCTTTAGGCCGTATATCCCGCCTTAGCGCAGGTCCAGGGGCAGAAGTGAGATCATGCGGGTGCCCCGGAAGTTCCGCCTGAGCGGAAATGACATCCTGGAAGTGATGTAGGTGTGTTTAACACATACCTAACCTCCGGAATTTTTCCGGAGACTCCGGAATGTCAAGCATTTCTCCGGGTCTCTGGAAAAGTTCCTTGAATCTCAGGAATTTTGAGATTCTTTCCGGTCCCGTCATATTCTCCACCCGATTCGCTACCGGCGGCAGCCAATCAGGTGGAGAATATGACGGGACCCGGAAACGGCGCGAAATGTTCGTGCCCACTGCCTGCACCACTATAATAATAGTGCTTCCAAGCCATATCATTGGATTGAAAGCACTATTATTAAGGCGGCTGTGCCATGTTCATTTTGCTTACCATAGCACTGAAAATATTTCATTCAATGCCATAGTAAGCAAAATGAAGTCGGCGCCGCAGCCGAAATAATGCTGCTTTAAATCCATGTCATTGGATTGAAAGCAGCATTACGGCTGCGGCGCCGCCTTCATTTTGCTTACTATAGACTGAAAATCATTCATTCAGTGCTATTTTAAGCAAAATGAAGGCGGCGGCGCTGCCGAAATAATGCTGGTTTCAATGCAATGACATGGATTGAAAGCACCCTTATATGGCGGCGGCGCTGCCTTCATTTTGCTTACAATAGCACTAAAATCATTCATTCAATGCTATAGTAAGCACACTGAGGGCGCCGCCGCAGCAATAATAGTGCTTTCGGCGGCGATGCTGCCTTCATTTTGCTTACTATAGCATTGAATGAATGATTTTAGTGCTATTGTAAGCAAAATGAAGGCTACAACAACCGAGTTTACCTTTTTGACAGGTGGGCGGGGTGTGTGGGCGGAGCCATGTGCAAAGCGGTGGAGTCTTGTGTGGCTGTGGGCAGGGCATAAATCTCAGACATTTTCAAATGTAGGCAGGTATGGTTTAACAGGGCCGTAGGCCCTAGAGTGGGTGTCTTACCGGATGTGACATCATAGGGGTTAACTGGGCGGTCCCCTCCCCCTGCCCCAAAGGCTGGAGCCCCTAGGGCCCCCACTGTGGGCTTCCCCCGGATGTCCCCCACAAAGACCCGGAAGTGTGTCGCTGTGTTTTGCACAGTGGGGCGCCTGGAGATGATATCTGCGCAGTTACCATTTTAAGGGGTGTGGCAAGCAGGGTGCATATATACAGCTGGTGTTTTGGGAGGGACGTACAAGCCTCTCCTAAACCCGGGGAAACTCTGATTAAACGGTGTCAGCGAGACCTGCAGTTATGGCGAGGTATACATAAGGTTGAAACTTCAGGTTTTGGGCATGGCATGCTAAAGAGGGTATTGGGTGGTTGTGTGTCTACACTTATAATAAGACCGGTGCCAAGAAAAGCATGACAGATTTACTAAGAATTGAAGACAAAATAATAATCTATATATAAAATTATAAAAAAATAGGCATAATTACATAATCTATAATATAAATATTCATATGAATATGCATATTAATATGCATAAGCACTGCTGGGGTGCTAGGCCTGAGCCCGCCATGCTTGTGAAGCAATGCCTGGGTTCTTTACAAAGGCCATGCTGTGTGTTCTTGCGGCATAGCATAGGGCTGAGGCCTAAGTGTAGATTCTGCAGACAGCCGCTCCTGCAGGGACACAGGCCTGAGCAAACCATGTTAAGCCCCGATAGGGGGGAAGAGGGAGGGGAGAGGGGGATGGGTGGGTGTGTGTGTGTGTGTCTCTTAAAAAAAAAACAGCTGTTTGCATCAGCTGACATGTCCCCATGAAATTAAAGTGTTGTCCTGCCTCGTGCTCCAGCTGAAATTCCACAGGGTTTCCGCGCATAGGAAGTGCCTAGGGTTAAAGACAGTCCCCATGAAATTAAAGTGTTGTCCTGCCTCGTGCTCCAGCTGAAATTCCACAGGATTGCCGCGCATAGGAAGTGCCTAGGGTTAAAGACAGCTGTGTAATTACTTAAATGAAAAAAGATGCTCAAGCTGAAATGCCCCAGCATCCACCAAGCATACAGCACACTGGATATTCGTGGGCCTGAAGCTCTAGGGGCAATTACTTAGTTCCCAACAGAGGATGGGCCGGAAAACGTGCCAAGCTGAAATGCCCCAGCATACAACCCACAGGATATGCGTAGATCTGAAGCCCTGGGAGGGGGGGGGCATTACTGAAGTGTAAACACATGGTGTGACAAAAGTTGTTCTGGGTTATTTTAACAGCTATCTGGAAAGCCCGCCATTTTCTAGACCCTCTATAAATTCAAGGGGTTAGGGTTAGACAGACGTTTTCCGACGGCCATTCCAGAATTGACCGCTTACAGCCCTTTGTGTGGAGCCCTCCTGACTGTTCGAGACCATGCAGAGCCAGTCAGATTCTCAAGAACTGTTTTTATTTCATTTTATTCTTGTAGACCCAGTATCAAACCCCCTCGCTCGGTGATGTATTAAATGTTATACCTGTTCCAGGTAAAATGTATATTTAAATATTGACATGTTACTATGTTTTAAATCCTAGATGTATTTATAATATCTACATGTGCATAGGCCCCTATGTTTGTTGTGCTCTGGGTAAAAAAAAATGTTTTAAAAAAATGTGGGCTAGGGGCCTCTGTTTAAAGTTTGCTTTATGTGCAGCCCCTGAAATACACCAGACGGGCCGTTTACTTAAAAAAATATATATATAAAAAAATAAAATAAAAAGGAAAAGAAATGAAGGCTGCTGAGACACCTGAGGCTAAGGGATCCTCAGCAGCTTTAATTTTATTTATTCATTTTAAAGTAAACTGCCAGGCTAGTGTGTTTCAAGGAGTACACGTGCTGTTTTATGTGTAGTGCCTTGAAATACCGAGGCTTTTATTTTATTTTTATTTTTTGCCAAGTGCTCCTCCAGAACACTTTAAATACATGCTGATGTATGGCTCGGAGCCCTTAACAGCATGCGAATTAGAATAGAGCTAGGAAACCGTGGCCCGTTTAAAGGCTTCCCAACTCTTTTCCAATTCGTATAATGTTATGGTCTCTTATTTCACCCCCCACGGTGTGCCAACTCTCTTGTCCTTTTTTATATAAAAAAAAAAAAAAACTGATGAGGCCCTGGAGTGTCGTGCGCCGGTCCGTGTGCACCCAGGGCCTTATCAATCGTCTTTTAAAAAAGCAGGGTGCCTGAGTGACGTATATATTCCTAGGCCAGACCGCACCAGCAGAAAGTTCGGCCCGTCCTAGGAATATATACGCCAGGCATCCTGCTTTTTAAAAACCGCCTGATGCTGTCCTGCGGCCACAGAGGCTCATCTGCAACCCGCACCATGGGACGGGGCGGGCTGCCATCGTTGCATATATTTTTTTTTTAAAGACTTGCATTCGCATCAAGATGACCGCGGCAAGCCGTGCGCATCTTGATACTAATGCCTGGGGAGCATGGAGGCGTTGCACCACGCATCTATGCTCCTCAGGCATACGCCTCCATGCTCCCCAGGCATTAGTATCAAGATGCGCACGGCTTGCCGCGGTCATCTTGATGCAGAAGTCGGATGAACAAAGGCCTCACAGCCCGGCGACGGTGCCCCAAACATTAGCATTTAAATAGACAAGGTAAGCCTTGTCTATTTAAATGCTGCCTGGGGCTCTGTCATCGGGCTAGAAATACTTTGTACATTGTGATGGGCTCTGTAGGGGTGAGCAGCATGAGCTGAGTCAGTGCTGCACACCCCTGCAGAACCCATTGAAAGGTGTAGGCCCCAACAGAAGTAAGGGGGCCTGCAGGGGTGAGCAGAGCTAGCTGAGACCCTGCTGATCACTCTGCAGACCCCATAGCGGGGGCATCCCATTGCCGTACCTCCCCCCTCCACCCACACCCTCCTGTCGCTGGCCGGCCTGCACCTGCCTGCCCCCCCCAACCCACCTGTACCCAGCAATTTACTGGAATAACAACATTACACAATTTTAAAGTTGGAAATCTTGATGCCACAGCAGCTTTATTTGCATAAAGTCAAGGAGTTATCTTGCAAGCGATCCGTGAATTAATCACACCACAGGTTCTTCTACGCTGTGTGAGGCTTCCTAGGTATTTCTCCCCCACCGCCCCCCCCCCCCCCCAAGTCTGCATCGGGTGGACGCTTCTGGTTGTGCCAGGCCCTTGCTGCCAGCTTCTCTCTACCCATGGCCATTCAATTTGTTGCTTGTGTTGCCTTTCTTGACACTTCCCCCCCCTCCCCCCCTTGCTCTAAGGTACCTGTTTCTAATTCCCCGACACCTTCCTGGTGTCCTATTAGCCCAGTTTCTAGCTAAACTGTGACAACCTTTCGGGTGCCCAAACATGTAGGTTCCTATACAGACACCACATTTCTGGTGCCCAAACATCACAGTTATTGCCTATACAGACACCCATTCCGGTGCCCGAACATCATGTTACTACCTTACTGCCTATACAGCCATCACTTTTGTGATGTCCAGCTTTCTTAGTGCACATTTCTACTCTACTGAGCTCCTGTCCCCGTTGGGCTAACTTTACCCTAATCCTTCAACCACAACGTCAGCCCCTAAGTATTCCCATATCGCCTTACAGATTTTTTCCCGGAGGGCTGAGATTATCCTAAGGTTCCGTACTCCAAGTACCCTCGCCATAGTCCCTCCTCAGATCTTGGGTCCCCTCCATCAAGTTCCGTAATCCCTAGTCCTTCCCCTCCATTTCTCCGGCTCGCTCCTCCCCTCTCCCTGTTCCCTTCTCTTGCTTTCGGCCACCCCAATTATTTCCCACCTGCAGTTCCCTGGGATCCCTTCTCCCCCAAACTCCCGCCCCCACTGACCTCAATGTGTCATTCTCTCATTTTCCGAAGTGCCCCGTCCGTTTGCCCCCAGCATTGCGATTGCCCCCCCCTTCACCTCCTTGGACCTTGTGCCCCCCCTGGTTCCCTCTTGTCACCCCCCAAGCCCATTTTTTGACCCCCCTGCATCCCCCTCTGTGTATCCTTCCTTCCTTCATTTATCCCTTCCCCCCACCTGTTTCTTTGGCAACCCTACCTGTGCCACCATATCTTCATCTAGGTCCCCCCCAACTTCCCTTGTAGACCTTTGATTTCCCCTTGTTTTCCAATTTTTCTTTTTCCACCCCGCCCCCCTCCCCCCGCATTTTGGGGTTGGAATGGCTTCCAAGCCCCCTAAACCCTCCCCTTTTTCCCCATGGCCTCCCCCGAGTCTGTTACTCTTGGGCGCGCGTAGGATCTAAGCTGTTGGCTGAGCATTCCCCTAGGGGCGGCCAGTACTTTGCTAAAGGGATTGACTTGTGATTCCTCCAAGACTCTCTGCTGGTTGCCGGCGGCAGAGTTTTCCCCCTGCCTGAACAGGCTGCTCCATATTCTGCCCTTCCGTTTGCTCCCTTTCGTTCCGCTGCCCCTTGGTGAGGGGAGGGGGGGCGGGGAGGCAGTGCTCTGCGCCCCCTCACCCCCTCCTTCGTGCTCTTATTTGCCCCCCAACCTATGTGCAACCTGCATTTGTCAAGGCGTCCCTCCATTCCATGGTCTTGCGTGCAGTTCCCACCTCGGACCGGTGTCCTGTCCCCCCCAAAATAACCAGGTACTTTCAAGGTGATGAGTGGGTGACGAATCCATCCCATCCCTCTGCTTTTCAAGAAGCCCCCCAGTCTTGCGTTTGCCTTTCTCCTTGCAGTCTCTATTGCCCCATGGCGCAGCGCACCCTTCCATTCTTGCCTGTTGATCATTTCGGACCACATGACTTCGGTGGCCTGGAAAACCCCCCCAATCCTCGTGAGGAGTGCTCTCAAAAGTTCTGTCAGATCCCTTCTCCCTTTTGCCATCAAGTCATTGCTCCCAATGTGGAGCAACACAATGTTGGGTGGCGGATGATGT
The DNA here is from genome assembly GCF_040938575.1 of Ambystoma mexicanum. Classification (NCBI taxonomy): domain Eukaryota; kingdom Metazoa; phylum Chordata; class Amphibia; order Caudata; family Ambystomatidae; genus Ambystoma; species Ambystoma mexicanum. Next base: position 1,422,136,395 of record NC_090923.1, read on the forward strand.
TGTGTCGGCTGTTCCAATATGCTCCATAGCGGGTGGCTTCGTAGACCAGCCTTAGTGATCCAAAGAATCTGGGTGTTTAGAAGGCCCAGGTTACCGTCCCTAGATGCGGTCCTTGCTCTATCCGCTGCTCTGGACACAAAAGAATGTCCCACGACGCATACCTGGTTGGCCTCTGTGAAGACAGGAGATGGTTTTAAGAATCATTTGATGTGAGTGGGGTGCCCTGCACGCCCTTGTCCCCTTGCCACGTCTACCCCTCTCCCCCCCACCCACCCCCGAGACCCCAACCTTGCCTATCGGACGTACAGTTTGAATTTGTCCGAATCCCATCTCCCAATCTTTTTTACCATTTCATCCCCGAGGCCCTCTCTGCTTGCTGTTGTTGCTGCCCCTATGCGGAATGAGTGTGTGGAGAATTTGGTCTGGTTGATGCCGGCTTTAGCCAGGGTCGCGGCTAATAACCTTCTGAACTGGAACTGTGTGAGGGGCGTTCCGTCCTTGTGTATAAACAAGTACTCTGACCCCCCTCCCTGGACGTTGGGTAGGCGGCCATGGTTGCCACCGGGCAGAAGGCCTCATGTCCTAGTTTGGCCAATGCCAGCTTGCAGCCTTTGCCAACCTGGTCTGTCTTAGATACCCTTATATTGACATGCAACACCTCGTCCACTATTGCCACGTCGCCCACTATCGGAGCCCGGTGGCCGTGGTCTCCCTTGGCTCTGGCTACAAGTTCGCTGACCCTCAGAGCCCCGAAGAAAGCTAGCGCAAAGCATGCTTTAAACATGATGCATTCGTGCCATGAGTAGCAGACCGCTGCCGTAGCCGACATGATCTTCTTTAGTAGATCGAAGTCGATGTGTCTCCTCTGTTTTTGTGCGAGGCGCGCCCCTGTCCCATCCTTTTAGGGCCGCCCTTACTAGAAAACATTTGGTCGGATCATGGCGCCCTGCCAGCTGACTGTAAAAAGCCAGTGCGCTGAGGTGCGCCGCTAGCCAGGATCTTGATTTGCCCGCCCCCTTGGCCCATAGCACAAAAACGTCCACCTTCTCCTCCTCGCTAGTCTCCCCCAAGTTTATTGTGTTCTCCAAGAAAGTGTTGAAATTAGCACTGTATCTGGCTTGTCTGCTTCCAGCCAGTGACCTTGCCGCTAGCTGTCGCATTCCTTCACCCAACTCACTAGCTGCCATAGTTGGTCATTGAGCGGAGTCATGGTTGGCAAGGCTTGCGGGTGCGCTTTCCGGAATCGTGCCATCTGCGAACGAGAGAGCGTCGGCTGCTGTGTTATAAACAGGATGTGGCGTGCTTTCACGGCTGTATTCATGGTTAAACATTTACGTACCAAATGGCGCAACAAACAGTGTGGCAGGGCAACATGCTGAGTGTGTTGACCGCCTGGACCACTGCCATGTTGTCGGACCAAACCACTAGGCGTTTGTTTGCCAGTTCATGTGACCAGATATGCAGAGCTACCACCACCGGAAATAATTCCAAGACATTTATGTTTTTTGTCAGACCATTCCTGTTCCATGCATTCGGCCAATCTTCCCCTACACCATTCCCTCCCCAAGATGGCCCCAAACCACACCCGTCCTGCGGCGTCGGTGAACAGCTGCAGTTGTGAGCACGCCGTGCAGGGTGACTGCCATATGCACACCCCGTTGAACTCCCTCAAAAATGCGTGCCACACTTTCAGGTCTTCCCTCATGCCTGCGCTTATGTGTACTTTGTGCCAACCCTTTGCTCTGCCCCCAGTTGCAGCCGCTAATCGCCTTGCAAAAACCCTTCCCGCCAGTATGACCCTTGCTGCAAAGTTAAACTTGCCCACTAGTAATTGGAGGCTCTTTACGGAAAGCCTGTTGCCTGAAAATGCCTTGTTGATGTCGGAAATGCTTCAACTATCTTCTCCGTGGGCAGGAGGCAGGTCCCTAACTCTGTGTCTATTTCATTCCCCAAGTAAGTTAACCTTGTGCATGTTCCTTGCGTCTTTTCCCCCTGAATTTGTGTAACAATGACAAGCACTCATCGGAGTCCCGCTTGCCCACAAACAGGAAATCATCTAGGTAATGTGTTCTCCCCCCCTTCCCCCTGCTTTCCAGCTCGTGCAATACCCATTCCAGGAAAGAGCTGAAGGCCTCAAAGTATGCGCATGAAATACTACACCCCATTGGCATGTATTTATCTACATACACATGTCCCTGAAATTGAAAACCCAGTAGGAAGAAGCTCTCTGGGTGCACGGGAAGTAACCTGAAAGCTGCCTCGATGTCCACTTTGCCAGTAGCGCCCGTCTTCCCGCTGCTTGGTGAGGCAAACCGCCTGGTCAAAGGATGCGTATGACACCGAGCAGTCCGCCTCATCCAGCCAATCGTTCAGAGTCCCCTTTCGGGTGAGATAGGTTGTGTATGAGGCGGAATTTGCCTTTCTCTTTTTTCAGTACTATCCCTAATGGTGAAATTATCAGGTCCTTCAGCGGTGCCGTCTGGTACGGACCCGCTATTCTACCCAATGCCAGTTCTTGAGCAATTTTGTCCAGGATCACATCTGGCCACTCATTCGTGGATTTTAAGTTATTTGCTGTCCTGCTATTTGATGTTTGGCTCCGCTGGGGCCTTTGTAGGGGATCTGAAACCCCATCGTAAATCCCTCGGCCAAAAGATCCCTCTCCTGAGCCAGAGGGTATCGCGATAACCAAGGGAGCAGTTTGTCCACCCTGATGGGTTAAATACCTTTTTCGCCGAGTGAGTTACCCCCGTGACCTCCCATCCCACGGTCCCTGTTGATCCGGTATTACCATAGATATTTTGCTCGTGTGTCCCAACAGGCATGTGCACCCCCGTCCAGTCTCTTCCTGAAGCACCAGATACGTAGCCACCTTGAAGAGAATAATCGTTTTATAGTTTTACGGCATGGTTTTCACTGACATGTACACTTGTGAATAAGAATAAAGAAACACGAGGGGTCATGGTGCCCGAGACCCACCCCTGGCAAGCCTTATGGTGCCGGCTTCCTTTGGTCGTTTGCCAGGCCCCATCCCCTGCAACTCCTTGCTGAATGGCCATATGATCCGCACGTGGAGCATGCATGCCTGAACCTGCAGATAGGGGCCCCAGTGGCATTGTCCTTCGTTAAAAAACCTGCAATTGGGCTGGCCCCTGCCGTTGGAGTGGTTTGCGGCCCCCCCCCCAGTCCTAGGAGCCCCTTGTGCCGCCATTGTTGTGCCCATGTCTAGCCGCCCCAGCTGTGGCATGAAGTTCCCGTTGCCCCATGCGGTTGTCTCGCCCTTTCCTTCTCTAGCTGCTCCCGGTTTTGCAACCGTGAATATCGTGGTGGCCCCCGGTCCCCCTGATGGAAAGCCCCTGCCGCCCTCCAACTGTGCTGTATGGTTGGTGCGCCCTCCCGCTAGGATGATTGTGCCATCCAGCTTTTCTATGGTGCCCCTGGTGGAAACCAGCCAGTCTTCCACTGATTTGTGATTCCACTTGAGGTCTGGATCGTGTTCCATTTGTAAACAGAAACGCTGGTCCCTCAGCATCCATTCATTGCCTCCTAGCTGGTTGTGTTTGTGAATCACGCATGCCTTGTAATCTTTTAAAGCCGGCTCTAGTGTTGGGCCATTAAGATAGATGGTTTGGGCCAAAATCTTGAACGCCGCCAACCAGTTGGCCAATGTTTCTGCTGGTCCCACCCTTTTCCTGGCCTTCACTGTCTCCCTCCCACCTGTCTCCTGTAGGGTGTCCTGTCCTTTCATTTCATGCTCCAAGAGGGATAGTATATCTATGAATTTTCCTGCCCATATATGGTTCCTTACCCATTCTGGAAGGAGCCAAGTAGAGTAGTCGTCCCCGATTGCGTCAGGAAGTTTTGTGCTCTTCCTTGATTCACATGACTCCTTTACTAATGCCCCCTGTGAGCCCGCCACGTTCCCTAGAACTGCACTGTTGGCTGTTTTGCTGTTGCCCGCCCCCTGGTCCCTCCCCTGCCAAACATTGCTCGCCCCGTCGGTGACTGCCCCTACGTTGGTGGACCCCGTGGGCCCCGTCCTACCCTTTGCTTTTTGTAGCGCCATCACAGCCCTTGCAATTTTTTCAATTATGTCCAACTTACCCTCTTTGTTCGTGAGCGCAGTGTTTGCATCAGCCCCTCCCTCACTAGTCAGGAGAGTGACCAAATTGGCAGGTGCTTTGGACAGAGTCTGGGGAGCGGTGTGCTAGGCGGGGCCTTTGAGTTGCTGGGGGGGCCTGGGGGCACGCCCATGCGTGCCTTTAAGGCAGCCAGCTCTTCCTCCAGATCCCTTTTTTGTCTTTTTCTGGTGTGGGCCCCCGCTTGTCTTAGCTGTTCTTTTTCACCCCGTGAACACTTTGTGCCCTCCTCCTGGCAACAGTAAATCCGCCCCGCTAGCGAGTTTGTGGCGAGCGGGGTCCTTGAGGTCATTGGTTGCTTTTTCTGCTTCCGGGTTGGCCCCGGGTGATCTGTTTACGCTAGCCCGTGATGGGCCCCCCATCCTGGTCATGGCCGCCTGCCACCCAATGATTTCCGCTAGAGTGGCATATTCTGCCAATGATTGGGCATCCATGAAACGCCCTGTCGACGATGGTCCCGCAACTCCCTAGTCTGTTAGCCCATCTTCTATTACTACAATCTCTACGCTGTCCAATACTGGGTTAACCGTGATTGCCTGAAGCGACATGGTGATCTGTTGGAAACAAAATGTTTGTTTTGCTTCACTTACATTTTGCTAATGCTTTAATTCATAGTCGCCTATTAGTCTACGTTGCACATTGAACTGTTTCGCTCACTGCCGCCAGATGTCGCCTATTCTCCTCTCATTGGACCCGACGACCTGACCAAACATGAGATGCACCCACCCCCCTTGCATAGACTGTAAGTCCAGCGTGTTCCCACCTGTTAAAGTGGCTGAGCGCCTAACCCGCCCTGCCCCTTTCCTTTTCGTGGTCTCAGCATGATATTATTGCGCATTGAGACCCCTTCCTCGCACTGTACATCGTATACCCCGTTTCGGGTCCCCCATGCCTAGTTTCTGACCTCGGATAGCCCCTTGCGCATAGCCACATGGTTCCCTATGCAAATTTAATTCCAGTTCCCAACAATTGCATTGCGCCCCCTACCCTGAACTGGCCACGTTTGACGCTCTACTAAGCCCCCACTCATTCCAAGGTGAACTAGCAAGATATTCACCGCCCACCTGTGCCAGTGCAGCCACGCAACAAAATGCCACACCCTTGTGTGTAGGCGCATTTATCAACCGTCTCGTCCCTTAATACGCATAGGCACGAGGGATCATGCAGGAACACCTGTAAAGGCTAGCTAAACACATACGTTCCTATACATTGTAACATTTATTTATTTATTCAGATTTGTAGAGCGCACATCAGCCCGTGGGCATCGTGGCGCTTGTTACAGACAATATCTTAGTTACATAGGATACAGTAATTACATACAATACAGAATTTACAGTGGACATGCATACATTCGCAGTGCAGTATATTTACATTGATTCCTGAGAGTTTCCCAATTGTTTTGCAAGGAATGAGGTTTTCAGTTTCCTGCGGAAAGTGGGGAGTGCGTTTTCCGCTCTAATATCTGCAGGGAGAGCGTTCCAGGTCTTGGCTGCAATGTAGGGGAAACTTAGACCTCCGGCTTTGGCTTTTTTGATGCGTGGGATGCAGATTAGGTTGGAGTATTGCGTCCTGGTGGGACGGGAGGAGGAAGGTTTGAGGATGGTTTCTGATAGATAGGATGGGGCGGAGAGAGAGAGGCATTTGTGAGTGAGGGTGAGGATTTTGAGAGTGATCCGTTCTTTGACCGGGAGCCATTGGGCTGAGTGCCTGGCCTGGGTGATATGCTCTCTTCTTGGGATACTAAGAGCGGCCCGGAGAGCATTGTTCTGCGTGACTTGTAGTCTGTTTATGTTTTTGGCTGATGTGCCTGCTAGGAGTGCATTGCAGTAGTCCAATTTGGCTCCAATGGTTGCCCTTGCTATAGAGAGGCAGTTGGGTTTAGAGAGGTAGGGCTTAATGGCGTTTATGAGTTTGGTGGTGTGTGCGGATGCGGAAGTGATAGCGCTGACTTGTCTAGTCATAGATAGCGAAGAGTCAAGGTATACTCCCAGTGTCTTTACGGCTGTGGATACGGGGATGATGGAGTTGTCAATGGAGAAGTTGGCGTACAGTTTGTCAAGTTTGTCTAGGGTGTTCTGTTGACCTAATATCATGATTTCAGTCTTGTCACCATTGAGGCAGAGGCCATTAACTGCCATCCATGCCTTGATGACGGAGTAGATTGTGTGGAGTGCCTTGGCGTCTTCGTTGTATGATCCTGAGAGGGGTAGAAGTACTTGTGTGTCGTCCGCGTAATTAGTGTATGTGATGCCGTATGAGTCCAGTTTGTCAAAGAGAGGCTTGGTGAACAAGTTGTAGAGTGTGGGTGCAGTGCAAGATCCTTGGGGGACCCCGCAGTGGATTGTCGTGGGAGTGGCGTTGGCGATGTCCGAGAAGACTTTCATGGCTCTTCCCTCTAGGAAGGAAGTGATCCAGAGGGCTGCTTCTTTGGAGAAGTTGGCTGAGTGTGTGAGGTGTGAAGTGAGAGTCTTGTGATCAACCAGATCAAAAGCGGCAGAGAGATCTAAAAGGAGCAGAAGAGCAGGCTTGCCTTTGTCCATGATTTGGGTGATCTGATTCTTCAGATCTACCAAAGCTGTTTCTGTGCCATGTCCTTTCCGGAAGCCTGATTGCCTGGTCCCGAGGATGGAGTGGGTTTCCAGAAAGTGTTGGATTTGGCAGTGAGCAGCTTTGTCCAGTAATTTCAGCAGAAATGGCACCGTGGTTATTGGTCTGTAGTTGTTTGGTTGTAGGGGGTCGAGAGTAGGTTATTTTAAGAGAGGCCGGACCCAGGCCTCTTTGAGGTTGGCTGGGATGATACCTGTTTTAAAAGACGTGTTGATGAATGCCGTGAAGAGCGGCGCAAAGCAGTCTGCGCAGTCTTTGACGAGTTTTGGTGGGCAAATGTCGCCTTTACAGGGGGAGGGTTTGAGATTTTTTAGTAGGTTAATAACTTCTGATTCAGTGACGTCTCTGAAGGAGAAGTCAGGTATGGTGGGCTTGGGCAAGGTGGGTGGGGTGCTGGTAGGTTTAGTTTCTGTCTGTTGCGGAGGTGCTTTGCAGTGGTCTTTGATTTTCTTTTGGAGAAGGTCAATTTTGTGTAGCATGGCAGCTTGAATGCTGGTACACCAGGCTTCATCTTTGATTATTTCGTCCGGTGTATTAGGGGGGGAGATGAGCTCATTAAAAATGGCGAAGATCTCTTTGGAATGTGATTTGGCATTGGCGATACGTGTGTTGAAAGCGTTGGCTTTGGCATCGGTGATAGCTACCTTGTATTGGTGGGAGATTAAATTGAATTTATTTTTGGTATTGGTGCAGGGGTCAGATTGCCAGTTTTTTAGTGCGGCTCTTTTGTGGGATCGCATTGAGTGCAGTTCTTCAGTAAACCATGAGTTGGTGTGTAGGGATTTCTTCTCTTTTTTCCAATCGAGTGGTGCTATTTCATTGATAGCTTTGGTGATGACATCTTTGTAGATGTCTGCTAGGATATTGGGGTCATTAGCGAATGGGGGAGCTAACTCAGGGGTATTGAGGTATGGGCGCAGGTTCTCCTCTGAGTTTTTTAGAGCTTCTGACTTGTGCAGCGCTGGCAGGGGTCAGAGTTTTGTGGTTTTTGGTGATGGGAATAGAGAACTCGATGCAGTTGTGGTCAGTCCAGGGCAGTGAGGAGTTAGAGGTGATAGTGGTGAGGCAGTTATGGTCTGCAATCCAGTCAAGAATGTGGCCTTTGATGTGAGTAGGACTTTCTACTTTTTGGGTGAAGCCCAGGTCATTGAGTTCCTTGGTGAGAGTGGCTGCAAATTTGTCCTTTGAGTCGTTGAATCCAAGATTGAGGTCTCCTAGTAGAAGGGTTTTGGTGGAGCTTTTGATATTATTGCTGAGGATGTGAATGATGTTTTCCTGGGAGTCTGTTTTGATGCCTGGGGGACGGTATAGTAGGTGAATGTTGATGGTGCTGTTGGGTGACAGTGTGAGTTTGGCCGAAAGGAGGTCAGAGTTGTTCGTCGAGGCGTGACTGACAGGTCGGAGCTGGAGGTTCTCCTTGTAGATGAGGGCTACTCCGCCTCCTATTCGATCTGGCCTGTCTTGTCTGAGTATGGTGAAGCCAGGTGGTAGTGCAAGTGCAACGGCGGGGCCTGATGCTTCATGTAACCATGTTTCAGTGATGGCTAATAGGTCAATGTTATTGTTGGTTATGAGGTCATGAATATCAGGTGCATGAGCTGGGAGAGATCCGACATTGAGGAGGGCACACTTGATGTGATGTGTGAGAGGTTTGTTTGTGGAAGTGCGAGTGGTGGTCGTATCTGATATGTTATGTGAGGTGGTATTGTGGTGTGTGGCGGGGTTAGTGGGTGGTGGACTGTGGGAGAGTGTGTATCCCGTGCGGGGGCAGCGTTTGGAAGTGGTGCGCGAACTCAGTCTATAGTTTCTGTGTTCTGTGGGAAGGGGTAGTGTGCTAAGTTCTGTGGTCTGTGTGCGAGCTCTAAGTCTTTCTAGTCTATGCATAATTACGACACATGGTGTGCGATGTGGCATGGTTAGTGTGGTATCCGGGGTAGCGAGATGCTTGTGGTAGGGGAGTGGGCTTGGTGGTGTGGGTATGAGGGGATGGATGGGAGTATAGAGTTTGAGAGCAGTGAATGTTGCGAGGAGAGTGAGCAGCGTGGTGGTGGCCACGTTGAGCTTGCAGGACGCTATGGGCATGATTGTGCGCTGGCGGGGCTGTGTGAGGAGGAGGGCACAGTCAGATATGGTGGACCTAGCCTGAGGTGGGCAGGAGTGGATAGGTTCAAGGTGGGTTGAAAAGCATCCTAGGTACTAGGAGGTATCAGTGTGGCTAGGCGCAGCAAGAGGCACTGGCCGGATCGTAGATGAACGACTATACGGCACAACATGCGCCCCCCACTGCCCGTGCCGCAGCACCCTGGCCTTCGCAGGCTCTCCAACCGGTGGCATTGTCCGCCCCAACCCATCGTGCAGTTGAAAACCTGTGTCCCGCCCGATGCGTGTGCATCCGTTAACTGCTGGACAACAGCGCCCTGCAAAATATATCAGTGTGACCCACTAAAACCCATCCCAAATTCCTACGCGCCTGCCCTCTTGCCGCCCACACCCAGCCCCGTGTTTCCTTTCCCTTCCTGACCACTACACACAGTTGTGACTACAAGTGATGATACAAGTTTGCCTTTGGTCCAAGCCTGTGCTGCTATGTTGGCGTGTTGCAGTAGCGGAGCAGGCAGGCACGTGCACAACTTTTTTCTTTTCCCCCCCCACACTTCACTTTCCTTACCCCATTGTCCGCGTTAATTGATGTTTCACCAGTAAATGCGGCTGACGGCAGTAACGGCCATACTTTAGCTAACCGATACCAATGCTCTTCCATTGTTGTGTTCAATGGTCCCCGCAGCCTATGTTGCAGTGGCGACTTGGCTGTTATGGTAGATATATCAAAATTGCTTTGTGGTATGACTGGTGCTTCAGTGCCACCTATCGAGCCCTAGCTACCACCCTGGGTCGGATTACTGGCAGCAGTGGGATGTGATGTGAGGAATGACGCACTGTGCGTTCATGGCGAAGTTTTACTAGCAGCTGTGAAATTGACCCGTGTGTTATGACCTTTCTGCCAAGTGCAGGGGCCGCGTGGGCGTTGGTGGCGCGTGCGCTCAATATGGATGTACATGCGGGGCATAGGTGGGCGGGAGATGTGGAGCGGGGGAGCAGAGGATATGGGTGGGCGGGGAGGGCTGGCCCGGGCAAGGCGGAAACATCGTACTCCACTGCGGCGCAGGACAGAGTGGAGAAGGTCTGGGAAAGGTAACTTGTGCGTCTGGTCAGGGGTCCTGGGTTGTAGGACAAAACGGATAGAATTGTAGTCTCAGAGGTGGGAAGCTGGGGGGGTGGGTGCATGCAATAGAAAACCTGGTCTAAGTGGTGCTGGATGCTTGTGCAATATAAAATGTTTCACCCCCGCAGATGCTTTCACTCCTAAGCTCCGCCCTTGGCCATGAGGCTACAATAACGTGGTGCTGGCCACCCACTGGGCATGTGTAGCATACTGTGCCTACCTACCGAATAACAATCAGAAATGTTGCAGCCCCCCACCCCCACATAAACAATGCCTACCGAATAACGTAACGGAACCGTTGAAACCAACATACGGGGTAACATAGTGCCTATGTAATAGGCTGTGAAGGAGTCCCGCAGCTTGGCATCCCTCTACTGGCCCTCCAACCCGCAGCCCTCCCTTTTTCCCAAATTTGCCTCTGTTCGGCCGGAGTTTGTTGTGGGGCGAGTGCCACTGCCCCCGTCCCTTGCGCACCCTATCCTACCGACCCGAACAGCAACCCAGCGCGGTGCATTGGAACGCATGCGCAAGTTAGTCCTGACAATCTTCCCCCTTGCGGCCCTGCCATAAACTCTGAACTCGCAGCTCGTGCCTCGGCCTGCTCTGCATGTCCCCACGGCACAAGCACCCACGCCCGGATGTCTGACACTACTACACCCCATCCACCCCCCCCGTAGTCTTGAAAATGGCCGGGACGAGATGTCGACATGTGAGTGAAGTAATGCCTGTAAGCACAAAGTCCACCCTTGCATACCCGCCAGCTTCCCCCCAAGCTCCTTGCGAGTACACTGTCCTAGCCAGTGCCTCACCCCTGTTTCCAGCTGCCATTAGCCACAAGGCTACGGATGGCTGGGTCAGCGCTCCCCGCCCCCACTAATTGGGGTGCCCTGCAATCGCTACCTTCCTACATGCAAGGGACTCCCTTGTGCGCGGGAAAGCCATACTTCATTATCCCGTGTGACAAACCCCCCGTCTGAAGTCACCCCACAGACCCTGCAGCCAGAAGATCTGCAACGCCCCAATCCCCCCCTCCCTCCCCCATGATGCTGGAGCGTGGGCCCGGGAGCCCTCTCATCCCCCGAGCCCTCTCATCGCCACCACCTTTTCCCCGCAGCCCTTCTCTTTTATCCGCGCCATTACGACATGATGCACCCCCTGCCGCCCTTCTGCTGGCCCGCACAAATTCGCTCCCCCGCCCCTGTACAGTCTTCTATTCGCCTTGACTGTTATGCTGTCTTGCTTCTAAATCAGACCGTTCTGCAAGAAACAGTAATTCTCCGCTGGGCGATATGCACCAAACCTTGCTCGCTGTATAAGTTGTGCTCTGCATTATTGGGCATCCCCCTTGCCTGACTGAGGTACACATTGCAACCCTCACAAAGTTTTGCATAACCCCTTCGCCTCCAGAAGTATGAGCAGGGCAAGCCCACAACCCACGCAGTGCCCACCGACACAACCCAACGCCCGAAAGGCGCTTACCAATACATATCAGTTCGTACAACAGTAATGTTCACAATGCGCGATCTGAGTATTGTTCTAGTGATTCTACAATGCAACTTTGTAAACACCTATTAACCATGCTTGGTCATTTGCGCCAAGCCGTGCTGCCTTACCATGTGCCCATCGCCTGTGGCCCCGCGGCTTTGCTCCCGTTCATGATGCACATGATTTATTAACTATGCAATCTAACGGTCCAACCAATAACAGGACTTGGGTGCCTTCCCGCATGCGCCTGGTTCCGTTGACCCCGAGGCTTGTAGCTGATTCAATTCTAAGGTCAGCAACCATTTGCAAACATGTCTTGGATCCCTTCCCGCATGCCCCCGCCGCCATTGACCACGAGGCTTGTGGCTGCTTCCCCTTCCCCTGCACAAACACCCCCGTTCAAAACACACGTTCGAACCCAGGTCAATGCTTAAGAACCTCCGGCTATAGGCGTATTATAAATCTAAATACCGAACTAGTAGTTCTCCACTAGGCGATATGCGCCAGACCTTTCTCACTGTTTAAGTTACCCATTGCATTGTTAGGCATCCCCCTCGCCTGACTGAGGTACACATTCATGCAGTAGATTGTCGGTCAGAAATGGCTATATCCCGTTCCCGCTAAATCCCGTACCCTGCAGAGTTTCTGCTGCCCATCTGACTGCCCGACATGCAAGCGATGGCTGCAACACTCAGTTTCCCATGACCCCTTCGCCTCCAGAAGTATGTACGGGGCAGGCCTACAACCCACGCAATGCCCGCAGACACCACCCCCGATTGCCCGAAAGGCACCTACAAATGCATTTCGGTTTATACAACATTTGTGCACACAACGCACGATCTGAGTATCATTATAGTGACTCTGCCATGCAACTTGGAAACATATGGTTAAACATTTGCACCAAGCAGTGCCTCCCTACCCCTTACCGCGTGCCTGTCGCCCGATAAACATGGTTTGACTATGCAATCTAAAGGACAAAACCAATGGCAACATTACTTGGATCCCTTCCCACATGCCCCCATCGCCATTGACCATGAGGCTTGTAGTGGATTCCCCATAAGCAAACCCTCCCCAGTTCAAAACACATGTTCGATCCCGGGGCAACGCTTAAGAAACCTCCGGGTATGCGCGCATTATAGATCTAAATGCCAAACTAAGACATATTCCTGTGACAGTGCCTCCCCCGTTGTCGTTCTCCTCACCCCTTAGGTTGAAGGCCTGTTCCCCATCTGAATCAGCCAGTTCAGCGAACCGCGACCTGTTGTGGTCCCTGTGACCCCCTCCTGCACATAATTCTCTCTCCCTTCTCCTGCTCCCCCAACCCCGCCTACGTCGAGCTGCACACATTTCAACCCCTGCCTAGCGAATCCCACCGCGATGTAGGCGAGTCTAAGTACCCCTTGCAACACAACCGCTGGCCGCCTCAACAAACCCCCGACTGCAGGCCTTACACTCCCATCTGGCACTCCATTACCTTATTTCCCCGGCTGGAACCGAAATCTGCTTCTGCTCGAACTCCCGAATCTCGCAGCCGAACTTCTGTTGTACGCCTGGAACACCGCCCAGCCTGGAACACCGACAGCAATTCCAAAATAGATCTCCTCTTGAAGCAGGCTACCGCTAGGGGGAGAGAGTGATGCTTGTTTGCCTGGGCTTTTTATAGGCCCCCCTCTCACTTGGTTCCCTGCCCCCAGTCCATTCCTGTGTCGTCCCTCCCATTTTCCGGGGCGGACCCTTCCCTCCTTTGGCCCACCCCCACCTTCGGGGGAGGGGGAGGTGGTTGGCTGGGCAACCCGCACTAAGGGGCGGCGTCCGCCATGCCTCCTGCGTCGGCGCGTTCGCCCGCCAGTTTAAAAAAAACAAAAAAACGCACGCAATGCCGCACCATGAGGTGCAGGCCACCCCACAAATAAAGGTTGCTCAGCAGCAAATAGCTGCAGTATAAATATGTTTTGAACTACAGAAGTGTAACCCACAGCGGCAATTATCTGCTGGTTACTTCTGTAGTTTAAAGCTTATTTATTCAGCAACACTGGTCAAAATGACTAGCCCCAGAGCCTGCCTGGGGCAAAAAAATGTCTCTGGCACCAACGAAAAAAGCGGGCCTCAGGTGCCAAATGGCAATTCATTTCTTTGTGAAACTGTTTGAACAGGCCCCAAGGAGGCTTTTTTTGATAAAAATGTGATGCAAATTGTCAGCAACCCTGGTCAAAGACTATAAGCGGCCTAGTGAAGTAACCAGGCAAAAATGGCACACGTTGGGCCAAAGAGTGGCACCCTTTGGCCCATCAAAACTGACCCCACATGCATTTTTGTGTTTATGGTTCGGTCTTAGGCCTGAGGCCCTAGAGGATTGGCAGAGCCTGACCAGAGTAAATTAACCCATCAAACTATTCCCAGGGTCCCTAGCTGCAAATAGCTATGCAGACCTTTTGTGACACTGTTTGAACAGCTCCCAAGGATGTTTAATAAAAATGTGCTGCAGCTTGTACATTTTTTATTTTTATTTAAAGAATATTCAGCACAGCTGGTCAAAACTATTAGCCTCATAGTTAAATAACTCAGCAAGCTGGCCCACAGTGACCGAATAGGGGCCCCAGCATGTGTTTCTGGTGCAGCCCTCTGTTTGTTCCCCAGGGAACGAGCATCTGCAGTATGTGCGGCCAGAGTTTATATTTGTTTAGATTTTTTTCTTTTCTTCTAGCAGAGGAATATTCTGCATGGGAGGCAGGCTTGGAGGACATGTGTATAATTCAGAAACACTTATCGCGATCTGGACTGAAAATTAATTTGATAACGAGACTTTTGGTGTATATTATTAATCAGTATTTAATAATTTTAAGCTGTTATTAATATCTGTTATTAATGTTATATTTGGTATTCATATTCAGAATTAATCTTTAATAATTTTAATTGATATATTATAATTTAATATTCATGTTTAATTATTTAATATTTGGTATTCATGTCAGATATTACATTTTAATATTTCAACTATAATGGTTATTAAAAAATGGTTCACACCACTACTTGGAACCATGAAAAAGGACAAGAAGATGGAACCGGAATGTAGGAAAGCATACAAGCAAGACAAATTGCTGTTTCAAAAACAAATCCATGCATTCAAGAAGGAAATACAAAAAGGTGAAGAGAAGGCATTATGATGACAGGATCACCAATGCCACCAACCCACAAAAAGAAATGTTTAACATCATTAAAGTGAGAAACCTACCTGGTTGCGACAATACTCCAACCCCCTCAGAGAAACTTTGCAACAACCTGGCAGACCATTTTAAGAACAAAATCGACATCCGAAAAATCATACAAAACAGGCCAACCAACCATAACACTCAACCAACCGGACCGAAGAAAGAGCAACAGCACAAATTCCAAAACTTTCCTGAAATATCCGCAGAGGAATTAGCCAGACTGGTAAAACAAAGCAAGAAATCGGGATCACCCATGGATCCCTGCCCCCCCCCCCCCACCCCACCCGGATATCTACAAATCAGTCCTCGCACAAGGAACGCCATCAGAATACTTCAGAAACCTGCTAAATCTCACTCACAACGGGAACTGTACCAAAATCCTTCAAAACAGCATATATCAGACCACTTTTAAAAAAAACAAGCAGCGACGTGGAAGATCTCTCCAACTCCAGACCGATTTCCAACATTCTCTACCCGGTAAAACTCCTAGAAACCTACGTATACAAATTAACCCAAGAACATGTAGAAAAAAAACAAATGTAGACCAAGCACAAGTCTGTTTCAGACCCGCAAGATGAACTGAATCAGCACTACTATTCATCTGGGACAACCTAAAAACAGACTCCAACACAACCTCAGCTCTGATTCTGCTCGACCTCTCCCCAGCCTTTGACGCAGTTAGCCATGACACCCTAACCAAAAGATTGGAAGACATATGTATAATGGACATGGCACTACTCTGGATCAAATAATTCCTAGCAGACAGGACAGAAACCGTATGGATAAAACACTTCAAATCTACTCCACGAGTTAACGACTGTGGAGTGCCACAAGGATCCTCACTATCGCCACTATACTTCGACAGCTACCAGACTCCAGTAATCGGAATCTTCAAAAAATACAAAATCATATGCTACAACTACGCAGATGACACTCAAATCATCTACTGAAAATCGAAGACACTCAAACCGATCACTCAACCCTAACTGAGTGTCTAAAAGAAATCTTTAACTGGATGAACGCCAACAACTTGAAAATCAACCCAGGAAAGACAAAAATCATGATTATATCCAAAAACCAGGAGAAAAAATACCTACATTCCCTGGCCAACGGATATGGGAACAGTGTCAACACCATCTAAGGTAGTAAAAAATCTGGGAGTCCTGAGGGACAACACCCTAACCTTAGAACCACAAATAAACACAATAATCAAGAAATGTTTCTTCCTCCTTCACACAACAAGAATCGTCCTACCTTTCCTCTCCTTCACCAACAAAACACTCACAATCGTCACCCTCATCATGTCAAGAATAGATTATGCAAACAGCCTCTACCTCGGGTTGCCAGAATACCTCCTGAAGAAACGACAACGCATCCAAAATGCAACAGCCAGACTCCTCAAACTATCCAGAAGAGACCACATCACTCCAGCGCTAAAAATATTACATTGGCTCCCAGTCAAAAATTGCGTCACCTTCAAAACAATGTGCATTACACACAGGGCCATCCTTGGACAGGGAGCTGAATTCCTACAAAAGAAAACAACAATTTACGAGACTACTTGGATCAAGCAATGAAATCCGCCTGGAGCCAAATCCATATGTCAAGAAAAAACTAGGAGGCTCCTCCTTCTCCCACATGGCCACAAAAACCTGGAACATCCCGAAAGAAATAAGAAACACCAAAGACCACCTACAAATCATAAAACTACTAAAAACCTGACTCTTCAACGCCGCAGAAACAAATTGAAACTAATCAACCAAACAGGAAACACAGAACAGGTAGACAGAAATTAATTAGGATGACCAAGACAACGCCCAGAAATGGCTAAGGGAATGTCCAATAATAACGAGAGACAACGCTAAATTGAATAGGACACAAGCAACAACTCCATAAGGACAGAATTAACACCCGTGGCCAATTCCATCCTGCAACCTCACCCACTCCATGAACGCCACCAAATGCCAATTATGAATGTTAGAAGCTGCCACTTTTGGACGGAGCTATGGACGTTAGCACGCGCAGAGCCCAGACGGAGTTGTGAATGATGACTATTGCCGCGCCTAGCCGGAGCTACGAGTGTTGGAATGTACCTCGCTTGGATGACAGGGTTGGGAGTGGTGGCCTGCGTGAGCAGCTGGGTAGGATTGTGATTGCCAACCATTGCCACATCTGATTAGAGTAGCGGTTGTTGAGCGAAGCCACGTCTGGACTGCATCGGGAATGCTACTGAGGCCAGATTAGGATGGAATCACGAATACCAGCTAGCCCCACACATAGACAGGTCCAATAGCGGGCAGGGGCTGAATTTGTGCACAATTGTGAATATTGGCGAGCTTCATTTATGGAAGGGATAATGAATATCGGCTGATGCCGGAGCTAGATTGACATGCAGGGATGTTCGATCGCACCACACCTATAAAAACGTGGAAATTCAGCACATCGCTTATAGACAAAGATGCCTATAACCTATCCACTAACAATTTCACCCCTCCGCCTACACCTCTCAAACTCTAACCAGACACAACCACAACCCTGTACCACAACAAACCGCACAAACTTCACTACACTGCAACAACAAAACAAACCTCACATAGACTCGCACAACCGCACACCATGTCTACTGACCGGAAAACACCCCAAGCCCAGCGAACAGTGTTAACTGTGTTGTGGCTGCCAACAGCACATTACTGCTCTCTTGCACTTTTCCTGCTTACTCCCACTAACTCACCCCCTTCCGTTTCAGAGCCGCCAGAGTGCCAGGGGACCACTCCGGTTGTGATAGTGTGCGGTACAAATATCTTTTAGCATTATTATTATTTAATATTTTTTAATAGGATTTTGTTTTTTTATTTTAATTATAATTTTATTTTTACAATAACATATGCTGTTTCTTTATTTTTTAGCAGTGACGCATGACCATACTTATGACCAGACCGAAGACACTGATACTCAACAGATTGATGCTGGGACTTCTGAGGCTGGGAGAGAATCGGTCATTGTAAGAGGTAATGCCGGCTGGCACTCTACATATGCTAGTTAAAGGTCGATCCCTGTAAAGCATGTGTGCCTTTTATTTGGTACCTGTTGTTTTCCAAGATTTTAGTCTTTTGTGTAAAATATGGTTATGCATTTGAAGCAGATGGCAACCGTGTGAATCCTTGATGTAGAAAATGCTGGTAAATGGGTTCTTTGATTTTATTTCAGTTTCACATGCTGGAGGACAAACGCCAACGGCTGCCCCGAACGGTTCACATGCTGGAGGACCGACGCAATCGGATGGCCCGTCGTTAAAGCGGAAACAAGCTGCCGGGGGTATACATTGTACGTTTGTATGACTACCAACGAGCAAACCCTTTTTTATTCCACAGCTCCGGCCATTAAAATTTTAGTGTGTCTTTGTAAAAACCCTATACTGGTCAGCGCATATCATTATAGAGTATTGTTTGGGCTATTTTTTCACAACTAGGTCCTTTAATATTTTAATGTGGTTTCGTAGTCCCCTAGCATTACCCTAGCATTTCATTGTAAAGTATTGCCTGGCCTATTTTTTCTGTAATACCACGCTAAAACTGCTTTTTCTTCTGTTTTAATTCTAGGGGATTGTGTTGCGGCGGAGGAAGAAGTTATAGCGCAAACAACCTCTGTGACACCACCCTCGCTCACCCCGACGTCTACAGGTCAGCCGTATACACACCCATTGTACAACGTCAACAGTATTGATTGTGTGTTAGCCGGGGCGGTACATACGGTCTTAAATAAAAAATTGCGATTATCGCTTAACAGGGGGCGGGGGGGCTCAAGGGCTTGCAAATGGGCTAGTTACCTCTAACCATCAGTGTGTTATTGTTCCCAGCAACCATATACCCCAGCGTATTGAGCCTTGTACACCTGTGTATACCACGCCCGTTGTAGCAACTGTGAATGTTAGACCTCCCCAGGAGACACAGATCGGGGGGTGCTATCACACAGGGCCCGGGCCTTCTGGTAGTGAGCTCTGACAAACTTTTAGCCGGAGTCTCGGGTAGGCCCCAGGTGTGGACCTCCAGTTGTGGAGAGATCACACCACCTCATGTGTACTCGCCAACGATCCCCAACCACGAGCTAGATGTTACTAATTCTGAAGATGTAGAACATCTCTGGGTTCAACCTAGCACTAGTGCCGTCCTAGCTTCTGACCCAATTATAATAATTACTGATTCACCCATAAAAGAGGCGGTCATAGTTATTTCAGGTTCCCCCTTAAAAATAGAGACTCAAGACTTCGTATACGGCTCTGTTATCTGTGGATCAGGCTCTATCCCGAAACCCCTTGATCTTTACTACCGGGGTCCCAAGGGCGTAAACAAACTGCGCCGTACAACCGTCATATGTACAGAGCATAATATACAGACCTTAAATTCCCCAAAGCCTGTGAATCTTAATACATCAAACGGCTTTGTAAATATACAAGATTTTAAATGGGCTGCCGTTGTTAAGCAGTTATTTCGTCCCCCAGGTTTACAAAAACGGAGAAAGGAAAAACTTAGGGCCGCGTAACAACCATAGCTTATGACGCCAGGCTTGTAGCTTGACACACTGTCTTGGTAAAAAATCTCTAGCAGCTATGCGTAAGCATGTGTCTAAGGCCAAGCACGTCCTTTTCACTAGGGAATGTAAAAACAGGGTGAACACCCCAGCAAAAAAAATTATGAAAAATAAAAGACCCCTAACTCTTAAAAACAAACTAAAATAAAAAACAAACGGTTGCTAAAAAAGCATGTACAGCCCAGTCCTGATTCTGCAGACCCCCGCCCCCCCAGAACCTTTTAGATCATGAGTAGACCCCGGCTGGGTACAGACAATTCCTACTTAAGCGTGGAGCCTAAGACACAGTTGGTAGTGTTCAAAGATACATGCACACCCTCAAACCCTGTTAAAAAATGACGCATACCTGTAAAAGATTTACCAGCACAGCGTTTAAAATGGTTTCGAACCCGCAGGCAGCGGGAAATGTTTCTGAAACGCTTGAGAAAAGCAAAAATAATCATCATGCAGCGCTCACTTAAAGATTTAGAGTCACAACCCCAAAACACACCCCAGCATGCCGAAACGGACATTGTTTTTTTTGCAGAGTATGGGCACATACCAGAGAGATCAACCAAAGTTTAGAAATGTTGAATACTATGAAGTGTCCTGCTTTGTAAATTTAGATCAATTAAGATCAACAGGGCAAGGGTTATTAATGATAACTGAGGCGGTTGAAAGGTTCGTCTCCCAGATTCTTGCAACAGTCAGGCCTAATGATTTCGTCCAGCATGGTTTTAAACAGGCCGCTTTTCACCAGGCGTTTGTTTCGGCAGACCTTGGATGTTTTGCAGTTTCTAGAAAACATTGGAAAACTGCTACAAAGTAAGGCAGAACTTGCCGTAAGAGAACCATTGAGACTAGTGTCTGTGGTTGTCCGGTGCAGAGAGGGAGGCGTTTAAAACCCTTTACAGCATGGTTGTAGCCAAGAAGAAACATTGGCTCCTGGATTTTAATCACGGGTACTTGGACATATGTATGTCTGCAAGTATTATAGGGCTGCTGGAGCCTAGAACGGTTACGGACGGATAAATCCTGACAAAGGCTTTGGAGGTTCACAATGTTCTAGGTATACCCCCTGATATCATGGTTGGCTTTAAAGAATTGCGTTTATTTGAAGACCACTTTGGCGTACCTATCAAAATTCTGTATGATGAGAACATACTTTGGAAATATTTCCCGGCAGGTGACAACATTAATAAGAACACTATATATATTTTACACCACGATCAGCACTATTATGGGATATTAAATCTTCAGGATTTCTTAGGGGCTCGAAATATATGCCCTTGTTGTGACATATACAGCAATAAGGTGGCTAACAGATGCCTCTTACACTGCAACATGGGTTGCATGGTGATCAGTGAATCAGTCTTTAAATGTCCCCGGTGTAAAACATTTGCCCGGTCCGAAGAATGTCTTCAACAACACATTGAAAAAGTATCTCAGGGTATAGCCGAATGTCAGCTTAAAACAGATTGCCGGTCCTGCAACTGTTTTTATAAAGGTCAAACATAACTGTAAGGGGAGGGTCTGCCCCGATGCGATGTGGAGGTTGTCTCCTTGGATGCACACCAGTGTTATGACTCCCCAAAAGAAGTAGCCAAGACTGAGAAATACATCATCTTTGACATGGAGTGCATGCAAGAGACGGGTATACACATCCCCAACTATGTTTATGCCAAACATCTCACTCGTGAAGACCATTGGGAATTCGATGATGTTGACTGTGTCAGCAGATTTATCACCACATTTCTGGCTAAGAAATTTGGGGGGTATAGCTTTTTGGCTCACAACAGTCAGGGATACGATGGCTTATTCATAATACAGCAACTGATTAAAGAGAGAGTCGCTGTAAAACTGAGAGAGAGGGTGCAAAGCTGAAGCTCCTCGAGGTACCAGACCTTAAAATCCGATTTATCGACATTTTGAATTTTCTACCCATGAAGTTAACACTGTACAGAATCAGAATGATGTGGGGCCCATCCCCCCTGTTGAGTGTTATGGTTCAGAATTCATGATGCCGGCCGACAAGGAGGCATTTCTTAAATGGTATACTGAAGCCTGCACACAGGTTTTTGATTTTAAGAGAGCTAAAAACCTTTTGTTGTGAAGATGTAAACATTTTGAGAACCGCTGGTAACAGTTTTCGAGACGGTATCATTGACCTGACCCGAAAGGTGTCAACTATGGATGACCTTGACAACCCTGGGATGAAGATCAAATTTGTTACATACGTAGATCCCTTTACATTTATCACCCTGGCTAGCATGTGTATGAATATATACAAACCGCTGTTTCCAAAGTGTGAAACAATAGCACTCATACCACCAGACATGTACCACGGTAAACAAAATCGCTTCTCCACACCAGCCATTCAGTGGTTAATGTATATGCATACCTATACAGCATGCCCTGAGTGGAGGCAAGAAAAAGATTGGCCCCCGTTTTCTAGACGGCTATGCTTCTTTAAATGGGGAACAGCACACAATGCTATAAGAAAGGTGATCATAAGTACACGCTGTCAAGGTGTTATAGTCGTCTATACAGAAGCACGCTTTTCAAAAAATTATTTTCTTGAGACCCGGGGGCTGCGCGTTATTACGCTTTGGTAGCATGAATGTAGCATGAATGGTCAGAAATGTAGAAAAACGAAGCCGAAGAATTTACCAGAACCCTGAGAGCCGTGTGACACTCTTTTTGGAGGTAGGACTAATGCCATCAAGCTCGATCACGAAAACTGCCCCAGGTGAGAAGATGCAATACTACGACTTTACCAGCCCCTACCCCTTTGTCAACCATTCAAAACCCTACTCTTTAGGGCACCCCCATATCCTCTATGAACATTTTGGGGATATTAAGATGTATTTTGGGCTGATGAAATGTCAAGTGTACCCCCCCCCCCCCCACCCCCAGGAAGCTTTATTTCCCGGTCCTCCCTCAGAGGATTTCTGGTAAGCTCATGTTTCCTTTATGTATGGCATGTGTCGAGTCAAAATGGACTGCAAAATGCACACACAACGATGAGGAACGGTCGATTATGGGTAACTGGTGTACCGTCGAGTTAGAAGTGGCCTTGCAGAAAGGGTACCGTCTGGGGAGGATTAATGAAATATGGCATTTTGATAACATCACGGTTGAACTCTTTTGCAAGTACATTTTTATGTTCCTGCAAATAAACCGGAATCTTCAGGATAACCCGAGGGTTGCGACGACCCCACTTCCCGACAAAAGTACATAGATGAGTGTTACGCACATCAGGGTATCCGTTTAAGACCAGAATTCATTGAGAATAACCCCTCCAGACAGCAACTAGCTAAGCTGTGTTCAAATTCCTTATGGGGTAAGTTTGCTCAGAGAACAATTTTACCAAACACAACCATTATAACCGATCCAGACACACTGACCGCCTATCTTTTTTGATGCTGGTTATGACATTTAAAGCCTGCAGTTTATAGACTAGGAAACTGCTTGCTGCTTGCTTCTGTTGGAAGTACACTGAGGAGTACCCAACATGTTCCAACAATATAAACCTATTTATTGAATGTTTCACAACTGCTCATGCCCGTTTGGAACTGTATACCATCATGGACGCACTCCAGGAGTGGTGTTTGCACCATGACACCATTTTGGTTATTTTTGTTAGTGCCCCTGGTCAGGAGAATCCCCCACTGGGTGATTATCTAGGTAATCTAACAAGCGAACTAGCTCCAGGTGAGAACATTATAGAGTTTGTTTCTGCAGGGCCCAAAACACATTTGTATCGGACATCCACAGGGGCGGTCTGTATGAAAGTAAAAGGCATCACTTTGAACGTCAAACAGCATGAAGATCAATTTTGACAGTTTGAAAGAGTGTGTGAGTACACTTTAAAAAAACACTACCAAGACTATTGTGGTGCAGCAGCCATCAGTAGTGCGTGAGAAAAAGCACTGGGAAATTAGTACCCAGACACTGCAGAAGACCTTGAGGGTCGTGTTTGATAAACGGGCGCTCACAAATGACTACAAAACATTACCCTACGGCTTCTGAAAAGGAAGCATCGCGTAAGATTTCAACACCCTTTTCATGCATGTTGGCAGGTCCTTCCAGCTGCGGTAAAAGCTATTTTATTAAACCGCTCCTAGAAAATGCCCCCACAGTGATGACAGCGACACCTGATGTTGTTGTTTGGTTTTATTCTTGCTGGCAACCCCTGTATAATGAACTGTCCGCTAAAATACTGCTCCTAAAGTTTGCGGAGGGCTTACCAGATTCTCTGAATGATGACCGTTTGCTACCACTAGACCTTGTTAATATGGTTATTGTAGATGATCATATGATGGATGGTGGTCATAGCTCTGAACTGAAAACGCATTCACGCAATATTTGCACCATCGTAACCTTAGTATCTGCTACATTGTTCAGAATGTATTCTACAAGGGCAGCCGTTCGATAACACTAAACGCCAGCTATATCTGTTTAAGAACCCCAGAGATAAACAACTCTGTTCTAGCATGACAGATGTATCCGGGTAACATCCGTTTTTTCTTGGAGGCATTTGAAGATGCTATACGGAAACCTTATGGTTACTTATTGGTGGATTTGAAAACAAAACACCTTAGAGGACTACAGACTGTGCACGGGTCTTTTGTGTCCTGATTTACCAGCTGTTTACATACAAAAGGCCTCTAGAAAAACCCGATGAGGAGAAAATCTGCCCTCATTAGTACACGCACCAGACGATCATGACGGCACGTATACGTAGGAGCTACGCTCTCCTTAAAATGCTATTAACGGCACTACCGCAACAATGCAAGGCCATTCTGTGCTCAGCTTCTGATGATTTAGTATTGACTATAGCCAAGATTGCCTTCAACACAGTCAGGGGGAACGTTCAGCTATCCAGCCGCCAGTTAGGAGCCTTAAAGAAAAAAAGTATCCTCAAGAAACTGGGTAGCGAGAGGGATTCCCTAAAATATAAAAGAGAACTTTTAAAGCATTGCAACAGTTTCATAGGTGCGCTACTAGGTCTTGCCTCTGATCACAAGACTTCTGGAGTACAGTCAGAAGATATATCTGGTTGACAAGCGTCAAATGGATGGTCTGAGCACCCAAAACCGTGAAGAACCTGATATTCAAAAATCTGCCACCCTGCGGTTCGATTCTAAAATGCAGGAGGTTCTGTGGTGGCATGATTTATTGGTACGGCAAGATTACTCTCTATTCATCTATTCTCAAAAAATACTTAACACATTTCACACAAGCAAAAATGAGAAGAACAAACTAACATTGTACATGCCCCCTGAAGAGTCCACAAGTCTTGGCAACCCGAACCCTGGGCCCCCCGTTTCAGACCCCCTGTTGGCAGAAATCCTGAACACCATTAATCCCTGCTATTGTAAAAATGCTGAACTATTGTTGCACAAGATGACCGGTGACAAGGGGGTGGTACCCTGGAACGAAAAGGGGGCATTTGTATGTAAAGGGGAGGTTGTCAAAGGTGCGAACGTCCACGATTCAGTTTGCTGCATTACCAATCCTTAGTCCTTTCGAAGACACGAAAAATCTAGAGGCTGGGATCTGTTCATGCAAACTGCTACTTATTTAAATATCCCTGCTTCTTTAGTGGGAAATATGGTTATCGGGCGCTTCTCAAGACCTTGAAAGGCTCTGGTGTTAAAACCCTGTCAGACAATGTTGATTCCCTAGATATTTAATTAAAGGAAAAAAAAAGAAACCCAAATGCAAGGCCTGGTTTAGTGTGTTTTTTTTATTTTAGAACCATGTTTAACCATTGTAATATGTATATGGGTTTATGTAAATGTGTTTTTACAAGTATACCCAGCCAGATTGATTAAACAAAGGTGCTGTTTGTAATAAAATGTGTTTATGTAAATGTTTTTATATGTATGGACCCTTAAAACTGTATAAACAAAGGCTCTGTTTGTAATAAAATACACTGATTATTTATACCAACCAAACGTTTTGTGTCTAATTATTTCAAGCATGCATACCATAGCATTTTGTTTTTTAAAATATTAAACAGTACACATGTAAGAATGAGACCGTTGTTTAACAGTACAATGTTTTTTATTTAGACCTGTACACATCTACTGTTTAGTAACAAGCGTACATTTCTGACAAAAACTAAATACATTTACAGGGGGCCGGCGATATTTGCGCTTGTTCACAAAATCAGCCACCAGCCAATCATAATTTCGGAGATCAAGATAATAGGTTTGCATAACGTCCTGCAATGACTGCTTCTCAGATATTTTAGATGTTAAGTAGCAAGCATGTTGCCAGCATGTCATGGCTTCATAATGCTGCACCTGGGCTCCATTATCATGTAATACAGGTGCTATATGTTTAACATAGTCCAATAGAGCGCCACCGTATATAGGGTGGCTTGGAAAGTACCCCAGACTATCAAAAACAGTTACTGCACCAGTGTCTACACATAGCTATCCAATGTGTACCTTCTTGATGCTGGGATCGGTGTTCACCACAAAGATGACGGGCAGCTCACCAGGTATATCCCTTGGAATGTTATCACACAAATTCACGCCCCAGAATGTTTTCATAGCCTGTTTGTCTTTAGGCAGGAAACACATGATCTGGTAGGTATCCATTACATATCACACAGCACCTGCCGCTGATTGTTGATTTCTATGACTGAGTCAAATAGAGCCATAATAATAGGATTCAGTGTTTGGTAAATTTGAAGCAAACCGATGCACAAATTACCATTCCTAATCAGATTACAATGGCCTGATGATGCATTATCGAGTCTCAAATCAAAAGCCAACAAGGTGTAACCGCCGTCATAGTCGACACGGGGGAATCACAAATCCTTTATCACGCATGTGCTTGCCGCTAATGGAGACTAGTCCCAGATACTCCCTAACTGTATTTTTGTGTTGAAAACTGGGACTGTAGGCTTTGGCAGGTATGACGACCCCATCTGTAAAAAGAGCAGCATAGTTAATGCTGTAATGTTTAAAATTAAAAGGATTTCTCTTGTAATCTCCTGAAAAAGCAGTGTTATCCACAAAACCAATACTGATTATTTCAGGTAGCTGTCCCAGGAATAAGTTATCTTGACTGGTGACCCGACTGCCTGCTGGTACACTGAAGATTTTCAAGGATGTCCTCTACACAGGGTATTTCAAGTTAGATACTTGTAGAGCGTCAGCAGGAGCGAGCCTGACTGTGGGTGACACGTTGACCCTTTTAATGAATAAACTCACTGATACTATTACCAGTTTGCAGGCTTCTGCATCATCACTGTTAAGACAGAAGGCGTCTATTTCTCAAGAGTTTAATTTTCAGATCAACACCATTCACCATAAGTTTCTCCTGGAAAAAACAGATCCGTGTGTAGATGCCCTAGTAAATCAAAATTTCTGCTACCTGACTCATACGATGCTCTCTTTATAAAGCCCTTGTTGTTTCCATTTAGAGCATAATCCTCCATGTTAGGCAACGTGTGTATGCAGTACCCTCTGGGAACATTGCATGCAACTATGACTACAGGTGTAAGCAAACCAACCTTTGGTATTAGTCTGTACTACACAGTTTTCGTAGCGATTTGAGCAGCCAGGCTTATCTCAAGCGGGGAATGTGAGCAGTAATGAGGTTACAAAGAGGTCTACAATCACAGGTGTTCAAATAAACTCTTACACTCAAGGTTTCTTGGATAAACACTTATTAATTTATCAGTCAGTTATAAAACATTAATTAGAAGGAAGCAATCATATAATCACACACAAATATACTTCAGTACTGTACACTCTTAAGTTTCTGAATCAGACAAGACCTTTTTGGGATGGCCCACAGGCACAACCTACACCAACAGGTGACTTTAGTAACAAGGGTGCTGGGGACATTAATATCTTACTGTTGGCATTCAGAATACTTTTAAAGAGGAGTAAAAGGCAAAGGTTATCAGAACATAAAAAGACTACAATTATTCTTAGACGGTGCAAATACTTTGAGTTCACCAGAAGAGTCAATTCAATAGGCTAGGCCAAAGTCAATGGGCTAAAGTCTTGGATAGGATAAAGCGTTCTGGTAAGTAAACGGAAAAGTCTCTGCACAAGTTCTCAGAAGTAGTTTCTAAAAAGAATCATATGTTGGGTCACAAGCTGATTAGGCCTGCGAGTTGCAAAAGATTCAAGCGCTTTCACCGAGAGAGGTAAATTCTCTCAGTCTTGTTTTACAGTACATTACAATGAAGAAAAAGAGGCATCTGATGACTTCTGTTCCTGGCAGTTCCTGCAGATCTCGCTGTTCCTGGGCCTCAGTCGTGGGGACAAGAGGGAGGACGTCAGGAGACTCCTGCACTGCACTTGGATGGTCAAAAGCTTGCAACTGGCAAACTTCAATTTCAGTGGCCGTTTTGCGTTTCAGCTACCGCACTGGTAACAACTCCGGTCCTGGCTGTCAAGGTGGAGTGTCCTTGCTTCTGAGGTCCCACTCGGCTGAGGGGGGGCAGGCTTGGTCGGTCTGACGCCGTGGGCGTCCGAAGGATCTTCCAAACGCTGTAGGCCAGCCTAAATGTAACACACACAAGCTAGTGTCCCTCTCCCTGGTTCTACGGTTTCCTGTGGCAACTCTGAGGAAATTCAACCAGCTCCGAGATCGGTGTCCAGGTGGCTTACTTTGGAGTTGATTGGTCCCACCAACTCAAAGGGAGAAGTCGTCCTTGCAGGGGCTTCTCTGTTGATTAGAACTTTGCAAGTAGGCACTGCAGCAGGGATTCACCGGGCAAACCAACGGTCCGGGAGTTGCAGCAGGCATCCTCTTCAAGCTCTTCTTCGGTTCCTTCGTCCAGTGGTTGACTCTGCCTTCCAAGCCAAGAGACTCGCCTTTTATTCAGTTCTCTCCCATTCATTCCAGCCTAGCTGCCACTCACCCAGCAGGGTGGCTGTCCTTGCAGGACAGTCAGACAGCCAATCATCACAGAGTAAATTTGGGTCGCCTAGGAGACTAAGCACAGGGCGTTTCAGGCACCTGCCACACTTCCTGCCTACCCCAGACACTCTGGAGCCAGAGGCGGGTTTCAATCCTGAAGCCCGCTGTAGGCGAATGAACAAAGAGACCAACCCTGGTTTGGCACGCAGAGAAAAACTCGAAGGACCTTTCCACATAGACATGGCAAAACAAGAAGACCGGGACCTGTTTTAACAAAGGCTCAGACGCCATCTTGAAAAACATGGCTCCCGCGATTTAACAATGCTGGAGCTGCGGACATTTCGCGGTTGGGAAAAATCATGGTAGATCGTTGTAAAACTACTGCCACCAGCCATTCAAAGTTGCTGGGTGTCTCTAAGGTGAAGGGAATTAGCACACTTTTGCGAATTCTCCCGAACCCTCCATATGCCCTGCCGTGTACTTATAAAAAGAAAAAGCCCTGCAATGAGCTGTGTGTCCAAAGTGTCATTGCTGTAGTTCAGAATGCTTTATATGTACGCTCTATAGGCGGGAGTGGACATACTGACGAGATGTCCCAGTAATGTGGAAGATGCCCGCGCCAGACCAGGGAATTGGAAGATAGCCACAATTAATGACTGTCTTTTTATGGTAAAGTAGAGTGTCCACAAGGGGCACATTGTAGAGTCCGGAAGAAAGCGGCAAACTAGTTTCCCCTCTGAAACCGGTCGACATTGGTTGGATCAGGGCACGAATCCAACCCACTTGTCTCACGAAAATATGGGAGCTCGAACATAGGACACACACTTTTTACAAACCCAGTGGGTATAGTTCTACTGAAGGGTGGACTGCCTATGTAATTTTAAGATAAGTCACACTAAGGGACAGCAACGCCATTAAAGACGATTGTTGACTGCCCAACAGTGTGCAATTTTTAGAATTTGGCAAGTAGTGAGCCAGGCTAGGTTGTGCTTTCTCTACTGTCTCCTTACCTAGACCGGCGATGCATCAGCACCATACTAGGGATAAACATCTTAAAGGACAGAGTCTTTTCTGTATAGGGACATAGTTATTTGTAGAGACTAAAGCGAAAGGTTTAAATATTTTATAATTGACATAATTGATTCTGCTCGTGACGTGTTAACATAAATGGGGAAGGAGACGGAATCTGAAAACCCTTGCGACTTCAATTGTATCGAACATGTTCGTATGTGAACAGCTAGGCCGAATTATCAGGGGTATAACTGTGTTCTAGTTGAATGATGGTGTATAGAAGAGAGTAAGCGTAGTAGTGTGATAGGTGGTTATCCGTAAAGCGCCTGAGAACAGGCACGTGAGCAGGACAGTGGGGATGTAAATAGCGACATAGGTATATAAAGCAACAGGAGGGCTAGGGGTATATATGGGATACAGATAAATATGGGTATACACGTACATAGCATATATATAGGAGATACAGATATTTGGTAATGTTTTGGTGAACAGGTGTTGTCCCTATCTGCACCATCCGCAACATCAGCACCAACCGTAACATCCACAGCATACGCACCATCTTGTAGCACCATCCGCACCATCTGTAGCATCTGCGCCATCTGTGACGTCCATACTATCCACGCCATCCGAGATATCTGCTCCGTTCCGTCCTCTCCATCCGTTCCATCCACTCCATCCGTTCCATCTCAATCTGAACATGCGTTATCCATTGAAGCACTGAAATAAAATAACCAGAGACCAAGATGATGTATGACGTTTTTCTTTTTTTTTTATAATGGCTATTATACATGTGGGGTGAGACGAAGCGTTACCAGCTCTGATATTTTATTGGAAGCATTATAAAGTAAGCTATGCACGTCATCGGGGGCACCCAGTCAATAACTCTGCAGACACCAAATACTCGTAGCATTTAACAGTTGTTAGTTCAGAGGCTTGTAAAACACTACCTTTAAGCATAAGTATCTTGCATACCAGTCATCCACGCGTTGCTGCAATACGGCTCTAGGATCCAGGTATAAAGAGCCCACAGCGTATTCGAATACATAACCGTATTCATCACACGCCGGCATCTTGATGTTACAGATGTCCCTTATACAGATTACACTTTCACAAATCTGCTTATATCGGAGTGTCGGTATCACAAGCTCCCACAACAAGTGTGGACTGTTTACAGTTATTCTCGCTTTCAGCATAGCGTATAAGTTTTTCCACACACATACGTGCATGCGTCGGGTCACGATCCACAAGCCTGGCTTGCCCTCCAGAAATGCAACCCTAGAAACAACAGTACATGTATAAGGAGCAGGTTTATTGTATTTTTATCTTTAAAAAAGCTTTCAGCGTACCG
Organism: Ambystoma mexicanum; assembly: GCF_040938575.1. Taxonomy (NCBI): domain Eukaryota; kingdom Metazoa; phylum Chordata; class Amphibia; order Caudata; family Ambystomatidae; genus Ambystoma; species Ambystoma mexicanum. Next base: position 1,422,166,881 of record NC_090923.1, read on the forward strand.
GACATTCCTTATGGCTCTTCCTAACACTGTACAGGTTAGAAAAGTCTTTCTGCATTAAACGGGCTACATGGTTTCTAAAAACCACAGGTAAAGATTTCATTTTTTTCTCAGGCTTGCGACGTGTATATTTCCAGGATTGTTTTTGTTAATAGACCCCGCCCCCCTCCGCCCTCCCCATTCTAGCATGTACACGCATACCCATGGCTTTATAAACTCATTTAAGCATCTGATAAACGTTATGTGACTTCAACATATGGCATATCCGCCGTATTGCTCCAGTTTGATAATGCGGGAGTAAACAATCATGAGCATCCTGCTGCGGGTCTAGCATTCATGCCCTTCACACCATCGGTAATAGTCTTGCTTCAAACTTGTTTTCACAACACACGCAGCAAAAGCTTGAACCGTTACAGACTCCAAAAGGGTCATAGTTTCATCTTCTTCATCAGCGCTTTCAATGCTTTTTAAAATGTCACGTCTCTTACAAATATTACCACCTGGGAATGCTGGACTTTCGATCCTTTTTGAACAGCACACGCAATAATAGACTCGGTTGAATGCGTTGGTCAGGCCCACAGCGCCATCAAGTTTATCTGGCGCTTTCTGCAATTCCAAAAAGAAAGACCTTTAACTCTTGAGCATATGTTTTCACAGGTTTTCCACACACCCACCCAGCCATGCTTTATTACTTACCTTAGTACACGTTTGAGAACCAGCAGTTTCTATCTCGCAGGCGCTAGTGACGTCCATAAATGACTTGTCTTCATCGGATGCTGGTTCTAACGCCGGGGTCATTGCGGCCTCTGGAAACAGCTGCTCTAAAACATCCAGATCCTCAAGAGCCTTAACAGATTCATCCATATCTACGTAGTCTGCATTTGTGTAGGGGTCATCTACACCATCCCTGCATCCATCAGAGGTCTTGCTAGTAAAAATATTCTTGGTCAGGTAATCAAAGTGATCACAGCCTGGCTTTCACGCATCTTATCCATAGCCACAGCATCATCAGGTTCCCCGTCGACGTCCGTCGTTGTTGCCAGCGGACTTTCAGGGCTGTAGTATTTTTGAAGGGTGTTCAAGTCATCGGCCTCTGTATTATTCTTCGAGTAGTAGCTGTAACACTTCATAATTCCCGGTATTGTGGTCGCTGAGGTTTTTCCTAGGCTTCAGGAGCAGCTTGTACCTCCCGTCCAAACCTTGTCTGTATATATGCACCCTGCCTGCCACACCCCTAAAGATGGCAACCGCACAGACATCTCCAGGCGCCCCAATGTGCAAAACACGGTGACCCACTTCCGTGTCTTTGTGGGGGACATCCGTGGGAAGCCCAGCTAACCCCTAAAATGTGACATCTGGTAGGGCACCCCCACTAGGGCAAAGTTCCTGTTGAACACACCTACATCCCTTCCGGGATGGTATTTCCGCTCAGGCTTAACTTTGGGGCACCTCGCATGACGTCACTTCCACCTGGGACCTCCGCTAGGGTGGTATATCCAGCCTAAAGGGGCGTGGAAACCTGCCAAGCTTAGTTTTGACTAAAGGTATCATCTCACCCTACTATTCTCCATACAACCACAGGATGGACCTATCCTCTGCTCCCTCCTCTTGGGTGTAAACTGTGCCCTAATAGTTAGAAACTATACTAGTGTAGTGTAGGAAGTTGCAAGTTATTATACAGTTTAACTCCCATTTAACCAACCACTTATCCGGTTTCTGTGACACGGGAGGATAACCTATATAAACCTGTATAGGGACTGCCTCTCCTCTGTGGGGTTGGGTGTCTAGGGGGAGAATCACCCCCAGCGGGATCCCACATGCCCTGTACCCTAGGGGGGGGTTACGCTTAGCAGGCTCACCTCTAAAGTCCCAAAGGGGGTGGCTCCCCCTTGGGGAGAGGGGACGAATTCCCTAGAATCTTCACAACAAGTTAAACAACTATTGATATTAAAGTGATTTTTCTCATATTACTACTTCTGACTGCCATTTTGTATGATGTTTGATTTATTTGGTCCCTTTTAAAAAGAAATCTTGCAACAATTGAAATTGTAGGAATTTTTTTTAAATAAAGTACAATAATACATTCTACACTGTCTCTGGAAGCATGCTTGCATACATACAGTTGGCATACATTTGAAACTTTGGGGTATGTGCAAATGCTATACTTAAGTACCGCAGGGAAGGAGAAATTCAATCTACATTGCCACTACATGAAATTAACCATTTGCTTGATCAGTAAAGAGTGAGGGTCTTTCAGGCGTGGCAGAATTATTAGCTGGTCACAAACCACATTTTCGGACAAACTTCCTCCTTACTTTGTCTCTGAAGTAGGAGGTTCACATCCAAAACTTTTGGAAACTTCCTGTATTTGTGTGAAGGAAATGTCCTCCATACAAAGTTGTACTGCATGCCGTAACCACGCATTTGGTAAAGACATTTCCCCTTGGAGTACTATTGACAGCAAAACGGAGAATAACTAAAGGGCTGCATGTCTCGGAATCATGTTGACCACTCCTACTGCAAGAGATCAGTATTTGAGTTTGAGGGCATGTTTTCCATGGAAATACTGCCAAACACTTAGTGAGGCCCTTAATCTTATGTATAACACTATCCATTCAGCAATTAGTATAGTGGTTTACATTATTTTTACATACTAGAACACCTCATTGTCTGGGATTTGATCATCATATACTGGGCAATAAAATCCAATAAGGAGCACACACAAATGATAGGACTAACATTGAGATATTAAATGTTGTTGATCTACAGAGTTACCTAAATAGTCATACCGAAAACAAAACCTAATTTAAATGACTACAACTTTAGAACTCCATAGCACTATTTGTAGTGTCACTCACTTCTACCAGCCCTACTTCCATACTGAGACTTGGAAGAAAATGAGAGAATTGGTGTAGCAAACATCTGAGCAAGGGCCTTCTTAAATTGTGTGACTCGCTGCCCCGCCTAAAATAGGCTTCAACCAGGTTCCAAATAGGTAGGCAAAAACATATATGGATTAGTTTGTACTCCCAGCTCACGTGTGGATATTGAAGTGACAATATCTTTCAATTGGTCCATGTAGCCCTGTTGTCAACATATTGGCACTTAAGCATTGAAATGTCTAGCCAGGGTGTGCTAAAGAAGCCACAGGTGGCATGCCTCTCTTATCTGTTTGATGATGGTAAGTTTGGTTGACAGTGTTGTAGAGTAGATTGGGGTGCAAGGAGGGTTGTTTGGCTGCATGGTACAGTTAGAGAGTAGATGAGATGGTCCGTGGTGGGGGTGATGGGTAGCGCCACTTAGCAGTGTGGAACTGAAATGGTGGATGGGTAATAGGACTAAGCAAACGCTGTTAAATGGAGGGGAGTAGGGAGTGGTGATGTAAGCAAGTATATTAGGACAGGGATTCTCGAAAGACAAGATGCAATACTCTGCAGTTACCACTGGATGTCGGACTATGCACAGCATGTGAATCTAAGGAGATACAACCATCAGAAATGCTTTTACGGTAAGTAATGCATGTCATATTAGGACAGGTATTTATGAATTGAGTGATGTTGAGAGGAGGGGGAGTCTATGTGAGGGGGAAGAGGGGATACAGGGAGTTCGGCAGAATGAGAGAACAAGAGCAGTGTGCGATGTCAGAAACACCCTTAATATAAAGGAAGTGTGGAACTGACAATTTTCCCTCTTGAGTTGGGGCTAATAAATCTGGCAGGGGTCGGGGTGGGGGGGTCATAAAGAGATCAGGGACAAGGAATCATTGAATGTGAATAGGATTTGAGTGAACTGTGTGACAGGCTTGGTCAAAGAAAAATGATTGCAGAGTGCCTTAACTCTGCCAGGCACTAGACCAGTGGTGTTCAAGCTGTGGGGCTGGCCCCCAATGGTTGAGCCGAGTGGATGTCTCTGGATTGAGGGTGGCGGGGGGACGGTGCCCGAGGCTCTTTTAGAGGCAGGAGAGTGACTGACTTCAGAGAAAATAACCAGCTCTAGCATCTTGAGGGGTCCTGCACATTTGTATTAAAGGTGAGGTCAGCATAACATGTTTTAAAACCCCTGCCCTACAGTCGGCCAAGGAGGTGCTACAGACTGGTTTAAGCCTACTTGGGGAAGGAAAGACCAAAGCGGACCCAAGCTAGCAGTGAGGCAAAGTGCAAAAGTTAACTTTCATGATGGTACACCTACGGCATAGTTAACTTTCATGATGGTACACCTACGGCATATGTTTTCATGGGTTTAACCCACATTTCATTACTATAGCAGCTGTAGTTTAGTTATTAATTTTCCTGGAAGTCCTACAGTGTCCTAAATAAGTATATACTGTGTTTCATAATGTATCCTAGCTCTCCTAATTGCTCTAATTACTGTGGGCTGTTGACTGGAAGTGTGTGTTGTTTCTGATTTTGGGCACACTAATCTTGCTCACAGGAACATTTTGAAGGAAGGGGAAGGGACCCTGGGAACGAACCATCTTTCACTGCAACTCAGCCCCCCCTTTGCCATCAAAAAGAACTGTTTATATTTGATATTAAATGTGTTTGGCCACTAGGGTGACATTGGTTTAACAAAGCATGGTGTCGGTAATAATGCTACCTACATTTCAAACTCTTGGAACCAATTGTGGTTTGAAAGTAGGACTTTTCACTGATCCGTGGGTTTTGGTGGGGGGCGGGGGGGTCCATAGTCGGAATGATCAACAGAAATCCCGTTAGGAGAGGAGCACGGTCGAATGCACAGGCTATAGACGGAGGGATAAAGCTGAGAGTTTAAGTTGCTTTACTCCACATCCGTGCTCAGAAACTAGTGGGTGTCCTGTAGTCCTATGTCCCCATATATACTATGCACGCAAGGGTATGATTCTTTATCATGCGCTGCTGTGTAATTAATACCACTAACTGGCCCCAAAAAACAACTGGTATCGTTCAGTTCTTCTATTATTGTATACATTCTGAGACACTGAAACAAGCAAGGTGGAGGGGTATAACTGGGAAGGGGGATCACCAATATTTGTTTCAAATAATAAAATTCATCACTTGTGTAAACATCCCCACGCTTGTTTTTCTTTCCTCAAAGATCTCCTCGGACCCAGAAACCGTGTCAAGTTTTAATGAGCACGGCCATTTGCATCAAGTATAGTATAGTGTAGTGTAAGATGTCTGGGTAAAATCATAATTATGTGTGTTAAGACGAGGGTAGGCCCCCAGTCTTGTATTACTTTATAAATTCGGTAAAAAATAATCTATAGTGCGGCAACAGTGTTCTGACTTTACGAAATTGTCCCGTCTTAAAATGTGCATATTGTGATCCTCTGGCGCAGCAAGTCTGTCTCAGGGAGGATGTGGCTGGCCTTCTGTTGGAGCAGCGCTTTGCCCTTTCACATTTCTCCTTGTCCTATGGCTGAGGGAAAGCACTGTGGAGGTTGAGTGAGCACTAAGCATTTAGATGCAGGCGCTGGACTGCACAAGAGAGAGACGCTGCAGTCATCTATTGGGGGAAGAGAAAGTGCATGGTGTATGTAACAGAAGGGAAATGAGCGTGAAGTAAATCCTCCGTCTCTTTATTCGACAGGTGACTTGCAGAAGAGCCAAGCCAGTGAAAGGAAATGTACAAAGAGGCTTCCTCGAAAGATAAAACCCAGAGGAATCCCAGCAGAAACCTTGGCTGGAGGAAAAACGTTTGCATGCAAAAAGTGTGAGAAAAAGTTTATAACTAGATACTATCTGCTGCTGCATATGAAAAAACATGTTGTGGAAAATAAACCAGCAGAGGCCCCTTTAATACTGGTGGCAACAAGTTCAACGTAAAGCTATAAAGACCACATAGACCACAGAGAATGTTATGCTGAAAGTGTAGTTTTGTACACTACAAAGACACCCTCCAGACTAAAGAGATTTCAACATTTTTTTTTTTATGTGGGAAAAGCCGCATTCGGATCCCAATGATTTAACCCTATCAGAGACACCACTTTGGGACGGATTGGGAACTATTCATTAGAAGAAGCTTGTGCATTTTGTTGATTTGTCAATTATCTATTCAAGTAGCCGGATCCATTAAGCCAAAAGGAGCCTAGGGATGTCCTTTCTGTGTGACCCTCCCCCCACACATACTATACCACTTTATAGTGCGAGTCAAAGTATACAAAACAATGACCGCAATTTGGTGTGCAGTCTGTGTTAAGGGATTATCCTGACTGGTCTTCAGCCCAACCTCTTAAAAGTAAAGCATCTGCCTAAATCTGTCTGTGGGTGTCCACAATGCTTGCCTTCTTCGTTCCAGTTAGTTACACAATGTTTTGTGTTTGGGTCAGTTCTGCACTGCTTTTAAGCAGCTCCAGTGTGGATTCAAGGACTGGACTCTACAAACCGACACAACGCTGCTGTCTTTGAACGAGAATGCCAAATGATGGGACTGAATGAACAAACGCACTTCAACAGTGTGAAGACCTAACATACTACTTCTTGAGGGAATGCCCAGGGTGGGAATCTGTGCAGCCGCTGTTATTCAGATAAATATATATGTATGTGTTGAGGATCCCAGTCAACCATAGCAAATGTTATTAGCTTGTCATGGCCTAAGAAGGCCCATTTTCTCTAATTTATATTGAAGGACTGTTGTTTTCAGAGGAGCTTCAATGAGTATGTTCTTTTAGTGTTAACAATATTTTAATTTGACCTTCAAGCGGTATTCAGAACATTTTTATTTTACACTACTTTTGAGAGACGTGAATATGTTGTTTGTTAATAAACTAATTTCTATCACCCTAGGTTGGGTACACACAATTCAAATAGTGAATACATTTTGGGATACTCTGGACTGAACTGGCCAAGAAATACAACAATGGCTAGTGAGAGAACAAACGTCAAATTTGATGAGGATCTGGTAATCATTTAGAACATAAACCTGCATGGCCTGGTGCAAAATGTGCAATACAAGCTAGCCAAGCGAAAAATAATCTGCTTGTGGGCAAACTAAAGCAGGCTATGACGAGACATCAGGGATATTGAATAATTGCATTCGTTTTGGTAAGATTGTAACTAAGCTTGGACTAAAGTTGACTGTAAAGTATACAGATATATTGGAATAAAGTTTATTGTAAAAAGTACACACATAAAAATGTTTTCGAGCTAAATGCAATGACTATTTACTAGCTTTCTTTTACTGATGATTTCAACAGGTCAAGGTCTGTCAAGAGAAGCCTTAAATGACGAGGGCCTGCTCGATGAATGTTTTGAAACGTGGTATTTTTGTTCTGTGATCTGACTGAAAATGTATATATTAAATTTATTTTTAATGACAAAATCTAGGAAATGCAGTCCTCTCCTTGGCATGTGTTAACCCATTTCTCAACTGTTTCTTATTACACGTCTCCAACTTTGCAGTGTGAATCTTTGATATATTCTCGTTCTGCTTATATTACACCTTCTAGTGGTTGGGTTTGTGAATTTGTATATTTTTGCAAATATTTTTCTTTAACTGTAGTGTACCTGGAGCATATCAAATGACTTTGACCCGATCCAAACCCCAGCCAACAAGTTATAGTTTTTCCTGAGTCTATATGTATTAAAGAATCAGCAATAGCGAGTTGGCTAGTTATGCAAAAACTACATTTTTGCAATGACTCGCCATAGAGGAATCTTTGCTCTCACTGCCCAACTGGCATACAGTTCTGGGTCAAACATTTTCAGGGACCTAGCATCTCGTCTGACGTGCAGTGCTTTTGGGGTTTGGTGTCAAATGTCTGTGTAGACCAAATGCCATTCCTGGGGTATAGAAGTCACTGGCAATAGACTGTTCAGGGGAGCATCTGCCAATTTGTGCAGGCCAGGGCCACTAGCCGCTTCAATCGCCTGCTGCGGGGCCAGGGCATAGCCGCATGCATGGCCTTTTTTGAGGCTAGGGTGGCTATTGCCAGTGTAAACCTGTGGGGCAAATGGGTCCCTAAACATGGCCAAAGTAGTCACTTGGGTGTGCCAGATCAGGGATTAAACCCCTACAATTGGGCAAAATGCCTACTGGACATGGCGATAGGTCATGACAAGTGATCCAATCGGGGTTCCTGACTGTGTGCCTTCTGCCTCTTTGCCTTTTAAAAGTCCATGCCCAGTAGGCCAGTCATGGTGTTTCACGGTTTCTGGGCAGTGACCCTGGGCTAAGTAGCCATTGGTACAAATCTGTTAACTAGGGGGTACCTGAAGGACATGCCCTTGGCCACTGTTGTGACGGGTATCTGGTATTTCCATTGAAATAGTTTACAACGAAATGAATTCCATCGAACGTTTTTCAACGAAATTTTTACCATCGAATGTATGTTTGTGTGTGTTTAAGGGTTAATTTTGTTTGGGGTGGGTTTGTAATGGTAAAAAACGGGGGGTTTGTTGGGGTGACCCTCCCCAATTAATTTTTTTTGCAGAAAATGCATTCGATGGTAAACATTTCGATGGAAAACTTTCGATGCATTTTCTTTTCGTTTCAAACTTTTTGATGAAAAGACCATACACCGCTGTGACGTATCATTATAAAATACAGAAAAAACTTGGTTAAGGAGAAATTATGGTGGAGGGTTCTCCCTTTCAAACTACCACTGAAGTAAAGGTAACGCACTTTCTTTACGGTTGCAATGCAAACCGAAATTTTATTTTATTGTTCATTTATAACTCGCTTAATTCCAGCCAGTGTTTTCTAAGCGCGTGATCAGGATTCAAACCTTTGTTGCGCCGTGTTGCCTTGCTTCCAAGACACACGCGTTGTCCGTGAGCGATCCTTTCTATGCAATTATTTACCTATTATGGTCTTTAAAGAAGCCATAATTCCATGTCCGGATTTTTTTTTCTTCATTTTTGCAGCTTCTTTTCCATTAGTTTCAATGGGAGGCACCCGCAACATTTTGACTGTTCGGTGTCTTGCCAGATTTTAGGTTCACTGAGACATTTTCTTTTTATGCCTCCCTCAACTGTTTCACTGGCCCTCATTACGACCCTGGCGGAATCCGAAAAACGATGGCGGAAATGCAATACCGCCATCGAATACCGCTCGGTGCGACTATGACCCGTCACCGCAAAGTACGAAGCCATTAGCGACACCGTAGTGAACGCCAACGCTAACTGCACCAAGTACGCGCGCGCGCCATGCCAAACCGTAAATACCACCATGGCGCAAGGGTACGCGAATTCCGACCCTAGCGGACATGTACCTAACGCCATCAAGCATGGCGGAAAGCACCAATCCGCCATGGTGAGAAGTACGGCATCGCGAATCAACCGTAAACGGCCCCACTGAGTGCCTGTACACCGCTCCCTGCCCACAAAGTACAACTCCCCGTAGGTGCAATGAAGTCACAATGCAACCAGTGAAATGTACAAGTCACCCATGCATGCCAACGAACAAAAGAAACACAAGAGGGGCCAATGGGAGCTGCAGGGCACAGATGGCACGAATACAGAAGCCATTCCAATGGACATGACCACAGTCCCCCCCCCCCGAAACGCACGCAAACACAGGCACCTGTGACCAGCAATATTCCGAAAATCACAACATTCCACCAGTCCACCTGGCTGACCGGCATCTGTTACACAAAACCCATTCCCCCGCCCCTGAGCATGACAACATGCAAACAGTCACATTGGCAGCCCCCATCCCTGACCTCACTGGGCTCCGCAGGCAAACGCGCCCAGCACAGTACCACGCGACTAAACTCCGAAGCTGGAACCCAATGCAGATCTCCTCACAATACATCGCTCCCCAAATAGGAATATGCCACATCACTCGCAAAGAAGAACGCTACACGGCCCATATCAGAATAGAAATTTAATGCACAACTAAATCACCAAGCCCATACAGCCATTAGTCCATGAACTCCAAAACACATATCACCATTGTGGGCTGCATCCGCAAGGAATGACCAGCTACTACTCGTGTGACGCCCTGTTCCATCATGGTACACAGAGCCACATTCACGTACGAAAAGGCAACATGGAAGCGCACAGACCCGCAGGGCCGTCCCAATGGGGAGGCACTAGTCCAGCTGAAAGGCCGAAATGTTGCTCCGAGCCACTAGTACTGCGTAAGGGCATGTGGCCCATTGGCGATCGTCCCATAAGATCGTAATGCTGCTCCACTGATTAACACGAAGCAGCAGGTGTCGGGAGTAAACGCCATCTGCAGGAGTGGCATACAGATGGCAGTGGCAAAAGGGGAGGAGATACCTGTCAACCAAAAGAAAAGAAAAAGAACAGAATGGCCATCAGAACTACATTCGAACAACTCACTTCAATGATCACACTAAATCCACAGTCATATGCATGCTAGCCCACTCCAAAGGATCATCACCACCCCGAAACCACTTGCGACTCATAACTATCTATATCGAGGTGTAAACACCATCACAAACGAGTGTACCTGTGCATGCGTCTGTCAGAACAGATTCCATCAGATGGGAATGTTAACGTGCATGGACACAAGTGTCTGAAGGCGCGTCGAGACAGGGAGGGCTCAACAAGGCCAGATAGACGATGGTCCCACTATGGCAGCCCTGCATCACATAGCGCAGGGGAGGCGGATAGATTCCAACAAGCCCTGTACATGGCAAACCCTGTATCAAATCACCTGCCCATGCATCCATTCATCATTCCCTCATCCTGTTATAAAAACGCCTGAATATTTACTCACAAAACATTCGAACTTTCCATTGAGTCTGTGCGTTATGCAGCCTGCAAAATCCACAGTGCCCCAGCCCGTAATTCCAGTGTTGTGAAGTTACATGTATTTGGGAACGTCCGGCCTCATCGCCCACGTCACTATTGCGCATCCAAAACTATTCATATCAATCATTGCTTCCTCGCCATGGCCCCTGTCTCAAGGACATCGAACAAAAGAACGTTATATTTGCAGTCAGACCTGTGGGCATCTCCCCGGCGCTAGCTGAAAACCGAAAGCGCCGGCCTTCGAATTCCTCATTTGCAACATCACGTCGAAAAGGCATCTGTGGCCGTTTGAAATCACTAATTAATCCATCGAGTGCGGCTGTGTGTGAAAATGGCAACTGCCTTCACCCACGAATGGGACGCCCCGCCCGTCGTTGCAACTCGGTACAGTGATGCATGAGGGCCCACCGTTACTCGAGTACTACGTCCCACTGACCCATCACAAGTCTGTTCGCGACTGCAAAGATTGTATGTGAAACAATGGGACCATAGCCGAATGTACATATCAACAAATGTTACACGGCCATCGGGTACAAATACATGAATGCAAGAGCAAGATGCCATTCCTCGAATTGCAGCGTTGTGTGCGGGACGTGCTCGGCCAAAGGGGAGAGCAGCTTGCACAGGTGGAATGAATCACCACAGGTGGAGGCCATACAGCCTGGAAACACATAAATTGCACACCCAGTCTCCTCCCACAACCACACCCACTCCGAAATGCTACCGGCAGGACTCGCGATGTTGGCCCTGGGGGACCTGATAGCACTGCAAGTACTCCAACTCCAAGAAGAAGACGAACACCAACTACAACCGGCCGCACGGAGGAGACGCAGGAGGAGGAGGAGGGCAAGGCAGGGCCAGCAAGGGCCACCAGCACAGCCACTACCACCACGCAGGCAGCCCGCAATCCCACGCCTCCGAGCACATCCGTTCAACCTCACTGATGAGCAGATCCACACCCTCTACCGTTTGGACCGGGACACCATAGCCGCCATCGTGGACATGACACAGGCTGACCTTGTCAGCATGATAGATAGCCCAACCGCCATCCCACCCCTACTGAAGGTGGTGTCTGTACTCCACTTCCTGGCCACAGGCACCTACCAGCACACAGTCGGACAGTTGCATGGCATTTCACAGCCACTGTTCTCACGGACACTATTGCAAGTGCTCGATGCCCTCCTGCAGCACGCAGACGACTACATCTCTCTACCACGCTCGGAGCAGGAAATTACCAACACAAAAGTGGGATTCCATGCACTTGCCGGCATACCGGGTTGCATTGGTGCCATCGACTGCACCCATGTGGAATTGGTTGTTCCACATGCCATGGAGGCCCAGTACCGCAACCGAAAACAATTTCATTCCCTGAATGTACAAATGGTGTGTGACTCCAACAGGATCATTACACATTGTTGTGCCAGATTCCCTGGATCAACCCATGATTCTATGGTCTTGAGGAACTCTACTATACCACGCTACATGGAGCGACACGCAGGGAACAGATCCTGGCTACTCGGTGAGTCTCATTTCATGCATGATGATGTGGGGTATGTGATGCGGCAATGAACTGCCAGGAAGGGGGGGGGGGGGGTGCGTACGTAGCAATGGCATTCCACATCATACGTTTCTCGTCCACATACAGGTGATGCTGGGTATCCACTGAAGAGATGGCTCCTCACACCAGTCCGGAACCCACGGGACCAGCATGAGGAGGACTACAACCATGCCCACTCACGTACCCGTGTAGTCATTGAACAGGCATTCGGCCTACTGAAGACTCGTTTCCGCTGCCTCAGCAGGTCTGGCGGGGCACTCCTGTACCGCCATGAGAAGGTTGCAAAGATGGTCATGGCATGTGTCATGCTCCACAACATGTGCGTACGTAGAAATGTGCCCATGCCCCCTGACGCTGAACTGCAAGCACCTGATGATGGTCATGATGAGGGTGGGGATGTGGCAGCACCTCAAGGAGTCTGCGAGGCACCGGAGGGCCGTGACATTCGTCAGCATCTCATTGATGCATGCTTCTAGCACTCACGCCTGGTGGCTGATACATGGACACGGGACTCGTGGCACTGTGTGTGTCTGGTACATGCACAATATGGACTGTACGCCTATGATGGCCTAGTACACAAAGATCATTGTCCACACATCTCATTGGTTGATCGTGCACTGTTTATGGCATATGTGATATCATGTTGAACACCCTATCGACCCGCCACCCAAGTGAGCCCAACACACCCCCTCCACCCTCCTACCTCCCCCCCGAACACCAGTGTCCAAAGAAGCTCATTGTCAGTGGGCTGTCGCTATTGCAAGCCCCCTCTGCGGGTATCAGGGGCACCCCTGCCTGTGGAGCGCAGGTTCCTCCCAGATCTACGTTGGGGGCTGCCCTGGACGGAACTTGCAACGGATGACGTCTCTGCCTGCTCACGTCCATGCATGTCCCTAAGGGTTTGTGAGAGCTCAGTGAGCACACGGCGCACTGCGGCAAGTTCGGCACATACGTCTTTGGACGTCGCATGCAGTTCCCCCCTCAGGCTCTCGGTGCTTCTCTCCATTTGGACTCTCAGGCTCTCGGTGCTACTCTCCATTTGGACTCTCAGGCTCTCGGTGCTACTCTCCATTTGTGCCCTGAGTGTCTCAGTTGATGTTCTATGTCTGCCTTAGTGCCCCCACATTCATCGGCATGGTCCTTGAGGAGCGTGGCCAGTTGCTGCTGTTGCACGATTAACTGGTCGAGGGACTGTTGCCTCTGCTGGGCCATGGCCATTTGCGGGGGTGTCACAGAGGGGCTGTTGACCTCATGTTGCCTTGCCACAGGGCTTGGGGGGGATGGCCAGTCGTCGTCTTGTGGGTGCCCCTGCGTGGTATCCTCATGTTGTACGGGATGGGACAGACAGGGGGAATGGGACAGGTCATGGATGGATCTGACTTCGACATCCCCGTCTTCTGTGTCGGAGCATGCTGCCATCAATGGGGTGTCACCTATGGTGCTGCTGCCACCAGAGGCAGTGCCTTCTGTGGCATCCGTTGGGGGGACCTGTGGTGGTGGTGTTGTGGGCATGCTGGCTGCTGGGGTGCCTGTTGATGTTCCCCCCTCTGTGCTGCCACCTGATTTGTGCTGCTGCCGTGTCTTGATGCGTGCAGCTGAGGTGGAGGGTCTTTGGCCGTTGGTCTTGGCCCTCTTTGCAGGTGTGCTGGTAGGGGTGTCCTGATGCTCGTCGTTTGGATCGGAGCCTGTGGTGGAGTAAAGGAGGGCGAGGGTTATTAATGGGTCTGTGGGTATTGGAATGGCATTGTATCACATGCATTGGGGTGGTACATGAGGGTGATTTGGGTCGGTGCCTTGGAGGTGCTTTTATTTGTGTGTGGGGTGAGGGTGCAGTTGTTTGGCAGCCTGCAGTTAGGGTGTGCCTGCTGGACGTGTGGTGGGTGTTTTAGGGGTTTTTAATTATTTATGTATTTATTGTGGTTTTAAGGTGCACTATCAGGGCGATGTGTGTGGACGTTCTCCTGGACATGTGTTTCTGTTGCACTATGTGGACACATGGTACTTCACATGCTTGGACATTGTGGATTTAGCATTGTTTTATCTGGGCCACCTACCTGATTCTTCTGATGTCTGCACTCCTTTCTCCATCCCTCCGACTCCCTCTATGCTCTCCATTCCGATGGTGGAGGCACAGATTTCTTCCCAGGGGGTCAACTTGATGGGTGATTCAGGACCTCCCCCGGTGGCTGTGGCAATGTTGCGGTTGGCAGAAAGTATGCTGCGGACGCGTATCCGCAGGTCGTCCCACCGCTTTCTGCATTGCTGTGGGTTGCGGGGTGCGGTCCCCACCGCGCTTACCCGCTGTGCCACCAGAGCCCATATGGCCTTCTTGTTGGCAAGTGCCGTCCTGGTCATTTGCGTGGAGAAGACGACGGCAGCATTCTCCTGGAGGGTCTCTGTTAGCACGGTGAGTTCCTCACGGGAGAAGTGGACCTGCCGCTTGCGGTCGCACGCTTTCTTCGCTACTTTTCCCATTTTTCTTGGTTTCGCTAGGGTGGATGACGGGTTGGGGTGTGTCTCGGGGTAGTGTTTTTAGTGGTTGTGTGGTTTTGGTGGTTTTATAGGTGCACGGCGGGATGTTTCCCGTTCCGGGACCATGTTTTAACTTCCGTTTCCGTATATTTCCGGTCACCGTACTTTCCGGTAGGCGCACTCTGCGGTGCCCGCTGTGATGGGTGGCGGTATTGCACCTAGGGCGCCGTACGGCGGCGGTGTGGGCCGTTTTGGGGTCATTTCCGCCATCGCGGACTTTGCACTTCCGCCATGCCGTGGTGCTCGTGCCCGATGGGTCGGAATGGGCCGCAATTTGCTCCTTCGTGCAATGGCGGAAACGCTATTTACGCTGTGGCGGTCCGGTCAGTCACTTTCCGCCAGGGTCGTAATGAGGGCCACTGTGTTTTGGGGTGACTCTAAGGTTGTTGGTGCATAGGGACGTTTATCCCCATTTTGCTTTTCCCGTGTTTTCCTTTTACAACGCAAGCTCCCCCAAGTGGAGTTTTGCAGGCCTACTTTGTGCCCCTTTTACTTTTGATTTGGCAATACTTTGAATTGCTTTCCGATGCCTCTAGGACAGGCTGGCAGCGAGCTGTGTTCTATGACCTTTTCCAGTGCACCATCTTTTTCACCACAATATTGCCCTTTCTAGTCCCATATACTCCCCCTGTGTTTTAAGACCTGTCCATTTTGCGTTTTGGCCATTTCCCTGTCCTCTCAAGCCAGAAACTCAAATAAGGGCACACAGGTTCCCGTAATTGGAACTGGGATTGGGACTGCCTAGTGCCAACATACGTTCCAATCGGGTATGTCCGTTTCTGGATAGATGTGTCGTACATATATGGCTGTCATTGATAGTGCATAACCTCAAAGAAACTTGATCCTTGGCAGCCCCAAGCACAAATTGAGAATGAGTGGTTTTGAAGCTGTCCTGGAGACCACCATTGAAGCCAAGAATGCACAGATGAGAAGACTGCATTAAAACACCCAGAGTACAGCCACAGAAGCAAACCAGTATTGCCAAAGCCATATACTGGGGATTCTCTGCTTCATCTCCTGCCACCAGAGAAGACTTTCACCAGTGCTGTCTTCCCCTGGACTGGTGGGAGCAACAATTCTTGTGGCAACACTGACCTACTGTCAGTGGACTTCCAGGCCCCTCTGCTGCCACAGATTCAGTCTAGGATTGGTACTTGGTGAATCTTCAGCTTGTGGCTCAGGAACATGACCTGCATCAAGTGCTCGCAATCCGGAAGAGGTCCCTGCCTGGAACCTCCTTTTTTTTTTTTGCTGCCACCACAAACTGAACCAGTGGACCTTTCACTGGGGTTTCTTCGCTGCTTCCCTTCTGCTGCGTTCTAGACGTCCTACCCCTTCTTGGGAGAGTGGGGATAATAAGTTGTGGCTGCTGTCCCAGGTAATCTAGCCTGTACTGCAGGAACCGCTTTGGCACCGCAGATCGGAACTGTTGCATGGGCATGAAGTCCAATCATAACACTTTACTTACCTGGCTGTGAGAGGGGGAGTTCTGGTGTAAGATTCTTTTCCGGCTGACTCCTAGAGTGTTGGTATTAGGAATGTTAGTTAACCTGCTTGACAAAAAATTATAGAAGTGTGCTTTTAAAACTGCATGTTTACTTAGAAGTTGAGAAGTAGTCAAAATGTGTGCGGATGGATTTCAGAATTCCTTCTATCCTGGTGCTATCCTGTGAAGTGAACAGTTTAGAATGTTGGACTGAATTGCTTGGCTAGGAAATGATTGCTTAAATTGGGGTTCTCAGCTTTTAATTGTAAGGTAAACTGCATTATATCTTTTTAACTTTCTCCCCCACTTTCCTTACCACTGTGTTGTATGTAATCTTTGAATAGCTTATTATGGTCTTTAGCGTAAAGTTTGGTGCTGGGGCTGCATGTGTACGTGCATGAGTGTGTGTGTTTTTCTTTGTAAATATATCAAATGGTAGCTTAGTAGAGAACAGGTTGACCTCCAGGACTTACTCCTAAAATTCTCTATGTATTTTCAGAAGATGCAGGAAGAGTTAAACATGTCTTCCATTCTATTAGAACACGTCCTGGGCCGGTCGACTAGCTAAAGCCCTATAGTATCCCCGAGATTAGGATACAAATTATAACTGAGTATGCAGAAAGATTGCTAAAGCTTGGCATCATTGAACCTTTGGAAAGTCCCTGGGCTTCCCCAATCTTTCTAGTCATGAAACCAAATGACTCATGGCGATTTGACAGATTTTTGACAACGAAATTCTATCTTGGTTTTCGATAATTATCATATGCGAAGAATCGATCAGCTGAAAAAAAGTGCCTTGGGTATTCTCAGTTCATCACCGCCACGGACTTAACTAAAGGAAACTGGCAAGTGTCCTTGGACCCTGTAGATCAGGAAAATACAGCCGTTAGTGCCCCTCATGGTTTGTACCAATTTACAGTTCCCCCATTTGGGCTGCATGGAGCCCCTACCACTTTTCAAAGGCTAATGGATTGAGTTTTAAGATCTCACTCTTCATTTGTGGGGCCTACTTAGACAATCTAGTAATCCATAGTTCGAGTTGGCAGGAACATCTACTGAGTCAATCCGGTCTTCTCTGGTCATTAACGTTTTTGGCATCTCAGCACCTCTTAGTAAGTAATTCCTGGCATAATTTTGATTTCCAACCTTTTGGGATCTTAATACACCTATGGGGGCAAAATGGGCTTCCCAACTAAGCAAAATCTACTATTGGCCGCCCAACGAGCAAACTACCTTGCCCTGGTAAACAAACTTAAACTAATAAAACTGGATACCTTGAACAATATTTCCCAGTCACCCGGAAACACCATCTGCTGTAACCTAAACACTGTCTCTCCTACACTGCAGGACGTTTCTTGTTCCACATCAGAACAGTTCTCTTCGCTCTCAGCCTCCATAAAGACCACCCAACGCAGGATCTCACAGTGCCCTGTTTATGCACAGATCTTTTTGCTAAAGAAAACGAAACGCCCATAACTACTGTAAACAAAGCATATGCTCTGGATCCGTCCCCACGAACAGGGGTTTACTACTCTAAAAACAATTGTGGGGGAAATGCAATCGCCTAGCTCTCCTAAACCAGTGAAGGATTTGGGAGGGAAGAGATTTCTTCTACTTGAGGCCGGGGCAAAAATTAAATTGGCCCTTCTTAACACGAGGTCCCTGAACAGCCATTCCTGAGATATTCACGATATGAGACCTGGATATCGGACACCAACGGTCCCATGATTGACCTGGCAGTTCCAGTAGGGTTTTCAATCTTTTGCAAAAACCGAGACCACTGACACAGGGGAATTAAGACTTTTCAAGACTGTGAGATCTTGCATGTTAAAAATGACCCAGACAAATCAAAGTTGCATCAACTCGATATTAATTTATCATCTGCCATCATCAATGTCGGGCTTCAAGGAAGAAATGATCAACATTTTGAGCAATTTTTCCATACCAAATTGCGACCCACTCTTTTATTTTGGTGGATCTGAATTGGTGGCGGGAAACCAACTGGACAAAGAAGCTATAGAACTAGAAGTAGCTTTAAATAATATTAACCAAGTTCAGAACAATGAGCCCACCACTGGAACAAACGCAAATCCTGGACTGGGTGGCCACTAGAAATCTCATAGCCAACATTGACCCCGCCCCACCACTCCATGTATATAGTCGGATCATTAGCTTATAGATTTCCATATCCAACAGAAAGATCCTCTTTTAAAAATAAGCAACAATATCAAAACAGTTGCCATTCGAAATTTTAAGAAAGTACACACCCAAGATATACATGCCTGCTTGAATTCTTTCATGGCGTGTTCTTAGTCACAGACTCAGTAGAATCTCTGGTGACCACTTTCTCCAGTATCTTTTCTGAGATGCTAGACAATGTAGCCCCCCTTCGACCAAGGCTAGTAAGGGAAAACGCTGGTCATCAAAAATGGGTCTCGCCAGAGCTTTGCACCCTAAAAAGACAAAAGCGCAAAAACAACTCGGTGGCTAAAATGCCCATCTGAAGGAAACAGAGTTGCCTGGAAAGTGGTTGAAAAATGTACAAACCTAATATCATGGATACTAAAAAGAGCGAATTTGTACCCTGAATCCTCAAACTACACATGAAAACCTTTTGAAATTTTAAAATCTCTGGAAAAACTTAGGGCACTTCAAACACCTTTCTTGCCCACAAGTCCATACTGTTTTACAGTCCATGCTGCTTGTGAAGGCAGTCTTAAAAGCAAGAGATAACATTAAAAACTCCCTGCCTACAGTCACTTTGATGATTACCTGCAGATCTCAGACTCTATGGCTCATAAACGGCCTTCTTTCACGTTTGTGCCGATTTCAATAGCAGACATGCCTAATATGCTCTCCTCTATGCGACCTACTTCCTGCCCTGAAAACATCCTCCCACCCAAATTAATCTTCGAGCATAAGGAAATATTTGCACCCTTTCTCACCAGGTTAGTGAACGCCTCTTTCAAAGACAGCCAAGTTCCGGATTTAATCAAGGCAGTTATTCGCTCCCCCTAAGAAGCACGGCTTGTACCCAAAAGACCCAAGCAATTGCCGGCATATTACAAATTTTAGCTTCCTCCTTATAATTCTTGACAAATTTGCAACATCTCAATTCCGATCTTTTGTGGAACAGAATGGTATTCTCAACAATAGGCAATCAGTTTTCGGCCAGCATATAGTACAGAGACTGCTCTTGTTGATCTCCAATCCCATAGGTTAAAGATTATGGATGAGGGAAAAGCCGGAATTCTGATTTTACTCGACCTGTCAGCGGCTTTTGATTTAGTTGATCACGACCACCTTGTGCACTCCCTATGTCATCTGGGTCCTTGCTCTAAAGAGGACACAGACTGGTTTAGCTAATTTCTATCAAATCGAAAGTCGAAAATTGAGTGGAGCACAGTTTCTTCTCCAGCAGCACACATCTCGTGTGGGGTACCTCGGGTGCGTGCCTGTTTAGTTTAGTTTATATATAAGGCCTCTCTGCTTGCTTCTTGAGGAGCTTGGCATATTTTTTCACAAACTAGCTGACTATACCCAGCTAGTTCTTGAAACCAGTGGTGATTACATCCAAGACTCTACTGTCTTAGCTAATATTTTTGATCAAATCGAGGCGTGGATGTCAATAAACTGGTTATGCCTTAACGGTAGCAAAACAGAGCTCCTCACTGTAGGCCTTGACTAAATTAAGCGCAGATCACAAAAGCTTCCAAATAGGGAGAGGTATCATTTCAGTGCAACGCAAAGTAAGAACTCTGGCCATTCAGTTGGAGGCCTCACTAAACGCAGATGCCTGCGTTAATCGGGTTAGTCAGAACTGTAACTATCGCCTTTGTTTGCTCTAAAACATCCACCCTTACATCACTGAAAAGAAATGCGTAATCCTGGTCCAAGCCACCATCCTCTCGAGGCTCGATTTATTGTAACTCTATACTAAATCGAGGTATCAAGAGAATATCAAGAAGGGATAACATCTCAGATCACAGGAAGGATCTCCATTGGCTACCGATATGGGAACATATACATTTCAAAGTGGGCACCATGGTTCATTGGCGCTTATTCGAACAGCTCCTTCGTACTTAAAATTGTTGACACCCGTTACACTCCCATCAGAGCACTGTGCTGTTCCAAGCTAGCACAAGTGTGTTGTCCTTGTTTCCAACACTCAAATGGCCTGGGAAGGTCTTTCCTGGTAAAAGTGGGCAACCTCTAGAATACACTACCTCTCGCACTGAGGTTGGAGGGGAAACAAAGTCCTTCTGAAAATGTGGTTCTTCAGAGTGGTACATTTCACTGCACATTTCACTGCAACCAAAATACCGCCCATCCAAACCCCCTTCCCACTTTTCCTATCCTTATAACACCAACCTGACCCATTTTAACCCCTTACCCCACTACCCTATATATATTTTTCATATTTCCAGTATTATGGTTGCAGTGAAATGTACCACTCTGAAATTTGCTTCCGTAAATTGACCGGGTACCATTAATTATCTTTTGGCCTGTTCTGGAGCTGATTATGCTGTCTTTTCTGTTCGTATGAGCGTGTAATTGGTTGGTTACCTGCAGACCTTCGGCGCATGAGATTACTAGGGCTTTGAAAAGGGCAGAACTATGGATTCTGTCTGTTTTCCTCTTTCCACGCAGGGGTTCTCAGTCTCATGCCCCTCTCCTTTACACTCTGCACCCCTTCTGGGATTTTTATTGTTTTCTCTCTCCCTACTCTGGGGTGTTTGTATCATTTCCCACGCTGGGGGGCCTTCTGCTGAGGCGCATCTCTCTTTCTCTCCCCGTCTGGGGTATTACTCCTGTCTCCACACCAGGTTTCTTTCATTGGCTTGCCTTCCTCTCTGGTTGAGCCACTGTGTGCCTGCTTGCATCAAGCGATGCTCCTCGGGAGGGGAAAGGGATCTCTTGTCTTTCTCACTTGCAGAGTCACTTACGCGACTCTTCAACTGGGCTCCGCTTGGGTCTGCTGAGACTAGTCTTCCTCTGTCTTGTAGCTCTGTCTGCATGGAGTTGTTTACATGGCCTCTCAACTGGACTCCTTTGTTAGCTTGCTGAGGGGCTGCTTGCTCAGTTTCACAGCCTCTCCTGGCTGCTCCGGCCGGCAGCTGCGTCTTGTCGCTCTCCGGTGAGCATCCAGGGCCTTGCCACCAGCACTGGGGTTCTCCTTTTCCTCCCGGCCATGCCCCCTCTGGGTATTTTGGGGCAGTTAAACTGGTTTCTCCTGAGTCTTCACAAGAGTTTGGATACCTGTCAGTTCAGAAGCCAAGTCAGCCATTACAAAAGGGTGTATTTGCTAATTGTAAACCCTAGCCACCCTATAAAGGTGTTGGCGCTTGTGAGAAGGGGATGGTGACATGAAAGCCCTATTGGGCCTCTGTCCCCTAAGGGGGAGTCACCTCCAGAGGGAACCTACTCACTCTATCCACTAGGGGGTGTTAAGTGCAGCAGGCTACCCTGCCTACTCCCAAAGGGTGGGGCTCCCTCGTGGGGAGATGGGGACTATCTTCCTGGATTCTTCAAACATTGTAATATAATTTCTGATGCTCGTGAATCTGCTTAGTCACATGATGTGCATATAGTCTGACATCTAGTGCGAATCGCAGAGTATTGCATCTTGTCTTTGGAGGATTGAAAGGAGGCGTCAACATGGGCATGCTTGGAACACGATCCCTAACATCACGTGTAGTGTATCCAAGATCCTTAACGCGATGAGGTCCCGCAGATTGTTTTTTTTCCAGCCAGCTAGCTGGTCGTGCTTATGCGGAGCTCGAAAAATTGCTAATACATATCTTTGTCCACGACCTCCGGTTGTTTAATATTCGTCCCCTTCATCAACGACTACTTAACCAAACCCATAAGTCTACACGGTAGGGAGAGTGGGGTCCAGGGCTCTGTTTGCTATCAAGAATGCATTTCCTTCTCCCCTCTCTTTTCCCTTGGTTTTGCTGTCGCTAAAAACCTGAGCTATGGACAGGACACCTTTTTAAATTTTGCCCTTCTTTCAAAGGCCATTATCCCTGGAAAGACACACACCATAGGTGTAAGACGATAAAAGAACGGCAAGTAAAATGGTGGCCGGCCTATGCCATGATGCTGGCCGAGGGTAGGTCCTTTGCCACCACAGGCGCCGAGAGTGACGAAGAAGTGAGCGACGGCTGTGGCTCCGACACAGACGTCATTATGATATGGCATTTATAACGCGCCTATACACAAGAGTTTCAAGGTGCAACGAGGCAAGGGATGGGGAACAGAGGGAAGATAGACAACTATCCTACTAGGCCAGGTGTTACTCAGATCGCGCAAGTTCAGGGGAAGGGGGAAAGTGCGGGGGGTGGACAGTGCAGTACATGGGATAATAGAATAAATAAACAATAAGTAAAAGTATGCAAGGGTAAGTGCAGACATCAGGTTTCAAGTGCTGGTAGTTGGACTGGTGGGATACAGAATACAGTCCCCAAGTGCAGGGGTTGCCAGGAAGGCAGTGCAGGTGTGCGACTGGTGGGGGAGGGGATCAGGGCCGAGATCAGGGGGTGGCCATGTAACCAGTGCAGTTTCAGCCAGGAAGTCAGCAGGGGAGAGGAGGAGAAAAAGCAGAAGCAACGAGAAAGGTTTTGAGGTGCTTCCGGAACCGAAGATGGTTCTCCTCAAGTTTCAGAGAGGCAGGGAGGCTGTTCCAGCAGGAGGCCCCAGCCGAGGAAAGAGATCTACTACCAACTTGTTGCTTGGAGAAGCGACTAACCCTGAGGGAGTTTGAGGAGCGAAGAGCTCGAGTAGGAAGGTATTTCCGAAGGGAGAGTTGAAGGTATTGGGAAATCAGGTCCCCAAAGGCCTTGTGGACAATGCAGAGGGTCTTGAACTTAATCCTTGCAGCCACTGGAAGCTAATGAAGAGATTTCAGGGGTGGAGAGAAACAATCCCTGGCCTTGAGATCAAGGACAAGTCTTGCAGTTCTGTTCTGGATGAGTTGCAGAGGGCGGAGAGTAGAAGCAGGCAGATTTAGAAAGAGGCTGTTGCAAAAGTCCAGCCTACAAAGAACCAGAGCTCTGGAGACAGTGAGCTTCTGGGGGAAGGAGAGGAAAGGAAGAATACTTCTGACGAGGTGCAGCTGGTAGTGTGACTTCTTAGAGACGTCGGAGATATGAGGAGAGGAGAGTGTGGAGTCGAAGATGACCCTGAGGTGTTTAGCCTCGCAGATGGGAGCAGGAAGAGGGCCAAGAGAAGCCGGCCAGAGAGTGACAGGAAAGGTGGGAGCGGGTGTGCCGATGAGGAGAATCTCAGTCTTACTGGCATTAAGGCAGAGATCATTGGCGGCACACCACTCCTGGATGGCGGACAGTCAGAGATGAGAGAGGGGAGAAGAGGTGGCTGAGGGTAACCTGAAAATGAGCTGAGTGTCATTGTCATGATGTCTACCCCCGGGGACCCAGACCAAGTCCAGCAACCCCGGAAGCAGGCATCAAGTTATTCTAAGCAAGCCCAACAACCCCTGCTAGGGGCTATTTGGGTGCAGTCCTGGCGCCTATGGCGCCAGGCTCATATGGAGAGTCAGTCCTGGTGCCATAGGTGCCAGGCTCATAGATTAAAACTTACCTGATGCAGACCATGCTGCAAACTCACCTGAAGCAGACCATGCTGCAAGAGCTCCAAGCCAAAAGAGGCTTGGAAGGGACTACTTTACCTAGGGACTATTTTATACTCGGGTGGGGCTGGGGAGGAATACTTACCTGGGACTACTTTGGAGGCCATTTAAACCACGCCCGAAGAGCAGCACACGCTTCGCGTTATTCTGCATCCAGCAGCGTAACGCTCACCGTGCCTGCAAGTCTGCATCCAGTCTTCTGCCACACCCGCCTCGAGTCTGGAGCTCCTAGAAAAAGGGAGAAAGAAGGAGAAAAGGTTAGAACAAGAGCAATACATTTGAACCTTACCTGAATTCCCGATCAATCGCGCCTTCGAGCTGGAAGAAAGAAGTTTTATTATGTGCGTCGCCTCGCCTGCTGCAGCGCCGCGCCAAACTCATCGGCCTTCGCAGCATCTTCACATTCCACTGCATCCTTCTGCATGTTCCCGCCGCACTCCGGCACCTAAGGGGAAGACAAGAACAGCAAGGTGAGCCAAGGGAATACACAGAGGCAATATTAGTTACCCCCCATAGACTTACCTGATTTTACCACCGGGGGTACTATTCCTCTTCACGGGTCGGTGCAGCTTCCACTGCATCCTCGCCGAACCCTGGCCCCTAAGGGGAAACAAAAGGACAGCAAGGTGAAACAAAGGGACAAACAAGGGGAAACCTCCTCACCACAATAGACTTACATGATTTTACCGCCAGAGGCATTATTCCCCAAGACTTCATACTTTCTCTCAGCGCCTGAATAAGGGAGAAAGCAACAGGTTACATATTGACATTATTTTATCGAACTGTGTTGGATAGTATAAATGCTTACCTGAATTCTACCGGTTTCCACGAGGAACTCTTTGCTAGGGTCAAGCTGCAACCTGCAAGGAATCGGGCAAGAGTGAAAGTCAGACATTTGAACTCTTACGAACTACATACTTACGGCGTCTTGCCGGGAATCTCAGAGTCAATATTGTTCTGGAATTCACCAATTCCTTCGAGCCAGTGAAGCAACTGGTTATCAACGCGCCCCTGCGCTCAATGCAGGATGGAGAGCTCATCTTTCCAAACCATCAGGTGAGACTATAAGAGGGGACATCAAAGGTGATCAGTGGGGAGAACAGCGGGAGTGGGGGGGGGGTTAACGCTCAACTCCACGGGGGGCTAATTCCCTTTCTCCATTTGCAGAAGAATATTCCTACGGGCCAAGCAAACGGAGCTAGGTGGGCCAGTCCAGTCCGTCATCTCGGCACTATGCGTCACATTGGTGGAGACCGCAGCTGTCCAGTTCAGATCGACGCCCCTGTGGGAGCCAGGTGAGTGTAACAGTCATCCGCATAGCACTGGAAGTTGGGGCAGAGTGCAGCAATGCAGTGGCAAGAAGTGCTAGGTATTGGTTGAACAGCCAGGGAGAGAGGTTAGACCCCTGGGGAACACCAGAGGTAGAGATAGAGGAGAGGAAGGACCCACATTGAGCCTGGGAGGGTCGACCATAGAGGAAAGAAGTCGGCGACGCCAGGGCCTGACCCGCGATCCCCAGGTTTGTGTCAAAGGCAGAAGAGAGATTAAGTAAGAAGAAACGGGGGGTTTTGGAATCAAGGTTGGAGAGCAGGTCTTCACGGATGTTCAGGAGAGCAGTTTCCGTGCTTCTGGCAGCTCTGAAGCCAGACTGATCATGGAGACAACCAACCGATTCAGTGTGAAGATTGACCTGGGAGATGGCCAGCTTTTCCAAGAGTTTGCCCAGGAAAAGAGTAATGGAGATTGGGTGATAGTTAGCAGGACATGACAGGTCGGCAGAGGGTTTCTTTAGGAGAGGGTGCAGAGGGCCTGGGAAGGGACAGGAGAAGTAGAGAATGCGGCAGGATTGGCCAGTTTCTTGCAGATTTTAAAGAGTTTCACATCAAGCACGCCATTTCCTGTCAGCCACCCTGCACTTGCGTTTAAGGGTGACGAGGTCTGAGTCGAACCAGGAGTTGCACTTGGATTTGGGCTTCAGGTGGATCCTCATGACAGTGGCAAGAACATTGAGGGTATCAGATATAGCAGAGTGGAGCATGGAAAGGGCTGTGTCAGGGTGTGAGTCAGCAAGGGGGGGAGGGTGAGAAAATGGCAGCGAAAGCCTCAAGTGACGCGCGCTTCATGGGTCTGATGACCGAGAAGGTGGGTGGCAGTGATGGAGTTGGCTTGGCCTGAGGGGTAGAGAGGGTGAGCTGGGAGGAAAGGAGAAAGTGATCACTCCAGGAGAGGAGCGGTGAGAGGTATAGAAAGGGGAAGGTCTGAGGTGATGAGAAAATCTAGAGTGTGCCTATATTTGGAGCAACCACGCTCTGAATTGTCCGGCCCCGGGAGGCAGGCCGGCCGGCCACTGGTTCTGCTATGGGGAGTTTACACTCCGACGACAGGGACACGCACACTACACTCAAAGGGAAGCACATAACCCACCCCCCCACCGGGTTTCCTCGACGGACTTGTCGGGAAGGCCATAGACGCCAACGGGTATGCCGATATCTTTGATGACGGAACCCACCGATCCACAGGGTCGATAGCCCTCCATGCAACCGTCTAGGCGGCATGCATCCGGGCACTCAAGTGAGTAGGGTGTCGGCACCAAAGTTCATAAGAGCGCCGAGATGCCTCATAAGAGCGCGATGGCACATAAGGTTTCAGCAAAGTCAAAAACTGCGACGAAGCTGCTAGGGCCGTTGAAATCCCTACCAGACATACCGGAGATCTGCGAGAGTCTCACAAACCTCATCTCGGGGGGAAAATAGGCTTAAAGACACATCGAAGGACACGTCCAGACGTGGAGAAGGTCAGGAAGAATATGCTGAAGGTTCCCAGCCCCTATCTAAGACTCTGTCAGACAAAACTCGATGGCCTAAGAACACAGGTCCCCAAGAACAGCCCCCTCCTCCAGACCCCTCTGGGTCATCCTTATGAACCAGGAACAGGTTTGAGGGGTACATGAATAAACCTTCTAAGTTTGTGGGTTTTTCAGAAATGTTTATCACCCCTAAAATGCCTAGAGAGGAAGACCTCTATCCTACTATGTCTAAATTTCAAAGGACCTCCAGCCACATTCCTCATGAAGAGGTGTTTGACCTGACTGAGCCAGAGGAAATTCCTCAGGACGCTTATGAGCAGGCAGATGGTCCTTTTGAGGAGCCTATTGGCCAGGCCCCAGATTGGGGGATGAGCAGCCAGTGGACAAAGCACCATGGCTGTCACCGTCCACTACCCCTGATCCAGAAACATTGTGCATAGATCCTCCCACTTCTCCCCCTATAAAACAGGCATCTCCCATAGATGACCAGATGGCATTCAATGCTATCCTGAAAAAAAGTGGCAGAACACTTGCCACGCAAGAAGTGGTGCAAGACACCAACGTTGTGGAGGATATTTTGTAAGAGAAACTACCTTCAAGCCAGGTGATACCTCTAATAAACTCCATCGAAAGGAGAATCGGCCCTTTGCTGACTCCATTGCAAACAAGGGCAGTTAACCCACAGGTTGAGAAGCTTTTTTGCCCCTCGCCTACGGACCCAGTATACATCCAGGGACATGCCACTCCAGATTCCCTAGTGGTAACGAGTAGGGCAGAGGCACCGCCGGACAAGGATTGCAAGAAGTTGTATGCCCTGGGAAAGCAGATCATAACAGCAGCAGCCTATTTCACCAGGATAGGCAATAATATCACATTGTTGGCTAGTTACAGCGACGCCCAGCGGAATCTACTGCAGGAAGGCCTGTAGGAAGTCCCAGAGCCAACACGATCACGCCTGCTGGCGGTTGTGTTGGAGGGGAGGCAGGTGAATCAAAACATTCTTTAAAATGCCCTGGATGCTGCAGAGACAGCAGGAAGAACATTAGCCCAAGGTACCTTATTGAAAAGGGATGCATGGTTGAAGAATTCAGGTTCAAACCGAAAAAACAGGCGTCCCTCATTAACAAACTGGCAGAAGAATCTAACCTGTTTGGAAAGGCAGTGGATGAGGCTTTAGAGACTGCGAAAAAGAAACATGAGACTTTGAAGTCACTAAATCCGATAACTGAAGTCACTAAATCCGATAACTCAGACACCCTATCAGCAGCGAGGGGGTAATTCTCCCCGCTCCTTTTGTGGACAATCTTTCCCACGTTCCCCACACAATCAGTACAGAAAAGGAAATACATGGTCCTCGGGACAGGGGGCAGCTGCCTCTAACCAATATCAGCCAAGAGGACAGTGCCGTGGCAAAGGAAGGGGTAGAAGCACCACCCCTAGAGGCTCCCCAGCCTCAAATCAAAAATGACTTGCCGATCTGGGTCCCCTCCCATGCCTCCCCGGTTGGGGGACGGATAACATCACTCTTCCATGCATGGGACGGATTTACCACAGACCATTGGGTGCTCAAGACAGTCACCCACGGTTACTGTATCGAGTTCAGCCGACCACCTCAATACCGGCCAATAGCATTTCTGATGATTGTATCTGCTTAGATTCACATGCGCCTGCCCTTCCTCCCTGCTCGGAGTAGAAAGAAAATAGACATCTTACTACTTTCTATCTGTACTCACTCACGTTAGTCCTAAGGCTCCCTCGCGGCAGAAAAAACACAACCAGAGGGACCTTGACACATGAAGGATCTTGGGTGAACTACACGTCACGTAAGGGATGATGTTACAAGCATGCCCATGTCTGAAAGATTAAAGAATATCGAGGCTTAATACCACATAATAGAAATACGCCAGTCACGAGGTCAAAGTATAATGTACATTTATTAACAGGCAGCTGTCTGGTTCTCAACACCCTGCAATGTGTGCAAGCAGTCACTGTGAGATGAGAGACTGCTGGACATTTCAAAAACACAAGTATTTATACAAGTTTTCCACAATCCCGGACACATCGTCCAGCCCCTCTTGGTGTAATACATTTACCTAGGGTTCATGGTCTATCCACATAGCTAAGTCATGCTTAAACATCTTTGAATAGTTTGTTGTTTTCCTTTAAACATTTCACATGTTTTCCAAACATAAGAAACAAAGGTAATATTCCTTATTTTGCTTGCTTATATTTGTCTATCATTTGTTCTCGAGTTTAAAGTCAGCTTAGTTTCAAGGAGAGAAAACAAAGATTTCTGCAAAAGAGCACCTTCAACTATTCATCATTCTACTTTGCTGTTTGAACGGGGAAGGCCCTATTGGAACAGATGGTGTCTAAATTACTGATTAGTACGGCTTTTGCTTAACTCCAAAGTTTCTCAGTGTAGGACAAACAATCCACTTTATCAGCTTCAACATTCTTCTCTACGTTGACATCATGGAAACAGTACAAAGGTAATTTTGCTCTGCTGGTACCGGAAACACAATTCTAAACATGGGAAAGAAAGTAAGAGGCGATCAAAATGGTGGATAACTCAAAATGGTGGCATAGTCAGCCCGTTTCAGGTTCATTCAATGCGATATTACAGTGCGATGCGAATGTGCTTAGGCCAATCCTTCACTATCAGGCGGTATTCATGCAAAATATACTTTTACATGTCAACGTCCCCTTTCGATCCTCGAAAGACAATATGCAATACTCCGTGATTGCCACTAGATGCCAGACTATATGCATAGCATTTGAATCTAAGCAGACACAATAATCAGAAATGCTATTACGGTAAGTAATGCATGTCTTCTCAGAACAGAGCTCCATAGTTTGAGAATGAGGCACCGGACTGCACCATGGAGTGAGAGGGCTAAACCCCCGGGTCACTCCCCCAAACTGCATAGTAGACCAAAGCTATGACTTCGTCCCTCACTTCACGCTCCAGACACAACACCCGGTGTGAGGTGGATGTTGGCTGTTCTACAAGCAGGGGGTTCAGAGAATAGCATTTGTGACATCTTGTCTGTAGAGTGCATCGAATTAGTTACATTACTTTTGAGAGCATGGTGGAGGTGGCAGCTTCAACCTTTGTACGAGAAATTATAGTGAAGCATCAGGAGGGTGATGCAGTCTCCACCCCTGTACTGCCTGCCTTCTTGGCAGTTACCCTTGCACACCCACCTTTGCAGCCCATGTTCTTCACACCCACCCTTGCATCCCCACCATCTCACCAACACAGTTTCAACTGCTCCTTTGACACCACAATCTCCTACCCCTCTTTCCAAGGAGAGAAAACAAAGATTTCTGCAAAAGAGCACCTTCAACTATTCATCATTCTACTTTTCTGTTTGAACGGGGAAGGCCCTATTGGAACAGATGGTGTCTAAATTACTGATTAGTACGGCTTTTGCTTAACTCCAAAGTTTCTCAGTGTAGGACAAACAATCCACTTCATCAGCTTCAACATTCTTCTCTACGTTGACATCATGGAAACAGTACAAAGGTAATTCTGCTCTGCTGGAGTCAAAAACACAATTCTAAACATGGGAAAGAAAGCAAGAGGCGATCAAAATGGTGGATAACTCAAAATGGTGGCGTAGTCAGCCCGTTTCAGGTTCATTCAATGCGGTATTACAGTGCGATGCGAATGTGCTTAGGCCAATCGTTTACTATCAGGTGGTATTCATGCAAATTATACTTTTACAAATCCTCCCTTTCGCCTAAGCCAAGAGCATTACTCAAATATTAGCATCATCCGAAAAGCACATCATCAGCAGAGCATCCTGAAACACTATCTTCAAAAACATTGATCGCCATTAATTCCTTTATGGCGATGTCCTGCATTACCAAGGCATTAGTCATTTTTCCTGGCCTATGTGTCTTAGGTTCTAGTTTACCAACTGCTTGTGCACAACTTCCCCCTATCATGGAACAGAGGACAGGAAGATGCTGTATGCAACATCAAAACAGTACAATGCCAAGGATCACCATCAGAACTGCAGATTTTCTAGCCCGAAGATCGTAACAAGTGCCAGACCATGTGCCATATATCCCAGTTTCCCTCTGGAACATGTATTTCCATACTTAAGATGTGGAATTTTTTAATTGCCCTACATATGGTGGGGGAGGAATCGGGTACAAAAAAACGCAACACGCAGATCCCACCTTTTTGCACACTCCACCACGCTCTGCTAGAATGATGTCTAGCAGCATCCTATTTTGGAGAGCCACTAATCTAATGGCCTTTTGCTCTAGTGACATGTTATATAGGATGTCAGTAGTTTCATTAATGGTTTTTTCTAAAAACCTTGCCAATTTTCTAATATCTTGAGTTCATTATCTGTCCCCAAAATGGTACAAAGGATTTAGCAACGTCACCCAGAATCTGTGAGGGAGTGTCACCATCCTCATCCCACCTGGGACAAGTTCTAGAAACCTCAGCTGTGGTGGCGACATATACACCTGGTAACAGTATTCCTAAATAACGAGTACCCTCCCAGTTTCTTGGCAACCAAGGATATGCTTCATTACCGCAAACAAAGTAAACAGGATCTCCTACATACAGAGGTCCATCCTTACTGGTTAGTACGGCAGTATTCATACATCCCACACCTGTACCCATTGGCTGGGAACCCTCTCTTTGTATGCAAAATGGAACAGAGTGTGGACTATGGTTAATGGTATAGGAAGGAGGCATGGCATCCCTATTACCCACGGCAGCTGTTTTAAAGGTAATCATAGATTGGAAAGGTCTGGAGAGTCTATCAGTAGGCCTAATAGAAGCAACAAGTAGCTTGCTCCTATTTGCAAACAGAGAACATCCTAAAGGTGCTAAAACTCATTTTTCAAACTCGTTGAGATTAGTCCCATCAGAATTCCCAGTGACACTATCATTCAACATGCCAAAGAATAATGCCCTAAGTGAAGCATAACAAGCAGCAGTTAAAGGGAGAGGATGTATATACCAGCCCAATCCTTTTTCCCCCATGTCACGGCAGATGTGAACATATCCAACAATTGGTCTTATTTAGAATGGCATGTGTGGCGTTCATAATCAAGAGGGTGTTGTTGTGATAAACCCCTCTATGTTGGCGGGCTCAAGGACGAAGGGTGTGCGAATGCACATATGGTGAAGACCTAGTGGAGACGTTTGCAGTTGGTAATAAAATTTCAAGCGGATGTGAACCCTCCAGATACCCAAACCCAAATGTCAATGTATTTACAATACAAGATGTTATTGTGATCAGTACCCATTTGGTCCCCATGGTCCTTGATGGGCGGATTCATCCTCAGCAAAACGATCAGTATCCTTATTAGTATGAGTGGCCCCTAAAATAGGCATAGTTTCTCAGCGTCTGTTAAGAAACCTCACTGTTAGGCTTTTTTAGTTCATCCGTGGGTGGCACCTGACCAGGTGGCCTATCTTGATTGACGGTAACTTTGCCCGTCCCTGCCTCTTATTGTATGCAGCAGAGCAATGACGAGGGACTGGCTCAACCTTGGTTTCTTGTGGGAACAGAATCCTAGCTGCACTTTCCTATCAATTTACATTAATGTAATGTCAGCAGGCCCTAAATCTAAATCCTGTTCCGTGGTCGCAGATTGTACCTTAAAACTCCAGGTAGAGAATGATCAGGGAACAAAGTGTCGTTTCCTGAAGAAGATGAAGAAGCAGAAACAAGATCGATCAACGTTGAAGAAGAAATTGAAGAAGAAGCAATCTCCCCAGTCCCCACGGGCTCAGGAAGGACTTTCGAAGAAGAAGCAGCAATCTACCCAGGCCTCGTGGGCTGAGGAAGATTTTTTGTGGCACCCTTGGTGTCGCTCAAAGCAGGCTCGTTATGAGCGTCAGGATCATCAATTCCCTTCTCCTCCCTTTCGTCATAGGGCAGAGGAAAAGGAATCCTCTTCACATGTCGTGTGGATCCAGTGTTTCTTTCCGGTCATTCGTACTGCAGTTTGCGTAGCCAAAAGGATCTGATGGGGTCCCTTCCAACGAGGTGCAAGGCAGGTATACCGCTCGACATTTTTTCACCAAGTCCCACTGAACAGGTCGGAGTCGGTGACCTGGACCCTTGTATTTTACAGGGAGGGCTGCTCGTTCCTGTTTGTGAATCAAACGCAAGTTTTAAGTCAACTGGTCACAATAATCAGACAAAAGCAGATACTCAATATCTTTCAACTGTTTGGGCCTCAGTGCATTCCATACGGTGGCTGGTCTCCCCATGACAATCTCATAGGGGAGAGCCCTGTCTTTGACCGTGCGGTCGTCCGCATCGATAGTGCGCGGTACAAATGTCCTTTAACATTAACTATCACCACCGGAGTGGTCCCCTGGCGCTCTGGTGGCTCTGAAAGAGGAAGAGAGGGTGAGTTAGTGGGGGAGGGTGGAAAGAGTGCAGTGATGTGCTGTTGGCGCCTCAGCCCGGTGGATCCTTTGGCTGGGCCTGGAGTGTTTGTGGCTGGTAGTCTTCGTGTACTGTTGTGCGAGTCTGTGTGTTTTATGTTTTGTTGTTGCAGTGTAGTGAAGTTTGTGCGGTTTGTTGTGCTGTAGGTTTGTGGTTGTGTTTGGTTTCGAGTTTGAGAGGTGTATGCAGAGGAGGAAATTGTTAATGGATTTGGTTAGTTGGCATCTCTATCCTGAATTGAAGAATTGGGCTTGCGTAGTCTCTCATGGATTGGGTGCGTGTGCACCCTGTGCCTCAGTTTAGGTCTATGCCCGTTCTGAATTTGTGGCCCATTTCACTTCTCGCTGCCACCTCTACCAGCCTCCCCTACAACCCGACATTTTCCTCACTCCCACTTATATGGCCAATGCACCTGCCAGTGTCCACACCTCAGTTAGTCTCGACAGTTCCGCAGCCCAGTGGTATCTAGTTGCAGTTAGGGTGGTTGAAGATGTTGGTTTAGGGTTGGTTGGGGATGTTGACTCCATCTCCCTGGATGTTGCCTGTGTTCCCCTCTGCCCTGTGTCCCCGTCCAGATGCCGTCAGTGCTTCTCAGTTGGTTTTGGGTGGTTGTCAGTGTCCTTTGTGGTTTAGTCATTCCTTTCCTTTCTGCTGTTTATGTTTTAGTCTGTGGTATTGAAAAGCCAAGTTTTAAGTAATTTCCTGAATTTTAGGTGATCTTTGGTGTTTCTTATTTATTTTGGGATGTTGTTCTTTTGGGATAGTAAGGCTATTGGAAAAGCGTCCGGCCATTTCAGATTGCTGTGTCACAGACTTTAGCGATTTTATTCTTCAGTATTCTGTTATGGCGTTCCACAAGGCCAGCACTCTGAGCATGTCTGGCTGAGTGGAACCGTTTATCAATCTGTAATCCCGCACATACTTGCAGGATGACAGCAGTGATAAAATGTGGGCCATTATCGGACCAAATTACTTTCGGCAAGCCAAACCTAGGAAAATATTCCTTAAGCATGGTCTTGGCCGTTGACATTGCTGTGGCGTCTTTCAGTGGGAAAGCCTCAACCCATTTACTAAAGGCACAGATCACAACCAAGACATATTTATAGTTTTGGCAGCGTTCCATTTCAATGAAATGAAAATGGATCACCTCAAAAGGCATGGAGGCGGGACTAAAACTGCCTTTCGGTGTCAGTGTTCCCTTCTCAATGTTACGTTGTAAACATATCATGCAACTCTGGACCAAACCTTCAGCAGTTTTCTGGATATTCGTGTTATACCAGACGGGATCTAATTGTTCACAAATCTTTTTAGCACATATGTGTGTTGGGCCATTTACCATGGTGGCCATAGCAGTGACATAGGCATTGGGTAGCATCCATCTTTGCTTTTCATTATCCACCTAACAAACCTCATCGTCTAGACCCGCTGGACCCACTGTTTGATTTCTTCTGGAGTAGCTTCAACCTGAATTTCTTATACACTGCTAGTCTCTTCGTCCATCATACAAGTATCAGTAACCCATCTTGCTGAATCGAGCATGTACATTTTTGAGTGCAAATCAGTAGCAGTCTGTTTGGCTATTCTGTCAGCAAAAGCGTTTCCTTTTCCTACATCGTCTGTCACTTTCTGGTGTGCAGCGCACTTCATTATTGCTAGTTGTGTAGGAAGCGCAAGTGCTGATAGCAACCGGATTATCAGAGTGTCATGTTGAATTTTTGTTCCATGTGTCAAGAATCGGGTCAAGAATCCTCTCTCAGCTCATAGTCGGCCAACATTTTGAACCACCCCAAATGTGTATTGGCTATGTGTATATATGTTTACACTAAGCCCTTCAGAAATTTCACAAGCTCTGCAAGAATCTCTGCAGCTTGCGCAGAGTTATGCGGAATTCGTTTACTCTCCACAACAGTGCTTAATGTGGTGATTGCATAAGCAGCGGTAGATGTACCATCCGGTAGTTTAAAACAGGAGCCATCACAGAATAGCTCCCCTTGTAGATTCTTTAAAGGTGTATCAATTAAATCAATTCTGCCCTTTGTTTCTTGCTCTGTAATAAAGAGACAATCATGTCATATCTTGTCACTGCAATCTGTCTTTTGTGGAGAAGGCAATAGTTCAGCCGGATTCAATGAACAACATCTCTTAATTTGGATATGGGGCGCAAATAGAATCAGCTCGTACCTTGTTAATTGGGCTAATGTGAGATGTTGCGTCTGCGTTCTGTTTAATAGAACGTCTACAGAGTGGGCTGCCATCACGGTTAAAGAGTGACCTAAAACCATACCCTCACTTTGTTTCACGGATGCAGCAGCAGCAGCTACAGCTCTCAAACATCTCGGCAAAGCACATGCAACAGGGTCAAACGTGGAGGAAAAATAGCTGCACAGCCTATTCTTGCACCCATGTTCCTGTGTCAAAACAGCCAAAGCACATCCATCACGTTCATGCACATACAAAACAAAGCCTTTTTCATAATTTGGTGTGCCCAAAACTGGCGCTGAACACAGCGCAGCCTTAAGCAAATCAAAAGCGTTCTGGCAATCCATGTTCCATGGTAAAGCCAAAGAAATGTCCTTCTTTGTCAAAGCCAACATAGGTTTTATCAACAAAGAAAAATGTGGCATCCACTGTCAACAATATGAGGCTATGCCTAGTAAAGCTCTGACCTCCTTCTGTGTATTTGGAACAGACATATCAGAGATGCTTTATATCCGTTCAGGTGTCAGTCTTCTTCCCTCCTTCGACAGGAGATAGCCCAAATAGGCGACCTCCTGTCGACAATACTGAAACTTCTTCAATGAAGCCTTATGCCCATGCTCTGCTAAATGAATAAGCAGCAATACAGTGTCCTCCTTGCAAGCATCTCCAGAATCAGCAGCTAGAAGTAGATCATCAACATATTGCAACAATGTGCAAGTGGAAGGTAACTCAAGCGTATCAAGCTGTTCCTTCAACGCTCTACTACAGATACTTGGACTCTCAGTGTACCCTTGTGGCACACGTGTGAATGTGAACGAGCATCCCCCTGGGGTGACTGCGAACAAAGAACTGCTTTCAACATGCACAGCAATACTAAAGAAAGAGTTTTTCAAATCTACGACACTAAAATGTGCAGCCGTGGCTGGAATCATAGTTAGAATTGTGGTGACATCATGTACAATAGGAAACTGTGGAGCAACTACCTTATGAATGGCGCACAAATCAATAATAAAACAAAAAGGAATCGCATTATCCCCTTTTTTGTAATCTGGTAAAATCTGATTATTACACATGCTCCCCGCAATTTCCTCAATTACACCTCAGTGTACGAAATCTGAAATAATACTCCTCAAAGCCTGTTCACTTTCAACCGAAATTATATATTGCGGGATACGCTGCAATTTAACACCTGGTTTCAACACAATTTTAACTGGCTCAATTTGTAAAATTCCAACGTCATTATCATTTACTGCCCATAAACATGCAATTCAGTTGGTGAAGGCATAGACAAAAATTGTGGGACGGAAGTTTGTTGGGGCAAAATCGTTAAGTACACTCCATCTGGAGATCTGTAAATCACAGCATTCAATGTCTTTAATAAATTCAATCCCAACAAATTTTCGCCACAATTTGTCGTCAATAGAAATGGACAAGAATCAGTGAATGGTCCCAGTGAAATTGGTACCGGCCGAGAGAAAGGACTAACCACTGGCATATCAGAGAACCCTACAGAAATGTTGCTCTGCCCTGACAGTGGAAGATCTGGAACCCGTGAATGATCAATAGAACACTTGTGTGCTCCTGTATCTATCAAGAAGAGATGTTCCCTATTCCCCACCTTCATTTCAACGTAGGGCCCTTTCTGATCAACGGGAATAGGTACCGGTTACAAACCCTGCTTCGGGCTGTCCTAAAGGAAACGTATATTGTCAGAGGAAAAAGCTTCAGAAAAGTAGACATTCGAAGGATTATCAAAAATATTCCCACTATTAACACACTGTTGCTGACTTTCTTTTTCTTGTGATGGTGTCTGTTGGTTCTGTGCAAGCTGATTTCTACCAGAACCTGCTATCCCAGGACGGCCTCTGGATTGTTTACTCATGGTGCCATATACGTGCTATTTGATCTCTGCTGAAGGATTGGGCATTGTGCTCGCCAATGACCCTCCTGTCTACAATACACACAGTGGTTTATCTGTACGGGCCCCTGTTGTGCGCCACCCTGTGGTGTAAATTGGCCTATAAACTGTGTATTCTCACCTCTGGCTCCTCTAGCTATCTGCTGCAATAACACTCTAGTCTTCCGGTCTCCTTTCTTCTTTTCCACCTTCTCCTTCTCTGTATTAACCCTATTTTCATAGTACTGAGCCATGTGTAATACTTCAGATTGTGATTTCGCTTGCCACGCACACTCAGAAGTCATGATCTGCGATTGGATTTCAAGAAACTATCCACACACAAACCTATCAACAAATAGTCTGTTTCCTGGCTCTGTACTTAAATCTTGACCACTAAAATCCGAAAATACTTGCTCAAATCTGTTAAAATACTCTGTTCCACCTTATGACTTCCTTTGCATGCAAGCTGTAAGCTTATCCCATATCATTATTTTTTCAGGAACCAGAGTTTTTAATTTAGTCCCTATTCTGTCTGGCAACATCAATCTCACCTGTGGGGGGTTTTCACCAGCATTCCTTTCCCCATCTACTCGTACTAGCGCATCCCATGTATCACCCATTCCTGCCTGATCATCTACAGTTCTAATCTGCTTCCACAAATCAGCAGGAAGGATCATGGGAAACAACAAATCTATATCACCCAGCGTGAAAACTGACGAATGCAAGACAGATTCAATTTTTTTACAAAATCCTGTTGGATTGTTCCTAATATCTGGAATTGATTGCCTAATAGTATTCACTTCCTGTCTAGAAAACGGGACGTGAACAAACTGTGAGACATAATGTGCTTCAATAGTAGTGGCAGGTGTTCCTGCTGCAGCATTAGCTGGAATCTCTACTTTCGGAACAAATGGCAGAGGATCCTTCCTCATCGGCAATTGTAAAGAAGGCAAATCTGAACGTCTGTTAATCAACAAGGCTAAATCAAGTGACAAAGAAGTCAATGCAGTATTGGGCGAAAATGCTCTTTTATAAATAACCATCAAATCTGCGGGACAACATTCCTTTCTCTTCATAAATTCATCTTGTAAATACTCAACCATCACCTGTAACACTTTCCTTTGCATTGCCGGAGAATACTGACTAAACGGGTCATGCCCTTCAATGGGAGAAATTGAAACATCTAAAATCCATCTAAGAGCGTCTCTTGTGCAAATGCGCATTTCTTCACTCATTGGTTTCAATGGAGGAAGAAATCGCTTCTGCACATATAAGGCCTGCCGTCCATTGTCATCCATCTCATCTTTCTGTAAGCGATCTAGCCCCCTTTTAAACTCAAATACCTTCTCTACATGCTCATATACTATCGCTGCATTGTCCCTTGAGCGGGCGAGGATATTCAAATCCCTCAACTCCTGTGAGACATTCATGTCCGTCAAATCACTCCATATTTCAACTAAATACGTTCCCATCCATTCTATCAAAATATTCTGTTCAGGAATACCCCCTTGATCAGAAATTGCAACTAAAACAACCGATTCATCACCCTCTTCTATGTACTTTTTATCCCACGTATACAATTCTCTTTCTGTCTTTAGATACTATGCCACAAGTCACTATTCTTGGATCAGCTCCCGCCCCTTCAACCACTACAGGTGGAGCAGAACAACCTGGCAAAGAGAGTTCATACAAAACTTGTACAATAGGTGGCAGAGGCAATACATTCTGGACAACCCATCAGCATTGCTATGTTGGACACCTGGCCTATGCTCAATAGTGAAGTCGAAGCCTTGTAGACTTATGGACCACCTAAGCAACTTTGGATTCTCTCCCTTCATGTTCATTAGCCACTTTAAGGGCTTATGGTCAGTTTGCACAGTGAAGTGGGCCACATAGAGGTAGGGCCCACACAACAGAGAAACATTCTTTCTCCACTGTGGACCATCTGAGCTCTCTGTCCTTAAGCTGGCGACTAATAAAACCAATAGGGTGTTCCTTACCCTTCTCATCTACTTGCGATAGTACAGCTCCTATCCCAGTGTCAGAGGCGTCCGTCTGCACAATAAAAGGTCTTTGAGAATCAGGGGCACTGAGGACACGGGCCTGGCACAAGGAGTCTTTTAAGCCATTGAAGGCCTTCTCACACTCGTCGGTCCAAGTTACCTTCTTGGGTTTCTTTGGAGTGGTGAGGGCAGTCAGAGGGGCAGCTATGGTGCCATAGTCTGTCTCGAAGTTGCAGTAATACCCTGTGAGTCCTAAGAAGGCTCTCACTTGGGTCTGTGTAGTGGGGGTAGGCCAGTCTTGTACTGCTTGTACTTTACTGGGAAGAGGCTGTATCCTCCCTCCACCTACTTCATGTCCAAGGTAAACCACTGAGCCTTGTCCAATCTGGCATTTAATAGCCTTTATGGTCAAGTGTGCTTTCTGAAGAGCCTGGAGCACAATCCCGAGGTGTTTCACATGGTCTTCCCAGGTGGCACTGAAAACTGCTATAGCGTCCAGATATGCAAGACAGAATTTGTCCAACCCATTCAACACAAGATTCACAAGCCTCTGGAAAGTGGCAGGTGCATTCTTCAACGCGAACGACATTACCCTGAATTGGTAAAGGCCGTCTGCAGTAGAAAATGCTGTCTTCTCCTTGGCATGTTCTGCTAAAGCTATTTGCCAATAGCCAGCAGGGAGGTCAAACATGCTGAGGTACTTAGAGGCACCCAAAGTATCCACCAGCTCATCTGTTCGAGGCAAGGGGTGTGCATCTGTCTTGGTGAGAGTAATTCAGAGCCCTGTAATCCACGCAGAACCTCAATTCAGAATTGCCTTCCTTTGGAACCAAAACCACAGGGCTGGACCAAGGACTACTACAGGGTTCAATCACCCCAAGGTCTAACATCTTGTTGACCTCGGTCTTAATATAAGACCATACTTTGTCTGACACCCTGTATCCCCTACTTTTGGTAGGTACACTGTCTCCTGTGTCTATGTTATGTTTGCACCAAGGTGTCAAACCAGGCGACTGTGAAAACAGGAGGGAAAACTACCTAAGCAAAACTTTTCACCTCAGCCTGCTGATTAGAAGTCAGGTGAGGGGCCACTCAGACACCCTCAAAGTAGCTATCTGAAGGACCGCTTTGGAACAGGTCGGGGAGAAGTTCAGACTCCTCTTCCTCAACATCTGAAGCCAGTAGCAGTGCTGCGATTTCGACTCTTGGGACAAAAGCCTTCAGCCTATTTACGTGAAACACTTTTGGAGCCTGTCCAGGCCTTCCAAGGTCCACTAAATAGTTAACCTCACCCAGGGGCTCCACCACTGTGTAAGGGCCGGACCATTTGTCCTGTAAAGCTCGAGGCCTTATGGGATTCGTGATCAGGACTTGCTGACCAGGTGTAAAGTTGATGAGGGAAGCTTTCTGGTCGTACCAATGTTTCACCAGCGCTTGTCCTGCCTTCAATTTATCACTAGCCAAGCCCATCAGAAGTACCATCCGTTTTCTGAGCCCCAGCTCATAATCTACTACGTTGGTAGTAACAGGGGGAGTGGGCATCTCCCATCCCTCTTTGACAATGGCTAAGGGTCCCCGTACAGGATGACCGAACAGAAGTTCGAAGGGGCTGAAGCCAACACCCTCCTGTGGTACCTCTCGGTAGGCAAACAGTAAGCATGGTAAAAGAAGATCCCATTTTCTTCTCTGAGGTTCTTCCAGAGCCCCAATCATGCTCTTTAACGTTCTGTTGAAACGTTCCACCAGACCATTGGTCTGGGGGTTGTATGCAGAAGAGAACTTGTAGGTGACCCCACATTCTTTCCACATAGCCTGCATATACTTCGACATAAAGTTGCTGCCACGATCCGACACAATTTCTTTAGGGAAGCCAACCCTAGTAAAAATGCCAAGCAACGCTTTTGCAACTGACTTGGCAGTTACAGTTTTCAATGGGATGGCCTCAGGATATCTGGTTGCATGGTCGACCAGCACCAGCATAAACCTATTGCCTGAGGATGTTTGCGGGTCAAGGGAACCAATGATGTTGATCCCTACCCTTTCGAATGGTATTCCCACAACTGGGAGTGGTACCAATGGAGCTTGGATTGTCGAGCCAACCTTCCCAGATAACTGGCAGGTGGCACAACTCCTGCAGTGACTTTCTACTTGCACTTGGATAACCTTTGCTTGGTCCTCTTAATACCAAGGTGACCAGCAAGTGGCACTTCATGCGCCAACTGTAGGAGGAAGGGTCTTACAGCAAGGGGAACCACCAACCTCCTATGGTCTCCTTCTGTAGACTCTGTGGGCTCACTATACAGGAGTCCACCTTCCCAATAAATCCGATGCGTCCCAGGAGGTTCACCCTCAAGCTGGGAGCAGGCCTGTCTCCTTAGGCCTTCCAGAGATGGGCACTCACGTTGGCCTTTACTGAATTCTCCCCTGTCAGGACCACCTTCTACTAACAAGTCTTTTAGTTCAGGATGGTCGTTGGGGTCAAATACTTCAGGCATCGCCACCTCCTCGTCAGGCCCGGGCGATTGACCAACTTCCTCCACTGCAGTGGTAGGCGAGCTCGGGGGAATATTCTCTTTCCCTCGTCTTGACTTGTTTACTCCTTTCGCCTTGGGTTTCCCCTTCGGCTGGGGCGGCGTATTGGTCTTGGCCAATGCTGCCGGTGCTTGAGACCGTGTGTAGGGTCTGTCGGCAGTGTCTCTTACGAGCCCTAAAGCTCTGAGATCATTGCGCAACAAGACCTTTCCTGGGACGTTTCTCTGAATGCACACTGGAATCCTGACTGCTGTACCATTTAAAGTAAGATTTACAGGTATTACTGGGAACATGCGGAGGGGGCCGTCAGCCAACTAAGTGGGCATCAGAGTAGCTCTGGCAACTTCCTCTGAGTCTACCAAGGTAGAATCCACTACAGTTCGACTGCACCCACTATCCCTAAGAGCTGGAGTATCTACTCCATTGATCAGCACACTGTCTTTAAAGTAGTGCTTGGTATTATCTGGAATCCTAGCATAAGCCTCTGCGACTTTAGGCTCCCAGGAACCCAGGGAAACTAAAACTACCTCAGCTTCTATCCCGCTGGGGAAGGAGTCTGAGGAGAAGGATGCTCCTGTAATCTCTTCTTCCTCGTAGGAGGAGAAGGCCAGATTAGCGGAGAGACCCCCAAAGGTTTAACCTTACACCGGGGATCCCCCTTCACGTGGTCAGTTGCTCCACAAGCAAAACAAGATCCATTAGGTCTGTTTACATAGGGAGGCTTATTGTAACCAGAGTTCTGTTTCGGAGGCTGACCTCCACTCCCCTGTGAGTTCTCTTGTGTCTTACCCTTATTTTTCTTTTTGTGGCCCTTTTGAGAAGAAGATTTATCAGATTCTCCACCCTCCTTATCTTTGGACTTTTTCCCTTCCTCCTGCTTACCAGGATGAGTTTTGTCCTTATGGGACACTCGATGTGACACCCATAAGTCTGCTGCAATGGCCAGCTTCTTAGGATCTATCTCCTTCGAATCGGCCAAATGCTGCTTAAGCTCTGGGGAAGAAGATGCAAAAATGTGTTCCAGCATGAGAAGATTTATCATGCCTTCAAAGGTAGAAACCTTATAACCTTCGACCCAGCCAGTTAAGTTTTTTAAGGATTCGGTTACATAAGATACCCAAGTACCACCTTCTTTTTTCTTGTACTCTCGGAATCGTTTTAAATATTGGGCCGGAGTCTTTCCAAACTTTAAAATGAGAGTTTGCTTTAACATTGCGAAATCAGCTCGCTCAGCCTTCGACATTTCCATAATGGCACTACAGCCAGAATGGGGCAGTCTGCTGAGTAACCAGGCAATCTTATCAGCATTGTCAACTTGTTGAACTTCATATGCATACTCAAACGTATTCAGCCAGTCCATAATGTCATTCCTTTCCTCATACACACTGAGCAGATCTTTCGGAAACCGTGGATGAGAGGAGGCCCCAGACCCATGTCCAGGACCCTTGGACCCATTTGCAACCTGAAGCTTGGCCAGTTCCAACTGGTGATCCCTGTCTTTCTGTTTTTCTGCCTGTTCGATTTGTAGTTTGGCTATGCTGAACTCAAGCTCCTTCTGCCTAAACCGTAGCTCTTGCTTCTTGAATTCAAGCATAGCCTCCCCGTCAACACTGGCAGAGGAAACATTAGACATCTCATCCTCCCTGTCCTCGTGGTCGCGGTGGATCAGTGCAGCGGCAGAACCGTCAGTTCTACCAGTGAGAGCAGCCCCACCTCCTTCCGCACTGTCCTCAGAAGTTATAGCGTCAAGCTGCGCTTCTTGCCACGATTCTTTTGATCATATCCAATTTGGTGCCTTGAGAGGAAACACCTCTCTCCGCACATATCTTTTTCAATGTTTCGGATTTGGAAGCATTTAAAGTTAACAAGGTATTTGTTTCCATACTGTTAGATAGGACTATGGCCTTTTTAAAGTTATACTATAACAATTCACTACGTGTC
The DNA here is from genome assembly GCF_040938575.1 of Ambystoma mexicanum. NCBI lineage: Eukaryota > Metazoa > Chordata > Amphibia > Caudata > Ambystomatidae > Ambystoma > Ambystoma mexicanum. Next base: position 1,422,210,620 of record NC_090923.1, read on the forward strand.
CTGGTAGGAATAACTTGAAATGCCTTAGTTTGTGCGCAACACTGGATACCTTCAGTCGTATCCCACCACTGTACACCAATTTGTTAAGACGGATTTTTGAACTCTGTCCAGGAGGCGCAGAGGTTCAGAAGGCCAACCTAATTACTTGGAACAGGGTAACCTCTGGACAAGCCAGACCAATCAGGGTAGCGATCGCGGCGGTCAAGACTAGGTCTCAAGAGGGGTGAGGGTGACTGAAAGCCCGCAATGAGCACACAAAGCAAGGACACTTACAAATTACTCCAAACAGGTATTATATTAAAAATATATACACATTTATTCCAAGGCCTTTGCAACAATGACCGTAGCGAGAAATCACGATAAAACTCTAGTAAACCAACACATACCAAACCATTACAATATATATACAAATACAAACGAGTCTAAAGCGTTAGATGCACGAAATGTGTAGTCCACCTAGAGGGGGAGGAAAACAGGCAGTGCAAAATAATGATTAGACCCAGTCTGCCTTCAGAGGCACCTAACTAAAAGGAAGTCCAAGCCCTACGAAGAGTGGAGCCTTGTGCTCAAAAGTACCTGCACACGCTGGTGCCAACGGGCAAAAAGGGGAGTCTCTTCGAGGGAATCAGGCAGTTCAGTTCGGTGCACAAATGAAGAAGAACAGAGTTCCGCGACTCAAGCGCAGCCTCCACTGTGGGCAGAAGCAGAGCGCGAGTACGGAAAGGCGTGCTGTTTGACACAGCGGGGAAAAGCTATGGGCTCCTGCAGGAGGGCGACCAGTTCCTAGCTAGGCTACTCACCGGTCCCCGATACAAGCAGACCCAGGCTTCTCCGCGTCAGTTTCAGTGCTGGCAGGTTCAGGGGAGCAGGGGATGTCTCGTCGTCGTGTAGATTCTGCAGCAGCAGAGTTGAGTTAAAGATGTCCCAAACGAAGAGAACCCGCACAGTTTGTTACCACAGCAGGGCAACGGAGCGTCCGTGTGTATCTCAGCCAAATGTACACTACTCACTTCAGACCTGGGAATGCCAAGTGTACGAATCGTGTGAGAGTGACAAGCACTCGAAATACAACAAAACCTGGCGGCGGTTACAGAGCAAGACTCCTGGGTAGGCTGGTCAGTCTGCTGGATGGCCGAGAGACACTTCCGAAGGCTTACGTGCAGGAGATGGTGAAGATGCCGAGAATATCTGTCCCCGCTATTCCAAGGGTCGAAGTACCAGTACAGGCCTTCTGGTTCGATCAGAGGTAGAAAGGGTTTCACAAGGCGACAGCAGTGCAGAGGAGCAGTCCTTCAGCGGGTCACCAGCGATTCCTCGGTTCAGCCTCGTGGTTGCAGGATACTTGGCTCCTGTATTCCTTTGTTCGTGAGAACTCAGGAGATCGACATGGTAGTGGCGTTTCCAGCCCCCTCTTATCCACGGTTCCCTTCGCGCCAAAATGGAGGGGACCCAATGGGAGATCCGCTCATCAAACACTCACACCATACGTGGACCTATCACGGACCACGGTGGTCCCAGGCATTCACACCACCCTAGACTCTCTGGCACCCAGGATGTGTATTGGGACCAGACATCCCAGCCCACATCCTGGAGGCACACACAAGGCCTGTAGAAGCCCGCGAAAGCATCTTTGTTTCGCAGGAAAGTACATGCCCAGATTAGGAAGGCCCCGGGTCGGCTCGACCTGGGGAAGGTGAAGGGGGCAAGACGGTCAGCGGACAGGACAAAGGAGCCTCGTGGTCTGGCCATTTTGGGAGCCAGGCCACCATTTTGGGCTAAGCACGAAAAACGTGCTTAAAACGCCAAAAGGAGCTCAAAAACACAAGAAACGATTGCTGCCACCAGTCCCGTCCGTGATTCACTTGCACCGATCAGTTACAATCCAAACAGAGTATCTAAGGTCTGTAGAAGGCTAGAGACCCAAGAGAGCAGTAACTTAGCTTACAGTGCCCTCTTGTGTCATGTTGCACGAAAGCCGCAACATGATAAAGAAACTAGGGAAAACAGTGTTTCCCGGTACTGACTGTCTTAAGGGCATGTCAGTTTCCCCGAAGAATGGAGCGAAAGCCCAGAGGAGTGCGGCAGAAGGCTGCACTTCTCTGGCAAAGTCTAGATCATGGTGAAAACAACAGCAAAAAGTTTAGGGGTTGCCACATGGAAGGAAAATTACCCACAATTAAGAAATCTTTCCTAACAGGGTTCAGAGAAAAGCATTTGTGACATCTTGTCTGTAGAGTGCATCGAATTAGTTACATTACTTTTGAGAGCATGGTGGAGGTGGCAGCTTCAACCTTTGTACTAGAAATTATAGAGCAGCATCAGGAGGGTGATGCAGTCTCCACCCCTGTACTGCCTGCCTTCTTGGCAGTTACCCTTGCACACCCACCTTTGCAGCCCATGTTCTTCACACCCACCCTTGCATCCCCCACCATCTCATCAACACAGGTTCAACTGCTCCTTTGACACCACAATCTCTTACCCCTCTTTCCCATACAAGTTCCTTTATAGGACATGCCACCCACCCCATTTCTGTGGCGCCAAGGAAGAAGAGTGTTGGCCCAAACTGCTCGGTTAGGCACTGAAGATGACTTCAGCAGAGAATCAGTGTGTGATCATGAATACCTGTCAGCACCCCTGGGACATGCACAATGTTCAAACATTTGGTCACTTTTATTTTTTGAAATGGTACTTTATTGAATTTACTTCAGTCATTAGGTTAACAAAAAAAAGAAACAAGATATGTAATCATAGCCAAGTTAGACATTCTTAATACCACAGAGCGTTAAGAGTTTAGAATGGCCACAGGTGTAACAATATTAGCGAGCATTTGCTGAACAATGTCCGAGAGGTTGTTTAACTCATGGCTGTCTAGAATGAAAAAGGATAACTTTCCCTCCCCCTCCCCCTCACCCTTCCTCAACCTCCCACGTCGGATAACAAAGGAGAAAGAGTGTGAGATAAGAAAACCATGAAAAGGTAAGATCCCAATTAGGTATTATTCATTTCAAGCCAAGATCAAATTTACACTGTTAATAAAATCAAGTTGCTGCTCAATATTTTTGATGGACCAAGGTTTTGCTGGTAAACAAGATTTCAATGCAATGTTGGGTCGCCTTTCACTTGTTATGGTGCTATTTGTGCTTGTGCGTCTTTGTAAGCTGTGTAATATTCTAGAAAAGGGAAGCCAGATCATAACTATGTGGGAATGTGTCCCTAGCAGTGCTGCTGTAATACCCTTCATCTGGTATATTTCCTGCGCCTTACTTAACCATTCCTTCTTGGTGTGGTGAGTGTTATGCTTCCATCGAATCATCGGGTAGACTCTAGCCGCTCGGGGGGAAGTTCCAAGGTATCTGTGACAGCACTGTGTGTACCCTCTCAGTGTCTGTTTCCACCCCAAACAGTATTAGCTGGGGTGGGGGTGAGGGGAATAGGGTTCTATGTATGCCATCAATAGCCTGCATCCAGCCCAGGATTTCCTTCCAGTATATCTGGACTTCCTGACAGCCCCACCACTGGTGCCAATAATCGCAAGCTTTAGGGCAGCCCCTCCAGCAGTGTGGTGTAACCCATGGGTACATTTTCCCCAGCCTTTGCGGGGTTAGCTGCCATTTCATTAATAATCTTCCATTATGCATCTTGTACTGCATTAATATTGAGGTGGACCAAACCGCTCTGTGAATCACTGCCCAGGCATCCTCACTGTCTTGCAAACCAGCGCTACTTCCAATTTCTTTTGTGTGCTCTGCTTTTGTAAGTGGCCCCTATCGACCAGAGAGCAATGCAACCTTGAAATTAAACCTTTGGAGCCCTGACGCTCATGTAGGACATGTTCTAGTGGAGTAAGTGGCCTACGGAGGGTGTTGCACCAGCGCGGGTCCAGAAGCACACTGCTTAATTGTAAATAGTGCAAAGGTGAGATTGTGATGCCCTGTTGGGCTGCTTCCAGTTCCTGTTTTGTCAAGGTGGCCCCATGCTTCCACATCTGCCCTGCTCTTACCAGGCCAACTTCATACTGGGGCAGGAAGCAGTTTGGGTCGGCCAACCAGTCCCTTATGGGGTGGGGCCATATGCAACTAAGCGGTGAAGGCCATGTCGTATCCCCGTGCGACGGGCGCAAAAGTGACCACAGCACCATTAGCACTGGGTGTTCGGGAATTATGCGTGGAATCGAGCCAATGGAGACCCATAGCCATTCGCTTAATGTTACTGGGGAGAACAACCCATTTTCTGCATCAACAAATTGTTTTTCCGTGTACAGCCCATGAAGTAGCAAGTGTATAACTGCAAAGTTGACTCCAGCACTTGGCCCTTTTAATAGGGTAGGAAGGTAGAAAGGTGGTAAGCAAGGCACATATAGTGTAACTGTCTCATCAGTTACCATGGTAAAAGCAGACATCAGGCATTGGCCTCTTGTTCGGGGCTTAGGGACATTTTTCAGTCCGGGCAGATCGAAATCACCCATGTGATGAGGTGCCAAATACCTTGCAAGTGACTAAACACGATAACTGCCAATCTGCAGGAGGTAAAGTGCTCCAAATCAGAGGGGCATCGTTACCTCAGTGCTGCAACAACACTATGAGCGGCAATCAATGTAGCATGGTACAATGTGATTGTTTGTGTTATTCACTTATAATGCGCACCAGACCCGGGGGTAAGAGGGCGCAGCAGTACAGGATATGCAAAGCTTAGGTTACATAGTTACATAATTACACATAATGCTAATAATATATACAGGTTGTAGCAGTAATACAGTAAATTATATACAGGATATTATACAGGTTACAGGTAATATATCAGTAGGGTGGTGGGGGGAAAGGAGGCACTAGCTAGTTGATCGATTGCTTCAGGAGGTTGATGTAATTGGATCTGAATTTAAGGTAGGATTTCTCCTTGCGTATAGTGTGGGGCAGTGAGTTCCATACTTGGGCCGCCCGGACAGGGAAGCTGGCGCCTCCGGCCTTGGTCAATTTGAATCTTGGAATGATAAGTGTGTTGGCATTGGAGATTCTTGAGGGTCTGTAGGATCTTCTTTCTACAAATCTATCAGTTAGATAGGGAGGAGCCGCATTGTTCAGGGCTTTGTGTGTGAGGGAGGCAACTTTCAGTAGGATTTTGTCTTGGGTCGACAGCCAGTTGTTATTATGCCTTATCTTAGAAATATGTGATCGTCTGGAGATACCAAGAGCTGCTCTCAAGGCATTATTTTGTAGAATTTGTATTCTATGTAGGATGCATTTGTTGGCCCCAATATATAAAGCATTGCAGTAATCAAGTCTAGATAGAATGAGAGCTCTAGCTAAGATCATGCAATTGTCGTTTGAGATAAAGTGTTTACCTGCTCTGATGAGCTTACATGTGTAAGCTGTGGCTGAGGCCAGTGAATTCACCTGTTTGTTGAAGGAGAGGATGGCATCTAGATGAAAACCTAGAATCTTCACTTCCTTGGCTACCTTAATAGTATTCCCGTCGATCTCAAAGGCAGAGTAATCCTGGCCTAGTTTGGTGAGATGCACAGAATGATTAACTCTGTTTTGTCATCATTCAGGCATAGACCGTGAGTTGACATCCATGCCTGGATGATGAGATACACCCTATTTACCAAGGCCAAAACCTTATTGTAATCCCCTGAAAGTGGGAGGAGGATCTGGGTATCATCTGCATAGTTAGTGTAGGTGATACCAAGAAGGTCCAGATCATAAAAAAGGGGCTTAGTAAATATGTTGTATAGTGTCGGAGATACACAAGAGCCCTGGGGAACGCCGCACAAAATGGTGATCGGGTCTGCTGCATCTGATGGGAAGAACACCCTCATGGTCCTTTCGCTGAGGAAGGATTCAACCCATATTATGGCTTCTTTAAAGAAGTGTGCAGCAAGTTTAGGTGGTTACAGAGGACTTTGTGATCTACAAGGTCGAATGCGGCTGAGAGATCCAAGAGTAAGAGGAGGGCTGTTTGACCTTTGTCTCTTAGCTCATCAATTTTAGCTTTCAAATCGATGAGAGCGGTCTCGGTCCCATGTTGTGGGCGGAAGCCAGACTGCCTTGCTCCTAGGAGCTTGTGGTGTTCTAGGAATTTTTGGATTTGGGTATATGCAATCTTGTCCAGGATTTTTAACAGGAAGGGGACTGTAGGTAGTTAGTAGGGCTCAGGGGGGTCTAGGGATTGTTTTTTTTTTAGCAACGGCAGTACCCATGATTGTTTCAGGTTGGACGGCACAGTGCCTGAGGTGAATGAGGTATTTACGAGTTTAGCTATGAAGGGGGAAAGTTCTCTAGCAGCATCTTTTATAGGTTGTGCAGGGCACAAGTCGCCTTGGCAGTTGGAAGGCCTGAGAGAGATGATGACTTTCTCCACCTCCCGGATAGACGTTTTGCAAATCTGAATTGGATAGTTGTGTTTTGCTCCATAGAGGGTGGGTTGGCCTTGGATATTGGCAGTTGATTAAGTGCTGCTTTCTTAGCCGCTATTTTCTTTTGGAGCATGGTGACTTTGTTGGCCAGTGCTTGTTGTATCCCTGTGCACCAGGCTTTGTCTTTTGTGCATATATCTGGAATGGGAGTAGGCGACTAATTCCTTTTGGATGGAAAACAGCTCCCTCATACTTGAGTTGGCCGTAAAGATACGCTTATTATATGAGTTGCGTTTGGCCAGGATAATTTCCTTCTTGTATTGTGAGGAGATTTCAATGAGTTTGTTTTTATGGTCTTCTGATGGGGTAAGTCTCCAAGTGGATTCGCAACTTCTTTTAAGTTAACAGAGATCTTTCATTTCAGGGGTAAACCACTTATTAAGGTGAGCTTTAGGTTTGCTTGCTCTAAGTTTTACAGGGGCTATGTGGTCAAGGGTGGTTTGTATAATTTTTTGTTATGCTCATCAACGAGCATCTCTGGGTCTAGATGTTCATCGAGTAGGTTTAGGATGGGTAGAATAGCAGGAATGACTTTATGCTTAGTGATACTTTTTTTGTTCCTGGTAGGGCATGAGGGGGCCATATTGGCTGCAGGAGGAAGTGGTGTATTGGTGGATAAATTGTAGGTTACCAAGTAGTGGTCTGTCCATAATTGTGGGGAGATGGAGGTAATGGAGGCGGAGCAGTTGTAGTCTGCTAACCAATCGAGAGTTCCCCCTCTATTATGGGTGGGTTCCACAATTACTTGGTTTAGTCCTAATTCAGTGAGGGTATTAGCCATGATGAAGGCATGTTTGTCTGATGGGTCATTATAACCTAGATTAAAGTCTCCAAAAATGAGTAGTTGTGTGGAGGGATTGAGATTATTAGATACTAGACAGTTCATATCTTCTTCGGGGGGGCGCTGTTGAGCAGCCTACAAGATGGCTGCCTAGCTTTGAGCTCTGTGCCCGACTGCCAAACATCTGCCAACATCCGCGGTCCTCTTCTGTATCCTGCGATTGGAACCAGTGTGTTGTGTAGACGGAACTCAGAGCAGCAAATAGACCCGTCCCTGAACGAAAACGGAGCACTACGGCCGAATTGGGATCCTTTTCCTCCTCCCTGGCTGACAGCTTCACCTGCCGGGCCACGCGCTGTAGCTGCGGGCCTGGCCCACCAATACTGCCGAGGCTGCACCTCCCGCACTGGATCCTGCACTCTCCGAGGCGTGGTGTGCCTGAGCTCTGCCGCTGCACTGGGCTGCCCCTCCTTGCCTGGGTGCCCCTGGGGCTGTGTCGGCTTCGTGGCCGGAGCCGCTTGAACTGGTGCCTGAGCAGCCTACACCGCGCTGCGGGGGCTGCCGGAGCTGTGACCTCTGCTCCGGGTGTCAACGTGGCCCCCCGCCCTGTGCCCAACCGGCTCGTCTCTTGCCCTGCGTGGTGCTGCCCCATCTAACGGGCAAAGGCGACTTGGGCTGCGGGGCCGGCCACCATCCACCGCGGCCCCCTACCTCGGCTGCTTGCCTGGGCCCCTCCTCACGCGCTCCGGAGCGCGATCCGGCGGCAATTGAGGACGGCGACGTTGGATCCTGCACTGCTTCACTACAGGTGAGGAGCTGGGGGGCTGATTACAGCACACCCCGCGTCCCCCCCTTTTTCTTTGAGATCCGGCCCTGCTGTGCTCCCACTCCAACTGGCCCTGGACATCTTGCGCCGGGGGGCTGGGCCTCCCCTGCTGCTGCGGCACGGGCGCCCCGGCGCAGCCCATACCCACCAAGGACCGTCCTGCCTGGGGGCACTACCTTAGACCTGAGTGCCGCTTCATACCTGGGAATCACCACGACGCCGTCCTTGGGCTGCACTGACTGCCACCGCTGATACATACGGTCTGCGGCTCTCCTGTGCCTCCGCAGTGGGTGACCCCTGCGGGCCGTGGAACAACCCACCTTACACTGCGCCCTATCTGGCTTGCTCCCCGCCTTGCCCATGACGCCTCCTTGGGATAGTGGATGAGATGATCCATCCCGAACAACATAACCGGCACCCCGGAACAAAGCAATCCAGTAAGCTGCCTACCGCCAACCCCCCTCGTGCTCGACCTGGCCTCCGGTGAGACGGAGTGGCCCCCTCTCTGCCGTTCTGACACAGACATCGCTAAAGAACTCAGAGGCCTCAGACCACGTGCCCCGCCGAGTTTGGCCCTGGCCTACTCCATTGAACTCCTGAAATATGTCAAATAGATCACGCAGTGCCAACAAGGTGGGAGCAATGGATAAATATGCCAAGTCGGTTCCCAGACAGGAGCAGGGAGGATCTGCTATGAACCACGATGACTAGAATCCACCTTCTGACCCCTCCGAGCCCGACTTGACAACACTAATGGAGACCATGGCAAAGAACTTTGCTTCATTCCATGAGAAGCTAGACGACATCAACGCAAGCGTGGCCTCCATGAGGACCAAACTAGACCAACACGGGACTAGACTAACGGAGGCGGAGACCAGAATTGGGGTTAATGAGGACGAGGTGCATTCTCTCCAAAACACAGTCTCTGATCTGGTGCGAAATATGAAACAAGTTAAGGCGAAACGTGATGATTTAGAGTCTAGATCCCGAAGAAACAACATCCGCAATGTGGGGGTCCTGGAGTCCGCCCTCAAAGGCAAAATGGAACAGGCTGTTGAAAACCTCCTCAGAGACCTCCTGGCTAACCCCCAACTTTCACCGTTCTTCACGATCGAGCGCGCTGTCCCCCCGCCCTAAACTGGGCGACTTCCCCAGGCCATTCATCGCTAAGGTCCTCAGCTACAGGGACAGGGACCACATACTACGCCTGGCCCGTGAGAAGGGAGAACTGAGACTGGAGTCTCAAATCATCCGAATCTTCCCGGACTTCTCCGTTAGCATACAAATGGAGCGCAGGCAGTTCAATGGCGTGAAGAAGATGCTCAGGGAAAGGAAAATGGAATATGCCAAGCTCTTCCCGGCACGCTTGAAATTCACCCATCGCAACAAACTGTACTTTTTCACGGTCCCAGACGAAGCAGTGAAGTTTATCGAATCACATATTCCGCTCTCTGACCCTGTGGATGAACCAATAGCCAATGACTGAGGTCACGAGTGCCGCCCACCAGAGGTGGGCCCCCCTGGGCACCACCACCACATACAGTGTCTAATCTCCCTTCTCAATAAGAGGGCCTCTGGCTGCACTGGAGAGGCCGCACTCTACGGCGACATGCCTAGACGGTTCCTCCTTGCTCCCTAGCTGGCCCTCGTTACAACTCAGGGACTTTTGCATCCTGCCTTCCTTTTGCCAGTCACAATTCAACACAATGGTTCCCTTGCAATTGTAATGTCACTTACCGCTGTATGTTCTATGGTGCACCGCACCAATCTCTTAGCTAAATTGAGGAAATGGCAGTGGCGACCCCCGCTGCAGCTGCAATGCCAAGTTCGGCAGGTTATGATCTTTGGTTGTGCCCCAGTTGGGCATATAGGCAGGTGCTGCCTTGTTGGGTTTGGCACGCCTGCGTCTGGTTCTTGGGTGGGTACTATTGCACTGCTGGATTGGGGTGGGCAGTGAGGGCACTGGGGGGTAAAGTTGCAGGATGGTATGCTAAAAATGGCAAGGAAACAGTGGCTTGGAGAGCGGAGGGGTGAGCCAGTGCATCGGCAGCTGTCACATGGTCAACAAGCGATGCAGCACGTTGCTGGGGCGCCCCATAAAACTGTAATATGGTCGTTAGACTAATGACGTGGAACATCTGGGTGCTAAGTAACTTCACAAAGGCCCGTAGGATAACTGCGTACACCCAGAGGCATGGGATCAAAATACTTCTCCTACAAGAAACCCACGCTCACCTCTCATCCTCCCTGGCACCGGCATGGGGCGCCAATACATTTTACATTATCTATTCCTCTCAGTCTATGGGAGTCCTAACATTGATCCACAAGTCAGTGGAATTCTCCTTGCGCACAAGCCACATAGACCCAGGGGTAGATACGTGATTCTCCATTGACTGCTAGCCAACACAGAGTGTCTATTGGTGAACACATACGCTCCAAACATAGATGCCCCTGAATTTTTTGATGACGTCAACACTCTGCTTATGAGCTATATTGGGATCCCAATCATTTGGGGGCGGCAGGGGGGGGACATGAACCTTATTTTAGACAATGTGCTGGACAGACCGGGCACCGCAAACAGAACTATGTCCAGAGCCGCCCATTGGCTCCACGCACACATGGCTTCTGCTGGCCTATGTGATGCCTGGAGAGTGTTCCACCCACTCACTAGGGATTACACTTTCTATTCCTCTGTGCATGACAGCCACTCTAGAATTGACCTATTTCTCATATCAACTGGGCTAATGGGGAAAACCTCAGACATGCAGATACTACCACGCACGCTCTTGGATCATTCCCCGGTGACGCTGGAGATCACACTGCGACCCGCCCTCCCTCACCACTCCAACTGGCGCTTCAAATCAGAGGCACTGCATGACATAGTCTTTAAAGCTGATATCCTTGCAGATATTCATTCGTTTTTTGACAACAACAAGTGTCATGACACATCTGATGGGACCCGGTGGGAGGCATTCAAGGTTTTTATCAGAGGGATGTGCATCTCTAGGAAAGCAGGGGTCCTGAAAGACATCAAGAATTCCCTACAACGCTCTGAGACTAAACTCAAGGAACTTGAGCGGGAATACATTTCTGCCCCCTCACCATCCAAGTTGGCACAGATAAGGTCGTAACTGGAATCCTTTGAGTCGCATGCCCTCAGGGAGGTACGATACTATGCCCGACCCATTGCGGCGTGGAAATATGGCGAGGCAGAAAGACCGGGTCGAACCCTGGCCAGGCTGGCCTGGATCGAGGTGGCAGAACCCGAATCGACAGTATCAGGGACGAGAGCGGTGTGCAGCACTGTCTGAACAACCCATCCTGGAGACCTTTGCGGAATTGTACACAGCCCTTTATGGTCCACAGCGCAAGCATAACCCACAGGACCTGAATCTCCTGCTGGACCAAATTCCCATGACCTATATATCCCGTTCCACCAAAGAGCATCTAGATGCCACTATCACCCCCGAGGAGATAGCCGAGGCCATTTCTGCCCTCCCTAAGGGCAAGGCTCCCGGCCGGACGGCCTCACCTCTGAATTTTATCAAGAACATGGTGCTCTATTGACCCTGCACCTACATCTAGTCTGGACTGAATCGCTCCGCCTAGCTACTCTTCCCTCAATCCCTTCGCAAGGCCATTATAACTGTGCTACCCAAGCCGGACAAACCCCCGGACAAATGTGGCTCCTATAGACCTCTTTCCCTCATAAATAAAGACACCAAAATACTCACCAAGGTCATCACGAACAGATTCCTACCCATCATGCCACACCTGGTCCACCCAGACCAAAGCGGCTTCGTCCCTGCCCGCTCCACTGCCCTAAATATCCGCCGACTGTTTAACGTTATGTCCAGAATCGACTCCAAAGCTAACGCGGTGGCGGTCATACTTGATGCCCAAAAGGCATTCGATATGGTCTCCTGGCAATATATGTGGGCGGTACTGGAGAAAATGGGAATCGGCCCGCACATGTTATCCAACATCAAACTGCTGTATACAAATCCAGTGGCCAGAGTTCTGGTTAACTCCCTTACGTCGGCTCCCTTCACGCTTCACATGGGAATGCGCCAGGGATGCCCATTCTCCCCCATATTATTTGCATTGTCCATTGAGCCTATGGCGGACAGGCTAAGGGACAAACATACCCGCAAGGGAATACGGCTGCGTGACACAACCGAAATCATATCGCTATATGTGGATGATGTACTCTTATATGTCAGAGACCCCTCTGCCCACCTAGACCCGATAATCAGCGAGATAACAAAAATTGGTACATTCTCGGGCTTCACCATAAACTACACCAAGTCCAAAATATTTCCCCTCACTGCTGCAACTCCCCAACCAACATGCGAATTCCCACTCCGGTGGTCCCCAGGAGGCATCAAATATCTCGGTGTCTAAGTATCCCTATCAAGATCCTCCTTACTGGCTGACAACTATATCGCCACCGCTCAATACGCAGAGTCTAAGATGTCGAGGTGTCGCAACCTCCCCCTGTCCCTCTCGGGAAGGCTGTCCCTAATCAAAATGATAATAGTTCCAAAGCTTTTATACATATTTGCTAATGTCCCGCTCTGGCCCGGGAAGCAATATTTCACAAACTTGCAGACAAAGTGTCCACGGTTCCTGTGGCACTCTGGCGCCATCTGCAGGAAGTGGCAACACATGACTCTCCCCTAGGAGAAAGAGGGATTCAACGCCCCGGACCTCACCCGATACTGGATCGCCGCGCAAGCCCAACACGCAACACACTGGTATAAATATCTGGACCCTCCCCCCACGTCAAACGTGAGATCTTTGCAAGTGAGGAGGTGAATGTTACGTCCCTGATCCTCTACCACTCGTACCAAACTGATGCCCCGGCTGATCCAGTAGCCACCACGATCATGGCATGGAGATTGATTCTGCAATCCCACCCCGAACGCCACCCGTACTACAAGTGGTTGCCCATATGGTTATTCCCAGGCCTCGCCCCCGCACAGGATAAACTTCTCATGCGACACTGGCTGGACATCACCCCGCACACATGGCGACCGGGACACTCAAAATCAGCACTGGAGTTACTACAATACTTTAGACTTAGAGCGGCAGTACGTGCCATGTGGCTCTCATACCCAGATGAACCCCCTGAATCCCCTGAGATCTGCTTTATTGCTAACTCTGCAGGAGGTAAGGGCATAACATCTGCCCTATATAAAATACTGATGGCAAAATCGGCAGAACCATCTCACAAACTTCGGGATGCATGGAGCAATGAACTGGGGTTGGCACTTACTGATACCATGTGGGTGGAAAATGTGCATACATACACATAAGGTCTCCCTCAACTCCAGATTCACAAGCATGCAATATAAGCTCCTTAATCGCCTGTATTACATCGCTCATAGGGTGGGGTAATTCACACACAACCAACCCCACGTGTGCCCGAGATGCAGATCCAGCGAAGCTGACCATACCCACATGTTCTGGTCCTGTAGGGCACTGGCCCCGTTCAGGGATGCTGTGCTGGAGGCCCTCTCGGAAATGGTGGGGTTCCGGATTAATCCTGACCCCCTTGCTGTGCTGTTTGGAGTATGGGAGGGAACTGGGGAGAAGAAAGTTGCAACATTTTTTAATGTTGGGGCCATAGTGGCTAAAAGATGTATCTTACAGTGCTGGAAGCAACGCTCCCCCCCCTTCATTTGAGATGTGGTTAAAGGCCCTCACCTGGACGCAAATGTGTGAGGAGGACTACATCAATTCCCTACCTGCGAATGCCCACCCCAAAAATGTGTGGACAGAGGTTTGTAGTTATTTGAACAACAAAGTTGACTTAGAGCTTCTATCCTCGCCCCCGTCGCCGGAATGGGCGGAAACGCAACCCGGACTCTGAGCAGCCCCGCTAGACTCAATTCGCCCTCTGTCAACGTGCCCGTTTTCTACTCATGCATTGCTTGTTCTAAATGTTCTAAGTGTGAAAAGCTAATTGCTGATGTAATGTGTTCTGCACCTTCTACTGTTCCTTCCCATAAAGAAAAGTTCTTTAAAAAAATAACTTCTTCGAATGTACCCACCGAGCTGGGGGGCCTATGAATAAGGTAGATAGTCAGGGTTTGGGAGTTGTGAAGTGGGAGTTTGATAGCGTACACTTTGCAAGAGTTTGAGTCTGGAGTGGGGGTAGTTCTCATGTTTAGGCTGATTTTGGCAATGACACCACCTCACATGTTATTTCTATCTTGTCTCAGGATGGTGTAGCCATCTGGGATTGCTAGAGATAATAGAGGTCCAGCTGCCTTGTGCAGCCAGGTCTCTGTGACGGCAAGGAAGTCCAACTTATTAGACAGTAGAAGTTCACAAATGTTAGTGGCATGCACCGTTAGGGATCTGGCATTTATTAGTCCGCCTTTGAGCGGAGGGGCTGCAGTGGTGATTTTAGTTTGTTTGGTCTTGATAGAGGAGGTAAAAGATGTCTTAGTTTTGCTATTAGCAGTGCTAGCTTGTTGAGTAATGGTTCTTTTGTTGGTGACAGGGAGGGATCTAGTCAAAGGCTCATCTAGTCTTGAGAGTCTTGCTCTAAGTCTGGAATTTCTGGTGGGTGGGCTACATTGTCTGCTTAGGGGTTCGCTAGTAGATCCAATCCTGGGTCCACTGGAGAGGTTGGCTTGCTCCATGGTGGTGCAGAAGGAAGTGGCTATACAGGGTGGGTTGTGTTGGAGATTCTTGGTAGTAAGGTGGAGGCTATCGGATGTTAGGCAGGTTAAGAGCAGTGGGTAGGTGATAGACCAAAGGCAAAGTGCTATGATGCTCATGGTGTATCACTATTAGGGAAGTATATACTTGTACTTGGGCAGCACTAAAACGTGAATGCAGAGGGGGTGTACCCTAAATGCTTAATCTAAATACAGCAGACTGGGTCACTTTAGGTAAGTCGCATATAGCGTGGGCAATTGAGCATGTTAACATGGAGCTCAACTGCACATGTGGGCTAAGTGCAGCTATTCGATGGCAGGACACGTATGGGCTAAATGTGACAATCAACTGCAGGGCACATATTGGCAAAATGCGACAATCCATGGCAAGGCACATGTGGGCTGAATGAGACAGTCAATGGCTAGGCACATATGGGCTAAATGCGACACTCAATGGCAAGGCACATATGGGCTAAATGCGACAATTGATGGCAAGGCACATATGGGCTAAATGCGACAATTGATGGCAAGGCACATATGGGCTAAATGAGACTGTCAATGGCTATGCACATATGGGCTAAATGCGACAATCAATGGCTCGGCACATATGGGCTAAATGCGACAATCAATGGCAAGGCAAATATGGGCTAAATGCGACAGTCAATGGCTAGGCACATGGGCTAAATGCGACAGTCAATGTCTAGGCACATATGGGCTAAATGAGACAATCAATGGCAAGGCACATATGGGCTAGCTAAATACTGGCAGTATGGAACAAGTTACTTACCTGTAACTGTTGTTCTCCAGCCTGGGTCTGGCATGGATTCACCTGCTCATGAATATTCCCCGTCGTCAGGCTGGGAATCCTCGGTAAAGAAAAAACAGTATCAGTTTTGTTTCTGATCTGTCTTTCGTAGTAGTAACCAATCACTGATCTCTGCGTCATACTGACCACAGCCAATGACTGCCATCTCCCTAAGCCCCGCCTCTGGCAGCCATCTTCAGATTTGGTAGCACATGAAGTGGCAGTATGACCAAGTGAAGAGCCGCAGAGGGGTAGGCGGGAGGGTTCGCATGTGAATCCATGCCAGACCCATGTTGGAGAACAACAGTTACAGGTAAGTAACTTGTTCCTTCTCCAGCATGGGGTCTGGCATGGATTCACATGCTCATGAACAAAAGAATACATAGCAGTACACACATGCACAACCACGGGAGGTGGCAAAGGCTCAACATTAAGCATTACATCCAAAACTCAACATTAATCAATTCTTACCTCCTCAGCCGGCTCACCTTAGGCGAACAGGTTGCGCAGCACTGCTTGGCCGACCCTGGACTCCTCCCTGGAATCCCGATCGACGCAGTAGAATTTCGTGAAGGTGTGCGTCGACCTCCACGTAGCAGCCCTGCAGATGTCCAGCAAGGGCACACCAGATAGGAACGCCGTGGTAGCTCCGATCGCTCTGGTGGAATGGGCTCTCGGACGGCCAGGCAGCGGTCGGTTTGCCAACCGATGACAGTACATGATACAGCCGGAGAGCCATCCGGAAATGGAAGCCTTCGAGAGAGCCTTCCCCTGATTGACAGGTCCAAAGTTCACAAAAAGTTGTGACGTCTTCCGAAAACTCTTCGTGCGGTCCACATAGAACTTCAGCGCTCTAGCCACATCCAGCGAGTGCAAAGTCCTTTCAGCCGGCGACGAAGGCGACGGGAAGAAAACAGGCAACACCAAGGGTTCGTTGAGGTGGAAGTCCGACGGCACCTTGGGCATGAAGGAGGGGCGCGTCCTGAGCACTACCCTCGTGTCATGAAAAGTCAAGTATGGGGGCTTGCAGGAAAGGGCCTGGATCTCTCCCACCCGTCGTGCGGAGGTGATGGCCACAAGAAACGCTGTTTTCCACAACAAGAACTTCAACGGAGCCGAGTGCAGAGGCTCGAACGGAGGTCCCATGAGCTTGGTCAGCACCACGTTGAGCTCCCACGCCCGGGCCGGAGCCTTCATCAGCGGGAACGATCTGAACAGTCCCTTCATGAATTCTTTCACCAGACGATGAGACCACAAAGACGTCCGTCCCGTGGTTCTGGTGTATCGGGAGATCGCAGCAAGATGAATCTTGATGGACGCGTGCGCCAGTCCAGACTTGGCCAGCGTCAGTAGGTACGGCAGCACTTGGGGAGCTGTAATCCGTAGAGGGTTAATCTTCTGTGCGTGGCACCAGACAGAGAACCTCTTCCATTTGTGTCCATAGCATTTAAGAGTTGAGGACACCCTGGCCTTTGCAAGAACCTCTCTGCAGTCGGCCAGTATGTCGTAGCCTCCAAACTCTAACGCTGCAGGAGCCAGGCCTGCAAGTTCAGCGACTTCGGTTCGTGATGGAGGATGGCGCCTCCTTCCCTGGAGAGAAGATCTGCGTCCACTGGCAGCTTGATTGACGGGGACGCTGACAAGTCCAGAAGGTCCAGGAACCATATCTGCCTTGGCCACGCAGGTGCGACGAGGATCATCCTGCACCGTGACCTCTTGAGCTGGTTGATGAGCCGGATCAGCAACGGCAATGGAGGGAACGCGTATAGAAACAGGCCCTCCCAGGGGAACAAGAAAGCATCGCCCATGCTCCTCGGCTGGGGAAACCTGCTGGCGAACCTCCGGCACTTGGAGTTCGTCGCTGTCGCGAACAGATCAATCTGGGGTATGCCCCACCGTCGGAAGAGGCGGTCCACTAGATCCTGTCGTAGTTCCCACTCGTGGCACGAGCGCAGCTCTCTGCTGAGCGAGTCGGCGATGGTGTTTTTTATTCCTGCCAGATGAAACGGCACCAGAAACATCCCTTGGGTGACAGCCCAATGCCACAGATCCTGCGCCTCCTTGGACAGGGCTGGGGATCTGGTACCGCCCTGCTTCCTGATGTAGAACATGGTGGTGGTGTTGTTGGTGAAGATCCTCACCACCTTGCCCTTGAGGGACGGAAGAAAGGACCTGAGGGCCCAAAACACTGCACGGAGCTCCAGGACGTTGATATGGAGGGACTTCTCCGTCGGAAGCCAAAGGCCTCTCGCATGCAGATTTTCGGTGTGCGCTCCCCACCCTTCCAGGGAGGCAACCGTGGTCACTGTCTTCTGGTGGCCCGGGGTCTGGAAGTCCATGCCCGCCGTCAGATGCGCGCGAGTGCCCCACCACCGGATCGCTCGTCGGAAGCTCTCGTCGAGTGTGATCCTGTCCTCAAAGCTGCCCGTCGTCTGGATCCAGCGAGCGTCCAGGAACTCCTGTAACGGGCGCATCCGAAGCCTGCACAGGCGGATGAGATAAATGCAAGAAGACATCATTCCGAGGAGGGATTTGATGGACCTCACCCTGGCCGCGTCCGCAACCAGCATCCGCTTCACCTTGCCCAAGATGGCCCTCGTCCTTTCCTCCGACGGAGAGGCCAGAAGCGTCACTGTGTCGAGTTTCGCTCCCAGAAACAGTGCGTCTTGCGCGGGCACCAGGTGGGACTTGGCGTAGTTTATGGAGAATCCCAGGTCCGTGAGTAGCTGGACGGTCCTCGCCGTGTGCTCCGCGGCGAGCTCCCTTGTCTTTGCTCGGATGAGCCAGTCGTCCAGGTAGGTGTAGACGTGGATCCCAACCAGGCGCAGCCGCGCCACCACCGGTGCGAGGCACTTGGTGAACACCCTGGGTGCCGACCTCAATCCGAAGGGAAGGGCTCTGAACTGGTAGTGACGCCCTTGAACCACGAACCTGAGAAACTTTCGGTGTCCCTTTAGGATGGGGATATGGAAGTAAGCATCCTCCAAATCCAACGACGACAGGAAATCGCCCTCCTCCAGCTGACCCAGGACGTGCTGGAGGGTGACCATCCAGAACTTCTGTGCCTTGATGAATTTGTTCAGTCGTCGTAGGTCCAGGATGGGACGCCATCCTCCTGTCTTCTTCTTCACGAGGAAGTATCTTGAGTAAACTCCGGAGCCCCGAAGCCTCTTTGGGACGAGCTCGATGGCGCCCTTCTTGAGCATCGCCTTTACCTGCAAGAGAAGTTGAGGGAAGTGATGTTCCTTCCTGGCCACGGGGGGGACGCGCGGGCACTTCTTTAGAAACTCGAGCGCGTGACCCTGGGCCAGGGCTTCCAGCATCCAACGGTCGGTGGAGATGGACTCCCACACGCTGGCGAAGTTCGCCAGCCGGCCTCCCACCGGGATGCTTCGGTGGAGGCCCGACCCCACGGCAAGTTCAGTCCTGCTTCGACAAGGCTTTGCCGCCTTGTCCTCCCTGGCGACGACGGCGGGGTCCGCTCGACTTGCCTCGTCCCCTGTAGGCTTCCTGTGAAGACGAACGGGCCGCTTGACGGTAAGTGGAATATCCGCCACCGGAACCTTTGGAGGCACCCTGCTTGCTCCGGTGCTCCGAAACGGCGGCCGTCATTGCTGGAGAACACCAAGAGCCCGGGCCGTCTCCGTGTCCGTCTTGATGGCTTGTAGGGAATCGTCCACTGTTTTCCCAAACAGGTTGCTCCCGTCGAACGGCATGTCCAAGACTCTGGTCTGCACGTCCTGCCGGAAGTCCATTGCCCAACTGGCGAAATCCAGTGTCAGCGATGTCTGTCGCAATCGTAATGGCGTGGTCCGACGCCACTTCTCCTTCCTGCAAGATCTCTAGGGCCTCCGCCCTCTTGTCGTCTGGTAGGAAGTCCAGCAGGGGGGCGATCTTGCACCACAACTCCCTGTCGTAGCGGGCTACGATAGCCAAGGCGTTGACAGCCTTAATCGTTGTCGCTGCCGATGAGATGACTCTGCGTCCCATCGTGTCCAATTTCTTTCCCTCGGCATCCGGCGGGGAGGTTGACGTATAGGCCGAGGCCCCCCCGCTTTCTTCCTGGCCGCCGCGGAGACGACCGAGTCCGGGGTCGGCTGTGCCCGAAGGCACAAGGGGCAAGGCACAGAAATCAAGCCAGCAGATATAAACAAGTCCACTATAAACAACACAATCCCACCAGTATTCGGGGCGGTCCCTCAATCAACCCCTCAGATCACTACACGTAATACATAGACAAGTTTTTTTTGAAAAATGTATTTATTTTTCTTTATTTAATTAGAAACATTAAAATGATTATTAAATAGATCAGAGCTCATATAAGAGTAAGTATAAATATAGGACATACAGTTATACAACATAAATAAAGTGCAAAATGTGAAGAAAAATGCTAATATCACAATAGAGCTGCTGGGAACTTGCTGCCCAATTACAAGCTGGGTAATAATCACCATCGTCCAAAATAAGTCCAAGTCAATGTCGAATGATAAAATCCACTTGAGAGAAGGGAATCCCTCGGGTGGAAAAAATCCTAGTCAACCGAATATAGTCAGGATGGTTTCGAAATGAATTCGAAGATGGATTAAATCCTGATAGTGGCAGCAAAAAAAGTCGTTAGTTCCGAATCTAGCAGTTTGAACATTGCAATAGACAAGAAACTGAAAGGTCTTCACAAAAATGATATTCATAAACCCATACTCTAAAAAGTCTAACATGGGATGCTATACGTCGTAGCACAAGGGGGCCGCGTCCGGGACCCGGTACTTCTTCTCGTACTGATCCCTTCTCGCAGGCGTTGTGGATGGGTTCTTGAGGAGGGCGAGACCCTCATCCCAGATATCGTCCAGTAGAGGTACAGCGATGGACCGTCTTCCTCTTGGTCTCGCGCCGTTGATAAAGGAAACCTTCCTTCTTTTTCTCTTCCGGGCAGAGCTGGAAAAGCTCGGATGCCCTGGCGATCATGGCATGAAACTATCCAACCTCATCGGGCGGGGAAGCCCGGGGAGGAGGTGACGACGGGAGATCCTCGTCGTAAGCCTCGTCGTCTGTACCCGTCGCGGCCGTGTCCGTCCCCGTATCATCCCCACGGGTCGTGGACGGGGAGGAGGGCTGAGCAGGGCGCGATGGTTGAAAAGGAGGTGGAGGATGAATCCTTCTTCTCTTAGGAGGAGGGCTCCCAGAAGGGCCTGGCTCTGGGTCCCCCGTCGGGAGCGGTTCCTCCGTTGGTGGTAACGGCAATCTCGTCCTTATCTCCGAGCATAAGGACTGTATAGCCAACAAAATGGCCGTCGAGTTGTCTTGCAGCACTGGTTGAGGGGATTCCGACGGGCGGTCAGGAGCCCCGTCGGCACCCTCGACGTTATCGTGGCTTAAGACTTCGATCAGCTCCTCTTCAGAGGTTGAGGCCGAATCCACAACGACTTCCTGCCCCCCCTTTTTCTTCTCCGTCGGAGGTTTCACGGGGTCCTGTCGATGGGCATGAAAGAGGACTCCCTCTGCGGTGGCAGGGAGACTCTGGGCCCCGAGGTCGCCACCACTGGCGTAGCCTCCACAGGCTGAGCCAGGTCCGCCGCGACTGTCTCGATAGAGGTCTTGGCCAGGTGGATCAAGGCTTTCACCACCTTAGGTGCGCTCACCGCCTTCTCCTTGGGGGGAGGGTCACCGCCTCGCTCCCCCTCCGATGGGGCCTTCGAGCTCGACCGGGGTCTCCAGGAGCTTCGCCGGGTGCTCGGCCTTCCTCTTACCCGAGCCAGAGCGTTGGCTCGTGGTTGATGGCGCCGGGGAGGATACTCCCTGCCTGGCACCCGTAGAGTCCGACCGTTCGGCGCTCCCGGTGCCAGCGGACTTGCGGTGCTTGGCCTTCTGTTGGGCCCCTGTCGCCGGGGCGCCCTCAAAGGTCCGCTCGGACTTCTTCTTCTTTTTCTCGCCTGACGGGCTCTTCCCTTCCAGCCAGTTGGCGAGACGCAGATGGCGGCCCTTCATGGTCCGCACCGACATATTGCCGCAAAACGCACAGTCCTTCTCCACGTGCGTCTTGTCCTCATGCAGGCAGTAGAGGCAAAGGGAGTGTTCATCCTCCTTAAAGACATTCTGAAGCTGGCATCCAGGGCAGACCCTGTACAGCTTTCCGGGCGTCGAGCTTCCCTTCTCCTGGGCCATGTCCGAGATGGGCCTGAAAAACTTCTGGAGTCCTCCAAAAGCGTGGCTCGATGAAATCTTCACCCTTGAGGGGCGTAGAAGAATCCGACACGGGTCCCTGTTGATCGGATAAAGAAACGGTGGAGCTTGAGGCTCTTTGACCGAAATAAGAGAGAATTTTCCTAAGAAAAAGCGTGAAAACGCACTAAAGCTCGAGAGCAATAGCACGAGGATCCAACACTTGAACGTGCGGTAAAAATCTGAAGATGGCTGCCAGAGGCGGGGCTTAGGGAGATGGCAGTCATTGGCTGTGGTCAGTATGACGCAGAGATCAGTGATTGGTTACTACTACGAAAGACAGATCAGAAACAAAACTGATACTGTTTTTTCTTTACCGAGGATTCCCAGCCTGACGACGGGGAATATTCATGAGCATGTGAATCCATGCCAGACCCCATGCTGGAGAAGTCCGGATGGTTACAGATGACTATGGGTCGCATAGGGCATCAACATGAATACTAAGGTTGCTAAGAATAATTTCGGATAGGGAACAAGCATGGCCTTGGGTGATGACTTGTATATAGACTATGTCAAGGCAGAGTATCAAATGGCATTACTAGGTCTAATATCAGCGTGGGACAGGTGAAACATTAGGTAATGACTGCAGATAGACTATGACCAAACAGGTTTGTTGGCAGTAAGGAACTTCATAGTTGGCTTCAATGGGAGTACTTTGTACAGTAAGTAGATTTACTTCCACCATTGTCTTTTGAAATGCTCTCTGTTGCATTTTATTTTGGGACTTTTGTTTTGGCGTATTGAAGCAATTAGATTAAAATGTGAAAAGCAAAAAAGCAGCCACAACTCGAGTAATGTATGTTTTCCTATGTATACATAGAGCAGAATGAATCGCTGCTGCTTTAGCACTCCTGTGAGACGTGTGGTGTTTAGTTTAAAGAAGTCTGCCTAATTTTTATTCTGTAGTTCTGAAATACATTTTGAAAACGCAAGGCCACACACTCCCGGCTGTTCCACCTATATCGGCAACAAAATAAAACTCAGTAACAAAATGCCCAGAAGCTGCATTAAGAGCATGCACACACGTCACTGTGAACGAAAACGTCTCAATGAATGGACTCTACAGCGTTTTATACACAGTGGATGCAAGCCTTAGACCTACTTGTTTGTATTTTATTTATTTATAAAGCGCTCTAAAATGCTGTACATACCAATTTACAGTACAATAATTATGAAAACAAAGTGAAAGAATAATTAGAATTACAATAAGAAAACAAAAATAGCGTAGAATACACAATTTAGGATTGAAGATAAGGAATAAGAAGTAATAGATCAAAGAGAAAGGGGAAGAGCATTCCAGTGAGATGGAGCAAATGAAGAAAAGGGATGAAAACGCGACTGAACACAAGGAGGGCGAGGAACTGATAATAGAAATTGAGATTGTGATCGAAGGACATGAGAAGGAAAGAAGGGATATAACTTAAGAAGGAGCAAAGCCATAAAGAGATTTGAACACAATGCAAGGGAAGTTAAATTTAAGCAGAGAATGAAAAGATAACCATACATGAGAGGATAAAGATATAGAAATAGAGTCACAAGAAGAAAGCAAATACAAAGACGAACTGAAGCATTAAAAACAGATTTTAAAGGAGCAAGACAAGAAAACGGAACACCACCAAGTAAAACTACAAACTACAATGCATGGGTATTTTACAGCTTCAGCATAGATGATGTAATAATGAATCCACATCAGTCATCATGCACTCGGCTCTGGCAAAACCCTGCATATGGGCAGCATGGTTTCCATCTAGTACCACACCCTGGTGACAGTGGGGAGGACAGTGTCTTTCTCCGTCGGTATTTTGATGACAGGAAAAAATAAATCAAGCAGAGGTCACTCACGAGACAACCAGTCTCATTGACTGGCAAAAGAAACATCGGGCATTGGCTGATGTTACAATTGTCTGATGGGTACTGTAAAATAACTAATCTGCATTGCACTAGCAGTCACACAGTATAAGTATGCTATATTGGATATTCTTAAGCGTTCAAGGGAACTGCAGTAGCCCGGTTGATTTACCTGCAGGAACAAGTCGTTCATCAAACTGTACAGTCGCAAGGCATGTGATGTCAATAGCATTCTCAATAAACATTGGGGTGTGCTCAAAATTTGAATGAGCTACATCATCGGATCTAGGTGCAATCTCCATTACGTTTTCCAAGGTGCGTTTTTCAAAAAGGTTTTCTCTGAGTTTATTTACCTCCTGAGTAAAACAAGTCAATATGTTATCTTTTGTTTCATTATAGTGCTTGCCTGCTCTGGCTGCATATTTTTCTTCATTTAGAATGGGCCCCCGGTTAGGACCCTCTGAGTACAGGGCAGTCTGCTTCACGGGTGAAGGTGAAGAACGTCAAGACTTGTGGAAGTCCACCAGGCGCTATACTTTGGACACCTCTTCAACTGCAAATCAGCTGCAATGCGTGACAGCATGGGGCTGCAACAGCACAGCAGTCTGAGGGAAGCCCGTGGGCAGGTTGCATGATGGGAGCTCTTGTTCTTTGGACACAGAAGTGCTGAGATACACTGATATTTTTTGGTGTATTGGAATGTCGTATCCCCCATCGTTTACTCTTGAAGCTCATCTGGAAGATGCTTTACATGTTGGTAATGATTGAGTTGATGGGTGCCCAGCAAACCCTATAAGAGGCCACACATACCTGTGCCTCAAGGTACTTTGTACGAGCTTAAAAGCCTGCTGAACTAATTGGTTCTGATAATAGGGGGCAGGGTGTGGAGAGTATGGATTTGCAATATGACTCCCCCTTGAGCTTTTGGGTCATTCCCTGCCCGTAATCATAACAGCAGCAGGACTGGATAGTTGAACTGATAGTTACTGCTTTATAAACAGTTTGTTTTCAGTTAATTTGGTAATTTCAACATTTAAATCATGGCTAAAAGGAAGGCAAAACCCTTTTAGGATCTTTTAATGGCTCACAGGCTCTACTCTGTCCTATAGCTGAGGAAAAAGTTGTTTTATAGCCATCTTGAGGGGCTTCTTACCCTGATGACTTTGATGGCAAGTGCTCCAAATGCACTTATTCCGCCTCTTTAACCAGTTAAGGCACTGCTACTGCCAAGCGGTGACCTATCAAATTATAGAGAATCAACATGCAGTTAACAAAACCTGTATAATGGGCAAGAAAAAATTTAAATGACATGAACATGAAGCCTAAAGATACTGGGCCTCATTACGACCCTGGCGGAAATCGGAAAACGATGGCGGAAATGCAATACCGCCATCGAATAGCGCTCGGTGCGACTATGACCCGTCACCGCAAAGTACGAAGCCATTAGCAACACCGTAGTGAACGCCAACGCTAACTGCACCAAGTAGGCGCGCGCGCGCCATGCCACACCGTAAATACCACCATGGCGCAAGGGTACGCGAATTCCGACCCTAGCGGACATGTACCTAACGCCATCAAGCATGGCGGAAAGTACCATTCCGCCATGGTGAGAAGTACGGCATCGCGAATCAACCGTAAACGGCCCCACTGAGTGCCTGTACACCGCTCCCTGCCCACAAAGTACAACTCCCCGTAGGTGCAATGAAGTCACAATGCAACCAGTGAAATGTACAAGTCACCCATGCATGCCAACGAACAAAAGAATCACAAGAGGGGCCAATGGGAGCTGCAGGGCACAGATGGCACGAATACAGAAGCCATTCCAATGGACATGACCACAGTCCCCCCCCCAGAAACGCACGCAAACACAGGCACCTGTGACCAGCAATATTCCGAAAATCACAACATTCCACCAGTCCACCTGGCTGACCGGCATCTGTTACACAAAACCCAATCCCCCGCCCCTGAGCATGACAACATTCAAACAGTCATATTGGCAGCCCCCATCCCTGACCTCACTGGGCTCCGTAGGCAAACGCGCCCAGCACAGTACCACGCAACTAAACTCCGAAGCTGGAACCCAATGCAGATCTCCTCACAATACATCGCTCCCCAAATAGGAATATGCCACATCACTCGCAAAGAAGAACGCTACACGGCCCATATCAGAATAGAAATTTAATGCACAACAAAATCACCAAGCCCATACAGCCATTAGTCCATGAACTCCAAAACACATATCACCATTGTGGGCTGCATCCGCAAGGAATGACCAGCTACTACTTGTGTGACGCCCTGTTCCATCATGGTACACAGAGCCACATTCACGTACGAAAAGGCAACATGGAAGCGCACAGAACCGCAGGGCCGTCCCAATGGGGAGGCACTAGTCCAGCTGAAAGGCCGAAATGTTGCTCCGAGCCACTAGTACTGCGTAAGGGCATGTGGCCCATTGGCGATCGTCCCATAAGATCGTAATGCTGCTCCACTGATTAACACGAAGCAGCAGGTGTCGGGAGTAAAAGCCATCTGCAGGAGTGGCATACAGATGGCAGTGGCAAAAGGGGAGGAGATACCTGTCAACCAAAAGAAAAGAAAAAGAACAGAATGGCCATCAGAACTACATTCGAACAACTCACTTCAATGATCACACTAAATCCACAGCCATATGCATGCTAGCCGACTCCAAAGGATCATCACCACCCCAAAACCACTTGCGACTCATAACCATCTATATCGAGGTGTAAACACCATCACAAACGAGTGTACCTGTGCATGCGTCTGTCAAAACAGATTCCATCAGATGGGAATGTTAACGTGCATGGACACAAGTGTCTGAAGGCGCGTCGAGACAGGGAGGGCTCAACAAGGCCAGATAGACGATGGTCCCACTATGGCAGCCCTGCATCACATAGCGCAGGGGAGGCGGATAGATTCCAAGAAGCCCTGTACATGGCAAACCCTGTATCAAATCACCTGCCCATGCATCCATTCATCATTCCCTCATCCCGGTATAAAAACGCCTGGATATTTACTCACATAACATTAGAAATTTCCATTGAGTCTGTGCGTTATGCAGCCTGCAAAATCCACAGTGCCCCAGCCCGTAATTCCAGTGTTGTGAAGTAACATGTATTTGGGAACGTCCGGCCTCATCGCCCACGTCGCTATTGCGCATCCCAAACTATTCATATCAATCATTGCATCCTCGCCATGGCCCCTGTCTCAAGGACATTGAACAATAGAACGTTATATTTGCAGTCAGACCTGTGGGCATCTCCTCGCCGCTAGCTGAAAACCGAAAGCGCCGCCCCTCGAATTCCTCATTTGCAACATCACGTCGAAAAGGCATCTGTGGCCGTTTGAAATCACAAATTAATCCATCTAGTGCGGCTGTGTGTGAAAATGGCAACTGCCATCACCCACTAATGGGACGCCCCGCCCGTCGTTGCAACTCGGTACAGTGATGCATGAGGGCCCACCGTTACTCGAGTACTACGTTCCACTGACCCATCACAAGTCTGTTCGCGACTGCAAAGATTGTATGTGAAACAATGGGACCATAGCCGAAAGTACATATCAACAAATGTTACACGGCCATCGGGTACAAATACATGATTGCAATAGCAAGATGCCATTCCTCGAATTGCAGCGTTGTGTGCGGGACGTGCTCGCCCAAAGGGGAGAGCAGCTTGCACAGGTGGAATGAATCACCACAGGTGGAGGCCATACAGCCTGAAAACACATAAATTGCACACCCAGTCTCCTCCCACAACCACACCCACTCCGAAATGCTACCGGCAGGACTCGCGATGTTGGCCCTGGGGGACCTGATAGCACTGCAAGTACTCCAACTCCAAGAAGAAGACGAACACCAACTACAACCGGCCGCACGGAGGAGACGCAGGAGGAGGAGGAGGCCAAGGCAGGGCCAGCAAGGGCCGCCAGCACAGCCACTACCACCACGCAGGCAGCCCGCAATCCCACGCCTCCGAGCACATCCGTTCAACCTCACTGATGAGCAGATCCACACCCTCTACCGTTTGGACCGGGACACCATAGCCGCCATTGTGGACATGACACACGCTGACCTTGTCAGCATGATAGATAGCCCAACCGCCATCCCACCCCTACTGAAGGTGGTGTCTGTACTCCACTTCCTGGCCACAGGCACCTACCAGCACACAGTCGGACAGTTGCATGGCATTTCTCAGCCACTGTTCTCACGGACACTATTGCAAGTGCTCGATGCCCTCCTGCAGCACGCAGACGACTACATCTCTCTACCACGCTCGGAGCAGGAAATTACCAACACAAAAGTGGGATTCCATGCACTTGCCGGCATACCGGGTTGCATTGGTGCCATCGACTGCACCCATGTGGAATTGGTCGTCCCACATGCCATGGAGGCCCAGTACCGCAACCGAAAACAATTTCATTCCCTGAATGTACAAATGGTGTGTGACTCCAACAGGATCATTACACATTGTTGTGCCAGATTCCCTGGATCAACCCATGATTCTATGGTCTTGAGGAACTCTACTATACCACGCTACATGGAGCGACACGCAGGGAACAGATCCTGGCTACTCGGTGAGTCTCATTTCATGCATGATGATGTGGGGTATGTGATGCGGCAATGACCTGGCAGGAAGGGGGGGGGGTATGCGTACGTAGCAATGGCATTCCACAGCATACGTTTATCGTCCACATACAGGTGATGCTGGGTATCCACTGAAGAGATGGCTCCTCACACCAGTCCGGAACCCACGGGACCAGCATGATGAGGACTACAACCATGCCCACTCACGTACCCGTGTAGTCATTGAACAGGCATTCGGCCTACTGAAGACTCGTTTCCGCTGCCTCAGCAGGTCTGGCGGGGCACTCCTGTACCGCCATGAGAAGGTTGCAAAGATGGTCATGGCATGTGTCATGCTCCACAACATGTGCGTACGTAGAAATGTGCCCATGCCCCCTGACGCAGAACTGCAAGCACCTGATGATGGTCATGATGAGGGTGGGGATGTGGCAGCACCTCAAGGAGTCTGCGAGGCACCGGAGGGCCGTGACATTCGTCAGCATCTCATTGATGCATGCTTCTAGCACTCACGCCTGGTGGCTGATACATGGACACGGGACTCGTGGCACTGTGTGTGTCTGGTACATGCACAATATGGACTGTACGCCTATGATGGCCTAGTACACAAAGATCATTGTCCACACATCTCATTGGTTGATCGTGCACTGTTTATGGCATATGTGATATCATGTTGAACACCCTATCGACCCGCCACCCAAGTGAGCCCAACACACCCCCTCCACCCTCCTACCTCCCCCCCGAACACCAGTGTCCAAAGATGCTCATTGTCAGTGGGCTGTCGCTATTGCAAGCCCCCTCTGCGGGTATCAGGGGCACCCCTGCCTGTGGAGTGCAGGTTCCTCCCAGATCTACGTTGGGGGCTGCCCTGGACGGAACTTGCAACGGATGATGTCTCTGCCTGCTCACGTCCATGCATGTCCCTAAGGGTTTGTGAGAGCTCAGTGAGCACACGGCGCACTGCGGCAAGTTCGGCACATACGTCTTTGGACGTCGCATGCAGTTCCCCCCTCAGGCTCTCGGTGCTTCTCTCCATTTGGACTCTCAGGCTCTCGGTGCTACTCTCCATTTGTGCCCTTAGTGTCTCTGTACTTCTCTCCATTTCTGCCCTGAGTGTCTCAGTTGATGTTTCTATGTCTGCCTTAGTGCGCCCACATTCATCGGCATGGTCCTTGAGGAGCGTGGCCAGTTGCTGCTGTTGCACGATTAACTGGTCGAGGGACTGTTGCCTCTGCTGGGCCATGGCCATTTGCGGGGGTGTCACAGAGGGGCTGTTGACCTCATGTTGCCTTGCCACAGGGCTTGTGGGGGATGGCCAGTCGTCGTCTTGTGGGTGCCCCTGCGTGGTATCCTCATGTTGTACGGGATGGGACAGACAGGGGGAATGGGACAGGTCATGGATGGATCTGACTTCGACATCCCCGTCTTCTGTGTCGGAGCATGCTGCCATCAATGGGGTGTCACCTATGGTGCTGCTGCCACCAGAGGCAGTGCCTTCTGTGGCATCCGTTGGGGGGACCTGTGGTGGTGGTGTTGTGGGCATGCTGGCTGCTGGGATGCCTGTTGATGTTCCCTCCTCTGTGCTGCCACCTGATGTGTGCTGCTGCCGTGTCTTGATGCGTGCAGCTGAGGTGGAGGGTCTTTGGCCGTTGGTCTTGGCCCTCTTTGCAGGTGTGCTGGTAGGGGTGTCCTGATGCTCGTCGTTTGGATCGGACCCTGTGGTGGAGTAAAGGAGGGCGAGGGTTATTAATGGGTCTGTGGGTATTGGAATGGCATTGTATCACATGCATTGGGGTGGTACCTGAGGGTGATTTGGGTCGGGGCCTTGGAGGTGCTTTCATTTGTGTGTGGAGTGAGGGTGCAGTTGTTTGGCAGCCTGCAGTTAGGGTGTGCCTGCTGCACGTGTAGTGGGTGTTTTAGGGGTTTTTGATTATTTATGTATTTATTGTGAGTTTTAAAGTGCGCTATCAGGGCGATGTGTGTGGACGTTCTACTGGACATGTGTTTCTGTTGCACTATGTGGACACATGGTACTTCACATGATTGGACATTGTGGATTTAGCATTGTTTTATCTGGCCCACCTACCTGAATCTTCGGATGTCTGCACTCCTTTCTCCATCCCTCTGACTCCCTCTATGCTCTCCATTCCGATGGTGGAGGCACAGATTTCTTCCCAGGGGGTCAACTTGATGGGTGATTCAGGACCTCCCCCGGTGGCTGTGGCAATGTTGCGGTTGGCAGAGAGTATGCTGCGGACGCGTATCCGCAGGTCGTCCCATCGCTTTCTGCATTGCTGTGGGTTGCGGGGTGCGGTCCCCACCGCACTTACCCGCTGTGCCACCAGAGCCCATATGGCCTTCTTGTTCGCAAGTGCCGTCCTGGTCATTTGCGTGGAGAAGACGACGGCAGCATTCTCCTGGAGGGTCTCTGTTAGCACGGTGAGTTCCTCACGGGAGAAGTGGACCTGCCGCTTGCGGTCGCACGCTTTCTTCGCTACTTTTCCCATTTTTCTTGGTTTCGCTAGGGTGGATGACGGGTTGGGGTGTGTCTCGGGGTAGTGTTTTTAGTGGTTGTGTGGTTTTTGTGGTTTTATAGGTGTACGGCGGGATGTTTCCCGTTCCGGGCCCATGTTTTTACTTCCGTTTCCGTATATTTCCGGTCACCGTACTTTCCGGTAGGCGCACACTGCGGTGTCCGCTGTGATGGGTGGCGGTATTGCACCTAGGGCGCCGTACGGCGGCGGTATGGGCCGTTTTGGGGTCATTTCCGCAATCGCGGACTTTGCACTTCCGCCATGCCGTGGTGCTCGTGCCCGATGGGTCGGAATGGGCCGCACTTTGCTCCTTCGTGCAATGGCGGAAACGCTATTTACGCTGTGGCGGTCCGGTCAGTCACTTTCCGCCAGGGTCGTAATGAGGGCCACTGTGTTAAAAAAGCCTGAGGGCAATTATTGTGCCAAGTAAGTTCTCTTTAGATCAATCTACCAACTTAGACATCTCACAAGCAGCTATTCTCAATAATATAAACCTGATGGACTCGTAATGGTAATATAAGGGAGGCTGTTGTGGTGATGCTGGCCCACCCTTCAATTGGACACCACTTACTGATTTCAATACATGACTCAGTTACTATTTGAGTTAGAGTGGCCATTTACTTTTTTGAACAATAAAAAACCCCATCATGGAAAATGTTTCTGATTTGCCAAGTTGCTCAGGACTTCAGAATCAACGTAGGCAGGGGCGGGGCCACAAATGTTTCTTGCAGTCAAGACCTTGCTACTAAAAATCGTTTTGACCTGCTAAGCACTTAGGCACTGTGGCCTTTGATGGCCTTTTTACACAAAAATAGTTAAAATAAAAGAACTATTTAGGACAGCCTGAACGCAAATGTATAATTTCCATCTATAATGCCAAAGGTGGGTCCTTCCAAAAAGGTTCTAAATATCAGATTGAAGAACTCGACAGTGGATGACCAACTTCGAAGCACATTGTGCCTACCATGAGTAAAGTTCCTACTAGTTGGCTCGCACACCATGATCAAGAAACTCAGCGCAGAATTCTCCTCCTTCGGCATAGATGGTATCCAAATCTGTGTCTCCTCATCTGTAAAAACGCTAGGTGTCCATCTAGATGCCACTCTCTCCCTTACCAAACAAGTGAAAGCCATTGCGTCCTCATCTGCCTACACAACTAGGCTAATCAATGCAGCAAGACACTTCCTCTCCAACCAACTGTTTGACCCGTAGCCAGAGCTATCATTGGAGCAACACTGAACTACTGCAACACATTATTTGCAGGAACCTCCAACCAGAACCTGGCCAAACTACAGGTTATTCCAAACAATGCTCTGCGAGCAGCCTTGAACATCTCCAAAAGAAACCACATCTCAGGCGCGGGAAAAAAAGCCCATTGGCTCCATGTCCGAGAAAGGATCATTTTCAAAACTCTTTCGATCACTCACAAGTGTCTCTCAGACACAGCCCCTCAATACCTAGCCTGGGAAATTGTACGAGCCAACTCGTCCAGACCAGTGAGAACCTCCCAGGCACAACGGCTAGTCCTCCCAAAGGAGTAAAGGATGGATAAGAGCAGGAAGGGCCAGCTTCCCCACCGTCCCTTCCGCAAGGTATTCAAAACTTGGCTCTTTGTGCAAGGACTGCCGCCCACCCACACCACTTGGGACCATAATCTGTCAAGCCTCACCCCTAGGCCGCCCCCGACTGTATCTTGCTAAGCCGCAAGGCCCTTAACCCTTTACCCTGTCATGCTCCCCTAATGTATTGTCCTTTGCTGCCAAGATGAATGTAACAGGTCTGAAATACCGCCCTGATGCCCTCGGGCTTGGGCGCTTTACAAATGCAAATACATTTTAAAAAAGTGAAGGGAACATGGTCAGCATGACCACTCAAAGTGATCTCTTTGATTTGAAACACCATGTTTCAAAATTGTTGAACCTTTCAGTTAATTTAGACAATTATATTGAATATCATTTTTCTGAGGTGACATTTTAATATCAAACTAGGTAACTTCTATATCAATTCAGAATACCCCTCGTACAAATAAGAAGGTTGGGTATGCTCCTATGATCTATCTCTGTCTAATAATAAGGGTGGCTTAAAACGTATGGATCGTATGATTAGCACAAATATGTATGCTCTTAAGGGTCGAAATACATTAGATTACCTGCCTGTTACCACTTTCCTTTTGCCCCTGGGCAAAGCCATTTTAATTGATTTACTAAATATGGATTCTTGGAAACGTATGGTTAATTTCCAGGCAATTGAACGACAGAATAGAAAGTGATCATAACACTTTGTTATCTTTGAGGGATTCTGTAGACTAAGATCATGGAATGATGGTAGTACCTATATAGATGTGTGTGTGTATATATATATATACATATTTATTTCTGAGGCTTGTGGAATCTGCTTAGATCACATGCTGTGCATAGGCCGACATCTAGTGGAAGCTGCAGAGTATTACAGTTGTTGTTTTCGAAACTCGAAAAAGGACGTCGACAGGGTGTGCCAGTAATACTATCCCTAGTGTGACGTCCACTGTAACCATGGTCCTTCACGCGTCGAGGTCCCTCAGATAGCTTTTTCCCGCCATCATAGATGGGTGCTATTTCGCGAAGTTCCCTTTTGGCTT
Organism: Ambystoma mexicanum; assembly: GCF_040938575.1. NCBI lineage: Eukaryota > Metazoa > Chordata > Amphibia > Caudata > Ambystomatidae > Ambystoma > Ambystoma mexicanum. Next base: position 1,422,243,930 of record NC_090923.1, read on the forward strand.
ATCGCCATTTATTATTATACAATTAACGATAGTTTTTCTTACTATCCTTTATATCCACCGGCTATCAAGACCATCCGACGGCGGTGGAGAAAACAAACGACAGTTGAAGACTCCCGTCCATGGATCAGTTGTTAAAGATTCCAATCAGGCGTCACACACCGGACCTTGGTCTAAGCCTAGGATGTAGCGCTCAATAGGAATACTTTTTCTTTATTTTCTAAAAATTCGAATTTAGCTGATACCCAACCCATCTCACACCCCCTTTTTTTAATTCGGGAATTAACTCCCCTTTGTGGAGTGTGTATATATGTGAAGGCACGGAGGGGGTCAGGTGAGACTTCAGCCAGAGAAGGATGCTCCATCTGGCCTTCCTGTGAGCTGTGGTACTCTCTGCCTGGCTGTCCCCGGAGTATTCCAGCCGCTTCTGGACGAGATGAGGACTTCAATTACGCTCACGGTGATGTATTTCCTTTTGACTTCTTTATTTCTTCTGTGAACTATGTCCATATTATTTTTATGAGTTCTTTCTATGTACTTGTAAGCTTTGAATAAATAGCCGTAAACAGCTGATTTATCTTCTAAGAGTGCGTGGTTGTGAGTTATTGTGTCTGTCTGTTTTTGTGTTTCAAAATACTTGCTCCATTATTGCATTGATGATTTATGGTTGTTTCGTGCACTTTTCGGGGGAGAGCAGTACATTTTTGGCATCACGAACAGGATGTACGTGATGAGTTGTTCCGTGCATCCAAGAATCTGTTGAAACATAGATAGGATTTGGTTGTCGTGTAAGTGAAGTTTTTTTTTTGAAAAGTGAAGTTTTTGTCTCTTTGGTATCTGTTTGAGTGCCTGTGGGAGTGAATGCAGTGTGGAGAAGAAAATATATAGGTTCAACAAGGCTTTGCTTTGCTTGCGATAATGAGTAGTTTGTTCAAGAAGAAGAACGTTACCGCTGGCAGTGACTGTTCTGATGTTGTTATTCCAGGTTGGACTAACAGTCCGTATGATAAGTTGGCTCAAGCGTGGGCATGAGGTGCCGGTTTAAGTGAAACTTGGGATCAAGGATTGGGAGATGCCAATCCGACTGATGTAATTGCATGCTTGCAACAAGTTCCAGTAGAACGTGGTAAAGAATGTGCGGCATTAGATAGGCGAGGTTGGGTTCTTTTGCATGCTTATAGGAAAATACATCAGAGGCAAATGGATATGAAAGCTGAGGTTTTGAGATTAGAGAGAGAACTAGCTGCAGAACGGCAGACTGCGTTAATGCAGCAGATTCAAATGAAATTGTTTAAAGATAAGGCCGACACATATCAGGCGGTGGCCGAGAGGGCAGCAGTCAGAGTAGCGCGGTATAAGTATAGGAAAAGACGGGGAGGGGTCAACAAAAGAAAGGTGGCAACTGTAATCGCTACCGCTGGTGTAGACTGGGATCCGGACAAATGGGATGGTGATATTTTTGATTCGACCAGTCTCGAAAGTAGTTTTGCAGAAGAGTCTGACCCCAAACCAGAGGTGAAACAGAAAACAGTGGCAGCGAAGCCTGTTAGAAGGCGGCGAGCCGGACCACACCCGCAGAATCCTGGTGGCAGAATGGTGGATTTAACCACGCTGGAGGATTACACACAACAGGAGGTTGGGGAAATTATTACATGTTTGAGGCAAAAATCAGGGGAAGCTTTATTGACATGGATGGTGAGATTACTAGACGGGGGTGCTGCAGGGCTGTTGGTAGATTCTACTCATTCACCACGTTTTTTACCCCTGTCAATTGACACCAATGTACAGGAGGTCTTAAGAGCAGGACCGCCCCCTGATGCTAATGGTCAAGATACGCAGGTGTCTTTGTTGCACCTGATAGCCCAAGCATGTAACCGTAAATACCCTATTACCACAGATTGGCCCAGTGAAGAAACGAAGTGGTATATGTTGAGAGAAGCAATTCAAAAAGTCTGAGAGCATGCTATGAAAGAGGCGATTCAAATAGATGCCCCTGATCACATGTGAGCCGTGCCGCTCTCAGTCTCAACTCGAAACATGGTGATTAGAACTGCGCCACCTGCATACAAAAGTATCATTATGACTTTGCTCGTAGGCATGACGGGCAAGGCTACAGATGAGGCAGCAGATGCCATACGGCAACTTGCAGATTTGGGAGAGTGGGATAAGAGCGATAACAAGCCACGAGAGAGAGAGGGGCGGAGTGAGAGAAGAACTGAAGGCAGGCGGCAAGATAGCAGAGACTCCCGAGTGTCCCGAAAAGACATGTTTTTGGCTTTGTTAAAAGATGGTGTGCCACACGAAGAAATTGATGGCATTGAAACCAGAGTAATGTATGAATTATAGAAAAAACGAGGACTTGCAGCTAAAGAACGGTATAAACAGGTTAAGAAACAAGTAGTTACCACGACACAGGGGGACGCCTCAACTTCTGCTCCCACTGCAGAATAACAAGATGAAGGGTCTATGGGGACACCTTCCCCGTACCAGCCGACATACGCTGATTTGAGAAAGGTGGTGAGTGCGATGCTAGAGGCGGAGACGAGTCACACTCATTCGAAGTTTGACTAGGGCTTCGGCCAAGCTCCGGCAGCGTCTGCCCGCATAAAAGTGGATAGGCGGCCTCATGTTGATGTGAAGATTTTTTGGGGGCCAGGAAACACACAAGGGGTGCGAGCATTGATAGACACCGGGGCGGAGGCCTCTTTGATTCATGGTAATCCGACACGATTTAAAGACAAACAGTTACTATTACGGGTTTAGGGGGAAAGGAGACCCCCGCAGTGCAAACGAGAGTGGAGATGAAAATAGGCAACTTAAAGAGGCAGAAATACCAAGTGTTGATTGTCCCAATACCTGAATATATAATTGGCTTTGACATTTTGGAAGGGCTAACCTTGGGACTTGGCGGTAAAACGTACCAGTTTGGGGTGAGTGCATTGATTTGTACCCCCATTACTGTAGGCAAATTGAAGATGCCCCCAGTGCAAGTGCCAGTGGCGACTAAGCGGGTAGCCATGAAACAATACCGCATTCCTGGGGGGCACAAGGAAATCTCAGACACCATCAAAGAGTACGTGGAGGCGGGTGTATTACGCCCTATTACCACATCATGGAACAATCCGCTCTGGCCCATTAAAAAGGGGGATGGGTCGTGGAGGATGACGGTGGATTACAGGGAGCTGAATAAACACACTCCTCCCTTAGTGCCCGCAGTCCCAAATGCTATTACTTTGATTGAAAATGTCCAAAAGTTTGAGGGGACTTGGTATGCAGTGATCGATTTAGCTAATGCATTTTTCTCCGTACCAATTGCTGACGAGTGTCAAGAACAGTTTGCATTTTCATGGGGTGGACGTCAGTACACTTTCACGAGACTACCCATGGGGTACATGCACAGTCCGACTATCTGTCACCGGCTGGTGGCAGAGCACTTAGACAAGATACCATGTAAACCTGACATACAAATCTCTCATTACATTGATGACATTTTGATTCAGGGCAAGGATGAACATAGCGTGCAAAGTCAGCTAGATGTCCTTCATAGAAGGATTGAATAAGGAAGGGGGGATTAATCCGAGTAAAATTTAAGGTGCAGCTGAAACAGTGATATTCTTAGGGATTCAGTGGCATCATGGGCATCGAGAAATGGTGCCAAAAGCATGACAGAAAATACTTGAATTCACCACTCCAACGAGCAAAAAGCAAGCTCAGCAGTTTATAGGACTGTTTGGGTTTTGGAGACAGCACATTCCGCATTTAGGGCAGATATTGGCCCCCTCTACAAAGTGACACGTAAGAAATATGTGTTTCAGTGGGGGAAAGAGCATCAGAGAGCCTTTGAGATGGCGAAAGACACCGTGCAGCAGGTGCTTGATTTATGGCCCTTGAAGGAAGGCAAAGTGGAAGTAAATGTGTCTGTGCAAGACAATTATGCTAACTGGAGTGTGTGGCAGAAACAAGACAGGAAACGTGTGCCATTAGGATTTTGGAGCCGTAAATTGCCCGATGCTGGTAACTCATATTCTCCGTTTGAGAAGCAATTGCTGGAATGTTATTGGGCTATTGTTGATACCGAGCAGATGACCTTAGGTCGCGATGTATTCATGATACCTGAAATACCAATCATGCAGTGGGTACTGAGCTCTCCTAAAACGCATCGTATAGGACATGCTCAAGAAGCCAGCATAATTAAGTGAAAATGGTATATTCAAGACAGAGCCAAATCAGGAAAGGGTGTAGTGGCAAAATTACATGAGCAAGTAGCCAACACACCGCCCTCAGATTACATACCACCAGAGGTGCCTGAAAAAGTGAGTCTCCAGTGAAATGGGGAGTCCCTTACAGTGATTTGACCGTGGAACAAACAGAGCATGCTTGGTTCACGGATGGTTCAGCTCGATATGTGGGAACTGAGTGGTACTGGAAAGCAGTGTCGTACAATCCCAAAACAAAAAAGATGTTGACAACGACAGGGAAAGGAAAGAGCAGTCTGTTCGCAGAACTTTACGCAGTTTACCAAGCATTGAAACAAGAGACCCCTGGTCAATGCCATGTGTACACAGATTCATGGTCAGTGGCAAATGGATTGGCAGTGTGTTGCAGACTTGGCAAAAGAATGGACGGAAGATTCATTCAAAAGAGTTGTGGGGAAAAGAACTGTGGCAAGATATTGCAGAAATGTTGTTACAAAGTGAAGTCACTGTATATCATGTGGACGCGCATTGTGCCACAGATTCATTAGAACGTTGGTTTAATTCTGTTGCAGACGAACACACCAAGATTGCGACAATAGATGCAGAGGCTCGGGAAGACGATATGGAGGGTTTGGCCAAATGGGCCCATCAGAAAAGTGGGCACCTTGGAGAAAAGGCTCCTATCAGGTGGGCACAAGCTTGAGGCATCAGTCTTCCGCTAGAACTAGTGAAAACAATCATTCTGCAGTGTCCAGTGTGCCAACACCAATTGCATAGACCTATACCTCAGATCGTTCGAGGTACATTGAGAAGAGGAAAATTATCAGGTCAAATTTGGCAAATTGATTATATCGGTCCTATGCCAAACAGCAGAGGTTGTCAGTATGCATGCACTATTGTGGATACATACTCGGGATATTTGATGGTTTTGCCTTGCAAACGTGCAACCCAATTGAATACCATCAGATTGTTAGATCAGATCATATTACATTATGGAGTGCCTTTGTAGATTCAAAGTGACAATGGGTCACATTTCAAAGGCAAACTAATCCAGGAGTTTTGTCAGGAAAAGAGCATTGAGTGGATATATCACATCCCCTAGCACTCAGCTGCAGCAGGGCTAATTGAACGAACGAATGAATGGGTTACTGAAAGAACAGTTTCGCAAATCTGGAGACGGCAGTTTGGCAGGCTGGCGTGATCGTGTGTTTGATGCGGTGCAAGTGCTGAACAATAGGCCTGTGTATGAACATGAAACTCCTTTGATGCGATTAATGACTCCTAATTTACAGGTTCAACACAATTCAGTTAGCGAAACATTGTTATACTGGAAAATTACACCAGGTTCTTTAGCTCCCTATCGAGCAACTCCAGAGTCAGCAGGGGTAGACTTGCATTCTAATGAAGAAATCAGATTAGATCCAAGAGGAATAGTTGTTATTGAAACAGGGATTGGAGTACAGATTCCCCCAGAGCATATGGGATGGATTGCCTCTAGATCTGGCCTAGCATTGAAGGGAGTTCAAGTGTTGGGAGGGGTAATTGATGCTGATTACCAAGGTGAGATCAAAGTCATCTTAATGAATAGTGGGGATCAGTTGTTATCAATACACAAGGGTGATTGAGTGGCCCAATTGATAATCATTCCCATTAAATTGTCCATGATTAAGAAAGGGGAGCCTCCTACAGTGTTAACTACCAGTGGGGATCCCGGTTTTGGCTCTTCAGACAGTATTGTACCGGGTGCAAAAGTGTGGGTGGAAAAGCCAAGTGGCCCACCAGTGCCTGCAGATGTCATTGCATCAGGCAAAGATCAAGTGGTTTTAGTGATGGAGCCTGGTAGAAAGAAATGGCAATATGTACCCGCAGACAAATGTTACCTAAGAGAGTGATGTGCAACACTGATATCTCTTTTCTGGGTTTGCTTTGTAGATCCTGGGTCTGGTTGGTGTGACTGTGGCACTAAATGGACTCCATTTGGGCGAATTCGACAAGCTTCTGTTACCAGTGACAAATGTCACATCTGTGCCAGTGATCAAGGGGATAGTGATAGTGATGAATAATTTTGTCCCCAAGCAGCCCTATGCCACTGCCGAAAAGCCCCCCAGACCGAAGACATGGATCCGTGAAATGCGACAAACACATCAGGAGCAAGTGAAAACGACCTTGATGCCAGTTGTGCAGGAACCTTTTGTAGGACGGAGGAAACACTCTCCTATGATAACCCAAGAAGAAAATATGTGGATATATCTGGCACAGCAAGTACTGAATATATCACACTTTTGTTAGACTGATGTGCCCAATGCTGAAGCTTTATTGACTACATGTTTAGTAGCGGTGCAGACGCCTATTCCGGTTTTAAAGCATATTTTCCACGTCACACATAATTATTCTTTAGTTCAAGACTCAGACATTAGACAATCTTTTTCAGTCTACGAATACTGTAGGTTCTGCCAAGAAACCGACAAGAAGTGGAGAAATTTGACACGTGTGATTACGTACAATATAACCCAAAGTGATGTGTGCTACATTATGACGTGCAAAGCACAAGAAATTGGTAAATGCAGACAAATAGAGTTAACCAATCAATACAATCATACGATGTTCGAGAGGAGACTGTGTTCACGAATGTCACGTAAATGCACCAGTGTAAATAACACTATGTCTTGCAATCATACAGTGATAACTGCTAGTCATTTGAATCATGTGAAACTTCCAACAGGATGGCTCTTTTCATGTGGCAACATTACATATACTTATATTCCGGCTAACATTTCTGGAGGTCCATGTGCGTTGACTCGATTAGGACTAATGATGTTTCCTTTACACTGAGCGATAACTCGAGGTAAAAGGTCAACCTTTGAATCTGTAGGGCTATCTCCTGTCTGTGATTCACATGTACATTTGCTATCAGAAGCTGAGGTTTTAGCATTAACCCTTTCATTAGTAGGTGTCTGGGGTTTAGCTGCTGGAGGTTACAAATCTTTGATGAAATTAGCATGTTTAGTAGTCAAAAGTCTAAATCATACTTCGCAGGCTTTAGAAGAATTACTCCTTGATAGTCAAGTTATTAGAAAAGCAACTTTACAGAACAGAGCTGCTGTTGATTACTTATTGCTGAAACATAATTTAGTGTGTAATGCCTTTGAAGGTATGTGTTGCTTCAATTTGAGTGACCACTCACGATCCAATGAAAGTCATATTCAAGGTTTGAGGGATCTCATTTCTCAAGTGTCTCAAGATCGTAACAAAAACTGGTGGGATTGGTTATTTTCATGGATACCTGATATTGGGGGTACACTAAGTTATATTTTTGCTTGCATTTTTATTACATTATTTATTATAATTGCTTGCTGTTGTTGCCTTCAATGTGTTCCCAATTTAGTTTTCACATTTCGTAGGTTTCAGAGACCAGTTCCAGTGCCACCTGGCTACGGAAGATAAATATCCAAAGGTTGGAATTGCTATGCTTGATTTATGCTTGGTTCAAAATGGCGCGGGCGCGCAATGCATTCTGGGAGCGCTCGGAGCCATGTTGGATATTTACTTCACTTTGCAGTGAAAGGCTGCACACATTTTGCTGAAGTGTTAGATTCACAGTGCTGATACAAGCATGCTTTTTCAAACTTGGTATGCAGTCAAGGCCATTTCTGCTGGGAAAGCTAACGGTGTTATGGCTTGCTACTGTTCTCTGTGGAGCGTGTTTTTAGAGCAGGGAGGCCCTGCGTTCCTTGAGGGGAGCTCTCGATTGACCCAGCTGGCAATCGACGGCTGTTCCTCAACTGCGCAAGGGCAATTTCCAGAATGTTCGGGAATTTACTCCCCTTTGTGGCGTGTGTATATATGTGAAGACACGGAGGGGGTCAGGTGAGACTTCAGCCAGCGAAGGACGCTCCGTCTGGCCTTCCTGTGAGCTGTGGTACTCTCGGCCTGGCTGTCCCCGGAGTCTTCCAGCCGCTTCTGGACGAGATGAGGACTTCAATTACGCTCACGGTGATGTATTTCCTTTTGACATCTTTATTTCTTCTGTGAACTATGTCCATATTATTTTTATGAGTTCTTTCTATGTACTTGTAAGCTTTGAATAAATAGCCGTAAAGAGCTGATTTATCTTCTAAGAGTGCGTGGTTGTGAGTTATTGTGTCTGTCTGTTTTTGTGGTTCAAAGTACTTTCTCCATTATTGCATTGATTATTTATGGTTGTTTCGTGCACTTTTTGGGGGAGAGCAGTACAGATGCTGATGTTTGGGGGTTCAGCAACCTTTCTTTGTTAGTGGGTTTTGCCTGGCTATGGGTTAAACAAACGTCTATAAGTGTGGGGTGCTGGGGTTGTCAGGGAAGGTCCCAATGGTAAAGAGGGGGTTAATGTTGCACGTGCCATTTTTGTGACTGGGGGTGCATCGAACTGGGCACAATGCTGCAATTTCATATGTATCCAGTGTAGTTAATTGTGAATGGGATATGTTACTGTAGTGTTACTTTTTGTTTAAATTAATCCATGTTAGGCTTGCACACACGTAGAAAGATAAAATGCTAAAACCACTAAATGAAATGTAAACGCAGCTCAGACATAATGTGCTACGGAATGCCCAGAAGCAGGCAATGAAAAGTTTCTTAAATACGCATGCGGGAAAGAGGGGCCTGTTCTGAAAAACCCACTGCAAAGGAGAGATAATATTTATTAAATATGCATGCACACTGAAGAACATGCAAAGGAAATGTATACATCTGTATGTAGTGAGCTTTTGTAAATTCATTTAGACTTTGCAGCCAGCAGTTTGTGCAGTGAATTGCAGGTGGCTGGAAATATGTAGTTCTGCAGGATTGAAGGTTAAAGGAGGAACAATAATTTGCCAAGTAGAGGGTCAGCCGCCAAACAGGACACAATGTTTATGGCTTGTTAGTTCCGCAGGAGGCAGATGTAATCTCCTTAAGTGCCTTGAAGTTTGCACAGGACCCGGCCATTTGTTCTGACCAGTAATATATATGGGGTGAAGTAGCGCCCGAGGCTAAAGTGATCGATACCTAGACATTTCAATTGTGGTCCAAGATGTGCTGTGCGTGTGGAAATGGTAGTCATTTAGATTAGAATGTTTCAATGGAGCCTGTAAGCCGGGATGGATGAGATAGCTATCGTCATTTCAAAGAGAACCTTACTCAGCCTCCTTCATATCGCTTGAAGTATCTATGTAACCCATGTGCAATTATGTTTAAGGTTAAAAGTCTCAGGCCAGTTGTTAATAGTCATGATTTATGTTTGCACACATATGTTTAACTGTTTGATGATGTCACAACCTACTGCAGACGTATCCCAAGAAGTGGTGTGCAATGAATATGATATGACGATGGTAGTTAAGATAACAAGTGGCCAATGAGAATGGAAGAATTGGAGAAGGATGGGATTTCTATGTAGAGGTTTTGTCCAATCACATGTGGGGGGTGGATTGTAATAAAATATATGGGAGTGTTTTCACTGTTGCAAAAATGTATATAATATGTCAATTTATGCTGTTCAGTGAGACTTGGCTTAGTTTGGCTCGATAGTCTTGCACTTGCACTTGCAGTCAGAATGTGCACTTGCTTCTTAGGTGGTGGGTCCGATTTGGGTTAAGGTGATTAGGGGCCCGCTCCTACAAATCTGGCGACAATAAAGGGACCCCAGGCTTTCTGAGACATTGGGCGTCTCCTGTCCGCACACCTCGATGTGGCGCATCTCTGCTGGGACCAGTCTTCCATGCACAGTGAAGAGAGGTCTGCGTGCCATTTTGGTTAAAGGCCCATCTGTTCCCCAGAGGCTTGGTGCCGTAGCCCAGCTGTTTGTATTTGTATTTATTACATTTATATATCGCTTTATGCCAAAGCTGTTCAAGACGACTTGACGGAGCACCAGATTGGAGCACTTCGGGTTCATGTGAGTGCACTTTTGGGGGGTAAAGCAAGAGGGGAAATGGGGTAAAAGTTTTTTTATTTAAGGGGTTTGGTAAAGGTAGAATCGGAGTGCGTGCGTGGAGTTAGTTGAGGTTACAGGGATTGAAAGAGTGAATGCTTTGAAGGAGAGACTGAACTGTCTTACGTTGCAAGTCCCTTGTATATATTTTTTACATAGTTTATTATTTTAGAGGTGTGAGGTGGTATCCTACACAGGACGCTCATTGTGAGGTTTGTCTCGATACCCTTTAGTTTGCTTGTCTGGTTGGCTGGAGCCCTCACTTAGAGGTGGGGTGGCATTTTATGGTAAATCCAACCATAGATACCATCCTGAAGTATACCCTTTCATTCTGTAGTGACTGTGCGGGTGAAGCCCTTGCCTCGCTTTTCTTGCTTAGTCGAGTAGTGAAGGGGAAACTTCCTGTTGTCAGGGAAAAGCAGTTTTGTTGTCGAGAAGACCGTACTAGTGATCAAGAGAGCGAGAGAAGCAGTGTTGTAGTGAAAAGCATTGTGCTCCTTCTATACTCGAGTGAAGGAGAGATATCGGAAATATTGGCCGGCAAGTGTTTTTTGATAAGATACGGGGCCTCATTACACAGTAGGCGGTAAGGGTTTACCGGTACCGGTATTTTACCGGTACCGGTAAACCCTTACCGCCTTACTACGAGGTCCCTTTGCGGGTTGGGGAATTTAACGCCTGCTTTTTGCAGGCGTTAAAAAACAACCCGCAAAGGGACCAGGGAGCTAATTACGGTACCGCAATTTGCGGTACCGTAATTAGCGCCTTCCCCATTCCCATACAGCCCTATGGGGCAAAAATGGCAATGGGGAAGGGCAATGGGGGAAGGGGGAATTACCGCCCCACCAACCTTGGAATAGGGCGGTAATTCCCCTTTCCACCAAGGCGGTGCCGGTATTTTACCGGCATGGACCAAGGTGCTAATAGCACCTTGGTCCACCGCCATCCGTGTAATGAGGCCCACTGTCTTTTGTGTGAGAGTGAGAAGTAGAATTAAAGCAAGTAGCTGAGTGAAGTGATTGCGGTGAAAGTGAGTATGGTGAGTGATTGTGGGTAACGACTAAGAAACTGGGAAGGGGATTGTTTGGGGAAGGATTCCGTGCCGCAGGTTCGGCTACAGTGTTATTTTTTGTGAAATTGGTTTGGGCAAATCAGGTTGGAGTTGGAGGCTTAGTTCAATAATTTGTGTCAGGCACTTCCTGGCTATAAGGTGAGCATTCTAAAATATTGGGAATGGATACAGCAAACTAAGGGGAAAGAGCTCAATTTTTGGCCCATCGAGGGGACTTATTTATTTTTTATTTTAGTTTATATGAGATGGGGATAATGGAGAACCTGCATACTTTAACTACAAAGCACAAGGGTTAGAAACTAGAGAAGCGGTTGAACATTTTAGAGCTCTGGAGGATGTATGAAAAAGGCAGGAAGACCCATAGTGTTAAAGTCTCAGAGGAGGGAATGAAAAAGGAGGGTGTGTAAATCTCTTCCGCCCACTCCCCTTTGGGTGTTATCTGTTATCACCCGCAGAGGGGTACACAGACCCTGGGTTCAAACCTCCATTTCTCCAGCGGCCACACCAGTGGTTGTGAGATGGACACAGGCGATACCTCCATCAGCTGTGATGCTTATGAAGTGGGAGAGCGAGGAATGTGGAAGCGTAACTCCTTCAAATGGTTAGAGCTACAGAAAGACTGAGAATGGAGAGCAGAAAGGGAATAACTCCCCCGACTGCTAGGTTAGTAGATAAAGAGTATAAAATCATGAGAGAGAGTGGATGAAGGATTGATAATAAGGGAGAAGGAGGAGGATAGGCCTTTTCCTGCTAGGACAGAGGATAGGCTGCAAAGGGTGAGAGTCACAAGAGCGGGAAAAAATTAAATAAGCGCTGAGGCTAGATAAGGAAGCCGTAATGCTGTGTTGGCGGCAAAGAAATTAAGAGCGGGAAGCAGTGTATAGACAGGCAAAGGATGAAGAGGAAGGAAGGTGGAGGCATGGGCAAGTTCTTGGCAGGTTGGATGAATCAGTTATCAAGAAGGTCAATGTGGACATGGAGGATCGAAATATTGCCATGGATACAGGGTTTGAGCAGGGAGGACGGGAGCTGGCGCCCTATGGTAGTGCTAAGTATGCTTCCGTGCCTGTAGAAGTGTCTGCGGAAAGGAATAGCAGGAGCAGGAGATGAAGAGGAATGGGAATTGGTAGTTGAGCAGGGTGAAGCAGCACTTCCTTCCGCTCCAGTAGCAGTGCCAGAGAGTACACCATGGGGTCTTAGGATGTGCCAGGGTACTCCCATGGTCGTAGCAAGTATCAGGGGAGAGATGGGGGAAGCCCCAGTGAAAGCGAGTGTATGTCAATTTCCGTTACACCAGAAGGGCCGGGGAAAGGTGTATTATGTCCCGTGGACACACATGGACCGGAAAAACTTGATGAAGAAACTCCCTTTGCTCACTGTAGGGGCGTGGAAGTGGATTTATGCATTTGAGAAACGCACTGCTGGTGTGTTGGCCATAGAGGACATGAAGAGCTTATTCACTGCCCTAATGGGGGAGCGATCAGATGAGCTTTGGAGGAGAACGGGGTATCTGGGAGTTCAGTTGGATACAAATGCCCATGATGGAGCAGCCTTTAATAATTGCAGGGCACAGGTATGGGGAGCCTTGCGATTATGTATCCTGACACTCCTGATATAAATTCAAGTCTAGCCAAAACAATGAAATTGGATGATGATCATGCAGCACACATCCAGTTAATTTAGTAGATGTGGAGTGCAGAGACGGTAGAAGCGTGAGACAAGAATGTGGTGATCATTTACCACGTATTAAAGAAGGGACTTCCCAAGGAAGTTCAGCAAGATTTAGATAAAGTGGTAGAGATGGAAGCCAATAGTTGACCAGAAACTCAAGCACATATTGTGCATGTTTGTAAAAGGAGGCAAGCAAAGGAAAAAGAGAGTATAGAACAGGCACACAGAGGCCAAGCTCATACAGAAGAAATTGGTGAAGATTTGTTTGGAAAGGGCAGCAATTACCAACTGCATGGAGGGGCAGTAGGAGCAATTAGGACACCAGGGACAGGGTGAATCGGGTAGGACACTGGGTTGGATGGACAGATATGTCCCTGATCAAAGGAAAAAGAGAGGGTTTCCAAGGGGTAAGGGAGGACTTCTGCAATGGATTGGTTGATCTGGTGGAGGAATGTGGCACCCGTTCAATGGGCCAATGGGAAACAACTAAGGAGGGTTCTGTTGGATTTATTGTTGGTCGTGCGGGAGGTTGGGGCACGTGCCACAAGATTGTCTAGACAGGCCACAGTATTTTATTGTGGGAGCTCAGCAGATGCAATCCCTGACCCTGCCATATGCCCCAATCGCAGCAGGCATGGGTTGAACAGAACCCAGCGACTATGCCAGCATAAGCACCGGTACAGACATGGGAGTAAAATCCTTTACCCCATGGAACGGTTATTTGTTACACTGGAGTAAGTGTTTTTGGAGGCAGTCCTTTTTTGCTCCTCAGTGCTAATATGTACCAAGTGTAGGACAACCCTCGGGGGTCTGTGATGTGTTCAGGCCTGTCCGTTGCCACCATCTGAAAGATTAACCCCGGATAGGTGTGCAAGTAGGTGACCAAACATTCTCATTCATGGTCGACAGAGGGGCTACAAAATCTTGGATTAACGAAATTGAGTTCCCCTCGTCAGGCAAAACGATGAGACACAGGGATTCTCTAGGTCTATCCTGTCGGGTTCATTATCCTGAAGATCTACATATTAAGGCAGGTACTCAAAATGTATCTGCTCCTTTGATGGTTCAGATACCCCAGAAAATATTCTGTGTAGAGACCTCTTAAGCAAGTGGCGGATGACAATTGCTCTCACGGAGGATGGTATAGTATGTTGAACTCCAGGTTTGTATCCATTAAGAGAGGCAGAGCGTTTCCATGCATATTGTAGTGACAGCGCGATCTGATGGGTGCCTGTCCATTCAAATTTGTTTCTTTACGGGGTAATAGTTTTGTTGAGTTGGGTCCCGGGGATCAGAAACCAGACATGGTGGGAACCGACTGAGTTTTTGTTTCAGCCTGTTGTGCCGTAGGAGGTAACACCAGGCACCATTATTACAATTCTTTTAGAGGCAGTAGTGATCAAGAAGAACAGGGTGGTTCTCTCAGGCTGAGATGAGGAAGGCGGCACACAGTTCTGTGCATCGTTCTGATCTATTGCTGAGGGACGTGTCCAACAAGCAGTTGTTGAAAGACACCGGAGAGATGGTCTTTGAGATTGGTGTGCCTTGCCAGATAGCAATAGACCAAAGAGAAGTATCACAGACCATGCTCATCATTAGAAATACATCACCACATTGGAAGGAGGAGTTGGAAAAGGTGCCGAACCATTTATGGAGCAGCAATCCTCATGATGTGGGGCTGCTAAACAGTGTTGGAGCAGTGTGAATAAAATTGAAACCTGGTGTGATATTACCTCGGGTAAAGCAGTACCCCATGTCTAGAGATGCAGATGAAGTGATGTACAAGACCTTTATGGCGTTGTTAAAGCAACCTTCTGTGTCCCCATGTAACACTGACATCTACCCTGTGAACAAAACAAAGGGGTCCAGTTAAAGGATGGTCCAGGATTTGTGCCCCCTCAATATTGTTGAGGCAGAATTTCTGGAGGCACCAAATCCTGCCACCATTCTCTGTTATATCCCTACGGGGTCGACCCACTTCATGGCGATTGATTTAAAAAATGAATTTTCTCGATCTTCTTACACCCCGAATCTCAGTACCTCACAGTGTTTACGTATCGTGGTCAGATTCGAGCACAAGAGGTTGCCCCAGGGGTACTGCGAATCTCTGAGTGTCTTTAACAGAGTGGTTGAAATGGATTTGGAGAATTTACATGTGACCATGTTGTGATCCGACAAACTGATAGGGTGTATCTCAGAGCCCAGTGCCACCTCCCACAGCTCTCTTGTGATGCACAGGTAGTCAATGCAAGTATAGGTCCCATGCGACGGTGAGTAAAAGGTAAAGCCCCTCTGCTGCGGGTGGAAGAAATGCCACACATCACGCAATTCGTAAGAGCCCAACACCTCCTGGATCCTCTCTACACCCCCTACCAATGCTTCCGCACCCAACTGGCTCTGAGCCCTCCTGTCCAAGGCAATATCCACCCACAGATTAAGGACTCCCCCCACAATTACGCTCCCCGTGCCCTTACTTAACATTCTCGCTAGCACTGACCTCATAAATTTCAGCTTTCCCTGATTGGGGACATACATTGTTGCGAAGGTGACTCTCAACCCTTTAATAAGTCCTGACACTAAGATTGCCCTCCCATCCAACCTCCTCCACACCCTCTGCTCCACCATCCTAAGTCGCTTATGTAATACAATGCCTACCCCACCTTTCCTAGTGTCTCCCGACCCCCAGTAAGTCTGTACAAGTAGCCCGTAGGGCATCGTCCTTTCCTCCCCCCTGGGAAAACTTTGTCTCCTGAAGAAAAAGTACATCCATCTCCATCCTCTGACACTCTCTAGCCACCAAGGACCACTTAGTAGGCGAGTTAAGCCCTTAACGTTCAGCCTGCAGATCAGCAAATGGTCTGTTCCTCTCCTTCTACTTAGGTCTGCCTTTGCCATTTCTCCACCCACTCCCATCGCCTCAATCCCCACAAATTCAAGTCAAACATCACCTGGGTCTCTCCATATGTCCTTGTCCATTCACCTATACCAAGTCCCCCTACCCTACAATTTCCCCAAACAACTTCCCCCCCCCCAGCACCTCCTCCACACTGATGTGCCCAGTCCCAGCCAGTTATCATCACTGGTCTAGCACCGGGCCACCAATAGGATCCGAATCCATCAGGACCTCTCCAGTTCAAGAGTCCCCCTATCGCTCCATACACCACACAACCCCCTCTAACCCTCCCAACCCCCTCCCCAAGCTTCTCCTATCCATAAACCATGGTTGGACTAAGTTAGAACAATTTTATCTCTGACTTCCCCATCGGTCCACCATGTCCAGGTCCATAATGACCTCTGTAACAGCAACGCTTACCATAGCCAATGAGGACCCTCAAGTATCAGTTATCAGTGAGGTTTTCAACTTCATGAATTTCCGGGGACCTGGCACCCGACGTCTGCTGGTTCCCTTTATGTGCCATTGTCTGTCCACCCTCCCTGTGTCTCCTCCATCTGGTATGGCCTCCGCCTCTCCCATCAGTTCTCGCATTACTCTCCGGATGTCATCCTCAGTGACTAGCTTATAATCACAGCTATCTATATCTGGTTCCCTTTTGTTCGGCCATTTTGTGAGATGGGCACATAAACGCCTCTTAGCCAAGATTAGGGTGGACAGATCCTGGAAAACTATGATTTTAGCACTGCCCTGAAGCATCAGACCCACTGCTCTTGCCCGTTATAAAATCTTCATCTTGTCCGGATAATTATGACAGTGAGCAAGCACTGACCTCAGGAATTTAGTTGCCCCACCTGCTCTGTGCGCCCTGTCAATTGTTGGTTCATCAATGGTCTCATCCCCAAAGAGCAGCTTTGCCAGCACGTGAATGGCCCTCTGCAGATCTCTTTCTGTTTCCCCCTCATTCTCAGGCATGCCAAAAAATCTTAGATTGTTCCTCCTCTCACGGTTTTCAAAATCTTACATCTTGAGGGGAATTTCAGTTTCTCTTTTCTCCAGTTCCGCTACTTGCATGTCCATTTGGGTTTCCAGGGTGTCGAGGGATGTCTGATTGTTCTCCACTGCGTGTAACAGTCTCTCATCCATTCTGTCGATACTGACGTTGATTTTGTCCAATTTCCCCCCTATGTCCACTCTCATCCACTGTATCTCTTCCAGTAGCGAGGCAATATCCCTTTTAGTGGACACCTTCCCTAGTCAAAGGTGCACTCAGTCCTTTCCTTTAACTCCGGGGTCGACCTGTCGTGACGTAGTGGTATTGCGTTTGGGCCCCTGTCCCTGGAAGAGCCCTCAGGCTGTGATGCCGTGCAATGACTGTGTTGGTTCGCCCTTGGGATTCCAACTAGCCCCCTGTCTCACCAAACTGCCATAGGCTCCCTGCGTTTGAGGGCAGATTCACGCAGGAACCCCCCTGTGTATGGAATAGGGGGCCCACATGCATGGTCTCACCCAACCAAGCTCACTATCAAGTCTGCTGCACTGGGTGGGCACACACCCTTAGCAGATGCAAGGGGTCCACACACCACAGATACAGGCTCATGTCCACAGCCTGTCATCCCTGGCAAGCACCCTCTTCCAGAGTCCTCTTACACAATCTCCCAGTCCTGCGGGGGGCCATCGTCAAACTCTGGTACTGGCACTGGTGGCCCAGAGCTCTCAGTCCCGGTTCTCCTCTCCAATCTGTCTCCTCCCGGGAGGGAGGGGCTGTCCAGCAGGCACCCTCGCGCCACAGCGTGAATCCCACGCAACTCACAACCTCCAAATACCGGTTCCCAAGCTGTCTGTCCCGGCGTGCCCCTGGCATGCAACCTCAAACAGCCCTCTCTCTCAGAAGGGACGCTGGAGCCTCTGGGGCACTGTGTCCTGGGAGGCACGGCGTACAGCCTGGGAAAACTTTCACATCAAACAAATCTAGTCCCCTGAGCCAAAACGCTCAGGACTTCGCCACCATGTGCCCAGAATATTCAAATATCATCTGGTCTCAGATCTGACTGCTGGGGGGCGGGGGAGTGTCAAGAGTGGGGGCTCTGGGATTCCAAGATGGCTGCTGCACGGTGAAGATTTGCGTGTGCGCGCTCCGTCTACAATTAAGCAGCAAATTTCTCTTAGATTGAGTGGTGGAAGGCCGTGATCACTGCACAACCACGGGGGGACTCCTTATATCCCTGTCTCCTGAGAATCAGCTTGCCGACATGTGATGCTGAGCAGGGATGATGGAGCGGTAAGCTCAGGAGCGGCGCTGTTGGGACTGCCCACCCGGAACATTGGCTGCTGTGCGGAGAGTGCCCAGGGCTATATGAGCCAGGAGTGGGAGGCGGCATACAATCCTGCATTTCTTCCCCAGGGACAATTTGGTTCCTGGCGGATCGGGAGACAGGGGCCTGCATGCGAACCACACTCACCCTGAAGGAGGTTTGTCCTACAGCTGATTTAGGCCCAAAGGGTGTTCAGAACCTGCTAGTCTGCTGACGCTGCTGTGAAGCCAGGACAAAAGCAGTAAATATCATTCCCTGCAGCTTGCAGATAAAGGACCTCAGCGGTATCACTTAAACGCACAGGGGTGGTCGTGAACAGCACATACCCTAATCTTCTCCTAAGAAGCAATCTCTTCTTACTTTGGAATTGCAGCATAAGCCAATGGTACGCAAACCCTTCCCCTTTGTTGGCATATGCAGCACACTGGGCTCTTAAGTGGGGGACATGTAGGCACCAATAGGAACATGAAGCAATAGGCTACAGAGAACTGTGCTGCATCTTGCCTATGCAGATACTTTGGACCCGGAAACAGTTCTTCCCGGTCAGCATATAGAAGTTGTTAACCAGGAGCTTCAGTGCAAGTCCCGGTGACACATACAAGACTTGAGGCTTAAGCACATGCCAGTGACACATACAAGACTTAAGGCTTACGCACATTTCAGGATGCAGGAGGAAACAGACCCTGGTCGGGCATACACAACTGTATCCAAAACAACCTAACACTCTGGAAAGGTTTTTGGCAAGGCGTTCGGAAACAACACTGTCTACAGAGCCACCCGAGTCGCAGCCCCCTTCGGTCCCTCCCACAAAAGATTATTAAATGTCAGCATCCAAAGAAGACTTTACCAAAAGCTTTCAGGATTTTCAGGAAAAAATATCTGCCTCATTTTAAGGTACAATTGACCTTGTTCACTTCTGACATCAGGCACTCTCTCGCCGACTTTAGCAAAGAAATGTCCTTTCTAGGGGAGTGTGTTGACACAAATGAGTGAGCAATACAGGAACTAGTAGAGGACAGTAAGCTATTGGATATTGCACTTGAAGAACTACCTAGGATCACACAAAATCTGGAAATTCGATATGAAGATCTAGAAAAATCAAACCAGACGCTCCAATATCCGAATTAAAAACCTCCCTGATTCGGTGACAGATCTAGAGCTAAAATATGCAATTACGCAGACCTCATTGCAGATGGGGAGGTCGCGCACATTCCGCTAGATCGGGTCCACAGGACAGGACCGAAGAGGTCAGAGCCAGGAGCTCACCCTCGCGATGTACTGGCAGTATGTGTACTGTACCCGTGAAAGGAACAAATATTGAGAGAGACAAGGACTGCTGCAACGATTACGTACAATGGGGCAGAAATCCAACTTTATCAGAACCTCTCACTGACAACTCTTCAAAAGCATAGAGGCATGCAGGTGGTGGTGAGAACTCTTCAGGTACGCGGAATCACGTTCAGATTGACCTTTCCATTCGGACTGCTCTTTTCCCTAGAAGGAAGACAACACAGAATAACTTCCAGAGAAGAAGGTATTGCGTTGCTTCAAATTGAGGAAGACGTAGCTACTGGATCAAAGGAAGGAGCAGAGGCCACAACGGAATATCGCACTAAATAGATTAAATTAGGGGAATGGACATCGACCAATCGACAGAGAAGGAAACCAAAAGGTGCGCAGAAGGAGGACTGGAGAACCCCACTTAGGGGACCTTATCCTAAATCTTCAAAGTAAGGCGCTTTAAAGAGACATTCTTGCAAACTGTCAAAGATACGGTAAAGGTATATTTCAACATAGCAGAGACGGTGCGTGACATCCTGGAATCTATCTGTTCTGGTAACGGATGGGCGTGTTAGGAGACCCTGCACTTTGCCCTACGATAGAAGGTGAATCACAGCCGGTGGGTCTTACCCCGGGTAACAGTAGGTTCTGTGGTTAACAACAGGGGACCTTTTGGGAGTTACCAAGGGGACAGTTTGGGAAATGTTTGGTGGGGGGGCAAGGGGAAAGTGGGAAGGGGTTCCCGCTGTGCAGGGACTGTTTTGAAGAATTTTTGTGGAATGAGGCACACACTCGACAGTCCCATGGTGAGGCGATTCAAGTACACTTAATACTCCACTTAAGCGTAGGAAATTGGAACGCTTGTTGAGGCGCTACCAACCGGACTTGGTGGCGCTTCATGAAACCGATATTCGGAGTGCGGACAGATGCAAACTCTGTTTGTGTCAGTACCCGGTCATCTTACAGGCAAATGCAGTAGGGAAGGTAACTGGCATGCTCATAGCAGTTAAGGCTGGAACCCAAATCAAAGTACAGTGCACCAAGGCCCACAAAGAGGGCAGATATCTATTTATGGTTTTACAGTTCTGCTCCATCACACTGACGGTGGCCACAATATATGCCCTCAATACAGGGTAGGAAGGCTTTTTGAAATTTGCATTGGGGTAGCTAGAACCCTTCAGGGAGGGGGAAATATTACTTTTAGGAGACTTTAATATGGCATGGGTTCCTGCTGTGGACCGCAGCACAAAAGACACGCAATGCTCAAGCGCCCCCCTCTGCCATACTACAACAGGAATGTGCACAATTGCCCCTAGTGGATGTTTGGCTAACTCTTAGGGGGATGGACAAAGGTTAAACATTTTATTTGCATGTGCATCGCTCATTCTCACGTATAGATTACGCCTAAATATCTATCCATTTGTTAGGTAGTATCACGCAAATTACGACCCACACAATAACACTATCGGATCATGCACCAATGATTTTAAGATTTAAAGGTCAATAAGGAAAATCAGAGACATTGGGCATGGAGATTACCATTGGAATTAATACAAGGTCACGCTATTAGGGAGAAAATAGCAACGCAAATTAGGGATTTTTTAAAATTTGAATCCTGTATGGGAAACAGTGATAAATGTAATATGGGATGTCTTTAAGGCAAATTTGAGGTGTGCTTTGATAGCGTGTCGAGGCAATTAGACACAAGCAGAAAATTGGATTCGAAATAGAATTAGAGGAGGAACTCAGACAGGTAATGAAAAATATGGAAACCGGTCTGACTATACAGAAAGCGTTCAGGGCCGGAGCTGGTAGGCTTCATCTTTATCAAACCAACAAAGCGGAAAAATCCCTGCTTTTCCTTAAACAAGAATATTATATTGAAGCTAATAAGACAGACCGTCTTCTGGCCACCCAACTTCACCAGAGAGTGGCTTCCCGGACCATACAGCAGATTTGGCTCCCCTCTGGGGATATAATTACTGAAACACCCCACATTCTATTCAGAGTTATACCCGTCGGAACTCCTAGATCTGCACTCTCAAAGGGAATATCTGGACGCGGCCACCTATCCCGACTAACGCAAATGGATAGCGAGCAGCTTGAACTCGATATCACTCAAGACGAGGTACTTTGAGTCATTCTGAACTTTCCGCTAAATAAATCTCCAGGTTCGGATGGATATTCAGCACTTTTTTATAAAACGTATAGTGATATATTGGCATCTAAATGAACCCAATTATACAATTCCTTTGAGTACTCTGGTAGTATCTCTCCCATTATGGAAGAGGCGAAAATGGTATAATTCCCCAAGCCAGGCAAAGACCCGACTTACTGTGGGTCATATCGCCCAATTGCATTAATGAATGTGGATACTAAGATCTACACTAAGGTCTTAGCCAATAGGATAGAAGATTTACTCTACCCGTTAATACACCCAGACCAAAAAGTTTTCATTAAGCACCAGCAGACACATGATCATATCCATAGAACGTTCCATATATTAGAAAAAAATGATCCCGGCAGTTCCTGTCTCCATAGACACGGAAAAAGCTTTTGACCGGGTCAAATGGTTGTTTCTCTTTTTTACTTTGGAAAAGATGGTGTTTGGGCCTAGATTTATACATCAAATTCGGGCAAATTATAAAACGGCCTATTGCAAGACTATTAATAAATGGTAATTTATCTCTTCCCATCTCTTTACAACGCAAGACTAAACAAGGGTGCCCCTTATCACTGTTATTGTATAGACTCCACTTGGAACCACTACTTGCCAAGGTCAGACAAACAGAAGATATTAGGGGAATTGAATTCAAGTGTATCTCACATAAAATCATGACTTACGCAGACGATAAGCTCCGGATGGCCTCAGACCCTCTAAATACAATACAAGCTGCGACACATGAATTTGCAAAATTTGGGATGGTCGCAGGCTTAAAAATAAATGAAACAAAATGAGAAGTTTTAAACCTATCCCTCCCTCCCGATGACGTGCAGGATTTACAGTTGCATACACAATTCAGGCGGGCGCACAATGGGATCAAATTGCTTGGGGTGACTAACTCCCATGATCGATGGGTTATAGGAAGCTAATTATCTGTTACGCCTTCAGCAACAACAGCACACCGGGACACTTCTCACCCACACTCACCTCTAGCCTATTACCCCCAACGATCTGCCCAGCAGCAGCATGATAGCCAAGTGACAAAGCGCTGCGGTCTCCCCTCAGCAAGAGGAGCGCTGTTTCTCCATTGGCTGCATTCATGGCGGCTATGGCCGCGTTGGCAAAGATGGTTGCCATGGAATCAGAAGAAAACACACACAGTGCGTCGGGCCCATTCACTTGACCTTGCGGCAGCAACGGCACACTCCCGGGCACATGTTCTAGCTGTTACCTCATCAGGATAAATGAACGTCGGTCGGGATCCACAGCGCTTCTCAGCTGTGTTCTACCGGCTTGTGGCGTGCTTTGTTTTTCCTGCCTTGCTTTTCTTGGAATTCCGACCTCGTTTATGCCTTCCGGACCTCCTCCGCTTTGGCTACGACGACCCTGAACACACGGACTCTGCAACTTGGTTACTTCTACTCGGACTGCCTTCCTGCTAACATCTGGTCACGCCGCACTTCTATATTGAGATAACAGACCTTTTTAACCTCAAACTCGTCTCCTGGATTGATTTTGGATACCCCTTTTTGTGATTCCTTTTGCTCGGACAGGTCTTTCATTGGGGTTTTCCTCAGTTCTGAACTGGCAATCAAGTAAGTCCTGATTGGGACCTCTCAGATTCTGGCCCATGGTGCTAACTTGCAGCGGCTGGATACTTCTCATCTTCCACGTTGCACCACCTTGGTGGGGAACGATCAGGGAACCTGGGTCACCTCCACCATCACATCATCTCCCAAGCAGATTCATTGGTAGGTGCCCTGTCTATTTGAACATCCTATTGGCTTTGTTTGTATTTTAGTACACTCACGTTAACATTTATATACCTGTTTTCATTACAGCTACCGGGTTTCCGGTGCTCTCGTTCCAGCCACTTGTGGCTCCAATAACCGGTCAGCATGTGGGTTTTGCTTCCTCTCTGACTGGTGCTTGGGGACGGAGGTATACATAGTCTCTGCGGAGTTGCATTCTTGACATTGGGCCTCATCACGAGTTGGGCGGTAACGCTGGCGCTTATAGCGCTGGCGTTAATAGCCCTACCGCCAAACCCCCAGCGCTATTAGCGCCGGATCACGGGTTTGGCGCAACGGGTATTGCCCATTCCCCATTGAGCCCATTCGGGAATTCCTCATTCCCCATTGGGCCCAATGGTGAATTTTCGTGCTATTACTGCCGGTGTATTTCCCGTCAGCGGTAAACGCGCCGAAGAACGGCAAATGTTCGGCGTATTTCCCTCCAGCTCAGAGCTGGGGGGAAATCAGCCGGCCATGATTTGGCAGACCCTTAAATGCGGCTGTAACAGCGCTACCGCCGCAAAGGGTTACCGCCAAACTCGTGATGAGACCCATTAACTTGAATGGAATCAAAAGACAGCTACTAAAATGGGGTCCCCTTACTATTTCCTGGTTGGGTAGAATCAACTAGGTAAAAATGGTCATACTCCAAAAAATGTTATAGATGTTCCAAGCATTACCTATTCGGGTTCTCATACATAATGTTCTTCCAGAAGCTGAATAGAGCAATTTCCGCATTATATGGAATAACAAAACCTCAAGGTTAGCTTTCAGTACACTAATGACCCCGCGCAGAAGAGGGTGGACTGAGTCTCCCAAATTCTATGAAATACTATCAGGTATCTCAAATCGGGGTCCTCAAAGATTGATGCACGTGTGACACAGGGAAAAGGTGGCTACAGATGGGGAGAATGCTGGGGGGCCCTCGGCTTGGGGACAAATTGTGGTTGCCTAAACAAGACTAGCCCTCTAATATGTATGCAAGTGCAATTATGAGTTTGGTTGAGGAAGTCTGGGATACAGCAGTCAACAAATACCAATTGAAAACGTTCCCCTTCCCTCTTACGCCCTCATTTTTTAATCCCCAATTCACCCCTGTCTCGAATCCAATGCACTCATGGAATGGAAACACACGAGATGCGAGAGGCAGAGATATGTTTCAGGGGAACAACCCTAAATCTTTTTTACAGTGTACACATGATTTTGGTCTTCGGAAACCAGTTGATTTCAATTTTTCCAAGTCAGGCACTGGATCCTTGCCCCAACAGTATGGAAGGCGGCAGTAAGAGATCTTACACCTTTTGAAAAATATGTGACATCTAATCCAGGAAATAAAGCTCTTATTTCAAACCTATACAAATTGATGATAGATACCACTTCAAAGTTCTCAATAAGTTATAAATAGCGCTGGCATCTCACACTGGGGGAGGAAGTGCCGGAAGAAGATTGGGTTACATTATGGAAAGTAATTTCTCCAAATCAGAGATTTTTGGTACAAGTTCCTGGTGCAATGGTACCATACACCTGCTCGCTTAAGGAAAAAGAAGTCATCCATTTCGGATAAATGTTGGAGGGGATGCGTAAAGGTGGTAGATTGGAAACATGTCTGGTGGAGTTGTCCGATGCTGGTGCTATATTGGGAAGAGGTTAATAAATGTATAGTGCAAATGTTTGGCATGCAAGAACCCAGAACTTTGAGATCATGTCTTTTGGTAGTGATGGAAGAGCACTTTTGAAAAAGCCCCAAACAAAAGTTGAAAGCGTTTGTTATGTTACAGTTGGCGGCTTTGCTGGTGATCGCCCAAAAGTGCAAGTCGAAGGAACCACCCCATATCACTGACTGGTTCTCCAAAGTCTGGAACATCTTGGGTTTAGAATGGATAACGCACTCTATAAAGGGGTAACATTCTAACTTCACCGAAGACTGGATAATGGTGTTCAACTTTTTACATGAAGATCATAAAGTTACATACTGTCCTCAAAAACTTTGCATATTGTGAATTGCTTTATTTGATTCATGCACAGCGGTAAAAGGGGTTAAGGTTGGAGAGGACCTTTTGAGGGTGGGGGAATGCATGATTGTTATTAATATAAAAAAGCCAATAAAAACTATTAAAGAAAAAAAGAGTGGGGGCCCCATCCACTGAAAGACCTGTTGGTTCGGGAGCTACGCGCTTAAGCTACCAGCATCCGCATGCCCCCTGGTGACCTCATTTCAGAAATTTCTAAATTGGTACTAGACATTTTGGCTGCTCCATTTGAGCTGAAAAACAATGATGTTCTACTATTAGTCTGAAGGACCAAGCAAGACTGACTTGCTTGTCCGTGCCCCACAAGAGCTGTACAATTTACAGTTGACTGATTGCCAGGGAAATCAAGTGTGATGCCAGAGATCACACTGTGTTCCGCACGAGAGCCACAACTTATTTGACTACATTTATGGTTAAGTCAGCATATGTTTATGTGTTAACTTCTGTAGTGTAATTTGGCCATCTGCGATAGCTGCTTTTTATTTTTAGCATTTACTTCTGGTTTTTTTACAACATTTAACTTTTAATGTTTAGCAAATCTAACTGAATGTTCTCAAATGTATATGCTATTTCTCCTACTTACCCGTGATGCATCATCACCGAGTTTGATGACAAAAGCCGGTTTTAATATGACCACAACTCTGTGGTACTCTTTTTATCGTCCTCAGAAGATGAGATTGTTTTTGTCCGTAACAGGCTGGCCACACAGGCATCTTTGACCTGGGCACTCGGTACACTGATTCTTACCAGCATAAACAATGTAGAAATGAAAGCTAGAAAGTCAGTAATAAGTGTTAGGTTCTGTATTCTGAATATCCATAGAGCCCCAACTCCCCTCTTCTTCCTCCTCCTCACCTGTGTAACAGTGGTTGTCCTCTGGGCTGAGGGACCTCTGTGATCTGTAATCCTTCTCCTTCTTCGGAGGGCGTGTGTGTCCCACACGAGAGGAAGCCACAGTGAAGGCTGGAGAAACCACCTCACTGTGACCCCGTTCCCGGGAGGGACAAAGAGGGGAAAAAGCCGTTGGCGGCAGAAAAAAACCCTTCTGATGGCAACGGGATCCACCTGGAAACTGGGCTCCTCTTGAAGTGAGTGAGTTGTACAATGAGTATAAACATCAGAGAGATGTCACAGCAATGGACTAGCATAGCAGTAGGTATGCAAAGGAAAGTCCAAGGAAACAGGAAAGTAAACAAAGCCAGAAGTACCAGAGGAGGTGAAGCTGAGAAAAGAAAGAACGGAAAGCGAACGGGAATCAGGTTGAAAAAAAGGTAAGCAACAGTAAAAATAAGAGGCGAGCACCAACCGAGGAGGCGGGGCGAAGAAAGAGTAGGAAAGAAAAGTACACAGCGTTACGCAACAGAGGCTGCAAAAGCAGTAGCTGACCGTGAAGGGTTGCAAGGCGAAGCGCCGCAGAGGGGGCATGGCTAAGAAGAGCTGCGCACATCCGGGAGCGAAAGGCTAGACCGCGCGGACGTACGCAGCATATTACGTGAAGTGCTACCTAGCACTAAAACGGAACTTCGGCCACACACGCCAAGATGGAATGAGGCGCATGACAATAAGGCCTTTTAATCTCACGTTGACACTCACTTTTTAATGGCAGATTTTGAATTCATCCGATGTGAATTTAAGGATTTGTTTAAATGTATATGTAAATATTCTTTTCCCTACCTTCTACCGAACTCTAACTCTTAGATCCAGCAAATGAGGCAGTCATTACAAAGGGATTCTGGTACTATATGCACATTAATACTATTTTATGGCGGATTTTCTGTGCCATGTGAATATTAATAATACAATTTCTTAGCACACACCGCATCTTGAATTGCCACTTTTGTATCAGTTTTAGAAGCATAAACAAAATCCACCTTGATTGGATACGTACATTTGACATTCAGATTTGACACAGCACTCTGAAACACACGCACAACCAGCTGAACTACTTTACTATGCTATGACTATATTTTCACACCCGAGTCCATCACCTTTCTTTTTCATAATTATTGTTTTGGCCGTGAGAGGGAAGTGTAGGTTCCAGTCCTTTCTTAAAACACATTATTATTTAGCACTGCTTGTTTCTAGGCTCAACAGAACAAAGGGGAACATATTAATGAATTGTGTGGAGGGTGCTCTCATAGCTGCTGAAAGGGCCCAATGTCACCATGTGGGAGACAATGAGTCAGACTTGACTTGTTAGTCAAAAAGACTGCACTGTGGGATTTAAGTTTTGCTTATTCTGTTAACCGTTATGTGTGAATATGAGATGGGCTGCACATTCAGGTCGTTGAGAATGTATGCCTTTGCTCTCAGATAGAATATATTATTTTAGTGTCTGTTAGGCATGGCTGTTGTACCGTCCAGGCTATCCTTGCCTGACGGTCAACCCACACGTCCCCTCACGTGCGTAGCACGAATAAAGAGGCGGACACCAGGAGAAGATGTTACTCACCACCAAGCTGAACAGGCCGTGGCGTTGCTCTGACCTCTAATCCACGGATAAGAGGGAGCTGCTCCGGAATATGTTCAGCCCAAACTGTGGTACTATCCCCAAAGGGGAGATACCCAGAACCAGGCCTCCTCAACTCGAGGATCTCTTTAATGCAATATACCCCTCTGTTGTATTGAGATAACAGACAGAGGGGTTGATTACCCAAAAGAGTGGGATACCCACACCGCTTCACCAAGGTTGAAAAGGAAAAAGGAACCGGTTAGTACAGTAAATAATGATTCCCTTGTTCAATATTCCTATCTGTGGTGAGTGTACCTGAAAAAACCTTGGTCTGGATCTAATCAACTCTGTTCCCTTTCGTAACCAGACAGTTTACATGAAAAGTAGGCAAGCCTGCCACAAACGTTTGCGGGCAAGGTTGTGAGAGAACCGCTCCAACTGCATAACCAGAGGCATCAGCCTCCACAAAAAAAGGCTGATCTGGATTAGGATGCTGCAATACTGGAGGCGATGTGCAGGCCTCCTTTAGTTGATCAAAGGCCGACTGGGTTGCAGCACTCCATACAAATGGGGTCTTGGAGCTGGTCAGTGCTGTGAGCGGTGCTGCAATGGCAGAAAAAGAATGGATGAAGCAGCGATAAAAATTTGCAAAGCCCAGAAAGGACTGCAAAGCCTTCATGTTCTTAGGGACAGGCCACTCCGCAACGGCTTTTACTTTAGAGGAACTCATTCTGATTCCTTATTTGGTGAGGTCAAATCTGAGAAATTCAACCTCAGTGGCGTGAAACACACATTTTTCAACCTTCACAAACAAGTGATTATCCCTGAGGCATTGTAGGACATTGGAGACATGTCGGGCGTGTTCGGTCATGGAGAATGAATAGATGAGAATATTGTCTAGGTACACCACGACATATTGATCTTGTATATCGTGGAACACGTTTTTCATGAATGTCTGAAAGGTGGCTGGAGCTTTGCAAAGGCCGAATGGCATGTCCAAATATTCATAGAGGACAAAACGGGTCTTGAAGGCTGTCGTCCATTCATCGCAGCTTCTGATTCGGACTAGGTTATAGGCCCCACGGAGGTCCAACTTGGTGAATATTTGTGAACTACCCAGCTGGTCTTTGAGCACCGCTATTAGTGGTAGAGGGTACTGGTTCTTCACTGTTACTTCATTTAGTGCTTGATAGTCTATACAAGGGTGTAAGTCTCCCTCTTTCTTTGGTATGAAAAAGAGCGGAGAGGCCACTGGAGACTTAGAAGGTCGTATGAACCCCATAGCAAGGGCTTTGTCCAAATATTCCCTTAACACGTGATACTCCTTAAGGGACACAGAGTACACTCGGCCTGTGGGTATCTTGGCCCCAGGAATTAGGTCTATGGGAGAATTGTAGATCCGGTGGGGCGGTAGGGTTTCGGCCATGTCCTTGTCAAACACGTCAGTGTATTCATAGCATTCTGATGGGATGGATGCAACCGGTGTCGTCAAGACTGCCCCTATAAAGGAAGAGACAGTGGTCAGAACTTGGCAATGAACCCCACAGGTGACCCCTAGGGTATTGAGACATGTGCTGTTACAGAGAGCAGAAGGGAATTGAAGCAGTCCCGATGTCCAATCGATAACAGAATTGTGAAGACGGAGCCAAGGAATGTGCAAAATGACTTTATACTCCGGGGCCTTGATAACGTCAAAGACAATCTCTTCCGAGTGGCCTTCTGCGGTGCACATATTCAGGGGAATGGTCTGCTGAGTATCAAACTCTGACACAAGAGCAGAGCCGTCCACTGCACTAACCGACTCTGGTTGAGTTTTTGAGAACAGGGCGATCCCAGAGAGAGAGGCAAAGTGGCAGCCAATATAGTTCCCAGAAGCTCCTGAGTCTATAATGGCAGTGACGGGAAATGGAATGCCAGAGGCCACTGAGAAGGTCACCGGAAGGTGAAACAGAGATGTCTGACGAGGAAGGCGGGAGTCCAGTGCTAATTTTCCCGACGTATGGACTCCATCTACTGCCAGGATCTTGCGTTTTCCACCTTCTTCTTGGGTCTTTTGGTGAATTCCAGAAGGAGGTGTTCCGAGGATCCACAATACATACATAGGTTGTGGCTGCAGCGGTACTCCCTCTGTGCCGGGGTTAGAGACCCCCTGACCGCTTCTATCTGCATAGGTTCCGGGGCAGAGATCACCGGGACATTGGGTCTTTTCTCGCCCTTTTGTTCTGCCCTGCGGGCATCTATCTGGAGTACCATGTCAGGGAGATCCCCAAAAGCGGTTGGTCCCACAGACACCATCGAAAGGGTGTCTTTCAATTCTTCTGAATGACCCTGGTAAAAGACTGCATATGTTTTCTCCTCGGGCCAATCGGTTTTGGCAAAGCGAGCCAGATAGGTGAGAAGGGGCCAAGCACCCTGTCTCAGTTTAAGCAGTTCTAGATCTGAAACCGGTGTAGTGTACCTGGTATCGAACACCCTGCTCATAGCTGTCAACAACGCATCGTTGTTGTACAAGACATGGCTATTAGCCTACAGCATGGGATTTGCCCAAGCAGCAGCAGTACCCCCCTAAGTGCGACAAAATGAAGGCTGCCTTTGTTGTGGAGGTAGGAAAGGAAGAGGGTCGGCACAAAAAGAGCAGCATGCACTGGTTAACAAATGTCCTGTAGTTTTTGGGATCACCAAGGAAGCGTTCAGGTGGAGCCAAAAGGAACTGTGCTAAGAGCACTATTGGTGTGGCGTCCTGCCGGGGCGGGGGAAAACCTGAACCAGACGCAGTAGCCCCTAAAGCCTCTCCCCCTGTAGACCGGGTAAAGTAACCACAGACTGAATAGCATCGATATGCTGTTGGATATCATCCCTCTTGGTAGACATATCAGCCCTCAATTCTGCAATCAACTTCAGGATCCGCGCCATTGTCTCCGAAGGTTCCATTAGAACTAATTGTATGGCTTCTAATTCTGTTACCCACCACCAAGCTAAACAGGCCGGGGCGTTGCTCAGACCTCTAATCCACAGATAAGAGGGAGCTGCTCCGATATATGTTCAGCCCAAGCTGTGGTACTCTCCCCAAAGGGGAGATCCCCAGAACCAGGCCTCCTCAACTGGAGGATCTCTTTAATGCAATATACCCCTCTGTTGTATTGAGATAACAGACAGAGGGGTTGATTACCCATAAGAGCGGGACACCCACACCGCTTCACCAAGGCTGAAAAGGAAAAAGAAACCGGTTAGTACAGTAAATAATGATTCCCTTGTTCAATATTCCGATCGGTGGTGAGTGTACCTGAAAACACCTTGGTCTGGATCTAATCAACAGTGTGGAATAGATAACCAACCCTTAATAGGAAGAAGGGAGGAACTGTTTACACAAAAAGAGAGCAACCCCCGATTAGTTTCCCATATGGTGGCTTACCCTTTTCAAATGGAGAGACATGAGGAAGGAAAACAACGACAGGATAAAATTAAAAAAGTTAAGTTAGTATAGAAAAACTCCCCGGGCGGCACGCTGAGCGCAGCTAGAGTCGGGGTGGTGCAAAGAGCAGGGTAGCGTCCCGGAATGCACAAGTAAAGGTCCAACCAAGCGCTGGTGAGCAAAAAGTCACAGGAGGAGAGTTGGTTTCTTATGAGGAATTGGCTCTAGCCTGAAGAGTTCACACAATGTCACTGGAGAATGGAAGATTGGTTGATTGCAGTTACTTGGAGTCTTGGAGTGCCCGGTAAGCTAAGAGGCAGATGTGTGATGGGAGTTCGATACGGAAACAGAATCAATATGATTGCGCTTACCTGGTCTCTTCAGTGCAACGTACCAGGCGCCAGCCGGGGTGGCGTGTGCAGGATAATGCGAGAAGGCAGGAGCCGTTTGGAATGGCAGAAACAGTGTTCAATGTTTTCCCGGTGAGGTGGAGATTGGAGATGAACACGCACTGTAAGGCTGGTGCCGTCGGAAAGCGTGGCTCAGAAAAGGCAGACGTCGTAGTAGAGCGTTGAACAAAAGGAGTCTGTGGACGGTCCGAGTCTGGCAAGGGGTCCAGTCTGAAACAAGACAAGGAATAGACAAAAGACGGGTCGCTAGGAAGTCTGGGTCAAAAGATCTGATAACAAGATTCTTTCCGGCAGAGTAACGCCCAATTAGAAGCAATGTTAGGGGTGAGAAGAGTGTTTTTGTGGGCTTGGCGGGGGTGGGCCCTGCACAGACGAACAGCAGTCAGCTGGTTCATCACGTGACCGGCGTGCAGGTATACGTCACCAGGGCAACCGCCAGCGATGTAGGCAAGGAAATGCCAGCCTTCGGGCCATGTAAAAAGGTGTTGACCTAGTAGGCAGAAGTCACTGGCCCCCAGACGTAACAGTAGAATAAAGTTAGTCTTTATTCTGTAACTACAAACTGGAAACTGCTGTCCCCCACCGCCTGCCTCTCCCCATTGCTCCCACTCCCTCTCCACGTGACATGGGAGGTTCTGTCATGCACTCACTATCCCAGAATACATCTAATCTGCTTCCGACACACGAGAACACGCCCACTCACAGGTTTCGCTCCCCCACATTGCAGCAGCCGGGGTATGTTCTGTCGGCTCCTTCGCAAACAGGCCCACGCACACTAAGGGCTCAACAGGGTACACCATGTTCTGGGTGGCTGCGGCCGCTCCTGCAATGGCAATTGCCTTGGCGTCTGTCAACACGCCCATCTAGAGGTCACGTTTCCATGGTACCATGGCTCCCTGCACGTCTGTGATACGGAAGTTACGATCACGTGTCTTGGGTTCCATGAAAACACTATAAACAGCTGCTGTTCGCGCCATACCAGGCTTCTCAGCTGTTTCTTTAGCATTTGGCATTTCGTTTTTTGGACCTTGTCTTGCTCCCTGGATTTCTGACCTTGGACTACGAATACCTGGATTTCCTTCTGCCTCACACTTTTGTCTCATTTGTTCTGCTGACTCATATGGAACTGCCTTGACTTTGGCTTCTGATTAACGGACTGCTCTGGATTTTGTCCTTTTTGTACCGTGCTTCTGATTGCTTACCCGGTATCCACGACCCTGCTTTATGTACTCTGGATTTATTGGTGTCTGCTCTCCGCTTACCTAGTGGACATTCATTTGACAGGGGCTTGCTTGCCCTTTCCCTGTTACTCAGGTGCATCCAGTGAGTGCCTCCTTTTGCTTGATTTGCTGCCACGGACGCCTCCTGCTGCTGCAACATCACTCACTGAGGGTACAGTCTACACCGTCCTGTGGGGAAACCTGAAGCAGTATTCCTGTTTCTCTGGTCTTCCTTTGATATAGCCTCCATCCTTCACCCGAGTAGGTGCCATTATTGTTACATTGCCCCGTTGTTAGATTGCCACCTGGGTCCTGCTGTATGACTTGCCTAATTGCCTGTTTCCTTTGCAGCCACTCTGGGGACCCGGTGTTCCTGTTCCTGCTACCTGTGGCCCTAATAACTGAACAGCGAGTGTTTGGTATCTCTCGGTTCGGTGCTTAGGAATGGAGGTAAACCTAATCTACGTAACTCCCGAGTCTTGACAGGTTCGAACTTTAAGTAACAACATCGCCCCGCCCCAGTACTAAACAGAAAGATGCATTCTAGTTCATTTCCTCAATTAGTCTGTGAGGCCGGTTCCGAGCCCTCTGAGGTCAGGTGCTCACTTGCGGAGTCAAGCTGTCTGCAGGGTTTTCCAGAACATCTTGATTCCTTTCTTCACAGGAGTCCTCACCATCAACTTCATAGGATGGGTCCCACCCGTGCGTTGTAGAGTATGGGGTGACTGACCTGAATGGGTCGATCCCTGTCATTTTCCTGAAGTGAGAGGAATTCTTGGTTGCATTCCTGCGCTCTCCTTCTGCAGATACGAGAGAGCCTTTTACCCTGGTCACCATTAGGGTTCCTCACTGGCAGGCTCTTTCGGCTTTATGGCTGACGCACTATTACAATGTCCCCTGGTTCCAGGTCATTGTCTCTGGCCCGTCTGTCTTCATCAGCTCGCTCCTTCATGATCTCCTTGCGTCTGGTGTCTTGTTTCCTCAAGTCAGTCACTCCTTGGTAGCTCTCTTCTGAGCTGGTCTAGTGAGGTAATCTTATCCGAATGTTTCTGCCAAACATTACTTCCGATGGAGTCTTTCCTGTGGTGCTGTGAGGAGTGTTACGGCAGTCCCGCAGCAGCTGGCACAGTACCTTTTCAACTCGTTTTCTTGTCAGTCGGGCAATTTGTACGCTCCTTTTTATATTGCTCATGAAGCGCTCAACTGTGCCATTTGCTTGGGGCCATAATGGTGTGATTCTGCGATGAGTGAACCCCATGTATTCATTGAATATTTTGAAGTCTTGCCCTGTGAAGGGGGGGTCCATTGTCTGACTTCAATACTTTGGGGATGCCATAAGTGGCAAACATTCTATCCAGCGTGGGTATATTGTGAAATGCTGACGTGGATGGTACAAGGTCTACGTCAGGGAAGTGGGAGTATTCATCCACAGCTACTAATATGTGCTCACCCCCTTTCAGTGGTCCGAAGAAATGTACTTCAATTTCATCCCAGGCATTCTCTGGGAGGTCGGTCATGGGTAAAGGCTTTGGTCGCTTATGTGGATTGATAACAGCACATGTGGGGCACTGTTTAAGGAGGCTTTCAACTACCAAGTATAGGTGAGGGAACCAAATCTTTTGCCTCAGCATTCCTCTATGACCCTAGTGGAACACCTTGCGACGTAATATTCGGGGAATTACAATTTTTGTTCCCTTGATTAGTAGTCCTCCTTCTGTTTTTGTTAGTTCTTCCTTGACTGCTAACAGGCAGCTGATGTCTTGCTTTGTTTCTCCGCAGGTGCCCTCCCCTGTCTGTTATGCCTGTTACCAGTGTCCTCTTTCTAGGTATTTGATCATCACCGGTAGGCCTTGGTCATTTTCTGTTTCTAGTGCAAACTGATGCGGTCTAGTCCTTTTGGTGTGTTCTTGTGTACTATATAGTGAATGGGAATAGTTTCTTACCTGTAACTCCATTTCTCCAGCATTGGTATCTTTCATGGATTCACATGCTTAGAATATTCCCCGTCGTCAGACTGGGACCCTCGGTACACATATATAGCCTTTGCCTATAGGAAAACTTCCGACACTTTTGTGTCCTATCTGCGTCCTTTTAGGACCCGCCTAAGCATGCTCCGTAGGCCGTCCCAGTATAAGAGGCCCGCCCCCGCGGCTCCCCTTCAGATTTCGGCCCCTCCAAAGTAGGAAGGGTTAAACTTATCAAGCAAATACATTGCATTCCGGGGAGGCTGGCGGGCGCATGTGAATCCATGAAAGATACCAATGCTGGAGAAATGGAGTTACAGGTAAGAAACTATTCCCTTCTCCAGCATTGGATCTTTCATGGATTCACATGCTTAGAATAGATTATATAGCAGTAACATCTGAAATGGCGGTGAGAATGTAATGTAATATACCCTCACCATAATACACAATGCATATATACAGAGGAATAAGTTAACTCATATAACCATACCCACATAAAGTATACTGTCATCAAAAGGTAGAAAATCGACTCTCCACAGCGTGGAGCTTACCTTACTGAAACAGATGGCGCAGGACAGCTCTTCCCATCTGCACCTCGTCCGCATGCTGCCTGGCAAGGCAGTAGTGGCGGGTAAACGTGTGGGGCACTGACCATGCCGCAGCCTGGCATATGTCTGCCAGCGGAATTCCTGCCCATAATGCTGCTGAGGAGGACGTTGATCTTGTAGAATGGGCTCTAGGATGCCCTTGCAGCAGCCTTCCGGCCTTGGAGTGGCAAAACGCAATCGTCGATGAGACCCATCGAGCCAATCCTTGTTTAGAGATTGCTTTTCCCCTCGTCGACAGACCATATGCGATGAACAGTTGACGAGTAGACCTGAGTTCCTGTGTACGATGTAGGTAAAATTTCAGAGCCCTCTTAACGTCCAGGGTATGAAGAGCTTTTTCTGCCGCCAATGATGGGGTCGCAAAGAAAGTAGGGAGAACAATGGACGAGTGTTTGTGATGCACTGTCGGAACTTTTGGGACGAACGTAGGATTAGTTGCCAGGACCACCTTGTCCTTAAAGAATCTCAAGTATGGCGGGTCTACGACCAGCGCTTGCAGTTCCGAGATTCTCCTAGCTGACGTGATAGCAATTAAGAATGCCAACTTCCACGATATGAATTTCATGTCCGACGTGGCCATGGGCTCAAAGGGTGGTTTCATTAAGCCTGCCAACACTGTGTTGAGACTCCGAGTTGGAGGGAAACGTTTCACCGGGGGAAAAGTTCGAAATAAACCCCTCATGAAGTGTTTCACTAGTCTGTCGCTGAATAGAGGAGACGACTGTCTCTTCCTCGTGAACCTCGAGATGGCCGCCAGGTGCACCTTTATCGATGTGAAGGATAAACCACTTTCCGCCAAGAGAAGCAGGTAAGGTAGCACTTGTTCCGGCGTCACCGTCAACGGTTGTAGGCCTTGCTGTCCTCGACACCATTCACAGAACCTCCTCCACTTATAGGTGTAAGATTTGTTGGTAGAAGGGGCTCGAGCCGCTTGCAGAATTTTTTGGCAATCCTCCGAAACGTCTAAAGCACCGAACTCCGAAAAGTCAGGAGCCAGGCTGCAAGGTTGAGACTGTCCAGGTCGTGATGCCACACTGTGCCTTTGTCCCGGGATAGTAGGTTCGGGACTCTCGGAAACGCTATTGGATGTTCCAGCGACAGGTGAAGCAGGTCGGAGAACCACGGTTGCCGCGGCCAATACGGTGCCACTAGAATTACTCGGCAACTGTATCTGCGTATCCACTGTACTGTCCTCCGTATGAGGGGGAACGGAGGAAAAGCATAAAGGAACATGTCCGTCCATGGAAAGGAGAATGCCTCCCCCATGGAACCCTCCTGAGGCCATCTGCTTGCGAATTGCTCGCATTTCTTGTTGCCCTTGGTTGCGAAAGTGTCCAGAGGGGGGTGACCCCATTTCTCGAACACTTTCATCAGCTGAACTGTGTCCATTTCCCATTCGTGTATCTGGGCCATTATTCTGCTGAGGGAATCTGCTTGCGAATTCCTCACTCCCGGGAGATGGTGAGCCACGATGGAAATCCCGTGCTTCAATGCCTAATGCCATGTTTTCTGGGCCTCTATGGAAAGAGTTCTTGATCGCGTCCCTCCTTGTTTTCTCAAATAAAACATGGCCGTCGTATTGTCGGTCAGTACTCGTACTCGCGATCCCTTTATGTGTGGTAGGAATGCCTTCAAGGCCCATCGTACTGCTCTGAGCTCTAACACGTTTATGTGTAGGAGTGACTCCGTTGGAGACCAGCGACCTTGCGTTTGAAGAGTACCCATGTGAGCTCCCCATCCGGTTAGGGACACATCCGTGACTATGGTTCGCTGAAACTTCGTTTCCTGTAGGGGTACACCGTTGTTCAGATTGTGGGAACTCTGCCACCACCGAAGGGTCCGAAGCAGCTTGTCGTCGTCGATGGTTATCTTGTCTGACCACGATCCTTGGGCCTGCGTCCATCGGTCCGCAAGGAATTCATGGACTGGCCTCATGAATAGGCGACAGTTTGCCACCCGATGGATGCAGGATGCCATGGCCCCTAGGACCGAAACGTATTTCCTCACTGAGAGCCTGGTGGTTTGTCGTAGTCGGCTCGCCAGCTGATTGAGTTTTGAGGTTCTGTCGAGAGAAGGCTTCACTAGCCCTAACTGGGTCTCGAACTGTGCTCCCAGGAACACCAACGTTCTCGATGGCGGCAGAGAGGATTTCTCGAAGTTTATGGCAAATCCCAGCTGTTGCAGAAGCTGCATGGTGGCTTGCAAACTTGTGTTGGTCGACGCTGGGGAGGATCCCCTTACCAGCCAGTCGTCGAGGTATGGGTATACGTGGTGGCCTTGCTTCCTTAGCCATGCCGCTACTGGGCCCAGGCATTTCGTGAACGTTCTGGGGGAGGTCTTGAGCCCAAAGGGAAGAACCGTGAACTGGTAGTGAGTCCCCCCTATTACCAATCTCAGGAATTTTCTGTGTTTCCGACACATTGGAAGGTGGAAGTACGCGTCCTGTAAATCCAGGGACGCTTGAAAATCCCCTTCTTGAACGGCGCGGATTACTTCCTGCAGCGTGAGCATTTTGAATTTTAGGCTCTTTAAAGACTTGTTGAGATCGCGTAAGTCTAAAATGGGACGCCATTTACCGTTCGGCTTTTTTACGACAAAGTATCTTGAGTAGACTCCTTGACCTCTCTGTGGTGTTGGAACTAATTCTATCAAGCCCTTTGCTAACATGAGTGTTACCTCTTGTTGCAGTATCCTCAGATGGGAATGAGCGGTGAACGCAGGTGGAATGTGCGGAGGGCTGTGCTTGAATTGTAGAGAGTGTCCGTTCCTTACAGTGTCCAGCACCCATTGATCCGTCGTTATTCTTCCCATTCGTCGACATATGCGGACACTCTTCCCCCCAGAACGGTGTGTTGACTGTCACTGTTGATCTTTATTTTGTTTGTCTCTCGACGTCGACGGATAGGATGGTCTCTTCCTGGACGTCTGGAAGTTCCGGCGTCGGTTTGCTGTTTGGGAAGCACGCCTGTATCCCTGGGAGGGGTAAGCCGACCTGCCAAAGGATCTGTCTCCAGAAGCAGAAAATCTGGAATTACCTGAAGCCCCTCTGAAGGGACGAAAAGACTTGTAGCTTCGGCCGCTCTGGAGGGCCCCCAATGAACGTGCCGTGTCCGAGTCCTCTTTCATTCCCTTTAGGGCCTCGTCTACCTTTTCCCCGAATAGAAGTTCTCCCTCAAAAGGCATATCTAATACTGTATTGTACCTCTGGTCTGAAGTAGGTGCACTTGAGCCATGACTGTCGTCGTAATACGACCCCATTATTGACTTGCTTGAAGCCTGACTCAGCGAGGTCCACCGCGATGTTTATTGCGTGATTAGAAGCTTCCTCACCCTCTCGGACAAGTAACATCGCTGCCTTCCTATGCTCTTCCGGAAGATGATCCAGCAACGGCGCTAGCCTGTGCCACATTTCTCTGTCGTATCTGGCTACGATAGCCAGAGAGTTTGCAACCTTTACTGTGGTTGCTCCCACGGATAGCACTTTTTTGCCAAAGGCATCCTGGCGTCTTGCTTCGTTTTCAGGTGGAGTCGTGCACTTGTGCTGGGCCTTCGCCTTCCTCGCCGCTGCTGCCGACACCACCAATTCTGGCGTTGGTTGGGAGGATAAACACTTGGGGGTAGACTCTGGAGCCTTGAACTTTTTCTCGAGGCGTCCTTTCACTGCCGGCTCCGAAAAGGGGTGACGCATTGTCTGCAACCCCTCCTTCCACACGTGGTCTAGTATTGGTATTGAGAACACAGACCTCCTTCTCTTACCCATGTGGTCGAACAAAAAACAGTCCTTTTTCTGTTCTTCCTGGGACAGGCCAAATTCCTTACACGCCTTCTCCATCATAGAATGGAATGATGCAATGTCGTCCGGAGGGGACGGGTGAGCTGGGCTTCTTGGAGTTTCTAACTCCACCTCTGACTCCCAGGTTGGATCCCTGGAGGGGGATGATGAGATATCCGACATGGCTCCCCTGTCAGACTCCGAATCTGGCAGCTCACCTTCCTCTTGGGGTGCCAGTGCTGAGATTGGCGTGCGTAAGTGCGTCGGTGGACGGGACGGGCGCTGCTCGTAGACGGGTGATTGAGGCAGGTTTACCTGAGGTAGTCTCTGGTCCAATGACTGTACCAAAGACTGAAGCGTGGACAGAATTTCCAACGACAAAACAGATTGAGGATTGAGAAGAGGGGCAGATACAGGTATACCGGATCCCCTCGTCGACGACTTGTCAACCACTCGTAGCCCGAGGTCCGCCGGGCCAGCTATTCTCCCGCTCTCGTCCTCCCCAGAGGACAGCGACACAGCCTGTTCTTGCAATAAAGTATCCGGGGGGATCGGATCAAAAACCTCAGGCCTCCAGGCTTCCTGTAGAACCCCCGTTGACGAGGCCACCGTCGCAGTCGTTGTCGGTGGGACGGTGGATACCACATGCGTCAGTAGCAGGGTGGAGGCCGATGATTGGACCGCCGTCGACGACGGTGACTTAGCAGGTGGTTTAGGCGGTCCCGCCTTTTCCCCACTTGGCCTGCCTTTACTCGACTCTCGACTCGAGGTCGATCTATGGTGATCGCCCGAGGAGGATTTCGGCCTTTCCTTGTCATACTTTTTTGATGAAGATGACGATTTTTTTGACGAGGATTCTTTAGCTGAATGACTCCGAGATGACTCTTTTTCCGTCGGTCGAGATTTCTCCGCCGGTGGTTCCGACGAGGCAGCGCGGTGTGATGTTTTCGCCGATTGTGTGGAGCCTACCTCCGAAGGGGGTATGCCCCCGCTCCATCATTCAGCCATGCCACCAGCCGTCGATTTCGGTCTTTGAGGGTCTTTTGAGAAAACCCTTTGCATATGTCGCAGTTATCAGCCGAATGATGAGGGTGGAGGCAGTATATACAATCCATATGTCCGTCCCCCTCGTAAACTTTTTTCAAGCCGCACGTTGCGCATGGACGGAACAGCGCTTTTCCTGACGTGGAGGAAAAATTTCCTCGAACTCCAACTCCAGTACACAACCTTGTACAAAATAGTAAGACGACGTGAGGGGATCCCACTACTTTGGAGACGGTTGAAATCTGAAGGGGAGCCGCGGGGGCGGGCCTCTTATACTGGGACGGCCTACGGAGCATGCGTAGGCGGGTCCTAAAAGGACGCAGATAGGACACAAAAGTGTCGGAAGTTTTCCTATAGGAAAAGGCTATATATGTGTACCGAGGGTCCCAGTCTGACGACGGGCAATATTCTAAGCATGTGAATCCATGAAAGATCCAATGCTGGAGAAGTACTGATCTGCGATGGAAGTAACGGGCTGGGATTACTTGCGTGGATGATGGACAGAAAGCCTGCCGGGTTGTGCTCCTTCCCAGGCCAGTGTATTATGTTGAAGCTGTAATCTTGTAATCGTAACGCCCATCTGGCAATTCTCTGTGGCATCTTTGCTTGTGGATTTCCATATATGAAAAGTAGTGCCTGGTGGTCAGTGACCACTGGGAACGGTTTTCCGTAAAGGAAAAGATGGACATTTTTACAGGCCCACACCACTGCTAGCCCTTCCTTTTCTGCCTGTGAGTAGACCCGTTTTGACTTTGTAAGGCTCCTACAAGCATGCAAGACGACATGTCTTGTGTGGTTATCCTTTGCATCAATTTGTATCAGAATGGCACCCAGACCTGAAGCGGAGTGTTCGCATTTCTCTTTGTTCAAAGTGAACTGAGCTTCTTCTAGGACCATGCAGACTCGAGTGAGTGTGTTGTTGTGCTGCTCCTGGTCTTGTCCGAAGACTAAAATGGCATTGCTGTAATTTAAGCAATTTGGTATGTGCTTGATGAAGTTGTGTATTTCGGATTGAAATATTTCTGCGGTTGAAGAGACCCCGAAGCTGAGGCGCTTGTATCTAAATAGCCCTAGATGTGTAACAAATGCTGTGATATATCAGGAGTTTTTACTCAGTTCTAACTGGTTGTAGCCCTTGTCGAGGTCTAGCTTTGAGAACACAGTGGCGCAGTTTAATAAAAGTACCATATCGGTGATGCAGGGTGCTTGGTGGTTTTCTCGTAATATGGCCTCATTTGGACGACGCATGTCCACGCATATGCAAATTTCAGTGGATTCCCTTTTTGGTACTAGGACAATGGGGGACATCCATGTGGTGGGCCCTTCTGCAGGTTCAAAAATGTCTGCCTCGAGGAGCTTGGAAAGTTCTTTCTCTACCTGCTTCTGTATGTTTATGGGTATTTTCCTCGGTAGGGTTGTGCTACCAGAGACTCCTGGGGGCCGATATGGAGTTCAATATGTCTCCCTTTTAGTTTTCCGAGACCCCTGAATAGAGTTGGGAATAACTGTTCGATCTTCGCAGCTGGATCAAAGTACTTGTGAGCCGTGAGTCTATATAAGACATGGATGAAGCCCATGTCAACGGCAGCTTTGTAGCTCAGGATGCACCCGCTTTTGGAGGCTGCCTTCAGGACATGCATTGGAATCTTCATTGACTTCCCTTTGTAGGAGCATGATGCCATAAAATACCCTTTGCACGGCAGTGGTGTTTTGGATCCATATGGGTAGATATTGACTTCTGCCCATTTGAGACGAGGAGCTTGTGGTACGTTGTCGTACACTTCCTCGCTTATGACACTCACGGTCGCTCCCATGTCCACTAGGAATTTGTCCGCCAGGTTATTCACTTGCATTAGGCGGATGGGGCTGTGTTCCTTTGCCGTCTGGTTACCTAAAGCATGCAGATAGGCCTGCTTCTTTGGCTCTTCCCAGTGTTTCTCTCTCCTCCTGGAGTCTTCCTCTGATGATTTGCTCGATCGGCTTTCTGTCTGAGTGTTCAACCAGGTATCGTATATACCTCCGGGGTCTTCTCCTCGATCTCGACAATGTTGATTTGTTGTCTCTCCATTCTGTGGACGCTCTCTCCTGTGGTCTTTTAATCGGTCTTTCATCTCGGTTTCTTCGCTGAGATGGCTCTTGTGGGTGGTTTGATGCCCCGAGGAAACTTAGTGCCTGTCTTTCTGTACCTTGGTGTGGCCTTCCTCCCATTCCTTCCCCTCTCATCTGACTTCTGTGCATGCGGCATACCGCTTTAAAGTGATTATCTCCACCACAAGCTGAGCACTGCTGGCTGATTGCGGGACATGGACCCTTGTGCGGGAATTCATAGCCGCATCTGTAACAAAACGGTTCACCATTTCCTTTGGATGTCAGGTCCAGCTTGTTGATGGATTCACCTTTTTCATGTGATATTTTGATCACCCCTAGCCCTTCCACTTGAGATGATAGGGCGGCGTCAGAGCACGCAAGGCGTAGGATCTCTTCCAACATGTGCGGTTTTTGTAGTAGTCTGTTCCTAAAATCGGCGCACTCACACCCTGCAATGATTTGTGAACGTAGTGCTTCCTCATTCGAGTAGTTATTGAAATTGCAATGCTTCATTTTTAATCCTAGTCGCATGACAAAAGTGTCCATGGAACTCTTTGCTCTGTTTCATCGTATGAAATATGTGCCTCCCGTAATCCACATTCATGTGTGGGTTGAAGTAGTCCGTTAGCGTGGATTTGAGGTTTGCATAGGGGTCAGTCAAGCCCGCAGGGAGCTCATCTACAATCTCTCTGACATTTGGGCCTATGGACAGAGTGAGGAGGCTGTGTTTTTAAAATAATTTTATTTATTTTATTGTTGTTTTTAGCTTGATTTACAAACATTTACAACATTTCTTTGAGCCATTACATTTGTTACATAAAAATAAGAGTCAGAGCAAATCAAACAGACAAAAACAAACGACCAAATGATAATCTTCAGACACATATCAATTTAACACAATACATTTCTACATAACTTCACAGGAGTTAATATTAAAGTTAAAAAGGTTCCTAAAAGTATAAAATAATGTTTTCCTAATTATTACTTAGTAATTTAGGTGGTTCTGTGCAAGTAACTGCATGTGCAAGGTTATACATTGGTGTGGTTCTGTGCAAGTAACTGCATGTGCAAGGTTATACATTGGTGTGCCAATGCCAGGAGTGTTCAAAAACCATCTTAGACAATAAATAAATCCGGCCCAGTCGTGCATTTCCGCATCAATGCATGTCAATCATTACAACTAGCTACACATGTACGTTCACAATCATTAGCATTTCAATCGGTAGTGCTTATTACATCTACCTCTCTTGAAGTTACATATCTGTACGAGTTCGAATTCCTCTCCTTACATTCCGTTCTATGCAAGTAATTGTATGTAAAAAAACAAGCATCTCCATTTCTAGAATACAAGTGAGTAGTGAGCGTATACGCATATGCATTCATAAACAATATCATTGTATATACAAGGCATAGCATGCCTGATCCAGTATTCTAGATAAGATACTCATTTCAGTACTATAGTGTGCCAGATATGTGCAATGTTAAACGTGATTAAAAGTGTTCCTAAGCAACATTGGTGCACGTACAGGACATGAGGTACCAGGTTTAGAGTTTGGAATACAGTACATTTTTGTATTCTGTGGGCCACCAGACATATACAATACGAAGGATAGATACATTGTTGCATAAGTGACGATGAGCAATG
Organism: Ambystoma mexicanum; assembly: GCF_040938575.1. Taxonomy (NCBI): domain Eukaryota; kingdom Metazoa; phylum Chordata; class Amphibia; order Caudata; family Ambystomatidae; genus Ambystoma; species Ambystoma mexicanum. Next base: position 1,422,287,904 of record NC_090923.1, read on the forward strand.
TCATCCAAGGGCCATCATGGTTTTAGACTGAATCTCTTTATAAATTATATCCAATAATCGGGTCAATGATAACACCAAGGTTGTGCTTGTCCCCCGCATGCAACGCGTCCGGAGCCACTCCCTTCAGCAAACTGTGGAGCCAGTATTTACTTTGCCAAAGATGTTAGTTCTGTGCATCTCGAAGTAATTATAATACACAGTCAAATGTTTTAGAGTTTCCTTTTGGGTGCCGTTCCCACAAAATCGACACATCCCTTTATTGTTGTGCAATGCTCCATTCAACCAATACTGTGGTTTCTCATTAGTGTGGAGCTGGTTCAGTTTAAAGCATAGGTATAAATCGTGTGCCCTGTTGCTAGGAAAATGTCTAAGATACACTTGGGGTGGAACTATTTTGGTAGGGAAACATGCTACATCATTATAGTGTTTATATTTTGAGAGAGACTCTATTGTTCGAAGCCAATCGTGTTCGAATAGCCTTTTCTTTACATATGTGGGTCTTTCCCGCAAATCGTTAGCTGTTAGGTCAATGCCATCTAGCAATGCAATCATCTTATCATGGTATATCTTTATAGAGTATGGGTTGTCCTCTCTTATGTTAGCAATGTTTTCATACAAGGGGTTGCTCGGTGGAGTTAACATTTTGTAAACATTTTTAACAGTCTCCGATTATATCTTGCTGCCAGAGATACAATCCCCAGCTCATGACATAATATTGCATGTGGTAGTGCATTAGCTAGCCTGAGGGTTTATTTCCATAGCATTCCTCGAGTTTGGTTTAAGATAGTATCGAGATTTACCAGCACATATCTAAGCCGTATAAAATAACTGCCTTGACTTTCAGGGTGTAATAATCAAAGAGAGGAGACATGGAAAATTCAGTATAATATCTGCAGTATAATATTTTCATTTGTGAACGAAGAGGCTTCATTTTGTCTGTGAGTGCTTTTTTCCACATGATAGCTGGTGATATATCACGAAGGTTATAGCCTAAGTATTTTACTGAAAGAGTACGTTCAATTTTTGAACCATCTAGGGACCATTTATATGCTACAGTTTTCCTTTTTCGGTTGTTACAGATGATAAAGTTTGCTTTGGTGGCGCTTAACTGCAGATTGAGTTGGTTTGCGTACAAAGCAAAGAGCTCTAGCTTAGCCTGTAGTCCAAAAGGAGTAGAATCAAAAAGAAGAATGTCGTTGGCATATGCTAGCCAATGGACGTTTAGTTTACCTAGCTGAAGAATAGTCCCACGCAGTTTCCAGTGAGATAAAATAAACTTTATTACAGGTCATGCAGTACAGACCCCCAGCTCAACCTTTACCCTGGCTCGTTAGTGCAAACAGTAATAAAAGTAACATTAAGAGTAAACATTCTCTGGCCACAAGCAGGCTATGACACCCTGCTCAGAACTATATTACACTGTGACATTCCACATAGAACTATACTACATCATACACAATGAACAACCTGCTCAGCACTATATTACACTGTGGCATTCCACATAGAACTGTACTGCATCATACACAATGAACACCTGCTCTCTATGAATAGCAAGCATGGCCATAACTATTTACATACAGTGAGACAACTTCATAACATATCTCCCTCTCTTATTACCCACATGATCTTCTCACCACAGCGATTCTATTTTTATTCCAAACTTGTCCTCCACTCACCCTCACAGCACCCCTCAACATTGCTACCACACGTACGAGATCCAAATACAGTGGATCTCCCTTCTTCTTGATCACCGCCTTCCTGATTGCCACATAATCTCCACATTCCAGAGTTCCTTATTCCCTCTTCTCCGGTTCTCCCTTATAACAAACGGCAGTTTCTTATTTCTGAGATCTTTTCTCAACTTTTCAATCTCACAATCTGATTCCACTCCCCTTTCCATCCAAGGGGGACACACCAAAGAATATCCTTTGCTCTCTCTCATCAAGTCAAATGGTGAAACTCCTGTAACAGAATGCAGTGCCATTCTCAACGCAACCATTCTTTCTTCTACTGCCAAACTCTTACTCACACCACACGCTTTCGCCAATAGAACACCCTCCATAACACATCTATCAATTCTTTCCACCAACCCATTCCCTTTGGGATGGTACAATGCAGCCTTCTTATACATTATGTCACAATTCCTCACATATTCTTTAAAGCATCCTCCCGTAAACTGAAGAGCATTATCCATCAGAATATAATTGGGAAATCCTTCTCTCCCAAATACCTCGCGTAAAAACAATACTACCTCCATCTATGTCTCTAACTATCTTATACTCGCACCAGCGGGAGAATGCATCAACCATTACTAATATGAATCTTCTTTTCCCATAGCCCATTTCCACAGGACCCAAAACATGAGACACCACATCCTCCCACACTTTTCCCGAGATATCCTTAAAGGTTATGGGCTTTTTCTTTGCTACCAAACCTTTACCGCTCTCAGCACATTCCATACAATCTTTCAATCTCTTTTTGCTTCGTAGTTTTTATAAGTGGATAGAAGGAATAGAGCTGTGACTGTTTGAAATCTTTAGGTTCCGTATTAGGCGCGGTGTGCATTATTTCCACCGCAGGACCATTACGTTGCACTGATCTCACAGAGTTTAGTATCCGCTGGTCCAGCATTGTTGCCATCAATGCTAAAAAAATAAAAAGTGGAAGGGCAAGAAAAAGAGAAAAATAAGTGGGCACCACAAGATAAATGTTATTTAGCGTCCTTCGTCCGAAGAATCAAAACACTTCCAGGAGCAGGCTGTGATGGGTCTGGAGTCACCCTGACCCGAAAATAAAATGAGGCAATAGACTAGATAAGAAACCTAGTCACACAACCGCTCTCCGTTTGTACCCTATCTGGGTAATTTTGTTTGAAAAAACAGTTCTAAATGGTGTTGGTATTGTTCATAAGAAATAAGTTCCAAGACTTTACTTTTGTAATGTATATATTTCTTTATGAAAAGAATCAAAAGAAAAATCACTAATCAAATCTTAGTGAGGGCGCAGCTGACATATTTCGTTATAAAAGTCGACTTAAGATGCCAATGCATTTCGGAGTATAAGCTCCTTCATCAGGGCAAGTCTGTGTTGTTAGAAAACAGTAACATTAACAAAAACATATATAAATGTATGCAAAACAATATGAACAAAGAAATACACAACAAAATATAAAGCACATAAATAAATAATGGTTACATACCCCAATGGGAGAATTCAAGTCAAAGAGTAATATGTAAAAAACAATAGAAAAAATAGAGATCAGTACAAAAATCATGCTGGCAACTATTCAATTATTATCATGTGCTCAAAAGGAAAGGAATTTACCTTGCTTTAAAAAATGGAGTCAGGCGCGCTGAAAAAGTAAAGAGCAATTTCTGACGTATTTTTCACAAGGAAAACGATCGGGTGCTGGGGAGTATCCAGTATACGTTCTGTAAAACGAAACCAACTTTAGTGGGTGCAGTTAAGGGAGATAAGTAAACGAAGTGGATCAAGCCACAAGAAGTTTGGTTACCTAGGTTCACAGAATGGTGTCGGCGGTGAACGCAGCGAGCAGTAGTGCATCGCTGACTGAAACCGTTGGTATGGAAACGGTGAATAAAATAGACACGTGACCGCAACTCGCTGGGAAACCCCGCGTAATGCGGCATGCAATTCAAGAGGCAGCAAACTGCCGTTAGGGACATCAGTAATGCAAAAAAAGAAATTAAGGAGGCTGTGTGGGCTAAACCATGAATACTAAAAGAAAAAATGTAAAAATGTATGCATGACATAAACATAGAAAAAATACTATTATCATATCCACGTGAAAGCCACATTGTAAACCAAACATAGCCTGTAAATGAGAAAAGTAATCTTAATTCATCAAATTGACTAAGTGTTGCACAAAACTGTAACTCCTAAATAAAAGTTCTTATAAACACTAAAAAATACCTAAGATGTCTAAACTGATAAATGTATATAATAACATGATGAACATTAAGAAAAACATAAAAATTTATAGAACGATCTGCAAGTGGTGGTGCCGGGTGGCCCCACCTTGGGTCCCAGTCGAGTGACCGGGATTAGCAGACCGGTTGGGGTAAACCATAATGTATCTCATTAGTGAAATATAGGTGGAACGCTAATAATAACCATGTGTGTCTACGCTTGTACACATATATAGCATGTAACAGGACTGTGAACGATGGTACAAAAAAGTACCATCCTGGGGCAAAATCATGTGACTAGGAAAAGTAGACTAGATGTGATAAACCATGTTAACGGTGTACGGAGAAGTGTCACACTGGGACACAGTTATGTAACCAGGACAAGTAAACTTGATGTGATAAACCATGTTATACCTTATCAAGAGAGTGGAAAGATACCTCGACAAGGTAACCTGTGCATGCCAATGGTAACAAATATATTGCAAGTTAAAACATTAAATATAGCAGTGATATTTAATCTCATCGTTGAGACCATTGGGGTACAGACTCCCAAGTTTATCGATCCAAAATGTTTCTCTTTGGTTAAGGCGAAGACTCAAATCCTCATGAGGATTAACCTTGGTCAGGACTTCCAGAATCAAGAACTTGATTTGTGTCAAACTATGTCGTTTCTCATTCCAGTGTCTGGCCACTGCTGAATTTAGGTTCGAATTCCGAATGCATGAGTGGTGCTCATTCCATCTTACTTTAGCAGCTCTCGTGGATTGGCCAACGTAGTATTTCCCGCATGGGCACTTAATTCCATATATTATGTTCACACTATCACAAGTACCGAAACACTTCAAAAAAATCTTGTTGCCTGTACTGGGATGGTACACAATGTTTCCTTTGATCACCATGTTACAGTTTGCACAATGTAGGCAGGGGTATGTGCCTGTCCGCTGGGTGCTAGGTTCTTTTAAGGGAGGTCTAGTGCGGACCAGTTCGTCACGAAGATTCCTACTTCTCTGATAGGCAAATACTGGTACTTGGTCGAATAGTTTCTGAACTCTCACATTATTATTTTGAGACATAGACCGGTGTATTGAGTATTGACTAATGTCAGTAAATCCAAACGGGAACTCAATACACCGGTCTATGTCTCAAAATATTCCATTCAAAGTAATAAAATCAAGAATTCCATTAAGAAGCATTGGGGTATTTTCAAGGACGATGTGAGAGTTCAGAAACTATTCGACCAAGTACCAGTATTTGCCTATCAGAGAAGTAGGAATCTTCGTGACGAACTGGTCCGCACTAGACCTCCCTTAAAAGAACCTAGCACCCAGCGGACAGGCACATACCCCTGCCTACATTGTGCAAACTGTAACATGGTGATCAAAGGAAACATTGTGTACCATCCCAGTACAGGCAACAAGATTTTTTGAAGTGTTTCGGTACTTGTGATAGTGTGAACATAATATATGGAATTAAGTGCCCATGCGGGAAATACTACGTTGGCCAATCCACGAGAGCTGCTAAAGTACGATGGAATGAGCACCGCTCATGCATTCGGAATTCGAACCTAAATTCAGCAGTGGCCAGACACTGGAATGAGAAACGACATAGTTTGACACAAATCAAGTTCTTGATTCTGGAAGTCCTGACCAAGGTTAATCCTCATGAGGATTTGAGTCTTCGCCTTAACCAAAGAGAAACATTTTGGATCGATAAACTTGGGAGTCTGTACCCCAATGGTCTCAACGATGAGATTAACTATCACTGCTATATTTAATGTTTTAACTTGCAATATATTTGTTACCATTGGCATGCACAGGTTACCTTGTCGAGGTATCTTTCCACTCTCTTGATAAGGTATAACATGGTGTATCACATCAAGTTTAGTTGTCCTGGTTACATAACTGTGTCCCAGTGTGACACTTCTCCGTACACCGTTAACATGGTTTATCACATCTAGTCTACTTTTCCTAGTCACATGATTTTGCCCCAGGATGGTACTTTTTTGTACCATCGTTCACAGTCCTGTTACATGCTATATATGTGTACAAGCGTAGACACACATGGTTATTATTAGCGTTCCACCTATATTTCACTAATGAGATACATTATGGTTTACCCCAACCGGTCTGCTAATCCCGGTCACTCGACTGGGACCCAAGGTGGGGCCACCCGGCACCACCACTTGCAGATCGTTCTATAAATTTTTATGTTTTTCTTAATGTTCATCATGTTATTATATACATTTATCAGTTTAGACATCTTAGGTATTTTTTAGTGTTTATAAGAATTTTTATTTAGGAGTTACAGTTTTGTGCAACACTTAGTCAATTTGATGAATTAAGATTACTTTTCTCATTTACAGGCTATGTTTGGTTTACAATATGGCTTTCACGTGGATATGATAATAGTATTTTTTCTATGTTTATGTCATGCATACATTTTTACATTTTTTCTTTTAGTATTCATGGTTTAGCCCACACAGCCTCCTTAATTTCTTTTTTTGCATTACTGATGTCCCTAACGGCAGTTTGCTGCCTCTTGAATTGCATGCCGCATTGCGCAGGGTTTCCCAGCGAGTTGCGGTCACGTGTCTATTTTATTCACCGTTTCCATACCAACGGTTTCAGTCAGCGATGCACTACTGCTCGCTGCGTTCACCGCCGACACCATTCTGTGAACCTAGGTAACCAAACTTCTTGTGGCTTGATCCACTTCGTTTACTTATCTCCCTTAACTGCACCCACTAAAGTTGGTTTCGTTTTACAGAACGTATACTGGATACTCTCCAGCACCCGATCGTTTTCCTTGTGAAAAATACGTCAGAAATTGCTCTTTACTTTTTCAGCGCGCCTGACTCCATTTTTTAAAGCAAGGTAAATTCCTTTCCTTTTGAGCACATGATAATAATTGAATAGTTGCCACCATGATTTTTGTACTGATCTCTATTTTTTCTATTGTTTTTTACATATTACTCTTTGACTTGAATTCTCCCATTGGGGTATGTAACCATTATTTATTTATGTGCTTTATATTTTGTTGTGTATTTCTTTGTTCATATTGTTTTGCATACATTTATATATGTTTTTGTTAATGTTACTGTTTTCTAACAACACAGACTTGCCCTGATGAAGGAGCTTATACTCCGAAATGCATTGGCATCTTAAGTCGACTTTTATAATGAAATATGTCAGCTGCGCCCTCACTAAGATTTGATTAGTGATTTTTCTTTTGATTCTTTTCATAAAGAAATATATACATTACAAAAGTAAAGTCTTGGAACTTATTTCTTATGAACAATACCAACACCATTTAGAACTGTTTTTTTAAACAAAATTACCCAGATAGGGTACAAACGGAGAGCGGTTGTGTGACTAGGTTTCTTATCTAGTCTATTGCCTCAAAAAAATAAAAAGTGTCATGCATTTGAAGGGCTTTTCTACTTTCCTCATCCAATTCGCTCAAAATCTAATATCCCATCTTCATTTGAGAGATTGCAGATATTTCGAATATTGGAGTTATGTCCCGTTGACTTTGAGGGAGCAGTGTTTTTAGTTTTTTTGCCACCTTAATTTAACTGAGGTTTCCTCTGGGATCTTCTTTTGGTTGCTCTTAGATGCAATCGTTTTTGTCTGTGAGATAAGAAACTTTCCGGGAGCAGTCCCTTTAGTACAATTATTTGGATTTAGATTTGAATATTTAACCTTGTGGTCCATCGACACCCCCTTCTTCCTGTTCAATCAAGTTTGTTAATGCAGAGGGACTATCAGGAATGTCATTTAAAGGCATTTGTGCTGTGTCAATGTGGTGTGTTCCCTCATAGTTAACAAATTGCATTAATATGGTAGAAAGTTGAGAGATCATAATTTCAAGCTTGTCCACTTTTACACATACATCATCGATATTCGATGCAGGTTTGTTGACTTAATTTACGCTATTGCCTTGGTCTGTTTGCATTGAAGTAATCAGAGCTTGAGCATAGGATCTGCTAGATAGTATGAATGGTTTCTCAGAAAGATTTGTCTGCGAGTGTTTTGAGCATACAGAAAATCTGTTAGTCTGTGAGCTCTGAGTTCCTGGCAAGATGCCAGCATGTTCTACAGGGTTGGCCGTATTTGGGACATTAACATACACTTTTCCACACATGAAGTCTTCTATTTTGTTAACTTTTGCAAGCAGTTCTGTTGATGTGCGTTTCAGGTCCCTGATCTCAAGATGAGTTAATTTGTGCCCCTTATCTAACAAATTAAGTATGCGTGTTATTACAGGGTACGACCGCTCAGCATTTTCCATGTCATGCAGCGATGTCGCGGTGCTCGTGAAAGCAATATGAGAGGCTTTGTGAGTGGTTAAAGGAGACTGTTTGGGGTACACTGGACTACAGCAGACTCGAGGTGCCTGCTCTGAGTCAAAATGTACATAGCACTCTTGGGGTTCATTAGAGAGAGTACATTTGCTTAATGGCTCCGGCGGGTGTAAGGCACTGCCTGACTCTCCGTACGGAGTGTCATAAGCCTCCTCCAACTCCATTGGCGGTAGTGGAGGGCCCAAGCGAGAGTCAAGTTTGTTTACCCAACACAGCCAGACGGCCGGGGCCATCATGGATAATTTAGAGATACAGTGGTTTTGTGTTTCCAAAGGAGCTCTGGGGGGGGCAGGCAGGAGAAGTATTCTCGCACATACTAAGGAAGCTGTTTTGAACAGAGCAATCACAGTCATAGATTTCTTTTAGAGGGAAAGAAAGCCCTTCTCGTCTATTGTCACAGGTTGCATGTATCTGCGCATGCATGAATGAAAAGGCCACATCTTGAACAATTGCCTTTTATTCTGCCCAATAATATGTGTACTGCATCATTTTCTGAAGTGTTTGTCAAGGTAGGTGGTGAAAAGGGCATAACTCTGCTGCCATCTGCTGGAAGCATATCTGCAGACTGGGGAGAAGTATTGTGTATTGGGCTGTTTGTTTTATTTACTACCTTGCAAATTTTGTCGCGTCTCAGGCTGCTTGCCATGTTGTCGTTGGCATTCAGACAAAAGTGCCAGGATTTTACACTGCCGCCGGCAAAACAAAAGAAAATGCATTTTTTTCTGATTAATAGGTCAAGGCTTTCCCTGACGTAGGCTGCAGAAAGCAGTGTTCGTGAGGCGTGTAAATGATCGAGTCCCACCAATAAACCAAGGGGGAAGCTTATAGGTTGCCACACAATAATAGTTAGACAGATACGCAGTCGTTGTACTTTGATAGGATTACAGTACATACGATTCACCACTCAGTAGTAAATAGACATTTAGGTAGAAATTACAATTGAAAACATTGCAGTATAAATATACGGGATCGGTGGAGTACTGAAAGGAGTTTACGTGTGCAGCACGCTTACCAGTTACAGAGTGATATCCAATATTCAGTATCAAAACGTGTCGCATTTAGTCCACGGCAGGGAAAGATCAAGTGTCTAGGCCCCCACACTCCCAAACAGCACACTTTGAGTGCACTGCGGGTGAGCGTGCACACACCAGTTTTAGGCTTGCTGGAAGGGGGGGCGGGGCCAGACGATAGGCAGCGACGCTGCAATTCAGAGGAGAGAAGAAAGTCGTAAGGGCAAGTTTTGATGACATCAAAAGTCCCGACCCAAAAGTCCCATCGTGTTGGACCCAGGTCCCAAGATTAATATTTACTTGAGTTGAAGTTCCGAGAAGAGTTTCACCGTGTGTTACTGTGGCAGTGCCTCTTCTTGAGGACGGGACTCCAGCAAAGGCTCAGCAAGGGCTCAGCAGCTCCAGTCTCCTAAGCATAACAGCACACTTCGGGTGCACATTGGGTGCTGTGTTTCTTTTCCTCGTCTAGGGGAATGATGGCCTTGATGCACACTTCAAAGTCTCTAACCCATCTTTTCCAGCGAGGCCCCAGACTGCTGGATTATGTTAAATGTTAAAGGTATTTGTACTGCGCACCGTCACCAACGGAATTGGTCCCCAGGCGCTCTGGCGGATCTGTAAACGATAAGGTGGGATGGGTTAGTAAGGTGAAGAGGGAGTAGGATAGTGAGAGGAGTGGTGTTCTGTTGGCAGCTTCAACTCGGTATACACCGGGTGCTGAGCTTTGGTGCGGGTATTGGATCGGTGTCAGTCCGCGTGTGCTGTTGCTCCGGCTTATGTGTTGTTGCAGTGTTGTGAAGTGTGTGTGGCTTGTGGTGCGAGAGATGGTTATGTGTGTTTTTGAGTGCGATAAGTATGCAGATTTGAGGTTATATTGGTTAGTGGGTTACCTGACCTTTAGCATGCTAACATTCACAGTTTTGTCTAAGTGTGGCACTTGTTGGCCTTCACAATCCTATCTAGAAGCGGCGCAGGCCAATGTTCAGAATTCTATCTAGGTGTGGGCATGCTAACATTCACAATCTTATCTAGATGCGGCTCAGGCTGGTGTTCACAGTTCTAAGTGTGGCACATGCTAACATTCGGTTTCATCTAGGCGCGGGCATGCTATCCTTCAATCAAAATCCTATCTGGATGTGACACAGTCTAATGTTCACAATTCTATCTAAGTGTAGACATGCCAATATTTATAATTCTTTCTAAATGTGGACATGCTAATATTTATAATTCAATCTAAGTGTGGACCTGCTAATATTTACAATTCCATCTAAATGCGACCTAGGCTAATGTTCACAATTCTATTTAAGGGTGGACATGCCAATATTCACAATTCTATCTAGATGCGACGCAGGCTAATGTTCACAATTCTATCTAAGTGTGCACATGCTAATATTTACAAATTCTATCTAAGTGTGGACATGCTAATATTTACAAATTCTATCTAAGTGTGGACATGCTATTATTTACAATTCTAACTAAGTGTGGACATGCCAACATTCACAATTCCATCTAGATGCAACGCAGGCTAATGTTCACAATTCTATCTAAGTGTGGACATGCTAATATTTACAAATTCTATCTGAGTGTGGACATGCTAATATTTACAAATTCTATCTAAGTGTGGACATGCTAATATTTACAATTCTATCTAAGTGTGGACCTGCCAGCATTCACAATTGCATCTAGATGCGACGCGGGCTAATGTTCACAATTCTATCTAAGTGTGGACATGCTAATATTTACAAATTCTATCTAAGTGTGGACATGCTAATATTTACAATTCTATCTAAGTGTGGACATGCCAGCATTCACAATTTCATCTAGATGCGACGCAGGCTAATGTTCACAATTCTATCTAAGTGTGGTCATGCTAATATTTACAAATTCTATCTAAGTGTGGACATGCTAATATTTACAAATTCTATCTAAGTGTGGACATGCTAATATTTACAATTCTAAGTCTGGACATGCCAGCATTCACAATTCCCACTAGATGCGACACAGGCTAATGTTCACAATTCTATCTAAGTGTGGACATGCTAATATTATGGCACTCTAAGTTATTGGGAGGTGAGATAGAGTGGCAGTGGTTTTTTGGAGTAGAGTAATTGCTCTACTCCCCACCCATGCCACACTCACAGTTTTTGTTGGTGTCTGTTAGCGGCTGGCTTCCTTGGCGTCCCCTGCGGACACCTGCAGACACATCTTGGAGCCGCCAATGTCGGAGCCGCCCTTGGCCTTGGGGCCGTTAGCCACAGGGGGCTGCCGGGCAGAGGGCTGCCCTGGAAGGGTAGCTTATGACAGCCAGATGGTCCAATCAGGGGAGGTGGGAGGGTTGGGGAGGGCGGCAGAAGCACACGAACGGGGACTTCGAGGCAGGGGAGGGGGCTGGGAGATGGGCTGCACACGGACGCTGTGCCACACGGAGGCCTTTAAAACAAGTATGTTAGGTCAAAGTGCGTGAGCAGTTGAGTGAAGAGGCTGTCCTGCATTCTAGATGGTAGAGCTGGGGCCGGGGTGAGGGGAATGGCGAGTGTGTCGTCCCCAGACATTTTACTGCAGAGTTAAATGATTATTTGACGGTCTTGAAGGTTGTTTACCCACTGTGTGACAATGTGAGGTTGTCTGACATTCTTTGATCACGATATTTGCCCTGGTGGTGGGAGTACAGATAGCGTGGCGTTGCCGACAGTGCCTGCTCCCTTCTGCGTTGAGAGGCCTTAGTGCCTTTGGGGGCCACGTGTTTGCCAGCTTTAACATGCGCGTGTTTTGGAGTGTTCTAAACACGGCCGCCTTCTTTCATATACGGCCGCTGCCAATTGCTCTCCAGAGCCACGTGGAGCACTGCTGCCTTGGTAAAAGATGCTCCGGAGGGCAGAGCCTGCGCTTGCACGCCCTTGAGATACTGGAGTTCCTGCGCAGGGATTCGCTGTCTTCTTTTTGCCTTGGGCACCTCTGCGCGATGGGGATTCCGGAGCAAGCCGAACGTTCTTGAGCTCTGATGGCATCCATGACCTCCCTTCATCAACTCGCGCCTTTGCGAGGAGGGATGCTGGCACCACGGGTCCTTCGCCCCTTCGTCGCCAAATGTACCGTTCAGGCTGGCCTTGCCTGACGGTCAACCGACATGGCCCCTCACGTGCGTAGCACAAATAAAGAGGCGGACACCAGGAGTCGAACGAAGCACGTCTTTATTCTGTAACTACAAACTGGAAACTGCCATCCCCCGCCGCCCCCCACCCTTTTCCGTTGCTCCCACTCCCTCTCCACGTGACATGGGAGGTTCGAACTTAAAGTAACAACATCACAGTTGTGCTTATACAAGTTGTGCTGCACACTCGTTCAGTGAAAAAGGTCAATGCCCTCTCATGTTTGTAGATGACATACCACTGAAATAGGGGTGGTATTCACATGCACAATCACCGACATGCCTCACATTTCGTTAAATATATACCTCATGATGAGCAAGCTTGCTCGCCGAAGTATGCAACATGTAAAAATATGATACTAATGTAACACGGTGTTTCTTTAGTACAACTGATCGTTTGTAACATATTTAAAATCACCAAAGAGGTTCCTTTTCAAGATATATTTGTTCTGCAATTGTGCACGTTTAAGTCGAGTCAGTGTGTGAGTGAAAGAGCGAGTGGGTGGAGTAAAAGAGCGAGTGTGATTAAGTAAATGTGTGAAGGAGGGAGAGTAACTAAGTAAGATCTTTTAGAAAGTGAACACAGCGCAGTACCCTCATCCGATCATTCAAATTGCATTTTTGATATTAAATAATACTTGCGAATTAAAACACATAGTTAACACAATTTTAGAGATGTAAACATAGCTTGGTTTTAATGGAAAATAAGAACTATTAAAGAAATAAACAGCACTGCAACTCAATATACAAAACGAGCGTGTCTGTGTAAAGCAAATGTACAATGACACAAAAAATAAACAGCAATATTATATATTTGTTGAATATTTCATATTTTCCATTCAAACTAAATTGCTGTTTAACAGCACTATATTTTGGTTTCCTAGATGTTTCATTTTGGAAGTATTTGTAACATCAAATGTGCAATTGGATGTGTGTTCTGGAGGGTGCTGCACTGTGGGCTGTGTGGGGGCTTGCAGGCCTGCACAATGGGCCACTGTAATGTGCCTACCCTATAGCCAAATGTTTCCAGTCCTCCCCTGATTCTGGCACCTGAGGTACTGTATTTGATGTGCGCTAAAAAGACAGATATTGGCAAACATCCATCCTTTACACAGGACAACTTAAGATGCAACTGGAAAGTGTGCCGTGAGAAATGCACAGATTTGCAAACTGCAACTCGAAAACCTGGTCTCACAGCTAGCAATCACAACTAGCAATCCCTGATTGACCAATCTATGTGATCATGGGCAAATCAGTCTACCTATATGGAACTTTTTTTTCTTTGGATGCCAAAATTGGGTTTACCAAGAAGTAATTCTGTGAGTTGTGAACTAAACAAATTGCCTCACTCATGCATTGTAAAATATATCTCTATAGACCTGCAGCGAGAGCCGTACCGGGCGTTATGGGTGCTAAAGACTGAGTTAATGAGGAATGAGGGACCATAACACCCGGTACGGCCCGAGCTGCAGGTCTATAAAGCTATTAGAACACCCTCAGTGGGCCAGTGTTCTAATTAAGCACATTTCAGGTGTTTTTTTTTTTAACACTACAAAAAACGTAAACATTCAAGCACTGCACATTCACAGAGCAGCACAACATTTCCAACGTGCATCGGCACACACATACACTTAGCATGCACATAATCAACTTACATTTTCAAGTTTTTCTTCTCCATTACTCATTCCCCTATAACGATGCACCGAGGTCATCAGGGCAAGGTTGCACGTTCCTTTATTGCGGCGAAATATGCTAGAGGGCACGTTCCACATTACTAAAGCATTCAGCTTCTCCTTTTTGCCAACTTCAAACGGTTTCCCTGATAACAGACAACACGGACACTTTACAGCCTTCAATTGGCGGTGGCAGCTGCAGCGACGAGATCACAGGTCAGCACCTGCATTTAAAATTGCAGGCTGTAACCAATCTGCGAGCTATACCAGTTCAAATAGCCCGCAGATTGACCAATCACAAACGTCAAACACCCTCTAGGGTGTTCTAATAGCAGTTTGCTCCATATATAATAATATTTATCATTTATATTGTGGCACCATCACTTGTGAGCCATGGTACCCTCTAGCAGAGCATTGAAATAAATTGATTATCTCTGGCTAGGGGAGCTCAGGGGGGTTGCCTGGGCCTTGATTGTATATGGAGTCAGCCAGTTAAATTGTGTTCTTAGGAACTGCCCCATCAGCCTAAGGACACTGCCCATTGAGCGGGGTGGAGAAGAAACTCATTTTAGTCATGGTAGCTGATTGCCTAAACACCACAGCATGAAATGACACTTCTCATTACATCACCCGGGTAAAAGGTTGTGGCATGATTTTGACTCAACCCAACCTTAAATGTAAAAGTTGGCACCCCCACAGTCCCATGAATTATGTTCTCTGTTTGGAGAATTTGTACAAAAGGTATTAATAAGCGGGTCCTTGATTTTACCAAACAACTCTGATGAAGGGGAAGGTCCTTGGTATCTACATAAACAGAGCACTTAATAACGAGTACATCGCATTCTCTTAACTCAGAGCAGCAAGGACATTGAGATATTTGATAAAAGCACACACGGGTTTGTATTTTAATTCACCGTGGGTACACAGGGCCTAGGGCCGGGGGTCTTTTAGATACTATTCCCCATAAACTCCCTCCTCCGCTGGGCGACGACTCCTTCCGTGCTTGTGTTCCTCTCAGTCTGGGAAGCAAGCAAGGCGGAGGTGCAGGAGATACTACTAACAGGGGAACTGGGAGCCCGGCCTTCAGATCTGCGTGAACGGCTGAGAGACATGCCTCTTTTCCCAAACTAGTTCAAGGTAAATTTCAGATAAAACCCGGATTGCGTGTTGTTTACCAAAGAATTTACTATTGACTTAAAAGCCTGTTGTCTTTGAATTCTTTCTCATGACTCCTAGAACTACAATGATAAAAGCAACGCTGCAGATGATGTCACGTGATCTCGTTCAAAGCTCCATCATCTGTATTGGGTTAGTTTTCGGAACAAAGGCCTCCCTGCCTTCCCTTTTTGTACAGACCGAAGCAGCAGATCTCAGTCGTCTTTTCCCCTCAAGTACGTCGAGTTTATGGGGGCGTGGCCTGGACAGCCATGGAATAGGCTCTGAGCCCCGTGTGCTCCGTGATCCGACATCCTGATCCGAACAACAAATGCATGTATTTCACCTGAATCTGGAAGCAAAACACACAAGCGTGTGGGAAGGTGCCGGGAAGAACGTGAGCGGATGAGCGGCTCGCGGGAGACTGGAGAACAGCCGAACGGACACATAGTACCCTGGGGAGAGGCTGCGGACGAAAACACCAAAATGGCGGCGCTCCCAGAGAACAAAGGGATCTAGCAGGACGCGGCAGCGAAACAAAACTGACGATCCTCTGATGCAGTCACTGTATCGGGCCCGGCAGCTGACATGGCTGAGACATGCGAGTGTGTAACACACTATTACCAGAACATACCCCGGTCTGGCACAACCTACATGTGACTAGGCCATTGCAAAGGAGGTGAGCAGCTGCTGAGTTCTGTGCTTGAACATTTTGCCGCGCTCCACAGCACAACGCAACCCGCTGCAACTAGCACCCTGGCATTTGAGGGACCAGAGCACGACACATCAGCATCGCAGTGAGGGGACCAGATACGATTGAGAATCGCGAGATGTCTGTGAAAGGACTGAGAGCCAAATCCAAACAATCCACAATGGAGGTCTTTGCGAAAACGCAGCGAACCCCCACGGGAGCGGCGCAAAGCACGGGCGCGGCCTCCGCTGATGGTGCCGCAGAAGGAGATAACCATCAGTTCCTGGCGGCCGTAACGGATTTGAGCACCAAATGGGGCACAGCGATGGCAGACTTGCGGACGGCCCTGGAAAATAAAATTGGCGCTGTGGGAATCGAAGTTACCCTGCTGAGTCAAGATGTCCGTGCGTTGGCGGAGAGAACAAGTGGCCTGGAAATCACAGTGAAAGTCAACACGGAGGTCAGCACGAGCAATGCAAAGGAGGTCCATGTGCTAAAACAGCAGGTGGCCAACCTTGAAAATCGAGTGGAGGAGGCGCAAGGAAGATCGAGGAGGAACAACATACATGTGGCCGGCCTGCCCGAGGGGGAGGAAGGCCCGGACCCCACAGACTATGTAGAAAACATGATCCTCCAGGGGATAGGAGCAGAAAACTCTCACAGGGGTTTACTGTTGAGCGCGCCCATCGGGCCTTGATGAGGAGGCCACGACCTGGAGCTCCGCCGAGGCCAATAATCGTAAGGATCCTGAATTACAAAGACAGGGAGAAGATCCTGGAATATTTCCGTAAGGGCGGGACAATTGAGAGAGCATCCACCAATAGCACGGCGTACCCAGATTATACGATGCTGGTGCAGAGGCAAAGATATAGTTACATGGCCGTCAAGAGGAGGCTATGTGCTGCGGGCATCAAATATATGCTTCTGTACCCGGCGAGGCTAAAGGTGCTGTGGCTGGACCTGCAGGGCTGCCCGGAACAGGAGGCTGACTGAGATCGCCTCGAGCGTGATAAGTGAGGAGTCGGTGCCATGGACATTAAGGGGATAAGTGGGAAGGTGGACTTGTTTCGGGAACACGGGGGGTTTAAGTGAATTTGTAGCCCTTGGACCTTGTGCTCTGGCTGGACTGGAATATAGAGTATCAACTGCATGCTGGAACTGAATAGCATTAACATCATGCGTGATAGTATGGGTAGTAGGAGCAATGGGACGGTAGCAACCTACCCCCGAGATTTGGTAGTTAAGTAGCCATTAGGGCGACTTTACCCTGCTGAGCCCCGAGTATAGACTTACTGGGCAGGGCTAGATGTGGGGGTGCCTGAGATCCAGGGATGGAGCTGGGCAATGGTTGGGATGGGTGTTGTTGGGTCTGGGTGAGGAGGTGGGTGGGGGGGAGGAGAGGAAGGTTGTGGTGTATATAGTTTTGGGGAGTTTTAGTTTGAGTTTGTGTGTGAGCCTACAGGGAAATGACGAACAAATCAATGGCATCGGGTAATCTCAGAATTGTGACCTGGAATGTGCGGGGCCTTAATAGCTATCTGAAACGTAACAAGGTGATGATGTACCTAAAGAGGATGCGGATTGACATAGCTCTGCTACAAGAAACCCACCTCAACAAAGAGAAGTTGGAGGTGATCAGGAGGAAATGGAGGGGTACGATCATGGGGGACACATATTCGGCATATGCAAGAGGGGTGATTACATGGGTGGCACCGCAAGTACCATTTCAGCTGCTTAGTTCGACAATAGACCCGGAAGGCAGAATGGTGGGGGTGGCGGGACTCCTGGAGAACAGTGAAGTGAATGTCATAAATTTGTATGCCCCTAACCATGATACAGCGGTATATATTAGGTCTTTATATGGTTAAATCAGCCCCCTGGCGGGTGGCGCGATGGTGTGGGGAGGGGACTTTAATTGCACTCTGAACCCCAGGATAGATAGGTCAGATGACAAGTTAGAAAAGCCGGCGCCAGCAGCTAGGGCACTGAGGACACTGTTGATGGACCTCGGCCTAGAGGATGTGTGGAGAAGACTACACCCAATGGATAGGCAATACTCGCACTATGCAGCGCCACACGACCTGCACACAAGGCTAGATTACGTGTTTGCATCTGCCGAGATAGTGGGAGAAATGGTGGGGGCGGAATACAAAGCCTGGGTACTCTCCGACCATTCGCCTTTGGTCATAGAGTGGCGACATCAACCCCCCAGGGCACGGATCCCAACGTGGAGGCTCAGGTCTGAGGCTCTACAGGATGCGGGCTTCCGAGAGGATTTGAGGGAGGCCATCGAGGAGTACTTTGAAATTAATACGGGCAGTGTACGTTCGGTGGGAACAGTATGGGAGGCATTCAAGGTGGTGGTGCGGGGAGTAGCAATATCTAAATCCAAAGGGCTCCAAGGGGGTATTGAGCGGGAACTGCAAGAGACAGAAAGAGAGCTAGAGGACCTGATACGAAATGCGGGGACCACCCGTGCGAACAGGGCTAAAATAAAGGACTTACGGCTAGCTTGTATTGAACTCTGGGACAGATTATGCAAACTGAACTATAAGAAATACACAGAGAGGCTGCATGCTGGGGGGGATAAGCCGGGTAGGTTATTGGCTTGGTTGTACAAGAATGAGACCCCCCGCTCGGTGATCAGAAAGATCAGGGTCGCGGAGGGTCAAATCCATAATACCCAGGAAAGGGTAAATGAGGTGTTCCTCAAGTATTACAGATGATTATACGAGGACACAGGAGAGGACATGAGCCAAGATATATTAGATACGATAGAGGACATTGCGCTGCCACTTTGGATGACCTAGAGCGAGCGGACCTGGACGCCCCCATCACCGTGGACGAACTGGAGGCGGTGATCCAACACCTGCCCACATGTAAAGCGCCTGGGGCGGATGGGTTACCCAGCGAGTTCTATAAAACGTACAAGCAGGAGCTACTCCAGCCGCTGCTGGCCATAAGGCTGTACCACCTGAGTTCAGGGTAGCATAGACAGAGCAGCCAGGCTTATTTTAGGAGGGAGAGAGGGCAGTAGGCACAGTACAAGTGAAATTGTAATACAAATGATCCAAAGAAACACAGAAACACTATGGGCCTCATTACACGGACGGCGGTAACCATGGCGCTATTAGCGCCATGGTTGCCGCCGGTATTTTACCGATTCCGCCTTGGTGAATGGGGAATTACCGCCCCATTCCAAGGTTGGCGGGCGGTAATTCCCCATTCACTAAGGCCCTTCCGCATTCCCATTTGAGCCCCCATAGGGTTCAATGGGAATGGGAAGGAGCAAATAACGGTACTGCTATTAGCAGTACCGTTATTTGCCCTAAAGTCCCTCAGCGGGTCCCTTCCTTAACGTGTGGTCTGGCCACACGTTAAGGACGGGACCCGCTGAGGGACCTCGTAGTATGGCGCTAAGGGAACCCCAGATTGAGGAAAGCAATAACTCTGGTAACTTGTTTTGGATGGCACACAGCTAACACAAGGTAAGTACAACCCACATACTTTTACTTCACAATGAAAGGGAAAGTAAAACCCAATGTCACTTTACTGAATAGTTATTCTAGGTAGGCAACAACCTAATGTAGACTTATTAAGGACAGGCTAGCAGCAAGTCAGGGGAAGCAAGACCCAGTTGGGAGACACTCATACAGTTATCCTAACAGGACTAACCTGGTGATACCAACAGTTGGCGGATACTCATACAATTACCCTAGAGGATTAATCTTGCAAAACCAACACATTACTTTTGTAAAGAGGCATAATCTAATCACAGGAGAGTAAAATACCTTCACATCTACTTTCTATTAGACTGGCAAAACAGTGGCTAAGGAAGAAAAGATGTTAACCATACTTTTAAGAATAGTGCATCGCACATTCAAGATCAGTAAGAACTTTTGTAACTGTTCACTCTTAGAATTACAGTTACCAACCAACTCTTTACACGTAAGTAAAACACTTGATTTCTTTTCTAGGCAGAAGTCCCAATCCCTTCAAAGTATTTCCCTTATTCTTGGAGCATGAGTGTTCTCAGTGGCAGAAGGGGGGGTCACTAGGACTAGTGACCAACAGGCAGTGTTAGAATAAGTTCTTTAGTAGCAAAAGTCAGAGTTCCTTAGGAAAACTGGGCAAACAGGAGAGTACTTTACTTTTAGGGTTAGAAGAGGGTCCAGGAGCTTCACAGAAGACACCCTAGCAGGATTCTAGCAGTGGGACTGGGTGCACTGGACGGGGGAACCTCCCAATCACAGAAAACACCACCGGACTACACAGAAATCCCAAAAGGCTTAAGGTAAGCACATACCCAAGCCAACACAGTACCTCAGCAATGAAGAAGAGATTGCAGTAGGAGAACTTCAGGGTCTGCAGCCAAATACCCGGTCAGTGGATTCCTTGTCCTGGAGACTGAACACAAGACCACAGAAGGGACTTTGCAGCAGGGATCGATGAAGAAGGCTCTAGGCAACATTTCCCTTGCGGCTGAATGCGGTTGCCTTTTCAAGTAGCAGAGAAGACAGCATATCACGATTGAATTCTCGTTGTTACAAAGGTCCAGCACTCTTGAGAGGGGACTTTTCGGACTCGATTCATGTCTCTGGAGATACACCAAGATGCCCAATAATTTTCAGCGAGATTCGGAATTCGGAAGACCGTGCACCGCACAGTGGCTGGAGGTTCCAGGGTATTGGGGTATTGCAAGAACGCAGCAACCCGTGGGATGGCTCAAAATGCAGGTCTTCTTGAGTCTAGTGGGTCTCACCAGGCTCTGGGTTCGGGTCGTCGTTTTCGGAGACCCCCAGGTCGATTGGAAGGATGGGCTGCAGCAGGCTCTAGTTACACAGCAGGCTCTCCAGTCACTGGAAATCATCTCCGCCGCTTTTCCTTCGTCATCCTCTTCTGTTTTCTGTTCCAGTGGTCGACATGACTTCAGCTTCCAGGTTTCCAGTATTTATCAGGAACTACAGCACAACCTCTGCATTCTCTCCCCGCATTTTACAAGAAAAGGGTGTCTGGTTGTCCAATCAGGACAGCCGCCCCCCACTGGGATTTGTCCCAGTTGAAGCAAGGCGTAAGACAAAGGATGGGGAAGTTTTGGACTCCTCCCTCACTTCCTGTGCTTACAGACTGACTGGAGCCTGGGCGGGGTGTCCTGGTGACTCCCGCTGAAGACAAAAATCTCACAAAGGAATTTCCCACCCCGGATGTCAGGGGAAGGAACAAGAAACGACAAGAAACACTAAAATGGCAGAAAAAGAAGACAGGGGCCATTTTGGTAAAATGAGCACCCTTAGGTGCCTTTACTGCAGCTGTGATCACAGCCATTGGTAAAGTGCACCAAATTAGTAAAAGGTATCGCTGCCACCAGCCATTAAAGGTAAGCTTGTCACTGTAACAGAACTGTTACAGTTTGAATGTGAAAGGTGATACATTGCATCTCCCCAGCACTCCACTTAAGGTGGGGTGTGCTGGTTTCACCTAACAAAATGTTGGTGGATCCAAAGATCCTTTCTACCCTTGGCAACTGTAGTTCACTCAAGGTTAGCACAAGAAAGTTAAATGGGGAGCCCCTAGGGCAACCCAGCAACAACAGGCACTTATTGCCAATAAGTTGTTAAACATGATAACTTTTAAAAGACACTATGGGGAGTCTTAAAAATGACACCCATAAAAAGAGTTAAAGATTAGGTGAGTGTGGAAAAAGGTTCCCACTCACTGAGGTATTAATGAAAAATATCCCACTAGAAAAGCAAAAAGTTCTGGGGTTGAACCAGGAAAGGAATATTTACCAGCTCTGTGGAAATCTTACCTAACAGCCATTAATACGTTTTGGAATAGTCAGTTTCCACCCATCAGCTTTTACAATATAATTCTCTTTCAATGCATCTTCTTCTTGTAGTGCACTCCAGATTTCACCAGTAGCTGCTTTTACTCCTCTACCTTTCTTTTAAAGCCTCAATTAGTCCCACCTGCATCACAATAGGTTTTCAATATTTCGTCAAATGTTTTCTGTCTCTTAATATGGTTTCTTGGCTGCAGGTAGGAAAAAGGCAAGTTGAAACTTCATAATGTGACTGCCAATACAACAAACATTTTGCTTGACTGTACACTGGGGTAAGTTACTCCCCTTAAGCACGATCCTATCCATGCCCTTGAATTTGTGTTTATGCATGCTCTCCTTGATGCTTTCCCTCCCTCCCCATGCAACTACCCACAACTCAGTTTAGCTATGAACATACTCTGACCTGGACTACAGTCCCTGAGGAGGGCGTTCAACCCATAGCGTTTTGCCAATAACAAGAGAAATTAGTAGACCATTATACTTTAGAGAGTTACTCTAGAAACAGTGGTGGGCATTGTGCAGCATTCACCTGTATGTGTGAAAAAAGGGAATTCCTACGCGTGGGGACATCAGGTGTGGACTCCTCCCCCAAACAGCAAATAGATTAACAAAAAAAAAAATACATTGCTTACCTGAAATCCTTTTCTTCACGCATTTCTCTTCTACTTTCATCAAGACCCTCTATCATCCATTTACAATTAACTTCACCGGGAATTGCGATAGGCTCAAATTCCTCATCCTTTCAAATACAGAGAATTGTCGGAATCAAAGAAAAGCACATTAAAACCATCAATTTATTGTGGGCTTGCTATGGGTGTTCCTGGCGGATGTGCCCTGTTTTGTGAGTGAAGCGTGGTAACTTCCTCCAAGACTTCACCCATTGTGGCTTTAGCTAGTTGCATCTGCTTGCTAATAAAATTAGAGGTGGGTGTTCTGGAGAGGCAATACATTTTTAACTGCAGAGCTCTTGTACCTAAAATGCTGCAGTCATTTTGTGTGTATCCTTTAAAAGACAAGGACCTGTTTCAGTTTCTTAAATGTAACTATCAACCATAGAGAGTCACAGTTTGCAGACAGCAAAATGTACAGGAAATGATCGGCACCAGAAATAGGAGGGTATGCAGGGACAGAACCCATGACCAAAGCGATCTTTACTGGGGGGAACAAAAAGTAAATATTACACCTTAGCAGGAAGGCCTTTGCTAATATGAGCCAGGCACTAACCTCCAAAGGGTCAGAAGTCTCCCCCCACCCGCATAAGCATCACTACTGTGCCATAAATTATGCATTACAGCTGAACTAGTGCTGCGCTCTTAGCAGTGGAAAACTCCTGCAAAATAAACAAGCAATGGGTACATTTTGCAGATGCATGGTTTCTCACACATGCGCCACAGCCTGATACATGTAGATAACGTATTACTTAGAGGGTCGGGTGCACCTATCTGAGGAAGGCATGGACCTATTTGTGTGGAACATTGGGGGGGCACTGGAGCAGCAACAGCATTAAAGCCAAAGGGGGCAGCCGGTAGGAGCATTTATCCCCTACTTGGCAACGGTTTGAAAGCGATCAGCCTGATCAGTAGAACAGTCATTGTGTGGAATTTGGAAGCAGTCGCCCCACCAATGAAAAGGGGGCCTCTGTATGCTGAACAGCTAGGGTGCCTTAAGGCAGTGGCCTTCCAACTGGGGGGGGGGCTGAAGGATGCCCCGTGGTGGGGGGCTTGAAGGATTATGGTGACTGTTTACAATAGAAAATATAAGCATTTGTGGTGGGGGGGGCAGAAATTATATTTTACTCAAGGGGAGCTCAGCATAAAAAGGCTTGAAGACCAATTCCTTAAGGGAATAAAGTGACCTCCCACTTTCAAATAGCAAAGCAATTAACAGCACTCCTTTCACACCTAGGTCAGAAAACACTTGCTACCGCGCCAGTCCTCCGATACACAATGCTACTGAAAAATCAGGAAAGGCAAGAACATAGCTCCAAGCAACAACATCTAACGAGGATTAACTGGTCCCATCGTTAAAGGTGAAAAAAAAAATCATAGAAAGCATTCACCCCAGATCAAAACGATATTTTCAAAATTAATGACAGGGATCACTAGCCCTAGCAAGCATTCAATAAGTTTACAGGCAAACTATCTTCAATTAACTGCTGATGTCAATTGGGTGGAAAAAACAAACTGCATTGAAGGGGCAATAAAATCCCTCTGGGAACCGCCCCTATATAGAGAATGTGATGAGTGTAACTAGAACATGCAGTAATCCCGAGTCCCTGAAACTTACATTTGTATATATTAAATCATGTAGCAATTTCCAAAATTGTTGAACAAACTAAACGTAGATGGAGTAGAGCACGAGTCATGGGGGGAATTAGAACACTGTCCCTCGCGCATAAAGGCTGGCACAACTAGCCCTACTGTGAACCGAAAGGGCAAGGGAAAACAGGAGTATTCAAGCCCTTAAAATAAATGCGTAAAAAGCTCTGCCTCACGGGTATAGCATCCATACCTTCCAGCAGTGAAAATATTATATTCAAAAGGATTACAATATAAAATGACAGTCTTTTAATGCCAGACAGTTTGCTTTGTAGCACCGCAAACCACACACTGCAGCTTAACTTGTCGAGCAACTGTGATCCATGTGAACACAAAGTCCAAATAAGAGACATATTTCTGTGTTTTTGCATTTCTTTTGTCTGTTTCCACTTCTCCTTCTGCTTTTCGTTTGAGATTCCTACCATCTTTGGGTACTAGGAAACAAGCCAGTTGTATGTTATATTCCTGCATTTTAAAGCCCGAACACAAAAGAGACAGATTTTTTTCGGCCGTTTTTGTATTGGCTTTAAAATGCGGAAATATCACATACTGCCCCCACTCCTTCCCCACCCGCTTAATCAGGGAGGGGTTAACCCCCGAACCCCCAATTTCACCACCCACCACCCCATCAACACACGCACCCTACCCACATACACTCACACACAAACACACAGCCCAAAACTCACCTCTTCCTCCTGCAACGACTCTGCTGGGGCTTACAGCACCCGTCAGCCCCTGCGCGCACTTGTGTGCTGCAGGGTTTTGACAAGCTTGATAGTTAGATTTAGAAAGACGGCTCTCTGCGGTCATGGAGCGGTTTTTCTAAAACGACCCCCCAGCCCCCAATCGGTACAGTTAAAAAGATCTTTTCACTTAGTACCAACGATCCATCTAAAAAAGGACCCTGAATCTGTGAAAACATTGCAAACCCCCACTTTAAGTCACATTGCTTTCAAGTTTTCAAAAATTAAAAATGCTTCAAAACACCACATGCAAAGATTTAAAATGAACCACGTGAAAAGGCTGGGGAAAATAATATATATATATTTTTAAAGTCCCCAAAAGAAACCATGTGAACAGCTTGGGGGAAATTAACTCAGCAAAAAAAAACAAAAAAAAAAACACCCCATTGATACAAGTCACAGAAGACAATCTGTTCAGATCGTGAGGTGCTAGCTCTAATTTTTTCTGAAGGGTGGTCCTGGACTAGACCACAGATTGGTGACGAAAACCACACCTGGATGCACATTGCACAGGGCCGATATAAACCTTCAGCACTTCTACTGAACCAATGGAACATAGGGAAAAGAAATCCTTACCTGCCTGCGTGACTGGGTCAATTGCTTCACTGGACAGGTGGGTGGGTTGACACACCGACGCTCGGAGCGATGCTGCTGCAATGAAAACAAAACAGTTAGCCATGGATACATGGGTCTACCTGAGACTTCAAAATTAAGATTAGATGAGCAGGGGTTAAAACCAGCTCTTGGGTGTTAGGCATCAGCTAGTAAGCAGGCCATAATACTGGGAAACCAGGAGAGAGTACACAGTGCACTGTAAATCCAACTCCCACATGAGACGTGAACTTTCAGTACTGGCCCAAACTGGATATGAGAAAGGAACAGCCTCAAAAATAGTTTTGAAATCCCTGACTGTTACTCCTAACTATACCTTTAAAATTGTCCCAACATCACCCATGGCAAAATGCAGTAGTTTTAAAAAAAGGCACCCTTACTGTCGGCAAATCCTACTACAGATGTCAGGATTTTTTATGCTGCCATTGCTGCTGGGGACTTTGCTGTCCAAGATGGGATGAGAGAGCCAAATTTGTGTTCCTGCAATTGAAAAAGTACAATAAAACAAAATATAGACGTACCAGATTGACCATACCAATATTTGCGCACTACACTCTGCCAGTCGGCACACATCCTCCCCTGCACACAAAAGGGACCTACGGTGCAGGGTCCTACTGGGAAATCTCCAAAGTTCCCTATAGGCCAGTCCACCCCAGCTGACAGAGAGAACAGAGCAGTCCTCGCACTCAGTCACAGAAACAAAAAATAATAGAGCGAGAGAAAGAGCATCAGCGTGTTATATTTTACCCTTTCTATTCCATGCCTAGAATAGTTAGAAAGTCCAGCCTGCTGGAATTCCAATCATTCATCTGCATATCTTACATAGAATTGACACGGTAGTTCTTAACTCACCGAGCTAACTTTCGGAAACAACGAGTAATAACCATGCAGCTTTTACTGCAGTTCAGTGACAGCGCTGACATAGCAGCAGACTGCCGCGGCTGCCATGCCAGACACGAGGGCCCCTGGCTTCTCTGCAACATATGGTGCCCCAAGCAGAAGATGGTCTGGCACCCACAGCAGGACAATATACATGAATTCCACTTTAAATCACTTCTATGGCAGCGGTGCACCCAAGTACTGTTGGTAGTGCAGTGATTTTAGTACATCAAGGGATGCATAGGCTTGCTCTATAG
Source organism: Ambystoma mexicanum (assembly GCF_040938575.1). NCBI lineage: Eukaryota > Metazoa > Chordata > Amphibia > Caudata > Ambystomatidae > Ambystoma > Ambystoma mexicanum. Next base: position 1,422,314,524 of record NC_090923.1, read on the forward strand.
TAGATGGCTACCAGGGTAGCTCAGCAGGTTGACAGACCATTGCTGAGACGTTATATATGGAAAATATAATTATGTGTTTTGATATATTGTTGTTTCTTTTCATGTGTTTAAGGTTGAATTTAACCAAAACAATAAAAACAAGAAATATATGTAAAACCTGTTAATCAATGACTTTTTGCAATTACTTATAAAAAAGGAAGCACTATAAAAATGTGTTTGGCCAAGTGATGTCTTGAAAAGGGTATTTCTCCCCAGGGACCAGCCCTTATTAGCATAAATTACCCTATTTCACCCACTTACAGGTCCGATTGTGCCAAACAATGAACTCATCACTAGAGAAATCACACCTTCAGCATACATTTAGCATTTATTAGACATATAGCATAATATAACAAAACAGTAAATATGCCAGCAATTTGGGAAATGAATGATTTCAAGTTAGAGACATCACACATAATTAGAGAAACACAGTCTTACGTCCCTTGGATGTTATCATTAGCACTGGAGATCCAGGCCATCTCCAACTAACTGCTTGGTCAGCCAGCTCTGTAGACGACAGCGCCACAAGGAGCCGCCCAAGGTATCCTGCTCCAGGCACTTGCTATAATCGAGTCTGCGGATGAATCTCTCACTGAGTCATGAGTGCATGTGCATTTTGTAATCTCGTGCTGTCAGTCAACGTGACGCACTATTCCAGAACTTTCTCAGTGCAAAAACATTTCCACCGATGGAAAAACCCAACTTGCTAACTCTCCAAGATGCTCCTTCCCCCAAAGCCCATCTGCAACTTCAGGATTGTTTGTTATTAGTTTGTGCGAGGCCATACCATTCCTTCTCATGCAAAAGAGGCTTTGTTTGCCAAGCATGGCAGAGCCACTGCAGCGAATAGAGAGGAGCTGAAATAATATGTATCGCAATTAACACCTACTGAGCAAGCTTTACCGGCCTGTGCTTCACCAGCTAGTGTCATAGTGCCTTGACTACAAAGGCTGGGCATCCAAGCGCTATAATGCTTTAAGCACTCAAATACAGGTCTCTATTAGCTACTATACTTGGGCCTCTGCCCTACCTTTCTATGCACAATGCAACCTTGCTTTCCTCAATGTAGCTCCTTATATTATGTTAATGTAGGCACTACTATCACAACACATTAGTAAATTCATCTATAAAGATCTGTTTCAGCATTTAGCACATACTTTGAATAAACTATTAGTCGTAGATTTTAATGCAGCCCTCTAATGGACCTAATATGTGATATGGTTAGCTCAGCAGGCTTTTGCACTTTCTATTCCACTACAGGGTATTTCTGCCTCTGGAGTGAAAACCAAAAGTTGGCACCCACAAACCCAGTTTAATTTCCCAATAACTGCTGTCAGCACAACGGAAGCATTTATTTATGATTAACCAGTTTGATAAACATAACATCGTTATAAGTATAATCTGTGATAAAACACAAAGCAAGGGACACACAAATTACCGAGTATTGGTGTGGTTCTCAGAACAGCAAACAAAAAAAATAATCTCAAAGAAAACTAGTGAACGCAAGTTTCAGCAACGTTTTTGAGTTTAGAAATTACTTTTTTCCTTCGAACGTGTAAAATGCACATTTGAACAACAATAATGTGTCCAGCATGTAAAATGCCTGCTTTAAACAGGGATCTCCCCACCCCTCCTCCCCGCCACAGTGATGTTCATGGCCCATTGATTTCTGTGGTGTCCCTTTAAGGACAGAAGAAAACAAACGGGATGAGCAAATAGAGCCAGGAAATGCACGAGTGACGGCTGGGGAAAGGAGCACTATGCAGATTAGGTCACCGAGCCTCCAGTGTCCTTCTGCGAAGCTGGGGGGCTTGGTAAAGCCTGGTCATGGCTGAGGCAGGCCAGGTCCCGAGATCCGGCCAGACATCTGATGCCAGATCTCGGACCCAGCCAGAGCCGTCCCATGGACCAGAGGGGTGACAAGGCAGAGGGGCAGTGTTGTATGACATCCGGTTCCCCCACGGCAGATTGCTGGATCCCAGCAATCTGCCATGGGGGTGCCGGATATCATACAACACTGGCTAGGCATGCTTCTGTCCAAGGTGGGGGCACCAGCATTGCAGTGATCCGGCCCCCGCTGCTCGCCTCCTCTCCCCAGGCGTTTGCCTTTATGGGTCCAAAGGGGGAGAGGGAAGCAGAGGGACCGGCAAAGGCCCAAAACGCTTGCTCCCCGGCACCCCCTCCAAATGTGGTGTGCTGAGCCGAGAAGCAGCATGCCTTACCAGGCAAGAAGACACTGGCGGCACCAGCAGGAGGCAACACCATAGCGTGGACGCGCCATCCAAATGCAGGAAAGCGCATGTCCAGGCTGCTTTTATTTCCTGTTTCGTGCCCATGTCGCACTGACTGGGCATGGGGGGGCCAGTGGCTAGCCATGCACAGTTAAATGAGGCAAACAAAAAGTATATTCTCTTTTCTCACCGTCCTGGATCACACGCCCCACAGATTGAAGACCTCTGCTACAGTATGGCTATTTTTAAGGCGAAATACTCAATTGTAATTTTACTGGTAAGTCTACATATGAGTCTGCATTTTCACTGTATACTAGCAAAGTATACATGAACCTGCAGGCCCCTAGTGAGTAAGACAACGCAGGGAAATTAAGTAACTCTGTCCTATACAGACAGACAGCGGAAGAAATGCCGGGGGGCGGGGACGGGGGCCGGGGCGGGGTTGATTCGGGTGGAAATCAAGAAAGACATCTTGTGGTACAAACAGACTCTGGCCAGTATAGCTCAAAGCACTGCCTGGCAGCACTGAGCTGTAAAGTTAGGCACATACCCTGCAATGTTCATATCAAAACCCCTCACCTCATAAAGGCAGTAAAGTTTGTTTATTTTATTTATAATGCGCGCCAGATCCGGGGGCATCAGGGCGCAGAGGTACAAGAAGGCTTTTAGCTTTGGTTACAATTACAATAAAAGAAACATGTCAGTATATACAATTACAAGTACAAGAAGAGTAAGATCGCAGATACAAAAAAAAGATAAAGTTGCATAGAGTAAAAGAGATGGAGATGAACAGGCAAGATTATAGTTATATACAATACACATGTGTACAGGATATGTACAATATATATATACAAAGTGGTTAGTGCCTCGCACACAAGGCAGGTGGTTAGGGGTTTTTCTGGGTGAGGTTACAGTACCAGCTGGTATGCAGACATTACTGGTCGGTGTCTTTGAACCATTTGACAAGGTTCTGTGTAAAGTTGATGTACGTTTTGTCAGCTCGTAAGGGATAGGGTAAGGAGTTCCAAAGTAGCGCTGCCTTACCTGAGAAACTGCTGCCCCTGACTTTAGGAAGTTTGAATCTTGGCACGGATAGGCAATTGGTATTGGCTGTTCTCAAGGGCCTACACAAGGATTTTCTGTTGATTCTCTCTGTAAGGTAGCGAGGCGCCGCGTTATTTAAGCATTTGTGTGTGAGAGAGGCCGTTTTCAACTGGATTTCATCACTGGTTGATAGCCAATTGTATTGTTTGCTCAACACTGAGATGTGTTCTTTTTTTTGCTAAGTTTAAGGCGGCTCTAAGGGCGTTGTTCTGAAGTGTTTGTATTTTCTTGATGATGTATTTGTTGGCACCAATGTAGAGGGAGTTACAATAATAAAGTTTAGACAGGATTAAGGCTCTGGCCAAAATGGTGCGGCTATTTATTGAGAGGAAAGGTTTACCCGCTTTGATAAGTTTGCATGTATATGCAGTGGCGGAAGCCATGGTGTTTACTTGTTTATTAAATGTAAGGGTGGAGTCGAGGTAAAAACCTAAGGTTTTTACCTCTTTGGCAACTTTGATGATGTTGCCATCAATGTTGAAGGGCGTGTAATCATGGCTAAATCTCTTGAGGCTGGATGTGGTGCCCAGGATAATGAGCTCAGTTTTATCATCATTCAGGCAAAGTCCATGCCTGAATGATGATGTAAACTCCATTTACCAAGTTCGAGTCCTTGTTATGCAAGTGGTAGGAGAATCTGAATATCATCTGCATCATTAGTGTAGGTGATACCAAGATGGTCCAGATCATCGAATAGGGGCTTTGTAAATATGTTATACAGTGTCGGTGAGACACATGAACCCTGGGGCATTCCAGAGGTGATAGGTATAGGGTCAGCAGCAGCTGATAGAGAGAAGACTCGCATCGTCCTATCACTGAGGAAAGATTGTATCCAGACTATGGCCTCCCTAGAGAAGTGTGCTGCTTTGTCCAGGTGGTTGCACAGGATCTTGTGATCCACCAGGTCAAAGGCAGCTGAGAGGTCGAGGAGGAAGAGTAGGGCTGCTTTTTCATTGTCCCTGAGCTCATCAATTTGGGCTTTAAGATCGATGAGTGCTGTTTCTGTACCATCTTGTGGCCGGAAGACCGATTGGTGGGTTCCTAGGAGATGGTTGACTTCCAGATACTTATGTATCTGGAGGTATGCCACCTTATCTAAAATGTTAAGGAGGAAAGGCACAGTCGTAATGGGCCTATAGTTAGTTGGTATAGATGGGTCTAAAAGTCTGTTTTCTAAGGAGAGGAAGTATCCAAGACTCCTTGAGGTTGCTAGGGATAGTGCCAGACGAGAAGGAAGCATTGATACGTTTAGAAATGAAGGGAGCTAGGTCGCGTGCTGCATCCTTGATAAGTTGCTCTACACAATAGGGGTTTTCCTGCAACACAATCCCTGGTCCTGCAGAAAAATACATGGAAAAAAACAGGGTTTTGACCAGTAGATCAGGGTGACACAACTCACGATCTCAATTAGTACACAGTTTATTAAATAATTCACAAATAAACAAACATCTATATATATCCTTTAAAAAACATTTACATTTTTACAAAACAGTCACAATTCTTTCACAACTCAATACTCTCCATCCCTTATTCATACATATGTACATAAAACCCTAACGGCCTATTATACATAGTGTAACAATACCCAAATGTTACACAAGTGTTATCTTTTCAACATCTATTTTCTCTGACCCTGTCCTTATTACTGATGTCATATACAGTTTGCTAATCATTTCCAAACAATTTGTGTGGTCATCAACAAGTGTTTCGGTCAAGTGGACAACAATGCTGTCGTTTTCTTCTTAAGGCCTTCCTCAGGACGTGAGGCAAAATCTAATGGTCCTGCCTATCATGGACTGGAGTAAGCCATTTCAAATCTATAAACTTACAGAAAATAAAAACCTGTCAGGGTCTTGTGTCATCCCCATTTCTTCAATCAAAGACTATAATTGTCATATATGCAATTCTACACAATAGATGCAACACGTCTTATCCCCATAACACAACTTCGGGGATTCAGATAGATGTGGTGGAGTAAATACTTCACTGGTGCCTAGTATCCTGTTTCACTAGGTCCTGTGAATTACAATGGGAAAGAAAAAATCTAATTTATTCCCTACCCTCATTAAAATGATTGTCCCTTTATTGGTCATATACCAAATATACTAACAAATCCAGACTCACAGACAAGTGGTTTCTGGATCGGTGCCTTTTAATCACCTCCCATAGCAGACATGCAACCTCTGTCTCTGTCTCCTATAATCAAGAGAATATCACATGTATCATGTACGTCCAAACTTATTTAGCAGCTTAAACAATGTCTACATGAGTCTATATTTCAATCAACAACTTACCCCACAAGCGAATCCCAGCCGGGTAGATAGTACTTCTAGTGTGCGACTTCCTTCAATCACTATATATCATCAATGCCATTAATTCTTTGCCTTCTTATAACTTGTTCTGCATTCTTGAACCTCTAAAAATAGAAGCCATATAGTCATCAATGTCCCGTTGTATTTCCGTGTTCATGAATCAAAACAACAAGTATCTGTATCTAAAACGCACTCCTCAAAACCATCATATCACGGCGTTGTGTGCCTCTATGGACGCCAAAAGATTAGCCATAGACAAAAGACTTAATTTTTTCTCATTTTGAAAACACGGCCATCACCAGACGTTAGTATCTATAAAAATTGGTATGCTGTCGTTCCTCTAAGTAATTAATGCCCAATCAAAGGGAAATAGCATCCTCCTACCACCCGACACCGATGACAGATTCAAATACACGTAGGGGAATAATGTCCACGCTATCCTCATCCGTTTCTACTCGGATATCACTGTGTTAGCGGTCGGAGCAGTTTTTTTACATGAGATTCCATTCACTGACTAGTACTCCCAAGGCATTGCGTCTCAGACACTCGAACCTCCGAAAGGTTTCGTATCGCGTCTCCATACAAATCCAAAGCCTAGACATAAAAGATGGACTGCTATTTATGCTTATGTTCAAGACCATCATAGTGACAAAAAAAAGGGAATAAATGTCCATAGCTATTGGTGTGTTACCGTGATTCCACATCATTCTTACTGGTACATAGGAGGGCAAAAAACCTCCCAAAATCCACAGACATCTCTTATCAAGAATAAAATTGGTATACTATACCAACAAATGGAATGACTACGTCCTGTACGGGCAACTTATTTTTTTCGCAATAGAAATTGTGAGCTGTAATACAAATTGTGTGCAAAGATACACACAGTTGTATCATCAGAGACTTCATAGCCAGAATAAAAATAGGCATAACTATTTTTCAAAAGACATCCCTAATGTGCTAAATAAATGCACACTAGTCTTCTCATATGGATACCCCTGTAGCCCACATTAGGTCAATATACATATGATTATTTTATTTTCTTGTCACCAAGGCATTCCATTCTACTGCAACGTTTAAGTATCACTCTACTGTGTCCAAAGTATGTATCCAGCGCTGTTCAATACGATGGAGTAAGGTTCCTATATCGCCTCCCCTCATGTTAACTTTTACATGTTAAAGAACAAACCATTTCATATCCGTATCCTTGTGTTTAAATTTTGTAAAATGCTCAACCAGGGGCTTGTCAACGGATACAGCTTCTGTGCTCAGATATACGTTGTCTAACTTCTCTGGTTGTTTTTCCAATATATAGAAGTTGACATGGACACCCGATTAGGTAAATAACATTCTTAGTAAGACAATTTGTGTGGTATTTCATTTTCCATATTGTAGTCCCATATTGGAATTCCCGTTTTGTTTCTGTGAGTGGACAAGCCACACACTTTCCACATTTATAATGTCCGACAATGGGAGGCAGTCCCCACTGGTTGAGGATCGATTGTTCATTGTTACATTCCTTATGTGTATGGACCAGTTTGTGTCATAAGTTCTGATTCCTTTTAAAGGCGAACATAGGTTTTTTTGGGAAAGATCCAGGCTGTTTCACCAAATTCCAGTGGTTATTAATAATCTTCTTGAGATCATCACTGATCGGATTAAATCTGGTAACACATACTAAGCGATCATTCTCCCGTTTCTCTCGGGTAGTCAAACATATGTCCCTGGCAGTATTCTCTGATCTTTTCAGATGACCCTTAACTAGTTTTTTTGCATATCCTCTTTCCTCCAGCCTCCCTTTCAGATGGTCTGCATGTATTTTAAGTTCATTTTTTTCAGTATAATTACGCTGAATGCGCAAAAATTGGCCATATGGCAAGTTTTGGCATGGACTAGCAGGATGAAAGCTGCTGAAATGTAGGAGGGGATTTTTATCAGTAGGTTTCTTGAAAAGGGTAGTGATTAACTTATCCCTCGATTTCTTTGTCATAAGGTCAAGAAAACTTTACATGCCGATGGCTATATTCCATTGTGAACTTAATATTGGCATCACAAGTATTGAGCCATTCGTGGAATTCTACCAAAGATGTTATTGAACCCCTCCAAATGAGGAAAACATCATCGATGTACCGCCGCCACACTCGAAGGTGTGTGCCAAGTACCAAATGCTGTTCTAGGAGATTGTTAGTCCCCAGTATATATTTGTTCACATAGTCAGCCATATACAAGTTGGCCACGTCAGGGGCAAAAGTTGCCCCCATACTCACCCCCTTCTCCTGTTTGTACAGTTGATTTTTAAAGAGGAAAACGTTTTCTGTCATCGCTAGACAGATACATTCCTAGACAAACCCGGTCGGTGGTAAATGGGGTCTAGTACGTTTATCAAGGTACTCCCCTAAAACTTGTAAACACTTCATTTGTGGAATAACCGTGTATAGAGATTCCACACCCATAGTAACTAATATATCATCCTCATTAGTATGGATGCCATCAGTGATCTTAATCATGTCAGTAGAATCTTTTACGAAAGACGGCATCTCTAATACAAAAGGTTTGAGGAAGACTTCTGAGTATATCGACAAGAGGTTCCAGAAGAGAGTCTTTGGCAGACACTATTGGCCTCCCGGGTTTTTTTGTTGTTGGTCTTTGCGGATTTTAGGCAGTATATAAAACACTGCCTTTTTTGGCCGGGGCTTATTAAGAAAAAGGCCTTCATCTGGACTAATCCACTCCTCTTGTATCGCGTGGTTGGTGAGGCTCCTGATCTCGTCTTGTAACCTCATAGTCGGGTCCCTATCCAATTTCTTGTATGAGTTCTTATCACTGAGGAGGCGCATACATTCTGTTTCATAGGCCGATGTTAATAAGATCACAATCCCACCCCCTTTGTCTGCCTGTTTTATTGTTATGGAGTCAACGCCACACAGTTTTTTTAGACTCTCTCTTTCACCTTTGGTCAGGTTGTCAGGTTTATAATTCTTTTTCTTTATTACATCCAGCACTTCCCTTGTGACAATATTTTCATATGCCACAATTTCTGGTGAACATCTATGTGGCGGTGGCACAAAAGTGGATTTCACCCTTCGGCCACTCACATTAGGTATGGCATCCGCAGTGCCATTACCTTCAGCCTGGTGGGTTGGAAGATACACTTCAAAAAAATGTTTCAAATGTATATTCCTAAAAAAAATGTGCAGTTCCAATTCTGTGTCAAATGCATCTGCTCTAGTAGTAGGAACATAAGATAAACCTTTCGATAGTAAATCTAAATCAGATTTTTCCAGGTGGTACAAGGACAAGTTAACAATAGGCATATGGTCATGTCCTCCCAGTATCACTGGTTCTGGTACCATTGCCTGGTTTGCATTCCTTGTCCCTATCCATATTGTGGTTGTCTCTGTCTCGGTCGGCCTCTCTGGCCTCCTCTGAAAAAAAACAGCTGTACTTGGACCTGCTTGAACATTATGGAAGTGTCTGACCCACTAGAAGATCCAGAAATGTTCGACAAGGTAGCATGTCTGTTATTTCTTCGGTAATTACTCCCACCAATGGGTGGATCAGTGAAAAAACCTTGTCTCAAGTAAGGATAGGTTCTCTCCTCACTGTAGTTAGCAACATCTTTTTGTAATTTGCAAATTTTTCGTTCTAGATTGATTTGTTTGAATTTTTTAATTTCTTCTTCCAAACCTTCTAGTTGTTTTTTGGCATCACTTATTGTCTTACTCTCCAGCAACGCCTTTCCAGGGCCTCTTAATTCCTCACCCTGCTTTTTTGTTTCTTCCTGGGCATTTTCAACAATGAGAATTATCCAGTCCCAAGAACACTTGTTGCCAACCCCACTGAAGTTTTTTTTAATTTGGGACACCAAAAGATTAGCCATAGACAAAAGACTTCAATTTTTCTCATTTTGAAAACATGGCCAATTTTAGCCAACACCAGACGTTAGAATCTATAAAAATTGGTATGCTGTCATTTCTCGAAGTAATTCATGCCCAATTCATGCCCAATCAAAGGGAAATAGCATCCTACCACCCGACACAGATGACAGATTCAAATACACGTCGGGGAATAATGTCCGCGCTATCCTCATCCGTTTCTAGTTGGATAGCACTGTGTTGGGATTCGCTTGGGGGGTAAGTTGTTGATCAAGAGACCACTTGGCTGTGATTCTGGATTTGTAGGTACAATCATTTTAATTAGGGTAGAGAATAAATTAGACTTTTTCTTTCCCATTGTAATTCACAGGACCTAGTTAAACAGGATACTAGGCACCAGTGAAGGATTTACTCCACCACATCTATCTGTACCCCCAGAGTTGTGTTATGGGGGTAAGATGTGTTACATCTATTGTGTAGAATTGCATATATGACAATTATAGTCTTTGGTTGAAGAAATAGGGATGACACAAGACCCTGACAGGTTTTTATATTCTGTATGTTTTTAGATTTGAAATGGATTACTCCAGTCCATGAGAGGCAGGACCATTAGATGTTTCCTCACATCCTGAGGAAGGTCTTAAGAAGAAAAGGACAGCATTGATGTTCACTTGACCGAAACACGTGTCGACGACCACACACATTGTTTGGAAATTATTAACAAACTGTATATGACATCAGTAATAAGGACAGGGTCAGAGAAAATAGATGTTGAAACATAACACTTGTGTAACATTTATGTATAATAGGCCGTTATGGTTTTATGTACGTATGTATGAATAAGGGATGGAGAGTATTGAGTTGTGAAAGAATTGTGACTGTTTTGTAAAAATGAAAATGTTTTTTAAAGGATACATACAGATGTTTGTTTATTTGTGAATTATTTAATACAATTTGTACTAATTGAGATAGTGAGTTGCGTCACCCTAATCTACTGGTCCAAGCCCTGTTTTTTCCTTGATAAGTTGGGCAGGGCATTGATCACCTTGACAATTAGAGGGTTTAAGGGAGAGTAACTTTTTCAACCTCAATAATGCAGGTTTTGGAGAAGCTAAAACAGTGTGAGGATTTGGGTAGTGGCGTAAGGTTGTTGGCCGGTGCAATAGTCATGGAAATTAATTAAGCTTTTTTTTCCCAATCTTGTCCTGAAGGGTAGAGACTTTGTTGGATAATGCGTCCTGAATATTAGAACACCAGGTTTATGTCTTTAATGCAGTTGTCTTGTACCGGAATAGGAGATTCAAGCTCTTTTAGAATTACAAATAATTCTTTCATACTGGAATTGGCTTACAAAATCCTGTTATTATAAGTTTCTTGTTTCGCTAGAAATATGTCTTTTTTGTATTGGGATGATATGTTAGTTAGATTTGTTTTATTTTCAGAGGAGGGTAGTAACCTCTATGAAGCTCGCATTTCCCCTTTTCGTTTCTAAGGTTTTTCAGGTGATGGGTAAACCAAGAATTGAGGTGTCTTTTGGGCTTACTCTATTTTAGCAGTGCAATGATAACAAGACTAGTGTTCATGATTTGATTGTATTCGTCTACGAGCAGGTTGGGCTCCAAATTGTCCTGGAGTGAATTGAGAGTGGGTAGGATGAGGGGTAGGAGTTTGTCAACAGTGATGTTCTTTTTTATCCTAGTTAGTGAGGGTGGAGCAGGTGAAGTTGTCATAGCAGTGGGTCTTTTGGTTGCTAGTGAAAATGCAAGGAGGTGGTCGTCTGTGCAGATTTGTGGGGTATTGGCAGAGATCATGGCATTACAGTTATGGTCCGTAACCCAATCGAATATTCTCATTTTATTGTGGGTAGGTGAGTTCACAAGGTCTGCTATGGTATTAGCCATAGATGTAGCTTGCTGGTCTTTGGGGTTATTAAAAACTAGATTAAGATCCCCAAGCAATAGGACTTGTGAAGTAATTTTTAGATTATCCGATAAGATAGAAGATACATCTTCGTCAAAGGAGTCAATGGGACCTGGTGTTCTATATATGAGGTGAATGGTGAGAGTTAGCAATAGGTAGTTTGGCTGTGAGGGTTTCACAGGATGTGAGATCTAGAGAGGGGGCTAGTCTCATGGCGAGGTTGGTTTTAGCAATGAGGGCTATCCCTCCTCCACGTGCTTCGTGCTTCATGTTTGTCTGCTCTTAGGATAGTGAATTCATCAGGGCCTGCTAGCATGAGAGCAGGGCCTGCTGCTCCGTGCAGCCAGGTTTCTGTGATGGCCAGGAAGTCATCATTTTCTGCCACAATAAGGTCGGCTATCTCTGTAGCGTGCACCACTAATGATCTTGCATTTATTAGGGCCCCCTTGAGGTCTACAGCGTGGCTGTTTAGAGATAGGGGGGTGGAACTGTGGACTGGGATAAAGTTTAGGCTTTTTAAGGTTTTTGTGAGAAAACAAATTGCGAGGAGCAAAGGGTGGGGCTGAAGGTGTAGTGTTTTTAAAAGGTAAGTGTTTGTCTTTTGTGCAGGCTCATGCTCTGGCTAACTGTGTTGGTCAAAGCCCAGGCAGGAGGTTCAAAAACTTTGGGCAGTCTGGCGCGATGTCTAGTATTTCTGGAGACAATGTTGCAGGGGCTGTTAACACTAGGTTGGCCACAAGAGGGGTTCAGGTTGCTGGAGGGCGGTCCAAATGCAAGGTTGTTTGACAGCAGTGCTGTGGGCATAACGGCCGAAGGCATTGCCATGTTTAATGAAATGTGGCTGCTATATGGTAGTAGTGGGAGGGCTAATCTCACAGGACTAGTGAGAAGGCTTAATATGCCTAAAATGCCTATGAAGTAAGGTGTAGCAGAATGGGGTGCATATTTGCCCTGGGGTAGATGGGAGCACGATGTAACGTTAGAATAGTCTTAATCAATTATACTGATGCTGAGGTAGGAGAACAAAATACAGTGGTAGGCTAGTTCGATAGTACAAATACTAAATTAGGACAACATGGTGTGAGATAGCTTAGCAAGTATTAGAGTAGGGCAACATTAGATACATGTATAGGCAAATGAGTAAAGGTAACATTCGAGTACGTGAATAGGCTAGTTAGATTTTCAAGTACTTAGGTAAAGTGGCATGGAATACAGTGATAAGCAAGTGAGTAAAGCAACATTTGAGTACATGAATAGGCTAGTTCAATACTTGGGTAAAACGGCATATAGTACAGTGATAGGCTAGATCAGAATTGCAAATACTGAGGTCGGGCAGCAGAGTGTATGGTGGTAGGCAGGTTTGATTTACCAGAGGGTAAGGCGTGGTGGTAGACTGAGCTGTGAGTAATGCAGCTGTGCTGATTACAGCAATATCAGTCTATCGAAGGCACAGGCTATAAGTGGTAAAGGGATATGCTGAGCCGTTAGGGTATGGGGCAAGCCATACTGTCGCAAATGGACCGGATGTCGGAGGCTGTTATTACCGAAAACATGCGCTAACTAGCGTAGATAGGTATGTAAGACAGGCTTTTAAGTAATGACAGCGGCAATATGCAGGCAATTTACACAATTAGGATAACATCGACGAATAGGTCAGGCATGACAGGCTAACCTACCAAGGGGTGACAGGGCTGAAATAACTCATCCAAATGTTTGTAATGTTGGAGGATGATCTCATAATAAGTTTGTAAAGTGCAGGCAAAGTTTGTGGAATATCACTACTCTCCAGTGATCGCGGCTCGTACTCGTAAAGTCCTCGTAATGTTCGTAGGGGATAATGCGCACTCGCATGAGGCAATACTCAGCGGCAGGGGTTGTGGAGAGGGGACAGGCGGCCAGCCACAGACAGGCGCTCAACCTTTTTGATCAGGCCTTCGGGTAGCAGGCCGGCTCCCGCCTTCCGATTCGCCCGGGACTGTGAAGTCAGCTGGGCAAGCCAATCGGAACTCGGCCTTCAGGTTGCTAGGCAACAGGTAAGAAACACGTGTCGGCGGACATCTTAATGCTCCTCAGTAATGTGGAGAGAGTGAATTTCGGTGCAGAAATCAATTTCAGCACGGCAGAAACAGCGGTAAGGTGCTGAGGCATCGGAATAAAGATAGTAGATTCAAAGGTTTTGAAATATAGTCAGGTGCTGATTGCAAGCAACAAAGCCTTATTCCAAAGGGTTAGTAGGGCAGCTCGTAGGCGGGCTGGGCTCCAACCCTCCACCCACCTCCCTCTTCGCTGGACGATCACAAAACGTCACAGAAATCATGCCAAGGGAACTTCAGCCACGCCCGCTGCTCTTCATCCAGAGCCCCGGGCTGCCGCCGCACTCGTCTCCCGCTCTGGTGGCGGCACATATATCATCACCAGCGCAGGAGGGCTCGTCAGCCCCAGAGGCATCCAACACCACGTGAGCCTGTGCAGCAGTGCAGAAAAAGAAGCAAGCATGAGGCTGTGGTGAAAATGGGAACGACATGGGGTTTAATTTCCAACTAGTTGAGCGCATTGCTGAGTAAAAGCCATGTTGCACAGATAAGGGTGAAGAAAGATGCCATATAATCCAACTTGCTGTTGGCAGCCAAATATGGAAAAAACATTTGCACTGAAATTCCCTCGGCGTGCACAGCACGACCACAAATCAGTTCTGTTTGGGGGCAGGGAGAGCCGGGATGGGGATAATACCAGCCAAGACACACAAAGATCCGCAGTTGCTACAACCAATATCAAAATAGGGAAAAACGAACACACCGGCACCTAAGTATACCTGGCGCTTCTAAACACTTGCGAGATGTATAAGCGCCTTATAAATACACAATAAAAAATAAATACCTGCCCGTACACGATATGGAGTGGTCCTTCCTCCATGATTCTCAACCTAAGCACGTATAGACGTCCTATGTGAAAACGCTGCGACGACTTAACAGAAATATGCAAAAGATGTCATGACGCGGTAAAGGCATTTTAGAAAGTATCAGCAAACCTTTAAACAAACGCACCATGCTATCGGGTCTCATAGGGACTTTAAATGTGTGATTGATAAAGAAAGTAATATAAGGCCTCTCGTTAACCTTCTCTGCCACCAGTTTGCTAACTTGGTGAAATTTTTGCTATATTTAGCGAGAAAGTACGGCCCCTATCGATCTTCTGCCAAAAAAGCGGCTAGCGAGAAATCTAGCAACTTTTTTCTATAGGTTTGGAGACTTGCGTCATTTATGCAAGTTTACAAACCAATGAAAAAAGTTTGGTCATTCGGCAGTTTTCTAAAGGGGGTAATGCAAAAACACACTGTGAACCTAAAAGGGAGGTGTTAACTGTTAATGATAACAATGTATGCAGCTAATCTTTGAGGAGTTTCAGCAATGAGTGTTCTTCCGACCATCAGCCGATTGAATGAAACAACTTTTATTTTTCTTAACGTAGCCGCCCCGCCCCCAGAAATACTCCAGGGGAACTGTATCACGTTAGGCGGGACCCAAAGTTGAATGACAGTAATAATACCTAGGAGATGGATCCTGAAGTGAGCAGGATTTTAGAGTTGAGTGATGGCGATATTACCCAATATAAGTCAGTGTGTGGCTACGTCTAGGAATGCCGCTTGCGAAGTAGCGGCTTGCGTGAGTCAGACGGCAGAAGAGCAGTGCAGGTGCCCAGATCCACTGCTGATATGGACCGGGTAGAGAGCTCCATGAAACAAGTCACCAACCCTCTGCCCAAGGTGTTAGACAGTGCGGCAAGCAGCTTGGAGGCAGAAAAGACACAGGGGTGTGGTTAAGGAGATGGACTGAAATGAAAAGGATAAAAAGGGGAGGGGCCACAGTAAAAGCGATAAATCGTAGGGGGCAAGAGTAGGCAATTATGCAAATTAGGCAATGATGTAATTTAGCTACTTCTGGCGACTTTTAGGGCAGCCAATAGCTACTTTCCTTCCTGAGGAGTTGGCAACACTGTCTGCCACACATTACAAAGGGGCAAATTAACAACCCCCTGTCCGGGGAATGCCAAATTGCCTCCCATGCAGGAGAAAAAATAACTGAACTGTTATGCTGGAAATTCGTACACAAATGCGTCTGCATAAAACACATATCCCAATCTGCTGCACAAACATATCTCCATCTGCTGCACCTAACAAATCCTCCAACCCCCACCCCTCTCCAGCAGGGAGGATAATTAACTATTCGCTGTACTGTTCACTGGTGCAGTGGAAATCCCATTGGGAAAGGAGGAACGCGCTGCTCCACTCCATAAAACACGTTTCCCCCGGGCAAATCGTCCATCTGCATGAGAAAACCCAAAAAAGAACAATCCACCTGTACTTTAAGTACATCTCACCCCTGATGCACATTACAAACCCCGGAAATACACAGAAATACCACCTTCCCGCGCTCTGCATTAAACTAACAATCAACATGAGATAACATTAAGACTTACCAAACACAAGCACCAAATAACAATCAACTATACAAAATGTGCTTTGTAACGAGGACTCTCTCCCGCTGAGTCCTGCAATGCCTCGCCTTCCCTCTCCGTCCCGCGTGTGCAACGCCTAGTTGCCTTGCCTTCCCGCTCTTGCAAAAAAAAAAAAATGACGAAGTGAACGTTGAAGAGCACGTGATGCAGAGCACGTGATGAGGGGCGGGTGGAGAGTTGCTATGACCCGTTTCGAAAGGGAGCCAGGCACTGCCCTTTACGAAAATTCATGCCCTGAATGATTCCAGGGAGCATTAGGTGAGTGCATGCGATCCAGCTCTTGTAGTGAATTTTATATGCATTTCTTTTAGCATCCATTAACTTAGACGTTCTCACCCCTTTGTTATGTTGTTAAGAGGAGCCCTTTTGCAACCTCTGGAAATGCACGTTGAAGCTGTAATTCGTTTTATTGCACTTGTCACATGTTGAAATTAAACATTTTAAGTACGTGACTTTCTAAACATCTGGTTTTGAAATTACACAGGGCAGCCTCTTGTTGGTATTTTAGACACAGTTAGCTGCTCTGAAGCTCATTTCCTTACGGTTCAGGCTCTGGAATGCTCGCAGATGCAGTAACTGCTGTGCAGCTACTACACAGACCCTGCTCTGGTGTACATGACTACATATAGAGACTCCAGCTCCTCTAGTTTCGTTTTGTCCCCCTTCACCTCTTGCCATACATACCTGCCTAAATTTGAAAATCAAAATTCCTGAGATTTATGCCCCGCCCAGTCGCACAAAACTCGCTCATTTTCACATGACTCCGCCCACATGTCAAAAAGGTAAACTCTGTTGTAATGTGACGTCAGAAATGTGCAGTTCAAATTGCACATTTCATTAAATTGCCTTTAAACAACAACCCACATTATAGGACAAAAGGCATTCGCCTGCCATAAAATCAACACGTTAAAATGTGCACATGCAAAATCCAAGAACCAATACAAAGGTTTTCCCTGAATTTTGCAGTACGGAAATTGGCCATTTCACCATAATTTTTTTTCATCCGGTTATTTAGTGTAGTGGTGAGGTGTCCAGCCTGCAAACGTGATGGCTGTGGTTCGATGGGGCTGAGTCCACCCTAACCTGGGCAAAAAGGAAGAAAGCAGAAGAAACGCGCGTTCGCATTGAAAGCCGGCAAAAAAGAATCAAAGGTGAAGCAAATTAAACGCATGTTATTTAGCTTCACCTGCATTCTTTTTGCCAATGTGCTGGAAACGTTACAGTCATTGCTGCAGAAACAAAGCCACGCTCAGGCAGGGAGTCCACTGGCAGCAGCAGTCCTGCAAGCATCATAAAAAAAAGCTATCAGTGAAGCTTTCCCCCATCAAAATTCCAGAGATTCCAGGGTCTTTCCCGGAGACCCAGAGAAGTAGTTAAAATTCCTGAGTCTCTGGGGAAAAATCCAGAGGTTAGGCAGGTATGCCTCTTGCAATGATTGGGACAGTCCCACTCGCATCATGCTCAACTGCGACTGAATGGTGTTCGCTAGCTTGCCCCCAAAATCCTGAAAGCATTGGCGAAGGACCTCCTCGGTGACCACTTAATATTTTGCAGTGCCTGCCAGCACCCCACATCCTCTCCTGCCCCGGGCCCCTGATCTCCCCCAGCCGGTACCTCGTTGTCTCCTCCTCCTTGGGTTTCAAATGACCCTCCTAGCCTTGGTGCCAGGATCGCTCTGCCCTGAGCCTGACCAAATGGCCTCTCCCTTATTCTTCCTTGCCCACCACGGATGTAGATGGACTCTTTAGCCCTCTATTCGGCCTCAGGATTGGCCCGGAGATGGGCCCCACCGGTCACTGTCTTCTAACCGGTCACTGTCTTCTATGCTTGGTGTGCCTCTTGCTCCCTTGTCTCCCTTGCTGTGCTTCTGGATGGGGGTGTGCTGGCTGAGGCACTATATGCAGTTCAAAAATCCAAAATATACCTCAAATGGGCATCCAGCCGCCCCGGCTATAAGACCACAGGGCCTCCCCTGGTCTTCTCTGCAAAGTGCTGGCTTCAAAGCTTGAAGCCAGCACTGCTCCCGCCATGCTCCCCCACTCCTCAATGTCACTCTGCTCAAAGCTGGTGATCACTGCCTGCTGATCACTGCCTGCACTGGCCAGCCTCTGCCTGCTTGCCCCAGGGCGCACGCTGACCTGTGATGGTTCTCCCTCAGGGTCACCGCCTTCCTGCATCTTTACTGTACGGCCCTCCCGGGCCTCTTCTCTGCAGCTCTCAGTGGTGGGCTACGGGTATGGCCCCTCCGGGTCCTCTTGATCTCTCTGATGAGACGCTGCTTTGCCGGCGTGGGGATGGCAGTCCCGCCTCGATCTTCCCGCTGGTGCTCGCCCACCAGGGAGCCCCTGCTCCACAAATCCAGCCCATGTGAGCCTCCAGTATCGCAGGCAGTTCCTTCTGACGGGCTCCTCTGCCGTCGGACAGCGGCTGCTTTCCGCCACCACGCCTCGCACCACACTGGATGCTCGGCCGCCCTGGTCTCCCTGAGGGGTTCTTCTTGCTCGCGGTCTGCAAGTGTATCTCTCAGCTTGGCCTGCACTGGCCACAGGCGCAGTGCCCCCGCACCTCAGACACTGCAGAGACAAAGGCCGCACACCTGCCTCTGCCGAAGTGCCCCTGCGATTCGGGCTGTTGCACGCCACCACTGCAGCCTACATTTGATAAATCCTCGCCTGGGGAAGGCTCTTTAAATCTATCTTTATTGTCTTTGGCCCTGGGGGGAGGACGGTGAGAGTTCCATGATGACGCTGCCCTCCCCTCGGTGGCCATCTTAGAATCCCAATCACAATGCACTTTTAAATGGGTATCCATCATAGATGCCAGTACAAAATGCTGTTTTGCTTTGTTTTTTTTTATAGAAAGGATGAAATGTGCTTGTATGTGGCTCCACTTGCATTTTGGGGCACCCAGTCTAGCCATTCTTTGCTGTGGCATGACATATTTTTTTTTTAACTGGGATTCTTTGATCAAGCAAGCATGATGAGTGTTATGTGTCTAGACTGGCATTTAGGGCAGCCAGTCAAGCCATTTCTTACTGTGGCGTGGCTTTTTCACTGGGTATCAAGGGTAAAGCAAGCATGATGAGCACTATTACGCATCTAGACTTGCCTGCATTGTGCAGCCAGTTTGGACATGTTTTCTTGTTGTGACAAGACATTTTTAAAGGCAAAGCCAACCGGAGTGTGAGGCAGAGCCATGATGGGCATGTTTTCTTATAGTATCATTACTGGCATTATGTTATGTGCAGTTTATTTGTACCGCACCACTGCCACCGAGGGGGCAGTCTCCAGGCGCTCGCGTGGACCTGCAAAAAAAGTGGGTGGGGGGGTTAGTGGGGGAAAAGGGTGAGAGGATATGTTCAGAACCAGGAGGAACTGGCATCTGTGAGTGTTTTGCATGTGGTCACTTGTGAACGGACTCGTGCATTGTAACCGTATGGGTAAGATTCAATGCCTCGGGTGTGTGATAGTGTTTTACGTTGGTGTTATTGTTGTGTGGTTATGATGGGTTGGTTGTGTACACAGGTTAAATAGTGTCCATAAGGGATTCGGAGTAACAGGTGGTCGTAGATGTAAGGTAGTCTGGTATCTTGGTGTGTTGTTGCATTTTAGATGTATTGGGCTATGTGGATGGTTCACTCTGGATGCTGGCATAGTAATAGTTCTCTGTATGTTTCAGTGTGACTAGTCCAAGATCTGGTGTAGAGGCGTCAGTTATGTAGGAGAAGCAGGAAGGGAAGAGGGTTAGTAAAGTCGGTCAGTTCGTTGTGGTCTCTCAGGGGCGGCCCTTTAGATGCCTCTTGACGGTATCTAGCCAGGTTCTTGTTTGCAGTTCCATGGCCCCCATCGTCTCCTCTCTAGTTGTTTATCTGCAGTGTTGTTGTTGCAGGTGTCCCTTCTAGGTTGTAATTGTCTGCTGAATAGCCAGGTTTGAGCAGGCTCAACGGAATTGGCCAAAAAGGCTTCTTCCATCCTGGCCAATTCCGTTGACTTGCAGTTCCTGTAATAGTCCGTTGTCCATGAGTATTTCTAGGTTGTTTACTACATTGGTAGTCTCTGGTTGTGTTCCCATGGCAATTTGCCAGTCCAATTGTGGGTTCCCTCTGTCGAACCTTGCGGGTGAGAGCATTATTTCTGTTTTTGCCGGGTTTAGTTTGAGGTTGTTTGTTGTCAAGCAGTTGTATATGTCTGTGAGGCAGTTGTTGAGGGTCATTATTTAGTTCCTGTGTGTTCTGTTTGTTTTCACAATCAGTTGTGTTGTGTGCGTAGTTGTAGGCGGTAAGTCCGTAGGATCGAATGATTTTCATCAGTTTGCACATGCAGATGTTGAAAAGTAGAGGGGAGAGGCTGGAACCCTGTGGGACTCCGCAGGATATATTTTTGGTGTTTGAGGTGAACGGTGGTGGGTAGTTTTGTTCGGTTTGCTAGGAATAAGGTAATCCACTTTAGTGCGATTCCTGCATGCCACATTCCATCAATTTGTTTTTTAGTGTTGCGTGGCTGATTGTGTCAAATGCTGCTGAAATGTCCAATAGGAGGGCCGATAGGGTGTCGTCTGTGTTTATTTTCAGGTCGTCCCATATCGATAGAAGTGCTGATTCTGTTCCTCTCATCGGTCTGGAGCCAACATGTGATTGGTCGAGTATTCCGTTTGTTTCGATGTGTTTAAGATGGATTTTGTTGATGTGGTTCTCCGGGATCTTCGCTGGGTAGGGCAGGTTGGCTATCGGTCTGTAGTTGCTTAGGTCTCCTGCGCTTTCTGACCTTTTTTTTTCCAGTGGTTTTATGTATGCTGATTTGAAGGAGGATGGTACTATTCCTCTTTTGAGTGATAAATTCATCAGGTTCCGGAAGCGTGTTGCTGGGATTCTGTGTTTGAGGATTCCTTTGAAGACGCCTGGGGGGCAGGGGTCCTTTGGAGATCCTGCAAGGTTGGTGTCCTTGATCCGTGGGGTGAAAGTTTATTCTGTGATTGGTTCTAGGCAGTTGAGTTTTGCTTTAATCTTTGTTTCGTCTGGTGTCTGTGGTCCAGTGGTTGTATTTGTCCCGGCTAGGTTGATGGTCTCCTGTATTGTGTCTATTTTTGCTCTCAGGTGGTTGGTGATTTTGTCACAAAGTATTTGTGTAGGGGTGATGGAATTATTGCATGAAGAATTTTTTTCAAATCTCTGATGAATTGAATTGTTTGACGATTCTATTCTTGTGGCGTAGTACAGGTATTTTTTTTTTTGCTTTGAGGACTGTTGCTTTGTACAGTTTGAGTTGTCGTTGGTATTTTATTTGGTCTTGTCTGGTGTATTGTTCTCTCCATTTTGTTTCCATTTTTCAGTTGTTTTTTTGAGTTTTTTCAGTTCTTCTGTGAACCATTTTGCTGCCAGTTTTGTTGGTGTTGCTTTGAATGTTTTAGCTGGTGCTAATTGGTCAAGGGCCTTGGTAATCCAAATGCTGAGTGTGTCTTCTGTTGTATCTATGTTTGTATCAGTGGGATCTCTTTCGCCTAGGTTGTCGTGGTGGTTTGAAAGCATAGCGGCCTCACCCGCTAGTTTTGTTACAAAGTTGGGGTTGTAAAAAGATGGTCTGTAGATCAGGAGGAATACTATGTTGGATTGGTCGTTGAGTTCTATCTTGATTAGGAGGGATTTCAAGTCTTACGCGTTGGTTGTGATGATTCAAGATGCTCAGGTGTGTTTTTTTGTGTATAGTTGTGATTACGCCTTCTCTTCGGTTTTCTCTGTTGGCGTGTACTAATTTATAATTGTCGGGTATTGCTTCATTCGCGATGGCTTTATAGTTGTCTGATAGCCAGGTTTCTGTAAGGAAGAACACGTCTATGCCTCCTTCGCTTAGGAGGTAATTGATTTCTGTGGACTGTTTTGCCATGCATCTAACATTGAGGAGGCTGCAGTATAGTTTGCTTGATTTCCCTTTCGTGTTGTTGTTAGTATTGTTTGTTCTGACCAGTGTGTTGTTGGTTGGGTTTCCATTCCAGGTGGATTTTTCCTCGTTCAGTCTTTTGGCTGGGGTGGTTCTTTGTTGTTCAGTCTCTTTGTCGAGTAAACTGATAAGGTTTATGGCGGGGTTGGTTCATTCCGGGTGGTAAATAGGGTAGCTACCCCTCTGTTGCAGTCTTGGTGATACAGGGGGTGTAGAGTGTGATGGATTCCGATTTGTTCCTCGTTCTGGTTGGGGTATTGTCCATGATGGAGACCGGGTTTGGATGATTTATTAGTTGTTGTGTTCCGTTTGGTGTACTGGTTGGGTCTGTATTTGTGACGCTTGTTGGCTGTCGGTTTGTTGTTGCTGCGCTGTTTTTGTTTACCACGTTGTCATATGTGGACAGGTAGCGAGCATTGTAGTCTGTCTTTGCTCTGTTATTTGTATGGCTCCTTGGGCTATCTCAGATGAGTTTTTTGGGGTTGTGGGATCATGCTGGTCGGTGCCCTCCCGAGTGGTTTAGGATTTCTTATTATTTCTGTTGTCTTTTCTGGCTTTTTTGACTTTCTTGTGGTGAGGCATGATGTGTGGGTCTTGTTCCTTAGTGGGCGTCCTCTTTCGATTGGTGTTTTTCCCTGGTCTTTTGGGTTTAGTCTTTGCTTCTTTGTGGTTTGTTGTTGCTTGTATTTTGTAGGTTGTGGGTAGTTGAGACCTTGGTTGATGGGACTTTGTGGTTCCGTTTGTTTATTGCTTTTTTTTTGGTTCCTATTTTTTTATTTTTATTTTTTATCCTGGAGGTACTTTTGGTTATGGTTGTTGATTATTGGATTTTGCGCAAAGCAAACATGATTACTGTGTGAAGGAGTACATGTGAATACTGGCATATATTGGTGCAGTCATGTTAGGGACAATTCTCCTTTCTGTGCTAATTCCCTTCAAACTTAGAGACCCCAAGCTCTTTTGCTGGACTGTCAGACTTTTACATTTTAACCGTGGAGTGAGTGGGGCCTTTTTCCCACTCCCTCATGTGTTTTTGACCTGAATTGGATTATGTGTTTTCACTGTTTTGGGAGTCTGACAAACTCTATAGGCATCTACTTTTTGTATGGTGACACAATGCACCTTCAGTGCAGTGTCACTGAGAAATCCTTTAGATTTCTCATACGGTTTAAAATACATTTTCTTGTGTTAACTACTGTTCCCAAGAATAGTAAAGTGAAATTGTCTTTACTTACTTTTTTTCTCTTTGTGGGTCCAGCACACTCCATCTTATGTGGAGGGCTGGGGGTGTGGGGGGGGGTGTGAGGGTTACCTAGTAGCCCCTTATCCTACATTCTCATGTACCATTTTTATGTTACCCTCCCTACTTTAAATGGTTGGTGGCAGTGGTTTAATTTTTCCTACCATTGTACTTTTTTACTGCAGGCTGAACCCTCAGCTGCAGTATAGCACCCATGGGTGACCTTTTTTTAAAAAAAATCAAAATGGCCCCTGTCTTCTTTTTTCAACATTTTCTGTTTGTAAGGTCTTTTTTGGGTTTTACCCTGTGTATCGAAACAGATTGGATCCCTTTGTTTGTCTTGTCTTTGGCAGGCTTCAGCCCTGAAGCCCACCTCTGGCTCCAGTGTGTCTGGAAGGACAGGATGTGAGGGAGGGTGCCAAAACTCCCCTGTCCTTTGTCTCTAAGAATGTCTAAATGCAACCAGTCCTGATTGGCTGGCTGACTGTCCTTTCACGACAGCCACCATGCTGTGTGATTGACAGCCTAGGCTGTTCATGAATGCGAGAAACCTGATTAAAAGGCAAGGGTTTTGGGCCTAGAGGCAGAGTGGACCACTGGGAGAAACACCCGACGAAGAAACCATGAACAAAGCTTGCTGCATCCTCCTGGACCTTTGAATTGCCTGGTGAAGCCCTGCTGCTGTGCTGAAACTCCTATTTCAATTCGACAGAGACGTTCCGGAATGGACGACTTCTCCCCTTGGGTTAGTGGGACCAACTAACCCAGATATGCACTCCACTGGACCATCTTCCCTGTCTGGCTGTACTTCTTCATTGCTGCAAGAACCGAGTGCCAGGGATCGAGTAATCCATAGTTGAGTGAAACGTCTGAAATCCATCTAGAAGCAGAACGACCAAAGCTCGAGCTCCCTCTCCAGAGTGCAGAACCCAAGGAGTGAAGGAAGCCCAACCGGTATCGGAGATCCGCAACGGTGCTGTTAACTAAGCGCTGTACCCGCGAAGTGCCGCTGAACCGAAAAGAGCCCGTAGCTGCCGACGACCTCCCAAGTATCGCTGCAGGAGCCCTACAGATGTCCTCCCTCTTGTCCCCACGACTGAGGCTCAGGAACACTGGGTCTGCATCGCTGTAGCAGGACAGAAGCCAAATGGACCACTCTTCTTCAAACCATAGGTACTGTTTAGACTTGGGGTACTTACCTCAGCGTCTTGTAGCCGTGCTTTTCTCAGTTGGGAATTGCAGTGGCCTACGAGTTGATTCCAACTCTGTTTTCACAGGCTTAACAGATTGTGACCCTACAAGTGATTTTCTAACAAACCTTCTAACTTTTGGGCAAGACCTTTTGATTCTAAGAGTGCCTCAGCTCCATAGACTGTTTCAAATTGGCTTTGGCTGTCCTGGCTCCCTGCAGACTCTTCTAGCCCATTGACTTACTATTGTTTGTCCCTCATAGGTGGTAACTTGTTTAGACTGTTACTGCTGGTAAAGGCTTGTCTAGATTTCATTGGAAGATTTAGTTGTCCTCACATATACTAAGAACCTATTTAACCTTTTTCCTTCCTTAAACCTTTCCTTTCTGCAACCTCAAAATCTGCAAGGTGCAATTACTGTCCAATGATTGAAGTCACCCCAGGGTGTAGGAATTGTGTAAGAAGCATATCCAAAGATTATCCACTAAGTTGCTCTGATTCTGAAAAGTAATTTTAAAGTATATTTACATTGTTACATTAATTGCCTTTCTAAAGAACGCTTATTTAAAAATTGATCTTAATAAAAATGAATAACTATTTACAACTGAAACCTTGAGTGTAAGTGCTACTTGTATTTGCAGATTTCATTTGTACAGCTCACATTTGTCCCTCTTGCGATAGGCCTGGCTGCTCAGTCACACTACCAACCTGGCGGGGGCGCATGCTATGTTTAGGCTTCTTTCTTCAACTTTGGCCCAACATAGTCTCAGGCTTTACTGATGCCACACTGGGGATTGTGAGGGTGCTCGGGGCCTGCTTTTGACTGGGATGGCAAAGGATTCTCACCCAGGCGGTGCATGCTATGTTTAGGCCTCTGGCTTCCACTTTGGCCCAACATAGTCTCAAGCTTTGCCCTAGCCACAGTGCGGTGTCATTCAGCATAAGTGCAACTAAGCAAAAGCGGATCGACAATCTGTATTGGTCCACATATCATCCTACAAACTCTGATGTTCTGAAGTAATCAGTAAGTCATCCCCAAATCATCAAGAACAAACATGTTTAATGGCAATGCTCTTGAAGTAACTAGCAGATCATTCCAGAATCATCACCAAATCATCAGGGGCAAACATGCAATCTCTTGAAGTGATCAGCAAGTCTCCCTAAAAACATCAGGAACAAAGAGTTTTCTAAAATAGGGATGATGTTAGCATATTCATTAAGTAATCCAAAGCTCATCCCCAAATCATCAACCACCATTCTGAGATATTTGCTGATGGCTTTAACAGCGTGATGACGTCTGATGATGTGGTAATGACTTCTAGTGTAGTTCGATGATCTTCAGATGACCCCAGGAAGGTCTCTAAAGTCATCCTTTTAGACCAGGGGCATCACCTTGCTTTTCATAACAAATATGTCCTTATACTGGAATGCAACGAACAAACACAACTAGATCAATATCATACTCGTTTTGGGGCCACTTAAGCTTTGAGTGGTTTGAAGGTCTACAAGTTGTTACATACATACATGCAAACCCTGCCGATTTAGGCCGCAGGCTCCAGATTTTTCAATAAAAAAAATGGTGCTAAAATAATTATAACCCCAATGTAATCCTATGGGAAAATTACATTCTCCTGATTTCTGTGGTGAAATTTCCCTCTCGGGGGCTCCAGAATGTTGGCATGTCTGTACATTGGACACTATGAAGCAGGTAAAAGACATTTTCATAAAGACATTTAAATTTCATGGAGTGAACCATATTCGTTTTCACTTATGTACAATGCATACGGTCCCTGCCGTGCATTTCTTTTATTTGTTTTGTTCAAAACATTTATTTTATTGCAACACTCATCTAGATAAACCTATAGGTGACGACTATATGTAACAATTGCATTATCTTATATTGTAGGTCTGATCACTGTACACCTATACAAATGCTCTGTTCCTCAACATTGTTATCCTTTGACGGCAGTCCAACCTCTTTCTCCAATTTATTTCTATGTTATGTAGTATGAATGTTGTCCTGTCTGTGATAGGGCGCTCAGCAGGCGTCAACGTGTGGTGGTAAAAAATATTGGATGCACACAGAGTGTTGTATCGACGGAAGTCACCAAGTGGAGGTCCTTGTTGCTTTCAGGATCACCTCCTGTTTCTCCACTTTAGATGCAGCACTTACCTTAAGTGAGAAGAGTTTCTGTTCACCGTCACACTTCCTCACGCTGCAGTCGCCATGCCATGCTCTTTCCCCCAATTGTCTATGGTTGCGACTCATAGGATAGAGCCATCTTCCTCGGGGGTGACCTGTTCTTTGACCAGGGCCATGTCACCTACCTGCAGTCCGCTCGGGGTGGCGTACCGTGCCTGACCTTCATGTTCATTGTGGGCTTGACGTGTTCGTTCCACCCATTTGTTCACGGTTGGGGCTCTCCAGGTCTGATGGTAGGGAAAGTCTGACCTGTATGGGCACTTCAAACATTAGGGCGGCCAGGCTCACTTGCGTCAAGAAGTGCATGGTCTGCGGGTACGAGCGAAGGAACCAGTACACATCAGGTAGCCATGGTTGTCATTGATCTTTCACTTCCCGGATTACTTTGTTGATCAACGCCATAAATCTCTTGGCGTCACCGTTGGCCTGTGGCCAATATGTTGTTATTCTGTGGTGGCTGATGTTTAAGTTGTCTAGGAATCCTTGCAGCTCACGTCCTTTGAAGGGTGGCCCATTGTCACTCTTGATCTTATTCAGAATCCCATGCACCGCAAACATTTATTTCAAGCGTACTGATCACTGGACCGCACTGGTTCTGGTACTTGGTGAATGCAGCCAAAGCTGCCAGGAGATACGCTTCGTTGGCTATTGAACAGAAATTGATGCTGATGGTGTCCCACCGTTGTTGACAGCGGGCTGGGTTAGCAATGGGTTTCCAGCAGACCGAGGCACTGGGAGGCCTAGTGCATGATTCATGCCCCCGCAAGGGCCAACAACTTCCGTTGGATGTGAGGCATCCAGATATGGGATTTTAGGAATGCTTGCGTCTTGTTGACTCCTTGATACCCTTCATGTGCTAGTTGTAGCATTGTTTCTTCTAGGCTTGTTGGGATCACAATTCTGTACCCTTTCAGCACTAACCCTTCCACGGAGAGGCACAACTCGCGGCGAATGCCGAACAGGCTCTGCAGCATTTCTTGCGCGGCTCTCATGCGATGTGATATTGACATCGGGAACGTCTGTTACGTCCTGACGTCCACTTTGGTCCCTTTGACATCACTGGAAATTAGCCCGACACTACCCATATCATCAGCGACAAAGTATACATGCCAAACCCAAGATGGCTGTTAACTGCTATACTCCGGGGAACCATACCAGCCAATCCCAAGATGGCTGCCACGTCTCTTGCACGTCCTACGCAATGGGAGGAGGAGCTTCTGAAGGGACGAACAAATACGGGAAACCACACATGCTCCTCGTGTTGCAACTTTGTTGTCTAGTTATATGCTAGTTTGTTTCTTGAATCCCTGGGCTGTTTTTCCTGAACTTGCTCTGTTTCTCCTTCGGAACCTTCCCCTCTCCCTCTGTCCTTCCTTGTCCTGCTGCTTGCTATATTGCTGCCTTGATCGCATTGCCTGCTTGGGAATCTTGCCTTGCTACTATTACGGCTCTGTATACTCCACTCAGCCCGTGGGAAGTCTCTACTATTTCCTGCTACTTATCGTCATCACCCTGTCCCCTCTTATGGAGTCCTGGCGGCCAGAGAGGACCGTCCTTACTTACACGATACCAAAAGCAAGACTGCCGGCAAACCACCGGTGAGCCACAAGTTGAAGAGATTGCACCGCCAAGGAAAGACAATTTCTGAGATGCCACAAATTCAAGAACTGGTGGCTGCAATGCAAAACTTAAATCTGGAAGTCCAAAACGTTAAGGCTAAAAATACAAATCTCAGACAGGCCCTCCACACACATGATGCTTTGCCGACAGGAATGGGAATGATGACGGTCCTGGAGAAATTCTTGGAAAAGCCTAAGCGCCTTAAAGAATTTCTGGACGCTTGCTGTACAGTTTTCTTTCAGAGAAGTGTCATACCATACTGACAAGGCCTAAGTCGGTTTTATGGTGATACACATGACATGTAGCGCCTTGGCTTGGGCTACTACCTTGGTGTCTGTAAACAACCCTATCCTTGATTCTTATGCCGCCTTTGTTACAGCCTTGAAACACCTCTTTGACCGTCCTGACCTGACCTACACCACCCAAGAAGAACTATTAGAGCTCCACCAAGATCAGATGGACGTTCTGACCTATACAACCAAGGTTAAGCAGCTTGCCTTACAGGCGGTCTGGTCGGACGAGGCCTGCTTTAGCCTTTACTGAAAAGGGCTGTCAGAGGAACTTAAGGGCAAACTCTCACGTATGCCGCAGCCTCCCATTTTGGCTCAATTAATTCAACTTGTCTTCCAGATTGACTATCGTCTGCAATAGAGAAGATTTGAACGCACAAAAACAGGGTTCTTTCTTCCCGTCCAGTAATCCATCAAGCACCCAACAAGAGGTCCTTAGAGATACCTCTGAGCCTATGCAACTTGGAGCTGCCAGAGGTCCATTATCTTTAGAGGAACAGAACTGACGCAGATTACAAGGCCTATGTATGTACTGCGGTTCAGACTCGCATCTACTGAGGGCATGTCCTTTGGTCCCTCGAAGAAAGGAAAACACAACTCCCGATCCTAACTGGGATTCAGGATTGGTAGCGATTGTCAAGTCCCTTTCGTCAAGCTAGCTTAGTGATTCTAGCCACCTAAAAGAACCATCGCCCTTGTTGGTTTTACAAGTGACACTTCAAGTTACTGAAATGCATTCCTTCAAAGTATCTGCCTTAGTGGATTCAGGTGCTGGGGGTATATTTATGGATAACGCTTGGGCCAAGCGGATGTTTATTTCCACACAGAATAAGGAAGAACCTGTTCCTGTGGCAAGAGTCGACGGCCGGCTTCTGGAGAGTGGTCCCGTCACAGAAAACACTTTGCCACTTAAGCTTGTTAATACATCATCATCAAGAACAGATCCAATTTGACATCATACAGGCAGCACATTATCTGGTCATACTTGGGATACCCTGGCTCACCGTTCATAACCCCTATATCAAATGGAGGGCTCAGACTTTGTTTATGGGTTCGGAGCTGTGTGTAAACAACTGCCTTGCAGCTGCTGTTTTTCAGCCCGTTTTGGTACTAGCTTCACCTCCTTTGACTACCAGTGCTCCTTGCCTCAAAAGTACTGGACTTAAAAGGAAGTCCTTGAGAAAGAAACACACAATTCCTTGCCTCCTCATAGACCGGAAGATTGTACAATCCAGCTTTTGCCTAATCTGACTGTACCTTTCAATCGTATGTTTTGTCTTTTACCAACTGAGAAAATGGCTTTAAAGACATATCTTCAGGAGAACTTGGCCAATGGCCTTATCAGGGAGTCTGTATCGGTAGCCTGAGGCTCCCTGTTCTTTATCCCAAAGAAAGAGACCACGAGCACTGACCCTGTCTGGACTACCGTGGCTCGAATTCCCTTAGGGTCAAAGACCGATACCCATTACCGCTTATACTTGACATCTTGGATGCGGTTCAGCATGCTGTTAGGGGGAATTCTCAAAAATGTGCTAATTCCCATCACCTTAGAGAACCCCAGCAACTTTTCTGGATTTTGAGGACTTTATTTTTTTTACCTGAGAGAATGTGACCCTTTTTCCCCCCTCTCTCATGTGTTTTGAAATGTGGTTTACTCCTATGTTTTCTTTGGTTATGGAGTTTTAGACAATTCCATAGGCATTTTCATTTCATGTGTGGCACACAGCACCCTCAGTGCAGTGGCACAGGGAAGCCTTTTCAGGCTTTCCCAAGGTTTAAATACCTTCTCTGGGATAAACTACTGTTCCCCAGAGTAAGTAAAGTGAAATTGACTTTACTAGTTTTTTTTTAATTCCTAGACCCAGCACACCCTATCTTACAATAGAGTGCTGGAGGGGTTACTTGGTATCCCCTGGGTCTAGATACTCGTGTAGCAGTCAAATGCTACCCTTTCCCCTCGAAATGGCTGGTGGCAGTGGTTTTACAACAAACTACCATGATTTTTCCCCGACCGCAAACACCGGTAGCGTTAAATCGCGGGAGCCATGTTTTTCAAGATGGCGCCTGAGCCCCCTCTGTAAATAAGTCCCGTTTTTTTCTTTTTTTCACAATTTTTTCGTGGAAAGGTCCTTCTAAAGTCTTGCTCTGCATGTCAATCCAGGTTTGGTTCCTTTGTTCATTTGCCCTTCTCGGTCTCCCTCTGCCGGGTTCACTATGGCTCTCAATTAGGGTAATAATGGTCTCCCTCTTCCGGGCACAGACCCTTCTTCATTCTCCTTTTACATTCACCAATTTTTGGGTGATGACTTTTCACCCTTGGATCCCACTCGACCGGGCTCAGACCCCTCTCGAGTGGTTGCCTTCCTCCTCTGGGTTCACTATGGCCTTCTCACTCAATGTTCCTTACGACATTCGACTTGTAATGTCTTTTATATAGTTCAACTTGAACATCCCTCTACCGGGTTCAACACACTGTTTCTTGGGACTTTAAACTTCGCCCCTCTTTATCGGCATCCCTCCTTCGGGTTCACTCTTGCCACTTTCCTCAATCATGCCTTTCGCAATCACCTGTCAGTCAAAGTCCTTCGCATGTACAGAGGATTTTGCAAGACCCCTGTATGACCACTTGAACTGTTCCTTTACAGCCTTCCCAAGGTCTTCTGGTATTTGCTGTTTCAACAAACGCAGGCTTGACCGGAATCTCTCAAGTTAGCACCTTTGTGATGCTTGATCCTTCTGCAACTGGTCTTCCCTTTATTCTTAGAGTTCTTTGAACTCCCCCTAAATTGCTACATTGCGGTTCATGTTCAACACAGTTCGGTTATTAATGGTTCTCCACTGGAATCACTGGCTGTGATGAACCGCTTGGCTTTGCAGCGTAGCTGGAGTCAAGGTCGGTACCACGGTAGCAGGTGTCTCCCTCGGTCCTGTTTTTCATGCTCTGTGGACTGTTACATATGTTGCTTCACACTTTGGCTATTGTCCACAGCCTTGCGATTCCCTCTGCGCAGGTTTCGCAGGTCTGAGTCAATAAGGGCAAGGTTGCATCTCTCCTGGTCAGCCTCTCGATATTTGAAGCCTTTCTCCTCCTTTTGAACTGCCGGGTCTGGATAGCTGTCTCGTCGTGCTGTCTTCCTTGCTTGTATTGTGATCTTCTGCTCCACCTTTTATCCCTGTGGGGAGGACAATGGGCCATCAGGTATATGTGATTCTGGTTAATTGCTTGACTCAGCCTGATCCTTCTGTCGGGACATGTCAGGTAAACAGTTTTAACATTAGCCCATTTTCGGGTTACTGTGTAAGCAAGTGTTTATGTTGGAAAAAGAGGGTGGTAGAATTTTTGAGTATCCTATGGGGTAGGATGGAGAAAAGGTATTTTCAGAAGGGTGAGATTGGTTGGGTGTGTGTTTTGTTAAAGCAGGTTGGGAATTCGGAAAATAATAATCAGAGGGACGTTGAGAAGAATGACTGTGAGTACTCGGGTAGGCAACAGAAAAGCAGGGATTCTGGGAGATGTTGTTTCCCACAGCAGCAGGGGTTGGATTCCTAATTTATTTTAAACTTTGTTTACTGGCATTTTCAAAGTTACAATGTAAATGAGTTACAATAGTAGAGTAATACAAGTGTGTCACAGCTGTTTCTTAGTCGGGTGGTAAGGCCAATAGAACATCTAACCAAACAACATACAAACGTTCCGTACATATTCAAACTGTATACCAATTATGAGTGGGGTAGTCCGTTGGTTCAGAGATAGTGGCGAAATTAGCAGTATTAGTCTCTACAAGAGATATGATACCCAGAGACGGCTTCCCGGGCCGCAAGGCCGTGTCCTCCTCTTTGATATTGCGCTCGTTTATTAATGTTTACATGAGTACAGCCTGGTTGGTACGGCATGTTCCAAATACTGGGTAGATGGTTAACCACATTTCTGTGTAGGTGTAGTAACCTGAAGGACCTGCGGGCTGGTGAAGCCAAGCAACAATCAACGTTCCGTTTAAAGCCAGAGTCATTAACTGAGCAGGTATGGGGTAGTTCACTAGTGGGGATGTTATTATCAAAGTTCGATAGCAGGCAGTCAACAGGCAGGGTTACCCCCGACTGAGTGTTCCTAGGGTAATAATCTCAGTATCCGTTATATATCGTTGTAGTATTGTTTCACCTCACGGTGGCTTGTCGTCTGAACGAACATATCGTCCACCAATGGTTTCCAGGCCCCTAAGGCGACAGTGAGGCTGTCGTCCTGTGTCGATGCTGATTTTGCCCAGGCCCACGTCTCTGTTTCGCTCCAGATTTTAAGGTTGTGTAGCCAGTGTTTATACTGGGGACCTTTAGGCGATTTCCATAACATTGCGATTGGTCTTTTCGCAAGTATAGATGCTCGGTTCATAAATTGAACAATATGTTTGTTTGCTTTTTGTTGGGTAAGTTCCCAGCAGGCATTCCAGAGGGTTCCAGGAGTACCGAACAATTCCCGCCGCCCTACAGGATTGTTCAACTTGGGACCAAAAGATCTGTACTTTGATGCAGTTCCAAAACATATGTATACATTCTGCCTCCTCTTGGTGGCATCGGAGGCACCGGCATGAAGCTTCTGAGTTAAATTTAGCTCCTCTGCTGGGGGTCATGTACATGCGGGCAAAACATTAATTTGGAGCAGTTTGAACCTGGCATTCAGGGATATCTGTTTAGGTGAGTTGAGTGTTGCCATTCCGGGTCAGTGATAGTGGAACCTAGGTCTGCCTCCCATTTAAGTTTCAGTTTGGGCTCTCTGACGCTAATACCTTCTCCCAGGAGATTATATAGTGTGGTCACTGGTCTCCAGCCGTCCTCTAGTACATACACCAGGGCCAGAACTCCTGTCTCCTCCGGTTCCTCAGGCCATTCCTCCCATTTGCGTCTAGCTGTATTCCTCTCTCTCATTTAGTGCAAGAATTGGCCCTTTGGTAAGCCTGACTGTTGTGACAGGTTATCAATATTTCTAAACTGGCCATCCTCGTACATGTCCCCCATGTGTAGACCCACCATTCCTCCCAGAGTCTGGCAGCTCCCATGTCTGCTCTGTTTGTGCATACATCCGTGATCATCGGGACATTCAGTGAGAATGGACTGTGTATTTTTTTCGGAGCTTCATTGTCCTGTATCATATGTGTCTGCCCACTCTAACCAACATTGGGAAAGTGTTTGCGCAGCTGCCGGGAGCCACAGAATTTCACTTAGTCTGGCTGGGGACACTAGTTGTTGCAGCAGCCGCGATTCTGATGTGGGTGGTTCCGCCAGCCATTTTGTGACAAAACTTAATTGGGTGGCAAGATAATAAAGTTCGAGATTAGGTAACTGCATCCATCCATCTTTGTAAGGTAGTTGAAACACATTTAGGGTCAGCCTGTGGCGACTAGCACCCATTACAAAATCTCTAATTATTGAGTGCAGACGATGAAAGAAGGCTACACCTATGTAATAATGCACATTCCTAAAGCCGTAAAGAAATCTTGGGAGCACTATCATTTTGATAACGGCAATTTTACCCATGGGTGGTAGCGGAAGTTTGGACCAGAAGGACATGGACTTCTCCAGACCTCCCAGTATCCGAAGTGTGTTTCTTTGGGCGTGTGGGAAATTCGGATACCTAGAATCGCTCAGATACCTATCTCCCAAGGGAGTCCCAAATCTGGTAGGGCAGACAAGACCACATTTTGGAGGCCTGCCATTGGGGGAAAAGCAGGATTTGTGCCTATTTAACGAGATCCCAGATAAATCTGCAAATCTATCAAGCACTACTAGGATAATGGGGCGGTTATATCGTGATTCACAAAGGTAAAGTAAGGCATCATCTGCATAGAGTGAAATTAAGTGCTTAGAGCTGCCTATCGTTCTACCTGCCTCTAAAAATGCTTTGCGTACGTATACTGCTATGGGTTCCATAGCCAGTATGTATAGCATAGGCGAGATGGTTCCATGTGTTAAAATAGCAGCAGAAATGGCTGTGGAAACAAAATATCATGTCAAAAAGGCTGTGGTTTTGCCGCAGCAATCCGTGTAAAGGTTGCAGGGGCAACCCCTGACCCATTATACCATTTAAGGGGAGTAGGGCACACCCCTGCTCCCCTTAAATGGTGTAATGGGGTACACCTTTAATGGGTCACACTACAGCATTTTTGCAGTGATTTATTTATTTATTTATTTTTGGTACAGTTGACATTTTTGCCACAATTTTATCACTGCATACCGGTGAGAGTGGCCAGCATTGACGGGCGCCACGTTCAATATTACATTTTTCAGATATCGGTTTGCCCGACTTTAGTCTAGCCATTCGGGAGGTGTGTATGATGATCCAGAGGATGAATTTCGGGCCCAGACCGAAACTTTCCAGCGATGTGAGCAGCCACTCACAATAGACTGAGTCAAATGCTTTAGTGGTGTCTAGAGATGCCACTGCACACTGTTCTTTGCGAGCATGCATCTGGTCGATGATGGGTTGGAGTCTTCTGAGGTTTAGGGCAATACTACGTCCGGGGACCAATCCTGTCTGACCTGTGTGTACTGGTGTTGTCTTAACTGTGCAGAGCTGTCTAGCCAGTACTGTTGTAAGTATATTTATGTTGCAATTTAGCATTGCAAGTGGTTGGTATGAGCTGCACCTGTCTGCTGGTTTTCCTGGTTTGGGAATGGGTATTACTACGGTCTCCCTCATACCAGGTGGGAGCGAGCCTGTGTCGTAAGTCAGTTAAGACTTCTAGGAGCGTTGGGGGTCAGGGTAGCATGAAAAGCCTTATACAATTCGGAGGGGAATATATCTGTACCTGGGGTCCTTTCCAGTAGGTAAGGAAGCTATACCTTCGTTCAGTTCCTCAAATGAAATGGGTTGGTCCAGGGAAGCTTGCTGACTGTCTTAGAGCCTTGGGAGGCGTATCTGTGAGAATTTGGGGATTTTAGGGAACTGGAGTATTGTGTTTGTACAATTGTGTGTAAAAGGAGGTAAACCTTTCCATGGGATCCATCTTTCATCGCGGAGCAAGGTGATTGGTGGTCTGGGGTGGTCACGTTGGCACAGCCAAGCTAGCAATCGCCGGGGCTTATCCCTTCCTGTGTGTGCTAGAGCAGCCTAGGCAGTGTAATCAAATTTGGACAGTTTCTGCCAGGCTTTGCAGCACCTAGATCGAGCCTCTATCCGTTTTCCTTCTATGGGCTGTAGCTCTGGGTTTTGGGACTCGAGCATCTTAATTTCCTCTTCCGTGGACTCTAAGCTCTCACGTAGTGCCCGGCGGATACCCCCATCCCTGACTATGACCTCACCTCTGGTCACTACCTTCATGGCCTCCCATATGGTGCCCCAACTTCTCACACTACCCACATTGTTCTCAAGAAAGCCTATTAGGAGGGCTAGGGTAGTCGAGGCACCACTCAGTCACCAGGGGGGAGTGGCCCGATATTGTGTGCCCATGTATTATGCGCTAATGATCTCTGGAAGATGCATTGCCCCCACAAAAAAAGTAGTCTATTTGTGTGTACAGTTTGTGAGGGGAGGAGTAGTAGGAATAGCCCCTTGTGTCTGGTGTATTTCTCTCCAGATATCAACTGGGTCAAGGTCTGTTAACATCGTGTTCAGTGTGGTAGAGGCTGGGGAGGGGTTGTTATGCAGGGGGAATGATCGAATGAGTACAGTGTTTTGTGCACAGTTAAAGTCCCCGCCCCACAGAATAAGGCCATTGCTTCTTGCTGCTACCAGTTTACTTAGGGTATGTGCGGGTGTCGGTATCTTATGGTTCGGAAAATATGAGTTTATTATGCAGCCTATGTTCGGGATATCCTCTGATAATCAGGTACCTCCCCTCCCTGTCCCTTTCAATTGTAAGGGTAGTGCACCGTCAATCCAGGTGAGCACCCCTCTGGCAAATTTAGAATAGGTAGCGCCGTACCCCGTCCCTCCCCAGTGAGATAGTAGTGCCCCCTGACCCTCTGGGAGTAGGTGAGTCTCCTGGAGCAGTACTATGGATATCTTTTTGCGTTTAATATAGGATTTCACCCTGTTTCTGCAGATGTAGGATCCAAGGCCCTGCACATTCCAGGACATTATTCTTATGCATGTGGCCATTGCATTATGTATAGGTTGGCCCACCCGGGGTCAGTATTGCTGTTCCTCAGGTGTAACACAATTGTCTTGTTTCCGATAGCCCTATGACAGTGTGATATGGAACCCTCCAGAGTCCCTGTGCTAGCACATACATTACAGATACCCCAGATCAACAATTCAAGCGACCATCTGGATCACTAGACGAGAGCTCCCAAGTGTCATTTTGTATGGATAACGTATAAGAACAACAAAAACAAATTCAAAACTGTGCCCAACAACCCCAGGTTGTTCAGGCAATCTGGTACCTACAAGGCTTGGTCCGACCGTTGTGTACCAGACGTGGTGTCCAGCAACGGGCTGGGAACCTTTAGCAGCTTGGGGGCAAGTGGTGAAGACCAACTGTGAGTAGCTGGGCTCCATCCCCACCGGTTGCACAGAACAGTGATTGCGGGAATTACATTCTCCTTGTGTAGTTGGAGTCTGGTTAGCCCTGGGCAGTTTTGATGGGATCCCGCCAGGAAGTTGGGCGTTACTAATGGATTTGGTGACAGTTGTATCTTATGTAGTTTTTGCCCATGTCAGGACCCGAGGGCCTGATTTCCCCGCCCCAGTTGTTATGAGTCCAAGTTGTTTTTGCTAGAGAGGTATTTGTGGTCCATCCACATGGTAGCCGCCTCTGGGCTTTCTAAGAATTGCGTGTTGCTTTTGTAGAGGATTTTGAGGTTCGCAGGGGACAGGAGCGTGTATTTTAGGTTTAATTGTCTCAGTCTTGCTTTGATAGGGATGAACGAGTTCCTAGCTCTTTGAACCGTTGGCGTGTAGTCTGCGTAGATGTAATCTTCAAGCTACCCCTTAACACCTCCCTCTCTAGAGTGTTGTAGGACAACTTCCCTGTCTCAGAAGTTAAAGATTCTAGCAATCATTGATCGTGGGTATGATCCAGTCGGAGGCCTTTTTTGAAGTGATCGGTGGGCCCTTTCAATAGCAAACACTTGGGAGAGATTGCCTGGTCCAGTCTCCTGGAGTAGCAGATTCTCAATGTATGTGGTGGGGACCGGTCCTTTGGTTCCCTTCGGTACACTGAGCACCCTCACGTTGTTTCTACGCGACCTGCCCTCTGCGTGCGTTTCCAGGATGATGTTGCGTCGCTCTGGTTCCTTGACCCTCTTGTCTCTTGTTCAGGTCCTTAGTGGCAACTGTTGTCTCTTGCAGGAGAACCTTTGCAAACATGACCCTCTCGGCTAGCTGTCTGACGTCTTGTCGGAGGTGCTGTATGTCAATTTAACCTTGTCTATTTTGGACTCCAGAGACGTCCGTAGGGCCGCTATTGCTGCGAGAACCTGGTTTTCTTGGGGGTCTGACGGGATCGTAGGAGTCTGTTGTGGAGTTGGGGCTGTCAGCCTGTGTGGTGTTGCTATTCTTTCCTTGTACCGTAAAGGATTCCATTGTCATGGACTTATTCTTGCTTTTGGTGAGTGACATGGTGCGACGTAGTTTGGGGTGTAACGTTGAATGTGCTGTGTCTTGTCGTCCAGCCGGGCCCCCCACTATGTTTGCAGAATACTTCTCTAGGGAGCTCGGATGGGCACCTCCACAGAGGTGCAGTCCGTGGTGCAGCAATCTGTTTGTGGGTACGCCGTCAGGTGGGAGTATCTGAGAGGTGCAGACAATTGGGTTGTCCAGGGTAGGACCTGGCTGCAGAAGATCAGTAAATTTTCGTAGGTATGATCAGCCTTCTAGTGCGTCACATAGGATCTTGTTGCTGAGTGTATGAGCTTTAATATTCAGTGATCTGTGTATTTAGTCTCATTATAGGTCCCCGCCCCACTGGTCATTTGCTTGAGGGAAGTCGGCACAAATGATTCTCTTGAATGGGTGCTAGGAGTTATGAGGTGGGGTGGACCAAGCAAAATCAGCCTCTTGGAGCCCTGGATCTTTCTCTGTGGTGGGTCAGGGTTTTATTGGGGCCCCGCGAGTTTGTGCGGGGTGTGGGACCTGGGGTAGTGTGGTGACAGTCAACACCCACCATGTGACGCTGGGTTACAGGACCAGGTCAAGCCCCAAGATGCGCTACTCGATGCAATTCCCTTATGTTGATGTTGTCAGCGCAATGGCTGGCTATGCACAGTGATTAGAGGTGGGAGGGGGTGAAGGAAGGAGAAGGGGTGAGCTGCCTCAGATCCGTCCAGCCCCAATGCAGGGCGAGCCTTGTGGAGGCTACGATGGCCAGGGCCAGGCGTGATCATGTGCTGGCGGATACCCCCGATGGGTCAGGCGGTCGCTTGCACTTACCGCACAATCGGAAGTTGCTGGGCCGGAGCCTGGCAGAAGGAGCGGAGTCTCAGCCGTGTCCGCAGTGTCACCCGTGTCAGGGCTGTCAGGAGATTTGATTTGATTATTTATACCGCGCTCCAAGACAGACTTAACTGTATCCGGGCGCAGATGGATCAGAACACCTGAAATGAAGTGCTAAACAGAACATATACACGTTATCTCTGGGTTGGGCGGCCTAATTAAACAGATAGGTTTTTAACGCCTTTCTTCACTGAGCCAATGACTGACGAGCTCTAATCTCCAGTGAGAGATGGTTCCAAAGCTTTGGTCCAAAGAGTTCAAATCTCCTATCCCCCTTGAGACAAATTTGGAACGTGGGATCCTGAGCGCAATGTTCTAGCCTGATAATAGTGACGGACTTTCACACTGGGATACTCTCTGGCAAGCCCATTGATACATTTGTAAATCATGCAGGCTACCTTGTACTTAATTAGATCCTCGACCGCCAGCCAGTGCAAAGATCTGCGGAAAGATGACACCTGGTCTCTTTTTCCCAACTGCCCAACCAGTCTGATCTCTGCATTCTGAGCCTTCTGCAGTCTATATATCTGCTTGGCTGGGATGCCTGCCATCAGACTGTTGCAATAGTCTAGGTGAATGTTTGTCATCACACCTACAACCACTGCGTGATCTTCTAATGGTAAAAAGAGGAGCACATTCCTGAGCATCCACATGGGGATGTCACCTTGGCCCCAACCTGGGCTTCACTACCGAGGTTCTCCTGCCAAATACATGCCAGGTTTTTAATTTTATTTTTTGACAAATTGAAGTTTCTCCCCCAGAATATAAGGGGAGAAAGATTGCTACTTGGCCGCAATTCTCCTCTTGGGCCCAAACAGGATAATCCCGGTCTTTGCTGCGTTCAATTGTAACTGGTTGCTAGCCATCCACTTATCAATATCCACCATGCACTGGTTGATTCTCATAAATGCGTCCTCGATGTAATTCATCTCAATGTAGATTTGAGTGTCGTCGGCCTATAAGTGGAAACTCAACCCATGACTCCTCACTATATTTCGGACTGGACGCATCTAGAGATTAAAAATCAGAGGGGACAATGATGATCCCTAGGGGACACCACATCTGGGGAAAATAGCCTCTGAGGTGAAGCCCCCAATTAACACCCGCTGGACTCTGTCCATCAGGAAGGATCTAAACCACATCAACACTTGTTCTGAAGCCTTTCCCACTCCTCCAAGACGCTCCGACCAGGTCTGATGATCCACTGTGTCGAAGGCCGCAGATCGATCCAGCATCAACAAAACAGT
Organism: Ambystoma mexicanum; assembly: GCF_040938575.1. NCBI lineage: Eukaryota > Metazoa > Chordata > Amphibia > Caudata > Ambystomatidae > Ambystoma > Ambystoma mexicanum. The sequence continues at coordinate 1,422,354,666 of NC_090923.1, forward strand.
TGATCTGCCACCATCCACGGCCTCCAAAAGATCATTTTGGTCGAAATCCAGATGGGAGTTCGTATAACAACCCCTCTTTGTCCACAAATGCTTGAAATTGAGGGGATACTACTTTCTCCAGAATTTTCGCTGGCCAAATCAAATCAGTCACTGGCCGATAGGTCTTTAGCACGGCTGGATCTAAATTGGGTTTTTTCAGCAAGGGTTTCACTATTGCATGTTTAAGTGCATCCAGGACCCGACCTTCGGCCAGGGATTTGTTCACAAACATGGTCATAAATGGTGTGATATTTGCAGCAAGCCGTCTAGCAGCGCAAGCGGGCGCACAAATGCCAAGCTATGTGTTGGCTTGAAGAATAAGAGAGTGTATCAATTCCTCAGTCACAGGCTAGAATCTAAAATGTTCCTCATATCCCCCTTCCCTAAGGTTAAATGCTCTGCTTGGGGATCAGATGACCCCCTCCCCCCCCTCCGACCTCTTTTGGATTACTAAAGTCTTCTCCTCAAAGAAGATATTAAAGTCATTGGCTCGTTCTTGCGAAGGGATGCCACAATGCAGGTTGGTTTACAAAATGTGGACACCTGCAAAAACTGGCCTTGCCTGATTCCCCACCTGCTCGATCGCCCCATGGAGAAAGTCCCTTTTTGCTTCGAATATAGCTACCTTATATGTTTTTAATACTTTCTTTGCCCTGCCGGCATGCAGGCGCTGTCACTTCTGAAGGAGGCCGGGTGGTGTCGCGCGCTTCTCTGCAGGTTCAGGTGAGGCGATTGCAGACCCCGGTCCGTTCCCTCGTAGCAAGCCGGGTCCAGAGGTGGATCTCCTCAGTGCCGACCGGGAGATGGTCCTGGTATGCAGCATTGTTGTTTGACTGGGCCGCATGTTGGCCTGGATTTTGTGTGCAGTTGGAAGATGTTGAGTCGGAACCCAGCAGCAGGAGCGGGGTCCCAGCGGCACCAGCAGCATCAGCCATGTCAGGGCTACCAGAAGCCGCAGACGCCGTCACTAGCAAAGGAGGTCGGGTGGCGCAGCAGGCCCAGGTGAGGTGGTTGCAGATCCCGGTCCGTTCCCTCGTAGCAAGCCGGGTCCAGAGGTGGATCTTCTCAGTGCCGACCGGGAGATGGTCCTGGTATGCAGCATTGTTGTTTGACTGGGCCGCATGTTGGCCTGGATTTTGTGTGCAGTTGAAAGATGTTGGGTCGGAACCCAGCAGCAGGAGCGGGGTCACAGTGGCACCAGCAGCATCAGCCATGTCAGGGCTACGAGAAGCCGCAGGCGCCGTCACTAGCAAAGGAGGTTGGGTGGCGCAGCAGGCCCAGGTGAGGAGATTGTAGACCTTGGTCCGTTCCTTCAGTGCTGGCGGGATCAGAGGTGGAACTCCTCAGCGCCAACTGGGTGATGGTCCTGGTGTACAGCGTTCAAGACAGAGGCCGCAGGATGGGCAGGTTTTGTGGGTAGTCGCGATGTGGATGCTTGCTGCTACTGACTGTGGTCGCCATCTTGGCGCGCAAGGGGACTAATGTAATTTGACTCCTAACGCGGTTCTGCAACTCCGATTTTTCTCCAAGACCGTGGTCGAAAGTCAGGCATCATTTTCCCTTCCTTGGGGGTTGTGTTTTTGGGCTAAGTGAAGGCGTCTTAAGTTGCTGTTACAAGGGTCGAAGTAGGATCTCGGAGTGAGCTCCACGCAGCTTGATCCTAACGCATCGGCTCAGGCCACAGCCCCCCCCACCCAAACGTTTGGATTCCTAATAGGTTTACCAGAGGCAGAGGGGTTCTTGGATTTTGGTAAGGGAAATTCATAATGTGGAAGGGAGGTTGATCTAGAACTCCCTATAAAAACCACAGGGACTTGGTCCTCCTTGTCTTCTTCCCCCATGTCATACCGTGTTTCACCTGGGGATCCTCCACCACTGGTCCACCCCCAGGAACTGGATCCAACAGCAATGGCCCGTGTCCTGGCCACGTGGGTAAGTGATTCTTGTGCTCTATTCAGGAGAACACCCTTAGGTTTCTCACATTTGTCACTGCAACTCAAGACAATTGCGTTTCCTTACTACTGACTACTGAATTCTCCTACAATAACACATACCGTTCAGCTATTGAAACTTCACCTTTTTATTACAATTCTCCACCCCACCAGGTTACCTTCCTTACCTTAAAACAGCTCCAGCGTTCCTGCAGTAGAGGAACTCCTGCAAAATCTACATGGCATACAAGACAAGTCCTTGAAACACCTAAATGGTGCCCCTAAATGAACCAAACAGAATGCTGACAGACACAGAAACCCAGATCCGGACTTCAAGGTCGGAGACAGCCTGGTTGGCCGCCAAGTACAAAGTCTCAGGCTCCCCCACCAATCTTGCACTTGCCTCCGGTCCTCTGCACAATGTTCAGCATTACTGCACTTTCAGCTTACCCCCCAGGAAAGGGGTGATCTCTCTGCAGTTAACCCAGGGCCCTGCGCACTTGTTACCCCCTTCCCCTTCCACGCACTTCTGACTGTACACGTGCACGACCTGAATGCACTAGGACAAGTAAGTTCGTTCTTCCTGCCCCCCACCCTTTTGTCTCTCCTCCCCAGCTTGCGTCATGCCTGAAACACTTCGTGCACTTGCACTAGGAGAAATTCTGTCAGGCCTAGTACGCTAGTTTTTTGTTAGATCACTCAGAAACTTTAAAGCCTAAGAATGGCTACTGTATTCCCTTGTTCCTTTCCCGCCTTGAAGCGCTTTGAAGCACTACACTTGTGTATAAGTGCTGATAATAAACAATTACAATTGCCTATGCACCTGAGGGCAGGGAAATTCACACCTAAGTATTTTGGCCCTTTCATCTTCAGCTTCCCACTTCTTGGAGTCGAATACACCCGGTATTCCATTCCTCTCTTGTTAAATCATACAAGATCTCCACCGGAAGACATCAAGCTGCTAAACCACCACCAGTTTATGTCAATCAAGAACCAGAGTATGAAGTGGACCATATCTGTGATTCCCATTATTATAGGGGAGTGCTGCAATGTCTCATAGATTGGAAGGGATACCTACCTGCTGACCGCACCTGGGAGCCAACTACACACGTCCATGCTCCCATTCTGGTGAGACGTTTCCATCGGCTGCACCCCTGGAAACCTGGTGGAACCGGACTGGGAAAGGGGTATATTGTAACATCCCGACGTCCCCTTTGGTCTCTTTGGCATCACTGGAAAGTAGCCCGTTGCCACCCACATAATCAGCGACAACGTATACACACCAAATCCAAGATGGCTGTTAACTGCTATACTCCGGGAACCAAACTAGCCAATCCAAAGATGGCCGCCACGTCTCTTGCATGTCTTACGCAATGGGAGGAGGAGCTTCTGAAGGGACGAACAAATACAGGAAACAACGCAGGCTCCTTGTGTTGCAACTTTGTTGCCTGATAATATGCTAGTTTGTTTCTTGCGTGTCCTCACGCTGTTTTTCCTGAACTTGCTCTGTTTCTCCTTCAGAACCTTCTCCTCTCCGTCTGTCCTTTCTTGTCCTGCTGCTTGCTATATTGCTGCCCGAGCCCATTGCCTGCTTGGGAATCTTGTCTTCCCCCTTCCTGCCTTGCTACTATTACAGCTCTGTATACTTTGCTAAGCCGGTGGGAAGTCGCTACTATTTCCTGCTACTTAGCTTCATCATTCTCACCGGACCGGCTTTGGCAATCAAGCTTTCTGTCTACTGAGAAGGTTTTTCCCCTACAGGGTTTTTATTCCTTGGGGGACTGTCCGCTTTGGCAGCCAGTTTACCCTGTCCCATTTTAGGGAGTCCTGGCGGCCAGAGAGTACCGTCCTTACATGATACCAAAAGCAAGACTGCCGGCAAACCACAGGTGAGCCACAAGTCTAAGAACTTCCTCTATTCGCCGGTTAGGATGGCTTCCTTGGTGATTTGCAGGCATGTGTCTTTTTCTGTCTCTTCTATGTTGTCTTGTAGTTTCATTGTCTTCGGTCGCACACATGCAGCGATGTGACCTACGTGTTCCTTGGTCTCTTGTGCCACTTCGCACTCTTCCATTGTTGCTGGTCTGGGGTGCCGAGATAGGAAGTCGGCCAGGTTATCTGCTCCGGCTTTGTATACAACTTCAACATTGAACACTGTAATTGCAATGTCCAGTGTACAAGCCACGCTGGGGGATGTGGCGCTGACCCTTTGAAAATTGGTATGAGTGGCTTATGGTCAGTGAGCACTTTGATCGAGTGCCCTATGATGTAAAGCTGAAAGTGCTGACACCCCCAAAGGATGGCTACGGCCTCCCTCTCGATATGGGCATTCTTTTGTTCCATTGCATTAGTGCCCTGCTGGTGAACACAATCGGTTAGACGGTCCTATCTTGATCGGTCTATGTTAGCAGTGCGCCTAGTCACACCGGACTGGCGTACATGAGTAGTTCAGTGTTCCTGGAGGTGTTGAAATACGCCATGGTGGCATTCTCTAGTAGGGAATCTTTTATTTGTTGAATGCTGCCTTGTGTTGATTTCCCCCTCACCCTCCCATTCCCAGGTGGTGTCCTTCTTTGCAAGTTCTCTCAGTTGGCTGCCAAAGTCGCTAGGTCGGGAATAAACCTACCACAGTATGTGACCATGCCTAAAAAAACTTTGTTCCTCTGTCGCAGTGGTCAGTGATTTGACATTCTTGACATCGGCGACCTTTGTTGGGTCAGGTGACACTCCTTTTTTGTTGACCACGTGTCGAAAGAAGACGAGTTCCTTTTTGTTGAATTTGCACTATTCTGCGTGGAGTGTGAGCGCCGAGTCTTTGAGGCGCTCCAGTGTCGCCACCAACAGGGCGTTATGTTCACCTTCGGTTTTCCCATACACTAAGATATCATCACTGATGTTGGTCATGCCAGAGAGATCATGGAGCACATTTTCTGATCTCATTTTGGAACACCTCAGCAGCGGATGATATTCCAAAATTGAGTCGCCGATACCTCTGCAGGCCCAGGTGTGAGAAAAACATTGTGATGTATCTTGAGTCTTTCACAAGCTTGACCGGTTCTATGTCATATTTTTGCTTTTTGTAAAAATATCCCCCTGCCTTGTCCCCGAGCCCCACCCTCTCTGGCCAGATGACTTCTAAATCGGGTGGTTTCAACCCCATGAACCACCCTTCCTTATCCACCGCCGCCTGCCTCCCCACCCAGAAATCCCTGTTGCCAAAACACATGCACACACACATGCACACATATAAATACCCGCACACAAACATCTACACTTGCCTGTCAGCCCCTGTGCGCACTCTTAAGGGCATGACAGTTTTATTTCAAAAGATCGCTGTGTGCGATCACAGAGTGGTCTTTCTAAATCGATTCTTTTTTTAAAACTATTTATTCACTTAAGACCACTTGACCTGGTGGTAGCAAATCGCAGATTCAATTTGGTCAGGCTGTGGCCGCCGTTAGGTTAACAATGAGTTTGTCAATTGTGGGGGTTATGGGACATTCTCTGCCTATATGAAACGCGTTGAGCTAGCTGAACAGTAGTTAGGCCTCTACTGTATCTAAAATGCATATATTGTTTGACTGAAGACATGGCACTATATGATGATCAACAATTGGTAATATTGCTGAATATAGACTTGCATGTATTAATAAATATTTTGCTTACTGAAATCAATAACTAAGTGACTTTATGATTACTGCCTTTATAGACTAAGAAAGTGTATGTGATTATTACCTAAATACCTATATAGTAAACCCTATTTGGTGACAAACTAGCCATCTACTCCAAACACATTTTAATTTAATTCTCGTTGCTTTGTAAGCAATTTACACTACAAGTAGAGCATTGAAGTAGATCCCCAAGAACATTATCTAAATCTTGTGAACAACTGATTGCCATTGGCAATAACTCGAGTGTGCAGGGGACACGAGTGTTCCACAGCCCGTGGACACTTTCTTTCTCTTGTCACATTCTCTGCCTATAGCCATGTTGGGCAGCCGCATGTCGATGCATATCTGGACTGTGTGCGGCCGTTTTGGTTTCGCCGTTATTACCAAGGGTGACACCCATGGGGTGGGACCTGTCGTTATCCCTATAATATGGAGATCCACCAGTTTCTTTAGTTCTTCCTCCACCACTACTCTCATGTGGAGCGGGACTCTCCTGTGCCTCACTGCTCAAGGTTCCACATTCGGGTCGATGTGTAGCTTGGCAGTGCGATTCTTATGGTACCTGATGCCCTGGAATAGGTTTGAGTGTTTCTCCATCAGACATTCTCATGGGTATGCACGTTGAATGCAAAATAGATCAACTTGAGGTGCTCGACTGTTTTGAAGCTGAGGAGCATTTCTATGCCTGCATCTAACACATAGATTGGGGTGTTGATTGGGGTGTTGCACTTCTCTCCGTTACACATCAGCTCAAATTTGAATGACTTCCTCACGGGAAACGGCTTCTTTCCCCCTTAGGCATACAGTTGCACTGCCTTCTGCTGTAGCTGTGGTCGAGGGGACTGTCTCTCATAGAGTGTTACAGGCCTTACATTCAGGATGGCGCTGGAGTCGATCATCATCTTTAGAGGGGCACCATAGGTAAAAATTAGGCATGTTGACTGGGAATGTCCCTTGGATTTGCTCTTCTCGTGTCGGGGCTTGATGGCTGCTATGAGGTGCACTCTCTTGCTTCTTGTTTTTCTACCACTTGTGGACTGGTCTTGGGAAGAGTCATCCTCCAACTGCTCATCATCATCACTGTCGCTCTCGTCAGGTCTATGCTCTGTTGCCCCTGCCCATGCTCTCCCCTCGGCCCCGCCTTTGGTATGACTTTGGGGGTTTCTTGCTGGGTCCTGTGCTACTATCTCTGTTGTCTCGATAGGTGTTGGTGTTCCAGCTGGCTTGCTGCCAGTGGCTATATTCGTGGTTTCGATCTGAGACAGACTGATGCGTAGTGGTTAATTTTACCACACTACCGGCAGATGACTCCCAATGCTGGGCATGGCTTCTCCTTGTGCCAGTCTCCTCTGCACCATTTGCAGGACTCCTGCTGTCTTGGTGCTGGGCCTGTCTTATCTCGACCTTTGTTTCTGGACTTTACCACTGCGATGGTGCTTTCTGGCTTTTCTGAGTCTATTTAATTTCTGATCAACCCTCCCAGGTCCAACTTGGGTCCTTCCTATTATCTGTCTTCCTCTCCATCTGTGGTATTCCCCTGGGGTCTAACCTCTCGCCCTGGCTTTTCAACCAATACCTGGCAACTCTCGCCCATTGCATTGCCATTTTCTGCTCCAATTTCCAGTGCTACGCTGACGACACTCAACTCATTTTCAGGCTGCCCTTGGCCACCTCTTCTCCCTCTCTTATCTCTGATTGCCTAAAAGCCATTCAAGATTGGTGTGCCGCCAATGATCTTTGTCTGAATGCCAGCAAGACGGAGATCCTCCGCATCAGCACACCTCATCATCCTTTGCCCTCACTCTCTGGCCGGCCTCCCTTGTCCCTCCTCCTACCCCCACCGGCGAGGTTAAGCACCTCGGGGTCATCTTTGACACCACACTTCCCTTCTCCGCCCACATCTCTGATGGCTCTAAAAAGTCAAACTTCCTACTGCACCTCCTCAAAGGTACTCTGCCTTTCCTCTCCTTCCCCTAGAAGCTCATGGTCTCCCAAGCTCTGGTTCTCTCTAGGTTGGACTATTGTAACAGCCTCTTTCTAAATCTACCTGCCTCTACTCTCCGCCCTCTGCAGCTAATCCAGAACAGGACTGCGAGACTTGTCCTTGGTCTCAAGCCCTGGGATCGTATCTCTCCAGCACTGAAATCTCTCCATTGGCTCCCAGTGTATGCAAGGATTAAATTCAAAACCCTATGTATTGTCCACAAGGCTTTCTGGGGCTTGGGTCCAAAATACCTTCAGCTATCCCTCCGCAAATACCTCCCCTCTCGAGCTCTTCGCTCCTCTACCTCCAACTCCCTCCAGAGTCAGTTGTTTTTCGAAGAAAGGAGCTGGGGCTAGATCTCTGTCTTCGACTGGGGCCTCCCTCTGGAACAGCCTCCCTGACACTCTAAAACTTGAGGAGAACCATCTCCGGTTCCGGAAGCACCTCAAGACTTTCCTCTTTGCTTCTGCCATCGTTCCCCCTCTCCCCTGCTGATCTGGTCTCTCTTGGCACTGTGCACCTGGGCACCCTCTGCCCTCCCGCACTGCCTCCGAGCCACCCCTTGCACTGGGGTCTGTATCTGTACCCATACAGCCCCCCCCCCCCTTTTTTCTTCCTGCACTTATCGGACCTACCCTGTCTGCTGCCTTAAACCCAGCACTTGCCAATTGCTGGCTGCACTACCACTGTTTTTTGCCTTTATTATTTAGTTATTATTATTTATCTGTTTCTCCTTTGCTCCGGACTTTCCACTTCTCCCCCCTTCCATGCACTTTTCCCCTCCCCCTCTCCCATGCACTTGCGCGTTCTCAATTTCAATGGGCCTAGTAAGATCGTTGTTTTGTTCTCCCCTGTTCCCCTCCCTTGCCTTGTCACTCTCTGAAATACTTTTTTTTTGTTTAAATTTCTTTATTATTTTTCTAAAAGAAAACTAACAACAAATACAACACACAAACAAATAACATAACTGGCATGTTGGCATTTCTGCGGGTTTCTTCTATGGGTTCATTTTCTCTGCGCTTTCTAGCGACCTTGCCATCTTCGTTGCCGGCCGCCTGTGTGGGAAGGTTCTACCCTCCCATTTATACTGTCTTTTGGTTGGGTATCCGTGCTCCACTGACTTGTATCCATCAATGTTCTTGCGCCTCCTCGGGGCCTTCTCCTTCCTCCTCCTCCTCTTGGCCAAATAAGTCCTGTACCAGGGAGTTCCATGCTGCTATTTTTTGTGCTGTTTCTCCTTCCCCTCTTTGCACTGCTCTTATCCACACCGCAGTTTCCGCCAATGTCCACTTGCGGAGGTCCGACCACCATAACTCTACGGTCGGGCCTTCCCTTGTTTTCCAGGACATCGCTATCCTTCTTTTGGATAATATACATATCAGGTCTTTCATTTTTGCTAGATGCATCTCATGTCTACCTCCTCTCGGGAAGAGGCCCAGCAAGTACCAGCAAGTACCTCTCTGGGTGCACCGCCTGTATCTGGAGTCCACCGTCTATTATTTTGGCTCTGATACCCTCCCAGAAGGTTTGTATGGTTGGGCAGGTCCAGCGCTCTGATGAAATACTTATGTACGAGCGCGATAGAAATAAAATATCAATATCAATATTGGTAGCTTGTTCATGAATGTTTCCATTGCTGTAAATTGGCCATCCGTATGCTCCCTCTGGCGTCCCATGAACAGTATGCGCTCTAGCGCCAGATTCCTCCCAGATAAAATGGCGATGCGTAGCTTCTCCGATGACAGTCCATGAATCACCTGTTGGCACACTGCAAATTCCTCATCGGGGAAATCGCATCCTATGGCCATCTCTGTTAGTCGAGCGTGAAAATCATCAATTTTCTCATTGGGACACTGGCGTACTTGGCTCATCTGGAAGCATTTGAAATCTGGATTAAGTTATGGTTTAAACTTGTTGGTTAGGACAGTTTTTGCTGTTTCTTAGTTATCTTCCGTTACCCCTTTTGGATAGCGCGTTAAACAGTTTAAGCGCAAGTGTTGCCAAGTTAAGCATCAGGAAGGTCCTTCTATCTTCTGGATCTGTAACTTTTCATGACTTAATGTGCAACTTGAACTGTTGCAGCCATAGTTCCCTGATACATGGGGGTCGAATGGTTTCATAAATGTCCCCTGTGAGGAGTCTAACCATGTGGCACCCTCAGGGGCTAGTCCATGGGTGCTGGCCCTTGCTGGTGACGGTAGGGGGTCATTGGCCATGTTGGCCTGGTTGCTCCTAATGGTGCGGTGCGCCTTATCTTGCTGGCAGGACTATTCATGCCAAGTGGGTTTAGCTTGGGGTACTCTGTTTACAGTTCATAGTAATTGGCTGTTGAGGATGATGGGGCTTGCCCTGGGGGGTTTTCTTGACCTGCGCTCTCTGGACTGTGTGCACTGCCCTTTTTACATCTCATTCCCACACATGCCAGGGATGAGACCCTCTGACTCGTCACGGTATGCATGACCTCTTAAAGGGATATTCTCATTTCCTTCTTCATGCTGGTAGGTTCCAGCATTACCTACAGCCATACATTATTCTTTGTAACAATTATTCCCCTGTATGCTACTAGGCTGTGTGATTTAGGGATTTCCTCACAGGAACGGGAGTCCTTGTCCCCTAAGGGGGATTCTCTTACAGTGAGGTCCCACTTGCCCATACCCCAGAGAGGGTCTTGCGCAGTGGGCTAACCCCACTAGCCTCTGAGGAGAAGGGACAAATACCTTCAAATCGTCACTCTCAATTTCCTCCTTCTTTGCCCAGCCTCCTAGATCTCTCCTTCAGCCACCTATTTCCTCAAGACCCCTGTTTCCTAGGTCTTTCTCTTGCGGTATTGCCTAATTTGTTTGAATTAAATTGATTGCATGGTAAATCTGGCCGAATTCGGCTAGTACCATTTGATTGATTTAATTCCAGCAAAGTTGGCAATCAATACCGGACATGGGGAGCAGGTGTTGCTAGGGTGTCCCCCCGCTTCCCGAGGACTGGAGGCAGGGGACGGGGGCAAAAAAGAAAAGCAGACCGTGCTGCGTCGGATCCGACCTGCGTAAGAGGGATGGAACAGATGGCGCAGGGTCAGGCGCAAGCAGAGAAGCGGAAGGTAAGTGAGGGTGTGTGGCTGCAGGTCAAAGTTTTGCCGGAATTGGCTGTGGCAAAATTGTATTTGCTGTGAAATTTACCAACGGTCAATTCCGCCGCAAACAATTCTGCCACGGTCAAATCACGTATATCCTCTCTTGCTAGCCTCCGTGCTCTCCTCCAGCCTCCAGTCTCCTACTCCAGCTCCCTCTCCAGTCGTCTACAAATCAGCTCATTCTCCAAACTCCCACATCCTTCTGTTTTCGTAGCCTGCCGTTGCACGGGCCTTTCTCTAGTCAGCCGGAATAGCTTTCTGCTTGGTAGGTTCACATGATATATGTAAATCAATAGAACAAGCACAAGTGATTTGAAAAATCTTGACTAGACTGAAACTGAAACATTCCCATCTTATGTAATCCATCTATATGTATGCAATTCAGTAAATGGGAACATAACACAGTTGGGCCCTTAATTTTTAACGACTCTTATGTTATTTAATTCTTATACGGTGCAACACGCCCGAAGGTCTCAGTGCGCTGCAAGAAAGAGGGCCATTACCAGGGGTCAGGAACAGGACAGAAAAGGGAAAGCAATTCCAATCTAATCATTAGAATTAAAAGAGAATGTCTTAACAGCCTTTTTGAAGGCTGCAAGACTAGCCGCAAGGCAGATGCAGAAAAGTATGGAGTTCCAAAGGAGCGTGGCCTGAACAGAAAAACACTGGCCACCAAAATTTCTCATTTTATGCCGTGGGACAGAAAGTTTAAATTGCTTGTTGGACCTAACAGTACGAGTAGTCGTGTTCTTTCTTAATCTATTAGCTAGGTAGCTGGGTGCTTGGTTGGTAAGGCATTTGTATGACAAAGTCAAGACTTTATGAGAAATGCGATGGCAAATGGGCAGCCAGTGCAATTCTCATCTTGACTGAGTGACATGGTTGCACGGGTACAGATTGCAAATTGTTCTGACCGCATTGTTTTGTACTACTTGAAGACTATGAAGATTTTTCTTTGAAGGGCCTGACAATAGGACACTGCAGTAATCCAGGCGTGAATTAACAAATGCTGCAGCTAATGAGGCAAGATGTTCTAGACACAATTAAGGTTTGATCTGTCTCAGAAGTTTATGAATGTATGAAAATGAAGATTTTATTTGTGAAACGTGTTGATTCATGGTCAGGCCAGAGTCTAGTGTGACACCAAGAGATTTTACGTGGTTGCTGACTGCAATAGGGCAGTTAGATATGAGAAAATGGGAATACCGCGCTTCAAGTTTTGAAATTCTTTGACGCGATCCTGCAATCATGTCTTATCGTTACTCGGCACCAACAAGTTAAGAGTCATCCAGTGCTGGATAATTTCATAGACACTATTTAGACGAAGATCGGTATTGTAGTCTCCATCAAGTTTCAGGATAAGCTGGGAGGCGTCTGCATAATTAGTGTAGACCACACCAGCAGTATCAAGCATGTCGAACAGCGGACGGGTATACATGTTATATAGAATAGGCGAAAGACAGGCGTCCTGTGGCACCCCACATAAGAGGCGCTCCGGAGGGTCCTTAAAGTTGTCACCCGTGCTATTCTAGGGCCAAGAAATGAGGCAAGCCAAGAGACCGTGGCTTCTGATCAGCTGACCTGGTGTCTCATCCTATCCAATAGGATGGAATGATCCACCAGGTCAAAGGCAGCTGACAAATCTAGCAAAACAAGAAGAGCAAGCTTGCTCCTTTCTGCTATTTCCGCCAAGTTTGCACGTAGGTCAATCAGGGCTGTCTCGGCACGGAAGCCAGATTGACGTGAACTTAAGATGCCATGTCGTTCGACATGTTCTTGGAGTTGTAAATAAGCGATCTTGTCCAATATCTTCAATACACATGGTACATTGGTAATGGGATGTTAATTACCAACATTCCCGGAATCTAAGGTAGGCTTCATCAGAATAGGTGTCATCCACACATCTTCCAAGCTAGTAGGAACAACAGATGTTCTAAAGGACGAGCTAATGATGGGGATAAGCAAGTGCATAGGAGTCCTGAATGAGGCTTGAAGGACACATATCTGAGACACATGGTGTGGGATTTAAGTTCTAAAACAATCTTTTATTATGTACTCCTCCGATGGAGCAATAAAATCAAGGAGGGGAACAGTACGGGTTGTGTCATTTCAACTAAAAAAGGTATTAATAGGGTTCGGCTGCACAGAAATAAGGTTCTTCCACCTATTAATGATGTTAGTTTAGTGGCTTTTTACTTTATTTAAAAAAAAACTTGGTTGTAGTTCTGTGCACTATGAGTCTTTAGCTTGAGTCGAGTTAGTTTCATCTTTTGTTCCCTTCTAGCTCCCTTAGTACATCAAAAAGTTCTCTTTTGTCGAATTTGGCATTAGCGATTCTATTTTCAAACTAAGATTTCTTATTAGAGAGCAAGGCTTTTTTTATAACGGAGGGCTCCAGCTTTCTACTTAGCTTGTGTGTCAGGGCATGGGTCTTTCTACCACTCCTAAGACACCTTAGAGCGCACATACATATAATTCATGCAATTCCCCCACCTTCTTGAAAAACATCAAATCTCTTTGAAATATAATGTTTGAGGGACAAAAAAATAGGCATAAAATATAGAAACAATTCACAAAAAATGAATATATGACAACTTATGAATTGCCACATCATGAAAACCGTGCATATAATGAACAAGAAATAGTCTGTGTCTGGGCTCAACTGTGTTGTGTGGATTCAGCATTCTTGGAGCCACATGACTCTTCCTTCAGTATAGATTGTTTACATTAGATATGAGTTTTTCAGTCTAGTCAAGATTTTTCAAATGACTTGCACTTGTTCATTCGAGTTATATGCATTCACACACTAAGTGATTGCGTTTTTACAGATTGCAGTTCATCCCTGTTAATCATGAAGATCTAAGGAAAAAGTTCTTTGGCTCAGACCCACCTGCTGACGCAAAATGAGCCTAGGCGTAGCAACCCGCCAATGCATCCAATATGCAGAAACCAGGCAACCGCAGCAGAGTAAGGTTTATTTCCTAATAGCTGTACAGAAACGGATCGAGAAAGCACCAGAATAACCCTACCCCAAATAAGAGACTCCCAAGCGCAGAATTCCCTTAAAGCAGCCCAGAAACAACCATTTGGCGTTACCTAAATAGTGCTTTGGAAGCCCTTTAAAACTCCCGTGGGAAGATCCAAGGAGAGAGCACTGCAGCTGAAACCTCCCTGGAGGCAGGGAGGGAGAGTGAGTTGGAGGCTCACAGGTAGGGGGGAGGTTGACCGGGACAGGGAGAGACTGAGATGAAGAGAGAGAAGCAATGAGCGACTGCGACTGAATTGGGAAGTGATCCCCAGGAGGGGGCTGCTGATTAACCCTGAAATTCCAGAAACTGCATTTGGGACTGAAACTTGATGCCAAGGCAGGCCAGTTCTGTTTAACAGGGCCTGGCAGTTTAACAGCCCAAGGCCAGCTATGTGCATTAATGGATGCTGTTTCATTAATATGTATTCGTAATTATAGATGGACCGTAAATGCTTACGCATGGTGTTTTTTTCAAAAGAGTTTATGAAATTATATTTTGTATGTAAATACATGGACCCACTTTTTATTTGCTCTTTTAGTAACATGCAGAATGGACTCCAGACTCGTAATCTGCAAGGCTCTTGCTTTTGATTCTTGTATATTGGCACAGTGGCAGGTTGTTTACTGATTTTCTGACGAGGCAACTGACGACTTGATAGAAATTTTAGCACTAAAGACAATTTTGTTAAAAAATCTGTGCACAAACTGGGTGAAAACAATGAGCTTGCTGATGTTTGTTAAATAATGGCCCTACCGAAAGGAAATGACCGTTGCAGTTTATGGGCACAGGACCCTAGCAGACGAAAGGGTGGCACAGTGGTTTGCATGATCTCTGATCCGCTTTTACGTTGCCCAGCCAATACTCCCGCCTGAGAAGCACAATAGTGGGCCACTCTATTGCAGCATTTCTCTCCCATCTGTGCTCCAGTGCCTGCAATTATGCTCATTCATGGGCCATATTGCAGAGGTGGATTTTAAGTTCCTCTGCCCCCGAAGATGCTTACACTTGATTTAAAGACAAGCATTTACTCATGCAGACAACACTATTTTAGTTATAAACAATATTTTAACTTTAACTTGGCTACTGCCGTGATATTTCGATGGGTCAGTACATGATACGGCAGGGATTACCAAGCAAGATAAACATACGCCGCAGCATTACCGTCATATGCCGATACAACCGCATATGGCCAGTTACTACCATCTATGGTAGTTTTAGTCTGTTTTGGCATGCATAGTCGTCATATGCTTAATGCAGCCGCACATTTACAGGTGTTGCCATACGTTGTCATGGGTGCGGTACTATATACCGGTATTGCCATCTTGTGCCAGTCATGGCATAATATGTAAGCGACAGGATCCTCTGGCATAATATGTAAGGGACAGACCAAATCCTCTGGCAAGTGCAGTCTGCAATACACCACAAATGCCATTTAATGTCTCATAGCTCTGCCATTGTCACCATATACAAGGTGCAGCCTCACATGTGCATTTGCCACCAACGTATGCCAAGGGTATCTTTGCAAACCTCAGAAATAACATCTTTCTATTAATGCCTTCTATACTGGGGTTAGTCACCATATGTAAGATACTCTATCCTATGTCTGCGTGCTGCCATTGTATAAAAGGTCAGCCTCATATGGTCCAGCTAATCTGGCGAATGGCGGTAAATACTTCATACAAGGTAAACTCCCTATATCCAAGGTACAGACTGATGTGCAAGTGCTTCCATCATATGCCAAGAGCGCAGTCTCAAATGCCCTAGGAATGCCATCTAATATGGTTTCATGTCTGATATAGTCATTGTACGTAAGGCACAGCAACAAGTCCAATTGCTGTGATCATATGCTAAGTGCCCCCTAATAAAACACTTTTTTATATAGTGGTTCATGGTGGTTCGTCCTTCTAAGCACTGTAATAATATCACTGATTACGCAATGTTATCATACTGAACATGTCAGCTTGGAAGGCTGAAGAGCTGAGTCAGCCCTGCTGAGTTTGAAATGTATGAAGTGCAGCCTGGATTCATGGTGTGGGAAAGTGTTTACCTCATTCAGCTAGTTACCCTGATAATCTACATTTTACAGTCAACAGAAGCAAGCAGCAGCCTCATATATCCATTTGCTAAGTACAGCCTCAAATTCCCCATACTCATATATATTTGCAAAATAGCAGATCACATGTAATTATTTTGGCAGTATACAAATAATACCTGTATAGATGATCAGAGAATGAATACTTCAGTGTATAGTTTATACCATGCATAATGTTCGTTGCTGGCTGCTGGTAACTGCTTTTATTATATAAAATGGGGCCTGCTAAACAAAGATCTTTAGCTGGTTTCTGATCAAATGAAAACAAGAAAAGGTATCCATCTCTAAATGTTGCTCACACATATATATAAAAGCAGCAGTAGTTGGTCAAAAATAGGCTTGTAGGAACTGTGAAGAATCCTACGGATCCCTCACTAAAGCCCTGCCTAAAGTCTCCTCTGAGGTGGCCAGGGAAAGGCATACGCTTCCTGATCCTAACCTTGGGGGTGGTGTACTGCGGGAGGATCACCTGGGAGTGGGCAGGGCCCAGGGTGGTGAGACATCCCGTGGGATGAGACACAGTATTTGTCCTCTGAAAGGAAGTGCCTTTCTGGGTGCCAAGACAGGTGAGGACATATTGCCATTATAGTGTCCCTGACCCACATATACAAATTGTGACACAGGGTACAAGCTCTGTTAAATCTGAGCAAGCCTTGTCAATAGAAAGACCCTTTAAGAATGCATATCCTGATTGCTCCCTAAAGTATAATCTAAAAGGATCTAGGGAAAATACCGTCAGTCCAATGTACTCCTCTGTAATAACCAATTCTGACAATCCATCTTTTAATAAGTTAAAGGGAAATACATCTACCCTAAAAATAACTCAATTGTTAAAAGAACTAACTTTACTGAAGGGGACTACAGGTCCCATAATCCCAGAAGTACTGGGACGAGGAAGAGGGCCGAAGAGGCATGCTATAGCAGTAGTCGGGTAATTAAGCCTAACGGCCTACGCCTGAAGGAACCTCAGAGGCATAAAAGGCCCCCTCGGGTGCTGGCAATTGAAAGGAGTGGAAGGAGCTGAGTAAAAGCTGTGAAAGATATGTAAATGCTTGATGTGCAGTCTTCCGTTTGACACCCCTGTGTTCATTCAAATAATAGAAATATATTTAACGTGAATGGCTGAATGAACCTAACTGCAGAGCCGAGCCCATGATTCACAGCATTGCCCTTTTATCGGAAGCAATCTCCTGCTTGAGCTATCCTCCCGGCTGACCTGGTTTTCATGTGGCTACAGTACTTCATATGAGAAATAAATTAAATCTGAAACATGTAAGATAGGTTGTCTTTATTGGTTTGGCTGTCCGCAGCGAGTATTGTTCAATTGATCCGTAAAAAGATTAAAACAACGTATTGCTAGTTTTAACCTACCAGGCCGACCAACACTGGCTGCCTAAGAGTGCCAAGATACAAAACCAAAAGAGCAGTGGGTAGTAGCTTCCCAGTGATGGCTGCCCAACTCTGGAACTCTCTTCCCCCACACACCACGCACAGACCAATGATATGATATGATTTATAACGCGCCTATACACAAATGTTTCATGGCGCGACGAGGCAAGGGAGGGGGAACAGGG
Source organism: Ambystoma mexicanum (assembly GCF_040938575.1). Classification (NCBI taxonomy): domain Eukaryota; kingdom Metazoa; phylum Chordata; class Amphibia; order Caudata; family Ambystomatidae; genus Ambystoma; species Ambystoma mexicanum. The sequence goes on from NC_090923.1 coordinate 1,422,372,113, forward strand.
GGAAGACAGACAATGATCCTACTAGGCCAGGTGTCCTTCAGATTGCGCAAGTGAATGGGAAGGGGAAGGAGGAGAAGTGCGGGGAGGCAAGGGGGAAGAGGACAGTGCAGTAGATGGGATAAGACAATAATGTACAATAAGTAAGGTACGGCCAGCAGGTGGCAAGTGAAAGGGTAAGTGCAGACGTCCGGTGTCAAGTTCTGGAAGTGGGACCGTAGGGATACAGAAAACAGTCACCAAGTGCGGGGGTTGCCAGGAAAGCAGTGCAGGAGTGCGACAGGCGGGGGAGTGGACCTGGGCCCGAGATCAGAGGGTGGCCAGGTAACCAGTGCACTTTCAGTGTCAGCCAGGAAATCGGCAAGGGAGAGGAGGAGAAAAAGCGGACACGAAGAGAAAGGTTTTGAGGTGCTTCCGGAACCGGAGATGGTTCTACTCAAGTTTCAGGGAGGCAGGGAGACTGTTCCAGAGGTAGGCCCCAGCCGAAGAGAGAGATCTACCACCAACTCGTTGCTTGGAGAAGTGACTGACCCTGAGGGAATTGGAGGGAGATGAGCAAAGAGCTTGAGAAGGGAGGTATTTAAGAAGAGAGAGTTGAAGGTATTGAGGCCCCAGACCCCAGAAGGCCTTGTGGACGATGCAGAGGGTTTGGAAATTAGTCCTCGCAGCCACTGGGATCCAGTGCATAGATTTCAATCCTGGGGAGATACGATCCCTGGGCTTAAGGCCAAGGACAAGTCTTGCAGTCCTGTTCTGGATAAGTTGCAGAGGGCGGAGAGTAGAAGCAGGAAGATTTAGAAAGAGGCTGTTGCAATAGTCCAGCCTGGATAGAACCAGAGCTCTGGAGACATTGAGCTTCTGGGAGAAGGAGAGGGAAGGAAGAATACCTCTGAGGAGGTGCAGCTGGTAGTGTGACTTCTTTTATTTTTTTAAACATCTTTTTATTGATGGTCTCAACAGTTATAGCGGCACACAATCAACATATCATATGGTCCTTCGTATAACAATATCTTCTTCAAATGTTTGACAATTTACAGTTTACATGGGTGATTCACTGTCCGAGAGCAGGTCGCATAGGTACGCCCTGAAGGGGCCCCAGATGTCTTTTGGTCGACTCATGCCTGGTTGAGTCAGCACAAATTGTTCCTCACATTCATTGGTATAGGTTAATTCACACAGGAAAGTGTTCATTGTGGGGGAATTTGGGCTTTTCCATGCTTGCAATATTCATTTCTTGTGTTAGGTGATCCTCTGCACACCAGTCCACTACACTTCAGAACACTGCTCATATCCCCCCAACATCTCCTCCCACGGTTCGAGGCTCAAGTGATTCGGTGAACCCAAAGGACCGAAGATTCCGTACCACCTTAGGTGTACGGGCTCGATTGCAACTCAACTGGTCGGCCTCTCCGATGTTTAGCCTGAGCACACACTGCGCACGAATTGACATAACATTGTACATCGCGCTTCATAGAGGGCCACCAACACCAGCGCTTGAGAAGATCTAAAGTGCACTCTTGACCGGGATGGGCATTAAAAGGAGCATCATGAGACCACTCAAGGGCCAGATTACGAGTGTCAGGTGTGGGAAGGAACAGACGTTCATGTACGAAAGGCAAACCATCAGAATACACGGGGTCCCATTCTCGCAACTGATCGGAATGATTGCTAGTCCAGGATCGGACCGAGTCTAATAATGACAATGAGGGTGTACAGAGACAAATCACATGACTCTTTTCGAGAACAGTCTCAGGGAAGGTTGGCAACTCAACCCCCCCCCCGGGGAACGTGACAAGGCACCTGCTTTTCCATGTGAAGTGCCAGGGCGATGCATAATATGAAAATCAAAAGAGGAAAAGAAAAGATGCCATCGGACCTGTCTGCTATTAATGCACTTCAATGAAGCCAGATCCTGTAAATTCCGATGATCTGAGTATACAGTGACGGGATGTTTAGCCCCCAGAAGATGATGGCGCCAGACACGAAAGGCATCCATGACAGCCAAGAGTTCCTTCTCTGTAACGGTATAATGAGTCTCGGTACTGGAGAACTTACGGGAATGGTATGCCACTGGGTGTAATTTGCCTGTTGTAGGACATGTTTGAGACAATACCGCACCGAGAGCAAAAGAAGAGGCATCTGCCTCAACTATGAACGGAAGATCAGGATTGGGGTGCTGGAGTACCGGTGCGGTAGTGAAAGCGGTTTTCAAAGCCTCAAAAGCCACCTGGTGTTCTCTCTGCCAACGATAGGGTGCCTGAGGACTGGTCAGGGCCGTGAGCAGGGCAGCGATTGTGGAAAAGGACGAAATGAAACGCCTATAAAAGTTGGCGAAGCCCAAAAAGGCCTGCAAGGACTTGAGTGTTTGAGGTACTGGCCAATCTAAGACTGCTTTGACCTTGGATTCATTCATGGATAGCGCTCCTGGGGTAATGTGGAATCCCAGAAATTCAACAGACGTTTTATGGAACTGACATTTCTCAGGTTTGGCGAATAAGGAATGTTCTCTCAGACGGGATAGTACTTCTCGGACATGCTTTACATGGTCATCAAGATTGCGAGAAAAGATTAAGATGTCGTCCAAGTACACAACCATGTATACATCCAGTATATCCCTAAAAATGTCATTCATAAATCGTTGGAATGTGGCCGGGGCATTACATAGGCCGAAGGGCATGACTAGATATTCATACAAGCCGTAACGAGTACAGAAAGCAGTTTTCCACTCATCACCCTCGCGAACGCGCACTAGATTGTATGCGCAGCGCAGATCAAGCTTGGTGAAAATAAAAGCATGTGATAAGTGGTCCAGAAGGGGTGTGATTAACGGAATCGGATATCTATCCTTTTTTGTGATAGCGTTAAGACGCCGATAATCCACACAAGGACGTAAATCCCCCTCTTTCTTCGGTACAAAGAATATAGGGCTCGCTGCTGGTGAAGTAGAGGGGCGGATATGTCCTAAACGAAGGGCGTTCTGTACATACTCTTTCAAAGCTTGTTCCTCCGAGGGAGACAAGGAATATATCCTGCCCGAAGGAATAGTGGAATCAGGGAGTAATTCGATTGGGCAGTCATATGGTCTATGTGGAGGAAGTACCTCGGAAGAGCCACGATCGAAAAAACTGATTCGAATGCTTTGCACTCAGATGGAATCCCAGACACCAAGCCCCCAACGGTATGAGAATGCACAATCTGTGGATCATCAACAGTCAGCGTGAGTTGAGCTAAAGCTCCCAAGACCCGAGAAGGGGTGTCAGTTGTTTGATGGACCGGGAGACAATAATTCTGACAGATCTCGGACTCGAAGATCACAGTGCCTGATTGCCAATTGATCAGCGGATTGTGTTCACGTAACCACGGTATCCCTAATATGATACCGAATTGAGGTGTGGTAATCAAATCAAAACTTAAGGTCTCCGTGTGAATTTCTTGTATGGTCAACAAGAGAGGTGCAGTTTGGTGTCTGACGGGACCAGAAACTAACGCAGAGCCGTCTACGGCTTGAACAGGTTCAGGTCGGGTTTTTACCACCAAAGGTAGATTGAGGGAATGGGCTAAATCAATGTCTATGTAGTTTCCAGTAGCACCTGAATCAATGATGATTTTGACTGTATGAAGAAGGCCTGTAGAGGGACATAGAGTAGCCTTTACCGAGATGGGTTGAACACGAGTAAAGGCAAAAGGGGTACCCGGAGATGATGACAGAACACTCGACCTGCTCTCCGGGTCTAAGGTCGAGCTGTCCGAAAAACCTGGCTCTTCTTGGGACGTCGAGGACACTCCTTCACAAAATGTCCCGTGGTGCCACAATAAAAGCATGCATTATCCACCCTTCTACGTTCCCTCTCAGATGTTGTAATAGGACTACGTAAACCTCCCACTTGCATAGGTTCTTCTGTACTGGAAGCAGGAGTACTGGTAAGAGTCGGATGGGAAGAGACCCCCAACTCGGCTCTACGCTCCGATCGTCGTGCATCTACCTGCAGGGCAAGATCAACCAGTTCCTGATACTGAGTGGGCATAGAAGGGATCACTGCTAAAGCATCTTTCATGGTGTTACTCAACCCCCTATAAAAGACAACCGCCCGCTTGTTCTCTGGCCATGATGTTTCAGCAACTAATTGATTGAACCGGGTGATGTAGTCTATCAAAGTTCTTCTACCCTGAGTTAATTCTAACAACTCCAAATCCCTAGACTGTGCCTTGTGTCGGGTATCAAATACTCGAGACATTTCTAGAACCAACAGATCAAAGTCATAAAGGACTGGGCTATTGTTCTCCAACAGGAGATTAGCCCAAGCGGCAGCTGTCCCGGCTAAATGGGAAAGGGCGAAGGCGGCTTTAGCAGTGGAAGTAGGAAAGGCCAAAGGTCTGCACAAGAAATGTAACTTGCACTGATTAACGAAGGCTCTGAATTTCTTGGGGTCACCTTGATAACGTTCGGGAGCAGCCAGGGGGGAAGGGGTTGGGAGGACCACAGGAGTTGGGACTGTAGTATTAATCAAGGGAGGAGGTGTAGTTGAGGAGCTAGCATCTCCGAACTCAGGGTCTGCAGGAAGGGAATGCTGAACACTCTGTATGGAATCTAACCTTTGGTGGATCAGTGTTCGCGGCGGCCATATCTGCCCTTAATACTGTAATCGCCTGGACTAAAGCAGTTATGGGTTCTTGCGTGGATCCCTGCATCGTCAAACACGACTATACGGCTTCTCAGTCTGTTCTGACTTGAGTGTCGTGTAGACCGATGAGACCTCCGTCCCCAAGTGACGCACAGGGGAACTAATAGAAACCCGCTGTGCGACCTTTGAGGCCACAGGTGAGAGATGACTTCCCGGATCCACGGAACCTCTGGAACACCGACGCTGCTGTCAGAAAGGAACGAGGTTAAGTACCAGGCAATTACAGTACATATCAAGTACACCAAAGGATCTAAAAGGTCTTACCTATCTGGTGTCAGAACTACCCAGGAAACCTAGTAGAGGTTCGAGACTCAGATGATGAGGCGGTCCCAGAATAGTAGAACCGTGAGTTAGCGTGGATATAGGGATCTGCCACCTGTAGGAGTGAAGGCTTGACTTGAATCCCCAAGAGGGAAATGGCATAGAAGTTCAGCAAGGTACCAAGGGATGATCCAAAGAGAGGTCAGGATACAGTCCAAAATCCGGCAACAGGTAAACAGTTCCAAGCAAAAGTACAAAGGGGTATCCGGAGGAGTCCGAGGTAGAGTTCCGTGATCAAAGGTAACAGTGGAGCAATGCGTAACGCCAAACAGGGTCTGAAGACAGCTGAGAAGCAATGAGTGTTCTGTCTCTCAGACCTTTATACTGTGTGTCTCTGGGTCATGTGACGTCTCTGGGTCATGTGACGTCCAACAAGGTCACGTGAGGAACGCCGCACTGGATCACGTGATCGGCGTGAAGACGTAACGCCGCCCCTTCTGCTATATGTTCTCCAAGGCAATTGCCAATGCAAAAAGGGTTGCAATCGAGCCCGTACACCTAAGGTGGTACGGAATCTTCGGTCCTTTGGGTTCACCGAACCACTTGAGCCTCGAACCGTGGGAGGAGATGTTGGGGGGGATGTGAGCAGTGTTCTGAAGTGTAGTGGACTGGTGTGCAGAGGATCGCCTAACATCTTGGCAATAACACATGATACATTAAACAGTCTCTTAATTTTTTCAGAACATTTTTCAATATCTCTGAACAAATATTTTTGGGGGGTCAAGTGCGGGGGGATCTGTGTGACCTCCGTCAGCATGGCTGCAACCCTCTCCCAGAACCGCGCCACAACCGGGCAATCCCAGTACATATGGTAGGAACCCGCTTGCGCGGACCCACATTTGGGGCAATTGCCTGAATTGTCAGGTGTGAATTTAGCAATTTTGGCAGGGGTGTAGTGCAGTCTGTTAAGGATTTAAAACTGTATTTGGCGCAATCCCCCATTGAGGGACACCCTTTTTGTAAGCTCACAGTACCTTACCCACTTATCATCAGGCATTGGCATTTTCATATCTGCTTCCCATTTCTCTTTCACATGGTTGGTCGTGGTAGTGTGGGTCTGTATTGTCTTATATAATTTGGAGATTCCTAGTCCACCCTGTGTTGTGACCAATTGTATGCATGGGTGGGAAGGGGGTTCGTCAGGGAAGGACGGCCATCGTGCTTGATATGCAGATCTCATTCGATAGTACTGTAATGTTCGGAGCGGACCTCCCCCCATGCCTCTCGTGAATACTGCCAAGGTTACGAACTTCCCATCTATATACATGTCTCCCACCTTCATCTCTGTATTGGGGTCCCAGGCCTCCTGTATACTAGTGTCAAATGTAGGGGGAATGTTTGGGTATTTCCACAGAGGGATCTCGGGGTTATATGGGATCTCAATTTTCAATTTTTTAATATATAGCCCCCATGCTCTCACGGTGCAGCTCACTGGATCGGATTCACATGAGTCCTTATGCCTCGTATCAAAGATAACTGATCTAATGTCTGTGGGTATAGTGGTGTATTCCTCTAGCCATGTGTGGGGTGAGTTGTCTGCCTCGTTATACCAATGCTTTGCAAACTGCGCCTGCGCCACCGTGTAGTAGAGCCCAAAGTCCGGCGCTGCTAGTCCCCCCCCCCCCCGTGTCATATGGTTCTGTCATCTTTTCTCACCCGATCCTGGCCACCTTTCCGTTCCAGAGAAACAACACTGCCATGGATCGCAGCTTGGAAAAAATTCCTTTCCCGGCCATATAGGGATGTTTACAAATAGGTATAGCAGTTTGGGAAGTACAATCATTTTTAGAATGGCGATCCTGCCGTGTAGTGAGATTGGAAGGTGCCTCCAGACCTGTAGTTTGGTATTGAGTGTTTGTAGCACCTGGTCATGGTTATCAGTGTACAGGGTCTGTCTACTGCTGGAAACCAGTACTCCCAGGTATCTGAAGTGACGCTCCGACCACCTGAGGCCGCACGCCAGAGCAGGGCATTTTGTGGAGGGGGTGAGCGGGAACATTTCTGATTTAGTATTGTTTAACGTATATCCAGAGTACTCTGCGAATTCGTTGATGTCTGCCATAATGGGGACAATGTTTTTTTCTGGTTCGCGGACATACAACAGTGTGTCGTCCGCGTACAGTGATATTATTTGGGTGGCTCCTTTCAACATTATACCCTTGTTATTATGCCTCAGCCGAACCGCTGCTGCCATGGGCTCTATTGTCAAGGCGAACAGGATAGGGGAAAAGCGGCATCCTTGTCTGGTACCTCTGCCCAGCTCGAACAACTCGGATATAGTTCTATTCGTGCACACTCTCGCACCCGGGGCCGTATATAGCAGTCTGACATACTTAATGAAATAGGGGCCCACCCCGAATGCCTCAAGCACCAGGAAGAGGTACTCCTAGGAAACCGAATCAAACTCTTTCTCGGCATCAAGGGACACCGCGACTGCTTGCTTATTTGGGTAGATTTGTGACATTATTCCAAACAATCTGCGCAAATTTAGGGCGGTGGACTTTTGGGGAATAAACCCACTTTGATCTGCATGCACCAGCGTGGGCGTTACGGGTAGCATGCGGTTTGCCATCACCTTCGCAAAGAACTTTGCATCTACATTTATCAGGGACACGGGCCTATAGGATGACATCTTGTGACGGGCGTCGAGGTTTGAGCAACACTGTGATTATAGCCTTGCGCATTGCGGGGGCAATATTTATTTTCCCAGGGCTTCTCCCCACACCTCCAGCAGCACAGGGACCAATTCTTCCCGGAATTCTTTATAAAATTCAGCACCCAGTCCGAAAGAGCCCGGCGCTTTGCCCGACGTAAGCCCCTTGATCGCCTCAGTGAGCTCCTCTGCCGTGACAGGTTGCTCCAGTATTAGTTTAATTTCCTCTGGGAGTTTAGGGAGGTCAAGTGTAGCGAGATAGTTTTTGATCTCCTCAGGGGATTTCCTATCTCTGTTCGCATAGAGATTTTTGTAAAATTCAACAAATTCATCGTTTATTCCCTGCTCGCTAGTTATTATCTCATTTAGTGCCGTTTGAATCGTTGTAATTGGGGTCATTTGTTTTTCATGCTTTACCAGGTTGGCCAACATTTTCCCTGCTTTATTACCCTCCCTGTATCTGCGAGCCCGGGTGGCGGCTGCTATGTATTGCACTTCCCTCGCTGCCAACCGATCAAAATCTCTAAGAGACTTGTGGATTTCAGCCAGGGTGTCTCCATCATGCGTGCAAGACTAAGTTTCTTCTAGTGCGTTCAATTATCTCTCCACCCCCTCCAGCTCACGGCGCACACTTCTCAGGAGACCAGTAGTTTTGGATATCAGGGCTCCTCTCGCTTCCCACAATGATGAGATGTGTTCTACAGACCCAATGTTATCTGTGAAAAAATTGGCAATTTCAACATGTAAGGTTTCAACGACGTTCGGTTCTTTTAGTATGTCTATGGGCTTCTCCACCTCCTTGTTGGTCTAGGGGCATCTTTCAATGTGATCTCCAGTATCACTGGGGAGTGATCAGATGGAGGATTTCGCAATTTTCTAAGGCGTGTGCTATGTTTGAGGACACAAACCAGTAGTCTATTCGTGACTCACTATCATGAACAGAAGAATAGAATGTGTACCGCTTACTAGCCGGGTGGAGCACTCTCCAGGCGTCTAGTAAGGACAGTTGCGGGATGATTTGCTTTAAAGCTAATGCCGCCCTGGAGGGTGTCCTGGTTACCTTGGCTGATCTATCCAAGGTCTGGTCTAGCGCGACATTAAAGTCCCCTCCCTATAAAACCGTGGATGAGTCGTGTTTAGTAAGGCGCTCCAGCATATGCAGGTAGAAATCAGGGTTGTCCAGGTTGGGGCCATAGGTGTTCACCAAATTAATTTGTTTCCCCGCTATTTCCCCCCAGACCAGTACATACCTAGCCATCGGGTCCGCCAGGTGACCCTTAACAAGAAAACCCAGCGAGTTGTGTAGGAGGGTGCAGACCCCTCTAGACTGCGATGAACAATCCGTATAGTAGCGTAGTTTGCCCCATTTTGCCAGTATTTTCTCATTGACCGAGCCCTGTGCGTGTGTTTTCTGCAACATTAAAATGTGAGGCCCGTGCCTGGTGACATAGTTGCCAACCTTCCTGGCCTTCATTGGGTTATTTAGACCTCAGACGTTCCATGACATTAGTCTCATCTTTAACCCATCACCCATGTCCTATGCATACATATTGTACTATACCGTAGTGAACATGAATGCACAAGTAACCAACATTTGAGTAGCACCAGCGTCTGCAAGACCATATTTCAATTAACTTATAACATCTATCAATGCATATTTTCCCCCCACACTCAAACACGTCTAGGTGGCTGCAATAACCCAAAACATTCCCACTCTCCCCATCCACCCCCTCCGCCCACATCATCTGCCCCAACTTGACGATGGACCTTAATAACTATTAGGAACATTCCTGAGGATGCTTCGTTGCCGTCACGAGGCTACCCGACCGGGCTCGCGGCCTGCTTAACATTACTTGGAGCCCCCATGAGGGCCAAACACTTCTGAAACCTTAAAGGTTACTTGCATGGAGCAATTTCACCTGGCCAAGTTTCAGTCTTCCACTGCAGGTAGGTTTCTTCCATTCTGGTCTGGTCAACAGCCACTGGGGGGCAGCGGGATGGTGGCTTCCACATAGACCGGGGCTGCAGCAGGAGTCTCAAAGAAGTGTGCCCTTTCTCCATATTGGATTTGCAGCTTGGCTGGGAAAATTAGAGCATATGGGACCTGTCGTGCGCTTAAGTTTTTTCACTGGCTCATATGACCTTCGGCTTGCCTGAACCCCGGTGGCAAAATCCGGGTAGATGTGTATGCGGCTTTCTTCGTATTGCAGTGTTCCAAGTTCTCTTGCCCTCCGAAGAATCGCGTCTCTGTCCCTAAAGGTTTAGTATTCTTGCAATAATTGTGCGAGGCGGTGCTCCAGGTTTCGGTGCCGGAGCAAGTGTGCGGTGTGCACGTTCAATTGGGAAGTGTTCTGAAAAGGAGTTTGCTCCAAACAGGGTTTTGAGGAGTGTTTCCACTCGCTCTTCCATTTTGTCTTTGCCAAATGCCTCTGGAACACCAACGATGCACACATTGTTTCTTCTCGAGCGCGATTCAAAGTCGTCAGATTTGTTCTGTAATTTATTCAGGCTCTCTCTGAGCTGGGCAATGTCCTGGTCATGGCGAGCAACCGTGTCCTCGGCCGTTCCAATCCTGTTCTCTGTCTCAGTCAGTCTCTGGTCGTGCTTGTCGACTCTGGTCTTCAGTGTTCCAGTGGTCGTTACGATGTTGTCCAGCTTCATGTTCAGTGATAGGAAACCATTTTGGACTATGTTGGTCAGGTATTCAACTCTGTCTCCATTCTCTGCAGCAGGCAGAGGGTTAGCCTCTGCTGTTGGTTCAATGTCGCTGCTTCCCGCCTGACCGCTTGTGAACAAATCCATCGGCCCCTTCTTCTTGGCGCCTGCTTCCTCCGCCATTTTGTCCTGCTTCCTCGCATTCCCCATGGCCCTGGGGTCGTTGGGCGTTCTACCCCAATTAGTTTCAGTATTTTAGTGTTTGCCGCCGAGGGTCAGTTTGGGCCGCTGGGGGATCAGGCTATTCCGAACCAGGATGAATCACTAGGTCCCCGCACCAGGCCTGCGGCTATTCGCCAAATACAGTATAGGCTAAGCTTCAGCACAGAGGTGACCAGCCCGTCCACTTTTGCCGATGGACTGTGCTCTCCCACGTTTCTAGGTTTTCTAGGTTCAGGGTATAGAGACCTGCCAGCTATGTGCCTTTTGTCTGGTGCCCGCCGAGGGATCCAGCCCGTCAGCGGCCCACTTAAATTTCTCAGCTGGTAGTGATTGCCTTCGGTCACAGTGGCTATTCAGGGAGACACCAGTAATCACAGGATTCACTTACTTGTAGGCCCACCAACTCGTGTAGCTCCCAGCATCGTAGGGTTCAAGCAGGCAGCGGCCCAGCTGCGCTCTTCTTCAATTGGCTTGAGCACAGCCACGCCACCGCAGCCCGCACTCAGCCTTATGTATAGTTTGTAGCTGTAGTTATGTGCTGGGACCGCTCCTCGGGGGCCCCTGTATGTTTCATAGCGAGAGGTCCGTTTCCTGCGGTGCCAGTGTCACAGTCGGCGCCAACCGCGGCCCGGCCGTCCCCCACTGCTTCAGTGGTGTTTCCGTTCAACTAGCCTGCAAGTTGCCCGCTCTGAATCCAAGAAGGAGCTCTGTATCCCCCGCCGCCCCATCACGCCAGGGGGCCGTCACGTTCGGGGGGGTCGCACAGTGCGGTCGGCGCTCACCCAAGCTGCAGGGCCGCAGACACAAGGGCCTCACCCCGCCAGCGCCCGGGCGCGCCGCCCCGACAAGGCGACGCGGCTAGGCGGTGCAAGGAGAGCAGCCTCCCCCCCGGCAGCGACAGCGCTGATCAGGGTCCTCTGTGTCTCGGTCAAGCTCAGGTGCGTGAGGTGTTGCAGGTTGTCAGATCAGGCCACACCGCCGTGACTCCGGTCGTTGTTCTATTTGTCCTTGTAGGCCTCCCTCTGTATGCTCCTGTCGGCCAGAACGTCCGCGGCTCACAGATGCAGTTCTCTGGTTCCGGGGAACGGCACGCGGCACAGCCCCTCCCCGCAGCAGCCACCGGGTCGTGTATCTCAGCAGTCCAGGCATTAATCACTCCAGGATTTTCGGTGTAGGTGCTTCGTCACCTACGGCACGTCTCGGCGTGTTCAGCACCTCGCAGCAAGCTATGAATTAGGATTTATTCGTATAACGGATGTTTCTCGGGCCGGAGCGCTCTGATCAGGCGGCCATGTTTATCATGTGCAACAGCGCCGCCCCCCCCCCCCCCCCCCCCCCGGTTGTGTGACTTCTTAAGGGATGTGAGGAGAGAAGGAGAGTGTGGAGTCGAAGATGACCCCGAGAATTTTAGCCTTGCAGGTGGGAGCAGGTATGCCAGCCGGCCAGGGAGCTACAGGAAAATGAGGGAGCGGGTGTGCCAATGAGGAGAATCTCAGTCTTACTGGCATTAAGGCAGAGGTCATTGGCGGCACACCACTCCCTGATAGCAGACAGACAGTCAGATATGAGGAAAGTAGAGGAGGAGGCTGAGGGTAGCCTGAAGATGAGCTGAGTGTCATCCGCGTAGCACTGAAAGTTGTGGCAGAGAGCAGCTATGCAGTGGGCCAGGAGTGCCAGGTATTGGTTGAACAGCCAGGGAGAGAGGTTAGACCCCTGGGGGAGCAGGTGGAAGTAGGAAGGGGGCCAAGAGAGGCCGGCCAGAGAGCTACAGGAAAGGATGGAGCGGGTGTGCCGATGAGGAGAATCTCAGTCTTACTTCTTCTTAATCCTTCTACAAATTCAGAAAAGACACCAAACAGTGGTTGATCTCTAAAGACACACCTACTTAGACCCTACCTCCGTCCTGTGCCCATATGTACATATCTCCCCCAGTATCCTTATACTGTACTACTCTGCCTTTGTAGGTATATACCTCGCCGCCAGCTGATAATGTGTAATTGTGTTCTTGCCACTTTCCTCCATATGTAATGATTGTGTATATACCTCGGTATTACCCAAATTGTTTGAACACAATTGTTCGAATGACACAATTGATCGAAAGTCAAGGGTCCGAATTGACCTTTGCACAATTGACTATATATATATATATATATATATATATATATATATATGTTTCCCCCCGCAGATATGTAACAATTGACCTTCACAATTCGGTCAATTGTGCAAAGGTCAATTGTGATTCGAACAATTGTAGTTCGAACAATTCGTATACATCCTATACCTCGCCTCTTGCTGAAACTGTGAAATGGTATTCTTGCCACACTTCCCCTTTTGTAATTATTGTGTGTACTAACTATTCTTGCCTTACTCCTCTAATATGTGTGCACTATCTACTCTGTAACCTTGAACATGCATATTCTTGTAATGCGCCCAGATACCTCAGGGTGGGGTGCGCAATATGAATAATAAACAAAACAAAACTAAACAAAACTAACCACCTACCCAGAAAAAACAAAAGTAATCATTTCTTAAATGGCAACCTCATCAGTTTTTTTTTTTATATAGAGTTTGATACTTCGACAACTGTGAACAGTGTGAACAGTCGGGGATAGTGTAGTGCAGGTATAATTTATCCATAAATTCTTGTTTCACAATCTCTAGACAAAATTTCTCTCAGAACTCCTAGAGCAAATGTTGCTGACAGACTACGCGCATCGAGGAACCCCAGCTGAGCTGGTCTAGTTATCTCATCAGTGATGTAACCCAGATTCATTCCTTGTGCAGTGAATAATTTAGGGATAATCTATGGCAAAAGATTTTTCAAGAAGTCACCCTCCACTACCTGTAGTAACTTAGGGCATTCAGAGTCACACAATTCGGTTATGGTGTAGTATTTGGTTTTTATATAGCCCAACATGTAACTTGTGAAGGCATCTTGGCACTGTAAAAAGTCCAGACCAGGTGCATGTACCAAGCTATCTAAAGTGTAAATGGGAATGTCTGATCAGTGCAAGGAAACAGCACAGGATTTGTAAAGATAAACACAGAGATTAGCTTCAATTGGTTGTCATCCTAGCGATTCGCCTACTGAATATTGGCACAATTGGGTTGTGCATTTACAATCACTGTCGCCATATTGCTAAAGCCCCTAGGTTTCTCTGAATAAGTGACATCCAAGTAAGTATAATGTTTGGCTCTCTCTAATCCTTCACATGTTAAAATTATAAAAAAGTAGCTACAGTTTCCTTTTGCCACAATGATTGAGTAATGCTCCTGGTTTTATGGTATTTCTTTTTTTAACAATTCCATCTTTATGTATCGTATTTCTGTTGTTGTCATATCTGGATTTATCTACATTTTATTTTTTTGCTCTGTAAAAATAAAAGTTGCAACTAGTATTTGTTCACATAAATGAAAAATATAGTGCTTAGATGTCTAAAACGTGTTGCTCGCAGAGCTGGGTTCTTGCACATCAAGCCACAATCCGTTTTCACCTTAAAAAGAAATGTCCTGCTATTGCTGCCGACCAGAAAAACCTCTCTACAGCCCTTTACACATCTTCGGAGAGGGTTAAATTCATTCTTTCAGTGTCTCCCTTCTGCTGCATTCCAAGCAACCAGCATGCAAAGCATGCTTGACAACCTGGAAACCCAAGCAAGAGAGACCTTACTTTCAGCTTTGCTCCGTTATTTACAAATAAAGACAACATGGAAATGTGTGATTTCCCTCCTTTATTTGTGTAAAGATAAGCAAAAACAGAAAATCGGAGAGCCTTAATTTGGATTTTAGATTTCCCAGGATTGAAAAGTAAATCATTAGATGCTATAAAGGAAGAATATTAATCAATTAAATATTGCATGTTATGCAGAGTTCTCGTTATCAAAACTCTTGTTAGCTTAACATGTTGTTTGAACTGGCGCCCCTGACCCCTCCACCGCTGTAAGATCCCGCCCATTCCCTAGAAATTCATCCTGTAGAGTGTTAATATAAATGAGGAAAGCCGCCAGCACCCAATCCTACAAACCTAATCTGTCAACTGAAAATTGTTATCCCGAAGCGGAACACTGCCTGCTGTGCCCCAGTTGGGTGGTCTTAATACCGGGATGAGGGGAGACACAGTATGTAAATCCTGTAGGGGAGACCTGGGCTTCCCTTGATTGGCCATATAAAACCCCAAAGTATTTTCCTGACAATAGAGTGTATTGTAATCTCATAACACACTGCTGTAAGAGACTGATCATATTATTTGTTCATTTACTGAAATAAAATTCTCTTTACAGGATATTAGCCGGTGGGAGCAGAATATTACAATGGACCAGTAAGATTCCATAAAACAATGAAGCCTCTAGAAAGACGGGCACCACTGCATTTCTGATCAGATTTCAGATGTTGGCAGCAATACCTATTCTGAATCTGTCGACCATTGAACCTTGAGTTATTGCCTGGGAATGGAGCAGCTGGATGCGAACAGGGTAATTGGTGTTGGCCGTGCCCATACTGCTGCAAAGAATCCCAGACACAGCAGCCTACAGCAACTGACGGAGGAGATTGCAGGCGATGACCTTACAATTGCTGATTTGGAATCTCAGTTATGTGAGGCTCGAAAGAGCCGGCAGCTGCTAAGGATATGTCAGGAGAAAGAGAAGGACCTGAAGGACAGACCTTGCCAGCAAAAACTGGACATGTGTCCGGAGCCTAAAAATGAAACCGAAAATGAAGAGCAGCTGTGCTTGGAGAAGGGTGAAATTGATTTGC
Organism: Ambystoma mexicanum; assembly: GCF_040938575.1. Lineage (NCBI taxonomy): Eukaryota > Metazoa > Chordata > Amphibia > Caudata > Ambystomatidae > Ambystoma > Ambystoma mexicanum. Next base: position 1,422,387,398 of record NC_090923.1, read on the forward strand.
ACTCTCACCCCAAACTACAGGTGGGTCAAGAAGATGGAAGGGAACAGCATGCGCAGGAATGGAAGGAGAAACTGGGACAGGGAATACCGATCTGGCAAGGACAGCTGTTTCTAGAGGAATCTGCAAAGCATGAAAGAGGGAGGGGGCATGAACTGCAGCCGTGCCTTGCAAAATGTGGACAGGATCCCCTCCAACTACAGGGGTGTCTTGAGAATAAAAGGAAAATCGGGCATGAATTGCAAGTGTGCAAGGAAAAGTCTACTCGGGAGATAAATGAAAAGGGCAGCCAGGGGCATAAAATGCATCAGGATTTTGGCACAGAGTATGGACATGAAACACAGCTAATCCAGAAAAAGGAAAAGCGGCAGGAAGGCATGCATGGCGGGCAACAGCCACAGAAACTACATGGGTGCAGGGAGCGTGGAGGCCAGCCACAGGTGGAGATATCATTGACCGGGAAAAAACAGCTGGAAGAGCATGAAGAAATTGAAATCGCTGCACGAATTAGGGTGAGTTCTATTCATTTAGGTGCCTGCCAGAGAAGTGTGAAATTAATCTGCCTGATTGTATATGTGAGTTAACATGTTTTTCTAATTCACAAGCACCTGAGCGCATACTTCATTGTTCTTAAGATCAATGCAAATTTCTCTTTGTTCATTTTTGTAGCCCAATTGTTAAAAAAAACTATTGAATTGCTGAAGCCTTATATGATATTAGGGAAACGTTTTATAATGTAAATTACCTCATCTACCGTGTGTACATGGCTAGTAGGGCTCCAGGTCATGCATTGATTGCACTTTCTGCCCGATGGGTCATCATTGTGTACCTTAGTGTGATTGGGTGCTGATTATGGAGAGCCTCCAAGAAGAGTTTGCACAACTCAACATTGGCAATTGGGTAAGTGTTTGTATCTCTGGTCCCCCCCCCATGCCCATTTACCATCATGGTGCTCTACTTTTCACCCAGAGTGACGCTTGCTGTCCGCGATTGCCCCTATCCTGCTTCTCCATCCCAGTCCCGCCTCCTGCCCTTATTGGTTAATCTCCCCGCGTTGTGCTGGAGGGCCTAACCCACGGCATACCTGTTTCCTGAGCCATTTCAACATTGGCAATCGGGTAAGCGTTTGTATCTCTGGTCCCCCCAGGCCATTTACCATCATGACATTCCACTTTTCACCCAGCGTGACCCTCGCAGTCCGCAATACCCCGTTCCTGCTTCCCCCTTCCAGTCCCGCCTCCCTCACCCTCCCGTTGGCCCTTATTGGTCCACCCCTCCTCATCCTGGACCTGACCTGGGCAGCCCTTGCGGCTAAGGGCCCCAAGGCAAAGGGCGGCTCCAACAGAGGCAGCTCCAGAGAGTGTCTGCGGATGTCAGCAGGGGAAGCCAGCCATCAACCAGCAACGACTACCAAAGTAGGTGTCGCCCGGGCGGGGAGTACAGCAATCACTGTACTCTAGAAGCCCGGCCCCTCTACTTGCCCCCAAAAACATATCAGGCCAGGAAGTTAACACTAACCAGATTAATAACTAGACAGGACTGTAATGTCAGCCAGTGCCTCACTTCTAGTTATGCCTTCTGAATATTAGCATGCGTTACACTTAGATAGAATTGTGGACGTTGGCCTGCGTCACACCTCTGGGGAACGGTTAGTTTAGCCTTTCAGCTACATCTAGAGGGTGCCACATTGGGATGGAACTGTGATTACTAAGATTGTACTGTCAATGTTAACCTGCATCGCTCTCTTAGGGAATTCACAATGCTAGCAATCTCCCACTACAAATGTACTCTGAAATCTAGGTATAACAAACCATCTATGTCTGTTATATTACGGTACCCTAGTGTATTATATAGTGAAACCTACTGCACTGTGAAACCTAACCTCCATCTCTGTTTTTTTTATATGCTGAAACCTACTGCATTGTGAAACCTAGGCCTCTCTCCCAATATACAGGACTCTCAAATCTATGTGTAACCTCAATCTTGATCTATTATATGCTGAAACCGACTGCATAGTGAAACCTAGCCTCCATCTCTGTTTATTATATGCTGACACCTACTGCACTGTGAAACCTAGGCCTCTCTCCCACTATACAGGATTCGCAAATCTAGGTGTAGCCTCTATCGCTGTTTATTACATGGTGAAACTTACTGCATTGTGAAACCTAGGCCTCTCTCCCACTATACAGGATTCCCAAATGTATGTGTAGCCCTTATCTTTCTCTATTATATGGTTAAACCTACTACACTGTGAAACCGAGGCCTCAGTGGTCTAGGACTCCAAAATCTAGGCCGGTTTCCTCTGCTGCACTGGGCAAAGATTGCCGAAGCAGAACAATCTCGAAGCTTAGGGTATGTATATCTCACACCGTCAGGGTGGACACAGGCACAGACACGGCCAAGCATCCATGCACGGTAGAATGCTACTATAGCTAAGCACATGCAGTCTAGCATCACATATAGCCGTCCAGACTGAAACATCTGACGTACCTGAACACCTCTGCCACTAGCATACAGCAACTACCACCCGAAAAGGAACTTGGTGTAGCTGGCTTCACGTAGACACTCTCAACAATAGCAATCTATTGCAAACCTTCAACAGCCACCCATATGCCTGACCTCTCTTTGGGATGCTTAGTCAAGACTTGCCAGCCACCCAAGTCCTAGACCGGCAACATGCATCGCCTAATCTAAATTCCCTTGAATTTTCCACCACATTAACTACAGACACCTAGGGCGTTCCAACTGAGAAAAAAGCGCATTGAGGCCGCACAAGTGGGGAAAGAGCACTATATAAATAGCCCAATACAATACAATACAAATGGATGCAAACACTCTCGGGTCATGTATAAAAGATTTGCAAAGTTTGAATCCTAAAGAAGCAAAAAGACTGGCAAATTGGATTGGAAATCAAGCACAGGCAGTAGGTAGTATAAGTCTCCTGCTGTTTACAAAGTTAGGGTATAAAGTGTTATTGTTTTGCCCCAGAGCTTTATCACGATTTAGGAGCTGGGAAAAGTACATCTTATCAGCCATTTTCTCTGAAGTCATAACTGTACCTTTTCTCATAGAGGACCCACACATTTTAACATGACTGAAATGCATAGATCCCTGAGATTCAAACTGTTAGAGCTATGGTACAAGCAACATTGAAACTGCTCAAAATTGTTGTCACCCTGCAGCTTTCTGTCTTTCTCGAGAGTAATCATCTTCTTCATCCCTTCCAGGCTGGTTTTCGCCCTGGGTTGGGTATTGAGCCCGTTTTGATCTCTCTTCTTTATGACATTGCCCTGCTTCAGGACTGCGTAGAGACTGGTGTTCTTATTCTCCTTGATCTCTCCACGGCCTTTGATTCTGTGGACCATCATCGACTCCTTCACTGTTTTCATGAAGCCAGAATCTCGGGTGTCCACCTGACGTGGTTTACATGTTTTCTTTCTAAAAGGACTCAGACGGTCTCTCTTCTTCCTTTTACTTCCTCCCCTATCACTATGGACTCTAGGGATCTGCAGGGTTCGGCTCTCTCTCCTCTTCTGTTTAATCTATACATGTTGTCACTTGCTAAACGTACTTTAATCACAGCATTCACTTTTTTTCTTATGCCGATTACACTAAAATTCTCTTTCGTCTTAACTTCCACATCCACTGTTCCTCCTTATAAATTAAAGAACTTTCTCTCTGCTGTTGCTGACTGGATGTCAAAAATCTGGCTCAAGCATAATGGTGACAAAACTGAAGTCTTATTGTTTGGTTCCATCTGCTCCGATTCCTCCTGGACGTCTGAATATTGGCCTTCTTCTCTTGGGCCCTTTCCGGAACCTGCCCCTATGGTCAAAAGCCTAGGCATAAAAATCCTTTCCTCCGGTTCCAGGTCAGCCCAAGTGTCTGCCATCTGCCAAATGGGCTTTGCCAAACATAAAGTGTTGAAAAAGGTTCTTCCTTATCTTCCCAGTAACTCTCCAGCCAAAATTGTTACAGCCTCTATTATGGGGTCTATTGATTATTGTAACGGGATCTATCTTGCCAGCCTGAATTCCTATTACATCGCCTTCAGATCCTTCAAAATTCAGCAGCCCGCTTGGCACTGAATGCCCCTAAACTAACTAATTCCCAGTAGCTTCTTCTCCAGCTTCACTGGCTTCTGGTGAAAAGCTGTATTAAGTTTAATGTCCTGCCTTGTTCACAGTGCTATTCATAGTACTGGGGCGGAATTTCTGCGATCTAAACTTGTTACATACAAACCTTGCAGAGATTTCCGCTCAGCTAACCTTTCACTTCTCTGCATTCCTCGGTTTCTACATTCTCAGGCCGGAGGAAGATCCTTATCGGTCCTCAGTACTATTCTATGGAATGGCCACCGAGCTGAGTTGTGTAACATTGCCCAATTCCTTCTTTTCCCGCAAACATTTAAAAACCTGTCTGTTATCATTTTTCCCTTGATCCCCTCCTGTTCTCTCTGACTTAGCGCCTTGATACCCTTACCGGTCTTTGCTGGCGCTTTATCAAGTAACCGTACAACATTAGATCATTTGCCCTGGACTATAATGAGTTGCCTTCTGATGAAAAGAGCCTGTAACAAAGAAGAGTGCAAGGCCCAACTATATGTTTTGTCCGATATCAATGGAAGCAACAAAAAGCAGTTCTGTCCCTAAATGTTTTTTTTCCAAAATACTTTATTTTTGCATTTTAACAATCAAACAATACGTGGAGTCCGATTTTCCCCACACTGCCCACCCAGTTTAAGGATACATATTGGTTGAACACTAAGCGTAAACATCATCGTTGCTTCATTCAACATTGTCAGTCCACTATTTCAATCAAGTATTGAATGTACGGGCCTGATCCTGACGGGCATGCAATAGTAGAGCTCAAATAAAAGCAGTCTCACATCGTGGCAATGTGCAATATCCTGGAGCCACCCTCTCATTGGATTACCCCTTGCAATAGTGACCACACCGGGGGTTGCTCCGGGAGTGAGGTGAGGAGGCTCCTAAGTGGGTGCTGCATCCAAAAGTACAGAAAAACATCTAGCGCTGAGTCGGCCATCCTCCCACCCCCTTAGCCCCCCCCACGCCTTGGCCTGCTGGACTGTGCGAAAGACACTGTCCACAAATAGATTGCAATGGTCTCAATACCCAGTTTGTTGGCTGTTAGGCAAGATTGTATGTAGTACCTTTTGTGTGCACTACAACAACCCAGACCTACTGGCAATAGGAGCTCAACCTTTGGTATAAGCTTGTACTACACAGGTTGGTAGCATGTTGAGCAGCCAGGCTTATCTCAAGAGTGGTCCATTTGAGCTGTAGGGGAATTACACAGAGATTCACAGTGACTAGTATTCAAATAAACACTTAGACACAAGGTTTCTTGAATATACAATTATGAATTTATTTATCAGTCAGTTAGAATAAGCCGCCTTCAGAAGGGAACAATATAAAAGCAACACAAATACACTTCAAAACTACACACTCTTAGTTTCTAAATCATTAAAGACCCTTTTGGGATGGCCCAATGTCACAACCTACACCCTCCGGTGACTTCAATAGCTGGGGTGCTGGGGACATTAATATCTTATTGTTGGATTTAGAATACTCTTGGAACTTGGTCAAAGGAAAAGGTTATTAGAACCAACAAGAGATCACAAATATCCTTCAGCAGGAAAATACTTTTCTATCCCCCAAATACTTTTTTATCCAGAGTCATTCAGTATAACAGGTTAAGCCAAAGTCAATGGGCAAAACTTTATATGGGCTGAAGCACTTCTGGTAGGTAAGTAGAAATGTATTTGCACAATGTTTTAGAAGTCTTTGAAGAAAAGAAGAATCAATGTAGGGTCATAAGCTGTTTAGGCTTGTGAGTAGTAGAAGATGCAAACAACTCTACAATAAAAGGTAAGTTCTCTCAGACTTTGCAGTACCTTTGTATTGAAGGAAAAGTGCAGCAGATGACTCCTGTTCCTATGCAGCTCTGCAGATCTCACTGTTCCTGGGCCTCAGTCGTGGGGACAAGAGGGAGGATATCTGGGGACTCCTGCGCTGCAATGGGACGGACTCTGCTCGCGACCGGCAATCTTCAAACAAGTAGCACTTCAGTGTTTTAGCTCCTCGTGACTACTGCAAATAGCAACACCGTAGTTTCTGGCTGTCGAGATGGACTTTCCCTGCTTCTGGGGTCCCGCACTCTGTTGAGGGGGCTCAGGCTCGGTCAGTCCTGCTTCCTGGGAGTCTGAAGGATCTTCATGGAGCTCTTAGCTATCTTAAAAGCAACGCACACAATCTGATGTTCCTCTCCCTGGAGTTTCGGGTTCCAGCAGCAACTCTGTGGAAATGCAACGAGCTCATAGAGAATGTCCAGGTGGCTTACTTTGGAGTTGATTAGTCCCACCGTCTCAAGGAGAGAAGTCTTCCCTTCAGGGGCTTCTCTGTCGATATGAATTTGGAGTTTCAGCAGAGCAGCAGGGCTTCATTGGGCAAACCAACGGTCCAGGAGTTGCAGCAGGCGTCCTCTTCAAGTTCTTCTTCAGTTCCTTCGTCCAGTGGTCGACTCTGGCTTCCAAGCCAAAAGCCTAGCCTTTTATTCAGTTCTCTCCCATTCATTCCAGCCTAGCTGTCAGTCACCCAGCAGGTTGGCTGTCCTTGCCGGACAGTCAGCCGGCCAATCAGTACAGAGTGCATTTGGGTCTCTTAGGAGACTAAGCACAGGGAGTTTCAGGCACCTCCCTCGCTTCCTGTCCCCACCAGACACCCTGGAGCGAGAGGCAGGCTTCTCTCGTGAATCCCACCAAAGGCAAAGCGAACAAAGGGACCAAACCTGGTTTGGCGCGCAGAGTAAATCTCAAGAAGGACCTTTCCACACGAAAATGGCGAAAAAAGAAGACCGGGCCATTTTGACACAAATGGCACCCTTGGGTGCTTTACTGCAGCTGCGAACGCAGCCCGCTGTTAATGCACACCACGGTAGTTAAAAGTAAACCACTGCCACCAGCTATTCAGTGAGGAAAGGGTAACATAAAATTGTTACATGAGAAGCTAGACAAAGAGGATACTAAGTAACCCCTCCAGCACCCTATTGTAAGATAGCGTCTAGAAACTTACAAATGTAAGTTAAGTCAATTTCACTTAACTGCTCTGGGAAACAATAGTTTATCCCAGAGAAGGTATTTAAACCTCGGGGAAATCCGAAAGACTTCCCTGTGCCACTGCACTGAAGGTGCTGTGTAAAACAAAGTAAAAGAGGATGCCTATGGAGTTTGTTAGACTCCACAACCAAAAGAAACACAGATTTCAAAATCTCATTAAAATATATGAGCGAGTGGGAAAAAGGGGTCTCACTCTCTCCACGTAAAAAAAATCAAGTCCTCAAAATCCAGCAAAGTTGTCTCTAAGGTGGAGGGAATTGGCACATTTCTGAGAAGTTTCCCTAACATTGGCCCATTGAACCTTCACTGGTTATAGCTAACCCTGGTACGTGCTGTGCTGGAAGGAAGGAGAAGCCTGCCCTCCCCACCATTTTATTCCAGACCGCGCAGGTTATTGTAACGACGTTTACTGTATTCGGTGAAGCCAGAGACTCCCTGAGAATCGTTGCCCGCAACAGGTTGGGGGCCACCAGTGCCCTCTCAACCTGTACGTGTGGTGTTACCAAATATGTGGCATACCAGTGTCCCAGAAAGTGTGCCTGTGCCACCCAGTAGTAACGTTCAAGATCGGGGAGAGCCAGGCCCCCTCTTGCTGTCGGCTGTGTCAGTGTCACGTAGGCCCTCCCGGCCCATGTCAGATGGAGGATTTGCCCGCACAGTCATTGAAAAAGCTGCTCGACACTAGTAGGGGGTCGTTGAGAAAGAGAAACAGAAGTCTAGGGAGTACGATCATCTTAACGATAGAGATTCGCCCAAGTAGTGTATGCGTAAGCAGCAGCCATCTGGCCACCGCTTCTTGAAGCTTCCCCATTGTTCTCCCATAATTATTGTGAAATAACTACTCCCAGTTGCGAGACACCAGTAGCCCCAAATATCGGACCCCAGTGGTCTCCCACGTAAAGGATAGTTCCGGGACTTTTTTTTTATTGTCCCTACGGGTCGGCCATGTGTTTGTAAGCATAAATCGGTAGATCGTAGAAAACTTTCCTATGGACCTTACCCGACTTTTCGCCCATTATCGCACTCGAAATCAGCCTCCATTTTGTGATAATCCTATCATTTCGCCCCATCGACCTGGCTCACCTGCCTTTGCGGCACTAAATCAAATCCCCCGCCCCTGAAACAGACTTTATCAAAACATTCATATTCCCCGCCTCTATCCGTTACGTGACTGTGCTGCGTAGGCAAACGCGCCCAGGCGTCTTCTACGCGACTCCACACAGAACCCGGAAACCAACACAGATCAGCTCACAGCACAGCGCGCCACAATTCGGAATATGAAACTGTACTTTTAAATCAAACCGCAAGATTGTAAATGTGGTAAAGTACATTTATTGGACATCAAATGTTTAGAGAATATTCAGCGATTTGCATTTTTATTTGCTCACGTTCCAAAAAGTTCGTTTTGAGGAACGCGATGTTCCTTTGCTGTACACAGGGTCTTAGATCATCTCACAATACAGCGCCACAATTCGGAATGTGAAACTGTGGTTTAAAAGCAAACGGCAAGATTGTACATTTGGCAAAGTACATTTATTGGACATCAAATGTTTAGAGAATATTCAGCGATTTGCATTTTTATTTGCTCTCGATCCAAAATAGTTCATCTTGAGGGAAGCGATGTTCGTGTGCAGTACACAGGGTGTTGGTTTACGATAAAATAAGCTCTTCGGTCGCACTGATAATCGCATGGCTGTTCCAACGAGGCACTAGGCCACCACAACGGTAGGTATGTTGCATCTAACCGTTAGTACCGCGTAAGGGCATACTTGTACTTGGCGATCGTCCCATAAAATGGTCAGGGTGGTAACGTTGTTCACGCGGAGAAGCAACTGGCGGTTGAAAAACCCATCCGCCGGTGTCTGGTACTCGTGACACAGACAATGATGCAGGATGTACCTGTTTTAAAAACATAAAAAGTGAAATTAGTCTCACCATCAGATCTTTATTAAAATTATTCATTTCATTGCTAGGACAGCGCTACTGGGTGTACATAAGTGTTTGAAGGCGTGGCGAGGCAGGGAGGGGGGGAAGTGGAGTACAAGGTAAGTAGCATAAAATAATAAATACATAGGGCTAGCTGGTGGCAAGTGCAAGGTAAGTGCAGAACAAGTGCTGGGAAGGGGGGGCTGTAGGATACTGAGACAGTCCCCCAGTGCAGGGGTTGACAGTGAGGCAGTGCAGGTTTTGAGGTGCTTCCGTAAAAGATAGATAGTGCGCGGTACAAAACAATATGCCACATAGAACGAACAAGTACAACTTAACCCGTCTTTAAAGCCACTGGGCCTCATTACGACCCTGGCGGAAAGTGACTGACCGGACCGCAACAGCGTAAATAGCGTTTCCGCCATTGCACGAAGGAGCAAAGTGCGGCCAATCACGACCCATCGGGCACGAGCATTACGCCATGGCGGAATCCGAAAGGCTGCGATGGCGGAAATGACCCCAAAACGGCCCTTACCGCCGCCGTACGCTGCACCAGGTGCAATACCGCCACCCATCTTAGCGGTCACCGTAATGAGCGGTCACCGTAACGAGCGTGCACCGCAAATTACGGCCACCGTAAATATACGGAAACGGAAGTAAAAGCATGTGGCCGGAACGGGAAACAGCACGCCGCACAACTATAAAATCCGAATCCCAACACAACCATAAAAAATCCGACCCTGACACACATCCCAACCCGTTAGCAACCCCAGTTAAAAAAAATAAATATGGGAAAGGTAGCCAAGAAAGCGTGTGACCGCAAGCGGCAGGTACACTTCTCCCGAGAGGAACTGACCGTGCTCACCGAGACCCTCCAGGAAAATTCCGCCGTCGTCTTCTCCAGTCAAATGACCAGGACGGCCCTTGCCAACAAGAAGGCCATATGGGCCCTGGTGGCACAGCGCGTAAGTGCGGTGGGGACAACACCCCGCACGCCACAGCAATGTCGCAAGCGGTGGGACGACCTGCGGATCCGCGTACGCAGCATACTTTCTGCGAACAGGAACATCGCCACAGCTACCGGGGGGGGTTCAGAGTCGCCCATCAAGTTGACCCCCTGGGAGGAAATCTGCGCCTCCACCATAGGAATGGAGAGCATAGAGGGAGTCGGAGGGATGGAGAAAGGAGTGCCGACATCCGGAGAATCAGGTAGGTTGGCCAAGAGAAACAATGCGAAATCCACAAACCACGAACATGTGCAGTACCATGTGACCCCATAGTGCAATACATACTTTGCCCTGACAGCGCCCTCTAAAAGTCAGAATGAACAAACAAATCAATCAAGAAGCCATAAACAACCCCTACATGTGCAGCATGCACCCCCTAACTGCAGGCAGCCAAATGAATGCATCCTCAATCCACACGAAAATGAGACCACCTCCAAGGCCCAGTCCCAAATCAGCCTCATGTACCACCCCAATGCATTTGATACGTTGCCATTCCAAATCCGACAGACCCATAACTAACGCTCGCCCCTCTTTACTCCACCACAGGGTCCGATACCAACGACGAGCTGCAGGACACCCCTACCAGCACGCCTGCAAAGAGGGCCAGGACCAACGTCCCAAGAGCCTCCACCTCAGGTGCAAGGATCAAGACACGGCAGCAGCAGGAATCAAGTGGCAGCACACTGGAGGGGACTGCAACAGGCACCCCAGCAGCCAGCAAGTCCACAACCCCAGCACCACAGGTCCCCCCAAAGAACGTATCTGATGGCACTGCCTCTGGTGGTAGCAGCACCATAGGTGACACAGCTGTCATGCCAGCATGCTCCGACACGGAAAACAGTGCTGGCGACGTAGGTACCATCCATGACCTTTCCCAATCCCCCTGCATGTTCCATCCCCTACACCATGACGAAACCACGCAGGGGCACCCTGAAGACGACGACTGGCCAACCCCCACAAGTCCTGTGCCAAGGCAACATGTGTTGAGCAGCCCCCCTGTCACACCACCGCAAATGTCCATGGCCCAGCAGAGGCAACAGTCCCTCGACCTGCTGATCGAGCAACAGCAGGAAGCGTCCACGCTACTCAAGGACCATGCAAATGAATGCGGGGGTTCCAGGGCAGCCATGGAAACATCCACCGAGACACTCAGGGCACAAATAGAGAAAAGTAGTGAGAGCCTCAGGGGAGAAATGGAGAGAAGCACCGAGAGCCTGAGAGCACAAATGGAGAGAAGCACCGAGAGCCTGAGAGCACAAATGGAGAAAAGCACCGAGAGCCTGAGGGGGGAACTGCATGCGACGTCCAAAGACGTTTGTGCTGAACTTGCTGCTGTGCGCCGTGTGCTCTCGGAGCTCTCACAAACCCTCAGAGACATGCATGGACGCGAGCAGGCAGAGACATCATCCGTGGCAAGTTCCGTCCAGGGCAGCCCCCAACGCAGATCTGGCAGGAACCTGCGCTCCACGGGCAGGGGTGCCCCTGATACCCGTAGAGGGGGCTTGCAATAGCGTCTACCCACGGACAGCATGCATATTTGGACACTGGTGTTGGGGGGGGAGGTAGTAGGGTGGAGGGGGTGTGTTGGGCTTCACTGGGTGGCGGGTCCATAGGGTGTATAAATCAAATCACATTAACAATACAGCACCTCATTATCATCCAATGACATGTGTGGACATTGATATTTGCGTACGAGGCCTTCATAGGCGTACAGTCCACAATGTGCCTGTACTACACACACACAGTGCCACAGGTCCCCTTTCCGTGTAATAGGCACCATGCGTGGTTGCTAGAAGCATGCATCTATGATGCTCTGTCGGATTGCACGTACATCCTGTGCCTCATGGACTCCTTGAGGTGCCTCCACATCCCCACCCTCATCATCATCATCATCTTCAGGTGCATGCAGTACAGCGTCAGGGGGCATGGGCACATTCCTACGTATGCACATGTTGTGCAGCATGACACATGCCATGACCATCTTAGAAACCTTCTCATGGCTGTACATGAGTGCCCCGCCAGACCTGCTGAGGCTGCGGAAACGAGCCTTCAGTAGGCCGAATGCCTGTTCAATGACCACACGGGTACGTGAGTGGGCATGGTTGTAGTCCTCCTCATGCTCGTTCTGTGGGTTCCGGATTGGTGTAAGGAGCCATCTCTTCAGTGGATACCCGGCATCACCTGTATGAGACGAATAAAGGGTGTCAGTGGAATGATAGTGCTAAGTAGCCCCCCCCCCCCCCTGCAAGGTCATTGACGCATCAAATGGGCCACGATGTCATGCATGGAATGAGACTCACCGAGTAGCCAGGATCTGTGCCCTGCGTGTCGCTCCATGTAGCGTGGTATTCTTGTGTTCCTCAGGACCATAGAATCATGGGTAGATCCTGGAAATCTGGCACAACAATGCGTAAATATCTTGTTGGAGTCACACACCATTTGCACATTGATTGAATGAAATTGTTTCCGGTTGCGGTATTGGACCTCCATGGCATGTGGGACAACCAATTCAACATGGGTGCAGTCGATGGCACCAATGCAACCCGGGATGCCGCCAAGTGCATGGAATCCCACTTTAGCGTTGGTAATCTCCTGGTACGTGCGTGGTAGTGTGATGTGGTCGTCGGCGTGCTTCAGGAGGGCATCGTGCACTTGGAAGAGTGTCCGTGAGAACAGTGGCTGTGAAATGCCATGCAACTGTCCCACTGTGTGCTGGTAGGTGCCTGTGGCCAGGAAGTGGAGTGCAGACACCACCTTCAGTAGGGGTGGGATGGCGGTTGGGCTATCTATCATGCTCACGAGGTCAGCATGTGTCATGTCCACAATGGCGATTATGGTGTCCCGGTCCAAACGGTAGAGGGTGTGGATCTGCTCAGCAGTGAGGTTGAACGGATCGGCTCGGAGGCGTGGGATTGCGGGCCGCCTGCGTGGTGGTAGTGGCAGTGCTTGTGGGCCTTGCTGACCCTGCCTTGCCCTCCTCCTCCTCCTTCTCCTCCGTCTCCCCTGTGCGCCCGGTTGTTGTACCTGTTGTTGTTCGTCGTCTTCTTGTAGTTGTAGCACTTGCAGTGCTATCTGGTACCCCAGGCCCAACATCGCTAGTCCTGCCGGTAGCATTTTGGAGTGGGAGTGGTTGTGGGAGGGGTTTGGGTCTGCAATATATGTGCTGTCGGCCTGTATGGCCTCCACCTGTGCTGATTGAATGAATCTGTGGCAGATGCAATCCCTTCTGGCCGAGCACGTCCCGCACGTAAGGCTGCATTTGGCCGCATGGCATCTTGGGATTTGAATCATGTATCAAATCCCGATGGCAGTGTGATGTACTTTGACTGATCTTCATGCTATGCTCCCATTGTTACACATGCTATGATTGCAGCCGCTTACATACCTGTGAAGAGTCAGTGGTATGTAGGGCTCGATCGATGGCCGACCCTCATGCAGCACAGTAACGTACTTCACCGACGGGCGTGGCGTGCCATTTGTGATTGCAGCCAGTTAGCATCATGACACACAGCCACACTACATTGATGTAATTGTGAATGCAAGCGTTCACAGAAGCCTTTTCGACGTAATGTTGCAAGTGAGGAATTCGAAGGCCAGCATTTTGGGTTTTGAAGTAGCGGCGAGGATACGCCCACAGGTCTGGCTGGAAATGTAACGTTCTATTGTAGAATGTCCTTGGGACATGGCCCATAACGAGCAGGCAATGTATGATATGAATTGAATGGGATGCGCAACAGCGTAGTGGACGATAAGGCAGGACGTTCCCAAATCCATCTTGCTTCACAACACTACAGATCCGGCCAGGGGCACAGTGGTTTTTGCGGACTGCATTACGCACAGACGCGATGGAAGTTTCACATATTATGTGAGTGAATATTCATGCGTTTTCATTGCGGGATGAGGGAATGATGTGTGGATGCATGGACTGATGATTCCGTTTAGGGTCTGCCATGTACATGGGTTTTTTGATTCACTCCCCTTCCCCTGCGTTATGTGATGCAAGGCTGCCATAGTGGGACATACGTCTATCTGCCCTTGTCGGATCCTCCCTGTCTCGACGCGCCTTCATACACTTGTGTCTAGGCACGTTACTAATCCCATGTCATGGGTTCTATCTTGACGGACGCATGCACAGTAACCGACGTTGACAATGGTGTATTTAGCTCGATTGGTTTCGTTATGATTCGATACTGATTTAGGGGTGTGTATATTCCTTTGGAGTGGGCTAGCATGCATATGGGTGTGGATTTGGTGTGTTGAATGAAGATTGTAATGCATCATGAGTCCCGTAATGCAATCGGTTGATTTGTGTTTCTTTTGGGTGACAGGTATCTCCTGCCCTATTGCAGATGCCATCTCTACGCCACTCCTCCAGATGGTTTTTACTCTCGACTCCTGCAGCTTCGGGTGAATCAGTGGAGCACCATTTCGATCATATGGGACGATCGCCAATGGGCCACATGCCCTTACGCTGTACTGGTGGCTAGGTGCAACATTTCGGCCTTTCAGCTCGACTAGTGCCTGCCTCATGGGACGGACCTGCGGTTCTTGCCGCTTCCATGTTGCCTTTTGGAACGTTGATGTAGGCCCTGTGTGCCATGATGGTACAGGGCGTCACACAAGTGGAAGCCGGTCAATTATTGCAGATGCAGCCCTCGGTGATGATGGTTGTTTTGGTGGTATTTTGCAAATTGCTGTGGGGCCTTTGTCATTTGGATGTGCATTTAAATTGTATTCCGATATTTGTCGTGTTGCGTTGTTCTTTGCAGGTGATGTGGCGATTTTCGCTTTGTGGCGGTATGTATTGCGTGATGATCTGCATTGTGTTCCGGCTTCTGAGTTGAGTTGTGTGGTACAGTACTGGCCGCGTTTGCCTACGTAGCACAGTATGGTCACGGATAGGGGCTGCCATTGTGACTGTTTACATGATGTGCTGTTCAGGGGCGGGGGATTGGCTTTTGGCCGACTGGTGCCTGTCAGCCAGGTCGATTGGTGGAATGATGGGTTGTTCAGAATGTGGCTGGTCACAGGTGACTGTGTTTGCGTGCGTTTGTTGGAGGGGGACTGGGGTCATGTCCATTGGAATAGCTTCTGTATTGATGCCATCTGTGCCCTGCAGCTCCCATCGGCCCCTCTTGGGATGAGCCTGGCTGCTCAGTCACTCTGCCGACTTGTGTGGTACATGCTTCTGCTGATGGTTGGTTTGTTTACTGGCATGAGTACAGGGCTGGTGCAATCCCCCTCAGGATGCTGTTTTGGATGTTGCCTTGCGCTGGTGGCAAGCGATGGGGGACTACTGTTGTTTTGTGTCATGTGTTCTTGATTTTCATTTTGATGTATTGTAGCTTCACATGCCTGTGCTGCGTCAGTACGGCTATGGTGACATGCCGTACATGGATGCCCACTCACGGGGCGCTTTGAGCCCCTGCATGCTTTTCTACGTTGGCATGCATGGGTGAATTGTGGATTTCACTGGTTGCATAGTGTGAGTACATTGCGCCTGCCAGGAGTTGTGCAATGAGGCCAGGGAGTGGAGTACAGGCACTCAGTGGGCCATTTACGGTTGGTTCGCGTTGCCGTATTTCTCGCCATGGCGGAATGGTACTTTACGACGTGCTTGATGGCGTTCAGTACATGTCCGCTAGGGTCAGAATTCGCGTACCGTTGCGCCATGGCGGTGATTCCGGTTTTGCAAGGCGCGCGTGCGCGTACTTGGTGCAGTTAGCGTTGCCGTTCACTGCGGTGTCGCTAATGGCATCGTACTTTACGGTGACGGGTCATGATCGCAACGAGCGGTGTTCGATGGCGGTATTGCATTTCCGCCATCATTTTTCCATTTCCGCAAGGGTCGTAATGAGGCCCACTGTATAGTAATTAAATTGCGGTATAAACTCATCAAAAGTTACTTACATTATATTTGCATTTTCCATTGTGTCTGTGTGTAGGGCAGCCCCGAAATACCAATCCTTCTATGCCGACGTTATTTCTTCTAATGAACGTGGCTATCGTTTCTGAAATTTTATTCATTATCGTTTCTTACGTTATTGCACCACACCGCCAAAAAGAAGTCTTTCGGGATGGTCCCGGCCTGTCAAGGTCAAATAACAATAGAACCTTATACTGAGTCGTGGGCCATTCCGGCACCCGAGCAAAAAATCAAAGCAGCTGACCTTCACTTTAAACGAGCACACATTCCTAGTTAGCTACATTTAGTGTAAGGCCATCTCACAGGACTTGAAATTTACACTCCATCTTTGCATTTTGTCTGCGTGCTTTGCAGCCCCAGAGAACCATAAATACGGAGACATTCTATATTTTTTGGAAAAAAGATTTATAATACTGTTTGGTTTAATTTAATGCGCAAATGAACAAGGTTGGAGAGACAGATTGCATATACACTGAGCAATCACTTTTATTTACACAATACATAGCTACACATATTCAATGGGCCTGCGACATGAGGAGACTCGAGAGCAAAGTCACAGGTGACACCCGGGTGGTTCGCACTACTGCACGCTGAAGGGAGGGGCAAGGGTGGAGAGACACATTGCATGTACAATGGGCCTGCGACATGAGGAGACTCGAGAGAACAGACAATCAAATTACAATCATTTAAACCGTGATGTGTATTTCTCAATGAGCTCTGCTTTAGGTGGACATGGAACAGAGGCAATGTTGGGTGGCAATGCAGTTGTCCCCTGCATAGGTTCGTTCACAACTCCATGTATGTGCCTATCGAGGACATCTACGATAAGTCTCTCAATAAACTCATATTGCATATCCTCAAACACTGGTTTGATCACCCATTGTTTACTTCTTTTAGTGAAGGCCTTATTGTAGCGAAGCGTCCCTAAAGTTCCGGTCGTCCTACTTTGTTGACGGCCAACATTATGGTTATGTGCCAAGACCGCTAGAAGAGTCCGATTTATCATGCCCTCCATGCCAAAATGCAGTCGTTTTGGCCTGTACTTTAGGCACATATTGTGGAACACCTCCAAATCTCCTGTGTGGCAGAATTCCGTGAGTCCCCTCAAATCTCTTGTTATAGTTTTATCAAATACAATCTTTTCAATGGCTTTGTGAGTGGGTGATGAAGGAATCAACCACTTCTTCTTCCGTGCCTCCTCTGTGGACAAATGGCCATGTTCACAATTGTGGAAATGTTGGTTCGTGCTCCAGCGGTGAACGTTGCTACAGTGCAGCATTACTGACCGCCATTTTTCCAGTAGAATTTCCAACGACCCTTCACATGTTTTTGAGCTCCACCAAAGATGGTTGCTGATTGACTTGGACCACTGTGAAATACCTTGCATATCTTTTTTTTTTTTACCCGCAGCCGACATTTTTTTATTGATTGTTTTTGCAAGATGCCATACGTCAAATTGGTGATTTATATTTTTGTACTCTTCTCTCATTGTCTTGGCAATTGAAACGTGTCTGTCCGTGGCTATCAGGTCGATCACCATTCCCCGCGATTGTAGTTCTTGCAATGATGCTACAAAGCCAACTTTCTCCATGGCCACTGAGGATGTACTTTGTGACACCTGCACGACCACCGAACTCACAATTTTCTTACTTTCCATGTCCTGAAAGTGGTAGGTGCAGTACTTGGCTGAAAATCCTGGGCTGTCGCACTGTCCATCACCGGCTAGCCTGAACCGTTTGCCCACGAATGTACTTTCAATAGACATTTTTTCCATTCTCCAAGCTTCGCTAATGGCTGGAAATAGATAATCGGTTTGGTATTTGTAGAACTGAGTTTTCGCAATGAAATGGATTCCCACAAACTGAAAGAAATACTCTAATTTTTTAAAACTTGAACCACTAAAAAGTGCGGCCGCTGCACAAAGTAGATTGCCTGCTGGCAGTTGCCCCAGCATGGGTTGTGCAGACCATGAGAACGGATGATATTGTGTACAGGTGGCATGTATTTTAAGGTTAGTGCCTCGAATTGCACGAGTCACATTAATCAATGGCTCCCCACATACTTCCCCACCAACCCAATGCCCACATTTCATCATCATAATAATATCCATCAAACAACTATCGAATACAATGAATTTGGCCTCTTTCCTTATACTGTCACTCTGCATCCCAGCTGGTTCGGCCTGTAACGTTGAGGACATGTCACTCACATGAAAGGTACAATCTCTGATATCGTCTTCCGCTATGTTCAGTGATATTGATGGTGTTTCATTGTCGTCCATTTCATTCTCTTCCATTGCAACATCTGTTCCTTCTCCAGCAATGGGAGAAAAAAACAATTTCTTCAACTTTCTCGCACTCTTAGTTTTTGCGGGTGTGGATTCTGTGAATTGATCTCCGACTGCATCCGAACTACCAGGAGGACATTCTCTATCAATGGCTGTAGGTTGTATAGCTCCGTTGTCAATCACTTCATATTCTTCCCATTGGCACGATGCATCTCCAGTCTCAAGTCCCTGCCAAAAGGTTTGACAAGCAACATCTCTCGTTCGCTTCACTGTCTGTGTAGATCTAGTTCGTACACCCACTCGCAACTAGAGGACAGATTGGAAAAGGGATGTTCAGTTTAAACACAACTTACAGTATTGAACTATTGACAGTGAAAAACAACATAATATATTGACCAGGACACTAACCTTCTTTTGCTTTCTTTTCTTTGAAACTTTCTTGCCTCGAACTTCAACATCTGGACGCTGTTGCTCCGACTCGTGTGTGCATGTCTCCACTTCCTCTTGCGCTGCAACGACTATATTTTCATGATAAGCACATCCATCACGCACTGACGCTCCATTGACTCCCTGAAACATAGAACTTTCATTAGTATGTGTAATAATATTGAAAACACAAAATGTACTTGGGGACCAATACCCACGTACATCTCAATAGCAAAACACGAATGAACGCATTGTGTAGAACATTCAAACGACAATTATTCACGCATTGTTGATCTAGTTAGATGGAACTGTCAAGATCCATACCTCGGGCTCTGCATAGACTTCCATTGATGATATTATTGAAGATGACGCTTCAGCAACTCCCTGAAACACAGTAATTGCATTAGTATGGTTTTCTATTTTGTTAAAAAGAACATAAACTTTGTGCAGGCGTCAACGGGTCATCTAAATAGACCTGCACAAATGATCAGTTGTCTAAAATAAATAATGGATATCTAAATATGATTCGATTTGCTCGATCGTTTGTAGTGTCACCACCCAGAGATCTGCATCAACTACTAGGGGTGATGTTCTTGTAGAAGAAGCTCCGTCATCTCCCTGAAACATAGAACTTGCGTTAATAAAGAAGGAAGTATAGCGGATGTAATCACGTCATATGATCTCGCTTGATCGAACTGTCAGTATCCATACCTCGAAATGCATAAGAACATCAAGGGACGCTGTAACTGTGGTGCACACTTCTGCAAGCTGTTGCGCCGACCCGTAACTGCATGCTCCCCCGTCTTCTTGGACTAATGCTCCATCGACTCCCTGAAACATAGGACGTTCATTAGTAATGAACACAATATTGAAAAAAGAAGACACATAGGAGGGCGACGACAGAAGGACATATCAATGGCTAAAAACGAAAGAAACCTTGTGTGTAACAATCACGCTACAAGAATGCAAGATCTGATGATCTCCATCGATGGAACTGTCCGGAAACGTACCTCGAGTATCTGAGTGACATCAACGGTTGTCGTCAATGCGTTGGACTCCTCAGCATCTCCCTGAAAGACAGTACTTGCATTATTTTGGATAACAATAATTATAACTGAAAACAAAGACTAGAAGACGAGTACTAGGGTGTACCATTAGGTAAAATGATTACACGATAAATTAAAACTATTGATTTACATGCCTAAAACAAGTCAGTGGCAGAATAGCTAAGTAAGATTACCCGGTAGGCGCTTGAAGTGGCTGATGACTGCAATAACGACACGGATGGAGAATCTTCCGCCTTCATATTGAGTGGATACATAAATGGGGAAATTATTGTTAGCTAATGCTACACACTACCGCAAGGCCGAGAGCTAAATCCGTAAACTTGACTCACCATTGGAGGGATGTGGACGAATAGAGTGGGAATAGCGGTTGAGAGCAATTTTCGCGTCGCTCGCGGTGTTTTCTTCTTTATTAGCAATGATGTGGAGTACATGTCTGAGCTAAAGTGCCTGCTGCACATGCGGTATCGATCACCCCTCTTGTCCGCAAAGACTTCTAGGACTCTACTTTCAAGCTCAGACGGTGGATATCCGCAATATCGGACCCATTCTCTTATCTGATCTATTGTCTTAGGGAAAACATGCATTATAGTACCTTCAGGTTTATTATGGGTCTTCGAAGGGCAACCGCCAATGGAA
The DNA here is from genome assembly GCF_040938575.1 of Ambystoma mexicanum. NCBI lineage: Eukaryota > Metazoa > Chordata > Amphibia > Caudata > Ambystomatidae > Ambystoma > Ambystoma mexicanum. The sequence goes on from NC_090923.1 coordinate 1,422,407,808, forward strand.
CAGGCAGGCATTGTGGAAAGTTCTGAAAAGTAAAGATCAACAATTCTCAATGAATACCAATGTGTTAAAAAATTAAATGACACATAAAAGGTCCAATGCAAGGTTCGCTTTGGTTCTTGGAACTATACACGTTATTCACATGCAGATAAGTATTTGAATAACTTTAAAAAAATAGAAAAATAATTTGACTAAACTCAGAACATGTGACTAGTTCCTTGCATGTACTGTCTTGAACGAAAAGAAAACATGGATGCAATTTGATGACTACTAGCAAATAGATATAAATTAGAAAATTGGACGCAAAATGATTATGGTACATGGCCTTACCTTGACGAACAAACAGTTAGATGCAGGGATCAGAGTAGTTTCTTGTCGTAGAACAGGGAGCAGTTCACAGGTTGCAAACTGACGAGTTTGCTCGAAGTGGTCACGGAAGTTCACAGAGACGAAGAGCAGATAACCAGCACCTTCACGGGTTGACTAGCAAAGCGCAAAGAAGTTCTCATTAGAAATATGAAGTGGGTTATAAAGAATTCGAAACAGGGGTGTGTTTGTGAATGAATGACGTGTATATGTCGTGGCATTATGCGGTTTGCAGGGGGGCGTCCAGCGTGAGGGGGGATGCTTGGCAGGAGACACGGGGTCTGGAGGCAGACATGGGAGCAACAACCCATGCTCTATAGACCACTTTGAAGTGTACATGGTCTTTGGCACCTCTTGGCCTTTATCGCTCCCTGACAGCTCCACTTGCCAGCACAAGTACCCAGGTGCGAACTGCCTTTGATAGGGCGGGGGGTGGATTGGGGCGGTGGTCGTGCAGACAAGACACAGGAAGACTCGTGAATGGAGACACACTTATGTGGATTGCAGGGGGGCGTCCAGCGTGAGGGGGGATGCTTGGCAGGAGACACGGGGTCTGGAGGTAGACATGGGAGCAACAACCCATGCTCTATAGACCACTTTGAAGTGTACACGGTCTTTGGCACCTCTTGGCCTTTATCGCTCCCTGACAGCTCCACTTGCCAGCACAAGTACCCCGGTGCGAACTGCCTTTGATAGGGCGGGGGGTGGATTGGGGCGGTGGTCGTGCAGACAAGACACAGGAAGACTCGTGAATGGAGACACACTTATGTGGATTGCAGGGGGGCGTCCAGCGTGAGGGGGGATGCTTGGCAGGAGACACGGGGTCTGGAGGTAGACATGGGAGCAACAACCCATGCTCTATAGACCACTTTGAAGTGTACATGGTCTTTGGCACCTCTTGGCCTTTATCGCTCCCTGACAGCTCCACTTGCCAGCACAAGTACCCCGGTGCGAACTGCCTTTGATAGGGCGGGGGGTGGATTGGGGCGGTGGTCGTGCAGACAAGACACAGGAAGACTCGTGAATGGAGACACACTTATGTGGATTGCAGGGGGGCGTCCAGCGTGAGGGGGGATGCTTGGCAGGAGACACGGGGTCTGGAGGTAGACATGGGAGCAACAACCCATGCTCTATAGACCACTTTGAAGTGTACATGGTCTTTGGCACCTCTTGGCCTTTATCGCTCCCTGACAGCTCCACTTGCCAGCACAAGTACCCCGGTGCGAACTGCCTTTGATAGGGCGGGGGGTGGATTGGGGCGGTGGTCGTGCAGACAAGACACAGGAAGACTTGTGAATGGAGACACACTTATGTGGATTGAAGGTGGGCAGCCAGCGTGAGGGAGGATGCTGGCCGGAGACATGTGGTGTGACAAGACAAGGCACAGGAAGACTATTCAATGGAGACACACTAGATTCATTTAAAAAATCAAAACAACCATTGTTAAAATATATGTTGGGTTTTATTTTAGAGCTTAATTTCAATTGAACATAAATAATAAACATTACACATTGTAAAGTTCCGGTTGCAGCACATCCAGGGAAAATCCGCGGTATTGCCCACTGTCGCTGGGGAAATGTTGTCTAATGGCAAGTACCGCACAGGCAGGTATTACTCTCCGAACGCGGTGTCCGAGCCTCCCGTGAAGCCACCAAGTGAAGCAACGATAGGCCACCAGCCTGTACCACCTGTGAAAAAGAAAGATGCAAACTGTATTAAAATGACAAAACTTTCTTATCAATGTCGATTCAGGTAAAAAATGTCATTCTGCTTTGAAAAAAATTCTATCTAGAAAATGCACAATATGGAACCAATTTACATGCGTTCGAATGATATGTAGATGTAATTTTATATGTGGGAGACGACCATGAAATAGTAGTGGCATCACTGACATCACAACCAGAGTATACTTACTCGTTACTCGGATTACGCGGACGAACAGTGCCGCGAAGTTCGTGCATCAGCACCATCATCATCCTCAACACGGTCCGTGAGAGGCAGGCTTCCCTGAACTCTGGCAGCTCGGTGATGCATTGCGCACTTGGCTTGCCTTCCTGCGGACTTTGCTCGCCTTCCGAAATGTAGGCCAAGCACCCGGAATTTTCACGGCAGCAGCAGTTCTCCTCCTCAGTTGGCATTAGCTCGCACCGATTGCACGTGCACCAGGTGGAGACGCCGTCCATGCGACATGGTCCAGGCTCTTCATCCGTTGACTGGTCCTCCCAACTGCCGTCCGAATCCCCATCGTTTTCGCGTGCTTGCCTTTCCAGTAGTTCCTCCTCGGTGTACTCGGGCTCGTACATATACGGCATTATTGTAGCCATTGTGTGGTAAAGAAAGTAAAATAATTTACAGAGATGGTACAGGTGTTCACAAGGCCTAGAAGCGGCGAAGGTAGCTGACCAGAGCACAGAAACGAGTCACAGAATACTCAAAGTGACACAGAGAGAGGAATGGAATCGAAAATCTGCTGCTGTGTGTTGTGAAACGGTGTGTTTATACTTATTGAGGAGAGAGGCGTCCTGCCATTTCCATGGCGACACGTCATTAGCTGAGGCGCAGCGATTGTTGACACGAGACGTGCTTTGGCGTTGGGAAATGGGCGGTACGCGTCTGCTGATGTCAGGCTCAGGGGCGGGGGATTTGATTTAGTGCCGCAAAGGCAGGTGAGCCAGGTCGATGGGGCGAAATGATAGGATTATCACAAAATGGAGGCTGATTTCGAGTGCGATAATGGGCGAAAAGTCGGGTAAGGTCCATAGGAAAGTTTTCTACGATCTACCGATTTATGCTTACAAACACATGGCCGACCCGTAGGGACAATAAAAAAAAAAGTCCCGGAACTATCCTTTAAGGCCAAGCTCGTCCTGGAACTCCTTGGTTTCTTCCGTGAGAGGGACCGGTATCGCTACATATTATCCCCACCAAAAATATCGCTGTATATATGCTCGTCTGGAATGGCCATGGGCGATATATTTGGGGGGGGGGCATTTTGGGGATTTTTGGGAGCGGGGTTGTGCGGGTGCCGCCCGCTCCTTTCAAAATAATGCAGGGGTTACGGGCGTGTCCATGCCTTAATATTGCCGCAAAAATATGAACACATGGAACCGAGGGAACAGCATGGACTTGCTGTGATTGATTCTTGGGCCTGAGAATTCCCTAAATCGCAACAATTCCCGCATCACGGGGCATAGATTGTCCTCCAGGTTATTCGTTTATCAATGTAGAGGGCCACATCATCCGCATAGAGAGATATAATCAGCCTTTGCGGACCAATATTAATCCCCCTCTGAGGATCACTGCCAGTGGTTCCATTGCAAGGGCAAACAGGAGCAGGGAGAGGGGAGATCCTTATCAGGTCCCCCTTCCCATCTCGAAGCTGGCCGACCTCGCTCGCCCCACCACAATTTTCACTGTGGGGTTAATGTATCGAAGAGAAACCAGCTTAATAAAGTGGGGGCAGAGTCCCAGTTCCCGGAGGACTGCAAATTAAAAAGGGCCATTCGTCAGAGTCGCGGTCTTTCTCGGCATCTAAAAAAATAGCAATCGCCTGGGATGTATGGTCTAGTGCCTCAATAACTCTGAAGAGGCAAGGAAGGCCAAATGTGGTGTTCCAACTGAGAATGAATCCTGCCTGATCCGCCAACATTAGCGGAAGCAGCTGGTTTACGAGTAGTTTGCCAAATATTTTATTGTCAATGTTGATCAAGGAGATTGGCTGATATGAGGCACACTCCTCGGGGTTGGTGGGGGTGTTTCCTTGTTTATGTAACGGCACTATATTTGCCTCACACATTGTGGGGGGGGGGAGTGCACCAGTCGCGAGCGCTTCCTCATACACTCGGAGTATCGGGGCCAGGATCGGGGCGTAAGCCTTATAATACTACCCGGTTAACCCGTCGGGCCCCAGCGACTTAATTGCCTTCAGAATCTCTTCCAGGGTTATTGCCCGTTTGAGAGGTTTGCAGAGATGTGCCTCCACCCAATACAGTTCCACCTCCTCCATATAGTGGTGGCAAGCCCCCGGATCCTGTGAGCTCTTGGATCCATACAGTTCCCCATAGACAGTCCGAAATACCGCCGCCATGTCCTCCTCAGAGAATACCAGCCCATTCTGGGGGTCGCTCATGCATTCCACCTGTGGGGGCCATATGTTGGCTGCTATTAGTCGTGCCAGTAGTGCCCTGTGTTTCTGCCCCTCGCCATGCTGCTGTATCTGGTGACCACAGGCCAGGAACCGAATCTCCCGGTCGGCATTGGCCTTGCACTTATCGAGCTCCTCCCGGAGCTTTGCAAGAGTCTGAGGGTCTGGGGCTGTGGCATCATACTCTAGTTCCAGATCCTTTATCTGATTTTCCCCTTCCGTGAGTTCCCTCCTGATGTACTGGAGAATCCCATTTTCTTTGAACATACACACCCCTCTGACAAAGCACTTGAGGTAGGTCTGTATTTCCCCCCGTAATTCTTGACAAAACACTGGGTCTTGCAACACGCCCGGCTTCAATCGCCAAGAGTGGCACTCCGCTTTCTGTCCTCCCCAGTCCACACTCCAACAACACTGGAGAGTGATTGGATAGAGTCTGTGGGAGTATTTGGCAGTCACCCCACTGGAATCCACACCTCGCGGGACACCAGCAAGTATTGGAACCTGGAGCTGGAACCATGAACCTAGGAGTGATGTATATAGTCCCAGTCCTCCTGGTTTTGATGCCGCCAAGCATCAACAAGGTTCTATGTTTTGCAGATTTCTTGCACATGCAGGCTCGCTTTTGAGCCGCAGCCCTGCCCCACTTCAGATCTATCCAGAAGGAGGTCCAGCATTTTGTTCACTTCCCCCCCGCCCCACAATAGTGATGTCCTGATATCCTGCAAAATGTAAAATAACCCAGTTGTACGCGTCCGGGCTGTCCGCATTGAAGCCATAGGAGTTCACCAAGGCCACCGGCATCCCCACGAACACCATGCACCAAAGGAGCCCTGCTATCATCATCTCTTGCTGTCAAAATAACTTGACACCCCTACCGATCAAGATAGCAACCCCTCTGGCATAAGAGGAATAGGAGAAGTACCTATGGCATCCCCAGTTGGTGCCCCATTTACGTTCGGAGGAGGGAGCAAGGTGGGTTTCTTAGATGAAGGCCACCTCTATCTGGTGTTGTCTAACGTAACGCGCAACCTCTTGGATTTTGGCGGGGCTAACCCCTCCCCCCCAATATTCCATGTCATAACCCGAAACTCCATTAGCTCCAGTATACCCCAGACTTTGGGGATGCCTCATCCCTGCCCACCCAATCATTTTCATTAACGGAACCTGACTGTTCCGTAGGATATAGTGGTGAGCTGCTCAGACGAGAATCGGACTCCCAACAACCAGACCAAACCCAATACCCTCCCGATTAACCTCCCTGACCTCCCTCGCACAAGGGCAACCCCCAACCCGCCCGCTGAAACCCTCCATCCCTCCCAACCATAGAACAAAACCAGTGCTGTGCTCGGGCGCTAATGCCCGGCCAAACCTGCAAGGCTCCACCACCAGAGGGTGGTACATAAGTAACGGAGGCAGTGTAACTTAAAAAAAACCATGGTGCCAGCGATCGTCCCAGTGCTCTTCACACTGCCCCCTTTCCTTACACCTGACCTGAGTTCCATCATCCAGGATCTCTCCTGTCCCCCCAGTCCCGGTCTAGATTGTCCTTCTGGGGACTCGGGATGTTAAAAGGAGGAGCGTCTGCCGAACTCATCCAGAAACAAACTGGCTGCCTCTGGTAATGTTAAGAATTGTGTCTCTTCCCACCTTGCTGGATCCGAAGTTTTGCAGGTCTTAATTTTTGCCCGCTACCACCTTCATCTGCCCCTCGGGGGATGACACCCTGGCGACGAGCGAGGCTGATCCGTCCTCCAACCCAGACATTCTGTTCTTCCTCGTCCAGGTGATCGCCACGTTTGTCCAGCCAATGTTGTAGTAGGTCGATCTTGGAGGAGAGCGAATCCAGTTTAGAGACGAGACCTCCAATGCCCACCTTAAGACTGAGCAGTACTGATATTTACTTCTGGGACTAGGGTGGCTCCCTCCACCATCGCTGCCTCTGGTTCTGATGTCTCTGCCTGTTGTTGCGGTTTGGTTGTCCTGGAGAAAGCACCCCATCCAAAGTGTCTTTCTGTTGCATCTGATCAGACTTCTCCATGCTGCGGGAGGCTCGCCGAGGATCCCGTCTTTGGGGTCTGCACTGTCGAAGGCCCCAGATTCAGGGTATGCGCAGTCTCGCGGGAGGTTCGGCACTGTAGATGGATTTGAACTGGGCGATCACGGCAATGCCCACCAAAGGCTCTAGCTTTGCAGCACGCTCCTGCTGGGCAAGAGACAGATCAGTTTGGTGTTTTCATGGGACCCTAGAACCCTCGCCGGCGCTGCAATGTCGACCCAAGCATCGGGGGAGGACAACAGCTAGTCCGAACCCCAACTCAAAGGGAGGGGGATAGCCAACACGCCTTGGGGCCAGAAGGTTGTGGGGGCCCGCTCTTACCAGCATAGTGTTAGGGAGAGTCCTTCCCAGGGTGTCGCTGTCCTACAGATCTGGCTTCCAGACCCGGTCTCTCCTCTACAGGGTCCTCCGGGGCCTGCCAGCACTCCAAACTGCTCCAGTCTATCCCTCCCACCAGTGAGCGCAGCTAGCGGCCCACGCTCCATGCCCATGACAGCACCTCTCACCCCGCTGTTCAGATGCCAGAAGGGGTCGTGGGTTGACTGTGCAAGCCGCAGGTATCCCTTCCTGATGTCTGCTTTGACCAGTAATCCGGACTGAGGTTCCCTCGTGTCAGGAGCAGGCTCCAAACAGCCTTCGCCCCTTGGCTGTGCACCTGTAGGCTATAGCAGTCTCACCATCCCCCCAGGCAACCGGCCCACAGAGCAGGTCACACTCCCGCCTCTGTCGGCAGTCAGGCTAACGACCTGCTTGATGTTGCCCGGTGCTGGCTCCTTGCCTGACCGTCCGTGAACTCCTGAGGAGAAAGTCTGAGCCGAGAGCGGGCTCCGAACTGCCTCCGCTGATGGTCGTGCGGCGTGCTCTGCAGGGTCTGCCAATCAGCCATCCGGCCCTTTCGCGTGGGGGAGGGCATGTTAATCTGTGCCTCTCTGGGCCAGGGGTAGTGACAGGCCCCCACGTCACCCAGTGTCCTCCACTGCTCACCTGCCTGCCGGCATGGCTGCCAGCAGCGGTTGGTCCGAGTCACTGCGCCAGGGGCGGGCTCCAAACTACCTCTGCGCTGGGGGTGGGCTCCAAACTGCCTCCGCGCCCAGGCTGGCCATATGACCCTCTGGCGCTCTCTCTTCACCGTTGCCGGGCTGTGCTGTCCTCCAGTGCTCCTCCCCACTACCTGAGGTGTGGGCCCCGCATTTTCACTCATGCCACACTTGTGGTTGGCCCCAGCATGCCCACAGCGGTCTGCTGGTTCCTCTTTGTGCCGGCACCAAGGTTGCGGCCACAACACGGGTCCTCAGCCACTCCGGTTCCACAGCGCTGAAAGGGGGGCACAAAGCTGTTATCAGGCACACCCTGCTGTGGGTCGTATTTGCCTCAGGAGCAGCTATTTAAACCAGGATTTATAGGATATTCGCACAGAGCTCAGCGCAAGACTGCCATCTTGGTCGGGCCCTCTAGCGCCACCTGTCCCTATCTGTGTTAAATTTATAAATAAAGTGCCAGGGCCAAATATGCCTGTGCCAGCATCTCTCCGAAGCGTACTGATGCACCACAATGACAAGATTTTTGGTGTTGGAGCTGCAAATTATTTGCTTATTGGGTATGATGTGTGCTTTACCTTTCAGCTGCTTGATGTTTCGTTGGGGTGATGTCTCTTATCTTCTCTGGGTTGATGGCAAATGTTCTTTGGATGGGCAGCCAGCCGCAGTTTGTGGGGGGGGCCCAAAGTTTTTGCTTTTACTGTCCTGCGTATTTCAGCTGCTGCCCAGCTGAAGCGCGTGGGGGGGGGGGCACAACACTCCTCCACCTGGGCCTTGTCTGCTGTTAGGGAGAATTCTCAGAAATGTGCTAATTCCTCTCTACCTTAGAGACCTCGAGCACTTTTGCTGGATTCTATGACTTTTGATTCTTAACCTGGAGAGCGTGAGACCCTTTTTTCCCACTCTCTCATGTATTTTTCTGTGATTTGGACTATGTGTTTCTTTTTTGGTTATGGAGTCTGACAAACTCCATAGGCATAATGTTTGCATTGTGTCACACAGCACCTTCAGTGCAGTGGCACAGGGAAGTCTCTTAGATTTACCAAAGGTTTAAATACCTTCTCTTGGATAGAATACTGTTTCCAAGACTTTACTTACATTTTGTAACTTTCTAGACCAAGCACACACTATCTTACAATAGGGTGCTGGAGGGGCTACTTAGTATCCCCTTTGTCTAGTTTCTCATGTAACATTTTTATGTTACCCCTTCTACAATTGATTGCTGGTGAAAGTGGTTTACTTTTTACTACCATAGTGTGTTTTTACTGCGGGCTGCATTCGTAGCTGCAGTAAGGCACTCATGGGTGCCCATTTTGTCAAAATGGCCCCGGTCTTCTTTTTTCGCCATTTCTTGTTGGAAAGGTCCGTCTTGAGATTTACTCTGCGCACCAAACGAGTTTGGTCCCTTTGTTCGTTTTGTCTTTGGCGGGATTCACGAGTGAAGCCCGCCTCTGGCTCAGAGTGCCTGGCAGGGGCAGGAAGTGAGGGAGGTGCCCGAAACTCCCTGCGCTTACCCCCCCTTGGTTTCAGGAATGCGCCCAAAGGTGATTGGTCGGCTGCCTGACCGGCAAGGACAGCCACCCTGCTGTCTGATTGACAGCTAGGCTGGAATGAATGGGAGAAACCTGCATAAAAGGCGAGGCTTTTTGGCTTGGAATGCAGAGTTGACCACTGGACGAAGGAATCTGAAGAAGAACTTGGAAGAGACGCCTGCTGCAACTCATGGACCGTTAGTTTGCCCGGTGAAGCCCTGCTGCTGTGCTGAAGCTCCAAATTCGTTTCGACTAGAGAAGCCCTGCAAGGACGATTTCTCCCCTTGAGTTGGTGGGACCAATCAACTTCAAAGTGAACTCGTTTGGACACTTGGATCTGGCTGTACTTCCGCTGCTGCTGCTGCTGCTGAAACTGAAGTGCCAGGGAGAGGAACACCTAATGGAGTGCATCACTTTTAAGTCGGACCCAAGCTTGTGGACGATCCCCCGGACTCCCAGTAAGCAGACTGACCAAGCCTGAGCCACCTTAACAGAGTGCTGGACACCAGATGCGAGGAAAGTCCAGAGTGGTATCCGAGAGACCGCAGTGGTGCTATTTGCTGAGATGCGAGGAGCTGAATCCGCAAAGTGCCGCTGAATTGAAGTTTGTCCTTTTCTACTGCTGACCGTCCCATTGCAGTCCCCAGAAGTCCTCCCTCTTTTCCCCAAGACTGAGGCACAGGAACAAAAGGACCTGCAGAGCTGCACAGGAACAGAAGCCAGCTGGAACCATTTCTTCTAACCAAAGGTACTGTAAAGTTTTAGAGGGCTTAACTCTTGTTGTTGTAGCCTTACTTGATCTCAGTTCAGACTTGTCTTGGTTGCTTCTTTAGAGTTACTTGCATCTTCTACCTCTCACAAGCCTCCCAGCTTGTGGCCCTACATTGATTCTACTTTTTCTACAAAGACTTCTAAAACATTGTGCAAGACTGTTATTTACTGCAAGTGCTTCAACTCACCTAGACTTTTGCCCAATTGACATTGGCTGGCCTGGCTCCCTGAATGACTCTTCTTTCCTCTGACATTGTGCTTTACCTTTCCTCCCAGGAAGGGGTTAACTTTCTTTGCAGTGGGGGTTCAAAAGTACTTGCCTGCTTCAGAATAATTGTGTGATTTCTTGTTTTATTAAATAACCCTTTTCTTTGACATTGTTCTCCGTATTGCTCTAAATGCACCTGTGATATATTAATGTCCTCAGTGCCCTATGTATTTTAGTCACCTGAGGATGTAGGAAGTTTCTGTGTGCCATCCCCAATGGGTATTTGCTGATTTAGAGAAACTAAGAGTGTGTATTATGAAGTGTGTTTGTGTTACTTCTATATTGCCCCTTCTGAAGAAGGTTTATTCAAACTGTTAAATAAATTAATAATTGTTTAATCAAGAAACCTTGAGTGTAAGTGTTTATTTGATTACTTTTCACTGTGAATCTGTGTAACCACCCTACTGCTCACATTGACCCCTCTTGAGATAAGCCTGGCTGCTCAGCCACACTACCAACCTGTGTAGTACAGACTTATACCTAAGGTTGGGTTCCTATTGCCAGGAGGACAAGGTTTCTGTAGTGCACCCAAAGGGTACTGCTCCAAATCTTGCCTAACATCTGTCATTTGTGGCCCAGGGAGTCCTGGTGGGCCAAATTTCAGGGGCAAAACATTTTAAATACACAGCCTGGGAGGCTGTACACATTGCTGCTCCCCACTGTGGGGAGCACCATTGATTGGAGTGAGCCCCAGGCCAGCGGTGAAGAGAGACCACGCGGGGTGTGGGGGGGGAGTGGCTGAGGTGGCGGGACCAGACACTTCCCTGCTTGTCAGGGGAGTGCCACCAGGAAGGCCTGGGCTGCACTGGTGAATGGTGCAGAGCTCCCCTGTCAACCCTCCGCACCGAGGGTTGGCAGCCGTTGTCTTCCAACGTCGCTCCTCTTGCGCCGACAATGGTTCTCTCCCTTTTTTCTTTGGGATCCTTTTGCACATTTTTTTCCCCTGTTTCATTTTCAAGGATCCCGTCGCAGCTTCTTACGCTGGGATCCTTTTTTAATTTATTTTAATTTCTCCAAAACAGGGGGTTACTATAAGAACACGCCAACTCCCAAAGATGGTTCAACAGTTTTTATGTGAAATCCTTGGAAGGGCCCAGAGTACTGTCCCTTACTTTCTCATCTAGAAGTAGTGCCCTCCCTAGCCCAGGTGTTCTTATTCCCCAGGTTAGTATCTAGAAAATGTTAACACCCACTGTCTAAGTTCTGCCTCCCTGTTGGTAAGGTGCTAAAGACAATTGCTTAATCTGTCCAACCTCCCTCTGCGACCTCCTAGGATGGACCTACACTAACGTTAAAGGTAGTTCTCAGAAGATATAGGGTTTTGCCTTTCCGACATTCAATCCCAATTTGTCTTCTTACTTTCACACTCTGATGTTCCTGTACTTATTGCTCACTTGTCTTGCTATTCTCCTCCTTCCAACAACACTCATCTTTTATCCTAGTTCTTCCTCTCCTCTGCCTCACCAATGTCTCATTCTACAGTCGACCCCCACCCTCTGATGTTAATACTATCACTGCTCCTCTCAGCTCTATTACTGCTAGTCTACCCTCTCCGTTCCACTACTCTCCCTACTCCAGCCTACTACTTCTCCCCCACTAATCACTCTTCACTACTCCAGTTCTTCTCCAACCCACCTTCTACTCCATCACCTTCCTTTCACACTCTGTCACCTTCCACTCATTCCTTGCACTTTCTCTACTACTCACACACCTTACGTGCACCCTCGCTACATAGTACCACTTGCTGTCACCAACCAATGCCTCATTTTCTCTCAAAAAGGCCTCCACTGACCCTCCTCCTTCTGTTGTCTTGGTCTGCCTTTTCCTCCTCTGAACGCATGCAAACAACCCACACCTTCCCGTTTCCTGTCCATTTCTTTCTTCTTATCCCCCCCTGCTTTCTCCCATCGGTCTTCTTCCTCTAGCAAATCTCGCACTGACTTCTCAGTCCGGGTGGTGTTACAATTGACAGAATACATGCGCCTAGGTGCTTTTTGCAATGTGGGTGTGCCATGCCTGCAAGAAATGCGTTGTGCATTGGAAAGTATTTTTTTTTCCGTTCTGTGGCAAGGGGACGTTCTTTGACTAAGTCCATGGTATAAATTGGGTGGGGCGTCTTTCCGGTTTCCAAGAAGCCGCTTTGCAGCAAGTTAATAATAGTTATTTTTTTGGAGCTCTAGTGCGGCTGCTGTATCGCAACGTGGATTTCTTTCCAGCTATGTCGGTTTTCTGCTGCTTTGCTTACTGTCGCTCTCTCTCTTGCCGCTGGTTTATGCGACCCGATGACTGTAGTGGTACCATTCATATAAATGCAGGCATATGGGTAGAGGACAGAAACTGGGACCCTCTCAATTGTGACCTTTGTGTGTGTGTGTGTGTGTGTGTGTGTGTGTGTGGTACCCTCTCAATTATTGTGTGTGTGTGAGAGAGAGAGAGAGAGAGAGAGAGAGAGAGAAAAAAAAACATATATATATATATATACACACACATACAAGGAACTGCATAACCCAACCCACGGTAGGGATTGTCGAAGGGTTGGTGAAAGCAGGAAGTCTACAGCGAATCCTGACTGTGTGTAAACCACTGAACATCCTTCCCAGAGGTGTCTTATTTGTTTTCGTGGATGGGGCTTCAAATTGAATTTGAAAGACCTTCTGTTGGCCACATCATTTGAACATTCTTTGTAGTGTAGTGTAGTATGTTCCATGGAGAGGCTAGGACTATAAGCATTTGTAACTTTTGTCTTGAACAATTGATGCCCCATGGTTTTGGACACCTGGCTCAAACCCACAATTATGTTGTCATCCCAACACAGTCTTCATTAAAGAACCCATTAACGTTTGTAGTTCATGCCCTAGGTCCTGTAGGCATTTGTACAATCCATTCCCAAAATATAGAAATAATTCACGGTCATAGATAAGGGCACTGTGTTCTCCCTAAACATAGATCGTTTCCTCATACTTTTGCTCTACCCCCCCCCCCTATATTTCATACCTTCAAAAATTCTGCTAGGTTGTATGAGTCCCTATTCGTATACAGGGATGTCATTTCACCAAAATACCAGGGGTAGCGGAAGTGACATCACATGACCCTTGACCCCCCTGATGACATCACAGGAAGTGATGTCATTTGACCCCACCCCGAAGTGATATAGCGGGAAGTGATGGAACACGACCTTTCACCCACTGACAAAACAGGAAGTGGCATCACATAGCATTGTACACTACGAAAAATATGGTTACGATTTCACTAATGTGATGTACATTTCATACAACAATGGATCGCCATATGTATCATTAAGATCAGTGTGTATAGGCCCATATTACCAAATTACTGTGAATGCAAGCAGACGTCCATGACCAAATGATAATGATGTGTTATTATATAGTACTTACGCTTAGGTGCTTTATATAGAAAATATATACACCCACTATCACCCAACATGTGTTGGTACTCATTTATCGACCTTAGAAGGATGAAAGGCTGAGTTGAGACGTTTAAAAACAGACTAAATTAGCCACTCACCCCCTGAAGTGTGCCTGAAATAAACCTTTAATGAGTCTAGCAATTATTGTATAGAATTCCAGAAAGACACATTATTTGGTATTCCTATAGGGGCCTGAACAAAAAAGCCAGTCACTCCAGAAGTAAAGAGCCACATGATGCTGGCCACAGGCCAAGAGCTTGCATTACAAAAAAAAACCCCAAAAACTTTTTTTAATTTTTTTAGAGGTCGCATTTGAGACCACATAGGTCGCACGGGAGAACTCGGAGGTCGCAGTTGCAACCTCTAGTGACCCCTAAATGACTTCCCTGTTCGTATGAGATCCCTCTTCACACTATTATCATTATCACACTCTGAAACATGACCAAATAATTATTGCAAAGGTGTATTAAAATCAACCCCAACACAGTGTGACAACCTCCATCAGATGATTCCATATCAGACGCATTGGTCCCAAAACTAAAGCAAAACACGTTTGTTTGGGGGCCACCTTACAATATGTTCCAAAATACTAATAAATACGTATTAATCAATTTATTGTGAGGTGGTATGTGAGACACCACCAGCACAGGGGTCCAGGGAGTGCCGCGACCTCGTTTATCTTCCCAGCCGGGATGTTCTCTCACCTGTGGTGCCCTCCTGTGTGCGTTTTGCTGCCTCACAGGGCCCGGATGACAATCCTTCCTCGGGTCGAAACCTCCTCTCCTGGGTGAGAGTGAGATGTGGCCTTTTCTGCCTCTGTGATGGAGCCGGTTGTCACCCTTATTTCGAGTGCTGCCATCTCCGACGGCAACAGTGTTGATGGCTGCCATGGTGATGGGTGCAAGACGGAGTCTCCCTTCCACAGCAAAGGGTGGTCAAGAAATGGGCTTCGGACTGCAGCTGAAATAGGGGGTGGGACTCAGCAACCTGGGCCAGTCAGCGATGCAACTGTAATGGAATACCCTTATTGGCGTTCATACAGAAAGGAAGTAAACGATATTTACATGGGCTTTAATGGAGGCTTTGTTGTTGTTCATTGCATAAGGCAGAGCAACGGGAAAGGAGGGAAACCGAATGGCGGGCAGGAGAATCCAACACAGAAAGATTTTTTGGCACCGAGCACAGAGAAGCCCTTGACACTGAACAAGCATCAAGGGGAGTACACTTTTGTTGGTATTTCGTTTTTGCTGAAGCTCCTGAGTGAATAAACCTATTATTTTTGCTGCTTCGATTGCTTGAATTCTCACAAGTGGCGACGAAGATGGGATTTGACAGCGCTATGGAGAACCTGAGAAAAACATTAACAGAGGGACAGCAACAGCTACAACAACTTATACAAATTCAGTCCCAGCAAGCCGTTGCCGATCGTCAAGCTTTCCAGCAGGTTATACAGCTACAGAGCTTGTAGCAGACAACTGCCCAAGATAAGAATCAAACCTTGGTTTCCCCTATTCCATTTTGCAAAAGTATAAGGACGGAGATTACCCGGCATTTTTCTTTACAAGCTTTAAAAGAATTGCACGGAGTGCCCAATGGCCGCCAGATTGTTGCGGCCAGTATGTGGCACAATGATTATCATGGGGTAATGCAGGGTGCCTATCAGGCCATCAACCCCAATGGGAATACACTGTATGGGGAAATCAAGTAAGCTGTATTGGATAGACTGGGCCTCGATGAAGAATCATATCGAATGCAGCTATGGGATACGAAACTGAGAAGCAGTGAGAGCCCCCGGCAGCTGTATTACCGGGTTAAGGTTTTGGTGGAAAAATGGCTACAACCCCTCTCCGCTGCTAATCAGAATTGTTGGACAAGTAACCTTGGAGCATTTAATAGAAGCGCTGCCCGGCCCTATGCAGAGATGTGTCAGACAACATCACTGGCCAACACTGGCTGAAGCGGTGGACATAGCTTCCGCATACCAGAAGGCTGGTTTCAACAGAGCCCCCCCCCCCCCCTGTCGACTGTGTCACTGAGCCCACTCATGCCCGTTATGGAACTCCAGCCCCCCTAAGGGGACAAGGACTTTATTCCTGAGATGGAGACAACCGGAAGAACACCCAATAAAGTCAGATGACAGAAGACCTAGTTTAGAAAAGAAACTATTTACACCGGTATCGGGCTATAAACAACCGCAATGTTTTGATTGCGGGGACTGGGGCCATATCGCCCAGTTCTGTGCAAATAGAAAAGGGGTGGAACCCATGGAAATCGGCTATATGAAGTTGAGCCCTGAGCGGCATCTGTCTGGACCCTACACTGCTGACGTAAGAGTAGATGGGATACCAACCTGAGCACTCATCAACTGTGGAAGCAGACAGACCGCCATTTCTCCAACCGTGAGTGATTTTCCTTATTTACATAATGAAGTGATACCTATACGTTGCATTCATGGGGATGTGAAAACCTACCCAGGGAAAAAGGTTCAGATCGAATTATATGATCAAGCTGTGACATTACGAGCCACCGTCCTACCCTCATTGCCCACCCCAGTTGTGATTGGAACTGACCTGCCCCTCTTTAATCGGGCACTAAAAACCACGGATGACAATTGGTGGAAAGAGGCTCCTTATGTACACAACATCATAAAGGCAGGTGATTAAAGTCCCAAGAAAACTAGAAGTGAAAGAAGGGATAATCGATTAGCCTGGAGAAGTGCTGTCTACATAACCCGACCTATTAGCTGGAATCACGAGGACCCCATTCGTGGAGAAAGACTTAGTGATCCAACCCTTAAAGTTGCTAGAGAAAGGACAGTACAGGAAATAGACCATGACGTGGAAAAAGGACCTGGATTCATATACCGCCATGGGTTGTTAAACCGGATGTATAAAGCCGAAGATGGAACGAAGAAGGAACAACTAATATTACCTAAGGCCCATCGTATGATCGTCCTACAATTGGCTCATAATCACCTGTGTGGAGGACACATGGCCTTATTAAAAATCCAACAGTATATACTGAAGAGATTCTATTGGCCAGGGATATATGGAGATGTGGCCAAGTTTTGTAAGGAATGTGCAACTTGTCAACTGACCAGTGGAGTTTTACTGGCAAAAGTACCCTTCATCGGATGCCCCTAATAACCACCCCTTTCCAGAGAATCGGCATGGATATAGAGTGACCCCTTGAGCCCCCTTGACAAGGGCATAATGTTACGCTCACCTGGTATCCACAGGGACGCCACCCAGCTGGGTTACTCGCTGGTATGCTTCTCAGCTTTGCCCTGATGTGGTCTGTGGGGAAGGTTCTGCCTGAAAATACAGGAGGACTGTGTTCAAGACTGACCGACTAGGGTAAGTATCCTCCCTCCACCCCGTATGCTTTCAATCCCTCTGGCACCCTCTCCTCACCTTGTGGTAGAATTAGGCGTGCTCTCCGTCCTGCCTTCTTTGCAAGGGTGCGTTGTCTTTCATGGGCAAGTGCGGTCCAGTTACTTCACTGATGCCGGTCCGTTTGATATTGTTCAGGCAGTTCTTATTGCTGTTCTTTAGTTTTGTTGCTATCCTGCATGTCTTTCTTTGTTTAAAATGTCTCTTTTTTTCTCCCTTAGGTATGCAGAGCTTCAGCGCGGCGAACTGGCTTGGTTGAGCCCCGCTGGTAAACGATGGCGCATTAAGAGCGCTATGATGCAGTAAGTAAGCGCTATGCGCACCGCTGCAAAGTCTTGCCTTTTCTAATCTGTGTTTTCCTTCCTTGTAGGTCGCGGTGTTCTTCAGCGCAAGTGGAATGTCCGGAGTGGTGCCAGCCGAGAGGCAACCAGCCAGGTAAGCCTTTTGAGCAGTTCATAATTTGTAAATGTCTCTACAGCTTTCTTTAATTTTGCCTCGATCTTCCTCTTTCAGGTCGTTCTGTCCGGGAGGTGTGCAGATTCGAGGAAGCTGTTCTCAGTAGCTGCGAGTGTTTAAAGATGAAGACTGCAGGTAAGATGCTGCTGCTAATGATGTTCCTTTTGTCTCCTTGCAGGTTCTGCTTCTCCGAGGTTCGAGGGAATAGCTGGACACGGTGAGCGTCACGTTGCAAGCTGTAAAGTAACATGAAGCATGTTCTGCAGTCAGGGTGTGGTTTATATAGTCCAGGTAAAGTAGTACCAGGGAAAGTAGTTCCAGGCCTGCCACACCCAAAACACTAGACAGCATAGTTTGGTTCTTAGGAACCAAGCTATGTGGATGCGTCCATATTGGCTGACAATACAATAAAGTAAACCCCAAGCACATCGTTCTTCATGGTGTATGAGCCTGGCGCCATAGGCGCCAGGACTGGCCCCATGAGGGCTTTTGAAGAGGATGTCAGGCTCTAGTGGCCCGAGTCCTGACTCCACCTGGCCAATGAATTTGCCAGAGGGGGTTTTGGGTGAGGGTGGTCGTGACACATAAATATCTTCTGGTAATTTTTGATTACGCAACACGGTATCCGGAAGCATTCCCTCTGAAAGAAACCTCAGCACCACAGTTCTCTGACCAGCTAATGCCTTTCTTCGTGAGAGTAGGATTACCTAACGAGGTCATCGCGGACCAAGGGACCAATTTCATGTCGACGGTGTTACACCAAGTATGTGAACAACTGCAAATCAAACAACTGAGGACATCCGTATACCATCCGCAAACGGTTGGACTTGTTGAGAGATGCAATAAAATAATCAAAAAGATGTTACGGAGAGTTACAGGACCCAAAGTAAGGAACTGGGATTGAGCACTGCCACTTATTCTTATGGTGTTACGCAATACGCCTCAGTCCTCTACAGGTTTCTCACCTTTTGTATTACTATTTGGGAGACAACCACGTACCATCCTCTATCTTGTGAAAGAAGAATGGGAGAACACCGAAGTATCTATGACCGAGTATGCCGAGGACTTGAAGGAGCATCGAACTATTCTTTGATCATTGGCCAAGGCAAATGGTTGGTCAAGTTCAAACTAGCCAGGAAAATGCCTATAATATTGCATGAGGACATTCCAGCCGGGTGACCAGGTACTGGTACTGCTACCCACGAGTACAAATAAACTACTGGCCAGATGGAGGGGAACTTATGTAATTAAGGACATGCTAGGTCCTTTTAATTGCCGAGTACACCAACACGACCGGACTCCCTCAGAATCATGTGAATTTGCTAACTGGATGGATTGAACCTTCTCCAATGGCATCAATGACTACATTAATTCCAGAAGAAGACGAACACCACATAACTAAATCATCCCACAACCTGGGAGACATCCAGTGGGGAAATGCATTATCAGGAACGTTGAGGGTGGACCTAATAAAGAAACTTTCTAGACATGCATAGATGTTCTAAACTTTGACTGGCAGAAGAAACTTGATAGGACATTGCATCCAGACGACACAGGGACAGATTGTTAGACTCAGACCCTACCGAATTCCCGAAGCCAAGTAATAAAAGACAAAATAGGAGATGCTGCAATTGGACATTATTGAACCATCCACCGTCTATGGAATTCTCCTATAGTCCTAGTACCGAAACCAGATGGAACTATCTGATTGTGTATGGACTACAGACCACTGAACTCCCTTTCCAATTATGAGGCATATCCGATGCCTCGACTGGATGAGTTGCTAGAAAGGCTTGGATCGGCACAATTTCTTAGCACCATAGACCTCTCCAAGGGTTAATGGCAAATTCCTTTACGCCACTCGGATTGTGAAAAGACTGCATTCTCCACCCCCCAGGGGTTGTTTCAATACAAAGTATTACCCTTTGGGTTTCATGGAGCCCCTGCAATCTTTCAGAGACTGATGGACATCATATTGCAGCCTCACGACAAGTATGGAGCCGCTTATCTGGATGATATTGTGGCCTGAAGCAACACCTGGGAAGCACATCTGTTTCACATGGACATGGTGATTGGGGCATTGGAACTCGTCGGACTACATATAAATCCAAGGAAAACAGTGATTGGGGGAACGAAAGACCAAGGGGCCGATTCATGGAACAAACGTGCGCCGAAAATCTAGGCGCAAGCATGCGCAAGCGGAAAAAAACAGGCGCACACGCACGCGTGCGATTCATGGAAGTCCCTGCGCGTGTTCACCGCGGGATGTGCGCCAAACCCGTGCATGGCACACAAGTCACTGCAACATCGCGAAAGGCGTGCGCGACGGTGCGCGACGCGCACAGTGAAAGCGCACAACCTCAGCGCACACACCAGAAAGTGGGCGGGACATGGGGCGTAACGCGCGGAATGGGGAACAACACGCGAAAATAAGGGCATAACTGGGGATGTACTGCACGGAAGCAGAGGGAACGCCCACACGCACTCGAACCACACGTATTCATGGAATGGAATAGGGCAAACCCACGCACAGCCAAAGCCACGCACAAGCTGAAACACGGCCGCCACACGAAGGCAGGCGGTAGAGTCCCAGCGCATCAAAAAAGTGGCGCCGTGGGAAGTAAAATACGCGATTGAGCGGGGTACGTGTATTCCGGGGGTGCGCGGGAAGTGACACACGCGATTGAGCGGGGTACGTGTATTCCGGGGGTGCGCGGGAAGTGACACACGCGATTGAGCGGGGTACGTGCATTTCGGGGGTGCGCGGGAAGTCAAATATGCGATTGAGCGGGGTACGTGCATTTCGGGGGTGCGCGGGAAGTCAAATATGCGATTGAGCGAGGTACGTGTATTCCGGGGGTGCGCGGGAAGTTCCACACGCGATTTGGCCGGGTACGTGGATTTCAGGGGTGCGCGGGAAGTTCCACACGCGATTGAGCGGGGTACGTGTATTCCGGGGGTGCGCGGGAAGTTCCACACGCGATTGAGCGGGGCACGTGTATTGGGTGCGCGTGAAGTTACACACGCGAATGAGCGGGGTACGTGTATTTCGGGGGTGCGCGGGAAGTTCCACACGCGATTTGGCCGGGTACGTGGATTTCAGGGGTGCGCGGGAAGTTCCACACGCGATTTGGCCGGGTACGTGGAGTTCAGGGGTGCGCGGGAAGTTCCACACGCGATTTGGCCGGGTACGTGGATTTCAGGGGTGCGCGGGAAGTTCCACACGCGATTTGGCCGGGTACGTGGATTTCAGGGGTGCGCGGGAAGTTCCACACGCGATTTGGCCGGGTACGTGGATTTCAGGGGTGCGCGGGAAGTTCCACACGCGATTGAGCGGGGTACGTGTATTCCGGGGGTGCGCGGGAAGTTCCACACGCGATTGAGCGGGGTATGTGTATTACAGGGGTGCGCGGGGAGCAGCACACGTGAATTGCACGTGTGGGTCCTCCCAGGTGTACCCTCTACACCCTCAACGGCCCCTGCAGGTGGCTCACACCACAGGGGCCTACCCAGCACATGTCCTGCAGGCACCCCATCCACCATGGCCATGCCCACCAGCCAACCCACATATCAACTAGCACTACTGCCCACCAACGCATGTCCCCCTGCACCCCCAGCCACCAGGGGCAGCCTCCACCAGGCCCCCACCCATGTCTCCCTCCACCCCCACCCCCCAGCAGTGCAGGGGCAGCCTCCACCAGGCCCCCACCCATGTCTCCCACCACCCCACGCCCCCAGTCACCAGGGGCACCCTCCACCAGGCCCCCACCCATGTCTCCCAGCACCCCCACCCCCCAGTCACCAGGGGCAGCCTCCAGCAGGCCCCCACCCATGTCTCCCAGCACCCCCACCCCCCAGCAGTGCAGGGGCAGCCTCCACCAGGCCCCCACCCATGTCTCCCAGCACCCCCACCCCCCAGCAGTGCAGGGGCACCCTCCACCAGGCCCCCACCCATGTCTCCCAGCTCCCCCACCCCCCAGCAGTGCAGGGGCAGCCTCCACCAGGCCCCCACCCATGTCTCCCACCACCCCACGCCCCCAGTCACCAGGGGCACCCTCCACCAGGCCCCCACCCATGTCTCCCAGCACCCCCACCCCCCAGTCACCAGGGGCAGCCTCCACCAGGCCCCCACCCATGTCTCCCAACACCCCCACCCCCCAGCAGTGCAGGGGCAGCCTCCACCAGGCCCCCACCCATGTCTCCCACCACCCCCACGCCCCCAGTCACCAGGGGCAGCCTCCAGCAGGCCCCCACCCATGTCTCCCAGCACCCCCAGCAGTGCAGGGGCAGCCTCCACCAGGCCCCCACCCATGTCTCCCAGCTCCCCCACCCCCCAGCAGTGCAGGGGCAGCCTCCACCAGGCCCCCACCCATGTCTCCCACCACCCCCAGTCACCAGGGGCACCCTCCACCAGGCCCCCACCCATGTCTCCCAGCACCCCCACGCCCCAGTCACCAGGGGCAGCCTCCACCAGGCCCCCACCCATGTCTCCCAACACCCCCACCCCCCAGCAGTGCAGGGGCAGCCTCCACCAGGCCCCCACCCATGTCTCCCACCACCCCCACGCCCCCAGCAGTGCAGGGGCAGCCTCCACCAGGCCCCCACCCATGTCCGACTCATGTCTCCCACCACCCCCACACCCCAGCCACCAGGGGCCCCCTCCACCAGGCCCCCACCCATGTCTCCCAGCACCCCCACCCCCCCAGTCACCAGGGGCAGCCTCCACAAGGCCCCCACCCATGTCCAACTCATGTCTCCCAGCACCCCCACCCCCCAGCACTGTGGGGCACCTGCCAGCAGGCCCCCACCCATGTCCAACTCCTGTTCCCCACCACCCCCACCCCCCAGCACTGTGGGGCACCCTCCACCAGGCCCCCACCCATGTCTCCCAGCTCCCCCACCCCCCAGCAGTGCAGGGGCAGCCTCCACCAGGCCCCCACCCATGTCTCCCACCACCCCACGCCCCCAGTCACCAGGGGCACCCTCCACCAGGCCCCCGCCCATGTCTCCCAGCACCCCCACCCCCCAGTCACCAGGGGCAGCCTCCAGCAGGCCCCCACCCATGTCTCCCAGCACCCCCACCCCCCAGCAGTGCAGGGGCAGCCTCCACCAGGCCCCCACCCATGTCTCCCAGCACCCCCACCCCCCAGCAGTGCAGGGGCACCCTCCACCAGGCCCCCACCCATGTCTCCCAGCTCCCCCACCCCCCAGCAGTGCAGGGGCAGCCTCCACCAGGCCCCCACCCATGTCTCCCACCACCCCCAACCCCCAGCACTGTGGGGCACCTGCCAGCAGGCCCCCACCCATGTCTCCCACCACCCCCACACCCCAGCCACCAGGGGCAGCCTCCACCAGGCCCCCACCCATGTCTCCCAGCACGCCCACCCCCCAGTCACCAGGGGCAGCCTCCAGCAGGCCCCCACCCATGTCTCCCAGCACCCCCACCCCCCAGCAGTGCAGGGGCAGCCTCCAGCAGGCCCCCACCCATGTCTCCCAGCACCCCCACCCCCCAGCAGTGCAGGGGCAGCCTCCACCAGGCCCCCACCCATGTCTCCCACCACCCCCACCCCCCAGCAGTGCAGGGGCACCCTCCACCAGGCCCCCACCCATGTCTCCCAGCTCCCCCACCCCCCAGCAGTGCAGGGGCAGCCTCCACCAGGCCCCCACCCATGTCTCCCACCACCCCACGCCCCCAGTCACCAGGGGCACCCTCCACCAGGCCCCCACCCATGTCTCCCAGCACCCCCACCCCCCAGTCACCAGGGGCAGCCTCCAGCAGGCCCCCACCCATGTCTCCCAGCACCCCCACCCCCCAGCAGTGCAGGGGCAGCCTCCACCAGGCCCCCACCCATGTCTCCCAGCACCCCCACCCCCCAGCAGTGCAGGGGCAGCCTCCACCAGGCCCCCACCCATGTCTCCCACCACCCCCACACCCCCAGTCACCAGGGGCAGCCTCCAGCAGGCCCCCACCCATGTCTCCCAGCACCCCCACCCCCCAGCAGTGCAGGGGCAGCCTCAACCAGGCCCCCACCCATGTCTCCCAGCACCCCCACCCCCCAGCAGTGCAGGGGCACCCTCCACCGAGCCCCCACCCATGTCTCCCAGCTCCCCCACCCCCCAGCAGTGCAGGGGCAGCCTCCACCAGGCCCCCGCCCATGTCTCCCACCTCTCCACGCCCCCAGTCACCAGGGGCACCCTCCACCAGGCCCCCACCCATGTCTCCCAGCACCCCCACCCCCCAGTCACCAGGGGCAGCCTCCACCAGGCCCCCACCCATGTCTCCCAACACCCCCACCCCCCAGCAGTGCAGGGGCAGCCTCCACCAGGCCCCCACCCATGTCTCCCACCACCCCCAGTCACCAGGGGCAGCCTCCAGCAGGCTCCCACCCATGTCTCCCAGCACCCCCACCCCCCAGCAGTGCAGGGGCAGCCTCCACCAGGCCCCCACCCATGTCTCCCAGCACCCCCACCCCCCAGCAGTGCAGGGGCACCCTCCACCAGGCCCCCACCCATGTCTCCCAGCTCCCCCACCCCCCAGCAGTGCAGGGGCAGCCTCCACCAGGCCCCCACCCATGTCTCCCACCACCCCACGCCCCCAGTCACCAGGGGCACCCTCCACCAGGCCCCCACCCATGTCTCCCAGCACCCCCACCCCCCAGTCACCAGGGGCAGCCTCCACCAGGCCCCCACCCATGTCTCCCAACACCCCCAGCAGTGCAGGGGCAGCCTCCACCAGGCCCCCACCCATGTCTCCCACCACCCCCACGCCCCCAGCAGTGCAGGGGCAGCCTCCACCAGGCCCCCACCCATGTCCGACTCATGTCTCCCACCACCCCCACACCCCAGCAGTGCAGGGGCAGCCTCCACCAGGCCCCCACCCACGTTTCCCAGCACCCCCACCCCCCAGCAGTGCAGGGGCAGCCTCCACCAGGCCCCCACCCATGTCTCCCAACACCCCCACCCCCCAGCAGTGCAGGGGCAGCCTCCACCAGGCCCCCACCCATGTCTCCCACCACCCCCACGCCCCCAGTCACCAGGGGCAGCCTCCAGCAGGCCCCCACCCATGTCCAACTCATGTTCCCCACCACCCCCACCCCCCAGCACTGTGGGGCACCTGCCAGCAGGCCCCCACCCATGTCCAACTCATGTTCCCCACCACCCCCACCCCCCAGCACTGTGGGGCACCTGCCAGCAGGCCCCCACCCATGTCCAACTCATGTCTCCCACCACCCCCACCCCCCAGCACTGTGGGGCACCTGCCAGCAGGCCCCCACCCATGTCCAACTCATGTTCCCCACCCAACATGTCATCACAGTCCAGATCCCTGGTCTCTATGGTCAGCCCCCAAATGCAAAACACCCACCCGAGTATTGCATCCACCCACTCATATTTTGCAATTACATCACAGAACACCAATTGCAAGTTCCAAAACAAACACATGTCCCTCACATACACCCAATGGGTGTCAGTGATTCTCAAAACACATAACATGAAATGCATGAAAACAATGAGATACCACACATTGAAGTTCAACAAAAAAATAATGTATTAAAGGAAAGATGAATAGAAACAAAAATGAAGAAACAGAAATGTGAATGGAAAAAAATTAAAAGAAGCATGTCCGTTCAAAACTTAAAAAAATAAAGAATATAGAAATCCAAAGTAATGTAGTACAAAGTCAATGTCCACCAAACAAAATCCAATGGGAAATAAAAATAATAAGCCATAGATCCATGGAGAATGTTAAAAAAGAAGGTATGTACAAGTCCACAACTATGTACAATGCAAGAAGCCAGGGTCCATTATCCCAACAAAATAAAGGAAACCTATCTAACTACACTAACTAATAAAAAAAACTATATACAAAAATGTGGCCAATGTCCAAAAGGTCCAAATGAAATAAAAACAAAAATGAAACTTAACACTACCTACATAACTATGTACAAGGGCAGCGGGCTAGTTCCACGGCTCTTTTCTGGATGTGCCGGGCCAGGGCATCATCGAACTCCTCCTCAATGTCCCGGAGGCGGTCCTCCTCCATGGCCCCGAGGGTCCGCAGGGCCGTCGACGTGTCCACCTCCAAAGCCCTGCGGATTGCCTCGAGGCACTCGACCCGCCTCAGGGCCCACTGCATGGAGTTCTCCGCCCTGACCATAGAGAGCCGTGCCTCTTCCGCCCGTTGCCGCTCCGCATCTATGGCGTGGCCCAACCGCTGCCACACGGAAGACACTTTTTGTCCTGGGTCCTCCTGCCCTCCGGCCGATGCCTGCCCCTCCGATGTCGAAGGCCCCGAGCCTTCATGGCTCCCACCATGGTGCTGCTGCTGCTGTGCCTCTGCCCCTGCACTGCCTCCTGCTGCCTGCACATCCTCCGCCGGCTGGGGTGCAGTCGTTGACGTGGCCACCCCTGCTGGACGTCCGACTCCCGACTGTGGCAGGGATGCCTCCTCCACCAGCCTGGCCGCACCGTCAGAGGCAGCTCCACAGGGCACCCAGGTGACTGATGGGTGGGAAGATGGCACAGAGTACGACTGGCGCGTAGGGGGTCCAGCTGAGGAGGGGGTCGTGGCAAGCCCATCAGACGGAGGAATCCGGCCTGGGTGACCTGTCCCAGCAGGCTGACGTGGTCAACGAGCCATTCGAGATGACCTGCAGTCTCTTCATGAAAAGACTGCAGGTCACCTCGCATGGCCCGTTGACGCAACGCCACACCAGCCAGGACAGGCTCAACCCGGGCCTGGATAGCCACGTCCGCAGGCAGAGGAAGGCCAGTTGACGTCAGCTCATCCCCTGCCTGAAAACTGGTCTGGACATAGGCATCCCTGCTGGTGCAAGATGATGCAGGGACAGGATCAGGGACAGGATTGCACACAGTCACCTCCGCGGCGGCCTGTGCTGCCTCCTGTCCCTGGTCCTGCACTGCACCACTAGCACCAGTGGGATCCCCACCCCCAGACCCCGTCTCCGGTGCTTGCACGGCCTCCTCCTCCACCAAACCCCCCACCAACCTGGATGACTCTGTGCCATCTTCCCCCGTTGGGCCCTGTGGGGTCCCAGCTGCCCCTTCTGCTGCCGAGGAGTCCAACTGCAAGCTCCGCCTCTTGGACCTCCCCCCGGCAGCTGCGGCCTGGGACGCGGCACCGGACTCCTCACTCCCCGACGAGATGACAACATGGGAGGGGAGCCGGGCCTTGCGCCTCCGGCTGGCGGTGGGATCCCCGCCGCTGTGCTCCACAGCACCTTCTCCGCCCTCTTCATCAGTTGACGCTGCAGACAGGGAAAAACAAAACACACGCATCAGGGCACTGTACAATGGACACATACACACATGACAGTTGTACATGAGTGGCATTGGCAAACCTCAGACATGTCATCACAATCCCCAACACACATGTCATTACAACTCGCACACACGAGCCATACCACAGCCATATCGCAACTGCCAACACCATCCATACACATACAACAGCATGAGCAGCCAAAGGTGAGCCAGACATCACATGCAACACAGGAAGTGCACCACACATGTACACACACCACCACACTTGCATGCATGTGTACACCTCTGCCAAGTGTCGCAGTGTTCAGACGGGCATCCATGTCACATCTGCCCATCAGGCTTCCACTTAAAGCTGTCACATGCATCCATGTTGCATCACTGTTGCACCCTTGTCAAATACACACACATGCACATGTACACAGCGCTGATACATGCAGCTGAAAACAACATACATGTGTGACATCACGGACATGTCTACTCACATACACATTCATACAAACTTGTGTGCCCACACAACTGCATTTGGCATGCAAGCCCACACACACAGGCACCATCCATGTCTCACACATTACAGCCCTCGCATGTGTCAGCCCCACGGCCCTGTACACCCGCACCCATACTCGACCCCATACAAACAGATGTGCAACCTGCACACTACTGAACAATCACCACACGCACTGCTCACAATCAGGATGCATGTACACTCACCGCTCGACTCCAGACGGGTCTGCCTCTCAAGGACCTGGACGTGGAGCGCTGGGGATATGCGTTCCAGGACCCTCATCTGTTCTTCCGACAAGTGGCCCCGGCGCCCCTTGGCATCCGCTGCCTTCAAGAGGCGCCGGGCCTTGTTCAGGGTACTGGACCTGAAGTCCTCCCAGCGCTTCTTGACATGTTGGAAGTCGCGGACTGCCACCCCCTCCGCGTTGATGGCAGTCACGATGTCAGTCCAGATCCGAGTCCGTCCTTCCTTGTCGGCGCGGGAACTTCCGAAGAGGGCATCATACTGCCCCAGGACTTGCTCCACCAGGACACCAACTTCGGTGGCACTGAAGCTGGTGCCCCTCTGCCTCTCTGGCCGGGGGTTGTCAGTGGTCACAGATGGAGTTTGCCCCGACATGACAACCCCAGAGGCAGGAGTGGGTGGGCAACTGGGTCCTGGGGCTGGGCTGTGGAGCGATGGAATCCCAGTCGGGAGTCTTTGGTTCCAGCAGGGGTGGTCACACCAACAGCACCCCTGGCTGATGTGCAGGCAGCAAATGGCAGGGCACGTGGGCAGCAGGCAGTCAGGCAGCAGCAGATGGCAGGTGGGAGCGTGCTCGGGGCTCTGGGGGGCAGTAGTTCGGCCTTCTGGGCAGGAGCGTGGTCTTCCGTGTGCTTACGCGTGGCCAGCTTGATACGGAGTGATTTGGCACGTGAAAATTCTGCACGTCAGCGTGTAATTCGAGGAAAGGCCCTTAGCGCGTAAGCGCGTCTGCACGCATACGCATTTTCATTGGACCAAAGGCCCTCAGCGCGTGAGCGCGTCTGTGACGTGACGTGCGAGGGAGTATCCCTCATTGCACGTGATGACAGTACACACATGGATTCCAACCAATCGCGTGTGAAAGTTCACGGGACCCCGGAACACACGTACCCAGGCCAATGGCGTGTGGAACTACCCGCGCACCCCAAAACACACGTACCCAGGCCAATGGCGTGTGGAACTACCCGCGCACCCCGAAACACACGTACCCAGGCCAATCGCGTGTACGCTCGCTCCCCTCCGATCACACGCGATGACACCCGAATACGGGAAACCAACGAGTCCGCCCACACAGAGGCGTCCCGCGCCCGCACACAGCATAAAAGTGCGCGCAAACAACAAACGCGTATATACAGCGACGATGAATGCCCCATTTGTTGCTGCACTGATTGTGGGACACCGCAGGAGGAGGAGAATAGCCAGGGCACGCATTTTTGCACCACGGACAAGCCTTTTTGGGATGCCTGACGACCAGGTCTACGGCAGGTATAGGTTTCCACCCCATATCATCCTAGACCTGGTCAGGGAGTGGGAAGATGACCTCACATCCCCCACCCTTTGCTCCCAAGCATTTAGCCCCTTGGAGAAGCTGCTCAATGTCTTGCATTTTTTGGCCACTGGGTCGTTTCAGCGGACCACTGCCATAGTGGGGGGGGTCTCACAGGCCACGCAGTCACGCTGCCTACACCAGGTACTGGCAATCATGACAGCGCGCCCCTCAGTCCGCAGGCACATATACATGCCCAGAACACCCGCAGAAAGGCAGGCCGTTGTCCTGGATTTTTTCAGGGTGGCACACTTCCCCAAAGTGCTCGGTGCCATAGATTGCACCCATGTGGCCCTACGTCCACCTAGGGCCACTGAGCACATCTACCGAAACCGCAAGCACTGGCATTCCATCAATGTACAGGTGGTATGCGATGCAAAGGGAATCATCACCTCTGTCTATGCAAACTACCCTGGCTCCACCCATGACAGTTTCATATACAGAATGTCCGCCCTGAGCCGGGCCCTGGAAGCTGGGCAGCATGGCGACACATGGCTCCTAGGTGAGTACAAATGCCCTTGCACATGCATGCAAGTCACACACAGACAAATATACCAACCCTAATAATCTCAACAATTATCACCTCCCCAGGGGACAGTGCCTACCCTCTGAGCAACCACATGATGACGCCAATCCGGAACCCCACCACACCACCCCAGGTAAGATACAACGCTGCCCATATTGCAACCAGGGGCATAGTGGAGCGCACATTCGGAGTGCTCAAGTCACGTTTCCGCTCCCTTGACCGCTCTGGTGGGCAACTACTCTATGCACCAGCAGTTGTGTGCAGGATCATTGTGGCAGCATGTGTCCTGCACAATGTTGCAACACGGCAGGGCGTCCCGGTGGACATGGTGGTGCCCCCACATCCCCAACCACAGGCACAGGCGCTGCCCATGGGAGGGGACAGGGCACGTGGCGAGGTAGCCTGGACCCAGCTTGTGGCCACATTTTTCACCTAAACTCCCACCCCTGCGGAGTGCACACAGGCCTGGCACATACCAGGTGACAATCGATGATGACAAAGTGACAGTCAACTGTCACAACCCTACCACCCTGAGATAGTTGCCATGGAAGTGCCACATCGTCTGCATCCCTAGCTACTTAAACACAAGCTATCCTGTGCAATCAAAATGCACACATATGACATGTGACATGACATGAGCCATACACAAGTATTCCAAGGCACAATGAGGCAGTGGGGGGGAACAAGGGAACACAGAGAACGGTACTACTAGGCCAGGTGTCATTGAGATTGTGCAAGTGCAGGGGTAGGGGGAAGGGAAAAGTGCAAGGGGAAGGGTGGGGGGGGAGTCCAGTACAGGGGAAGTAGGCCAAAAAAATAATACATAGGTCGCCTGGTGGCAACTGCAAAGGTAAGTGCAGACAAGTGCTGTGAAGGGAGGGCTGTAGGGATAGAGAGACAGTCCCGCAGTGCAGGGGTTGCCAGGGTGGCAGTGCAAGTGGACAGTGGCTGGCCCAGGGACCGAGGTTGGTGAGAGTGTCCCAGTTGCAGCTCCTGTGCAGTTCCAGTGAAGAATTCTGCAAGGGAGAGGCAGAGAGTAAGCAGAAGCAAAGAGGAAGGTCTTGAGGTGCTTCCAGAACTGGAGATGGTGCCCCTCAAGTTCAAGTCAGGCAGGAAGTCTGTTCGAGGGGGAGGGCCCTGCTGCGGAGAGAAACCTACCCCCAGCTAGTTGCTCTGAGAAGCGGATGACCTGGACATGCAAGGTGTGCATCACACACACCTGCAAAACAGGCCATGGCCATCACTGTCATGTCACTCAAACCCTCCCAAACATCAACATGACATGGCAAGCAATACCCATACACCGACCCAGTAACGATAAGGTACACATTGCCATGTCCTAAATGTACAGTGGCATCGGACAATGATGCCTGACCCGGAATCCGATGAAATGACAGACCAACAAAAAGTCCCACCCAAAATACGTCGATTCCAAATGCATTACAACAGTCGTAGACGTAACATCACAATGAATGCCTGTCTATATGCACATTATGCATTGCAAAATCAACACTGCAGCTCATGTGTGCAGTGTCCTACTCCTGCATCACACTGCTCAGCGCACAGCACAGTGAACAGCCATTGCGTGTGATGCACACCCTGAGCATCACATCTAAGTGACAGACTACATCAAACATCAAATTAGGCATGTACTGGAACCATAATCGGTCACAGAACATGTGCTGCCGGGACACAGTGGGCACCAGAAGGCAAACGGTGTACACGTGGATATGCAAGGGGGGGGGGAGTACATGGAGTGCATCCGAGTGCAAGTGTGTGGTTCTGCAAGGACATGCACTCCACATATGCATGTGCACTCAAGTGACCATCAGTGTTCCCTACACATCACATGTGAACATCCACCATGTGTACACCCCAGCATGTCAAACCACTACTATCCCCTCGCACCTGAAAGGAAAACACAACACATGAACAGGCATTGATCAGCAGAACACAACATGTACATAGGACAACAACATTACAATGTCAGAGTTCCCATCACACTGCAGGGCAATGCAACTATCAACAACAACCCCCCCCCCCTCGCAAATGACCATGCCCACTGAACAACTGCACCTGGGTCATGGAGCCTCCAACCCTCATTCCCACTTGGCCACAGGATCACCTTTACCCTTCGTGTCCATCTCCCACCTTGTGTGTAAAGAGATGCCTGAACCCTCAGAATCCACACTCATTTCCAAAATCACATAATCCAAGGCATGAAAAGGAACCCAAACACCCTCCAGTAGATGACTTGACGTAGCAGTACGTCTCAAAGGCCAAGTACTACCACAATGATGCAACAACCAAGGTAGCACAGCAAAACAATGTCACGACAGGATGTGAGACATGTGTGGTACATGACATAGGATGATGCACCATGAATGGATGTGTACTGTCACAGGTCCCCTGTACAGGCGCCGGAGTCTCATGAAACAACCACCCACACCATGTCCCGGGGGCCTGCAAGGTCAAACTCACACAGGCCCCTGAGATCCTGGTGGGGAATGAGGTTCAGGGATATGCAGTCGGGACAGGTGTAGACACACTGGATGACTGGAATGCGTGGCAGGTGAGGGGAGTAGGAATGAAACATGAAACTAGGGAATGCACGAAAATGTACAACCTGCATGAACACATGCACAATCCAAACAAACTTGTACATCATTGTCATGGCCTTCTGAAGTCCAGGCTCAGGAGTGGTACGAACCAACCACCCCCTCTAGGGTTTTGGCGCCTGCAAGTTCGGGGCTTACACAGGCATCCGCAACCCCAGTGGGGAAAGAGGGTCAGGGAACGTTGCTTGGATAGGCATGGGAAGGGGATAAGACCATAGAATCAATCAATGGGATATACTGCCCATTGTGAAGGAGCTAGATGTAGGGACAGATCAGGTCAAGAGACATAGAGAAATATTCAATCAATCTTTAATAAACACATATTCAATTACCATACAATTAAAACCAGCATAAAAACGCATAATTAATGCTCAACATGTCAAGTTAAAGTGCATATTATTTTACTAAACATCCTAAAATGTAAGCATCAGTGCATTGTGCCTAACTTAAATTCAAAAGTGCATAACTTCCGTAAACAGCAAAGATCCTCAATTGGTCCCCAAACTGTATTAAGCTGAATTATAACCAACCTCTATATATATATATATGAGAGTTAGTTAATGAGACTTAAGGAATTATGTAGGGCACCAGAATCACGCAGATCAATAATAATCAATATTTTCTGCGGGATGAAAGGGGTTGTATCTAAGTCCAGCCCACCATTTCTATATAGAGAACAAACAACAATCTGTGCTTGTCTCCAATCTGACCAAGATAGTCGACAACCGGTACCTAGTACAGCTCCCAAACGTATCGTGGGCTGTACTGGTATCTAACCATAGGTAGTTTCGACGATAAAATAACAGTGTCTAAGCTATCTGTCTCTCGCCATAGCAGGAGAGAGAAGGCTTGACAATCGTCTTCCTCAGGACAAGGCAGATTAGGTGATAGATTCTAAAGTATAAACATACAAATTGTCTACTTTTAAATAATCAAGAGCCATTCGAGGCCACCTAGTACAAACAGTATCTTTCTAGGGCCACATAATACAAGCAAAGTCTTGGGATTTGTTTCATATATCCAATCTTCTTCAAATGGTTCTTCCTTGATTCACCAAGATGTTCAATGTATTTCCTCTTGATGATATTCTAAAGTAAAGGTTACATTGAAGATGGATATAAAAGGCCAAAGGAGAGAAAAGAAAAAAAGGGGAAAAAAAGGGCAAATGTAAGGCAACACATACAGCGAAAATGTGTATAAAAAGTTTATTAGTTAAAAGCATCTCTTGAACCGATCTAGCAACCCCACATGTAACATCCTACACGCCGTTAAAAATCCTAGAATCCTTAGTAATAATCCAGGATAAAACCTCCTAAACTGTACGTAAATCAGATAAGGGGAGCCAAATTAAATTAGTGAGAAGTGACAAGTGGGCATATAGTCCCTATGTCAGAGCCGTGGATATACTAACGAATTTATGTAATCCAACATGGCGTACCAGGGAGAGGGAAACCAAAGTTAATAGAGGAATCCACTACCATCCCAGTGGCGAATGAAGCTAAAATGCAGAGTGAGAAACTTCCCAGCAGTCCCATACATAGAAAAATATCATTTCCATACCTTTAAGGGGAAAATTTCCTATTAGGTGTATTCGAAAAAATAGCCATCAGGGTAGAGACATTATTTCTCTTGATGATATTCCCCTGGAGTTTTGTCCAGGTGCACAGTTATTCAGGCTGCATGGGCTGCATGGGGAAAAAAACATCCCATCATCCGATAACTCCCTCCCTCCCCCCTCGGTGGGTCTGTCTTACTTTGGTTCTCCCCTGGGTTCATGGTGTTGGGGACGCCTATCTTTGATTACATGGATAGGCATGGGAAGCAGGAACACCGGGTAGAGGGTACAGGTTTCAAAATTGCATAGGATCACGGGTGATTAGGGTAAAAAACATACCAAATAGGACCACACATACATCCATGCATCAGTACACTCCCCAGCAAGCCTATGCAGGGCAGTTTGTAAGAAAAACAACAAGACACTTAGCTCTGGTTTTGAGTGCTGGCCTCCTGCCTGCGCACTCTCAGGTCCGGTTACAGGAGCACTGCAATGCTGCAAAGAGAGACACAGTCAACAACCTGTACGTGCCAATTACACAAAAACACAACACAAAACATGCCCCATAACAACAAACTACTCTACAAACAGACAATCTGTGCTCCATGCTTCGTACCCATATATAACATCACCCCTGTGACGGGTCATTCACAGTCAATGCAGTAAGTCAGCCGCTGGTGGGTGCGTGGCAAATGGAACACCAATGTGTCACAATTCACACAACATGCAATGTTCCCTGGGTAAGCAGACAGACCCATATGGCAAGCCATGACTACAGAGCAAGTTGCGTACCACCATGACCAAAACAAAGTTGCCAGTGCATTTATCATGAAGTACGTGGAATAGACCTGCACTGCACCCGAGTATGTCCCTTGCTGTATGTCCCTGTGAGCTGCCCCTTTCCATGTCTTGGAAGGCTACATGGTTGATACAAGTGCCTCAATGAACCTTGGTGTACCGCAGGGTATGTGCCACTGCCCCCGCATGTGTCCCAGACAACCCTACTATCAACAGCCATCAGTCCACAAACACATCTGAGCTGCATTGTGTGCTTCAACACCAATATTTGTCTAAGCTCACCCTCAGTGCTGTGACTAAGCCTGCATGTGCAACTCGCCTGGTACAAGCTTTGCTGTCTCGTGGCCCCCCTGTGATGCTCACCTTGCCTGGAGTTCCTTGGAACATGTCAGCAGTTCTAGGATGTGGGTCTGCAATCACTGTGGCTCTGCTCGTGCACACATGTGCATGTGGGCACCAACAAACGGGTCAGGAAGTACGTCGTCCAATGGGCCATGTCTGCTGGCAAAGGTGCTCTGGTGCCTCATCCCCCTGCAGAAAGTGCATGAAACACATGATTAATGCATCAAAGTGATCTGTGTGTGTCTCATCAGGCATCTCATTACTTGACCATGTCAGAGAGTCACATCACAAATCACACCATCAGTCCGTCTTTCACCTCCAAAGTGTGGAACACTATCTACAGCATGATTTGCAACAAGCACGTGTACGGGAAAGATATGAAACATAATACACAATGCATAGCAATCAATGTCCACATTAATCATGACACGCCCCATCTAGCAAAAGCTGAACAGTGGACAATTACACCTAAATCATCCCCACTAGGGGTGTCAACACAAGTCAAAAAGCACCAGACATGCCACAGATATGACAGTCCAAAGCCCTTGTGTAAAATTCTGTAACACCGAACCATCCTTGCGAGCCCATGGATAAGGGAGGCAGGAGTGGCATATGTGAGTCAAGGAACCCAAGCAGCAAACACATACACAAGACAACCATGAAGGGCCCAGCTGGAACAGACAGTGGATGCCTTCAAAAACCACAAGGCACCGCACTGTCACATGTAAGCACAATAGACTACAAATTTTAAACTAACTCAACTATTAACTAATTACACTAACTATGGAAAACCTACATTACCTATTTAAACTAACTATCAAACTGAAACTTAACTAACTAAACTAAAAGAAAAATCAAAAATGGCCACATACGACCCGGGGGGGAGGGGAGGCACCCAGGAGGGGGTAGGTACAGGGTGCTGCTCAACATCCACATGCGATGATGCTGAGCCAAAAAAAAATACCTCCATGGGCTCAACGCCTTCACAGCACGACCTATGTGGGAGATAGATGGTCGTCCGAGTCTGGCTCATCCTGTAAAGGAGGACGTGGCACAGTAGCCTGGCCACGCCTAGCCGCAGCTTGCCCCTCGTCGGCAGCAAGTCTGCCGGACAGGTGAGCCTGGTTCTGTGTGGCAATGTTACATAGGTCTGCATGCAGAACCTCACGTGATACACGTGCTTCCTCTTGCAAGGTAGCACGTGTAACACGGAGTTCCTCCTGCAAGGCCTGGCTGGACAACCGCTGCACCTCCCGGCAAGCCTGTAGCTCAGCCGAGATGGTGCGCTCAAGCTGTGCAAACCTCTCCTCTGCCCGCTGCCTCTGGGACATCATAAGGACACCCAGAGTGGATCTGAGGGAGGCATACTCCTCCCTCAGGGCATCCATGTGCGCCTCTGCGTGAGCAGCAATTGCTTGACGCAGAGACGACATTTCAGCCTGGCGTGCCCTGTCTGAGGCCGCCATGCCCAGCCTGAGTGAGCGGGCCGTGGACCGTGCCGCCTGCTGCTGGAGAAGCACCTGCCTAGCAGGGGGGAGCACAGATCGGGCCACACGCTCCATGCTGTCAGCGATGTTCTCCATTGCTGCCCCCTGCCGTTCTGAATTGGCAGTCATGTCTTGCTCCCACTCAGTATACAGCGGTTGCGCGAGGCGACCGCGTTGCCGGGCTTGACCCCTGCGGGACCCAAGGACCGGGGGTCCTCGCTGTGTTGGCAGCGCCTGCGGCTGCACGACTACATGCCCCCGTCGACATGATGTCCCAGGCACATCAGTGACTGGTGTGGAGGGTGACCCTGCGTCCCGATCCACCACGGGCGGAGGAACCAAGACTGTCTGATCCCTCAGTGCAGGTGTCACAGACAGAGGAGTGTCCACATCAGAATCACTCACCCCTGACACATGGACTTGATGCTCATCCAACTCAACATGGACGTCAGAGTCGTCATCAAGGCTGGACTCATAGGCAGCCAGAGACAGGATGGACTGCAGCACTTGGGGGTTTTCGTGGCCTACCACCCCACGACCCCCACTAGTGCCGGGTTGATGTGGTCTTACCAACCCTGTGTCTGGCATGACAACACCATCCTCTGCATCCATTGCGTCATCACCTGAAAAATAGAGAGGAAAAGGTCACTACACATGTCAGAAGCACACAACACACACACACACACACCGACAGCAAAGGCATCCGGCAGACATGTGACACACAACATATGACCTGGCATGCATGCTGGGTCTACTTAGAATAGCTTCTGTGATCAGACCTGTTGAAAGGTGGCAGTTTGCATGGAAGTGGGTCTATGCAGTGCAGAAAATGTGTACGCCACTCACTACCTACATGTCCAAGCACTCCATGGTGTGTGCCAGGAAATGTGAAGGCAGTGCAATGTCAAAATCAGAAATCACGTGCATTGTGTATTCAATGTGTACCATGTCTAGAAGGCAAGCACCCCTCCACCCCAGTACCAAAGCAGGGATGCCTAGCATGGTATCAAAAGGCTGACCATACACCTGTGTATTGACAAGCAGTGTTGACTGGCATCAACAGCTTAATGTGATTTAAATTACAACACTGCAAATGATGCTGGGACAGTGGGCAGGACACATGATGGAAGATCCGGAGGCCGGCCACGTGTGAAGAAGACACGACAAGAGTTGGACAGAGTCATTGGCCATTGAACAGGCTGAGGCCTGTGAGCCACACAGATTGTCAGAGCCTAAACATGTGTGCAACGCAGGACTGAGCCACAGTTGACATGGGGAGGCCGATAATATGGCAGGCAATGTATGTAACCAAGGACTCATATTACAGTGATCATCCAGTCAAGCACACATAGGGGCATGCGTGCAATGCACATGGAGCATGAATGGGCACTCATGTCCCTGCGGGACATCTGACCCATGCACAGTACAAGTGGGATACCCTGCATCGAGTACTAAGGCTGTACCACACGGCATATGTCTGGCACTTTCTAAGCTGGAAGTTAGCATCTACACAGGACACATGAACATGAAACTACACATTGGCAAGAATGTAGCAGACCAGTGCAAAGGTGGAACTGGGGTGCAGAGTGGCGGAGGAGGGGCAAGGGAGCATGGCCACATGGAGTCCCGCATGCAGGCAGAGGAGACATGCATGACGGTGGCATTGCATTACTTACACATCAGAACCATGTACACGTCACATGTAGCAGCAATCATGCACAACACATCCCACAAGTGAAACACACACGTCCTCAACAACTACGCATCAACACTCACTGGACTGTGCATCAAAGTCCAGCATCTCTCCCACACCTTCGACCAATTCTGGTGGTATGAACTCCGCAACGAGAGCCTCATGCGGAGTGAGTTCTTCCTCCTCTGGTGCAGGCCCACCGCCAGTCACCAGAGTCAAGTTGTAATTTGAGGCACGCTTGGCCTTAGTGCTGCGCTTGATGTCATTCCAGCGCTTTTTGCACTCCTGCGCCGTGCGCACCTCATGGCCGAATGAACTGACATGTTCCGCAACATGCTTCCAGTGGGTGTCACGTTGGGCAGCCATAGTCTGACTATTGGCACCCACTAGCATGTCACGGCTGTGTCCCCGCACGTAGTCCACGAGGAAGTCCAGTTCCTGCTTACAGAA
This sequence comes from Ambystoma mexicanum, assembly GCF_040938575.1. Lineage (NCBI taxonomy): Eukaryota > Metazoa > Chordata > Amphibia > Caudata > Ambystomatidae > Ambystoma > Ambystoma mexicanum. Next base: position 1,422,446,077 of record NC_090923.1, read on the forward strand.
AGGCTTCTTCCTCGACGTGCAGGAGGTCGTGGCTGTGTGTGGGGTCCCAGCCTGTGCTGCAGATGCAACCTTCCTCCTCTTGGACTGTGGCGCAGACCCTGGCTGGCTAATGCCGCCCTGACCAGTATGGCCAGTGGGTTGGGTGGATTGAGCCGAGGGAGTGGCAGGTGGAGGGATGACCAAAGGCCTGACTTGTGTCAGTGGCAGCTGGGTGCCCACTAATGGACCCTGCGCAGCAACATCAGCTGTGGCAGGGTCATTGACCGCAACGGTCCTGGTTGGCAGACTCACAACCGGGGTGTTGTTGGGTGCATCTGCCCCTGCACTTGCCAACACCCGGCTGTTCGGGGCAGCAGATGACATGACTGCCCCAGGGACACGTGTCTTGGTCTGAGCAGCCCGGCCTGCCCCAATGGTTTCCCCCCTGGCCTGTTGGAGATCTACCAAGGGCTCTTCAAGTGCCAACGCAGCCTGCGCTGGCAGACCCTGAGCCTGGGTGGCGGTGTCCACAGCTGCACCTGCAGCTACCGCTACCCTTGGGCCCGTGGCAGTCAATGAAACGGACTGCCGGGTCATACGGGTGCCAGTGCCAGATGCAGGAGCTGCATCCCCCTGAACCACAGGGGGTGGTGGCATGGCTGCACCAACACATGGCACAACATTGTGCTCAAGTGGCGCACCCCTGCCTCTTCCCCCTCTGTGGCTGCCCTGGACACCCTGGAGTCCCCCTACTCCCTGGTCACCACGGCCACGTCCCCGACCACGCCCGCCACGAGGAGGACGCCCAGCTGAGGCGCCCCTCACCTTTGGTAGCCTCCCTACCATGGCACAGATGTAATAGTGCTGGCACAGATGGAGTGGTGCCAATGGGAGGTGTACAGCACAATTGACCTGGGCAATTGGGGTGAAGGGGGTGGGAAGCAAGATGTTAACAGCCCCCTGCACCTGCAAGGCTGTATGTGACCCCGGTGATGTGTTGACGGGTCACGCAATGCTCAGGCACCCCAAAACTGCAGGAAAACCGTGCACGCAACCCTGCAGCCTACGTGCGTGGATTAAACCTCCCGCAGTACGCGGTGGCACCCAGTAACACAAATAACGCGTACGCGTGGGACACGCAGGCTACGATGACATCGAAAATGGGTGCGATACACAGGGGCACCCGCAGTGGGAAAAGGAGCGTTTGCGACTCACCGTCTGACTAGCGCGATGCAGAAAAAACACGCGTAGCCAATACCCCCGCCAAAAGAAGAGATACGTCCTTGAGAGCTGTGAAGTAGATGGCGCGCGAAACAACTGGAAGCAGCAACACACGTCGGTCTCCACGAAAGGCACGTACAGCGAACTGCTGGGCCCGCTCACCTTTAACCCGTGCTGAGGGAAACGCACGCGCACGTCAAGTCACATGCGGACGTGCACTTTTTCACGTTTGATTACGCGCATTACACGCGGATGTGCAGTTTTTCACGCGCGCACGCTTATGCATGGGCCCTTTCCTCCTATTACACGCGGACGTGCAGTTTTTCACGCGCGCTTACGCGCATTACACGCTGCGTGCAGATTTTTCACGTGCCTAATCACTCCGTATCAAGCTGGCCACGCGAAAACACACAGAAGACCACCCTCCTGCCCAGAAGGCCAATTCACTGGCCCCCAGTGCCCCAAGCAGCCTCCCACATGCCATCTGCTGCTGCCTGCCTGCCTGCCTGCTGCCACCGTGCCCTGCCATTTGGTGCCTGCACATCAGCCATCTGCAGGGGTCCAGTTGCTGTGTCCACCCCTGCTGGTACAGAAGAGTCCCGACTCAAATGACATCGCTCCACAGCCCAGCCCCAGGACCCAGTTGGCCACCCCCTCCTGCCCCTGGGGTTGCCATGTCGGGCACATCCACATCTGACACCAGTGGCAACCCCCGGCCAGAGGGGCAGAGGGGCACCAGCTTCACTGCCACCGAAGTTGGTGTCCTGGTGGAGCAAGTCCTGGGGCAGTATGATGCCCTCTTCGGATCGTCCCGCGCCAACAGGGAAGGACGGGAGAGGACGCGGAGGGGGTGGCAACCCGCACCATCCAGAAGGTCAAGAAGCGCTGGGAGGACTTGAGGTCCAGGACCCTCATGAAGGCCCGGCGCCTTGTGGAGGGGTGCCGGGGCTGCATGAGTTCCATCCAGTTGAGGGTCCTGGAACGCGCACACCCAGCGCTCCACAGCCAGGTCCTTGAGAGGGAGACCCGTCTGGAGTTGAGCGGTAAGTGGCCAAGCATTGCTGTGTGAGACAGGGCATGTTGCAGTGTGCTGGTTGTCTGATACTTGCCTGCATGTGTGACATAGGCCATGTACGCATGTATGTGTGCAGGGACATCATGGTGATGCATGTGCGACCTGTAATGTGTGAACCGCATGGTTGTTGCATGTGTTTGAATGCGACATGGGGAGCCGTGTGCAGATTGCACACATGACAGCATGGCAGTCTCTGTTCCTGGACATGGGTGGGGGCGAGGGAATGGTGCTGATGCCAGATACATATGTGGTATCCATGTCTGTGTGCCTGACCTGCGTGTCTGTGACTTGTGAGTGCCATGGATGCATGACACATGTCTGTGACAATGTACTGATTCACTGATGCAGCCTAGTCATCCCTGTATGCACTGTGATTGGGGTGTACGGGGCCAGATGGATGTGACTGAGGTGAAGTGTGTGCATGTGATAGGCATGACCCATGATGCATGTGAGTCCCATTACATTGTATGATTCGTGAGTCCATTGGACATGCATAGAAATGTCCATGGCACGCAGCATGACTGTCACTGTGTGTGTTTTGCCTGGACTGACACATGTGTTGTGGTGTGACATGATGGAAGTGTACTTTGACAGTGGCACTCATCTGCTATTGCTTCCTGTCTAGGGTACCATTGTACAGTACCCTGATGCTTGTGTTCTATGTCTCCCTCTACGCAGCGGCTAGTGAAGGAGAGGGTGTAGACGGCGCTGTGGAGCAAGGCGGCAGGGATGCCCCCACGGCTGCAGCGGAAGGGGTGGGTGAGCCCCCACAGGGGCCTGCTACGGCGGTGGACGGCAAGGTGCCATCCAGGTTGGTGGTTTCCACAGAGGAGGAGGGGTCCGCCACTGAGGCGCACATGGGGCCTGGTGGGGGCTGCCCCTGCACTGCTGGGGTGTGGGGGTGGTGGGAGACATGAGTCGGACATGGGTGGGGGCCTGGTGGAGGCTGCCCCTGCACTGCTGGGGGGTGGGGGTGGTGGTGGTGGGAGACATGGGTGGGGGCCTGGTGGAGGCTGCCCCTGCACTGCTGGGGGGTGGGGGTGTTGGGAGACATGGGTGGGGGCCTGGTGGAGGCTGCCCCTGCACTGCTGGGGTGTGGGGGTGGTGGGAGACATGAGTCGGACATGGGTGGGGGCCTGGTGGAGGGTGCCCCTGCACTGCTGGGGGGTGGGGGTGGTGGGAGACATGGGTGGGGGCCTGGTGGAGGCTGCCCCTGCACTGCTGGGGTGTGGGGGTGGTGGGAGACATGGGTGGGGGCCTGGTGGAGGGTGCCCCTGGTGGCTGGTGGGTGGGGGTGGTGGGAGACATGGGTGGGGGCCTGGTGGAGGCTGCCCCTGCACTGCTGGGGTGTGGGGGTGGTGGGAGACATGGGTGGGGGCCTGGTGGAGGGTGACCCTGGTGGCTGGTGGGTGGGGGTGCTGGGAGACATGGGTGGGGGCCTGGTGGAGGGTGCCCCTGGTGGCTGGTGGGTGGGGGTGCTGGGAGACATGGGTGGGGGCCTGGTGGAGGCTGCCCCTGCACTGCTGGGGGGTGGGGGTGGTGGGAGACATGGGTGGGGGCCTGGTGGAGGCTGCCCCTGGTGGCTGGGGGGGTGGGGGTGGTGGGAGACATGGGTGGGGGCCTGGTGGAGGCTGCCCCTGGTGGCTGGGGGGGTGGGGGTGGTGGGAGACATGGGTGGGGGCCTGGTGGAGGCTGCCCCTGGTGGCTGGGGGGTGGGGGTGGTGGGAGACATGGGTGGGGGCCTGGTGGAGGCTGCCCCTGGTGGCTGGGGGGTGGGGGTGGTGGGAGACATGGGTGGGGGCCTGGTGGAGGCTGCCCCTGGTGGCTGGGGGGTGGGGGTGGTGGGAGACATGAGTTGGACATGGGTGGGGGCCTGGTGGAGGCTGCCCCTGCACTGCTGGGGGGTGGGGGTGGTGGGAGACATGGGTGGGGGCCTGGTGGAGGCTGCCCCTGGTGGCTGGGGGGGTGGGGGTGGTGGGAGACATGGGTGGGGGCCTGGTGGAGGCTGCCCCTGGTGGCTGGGGGGGTGGGGGTGCTGGGAGACATGGGTGGGGGCCTGGTGGAGGGTGCCCCTGGTGGCTGGGGGGTGGGGGTGGTGGGAGACATGGGTGGGGGCCTGGTGGAGGGTGCCCCTGGTGGCTGGGGGGTGGGGGTGGTGGGAGACATGAGTTGGACATGGGTGGGGGCCTGGTGGAGGCTGCCCCTGCACTGCTGGGGGGTGGGGGTGGTGGGAGACATGGGTGGGGGCCTGGTGGAGGCTGCCCCTGGTGGCTGGTGGGTGGGGGTGCTGGGAGACATGGGTGGGGGCCTGGTGGAGGCTGCCCCTGCACTGCTGGGGGGTGGGGGTGCTGGGAGACATGGGTGGGGGCCTGGTGGAGGGTGCCCCTGGTGGCTGGTGGGTGGGGGTGCTGGGAGACATGGGTGGGGGCCCGGTGGAGGCTGCCCCTGCACTGCTGGGGGGTGGGGGTGGTGGGAGACATGGGTGGGGGCCTGGTGGAGGCTGCCCCTGGTGGCTGGGGGGGTGGGGGTGGTGGGAGACATGGGTGGGGGCCTGGTGGAGGCTGCCCCTGCACTGCTGGGGTGTGGGGGTGGTGGGAGACATGGGTGGGGGCCTGGTGGAGGGTGCCCCTGGTGGCCGGTGGGTGGGGGTGGTGGGAGACATGGGTGGGGGCCTGGTGGAGGCTGCCCCTGCACTGCTGGGGGGTGGGGGTGCTGGGAGACATGGGTGGGGGCCTGGTGGAGGCTGCCCCTGCACTGCTGGGGTGTGGGGGTGGTGGGAGACATGGGTGGGGGCCTGGTGGAGGGTGCCCCTGGTGGCTGGTGGGTGGGGGTGCTGGGAGACATGGGTGGGGGCCTGGTGGAGGGTGCCCCTGGTGGCTGGTGGGTGGGGGTGCTGGGAGACATGGGTGGGGGCCTGGTGGAGGCTGCCCCTGCACTGCTGGGGGGTGGGGGTGGTGGGAGACATGGGTGGGGGCCTGGTGGAGGCTGCCCCTGGTGGCTGGGGGGGTGGGGGTGGTGGGAGACATGGGTGGGGGCCTGGTGGAGGCTGCCCCTGCACTGCTGGGGTGTGGGGGTGGTGGGAGACATGGGTGGGGGCCTGGTGGAGGGTGCCCCTGGTGGCTGGTGGGTGGGGGTGGTGGGAGACATGGGTGGGGGCCTGGTGGAGGCTGCCCCTGCACTGCTGGGGGGTGGGGGTGCTGGGAGACATGGGTGGGGGCCTGGTGGAGGCTGCCCCTGCACTGCTGGGGTGTGGGGGTGGTGGGAGACATGGGTGGGGGCCTGGTGGAGGGTGACCCTGGTGGCTGGTGGGTGGGGGTGCTGGGAGACATGGGTGGGGGCCTGGTGGAGGGTGCCCCTGGTGGCTGGTGGGTGGGGGTGCTGGGAGACATGGGTGGGGGCCTGGTGGAGGCTGCCCCTGCACTGCTGGGGGGTGGGGGTGGTGGGAGACATGGGTGGGGGCCTGGTGGAGGCTGCCCCTGGTGGCTGGGGGGGTGGGGGTGGTGGGAGACATGGGTGGGGGCCTGGTGGAGGCTGCCCCTGGTGGCTGGGGGGGTGGGGGTGGTGGGAGACATGGGTGGGGGCCTGGTGGAGGCTGCCCCTGGTGGCTGGGGGGGTGGGGGTGGTGGGAGACATGGGTGGGGGCCTGGTGGAGGGTGCCCCTGGTGGCTGGGGGGTGGGGGTGGTGGGAGACATGAGTTGGACATGGGTGGGGGCCTGGTGGAGGCTGCCCCTGCAATGCTGGGGTGTGGGGGTGGTGGGAGACATGGGTGGGGGCCTGGTGGAGGGTGCCCCTGGTGGCTGGGGGGTGGGGGTGGTGGGAGACATGAGTTGGACATGGGTGGGGGCCTGGTGGAGGCTGCCCCTGCACTGCTGGGGTGTGGGGGTGGTGGGAGACATGGGTGGGGGCCTGGTGGAGGCTGCCCCTGGTGGCTGGGGGGGTGGGGGTGGTGGGAGACATGGGTGGGGGCCTGGTGGAGGCTGCCCCTGGTGGCTGGGGGGGTGGGGGTGGTGGGAGACATGGGTGGGGGCCTGGTGGAGGCTGCCCCTGGTGGCTGGTGGGTGGGGGTGCTGGGAGACATGGGTGGGGGCCTGGTGGAGGGTGCCCCTGGTGGCTGGGGGGTGGGGGTGGTGGGAGACATGGGTGGGGGCCTGGTGGAGGCTGCCCCTGGTGGCTGGGGGGGGTGGGGGTGGTGGGAGACATGGGTGGGGGCCTGGTGGAGGCTGCCCCTGGTGGCTGGGGGGGTGGGGTGGTGGGAGACATGGGTGGGGGCCTGGTGGAGGGTGCCCCTGGTGGCTGGGGGGTGGGGGTGGTGGGAGACATGAGTTGGACATGGGTGGGGGCCTGGTGGAGGCTGCCCCTGCACTGCTGGGGTGTGGGGGTGGTGGGAGACATGGGTGGGGGCCTGGTGGAGGGTGCCCCTGGTGGCTGGGGGGTGGGGGTGGTGGGAGACATGAGTTGGACATGGGTGGGGGCCTGGTGGAGGCTGCCCCTGCACTACTGGGGTGTGGGGTGGTGGGAGACATGAGTCGGACATGGGTGGGGGCCTGGTGGAGGCTGCCCCTGGTGGCTGGGGTGTGGGGGTGTTGGGAGACATGGGTGGGGGCCTGGTGGAGGCTGCCCCTGCACTGCCGGGGGGTGGGGGTGCTGGGAGACATGGGTGGGGGCCTGGTGGAGGGTGCCCCACAGTGCTGGGGGGTGGGGGTGGTGGGGAACAGGAGTTGGACATGGGTGGGGGCCTGCTGGCAGGTGCCCCACAGTGCTGGGGGGTGGGGGTGCAAGGGGACATGTGGCTTGGCTGGGGGGCATGGCCATGGTGGATGGGCTGCCTGCGGGACATGACATGGGGTGCAGGGTAGTCCCCTGTGGTGTGGGATGCCTGCAGAGGTCGTGGAGGGGGTAGAGGGGAGACCTGGGAGGACCCACACTGCCAATTCACGTCTTGAACTTCCCGCACACCCACATAATACACTACCCGCGAGCCCCTGAAATCCACGTACCCAGGCCAATCGTGTGTAGACTTTCTCGCGCACCCCTAAAATCCACGTACCCAGGCCAATCGCGTGTAGACTTTCTCGCGCACCCCTGAAATCCACGTACCCAGGCCAATCGCGTGTAGACTTTCTCGCGCACCCCTGAAATCCACGTACCCAGGCCAGTCGCGTATGGAAACACCCGCACACCCCTGGAATACACGCTCCCAGCTCTGCGTTTGCTGCTGCCCTTTGCGCTGGGTTGGGGATTTTGATGGCTTTTCCCTGCGCGAGAGGCGTTCTTGGAGGCGTAACTGGCGCTGCTGCAGGGTCGCTGCGCCACTGTGCGCCACGGCTGGTTTTGGTGGCTGGAATCCATGAATACGCTGTGCGCGGAAATGGATTTTAGCGCACGCGGCTGGCGCAGGGATTCGCACGCGCACACTGTGCGCCAGCCGCGTGCGCCACTTGTGCGCTGGATTCTATGAATTGGCCCCCAAGTATCTGGGGTATACTGTCGGTGGTGGTACTATTCAACCACAAGTCTCAAAGATCGAGGCCATAGGCAATATTCCTGTGCCTACTGCAAAAAAACAAATACAAGCCTTCCTTGGCTTTGTTGGATATTACCGCCTATTTATCCCTGAATTTTCAACAATTGCAGCACCCTTGACGGATGTTTTGAAGTCCAGTGGGTCAGCTGACCTGGCTAGCAACATAGCAGCACCATTGGCTATTTGCAGACTGAAAAAGTATATCGCCTCCAAACCTGTATTAAAATGCACCGATTTCCAAAGACACTTCTATCTTCAGACCAACACCTCCAGATGTGGACTGGGGGCCGTCCTGTCCCAGGAATATGATTGTGATTTCAACCCGGTGTTTTGTTAGCCGAAAACTATTGCCTCATGAACTATCCTATTTGACAATAGAGAAGGAGTGCCTAGTTATTAAGTGGGCTGTTGACTCTTTACGGTACTTCTCATCGGAAGACGCTTTACGTTGTACACGGATCATGCCCCTCTACATTGGCTGACGAGGCATAAGTTTCTCTGAAAGGCACAGGAAACCCTACTCTCTGGAAGAGGGTATTAGCAACAGAAACTAGTCTCGAAAAGAACATCCAGGGGATACAGTTTGAAATTCTCGTATTAAGGATTTTATTAAACCTAATACATTTATTGTTATGTGAGTTTAATCACAGTTTTATTTTGCACTCAAACAATTATTTATTTAACATAGCAGCAAAATTGTGTAAAAGCACATCATAATTCCATAAAATTCATACTCTTGAATCATTCACACATTTGTCTTCAGCCATACAACATACATCAGCCCATTCATACACAACATCGATCAGTACAAAGTAAAAACACATGAGATATATCACAATTCATTCACAATTCAATTATTGTACAGGAAATTATTATATTTTGTAAAAAAAAAACAACAAACAGCATGACCACAGTGATTCTTGTGGATGGTCAGCAATTCGGATAGGCGAAGAATGGAAGATCTTCACAAATAGCCTTATCCACACCAGCAGGTGTTGAGATGGTTTCTGTCACTCCAACCTTTCGACTTCCTCACATTGCATCTGCTGGCCGGTTTCCAGGTGGTGACCGATTACCTTTCTAAGGGTTTGTCCCTGCCAAATCGGCCTAGGACTGCGGCGGGGGTGTGTGCAGCAGTATGTGAGACACCACCAGCACGGGGATCGAGGGAGTGCCCCGACTACATTTGTCTTCCAAGCCGGGACATTCTCTCACCTGTGGTGCCCTCTGTGTATTTTTCTGCCTCATGGTGCCCAGATGATGATCCTTCCTCGGGTCGAAATCACATCTCCCGGCTTGGATTGAGACGTGGAGCTTTCTGCCTCTGTGATGGAGTTATTGTAATTGTTCATTTTGTAAAGGAAAATACAGCAAGGGTTAATGACCAAAAATAAAGTGAACAGAGAAAGGCTTTCTGAAAGAGCGATAGAGGCACTGTTCGCAAATTGTCATTTGTTGGAAATATCTGCCTCTTGCTTACTGTCATGACAATAGGATGCTTCTGGGAACATATGATGTGTTATGGCATTCATAACGCACCTGTACAAAAGTGTTTGCACAACATGCAAGATGCAACTACATGCGCTCATGCTTAGGAATATTTTCGAACATGCCAAAGTGTACAACCATTTCCATGTTTTTTTCTTTTAATTGTGTTTAAAAGACTGGCTTTTCAGTGCTGAAGACTAGGCATAGAACAAAATAAACTGTGCACATGCAAAAGTAGTGCGTTTATTTTCCAAAAGAACTCAGCAGGTTGCAGAACATTGATTGGCGCATATACCACAAAGGCAAAAAGCTGAGGATTTTAGTTCAGGTATGTCCCTGGGTCTCTGTATCCCTGAAGGCAACTGCCGGACCACCAGTCTAATTGGATTCCACAGTTTCAGTTCAAAGAGATCACAGAAAATGAAGTCCAAGGCATCCTTAAAAGTCTAAAACCCACAAGGTGCAAAGGAGATGTATGCCCAGCCAGTATTGTCAAGGAATGTGCGGAAACCTTGACCCCAATTATCTCCTCCTTCATAAAAGCCTAATTCTCAACAGGCCAAGTGCACTCTAGCCTCAAGGAAGCATGGGTGCTCCAGTTGCTAAAAAAAACAACACATTAGACCCCACCAATCCCAACAACGACAGACCTATCACCACAGTCCTGTCCTATTGAAAATTCTCGACAGAGCAGCCTACCTGCAAGTCCAACAGTTCCTGGAAACTAACCACATGCTAGGAACGAGGCAATCAGGATTTCGCCCAGGCCACATCACTGAATCTGTGTGCTGTTGGATCTAAAAGAAACAACTGGATGAGATGTGGGACGCCGGAAATCCTGCCCTCCTCCTCCTCTGAAACATATTGGTGGCCTTCGACTTGGTGGGCCACAAAACCCTCTGCCACCATATAAGGACTGCAGCCAACTTTTATGCTGAAGCCGCAGCTTGAACCACCTCCTTCCTACAAGGTAGAGTCATGAGAGTGTTCGCGGATACCACCAGTGCCGCTCCCACCCCCATCCACACACTATATCATATTTTCACCGGACCCCTCTTTGAAATCCTTGACTCCATCGGCATAGCCTACACCGTCTGTGCCATGCAAATCCTACATCCGCTCATGGACAACTATGCAGATGATTCCAGTACTTTCAAGGCCACATACACCACCATCCAGGCCTGCATGACTGCAAACCACCTGTACCTAAATGGGGACAAAACTGAAATCCTTCTCTTAGGGTCCACAGCGGAGCTTGCAAACCCCCACGACCAATACTCCACCTTCATCGTTGACGATATTGAAATCCCAGTCTCAACCTCTGTCAAGACGGGTTTACCTTGACTCCACACTCTCTATGGGCCGTCAAGTCAACGCCATTGCCTCCTCAGCGTCCTACACAATGAAACTACTCAACAGTGCTAAACCCTTTCTTACCAAAGAAAGCTGCCTCTCGATTGCATGAGCAGTGATTGGCTCAATGCTGGACTATCGTAACGCCCTCTTCATTGGCACCTCCGCAAAAACATCCTTAAACTAAGTCTTTCAAAATAATGCGCTCCGAGCAGCACTAAGGATCCCCAAGAGAGATCATATCTCTGAGGCCAGGAGATCAGTGCACTGGCTGCCAATACAAATATTAATCGTCTTCAAAACCATGTCATCACCCATAATGCCTTGCCAACACTGCCCCCACCTAACTATCTCAGAAAATAGCCAGAGCCCACTCCTCCAGACCAACCAGAACACCATATGCCCACTGCATTGCCCTACCAAAACATAGACGCACTAAAATAGGCGGCGCCAGTTTCCCTTACATCGCTGCTAAACAATGGAACTCCTCCCCCGAGCCAAAACCTCCTACTGGATCTTTCGCAAAGCCCTGAAAACCTTGCTATTTGATTAAACCATCTGTCAATACTATTTTTATGTTCACATGTGCCTGCCAAATATGAGTAACTGGTTGTAACAGCGCCTCGATGCCTCTGGGCTGCTGCATGTGCTTTATAAGTGAAATAAATAAATAAATGTAGGCAGCTAGGATATGGTATGATATTGGTCCAGGTTGTCAAGGTCTGCTGTAGATTTGTTAAGAATGGCTGCGATTATTTTTTTGTTTGGTACTGGACAGAATGCCTCCTTGGGTGAGATGCATTGATTATTATTTTTTTTTGTATTGCCTGCATATAGTTAATATCAATGTTTTGCACATTGATATTAAGAGAGAGAAAAGACATTACAAAATATAGTTATTCATAGTGAGACGTAATAAAAAATAAAACTCATGCTAAAACCTAACTCCATGAAAGTGATCAATACACAAGTTACAGAGAATGATAAAAGGAAGTGGTCAAAAGTGCAAAGGCATGGACATCAGTTTGTAAACATTTGGCGTCCTTATTAGAGGAGATAAAATGTAGCACTTCCTTCCATAAATGAGAGGTGGCTGCTGTATAGACAATGGATTCAGCCCTGTATATCATGCTCCAAAATTGATCACCTTCAATGGAGCTGATATCAGTGACAAGCCTGCCATAGTTCATCATGTAGCAGGGTCTTAAGAAGCGGCATGATGTGAGCAAATGGCGATCCGATTCAAGCTCCAAACCACAAAGTCGGCAAGTCCTATCTTTGCATGCTAGTTTGAACCAACGGCCAGTATGTTCTCTGGACGGGAGACCATTAAAACGCAGATATATGATAAATCTGCGGATAAAGGGAGAGCACATCTTCATCAAGTAGGCAGGGAGGTGATAACGACGGAACCCTTGCGTGCTAAAGGTTGCATAGTTTACCTTTTTACTTAAATGGGAAATATTGGACATAAAATCAAAATCACTAGTTTTTTTCTTTAAAATAGTCGATAAATTAGGCATTTAAACTAGTTCCTCTAGAACTAAATCAATGTTACGAAGATGGCTAATGGCAGTGGCTCTAAACTGTGTTAAAGGATTAGTGCAGGCCTGTGTATATGTTCTGGCTACATAGCTAAGTAAGTTGTTCGCCGAAGTGGGAGACCTGCTAATAGCAAGGACAAGCTTACAATGCTGATCAAGCCATAGGGAGCGGAAGGAGGGAACCTCAAGCTCGCAGCAGAGAGCCTCCACTGGAACAGAGGAGGGAACGCCAAGGATGGAACGCAACAATTTGCCCGCAAATTTGTCCACCCACCGCATCATAGGCTCAGGGAGTACCGCTAGGCCATATACAAAATCTCTGGTAGAATGCTTATCTGATATACTGACACTAGCCCATCAATGTTGTGGCTGCCTCTCCTATGGATAAAGCATTGAGTACAAACATTCTTTTAAATATTTTAGCTTGATCAAAATTGCTATAAAATCTCTGCTTTGCAGTGTTATAAATTGGGACCCCCAGATAAACATAGTTATCAACAATCTCAGGGGGGATCCTTTTAGGAACCATCTAAATTTCTGCTTTCTGGATTTCTGTCCAAACACCATCATTTTAGTTTTTGAGCAGTTATTTCTAAGGAAGTTAGCCTCTGAATAAGCGCCCAATGCATCCAGTGACCGCTGCAGGCCTATCGGGGTTCTGTCAAGCAATATCGTATCGTCCGCGTACCCTTTGCAGGGCACCAAAACTTTGTCAATTCGAGAGGGAAAGTTTTGGGTAGATTCAATAACTGAGCCCATATCTGAGACATACAGGTTATAAAGCAAAGGGGCTAAGGCACATCCTTGTTTAAGCCCATAATTGGTTGTTATTTTGTCACATAGTTGGTCAACACACACCACAACCGAGGTGGTTGTGTATAATGTGGTTACTAAATATAGAAGTGATAGATCTATACCCCATTTTTCCAATTTCGACCATAGAAGAGGGTGGGATATAGTTCTGAATGCTTTTGTGAAGTACACAAAACAAATTGCCTGCTGTGGTACGCTGATAAGACGAGATGATGAATGGAGTGCACTTAAATTGTTTAGCGTGCTGTGTCCTTTCCGAAACCCTGTTTGAAATGAGATAACCGATTGCGTGACAAAGCCCAGTTGAATCGTTTTTTTTTTAAAAAGAGAAAATCTTTGAGCTAATATCCAGCATAGCTAATAGCCTGTAGTCGTAAGGATTGGCATGATCACCATTCTTGTAAACAGGCATGAGTTTGGATTTCCTCCAACTCAAAGGAATCTATCCTGATTCCAGGATCCTAGCAAACTATTTTTCTAGTACAAAGGACCAAAAGGAAATATTGTCCTTGAACACAATATTTGCCAGCATATCCAGACCTGGTGCTTGGGAGCTATTAAGTGATTTCATAATCATTTCAATGTAATCTGCGCTAAAGCCAGACTCTAACTCAGGGGTGGCGATATATGGCATTACTTTCTGCACAATATTAGGATTATAAAAAACGTTTCTTAAGAGTTATCATCCATGTCAAGGTGTTAATGGGATTGAGTTCCAATTGGTGCTTCTTGCTCTTGCACAATTGCACCTTCCCATTTGTTCCTTTTTATTTCACCATGCACTCTTGCACTTGTCAATTTCTTTCTTGTTCTTCCTGTATGCTTAACACACTGTCCTATATTTACTGTGCCCGTTTTGCATTCTTTAAACTCTTCACATGCCTTTTCTTCTGCACCGCTAGGGTCCCTTTTTTTCTTTCTATTTCTCTCTGTCTGTTTATTTTGTATACTTTCTGTCCTTCGCAAACCTTTCTGCTCGGGCTGCTTTAAAACTGTCTTTCTCCCGCTCCGCTGACAAACAATTCGACTGGATTCACAGGGTAGAGGTCAGGGTCTTGCCACCTGCCCGTGGACACCCTTGGGACCGCCACAAGTCCGGAGGGAACGAGCATTTTCCCAAACACCACTAGCAGGATACAGGCTGCCTTACTCTGCTTCATTTGTGGCACGGCTCCCTAGCCAAACTGCAGCCCCTCACCAACACCATGCCGGCATCTCAGCATGCCGTTCTCCTCATTACTTTTACCCCTGCTGCGCTTTGCTCCTTGGCTCCTCGGGTCAGCTGGTTCTCTTCCTCGTGAAAAAACCCACCTTTTTATAGTTTTTATAGTTGAAAAAACAGTCGTGGAGTCAGGTGTGAGTGATCATTATTAAATGCCTGACCCTCCCTGACTCTATTAGTGGGATAACTTGAGTTCTTTCTACAGTAGGTTCCCCTTACTTTTCCCATGTTGTTTTTAAGGGTAACTTTTACTGCTCTTAGTTGACACCTCTTCGTCTCAGTATTTGTTGGAAATGGGGCGAGATTGAAAATACCTCATGAAGGCTGAGGGAGAGTGGGTTAGGGTGTTACTGGGACTGGAGGAATGTCATGTCTCACCCTTGGTTATCGTCCTCCCAATCCCTTGTGACCCTCCACTCAGGTAATCCTCCCTTACTTTCCACCCCCAGGGTCGGGATTCAAAAGTGATGGCCCTTCACTGGCCACCTGACTGGAATATCCCGAGGGAGTAATTGGGAGAATACCGTCCGGTTTCTCACACTGTGCAGTTACACTTTCAGACTCCAGTCCTTAAACCTCAACTGTGTAACAACTGCACTTTCTCACAATAATACAGTACTGAATAGTAATTCCAATGATGGAGGGGGAGGGTATACAGAACACCTTTTCAAACTGCAAAGACTGGTGGTCCATGTTACCCTGCATGTGCTGTGCATGAGGTGGGGCCGAGGAAATTGCAAACCACTTAACCCTGGTGCAGCACTGTGCAGACATGCGAAGGCCAGTGACTGTGGTGTCACAGCCTTTATTGTATCAGATGAACTCACAGAGTGACGGTCCTCACATTAGAGATAATGAGGCTCTCCTCGCTGATCCCTCTCCCCGCATTTCTCAGGCTAGAGCTAGAGTCAAAATGCTGATCCCCTCCCCTGAAAAAAGAGAGAGAGAGAGAGAGAGAGAGAGAGAGAGAGAGAGAGAGAGAGAGAGAGAGTGCGAGAGAGAGAAAAGAAAAAAAAAACACATTTTACAGTAGCGATTAATGACAAAATAAATTGGTTTCTTATATTGTGCTTCATACGGGACTGGGTATCGAAGCCATGCTGCTCGAAGTAGTCTTGTTTCCAAGACAAGGTTATTCCCCTATCCTACCAGCAATATTGGATGATATTGTAGGACACAGTCAGCTTAAAAACTGTTACAAAGTGCTCCTGTGGAGTGTTAATGACCTTGCACATGTTTGAGATTTTCATGTATTCCACTACAAAACTAATTGTAAATTGTATGGCTTTTTACCCAGTTGTTTGCAGGTAAATGCAGACTTTAAACTCCCTTAATAAAATATTCTTTCAGTGGATGTTCCTCCTGGAACCTAAAAGGTTTTTGCTCTGCCGTTGTGCTTTTTTCGGGTTTATTGACTAGCAGCCACCGATCTGGATTTCGACTCCTAGGCAAATTCACGTCTGTTCGGTTTATAATAGTGTTTTCTTTGTTAAAACACACATGAACAAAAACATTAATGTGGTTATTGAGGGCGTGTTACCATTTTCTTTAGTATCTAAGATTTGGAGCACCCCTGTGTTTTTCTGTTTTTCCTTGGCATTTTGAAGTATCTTTAATCTGACATTCATGTCTCCCTGTTTGGGAGACTAATTCTCTATGAAAAGTACTTGCAGATGATTTTAAATAGTTTGCATTGTATTGGAGAAAGATGATCAAAAATGCAATTATGGAACTCTTCAGATTCACAGTGAAAAACGAAAATAATGTTTTTATGTTTAATGACCTGCACTTTCTCTAGGAGCGAGAAAGAAAGCGACGGCTGAAAAAGGAAAAAGCGGAGGCCCGCAGCATAATGACACTACAGATTGGGGTGAGTGCTGGTATCATTTATTATTGCATGGAGTACAGAGTAAAAAGTAGTGATTTCTTTTTTTTCCAGTGATGTGTGGAGGGTCTTTTGACTTCACTATGTTAGTCCGGGCTGAACTCTTTCTTGAAGTGTTGTAGGCTATATACCTGATTTGCAGAATGAAAGTTAAAGGTGGATCACTGTTTCGGCTTTGAGCAACTACATCAGTGTGGGCAGCTCCCTAGGAAGTATGGTAACACTGGTTCTAAAGTTACTTTAGTACAGCCAGGGAACAAGTACGCTGTGGGACAAGTCATCGTCCAGGAGCAGACAGGGCTCTGGGAATGCCAGCCACCAGGTGGCTATTGATTTGCGATTACGCTCTGTATGTGCCCTGCAGTACCCTAAGGGTGTGGGGTGTTTTGATCCAGGAATCGCTGGGGATATTAAACTCTGTTTGCCAACGTTTCTTTTTTATCCTTAGCAGACTGGTAGCAAGTCATATGATAAAGGTACATTCATTGTGAGTGGAAGAAGGGTAAATGGTTGTCTATATCTAAAATCTTGTTTTTAACATCACATTTGTATAAAGCTCTTCATGTCAGATTCCTTTCTCTTCCAATCACTGCAATGAGTGTTTATAATTAATGGTACGCAATTGATGTACCTCCAAAGGATGAAGGTCTAAGGCGTCTCAGGGTAGCCTTGTATGTGAAGCTAGCTATCAACTTGTGACCCATCCCTCCCTACGTGAACATCATGTAGGATGCACGATCGTAACTCGCAAGGTTCACAGGGGCGCATGGACATGGGGTGGTTACGGTATCCCTGGAAGCCTTTAAGGCCCAGGCTAGGCAAGCCGCTCTATATGGCGCTGAACTTTGGGCCACCAATAGATGTTCGAAACATTCAGCAATTGAAAATAAGTTTTTTTGTTTTTTTTGTTTTAAATAACATCCTAGATTTGCCCAATCGTCCGGTGTGTCTGGAAACTAACATGCAGTGCATTGAGTCATATAAGGCCGCCTAATTCTATTACTGGGCCAGTATATGGACCACTAAGAAGTTGGGTAACGCCAGGGAGGCCATTGAGGATGTATTGTTGCAGGATGGTGCAATGTCTTTGCCCTGGTTGCACATATAAAGAATGAGCTGCGTGCCATTGGATTGAATGAACATTCCTGAGAATATGAATATAAGATTAAGCGTGGCCTAAGGCAGGCTAATGGTGTGAAGATGGAAACTGATAATTTACATAAGCTAACCCAATTGGCGCAGCTCATTAGGTATTGGAGTTTGAAGCGTGTGTTTGTATATGAAGCCGACCTGCACTGTGTACGCCCCAAGCAGCTGATGGCAATTTATATCAAGTTGTGTTTGGGCATCTTCCTAGTTGCAGATTTATGCAGCAAATTGAATGGTAGCGTTTCATCAATGTACCCATTTTGTTTGGAACAAGTTGAATGTTTTTTGGCCCCTTGAATTAATCCGCCCGCAGTACCTGGACCTGAGAATGGAATGCCCAAGGGCACTTTCAGGGACAGACACGTTAGACTGACAATAGAGGCCATGACATTATACAGTCTTTCTACTTGTAGTCTGGCTGTACATTCAGCAGTTAATTTCCTTATTCGGGCCTGGAAAAGGAGACTGATCACTTTTATCGAAACTGCCCTCTTGAAAGTATCTTCAGCCCCAGTGTTTTAACAATAGTCGTACTTCTGATATCCTTCTGGAGCATGCCATGTTATTATTGGTAACGCACCCCTTGCTACTGATAGTGGATACTGTTGGATTACTGTTGAAGCAATTTGAGACACTTATTTAAATTGCTATGGGTCAGCTATTTGATGCTTTACAAAGGTTTTTATTCTGATGATGTGTGCATTGTTCTAATTGTATTTTACTTGGTTTGTTTTGGTATCTTGCAATATGTTTCTTATGACCTTTTATGATATCTGCTGATGTGCTTTTATGGTATTATTACCGAAATCAAGCTGAACTGAACTTCACTTGTTACCCATCCCCCCCGACATGGACACCAGTAGGATGCATGATCGAAACTTCATAGAAACCACAGACTAGGTGGTATTGCAATTCGACCATGTGAAGAACTCAAAACTTTTCCTAGTGAAATGGAGACTGTAGTTGTGTGTCGCCTATCAAACGGGAAAGGAAGATGCCTTAATTGCAATTTATTCTCAATGGCTCCTTATGTAATACTTACGGTAGGGTACATGTCGGAAAAAACCAAGAACAATTCATTTTGTGGTGTGGATCAACCTAGTGTTAATCAAAATTATTGATTCCAACACACTGCACTTAAAATCTGGTTTTAAAGATGTCAGAAAATTAGTTGACGTTCATCTATCATAGTAGAATGGTTTTGGCCTGAAGGAAATACTGCCTTCATCAGAGTGCATATAAACTGTTGCCATTTGATTGAATGACCCGGCTCTATGTTAGGACAGAGATGTTCAACCAAGGACTCAAGAGATGCTAAGCTAGTAGCAAAACCGGTTTATTGTGTTTTACAATCTGAAGGCACAAAAGTTCAAAACTAAAATAGGCTACGCATGCAGGTTGTGCGAGTTAAATAAAGTGTCTTTTTTTTAACATCTTTATTACATTTTACAAATATGTTAACAAACCCCGCCCCCCCCCCCTTCAGCCCCCCGCAGGCAGTCCCTCGCTTCTGTTATCCTCATGGAGTGTTCCCCCAGGCATCCTGGTTAATGTAAGTCCAATAAACCAACAAACAGGGGTGGGGACCTCAGAAATCCGACACCTCGAGGTAAGGCAATACATATGAAACCGATAATGGTGCCGAAAACAAGAGAGCAACTGAAGAACTAGGCAAAAGGTATTACATCAAATCATCATTTTCTTTTATTGTAAATTGTGATAAAAAATAATCTTAAACATCTTTAATGCATTTTTATAAAAAAACACCCTATATAGCAGACATTCATACATTCATTCAACTAATGCAACTCTAAAACTGGTACATTTTACATTTTTTTTTTTTTTTTTTTGTGGAAAGGTGAGACAAATGCAACAACAGTTCCATTATTTAGATAACCGTTATACTTTCAAAAAGACAATTAATATTGTCAAAAGAGCATTCGATTACACAAGTACAATTTCTATCTAAAGAGAATGTAAAAAAGACTTCCAGTGCTTTGAGAATTAATGGTTCACTCCAGACAAAAAATATCAACTATTGGTGCCCAGACTGTTAATGCCAATACAAATACGTCGTCTTAATCACACAGGCTTCTTGGTAAATAGTTTCGACTTAGATGGTTATCTATGTCTTCATCAGGATAGGGATGGACCTAAACAACATTTCTAAAAGAAAAACAGAATAAATGATACAATTAAAATTATTGTTAAAAAAATGCCTAAATGCCTTAATTCACTCAGTTGCTCTCTATGAATAAACAATAGTCCAAATAAGGGGAGAGGACAAATTGAGTCATGCTCTAAACCCAAACCAAAATTTGGCTAAATGAAGGGAGTAAGTTCTGATTCATTTGTACACTGCTCACTAAAGGGCAGCGCATATCACAAGGGCCTCACCTAGCGTCCAGCCCTCCATCTCTCTCAAAAGGAATAGAAGATAGAGAATTCAAGAGGAAAGAACAATCATTTCCCAATTGTGGAACACTATAATAGCGTACCACTATGTTTTCCCCAAATCTAACACCCCGCTCACTCCATGTCTTCATTTGGAAATTCAGTCAAAATCAATTAAAATCATACCTGAAGACCATTAACGGAATGGTTGAATGGTCTTTGCTTAGCCCGCTTCTCATCTATATTAGAGATGCTGGGTCAGACACAAGTTGGCGTCATTGAGTGACACACTCCAGGGATATCATGGACATGAATAATACCTAGAACGCAAAAGATACAATTCCTCTATAGCCAATGTATCATAATTTTACTTCGAAATTGTTTGATATTGGGCGAAAACCGCAGCAGAAAATTAGCCACAGAAATTACCTCAGTGTCAAATGGGTGAATCTCCTTGGCTTTGGCTAAACGGATTGCAGGCGCCGTCTATCTTTTTTTTATAGCAGACTTCATCGAAATAGGAAAAGAAGCAAAATCTATATCTGTAAACAGAAGTGAGGCAGTATGTAAATCTAAGTGCCCTATTCTTCTGAATAACAGCTTTAAGTGTAAACACAGAGCCAAAAGAGCATATCAGTCTTAATGACCTTTCCTTCCAAGTGACGACTCTAAATGGAAAGAGTAAAAGAAAAAGTGAAAGGGGGAAACTTCATACCCAATGTGTAGAATTCAACTCTCCAAATGTCTTCTGTGCACGCAATTGGGAGGATAAATGAGCAACAAGTGCCACCCCCTCTGTGTAGCTATTCCTATTCTGCATGCATAACCGCTTCTGAAAAAGAAACGAAATCAAGCGTGTAATGCTGATGTTACGCGGAAGGTGCGAAAACAAACGTTTAACGCTGAGGCTAAATCAAGCATGCAGCACTAAGGTAAAGATGGGGAGAAAAGTGTTACAGCTGCTAGCAAACCGCTTACCTCGCACAAAAGACCGTAACCCGCAATGAGTCCCAGAAGACTGAGGAGACCATGCGTAAATGTGCTAGTCCCTCTTTTATGTTGGAGCTCCTGTTGGCTTAAACATGAACATAAACGATGGACCAATACCGCATGTGTCATCAAGGACAGACGCAAACAAAGGACCAACGCCGCGAGTGCAACCAGAGAATGCCCTTGTTTGGATCAGAGGTCTTGGTTGCATAACCACAAACAAAGGACCAATACGTGTGTCCTCCAGATTCACTCGAACAAAAGGACTCAACCGCATGAGTAGCTGAAGAGTCGAATCAGAGAGAAAAAGAAGAGTTGAAAAAACTTGTTCGCCACTCATATGATTTGAAAAAAGGGAAATTATAGCCATTCGCATTTAAGCAACACAGCATATGTACAGCATAGATAGAAATTGTACTTGTGTAATCGAATGCTCTTTTGACAATATTAATTGTCTTTTTGAAAGTATAACTGTATATCTAAATAATGGAACTGTTGTTGCATTTGTCTCACATTTCCACAATTTTTTTTTTTTTTTTTTAAATGTACTAGTTTTAGAGTTGCATTAGTTGAATGAATGTATGAATGTCTGCTATATAGGATGTTTTTTTATAAAAATGCATTAATTAAAGATGTTTAAGATGATTTTTTATCACAATTTACAATAAAAGAAAATGATGATTCAATGTAAGTCCAATAGCTTAAGTCTTGTGAGCACCATTGTGCTGTAAAGTCGCCTTTCAGGAAGATGAGTGTCTCACCCAGTCCACGGCAAATTGATGTAAGTTGTTCTTTGAGGCATACGTAGCCCATTCCAACGATACAAGTTCCTATACTTTCAGAATCTAATCTTGTTCCGTCGGAACCAAGGGACCCTTCCAGTTCCGTGCTGTGAGGTTCATGGCTGCAATTGTTGGTATCACCCTGGCCCTTTCCCTCCTCGCTGGCTCCCTTCTGCCCTCTCTTCTTTCATACCCATGAGAACCATTCTGGGATCCAGACCTGCCCCCTCTCCAAAAGCTTGAGCTTGAGACTGAGCCTGGGCTATAGCTTCCCAGAAGGACACATTTTAGGGCAGCCCCACCAGATGTGCCATGCTGTTCCCTCCCGCGCATCCCCTCCAGCATTGCCGTGAAACTCCCAGGTACATACTGTTCAGACGTGCCGGGGTGTAGTGCCACCCGTACAGATATTTATTCCACGCCTCCTGTAATTGCACCGCGTTTGCTACTTTAGGTATTTTCCTCCAGAGACTTTCGCACTCCGTAGTTGCTATGTCCCCCTAGCCTCTGCTCCCATCTGTCCATGTATGCCCATCTTTTGTGCTGAGCCACCCCCTCCAGTAGCTTGTAAAGGTTTGATATCAGGCCCTCGGTGCCATCATTTGTCAGAAGGAACCTCTCAAATTGCGTGAGCTGTCTCGTTGCAGCTTCTCTTCTTTGTTCATGACCCAATGCCTTCATTGAAAGTACCTCAGCCTTTCGCCTTCCCCTAATGAGAAGTCTTGTTTACATTCTTGGAAAGATTTAATCCTATCCCCCAAAAACATATTCCTAATCTTCCTACATCCACCTAATCTCCACAGGTCAAAATCCCCCATCTCCCTCGCCTGCTGAAACTCATTGTTGTCACATATTGGGGTGAACGGAGAGGGGTATGTCGTGATCCCCTTTTCTTTTACTACCCTGTCCCAAGTGTCCGCTAGGGTTTTTGTAATTGTGCTTTTGTATAGATGTTGCGGTCTGTCCTTTCGTGGGAGCCCCAAGACCTCCCCAAGATTGTGCTGTGCCACTGCTTTATCCATCGGGGTCCATTGCTTCCCCCGGTCTTGTAGGAACCACTCCCTGAGCACCCTCATTTGTGCTGCTACATTGTCCAGGTAGAAATTTGGAAATGCCATGCCTCCCCTCCTCCTTCGGGGCCTCTAGTAAATTGCAGTTTATCCGTGCCTTTTTGCCCTCCCATACAAATTCCCTTGTTATCTTTCCCAGCTCCCTGAAAAAGACCCCAGGTATGAACAGTGGGATGGCTTGGACAAGGTACAGTAACCGTGGTAGTGTAATCATCTTTACTGCTGCCATCCTGCCCATCCAGGACACCCTCCGGTTCCTCCATTTCATATAATCCCCCTTGATTGCTTTCAACATGGGTGGGAAGTTTGCCGTGTACCACCCTGCTAAGGACTGAGTAATTTTGAAACCACAGTATCTAATCCCTGCTGGACTCCAGAGAAATGGAGATAGCGCCTTCAACTCATTTGGGTCTGTAAACATTTAGCCCTGACACCTCACCGAATCTATTAAGTGCTGCGACACATGCGGCCACTGAAGATTTGGGACTCACAAGGGTTAGCAACATATCATCAGCAAATGCTGCCACTTTATGCTGTTTCCCCCCAAGGGGATTCTCCGTACATCCACTTCATCCCGAATATGCTGCAGTAGTGGTTCCAAGTAGATTGCATATAAGGGTGCCGACAGCGGGCACCCCTGCTTGGTCCCTCTGCCCAACTCCACCAGCCTCGACATCGACCCATTCACCGCTAGTTGGGTTTCTATAATTTGCCTGGACCATTCTGAGGAAGTTTCCCCACAGCCCCGTTTTTTCCATAACCCTGAAGAGGAACGACCACTCCACCTGGTCGAACGCCTTCTCAGCATCCAAGCCCAGTAGGGCCGCTGGAGTGGACGTCCTCTGCACCTTCTCCCCCAGATGGGCCACTATCCTATGGTTGTCCGATGTTTGCTTCCCCAAGACGAACCCAGCCTGATCCGGATGGATCAGGTCCAGGAGCAAGTTTTCTAGCCTTTTCGCCAAGATCTTGGTGTATATCTTGGCATCTATATTTATCAGTGCCATGGGCCTGTACGACGTGCACTCCACTGGGTCTTTCTTGGGCTTTGGGATGAGCGCCACTTTTGCCTCCTGCATTGGCGCTGTGATTGAGCCGGAGGTCCCATAATGAACAGGTGTGCCAAGTGGGGGCACAGTGTGTTCGAGTATGTCTTGTAAAAGAGGGTCGTAAAGGTGTCTGGTCCAGGGGGCCTTGTTCGGGGGAAGCGTTGCTATCATGGACCTCGCCTTGTCCACCGTAATTTCCTGGCCAAGGAGCGCTTGCTCCTCCTTAGAAACCTGGGGGAGTTGCACCCTCTCTAGGAAGTCCCTTGCCCCTGGGCTTGTGGATTTTGGGAGGCATACAGAGCCTCGTAATATCTTGCTAGCCTTTCCTGAATTTCTTCCGATATCGTGTGTCTGTCCCCCTTTTCATCATTTACCTCCAATATTGTGTTCTGGCATTGTGACTCTCTCAGCAGCCTCGCTAGTAGACTATCAGCTTTGTTGGCCTTAGCATAGAGTTTGTCTCATGAAGAGCAGAGCGCCTTCAGCCTTTTTGGTCCTCAGAATCTGAAGTTGTACCACTGCGCTTCTATATGCCCTTATCTTCTTCCTAGTTGGGGAGGTTGCCGCCTGCTGGCGGGCCTGCTCCACTTCCCCTGTTAGTTTTACTTCTAGTGCCTTCATCTCTTTGTCTCTCAGTGCTTTTTGAGCTATAAGCTCACCCCTAATGGTGGCTTTAAACGTATCCCACCTTGTGTTTCCACTCGTTTCAGCATTTTTATTCTCCTCAAAGAATATTTTGATTTTTTTTTTCTCCCCCAAATGTCCTCCCTCATTACTGGGTCCCTGAGTATTCCCCCCAGGAGCCTCCATTGCAGGACCCCTTGACTACCGGATGGGGTGCTCAGTGTCATTGTGATAACTCTTTGGTCCGCTACCCCAAGTGGTCCCACCTCCACGCCCTTTATCCAACCCACCAGTGTAACTGAGGTTCAAATATAATTAATCCTAGATTGCATCCCATTAACAGCTGAGCGAAATGTGAACCCCTCACGCTGCCCTTCTATTTCCCTCCAGGTATCTGCGTGGCCAAGCGCTTCGGATTTCCCTTTCAACTACAGTGAGGCTACCGCTCCCCCTCCGCCAACCCCTCTCACTGTCCTGTCTGCTCTTTTGGCCCAGGCCAGATTGAAGTCCCCCATCAAGATGATGTGTCCCTTTGCCGTGCTCTCCAACATCCTCAGAAGTTCCCCCAAGAAGCTTTCCTGCTCCGGATTGGGTGTGTAGACCGATGCTATGGTACATTGTATCCCTCCCTGATTCCCTTTAACCACTATGTATCTACCCCTTTTGTCCCTTAGTACGTCCCCTATTCTAAAATCCAGCCCATTCCTAAAGGCCAGTGCTACTCCTCCCACTTTAGTTGACCCTGATGCGAGAACCACCTGGGCATAGCCTCTGAGCTTGAGTTGGTCCTGGTCTTTTTTGAGGAATAAAGTGTCTTTGATGATTAACCAATTAGACACTGAGACAGTGCATACTTAAATTCCTTTGCAAAGATCAACACATGTTGTTAGATAAAAGGAAGTTTGAAACAGTGGGACTCACAGTTCCTTGGTCAGCTCTCTCCGTGCAAGACCTCTTTGCTGTAGAAAATGATGCTGGTGATTTTTGTTTGCTGATCGTAGATACCTTCCTTGTCAATCTTGGGTCCGCCCTCAAAGTCCCCTGCCAATGACTGCGTAGCCCATCATCCTCTAATTTTTACTGCATCACAGGCTTTCTTTAATATCGTAGTGGATTTGCTTGCACTACCCGTTCCGATCTTTCTGTGGCTATGAGTTAACCTCACTATTGCTTGGTCACAGGTGTTTAGGTTTCAGCCCCACCAACATTTGGCCCCAGGTTAACCACGTGTCCATCTGTCTCCCCAACCAGCTACGTTGGCTTTTATTCTATGTAGGTCCTGCTGAGTTCACATATCTTGCACTTCTCCTCTTAGATCTTTTTGGCATGTCCAGCTTTGGGGTTCCTTAAGGCTTTCTGTCCCCCTACTACAATACTCCCTCCTCTTGTTTCTACGATATTTTCATGTTCTCCTGTTCCCCTATTCCCGGTCCTTTCTAATGCTTCTGCCTGCTGATCGTTGGCTTCACTGCTTCTCACTCATTCTGCCTGCTTCCGGTCAGGAAGCAGGCAGAAGGATCACTCTTTTTAGGTGGATCACTCTTTTGGTGTATCACTCTTTTTAGCTGTGCTGTTACTTAATGACTAGAATTGCGTGCGTGTGTGTGCACATGCATACTTGCATAGACATAGTTTCTGGGCTTCAGCATCGGCCCTAGCCGAAGTGTAATAGATTAATTGTGAAGGACTACTCATCGGCCTGCACCTCTGCATCCCAGTCAGGCAGCATTGATTGTAGGGGCAGGAAGCTTCTGTTTGCAAAAGACTGGAGTGCTGTGGAAGAAGAGTCTGGAGAAAAAGAGGAGAGTGGGTGTAGAGTTCTCAGTAGTAGAGAGCAGGAGGAAGTCATAAATGCTGAAAGGGCGAAAGAGAAGGTGCTAACTGCAGAGAGTGCAAATAGACGGGAGGAAGTAATAACTAAAGAGGAGGTGGTAACATCACAGGGTGAAAGGGGACAAAAGGAATTGGTGACATTACAAGATGAGTTTGGACAGGAAGAGGTACTAGCCAAATAAGAAGTAGGTACAACAGAGATAGAGGAAGCAGAAGAAAGTGAGAGTTAATGGAATAATAGAAGTGGGGTTAACATTACGGAAAGGACAGTTGCAGGACGAGGGGATATCATCAAGAGAGTGGAAGTAAAGAGGAAGTTGTTGGAGCCAAGGTGCAGGAGGAGGAGGTTGTGAGATCAAAAAAGGAGGAGGAGGTGGCAATATCAGCAATTGTAAGCAAAACAGAGGAGATAACATCAGAGGGAGAGACAGTTCGGATGATGTGGAAGAAAGATCACCACAAGGAGGAGGTGGCAGAAAGAGTTGTAGTCAAGGTGGTACAGGGGAGATTGGAGGGATAGAATGAACAGGAGAGATGAAATCTATGATAGGAACATCAGGCAGCGAGGATACGGCCAAGAAGGAAAGAGGACCGACATCTATTTAGTAAGAGCAGGCAGTTTCTGGTGGACCCAGTCAGTCGTAGGCAGGACTAGGCAGTGAGAGGAGGAATGAGCTGTAGAGAGAATACTATGAGATTAGAGAGGTGGGAAAAGGGAATCCAGGAGATGGTCCAGGTAAACACCTCTCTAGCACTCCCTGTTGGCTAGGTCCACTGACACACCTCCTCACAAGACTTTTATCAGAGAGTGAGTCTTTGAGTACAGGACCACAGGAAAATGCATCTAGCTCCGTATCAAGAAGAATGGTTCATCTCACCCTAAAGCTTGCAAAGCGAGGGAGCAACCCCTTTCAAAATGTATAAACGGGGGCGCTTACTTCTGAGGCTGGCAAAGGATAGTTACCCGAATCTCATCGAAGAGCCATTGGGCAAGGGTATGTTTCAGAGGAAAAAGGGTCCCAAACAATGTCCCTGTTATGCAAGTGCCAAAATGGTGTACTTTCGTGCACACATTATTTTCCTTGGGCAGAAAAGGCCAACAAGTTAGTCCACTTTGTGACCATGTGTATTGTGGTAGGTTAGAATCAGGAGACTGACATGGTGGCATTGTATTAGACTTTCTTTTATTTGTTCACCAAAAACCTGAACTTTCGCTCTGTCTAACGTTCTACTCTATAATAAGGATGCCAATTAGGATGTCTTTATAAACACCAAGAAAAAAATCCTCCATCCAGAATCCTATACTAACCTACGCTTTGTCCATTCCACTGTTAACAAAAACAGGAAATCCAACAAAATATACACTTAGGCCCTTGGCGCTCATAGTTCAATGGTAGCTTGTTTCTGACCGCCACCTTAGTATGGCTCTTCTCTGTCCCCTCTCCAGACCTATGAATTCCTCATCTCATCTCTACTCTTACATCCTCACCCATTAATGATGGCACTAAATGGGAAGTCCTCTTGGCGGGCTTGGCATCATTCAGGTGTATCATTGATGTCTATTACACTAGCATTAGTCCTCGACCCAACCTCCTCCTCTTTGACCGGCACCTGCCATTCCTCATTGACTTCTTCGCCACTCCTGCTACTCCTTCTTCCTTTCTCTCTACCCCCCACTCCCTGACTGGTGTACCACGCCGCTGTACATCTCCTCAGAAAACCTTCAACGGTGGAGATTTCTTGCATCTAGCCACGCTTAATGCCTGTTCTGCCATCAAACACTCTGTCGACATCTGCCTCCTTCTTAAAGACCTTGACCTCGATATCCTTGCTCTTACCAAGATGTGGTTCAACCCCAGCTCAGTCACAGCTTTTGACTTCCTCCTCCCTGATGGCTATAAGATCATCTCCAAGCCTTGCCCTAACCGTGCCGACGGTGGGGTTGCTCTTATCTTCCCTGAGTGGTTCCCTTCTTCCCTCATGCCCACCAGCCATACTCTTCCTTGGATAGCCTGGTTAGCAAATTGGTCATCTCTCCCACCTCCTCACTGACTATTGCCACCATCTACATGCCACTTGGCTCTACCACCATGTTCCTCTCTGAATGGGCTGATTTCTCCTCCTCTCTCCTCGGTACAACCACCAAACTTCTCGTGTGCGATTTTAACATCCACCTTGACTTCTCAACCACAGTTTCCACTCTCTTCCATGACCTCTGCACCTCACTCTCCTTCTCATTCTCCCTTCTGGTCCTACCTACTTGGCTGGACACACTCTTGATACCTTCATCCTCACAGATCTTTCACTCTCCTCCCCACTGACGATTCCCACTCTTGTGGTCAGACCACTCTCTACTCTCCTCTCACATGCGTCCTCTCGACTCTCTGACCACGCCTCCCTCAGCAATGCCAGTCTCGTTCACGAACATCCATCCGATGAAACGAGTGTCAGTTGCTGCCTTCGCATCTACCTTCATCCCCTCTCTCTCCCCACTACATACTCTAACTCTGACTCCGCTCTCAGCAACCTCCATCTCCATCTTGCATTACCAATACCCTTGACATTCTTGCCCCAGTCATGAGGATCCGCCTGAAACATGCTTCTACGGATAACACTTGGTACGACTCCGAACTTGCAGCCCTGAAACGCAAGTGCAGAGCTGCAGAACGGAAGTGGCAGATCTCAGGCTCACCCTCTGACAAACTGGCCGGTCACCTGCTCCAAAGGCAATACAGACTCTCCATCCGCACAAAGAAAAGGGCCCCCATCCAGGCCTGCATCACTAGTGCATCCAACAACACGGCTAAAATCTTTAAAATCTGTAGGGAACTAGCCAACCCCTCTGCAGTCTCCTCCTCACCTCTTCCCTCCCAGGTCCTCTGCAACGTACTGGCCACACACTTCACTGCAAATACACAGTACATCCCAAGCACACTTGCGTCCCTCTAACCCTCCCCTTCACCCACCCCTTGGCCTCCCATCCTCCCTCTGCCTTTCTCTCCTCCCTCTCTCCATCCCTCCTCTGCTAAATCCCTCAGTTGCTGAGATTGGTGACCAGGCCCTTTTGTGTCCTCCCAAACCCAATTGCCTACAGCCTCCATGCCTCCCCACCCCACATTTTACCTGGTACCCACTGGCCTGTGCCAACACAGGCCTGCACTTATTTATTGGCGGCTGACCACTCCACCTAAACACTTACCTAAGCAGTCACCTAGGTACTTAAAGCTGCTCACTCCCTAGCTCTTGATACACCTAGCACTGATCCACCCCCCTACTCCCTCATCCCCTCCCCCTCTCTGCAATTACACGTTCTGAATGCTCACAAGGCCTAGTAGATCCGCCTCTATCTTTCATTGTTGTATTTGTTCTTGATCCCCATGTCCTCTCCCTGTTTCCTGGTGGGCGCTTTGAAACACAATTTACTTGATGTATAAGCGCGTTACAAAGGCACAATAAAATAAAGAAAAGAAAATGGCTCTTCCAACAGGTCTTCTTGCACAGTCTCAGGCTGAATGTGTTTTTAATCAGTCTTCTACACAGTTCCATTATGTCCCAAAAAATGTCTTTGCTACTAATTTTCTCCCTTTTGGGGACCGGCTGGCCAGTGTCATTCCAGCTGGTGGAAGGATATCCCTGGTATTCTTTACCAAGAAAGTTCTGGACTTTCTAGCCCTCGAGGCAGCTCTTGGGTTGCCTTTGATTTAGTTTTAGCTCACCACGCCCTGGGGTATGGTTTTTGCTCACCCCACCTAGATGTCTGATTTCCCTTACCCCGCCTCAGGATCAGGCCCTGCTCATCCTACCTTGTGGTCTTCTTTCTTTCACCCCGTCTTGGGGTATGATTTCATTTACCCCACCATGTGTTCTGGTTTCTCATGCCCCGCCTTGGGCTCTCGTTACTTTCATCCTGCCTTGGTGTATGATTTTGTTCTCCCTACCTCGGGTGTGGTTTCTTTTGCCCCACCTTGTAGTCCTCCTTCTCTTGCCCAGCCTTTGGGTATGATTTCGCTCACCCCAGTTTCTCGTGCCCCACCTTGGTCTTGCTTCTTACATCCCACATTGTGGGTATGGTGGTTCACACCTCAGCCTGTAGTAGGTTTTCATTCACCCCGTCTTGCGGTCTGGTTTGTTGTACCCGCTGTTGGGTCTTGCCACCTCACCTTTGGGTATGGTTGGGCCTTGCTTCCCCTATCCTGGTTCCCTGGAGCAACTGTGTACCTCTTGCCTTGTTGAGGCACACCTCCGGAGAATCTGGGAGTCTGCTCCAGGCGTCGCCGTATGTCTTCTTGGTTCTTCGCTTCCAGGGAAGCTTGCTCCTTTCTCCCGCAGGCTTAAAATGGGTCTGTGGTACCAGTTCCTCAGCTGACCTTTTTCTGTCGGGTGGCTTGTGTTCCGCGTTGTTTCTCTGGGCTGCACGTTGACGGTTCTTCTATGGGCAGGGCTGTCGGCAGTATGCGGGCTCGGCCTCAGACGGGCTCTCCATGCCTGATGTACCTTCTCCTCCTGCCACACCCCCCTGGGGGAAAGGGCTGCGTGTGTCTCTGTTTCCGCGTATTGTATCGATCCTTGTTCCGAAGTTGATTCTTTTTATCCCTTTGTTAGGGGGTGGGACTTCCCATGACTCTCTCACTCCAGGCGGATCCTGTGCACACAAAGGGTCAAAAACCATACCAACCATCC
Organism: Ambystoma mexicanum; assembly: GCF_040938575.1. Classification (NCBI taxonomy): domain Eukaryota; kingdom Metazoa; phylum Chordata; class Amphibia; order Caudata; family Ambystomatidae; genus Ambystoma; species Ambystoma mexicanum. The sequence goes on from NC_090923.1 coordinate 1,422,476,753, forward strand.
TTACAGCAAGTTTTTGGTCACCATGCATCCAACTAAGGCAATATTGGAATCTTGAGAATAGGGAGGATAACAAATATCCCTCTATAGGCACCTCCTGTCCTCTAAGTCGGTCACCCTAGTGGGATCCCGCTTGCCCTGTCCCCTAGGGCGTGTTAAGCTCAGTGGGCTCAACTCCCTAGTCCCAAAGGGGGTGGCTTGGGGAGAGGGGACAAATTCCCTGGATTGGTAACAGTATTTAGTAAACTATCATCTCTGTGTAAATGGGAATGCCCCCCTTTCGAACCCCCACTGTAATTCTTTACAAATCAGTATAAAAGGTGCATTTTACAGCACCTTTGCCAAAAATATTGGCTGACGGTACTTCAACATCTGACACAGTACTATGTAAAATACAAAGAAAAATACATGTATGTGTCAAAAGAGAGCACTGCATGCTCAGTATAAACATAATTGTGTTTAGCTGTGTTTATTCGTTTGCCAAATGGCAAGTGCTTCTCCAAGGCAATGAAAAACATGGTTTATGTCACTGGAAAAAAAAACTTTCAATATTGGAAACAAAAAGGAGTGTGACAGAAAACGTGTCAATAAAAATTCATGTGCCACTACAATTTATCATTTCAGATGCAAGGAGAACATGCCTCTCATCATGTGTGTGCCAGGAGAATAATTCCATAATAATTGCTGCACCACAGAGTATGATCCTCCAAATTCCCATGACATTGCTTAGCATCAATATTACATTGTCCAGGGGACGGAGCAGGGGCACCACTTACTCAAAACCAGATCTAATATAAAAGGAATACCAGAACCTTTTAATACTGAAAGCAGGGGTCTGCAACCTGTGGCTCTCCAGATGTTTTGGACTATAGCTCCCATGATCCCTCGGTCTCAAGTATAATGGCTAGAGCCCGATGGGATTTGAAGTCCAAAACATCTAGAAAGGCAAAGAGGTAAGCAAATGCACCCAACCAAACATTAGGGAGCAAATATATGCCAAAGATAAATGGTAAACAATTAACACTTGGGTGCCTGCTCTGTGCTTCCACCCATGAAGTTCCTGTAATATGTTCGGATCAGTCGTACCATCTGAGCAGTGGCACATGAAGGAGCTCTAAATATGTTACTGCCTGATCTGAAGAGGAATTGTAAGGAAAAACAAATCTTTTAATAAACTTGGATTGCTAAGCTTAGATCACAATAAGATATGTTCTAGAGTTAAAATATCTTTGAACGCACCTAAACAGAACCCCTATTGGCAATGCACATTTTTTACTGAAAAATATTTGAATCCAAACTTCCAATAATATGGAGTCAAATCTTAAAGGAGCCCCTACTTTTAAGTAAAATTACAGGTTCAGAATCTACACTGAAATTGTTTGCCCATCCTTCCTTACCATCGCCTAAACACAATTCAGCAAATGGGGGCATAACCAAGGTGACTTAGGGAGTCCCTTTAAAAACAACCACGTGGTGTGGTTTGACGCCAAGGAAGATGGCCACTTGATATGGCAGCTTCATCCCACCCATATATAGTTAAGGCATTGTGTTTTTAAAAAAAATCTTTTCTCTCACCTTTCTGCCACCGAGACTTCGGGAGAACGTGCCGCTGACCATGCTCGGAATTCTGACTTTATTTAACATTCCTGTAACCCGCCATTCGGAGCAGCACAGCTTGAGCGCCAGCTGCCTCTCACTGCAGCCGCTTCACGTGAGGTGATCTTCAGCTTCTCTCCCTCCATGACGCGTCGGCAATGGCCCACTCTGCTCCGCCTACGGAACAACACCTCCACAAGTCTGTATCTCTAACTGCATCATAACCTCTGTTTATAAACAAGTGAGACGTATTATTTGTACTTCAACTTCCACATGATTTAATGGCTTTCACTGCCGTGTAAAGCGAAAGACTTTCATCTCATTAGGCGTTGTGGAGCACTACGCGTCTTTTCAGTGTATTAAATAGTGAACGTGCTGGATATTGCCTTAACATTATTTTCTGTGATATACAACTGTCTTTTATATTTTTTCTTCTGCAATTTGTGACAAACCTTTTCCTTGTCGCATGTTACTATGGTATGGTTCCTGGCACCATATCATACTGCTAATGTGCTGTATGGTGACTACATGTGAAGAAAGGAAAAAAAAATAAGGAAATTGCTGCCCCATATTCCGCGTACTACTGTAAAATACCAACACTGCTGAACTTTGGCGGTATTCGGTTGCTCTCAGCTAGTTTTCGAACACACTTTCATTCAACCATATGAACTGGGATACAATTTTCTTTGTAGGTGGAAGTTGTTGACTGGAGGAAAGGAGAAAGTCAAGATATAAACAAATAAAATAAAGTAAGTGGTAAAGGAGTAGGTGTGTTTGTGCCTGGAACATATCTCAACATTCCTTGAATCTGTCTGGAATGTTTGAAAACTATCTGCTCATATGAATAGGAAACAACTATTAGTGGAGGGAGGTGATAGATCAACAGCTGCGGACTCGGGACATTCCCGCTCGGAGGCAATATACCACTAATATTGGAAACCTGCTGCTCTTCAAATCACTAACAAAGACTCTTGGTGTTATTACAATCATCCACCAGTGCAGTGCAATTACCAGAGTATCCTCTGTACCTTCTGCCTGGCTCCATATCTAAAGTTTCTCTAGGCCAGTGCTATTTTTATCCACCCTGATACTGAAGGCAACATGCCAACAAAAATAATCAAAAAGCCACACTTGCAACAAAAGACTCTAACCTCTCTTCTACTAATTTGAAAAGACCAAAAAGTGACTCTCCACCACCGCTCAGCATTTCTGATCCAGCTGTAGAGACAATCCTATTAGAGATTAGAGCACTGAAGCCCTTTATTGAAACCACAAATGAAAAGCTCCAACAATTAGACGAACGATGGATGGGCTTTGAAAACCGAATGGAGGAGGTGGATAGACTGGTCGGAGTCGTCGAGGACCTATCCCCCAGGGTGGTGCTGCTTGAAAAGAAAATTCTATTAAGGATCTCCAAAAACACAATGAGGACCTTGAAAACAGGAGCAGACGCAATAATCTTCGAATATCGGGCCTGCCTGAGGGTTGTGAAGGGTCAGATCCTATTGCTTTTTTGCAGAAACTACTACAAGCCATTCTTCACTTACCCATGGACACCCCATTTAACATAAAACAAGCTCACTACATTGGTCAATCAGAGTACCTGCATCCTCTTCCTAGAACTCTCATCTTCTACTTACTTGAATATACTCCGCTTCAACTCATTGTATCTACATTCAAGCAAAAAACTCTATCTTGGCACGGCAGCAAATTATATATTTCTCAGGATGTCGCTAAAAGTACAACCTTGCGTAGAAAGGAGCTCTTATCTTTTCGCCCTGCTCTGAAACAACTCAATATTCGATATTGCTTGTACCACCCATGCTCTTTCAAGGTTACACACAATGGCCGTACCGCCATGTTTGATGAACCAGCTGACGTAACAGCTTTTATACACTCAATCAAGATCGAAAGTATCGACACATACTCTCCAACGAATCCTTCAACTTCTTCTAGCACATAAGTTTGTCTTTGCTTTGCTTGTCTGCTGAATCTCACACAATGCTGTTGTTATCCTATTATCTAAACCAAAGTGGGATGGTAGCCGCTGTGGCATCCCTCTTCCGCTGTGTGCCATGTCTTTTTCCTTTTGACGGCCCTGCTGGTGTCACCTACCCCTGCTGCATTGCTCTTCCAGTTTTTGTTCTCCACTTCCTGGTCTGATCCCCTTTTTTACACTGCAATCTTTCTTCTCAATTTTTTTTCCACCTCAGCTTAAACAGTACTGGATCAGATCCCCCCTCCTCTTTCCCCCGATTCCTCATGTGTTTTCCTTTTGTGTCCTTCTCCTGGTCAATGGCATTATATTTATAGTTTGACATCATTGAAATGGTTTGTTCCTTGGTGGTATCTCACCTCTTGGCACCTTTACGCCTTCTTCTCACTATGGTTTTATATTACTTTCCTAAAAATACCTAAGTACGCAAATTATATTTAAGTGTGTTACTTGGAACATCAAGTTCAGTAACAACCCTATCAAAAGATGTAAAATTCTATCACATCTTAATAAATTGAAACCATCCGTAGCCTGCCTACAGGAAACTCATTTATCTACCAAAGAAGCATTGAAGTTTTAATCCCTCTGGGTCAAATAGGTTGTTGCTAGCCCTGCTGTTGCCAAGAAGAATGGAGTTGCTGTAATAATTGGCAAAAAAGTACCCTTTAAGATTTTAGATCAGGATGCTGATTCTGAGGGACGCTGGGTGTGGGTCAAGCTTCGGATTAACTCTGTACAAGTATCTTTTCTTAACATTTATGGGCCCACTCTAGCCGACCCCGATTTTTGGATATCTATCAAACAAATGATTCTCAAATATAGCTTCACCAATCTTATAATGTGTGGGGATGCAAATCAAGTCCTTGACCTGTTTTTTAGATAGGAAATCTAACTGTGTATTTAAAACCACCAAATCTCATAAGTTTGTTCTGGGTTGTTTGTCTGAAACAGGTCTAATAGACTCTTGGAGACTCTCGCATCCCACACAACTCGATTCCACATTTCACTCCTCTCCACATAACACACTATCTCGCCTAGATTACATCTTCACCTCCAAAACTCTCACTAGCACTATTGTTGATTCCATGATCTCCAACAGTATTAGCTCTGATCATGCCGCTGTTAGAACCTCCTTTAACTTTTAAGAGATCAATAGTCCTTCTCCCCGATGGAATTTCAATAACCACTTATTGCAAGACCAACAGTTTATTCTATCAGTTCAATCATTTTTACATCAATTCTATGCTGAAAACCATGATAATGATCTCTCCATAGTCAACAATTGGGATACGTTTAAAGCTGCTCTTAGATGCCATATTATGGCTTATTCAGGAAGAAAAATGTGTAAAAAGACGATCTATACTTGACAGCTGCTGAGCAGCGCTATTACAAAACTTCCAATACAACAAATCTCTGTGTGGTCATAGCCCTACGCTTCCAAATCAACAGTGATCTCACTGATCTGGCTGCTGGAACTATTCTTAAATATAAAAGAAAAATATACCAAACATCCAATAAAGCCGGGAAGACACTTACTTCTTATCTAAAGTCTAAGAAAGAAAAATTATGACACGTTAAAGATATCTTGAATTGTTTTTAAACATTTTATGAGAATCTATATACCCCTAATACCTCGGTCCCTTCTGAGAATATTGATTAATTTCAACAACAACATTAATAGATCATCCTATCATCAAATTGACCACTATCATTTGGATAATGATATTACACTTACTGAGATTATTTCTCACTCCATTAAGAGCTTGGGTAGGGGCAAAGCTCCTGGTCCGGACGGCCTCTCGGTAGAATTTTTTCATACTCTTTCTCAATCCTTTAGACCCAAACTTAAGTCTTTATTTTCTGATTTCATTTCTAAAAAATACTCTTCTGGCTCATACTCTGAGACTCTACTCATTTTATTCCCCAAATCTGACAAAGACCCACACTACCCTGCAATTATCGCCCTATATCTCTCATAAACGTAGAGAGTAAGATATTTGCTAAAAATCCTCGCCAATAGAATAGAGTCTTTCCTCCCTGCTTTGATTAAATCGAATCAGGTAGGGTATGTGAAAGGACGCAACATCTCCTCTAATACAAGATTGTTACTGGATGCCCTTTATATTGTTTCTAGAGACAAAAAAGACAGACAAGGTTATGCGGCTATTGCACTTGATGAAGAAAAAGCCTTCGACAGTGTCAGTTGGGATTTTGTTTCATTCTTTCCAATGGCATGGATGTGGTGAAAAATTAATCTCCCTTGTTAAACTTCGATACTCATGCGCCAAATCTTCTATCAATATTAATGGTCAATTCTCATCCTATTTCCCTTCACTTAGACGTACGCACCAGGGATGCCCTCTCTCCCCTAATCTGTACGTCCTCCCTTTAGAACCCTTGTTAGAGCTCATTAGATCCGACAAAAACATACCAGGAATTCCGGGAGGTATATCACACATTAAATCCACAGCATATGCTGACGATATCCTCATCTTCATCAAAAATCCTAAACTTCATCTTCCTCATTTGCTCAACACTCTCCACCAATTCGGCCTAGTTTCTCATTACAAACTCAAAAAAGACAAATCCGAAATTCTACCCCTTAACTCCTTCTGTCTCAAACATGATCTTGAGGTCTTTGGTTTTAAATGGTGTAATGACTCCATCAAATATTTAAGTATTTGTTTTGCCCCAACTATAGAAGATACCATTAAACTTAATACACAAACACTGCTGGACAAACTTAAAGGCTTAACTACCAAGTGGTCCCCACTTGATCTTTCACGGTGGGGTCGACACTATAAAAATGATGCTCTCCCCTGTTATCTTATATTAACTGCAGCTCCTTCCTGTTCCACTACCTCTCTCTTTTTTTCAAATCCATCTATTCTATCCTACTTAACTTCCTCTGGGCTATGGTAAATGCAAAAGAATTGCTGTTGCAAAATTAATGGCTCTGTACAACATGGGTGGGGTTAGATTTCCGGATTTCAAATTATCACTCCGCTTTCCTTATTAAACAATCCCGCTGTTGGTTTACCTCTTCACATATGTTAGACACTCCTTTTTGGTTTATTTTGGAGAAACATCTGGCTTACCCATATGAATTAGCTGATCTCATTTATCTTTTTAACTATACCTCTATAGCCATATCTGACCCCATCAACGCCTCTACTTCTGTCTTGAAGTCTTTTTCCTCATACCAAACCTCCTAATAAAAACCTCTCCCCTTTGCTTTGGCACAATAAAAACATTGTTATTAACAATAGAATCCTGCGTCGGAAATCCTGGCAAATAAAAGGCATTAGATTAATCCAACAGATTATAAACGACCCTCTATCCTGTCCTTCCAACAACTTAAACAATTATTCACCATTCCAAATGCAGATATCAATTTTTATAATAAATTAGTCAACTCGTGTCTTGATGCACTACACCTTTTTTCATATAACATCCTTGCACCAGACTTCCAACTAATCATGGTCTACAACCTCAAAGCCTCTAAATTTTATGAGGCTCTCACTTCTAAGCCCGCTGCTTAGCCCGTTGGTGTACTATGGGAAACTGACTTTGATCGAGCTCTAGATGATCGTACATGGTCCTTAATTTTCTCCAAAACCAAAAGTATTTCGGTATCTTCCAATATAACGCAATATTTCCTCTTCTTCGTTCATAGAGCGTTTATTACTCCTGTAAAGTTATCCAAATCTAAGAATGGTTCAGTTGACATATGTTTCTTTTACTTTCCTTTTGTTTTTTCATTTTGGCAAGATGTATGGAAACCTCTTAAACTTATATTTAAGGTGGATGTACTGCTATCTTTTTTTAATATTGTTTTAGGCAGTTTAGCGGTTGAATCCAGTAGTTGGCGTACCTCAAACAAACATTATGATTTATTTTATATTGCGTTAAAACTCATTCCAGCTAATTGGAAGAATTCATGCTCCCTTTCCGTCAGAGGCTGGTGGAACAACATTTGCCACATAAAGACTGGAACTATGTATGGCCAACTATCAAGACTCTATTCCCAAATACAATGCAAAATGGTATTTTTTCATTCGCTTTTTGGACTGCTTCAACGCCTCGGCACATGGTACTTGAACTCACGTTTCTATTATTCACATGTTAGTTCCTTCTGATGCCATTATTACTATGTCACAACTGCACTAAATATTATATGGCTTTCTCTAATTTCTCCCCTACCCCCCTCTTTTTATCCTTCGGATTTCATGTTCGTATTCTGTCTGTCCCCCTCTGTTCGTCTCAATGTTATCATCATCTCTTTTCCCCTTGCAGATCTCTCTGAATTTGTACCATTTGTTTTCTCTTACATTATTTACTATTGCCTATTTGTCCTTGTTATTACATTGTTCCTATAAGTTAATTAGTATAGGCCTGAATTTATCTTGATGGTATTGTATAATTGTTTTCTTTTGGTTCTCAGGGAGTTCTGCGTAACTATGAAGCTTTATTATTGTTATAATTCTAATAAAAATAATAAAACTAAAAAATGAATAACCACGTAGGTGTGCCCTTTAAGTTTATCTTTACACCTCTCAAAGGTATACAATATGCAGTGTGGAGTCTTGAAACGTGTCCCTCTTCTAAAATGTACTATTGACCCTTAAACAAGATGGCAGGGATGCTAGAGGCTGCAAAGACAGAATATGTGATTATATTGAAAAAAAACCAGCAGCTGAGCAATGAAAAGAAACCTAAGGTGCAGTTTCCTTCACTCTCACTAGAGTGTGCTGTATTTCAGAGTAAAATAGTGCAGCATTTACTTTACTATACAGTACTGCCTAAACAAATGATTTGGCATTTACCCTTAAGAAATGTGATCCTGTTTCTGCTCTCTCCTCCCCCCGACTCCTGCACGTCCCTTCAATACTAAAATACCAGACTCAGTAAAGTCAGGTAGACTCTTCTGGGGATTTTAGCAGTGAAACATTTAGATATTTGTATAACAACCAAACTTTGCTTGGGGAAAAAAATGTAAAGCCTTGCCATGATATTGTGTAGTTTAAGAAAGCATCATGAATCTGCATACACACAATAATTTTCCAGTGCAATCAAGATCACATACCCTTCACTAATATTGGATGATACAAGTGCTCATGGAAACCATTAATTTATAAGGAATATTTGAGTTTTTAAAGTCAAGCCCAATGGAACTCGGTAAAACTGGATAAGAATCTATATTGCCTGAAACTCGTGGAAGCGTTCTGAATATTTGTTGCCCTACTGCTATGTATGAATAGTGCCAGGAATATGTCCCTAAATCATGAAAAAAAGTGGTCACAAAGGATGAATTAATGTTCATAAATACATGTCACCTCTGTTCACTCCAACTACAATGTAACACAAAATGACTAGAACTTGACTGGAGAGAACAAAACGACAATGCGAACAAACAAAAATTCCTACAACACAACCGCGCATACAAAAAGGAAATACAAAAATCAAAGAGGAAATACTACGACAATCGAATCTTCGAAGCACCAAACAACCAAAAAGAAATCTTCAAAATCATAAACGAAATCAGAAACCCTCTGGGATGTAACACACCAATTCTGTCCACGAAACTCTGCAATGACCTTGCAGACCACTTCAAAAACAAAATCACCAGCATCCAGCAAACCATACAAAGCAGACCGCCTGTTCTGACCACGATCCCCACTTTCACCCAGGAGGAACACCCAAATAAACTACGAGGCTTTCCAGAAATATCAGTGGAGACATTAGTCAAACTGGTGAATGAAAGCAATAACTCGGGTCTCCTGAAGACCCCAGCCCACCAGACATATACAAATTGATTCTCAAACAAGGAACGCCCCTGGAATATCACAGGAACGTCCTCAACCTTTCCATTGCAACTGGGAAAGTGCCACAAGCCTTCAAAAGTGCATACATCAAGTCACTACTCAAAGATACAGCGGGAAACGTAGAGGACCTCTCCAACTACAGACCCATCTCCAACATCCCATACGTAGCCAAACTGCTGGAAACGTATATATATACAAAACGACCCAAGACTTCATAGAATAGCACGGCCTACTAGACCAGGCACAAGTTGGCTTCAGACCAATGAGAGGAACGGAATCGGCTCTACTCTCAATATGGGTTATCTAAAAATGAACGCAGACTCGGACAACAGCACTGCCTTGATACTCCTAGACCTATCCGCAGCATTTGACACAGTTAACCAAAACACCCTCATAACGAGATTAGAAGGACTGGGAATAACAGACACCTCCTTACTATGGATCAAATCTTTCCTAACAAACAGAACGGAAACCGTATGGATGAAACCCTTCAAATCTAGCCCGAGAGATTCCACCTGTGGAGTACCACAAGGATCTTCCTTCTCCCTGCTACTATTCAACATCTACCTGTATCTACTTATCAGAATCATCAAAAGCCACGGCCTCACCTGCTACAACTACGCTGACGATAGACAAATAATCTTCAAAATACAAGACAACCCGGAATTACACTCAACGCTAGAAAACTGCCTCTGCAATGTATTCCACTGGATGAATTCCAACAGCCTCAAAATCAACCCTGGCAAAACAGAAATAATGATCGTCACAAAAAATGGAGGAGAAAACCAGCTCATCCCCTCGCCAAAAGAACTCTGGACAACCCCAGCACCCTCGCCAATTGTAAAAAATTGTGTGGTCCTGATGGACCATAATCTCACGCTAGAGCCACAAGTTAACTCCCTTCTCAAGAAAAGCTTCTTCCTCCTGCGAGCGGCAAAGAGGATCCTACCATTCCTATCGTTCACCAACAAAAGAACCACCATCATCACCCTAATCATGTCCCGAGTTTACTACGCCAACAGCCTAAACTTAGGTATGCTGGAAGGACTTTTAAAAAAACTACAACGCATTCAAAACGCAGCAGCCAAAATGCTTCTGAAACTACCCCGAAGAGAACACACCACACCAGCGCTGAAAACACTACATTGGCTACCAATAAAACAACAAATAAAATTCAAAACCATGTGCATCACGCAGAGCGGTACACAATGAAGGCGCTGAGTTCCTGAGAGACAAACTGCATCTGCATCTACATCAACCCACAAGAACGCTCAGATCAAGCATTGACATCCGCCTGGAACCAAAACCCTTCAACAAAAGAAAACTTGGAGGATTCTCCTTCTCTGACTAAGCCCCGAAAACCTGGAACGACCTTCCAAAGTACATAAGTAACACAAGAAACCACCTGCCATTCAGGAAACTACTCAACACCTGGCTCTTCACAACATAACTAGAAAGACCAGCCACCAGGGAACGCACACAACTAAAACATTGATGAACGGAGAGAGAGACCCAGATCTACACCAAGCAATCAATGGGAAAAACACTCAGGAAAATATCCCACGACATACTAAACGACTAACCGCGAGACAGCCGCAACACGGCCAAAGACCGTACACATAGCAAGACAAAGACAGAAACACTAGGACGAATCTTCAAGAGGACCATGACCTTAAACTACAGCCATTCCCAACAGACCTAAGGACAACAGATAGAGAGAGAATGAAGCACTACACCTCGAGCCCCAGTCCACTGGGTGAGAAACAGAATGTTTCATCATTACACACTGTCCATCAACTACACAGCGGGAAGCACTACGCCCCATCACACAAACTACAACTAAACAGCCCCAAGGATGCTTACCCCACAGAAACCAAAGAACCAACTGTAACACAGTAATGACAGGTGGAAACGAACAACCAAACACACAGGCTCACCAAGACAGAAGCACTAGAAAGCCACACCAACACCACTCCGACCCTGAGCCATCCAAAAGTTCAACTAACCAGTGTCACACTAGATAACAAGAGAATAGATATTACCTTCCCAGTCCCACACCCGAAGAAAATCAAACCCAAACAATACTCATTATGAAACGGCGTGGTCAGCATAGCACCCTCAAAGCGAATCTGCCCACTAGGAACCAGCATCAACCCAACCCGCATGGATACAACTCTAAGGGAACCAGAAGGACCTGCATCTGGATACAGACTCACTAACCCAACCCTCAATCTTCTGCATACTTAAACCACACAAAGCCACACAACCATCTCTCTCCCAGCAATCTGCATGCACTTTACCACACCGCATCAACAACACATAATCATCACCTACAGCACTCAAGGTCTCGCTCGATCCGAAACTAGCACCAAAGCCCAGCACTTGATGTATACCGAGCTGAAGCTGCCAACAGCACATCACTTCTCCCACTCTCCTGCTCCCCTCCTCCCAGCTAACCCTATCCTGTCCTTCCTGTTTACAGATCTGCCAGAGCTCCTGGGGACCAATTCCGTTGGTGATGGTGCGCTATATAAGTACCTTTAACATAACATGGTTATCCCATCTCAATAGTACAAAAAAGAAAACATTTTGTGTAAAATTGTCTTTATTTACGATTACAATGGTGGCAAACGCAAGTTCAGTTTTGAATATCGCTTAATCTGTTCAAACAAAATGTTCCACCTCCCCTTCTATGCCCCTCACACCCCCAAGGTAGCATGCAAGTACAGTCAATGAAAACCTTACTACAGCAAACTGCTACAAGCAGCTAATGGTGTGCCACAATGGTTCGTTACCATTGTCGTCGTGCCAGGTGACTCCCCTTGGAGGGCACTCATCTCTCCCCACACATTAACAAGGTCCTCCAGTCCGACCCTACGTCAGTTTTTCCCCACTCTGGACTGCCCCGATCTCCCTAGGAGCTGTATAGGCCCAAGAAGGCGGACCATTCCATCTCTTTGGAGGGCTTCCTGTCCTGCAACACTGCCGTTAAGTTCTCCATTTGTAAATGTCCATGGCCTTCAGGGACAATTGTTGTTCAACTGGCACTGTATGAATGTCTGAGTCTGGGACTCTCACTGCCACTGCTGAGCTGAGGGAGAGCAAACATGGGATCAGATTCATTTTGACTGCTGCGATGCGGCCAAATCAGGAAATCTCTTGATGCCCTCCCAAATCCCAGAACAGTTCCAAAAACAACAGGGGAAAGTTTGTATGATATACCTCAGATGGCTTGCTTTGGATACGAACCACCAGGTACGGGTTAGAGTCCCAGGTCCATTGTATAGGGGCAAGCGCTCCTATAGCTGCTTTCTCCTCGGGCCTGAGAGAGACATCCGGACCGTGCGACTTGCCGTAGTCCACCTGAAAGCCAGAGGCCTGACCAAACTCGTCCAGCTCCTCCAACACCGCCGCCAAAGAGGAGGCGGAGTTGCTCAGGGTAAGCAGGATGTCGTCTGCATAAAGGAACACTTTATAGTCTGCACCACCCACCCTCATGCCCTCAATAGCCTCTTTAGTCCTAATGCAGTTGGCAAGTGGCTCCCTGCATAAGACAAAGATTAACGGGGATAGTGGGCAGCCCTGCCTTGTGCCTCTGGTGATGGTCAGACTGGACGATAATGCCCCATTCACACAGAGGTGTGTGGATTGGTGCTAATAGATTGCCATAACCCAGCAAATGAACCCAGGTCCAAACCCAAAACATTCCATGACCCTCCTCAGGTAACCCCAGTCCACTTTGTCGAAGGCTTTATGATCATCAAGCGTGATGATCCCAGATCCAGGCTCAACCTCCTTCCCACCTCCAGCAGACCCAGTAAGTGTCTCCCTTTATCCTGTGCCCCCCACCCTCCTGCCATGTAATGAATCCCCTCTGATCCCCATCTATGAGCACGGGTAGAACCCCCATCATTTGACGGGCCAATATTTTTGAGAAAAACTTCTATTCCACATTAGTGAGTGCGATAGGGCGATATGAATCGCAGAGGGATGGCTCCTTCCCCAGTTTAGGGAGTAAGACGGTCGTCGAGGCCCCCAGAGACGAGGTAACCCTTTTGGAGGTCCTAAAAGAGTTGTACAACCTCACCAGCGGGAGGACCAAAATATTGCAAAACCTCTTGTGAAAAGGGGCCTTGAAGCCATTGGTACCCGGGCCCTTATTTTTCAGTGATTTTATAGCCCATTATTTACTTTACTGTACTTTTCTTGCTTTATTTCAACAAAATCGTCATAAAAGCAGTTCACAAAGTACAAATAAAACCACATCAGTTACAGCATCGCAATAACTTCATAAATCAATTCCACTAAAATTACACTATCATCACTTTGCCATGAAGAAAAAATAAAAATGGAATCAGCAGTATACAGACGATAACGGCTCCTACAAAAAGGTATTTTTACACCATAGCACTGTTCAGAAGCTTGGCCTTCCTCATATACATTTTTCTAGCCCAACTCAAATAACCTGTAGTGGGCATGCACAACCTCTGCATCCGCGGTATCCAGGCAAATTGCCATAGAAACTGCTAGGAAACTGCAACCACGCTTAGAAACAGAGGCTTCAGAAATCGCTTCCTCAAAGGCATGGTGGCCTGACAGAGTAACAAATGATGTTGTACCGTCTCCTCAGACGCACCACAGAGAATGCATGATGCGGAAACGACATTGTTCCATGCCGAAATACAGCAGTCAGCAAAATTTCAATGCATAACTTTAAATGTAGAGCTCTTTCCCACCTGGGTGAGACATAATCCAGGTATTCTTCACAGCCCACCCGTGTCTTTATTAGAAGATATCCGGCCAGCTGCTTAGAAGCCCTGGATCTTCCCAGGATATCCTCCCAAACCTTTGCCCCTGCTGCCCTCTTGATCGCTTCCTTTGAAACCGATGTGATCTTTGGGGGATTTGACCAATAATCCCTCCAAACCCAGCAAGCCCAGAAATCTTTTCACATGAGCAGCCCACTTTAAGGAGCCGCTCCCCTGCTGGGACAAAACATCTGTAACTGCCTCTTTGTATTTACAAAGGTGAGGATTAGACCAGAGGCGAGCCCAGTAAAGAACCGGACGTTATTTTCAGATTATCTGAAACCCTGCTAATCCAATTTCCAAAAGCACTGGGATATTCGGGGCAGCAGTGGGCAACCCAAGGATACTCTTAACATTATTTGTCTCAACCACTGTGAGGGACTTGGTCTCCACATGCCCCCAAAGTTCCGCCCCATACAATGCTGCCTGGCGTGCCTGTGCTCTATAGGCCTCCAGCGAGACCCTCACTGCCCCATTCCCATGTCCACTGGATGAATTCCAACAGCCTCAAAATCAACCCTGGCAAAACAGAAATAATGATCGTCACAAAAAATGGAGGAGAAAACCAGCTCATCCCCTCGCCAAAAGAACTCTGGACAACCCCAGCACCCTCGCCAATTGTAAAAAATTGTGTGGTCCTGATGGACCATAATCTCACGCTAGAGCCACAAGTTAACTCCCTTCTCAAGAAAAGCTTCTTCCTCCTGCGAGCGGCAAAGAGGATCCTACCATTCCTATCGTTCACCAACAAAAGAACCACCATCATCACCCTAATCATGTCCCGAGTTTACTACGCCAACAGCCTAAACTTAGGTATGCTGGAAGGACTTTTAAAAAAACTACAACGCATTCAAAACGCAGCAGCCAAAATGCTTCTGAAACTACCCCGAAGAGAACACACCACACCAGCGCTGAAAACACTACATTGGCTACCAATAAAACAACAAATAAAATTCAAAACCATGTGCATCACGCAGAGCAGTACACAATGAAGGCGCTGAGTTCCTGAGAGACAAACTGCATCTGCATCTACATCAACCCACAAGAACGCTCAGATCAAGCATTGACATCCGCCTGGAACCAAAACCCTTCAACAAAAGAAAACTTGGAGGATTCTCCTTCTCTGACTAAGCCCCGAAAACCTGGAACGACCTTCCAAAGTACATAAGTAACACAAGAAACCACCTGCCATTCAGGAAACTACTCAACACCTGGCTCTTCACAACATAACTAGAAAGACCAGCCACCAGGGAACGCACACAACTAAAACATTGATGAACGGAGAGAGAGACCCAGATCTACACCAAGCAATCAATGGGAAAAACACTCAGGAAAATATCCCACGACATACTAAACGACTAACCGCGAGACAGCCGCAACACGGCCAAAGACCGTACACATAGCAAGACAAAGACAGAAACACTAGGACGAATCTTCAAGAGGACCATGACCTTAAACTACAGCCATTCCCAACAGACCTAAGGACAACAGATAGAGAGAGAATGAAGCACTACACCTCGAGCCCCAGTCCACTGGGTGAGAAACAGAATGTTTCATCATTACACACTGTCCATCAACTACACAGCGGGAAGCACTACGCCCCATCACACAAACTACAACTAAACAGCCCCAAGGATGCTTACCCCACAGAAACCAAAGAACCAACTGTAACACAGTAATGACAGGTGGAAACGAACAACCAAACACACAGGCTCACCAAGACAGAAGCACTAGAAAGCCACACCAACACCACTCCGACCCTGAGCCATCCAAAAGTTCAACTAACCAGTGTCACACTAGATAACAAGAGAATAGATATTACCTTCCCAGTCCCACACCCGAAGAAAATCAAACCCAAACAATACTCATTATGAAACGGCGTGGTCAGCATAGCACCCTCAAAGCGAATCTGCCCACTAGGAACCAGCATCAACCCAACCCGCATGGATACAACTCTAACGGAACCAGAAGGACCTGCATCTGGATACAGACTCACTAACCCAACCCTCAATCTTCTGCATACTTAAACCACACAAAGCCACACAACCATCTCTCTCCCAGCAATCTGCATGCACTTTACCACACCGCATCAACAACACATAATCATCACCTACAGCACTCAAGGTCTCGCTCGATCCGAAACTAGCACCAAAGCCCAGCACTTGATGTATACCGAGCTGAAGCTGCCAACAGCACATCACTTCTCCCACTCTCCTGCTCCCCTCCTCCCAGCTAACCCTATCCTGTCCTTCCTGTTTACAGATCTGCCAGAGCTCCTGGGGACCAATTCCGTTGGTGATGGTGCGCTATATAAGTACCTTTAACATAACATGGTTATCCCATCTCAATAGTACAAAAAAGAAAACATTTTGTGTAAAATTGTCTTTATTTACGATTACAATGGTGGCAAAACGCAAGTTCAGTTTTGAATATCGCTTAATCTGTTCAAACAAAATGTTCCACCTCCCCTTCTATGCCCCTCACACCCCCAAGGTAGCATGCAAGTACAGTCAATGAAAACCTTACTACAGCAAACTGCTACAAGCAGCTAATGGTGTGCCACAATGGTTCGTTACCATTGTCGTCGTGCCAGGTGACTCCCCTTGGAGGGCACTCATCTCTCCCCACACATTAACAAGGTCCTCCAGTCCGACCCTACGTCAGTTTTTCCCCACTCTGGACTGCCCCGATCTCCCTAGGAGCTGTATAGGCCCAAGAAGGCGGACCATTCCATCTCTTTGGACGGCTTCCTGTCCTGCAACACTGCCGTTAAGTTCTCCATTTGTAAATGTCCATGGCCTTCAGGGACAATTGTTGTTCAGTTGGCACTGCTGGTCGCTTCCATCCCATCACCACACAGGCCCTTGCTGCCAGCAGTAAGAAGTGTGTCATGTGTGGCAACCGTCTTCACCCCCCCCACCCCCTGCTCCTCCACACCAACAAGCACTAGTTGTGGTTCTAGTCTCCTCTCTATCCCATCCAGTCTCTTAATCTAGCCAGGACCTCTTTCCAAATGTTGTGCCTATTCAGGCATACCCACCACATATGCCAGTAGTCCACCTGCGGACCACACTTTCGCCAACACCTAGGATCTACCCCTGAATACATTTTGAATAGGCATACAGGGTCAAATTGCCATCTATATAATAGCTTAAGACTATGTAACTTGTGCTGACATGCAATCGAGGTTCTGTGGGCATTTATGCACAGCATCCTCCATTGGTCCTCCTCCAAGTCCACCCTCAAATCTCTTTCCCAGTGCCTCCTGTGTGTCTCTGTCACCACCCTGCGCAGCCAACAGCAATTAGTAGAGTCTGGAGATCAGTCCTTTCATGGACATTGCAGTGCTATATAGTCACCATGCCGGTTGGCTCTCTTAGTACATCATCCTTCCATTTGTCAGTCATCAATACCACTTAAGTTGCAAGCCTTTCAATGTGGACAACCTTCCTATATGTAGACTTTCTTCCAGAACCCACAGCTCCACCAATTCTATCCCCTACACTACCTGCCCGACTCTTTCAAGCCCCGCCTCATACCAGTCCTGGAATCGGGAGGATAGCTCAGGGCTAACGCGCTCGTCTTTGAAGCAAGATGACGCGGGCCAGCACAGGTTCAATCACCCGGGTCTGCATATTGAAACCTCTGGGTATTAAGCGCAATATAAATAGCCAATTATATATTCTATTATCTAAAAGGGTCTTGTAGATCATCCCATAACGGTGGTGCCCATATGTGGCTCATAGGTGAGGGCCACATGGTGACTCCTTTCCTTTCGCTCCTGCCTCTCCACAGGGACCACAACAGGCCCAGGATCCTGTGTTTCCTGCACCTTGTGGGATACCACTTTCAGTGGAGCCCAAAGCCACTCCCCTACCGTGACACAACGCAGCAGGTGGTTTTCTAATTCAACCCATTGCTTTTCTTTGTCCACTCTGAGGTATGGGATTATCGCTCTAAACTGTGCCGCTTTGACGTAGGTGCGCTTGTCCGGCAACTCTACCCCTCCCTATTCTTTGGGCTGTATCAGTACGTTGTAGGCTACTCTGTTTTTGCCTCAGCCATGTAAACCTGGTGATCCTATGCCTAAATTCCCAAAAATGTCAGGTGCAGAATTTTGGGGTGCAGTAATTTTTACCGCATTTAGTTTCCCTAACCATTTTTAAAAAAAATGTGTTTCATTAATGTCCTTATTGTTCATGGTACATCAACAAGTCACTATCAATGTTATGAAATAACAGTGTCGTCTTCACAGCCAGTTACATTGACAATAATATAAATGTACCACCCAATGTCTGTTGTGTTGTCCAAACTTATATATAACAGTACACCAACCAACAATAAACAAAAACAAAAGAGCTCAGCTTAACCAACCTGTCAGCTAATCCTCTGGGTACTAGAGAAAGGGAATCCTGGCGCAGATGGGAATGGGTTCGCCCCCTCATGTACCCCCGAGCAGGGCCTCGTAATGCAGCTGTGGACATGTATCTGCATTGTGTGGCTTTTTTGCTCAAGGCGGTTTATCATCTGAGGGTGGAAACATTGATACATATAAACCTCTCCATGCATCAAACGTGTCTAATTGTTCATCTTCACTACCTTGTGTGGCCCCAGCCCACACTTTTGTCTCAGCAAGACACCATCGTTCAAATTGCTTGTACCATTGGTTAGGTTAAGGGCCTTGCTTATATTTCCAAGACATGGCTATGCGTCTTTTTGCCAAAAACGCATGCCAAATCCATACATTTAATCACATGCTTATATTTTGCAGGTCTAGGGTATATTCCCAAAAGACACTCCTATGAGCTCCATTCGAACCTGACAACACCAGCTCTCCTACATGCCTGCTCTACGCAAAAAACAGAATGTCCGCACCCGAGTGAACTCCCATAGCATATCTATCAGATTGGCTCCCTCTTTGTTAATCCAAGGGCATTCGGGCACCAATTCTTTGTTGGACGAGACGACACCACTTGTTCCAAGACACATTTTTTTTTTTTTCAAACAACTTTTATTTAAGTTAACATGTTGTGAGTACAGAAACAAGCTTAGCATCAAGTATACTACAGTATGAGCATTTTTGGGGAACGGCCCCTGGATCTGCAGGTTTGCTGAATAACAATGCAGTACAGACATGAGTTAGCTGCGCCAAATCTGGTTGCCCTTCCACCCCCTCACATGAATCTGGAAACGCATGCTAACATGCCAGTTTATCAACAGTATGTATAAATAGCACAGCTGAACAGTTGATGAAGGGCAGAGAAGAGTGATAGTTCCAGCCCCCCCCTCCCTGCTTCCAGGGGCAAGGTGGGATCACAGAGGAGAAACCTGTTGCATCATTGGGGGCCTAGTGGCCATTGCAGGGTATCGCTCGGCATAGTCAATGAATGGAGCCCACACCGAGACATACTTTGGGTAACGCCCTTCATATAGTGCCGTGATTATGTCTTCCCTCGGTCGTGTTCCAGGTGTGGGAAATTACCAGCTTTGCTGCCAGAATGAGATGACCAATTAAGGTTGCCATTGCACCAGTAAGGTGGAACCCCCTCACCACCCGTGTCCCCCAAAATCACCACACGTGGGTCCATGGGGAGGGTCAACCCATGATCTTTTATTCTAGCAGCACCTCCTTCCAGTAAAGGCCCACCTTGGGGCATGACCACACCATGTGAAACAGGGAGCCCACTGCTTTGCAGCCCCGGCAACAAGTAGCAGGTTAACCGCTGTCCATGTGATGCAGCGGCTCCGGGGTGAGATACCATCTGTAGCAAAACTTATAGGTACATTCCCTATCTGTGACACATCGGGAGGACTTGAGCATCCGGCCCCATATTCTCAACCACGCTTCATCCTCGATGGGGCTCCCCAAATCATCTTCCCATTTAGACATATATGGCAAGCGCGTAACAGGATCTCCCGTGTCCAGAAGCTTGTATAATTATGAGGTCCGCCCCCCCCCATAGTACCCTCCTGTAATGTCAGCTCGAGTGCAGAGAGGGACCTAATGGCCCCCTTCCTCGTGTTTGGGTGGTAGGCCCAGTGCCTCAGCTGCATATATCTGAAACGCTCCGACTCTTGTAGGTTAAAAGTCAGCTTGCATTCTTCAAATGTCATTGGCCTATTGTCTTTATAAAGCTGCCATAAGTATTCGAATCCTCCATCCACCAATTTATTAAACCTTCCTCCCCCCTGCTTCCCGGTAGGAAGCCCAGGTTGTTCCACACGGGCAAGAAGGGCCCCAAATCTCCAAAAAGCCCTTCCCATGTAATAGTGTGCTTTTGGTTGTTGCGAGCAAAGAATAGCCACATTCCTGCCCCAGATGTTTCCCCTCTATATAAGGTAACCAAGATAGGTCGACTGCCGATTGGGCCTGTTTGATTAATTTGCATTTTGGCGCTGAGGTGGGCCCTCCCCAGGTGAAAGCGTGTGAGGGCTGCGCTGCGAGATTATAGCGAAACACATCCGGAACCCCCAAACCTCCCAACCTCACTGGCTTTAGCAAGACCCTCCTGGATATTCTAACCCTCTTATTCCTCCAAATGAAACACAAAATCTTCACCTGAAGCGTATGAATGTCTGAGTCTGGGACTCTCACTGCCACTGCTGAGCTGAGGGAGAGCAAACATGGGATCAGATTCATTTTGACTGCTGCGATGCGGCCAAATCAGGAAATCTCTTGATGCCCTCCCAAATCCCAGAACAGTTCCAAAAACAACAGGGGAAAGTTTGTATGATATACCTCAGATGGCTTGCTTTGGATACGAACCACCAGGTACGGGTTAGAGTCCCAGGTCCATTGTATAGGGGCAAGCGCTCCTATAGCTGCTTTCTCCTCGGGCCTGAGAGAGACATCCGGACCGTGCGACTTGCCGTAGTCCACCTGAAAGCCAGAGGCCTGACCAAACTCGTCCAGCTCCTCCAACACCGCCGCCAAAGAGGAGGCGGAGTTGCTCAGGGTAAGCAGGATGTCGTCTGCATAAAGGAACACTTTATAGTCTGCACCACCCACCCTCATGCCCTCAATAGCCTCTTTAGTCCTAATGCAGTTGGCAAGTGGCTCCCTGCATAAGACAAAGATTAACGGGGATAGTGGGCAGCCCTGCCTTGTGCCTCTGGTGATGGTCAGACTGGACGATAATGCCCCATTCACACAGAGGTGTGTGGATTGGTGCTAATAGATTGCCATAACCCAGCAAATGAACCCAGGTCCAAACCCAAAACATTCCATGACCCTCCTCAGGTAACCCCAGTCCACTTTGTCGAAGGCTTTATGATCATCAAGCGTGATGATCCCAGATCCAGGCTCAACCTCCTTCCCACCTCCAGCAGACCCAGTAAGTGTCTCCCTTTATCCTGTGCCCCCCACCCTCCTGCCATGTAATGAATCCCCTCTGATCCCCATCTATGAGCACGGGTAGAACCCCCATCATTTGACGGGCCAATATTTTTGAGAAAAACTTCTATTCCACATTAGTGAGTGCGATAGGGCGATATGAATCGCAGAGGGATGGCTCCTTCCCCAGTTTAGGGAGTAAGACGGTCGTCGAGGCCCCCAGAGACGAGGTAACCCTTTTGGAGGTCCTAAAAGAGTTGTACAACCTCACCAGCGGGAGGACCAAAATATTGCAAAACCTCTTGTGAAAAGGGGCCTTGAAGCCATTGGTACCCGGGCCCTTATTTTTCAGTGATTTTATAGCCCATTATTTACTTTACTGTACTTTTCTTGCTTTATTTCAACAAAATCGTCATAAAAGCAGTTCACAAAGTACAAATAAAACCACATCAGTTACAGCATCGCAATAACTTCATAAATCAATTCCACTAAAATTACACTATCATCACTTTGCCATGAAGAAAAAATAAAAATGGAATCAGCAGTATACAGACGATAACGGCTCCTACAAAAAGGTATTTTTACACCATAGCACTGTTCAGAAGCTTGGCCTTCCTCATATACATTTTTCTAGCCCAACTCAAATAACCTGTAGTGGGCATGCACAACCTCTGCATCCGCGGTATCCAGGCAAATTGCAATAGAAACTGCTAGGAAACTGCAACCACGCTTAGAAACAGAGGCTTCAGAAATCGCTTCCTCAAAGGCATGGTGGCTTGACAGAGTAACAAATGATGTTGTACCGTCTCCTCAGACGCACCACAGAGAATGCATGATGCGGAAACGACATTGTTCCATGCCGAAATACAGCAGTCAGCAAAATTTCAATGCATAACTTTAAATGTAGAGCTCTTTCCCACCTGGGTGAGACATAATCCAGGTATTCTTCACAGCCCACCCGTGTCTTTATTAGAAGATATCCGGCCAGCTGCTTAGAAGCCCTGGATCTTCCCAGGATATCCTCCCAAACCTTTGCCCCTGCTGCCCTCTTGATCGCTTCCTTTGAAACCGATGTGATCTTTGGGGGATTTGACCAATAATCCCTCCAAACCCAGCAAGCCCAGAAATCTTTTCACATGAGCAGCCCACTTTAAGGAGCCGCTCCCCTGCTGGGACAAAACATCTGTAACTGCCTCTTTGTATTTACAAAGGTGAGGATTAGACCAGAGGCGAGCCCAGTAAAGAACCGGACGTTATTTTCAGATTATCTGAAACCCTGCTAATCCAATTTCCAAAAGCACTGGGATATTCGGGGCAGCAGTGGGCAACCCAAGGATACTCTTAACATTATTTGTCTCAACCACTGTGAGGGACTTGGTCTCCACATGCCCCCAAAGTTCCGCCCCATACAATGCTGCCTGGCGTGCCTGTGCTCTATAGGCCTCCAGCGAGACCCTCACTGCCCCATTCCCATGTTCATTGGTGAATCTAGTGAGGGCCCCACTCTATCCGACCATTCCACCTCTCACGAAGATATAGGTGCCTCAAGGGCCTCTTGGTCTACTAGAAAGAGGCGAGGCAGGTGAGCGTCCCTCAGATAGCAGGCTTGAGCTGCCCCTAACAGGAGTTCCCCTTAATTACTGCAGAAAAGTGTGCTTCAAAGATGCCAATTTTAGCGGGCTCATCCTGCTATAACACCCTGTTTTTTTCACGTAAGGCCTGAACCGAGTTTCGGGACTGGAGTTTGCGCAAATTGGTTACCAGCAGCCGGTTAGCCCGATTCCCGTTGGCGTAATAAAACTGCCTAGTTTTCTATATTTCCTGAGCTGTTCTGTCTGCCAGATGTGCTTCCAGCTGCTTCTGCGCCCGCATTGCTCTGCAGGACCCCGATTTCTTGTGCGCCTGCTCGGCTTGGGCAACTTCCTTTTCTAACCCCTTGTGGATTAACTTCCTCGCTCCGGTATATGCTGCTGTCCTGCTAATAAGTTCGCTCCTTACCACCACCTTCATAGCATCCCACACCATGTCCTGCGAAGGACCAGGCTTTTCATTTTCTTTAAAATATTTGGAGATTACTTCCTCTATCTCCCTGGCCAGGATGGGATCCCTAAGTACCAGATCGTACAGTTTCCAAGGGTGCCTGGGCATCGCAGGTCTATCCAATATTGCTAGGGTCACAAGCATGGGAGCATGGTCAGATAGTGAACGTATGCCTATTTACGCCTCCCGGACACATGGGTATAGTGAAGCCCCTGTGGACATGTAATTAAAAGGGAAATCCCTACCTACCCCGCAGAGCTAGCCTCCATGTATCCACTAAACCCAATTCTCAGAGGAAAAGGCAAAATGCTGTGGAATATTTGAAGTCCAACCTAGTGGGTGGGAGAGTCTTATCTACTAAGGGGTTGGGAACCAAATTGACACCCCTGCCCAGGAGGATCTGTCCCTTAGCGAATGGCAGCATTTTGGGTAGGAGACTTTCCAGGAAACTGTCTTTGCCGACGTTGGAAGCGTACAAGGACACCAAGGTGAGCGTGCAATTGTAGGCCCTCAACACATAGATATCTCCCCTGTGGGTCTCGGAGAACCTTGACTTTCGTGATCGGGATTTGCCCGCCCACCAGAATGGCAACACCCCGCTTTTTCTCTCCCCCCGAGGCGAAGTACTGGTGTGGGAACTCCCTGTTTTTCATACGCTTTTCGTCTTGAGTGAGCAGGTGAGTCTCCTGCAGGAACACAGTAGAGAGGGACATGTCCCTTAGTTTGCCCAGAACTGACCTTCTTTTGACTGGGGAGTTCAGGCCCTGAACATTCCACGTGCCCATTGCTATAGTGTCTTCCCACCCCATCAGCATTTGCTACATCACCCGACATGGCCCTGAGAGTGCAGGCTTCCACCCCTCCTTCCCATCTCATGAACCGTACTCACAGCAACACCCTATTGTGAATGTCTGACTCACAAACAACATTTTGGACCGCAACACCCCCGCACCTCCGCCCATGCCCTCCCCGAACATGGTCGAACATGGGCATTTTCCTAACTTTAGAAACATTTGTCAAGGTCCCGACTTGGAGGGCAGAGAAGAACCCTTGTTATCAATAAATGTCACCAGCCTCCCCCCCCACCCTGTACCCCAGCTCACTACTTCATTACTTCATTTCAGGTGTAAGCCCCTCCTGCCCCCCCAGGAAGCGCAGCTACCCCAGATCTCTTGGGCTCCACAGGGACACATAACCAACCACTCGCAGATCACCTAACCAACCACTCACGGATCACCTTTACCTTCAGGTCTTCCTGACTGGACCCCTCAAATGCCTCCCTCTGCCCACCTTGCGCCATTTGTGTGAGGAGACTGGCCCCACATGTCTGTCGGGGTCTCCTCCACCCCCTCTTTGGCTCCCCCCTTATAGGTCCATTGGACTCAAAAGACCCTCCGACAGGGAGCGCACCAGCCAACACTTCCCCTGGTGGGTGAAGTGGAGGGCAGTGGAAAAGCCCCACCGATCTGGTATTTCTTTTGTGCGCAGCCACTCAGATAATGGGTGCAGTGCAGCGCTGTACGTTTCATTAGGGTCGTTGCTGCCAGGACCTGGTACAAAAAGAGAGACATATTGCGAAAGGTGATAGTGGACATGGGTCTATCTGCTGCCATTATGCATTCCTTCAGTTGAAAAAAATGAACCCGAGACAGAACATCCCGCAATGCCTCGAACCAGGATAGGCCAGCGGATCTAGTGCGGTGTGTTCTGTCGAGCTCAATGTCCTGTTCAGTAGGCAGTTTGAGGATGGAGCGAGTTGGTATTTCCTCGCCTCTTAATGCAGGAGAGATACCTCGGATGCGAATATCGTTCCTGTGGGAGCAATTCACCCGTCATCCTGCTTGTCCTCCAGGGCCGTGCAGCGTGCCTCCAGGGACTCCAGATGGTTGGAACATTCCTCCACCACGTAGGATTGCTCGCAGGGTGTGTCCTCCACCTCCGACACCCTGTGTTCCGCCTCAGCGACTCTCGTATCCAGTGCCAGGATGTTATGGAAGAGTTCCTCCGTACTTTTCTAAATCTCCTTGCGGATTTCCGCCAGCAGATCTTGCAGGTCAGATTTTGTGGACATCTGCGTGAACATGGCCGGAAGAGGATCAGTGCTGTGGACCTGGGCTGTCACCAACTCTGTGCGCTTGTTCCTGTCCACCACCCAGATGTCCCCCTGTTTGCCATTTTTCGGGACTTTAGTAGTCGTAGGGCTTTGGGCCTCTGCCTGATTAAGAATGTCTGTTTGACACAGCTCTCCACTCCCAGGGGAACCGCGAACAGCCAACGGGAGAGTGGCCCTACCAGGGATACTCGCAATCTGCGGGCACATGGCCAACCAGTTTGCACTCTGAGGGGACTTTGATGTACGCAGCCAATCCACCTCGAGCTCCCACTAGGGCCAATTGCAGTTTAGGCACCAAGAAGCACCTTGAGCAGTAGAGGTGGCCTGCTCCTAATGCTGGGCGCAGAGGCAGCAGGGATTTAGTCCGGTAGACCTTCCTTCAGGTTGGCTCTTTGTCCCCTCGCCTGTGGCCCCTACAGAGTGATCCATAGGCCAGCTGCGGCTATATTGGGGGTTCCACGGGCTGTAAATGTTGTAGGGAGCTTCCATGGCGTGGGGAGTCCGCCGCTCCTCTACATGCCCCTCACTCACGGGCTGCCAACACCACACTCCCGACCACGTTCACCTCCATAGATTGCACAAGCTTTCATTGTCCACAACCAGCTGGTCCATCCCAGCCGGCGCAAGGGTCTGCCCAGAGGAACTCCACAGCCGGGGCAGTCAGTCTTGAGGGGGGCCCACACTCCTCACCCCACAGTCACAGCAGCTCCCACGGGTTTGCAGCATCGCCCCCGCAGCCGTGAACCCACTGCGTCCGAGGGGGTCTCCCCTCTGCTGCACTACATTCCGCTGCTCGCTCCACTGCAGGCTTCTGGGCCCCTGCTCCCCGCAAGGTCAGGTCGCCAGAATGGAGCCACGCTGCTCCGGCAGCCCCTCAGGCAACCAGGGCGCGCAGAACTCGGCCCCGCCAAGGATCGCCCTGATGCAGCATGCAGGGCTTCTCCTCTTCTACAGGCAGGCTTTGCCCAGCAGATGCCACGCTGTTTCGGCAGCCCTCCCAGGCACACAGACCGTTCCGAAAGCGGCCCTGACAAGGATCAGCAGTCGGGGTAACAGGGTGGACGCCGCTCACATCTCACGAACTCGGCCAGCACAGAGCTGCCATCTTCCATCCCGCCACGTGGCTCCCCCGGCACAGGTCATATCTGTGGATGCCGGCACCCCCGGAACTCTAGATTTCAGCTGAGTGCTGCAGCTACTGTCGGAACATCGTGCTGTCATTCTGATTAGAGGCTGATTCCTTAAAGAAGGCTGTATTCCTCCTTCTCTGACCTCTCAATGCTGGAGGCACTCGGGTGGCCATCTTCTCGATGGCGCGCCTAGCCACGCCCCTCACATTCTTAACAAAAATCAAGGCCTGTTCGAATTGCGTTTCTGTAATCTGAGATCCCACATTCTCCTCCCATTAACATTTGAGCATCCCATGTGCGGTGCTGAATTTACCCAGGAGGTATTCATAAATTGTAGCTGCCTGCCTACAACCGTCCTCCAGATCATACAGTAAAGATATAAAAGTGCTTCCTCTACTGGCTCACCAGGCCATCCCTCCCACTTCTGTTTGGCTACCTTCATCACCTTTATGTATCGTAGAAATTGACCGCCTGGTAGTCCTTCATTTTGCATCAGACAGTCCAACTCACTAAATTTCCTGTTCACAAACATATCTCCCCATGTGTATATGCAGAGTCTTTCCCAAATTTTGACCAGCCTTAGTTCTGCCAGATTTGAGCAGATGTCCGCTGCAATAGGAACATTTCGAGAATAAGAATGCAACAAATGCACCAACTTCAGTGCCCTAGCCCAAATCTTTCTGCCTAGTACCACTATCAAACATTGGGAGCCCATGCAAGATCCCGGAACACACAGAATTTTCTAGGTCTGGCAGGCTTCACCAACGTCTGTAACAGATCAGATTCAGCAGTGACTCCATCCGATAACCACAAAGTCACATATCGCAGTTGAGCGGCCAAATAATACAGTTCCAGGTTTGGGAGCTGTACTCCTCCTTCTCGGTATGATAAATATAATTTCTTAAGTGCAATCCTACGGCAGCCCCTTCCCTTTAGGAAGTCCCTGAGTGTGGCTTTGAGGTTCCTAAAGTACCTTGTTTCTACATAGTAATGCACAGTCTTGGAAGAATGCTAATTTTAGTTATGGATACCCTACCCATGAGTGAGAGTGGTAAACGGGGCCACAATTTCATGGTCTTCCTTATCCCATCCACTATCCCGATGTTGTTATTGTTAGGAAAGATTTCTCTTTACTGCACCTTTCCTTCCGTCTTTATGGAACCCCCAAACTTATTGCTTTTATTTTTGAATCTGACCTGTACTTTTTGCAGTGAAGTGAATCCTTAAGCTTCACTACACTGGTCTTTGTTCATATGTTATGGGGAAACTGATATGTCCTTCAGGCTGTCAGTACTGGGAAACCTTGTTTCCCTTAGTCGTGTTACTGTGTTACTACTCTTGATTACTTTTGTATCACTTGTGGTCATTTTGTATCATTGTACAATGCAGCCTACACTGCAGTACAATGGGGAACATTTTTGTTTTACCCTAGACTAACACTCAAAGGATTTTTGGTTACTCTAGGTGTGCTAAAAGGCTAAACTGGGGGCAGCAGTGACTTTTCCCCACTTTTGGGGGATTTTCGTTTTAGCTTTACTGTGTTTATCACATTTACTGCGTTTGACTACTAACTGTGGCTGAGGGTCAAACATGGCCGTGCCACAAGAATTTCCACCTGTTCTTTTGCCATCTTGTCTTTTAGCCTTCTTCCTGGCCTGGGAGGCCAGGAAAATCCTTATAAGGACTTTCAGTGCCCGGGAAAGCAGGAGCTTTTGGCGGGCTACTGGAGGGCTGTGTGTGTTTGCTGGCAGGATGTGGGCTGGGACTGTCTGGTGCCAATCCACAAACTGGTTTCATTGTGTCTGAGTGGTATACATGAATGTTCCCACCAGTGGTCCTGATTGGACACTGCTGGGGGTGTGTGTGTGGCGGCTAGTCCTGCTATTGGCTAGTGGGAGTTTCAGCTTTTACCTGGCCTTTAGGATAAGAAGAGGACCCCTGCACACATTCTGCAACCCAAATAGTTCAAGTCAAGCGCGCTGCCATACATTGTGGCTTCCATAACACCTGAGCCCTTTCCATCAATCCGTTTGCCCCAAATGTACCAGGGAGTCCCCGAAAGATTATAAGGATCTAATCTCCACTGCAAATCATGTCCCTTTTGGTATTTTCATTCGGCGTCAGTTTGAGTAGACGGCTACTTTCTTCATGTGACGTCTTCTCCCTCTCTAGTTCTCAGATTATTATGTTAAAGCCACATGTTTGCCGCCTCTGGTGTTTGCAAAAATTGCATTCTCCCACCATAAATAATCTTCAATCTGGCTGGGTACATCAACATACGTTTTATTCCTAACCGTCGGAGCTGTGCTTTAATGGGCACAAACCTGTTTCACTTTTGTTCCACCATCGGTGTGTAGTCCGGGTATATTGCTATTGCTGCGCTGTCACGTTGTATTGTCCCGCCCTCTCTGGAATACTGAAGTATCACTTCTCTGTCTCTGAAATTTAAAATCCTGCCGATGACCGGCCTAGGATATGAGCCAGGTGGGTATTTCTTTTGAAGGCACCTGTGCGCCCTTTCCACTGTGAACCCCTGTGACAGCTTCCCCGGGCCAATCTCTTGCAAAAGCATGTTTTCAATGTATCCCGTCAGGTCTCGGCCTTCCATGCCCTCTGGTAAACCTAGCACACTTATGTTTACCTGCGGGACCTTCCCTCACTTTCCCCCACTCGCGACTCCAGTATGGCATTTCTCAACCTCAGCTCCTTCATTCACACTGTCAAGTACGTCCTGGCGAAGTAACTACACGTCAATGCTCACTGCCCTCCGGTGATGTCCTCAAATCTGCGATTGCAGCCAGTATCCTGAATTCCTGAGGGTCTTCTTGCGACACCAATACTTCACCCGTTGCTAGACCAGCCGAGGGCGCTGTGTCCCGATTCCATTTTTGAACCCTTCTGTTTGTTCTTTGTGGGGAAATACCTGAAGTGTTGTCAATACGTGGTATGTTCTAGGCGATTGTGCTATGGTATTGTCCAGCTGGTTAACCAGCCTCCGATTTACAGGTTGCTCTTCCCCCCAACAGCGCCCTGCTCATGGCGACTACAGGAAATAAGTGTGTGATGCCTTGCCCCAGTCCAGCTAGCAGTGCATGCCAAGGTCCAGGGGCTTTTGCATATAGTCACTGCTTTTAACTTCGATGCAGATTTTACTAGTAGTAGCAGTGTATCCAATGGCACTGTAATCAACTCCCACCCCACCAAGCTTGTGGCTACTGTGCAGTTTTTATAAGCAGGCTGACTAGCAGGCTCCACAATGTCTGTCCCCAAACAGGAGCTGTGCCGCCACTAGCCCAGGGCACCAATGTTCACTATTGCCCGCCAATTTTCCCAGCACCAAAGCTAGACAGTCTAATTGAGTGCCTTCACCAGTTCTCACCCGCACTACACCTCCATGCGCCAAGGTATCGGAGGTTCTTCAGCGACTCCCCGGTCTGTTGCTCCGTATTATGGGAGTCCGCAGCTCTCGTGCAACATCCAGCACTTCTACATCCTCTCCAGTGTGCTCACGGTCTGCGTTCTGATGCCCCTGTGTCCTACGCAGTCCCAACCGCCTGTGAACACCTGCACACAAAGTGTGCTCCTGCAGGCGCCATCGCGGTAGGTCGGCTCTATCCCGCACTTCCAACTGTACAGGAGGATCTTCCCTTCCCGGCTCACTCACCGCATGTTCTAGTGCCGCCTCTGTCCCTCCATTCCGGTGACTCCTCAGTAATCTCTTCCCGTTGCTCGGGGGGGGTTGCGCACACCCCAGCCTTCCCGTGCAGCTTATGTCTCTGTGGCAGCCTGCAGCGGTCAAACGCGGCGTCCCCTCCACATCCACCTCGTTCGCTCGACCGGCTGGGTCCGGCCGCCATTTTGCTTCTCACCACGCAGTATTTCGGCACAGTCTTTTGGGCTCCAGGAAATCTGTTTCTCCCCCAATTCAGCACCCAGCTCGGTCCTGAGTATGCACCACTTTCCAAGTATTCCAGCTGTGCCAGTAACACTGTTCACAGGATGTAATATCAGGATCTCAGTGGGAGCTCGAGCAGGTCACGTCTCCACTACATGAGCTCAGGCCACGCCCCCCTTTAGTTTCCCTAACCATGACGGTGTATGCTGGAACCACGCCTCCATATCCACAAAAACCTTATGTAGCAGGGGGGAGTTAGCCTCATAGAGTGTCCAGGTTCTAGTTCTTCCACCCTCCCTGGTGGCAAGCTCCATGGGATTTAGGGACTCGCGCATCGTATTTGCTCACTGTCGTAATGAAATAAAGCCCACCTGGTCGTGGATGTACCAGGCGGGGCATCCTTTCTGCCACCCTCGTGGCTAGTAGTCTCGGGAAGATTTTTGCATCAAGATTAAGCAGGGATATTGGGTGATATGACTGACAGTGACCTAGGTCCCTTCCCTGCTTTCGGTAGGACTGAAATAAGTGCTTTACTAAAAGACTTTGGTGCAGACCCGGTTTCCAAGATATATTAAACAAACTGGTCATATACGGAAGGAATGTGCCAGCAAATTGCTTGTAATAATCGATCGTATACCCGTCCTCCCCTGGCACCTTCCCACTTGGGAGTCTGTTAATGTCTGTTAATGTCCCCCATCATCTCCTCTGATGTTGTCAGGGTCCCCAGCTCCAAGGCACAGGAGTGGCACAAACCAACCTACCCCCTCTGCGGTTTTGGGACCTGCAAGTCTGAGCTTACTCAGGCCAGGAGAGAATGAGGGTTAGGGTCTCGTTGGTTGGATAGGTATGGGGGGGGGTTGCAGGATAACCGGAAACAGGATGTAGGGAATTGAAATGGACAGGTAATGGACAGGTAATGGGGAGTTAGGGAAGTACTACCTACTGCACACTTCTGCAGACTTCCGGCACACACTCTCGTGCACACATGCATGCAATACCTCGTGAAGCACACAGTACATACATAATGCACTTAGGTAAACGCATAACAGTTGAAAACTTAGCTCTGGCTTCTGTTGATTGCAGTGTCCGCTGTTGCTCCTGCAGCTTCCAGACTTGGGTTGTCTTCTGGTAGCAGAGTAAGGCTGCAAAAAAGCACCCCAGTTAGTGCCCAAGAAAACAATGGCCGCACGTGGCTTCACACATGCTTGCTTGACTGTCAACAATATTAACAGGGTGCACACAGCTTATCCGTGTGCTTAACACATGCAGCGTTTTCTGCGTTGACTTCAGTGGCCGCACGTGGCTAACTTGCATGCAGCGCTGTGGACTAGCCACACTGGCATGTGGCAGGATAGCTATGGTTGCTCCTAGATGCAGCGTAGTCGAAGGTATGTATAAGTTCCACGATGCTGCCAAAACTATAGTGGAGCCCCAGGTGAATAACGCTGTGCGGTGCATTGGTGTAGCGCCGCCACTGTAGTGCGCTGCGTAGCTACGTGCAGCGCGACTTATCTGCGCTTTGAGCAGGCAGCAAGGATTGACTGGGGCTGGGCCCCTCTGTGAGTCCCCCAGCTTCTGCCAAGCTGCTGAGGCACTGCGCGACTTATCTTTAGGATGCCAGGGGCCGGGATGGCTGTATGGTAGTGCGGGGCCCCCTTGCTTGTGGTTTCTGGGCTTGAGCTCCTCATGGCACGTCTTTTCGGGTCAGTGTCTGGAGCACAAGCCCTGTGCCTTCCGATGTGCACATGCATGTAGGCGAGCCATGCCCAATGTGGATTCCTGTCTGTAGTTCCTGGCCCAACGGCTGCTGGGAAATGCAGTCTTATAGGCTGCTGCTCTGCAAGGAAGGCAGAGAAGCCTGTGAAGAGGCTTTAAATGTGCCTGCTTGTGTTCTGTCTGCTTCTGCCTGCGCTAGTGCAGGATACGGTCTGTCTTGGCCCCTTCCTGTCCCTGACCGATTGATCAGGCTTTCTAGGCGTGCTATCTCCTCGCAGGTTAGTGCTACTATCTAGGGGTGCCACGGTATTCGTTTTATGACGGTACGATAACCTTCTTGCCAAATGACGGCATATCATGGTTCTCGCGGTATAGCAGGTGGAGTTAACTAATCTTAACAAATATTTTCGAAAAGGTCATAAATTGTCAGATTTATCAACACAAGCAAAACCAGGCACCCAGGGCCAGAAATGGGCTTTTCAACATTCTTTCCACTGAAATGCCACCCCTTGCTTCCACCAAACACAAACACACATGTGGAGAGGAGGGGGGCGGGGGGTGGAGCCCTAAGTGGTCATTTAGGCTTTTTGCTCCCCCACTGGCTACTGGTGAAGATGAACATGTTGCCATCTTGATAACCTGCATGCCACAGATCAATGGAGGCTGATGGTAGTATACGCCTGTGCGCATACACACACATGCACTCTCTCTTTACGTTACAGCCTTTAGTTTACTTGCGGGCCAAAGGGTGTTGAGTAATCACAGACACATTACACTTTGGTACGGCAGTAGGGA
Source organism: Ambystoma mexicanum (assembly GCF_040938575.1). Lineage (NCBI taxonomy): Eukaryota > Metazoa > Chordata > Amphibia > Caudata > Ambystomatidae > Ambystoma > Ambystoma mexicanum. Next base: position 1,422,509,997 of record NC_090923.1, read on the forward strand.
ATACCCACAGAGATGAGTGAATTTCGCAGTGTGACTTATTATTTGTAAATTCAATGATAGAACCAGGGAAATCCCCCATTGTCATATGTTTAGCAAACATTATCCATTATAACCTAGGCTGGCTTCCTTTCCACTCCCAACTTAAATTTCACTTCCTTTGTCTTGTCTTTAAATCTCTCCATGACCTTGTGCCTCCATATCTCTCCTCTCATTCCACACTCCCTCTCGCTCCCTTCGCTGATCTCTTCTTACTTTCTGTTCCCACCTCCCCCTTGTGCCTCTTATCGTTTCCGCTCCTTTCAGTTCCTTGCCCCTTGAAATCACTCCTTCTTCATTCCCCCCTGACACCCTATTCTCTCTCCCTTTCTTTCTATCTCTCTCCCTCCATTACCCCCATCTCAGCTCTAGCCACTCTCCCCCTTACTCCCTATGATCTCTCTTCCTACTATGTAATTTACTCCCTAATCTCTCGCCCTCATCCTTCCTTCCCCATCCCCCTCCCCTTCTCCTCCTTCTCACATGCAAATTGTTGTACAAACTGTTTTTTGGTCTAATTCATGTACTTTGTTTGCTTCTACTGTTCTATATTTTGTGTGTTCTTGTTGTTAAACTGTAAAGCGCCTTGGAGTAAGGTGCTATATAAATAAAAATAAATACAAATACAAATAAATATATAAACCCCAAAGCCGCCAAACCAAAGTAAACGCTTTTCCTTCTTGGCACTGTATTTATTCTTCCTATTGCTAACATATTGATTTTGTGTCGGGCATGTGTGGTTTATGGGATGGCATTAAAAACTGCTCCAACTGAAACTACTTGGCAGACGGCACATCCAACAGTGCAAGACCAAGACTGCGCAGCACTTGCTTACTGCAGCCTTTACAAATCAGATTGAAAAGCACACTTAACAGTATAAACGGTATACCGGTATAAAACATTTGCCGATTATTATTGTTCAATTAAGTGGTTCACGGTATCTTTAACGGTATACGATTATACCGTTACATCCCTACTACCATCTCTTCGCTGCAAAGGTAAACCCCAAGCGCCTCGTCACTCTCCCAGCATTTGCTCCTATAGAGGCCTTCCTAATATTTTGTGCAGCACTCCGATATCTCCCCCGTTTTCGTCTTCATGTGCCACTCTCTGTCACGTATCTCTGCCACCCATCTGTCTGCGCTCTAAACCTCGCTGCCAGGTGGGTGTCGGCCTTATCTCCTTCTTCGTGGAACTTCTGTTTAAGAAACCGCAGTTTTCTTATCGTATCCCCCAGACCCAATGCCTTGAATTCTGTTGTAAACACCTAAGGTGCACCTCCTCATAGCCCTCGGCTGAGTGCAGTCGTCTTTTCAGTTCTGCTATATCTTTCCAAAGAGACTCTTCCAGCCCATTTGGTTCCCTCTTCCTGCGGGCACCCTCCCTCATCAGGTGTCCCCTCCATGTGGCTTTCCCTGCATCCCACACTGTGTTCAGGTCTATCTCTCCAGTGTCATTCCGCACAAAGTACTCCTCTATATCCTTCCACGGCTGCTTTGCGAAAATCTTGTCTCGCCATAGAGACTCGTTACAGCTTCACTTCGCTTCCGCCCTGTTTAGCCATGTCCATTGTCATGTAAGCCATGTCATGGTCTGACTATCTCACCCGTCTGTTCTCGCAGTGTCAGAATCTACCGTTCTTGTCGCTATCTAGCAGTAAATAGTCAATCCTGGTGTATGTGGCATGTGGTATTGAATAAAATGTGTAATCTTTCTGACCAGGGTGCAGCTGTCTCGAGGTGTCTATGAGCCCCCTCTCTTTTATGGCACGCCCTAGGGCTCACTCCCTTCATCTCCCTTGGGGGCTCTCGTTGGAGCTCTGTCCATTATGCCATCGGCCCACAAATTGAAGCCCCCCCCCCGTGATCATGAGCTCACCCCTCATTGCATTGATGGCATCCAGTGGTACGGCATTGAATGCTGTTTGACCTTGGTTGGGGTAATAGATCAAAGCCAACACCATATGCACCCCCTCTAAAGAGGCCTCCATTACTACCATACGCCCATTGAACATTCTAGTAGTTTCTACTCCATCAGGTGAAGGCGCTTGTGCAGTATAACTCCTACTCCACCCCTGCTTAACCTTTCCTGGACGCCCAGTGGACCTGGTCCACTTCAGCCCCTCTAATCAGCCTCTCACCCCTGTGAGGAACTCATGGTGACAACAAGTAAGTGATCACAGTTCAAGGATGTTTATTGAACAATGAAAGATGTGTGCAGGTTGGAAAAACACCTAATCTAAACCTAACTCTAAGATGGAAGCAAATGTCAACCATGAAATTAAAAATAAGGCGGTCCTAGTGGCGTTGTGTCAAAATAAAAAGGGCCTATACTAAGAAACCTATTGCCAAGCCTCACAACTAATAAAACAAGGAGTGTGGGATTGTTCTTAGGAAAAGAAAAAAGTGTTCTTAAATAATATGTCAGGATGCAGTTGCCTGGGTCTTCCTTCCCCAGGTTTTGAGCATGGGGTGAGGTGAAGTTGGTGGAGCACAGTATAGTCCCGGGCTTCTCTAGCACGAGACGACAGTTCCAATGCCAGTTCTCAGGACTGTCAATAGCTAAGTCTCATTTCCTTAGAAAGTCTCTTGCCTTCGGAACCTGATGTGTTCAGACAACCAAAAACAGAAGTTCCTTTAACAAATCAAAGTTTGTTTCCAAGGTTCAATATGGGTGATGGGTTCACCCCTGGCTTCCCCTCTTCTGGGCTGATCTTTTTCGTATCGTATTTCACAATTTCCGATAGGGTGACGGCTTCACCCACGTATCCCCATCTTCTGGGCTGACCCTTCTCAATTGTAATGCATAGTTTTAGATAGGGTGATGACTTCACCCCTGCGTCCCACTCCTCTGGGCTGACCCCTTATTAATAGTATTTGCCTCTATTATTCCTTTCTCATTAAACGTTGGACGATGTCTTAACTCCTTGGATCGCCCTTGTTCGTCTCTGACCTCTCTCGACTGCCAGTGTTGAGTTTAGCTTCACCCCGGATCTCCCTCGACCGGGCTCGGGCCCTTCTTAGTTTCTTAATGTCTTTGTTAAACAATTCAGTGTACCTCCCTTTTCTTGGTTCACGTAACACTCTGTTTCTCGGGACCTTTAAACACCGTCCCTCTCCTCCGGCATTCCTCCTTCGGGTTCACTATTGTTTTTTCAAAGCTTTTTTTGCGGGATTCAGGTCCCTTTCCTTGATTCAACTCTTCGGGACTCCCTTCCCTTGCTTTTAGCCAACTTGCAGATCTAAGTCTTTCAGTTGTATGTGGCTTTTGCTCGACCCTCACTTATGACCTCTTTATGTTCCTTTGGCGGCCTTCCTATGGCTTTCTGGTTTCTTTAGTTCTATTGTAGCGGGGAGTAACCAGCACTTCTTGAGTTAGCACCTACGTGATTCTGGTTTCCCTCTTCTGCTGGTCTGCCCTTAACACCTTTTACAGTTCATTCACAGTTCAATGTTTTATGTTCAACTTGCCACTTTGCGATTCTCAGTCATCACAACCCGGGTCTTATCGGTTCATCCCTCGACTCACTGGTTGTGTTTAACTGCACAGTTTTTTGCTTCTCTGTAAAGTCCAGGCCGGTACCACGGGCACAGTGGCCTCTTCTGTTCTTCCTTATCAGCGTAGGCTGGCCCTGCATACCGTTGACATCTGTAGCATGACACTGGGGCTAATGTCCGCGGTCTTGGATTCCCCTCGACGAAGGTTCCGCGGGTCTGGGAAGAAAAGGGCAAGGTCACTTCTTTCCTCGCCACCATCTCGTTTCCTGCCACCTTTCTCCTTCGTTTGAACTGCTGCGTTAGCCGTCTCGTCATGCTGTCTGCTGTACTCACCTTCCTCTCCTTGCTCGTCCTTTGCTCTCTGGCTCCACCTTTTAACCCTGTGGGGAAGTTATATGTTTGTCAGGTATGTGTGATTCTGATCAATTGCCTGCCTTTGCGTGACCCTGTTATCGGGAAATGTCAGGTAAACAGCTCTAGTGTTAGTCCTTCGTCCGTTGTGTTGTGCGAAAGTATTTGAGTTGGAAAAGGGGGTGGGAGGGTCAGTGGTTTGGAATGTCCTACGTGAGAGGTTGGGGGAAAAGGTGTCAAAGGAAGGGGGTTACTGCGGCTCACGGCCGCCGGAAAAGTCACACCTCCAGGGCAGTGACTGTGCATCTGGGATCCGATTGGACAGGCAGTTCTATTTAGCCTATCCGTGGTCACCGGCGGGCATAAGCCGGCGCACAACGAAGCCCGCAAATGAGGCTCCTGACGGAGCCTGACCGAGCTGAACTAGGGAAGAGCTTGTTTACTAGTGTGCTGTTCTATTCCCCTGCCCTACGACCTATACACTTACTTCTGTCCCCTCTACTTGCACGTGAAAGACTCCTGTCTGGCCAACGCCACCACTGCCTAACCTCTACTTTACCTGGCGCCTTCCCCCATCCCCTTGTGTATCTAACCCCTGGAAGCTCCAGCAGCATATGAACAATCCCATCAGATCCTGCACGGCTTCTATCCCCACAGTGAGACTCCCGTTGGCATCACACTATGCCTGCGGCATCTGGTATTTTTATTACTGTCTGCTACGCGGCTTCCCTGCTCGCACAACATTGAAATTTTATCAAATGCCTGTATTTCTCTTTCAAACCTCTCAATCCGCTCTTAATTGTTTTTGGCGCATCATTTGGCGTTAGCAACAACCTGTCTAGAGTGTTCGTCTCATGCCGTATTGTGCTACAGTTATTTAGCAATGTCATCTGTTCCTGGGCAAGCCGCATCTGTTACTGTATACTCGTAACCTCCCAATTAACACGGTCATTCTGCACCAGCAGATAACATCCTTAGTTCACCATATGCTAGTAACATCAATCTGCCCTCAGTTAACCTGACTCGCATGTTCACGCCGCCTCCTCCATATTTTGTAACCAAGCCTAACAAGTTGAAAGTTGGCAATGTTATCATGCTAACCTGTGCTAACCTGTGCATAGGACTCTCAAACCTCATCACTGTGCTGCTTATATCCTACATTACAACTGCTCCTCAGTATGTTGCTATTGTTTCCTGCCTCAGAATACATAGATAAGATGCACCCTGTCATATCTACTTTGCATTACGAGTGACCTCTGCACCCTGCACAATTTAAATGTTAACTTGCCCTCAGCTAACTTATTCCAATTGCTTTGTGCTGTTCATACCCGGCATTGTTCCACCATACGTTAAATAGTGTTAATCGACCAAATGCTAACTTAGGCTATTTGCACTGTACTGCTTCTATCCTACACTGCATTGCCTTACAGGTACTGCCACTACCCTATACTGTATTGCTGTTAGCGCCAACCTGTCCTTGTCTGTTTAGGCCATTTAGTCAGTGCTCCCGCGAGTCATGTACCCTTCTCTGGCCACTAGATTGTCTAACCCTTCCATTTGCAGTATTATACTCTCCCTAGCATTATGTAACGCTCACCTGATTCCCGTAGAGGCGCCGGTCTTGACTGGGCGTATACCGTATCTTCTAAGGTGATGTGTAACACACGGCTGGCTCTTTGGGCTGGACCCCTGTGCACTCTGTCTGACTTGAAGGGTAAGGTGTCTGCAGATAGAAAATATGGGATTAATGAACTGGGTTATTGAATGTCTCTCTCTTCTTCCCTTTCTCTTCTCCTGTAGGACCCCAAAGGTTAACGCGCTCACCTTAAGTAAGTGAACGCCGTGCTCTCCATCTGCTTCGGAGCAGGGTGCTGAAACCAGTTTCCTCACTGGATAAGGGAAGCAGGCCTCTTGACTTCAGAGGACTGCTGTCCGTCGTTTTCTTCACGCACGGTAAGTTTCGAGTAATTCAAATGTCTTTAAAAGTCTTTAGTAATGTTGTATCTTGTTTTGCAGGGTTTCGGCGATGGCGAAGATGGAGCCCGTGTGATGAATAGAAGCGCCTTGAAGCACGTAAGTAAGCGCTTGCTGCCTGCTTCACGGCGCGCTCTAACTGTCTTTTTCCTTTGCAGGTATAAGTTCGGAGTGGCTGCAGGGTGCCGGAATACCCACTGGGTTAGATGCGAAAGGAGTAATGGCTCGTGAGTATTTAAGTTCCCCAAAGTCTTTAAACGCACCTTGTTTTATCTTTCAGATGCGGGATGCAGCGCCGAAGACCTCCGGAACGTGCGCAGAATTGGTAAGCTTTTGTCTTCAGATGCCGGAATGCAGTGCGAGGCGTTGATGACAGCCGATGGATCAGGTAAAAGGAGCGCTGCCACTGAAGACCGTAATGCTAACCTGTTCTTTCTTGTCTTTATAGGTGTTGCTGAAGACTGGATTCAGGATGGTAAGCCTTTTTCCTTAGGCCCAGGATCAGATGCAGAAGACACGATGAGCGTTCTGCTGCAGAGGATGCAGAATAACACAAAGCAAGATTCATCCATCGGGTGTGGTTTAAATAGCCTCCTGTAGTGCTTAGGTGTCTCCTTCCACAGCCACGCCTAGGAAAGAAAAGAGTCCCTGCTTTCCAGAAGAGTTCCAGGGTTCTGAACCTAGGGAGTGGCTCCTGCCCCACCCAACAGGAAAAGTAGTCCCGAACAGAAGAGGATCAGAGGCTCAACTGGAAGGTAAGTAAGCAGCATGGTCTGCCGCAGGTAAGTCCACCCAAGCATTATGAGCCCGGCGCTTCCAGCGCTGGGACTGGGCACATTTATGAGCCTGGCGCCACCTGCGCCAGGACAGAGTCCAAAAGGTCCCAATTGGGACCGGCTGGCGCTCGGAACCTGGGTTATGGGTCTGCTTCCAAGGGAGTTGGGCAAGTCCTGACCTCTTGGAAGCAGAGATCATGACAGTACCCCCCCTCAAGGCCCCTCCCAAACCGGGCTTCTCCGGGGGTTTGGGTTTGTCAGGAAATGTTCGATGACATTTTTTGATTAGGCGAGGAGCGTGGACATATTCAGCAGGTTCCCAGGATCTCTCTTGGGGGCCGTAGCCTTTCCAGTCAATTAGGTAAAATAGTTTAGATTTGGAGATCTTGGAGTCCAGAATGCTTTTGACTTCAAACTCGAGTTCTCCATCAACTAGGATAGGTTTTGGAGATTTAGTTAGTCGGGTTTGAGGTTGCACGGGTTTTAATAGAGAGACGTGGAAGACCGGATGAATCTTCATGTGCGGGGGCAAGTCCAACTTGACCGCTACTGGGTTTACTATGGTAGTGATGGAATAGGGACCAAGGTATCTTGGGTTGAATGTACGTGGCCCTTTTAGAGGTAGATATTTGGTAGATAACCAGACTTGATCCCCTACTTGATATTGAGGGGCTTCCTTCCGATGTTGATCTGCTCCTTTCTTGTATTGTTCTTTAGCCCTTTGAAGGTGAGAAACAGCTTCCTTAAAGGCTTGGGTGATTGTAGCATGCAGGTATTCTACTGCTGGTGTTTCAAGATCTTGGAGGGGATCCAACTCCGAAGTTCGAGGGTGACTGCCGTATAAAAGAAAAAACGGGGTTTTCCCAGTTCCCGAATGGACAGAGTTATTGTAGGCATATTCGGCTATCCAAAGTATGTCTTTCCAAGTTTTTTCAGTTTGTTGCAGCATGCAGCGTAAATACTGTTCCAGAGTTTGATTGGTCCTCTCGGTTTGTCCGTCGGTCTGAGGGTGGTGACTGGTCGATAGTCTCACATCAATTTGAGCCGACCGACAGCAACTTCGCCAAAAATGAGAAATAAATTGACTACCACGATCCGATATTAGAACCGAAGGAAAACGGTGCAGTCGGACGATGTTTTCCAGAAATTCACGGGCCAGAGTTGCTGCTGTTGGCAAGCCTTTGAGCGGAATGAAATGCGCCATCTTGGAGAATAAATCCACGATTACTAGAATCGTATTGTATCCGGAGCATGGAGGTAGATCGGTGATGAAGTCCATAGAAAGCGTATGCCAAGGGCGAGGTGGGATGTCAATAGGGCGTAAGAGGCCTGCTGGTCTTTCCTTTTGACTCTTGTTTTGGGCGCATACTCCACAGGACATTATAAAGTCTCTGATATCTTTTTTCCAAGACGGCCACCAGAAGTAGCGCTTGATCTTTTCTGAAGTCTTGGTCATACCGGGATGTCCTTCCATTAAAGAATCGTGATAACAAGAGATTACTTTTTTCTGTAAATCTGTGCTGGGCAGGTATAATCGTTCTTGGAAATACAACAAGTTGTCCTTTACTGCAAAGTCCTTTCCCTTTAAAGGCCAATTCTGTATGTCTGCTGGAGTTACAAGTTGCCTGGCTTTATCCTTAACTTCCTCTATGCATTGTGTGGCGATTACACCCAGGATTCTTTGTTCGGGAATGATAGGTACAGGTTTAGGGTTGATCAAGTGTTCTTCCACTCCCATTCGAGAAAGGGCATCGGCTTTACCGTTTTTTGTACCGGGTCGATAGGTAATTATAAAGTCAAATTCGGCAAAGAATAATGCCCAACGAAGTTGTCTAGAGGATTGGGCTTTTGCAGTTTTCAAATATTGCAGGTTTCGGTGATCCGTAATCACAGTAACGGTGTGTCGGGCCCCCAGCAGATAATGCCGCCAAGCCTTAAAAGCAGACTTGATAGCCAGAAGTTCCTTGTCAGTAATCGTGTAATTGATTTCAGGAGGCGAGAATTTGTGGGACCAAAATGCCACAGGATGCAACTGATTGGTTACCGGGTCCTTTTGTGATAGAACTGCCCCCATGGCAAGGCTTGAAGCATCAGTTTCCACGATGTAGGGGAGTTCGGGGCGAGGGTGTTTTAAGATTGGTGCAGAGATAAATTTAGTCTTGAAATCCTGGAAAGCTTGTTCCGCCTCGGTAGACCATTCAAAACGTTTGTTTTTCTTTAACAAGGCAGTGTTGGGCTGGACTATTCGAGAAAATTCGGGGATAAACCTACGGTAAAAGTTAGCAAAGCCTAACATGCTTTGCACACCTTTTACGGAGGATGGTGATGGCCATTTGAGAATTGCATCGACCTTCTTTGAATCCATACGTACTCCGCTAGGTGATAATATGAATCCCAAGAATTCAACTTCAGTCACGTTGAAAACACATTTTTCCAACTTAGCGAAAAGTTTGTGTTGACGCAATCTTTCGAGGACCATTTTTACGTGTTTCCGATGTTCAGATTCCGATGAAGAATAAACGAGGATGTCGTCAATGTAAACAACAACACACACATCTATGAGCTCTCTGAGGACATCGTTCATAAAATATTGAAAGGCGGCCGGGGCATTGCAAAGTCCAAAGGGCATGACCTGATATTCAAATAGCCCATATTTGGTGCGGAAGGCCGTCTTCCATTCATCGCCCTCCTTTATTCGAACCAAATGGTAGGCTCCTCTAAGGTCCAACTTTGTATATATGCATGCTTTTCTGACATGGTCCAAGAGTTCAGGGATCAAAGGTAACGGATATCTATTCTTGACGGTGATCTGGTTCAGGGAGCGATAATCTATACAAGTTCTAAGGTCTCCTTCCTTTTTTGGAACGAAGAACAAAGCTGAAGAAGCAGGGGACTTGGAAGGACGAATAAACCCATTTGCCAGGTATTGATCCAGGTATTGACAAAGGTGAAGGTTCTCAGGCTCGGTGAGGGCATAAATTCTACTACAAGGAGGAGTAGATCCAGGTATCAGGTCTATCTGGCAGTCATAAGACCTATGAGGAGGTAGAGAGTTAGCCTGATCCTTCCGGAAAACATCTTGGTATTCTTGGTATTCGGGAGGTAACTGGGGAGTCGTCTCTGAAGAAGTAGTTGCCAGTGCAACACCAGGTGGAGGATGACAAGTAGAGACACATTCTGGAAACTGGACTGTTCTTGCTCGCCAATCGATCAGAGGATTGTGTTTCTCTAACCAAGGAATTCCTAGAATAACCTGAAACTGAGGGGCCTTGATCACATCGAACACGATCTTCTCATGGTGTCCATCTTGACTTACGAGCGTCACTTCTTGAGTGGTATGCGTTACTGGTCCGGAGGCTATCTCCGTTCCATCCACCGTAGTAATGACGTCCTTTACAGCCTTGGGACAAAGAGTTAGATTCATCCTCAAAACCATTGCATGATCCACATAATTGCCGATGGCACCGCTGTCGACGTAAGCTTCAATTGCATGTAATCGATCCGGATTATCAGGGCTAATGAGGACCATAGGTATCACGAAATGCGAGGTCACGGAACTGGTTTTCACGCTCGGCAAGAGGACCTCTATTCTTGTCGGGCAAGGTCGTTTCCCTGCTCAGAGTTTGTAACTTTGGTAACTGCAGCTCCTACTGCCTTCTTGGCAGGTTTCACCGGACAGTCTCGAAGAAAGTGCCCTGAGTTTCCGCAATAGAGGCATAATTGCAACTGTTTTCTTCTTTCCCGCTCCTTTTGTGTTAGAGGACCTTTCAGGCCCCCTATTTGCATGGGTTCCCCAGAGTCTACTCCTTTTGGAAGGAGTTGGCGGTTTGGAAAATACTCGAGCATCAAACTTGGAACGATCAGCCTTCCTGTTCTGCAGTCTGTGATCTATTTGAACAACTAAATCTATATAGTCCGAACAATCTTGTGGGGGATTCACTACTTGGGCTAACACATCTTTGAGCTCTCCACGTAGACCTCTATAAAACAGCGTAATCCTTTTGTCCTCAGGCCATTGAGTTTCCACTATCAGTCTGTTGAAAGATGCAATATAAGCCAAAAGGTCTTGATTACCTTGTCGCAACGAAAGAAGCTCATTGTCCAAAGCCTGCCCCTGTGAATGTCTTGCGAAAAGTTTTTCCATACTGAGCTGAAAAGCTTGAAAATCATGGAGGACCGGATCATCTTGATTTACTAGAGGGATCGACCAGTCTGCCGCATTACCACTAAGGTACGAAAGCACGAAAGCTACTTTAGCCTGATCAGTTGGAAATGCTGCTGGCCGGCATAAGAAATGCAACCGACACTGATTGATAAATACTGCAAACCTCTTTGGGTCACCAGAAAATCGTTCGGGCGGAGCCAGAGGTACATTCCCAGGTAGGTTGATCTGCACTGGACTCATAGAGGATGTAGAAGGAAGATTTCCCCCAGATGCGGGTAACGGGGTCTGTCCGGCTTGTGACTGTAGCAATTGCCTAGCGAGATCATCTGTTCGCTCCTTGGAAATAATCAGTTCCCTTTTTAGAGCGTTGGTTTCCTGACGGGCTGCATGCACTTCTGCCCTTAGTTCCCCAAGCAACTGGGCTAGCTGGTCGGTATCCGAGGTTTCCATTGCGCCTGGACGGGAGTTTTGTGGTAGGCTTTGTGTTCTGTAACACTCACCTGATTCCCGTAGAGGCGCCGGTCTTGACTGGGCGTATACCGTATCTTCTAAGGTGATGTGTAACACACGGCTGGCTCTTTGGGCTGGACCCCTGTGCACTGTATGTCTGACTTGAAGGGTAAGGTGTCTGCAGATAGAAAATATGGGATTAATGAACTGGGTTATTGAATGTCTCTCTCTTCTTCCCTTTCTCTTCTCCTGTAGGACCCCAAAGGTTAACGCGCTCACCTTAAGTAAGTGAACGCCGTGCTCTCCATCTGCTGTCCGTCGTTTTCTTCACGCACGGTAAGTTTCGAGTAATTCAAATGTCTTTAAAAGTCTTTAGTAATGTTGTATCTTGTTTTGCAGGGTTTCGGCGATGGCGAAGATGGAGCCCGTGTGATGAATAGAAGCGCTTTGAAGCACGTAAGTAAGCGCTTGCTGCCTGCTTCACGGCGCGCTCTAACTGTCTTTTTCCTTTGCAGGTATAAGTTCGGAGTGGCTGCAGGGTGCCGGAATACCCACTGGGTTAGATGCGAAAGGAGTAATGGCTCGTGAGTATTTAAGTTCCCCAAAGTCTTTAAACGCACCTTGTTTTATCTTTCAGATGCGGGATGCAGCGCCGAAGACCTCCGGAGCGTGCGCAGAATTGGTAAGCTTTTGTCTTCAGATGCCGGAATGCAGTGCGAGGCGTTGATGACAGCCGATGGATCAGGTCAAAGGAGCGCTGTCACTGAAGACCGTAATGCTAACCTGTTCTTTCTTGTCTTTATAGGTGTTGCTGAAGACTGGATTCAGGATGGTAAGCCTTTTTCCTTAGGCCCAGGATCAGATGCAGAAGACACGATGAGCGTTCTGCTGCAGAGGATGCAGAATAACACAAAGCAAGATTCATCCATCGGGTGTGGTTTAAATAGCCTCCTGTAGTGCTTAGGTGTCTCCTTCCACAGCCACGCCTAGGAAAGAAAAGAGTCCCTGCTTTCCAGAAGAGTTCCAGGGTTCTGAACCTAGGGAGTGGCTCCTGCCCCACCCAACAGGAAAAGTAGTCCCGAACAGAAGAGGATCAGAGGCTCAACTGGCAGGTAAGTAAGCAGCATGGTCTGCCGCAGGTAAGTCCACCCAAGCATTATGAGCCCGGCGCTTCCAGCGCTGGGACTGGGCACATTTATGAGCCTGGTGCCACCGGCGCCTGGACAGAGTCCAAAAGTTCCCAATTGGGACCGGCTGGCGCTCGGAACCTGGGTTATGGGTCTGCTTCCAAGGGAGTTGGGCAAGTCCTGACCTCTTGGAAGCAGAGATCATGACACATTAATAGCCATAACAACCTTAACAAACTTATCCAATACTCTGCAACAGAACATAACGATCACCATCAGGATGTCTCTACCTCATAAGTCCTGGATCACGCTCTCCACGACTTCTGTACCACCTCAGGCAGAGTCTATCAAACCCACGACATTCCTGCCACCGTGCCTGCCAGACCATACTAGTCGTACACAAAAATCATCCCATCCACCTGTCCATCACCACTACCCACTTACCCCTTCTCAATGGACCTTGTTTTACAAGTCTCAGAAATCTCAGGCTTGGCTCAAGACTCAACATTGCCTCCCAACTACCAACCAATCTCTGACAACCCACAACTTCATGCTAAACTAAAAAAGAGATTCATAGTAAATTCCAAAGTCAACTCGCTCTCCAACAACACTGGCCATCTCTCCATCCCCCCTCTGCCTAACCAACCCAACCTACCTCACATCAAAGGGGCACTTGTTAATGCTAGGTCCATAACTACCCATGCACTAGACATCACAGATCTTATTGTCGCCAACCAATTAGATGTCCTTGCCGTAACGGAAACCCGACTGCACCCCGCATCAGGCCCCTCCCTGTCACTAGCATTTCCTGACAACTATAGTATAATTAGGTCAGACAGAGAAACTTCCCAAGGTGAAGAGCTAGTCTTCATAGCCAGAACTACGTTGGGACTCCGAGTATGCCCTCAATTCTCCTTCCCCCTCCGGAGAACTCCTTACAGTCAAACTGCCACTTTCACCCTCGCGTACCATCACCTTACACCTCATTTACTGCCCCCCCCGGTCCTATCCCGTCCGTTAAGGAAGATACTACATCCCTACTTTCCTCCATCACCAAGGCTAACTCACAGATTTCAACCTAGGTCTCAATGACATCAACGACAACAACGCCCTAACCTTGGCTAACCCCCTCTCAGAACTGGGTTTCACACGAACCATTATCCTCCCTACCCACAACAAAGGAAGAACGTTAGACTGGCTTGCTGACATGAACTGTGATAACAAAATCATTGCAAATGAGCAATGTGCGTGGGCTGACCATCATGTAATCTCTTTCACCCTCCCTGTCAAGTCTCAAGTTATAACAAAGTCTATAGCCCCACCCCTATGACTAGAAACAAGCGCAACATAACCGTAGATAGCCTACTTTCTCTACTCCATCACATTCCAAACTTCACACCCACTAGCTCAGATCCCACTATGCTGGTTGATCTCTATAATAATACCATCAAAACAGCCAGAGACAAAATTGCTCCTCTAAAAATGCGTAAAGCCAAACCCCAAACACATCTGAACTCTTGGTTTCCTCCCCCCATCTCAAAGCCCTATGTTTGGAGAAATGAAGGTCAGAAACCCTTTGGAAGACAAACCCGTATGAGGCTAATAAGGAAAAATTGTCTCATCTCCAAAAAATCCAAGAAGGAGATACTCCTAACCAAAAACGACACCTACAATGACCGGTTCAATAAAGCAAGCTCTAACACTCAAACTGTTTTCGATCTTAAAAGAACGAGTCTCCTACTCCCCAATCAGAAACCTGTATCAAGGACAAAACTTGGTGTAGCAATATTTAATCCGCTCTAGCCAACAAAATATCACTCCTACAAAATAAAATTGAAATAAAAAAAAAACATAGCCAAGGACTTACCTGTACCTATCTGTCACTCAACTTCGGAGAAAGCTTGTAACCGCTTCAGCTTTGCCACTCTCCGTCAAGGAAGTAACAGAAATAATATCTTCTCTTAAGCCTTCAAGATATCCGGGCGATCCCTGTCCAGCACTCATTATCAAAGAAGCCGTCGTCCTTCTTAAAATTTTAGACAGAGCTGCCTACCTCCAGATACAGTCTTACCGAGAAACGAATAATCTCCTTGGGCTGCGACAATCTGGCTTCAGACCAAAACATGCAACAGAATCTGCCTTAATTGATCTAAAAAATAAAATGGACAATTTAAAAGATAATGGGAAACTAGCTCTCCTCCCCCTTCTAGATCTCTCGGCCACCTTCGATCTAGTGCATCACAAGGTTTCCAAGGAAGCCACAGCCTGGATTCAGTCCTTCGTGGATAAATGTACTATTAGAGACTTTTCACCTGATGGAGCAGCCGTTCCCATACCTACCACATGCAGAGTTCCACAAGGGTATTGTGTCTCGCCCACCCTATATAATATATTCACTGAGCCCCTCTTCGATGCTCTTGATAGTCTGGGTGTCGTCTACACTAACTATGCAGATGATAGTCAGATTCTCATACCTAACACTGGCGACTACGAAACAGATTCTACCCTCAATAAAATATATCAGATTATCCAGGCTTGGATGGCCACCCATGGCCTCTGTCTAAATGACGAGAAGACGGAACTTCTCCTAGTCAGTTCTTCAGTAAGACTAAACAACCTAAGTAATAATTTCAAATACTTCAATATCGACGGTAATAATATAATATAAAGGTTTCCAGTAAGGTGAAAACCCTGGGCTTTTACCTCGATTCCGCACTTAACCTAAAGAGACGGATCAATGCTACGTCCTCCGCTACCTTATACACTTGTAAGCTTATTAACACTTGCAAGCCCTTCCTATCCACAGCCAGCTGTACCACACTGGCCAGAGCTCTAATTTTATTAAAACTAGTTTGCTGCAATGCCGGTCATGATGCCTACCCCCAAGGAGCCAGACCGGGCCAAGCAACCCCAGAGGCAGACATCATGTTCCCGATGGAAGTCCCAGCGGCCCCAGGTAGGATGACTTTGTGTGAAGAAGTGCTTTGTGTGAACTTACCTGATGCAGACCGTGCTGCAACATCCAGACCACCTAGAGGCCTGAATGGGACTATTTTACCTATGGGACTACTTTACCACACGGGTGTGGCCGGAGGAAGAATACATACCTTAGAGGAAGAATACATACCTGGAACTACTTTGAAGGCTATTTAAGCCACGCCCAAGCAGCAACTCACGCTTCGCGTTGTTCTGCACCTAGCAGCTGGACGCTCACCGTGTCTGCTCCTGCATCAGGACTCCAGCCACGCCCGACAGCATCCTGGAACACCTGTAAAGGGAGAAGAGAAGAGAACAGGAGAAAGAAGAGACATTACCTGCTTAATCCGCATTCCGGAGTCATCTCGCCGACGATCCTAAAAAGCACATCGCATTGCTCGCTGCAGCACCGCATTCCACTCACCTTTACTAGGCACCTTCTTGCCCATCAGCGACCATCTGGATCATCCGCCGCATTTCAGCGCCTAAAGGAGAAAAAGACAAGAACAAAGGTGAGCGAGGGAAGAGAATAAGAAAGGCTTAATTTCCACCATAAGACTTACCTGTTGGGTCATCCATCTTCCGAGTCCTGCGCATCACCCTAGAAGAGGCCACAGCAATCCAAACCAGGCCAGCGCCTCCGTGGGAGTCAGGTGAGCGTTAAAATGCCCTATATTTAGGCTTCAGTAAATACAACTTTACCAAACTCCCAACCTTACAGAATAATGCCTTGAGATCTGTTTTCAACATTCCTAGAATGCAGTATATCTCAGCTCTCAGCTGCAGTACCAACTGGTTAGCAGTCAAAGACATAATTAAGTTCAAATCTCAAACTCTCACGCATAAATGTCTAGCCAATTCCGTCCCTAAATATCTAGCTGATAAATTTACCAGCAAAACATCTGAACGCCCCTTGAGAACTGTACACACACATTGCCTGTCTGTACCTAGATGCAAACCCCAGAAAGCAGGTGGCAATAACTTTCCAGTGATGGCTGCTAAACTCTGGAACTCATTACCCAATAACATCAGAGCAGAATCCTCTTACCACAGTTTCAGGAATAACACGAAATCTCGGCTCCTCTCCCTTGTTGTATAATATGCTCTCAGTCAAGTACCATGTATATATCTATATGTAACGCCTGTTATTATGTGCAATATGTTGTAAATATCGTTCATTGCTTTTTTACTGTATGTAACATTGTAATGCGCCCAGATACCTTTGGGTTTGGTGCGCTATAGAAATAAAAAAACAAACAAACAAACTTGTCGGTGTCCCACTCCCCGAGGACCCCCCCCATCCAGGTGATCCTCCCTCACTGGTCCACCCCCAGGAACTGAATCCAATAGTGATGGCTGTGTCCTGGCCACCTGGATGACAGATCCTCGTGGTTAAGGCAGAGAGTCACTGTCAGGTTTCTCACATAGCCTTCCCCTATGTGAGGTGGATATGCATGTTCTTTGGGCAGGTCTTCTATGGTTAGGAGCAGGCAGAGAACAGGTATGAGAGATGTCCATACACTCTTGCATATTCCGGTCATTGGGTTTCATAGGTAGAGGAATAGTGGTTGTATCACTCGTCTTGCAATAACCCATGAACTGGGTGTCAGTGACTATTTTGGAATCTGCAAGTTCTAGACTTTCCCTTCCCTTGCCAAGATCTTTGGGTAGAAAATCTCTAAATGTAGGTGGAGGCTCTTGTAAGAGTGTAGAGAAGATGGGATAATCTCATCCCCGGATAACTTCCTCAGGGAGCCCTGGAACGAGGGCTGATGGTATTTCACGGGATTCACCCCTGATTTCAATGCTCACTGGAATCTTGTGGTATACCTCGTTATCTCCATGTACACAAATCACTCGGACCAAGGCTGCGTGATATAGGTCATTTGTTGTAACTAAATCAGCCTGTATAGCGTTCTGTTTACTAGAGTCAATTTGGGCCCGTACCGGTTTGCCATTTACCAAAGCCTTTTCATATATAAACTCGGCAGGTGTTTGACATAAAAAGATACTGAAGGTTTTTAATTCTTTCTCTGCTTCTTCCGACTCTTCTCCCTTCAAACGTCCTATCTCCATAGGCTCCTTCTTTATGTCTTTGGGGCAGTGGTGGCTAGCTAGATGTCCAATTTCTCTACAAGAAAAACAGACCAGACAGGATGGTTTACTTCCTTTTACTTCTTCTCTTCTACTTTCCTCTTTGGCTCTGCATCCCTTTCTTGTTTCTGTATGATCCCCCTGAATTGTCTATTCCCTGGTGTTGAGGGCGATGGAAGGGTCTATGAGCTCTTCGATCCTCCCACGGATCGGCTAGGTTAAAATGTTTAGCGGCATCCGAGTGGTTTTGTGCTGTCTCAATGGCCATGGCTAGGGTAGGCCAATTTAATTGAAGGGCTGCTTTTTGCAAAAAAAGGGATAAGGAGTTGTTAAATTATTCTAGGGTGATCATCTCCTTCAGTACATCTAGAGTCTTATTACTAGTCCATAGGTCCACAGTGTTTTTAATTTGTTCGCCCATCTCTGAAGGGGTTTCTCCCGGGTTTAACCTGATGGCTTGTAATTTCTGCCGATAAAAATTGCAGGTTTGCCCTACTCTTTTCAATAAGCCTTCCTTGATGCATAGGAAGGAAGCTCCTTGTGCATGGTTGAGTAATTGGTAGGACGTTTGGAGTTCCCCTTTTAGTAGAGGTCCCAGATAACATAGTTTAAGGTTCTTCTCCCAACCCAATGGGTCAGCTAAGCGCTCGAAGTTTAGAAAAATGTTTCCCAAATCTTCTCCTTCAAGATTGGGTTGAAGTACGCTCTGGGGTAGGGAAGGACTTGCCTGTAACTCAATTAGTTTGGTCAAACTCTCTTGGAGTCTATTTTCGGCCTGTATCTGGTGGGCCGCTAGTTGGGCAATGATATTGGTCAGATCAGCCATTTCTTCGGGAGGTGTAACAGTTTTCCCTGAGGTGTCTGAATCACAGAAAAAAACAGCTCTCTATCCCTTCAGAGAAGGTTTAAAAATCTTCGTAGTCCTCCAATTCTGATTCGGTCGAAGGAGTGGACCGGGATAAGTTAGTTTGTAACCCAGAGGGTCCCGCCACTGATGTAAACTGACTACCCTGAAAAAGTAAGGGTTCAGAGGGAGGGGGATTCAAAGCACTGTGTCTAATGAAAGAGAAACCCAGTCACACTCTGAGAATTATCCGGCCCCAAGGTTGTAGGTTATAATGAGAGTGAGGAAGGGTATCTAATAAGACTTGAGTCTTGAAGAATAGATCCTGTTGGCCAGATGTAATATTTAACTGAGAGGATAACACCTCTTTTCATGTGGACACACAGTCCGATTCTAGGAGATTGAATATCCTATTTTCCCCTTCTGGTGGCACCACAATTATTAGCATGGGTTTTCAGTTTTTGTCAGTTGCATCGTATCCCATTCTGACACCATATGTGAGGAACTCATGGTGATAACAAGTAAGACAGATACAAGTGATCACAGTTCAAGGGTGTTTATTGAACAATGAAATATGTATGCAGGTTGAAAAAACACCTAATGAAAACCTAGCTCTAAAATGGAAGTAAATGTTAAACATCAAATGAAAAATAAGGCAGTCCTAGTGGCGTGTCAAAATAAAAAGAGCCTATACTTAGAAACCTATTGCCTAGCCTCACAACTAATAAAACAAGAGGTGTGGGATATTTCTTAGGAAAAGAAAAAGTGTTCTTAAATAATATGTCAGGATGCGGTTGCCAGGGTTTTCCTTCCCCACGTTTTGAGAACGGGGTAAGGTGGAGTTGGTGGAGCACAGTACAGTCCCGGGCTTCTCTAGCATGAGACGACGGTTCCAATGCCAGTTTTCAGGACCGTTGACGGCCAAGTCTCGTTTCCTTAGAAAGTTGCTTGCCTTCGGGACCTAATGTGTTCAGATAACCAAAAACAGAAGTTCCTTTAACAAATCAGAGTTTGTTTCCAAAGTTCATCATGGGTGATGGGTTCCCCCCCTGGCTCCCCCTCTTCTGGGCTGACCTTTTTCGGATCGTATTTCACTCACAATTTTCGATATGGTGACTGCTTCACCCTCGGGGGGCCCCCCTCTTCTAGGCTGACCCCTTCTTAATAGTATTTCTTATCCTCTCTTATTCCTTTCTCATTAATTTTGGGAGATAGCTGAACTCCTTGGATCTCGCTCATTCGGGCTCGGACCCTCCTTAGTTTCTTAATGTCTTTGTCAAACAGTTCAGTGGACCTCCCTTTTCTGGGTTCACTTTAACACTAATTTTCTCAGGACCTTTAGACTTCGTCCCTCTCCTCCGGCATCCCTCCTTTGGGTTCACTATGATCTTTTCAAAGCTTTATTTGCAGTATCATGTCCCTTTCCTTCATTCAACACTTGGGGACTCACTTTCCTTGCTTTTAGACAACTTACAGATCAAAGTCTTTCGATTGTACAGGGCTTTTGCTTGATCCTCACGTATGACCATTTTATGTTCCTTTGGCGGCCTTCCTATGGCTTTCTGGTTTCTTTAGTTCTATTGTAGCGGGGAGTATCCAGCACTTCTTGAGTTAGCACCCATGTGGTCTGATTTCCCTCTTCTGCTGGTCTCCCCTTAACACCTCTTTCACAGTTCAGTGTTTTTAGGTTCAACTTGCCTCTTTGCGATTCTCACGCATCACAACCCGAGTCTTATTGGTCCTTCCGTCGACTAACTGGTTGTGTTTAACCGCAGGGATTTCCGCTTCTCTGTGGAGTCTAGGTCGGTACCACGGGCACAGGAGCCTCCTCTCTTCCGCCTTATCAGCACAGGCTGGCCCTGCATACTGTTGACATCTGTAGCATGACACTGGGGCTATTGTCTGCGGTTTTTTATTCCCCTCAACAAAGATTCCATGGGTCAGGGAAGAAAAGGGCAAGGTCACTTCTTTTCCTCGCCACTCTCTTGTTTCCTGCCACCTTTCTCCTTTGTTTGAACTGCTGCGTGTTAGCCATCTCGTTTTTCTGTCTGCTGTACTCCCCTTTCTCGCCTTGCTCGTCCTGTGCTCTCTGGCTCCACCTTTTATCCCTGTGGTTAAGGGGAAAGGGTTGTCAGGTGTGTGTGATTCTGATCAATTGCCTGTCTTTGCCTGACCCTGGTATTGGAACATGTCAGGTAAACGGTTCTACTGTTAGTCCGTCGTCCGTTGTGTTGTGCAAAAGTATCCGTTTTGGAAAAGGGGGGCTGCAGCGGTTTGGAATGTCCCACGTGAGAGGATGGGGAAAAGGTGTCAAAGGAAGGGGGATACCGCGTCTCACCCGTCGGTGCCCCACTCCCACTCCCTGAGGACCCCCCATCCAGGTGATCCTCCCTCACTGGTCCACCCCCAGGAACTGGATCCAAGAGCGATGGCCGTGTCCTAGCCACCTTCAGGTATCTCACCCCACCACCCCCACTTTCTTTCTTGCTTCTTGCACGAAGAGCACATCTAGAGAAGCATTCCAGAATTCATGGGCATCCAAGGACCTTTTAGTAGGGGAATTGAGGGCGTTCACATTAAGTGTCCCCACTGTTTGCCTCTATCACCTCAACCACAGGACCGGGTGGCATCCCATTTATGTAACTCTGACCAACTCCCCTCGTCCACCCCATGTTGCACAGCCCTGGATATCTCCACATCTCATCGACCCGTACCACGTTACCTTGCAATCCCCCTTCAACTTCTAAACAATGAAATGTGGACCTAAACACAAATAAACAAGTACAAGTATTGAGATGCCCCCTCCTCCAAAGAGGGCCACCTGGAACTGGAGATCTACTTCCCTCTACTAGATCGCCCACGCGTACCACTGTGTCCCACTTTAGCGTATCAATGCCGGGGTCTTCGGGTTTCCGGTTGTCCTCCCTCGCCACAAAATTATGATGTGTCCTTCACCTGCGAAGGCCAGCTAAGTTGATGAACTTGCGTCTGCTTTTTCCTCTGTGTCGTCCGTGGGGAGCCGGCCGGATGTTCCCACTTCTCTCACTTGTCGTTGGTGGACGCAGCACACACTGCCTGTGTCGCTTCGGCGTCTGACGTCATGTGTCGCAGGGCCTGTTCGGTCTCCACATCTGTTGTTATTCCATAGTCTACCGGCTCAATCTCAAACTGTAGTGCAAATGGGTATGCCCATCAGTATCGAATTCCCTGCTCAGATAGCCATTTCGTGAGTGGGCTGCAGTCTCTCCATCGGGTTAACATCTGGCCCGACAGGTCCTGAAAGGTATTTATCTTCGAGCCTTCAGACTCCCAGTCCAGCTGTTGTTTGGCTCTCGTCAGCACGTCCGCTTTCTTTGTATCAGAGGAATTTACCAATTATTGATCATAAGCCGTTTCCATATGGCTTTCCTCCTCTGTGTGCGGTCTCCAACTGCGACGATTTCCCCTCTTAGCTTTAAACATAAGGACAAAGATGGCTTGCACTTTTTGCTCCACTTGCATGGGCGTCTTATTGTCCCTCTCTTTCGGCCTGATGATCCTTATGGTGTTTCTCCTTTCGCGGTTCTCGCGATCGTCCAGCTTCAATAGTACCTCCTCTTCACCTAGCTCCAGTTCCATCATCTGGGCGTCTAGATGCATTCCGATCATGTCAGCATTCAACTGGTTACTTTCCAAGCCCTCCATTTTGGCTTCATTTGTGTCCACCCTGCCCATAAGGTCTGCAAGAGAGGTCTGGATGTCACCCCGGGAGGCCTTAATTTCATTCAGGATCCCCCCAAAATCATCTGTAGTGGCAAACTGTGACAGGTCCATTGCTGCCGGGTGATTCGCCATTGTGGCCGCTCACGTCGCGCCACAGTTCGGTCGCCATGGGCCTCTCACCACCATTGCTTGTCCCTCAGGATATGCAGGGCTTTTCTTAGCAGGTGAACCGGTCTGGCCTCCGCGGCAGCAGGCCCTTTCTTATTGATCTCCTGTCTGTGCTTCTGTCTTTTTCTGTCCTGGGTTGTGTACGGGCTTGTTCCCCTAAGGGGGCCAGGAGTCGGGTCTCCATGTTCTTAGCACTCCACTCCAGGTGGCCTGGTTACCCAGCAGACTCCTCGCCTTCCGCTGTGAACCTGCTGGCTTGTCCTCTATGATTTGTAATAGGCTGGCAGTGCTCTCTGTCGGCCGCCGTTCCCGCCCACCGTCTGCAGTGGCACGTCAGGCGACACCACACATCTACTGAGGCACCGTCACCACTAGGGCTCACGTGGGTGGTGCACATCTTCCGAAACGCAGCATTGCGCTGCTTCCTCGCCACCCGGGCACCTCTCTCTGCGCCTCTTTAAATGGCATGTTGACTAGTTTTTAAGGTCACCTTTGCATTTTGGGGCTAATGTGAGCATGGCTAGACCAGACTAGCTTGTTTAATTTAGCTTTCATGGCAGAGAAAGCAAATGGCAGGTAACTGCTAGGGATTGTGCCTTATACATACTTACGAATGTGGCAATCGTCTGTGTGTGTTGCTAATGCCCTCTTCAATGAACCCAGATGGAAGCTAGGCAAAAGCAAATCCGCACATTTTAGTGGGAATATGGAACACAACGGAAGATGGTGAACCCTGGCATATATGGTTCTGTTGCCCTTCTTGATTCCAGATGGAATCCTGTGATATTCTTGCCTACAAGATCTGGCCTGCTTTACAATATCTCCTGACATAGCCATCATTACCACTGCAACAGCCACTGCTATGTTCACTTGTCTCCTCTGGGGTATGCCGTATTCCATGGCTAGAACGGTCGTTTGGGAATACATTGGAAGTGCCCTTTCTGATTCCCAGCTGCTACAGTATTCCCTCAGGTAACAGCCTGAGAACAGACAGTGCCAGCTTTTAGAACTAGGGCAATTTCACTGCACCAGATCCCCACTCCAACTAGGATGCTGCAAAGTGGCCAAAAAATGTAAAGCAGAAAGTAAAAGCGGCCTCTGCGATTTACAGCTGTGCTCACACTGCATGCACTTCACCAATGACATCCCAAAATGGCACACTGCGCATATATTGGCCTTTCTGAAACTGTTCAGACTAGGGCTGATGCAGAAAGGCAGGAGTTCTCCTGAATGGTCACTGGCGCAAAGCTTGAGATGAATTCTTGGGACTGTAGAAAAGCAGATGTGCATTTGTGTCACGCTTAGCAGGTAGAGTTTGAACTCAGGCATCCGAGTATGATAGGACAGATAGTTCTCTGGCCGCCTGTTACCGCTCTTTTCTCCCACAGTGTCTGCCTAAGGGCCCACCACACCATATTCACTGCCTTCTTGGGAATTAATTTAGTGGTGTGCCCCAAAGAGATACCCAGTTCTTTAAGTTCAGGGCTGCACCTTGTACCATGTTATCCTATGTTAATATTACATTGACTGCTGTAAGGGTTCCATTGGTGGATGGCATTCCTAGATCAATTTCAGGGATGACAGATCTGTTGTACTCCTGGATAAATCTGTGAGCTATTGGTTTGTAAAATAGTGTTCGAGCTTCACCCAGGACTTTGCTCAAATAGCTGAGGTCTGTAGCTATTTTGACCCTTCAGCTTTGTACTGAACCACTCATCTGTGGTATTTGTACTGCATGGTGGCATCATCGCTCACCTCTGCCACCAGAGATTTGCTTTTACCAGGCCTTTTCCCCAAATTTGTAGAGCGTCTCTTTAGTCTCAAGCTGCTCCTTTTGCAAAAAAGACTCCACTTGTAGCTTTCCCCACTATCACAAGAACTCTTCAATCTGTGAAACTTAAATTCCACAGCCTCAAACCTTAACTGGAGCTGAGAATCGGAGGGCTGCAGTCTGAAACGCCCAAAGACCCAGTTTATTAGATAGTTCCCTTAAAGGGATCCAAGGAGCTCTGATTACAAAGTACTAAATCGTTTTCCTGCTCTACTGAAGGAGGCCATTGGTCCCTTGGTCCTTCCTCTGTTTCTCGAAGGGTGCAGCAGCTGCCAAGATTAGAAAAGGGACCTCAGATCTTCCAGCTAGAAATGTGCCTAACGTCATGAAGGGCTAGCCAGAGGTAGCATAAATGCCATAAGAAAGCAGTGCCCCTTGCATATATTGATTCTGCCTGGTTTACCCCTGTCATATTCTGGACCCGTGTATGTCATATCAAGCCAGCACATTAGTTAAAATATGGTTGAAGACTAAAATAGTCTTTTGTCTGCTTTTGTATCTATTATATTAATAGTAAGCGTGTTTGAGATGTTTTTATATTTTCAGCCTCACTTCGGGTGTGTCACCAAAGATCATGTGACATCACTTTCAATTATTTCATAGGCCACTTTAGCCACCCATGGCATTTTGGATTTCTCTGTATATGCCTCATGAAAGGGAAAACGCAGGGCCTGGCGAATGATACAAAGTTCATTGTTACCCCAGGGGCGCAGGGACCCATGAAACTCCATGCCAGTCAAGTTGTTACACATATACAAGGCAATCCAGTGATTTGACTCGCAGCTTGCCTCTTGTTTGTGACTCCATACACGGAGAAGAGCTCGAGAATGCAAGCCCCAGCATGCGGGTACCAACTGCTGTAAAATAGAATCCTTATAGCAGTAAGCAAAACCAAGCAGAGCAAGCACTCCTGCTCAGCACAAGAATGCAGACCACAGGAAAGACAACTCACAAGTGGGTAAACTGGCATACCAGAGTAGCAGCCTGCCATGACACAGCAGCCTGATTCCAATATGGCGGACTGTGTTTTAGTAACATTGTGCTGATTCCAGTCGTAGAATGACAAATCCCTCATGGTATTACGTGATTCCAGAGCCCATGAATACAAGGAGGAGGTGGAATCATTAGAGAGGCTCCAATCATAAAGCAATGTCACAATTTGTATGCATAAGCCTCGGTTGAAAACTTTACAAACTGAGGCAATCTATTTAAGGCTTAACTTGTGTGAATTCTTTGCTATCAGTATTGACACTTTGCAATTCACTGGCTTATGTACCTGATTTCTGCTTGGAAAAGCAGAGGTCATAGGTCACAACAAAAGCATACTGATGCCTAGGAAAACTAAATAAGCCATATGCTATTTCGCCATTTCTCTGCGGCTCTGTTGACAAAACATTCAGCGTCTTTATCTGTAATTCATTGTTAAGCGTGAGGGGACAGTAATGCGAGGCGGATAACTGTTTGATGATTTATCAACATATGCCATTTTATTCTTGAAGAAAATATACGTAAATGCCTCACTGTCCCTACTGTGCTGATGATATCCCTGCCTAACCAAAGCTAAGGGGAAATACTCTAATACAAAGTAACTGGCCCTTACACTAAGCAAAAAAAAAATATATGGCAACACAACATAACATGAACAACATTCACAGTCTCTGAACAACCTTCTAATATCCTGCGTGATTTCCCTTGGCCAGAATTCATGGTCAGTTCCATTGGTGTTCAACCAAAGAAATAAGTCTCAAATCAGTTATTGATATTTCAAAGTCAATGTAAAGGTTTGTTAACCAAAGATTCACTGATAGCAAATCTCTTCATCTTGGTGAAGTATCCACTTTCCACTTCCTCCAAATGGCACCAATGGTAATCTCTGCCATGATGCTTTGTCACCTCTTCAAAAAGACTTGCTGCAATTCAAAAGAAATGCAATATCCACAACTGTCAGTGATACACAGTTCTTGGTTAACAGTTTTAAAATTCTCTTGGTTACAGTTTTAGGCTTCACAATGGTATATACTCCCGCGTCACGTCCCCTTTCCTCCATGCTGCAAGGCGTCCCTCACTAGGAACGTCAATAGAACCTTTTTCATCAGAAAAAATGTCTTTACCCCCTTAAATCCAGTTGTGCGCGGCAGTGCATCCCTATGAGCATGCGCTCCCTTGACTCCTCCCTCTGGCGCCACACCTCAGTCCGCTTTTCTGTGTCGATTGGAGCAGACCTGCTTAACCTTCACTGTTGTTGAGGCCCTTTTTTTCCTCATAATTCGACACGTTTCTTACTTCTTCCCCAGGGATTTTGGTCCCACAATTTTATTTTTCTTATCTAATTCCTAGGAACTTTTCATTTCCACCGGCCCTCTGTGCCTCGCCCCTCCCTAGCTCATGTCGGCCCCGGAGGGCTTTAGCAGGTGCCCTTTCTGCGAAGGATCCCTTCCGACGTCGCACCCGCAGGCACTCTGCCTCGGTGAGGACCACGGCTGCAACCGCTGTTCGGTGTGCAACGCTCTTACTCCCCGGCCACTTAAGAACCGGCTCGTGAGGTGGAGGGTGGCTGTTCTCCGGGTCTCCTCCAGATCATATGAAGGAGTACATGCATAGGAAGACGAAGGCCAAGGTAAGTGTTCTGTTCTCCAAGGCACCCCACAAAGGTGATTTCATCCCGGGAAGCAGCTAAGCGGGAGTGGCCACTCCTGTCCTATCACCAGCCAGGACCTCGAGGCTCATCGAGCACCGGCCTAACAGCCGAGGGGTCCACGGATCCTCCTGGTCCCACTACTCTAATACCGGGAAATCTCCCGAGCGGCTCTGCCCTGGTAACGGGCCTTTGTCCGATGGGGCACCTGCACGCAGTAGCACTACTGGCTCCATGTCTAAGGGCAATCAGCCTACCAGGCTCACACCTGTGGTGTACAGGAGGCCCAAACCTGCGTGGATAAGCAAACAGTTAGAGGCCAGATCGAATACTGTGACAGACACGCAACCCTGATGTGTGTTGGGTCAGGACAAGCTGGCGGCGCAGCCTGACAAAATGGCGACACGTGTGGACACGCACACGCGCCCCACCAACGAACATCAGAGGCTGGACTTCAGTCCAAGGGTGAAATGGTCCCACATGGTCACACCACAGCTAACGGGGTGTACATCATACCCGGCCTAAGGGCTGGGGCGCTACACTGAGGCAAATTACTTGCTGGGCAGACAAGGCGCAGGAAGACTGCAGCCCTGCATTCCAGTCACACCGTCGGTGCCTGCGCATGAGCATGAGCACACATTCCCAGCGTGCGAGGAACGATTCTTTGACAAATTCCTCATGTTGAAGAAGTCTCCTCAAATGGGTGGTGTTCTGAAGGGAGTTATTAAAGAGATGCTTCCACCCATGCCAACACAGCTGCATCCGCCTTTAGTTGCGGTGGTGTCACCGCCTGCATGGACACCATCACCTGTGCAGCCTAGCACCGCAGCTCTGTCCCCGCCACCCGAGTCCCCCAGGCCACGTTGGCACCAGCTACACTGCCCGTGGATCCTGCAGAACCCCAGCGTGCCAAAGATCAGGGAGACAGGGACAAAGAGGAAGATCTGGACACCTCATCTTCAGCAAGAGCCTTCCACGATAGGCTGGCCGGATAAGCAGAGTACATTGGCATCCCTCAGCCTCGGAAGGAACATCCTGAGGCAGGGGGGTCGTGGCGCAGCTCCTAACCGTCCGATCAGCCACAAGATTGGGCATTCCGCTCCAAAAGGATGTGGAAGCCCTGGCAAACAAAGGCTGGTCCAAGGCACATTCCACGCATCCCACCAACAAAAGGCTGGACGAGAAATATAGGCAGGCGGAAGGGGATACTCTCCTCTTATGTATTCACCCTCACTCTCATTCATCGGTGATAGCAGCGGCTTCCATGTACACCAATCTCCAAACATCCACATCGTCCTCCTCTGCATCGCCTTATTGGGCAAGGAAGAGAAGGTGCTGGAGGCCCATGGGAAGGAGGTCTACTCCAATGCCAGCATACACCTGTGGCAAGCCAACGCAGGCGCTATGCTGGCCGCTTCAAATCAGAGGCTATGGAGGGAGATTGCAGGGTTCTTCCTGGACCTTCCAGTTCATAAGCAAGCATCCTTTAATGCTGGTTTGGCTGAAGCCAAGATAGTGGCGCAGAACCTAATGGAGTAGTCTGTGGGTCATATCAACACAGCCGGCAGGGCCATATGCGTGGCCATGAATATGAGACGGTCGGCATGACTAAAAGCCACCAAGTTTAACTCTGGCGTCCAAGACCGCATCCTGGATCTCTCGTTTTGAAGGCTGCGATCTGTTCCATTCATCCATGGATGAGGAACTAGACAAGAAACAGTTCCCAGACCGATAAGTCTTTGGCTACACTAGCAAAGCCTACATCCAGGATATTCGGTCAGGGGCAAGCCTGTTCAGGCGGGGGAAGGACATTCGGCAGATTCAGGGGTTTGCAGGACCGGAAGGCTAGGCAGCCTGACAGGTCCCCCTGCCTCCACAGGCGCAAGCAACAAAGGACTTCACACAAAGGCTTCTTCCAGTCCCCCTCTAAGGCACCAGCCTCAGAGGGAAAGAAGCATTGACGGCCTCATCAAGGGCCACAATTCTCCAGTGGCGGGCAGGCTTGCTCCTCATGTTCAGTCCTGGCTGACTCTTTTTGCGGATCCGTGTATCCGATCAGTGGTTTCCCATGGTTTCCGCCTAACTCTCACTCCGAACCCACCTTTCTCTCCTCTCCTCCCTCAGATCGGGACACCAGCTCTCCTTGCGGAGATCCGCTCACTTGTACTAAGTGTGGCAGTGGAGGAAGTGCCCCACTCTCAAAGTGGCTTGGGGTTCTATTAGCAGATTTTCGCAAAACAGAAGAACAACCAGGCAGGCCTGCGAGTGGTTCTCGATCGATCTGATTTAAGCCTATCCCTACCCTTCCAAAGGTTCAAGATGGGTATGCTAGCTCTGATGGCAGAGCCTCTAGATGGCGGAGCCTGTGTGTGGGGGAGACTGGACATGCTCCCTGGACTTGAAAGATGCATACCTACACGACCCAATATGGCAACACCACCGCTCCTTCCTTCAGTTCTGAGTGATGAGCTCCCATTTTCAGTACAAGGTCCTTTGATTCGGCCTCAATTCAGCCCCACCGATATTCACAATGCTCATGAATGCAGTGGTGGCGTTGCTCAGGTCTGAGGGCCACCTTGTATGCCCATACCTCGACGACTGGTTGGTACGAGCGGAATGTTGGAATAAGGCCTCCAGACTTATAGATATCCTTTACAGACTGGGGTTCTCCATCAACCACAATAAGTCGCAGCTCCAGCCTACCCAAGCCTTGGTCTTCCTGGGTCTGTTGTGGGATACCAGGGAGCAGAGGATTTTCCCAACCATGGAAAAGGTGGCATCTTTGAAGACAGCTACTGTATATTTTCTCAGCAGGTCGATAACTTCTGCCGGTGGGGTACCAGCATCTGTTGGAAATTATGGTGGCATGCCTGCTGGTGGTTTCACATACAAGGTTCAACATGAGGAGGGTGCAGTTACACCTCTCAGTCTCCTGGAACCAGAAGACTGGTTCGCAAGCAGCATCCGTCTCCATCCCAGCAGATACCCACCAGGATTTGGCGGGCAAAGCTTTCAAGCAGCCCCAGACAAATTGTACTATCACAACTGGCTCCTCCCTGGATGGGTGGGGAGGCATGCTAGGTGACCACAGTGTACATGGCCTATGGAGGGAGCGCCAGAAGAGTCCCATCAACTTCCTTGAACTGAAGGCCATAGAACTGGCTCTCATGGCGTTCTTACCGGTAGTTCATAACAAATCAGTCTGTGTTCTGACGGACCGCTCCACTTGCATGTGCTTCATCAACAAACAAGGGGGCACCAGATTGCATACCGTGTGCAGGCTCACCATCGAGATATGGGTCTCTGCGGGAGCAAGGGAGTCCTTCTGTTCTGCCCTGATGTTTCCTCTGCCCCAGGTTGATTGGAAGGGTGTTCTGCCAAAAAAAAAGGGAATGATTCGGGAAGTTCTTGGACACTATTACCCCCCCCTTCCTTCCTATTCTCCACCCCCGAGACATAGTGTCTCAACTAAGGTGTGGCTCACCTTCTCAATTAGTTTGGTGAGCTCTCCATCTTGCTAGTGCAGGGGTGCGTATTTTCGGTTATTCAAGGAACCAGCTTTCTCCCACTTGGTCTTGGGCGATGCCTTGTACTTGAATGGAGAGGGCGGCTAATTGGAAGTACTGCTGAACACACAGTTTGAGTCCCAAGTGATAAAATTCTCACAGGTAAGTGCCGCGGTGACCAGTTACTCCACTGGTTCCAGAGCTGTTCAGGTAAGTTGCAATTGCAGGTGCGGGTGATGCAGATGACCAGTTTACTCTACTGGTTCAAGGGCTGTTCAGGTAAGTTGTGAACACAGGTAAAAGTTTGAATGCAGGAAGTAGAATGTGCTGTGAGCAAAGCGAAAGAGCCGTTAAATTCCACTGCTAATTCCCTTTCTTATTGTGTTCCTTTACAGGAGTCCCAGGAGTCGCTGTGACGATGGAAGCTGCTCCAACTCGACTGCATAGAATCAGAGGTGAGTAATTAGTCCTTTGTCGTGCGGGAGACGGGGAAGTCGGGAGCGCAAACTTACAATTCTTGTTCTTCTCTCCTGTAGGTGTTGCAGCGCTGGAGTGCAGAAACGAGGAGCCGCGGAGAGAAACAGGTAAGTGCGCCGGTATAGGATTCGCGCAGAGAGGAGCGTGTGCACTCAGCAACAGAGAGCACGCGAAGCATGGCTGGTCTCTGTGCGTGGCTTAAATAGGCAGCCACGGCCACAGACTAGAGCGCACTGCGAGCTTCAAGTTGGCACACTGGAAGTCACTAACAGGAAACAGGATGTGATTAAAAAATAAACGTAATTATTATGGTCCGTAAAATGAATGGATGGCACTATGCCCTAATGTGTTTTTCATATGCCAGGCCCTTACCCAAATGGCTCCTACCTGACTTTCCTTCCATACATCCCTTTGTGCTATGGATGAGAGGGGCTTAAATGTGTGCCCGGGGCTAGTACCCATGACACTTTCTGCAATCCACCTTCTGGGATAATCCAACCTGGAGGCTGTTAGGGTTCCATTGAATGCCTTTTTGGATAAACATAGATGGAGCTCGCGCAATATCAACCTACCTAGTAACCCCAGGGGAGCAAACGTTTTTGGTTCCAAATCGAGGTGGTCTGCTAAGCCTCAGAACCGTGCTGCATCATTTCTGGCGCGCCCTTTTACAGAACACTATGGGTTGCCATGGAAATGCTGGCGGCCATGGTATTCACGTAGGTACTCAGGCCTACGGCACCGTCCTGTGCGTACGGTCAGGTGACCAGTACTTAAGCTGTGCCCCCACGCATGGCGGCGCTTCTGAATTTGTCTGTTTTCAAAGCTACGTACCTTGTACCTTGTCTTCCCCGCTCCTTGAATCCCCAGCCCGCATTGTGACCATCCTTTCTTCTTTCTTGTCATTGCTCTCAAGTCTTACCTGCTCAAACCTGACCCGGAATGTCCATGGACTGCAATCGTCTAATCCCTCAAGTCTTACCTGCTCCTACCAGACCCGGAACGGCCACGGACTGCATTAGTCTAATCCCTCAAGTCTTACTTGCTCATACCAGACCCGGAACGGCCACAGACTGCATTTGTCTAATCCCTCTAGACTTACCTGCTCATACCAGACCCGGAACTTCCACGAACTGCAGTTATCTCATTTCACAAGTCTTACCTGCTCATCGTTGCAACCGGAAAACCCACGGACTGCATACATCTCATCTCGTGAGTCTTACCTGTGTCATAACTTCTTTCTGGAACTGTCAAAGACACTTTTGGAACATTCAGGACTGTCGCGCATCGGCGCAAGGACCAAAGTACATTGGCGCATCAGTGGAAGGATCAAAGGTCACCAGCGCAACGGCGCCCGGATCAACTCTTGAGGCGTCCTCGTGCCGGCGGGTATAGGAAAACAAAACATTGTGCTTCCCAGACTGCCACTTCATTTCCAACTCTCTTGCAACACCTATCCAGTTCACTCATTCGGTAAGCACAAGACTATTCGTTTCTTACTTTCATGCTATTTCTATACTCCTGGTAACAGTTACTTTCCTTGTTTTCAAGGTACTCACCAGTCTAACTTGGAACTATTCAGTCTGATTTTCTTGTTTGTATCAGTTCAGTATCTTGCTTTGTAGAGTCCATTGCCTTAACCCACAATATCTGGTCAATTTTTCTTGCAACCAGCTGTTGAAGTACCAGGGTGTACCATATTTTCGGACAATACTCACCTCAATCTGTCCTTTTGTACTCTTGAGGGGTATATTGTCAGAAAGCCTAAATTGCATCACGACGTGTCAGGCCACCACTACTATACTCAGCCCTTGTGTCATAACAGAGGCGGACAGACTCAGCAGATTGGGAGTTGACAACTACGAGTGCCAGCTGGACGAACAAATCCTGCGGGAGATTTCAGGATGTGGAGCCAGCCCCAGATGGACTTTTTCGCCACAGAACAGAACCGGCAATGCCAACAGTTTGCCTCAGGGCTGGGCCAGGGCACAGGCTCACTGGGGGATGCCTTGCATCTTCAATGGAATGGGATGTGGGCCTGCACATTCCCACAACCTCTCTAATCCACAGGGTCATCTACAAGATCAGAGAAGCTTCACCCTTGCATCTAATCCTGATAGCGCCACAATGGCCGGCCAGGCCATGATTTTTGGACTTCGTACTGCTCTCGGCTCAGGGCGCGGTGCCTCTCCAAGTGGCACAGGTGGACGCCCCTCCTCTCCCAGCAAGGGGGTCAGTTGTTGCAGCCTGGTTGATGAGCACTTAACCCTGCAGCACCTTTACCTGTCTCAGGACAACCTGAAGATAATTCAGAGGGCAAGGAGCAACTCCACCAGGAACCACTAGAGGAGCAAATGGACCAGATTTTGCTTATGGGCCAAGGAACGGGAGAGTAAACCCGGTGATGTGCACACTTGATCAGGTGCTATCGTTCTGGGCCCATCTGGCAGAGTCAGGGGTTCAGGTTGACACATGCTGTACTACCTAGCTGTGATAGGTGCATACAGAAATTCAGACAACGGATCATTCTCCACCTCCAACCCTTTGGTCAAGAGGCATCTGACAGGGCTAACAAGGTTGTACCCCCTTATCAAAGGCCCATACCCGGTCTGGGACCTCAACGTGGTTCTGGGTGCCATGGCACATAAACCATTCGAGCCCATGGCGTCCGTCGACATCAGATTGGCCACAATCAAAACAGCGCTCCTGGTGGGCCTCAGTTCAGCGTGTAGGGTTAGCAAAGTTCAGGCCCTCATGGTCTCGGAACCCTAGACCACATTCCATCGAGACACGGTGGTGCGGTATGCAGTGATAAAATCGTGGCAAAAATGTCACCTCTGCAAAAATAGTGGCAAAAATGCTGTGGTTTGACCCAGTAAAGGTGTACCCCATTATACCTTTTAAGGGGAGCAAGGTTTGCAGGGGTGTCCCCTGCTTCCCTTAAATGGCATAATGGGTCCGGGGGTTGCAGGGGTGTCCCCTGCATCCTTTACATGGATTTTGCGTTCTCTGCCATTTTTGACGCGGTTTTAACACATGGAACCGGTGGTGCTCTGCACCCACCTTCCGTTTCTCCCAAAGGTGGTGTCTTCATTTCATATCAACGAGGAGATAGTACTACCAACTATCATTCCAAACCCAAAGGACGAGGCACAAAAGGTATTACTGTCTAGATGTCAGGAGAGCCCTGAGGTTCTAACTCGACAGGACAAAGGGCTTCCGCAAGTCAGATGTGTTAATCATCACCTTTGGTGGGTTAAAGTCAGGTTGTCAGGCATCAAAGACCTTGATAGCCAGTTTGATGGTCGCGGTCATTCAGGAGGCCTACAAGGGTCACCAA
The DNA here is from genome assembly GCF_040938575.1 of Ambystoma mexicanum. Taxonomy (NCBI): domain Eukaryota; kingdom Metazoa; phylum Chordata; class Amphibia; order Caudata; family Ambystomatidae; genus Ambystoma; species Ambystoma mexicanum. The sequence continues at coordinate 1,422,543,943 of NC_090923.1, forward strand.
AAGGAGTTTCCAGCAAATCTTCACGCTCATGCAGTTTGGGCCAAGGCAAATGCAGTCATCTTCCAGAGGCATCTCCCATGGCAAACGATCAGTAGGGCGGCTATCCCCTCAGCATTCTGCAAGCATTATTGTCTAGATGGCAGTGCATGATCGGACATGGCCTTTGGGCAAGTGTCATGAGAAACTTGTTCTCTTAAGGCCTTCAACGTCTCACCTCCCTGGGGCGTCACTCTGTGGTAATTGCCCTTGCATTGTGGAGGAAAGGAGACAGGTCGTAGGAGTAATTATATGTTACTCACTGTTGTGACTAACATACTCAGTCCATAGTCCCCTTTCTTCCATACGTCTCACCATCCTCCCCCCTTAAATAAAAAGGGAATGTAGTTGGGCAGTTTCATCTACCTGACGCATCAAAGGGGACTTAGGTGTGGCACCAGAGGACGTAGTCAAGAGAACGCATTATCCTGGGGCCGTGCCCCCACGCGCAACTGGATTTAAGGGAGTAAAGACATTGTTTCTGGTTAAAAAAAATGTTTTTCCCGTCCCTAGCGAGTGACGCCCATGCATTATGGAGGAAAGGGGACAATGGACTAGGAGTACTTTGTCACTACAGCAAGTAACTTTTACTTTTGTCTTGATGACTTATTAGTGCTGCTGCTTCCACTTCAACAGCCTCACTTCTATTTGATTCACTATGAGAACAGTCACCTTTGTCTCACAGTAGTCCACTTTGTTTAGACTACTACAGTGTTGCAGCCACTGACAACCTGATATACCACCACAGCTTCAGTACATTGAACTACTACCACAGCTTCAGTGATTTGTACTTCTAGATAGGCTTCGATAAAATACACTTCAACAACTTCAAGTCAGCACTGCACTCTTCCTCTAAATAACTCTCTTCAAAACGGGCCACCTCTTTGCCTCTCTTGTCTGTCTGCCGCAATAACTGCCTTTGTCACTTCTCTCTGTCTTTCACAGTCTCTGGCCCACACTACAGGTTGTCAACTTCAGAACAGTCTTTACAAGCAGCCAACTTTACCTGCACCTTTTCAGCCAGTTATCAGCCCAAGTAATTACCCAGAAGCCTTGCTGCCACTCAATTAGCTTCAGGTAATGCGTGCACACTTGTATCTTAGGTAAATTAACTGTTACTAACTACACAGTAAAGTTAGATTGTTTTTGAACTTTGAGAAAGGTTGGTTCCGTGTTAATAGGGAGACTAGGCTTGTGCACTGCCTGCTCCCTTATTCAATAGTTTATACACTTTCACTCCTTAGTAATGAAAGGTATGCCTTGTTAAAGTAAAACATATAGTTTACACTTTCTTTAGAAATCACAGTTAGGCACACGCAAGCACTTCTTATCTTAGTTTTCAGGGTTTAAAGACTTGTATTGAATTGCATCCGCATGTAAAAGTGAAGTCTAGCGTTCAGTCCTCCTTTGGGAATTATAATTCAGCACACGCGACCACTCCTTTATGTAGTTTCTACAAGTTAAAGGTTTCAACAATTGTATTGTCAAGGGTAGGTATTCGATAATGGTATTCGCAGCATTCACTCTTCTTAATTAGTGACACGCGACCACTCCTTTAAAAAGTAACAGTCTTTGAAGGATGGAACAATGGATTTAAACGGCGTTCGCTTTCTATGCTAGTAAAATGTCTTTTACATTATTCACGAGTGCTACATTTCCATTTTTGGGTTATTTCAGCTTTAACAAACAACTTCTCGCTTTAAATCTTACGTGAGTGAACAGGGAACTAGATACTGTTACACTCACCACTGGCTAATTTTCGAATCTAGGTGGTAGTATATTTGTACCTTGTAAACTACCCAGCATTAGCAAGCGCACGGTAAAGTTACCCTTTATCATAACAGAATGTAGGCACTGCTAATTTTGACTATGTTCCCATTCTATATTATACCATCGGCCACCCCCTGCACCAGAGGTCACTACTTTAAGTTTGACGAAGGATTATGCAAACTGAGATATCCGCGTCACCACCCTATCCCTTGCCCTACACCATTCCTTCCCACCCTACCCCCCTTTCCTACACCAACCTCAACTAACTTACTTCCAGTCTCCACTCTGTGCACATCACACGACAAGTTGCCCCCTGTGCCTATAACCTCAACCACCTCCCCTCCTGACATCACTAAGCATAATGAGAGACTAACCAGCAGGCTACTGTCCAGCAAGCAGTCAGTAGTGGAATTTACACTCAAGTTCATACGCGCAAATCGCCCTGGATGCACGGACAATGACCGCAGGAGCAATAAGAAAAGGTGTACAGCCCCACTGAACAACCTAGGGGACATTAGCCCCAGTCTACCAACAAAGGTCCCACAAACACAACCCACTAAGGGAGCACTACTGAACGTCAGGTCATGGTAGCCCATGCAACTGAGATTGCCGACATTATCGAGAACAATAACCTTGACTTCCTTGTATTGACAGAGACTTGGCTGCATGAAGCAGCAGGCCCCTCTATCGCCGTAGCCATCCCAGATAATTACTCCATTCTCCGTGTAGACAGACCAAATGCTCGCGGAGGAGGAATAGCCATTATCTTTAAAGACACTCTCAATATAAGACCAGTCACCCCTACGTCGCTGACATCATGCAAACTCCTCTCAATTCAATTCCAAACCTCACCAAACAGCACCATCACAATACACATAATTTACAGGCCTCCAGAACCCCTGGGTCCTTTGAAGAAGACATCACAGCCCTAGCAGCCGACACCACCAAACCTATGGCGCAAAATATCATCCTAGGAGATTTCAACCTTGGCTATAAGGACACAAGCTACCCACACGCAATCTCTCTAGCCTCGGCACTACTAGAACAAGGTTATACTCAAGTTAGCACCAAACCCACACACGAAAAAGGAAGGATACTTGACTGGGTTGCGGTTACAAATTGCACCATCACCCTACCTGATCCGACTCCTCTAGTGTGGTCAGACCACCATCTTATCACCTTTGAATTGCATATCAACCTAGAAAAGAAAGATCCCAGTATTGCTCCCCCTTGCATCACAAGGAATAAACGCAACATCACAGTAGACGCTCTAGTTCCTTTGGTAGCCCCCCTACTCAATGCCCTACAAGACACCAATGATCCTAACAAGCTAATTAACATCTATAATGAGACCATGACAAAAGGCATTGATACTATTGCTCCACTAAAGCTACGCAAAAGTAAACCCATAGCCCACCTTAACTCGTGGTTCACTCCAGAGCTAAAAATACTCTGCACTGAAAAAAGAAAATGGGAATCACGTTGGAAATCATCCTCTACACTGGAAAATAAAACTAACCTTGCCATCATTACTACTACCTACAAAAATAAGATAATCCAGACCAAAAAAGAAACCTATAATGACAGAATAGCTCAAGCCAGTTCCAGTACGAAATAATTATTTAACATCCTAAGAGAACCCCAACCCACCGCCAGACACATGCACTAAGGACAAAGCCTGGTGCACCAGCATCCAAAATACCCTCTCTAACAAAATTAAAGGTCTTCAGACCAAAATAGCTGACAAAAGATCCCAACTAACAGTCACTACACCAGCACCTACTACCACCCCTCACACTAACTCAGGTTTCACGTTAAGAAAAGTCACCATTCCTGAAGTCCACAAAATCATTGCGTCTCTTAAACCATCTAACTGTAAGGGCGATAGTTGCCCAGCTCAGATTATAAAAGATGCAGCTAGAGACCTTGCCCCATTCATTACTAAACTTGTAAACTCCTCCTTCTCGAACAATTCCGTCCTAAGTAACCTCAAACAGTCCTGGGTTCTACAACTACTGAAAAAACAGACCCTAGACCCGGCTATACCTACCAACTACAGGCCAATTACGACAGTCCCCTTTCTACTGAAAATTCTGGACAGAATAGCCTACTTGCAAATACAAGACTTGAAGCTCACAAATTACTCGGTACCCGTCAATCTGGCTTCAGACCTCGGCATGGAACAGAAACTGCACTTGTCGACCTTAAAAGCCAGATTGATGAATTGAAAGACAAGGGAAAGATGGCCATCATACTTCTACTCGACCTCTCTGCAGCTTTTGATTTGGTGGATCACTCTATACTTTGCAACCACTTATCCTCTGCGGCCCACTTCTCTAGCTCTGCAGTTGTCTGGATCCAATCTTTCCTCGCTAACAGAGCTATGCGTGTGTTCTCACCGTCAGCAGTCGTTGACCCCATCCCCATCACCTGCGGAGTCCCCCAAGGATCCTGCGTCTCGCCCACTTCTTACAACATTTTTACAAAGCCACTATTCGACAAACTGGACCGTCTGGGTGTCACCTACACAAATTATGCAGATGACACCCAGATACTCCTACCCCTCTCAGGAACCTATGGTACAGATGTCGCACAGATTAACTAAGTCTACATCATCATTCAGGCATGGATGGCCACACATGGTCTCTGCCTGAATGATAATAAAACAGAACTACTCCTAGTCGGATCACCTAATAACCTTCTCAAACTAAGTCCTCACTACACAAATATTGTTATCGATGGGAACAGTGTACCCATAGCCAAACATGTAAAAACTTTAGGTTTCTACCTCGATGCCCAGGCTAACCTAACCAAGCAGATAAACGTGACCTCTTTGGCCACAGCCTACACTGGCAAGTTGATCAGAGCCTGTACACCTGTACTATCCCCCACCAGTTGCCTTACTCTGGCGAGCGCGCTCATACAATCCAGATTGGATTATTGCAACAGCCTTTATCTAGGAGCAAACAAGTCCATTCTAAATAAACTACAGATTATGCAAAACAACGCGCTTAGAGCAGCATTGAATATTCCTAAAAGAGAGCACATCTCAGAAATTAGAAAGCAACACAGGTGGCTCTCTGTACATGACAATATTGCCCTAAAAACTATCTGCCTCACACACAAAGCGATTAACTTCCAAGCCCCCCCCCCCTATCTCACAGACAAATTCACTTGGAAGGTATCCAATAGATTCACCAGATCATCTAACACGCCATCCCTGGTGGTGCCTAGATACAATCTAAAAAGAGCCGGAGGTTCTAGCTTCCCGGTATTAGCCGCCCAGCTTTGGAACTCTCTCCCACAGAACATCCAAACCATTCAAACCTTCAACAATTTCAGAAGCCATGTTATCACTTGGATTCTTAACAAAACACAAAACAATAGCTCTTGATACCATTAATAGCTAGATGATCTGCTCAACTAGTATACGTGTCACCCATCCTATACTACTGCTATGACCCAATGTATAATATGTATAATGTTTATGCATATCCTATACTATTGCTATGACCCAATGTATAATATGTATAATGTTTATGTATATATGTACCACTGTAATTTTACAAACTGTATTAATGCCTTCAACTGCCTATACTATACCATGTAACCACTTCCACCCTCAAGCGCCCAATTACCTAGGGGTCAGGTGCGTGATATAAATAAAATAAACAAACAAACAAACCAGCAATGCTCGCGCAAAGGGGTTAGAACGCTGTGCTTTACTCACTAGCTTCATTGACACTTGCTCTACGGGTCGCACTGGTTCCACACCCTCTGCCACAACTTCTACTGCTTATGGCTTCTTAGGGACCCACACCCTTCCTCTGTGAAGGTGTCTTCATCTGGCCACACGTTTTTGAAGCCCCTCTCGCTCCTGAGACCTACAGCTTGTCAACATCTCCTCGGTGTCCAGCACCTTCTCTGCATGGGAACCACGGTAATCAGGCTCACATGGGGGAAAGACAGCTCTCCTGCACTCCTTCCACTGCGCAGCCTCTGCACTTCAGAGTTTGGGGAAACGGGACCTTGTAAAGAAGGCATAGTATCAAACAGTAAGACAGACACAAGTGATCACAGTTCAAGGGTGTTTATTGAACTTCAATTGGGTTTGAAAAACACCTATCTAAACCTAAATCTAAAGATGGGGGCAAGCTACGACCATCAAATAATAATAATGCAGTCATAGTGGAGTCTTATCAAAATAAAAGGGCCTATACTGAAAAAAATGTTGCCAGACAAAGAAGTCATTTTACCAATTTTTACGGCATAATTTTCTTGTCCATGGTTAGACAATTGAGACACCTTGATGTATTTTTGTCAGGTAGCTTTCCAACTATCCTTTGTGCTCGTAACATGCTCAGTTTATCATGGTTTGAGTTTGGCCATTAGAGCAGTGAGCCCTTTGCTCCCTCTTACATTTCTTTGGCCAGGATAATTCGACCCATCAAAGCACTTGGCAGGAGGGTGGGGGGGGGGAGAGAAGGAACCAAACTGGTGTAGTTACCAGTATTTATCCATAGCTTTATATTGTTTTTAGGAAACTGCCCTTAGTAGCCATGGACCTTTGACTATTGTTGCATAAAGGAGGGTTTATATAGCATTTTGGAATCATACCCTGGGCCTGCCAGTGCTTAATCACACTGAAGTGTTGGTCTATACTGTGTGCTGAACCAGTTTGAGCAGTGTTTCAGACAGCCTCCATTGCATTGCCCACATCTCTGCAGAGACATGGCATGAGCCTTGAACAAAGAAAGGAAACCATCTTGGGACTCCACCCTATGTATGTCAAGTAGGCCTGCTACTGCAGAGCTCCATGGTTCCTCTTTGCATAAATTGTTGCTCATTCTTTATATAATGTGATCAAATGGAGGTTTCTGGATGAACGGTTGTCTGCGCACACTGTGTGCTCCTGGGGAACAGTAGTTTTGGACAGGATTATATGTTTCCCCAGGGTGAGCATTGCCAGGACATAGTCCTGACAAACGCTTCCTCTATGGCGAGACCAATATTATCCTATTTGTATTTGAAATTGCCATGCATGAATTCCTCGCAGGGGGACCCACAAAAATGATATGCCTTGTTTTTTGGGACTGATTGGTTTACAGGTGTATTTTAGTTGCATGCATTACACATGCGTGGAGACACTTTAAAAGGGACAAGGTCATGATCTTGCCTTGTGTGACGAGCTCCTGCCACATGGCTTGGCCTGGTGGGGTAGACCAAAGCTTCCTGCAACGTCGCAGGCCCAGCATTAGTAGCAGGTGCCAGCCCTCATGGCCAACCAAGCTTTACTCCAAGAGCCAGGCAGGGGACTTCATCACAGGACCTCTTCGGGTACCATCCATTCATTAAGGGCAGATTTGGCAAGATTGATGGCACTCTGTTGTGGTATATAAGCGTATAAAGCTCAGTGCTGAAGGTTACTCATTTATTTAGATAGATAATATACAGTATCTTGTTTGAATTCATAATATCTCTGAAAAGTTAAAAACCATAATGGCTGTTTTTAGCTAAGCAGCTACTTTCTCCCAGTGGCATGTGTGGTATTTCAGATGCTCCATTTGGGCTCCCATGTAGTTAAATGGAAATGTTAATCGTAAATACAAGAGTGGTAAAATAATAGTGAAATCTCCCATCCACATAGAAGAACCAAGGAAGATTATGGTATAAAAGAGATCCCCCTACAGTCAAAATAATGATTCCAATATTATTAATTGTTCTCTTTAAAGCGTATGGTGTAAATATATACATATTTATGTTTTTTTTTTTTTTTCCATTAAAGCATGTACTTCATTTTGTCAAATGTTTGACATATCTGGGGGAGTGTGGCCAAGATGGCGGCCGAGTAACAGCGGGTACCTGACGCTCCACCACTGAATATCATGGAATTATCCTTATTTGTGTAATGCAAATTACAGTGAAAACAATGCATTGTTGGAACAAAAATGCTTACACAACTTATTAACATTGATTTACAGAGCAGAGGACCAGTGTCTTTAACAATGGGTGAGAGGATGTGAATATAAGACAAGATTATTCAGGGGAGGTAGAAACGTGAACTAGGGACAAAGACAGTAGAGCATGATATAGGAACGGCATGGTGGAAGAAGTGCTTCGTTTTAGGCTAAAGGGGTGAGGGATAAGTGGTGTGGGGTTGTCCTAGAGAGGTAGGGGGAGGAGAACAATGAGATGTGGTGGTGTAGAATACAATGCAAGTAGTTCTTTAGAAAGGAGAGCTAGGACGTTGGGTTTGAATACAGATGGAGTGGGAGTAGTGTGGAGAGGAAGAGCATTCCAGAGTAAGGGAGCGAGAAGAGGAAGAGTGGAAATGAGGGGGAGCGCAAGGTGCCTGAGACGTGGCAAGGAGGTGAGCTGAGGATGATCGTAGGGAACGCGGAGGAGAGTAGGAAGTGAGATGGGCTCATATGTAGGTTTGGTGAACCAACCTAAAGACCCTAACATTAATACACAGAGAATAGTATGGGGTGCTAAGTGGTGCATAACACTGGGGGACCTATAGGAGGAGGGAACTGCTATGGCTTTCCAAGACTTTTGCGAGAAGTGGGATATTCCAAGAAACCAGTGTTTAACATATGCTGCAACCATGTCCACAACACAATCCAGAGAGGTAGGGAGGGCTTTCCTTTTCCTAGGACGCCTTCAGAACACAAAATAGTTATGGCAATAAAGTTGTTGGGTGGAGGAGGGAAAAAGATTCCAACTCTATAATGAACCCTGACTACATACCAGTCCACAGGGTTATAAAATATGAGGGAAATTTACGGAGACTACATCATGTCATCAGCAGTACTAAACATTATGAGGAAGACTTTGTGGTTGCAGCCTTGGATGCTGTAAAAGCATTTCATTCTGTCAAATGAGACTAGTTATATGCGACCTTTGACATTTTGGGATTGGAGTTGACTTTCTTAGGTGGGTACAATTGATTTATACAAAACAGACAGCTAGGGTATGGACGGGGAAACAAATATCTAATAGCTGAGAGCTAGGGAAAGGAACTAAACCTGTCTGCTGTCCCCAATGTTGTTCATTCTTGCCCTGGAGCCGCTTGGCTGTATTCTTGAGCACAATATGAGGATGCATGCATTCAGATTGATGGGCTCAGACACTTTATCTCATTGTATGCGGAATATGAGCTTCTTTATGTCACGCACCCTGATCCCAATTTACAGCACATCCCTGTGTTAATTGACTGCTTTGCTGAAACTTTCGCGTACATGCATTAGTCGCTAGACGGCCAACTTGTTCCCGCTAGCTGGACTGGTGGGCCTTCATAGACATCAGCTGCCCAACCTGGAGGTGAAGTGGGAAATGTACACTTTCCGATACCTCAGTGTTAATGTGTGGCATGACTTTGAAGCATTGAATACTCATAACACAATGGAGTCCTTTAATAGGGTAGCAAAATCTGTGACGATCTGGCAGAAACTCCCTCTGTCAATGATAAGTAGAGTTGCACTTTTGAAGGTGGTAGGGCTCCCTCGTTTTCTTTATTATTCGGTTATGTACTGTTTAATATTCCTAAAATGTTCTTAAGCAAATTAGATATGATGGCAAGGGAACTTATTTGGGGTGGGAAAGAAACAGGATACACTACATGTATGGGAGGATCAGATTACCCCACTTTGAGCTATACTATCTCGCTGGATATTTGCATTTCGTTGTGGGCTGTTTGGCAGATGATGCTTCCTCGGATACTATGTTACTGCAGCCTTCTATTAGACGATATTTTTTTTAAAGAAGTACTATGGGTGCAGGAGAGCCACTTTCCCTGTCTGCCCCACCTCCTGGCATTGGGCAAAGATCGGTGGCTTAGGTCCTGGAGAGTATTGGGAACTGTAGATTCCTATTCCCCTAACATTTCCCTGGCGACGATACTCAACATGAAACCAGACTCTGTAAGTGAGCATAGGAGGCCATGGGGTGGCCACTCTAGGTGACTTGTTGGAAGGGAAGTTGATGGATTTCAGGTCCTTAATACAGCATTCTGGCATGCATGGTGGCACATTTATATTATATTTGGGCCTGATCAAAGACATGGAACTAAAATGGCCAGACTTTCGTGAGGGTGCTGAGTGTGATCCGGCAGTTGAGGCCATGTGCGATATGACAGAAGGAGGCCATGTTGTTTCTAGACTGTATGAGTCGTTCTTACATACATTGAGTGCGCCTGACGTGATGGTGCATTCCAAATGGGAGGCAGACTTGGGGAGGAAATTTACTGATACAGAATGGACCCGGACATATATATACACAGAAATATTCTCCAGAAATACCAGATTCAAGCTATTACAATTGTACGTCACGAGTAGGGCATATCTGAGTCCACATAAGATATCTGTTTCATGGTCCTGAAAAGCATGGCTGCCCGAGATGCACTGCTGATATAGCGGACGTTATGCATATATTTTGGTCATGCTCGGTAGATCAACTGTTTTGGGGGTCAATTGCAGAGCGAGTGTCTAAGGGGGGGAATTGAGATGCAGGCATGGCCCCCAGAGGCGTGCTTACTGGGAATGTTCCAGAGGGGGGAGACAAACGCACAACAACCTTAACAGGATGAAATACCTAATCTGTGTACGGAGGCTAGCAATGGCCTACAAATCTGTGGAAGGCCCCAATATTGAAGCATGGTGGAAGGACTTACAGAGATGGGCTGTGGCAGAAACCTCTGTTTGGCATAGAGCGGTGTATAGAGGGATGAGGGATGAGGGAGGTGTGTGAGGACGTAGCGGCATGGAATGCCCTGACTCGGGCAGTGTTTGCCCCCTCAGACGAAATGCTGCGATAGGAATTCTTTAAAAAATGTTTTTGGTTTTACGTTTGTGTCAGTTAAAGGGAAATTATTGTGGGATATGTGAAGCTGTCCAGAAATTTGAGTTTCGCCCCCTCTAAAGGATCATGTACTGATTTGTCAGAACTGTACAAGCAGGAACTTTTGTTGATGGTATTTGTTTGCTGGCTGTGTTTTGGACGGCCTTCTGTGGGGTGTGCTGACTTATGCTTCTGTAACCAGGGGGAACAGTGCAAGACTGTATGTTCTGTTTGGTGTATGTTATTAAAAAATGATTTTTTTTTTTAAATGAGGGAAAAATGGGAGCAGAGTTTGGAAATAAGCATTGATAAGTGGAAGATGATATGCCAACATGTCAGAAGTATCCATGAACGCTAGGCTAAACCTTATACAGTATAAGTATGTGCATGGGGTGTATTTCACTCCGGAGTGCGTGCATACCTTCTCCTCAGACAGCCTGGATACATACCCAAGATACAAGATGCTGCCTGCTGACCTCCTTTGCTTGGTATTGAGCTGCCCTCAAGTTCAGCATCTGTGGCACCTAGTAATGGCACAGCTAGCAGAAATAACGCAATGGGACCTGGCACGTGACCCCGAGGTCTGCCTTCTGGGTAAAATTCCAAGAAGGAAGGTCGCCATAAAAATTCATGGCCCTGGGCCTTACGTTCAAGCATCGAATCGTTATGCATTGGAAGAATACTACTCCACCGGCATAGAAAAATTGGATTGTGTGTGTAATAAAATGTTCAACTACTGAAAGAGACTTGCATGTGGATTGGAGAAACTATATTCTGGGTTTGGATCAGTTTCTGAATCTGCTGCAGTACCTGTCCAATTTGAAGCCACCTTGACCTATTGAACTTCTGGTTGCAATCCAGCAGTATTCAGAATGATGTTCAGGGTTTGAAATTGATTGGACCTCACAGCTATTTAGCTCCTGCTTGTAGCCTGGAAGTGCCAGGCCAGCTTGACACCAACAAGTACCAGGAACTACTTTTGGCTCCCCAGGCCAACAGACGCCGAACAAACACACCTATTTGAATGGATTTATGTGCTTTTGGGACAATCTATATATAAACATTAGGACACAGCTAAAAACATTTAAAAGATAAGGAGTCAAATATAATTTACAAAATGCTACGTTTGCATCTTGAAATGAAAGTTAGATTTGTGGAACGCTATGCATTAGCTCCTTGTTCCCCAGTGGTAACTCCTGGTCACTGGTTAATGCTGGATACCCTGGAGCTTTCTTTAGCGCCTGCTTATCGAATCTTAATTTCAATCCCTGTGGGTGTACATCACATCATCAAGGGAGCACTAAACCGCAAGGGTACAGCATATATGAAATGTTATAGGTTTTTAAAACATTTTTCTTTAAATGATTTTGAGTACCAATTGGGTATTTTTGTGACTGCAATGTGTCCTTTAAATTATGGGCGAGTTGTGCTTTGCTGGAATGAATTCATTGTTGTTGATGGTTGTTGTTTAAGTGACTGGATTATTGATGTAATTTCAATAACAAGATTTTTTTTAAAGAAATTGACATATCTGAATGCGAAAGCCAAAATTACAATTTTATTAAATCAGTTTTGCATGAAGGATTTGTGTGTGTATATAATCTTGATTTTTAACGTATACATTGCTTTATACTTCAAATATATGTTTCAAGTTAAGTTTGGTGTTCTGAATTTGTTTAAATAAATGAATTGGTTACTAAAATGATATCCCCACCCTTCTGAACAATATTCAACAGATCAACAATACACATCATGAGCACAGAAATTCCCACCCAAATCCCCACCCAAGAGCATGACAAAGTATTTCCTCACAAGGTAGTGTTTAAATAGTATAGTTGACTAATCAGTCAACCTCATTCCATTGGACAAACCAACCTGGCTGAACGTTTTATCCTTCCAATTAGTTAGGATGCGCCAGAATGGTTGTCAGATTCATAATACGGAGAACTGTATTATTACTAAAGTACCTGTTTTGCTGCCCATCGGCACACCTTTATAGAACTGTGCCATGTAGAGAACATTTCCTAATAATCTTTGTTTGTTGATGACCATGCCAAAGTTTAACTGCAGAGACCAATGTCTTTCCTATGTCTAATATTTCAGGAACTTAATACATTTGATGATGTTGCCGTTTTCTTTTCGGCCAAAGAGTGGAACGAATGGAAGCAGGTGGAAGAGATTCTTGAGCGGGATGCCATTAAAGAGCACCTTGACCGTCGAGACCTTCTTGGTAAAGAACACATCTTACCCTTCTATTCTTGGGAGATGTCTTTGTTATGTATTTCTTGGATGATAATGTTCTGTTGATTTGTGTGTGATATTTGCTTGAATAATGGTTTTGCCACTTTAGGACGGCTTAAAGTTGCTTAGTGGGAACAGAAAAAGGCTGCAGGAAACATGACAGAGAATGGGGGGGTCAGGAAAGAGGGATGGGAAGTTATGGGAATAATGTGGCATAATGTGGTTTCGACTTACTTCCTTCCCAAGTGCTTTGCTTGCCTAACACTACTTCGAGAATACTTTTCATTCATGCCAACTGCAACTGGGTGACTTTCTTTGCTTGTCCTTTGATCTCCCATTGGCCCCAGTCCCATAATCGGCCTTCAGTAAACCACTCCCATGCACACTAGCAATCTTTCCCTTATTGTCCGACGTTCACGGTGATCATTGCATCCGTCATGTGTCTGGGAATGAGTGCTAAGTGAGTGTTTGGGTGGGGGCTGCCTATGCATTCCACACATTGCTACAGGTTATATTGATTGTGGATTGTGTGACGTTTGGGAGATTCTGACGTAGCACTTAATGCTGAAGTGCACAGGCCTGGACCACTCTTTGCTTGGCAATTAGGAGGCAGGCTGGGCAGTTTCTCAACTCATCTTGCTTTGTGCAAGTACCAGGGCCATTTGGGCTACTTGGGTATTCTTTAGATACTTTATTCAGAATAAAAACAATAAAATACACCTAAAAACAAACACACAAAACATAGAAATTAGATAAAACCATCAGTCCGTTTACAGATTTAAAAACATTTCAAACTCATCTCCTAAAGACAAAGCAACATGAAGAGGAGAGTATACTCTCTGCCTCATTAAAATCAAAAATTTAAAATGTAAACCTATCAAAGAATTCTAAAATGTATACACTATATAAAAGTAATAAGTACTGATGGAGAACTCTGTGGTAATAACAATACATTTTTTTAAAGCCTGTTCTCCTGTTTCTCTAATACACCCATAATGCAGTAACCACAAATTTCCGCACCAAATGTTGAAGCTGGTATCGCCTGCTTTCGGTATAACCCCAAGGCAAGCGAGATTGCTCCTCTCCCATATTTAACAAAAAGGGAATGGGTAGCCCCACAAACTTCCCCAGATTAGAACAGGCCAGAGCAAGTTCAGAGGTCCATCCACAGTTCTCATGGAATCTAATTCCTTGGTAATCATAAAACCTTGTCTGTTCTAGTTTACTTTCTTGTCCATAGATATCCAAATGTGTATACTTTGTGAACTGTGGCTTAAACACCAGGATTTTTGTTTTATCAGTGTTGAGTTGTAATCCCAAAGTCTCACATGTAATAATAAATACATCCAATGTAGTAATTAATCCTTGGGGTGAGGTAGACAGTACCACCGCATCATCGGCATAAAATTAAGCCGGGTAGCTATTCTTCCCCATCTTGGGGCAATCCATGCAATTCTGACGCAAAGCTTTAATTACTTCTTCAATATATATGTTGAAAAGGAGGGGTGCAAGGACGCAGCCTTGTCTTACCCTTTTCTCAACATCAAATGAGTCTTAATTCTCAAGCTAACCCGAAACGTACAACTGCCTTATTATCAGTATATAGCAGCTGAGATCCACAAATACAGCATATAGCTTCATTTTCAGCAACACGCTGTACTTCTGGATCAATAGGAACAGCCGAAAGCTTTGGTTGACAGTACTCTGATGTCTTTGGAATCCTGCCTGCAAGTCACTAATAATTTTATTTTCTTCGACCCAGGCCTGGAGGTGAGGTAAAATTGCCTTAGCGTATATTTTCTCCACACTATCGAGGAGAGAAATGGGACAGTAATTAACTGGTAGGTCCCTCCCTCCCTTTTTGTATATCGGTACAAATACTGCATTTCTCCAGGGGCAGGGGCTGTCCTGAATCTCATTAAAGCATTGAAGAGATTTCCTAAATGTACCTACATTATCCTGTGGTTAGTAGTCTAAAAGGGATATAGTGGGTTGTGCCTTTCATAAACTCTGCCCTAATTGCTCTGCCTCCAGTCACACTCGCATACCTTTCTCCCTCCTCATTTCACTGTGCCCCAGCCACCAACTCCACCAACTTTCACTTCCTCTACTTCCTGTGTCTTCCTCCTCTGTCCCTCCAATGTCTCTCACTCATGAGCCTCCCCTCCACTCTCTGCATTCCTAATACTTCATCCTCACTGCTACTCCACCCTCCTACTGCTGTTCCACCCCACTTTCTGTTCCGACACCCTTCTTTACACCCCTACACTCACTTTCTATTCACTCCCTATACTTCCTTTCCAAAACACATTTGCCACTCTTTCATGCACACTCACAACGTAGTACCACTTGCACTCACTAACCAATGTCTTACCTGCTCCATAAAATGCCTCAACAATCTTCTCCACTGTCCTTCCTCCTGGTGGTCTCTCGTTCCTCCCCCTCCTCTAACCCCATCCGACCCGCCACAACTTCGGGCATCCTGCTGTCATCTATATTCTATCCCTCCTCTTGCCATTGGATTAGGCGCCTTTGCCAATCTTGCTCAGTCTTCTTTGTCTGGTAGTTTTTACGAACGGAAAAGATGTTAAATAGTAGGTGTTAGGGAGTTTTACACAAGTTTCTGTCTGTGACAGAACTTGGAAACGCCCACCTTAGGTGACCGGGTTGTAACCCTTGGGTTTAGCCTGAACTACCCAAAGGTTTGGTAGCCATGGCTGAGCAGTCAGGCTTAGTATAGGAGGGAGAAGGGCTGTAGTGAGGCACACAGAACTTGGAGCATACACTTAGTTCAAGGTATCCCTGGCACACTAGCAGTTATATAAAAATACTGTTTTATTTTATATACACTAAAACTTTAGAAGTAAATCGGTTAATTCCTATTCAAACAGTAATATCACAGTAGAATTAAAAGGTAGTGCACTTTAATAAAGCAACACAAGTGAGATAAACTACTGAAACAAATAAGCAAACTTTAACTCTTGCAACTTTCATTAACCCCTGCTAAACCTATCTTTAGAAGTCCAACCCTATACAAGGTGAGTCTCGCAGAGTCACGGTGGGCACTGGGGGCTCAGTGATCAAGGGCTGAGGAGGAAGGAGGCAAGCAAGCAGCAGACATAGCAGAGTCTATGAAGGTTTCTTCAGGTTTGCCGGTAAGTAGGTTCGTTTGGCAAGTTATAGCTTAACGGGTTGCTCCCCCCAATGGGACGCTCACCTCAATGGGACTCAGTGTGCCCTGAAGGGGGGTGTAAGTAACAGCTTAACTGCCACCCTTTAGGAACAGAAGAAGAACGCAGCGGGACCAAGGTAAGTACCTAGGCTCAGGACAGTACTTTTTTAATTAAGAACTTGCTGCAGCAGGACGGTCCCCAAGGTGAAGCAACAGTTGTCCCCGGTTCAGATTTCTTGACCTTAGAGGCTGAAGTAACTTTGGAGCAAACAGACGGGTGCATTTGAGCAGTGGGGCGCCCAGCAGTGGCTATTCGCAGCACTGGTGCGTTGGAGCCCTTCACAGGCTTTGGGTCAGCAACGTTTGTAGTCTGCTAGACTTCTCTTCGGCTCTCAGTCCACAACTAACCTGAGGGGACGTCTAGGAGCAGAAAAGAGTCACTGCAGGCCCAGAAGGATTCCCGCAAGATTTCAGTCGAACCCACGCATCACAAGACGTTGCACTGCAAAATGGCAAACATCTCAGGGTATTAGGAGGTTGCAGCCCTGGAAGGTCGCAGCTCTTTGTGGCATGGCATAAAATTAAGGTGGTCATGAGACTCGTGAGCCTACCAGTCCATGGGAGGAAGTCTTCTTCAAGAAATCTTCCCTGTCGCTCAGAATTCGGTGTCAGGTCTGCAGCAGTCCCTCAATGGCTCTGGCGGTCTCTTGGAAGTTGCTGGGACGTCCTTCTACGAATTCCTCTTCGGATCTGTCCAGTGGTCAACTCTGGGATTCAGCTCCAGGACCCTCACCTTTTATGCAAGAAAACTGGCTGAGCTCACCAATCACCAGACAAGCCTTTCATGCAGATCTTGTCAGTGGCTGTCCAAAGGGGACAGCCAGCCTCCCAGTACAAGCTGGTTTCAGGCAGGCATACTGCAGGGCAAAGACCAGGGGCGTTCCAGCCACCTCCCCACTTCCTGTCCCTTCAAACACTCGGAGCCTTTGGCAGGCTTTCCAAAGGAAACCCGTCGGAGACAAAAGACTCATCAGGACCTCCCCCACCCAGCTTAGGTATAAGGTGGCTCAAGAAAGCACAAGTCATCATGAACAGGGCTTAGAAAAGTACAGCCACCATTTTAGGGGAAAGGTATCCCTTGCTGTAGCTGCAAAGACATCCTATGACATAACATTGTGAAATAGGTACACTGCTCCAGCCTGTCAGATAACTTGTCACAGTAACTAAAAGCTCCTGGAAATGCGAGAAAAGGGAGACAATGTTTTCCCCTCAGCACTGCCCTTAAGGTGGGGTGTGATGATCCCGCAAAAGTTAACCCAGGTAGGATAAAAAGTATCACCCGGCCTTGATAACAGAGTGTCACCACAGGAAAATAAGAATGGGAGCTCATGGAGCTTCCAGCAACACTGCACAGAAAGTGTTCTGTGCTGAAATAGTAAAAGGTAGATGTCCGAAAAGATGGAGTTAAGCATAACTCCATTAAAAAGTATCAAAAGAAGATAAAAAGGGTTCCAAGGTACAGAGTAAAAGGACAAGTGAGTGTTGAAAAGGTTCCCACTCACTTAAGAGAATTAGACAAAAAACCAAGAGTCCAGCAAAAAGTGATGGGGGACTCACAGGTGGAGAGAATTTCTCTCAAAAAGTAACTCTACTCTAACAGTAGGCTAAGCCCTTCACCATGTTCCAGTTTGTATTAGGGGGCCTGTGGATGTCCCCCCCCCCCTCACCCACTAAGGTAAGTGAGGCCCCTTTTCGGGTTTGTCTCCTTGGTGGTCTAGGGGTTTGGTTGCACACTGGCTGCAGAGCGGGCCGGCGCTGGGGAGATGTGTGCAGCATGCTCTGCATCCTGTGTTGCTCTCTCTCGCTTCCTCCCTCTCCTGGTGTAGTTTTAGGTTTTCTGGCATTTCTGCACTGTCAGCGTGGTGCGCTAAGGGGGCTATTATTTTCCTACGGATTCTTCGCACTTGATGGGTCAATTATGCCTGATCTGGAAAAGCAAGAAAGCATTTTGTTTCAGAGACAAGGGGTGATGCAGTTTGGTACTGTACTGAAACAGGCTGGTGTTTGGGCGCGAGGGAGTGAGCATGAATTAGGACACTCTCAACTGCCACTTCTGGGTTAGGACTGGCTCTGGCATTCTCCATGGTAGGCCTCCCTCCCCAGGTTGAGAGAGGTTTCCCTCCCCTCATGACAATGACATGGTACTGGCCTTGTAACAACATACAACTCTTTATACTATAAATAAACCCCTAATACACACATCAGAGGCCCTTTCATTTCCAAAGAGTAGCAATATTCCTATGCTGAAGTCAGCATGTCATTTGGAATTTTGCGTGGTTTTTCCATGCACTCAATTCACTCCATCAAATTGACATGGTTTAGTCATAGCAAGGCTGTAAGCTGATTGGAAAATGTTAGCACACAAAACACCAGTGGGTAAGAACAGTATTGTTTGTGTGGTGATCACCTAAGAATACGAGCAGCTTCCCAGAAAACCCTGCAGCATTGCATGTTGCCTGTGATCTCGTGAGGGGAGGAGAGTTACATTATGTAGGCCTATGGAATGGGTCCAGAATTGAATTTTGCTGTGGTGTTCCACCTGCATTCAGATATAGATCCTCTTGATTACATTTGCACTGGTGGAGACCAAATTCCCATAAGTACCAACATTCAACACAGCAAAGTCTTAATATTGGATCCGCTGGTATGCAGTGCTCCGATATGGCTATTTTTCCCCCCTTAATGAATACTATTTGAAGCCTAATTGTAGGAATGCACGCTGACACAGGAGCATCTTAGTTAAGGCAATTTATTTAAGTAGGGAGCAACAGACCCCCAGCACAGCCTCCCTCTTTTTTCCAGGGACAGCAGCTCTGACTGGAATTATTTCAATCCCAACACCCCATTTAGATGGTTGACCTACCTCATACTGCCCTCAACCAGCAGCATCATTCCTATACACAGTATATACATATAATTACACAAGACACATTATAACACTAATATTCAGGCAATAAATGAATGTATCCAATCTGATATCATGCTTTAACAAGATTATCACACAGACAAAAAAAACACATATATGACTAATTGGCAAAGCCAACAGTTTGGACCTTTGTCTAAATGGGACAAGCATTTGCCAGGCACTCCCATCATATGCCCAGGTAAGTACACTATTTTCTAGCTGTTGACATATTATAGCCAGATGGTAACATTATGTCAGTGGCTGGCAAATGCCTAACTAATAGATATACACAATCCAAAACTGTTGCCTTTGTCAATGCTTATTTTTAAGAGAACTTAATCACAATTTAATAGCCTGAACTAAAATGAAAGCTACAACATGGCTACCAGAACCATAAGCATCACTGGAAATTCTCAAAACAGTGGGAATAGGTAGAATTTTATTTTAGTATACATGGTGCCTTTCACTGCCTTTCCTTGGCATACCCATGCTACTTGCCATGGTGCAGAATGTGCACTCGCCTATTAATTGACCCTTTTTGAGAATTAAATGGTGTGCTGTATTTATGTGTAGAATTGAGGTAGCTAGTGACTTTCTATGGCTGGCTAGTAGCTTGCAACTTGACACCACCCTCTCTTCCCTATATAATTTATTTTGAATTTTAATTAATCAGAAGTGGTGTAGAATCTGGTATAACTAAGGGTGATGTTATTCATAGGTTACCCACAGAATAATGCAATCCATGTCCTAATAAAGTGGTTTTCTATTCCTTGCTGAATTTGTGAAATCATCAACTTGAAGTGGGAAGTGGAATTATATAATGGGCATCGTATGTGTTAGGATAGATTTTCAGAGTGAGAGAATTCGGAGAGCCCAAACTAGATGATGAGCAAGGTTTTTCACACCTACCAAACTGTCTCAAGATCGGGTAGGCTGAGAATTAAGGGAGTCTTTGGAGATCAGGGGCTGGTGTGGAAGTACAGTTGACAACATTTAGAGACCGTTAAGTAATATAGTTCCACACGGAAGTATACAAATATTCAATTTAAAGGTCATAATGCAGCGATCCTCTTCCATGGTGATAAACCCCTCCCCATGTACTTGCTCTTTGAATCACAGATCAATGCCATTTATTGCATCTGACTGAAATAACATATTTTGGAAAATATCTCCTTTGGTACAGGGAGAATACCCCAACTGCAACCCCTAAAGAGGACTGTTAGCTGTGTTGGTAGTCCCTTTTTCATTCTTATAGATCTTTCATTAAATGTAAGACGCCAACCTTCCAGCAGTTTCCTATCTCTAAGCCCTCTTTCAGCCCTACATTTAGCACCTTGTAATCCTCTACAGAATATTTGTTCTCTTGGTATTTCTGATTCTCTAAGCAAACTGTAGCCTGATGTCAATCGCTCTAAACTGCACCCTCTCACTTTACTAGATCATATTCTCAAAAAGGGCACTCATTTAATCACTAACTTACTTGGCAGGAACTCCTTTCAGCCCATCGCAATACACCCAGGTGGCCAGGACACGGCCATTGCTTTTGGATCCAGTTTCTGGGGGTGAACCAGTGCGGGAGGATCACCTAGGTGAGGGGTCTTAGGGGAGTGGGACACCTGAGGGCGAGACGCGGTATCCCCTCGCGGTAGCCCCTTTACCCCATCCCACCCATAGGATATTTAGAAACCCCTCTCCCCTTTCTCTTCACACACACTTTCACACAGACAGCTCGCTCTGGGAAAAAAAAGACTCATACCCGAGCATTGTACCTGACATGCCCCACTACAATGGTCAGGTAAGGTCAGGAAATTACTGATAATCACTCACACCTGACTTCCATTGAACTTTTCCACATGGTTAAAAGTCTGAGCACAAGAGCACATTTGGAGCGAGGCAAAGAACACTAAGGAACAGTACTCTTCTGACGGCAGCTGAACGAGGGAAGATGGACGGCAAACCAAGAAGGGTATGCACGGAGGGAGATGCCCTTGACCTTTCCGGCGAGAAACCGTTGCTTTCCAGAACCCTTTAGAGTACAAAGTATAAGGCCAGGAAACCAAACTGAAGAATCCTGTATTGTGTGTCAGAGATATCCAGTGCCCGCATGCACGGCTGACCGAGTCAGAGAGGATCAGCAGCCGGTGTGTTACCATCCTTGGCTCCAAGATGAAAGCAGTGCCTGAGAGATCCAACAGCCGGTTAGTTGGGGGGAAACAGGTGCAAGAATGGTCCGTGTTGAAGTCCAGGTTGCAAGCAGCAACATTGTATAAACAGTGCAAGAACGAAGAGTGAAACGCGTGTGATGAGACACGAGAAAGGCTTAATTGCTGATGTTTTGAACATTTCAGGAGAACGATATAATACCAGTGACAGTGGTCCGGCACCACGTGGGTGCTCAATCAAAGGTCTCTGTAAGGGATCCAGCCAAAAAGTGGCAGAAACAAAAGTAAGAACATTGTGTGAAGTGAATCGAAGTCATACTGCAATTGTTTTAGGAAAACCCATCGCACATTCGAAAGTCTTCAATCTTTGATATCAAGAGGCAAATGTAGAAAGTTTTATTGCATGATCCGAGCCTGATCGAGGGAGACCAGTTGTGAACATTGTGATAAAAGGGGTCCGAGCCCGAAGGAGGGAGACCAATGATGAACACTGAAAGCAAGAACTTGTGAATGTGAAATCCTGATGAGAAAGGAACTTTGATGCTTGTTTGTTAAGACAGGCCCTCTGCAACAAGAGACTGTATTTGGGAAAGAAGCTTTGGCAGAAGGCCCTGATACCCATGCTTTGAACTGTATCCTCGTGGCAGAGAAGTCAGACTGTGTGCGAAGCTCGAACGTCCCGCCTTGCCCTGTGCTGAAAACGTGGGCAAGCCAACTGCTCACTTATCCTGACATATTATTTCTTGAACACTTTCTGTTTTGCATACACTTTTGTCCCACACCATTTAGTATTTAGAAGTAAGGATTGGCAAAAGGTTTATTAGTATAGACCCTTTTATTTTGACAGAGACTCGACTAGGACTGCGTTTTTTTTTTATTTGATGGTTGTATCTTCCTCCCATACTTAGATTTAGATGGGTGTTTAACCAACCCATTGAAGTTCAATAAACACCCTTGAACTGTGATCACTTGTGTCTGTCTTCACTGTTTGATACTATGCCTTCCTTACACCCACTATATCTCCCATCTATTAACCATGGCTCTGAGTTCACTTTGACAGGTCAGTAATTGGTTCAGAACCAGTATGCTGTCTGGTTTATGTTTGGTTGACCATTTACTCAGACCGAGATGTAGTGTACATCCAACCAATTCCTTTTTTTGCATTTAATCGAACAGGTGATTGCAACGACAGATGCCCATGTGCACATGCTGGGAGAAACACTGATATGCATAAGCCAAAAAAGCGACTGGCAACAAAAAGAAAGATTAAAGATAACTATGGAGTTAATCTGAAAGAGGATTATGTACCTCTGCCAATTTCAAGCATACAACCTGCTGTAAAAAGACAGAAGACGGAAGACTGGAGAGTGCTTGTACATTTGCAATACCTCATATGGGGATCAAGGGTACTACTCAAAGGCACACAGCCTAGGAGTTGCAACATAGGCTGCATGGACCCTCTCTGAAACTAATATTTTATTGCACAAAATTGTTGGATGGAATCCATAAATGACTACTGGGTATTTCCTGATTTTTGTGGGACCCGATGCGTCCCTCTGAAAATTCTTTGGACAGTCCATTTCCTCTTATCTTTTTGAGATTTGACAGGCCCTTCCTATTCAGTTGGAAACGCTTGGACCTACATCTGATTGCTTCTCTGGTTCTATGTGTTAGGCAAAAACCTGTGCAGTTCCCTCTGGGACCACTGCAAAAGATTTAGGACTACAGATGTTTGGCAGTAAACCCACTTGGTAGCAGTCTGTACCACACAGATTCACTTGGTAGCTGTGGCTGAGCAGTCAGACTTCCCTCAAGAAGAGTTAGGCAGTATACAGAGTATTCACAATAGGTCAAGTGAACACAATAGAATAAGTAAACGCTGACCAGGGCTTGGTGTAAAAGAGATATAATTATTTATTTAAAACCACATCTAGAAAAACACACAGGCACTAATAGTAAGCAATTCAAAAACACGGTCACTAAAAGATATACACTCCCTTAAAAGAATATTAGACAAGTCTTAAGTAAAGCCCCACTTATTTTCAGACAGCGGTGAGCGCTTAACGTAGATGGCACTCTAATAATTCGTTTTAAAAAGGGAGAGAAAAGCAGAGAATAAATTGAAACCGATCCCAACACTTTTTCACGAACACAACAAGAGAGGAAGGCAAAGTAACACCATGAATTCAGAGTCAGTAGGCCGGATCCGCTTTAAGAGGATCGAAACGAAATGTGTCCAAGGTCACACGGTTGCAGTGCACAAAAGTCTTGTAACGGTTCAAAAAGGAGTTGGATCAAGGAAAGGGACCAGTTAGAGGGTCAAGGCGGCCAGCCCAGTCCAGAAGGTTAAGGGGTTATTATTACCTTGTAGCAATCTTTAAAAAGGGAGGCCTGGCAGACACTGTACCTTAAAGTGGTGAGAACACTCCAGCGGGGGCAGTTGTTCCTGGCAGCGGATGCAAGTCGGTGCTTCATGCGGGGGAAGAGAGGATCTCGTCAGGGAGGAAGACAGGAGTCCGTTGCACTGCCAGGGAAGAAACCAGCCGCAGAGTTTCTCAGGTACAAGGCGCGGTCCGTTGATTCGCGGTTCAGTGGTAAGTGGCTATCCGGCTGCCGGGGTGCTTGGCACGGGCAGTTCGACGACAAAACCGGTCTGGGGTGCGAAGAAAAGAAGAAGGTAAACTGGTTGTGCCCACCAGTCAGGGGAAGAAGCCTCTCCAGCCGGGAGATCTTCTCTGTCGTCGGGAAGCGGTGAGTCGTTTCCGCAGGGCTCCACCGGTGGTGTCGTCGTGGTAGGTCGGCTCAGCTTCTCCCTCGTCGGATTCTCAGGTCCTGTGGCGACTTCTGAAGTTCCAGTCCCAAAAGCCCTGCTTTTATGCAGCATACCCCCATTCACTCAGCTTAGCTGTCAATCAAACATGCTAAGTGGTGAGCCGGCCGGCTCACCACTTGGGCCAATCACACAAGAGTGCGACTTGAGTTACCAAGGTAACTCAGCCCAGGGTGCCTAAACCCCCTCCCACACCCTCTGTGGTACCCAGACAGAGTGGCACCACTTTTGGAGGCTTCTGTGGAGAAGCCCGCCAAAAAGTGGAACAAAGGGCTCGACTTGGGTTGGAGTCACAGAAGAGCACACAAACGCCATTTTCGAATCGAGTCCTGGCAAAAAATACCAACCGGCGATTTAATATTAAATAAATAAACCGGCGGTATGTCCGAAGCTATGAGAATTAAATAATTAAAGTTGGTACCCTCGAACAATGGGAAAATCCCATAGGGAAACATTTGCGGTCGAATATAAAAAGTAGTATCCACTGCCACCAGCCAAAACTCGATCAGGGGGGACGGAGACGTGCCCCCTCGACTAACAGACCCCGGGGCAATCGAATTGCCCCAACGAGTACGTCCACAATATGATGGGTTGTACTGGTTTCTGTTAATAATTTGGCACTAGTAAAGCCAATGGTGACTTTACATGCCCTGGGAGACATTAGTCGGTCCCAGGGTATGGAATCTATGGTGGGGTGTCACTATGACACCCCTGTGTTACTGCACGGAGGGTGCTGTGTAACACACATAGTAAAACACATGAGACCCTATGGAGTAAAGGACCCCATAGCCATTAAAACACTTTACCAGTCAAAGGAACATCATAAATCATGTCCAAGAGTGGGAGAAAAAGAGTCTCACTCTTGGCAGGAGAAAAAAACAAACTACAGAAAGCCAGCAAAGCTGCCGGGGGACTCACTAGGTTAGGAAATTCAGCCTAAAGAGAGAATTCTCCCTAACACTATGCTGGCCACAGATGCTTGAAAGATATCCATAAATGATGTTGCTCTGATGTGTATTTTTACACCTCACCGGGACATAGCCTAACCTTTTAGTGAACCTTTTGATTACCTAAAACATGCAAAACTGCACATATGGAGGTATATATGGACATGAATTTTGTTTTTTACATGATGCACACAGTTTTAATACATAGATGTTTGTATTTGTTACGTTTGTTAATAAAAGATCAATATGTTGAAAACAGGAGAATAAGAACTATTCAATGTCTTATTAATCGGAAATCGATTACATCACATTTTATTTTATTTGTCCAAGTTTCCAGATTTAGTCCATTGAAAATATAATGGGGTTTGCACCTTGTTGCAGTGGCAAGTGTAACTACTCCTCTCTAACCCAAAATGTCTTTGTATGTTTCTGGAGGCATCTATGGGGCGACAAAAGGTGCTGGTTACCCTGCCAAACTAGCAGAAGATGGATCCACAAGTGGTCTACTTGGGATTCCTTGGTCACCCTTCCTCAGTCGCCTCATAAGAACAGGGGGTGGTCACATGATCCCAACTGGAAGCATGGTCCCTTTAAAGGAAGTAGCCTGTATACCTGGGTATAGGAGATCAAATGGGATCGATAAATCGGGCTCTGTCCAGCCCCAAAGACCTGTCTTTTCACTTCTACTAAAGTGAAGGACTCTGTAGTGACTGCCCCTTTCAGAGAATTGTGGGATGGTGGTCCTATAGAAAAGGCAGCACCTGCGCACTTGTTCTCCTTGCGCAGGTGCTGAATCAAATCGAATTCCACAGAGGAAAAGTGGGAATTGGCCAACCGTCCATCGCACAGCACTTCCATTCTCATGCAATTAAACACACATAGGCTAAGGGTGCCCATCCCAAGGGCTGGATTAGTAAAGGACAACCACAGAGATGACCACCCAAGATGAGGGACTAGTCCGAACCAGGTATCACAGCAGAACTGCAAGACCTCGTCATGGGGGCCAACTGCCAATCCATATACTGTGACGATACACCAGGTATCGCCACTTCTCCACAGCGGGGGACTCTTTCCCATGAAGATAGGGAGGTGCAGCCGCTACCCAGTAGTCCCCATTGGGGTGGTTAAAGTGGGCAGACCTCATGGGGAGGGACTAAAAGATGATCACCTAGAGTACAGTCCGTTGAGCAATGGCACTGCACTCCCTAACATTCCCTAGCACCCTCTCCATATCATTGAGAGTAAACCCATGTATTTTTCTAGTACATGGGGATATAGCCAGAACAGAACATACTGAGACGAGGAAGAACACAAGACGAATCAAGAATAACCAACTCTTGAGTACTCCCACAAGGTGTCTCACTGAAGGCATGAGGAATGCCAAAGCGACATTGACTACAGGTGTTGACGCGGCGCCGGAGCGGAGTCCCGGGGATGAAAAGGAAAGAGAAGATGGACTAAAGTATGTCAGATTGCGGGGAAGTATGGAGCCCACTGCAACCCGGGAGTTTGGCACTCTGAGTGAGATCCAGAAGAAAGGCTGTGCAGAGCACGCTGGCGGCAGGCTGCAAGAGTCCATCGTGGGTCTGACAGAAGCAGATCACAACAAGGTGGACCTCTGGGTCCAAGAGCAAAGCCAAGACTGAAAGGAGTTGGAGGACCGCAGATGTTCACCTGGGCTGATGAAGCGGATGAGAAGAGCACAGGAAGTCGCTGACAATGAACCCCATCCCAGGAAGGAACAGTGATGTACCACATTCCCACGAGAAGGTAAAGGGAGGCATGGTATACCCCGTAGGGATAGGGGGGCGGCAGAGAGAGGGACACAACGTAATGTTCCTCGTCCCAGTGGCAGCTATTAGGGCAATTGGGGAACAGAACTGTGTAGAGTGCATTGGGGAGGATCTCCCTCGTCACAGCAGTAACGAAGTAGCTACTGGACACTGGAAGAGTGAAAAGTGCATCAGGTAGGATCTCTCTTGTCCCAGTAGTAACGAAAAAACGACTGGATGACATAAGACCACTGTCCACCAGAGAGAGTTTGGGACCCTAACAATTGCGAACCAGGCCTCCGAGGAGAGCTTTCTCGTTGCAGTGGCAACAATAAGCCCACTGACCAGCAGGCACGGGTCGGGGACCCTAACAAAAGGGAACTGTGCATCTGAGGAGAGCTTCCTCATCACAGTGGCAGCAATAATCCCACTGACCACCAGAGAAGGGTCTGGGACCCCAACATAAGTGGATATGGCATGCTAGGAGGACTTACTCAGCGGAGTAGCAAAGATATGGCTGTTGATCACCAGAGAAGGGTTTAGAACTTTGCTAATACCGAGAGAGAGTGGCAAAATATACATCAAGTGGAAAGACACGAAAAAGAACTGTTCAGATACCAGGAGAAGAATCTGAAGCCTTTGGAGCATACTCACGGGACGCCAGGGGTAGGGAGTCATTCCCTCGGGCCTTACTGTGAACTGTACAGACCAATACAAGAAGAAGGGAGTCATTCTCCTGGTCCAGAAAATGGAGTTGTGCAAAGATTGTGTGAAAACTGCAAGCCAGGGGAAGGGCACCATTTCCCTTGGCACCCTTTCTGCAAGAGAACATTTCTTTGAATACTACCCAACTATCAGAAGAAGGGATTCATTCTACTGGACAAGGAACTTTCTGTTGGAATATTCTTTAGTTGTAGTGTGAGGGATAGAGGTAGGTTGTGATGCAGGATGGTTGAGTTTGATTTTGACGGACATTCTGACAGATCATTTAGTATTAGTTTGAGGCAGGGAACCCCTTCTTATAAGATAGGGTTAGTGAGGGTCTTCTTTCCCATAAATAAGTTTATATGATATGATATGATATAATATAATATGTCATTTATAACGTGCCTATACACAAGCGTTTCGTATAACCACCACCATGAGACCTTTGTGTCTGCTCCTTCTTTGACACCATTATAATTTCCCACCCACCCATCCATATACCAGAGGCTTGAAGAAGCACAATCCAGGGAGAGGCTGGGTGGCAGAGCCAGGGCATGGCAGGCAGAAAGTGATGACTGCCTAAGGGGAGGGATGAGCCAACCTCGGGTCCCACATCAGAGTAGGGGGCAGAGCTGGACAGACAACCCCTATTCCTGCCAACATATCTGGAGTTACTTTTCACTGGAGAGAGACTGGATGGTTTGCCCAAAGCCCTTTAAAAACCCACCAGTGCAGTCTGATGACGTGATGGTGTGGGTGTTTGGGACAAAGTTCTTTTGGAGAAGGCTGGAGGAAGGCGCAAGATGAATGAGAACAGGAGCAGCAGTTGTGCTGAAGAGTGGGGCAGGAGGCCAGGAGTTGGAGGAGTGGAAGCAGAAGGCATGGAGAGGAGGAGAGGTGAACAAAGCTAGAATCATCAGGAATTGGAGAAGGGCGATTATCAGGATGATGAGGAAGAGATAAGTGAACATCAGAACTTTGAAGCTGAACATTTTCTGTTGGATTGTTCAAGGTGAGTAAAACATCTGAGTCATTATCTGCCACTGATAGGTGGCTACACTGGCTTCCAACGGTGGCCAGGATCGTTTTAAAGTCCTTTTTTTGTCACAACACCCCTCACACATTTCTTTCTTTGCAGTTGATTCGCTTCCTAGTTGTTCTCCATTAACTTTAGATCTGCTTATGTCACTCTCAGCATTGTGCCCTCGTGTCACTTTATGCATAAGGGTGCTCAATGTTTTCCTTGCGTGGCTTCCATTCGTGGAACGCTCTTCAACGCCCTGTTTTGCAGGTGGCGAAGAGCATACTTTATATAGCTCTCCACCAACTCTTCTTGCATCCTTGGTCTTTGGTGTCGTTTTCAAGTCCAGCTCCAGAAGGCACTTTGAAATGAATGTTGTACTGCCTACAAACTTATTTTACTTTCAAAAAGGGAGTAAAATAGTCCCACTTCTGAATCTTCTCTAGAGCCACTGGTGAATCTCTTAACATGTGCTGAATATGGGAAAAGCTTCAGGTGTATTTTAATCTGAGTGCATACCAGTATTGCTGATGGAGGTTGTCAACGGGACTAACACATCTGAAAAGGGGCGAACATTCCTGCTGTGGTGTTAGTCGATTTTACACTCCTTTTAATGTACCCCATTGCATCCATCATAGACTAAAAAACAATACCAATGTCACGATGTTGTTAACTTGACCGGTTGTTCTGTTACTTGCAGTGCAGAAAATAATCGTAACATGGTTGTGGTTCGTCCTTGGCAGCATGTACACTATTGCTTCAAGGACGATGTAAAGACTGTGGAAGCCTTTTCCAATGGAGCATACGTTTTAGCACATTGCATGCTGGGGAGACCCCTTGCAAATAAAGGCAGGCATCTCAAATTGACAGATGATACTGTGCATTACACACAGCAGCTCGGCTTGTCACCAACACGGGTAAATACCCACACATCACCCCCCTACTGCGTTGTCTACCATTCAAAGAAAGGGCGTGATTCCGAAACACTTGCTATCTTATTAAACACAAGAAAGTATCAGGGTATGTTGTATATCCTCACAACTGATGACCTCTCATGGAGTGACTTTTGAGATATCAACAAAAGGTTACATGCACTTTGTTCTGTAACGAGCACAGTGGAATACAACACATTTTTCAAGTTGCCACCAAAATGGTGCGACATTATGATAAACATGAAACATTCCAGTCACCTCTGATAGGCTGTTGGAAAATCTGGCCGTTCAGAAAAATGTACTGCATGACCTTTTAATGAAGGATCTATTATATTTCAATGAAGGCCATCTAACCACAAGCCCGACTCCAATACAGCTATTTCAGTGCTAGACATTGTTCTGGAGAGCATTTTACCACAAGGTGGCCAGAAGGGTATATGCCCATTACATTGGCATTTTCTTCACGAACGTATTCACTGCTCACCTGTTCGCCATTGCTGTCCCTTTCGTTGTCCTTCTGTTCAAACTGCTTCCCTTTGAAGCAGATTCGCAGCCGTGCCCGCTTCGTTTCACGGTGCCTGTGTGCATGGTGTTTAAAGGAGTGCGATCTGGGGATGGGGGAGGGTTTGTGATGAGGGGAAGATGGTGGTTGCCTGGGTGTCCCCCGATTGTCTAATTGCTTGCATAGGCTATGTGGTATTCAGTTTAAGCATTTCTCTCTAATATTATGAAATCTTGCAAGATTTAATTCTGCACATCCCGGAAATAATAGAACATCTTTTTGGTGCCGACACAATCGCTGATCTTCATTTAACAGTTCCACGGTTGTATTTGTTGGTATATTACTGCTGCGTTATATGAATATAAACATTGAGCGACAGCTGCCCCCCCTCACTTCTTCGGTCGCAGCTTGTACGTGCGCGCGTCTTTTTCAAATCCAGTAGTTGTTATTCGCGCACTCTGTATGCATTGTAATTGAACATGAGATCACGTAGACCTGGCCGGAAGGTCCTCAAGACCTGGCTTCTTCCCTCCTGTGTCCTGACGAACCCATTCTGACCCTCTTGTCAATTTAACCTCTTGTTAGATAGGCTAGGGTGCCAATAAGTCCCTCAAAGAATGTACTGAACAATGTAGACAAAGGACCCCAAAAGACCGGAGGATAGGATTAGCGACATGCCAACAAAACAAGAAACCAGCCAGGATACATATCACACTCCACGTCAATGGAAGATAGCCGTAGGCACGTCCACCCACCTGCAATCAAACACTACTTGAAGACACATCGCACAACACCTCTGCCGTTGCAATTCAGCTATGTTCCACGACAAAATGACGGTCTAGCTATACACATTATCAGTCTCCTGGACTCGCATACTCTCCCGACAACCTCTCAGCACCCATTCACAAGCCAGTTCGACATGGGTCGCTAGCAGGGACTTTGCCAGCCCGACCTACCTTCATATTGCCTAAAATGCAGACACACATTCTAAACTCCTCTGACGAGTCTCCCATACCACAGACTTTGGGCCCCAAGGCGTTCACCTACAGCACTTGGGCACCATACCAATGGGAATAGGCACTATAAAAATGGCATATTGAATTCCATTACAAGCTATCAAGCCGAATGGAGGGATTTCTTTTGTTTTACTGTTTGGTGAGATTCCTCCCTTTTTGTTAGAAGGGTATCCATCTTTTTGCCCCGACTGTAATCTGCTTCCCCTTTAATCAACACTCCTTATTTTAATCAACACTCCTTATTTCATTGCTTCTGGTTTTTCTCTTTGTGAAGCCCTGTTACTACTTACGATTCCCAATTTAAATGTACATTCTATTTTCAATTTTAAGATTAAGTTTTTTTTTTAAATGGTTTTATTAACATTTTTATTAAACAATTCAACATGTACATTCGTGCTTCCCCCACTTTGTCAGTCCTGCCATAAAACACGCTACAGCGAGATCAAATTGTGTCTCACATTTCTGTGGAACGGATGTCAGCATTGCTTATCCAGCCACTGCTTCTTATGGTCTGGACGTAAGTACGGCCTATGTTAGTTCAATCCAAGCTGTGATTTTACCAGTCTTTTGATCGCTGACTCCTCCAGTAGCTTGTAACCACACTGTTGCTCTGCTAGTATCCATTTTTCTAAATCTTTCCACCACACTTCGACAGCAGGTGCCTCCTTTGCTTTCCATGGCATGGCTAGTCTATGTTTCGCCAATATGTAGGCAAGGTCTTTCGATTTCGATATGTATTTTTTCATCGTTGTGTGTGGGTATAGCCCAAGCAGGCAGGCTCCTGGAGTTTGCACTTCTAGCGTAACTCCTCCCGGAGCCATCACATTTGACTATCCTCCCAGTATTGTCGCACTGTAGGACACAACCAAAGCATGTGGAGTATCCGAGTATCTATGTTCCCACATTTTAGACATCTCTGTTCTGCTCCTTTGAACCTAGAGACCTTTTATGTGGCGTAAGATAGGCTCTATGCGTAATTTGGAGCTGTTTTAGCTGTAACCTTGCATTTCTAGAAACTTCTTTATGGTAACCCAACACCCTGCTCCATTCGCCATCAGTGCATATCTTCCCTATGTTAGTTTCCCATTTTTGTCTGATCCATTATGGTCTTATTACACTTTTAGTAAGCAGTATGTTGTATAATCGTGGTACAGTATGCCCCCCACGTGGCTATATCATATATTGTCTCGACTATCTCGTTTTTCCACCAACTCAGGTATTCGAGGCCACCTGTGCTTCAGCTTGTGTATTATCGCAAAATATGGTAAGCATCGTCCGACATTCATTCCTACTTCTTCTGTAAGTGTTTTTAAGTCTAGCAGCTCATCTCCTCGTACCAGGTTTCCAGTGGTCACCACCCCGACTGGTTCCCAGTATTTCCTTGTATGTGATATCAATTGTCTCTCTTCAGCCGCTACTGCTGCCAGGGAAGTCTGCAGTGAGATCGGGTCAGACATGTCCCATATTTTGCATGCCCTTCTCCATATTTGTATGCCCAGTGTTATCAGTAGTGAGCATGTACTTCCGTTCGGGCTGTTGCCCATAATACTTCTTTTAAGTATAGTTGATTCATTGCCGGTTGTAATAAATGTGTGTCTATGGTAGGGTCATCCGCTAGCCACGCCACTGCAAATTGTAACTGACTCGATATTTTAATCCTCCCTCGTCATGTGTTCTTAGGTCAATTCTATTTCATTTGTTTTGCCAAATAAATGTCCTGCACTCTGTGTCCTGCTTTATGAAAAACAGTTTAGGTTTGTTATTTGGGATGTTTGTGAAATAGTGCAATAGTCTGGCCAAAACCACCATTTTCAACAGCCTACCCCAGAAATGTATACAATTTATAACTCTCTTCAGAGCTATTTACATGTTCTTATTATGCTCCTCTAGCAGTTTGTGGAATATTTCTATCCCTAAATACCGAAAGGATTCAGGACACCACTGCATTGACAGTCTCAGTAGGCATTCTTTTTTCAGACCTCTTCGGCCTGCCCGGGGGATCAGACAGGATTTCCCTTTATTTATTGTGATCCCAGATACATTGCTAAACCTATCTAGTGTCCAATATGTGTTGCATAGTATCTTCTGTTTGTTGTAGATATAGGGGGATTGCACGTGAAATCTCAAGCAAGCACAAGTTTGCCAATTTATTTAACACAATGCGCAGGGCTTACCAGGGACTTGCGAGGAATCCGCGCCAGTCCAACACGTCACTGCGACACTACGAACGCCTTGTGCAAGACTCTAAGCGAAGGCACGCCCGTGTCTGCGCAGTCACCTAAAAAGGGGGCGGAACACGTGGAATGGGGAACAAGTGAAAATATGGCTGTAACGAGGGAAGTACCATAGTAAAATCCTCACAACGCCCATACGCGCGCGCTAAAAAGCCGGATTCATGGAATTGAACAGTGCTCGCTGGCGTGCAGAAAAATAAGTGCAAATCGTGAAACACGTCTGCCACGGGATAGCTGGCGTAAACATCAATGTGCACAAAAACAAATGCATAAAAAGCCAGCGCGATCAAACAACGCACATATACAGCTACGATGAATGTACCATTTGTCGCAGCAGTGATCGTGGTACACCGCAGGAGGAGGATGATAGCCACAGGCCGGATTTTTCTACCTAGGACCAGCCTTTTTGGGATGCCTGATGACCAGGTCTATGGCAGGTATAGGTTTCCACCTCATATCACATTATACCTGGTCACGGAGTGGGAAGATGACCTTACATCTCTCACCCTGTGCTCCCAAGCATTGAGCCCCTTCATAAAGGTGCTCAATGTACTGCATTTTTTGACCATTGGGTCATTTCAGCGGACAACTGCCATAGTTGGGGGCATTTCACAGCCCACACAGTCACGCTGCCTACACCATGTGTTGGCAATAATGACTGCACGACCCTCAGCTTGCAGGCACATCTACATGCCCAGAACACCCGTAGAAAGGCAGGCTGTGGTCCAGGACATTTATGGGGTGGCACACTTCCCTAGAGTGCTTTGTGCCATTGCTTGCACCCATGTGGCTCTACGTCCACCTAGGGCTACAGAGCACATATATGGCAATCGCAAGCACTGGCATTCAATCAACGTGCAGGTTGTATGTGATGCCAAGGGCATCATTACTTCTGTATATGCCAACTATCCAGGGTCCACCAATGATAGCTTCATATTCAGAATGTTACCCCTACACCGGGTCCTGGAGGCTGGGAGGAATGGCAACACATGGCTCATTGGTGAGTATACATGCCCCTGCACATGCATGCATGTCACACACAGAGAAATACACACCAATGACAAACATTTCCACCTCTACAGGGGACAGTGCTTGCCCTCCGAGCACCTACATGATGAGGCCAATACAGAACCCTGTCACACCGCCCCAGTTAAAATACAACACAGCCCATATTGCAACTCGGGGCAAAGTGGAGCGCACATTCGGAGTGCTGAAGTCACGTTTCCAGTCCCTTGACCGCTCTGGTGGTGAGTTGCTATATGCACCACCACTGGTGTGCTGGAACATTGTGGCAGCATGTGTCCTGCACAATGTTGTAACACAGTGTGGCATACCTGTGGACATGATGGTGCCCCCACATCCCCAACCACATGCACGCCGCTTGCGCTTTGCAGGTCAAAGGGCACGGGGTGAGGCTGCCCGTACCCAGCTTGTGGCTACATTTTTAACCTAAAATCCAACCCCTGTGGAGTGCACACAGCCCTGGCACATTCCAGGTGCCATTCAATGATGACAAAGGGCCAGTCATCTGTGTCCACCAAACCACCTTGAGAATTCTTCCCTGGAAGTGCAACATTGTGTGCATCCCTTACAACTAAAACAATTCCATTCTGGGTTTCCAAAAGAAACACATAGAAGAGGGAGTATGCCACTACCACCATGCCAAACTCGACATCAAATTGCCTGTGTGTCACATAAACCGTCCCATATGTCATGTAAAATCATCACCAGAGTGTGCCATGGTATGTAATGTCAAAGGAGATATATAAATGGCCAATACATAATACAAGTGTCTTAAAGCTCTCAACCATGTATGGAACAAGTCAAAAAATAACAACTGCTCATAGCGATCCATAATATTCTGGACAGGAGCAGTAATTGTATACTATACTATCAACAGTGTATGCAACAGTGAATCTGTCGGACAATGATAAATCCTATTTCCACAAGTGCATCAATGTGCCATCATGCAGGGACCGTGGACAGGGTGGAACAGACAGATACTGTACCTGCATGGTGCAATTAGAAGGAGCAAGTGCACAGATGTTCAGAGGGGTGTGGTATTCAGAGGGTGGTAAAAAGTTCAGGGATGGTTCAAGTGCAACCAGTCAGTGGATGCTTGGGTAAGTGCAGAGAGATGCAACTCTCTCTGGTCATTCCCCAAGTGCAGTGATGATGACACTAGTCCACGTCGCTGAGGCAACTGCCCCACAAATTGCTGGGGTTGAGACCTTGAGGCACATCAAACAGCCAGGACAAAAGGAATGGAAAGAGTAGAGGGATTGCTTAGCAGAGAAGAGGGAGAGAGAAGGAAGAGTAGAAGATGAAATACATGGGTAGGTCATGGAAAGCAAAGAAATGTGTCCCCAAACCGATGGCGGCAGGATGTGTATCCCAGAGGTTGGCCCCTGCTGACGATAAAGATCCCAAGCAAAAAATCTCCATCAATAACTGTCTCACATGAAGAAGGTCCGAGTAACATGATGAAATGGCTCTGGAGGGACAGCATTGAGGAATGAACATTAGCAGATATGGAGTAAGCACACACTGCTGTTGAACCATAAATTCGACTTGGCCAATCTGAGAAACATCCCATATCCCACAAACCCTGATAGGGATCAGATCTGCCACTCATTGGACCTGATAAAAGTTGAATGAGGCACACCTCAGTGCAAACATCTGCCCCTGCCACAGTCCACAAACAGTTGACCATGCTAAACACTCACAACCAACCATGAAAGCCGGACACACAGAAAGCACAGTTATCATAATCAGTAAACAGTATCCCCAGCAATCCATCAGATTAACAAGACCATAACCATCATTGGCACCACCCATGGGTGAGTAATAAAACCATTGAGCAATAGTGACAGAGCTAAAGGTTAGTAAAGCCAGAGTGAACACACACAGTGCCCCGCTCCCATGCAAACACCACTGTAGTGTTGGCAAATGCCATGCACTCACCTGTCCGTGGAACTCACCTGCCTTGCATACGATGCACACCATCGGGAGACACTCTACCTACATGGAATGCAATGCACAGTAACAGCACAAAATACATGCACATACATGATCACAGTTGACACCTGAAAGAAAGTATGCATACAACACAGAGTGCATGAGCAACACAGGGTGAATGGCCATTGACATTGACATGTACAGGAGTACAGTGTACCACACCAGAGAGAGAGAGAGAGAGAGTCAGTCACAGAGAGTGAATAACAATTAAATGACAGATCAAGGAGTCCAGGCACAAGGCCCAGTCACGCCCCCCTGGGCATGTTATCGGTGAGCAAGGAGACTGGTGCCACGTCTCAACCATTGGCCACAGCTGCTTAGGGGAGGTCCAAGAGGGCGAAGGTGGACGTGGACTCCTCGGGAGCGTGGGGGTCAGGTGGGCAGACATAGGGCCATCCACTGCGGAAGACTCTGGTGAGGCATCCAGGTTGACTGGGGAGGAGGAGGAGGGGCCGTATTAGCCCAGTCCATGGGGCCGGGCAGAGGTGGTGAGGTGGATGTGACTGCTGCAGTCCTGACACAGGGGCATGAGGCTGTGCAAGTCACCGTGGAGGTACCTGTGCATAATCCTGGCCCTGCTTCAGCATCTGCAGCAGTATGCACCTACCAGCATGCCCCAAGCCAGACCCATCTATAGGTGTCGGTTGTTTCCACCCAGACCGACACCCCACTGCCTGCGGATGTTGCCATTCGGGACAGAGTGGTACCCCTACTAGTCGGTAACAGGAAGCGTACCAGCACCATTCGTGATGATGTGCAGACTTGCTATTGTATGCTTGCACATCATCACAATGACGTCTGGCGTCTCCTGAATTGGCTAGTAGCCTTCCTGGTCTCAAATTGGATGCGTGGGCTGCCCACTTATGCAACCCCCTCCTAGTCTTGCTCCTCTGTGCGCCAGTCGTCCCCCCGGCGCCTTCCGGCCCAGATACCACCAGGACCCCATGTGCACCAGTCCCACCCATGTCGGCCCGTCTCGTGGAGCTAACATCCCTGCATGAGTTGGGAGTCGACAGTGGATCAGCTGAGGTGGTCACCACGCCGATCAGGCAACGACGGGAGCAATGGCAATGGAGGGAGGGCAGGCATCCAGGAGCACTGCACGGGCCCCACACCCCCTGGTGATGTCATCAGCCCGGAGGGTGTCCACACAAAGCAGACACCAGGCCATTTGGCAGCAGCAGGCTCGAAGTAGGAGGCTATTGTACTCGGGGCATCCCATCTCAAGGAGGCAGGTATCCGTTGTCAGGCAGGACGCAAATGTGGACCTCAGAACGAGGATGTCTTCCATGTTCGTGCGATATGGGCAGCGGGCTCTGGAGGCGAGAGTCACCATGGCCAAGGCAGAGATTTCACTGCGTCGGGCAGAGAGGCGAGCTGACATCCTCGAGGATACTTGCAGGAAGTGGGAGGGTATGGCGAGGTCCATGCTTGAGTCCCTGCAAGCCCTCGAGGAGAGAGCCGAGGCCCGCCTAGGGGAAGTGGACGCAGTCTTCGATGATGCCCTGGCTGAGACATTGAGTGGCAATGGTGACAAGGACGACTAGCCCACTGCCTGTGTACATAGTTTTGTAGATGTAAGTTTCCTTTCATTTTTCATTATTATTTGGAGCTTGGCTCACAGACAGTACTCCATTTATTTTGTACATTGTTCTGTAGGTGTTTCCTTTTATTTTTTATTTGTTTTGGAGTGGACTCTGGACTATCCTCCATGTTTTCTTGTACATAGTTTTTTGGTGTATTTGAGGTGTTTTATTTGTAATTTTGTAGATTTTTTAGCTTGCATATTTTGTATACACATGGACATTTTTATTTTTCTATTTTTACATGGACATCTTTTAAGATTATGATTTATGATTTGATTTACAGTATGTATGCTTGAAATACAATTGTTTAATATATTTATTTTTGACTCTGTCATTGTCGGTCACAGTTATTTTTGCAGTGTGCCTGTTTGGTAGTCCATTTAGTAGCCCTGATCCTGCCCATTGTTAGTCATGTGTGTGGTTGCTTACTTGCATGTGTTTATGTTCGGGGTTTATTTGCGGGATGAGTATACACATAGGGCAGACCAATGGTGGTGTGTGAAGTGGGATTTTGTGTGTGCACATAAAAATGGCATTTCCTTTCACATGTGCAGCATGACTGTGTATTTGCCCTCACTGTGTTTGTGTGTGAGGTGGGTGGGTCGACTGTGGGAGTGTTAAATGTTCAGGACATTTGCACATGATTTGCTTGATGCTGTGAAACACACAGGTGGTGCTTTCCCCTTCACCAGCATGTGTTTTTACAGTTATCATCATCTCTGGTGTTGGTCAACCTCTTGCACTGGGATACACTATTGGCATTTCATTGTATTTACACATTGGCTGCCCATTGCAGCTGTCTCGGTGCATGGTGCACTGTCTGATTGCCATGTCCTTCACACATGGGCATACCAGTGATGTGTTTATTAGGGATTCTATTCTAGGAATAGCAGCTCAATGAAGGTCAGCCTTTGGGACACCTGGCTAGTGTTTGTTCATGTGGCACACATTGAGGATGGTTTGGATTCTGTCATTGGTGAACAATTTGTCCCTGGGTATTGATGCCATGCCATTGTCACATGTCCAGCAGGCACTGACTTTTACATTCACTTGTTACATGTGTATGTTGGGAGATGGTTGCGGACAGCTATTCTCTTTGCCCAGCTGACACACTCATGGATGTGGCCCGGGTGAATGCATTAATTTTTGTTTGCAGTATACATGTTCCGGTGGATATTCTGGCTGGAGTCACTACACGGCAGTCATGGTGCACGACACACAATCGATGGAGTGATGATGTGTCACTATGTCAGGTGATGTCCCATGTGTAGGGGGCTGCCTGCCGGGTAGGGTCACGGGTGATGTGGTGGGGGTATCCCATGTGGAGGGGGGGTGCCTGCAGGGTGGGTTCACAGGTGATGTGGTGGGGGTATCCCATGTGGAGGGGGCTGCCTGCAGGGTGTGGGTCATGGGTGATGTGGTGGGGTATCCCATGTGAAGGGGGCTACCTGCAGGGTGGGTTCACGGGTGATGTGGTGGGCATATCCCATGTGGAGGTGGCTGCCTGCAGGGTGGCGTCATGGGTAATGGGGGCTGGGTTATCTCATGTGGAGGGGGCTGCCTGCAGGGTGGGCTCATGGGGGCTGGGTTCTCCCATGTGGAGGGGAGGCTGCCTGCAGGGTGGTGTCACAGGTGATGTGGTGTGGGTATCCCACTTGGAGGGGGGCTGCGTGCAGGGTAGGGTCACAAGTGATGTGGTGGGGGTATTCCATGTGGAGGGGGCTGCCTGCAGGGTGGGGTGATGGGGGTTGGGGTATCCCATGTGGAGCGGGCTGCCTGCAGGGTGGGGACACGGGTGTTGTGGTGGGGGTATCCCATGTGGAGGGGCCTGCCTGCAGGGTCGGCTCACGGGTGATGTGGTGGGGGTATCCCATGTGGAGGGGGCTGCCTGCAGGGTGGTGTCACGGGGGACGGGGGCTGGGAGAAATCACGGGGGGTGGGGGCTGGGTTCTCCCATGTGGAGGGGAGACTGCCTGCAGGGTGTGGTTACAGGAGATGTGGTGGGGGTTTCCCATGTGGAGGGGGCTGTCTGCAGGGTGGGGTCACGGTGATGGGGGCTGGATTCTCCCATGTGGAGGGGGCTGCCTGCAGGGTGGTGTCACGGGGGACGGGGGCTGGGAGAAATCACAGGGGATGGGGGCTGGGTTCTCCCATGTGGAGGGGAGACTGCCTGCAGGGTGGTGTTACACGTGATGTGGTGGGGGTATCCCATGTGGAGGGGGCTGCGTGCAGGGTGGGGTCACAGGTGATGTGGTGGGGCATCCCATGTGGAGGGGGCTGCCTGCAGAGTGGGGTCACGGGTGATGGGGTCATCCCATGTGAAGGGGGCTGCCTGCAGGGTGGGGTCATGGGTGATGTGGTGGTGGTATCCCATGTGGGGGGGTGCCTGCAGGGTGGGTTCACGGGTGATGTGGTGGGGGTATCACATGTGGAGGGGGCTGCGTGCAGGGTGGGGTCACAGGTGATGTGGGTCCATCCCATGTGGAGGGGGCTGCCTGCAGAGTGGGGTCACAGGTGATGGGGGCATCCCATGTGGTGGGGGCTGCCTGCAGGGTGGGGTCATGGGTGTTATGGTGGGGGTATCCCATGTGGAGGAGCCTGCCTGCAGGGTGGGCTCACAGGTGATGTGGTGGGGGTATGCCATGTGGGGGTGTGCCTGCATGGTGGGCTCACCGGTGATGATGTGGGGGTATCCCATGTGGAGGGGACTGCCTGCAGGGTGGGCTCACAGGTGATGTGGTGGGGATATCCCATGTGGAGTGGGCTGCTTGCAGAGTGGGGTCACGGGTGATGGGGGATGGGGTCTCCCATGTGGAGGGAGCTGCCTGCAGGGTGGGCTCACAGGTGATGTGGTGGGGATATCCCATGTGGAGGGGGCTGCCTGCAGAGTGGGGTCACGGGTGATGGGGGGGGGGGCTGGGTTCACCCATGTGGAGGAGGCTGCCTGCAGGGTGGGCTCACGGTTGATGGGGGCTGGGTTCTCCCATGTGGATGGGGCTGCCTGCAGGGTGGGGTCACGGGTGATGGGGGCTGGGTTCTCCCATGTGGAGGGGGTTGCCTGCAGGGTGGGCTCACGGGTGATGTGGTGGGGGTATCCCATGTAGAGGGGGCTGCCTGCAGGGTAGGCTCACGGGTGATGTGGTGGGGGTATCCCATGTAGAGGGGGCTGCCTGCAGGGTAGGCTCACGGGTGATGTGGAGGGGGCTGCCTGCAGGGTGGGCTCACGGGTGATGTGATGGGGGTATCCCATGTGGAGGAGGCTGCCTGCAGGGTGGGCTCACTGGTGATGGGGGCTGGGTTCTCCCATGTGGAGGGGGCTGCCTGCAGGGTGGGCTCACGGGTGATGTGGTGGGGGTATCCCATGTGGAGGGGATTGCCTGCAGGGTGGGCTCACGGGTGATGTGGTGGGGGTATCCCATGTAGAGGGGGCTGCCTGCAGGGTAGGCTCACGGGTGATGTGGTGGGGGTATCCCATGTGGAGGAGGCTGCCTGCAGGGTGGGCTCACTGGTGATGGGGGCTGGGTTCTCCCATGTGGAGGGGGCTGCCTGCAGGGTGGGCTCACGGGTGATGGGGGTTGGATTCTCCCATCTGGAGGGGGCTGCATGCTGCGGATTGCGAGGTGTTGGTGCACCATTTGGCTGGTGGTGGGCCAGGCCTTGCGTGGCAGGGAATGTGTTTTCTATGGTGGGCATACGGGGTTCGCAGGGTGTTTTTGCACCATTACGCTGTGGTGCGCATGGGGTTGGCAGGGTGTTTTCGCACGATTATGCTGTGGTGCGGACAGGTATTGCGGGGTGTTTTTCACGCGATCACACTGGGGTGTGGACTGGGGGTGTTTCTGCGCGATTCTGCTGGGGGTTGTATGCTGGCCCAGGGATAGCGCGGAGACCTGCGCCGTGTTAGGCTTTTCACTTGCTTTTTACTGTGCGTGGAGGCGTGTTGGGGGCGTTACTCATGCAGCTTGCTGTTTTGCGCCACGGCTACTAATGCCTCTGGGAATCGATGAATACGCATACCGTGCAAAGATTTCTCTGCGCCATGGCTGGCGCACGTTCCTTCTCAGCGCGCGGCCCTTGCGCCTTTTATGCACCCGATTAAATGAATCGGGCCCTAAGTGTCTGATCCCGTCTATTTCTATTCCTGATTCTCCAAATTCATCTTTTAGATGGGCTGCGATAGGTTCTATTGCCAGAATGAACATTAGTGGCGACAATGGGCAACCTTGTCTGGTGCCTTTGTGTAGATTGATTATGGCAGAATACACCCCTCTTGTCCACGCTCTAGCTTTTGGCATTGTATACAGTAATTGACCCATTTGATGAAACCTTCCCCAATGCCAAATTTTCATAACAATTTATATAGCCATTCCCATTGTACAGAATAGAATGCTTTCGTTGTATCTAATTAGGCCATCACACAGTGGTGTTGGTATAACCTAGTTCTATCTATCACATGCTGTAGGCGTCTTCAATTCCAAGCCATGTTTCTCCCTGTTACGTAACCCGTTGATCTGGGTGTATTAACTTCCCAATGGTGATCTGTAATCTTCTGGCCAGTATGTTGCTGTCTTGATTAAGTGGATAAAGGGGTGTATATGAGCTGCATTCTGTCCTAGGCTTATTGGGCTTTAGCAATGGGATAATTACTGCCTCTTTAAGGCTATTTGCCAATATTTCTTCTTCGTATGCTTCATTAAACATTTTTACCATTGTCAGTACCAGAACCTCTGCGTATGTTTTTTATAGAACTTGCCTGGTAATCCGTCTAACCCAGGTGCTTTCCCAGTGGGTAGCGCCTTAATTGCGGCCAACACCTCCTCCCCTGTTATGAGGCCCTCCATATTCCGTGCCTCTTCCTTACTTAGGCCTGGTAGTGAAATCAGTTCTAAAGCTTCTTGCAATTCTGGGTGTTGTAGTGTATTTAAATCTGTGTATAGGTCTGTATAGTATTCGGAGAAGGTAGTGTTAACTCCTTCCTGTGTGGTACAGAGGTGAACTTGTCTGTCTTTTACTGCACAGATAATATCTCGGACTCTAGCTCCTTTATATAACCATGCCAAGAGTCATCCGGGCTTGTCTCCCTCTGCTTGCTGTGTCTCTAGTTTTCCGAGCCTGTCCCAGTTCTTCAGGCATTCTTGTCTTAATTCTATTTCCCTGCTTCGATCTGCACCATTTGCTCTATTCAGTTTTTCTATGCCTTCTAGTTCCTTTGCCTTTTTATCTAGTGTTCTAGTTAACTCTGCTTGTATACCCCCTGATCTAGTCATGGCTTCTCCTCTTAACACCACCTTCAAAGCTTCCCATAGCGTGCCCGATGATTCTACACTTCCCGTGTTCAACGTGAAGTATTGGGTTATGCATTCTTTGATTTGTGTTCTAAACGCTGCATCTTTGAGGGATTCAACTCTAAGCTTCCAGGTCGGGACTGGTGGTCTGGGTTGTGTTACCTGCCATTTAAGGGTTAAAGTTGCAAGATCTGATAAAACCTGTCCTTTATATGTTGCTTCTGTAAATTCCCCTCATGTTTCTTTTCCAGTGAGAAAGTAGTCTAATCTAGTATGCACCTCATGTGGTGCCGAGTAGTATGTGTATTCTTGTTCATCTGGGTGTAGATTTCTTCAGATGTCCCCCATTGCGAAGGAGTGGACCAAGTCACCTAGTACCTTAGCTGTTGGGGATGGTTTTTTATGTTTTGTATCGGATCTGTCTACTCTCGGGTCTAACATACAGTTATGATCACTACCGCATATTATGATATTGTCTCTGTGTGCGCCTACTTTAGTATGCATAGTTTTAAAAAAGTTGGTAGCATCATGATTAGGTGCATAGGTATTCATTATGCATATTCGCCTATTCTCCAGCGTTCCTATTATTATTACCATTCTGCTCTCTTTGTCTATTTCATTCTGCAATATTTGGAAGGGTACCGTCTGAGCGATTAGTACTCCACTCGAGTAAGCCGAGTACGTTGAGCCTGCTACCTGACCCTTGCATTTCCTAGCTATTGTGTTTTGTCTGTCTTCAGTGAGGTGTGTCTCCTGTAACAGAGCAAAATCCACTTTCTTTCGGCGTAGGTATGTTAGCACCCTATTCCTTTGTTAGCACCCTATTCCTCTT
Source organism: Ambystoma mexicanum (assembly GCF_040938575.1). NCBI lineage: Eukaryota > Metazoa > Chordata > Amphibia > Caudata > Ambystomatidae > Ambystoma > Ambystoma mexicanum. The sequence goes on from NC_090923.1 coordinate 1,422,587,807, forward strand.
GATATAGTTATTGAACCCCCTCACTTTCCATATTATTAACCTAATGCAGTTCGCCATGAATATATTATATATTTTCTCCAGTCCATTTCCTGAGGCTACAAACCCTTATTTCTATTAGTGTATAGTTTTGTCCGTGTTTTCCTTCGTATTTTTCTACACTATGACTTGACAAAGGTCTTAACTCCCTTTAACTCCCCCTCCCACTTTTTCCCTCCCACCCAACTTCCCAACTCGAATTTGTCGCACAGCTTTGACTAGCCTGCTCAGGCGTGCCCGCATCTAGTACTTCGCCTCCCTCCACTTACTGATTCAGGTGCCCTGCGAGTGGGTGCATTCAAACTAGCGCCCCAAAACAACTACTGAGTGTAGTGATGCCAGTGCCTATAATTCCCCAAGAGCTTCTATGTCCCAACTTATGGCATTTCCTGCTAACATGCGTTAATCTTTGACAAAAGCCCTGATAAATACTAATCTCAACCTATTTCTGCCAGTTTCCAGCTGAGGTAGGATAAGTGGGTACTTTCCTTATATATCTTGAGCCACTTGATGTAGTAGTAACCTTCCGAGCCATCATGGCTTCTCGTAGTCTTAATTCCTCCCAGCATTCATGCTACAGTGTCTTCTGGTGTTGCCGCCAACCTTCCTTTGTCCAACCAGTCTTGTGTTTCTTAAGGGCTGTCGAAAAAAAAAAAAAAAGTCAATTTCAAAGGATTTTAAGTCTAGCCGGATAAATGAGCATGTACTTGAGTACTGCTTTTCTCAACCTTTCTTTAGTGGGTCCGAACTGAGACCTACGCCTCTGCACCTGGAGCGTATAATCTGGAAAAACAGCTAGTTTTGCTGATGCTCTTTGCATGACTCCACCATTCCTAGAGAATGCTAGTATCTTCTCCCGATCTTTATAGTTAAGAATCTTCACTATAATAGGTATTAGTGGTGTGCCTGGAGGGGGTTTCCTTGTTAGGGCTCTGTGCGCTCGCTCTACTGTGAAACCTTGTGTTATGTTGCCAGGGCCCACCACCTGCAGTAATAGGTTTTCTATGTTTGTTTATTGAGTTTATATAGCGCTTTACACCAAAGCGCTTTACAGAACAGGTACAGTAATGAATGAAGTATACATTTACAACATGAAACAAACCAGTGGTACAGAATTTAGAACAATTTACTCAGGGTAGGGGGGGAGGGAGGGGATAGGAAGGGTAGGGGGGGTTGCCCGCAGGTGACCTCCTACTCGCTATGGTGGTTGAGGTATCCAATTTGAGGTCATAGGGAGGAGGAGGGAATGGGGGGGCAGGGGTGTGAGGGGAGAGAGGTAGGAAAGGAGAGTCAGGGGGGGAGTGAAGAAGGGCCTTCAGGGAGGAGTGGAAAGATGAGTAGGTGGGGGAGGAGCGGATAGAGAGAGGTAGGGAGTTCCAGTGAAGGGGGGCCAAGAGTTGGAAGGAGCGGAAGCGTGAGGAGGCACAGGGGGCCGGGGGAATAGTGAGAAGGTAGAGATCGGATGAGCGGAGAGAGCGGGAAGGATCGTAAAATGAGAGGAGAGAGGAAAGATGGGGGTGGGGGGTGAGGTCATGGAGGGATTTGTAGATAAGGCAGAGGAATTGAAATTTCAATTGTCGGACGAAGGGGAGCCAGCCGAGTTGGGAGAGTGAGGTAGAAATAGAATCCCGAGGGCCAAGAAGGCATAGAATGCGGATAGAGGAGTGGTATATGGATTTTAGGGGAGTCAGGTGGGAGACAGGGAGTCCAAAGAGAAAAGAGGAGCAGTAGAAGAGACGGGAGTAAATAAGGGAGGAGATTAGGAGTTTAGAAGCGTGAAAGGTGAGGGAGGAGCGGGTCTTGCAGATGTTGAAGAGATGGTGCTGGCAGGCACAAGAGGTTGGAGAGATGCGGTTGGAGAAGGAGAGGGAGGAGTCAATGTGGAGGCCAAGGTTGCGGGCAAGGGTCGAGATGGGGAGATTGGAAGGGGGAAAGTGGATGAAGGGAGGAGGGGAAGGTGGGAGAGTGCTGGGAGGGAAGAAAAGCACTTCAGTCTTGTCAGCATTGAGGGAAAGAAAATGGGATGACATCCAATTTTTATGACCGTAAGGCAGGAAGAGAGGTGAAGGAAGAGAAGGAGAGAAAGAGTTTGGTATCATCTGCATAGAAGTGGTGGGAGATGCCGAAAGAAGAGATAACGGGGGCGAGAAGGGAAGTGTAGCGAGAGAAAAGGAAAGGTCGGAGTACGGAGCCCTGGGGAACGCCATAGTTCAGGGGGAGGCTGGAGGAGGTGCGGCCGCCCCAGGAGACAGTGCAGGATCGATTGGTGAGGTAAGAGGAGAGCCAGGAGAGGACAGAGCCTTTGAAGCCACAGGAGGACAGAGTGCTAAGAAGTAAGGGGTGATCTACAGTATCAAAAGCTGCAGAGAGATCAAGAAGGATGAGAATTGAAGATTGCTTAGCGCAGTGAGGAGAGAGTTGAGGACATAAGCGAGAGCAGTCTCAGTGGAGTGTTTGGGGTGGAAACCAGACTGAGAGGTGGGGAGGAGGGAGAGGAGACGAAAGCTGAGAGTTGAGAGTAGGCTAGGCGCTCGAGGAGCTTTGAGATGAAGGGGAGAAGGGAAATTGGTCTGAAGTTGGAGGAAAGAAGGGGGCTAGCAGAGGGTTTCTTTAGGATAGGGATTATGGTAGCGTGTTTGAAAGCTGAAGGAAAGCTAGCAGAGGAGAGACAGATGTTGAAGAAAGTGGTTAGGTAGGGGATGAGGAGAGGGTAGACTTTGGGTATGAGGGAGATGGGATCAGAGGGGGCAGCAGTAGGGTGAATTTTGGACAGGAGACGGGAGACGTAGTCTGGGGTGATAGGAGAGAAGGTGGACATGTTACCTGGGGTGGAAGAGGAGGAGGGGGAAGGAGGGAGAGAGGATGTTTTGGCGGAGAGAGACAATTTTGGAGAAGAAGTTGGCAAAGTCGGAGGGAGAGAGGGGAGAGTTAGTGGAAGGGTCAGATGTGGGAAGGGAGAGAAGGCGAGAGAGAGTCTGGAAGATACAGCGGGGGTGAGAAGCTTGTGAGTGGAGGAGGTTGGAAAAGTAGGAGTGCTTGGCAGTTGTGAGGCAAGAGTCTTAGAGAGAGTGATAAGAGAAGTAAGAGGATTGGTTGATCAAAGAAGGGGATTTGAGCCATCGTCGTCCGAGGCGACGGAGGAAGCGACACATGGATAGAAGGTGAGAGGAGAGCCAGGGCTATGGAGGTTTGTGAGATGGTGAGAATGAAGTAAGAGGATAGAGATGGTCAAGGCTGGAGGAAATAGAGGAGGACATTGAGGCGAGGGCGTCATCGGCCGAGAGAGATGAGAAGTCGGGGACAGGGGGAAGGGAGGAAGAACAGGAGTCAAAGAAGAGAGAAGGGTTGAAGTTACAGAGATCACAACAAGAGAAGGAGGGCGAGGGGGAGGACAAAGAGGAGGAGGGGGGAGGAGTAAGGGAGAAGAAGAGTAAGGCGTGATCGGAGAGATAGTTAGGAAGAGACGATACGGGGTGGAAGAGTGAGATGAGCGAAAGATGAGATCGAGAGTGGAGCCAGAGGAGTGGGTCGGTGGGGTAGGTAAGGAGAGAAGGGGAGACGAATGAGAGGAGGTAGAGAGGGGGAGGTTAAAGTCGCTGAGGACAGAGCGAGGAGTAGGGGGGGGGAAATGAGAGAGAGAAGATGGTCCAGGTCTTCATAGAAGGAGGAGAGGGGGCCGGGAGGTCTGTATATGATTAGGAAGGATATCGCGTGAGGAAAGGTGAAGGATTTTAAGAGAAATTCAAAGGAGGAGAAGGTAGGGAGAGCTAAGGAAGGGGGTGAGGAAAGACATTTAGGGTGAAAAATGAGTCCATCGCCGCCTCTGCGATCTGAGGTGCGTGGGACATGAAAGGAGGAGGAAGAGGGGGTGGAGAGGGATGCGGGAACAGTGGAATTGAAGGGGGGATCCAAGTCTCAGTAATGCAAAGGAAGTGAAGGTTGAGTCGGAAGAACAGATCAAGGGCCGCAGTGGCTTTGTTGCAGATGGATCGGGCGTTCCAGAGGGCAATGTTGATGAAATTGGAGGGATTGGCAGTGGGGGGGGTAGATGAGATTAGAGCGAGAAGGGGTTGTGCGAGGGGGAAGGTATAGGCAGGGGGTAGGTGAGAGAGTGGGGAGGACATGAGGATGAAGAGGAGGAGGAGGAGGAGGAGGAGGAGGGAGAGGGAGAGAGGGGGGGAGATGGAGGGAGGTCGACGGAGGGAAAGGCAGTTAGAGTGCATGACAGGAAGGGATGAGAGTAAGTGCTGGTGGTCACACAGCAGAGTGAACACAAGTGGATTATGTGTCAGGAGCTGTTACAGGTTCAGTGGAGGGGAGAGGGAGGGTGAGAGGACAGAGGAGAGGGAGGTTTTAGAGAAGAAGAATGGGGAGTCACAGCAGTTGAATGGGGGTCACGGCAGAGGAGTGAAGGTTGGAACAGCAGAGTGTCCAAGGTCGAGATGGTGAGGGAGGAAGGATCCTTTGAAGATCAGCTGCAGGCAGAGAGCCAGACAGGGTGACAGTCACAGATGGACTGGAGTAAGGAGGGCAAAGTGGCGCACCCGCAGTGCTGCTACAGTCCGTTTCAGTAGAGCGCGGGTAGGCTGGGTCACTCGGTGGACAGTGACAGTGCTGGGTTGAGCGGGGAGCTACAGTCCATTGTAGAAGAGTACGGGTAAACTGGGTCACTTGGTAGACAGCGACAGAGCTGGGTAGGGCGGGGGACAGGGGTGGCGGGTGGAGGAGGGAGGTCAGATCCGATGGTGGTCACAGTGGAGGAAGTTGCAGAAGCGGCTGCGTGCAGAGGGCCAGACAGGGCGACAGTCCACTGGTGGTCCGTAGTATGGGGGGGTGGTGTGACACACCCGCGGTGCTGCCACAATGGTGGGGGCTCGCTAGGCTGTATAGCAGTGGGTGCAGCCACTTGCAGGGTGTGGGTAGTGGCAGTGAAAATGACTTCTACCTCTGTGTGGCAGTGGAACACACCGTGGACTGCTACGTTGCTGGGCTGGGCTGGGCTGGGCAGTGGGCCGGGGCAGCCAGAGGTGGGAGGGAGGCGCAGCTTTAGGAGGAAGTTGCAGTGGAGGTGATGTCAGGCGCAGCAGGCGCGTTGGTAGGCGCGGGCGAGGAAGAGGATCATTCGGTTGGTTCTGATCATGGGCGGCAGGCCGGGGCAGCAGGATGTTGGAGGAAGGCGCAGCACGTGATGGAGGTTAGGAGGTGATGGCAGGCGCTGAAGGCGATCCGTTCCTTCCATTCCCTCAGGCAGTCCGATCAACCTTATATTATTTCTTCGGGTCCTTCCTCCCGCATCTTCCGCTCTTTCTTCCAGCAGCTTCACCTGTTGTTTCAGTACATGGACTTCAGTTTGCGTTTTACTTATATTCGTACAATTTTCTTCCACTTTTTTCTCCATACTACTTGTGCGTTCTGACAGCGCTCCCACATCTTGGCGCAGCAACTTTACATCTGTTCTTACTGCTTCTATCCTAGTTTCTAGTGCAGTCCTTAGTGCAGCAATGGCAGACAGGATTTGTTGTTCGCCATCTGCTTGAGTAGGTTGCATACCTGATTTGTTTTCCATGTCTTGGCTGTTTGCCACTGCGCTTTTAGTGAAGTATTCAAACGTGGTTTGTTTACCTTTCCCTTTACTTGCTTTATGTGCCATCCGTGTACCAGTACTTGTAATGCAGTTTACAGTGTTGGCATATATACTTTATCTCACTTGGTGTAGTGTTATAATCACCCACTCTGTCTCTTTGTCATGCACACACCCCCTAGCGTTCCCAGTGTTCCGCGAGCCCGTCCTCATCCCTCCATTCCGCCCCGTCCCCTTGCCCAGTTCCGGGACTCACGTGCGCTTCCCCCGGTTTCCCATGTGCCAGCGCGGGTGTTTCGGCATGCCACACACTCGCGAATACGCCCGCTCCATTGGCGTGTTCCATGGCGTCTGAGAGACCGGCGCTACACTTCGCTTCCGCGTCACGTGACCGGCGCTTCTCGCTCATGTGTCTCTGCAGCACGTTCACGTGATGCAGTCGCGAGTCACGTGACAAGGAAGTAGTCCGTAGCGCCAGTATTTAAGGAGCTTTATCCAAACACTCGATGCTTCACAGTTGTTCGCTTCAACACTGTTCGGCGCCTTGGATACTTGCATTTGGATCTACCTGGAAATTGACCACGGATTGGATTAAGGACTGCTCTTGGATCTCCCTTGCTTCTGGCTTCTTGGATAATTCTTTTTACGAACCACGGACTGTTTATTGGACTTCTTTTGGTTTTTCCTTGGCACTTCATTCTGGTTTCCGTTTACCTTTATCTGGATCCTTGGATCAGGTGGGCTCGACCATCACACCACTAACTGGCCTCAGGGGCTTGTTACATCTTATTGGGGAACGCCGCCCTAGTGAGTCCCGGAACCCCTCCTAAAGGGTCAGCAGCGTCATCTGTGCCCTTTTCTGGTAAGCCCATTCCATTTATACTTACTGTCTGGTTTGTGACTGCTGTTTTGGCTTGGTACTTAACCAGTGCTTTCTTTACAGTAGCTTGGGGTCTCCAGAGGTTCGTGGTTCTGGAAGATCTCCCACCTGTGGCCTCAAGGGTTGCACAGAGAGTGATTTGGACTCTCTGTGCGGCACTTGTGGACAGAGGACTCTTCTGCCTACACGACAGTCAAGACACAACACTCTTCTACAGGGTGTCAGCCAGATTCTGGTGTGGGGTGCTTGCTATACGCTCCGATCTTCTTTGTACATACACCGATGTCCCTGCAAGCCACTCCACTCGCATCCTTTCTACTTTACTGTGTGTTAATATCAAGTGATTACTTCACACTAGAAATGTCAGGGAGCAAGTGGCTTCCGCGTCAATATTAGAAGGGGGATGTTACCTGGCTGAGGTGTTCTCCTGAGCCTTCCGTTCTCTTTTGTCCGTTTCCCCTCCCCTCACGGATCCTTAATTACCCTCTCACCTTTTTTAACGGCTGCACGCAATGAGTGATTCCGGCGGCGCCAGACTACGGCTCTGCTTCTCACCGCTTCCTACTTGTTCACTCACCGCCGTTGGTCGGCCGTCTGCAAGCCGCCGCCAGTGTCTCTGAGCTATCGACTGGACTTGCAGGTCTTTCCGGGTCCTTATGGTGTTACTGCTATGCCGTCTCCCCCGAACACTGCCTATGCTATTCAGAGCCGTGCTGAAAGCAGAGGTGTGTTTTGTATAATTCCTCCCTGCTTAGTGCTGTCGGAAGCCCTTTGTAGTCGCTGCGGCACTCTTCTCAGTCCTTCATTTTACCGGCTGCCATTTTATGTTGGTAGCGCAACACCAGACTAGGGCTCTCCTTGAAAGGGGTTCTCATCAAGCAATTTTTACAGTTCCATCAAGTATATCATCTGCCCCATACACCGCTCTGCGTTTCCTGCATACTAGGTTTTCTGCAATGATCGAATTAACGATTTTATCTCCGATTTTTAGGCCATCTTCACTTCATGGCTGCTGGCCACGCCCCCCCTCCAAGATTTCAAACAAAAAAGAAATTAATTTTTTTTCGGGTACTACACTCATTTTACCATAGAAAAAAAAAGTACTTTAATTGAACACCCATAGCCCGGAAACCACTGGATGGATTTACACCACATTTAAATCAACTTGGGCACAAAATGTTACAGATGTGCCTTTTGGTGGTTTGGGCTAAATCCGTCCAGTCATTTTTTTAATATTCAACAGAGAAGGAGATGCCCCCATCCCATTCCCAAATACATTTATAAATCTCCCATAGTGGTTTGCAGCAGAAATAAAAAGCAGCCTTTTTTTTTGCTTTTTGCCTGATGCAAGCGCTGAAATCCAAGGGGAAGTAGGGAAAATGAAAAGTGCTGAAAAGTATATTTGGAGGAAGACAAGTTGGTACCCAGTCAATTTACCGAAAACATTACAGAGTGGTAAAATTCACTGAGGACCATAATACTGAAAAACACAGGAAACATTAAATAAATATATAAATGGTAGTGGGGTAAAGGGGTTAAAATGGGTCTGGATGGGGTTGCGTGGCGTTATAAGGATAGAAAAAGAAGGTATTTTGTCTGCAATGACATTTGCCACTCTGTAATGTCCATCAGTAAAATCACATATAACAAAAAAGTTGCGCATTCACAGAGATGGGGAGGAAGAAAGAGAACTTGTGAAGTGGGGTGTTTGGGGTGGGTTTGAAGGGGGTAATGGGAGATGGTCATGGAGGGAAAATACAAAGCTGGGCAGTGGGGGGATCAAGGAAAGATGAGGACATCAAATGTTGAGTGCGAGTCAGTTCGGGGAAGACTATTTAATTGTCAATCATTTTCCCATCAGCAAACATTTTACTGAGGTAATCGGCATACTCTGGAATGATTACTGGGAAATGATCCAAGTAATGGGAAGAGGGGGGAAAGTTACTGGGATAGTATTTTACACCTGCACAGATCGCATCTATTAGGCTGGGGGGAAAGTGTCTTTGGGCATAATTGGTGTAACATGTACAGTGGACATGCCTATGGCCAATCGATTCTGAGCCTGCTGGCAATGGCCCTCTTGGTTTTTAATATTTGGGACAACATGGACAGTGGGCATGGCCAGAAGCCTTGCCCATGGCTGAAGGTGGTGGCCAGTAGACAATGAGGCCGTCGGTTAGGGCCCTCTGTTTTTTAAAATACGAGGCTACACGGACAGTGGGCCAGGCCGAAGGTCAGGGCTAGTGGACCACTGGAAATGGGCGAAGGTCACTGGACCTTTAGTTTGGTAGGGGTGCTATGGGCCTTGGACGATAAGCCGGGGGCTCGTGGCCTTCTCTCTTTTAAAATAATTGGTACAACTTGTACAGTTGCTGTGGCAGAAGACCATAGCCCCTTGCCTTGAAGGTCATGGCCAGGGCTCCCAGAGGAAACATTAGTATAACAAAAGCCTTGGAATTCAGTCAAAGACCTTTGTAATCTAATACAATGCACCAAAACCCTCAGAATTCATAGGTTGTGGGAAGTTTGCAGATTCACTAGTTGTCGTCGCCTCTCCCCTGGGGTAGCCCATGCTCATGAGGCTGAGGCTAGGGAGGTGAGGCTGTTACCCAATAGTCCCCCAAGGGTTGGTTTAATGTGGGAGTACCTCATGGGGAGCGACTCCCCTACTGAGGTTAAGGACGACCACCTGAGTGATAGATTGCAGAACACTCGAACCTAAACCTACCCAAAACCTCTAGCACCCTTTCACACACACACTCTGACTGACACAGCCATGTGCTATTGTAATATCAGGGCAGGTTCACCAACTGAGACGAAGATCATCCAAGATGTAAAATGTAACATGTCAGTTTCATCAACTGAGATGAAGAAGATCGTCCAAAAGGAAAAGTCAAACCCAATGCAAGTACTTAGAAGAGGTGGTTCCAAGGAGCCATGAAGAGTGACTCATGGAACGAGAGAAAACGTTTTAGTGCTCTGCGGGCGAATAGTCACAAAAACAACGTAAAAAACAGATTAAGTGACAGAGAGAACCGTCCTGGATGCGGGCTAGCCGAGCAGGAAAGCAGCCTGGGAGACAGTCCAGCCCGGGAGAATTAAAGGTGGAGCGGAAAACACTCCAGTGAAGCCTCCTGGATACGAGGAGCATGGCCGGGGGATGAGAAGCAGTGGTGTGACCTTGAAAAGGTAGACTGTGCGGTCCTGCAACAGCGTCTAAACCGATGGCCCGACAAGCCGGAACGAAGAACCTGGAGCAGGAGCTGCAGAGACAAGGAAGGCTAGAGCGGTGCTCCTGAACGAAGCAAGACCCCAGGAAGAACTGGCATAGCGCCCGAAGCCAGCAAAGGTAACTGGTATAATGCGGGATCCGGTAGGGGCATAAATCTTGAGCGTAAATACAAGTTAATTGAAATACTGGGTACGAGTTAACCTTTGATTATACAAATAATCTTCTTTTATGGCAGTACTTGGCAGGTGAGTGCACTAAGTGGGCGGTGCGAAAAAAGGGAAGGAAAGAAAGGGTTTGGAACCCAAGCAAGATAAGGATCTGGGACCCGAAACAAAACCGAGCAAGTACCAGAGGGAGTCGTCCTCAAGACAGTGGCAGAAAAGTCCACTGGCCGCGAGGGAAGAGTCTTGGACATGTGAGAAACCTGTCGGTGTCTCCCTAGTTAGTTCCTGTGGATATATCAGCCAGGTGGCCAGGAGATGGCTATCGCTATTGGATCCAGTTCTGGGGGTGGACCAGTGAGGGAGGATCCACCTGGATGGGGGGAGGGGTTCCTGGGGAGTGGGAGTTGGGCACTGATGGGTGAGAGGCGGTATCCCCCTTCTTTCAACACCTTTTTCCCATCCTACCACATAGGCTGTTCCAAAACACTGCCCCCCCTTTCAGACACAAACACTTTTGTACAACAAGGAAGACAACGGACTAACACCAGAGCCGTTTACCTGACATGTCCTAATACAAGGGTCAGGCAAAGTCAGGCAATTGACCAGAATCACTCGCACCTGATGGCCCTTTCCCTTGGTGGAGCACAGGACAAGCAACGCAGACCGCACGATGTGAGAGCTCACTCAGAACAGCAGTTCAAGCGGAGGCAAAAGACAGCGAATACCGAGAGGGTGACAAGGAGAGACGTGACCTTGCCCTTTCCTATCAAGGCCCATGAAACCTCTGCAAACGGAAACTTAAGACCGCAAACAAAGGCAAGCATATGTTGCAGCAGATGTCTACGGTACATGAGACCCTGCTCCGCTGATACCCAAGCCGGTCTCCGTGGTACCAACCTTGACTCGAAGAAGAAAGCCAAACAGTTCATCACAGCCGGTGTGCCGAGAGAAAAGCCTTAAGAGACTGAACTGTGTTGAATGATAAATAGCCAATGGCTAAATTGAACTTTGAAAAGCTAAAGATGGGGGAAACCAGCAACAGAGGAGACCGGCACCACGTGGGTGCTCAGGCAGGATTACTCTGGGCAAATACCTGATAGTAGAAAGACTACCGTAACAAGAAGCCCTTGGGAAGAGGCGAGAAGAGGTCAAAGTGGTCATAGAGGGATCTTGCAAAATCCTCTGTACTGTCAAAAGTCTTTGACCGATAGAGGATTGTGAAGCTGAAGAAAATTAATCCTGCATGGTGAAATAAGTATATGAACAGTGTTTTGTAAAAGTTGGCAAGAGTGAACCCGGCAGAGGAATGCTGACGAAAAGGTGTGAAACCGAAACCTGAAGACCCTATGAAGAGAGTGTTAACAGGAGTGAACCCGGCAGAGAGTTGTCCACAAATAACTGTTTTGTGAAAGTAAGAAAAGCCATAATGAACCCGGAAGAGGGAGGCTGACATCTGAAAGGGGTCCGAGCTCGAAGGAGGGTGATCCAGGGGTGGAAAGTTACCACCCAAAAGTTGATTAAAAAGGAAACTGTTCAGTTAAGTTGTTGAACACAAATTGTGGAAGGTCTATGCCCGGAAGAGGGAGACCCCAGGCACGAAGCATTAAGAACTGTTTAAAAAGACATTACGATTCGTGAAAGTAAGAAAAGCCACAGTGAACCCGGAGGAGGGAGGCTAACATCTGAAAGGGGTCTGAGTCCAAAAGAGGGAGATCCTGGGTGGAAAGGAACTGTTGAATACGATTTTGTGAACGGTCTACGCCTGGAATAGGGGGACCCAGGGCTGAAGCCATCACCTGAGGTATACGTGAAGCAGATCTGTTTGTTGGATATATCAAGCCTCGAAGGCAAGAGACACTTTATTGAAAAGAGACTTAACCATCGAAGAACCTGATAGCTGCAACAGAACTGTCGACTCATGCTGAGAAGGCTCAAGTGTGTGCTGTGCTCCAAGGTCCCACCTTGTGCCATGCTGAAAACGTGGCGAAGGGAGACACACTGGCAATCACATCCTGCCTTATTATTTGGAACACTTCTTACTTTATTGAAATCCTATCCCAAACTTTTTTTGTAATTAGTTGTAAGGATTTGGCAGTAGTTTATTTTTTTAGTATAGTCCCTTTTAATTGACACAACGCCACTAGGACTGCCTTATTTTTCATTTGACGGTCAACGCTTGTTCCCATCTTAGATTCAGGTTTAGGTTTGGCGTGTTTCCACCCTACGTTCATTGTCCAAGAAACACCCTTGAACTATAATCACTTGTTTACTGTTGCCACCATGAGTTCCTTACAGACACTGTCCATCGCAAACAATGGGGAAGAGGTAACCACTGGTGATATAAAAAGGGTCTGGGACCTCAGAAAAGTGACATTAAAGCAAAGAGGAAATCTTCCTCATCGTAGTGGCAGAGAAAAGTCCACTAGTCACAAGAGAAGGGTCCGGGACAATTGTTGAAAGCAAGTTACAAAGGCAAAGCATGTATCAATCTGAAAGCACTGAATATCAACTGATACCAGGAGAAGGGAGTGAAGTCGTTCTCCTGCTAACAAAGTAGAAGTAGAGAGACGCCAGTGGAAGTGAGTCATTGCCCCTGGCTTTGTGTGACAGGTGCGGACCAGGAAAAGGGAGGCATTCTCTTAGACCTGAAATAGAAGTCAAGTTGGTGACGCCAGGGGAGGGGGAGTCATTCCCCCTGGCCCTGTTGTGCATTGTATCAAGACATACCAGGGGAAGGGAGTAATTCCCACTGCTTCTCTTGGAAGAGAGAACATTGTGTAAAGACTGTTTTGAAACCTGCAAATCCGGGGAAGGGAGTCAATTCCCCTAGTGTTTATCTTTGAAAGAACATTTTGGTTAAGCAACAATCCAGAAACAGAAGAAAGGAGCACAACTCTCTGTAAAGAAGGATCTTTGTGTTAGTTTACTCTTTAGACTTATAGCGTGAGGGATAGAGGTAGATTTTGACACAGGATGGTAGTTTATTCTTTGACAAACATTCTGACAGACCCTCATAGTACCAGTTTTGAGGCTGGGAAAACCCCTCTTAGAAGTTAGGGATAGCAAGGACCTATTTACCTTTTCTAAAATAAGTCGGTAACCAAATCATGCCACCTTTGTGTCGGTCTCCTTCTTCAACACCCTTAAAGAAACCACGGCCATCTTAACTTGTTATCCCCTGCCTCGTTGCAAAGCACATGACCACATACATGATATCATAGAAGGATTCACAATAAGCGACAAAATTAGATCATGGGAACATCAATGGCGAGGCGTTGAGTTAAGATGGTCATGGCTTTTCATCAGTGGTGTCTCCAGGAATCAAATTTAGGGAGAGTACAGAAGGTGCCACAGGCAAAAGTAAGGAGGCCACCTATAAATGGGCGTTGCAAATGCTTTTCCCAAATTGAGGTGGGTGAAGAAGCCCAAAGTGACACAGGGTAGATCGAAATGGTGCATTTCTACAGCAACATGTTCGGGTAAAGTTAGATCAGCATTTAAAAGCAAGTCTGTAGGAAAAACGTAATATTCAAATTCTTCTGATGCCAGGGCGTCAACTGTTAGTACGATGCCAACTATGCATCATAAGTCTGTATAAATTACACCAGTTTTAATTTTGTGCCTCGATCTCCTGCAGTACATGGCATTGGTTTTGGAAGTACCAGAATATAACAGAATTAGTTGCACGGTGTTACCACCAAAATGAAAGCTTACTTCAAAGTATACCTTAGTGTTGCTCAAATGGTGCAGGGTGCTGTCATTTCAGGGTGACTCGCTCAGTTACAGAGAGCTACTAAGAAAATAGCCAACCTGCCTGGGGTAATGTTTACACATGCCATGGTTCTCTTAAATACAGCACTGTTTAGCACAATGTGCCATGCCAGTTAAGCATAGCCTTGTTGGTTTCAAACCCCTCTACTTAATCACAGTTAGCACAATGACAGTTCCAACAGTGCCATGCCAACCGTCACTGTGTATGGTATGTTCTGATGTAAGTGCAGCCTCAAATCGACCAATAATGCCAATATATGCTTGATCAGTCATTTATGAGGTATAGCACCTTGCAGGGGCTGCAATAATATGCCAACTGCAGCTTCAAATGCCCCAATAATGCCATTGCATGGTTGGTAGTCACGATATGTAGGTTAGAGCCCCGCATGTCCAAACTAAAATGATTCTACACCAATATTATCCAGAGCGCAAGCCCCACACCTGACATCCTGCCCTCCAGACCCCAAAGCACAAGCCCTATACCTGGCATCCTGCCCCCCCATGATCCCAGAGCACAAGCCCCCCATACCTGGCATCCTGCCACCCAGAGCACGAGCCCAATACATGCCATCCTGCCTCCCACCACCAAGATTGCAAGCCCCATACCTGGCATCCTAAACCCCCCCGACCCCCAACACCCAGAGCACAAGCACCTATACATGACATCCTGCCCGCACCACGAAGATTGCAAGCCCTATACCTGGCATTCTGCCCCCCACCACCCAGAGCACAAGCCCCATATATGGCATCCTGCCCCCCGCCGCCCAGAACACGAGCCCTGTACCAGGCATCCTGGCCATCGCCACCAAGATTGCAAGCCCTTGGCATATTGCCACCCACCACCCAGAGCGCAAGCCCCATATCTGGCATCCTGTCCCCCACTACCCAGAACAGAAGCCCTGTACTGGGCATCCTACCCCCGCCACCAGGATTGCAAGTTCCATACCTGGAATCCTGTCCCCCACCCAGAGCACAAGTCCCCCATACATGGCATCCTGCCCCCACAACTCAGAACACAAGCCCTATACTGAGCATCCTTCCCTTCTCACCACCCAGAGCACACGCCCCCCCCCCCCCCCAAATGCCTGGCATCCTGCCCTCGCCACCCAGAATACAGGCCCGATACTGGCATCCTTCACCCCCCATACACCCACAGCACAAAGCACAAGCCCTATACTGGGCACTCAACCCCACACCATCAAGATTGCAAGCCCCATACCTGGCATCATGCCCCACCACCCAGAGCACATGCCCCATACCGTATGTCCTGCCTCCACCACAGAGAACACAAGCCCTATCCTGAGATTCTGCCCCCCCCCCACCACCCTGAGCACAAGCCCCATACCTTGTATCCTGTCTACCACCACCAAGATTGTGAGCCCCTTACCTGGCATCCTGCCCCCCACCACCCAGAGCACAAGCCCCATACCTGGCTTCGTGCCTCCCACCACCAGGATTTCAAGCCCCATACCAGGCATCCTGCCCCTAACGCCCAGTACACAAGCCCTATACCAAACAGCATTCCCCCCTCCATCACCCATAGCACAAGCCCCATACCTGCACGCCACCACCCAAAGCACAAGCCCCAGACCTGGCATTCTGCCCACACCACCTATAGCACAGGCCCCACACTTGCCAGCCTGCACCCACTACCCAGGGCACAGCCCCCATGCCTGGCATCATCTCCCCAACCACTCAGAGCACAAGTCCCATACCAGGCATACTGCTCCCCCACCCCCAAGATTGTAAGGCCCATACCTGGCATCATGCCCCCCATTATCCAGAGCACATGCTCCATACTTAGCCTCCTGGCCCCCACCGCCCAGAGCACACGCTCCATACCTGGTATCATTTTCCCCACCACCCAGAGCACAAGCACCATACCTGGTATCATTTTCCCCACCACCCAGAGCACAAGCACCATACCTGGCATCCTGCCTCCTACCACCCAGAACACAAGCCCTATACTGGGCCTCCTACCCTGCACCAAGATTGCACGCCCCATACCTGGCATCCTGCCCCCACTACCCAGAGTGCAAGCCCCAACCCTGGCATCCTGCCACCCAGAGCACAAGCCCTATATTGAGCATCCTGCCCCCCACCACCCAGAGCACAGGCCCCATACCTGGCATCCTGCCCCCCACCCCCGGGATTGCAAGCCTCATACCTGGCATCCTGCCCCCACCACCCAGTACACAACCCCCATACCGAACAGCCTTCTCCCCCTCCTCCACCACCCAGAGCAAAAGCCCTATACCTGCCCACCACCACCTAGAGCACACGCCCCAGACCTAGCAGTCTGCCCACACCACCTATAGCACAGGCCCCACAATTGCCAGCCTGCACCCACTACCCAGGGCACATCCCCCATACCTGGCATCATCCCTCCATCCACCCAGAGCACAATCGCCATACCTGGCATCCTGCTCCCCACAACCCCCCCACACAAGCTCTATACTGGGCATCCTGCCCCATAACTGTCATCATGCCCCCAACCACCCAGAGCACAAGCTCCATACCTGGTATCCTTTTCCCCACCACCCAGAGCACATGCCCCATACCTGGAATCCTGCTCCCTACCACCCAGAATACAAGCCCTATACTAGGCATCCTACCCTCCACCAAGATTGCACACCCCACACCTGGCATCATGTCCACCCAGATCCCAAGCCCCATACTGAGCATCCGTCCCCCACCACCTAGAGCACAAGCTCCATACATGGCATCCGGCCCCCACCACCCAGAACACAAGCCCTGCAGCAGGCATCCTGCCCCTCACCACCAAGATTGCAAGCTCCATACCTGGCATCATGCCCCCTCACCAACCAGAGTGCAAGCCCCATATCTGGCATCTTGTCCCCCACTACCAAGAACAGAAGCCCTGTACTGGGCATCCTACACCCACCACCAAGATTGCAAGTCCCATGATTGGTATCCTCTCCCCACCACCTGGAACAAACCCTATACTGAGCATACTCCCACCCCCCTCACCACCCAGAGCACAAGTTCCCCCTTGCCTAGCCTGCTCGCACCACCCAGAGCACAAGCCCTATACTGGACATCCTACCCCACACCACCAAGATTGCAAGCCCCATTCCTGGCATCATGCCCACCACCATCAAGAGCACAAGCACTATACCTGCCATCCTGCCACCCACCACCTAGAACACAAACCCTATATGCCCCCCACCTCCAAGAATGCAATCCCCATGCCTGGCATCCTGCCCCCCAACAGCCAGAGCACAAGCCCCATACCTGACATTCTGCTCCCCACCACCCAGAACATCCGCCCTGTACCTGGCATCCTGTCCCGCACCACCTAGAACTCAAGACCTATATGGGGCATCCTGCACCTCCACCACGATTGCAAGCTCCATACCTGGCATGCTGCCCCCCACCCCCAGAGCAAAAGCCCCATACCTTACATCCTGCCCCCACCACCCAGAACACAAGCCCTATACTGAGCATCCTCCCCCCCCACCCCCATCACCCAGTGCAGACCCCCCCATACCTGGCATCCTGCCCCCACCACCCAGAACACAAGCCCTATATCGAGCATCCCCCCTCCTCCCCCCCCATACACCCAGTGCACAAGCCCTATACCGGGCATCCTACCCCCCACCACCAAGACTGCAAGCCCCATGCCTGACATCATGCTGCCACCACCCAGAGCACAAGCCCCCTATCTGGCATTCTGTCCCCCACTACCCAGAGCAGAAGCCCCCTACCCTGGCATCCTGCCCCCCTCATCACCTAGAACACAAGCCCTATACCAGGCATCCTGCCCCTCACCACCAAAATTGCAAGCTTCATACCTGTCATCCTGCCCTCACCACCGAGAACACAAGCCCTATAACGGGGCAAGCCCCATACCTGGCATCATGCCCCCCAACTCCCAGAGCACAAGCCACATACCTAGCATCCTGCCCCGCACCACCTAGAACACAAGCCCCATACCTGGCATCCTGCCACCCAACACACAGAGCAAAAGCACATGCCTGGCGTCCTGCCACCACACCCAGAACATAAGCCCTATACCGAGCATCCTGGGGGTCCCACGCCCTTGTTTATCTTGCCCCCCACCACCAAAATTGCAAACCGCATACCTGGCATCCACCCCCCAATAGCCAGAGCAGAAGCCACATATGTGGCACCTGCCTACCACTTCCCACAACAGAAGCCCCACACCATCTGGGTAATGGCAACACCCCCTCGCAAAGAAGCCACTTGGAGAGGTGGTGGGCAGCTCTGGCAGAACGCCCACGTAATGTTGGTCCGAGGCAGCCAGAAGTGTGTTTCTCTTATGTTCTGTGCTGGCTTTCTCCATAGAGAGGCAACCAGCACAGCAAAACAGGCCAACACCTGCCGCCTGGGCTGGGGGAGGGGGCACAACATTTTGGCATGACAAATGGCATAGGTTTTGAATAGGGCAACATAACCATAATGTCCCTTTTTAACAACGTTTTTTTTGTAGTGAATTTCGGACGTTTTTAGTAGGGCAACGTAACCATAATGTCCCTTTTGAGAAATGTTTTTTGAATTATTTGCATACGTTGGCAGTACTGTAAGTGAATCATAACATAAGTTGACCAACATTTTTATTGATTATTTAGAAGGATTTCAATAGTAACACATAAGCATACTGTAAAACAACATTTGACTGCACTGCCCATCTTTCTACAAATTGCACAGTAGCATATGCTGTAGCACAGCATGGCCACATGGTACAAAACTCAGACACACTTCACAATAATATGGGTGAGTCGGTGATAGTGCGGAAGGACATTGTATATTGTTGTACGAACTTGTAACTGAAACAATTCCCGTTCACAACTCAACAGGGCAAGTTTGCAGCACAATAGAAGCAAGAGTGCATAGCGAGGTCTTTGAATCAGTAAACCCCATTGCACCCTAAAAGATTGGGGGCTGAATGCCATTTGCTATACAGATTTTACGGCACTAACACATTGCACCAAAAAAAAGGATTTTTTATCTTCAAGCGGGAACGCCTCTGGCGTTCCCGTTTGAAGAAAACAAATCCTTTTCCAAGATGGCCACCATGGAAAGGGAAGACGGCCGTTGCATAGAAAGTCTTTTTCCGCTTTCCATTACAGCTGCCAGAAAGTAAAAAAGGAAAACGTGTGACCATGGTGGGCGAAGAAGATTTGTATTCGTTCTAAAATGTGTGGTTATTAGCAACATCTTTAACAGAAAGCCAGTGCCTGGTGGACATGGCGACTGCAATGCAATGTTTTGTCCCAACCAGTAAATGGCAGTATTTACCGCCCCGACATTGTGGTCAGTAAGCATACCTGCAGCGTACCCTTCAGAGACTAAAGGCGCACCGTTGTTTTCTTATGTACATGACGACACTTGTGAAGTGTTAAAACACTACCAAATGTAAAACACAAAGGTGTTTGTTCGTGCGCAATGACCTTTCCATAAATGTGTGGAAAATACAGGGAATATGTTTGGCAAAAATGTGCATACAGAAGGCAAAGAATTAGTCTTCTAATGTGTGGACAAAATCACAACAAACCCTGTGAAGTGAAGTGTACTGATGGAAGAAAGATTGCAAGCAACACCATTACCACCGACCTGTGCACACATTTTTGTGTAAGTGTCACAAGGAGAAATGGGTGAAGAAATGTGTAGTGAGAAGGTATAAGGAAGCATAACTTTTGAAACGTTTTTGTACAGCAAATACTTTCACTGCACCTGATCTAATTTTTCCACTTATTTTTCCACTTTTAGAAAGATAGCAAATATGACAACATAGCGTCTTCATGCAGAACTGCTCTTGGTAATTGAGGCATCTGGGTAACAAAGTACCCTAACGGCACGAAAGCATAATAGATGGCATTGAGCCTTACATTGTCAAAGCAAGTGGTATGCAATAGCGTTCTGGATAATGTACCTTGGCAGCGTAAACAAATGATTCCATAAAGACTTACGTACCATGATACGGCACCTATTAAAGAACATACTACAACCTGCAACGTAGCATGGCACATTGTGAAGGGAAACATGAAATGGGTAAAAAAAACACTAACCTGTAAAAAGTAGTAAGGTACTTTTATTTCACAATGCACAGCGCTAAATCATCGTCCTTTTCTCAGTTGCAAAGAAATTGGAAGTTTGTGTCTGCTGCACAATGAAAAGGTTAATTCTGACGGTCACATTGATGTTTTCCCACACAATCACCATGCATTGGCGCCACAATTTTTATCACACACACAGTATGCAGTGGCGACACAGTAGTCGGTTTCCTCTCACATTCATTGACAAGACGGCGGCAATCGCTGTGATGTAGTCCATCAAAAAGTATGGTATGTTACTTCTAATGTTAGTGTCAATGGTGACGTTGCTGTTTAACCACACTGAAATTATGCGTTGGTGACACAGTAGGCGTATTGCTGTCACAGTGATTTACAAGGCGACGTGAATGGCTGCGAACTATGACACCAGAAAGGATGGTATGTTGCTTCTTACTGCTACAACTGCGTACGGACATAGAGGTCCGATGCGGTCATCCCATTCAATGATGACGCACATACAAACGGTGACGAGTAGCTGCACTGTAACGCTCACCTGATTCCCACGGAGGCGCTGATCCCGGCTGGGCTGCTATCGTTTCTTCAATTGAGAAGCGTAGAGCTCGGACGACTCTCAGGACTGGGCTTCCTCTTATCGAATGTCTGACTTGCAGGGTAAGTTTTCTGCAGGTGGAAGAAAAAGGTTAATCACCGTTTGATGGGATTCCTTCTCGCACCAATCGCCAGTTTCTCCCACAGCCTAGCTTTCTACTTGTCTCGGCGAGCTCTCACCTTAGGCGTATAAATGCTGAGCTCTCCATCCTGCGTCTGGTGCGGGGGTGCGTGGATTCCAGTTACGTCACTGGATGAGGTCAGTGTTGAGGCTCAAGTCTTTTGCAGCCTTAGTTGTGGCACTGGTGCTGGGATGCCAAAGAGCGATGCCGCCGTTACTGCACGAGCGGATGCCTGTAAGTATACTGTAGTCTTTAGAATTTAAAAGATGGGCACCTCAATAATGTCCCTTTTCCTTTGTTTCAGGCCTCGGGATGCTGTGGGCGTAGTTTTCCGTTGCCGCTGCACGTGCCGATGCACGTAAGTATAATGTTAGTTGGCCGCTTTTAATGGCACCTCCAATAATGTCCTTTTTCTAGTTTTCAGGTGCTGGGATGCTGCAGGCTTTATATCCGTTGCCACTGCACGTGCCGATGCACGTAAGTATAATGATCGTTGGCCGCTTTTAATGGCACCTCAAATAATGTCTTTTCCTGTTTTTCAGGTGCCGGGATGCTGAGGTTGATGCTGCCGCTACTGCGCGTGCAAAAACTGGTAAGTTAAGATGAATGCGACTGCCTTCACCCGAACCCCTTTTTAATGATGTCCTTTGCCTTTCAGGTGCAGAGAAGCTGCCGAAGAGAAGGCGGCGGTTAGCTCCACTGCAATCACGGATGGATCAGGTAAGCGGGCGCGGCTGCGAGCGAGTTGCACTTTTCTAACCTTATGTTTATTCTTTGCAGGTTTTGCCGGTGACTGGATTCCGGGATCTGGTAAGTATTGTTCTGTGTCTTTCTTCATCCACAGGTTGCTGCGCGGAAGCTGAAGATGACTCTGGACCTGGAATGCAGGAGCCGACTCGGTGAGCGTACTGCTGCTGCTGCAGAATAACGCGAAGCACGTGTTTTCCATCGGGCGTGGTTTAAATAGCAGAGAAGTGCTTCCAGTGTGTGTTCTTCCACCGGTTCCACCCAGGTAAGAAAAGAGTTCCTGAATGGAGGGAATAGTTCCTCCCAGCCCTGATGGCTGGGCACTTCAACCAGACTGGATTGTTCTGGGTAAATATGCAGCATGGTCTGCCTCAGGTAAGTCCACCCAAGCATTATTATACTGTTTATCAATATGAGCCCGGCGCCTATGGCGCCGGCACTGAAACCCTTCATGAGCCTGGCGCCAAAGGCGCCAGGACACGGTCCAAAGGGCCCCTGTAGGGGTCTGCTGGGTCCGGAGTAGTGGAAGACGGGTCTGCTTCCGAGGGCGCTGGGCCAGTCCTGGCCCCTCGGGAGTAGCGCCCATGACAACACCCCCCCCCCCCAAGGCCCCTCCCAAACTTGTCCTCCCCGGGGGTTTTGGTTTATCGGGAAAGGCTCGGTGAAATTTCTGGACTAGACGAGGAGCATGGACGTGGTCATAGGGTTCCCATGACCTTTCCTGAGGTCCGTAGCCTTTCCAGTCGATTAAAATCATCAGATCGAAGCTATTCTACCTAGAGTCCAAAATGTCTTTTACTTCAAATTCGGGCTCCTCATTCACTTGAATGGGCTCTGGAGGATTGGTCAATCTGGTTCCAGGTTGCATGGGTTTCAAAAGAGATACGTGAAATACAGGATGTATTCTCATATGGGTTGGCAATTCTAATTTAACGGCCACTGGATTAATTATGGCCGTAATTGGATATGGTCCCAGGTATTTGGGGTTGAAGGTGCAAGGCCCTTTAAGCGATAAATGTTTGGTGGACAGCCAGACTTGATCCCCAACCTGGTATTGAGGGGCATTGCTTCGGTGTTGATCTGCTCCCTTTTTGTACCTCTCTCTAGCTTGTTGTAGATGTGCAGTCGCTTCCTTAAAAGCTTGGGTAATAACGGTGTGCAATTGATCCACGGCGGGTGTTCCAAGATCTTGAGGTGGATCAAGGTTGGAGGTTCGAGGATGAATCCCATACAAGATGTAGAAGGGACTCTTCCCGGTACCCGAATGAACTGAATTGTTGAAAGCATATTCAGCTATCCAAAGGATGTCCTTCCAGTTACTCTCCGACTGTTGTAGCATGCATCGTAAATATTGCTCGAGAGTCTGGTTTGTTCTCTCGGTTTGCCCATCGGTCTGGGGATGATGGCTGGTCGAAAGTCTTACATCGATTTCAGCTAATCGACAACAGCTACGCCAAAAGTGGGAAAGAAACTGGCTCCCCCTATCTGAAATTAGTACTGACGGGAAGCCGTGTAGCCGGACGATGTTTTCAAGAAATACTTTGACTAGGACTGATGCTGAAGGTAAGCCTTTTAGCGGAATGAAGTGGGCCATTTTAGAAAACAGGTCCACAATAACAAGAATGGTGTTGTACCCGGAACAGGAGGGTAAGTCTGTGATGAAGTCCATGGAAAGGGTATGCCAGGGACACGGTGGGATGGCTTATGGTTGCAGAAGACCAGCCGGCCTCTTCTTCTGACCCTTGTTTTGAGTGCACACACCGCAGGACATCACAAATTCCTTTGTCTTTTCTCCACGAAGGCCACCAGAAGTGTCTCTTCACCTTTTCTGTGGTTTTGGCAATGCCAGGGTGACCCTCAATTAATGAATCATGATAGCAGGAGATTACCTATCTTTGTAAATCGGCGTGTGGTAGGAACAATCGTCCTTGGAAATAAGGCAAGTCATTGCTTACGGTGAAATCTTTTCCTTTTTGTAACCAGTTCAGTAAGTCTGGTGAGGTTACAAGTTGTTTAGTTTTTTCTTCAATATCCTCAATGGATTGTGAAGAAATCAGACCCACGATCCTTTGTTCAGGAATTATTGGTACAGGTTCTGGATTGGAAACGTTATCTCCCATTCCAATTCGGGAAAGAGCATCCGCTTTGCCGTTCTTGTTGCCGGGGCGATAAGTGATCACAAAGTCAAATTCAGCAAAGAATAGAGCCCAGCGAAGCTGTCTGGAGGATTGAGCCTTGGCGGTTTTCAGATACTGCAGATTTTGATGATCGGTGATCACTGTGACGGTGTGTCTGGCCCCGAGGAGATAATGCCGCCATGCCTTAAAGGCTGATTTAATCCCTAGAAGCTCTTTGTCTGTGATGGTGTAGTTGATCTCAGGCGCCGAGAACTTCCGAGACCAGAATGCCACAGGATGCAGTTGGTTAGTCTCTGGATCTCTTTGTGATAGGACTGCTCCCATTGCTAAGCTGGAGGCGTCGGTTTCAATGATGTAAGGGAGGTCCGGGCGTGGGTGTTTCAGTATTGGCGCCGAGGTGAATTTAGCCTTTAGCTCTTGGAAGGCTTGTTCTGCTTCTGCGGACCATTCAAAGCATTTATTTTTTCTTAAGAGGGCGGTGATGGGTTGTACCACTCGTGAAAACTCTGGAATAAATCTACGGTAAAAATTGGCAAAGCCTAGCATGCTTTGAACGCCTTTCACGGAAGTAGGAGACGGCCATTTGAGGATAGCGTCTACTTTTCTCGAGTCCATGTGGACTCCTTTGGGTGTCAGAATAAATCCCAAAAATTCGACCTCAGTGACATGAAAAACACATTTTTCGAGCTTGGCAAAAAGTTTGTTGGCGAAGTTTTTCAAGGACCGCCCTAACATGATTTCGATGGTCAGCTTCTGAAGATGAGTACACAAGAATGTCATCTATGTAGACGACAACGCAGACATCAATGAGCTCTCTGAGGACATCATTCATTAAATATTGGAAGGCGGCCGGTGCATTGCATAGTCCAAAGGGCATCACTTGGTATTCAAATAGCCCATACTTAGTGCGAAAGGCCGTCTTCCATTCATCTCCTTCCTTGACCCGTATCAAGTGATAAGCTCCCCGGAGATCAAGCTTAGTATAAATACAGGCGTTTTTTACCTGGTCAAGGAGTTCCGGGATCAGAGGTAAGGGGTACCGGTTTTTTACTGTTATCTGGTTCAGAGCACGATAATCTATACAGGTTCTGAGGTCACCTTCTTTTTTTGGTACGAAGAACAGAGCCGAGGATGCAGGGGACTTCGACGGACGGATAGAGCCATTGGCCAGGTACTGGTCTAAATACTGTCGCAGATGAAGGTTCTCAGGCTCGGTAAGGGCGTAAATCCTACTGCAAGGGGGAGTTGCACCGGGTAGCAAATCTATCTGACAATCGTATGATCTGTGGGGTGGCAAGGTGTTAGCCTGTTCCTTTTGAAAAACATCTTGGAACTCTCGATACTCTAGAGGTAATTGTGGACCGTCAGCCGTTACTGACGCTAGCCCAATGTTGGGTCGTGGATAACAAGTTGGTGTGCACTCTGGGAACTTTATCGTCTTTGCTCGCCAATCAATCTGAGGATTGTGTTTCTCCAACCAAGGAAGCCCTAGTATTACTTGGAATTGAGGAGCCTTGATCACGTCGAACACAATTACCTCCTGATGCCCGTCTTGGCCTAGTATCGTCACTTCAGTAGTGGTATGGGTCACTGGTCCGGAGGCGATTTCCGTCCCATCCGCCGTGGTAATGACATCTTTAACCACCTTTGGACAAAGAGGTAAGTTCATCCTGGAAGCCAATTCGCGGTCCACATAATTTCCAACTGCTCCGCTATCAATGTATGCCTTAATTGCATGCAAACGATCCGGTTGCTCTGGGTTTACGAGGACCATTGGCATTATGAAGTGCGAGGTCAAAGAACTGGTTTTTACGCTCAGCAAGCGGACCTCTACACTTGTCGGGCGAGGTCGTTTCCCAGCTCAGGCTTTTCTGAACTCTTATCAGAAGCTCCCACTGTCTTCTTAGGTGGTTTCACCGGGCAATCTCGAAGAAAATGTCCTGAATTTCCACAATAGAGACATAGTTGCATTTGTCATCTCCTGTGGCGTTCTTTCTGGGTTAGGGGACCCTTTACAACCCCAATTTGCATAGGTTCGACGGCTTCAACTCCTTTGGTGTGACTTTGAGGCTTAGGGAACACTCGTGTTTCAAACCTGGATCGATCTGCCTTTCTGTTTTGTAGTCTGTGATCCAATTGGACCACCAAATCAATGTACTCTGAACAATCCTGAGGAGGATTCACTACCTGGGCAAGGACGTCTTTGAGTTCGCCACGCAAACCCCTGTGAAATAGCGTGATTCTTTTGTCCTCAGGCCATCTGGTTTCCACGATTAGCCTATTGAATGATGCAATGTAGGCCAAAAGATCTTGATTGCCCTGTCGTAGGGAAAGGAGTTCGTTGTCCAGGGCCTGCCCCTGGGAATGCCTTGCAAAAAGTCTTTCCATATTTGCCTGGAAGGTCGGGAAATCACGAAGGATCGGGTCATCCTGTGTAACCAGAGGGATCGACCAATCAGCGGCACTGCCGCTAAGATACGAAAGCACAAAGGCTACCTTAGTCTGGTCAGTCGGAAAGGCTGCAGGTCTACAAAGAAAGTGCAATCGGCATTGATTTGTAAACACTGCAAACCTTTTAGGGTCACCAGAGAAGCGTTCAGGTGGTGCCAATGGCACATTTCTGGGTAGGTTGATTTGAACAGGATTGGCTGAAGCCGCTGGGATATAGCTCCCTCCTGAATTAGGTAGCGGGGTTTGCCCCGCTTGTGTCTGTAATAACTGTCTGGCGAGATCATCAGTTCGTTCTTTTGATATTATCAATTCCCTCCTAAGGGCATTCGTTTCCTGGCGGGCAGCATGAACTTCAGCTCTTAATTCCCCTAATAACTGGGCCAGTTGGTCTGTGTCGGAAGTTTCCATAGCGCCTGGGTAGGAGGATATTGGTAGGCTTCGCGTTCTGTAACCCTCACCTGATTCCCACGGAGGCGCTGATCCCGGCTGGGCTGCTATCGTTTCTTCAATTGAGAAGCGTAGAGCTCGGACGACTCTCAGGACTGGGCTTCCTCTTATCGAATGTCTGACTTGCAGGGTAAGTTTTCTGCAGGTGGAAGAAAAAGGTTTAATCACCGTTTGATGGGATTTCTTCTCCCACCAATCGCCAGTTTCTACCACAGCCTAGCTTTCTACTTGTCTTGGCAAGCTCTCACCTTAGGCGTATAAATGCTGAGCTCTCCATCCTGCGTCTGGTGCAGGGGTGCGTGGATTCCAGTTACGTCACTGGATGAGGTCAGTGTTGAGGCTCAAGTCTTTTGCGGCCTTAGTTGTGGCACTGGTGCTGGGATGCCGAAGAGCGATGCCGCCGTTACTGCACGAGCGGATGCCTGTAAGTATACTGTAGTCTATAGTCTTTAAAAGATGGGCACCTCAATAATGTCCCTTTTCCTTTGTTTCAGGCCTCGGGATGCTGTGGGCATAGTTTTCCGTTGCCGCTGCACGTGCCGATGCACGTAAGTATAATGTTCATTGGCCGCTTTTAATGGCACCTCCAATAATGTCCTTTTTCTAGGTTTCAGGTGCCGGGATGCTGCGGGCTTTATATCCGTTGCCACTGCACGTGCCGATGCACGCAAGTATAATGATCGTTGGCCGCTTTTAATGGCACCTCAAATAATGTCTTTTTCCTGTTTTTCAGGTGCCGGGATGCTGAGGTTGATGCGGCCGCTACTGCGCGTGCAAACACTGGTAAGTTAAGATGAATGCGACTGCCTTCACCCGAACCCCTTTTTAATTATGTCCTTTGCCTTTCAGGTGTAGAGAAGCTGCCGAAGAGAAGGCCGCGGTTAGCTCCGTTGCAATCACAGATGGATCAGGTAAGCGGGCGCGGCTGCGAGCGAGTTGCACTTTTCTAACCTTATGTTTATTCTTTGCAGGTTTTGCCGGTGACTGGATTCCGGGATCTGGTAAGTATTGTTCTGTGTCTTTCTTCATCCACAGGTTGCTGCGCGGAAGCTGAAGATGACTCTGGACCTGGAATGCAGGAGCCGACTTGGTGAGCGTCCTGCTGCTGCTGCAGAATAACGCGAAGCACGTGTTTTCCATCGGGCGTGGTTTTAAATAGCAGAGAAGTGCTTCCAGTGTGTGTTCTTCCACCGGTTCCACCCAGGTAAGAAAAGAGTTCCTGAATGGAGGGAATAGTTCCTCCCAGCCCTGATGGCTGGGGACTTCAACCAGACTGGATTGTTCTGGGTAAATATGCAGCATGGTCTGCCTCAGGTAAGTCCACCCAAGCATTATTGCACTGTTTATCAATATGAGCCCGGCGCCTATGGCGCCGGGACTGAAACCCTTCATGAGCCTGGCGCCAGGACACGGTCCAAAGGGCCCCTGAAGGGGTCTGCTGGGTCCAGAGTAGTGGAAGACGGGTCTGCTTCCGAGGGCGCTGGGCAGTCCTGGCCCCTCGGGAGTAGCGCCCATGACATGCACTTGACGATTAAAAAAAACCATTACTCGGACGCTGCAATCCATGACATTCACAATACGGAAGGAAGTAACTGAGAGGAAAATGACAAAAAAGATCTATCAATACGAAGCCTTTGCGAAATGTAAGGTGTAACACATAACATTTCTATAAACAAATAATGTTATATGGGGAAATGTTCTAACTCCCTACAAACGGTGTCAATGTACAATCTGCATAATGGGTAAAAAAAATAGCAATGCCACATAAATTTCGTAGGCAATAGTGGAAATTGTAGTGACATCGTACAGACGGCGGTAATGTGCAATCTGAAATTTCAACGGCACACAAACTTCCAAATGCATTACTAGTGATATATATATATATATTTTTTTTTCACACTAAGTAAATAATGGCAGTTTGTTGTACAGGCCTGAAAAATAAGCTTACATGATATGCACTGCCTCCATTTCGGCCTCCGCAGTCACACAGTAGTTGTTTGCAAGAAGACGTCCTCGGGAACTGATGTTTCATGTGCTTCACAAACCTTTTTGAAGCATAACTTATCAAAGGGAATGTTTCACAAACTGTGACTCCCTACATTCTTTCTGTCTCCGTTCCCTGTACGTCAAGGTCGAAAAACAATTGACCCTTATGAGGTCTGGTACATGTGCGACCACACTGAGCGCCTAATGGAAAAATGAAATAAAATGAACTGACCTTCACTCCGAACGCAAATACATTCTCATTTTGCAACAACATAGCAGCAGTCAATCATGAGAACCGTTACTCCCGACCACGTGCAGACGCGCTGTGTTTATGAAGCCGTGCAGGTGGCTGCCTCACATTCCAAAATATAGGACGCCAGTGTAACCGCAGTACTTTTGGTGGTGGCTTCTTACATAGACGCAGTAAGGACGTGTCGTACATTGCCTACCAAGTTTCACTGCACGGCACGATAGTGGTAACAAGAACAAAGCACTGTTTCACTTTCTACTGCAACATATAAGTAATGCTTACCTTTCCACACCGTGTTCCATAAGGGTTTGTTTGCGGGGATTTCGGCGTACAACACAAAAGCTAAATGACCATGGCGGCCGTATCAAAAGAACGCTATGCACTGGACGCTGCGGCAGAACCAATCGGTGAAAGTGCAACATCTTGCCGCACAGCATGCCATCGATTAGCCATTAGAAATATGCTCCACTGAGCGAACAGGGAAGTGGGACCGCGTAGAGGACATAGATATTACTAATTCTTAGAGTGCTACTTTTTGATCGTTTTAAGGAAACTACAGTAGGATTTCTCACAAAATTTACAAAAGCACGCCTTGGGGAACAAGCCCCTGCCCGTGCCGCAAAAATGATGACAATCCGTCCAGTGGTTTAGCCTGTAGCCGTGCGCAAAGTTTTTCCCCCCATTCAGTCTATGGAAAAAAAAGACGTTTTGAGGCCCCCCCTATAACTTTGGCCCGGTCTGAATTTTTCTGCCAAGTTTGGTGAGGCTTCGTCAAGGGGGGGGCAAAGTTATAGGGCGGTCCCAAAATTTTTTTTCTCCATAGACTTAATGGAAAATAAATGTGCTCAAGCCTACAGCCCAAACAGCTGGACAGATTTTCACCAAATGTGTGCCAGGAGCGGTAGCTTGGTCCCAAAAGCGTGCTTTTGTAAATTTGGTGTAAATCCGTCCAGTTAGTCCACAAAAATCTGTGATATCTGGGTTAGACCAGCAGACCAATTTCCCTGTTTGGTCCTTGGATAAGCATCCGATTAGCCTAGAGGGTGCCGTGATGTCCGCGGACATCGGACGCGCCCACTGATTGGATGGTGAAAAGCGTGAAGAGCGTTAGATTTTTGGAAACGCCGCCATGTTAGATTCGCGGACATCTGCTGGTGTCTGCGGACACCTCGATAGGAACATAAAAAAAAAACACAACATTGCACTTGTCAAATTTATCAAACAATCTCTGGGGAAATGGGGAGTGATGAGGATGGGATGGGATATGGCCGTAAGAAGCCAAAAAACTGGTGTTTTTCACCCACGAAGTATGCAAACAGTCCAGAGGTTCGGGGACAGTCCTGTGATGTTTGCGAACACTTCAGATGTTCGGGGACATCTATGCCTATTTCTGCAATACAGGGTTGGTGAAAAGCAGTTCTTGTATGGCTTATAACTTTGGCGCCACTCAATGAAACTGCATGAGATTTTTTTTTAAGTTCTATTTTTTAACTGTGAAAGGTGGTTTCCAAAAGGAACCTTTCTTTTGTTGTTTTAAAAAAAATGCTTGCAGGAGAGGTTAGAACGTTAGGGAAGGAGAGAAATGAGGGAAGAGGCATCAAGCACTAATATGGAGGGGCAGGTGGACAGGGGAAGATGTTACGCATGTTTTACTTCTAAGGTAGTGGGCAGTGTTTCTCATGCTCCTTGATTACAGCTTCAAACACACGTCGAAGTTGCTTCCCCCTGCAGAGTATTTGTATTTGTTTTATTTGTAACGCGCACCATCCGGCCCGGAGGCATCAGGGCGCAATTTAGACATGGTTACATAAGCATACAATTAAATATATTCAAAGCATTGAACAGTACATAGTATACAAGGCATACAGCAATATACATATTTACAGAAGGTAGATTAGCGCAGGAGTTTCCCAGGGCTGGTCCGGACATCATGGCTGGTTGGAGAGCCAGGATTTGGTTTTAGCTTTGAAGGCACTAAAGCGTTCTTTGTGGACGGGTGGGCGCATGTCGGGATAGCCGGCTACAGAGGTATGGTGGGGCTTGGTTAGCTAGGCATTTGTGGGTGAGGCCTAAGGCTTTCAGTGAAATTCTCTTTTTGACCGGTAGCCAGTGTAAGTTAGATCTAGATTCCGAGATGTGGTGGTTTCGTGGGATGTTTAGGGCTGCTCTGATAGCATTATTCTGGGTAATTTGCAGTTTGTTCATATTCTCTTGGCTCGTTCCAAGGTAGAGGGCGCTCGCATAGTCAATTTTGGCCATGATAAGAGTTCTGGCCAGAGTGACTGCGTTGGGGGTGGTCAGGAATGGCCTGCAAGCGGCAATGAGTTTGCAGGTGTATGCTGAAGAGGATCTGACTGCATTTGTTTGTCTGGATAGGGATAGGGTGGCGTCAAGATAGACACCTAGGGTTTTGGTGTCTTTCGAGACTTGGATGGTGTTGCCATCGATGACAAATGATTGGTAGGATGGCTCAAGTTTACTAAGGCGTTGCGTAGTGCCCAAGATGAGGAGCTCAGTCTTGTCATCATTGAGGCATAACTGGTGTTGTGCCATCCAAGCTTGGATAACCAAGTAGACCTCGTTCAAGGCCTTAGTGTCAGCCAAGTAGTCACCAGAGATGGGAATGAGTATCTGGGTGTCGTCAGCGTAGTTCGTATAGGAGACACCCAGATAGTCAAGTACATCAAAAAGTGGTTTTGTAAAGACGTAATAGAGTGTTGGCGACACACAAGAGCCCTGGGGGACGCCGCAATGAATCGGGGAAGGATCTGCAGCTGCAGATTGAGAGAAGACCCGCATAGATCTATTACTCAAGAATGATTTGATCCAGGCCGTGGCTGATGGTGAGAAATGGGCGGCCGAGTGAAGATGCTTGCATAGGATTTGGTGACTGACCAAGTCAAAGGCCGCAGAGAGGTCAAGTAGGAGTAATAAGGCAAGTTTGCCATTGTCCTTTAATACTTCGATTTGGGTTTTTAAGTCAAGTAGAGCTGTCTCTGTTCCGTGTTTGGGTCGGAAACCAGATTGTCTAAGGCCTAGAAGATTGTTGGCTTCCAAGTGCTCTTGGATTTGCAGGTATGCTGCACGGTCTAGGATTTTTAGCAGGAACGGGACAATGGTGATGGGTCGGTAGTTGGTGGGTATGCTAGGGTCGAGGGAAGGTTTTTTGAGCAAGGGGATCACCCAAGCATCCTTAAGGTTGTCGGGGACAGTTCCTGTTTTGAAGGATGCGTTGATGAAGGATGTGATAAATGGGGCCAGGTCGTGGGCGGACTCCTTAATAATTGGGGAAGGGCAGGGGTCGCCCTGGCAGTTGGACGGTTTGATCGTCAGGATAATGTTTTCTACCTCCGCAATGGTGAGCGGTGAGAAGGCAAATCGTTTGCAGTTGGGGATGTCAGGAGGGAGGGCCCATGCTGGGATGGGAGGGCGATTGTCCAGTTTCAGGCTAGCATGTTTGGCTGTGATTTTAGATTGAAGCATGGTGATTTTATTCAGTAACGCTGCCTGAATGTTGGCACACCATTTGCTGTCTTTAATGCAGGTGTCAGGGGGAGTAACGGGGGTTTCAAGCTCTTTTAAAATCTTAAATAGTTTCTTGGAGTTGGAATCAGCATGCAGAATGCGATTATTGAGGGATTCTTTTTTTGCCTCTATAATGGCTACTTTGTAAGTGAGCGAGGCCAGGAGGAAGCTGTCTTTATGCACGTCAGAAGGGTGGCTTTTCCATCGGTTTTCGGCGCAGCGTTTGGATTTACGGAGTATTCTTAGCTGTGGGGTGAACCAAGAGTTCAGGTGAGCACATGGTTTGGCCTTCCTCAGTTTGATGGGGGCCAGAGAATCTATAGCTGTCAGCATGCTGCAGTTATAGATGTCAGCTAAGGCAGTCGGGTCGTTACAGGAATCAGTAGCTGTTTTAAGTGAGGGGAGTAGTAGATGGAGGAGTTTCTCTTTGGTTATGTCCTTTTTGTTTCTGGTCGGGAGAGCCGGCGCTATCGCGGTTGGGATGCGGCGGGCGGCTTCAATATTAAAGGTGATAATGTGGTGGTCTGACCAGAGGCAGGGGGTAATGGCCAGGACATTGATCTTACAATTAGAGCTGGCTAGCCAGTCAAGGGTCCTGCCTTTAGAATGTGTAGGCTCTTGGATGTGCGAGGTGAAGCCAGAGTTGGAGAGGGAGTTTTCCAGATCAAGTGCAATAGGATCTTTAGGGTCACCTTTTCCCAAGTTGAGGTCGCCCAGGATGATGATTTGTGAATTGGTTTTAGCATTGTCAAGGAGGAGGGTGGATATGTCGCCGACAAAGGAGGGTGCAGGGCCTGGGGGCTGGTAAATTAGGTGGAGGGTGGCTGTTTGGTTGGGTGTTAACGTGAGTTTGACTGACAATAGCTCAGCTGATTCAAGTTTGGTATTGGTCGTTACTCTTAGGTCCAAAGTGATTTTATGGATGATGGCAAGGCCCCCACCTCTAGAGTGGGAAGCAGAGGTACGGTCGCATCTCAATATGCTAAAGCCAGGTGGTATAGCAAGGGACAGTGAAGGACCGGAGGCAGCATGTAGCCAGGTCTCAGCTATGGCAATGAAATCAAGATCTGACGATGTTATAAGGTCTGCTATGTCTAAAGCGTGAGCTGGGAGGGATCTAGCGTTGATAAGGGCGCCTTTGATGACAGGCAGTTTCACTTCTGTAGAGGGGGGTTTGCTGTTGTTGAGGGCCGAGGGTGGGCCCGAGAGTGTGTGTTGTGTGTGTTTGGAGAGGTTGCAGCGGGTAGGGCGTATGCGGAATCTGGTGCCTAATCTTTTATTTCTAAGAGATGAAGGGCACGGTTGGTTCGGTGTAGGTTTGCTAGCAAAGTGTTCCAACCAAAGGGCTGGGTCATTGAGGTAGGGATTGTGGTCGGTAGTGAGGTGTTGGAGGCCTGAGGTGGGTGTCATAGCGGAGGTCGCCATACGCAGGGTCTGTGGGCCAAGACTGAGGCGAGACATAGTGTCAGGTGGCTGAGGGTGAATCGGCCGTGTCAGGTACGTGCGTGGCTGAGTGAGGATTGTTGTTTCAGATGGCGGCGAGTGGAACAGTAAAAGGAGGAGCACCCTAAGGAGCATGGTAGATGAACACCAAGGGGGTAAGCTTCTTAGCTATGGGCAAGTGCAATTGCCACTAGGGCGATGCAAAATCAACAATAGGCAGGATTGAATTTAGCTACGGCAATGCAAAATCAACAATAGGCAGGGTCGATATTAGCTAAGGCAATGCAAAATCAACAATAGGCAGGATTGAATTTAGCTATGGCAATGCAAAATCAACAATAGGCAGGGTCGATATTAGCTAAGGCAATGCAAAATCAACAATAGGGGTGTGTTGCAGTATATACAGATGACTGTTGTCTTCCAAAGATATGGATAAACAGCCTCTTTTATTGCTTGCAAGGTAGCTGGTGGGATTTTGTGTCCCACAGAAGTAGGCTGTGTGATTACAGTATTGTTTGAGGAAGATGATGTGGAGGAAGACAGTCTAGTACTTGCTAAGAAAGGAACAATCTTTCTGAGAGCAATGCGATAGTTGGATTTGGTGTGGCGGGGCATGGAGGTGGTCCCGTATGAGTAATGTCCAGGTAGTCCGCGACTGAGCACTCAGTGCATTTCACTTTTGTAGCTTTAGCCTCTAGTACATTCCCAACAGTGGTAAAAAACTGCCACACCCATGATTCTCTCTGGGGGCTAGATATACGCACTTCCTCTACCTCATCATCTTGGTCCTTTTATACTGCAGTTTTTTTGTTGTGTGGGTCCTCCAGCTGGTGGTGGCTCTTGGGAAGGAGGGATGGCAATAGCTGATGCCATTTTTAAGATAAATAGCAGTTTTGCTACTATTCTTCCAAGTATGTGCTTTGAACTAGATTTTTAATGGATAATGAGTAAGAATAGGTGTAGGAGCTGTGCAAGGGTACATTTTGAGTTTGAAAATTCCTAGATCAGTAGAAAATGCAGTTCCGAGCTATCGTCAAAGCCAAGATCCAAATGCAAAGTGCAAACGCGTTCATTGACACGTCATCATGCTGCGCGCAAGCGCATGGTCACGTGGCACTGTACGGATGTTTGCGGACGGAAGCAAAAACTGGAAAAAGTATAGAGGTGTTAAAAATTATGCTAGAAGGTGGGAAATGGCAGAGAATTAAGGTGAAACATTGTAAATTGGACAAAAACGTTGCTATATTGGGATAAGTATGATATTAGTAAGTTGTAGGAAAATAGCGTGCACTGGTGAAAACCCATGGAATTCTCTGAAAAAAACTTTGTTAAAGGGTCTGTATGGTTAAGTTGCACTAATAAAAACCTATGAAATTCAATGAAAAAACACAGTGACACCTCCTTAAATAGCTGGCTGTTTACTTGATCTAATGACAATTCTTCCATTTGTTGGTACATATAATCAAAATAAACCTAACTAACTAGAAACATTAATATATTAATATGCAGTGTTGCAGAACTATAGTTTTAGCAATTTTATAAAATGCATCTAAAAATATTTTGTGGTTTAAAATAAATGATAATCTGCAGATACATTTTTTTTATCTCCTGCGACAAATTCAAGAATTGCACAAATTAAAAGCTACTACTATTAACAGTTCCTGATCAATTAATGTATGCAAAGTGTCACAGGAAGATCTTGTAGATTAGATTAAATTAAATGTTATTCATACTTTATTGAAGAAAAAAAAATTGGACGGGCTTCACCAAATAGGTGAAACCGCAAATTTGGGGCCATACAGCTACTGCATGTGAAGGTTTGGTGGAAATCCGCCCAGCATGTTTTTTTCTGTATGTGCTGCAAACATTTCTTCTGGAAAAATAAATGGGTGAGAAATGCAACTTTTGGGACCGTGCACTTCCCTAAAATTTTGGACAATCTAGACAGAACTTACAAACTTGGTGCACTTATATTTATTTTGCCAATTTTCTGCAGAGGCGTGACAGTGACTGTAAATATTGTGACAAATCCAGGAAGATCGCCACCTTTCCTTAGGGTGAGCCACCCCCTTTGGAACTAGGGAGGCGAGCCTGCTGCGCTTCGCTCCCCCAAGGGGGAAAGGGTAAGCGGGATCCCTGTGGAGGTGACTACCTCTTAGGGACAGAGACCCCAACATGATACATATTGTCATCCCTTTTCTCCTATTACTAACGCTACTACGGTTTACAATGAGCACATACACCCTTTTGTATTGGCTGGCTTGGCTTCTGACCCGACCTGTGTCCAATCCTCTGTGAAGACTCTGGAGAAACCGACCCCCTGGAGGTGTTCCCTTACGATGACCAATCACAGCGGGTCCTGAACAGACACTGCAAAGTTAAACCATGACAAGAGATCCAGAGGAGGTGTGGCCACAAGGAAAAGGAGAACGCCAGTGTTGGCAGCTAGGGATCAGACACGCACTAGGGGAGTATAGCAAGACCCGGCCGCTGTCCGAACTGAGCTGCCCGGAAAGGCTGCGAGAAAGATGAGCTTGGGCAGACCGACAAGGAGCCCAAGACATGCAAGTCCACGCTTTGTGCCCACGTTGTTTCTTATTTGGTCCATATCTGCCCAGCAGTTGTTGTGCTACGGCTGTTCAAGAACTGCACTTTCTTTCTAGGGGAAAATGAATAGGCTGAAAACTGGGAAACTGACGTTTTGTTTTCTTAATAACTTTTTTTTATTTCATAACGTTTTGTTCCTAACATTTGCAGTTTGGAGGAGGTGTCGGGGTGGGCCTTGACACACTTTTTGTTTAGAAAATCTCACCCAATTCCATCCAGCAAGTCAAATGTTATTAGCAATAGAATTGTGGAAGAAAATGGCTGATTTTTCATTTCTGAAATGCCTAGCAACATCTCTGCTGCAAAGCACCATGGGAGATATAGCTATATTTTTGGGCGAAGGGGCACCCCTTCTCAGTCAAATATTTTAACAACTACTGGACGCAATAACCCCAGTCCCCACCTGGAAATCGAGTCAACGCTTCGTGCCCAAGTTGTTTCGTACCTGGACCAATTCCATCCAGCGGTTTTGGCTGTGCGCTTGAGCAAAATGTAAACTTTTTTCCCAATGGGAGAATGAACGGGGACTAAGCTGAAACAGCATTTTTATTTTTTTTACTTAATAACTTTATTTTTTAACTGCTCTTTCCCAAAATTTCCAGTCTGGGGGACAGGGAGGCTGTGACGAACATTTTGTTTGCAAAATGTCAGCCAAGTCAGTCATGCGAGTCAAACGTTATAGCAATTCATTTTTCGAGTTTCCTATGTATCGCAATACTCGCCTTCACTACAGATCAGCAACTGTAGCACTAGGAAACATATATATATTTACGAGGCTTGTGGAATCTGCTTAGATCACATGCTGTGCATAGGCCGACATCTAGTGGAAGCTGCAGAGTATTACAGTTGTTGTTTTCAAAACTCGAAAAGGGATGTCGACAGGGCGTGCCAGTAATACTATCCCTAGTGTGACGTCCACTGTACCCATGATCCCTCACGCGTCGAGGTCCCTCAGATTGTTTTTTTCCAACCATGCTAGACGGACGTGTATGGCGGAGTTCCTTTCGGCGATAAGCCATTGACTTCTATAATTACGATAGTTTTTCTTTCTATCCTTTCATCGACTGCTGTAACACCACGCTGAGGAAAGAGAAAGAATACTGCCGTCGGAGACCATCGCGACAGACCGTACGGCCTTAGAAGGCCTCCCCGGGCCTCAGCCCAGACAGTAGGGAGAGAGGGGGGAGGCCATTGTTGGGAGGCCATTTTAGAATGCATATTCTCCCCTTCCTACACCTTGTTCGCCCAGGTGCCATCTCCTTAACCCAGAATTATGGAAAACACTCCATTTAATTTTTGCCTAAATGTAACCGAAAATTCCCCTCGGTGGACAAACATTTAGTTTGCAACTTGTGTCTCCCGAGAGACCACGTCAAAATGTCTTGTCGAGCGTGCAGGCTCTTCAAGCCTAAAACGTTGAAGGACCGTTCCACTAAGCGCTGGGCCCACTACGTCAGGCAACTCGAGGCCATGGAGATAGAAGGAGCCTTCAGCGATAGCAGTGACACCCCACTTTCGGACGGCGAGGGCACCGGAGTAGCTTCAGCTACCCAAGCGCATGCTCCTGACCCCGTAGGACAGGCCGGCGGCCATGTTGTGGGGACCACACCGGGCGGCGGGAGCGCTTCAAAAGCACACACCACTAAACACATAAGCCCCAGTCGACATTCGACAGATGAGTCGAATACTCGACAACGTTCGACACCCCGTGAACGGTCCACTGAGTCCCGGTCCTCTGGGCAATCTCGTTCAAGATCCCCACATGACAGGTCTAAGACGCCGAAAGACGCCAAGGGTGTCACATGAAAAACACCTTCCGAAGGTCGTTCGTCCGCAGACAAAGCCTTGGCCCCCACACTCTAAGTTCGACGTTCTTCATCTAGTAAAACGTCAGGCCCCAAAAAGTCTGTTACACACTCCTCTGGGCCACAGGGTGGGGAAAACACCATAAGAAATCCTCTAAGACCCCTCATAGGGACAAAAGTCCTACTAGGGACAGGTCTTCACAAAAGGGAATTTTATCCAAGCCCATAGAGAAACTTAAAGAATCTAGACCAAAGCTTATACCTCCTACTAATGAAGACATGGGTATTCCCGACACTGTAATCCCAAATTCAAAGGAATGGTCTTCGCAGGATATCAACAGAGTTATGCGAAGAATGACCCTTATGGGGTATTTCTTTGAAAAAAATCCAGATTCCCTTCAAAGTTTTCAGACCACCCCTCCCACCTCAGACCCTCTGGCTCTCAACCCTCTGCCTCGCAACCCCCTCCCAAGAGGGCTTGCTCTGATGTCCCCGCACAGGGCAGAATTATAGATCTATATGACCCTGAAATAGATCCAGAAGATCAGGGCGATCTTTCATTTGTGGAAACATCTGACCCTCAATTTATTGATGAGGACACAGACGAACTTTATTACGGGGACGATGAGGACTCAGACTAGGAGACGAACATGTATTCCATAGATTCTCCTATTAATCAGGACCCTCCACTGGTAGATTCCCCTGTAGAAAATCACCCCCTCCTCAACGAAGTCTTAACCAAAGCAGCAGAACACTTCCGCTTTGACACACAGGAGGTACAGGAAGACAGAGACTTTGCTGAACAATTGTTGGGAGACACAAAGACAGTAGGTCAGTTTATCCCACTGCTAAAATCTGTGCACCCTGAAAGATCACTATCCATTGCCCTTGATCTCAGATATCCTGGAAGCAGTAAGAGGAGCCGTAATCTTCACTGATTGGATCTCGGAGGTGCCCACCATCTGATCCGTATTAGAGAGGGAGACGAATGCCTTTTCTGCAGCACTAACAAAGGACACAGATCCTGCAGTCCCTCGCTCTGATGAGGGGGTCTGGGCGAGATGGATGGGATCTCTGGAGTGTCCTTACGGGTTCAGCAAAGATTTAGACGGATTCAGCCTTTCCACGGCGATGCACTCGAAATGGGCATCAGGTCTCCTAGTATTGGGGTTCCGCAGCTCTGGAAACTCCTAGAACCTCGGGAGATGGCTTGTTTCAAAGTTTGCCTTGGGACTGGTTGTTCCCACCAGCCAAAGGGAAGGAGTCGTCCTTTTCGGAGCTTCTCTGTCTCACAGAAAACTGGGCCAGGACAGCAGTTGTCACTTCAGTGTTTCAAAGGGTCTCCAGGATTCTCCGGTCGTCTTCCTTTTCGTTTACTTCAGCTTCCTGTGGTCGACTTTCTTTTCACTCGAGAAGCCTCACCTTTTATACAGTTCCAGAACACACTCCTCTGCAATCTCTCTCAGCATTTTACAGAAAGGGGCATTTGGTTGTCCAATCAGGACAGCCAGACTCCCTGTAGGAGCTGGACCTATTCAGGCACTCTGGCAGACAAAGGACAAGGTGGTGGAAAACTCCCCCCAGACAGAGCCCACAAGAATGAATGAGTGGAAAAAGGCTCCACTCATTCAGGATTTAAAGAAAAAGGCCCACAAGTCCAGCAAAAAGTGCTGGGTGGGCGTCTCACTAGGAAACGGGATGAAGCACACAAATTATAAATCTCCCTAACAGTGGGCCCCAAAGAAACTATAGTATAACAAAATCCTTGAAATGCAGTGTTGCCATCATTGTGGTCATGCAGTGTGCAAAGTTAAGGTGGACCTGCTTAAAATGAGAGTGCTGAATTTCAAGGGTTTTGTTGCATTAAATCTGATCATCTTAACTCTCTCTTAAGAAAGGTTTTTTCACTGAATATATATATATATAAATATATATTCCATTACAATTATAAAATAGCTTTCTCACAGTTCCTCTATAGTTTAATGACCTTTGAAATTGACACGTTTTGATATATTAACTTTTCTTTAAGGGATTAGCTTAAACATTTTGATTAGTATCCTGTTGATGAATATCACACTTTAAGTGAATTTTTCATAGCCATAAATTTGATTTTGATATGATATGGCATTTATAACGTGCCTAACACAAGTGTTTCACTTATAGGATTTGTGCACTTCCAAAACTTACGTAAGGATGGGGCGGGGGGTTCCTGTCGGGAGAGAAAAAGCAGAATTAGGAGAACAAGGTTTTGATGGCTCGTCTGAAGACTCATCAGGTTGAAACGCTACTGTGTTGCAGAGTCTAGGAGCCTTTACTGAAAATCTTCAGTCTCCTTGGCTTTAGACTCCCCTGATGGCAGGGTAAAAAGGAGTGACTGGAGGAGCAATTAGATCTGTTCTGCAAGTAGGGCTTCAGTTTATCCACTGGATAAGACATGGCTAGGCTGACCACCCATGATATATTTGTCTTGTTGAAATGTTTCAAAATTAATGCAGAGCAATGGTTGAATGTTTCTATGCTGGCTATAGTGCAACATATCCAAAGTATATATTTGCTTCTGAGTTATTGCAAGAAAACAGAGGGCATTCTACCCTTACCGCAACCCAACTAACCCGCTCCACCCCCCCAAACCATCTCCCCTTATAGATCAATCCCATATCTTCGAGAAAGCCTACGTAGGCCTTCTGTCACGCTATTCCCGCCTTCCCATAACAAAAGCAGCATTGTATTATTGCGAGAGTATGTGTTCTATTTCCATGCTTTCCAACGCTTGCATGGTAGTTTTCTTCCAGTTTAGGGCAGCAGATATGACTGTTTCTGCTTTCTACCTCCTCAGGCAAGGGGTGTCAGTCTTCCATCCCCTGACGTTCGTTCTCCAATGAGGGAGTGTTCGATCTTGTTAGAACTGGTACAATGATGCAAAGATAACGGCCCAACAGCCTTTACGCAGTAACCCCAGAGGCATCAAAAGTAGTAAGCTCAGCGCTTGTCCAGAGCAGACGCCCGGTGTCTCATCTCACCTACAAGCTACCTTTAGCCAACTGAACAAGGGAAACCTCAACAGAGTCGGCTTAGATCTCAAGAAAAATAATAAACGGTAGGGCCAGTAACATGTAGGCATAACAAGGACATCACATGGGGAAGGATAAATGAAAACTCACAAACCCTCCTACTAGCCTCATTCAGCCTCCCTTCAACCTGTCATATATCTGCAGTAACGTCATTACACGTCTGAGGTGGGGTCCGAATAATATTAAATGTGCAGTGTCTTTTCACTTTTATTTGAAGTCTTTCCTAAAACATCCATACATTTTAATACCTTGCATATCTTTTTTTCATACACATTTGCCTCACTTTTTTACAGCAAAATCCACATTTTAAGATCAATTAAACAGTTCTTTGCTGCTTTTAACAGGTTTAAAATGAATATTGATACATAGTAGATGGGGCCTCCATCTTGCATGTTTCTACAGACCTATGAATTTTGCTAGAACACTGGTTATGAATTTTAAGTGTATTTAAATTCACAGATGTTTAATGTGAAAAAAATACCCATTTACTGCTTTTTTAAAATATATACTTTGTTGGCATCTGGATTTTTTGTATAATATTATTCTTAATTCATCAGGCCAAGATATCCTTAAAAACTGTGATGGAAGCCTCCCCGTAGAATGTGGAAAATCAGTGAACTCGAGCTGCAGCTGTGAAGGTGAGGGCCCTGAGAAATGTGGCGAGAAGCTAAACTTAT
Source organism: Ambystoma mexicanum (assembly GCF_040938575.1). NCBI lineage: Eukaryota > Metazoa > Chordata > Amphibia > Caudata > Ambystomatidae > Ambystoma > Ambystoma mexicanum. Next base: position 1,422,629,387 of record NC_090923.1, read on the forward strand.
ACACAAGTGTGGTGAAGCAACCTGGCAAATGCAGTGTGACTCAAGAATCGCACAGCAGTGAGGAAAAGCAACCTGAGAACTGTGCTGTGATACCGGAATCACACAGCAGTAGGCAGAATCAGCCTCAGAAATGTTTTGAGAAAGCAGAATCACAAAGCAGTGAGGAGAAGCCACCCTTGAACAGTGATGGGAATCCAAAATCACACTGTAGTGAGAAGAAGCAGCCAGAGAAATGTGGTGCGAGTCTCGAAACAGACAGCAGTGAGGAGAAGCCACTTGACAAAAGCAACAACAATCCAGAATCGTACAGCAGTGAAAAGAAGCAATCTGAAAAATGTGTTGTGAATCTGGAATCTCACAACAGTAAAACGACGCAACCTGGGAAACATTGTGTGAATTGGGGATTGTATAACCGGGGAAAAAAGCATTCTGAGAAATCTGGTGTGGCTCCAGAATCTTACAGAAAGGACAATCAGGCCTTCAAGAAATGCCATTACAAGCAGGAATTACATGATAACCAGGAGTGTAAAAGCAAATTTGTGACTCTTTCTAAAAAACGTGGTTATAAAAGGAAACCTGCGTGCAATAATAAGCAACCCCAAATACACAGTTATAAACATGGATTACATGGCGATTCAAAGAACAATCATGCTATATGTGGTGATAATCAGATGGTGAAGAAGAAACCCAAAGAGGCAAATGGTACACAGTGTGACCCGATAGACCTTCCAAAGAAGACATCATCTAATCTCCTTGAAGTATATCACACTGGGCCCTTTGATTTTGAAAAACGCCTGCCTACAGACAAAGTAGCAGGAACATTCTCAAGGCTTGAATGGGACTTAAAGTGTTCTTGGGAGAGGTATCTTGTTTCTCCTGAGCAGGATGAAAAGCATCAGCATGATGATCGAAAGCAAAACCTCACACTTCATCGAAGGGCCCGCCATGACACACAAAGTACATTCACATTTGAAGATGGGGCGTGGTCAAGTTGATGCACTGGACTAGGAGTCTAGAGTGTGTTGAGCTCTAATGATATTTTGAAGGATGCAAATGGCCTACTTCTGCTCCTTCAGTTGGTTTAACAGTTATCCCAACATTATTTTGCTGGTAAATAATACATGGTCTATAATGGGTTTGATCTACAGCCGAAACATCCAGTGCATACCAGTTTTGAGTCTGGGTGCTAATCAGAACATCCTTTCCTACTTGGACAATTCTATAATAAATATGAGCCAAGAAGGATGACCATACTTTTGGGTTCGCAAGACGATCCTGTCCATCTTGCCAAAGGTTATCAGCATACGGGCGATGGCCCATCATAGACTAATACACCTTTTATTTCCATTCCTGATTTTGAGCAGCTTCTTGGATAAAGGCTAACTCCTGCGTAGACGAGAAAGGAGGGATGTATACCTTACTCTTTTTACTCTTAATACATATGCAGCCTTAGAGATGGACACAGCAGCCTGTTAGTAGCATTGTCTGCTGTATCAGTTTTTGTGGGAAGCCTCATCATTAAGTACCTCATATGATGCACATTTAATGATTGATGGGTACTTGGCTTAACATTATGACATCTAGATTGGTTGATAAATAATCATGATTCTTTATTCTGGCACATGATGAAATAAGAAATCCTTTTTGTTTCTGCAACTGGACAGTCATGTGCCCCTCCGAATGCATATTAGATGTCAGTGTCCGTCCATGATATTTCACCTGAGGAAATGTTTCAAAATTAATGCAGAGCAATGGTTTAATGTTTCTATGCTGGCTATAGTCCAACATATCAAAAAACTATTTTTGCTTCTGAATTATTGCAAGCAAGCGGAGAGCATTGCATCCTAACTGCAACCCAACTAACCCACTCCACCCCCCAAACCAACTCTTTACATCAAGAACCTCGACCCCCTATCTTCTAGAAAGCCTACTGTGAGGGGTCAATAATGTGAGACAGACAACTTTGTGAAGGCTTTACAAAAGATGCAATTTTATTACCTCAAAAGGTTGGATAAACGTGTCACTATCCCTAGCCTAACGAGATTTCCCTCCCTAAAATGAACTAACGGAAACACTCTAATAAAAGGTTTCTGTCCCTCACAATTATACGTATAACAAACTCAACAAGGCAACATATGGCAGTTTCAATAAACATGAAATAAGCTATAGTCATAACCTTGTTACTGTTTCCCCTTATAACCTGTGTGAATTCCCCTTCCCCAGATTCAAGCAGGATCGTATTCAACAGTTCCAAAAAGCATAAGGAAATCCTGTTTTGCAAACCAAGTTTCAATAAAGTTCTTTTTTGTTCCAACTTGAACTCCACCAACCGTTCACAATGTTCAACAAGCTTTCCTTCCTTCCATTTGTGACAAGGAGTTCAATAGAACTTCTTAACAACAATGTCTTTGTCAGGATAATTTTGCAATACTTTACAAAATACATTAGTGGTTCGGACTCTTCTTCTTCCACACTTTACACCACACTACAGTACTTCGATGTCTTCTACCTCGTCCACTCACCTGCCAGGTCTACTACTACATCATCCTTTGCCCTGGTGTACTCTCCTGCCATGACAAATGCAAACTACTAACTACTACAAGTACTTCTGTGGTAAAGGGCTGTTTCCAACAAGATAGCAATGCCTTTTGTGTTACAACTTTAGGTTTGACAACTTTTTCTGGCAAGACAAGCAACACATTGGTGCTATTTGTTACACACCTGTGATTGCCACACGCAATGCATGTTTTGCTCCACTCCTCCTGAATACCCTTTGTCAAAAGGAGAGCCTTTCTGCCACTCGTGTTTCCCCACTTCCGCATTAGCCAAATTCTTTACAATGGTTTTCTCTCACTCTTACACTTCTTTGGCTTTGGCAATGTGGGCTTAAGCCAGTTCTTCTTATTACCTCCTTTACACATGGGCAATATGATTTACAAACACTTGGATTCTTAATTGCACTCCCTTGCCTTTGGCAATGTTGGTTCTTTTTAACTTGTCTTGTTATTATTCTCTTTTGGCTTTAGCAATAGCTGTTTGTATTGGCTTCTAGTAATATTGCCCTCTCGTGTTGCTGGCACTTGTTGCTGGCACTTATTCTGACCCACATAAATACAATCACACCTGTCAGGTCTGTTTGTCAAGTTATTATTCTTCCACCTTCTCCTCTTTAACTCAGCCTGGTTTTCAACTGGATTATTATTCAGCTTTACATCAGTTCAGTATTCAAAATACTGTTTGTATTGCCACTTCACTCTCTTTATATTAGATCCATACTTGAGGCACCCAGGTTTGGCCAGCGGGTGACCACGGAGCGTTCCGGGCTCACAGAACAATAGTGAACTCACCGGGTCAGGCGTGTGCGTGCGTCCGCTTGCACCTTTGCCTCCTGGTCTTCTGCACGCACCAGTCAGATAAGTGGCACTCTCTGCTCCACTGGCTCTCCTGTGCTTGCCTGCCAACAGAGCCTGACGTACTTTGGGGGGGAAGCTTTTAAAGTTTACACTTCCCGCTGCGTGACCTCTGCAATCCCCGTCTTCAGGGGGAAAGCTTCCAAATCCACACTTCCTGCTGTGCGACCTCTGCAATCAAGGTCTCCGCAGGAAGAGACCCTCTCAGGACTGGCAACTGTTTGATACACGACAGTGGTCCGGTCGTCTCTGCTCTCCTCCAGCTTTTGCTGCTGCATGGAGTACCACAACTACTCTACCTCCTTGTACTACTCTCTTTGGCCTGCACATGAGGGCGCCTTTTATGCTTCCCAGTCTCCCTCAGGTGTGGGTCATTAACATTATTAGGCTGTAACTAGCAGTGTCATGCCTCAGCAGCCCTCCTCTTTGTCCCAGTACTTTGGGCATGTTGGGACTTGAAGTCCCCAATGTTCCCATAATCTTTTCTAATCGAAATGTCATTTCAAAATTAATTTCCCTGCTTGATTACATTCCCTAAAGGAGTAGCATAAGGATTCAGTGAAGGGTTTGACTTCATAGGGGAATTAGGGTTTTCAGAACCTAAATTGTTAACATTTAAAGACTCATCTTTAATATTGCACTGGGGATCATAGGAGCTTTCACCTCTATAGATGTCAGTGACTTTAAAAGGGGTTGGGGGTTCTTACTGCGAATGCATAACTGGTTATGATTGTTTCCACCAACATTAATATAGTTGGCTTTGGGAAATAAAAGCTCTCTCTAACAGCAAGACATTATGTATTCTGGTATCACTGATATTTCCTTCTTTGAGGAAGACAAATACTGCGTCCCACCCAGCGAGTCCTCCTGTTCTCTTGGGGCCCTTCTCTTCCCAGATGATCCTCCCAGCTAATACCACCCCGATGGTCCGAATCAGGAAGCGGCTGCCTTCCCCTGGCCACCTGGGAGGAAACTTTAGGTAGGGTCTTTGTGAGAACTCTGTAGGATTCATCACACTGTGCAGGCCTTCTGTCATGCTATTCCTGCCTTCCCATAAAAAAGCACCTTTGTATTATTGCGAGAGTCTGTCCTCTATTTCCATGCTTTCCGAAGCTCGCATGGTAGTTTTCTTCCAGTTCAGGACAGCAGATATGACAGTTTCTGCTTTCTACCTCCTCAGGCAAGGGGTGTCAGTCTTCCACCTCCTGATGTTCGTTCCCCAATGAGGTGTTTATTGTTTGATCTTGTTAGAACTGGTACAATCCAAAAAATGTGTCCCAGCAGCCTTCACCCAGTAACCCGAGATGCATCAAAAGTACTAAGCTCAGCGCTTGTCAAGAGCGCATGCCCGGTGTCTAATCTCACCTACAAACTACCTTTAGACAACTGAACAAGGGAAACCTTCAACAGTCAGCTTAGATTGAAAGAAAAATAATGAATACTAGGGACACCAGTAACATGTATGCATGACAAAGACATCACATGGGGAAGGAAAGTTGAAAACTCACAAACCCTCCCACTAGTCTCATTTGCACTCCTTGCAATCTGTCATATGTACGCAGTGATGTCATTACACGTCTGTGGTGGGGTTCGAATTTGACAATAATAGTAAATGGTCCGTTTATTTTAACCTTTATTTGTAGTCTTTCCTCAAACATCCATATATTTTAATACCTTTCATATCTTTTTTCATACACATTTGCCAAAATGCACATTTTAAGATCCATTAAACATTTCTTTGCTGCTTTTAACAGCTGTAAAATGAATATTACTACATTGTAGATGGGGTATCCATCTTATATGTTTCTGCAGAACTATGAATTTAGCTATAACACTGTTTATGAATTTTAAATGTATTTACATTCACAGATGTGTAATGTTGGTTCTGAACAAAATGCCTGTGTACTGCTTTTTAATTATATACTTTGTTGGCATCTGTATTTTTTGTACAATATTATGCTTAATTCATCAGGCCAAGATAGCCTTAAAAACTGTGATGGAAGCCCCCCCCCCCCCCATAGAATGTGGAAAGTCATGGACCTCAGGCTGCATCTGTGCTGATGAGGTCCCTGAGAAATGTGACGAGAAGCCAAACGTATACACGAGTGAGGCAAAGCAACCTGGCAAATGCAGTGTGACTCCAGAATTGCACAGCAGTGAGGAGAAGCAACCTGAGAACTGTGGTGCGACACCGGAATCACACAGCAGTAGGAAGAATCAGCCTAAGAAATGTGTTGGGAAAGCAGAATTACAAAGCAGTGAGGAGAAGCAAATTGATAATTGTGCTCTGGTTCCGAAATCACACAGCATTAAGGAATTGCAGCCTGAGAAATGTGGTAAGTATGCAGAATAACAGAGCATTAAGAAGTAGCTACCTGAGAACAGTGATGGGAATCCGAAATCACACCTTAGTGAGAAGAGGCAACTTGGAAAATGTGGTTTGACTGCTGACTCACTCAGCGCTGAGGAGATGCCACCTGGAAAAAGTGGTGACAGTCCATAATCGCACAGCAGTGAGGAGAAGACACCCAACAAATGTTACAAGAATCTAGAATCGTACAGCAGTGAAAAAGAAGCAATCTGAGAAATGTGGTGTGAATCTGGAATCTCACAACAGTGAGATGAAGCAACCCAGGAATATTTGTGTGATTTGGAAATTGTACAACCGGGGGAAAAAGGCATTCTGCAAAATGTGGTTTGGCTCCAGAATCGTGCAGAAATGACAATCGAGCCTTCAAGAAATGCAATTGCAAGCACAAATTACATGATAACCAGGAGTGTAAAAGCAAATTCGTGACTCTTCCTAAAATCGTGGCTATAAACGGAAACCTGTTAGTAATAATAAGCAACCCCAACTGCACAGTTATAAACATGAATTACATGGAAGTGCAACGAATAACCATGCTATAATTGGTGCATATCGGATGGTGAACAAGAAACCCAATGAGGAAAATGGTACACAACGTGACCCGATAGACCTTCCAAAGAAGAAACTATCTACAGACAATCTCCTTGAAGAATATCACACTGGGCCCAAAGTAGCAGGAACATTCTCAAGGCTTGAATGTGACTTAAAGTGTTCTCAGGAGAGGTATCTTGTTTCTCATGAGCAGGATGAAAAGCATCAGCATGATGATCGAAAGCAAAACCTCACACTTCACCAAAGGGCCCGCCTTTACACAAAAAGCACATTCACATTTGAAGAAGAGGTGTGGTCAAGTTGATGCACTGGACTAGAGTCTAGAGTGCTTTGAGTTCTAATGATATTTTAAAGAATACAAATGACCTTCTTGTGCTCCTTCGGTTGCTTTCACAGTCATCCCAAGTTTGAACTATAGCCGAAAAATCCAGCACATACCAGTCTTGAGCCTGGGTGCTAATCAGAACACCCTTTCCTATTTGGACAATTCTATAATAAACACGCTTCAAGAAGGATATCCGTACCTTTGGGATGACAAGGTGATCCTGTCCATCTTGCCAAAGGTTATCAGCGTAATACTCCATTTTTTTCCTCCTTCCTGTTTTTGAGCAGCTTATTGGATAAAGGCTAACTCCTCCAAAGACGATAAAGGACGGATCTATACCTTACTCTTTACTCTAAATAGATATGCGGCCTTAGAGACAGACACAGCGCCTGTCTGCACAGTCTACTGTATCATTTTTTGTGGGAAGCCTCATCATTAAGTACCTGATATGATGCACATTTAATGATTGATAGCTCCTTGGCTGACATTATTGCATCTAGATGGGCTGATACATAATCATGATTCTTTATTCTGGAACATAATCAAATAAGAAATCCTTTTTGTTTTTGCAAATGGCCAAAGTCCTGTGCCACTCCGAATGCATAGGAGATATCATTTTAGAAGTTAACACGTTGCTGTTCTGCTAACATCCATGCTTCGGTTAGGGCTATTAAGTATTTGCCCTGGGCAGAAAACACATTGGATAACATAGCACTCTCTAATGCTTATCGTCCTATAGGTTTCCCTGTTTCATGCCTATCCACGATCCATCAACGAAATAAAGCAATTGAGGGTCTTGTAAGGGAGTGCCATAAAGGTCTTTCCTTGGTTGTAAAAGTTTGTCCATGATTACCGCACAGTCATGGGGTACAATGTCAGAGGGACAAGGTCACAGAGGCTGCCTTCAGGTCTGGACAATAACGTGTTAATGTGATATGTGAGGGATTCAAGAACAAAATTTCGTACGTTGTTAAACGGGACAGTGAGAAGTGTGTTTTTGTTTTCAATAATAGTGCTGGTCTGGCATGTGGAACAGCTACATCATGTGGAGATTTTAGACCAGTACACAAACTGTTGCACTGAAGATGCTGCTTACCATAATGGTATATGCCTCTCTAGGTGCTTGTGTGAGGACTACCAGAGAAAACCTGTTTCTTTCATGACAATATAGCATCAATTTTGTCTTATAATCCCTCACCCCTAATGCTGGTGCATTTGATAACTCACATTTAACTGCAGTGAAGGCTTCTTCTGCCTTTTCGGACCATAGCAAATTCTCTGTGTTCAATTTCATCAACTGCTGTAGCACTCTGCATATCCTAAGATCCATTGTCAGCAGAATCCTGCTATGCCCAGAAATGCAGAAATCTGTGCAATCGTCGTGGTCTTGGCCACTCTAAGAATGGCTTCAGCATGTGTTAGTCAACAGTCAATTTCGTGCCATGGTGTCATGTCCTAAGTAATGCACTCTCTCTCAGTATAGTTGCAACATCTTCTTAGATGCTTTGTGGTGCTTCCTAGCTGGTGCAGTCATTAATACTAAGGGACCTTGTTTATAGGCATCATATGCCTGTTAAAATGGTAGCAAATTGTCCACATACGGGACTAATGCAGAGGGTCCTGGGAATTTTATATTGCCACAGTCTTTCTTCAATTCTTGGAAAAACAAAGGTGGCGCTTCAGTGTACCCCCCGAGGGAATGGGGTGGGGTCCAGGTTTATTGGAATTCCACAATAAGGAACGAGAAAAAGATACCTACTGTCAGTGTATATCTGGTTGGAGAAAAGGGCAGAACACAGATCGTCGCTGACTATGGGATACAGAGCAATTTAGTAACAGGATTTGGTACCACTGGAAATGAGGAAAACACTATGGCATTTACAGCATGGAAATTTTACACAAATAGGTAGGTGTAATTTCTTGGCTTCTTCACATGGTGTATTGGTATTTTACAAGAGCTATTAGACTGCATTATAATGCCATGTTTCAGCAGTGATTGTATGCAGGGAACAATGTCTTCTTCTGCTTCTGGGTACAACTGATACTGAGGAATTCTCAGTACTCTTTTGAACAGGTCATCTCTTCTGTTGTTTTCCGAATGCAACCCACTTCATTATTGTGCATTGACCACAAACAATTAGTGACTTGCAACAAGAAGTCAGTGGAATCTGAAAGCATTTATTTTTCTTTGGATTTGAGTCTTAGGGTGGTACTTTGTGGAGTGTGGCTAACAGTCTCTGCATTGATGTCGGGATGTCCAGGAATTCCCAGTCCGTAGTACAGTCAATAGTAGTTTAGTTTACAGAGGATGTCTCACCATAACAAGTTAACTGGGGAAAAAAGGACTTCACAAGGAAGCATTCTTGTCTGTGATAGGAACTAGAGTAACTGATACTGGCTTAATAACTGGATATGGCACCAGTGTTTTGGAATTTGCGGCAGCATTAATTGTAGTAGATAAAGGGATATCGGGGGTAGGTGGAGAGTCGGGACTGTCTAGCAGACAAACTAGCCCTATGTCTACTAAACTTGAAATGTTTTGCCCATCAATTGTACACTGTAAATGGGGACAATCCTGATCTAATGGTAGTAATAGTTTCAGGTTGAGGTTTTCTCTCGAGCGGTCTACTGGTCTTCATCCAGGGCAGTAGGTGCTACATTGCTCGGGGTAAACCTTTGTGCACCTGGGTTTGGGAATGGGGCACATTTGGGAGTGGGGGCAGATAATTTCGACTTGGTCTATTAGGGCACTCATTCTTTCAATCGGCCTTCCGCTTACAATAATTACATCCTGTGGGACTCACAAATGCATTGCTTTGGGTATCCTGTCCAACACCTCACCCTCATCCTTTGCCCCTCCCACTCCCACTTCTACTTCCTCTGCAGAAATCCCTGTGCCCTTAGTTTGCCTTCCCCTGCAGATTCTGTAGTTTTAAGGCCATACATTTATTTGGAGTGTTCTCACTCTTTAGTAATTAGCTACCATAACCAGTTCAGCAAGGGGTTTAGTTTGCCACCCAGTACAGAGCATTTTAAGTCTCTGTTGCAGGTCTGGGTGCAGTCCCATAACAAACGCATTTGCTACTGCCTCCTCAGCAGTATCAGTTGGTATAGGTATGCCTGAATGTTGGCAAAATCATCTTGAAAATGATCTTGCCTGTCTGTCTTTGGCTAGCTCAGTTCCCATTCCCAAGTCAGGTAAGAGCCAACTGTCTTGCTGATTGAGTCCTTGCCTGACTTCTGCTGACACAACGACCCTTACTAGTGGATTCATAGCTGCGCACAAAGGTTTGTATCATTGTATGACTATCTTCAGATCCTCAGCAAATCTAACTGGTACCTCTTATATATTTGGGAATTTTTTAACCAGATTCCCAAGGTCCCCTGGTGACCATGGGACGTGAACAGTGACAAGATTCTCTTCATCGATGGACTGCACTGGCATTTGTCCAGGAGGGGATTACATCACAGGTGCCTCCCTCCTATAGTGCCCCTCCACCCCTCGTTTTATGGACATTGGAAAAGTGGAAGCAGCTGGAATTTGGGAAAAGCTGGACCTGGCTAAGTCCACAGATGCTGGCACTGTTGAATAAGCTGGTGCATGCCAGTGATTACTTTTTGCTGATTTATTTCAAGTCCGGTGGAGGATATGAAGGGACAGCTGGTTGTTGAATGACACCTTGTTCAGTGACAAGTGTCATCTGGCTATGCAACATTAGGGTTGCACAGTATGACTAGGTGGTGCAGTGGCTGGTTGCGGAATACCTGGGTACACCAGATTGCTAATTCCATCAAATCTTTCCCTATCCTGCTGATATTTTACTAACTGAGGGTAAAGTAGGGTGGGTGACAGACGCATTTCACCTCCCAACAGGTTTTTTATTTTCCCTCACATTTATTATTTGGTCTGTTTTTCATTAGAATCCTTTAACAATCAGAATTTAGATGCACTATGCTTTTCCAAGCTTCCTCATAGCAATCGGTGCAAGTGCACCCCTGTTGTTGACAAATCTGTCCCTTTTAAAGTTTTAATGTGCACTTGAGGTTCTTTAATAAATCGACATGAAAGCTACCTTTGAGCTGGAACTAGTTATGCCAATTCTCCTGTGTTAAGGTATGCATCCATGCAGATATTGACACAATCTACTCTTCTATTTGGTGTACAATGAATGTGCTGGTGTGCCCTTCGGTAGTATTGGCACCTCTTTGAATTGACCTGTACCTATTCTAAATAAGAAACTGAAGAGCAGGAAATCCACACTCTCTGGAATAGGGAATTACAGAATCCAATTTATCAGAAAGAAATCCAGAGAACATAATTCATAAAACAGTATCACATATTATTTATTGGTATTGATACAAAATTATATATGAACTAAATCATTAATAAATCATAAAGAGCAATTCAATGCAGGTGAAACAACATATGCATATAATGAAAACGACACAAACCATTCTCACATATCAGCTGGGTAGTCTGCCCTCATCCCAACATTCATATCCACATCTCTAACTCACATTCAAACAACTCATTAATCATAATTACTTAACATCACAAAAACATAGACAATATTCAAAAAGTGTATGCTTTTCTCTTTCTTCTAGAATGGATCTTAATTGATTTATCACATTTCCAGGTATTACAGGACTGACCGGTTTCGATGTAAAAGGTACAATTTCACCACGTCTTCATCAGGGAATATCCAGCACTCTACAAAAAAAATATTTTTCTTATATATAAAACACAATCAACCTACATCTAACATATATTTAAATAACAGTTAAAACACATGAGTGTCATTAGCCACCCTGGTGCCACAACGCATGTTGATGTGGGTACAAGATTGCTTTGTACATAACGTGCTCTGCGGTCACTTCCTTCTCAGCAGATAAGGACCAGCATTTGATTGTGGCCTAAAATTAAATTAATGCTCATGTTACAAGGACCCACTATCCACAGCCCCTTCACGGGGGGTTTCAAAAACAAACACAAAACCCAAGTCGAGCTACATGTCAGTTTTCAACCACGCTCCTAAGTCTCTTACTGTAGAGCAAGATGTGTTGTACAATACAACTGCAGCCTTCATCCACATTCACATTGGCGCTTCATGTTCTCATTGTGTGTCAGTCATATCCTCTCAACTAATGCTTGGTGTAAAAGTTCAGTCAAGCCAAAATACTCAATGTGCAAACTCTAGCAAGCCAGATCTATTGTTCTCTTAGTCTGTGCCCAACCTTGAACATGAACAGTATATAGTTTGCTTAATCTATGTTGGCAATCCATGTCCTCTATCATTTGCCCATTGTAGCCCTGGTCCGGTGACATCAAAAGAATAACAAGGTTGGTTCCCCGAAACAAGATCTACTGTCCGTTTTGAAAAAACAGCTCAGAAAAGAGAGGGTCCACATCCTAACTGGCGTCCTGTATGATCTTAAAGGTGCCTTGCAAAATTCCCAAACTAGTCATATTTTAGAGAAGAACCCAACTGCTTACCCTTCATGGATCTCGGTGTGCTTGGAAAAAGGCCAAGGTCTCTTCAGTGTTAGCCGCAATCAAAGGGTTTTCACAATCAGGCGTATTTCATTGTTCGCTGTAGTCATGTGACTTGTGGCGTTCCACGTCATCACGTAGTACACGACTAAGGTTTGCACATTAAGTATCTTGGCTTAACTGAACTGTAAGGAAACCATGGTATCAACAATAAGACAACAGACACACGTGATCACAGTCCAAGGGTGTTTGGGCCTCATTCCGAGATTGGAGGTAGCCATGGTGCTAATAGCGCCATGGCTGCCTCCAATAACGGTACCGAGTCCGCCCTCATTCAATGGGGACTTACCGGTCCCCATTGAAAATACCATTCCCCATTCCCATTGAGCCCGCATAGGGCTCAATGGGAATGGGGAAGGTGCAAATAACGGTACCGCAAAATGTGCTCCCTGGACCCATTGCGGCTCCCGCTAAGGGACCTCGGATTAGGGCACAAAGGGATTACCGGCACCGGTGTACTTACCGGTGCCCGTAATCCCTTTGCGCCAGCCTTGGAATGAGGCCCTTTCAATTAAAAAGGGTTTGAAAAACGCCTATCTAATCCTAAATCTACAGATGGGAGCAAGCTACGACTATCAAATAATAATAACGCAGTCCTAGTAGTGTCTTGTCAAAATAAAAAGGGCCTATACTAATACACCTATTGCCAATCCTTACTTCTAAATACAAAATGTGAAAGGGGTATGAAATGCAAAAAGAAACTGTGTCCAAAATAATATGTTAGAATGGTAGAGCAATAAAGTACCCTTCCCCACGTTTTCAGCACGGGTTATGGTAGAGCACTTGGTATCTACAGCACACGCTGCCTTCTCTTAGCACGAGGAGACAGTCTCTAAGGCATGGCAGGACCTTCTAAGACAGAGTCTCTTGACAGTACAAACAGTCTTTTGCTAGAAGAAAGTCTTGTTCAACAAAAAGATCTAACAACTTAATGTTCTCTTCCTTTCGCTTGTAGCACACATCAGATGGATCATCCACCCTGGGGTCTCCCTCAGCCGGGTTTGAACTCCCTTTGCTTTCAAAGACTCCGTAGGCCCCCCTCGTTTGGGCTCAGACCTTTCTTTCACTTATCGTAATGTACTTTGACTTGAGTAACTTCAATACTATATGTTTGTAACTGTTTCAGGCTCCCCTTAACCGGGCGCAAGATTAGCTTTCATTCTCTTGGGCATTTCTTGGGATCAAAGACTTTAGATTGTGTTAAGGATTTTTCTTAGACCCCCGCAGACCACTTCAATCTTTCTTTCCAATCTCAAATTTTCTATTTCCAGTATACCTTCCTGGCAGATGACGTTTGACTGGACCCCCACGTGGCGCCGGACCACTCTGCTATCATGTAGAAAAGGGGTCTTTCTTCCTGTCTTCTCAATGTTCCACTTTTACCTGGATCACCTCACTTATGGTTTCACCAATCTTTCATCAGTGACCCTCTCGCCGCTGGCAACCTTTGTTCAACATAGAGCTCAGTCTTGCACAAGTTCTCTCAACTCACCGGCTGCCTGGAGATTCGTCTCCCTTGCCATGTCACAGAATCTCTCTCGCTCTGAATCGGCATCTTGGCTTCACGTTATTCTCCGGGCTTTAAAGGCTTCTTTTTATGCACTCTCGCTTTCCGGGTCCTCTCCATGTTCCTGACTTCTCCCCAAAAGTTCTTTGGTTCTCAGTCTGCTGGGTTCGGACCCCTCCTTAATGATCTACATAAAGGTCTGCCTCAACCATGCTCTGACCCCACTCCATTTTCACTGGACTTCCACTCCCAAAATGCATTGTGGTGTATTTTGCTCCAACTTCAAATCTCTCCAAAACAGCATTCCATGGCTTTGGGAGCAGCAGCAGTTTCAATGGAGATGTGTATTCAGGTGAGGGTCTCACCGCCTGCCGTCAGAGACCTGGGCTCGCCTGCTTGACCCAGGGGAGGAGCTCTGGTGTGGCACCGCCGGGAGACCCCAGCTGCCCCTGGTTTTGCCTCCTGGAGATACAGTTCCCTCTCCACACTGCAGCCTCCCCTTTGTTCAAAGGCCCAGTGTATAGGAGGTTTCCTCCTCCTTCAGGTCTCCGAGGGTCTCTGCAGTTCACTTGGTCTTCCTCTGGCTTCTCGGCACCTTCCAGCATCCCCAGGGTTGTGACTAGAGTGTATGAGTCTTGAGTGTTTGCTGTGAGAGGCCTGTTAGAATGCTGTGAGGTATGTGGAACCCTGGACACCTGGAGGTTCCAGGAATGTCAGTTACGGACTTGGAGATAAGACAGGGACAAGAGTGGATGTATTCTACCTTCTCTCCCACTCTATACTGCTAGCCTGCAACTATGAAGAATAAAGCCTCCTGTTTCTATTTCTAACTTACCTGGGTAAGTCTGGTTCCTGCTCCTTGTCTTATTACCTGGCCCAGGATACATCATTTGTCGACGAGGAATTCAAAAGAACGAGCCCATAGAAGAGCCGGAGAGTGGAGGAGACTCAAGAAGCTGATGAAAAGAACCCTGATGACAGAAGGCTGTCCACGAGAAGTGAAGAATACTTGGAGGCAGAGCTGAGGCCAAAGGAAGAGAAACCTGGAAGTGTCCATGCTGTGTGAAGTCCAGGAGAGGACCAGGACACTGTAGCTCCTGTTTTGTGAGAGAAAATATGGCTGTAAGTGGTGCACCCATGCAGGAAGCCAGAAGTAAGTGCATCCTGCCTGTGCATATCGAGAAGCCACGGTCAGACGCTGCTTTGAGCGGTCTTGCACAAGAAGAAATGCGGCATTGTGGGACATGTAGTCCAGGAGTGGCATATTCCGCCTCAAGGTACTGTAAATGAAAATAAACATGGGCGGATGAATTCGGGGGCCATGGTGAGGGTGGTGGGTGCCGGCGGTGAGACGTGCGGTAAGGTGGCCCTGCGTACCAGCCTTGCCGTTGGGTTGGAACGCAAAGAATAGTCCCTGCGCCACCATTGTTTTCCTGTTGTTCAAAGGAAGCGCATTGGAGGAATGGCCCTCTGAGCATGCACAATGCTTGTGACGTGCACGGAACGAAAGAGTTTGGATTCCGTGGGATGTATTTCGGAAGTATTTTTCAGAGCTCAGTAATCACAGAGCAAGGATGCATAATATAGACTGCAATTTATATTAGATGCGGTTATCAAAGGAGCGTCCATTCGAAGTACTTTTATTCAATTAATGAGTGGCGCCGGAAGATTAGCCTCGAGATCACATTGTTAGTATGGAAGTTGCAAGCAGATGCAGCGGCGGCAATACGTAAGGCTGTTAAAGTACATGCTGGCATGGTAACATGTTAAAATGACTTTCTGACTGCGAAAAGCAAAAAAACGAAGGAGTTAACAATTACTTCGCCTGTTCGTTCACATGAGGCAGATGTGGCAGGGCCGGCACGGTCAGTAAAGGAAACCTTTTTTTTTTTTTTTTTTAAACAATTTTATTATTCGGTTGGAAACATGAAAAAGATAACAAATACATTACAGAGAGGCCATTAAATAAAAGTTATGGCATTAAACAGGTAGTTCTGTTTGCGCCTCATTGTATGGACAGAAACACAAAGGAAACAACCCCCATTCCCCGCATAGCTCGCCTACTCCAGGAGTCGAATGTCACTTCGTTTTACCTGAGTGCAGATACAGTCTCGCCAGGCGGGGTTTGAATGTCAACGCTGGGTATCTAAGATTGTAGTCTAGAAAGGGAGCCCACATGGTCAGAAATTGGTGTATTCTTCCCTCTCTTGCAGCCGTAACCTTCTCTGCCACTAGCACATCCCATACTTAATCCACCATAGGGAGAGCTCTGGGCCCTCTTCAGATATCTAGCGGCGGGCGATCGTAATGGGTGTGGCCAACATCAGATGTGTTGGTAGTTTCGCCCGCACCCCAGATTTAGTATATATCTCCTCCCTTGGGGCCCCCAATAGAAGAGTTACGGGGCACATCGGAAGTTTGCTGCCAGTGATAGATTCTATAATAGCCACAATGCTTTCCCAGAAGGAGTGAATCAGTGGGCAGTCCCTTCACATGTGGTAGTATGAGCCTAGTGCCCCACAGTTTCGGCAACAAGAGGGAGCCGTTGAAGCCTGAAAGTGGTGTATCTGCGCTGGGGGGTAATACCAATGAAGTAAGAGTTTTAAGGCGCATTCGTTGTTGGTTATGCATCTGGAGGAAGAGTGACTTCTGGCCCAAATGTCGAGCCATGATTGGTCCTCCAGCCGGTGGCCCAAGTCCGCATCCCAGTGGCACATGTAAACTGGACGAGTAGCTGGCAAGTCCTTCTTCTGGGGTTTATATAGCTTGGAGACCCCGCCTGGCCCTGGGTCCCCAGGGCAGTTAATTCAATCGAACTCAAGGATTTATGTGGCTTTTCGTCTCGTCTCTGGGAGAGTGATCCAGTGGCGTAGTTGAGCATATGAAAATCTTTCTGACTCCGAGAGTTGAAATGTTACCTTTACACTCCTCAAACGTACGTAGTTGGTCTCCTTCAAATAGCTGGGCTAATATTTGAAGACCACCCCTCCTCCAGCTCCAAAAAGCTTCTGGATGCATGCCAGGGGAGAAGGCAGGGTTGCCGACGGTCGGGGATAGTGGGCCCATGCCTCTAGGAATCTTTTTCCGTTTCAAGGCCTCATCCCAAGACTTCAGAGTAACCGTTGTTGATGAGAACAGATTCTGCCATTGTTTTCATAGCGCGTGAGGGATGATGGGTAGAAAATTAAGAGGGGGAGAGAGAGTTTGGACTGTTCAATCTCGCCCATTTCGGTGGGTCAGAAAGGGACATCCATGTTAGGAGGTATAATATTTGTGCCGCCTGCGCATATTTGTGTAAATCAGGAACCTCTAACCCGAATCCCGCCCCCCCAACAGGGAGCCTCCCATCATAACCCTTTTAGGGATCCTAGACTTCTTGCCCCGCCAGATAAATCCCAGAATTTTGCATTGAAGGCGGTCCAATTGTTTTTTCAGGATTTCCACCGGGAGGGATGAGCAAAGATGAAGGGTGCGATGAAGTAAATTAATTTTGACTGCAATAATTCGGCCCATCAAGGAAATCTCTTGACCCCCGCTCATTTCTCCAGGTCATTTTCTAGTGTTTTAAAGACAAGGGGAAAGTTAGCCGCAAATAGGTCTTTCAAGAGATAACAGATATAGCCCCCAGGTATTCAACAGATTTGTTGTCCCAGCGGATTGGACAGAGGGATTGAAAAGATGAGACGTCCTGTGAAGACATTCCTATCCCCAATCCATCCGACTTCCCATAATTTATTTCAAAACCTGCTACTTGACCAAAGGATCAGAGTTCTTGGAGGGCTGCTTGAAGGGAAGGCTGTATATTAGTAATGGAGAGTAACACATCATCAGCATATAAAGATACCTTGTGGGGAGAGCCCCAAACCATAACCCCTTTGATTGCTGTGTTGCTACGTATACGTTGTGCCAGCGGCTCCATGATTAAGGCAACCAGGAGGGGGAATAAGGGGCAGCCCTGTCATGTTCCGCATGTGAGGGGAATCGGGGATGATTGTTTTCGGTTTACCTGGAGTAAAGTGTTAGGGGAGCTATAGTTGGCCGAGATCATCCTTCTAAAACAGGGCCCAAAACAAAAAGCCTCCAGAGTTAAGTGCATAAAAGACCATTCCACCTTGTCAAACGCCTTAGTGGCATCTAAAGCTAAAAGAGCTAATTTTCCTTGATTCATAGTAGTAGTCTCTATCAGGCTCATGGTTTGCCTAATGTTATCCCCTGTCTTTCTTCCCAAAACAAATCCTGTTTGGTCTGATCCAATCAGTGTTGGGAGCAGTGGGGCCAAGCTATTCACCAATACTTTCGAGTAAATATTTGCATCAATGTTTAACAGGGAGATTGGCCTATAAGAGGCGCAATCCTTCAGATCTTTTCCGGGTTTTAAAAGTAATATCGTGGTGGAGGTTTGCATAGAGGGAGTCACACTACCCACCGCTCTGAAAGAGTTAGATGGCCGTCAAAGGAGAGAGCAATTGGCTACTAAATAGTTTATAAAACTTTGGCAAGAATCTGTCCGGGCCCAGAGCTCTGGACTTAAAGGATCTAATTACCACCTCCACCTCTTCCTGCTGAATTGGGGCCTCTAATGCCTCTATGTCCTCCCGGTACAGGCGTGGCAGAGTGGCTTCCTCAATGTACCTTTTATGGGCCGAGGTTGATCTAATCAGTGCTGACATTGTGTCCAATAGGTGGGCTTTCGCTAATCGTATTTTTATCTGTTCCCTGTATTGTTACCCCTTGCTGATCCTTAAGGCCTATAATAGTGTTGTGTTTTCTGGAATGGACTAGTTTTCTTGCCAAGAATTGGTTGGCTTTATTGCCTTTGGCATAGTATCCCTGTTAGGTAATCAACAGGGACTGGGCTGTCTCCTCGGCATATAAGGCCACTAGTTTGTTTCGGGCAATGCGAAGGGCTAAGTGGAGTTTAGGGGACCAACCTCTCTTGTATTTACCCTCAATCTCTGAAATGTGTTGTTCGAGTTGGACTTGGGTTTTTATTTTTGTTCGTTGTGATAGTCCACCGTATGGGCTATTAAGACTCCCCTGATAACTGCTTTCATGGCGTCCCATGTCGTAGCCGGGGTCCTCAGTTCAGTGGGGTTCCCCCGGAAATAGTCTTGTATTGCTTTTGCTACCCCATCCCTCAGGGCCATATCATTTAAAATGGGGTTATATAATCGCCATTGCGGTCTGGGAGGCGGTGCTGGGTCCCAAGCTCTGAGTTGCAGGTGGATGGGGGCATGGTTGGAGAAAGCCCTGGGGGCAATAGCCACTTTGTCAATAAATGGCATAAGCTGGGGAGACACCAAGATCAGATCTATACGGGAAGAGGAGCGATGGACCTGGGAGAAAAAAGTAAAGTCCTGCTCTTCTGGATGTAATTCTCTCCAAGAGTCCACTACTCCTACGGATTTGAAAAAGTGAAGAATGCTCACGGCGATTTTGAAATCTTTGGAAGAGGGGGCATACGTTTTATCCTTGTTGAGGTCAGGGACACCATTAAAGTCTCCCCCAGTAACAATCTGGCCCTCCAGAAATGGAAGGAGAGACGCCTCTAGCTCCCTAAAGAAATGTTGCTGCCCCTCATTAGGTGCGTAGATCGAGATTGAAGAGTATAATTGTCCCAACAGCATACCTTTTACTCCAATATATCGGCCTCCAGGGTCTTATATGGTGTCCAATACTTTGAACTGGGTGCCCCTCGCCATCAGGATCATCCCCCCCCCCTGTTTTAGCCTCACCTGAGGCCAGGAACTGCTTAGGGAAATATCTGCTCTGACGGTGAATGTAGTCCACCGGGAGAAGGTGGGTTTCTTGTAAGAGAATCACTGACCCCTCCAAATCCTTCAGTCACCTCAGGATAGATTTCCATTTTACTGGAGAGTTCAGACCTTTCACATTTAGCGAAACGAAGCTCACGTTCTGGTGAGTTACTGCAGGAATTCCCCTGGCGTCGTCCTCTATAGCTGGGCAAGGGGTTAGATGAATTTCAGATGCCATCCAGGATAAGAAGATTTCCGACATCATGCTTCAACCGAGGTTTTAACTGAACGAGCATACAAAAATAGAGCCCCAAAAAAGAACCCCAAAAGTTAAGATTGCCAAAAACATAGGGCAAGAAGCCCCAACGGCCTTCAGGTGACATTGCACTTGAGGTCAGGCGTAGGCCGCATGAAGCCCATCTTGAGCACTGCATTGATCAGCACTTCCTCAGTGGCAGCTGCTGGAGCTTTAAGTACCAATAGGAGAACAGGAGACACCTTTAGTGACAATACATCCCTTGATGAAGTGTGTGGCAGAGGCTTCCCAGGATTGCAAACTTTCTAGACTCTTGACCAGGTGGCGTGTTGCGACTTTGGTTGGAGGCTCTCGGCTCCGATGGGAGTGCGTGATGGAGAGTCACCCCCCTTGTCCGGTGAAGTGGCATTCAAGATCCCTTCCGCATCCTCCAGGCAGGTTATTGTAGGAGAAACCTCCTTGAAAGAGAATTGTACGGAAGTGGGAAATAGCCAGCGGTACTTGATCTTCTGGTCATGTAAGAATAGAGTTGGTGGCCGGAGAGGAGCTCTGCGTTTTAGAATTGTGGCGGTCGCTAGGTCCTGGAAAATTTGTAGCGGAGTGCCTTGGAAAGTGAACTCATTTCGGGTTTGACCCACCAATAAGATCTCTTGCTTAGTTGTATAGATTGGACCTGAGTGATCACATGTGGACGGTACTCGGGTTCGAGCCCCCTACGGGTATGCAATCTGTGAGTACGGTCCAGTAAGAGCATTGATTTGTCGATATGTGGCAAGAGAGATTGGAAAATCATACTCAGTCAGGGCTTGGTCTGGAACTGATGAGGGCACTCCTCTGATGCGTAGATTATTTCTTCGGGCCCTGTTCTCCATGTCCTCTTGTTTATACTCCAGGATCTCGTCTCCGTCCTCCAAAGGTCAGATTTTCTGTTGAACGTCTAGCAGCGTGGTTGCGCGGTCCCGGACTTGTTCCTTTGTGTCCCCCAGTCTTCGTTCAATTTCTACCACCCTCTGTCTTCCTTAGTGGCTAGTTGCCCCAGGGGGCCCTCTGGAACCCGAGGTGGAGACTTTGCCAGGTCTGGTTTCTTTCCTTTATCTATCGGAAGCAAAATAGTAGAGATGTCTGCATTCTTTTGGGTCTTAAGGTGTTTAGACATAGATATCTGGTGGCGGGGGTTCCCACTCTGGGGATGTCACCCCTGCCCGGGTTGTAGTGGTTCACCGGATGTACAGGGTCCAGAGGGCGATTAGCTGGAGGGTGCTGCACTGAGCGTTCCTGCGAGGCAGTCTACAGCCGAGGAGCCTGGATTGAATTGGTGTCGGGGGAGAGGGGTGGAATCCCACGTTCCTGCATGTAAGGAGCCATTGAGCTCCAGTTGCTTCCGGCTCTCTGCTGGAGAGAAAGTATCGCCACAAAATAATGGTGCCTCTGGTGGGGTAGTGGTGGGCATGGGGAGGAGTGGGTGTTAAGGCTCCCGGTCTCCGGGTTCCAAGTGCGCTGCCCCGCCCCAAGCACCACCGGTCACACCGAGGAAGAGTGCACCAAAGAGGGGTGCGTGTCTCCCACCTAACGCTTCAGGTTCAGTGCTTCATGGTCCAGTGCTTCATGGTCCGGCAGCAAAAAAGATCCACTGCTACATGGTCTGGTGGTGAAAAAGATGAGCGGGCAGTTCCCGGTCTGCCGCTTCGTATCCACCTCGAACCGCCAAATTAGCCTGCTTCATGGCTGTTTTTGCTTGGGCGTCCTGCAGCACCATTGCTGGGAGTCCGCGCTGGATCACATAGCGGGAAGTGTCATATATTCCTCATGAACGATGGGCCTTACACGGAGGCCATCAGCAGAACGTCCACATCAACGGCGCTGCACGCCATGCCCCCCCTCCCACCCTCCTGTAAAGGAAACTTTTAATAGCTGCCTAAAGCAACAATGCTGTGCGAACGTTCTCGTGGCAACAGGCATACATTCGATCCATCTGTGATGGATTGTGCAAATTGCGACATAAATGGTTTTTATGAAGCAAAACAGTGATGTGTTTGAGCAGCTAATCATTTAAGACGAAGGTTGTATTTAAAATGTTTTTTAATGATGCAATTTAATGTATTATAGTTTTATTTGAGAGCAGTCTGTACAAATTTGAAATTGGAGAAAAATGCATTTAGTATGCTTCAATTGAGTGCAGTATGTGCTGTGGAGAGAAAGAGAGGCTAATGATAAATGCAAAATGCAGTGTTAGTGCTATTAGGTATCAGATCAGATTTTAAGAAGAATGGAATTTATTTTGCTATTTTTAAAAAATATTTAGAGAAGGAATGCACAGCATAAAGGAAATGCTATGTTTTTATCTGCACTGAATTATCAAGTGAATTATTGAAAATTACGTTTGGGAAGTTAGAAATGTATTTTGTGTGCACAGACAGGGCAGTGTCGGATCCACACTGCTCTGCCTATTGCTAGTCCCAAAATTTATTCACATTTGTTTCTAAAGTGAATAATGAGGGTAGAGTTATAGTGCAGAATCTACAGTACATGTAACTGTGTAATGTGCATGTTTAGGTAGAAACGTGCATGAAGTTTTTAGAAAAAAGTGCATAATTTAGGTATATGATGTGTAATGCAGTTTATGATGTGCAATGAAGCATGAGTGGAAGTGTGTGCATTTTGGTGATATAATGTGCATGAAGTTTAACTAGTGGCTCACATGCTGGCCAGATGTGTTGCCCACATGAAAATCAAGTGGTTAGAGTTTAGGGTGTCAGTAGATTTCGAATTCACTAGAGGTGAAGCTTGAGATGCAAGTGTGAGAGCATCCAGGTTAGATGTAGTTACATGTGTCGCGTGTTTGATCGGAGTGGCCATGTATGGAGAAATTGAGATGCATAGATGGTGGGAGCATCCAAGTTAGTTGTGTTACGAGTCGTATGTTTGGTCACTCTGATCAATCTAGTTGAAGAGCAGAGTTGGGGTTTGTGTTGTCAATTTGATTAGTAGATGTTGGATTAGAAGTCTGTTATTTAAATGAGGGTTTAGAGTTCCTATTTGGCGCTCAAGATACTACCAGTGTAATTGAGGTGTACTAGTGTAGTTTATGTGGTGGCATGTTTTACATGTTAGACCTTGCAAGTTGCAGTTTTTAACACTGGTAAGAATGATTAGACATCCCAACTTGTTTTAAATTGTGTTAAACTTCAGTTGATTTTTGTGCAAGCATTTTTTCCATTCTTTTGTGCTTGCATGAAATCTGCACAGTATGCTTGTGAGCCTCACACTGTCTTTGTATCTTCGCACCATGTCTTTGTGGTTGGGCAAATGTTTAGTGTGTTCTTTGTTTTATAAATTACTTTTCTATCTTCTTCATTTTATTTTTAATGTGTTCTTGTGAGAGAAGGGATGAGGTGTAGATTGTCTTTGGATGTTGTGGTTTTTAGTTTAGATGGATACCTAGGACGTTGGTTTGGCCAGTGAGCTTTGCCCCGGTGGTGGGGTTAGGTTAGTACTCTGGTGTGACAGACCTGTGGCCAAGGAGTGGCAGTACCTGGTGGAAGGAGTTTCAGTTTTTTTGTGATGGTTGAGTTTGTAGGTTTGTTTATTTGTCCTTGTGTGGCAAGCTTGTGCTCGGTAGTGGCAGTACAGAGACCCTGGCGTGGCAGGCCAGGGTAGGAGGAGTTTCGTTTTGTTATGGTTTTTTTGTCCTGGCATGTGAAGGAGTGTCCCTCACAAATGTATTTCATTTTTTTTGTGAAGGAAGGAGATGTGTTTTGACTAGAGTGTATGAGCCTTGGGTGTTTGCTGTAAGAGACATGTTAGAATGCTGTGAGGTTTGTGGAAAACTGGACACCTTTAGGTTCTGAGAATGTCAGTTAAGGACTTGGAGATAAGACGGGGACCAGAACGGATGTATGCTACCTTCTCTCCCACCTCTATACTGCTAGGCTGTAACTATGAAGAATAAAGCATCCTGTTTCTATTTGTAGCTGACCTGGGTCAGTCTGGTTCCTGATCCTTGTCTTATTTCCTAGCACAGGATTCATCACCCAGCTCACTGAAAATGCTGTTTCTGGCTGCTGCTTTTATGCTCCCAGCTAGAGTTGATTGGAGTCAAGTGTGAGTAGTTGTCCCTCCCTGCGTGACTCTGCCTGACCTCATTATGGGGACAACATGGAGACTGCCCATAGGAATCTATTGGACGTTGATTCCTACGGGTAATTCTCATGACTCCCATCTGACTGACTCTTCTTTGTCCCAGTCCTTGTGTATTTCAATAGTGGAATGGGACTATGGGAATTGTGGTGTTCTACAAAAAAAAAGGATAAAATGTTGGGGATATTTGTCAGGAAAAGGGGTTAGAATGTAGGGTTGTTGAAAAGTGGGTTTTGAGGAAAGAGGGGTACAACTCATGTTGGAATTTAGGGATGGTCTTTGTTTTCCCTGATGGTTTTGCCTTTTCCTTACAGAAAATTACTGGGTATGATGGGAATCCCATGGCAACTGAGGGGATGTCAGATAGGGGTGTATCGGAAAGGGGAGGAATACCATGTCTCGTCCGAGGGTGTGTCTCCCATAGTCCCCAAGGACCCCCTGCCCAGATGATCCTCCCTCTCTTGTCCGCCCCCAGGTTTGGGATCCAAGAGCGATGGCCCACCCCTGGCCCCCTAAACAAAGGATCCCTGGGGATAACGTGGGAGAAACGCCTCGGGTTTCTCACAGAACTTTTACACCAAGTATTAGTTGAGAGGATACAGGTAACTTTTTTTTCTCGCAAATAGATGCGCTTACATCACGGCACATTACCATCGTCATTGTTCTTCTGCTTGCAGGATCCGCGCTGCATGACTGGCACACATTGAGTACACACAATGTAGTTGATGGCCGCAATTGTATTGTACATCACATTTTACTCTAGAGTAAGAGACTTTTGGTGAGTATAGTAAGCCTTAGGAGCCTGATTGAAAACTGACGTTTATCTCGACTTGGGTTTTGTGTTTGTCTTTGAAACACCCTGTAAAGGGGCTGTGAATAATGGGTCCTTGTAACATGAGCAATAATTTTTTTTAGGCCACAATCAAATTCTGGTCCTTATCTGCTGAGAAGGAAGTGACCGCAGAGCACATTGGGTACAAAACAATCTTGTATCCACATCAACAGGCGGGTGTGGTGTTGGGTCTCTTTCAGCTGATGGAGTACACGCCTGCCTAGGGCTCGGGTGTGTTGTGGCACCAGGGTTGCTGGGGGCTATTGGTAATCACCATGGGTTCTCGTGCACATGTTGAATTAAAAAGGGTGGCTAATAACACTCATGTGTTTTAACTGTTATTTAAATATATGTTACATGTAGGTTGATGAAATGTTTTATATATATGAAAAATATTTTTGGGTAGAGTGCTGTATGTTCCCTGATGAAGACGTGGTGAAATTTAACTTTTACGTCGAAACTGGTCGGTCCTGTAATACCTGGAAATGTGATTGTGTCTTACCAAAAATCAATTAAGATCCACTCTAGAAGAAAGAGAAAAGAATAGACTTTTTTTAGGATGGTCTGTTTTTGTGCTGTTATGTAATTGTGATTAATGAGTTGTATGAATGTGAGTTATAGATGTGGATATTAATGTTGAGATGAGGGCAGACTACCCAGCTGATATGTGAGAATGATTTTTGTTGTTTTCATTATATACATGCTGTTTCACCTGCATTGAATTATTGTTCTCTATGATTTATTCATTATTTAGTTTATATATAATTTTGTATCAATTCAAATAAAACAAATTTGATACTGTTTTATACATTATTTTCTCTGGATTTTCTTTCTGATAAATTGGGTCCTATTCTAAATAAGCCTGACAACCTCATTGCTATTCGCCCCAGTGTTCACCTATTCTTCATCTGCACGCTATCATACACTCGCACAAGGATACCGCCACTTTGCTGCGGTCCTGAGAAGGAAAAAAGGGGAATGAGGTATAGGAAAATGGTAAACAGCCCAGCGGAAGAAAAAAGAAAAGAAAACATTACCCACACAACCTCTCAACCACTGTATACCGCTGTCACGACCTGGGGGAGATGGTGTGTTTGGAACCACTTGAATAGAGGTCCGCCATTGATTGTTCCATCACACACTCTGCTACGTCGCGTGCAGGTCTAGTTCTATTTTGCTTCGCGTCCAACGCCGGTTGTTAACTACAGCCACTTCCGGCTTTCGGATGTGTTGCAACGACCCTAGGTTTTTCCTCCTCCTGTTGCTATTTCGCTTTCGTGTACTTCCTTGCGGTCTCACCCGCCTGCTTCATTCCCTTAGCCTTTTTCACTATTTTCCTTTTTGCTCCTGCCGCCCCTGCGGTCCTGCTTCCTCTATCTCGCCATTCCTCCTGCTTCCTTTTTTCCCCAGTCTTGTCCAGTCTTTGTTTCCCTGTCTGCTGCTTTCTCCGTCTCTACTTTCCCCTTCCTGCTTTACCTGCTTGTGGTGTTCTGCTTACCTGTGTACCGGATACCTTTGCATGCCATCGGATTGCCTGAGCTCAACCCACTTTTGGTGTTCTGCTTACCTGTGTACCGGATACCTTGCCTGCCCTCGGATTGCATCTGCTCAACCTTCTTGTGCCTCTCTGCTTGCCTGTGTAACGGAACCCTTGACTGCTCTCGGACTGCTGAATTCTCACGGATTTTGTGCTTCTTTGTCAGCCCGTGAGCCAAGGGCTTACCTTCTTCCATCCTCGGAAACTTCGTTGGGGTTTTTTGTGGCTCTGGCTTTTTCCCCATATTTGGCCACCACGGAGGATTGCCCACAGCCCACCTATACGGTGACACTGTGGCATCCTTCCATGGGCGCCCTTATCTACATAAAAAAAAAGGAGACACTCGGAATAAAGGGAGAAAGAAGCCAGAACCCAAGTGGAAAAGTAAAGGTGAGGAGGAAGGGGAGGGAGGAGAGACGGAGTCCTTTTTGAAGAAGAGGATATTACAGACCATTGTGACAACCCCCATGGCCCTGGCTGTGAGAGATATCTGCCTCCATCACTCACTGTCTTCCTACCCCATCTGTTATTACATGCTTGCAGGAATTGTCCTGACTGACAGTGTCCTGTAGTATACATCCAATACCAGGCACATGGGCACTTACATAATTCTGACCAGACTCGCCCCTCACAGATAAATTATTCAATTACAGATCCTGTTACAGACTACTATGTGTATGAATTCACTACTTTGTCGAGACGATCCAAATGTGCTTCTCCCAGAAAACACCACTTGAAGCTTTTGGAGCTACATGTGATTCATTACCTTTCGCTTTGGAAATTGTCGGGACTTTTGAGAAGGCAATCGCTAAGCAGCTAGTATCCTCTCCAACCGGTGCGGGTCATGACCCAGATTGTTAGAGAAACCAAGCTGACGCAATATATTTTAGAGAGTGGAAAAGACTGAGTTTATTGCATCCTAGTGCAATAAAGGCAGACCACATTATTTCCTGTACCTTCACACTACATCCTTACATTCGCCCCATTGCTTTTGTTTTTTTGTAGAAAAGGCAGCAGTGATGAATTAAAACCCATATTTTCATAAAGAGGTCAAAGATCACCATGTAGCCCTCCAATGTCTAATGGAAAGCTGCAGTCCCCCAAAGTAATCCAAGAAAAATAACAAAAAAGTAATCAAAAATAGAGTGCACAACTTGCAAGAAAAAAACTGCTTTTTATTTGCAAATATGGCCGGGAGAATGTCAGACAGCTTCGTGGAACTAACCAGAGAACCAACTCAACATGCATATTCCGGACTACAATATTTAAAGCGGAAAACCACAGGATTAACATATACTCTAAATGCAACATTCATTTCAATTCTAACATTTTAATTGGCTGTTCGTCATCAAGCCCCTAAAGAACACTCTACATTTAACATTATGATTTGAGGTTTCTCTTCTCGTGACCTTTGAAGATACCACCCCTTAAAACAAACTCAGCTTAAAATGTTGCACTCCCATTGGTTGGCACCCTTCATGGTACAACAACAAAAAAAAAAGCTCTGCCCTAATAGGACAGTGAACCCACTGAGACAGACCAATGATATAGTGAGTGGAAATCAGTGAGGCAAAACCTTGGAACACCACAATCCCTTCCCCATGATTGGCCCTTTGGCTTTCCTCCCTTTTGCACCTCCAACTCCTGTCTCGATACACGTTGCGAACTGTGGATATGACCTTCTAGTGATCTTCTTACAATGAATAGCTGTAAAAAGAAAAGTGTCTGCGGCCCTGCTCCTGGAAATTAATTCCTCCTATTTATTCGTTTTACTAAGGCACTTTCCCCTCCAAACCCAATGCCCACCTCTCAGTGGGGGCGCTGTGTTCACATCCTAGTTCTTCATTATGGAAATACTACTGTCTGGGCTTTTCTGTGTATCTCACTGTGTCCTTCACAACCATTATTTATTCATTTGTCTGTCATCTGGGAAGGCACCTTCTGTCTTGAGCCTCATTTCAGGCCCCTGAGAACTTTCTCCCTCGTAAAAATTAATTGGAAACAGTTTGGCATCCCTTTCCATCCTAACCTTGGCTGCTTGAAGCCTTCTTCCCAAAAGCAAAATATAATTCAAGGCAATGTCCATCGCTCCGAAATGCGGCCTAGCACACTAAAATGGCAGAATCTGCTGCCTTTAACAATGTTGTATCTTAACATGGCAGACCTCTTGCTCAACACAACAAATAACAAGTACATTTACCAAAACTCAATCTGCACAATCAAAATAAATTCTAACTACATAAACGTATCTAATAATATAAGTGTGGTGTAATGAATACAAAGAAGTGCTTTTCTACATGTGTGTTGTTCTATGCAACGCATAGCCTAAAAACTCCCTGACATGTGGCAAAACTATAGCTAATCTAAATGCAATGTCATACCACGCAAAGCATGTGACACCTACGTCACTGCCAGGGGTCTGATACTTGCTAAAAGAGTTTCCTTATCCTATACTTGCGCACACCTTTAGGACGTTGGACCTGCATGTTTACAATACTGTAATCAAATGTTGACGTAGGTGTACTCTCCACACCCATCACCTGACCCAGAACCTTTTAGAAAGTCCACTATATTGGTGGCTCACAGTGGTTGCCCACTTCCCTTCGTCACCTCCCTAGTAACACTCCAATCATTCATAAAATACCCTTGATCTGGCCTTGGTCCGGGAATGTCGGAACAAGTGACAATTCCAGATGCCCATGTTTCTGAACACAATGTCGGCATTTCTAATGCCAGCCAACTAATGTCAGTCTGGCCCATTGGAAATGTCCTGTCAGTTTATAAGCCACATCATACCTATTTTCTCAACAATGATCACTATATTTAGAGTAACTATTATTTAAAAGCCCAAGCTGCAATAAGAAAGAGGCCAGAGAACCATTGTTGGCACAGAAGAGCACAAAAATAGATGGACAGAATAGATTTATAGACAACCGAAACATTGCAATTCTGGACAATCCAGTATTAGACAAAGTTCTTCTGTTACTAATAATCATATTTAGTTAACTGTAAATTAGTAACACTAACACAGTTCCTCTAGGCAGACCAAGAAATCTATAAGGTTATGCATCATTATCAATTTGCAAATAGTAAATATGAGGAATTTTGCATGCAGAATCTACGTTTTTGAAAAAATCATCTCTCAAAACAGATCTGATAATCAACATAAACATGACAGATTAAACGTATTGTAAAATACAATAGAAAAATGCCATTCCTAAAAGGATATAGAAAACATTGTGATATATTGTAAGGATTCCCATGCTTGCAAACTGTCATCCATCCTGTCCATCTCAACCAGAGGGTAGGCTTGAGGTACCACAAATCTTCCTTCGCCAGTGGAAACAAGCATTGTAGAATCCACCCGGAAAAAGGGAAAATTAATGTTGCACTGTGTACCTCTTCACCTCATGAATACATTTGTAATCTCTATCAGACCATGGAGCATCCATGCACTGAACACGTACAATACTTAATACAAGGAGAGACAGCACTAGTAAAGGGTCAAGCAATACGATTCTGCTTCCAGGAAACAATCCGTGCCCCCACCACAGCCTACCACCAGGTATGAACAAACTGACACATCTACAGCTGATGACTTCAGCCAGACCTACGCATAGAGGCAGTGTAATTTCAAATTTTATCCTCATCCATGCACTTTCAGCATATTTATACAAGGAGTAATCAGTGCAACACAGATAAAAAGGTGAAAAATGATCATGATTTATTTATCCATCCATTTAAAAGCACAAGCTCTTCACCAATATCACCCCCTTCCCAGCACAAACATCAGCACACACATACCCCTAGTCAGTAGAACAAAAGCTGAAAATGGCAACTGTGACTATATTTACAATATTCAGCTAGTTACGAAGAGCCTGCGGCCCCACCCGCCGCCCCAGACTCATCTGAATATCCAAACCCTCCCTCAATCTTCCAAGGATCAAAGCTGCATCAGGCGCCCAAAAGAGGCCATAAATCTGTGTTTCAGCATTCACTATGTCAATTCGATATGTACAAGTGATCCCTCACATCCCATTTCAATTACACACACACACTGTGAATACCAATCCGCAACACTGTAATACTGCTAAATGAGATGGTTGATGTAGGTACAGGCGGGGTGTCCTCCCCTTGGTATTTCACTATTTTACAATTAATTTGGTAAAACAGGGTTATTTCTTTGTCATGAGGGGTACACTAAAGGCGATTTACGTGTACCATACCAATTAATTTTCAATCATACCAAGTAATGGAACACACAGGTTCTTTATCAACTTTACCAGTATTTAATATTGGTCTTATTCTGTTAATAATCTTAAGAACAGGGTAATTGTGGTGATATTTATAGCAAACATTCAATGGTACTTGGTGCTATTAGTGAACACATTCTTCACCTCCAGTAACTTGTGTAATTCATTGTTTACAGTAGATAACAGTCACATTAACACAATCTGTACGAGTACATGGTTGCAAAAGCCGGACATCAAAAGGGGTGGCCTAATCAAAGGTCAACGTCTGGGTATGAATCAATGGTTCAGATATAGATAGCAGTAGCCTAAATGAAGACAGTATAGGCCCCAGACGTTTCGGCAAGATTAAGTTCAAGAGCCTTCTTCTGTGGACTGAGAAGGTCTCCCTACAGGAGGAACATATAAAAGGGCTAGTATTGGCAGTGTTGCATGTGTATTAAAAAGGTGATTATAACTCAATGACATTTAGGAAGGCAGACATTTCTGCTGACACATAGAGACAGAACTCGGTGTGGGGTGAAAAGACACTGACATTGGGGGGGCGCTGTTGCGCGCAACTAAAATGGCCGCCTGATCGGAGTGCTCCGATCCCGAGGACATCCTTAACATAAATTAATCCTGTTTGGGGCTGTGAAGATAGGATACGACTACGTCTGCTGATGCCGGCACCCCTACTGCACGTTGTGTGCAAATCCTGTGCGAAACCGCGGAGGCGCGGCTGAGTTCGGAGCTTCGTTTCGCTGGGCGGACCGCTCGGCTGACTACAAGCCGCCCCTGAGAACCGGAGGAGTCACACGCCAGACCGAGGCTCTGCGGACGCCGGAGGGCCGTGTGGGGGAGGGGCGCTGATCTTGGCGGCTGTTCCCGGCGGCGCTTCCTTGGTACGCAGGCCTGCGGGCAGACCGTGTGTTGGTGCCAAGACGAAGATTGGCTGCCGCTACTGCCCACCTCCCGAACAACTGCTGGGTCGACGCATGGGGCCCCAGCTAGCTCTGTTCCGACTGGCGCTACGAAAGCAGGTGAGGGGCTTGAAAGTGCACGGACCCAGCTACATCGGAGCGTATATACAGCGTTAATATCTTTCTGGGTGAGCACGATACATCCGTAGAGGGGACCTTGCGCTATATTATACCGGCAAAACCTCTGTGCTGTTAACTTGTGGGTGCTGCCCCTTGCTCTGTTTTGTTGCTGGGACGAGGCCTGTACATCTCTACTGATCCTTTAGCAGACCTGCACCATCGGGAGAAGTATGTGATCCGCGGTAACTTGGCTCCCTAACTGCGCCACAAGTGGCTGGACGTTGATTGTCATGGATGAGCACTAAAGGTGACCCGACACACTACCAGCAATCCGTTGGTGGGTCGTTGAGAGGCTTGCGGCTGGCGTGAGTGGTGGTGGCCCTCCATATATAAGAACAGGTGCGATCAGAGGCGCCGCTGCCGCGCCCCGGCTCAGCCCCAGACCCACCAAGATACTTTGGTTGGCAGTTCCTATAACGGACATAACCCCTGCCTGGGATTCACCTGGGATTCACCTTCAGCCTACATTATCGGGCAGGATACAAGGGAACATTACCGCATGCTAGATCAGAACCCATGCAACAATGACTTCTTTGGGTTTTATGAGTCGATATACCGGCACTCATCGCATACTATAACAGAACCAACTGCACGAACCATACTATACCATCGTGTGAATCTGACCTGACCCACGTCATCGGGCCTTGTTCTGCAAAGACGGCTCATGGGCCGATACGATAAGAAAAGCGCAGGAGGGAAAAAAACTGGCCCGATGGACTCCTTTGCCAGCTCCCAACCTCAGGGGACACCGGCAGTCACAACCATGGAAAATGACACACTAGCTGAGACGGGGCAGGACGCCAGAGAAGACCGTCTTATGACCATGGTGCAGAACGGCTTCCTAGCTGTGAATGTCAAGCTAGACGATATTGTTTCGAACATCAGCTGCCTCAAGGCTAGAGTGGACAAGGAAAGCTCTCGCATTACAGAGGCCGAAAGCAGAATCAGTACTAACGAGGATGCGATAACACAGCATGGCCGTGACATAGCACAGCTTAAAGGTGAACTACGCAACACTCAAGCAAAATGCGAGGACCTTGAATCTAGATCCAGGAGAAACAATATCCGTGTTGTCGGCGTTCCAGAATCCTTCTGCAAGGGCCCGATGGAGAGACAGGTAGAGGCCCTGTTGAAAACCCTTCTTGGAACGGAATCCTTCTCTGACCACTTTCTGGTTGAGAGGGCTCACCGTACACTTGCGCCACCGCCCAAGCCTGGGGCACCACCGCGCACGATCATTGTCCGTCTCCTCAATTATAGAGACAGAGACACGGTGCTCAGGCTGTCCAGGGAAAAGGGCTCTCTGCATTACAAAGGCAACAAAGTCCACATATATCCTGATTTTTTCGACATGCGTCCAGATGCAGCGCAGATCCTATGAACAGGCCAAAAAGCTCTTGAGATTGCGCCGTATCCCGTATGCCCTCATCTTCCCGGCAAAATTGCGGATCCAACATGGAGGCAGATCGCATTTCTTCGAGAACCCGGCAGATGCCATTTCGTATATTGAGTCCTCCATCCCCATGCCTCTGGAAGATTATCCACGAGACCGAAATAGGCCCCCGCGACGGGGGGATGACATCCCGGACTCAGCAGACTGAATCGAGACTATGGAAACATCCTGTTCAAGTTATGTGGCTGACCCTCTTGGGTATAACGGCCCCAGTTGTTGTTGTGTTGGAAAAGTTGGGATTGTGAGCCTCTACTGATGGAGGCCTGGCGACTGCGACCAGCTACCCTCAGGAGCGTTCCACAAGTTATGGGGGAAGGGATACATCGGGTTGGGGTTGATGGTGAGGGTGGGGGTTGGAGAAGGGCACAAGTTGTTGCCACAGTTGGCAAATGTTTTAAAATGCAGAGTCAGGTTACAGCAGGCACGACAGTTATGGTTTATGGCACGGGCAAACTACTTCACTCATTGACATTGACATTGTACTATGGTACTGAGTGACGAGGGTGTAAGTATTAAACTCCTTTCATGGAACATACGAGGCTTGAACAACCCAATTAAATCTAGAAAAATCGCAGCATATGTTACCAGACATAGGCCCCAGATTATACTGTTGCAGGAGACGCACGCACTAGGGCAGGTCTGCTCCAATTTCCTGTCTAGGTGGGGCCCTCTGAGATATTATACCGAATACTCCTCCCAATCAAGAGGAGTCCTCACCCTAATACACCCGAAACTGAACTTCCGCACTCATGACGTTAAGATCGATCAACAGGGAAGATATGTGTTGGTATGGGGAGAGTTGGCAGGGCGAAATATGGTCTTGGTTAACACGTACGGCCCCAATATTGATGACCCTGAATTCTATAATGCCATATATAATATATTGATTGAAGCTGGAGACAGCGCGGTGGTCTGGGGGGGAGATTTCAATACAATCCTTGACACATCTCTTGACAGGTCTACAACGACATACAGACCCTTAACACGAGCCGCATTAGCCATACGACAAATAATGCAACAAATGACTATAGTAGACATCTGGCGAGAATTACATCCCCTAGAGCAGCGCTTCACATTTTATTCATCAGTGCATGACTCAGAGTTTCAAATTGATTACTGGTTAATGAGCTCTACACTTGTGAATATGGTCCAGCATTGTGAAATGTATCCCTGTACCCTCTCAGATCACTCCCCTGTATCACTTACTCTGAGGGTTGATGA
This sequence comes from Ambystoma mexicanum, assembly GCF_040938575.1. Classification (NCBI taxonomy): domain Eukaryota; kingdom Metazoa; phylum Chordata; class Amphibia; order Caudata; family Ambystomatidae; genus Ambystoma; species Ambystoma mexicanum. Next base: position 1,422,663,624 of record NC_090923.1, read on the forward strand.
GGCTGTCCCCAAGGCCAGACGCTGGAGAATGCCCCCTGCCCTACTTAGAGACCCGAATATCTGCGAATCATTGCGTATTGAAATAGAGGAATTTGTTCAACTGAACGAGGGGTCGGTTAAACGGCGCGCCACGTTATGGGAAACATTTAAGGTTTGGGTTCGGGGTACAATTATGGGTAAAACCACAGGTTTACTTAAAACAGTTAGACAAGAGCTGGGCGCCACAGAAGCCAAACTCGAGCTCCTGGAGTTTGCATACAACTACGCACAGTAAGGAGGCCCTTCTAGATATCCACACAACATTGGCAGACTTTAATAAACTTGCTGCAAGGGAAGTACAGTATATGGCTGCCCCGATCCGAGCTCGTAGATATGGGGAAAGTAATAAAGCAGGGAAACTCCTGGCCCAGACGCTCAAAACCGAGCAGGGTCACCCCCCTATAACAGCCATCCAGGCGCCCAGTGGGGACATTGTGAATGGTGAACAAGAAATCAATTACATGTTTGCTGCATTCTATAAAACATTATATTCTAATAGAGATACCAAAACTAAAGAAGAAATAGCAAGTTATTTGCATGTTATTGATCTCTCGACCTTGACCTCTGATACGCGCATGTTATTGGATAACCCCATAACACTAAATGAAATTACGGAGGCAATAAAGGCGTTAACCCCTGGTAAGGCCCCTGGTCCTGACACACTCGGCGCCGAAATCTACAAGGAATACCACGACGTACTCGCCCCTCTCTTACTGACAGTTTGGGAAGAAGCAATGGAATGTGGTATACTACCAGACACCATGCGAGAGGCGGGCATAACTGTTCTGCTTAAACCTCGTAGACCCCCTCATGACATGGGGTCATATAGACCCCTCTCGCTTATTAACACAGATGCAAAGATTTTCGCCAAAATTCTGGCCACCAGGCTGCTGCCCTATATGCCCATACTGGTGGATCCCGACCAGGTGGGCTTTGTACCAACGAGGTCTACTGCTCTCAATCTGCGCAGACTCTTCGGAGTTATGGCACATATAGATCCGGCGGCAGACGCGGTGGCGGCTTCCCTTGACGCAGAGAAGGCGTTTGATTCTGTCTCCTGGGTCTGTTTCAGGTCCTTGAGAGATTTGGGTTGGGAAGCTACTGTTCTAACTTGATGGGTCCGACTTGATGGTCGTGCAGTTATAAAATGCCTCCGTCCCCAAGTACCGCTCGAGCAGAATATAAACACTGCCCTAGCAATCTTTGAGGCCACAGGAAGGAGTATTGTCGTCAGCCTGGTATTGAGGATGCCGGAAGGACCCCTGAATGCTGTAAAGCAAAAGTTATAATCAGGAATATATTCTAGTATGACAATGGCAATGGGCAATTGATAGAATGTGTTTAAACAAGATGCAGTGACACCAGCTTACCTAATAGAAAGGGAATGTAGGTAGTGAACCTACGCAAAGAAATCCACGGCAGGCTGGAATGATGATATAGGCACTCCTTCCTAGTACCTCGTGAAGTGTGGCAAGATCTGTAGCAAAGCTTGAAGCAATCTGAAGGTTGCAAAACAGAAGGGTAATCCAAAAGCAAGTCTAGGGTACAGCAGGGGTCAAATGTCCGAAAAATCAGAGAGCACGCCAAAATCCAAGGGTAATCCAATAGCAAATCCGAAAAGAGTTCCAAGGTCGAAGCAAACAAGAGCAAGGGTGATGCGTGACAGTTCTCCGTGGAAGTTGAAGTAGCTGTGAAGCAAAGAGTCTTGTTTGCCGGCTTCTTTTGAAGGGGCGAGTGGTATCACGTGACGCATCACGTGACTGCTCGCTTACGTTGCGTGGAGCGCAACGTGGCCAGTGATTGGAGCTGCCGGCACTTCCTTCTATTCTGACGTTGCCGGCTGTGCAAGAGGCGCCATGGCAGGCGCCAACGCGGAAAAGGGCGAAACGAGGCAGATCCGCCCAACATGGTATTCCGCCTGCCGTGTTTTCCCTGCTGGTGGTGTGAATGGGGAATACGACGGCGAGAGGCGCCTGTGGAGGAGAGGCGTGAAGAGGGAGAGGTCGTGTGAGTCATGTGAGAGAGCGTGACAGAGCCCCCCCTCAAGGGCCCACGACCGCGTGGGCTGGAAGGATGCTCACGATGAAACTTGGCCACCAGGCGAGAAGCGTGAACATCTCGAGCAGCAACCTAGGAGCGATCCTCAGGGCCATAACCCCGCCAGTCCACCAGATACTGTAGCCCACCCCTGTGTATACGGGAACCCAGTATTCCCCGAACCTCAAAGACATCAGGGGAAGAGACAGAGACCGGAGCAGGAGGGGCTACCAATCGGGTAGGATCAGGGCAAGGCTTAAGCAGGGAGACATGGAAAACTGGGTGGATTCGCCAAGCAGGAGGTACAGCCAGACGCATAGCCACCGGGTTCAGAACTTTGGCCACCTTGTAAGGACCCACAAAACGAGGGAGAAGTTTGCGACAGCCAGGAATGTGTAAATGACGAGTGGAGAGCCAAACCTTGTCCCCCACCTTGTACACAGGAGCATCCGCCCTCTTCCTGTCAGCAGTGGATTTCATGGAAGTTTGGGCCTCACGCAAATGGATCAAAGTCTGGGCATGGACTGAGACTAAATCCCTAGCGCAGGCCGAGGCAGCGGGGGTATCAGAAGAGGAGTAATCTGGCAGAGGAAGAGTACGAGGATGTTGGCCATAAAGAGCGAAGAATGGCGAGAAACCAGTAGCAGAATGCAAAGAATTGTTATAAGCAAATTCGGCAAGATGCAATAAATTAAGCCAAGTGTCCTGATATTGTAACGTAAGGCAACGTAGGTATTGCTCCAATGACTGGTTAACCCTCTCGGTTTGCCCGTCACTCTCTGGATGATAAGCAGAGGAATAATGAGCATCAATCCCCAACAGAGAGGTGAGGGCCCGCCAGAAACGAGAGGTAAACTGTGTGCCTCGATCGGACACCAAAACATGAGGCAAGCCAAAGAGACAGAAGACAGACTTAAAGAAATGCTTGGCTAAAACCGGGGCTGAGGGTACTCCCTTACATGGTACAAAACGAGCCATTTTGGTATAGGAATCGACAACAACCCATATGGTATCGAAACCCTGTGTGCGTGGCAAATCAGTAATTAAGTCCATTGAGACCGTGTGCCAGGGACGTGGAGGAACCGGGAGAGGAAGAAGAAGACCCAAAGGCCGGCCCCTACGTGACTTGCCCTGAGCACAGATTGGACAGGTATTAACATAATTCTGTACATCTCGTTTCATAGCCGGCCACCAACACCATCGTTTGAGTAATTCTAGGGTACGATGCTGTCCGGGGTGACCATTTATGGCAGCATCATGAGACCATTCCAACGCCAAATTCCTGGTTTCACTTGTGGGAAGAAAAAGTTTCCCATGTACAAAGGGCAGCCCATCCTGCATAACGGGATCCCATTCTGTTAGTGACTGTGGATATCGGGAGACCCATTTTCGTATGGTGGACTGCAATGTAGGTGATGGTGTGCAAACACAAACCACGTGAGACTCACTCAACAAGGTTTCAGGAAAGGATGGTAGAACTTCCCCCCCCAGGGGAACGAGACAGGGCGTCTGCTTTCCCATGCCCTACACCTGGTCTATGTTTGACCACGAAGTCGAACGCGGCAAAGAAAAGATGCCAACGTACTTGTCGACTATTGGTACATTTCAAGGAGGCAAGGTCTTGGAGATTCTTATGGTCAGAGAACACCACCGTCTGGTGTTTTGCTCCCAGAAGGTGATGTCTCCAGGTCTGTAAGGCGTCCTTAATGGCCAGTAGTTCTTTTTCTGTGACTGTGTAGTGTAATTCGCTTGTAGTGAATTTGCGAGAGTGAAATGCCACCGGATGTAACCGACCAGTGGCAGGACATGGCTGGGACAGTACAGCTCCAAGTGCATAAGAGGATGCGTCTGCCTCAAGGACAAACGGGAGTTCGGGGTCAGGGTGTTGTAACACCGGAGCAGTGGTGAACATAGTTTTCAAAGAATCAAAAGCTTTTTGTTGTTTTTCAGACCAGACATAGGGGACTGAAGGACTAGTGAGCGCAGTGAGTGGTGCTACAATAGAAGAAAACCCAGCTATGAATCGTCGGTAAAAGTTGGCAAAACCCAAAAACGACTGTAATTGCTTGAGTGTGGTTGGAATTGGCCAATCGTTTATTGCCCGAACTTTGGACTGATTCATGGAGAGACCTCCTGGAGAGATATGGAACCCCAAGAACTCAACTTGGTTGGTATGGAAAATACACTTTTCAGGTTTAGCAAAAAGTGCATTGGCTTGAAGACGTAACAACACTTCCTTGACATGTTTGATGTGTTCATTCGAGAGAGGAAGAGAAGACTAATATGTCATCTAAATACACTACTACGTATGCGTTCAGGATATCGCCAAATATGTCATCCATGAAGCGCTGGAACGTAGCAGGAGCATTACAGAGACCAAACGGCATAACTGTATACTCAAACAGCCCTTGACGTGAGCAGAAAGCCGTCTTCCATTCATCTCCCTCTCGCATGCGTATGAGATTATATGCACCCCGTAGATCTAACTTGGTGTAAATTGTGGCATGAGTAAGTTTGTCCAACAACGGGGTAATGAGAGGAATAGGATAGCGGTTTTTTACTGTGATGCCGTTCAGACGCCGGTAATCAATGCAGGGACGGAGATCCCCTTCCTTCTTTGGCACAAAGAAGATGGGACTTGCAGCTGGAGAGGTTGACGGGCGTATATGACCTAGACGCAGAGCCTTCTGTATGTAATCCTGGAGGACTCGCTCCTCTGTTTGGGTTAAGGAGTATATCCGCCCCTTTGGGATAGGGGCGTCTGGGATTAAATCAATGGGGCAGTCGTAAGATCGATGTGGAGGAAGGTCTTCCGCAGAGCCTTTGTCAAACACCGCCCGAAATTCATGATACTCAGGAGGTATGTTATTTGTGACTGCCCCTATTATGTGTGTGTCTGGGGACTCGGACCTGTCTTCTATGTCTAATGAAGCGACTATCCCTAGGATGTCTGCGGGACTGGAAACCCGAGGTGTCTCAAGTAAGCAATAGTATTGACATGTTTCGGATTCAAAAAGTACCTGACCTGTTCCCCAGTTGATCAATGGATTATGCCTCTTTAGCCACGGAATGCCCAAGATAACACCAAACTGAGGCGTAGCTATGAGGTCAAAAGACATGGTTTCTCTATGGACTTCCTGTATGACTAATTCCAAAGGGGCAGTTTGGTGTAAGATCGGTCCAGAGGCTAGAGATGTCCCATCTACTGCATGAACCGGTTCTGGGTGTTTCTTTTGGACCAGAGGTAAGTTTAGAGCATTGGCTAGCGCTATGTCTATAAAGCAACCAGTAGCACCAGAGTCAATCACTATTTGTATTGCATGGGAAACTCCTGCAGCTAGATTTAATGAAGCTTGCACCACCACAGGACGAACGGGACCAAAAGCAATATCAGAGGTATTAGATATAGGACTCGCCCCAACCCCTGATCTCAAGGGCGAGTCTTCGGAAAACCCGGAGCTTTGTTTCTTGGTCGTCGTGGACACTCCTTTACAAAATGCCCATTGAGTCCGCAGTAGTAGCAAGCATTGTCTGCCCTCCTGCGCTCTCGTTCGGCATGTGTAATAGGACTGCGTACCCCACCGATCTGCATAGGTTCAGGTAAGGTGCTAGATGAGGCTGAAGGTGAGGTCTGGGATATCCCTACTTCCCCCTTACGTTCTGCCCGCCTGGCGTCGATTTGCAAGGTTAAATCTACCAGATCAAGAAAAAGTGAGGGAAGGGAGGGTACTACAGACAAAGCATCCTTCATGGAACCACACAGACCTCGATAATAGATTACTGCCTTCTTATTCTCTGGCCATGAAGTCTCGGTGGCGAGTTGATTAAACTTGGTAATATACTCAATGAGAGTAGACCGACCTTGAGTGAGATCTAAGAGCTCCATGTCTCTGGATTGGGCTTTATATCTCGTGTCAAAAACCTTGGCCATTTCTTGAGTCAATAGTTCGAAATCGTACAGAGCGGGATGATTGCTCTCCAAAAACGGATTAGCCCATGTGGCTGCCACACCCGATAAATGGGAGAGAAGAAAAGCCGCTTTAGAGACAGGATCAGAGAAAGCTTGAGGTCGGCATAAGAAATGTAGTTTGCACTGATTTATAAAAGTGCAATACTTCAAAGGATCTCCCTGGTACCTCTCAGGGGCTGCTAGAGGAAATGGAGTCTGAACCACCACTGACGGGGCTGGCAAAGTAGGTGGAGTGATGGGGGCCGTGTTTTGGGATGAGGCAACATCGCCGAACTCGGCGTCAGCAGGTAAGGGATGTCGGGTGCTTTGCATGGCATCAAGACGATGGTTCAGTGCAGTGGTGGCAGAGGCTAAATCAGTACGGAGGGCAGTGGTAGCAGCTGCCATATCTGTCCTAAGCGATGTCACTGCTTGCATTAAAGCAGTCACAGGATCCCCGGCTGAAACATCCATAACTGGACGACCATAGGGCTTCACAGTCTGTTCTAACTTGATGGGTCCGACTTGATGGTCGTGCAGTTATAAAATGCCTCCGTCCCCAAGTACCGCTCGAGCAGAATATAAACACTGCCCTAGCAATCTTTGAGGCCACAGGAAGGAGTGTTGTCGTCAGCCTGGTATTGAGGATGCCGGAAGGACCCATGAATGCTGTAAAGCAAAAGTTATAATCAGGAATATATTCTAGTATGACAATGGCAATGGGCAATTGATAGAATGTGTTTAAACAAGATGCAGTGACACCAGCTTACCTAATAGAAAGGGAATGTAGGTAGTGAACCTACGCAAAGAAATCCACAGCAGGCTGGAATGATGATATAGGCACTCCTTCCTAGTACCTCGTGGAGTGTGGCAAGATCTGTAGCAAAGCTTGAAGCAATCCGAAGGTTGCAAAACAGAAGGGTAATCCAAAAGCAAGTCCAGGGTACAGCAGGGGTCAAATGTCCGAAAAATCAGAGAGCACGCCAAAATCCAAGGGTAATCCAATAGCAAATCCGAAAAGAGTTCCAAGGTCGAAGCAAACAAGAGCAAGGGTGATGCGTGACAGTTCTCCGTGGAAGTTGAAGTAGCTGTGAAGCAAAGAGTCTTGTTTGCCGGCTTCTTTTGAAGGGGCGAGTGGTATCACGTGACGCATCACGTGACTGCTCGCTTACGTTGCGTGGAGCGCAACGTGGCCAGTGATTGGAGCTGCCGGCACTTCCTTCTATTCTGACGTTGCCGGCTGTGCAAGAGGCGCCATGGCAGGCGCCAACGCGGAAAAGGGCGAAACGAGGCAGATCCGCCCAACATGGTATTCCGCCTGCCGTGTTTTCCCTGCTGGTGGTGTGAATGGGGAATACGACGGCGAGAGGCGCCTGTGGAGGAGAGGCGTGAAGAGGGAGAGGTCGTGTGAGTCATGTGAGAGAGCGTGACAGCTACTTTGTCAACTGTGTTAAGCTACTGTACACCTCCCCGGGAGCGAAAATACTAACTAATCAAACCATGTCGCCCCTGTTTCGTCTGGGTAGAGGCACGAGGCAGGGCTGCCCCTTTTCTCCAATCCTGTTTGCGCTCACCATAGAACCCATGGCTGAATATGTCCGACAAAACCATGCATGTAGAGGCCTTCGCATGACGGGGAAGCCGCAGATCATCTCCCTATATGCGGACGATACCCTATTATACATTAGGAACCCGGAAGTAAACCTAAGCCCAATCATGTTGGAGGTTGAGACGTTCTCTGAATACTCGGGATACAAGATCAACGTATCCAAGTCGGAACTGTTCCCGCTCACGCCCAGTACTAGAGAAATGTCGAATACACAAGGATTTAAATGGTCACCTATACATATCCGCTATTTGGGGATCATGGTCTCAAAAGACTGGAGCATACTGTACACTGAAAATCACGGTGAACTTTTACAATCCCTTACAGCTAAACTACAATCCTGGAATAGGCTCCCCTTATCCCTATATGGGCGAATATCCTTACTTAAGATGACGGTGTTACCCAAACTCCTATATTTCTTTTGCAATATATGGATCTGGCCGGGCAGAGCCTTCTTTAATAAACTCAACACTCTAACCACCACTTTTGTATGGGGAGGGAAGACGCCTAGGTTGAAATGGTCCAAAATGACAGAACCTTTTGAAAAGGGTGGGATTGCAGCCCCAGACTTCGAACTCTATTACTTAACATCTCAGGCACACTTTGCGAGACACTGGTTTGACCCGGAAGACACTGCTCCACACATCCCCCTGGAAAGATTTGCGGCTTCCCCTATAGAACTACGAGCAGTCATGTTCGATCTTAAACGTAAAGAGTCATGCAAATACGACCCTGTCAACGCCACTGTACGCGCATGGTCTATGATATATAATAGGCTCGCCCTTACAACCCCGTACGATCCAGAAGTACCACTATGGAACTTCCCAGGCATAAGCCCCACGTTTGATAGGGCCCTACAGGGTGCTTGGGACCCACAAAAGCAATTTCGAATGCGCGATATGTTTCCGGAAGGAAAATACTGTGCTCTTGACAATTTTATTGGTCCGTTGGGTGGAGTTCACCTTAAGCGATTTCAGTTTCATAGAATGAGGGCTGCCTTTGCCGCTAAATGGCCCTCGTTCCCAGAGGAACCTACCACACATGAATGTATTGCAGCCATGACGGAACTGGGTAGTCATAGTAAAAGTCTGTCTGCGCTCTACAGTCTAGTCCAAACACATTCCAAGTCAAGCAATGATATTAAAGGGAACTGGGAACGTGATCTGGGGGTGGAACTAGGTGAAGACACGTGGTTGAGATATTGCCAGCTGACCAAACATGTATCCATGAACTCAGGGCTTCGGCTCATTCAGTTTAAGGTCCTTAACCAGCTACACTATACCCCAGCTAAGTTGGCTAAATTTGTACAAGGTCACACAGGAAAATGCCCTAAATGCGATGCCCTTGACGCAGACTCTTTTCACATGTACTGGGCCTGTCCATCGGTCACTGCATTCTGGGGGGAGGTGACGGAGATCCTGGAAGATATCACAGCGATACCTGCCACACCTTCCCCACTGAAATATCTCTTTGGGGATATCGGTAAAACCGCTACCACCACTAGACGACTATTAACTTGGCATGTGTGGTTGCAAAACGTAATATACTGAAATGTTGGAAATCAATACATCCTCCAAGGCGGCTGGACTTCTTGAAAGACTTGTCAATGATTAACGAACTGGAGGAACAATTTATTATAACATTGCCATCGAGATGCCGACCCAAAGATATATGGGCACTGTTCAGGCTATATTTGTGTAATATGATATCTGATGGAGAAGATAATCTGACGTCGCCACTCTAGTACTGCTATGCAATGTGAAAATGTGCAACCTATACTGTTAATGTCTATCTATGTTGTTATGATCGATGCGCTTTGCCAATTGCCAACCAGTTTAGTACTGTTGTAACCCTCTGAACAAAAATAAAAATTATTTTAAAAAAAAGACATTGACATTCAGTTTGCTGGGACCAGGATCTCTCTGCAAGATAGTGTTACACTTTTCAGGGTATTTCTTGGGGCAGCGAGTCATAAGGAGACTTGCTCTAAGGAAGCGGTACTGTGGATGACATATGTGAACATAGTTAAAAATCTGTATAGATTCCTGAGGTTGCAAGGAAAGTTCTGTGACCTGAGAGTAATTACCATGCAGCATGGGATTGTGCAGATTCCGGTGAGGCTGGTTAATGGCCTCCTTTCGCCTTTTCAGACAGGGTGGAGAGTCATGGTTGTAGTCTGCTGGATGCCTGGAGTAGGCAGAGTGTAGCTGGAAGGTCTGGGATCCTGAATAAAGAAAGGAATCATGAAGCTTATGGATCCAGCAGGGGCTCAGTAGAGTCTCAGGGAAAGGATGAGAAGGGGCGAGCAGATGATCTCACCTGGGCAGGCTAGGTCACGTAGCCATACGGGTAGCTGGTATCAGGAGCTGCACGCTGATAATGGCGTGGTCCCTGTATAAATTTGATCCGAGCTGTGGAATGGATACGGAGTGCGCATGCGTCGCCATAGATGCTAGTCTCTAAGCGTGCTTGCGCATGACGCCTATGCACATGGTGGTGGAATAGGCAGAGCATCGATTAGAGAGTGTAGTGGGGCACCCCGGTCTGTGTTAAGGGTGGGGGGCCACTCTGGGAGATGGATGCCCTGCCCGCATTAGCGTGGGCGGGTGCGCACACAAAGTGCTGTTGCTCGAGCTGTAGGCACAGTGATTGGAGTGCATGCGTTGGGAGGAGTAAGGTCGCCTCTGGGTGCATGCGCATAGGTATTAGATAGGGTAACCATGGAAGTGGCTGTAGCTGAGCACGCACAGCCCTTAATGCTGGGGTTTGGGAAGAGAGCTGTATTCCGCTAGGGTGGATAGTAGTAAGTCGGCTACAATACGTGAAGACTAAAGGCAACACAGGTGGCAATTCAAGAAGCATTGTGTGGGGATATACACAGAGCTGTCTGGCTAGTAGGAGCACTAAGGGAGAGGCAGCTTGGAAGGGTACTCGGGTAACCATGGAGGTGACAGTTGCTGTGCACACACGGCCCTAAAAGCTATGGTTAGAGGGGTAAGCATGATGCCGCCAAGGTGGGTGGGCAAATGTGCTACAGTTCGAAAAAACTAGAAGCAACACAAGCAGGTGGGGATTTCAGGAAGCATTGTGTGGGAATACACACAGAGCTGTCTGGCTAGTTAGAGCACTATGGGAGAGAGAGGCAGCTGGGAGGGTATGCAGGTGATATGAACCCCGGGGTATCCGATGTGTTGCCGGCAGGAGGTGGTTATCCGTATGGAGTCATGCTACGTTATGACCATAGCATTTATTTATTTATTTGTATAGCACACATAACCCAAAAGTATCTGGACGCATTCTTAGAGTACGTTTGTTAAGATATTGATAGATATTGATAGAATTTGCATTACATTCTTAATACAGACATTCTTAGATACAAATAAATAGCATTTGGGTGAAGTGATATAATACAGTAAGGTACATAGTATGATTGGTATTGTATAGCAGTGCAATTTTCATAGATTAGAATGGATAAATACATTGTGCTCCTGTCCAAAGCCCAGGGTTTACATTTTTTTCTAAACGTCCAATAGTTCGGTTCCACTCTTAGTGACAACAGCATGGAGTTCCAGAGTTTCGTAGCCTGCACAGGGAAACTATTACCTTGTGATTTTTGAAGTTTGAATCCGGGTATGTTTAGTAGGTGAGCGTGAGTGGACCAGGTAGGTCTGTTGGTTAGATGTTTGGTAATCTTGTTGGATAGATATTTTGGAGCTGCTTTCGATAGGCACTTGTGTGTTAGCGATAGTGTTTTAAAAACAATCCTGTCCTGCATTGTGAGCCAGTGGGCGTTACGTCTTACAGCTGTTATGTGGTTGGACTTGGGGGCTTTGAGAGCGACTATCAATGCATTATTTTGTAGTACCTGGAGTTTTCTTAGGTTGCGACTATTGGTCCCAACGTACAACGCGTTGCAATAGTCGAGTCTGGATACTATAAGGGCCCTGGCCAAGGTCATGCCGCTGTCAGTCGAGAGGAAGGCTCTACAGGCATTGATACGTTTTGAGGTATAGCCCGCTGCCGAGGCAGTCGTGTTTACTTGTTTTGTTGGCGTGAGGGTCGAGTCAAGGTAGATGCTTAACGTTTTAACTTCTTTGGAGACGTTGATTGCAGTGTCAATGTTAAATGATTTCAATTTGTCGTCTAGTTTCTTTATTTAAATTTAAATTTGGAAGGTTTTTATTCAGAGGTTTTGAAGTTGAAAGTAAAATTACTTCTTCGGGGTATGAAATATAATTCTCATACTCAATTGAGGCATTTTTTACTTAAGTAGACACATCTTTGAACTGTTTTTCACGCTTCTTTGTGTCTAGCAATTCATGTATAATATATGCATTTTTATTTTACGGTTCCTCTACAGATCAGTCAGTAATACCTGTAGAACATCTCTCCCAGTGGCAATGCTTGGCTGGTATCACTGGGCAGAACATATCCATGGAGCTGAGGGGTGAGAGCCGGAAGGCCGGAACCTGTGTGTTCATTGCTTCCAATTGTGTAGTTGGGAGTATTGCTACTTTTATAATGGGAGTATTTGCCAATTCTTGCGGCATAAATGATAAAAAGACACAGCTTATCTGTAGGGCTGGAATAAAGAGCTGCCTTCTTTTTTTCTTTAAATGTATTTTCTATGGCACTCGCTCACCCAAAGGTTTATGGTTTATTTCTTAGAAAATGTTAGACATTAGCCTTGGAATTATCTAGGCATGTTCTGTTGGTTTAATAGAATATTTGTTTTCTTGTAATGTTTTGTATTCCAGTAATTTGAATCAAAGGCTTGAGGAGCTTTATTATGTTGAAATGTTGTAATAATACATTAGAACACCCCGAGAGGGTGTGTGACGTTTGTGATTGGTCAATCTGCGGGCTATACGAACTAGTATAGCCCGCAGATTGATTACAGCCTGCAATTTTAATTGCAGGTGCTGACCTGTGGTCTCGCCCCTGCAACTGCCACCGCCCATTGAAGGCTGTGAAGAGGCTGCGTTGTCCGTTATCAGGGAAAGCGTTTGAAGTTGGCGAGAAGGAGAAGCTGAATGCTTTAGTAATGTGGAACGTGCCCTCTAGCATATTTCGCTGCAATAAAGGAAAGTGCAACCTTGCCCTGACGTCCTCTGTGCACCGTTCTAGGGGAATGAGTAATAGAGAAGAAAAACTTGAAAATGTAAGTTGATTATGTGCATGCTAAGTGTATGTGTGTGCAGATGCACATTGGAAATGTTGTGCTACTCTATGTGAATGTGCAATGCTTGAATGTATACGTTTTTTATAGTGTAAAAAAACCACACCTGAAATGTGCTTAATTAGAACACTGGGCCAATGAGGGTTTTCTAATAGCATTATAGACCTGCACCTTGGGCCGTGCTGGCCGTTATGGTCCCTCATACCTCGTTAACATGGTCTTCAGGGTCCATTACGCCCACTACGGCCCTCGCTGCAGGTCTATAAAGCATTATTATATCATGAGAACCTGTAGCCAACTCATGTTTAGTGCTCTTCTTGTGGGCTATTCGTAAGATAAGTGAGGTGCAGAAATGTAAAAGACCTGATGTCAAAAAAGGTACACAGTTGTCTATGAGGATAAATCATTCCTCACTTTTTAGTCCACTAGACCTTGAAATCCCCTGCTAACTGTGTTTGAAGACCTAGGTGATCGTAATACACTATGTATACAGTTGGTCCCCTATGCTCAGTTTGCCAAAGGATACCTAAAGAAAAGCTAGTGGGATGCAATATGTTAAGTTAGAGATCTTTTATACTGCATCTAATCAATATCTTTGTGGTGTCAAGTGCTAAGGCTTGCCTGGAAGTTGGCATATCCCCAGCCTGCAGTGTCTGGATTGTATTCAGCAGATGGCAGGGGTGAATGTAACGCTCACCTGATTCCCACGGAGGCGCCGGTCTTGGCAGGATGGTGTCTGTGACTCGAAAAGTGAAGTGCAGGACTCGATTGGCTTCCGGGGCTGGGCCTCTTCGCACTGTGTGTCTAACTCGAAGAGTGAGATATCTGCAGGTGAAAGAATATGGGGTTAATGATCTGGGGTTGTCGGGTGTCTCTCTCTCTCTTTCCCTTCCTCACTTTTCCGTGGAGCCCCAAGGTCAACGTGCTCACCTTAGATAGGTGAATGCTGGACTCTCCATCTGCGTCTGGTGCAGGGTGCCGTTGCCAGTTCCTTCACTGGGTGAAACGTAGGCCTCTTGACTTCAGAGGATTGCTACCGTCGTTAACTGCACGAACGGGGAGTTTCCGGACACCTTTTAAGTCCTTACAGTCTTTAGGTGCGTGGGCACGTTAATATGGAACAGGGCTCTGTATAATGTCTTTTCTATTTGTCTTGCAGGGCTCTTGAGGTAGAAGATGGTGTGAAGAGAGCCGAAGTTCGAGCCAGCGCCTTGGAATGAAGCGCTTGGAAATGCGTAAGTATATGCCAGTTGCCTGCTTTTCAAGAGCTCTCTGTCTCTTTTCCCTTGCAGCTGTGAGTTCGGGTGCTGAAGAGACGCTGGAAAACGCCGGAGTATTTGCAGGCGCCCTTTTGTGGCGGGCGCGATGGCGCGTAAGTAAAATACCTGTCTAATGTCTCTTCTTTTGTCTTTCAGGTGCAGGATTGCAGCGTTGAAGAAAACCGGAATTCGCAGAGTGCCGGTAAGTAATTCCCCACAGGAATAATTATGCTTTTGTCTTCACAGGCGGAGGAGCAGCGTGAAGAGATGGTAGCTGCCGATGGATCAGGTGAGGAAAGCGCTGCGCGTGAAGGTTGCCGTGCTAACCTGTTGTTTCTTGTCTTTGCAGGTGCTACTGAAGGCTGGATACAGGAATGGTAAGCGTTTGTTCTCGCAGGTTCAGGATCGGAAAGAAGAAAACTGGAACAGACACGGTGAGCGTTCTGCTGCAGATGCAGAATAACGCGAAGCACGTTTCATCAATCGGGTGTGGTTTAAATAGCCTTGGAGTGATGAGGCGTCTTCCTCCACGGCCTCGCCTAGGTAAGAAAAGAGTTCCTGTTCCAGAAGAGTTCCAGTGTTGTATCCAGGGAGTGGAGCTTGCCCCACCCAGGTAAGAAATTAGTCCCGGCTCACAGAGGATTCCTATGTAGCTGGTAAGTAAGCAGCATGGTCTGCTGCAGGTAAGTCCACCCAAGCATCTTCATACAAATTATGAGCCCAGCGCTTCCAGTGCCGGGACCAGTGACTTTGATGAGCCTGGTGCCACCGGCGCCAGGACAAGGTCCAAAAGGTCCCAGTGGGGACCGGCTGGTGCCTAGGATGAAGGTTAGGGGCCTGCTTCCAAGGACATTGGGCTGGTCCTAACTCCTTGGAAGCAGTGATCATGACAGCGAAGCAGTTTACGAAATGAGGCTTCAATAAAGATAACTGGGTGGTATAAAAACTGAGATGGGGCTGGTTAAAGGAAGGAGGATAGTTTTTCTTATAGCTTTAGTGCATATTGATACAGCCAAAGTAGATCTTGGATCACGATTTTAGAAAATTTGGTGGAAACTTCTAAGGTGTCGGAAGGCAAAGGGAGTATTTATGAGGTAAGTTTCAGAGATGAAAATGGGTATTAGAAAATAGCATGAGATAGACTTCAGATATACTTCAGATGTGATTATTCATTCAAACCAGTCTTCACCATCTCCATAAATAACACATTTAATTCCATACAAAATTCATTCAAGTTTTGGGGGAATTATACCCCTCTCTCAAGTGCTGTGAAATTAGCCATAAAGAAAACAAACCGCCACGGTTTACTCTTTCACAAATTAAAAATCAAATCAGTGATACTTTACATGAAATATTACCTAGAACGTTCTGCTGCCAGTGAAGATTAACTGACTAACTGTGTGTGTATTTTTTCATTATGCCTGTGAGGACCTGTTGCATTTCTTGTTCTTTTGCAAAGCCTATGAAAGCACTCGCAAATGTATAATAATACCTCTTTTATGGAATTCAAATTTTACCCAATGTAGACCTGCAATGTATGTTATTCTATTTGCAAATACACCGGATGTTGCAAGGTCTTTGCTCTCATATCTGAGATCTGCCAGGAGTATTAGAAGAAGATTGTCATCTGCTGCAGAAGTTGATTTTGCATGTTTTATGTAATATTTGCAAAATGTATATTGTGTGTTTTCTTCTGAAATAAACAATGTTTGACTGACTGAAAAAGTTGTGTCAAAGGAAATTACTAAACAAGGAACTAATGAGCAAATAGGTAATAGCATAAACAAAATATTGTTGGGCCTCAATCGGTGCATGCCTGACTTACAAAGATGGTAAATCTCAGACACATGTATATCTGAATGCTGATCATGTCATAATTATGTCTTTTCAGTTTGTATGGTCATTTATGCTCATCAGCGATTGTGCTGTAGACAAATGATGACAGTGTCTCACGTTGAAGGAATCAGATTCTCTATGGGTGAATTTGAATGATTACCAGTACAATTCCACAAACTCTTGCTACTTGATGTCATTGGTCAAACATGGGGAAGGGAGACCCAGGCTACTGCATCCTGGCACTTCTTTTTTTTCTTGAGAACTATCCCACACCCCTTTTTGTATTAGTTGTAAGGTTTGCCAAAAGGTTTCTTAGTATAGGCCCTTTTATTTGACACAACGCCACTAGGACTGCCGTATATTTCGTTTTATGGTTGACGCTTGATCCCATCTTAGATTTAGGTTTAGATTAGGTGTTTTTCCAACCTGCATACAGCATTCATTGTTCAATAAACACCCTTGAACTGTGATCACTTGTGTCTGTCTTACTTGTTGCCACCATGAGTTCCTTACAATACACTGCAGCACAAAAGGCAAGTACACAATGGTAGGTATAGTTGGATTCTTTATTCATATTTATAATGTTTGTATTTCCAGTAATGAGAAATTTTTAGAAATTCAGAAAAAAGAGTTTGTTTGAATGATCTAGATTTCTCCCGTTCTGTTTTCAATGTGGTAATTCTTAGGTACTCTTAGGTATTGAGAAAATAGCAACACTTGGAACATTTTACTGGGATGCATTAAAGTGGCATGTGAAAAAATTGAAATCTGTGTTGTTCCTGTGTACCAAACTAACACATTAACAACATTGTACAAAAAACTCAATGTTGATGGTCCGATTTGAAATGTGAATTTCATGGTAGGATGAATAGTGTTAACAAACAAACATTTATTCAATTTGCTTTCGGTGGTATTCACAACATATCAATATACCGCCAATGACCTCCGTCAAGGTCATGCAGCAGAATGAACTTCGGACGGAGGTTCCATTATCAGGACGACGACAGCAGGGAGGGCCTCAGATGGAGGTCTCAGCTGCAGCAGAAATGAGGGAAGGGAAGTGTGACAGCTGGCAGGCTGTCAAGGCGGACGATGTGGAGAGGAGCCGAGAGGATGTGAATACACTTCCAGCCCAACAAACGATGGGTTTCCCCTACTTCGCTGGCTGAAGGGAAGCAACAAACAATAATACATGGAGGTCAAGCCAACGGAAAGGCAAAGGAGTTCACTCAAAGGACATCATTCAGCCATGTAGACAAGGTAAAGACCCCCCTAACTGCCCCACAGATCATCATACATCAAACAAACAATTGATTTATAACAATATATTTATTAGTTGCAAATAAAGTCTTAAAAAAGTATGAAGTTGTCTAAAGCTCTAGTTCAATATACAGAAATATATTTAACAATTAGCTAAAAAGGTGCATACTGTTTAAAGTGCTAGTATCAAATAATGACTGCTGTAATAGGTCACCAGCCAATCAATCGCATGAACCCTAAGAGTTAATCTGGGCATGCCGTGGGTGGAGCCCCAAGCGAGTGAAGGGAATCACTCAAGTGGGGCACCCCCAGTCGCTCTGACCAGACTAAATATATAAACAATGAAATGAATATAGAAAAACACAGTCCAAATAATATTAAATCCAGAAAACCGAACAGAGAAAATTTCATTTCAGTAATCAAATCAGGAACACAAAACAAAAGCTAGAGAATGAAATATATCGAATTCCAAAATAAACAGTCAAGCACACACACTAAAATCTAACTATGGGATGCTGTGTGTCAACTACTAAGGTGTCATGGAAAAAGAAAAAAGAAATAATAAATGTGAATAACATGGCACCGTTATAAAATAGTAGTTTCGATGGAAGTAACACATCTAACAAGACATGCAGGTGA
Organism: Ambystoma mexicanum; assembly: GCF_040938575.1. Classification (NCBI taxonomy): domain Eukaryota; kingdom Metazoa; phylum Chordata; class Amphibia; order Caudata; family Ambystomatidae; genus Ambystoma; species Ambystoma mexicanum. The sequence goes on from NC_090923.1 coordinate 1,422,681,428, forward strand.
TGTCCATCTTCGTCAGCACATAGCATTCCCTTGAATTTCATAAATTCTGGATCGTTCATCTGCGTTTTTCTGAACGTGCCCAGATGTAATTAAAAAACCTTTTTACCTTCTATATGTTTACACATATTTAACAGTAAACACATTTTTCACCTAAAGCAAGGTGTAGAAGGGAAAAAAGAAGAAGAGAAAAAGAAACACATCATGAGTAACAATTGCATACTGGTTAAAAGATGATCTGTGAAAGCAGCGAGCGGGACTTCTCCCATGTCAATTGGTTTCATCAAGTCATGTGACATTCGATTGAAAAAGGGGAGAAAAGGTAATTACCATAATCTCAACCCTATATGGGGGCTGGTTTCGCAATCCTGTCAATAAGTCCAGGAGATAACTGTGCAGCCACACCAAAAGGAGATCTCAAGCAAATTGGATCTGCAATGCAAGGTATAAATGTACAATAGGAATTATTATTATTATTATCAATTATCTTATAAAGTACATAATCATGAAAATACTAAATAGTCAAATAAATTTCCCCAAAAAATTTCCTCCAAGTGAAGCAAAGAGGTCAAATAGGTTCCTACTATCCGATTCTCCCAGGGTCCAAGTGCAAATAGCCCAAAAAGAAAATGAAATCAAGTAAAAAAAGACAGTCTGAACTGAAGTGTGAAAAAAAGAGAAGGTAATGATAAAAATGATGTAATTGTCTGAAGAGATGACAGGTCCTAAAATGATTGAAGCTGGGTTAATTATCCATGTGCAAACCACTTCTATATAAAGATTATGTATAAGCTACAGCTTAAAGTCTGAAGTTAGGTGGCTCACCTGAATGTCCCAATGTGTGTGTTCAAAACTTTGGGAACATAGCGTGGAAAAAGACATCGCAAATGAGATTCAAATTCCAATATAGTTGTAATCTCCGTAGGAGCAGTGAATCCCATGGTCCACAGGGCTTGTTAATTCCCCAGATGACCAAGAGGCAACCTGATGAAACGAATGTACATGGGTGAGTAAATAAATATATTTTTGTATATTGTACTAAAGCTTTAGACAATTTAATACTTTTTTAAGAATTTATTTGCAACTAATAAATATATTGTTATAAATCAATTGTTTGTTTTATGTATGATGATCTGTGGGGCAGTTAGGGGGGGTCTTTACCTTGTCTACATGGTTGAATGATGTCCTTTGAGTGAACTCCTTTGCCTTTCCGTTGGCTTGACCTCCATGTATTATTACACTTCCAGCCACGCCACAGCGAGGGGCTGTGCGGGAAGGGGATTCTGACCTTGCTGCACAGTGTCAGGGCAGGGAGGTGCGGAGTGAAGGGGGACCCTGACGCAGAGAAACCCAGAGAAGGGGAAGAAAAAAACGTCGTCTCTGGCTCCCATTTATAAACAGCCATGCAGAGGACGGTATTAAGAGAGCTTTTGCTGACACTGAGCAGGGGGGAAACAGTGGACAGTGGTGTTGCAGTACCCGCTCCCCTGTCCCAACAGATATCAGAACACTCACCTTTTTTTACTGGCAGCAGCGCTTCGAAAGTGTCGGAGCTCCCAGGTTGCTCAGAGGTAGCGGCCGCTCGCGTTTCACCAGTCTTGGTGGGAAAGGCACCATGGCGATCTTCGTTAGGAAAGGAAAGGGCGGGGCTTATGGGAATATTTATAGAAAAGTAGACCAAGACCTTCCTGTTTGGCTCGAACCCCTACAATCCCTGTATAAAGTAGAAACCAATGATTGACTGTGTGTGTTTTTCCTGGTCTCTTGCAGAACGGCAGAGCAGAGAGAGAGAGAGCCACACAGGAGACGCTCTGGGCGTATGAGGATTAACCGGCATAATCCACTGGTTCACCCATACAGCAGATAGAACAAGAAGACTGGGGTTATGTAGATTTAGGTTTGGACCAAGTTTGGATTTTGATATTCTGATGATAGACAAGCACCTTTAGTTTAATTTAGTTAGGCAGGGATTTCCCCTATAGCGATAGGACGAGAGAAGTCTTTTCCTTATTATTTAAATAAAAGAACCTTAAAAAATCCACGCTGTGTGCAACTCCTTCTTGCGGCCCGCCACAGGGTCCACTGAAACCTTTCAGGCCTGGAAATAAATATCCTAGTCATTCTCGAGTATGCTACCATGTACACTAACACCTTTCCACAAGGGTCGCCTTCTTTGCAGAAATATTAGCAGTCCAAGGTAGCAGTTTCATGTGCCGGTTAACGGGGAACATGAAAGACCTAATGATGATAAAGATGCTCTGGACCTCCATCTATCATCCACAAATAGATGGGCTTGTGGAAAGAATCAATCCAACCCTGAATACAATCCTAAGAAGTCTGGAGGCGGTAGATAGTGGAACTGAGATGATCTAAAACCCTGGGCCCCGTTTGCCATCCGGAAGACACATAGTCTTCAACCGGCTTCTCCACCTGCAAACTTGTGTATTGCTAGAGTCCCAGGGATGCCCTAGATATTATGAAAGAGGAGTGGGAAGATCCACCAGTAGTCACTAGTATACCTGAAAATATATTGAGAAGGTGAAAGAGCTGGTCAAGACTCCTCCTCAAGCCACTCAAGCCTGACAAGAGCCGGTTTAGGAGCATTATGTGTTCGCTTTTCTCCTAATCAGTGGTGTGCTTTAATCACTCTTCACTGCTGGATACATGCAAACTATCAAAATCTCCAACTCCATCTCCTCTTTTATCTATTCAAATCTTTCATGTTTCTTTAACTCTGCTTCCCCTTCGAGGAACAAGGATACCAACCCAAGAGTGTTAAGGTTGTTTTTACCCTTACAATGGTACTCTTTCAAAGTCGATCATGCTAGTACAAAGAAGGCTAATGTTGCTTTTCTGTCCCGATATCCCTAGACAGGAAATACTCTTGGAGAGGAGAGCTTAGGGAAAAGGGTGGAGGCATGTTCCACCTTTCCTCTCCACTGACGACCCTTTCCATTCCTCTGCCGACTAAGGTCTGGTTACCTATGGCAGAGGTGCAACATGTCACTTACCAGACCAGCCTCAGCACTGTTTCACCAACATGATGGTGAATGTTGCAGTGCACAAAACGTACCTGAAATGATGCAACATAACACAAGTAACCTACATAGAAGTATGATACTCCATCCCCTGGTTCTGTGCCTGCTTTCTGACTCCTCCGCCACTTCTTTCCCATGCCTCAGCATGTTGAACTGGCTCACTTTAGGACAATGTGACAGTGGGACATCCTCACCTTTGCTGTGCAAGTTTGCCCTTCCCCCATTATTCATATAAGAGACATGACGCAGGTCCTATGCTGCCTGGTTGGAGGCAGATGCTGAATTTAGGTTGTGTGTGGGGCTTCTGGGGACCAAAGGGCAGTTCTCCTGCGACAGCTTTCTTCTGCCAGCAAATCGACAGAAGTCTGCATGCTCCTCTTGGCTCTTGCTGAAACCCCTTAAGGGGAAAAAGGGCCAAGGAATGATGAGCTTCATGTGGCGTTTGGAGGATTTTCACACGCCGCCTTTTATTTTTCCTGCACCTCATCTCATCAGAAGAGCCCACCGCAGGCTTTTAGAATTGTTCTGAAACCCAAGTTTTGCAGCTGCTTCAACCCACGGAGATAGAGTGGTGGGGGAATTCATTTTGACCTTTCTCAGTGTGCACTGAATAAGGTAAGTTGAGTCTGAGGTCTCATATGCTTGCTATTACCACCATATGTAAGGTACAGAAATGTGTCACCATCATCTGCCTGACCTTGGAGACAGACGGTCGGGTTGTTAAAGCTGCTGAAGGTCGCCTTGAGCAAGTGGATGCTTTAGGAGAACCCTAGTCCTAGAACTGGTACTTGTAGCAAGATATTCCAGCACCCTAGCCAAACCCAAAGACCCAGTGTGCAAAGTGATTCCTTGCTTTAAAGATATGGAGTTGCAACATTTTGCATACACTGGCGAATGTGGCAGTACATTCTTCTTTGACACCTCTACCAAAGGAAGCATTGAAGTAAAGGAGTTAGACTAGGGCAGACCACAGGCCTCCAGTGGGCACAAAGATGCAAAACATATGAAATGAATCTAATGCACATTATCCTGGCTAAGGGCCTTGATGCCTGTCTTGGCCAGTTCAGCTAACATCCGTTCATGCGTGCTATAACATCGGATGGTTCCCCCCAGCACCCACAGTGCAGGCATTGCATTGCATCGACCGAGAAAGCCACTTAAAAATGGCTGACGGCTTCTCCGAAGTCCCATTGTGCCCCCAGAAGGACTTTCCTCAACACTCCACGCTCCTGCAGCATGATTGGTTGCCCCTGGAGCAAAAGGAAACACCAGCAACAAGCTGGCAGGTGCAGCTGGTCACACCCGAAGGGCAGCTCTTAAGGGCATCGATGCCTGTCTTGGCCAGATAGGGGCGCTGGACTTTGCCCCCACTGAACTAACACTTCTTAAACCACCAACCTGGATTTCCTGACAGGGCCACCTATGCAAGGTAAAGCGCTTCATTGCTTTGTGCACTGTCTCTCCCTGCCCTGAGATCACTGAGCACAGCCCCTTCAGGCAAAATAAACTTCTGCCACCCTTGCCCCCCAATGTTGTTCCCACCCTCCCCTTAGCATCACCTCCATTTGGACCCCGCTATGCCATAACCATGCAGAGCCTCAATCCATGCCCACACATTACCAAAAGCGGTACTCTGCTAGTGGGAAGAACGACAGTCTCAGCAACACAAGCACCCCACACAATACGGAGAGCTCCTCTCTGGCTCCCATTGCAACGACCAGACTCCCACTTAGAAAACATCCTATTCACAAACATTCATCAAAGCTCTCCAACTCTGCATACCCTCAGGAAGCCATATTGTCGCCAAACCCCACTTGGTTTTTACCATCCTTGAAGCCCTCGGCCATATAGAAGTGAAAACCTTCTCCCCCCCCCCCCCACCAAACAGACTTCATCTGCAAACACAATTGCACCTTGACCTCTTCCACAGTCTGGGCCCTCCATCTCCACACCACTAATCAAGACATCAACCCTACTGCCAGTAAAACATGCCCAAAAAAACCCTCTACAAGAAACACTCATCTAGGAGAATGCTGCCATGCCACTTCAACTACCCCTAGCATTAGCCCACCACCACAGCATCCGACACCTCACTAAGAAATTTCCACCTCATGGATCGCACCACCACTAACAAAAAACAGAATGACGCAAAGAAAATTGCATCCAAATGTCCTAAACAAACCTACCGACTCCCACCCCCTACAATATGCCCTAATCAATGCAAGATCTATTCCAGCACATGCCACAGATATCTACAACCTCATTACCACTAGCAGCCTAGACATTTTGGCTATTACCGAGACATGGCTTCATGCAGCCTCTGGCCCTTCCCTGTCTACTGCCCTCCTGCCCGGTTATACCATCTACCGTGCAGATAGCAAGTATGCCAAAGGAGGTGGAGCAGCACTGATCACCAAGGACTGCTTACCCATTAGACAATTGAACACTTCCCTCCCGAACACCATTGACATAATATCCATGAAATTAAAATTGACTGACTCTACCTCCATCACCTTTCACATCATCTACCGACCCCCAGGCCAATCCATGACCTTTGAAGAGAGGCCCCTTCACTGTCTAAATGCTCACATCACACTGTCTTCTAAAACTGTCCTTATGGGAGACTTCAATCTTGGCCTGAATGACCCGGATGACCCAGCAGCCCTATCACTGGCTAACTCGCTTAGCACCCTTGGCTTCATTCATTGTGTCAACAACCCCATTCACAACAAAGGCAGAACTCTTGACTGGATCGCTGGTCTGAACTCACAGGTATCCTCTCTAACAATCCCTGTCCATGGTCAGGCCATAACATTTGCAATTTTGCATCTTGCCAGCCACCCAAATATCGCCTACCCCCAGCGCCCAGCTTGCCACCTTAGCCTGCAGCTCCGAAAACCCTCACAACAGAACACCTAGCCCGTGTGCTGAGCTCACTTCTACCTAATCCTCCTTTCCCTAATAACCCGATCACACTTGCCAACCTTTACACGGAAACACTAACTGCAGCCATCAACACCATAGTGCCTGAAAAGCTCAGTAAACTTAAACCATCAGCACACAGAAACTTGTGGTTTAACCCGGTACTCCAAACAATTCACACCAACCACCGGTTAGCTAAAGCTAGCTGGAAGAAATCTCCAACTGAGGCCAGTAAGCTCCAGTACACAACAGCAGCCAACCTATACAAAAAAAAATCATAGCTACCACATCTTCTACCTACAATGCCTGCATTGCAAATGCAAACTTGAACACTCGTGAGATGTCACAATTCTCAGAGAACTAGAGACGCTGACCATCCCGCCCACCACCCTAACCAAAGACGCCTTATGATGGTCTGAATCGGCCCTCATCGACCTAAAAATCCAAATTGATGAACTAAGGGACGAAGGCAAGCCCGCCCTGCAACTTCTCCTAGACCTCTCAGCTGCATTTGACCTAGTCGACCAATCAATCCTAGATCAGCACCTAACTACATCAGCCAACATTTCTCCAGAATCCTCAGCCTGGATTTCCTCCTTCCTAGGAAACAGATCCAATCAGGGTATTTACAGCGGATGCTAGTGCACCACCAGCACCCATCTCCTGCAGGGTCCGGCAAGGATCCTGTGCGTCACCCACCTTATATAACATATTCACAAAACCACTATTCACTCTCCTGGACTCCATTGGCATATCTTATTCAAAGTATGCTAATGGCACGAAGATCTTACTTCCCCTTTCTGGAAACTACCAAGAAGATTCTGCCTTTCTCAATTCCGTATACCTGACAATCCAATCTTGGATGGCCATGCACTGTCTATGCCTTCATGATGAGACGACTGAGCTTCTTATAGTGGGCCCCCTCAGTAACAAAAAAAACGATGCCCCCAATACTCTTCATTTAACATTGACAAAGTAACAATCCCGGTCTCCCCAGTAGCGAAAACACTTGATGTACATCTGGACGCTTCACTATCGCTAGCACAACAAGTGAGTGTCATCACCTCCAGCGCTGCCTACACGACCAAACTACTCAATGCCGCTAGACCATTCCTCTCCTCAGACAACTGCATGACTATAGCCCGCGCCACCATAGGGTCCAGACTTGACTACTGTAATGCCCTTTTTTCAGGTCCACTGACTCCAACATTCAAAAAAGGCAAGTCATTCAAAATAATGCTCTTAGAGCTGCGCTTAACATCCCTAGAGCTGACCACATCACTGCAGCAAGAAAACTTGCCCACTGGCTCCCGATTCGTGACCGGATCATCTTCAAAACCTCTCTATCACGCACATATGCCTATCTAAAACTGACCCTCTTACTTATCCCAGAACATCACTAAATCAAACTCTTCAAGACCAACTAGAGCAGCCTACACCCACTGCATCACCCAACCAGCAAAAAGCTGGAGGATCCAGCATCCCAATATTTGCGGCCAAGCAATGGAACCTACTCCCTCCCACCCTCCGGGCCGAACAGTCCTACAGGACCTTCAGGAAATCATTAAAAACTATGCTGTTCACCTAACCCTGACTCCTCCTGCTTCCCCCCCCCCCCCGAGGCCGAGCAACAAGCAATGAGGAGCAACCGAGTTTTTATTACCATTCTCCTGTATCGATCACTGGTGCAACTCGTCTTTTTTTCATGTACTTCAATACACTATATAATGTAAAAATAAATAACTAAGAAAGAAAGCAAACATTGCTCTTCCACTCCAAACCGAGATTGCACAGTTGCCATGTTCAAACAAGGAAAGCATTGCATTCACTCTGAACAGCTTCTCTTGCGTACCAAAGGTTTTTCCGGACTTTGATTTAGATGCTGGAAAGCCAAAGGGACCCTGTTCACAGCAGATGATGTCAGGGGGACTCCAAGGGAGAGGAAAGGAGACCTCACAAAAGGTGAAGGGCAGTTTTAAAATCCCAGATTGTGCATGCCTTGATATAAACTCAGGCCAAACCCCTTTTAGCCCACATAGCCCAATCACAGAACATCTCAGCCAACATTACACAGGTGCAATCTATGCCCCTAAGCATCACCCAAGGGGAGGAGAGGCCAGACTATACAAACCAGCTTGCTCTGTCAAATAAAGTTGTATGTTCATGAAGGGGGCGGCGATTGGTGATCTAGACGGCTATTAAGATAAGAGCTGGGAGGAGAGAGTTAGTTGTTGAAGGGAGGATATTATATTGGAGTAGCATTGTTATCTTTTGGAATGAGTTATTGCAGAGGTTGAAGGAGGCGTTTTGAGATTATATGGAGAATTGGTACTATCTGGGAAAAGAGGTGTTGAGGAAGTTAGAATGAGAATGGTTATCTGGCTAGAGAAAGATGCTGTGGAGGTTGCACAGGAAAGTTGTCTGAAGAGAAGTTGAGGAGGTTCCAGAAGGAGAGCACTATTACCATCTGGATAGCAGGACAGAAAGAAGCAGATAGGGGGATACATTTGTGAGACCTGAGACAGTAGGATACATTGGCCCCCTTAGTAACCAGACAGAACAGAGAGGCTCCAGAGGGCCGAGTTGGTCCAACGCAGACTTCATAGGTGGGAGGAGGTACAAATGGTGCAACCCCAGCAGGGGACAGGGAGGTTACGTCAAGAGTAGCAAAGAGAAGGGGCGGCTTCCGTGGTCACCAGGACCCTAGAACATGGATGCTGTCAGGTGACAGCCAACTCCCCATGCCCATTCCTGAAACCCTGGGAGAGCAGTCTTTTGTGGAGGAAGATCCACCTCTGTTTCCCCAAACAGGAAGAGTACTCTGCAAAGCCAGGAATGTGATGTCCTGGGACTGTCCTTGCCATGGAATCTCTGGAAATGGGTCCATGTAGCCTAAACCCCAAAACCTGAAGACAGAAATTAGGGTTTTATATTGCACTTCATGCTGTAGGCCAGCCTATAAGTGCTGGACCGGGTATAAAACCCATGCTGCTCAGCGTTGTCTTCCTTCCAAGACCAGCACATTGCTCCCTGAGCTATCCTTCCAGCACAAAGACAACAGTGCCCAGTTAGATGTTGGGGTGGTGCCTGGATGAGCCCTAGCCAGGAACTTTTCTTTGCTCACAATTCTTTTTTTTGCAATTTTCAAGTTCTGCTTGTTTCGTTGGGAATATGGGGAGCACCCTAGTCTTTGTCACATCTTTTGAGTTTCAGAACCTCCTGATTAGTTTGTCATCCCTGTTTGGGTGTAAGGTCATGAACACCTGAGAGAACATTGACTCAGTGGAACTCAAGCCTACTTTTAGTTAAACCCCCCTCCCCCCAATCAGGTTTAGCCATTTGTCTCCCCCTCACATACTTGAACCATTTTATTATTTGGTTAACTATTAAAACACATGGGTAGATCTTAAGGTAGAACTTTGCTAGCCTTCCCCATCTCACATTTCCTCCCTCCTCCCCCTTGTCCTGTATCCGATTTTCCAAAGGAATGCTCTGCCTCGGGTTCCTCATCCTTTCCCTCAGTACATATACTAATTACCCATTAATACCATGGTGTTTGCTAAATACACCAAGAGCATTCCTTCTCTATGTCCTCTTTGGGTCGATTATGGATTTGCCACTTTGTATGCAGCCAATCTAGGGTTAATTGTCTGGTTTGTTTCTGAATTATTGACTGCCTTCTGTTAAAAATAACACACGTTATTCTGATCCACTTGTCGTTTGTGGTGCCCCTACCTGGCAAACCCTGGTACAGGAAATAAATAACCTGAGTTCTCTTACACCAGAGGAAGGCTGGAAGGTCGGAAGGTGGGCCAAAGATCTGTATAAGGCAGGATATATGTCAGAATGGTCTGGTAGTTAAGAGGAAGAGCTCATTGTCCGACAACTGGAGAATTGAATAGAAGGGGCTGGAGGAGACCCTCTTGAGCTTGGGGAAACCAGATGACTGAAAGTGAGCCTCATAAGGCTGTGGTAAGAAGGAGATACGGGCTGCAGGAGAGACTCAGGTGAGGAAAGAAACTGGGGCTTGGAATAGAAAGGCTGGAAGGAGATGACCTAAATGGCAGGGAGGAGAGTGGCCCAGAGGGCTGAGGAAAGGCGGGTGAGGGGGCTGTTGGGATGAGAGCGACCAGGAGTGCTGTGAAGAGTTATCAGACCACGAGAGGCGGACAAGAAAAGGAGAAAGAGGAAAGAGACAATTATTTGGTGGAAGAGTTAAATTAGTTGAGAAACATCCAAAAGGTTGAGTTGATAGAGAGATGTAGAGTGGAAAACTGGTGGAACATTGAGGAGGAGGTGGTAGAAGGAAGTGAAGAGGTTTTTTGTTGGAACATCAGAGAGGTGATTAAGAAAGTGATCGAGAGATGTGCGGACAAAGAGTGGAATATTGCTGAGGAGGAGGGAGAGTTTGTGCACATTAATGGGGAATGTTGACACCCCTGTAATTAAACAATTCACCAGCAACTAATGGATTCAGTATGTAGACAACAACAAAAATGTGCCCATGTAGCCAAAATAAAGTTGCCACTTCGTAGGCAACTTTAGTTTAGTTCAGAGGATACCTGTTGGTTATTTGTGCCCTAATTTGCTCATGATCCCTAATAAATTGGTAAGCATCTCCTTTTATGTGACATCATCTTTGTTGATCAATGTCAAACACTTGACGGTCCAAAATGTAGTCCTCACTTTAAGCAAAGTATGCTTATTAGGAATGTTTAAAGTTTGCTTCAGGGATGTTCGATATTAGCATACAACCTGAGTAATGTAACAAAACATAAATAGTACAAAAACCTCTATAAGATAGCATTTTAGGTGTCCAAAAAGTACTTCCACTGTCACGAACCAGACAAAGGACTCGGACAAATGACAGTTCAAAGGTCTTTATTCAAAGTACATAAAAACGCTTAACTTGCCCTATCTCTATGAGGGAAGTTCCCTACCTAGGAACTAAAACTAATGGTGCTCGTCAAAAGAAAACAGTTCTTAGTCCAAAATCCTATCCAACTAATCTGGCCCTACCACTTTAAGAAAACTTATATATAAGAGAGGCTGGAGCAATGGGATCTGTTAAGGCTTCTTCCAGGCCCAATCAATTGGATGGCTTGTAGTTAAATTCAAGTTAGTCAATGGGATAAAAACAGTTCACAACTTTCTTGCTGACTTTGTGTTCAAATGAAAATATCCGCTGTATGGTTCCCTCTTCCTCAGGAAAGCAAGAGGGTTTTTCAGAACCTCCCCACGTTTCTCTTTTTAACACAGTTCTCTTAATAACAGTTGCATGGTTTTTTGACTCCCTGAAATACTACATGGCAAACATGTATTTCACTCTGATTTACATTGTCCATTCGTGTTTCCCAGGATCCATAACCTTATTGGCTCTGCCAGCCTGGATACAAAGTATTCAGAACTATTTCATTCTGATTCGCATAGGGTGTTTGCTCATTCAGGTCTCGCAGGTTCCCACAACCTTCTTGGCTTTCCTAGCCTTGATTCAAAATGTTTTTACCTCTCTCTTTCTGATTCACAGGGGCAGCTTGGCCACTTGGGTTTCTCGGGTTCCTATAACCTTGTCGGCTTCCCTAGCCTTGCTTCGAAGTGTTTGTATCTCTCAGTGGTAGTCTCTCTGTGAAAGCGTTTGCTTCCCGGTTGCTCCTTGTCTCTGCAGCTAACATCCCTTTAGCGTAGAACTTGGGATCCAGGCTTTCCTGGTGATCTGGTCTGGCATCCGTTGGGTCCACGGTCCACTGCGACTTCTCTGTGGTCGCGCTACCAGAGAAAACCGGTGCTTCCCCGTCTCTGCCGCTCTCCCTGACTTTAGCATCTCGGTCAGACAGTACGCCAGCCTTTCCGGCATCCGGCAAGCATTAGGTTCGCTGTCCATGGTACCACAAGCTCTGCAGCAGAGTGTGGCTCTGCCCCTCCGGGACGTCGCCTTTCCAGAGGCTTGCCTCTTCGTAGAAATCACTCTCCTCCCTGCATGGGAGTCTCCGCTCCATTCACAGTTCTTCCTGGGGTTATGTGCATCATCACAAACAAAGACGGTGTATCCCTCTGCCTTGACTGTGGCACTCGGGCAAAAACCATCATTGTCAAAAGCCAAAGGGGTGGAAATAATGAGACTGGTTAGTGTAATTAAAACAGGAGAAAAAAACAGCTCTTCCAAATCCCAAGTAGGGAATGTATTCTGAATTGGGAGCTCCTTATCGGACTGGGAATCCTTGTTCCCGAGAGGAGAGTCCCCCCCAGTGAGGCCCCACTTTCCCAGACCCCTAGGGATTGTCTTGCAGAGAGTGGGCCCACATCACTAGCCTCATAGTAGGTGGTGCCTGTGAGGAACCAGGAATGAAACGCAGAGGACTCATGATGATTGGTATAGACTTTTATTAAATAGTAAAGGGGGTTGGAAAATACCTCACTGACCCTAATCTAGGAGGTATTTCCCTACCTGAACCAAAAACTAAGGGTCTGTCCTGTGTCAAGATGTCCGAAACAAAAATGTTGTGTGCCCGAAATCCTATCCTAACCCTCTCATTCTAAAAGTAATCTAAGGTGTTAAGGGTATTGTCTCTGGCTTGGAAAGTACACAAATTTTCAAGTTCAACTAAAAGATATAAATCAACAAAAGTTCCAAAAGGTTTCTCTCCACCAAAACAAAAGTTCCAAAAGAATAACCAAGTTCTTTGTAACCCAAGAGGCTAAGCCCCTCCTTTTGGTCTTGCAATTCCCCCCAGGGAAAATGACTCCCTTCCCCAGGTCTTTTCCACATTCAATGTAATTCAAAATCCTAAGGTCATGAATCTTCCTTGGGATTCTCTATTCAAAATATCACTACTTGGGTGTGGTCCAGACTCGCAAAACACCTGGTATATTCCTCTGCCAGGTTCTCTCATATAGTTCCTTTACACAATTTGGCTGCAGGTCCCAGACTCGCAAAACACCTGGTATACTCTCCTGATAGGTTTTCTCACAGTGTTCATCCACTTTCAAGATCTGAGGGCAAATGCTTTTCCCCCCAAGTTCCTCTTATCACTGGTGTATTTGTATCTCCTCAAATACTGGGTCTATGAAAATCAGTTTGTGATGTAAGCCATAGTGAATTTCCCTCTTGTTCCAGTTAGGGACCAGAATTGCCTTGTCCAGCTCCCTCCTGGGTCCCCGACTTTCCACTCTGGGCTCACCGGCTTTAGGACGGCTACCTTGGCTTCTCCTACCCCGCTCCGGTTCTTCTCAGCTTCCGCTCGCTCTCTGCTTTGGGGGGTGCACCTTTGCAGCTGGTGACGGTCTGCACATTGCTCCGGCTTCTCTTGCCGTCGTGAAGCTCCTCCTTTGTTCTGCTTCTGCATTTCCCCTGCCTGCAAGAATGCATTTCCAGTCCAGACACCACCTCCCTCTTTCTTCGTGCTGCCTCGCTCGCAGCTTCCTGGATTCCCAGCCCGAGCTGGGAAGTCTTCTCCACAGTTCCCCCTCGTCTCTTGCTCGCATGTCCACCTAACAACTTGGCTTACCCAGCAGTGCCTAGCTGGTCAGCTTTCCCCGTTACTCTCAGCTGTTCCACCTTTGGCTCTGAGCAAGTCCCTTCCTTGAAGCAGGAATTCAATCAGCTTCCTCCAACACTAGACTGCTCCTTCCGGTTCAGCCTACTAATCTTCATTTGGCCAGTCCTGTTTCTCATCTCAGTCTTTGTCATTCTGTTTGCTACAGAGTATTGAAGGTTACTGTCAGCAAGCTTTGCGGGTTGTTGAAGGGGGTTATCACAGTATGCCATCAAGGCTGAGGAATGGAGGGGGATATCCCTAAAAGGGAAAGCGGGAAACCATGCCTCATCTGATGAGGCCTGTCCCTCCCTTCATGTGATTCTCCCTCAAATAGCCATCTGAGGGTCAGGATTCGGTAGCGGCTGCAATGAGGAGAGGCTACCTCTGGGAAAGGAGTAATGACATCATCAGATTCATCACACTCTCCTCTGGGGAGAAGGAACAAATTGACCAGATTCGTCACACCACACTGTAAGCGAATTATACTGATGTGGAATGACACTTTAAAAATATGGTTTAGTGAAGCTTGAAATTTGCATGTAAGCTGAGCACCTAAAACAAATAGCTCTTAAGACTCTATAAGATTACACTTAAAAGTCCAATAATTTGTTTCTTACTATTCAGCAAAATATACTGATGAGAAATGAAAAATGTAAAGTGTGAATTGAAGAACGTTTTTCCAACTTCCTCTAAATGGCTCAGACAAACTACATACATATAGGAAATGTGATGCTGAATCCAAAAATGTAAGTCATAATCACCTCACATGTGAGTGGCAGAGGTATGTTAAGGATTCCAATCGGGCGTCACACTCCAGACCAGGACCCTTGGTCTTATCCTGTGATGTGGCGCTCAATAGGAATGCTTTTTCTTTAATTTCAATCAATTCAAATTCAGCCGATACCCAACCCGTCTCACACCCCCTTTTTACAAATATCCCGTGTCACAATGGACCATGAACCAGGCCGGTTGGTGGAATACAATATTTATTTATTTTTAGAATTCACAAAAATCACACACATTTTAATATTGGGCAGCAGTCACCATTGGGGTCATAATTACAATGGAAATGGAAGCAATGCACTTGGTTAACCTTCTAGTAGAACATATACAAAGCACAATTTAATAGGAGCACCTTTTGAATTCGGATAGATAGCACCCAAGTTAAGGTTTCCCCCTGCACCCACAAATATTCTGAGTGGATAGAAAGCAGCAGCAGGTAGTCCGGGATAAGAGACAGCAAACAGAATCAACCCAGTTTCCCCCTGCAACCTTTCCCCACAAAATAAGAGGGAAAAACCCTTTGTAATAGCATGAAATGACACTTGGAAATTGACAAATAAATAGTTAATGTGCGTTGTAGTTGTAGCCCTTCACGCAGTGTGCCACTTTTCTTTAGGGAAAATTAATTAATTTTATCTAAATAATGCTAATGACTTATGATCTATGCGGAACAAAAGGAAAATAGGAAAGTGGCGCTAACGCTGGGAAATTCAATGACAAGCATACAATTTGAAAACAAGTGGAAAATTAGAACATGCTGCAGCCGAATGACACATTGGAAAGTTGTAATTTTCTCAATTCCCGTTTAAAATGACACAAACGAATTTGAGAAAGATACGGGTGAAATACTTGAAGTCTCAATACGGTTTTTGCGCTGGAGGATAGATATATATCACGGGGTCAATATAGAGGTGAAAATAGGTCTCGAGCTGGTGAATTGAGAGAGATTTGGAAGATGGAGTGAGGTTCGTTGTTAGGAAAATATAGCAGTGAAAAAGGGGAAATCGGTTTTAAAAGTGAAAGGCACATTTTACTTAAACTAGATGTAATGGCTAAGAAAAGAGGAAAGCCAACCGTGAATATCAAAGTTATGCTTTAGTTGTAACCCTTCACGCAGTGTACCCCTTTTCTTTAGGGAAAATTAATTAATTTTATCTAAATAACGCTAATGACTTATGATCTATGCGGAACAAAAGGAAAATAGGAAAGTGGCGCTAACGCTGGGAAATTCAATGACAGGGTGCACTGAAAATTCGAACTATTTTAATAAATTACCAGGGTAGGGATAGGATTGCTTAGAGAGTGGAACAAAGACAAGCGGGTCAAGATGGGGTAGACTATGTGTTATGGGATGTTGGCTACTCACAGTCCATGCTTGGGTTTGGGAATTTTGAAACAGTCAGCAGGGTTCTGGTCACTGCACCGCTCAGGTCACCAGGTAGCGGACTCTCCTGGCAAAAGACAGCTGGGCAAAGGTCTGGTCACTAGACGGCAAGTACAGCTGGGCAATTCAGGTCACTGGATGGCACAGGTAGTGGACAAGCTGGTCTGGTCTCAGGATGCTAAGGTACCATAGCCTTTCCCCTTTTAAATGGGATTTAGTGGGATTTTCTTAAATTAGGCCTTTGCTGGAATAGAGGCAGCTATGCTTTGGCCTGGCAGTGAAATCTGATCAGCTTTCCTTGGGCCTTGTAGTGGAATCTGGAGTCTGGCAGGATGAACGTGGAAGATCAGGAACACAGGTGCTGGAACTTCAGGAGAGAGTCTGTCTGGAGCTCTGACAAGCAATCTTATTTATAGAGCATGGTGACATCACAGAATTATTGGTGGGAAGAACTGAGCTAGGCCTACCTCCAAGAAGCGGATAGGACCATCAATGTTGGTTCCCTCCTCGAGGAGGAGTCCAAGTTTATGAGGTTGCATTTTATGAGGTAAAAAGACATCCTGCAGTCCTTTTTGCCAAAAATCTGTCATAACCTAATTTACACATTTATACATTTGTGGCACTTTAACCAATCACATGGGCTGATTACATATTGTAGGTAGAGCATAGCAGTCCAATCCTCACAGTTGTGGGACCTTGTTTTGGCCTTCTACCAATTTTTTGCGCTTTTCATTGAGAATTATATTACTTAAAATTCTATAACTTTATACATGGGTGTGGATCGGCATTAGGCATGTAAATATTAAAATTTGCAATGGCATCATGGATACTTTCCTTATAATACCCAATTCTCTGCCATTTCTATTCCCCGTGTGTCAGTGAAATCTATGATGTCTTAAATGAAAGCTCATAAAATCATATATAAACTGTTCACTTTTCACATATTTGCTCATTCCTGTGGCAAAAATAAATGTCTTACAAGTTTTATTTATAAAATGGTCTTTGGAAACAAATGTTCAGTATTGTTTCCCATATACAGGCATAGCTTCCAAGCTACCCCCTCAATCCAGGGTTGTCACAGAGATTTCCTTTGAAGCTTCCTGTAGAAGTCATGAATAGGTGTGATTTTTCACTTTGCACATCCGTGTCTTGGAAGTTCCATTGTAAAATGGCTCAGCCCAGACCCAAGTCTGATTAGTATGTGAAGTTTCTTTGTCTTGGTCAGTCAAAGTTTCCCAACATAGCAATTATCACTTTCGTGTCCTGGAAGTTTATGGTGGCTCCATTTAGGGGAAGCCTTAGCTCTGACCAACTGGAATAACCTGTTTTGGGAGCTTGCAAACTCCAGCCCATGCAGTTTAACAGTTTTATATTAATTTTATTTTGTCCTGAATCAAAACAAACCTGTTGGATAAAACATCCCCTGTATATTCCACAGCAACAAACCCCTTTACGTTGCTAGGCACAGACACGTTTGTGTTCAACATGGTACTTTTTCTTTTTTTTTATTTAAAAAAGCATTTTATTTCTCTGGTTTGTAAAAGCCCATTTGAACACGTGGTTAATGCTGCTGGGATTTATCATCCATCTACTTCCCAATATTACTTATTTATTTATTTGCATTTGTATAGCGCACTTACAGCCATGGGACATCGAGGTGCTGTTACATGAAATTTCTAAGAAATTTTGATTAAGTGGATACAGGTGACCAACGCAGTCTCTTGGGTACAGGTTCACTAACGATAGGTGACTTCATACATGACAGGTAGGTGACTTAATACATGAACAGGTGAACCAACAATCAGTATTACAGCAGAAGTAACAGAGCATATAAGTGTTAGATAGGCAGTTAGACAAAGAGCTTTGTTTTGATGGCTTTGCAGAAAGCTTTGTGGGACTCGATCTTTCTTAGGTGAGAGGGAAGAGCGTTCCAGTGTTAGGCGGCCAACGTGGGGAAGCCAGAGCTCCCAGCGCAGACTTTCAGCATCTTGGGAGTGATGATCGTGTTGGCATAACCCTTTCTGAGAGATCTTGTGGATATGTGCTTAATGATTCTTTGGGCAAGGTAGGGTGGTGCCATATCATGACGGCATTTGTGGGTAAGCGAGAGTGTCTTAAAGATGATTCGCTCATTGACTGGGAGCCAGTGAGCCTGCCTCCTCACCTCAGAGATGTGGTCTTTCCTCGATGAGCCCGGGGCAGCCCTAAGGGCGTTGTTTTGCACCAGTTAGAGTTTAGCCAGGTTTTTGCAGGAGGTCCCTACGAGGAGGTCATTGCAGTAATCAAGCCTTGATCCAATTATTGCCCTAGCGATGGTAAGGCAATTCTGGCGGGATATGAAGGGTCTGGCTGCGTTAAGAACTTTGGAGTAAAAGGCCAAGGAGGAGGCCACAGCGTTAACCTGTCTGTCCATGGTCAGATCCGAGTCTAGGTAGACTCCAAGTGTCTTTACATTATTAGATACCTTGATGGGAATGTTGTCAATAGTGATGGACAAGTACTGCTGATCCAGGTTGCCCAGGGTATTGGGGGAGCCAATTACGAGGATTTCTGTTTTCTCACTATTAAGGCACAGCCAGTTATCAGCCATCCAGGACTGGATCGTGGAGTATATGGTGGTGAGGGTGATCATGTTCTCTTTGTAATTGCCAGTGAGTGGAATAAGCACCTGTTTGTCATCCGCATAGTTAGTATACGAGATGCATAGGGAGTCAAGGATGCTGAACAGAGGCCTTGTGAAGAGGTTGTAGAGGGTAGGCGCAATGCAAGAGCCTTGAGGGACTCCACATTTGATGTGGCTGGGGGTGGCACAGGCTGAGTCGGAGAAGACTTTCATAGCCCTCTCTTGGAGAAAGGAAGTGATCCAGGCACAAGCTTTGGGGGAGAAGTTGGCTGCAGTGGCGAGGTGGCGGTATAGGGTGTTGTGCTCTACCAGGCCAAAGGCCGCCGATAAATCAAGAAGCAATAGGAGCGCAGGTTTGCCTGAGTCTCTAAGATCGTCCATTTGATTCTTTAGGTCCAGAAGGGCCGTTTCTGTGCCATGTTGTGGGCGGAAGCCAGACTGCCGCAGGCCGAGAAGACGGTTATCTTCGAGAAATTTCTGGACTTGCAGGTAGGCTGCTTTGTCCAAGATTTGTAGGAGGAAAGAGACGGTGGTGATGGGCCTATAGTTCCCTGGAACCGTTGGGTCAAGGGAAGGTTTTTTAAGGAGCGGCCGAACCCAAGCTTCCTTGAGATCCTTAGGGACATGGCCAGACTTGAAGGAAGTGTTAATAAAGGCAGTTAGGAAATGGGCGAGGAGGTGTGCTGAGTCTTTAATCAATTGTGCCAGGCAGGCATCGCCCTTACAATAAGAGGGATTGATGGTTTTAAGCAATGTGATGACTTTGGGTTCTGTCATTTTTTTAAAGTGAAAAGGGGTGGAAGAGTTAGATGTAATGACTGCGGGTGAGTTGTCATGCATGTTGGCTATGAGAAGGCTAAGGGCTTTTTGATGGCCCCGGATTTTGGTTTGGACAGTATTCAGTTTGTCCAACATTGCCGACTGGATGCTATTACACCAACTTTCGTCCTTGAGGAGAGCGGGAGGGGGGTTGGACGGCTTTTCAAGCTCAGGGAAGATGGTGAAGATTTCTTTGGACCCTGATTTAGCATAATTGATCCTAGAGTTAAACGATGCTGCTTTGGCTTGCATAATGTTAGTTTTGTAAGTTTTAGAGATGGCTTTGAAGGCACTCCTGGTAGCATCTGAGGGGTTTGCTTTCCAGGCAAAGAGTTCCAGCTTTTCTTTGGCACGTTCGTCAAGCAATTACTTTGAAACCAGACATTGGAGTGCTTGACTTTTTTTGCTTTTTTAAGGGAGAGCAGGGCTATAGCATCAACAGCTTGAGTGATGATTTCTTTGAAGGTGCTAGCTAGAATTTCAGGGTTTTTGGAAAAAGGGGCCTGCAGTGCGGGCACCGTTAGAAAAGGTGCAATGTTTTCTGCAGTGAGCTGCGTGAGCTTCTTGCGAAGGCCACTGGGCAGGGGGTAATTGGCTTAGAGGAACCTCTTTTGGATAGGAGGTTGAATTGGATATAGTGGTGGTCAGACAAAGGGATAGGCGTGTTGGCAGTTACTTGGATGGTGCAGTTATGCTGAGTAATCCAATCTAAAGTGCATGCTTTAATATGTGTTGGTCCACGAATTATCTGGGAGAAACCGAAGGTGGTCAGGGCTTTGGTCAAGGAATTGGCATGGGAGTCCTTAGGGTCGTTAAGCCCTAAATTCAGATCGCCCAAGAGTAGAACTTGGGAGGTCTTTTTGATGTTGTCAGAGAGGGAGGGGATGAGGTTTTCCTGGAAGTCGGCGATGGGCCCTGGGGGACCATCTACAATGTGCATGGTGAAAGTACAGTTGTGGGAAATGTTGATTTTGAGTAGAAGGTAGTCACAGCTGTGACTGAGTTGACCTTCAACCTCCCTGACAGCAAGGGCTTCCCTGGCGATTAGGGCAAAACCCCCACCTCTCTGATGAGTTTGGTCTTTTCTAAATATTGTGTACCCTGTAGGGATGGCAAGTGAAAGAGCAGGACCAGAGCTTTCATTGAGCCAGGTCTCTGTGATTATTAAAAGGTTGAGGTTATCTTTGATGATGAGGTCATTAATGTCCAAGTGCATGAGCCAGTAATGAACGTGCATTGATGAGTGCACACTTGAGGGTGTTGGTGGGAAGAGGAGTGGAGGTGGGCAGTTCATGAGGTGCAGGCATGGCTGGGCTGGAGTTAGTAGCACATGCGGGTAATTGCAGGGGCACAGGCATAGGTACTTCATAGTGCACAAGCATGGTGGGGCTAGTAACATCTAGAACAACAGGCAGTGGTGTAGGCATGGGCACAACATCAAAAAGTAGTGGTGTAGGCATGGGCACAACATCAACATTAGCAGGTAGTGGTGTAGGCTTGGGCACAACGTCAACATTAGTAGGTAGTGGTGTAGGCATGGGCACAACATCAACATTAGCAAGTAGTGGTGTAGTCATGTGCACAACATCAACATTAGCAGGTAGTGGTGTAGGCATGGGCACAACATTAACATTAGCAGGTAGTGGTGTAGGCAAGGGCACAACATCCACATCAACAAATAGTGGTGTAGACCTGGGCACAGCATTAACATTAGCAGGTACCGGTGTAGGCAAGGGCACATCATCCACATCAATAGGTAGTGGTGTAGTAGTGGCAATGGTGGGTAGCTGTCGGGGCACAATCATAGCGTGATGTGTGGGCATACCGGTGGAAACCTGACCCGAAGGCGGGATTATGTGCACAGAGCAGCCTTCAACTGTATAGGCATGCATGTGAGTGGCAGACAGGGCGGGCCGTGACTGAGCGCAAATAGATGATACAGGGCCACAGCTGAGCATCAAGGGTGATCCGGCACCTTCGGTGAGGTTAGTGTTAGTGGAGCAGCTGGGGCGAAGATCCTGCAGCTGCAGAGGGGTCTTTGATGTAGTCTTTGAGGTAGTCATGTGTGTTAGATGGACCGCGTGACCGGACACGTGGGAGTGGGTGGCGTGCACTGTGCCGGAAGCACCTGGTGTCGAAGGGCGCGTGGGGTGTGCAGCGACTCTCGTTAGGCGCTGGTGTCTCGGATGGACAGGCGCGCATAGGGGGATCCTGACTCCCACCCTGAGGTTGCGAACTAGCGTGCAGGGTGAGTAGGTGAGGGGTAGGGCAGGGCAGGTGCATGAACGGAGTCGTGAATTTCTGGTATGATATTGGAGGCCTAGAGGCAGGTGAGTGGCCGGCCTTCCCCCTCTAGGAACATAGACGCAGGCGATGACCCCTTTGGCCTTACCTTTCGTTTGGCAGCAGGCCCCCTCGCACATCGTCGAGCAGCAGAGAGGGAGAAAGGCATTTTCCCCGGCCTTCTCCCTGCGGCTTCGCCCTCCGGTCTCCTCCTCCTCCTCCATTTAAGGCAGGAGAGGAGGAGCTGGCAGGCTGTTTCACTCAATGGGATCCTCCTGCTGCAACGGAGGATTTCGCGGGCAACTTCCCGCTCTGGTGGATGTTGTGTTGGGTTGTCTGGGCAACTAGCACGGCCTCCTCACGGCGGTGAGCAGAATTGTGGGAGGCAGGCAGCAATGTGGATTGGGCGAGCAGTGGGCGTCTGGAGCAGGCTTCTTGTGTCCAGGCGGCGCAATCTTCAACACGTGGCATGTTCCCTCACAGCGGAGCTGCAGAGAGGGAGAAATGCCTTTTCACCCAGCTTTCTCCCTGCGGCTTCGCCTGCCGGTCTCCTCCTGCTCCATTTAAGGCATATTTTTCTGTAGCTGTAGTCAGCTTGGTTTACACAACAGTCTGTACCAGGCAAAAGTCTTCATGAAATTGACATGTGCACAGAAAGCTATGATTTTCTTTTCAAGCAGTGATCTTTGACTTTTTGTAGCACATTTTAAGCGTTTCCTCTGTAGCTGAAGGAAAGCTTTTGTTAATTTACTCAGGTTTGGCTGGCACAGCCTGTCTTTCAGGAATAAGGCTCTTTTCTGATAGAGCACAATGTAAATACGGCTGGGCATGACGGGGGGGGGTCATTACAAGGTTGGCGGTAGGGGTTTAATGGGGCCGGTAGAGCTGCCGGCCCCGTTAAACCCCTACCGCTGCATTGCGAGTTTTGCTTGCGGGACCCGGTAAGGACGCCTGGTTTACCAGGCGGCCTTAGCGGGTCCTGCGAGCAGACCAGCATGCTAACAACGGGCCCGTTATTAACGCGCCTGTTGTTAGCATGCTCCCCATTCCCATTGAGCCCTATGGAGGCTCAAATGGGAATGGGGATGTACCGGGTCTGGGTTCCCTCAATGGGGAAATACCGGGCCCTCCAACGTTGGAATGGCCCAGTACTTCCCCATTCAGGGAACCCGGACCCGGTAAGGGGGTAGCCATGCTGCTAATAGTGGCATGGCTACCTCCAAACTTATAATGACCCCCAGGGTCTTTTTGATAAAGGTAGTGTGATGAAGAACAGGGACAAATAGCATCAGAGCAGCATCATTTTAAAGGTAAAATATTCCCGTTTTCAATGGGAATTTTGGGCTTGCACTAAAACAGCGCTGCTTTTTCACTCCATTTCTTTAAGACAAACTAGAACACACCCTAGTATCCTTTCTCGGGGTGCTCCCTGTTCCATCTTGCCCAATGGCGTTTGGCAAAACAGTGCAGCCATCCTTTTGTCGCTGCAAAACGCAGTTTGGGTGCAATGGTGCTCACAGGATCCAGAGCAGCCATTTTGCTGTTTCTGCTAAAGTGCAGGTTGGTGATGTGGGGAAGTACTGCTGAGTGGGTAAATATATCCCACAGGTAGATTATATAAATGGTGTTTGTTTTATGTGGTAGGTAGGACATGTGGAGGAGTCTAAAATGACAATCCCATATGTTTCCATCTGCGGTGTAACCGGTTATGATAACATCGAATAGAAAACAAGCCTCTATACATCAAGGGTGTGCTGCTGCACAAATCAAGTCCATCATGCACCACTGACTGACACATTTCAGTACTCCTTAAAGTACTAGAAGGTGCCGTTACAGGCTATATGCTCATTCTTAGGATCATTATGTGTAAGCCCTTTTGCAGATCACTGGTATCCTTTGATCGCTCTTCACTGATGCTACAGGCAGGACATCTATTGCAATCTCCATAACTATCTTCTATCCCATATCTTAGATGGAAACATTTTGTCAGTTTAACGTTGCTCCCCTTTATTCTTCCTATCTTCTAATGCTCTTTTCCATTCCTCCATAGACTAAGGTCTTGAAACCCCTGGCAGGCGGCCGAATGGCTCTTCCCAGCAAGCCTTTGTGCTGTTAGGGCACTATGGTGATGAATGGTGAAAATGTACTAACTGTGGTCAGTTAGAGGAACTTTTCCTCCCCTGGTGTGAGGGGGCCACACCACATGGGACTGGAATGGTTTGGCTTCTACCTGGTGAACCTCCTAGAGGGTGGATGGAGTGAAATTCCCTGGGAAGATGCACAGACCAAGATCATGGAAAAGAAATCTCAATCACCGCAGCTCTGAGCATTGAAGGGAACAGACTAAAAGTATATACTAAATAGTGAACATTGGTGGAGCAAGCATATTTCTCAAGCAGTGAATGTTCTATGGGAGAAACGGGGAATATTGTGTGGAGGAAGCATAATTCTCAAACAGTAACTGTTTGGTGGAAGAAAATAATTTCCCCAACAGTGAACTTTTGTTAGAGCAAACATATTTTAAAAACACTTTGCATTTGGTGGAACAAACCTGACCAAAGGGCCACCCCAGCAGTCTCTGCATACACTAAACACAGTGGACCCCCAAACAATCATACCAAAGATTCCAAGATGGGGCTGAGTTCCCTGTACCCCTTTAAAGCCTCTGAGCATGTAATTGGGAATGATAGAGGCCAATTAACATTTACTCAATACTAAGGTGTTAACAATCAGGTAATGTCAAGCTTGTTAAAAATCCATTACAGAAAGGACCAATAAAGAAACCAGAAACGGCTCAACCACAGGAAAACCCAATCCTGGACTGGCTTAGACGGAGAGCCCTCAGCCCAAGCATATGAAAAGGCTTTGTAGAACCTTTAATGGGGAAAAGGTGGAAAGGAGCAGATGTGCTGGTCACCAGCACAAAGCGAAAAATTGAGAATTCTCTTTTGTCTGGGGTAGCCCCTCTGCTGGCAGCAGTAGAACAAAAGCTTTACCAGATACAAGGAAGAATCCATACCACGAGGTCTTATGTTGGACATGGCACAGTGCATACTGCTGGGTATTGCCTCCCACACCAGATGGGTGACGGTAGGCCAGAGAATAGAACTTTCCCAAAGGAAGCATAAACCAGGGGAAACTGGAGGAACAAACCCCTACCTAGCAGGAGGGTGAAAATATATGCTGTTTGACAAGTACCGAGCTTGAGGGGAGAGAAAATATTATTTCTATCATATAGATGCAAGAGGCCGTGGAAAGGCCTGAATTAACTGTCAAGGGGAACTGAACTGAAAATAGTGTTGATGGAAAGACCGAAGAGAACTTTCTGCTACTACTCAAACCATGAAGAGGTCTAGTGAAAAGACGAGAAGCGGTGTACGGGAGTGGGGGAAGTGTTCTGGAAAAGCCAGTATGCAGTGATCACCTTTGGTGTTTAAGAAGGAACAAGATGGCACTACAGGCATGTGAAGGGAAACTGGAGGCTTGAGGACTGAATATTCCCTCTAACAGAAGGAAACCAAAGAAGGAGGGTGTCTAGCAGAAGCGTGAGAATATCGGCTGCAGGACAAACACCCAGATTGTGGGGGAGGGTACTGGTTCTATCACATATATGCAAGAGGCTTGTGAGAATTATTGATGGTGAACCGTAGGCCGCAGGGAAGCATAAGACACTTGAAAACTGTGAACAAGTGAACTGTGAAAGAAAGAACCAAACTAAGAGCCAGAGTCTATGGAAAGGCCCGAACAAAGAGGCTGTTGAGAAGAAGAAGAAACTGTGTGGAAGATGAGAATTGTGAGTACCCCTAGAAGGGATGCATCTTATGTTTTTGTTGAAGCTGAGGCTGGAAATGTTTAGAGGAAGTTTATTAACGTTTCTGTTGGCCATAATTGTTACATTGCTTTCAAAGTATCGGGTGAGCCAGGAGGCTGTAGGACTTGCTTAAAATAGGTCTGGACTTTATTGTTGGCAATCACTTTTTAGACTTTGCATTTAAGAGTAGGGCATCCGTGGAGGCATATGGACACGTAAGATTAGGGTTGAGGCGTTTTTATTGTCCAGGGTGTGGGTTGGAGTTGGCTACCCAGTCTAAGCATTCTAGAAGGATCACAAGTCTATAGTATTTCTTTCAATGGATTTATTAAATGTGTGTACATAGGAACCAAAGTAATAAGTAACTTGGAACCTCCCACGCAAATGAAACATAAGGAGTACAACACAAATTTCAGAATGGTCTCTGAGTGACTTTTTTAGTGCCGGGGTAGGTGCCAGGCCCAACAGCTCTGGTGTTGCAGGTTTACAAAGTTCTGAACATTTGTCTAACAAAGTACCCAAGAAGGCTGAGCCACCTACCTCTTCTTTAGCTTGACTGTTTGGCAGGGAGAACCAGGAAGGGTTTCCTAGGAGGGGATGCCTGAAGCCTACCCTTTTTTCTCCTCCTCTGTAAGCCCCCCTGGCACAGTCACTATTCTCACTGGCTCTGTCTTATTCCTCTTCCTGCCTCCGGAGCCTGCCAAGGTCCAACCTGGCCCACTGGACACTCCTCTCCTGGCTAACTAAGTTCTGGTCGTCTTGGCCCTTCTTCCTATAACTTCCTGGTTTCCTTCTGGCCACCCCAGTACTATTCTTTTCTGAGCTGACCACTGCCTTGGTGTCAATCTCCCAAATATAACTTGCTACTCCCGATAACACTTCTGCCTCCTGACTTTCTTTGCCTGCTACTCTAGCTACTTCTTCCAGTTCCCTCTCTTCCTCCTCTTGACTCCAGCAGCCTCCACTCATACACAGGGCTTGGGTCACATTCCAACCTCCTTTAGTGATGACCCACAACTCGCTCAAGTACTTTTCTATCTCTGTTGTCTTGATAGTCAGTCCCTTCACCTCCTCTTACCCTCTTGATATTTCCACAGGAAAGACCAATCCTGGACTGGTTTGCACAGAGAGCCCTCCAGGTGAGTTGCAGAAGACTTGCATTTGGTGAAGGCTGCAGACTGCAAGGAGGAACCACCACCTCCTTCAGTCTATTCTCAGCTTCGGCCTTTCTCCCACTATGTCTCACTACCTCCTTCCTCTCATCTGACAGAACATCTTTCTTCCCTTCTGGTGTTATCCTCTCCTTCCAGTACTGGTCTTACCACCTGGTCTGGATCTGATGCTGGTCTTACTGCTTAAATTCACCTTTCAGCCTTACCATCTCCTACCAATTTACTCCTGTTTTCCGTACCTCCTCACAATGCACATCTGGTTTTCCTGCCTCCTCACAATGAACTTCTGGCTAACCATCTCACAATCTAGCCGTTCATTTCACACCACCTCCTCTTGCTCTCCTCTACTACAACCTCACCAGTTCTCTTTCTCTCCTGGTCTTCTTCCTCCTTCCAGTCTGCAGCCTTCACCAAATGCAAGTCTCCTGCAACTCATCCGGTCAGACTGGGCTGCCAGGTCTATATAGGGCAGTAACCTCTTCCCTGGAAAAGGCCCACCCTTTAGTGTGGGGACCTATGTAGTGCGGGCTGATCTGACTTTGGGCCTCATTACGACCCCAGCGCTAAACCATGGTGGTATTAGCACCATGGTCCATGCCGGGGTCCGCCATGGTGAATGGCGGAATTACCGCCCCATTCCAAGGTTGGCGGGCGGTAATTCCCCATTCACCATGGGCCATTCCCATTTTTACCCCATAGGGCTCAATGGGAATGGGGAAGGCGCTAAGTACGGTGCCGCAAATTGCGGCACCGTACTTAGCACCAAGGTCCCTTTGCGGCACCCTACTTTAACGGCTGGTAAAATCAGCCGTTAAGGTCGGGTCCCGCAAAGGGACCTCGTAATCAGGCGTTAAGGGTTTAACGGCGCCGACACCTTTTACGGCGCCGTTAAACCCTTAACGCCAGGGTCGTAATGAGGCCCTACGAATTGGACCATATGCCCTTGGACATGTAAGTTAGGAGGGGGCTGGCCTAAATCTAAATTAACCCTGGTTATGATTTTGGATTTCAGGTCTGTGCCTGGTGAACTATTGAGAGCTGCACGTATACTGCGTGGAGGCGGACTATCTGCTGTTATCATATGAAAACTTACAATTTGGTAGGATGGGACAGTATTATCATAATTCCCTTGTTCTCCATGGTGCTTCATTTGATTCTGTGTAATTTAAGTTTGTGGACTTTTTTCACAGGTCCACGGACATAGGCAGATCCATGAATCCGACAAACAGAAGCATGAATCCTGCTGTAATCCCATTGGTGTGCTCCCATTGATATGGGAAGGCCTTCCTGGGATCCCTCCAGGTGCTTTAGGGTTAGGGAATATGGGTCAAGTCGAGATTGGCCAGTACTGGTGGACGGATCTTCATTCGACTGACCCCTGGCAAGTGCACAGGGGATCCTGCCACTTCCACTCCAAGGCCAATCATCCATAAGCTGGTGAAGGTACCCGGGCCCAGGGTAACTTTGTCGGCCGTCCACAGAGCCAGGCAGTTGACCTTGTCACAATGTGTGAGTGACAAGGGGGATTCCTGTCAGCTGAAGAGTGGAGTTTCTGTGAGAGGATCTTAAGGATGTTGCTGAATAGCATCCCCTGTCAGCCCAAAAGCAGGGTCCCACACAGTCTGTGGTAGCGCTGCCTCTCACTAGCTGTAATGCAGACACCAGGAAGAATGCATGGTATGAGAGTGGACAGTGAGGTTTCTGCCAGATAATGGAGAATTACAGTCCGTAGAGCTCCTACGTACTGGTTTTATAAGCATTCCCAGAGAAAGCGGGACACAGGCTGAGTCCACCAGAATTGAGATAGGCAGAAGTGTGCCTGGGAAAGTCCATGTTAGGATGGAAATCTTATTCTTTGATCCTAACATTTGTGCTTTCCCTCACAGTTCACCACCCTCGTTTTGCCCTAATCGGTCCCCATCCAGGTCCCCTATGGTGATACATCTTGAATAATATGTTCATGGGAAAACCTAGGACCCGAAGGAAAGGGTGACTTAAAGGGACAATGTTTACCTGTCTGGTGGCCCTATTCGAATTATTGGCTGCTTTGTGTGTTTTTAGACGGTTTCTGCAAAATGATGACCTGGTTTTAGAAGTCCAGTGAGACACAAAACAAGGCAGTGCTTATCCTCCATATATGGAACGACTGCATTGCCATATAAGGCCATGGCCTTCCTTCGACAACCGGTTTAGAGCTATCTGAAAGCCATGTGTGATACAAATATGTATGCACTGGAACTTTAGTGAAGCTTATTTTCTCCAAGCCAAGTAAACATTTCCTTTAAAATGAAGTTGAGGATTACCAGCACAAAGTCTCAATCCTTTCTTCTTTTCATAGGGTTGTGAACCACCTATTTATGGGATTGCCATGGTCCCATTACCAATGATTACCTACAAACAAAGATGTGCTGGTTGGGCTTCCTGTCCGAGGTTGCACCTGTCAGTCTCTAGGCCTACTGTAGCAGCGCACAGAAGAGTTTCAGCTTCTTACTTGTCTACCACACTCTCCACCAGTCGTTGGGTTCTTCTCTGAGGTTCTGGATCTGATTGTTTCCCTCTTCTAGGATGCTTATCTCTGAGTCCTCGCCACTGTTCTATCTTGTCCTAGGTGTGACCACCCCTATTCATACCTCGCCCACCTCAGTATCCAACCTAGGATCAAGCGGTTCCAACGTTACATTTCAAGGCTGACTAGCTGGTCTCACTCTTTTATCTTTTTATGAACCTTGTTCTACCTTCTGCTCCCCCTGTTGTTGCTTCCTCTCCTAATATCCACCCTCCAACCTCCATTCCCCCTTTACCACTTTCTTCCTCTCCTGATGTTCACACTCCAACTTTCCCTGTCTCCTTCTCTCCCTCTTCTTTCCAAACTCCTTCAGAGTCTCCTCTCCAAGTTCGCTCCACTCACCAGCTGCTGACAAACTCCGCCCTCCAGCTTGTTCTCCAACAACCTACACCGCTAGACTGACCTGCTCAGTGTGTATGTAGTCTGATCTCCCCTGCTCCTGGGAAGGACTCTGTGTGAGGGTTTGCACCTCTTGACCAAAGCCCAATTGGTTAATGTGGCCTGGGACAGGTGGGCTTGAAGGGACCTGTGCCTTCTATATATTGGGCCAGCCGCCCTCTTGGATTGCCTTTCTCCTCTGTGACCTTCCCTGATGCTCTCTGCACTGAGCTTGTGAGTCCCTGTAACTCCAGCATATGATTTCGAAGTCAAGGAAACCTTTGGTAAGTACATAAGGCTCTCCTTTCCTTTGTAAAAGCCTCTCTGCACAGAGACACTCCACAGCATATACATCTTGTTCCCCGGAACAATGGCACAGTAACTTTACTCCCCACTGCTTTATCTCTAATCTCTCCAGCAGATCTATAGTCGATAGAAAGGGGTTTCATTGCATGGCGTACCCTTTGCCTTCTTGCAAGAACTCAGGGGAGGGTGGTCTTGTGATTCTCCTTATACCCTCTGTGTGCCCAGAGTCCTTTTCGACTAGACTCATGGGGCCTCATTATGACCCATGCGCTAATGGGTTAACGGCGCCGTAAAAGGCTGCAGCGCCGTTAACCTATTAGCGCCTAATTACGAGGTCCCTTTGCGGGACCCGACCTTAACGGCTGGTGTAGACCAGCCGTTAAAGTAGGGACCCGCAAAGGGACCTTGGTGCTAATTACGGTGCCGCAATTTGCGGCACCGTACTTAGCGCCTTCCCCATTCCCATTTTTGCCCCATAGGGCTCATGGGGGAAGGGGGAATTACCGCCCTGCCAACCTTGTAATGGGGTGGTAATTCCCCCTTTCTCCATGGCGGAGTCGGTAACTTACCGGCATGGACCATGGTGCTAATAGCACCATGGTCTTCCGCCAGGGTCGTAATGAGGCCCAATATTCCCCAAATTTAGTATTTCCCACAGAGCTCAGAGTAGCCATGCCAGATCTGGCCGGTGTGTGAATGGTTGTTTAGGATTTTCATCTGCATCCACATCCCCAGTTTTTGAGCGGGAAGAAGCCTATAAAGGGTGGAATGTCACAACCACGCCTGATGGGCAGGCACCAAATATTTCAATGGTGTAGTGTACCTGACTGAAATTCAGCACTCAAGAGTAGTATACAGATAAGGGTGTCTGAACCATATATTTGACAAACACTGGGTTTTGTCCTGAAGTAGCTGAAGAAGGCTCAGACCAGAGAATGGCAAAGGAAGTACTGTCTACCAAAACCAAAGTCCTCCTGGGCTCAGCGCAACTCATACTTCTTCATAAGACTTAAGGGACTGCACCTGTGCTCCCTTCCCTTGAGCCTGTGTGATTGATGTGTTACTTACCCTCAGGACTCCTTATTCGCTGAAAAAAGCCCCGGTTGGACTCTGCGCAGCTCACCTCATGTCAGTAACACTGCATCTCTGGCATGGAGAGGTATTGGGTAGGATCTGGTTGTATAACTGCCCTAGACATTTAGCTAACTCATTCAAAAAGCTAGGCCGCCTCCTACACTGCTTTGATTACCAAGACTGCAATCGCGGCTACCGAAGGAGCTGCACCTTATCCCAGCATCATGTTCATCGTTCAGCGCTCCAATGGCCTCTCTATGGTCCTTGGGTTGTCCTCCTTGGCTGGGGATTGCCATCTACGCATCCTGCATCCTGGTCGTTGAACAAGGACCTTGACAGTGCCTTTATCCTGTAACCAAAAGGCTTTCCTATTGAAACTGAAAGCTAACGCTGGCCCATAGGACATGTGCTGACGTTACAGAATGTGACAGTTCTGCCTGCTCATGACCACAACGTTTTTTCCGCTTGACTTGATATCGTTGGATAGCATTGTTTTTGTATGTAACTATGTGGTTGTATGTAGCACAAACCTAGCTGGAGAGCAACAGAGCATCTATGACATGTTTGAGGGTCAGGTCTGGGATGGCTCTTCCGAGATGGAGCTAGGCATTTGTGATGACTCGTAGGTATTCTTTAAAGAGCAAAGTGTTTAGGCTTTTCCTGGACTGAATAATTGTCTAAGCTGTTCTAATTGAAGCTGGTATGTTGTTCCACTTTGCTGGGGCATTGCACAGGAAGGCCTGTTTCCTTGTTTTCTACTTGCAGACTTAGTTGGTCCCAAGGCTGGAGATGGTGTGGCTGCAGGATCTGCGCAAGCCCACTAGAGTTGGAGGGTTTTTCAGAGAGGTCGGCTGGCGTATGTGTGGTCACGGACTTATAGTGGTGCATGTGCCGTCTTGAACAGTATTCTGGCCAGAATAGGCAGCCAATGCAATAGTCTTAGAATTGCAGAGATAGGGACAGAGGATTTGGTTCTGGTGATTAAGCCACTGCAGTGTGCAAGATCGTCTTTTGAAGCGGGGGCTGAGGGATGAGGGGGGCAGCGAGATGTGAAGTAGCAACCCAAGCCAAGATGACCTTGTACACATTCCGGGTGTGAAATCACGAGGTCCTGAACCGTGGTTTGGAAGTCGGGTTTAGGGCAAAAAGCTTTGATCTTCTGGAGGAGAACTAGTTGGTACCCGGTGGTTTGGGACTTTTCTCACAGCATGTTGGGGGAAGTATGGATCGCTGTCAAAGAGGAATCCTAACTATTTTTGCTGATGCGGTCAGTTGAGGTGAGAACCCCTCGAATTGCCTACCATTTAGCCAACCGTGGATGGCCTTATGTTTTGAAGGGTGGCCTAGTGAGACCAAAGTCCTATCTATAATACTGCATTTGGACTAAAAAGCTAAATCCTGAACATTTGGTTACTTGTATCAAGTCACTAGAGTAAATACTACTGGTAATATGCTGTGTTTTCTCTTCTCTATAAAGCTAAATGTAGACTATACTTTATTCATATTGTTTGTAGACACTGATATGATATGATATGATAGTTTATTTATATAGCGCCTATACACAATGTGTTTCAAAGCTCTTCAAGGCAAGCGAGGGAACAAGGGAAAATACAATGACATTCTTACAGGCCATGAACAGTAAGGATGTGAAATTAACTATCGTACTAGGCCTGATGACATTTCAGATAGACCCGGAGAAAAACAAGAGGTGAGGGAGAGGGGTGCAGAAAGGTAGGGGAGGAATAAAATAAGCAACTATCATACTAGGCCTGACGACATTTCAGATAGTGCTGGAGAGGGTGTGGAGAGGAAATAACCAGTAAGGGGAGGGGGGAGGAGACAGACGAGGTTGCTATTAACTAGGTCCAGGGACAATTCTGATAGAGTAAGTGCATAGAAGAAAGTAAGGGGAGGAGATAGGAAAAGGCAGAAGGGAAAGGAGGAGAGAACAGAGAGTTAGCAGTCAAAAGAGTGGAGAAGCAAGAGGGGAGAGTGAATACAATTGCAGAAGTCAGTAATAACACATAGTGTTGCAAGCCAGGATACAAGATGAAGATGGAAACTGCATGATTCAGGGCCACCATGAGTACATGATGCAAAGGAAGTCCAGCATGAGAGTTGAGAAAGGGTGACGCACTGTGCATGAATGAAGTCCATAAAAGTCAAATCCAGTATTGGCCACAAGACGGTGATGGTGAAACCAGAATGTATCAGGATAGACTCCTGCAAAAGTAGGCATGAGGGGGAGCAGGGTAGAAGAATCGAGCAAAACAGGCAACACCTGTGTGCGAGAATGGTGGGGGCACAAGGAACATCACGGGGGGAGCAGAGTGGTGGGGATGACCTGTCGGGATAGAGGGAGTAAACACATGTTGGTGCATGCTTACCTGCTGTCTGAGCAGGGAGTCGGGCCCTAGGTCCTCCTGGTCTGAATAGGTCCAAATAGGAATTGCCCTTTTCTTCATGTGCCCTTCACTTCGGATGCCCGGGCGAGAGACGCCCTTGATGTAAGAGTTGAGAGCGGGAAGGAAGAGGCAGGGCTGGTGCTTAGGTCAGATGACCAAGATCCACTTGCACCTGCTGCCCATCTGCAAAAGAAAAGAGGCTGGAGGGCTCCTTAAGTAGGGAAAAAGAGTGGTAACCAGGAAGACACCAGGTGGGCCAGTGCTTGGGCCAGGTGACCAAGATCCACTTGCACCTGCTCCCCATCTTCAAAGGAAAAGAGGCTGGAGGGCTCCTTAAGTAAGGAAAAAGAGCGGCAAGCAGGAAGGCACCAGGTGGGCGGGGTCTGCTAAGTAGTGAAAAAGAGCGGCAAGCAGGAAGGCACCAGGTGGGCGGGGCTTGCTGAGTGGTGAAAAAGAGCAGCAGGCAGGGAGGCACCAGGTGGGCCAGGCCTGCTAAGTGGTGAAAAAGAGCGGCAAGCCGGAAGGCACCAGGTGGGTGGGGCTTGCTGAGTGGTGAAAAAGAGTGGCAGGCAGGAAGGCACCAGGTGGGCGGGAGGATCAGAAGTTTGAAAGAATGTTATCATCATTTGGAACAATTGATCATGTGAACATGGGAACTATGATGAAATGTGATGACACGAATGTGAATGTGAAATCTAACTTGATTCTATTTCCTCAAATACCACCAGCAACTGCCCTGAGGTCAATGGCACCATAAATAGTCAAAAAGGTGACTTGTCTACCCTGCAAAACAGGCAGCCGATGTTTATTGAGGGAAAGGCTTGGAGAACACTTGTGAATGTTGTCAGCTTAAAAACACTTAGAGCCATTGTGTGTAAGCATACAACCTCTACCCTCACGCCCTGCCGACAGGTAACTGGCGGTTGGAGAGTTGTGCGGCAGCACCGGAGGTGGCACTGCGGGGGCCTTGGATCATGCCAATAATGCCTTGTGATACTGTATTGTCTCTGATGTGACAGCCACTGTTTTGAAAGGGAATGAGTGATGGGTGATGATTTAATGCCCACGATGCCACATTACAGCAACATTGAACCAACCCTGGTGGCTTGGATGCTTCAGGCAGCCTGAACCTGGCCCCGGCTAGGTTAATGGCCATTCGTGGCCAATCATGATGCTGGGGGCGTGGCCGAATCTAACAATAAATGTCTGTGTTCTGAGAATGCTGTTGGCTGCTCTGGCTGATTGACCCCGTTCTCCCTGCCCCCCGTTTAAATAAAAAAAAATAATGCAACAGTTGCCACTAGCTTGCTGCTTCCCCATGTAGTCTATGATGCCATGACCCACTTTCATCCGCCAGGAACATAGAAAAGAGACTCTTCTGTGGGATGCTTTTCCTGTTTTGCTTATGTGGGGTAAAGGATCCATGCGGCCTTCACACACAAAAATAACCCATTAGCACCCTGGATGATAATGGGGATGTAATGTTAATAATGCCAGCAGTGGTGGTCCTTACAGGTTGGTAATGGGCCTTAACCCATGTTGAAGGCACTTGCTTAGCTTGGGCCTGTTAACTTGAGCTATGGGCTGAGGTACCACGGGGTATGGTCCACAGCACCCTGCATCAATGCCAAATCTCACTCCAGTCTGTGCTCTAGTCTATGCAACTAGTTATACACCCTTCTGCAAACACTTGAAGTGGTAGCGTTCAGTTACTATTCCTACTGAGAGGTGGCGAGACAAGAGAATTACTAGCTAAAGCCAAGCCGAGCTGGCAAAAGAATAGCTCTTTAAATCAGTACCTGTAGTATTTGCTCCATTACAAATGTAAGACTACAGAATGCAATGTGACGTGAGCCTAAAACTCAGGAATGGATGACAAACTGAAACCTCTATTCATTCTCCTCAGGGTTGTATTAATTTCGAGACCTAGAGAGGAAAACTCCAAAAGAGTCTGTGTAATACATTCACCTTATTTTAGGCCTTTTAGAAACTCGCATGCAGCTTGGTATGCATGTTATAAATATATTTATCAGTCACCCAAAAGACAAAAGGGTGTTTTGTTTTGGTTATTTTTCAGTGGCAAACTAGAGGGGTCCCTCTAGTGTGGACAACTTTCAAAAATAATTTTGCAGGTGTAGGCTCATCATGGCCATTTTTCAGCACGCTGTACAAGAACCATGTATGGGGCATGGGTTTTTAAACTTGAAATAAGAGGCTAATATTGAGACTGTGGGAAGTACGGGCAAGGCCAATGTTGAAAGGTTGCTGGCTGGTGTACCCTAATATTTCACTCTTAGTTACGATGATGATCAAATGAGAGCGATACTTCGTGGTCCATCACTTTTTGACCCCACAGGTCTAGGTCAGACGTCAGTCAACTCTAATACTGCTAATGATTTACTCAAACTTAAAAAGAAAAATTTTCGCACCACACTTCATGGACACTTTCTCAAGGAATACTTTACAAAAATTATTATTCCTGCCGGGCTGATCATCCGAAATGAACCATGCGTATTCTTAGATGATCAAGAATAAAAAAACAATTTCAGTTATATTGCGACAAAGTGCAGCCGCAATTTAATGGTTCTTACTATTTCAACAGCTCAAAGGCTAGGTGATGTCATCCAACACAAATTAGACACAGCAGAACAATTGTTTATGAATGACACCTCTATTACAAACTCTAAAGACAAACTTGCAGAAATTAACAAGTCATTTCAGGAGTTCAAAGATACGACTTTGGCCAAAAAAACAAAGAAACTGGCCAAAGACGTCCTAGACTTTAAAGTGGAGGTCATTTAGCCGTACCTTGACCCTAACTATTTGGCTAACACTGCGAGCCAAAGGAACGAAGCGGGCATCTCACAACAGCGACGTTAAGTTACATTTTCAGGCAGTAGCAGTAATTCTTCAAGATCAGATGGGAATTTTTACTGCCCTTCGATTTATAGTCCCTTTCGAGGCCCCCCCCTGCAGCCTTTTTTAGGTGGAGGTCCATCCCACGGCCCCGGCCCAGGGTGGTTTCCCCCACAGTTCCAACCGTGGGGCCGAACTCGGAGGCGTCCATGCTACGCAAGGAGGAACACCAGACCAACATGGAGTCAGTAACCCTGCCTATATTTAATCTCTCTCAAATTCCATTGTCTGAGAATGAAATCCAAGTTCTAACAAAGTGTGATAAATGCTATTGATATGACAGCTCATCACGGGGATATCACCATGCGATATCCTTTTCCTTCGTTTAAGATGGAAGTGCATCAGAGTACCAGCGGCAGCGGGCTAGTGTTTCCGACAGCCGCAGGCGGGCCGGGAGCCACGCCCCCCCGACGCACGCTACGCATATCAGGATACGCAGACGGCTATCCAGTGATTTGCTACTCTCCATCGAGTTTGGTCACGCTCCGTAAGTTCGTCTCCTTACTTTCCTTACTTACTACGAATTTATTGGATCTTTTTCTTACTAGGAAAAGGGACTCCCTGTTAGTTCTGATCTATTGTTGTGTTATTGTGTTCTATTCCTTCACTAGCTCGGTATTGGAAAAACTAAGGATCATTCGGAGCTACTTTCTCTTTCACTTTCACGGCGTCGCGAAGACGCCGCAGCTGATAACGGACACTCCGCACCAGGGTAGGTTAGCGGTAGTCTCGATTCCCGACTCTTACGATCCTCACTATTCATTTCAGCAGGATAGGGGCGAACTCTCGTTCTGATTATTCTTCCTTCTATACTTACAGACATCCAAGCTCTAAATCCAGCTTTAGGGATTTCGGCTGCCTCACCATTGATCTACACAAGCTTTCCAGGCTGAATTCTTCACCTTCTCCTGTTTCAAGGGTAACAGTGTTTTCATCTTTGGTTTCTGTAGGATATCCTTTCTGGCTATCTTGTACTAGTAAAATACTGATCCCACTCTGTTAGGAAAGATTTCGTAATTGTAGGGAATTTTCCTTCCATGTGGCAACCCCTAAACTTTTTGCTATTGTTTTTAACCTTGTTCTTGACTTTGCCAGAGAAGTACAGCCTTCTGCCGCACTTCTCTGGGCTTTCGCTCCTTTCTTACGGGGAAACTGACATGCCCTTAAGACAGTCAGTACCGGGGAACGTGGTTTCCCGTGTTTCTTTTATCGTGTCGCAGCTTTAGTGCAACACGACACAAGAGGGCACTGTAAGCTAAGTTACAGCTCTCTTGGGTCTCTAGCCTTCTACAGGCCCTAGATACTCTTTTAGGATGGTATTTGATCGGTGCAAGTCATTCAGGGACTGGAATGGTGGCAGCGATCGTTTTGTTTATTTTGAGCTCCTTTTGGCGTTCTGAGCACGTTTTTGCACTGAACCCAAAATGGTGGCCTGGCTCCCAAAATGGCCAGGCCGCGAGGCTCCTTTGTCCTGTCCACTGTCCGTCTTGCTCCCTTCACCTTCCCCAGGTCCGGCGACCCGGGGCCTTCCTTATTTGGGCATGTACTTTCCCGCGAAACGTGGTTGCTTTCGCGGGCTTCTACATGTCGTTTGTGTGCCTCCAGGGTGTGGGCTGGGATGTCTGGTCCCAATACACATCCTGGGTGCCAGAGAGTCTAGGGTGGTGTGAATGCCTGGGACCACCGTGGTCCGTGATTGGTCCACGTATGGTATGTGTGTTGATGAGCGGATCTCCCATTGGCTCCCCTCCGTTTTGGCGCGAAGGGAACCGTGGATAAGAGGGGGCTGGAAACACCACTACCATGTCGATCTCCTGAGTTCTCACGAACGAAGGAATACAGGAGCCAAGTATCCTGCAACTACGAGGCTGGACCGAGGAATCGCTGGTGACCCGCTGAAGGAATCCTCCTTTGCACTGCTGTCGTCCGGAGAGCCCCTGTCCTCCTTTGATCGAACCAGAAGGCCTGTACTGGTGCTTCGACCTTTGGAATAGCAGGAACAGCTATTCCCGGCATCTTCAACCATCTCCTACCAAGTAAGCCTTCGGAAGCGTCTCTGGGCCATCCAGTTGACTGACCAGCTTACAAAGGAGTTTGGCTCTGCAACCGCCGCCAGGTTGTGTTGTATTGCGAGTCCTTGTCCCTCTCCCACGCTTCGTACGCTTGGCGTCCCCAGGTCTGAAGGGAGGAGTGTACATTTGGCTTGAATACACACGGCCGCTCCGTTGTCCTGCTGCGGCAACAAAACTGTGCTGGTTTCGTCGATTGGGACGTCTTTTTGCTCTACACGACTACGAGGCGTTCCCTGCTCTTCTGAACCTGCCAGCTGCTGAAACTAACGTGGAGAAGCCTGGGTCTGCTTGCTTCGGGGACCGGTGAGTAGTTTAGCTAGGATCTGGTCGCCCTCCTGCAGTATCCCATTGCTTTTCCCTGCTGTGTAAAAACAGCACCCTTCTGGCCGTACTCGCGCTCTGCTTCTGCCCGCTGTGGAGGCTGCGCTTGAGTTGCGGAACCTGTTCTCCTTCTGCTGTGCACTAACCCGAACTGCCTGACTTCCTCCGAAGAGCTTCCCCTTTTGCCCGTTGGCACCGGCGTGGCAGGTACTTTGAGCACAAGGCTCCACTCTTCGCAGGGCTCGGACTTCCATCTAGTTAGGTGCCTCTGAAGGCGAACTGAGTCGAAAGCATTATCGCACTGCCTGTTTTCCTTCCCTGGCAGGTGGACTACATATTTCGTGCTTTAAACGCTTGCGACTGTGTATTTGTATATATATTGTGTTGATATGGTATGTGTTGGTTTAATATTGTGATATTGTGATTTTCTCGCTACGGTCATTGTTTTAAAGGCCTTAAAATAAATGTGTATCTATTTTTGATATAACAACTGTTTGGAGTAGTTTGTAAGCGCTCTTGCTTTGTGTGCTCATTGCGGGCTTTCAGTCACCCTCACCCCTCTTGAGACCTAGTCTTGACCGCCGCGATCGCTACCTTGATTGGTCTGGCTTGTCCAGAGGTTACCCTGTTCCAAGTAATTAGGTTGGCCTTCTGAACTTCTGCGCCACCAGGACAGAGTTCAGAAATCCGTCTTAACAAATTGGTGTACAGCGGTGGGATACGACTGAAGGTATCCAGTGTTGCGCTCGAACTAAGGCATTTCAGGTTATTCCAAACAGTACACGTAGTGAATTGTTATAGTATAACTTTAAAAAGGCCATAGTCCTATCAAACAGTATGGAAACAAGTACGTTGTTAACTTTAAATGCTTCCAAATCAGAAACGCTGAAAAAGATGTGTGCGGAGAGAGGTGTTTCCTCTCAAGGCACGAAATTGGAAATGATCCAAAGAATCGTGGCGTGGCAAGAAGCGCAGCTTGACGCTATTACTTCTGAGGACAGTGCGGAAGGTGGTGGGGCTGCTCTCACTGGTAGAACCGACGGTTCTGCCGCTGCACTGTTCCACCGCGACCACGAGGACGGGGAGGATGTAATGTCTAATGTTTCCTCTGCCAGTGTTGATGGGGAGGCTATGCTTGAATTCAAGAAGCAAGAGCTGCGGTTTAGGCAGCAGGAGCTTGAATTCAGCATAGCCAAACTAAAAATCGAACGGGCAGAAAAACAAAAAGACAGGGATCACCAGTTGGAACTGGCCAAGCTTCAGGTTGCAAATGGATCCAAGGGTCCTGGACATGGGTCTGGGGCCTCCTCTCATCCACGGTTTCCAAAAGATCTGCTCAGTGTGTATGAAGAGAGGAATGACATTATGGACTGGCTGAATGCGTTTGAGTATGCATGCGAGGTCCAGGAAGTTGACAATGCTGATAAGATTGCGTGGTTGCTCAGTAGACTGCCCCATTCTGGCTGTAGTGCCATTATGGAAATGTCGAAGGCTGAGCGAGCTGATTTCGCAATGTTAAAGCAGACTCTCATTTTAAAGTTTGGGAAGACTCCGGCCCAATATTTAAAACGTTTTCGAGAGTATAAGAAAAAGGAAGGTGGTACTTGGGTATCTTATGTCGCTGAATCTTTGAAAAACTTAACTGGCTGGGTCGAAGGCTATAAGGTTTCTACCTTCGACGGCATGATAAATCTTGTCATGCTGGAACACATTTTTGCTTCTTCTTCCCCGGAGTTTAAGCAGCATTTGGCCGATTCGAAGGAGATAGATCCTAAGAAGCTGGCCATTGCAGCAGACTTATGGGTGTCACATCGAGTGTCCCATAAGGACAAAACTCATCCTGGTAAGCAGGAGGAGGGGAAAAAGTCCAAAGATATGGAGGGTGGGGAATCTGCTAAATCTTCTTCCCAAAAGGGCCACAAAAAGAAAAACAAGGGTAAGACACAAGAGAACTCACAGGGTAGTGGAGGTGCGCCTCCGAAACAGAACTCTGGTTACAATAAGCCTCCCTACGTAAACAGACCCACTGGGGCTTGTTTTTCTTGTGGAGCAACTGACCATGTGAAGGGGGATCCCCGTTCTAAGGTTAGACCTTTGGGGGTCCACTCCGCTAATCTGGCCTTCTCCTCCTACGAGGAAGAAGAGATTACAGGAGCATCCTTCTCCTCGGACTCATTTCCCAGCGGAATAGAGGCCGAGGTAGTTTTAGTGTCCCTGGGTTCCTGGGAGCCTAAAGTCGCCGAGGCGTATGCTAGGATTCCGGATAATACCAAGCACTACTTTAAAGACAGTGTGCTGATCAATGGAGTGGATACTCCAGCTCTTAGGGATAGTGGGTGCAGTCGAACTGTAGTGGATTCTACCTTGGTAGACTCAGAGGAAGTTGCCAGAGCTACTCTGATGCCCACTAAGTTGGCTGACGGCCCCCTCCGTATGTTTCCCGTGATCCCTGTAAATCTTACTTTAAATGGTACAGCAGTCAGGATTCCAGTGAGCATTCAGAGAAACGTCCCGGGAAAGGTCTTGTTGGGTAATGATCTCAGAGCTCTAGGGCTCGTAGGAGACACTGCCGAAAGACCCTACACACGGTCTCAAGCACGGGCAGCATTGGCCAAGTCCAATACGCCGCCCCAGCCGAAGGGGCAACCCAAGGCGAAAGGAGTCTACAAGTCAAGACGGGGGAAAGAGAATATTCCCCCGAGCTCGCCTACCACTGCGGTGGAGGAAGTTGGTCAATCGCCCGAGCCTGACGAGGAGGTGGCGATGCCTGAAGTATTCGACCCCAACGACCATCCGGAACTAAAAGACTTGTTAGTTGAAGGAGGTCCTGATAGGGACGAATTCAGTAAAGGCCAACGTGAGTGCCCATCTCTGGAAGGCCTAAGGAGACAGGCCTGCTCCCAGCTTGAGGGTGAACCTCCTGGGAACCATAGGATTTATTGGGAAGGTGGACTCCTGTATAGTGAGCCCACAGAGTCTACAGAAGGAGACCATAGGAGGTTGGTGGTTCCCCTTGCTGTTAGACCCTTCCTCCTGCAGTTGGCGCATGAAGTTCCCCTTGCTGATCACCTTGGTATGAAGAGGACCAAGCAAAGGTTATCCATGCACTTCTACTGGCCCAAGATGGGGGTGCAAGTAGAAAGTCACTGCAGGAGTTGCGCCTCCTGCCAGTTGTCTGGTAAGGTTGGCGCGACAATCCAAGCTCCGTTGGTACCGCTCCCAGTTGTGGGGGTACCATTTGAAAGGGTAGGGATCGACATCGTCGGTCCCCTTGACCCGCAAACATCCTCGGGCAATAGGTTTATCCTGGTGCTGGTCGACCATGCAACCAGGTATCCTGAGGCCATCCCATTGAAAACTGTAACTGCCAAGTCAGTTGCAAAAGCTTTACTCGGCATATTTACTAGGGTTGGCTTCCCTAAAGAAGTTGTGTCAGATCGTGGCAGCAACTTTATGTCGAAGTATATGCAGGCTATGTGGAAAGAATGTGGGGTCACCTACAAGTTCTCTTCTGCATACCACCCCCAGACCAATGGTCTGGTGGAACGTTTCAACAGAACGTTAAAGAGCATGATTGGGGCTCTGGAGGAGCCTCAGAGAAGAAAATGGGATCTTCTGTTACCATGCTTACTGTTTGCCTACCGAGAGGTACCACAGGAGGGTGTTGGCTTCAGCCCCTTCGAACTTCTGTTCGGTCATCCCGTACGGGGACCCTTAGCCATTGTCAAGGAGGGATGGGAGATGCCCACTCCCCCTGTTACTACCAATGTAGTTGACTATGTGCTAGGGCTCAGAAAACGGATGGTACTTCTGATGGGCTTGGCTAGTGATAAATTGAAGGCAGGGCAAGCGCTGGTGAAACATTGGTACGACCAGAAAGCTTCCCTCATCAACTTTACACCTGGTCAGCAAGTCCTGATCATGAATCCAATAAGGCCTCGCGCTTTACAGGACAAATGGTCAGGCCCTTACACAGTGGTGGAGCCCCTGGGTGAGGTAAACTATTTAGTGGACCTTGGAAGGCCTGGACAGGCTCCAAAAGTGTTCCACGTGAATAGGCTGAAGGCTTTCGTCCCAAGAGTCGAAATCGCAGCACTGCTACTGGCGTCAGACGTTGAGGAAGAGGAGTCTGAACCTCTCCCCGACCTGTTCCAGAGCGGTCCTTCAGATAGCTCCGTTGAGGGTGTCCGAGTGGCCCCTCACCTGACTTCTGATCAGCAGGCTGAGGTGAAAAGTTTGCTTAGGCAGTTTTCCCCCCTGTTTTCACAGTCCCCTGGTTTGACACCTTGGTGCAAACATAACATTGACACAGGAGACAGTGTACCTACCAAAAGTAGGGGATACAGGATGTCGGATAAAGTACGGTCTTATATTAAGACCGAGGTCAACAAAATGTTAGACCTTGGGGTGATTGAACCCTCTAGTAGTCCTTGGTCCAGTCCTGTGGTTCTGGTTCCAAAGGCAGGCACTTCTGAATTGAGGTTCTGCGTGGATTACAGGGCTCTGAATGCTGTCACCAAGACAGATGCCCACCCCTTGCCTCGAACAGATGAGCTGGTGGATACTTTGGGTGCCTCCAAGTACCTCAGCACGTTTGACCTCACTGCTGGCTATTGGCAAATAGCGTTAGCAGAACATGCCAGGGAGAAGACAGCATTTTCTACACCAGACGGCCTTTACCAATTCCGGGTAATGCCGTTCGGGTTGAAGAATGCACCTGCCACTTTCCAGAGGCTTGTGAATCATGTGTTGAATGGGTTGGACGAATTCTGTCTTGCATATCTGGACGATATAGCAGTTTTCAGTGCCACCTGGGAAGACCATGTGAAACACCTCAGGATTGTGCTCCAGGCTCTTCAGAAAGCCCACTTGACCATAAAGGCTAGTAAATGCCAGATTGGACAAGGCTCAGTGGTTTACCTTGGACATGAAGTAGGTGGAGGGAGGATACAGCCTCTACCCAGTAAAGTACAAGCAGTACAAGACTGGCCTACCCCCACTACGCAAACCCAAGTGAGAGCCTTCTTAGGACTCACGGGGTATTATCGCAATTTTGTGGCAGACTATGGCACCATAGCTGCTCCTCTGACTGCCCTCACAACTCCGAAGAAACCCAAGAAGGTAACTTGGACCGACGAGTGTGAGAAGGCCTTCAATGGCTTAAAAGACTCCTTGTGCCAGGCCCCTGTGCTCAGGGCCCCTGATTATCAAAGACCTTTTATCGTGCAGACGGATGCCTCTGACACTGGGATAGGAGCTGTACTATCACAAGTAGATGAGAAGGGTAAGGAACACCCTATCGGTTTTATTAGTCGCCAGCTTAAGGACAGAGAGCTCAGGTGGTCCACGGTAGAGAAAGAATGTTTCTCTGTTGTGTGGGCCCTAAGGAAGCTGAGGCCCTACCTCTATGGGACCCACTTCACTGTGCAGACTGACCATAAGCCGTTAAAGTGGCTAATGAACATGAAGGGGGAGAATCCAAAGTTGCTTAGGTGGTCCATAAGTCTTCAAGGCTTCGACTTCACTATTGAGCATAGGCCAGGTGTCCAACATAGCAATGCTGATGGGTTGTCCAGAATGTTTAACCGACCTGAACAAGAGACTCATCCAGGGGTGGATTAGTTCCCCCTGTCCATAGTCTGGGAGGGGCGAGTGTTAGGAAAGATTTCGTAATTGTAGGGAATTTTCCTTCCATGTGGCAACCCCTAAACTTTTTGCTATTGTTTTTAACCTTGTTCTTGACTTTGCCAGAGAAGTACAGCCTTCTGCCGCACTTCTCTGGGCTTTCGCTCCTTTCTTACGGGGAAACTGACATGCCCTTAAGACAGTCAGTACCGGGGAACGTGGTTTCCCGTAGTTTCTTTTATCGTGTCGCAGCTTTAGTGCAACACGACACAAGAGGGCACTGTAAGCTAAGTTACAGCTCTCTTGGGTCTCTAGCCTTCTACAGGCCCTAGATACTCTTTTAGGATGGTATTTGATCGGTGCAAGTCATTCAGGGACTGGAATGGTGGCAGCGATCGTTTTGTTTATTTTGAGCTCCTTTTGGCGTTCTGAGCACGTTTTTGCACTGAACCCAAAATGGTGGCCTGGCTCCCAAAATGGCCAGGCCGCGAGGCTCCTTTGTCCTGTCCACTGTCCGTCTTGCTCCCTTCACCTTCCCCAGGTCCGGCGACCCGGGGCCTTCCTTATTTGGGCATGTACTTTCCCGCGAAACGTGGTTGCTTTCGCGGGCTTCTACATGTCGTTTGTGTGCC
This sequence comes from Ambystoma mexicanum, assembly GCF_040938575.1. NCBI lineage: Eukaryota > Metazoa > Chordata > Amphibia > Caudata > Ambystomatidae > Ambystoma > Ambystoma mexicanum. The sequence goes on from NC_090923.1 coordinate 1,422,726,090, forward strand.
TCCAGGGTGTGGGCTGGGATGTCTGGTCCCAATACACATCCTGGGTGCCAGAGAGTCTAGGGTGGTGTGAATGCCTGGGACCACCGTGGTCCGTGATTGGTCCACGTATGGTATGTGTGTTGATGAGCGGATCTCCCATTGGCTCCCCTCCGTTTTGGCGCGAAGGGAACCGTGGATAAGAGGGGGCTGGAAACACCACTACCATGTCGATCTCCTGAGTTCTCACGAACGAAGGAATACAGGAGCCAAGTATCCTGCAACTACGAGGCTGGACCGAGGAATCGCTGGTGACCCGCTGAAGGAATCCTCCTTTGCACTGCTGTCGTCCGGAGAGCCCCTGTCCTCCTTTGATCGAACCAGAAGGCCTGTACTGGTGCTTCGACCTTTGGAATAGCAGGAACAGCTATTCCCGGCATCTTCAACCATCTCCTACCAAGTAAGCCTTCGGAAGCGTCTCTGGGCCATCCAGTTGACTGACCAGCTTACAAAGGAGTTTGGCTCTGCAACCGCCGCCAGGTTGTGTTGTATTGCGAGTCCTTGTCCCTCTCCCACGCTTCGTACGCTTGGCGTCCCCAGGTCTGAAGGGAGGAGTGTACATTTGGCTTGAATACACACGGCCGCTCCGTTGTCCTGCTGCGGCAACAAAACTGTGCTGGTTTCGTCGATTGGGACGTCTTTTTGCTCTACACGACTACGAGGCGTTCCCTGCTCTTCTGAACCTGCCAGCTGCTGAAACTAACGTGGAGAAGCCTGGGTCTGCTTGCTTCGGGGACCGGTGAGTAGTTTAGCTAGGATCTGGTCGCCCTCCTGCAGTATCCCATTGCTTTTCCCTGCTGTGTAAAAACAGCACCCTTCTGGCCGTACTCGCGCTCTGCTTCTGCCCGCTGTGGAGGCTGCGCTTGAGTTGCGGAACCTGTTCTCCTTCTGCTGTGCACTAACCCGAACTGCCTGACTTCCTCCGAAGAGCTTCCCCTTTTGCCCGTTGGCTCCGGCGTGGCAACTACTTTGAGCACAAGGCTCCACTCTTCGCAGGGCTCGGACTTCCATCTAGTTAGGTGCCTCTGAAGGCGAACTGAGTCGAAAGCATTATCGCACTGCCTGTTTTCCTTCCCTGGCAGGTGGACTACATATTTCGTGCTTTAAACGCTTGCGACTGTGTATTTGTATATATATTGTGTTGATATGGTATGTGTTGGTTTAATATTGTGATATTGTGATTTTCTCGCTACGGTCATTGTTTTAAAGGCCTTAAAATAAATGTGTATCTATTTTTGATATAACAACTGTTTGGAGTAGTTTGTAAGCGCTCTTGCTTTGTGTGCTCATTGCGGGCTTTCAGTCACCCTCACCCCTCTTGAGACCTAGTCTTGACCGCCGCGATCGCTACCTTGATTGGTCTGGCTTGTCCAAAGGTTACCCTGTTCCAAGTAATTAGGTTGGCCTTCTGAACTTCTGCGCCACCAGGACAGAGTTCAGAAATCCGTCTTAACACACTCTGTTCCCCATTGCAGTTCTTTGGTAGAGGTGTTAGAGCACCTTTCTTCCAACATTGGAATTTACATCCTCCGTTGTTCGGAGACTTCTGATTCATATCCCAGGGTGAGTCATATGATCCAGTGGGAAGTATTTCATTCTTTCTTTCTAGAATACTTCTTTTCTAAAGGATTCTAATTTACCTCTGATGTTGTTCCTTCATCCTAATTAGTCTTTCCCAAGCCTGAAGAACAAGCCTTTTCCTTGGAGAAGAGAACCATTCTGACTAGACGAGGGGAGCTGGGTACAGGACACTTCGAACTCTAGCAGCTCTTCCCCGCAAAGGGTTTTTCCCCCCATTGGGGGTTTTCCCTGGAAGTCTCACAGCAGGCTGAATCTTTATTTCCAGTCGGCGGAGGGGCTTTTAGGTATTTCCCCAATATCATCTTGATCAGAAGAGAGCTGCTCAAAGGAAGACTCAAGTGGGTGAATCCTACGCAGTATTTGAACCTTATCAAAACAATTGTATTACTAAATATTACACAAAGGGTTGACATTCATCCCCACTCACCCCACAGACTGGTTCAACGTACAGACAGAGATTAGAAGATTTTGTAGGTCCCTGGGGCTCAAAATCTTCTTCTTAGACAAGGAAAACCAACTAGATGAGAGTGAAACAGGACTACATCCTCCATCCACATTCACGCCGGAAGACACTATGCCAAACAAACTACTTACATTTGAGAAATGTGTTCTTAGAGACCTCAAGAAACTACAAAAACAACATAGGTCCATACGATATAATCTCACACAGCAGGAAAGACAGGCTCTAAAATCCCTTACTAACAACCCACACATTGTTATAAAACCGGCGGATAAAGGTGGGGGCATAGTAGTCCTGAACCAGGCCCAATACCACACTATGGTCTCAGAACTTCTCAATGTGCCGGGAAGCTACCACCCTCTCCATAAAGATCCCACCGAGGACATTCAGAAGTGCATTTTAGAGACTACAGACTATGCCCTTCAACGTACTTGGATCACTCAAAAAGAAGCAGAATTTCTCAATAAAGAAAATTATTCCACCCCAAAATTTTATGCGATTCCCAAAATTCACAAGGACACATCTAAGCCACCAGGTAGACCTATCCTAGCAGGCTGTGGGACTATCCTCGAACCCATTTGTCAATTAATTGACAAATACCTTCAGCCGATTAGTCAACAAACAGCTTCATATTTAAGGCATAGCACCTCGGTCATTTCACTGTTTGAAGGGCAGCCCTTTGACCCCACCATCAGTCTTCTGTTTACGCTGGACATTGTAGTGCTCTACACCAATATCCCGCATGATGAGGCTATGGAATCCATAAGTGCAAACCTTACTCTTTCCACATTGTCCAATAAAGCTCCGGTCAAATTCATCATGGAACTGGTCTCTCTAGCGCTTACCAAAAATGACTTTAAATATCAGGACCAGTATTATGAACAAACCCAAGGCACAGCTATGGTGGCAGCAGTTTCCCCTAGCCTGGCCATAATATTTATGGACGACTTTGAAACCAAATTCATTTTTTCAGACCTAAACCCCTATCGCCAGTACATTGATAACTGGCGGCGTTACATAGATGATATTATCTTCATCTGGCATAGTACCACTGACAACCTCAATGCCTTCTGGTTATGGCTTAATCAATGTCACCACACCATCAAATTTACACTTTCTAAGAGCAATACACAAATTCCTTTTCTTGATCTACTAATTCAGCACCAGACTAACAAACTGGTCTGTTCATTATTCACTAAACCCACAGATCGCAATACACTATTGCATTTTGACAGCTTTCATTCATGCACACAAAAAGAAAATTTACCGTACTCCCACTTTTTGAGATTAAGGAGAAACTGCACATCCATTTCAGATTATGGTCACCATGCATGGATTCTAACCACTAAATTCAAACAACGCGGCTACCCCAAAAAACTGGTCTCTGATTCTTGTAAATGGGCAAGATTTACCCCCCCCCGTTAAATTCTGCTACTGCCGAAGGATCAGCCATCACACAATAAACTAGTGTGCGCCCTCACGTACAGTCCACACACCTTTCTAATTAAAAAAAATATTAAAAAACATTGGTCTGTGGCACAACTCTCTTTACCGGAAGAACCATTGCCGATTTTTGCAATGATAAGACAAAAGAACTTGAAGGACCAACTGGTCCATGCCTCCATCCAAAGCAAATCCTAAAGATCCATTACATCTAGTTGGGATCTGCAATCTCTCACAGGGCATTTTCCCTGTGGCACCTGCTCAATCTGTAAATTTGCTGTTAAAACAAAAGCGTTTCTCCTGCATGGCAAAACCTGGGAAATACGACACTATTCCAATTGCAAGCTGTGTGGGCTGAAATACGTAGGGAAAACCACACGGCCGGTCCACACCCGCATCACGGAGCACCGCTCCCAGATCCATTGTAAAGCTATTAATTCACCCTTAGCCATTTTATGGAATATGGCCATACAACTGAAGACCTACGCTGGTGGGTGATTGACGTTGTTAAGAACGCATCTAATCCACTTCAAACATTGGCAAACAAAGAGGCTCGCTGATTTTTGCATTGGACATGATCGAACATGGGCTCAATGAAGCACCACCTGTTTGGTAATGATTATTGGCCACATCAATCACAAACTCTTTTTTTACCCCACATACTACATTTGTGTTTTGACTGGGGTTGTTCCCAATGCATTACAGTATGAGGAGAAATTTTCCTCTGTCAAATGTGATGTTTGCAGGATGCACCTCGAAGGTTTGCTCTCTGGATCATTATCTTGTTTTTGTTTATTTATCCTTGATTTAATTTTTTTCTTACTCATTGGATTAATCTTTTTTATTTTTGCACTTGTTCACAGATATCACCCTGTAATGTAATATAACGAGTCCCGATACTTACCGATTTGCCTGGGCTATTACGGCCCCAGTCCTCTTTCTATGCACATGTAGGCAGCAATAGCCACGCCCCCGGAAGCCATAGTATTGTTCTTGGCTCCGAGCCGTCATTCAGGACACGCATCCTGGTCGCCATGAATAATCCTCTGAAGTCGGAGCCGCGATTCGAGGTTAACACTCTGAAGACTGCTTCTATTTGGCTGACTGTATTTAGCACCCCTCTAACACACCAACATACCTGTTTGGTCTTGCAGCAAATCGAACATCACATACTGCTGGCTACGTTGGTACCAGGGAAGTATGGGTAGCTATCACGCTCCCGGTATAACAGACGCCAGAGGTTTACGGCATTCCCCTTTTGCACGACATTACTGCCGGCGGTGCTAAACATTCTAATGGATGAATAGCATATGTCTCCAATCTTGCTATGGGACATACTTTGTTACAGACGGGACTCTACATCTTAGAGGTGGCTTCTAAAAATTTGAGTCAATAATTCTTGGAGATGTGCTTAATGACTTTGTCATGCCTGTCTAGGAGGCATCCACAGTATTACTTTAGGTATGTACTCCAGATCCCTGTAAGTGGAACTGGATTCTACCCTCCCGTTAACTCCTTCTCTTTCTTTCTCATTTTACTTCATAACCATTATTTGCTTAAAACTCTATGCATGGGTGTTCATGTTTAGGGCCCCCTCCCCTGCTTCTCCTTTTCTTTTTTTCAATACCTCCGCACAATGGATATGGGACTTATTTTCACTACTATTAGGTGTCTTCACCATTACCGTATCCTGGTAATGGGAAATAGGAGGGGATTTGTTATGGGCAACCTGCCACATTAAAGGGAAGGTGCCTGGTTCATTACACCATGTGTTGTTTTTTCAAAAACACCTTTCATGCTAATACTTCATATTGAGCTACTCTCTTTGAGACAATCTAAAGTGATGGGATGACATCTGATTGTATTCATAGGGGCTGAATTTAGGATTGAATTTCCTGAAGAAGGTGGTCTTTTTCTGTCAACACACCACCGAAACGCCAACCTTGCCACGCTCTAGGCATAGATGTATATTTACCCCTGACCAGAGGACGTGGCTATTCACGCTTAGTATATCATTGGATAGCGGAAGGCGTAGTATATCATCATCATTTCAGCCTTGTGTATGTTCTTTTAGCTTTTTGATCCACCTGAATAAGGCCATCATTTAATGGATATTTGTCTTACAATGGACATTATTACAGTTTCATGTTTATTTAAAAGAAATCTTTTTTGTTCTTTACTACCTGAATAAGGTTATCATTTAATTGTCACTTACCTTTTCAACGAAATTTCAAGGCTAAAAATAATAGCTTCAGGTTAGTTAGGGCCAGTTAGCTCTAGTCTGCTGTATACCCTAGTCAGCTCACTCAGCTGATAAAGGCTTCTGTTTGACCAAGAGTTTTATGTCAAAATTATTGCTTTTGTGTTTTTTTTCTCTTTCATTTATCCCTTTTCCCTTTTCTTTCTTTTTCCTTCCACAAACAAACCAAATATATTTTGTTTATATTTGAAGGTTTATCTATATTTGTCAATTCACTTGTGTAACTTTTTTTATTTATGAAGCTAACAAGTTCTTATGTTTATGTTCATTCTTATAAATAATTATATATATATATTTTTTACTCTTTGTATCTGTATATTTGAGTTTTTCTGTGACATGTGTTATCAATAATATGCACAATTTATGTTTAGCATGACAGGTGTTATAGTCTCTGTGTTAAATTGAATGATTTACTCTGTATAGCTACCAGTTGAATAATTACTGACAGCTTTCTAAACAACTTTCCTACTTCAGCAATGCCTCTTTGTTGTATTTCTGGTGTACCCTAGAAGCAGAATCTATTCAGGAAGGAACTCAAGAAAGGTATGGACTTACCTTGACCAGCTTCACATCCTTGCATGCAGAATAATTATGTTTACACTCATTGGCCCTCATTACAAGTTTTGCAGTCTTGAAACAAAGTGCCAGTATATTCCAATTACTGGCACTCATTCCGGACCGCAGCATTACGAGTGTGAATGCTGGTAACAACGGTGCCAGAAACAGCATACACTGTCCTACCGTTGCTGGTAGCACAAGTAACTGAACCGGCAGCACTGGCACCACGGAAAGAAGGCAGCATTACAACAGCAGATTTCCTGGAAACACCGGTACAGAAATTCCAATGCCACCGGGAAAACCTTGCCGGAAATGCCACCACCGCGGAGCTGGCTGTATCCAGGCCCAGGTGTGGAGGAACAAGCCACGAGTGCACCCAATTGACCCAGTTGCCCACAATGAGCACAGGAACTGCTGGAAAGGACCACACCCACACCACACACACACAACACAACCATGTTGCTACTTTGCTACTTGTAGCAGCAGTCATGGACATGGAGGTGCTGCATACAGGAGTGCAGCTCTATGGGCAGGAGGTGCAACAGTGGCAACAGGCCGCCAGACAATGGGGGAGGAGTAGGATGAGAAGGAGAATGCAGAGGAATAATGGGCAGGAAGTTGTGCCCCAGATGCGTGTACTTATAACCCACACAAGGGCCACACCCTGGTCCCTGACTGACAGGCAGATCCACACACGTTTTCCCCTGAACAGGGAGACCATCCTTGCAATAGTGGACCTCATCCAGGAAGACATCCAGAGCGTCATTAGCGTCCGGACTGCCATAACCTCCCACCCCCCCATGTGTCTATGCTGCATTTTCTTGCCACTGGCACATTCCAGCACACAGTCAGGGAGCTGCATCGCCCTACCAATGACACAGGCACAAGTGTACGCCACCAATGTCCGCTTCCATGCCCTTGTGGGCATGCCTAATGTATTGGGAGCTTTGGACTGCACACAGATAGAGCTAGTGGCTGCCCACACCACAGAGGAGTTGTATCAGAACATAAAGCTGTACCACGCTATGAATGTGCAGGTTGTTTGTGATGTGGACCTGACCATCACACACTGCTGTGCACACTTCCTGGGATCATCACATAACTCCATGATCCTGTGCAATAGCACGCTACCTGGGTACATGGTGCGTTATAGTGGACAGCAGACCTAGCTATTGGGTGAGTCAAAGGATCGACACACACACCACATTGCCTGTGCACCAGGGCATGGGGGTATTCACTGTCACCACTGAATGGCCCACAGGCACCATGCAAATGCAGGGACACATTCTGCAGGCAGGAGTGGGTCGCCAGGACTGGCATGTACCACGTGAGTCTACGGAAAGACACACCAGCACAATCTGTTCATGGATGGACAGGCACATGTAATGCACCACAGGTACCAGAATGCATCACTCCCATGTCACAAAGCACAGCATATCCTCACTATACCCAACCCACCAATCCTTGGGAGTCAGATCCTACACATGTCCTGCACAGCATTGCCTGTCAGAGGGTGAAACAAGGTGACTGACAGCCTACCAGCGCACAGACCCAGATGCATGAGTCACACATCCACATCTCAACATGAACGCACTGCTCAGTCACATCAATAGTATGGACCTCACTGTGTCAATTTCCATGCAGGTGACTCTGGCTACCCCTTACCCATGGCTGATGATCCCTGTGAGACCTCCACAGAGCCACCAGGAAATAGCGTACAATCATGCACACATCAGAACAAGGGCAACAATTCAGCAGACCTTTGGACTGTTGAAGGCTTGGTTTTGTTGCCTTCACCGCTACAGTGGGGCACTGATGTACAGGCCAGTGAAAGTGGGGAAGATAATCTTAGCCTGTGCCATGTTGCACAATATGTGCATCCAGCGCAACATTTCCCTGGTCCCAGACTTGGACATGCCTCAGGGGGACAATGATGACAGTGACGTGGATACAGCTGCAGACATGCTAATACACCATCACAGGGATGACAGGGGTGGCCGTGCAGCCTGCCAGGAACTCATACAAAACTACTTCTGAGCACACAGAACCTGCACACCACCCATAGCACACACTGCATGTGATGCAGTGCAAAAATAAAGCATTCCGGTACACAAATTGAATGTCCGGACGTGAATTCATATGCATAACCATGTGTATTATTGCATGAACAAACAACAAGGAATGTGTGGCCCACCGCCTCTTCCCAAACTAGCCTCCCCAACTAACCCACCACAACTGACCCACCTCAACTGACCAACCCCAAGTGACCCACCACAAATAACACACCCGACTAACCCTCCCTGACTAAGCCTCCCAAAAACATTGTCTCAAAAACACTCCCTAGATGGCATCAATGTCACTTGATATGATATGATGTGGCATTTATAGCGCGCCTGTACGCAAGTGTTTCTAGGTGTAATAAGACAAGGAAGGGGAAACAAAGGGAGGAGAAAATAACGATCCTACTAGACCCTGTGTCATGCAGATCATGCAAGTGCAGGAAAGGGTGAAGGGGAGAAGTGCCAGGGGAAGGGGAAGTGCAGTTAACTCATAAGTGCAGCCAGTGGGTGGCTCATAAGTGCAGAGAGAAGGAACTGTAGGGTTGCAGATACAGACCCTTAAGTGCTGGGTAGCCCGGAGGCACTGCAAGGGCAACTGGACATGCAAGAGCCTGGTCCCAAGTTCAGAGGGTGACCAGTGCGGAGCAGTAAGGTGCATCATCAGGGCAGAGGAAGAGAGAACATCAGAAGCAAAAAGGAAGGTCTTGAGTTGCTTCCGGAACCGGAGGTGGTTCTGCTCAATTTTGAGAGAGGCAAGGAGGCTGTTCCAGAGGGAGGCCTCAGCCGAGATAGATAGATCTACCCCAAACTCTCTGCTTGGAGAAGCGTCTGACCCTCAGAGAGTTGGAGGTGGATGAGTGGCGAGCTTGAGAAGGAAGATGTTTTGGAAAGTTGGAGGAAGAGTGGTCCCAGGCCCCAGAAAGCCTTGTGGACGAAAGTACGGCCCTTTTTAGCACTGGCGATTCAGCATCAGCCAGTTTGGCGCAAACCCTTTTGACGCGGCAGCCAGTTCGGCGCACAAGCCTTTCTGGCGAAGCCGATTTGGCGCAAGGGAGGTTTGGACGTGGCTGACATTGCAGCCACGGTTAAACGCCCTCACGCCAAATGCAGGTTAATGCTGTGTGCAATTTAGGGACACGGTTTTTGTGGGTGTCAGAAATTGGCATTGATATAACCCGACTAAAGATACTCAGTGGCATATGGGTAAACATACCACGTTTTGTGCCTATTTAGCTGCACTTTGGAATATTGCTGCCCATTTATTTTAAAGTTACATATGTTGCCTTTTTTCACTGCAAGCCTACACTTTCTCCTACTTGAGTGGATTGAGTAGGGAGTGGGGTTCTTCACCTCACAAACCGAGAGGGGAGGAAGAGGGTACACGGCACTGCATACTTGTATAATGCGTTATATTTGCAATTCTACCCTTGTCAATAATCACACAGTGTGGCTAGTCAAGCGCTGAAGCCGGGAGTAGAAGCTGGGGTTCCAGGTTCTGAGCTGGACATTTTACGCTCTCCTCCCTATAAACATGCACCCATGATCTTATCAATATTGCGATTGGCTCCGGGCACATATACGCGCACGCCTGCCCCAATGACAATTATGCGGTCCCTGTCTCTGCCCCAATTGTGGGGGCAGGGGATGAGGGAGTGACCTTGCAATTCTGGGCAGCACTGTGTGATGTGCAGACAGATCGCTGCATTCCGTTGATGTGTGCCACTTTATTCACGCATCCCTAGCACTGCTCCGCAATGCACGAGTTGATTTCAGCGTTTAATATCCCACCTCGACGTCTGGTCATGTATGGCGTGTGGGCCTGTGCGCACGCGCGCACACACACACACACACACAAACACACACGTGTGTGTGTATATATATATATATATATATATATATATATATATATATATATATATATATATATATATATATTGTAGGCAAATCGCTGCAGGGTGCTGTATAAATCCTAGTAAATTCACATTTCCCAACCTGAAAAGAGTAGGTGCTGTAATTAAAATGCTCCTAGATTATCCCTTTCTGTGCATTTATTAACAGTCTGGTTAACACATTGACTAGAGATCACTTTTTTTCAGTAATGTGTGCGCTCAAATTAACTGTTCCCGATCAAAAAGATTACACCGGGATTGTTTGGCTGTGTTTGCCCTTTCTAGGCACATTAAATCGTTAAGAAAGGTTCTTGCCCACTGAAGGGTCGATGATCGCAACGATGATGGGGCCAGAGACCTATTGCGACCACTCCAAGAGCCTGAACACTGTTTGGGATATTTTACAGCACCTTGACTGATGCATTGCAGGCGTGATAGCTCTGCGAGTCAAGGTGCTGTCCGCAGCTATCTCTGTGTCCCCCGAAAGTCGCCAGTTCGATATTGTGCGTGTTTAGCGTCTATATAAATAAAAAATAATGCAGCATTCCTAGTGCCAAACAAACCCTGCAGCGAAATGTCCCATTGCCGAACTGGGCGTGCCAAAATGGGTGCGCCCAAATGTCTCCTGCGCCGAAGCAGTCGCGGCAACTCAGCCCGCGCCAAATCGTCCTGCTCCGGTGGACGATGCAGAGGATCTTGAACTTGATCCTTGCAGCCGCTGGGACTTGATGTCTGGAACTGGCTCACTTCCATGGCTTCTTAATGCCGGACCTGTCCTTCTGTGGTGAGCCTGGCAGTTGCAGGGATTGGCGCCTCAGGCTGCTCTGTTGTGAGCTGGCAGGCATGGTGATGGTGGAGGGTGGGTCGAAACCTGCCATGAGTGCTACCTGCAGGGAAAGGGTGAGGGATTGAGCTAGTGCCGAGATTGCCTCGTTCCCCTCCCGGGTCCTCTGTGCAAGCAGGACCGTTGTGCATGATGAGCGGCCCAGGGCACGTGCACAGCACAAGCCAGTGGTTTGCACGTTCTCCCACAACAATTGGTCTCCTCCCGCAGCAACTTGGTCTCCTCCAGGTGCTGGCACACGAGTCCTGCCATCTGCTCATGCCGTTCCTCGATGCGCCATATGTGTGCATCCATGTCATGGAAGCTGTGGATGGGTGGCAGAGGTGGTCTGTGAAGGTTGGAGGGGCAGAATGAGGGATGGTGGTAGGGGGTGTGTTCTGGTTTCCCCTCGGCTGTGTCCTCTGCCTCCTGCCCGGCATCATTGTCTGGAGATGCAGTGATACAAATGGGAGGCTAGTGTGGGCTTGGGGGGTGGCCGTCCTGTTGGTGCACACCACTGTGTGTCAGGGGCTATTGACTCTGCCTCTGTTGGGGCAGCAGGTGTTGCTGCAGGGGCTGCTGCTTGTGCCTCTGTTGGGGCAGTAGGTGTTGCTGGTGGGGCTGCTGCTGTACCTCCATTGGGGCAGCAGTTGCTGCAGGGGGAGGCTGGTGCTTGGTCCACCTTGGTCGCTGTCAGATGATTTGCCTGTGGGGGTGAGATGGGCATGCCGTTAGTCACCTCTGTGCAATCCTATGGCCTTGCAACATGCAGTTCAAACAGCATGCAACATGATGCCTGTGCATGTTGTTTACAGTTCATGCATTGCCAAATTGTATGGCGCATACACACAAGTGTTTCCAGACACCACCAGCAAGATGGTGGTAGACATGGGTGGCCGTAGTTGGCCTTGTGTCATTGTTACCATGCAAGTGCAGGGAACAATTTTGTGCACGGGAGGGAGGAGTGAGGGGACCGGGATGGGTGGGGGTGTAGTGCAGGAGAAGAGGGCCACAAGGGGATGGGCATGTGTTGATGGGAGCCACAGGGGCAGGTGCAAGAGGAGAAACTGAGAAAGGGGAGGGGAGTACAGTGCGAAGGCTGGGGTGGTCCAGATTTGGGTTAGTACAGGGAAGGGTGTCCATGGGCCAGTACTGGTAAGGGATGCTGGGAGGGAATGGACGAGGATGGGCTGACACTAGTGTGACTCATGGGGGACCAGGCCACCGACAGCCTTGTGTATGAATTCACAGGGAGTGTATGAGGCTCCCTGTGTCCTTGCGGTCACAGAGAGCCAGTGGAGTGATTCCATGGCTAGAGGGAAGCGGCCCCATGGCTTGGAGCCTAGGTTGATTCACGCAGCACTATTCTGGATTTCTTTGAGGGAGAAAAGGGGGTTAGAGGTAGATTGAGGGAGAAGCTGTTGCTGTCGCCAAACCTAATGGGAACGAGAGCTCTGGAGACATTGGGCTTCTGGGCGTAGGTGAGGTAAGGCAGGGTGCGTCTGAGGTGGTGGTGCTGTAATTTAGGCTCTTGCCATGGTCCATGATGTGTGGAGGCGAGGTGTGGGATGAGTCAAAGGTGACACCAAGGTCTGTAGCCTCTCGGGGGGCATGAGCCCATGCAGCGTGGCCAGGGAGTGTGTGGGTAACAGGGTGCAGGCGTAACGATGAGGGGCTTCTCTGTCTCACTGGCATTAAAGCAGGGATCGTCAGCAGAGCATGTTCCATGATTAGCAGTCCGGCACTCATGTATGAGAGAGGATGGAGAGTAAGTAGAGGGTGGAAGATTAAAGTTGAGCGGTGTGTCATCAGCATAACACTGGGAAGGGGGTGCAATGGTGGTGATCGAGTGAGTCAGAGGGCAAGGTAGCTGTTGGGAAGCCATGGCAATTGAATGGTGCCCTGAGGGACGCTACAGGTGAGGAGTGAGGTGATAGTGAGGAAAGGGCGCTATTGCACTTGAGGGTGTCGGTCTGACAGGTAGGTGGTGAACCATGCCAGATCCAGGTCCATCAGGACATATTTGATGCATGCATGCATGTGAGTGTGTCACAGGGGCAGATTTCCTGTGGTGCTTGCATGCTGCCTTAGAGGGTGTGTGCCTCATGTATATGTTGCTTCTCATGTCATCAATGTCTGCACATGACCAGTACTCATGTGGGCATATGTCTGTTTGGATATTTGGGGGGCAGTGTTTGTGAACCCTTGGCCAATTGGCCATGGTTTGTTGGACACTGTATGGGTTGGATGTGGTCTCGGGTCATGCATTTGGGCATGTCTCTGTGTGTTGTGCGCTGCATTCGCATGCCCGCTATGATTGTTATGGTGTGGCATGTTGTACTTACTGCCCTCTCCAAGTGTCCCTGCACCAGCCTCTGCTGCTCCCACTCTCTCAATCCCTTCAAGGTACAGCACACTGATGCATTTCTTCTCCGATGGCATGAGTTTCATTGGTGAGGCTGTCCCACCGCCAGTGGCCAGGCATTCCTTACAGGGCAGATAGCAGATTGCAGGCCCTCAGCAGGAGGTTATCCCACCACGTATGGCAGTCGCGTACTGTGCGGAGTAAGGGTCCCACAGCTGACACCATTTGTGCCACCTCCTCACAGATGGTATTTTTTCGGAGTTGTGTACTGCGCCTGTGGTCTGTGGCAAACAGCTCACCAGCATGTTCTACAATGCTGTCTATCAGGATGGTTACTTCCTGCTTGGAAAACCGTGGCTTCCGTTGCCATCTTTCAGGGATCTGAGATTTCATGACCGCTAGTGAGATGCCAGTGTCATTGTGTCCGCATGGCAACAGGAACTGTGTGATTTTTAATGCATTGTGTTTGTCAAAATGGCTGCTGGCCAACGTCCAATTCCAGCAGTGAGGTTGCTTCTGGTGCCCGTGTTTCCATTACTTCCATGAGTGACATGCCGTAATCTGTGCCACTGGCATTGTTGCGGGCTGTGCCATCGATTTCAGCCAGCGATGACAGTGTTTTCGTCATGTCGGACACACTGTTTCTGGCATGCCGGAATGTGTGCTCCCGCAATGATGTTATGTGCCCGTGATTCCATGGTTACGGTTGCCGGAAACTGTGCCACTGGATCCACAGACTCACCAGCAAAGTACTGGCACACTTGTAATGATGGCAAACGGCTAGCTCATAAATGTGTATGCCACTGATCCATCCGATAATATTTTTGACTATTCCTAGCAACCTCCCTACTGTCCTTTCCCCTTTTTTAACCCACTGCCTTCCCTGGTCCTCCCAGGGCTGCCCTCCAAATTCTCCCTCCTTTCTAATGCTTCCCGCCAAACTTTAAAGCTTGTATTGTGCATGTTTTATTATTTAGTAAACTACTGAGTGCTTACAAATAAACTGACCTTATTTGGCCTTTTGTAGCGTATTTTCCTCCACACGCTATTTCCTGGAGCCGTGTATCCTGTTCGCGTGCCAAATCTCCATGCGGACGCTGTCTTCAAGCGTGGCTGTCCTGGGCTGCGTGTATCCTGTTCGCGTGCCAAATCTCCACACAGACGCTGTCTTCAAGCGCGGCTGTCCTGGGCTGCGTGTATCCTGTTTGCATGCCAAATCTCCACGCGGACGCTGTCTTCAAGCGCGGCTGTCCTGGGCTGCGTGTATCCTGTTCGCGTGCCAAATCTCCACGCGGACGCTGTCTTCAAGCGCGGCTGTCCTGGGCTGCGTGTATCCTGTTCGCATGCCAAATCTCCACGCGGACGCTGTCTTCAAGCACGGCTGTCCTATGCTGCGTGTATTCTGTTCGCGTGCCAAATCTCCACGCGGACGCTGTCTTCAAGCGCGGCTGACCTGGGCTGCGTGTATCCTGTTCGCATGCCAACTCTCCACACGCAAACGCTGTCTCCAAGCGCGGCTGTCCTGGCTGCGTGTACACGGTCGCGTGCAATCCTGCATGTGGTTTTCTGAACTACTTTGAACCTTTGGTACCTGTGATAGTTAACAGGTGAACTTCTATTTTTTGTTCTTCGTGGGAAGGAAGTATTTCATGAACTATTGGAAGGTGATTGTGCACAGTACTTTGGACGCTATCCTGTGGTGCACCAACCTGGTATCTAGCGTGAGCCTCGTGCCGTTGGGATAAGTCTCCCTTACTAATCTTCCCCTCCTTTGTCGTTGGTTCAACTCCTGGCTTTCTTCAAGAGACTTTTGTTGGATACTTCAGTTTTTTGCCATAAGGTCAGTGTTTTGAATTAATGCTAATAATGTGCTATCATAGTGAGTTGAGTTTGGGACAGTTTCTTATGATACTTTATCTATCCTAGGCTGACTTCCGATACAAAACCCACTCCCTTTCCAGTGATCCATTTCTCTGCCTGTTTCATCAGTCAGAGAGTTGTATCACTTGGAAGGTCTAATTTGACTTACCTACAATCAAGTCGTGTGAAAAATGATCCGGAAGAGCCCTACCAATTGTATCCTTTTTGGTTACCGTATCCTTTTCTATTGATACATTGGTGATTTATGACACACAGCCAGTGGCCAGGCATTCCTAACAGGGCCGATAGCAGATTGCAGACCCTCAGCAGGAGGTTATCCCACCGCGTATGGCAGTCACGTACTCTGCGGGGTAAGGGCACAGCTGACACCATTTGTGCCACCTCCTCCCAGATGGTATTTTTTCGGAGTTGTGTACTGCGCCTGTGGTCTGTGGCAAAAAGCTCACCAGCATGTTCTACAATGCTGTCTATCAGGATGGTTACTTCCTGCTTGGAAAACCGTGGCTTCCGTTGCCGTCTTCCAGGGATCTGAGATGCCATGCCCGCTAGTGAGATGCCAGTGTCATTGTGTCCGCCTGGCAACAGGAACTGGGTGATTTTTAATGCATTGTGTTTGTCAGAATGGCTGCTGGCGAACGTTCAATTCCAGCAGTGAAGTTGCTGCTGGTGCCGGTATTTCCGTTGCTTCCATGAGTGACATGCCGTAATCTGTTCCACTGGCATTGTTGTGGGCTGTGCCATTGATTTCAGCCAGCGATAACAGTGTTTCCGTCATGTCGGACACACTGTTTGTGGCATTGGCATGCCGGAATGTGCGCTCCCGCGATGATATGATGTGCCCGTGATTCCATGGTTACGGTTGCCAGAAACGGTGCCACTGGATCCACGGACTCACCGGCAACGTACTGGCACACTTGTAATGAGGGCAATCGGCTAGCTCATAAATGTGTATGCCACTGATCCATCCGATAATACTTTTGACTATTCCTAGCAACCTCCCTACTGTCCTTTCCCCTTTTTTAACCCACTGCCTTCCCTGGTCCTCCCAGGGCTGCCCTCCAACTTCTTCCTCGCCAAACTTTAAAGCTTGTATTGCGCATGTTTTATTATTTAGTAAACTACTGAGTGCTTACAAATAAACTGACCTTATTTGATTTGCAAGACTTGAACTTTTTACTTGTTTGATGACTGTCCTCATTTTGTGTAGTAAGCTTGCAATAAAGTGCATCTTTAACAGCAAATAAATTAGTAAATAAAAAAAATAATTCAAAAAATGCAACATATTACAGGGGTTTATAGTTTGCAGATCAACGTAGAAGCATTTTGATACAAGTCCGCTTTGCTAGTATTCAAGCACTGATCTATTCCAATGCAGCTCAGCTACATTTTAATTCCTGAGCAATACTTGACCCCCGGATACACCCCCTCCCCCCACCCTCCTGCCAATGAGCTTCAACGAGTGATGCTTGCAATAGTGCACTTTGTCGCACACAGGGTGCCAAGAATCATTGACAATGCCAAATGTTGACCTTTACAACTACCTCATAACATATATGTCAAAATATATTGGGCGCAAATTCACATCGAGTGCAGAATATTACATTTGCCGCGATGATCGACGGCAGGAGGTGCGCGGACACCGGCTTGGGCTCAGTGCTCCATTGCCTGGCGCCACCCCCATGGCAAAGCATCAGTGCATGCCCACCTGTGGGACTGCCATCGCCTGAGGGGAGCGGCCCTGGCACTGAGAGAAGACAAAGAACTCGGAGGTCGCGGCAGCTGCACGTCCCCTCCAGGTGAGCTCCCAACGAACGGGGCCTGTCTGCCCTAAGCTTTCGCGTCTGGTGTGGGATATTAGTGGGGGTTTCTTGGAATATGTACTTTTTTTTAACGACGCGTCAAGTTTCCGTTCGCGCGCTCGCCTTTCCCCTCACAGACTCGGCGCTGCTGTGGCGTCTTTTGTCAGTGCGTGGACGCAGGTGTGCGCTCTCGGCTTTCCGCGTGAGCAGCCGCACCTCCTTCTCTTTACTGTACAGACTTCAGTCTGCCCGAAAGCTGCACAATCCACACAGCAAGTGAAAGAATTACGCACACATCCTACATCCACATAATAAGAATGAGTTTGCTTATAACATGATATGCTGCTATGCATTTATACCGCGCCATATTATAGCACAGACTCTTGCCATCGCAGGTGCTTCATGAATCTATACACAACAGGATTCGCTATCCCATGTTCATGCGATCGACTTTGGAAGAACACCAGATTTGGAATCTTACTTGAGACCTGCCGGCGGTACTAAAGGTACGTTTCTGCGATCTTGTTAACCTGTGGGTTCGTTAATTGTGGGGTAATTTACGGGGGTGTTTTATTTCGAAGCAAACACCGCCTGTCTTTACCACAAGGGAGGATACCCGGCAGAAGTACCGTGCTTGTGCAGCTTTACCACCTGCGGCTACTTTGAAGGACCGAATCGGCATTCGGCGCACTAGGGATCCGGCAAGTGTGCATCTCTTTTCGCTTATGTTTTTCCACTGTCTCCGCCCTTGCAGCCCGTATTTACTTTCAATTGTCAGCACATTGCACCCTCTAGCATTCTATCAGTGGATTAATGCGTCGGGCGGCCCGTCCCAGCAACAGAGATGCCAAGGAGCGAATGGGAACGGAGCCTAGTGGACACAGCTTTCTTTCACTCTCTAACTCCCCATCCGTCCCTTCTCTCTAGGTCTCTCTGAGTGAGTGTGGAGAGGCGCCCCATTAGATGGGTGAGAAACTAACCCTGGTGGTCCATCTGAAAAGCTGCCCAAAGCGGGCAGTGTCAGAAGCTGGCACAGGTCAACACTGAGAGAACATAGCAATGGTGGGCAGTTTAAGGAGAGGGCATTGGGAACAGTGTGAGGAAATGCAGTGATGGGCAGTGTGGGACTGAGATGGCAATAAAGGGTATTTCAAGATGCTGGCAAAGATGGGCAGTGCCAGAAGCTGTCACTGGTGGACACTGGGCAGAAGGGGCGGGGTGGCCTTTACTGGCAAAAACGAAGACGCCTTACATGTAAAATGGATCCTGACACCAACTTTTTCATTGGATCTTGATTTGATCTATCGACCTCCAGACAAAATGGTTCACTCCATAATTGAATTTGGAAACTTAGTAGCTGAACATGTCCCATTATGCAGGGGTACACTGGCCTATAGGGAACGCTGGAAATTTCCCAGTAGGCCTCTGGAACCTAGGCCTCCTTTGGGTCATAACCTATTTTATTTCCACATTTTCTCATAGGAAAAGGGCTGGGCTTGCTGAAAATGTGTAATATGCAGCCACTTTGACAATTATTTGCAGGGCCTCTTTTGGTTCCCAGTGCTGCCCTTATGTCCACACATGATGGTCCTGAGTGATCTTGATCTACGGCTGGTTAAACTGGACGCTAACACCCCTTCTTTAATCGCGGGCATGAGTGAGCTTGCTTTAACTCAAAGGGTTTCATCACCTACTCAGTTGCATGATCACACTTTGGATTATCTTTTTGATAAATGTACATACCTGAAAACGTTAAATCCATATTTCCTACCATGGTCTGATCATGCAACAATCCCCTTCAAGATTAATATGAATTACACTTTACAAAAAGAAGTCTGGGAGCCCCTCTACTGAGAACGAACATGGCCAAATAACCTGTTCTATGGGAAGGTGCCCACTCGGGAGGGCCTACAGTCACGTTTTAGGAGAAATATACATTTGCATATCAGTCTGGTTCCCTCCACTTGGGCAGTCCAGCACTGAAATGCTGGTCAATTCTCCTCTGAATAAGAGTACCAACAGCAACCCCAGACACGTGTTTCAGCCTAGCATTTCGGTGGTGGATTGCCCTTGTGGGTGGGACCAGACTGATATGCAAATTTATATTTCTTCTCCGTGAAGGGTGCAGTGAGCTAATACGTGGATGTAGACTCTCTTGAGTGGGAGAATTTCCATAGTACAGGGTATTTGAACAATGTTCGTTCTCAATGGAGGGGCTCCCTCATGCTTGTTTAATTTGTAAAACTTGGGGTTTCACCCTAAATTACCCAGGGTAATTCAGACGTGGGCCCCTGATCACTGTGCTTAGAGAGGCACAGCTTCACCTCACTGAATAGGCCCGATTAGGCCGAAATACGTGTCTGGGGTTGCTTTTGGTACTCTTATTCAGAGGAGAATTGCCTAGCATTTCAGTGCTGGACTGCCCAAGTGGTTGGGACCAGACTGATATGCACATTTATATTTCTTCTCTGTGAAGGGTGCAGTGTGCTCAAACGTGGTTGTAGACCCTACTGAGTGGAAGAAATCCCATAAAATTTGACCCAGGCTCGTTCTCAGTAGAGGGCCTCCCACACTCCTTTGTAATTTTCTACTGCACACTTTACACCAATCTCGCACTCGGAAAGCTCAGACACAAATGGTCTAATCTTACATCAAACAGTTTTACTATGACTTTTCTTCCAAATATAGCCCATCAGTGGGACAAGTCTCAAAACAACAACGCCTCCACTCTTCTAGATGTTTTTGACAAAGTCTAACAGCTGGTAAACCAGTTGGCTTTGGCAAAAGAATAACGTTTTTATTGCGACCACCATTAAACCTTGGTTTAAGGAGAATCTGTGTGCTCAGAAAAAGTGGTTAGGTGAGCCGAAAGAGCTTGGAGAAAGAACAAAATTTGAAGCAATCTTACATGAATCATCTCTATACTTACAAAAAGATGCTTAAAAGGGCTAAACGTGAATACTACACGGGCCGGATATGTCCCCGTTCCAACACCACCAAGGAATCATTTTCTGTGCGGGCTGAATTATGGTCAACCTGTATGCTTAAGAAGCACATCCTCTATTTCAAGAAAGATGTGAGGTGTTAGCTCAGGCCTTCGAGGTCAAAATAAGAATACTTAGGGATCAGATTACATCCTTAGAGCAGAGTTGAGGGAGAGTGTCGTGCCTGAAATTCACGATTCCACCCACTCAAATATCATTTTTTACTCTTTCCAGCCTGTAACGGGAGAGTGTCTTTTAAAACGCATGCCTAAAAAAAACGTGCTGCAGGGTCACCTCTTGACCTCTGCCTGGCATGGCTTATGAAAGATTTTCGAACCGTTTGTTAGAAATTCATTTGTCAGATTATAAATGGTTCACTCTCTTTGGGATAGTTACCGACTGTTAGGCAGAAACCTGTGCAGTTCCCTCTGGGACAACTGCAAAAGATTTAAGACTACAGGTGGTTGGCAGTAAACCCAATTGGTAGCAGTCTGTACCACCCAGATTTACCTGGTAGCTGTGGCTGAGCAGTCAGACTTCTCTCAAGAAGAGTTAGGCAGTATACAGAGTATTCACAATAGGTCAAAAGAACACAGTAGAACAAGCAAACACTGACCAGAGCTTGGTGTAAAAGAGATATAATTATTTATTTAAAAACACACCTAGTTAAACACACTGGCACTAATATCAAGCAGTTCAAAACACGGTCACTAAAAGATATACACTCCCTTCAACGATTAGTTAGACAAGTCTTAAGTAAAACAACACTTATTTTCAGACAGCAGTGAGCGCTTAACGAAGATGGCAGTATAATCACTCGGTTAAAAAGGGAGAGAAAGGCAGAGCAAAGATAGAAACAGATCCCAACACTTTCGGAAGAACACAGTATGCGAAGAAGGCAGGTTAAAACCGTAAAGTCAAAGTTAACAAGGCCAGAACCACTTTAAGAGGGAACGGTCGAAATGTGTCCAAGGTCACACGGTTCGAAGTGCCCAAAAGTCTCGCAATAAGTTCAGAAAGAGTTGGACCAAAAAGAAAGGGACCAGTTAGATGGTCAAGGCGGCCAGCCCAGTCCAGAAGGTTAAGGGGTTATTGTTACCTTGTAGCAATCTTTAGAAAGGGAGGCCTGGCGGACACGGTACCTTAAAATGGTGAGAACGCTCCAGCGGGGGAAGTTGTTCCTGGCATGGGTTGCAAGTTGGTGCTTCATCCGGAGGCAGAGAGGATCTCATAGGGGAGGAAAGCAGGGGTCCGTTGCACTGCCAGGGAAGAAACCAGCCGCGGAGTTCTCAATTAAAAGGAGCGGTCCTTTTATTCGCGGTCAAGTGGTAAGTGGCTATCCGGTTGCCGGGGTGCTTGGCACGGGTAATTCGACCACAAGACATCCTGGGATGCGAGAAAGGAAGGTAAACTGGTTGTGCCCACCAGTCAGGGGAAGAAGACTCTCCAGCCGGGAGATCTCCTCTGTCGTTGGGAAGTGGTGAGTCGGTTCAGCAGGGCTCCACCGGTGGTGTCGTCGTAGCAGGCCAGCTCAGCTTCTCCCTCGTCGGATTTTCAGGTCCTGTGGCGACTTCTGAAGTTCCAGTCCCAAAAGCCCTGCTTTTATGCAGCACACTCCCATTCCCTCAGCCTAGCTGTCAATCAAACATGCTAAGTGGTGAGCGGGCCGGCTCACCACTTGGGCCAATCACACAAGAATGCGACTTGAGTTTCCAAGGCAACTCAGTCCAGGGTGCCTAAACCCCCTCCCACACCCCCTGTGGTACCCAGAGAGAGTGGCACCACTTTTGGAGGCTTCTGTGGAGAAGCCCGCCAAAAAGTGGAACAAAGGGCTCGACCTTTGGTTTGGAGTTACAGAGGCGAACACAAATGCCATTTTAAAACCGAGTTCAGGCAGAAAATACCAACCGGTGAATTAATATTAAATAAATAAACCGGCGGTATGTTAGAGGCTATGTTCAAAAGTATTAGCCTCGAACAATGGGAAAATCCCATAGAGATATATTCGCGGTTGAATATAAAAAGTAGTATCCACTGCCACCAGCCAAAACTCGACGAGGGGGGACGGGACAGTGCCCCCTCGAATAACAGACCCAGGGGCAATCGAATTGCCCCTACCAGTACGTCCACAATATGATGGTTTGTACTGGTTCTGTTAGTAATTTGGGACTAGTAAAGCCAATGGTGACTTTACATGCCCTGGGAGACAGTAGTCAGTCCCAGGGTATGGAGTCTATGGTGGGGGGTCCCTATGACACCCCGGTGTTACTGCACGGAGGGTGTAGTGTAACACACATAGAAAAAACATATGAGACCCTATGGAGTAAAAGACCCCATAGCCCATGAAACACATTAACATTCAAAGGAACACCACAAATCATGTCCAAGAGTGGGAGAAAAAGAGTCTCACTCTTGGCAGGAGAAAAAAACAAACTCCAGAAATCCAGCAAAGATGCTGGGGGACTCACTAGGTTAGGAAATTCAGCCTAAACAAAGCATTCTCCCTAACACCGACTCTCTTGAGCTTGCGTTAGGAACCCCACTCCTGCAGAAAGCCCCACTCGCCCCTGCTATATCGCTCAACCTCGCAGCGTCTGTACATCAGCAAGTGGATGGAAGCAGAGGTAACCTCTCAGCGGCAACATTTTGTCAACACTTCAGGGTGGTTGGATGAAGCACAAGCAGGTTTTCGACTAAGTCACAATCCGAAATCCGTGCTAGTGGCTGTTTTAGTTTATCTTACATGTTGTGTGGACACAGGTAAATCAGGCCCATTGGTGCTTTTAGATCTGTCCGCAGCTTTTGACACAGTCGACCAGAAAATCCTTTTGGGAAGACTATTTTCCCTGGGTAATAGAGGCGCGTTTTAGAGATTGCTGGAATCTTTCCTCAAAAATGGAGAGCCTTTTCCCTTCTCCCAAACCGGTTGCCTGCAGAGTCCCTCAGGGCTGTTCACTAAGTCCACTTCTCAATTTATACATGAGACCGCTAGCCGATCTAACCCACACTGCAGGACTAACTTTTTTCATGTATTCCAACGATACCCAACTCATTCTTCGCTTGGGTAATTCGGAGGAGTCGGACATGGAGAAATGTACCAGTTGTATGGTACAAGTTAAACATTGGATGGATTCAAACTGCTTACAAGTAAACACAGACTACTAATCGGCTCCAATAAAGTAAGACCCATCTCTTCTACTTCAGTGCCATTTGAAGCCCCGATTTATAAAGAGTAGACCTGGCAAGACTCCCATTGGCCAGTTTCACTCGGCCCTGACCCCGCTACTTCAGTTTGTAGCCTATGTGTTTGGCTGGATCCTGGCTTGTCTACGTCCACACAAATCAGCAAACTCACGGGTAGCTGTTTTTTTTTCCATTGAAGAGCCTGAAAAGACAGCTGGACTATTGTGTTTTCCCTGCAAAGGTGCCATTGATGAATGTGTTCGTATCGAATCGGCTAGACTACTGTAACTCTGTCTACTTGGGTCATCTGAACAATCTCTTATCTAAATTACAGCACATTCAAAATGCAGCAGTAAGGATGATTCTCCGTTTAAAACGGTTCACGCACATTTCCCAAGCTTTGCATGAGCTACATTGGCTTCTGATAATGAAGGGCATTGAATTTAAGGCGCGTTATTTGCTTCACAAAGGGCCTCATTACACGGTAGGCGGTAAGGGTTTACCGGTACCGGTATTTTACCGGTACCGGTAAAACCTTACCGCCTTACTACGAGGTCCCTTTGCGGGTTGGGGATTTTAACGCCTGCTTTTTGCAGGCGTTAAAGACCAACCCGCAAAGGGACCCAGGTAGCTAATTACGGTACCGCAATTTGCGGTGCCGTAATTAGCGCCTTACCCATTCCCATTATGCCCTATGGGGCAAAAATGGGAATGGGGAAGGGCAATGGTGGAATGGGGAATTACCGCCCCTCCAACCTTGGAATGGGGCGGTAATTCCCCTTTCCACCAAGGCGGTGCCGGTATTTTACCGGCATGAACCATGGCGCTAATTGCGCCATGGTTCACCGCCTACCGTGTAATGAGGCCCAAAGTCTATTACGTAAAGGACCCGCCATATTGTCGACGTGTTTCAGCCACTACGTTCCCACCCGCCATCAAAGATCATCCTCTGTGAGGCTCCTGTCAGTCCCTAAATTGTGGGGCGGACGGTGCTTTTCCGTTCTGGCCTCCAAGTTGAGGAACAATATGCCGCCTTCCTATTGTTTATTGGAAGACCATAAGGCCCTTTTGGGAAAACTTGAAAACATTGCTCTTTCTCAGTTTATCAGCTTAGGTCAGTCGGAATCTGCTCTATGCGTTATATGCCCCTTTTCCACTCTGCGCCTTGAAGCACTAATGGTAGTGAGAAGTTGTGCGTCGTATAAATCTAGTACATACATACATGCTGTGATCGGTGGCGGGAAGAGTGATGATATGAAACTGGGGGTAATGAGGGGAGATCGAATGATGTGCAGTGTATGAACATGCTCTGTGGGTAGTAATGGTCCTTGCGGGTCACTGGGTGCATGTGTGTAGAGCTTGAAGTGGTGGAGCGACATAGCCTCTGATACCTGTGGTAGTTTAAATAGACCATACTCATTCGTAGTGCAAAAGGTTTTCAGATAAGTATGAGCATTTGACACTGGGAAGCAAAATGAACATGTAGAATTGATGGGCAATTTCGACAGCTTGCATGGGTGTGCTCAGTGGAGATGCGGGAGCCAGAAATGTCATGGGTTTGTCCAAACCAGGGATCTGTCTTGGGTCTAAGAGCCAAACATGAGCTGATATTTCTAGACCCATACCTGAAGTCCTGGTTCTCCACCCCCACAACACTAACCCATTAACTGGAGTCTTCTCACCACACCCACAGAACGCAAAACCAATAGCTGGCATCCGGCCACCCCATCCCTTACAAAACGTAACTCATACCGGGCACCCAATTTTGGCAGTTACAGCAAACTGTGATACAATGATTTTGCCAGGATCACACACTTTAGATGAGTGGTGAAGCAGTGGTTTGAGCCCAATCGGCACTGAAGATACTTGATCACATATATTCTAAGTGCTATCTTATATACTTTTTCCTTAATGTCTGGCTTTAAAGAGATAAAATAATACTCTGTTTTATAGCAATAGCTTGAAAACGACACAAATCAACTTATAAACGAACCGGACAAATATATAATCCCTTAATGTTAAGCAAAAAGTGTTTGATTACAGTTTTGTTTTCTCCATCCGGAATTAAAGCTTACAAGTGCCAGAATTCGACATACTGGGCCTCATCGTGACTGTGGTGGTAGACGTGCTGGTAAATGCCGGCATGGATGCCTCCAGAGTCATGAATTTACCAGCACCCGGCAATGGGGATCTACTGGGGCAGTCCAGCCCCAGCGCCCGGTAATTCCCCTTTGCCGGGTGCTGGTAATAATTACTCCCCATTCCCATTGAGTCCCACAGGACTCAATGGGAATGGGGAGGACGGTTGCACAGGCACTATACAGAATGGTGCCGGTGCTACCGTCACTGTCTGCGAGCGGGTGCCGTTCCTCCCGCCAGGTCAGACCTGGCGGGCTGAAAGGCACCCACTTGCAGAACTCGTAGTTTGCCGGTACAGAAACAATGACACCAGCAAGCTTACCGATAATGTTGTTTCCAGACCGGCAACCATATAATGAGGCCCAATGTCTCCACTGGGTTTGGCAACTGTACATTCCCTTCAATTCTGCTTCCGTAGTAAGCACTCCACCAAGACTGCACTCATGCATGTCTCCAACTTTCTCTCTGATGCTCACCAATCCAAACTCTCCTCTATACTCATCCTTTTGGACCTCTCTGACGCTTTCAGTGCTGGCGATCACTCATTTCTCTTCCTCACTCTCCAAGACCTTGGGCCTCATTATGAGGCTGGCGGTAGCCGTGCCTGTAGTACAGGCATGGCTGCCGTCGGTAGTCATTTTTTTCCGGCGCCCAGAAATGGGCAATTACCTGGTCATTATGGCCTGGCCGGACCCGGTAATTGCCCTTTTCTGGGCGCCGGAAAAATGATGCTCCCCATTCGGCCCCATAGGGCTTAATGGGAATGGGGAGGGCGGATGCATCGGCACCGTTAATAACGGTGCCGGTGCAACTGACATACTGTGCTCGCAGGTGCCTGTCAGCCCGCCAGGTCTGTCCTGGTGGGCTGACAGGCACCCGCGAGCACAACTCGTTGTATGACGTCACGGTAGCAGCAGTGCCGGTAGCTTACCGGCACCATTGTTACCATACCGCCATACTTATAATGAGGCCCCTTATGTTTTGCAAATCTGCCCTAGCCTCAATTACCTCCTACCTGGAAGGTCACTCCTTTGAAATCTCCTCAAACTCACAAACATCTGACTCCACTCCTCTCCTTTTCATTATCCCGTAAGGGTCAGTCCTTGAACCTCTGCTGTACACCCTCATTCCTCTACCCTAGGAAGATTTATCTCATCATTAGGTTTTCACCATCACCTCTTTGCTGATGAAACCCAATTATTTGTTCCTTTCCCTCGTTCACCTCAGTGACCTCGGAGCTCATTACCAACTGTCTAATTGCAGTCCGTCCATCACAGGATGGTTCCTCACGGCCTCATGTTCAACTCTTCAAAAACGTAAGTCATCTTTCTCACGGCTTCCAACGCCATCCGTATCCTCCACTCGCCAATCAGTTTCGTGCTCTAACATCTTGCCCGGTCACAATCTTAAGGTCCTTTTTTATTGCAATCTGCAATGATTCGTCAGTACCACCACATCTGCTACTCTTATTAACCTTCTCAGCATTCTGAAAATTCTTCCATTTCTTATCCACCACAGGAACATCCTAATCTCCACATTTGTGCTCAGCAAACTAGACTTCTGCTTGTGCCAACTCTTTGGCCAGCCTCTCTATCCTTTCCTCCCTCTAGGCAAAGTCCTCCACTTCCCTACTCACAGTCTCCACAACCTAGAAAAACCTCTGCATTTCTACCCAGCGACACCATGCTGGTTGGCTCTCTATGCACAGCCACTCTCTTTTCCAGTTTCTTCTAATAATCTAAAAAGCACTCAATTGTCTTGCTCCTCAGTACCCGGCTCACTGTATCTCTGTCTACACACCATCTCGTTCCCTCAGCTCCTCCCCTGCACTGAACTTACTGTCCCATGATCCCCCCTCCTCCTCTCCTTCTGCTCTTTTTCCCTACTTGCCAAGCTCCATTGGATCGAGCTGTCTAGAGCAAGTCACAACAGGCATTCTACAAGCTCTCTCAAAGGTCTTTAACCAAAACAAGACATCATTCCCCTTATTGAATTCACTCACCAACCCCATGAGAATATGGAGGGAAGGTCTTGACCCGTTACCATCACCTGTCTTGTTGGGATGCTCTTAATATTGGCAGTGTCAAGCTTCATATCCTTGATATTGAGTCCCAGTTCCAGCTCCTTGCTGCTGCCTCTGTCCTTGTCCTATCAGAGCCTTTCTCTCCCTTTCTCCTCTTTAGTCTCCTTGAGTTTGAAGTGCTCCAGCTTCTTCCATTCACTTTCCCTGTTTTTCTCGTGGTTAAGTTGGGGCTTGTACTCCAGATCCATCTGCTGGAATCTGAGGCTCTCCTCTGTAGCAGGGTTGCAGAAAGAGAAAGGGGTGGCAGGGAAGAGGCAGCTTCGCAGGATTCCTGCCCTTAATACTGAGGTATGGCCTCTACTAGCTCAGGTTTTGTGTCTTTTCAATTCGCAATGCCCTAAGTTCCTTAACTTTTAATTTGTTCAGGGCATCTACAGTGAACTTTGATGAAACCATTGTGAGAACATGTACCTGTAACAGCACCTCAATGCATCCGGGTTGTATGTGCGCTATACAAATGAAATAAGTAAATACATCTTGTATAGTATCGCTTTCAAGGTAAGTTAATCTAGTTTCTAACACCATGGGACAGATTCTCAAAACTTCTTTTGGAGCAAGTGAGGAGATGTGCTAGCGCATCTCCTCGCTTGAACCTTAAATGGTGCACCCAAATCCACAAATAAGGGTATATGGCTATGTGCATCCTAGATGCATACATTCAGCTGTCCATTTCCACGCCCTTTGTGCTTATGCACAAATAAGGGTGTTTTAGCCTATTTAAATGCACATCCGATATCCTTAAAAGGGGTTCTGTGTTCATTCATCGACAGTATTTCTTTTGGATGGGATTTCTGCCAAATTATTTTATTTTTTACCCATAACCCTCTATATTTTTCAGTGAGTTTAAAAAAAAAAAGAAATTGGCAAAAGCCCATCGAAAACACTCTGTCGATGAATGAACGTCGTACCCTTAAAAGGGATGCACCTTGAAAAGTGCAAAAATCAAAGACCTTACCCTGCGCATATTTAGACTAGTTGCAGTGGAAGGCTCTAATGAACCAGAGGTTCAGTTCTGATTTGCCCTCTTGTGCATGCGTCTCTTAGCTATTTCCTTACTTTGTGCTCACTGAGGTCTGTAACCAGTACAGCTGAGCACCTTGGTTAGAGAGATTTCCCTTGATGCTCTGTCTTTGGTCAGGGTCCTCGGGTATATCTGCCTGACTCAGGCCCTACTGTCTAATGTAATGGAGCGTAGGGGTGCTACAACCCAAAGGTATCTAAACATGCAACTGAAAACAACCCAGAAGGGAAGCCACTAGTTATTCCTGTGAGTGCACTGAGCTCTCCAAGTGGAATGCATGGCACAGAAGCCCAGGGCTAACTCCAAGGAGGTGGAGTGAGGCGATTTACAAGTAAATAATACACTTTCTGTTAAGACCATGGGCCTCATTACGAAGTTGCTGGTCTGGAAACAACGGTACCGGTATGCTTGCCAGTACCGTCGTTTCCAGACCGGCAAACTACGAGTTCTGCGAGCAGGTGCCTTTCCGCACGCCAGGTCTGACCTGAAAGGCTGAAAGGCACCCGCGAGCAGACCTTGACAGATGCACCAGCACTGTTGCACACACAGTGCCGCTGCATCAGTCCTCCCCATTCCCATTGAGTCCAATGGGACTGGAATGGGAAAGGGGATTTTCTTTTTCCGGCGCCTAGCTGTAGGGACCGACGGGGCCGTAATGCCCCGGTAAGTATGCATTCCTGAAGAAGAAACAGCAGAACAGGCATATAAAATGCTTTTTGATTCAGGTAGGCAAGTTCACAAGAGATCAAGAGGGCTAGTCATGGTGAACATGTGCAGTCTTTGGCGGGAAAGTTACAGCAGTGCAAAATTGGCCCTAAGGACTTCTGTGAGAGGGAGACCCCACACATTTTTGAAGATAAAGGAGAGGCCCAGCAATGAAGAAAGAAAAGAAGAAACCACCCACCAGCAGCGCCGATGGTTCAGAAGATCATTACCCTGGGATCTGATAAGCAGTACTGCAGGATGTGGTTAGCCGTTTCCAGAGGTGGTTGATTCAGGGGTTGTTCATCAGCCATGCTAGACTCCAGCGACGGCACACTGATGCAGATGGGGCCCCCAGCCTCTTGGGGAGGATGATTATTATTGATTTTCTGAGTCCCAGGCCAGGGTTGGAGCCAGAGGAGTAGAAAGCGGAGTCGGCTGCCGTTGGTGGTTGCCAGTGATGCAGGGTTGCTACATCGTACTCGGACACAGGTTCTGGCTTCTGAGAAGGGGATCAGCTTTCAGAGACACTAATGAAGAGCGGATGTTGAAGAAAAGTTGAAGAAAATACACAGGAGAGGAGCCAGCCACGGAAGAAGGAGCAGGAAGGTGAGTTTGCCGGTGTAGCTGCAGGATTTGATGCAGCATGGCATCTGGTGCTTGCCAGGGGTCCTGTTGTGGGGAATTGCCATCTGGCAAGGCTGTAGAACCCCTGGCTTATTTGATTTTTAATAATTAATAAAATGATGTGGGTAATTACATCTCAGAAAGGGTGATCTGCTAACTTGATCTCCCTTTTATAAGCTCCATTCCAGTAGCATAGTGTACACCTGTGCCATGCTGGGTCAGTATCCTTATCTGCAGCGCCTGCTCTCCCATGGCACATACCAGGTTCAGAGGCCACAGGTGCCCATTTGACAGCTGTTGTGACAGCCAAGTCGCTTCAGCGCAGAGGCTGCATTTAAAGTTTGCAACTCTGTCCCAAAGCCACATAGTCATGAGGAATTACTGTTCTGGTGGCAGTTTAATCTTTAAACATAAAGCAATAGGGTATGGTGGATTGTAATTCACATAACCATGCTGCCCATGTTTGTTCTCAGTAGAAGGGCTCCCACACTCCTTTTCTGCTTTTCAGTGGCTGAAACATCCCTAGCGCTGAGTGGGAACGGTGCAGGGCTTTGAGGGGGCTCCTGTCCCCACCAATACTCTATTTCGGGACCGTGTGTCCATAAATGGGGAAAGCTCTCCCCCTTTGCGTGAAACTGCTGCTGCAGTCAAGTTCTCCATTCCACTAGGTTGTTTCTTGGGTAGTGAAGTCCCTGACCTCGATGTAGTAGACGCAGTCAATAGAGCACAAGCTCTGATAGCAGCAATGGAGGAAAAGCTTGAGGGCTGAGGCCCCGAGACTTCTTCAGCTGGAGGGTATAAGAGACCACTCTCAACGGTCTACTCCCAGTCCAGGGCTCAAGTCCCCTAAGGCACCTTCTCTCATGAGAGAGGGCTAAACAACCACTGAGGGGACCTTGAAAATAGCACCAGATTCAGTGATCTCACTGCAAACCCTCCCCCATGCAATAATATTCATCAAGTTGGCTTTAGCCAACAATGTCAGTAAAACATGTAAAAAAGCGTCCGTGCTGCAGTGCCCCTTACCTGGGCCCCAGCCTTGCCAGACAGTTTGCAATTGATTTTATTGGGTAACTCCAATCCAAACATCCAATAGATGCACTTCACTAACAGTGCACAGGAGCACCCCTCCCCATGCTTTTTCATGATTCCTTTGCCCACATTATATGCCAGTATAAAAATATTTTCATGCTGGGTTTGCCCATATGTTTCGATGCTGTCTCCATCAATATATGCCAGTATTCCCACAGAAGCAGGTACTCATCTTTGCTGTGTGCATACTCCCAGTAAGGATACTATTAGAATGCATGTTCTTTCTGGCTCCGCCAATATATGGCAGCATCACCATGTAAGGACATACCCCTTTTGGCTCTGTCATTAAAAATGCCATGCCACAATAAGGGAACGTGTCCAAACTGGCTGCACAATGTAGGCCAGTCTAGACACATAATAACACTTATCATGTTTGCTTTACCTTTGATGGCCAGTAAAAAATGCTATGCCACGGATTGCCAAAATGCCAGTCTCACCAAATAATATCACATATCATTCTTGCTTTATCATAGATGGGCAGTAAAAATGTCATGCCACAATAAAACACTGGCTAGACTTGCTACACCCAAATGGCAATCTAGCCAAGTAATAACACTTATCATGCGTGTTTTTATTATAGATGCTCAGTAACAAATGTCATGCCACAGTATGAAATGGCTAGACTGGCTGAATCAACATGCCAGTCTAGACACTTAATTACACATATCATGCTTGTTTTATTATGGAGCACCCCCACTACCCCCCGCCCCCCAGCCTCCCACACACCGCTATAATCACCTCCTTGGCCCAGCGCAGACACAGGCACACACATATTAACACAACATTGTCTCGCTCATTTACACACACCAAACACTCGTTCATTCACACGCGCCCCCAGCCACCTATAGATCATATACTCAGTAATTCAGACACACATTACATAGTAAACAATACTCACACTTGCAAGCACGCCGACATACACACATACATCATGAACATGCGACACCCTCGCACAAATGCTTACAAACATTCTTCTTTTATCTTTTGCCCAAATCCATCACCTTGAGTTACTCCTCTCAAGGCAGGCCACTGGCTCCCATGCTCCACGCCAACAAGAAGCAGGAAGAGCTTCCTGGTTCCTGACATATTTAGTGGAGACGCAGCACATCAATCTCAAGATGCCACCAGAACTTAAATAATTTATTTGCAAAGTCACTTCATAAAGAAATTATTTCTTTTGAAGTTTGAAGGGGTCGCTCCAAGACATGGGACGGCTTGTCTTCCAATATTGCTCAGACTGCAGAGGCTCCTGCTGCTCCAGGTGATCCAGTTGCCCCCACCAGATCATGGGACAGGACATAACTTCACTGCTGGATCCTTTGGGGCATCAAGGGTGCTCGTGTAGAGCTTGGGTTCTGCTTCGGGCAGCAGGCCTTCCTGATTTGCAGGTTTGGATATCTAGCAGCAGGCAAGTTGCTCGGGCAAGGGGGTCTGCTTTTATCTTCCAATGGGTGGGGACTCTCTCTGAGAGAGTAACGGTACCTTCGGCGTATTCCTGCCTTAGGAGTCTTTAGGTCCATTAAGACAGAGCATGGAAAATAAATAACCACGCTCTCAGTCAGGCTTTGGATTAAGCCTGGCTGGGAGAAAAAGGGACTAAAAAACCAAATAATTCAACAAAAAGAATAGGTACCCTCCAAGTCAGCAAAAGAGCCGTACTTGACCAAGGACTAATCCCTATGGCCGCACAGACTGATACACGCACTGCAACTCACATTATCTTGGAATTCTGGGGCTTGTAGTTTTTTATTTTCCATTTTAAATGTAGCACTGCAAATACGATAATTCTAAGTAAAAAAAAAAACAACTGGGCTACATACTTTCTCACATATCGAATTGGGAACCTTGAGAGCTGTGTGGACGGAGAGCGTGAATCACAATGGTGTTTGTAATGGGAGGAGACTTTGAGAAGGTGGATGAGTGACATTATGAAGGTAGTAACAACACAATGTTCCATTTTCATTTAAGGTATGAGATAATACAAATTTAGCGAGCAGTGCTGCAAATTTAAAATCATTATGACCCTCATGTAGTGAAAGTCATTTTACACATCAACTTGCATTTTTCTAAGCCAAGTTAGTTGCACATTGTTTCACAGAGCTGTGAAGTGGGCATATATTGTCCTGTCCCAATTATAGATCTATTAAAAATAAGAGATGTCTCGGGCTCCTGGTGAAAGTAATCCTGCACGCCGGGTCCTCCTTCCAATGAAGGAAACCTACATCAAACAAAAATTGCAGCACCAGTTGGAAATAATGTGAAAAATAAATCGGCAGAAAAACAACTGTATCCGCCTGCTTCACATATGTAAAAGATCAGGCTAGCGCACATGCCATATTAGTGTACTCCCCAAGTGAAAGGATAGACATATCATACAGACAAACATGAACGTTAGAATGGCAGCCGACGCGAGAGAAACCAGAGCGGCAGAACTGTCTGCCTTTGGGATTTGTCCCGGTTACTGTATTTCGGACAACAGTCATATGGATTATTTCGCAATAATGTTGGCCCCGATTTGACAAAGGCTCGTGGAAGCCGAAACGCGTAATTAAGTAGAGGGCTACTGTTTTCATATATAGCTACGACTTATACAGTTTATGCTATTAAACAATTTTTTCCATTGGCGCCGAGTCCTGGAGTCATCTGTGTTTTTTCTGGATTGTTAGAATGTATGGGGTGAATTAATAGCAATCATTACTTCCTAAAAAACACCTGTTAGGAGAGAGGAGCCTATAGCTGCCAAATAGCCCCATATCGTGAGGGCCACTAGATTGTAATCCTCCCTTTTTAGATATTCTTACGATGCATGCTACAATATACAGTTACTCTTTGTCCATTAGGTGCCAACATGGGAGGTGCTGTTGGCTCAAAAGCCATTTCCTCCATGTCCCTCTTCTGCGTCCCAGTAATTACTTGTGCGGTACTTTACCTCTTCATGAACCCCTTTTCTATCTTTATTTTTCTTTCCTCTTAGTCCTGCTTCTGCCTGCCCGGGCATAACAGCCCTCCCCACCGAGCACTAACAGTTTGAATTATTCCTGCCCCTGGCAAGGACTCCTTTGGGCAGTTGTATGCTGCCTGCCCTCTGGCCGAGCCAGTGGGGCCATGTTCTTTGGGGCAGTGGGCCAGGGGTCACCGGTTGGGCCGGGCTCCTTTGCCCAGGGCCATAACTTCTAGGAACCATGCCGAGCATGGTTTTCCAGTTGAGTTTAGGACCAAGGACTCCCGGCACCCATGCAAAGTACTGGGGCGCTGGTTGAGACAGTCCTCCCAGCATGGAGAAGATTTCTATTCCCAGGGACTGCATAGCACTGTTGAAGCGTCAGCACTTGGAACGATCGCGCCCCATGCTTAGGTGAGTGCTTGGGTTGCCAAGCAACCAGGGGAGGCATCAGAATAGCACAGCCCTGGTTGCTAGGCAACCGGTGCACTTCTGGAAACCCCCAAAGAGTTGGGTATTTAAACTAGGGTGAGGCCAGCAATGGTGCTGGTTCTCTCCATTGTTGTGGTCCTGATTGGCAAGCCTAGGTTTCACGTATTTTAGCCATGCTTGGGATTGAGCAATATCTCAACCCGTGTAGTGTTTAGGCATGATGGCATGTACATAGTAAAATGCATTGAAAAATATACATGCAGTGAGCATATAACAACAGTTATGAAATGCTTTTCCCGTTCAGTTTGCAGGACTGGGCTTTGAGCCAGGCTGATCAGTTGTTTTGGTGCACCCGGGTACACTAAACTAACATAGCTTCTGGTCACTCCAATGGTCTTGGATGTGTTCCAATAGTTCCTTTTGTTTTGGTAAATAGTACCTAATGTTCTGATAAACAATAACAAAGTCCTTGGCTGCACTCCAATGGTCTGGGATGTGTTACACTAGTTCCGTTTATTTTTATAAATAGTACCTTCTGTTCTAATAAATAATAACAAATTCCTGAAAGACTACAATGGACTACAATGCTTCTGGGATAGGCCGGATGTGAGGGAGATTGTAGACTGAAGGGTTTAGAGATAAATCAGCTTGTGCCATTGGAGATAATTTTGCTTCGTGCCATTAGAAATAATTTGGCTCCATGCCATTCGAGATAAAGCGCCTTTGTGCCTCTGGTAATCAACCATTCTAAAGCTATAAAAGGCTGACTTCTTAAAGGAGGGTGAGTGATGTTCGTGATGCTGGCTGCTGCTGGCAGAGGCTGAGCTGAAGGACCCAGGAGCAGGCTGGACCTACTCCCTCCATGATAGTCTATGGAGAGGGGGGGGGGCAATCCCTCCTTTTCTGGGCTCCAGAAGCTCAAAAGTCTTTCCATTGTGCATTTTGTGAGGACTATTATTTTAGATGGAGCTGCATAGGAAAGCATTCCTACCTATGGCAATAAGCTCATCACCCAAGGAAATATGTTATTCAAATTTGGCTGTTGGTTGCATCATGGTCAATTCCAAATGACACTTAATCTTTTTAGACATGATTACCATTTTTGTTGCATGTTGTAAAGAGACCATGATGATTTTGATAGGTGTTTTTTTCTGAGTGGATTTTTATTTATTTATTTTTTGGATTGAGCAGACCACACACCTTCATCCAGACTCCAGGGATCCTGCCTTCAGTTCTCTTCTCCCTAATACCAGAGGACAGTAGTGAGTATGAGAGCTAGTTTTACCAATTTTTTAATATCACATAGGGAAAGAGGAGCACTATTGAGAAGGCAATTCATTTTATGAGGAGGTGTAGTGCGAATTGATGGGGTAGTCAATTACTTTTAAAGTAGCTATTATGCTTTTGAGATGGTTGACATGTCCGGAGTAGACATAGAGGCAAGGAAAATGATAGGTGCATATTCATTTATAACCTTTTGCATATTGAGTGTGTTATGTGTAGTTTCAATGTCACCCCCTTCTGAGGCTGAACAGGTTGAGAGGTATTCTTGATAGTGAGGGTAACTCGGGATATGTAGTATGTGCACCATGTGTTCCTTCCACCACTTTTCCCCCATGGTGCATAAATGACAACATTCTCCATTCCATTCGGAAGATACTAATCCTGTTCTTGCTTTTACTTTACATTCTGGCAGTAGTAGTCTTGAATTTACAATGTAAACCAGGATTGTACAAGCATCTCTTGTATGGAATGGGGTATGATGGCATGTATGCAGCTAACCTCCGCCCTGCTCAACCACCCCATCTACATGTGGTAGCCTCCTTGTTCAGTGGGGGGGGCAGATGTATGCTTTATTTGCAAATAGGGGATCTGCCTTAAAAAGTTTGAAGACTACTGCTCTAGAGGAAGTGAAGGGGAATGCTGCTCTAGAGGAAGTGGAGGGGAATGGAATGAGAAAAAAAGGCAGAGAGAAACAAGATGGTGGACTTCTTCCTCCACTGTATAGAGCCCTATCTACTCTAACCATGCCCCTTCCCTTCTCACTTGAATCAAAGGTCTTTAGAAATGCAGCACCCTCATGTAAGGCTACACCCTTTGAATGGGTGTGCTTCTTTGATGTTTGGGCCTGTTGTGTGGCTGTCTCCGGAGGAGGGTGTTGCTTACCCTCACAAAGAGAACGAAGAAGAGGCATGGCCATTCAGTCTCCAGTCCTGTCATTTGGCAAGATCAGCATGTCATACACATCACCTTCCACAGCTGAGCTGGCCCACAGGAGCTGACACATGTAATTTCAAACTGGATGTATCTGACATGATCATGAGTGTTATGTATTTTAGGCATGCTTGAGGTTGAGCAATATCTCAAGCAATGCAGTCTTTAGGCATGATGGCATGTACATAGTAAAATGCATTATAAATGTATTCATGTAGTGAGCATATATCTATAGGTATGAACAGATTTTTCCATTCATTTTGATGTCTGGGCTTCGAGACAGACTAATCAGTTGTATTGGAACAAGCAGGTACACTACACTGACATTGTTTCTGGGCTGCAATCCAATGGTCTGGGATGAGTTCCAGTTATTTATTTTGTTTTGTTAAATAGTACTGACTGTACCCTTTAACAATAACTAAGTCCTAAAACACTACAAGGCTTACAGGCTAGGCCGGACGTGAGGGAGATTGTTGACTGATGAGGTTAGAGATAATTCGGCTTCATGCCACTGCCATTGTGCCTTAGAGATAATTTGGCTTCGAGCTGTTAGAGATAAATCAGCTTTGTGCCTTGGATAAACAGTGGTTCTGATGCTATAAAGGCTAGCTTCTGGTGGCGGCAGCCAGAGCTGTTTGTGATCCTGGACAAGGCAAGGCTGGAGGCAGGTAGAGCTGAAGGACCCAGGAGAAAACTGGAGCTACTCTCTCCATGAAAGCCTATGGAGAGGGGGAGAATCATCCCTCCTTTTTTCTGCTTGGATTGTGAAGCATCTGAAATTGCATACTTGGGGCCCCAGGACTCAAAAGACTTTTCTTTTTTGCTTTCTGAGAAGAACTACTATTATTGACTGAGCTACATAGGGAAACATTCCTGCCAATGGAATATTTTATTAATAATTGGCAGTTGTTTGCATCATGGTCAATTCCAATCAACACTAACATTTGTTAAGGATTTCAATCAGGCGACACACACTTTGGTTTTGGCCTAGTATGTAGCACACACCTGAGATGCTTTTCTCCTTATTTTATGCAGATTCAATTTGAGATGGTACACAACTCGTATCACACCCCCTTTTCAAATACCCTCGGTCACAATGGACCATGAACCAGGCTGGTTGGTAAATGCTATATTTATTTATTTATATTAAAATTCAAAATAAATTATACCATTTTTAATATGGGGCAGCAATCAACAATGGGGTGATAATCACAATGAGAATGTAAGCAATGCACTTGGTTTAACCTTCTAGTGAAACATATACAAAACACCAGGGATAGGAGCACTTTCTAATCTATGAAAGATAGCACCCGAGTTAGGATTTCCCCCTGCAATGTTCCCTCAGCCCACAAATAATCATTTATGAATGGATAGAAAGACACAGCAGGTAATCAGGAATAAGAGGCAAGAAACAGAATCCAAATCCAACCTTCCCTCACCAAATAAGAGTGGAAAACGGATTTTAAACCCCTTAATGACACTCAGAAAAGGACAAATAAATTATGAAAGGCCGTTAAAAACCTTGAAGCAAATACAATTCCTCACTAAAGCAACAATGCAAAGACACTAACAATCACAAGCAATGGGTTACCAAGAGCATACAATTTGAAAATGAATGGAAAGTTTAAAACATTTTGCAGCCAACTGACACGTTGGAAACTTTGCAATTTACCCAATTCCCGCTTTAAATTACCCAAACAGTTTTTAATAAAAACGGGTGAAATACTCTGATTTCGAGTGAGGGCTGGCAGATAGAGGTATATCGCAGGGATATTCTAGAAGTGAAAATAGGTCTCTAGCTATGAAACTGGATGAGTTATGCAAGATATAAAAAGGTGCGCTTTGAGTAAAATGAAGCTGTGAATTAGGAAAGGAAATCAGTTGTGACAAGAACTGTTTTACTTTAAACTAGAGTATTCAGGCTAGACCACCAAAGATGGACACAGTAAGATCCAAGGTTGATTAGCGAATTCAACCCTGTCACCCCAGCGCCCAACCCTGGCGGAAACCAGTCCGACCACTCGAAATATGACTAATGGTTTAGGATTACACAAGACAAAATAATTGAAAAGAGATGGCACTAGTACTTTAGGAAGTCACGGGCAGGGTGCACAGATAATTCTAACAGTTTTCAGGATAAGGATAGGATTGCTTAGAGAGTGGGATAAGGACAAAGGCATGACAAGATAGGTTATGGGTTTCTATGGGGTAGGGATAATACTCACAGTCCACTTTTAGTTTTGGGATTTTTGGACCGTCAAAAGGTTCTGGTCACCACACGGCTGTGCACTGGCAAAGGACAGCTGTGCAAAAGACAGCTGGGCGGGTCAGGTCGGTTCACCGGATGGTAATTCGGGTCACTGGATGGCACAGGTACCTCTGGATGCAGTTAGCAGGCAAGCAGTTAGTGGGCAGCAAGCCAGGCTGGTTCAGGATGCTTCCCAAAAGAATGCCACAGCTTTCCCCTTTGGTTATTTAGGAATTTTAGTGGGATTTCAGCATTGAGGCCTTGCTGGGAATAGTATCACAACTGTTTGGGTTTCGCAGTGGGCCCTGGATTAGGGTCAGCAATGCTTTGGCCTTGTTGTTGGAATCTGGACTCAGCAGGATGAATGGGCCAGGAACGCTGACGCAGGAAAATCAGGACGAGTGTGTCTAGAGTCTTGTCAGGGACTCTTATTTATAATGCATAGTGACATCATAGACTATATTGCTGGGCCAGCTTAACTAAGCATACCTCTAAACAAATGGATTGGACAATCAATTTTGGCTGCCTCCCCTAAAATGTGACTGAGTTTAGGAGGTTGCATTTTATGATGTAAAAAAGCTTCCCACAGACCTTTTTGCCAAAAATCAGTCATAACAGAATGTACACATTTGTACATTTGCAGCACCTTGATAAATGACATAATCAGGTTACATATTTTATGTAGAACATAGCAGTCCAATCCTGCAATCTTTGAGACATTGTTTTGTCCTTTTAATCATTTTTGGTCATTTTGAGTATGAAAGATTGGGCCTAAAATTCCATAACTTTATACACATGTGTGGATTATCATAAGGGTTGTAAGTATAAAATGTGCATTGATAACATGGATACATTTCTTATAATCCGCAATACTTTGCCATTTCTATTCCCAAGGTGTCAGTGAATTCTACAATGTCTTAAATAAAAGCCCATAAGATACAATTTAAACTGTAGCATTTTTGCATTTTTACAAAGTCTTGCTGCAGAGATAAAAGTCTTTAAAGTTTATTTATGAAATGGTCTCTGGAAGCAAATGGCAATACTTTGTCTGTCACTGGACAATTTTTCTTCAGCTGCCACAAACTGTCATTTTCGCCAAAGCAAGGTGGGGGTTTTCCAGCTTGATTGAAGGTTTATTGCCCCTTCCCCACTTCACACTTCCTTGCCCTGGGAGGTCCATTGTCAGGGGTTTCAGCCCAGACTTGATTTTATCCAACCTGGCAATCAACACTGGGGTGTTAGTATCTGCTGAGAGAGGCCCCTTTTGTTTCTGTCATCCTCTCATCAGAAAACCTGTCTTCGGCTGATTCCTCCCCTCATGCAGCCACTGAAGTTTAATTTAAATGTACTTATTTTTGTTCTGAATTGGAAGGAAGCCTGCTGAATAGAACCATTTCATACATTGTATTTTCACAGTACAATCCCCTTTCACATTGCTAGGCAAGAAGACGTTTTTGTTCAATGGGTATGGCAGGGCCTTATTAATCACAGTGGTTTAAGGAAGAACAGATGGAAATAGCGTCAGCAGCATTATTTTAAAGCTGAAAAAGTTTCCTTTTAATGGGGATTTTGGGCTTGCAACAAGGCAACGCTGTTTTTTCACTTTATTCCATTTGTATATGTCAGAACACACTGGCACGCTCTCTCGGTGTGTTCCCCTCGTTCCATCCTGCCCAATGTATGCTTGGCAAGACGGTACAGCCCTCTTTTTGTTGCTGCAAAATGCAGTTTTAAGGCCATGGTGCTCACAGGAGCCAGCGCAACCATTTTCCTGTTTCTGCGCAAATGCAGCTTGATTTGGCGAAATTCTGTTCAGTGGGTCAATGTAACTCACAATATTGTAAGGCATTTTTCCCTTTTTGGTGCTTTTTCCGAAGAGACATGGTGATTGTGATGGATTTTCTTTCAATTGGCTTTGATATTTTGGTGCTTTTTCTTGGATTGTGCAGACCACAGGCCTTCTTCCAGGCTCCAGGCATACAGCCTTCAGCTCTCTTCTCCCTGACCTCAGAGGACAGTAGTAAGTATGAGAGCCTATTTTACTCATTCCTAATATCACATTGGGATTGTGTAGTGATAAGTAATGAGGTAGTCAGTTACTTTTAAAGTAGCTATTAAGCTTCTGAGATGGTTACAGGTCTTGAGTAGGCATAGAGGCAAAGAAAATGATAGCTGCATATTCATTGATAACTTTTTGCATAATGTGTGTTATATGTAGTTACAATAATAGTGGCGATGTTTCTTTATCACTTATTTCTCATAATAAAAAGAATTACACTATACAGGAGAGTGTGAGAGCATTCATTGAGTGTTCATCATTGAGAATCACGTCAGAAGCATTTGAGCATATGTAAGTGTGGGGCATCGATTTGAAGTACTGTATATTGTCATACTGTATATGGTGCATGTTTTGACAAGGAAGGGATTAGTAGAAGGTTTGAGCAGTGGGCCTTCAATAATGACAATAATACATCAGTGCTGTGTGGATGTGTGAGGGTGGCAACTTCCTACAGTGATGTGTTGCCTACTCCTCTGATGCATAGTAACGGGTATATGCTTTTCTGTACCTCTATTCTGTACCACAACTTATACTGGGGGAGTGGTCTAGGCTATTCCCCTTGTGGTGGAGGAAAGGCTGCAGGTGGTAGAGGTGATAAGAATTACATCAGTGGTGTCATGCACCATGCCCTAACACAGAGTTCGAGTTTACCCTGCCACCATCATGGGCTGCTTGTGATCATCATAGTTTTGGTATGGGGTGCATCTTTAATGCAGCCCCTGTGCTGTAGAGACTTGGCTGTCACTGCAGCTGTCAAATGGGCAGCTGTGGCCTCTGAACCTGCTCTGTGCCACTGGTACAGCAGAGGCTGCTAATCAGGGTACTGATTCAGTAGGGCATAGACACACACTATGCGTTTTGCATGGAGCTTATGAAAGGGGAATCTGATCAGCAGACATGGTTTATGTCTTAATGGCAATAAGACAGAGTTTGTAGTATTTGGGTCAGCCCAAGCATGAGAGAAATGAAGTGCATCATATGCAGAGTTCTGTATAAATCAACACACCATAAAAGTGGCTGAAAAGATGAAAGCTCTAGGTGTAATTTTTGAAGCATCCTTAAATGCGGAATTACAAACTCTGTGTGTAGTTAAAAACTCTCAGTATTGTATGAGACTTTTCTGCCTAGTTAAGCCTTATGCCTCTGAAGAAAACTGTGCTACACTGATTAGAGCTTTAATGTTACCAAGAATAGATTATTATAATGCTCTGATGGGCAGTGCCAGCAAGGCTTGTATCAGGAAACTGCAGATTCTGCTAAATGATGCCATTCGTGTTATACTAAATGTACATAGATGCAACCAGATTTCAGACTATAGAAAAAAGTTGCACTGGCTTCCTATAGAAGCCAGAATAAATTTCAAAATGAACACCATGACACACAAGTGTCTGTATGCACAGGCACCTAAGTATCTGAGCGATCGAATTGTGATCCAGCACTTGGACAAGGTTACTAGCTCCATGGCTTCAATGGTACTAACTTGTCCAAAAAGCAAATGTAGGAGGGGCAAGGACCGTTCTTTCCTATTGAAAGCAGCTCTGGCCTGGAACAAGTTAACAAGGGATTGTGTCTAGTGGAAAACTTGACCATCTTTAGGAGGAGACTGAAAACTCTGCTCTTTGGCTAGGGCCTTTTCTCTGTTGCTTGATTTAGCCTGTTAGCTGTCTATGTTTTGTTTGTGTGTCCACCCGCGCCTTGATGCATGCAGGTTTTCGGTGCGTTATAAATATATACATATACATTAGCCTTCCGGAGATTAAATAATCACATTTTATTATGTAATCATAAAAACAAAAGCCAAGGCTTTCACACCCTTGCCAGGTGGCAATTCATGACACAGCAGCATACAGTCACTTTTTACATTGGTCGGTGAGAGTCCACGTAGATTGGAAATGACAAGATGAGACAAAGGTGGGGGCTGTGTCTGTTTTAACGATTTTTGAAAATGCATCCAGCATCTTAAAACCAAAGCGTTTCATGATGCTTTTCAACAAATGCCTCATTGGCGACATCTTGCGGTATGACATTGAAAGGACAAGACATCAGTAGACGTCACAGCTTCACACTGCCTGGGAGAAACCATGGGCCAGGTTATCCAAAATATGCCCTTTTACAACAAAATGGAACAAATTAATTTAGCACAAGGGTCCAGATTGTGAAAGCCTAGTGCTCAGCAGTGTGCACCAGGGCCAGATTATCAAAGATTGGCACTGGTGCTAAAAAGTGAGCAAATGCTTTGATAATACAAAATGGAGCAACCAGATTTGGCCACAATCCAAATTATCTAAAAACGTTTGCAAGCTGACAAACATGAATCAGGCTGTTTTTTGTACAATATTTGCTGCACAACATACGACGAAAGGTGTATACTCCATTTCTTTTCATCTTATGCAGCACATATAGTAAATAAAATAGCCTGCTCCCATTTTCCCCAGGGTAAAACATTGTATATAATACCAACTGGGGCTAAACCTTTTTGCGCCATTCTCGATTAACAAAGCTGCAAAATTGGTGTTAAATACATTTGCTTTGCTTTTTTTGTACAAGTGCAAATATTTGATCTGTCCCCAGCTGTTAATTTATGCGTGTTTTCAAGTGGGTTTAATGTCCCGTTATCATGCACTTTGGGCTGCTTTTCCTTGTTGTCCTAGCCCTGAACACTATGCAATTATCATACAGGCGCTAAAACCCTGCATTTAGCATTCAAACAGCCGAGCATCTCTCAAAATAAACACAAGTGAGAATGAATGCAAGTGGCACTTTCAATCACAGCCGCCATTGGTCTGTGAGCTAGATGTCTGTGCTTAACTCCATCCGATTGGCTGCCCTTTGCCGGATGTAGAAGAGTGGCCGGGTGCTGAAGCTGCCTTGACGTGGGCCATTGAGATTACGACGGAACCTGCACAAAAAACAAAGTGAAACCTTTTTAGCGATGTTTTACTGTTTATTGTTTAAGATTGCAGCCCGAGGGTTTGACATTAAACACACTGCTGAGTGCATTGTGCT
Source organism: Ambystoma mexicanum (assembly GCF_040938575.1). NCBI lineage: Eukaryota > Metazoa > Chordata > Amphibia > Caudata > Ambystomatidae > Ambystoma > Ambystoma mexicanum. The sequence continues at coordinate 1,422,769,976 of NC_090923.1, forward strand.
CGCAATACAAATCATGTTTTTACTATTTCTGTTAATCCCAAAATATACGAACCCGTACCTCCATAGGAATTTGTGATAGACGAAAATAGACATGCATTAGTCAATGAGCTGTAAAATAGAAAATTAATCGTTCGTTGCACATCGGAAAAGGCTGTGTAAGACGATATCCATAGAAAAAAACGAATCCGAAAAAATCGAGGAAGACAAGGCAGAGATTTTTTGGCTGACTTTGTTCGAAATGTTTGCACATTTAAAAAAAAAAAATAGATGCAGTTGGGGTAAGGCTATATTGCAGGGCTCGTGTCTCCTTAAGAGACTGCAACCCTGTCACGTGAGAGACATCACGTGGGGAAGGACGTCAGAAGGAGGGGAGGGAGTACGAGCGGGCAGTTCATGAATGTACGAGAATAAAGATAGACGTATACTCTCCACCGGTGTGTCTGTCCTCCTTTCAAAGGCCCAGTCCGGGCCTAACATCTGGCGACGAGCTAACCTACCAGACCACCGAGTCCTCCTCCTTTGCGAGCAACGATCCTGCTCCAATCCGCACCGCGGGCACCTTCCAGCCCGGTGCACAAGCCTGATCCCAGGCCCGCCTCCTCCTCTACGCGCTGATAGCGCATCCGCGCCGCGGGCATTTCCGAGCCCGGCGCCGAGCCTGATCCCAGGCCCGCCTCCTCCTCACCGCGCATACAGCGCATCCGCGCTGCGGACATTTCCGCCTCCTCCACCCGTGTGGTCCCAGCGACGTTGCCTGATCCCAGGCCCATTCCTGGAAAAAAAAAAAAGAGGAAAATTAATTAACAGAAAAAGAGCGGGTGACCCCACGCCCGCGTCGTGAGACACAGCTGCTACACCACCAGGCTCCGGACTACTGCAGAGAACCCACGTGCCAGGCACCACGCGGCCCAACAGGAGCTGATCGCCTAGGAGTGTCTTTCCGGAGCGCCCCACGCCGACTGCAAGGCGACCCACCAACAGGTGCAACGGAAGCCCAGAAATCATCGGAGAAAAAAAAAAAAGAGGTGGGTCAGACAACACAGCCACCACACATACTCAGGCATACCCTGCCCCGCCGCATAAACCCTCAACATGAGCTCACCTCAGGCCCAACAACCACTGAATGCCCCAGCCCCTGCGGGGAACACAGCAACGACAGCATGGCTCATGCCTCCCCCGTTTTCAATGATGCCACAAGCAGACAAAGGTCCAAGATGGACTGATTGGCTAGAGGACTTTAACACTTTCATTGACGCAGCGGGGGAAGACAAGTCCCCTCGACTACGAAGCATGTTCCTAAATCTGGCGGGCAATGACATCAAACTCCTTACCAAGACCATCCCCCCGCAGAACAAGCTGACTTTCCAACACTAATAGCGGCCATAAACAGAAGATTAGTTATTGAACCCAACAGAGACTATGAAAGATACACATTCAACCTATGCACGCAGAGAGTCGATGAAACTATTGATGAGTTCATAACCCGCCTACGAATAAAAGGGGACAACTGTCAATTTGAAGCCTTCTCACTCGACGAAGCCATACGGTTGAGGATTATTGAAGGCTGTCTGTCTCAAACCTTAAAGAAACAACTCCTCAAAAAACCTATCACCATAGAGGAAGTGAGCCAGATGGCCAGAATTCTAGAGAGAGTCGAAAAGAAAGTGTCCCAAATTTCGAACACCGCCTCGACGAGACAAGAGAAAGCTGAAACTGTGGCAGCAATACAGGCCAGCCACGCAAGACAAGGAGACAAAGGCGCCAACCCCAACTATTCTACGACGCTGAGGACTCAACGCCAATGCTACCGCTGTGGAATGTCATTCCCCCACGCAGGGACCTGCCCCGCTATATCACAGAGATGCGGCAACTGCGGCAGAGAGGGACACTTCCAATCAGTTTGCAGAGAAGGCAGACCATTCCCGACACAAAAGTTCCTGATCGCCCCTCAATTCAAAACGCCTATTAGGAACCCCCAAACCCAAGCCTACCAACCACGTCCATTCGCCCAGAATCCACGGAGATACGTCAGAGTAGTCGAAGAGGTGTACCCCATAGATGACAGTCAAGAGCCCGAAGGTGAGGAGCAAGTGTCCCACATCAGGGATTAATATGATGGGCCCCCGACCCAATTTTCACACTATGAAGGAGGCTCGCAAGGGAGCCAACAGGAATTCGACCAATACAATCAATATCCACACGATGAATACGTGAATCTCATCATGGACGAAGGCGAAGCCCGGGAGGCACCCAAGATACCTATTGACATAGCAGGGCAACAATTCTGCTTCCTTGTAGACTCAGGAGCCACCGTTAACATAATGGGTGAGAAGGAGTTCAATCAGATCACCAACCAGCCGCCCCTGACACCCTTGAACTCTAAGATCTACCAATGGGGTGCCACAACTCCTCTGCATTCGATTGGATTTTTCAGCCGACGGCTCATTCATGATAATCAATCCACCACGACGGACATCCATGTCATTCGCAGCCCTACCAAAGGCAGATGCCTGCTCAGTTACAGGACAGCGTCGTGCCTGGGGCTCATCGACATACGCGTCTGTGAAGGGGACATAATCCGTTCGACAGACCCAACACCGGAGACAAGAGAGAAAGTACTCTTCCTCTCACCTGCGCTCACCCAAACTGAAAAGACGTCGCGCAATGACATCCTGAAAGAGTTCCCTCTCATCTGCAAAGGCCTAGGTCAACTGAAAGGACCACCTGTGAAACTCCACATAGATCCCACCGTCCGACCTGTACCACAACACCTGATAAGAGTCGGGTTCCATCTTCAGGCCGCAGTGTCGGCAGAACTCAATCAACTTCTAAACGATGGGATAATTGAACCAGCCACGGGTCCGACTCCATGGGTATCCCCATTGGTAATAGTACCAAAGGACGATGGACGTCTCAGACTCTGCGTCGACATGCGCATAGCCAATACAGCAATCCAGCGCGAAAGGCATCCTGGTCCACGGATTGAAGATATGATAGTTCAATTGAATAAATCCACCCTCTTCTCAAAACTGGACTTGAACCAGGGTTACCACCAGATGGTACTCCACCCCGAATCCAGGGGGATCACCACGTTTGCCACACACGACGGGTTGTTTCGGTACAAACGCCTAAACTTTGGCATCTCGTCAGCTGCGGAAATTTTTCATGAAGCCATCAGGCAAATCATACGTCCGATCAAAGGCACACTGAACTATAGTGACGACATTCTGGTATTTGGGCGCACCCGTGAAGAACATGATGCCGCTCTTCGCGCCACGTGCAAAGCCATCCAGGACGCAGGCCTCACGCTAAACGTGGACAAGTGCAGATTTAGCAAAAGCAAGCTGAAATTTTTCGGTCACATCTTCTCGGCCGACGGGATGACACCAGACCCCGACAAAGTGGCCACTATCTTCAATCTGCAAGCTCCAAGACAGATTGCCGATGTCCGCTCCTTCCTGGGCATGGCAGGGTATTGCGCCCGATACATACCCCACTATGCCACCATCACGGAACCCCTTCGGAAGTTACTCCAGTAAGACATGCTCTTCGCCTGGACCGCCGAATGCCAGGATGCGTTGGACTCCATTAAACAGTCTCTGGCAGAAGCGCGGAAACTGGCCTACTTCGACCCAGACTGGCACACGGAAATAGTGGTCGACGCGAGTCCGGTGGGACTAGGTGCTATACTCGCCCAGACCAACGGCGCTGACGCTCACCTGTAGTGGCATATGCCAGCAGAGCACTTGCGTCCCCCGAGGCCGCATACTCCCAAGCGGAAAAAGAGAATCTAGCAGCAGTCTGGGCAGGTGAACACTTTCACAACTTTATCATCAGGAAAAGATTCACCCTCATAACAGATCACCAGGCCCTCCTGTCGCTGTTTGGGAACCCACGGACGAAAATGCCTCCCAGAATCGAACGATGGGGCATCCGGCTGCAAGAATATGACTATCACATCATTCATCGACCGGGGGGCGAGCATAATCCAGCCGATTACCTGTCGAGACACCCCTCCGGAACGTCAACACCAAGACAAGGTGACATGGAATACATAAGCTATGTCACCACCAACGCACTACCTCCGGCAATGTCACTGGAAACAGTGGCACTCGCAACAGCAGCGGACCCATCGATGGCTTTGGCGATTGAACTCACAGAACACAAGTGGAAAGACTACAAGAGAGCACTGTCAGCACACCCAGGAGCAAACCGAGACGAACTGGAAAGGATCGCAAGAGTTCACTCAGACCTGGCCGTACAAGACAGCACCATACTTCGCAGAGGGTGCAGAATAATAATCCCAACGGCCCTGAGGTCAGAAATAATCAAGACAGCACATGAAGGCCACAGAGGCGCGGACAACACCAAACGCCAACTACGACGCCACGTATGGTTTCCTTTTCTCGATGCCCTAGTTGATCGATGGGTAAGAAACTGCATGGCATGCCAATGCACAGCCAGAGAGGAAGCACCCGCACCTCTACAAGTGACTCAGATCCCGGAACGTCCGTGGGAAGGGGTGGCAGTAGATTTCTACGGGCCCCTAGAGTCAGGAGAATACTTACTCCTGTTCATTGATGAACACTCACGCTTCCCCATTGTCAAACGATCATCATCCACCGCCTTTGCACAAGTAGCGGCAATCTTTGATGAAGTAGTGAGCGAATGGGGCATACCAGATGTGATCAAATCTGACAACGGACCCCCTTTCTGTGGACATGATTTCTCAAAACTGGCAAAGCACCTGGGGTTCAAACACCAGAAAATAACGCCACTCTGGCCCCAGGCTAACGGCATGGCGGAACGGTTCATGTCATCTATCAAGAAAACAGTACAAAGAGCCAAGCTAGAAAATGTAGATCTCCACCAAGCTCTGTGCAGGATGCTTCGAGACTACAGAAACACGCCGCATGAAGCGACAAACAAGACCCCGGCTGAATTTATGGTAAAGTACCAAGTTCGCACAAGGATCATTCAACACCCGTTGAACAAACCGGAAACAGATCCACAACTCCTAGAAAGAGACGCGCAGAGAAAAGAACGAGCCCGCATCCAAACCGATGACAAGCGGCGAGCACATCCGAAAGACTTTCAAGTAGGAGATGAGGTCTTTGTCCAACAGCCGACGGTGAAGAAGTCCGACTCAAGGTTCTCCCCGCAGACACTACAGGTCACGGCCGTTAAAGGAACAATGGTGACCGCCGAAAACGAAGAAAGAGAAATCACAAGGAACTGCTCAAAGTTCAAGTTGGTAACAACCACAGACGCCGAGAGACTCCAAACCCCAGACGCTGAGACGATGATAGTGGACGGGCGAGACACGTTGTGGACGCCTCCAAGGTTCTCCCCCCGGCCAGGAATCAAGAGGACATAGAGGCCTGAAGAAGATCCTCAAGAGGGCACCAGCACCCGGCCCCAACGCGCTATAAAGAAACCAGCACGCCTGGTCGAAGAGTGCTGAACTCGATGCAAGGACATTTCGTCCGGGGGTGATGTTACGGGGCTATGCTATTGCAGGGCTCGTGTCTCCTTAAGAGACTGCAACCCTGTCACGTGAGAGACATCACGTGGGGAAGGACGTCAGAAGGAGGGGAGGGAGTACGAGCGGGCAGTTCATGAATGTACGAGAATAAAGATAGACGTATACTCTCCACCGGTGTGTCTGTCCTCCTTTCAAAGGCCCAGTCCGGGCCTAACAGGCTATAACTTGAGGTAGGGGGAAGTGGAAAGGGGTCCATATTATTGTTTTTTTTAAAGCCCCAAAAAATGGTGGTTATTCTGCCCAAAAAACGTGGTCTCTTCTTCAATTTTATTTCTTTGTTGTTTTCGTGGACAATCGTGTAAGAATGTGGCGATAAATATATGGAGCCAGTGGCCCAACCCTGCCAGTAACAGCCCCTAGTCTAAGTTAGGGCTTGAGCAAAGTAAGGATCTCCTAGCGCAGGTGCTGTGCCATTCCCGGCAGGGTCTGCCTAACGCCCAGGTGTATGTCGTCATTAGCACCTGTGAGTAAGTACATGCGGGTGCTGAAGGCTAAAGTAAATTATATAAAAAAAAGAAAAAAATACTTTCCTTCCGTCCTATGATGCCGCTTCTGGGAGAGGCAGTCCATTTTCATTGTTCAGTACCATAATGCAGTGATCTGTAATCTTTAGCTCTCCAGCTGTTTTGGCCTACAACTCACATCAGGTGCCAGCAATAACTTAATCGACACTGAAAAGACTCCCTATCATGGAAGGAGGATGCTGCAGGAATGGAGGAGAGTTCTTCTTTTTTTTAAAGTTTATTATTGCCTTTAGCTTGTGGGTGCTAATGGGCATGAGGGAGGAGGAGGGGGAGTACAGGAGGCGCAGGGCCGGGGGCATGCAGCACTTAGAATGCTCGTGGCATAGGATTATACCAGTGAATACAGCCCGCGTTCCGAGCCGCTGATTGGTTAGCGCCCCAGCCCAGGGTGCGAATACTATATCTGTAGCGTTTGCCAGGGGGCCAGCGTTTATATAAACTCTGTTGTGGAGATACGCCTTGGCGGAACATGGCAAAGTGGGAGGCCCTATGATAATAGGATTGGACATCCTGCAGCCCATGTTCTCTGTGTGCATGCGTACCATCATAACCACTGCATTTGTCCATTTGCCTTTTCTGCCAATTATTCCTTTGCGCATGCACCCCGCTGGGTTTGCTCCTTTCCACACAATCAATTGGCATGACACAGTATTTCAAATGGCAAACTTGGCCGCAGTTTTATTTCCATGACAACAGAATTATTTGTACACATTTGTGAACTTTAGTGTGCAAGTGTGGCGCTTGCTTGCCGGATTTCCCTTGCTTCCCCCTATACTTTTGTATAGTAGGCCCCAAACTCCCCCGACCCATTGCACCTGAGCCTATCCTGCCCATGCAGGTGTCCGTGGGTGGGGAGAGCGCCATTTGTTTTAGGGGAAGCTGAGCCTTATTCGTTACCACCAGACGCCCCCGCCGTTTAGGCCCCCAAGAGGCGCTGGTCCGGAAGAGCGAAGACCCATTCTGTTTCCTTCTGGCTCGTCCAGAATCTATCATTTGTGCTTGGTTGCCCAAACACCGCCAACACTGTCCCATATAGCCCTGACCGTCCTGCGACAGCGACGTCCAGGTGTCACCCTCCTTCCCTGCCCTTTCGTGGGTGGGTGGGTGGAAAACGAAATCCTTCTGCGACGGCGAGTCGGCGGCAGGGTCCCACTGCAGGAGCGAGATGTCTCTGCAGACCGGCCCTGCTGCTTATAAGGCGCTCGCCCCGCCCACTTCTTTTGTTAGCCCTTCGCGGGCTTTTGGGCTGTTTTGGCGCCCTGGCGCCGTTCCACCCCCTGCCCTCCCTTTCCCAGGGGGAGGGTCACAGGTTGTAGGCGACATGACCCCGCAGCGGTTACAATGCTGCCTCCTTCATTTTGCTTTTGGGTCTTTCGTCGTCAGCGACATAACCACTGCATTAATCCATTTGCCTTTTCTGCCAGTTATTCCTTTGTGCATGTACCATGCTGCGTTTGCTCCTTTCCACACAATCAATTGGCATGACGCAGTATTTCAAATGGCAAACTTGGCTGCAGTTTTATTTCCATGACAACAGAATTATTTGTACACATTTGTGAACTTCAGTCTGCAAGTGTGGCACTTGCTTGCCGGATTTCCCTTGCTTCCCCCTATACTTTTGTATAGTAGGCCCCCAACTCCCCCGACCCATTGTACCCGAGCCTATCCTGCCCATGCAGGTGTCCGTGGGTGGGGAGAGCGCCGTTTGTTTTGGGGGAAGCTGAGCCTTATTCGTTACCACCAGACGCCCCCGCCGTTTAGGCCCCCAAGAGGCGCTGGTCCGGAAGAGCGAAGACCCATTCCGTTTCCTTCTGGCTCGTCCGGAGTCTATCATTTGTGCTTGGTTGCCCAAACACCGCCAACACTGTCCCATATAGCCCTGACCGTCCTGCGACAGCGACGTCCAGGTGTCACCCTCCTTCCCTGCCCTTTCGTGGGTGGGTGGGTGGAAAACGAAATCCTTCTGCGACGGCGAGTCGGCGGCAGGGTCCCACTGCAGGAGCGAGATGTCTCTGCAGACCGGCCCTGCTGCTTATAAGGCGCTCGCCCCGCCCACTTCTTTTGTTAGCCCTTCGCGGGCTTTTGGGCTGTTTTGGCGCCCTGGCGCCGTTCCACCCCCTGCCCTCCCTTTCCCAGGGGAAGGGTCACAGGTTGTAGGCGACATGACCCCGCAGCGGTTACAATGCTGCCTCCTTCATTTTGCTTTTGGGTCTTTCGTCGTCAGCGACATAACCACTGCATTTGTCCATTTGCCTTTTCTGCCAGTTATTCCTTTGCGCATGCACCATGCTGCGTTTGCTCCTTTCCACACAATCAATTGGCATGACGCAGTATTTCAAATGGCAAACTTGGCTGCAGTTTTATTTCCATGACAACAGAATTATTTGTACACATTTGTGAACTTCAGTCTGCAAGTGTGGCACTTGCTTGCCGGATTTCCCTTGCTTCCCCCTATACTTTTGTATAGTAGGCCCCCAACTCCCCCGACCCATTGTACCCGAGCCTATCCTGCCCATGCAGGTGTCCGTGGGTGTGGAGAGCGCCGTTTGTTTTGGGGGAAGCTGAGCCTTATTCGTTACCACCAGACGCCCCCGCCGTTTAGGCCCCCAAGAGGCGCTGGTCCGGAAGAGCGAAGACCCATTCCGTTTCCTTCTGGCTCGTCCGGAGTCTATCATTTGTGCTTGGTTGCCCAAACACCGCCACGCCACTAAGTGGGTTCTCGCCCGCTGTGGCTCCCTCCCTCCTGTCTTCTTCTCATAACTCGAGCAATTTGGTACAACTGTTCCAGAAAAAGAGCTCCATTCCTTTTGAGGACAGGTGCACCCCATCTTTTAGGAAGTACTCGGGCGTCTTCCCGTCAATCAAGCCATGCCTGACTTGATGGAAACCTCTGCCCCTGCAGAATTTTGCAATGTCCCCATTCAGCTTCCTCCTCGATTTCTCTACTGCTGAATGGCTCTCTGCCCCTCTCCATTGTGCCCGGGGAATAACTTCAGACCATATAATTTCCGTTTCGCCCAACTGAGCCGAGATTTCTTGCAATGAGCTTGCAATGTCCTTCAACAGGACACCCCTCCCCGGGCTGGTCAGATCGTTCCCTCCCAAGTGTATCACCAACACCTCTGGCTTCTGCTGCCTACTCAGCAACTTCCGCAATTGCCCCTTCAGCTGAGCCCATTTCATCCCTGGCACCCCGTGCCACTCAATCCTAAACTCGCCAGCCGTCAGCGCCTCCTGCTGTTGAGTCCAGCTCGCCTTGGCCCTTGAGATGAACGAGTGCCCCACTACCCACACCGTGCGTTTCCTCCTTCCTTGTGCCGCTGGGGAAATGACAAATGGAAGGAACGGCATGGTTAACTTACATTTTTTCTGGCCTGATATATCGTTTGTAACATCCCGAAGACCATCTCCCCAACTTCTTGATGTCCTCCGCCCCTAATCCCCCGACCGCCGCGGAGGTGGCAGCCCCTATTCAGAATGCATGTGTCCCAAACCGGCCTCCCGTCAACCCCACCCTTGCCAAACCCTGCGCCATCACTTTTTTAAACTGGAAGCGGCTTAGTGCGGTCCTGTGTCTGTGCAAGAGCCACGGAGCCTCTGCCTCTGATGGCAGCCGCTGCTGGAGAAAGTTGGCCACTGCCGCCACTGGGCATACTCTGCTTGTTTGGATGGCCTGCAGTGTTAACGCCGCCCCCTTCCCTTTCTGATCCGTTTTTGACCTTCTCACATAGATGACCACTTGGGTGCTGTTTACCTGAACATCCCTTAAGCGTAGAAACCCGCCGTCTTTATTCTCTGGCACCAGCTTGCTCACCCTGAGAGCCCCAAAGAATGCCACTGTAAAGGCGGATGTGGACATTACCCTCTCGTACTCGTCGTTACATACCATGTCCAGACATTTAATTAACCCATGCTACTTTAAATTATCAATTGGCCGCCTCTCATCTGGTTTTGTTACTGTTTGCTTTGCCGAGCCCCTCATGGCCAGCGTGATGCAGTGTTCCTTGGTGGGGTCCTTCTCCCCCTTAAGCTTGGCGTAATGCGCTATGGCCGCCACGTGGTATCCTACCCATGCCCGGGTCTTCCCTGTCTTCCAGCACCAACCCACAAAGACCCGTACCGGGTTCTCACCCCGATCACCTGGCATCACCTCTTCTTGGAATTGTGTAAAACGGTCCCAACATGTCCTGTACCTCTTAGCTGTACTTGGCGCCAGTGCTGTCTCCACCAAGGAACTCAGATCACCCCAATCATCCCCCACCACTGTTCCTTGAACGGGGCCATCCCCTTCCTTGCTTCTGGGCAGCTTTCTCGGAACCTCTCCCCCTGTAAACAAGACAGAGAATCAGCGGCCGTTTTTTAATACCGGGAATGTGCCGTGCTCTGACCTCGATGTTCAACGCTATCGGATATTTGGGGAGCTCCTTGATCAACTTCGGCACCCTCACACTGCTAGATGACCCTGTGTTAATAATCTGGACCACTGCCAAGTTGTCAGACCCCAAGGAAACCTTTTTGTTCTCGAGGGTTCCCCCCACCACTTAAACGCCACTACGATGAGGAACAGTTCCGACAGTGTGATGTCCTTCGTGACACCTTTCCTATGCCACTCAAGTGGCCATGCTTTGCCACACCACCTGGCCCCCAGGATTGCTCCAAAACCAAGGGACCCTGATGAATCGGTAAATGGTTGGGCCCTCTCGCTGCTTGCCCAGTCCTCCTTCCAGATTGCAAACCCATTGGACTCAGTCAGGCTTACATTTACGCCACAAGGCTGCCACGCTTGTCTGCTGCCACGCCCAACACTGCCACGCCCAGAAGGTGGAGGGGGAATAACCAGAAGCCTGTCTAAACCCACTAAACCTGGTCCTAGGACAAATACCACATTGGCTGGAATCACAGGACCAGTATTGCTTCCCTGCATGGCATTTCCCTGCGCCACTATTGACGGCCCAGCACCCGTTTGCCGTATAGCATCGCCCTGCGGGTCACCATCTTGAAACCCCTACTAGAATTAACCTTCATGCTGTGGCATGAGGGCTCCGAACACCCCAACCTTACAGGAATCTACCACCTGCCTTAACCAGTTGCGCCACCAGCCAGTTGCGCTGTCAGGACACCCAACTGCTTTGTTTGTAAGTTGCCCGTCTAAAACACCATTGCCGGACCCCTCGAACCGTTTGTTGTAAATGCTCCATAAGCCCCTGCTCTGTGCCAATTGATCCTTGCTCAAGGATCATTGAATGCCATGCCTTCTCCCGCTCCGTTGCCCTAACCGTACGCCACCAAACAAAAGGAGGAGCTGTACCATAAGCCTGGTTAGCGTCCAACAATCATCACCCTTTGCGGGGGCATTTGTCCACCTTCTAACCCTGAGGTATAACTGACTCTGTGTTAAAGTGCCAGCAGCCCTTCGCGCACTCACTTCCTGACCTTTACCCCCAGAGTGCGCACCCCGCAGCCGACCGATGCCACCCACGCTTCTGTCTGTCATGCAGACTGCTACAGATGACTAGCAACTAAAAACAGGGCAAGCTTCTATAATGATAAGTTATTTATCTAGCGCCTTAATCCAAAGCGCTTTCCAGAGCACATCTTTACATAAACTAGCACCCCACCGAAATTGGTACTTATTTATTGACCTCGAAAGGTTGAAAGGCTGAGTTGGCCTTGCTGGGATTCGAACCTGCGACCTACAGATCACCCTCAATGTAATACCAGCTCCATCAACCTGGCTGCATAGCCTACCGCGTCCTACTACAATCTCCAAATCACCTCCAAACACAACAACGGTAAATGGTCAAAATCAACTGGAAACAGAGTTGCAACTGTTTAAACAGGATCAGTGGTGCACCAAATGTATTTTAGTACGCAGATATATTTTCCGACGGCTGTACCGCTATAAGCCAAGCTATACCCTCTGTTCCAATGCCACGGAACTTGGTAAGCAGCAAGTAATTCCCGTTTGCTGACACAGCCCACCCTGCCCTATTCTGCTGTCTGTCTTATGTCATGATTGTTGCCCTTAGCATCCCTAAATTACCCCACCATTTGACTTGCATAACTAACATCACCATCCGTCTCCCAAACTTACATATTTATCCGTTCTCCGAAATTACGTATTCCATAAATTACATACTACGCAGTAATGTTGTTTTAGCCCGCTGGCGCCATAATGCCACACTCGGCCCGCCACAGGGCGTGCATCTCAAGGGTCCCAACCTGAGCTCTGCTTTTCGCCCTTTCTTTGTTTACCGTCAACAGCGGAAGCCGCACCATACGCCCGTGGTATGACTTTGCAGTGAATATAAGTATATTATATTATGTTAATATTATGTATATTACGTTAAATATGATATTATAATATGGGCCGTCTGTTTTCTCCTGTTCCCTAAAAGGAGGCGCAGTACAGAGACAACCCCTGCCCTCGGCTCTCCGGTGCGACAGCTGTTGTGCACCTGCAGCTCTTCCTGGAACTTGCAGCCAATTCCTCATAGTACCATGGGCTATATATACAATCCTGCTCTGGGCCCTAGCGTGGGCACTCAGCGCCTTGCCTCCCCCCCCCCACTTTATCCGGCCCTTCTTGCCCCCCCCATCCCTACTACCCCCTCACCCCCCCTCTCCGCATCAGTCATCCCAAGCAGGCGGAAGCAAAAATTGACACCACACCAGTTTATGATTGGAAGGTTAACATGCCTCAGCAGCTTTATTTGCATAAAGTCTTGGAGTTATCTTACAGGCGATCCGTAATTCACCGTCACTGATATACTATTCCAAGTGCGGCTACCTAGGGCTTCCCCCCCCCTCCCCCTCGTCCTCGTCCGGGGGACGCCTCGGATTGAGCCCGGCCCTGGCTATCCACCTCTCTCTACCCCGGCCGTTGGTGATGTCAATTTTGCCCCCATTTCCCCCATCCCCTTGCTAGGTCTTTGTTGCGGATGCCCGACCCCCCCGCACCTTACCCCGTGTCCTAATCGGGCTCTGGCTAAAACCGGCAGCCACGCGGTGCCTCGCTAATGTTCAGGTTCCTATACCGGCACCACCACAAGTGCCCTTACAATTTCCTATACCGGCACCACCACAAGTGCCCTTACAATTTATTTACGTATCCGTATTTGGGCCGGCACCGCCCTCCGATGCCGTCCCCACTTTCTGCCTGCCTAGTTGGTCGTCGCTTGCGACGTCCATCTAACCTTTTCTTACCAAACTCTACTCAGCCCCCCCTACGCCTTCGCGTTGTTCCGGTTATTGGCATCCCCGTCCAACCCCCGCTATGCAAAACCCCCCCCCCCAGGTCTCCCTCCTGTGTCCCCGAGCCCCCAGAAACTTCGCAATTCCCTCTCACTAAAGGCGCCCCCACCTCCAGCTGCCGCCTTAGCAGGTGTCCTCCCTCCCTTGGCTGGTGTCATATCTCTTCCGGATTCCCTGTCCCTCGTACTATCTTCCTTTCCCAACTGTCTCCCCCATTCCCCGGTCCCCTTATGCTGCGCCCCGCCAGGCCCCCTCATTCCTGTCCTTGCTGTCCCTCCTTGTCCGAGCTCCCCCCCCCGATGTTCCTACCTTTCTTACTCCCTCCTCCAGCTCCCCCCCTCTTGCCCCCCCCTTCGTGACGACTTCCCCCTGCTGTATTTTTGTCCCGGTAGCATACCCCCCCCCGTATTCTCCTCTTGTTCCCCCCCAACCAGCTTCACTTGCTGCCCTCTTTTAGTTTGTTGTTCGTTCCCTCCCCCCCCCCGCAATTTGGGTCTTGGAATTGTCTCCCAAGTCCCCTACATCCCTCCCCTTTTTTCCCAGGGCCTCCCCCAAGCCTATTGCTCTTGGGGCGCCGTGCATCTAAACTCTTGGCTGCTCATTCCCCTGTGGGTCTGCTGGCAGTGCTTCGTAAGGGGATCGCAATGTAACTCCGCTGGGTGACCTGTAAAACAAGAGGAACACATTTTTTATTCACATACTTTTTACCGGGAGGTTGGGTGGGAAAACGAACGCTGCTCCGGCGAGACGGGAAACCGAGGGAGAATGTGTGATTGCTCACACAAGTCCGGGCTTTTATGGCCGGCTTCTCCCCGGTTTCCCGCCCTGCGCCTCCGCTTTCGCGCCCTTCAGGGGGGGGGGCGGGCCCTGTATTACGTCATCATCCCGCCCCCCGGCGCGTTACTTCTTACGGGCGTGGGGGGGGGGGGAGGGCGGCCTGGACCGCCCCCACTAAGGGGCGGCGCCCGCCATGCCAGCTTTCCTGGCGCGTTCGCCCGCCGTAGCGTGGGCACTCAGCGCCTTGCCTTCCCCCCCCACTTTATCCGGCCCTTCTTGCCCCCCCCCATCCCTACTACCCCCCTCACCCCCCTCTCCACATCAGTCATCCCAAGCAGGCGGAAGCAAAAATTGACATGACACCAGTTTATGATTGGAAGGTTAACATGCCTCAGCAGCTTTATTTGCATAAAGTCTTGGAGTTATCTTACAGGCGATCCGTAATTCACCGTCACTGATATACTATTCCAAGTGCGGCTACCTAGGGCTTCCCCCCCCCCATCGTCCTCGTCCGGGGGACGCCTCGGATTGAGCCCGGCCCTGGCTATCCACCTCTCTCTACCCCGGCCGTTGGTGATGTCAATTTTGCCCCCATTTCCCCCTGCCCCTTGCTAGGTCTTTGTTGCGGATGCCCGACCCCCCCGCACCTTACCCCGTGTCCTAATCGGGCTCTAGCTAAAACCGGCAGCCACGCGGTGCCTCGCTAATGTTCAGGTTCCTATACCGGCACCACCACAAGTGCCCTTACAATTTCCTATACCAGCACCACCACAAGTGCCCTTACAATTTATTTACGTATCCGTATTTGGGCCGGCACCGCCCTCCGATGCCGTCCCCACTTTCTGCCTGCCTAGTTGGTCGTCGCTTGCGACGTCCATCTAACCTTTTCTTACCAAACTCTACTCAGCCCCCCCTACGCCTTCGCGTTGTTCCGGTTATTGGCATCCCCGTCCTACCCCCGCTATGCAAAACCCCCCCCCCCAGGTCTCCCTCCTGTGTCCCCGAGCCCCCAGAAACTTCGCAATTCCCTCTCACTAAAGGCGCCCCCCCCTCCAGCTGCCGCCTTAGCAGGTGTCCTCCCCCCCTTGGCTGGTGTCATATCTCTTCCGGATTCCCTGTCCCTCGTACTATCTTCCTTTCCCAACTGTCTCCCCCATTCCCCCGGTCCCCTTATGCTGCGCCCCGCCAGGCCCCCTCATTCCTGTCCTTGCTGGCCCTCCTTGTCCAAGCTCCCCCCCCCGATGTTCCTACCTTTCTTACTCCCTCCTCCAGCTCCCCCCCTCTTGCCCCCCCCTTCGTGACGACTTCCCCCTGCTGTATTTTTGTCCCGGTAGCATACCCCCCCGTATTCTCCTCTTGTTCCCCCCCAACCAGCTTCACTTGCTGCCCTCTTTTAGTTTGTTGTTCGTTCCCTCCCCCCCCGCAATTTGGGTCTTGGAATTGTCTCCCAAGTCCCCTACATCCCTCCCCTTTTTTCCCAGGGCATCCCCCAAGCCTATTGCTCTTGGGGCGCCGTGCATCTAAACTCTTGGCTGCTCATTCCCCTGTGGGTCTGCTGGCAGTGCTTTGTTCAGGGATTGGCCTGTGATTCCTCCAAGACTCTCTGCTGGCTGCCGGCGGCGGAGAGTTCCCACCCCCAGCTTGCTTCCACAGGGCACTCCCTGTATTTTTTAATGGCTGGCATCTTGGGAGGTGCCCCCCCACTCGGGCCCCTCATACACATCCCGCATTCTGAAGTGCCGTCATCCATTCCAAAGACATCAAAGCAGTGCCCACCTCGGACAAGTGGGTCCCGTCCCCTTCAAAATACCCTGGTACTTTTATAGTGATGAGGGGATGGCGAATCCAAATCATCCCCCTGCTTTTCATAAAACCGCCCATCCGATTATTTGTTTTCCGCCTTGCTTCTTCTATGGCGCCGTGGCGCAATGCCCCCTTCCACTCCTGTCTTGTGATTATCTCCGACCACATCACCTCGCATCCCCTGAGCACACTCCCCATCCTATGAAGTAGGTTTCGCAATAGTTCTGACAAGTCCTTCCTTCCTTTTGTCACCAAATCGTTGCCCCCTATATGTAACAATATGATATCAGGCCAGGGATGTTGCCTTGCCGCCTGTTCCAAAGTTCCCCATACGGATGAGACCTTCAAGCCAGCCTTGGAGATCCAGCTGATCTGTGTGTTCCGTAGTCCCAAGTTCCCGTCCCTAAACGCCTGCCGTGCTCTGGCCGCTGCACGGGCCACGAAGGAGTGCCCCACGACCCAAACCCTGGTGGCTTCTGTGGAGACATGACAGATCGTGTTAGCGTATGTATACTGACTAATGTCCTTCCCCCCATATGCCGCCCTCAGCCCCCCGCTCCCCCCTTGATTCCTTCCATTAGCGCACGTATAATTTGTATTTATCCGATGACCATCTCCCGATCTTTTTTACCATGTCTTCCCCCAGCCCTTCCCTGCTTGCTGTTGTCGCTGCACCTATGCGAAATGAGTGAGTTGAATATAGCACCGGATCCACCCCCGAAGTTGCCAGAGTTCCGTCCAAGACCCGCTTGAACTGAAAATTGGTAAGATGGGTTTGGTCCTTATGTAGGAATAGATACCCCCGCTCCCCCCCCTGATGGCAAAGTATGCCGTGGTGCATACCACTGGACAGAAAGCCTCCTGTCCCAGTCTGGCCAACCGCAGTTCGCTTCCTTTGGCCTTCTGGTCTGTTTTGGAGATCCTAATATTGACCGATAACCCCTCCCCAATGTGGCGTACATCCCCCCATAGTAAGGCTCTGCCGCTTGAATCATTCTTGGCTTTGGCTACCAATTCACTTATCCGCAGCGCCCCAAAAAAGGCCAGTGCGAAGCATGCCTTAAACATAATGCATTCGTATTGCGAGTAGCACACCCTTGAGGTTGCCGCCATCACCTTTTGTAACAGCTCAAAATCAATGGGTTTCCTTACAATGTTGGGGGGGGCGTTGCTGTGACTGCCCCTGCCCTGTCCCATCCTTTCATTGCAGCTCTCACTAGGAAGCCTTTCGTCGGGTCCGGCTGGCCCGCCAGCTGGCTATGAAATGCCACCGTGCTGAGATGTCCACCCAGCCACGATCTTGATTTCCCCGTCCCCTTAGCCCAATGAACAAACCCATCTACCCTTTTTTCTAAACCTACGTCCTGCAAATGCCTCGTGTGCAACAGAAATGTCTCATAGTTGGCCTTGTATCTATTCCAAGTGCTCCCTGCTAGGGCTCTGGAAGCGAGCTTTCTCATTCCTTGACCCAACTCACTAACTGCCATAGTTCCTCGTTGAACGGAGTCATGATGGGCTGGGCCAGGCTGTGTGCTTTCCGGAACCGTGGCATCTGTGAACGAGAAAGTGCATCAGCCGCTTTATTAACCACCCCGGGTACATGTCGTGCCTTGACGGCCGCATTCATCTCTAGGCATTTGCGAACCAAATGTCGTAATAGGCACAATGTTGCCGAGCATTTTGCCGTGTGCGTGTTGACTGCCTGCACCACAGCCAAATTGTCCGACCATACCACCAATCGTTTGTTGCGCAGCTCATGCGACCAAATGTGCATAGCTGCCACCACTGGGAATAGCTCCAGCATGGTGATGTTTTTGCACCACCCCTTTCTCACCCATGCCTTTGGCCAGTCAGCCCTGCACCATTCCTTCCCTAATATTGCCCCGAATCCCACCCTACCTGCAGCATCCGTGAATAGCTGTAACTGGGCGCATGCCGTCCACGGTGCCTGCCATAAACTTACCCCGTTAAATCCCTTTAGAAATGTGCGCCATACTTTGAGGTCCTCCCTGACCCCCGCCCCGAGGCGCACCTTGTGCCACCCCTTCTCATGCCTACCCGCTGCTGCCGCCAAACGTCTTGCAAAAACTTTCCCAGCCGGTATAACCCTGGCGGCAAAGTTGAACTTTCCTACCAAAGACTGTATGTATTTTATGGATACCTTCTCCCCCTGTAACGCCCCATCTATGTCGCTGATGAATTCCCTTATCTTCTCTGCCGGTAATCTGCATGTTCCCCCCACTGTGTCTATCTCTATCCCTAGATAGGTTAGCTTGGTGCAGGGTCCCTGCGTTTTGTCCCCCGCCAACGGTACCCCCAGTTCCTCCGATAAAGCCAAGAAGTTCTCGAGGAGTGCTGCGCAAATGTTCGTGCCCCCCCTTCCTATAAACAAGAAATCATCTAGATAGTGCGTTTCCCCCCCCCCCCCTGCCCTCCCTTTTGGAAAGTGCCCATTCGAGGAAGGAGCTGAATGCTTCGAAGTATGCACAGGATATGCTGCACCCCATAGGCATGCATTTGTCAACGTATACCTGTCCCTCAAACTGGAAACCTAGCAGGAAGAAACTGTCTGGGTGAACCGGGAGCAACCTAAATGCTGCTTCTATGTCTACCTTTGCCATTAGTGCCCCTTTTCCCGCCGCCCGTGCTAGGCTTATGGCCTGGTCAAAAGATGCATATGTCACTGTGCATGCCTCCATGTCCAAACCGTCATTTACCGAGCCCCCTTTGGGGTGCGATAGGTTGTGTATTAGGCGAAACTTCCCGGGTTCTTTCTTGGGTACTAGCCCCAATGGGGAAATGATGAGGTTGTCCAATGGGGGACCCTGGTAGGGTCCTGCTATCCTTCCTAATTCAATCTCCTTGTTAATCTTTGCCCTGGCCACATCCGCCCCCTCTGAAATGGACTTTGCGTTATTGGCTGTTCTGGCACCTATGTGACCCTGGTAGGGGATGCGGAACCCCTCTAGGAACCCTTGAGCTAGTGTGTCCCTACCCAATGAGGCCGGGTACTTACCCAGCCATGTGAGCAGTTTGTCCACCTTGATGGGGGAAAACCCCTTGCTATTGAGGCCGTTCACCGGCCCCCCTTGTCCCCCCCCTTTCGTACCCCCATACCCCACCATTACCCATGCTGTCTCTTGTGCCTGTTCCCGTTGCCGTGCATGCCCTTGTCCCCTCTCCTCTTGAGGAATCAATTCTCGAGGCACCTTAAGAGAAAAATTGGTTTATTTTAGTATACATTGTAGGTCGTGGCAACCCCCCCCGCATATATCATGGCACATTGCCCCATGACCCGGAAATATCCTTTCCAAGTCCATCCCAGCGCTCATTTTTGCGGGTCATTTGCCGCGGGCCTATTCCTGCACCAGCGCGCCGGGTGACCATTATGGCCACAGGTGGCGCAGGCATGCCTAAATTTACAAGTTGCTCCCCAGTTGCATACTCCTTCGTTGTAAAATCTGCAAAATGCCTGTGGCCTTAGGGCCCCAGTGTTCAATCGCCCAGCCCCTGCTGCTCTGGGGATTCCTTCCGAGGCGGCCGACAGTACCGTGCCCGTGCTACCCCGAACCGGTTGTGTCCCCCAGCTGTTGGCCCAGGCTGCCGTTTCCGTCCGACCCTCTCTAGGTGCCGCCGGTCTGGGGGCCGTGCTTGGGCTATTCTGCCCCACCCCTTCTGCCGGGCGTACCCCCCCCACCTCTGTCCATGGATTGATGCGCCCTCCCGCCAGCATGATTGTCCCATCTGCTTGTTCTACTGTTCCACTGGAGGACTCCAACCAATCCTCCACCGACCTGTGGTTCCATTTTAGCTTTGGGTCGTGTTCCATACGTAAACGGAAACGCTGGTCCCTCAAAAACCATTCATTTCCGCCCTGTTGGTTATATTCGTGTATCACACAAGCCCTGTATGCCATCAGGTGCGGGCCCATGTCGGGGTCCTTCTGGTTGATAGTTTGGGACAATATTTTGAAAGCCGCGAGCCAGTTTTCCAGCGTCTCCGCCGGCCTCACTCTTTTTCTGGCCTTGGCCAATTCCCTCCCTCCAGTTCCCCGCAGTGTGTCATTCCCTTTGGTTTCATGCTCAAGGAGTGACAAAATGTCGATGAACTTGCCCTCCCAAATTTCTTGCTTCACCCACTCCGGCAAAAGCCATGCTGAGTAATTACCCCCAGTTGCCGGTGGTAAATTAGTATTTGGGGCCCCTACCTCGGTGCTCCCAATGGTGTTAGCTGGTATGTTCCCAGTTGTGACGTCGTCCCCCCCCTGCCACACCCTGCTAGCCCCCGTAGTGTCTGCCCCCGGTGTCTTGTTTGCCTTGGGGGCTGGTGTGCCCGTTGCCCCTTGCGCTGCCAATACTGCCCTTACAATTTTTTGAATGAATTCTGACTCACCCTCGTTGCCCGCAGGCACCATGATTGGCAGCGATCCTTGGTCTGGCCTTGTTGTTCCTTTTGGTTGCCCTTTGGGGGGAGCGGCAGGCGGTTGGGCCGGCATCGGCACTATTGGTGCGATCCCAGGTGCTGCCGGTGTCGCCCCATTTTTGCTTTTAGCGCTGCCAGTTCCTCCTCCAAGTCCCTTTTAGTTTTCTTCACATGCGGGCCCCCACTTGTCTTCGCCGTGCGCTTCCGGGGGGGGCACCCCTCCTGTCCACCCCCGGTGGGTGCATTATCCGGGGCCCCGACCCCTTCGCCGTTTGTCACCTCCTTGTTTTCCGGCACGGTTTTGCCCCCTTCCGTGTTGCCTCCCGGACTGATGACTGCGGTGTTGAGCGTTGGGCCCCCCATCCTTGCCATGGCCGCCTGCCACCCCAGAACCTCGGTAAGGGCTAGAAATTCAGCCCAAGATTGTGCATCCATCCCTCGCCCCGTGGTTGATGGTCCGGCCACTTCCTCCCAAGTCTGGCCATCTTCGAATAGTACGAGCTCGACCACGTCCGGCCCTGTGTTACCAGTACTTGTATGTACCGACATGTTGACCTGGTAAAACAAATGTTGAAGTCACTCAGATGCACATCAATCCTGGTTTAAATGCTCAACCCCGTGCCCCGTGTAAACCACCCCCACCGGCGATGTGGGGGGGGCTCACTGTCCATTTAATGCGCCGGGTGTTGTTCCGTGACCTTCGCTGTACCCCCCAAGGCCTTTCTAACCGCCGCGCCCCTAGCCCTCCTCCCGGCCTGTTGCGACCTGTCCCCTGTGCTGATGCCTCTCCCCCCCCTCCCCTTCGCTGCTTTATCACGTAGTGCCCTGCAATTGGCGCCCCTTTGGCAGTATGTACCGCATATATATGCCCTCCGATCTGCCCGGAACCCCTGATGGCCACAAATTGCCTTGGGGAGAGTACATGTGGCCGTCCCCCCCAGCGTTCCTGGTGGGGTGGGGTGGGAGGGTGGGTGGGAAAACGAACGCTGCTCCGGCGAGACGGGAAACCGAGGGAGGATGTGTTATTGCTCACACAAGTCCGGGCTTTTATGGCCGGCTTCTCCCCGGTTTCCCGCCCTGCGCCTCCGCGCCCTTCAGGGGGGGGCGGGCCCTGTATTACGTCATCATCCCGCCCCCCGGCGCGTTACTTCTTACAGGCGTGGGGGGGGGAGGGCGGCCTGGACCGCCCCCACTAAGGGGCGGCGCCCGCCATGCCAGCTTTCCTGGCGCATTCGCCCGCCGATTCACTTCTTGGCCTCTTTCTGCTGCGATCAGATAAATGCACAGAGCTGCCCCCCTTCATTTATGAGTCTCACTGTGGTCAATCGCGGTTAAAATGAAGGCATTCCCTATTTGGCTGGAAGGTGATCTCCCTCACTACCTCGTCCTCAGTTGTGACCCAGAAGCCTCTTTCTCAACAACATCTCTGGCGAAATGATAAACGGCCCCAGCCTCTAAAGAGCACTTCTGGTAAACCATTGGGCCAGTCAGAAAGCAGTCCCTGCAGGGTGGTCTCCTACACCCCCACACTGTGCATCACGTGACTGACCAAATGCTGCATGCATGGTTCTCTCTTGGCCACACACAATACCTCCTCTCCCAGGCCAGCCCCCACAATATAAAATGCTTAACACTCTCTGCACTTCTCCCCAGTGCCTAGAGCTCAACAGAAAAATCGGTTTGTTCAACACACTAGAAAAAGGCAAGGCAAACTCAGTAACGCAATCCCATTTCACCTCCCTGCCTCTGTCCTCGGAAATAAACGGCAGTGCCAACACTCTAGGACGCAGGGGCAGCTTCTGCATTCGTAGTGTGGCATCTTCACCACTATTGTATTACTAGCCAATTCCTCGGGGTGGCTACGCTGCCGTTGTATTGGAGTGGCAGTCTGTTGGACGCTAGTGACACGTGTAGAGAGCATATTGTTTATGGCACCCATCTTAAAGCCAGGAACGTAACGCATTACTGTGTACCTGATTTGCGAAAAGAACCCACAATCCTTGCAGATATGTGGCAGGGAAGTTTAACTAAAGTCGGGAAAACAACCTCAAAAACGGAGGAGCGCAAGACTGGGCATAGTTATAGGATGGGATGAGGAACGAGGAACAATGACTAATCAGCCATCTCTCTCCCCCCCCCCCCCCCGAAACTGCTTCTTTTCATTTAGCTTGGCACAACAAAGACCACTTAATGGGAAGCACCGACGATCAAATCAAGCAGGGTGAAACGAGGACCCGCTGTCCCCCAGAGACTGGCAGTATTTAGCACATTTTCCCATGTATAGCGAATGCCGTTTACCCACGGGCGCCTGGGGTGTCAACTTCTTCCCCGAATCAACCCTTTTAGCGCGACGCTCCTAATCTCCGAGACCTTCTTTTCCCACGAGCCCCTATTAGGACGCCCCTTCCCTGATTACAGTGACTGCACCAGCGCCCAGCACAAAACTTCCCTGGTAGTGGTATTTACCTTTCTCCTTGCAACGCTCCGGGAAGTTCCGCTCCCCCCTAGCTGCAACTGGCTGTCTCTGTCCCTGGAACTACTCCAACCGGACCGCTTCCTTCACCATATGCGACCAGGAGCAGGAAACCAACGGCTGGCACTTGAACGCAGGAACTCCAAAAATGAAACGAAATCCTTCTGCGACGGCGAGTCGGCGGCAGGGTCCCACTGCAGGAGCGAGATGTCTCTGCCAGTGTTGCCAACTCCTCAGTCCGGAAAGTAGCTAGAGGCTGTCCTAAAAGTAGCTAAAAGTAGCTAAATGACATCACTGCCTAATTAGCATAATTTTTTTTTTTTAAATGTTTTATTGGTTAATCAATGTGAAACCTTTAACATTCATCCCTAGAAGGGTCCTCAACAGGATTCCCAAGGATAATCCTTCAGACTATACTGTCCTGGATCCCTACTGTGTCACTTTCCTCCTGATCCAGCTTTAGGGATTCGACAAACTTTAGAGCATCAAGTGTCCGCCCAACTCTTTCAACTGTTAGGAGACGCTCCCAGTATTCCTCTTCAGTTTCCAAGGAGATATTACTTGTATAACTTCCCAAATATGAGTGGCGTTTCGAAGCCAAGGCTGGACATGTTAGCATCACATGCTTGATAGATTCGATTTGGTCCTTATTTCTACAGAACCTGCAGAACGCTGATGATTTTTCAATAAGTTTTCTTCTCAGTTTTACCTCACGGGAGCACCATATATTGAGTCTACAGCGCAACAGCAGGTCTCTGTAGTGTTTAGATGGAAATTTCTGTAAGTACGGTGGGAGGATGTTAAGTACTTTACGTTCCCAAATGATGTTAGGACACCAAGATCGTAACAGTTTGTTCTCCTGAGTTTCCTCCCAATCTTTTTCCCCTACAATTTGTTTAGCCTTGACCGGGTTACACTTCAGGATATCATCCTGGATGCCCAACTGTACCAGGGTTTCCTCACATCTCCTTTTCCACTCCTTCAGGATTATATCTTCGTTCGGTAGACCAGATCTTGCTAGAATTCTATAAGGCTGCGCCGGTTTGTCCAGGATGCATTTCCGGTATAGGGATAGGGATTTCCATATCGTAATTGAGAACATGGATTGAAGTCTTAATTCTGATCTTATGAGTACTAAGGGAATCGAGTTAGGTAGATGTAGAATCCTGCGCCAAAAGTAATTAGCATAATCTCGCAGCATTCTCGTGCCTCTCGCGGCTGGATGGGGGCATCAGTGACATGACGTGACTTGTTGTGCTGGAGCCTGGCTACAAGGACGGGTGCATTGATTGGGGGTACTGCTATTGTTTTGTTGACATACACCCTTTTCTATTGGTTTGGAAACTTGCAAGTCTCCAAACCAATAGAAAAAAGTGTACGTCTTCAAACCAATGAAAGTAGCTAGATTGGTCGCTAGTCGCTTTCCATGAAGAAAGTCGCTAGGGGACTGCCGTTTGTCGCTAAATAAAGCGACAAAGTCGCTAAGTTGGCAACACTGGTCTCTGCAGACCGGCCCTGCCGCTTATAAGGCGCTTGCCCCGCCCACTTCTTTTGTTAGCCCTTCGCGGGCTTTTGGGCTGTTTTGGCACCCTGGCGCCGTTCTGCTCCCTGCCCTCCCTTTCCCAGGGGGAGGGTCACAGGTTGTAGGCGACATGACCCCGCAGCGGTTACAATGCTGCCTCCTCCATTTTGCTTTTGGGTCTTTCGTCGTCAGCGACATATACGCTTGTTATATCCAGCCCGGCTCTAAGCAGAGAGGTGGTGGGCAGATCTAGAAAGTGCGCGAAGGAGAAGAAGATCCAACACAGATCTTTGATAAAGAGAAACCGGTGATACGATTGGTGCACACACAAAAATAAAAAGCGCTAACATTGGATAATCTGGCGCCAGTTATCCTGGTTAGATATCGTGGAATGGAGCACGGAGGTTTGCCCAAAGTGGTAATATCTAAACAAATTTTCATTAGAGAAAAATGAAGTAGACACATTTTGTATATGTTTGAAGTATAACATAAAAAGAAATGTAGTAAACAGATTTATTTTTATAACAATGTTACGCTGCAAACAGTGAAAAAGTACAGCCTGGTTATTTTTGCCCAGGTGCAAACGTTTTTAGACAACACGGACTGGGACATCATCTCCTTGCATCATTCTGCATTATTTATGCAGCACAATTGGTACTGAGAGCATTTGCTCAATGTTTTGCCATCGTATAAATGTCAGATAAACTTGCCTCTGATCTCCTCTGATGGCATAGGCTGCAACTACTCCCGGTTCCTTAATCTGCACTCGACGCTGCACCGAACCGCTGCATTGACACATCCACCAACATGAAATGATCTCACCCAAATAACCCTTCCCTACTCCCTCCCACCAAATAGAAAGACATCCTTCATTTCAGATAAGGCTACGTCCAGCCATGAAATGTTTATTGCAGTCTTGTGCCAGCGAAACACGCGTCAAAACGTGACTTATTATTGTAAGCTTAAAAAACAAGACAGATATGAAGTCTGTGTTTACTTCACTCTGCAAAATATTCCCGATTCTCCAATTCAGCGTCCCCCTGATTTCTGTGGTCTAATCTACTCTGTGTTTTCTGAAATCTCCACTTTCTTTCTCTCTGCTCAGACAATGAACGGAGATCTATTTCAGCAGGTGACAATTGGGGGAAAAGCCAGCAAGCTTCTGATGATGAATTTACTAGCTGTGGTATGCTCACGTTTTTATTCTACTCAATTTAAAGAATATCTGAGGTGAGCACTTAACCCGTAACCATCCATCTGGTACAAAACTCTTTGCATTCACTGCAAGCATTGATGGAGCAAATTAATCTAGTCAAGCTTTGTTTTCTTTTTTTATATAAGCTTTATTTCTTTTTAACAGAATCTATATTCTTCGACTTCTCAATTTCCACCTGGTACGCAGACTAGACGAATCAATCCCTCTCATCGTAAACTTTAGTAACAACATGACAAGAAGATAAACCTGAACATAAAATTGTCGGTATGTAGTGTCGTAGGACATTTCAACATTTGGTGAAATCCTCTCGACCCATTTCCACCCCCTCCCTTAATGTCTAACAATGGACCCCTCGGCATGCTTTCCCACTGGCCGCCATATTGGAGAACTCCTCAGACACAGTGGCTTATAAAGACATTTCTCTCTCCTGTACATAGTTCTAAAAAGGGAGCCATACTTTAAGGAATCTCTGGAAACTTCGATTAGCAAGTGCAGGCATTCAGTTGAAATCTGCTACCAAACTGCAAAGCCTGAAGTCATGGTAGCTGGTATCAAATCTTGGTACGCCCACTTTACCAAGGATGTTAATCACTTTAAATCAGTTTTAAGTCTGGCGCATGTGGTAATGTGGTTCGAAAGTGATCACACCTCTGTTGAGGACTCACGCTTTCTGCACTAGGGTCATTATACGTTTGATGGTGTGGTAAAAGTGCTGATAAAAGTGGCGGTATATCCGTTACCGGCACTTGTACCGCACCACAAAACTACAGGTTTGCCGTTGGGGCTCAGTGATTTACCTCAAGCCAAAAGCTCGAGGTAAACCAGGCCCCCACCGGCAAATAACTGCTGTTATTACCAGCACTGGTAATACCAGTGCCAGTAATACAAGAATTCTTCTCCATGGGGTTCTATGGCACTCCATGGAATGGGGAAAGACCGCTGTTGCCAGGCACCTGGAATACATATCCCAGTAATACCGGGATATCAGGCACCAGTAACGGTAGGTCAGTTTTCCAGTATCCTGCCGGTACTCTCTGCGGGATACCAGCAAACCTGTAATGACCCCCTGTGCACCTAACATAAAAGTACCTAGAGGTTATCCAGCTGAACCTATGTGCTAGACACAAAGACAGACTAGTTTAATGAGTAAATAAACAAGCTAATGGAGAAGAGCAGCGGAGCGATGAAGCAGGAACAACCATGAGCAATATGATAATAACAATATTAGCAACGACACATGCCGACAACTGGATGGTGTGAAAAATGTGATTAAGGAGAGGGGGCGCTGTTGAGCAGCCATCAAGATGGCTGCCTAGCTCTTTGGTTCCGAGCACGGCCGCTTCTTATCCGGATCCATCTGCGGTCTCCCACTCTTCTACATCTGCATTCCAGTACCCCTGCCTAGCTGACACCTGGGGCTACGCGCCGATGCAGTTTGGGCCTGAATCGGACCTTGGAAGCTGACAAACTGCCCACCTGGCCTACTCCTCCGGGCTTCCGCCTCCTCCTGGGCCTCCCTGCTGCCGTGGCCTGCGGCACCGCCCGCTCGCGCTGTCTGCTGCGGCAGCCACTGAACCTGCTGCCGGGGGACCCGCCCCGCGTGTGACACGTGCGGCCCACCTTCCTGACTGAAGTCGCCGAGGACGGCGCTGCCTCCACACCAAGCCGTCCCCTGAGCCCTGAGGATGCTGGCTGCCTCTGCCTGCGCTGGCCCATGGCCCCATGCTCCCGCCCGGATTGCTTGGCGACATTGCGGCTGGCCCCTCTTGATGAGCCTGCTCTCCTGTGAGGGACTCAACCCTGCTACACCCTCCGGGCATCCACTTCTTCCTGGGCCTCCTCGCCGATGCGGTCTGTAGCGACTGCCCGCTCACGCTTCCTGCTGCGGCCGCTGGACCTGCTGCCGGGAGACCCGCGCCATGTGTGATACGCGCGGGCCACCTGCCGGGCCGGAGTAGCCGTGGGCGGTGCTGCCCCCACACCAGGCTGTCCCCTGGGCCCCTGGGCTGCTGGCTGCCTCTACCTGCGCTGGCCCCTGCCCTCACGCTCCCGCCTGGGCTGTCTTGCGATATTGCGGCCGGCTCCTCTGGATGAGCCTATTCTCCATTGAGGGACTCAACCCTACTTCACCGGCGGCGCCTCCATTGTCTCCCGGCCGCGGAGATGGGTTTGACTGGGCTGTGCCGCTGCCGCGGATGGCTCCTGCGGGCCCGCTGGTGGTCCAGATTCCCGCAGCCTGAATCACGGGCTGGACTACAGGTGAGGTGCTGGGGGATTGTCTCAGCTTTACACCCCATTGGTCCTTCTAGTCCACCCCAGCCTGTCACCCCCGAGCGGAAGCCTATCTCCACCACCCTGGGGCCCGCACATCATTAATGTACCTCCACTTTGCCCCAGCTGCCACGCTTGCACACTGAATGTGCAGTTGATGCAGGACGCTCCACCGGACTTCCATCAGCCCCTCTAACACTTTTGTCTCTGGCCTCAGTCCACGGGCATTGCGGACACCTGTACCACGGAGGTGTGCCCTCTCCCTGCACAGTTGACTGTGCTGCCGATCCACACAACGGAAGCCCACCATTACAACGCCCTTCCCTGACATTCGCACTTGCCTTTAGGCTTGACACCCCTGCATTAGTGCAGCCTGTTGCGCCCATTTGACACGGTTCATAGCACAACGAATAAAACAGGGAAATGGTTGCCTCCTGATCAAGCCTCTATGTCCTGGCGATCTCAATGCCCGCCCTATTTGACCCGCCGCTTCCTGTTGTGGTGTTCCCCAAGGGAGCTGCTTTGGATTACGTGGTGATCCACTTCGTGGGGCTAGCCATGCGTCCAATGCTTGGCTGAGCTATACATTTGGACTTCCCACGTACAGGGCCTCCTCACTACCTGATTGACTGGCTGGGCTGGCCACAAGGTGCTGCAATCTTACTCTATCAGGTCACCCTCGTCAGGCCTGCAGCAGCCCACTAGCGCCGTGGCGCGTGCTGGTGACCCCTAACGCTACCACAGCCTGCTCCCTCCATCCCATCATCTTCTCCTCTGGGATACTCGCACCGCAACCAGTTCTCTGCTCTCTGCAATGTCGAGCCGCTCCAAGGGAACTGCTAAAGGGGGTACCATGGACAAGTTTGCTAAGGCCGTCCCTCGATCTGAAGTGGGCCACACGCCATCCCTACAGGATGAACCTGACAATGACCCTAACCCGGGGGTTGCGGCACCAGACCTTACTGCCATGATGGAATCGATGGCTAAAAACTTTGCCTCCTTCCACGAAAAGCTTGACGACATTAATGCAAACGTTGCCTCACTCAAAATCCGTGTTGACCAGGCTGGATCTAGAATCACGGAGGCCGAAAACAGGATCTCCACCAACAAGGATGTGATTCACACACTTCAAGACACTGTGGCCACTCTATCACGCGACATGAAGAGCGTCAAGGCAAAATGTGACGACTTGGAGTCCCGCTCCCGCAGAAATAACCTGCGCATTATTGGGGTCCCTGAAACTGCCGTGAAGGGGCGCATGGAGGACGCTGTCGAACAACTGCTCAGGGACCTGCTGGGTGATCCGGACCTCTCCCCTCATTTCACGGTTGAGCGGGCTCACCGGGCCCTATCCCCACGACCCAGACCGGCGATAGCCCCAGGGCCATCATAGCCAAGATTCTCAATTATCTTGACAGAGACCTCATCCTTCGCCTGTCGCGTGAGAGGGGAGACTTGGCGTCAAGAAATTGCTCAGGGAACGTAAGGTCCCCTATGCCATCCTATTCCCTGCACGGCTCAAAATCACCTATAATGGCAAACTGTATTTTTTCATCGTCCCAGACGAGGCAGTGAAATTCATTGAGATGCAGATACCGCTCCAGGTTCCTAGAGACAGCCGTGCTGGTGATAATTGACCACGAATGGCACGGATTGTAGACGCTTATTGTATTTGTTAACTCTTAACTTGCAATGTGTTACTGGTAACATTGCTCTGTTCACTGAGACATTCTGGCTCCCAGCGGCGCGCGCCTGGGGCGTGGGTGGGTCACGAAATGTCACCACTGGCCATTCACCTCTCCCATTCCCGGGGTCTGTACACTCTCCCCAACCTCCCCTGAGACCTTGGTTGTTCTGGGGGGTGGTAGCTGGCTCCGGGGACCAACCACCCAATCTGCATGCTAAGGTGACACGCTCCGCTCAGCACACACTGGTTTACGGTATGCCCATAATGTTGACCACATTGGGATAATTTTCACCGCCGCCCCCTCTGGGTGCTGTGTTTGCTTGTGAGCCAGATGTCTCATCAGGCGCTGTCTGCACCTGCGATGAATCATGCCTCTGCACATTTCACGATACACAGCGCTAATGTGCACATCCTCCTTGGCGTTTTGATGATATACTTCACAGAGCTAAATGCTGCATTGATTTGTTGTCCTGTCACAATTCCTGTTTTTCTGTTGGTTAAATGCAAGGTTTCAATCTTTTTGCAGCAGGCCCCGTCTCCCACCTATGGGATGCAGGGGCGAGTACCCTATAATTGTTGAAACTGTTTTGGTTTGCTACGGAACCGCTGCGGCTCATGCGCGGTCCCCGGTTACCCGTTTAGCGGGTGGGGGCCTGTGTCACGTGACCGCTACCACTGCTCGTTTTGTAACAGAGCCATTTGGCTCCAAGCGTGCTAGTGCTCGGCAACGGCGCACCCCATTGCGATTGCACTGTTCTTTTCTACACCTTTAGTATGTGTTGGCCCCAGTTCGGCCTTAGGGCAGTTTGGGCCAGGTTCGGGACGGCTCGACTGCGTGCAGTTAAGGGTGGGCGATGTTCGCACTGCT
The DNA here is from genome assembly GCF_040938575.1 of Ambystoma mexicanum. Lineage (NCBI taxonomy): Eukaryota > Metazoa > Chordata > Amphibia > Caudata > Ambystomatidae > Ambystoma > Ambystoma mexicanum. The sequence goes on from NC_090923.1 coordinate 1,422,800,338, forward strand.
GATCCATGGTTGGTGGTGAGGGTGGGGGGCGGGAAAGGGGGGATTTCTCGAAAAGGCACACAAGGTTTTGCGGCGCGCACACTGAAGGGCCACATGCGCACCTGCTGTTCTAACTCTGGGAGCTCACACCATCACTTGAGCTGGGATGTTCACTGAAAAACGGTACTATGGGTATAGATGGCTACCTCTGAAATGTCTACTGTCATAATGTCCTGGAATATCCGGGGACTGAGCAATCACACCAAGGCCCGCAAGATCGTGGCCTATGCCAACAGACACAACTGCAAGATACTGCTTCTACAGGAGACACATTCCAATGGACTCATTCCGAGGGCTGTAGCCCCGACATGGGGTCCCGCCAGATTCTTTACCTCCTATTCCACCCAAGAGTCCTCACGATGATCCATAAATCAATTAAGTTTGTACTGCATAAAAGCTACATCGACCCTGAAGGCCGCTATGTCATACTGCACTGCACACTGGTCAATAAAGAATATCTGATGGTCAATACTTACTGCCCCAAAGTAGATTCTCCGGAATTCTTTGACACGGTAACGACCATACTGCTGGGCTTCGCGGGGGTGCATATTATATGGGGGGGGGGACCTGAACCTTATTCTGGACACTGTCTTGGACAGAACTGGCACTGCTGCCAGAGCTCTGTTCGGCACGGCACGTAGGCTGCATGGCCACATACAGTCGCTCAATATCTGTGATGCCTGGAGAACACTTCCTCCCCTGCAGCGGGAATACACCTACTATTTGTCTGTGCATGATAGCTCGTCCAGGATAGATTTGTTCTTGGTCTCTAGGGAGGTCATGGGTAGGGTGGAAGGAGCATGTATTTTGCCCCGCACACTCTCGGATCACGCTCCCATTACACTGTCTTTGGGACTGGGAATTCCCATTTCGACACTCAGCACCTGGCACTTTAAGTCCGAAGCCCTAAAAGACATAGGGCCTCATTACACGGAAGGCGGTGATCCAGGGTGCTATTAGCACCCTGGACCATGCCGGTAAATTACCGGCACCGCCTTGGCGGTAAGGGGATTTACCACCCCATCCCAAGGTCGGTGGGGCGGTAAATCCCCCTTCCGCCATTGCCCTTCCCCATTCCCATTTCTGCCCCATAGGGCTCTATGGGAATGGGGAAGGCGCTAATTACGGCACCGCAATTTTGCGGTGCCGTAATTAGCTCCGAGGTCCCTTAGCGGGTTGGTTTTTAACGCCTGCAAAAAGCAGGCGTTAGAGCACCAACCCGCTAAGGGACCTCGTAGTACGGCGGTAAGGGTTAACGGTCACCGTTGCCATTAAAGGTGACCGTTAACCCTTACCGCCGTCCGTGTAATGAGGCCCATTGTGTTCAAGTCTGGTATACTAGCTGACATTGAGTCGTTCTTTGAACTTAACTCTCTTCAGGACACGTCCGCCGCGGTTAGATGGGATGCCTTTAAGGTGTACATTAGGGGAATGTCTATCTCTCGGGAGGCTGGGGTGTTGAAATCCATTAGAGCTGCCCTTGGGCGCTCTGAGACCAAACTGAAACGACTGGAGCAGCGATGCTCCACGGGTGCTGACCCCGTCATACTCGCCCAAATCTCGGATGAACTCCAAGTCTATAACACACTAGCTACCAGCGAAGTTCAATATTTCAGTCGCCCACAGGCCGCCAGGAAATACGGTGAGGGAGATAGACCCGGGAAAACGCTAGCGACACTTGTGAGGGGGGAATTGGGCCGAACGCAGATCACGTCCATCAAAGATCATCACGGTAACGCTCCGTGGGCGGACCAACAAATATTGGATATATTTACTGACTTCTACAGATCCCTTTATTCTCAGCCCGCCGAGCATACCGAACAACATATGCGAGAGCTCCTTGATCAGATCCCCACTACGGTAATATCTCCTCATACCCGCGACCAGTTAGACTCCCCGATTACACTAGACGAGATAGTAACAGCTATCTCGGACTTACCCAAAGGCAACGCGCCGGGCCCTGACGGGCTCACCACAGACTTCTATCAAGAGCACATAGCCATTCTGGCCCCCAGGCTGCTCGAGTTCTGGAATGAAGCACTCCGTGCCTCCATCCTTCCCCTATCCATGCGTGAAGCTGTCATCACGGTACTGCCCAAACCGGGTAAACCCGATGACGAGTGCGGGTCCTATAGACCTCTCTCCCTCATGAATCTCGACACAAAGATCTTTGCTAAGATCATTGCTAATCGTTTTTTGCCTATTATGACACACTTGGTACAAGAAGACCAAGCAGGCTTTGTCCCTGGCAGGTCCACCTCCCATAATATCAGGAGATTGTTCAATGTCATGTCCCGTATAGATCAAGACGTCCAGGCTGTAGCGGTTACGTTGGACGCTCAGAAAGCCTTTGATATGGTCTCTTGGAAATACATGTGGCTAGTGCTCGAAACAATGGGCATTGGCCCGAACATGATTGGGTTCATCAAACTATTATACACCTCCCCTGTTGTGCGAGTAAGAGCCAACTCACTAACATCTGAGATTTTCACACTATTCAGGGGTACCAGACAGGGTTGCCCCTTCTCCCCGATTCTCTCTGCATTGGCAATAGAACTAATGGCGGACTTTGTACGTGCTCGACACTCTCGCAAAGGAATAAGACTGTTGGAGGACCCTGAAATTATATCCCTATACGCGGACGATGTCCTACTATACGCCAGAGATCCCACAACCCACCTCGATCCCATACTGAGAGACATCACTCGTATCGGCACCCACTCCGGATTTACAATTAACTATTCCAAGTCTGAGATCTTCCCACTCACCAAATCTACCCTACAGCCCACCACCGAATATCCCCTGCGCTGGTCCCCTCAGGGGTTAGATACCTGGGTGTGCAGATATCCCTCACTAAATCCACTCTGCTTGCCGATAATTACTCTGAGGTAGCACGAGCAGTTGAGCCCAAGATCTCACGATGGCGCAATCTTCACCTGTCCATTGCTGGCCGACTGTCACTTATTAAAATGATTTTGCTCCCTAAGCTCCTATACACTTTTAGCAACATACCCATATGGCCCGGGAGGGCATACTTCACTAAATTGCATAGTCTATGTGCACAATTCCTATGGCACTCTGGTGCAGTGCGCAAGAAGTGGACTGACATGGCGCTCTCATATAAACGGGGGAGTATTGCTGCTCCTGACCTGACACTATATTGGATTGCGGCCCAGGCCCAGCATGCCACTCATTGGTACCCTGGCTCCCAAGTGCGCCCACATGTCAAACTGGAGTGGCTGGCGTCCGCTGGTATCAACATAATGTCCTTAATACTACACCGACACTATGCACCAGATTCCCCTATTGACCCCATTGCCGCCACCCTGTATGCCTGGACATGCTTGCTGGGCTTGACAGGCGGGCCCTCCCCATACTACAAATGGCTCCCCGTGTGGGCCTTTCCTGGCCTGCAGCCCACGCTGGATACTGCTTTGGCCCGACACTGGGTTGCACTGGGATATCAGGCGCTATCTGACTTCTATCCTGAAGGCAGATTCATAAATCCCCAAACTTGGAGACGGGGACACACTAGATCCCCCCTTGAGACTCTCCAATATTACAGGCTCCGCGCCGCATTCCGCACCACATGGCCCTCCTTTCCGGATGAGCCCCCAGATAACCCGCCAATAGCATATATCGCTAACTCGGGCGGTGCTCGGGGCGTCGTCTCTTCATTGTATCAAATCCTACAAGACATCACCCCCACCCCAGCTCTCGGGGCGCGCAATGGATGGGCGGATGAATTGGGCCTAGAAATATCCGATGAAGTTTGGGAGGATATGTACCTCCACACCCAAAAAGTCTCTCTCAACTTCCGTTTTCGCGCCATGCAATATAAACTCCTTAACAGGCTTTATTATACTCCACGTAGGACTTCAGGGTTTACTCGCTCCGAGGTGCACCCCTGCCCGCGTTGCAAGGCAGTGGATGCTGACCATTTACATATGTTCAGGTCCTGTAACAAATTGTCCGACTTCTGGGAAGGTGTTCTGAATATTCTCACTGCAGTGACTGAAACTGTGATTGACCCTGATCCTTTAGCAGTTCTGTTTGGGGTCAGGAGGTCTGACGACACTAAGCGCCTGAAAAAGTTTTTGAATATAAATTGTATGATTGCCAAAAAATGTATACTCCAGAGCTGGAAGTGCTCCTCCCCCCCAGCCCCTCAGAAATGGCTGGGTATGCTCACATGGTCACGAAACTGTGAGGAGGAATGCTTGACTATGCTTCCCGCCTGTTCTCGCCCCAAGAACATTTGGAGCGAGTTTAACACATATCTCAACAACCAGAGTGAGAATACGCCCGGGTCTGGTTTGTCTCCGGCCTCCGCTCATGCATCGTGATCTCTCTTGTGTCCTCCTCTCCTTGGTGCTGCTCTGAAACCACTGTTGTAATTGATGTACTGCGATCAATATGTTGCTCTATGTTATGCCTGCTTTATATGCTTGTTGCCTTGATGTGTGTACCTTGTGAACCTCTGCCGACAAAAATAAAAGTTTAAAAAAAAAAATGTGATTATGGAGAGCAAAAATGTGAGTTGCTATAAGAAAGAGTTTAATGGGAAAACAGAAGCCACTGACAGCTCTTATGTTTCAGGAAGGTTGGGCGCTTCTGGACAAACCTGGAATGATGCAGATGGAGGAGCAGGTGATCAGCGAACAGTTTATCCAGCATGACGACGCCATAATGGAAGACGAAGAAGCGTTATTTTTCAGTACCCAATGCCTTGCACTCCAGGAACCACTGACGTTTGACGACGCTGCCATCTTTTTCTCAAAGGAGGAGTGGAAGGAATGGAAGGAGTTGGAAGAGTGGTTTATAGGCGACGGCCACAAGGAATTTCCTTCATACTGCGCATTACTAGGTAAAGAACCATTTCAAAATGTACACCAAACGAGCTTGCATGCTTTCCTTTGTTTCTTACAAATATTATCTTTTAACCTTCTTGCTATAAAATAATTCAATGTTTTCTATGACAACACTTTAGCAGATTCTTATACTATTTGTTTCTGATGCTTATATTCTGTCAAATGTTTGGTTTGTTTTGCTAATATGTTTCATATGATTATGCTCTTCCGAAGCACGGGTTTTTAAATCCCAATGGTGTTACCATATTTATGTTTTTTTTTATTTGTCAACTTTGTTATAGCAGCATTTATAAGTTTTTTAAAAATATTGTGTGTGTATTTATTCATTAGGGTTTTTGTACTTTGCTACATTGCATTCAAGCTACTTCAAAAGTCCACGTTATTATCATAACTTGTTTAGTAATTCTTTCAATTAAATTTTTGATATATTTTACTTTTGTTGATGTCTTTGTAAGTACATTGCGTATACGTCTATTCTGATGCTACTTATGTTTACCTTATTGATGTCTTGCTATGTTTATTTTTGCTACAGAGGTTTTTCTGATTATGTGTTTTTTTATTATGTGTTTGTTTGGTCTTTTTGTTATACATATTATACATATGTTTTAGGTTATATTCATTGTTTTTTATTTTTTGTTACATTTCTTTTTTTTCTTATATTTGAGGTTTGGGTTTATTTATTTGCTTGATTGCAGTTGTATGTATGTCATTTTTAAGTATTATTCATTAAGTTCATGTTTTATTTTCCTTGCTTTTCCAATGCTGGTGTTTTGTCATGTTTCATTTCTGTGCTTATTTTATAGATGTTTTATCAGGTGTGAAAGATGGCTCAAGAAATACACCATGTCTCACAGACCATTTAAGGGTTTTCATTCGAATTTACAGGACCTTAGGGCTGCCTTTCTCTCTCTTGTCTAAAAAGCACCAATTCGGGGCACAGAAGATGGCCGCCTAATCGTGTGACTCCAGCCCATCCCCGGACAGACCTATCGAATATATCCATACTAGTGGAACACAAACAAAAATATTATGGGGGTACTGAGTGCTAAAAACTTGGGGAACCAATTGAACATGAAATCAGCAAGGGAGTTGGGAGGCGCCAAGGTACGCGCATCATTGCAGTGAGTAGGTTGAACCAGCAAGAGGCCACGAACAGCACCGCAACATATCGGAGGCAGAGGCATTGACCTTGGCTGCATCGCCAGTCAGTCCCAGACGGCAACCACCTGCAGGGTCCTGAAAATGAGGATTAGCATAATGGAGGAGCTACTGGGAGAGTGATAGCAGGGACCAGGTAGAGGTGCAGAGACGGTGTGCAGTGCCGCCCCACTTAACCCAGGGACGGGCTTAAAATGACACAGGGCCGTGGTGAAGGAGCCGTGGCCGAGAGCCCAGTAGAAAGCCAATCAGGCCAGCGTGGATCAAGGTAGGAGGCAGCCTGAAAGGGCCAAGGCCCAGAGGCGGACAGCTGGAGACAAAGGGCCTGAAGCAACTGGATTGGAAATGAGATAGTGAGCCACAAGTTATGACGGAAGGGTGATAGGGGGCTGTCCCTTCCAAAGCACCCTGGGAGAGATTTGAAGTGATCGCGGGGCGATGGCAGCATGGCCCCTCTTCTCCCACCCACTCCTGCCCCCCGTAAACCAAGCAGTTATGACCAAGCCATGCTGAGGCCAGGCTAAGGGGAGAACGAGTGCCACGGAACATAGGTATAAACCGACTGCAGCAGGGCGAGGACTGTGGCAACCATCATCCAGCACTTCCTGGGACCCAAACAGTGAAGGCCCAGATGGGGAAGGAGACACCACAGACAGAAACATGGGCAAAGGAAAACTGGGGAAGATGGACACGTACACGGTTGGCCGCATGGGGAAAAAGAAATCTAAGGAAGAGGAGCAAGCTACCCAGGCTGAGGCATCAGATGGAGAGCCATCTATTGCAGTAGCTCTGAAGGTAGTGCAGGAGTCCAGAACTATCTTGGAAGACAAAATTGAACATGTTGGGTCTGATGTCTCCCTGCTAAGGCAATATCTACGTGCCATATCCCCGAGGGTGGTGGAGACGGAGGAGAGTCAGCTGGAGGACACAGTCCAACCGCTTCAGACCTGAGTACAGGACCTCAACCAAAAAACCCACGTACTGGAGGAAAGAATGAAGATATTGAGGGCAGGTCCTGTAGGGCAAAAATCTGGATTATCAGGCTGCCAGAATGGATTTATTTATTTATTGAGTATTTATAAAGCGCACTGTACTGCACAAAGTGTTTCTAGGCGTCACAAGACAAAATAGGGGAGCAGAACAGGGGATATAAACATCAGTAGCAGTCCTAGTAGGCCTTGTGACATTTGGATCATGCAAGTGCACAAACAAGAAGTGCAGGGGGGGGTAAAGGAGTGGCCCAGGGGCCAGACAAGTGCTCAGGGGTAGTGAACAGCAGGGCGGGGGCAAGTGCCAGCGGGATGACAAGGTAGGACCACCAAATAAGTGCGATGGGGCCTGGACCAGGCTCATGGGGGGTGCTATTCCCAAAGAAGGTGTTCAAGGAATGTACCTGGGAGGGCAGTGTTGGTGGATACTGGTCAGGGAGGGCCTGGTGCTCTGTGTGATTCATAAATGAGTGGTTTAGTTGTAGAGGTACACACGTGAGTTACTAAAGAGAGTTAGATAAATTGACAAATTAGCTCAACCTTAACAGTGCTCCCTATTGGATCTGTGCTACCAGATCGAATGTACTAATAAATGAACCAGGTCGCCAGTCACAGCAGCAGGAGGGGGCCATTAGCAGGGGAGGGTGAGGAGGTAGAGAAGTGCAGGGTATTGAGAAGCTTCCAGAACTTATGGGGGTCCAGCTCTTAGAGTGGCAGGGAGGCCATTACAGAGGGAGGCACCCGCCGAAGAGAGGGATCTACCCCCCACTCTCTGTTTGAAGAAACGTCTAATCTCTAGAGAGTTGGAGCTAGACGACCCAAGGGCTCTAGCAAGGAGATATTTAGGGATAGGGAGTTGGATGTAGCGGGCTTCCAGGACCCAGACGGCCTTGTGGATGATGCAGAGGGTCTTGAATTTGATCCTTGCAGCCACTGGGAGCAACTGGAGAGATTTAAGGGCTGGAGAGATGTGGTCCCTGGGCTGAAGGCAATGGATAAGTCTTGCATTCTTGTTCTGGATTAGTTGAAGGGGGCAAAGAGTGAAAAGAGGTAGATTGAGGAAGAGGCTTTTGCAGTAGTGTCCAGCCTAGAGAGAACCAGAGCTATGGAGACATTGAGTTTCTGAGGGAAGGCAAGGAAGGAGAGAATGCCTCTGAGGAGGTCAAGCTGAAAGTGGGCCTTCTTGGCAAGGTCCATGATGTGAGGGGAGAAGGAGAGAGAGGAGTCAAAGATGACACCAAGGTTTTTGTCTCGCTAGATGGCGAGGGGAGGGGACCCAAGGAGGACGACCAAAGAGTGGGGGGGGAAGCAGGGAGCAGGGGTCCCTGCTCTAATGAGAAGGATCCCGGTTTTACTGGCATTAAGACAGATCATTAGCTGTGCACCATGACTGAATGGCAGTCAGACAGTCAGGAATGAGAGAGGAGGTAGAGGAGAGAAGCTGGAAGGAGAGCTGAGTGTCATCAGCATAACACTGGAAATGAGGAGAGAAGGAGGAAATCAGGTGGGCCAGAGGGACAAGGTAAATGTTGAAGAGCCACTGCAAAAGGACAGAACCCTGATGGGCACGGCAGATAAAGAATGAGGAGGAGGAGAGGAAGGGGCCCTGTTGCACCTGGGAAGGTTGATAAGAAAGGAAAGAGGTAAACCAGTCCCGAGCAAGATCCGGGATACCGAGGGTGTCGTGGAGCTGCTTCATGAGGATGCCATGATTGACCCTGTCAAAGGTGGAGGAGAGATCAAGGAGGATGAGAACAGAAGTAGAGTTGAAATATAGGTCTGCGAGCAGGTCTTCACTGGTGTTCAGGAGAGCAGGTTCTGTGCATATGGATGCTCACAAGCCAATCTGGTGGTCATGGAGACAGCCAACATATTTAGTGTGGTGGTCATTTGGGGAATGACCAACTTCTCCAAAAGTTTGCCCAGGAAGGAGGTAGTGGAGGTGGGGTGATAGTTAGCCGGGCAGGAGGGGTCGGCAGACAACCTTTTTAGGAGAGGGTGCACAAGGGAGTGCTTGAGTGAGCGTGGGAAAGAGATAGTGGCAAAGGAATGGTTGCAGAAATCAGACAAGGCAGGGTTGAGAGAGGAGATGGTGTCCTTAATAGTTCTGGGAGCACCTGTTTGGAGGAGATTTTAATAGAGCAGACAGCTTTAGAGACCTCATCTGTTGCTATGGGTGAGAAGGAGGATATAATAGGGGAGAGGGAGAGGAGGCCAATGGAGGCCTGAGAGCAGGTGGGAGAGTAAGGGGGGGGGATAGAGACCAGTGAGGACAGGATGTCCTGGGTTTTGGTTGTGAAATGGGAGGCCAGTACAGTACAGAGGACCTGGGATGGATGAGGAGAGGTGGAGATTGCAGTAGGATTGGCGAGTTCTTTACAGATTTTGAATAGTTCAGCCATATTTTTGGAGTCCCCAGAGATGTGAGCTTGAAAATGGGCCCTCCTCTTGGAGCAGATGGAGAGACGGTATTGCCTTTGGAGTAGGTGGCAGGCCAGTTTGTCAGAGGATGTATTTGAGAACCTGTAATTCCTAGAGAAATGGATCTGGCAATCACTTCGCCTGAGAGGCCTGACACATTTGTTTTTATTGAAAGAGCACATAGAGTGCTAGGGAGACCCCCACCACTGGTTGCACCACCAAGACCAGTGATAGCCAAGCTCTTCAACTATTGAGACAGGGACATAATTCTTCAGGCCTCCAGTAGCAGGGGTCTAATACAAGTGGATCAGACCACTGTCACAATGCAGGTTCAAAGAGCAAGAAGATCATTAGAGGAGGAGAAGCAGCAAATGCGGGCCAATAACATCAAATGCATGCTGAGTTTCCCCACCAAACAGAGTGATCCAATGGGATCTATCCTGGAGTGGGACTGGATGGAGAACCAAGTTATCCAAGGAGAGAACGAGGCGTAGGTCCCAATAAACACCTGATGGGCAAAGTGGAGAACGAGAGGTGGGGAAGCTTGGAAGAATCAGGAGTCAACAGAAGAGCCTCAGGAGGACTATGGATTCACATAGAAGGAACAATAGACAGGATCGAGCTACCTCAGCGCTACCTCAGAACAAAGGTAGGGGCATGCATGACCTGGCTTTACAGTAGTGAGGGAGCACAGCCTTGGTAACTTGAAAGCAATAAGTACAAAGTCGGGTGAGGGATTAAACAGAGGGACCTCTGTTCAGGGTGTGGGAAGAGGGAACGCCAACTTACCAGGGATGTTATCATATATAGGGTAGGATGGGACTCATTGATATATAAGCATACATACTCATGCACTGACAAAGGGATGAGTTGGGGTGTACCAACGAGGCGGCAGGTGCAGTGAAAATGGAAAGGGTATCATTGGTAAATTGTTGCTATGTGTTCTTGGGGTGACAGATACTGCACTGTTGGGGAGAAGCATGGGGTGGGAGAAGGGAGAGGGGTGGGAGGAGAGGAGGCGGGCTTGAAGTTTAAAATGTTCCTTTGTGTTGGGTCAGTATGGTTGCGCAATGCAAGTAGGGTACTGATGAGCAGAAGGGGAAACACCTTACAGATGAAGGACGTTTATCCATTCGACCCACACATTTATGGGGAAGGGTGATCATGCCTTGTATGCATATCATGAAATGTCAACGGTTTGCATGATAAAATAAAGCAGAGCGCATTTGTTTTGTACATAAAGCAACACAAATCAATCAGATGTACTTATGCTCCAGGAGACGCACCTCTTGGGGGACTCATGTAACCTTCTGGGGAGGGCGCCATATAGCTGTGTTGCACATACATGCTTCTCAAGGGGATCGAGAAGGGTAATAATACTAGTCAGAAGATTGGTAAAACTGCACATCAAGACCCTAGGGCCAGAATAGCTGGAATTACTGGATTAATAGGGAGGGAAATATAAACATTCATTAGCGTATATTGTGCCACCTAGGTTTTTAGCAGACACGTTAGAGGAACTTAAAACTTTCATACTGGAAGCCCTGCCGGGTTTATTATTTATTAGAGGTGATTTCAATACAGTGGTGTATCCGAAGCTCGATACATGGAAGTCAAGAGGGGTCCAGAGGGCCAGGAACTCACAATTAGGGAATTTCATGGAAGCGATAGGCCTGCTTGACATTATTATGCCCACAGACAGAGAAAGTGTGGGTAAGGAGCGCTGGGCATCTATACAGGGGGGTGTTGGCTCATGCACCAACGGTTATGACAATGTCGATTAATGCTCACACGGGGGGTGGGGAGGACCTGAAGATAAAACACATACCACTTGTTAGATGATAAGGTGGTGACAGAGTTAAATGAGGAAGCAGGGTAATACTTCCAAATTAACTGTGATTCAGCAGAATCGAAACAGACGTTATAAACAGGGGCATATAAGGCAGTAATGAGAGGAAAGGCAATGGCAATGGTCACGGCAAAGGAAAGTGAAAGGCAAAGACAATATATGGACACGGAAGGTAGGGTCAGGGAATTGGAGGCAAGATGGCAGGAGATGCAAAGTGACCCACATATTGAGGGACTTTAAAAAGGCAAAAGAAGAAGGTAAAATCAAGGAATTGGAAAGTGGTAAAGTGGGCTGGTGGCATAAGGGAACTTGCATATATGAACGTGTGATACAACTGGTAAACTGCTGGCGTGGCTGGCCCGCAGGGATGATATGGGCAAGATGATAAGTGAGATTTGGGTGGGGGATGCTGAGGAGAGATTGAGGGAACCCCGGGGCATAACATAGTCCTTTGCCACATTTTATAAGCAATTATATACATTGTAGACTGGAAAAAATTAGGCGGCGGTACAGCAATACTTAGATAACCTTCCCATCAAGCGGTTAATTGATATACAGCAAAACACGTTGGAGGGGGAGATAACGATAGAGGAACTGGAGGCCATGTTGTCACAACTTTCTAAGGGAAAAACAGCAGGACCAAATGGACACCTGATAGAGTTGTGTGTTAGATTAAAGGAATCGATGGAAGCAATGAGAGACATGCTTCATGAGAGTAAGGAAAAAGGGGAACTTCCACCAGACTTGAGATAGGCCACTATAGTGGTAATACCTAAACTGTTGAAACCACTGGATCCGTGTGGGTCTTATAGGCCCAAATCACTTATGGACACAGAGACAGATATACAAGCCAAAGTACTGCCAAACAGATCCAAAGTATAGTTTCAGCCATCATTAATGAGGACCAGTATGGATTTAACCCAAATAGATCTACCAAGATGAACATTAGGAGACTGCATCTCGTGATGGCTAAAGCCAAGAGGTATCAATCTGTACTGGACATCCTGTCTCCAGACGCCCATAAGGCATTTGATTCGATCGAATGGAATTATATGTTTGGATTAATGTCCAAAATAGGTTTTGGGAAGGATTTACTGAATGGGTGAAACTGCTCTAAATTGAACCAAGGGGAGGATAAAAGTAAACAGCACTTTTGGACAGCTTTTTCTTGGAGCGGGGTACAAGAGAGGGATGTCCACTATCCCCCCTACTATTCCTGATTGCACTTGATCCACTGGCGGAACTATTTCGCAGACATCAGGTGCTAGTAGGATTTAGAGGCATCAGAGGGATACAAGATAGGATATCTTTCTATGTCAACAACATCATGTTATACTTGAGGAACCTGGAGGTATCAATACAGAGGGCAATCGGCATATCGGGAGAGTTTGGCAGTTACGCTGGTCTTACATTTTATTGGGAAAAATCCACCCGTTATCCAATTAATTGGGGGGAAAACATGAGGTGACCACCTTTTCCGATGGAAACAATCGATGCAGGATTTAGCTACTTGGGGATATTTGTCCAGAAAGAGGATTCCTTATTTGAGGAGTTAAACTCATACCCCAAGATCAAACGATTTACGGTGGGCATTAGGCATGACGGATGCTACCCTTGTCCTTATTGGGTAGGGTGGTGATTTATAAATGGTAACGCTTCCCCGACTGGTGTACATTATCGAACACGTGCCGAGGCCGTTAACAGCATGTCTTTTCAAGACAGCTGACAGACTTCTGCGTGAATTCCTGTGGCAAAATAAAATCCCAGGGTGAGATTGCAAACCCTGTACAGCTCGCACTGGGAGGGGGCAAAGCGCTATCTAATTTGAAGTGTTATTATTGTGCATTGCAACTTGGGAAAGGAAACGCGTGGAAGTACCAAAAGGGCAGTAATAGCATAGTTGACGGTGAGAGGTATCTCAGTGGGAGGCATGGATGGGAAACACTGTTATCCCAAAGGCCGGAACAACCAGGACTCCTACCCATTACGAGGGTGGTAAGGAGGTCTTGGTCCCAGACACACAAACACTTGGCGTGGGCAAAGCAGTTAACAATGGCGTCACCGATCTGGGAGAATGGATTAATAAATGGGATTCAGCACTTGAAGTGGGCAGGGAATGGAAGACCTGGGGGATAACAGTGGTGAGCGAGATATTCAACGGCCCAGGTATGAAATCATTCCAGGAGCTTATAGAGGAATGGGGATTAAATACCACTACAAATATCTGCAACTTCAGCATGCTCTGGATCCACACATGGGGGAGATGCGCAGATACCACAGGCCTCCCCATTGGAGAATTGGAGAGAAACACCCTGGATGGGGACATTGCATCGAAACAAATCTCAACCAAATATAATGCATTATCTTTCTGCTCAACCAGACAGCTAAGGATTTGAGACAAAGATGGGATAAAGAATTGGGAGAGATCGACAATGAGGACTAGAGGGAAGCCCTACAAAATTACAGAGAAGTGGCCATTTCTGCAAGACTGAAACTCATGCAGTCTAATTTTTCTACATAGAGTACAATACTCTATAGAGCAGTTAAGGAAAATTGGAATGGGGGGCGGGGATAGATGTCCCAAATGCGTCAGTGACAAAGAAACATTCTTCCATATGGTCTGGGGGTGCACTAAAATACAAAGATTCTGGCATAAGGTAAAAAAGGAACTGGAGTGGGTTCTAGAAAGCAACATTGTCCTGGAACCCAGAGGAGCATTACCAGGGATGTAGTCAAACATGGAATTATCAAGGTTTCGTAAGACACTCGAACATCCCATTTATTTTGGCAAAGAGGGGGAAGTTGATGAGTCGGGAGCCGCCATGTTTGGAGAAACAGTGCTCAGGGATGTACTCAATTAGGAAATGGGACCAGACCAGTGGTATACAGGAATAGGGGTTGCAGTCGGAATTATGAGAACATCTGGGGAGGGTGGGGTTAATGGGAGAATACACAGTGAAACTGGAATGTGCTGTCCCAAACTGCTTGCATTGTAGGTTTTATTCATATGTTGAAAGTCCAATACAAAGTTGTGTCTGTACTATCCAGGTTGGTATAAACTACAGGTTCCACCCTACTATCTAAGAGCGTATTGATGCTAGAAGTGAGGATCTAAAGGCAGAACGCCTTCTCTGTCTAAAGTCTCTCTGGGATTTCCTAGACTGTCCCTACACTATCCAGTGATTAGTAATCTAAAAGGGATATTGGATTGTGCCCTCAAGCAATTCTGCCCATGTCAGCCTTCTTTTTATCATGCCCACGTGTTCCTCACCCTCTTGCATCCTGATGGTCTTCTCTCACTACTCTCATCCTCCAACTCCACCTGAATCCACTCTTTCTACTCCCTGTGTTTGCATTCTTCTAAGCCTCATCACCACACTTTGATGATGCTACCTTCTCCCTGATACTACTACTCCTTCCTCCACACTACTACAACCTCAACGCTACCTCTCTCTCCTCCACACTATTAAAACGACTCCACCCCACCTTCTACTGAAGCACCCTCCTTTCACTTACACATTCGATTCACATTCACTCCCTAAAATTCTCCTAAACACATGTGCCGCTCTCCCATGCACACTCACAACACAGTACCACTTATATTCACTAACCAATGACTCACCTGCTTAACAAATCGCATCCACAATCTGCTCCACCATCCTTCCTCTTGCTAGTCTCTTGGTCTGCCTCCTTCACATCATCTAACCTAACCTAAACAACCCACACCTTCCTGTTTCCTTTTGCTTCTTTTATCCCCTTCCTTTCTCCTGATTGGTTCACTGCCCCTGGCCGATCTGGCCCTTTTGTCCCCACGCGGGATGGATCAGCATTACAGAATGTTTTAAAATGCAGGGTTAGCCCCACCCCTTTGTTCCACGTAGGGCCACTGTGCTGCGGGAATGGAAGACCACGTGGTACAGTGTTTATGTCTGTGTAAGGGGACCGAGATGTGGCTCCTCTTGAAATAAGTACAGTCCGTTGGAGCAGCTACCACTCTGTCAAGTCCCTGGTCGTCTAGGGTGCCCACCCTGAACTCCTCCTCTGGCATCCTGAGACTGGCGTGCAGTGTGCTAACTACTGCATAGGAGCTCCAGTTCCAGTCTCTGTTTAAATTGCCGGCCTGTCAGATTTTAGCACAGGCTAAACACTGCCCATTTGATGGCTAAGCATTCCAGTTGCACTATGGGATAGTTCATTTCCATGGAAATAGTTTCCTGGTGATTTATATAATCTGTTTTTCCTCCCCCTCCTGTTTTTTTTGTTAGTTCTACCACAAGTCCAATAGTGCAAGCATTGGTCTGTGGAATAAATTCCTTAGAGGAAATCGGCCATGGTCAACACTGGGATTCTGCACAGGGCTATTAAGTTGGTTAAAGGTAGCTTCGGTATCATTGTACTACTGGAGGATATTTGGCTGGCTCTTTCCTAATCGGTCTGTCAAAGCTCCAGCCTTCTCTTAGAGGTTCGGTATAAATCGTTTGTAATAGCCGACTAATACAAAAAAATATTTTATTTCCTTCTTTGTGATTGGCTGGGGGGGCTTCTTGGACTGCTTTGACATCGACATTTTGAGTCAATATCTGTCTGTTACCAACTTGGAAGCCTTGGTATTTACACTGAACCGGGCGAGGAAGCACTTTGCCGGGTTGGCGGTTACGTGGGCCTTCCAAAGTCAACTGGGGCAACTGGCGATCAACTGGGCCCATTCTTGATGTTCAAGCATGAACAGCCCTACTGGCATGGTTACCCCTTGAATTCCATAGGCATGGGTGTCTCCCTCATATGGGTGTCTCCATCAACAGTAGCAGCCGTGGCTGCAGTTTCCTTTCCAGCTTTTTTAGTTTATTGATATGGTACAACTGGGATGGTTTTCATCAGTATGCTTTGAGGGGCCAGGAATGCAATTCGGACACAAGGGATTCATGGTTTTGGTCAAACACTTTTGTTAACACAAAAGGGGGTGGGGAAATGCCTCTCTGTCCCTGCACTAGAGGTGTTTCCCTACCTAGAACCAAAACTAAGGGTCTGTCCATGTCAGAATATCCAAAGCAAAACCGTCCTGTCTCTTAAGTACTATTCTGACCCTCACATTCCAATAAAATAAACTCTAAGGTGAAAAGGGAAATGTCTTTGGCCTTAAGTGATTGATAAATGTTCAAAAGGAAAATGCCTTTGCTCACTGTTCTTAGAGAGGCACAGCTCCACCTCACTGACGAGGCCCAACCAGGACGAAACAAGTGTCTGGGGTTGCTCTTGGTACTCTTGTTCAGAAGAGAATTGCCTGGCATTTCGGTAATGGACTGCCATTGGGCAGGACATAGACTGATATGTAGTGGACATTTCTCTTCTGTGAAAGGATGGTGAGCTAAAGAATCTGGATGAGACTCTAACCCGGGATATAGACCGGTTGATAGAGACACTCCCAGAATCCCCCTTGCTTGTGCAAAAGGAAAATGCACAACTCCATCTAAAAAGTTCCAGAAGGATACAGTTCCTTGTTCCAGAGGGTGATTCCCTTTCCCTGGATTTCTCTTCCCACTGTAGGATTTTCAAAATGTATCAGTTCCTTGGGTTTCTCTTGCAACACAACTGATGTTTAAACAACAATCTTTTATCTTGCCAAGATACCTGGTGCACTCCCATGCAAGGTTTTCCTTCTTCTTTTCTCTGGTTTTATACAGCCTTTGGCTCGTCCTGGTATGCCCTTCTCATGAACCCTGTTGTGGTGATGTATTTCTTATGTACTGTTCACTTTGTCCTTGCCTGGTGTTTTTCCCTACCAGGGCTGTCTTATTGACACTTAAACTGCATGGTATATTCTCTTGCTAGGGCTTTCTTGCAACTACCTGGAACACTCTCCTGCCAGGGCTTTCTTGAACACACTTATAATTGCCTGGTATACTCTACTGCCAGGACTTCTCACAAACACACGTGCAACTTTACTTTGTTTGATTTACCCTTCTGTCAGGGCTTTTCACGTGTGGGCCTTGCACACACTTCCAACCGTGATGTTTTCCCATTTAACACAATGCCTTTTGGCTTTATCACTGTTCAATACTTTCTTTGTTTGCTTAATGTTCATATTCAAGCGTCCGTCACTTTTCAATATTCATTTACTTTAAAGTTTATTTTCATGCGTACGGCTGGCCTTACTCCTTGGTGTCCCGGCTTCCCTTTTGAGGAGGTAATAGGCAATCAGCATTTCTTATCTTGCAGCTCTCGCTCTTCCGTTTCTCAGCCTGCTGCGGCCCATGCTGGGCTTATCTGCTCTGCATCAGGCTTTCCTCAGGTAAGTGGTGTCGCTCGGCAGCTGCGAACGCCCATGAGCCCTTGATGGGCTTCTGGCCTTCCCACAGCCTCTCCTCTTTCCCCAACATCCTTCTTCTTCCACCTCTTTGAGCTAGATCGCTCCATGGCAGCTCCTGCAGCCTCACGGTCTCCCGGTTCCAACCGAGATAAACAGGCTTCTCCTTCCAGCCACGGCACGCCTCACTCAGCTATGGACGCTCTTTAAATTTCCTGGCTTGAAGTATGCATGTTGAACAATTAGAGCGCAGCCTGCCCTCTTGGTCTTTTCTGCTCTGCATTACTTTCTGTGTCTTCCTCGTCTCAGTATCCTTGTAGTTATGGTAATGTAGTCCATTCCTGATGCTTCGTATACAAAGTCTGAGTAAGGGCAAGTCAGCTCTGAGTGACTTGCAGGTAGAGTTTGGAAAAGTATTTCAACAAGATTTCCATACAGATTTTGAGGAAAGATTTGCCATATTCTTCCTAAATGGATAAGGGGAGATGTAACAACATGCCATTAAGGCATTAGGTATGGATGGGGTATCCTCACAAGAGGAAGGGGAATACCATGCCTTGTCCGATGATACCCTGCTACTCCCCTGGAGGTTGTCTCCGCCCATGTGAGCCTCCCTCATATATCTGCCCCCAGGGTTAGGATCAGGTAGCGTCTGCCGTCCCCTGGCCACTTCGGGAGAGGTCAACGCCAGGAAAGAAGTGTGGCAGCATTGGATTCATCACACTGATTACTCGACCTTATGGGTTAGGGGGGAGACCACATCTGTAATTATATAGGGCCCATGCCACCTCGCTAGGAGCTTGTTCTGCGTGGTTGGGAACAGGACCAAAACCATATCTTCCACTTGAAAGGTACGTAGCTTGGTTTCTTTGTTGTATGCTTTTTCCTGTCTGGCCTGGGCCTCTTGTAGATGGTTTCTTACCAGTTGGCACACTTCTCCATGTGGTCTTTTTCTTACCATTCGATGGTTGCTAGTCTTTCGGCTCTTGGGTCCCTTCCATTCCTCCCGCATGATGCCCAGTACATCAGATGGGTTTCTGCCATTTACCAACTTCAACGGTGAGAAGTCTGTAAGTGACTTTGGTGTATTCTGATTGGAAACACAGTGTAATATATGGAGGTCCTGAGGGCCTTAATGTTCATCAGTGCCTTCACTCACCCTTAGTTTTGACATGAAACTACTTCCCTGGCTCGGAAACCCATTTGAGTAAAGAAAGGTATGCACACCTTCAGGATGCCTTTCGCGATATTGCTTTGCATAAGAAATGCTTCAGGATATCGGGTTGCATAGTCAATGAGGACTTGGATATATATTGATTGCCTGACTTAGAAGGTTCCAACAGGCTCTTTATGTCCATACTGATCCTCATGAAAGGGACCTCTATAATTGGCAGGGAGGTCCTTAAGCCAGAGTCAGTTGCAAGGCAACAGGTAAGTCCCTGGCAGAGAACACTTGGTAAAGAGTGGTCACCTGCCAATACAGTAAGTGCAGGCCTGTGGGACATTACAGGCCAGTGGGTGCCAAAGGCAAGTGCAGGGGCAGGGTGGAGGCTAAAGGTAATCACGTTATACATATATGTTTTAACATTTGGTTTTTTGCACATTTAATTTTATTTTGCTTTACAGGAGAACATAAGGTTATAGCATTACAACATTGCAGCCACATAAAGAAAAACAGAGAACACAAAATCTCAACCAGTTGGGGAAAAAGCCCCATACGTTCCCCCGCAATCCCCCCACCCGCCCCTTCTGCCCCCTGGTACTGGGTGCACTTACAGTGTTCAGGTTACAGGCCCTTATCTATTGCATAGCCTACATTTGGACATCCTTAAGGCCCATCCCTTATTACTCCATTAGCACCCTCAGAGTGGCGCAGGGACTTATCAATGCTCCACTTAGATTCAGCCATTCTATAATGCAACACCCATCCTCTTGGGTTCCACCTCCCTTCATCCCATCTGTGTACCTGGCGTCATGTGTCTGAAAATAAAGGGGTACCATTCCAGCTCTGCAGGCCCCGACCTTCCATGGAGCCCAGCCGTGATTCTTTCCATCAAGTAAATGCTCTTGGCTAGCTAACCCATTCTCTCTTGCTAGGTGTGTATTCATTTTTTCCATCTGGTGGCAATGCATGCTCTAGCGGCCAGCAGTAAAGCTGCTGCCCTTTTCGGGAGCCTGGAGTATTCCCCCTCCTCCATCCCAAACAGAACCAGGAGGTTTTTTTATCTCTCAGTATCCCCTCCAGGTGTCTGGTCCAGCTAAGGACCTCATCCCAAAAGACCTGTATCCTAGGGCAGGCCCACTACATGTGCCAATAGTCCGCCCTCCCTCTGCATCCCCTCCAGCACAGTGGACTCACATCTGAGAACATTCCTGACAGTCTGACGGGATTAAACTGCCATCTGTGAAGGTGCTTAATCACGTGCTGTCTGTACTGGCATGATAATGATGTCTTGTGTACACCCCTGCAGAGCCTTTGCCAGAGTGGCTCATCGATTTCCATTTCCATGTCCCTTTCCCATTGCCCTCTCAAGCTCTCCGTGGTCCCACCGCCCGCCAAAACCAGCTCTTTGTACATGGCCGAATTGAGGCCTCGCATCGTACTGTTCCTGTGAAGCAGCTTATCAAACGGGGTGAGCTCTCTCTACCCGTCCTATCCCTCACTTTTGCATCTGTAAGTGCCCCTTTCAACTGCAAGAACATGAATACGGAAGGTCTGCCTACACATAGGGCTTCTTCCAACTCCATTATCGAGATAAATGTGCTCCCCCCTTGAAGAGCTGTTTTATTAGCTCCAAGCCCGCTTCAAACCACTCCTGAAATCTTCCTGGGTTGGGTATGGAGTCCATAATCCCGGGTACCCACAAGTGATCCAAAGGTGAGGGCCACGTAGTGATCCCCTTCATAGCCGGCCGCTGTTTCCAGATGTCCCATATGGTTCCCAAGATGGGGTGATCCCGTATTCTCCTTGGCAATTTATTTCCTGGGCACCCACAACCATTCCCCAACAGTGGCCGGGCTCAAGTAGAAGTTATCCATCGCCACCCATTGGTGATCTGTCTGGGACCTCAAGTGGGAGATCAAGACTCAAAGCTGAGTCGCCCTATAGTAGAGCCACATATCCGGAAGGCCCAACAATGTCTTTGTGGATTTTCTGTTTCAGTGGGGGGAAGTTGGCATCATAAAAGCTCTCTAGGTGCCTAGTGAGATTGACCCCCAAATACTTCATCCCAGATATATTAACCTCCACTCCCAGGGAGGGGACCTCTCAACATCTCCATCCCTACCTCTATCCAAGAGAAAAAGTACCGACTTCTCCCTGTTTATCCTCAACCCGGCCATGGTGCCATAGTGCTCAGTCAGACGGAGGGCCGCCAGTGCAGAAGTCAGGGGTTCCCTCAGGTGATCAACATATCATCCGCATATAAGGCGACTTTATATTCCACCTCTCCCATTTCAATGCCCCGTACCACTGGGTCATCCCTAATCCGCTGGGCGAGGGACTCTATTGATAGAGCGTACAGTGTTGGGGAGAGGGGACATCCCTGCCTGGTGCCCCGCCCAACCACAAACCACCTCGAGAACCCCCCATTCACCATCACCAAGGCCTTAGGGGATGCATATACTGCCATGACCCCCCGAAGCAACCTTTCCCCCATACCAAACTTGATCAGGACGGCCTTGAGGAAACCCCACTCCACCCGGTCGAAAGCCTTCTCTGCGTCCATTGAAAGAAGAGAAGGGTCCCGCCCCCATGTTCTGAGATGCGTGTATGAGATGTAGTGTCTTACACATCGTGTCTGCTCCCTGTCGCCCCATAATGAACCCCACCTGGTCCGAATGAAACAGTCTCGGCATATGCCCTTCCAGTATCGTTGCTAGCACTCTGGTATACAGTTTAGCATCTGTATCGGTCGATACGCAACACATTTCCTGTGATCTCTTCCCTCCTTGAGAATCACTGGGATCAGGGCTCAGGAGAACGACTCTGGCGCCCTTCCTGTGTCGAGTATATTGTTAAAGAACTTTGTCATGAACGGGAGTAGGGCGGGGAGAAATGCTTTATAGAACCCAGAGGTGAAGCCGTCCTCACCCGGTGCCTTCCCCAAAGGTAACCTCTTCAGTGGAGTAACGTTGCTGAAAATGTTGGGGGGGACATGACATCTGATGAAAAGGTGCCCCAGCCAAATGAATGGGGACAAAATGGTGTGCCATGAAAGTTGGGGGGGACAAACACCCCCCCCCTAAAATTACGCCCATGTACCTCTTCATGGCATTTTTCACTTCCTCCTCCGTTATGAGGGATTCCAGCGCTGAGGATTCGTCCTTGGAGAGTTTGGGCAGATTGATGGCCTCCAAATAGGTGCCAGTATCCCGTGCTTTGGGGGAACCTTCAATGCTTACAGTTTCTCATTCCGATATCCCCTCAGTTGATAGACCCGTAAACCCATCATCCCTAGCTGTCTTGGCGACCCATCTATCCGCACGCTGCCCTCTTAGTCGGGCGGCCAATAAGGAGTCTGTCTTGTCCCCCTTTTCATAGAACATGTGTTTCAGGAAGAGCAGACTACGGATGACCTTCCCCTCCTCCAAGAGTCTCAGTTCCTCCCTCTTGTCCCTTGCCTCCTGTATGCTCTCCTCCCGACTCCCAGACGGGTCGTGGGCTTTCGCGTCCAGGTGCCTTAACTCCTCCCTTAATCTCCCCTGGACTACCGCCTTTTCCCTCATTTTATGGGCCCCTTTCCGGTTTAGGACCCCCCTCCATGTAGCCCTCACGGCCTCCCATACTGTCCTCAAGTCCACCTCCCCGTTATCGTTGATCTTAAAGTATCCCTCTATTTTCCTGTTCATCTCCAATGAGAACACAGGGTCCTTCCAAAGTGAGTCATTGCACCTCCATTTTGACCCTTTTGGGGAAATACCTGCCCATTGTATGACCACCATTACCATGTCATGATCTGACATGAGATCGGAATGATCTCTGAGCCCCGAGCTTCTTCCCATATATGTTTTGCGAAATGTACAGATAGTCAATTCTCGTGTAAGTCCTGTGGGGTGGGGAGTAAAACGTGTAGCCCCTTGTTCCCGGGTGGAGGTGGTACCAAATGTCCCTCAGCCCCCATACCTCCATTGAATAATGAAACATGCGGTGCCTAGTGCCCTGTGTCTCCCGGGCCCTCTCCCCCAGGGTCTGCCTCTCCATGACCGGATCTGCCCATATGTTAAGGTCCCCCCCTGTGATCAGGTGCCCTGAGCTCTCTACCAGGACTTTTGCCATTGTGTCCTTCAGGAACCGCAACTGTCCCTGGTTGGGCGCATACACTGTGGCAAACATGAACCACGTCTTCCTAATATCACCTGAGATCAATAGGGCTCTCCCAGTTACGCCCAACCATACCTTAGTGACCTCCATCCTTGGAGCCTTCTGTACCAGAATGCCCACCCCCTCCTTACGCAGAGAGCTGGACCCCCAAAATTCCCATTTGACGCGCCCGCAGGGGACCCTTCTTTCCTCTCCCTTTGAGTACCTGGTTTCCTGGAGAAACATAACCTCTAACTCTGACTTCCGGAATTCCCTCGCCACCATTGATCATTTGGTAGGTGAGTTCAATCCTTTCACATTAGCGGTGCTAATCCGTAGGCAACTATCCCCCGGTCTGTTCCCTGCAAATTTGCTCATGTTACCCCTGACTAGGGATGGCCTGTCCTCCTCACCTGGGTTTCAGTAGAACTACCCAAACCTTGCAAAAACATAGCTTTTCCTCCGTGACACCCCATACCAGTTGGATTTCCCCCTCGCCCCCTTCCCGCACCCCCAACCTAGCCACCCCCCGGCGCTCGGCTCCGCCCTGTTGATATCACTGGTAGAAGACCGAACCACCTCTGGGATCCCTCTCCTGGAAAGGGTCCCTTAATTTTGCACCTAATATGCTTGAGACCCCTTACTTTTGCCACTGCACATCAAATACCCCCTAAAGCTCTCTCATACACCGCTAACCCCTCCCTCCCCCCTTGTTCGGTTAACCCCTACAAGCCGCTGCTCCTTCATAGAACAGAAGTCATAACGGGTGATGCCCCCTCCTTCGGGGGGAGGGGACCGAGAATTCTACACTGGCCCCCAGGTCCGGGTCCGTTGGGACAGCCATCGTAGAAGACTACGCCACGGCGGCCCGCCATCACATGTTGCCTGCGTTCCCCTCCCCCGGGGGAGTGTTCAGCTTCCTGATCTTCGCGAGCCCCTAATACGCCTCCTCCTTGCACCTGGTGTTTCCCACCGTCCTTCGTCCGGCTTCCTTTCCCTTGAGGTATGGGAGGTCTCCTCCTCTCCCAACAATTCGCTCTTAGCCCTCTTAATCTCTGACTCCGAAGTGAGCTTGTATTTGCTCCCCTCTGCTTCGAATGATATGGAGGAAGGGAACGCCCACCTGTATCTGATTCCCTTGTCGTTTAGCCACCTTGTCAGGGGGGCACACAGCCTTCTCTTAGAGAGGGTGAGGAACGATAGGTCCTGAAAGACTGCCCCCTTTGCAGAGCCATACATCACGGATCCCTTCCTTCTCGCCTTTTCAAGGATTTGCTGCCTATCACTATAGTTGTGAAAGCAGACAAGCACGGATCTTGGGCCGTTGGCCGCCCCCCAGCCCTGTGTATCCACTCTATTTTGACCTTGTCAATGGCATTGTTATCAAAGATGAGTTTGGTGATGGCAAAGAGGGCACTACATAGGTCTTTATCAGTCTCCCCCTCTTTCTAAGGTATACCGAATAACCAAAGGTTATTGCGCCTCTCACGATTCTCCAGGTCGTCCACCTTCAGGAGGATTTCCTCCTCCCTTCTTTCAACCTCCATAAGACGCACGTCTGTCTGGGTTTCTAACGTGTACAGCAAGGTTGTCTAACGTACGGCCCGCGGGCCACAATGCGGCCCGCCAAGCCATTTTATGTGGCCCGCCAGGCCGTATGTTGGACAATGCTTGAGTGTAAACATTTTTTTTTTTTTTTTTAAATGTGCCTGTGCGCAAAACTACTCTGTGCTCTATTCGGGACACATAAAAGAACAAGACGAATGAGAATTCTAGACTGCTATCAACATCATCAGTCACAATATTTTTGGGGGGAGACTTGGAAACATTGACACAAAAGGAGCCGCTCTGTGCTGGATCACCATCCTTTCACCAGTAAACCCGATTCAATCACCATGGCCCCCTTACAAATCCCAGCCATGCTGTGATTGACCTGTGGACACATAAATAATCGTATCAATAAACTTTCTCTGCCTTTTTTATGGCGAATGCCAATTTCGCCACATTCATTTGGGTCAATTTTATTGCTTTTTTTACCACAAAAACCGGTGGCAGAACCCCTGCACCCTCACTTTCTATATACCTTACCCAAAATTACCATCTATATTCTTTTGGTAAAAAAGCGTAAAAAAATGTGGCAAAAAAATGTTTTGTCGAAATTGCCATTCAGCAAAAGTGGGCAATAGCAAATAATCTACAAACTCAAGAACAACCTTTCAAAAAATGCTCTCCAGAAATGTATAGAAAGGAAACAAAATCCTAATCCAAATCAATGGGAACCAAAGTTTTCGTTTGTTAGTGGATTGAGTTTGTTCACAAAATGGATCGGAGTACACTTCGAATAGTTGCTGCAGCTCTGGAGAAAATACGAGTGGTATGATAGGTTATTTATAACGCGCTTAGTACCCATGCAGCAGTGATCCCAATCATAAAAGTGAAACAGGCAAGCCCAACAGGTATAACTTATTTTCACTCTTTTGGTTTCGCAGTCTGAGGGCAGCCTATACCCTTCAGGAGAGGTGTGAGCTGATACAGTTGCAACACAAAAAACAATAGTACTATGTTCCCAAAATACCTTAGTTCTTGTCTTTCGGATCTCAGCAGAGCCAGGCTTTTCAACATCAGACCAGAAGCATGGGTGCCTTTGCGCTGGGCTGGGGTCAAGTCGGAGAGCAGCAGCGATGGGCCCCAATGATGCAGTTCTATTTGGCAGTGGTGCTGATTTGTGGGTAGAAAACGCTGGGAACAGTAGGCCGTGCCAAGTGGATGGCACTGGAAGACTCAGTGACCTCTGGGCCCTGACAAGGGAATACTTGCCTTTGGCGCTGTGCAGGCTCGGCTGACACAACACGGCATATGGTTACGGCAAAGATGTCAAAGCTTCAGCATTGTCATTCAGCAGAACTCTGAGATTCAGGGGTGGTGGAGCGTCGAGGTCCAGGATGATTATGATGGTGTGAATGGGGCCAGCGCTGAGCAGCTACGCTCAGGAGGGCCATGGGCCCGTGTGGGGCTGACAGGCCAGTGGGCAGACTGCAACAGGCCTGCTCAAGCCATCCTGCTATTTATACAAATCTCGGGCCGAGCAGCACCTGATGGGAGAAAGGAACTGCGCTACAATCTGCTCTTCTGCTGGGCTCTGCCTGCTGGAGCTTCCCCCTACACGCGGGACAGGCAGCTCTGCAGACGCTCAGAGCTTCCGGGGATTGGGGGGTTGGGGCTGGGTCAGGGCCTGCCTTCTCACCCTCGCTTAGCGGGGCTTCCCAGAACTGACCCAACCCCTGCCCTCTTGCATGCAACTCATACTTAGCTGGCAGGGGAGAATGTGATCTCAAGGGCAGATCTCCCAGGGTGAGGCTTACCCATTGCACATCGGATTTTCTGACCCCTGCTATGTTCCCAAATGCGGGATACACGACTGCATTATTTCTGGTAGTGGGGGACTGCGTTCGCGCTCTCCCCCCCGATTTATTGGTGAAAGAAAAGGTAAAGTGTGCACTAGGCCTGCTAGGTTGCATACTTTTAGATTGTGCTCACATTGCGTTTCTTCAATTAGGTGCACCTTTGGGTGATCGCTTTTCCACATTTTATCTGTTGAATTGAATTATGCTTCTTTCATCACCACAGAAGTAATGTGTATTACAGAGATAAGCTGCCATATGTATTGGGCACACTGCACATGCTCAGGCAGCATCAATCATGCTTTGTACAGGACAATGCTGGCCTAAATTGGGAACAGCCAGCATAGACCTGTTGCTACAGAGGCATATTTTGGGTACAACCAGCATGACAATGTGTTACATCAGTGACAGTGCTGTCTTACACTGTGGACACATTGATCATTAAAATGTGTTGTGTTGTAAAATGTTCTTTTCTGCTGTTGGTGACATGGAATTTTCATGTTCCCCTTTAGAACTGATTGTACACTTATGGATTTTTGGTCACCTTTTCTGCAGTAAAATGCACCATTTCAACCCCATATTTGAAAAAAAATTCTTGGGGGGGGAACCCCCCCAAACCCTCCCTAGAACCTTGTAGCTCCCTCGCTACGCTCGGTCGCCCCCACTATTCCAGAAAAATATTAACACATAGACACTGAAAGAAATCACAAGCAACTAACCTTTGATCACTGCCCATGACACCAAAAGCTATCCTTGGGACTGCATGGCTATCACTGCCTGTGATGCTATTGTGTGAAAGTTCACACAATATCGCTTTTTAATATACTGCTTTGGGTGAGGTTGTTGACTTTTGGCTTGACGGCCCACTGGGTGACAAAAAGTGAATGCTTCGGCCCCACATTCAAAAAGGTTGGACAAGCCTGGTGTACAGGGAGGACTGGTTATGTTCCACCTCCACCAGTCTTTCCTCCATCTCATCGATTCTGTCGGTGATCTTGTCGACCCTTCCCCCAATGTCCACCCTCATGCTTCTCATCTCTTCGAGAAGGGCGCTACATCCCTTTTGGTGGTGCCCGCGTCATTCCTCATCCTTGACCCATGGTCCCGGGCGGGCATACTCCCCTCTGGGGCTCGTGGGGCGTATACAAAGGGGCCCAATTTCTTCCTTGCGTCCAAGTAGCGCCACTTCACACCTTGCCTGTGCTGTGGGGTCCCTGGGGGGTCTTGTCTGATCTTGTGCCTCTGTGCCGTACCCCACAACCCTAGTGACGTCTCGCTATGTTGCTCCTACACTCCTGTGGCGAGCTCCCCCGGGGGGGTCTCCGATGTCCTGGCTGGCTGTAGTTGAGGGGAGGGGGCCCTCACCTCCATGCCCAGGCTCACAGCTCTACTCCTCCCTTTCGATGGTCCCGGCGGGTGGGTGCCAGTTCCCCTGCCTTTGCTGCCGGTCAGACCCCAAGTGCGATCTTCTCCTTCTGGAGGGGAGGCGACCCACGTCCGCTTCCTCTCCTACTCTTGCGATTCCCAACCTCATGGCAGGCACATGCCCCAGGGTCAGGGGCCCACACCACAAAGGCGTGGCGCACAATGGGCCTTCTTTTCACCACTCTCCAGCCCTGTTTCCCAGTCCTGGACTGTGTGGGGTCCACAGGCCTGTGCTCCTCCTAGGACCACTATTGTGGCTTCTTTGGTCACTGGTTGACTGTCCCCAGCTGCTCCTTGGGGGCAGGCACACGCCCCTTAACTGGGGGCCCACGCCCCCCATTGTCATCTGCACGGGGTTACTATATCCACTGCGGGTCTTGTGGCCTCAGATCATCTTTTATCCTACTTGCTTACCATAGAGGAGGCCTTGTTACCACGTTGATCTCCGGATCCTTACTTCCTGGTTATCTCCTCTCTGTTGCCTGTGACAGTGGAACGCTTCCCGTCCCTGTGTGTTGTGGGTTGGGATCTCCTCCTTTGTGCCTTGGCTTCCTAGTTGCATATGGGGGCAGTCAAATCCATCCCATCCCCAATCGTGGAGCATGGAAGGAAGCAATTTTGCGCTTTAGCTGTCTGAGTCCAGTACCTGGAGTGCGTATTTATCTGGGCACCTGTGGGCAGACGGCAGCCTCACCTCGAGGCGTCTCCTCCAACAACTGAAGAGACCGTGGCCCTGCAATAGTCCAGCGGGTACACTCGTCAGTGGATCCGCCCTTGTACTTCCTTCAATGAGGGGCAGATCTCTGGATCGGTCCTCACACGCCAGTTACGAATGCATGTTAATACAAGGCCGCCCTAAGCCCTGGTGGTCCCTCCTCCCCTCTGTGTCCGTGCGTATTACACACACTTGTGGCAGGGTGTGTCCATTACAACTTAGTGGGGTTGTCCTGTTCTATCCCGCGCAACCTCCAGTCTCCACCTGCGGTCTCACAGCGGCACCAACTCGGCCCCTGCTGCACGTCTTTGCTGTGCCTCCACAGCCTATGGCCAACACGTGCCATCGGGCTCTGGGTATGGGGGGATGGCTCCTCACCTCCACTGAAGCAAGCACCTGCTGGGCTCTGGCGGGGGTGCACACACTAACCTCCCCTGTGCTCTCCGGCAGTGTCCTTTCTTCTCCCCCCTCGCTCTTCGTTGCGGAATGCCTGCGCGGTCTCCGTCACTACGCAGCACCTTCGACCATCTGCGTGGTGGCAGGTCCAGCCTCCGCTACCGCCGTGACAGTTCTGAGGACATTCCCCTCGATTCCTGTTGCGTTTTGCTCCGCTTTTTCACCCAGAGTTTGGTTCGGAGGGGGGGTCTAAAAGTGGGGGCTCATGCCGCTGAACCGACCCTGACAGAAAGAGGTACACGCTCAGGCTGTCACCATGAGCGTGCCCCCTGGTGGCCTTCTTAACATTTGTTTTTTAATGCATTTTTTCACTGGTGATTTTTAAGATAGCTTAACAGATTCTTCACTGCCCCAGGAGTAAAAGGTGGAATGGGAGGGAAAGAGCAAGTCTACATAGCACACAATGAGTGACCAAAACGGTTGGGGTGTATACATTCTACGTTCCAAAAAGAACATCAGGGCAAAGGTAAAAAGAGAGGAGTAGGGAAGAGGCATAGAGTACTTTAGAGGAACAGGAGGAAAGGAAGACATAGGCCCTGATGACAAGTTTGCCAATATCCTGGCGGTTTTTCCGCCGGGATACCGGAAACCTGTATTATCATTACCGGCACTCAGTCCGGTGGAATGTCCACCGGATTCCGAGTGCCGGTGACAGTGGTACCTCCCCATTCCATGGAGTCCTATAGGACTCGATGGGAGGATTTGCTGTTATTACCAGCTATTTATGCCTGTAGGGTACCAGAATGATCTCCAGCTCTCATCTGGAGGTAATTTCTGGCACCCCACCGGCAAACTTGTACTTGGCCGGTGCAGAAACGTGCCGATATAAGGTAATACCGGCATGTTAATTCTGCACCGGCCAAGTCGTAATGAGAAGCATAGTAATCCCAAATGGGAAACAGAGCCAAAGAGCATGACATGAAGTACTTGATTGGTGACCATATCATTTGCAGTTGAAAGTCTTGGTGTAAGGGTGTGGTCTTCAGTTCTTTGTGCAATTATAAGTGTTTTGTGGCAGTCTCAAGGCCCTATTGAGTTGATTTTAGGACATAGGCCCACCCGTGCTTAATGCCATGTTTCAATAGAGCTTTCAGTTGAACAAGGAATAGCATGAATTTGTCTGTGCAAGCCGATTTTAAGCCCCACACTAGTATAATGTTGTGTTGCTTTGCGCAAATGAAATGGGCCGAAGAAACATTATGCTTTGTTTGTCAAGCAGTAGACATTGAAGGCAATTTTTTGCCCGAAGGAAGGGATTTAAAGATGGGTGTGATAGAGTTAGATCTTTTTGTGAAAGGGATTATAAGATAGTTGTGATGTGGTGTGACGGGGCGGTCCGCCACAAATAACCACTCTGATTCCTAGAGTAAATTCAAGGGTGTTTATTAAAGACTTTTGATGATCAGAATGGTTGATTTACAAGGTTCTTTGCGGTCTAATGTGGCCGAGGACTTTAGTGCAGGTGCCATCCCTTTCCTCTCTCGACTTCCCCAGACTTGGCTCCCACCTCCCTAGCCCAGACGTCTCTATCGGGGTGGTTAGTAACTCTCAGATCGGTAACACCTATCTGTCTTTCTTCTTCTCCACAGTTTAGGTGTTTTCCCTGAGACAATGGCTACCTGACTCCATAGGGAACTTCTAACTTGACCTCGGCTGTCATCGGTTAAAACTCAGAGAATAGGGAATGGTGCCTTATTTTGCCCAGCGTCACGCTCACAACTTTTTCACCCACTCATACCTGACTCTTCGCTATACTTACCTCTTAAGCTGTTCTCCTACCACGTTACTGTCCCTCTAGTCTCTCACTGTGCCTTTCCACCTCCACCCTTTGATCTTACTTCCTTTTCCCTTTCCCTTTCCTCTTCTATCTCTGAATATCCTCCTTCCTCCGTAATTTGTTTCCTTTCTTCCACTCTCTCTACTCTACCTGCATCTTACTGGTTGCCTAGTTAAACCGCCGCCTACACCAATATTTACTCCTGCTCTCCCATTAACTGTTGCTCTTCCCGATCTACTTGTACTACTGTTCCTATTGCACTACTACCTCTCTACTACCACTTTCTTCCTCTCAACGGACCTCCAGGGACATCGTGCCCTGCTCACCTCTCTTGGTTGCGCCTGTTCAGACCCCCAGAGAGACTCAGGGATAAGGTGACCTGCACCCCTCTCTACTACCGCTACTACCTGTTTCTTTCACTCGCTACTTCCACCGCCTACTTTACTTACTTCCAGTTACTATCAGTTACTACCACCACCTCTACTTCAGTCGCCCACTATTCCTACTCTACCTCTAATACTCACACTCTCCCTCTCTCACACAAACGTTCCACAGACGACCTCATTAACAATAGCCTCCACACTCCATGTGCTCTCGCTTGTGGTCTCTTGGACGTCCTCCTCCACCACCATTCCTCACCCAACTGCAGCCCACACCAAACAACTCCCAACCTTCCTCTTATATATCCCTTCCAGGGGAGCGCTTGGGAGGTTACATAACGGCTGTAAGACTCGCCCCATTTTCTATGCGGCTTTGCTGTATTAGGGAGTTTCTCTTGGTGAGCCTGCTCTCCTCCTTTGCTGGTCTGTGGTTTTTCCTGCGAGCATGTTGTTCAGCGTGATGCCAGGTCCTGCCATGGTACCATCCTAGCAGGTAAGGAGACAATGGGAGGAGTCCTGTCTACACATTCTCTGGCACCCTGGGTTGTTGGGGTTGGGCTCCCTCCCACCCGACAGGGCTGGATGAACGGCCCTGTCACATGTGGTTAAAACTTTTAGGTCAAAACTAAGTCGCTAACACAATTCTGTACTAGTTGCAGCCACTAGAAAGTCTTGTTGGGTTGCCCTACCTACATGTTGTAACAATATTTCTGGTGTGCCAGGGTCAGCACCCGGAACACCTCAACTTTGTGATTAATGGTAAACAGCAGTAAAATATTAATGCAGTTTAAAGCGAGCAATTTTTGTCACCTCGTTCAGCAGTGGTAGGAGGTTAATGGGCCTCATTACAAGTATGGCAGTCCGGAAATAAGGGTGTCTGTAGCAACGTACCGGCACCCTTTCCAGACTGCCACACTACGAGAATGCGGTAGTGGTCACAGATTTCGCAGCAGGCCTAACCTGCCGGAAATCAGGTCCCTACCGGCATGGCTCTCCCTGAAGCGCCGGCACTGTTATCAACAGTGCCGCTGGTTCAGTGTCCCCGTTCCCATGTATCGGACTCCATGGGAAT
Source organism: Ambystoma mexicanum (assembly GCF_040938575.1). Lineage (NCBI taxonomy): Eukaryota > Metazoa > Chordata > Amphibia > Caudata > Ambystomatidae > Ambystoma > Ambystoma mexicanum. The sequence continues at coordinate 1,422,832,497 of NC_090923.1, forward strand.
GGAGATTTACCGTTCTGCTGCCACTTGTGATATCCCGGTGGCCCAACGCCAGAGCCTGAACCGTGATGCCCAGGTTCTCACGGAGTCGGTTGATCAGGGTGCTGTGATTGACCGTGCCAAAAGCAGAGGAAAGATCACGGAGGATGAGGACAGAGGGAGAGCTGGCGAGCTTGCATTTTCCTCCCAAAGGGCTTCTGGTTGGGTTTGCATTTTTTAATTTTGCTGGTGTTTTGTGCCGTCACTTTGCATTTTCCTGCCAGGGGCTTCTAGTTGGGTTTGCATTTTTGAATCTCGCTGGTGTTTTGTCCTACCACTTTGCATTTTCCTCCCACAGGGAACCCCGCTGTTGTTTTATTCCACCACTTTGCATTTTCCTCCCACAGGGCTTCTCGTTGGATTCGCGTTTTTGAAATTCCACTGTTGTTTCATTCCCCCACTTTGTATTTCCTCCCACAGGGTTTCCCAACTGTATTTTGCTACTGCTTTCCGCTGCCATATTTGCTCTCCCTCCCTTAGGGTCCAGAGTGTGGGTTTCCCAACTGTATTTTGCTACCATTCTCTACTGGCATATATGCTTTTCATCCCTCTGGGTCCAGAGTGTGGGTATCTAAACAGTATCTTGCTACTATTTTCCACAGCCACACTGACATTTTTCCATCAAGAATCCAGCTGTGTCGGCTTTCCCGTTGTGAATAGTGCTGCAGCTAGACAGTACCTGCTTCCGCTTTGCGATCAGCTTCAAGATGGCGCACCAGAAATGTCCCCTTTGCCCTGGTCAAACTTCACCCTTACATGCCTCCACCACCCTTCCAACCTTAGACCAATATGACGACTTGTTCTACCAACCCTTCTAGACTAGACCCCCATCTCCAGCAACACCCATCCAAATATCGTCCCTCCCTCTACCAGGTTGCCTTCAGAAGACTCTCCCCTCCTCCACACCCTCCCCCTCCACAGACTCCTCCCTCCTCCAGGCACCCTCCAACACCGCAATCGCACCACTCTGATCCATGTTTTGCATCTCTAAACACTTTGCATGCAATCCTTGCCACCGACCCCCATTCAGCCATTCCCCCAACCCTTACCCACATGTCCCCAGCTCTTCTAAATACCTAGAGAACAGACACTGGGCCTCATCCTGAGTTGGGCGGTATCCCGGCAGTAATTACACCAGGATACCGCCAACGCTATTAGCGTTACCACAACTCAGTCCGGCAATTGCCACTGGATCCCGAGTTGCAGTGGGGAGGTAAATCCCCATTACCATTGGGTCCATTGGACCTAATGTGGGTTTCTTGTAAACGGGTGGAAAAGGGAGATTCCTACCTCCAGCAAAAAGCTGTAGGTAAAACTCCTGCTTTCTACCCAACTTGAGATTTGGTGGAGCGGTAATAGTGTTACTGCCGCATTTTACCGCTCCGCCCAACTCAGGAGGAGGTCCACTGTGTCTCCCAGGCCACATATATAGAACACACCTCCCCCTACCTCACACATAGACCCAAATCAAACCCCCTCACCTACACCATCGCAGCCTCCCTCACACCACCAAACCCAATAAAATCACTCCTAAACCTGCTAAACAGCCCGCAAGGCACACAAGCCATTCCCCACACCTCCAGAACCTCCAGAAGACCACCTCCAGACTGCCCTAGAACCATGCCCCACCCCCTGATGGAGAGATTGACAGGGAAACCTATTCGGAGCCTCACAAACCCTCACTACCCCTACACACCACAGAATCCACCTTCACTATCCCAGCTCAGCCTCACACGAGGGATTCCACTACAAACTACCCTACATTCTCTCATCCCTGATAACCAGTCCACCCACCTCCACCCAGGGGCCTTCCACCTTTCCAGCCCCCTTCAGACATAAACCTGCTTTTGCCTCTCCCTCCACCGGAAACCCTTGGCTACACCTGAGAAATACCTCACTTTCAAAAACATCTTGGACCCGGCACCATATCCCGCCTTCTGATTGTACGTCACCACAAACAAAAGCCATCCAACTGACCACCCATAGTAGCCCCCCTTCATTACAGCTACCACTGTGTTAGCCTTCACCCTCCCACTCATTTATACCCTCCCAGCCCCCTCCACCAGGTATTGCCCCCCAGCTCCCTCTCAGAATCTACTCCTTCCTAACTCAAACAAACAACTAATCTGTGGCCTAAGGTGCATTCTAATTAATGCTCAAATTTGTTGTAAAAATTCGTCACAACATTTATGTCCTTATCTCATTAGAAGGCCCTGATATCCTCTTCATCGCCGAAACCGTGTTCTCCCAAGGCTTACGTCCAATGCACATGAAGCTTTCCGTCCATGCTGAAATCCTCAGTCACCATCCTCCACAAATCCATCCTCTCCATCTTGCACTCATCGTAAAAAGCCTGCCACCTGACTGCAAATCGCTCCTGATTCAATGTCAGCTCAGCCCCTCTCACGCTCACAGATTTGTGCTCATATATAGATACATGAAATATGACAGATGCTTTGCAGAATCGCTTAGTGACTCCTTAGCAGCCATAATGCTCTCCCACCTCTGCCTCACAATACTAGGTGACTTCAATATCTGCTTCGACATCCCACACAACAAGTCTCAGGCCCTACATACTCTCCACATCACACCCTTTGACGCAATCTTTAGCTCACCAGACTTCATCTCTGCATTGCCACCCGGCCCACTCATCTGGACTGACTACGCAGCCATCTCCTTCAATCTTTCCGGAACAGACCCTCTCTCCCATCAGGCAGCCCTAGGGGCACTTACCCACTGTCGCCATTGGAAGAAAGTCAAAGTAACTCCTGACATTGTAGATTCCCTACTGGCATCCCTGACCTCCACACTCCTCCATTCTGGTCAGATATCCATCCCCCACTTTTATCTCTGAATCTGTGAAGCACTCAGCCCCTTCACCCCACTCAGTTCCCTCTCTAGTAGACAAGGCCTCTCAGCCAAATGGTTCACTTCTGCCCTTAAAATTCTTAAATCTCAGAATCACATCCTAGAACGTAGATGGTGGGCAGACCCTTCATCGTCAAATAGATTATCATACAGCTCCCGCTAAAGACGTACCGGGGAAAAATACGCAAGGCAAATAAAACCTACTACTGGAATAGAATCACCAACCTACCTAACTCATCAAGGGATCTCCACAAACCTATCTCCAAATTCTATTCACCAGCATGCACCGCTTCTACTCGCATCCACACCCAAACCCTCTTTGACGCCCTCTCAGACCACTTCCACAGCATAGCCCTAGAAAGAAACAACACCATTGTTTCTAAAATAGAATCGCTCACCCCTCCCTCCCCCTCAATTTCAATTGTTACATCAGTACCACCTTTCACCCTCCCACTCTTCTCATCCTTTTCTCCACTCTCCCACCCTGAATTTCTCAAGCTACTAAAAACCAGCCACGCCTCATGATCTCTTGGAGACCTCTGGCCCCCGCTCTCCGAAAATAAATATTGTCATCCACCTGGGCCGACGATCTCTCAAGATCTATCATCAACACATCTCTCATTTCTGGCACTTTCCCAGCAGAATTCAAAACCTCCTACATCAAGCCCCTGCTCAAAAAGCCCACACTCGACCTGCTTCCCCTGACCAATTACATACCCATCTCAAACAATCGATTTATTGTTAAACTAACTGACCGAACGGCATACTCACAACTATGCCAGTTCACAGAATCCAATCAGATTCACAATCCGGCACAATCCGGCTTTAGATCCCTATGAGGAACCAAATTCTGCCTAGTTTCCACCTGGGATGATCTCAAAAGATACTCAGACTTGGAAGGGTGCGCCGCCCTTATCAAACTTGACCTCGGCAGCCTTTACACAATTGACCACCCCACTCACACAGACAGACTTCACTGTCTCAGCATCAGGAGCACATCTCTGAAGTGGATATCCTCCTTCCTCTCCAACAGATCCCAAATAGCACACCTGTCTCCTTTCTCCTTGACCTTCTGCCCAAGGAGTGCAAGGAGTACCACAGGGTGCCTCCCTCTCACCCTGCATTTTAACCTCTACCTGAGCCCCCTTACCGCACTCATTCGATCCCATGACCTAACCTGCTATAATTACACAGACTACACCCAAATCATCTTCAAAATCCCAAAGGACACTTCTGCCACTTCCCTGATCTCGCAATATGCCTCTCAGAATTCGAGCACTGGATGACTGTCAACCACCTTGTACTCAACCCAGGCAACACTGTGGCAAGACCTCTCTCTTTTCCCAACCCACCCATGGCCACTCTCTCTAGGCCTTCCACCCACCTCCTCCAGCACAGTAAAAAACATCAGTTGCATTAGGGATGCAGACCTGACCCTATCTTATCACATCAACTATGTGACAAAAAGGTGCTACCAACACATTTGCCCCCTCCGCTGCCTATTTCCCTACCTGACCGTCCCTCGCAGAGTCTCTGTAATCATGGCTATCATCCTTTCTTGTTTAGACTATGCTAACGCCCTATATCTGGCAGCCAATGCAACAAAACTAGGAAAACTACAAGGGGTACAAAACACAGCTGCAAGGCGCCTCGTAGCCCTAGGCCCCGGAGAACACATCTCACTAGCTCTCTGTATCCTTCACTGGCTCCCGATCGGGCGATGATTCACGTTCAAGGCAATGTGCATCACCCACCGTACACTCCAAAACACAGGACCAGAAAACTTGCAGCATAAACATGCACGATACAGGCCTAACAGAAACCCCAGATCAGGCGCAGCTCTTCTCCTTATCATTCCAGTGACAAAATCAACCAGAATAGGGGGCTCTGCTTTCTCAGTCCTAGCACCCACCATATGGAACTAGATGCCTTTAACCATCCATCGCATAGAAGATCACCTTGCCTTCAGGAAGGCTCTCAAAACCTGCTATTCCCTTCAACAACCTGAATAACTCAGCCCATCTTCTGGATGAATTAGCACTCACATCGACAGGAATGCTGGGGCATCAGAGGAGTCGACAAGGGAGGACACAGTACCTCCCCCTGAATGCATCCCAGTCAAGCCTTTATGATAAGCACTGCAAGATCTTTTCCAACCAGGTATCAGTCTCCCTTCAATGGAACGGCAAGCATGCCATCACAACGAAACATAACCGTATCTGCACGGGCAAGGCCCGCTCTCCTGCATTCCTCTCTTTAAACACTACTCAATTATACACACCTGAACAGCACATCACCTCATCCAATAGAATACAGCTGAGACGCATGCAAAATTCAGACCAGCCGTTCACATAATCTGTTCCTTCTGACTATCCCACTCCCCTGAAAATTTGTCACAATACCCACTCTCTCACCTGCCAATTATGGGTTGCTGCTAGGGACCTAGCCACTCCCTACCCACCATCGTGCTGGCTAAAAATACACACACACACATTCTAGAAATCCTTCACCTCTTACATCTCTGACTACAGTCTTCTGAAGGGCGTTCCTCCCCCACAGCACTTCAAGGCCATAGCAATGACAGTAGCCGCTATACAAGTGCAATGTAACATAAAATAACATAACATAATGGGCCTCATTAGGAGTCCGGCAGTAGCTGTGAGTCATTTAATTTCCGGCGCCCGGCAATGGGGACTTACCGGGGCAATACAGCCACGGCGGTCCCGGTAATTCCTCATTGCCGGGCGCCAGAAATATTTACTCCCCATTCCCATTGGACTCAATGAGAATGGGGAGGACGGATGCACCGGCACCATTCATCAATGGTGCCGGTGCATCCGTCAAGGTCTGCGGGCGGGTGACGTTCCGCCCGCCAGGTAAGACCTGGAGGGCACCCGCTCGCAGAACTCGTAGTTTGCCTCTCCGGAAACAACGTTACCGGCAAGCTTACCGGTACGGTTGTTTCTGGACCGGCAACCTCGTAATGACCCCCAATGTCTGTTTCCATAAATATGTATATGTATCTTTGCTTTTGCACAAAGTGAACTGAATCTGCTTGCCTACATTGAATTAATGTGCTTTCCACTGCAAAGCGCTTGAACTGTCTATTGTTAACAACACTCAAACACAATATAGCAGGACTGCAAAATTGCCCTTTTCGACTATGTAGTATATAAGAATTTGAGAAAGTATCATATAATGTAAATCCTTGACCACTGCCCACACAGTCTATATTCTACTATCTCCCCTCAAATAATGGCTGTTACTCAGATGTAATTATAGCATCTTTGAATCCTTTTCTTTCCACTTACAGACCAAAAAATCAATTCAGCAGTGGTTGCTTCTGTGTTTTCCGAGATCGACTTCCTGCTTTTCTCCTCCACTGCAACGATTAGAGAATGCTGCAGCCCAGGCCATCAAGAGGACTGCTCCATGAGAACACATTACCCCTGTTCACAGGGCTTAGCACTGGCCCCCAGTGATGACCATAGTTAACGTCAAGATATTTGTGCATACTATAATCAGGGTCCCAGTTTTCTGACCAATAAAATCCATTGGTATTGTCAGAGAAGAACACTTATCTTTTGGTTGCACCTTCTTGCTGTTAAATAAGAAATGGTGGCAGATCTTTTAGTTGTCTGACTCGAGGATATGGCGCTCAGTGCCCTTGTATCTCACTTCTTGGAAATCTTCCTTGTCCATATGTGTATCAACAAATACAAAAACACATTCTAAGGCTCATGGACAGTGCTAAGTCCCAGCTGAATCTTTCATTTTCTCTTAGCTGAGAAGCTTGAATAATCTGAATACTCTGGTAAGATTGCGATGTGTGGTTAATGAAAACGAAATGATGACGATTCTAACTTGATGTTTATTTATTCCAGCACGTGATGAGCAGCGAAATGGAAACAATGACGCATATGAGACGGAACCAGATAATAAAGAGGAAACAAATGAGTTTTTATCAACAGAGGATCGACCAAGCATTCCCATCTCTTTCTGCCAAGAAGAGAGTTTGGGAAACCCACAAGAGCAGTCAGAACAACTGTTTGAGGCCTGTTCAGAGAGTAGCTCTGGAAACAGAACTGTGAATGACAAAATTGCGGAGCAGGGACACCATCCAACAAACCTTATTGGGCAAATTTCAGAGAGCAACGCTACCTATGGAGCCATGAATGATAATGCTGAACATCAGACAGAACAATCAGCACCACTGTCTGGGAACGATTCTGTGATAAGTTCAAATGAAAGTGCAGTGAATGACCCCACTGAAGAACAGAACGATCTCTCAGCAGCTCTGTCTGGGACAAATAAAGAGAATAGGCCCAATTGCAGTGCTGCTGAAGGGAGCACTAATGGGCCAACCTCTGGACCTGTGGATATCATCACTAAAGATCATAGACACAAATCAACAATTCCTGAGGGCAGCCATTCAGAAGAAATCGTCTCTTATGAAGAAGTGAAGAACAATACTACTTTAGTGGAGAATGGCCAGTTAACACCTCCTGCTCAGGGATCTGCAATGGAAATCTCCAGCAACAACCATGTGACCAATTCCATTCAAGAACAAAAGGACCAATCAACACTCTTGCCCGTGGAAGGTTCAGAAAATGTCCTCCATTTTATAGCAGAGAATAAAGCCTTTGGGGTACAAAACATACAATTGATTTCTCATACTGGGGTAGGTTCTGAGGTGAGCAATCATAGAATTGTCAATGACTGGGTACGAGACCATAGTGACCAATCAACACAACTGCCTGTTGAAAGTTCAGAAAAGTTCCCCTGCTTTATAGCACAGAATACAACCAGTGCGGAACAGAACGTGAAATCAGTTACTCATGATTTGAGCAATCGGAAAACTGTGAATGATTTAATTCAAGACCAGAAAGACCAGTCAATATGCCTACTTCTGAAAAGTTTTGAAAAACTCCCCCATTTTATGGCAAAGAATACATCTTTTGGGGAAAAGAACATGCAATTAATACCTTATGCTGGGGAAGGTTCTGAGGTGAGCAATCATTTTAGAATTGTTAATGACTTGATTCAAGACCAGAAAGACCAGCCAATACTTCTGCCTGTGGAAAGCTCAGTGGAATGTGCCCGTTGCATGGCAGAGAATACAAGCACTGATAAAAAGAATGTGCAAGGAGTTCCACTTTCTGAGGTAAGTTCTAAGGTGAGCAATCATTACAGATTGGTGAATTACTTGAATCCAGACCAAAAAGACCAATCCACACCCCTGGGTGCAAACAGTTTAGAAAAATGCCCCTCTTATGAGACAGAGAATAAACCCATTGAGGAACCGAATTTTCACTCAATACCTGGTGTTGAAGTGAGCAATCATTATAGAACGATGAATGACTCAAGTCATGACCAGAAAGACCAATCATCACCTTCTACTGGAAAAGAGTCAGTGAACAGCTACCCTTACAGAGCAGTGACTGTCACAAGAGGAGAAGATAAAGACCAATCACTTCTTCCCATTAGGAGATGTTCAGAGAATAGCTCCATTCATAATTCAGCAAATGAAACAGCTAACAGACGTAACAGCCAATCAACAACATCTACAGGGAAAACTCCACAGATGAGTGCCCATTACAGGCTTCCAAATGCTGCTGGTGGGGAACAGAAGGGCCAATTAATATCTTCTGCACAAAAAATCTCTGAGAAGGACACCCATTTTAAAATAGCGATAGAGACTACTAGAGACCAAGAAGACCAATCACCTCCATCTCTTTCAAACTGTTTAGAGGAGAAACTCCAATTTAGTGCTGGAAGCAACGCCAGTGGAAAACAGGAGCACCAACTAGCACCTACCGCTGGCAAAAGTTTGGAGATGAGATCTAGTTGCGGAGCTGTGCACGACACTTGTGTAACACAGAAAGGCAGATCACCACCCGCTGCTGAGAAATCTCACATGGTGAGCCCACAAAATAGCACTGCGAATGAGATAGCTAAAGAACAGAAATTAGCGCCAACAGCTGTGCAAAATGTAGAGAAGATTTCCTGTTATAGGGCTGTGACGGACACCACCAGAGAGCAGAAATACCAGCCAACACCTCCTCATGGGAAAAGTTCCGAAACTATATCCAGCTGTAGTGCTGAGGGCGCTGGAAAGGAGAAGGGCCTATTAGCCCTCACTGCTGGAAATAGTTCACAGGTGCTCACCCATTCTAGTACAGTGATTGATCCCAATGGAAAAGAGAAGGCTAGGTGTTCCCCTTCTGCTGTGCAAACCTCAGAAAAAAGCACTTTTTATAGTGCTGTCAATGCCACAGCCACTGCAGAGAAGAAACAACCCCCCGGTAACATTTCAGATCCAAGCTCTCATTATAGCACAGCGGAAGACAAAACCAGGAAAGAGAAAAGAACTGCTATGAAAAGCACAGAGTGGGACTCTGTCATTACTGCTTTGAAAGAATCTTTTAAGAAAGTGAAAAAGACACCTGCTGGGAAAAGTTCTAAGAAGAGTGCCTGCAATAAAGATGCAAAACCTGACAATGGAATCCAGAAAGATCAACCGACACCTCTTGTTAGGAAACAATCAGAAAAGACGTCCTGTTATAGTGCTGCAAATGGCAGAACTGAAAACCTGAAAAAGCCATCCCCACTTACTGCGGGTGAAAGCTCAGAGGCAAAATTCTATTCTAGTGCTGCAAAAAAAACCAATGTGAAACAAAAAGGTAAAACATCACCTCCAGCTGATAAAACATTAGAGCAGAGTTCTGTTTACAGTGCTGTGAATGCCACACCTAAAAGAGACAAAAAAAAACCTGCTAGAAAGGGTTCAGCTTGTACTGATGTAAATACCATCACAAGAGATGATAAAAAATGTCCTGCTGGAAAAAGATCAGAGAAGACAGCCCGCATTAAAAATGCAAATGCTGGGCTGGATAATCAGAAGGACCAACCAAAACATCATGCTAGGAAAACAGCTAAGAAGAGATCCCATTCAAGTGCTGGGAATGACACCACCAGACAACAGAAGTGCCTACCAACAACTACTGGAAAAATTGTAGAGGTTAGTCCTCAATTTAAGTCTGTGAATAGCACCACCAGGGATAAGAAAGAAACTGAGGCTCGGAAAAAGTATGAGAAACAAACCAAACAAAAAACGCAGAAGGAAATCGATGCAGAACATCAACAACAACCAACAGATAACAATGTTAAATGCAAATCTTCTAGCGAAAAAAGAAAACAATCAACACCCCATGGAAAAGGGATTATAAAGAAGAGTGCAGGGAATAAAAAAGTTCGGCGAGTACAACCTGTACACTATCCTTCGACAAATTCAGAGAACGCCAATGGAGCAGTGAATGGAAGTGACACACCACATAAAAACCAATTAGGACACCCGTTTCATAAAAGTTTAGGGAATAATGTAAATAACAGAAATGCTAAGAAAACCACTGGAGAACAGAAAGATCAATCAGAAAAATCAGATGATTGCGCGGCTGACACAACTGCTAATGATGTTGTTAGTAATCCTGCCGACCTATCAAAATCCAATCAATACTTATGCACAAAATGTGGGGAAAGCTTCTCTTGGAAATCAATCCTGGTAAAGCACCACCGAACACACAGAGTAACCACACAGCTCACATGCGATGAATGTGGGAAAGTCTTCAAAAGGAAAGCTCTTCTCGTACAGCACAAAGAGGTCCACGCAAGGCAGAATCTACTCACTTGTAAGGAATGTGGGCAAAGGTTTAGGGTGATGGCCAATCTGATCAAGCATCAAATGGTCCACCCAGGTTACAAACACTTTAAATGTACTGAATGTGGGCAAACATTTAGTCAGATGGATCACCTCAACCATCACAAAATGGCCCATGCCAAAGAGAAAGGAGAACCCAAACCTGAAGACCACAAGCACCAGGGGAAAGCACTGACTGATGATCAGGCTGGAAAAACATTCACCCAGAAGTCTGACCTCACTCGCCACCAGCTGGCACGAAATGAGAAAGGGCCATTCACCTGTGATACCTGTGGGGAAAAGTTTGTTGAAATGTACCGTCTCATGCAGCACAAGCTGAGCCGCCATGGAAAGAAATCATTTAAATCATGGCTGTGCACTCTAGTGCAGTTATAGTTATGCTTGAAGCTCATAGTTATGGTTGGAGCTTAGTGAAGACAATGTTAACTAAGAAGATCTTTCGCTAGTGCAAGACAACGGATGGACAGAAATGTGTGAAAAACAGGCTTTGATGCATGGTGATTTCTGACTCAGCTTAGAAGTGGAATGTGCGGTGTCTAGTATAGTTCAGCAGTGTTCAGAATGTGATGCGTTACCTTGTAACCCATTCTCAACTGATTTAGAGTTAAACGTCAAAATCAATGAGTTATGATTTATCTTTGCTGCTTATAACAAAATATGCTGGCATATAAAAACAGTGAAATGTCATGTATGTATGTATTGCTTTTTGGACACTGCTGCCTTAAACTTCACTGACACTTCGAGAAAACCCATGCGGGTGTTACCAAATGTCACTAAGCAGCAAAGGAAAAGAAGGAAGGGACTTGGGACAATGAACAGATTGAAGAAGGAAGGGGTTTAGGCCTTTCTGCAATTTGAAGTTGTCAATTTAGAAGTCAAAGTGAAGCAGGGCTGAGTTCTAGTACAAAATATCTCGAGTGTGAAATGTTCTTCCACTATAACACTCCTACCCCAGCAAGCGGAGGCCCATTCGGTTGTAAGCAGCTACCCTGGGGCATCAGGTATAAGAAGTACAAGTTGATTGACCTTGGCCCAGGCCTGCCCATGCAAAGATGTATGCATTAAAAAGAGGTTTTTGAAGTCTGCTCTTTATTTCAGGAGTAATGTCACAGATGGCACAAAAAATATAGATGCCTTTCAGACAGTTCAAGGGTTTTATTTTTATTTGTGGGGCTTAGGGCTGGTTCTTGTTCTCTCTTGTCTTCCCTCAACCCTTCTCCCTAACCAAGGCGTCATAGCCCCATGTTTAGTTCTACTGACTGTTAACCCCTACTGGCTAAGACCTTTACTTACATTAGATGTAGTGTCCACGAATGCAGGCTATCTTAGCTCCCTCCGGGACTTCCAAACGTTCCCTACTCTAAGCAAGGGTTAGTGTTCTACTTGTAGGTTGGATAGGGCCTTGCGATTTCTCTGTTTTAACCAAGCTAGCTCAATCATGCCCACTCACCTCTATTCCTCTACTCTTGCTGCCACTCCCTCCACTTAGTCCTCCCTCCAACCCTCTGTCCCTCAAATGAATCACTCCTACTCCTTGCCTCCACCCTTTGATGTAATCACTCCTCCCATTCCCCGCTGAACCGCCTTCCCACTACTATGATCCTATACTCCTTCACCCACTACTATGCTTCTCCACCCGCTACTACAGCCACCTTTCACTGCCACACTCCTCCTACAACTGCTACACTTCTCCTCCGACTACTACACTCACCCACCCACTACTAAACTCACCCGCCAACTACTACACTCCTCTGACCACTACTCCACTTCTCTGCCCACTACAGCAAAAACACCCTTCTTTCACCCAGTATCGTTCACTTGACATTCACACCTTACACTATTTTCTTATACTCACTTGCCACATACACACACACACTCAAACTGCAGAATCACTATCACTCCTAAACCAATACCTTACTGCTTCTAACAATCTCTGCAAGCCGCTGCTCCTTCCTTCTTCCTGCTGGTCTCTTGGTCGTGCTCACCTCTGACATTTCCTGTGACACCCACACTGCCTGCTTTCAGTTCCTCCTTTAAATATCCTACTGCTCCTGGGGATTGGTCTTCTTTCCCCAGCCAATCTGGGCCGCTCTTCCTGACCCAGTATGTCCATAAGAATGGGAAAGCTTTGAAGTGTGGCTTAAGCCCCGCCCACTGGTTCCGCGTTTGTTTGCCACATAATGCTGGCATACCGAGTTCAATGCAAAAGTTCGTGTTTTGGAAACCCATCTCTCTGACAGTGTCACTAAGTCTTTGGAAATGTTCCTGATGGTTTAGTAGCTCATGATGCATGTGTGCACGCCCATTGGTGTGGCCGGGTGGGATCCTCTGGCGGTGTCTCTGTAATTGCTCTGTATGCTTGCAGCTTTCTCCTGGGGCTCCCTCACTCCTTCCAGTTCTCACAGGCGGCTCTGTGCTGGCTCTTCCTGCCATGGAGGCCGTATTAGCGTTGGAGGGTTTTTATTTGTGGTGTGGGTGATGTAGGTTTGTCAGTCTGACAATCTGGCCACACTTCAGATCTGCAACAATAATATGACCCTTGCATTTTTGCCAAGAGTCAGGGTAGGAGGTAAGGCTCTGCATGCAAATATTCTGGCACATGATGGGGGCAGGAATTGGCACTGTAACCTCAGGTATAGGACTGGCTCTGGATTGCATTGTGGCAGCCTCCCACCCCCTCATGACAAGGCCAGGCTACTGGCCTCGTCACAGTAGCCAATAAAGTGCTTTCAGACTGTAACGTTAATGTTAAGCTGAGTGTCCAGTAATTATGAGGTGAGCAGTTTAATCTTTGTCTCTATGCTGCTTAGTCTTGCACTTGGCAGAGTAGAAACTATTGTGGTAAGCCAGGATAGTACCGTGGCAATGCCAAATGTTCTGAGGTACGAGCGTCAAGTGAACGAATCATCAGAGATGACAGATGGAAGCATATGTTTTTGTCACTGCGTTGGTCTGTGGACCGAATGACAGTTAGGCATGAAAGAGTACTCCCATCTTACAATGTGTGTCAATGGGTGGCATCGCCATTGTTTTAGATATTGACAAACAAGAATGCCTACATATTTTCAAGGCCATCACAGCGGTCTATGATATTTTGAGGTACAGCTGATTTATCATGATCCATTTCTGGATCTGCTTAAGGCGGGCTGCTGGTCGTTGAGTCGTGCATACAAGGCCAGAAGAAAGCTGTCTAGGATATGCTCGAACTCTAGCAAATAGATGGTGGAAAGGGCTGGAAGCAGAGATTACTCTTTGGCACAGATGCAAGTGTCTTTAGAGACAGTGAATTTTGGTTTAGTTTGGTGAGTGTGGTCTGTTCAAGACGGAAATGTACCATTTCACGGCAGATTCACCATACTGCATGGCTAACGTAGTTGATGTAGGATCATATTGTGGTAAATGTAATCAAAGGCCATAGACAGAACAAAATGATCAGAGCGCAATGGAGGTTTTTTTTCCGGTGGTGATTAGCTTGTCTCTAATATTTATTACCATATGCATGATGGGGAGGGACTCGCAATTGAAAGTTGCTGCATGGATCTTTTTATATAGATCTTTTTGTATAAAGTACTTAAAGTGATTGAAATGTTGCATGATAACTACTGATAGGGAGGCATTTGTCATGCCTGATATGCCTGAGACGGACCTGTGTTTGCCCAAACATAGGGACCCATCCATATGGATTGTCGCACAGACCGAGAGAGAACCCACCAAGGCACCAGAAAGCTAATTTCCTCTATTTTCTATAGGTTTCTATAGCTAAGAAACCTCTATTTCCTAGATCTGTTAGTTTGAATACACAGATACAGCTCTCATACTGGCATACACTTGTGATTCTCACACACACACACCAAACACAGCATCTGTACACGTATTGCCACATACACACCATGCAAAACCACACTATTATTCACTGCCAAGAACCTTTCACTCACACAGGTAAACAGTGCTCTCACGCAGATGCACACTCCTTCGCACACACACTCACATCAAGAATTCCATTCAGATGCCGAGATTGTCATGCTCATGAGCCATTGCCAGACACAAATTCTTGTTCACATCCTAGAATGTTTTGTACAGGCAAACAAAACAGCGTTATCAGACTCTCACCCTGCGTGCAAACATACACCCACACGCTTTCACTACATTTTTCGCTGCCTCTTTCTATCTCCATTTCTCTATTTCAGTCACTTTGTCTCTACTTCTCCTTTCCCAACAAGTACACGCATAAGGTCTATGTATGCTTTATACTACAACAAACATCCCATCCACTCGTAAGCATGTACAAAAGCCACACAGAACGCCTAACCTGTAGCCAAAGCGATCGAGTGCTTTTCAAACTAATTGGGGAACAATGTTCACTTCACAAAGAAGGTTGGCATAGTGACATATGGCACAGAGATTGGAGGTATTCCGGTCAGTCAACACACTTGGCAAGCTCAAGCAGCACTTCTGGAAACAAATCCTGTGTCTACCATGCAGCACACCACCAATCCTAATAGTAGCTGATCTCACCTTTTCGAGGCTGGTGGATAAGATGAAGCAAACTCAGTCTGCTGTGATTGGAAAATAATACAATCGATGAGCATCTACCTCTTTGATACTGGCTGGGCCTAAACCATGCAGCACAACTTCAATAACCATGTATTAACACCTATTAGGGGTCTGAAAACCTGATCTCTAGATGTTTGAAGTACAACTTCCATAATTCCTCACCATTGGCTAGGTTGGATTACAAAACACCAGGATAGCCAAAGGTTGCAGACACCTGCTCTACATCCACAAGAAACCAGCCAGCCTGTAATCCACAGGAATCAAGATGCTATGTGAACATCACTTCATCCCCAAAAAATAAGATCATGAAATAGTCAAGAAACACCAACAGGACAATTAAACCTTACTACCAATAGTTGATACATATAGTCACCTCAAGTACAATTTTAACTCTTTATCAAGCGCATTCTTTAATTGTATTTTCAAAACCGAGGCAGAGGAAACCATAGCCAATGCTTTTCAGACCAGCAGGTTCATCTTCAGGGCTGACTTTACAAAAACATATCTAAAAAAAGCTCAGTCAGAGCTGTATGTAGAATATTAGCCACATTATGATATATTGATGTGAAAATCATGAAAAAATCGAATTATTTAAAATCCCTACCCCTCCTTCTATTGCCAGAAACACAATTGTAGATGCTCACCTATCTAATGATACATAAAGTGAATTGCAAAACACGTTCAGAACCTAACTTTATTTTTCGCAAAAAATATTACTTAACTTGTAATATTCAGCCATATTTGTTTATCATACCTGATATTTTGTGAGATAATCACTCTAAACATCTCTCTCCTGTTTCATCTTATACAGTATTTCCAAGAATTCCTCTGTAGAATCATTACAGAAAATTCTCCTAGGAAACTGATGGTAATCACCAAACATTTGGGCACTATATTCTGCTACCATTCACTTATATATGTTGCTATACACATCCAACCCGAAAACAGGCAATATGTTTCTCTATAGCCTTTTCTAATGCAGCTCTTAACGAGGTGCTTCAGAGGTACCAAACAGACTCCCTCTGTAATCTTAATGCGCAAGAATCATCTTAAGTGAATCTGAATATCTCTTTAATTTACTAATACCTTCAAATCAGTAGTATGACCATCTACTGTTTATCCTAATCTCACCTTCAAAATGTAGAAGCTACTATGATAAAATGTATCCCTGTGTTTGATGACCGGGAAGAGAGCCTTACCTCGCTGCTGTGGCTGTAATATTAGCATTGGAGTACCACATCTTCCAAAATGGCGGATGAAGCGTATGACGTCGCTCCACCATGTGACATCATCATGTATACAATTACATTGTTTATTTACTCTGGTCCCCGGTACGAGACCTATTTAGTGAGCAAGGATTTTATTTGAACACTATATTATTCTTAGATAATCCGTGTAATTCTTAATGTGTTAGCCCTGTACAGATCGGTGACAGTACAGGATAAAGTATACTTTTTATTTATTTCTTTAATACACATTAAGCAATTTAGCTTTGCATATACAACAGATAAAAACATACATCAATCAAAACAATGCTCTCAACACATAATAAAAAACATGACAGCCATGGTATGTATATAATCATAAATAATGTTAAAAACCAAAAACCATCAAACATCATATTTCATGAATGCATAAGAACATTTTTCAAAGACTAAAAGGACATAAAAAATAAATTCACCCTACATTGTCTATGATACTCATAATTTCGACGCAATTCCAATAGAAAATAACAAGTTAAAAGATCAAGTTAATATCACAGCCTTTGAGAAAATCAGACCATATCAAACGTAAATCTGGCAATTTTGTACTATTATTATACATTTTCAGATATTTCCATCGTAATCTTTCTAAGCTTTCACATTCAAGAATTAGATGATTCAGGGATTCTATTATTTCAATGCCACATAGTCTAGAATAGCGTGCATTGCGTTGAATACCCAACCGTGCACCCTGAGTCAGCAGTGCAATACTCACATTGAATTTCAATCTTAAATATTGCTTTGCTATCGCACTAATCGGAAAAGCTGCTATATATTGGGGCTTGGTGTCTCTGCTTGATATATATTGACAGAACAGAGGATTATTTTTTCCGGATAGCAAATTAGTCAAATATTGCTCTTTACTATGCACCAGAATTTTTAATTTACGGCTATTCTTTTTAACATATACTGCTCCATCTGGCTACATGCCACAGCATCCAACATGCCATTTCATGCAGGTGCTAATCATCTTACCCAGGGTGCCCAGCGTGAGATAGTTGTCAAGTTCACAAAATGCCTCCACAAATGCTTGCATCTTGATGTCATGTTGAAGTTTTAACAATTTGTCACAGAATAAAATGGCTTTTCTATTTGCATCAAAAGTGATTCCAGGAAGCTCAAACTCTAAATACAAAAATTCCACCGAAAGAGTCAGAGGTAACCCAAGGAGCTTGTGCAACATACCTGCTTCATACTTTCTGAGAATAGATGTATAGATTCCACCCCATATGTCGATGCTATAAAACATGATCGAGCGGACCTTGGTGGTATGTAGCAATAGGACCGTCTCAAATGACATGCCACGTTGTTTCCCCACAAAGCAATTTATCATTTTTACCGCATTATTACATTTAGACTTAATCATATTCCAATGTGTATCCCATTTCAGATTGCTCTGAAGAATGATACCTAAATATTTATAGGGGTCCACATTCTCTAAATTCATACCATTTAATGTACAATGGTTGGTTCGACACTTGCTAGCGGTAGGGATAAATACCATGGTCTTGCTCTTCTCAATATTTATTAGCAGCCCATTATTGGATGCATATGTCCCCAGAGATTCGACTAGGCTATGAAGGCCTTTAGGTGTATGGTCGATCAACACCACATCATCAGCATATGCTAACCAACTTGTATAGTGTTGACCTACTTTTACAGGACACAGTATAGGATTCACAAACTCAAGACCTAGGTCAGATAGATACAGGTTAAAAAGGGTGGCAGCTACTATGCACCCCTGCTTGACTACACGAGGGGAAAGGGAGCAGATAAGCTGTCCTCACCATCCAACCTGATCCTAACTAATGAACTTTTTCCATAACAGAATCAAATGCAGCTGAGAAATTTATGAATGCTCTGTACACTTTAGCATTTCAATGTTCCCATGTATATTAATTCAATCGAAGCTATAAGTATCAAGAGATTATAGGCCATATTCAATTGTTTTATGAAGCACGTCTGATTGGTAGGTAATACCCTATTTGCGGCAATCCAGTCATTCAATTCAATCAACAGAACTTTGGCAAATACTTTTGATGCAACATCTAGTATCGCCAGCATGCGATAATTAGCAGCCAGATTGCACTGGCCTTTTTTATGAAGTGGGAGGATGTGACTTTCTCTCCATGTTGACGGAATTGTGCCTGTTTCACCAATATGGAAAAAAAGTAAATGCAGGCCTTGGGCCAGAGGTCAGGATTCGATTTGACCACAGCGTTACAAATTTAATCAGGACCAGATTTCCTGGATTTATTCAGGTGTCCGATAATATTTGCAAAATTGTGAGGTAGTGACTGACATATAATAATAATTTGGCATTTATATACCTAGGAACCCTCAGGTATCTGAGGGCTGCTTATTATTACCCACGGTGTGTGATGCTCATTTATCGACCTCGGAAGGATGAAAAGCTGAATTTGGCCCCGCCAGGAGTATCATCAGGTTTGGTCAGCCCTAAAGTTTTAGAAATGTGAATTTCCCAATCAGGTTAGTTAACACCAATAATAAATAAACCGCGTGGTTGAACACCACACATCACTTTCTGAAACTGTAGTGTATCTTTCTCAAGTTCTAAATATGCAATTTCTTTCCACGTATTCATATTACATTTATTTTTATAGGCAGTCAACCATTTTCGATATTGCACTTTAACTGATCTAATATGGTTGCTAACCTCACTGGGAGATAAGGGCATAATCTGATGATAAACGACTAAACCTATTGATTTTCTTAGGTTCTGCTTAGCAGCTGCTATTTCAGGATCATAGATTATCCATACATTCGAATTCTTGTTGCTTCTTTCTGCTATGCTCTTATATTTATGTTTCTCCAATGAGGCTTCTTTTATCAATGTTGCCATCTTTCAGAATGCCTTGACAATGGGCCTCATTACGAGTCCGGCGGTAACCGTGGCGGTAAAACTGCCTGGTTACCGCCGGACTCGTATTACCATTCCGCCTCCGTGATTCCCGGAATTACTGGGTCATTACAACCCCGGTTTTCTGGGGATCACGGAGGCGGAATGGTGTAAATCCCCATTCCCATTTGATCATCTCGTAATGCTGCCGGTGTTTCCTCGTCCGCCTGCAGGCGGGCGGTGTTAAACCCGCCAGGTCAAACCTGGCGGGAACATCACCTCCCGCCTGCAGGAGTCGGGATCAGGCGGTCCGGAAACAACGGTGGCGGCGGGTTTACCGCCACCGTTATTTCCGGACCGCCTGACCTGTAATGAGGCCCAATGTCTTTGCGATCACCTCCAACATTAGGGTTGTCATAGCATTCAGTAAATTAACTAAGCAACAAATGTGATAGATTTGCAGCTTTTTCGATTTTATGATAAATGTTGGTGTTTTGATGGACAGTTTCTTGAGATTCTTCAGTACCGATTCATAGGAAACATCTATCGAACCATGTGGTAGAGGAGGCATAAAATTGCTCTTAAGTTTTAATTCTAAGAATTCCACAGTTTCTGCATCAGAAATGGTAGTGTCCTGTGTGTCTAGGTAGGGACAACATTAAGTCCTCTTTGCAATATTTCTGTTGCCACCTTACTTAAAGTTCTTTAAAGTTAAAGTTTAGATAAATTGATAACTAGGTTTTTCTTGATGGGTTTCTGTGTTGTGGCCGAGGTGGTTGTTAGATCTCAGCTGGAGCTCCTGTGTGGTGAGAGAGCAATGGTGCGCCATGAGTAGGCCTCGGGCCTGGAGAGCATGCAAATGAGACACGTCCACTCTGTATCAGGGTTAGTGCCAAAATTCCTTTTCCTTCCGGCTCTTTATTCAACGTGTGTCACGGCCTGCGTGCGCAGTGATGTGAAGCACACACAACATCCTTCTTTTTCCTCTCAGATCTTACAACTTACTTTACACCTCTGTTAAACTCAAGTTCATATTAGCACACATAGGGCCTCATTACACGGACAGCGGTAACCATGGCGCTATTAGCGCCATGGTTGCTGCTGGTATTTTACCGATTCTGCCTTGGTGAACGGTGGAATTACCGCCCCATTCCAAGGTTGGTGGGGCGGTAATTCCCCATTGACCAAGGCCCTTCCCCATTCCCATTTGAGCCCCCACAGGGCCACACGTTAAGGACGGGACCCGCTGAGGGACCTCGTAGCATGGTGCTAAGGGATTACCGGCACCGGTGCCCTTACCGGTGCCGATAATCCCTTAGCGCCATCCGTGTAATGAGGCCCATAGTCTCTCATTTACCCAGGGGCCGCGGGCAGCCCTCAGGTTGTAACCACAGTAGCATTGATGTGGCGCTGCTTCTGTGTCTTCATCCTCATCATGCTCGCCCTCCGAGCTGGGGGCATCTCCTCTTCCTCTGCTTGGCCAAAGGTTTCAGGGCCCCGTACTGTTCTTCCTCCCAGTGTCGCATCAGGGAGGTTTGTGCATCTTCACTCTCCATCTGTGGCTGGTTCTGATCTTCCGTCCGCATCTCTTCTGGGACATGCTTAAACCACTATGCATTCCTAGTGATGGTCTCCTGTACCCTGCTGGCTGTTATCATTGTCCCTTCTCTCCTGATCACCCTCCAGGGTGCAAGGTCATAGCGGGTTCATAGCTTGGACTTGGTTGCATTCCTCAGCAACAATACCTGGTGCCCCACCTTGTGCCTTGATTTCCTTGCGCGTCGCTTGGTGCTCATGCGCTCATTGGCTGCCACCCACCTGGAGTGAGTGCGCTCCTTGTCTAGTTTCTTCACTGATCTGCTGGGGTGGTGCGGTATTGAAGAGTTGAGAATTGTTCCATAGATTAGATCTGACAGGGGCATGTCTATTGAGCTATGCAGAGCCAGCCCAGATTTTTGCAAATGCGGGTACAGGTCCACCCTCCACAGGCTGTTCTGGGACTTTTGCTATCCGTAACACCTTGTTTATGGTCCTCATAAACCGTTCGGGTCGCCATTTGCTTGTAGCCACCTTGGGGTAATGTGGTGATGGCGGATGTGTAAATTGTCCATGTACTTTGTTCTTTCCCTTGGAATGGTGGCCAATTGCCGCTCTTGATGTATTTCAGCAGTCCACGTGTGGCAAACATCTTTTCCAAAGCTGGGATCACCGCCTCTGCCGCTGTTGACTGCATAATTTCCACTTTCGGGTATCGTGAGTTGTCGTCTATGGCGACCAAAAGGTATGTTCCTTCCTGCACCCTGTAGAAAGCTACGCTGATTGCCTCCCATCGTGCTGAGCCCCTTTTTGCAGACTGTATTAGCTCCAGCCTCAGGGGTGCACAGATCACTTGGCACGAGTGGCATGATTCTATGACACACTCTACTTTTGCGTCTATTTGGGGAACCACACCCCGCATCGTATCCTGGCCTTGGTTCTCACTATCCCCTGATGTCCCTCATGCGCCAAGGTAATGATTCGGTCCTGTAGGCTGTTGGGGACGAGGAAGCGTGTGCCTCTTAGAATCAACTTGTGATAGAGAGCTCCTGGCAAACCGCAAATGTCCTTGTCAAAAACTCTCTGCCAGCTTCTGTGCGATTGTGGAAGTTTCTGAGGAATGTTTTCCATTTGCCTGCAAGTATTGCGTTTTTTATTATGTTGCAGCATGGGTCTGCGTGGGTGGCTTCTAGAATGTCAGTGATGCTGATGGCTTTGGGTTCCATTGAGCTGACGATTTGGAAAATGTGTTCTTCTGTCTCTCTGGATTCCTTGACCTCTACTGGTGTCGCACCTCTCGGTGCCTGGACAGGAAATCCGCCGGGTTGCCCGCTCCCGCTTGGTATAGCTGATCAAAATCATACTGCTGGAGGCGTAGGAGCCATTTGCCAATCCTGGCCGACGGGTGAGGTGACGGTCCAGTCAATATTGGCAGTAGTGGCTTGCGGTCAGTGTACGCCTTGAACTTCCGCCCAGAGAGGTAAAGGTGGAAATGTCTGCAACCCCATAAGACTGTGATGGCCTCCTTCTCTATGTGCGAATATTGCTGTTCTGTTGGTGTCAGGGTGTGTGACGCGTAAGCAATTGGCTTTATTTCTCCAGTGTGCGCCTGCTGTACCTTAGCATGGTGCTAAGGGATTACCGGCACCGGTGCCCTTACCGGTGCCGGTAATCCCTTAGCGCCATCCGTGTAATGAGGCCCATAGTCTCTCAGTTTACCCAGGGGCCGCGGGCAGCCCTCAGGTTGTAACCACTGTAGCATTGATGTGGCGCTGCTTCTGTGTCTTCATCCTCATCATGCTCGCCCTCCGGGCTGGGGGCATCTCCTCTTCCTCTGCTTGGCCAAAGGTTTCAGGGCCCCGTACTGTTCCTCCTCCCAGTGTCGCATCAGGGAGGTTTGTGCATCTTCACTCTCCATCTGTGGCTGGTTCTGATCTTCCGTCCACATCTCTTCTGGGACATGCTTAAACCACTATGCATTCCTAGTGATGGTCTCCTGTACCCTGCTGGCTGTTATCATTGTCCCTTCTCTCCTGATCACCCTCCAATGTGCAAGGTCATAGCGGGTTCATAGCTTGGACTTTGTTGCATTGCTCAGCAACAATACCTGGTGCCCCACCTTGTGCCTTGATTTCCTTGCACGTCGCTTGGTGCTCATGCGCTCATTGGCTGCCACCCACCTGGAGTGAGTGCGCTCCTTGTCTAGTTTCTTCACTGATCTGCTGGGGTGGTGCGGTATTGAAGAGTTGAGAATTGTTCCATAGATTAGATCTGACAGGGGCATGTCTATTGAGCTATGCAGAGCCAGCCCAGATTTTTGCAAATGCGGGTACAGGTCCACCCTCCACAGGCTGTTCTGGGACTTTTGCTATCCGTAACACCTTGTTTATGGTCCTCATAAACCGTTCGGGTCGCCATTTGCTTGTGGCCACCTTGGGGTAATGTGATGATGGCGGATGTGTAAATTGTCCATGTACTTTGTTCTTTCCCTTGGAATGGTGGCCAATTGCCGCTCTTGATGTATTTCAGCAGTCCACGTGTGGCAAATATCTTTTCCAAAGTTGGGATCACCGCCTCTGCCGCTGTTGACTGCATAATTTCCACTTCGGGGTATCGTGAGTTGTCGTCTATGGCGACCAAAAGGTATGTTCCTTCCTGCACCCTGTAGAAAGCTACGCTGATTGCCTCCCATCGCGCTGAGCCCCTTTTTGCAGACTGTATTAGCTCCAGCCTCAGGGGTGCACAGATCACTTGGCACGAGTGGCATGATTCTATGACACACTCTACTTTTGCGTCTATTTGGGGAACCACACCCCGCATCGTATCCTGGCCTTGGTTCTCACTATCCCCTGATGTCCCTCATGCGCCAAGGTAATGATTCGGTTCTGTAGGCTGTTGGGGACGAGGAAGCGTGTGCCTCTTAGAATCAACTTGTGATAGAGAGCTCCTGGCAAACCGCAAATGTCCTTGTCAAAAACTCTCTGCCAGCTTCTGTGCGATTGTGGAAGTTTCTGAGGAATGTTTTCCATTTGCCTGCAAATATTGCGTTTTTTATTATGTTGCAGCATGGGTCTGCGTGGGTGGCTTCTAGAATGTCAGTGATGCTGATGGCTTTGGGTTCCATTGAGCTGACGATTTGGAAAATGTGTTCTTCTGTCTCTCTGGATTCCTTGACCTCTACTGGTGTCGCACCTCTCGGTGCCTGGACAGGAAATCCGCCGGGTTGCCCGCTCCCGCTTGGTATAGCTGATCAAAATCATACTGCTGGAGGCGTAGGAGCCATTTGCCAATCCTGGCCGACGGGTGAGGTGACGATCCAGTGAATATTGGCAGTAGTGGCTTGCTGTCAGTGTACGCCTTGAACTTCCGCCCAGAGAGGTAAAGGTGGAAATGTCTGCACCCCCATAAGACTGTGATGGCCTCCTTCTCTATGTGCGAATATTGCTGTTCTGTTGGTGTCAGGGTGTGTGACGCGTAAGCAATTGGCTTTATTTCTCCAGTGTGCGCCTGCTGTACCAGGATTGCTCCCAGTCCGACAGGGCTGGCATCCACATATAGTTCTGTCTGTAGTGTGGCATCATAGTATGCCATGGTGGTATCCGCTGATAGTGATTCTTTGATGTATTTGAAGGCTTCTTGGCAGCGTGCATTTCATTCCCAATTGGTGCTTGATCTGGTCAACTCCCTCACGGGTTCCGATATGGTAGCCAAGTTCGGTATAAATCTGCCACAGTAGGTCGCCATGCCTAGGAAGCTCCGCACCTCTGTGGGGGTAGTGGGTGGTGTTGCTCCCTTGACATCTCCAACTTTAAGCGGGTCAGCCGCCACCCCTTTGTTGTTGAACACGTAGCCAAAGAAAGTGATTTCCTCCTTCAGGAATTCACACTTCTCTTTGTGAACGGTGAGACCAGCAGATTTCAACCTATCGAGTACCATTTCCAGTCTGCGTAGGTGTTCTTCTCTACTGCTGGCGTGTACAAGAATGTCGTCACTGATATTTAGCACCCCTGGTCTGCTTGGTTTGCCATGTACATATCTTCCTCATAGATGATCCACTGTGCCTTGATAAACAGGTGTTTTTCAGTGTTTGCTTCCAAGAAACTAATTGAGCGCACTTAGGGGATTATCAGAAGTTGAATTTCAATTAATAATTTGCGCACTTTCAGGTGCGCGCCAAGACAATCCTGGTACCGCCATGTGTATATTTGATCATTGACAGCGGTGAAGAATTAGAACTTACCTATAGGTGCGCAGGAAGGATCAATTGTGATACCTGGTATTGGAAAAGTAATTGGCATTGTGCTTACAGTTTACGCCCATGCATCAGAAGTATTAGAATATTACATTTTTCCTGCATAATTGCTTGTAAATATCTTTTTATTAAATTTCTCCTAGGCATTGTACTACAGAAATGCACCATTTCTACCTCCCCTGGTTCATTTTCTTTGGGCTACATTGCCCATGTCAATTTGGGAAAAACATACACATAGTCCATTTTAGGTGGCCCCCCCTACGTTTGTCTGTGGCCCCTTCTATGCTCCCCTAAATTTGATTCCTAGAGATGCCACTGTCTCCACAGTCTCTTGGTTTCTTCTACGGACCTCTCCACAGTCTCTTATCTTCTCCTTAACTCATGGTTCTCTCGTAGGTCTGATCTTTGTCTCAGCACACAATTCCCCAGAGGTCAAGGTACTCGCTCCATCAGTTGCCTTTGGGTTGGTGGCTCTCATTCCTGAACCACCTATCAATCAACTTCACTGGCACCAAAGAATATTTCCCTCCACTCTGTCTGGGTCTTTGTCAGGCAGTTACTATTATTACATTCCTGCAAGGAGTCTCTCCTCAGGATCCTTTCTACTCAGGATTCCCTTGGAGCCAAGTCCTCAGGCCCTCCATCTCCTTTCAGGTTTCTGTAGTTGAAACGTGCTGTGGGCTCCATCTTGTGTACACTACTGGTCCTGGCAGTGTGGTTTCTGCCTTGGATCTGGCAGAGCTTCAGCTGGGCTGCAGCCAGCAGGTCACTACCTATGCCCACGTAGAGGTCTCCCAGGTTTTCCCAAGGAGCAGTGAGTAGCATGTCTGCTTCCTACAGGTTCAAGCCCCTTTCTGGCTTTCCCCAGTCCTTGGGCAACCCATCTGGGATCCTTGGATCTGTCAATTTTCCATTGGTCCCTTAATGTTGTTACATCATTATTATGACTCCCCTTGTATTGGGTAGGAGCTAAATTGACTCTATTTTTCCCTATTACCATTTTGCCATTTTAAATATGTGCTGTGCGATCAGCACCCACTTGGAACCTCTTGTGACTAATTTTGCAGTTCCGATCTCAGATCTCAGAGGCGGTGATGAGCCCATGTAATTCTGCTCCATCCACCCTTTGGGAGGCACATCGTTTAGCAGATGGACCATCCCAATTCCCTGTGGCTAGGCTCCCTCTCAACTGAGGAGTGGCATTCCTCTAACTCACCACAGGGTCCGGCTGACATGGCCCATGTGTTAATCCCCTGCAAAGTGCCACTGCACTGCATTATGTTTTTGTGCCCTCTGGCCTCTTGTCCCTTGCTAACGTGTGGATTTGCACCCATCATATATCTTGAAAATTCTGAAATACCTTCCTGTTGAACGCAGGATCATTTTAAGACTCTGAAGGAAAAAGGGGGGGTTTTGCTCTCCAGCTGCGCACACACATAAAGTAAATAGGCAATTGCAAATATATATGAATGGTTTTAATCAAAAACTAATGCAGCCTGACACGTGTTTCGAGCTGATCGCTCTTCTACTGAGGCTTAGTCTTGGCTTGAGTAAATTGTAATTACTAAAATTGAGGTGTAATTAATCTGTCATAAATTATTGACCATGGGCTCCCATTGATTTGCAGTTGCACGGACAGGTTATCGGTAAATTATTAACTTACAGTGCGTTCACTGTTAAGTGAGGAAATGGCTCCAGTGAACGCACTGTAAGTTAATAATTTACCGATAACCTGTCCGTGCAACTGCAAATCAATGGGAGCCCATGGTCAATAATTTATGACAGATTAATTACACCTCAATTTTAGTAATTACAATTTACTCAAGCCAAGACTAAGCCTCAGTAGAAGAGCGATCAGCTCGAAACACGTGTCAGGCTGCATTAGTTTTTGATTAAAACCATTCATATATATTTGCAATTGCCTATTTACTTTATGTGTGTGCGCAGCTGGAGAGCAAAACCCCCCCTTTTTCCTTCAATTTCCTAATCCAGTGGGAACTTGGCAGGCTCCCACCCAAGCTCTTAGCCGCAGCCCTTTCACAGCCACATTATTTGCTGACCTATGCGCTGTATCCTGTTGGCTTTCTGCCACCCTTTTCCTTGTACTCATTTTAAGACTCATTGCATTTTCCACAAGAGTCTTCCCAACAGAGGCCTCAACTATCTCAGGTCCAGTATAAAGATGCATGTCTCTGCCAGAAGCCATAGATTTACCTCTATAAATTAGCTTTTTTTCCACTAAAGTTTGACAGAAATAGATATGGCGATCGATCCCTTGATGCCTTTTGCTCCAAACATTGAAACAAACTCCCAGTGGAAAATGATTAAGCAATAAACCCTTAACAGCAAGGGCATTACCAGGCCAGGGCATTACCTGCCCCACTAATGTCCCGCACAGAGGTGTTTATTGCTGTTAGTATCCCGGGACACATTGTACCGGGATACAAATTGTTGTTTTTTTCAAGTTGAGAAATGACTTGTTTGCCATTTCTCAACTTGAAAAAAACTACAAAGCAAGATGGCAGCCATGGGTCAGGGAGAATGTAACTACAGGTATTAGCAATTACACACTGTCCTTTCTCCCTTTCCATGGTGGCCATTGCAAGACACAGCTGTGCCCAGCACCGGCGAGGGACGAAGGAGCGCAAGGTAAGTAGGTATAGTGGGGGATGTGGAAATTGGAGCTGGGGTGGGGGAAGGGATGCAGGGGTGCCCTTACCTTAGTACAAAATAAAACAGGTGTCCACGAGCTGTGGATCACTCCCATCCCCTGCACATTCAGGGTATTGTACGAAGACAAACAATAGTTGGGTACTTTTCACTTGTGTTCTAATGGGTTGAATTGTGACTCAACCATGCTTAAGGGAAGCAGTTCTTGTTATTAAGTTGTCTAATGTAGTTATTATGTACACGCTTATCATGCAGGAAGTGAGAAAACTATCCACAGAATAAATGCTGTCAATAGACAGCATTTATAGGGGATAGGGGATATTAGTACACGGCTGGAGGGGGTGGCGGCCTCCCAGTCAATCAGGAGGCTCAGAACGGGAGGCCACCATCTTCCTTGCCGGTACTAAGGTAAGTGCACAGAAAAAAGAAAATGGATGCGGGTGCACACCTGGATATGTTGAATATTCTAATGAAATTAAGTCAATTAGTGAGGTGCAGAGGAGGGTAGCACAACCCTGACACTAGGTTGTGATGAACAAAATACAAAAGAAAACAGATGTCCACGAGCTGTGGATCACTCCTGCCCCCTGCACACTCAGGCTATTGTACGAAAGACAAACATTAGTTGGGTACTTTTCACTTGTGTTCTAATGGGATAAATTCTGTCTCAACCATGCTCAAGGGAAGCAGTTCTTGTTATTAAGTTGTCTAGTGTAACAATAATCAATTCTTCACCAAAATTCAATTGTTTTCAAATCAAAATATCAAATCAATTGCTTTCTTATACTTGCAGAGGATGTATTTAATGTAAGCAAAAAGGGGGAAAAAACAGCAATGGAGATCCACAAGCAGATTTACAATATTTTCATATTGATTCACTGTTTTGTGTGCAATCATTATCCAAAGCTTCTTATTGTCTTCGTGTAATAGCCTGAGTGTGCAGAGGACGGGAGTGATCCACAGCTCGTGGACACCTGTTTTCTTTTGTATTCTGTTCATCACAGCCTATTGCCAGGGTTGTGCGACTCTCCTCTGCACCTCACTAATTGACTTAATTTCATTAGAATATTCAACATATTCAGGTGTGCACCCGCATCCATTTTCTTCTTTCTATAGATATTTCCGCTCTTTGAGCGTGTGACACACCAATACGGGTTGCACCCACTTGACCTAAATATACCTTAGGAGAATGTCCTTCTCGAAAATCAATACAATTACTGATAAACATGCTACGTCTTTTGCGTTTAATGAAGAAGAAGCTGCCAGTATTTTAGGTCTAATTAAAGATATCGAAACTAGCACTCTGCTGCTACCAATCAAGAACAAATTATCTTTTGATTAGAAAAATTGATACGCAGAGAGATCTCACAGAAATTGCACACCACTACCGTAGCGCAATATTATCACGCCTAAAGGATACCAAGAGGTCGGAGAGTATACATAAAACCTACTCTTTGTAAGGATGTCCGAGAATTTATCAAAAAGTGGGAACAGATACTAAATAAATGTTCGCTTGATTTAATATTATTGACGATAGAAGAATAAGCTAAATCAGTCTCTAAGTTCGACACTGAAATAAGCAAATTAAGTGAACAATTGAGCACTTTAAAATCTAACGACGAGTTGAAAACAATCTTGGAGGCCATCAATTTATCACTGGAACAATATAAAAGAGAAATAGAACAGCGGAGGGTACGGAAATGTAGGCGCGATACCGTAGACTACTCGCAGGATATTGTATACTCGTGGCAAGAGTATTACATGAACACTAGACCTCCTCGCCCTATTAGACCTCAAACTGGTGTACCTCCACAAGATACTAGTAACATAGGTAGTGAGATTCCCTCCGGTGGAGACGATACTAGAACAACAGACGTGAGCTTAGAGGATCATCCACTGTAAATTCAGCCTTCAAGTGGTACCCTCCATCATTCACAAATAGGGACAACATCGTCATCAACCTCACGTGGTTTTTAGACAGAAGATCACACGAAGAGAGACAAAGAAACCTAAGATCCAAGAACAAACCCAGCAACACCTAGTAGTGAATTTATCGTCCAAAAAATTAATTAACAACCAATTGGATGTCTTAAACCTTGGTCTATCATTTACCCCCACTCAGAACACCACACATTTGGAGGAACGGATCAATTTACATCGTCTGATGAGAAAAATGCGGCTTAAAGTCTTCTTTGATGTGCAACCAATAACCAGCAACCCTGCAGAGACGGAATTCCTGGAGATCAAACCCAAAAATACTTTTGATCCCCCAATCCATAACACCACCCTTAAACTATTTGAAACCCAAATGTCGAACCAACTGAAAAGGATTGATTACCATAAGATTAAGAAATATAACATCAGGAAACATCAGAGCAAATTGATTAAAGAGCTAGCAGATGACAGTTTGTTGACCCTGAAACCAGCAGACAAAGGTGGGGCAATTGTTGTGATGGATACTTCATTTTATAACATGCAATGCTTGGCACTATTAGATGATAGAGACACATATATACCCATTGATGAAGATCCAACCTCCAGAATTACATTTGTAATTGAGACAGTACTCGAGAAAGCGCTAGATAATGGCTGGATCACTGAAAAGACAAGACGATTTCTCCACAAAGTGAATCCCATCATACCCGTGTTCTACGGTCTTCCGAAGATCCATAAACATCTGCCCAAACCACCCTTAAGATATATTGTGGCTGGAACAGATAGTGTGTTTCATCCCTTGGCAATATATGTAGACAGGGTTCTGCAACTGATTGTACAAAACACCACTACTTATCTACGGGACCCAACTCATTTCATTAACATCTTACAAAATATCCATGATCTGGAAAACAATAATCTACGTGTCACACTTGATGTCCAGAGCTTATACACACCAATTCCTCATGACAAAGGGATCAAAGCACTAGAGTGGGACTTCTGCAAGAGACACAATGTGGAGAAGATAGGACCTTCATACTTGAATTGGCAAAAATCTGTAGGGTATTTTGTATAAACTTGGGGTTTGGCGGTATTTTCTTACCACCAAAAACAATGGTAATTTGACAGTGACTATTCCTTGCATTCAGATTGGGTTTGGCTTTATAGTGGAATACATTTTGTTGGTGGTATTTTGGTGAGCATAATTTCTTTGTTTTATTTGTGGCCCCAACATACAAAACCCCTTTCTACATTATTCAGAAACACCACATTTTCATATGGAGTGCCACCTACGGCTGTTATCACTAATTTATTTACATTAGTGAGACTATGTTTCCGTGGAGTACTCATAATAAAATGTGCTATTATCACTAATTTATTTACATTAGTGAGACTATGTTTCCATGGAGTATTCACAATAACATGTGGTATTATCACAAATGTATTTACATTAGTGAGACTATGTTTCCATAGGCCTCTCTCTGCTGATTCATATACGCTCAGCAGACTATTGCATTATATTCCACTCATAAGCCACACACACATACACTGAGTAGAATAACGCACACAACTATTTATAAAGGCTCATGACATTGCTTCATCTGTATAAGAAACTTGGCACATTAAACATCATTCCCTCCCCTACAGAGTATTTTCTCTTTTTTCTATAGGCACCAAATGAAGAACAGAAGCAAGAATACTCACAGGCAAACTGTGTGTCACAATTTCATTTCAAAATGATACATTACCATTCTGGTGAGACAATACTTTCTGAAATAAACATAAGAGAAACAAATGCAATAATACCACGAATTTCATTTTACATTTTCAACAATCAAAAGAGAGATTATATCATGTGTCTTGCAACAGTATAACGTGGCATTTAAACACAGGAGAATTCCCTATCGCTACACTGCCTGTCTAATAGTAGATCATTCGTCCGGCAGTCACAGCAATCTCACTCCATTTGTATATTTACCAGCTATTTGTAGCTTTTCAGCACGCGAGATCTTCTGGCTTGTCGTCTTTGAGCAGTGACCCAGGGCTCTCTCTTTTTTTCTTTCTTTAAAGCACCCAGCGAGAACATGCAGTTCAATCTGCAATCTGCAGTTCTCAAGCCGGTGCCAAATGACTAGGAAACCCCAGTCTCTGAAGGTCAGTGGTCTAGCTCCTCACAGCAGCAGAACGAAGGCGACCTCACTGCAACTCCGCAAAATGTCTTCTCCCTGTAATTCTGTCCGAGACACTCCAAAAAACCTCTGTCACCTCCCCTAAGTCTACGTAGATTATTGCCTCCTCCTTCCTCAACAATAGCTCACTTTTACAGAAAGCAACTGTATCTAACTGATTTCCTGGCATTCAAATTTTGCTTCCTGCAAAGACAGTGAACAGGGCAAAGAAAAATTGCCCGTTTAAAAATGAATCTTAGCCTGCCTCATTTTGCACATGGAGAACACATTATAATGTTAAGTATTTAGAATCGTGTTAGTATTTGTTGGTTAAGTTAATTAATTAAGTATCTAATGTGTCTCCTGTAAGTGAGGCATTCCAAGTGAAGAAAAAAAATGGTGTGCTTTTAAATAGGTATTGAGAAAAAATGAGAAAAAAAATGGTGTGATTTTAAAAATAGATAGCCTGTCTTCATATAGTGCTTTTAAAATAGATAGCCTGTCTTCATATGCATGTCCATATGTTACCCTGGCAACACATGGCTTGCTGTACCATAGCACAGTAATAATGTAATCTCATGAAGTGGCGCTGCACTCCAAAACACGCTAAATTATACTACATATCCCCTCCTTTGTCTGAGAATTTGGCCATGGACCAAGCCACAATTGGAAGAAACCCAACTGGCTCTCTTTCTTCTGTTAAAGAGAAAACAAACATACATAAAATATCATTCAACATTTAATACATTTTAATTTTGGAAACCAACTCCATTAATTTCAGCTTCCATTTTTTTTAACATATATACATATGTAATAATCAATCCTCTATTTTATTCCTCTGCTGTTGCCCTTTGACTAAACCCATTTACCTTACCTTCTTTTATGTATTCAAGGGACTTTATCTGCTTTTACACGCTCAAGCCTTTTAATTTCGTGTCTGGGGTGCCAGGGTTTAATTTGATTTACATGAACAAACTGTTCCGTTGCTGTTTCACCTTCAGTTTTCAAAATTTTATAAACCACAGGAGAGACCAAGAGACCTTATCTATAATTCGAAATGGCCCCTGCCAGACTGCTAGAAATTTGGAATTTTTCTGTTTACCTTTTCCAAAATGAAATGTATACACCTGATCACCCACACAATACTCTTTCACTGATGTCTTTTTATCATAATATGACTTTGCACTGTCAGCAGCTCTTTCTAGATTTCGCTGCACAAATGCAAATGCATGTTGTAAATGCTTCCTCAGCTCATCCATGTATTCATGAACTGTAGATGCGCTTACAAGTGTCTGCTCATGTGTTCTGTATAGCAGGTGTTGTGGTAATACCATTTTCCTACCTGTCAAAACCTCATGTGGGCTAACACCTGTTGCTTTGGCAGGAGTTGACCTGATTGCCATCAAAACCAAAGGTAAATGTAAATCCCAGCTGGAACCTGCTTCTGCCACAAACTTTTTTAATATGTCCACAACAGACCTATTACAGCGTTCAACTCCCCCAGAAGAAGCAGCTCGATATGCAATGTGTAATTTTCTTTTTACTCCCAGTATTTGCCATACCTTACTCATTAGAGTGCTTGTGAAATGACTTCCCCTGTCTGATTCTATTCTTTGTGGTAACCCAAACCTTGAAAACACATGATTCACCAGTAATTAGATCTTGATCTGGTGTATCCTAACTCCATTGTACCACTGGCTGATCTATGTCCTTTGGTGCTTTAGAACGTGTTACTGCATCAATTTGTGTTTCACCAAGTAGATGTTCAATAGGTAGCAATTCTCACACCACAGCCCCAATTTTAGCCAGCTGATCTGCCTTATCATTTCCCTCCTTATCCTCTCCTGGAGTTTTTAAATGCCCACAAATTTTCCTTAAAGATAGGTAAACACAGAATGAAACAGGAGGTATTGGTCACATCCATTTGTGGTATTCCATTTCTGATGGGAACAGATTGCCTGAAAAGATTGTCTCCTCTCATAGATGGGGTGAATGGAGTACTGTGGTCCTTAACCAAAAAACCATTGAGACCTAAGAAAATAAAATCACAAAACAGCAATATAAATGAATGTCACACCGTTGCTAAAACAAATGATGCAGTAGAGGTATATCTCCAGAATAACTGTATACCTAGCGTCACTGTCATTTTGATGTGCCAACATAAAATGCAGAGTGAAGATGAGAAACAATCTGTACAGATATACTGGGACCCAAGGAAAAGATGGCAAACTGCCATAGATGAGCACACATTACGCTTTTATTTAAAAGAGAAAACGTGCAAACAGAATACTGTTCCTAAAACAGATGCAGAAAAACACATTACCACTCTTGCTGAAATACACATAGAAGATGAGCAACCATGGGTTCATATTGGTATAAATAACTATTCTAAAACAACAAAAGCCACTTTAGCACTTGAACAGGAAAGGAGTTTCATTAATGAGAAATTGTTGCAAAAAATAATGGAGAGGGAGGAGATCCCGAAATTTAGAATTAAAAACCAATATGTCTCTGGTTTGGATAGTCCAGACTTTGAAAACCGAATTGCAGGAAGATGCATGCTAAAAATTAGCATTGGCCAGAAAACAATTTACCATAATGTATGGATAGTGAGTGGAACACAAAATGACTTTTACATGGGCAATGACATCATGCACAGAATATTTTTTAGTGAAATTGTCCTGGTGACTGATTCTGACTATGCACGAAACAGCTTTGTGGAATATTTACCTGGCTGGAAAGCGAGAGGCATGATTACATACAACAAAAAGCCACTTAAACATGGAACGATGATACAAGCCATAGACAAATTGGTGTCAGAGAATGATTTAACAGATCATACTCCAAAATAATTACTTTAGATTTAACCGGCAATTCTACCTTCAAGCATCAGGTACCTCGATGGGGTCAGCGATGGCCCCGGCCCACGCTAATTTGTTTATGTATCACCTTGAAAACAAATACATTATTGCACATCCTTGTTGGAGCTCGAAGCTTATCTGCTGGATGAGATACATCGACGATGTGTTTATGATATGGAGAGGTGAAACTACACTACTACAAGATTTCTTGAGGTACATCAACTCAGTTAATGATCAAATCAAGTTCACTATGGAAATAGGTACACCCAAAATCCACTTTTTGGATGTAGAACTAGGGATCAAAGAAGGAGTGTTTTTTACTAATCTATACACCAAGCCAATTGATGTGAACAACACCTTACATTATTTGAGTCACCATCCAAGACATCTAAGGAATAATCTACCGTACAGTCAGTTTCTCCGTGCCAAAAGGATTACTTCTGTGGAATCTACATTGACTATCGAGTTTGACAAAATGGCCTGCAAGTACTCTAAGCGAGGCTATCCTGAAGACATTATAGCTGCAGCCAAAGACAGAGCTTCTCTCAAAATACGAACAGAACTCTTGAGCAAAACACCAGAGCCTAAAGAAATACCTTTTCTATATACCCTCAAATACTCAAGCCAGAGTCATCATATCACTCGGCTGATAAGAAAAAATTGGAGGATCATACAGATGGAACCACAGCTCCACAAATTCTTCCCTGAACCATCATTGATCACCTACAAAAGAGGGAGGAACTTCAAAGACCAACTAGTGAGAGCAGAACGAACACAAGACCAGCGTCAGCTGACGTTACGTACAAAGAAATTGGGAACATTCGCCTGCTTAAATTGCTCAAACTGTAATAACATTACAAAGGGGGACTATGTGAGACATCCACGCACAGGAGCTAAAACTAAACTTAAACACTACGCTACCTGTGATACCAAATCTGTTGTTTATGCCCTTAATTGCCCCTGCAGCATCTACTATGTAGGCCAAACATCAAGGAAAATGAAAGAAAGACTCAATGAACACAAGAGCAACATCCGGACCCACAACAAAAGCTCTCCTGGTGCAAGACCCTTTACTGACAACGCCACTCCATCGCTCAATAACGATTTCAAATTTTAGAGGTGGTCCAAAGAGCCCCACAAGGCGCTAACCATGCCAAGAGATTAGATCAACGAGAATTGTTTTGGATTGATAGATTAGACAGCATGAACCCACACGGTATGAATGAAGATTTCCACCTAGGTGCCTTTCTTTAGAAGATCAGATAACCTATTGATTGGGATCAAAGAATTAGTATGATCTACACTGAGAGGCATCAGAACCACACTGCAGTGAATTCCCCTCCTTTCATATGACTTGCTAGTACATCTGTTGATCTCCATGATGACAAAGAATTGTGGACTTGAAATCAATTATGGGACTTTGAATTAACTGTAGATCTAACGTGGCTACACTTATTTGCACACACTACTGATTGATAACATCTGGAATTATTGGAGACACCTTTAGATTGTACAATTAGACAGGGAAATTATCTCACATGAATATCTACATTCCCGATGTGTACTAAAACACTTGCCATGCGATAACATCATTGTATTACAGCAAATGTGATTTAACCAGTATGGGTAACAAATGAAACTGTGGTTAGATTTGCACAGATAATATGCATTGTCTACACAAGATGATATTGATGCTAATGATTGTTTACCCAAGAGGATATTCATGCTAATTAAGGATTGTTTAACTACCAAGGGAAACTAGGGCACATGTCCAGCTGTATGCCTTGTATCGCTATACATCAGAACAGTACTTCCTGACATGAGATGTGACCTCATCACTAGAGGAACCAATCGAAGTGTGGATCGAATACAGGAATTACCCATTTTATGGTGCTACTTGTTTTCTATAACATACTCTCCAGTTATATTGTGAGCTGAGTTGCCCCACGCTTTCTAAGTAGTCACCCACATGTGCAGTCTAATGGGAAACTATTACTCCCATTACAACATAATCACAAGATATTAGGGATCAATAATGCATTATAGGCTATACCTAAAGATTCCAGTCCTACTTTCTCTATAATTGATACATTATCAACATGTTCCGTTAGATAATTAGAGCGGGTGGTTCGGCCGCCCCCTCTTTATATGTGATGACTTTTGCTTTAAAAGCACATCATATTTCTTTATATACAGATGCCTACATATTTATACTGATAACATTTAACTCATGACAATATGAGAATGAGTTGTTGTTTTCACTTGCCATTGGCATACCTACCCCCTTTTATTTTTTTCACGCATCCAAAATGAGTGTTCTGATGATGTCGGATGTTTACATCCGACGTCATCATGTTCACGCCGATACACGTCAGAACTCTACAAGACCTTTCTCGTCCGGTCCGCGCTTTTTGCTCTCTCTGGATCGTGGCGTCTATATTATATATGCTTCTGTCCCTTTGAAGCCACAGGTAAGCGTTAGCTTTTACCGGTATCTCTTACCGAGGAATTTCGTGCACGTTTTAAACGCAGCCGCAATAATGAGAGCATATTATTGTTGAGCTTCAACCTTTTAGCACTCACTAGATATGATATTGATCTACTTTGAGACTTTGCTCTTGTCCTAGATTTCTCCTCTTTGCAGTCCCTCATGTATTTATACATGTAATCGACACATGCATTTACATTTGTGCATGTTACCAGTAACCGATCATATGATTGTCGATTCTGAATTCCTTAGCGCTCATCCTGAATGATATTGACTGAATAGGGAGTTTATTCCGGTTTTAGACCATACAGCATTTTTTGTATTTACAGTCACACATGTGAACAGTACCACATATCAGGGATAACGATTTCACACCAATGCTGAACCTTAATTCCCTAGTGCTCATTTTCGAATGATACTGATGTAAGAGGGACTCCTCCCCGTTCTAGACTGCTCTTCACTTTTATGTTTGACGGACCATCATGTGTCTGTACATTAATTTAACAGATGTGTTTGCACTTACACAGGTTAACTGTATTACAGAGCGCGAATCAGAACATCTTGACACTACTACTTTGAGAAGGTGCACAGCTCCACCTCTATAGGTAGGTGTTATCTTGCATTATATCAGTAACACTTGTCAGTCATTATTAACTTTGTTACTATATTTACCAGATCAATTGACCTATTAATCCCCTAGGTGACTAAATTTGAGTATCCTTCACTACTACCTCCTAAGCAATCTTAGCTACTTGAAAAATTATATGACCAAACATGAGCTGGGGCACCAAGGCGAGGTAGGGTTGCTTCTTTCTCTGAATTATATTCTCTGAATTATATTCAATAGTTCTCGAATAGCAACAAGAATATTGATATATACATATTTGTTTTATATCAAACAGATACCAGTGTCTGAGTAACAGAACATAGGAATTCAACAACAAACTACTCCTAATGAAGGAAACATGGTTTCCGAAACGCGTTGAGTTTTAAAGTTGATACCTTTGGATACTGATTGCACACAAAACAGTGTATCAATATCAAAACAATATTGTAAATCTGCTTGTGGATCTCCATTGCTGTTTTTCCCCCTTTTTTTGATTAAATTAACTAAATCCTCTGCAAGTATAAGTAAGCAATTGATTTGATATTTTGATTTGAAAACAATTGAATTTTGGTGAAGAATTGATTATTGTTACAAAATAACTACATTAGACAACTTAATAACAAGAACTGCTTCCCTTGAGCATGGTTGAGTCACAATTCAGCCCATTAGAACACAAGTGAAAAGTACCCAACTATTGTTTGTCTTCGTACAATACCCTGAATGTGCAGGGGATGGGAGTGATCCACAGCTCGTGGACACCTGTTTTCTTTTGTACTAAGGTAAGTGCTCCCTGCAGCCCTTCCCCCACCCCAGCTCCAATTTCCACATCCACCACTATGCCTACTTACCTTGCGCTCCTTCGTCCCTCGCCGGTGCCGGACAAAACAGTGTATCAATATGAAAACAATATTGTAAATCTGCTTGTGGATCTCCATTGCTGTTTTTTCCCCCTTTTTTTGATTACATTAACTACATCCTCTGCAAGTATAAGTAAGCTATTGATTTGATATTTTGATTTGAAAACAATTGAATTTTGGTGATGAATTGATTATTGTTACACTAGACAACTTAATAACAAGAACTGCTTCCCTTGAGCATGGTTGAGTCAGAATTTATCCCATTAGAACACAAGTGAAAAGTACCCAACTATTGTTTGTCTTCGTACAATAGCCTGAGTGTACAGGGGGTGGGAGTGATCCACAGCTCGTGGACATCTGTTTTCTTTTGTATTTTGTTCATCACAACCTAGTGCCAGGGTTGTGCTACTCTCCTCTGCACCTCACTAATTGACTTAATTTCATTAGAATATTCAACATATCCAGGTGTGCACCCGCATCCATTTTCTTTTTTCTGTGCACTTACCTTAGTACCGGCAAGGAAGATGGTGGCCTGATTGACTGGGAGGCCGCCACCCCCTCCAGCGGTGTACTAATATCCCCTATCCCCTATAAATGCATTTATTCTGTGGATAGTTTTCTCACTTTCTGCATGATAAGCGTGTACATAATAATACACCTTAGACCTAGGAATATTTTACAGTAGTGTTACTAAGGCTATTACCCATTTTTGGCGAATTACATTCTTATTGATTTGTTTATGACGCATTGTTTATCACTATTTGTTTACCACAGAAATTTAGATGAGTGTTTGGGTTAGGTATATAGAATAATGGTGAGCGGGTATGGAGGGGTGCACATTTTTTAAACAAGTCATATTGGCCCTTGCTGATTATAGAGCTCAGAAATGTTTTATGTTCACTCACTCAAATACGTTCCTCTGATATGGAATGTCAAGTACAGTTCTGCTGATGCTATCAGGTACTTGCTGGGATGAGGTAATACTATTTTATTACTTGAGATGAACAGTATGTTGCACATGGCAGAAAAGTGAAAATGTTGTATCTTTTCACTGTTGTTCTGTTATTATTGTATCAGTTGAGGACAACCTGCTCACCCCAGCCATGATTCCATCCTATACTGTGTACGTTTTTTAAAAATTGTGGTTAAAACATTTTTGAAAAATGAAAATGCTTTTTTATACGTTGCCCCTGAGCTACCCTCACGGCTCAGTGACAGTACAGTACAGGCGACACTCATACAGAACACTAACACAGGTGAAATTTGCCCGTTTTATAGATAGGCACTGTCCTTCTTTCTATGTTGAATAATTAACATGCCTGTTATGGCGTGTATCACGCAGTGCACCTCATCACAAGTTTTTAATTTCCGCCAAACTCATGTACTGTTACTGCCACTTAGTCCTACTGATTTACCACAGATTTACGAGTTGTGGTATTAATCCATATTTTTTTAGTCCACAAACTGTACTTTAACCATGGTAAATCAACGATTTTTGGACGCTGATTGGAAGGAAGATTAACTTTCAGGTTGGCGCGAGGTCATTCCTCCCCTTCACCGTGAATGTCAGAAATTCTGCAGTGCAGGAAATTACCACAATTTTAACCCAATTGTTCCAGTGCTGCAGAACTCATAACGAGGTCCAATGTAACTTGTGCAGCTGCCAATAGAACAAACTAGTCCTGCTGACGTTAGAGGGGCAAATAACCGTTTGCCCATGAGCCACACTCATTCTAAAAGTCAACACCCGTTTACGGTAACAGCATATCGTTGTGGTTTTGAAGGAGGGCATGTGTAGGGGTAGGGATCTGGCTGTGTCATACTGTAGTAACCATTGGGCAACTGTGAACAGGGGCATAGGAGACCCATACAATCTGGGGGGACAGGGGACACCTTAGGACTCATGTTTGGTTTAGGCCCTCTTAGCCATCGGGGGCCACTGGGCCTCAGTATCAGGCTTGCCGTCGGATAGCGCCTCCCCCTGACTCCTCACCTGTGTCGGCGGAGCTTGTAGTGGCCTTGCGTCTTCGACGATAGTCTTTCTTGTCATGCAGATATGGTCTACCCCGGGAGCTCGCCACCGTGAACGCTTCTAGATAAGAACTCTGGTGGCGAGGCTGCCGGAATAGACCTGCACGTTCAAAGGTAACGTGGAGGCTCAACAATGGCGTCTCAAGCAAACTCTATTCCATAGTCGCCAAGACTGGTGGGTCGTGACACTCAGATAGTATAAATTGGTCGGTAAAACACTCATAGTGCGCAAGGGCCAATGAAGGTTGGGCTGATAACGCACATAGGCCACAGAGTTGCTCATTGTACACGTGGACCAAAGACCCTTCTATAGCGCACAATGGGGAGTGGAACAACAGGTAGCACACAAGGCCCAATGGCGTGCTCATAATAAACGAGGACCAATGAGGTGCTCATAGTACACAAAGACCAATGAGTTGCTCATAGGACACAAGGACCAAGGGCTGCTCATAGTGCACAAGGACCTAGCAGTTGGGCTGGACTGCCCCCTTTGGGGTAGGACCAACCCTGATTTGCATATGGTTTTTCTCCTTCTGTAATTGCTTGGCAGGCTGAAAAACGATGGTCTGGAGGGTTGCCCAGGGCTGTGCCCGTGGTTATGATTTATTCAAAACCTTCCAGCCATCACCTTTTCGTTTTGCTAAAGTCACCCCGAATGGGACAGGTATGCCCATACCTGGCTTCCGAGTCTGCCGGACCTAGAGACCCAAGCTACTCCGCACTGATGACACCCAACAAGGCTGAAACATGTCTGGGATGCTTGTGGTCTCTTGCAGAAGGGATGTGACCTAGCAGTTCAAGATGGACTGCTCCTTTTGGGGTAGGACCAAGCCTGATTTATATATGGTTTTCCACTTCTGTAATGGCTTGGCAGGCTAAAAAACCATGGTCTGAAGGGTTGCCCAGAGCTGTGCCTGTGGTTATGATTTATTCAAAACCTTCCTGCCATCACCTTTTCGTTTTGCCAATCACGGTACACAAGGGCCAATGAGCTGCTCATAGTGCAAAAGGGCCATCAGAGCAGACAAGTGTTATTGAGCCTTTCATGGTACACAGGGCCAATGGGGCAGCACATAGTGCACAGGGGCTAATGGGGTACTCATAATACATGAGGGTTGAACACTTATACCCTACAAGAACCATTTGGTGGCTTGTCGCTCAACAAGGAAATGGGACGCTCACAGCACACAAGGGTCGATGAAGCAAAAGCAGTCTGGCATTGACAGGCCGCAAGAGGAGACATTGGGCAAGGGGTGAAGAAAAGTGGGTGGGACTGCAGCAGAGGAGGGCGATGTAAAAGAGGAAGAATGGATAGGGCTATGAGGACGGTGGGAGACTATAACAGCAGTTCGGGGTGAGGCAGAGTCGCAAACTGGGGGTGTCATAAAATCACACGCCCATGAATCATTTTTTTTGAAGAGCATTGAAGTAATCATCATCAGTGGCACCTAGGAGAACACAAAACAAGACTTGTAACATTAGGTCACGGTCCGCCGCGTGACAGCAAAGAACTAGTAATGATTTGAAAAATACTTGAATCCGTAGCCACATGCCGATGTATCTACACACCCAAACACAGGACATGAATACACTAACTGGCAAAGGACCGCCAAAAGCACTAGGCTGACATGAATAACAGAAGAATGGCAATACTTGTGTGAAAAACTGTGTATTGAGGAAAGCATGGGAGGAGATCCCTGGTTTCCCAGTCATTTGTTTCACTGAGAATTCTGAAGCATGGACCTTAATAATAACCTGCCTTTTATGCAGTGCTTTCACCAAAATACTTAACGTAGGACATACCAATATATGCAATGTGAAAGCCCACCCCAGTGGTAAAGAGCATCTGTTGATTGGTCCATAGGGTCAGGTGAGACGCCAGACCAATGGAGGGGAGAGGGAAGGATAAGAACGGGAAGAGAGTATTATAAAAGCCCAGTCCAAGGAAAGTACAGTGAGGGGTGTTCGGGTGAGGTCAGGAGGAAAGGATGTGGACCAGCAGACCAGGTGGAGGAAGGGCAGTGGTGATGAACATTGAGAAGATTTTAGAGGAGATTCTTACAGGTGAAGTGTTGGTAGTGCGAAAGGGTGGTACCAGATAGGAAGAGTGAGTCTCTGACCTAGTGAGGTTGGGTTGGGTGAGAGGGACTAGTTGTTTAGTGAGAGCAGTGGGTGAAAGAGGAGTGAGGAGAGAGGGGAGAGGGGAGAGAGTGACAGAGGGGATGAGATGAGAGGGGAAGGAGAGAGGGGAAAGGAGAGACAAGATCAGAGATAGGAGAGGGTAAGGAGAAAGGTGAGAGGTGAGGTGCAGAGGAGAGAGAAAAGAGCGTGAAGGGGAGAAAGAAGGAGAGAAAAGATTGTGTGAAAATAAGAGGAACAGATGAGGAGAGAGGATGGAGAAAGGAAAAGGTGGAGTAGAGAGAGGGAGGGAGAAGGGCAAGAGTACAGCACAGTGGAGAATAGGAACAGGTGAGAGTGCATGAAGAAAGAGAGAGAGGAGCCGGGTACCTGTTAAGGCGCAATATTGAAAAATAGTATCCCACAATTTGGTCTGAAGAGTGTTAGAATAGGGAAGCCATTAGCAGCACCCTGGAGGGAGACACAGAGATAACCTATGTCGTTTAGGCCCACACCTTAGCTGGTATTTGGATAGTAGGGGTTTCCTAACCATAGTTACCAATCTGGGGTTTAGGGACATGTGGGATAGTGTGGTGGGGGACCCAGGAAGACGAGAAAGGGATGTCTATTAGCGTGCCCCAATACCGGCTCTATTATTTATAAGTCTGAACCCCTTACTTTGCTTTAAATAAAAATTCTTGAACCATATTCTGCAGTATGTGAGGTTTCAAGCCCATCTGTGATATGTGGCAACATTGTGGGATCGTTCAGGCCCTGATATAAAGGCCACCAACGGAGCTAAAATAGATGGGGAATCAAAGGCAGGAGGTTCCTGGGTAACCACAGCTACTGAACCCCTTGATAGAGAGGTTTGGGAGCTGGGAGTAGAGCTAGAGTTTCTTCATCTGGAAATGCCTCCGGAAGGGTCACAAGACTCCTGGAAGTCATCCAGAATGGATGATATCCCTAATAAAACTAATGACCCAGAGGAAACCGCCACCCAGGTCCAGGATGTGAAGGGTATCTTGTTGGAAAAGATAGAGGAGGCCAGGGAAAGAACAATCCAGTTGAATAAGGCAGGAACCAATGGAAGCACGCTATCAGGCTCTGCTAATGCTGTGAACATCCAGCAGTGGAGAGACCTCA
Organism: Ambystoma mexicanum; assembly: GCF_040938575.1. Lineage (NCBI taxonomy): Eukaryota > Metazoa > Chordata > Amphibia > Caudata > Ambystomatidae > Ambystoma > Ambystoma mexicanum. Next base: position 1,422,876,463 of record NC_090923.1, read on the forward strand.
CAAGCCGGGACAAGACAGGGAATTCCCAGTTAAACCACCTGATGAGGATCGAAGCTCTAGCAGGGCTCTCTCACTATCAACCGCCATGGAAGACCTACTAAAGGTTCTGGTGGAGGGTCAACTGACCATCAGTCGTCAACACCAGGAAACCGTAACTGCCATGAAAAGGAGTAATAACTGAGAGACAAGAACATACAGTGGTGCCACCTAAGGTCCTCCAGAAGATGAGTAATGGCTAAGATCCGGCTGCCTTTTTCATGAATTTTGAATGAGTGTTTGAGACCACTTGTTGGCCTTGAGAACCTTTTGCCCGGTACATCGCACCTCTTTCCATAGGCAAAGCCCAACAGGGCTTTTAAGCTTTGAATCCTGATGGAACCACCACATGCATACGAAGAAGAGTTGAAGTGGTGGATCCTGGAGCGTGTTAGCCAGGACTGGGAGCATCACAGGTTATGCTTGAGACATCTACGTCTACGTCACGATGATACTCCCAGACAGATGTCATATCGGTTGAGGGTTTTCTGAAAAAATGGCGGGGCCAAAAGACCTACGAGAAAGCTAAACAAATGCTAATACTGGAGCAATTTGTGAACTCCTTACGATCACATTTATAAAAGGTAATTTACTAGTTACATGAGCCTAAGGGCCCTCACCTGAAGCAACGCCCATCAGAGAGTCATGTACTCCCAGGATCCGTTAATGCAAGCGAGGAAAACTCAGCCAGACAAACCTGGGGTACATATAAAACTTAACCCTGAGAAGGCTGACTTCCAGATCAACCACCTCAGGTGCAAGGATTGTATTGCCCCTTGCTTGAGGATCGGGTAAGCCAAGACCCAGCCCGCATCCTGAAGTAATCCGATGGTATGACTGCAGGAAACCCGGGATCTGCCCATACCAGTTTAGGGAAGATGAATGGAGATAGGGCTCCTGAGCGCCGGGCTCCAAGAAGAATCTTCCTACCAACCTGAACCCGATGGCAAAACAGAGTCCCCAAATCCAGAATACCCCCCCTCCCCCCTGATCTTTTGCCTGAAGAAGAGGAGGCTTATTATGGATCCCCGGCTTGAACTATACATACCACTGAAGAAGTAGATGGGAAATTCCACCTTCCAGTGATGTACCAGGGAAGACCGGCAAAACCCTTATTGGACTCGGGAAGCAGGAGGACATCCTTTAGGTCACATCTAATAGCTCAAGAGGAACTTAGCCTAGGGCCTCTCTCCCCAATTTGTTTGGGTTCATGGAGATGCAAATCTATATCCTGTCACAGATGGCGCGCTTGCATTTGCACATTGCGCAAGAAAAGCGTGCGAGGCCTAAAGGGGTTTATCAAGATTTGCAATGCGAGAGCCAACCCCATGGGAAAAGAGCAGCCATAGATTAGCTTGGAGGACCAGGTGAGGCGCCAGACCAATAGAGGGGATGGGGGAAGTATAGGAACAGGAATGGACAAGTATAAAAGACTGCCCAAAAGTAAGCAGAATAATGGTGTTTGGGAGAGGTGTGGAGGAGAGAAGCTGGACCGAGAGACCGGGTGAAGGAAGAAAGGTGGTGCGTAGTGTAAAGAAGCCATGGTATCAGGAATAGACAGACACAAGTGATCAGAGTTCAAGGGTGTTTATTAAACTGTATAGGTAGGTTGGAAAAACACCTGATCTAAACCTAAATCTAAGATGGGAGCAAGCTATGACTATGAAATAATAATAAAACAGTCCTAGTGGCGTTTTATCAAATAAAAGGGCCTATACTAAGAAAAATCTATTGCCAATCCTTACGCTAAATACAATAGATTTTGCAATAGGGTAAACAAAAAAGAAAGAAGTGTTCACAAATGATAAGTCAAAATATAGTAGCCGAGGGTCTCCCTTCCCCACGTTTTGAGCACAGGACAAGGTGGGACTTCTGAGCACAGCACACTCTCGAGCTTTCTCAGCACGAGACAACAGTTCCATTCTGAGCTATCAGGCCCGGCGATGGTCAAGTCTCTTTTCTGTAACAAAGTCTCTTGCCTTCGTGGAACTGATGTATTCAAAATAACAAACAAAAGTTCCTTTCCGTATGCACGTTGGGTGATGGCTTTTCACTCTTGGATCCCCCCCTCTTCTGGGCACAGATCCCTCTTGCACGTCAGCCTCCCTCCGTCGGATTCACTATGTCTTTCCTTGCATTCAAGAGTCTCAATGTATTTTTAAACAAAACAGTTCACTGTGGACATCCCTTTGTCAGGTTCACCTTTGTCAACACACTGTTCATCAGGACTTTAGGCTTCGTCCCTTTCCATCGACATCCCTCCATCGGGTTAATTCTTGTCAATTTTTGCACAACACACAATCTCTTCTATTTTCTTACAATGTGGGATTCACTTCCTTTAACTTTACAATCCTCTGCCGGTCAAAGACATTTGACTATACAGAGGATTTTGCTAGACCCCTGTGACCCCTTTCTTGCCCCTTTCCCAAGACCTTCTGGTAACGGTAGTTTAAACAATAGGGTATTTGCCCATAGGTTCTCGTCCGCCTTTCTCCTCCTCTTGAACTGCCGTACTTTGATAGCTGAATCGTCGTGTGGTCTGCCTTGCTCGTCCTTTGCTCTCGTGCTCCACCTTTTATCCCTGTGGGGAAGGGAAAGGGCTGTCAGGTATGTGTGATTTTGGTCAATTACCTGACTTTGCCTGACCCTTGTATTGGGACATGTCAGGTAAACGGCTCTGATGTTAGTCCGTTGTCTTTGTTTGTGTGCGAAAGTGTTTGTGTGGAAAAGTGGGGGGAGTATTTCAGAATATCCTACGTGGTAGGATGGGGAAAAGGTGTTGGAAGAAGGGAGATACTGCATCTCACCCATATGTGTCCCACTTCTACTCCCTGAGGACCCCCCATCCAGGTGGTCCTCCCTCACTGGTCCACCCCCAGGAACAGGATCCATTAGCAATGGCTGTGTCCTGGACACCTGGGTGGCAGATCCCCAGGGACTAGTTAGGGAGACACCTTCAGGTTTCTCACATGCCCTTCCTCAATGCGATGTAGCCACATTTGTTTCACAGGGGAACCGGGAAAGAAAAAACACATTTCCCTGTTCTTTTCCTTTTCAGTGTTCCACAGTGAAACAATAGGGTTGTAGGTCTAAGAACCATCGCATGACCCGATGGTTGGAATCTTTGCGTTGGCTAATCCAAACTATGGGTGAGTGGTCTGTAAAGGGTGTGAATTTCCGTCATGATAGGTAGTACCTAAAATGGATAATGTCCCACTTGATGGCCAGGGCCTCTAGTGCCAAAACAGAGTAATTATTTTCACGAGGGAACAGTTTGCGACTGATGAATAATATGGAGTTTTCCAATCCATGGCAAAACTGGGACAGGACAGCTCCTAATCCTGTAAGGGAGGCATCTGTCTGTAAGGCAAACTCTTTAGAGAAGTCGATTCCTTCAGGATTGGGTTCTGGCACAGAGTCTGTTTAAAGGTGTTATAACATATCTCATCCTCGTTATTCCAATGAAGATTCTGGGGTTCGGCATTCTTAAGTATATCTGTCAGCCGGGCTGTTTTGTCCGAAAAGTTGTGGATAAACCTACGGTAATATTCTATTAACCCAAGAAAAGCTCTAAAATCTCTTTTGGTCTTGGGAGTTGGTGTATCTAAGACGGCTTTTACCTTCTCATGTTGGGGTTGTACACTCCCATTTCCTATGAAGAAGCCAAGGTATTTTAAGGCTGATTGGGCCAATCTGCACTTAGCTGGATTAGCAGTTAGGCCAGCGTTTCTGAGGACTTTCCAAGGTGGTATAAAGATGGAAGAGATGGTCCTCCCAAGTTTTACTATAAATGACAAGATTGTCAATTTAAGCTCCACAGAAATTGGAATAGGGTTGTAGGATTTGATCCATGAGGCGTTGGAAAGTGTTGTGTGTGCCGTGTAGGCCAAAGAGAAGGACTTTAAATTTGAATAGTCCTAGAGGCATTGAAAATGCAGTCTATTCCTTATCTGGCCCATATACAGGGACTTGCCAGTATCCTCTGGTCAAATCTAGGATAGACAGAAAGGTGGCTTCTCTGAGTGTATCAATTAGGTCATCGATGCATGGCATGGGATAGGCATTGAAGTCCGAGATGGCATTAACTTGACGGAAGTCTATGTAGAATCTCCAGGAACTGTCAGGTTTAGCGACCAACACAATAGGAGATGACCATGGACTTGAGGATGGTTCAATAATATTGGCTTTCAACATTTTGTTGACTTCCTCGATCACTATCTGTTTACGGGTTTCTGGGAGTCTGTACGGTTTTAAGTGAACCACTTTACCTTTGGGTGTTCTAATATAGTGCTATGTACCCTTCACTCTTCCTGGTTCTTCTGAGAATACATCAGGAAATGAGATCACTACATCTTTTAGATCTTCCTGTTGTTGGATAGATAGCTCGGGAGGAATTAAGTCAAAGTTATCTATGTCTCCGGGAACCAGACAGGCTAGTACTTTGGCATGGGTGGCTGACGGGTTCTCCTTCCAGTCTTTCAAGAGATTTATGTGATACAATATCACATAATACCTTCTGTTTTCTGTCTGGTTTGGCTACTTTCTAAGTATAAGTTCCCATTCATTCTACTATCTAATAAGGTCAGTGCCATTTGGAGACAAGTTTGTTTTCTGAGGTGGTAAGAGCACCAGTACTTTCTGCCCTATGGCGAATTATCTTAAATTCACTTTCTTGCCATAAGTGGCCTTTTGTTGGCTTTGGGCCTTTTCCATATGAGTACAAACTAAGCCTCAAACCAATTTCATGTGTTCTCGCATTCTGGTGGTGGTTTGCGAGATGGGAATGGGAGCCTCCTCTCGTTCTTCCCAGGTTTCCCAGAGCATGTCTAGGACATCTCAGGGCTGTCTTCTATAGAGCAATTCAAATGGAGAGAAACCTGTGGATGCCTGGGGTTGGGGGCAGTGGTGTGTCCTCACTGCAAATAGTGCACATGGGATCATCCGGTCCCAGTCTTTCCCATCCTTGTCTACCGATTTCTGCAAAATTAGTTTTAGGGTTTTATTGAATCTTTCTACCAAACCATTGGTTTGGGGATGGTACACAGAAGTTCGTAAGGTGGTAATGTGGAGTAGCTCCTTGGCTTTGGCCATAAGCTTACTCATAAAATTCAAACTCTTAGTATTTCCTTGGGCAAACCAATCCTGGGGAAATACGGTAGAAGATGTTTAAGGATCTGCGGGGTGATATTGTTTCACATTGGGAATGCCTCGGGATAGGGGTCGCATAATCCACAATCAAAAGGACATATTCATTGCCTAGTCTGAATGTCTCTAGAGGTCCAATTATGTCCATGACAATTCTTGAAAAGGGGACTTGGATGAACGGTAATGGGCTCAGAGGGGCAGGTAATGGGATGTGCGTGCTGGTCTTTTCACATATCTCGCATGTTTAGATGAAAGATTTGATATCAGCTTGGATACCTGGCCAGTAAAACTTCCCACTAATATGTGCCCGGGTTTTAGATTGTCCTAAATGCCCCCCCAGTAAGATGGGAATGTGCAATCTCCAGTACAACCTTTCGGTGGCTCTTGGGGATTACCAATTGTATTTTTACTAAACCTTCCGTAGGTGTTTCTCTTCTATAAAGCAATCCTTGCTTTATGAAGAAAAAGGGACTCCTCTTCTCTAAGCCTTCTTCTTCCGGGATGGTTTATAGAAAAGCTTCATCAAGAGCTGGATCGTTTCGCTGGGCGAAGGCTAGATCGGGATAGAAGGTGGCTCTTCTCCCTTCCTTTCTTCAATGTTAAGAGATGCATCAGCTCCCCCAAAGTCTAAGTTACCTCTTTCTGTTGTATCTGGCTCACTTTCTTTAAATCGAGGAAATGGAGCTCTTTCCAAAATTCCCTGGGAAATATGATCTCCCCGACGTACCTCAAAAGGAGTCTCGCTATGATTTTGTAAGAGAACCTTCACATCTCCCCGAAAGACAGGATCAATAATGACTGCTAACACGTCTATCCGAACTTCCACACTTGGCCAGATTTTGAAGCCAATCGAATGTAGCAGCTCAGAGGGGGTATCAAAACCAAGTCCATAGGAATCATTCCTCTTTTCCCATGGGGTATAATAGATTCTCTACTGCTGCAGATATCAAACCCTATTGATTCCTTGGTGGCGATGGAAGGTTTAGAGGCTCTCTGACTACGTTTTTGAAATGGTATGGATCCCCAATTAGTTAAAATTGAGTCACATCCCACTTCTAAAACAATATGTAAGGAAGGCACGGTATCAAGAATAGACAGATACAGGTGATCACAGTTCAAGGGTGTTTATTAAACTGTATAGGTAGGTTGGAAAAATGCCTGATCTAAACCTAAATCTAAGATGGGAGCAAGCTACGACCATGAAATAATGATAAGGCAGTCCTAGTGGTGTTTTATCAAATAAAAGGGCCTATACTAAGAACAATCGATTGCCAATCCTTACGCTAAATACAATAGATTTTGGGATTGGGTTCACAAATGATAAGTCAGAATATAGTAGCCGGGGGTCTCCCTTCCCCACGTTTTGAGCACTGGACAAGGTGGGACTTCTGAGCACAGCACACTCTCGAGCTTTCCCAGCACAAGACCACAGTTCTGTTCTCAGCTATCAGGGCTGTCGAAGGTCAAGTCTCTTTTCTATGAAATGTTTCTTGCCTTTGGGGACCTGATGTATGCAAAATAACAAACAAAAGTTAATTTCCGTATGCACGTTGGGTGATGGCTTTTCACCCTTGGATCCCCTCCTTCCGGGCACAGATACCTCTTGCATGTCAGCCTCCCTCTGTCAGGTTCACTATGGCTTTCCTTGCATTCATGAGTCTTAATGTCTTTTTAAACAAAACAGTTCACTGTGGACATCCCTTTGTCAACATACTGTTCATCAGGACTTTAGACTGTCTCTTTCCATCGGCATCCCTCCGTCAGATTCACTCTTGCCAATTTTTGCCCAAAACACAATCAGGATGCGGGATTCACTTCGGATTCACTTCCCTTAACTTTACAATCTTCTTCCGGTAAAAGACTTTCGGCTTTACAGAGGATTTTGCTAGACCCCTGTATGACCACTTTGATCCCTTTCTTTCCCCGTTCCCAAGACCTTCTGGTAACAGTAGTTTCAACAATACGGTATTTGCCCAGAGTTTCTCGAGTAAGCACCAACGTGGTGCCAGACTCCTCTGCAGCTGGTTTTCCCCTCTTGTATTAACAGTTCTTTGTACTTTTCTTCAATTAGCCGTTTGCTACTTTCGTTCAACACAGTGCAGTTTCTTATCGGTTCTCCCTTCGTCTCACCGGCTGTGATGAACCTATTGGCTTCTCGTGTATCTGGAGTCAAGGCCGGCACCACAGTGGCGAGCAGCTCTGCCTGGCTTCGTTATCAGCAGAGGAGGGCCGCGTTTACCGTTGACATCTGCTGCAACACGCGCTGGCTATTCCTTCCACGAAGGCTTCGCAGACTTTGGACGGAAAGGGCAAGGTCGCTTTTCTCCTTGTCACCCTTTCGGTTCTCACCGCCTTTCTCCTCCTCTTGAACTGCCGTACTTGGACAGCGGAGTCATTGTGTGATCTGCCTTGCTCGTCCTGTGCTCTCATGCTCCTCCTTTTATCCCTGTGGTGATGGGACAGGGTCGTCAGGTGTGTGTGGTTTTGGACAATTGCCTGACTTTGCCTGACCCGTGTATTGGAACATGTCAGGTAAACGTCTCTGGTGTTAATCCGTTTTCTTTCATTGTGTACGAAAGTGTGTGGAAAAAGGGGGGGGGACAGTGTTTCGGAATATCCTATGTGGTAGGATGGGGAAAAGGTGCTGGAAGAAGGGTGCTGTGTCTCACCCGTCGGTGTCCCACTTCCACTCCCCATGCACCCCCCCATCCAGGTGATCCTCCCTCACTGGTCGGTCCACCCCCAGGAACTGGATCCAATAGCGATGGCTGAGTCCTGCCCACCTGGATGGCAGATCCCTGGGGACTAGTTAGAGAGATTCTCACAGTAGCCTTGAAGAGACTGTGGCAGAGATTATTATAGGTGAGGTGTTGGTAGTGAGAGAGAGTGGTTCCAGATAGTGAGAGTGAGGCTGTGAGTGAGTGTTTGTTGGGTAGAGTGAGTGAGATGAACTAAGTCTAGAGTGAGAGGGGAGATAGAGAGAGGGGATAGACTGAAGAGGGTGAGATTAGGGAGGAGAGAGGGGATATGAGAAAGGAGAGAGGGGAGATTAAATAGGGGAAAGGAAGGAGGAGCGAGGATGGAGACGAGGACCAGGGGAGAGAGGAGAAGGGGATGAGAAAAAGAAAGTGAAAGGAGAGTGAGAGAACATCAAAGGGACAGATGAGGAGAGCGGGTGGAGACAGGAGACATGGGTGGAAGGCATGAGGATAGAGAAGCTGGGTACCTATTAAGGCACAATATTAAAAAACATTATTCCACAATTTGGTCTGGAAAGTGTTGTAATAGTGAACCCCTTAGAAGAACACTGGAGATAGCAGACAGATATGGCTACAACCTTTAGGCTCCACATCTTAGCTAGTTCTTAGCTAGTAGTGGTTACCTATCAATAGTTACCACCTGAGGTTTAGGGACCATAGGGAGGTGGAAGCCTTGGGAAAATGAGAGAGTGGTGGCCATTCATGTGCCCAAATACTGGCTCCATTATCTATAAGCGTGAACACCTTATGTTGTTTTCAATAAAAATTCTTGAACCACATTCTGGAGACTGGGAGTTTGTAAGGCCATCTATGACATTTCCCAAGAATCGGTTATAGGTCAAATGTTCGAATCAAAATGGTCGAATGACAAAAGGGTTGAGTCAAAATTACCGAAATAAAGGGTCACTTTTATTAACATTTTTTTGGGGGGGGGGGCCTCAATCCCCTGTTTTTGGTGTAAAAACACCTTTTCTTACCTATACTAAAACAAAAAAATATATATACATTTTAAAAAAAAATTCGACCTTTTTGTTTTCGGTCTTTTTGACTCAACCATTTTGTTATTCGACCATTTTGATTCGAACATTTGACCGGACACCCCAAGAATCTGATTCCATGTACTCATGTTTGTTGAAAGATGTACTGTTTGTTGTTTCTTTTTTGTTTCATTTGCATATAGGATTTTTTTCATAAACAAAGAAATAAGTGCATGAACAAAGAAATCGATGGGGAAGCGCTCTTTCGTGAGATTTGTGGTGTTTCAGGGAGAGTCACTGGAGTTTTAATGAATGTTGCGACTTGGCCCAAAGTGTATGCAAGAGAAATGAAATGATATTTTATTTATATCGCGCTCGTACACAAGTGTTTCAGAGCGTGACCAGGCAAAAAGGGAGGGGAACAAGGGAGTACGATCTTACTAGTCCCAGTGACATTTAAAGGATAGTTCCGGGACTTTTTTTTTATTGTCCCTACGGTTCGGCCATGTGTTTTTAAGCATAAATCGGTAGATCGTATAAAACTTTCCTATGGACCTTACCCGACTTTTCGTCCATTAACGCACTCGAAATCAGCTGCCATTTTGTGATAATCCTATCACTTTCCGCATCGCCCTGGCTGACCTGCTTTTGCAGCACTAAATCAAATCCCCCGCTCCTGAAACAGACTTTATCAAAACATTCATATTCCCCGCCTCTCTCCGTGACGTGACTGTGCTGCGTAGGCAAACGCGCCCAGGCGTCTTCTACGCGACTCCACACAGAACCCGGAAACCAACACAGATCAGCTCACAACACAGCGCGCCACAATTCGGAATATGAAACTGTACTTTCAAATCAAACCGCAAGATTGTAAATTTGGTGAAGTACATTTATTTGACATCAAATGTTTAGAGAATATTCAGCGATTTGCATTTTTATTTGCTCTCGATCCAAAATAGTTCGTCTTGAGGCAAGCGATGTTCGTGTGCAGTACACAGGGTGTTGGTTTACGATAAAATAAGCTCTTCGGTCGCACTGATAATCGCATGGCTGTTCCAACAACGAGGCACTAGGCCACCACAACGGTCTGTATGTTGCATCTAGCCGTTAGTACCGCGTAAGGGCATACTTGTACTTGGCGATCGTCCCATAAAATGGTCAGGGTGGTAACGGTGTTCACGCGGAGAAGCAACTGGCGGCTGTAAAAGCCATCCGCCGGTGTCTGGTACTCGTGACACGGACAATAATGTAGAATGTACCTGTTTTAAAAACATAAAAAATGAAATTAGTCTCACCATCAGATCTTTATTAAAATTATTCATTTTATATATTAGGTCGGGAAATTATTTCATAGCTAGGACAGTGCAACTGGGTATTATACGTCATTTCCAGTAACCCACCCCCTTTCCTCTGCCTTTTGCAGAGCCGCCTGAGCGCCAGTGGACCACTTCGTCACTGATATGATATAATATGGCATTTGCAATGCGCCTATACACAAGTGTTTCAAGGCGTGGCGAGGCAGGGAGGGGGGGGGGCAAGGAGAAGACAGACAACGACCCTACTAGGTCAGGTGTAATTCAGATCGCGCAAGTGCAGGGGTAGGGGGAAGGTAAAAGTGCAAGGGGAAGGGGAGGGGAGAAGTGGAGTACAAGGTAAGTAGCATATAAATACATAGGGCCAGCTGGTGGCGAGTGCAAGGTAAGTGAAGAACAAGTGCTGGGAAGGGGGGGCTGTAGGATACTGAGACAGTCCCCCAGTGCAGGGGTTGACAGGGAGGCAGTGCAGGTGGAGAGTGGAAGGGCCCAGGACCGAGGTCGCAGACAGTGGACCAGTTGTAGCAGGGGAGAGGGAGAGAGAAAGCAGAAGCAAAGAGGAAGGTTTTGAGGTGCTTCCGTAAAAGGAGATGGTTCTCCTCAAGATAGTGCGCGGTACAAAACAATATGCCACATAGAACGAACAAGTACAACTTAACCCGTCTTTAAAGCTACTGTATAGTAATTAAATTGCGGTATAAACTCATCTAAAGAGTTACTTACATTATATTTGCATTTTCCATTGTGTCTGTGCGTAGGGCAGCCCCGAAATACCACTCCTTCTATGCCGACGTTTTTTCTTCTAATGAACGAACATTAAATGGCTTTCGTTTCTGAAATTATATTCATTATCGTTTACACTATTGCAGCACACCCCCAAAAAGAAGTCTTTCGGGATGGTCCCGGCCTGTCAAGGTCAAATAACAATAGAACCTTATACTGAGTCGTGGGCCATTCCGGCACCCGAGCAAAAAATCAAAGCAGCTGACCTTCACTTTGAACGAGCACACATTCCTAGTTAGCTACATTCAGTGTAAGGCCATCTCACAGGACTTGAAATTTACACTGCATCTTTGCATTTTGTCTGCGTGCTTTGCAGCCCCAGAAAACCATAAATACGGAGACATTCTATATTTTTTGAAAAATGATTTATATTACTGTTTGGTTTAATTTAATGCGCAAATGAACAAGGTGGAATAGACACATTGCATGTACACTGAGCAATCACTTTTATTTACACAATACATAGCTACACATATTCAATGGGCCTGCGACATGAGGAGACTCGAGAGGAAAGTCACAGGTGACACCCGGATGGTTCGCACTACTGCACGGTGAAGGGAGGGGCAAGGGTGGAGAGACACATTGCATGTACACTGAGCAATCACTTTTATTTACACAATACATAGCTACACATATTCAATGGGCCTGCGACATGAGGAGACTCGAGAGAACAGACAATCAAATTACAATCATTTAAACCGCGATGTGTATTTCTCAATGAGCTCTGCTTTAGGTGGACATGGAACAGAGGCAATGTTGGGTGGCAATGCAGTTGTCCCCTGCACAGGTTCGTTCACAACTCCATGTATGTGCCTATCTATGACATCGACAATAAGTCTCTCAATAAACTCATATTGCATATCCTCAAACACTGGTTTGATCACCCATTGTTTACTTCTTTTAGTGAAGGCCTTATTGTAGCGAAGCGTCCCTAAAGTTCCGGTCGTCCTACTTTGTTGACGGCCAACATTATGGTTATGTGCCAAGACCGCTAGATGAGTCCGATTTATCATGCCCTCCATGCCAAAATGCAATCGTTTTGGCCTGTACTTTAGGCACATATTGTGGAACACCTCCAAATCTCTTGTGTGGCAGAATTCCGTGAGTCCCCTCAAATCTCTTGTTATAGTTTTATCAAATACAATCTTTTCAATGGCTTTGTGAGTGGGTGATGAAGGAATCAACCACTTCTTCTTCCGTGCCTCCTCTGTGGACAAATGGCCATGTTCACAATTGTGGAAATGTTGGTTCGTGTTCCAGCGGTGAACGTTGCTACAGTGTAGCATTACTGACCGCCATTTTTCCAGTAGAATTTCCAACGACCCTCCACATGTTTTTGAGCTCCACCAAAGATGGTTGCTGATTGACTTGGACCACTGTGAAATACCTTGCATATCTTTTTTTTTACCTGCAGCCAACATTTTTTTATTGATTGATTTTGCAAGATGCCATACGTCAAATTGGTGATTTATATTTTTGTACTCTTCTCTCATTGTCTTGGCAATTGAAACGTGTCTGTCCGTGGCTATCAGGTCGATCACCATTCCCCGCGATTGTAGTTCTTGCAATGATGCTACATAGCCAACTTTCTCCATGGCCACTGAGGATGTACTTTGTGACACCTGCACGACCACCGAACTCACAATTTTCTTACTTTCCATGTCCTGAAAGTGGTAGGTGCAGTACTTGGCTGAAAATCCTGGGCTGTCGCACTGTCCATCACCGGCTAGCCTGAACCGTTTGCCCGCGAATGTACTTTCAATAGACATTTTTTCCATTCTCCAAGCTTCGCTAATGGCTGGAAATAGATAATCGGTTTGGTATTTGTAGAACTGAGTTTTCGCAATGAAATGGATTCCCACAAACTGAAAGAAATACTCTAACTTTTTAAAACTTGAACCACTAAAAAGTGCGGCTGCTGCACAAAGTAGATTGCCTGCTGGCAGTTGCCCCAGCATGGGTTGTGCAGACCATGAGAATGGATGATATTGTGTACAGGTGGCATGTATTTTAAGGTTAGTGCCTCGAATTGCACGAGTCACATTAATCAATGGCTCCCCATATACTTCCCCCCCAACCAAATGCCCACATTTCAGCATAATAATAATATCAATCAAACAACTATCGAATACAATGAATTTGGCCTCTTTCCTTATACTGTCACTCTGCATCCCAGCTTGTTCGGCCTGTAACGTTGAGGACATGTCACTCACATGAAAGGTAGAATCTCTGATATCATCTTCCGCTATGTTCAGTGATATTGATGGTGTTTCATTGTCGTCCATTACATTCTCTTCCATTGAAACATCTGTTCCTTCACCGGCGATGGGAGAAAAAAACAATTTCTTCAACTTTCTCGCGGTCTTAGTTTTTGCGGGTGTGGATTCTGTGAATTTATCTCCGACTGCATCCGAACTACCAGGAGGACATTCACTATCAATGACTGGTGGTGGTATAGCTCCGTTGTCAATCACTTCATATTCTTCCCATTGGCACGATGCATCTCCAGTCTCAAGTCCCTGCCAAAAGGTTTGACAAGCAACATCTCTCGTTCGCTTCACTGTCTGTGTAGATCTAGTTCGTACACCCACTCGCAACTAGAGGACAGATTGGAAAAGGGATGTTCAGTTTAAACACAACTTACAGTATTGAACTATTAACAGTGAAAAATAACATAATATAGTGCCGGGACACTAACCTTCTTTTGCTTTCTTTTCTTTGAAACTTTCTTGCCTCGAACTTCAACATCTGGACGCTGTTGCTCCGACTCGTGTGTGCATGTCTCCACTTCCTCTTGCGATGCAACGACTATATTTTCACGATAAGCACATCCATCACTCACTGACGCTCCATCGACTCCCTGAAACATAGAACTTTCATTAGTATGTATAATAATATTGAAAACACAAAATGTACTTGGGGACCAATACCCATGTACATCTCAATAGCAAAACACGAATCAACGCATTGTGTAGAACATTCTAACGACAATTATTCAGGCATTGTTGATCTAGTTAGATGGAACTGTCAAGATCCATACCTCGGGCTCCGCATAGACTTCCATTGATGATATTATTGAAGATGATGCTTCAGCAACTCCCTGAAACACAGTAATTGCATTAGTATGGAAAGAACATAAACTTTGTGCAGGCGTCAACGGCTCATCTGAATAGACATGCACAAATGATCAGTTGTCAAAAATAAATAATGGACATTTAAATATGATTCGATTTGCTCGATCGTTGGAAGTGTCACCACCCAGAGATCTGCATCGACTACTAGGGGTGATGTTCTTGTAGAAGAAGCTCCGTCATCTCCCTGAAACATAGTACTTGCGTTAATAAAGAAAGAAGTATAGCGGATGTAATCACGTCATATGATCTCGCTTGATCGAACTGTCAGTATCCATACCTCGGAATGCATAAGAACATCAAGGGGCGCTGTAACTGCGGTGCACACTTCTGCAAGCTGTTGCGCCGACCCGTAACTGCATGCTCCCCCTTCTTCTTGGACTAATGCTCCATCGACTCCCTGAAACATAGGACTTTCATTAGTAATGAACACAATATTGAAAAAAGAAGACCCATAGGAGGGCGACGACAGAAGGACATATCAATAGCTAAAAACGAAAGAAACATTGTGTGTAACAATCACGCTACAAGAATGCAAGATCTGATGATCTCCATCGATGGAACTGTCCGGAAAAGTACCTCGAGCATCTGAGTGACATCAACGGTTGTCGTCAATGCGTTGGACTCCTCAGCATCTCCCTGAAAGACAGTACTTGCATTATTTTGGATAACAATAATTAAGTTTGTAAACAAAGACTAGAGGACGAGTACTATGGTGTACCATTAGGTAAAATAATTACACGATAAATTAAAAGTATTGATTTACATGCCTAAAACAAGTCAGTGGCAGAATAGCTAAGTAAGATTACCCGATAGGCGCTTGAAGTGGCTGATGACTGCAATAACGACACTGATGGAGAATCTTCCGCCTTCATTTTGAGTGGATACATAAATGGGGAAATTATTGTTAGCTAATGCTACACACTACCGCAAGGCCGAGAGCTAGATCCGTAAACTTGACTCACCAGTGGAGGGATGTGGACGAATAGAGTGGGAATAGCGGTTGGGAGCAATTTTCGCCTCGCTCGCGGTGTGTTCTTCTTTATTAGCAATGATGTGGAGTACATGTCTGAGCTAAAGTGCCTGCTGCAGATGCGGTATCGATCACCCCTCTTGTCCGCAAAGACTTCTAGGACTCTACTTTCAAGCTCAGACGGTGGATATCCGCAATATCTAACCCATTCTCTTATCTGATCTATTGTCTTAGGGAAAACATGCATTATAGTACCTTCAGATTTATTATGGGTCTTAGAAGGGCAACCGCCAATGGAACAGGCAGGCATTGTGGAAAGTTCTGAAAAGTAAGGATCAACAATTCTCAATGAATACCAATGTGTTAAAAAATTAAATGACACATAAAAGGTCCAATGCAAGGTTCGTTTAGGTTCTTGGAACTATACACGTTATTCACATGTGGATAAGTATATGAATAACTTTAAAAAAATAGAAAAATAATTTGACTAAAGTCAGAACATGTGACTAGTTCCTTGCATGTGCTGTCTTGAACGAAAAGAAAACATGGATGCAATTTGATGACTACTAGCAAATAGATATAAATTTAAAAATTGGACGCAAAATGATTATGGTACATGGCCTTACCTTGACGAACAAACAGTTAGATGCAGGGATCAGAGTAGTTTCTTGTCGTAGAACAGGGAGCAGTTCACAGGTTGCAAACTGGCGAGTTTGCTCGAAGTGGTCACGGAAGTTCACAGAGACGAAGAGCAGATAACCAGCACCTTCACGGGTTGACTAGCAAAGCGCAAAGAAGTTCTCATTCGAAATCTGAAGTGGGTTATAAAGAATTCGAAACAGGGGTGTGTTTGTGAATGAATGACGTGTATATGTCGTGGCATTATGTGGATTGCAGGGGGGCGTCCAGCGTGAGGGGGGATGCTTGGCAGGAGACACGGGGTCTGGAGGTAGACATGGGAACAACAACCCATGCTCTATAGACCACTTTGAAGTGTACATGGTCTTTGGCACCTCTTGGCCTTTATCGCTCCCCGACAGCTCCACTTGCCAGCGCAAGTACCCCGGTGCGAACTGCCTTTGATAGGGCGGGGGGTGGATTGGGGCGCTGGTCGTGCAGACAAGACACAGGAAGACTTGTGAATGGAGACACACTTATGTGGATTGCAGGGGGGCGTCCAGCGTGAGGGGGGATGCTTGGCAGGAGACACGGGGTCTGGAGGTAGACATGGGAACAACAACCCATGCTCTATAGACCACTTTGAAGTGTACATGGTCTTTGGCACCTCTTGGCCTTTATCGCTCCCCGACAGCTCCACTTGCCAGCGCAAGTACCCCGGAGAGAACTTCCTTTGATAGGGCGGGGGGTGGATTGGGGCGCTGGTCGTGCAGACAAGACTCGTTTGCCGCAGGGCCTCACCAAGGAGAGGCCATCTAACTGCATGTAAGAGGCAGGCTGCAGGATCTAGTACATGGAAGGCAGGGGGGTGAGTTTATAAATACCAAATCAAATCAAATCAAAACAACCATTGTTAAAATATATGTTGGGTTTTATTTTAGATATTAATTTCAATTGAACATAAATAATAAACATTACACATTGTAAAGTTCCGGTTGCAGCACATCCAGGGAAAATCCGCGGTATTGTCCACTGTCGCTGGGGAAATGTTGTCTAATGGCAAGTACCGCACAGGCAGGTATTACTCTCCGAACGCGGTGTCCGAGCCTCCCGTGAAGCCACCAAGTGAAGCAACGATAGGCCACCAGCCTGTACCACCTGTGAAAAAGAAAGATGCAATGGAACCAATTTACATGCGTTCGAATGATATGTAGATGTAATTTTATATGTGGGAGACGACCATGAAATAGTGGTGGCATCACTGACATCACAACCAGAGTATACTTACTCGTTACTCGGATTACGCGGACGAACAGTGCCGCGAAGTTCGTGCATAAGCACCATCATCATCCTCAACACGGTCCGTGAGAGGCACGCTTCCCAGAACTCTGGCAGCTCGGTGATGCATTGCGGACTTGGCTCGCCTTCCGAAATGTAGACCAAGCACCCGGAATTTTCATGGCAGCAGCAGTTCTCCTCCTCAGTTGGCATTAGCTCGCACCGATTGCACGTGCACCAGGTGGAGACGCCGTCCATGCGACATGGTCCAGGCTCTTCATCCGTTGACTGGTCCTCCCAACTGCCGTCCGAATCCCCATCGTTTTCGCGTGCTTGCCTTTCCAGTAGTTCCTCCTCGGTGTACTCGGGCTCGTACATATACGGCATTATTGTAGCCATTGTGTGGTAAAGAAAGTAAAATAATTTACAGAGATGGTACAGGTGTTCACAAGGCCTAGAAGTGGCGAAGGTAGCTGACCAGAGCACAGAAACGAGTCACAGAATACTCAAAGTAACACAGAGAGAGGAATGGAATCGGAAATCGGCTGCTGTGTGTTGTGAAACGGTGTGTTTATACTTATTGAGGAAAGAGGCGTCCTGCCATTTCCATGGCGACACTCCATTAGCTGAGGCGCAGCGATTGTTGACACGAAACGTGCTTTGGCGTTGGGAAATGGGCGGTGCGCCTCTGCTGATGTCAGGCTCAGGGGCGGGGGGTTTGATTTAGTGCCGCTAAAGCAGGTCAGCCAGGGCGATGCGGAAAGTGATAGGATTATCACAAAATGGCAGCTGATTTTGAGTTCGTTAATGGACGAAAAGTCGGGTAAGGTCCACAGGAAAGTTTTATACGATCTATCGATTTATGCTTAAAAACACATGGCCGAACCGTAGGGACAATAAAAAAAAAGTCCCGGAACTATCCTTTAAGAAAGCGCAAGTGCATGGAAAAGGGAAAAGGGGGAAAGTGCATGGAGGGGGGGAGTGGAAAGTGCGGAGCAGAAAACAAAAATAAATATTATATAAATAAATAATAAATAAGGACGATAAACCATGGTAGTGCAGCCAGCAAGTGGCAAGTGAAAAGTTAGTCAGATATGGTATATCTGATAAGTGCAGAAGAAATGTGGGGCAGGGGGGCTTTATGGGTACAGATACAGTGCCCTAGTGCAGAGGGTGGCCTGGAGGCAGTGCAGGAGGGTGGCAGGGTGAGCAGGTACCTGGCCCTGAATGACAGAGGGTGGCTAGGTGCATGATGCCAAGAAGAAGAAATAGATCAACAGGGGAAAAGGGGGGCAAAGGCAGAGGCAAAGAGGAAAGTCTTGAGATGCTTCCGGAACCAGAGATGGATTTCCTCAGGTTTCAAGGTGGCTGGGAGGCTGTTCCAAAGGGAGGAACCAGCCAAAGACAGAGATCTACACCAGCTTGTTTCTTTACAAAACGACTAACCCTGAGGGGGTTAGAAATAGAGGAGCAAAGGACTCGAGAGGGGAGGTATTTACGGAGGGGTAGTTGAAGGTATTTTGGACCCAGGCCCCAGAAAACCTTGTGGACAATACAGAGGGTTTTAAATTTAATCCTTGCATCCACTGGGAGCCAATGAAGGGATTTCAGGGCTGGAGAGATACGGTCCCAGGGCATGAGGCCAAGGGCAAGTCTTGCAGTCCTGTTCTGGATTAGTTGTAGAGGGCGGAGAGTGGAGGCAGGTAGATTTAGAAAGTGGCTGTTACAGTAATCAAGTCTGGAAAGAACCAGAGCTTGGGAGACAGTGAGCTTTTGAGGGAAGGAGAGGAAAGGCAGAGTACCTCTAAGGAGGTGCAATAAAAAGTTAGACTTTTTGGAGACGTCACAGATGTGTGCGGAGAAGGAAAGTGTAGAGTCAAAGATAACACCGAAGATCTTAGCCGCACAGGTGGGGGTAGAAGGAGGGCCAAGGGAGGCCGGCCAGAGAGTGAGGGGAAAGGATAGAGATGGTGTACCAATAAGGAGCATCTCAGTCTTCTTGGCGGCACACCAGTTTTGAATGGTGATTAGACGATCAGAGATGAGGGTAGGAGAGGAGGAGGCTGAAGGAAGCCTGAAAATGAGTTTGGTGTCGTCAGCATAGCACTGGAAAGTTGATCAGAAAATGGGGATGCAGTAAGCGAGAGTTGCCAGGTATTGGTTGAAAAGCCAGGGCGAGAGATTAGACCCTGGGGGACACCACATGTGGAGAGAGAGAGATAGAAGATAGGAAGGACCCAAGTTGTACCTGGGAGGGTCGGTCAGAGAGACAAGAGGTCAGCCAGGCCAGAGCCTGATCAGTGATACCCAGGTTGTCACAGAGACGATTGAGCAGGGTGGTATGGTTGACCGTGTCGAACGCAGAGGAGAGATCAAGTAGGATGAGGAGAGAGAGATTTCTAAAGTGGTAGGGGTGCTGACACAAGTGAGTGGGTGCTTGATGGTGGCTATGCAGCGCATCCTCAAGAATTCATTTATCATCTTCTTGCAATGCGTGGTGTGATTGCCTGTGAATATTTTGTGGACAAAAGACAGAGTCGGGGTCCTCAGATTGAGAGGCAGGGATGCCTTGCTGTCTGCCCAATCAAAGGTTACGTTTTCCTTGGTAATACAGAAGGGAGTGTTCTATGCTACCCGAGAAGCAACTAGTTCAGGGGTGCAGAGAGAGGGATCTGGGTTTCTCTGGGGTGCTGATGACCAGTACACAGGGGAGCAGCGTTATGGGGAAGTTGCGACAGGGATAGGTGTTATGGGAAGGAGAACAGTCATGTCGGGTGAGCATGGTGTCGAAGCATGGGGAAGCTGCAAAGAATAAATACCAGAGAAGGCATGACAGTTAAAAACAGAGTAGGCCTGAAATCTGGCCATAGAGTAGAGAGAAGACAGACAAGCTAGCTGCTGGTTTGTGCAGTCAGCCGCAGACAGCTGCAAGCCGGTTTGACCTTTGCTCAGACTTCACCAGGGCTTCACTCTGTCAATTCTGAGAGTTCGGTGAACGCCATTAAATGCTCATATTTTGGAGGAAAGACTTGTCTCTAATATGACAAGACATGTTCAATCTCGAATACTCCATTTTGACAAAGCAGGTTTTTAACATTGGTGACATTAGCGCCTGGTACTTCTCACGTCCCCACCTCCAACTCTTCCTTAGATCTTACTCTTTCAACCACCTCCATGTCGCCCCTGTCACCACCTCTTCCTTAGATCCTATGCTTTGCCCCACCTATTCTGCTCCTCCTGTAACCACCCCTTCTGCTTCTCCTGTCACCACCAACATCCTCTCTGCCTCACATCAAAAAGGCTCTGTATATTCTCCCTCAGAGAGCAAGGTGTTACTGACATACAAATGTGACACACACCTACCTGCTGAACTGGGTGTTGTGGTGGTGGCCAGGGGATCCTACATGATGGAGCGGGTGGCAGCACCCAGCCCCCTTCGTCACCCCCACAAACCCCAAGGGCCAGGCAGGGGGCATAGTCACAATACACATTCACTGGAATTAAGTCCTGTGTTTATATATGCATAAAAAAGATAACTTTTTTCAGCTATCATTGTACTCAGGTAATGCCCAGCATGAGTTATCGTGAGCACCAGGCATTACTAGACCCGAAGAAAGCCCCCCATACAGAGGGGTGTATTGTTATTAGCATACTAGGATGGTTTTCCGGATGCTGATAATTATTTGTTTAGTAAGGTTTGGGGTGGAGGTTGGCGGAGGGGGAATTGGAGGCAGAGGGAGTGGGTGGAGGAGGACTTACCTGCTTCCTGGCAGGGAACATCACTCACTGGACTCCGTCACACAATGCCATGGCAGCCATTAATGGCACGCAGATGGACAGCCACCTGACCCATCACTCGCTGCTTAGCCTAAATGTGGCTGTCTACATTCTCCTTTTTCGTATTCTAATATTGCCTTTGCCACTCTTGGCTTCTTTGCTTATGAACCCCATTGTTACTATTCTGGAGTTTTTTAGGACAATATGCGTGTTCCCAGTCATAGGTTTCCACACGCCAAGGGTCTGTTTCAGAACATCTTGAGACAATCACACAGCCGCACACCACTATTAGTACCACCTACTTGGTTTTCTGAAAGTGCCCTTGCATAAAAACTCCTTACAACTACCAGATTCTCAAAACGTTTTTTGTCGCAAGTGAGGAGATGAGCTAACGTATGAATGCGCAAATCTTAGATGTGGTCCACCAGATGTCTTTTTCCCCCTCTGTGCAAATAAGGGGGTATTTCTTGGCATTTTAAAGTGCATCCCGAAGTTACAAACAGGAAGTGCTTTAAAATGCCCAGAAACGAGAGGCACCACGCTGCAAAATGTGAAACAGGCGCAGATACAGGCGCAAATCATAAGAAGGTCATTTCTGACCCTGTCATGATTTCCTTTTGAAGTGTGACAGGCGTGGGTTAAACCGCGGCTGCCACACTAGCATTCCCATCCCCCAGACGGGGATGGGAATGCTTTTTTTGTTGTTGTCATTTCACCGAGACAGGACCTTTACCGACCCATCTCGGTGTAATGCTCTCCCAGCAACCAAGTGGTTTCTGGGAGTTTGTCATACATTTATATGCAAGGGGGCTGGACAGCGCATATTTGCACTACTGTCCAGTGCCTGCTGAAATGATCAGATCACCTTTGTAAATAAGGAGGTCTCAACATTTCTGAAAATAGCGCAAACGAAACAAGCGCATTCCCTGCTATTTTTTGAGATTCTGGCGCCTAGAATGTGCCCTCCAAAATCTCTGCACTCCTGCTCTGTGATCAACCTTTGTTGGATCCACATCCAAGGAAAATACTACAAACTATATCAGCAGCTTTCGACTTGCTAGATCATAAAATCCTATTGAAGCGCATGGCTACAGTTGGAGGACTCTCGCCAGAAGCAATTACATGGCTCAGATTCTTTCTGGAGGGCCGTCTCTCGCAGGTTTTTTGGGGTGACAATGCCTCTGATGTGGAAACCATCATATGTGGGGTGCCACAGGGGGCTTGTCTTTCCCCTTTGCTATTCAACATTTATATTCTACCTTTATGCAATGAGTTGACATTGATAGATGTTTTTTTCTGCAATTATGCAGATGATTTTCAACTAGTCCTAGAAATCACCGGGGACCACGAGAAGGATCAGCTATTGCTGGATACAACCTACCTGACCATCAAAGGATGGTTGTCATCCAACTGGCTGTGTTTGAATGCAGCCAAGACAGCGCTTATGTTGTTTGGTCCAAGACTCGCGAGAGCAGGCCTTAGCCAGAAGTATGCCAACTTTATCATTGATGGAAGCCAAATAAAGGTTGTGCCCAAAGTTAAGACTCTCGGCACCTACATGGAGGAAAGCCTGAATTGCAACGCCCATGTAGCTGCTATCACAAAAAACACGAATTATCATCTCAAGGTGCTACGACAAATTGCTCCCTTAATTTCAATAGAAAACAGAGCTAAGTTGGTGAGGGCCGTGATCCTCCCTCGAGTTGACTATTGTAACGCCCTACTGGGAGGTGCAACCAGGTCAGATGTCCAAGAATTACAAAAAATTCAAAATTCAGCCACACATATCATCTTTCAGATTAAACGTTTGGAACCAACCACTGCAGCACGGAAAAGATTACATTGGTTACCAGTGGCAGATCGTATTCAATTTAAACTATTAACGACTTGCCACAAATGTATTTACGGGAATGCTCCTGTGTATTTGAAAGTGCAAGTAAGCACATACCATCCCCAAAGAAACCTGAGATCTGCCGAGAGCTGTTTTTTGAAACAATACCCGGTCAAACGTGCCAGGGGCCTTGGTCGGGCTTTCCATGTTCGAGGGGTAATAGGTTGGAATGCCTTGCCACCAATAGTACGTAAAACCAAAAACCACCTCGAATTTAGAAAGCAGTTAAAAACACTACTCTCTAACCAATATGACTGATCATGTAGTAGCAGCCTCACACTTCTGTCTCTCTGCGCCTGGATGCCCACGGGCTTTGGCGCAATACCAAGCAAATAACATAACAACATAACAATATCCATCTCCCTTTAGCACACTTTACCTTTTGCTCAATCCTGGATGTTCATCTCACCAGTCTACCCACTTGCCCAAAGTACCCACTCTTCCCCCTTTTCTTTAATCTGCAGGCAATGGTCTAGGGCACAATACATCAACATCTGGGAACGTATTGGAGTAGTTGAGTGCACTATAAAATATGTCTGTGTTAAAACAAATCACAGTAAAATGCTTTTGATATGATTTTACAACAGAAACATTAAAATGGGCAGAAAAAAGAACATGGCATAAATGAAAACAATATATGCCCACTACTATCTACTGTGTAATATAACTTTGGTGGCAAGGAGTGAAGCCTGGTTCCAAGTCGATTGAGGTGTTCACCCACTTGAGGACCAAACTCCCCAGATGTTTGAGTTGTTTACCAGGCAAGCGATCCCAACTCAGGTCCACCAACCCAAGAATGCTTATGACGTGTACCAAAATAGGTTATTGAAAATGGTTCCCTGTACCTGTTGTGGTCAGGGCATGTAGGTGCAGGTGCCTTGATCCCAGTTGAATGCTAAGGAGATGATGCCCTGTGGTGATAATATGATAGATAGTGTCTCACGCGTCTGTATTGGTTGTGTACTGAAAATAAATTGGGGCCAAAATAATGAGGAGATTTGTGGATGCGCTTGCCATTCCAGCCTATAATAACAGCTATATGTAAACATGTTATTCTCAAGTAAACTGAGAAGAGAGTTGTCCAATGCTGCTTTTAAGAACTTATGTTGTTGCCATGCTGCTTGGTACATTGATGTTTTTCATTTTTGTGCCACATGGAAGTGTGGTTAAAGAATGTAATAAAGAGGCTCACAACACCCAACAATAAACTGGTCTCTGATGCACAGAGTGCCTTAAATTGGGCCCTTTAATCTGAACTGAAGCAGTATTTTGAAAGATTGCAACATTGAATAGTACGCTACTCGTGAACATGTAATTGTTTTCTTCTGTGTCAGCTCAATGATAATATTTCCATTTGGTGTTCCCAAAGCTTGTGTGGGAAAATATTGAGGTGCAGCATGAAATGATCCATTATAATGAGTGCATCACTGCATTATATTATCTGGATACTCTGCTTATAGATTAGTGTTTTTGGAGACACTGTAAATGCTTCCGTGCTGTTTTACAAAGCTGCTGTGGGAGGAGAATAGTGTGGCGCAACTTGTTGTTGTGAATGTTATCTGTACTGTGCAGAGTATCATTCATTGCTCCATTGTGCCTTGACTAAAGCAATACTTTCACGTGTGCAGACTTGCAATGATAGGAAATGCCCATCAATCATATGTGTCAGTTAGTGATAAGGGGGCTCATCACGAGTGGGCCGTATCCCACCTGTGAATCTGCTGGGATACTTCCCAACGCAATTAGCGTTACTGCAACCTGGTCCAGAGCTACTAACGCTGGATCACAAGTTGCAGCGGTGCAGTAAATCCCAATTTCTATCGAGTGCATAGGACTCAATGGGGCATTTTTGCCTCAATTACCACCGCGCTAATAGCGCTGCATTGATTGTGTCAAAAATGGGCAGAAACTCTGCAGATTTACCCCCAGCTCAGAGCTGGGGTGAACCCTCTGAGTATCCCCAAACTCGGCATTAAGCGGAGCGGCAATGTGGCAGTAATAGCGTTACTGCTCCATTTTTACTGCTCCGTCCAACCCCTGTTGAGGCACAATGTATGTATTCATTGTGCTTTTCCCTTATGTGGCAACTTCAATCTGCGCCATGCAACAACGCATTTACCTTCACATCCCTCGTCCTCATCCCAGTATCTACCTATGAGACATTAGCATCCATGGAAGGACCTATTCACAAATGCGTTTAGTCTTGCCTCCTCTCCACAGATAGTTATATAGCCTCCATTATCCCACAAACCCTGAGTTAAAACATTCCCGTCCTCCAGGCAGAGACTAAGGCTGCAATCAGCTGATTTTCAAGATTTGGCAGCTTTCTGGGGACCAACATGTTTTTAACTCTCCTGTCCACTATATTTGAGGCACAGTGGTAAAGGAGAAGTGGATAGTTCATCCTCATGTCTCCATCAGGTGAGGAGGCTGAGGTGAACAACACAGTGGGCAGCTGGTATTTGTTTTTATTTGAAGAAGAGAAGTGTCAATTTCGAACAGAATTGACTTACAATAATAGATGAGTACAAGTGGTGAGCAAGGTTATGAGGATGTAAAGAAGAGGGACATATAAGAGGGGCAAAGGAACATAAACAGAAATAAATATATATAAGAAAACAGGTGACCTACAAATGTAACATTAACCTAAGAGGGCAAGTGCTTCTAACACATTGGCCTGCGGCTAGGACTAGGGAATTGCCCTGAGCCAAGGCAAGAAAGTAAGGGCAGGCTTTGGTGAAGCAGAAGCATACTTAATGTTGGTGAAGCCTTCTTGGTCCTCCCATATGGACTGGCCCCAGTCTCTGGGCCAGGGTTCTGGGAGCTGGGGAGAACAGCGCATACGTTCCATGTGTAGCCTTAGTGTAAGAGCTCTGGCAGGTGGTAGGGCATCAGGCCGGGTTGGAGGCTTAGAGAAGGCTTTGGGGTGTCCCCTTCGTGGGATGGTTGGAGCACACGCATGGTTTTCCATTATTCTGGCAGCCTGTTCCTCACCAATTTGGTTACCATTTTGCTTTGGGGGGAAGATATGATATGATAGGTTATTTATAACGAGAGGTTTCTAGGCGCGGCCCCGGGATCGAACCTGTGGTGCTCCATGTAGTATTACTTCCAAGGCGAGCACGCTGAGCTTTGTTGCCAAGACAAGGTAGAAGGCTAATGAGCATGTGCAGGGCAGCGATAAGTAAACCCTGCCAGGAATGCAGAAGAGTTACTTTGTGACAAATCAAACGAGATACCAGTTCACTGGTTATCACGGGAGGTGAGTACTCTCAAGCATGAAGAAAAAAGAAAGCATGCAGAGGAAACGGAGGCAGACGTCTCTGTTAAAAATGTCTCTTTAGAAAAAGAAGAGCCATGAAAAGGCTAAAACTACTACAAATAGAAAACATAAGCATGCTGTGTCGAGAGAGGAGGTGACACTGATTGTAAAGCTGGCCTTACAGGAGCAGAATCCAGTCTGGGCACAAGAGAGAAGGTATCATCGTCCGCTTCCCGACTCCAGCATCTTCTTCAAAGTCATGAGTGTACCTTTCCTTTATCCATCCGTAGTTGTGAAGAAAATACTGATCCAAAAAGGAAATATGTAGACAGAGGATGTGGAGAGTGGCCTAATTCATGTCTTAAAGTAGAGTTTTTGGGGATCTCAGCTACAGCGGTTTCAAACTCCCACTAGACCCTAATAACAGGCAGAAACTATTTTGGTTGCAATTCAGGAGTTGCTAGCCAAGAATTCAATCTCAATGGTGCCCAGGGCAGAAAAGGGTTAGGGTTTTAGTACATACACTTTGTAGTTCCCAGGCCTTTGGGGAAGTTCTGGTTGGTTCTGGACTTTAAAGCTTTGAATCAATTGTTTTATCAAGAAGATGGTCAAAATAGAGACACTACATAGTCATGCCATTCACAGCCAATTTATACTGTCTTGTGTCAATCGATCTCCAGAACGCCTACTATTATGTTCCAATCAGGAGGCAGGACCAAAGGTTACTGTGCTTTGTGGTACAGGAGGGGCATTTTCAGTACGAAGTCTTACCTTTTGGGCAAAGGAAAGCACCCACAATATTTACCAAGTTCTTGTCCCTGATTGTGCCGTTTCTACATTGGGAGGACATTAAGATATTGTTGTTACAGTCTTACTGGGCCTTGCCTCCCATCTCCTGCTTCCCCAGAGCAACCTCGTACATCTGGTCTCGTGGCGGTGCGACTCTGGAGAATAGAGGAGATTGACAAATGCGTCTCCACTTCTGCGGCTTCTTCTCGGTACTCCACTTTGGGCAACGCTTGCCTCCATTTCATCCAGCCTTCCTGAGAGACTTTGATGACACTCTTTCGGCATGCTGGTCGTTGGGTGGCTTGTGCTCTGCATGGCTTCTCTCGGGCTAGGTGCTCCCAGCTGATAATTCTGCAGGGCTGTGAGAGTTCTACTGGCCCAGCCTAGGTTGGGTCCACTATACCTGGTGTTCACTCTCCCGTTCCTACCACACCTCCCAGGAGGAGGATTCCGGACCTATTCAGCTTCGTAGGCATCTTCTTCTTTCTGTTGCAATCCTGAATGGCTCTTGATCCTTCTCTTAGTTAGAGGTTGGGCCTTCTGACGGTCCTGAAACCACACCAACCATTCTTACAAGCTTCAAACACTCATACAGCGTAACTCCCATGTAGCTAACACAGATACTGGGATCTTTGGACTAGGGAGGACAATTTATATCCCTTTCTAGTGATGAAGAGGTCCCCACCAGTGGGATGCTTCTTGCCCTGCCCCCTCAGGGGTGTTAAGCTTAGCAGGCTCAATTCCCTAGTTCCAAAGGGGGTGGCACTATCTTGGGGAGAGGGGATGCAATCCCTGGATTCGTCACACAAGACGGAATCCAAGGCAAAGACATCAGCTGAAGTGCAGAGGACTTGCATGTGCTTGGAAGAATGGGAATTTCTGGTAACAGAAAGAACTCTCACCTGGAATGTTCTCAGTAGCTAACTACCATTAGAGCACCGTTCTTCACGAAGACTGGGATGTTGTACCTTTCACGGGATAGGGGAGCGTGCCTACATAAGGTGCTCAGGAATGGTCTGCAGTGAAAGGTCTCAACTGCAGGGAGTTTTTTCAAGTACAAGTGTAGATGTGGAGACAAGTACCCGCACAAAAAAACTCCACCACCATGCTCTCTATATGTTGGGAGCCAGAAAATGAGACACATACAGTGCCAGTGAGGATGCCTGTAATGCAGAGAATCCTGGAAACAAGGTATCCATTGAGAAAACCCTATATTCATTCACGAAGAAGTAATGTCCTTTTGGACAAAGTCCGGGAAGAAGTGTGAAAATTAGTGAAAGAGAAGACTGGTGACATCACACGGAGCAGAACCGACACATCTAGAATAGACGCAAAAGGTAGAAGAACATAGATGTTCTATAAGATCTGAAGAGGAGGTGTCGAAATGAGCAACATTTCGTGCTCGAGATGAAGATCCTCATGCTACAGAAACGCTGAAGAAAATGCAAATCAGTTTACACTTGTACATATGCAGTAACGCAAGTAGACTAAGTGATCTTAAGGCTGGCTACGTAGTGAATAGTTTGCGGCGATGCGCCAATGTATATACATAGGAATGTATAGAATCTGGTTATTCCACTATGCACTTTAGCAGGGCCTGAAACCCTGTGATTGGAAAGAGTTTTCAGTGTGGCGCAATTGGAAAATTACTGATGGCGGAGGAGAAATTCAAGAAAGGCTTGGCTGGCCCAGCACCAAGAAGTCGAGGCCACTGTGAGCCTGGATGTCCATCCAGTAGTAACATGAACGCGAGAAAGAAACAAACCTCTGTTTGAGGTGGAATGGAAAAACAATTAGTGCGTCAAAAGTTCATCATTTAATAGAATTAAATGCAGCAAGGAGCTCGAAAACACAGCCTGCAGTCACATGGTCAGATCAAAATAGACATTGGGTCGAGCTACACCGAAACTAAGAAGATACTCCCTTTTATTCTCAAGCACAGAGAGCTTCTGCAAGGCCAAGTTCAAATCCTTAATTGACTGGCAGACTGCAAGAGTGATGATATATGTTGGGCTAATTGGGTGGGGAGGCATGATCATGCTGACCCTCCCTGCACCTGGAGTGGTAGCCTGTGTGCTGCTAGCGTGTGGAATATTCCAGGAGGGTACAAGGGGGCCAAACCAATGATAGAGGGCCATGTATCAAAGAGACCTATAGTTTGTGTAACCAATAAAGTGTTGAGTTTTAGTATGACACGGAAGATGACTTGCACTTTGGATGGGCTTAGTTGCCCACCTGACAGTAGAGACCCAATCACTTACCCCGGCAGTATGGAACGTATACCTAGATGGTCCCTGTAAGCCTATCACATCCTCAAGTAGGTTTTTTGTAGTTTGCCACGTGTGACATCACTGATGACGAGTTTTGACTATAAGAGATCTGTTTTTTATAATATGCGCTGTCTGTATATTGTATGTGTTGTATGTATTAAGTAAGTGATGAAATATTCTAGAGCTACAATAGATTGTGGTAAAAAGCTGAGAGTAAATTATTTATTTATTTAGTTGTCAAAGGTATTCACTAAACAGGTAGATTGAAGGAAAGTGAGACATAGAGATTTGGAGCTGCGACGGTTGATGCACGCTCATATTGTATTTTTTTTCTGAAAAGTATTTTCTGTGTAAAATAACGGTAAGTATTGACAGTCGAGTGTGACTAGTCATGATGGAAGATGTTACTCTGCTCATGCACCTGTGCAAACAGCTGCCACAACACACACCCAAGCTTAAGCACTATAGTGCAGAATGGGTTAAGGGCACAGCAGATAAAATGTTCATGCCATGGCCACAAGGGGGGGTCGCTGTCAAAAGCGGTTTTACAGCACATGACCACATACCTGCACGCAGCGTACACGGGAAAGAAGTTAGTAAAAAGTTTAGCTAGCCTAGAGCTTTGGAAAATGTACCAGGAGAAAAGAGAAGACCGGCCTCCTGAAGACTGGATGCTTAACCAGTTTAAAGAAGGGGGTGTTGAGCCTTCTGCTCCCCCTACCGCACCTGAAGTAAATAGCAATAGCATGCAAGAAGAAGGAGTGTATCCATTAAGGGAGCTTAAAGCAGTGGCAGGATACAGTAATCCGACACATGAGCCGCTTGCGTATAGTAGTGACGAGAGTCCAGAAAAAAACCCAGAAAGGGATGTGATCTCTAAAGTCTTACGGGACAAAGAGAGAAGTGAACGACCAAGTATGAATTTAGATATGGAACGAGAAATAAAGAGATGGAAGGGAGAAAAGGATAAAGCTGATGAGATAGCGACCATACAGAACGAATGGATGGGCGGTCAGATATTGCTCAAACTTGATGGGAAAAGCATTGAGGAAGTACGGCAAGGGGAAGACCAAGACGAACAAGGTAAAAAAGACAGGGAACGAGAGAAACGATTGAAAGAAGACCAGTCTAAAAAGAAGAGTAGACTGAGACGAGAGCAAATGTATCAGGAAGAACAGTTAAGAAAGGAAGAAAGAGCAGAAGAGCAAAGAAAATATGACAACCGGCAGAGAGCAATGGAAAGAAAGAGGCAGGCTAGAAAAGAAGAGGGAAGAAGAGGAAGAGCAGAAATTAAGAGATAAAAGAATGCAAAGACGCAGAGATGACGAGGTGCATAGGGCAAAAGAGAGCAGGAAAGCAAAAAGACAGGAAGAGGAAAGGGTTATGGACGAAGCGAAGAAACAAAGAGAATTTTATGAGGAAATGGAATGAAAGAGAAGGCAGAGGACACATGACATTGATCACATTGAAAGAGAGCTGATGAAACCAAATCCATTAGTGGCATAGGAGGACATAGGGGAGTTCCTCCCCCCGTCACAAGAACCTATGCCAGGACCCTCTAGAGTAAATATAGAGGAGAATTTTGAGATAGGAAATAATGGAGACAGAATTGAAAAAAGCTTATCAAGAGATGAGGGCAAAAGGTGAATCAAATAAAGGGAAAGACGATCGATCCGAAAGTGTCCAGTCACGAGTCAAAGAGGGGGGCCTGTTCAGCCTTGAGCATAGAGCCTTGTCTTTGGACAGGCTGACTCTGAATAGAGACAAGAAGGAGGACAGTCATACAAGTTGGGGACAAGATATGTCAGACAAAGAAACAGAAAACTTTCCGTAGGGAAGAGGGTGATGGTGCGTTTGGTCCCGAGGGGTGTTTTCAGATAGACAAGGAAGTGAGGAAGTGAGGTGGTCGGATTTTGACCTGCCTAAAGAAAGGACGCCAGAGCCTATGTCGTGGCCAGAGCAACCTAAAAGGCAACCTTTTAGTGAGAGATGGGACTCGCCACCCTATGTGAGTAGGTTGAGGTAATCACCGGGAAGATGGTGATCAGGAACCATTGTCCCTACTATGGACAGGCAGACGATAGAAGCCAATTGCGATTTTGGGATTTCACAATTTCCCTTGTTAGAAAAAGGAGGGGCCAGACCACAGTATATCCTGTGGCCTCAGATGGATAAGGATAATTTATGGTGTAAGCTCCCGCGCCTGACTTCGGAAGCTGGAAAATGGATCTATGAATTGGAAAAAATGACGGGAGGAAACATGTTAGCTATAGGGCACATTAAGGGTCTTCTATCCTTGGGGAAAGGGCTGAAGACATTTGGATGAGAGCAGGATACACAAGTGTCACAGCACAGAATACAGCGCATGATGGTGCGCTGTTTAATAATTGTAGAGCGGCAGTCTGGAAAACTCTTAGAGTAAAGGATCCTGATATGTCAGATTTGGGTGCAATTATGGCACGTAAGATGCAAGAAGGCTTACGTTCAGAATTTTCAAGAGCAGTGGTCTTTGGAAACTCGCGAGCCGTGGGGAAAATCTATACCTGTATTCTATCATATACTATGTCAGGGGTTGCCAGAGCAGGTGCAGGCAGCTCAAGAAGCTGTTGGGTATGGAGGCAAAGCCATGGGCAGAAATACAGCTGACCATTGTGCATCATTGCCGATTGTTGCAAGAGAAAAATCGAAAGAGAGAGGATGCTAGGAAGCTCGAGAAAGTCAAGATCATACAGAAAAAGCTGTCGAAATATGCTATAGAAGGGGCAATGCAGACTAGTGGAGAAGGGCTAGGATCACAGCAGGCAGTAGGTATGCCGCAGGTGAATAACCAACTGCAGTTGGATCAAGGAGGGAACAGATTTATGCCGAGAGGCAGGGGAGGCTTTCGCAGAAGAGGAGGCTTTCAGAATAATCAGGGAAACTTTCAAAATAACCAAGGTGGTTTTCAGAATATGCAGAATGATAATAACATGCATGCAGGGAGGGCAAGTTAGGATATTCCTTCCTGTGTGTTGGACATGTGCAATGACAGGGCATATTGCGCGAACATGTGGGAGCCAAGGGTGTGTGCAGAATTGGCAATTCACAAGAGGTGGGGGACAGCTTATCCGCCAGCATATAGCCCACAAAGTAGGGATGGGTTTGCCCAAGATCAGACAGTGTATCAAACACAGGTACTACAAACACAGCAGGCTTTGCAATCACAGCAAGCACCATTGAATCCGCCGCAAGGGCAGTCAGAGCATGCACCCATGCAAATACAGCAGAGCGCAAATACAGGACAGTTATTGACTCCTAGAGTAGGGGGTGTTACTGTCACGGGAGGGAATCCTTTCACAGGTACGGGAATAAGTATGTACCCACAATAGGTGTAAGACTTACCTTTGGTGCCCTGCAGGAGTGCCTGGTCCAGATTGTCAGAAACGGGTTACCCAGAAGGCTGGTCTGTGAGGTGGCTGCTAAACCCAAAACACTCCCTCCCCTCTGTTTCACTGATAGGCAGTTGCCCAGCGTACAGTTTGGTTGAGAGTGGTTTGGTAGGACCTTCTTGTCGTGGATCTGGAAGTGAACAGAAGGAGAGAAGATGTTAATATGTGTATGCATGAAGGAACCTTTCCCACCTCTCCTAATCCTCCCAGGATGTAGTGAGCTGGCTAACTGGTGGTCTGGCTCACCTAGTGAATACAGATAGGCACGACTGGCATCCGATTCCAGTTGCTCCACTGGTGGTTGTGGCCAGACATGCTCCGGTGCACTGGATGCAATGAAGAAGGCAAGTGTCCTCCTGAAAGTGTCCTTGTTTAAGCAGCAAGTCCTGCTCTGTGAATGTCTGCCTTCTGGGAAGCGTCCTTGTTTCAGCAGCGAGTCGTGCTCTGTAAATGTCCTGTTACTCCTAATGACATGCAAGGGTTAATGTTGTTGTTCCTTGTTCTTTTGCTTTTGCAACAGGTGTGGCTGTGATGCGACGGAACAAAACACTCAAACTGGCAATGCTTGCCGAGGATCGGCAAGCCCTCTGGAAGCCCCGAGATTTAGGAGCGAACAATGCTGGTAAACGGGTTGTTTTGAGGGAGTAAACGTGTTTGCTCGCATGCAGCAGTATGCTTACTGTGGTCTGTTTCTTGCAGGTGTTGAAACGGAGGCTGCAGTGAACAGGAGATGCAGCGGAGCAGCTCCGGATAGTCAGCAGGGTACTGTTGGTAATCGGACAGCCACAAAATGCAGGATCAGGTAAGTGAAGACCTCCAGTAGTCCGTAAAGATCAGCTGAGGCTCCGGAAGGTTGAGGAGGAGGGATCAGGCTTGCAGAGAGTCCCGAGCAGGGTGCGATGAAACAGCACGTGAAGTCCTTCCTGACAGTTGAAGAGAATGCAAAGCACCGGGTGTGGCCCAAGGCAGGGTTATATAGCCCTGGGCTACACCCAGCACCACTAGAGCACCAGGGATTCTTCCGATATGGATATCTGGGGGCCATCTTGGTTCCTATCTGCCATCCTACTCTGGGCACCATCTTGGTGGAGGCAGTTGCACCAATAAACTGCTGCCTTCGCCAGCCAGCCTTTCCTAGAGTCCAGGCCCTGCCTGCAGTGAGTGTTTGTTTAGTGTTCGGAATCATGAAAATAGGACAGCTCACAGGGTGACTTGATGTGTTCAGTACTATCGGTGACGCCCAATCCTCAAGAGGAACCGTGGGTTGACGTTACCATAGGAGGCAAATCCTTTTCTTTTTTAGTAGACACAGGGGCAACTCGCTCATGTATACGGGAGGGAACATTTTCGTTATCTGGAAATGCCACGAATGCTCAGGGATTCTCTGGAGCTGCAAGTAGAGTTACTTTTACTGAGAAATTGCGAGTCTCTAAAGGAGAATGTGATATGTCTGTCCCATTGTTGTATTGAAGGCAGACACCAGTTAAAGGAATGGTTCGGTCAGAAATTCTTATTGTCCCTACAGGTCGGCCATGTGTTTTTAAGCCTAAATCGGTCGATATTAGAAAAATTTCCTATGGACCTTACCCGAGTTTTCGTCCATTAAACACACGCGAAAACAGGCAGTAGGGTGCTGCCATTTTGTGATAATCTTATCACTTGCCGCATCGCCGTGTGTAACCTGTTTTTGCGGGACTAAATTATATCCCCCGCCCCTGAGCCTGACATTATCAAAACATTCATATTCCCCCGCCTCTCTCCGTGACGTTACTGTGCTGCGTAGGCAAACACGCCCAGTCGTCTTCTACGCGACTTCACACAGAACCCGGAAACCAACACAGATCAACTCGCAACACAGCACGCCACAATTCGGAATATGAAACTGTATTTTAAAATCAAACAGCAAGATTGTACATTTGGTAAAGTACATTTATTTGACATTAAATGTTTAGAGAATATTCAGCAATTGGCATATTAAATCGGAATGGAATTTGTTTTCTTTGCTCTCGATCCGCAAATCTGCAAAAGTTTATCGTGAGTCACGCGCTGTTCCTTTATGATACACAGGGTGTTGGTTTTCGTTAAAAGAAGCACTTTGGTGAATCACAAGGCTGTTCCATCAACTAGGCACTAGGCCACCGTAAAGGTTGGTATGTTGCTTCTAGCCGCTAGTACTGCGTAAGGGCATATGGGCCCTTGGCGATCATCCCATAAGATAGTCAATGTAGTGCAGTTGTTTACAAGAAGCTGCAGCTGGCGATTGAAGAATCCGTCGGCCGGGGTCTGGAATAGGTGGCAGTCGCAGTACGGTAGGATGTACCTGTTTTGAAAACATAAAAATTGAAATTAGTCTCGCCAGCCGATCTTTATTACTATTATTCATTTTATTTATTAGGGCCAAGGCGAAACTATTTTCTTGCGAGGATAGTGGAATGGAGTATGTTCGGCTCTAAAAGCAAAAAGCGAAAACTGACGAAAGAAATCGAGGTTAACACACAAAGTAATGATTTATTAACGTTGAACCACTGAGAAACGACTATTTGTCTACATGCGTGTCGAATGGGCAAATGCATGCCCATATGCCCGGTAGAAAGACGATCGCACAAATGTTTTACTTGCTCTTCATTGTAATATGCCACACAGAACGAACAAGTACAACTTAACCTGTCTTTAACTGAATGCTATTATTATTATATTCCGGTATAAAATCATCTAAAGAGTTACTTACATTATATTTGCCATTTCCATTGTCTCTGAGTACTGCAGTCCGTAAATTGCACTCTGTTTGTGGCAACGATTTTTCATATACAGAACTAACATTAAATTCAGTGTAGTTTCAGAATTTTCAGCCTTATCGACTCTTACGTTATTGCACCCCTCCTTCAAATGAAGTCCTTTCGGCATGGTCCCTGTCTCTCAAGGTAAAAAAAAAATAGAACCTTATGCTGCCAGTGCGAGTCGTGGGTCTCTCCAGCCCGCCAGCAAAAAATCAAAGCTGCTGACCTTCACTCTGCATGAGCATACATTCTACCTTTGCAACATCCCGTGTAAAGCCATCTGTGAGAACTTGAATTTTCGACTTCATCTTTGTACTAGGCCTCACTGTGCTAATGCGAACTGGCTTCTCTCCCATCTGCAACGCCTCGCTTGGCGCGTTCCAAGGCCCCCAAGTTTGTCCTCGTTGTCCGCAAGCTTTGCAGCCCTAGAGAACCATAACTATGGAGACATTGGGCCTCATTACGAGTCCGGCGGTAACCGAGGCGGTAAAACCACCTGGTTACCGCCGGACTCGTATTACCATTCCGCCTCCGTGATTCCCGGAATTACCGGGGCATTACAACCCCGGTTTTCCGGGAATCACGGAGGCTGAATGGTGTTAATACCCCTTCCCATTGAGTCCTATGGGACTCAATGGGAATGGGGATCATGGAAACACCGGCAGCATCTCGTAATGCTGCCGGTGTTTCCTCGTCCGCCTGTAGGCGGGCGGTGTTAAACCCGCCAGGTCAGACCTGGCGGGAACATCACCTCCCGCCTGCAGGAGTCGGGATCAGGCGGTCTGGAAACAACGGTGGTGGCGGGTTTACCGCCACCGTTATTTCCGGACCGCCTGAGTTGCAATGAGGCCCATTGACTTTTTGGGGGAAGGTGAGGAAAAGTATAAATTACCCAAGGAGTTGAGTTGAAAGTGAGATTTATTGTTTGTTTGTTTTATTATTTGTAATGTGCAAGCCTCCCCCCATGTAACAGTGCGCAGCATTTACATGAGATTGCGAAGGTTAGTTACAACAACAAAAATATGTACATACACATATTGACAAGGTCAGCGATATGAGGTGAATAGAGAGAGAAGTCAAAGATGACACCCAGGTTGTTCGCCACCCAGGATGGTGAAGGGAGGGGTTAGGGTTAGCATACTTTGTATGTACACTGTACAATAACATTTTTTTCAAAAAGACAATCAGATTATAATGATTTAAACCGGGATTTGTACTTCTCAACAAGCTCTTCTTTGGGTGGACATGGCACAGTGGCAATGTTTGATGGCAATGTATCTGTGTTCTGCACAGAATCGCTCAAAATTCCATGTGTGTGTTTCTCTAGTACATTATCAATAAGGCCTTTAACAAAGTCGAACTCCATTTCCTCATATACTGGTTTGACGATCCATTTCTTACTTCTTTTTGCAAAGGCCGTAGTGCAGCGAAGCATCCCTACATTTCCCGTAGTCCTAGATTGTTCACGGCACACATTCTCGTTATGGGCCAAGACCGCTAGTAGAGTCCTATGTTTCATGCCCTGTATGCCGAAATGCAATCGCTTTGGCCTGTACTTTAGGCACATATTGTGGAACACCTCCAAACCTCCTGTGTGACAGAATTCTGTCAGTCCCCTCAAATCTCTTGATAGAGTTTTATCAAAAACAATCTTCTCAATGGCTTTGTGTGTAGGTGAAGATGGAATCAACCACCAAACTCACAATTTTCTTACTATCCATGTCCTGAACGTGGTAGATGCAGTACTTGGCAGAAAATCCAGGGCTGTCGCACTGTCCATCACCGGCTAGCCTGAATCGTTTGCCTTCGAATGTACTTTCTATAGACAATTGTTCAAATTTCCATGCATCACTAATGGCCTGAAATAGATAATTATGTTGGAATTTGTAGTTCTGCGTTTTAGAAATGAAATGGAGTCCCACAAACTGAAAGAAAGACTCTAACTTTTTAAAACTGGACCCACTAAAAGTGAGGCAGCTGCACACAGTAGATTGCCTGCTGGCAGTTTCCCCAGCATCGGTTGTGGGCAAGATTATGAGAATACCTGATGAATTTCTGTTCAGGCCACAGATACCCATAAACGAAGAGGGGGGATGGGTTTTTCCCTTGGAATTACAGGCAGTCATAGTGCAAGGAGAATTGGCCATGCTTGATGGTTGGGATAGAGGCAGGCCATGGAGAACAGTGATTGCTATTGGGGAAGGATGTAGATTGACTGACGTCACTGACAAGGATATTTTTAGAGAAGACCGGTCAGATGACGAACTAGTGTTCGAAATGAGCATTACATATTGGATCAGGAGAGAAAGACAAGAGGTTCCACAGAAAATATTGATAGTGCGGCAGCGCCCTGCATTTTTTGATGAAAATATGGAGAAAGTGCCAACTTCTTTACTTCGGGCTCCTATGACGTAGACCTGTTAAAAGGGGTGGGAGAAGTTAAGATTAAGCTGAAACCAGGAGCAATTTGACCTCGAGCAAGGCAGTATCCTATGTCTCTAGAGGCAGATGAGGGAATTTTTAAGATTATGGTCCTCATCACGAGTCTGACGGTAACCCTTAAATGCGGCAGTAGCGCTATTACCGCCGCATTTAAGGGTCCACCAGATCATCGCCTTGGTGGATTTCCCCCAAGCTC
Organism: Ambystoma mexicanum; assembly: GCF_040938575.1. Classification (NCBI taxonomy): domain Eukaryota; kingdom Metazoa; phylum Chordata; class Amphibia; order Caudata; family Ambystomatidae; genus Ambystoma; species Ambystoma mexicanum. The sequence continues at coordinate 1,422,914,308 of NC_090923.1, forward strand.
TGAGCTGAGGGGAAATCGGCAGCAAATTTGCGGATTTTTGGCACTATTACTGCCGGCGGGAAATCCGCCAGTGGTACTAGCATGAATTTACCCCATTGGGCTAAATGGGGAATGAGGAATTCCCGAATGGGCCTAATGGGGAATGGGCACTAACCGTTCTGCTGAACCCGTGATCCGGCTATAATAGCACCGGGGTGTTTGGTGGTAGGGCTAATAGCACCGGCGGTAATAGCGCCGGCGTTACCGGCCAACTCGTGATGAGGCCCAATACACAACCATGATGGATCAAGGCATCTTAGTGACGTCAGAGTCACCATGCAATACCACAGTGTACCCTATCAAAAAATCAAAAGTGGGGTAGTGGCGTTCAATCCAGGATATGAGGCGGATAAACCAGATTGTAGAGGGAAAATGTCCTCTAGTTCCTAATCCAGCAACGATCCTATGTAGTATCCCGGTTCAGGCGCAATATTTACTGTCTTGACTAGTATCTTGGCTCTCTGGTTCCCAGGGATTCACAAACCCACTTCCTTCAATCTCCTCCTCACCTGAGCTGTTGGTTGATGATGGTTCTTCACACAGGTGTATTCGGGTAAGGTAGTCCTTCTCTTTCTTTTGTAGTAAGTGCCTTCCTCGGGTAGAAGCCACAGTGACTGCCTGTGAGCTGCAGACCTGTGGCTCCTATCCCGGGGACAGGTGATAAAGGAACAAGGGGAAAAAAGCATAACACATAAAAAAACCCTCTGCAAAAGTCGAGTGAATTTCCAAGTAGCACGATGGCTTGGTGCTGTGCAGATATGGAGTAGCTTGGTGCTGTGCAGATATAGAGTAGCTTTCCAGAAGTCTTCTAGCAGCAGTGGATCTCAAACCAAATAATAGGATACAAGAGAAGGATTGAAGAGGAGGAGCTTCCAGCTCCATAGTGGAGTGAAACCGGAAGAGACTGAAGCTGCCGAGGGAAAGCTAGAGAAAAGAGGGAAAGGAAAATAGCGGAGCGGAGGTAAGTGAAGTATAATGGAATGGAAAGGAAAGTGGTGAAAATAAAGCGGGCGAGGCACTAAGAGAAAGAAGTGCCGGGACCCGAAGGTGAAAGGAAAGCTTTGTGCAAAGCAGAAGCGGAAAACTGGAGCGTACCAACTACAGTGACTAGCGAGTCGGGATGGTTGCAACGCGGTGCAAAAGAGTAGAGGCATAAGGTGCGGTGGGAAGGAAACATGATGGGCTGTCAATTACGGCCGAGACCGCCTCCCATTCTACAGCGCGGCCGCAGTCTCCAGATGCGACTGCATTTGACAGTATGCCCCCCTCTAGGGCTGTGGAATCCCGGTTTATTTGGATGTAGCCGGTGGAACCTTCTAAGCAGCATGGGGGAATGTATAAAGGAAACAGGTTCCCAAGAATTCTCTGACTCTGGATACCCTTTCCATGACACAAGATATTCTAAACGACCTCTGTAATAACGAGAGTCGCGGATTGCAGAGACTTTGTATTCAGTGGGTCTGCGGCTGCATTACTGGTAGGTTGGAATATTCTTCGGCGTGTGGCATCAGGTACAAAAGGGTTGAGAAGGGAGGAATGAAAGACAGGATGAATACGGGTGAGGCTAGCAGGTAGTTTAAGTTTATAGGCCACAGAATTGATCTTAGAAAGGATGAGAAAGGTCTCAGAAAACGAGTAGAAAGTTTAGATGGGTGTACCCATCTGGGAAGGAACTTCGTAGACTGCCAGAGCTTGGTACCCGTAGTCCACTCGGGACAAACCTTACAATGTTTGTCAGCATATGTTTTATAGGTCCTCTGACTGGTTTTCAAGTTATCCACTGCTGTCTTGTGAGCTTCAGAAAGGGTAGATAACATATCTTCAGCGGCTGGTGAGCTGCTAGGTTTGGGGAGCAGAGGAAAGATAGAACGTGGGTGTAGACCACAAGTACAGAAAAAGGGTGTCATCCCTATGGCAGAATGTCTGGAATTGTTGTATGTGAACTCAGCTGTGGGGAGTAACCTCACCCAATTATCTTGATGTTGGTTGATGTAGCATCTCAGGTATTGCTCCAATGTGGCATTGAGCCGTTCCGTATGCCCATTAGTCTGGGGGTGAAATCTGGACGACAATGCCCTTTCAATACCAAGGCGATCGCAGAGTGCTTTCCAAAAGTTGGATACATATTGACTTCCCCTGTCGGAAATCACCTTGTCAGGGAGACCATGCAGTCGAAAAATATCTTTTACAAAAACTTCTGCCATGGTTACCGCCGTGGGTACACCAGCCAATCGGGAAAAGTGAGCCATTTTAGTGAGGATATCCACAGTGACCATAATGCAAGTGCACTGTCAGGAATATGGGGTGGTGGAGGCGAAAGAGGTGTTTAAATCTGAAAAGAGCTTAGTATTTGTACATGGGCTGGATAAAGTACATTTCCCAGCAGCCCCTTGTCAATTCGTAGTCCTTGTCGGGAGTGTTGGCCAGATGTCAGTAATTAACAACAGTTTATCACGGGCCAACGGCGCACGGCAGGTGTGGCTTATTGTTTCACGAGGCGAATCAATGCCGGAGGTTTGTGCGGTCCGCGCACCCCTTACATCAGGATTCCGGGTATGTGATCTCAGCAGCACACGGAGAACTACGCGGTCCTAGAAAGAACTAGCGCTGAAGCACGGGAAGTACAAAGAGGACTTGCGCCGCCTCGTTCAAGCTCCGCTCCCATACCGGCGCTGACACTGTGAACGGGGCCTCGCTCGCTTCTATCAAGGCGTCATCATTTCTCGTCTGGGACGGCTTGCGAGTCTCCCAGACGCACAGATAAGTGCTCAATGATTTTGTTGCTTTCCGTGTGTTAACATGGGGCAATGTTTGCATATGAAAGACTTTGAGGAGCATATCATATGGGTCGAACTCTTTGATTAGTCCATGTGTAGGGATTATTGAATGTTTCTACTATGGAGGCAATAAGCGGTCAGGCCGTACAACACACAGCTTAGCATTAGGGGGCTGCTCCCTCAGTGTATATATTTGTTGGAATCCATTCTCTGTTGGTGTTGAACTCACACCTTTGGTCCTACATGTTCTATGAATGTTTATGTTGCTTCTGCTTGCCCAAAGAGCCATGTGTCATGTTCTTCATGTTGGGAATCATATCCCATGTGTTTGTTTCATTTACGCTTGCTTACATGTATTCTATGTTCTGGTAATTACTACATGTGCCTGTATCAAGGGGCTATTAGAGAGCACAATTACACTAGCTAAGGTCCTTATTCAGCCTGTATTAAGGGGGCATATTTGGTGATCTATGTGTGTGTTATGTGTCATGGTTTACTACCTACATATTAGTAGGCTTTTTCCCTGTGTTTCCCCGTAGCCTATCCACTGTAGGTGTTTCCTAACCCTCTATCCGGTTTCCCTTAACCTCCCCTTCCCCGTCCACAACCTCTCCCTAACCCTCTTCCCCCCATTGGCTGCCACGTGGTATCCTGTGTTTTGAATATCAGGTATCTGTGCCACCCACGGGTGGAGGGTCGACTTCATTCGGCTTCTGTGGTTCGGGGGAGAGTGTCGACACTTCCCTCTCTTTATGGTGTTTTTGGCATGCACGAATCAAAGATAGGTAGTTCGACCACAAAATCCGTGGAGACAATTTCCCAAGGTTGATAAGGAATCTGGGCTTCTGTGTGAAGTCCCAATGGGTTCCCTGTTTGGTATTTCGCCATGGCACACACTGGACACGCCTCTAAATAGGCCTTAACATCCTTTCCGAGATTGGGCCAAAAGAAGGATCTTCCTACTAATTCTGTAGTCGCGGTTCTTCCTCTGTGTCCTGCTGTGAGATGATCATGACACTAGCTTATGATTTGTTTCTGTAAAGGACATAAAGGTATGTATAGTCTGTCATGATGGAACCATAGGCTGTCCTTCTTGACATAGCCTTGTTCAGGGGATTTCTTGTACATGGTACCCTCAGTCACCAAAGATTTATTGATCTGCTGTAAGAAAGTATTAACCAGAGCCATAATCTTGGTGCTGGGGAACATCAGCTCTTTGGGTTGCTGTTGACCTAGTGGGAAGTGATCCTTTCGTGAAAGGGCATCTGCTAGAATGTTTCTCGAACCCGGTAGGTAAGTAATCGTAAAGTTGTACTGTGCAAAGAAGTGAGCCCAGCGGGCTTGGCGAGAGTTGGAAGACTCCATCGCTTGGAGAACTTGTAGGTTTTTATGATCTTTCTGGAGTACAAAGGCGTGTCTGGCTCCTAAAAGTAAGTGATGCCATTCTTCGCAAGCTTGCTTCATGGCAAGCAGCTCCTTCTCTAGCACTGAATAATTCAGTTCACTAGATGAAAGAGTTTTTGAAAGATAGGCGATGGGGTACTCCTTTCCACCTTCTTCTTGTAGAAGTGCAGCACCAATGGCAGAGTCCGACGCATCGGTTTCCACAATAAATGGCCTTTCCTGATCCGTTTGGCGTAGTATGGGTGCAGAGCAAAACAGCCTTTTGAGTTGGTGGAAGCTCCTGTCTGCCTCGTTGGACCAAAGAAAGGGCCTTGAACTTTTTTTTAGTAGTGAAGTAATCGGAAGAACTGTTTTAGAAAATCCAGGGATAAAATGTCTATAGAAGTTAGACAGTCCAAGAAACCGTTGGACTTCCTTCCCAGACGACGGAGTGGCCCAATCCAGGATAGCTGAGACCTTGCGAGGATCCATAGAGATGCCATCATGAGATAGAACAAACCCTAAATAGGGTATTGAAGTTGTCTCAAAAACGCATTTTTCTGGTTTGGCGAGAGGTTGATTGGACTGTAGTCTTTCCAAAACCTCCTTCCCATGTATAGCATGTTCTTCCTTGTTAGATGAATATATGAGTATATCATCTAAATAAATGATCACAGAAACAAATAATAAGTCAGAAAATAACCGATCCATAAACCTCTGAAATATGGCCAGCGCATTAACAAGTCCAAATGGCATCACCTTATACTCGTATAAGCCAAAAGGGGTCCGAAATGCCGTCTTCCATTCATCGCCTTCGGCTATTCTCAACAGGTGATAAGCATTTCGGAGATCCAACTTGGTAAATAACTGCACGCCTTGAACTGCCTCGATTATGTCTCTGATGAGAGGCATGGGGTAGCGGTCACGGATAGTAACTTGATTAAGTCCTCAGTAGTCGATGCAAGGGCGCAGGTCTAAAGAATCCCTTTTGGATATGAAAAAGAGTGATGCCCTGCAGGTGATTTGGAGGACTGAATGATACTATTTTGTAAATTAGTGTCCAGATAACTCTGTAAAACCTGTCTTTCTGTCTGAGATAAAGAGAACATCCTTCCAAAAGGTACCAAGGCATTGGTTTCTAATTCTATGGAACAGTCTTCCAGCCTATGGGGAGGCAATACTGCGGGTTTACTGTCCTTCAAAACCGAATGGAAGGGAGAACAATTTTTGGGTAAAGCATGTAGGCTGATGTCTTCAGGAGCGGTCATAACCGCCTGTACCTTGCTGTAATGGAGTGGTGGAAGGCATTTCTGTTTGCAGTAACTGGATTCAAAGCTTAACTGATTGGTAGCCCAATCTATGTGAGGGTTGTGCTTGCGAAGCCAAGGGATTCCCAGGATGGTGGGAAAATGAGCAGCCCGAATGATGTCGAACTTTAGGTATTCTGTGTGTTGAAATATGGTAACCTGCAATTCTTCAGTGTTATGGATGATAGGGCCTGAGGAAAGCGGGGAACCATCCACACCTTTCACCTTTTGTCCTTCCTTGCAAGTGATTCTGCGTAGTCCCACTTGATCTGCCCATACTGTATCAATGAAATTCCCTGCAGCACCGCAATCAAGCAGTGCCAAAGACTCTACAGGACTATGATTGATGTCGAGGAGTACTGAGATCACCATCAATCTGGACTCCTCTTTGATTTCAGTGGCAGCAACAGAAAGGGAAACATAGGGACTAGTAGGTGAGTTCCCTTGGTTACCTGTCGCTACTTGGACCGAGGGTGTTCGTTTCCCTGCCGTTTGATCGGCAATTCCGAACAGCGTTCAAATGTTGATCTGATCCGCAATAAGCACAGAGACCCTTTTCTCTTCTTCGTCTTCTTTCTTCTGCCGAGAGGGTGGCTCTGGTGGTGCATTGGCTCCTCCTGGATAGGTACTGGGCAGTGGGTTGGCGGGGACGAAGCATCACCGAATGAGAAGCCACCTCAATGTTTTCTCCTCTCTGGACGTCTTTCTTGACGTCTGTACTCGATCTGGAGAACAGCAGACAACAAGTCGGTGAAAGTAGGGGGTCTTGGAGGGCCAACTCTTCCTTTATTTCTTCTTTCAAACCTTTGCAAAAGATCGCATATTGAGCCTGTTCGGGCCAGCCAGCCCCAGTGGCCAGAGTCTTGAAGGTGGTTATGTATGAAAGTAGATCTGATGAACCTTGTTTAACATCTAGCAGATCTTCGCAGGCAGTGAAGGTTAATTCCGGTCATTCAAAGGTCTGCTTGAGAAGGGTTAGAAAACCTCTGAAGTCTTGCAAAATGGGATTGGCACTAGGGCCCAATGGAGTCGCCCATGCCAGTGCGTTCCTTGTCATATTGGAGATAAGGAACCCCACCTTAGATTGATCTGAAGCAAATGGACAGGGTCTGAAAGTGAAATATGCGGTACAGGCTTCAACAAATTCCTTGACCCTCTTAGGGGTTCCATCGAATTTCCCCGAAGACAGAGCCATCTGGGGTAATTCGTGAGGTGGTATTTCCCGAGCAGTGACAAGTTGTTTTAACACCGCATTTTCAGCCTTAACTGTCTGCAATTCCTGGGATAATCCCTGTATAGCAGTCCAGAGTTCCTGGACTTGTTCCCCAGAAGCCATAGGATCCTTTTTGCATTGCAAACTGTCTTGACTAGTATCTTGGCTCTCTGGTTCCCTGGGATTTACCAACCCACTCCCTTCAAACTCCTCCTCACCTGAGATGTTGGTTGATGATGGTTCTTCACACAGGTGTCTTCGGGTAAGGTAGTCCTTCTCTTTCTCCTTGGGTAGAAGCCACAGTTACTGCCTGTGATCTGCAGACCTGTGGCTCCTATCCCAGGGACAGGTGATAAAGGAACGAGGGTAAAAAAGCGTAACGCTTATTAAAAAAACCCTCTGCAGAAGTCGAGTGAATTTCCAAGTAGCACGATGGCTTGGTGCTGTGCAGATATGGAGTAGCTTGGTGCTGTGCAGATATAGAGTAGCTTTCCAGAAGTCTTCTAGCAGCAGTGTGGATCTCAACCAAATAATATCAAACAAGAGAAGGATTCAACAGGAGGAGCTTCCGGCTCTGTAGTGGAGTGAAACCAGAAGAGACTGAAGCTGCCGAGGGAAAGCTAGAGAAAAGAGAAAAAGGAAAAGAGCGGAGGTAAGTGAAGTATAATGGAATGGAAAGGAAAGTGAAAATAAAGTGGGCGAGGCACTAAGAGAAATGAAGTGCCGGGACCCGAAGGCAAAAGGAAAGCTTTGTGCGAAGCAGAAGCGGAAAACTGGAGCGTACCAACCACAGTGACTAGCGAATCAGGACGGTTGCAACACAAGGACCGCTGGGAGCGAGGGTGTAAAGTACCTCCCAGTGGCCGTAGCGGTGCAAAAGACTAGACCCGTAAGATGCGGTGGGAAGGAAACATAATGGGCTGTCAATTGCGGCGGAGACCGCCTCCCATTCTCCAGCGCGGCAGCAGTCTCCAGGTGCGACCGCGTATGACATTTACTGGTGATTGACTTGAAAAATGCGTTTTTCTCAATACTGTTGCATAAAGATTCCCAAGACCTTACGTCATTTACATTTCATCAGATTAAGCTGAAAAGTACACGTTTGCCCCAGGAGTTTTGTGAGTCTCCATCGATTTTCAATAGGGTCCTGCAGATGGACCTAAGCAATACTGATTTGCCAACTGTTGTGCTGCAATACGTAGATGATATCTTGGTCTGTAGCACATCAGCAAGCAGAAGAGTTCAGACGTGGCTCGATTCAGCTAATGATTATTCTAGCAGAGAAGGCATATAAGGTGGACAAAGAGAAATTGCAGTATTGTCACGAAGAGGTGTTGTACATGGGACAATTAATCTCACATGAAGGAAAAAAGGTTACGCCTGAAAAAGCTGAGGCAATTTTGAAAACATCAAAACCGCATACGATAAAGCAAATGCAACAGTTTTTAGGACTGTGCAATTATGTTAGAGCATAGATATTTTATTATAGTTCATACACAAGGCCATTGTTGCAGGCCCTGAAGAAGGCACAGGTAAATCAGGAAAAAATAGAATGGACTGAGGAAATGGAGAAGGGTTTGATGAATTAAAAAAGGCAATTTGCACAGCTCCAGTTTTAGGGATTCCCAATTATTCTGAGGAGTTCTTTTTATTCTCGCACACGAATGGGACAGTCATGACAGCAGTACTCATGCAGAGAACTGCATTGGGGTACAAACCCTTCGCATATTATAGTGGGATTTTGGACCCAGTAATGAGGGGTCACTTCCCTTGCGAACAATAATTGGCAGCAGCCGCGTTCGCTATGGGGTGTTCTATGACTTTAATTGTTGAGCATGCGTTGTTTGCTGTTTTGGAGAAACCCAAGGGTACACCGACGTCTCAAAGAGCTTCTGCTTATGAGGTAGTTATATCGAATCCAGCGATCGAAATAGTCAGGTGTTAAATGGTGAACCCTGCCATGTTTGTAGCTGAACCACTGGCAGAGCATGAACTAGTGAATGATTGCTCAAATTATGAGGAATTCTATGACGAGATCCCAAGAGTGAAGGAAAATGCTCTAGCAGCTGGGGAGATTCTCTTTATTGATGGTTCTTCGAAGATCGATCCAACTGATGGAGGAAGGCATTCAGATACCGCTGTAGTAAGGTACAGGGCTAATGGGGAATTTGAGGCAATGTCAAATGCACGACTACCATCTCACTTTTCAGCACAGGCTGCAGAATTAGTAGCGCTGATTGTCGCACTTGAGAAACACACAGACCAGGATGTAACAGTGTACAGTGACGTTATGTAGTAAATTGCATCGTATGTCAAAGGTTTACTGCTGGGCACACGCTGCGAACAGTCAGAGGAGTAATTCCTCAACCAAATGGTCCTTTTCAGCATTTACATATCAATTATGTTGATATGCTGCAGATCTCTAATGGACACAGGTATATGATAGTGGTGGTGTGTCCCTTCTCCAGGTGGATCGAGGCTGGTCCATGCACACATCTAGACGCTACTTGCACTGCAATGTTCTTAGTCTGAGAAGTATTCCCTAGTTGGGGAGTATGTGAGGTGCTGAGATCAGATAATGACCCCCATTTTGTGAATGAGGTATTTGTGCAAATTAGCTTATTGCTTGGTATAAAACACAAGTTTTCTTCTGCTTATCACCCTCAAGTGAACGGAATATGTGAGAGACTCAATGGTCTGCTCAAAGAGAGACTAGCTAAATTGAAATGGAGACTGAGACTGAAAAAGGATGTGGCTGCACTGCCTGCCCTTTACATTACATGCATTAAGAAATTAGCCTGGCTCAGACCATCACCTCACACCCCACAAACTAGTTACAGGGAGGCAAATGAGAACGCCTCTAACTCCTCCATCGAGGACTAGAAGTGATGGCCAGACAACTGCAGAATTGTTAGGAGATGAACTACGTGCGTACTTAACATGTATGACGGCTAGTATCTCTGTCATTTCAGATCAAGTCAAGCGGACTGGGTGTCGGTCTCAGAACACAGATGAAGACCATATAGCAACCGGATCTAAAGAACTATGTTTACCAAAACTATTTGCTGGAGATCAAGTTTTAATCAGAAACTTTACACAAAAGTGGCACAAGCCCAGATTTCGTGACCCTTTCATGGCAGAGGACATTACTCCATCAGCAGTCAAGGTCCTAGGAAGACGAGCTTGGATACACCATAGAAATGTGAAAGTCTACGCTGAAGAGGCTGCAGCAGCCCCAACCCATTCAGAAGCAAGTCAAGGAAAAGATGTTCAGCCCGTGCAGACTCGATCGATGATGAGGCGGAAGGACACAAAGACTGTCCAGTAGACAGATAAAAGTGTACATTTGGACTGTGGCTCCCATGAAACACTCTTTGTAGCTGCTAAGCAAGAAGTGGAAAAGTTATTGTTCTTGAGCCACAGGGGTTTTGCTGACATTGGACTGTGGATTGCAGAGGTAAACAAAACATGTCAGATTTGGACTTTGTGTTCGACGACTGGAAGAGGGAACAGCTCCCTGACTCATTTCACACTGAATTTATTTTTGGAGGTGCATATGGGGCTGTCCGATGCTGATATACACAGACTACTTCTTGATGTCTTCATATTTATACTCAGAGCTTACTCTGCTCTTGTTGGGAGGAGCAGTGGTATATGTGCTTTTGTCCAGGATCCTAAGAATGGCCCGACTATTAGACGCTTATTGACAGCAATAATGACACAGATCAGACTATTACCTGAGCATCTTACTGGAGGTACAGATGGTCCTGTCTAATGACGATGCGCACAAACTACATGCTATGATCTTTTACTATTTGCTTCAAGTTCATCCCTACCTTGTTTGGCGAGACACCAACACTTTTGTGTTCATCCGAGATCCTATAAACCGTCCAGCAATCAGCCAGTTACTTGTGGAAATCATAGAGCACATTCGACAACTACCGGAGCATCTGACAAGTTTGCCTGAATAAAACAAGTTTTTCTTTCCTTAAAAGTAATTACAGGCAAACATGTGGTGCATAGAGCATATTGCAGGTCCAGAAAGTGAGCAAAGTCAACGACGAATGGAGAGGCATCGATGGTGGAGCCTCATGTACTGGTGCATAATATATGCCTGTTCTACGTTTATCATTGTTTTTCTGATTTTGCTAATCCACACTGTGTATTTCATTGGTCCCAAGAAAGCAGTGGTCCCTTTGATCCTTCCTACTCCAGTTACCTTGGTAGAACTAGACATTGTGAGACAGACAAGGCCTTATGTGATTGTCCCTACTCCAGTAGCTTATGTGGAGGCAGCTGATTCTGTGGCAATTATCCCTAGAAATCCTTATGCAGGAAGGACTCTTATAGATATCCTTACTGAGCGCCAGATACAGATTCTGAGTGAGAGACAAAGTAAGAAACCGAAGAGAATAACAAGGGAGGATGATTATGAATTGAATTATTATTTGGACAGTACAGCACATTTGGGGAACAACATGTGGTATCAGCACATGAAAGAGGTGGGAAAGGAAAGAGAACTCCTGAGGAGGATTGCTATGTATGTGCACTCCTGTTTTATGCTATGGGAAAGTCTAAGATATTCATAGCCACTGAAATAGATGTTCAAACGGATCATTGCGTTACTCATCTTGCACTCTGCCTTACAAAAGGTCAATTACAGGGCCGAACAGCATCTTTGATTTGGGTAACAGAATGGTCAGCACCAGATGAAGATGACTATGTGCAAGATGTAAAGACAAGAATGAGAGCATGCACCAGAAATCACGTGATAAGATATGAACAGCCTGGCATGAAGGTAGGCAAATTAAATGGGAAATAAACAGAAGACTTAAGTGTCAAGGAAAAACTGATTAGAGGTTTGATACTGCAAAGAAAGGGCCCAGATGCAGACCTGGGGAACAGTGCTTTCTCCAGACGGATGGGAAGAAGGTGTGGTCATATTCTAAGCACTTGCAGTGAAGGGATCGCACAAAGCTGTCGTAGAAAATGCAGAACGATTGTGCAAACCTCTGTGGCCAAGGTTTGCAAAACTTCTGACATGGGTCGAAGGCAAAGGAGGTCCATTGCAGATAGTGCCTTTGGCTAGTGCAGAACTATGCTCCAGAAACAATGGCACAGGAAAAGTTGGACAGAATCAGCAATGTGTACGAATCTCTGATGTACCAGGAATGAAGGACGGGGCAGCAGTTATAATGGATCACTATTGGGCCTGCGGATCAAGAGCTTACATGAAGTTGCGCAGAGATTGGGGAGGACTATGTTCTATAGTGACTGTCCATGTTCCAGTGTTAGTGATCCCGAAGAGTGACCTGAACATTGGCGAATTTCTGAAAGCAGATGCTCACCTGAGGAAGAAGAGATCTGCTGATCTCCTAAATCGAATGAAGAGGGAGAACTATTTCTCAGCTAAGTCGATAGAAGCTTTTGATGCCATCCCATATGAACACAGATTGTTCAGTCAGACTTCAGCAATATTCAGGACAATCTTTATGCCTAGGATCCAGGTGATAACAAATGCCAAATGGTTACAAATAACCAGATGGGGGCTTCTGCAAATGATCACCACCATAAAGGGTTTCAATGCTATCAGGGAGGAGCTGAGATCCATAAGACTGATGACTCTTCAGAACAGATATGTCCTGGACACAATCACAGCTATGGATGGAGGTGCTTGTGCCAGAATTGGAGAATCATGTTGCACGTTCATATTTTCTCATGACAACGAGAATGGCACCTTGACAGAGGCCATAATGTTGCTGATAAACCTACACGTCAAGATGGAGGACGAGGTGGAGGACACTGCTGATGACAGTTTGTTTGCATCAATCTTTTCATGGGTTCCACAATGGATGGCTAACATTTTCAAGTTACTTGGAGCCCTGTTGGTGATGATCATGTTTCGATTCTGTGTGATCAGAATAATAATCGCACAATGCAAGAAGACTACAAAGAAAGCAGAAGAAATGAACATTGTGATTGATGTTGAATCAGGATTTGAACCAGGAAAGCTGACAGATGAAGAAATCAGAGACTACGTAAAGGCCAGCATCCATGCACCTGAGAGAACAAAGTTCCTGTAACCAAAGAACCACAAGAAGTATGTGGGGAGATGGATCTATTGCAGCACCAATGGACAATGCATGCTCATGACTTGGAGTGTTGATGAGCATGTGAAATCAGCAGGATGTCTGAAGGGAGTCATAAAGATATGGGTCCTTAAGAAGCACTTCTTCAGACAAGGATGTCTTTATGTGAAGATTGATGAGAGAGTGGTCGATGAATCGCCCAGAGGGGGGAATGTAGAGGTGGAGTCAAGTACCCCCACCAAAAGCTCTGCCCCCATGCTGCCTAAATGTTTAGCCACAAATTGAGACAAGTGCAGTGCCAGTCGGATGCCTGTACCACAGAGAATCCTGGAAACAAGGTATCCATTGAGAAAGCCCTATATGTATTCATGAAGAAGTAATGGTCTTTTGGACAAAGTCCCTGAAGAAGTGTGAAATGAGTGATGGTATACTGGTGACGTCATGCGCAGCAGAACTGACGCACCTAGAAAAGATGCACAAGGTAAAAGAACATAGACGTTCTATAAGATCTGAAGAGGAGGTGTCGAAGATGAGTAACATTTCAGGCTCGAGGTGAAGATGCTCATGCTACAGAAACGCTGAAGAAAATGCAAATCAGTTTACACTTGTACAGATGCAGTAACGCAGACAAAGTGATCTTAAGGCTGGCTATGTAGTGAATAGTTTGCAGCGATACAGCAATCTATAAACATAGGAATGTATAGAATCTGGATATTCCACAATGCACTTTAGCAAGGCCTGACACCCTGTGATTGGAAAGAGTTTTCAGTGTGGTGCAGTTGGAAAACTACTGATGGCGGAGGAGAAATTCAAGAAAGGCTTGGCTGGCCCAGCACCAGGAAGTCGAGGCCACCGTGAGCCTGGTTGTCCATCCACTAGTAACATGAACGTGACAAAGAAACAAACTTCTGTTTGAGGTGGTATGGAAAAACACTCAAGGCGTCAAAAGTTCATCATTTAATAGAATTAAATGCAGCAAGGAGCTCGAAAGCGCGGTCTCCAGTCACATGGTCAGATCAAAATATACATTGGGTCGAGCTACACCGAAACTAAGAAGATACTCCCTTTTATTCTCAGGCACAGAGAGTTTCTGCAAGGCCAAGTTCAAAGCCTTAATTGACTGGCATACTGCAAGAGTGATGATAGATGTTGGGTTAATTGGGAGGGGAGGCATGATCACGCCGACCCTCCCTGCACCTGGAGTGGTAGCCTGCGTACTGCTAGCGTGTGAAATATTCCAGAAGGGGACAAGGGTGCCAAACCAATAATAGAGGGCCATATATCAAAGAGCCCTATAGTTTGTGTAACCAATAAAGTGTTGAGTATTAGTATGACACGGAAGATGACTTGCACTTGGGATGGGCTTAGTTGCCCACCTGACAGTAGAGACACAATCACTTCCCCCGTCAGTATGGAACGTATACCTAGATGTTCCCTGTAAGCCTATCACATCCCCGAGTAGGTTTCTGTAGTTTGCCACGTAGTGTGACATCACTGATGGGTTTTGACTATAAGAGATGTGTTTTTTATAATATGCGCTGAGAAAAATCGAGCAAACGTCCGTTGATGTCTGTTATAACTCCTTGTTTTAGATAATCGCAAATAAAACAGCACCAAGTTTTGGCAACTTCCTGAGTCAGTTTTATTATTGATGTTTGAGTAATTCTGCATACCCATCCATCTCTAAGTATTGTTACCTTGTCTTAAAGGGCCCTATGTCGATGGGTTCACAAGTTCATACAGCATCCTATGTATTTGCAGTACCATGGACAAGTATGTACCGAATTCCACTTGTACTGCACATACACAGATATTGAGTTCTGGCTTCTCAGGCTTTAGATGGTTGTGATGAATCCCCTAGTTGCTGCCACTTCACAAGGTGAGCCCCTTCCCATGAGGCCAGGGAGGTGAGGCCACTACCCAATCATCACGCCACGGGTGGTGCACAGCGGGAGGATCTCATGGGGAGGGACTCTCTCTCTGGGAATAAGAACGACCATCTGGGACACAATCAGCACTACACCGTTCTCCCTAACCCATACCCACCTCTATCCTCCTCTACTCTTCTTAGCCCCTCTATGTGCTACTGTACTGTTGGTGCCATACCCTATGTAAGTACTGGCACAAAGAAGAGGCGCAGACCCATGAAGAACATCTGGTCGAATTGTAATGACCATTTGAGCTTTCCGCAGAGGAATGGTTGTGTGACAGAGATAAAAACTGGTAAGGGACTTACAGAAGTTGTTCTAAAGCCCGAGGAGCTGCATTTGAGAGAGCCTGAGCCGCACCGCAGACCAGAGCGAAGGACCACTCAGCCACAGAGATTCGAAGAGGATGCAGAAAAGAAGGACGTCATCCAGCATCAAGGGAGCAAAGAAACTGGTGGTGTAGGGCTGGTCCAGAGCAAAACTGGAAGTTGGAAGCCAGTGTCAGGAAGGAGCAGTGCAGGGCGAGACCAAACAAGCAAAAAAGCTCCCGCACAGCCCGTCGGACAACAGCAAGCACCCAAGGAGCACTGGCAGAGCATCCAGGAGCCCAAGAAGGCAAAGGGCTTGATGACGATGCTGGTGGAGCTTGAGAAGAGGGGCATGGGACCCAAATCAAGAAGGGGAGGATCATAGGCATTTTCCTTGTGGCTGTACTTATCAAGAACAAGTCAAGTGGGCCGAGCCGAGGAGTGAGAGAAACCCGGGGTGTGGGACCCACATTGAGCAGCTAGACATCTTCCTTGTGGCAGTACTTGGCGAGAGAGTGAACCAGTTTGGCCGAACCAAAGAGTGAGAAAAACAGGGTCTTTGACCCACATCGAGAAGCAAGGCATCTTCCTCGTGGCAGTACTTGACGAGAGAGTGAACCAGGTGGCCTGAACCGAAGAGTGAAAGAAACCAGGGTCTGGGACCCAAATCAAGAAGCGCAGTATCTTCCTCATGAAAGCACTTGTCAGGTTAGTGAACCAAGTTTGCCCCTGCAGGAAAGCTCGGGAATACAGGTCTGGGTCCCACAAGCAAGGCTAAGATAGCAAAAAAAGAACAAGCACAGGAAGCCAACAAGAATAAACGACAGAGCCGGGCTGGTAGAAGAAAGTAGGAATAAGCTAGCAGAGCACAGGAAAAAGCACTTGCGTAGTTACCCAGAAACAAGTTAATCCGGTTGCAATGCGTTGCAGGGCTGCCAAGGACAGAATGTATACAGATGGCGTGTGCCATTTTGAAAATAATGAGACCAGGGCTGCCGTTCTGGACTGAACGTGGTGGCACGTTCAATGTCGTGTACACCACTGCTTCCACAGCCTCCAGGGGGGGCACGTGATGACAGTGGGACCTCTCTTATAGCTGGTTGTACCAGGCTTGCCCGGACGTAAGAGATGGAACTGTCGAATCAACAAGGGTGCCTTGATGTGAGAACTGGGTTCCCAAGAACTTTCTGACGCTGAGTATCCTGTCTAGTGTACCAGATATTCTAAGCTGCCTGTAACGGGTGAAATTAAAGTTTGATACTGCAGATAAGGGAAGTGAATCTCTTTACTAAGTTCCAGTGACAAGGTATATACATCAGGTAAATCCAAGGGTAAGTAAGTAGGAAGGTACACATGCTGTTTCACTCCAACTGACATTCATAGAACTTACAGGGGCACTCACACCACAACCTTCCACTTGCATACATTCCACCAGGCATTCTCTCAAGCAAACATTTATGCAGGACCAAGGCAGGGAACACAAGACACAACACATCTCCCTCCTCAACGGAAACCAAGATTAAAGGTACGGAAAGAAGCACAAGGGAAGTACACGGGGTAATGCGAGCAAAGTATGCAGCCAACAACACTCTGGCCACCTCCACTCCAAACTCCAAAACTCCAATCTAAATCCCACTCGCTCCATTGCAAAGAACAAGGAGACAGACTCCCACCTACCTCGTCCCTTCAACAACCTAAAATGAAGTCAAGCAACCATACGAAACACTCAAAGTCTGTTGCAGGCCTCACAACAGACACTCAAACAAAGAAACCAGCCCTAACTCTCAACACACCACCATGCCACACAATCTTAAAACAGCACCCTCACTCATCCTGGTGCCAACAACTAAGGTGCACTGAAACACAGAACACCCTTCATCTTCTACTATTCTAACACAGAACAAAAGATCAAGGTTAAAAAAAGAGCACAGGCACCCACTGCAGTGCACAAGCAGGTGGAGAGGACCAACCCCTAAGGTACCAATGTCCAACTCCCCAAAGGCAGAGGCAGGAAACACCCTCAGGTGCTTTGTCCAACACCTCAATATTTGTGGCACGGGTGGCAGAACACCCCTAAAAACTAGTGCCAGGGCCCAAACCCCAATATTAATGGCACAGGTGGCAGAACACCCCTAAAACTGTGCCGGGTTCCAAACCCCAATATCTGTGGCACGGATGGCAGAACATCCCTAAAATCTTGTGCCAGGTTCCAAACCCCAATATTTGTGGGACGGGTGGCAGAAGACCCCTAATAAACGTGTGACGGGTTCCAAACCCCAAAATGTTATGACACTGGTGGAAGAACACCACTGACAACTAGGTTGACATCATTCCATTAGGGCTCCACTCACACCCTGAAACATTCTTATCAAACTGAAACTGGATCAATGCGTTAGACATCACAGTAATTGAACTGTAAATGTCCAAGCCCTAATCTTTAAGTCCACCTTTTGGCCATGTGGAAGAAAAACATGAATGCAAGAAACATCACTGTTAATTAATGCATTGCTGCCACATCAAACAATAAAATAATTCCATGCTGAATGTTTGCAAATGATCTCAACAGAGGCCACGTCAAATAAACTCATATCAGCCAAAAAACATACCCAAGCCAAATAACAATCATACCGTAACAAAGCAAAGCAGAACTGCATGAACCTTAAAATAGGCAGGGCCGAAGTCAAAATCACATGCCTTGCATCACAAATGCATCTAATTTAGAGTTGCCTGTTATAAACAGAAAGTTCCCGGAAGAACGCAAAGAAATCAGGATCAAGTTTCTCCAGAACAGCCACAGAAGTGCTGAGTTGCTCTCCAAACAAAAGGCCACAAGAACGACAGTAGCCCCAGCTCTCATTCCAGTGAGTGAAGAGTTCATTCGTTACTGACACGCAACTTTCACAAAGCGCAGACCCTCTGCTACAGTACCTTGAATATCCATGCGGGTGCAGCATGGGCTGCCCCACATTCTTTCTGCCCACCTCCATTACAGGTTTCTTCTGTGAAAACAAAATGCGCTCTTGAGCGTCCTTCAATCTCCTTCTTTTCACAACCGAAGTTCTTATGTATGTGTAGTCATCAACATCATTACCCTCTGTAACAACCAGATCAACGCTGGCCCTCCCTTTTCCTAGAAGGATAACACGCTGTCCACTAGAGGAAAGCACCTTCGTAGAGCATGGAGACGTTGCGGCCTTTGTCCCCGAAGCCGACGTCATCATTACCCACTGAGCAGGTTTAAGGGAAGAACTCCCATTCTGTATAATATGGCATACTAGAATTGCATACTCCAGAGAAGTCCTGCAGACTACAGACCACACGGTAAGTCACAATCACTGCAACTTTAGTGCTGCTCATTGCCACAGCATGTAAATGTCCGCCTTCAGGTGTTGCGATGTCTGCACCAGTCAGTTGCGTCTCCCTTGTTCTCCTTCTTTTATTTTTACACCAGAGCCACTCTCTCCTTGCTCTGAAATCTTCCACAGCAGATCATGGCTGCTACCCTCTATTAGCTTCATTGCAGCATTTTGTTAGTTGACTACCCCCTACTGCTATGAAGTGTTGAAGACACAACCATTCTCTATTTGGCCTCACAACAAACGTAGAGCTACGAGTCTCAATTGACCTACTCCTTGCAGGTCTTAATCTCCAAGGCTTGATCTGTATCAATCCCCTCAGTGGCCAAATGCTGTAAGGTGGCCCCATTGGGAAGTGCTGCTCCAGTGGCAAAAAACTGTAAATTGTCCCGACTGGGAAGTGCTGCTCCAGTGGCCAAAGACTGTAAGGTGGCCCCACTGGGAACTGTCGCTCCAACTATTTAATCTCTCTCAGGCTGGTATTACTAGCCTCCTCCAGTGGCCAAATACTGCAGGGTGGACCCACTGGTAACTGGTAAATAGCTGGTGCTATAACTTTTAGTAGCAGTTAACTCCCACCCCAACTGCCTCCTTCCTGCAATGCAACGACTATTGGGCTATGAGACAGGGGTCAGCTCACCTTTGGAGGTTTGGGGGGGGCCGGTGGATTTCCCCTCCTGTGGTCTCAACGTCTTCCTTCCTTGCTTCTAGGCACTGCTCACTCTGGACAGATGCAGGTTCCTGGCCCTTCCCTCAAGCCAGCTTGTCGCCAGTGAAATGAAAGTCTGATACTGCAGGTAAGGGAAGTGAACTTCTTTACTAAGTTCCAGTGACAAGGTATTTACATCAGGTAAGTCCAAGGGTAAGTAGGAAGGAACACAGGAGATATCCACCGGCCTCCACTCTCACAGACTGTTTACTCCAACTGACATTCATGGAACTTACAGGAGCACTCACACCACAACATTCCACAGGCATACATTCCACCAGGCATTCTCTCAAGCAACCATTCATGGAGGACGAAGGCAGGAAACACAAGACACAACACTCCCCTTGTGATTCCTAGAATCGCAAATGCAAGAAACTTCGTATTTATCTGGTTCTTTTAGTGGCAATGTCTTATGTCTTTGACTCTTTTAGGAAAAAGGGTCCGATACAAAGGAACGCAAGAGAAAGGAATGAAAAACAGGATGTAATCTGCTCAACGACTTGGGTAATAGCAGCCGGAATGCAACCAGATTGATCTTGGTTATGACTTCGAATGGACCGATGTATCTGGGAGATAGCTTGGAGGGACAAACCTACCGAGGCAGATACCTAGTCGATAGCCATACCGTTGATCCAACCTCCCATCCAGGACCCTGGCTTCTATGTCTGGCTGTGTGTTCCTTTTATTTCTTCTTACTATTCTTCAGGCTTTCATAGGTATCTTTATGCACTTGTGAAATATAGACCAAAAGATAGTCTATTGAGTAGATTGCAGAGGGTGGAAATGTGGTACAAGGTAGAGAACGAGGATGTATACCATAAGAGCTGTAGAATGGACTCATTCTGGTGCCAGTATGTAAGGTGTTATTATTTGAGATCTCAGCAGTCAGTAAAAGATCCACCCAGTTATCCTTTCAAGCATTGATAAAACAGCAGGGATACTGCTCCATTGTATAATTAAGCCTCTCCGTCTGCCCATTAGTCTTGTTCTATACCGAGGAGGTCACACAAGGCTTGCCAAAACAAGGATGCATACTGCGAACCTCGGTCCGATGTGATGGACTGCAACCTAAAAATGTCACAAAAAGAAAACCTTAACCATTTCTGGGGCATTTGGCACTCCAACAAGAGGAATCAGGTGGGCCATCTTGCTAAAAGAGTCTATGGTCACCATAATGGCTGTACATCCCTGTGAAGGTGGCAGGTCCACAACGAAATTGGTGGATACATTGCTCCAAGGTCTGGCAGACATGGGTCCTTGTTCAAAATACCCAATAGGTTTTATGGTACTGTATTTTTTTTAGCATATACCAGGCATGGGCCGGTATAGGCGTCAACAACCCTACAGACTGTAGGCCACCAAAAAGAGCATCTTATGAGTTCCAAGGTAGCGTCATATCCTTTATGACCAGCGGTCTTTCCATCGTGACACCACAGCATGACCTTATTTTGCAGCGAGAGATCAGGGATGATCAACTGCTTGCCATAAAAAAGTAAGCCATCTTTCTCAGTCTGAGAGTGTCCATTATCCAGGGATAGTGAGGATAATACCCAGAAGAGGCTTCCTTGACCTATTGTAAGAAAGAAGAGACAGTGCGAAGGAACTTGTTCCTGTGAAAAATAGGTTTGGTGATGGGATTGGCTGACACGCCAGTGGTATGATAATGTGATAAGCTGTTGGCTATGAAGTTGTCATTTCCAGGGATATAAGTGATGCAGAAATCAAACTGAGCAAAGAAGTGTTCCTATCGGTCTTGTCTGGCATTCATACAGTCCATCTCTTGCAATACCTGGAGGTTCCTATGATCCGTTCTGATCTCGAAGGGATGAACATCACCTTGCAAAAAATGACGCCACTCTGTGCAAGCATGTCTTATCGCAAGCAACTCCTTCTCTATTACAGAATAGTTCAATTCACTAGAGTGTAAGGTCTTAGATAGGTAGGCAATGGGATGCTCCTGACCGTTGTCCGACTGCTTAAGGACCACTCCCATGGCCCCAGCCGAGGTATCAGCCTCTATGATGAACTGAAGAATCTGATCGGGCTGTCTTGGAATGGGAGCTGAATAGAACAAGGTTTTAAGGTGTTGAAAAGCGCCTTCTGCCTTCTCATTGAAAGAAAAGGCACATTCTTTTTGAGCAGTACGGTAATGGGAAGGACTATCTTAGAGAAATCCTGAATAAACTTTCGATAGAAATTGGCTAGTCCCAAGAATCGCTGGATGTCTTTGACTGATGACAGAGAAGGCCACTGAAGCAAAGCCGATACTTTGTGCGTATCCATCTCAATGCCTTTGTCAGACAGCACACACCCAAGTAATGTACAGAAGGGACTTCAATGAGACATTTTTCAGGTTTCACCAAAAGATGGTTCTTTTGCAGAGGTTTGAGTACTTCAGAAAGCTGTTCTTGCTGTTGCTCCCTTGATGTAGAAAAAACTCAAATGTCATCAAGCTAAATGATAACAGAGTGGAACAGCAAATTCGAGAACAACCGGTACATGATATGCTGAAGGACAGCAGGGGGATTGACTAGACCGACGGGCATTAGTTGGCATTTGAAATGTCCATATGGGGTCCTAAAGGCTATCTTCCATTTTTCCGTGGCACAGATCGGAAGGAGATGGCAGGCTCCTCAAAGATCCAGCTTGGAAAAAATAAGCGCACCCTGAACTGCTTCAAGAATGTCCTTTTGAGGGGCATCGGATATCTGTCCCGAACGGTAATTCTATTGAGGCCTTGGTAGTCTATACAAGGGTTCAATTCTTGGGAAACCTTCTTAGGTATAAAGAACAAGGAGGCCCCAGTAGGTGACTTGGAAGGCCTGATGAGTCCATTCTGTAGATTGCCTTCGAGATATTCTCGTAGGGCCTTCTTTTCTGGTACGGTCAAGGAATACATGCCAGCAAAGGGAACCAAGGCATCCTGAACTAGATCAGTGGCACAATCTTCAAGACAGTACAGAGGTAGGTCCTTGGGCATCTTATAAAAAAAACATCAGCAAACATGTGATACCTCTTCGGCACACAATGCACCCCTGCAACAGGGAACCAAAAACCGAACACTGTGCCAGAAAGGAACCTTCCTCACAAAACTGAAGACATTGATCAGCACAAAGGTCAGCATTAAAATAAAAAGTGTTCTTGGTCCAATAAATAAGGGGGTTGTGCATCCTCAGCCACAGAATCCCTAATATGACAGGAAAGTGGGCGGCATGGATGATGTCAAAATTCAAAAGACTCCTTCTGATCGAAGACGGACAGGACCATGGGGATATAGATGTGGGTTATGGTACCCGAACTAAGAGTCTGTCCATCCACTCCTTCGACAGCTTGCTTTTTCCTGGCACTCGTTTCTGAGGATGCCCTCCATACCTGCCCAAACAATGTCCATAAAATTGCGCGCAGCACTGCTGTCAATAAGGGCCAATGCCCCAATAGTTTTCACCTGAAGATGTAAGTGAATGTGGATCACCAGTAACCGTGAGTTCTGTTGAACAGAGCAAGTGTGGGTCACATCTAAGAGACTTTCCATCTTTCACTGGCACATAGTCCCCCCTAGGACTGGGGTCTTTCGTTTCCCGACCTTCTCTGTGGGACTTTAGGACAGTCTTGAAGCAAATGGTTCCCTGATCCACAGTACATACATAACCCAAGATCCCTTCCCTGATGGATATCCAAGCCTCAGTCGCTGTGCGTTTGAAGTTTGTTATATAAGACATTTGGTCCGAAGATCCCTGATGGATATCCAAGCCTCAGTCGCTGTGCGTTTGAAGTTGGCTATATAAGACATTTGGTCCGAAGATCCCTGACGGATATCCAAGAGAGACTAGCAGGCAGTATAAACTACCTCAGGTCTCTCTAATGTCTGTCTAAGCTGTGTTACGAATGCCCTGTAGTCATGAAACCCTGGGTTGGCAGAGGTAACCAGAGGAGTAGCCCAAGCCAAAGAGTTGCCCACCATTTTGGAAATCATAAACCCCACACTTGATTGATCCATGACATATGTTGATTTCCCCGAAAGGTGAAATAGAACGCATCAATGAACTCCTTCAGCTTCTTGGGGGTCCATCAAATTTGTCAGAGGCTAGTCCCATAGAAGGAAGAGAGTTCTGCTCTGGCAGTAACAAGCTGCCTAAGTACTGCATTTTCAGCTTTGAGTCCTTGAACCTCCAAGGAGAGTCCCTGGACTGCTGCAATTAGTTCTTGTACTTGTTCTGCAGAGGCCATTACTGCTTTAGGTAGGTGTTGCAAACTGTCAAACTTGATCTCTTCCTTCTCTCCTGATTCTTCATCCGAGGTCCGGGCGGAGAGTTCTTCTTGTGGGAGAGCCGGTGCCTTCATTCTAGTGCACCTTCTATCCTTGAAGAGATAAGGTCTATACCGGGGGGAAGCCACTATGCCCACTTGTAGCAACAGCGAGGACAAGAGACACCTACCCCAGACCAGGCAATTACGGGTAAAAGCCGGGATTGGCGGAAAAAAACCTTACTGCCGTCCTTCATCGTCTCCAATGAAAAGGCATGGCTCTGTGATGGTTATTCAAAAGTAAATATGCAGCGGAGACTGAAGCAAAGTGTAATGTGATCTGTACTGCAGCTGGTGAAGTACCGGAAGGTAAGTAGATAAGCCGTGAGAGGAGAACAACAGCCGGAGATTCGACTGAAAAGAGGGCCGGTGAGGAGCAGAAGAACAAACACAGGAAGCCAACAAGAAAAAATGGCGTAGCCTGGCTTGTAGAAGAAAGTAGGAATAAGCGAGTAGAGTGCAGAAAAAAGCAATAGCATAGTTGCCCAGAAACAAGTGAATCAGGTTGCAATGCCAGGCAAGGCTGCTGGGGACAGAATATACACAGATGGCGGGTGCCATTTTGAAAAAAACTAGACCGGGGCTGCTTTTCTAGACTGAACGTGGATGGCCCATTTAATGGCATATACACCACTGCTTCCACAGCCTCCAGGAGGGGCACGTGATGACAAAGTGTAAGGGACAGAGTAAGAGATTTTGACACACAACGGTGGAGTCTTTTAGTTACAAGGACATTCTAACAGACCCATTAGCATTTTAGTTGAGGAAGGAAACTCCTCATAGAGATAGGGAAAGTTAGGTTTTCTCTCTATTTTCTTGGTGAATAAAAGTCTATAGCAATCACTATGCCGCCTGTTTGTCAGTCTCCTCCTTCTGCACCCTTACAGGGTCCAGTCCCAATCTGCTCAGAATTTCACCTCAATCTTCAGTGGTAGACTCGAAGGTCCAGGCTAGGGAATGATGTGAGGTTAGATCTTCTCTTCAAGTCCACAGTTACAAGGATGCAAGAAGCATCGGTTGAGTTGCCACTGTGGGGGCAAGAACACATCAGTAGATCTTGAATCCAGGAGAAGCAGTCACTCCTCCACCCGGGGGGGATCTAGCAGCAAAAGTGTGAGCACCACACTACATTTTCACCTTGTGTTTTTTCTTGTTGTCACCACTGTAGTTCCTGGCATCTGGCAGTACCAGTAAAGCGTCTTCTCCTCCTAGCATAGAAGGCATAATAACAATAATATACAAGGTCAGAAACATGAGAAGGTTCAGGATATAATTCAAACATTTTAGGAGTTGAGTAGATCTAACAGTTACAGACACAATTTGAGTAACAGATTCAGGCAAAAGAGGTACTGCTAAGCTTGAGATTTGGCCTTCAGAGCATTGCAGGAGTTCTCATCTTTCGTCCAGAGCTTCACATGGGTAAGGGATAACCCCATAAGGACATGCAGCTGGTTGTAGAATATACCCTAATAACAGGTCAACTCCACGCTTCCAATTTCCCCAAAGATCAGAACTCCTGCCTGCCTATGTATAATGTGCTTTTTCCGCTACCAGAGCCAGCTTTTAACATCAGAAGTAGTCACTATATAAGTCAGGTTATAGATTTTTGCAGGGTCTACGGTAGATACGTTAGATACAGAGGGGGTTAGGGTACGGCACATGAAGGCAAAGAAACAGAATACAGGAATTTGGGGTTTGGGGCTCTGGTTGATGTCAAGAAGCCACGTTGCTTCCAGAGTTGGCCAAAGTCGTGGGCTACACCAAAGGCATACTGCAAGTTGGTGTAGATATTAACTGACTCCTGTAGAGCTAAACAGCAAGCTATAACGAAGGCTACCAGTTCTGCCTCTGCCACTTGGGCAGAGGTAGGTTGAGGTAACCTTCCACTTTCCACCACCTTCTCGGGGGCACACACTGCATACCCCCAACCAATTTCCCTTTTTGGTCCCTGTAACACGATCTGTCAACAAAGTACACTAAATCTGGGTCAGATTTAGGTACATCCATAAGGTCAGTGATTGGCCCCAACACACAATGTATAACTGTCCCACATTCATGTGTTGTGTTATCATGTGGTTCGCGATTTTGGGGGATAGGAAGCAGGGAAGTAGGGTCCAACACAGAACATCTAGTCAATGTGATATTAGAGGAACTCAGAAGAAGGGTCTCATGTTTTTTAGCTCTTGAGATGGTCATGTGCTGAGTCTTAGTTTTTAATAGTAATGACACAACAGCATGGCGTGCCACAACCTCCAAGGCAGACCCCAATACAATGTTTGCACTTTCTTCCACTGCTAGAGAATGGCCGCTACTGAACCCAAACATGGCGCCATTCCAGCGGCTACCGGATCTAGTTCTTTACTGTAGTAAGCAATAGGTCTGAAATGGATATCCTTTTATGGGTAAGCACTTCTAGAGAAAACCCATCCATTTAAAAAAAATGTAATCTGGTATACCCAATGGAGGTGCTATTGTTAGCCTATTTAATGCTTCCTCCGGTTCAGGAATCCACTGTAATAGACCCACCGTGTTCATTTGAGGGTACATCTGCAAGGGCTTATCTATCTCAGCATAGCCCAAGATCCACAGTTGCAGTAACAGACTATGTCTATGAAAGCCCTCATTTGTTGGACAGTTTGAAGTCTAGGAATCTTGTAAACAGTTTATTTTCTAGCAGAGGATATCAGCCGATAACCCTCCCTGATGTCATGTCCAAATATTGAATTTTCTGTGCAAACAGTTGAAACTTCTGTTTAGAAACTTCGTCCTTTTTTAGCCAGAGCAGTTAATAACACCCGAATGTCTTGCTCACATGCCTCGTAAGAGGGTGATACTATCAACAAGACATTCACGTACTGGACGAGCCACTGACTTCCCAGGTAGTTTTATATAATCTAGATCCATCTTCAGCTACAGTGAGATGAGGGTAGGGAACTCTGTATACCCCTAGAGCAACCGTGCCCAGGCATACTGGGCTTTTTAATGAAAGATGTGAGCAAATATTGGTTCTCTCTATACATGGGTAATTCAGTAATGTTGATCACTCATGCCGCTTGTGGAGTTAATTATAGCAACTGTAAGGGTGCAGAAGTAAGGCGCGGACTCCATGGTGGCATGTTTTTGGATATAGACTTTTATTAATTAAAAGAGAGATTTGTTGAAATGCCTCTCTATGCCTAAAGCTAAGAGGGGTTTCTCTACCTCAAAGGAAACTAGTGAAATTGTCAGGAAGTCCGAAACTAAAAGGTCTGTCACTGTTGTGTGCAAAACCTACTTCTGCTCCTAACACTAATACTGTAAGACAACTGTGCAAGGATGATCTCTTCACAAAGTAAAAAGTGTTATTTTTGTTTTCAACCAACAGAAAAGTTCAAAAATAAAAGATTCCAATCCTAGGGTTGTGCTCCTTTCCCCTAAACTTCTTCTTATTATTAGTCACTTATTAGTCACTGGATAATTCACGAAGAACTGTTTCTGAGCTTCACAGTTCTTGTATGCTACCAGCTTGGCACACTCTACTACCAAGCTTAGGATTCCTTTTTAACAGTTTTAGGGGTTTTGACCCTTTTATTCTCAACCTCGCATGAGGGTGCGGGTCCCAGAGTCGCAATACTTTACACGGCTTGGTTCTCTCTCCTGCCAGGCAAGTGTTCTCTTCTGGGTGGTCTCTTTTTCTCTCACAGGGTCCCAGACCCTCTTCGCTTTAAACTTTGGCTTCTCACATGGGCGCTGGTCCCAGACTTGCACTGTTGTGTTGTATCTGCTTAGTTCACTATATTGCCGTTTCACTCTCTTGCCAAGTATACAACTCTCTCTCATTTGTTTCCGGGTCCCAGACCCTTTTATTCTTGGGTGCGGGTGCCAGACTTGCACTGTTGTGTTGTATCTGCTTGGCTCACTCTCCTGCCAAGTATACAACTGCCCCTGATTTGCTTCAGGGTCCCAGACCCTATCATTCCAGTTACTGAGGTCACCCTGTTGCTACCCCGGACCTATAACAGCTCCTGGACAACCCGCATACCAGTTTTCTTCCTTCTCTGAGGTACAGGCAGTTCCTGGGCAGCGGAGTCCCTTCTGGAGGCTTTGATAGTGTTCGGGCGTCCGGCGGGGTCTGCAGTGGCTCTGCAGTCTGATGCCTTTCCCCGGCTGCATGTTCTGTCTCTTTCGTGCTTTGCCAGGCCCTGGGAGACAGAGAGGATTTGCTTGGCAGCAACCCGAGTAGTCCCTTCATAATGTGCAAAGCTCAGGTTCTCTCATTCCTCCGGTTCAGGCTTCCCTTTAAGCTCCCATCAGCTGCTCCTGTGCATGCCTCTCGCTGTTCCTCTTTGCAGGACTCTCTCTCTCTCTCGTCCCAGCTGCTCCTGATCTCGAGCTTGAACTTCTTTCAAACTCCCACATGGGGTCATGTACTACTTTAGGCCAATCACTGACATTAGGAAGCTAGACCGCTCGCTCTGCTTCTCGCGAGTGATCCTTGGACTCCAGGTCATCTTCCTCACAGTACTAGCATTAAAGCTATATGCATGATACTTTGTACTTTCTGGGTTTTCAATCTTGTCATGTAGGTTAGGTTGACTGAATTGACAACAAAATACTTTGGTTCTATCCAGGGAGGGGGAATGAAGATTTAGAGTTGGAGAAGGGTTGAATGTAATAAAGTCGGGTGATATTGCGTTCTCTGCTGATGGTTGTCCCCAATCCCATACAGGGATTCCTTCCACATGTGATCCTCCTTCTGTGCACCACCGCCAGGGGGACTATTATACTGTGGACGCACTGCCTTGGCCCCATGGGAAAGGTCTCCACCTAGGGGAGAAGGGATGACATCCTCTGATACGTCACACAACATATACAATTTCACATTGTTTATGTAAAAAAAGTTACAATTTATTAAGGAGACAGAGAAAAAAGTCCAATGCATTTCAGACTATAAAGTCTCCATCTTGAGGGACATTGTCTAAAGAAGCAGAAAAAGGCATAGAGGAAAATAATAATGTCAATGAAGATACACCTAATGTGATGTGCAACATAAAATGCCATGAACACCAAGTACCTGTCTCCTTTTCAATCCTGCTGTGCCATTCACCATATTTGAAACGAAACCACTCTGTATAGAAAATGTTTAAGAAATTATAATAACATGCACTGTTTCCTTATAAATCTTATTGTTCAGAAGTTAAGTAAAAAATAAAATGTATACAAAATAGGATAAGTAGTATCTGTCACTACATCAGGTCTAAAATATAATTTAATTCACCATTAGGAACCTGGCAAAGCAATTGAATAAGAAAAAGGAGAAGAGAAGAGACAGATCAATGTGGTAAGTCTATTAGCCTAAGTAGTCAAAAGTAATACATAAATATATCCAGTTACTTACCGTAACTTGGCAGAAGGATAATAGAGCGCACCCCCGGTAGCTGGAGGTGCATTCATTGGATATTCACATCACGTCAAGAACCAATGTTGTAGTGAAGACGCTATAAATATTGGCGGTTTGTGGTACAAAATGCTGGCAACGGGATGTCACCCGCGGTTGTATGATGACGTCATTGCATCTGCATGTCCCATGACAAAATACTTTTTGTTACACAAGCAAAAACATGATGAACTGCATTAGCAAAGATGCCAATTACATTAAAAGTGGTATCACATTTGCTGTTCTAGCCCCCTGTTGAGATGGACGCAGATATCACTAAAGTTAAAAGATTCTCAATTTATCAACAATATTATTAATGAGCAATTCGATCATTGCTATGAGAAATAGCTATGTCACAACATGTCATTGTAGCTAATTCCTTCCAAGGAAACATTCAATATAGTAGTTATCTATAGTCTTAAATAACATTTCAGAATTGTAGGGCTTTAGTCTAGTGTCCAGTCAGTTCATTGTTTCCCTTTTGCACTAGTGCTTAGGTATTAACAAAACTGTGTACAAAAGAATGCATGTTCAATTCATAGGAAGCATGAAAAGTCCTGTTCTTCCTTCATCCTCCTGGGTACAGGGAGACTATTAACTTGATCCATATTGTCTTTTTCTGCTTAGGAAAGCTCTCTTTGTCCATATGTGGCGTCTTGCTATCGAGCACTTTGAGGATCTGGAATTTCATCTTTGCCACGTTATGCCGTTTCTCATTGAAATATCTTGCTACTGGAGATTTCACATGATTGGTCCTTCCATTAGACAGATGTTTACACCATCTTGTTTTTGCCTTTCTGCTTATCTGTCCCAAATGATAAAGTCCACAGGGACACCCTGTACTATAAATGGCATATTTAGGATCATAGGTAGCAAAATGTTGTAAGAACAATTTCTTACTAATTCTTGGGTGGAATATGGCATTGACTTTAGCCACATTGTTACAGTTTACACAGTGTGGACATGGAAAAGTTCCTGTTACTTTGGTGCTGTGTTTATGCCCATTCCTTTTCTCTGTGTCTGTACATGCAAGCAAATCTCTTAAATTACTGCTATGTTGATATTCAAACACTGAATGTTCTTTAAAGAGCTCATTAAGTCTATGTCATTTCTGAGGATGTCCCAATGTATGATTATAGTTTTCTTAATCCTGTTACTTTGTGTTGGATATTTAGACACGAAAACCAAAGCTGGTGGTTCGTGTTTCCATGAGGTTTTTAATAGCATATTCCTTGTTTTAGCTGTTGCTTTCTGTCTCGCTTGTTCTAATTCACCTGCATGGTAGCCTCTAGCTTGAAATGTATTGATACGATATGATATGTCATTTATAACACACCTGTACACAAGTGTTTGTAGGAGCGACAAGACAAGGGAGGGAAGACAGAGGGAGGACAAGACAAACGGTCTTACTAGGCCTTGTGTCAGTCAGATTGTGCAAGTGCGAGGGAGAGAGAGGGGAAAACAGGGCAGCAATGTTCTGATTAAGTGCAGCCAGGGCAGCACAGCTCTGGGCAGTGCAAGGAGAACAAGGGACTGTAGGGTTACAGTTACAGTCCCCAAGTGCGTGGTAGGCCTGGAGGCAGTGCAAGGGTGACTTATCAAGAAAGAGCCTGGTACCCAGTGAGACTCTAAGGGTAGCCAAGCAACCAGTCGTACAGCAGACAGGTAAATCAAGTAGGTCAGCAGGGGAGGGAGAGAGAGAAAGCAGAACAGAAGAGGAAAGTTTTGTGCTGCTTCCGGGAACTTCAGGTTGTCGGGCTCAAGTTTGAGAGGGCCAGGAAGGCCATTCCAGAGGGAGGTAACTGCAGAGGAGAGAGAGATCTACCCCCACTCTGTGCCTGGAGAAGCGTCTAACCCTTAGAGAGTTGGAGGTAGCTGAGCGAAGGGCTCAAGAGAGAAGGTATTTTGGTAGAGAGTGTTGGCGGGTGTAGTGCGGGCCCGGCCCCAGAAAGCCTTGTGCACAATGCTAAGGGTCTTGAACTTGATCCTTGCAGCCACTGAGAGCCAGTGGAGAGATTTTAGGGCTTAGGGATACAGTCCCTGGGCTTGCGGCCAAGGGTAAGTCTCACAATTCTGTTCTGGATTAGTGTCAGAGGGTGGAGAGTAGAGGAAGGCAAATTGAGAAAGAGGCTGTTGCAGTAGTCCAGCCTAGAGAGAACCAGGGCTCTGGAGACAGTGAGCTTCTGGGGAAAAGTGAGAAAGTTCAGTACTTCTTCAAGTTGCTTCGTGCTCTCATCTGTATCACTGAAAATCCTCTTAACTCTAAGAAGCTGACTATAAGGTAGACTCCGTAATCTAGCAGGTGGATGAAAACTCATCGTATGCAATAAGTTGTTCCTGTATGTGTCACGCTCACCTGATTCCCACGGAGGCGCAGGTCTGGCTTCGAGTGCTGATGCTTCTTCAGTGGTGAAGCGCAGGACTCTGAAGATGGACTGGAAGGGCCCCTCTACTCTGGTCTTTTCTGGCTCGCAGGAATATTCCCCTGTGCGTGAAAAGGGAGTATTACCTACTGATGGAATAATGCTCAAGCCTCCCACTCCCTTCCAGCCCTCCACGATACCCTTCCACGATTCCCCGTGAAGTCTCACCTTAGGGTCTGGAAGGATGAGTTCTCCATCCTGCTTCTGATGCAGGGGCGCGTTGAAACCCAGTTACTTCACTGGATTGAGGTTTGATGGGAGTTCAAAATAAGCTTGACTATTCAGATGAGGCGCTGTAAGAGTTCTGTTGCAAGTTCAAAAGTTCAAGCTTAATAATAATGTTCATTGTCTTATTGCAGCAAGCGCTAATGCTTATGTCTTTTTTCCCCTTAGGGGCCGGGGTTCGGAATGCTGGAGATATGGCGCCGACCCGAAGTGAAACGTGCAGTTCCAGTAAATGACAGGTAAGTTCTGGATGAGCGTTCAGGTAATGTCTTTGCATTCGCTCATTCAATTCCTTGTCTTTTTTCCCCATAGGGGCTGGGGTCCGGAATGCCAGGAAGCGGCAGGACCCGAAATGAAATGGGAATAACCCAACAGGTAAGTCTTAGAAGGAAACTGAGCCTTTCCTATTCCCTTCCTTCTCTCACCTTGTTTTCTTGTCTTTTTCTCTCTAGGCTCTGAGAAGTGGGTGCGGATCCGGATGATCGCTGCTGAAGATGGAGGCGCCCAGGAAAGGTGAGTGAAATGCAGCGCTGCAGCGATCGAAGCGAAATGCTCTTAAAATGATGTCTTCCCTTTCAGGATCGTCGGTGTGATGTCTCTGCGATGCAGCTTTAGCTGGTAAGGTCTTCTTTCTCTCCAATTCTCTCTTATCTCCCTTTGCAGGCGACCCAGGATGCTGACAGGTGTGGCTGAAGTCCAGATGCAGGAGCTGACACGGTGAGCGTCCAGCTGCGAGGAGCAGAACAACGCGAAGCGTGAGTTGCTGATCGGGCATGGTTTAAATAGCTTTGGAAGAAGTTCCAGGTATGTATCCTTCCACCGATCAGGTATGTATCCTTCCCCGACCACACCCAGGTGGAAAGTAGTCCCACAGGTAAAGTAGTTCCATTCAGGCCTCAAGAGGGCCTGGATGTAGCAGCATGGTCTGCATCAGGTAGGTGCACATTAAAACACTTGGAACACATGTCTAGCTTTATGAGCCTGGCGCCTAAGGCGCCAGGACAGGGGTCTAACATGAGCCTGGCGCCTAAGGCGCCAGGACTGTGTCCAAAGGGCCCCAGCTTGGGCCCGCTGGCACTTCCGTGGGGGGAATGATGCCTGCCTCTGGGGTTGCTGGGTCGGACCTGGCTCCTTGGAGGTAGGCATCATGACAGTACCCCCCCCCCTCAAGGCCCCTCCCAAGGTTGTTCCCTCTGGGGGTTTTGGCTTGTTCGGAAATCTCCGGTGGAACCTTTGTATTAATCAAGGTGCGTGAACATGGTTACTAGGCTCCCACGATCTCTCCTGAGGTCCATATCCCTTCCAGTCAACAAGATAGAAGAGTTTAGACTTTAACACCTTGGAGTGTAAAATGTCTTTAACTTCGAATTCTAATTCCCCTTCAATTTGAACTGGGTCTGGAGGCTTGGACAGTCGGGTCCCTGGTTGTACTGGCTTCAAAAGTGATGCATGAAAAACTGGATGAATATGCATGTTAGACGGTAAATCCAGTTTAAAGGCCACGGGATTGATTATAGCCTTGATGGGATAAGGTCCTATGAATCTGGGATTGAAGGTTCGCGGGCCCTTGAGGGGTAAATGTTTCGTTGCTAGCCATACCTGGTCTCCTACTTGGTAAGGAGGAGTTTTACTTCGGTGCAAATCAGCGTTTTCTTTATACTTTTTCTTGGCTTGCTGTAAATGAGTTGCAGCTTCTTTGAAGGCTTGGGTTATTGTGGAATGCAGATGATTTACTGTGGGCATTTCCAGGGTCAGAGGTGGGTCTAGGTCAGAGGTCCGAGGATGGTGACCATACAAAGTATAAAAAAAGAGTTTGTCCGGTTCCAGAATGCACTGAATTGTTGTATGCATATTCTGCGATCCAAAGGATGTCTTTCCAATTTAACTCGGATTGGTGTAACATGCACTGAAGATATTGCTCGAGAGTCTGATTGGTTCTCTCGGTTTGTCCGTCGGTCTGGGGGTGGTGGCTGGTGGATAGCCGCACATCTATTTGTGCTAGTTGGCAACACTTCTTCCAAAAATGGGAGATAAATTGACTTCCACATCCGAGACTAATATGGAAGGGAAACCATGTATGCGAACTATATTCTCCAGAAATTCCTTGGCCAAGGTGGAAGCTGAAGGCAAACCTTTTAAAGGGATAAAGTGGGCCATTTTGGAGAATAGATCCACAATTACGAGGATAGTGTTGTAACCAGCACAAGGAGGCAGGTCAGTTATAAAGTCCATTGACAAGGTGTGCCATGGTGCCGGTGGAATATCCAAGGGTTGAAGTAGGCCGGCTGGCCTTTTCTTTTGACCCTTGTTTTGGGCGCAAATTCCGCAAGACAAAACAAAAGATGTCTTTTCTCCAAGAAGGCCACCAGAAGTGGCGTTTGATTTTTTTCCTCCGTTTTAGCGATACCAGGGTGTCCTTCCATTAATGATTCATGATGATGGGCAATAACAAGTTCTTGCAATTCTTTACTAGGCAGAAACAACCGCTCCTGGAAGTAGGGTAAGTCATCCTTAACGGTGTAATGAGGACCCTTTTGACTCCATTCCAGTAAGTCTGAAGAGTCTAGAAGTTGTTTTACTTGTGTTTGGATGTCCTCAATAGTTTGCAATGAAGTTAGGCCTAAGATTCTTTGTTCTGGTATGATTGGCACAGGTTATAAACTCGAATTGGGTTCTTCCATGCCAATCCGGGATAAGGCGTCCGCTTTACCATTCTTGCAGCCAGGGCGATAGGTAATTACAAAATCAAATTCCGCAAAGAATAGAGCCCATCAGAGTTGTCGTGAAGATTGAGCCTTGGCCGTCTTTAAATACTGTAAATTTCTGTGGTCCGTAATTACGGTGATGGTGTGTCTTGCCCCGAGAAGGTAGTGACGCCAAGCCTTGAAAGCAGATTTAATAGCCAGTAACTCTTTGTTGGTAATTGCCTAGTTGATTTCAGGAGGAGAAAATTTCCTGGACCAAA
The DNA here is from genome assembly GCF_040938575.1 of Ambystoma mexicanum. NCBI lineage: Eukaryota > Metazoa > Chordata > Amphibia > Caudata > Ambystomatidae > Ambystoma > Ambystoma mexicanum. The sequence goes on from NC_090923.1 coordinate 1,422,948,751, forward strand.
AGGCCACAGGGTGTAGTTGGTTAGTTTCTGGGTCTCTTTGCGACAGGACAGCTCCCATGGCCCGAACTGGATGCGTCGGTTTCCACAATGTAAGAGAGATCTGGGTGCGGGTGCTTCAATATAGGTGCAGAGGTGAATTTGGTTTTCAGGTCCTGAAAGGCTTGTTCGGCCTCAAGAGTCCATTCAAAGTGTTTGTTTTTCTTTAGGAGAGCTGTGATGGGTTGGACTGTTCGGGAAAATTCCGGGATGAATCTTCGATAGAAATTGGCGAAGCCGAGCATGCTCTGAACTCCCTTCACCGAGCTAGGAGATGGCCATTTGAGGATGGCATCCACCGTTCGCGAGTCCATTCGGACTCCTTGAGGTGTCAGGATAAATCCGGGAAACTCCACTTCTGTGGTATGAAAAACGCATTTTTCGAGCTTTGCAAATAGTCTGTGCTGGCGCAATTTCTCAAGAACTGCCCTAACATGTTTTCTGTGATCGGATTCTGAAGAGGAGTACACCAGGATGTCGTCAATATAAACAATGACACAGACGTCGATAAGTTCCCGAAGAACATCATTCATAAAGTACTGAAAGGCGGCAGGTGCATTGCACAAACCGAAGGGCATCACCTGATATTCGAAGAGCCCAAATTTGGTGCGGAATGCAGTCTTCCACTCGTCGCCTTCTTTTATACCACTTGAGAAAGCGGCGATTTTACTTTTATATACATTCCGGATCTGCACTCGGCATTGCGAGCCGCTCCTCGACTCTTGCCGACTCCACTGCTGCCCAACGCTTCCTGGAGGAGGCGGGGCCCGCACGACACGTGCCCTGATCACGTGATTCCGGCCCGATATAAAAGACACAGGCTGCCTCCCGCCCTGTGTGATACCACTTGAGAAAGCGGCGATTTTACTTTTATATACATTCCGGATCTGCACTCGGCATTGCGAGCCGCTCCTCGACTCTTGCCGACTCCACTGCTGCCCAACGCTTCCTGGAGGAGGCGGGGCCCGCACGACACGTGCCCTGATCACGTGATTCCGGCCCGATATAAAAGACACAGGCTACCACCCTTGCGGCGCTAAGCCCGGCAGGGGCAAAGGCCGACTACTGTTACGTGACTGTTGCGTGCTGAAAGTACGGACTACTCTGGAGTATCGTGTTTGCATATTGGACACTCAGGTGAGAAAACATAATAGTGCTCATTTCCCCTATAGAACCTGATCGTCACCATAAACCCTTAGTGCAGCTCAAGGGCACTCACAGCACCATGGGTAAATCAAAGCATGCTAAACCACGGTACGATTTACGCAAAGGGAAGGCGGGGAAAATGGATAACCCAGCACCTGAAAGCCCTAAGAAAGATAAACAAACTGGAACAGATGGTGCAGCGGCTAAAGGCACAATTCCGGCTTTCTTTCTCAAAGACAATTCGAAAGCACGATCCTCCACTGATAACCTGACAGCTGACGATCATCATCCATCTCTCCTGCCCCCCAAAAACAATAATGAGGCTCTTGATTTAACAAATTATAATGATATTGATAATAATTCACTTCTTGATCTCTGTTTGTCTATCCAAAAAACAATGGCCTCTTTTAATCAGCCTTATACTTCTCAGAAGCCTACCCCAATAGTGGTAGAAGCTCAAATTCTGAATGAGGCTCACAATGACCAACGGAGTCTTTCACCCTCAAGTAGCCCTAAACAAACAGGTAATTCTACCTCAAATCTGTCTGGAATACACCCTATACATCCCACTCCCACCGTACCTATAGTATCAACTACAGGACGTTTATCGGCTTCTCCAGACCTCTATATTGATATGGAAGATCCGGAACACTCTGATAGAGACTTGAGCAATGCTGTTGAAAGCTTAAATAATGCAGCAATTGCAGAACTTCAAGCCTCTATGGCCTCCGTTCAGTTTGCCTTAAAAATTTTGCTGAAGCTATGTGGGAGAATTCATAGTAATTCTTTAGCCCAACTAGGAAACATCAACTGTATTGAAAGTGCGGACCAAATACCGCTAAATGCGCCAATATCTAAGGGGGGTCGGGAGTTCACGAATCAGCAAGAAGAGGCACACTTGGGGGAACTTCAGGAGATAGCAACTGAAGTACCTCTAACCAAAAAACAACGTCGACAACTAAGACGAGAGGCAGCAAAAAACGAAGCAGTCGAGATAGCCTCCCCCCTGCCAGCCACTATTGCTCCCGCTGCTCGATCCAAAAAAGCAAAAAAAAGGGGGCGAAAAACTAAGAAGCGTATGAATAAAGGAGCAGGAACCTTAACAAGCTGGATTATCCCAGATATACCCCAGGAAGCTACCAGTACGATTCTGGAAGAGCCACACCATGATATGACTGATAACTCAACTGATGATTCCTCTAATTGCTCCTCCTTATCTGGGAACGCAAGAAACGAGGAAGACGAACATCATGATCCCATAGAGACAACAGATAATGATGACTTTAACGCCAGTAAAATCTGTGTTATCAAAAATCTAAACCAGGAGAAAAGGGACAAGTGGCTCACAAGATCCGAACTTTTGATAAAACTACATCTGATCCCCCAATTGCGTGTTATACGCTCGGAAGATTTTTCCTTTGTGGAACCACTTACCGTACGAAATCCTAATGTCACAGCCCTCCATTGCTGTGTTATGGCATCAGCTAAATTAATCCGCTCTCATAAAAAAAGCCTTATGCGAATTGGGATAGAGGTGGATGCCTGTAAAGAGAAGGAGGACCCTTGTCTCCCAAGTGGCGATCCTGCTCCACCTAAGGCTAATGGCTGCAAACCCGCCCAACCTTTGGGGAAGAAAGTTCAGATGGTGGATATTCAAAACACGTTGAAATGGCTGGCCGATTCATTACCAATGGTACTACAACAATCATGAGATTATTCCCTACTGAGCTGGAACACCCATGGCCATCAACATCTTCTCACTGACAAGGGGTCTTTATCACTCATCAATGGCTACCCCATTATATTGCTGCAAGAAACTTGGCTATTACAGCCCACGGCCATGGACGGATACACAACTCATCATACCCTGGCCAAGAAAGGACAAAGGGGGCGCCCCTATGGGGGTTTAGCCATTGGTGTGTCAAACAAAATCAAAAGTAAAAGGATTTCAGTGGAGAGCAATTATATTTGTGCTGCAGTCTTGTCCCTCAGAATAAGAGAGGTCTGGGAAGAAACATTATTAATAAATATCTACAACCCCCAGGGGGCTACACATAGAGAGCATATACAAGATGTTCTAAATGACCTTCTCAGTAATTGGAGGTTATTAAATGATAAATATCTTGTTATTGCTGCAGGGGACTTAAACTGCCGGATAAACCATGGAGGGGGCACCACTAACAACCAGAACCTAGCCAGCAAAAACTATTGGAAACAGACATACACCGATAACGAGGGAGAATGTTGGAGTAGTTTCTTCGAATGCTGGGATCTTGAAGTAATCAATGGCAGGACAAAGAATGATAGACCCGCAAAATTCACTTGGAAAAATGGAAGGAATGGAAGCACCCTCGACTATATCTTCACGAGTGCGGAAATTGCAAACATCATCGATGATATGGTTGTGAGGGAATGTATCTGGAGCGACCATGACCCTTTGACACTTAACTTAAGATCCCATATACCAACTGAGAGAATGGCAAATCTCGGTGAGCTGGTAGCCAACCACTCTTCAAATCGTATATCCTGGTCAGCACAAAATGTGATGAAGGCATCTATAGCATCGGGAGATTGGGGACTTGAACAGTTTAAATTATTCTCACAGATGTCGCCCGAACAAATTGAAGGATGGGTTAGCAATTTCTCTGGCTTGCATGGTTCCTATAAAATACGGATGATGGCAGGAAAATTGCCGCAAGAGCTAATCTATGATCGTGCCATCAGAGATCAGAAGCGCAAGCTTAGAAGGGAAATCCGGGCTACAAGAAAGGACCTGTACGCTTTTAATGATAAAGCAGCTACAATAAGAAAGTTGAAAGCTGCTTACCAAAAATGGCTAAAAATACATAAAAGACACAGGAAATTGGAGAGATGGCAATCTACAGTTAAAACTCTATGCAGTAAGAATTCCCGCAAAATATGGTCCATTCTAGGAGATGTAAAAGGCAAGAAGATTACCAACATGGTGAACCCCATATGTAGTGACAAATGGATATCTCATCTGGAAAAACGAAATGCAGGGATTAGTAATAAGCTCTGCTCTCCCACCTCTCCTAATCCTCCCACCCCTCCTTTTAGTGTTACCATTAAAGACCTACAATGCAGAATTAAGGAATTAAATTCCTCACGAGCTCCAGGCCCTAATGGTCTATCGAATGTAGTGATGAGAAACAACTCAATGTTCTGGGCCAATCTGCTAAAAATTCTGTTTGACAAAATTATGTCTGATGGACGCATACCAACATCTTGGCAAGAGGCCATCATTATACCTGTCTTCAAAAAGGGTAGCAGGAATGACCCTGAGAATTACCGATTACTATCTATGCTTGACTGTACCGGGAAGATGTTTGCTGCTCTCATTCTTAATGAACTACAAAAATGGACTGAGGAGGCAGGCATCCTGGATCAATTTCAATGTGGTTTTAGGGCTGGCCACTCCACATCACATAATCTTTTTATCATGAATACCCTAAGCAATAAGGCATTAACACGCACTAATCCTCCACTATATGCACTTTATGTAGATTTTAGGGCCGCCTTTGACTCAGTTAATCGATCCCTCTTATGGGAAAAATTAAAGAATTTTGGTTGCCCCGCATCTTTATTATATTACCTTGAGCTGCTACATACCAATAACACCGTACAAGTCAGGCTGGATAATCAGGGGACAGTGACTAAACCTATCTCTCTGAAGCGAGGGGTAAAACAGGGATGTGTGACGGCCCCCATTTTATATAATCTATTTGTATCTGATGTGCCTAACTGCTTCTTGCGGATAAACAACTGCCCCCCTAAGATAGGTTCTCATCATTGTCCCATATTGGCTTATGCAGATGACCTGGTGATACTAGATCACACTTTCAGTGGAATACTCAGGTCAACCAATCAGCTATGGAAATATGCAGAATCCAACGAACTCACTATCAACCACAGCAAAACCAAATTAATGCTGTATACAGCAGGAAAGGTTGCTAGGCCTCGTATGATGGTGGGCCCAATCGAAATTGAATACACACTTTCATATAAATATCTAGGGGTAGAGTTCGACCACAAAGGAAACTACCATATGTGTATTCAGGAACGCAGATTAAAGGCTGCGCAACTTTCAGCATTAATTCATAGATTTACATATGAGCAATGTGGTTTTTCTATTTGGGCAGCCCGCCAGCTCTATCTGCAATGCCTGGTCCCTATGGTCATATATGGTTTAGAGTCTCTGATCACCATGGACCTCGGTTGGCTACAACTTGTGGAGGGGAAGTTCTGGAGAAAAGTTCTCGGTCTCCCCCAATGCATTCCCATGGCTATGATTAGGCTAGAGCTGGGCATCCTTTCTCTTAAGGCTATGGTTTTGAGGAAAAGGTTGGAATTCTACATTAGGTTCAACAACAGACCTACAACCAACCTCCTCAGGACCATTAAAGAGGATACTTCTGCGGGTAGACAGATAAAACTTGAAACCCAGATTAATACTCTGATCGAAGAAATCAGTTGGTCCCCGGAGTGGGGTAGGGAAAATGAACACCTGATTGTTAGCATGCGAAACCGCTTAAATCTATGGGACTGGCAGAGTAATTTCACACATCTGGGACGTTTGAAAAGCTATGGCTTCATCATATTTATACTTTATACTTACATGAAGCCTCAGCTTTATTTAAATCTATGCCCGTCGGACCAACTGAGGCGCTTTATATTACTCTTACGCTTCAATTATTTACCAGTTCTGTCGGCTCGTGGGGCATCAATGGGCCTGACTACCGCAGCTAGGTACTGCAGAATATGTGAGTCTACATCTATGCCGGAGACGGCATGCCACGTACTAACAAAATGTAGTAGGCTAAAAACGAGACATAGGAAATATTTGATGGAATTTGTCCATGATAATGATCAAATCACACATCCAGATTTCTGGAACCAATGTATCAATTCCCTAAATCCTAAACTGCACTTAGCACTTTTCCAGGTGTGGCGCGAGGCCACTATATATCTGAAAGCAAGCACAAGGGTGGCCATCCATATGCATAAGGGGGTCTACCTCTAGCTAAATAGTCTTACAATATTTATCTAAAACTTTATTACGGATCTGATCTGTTCAAATGTTTCTTCTTTGCCTTGAACGAATGATTGATTTGTGATGAATTTTACAGTGTTTATAATGATTTTTTACTGTATATCTGAATTTATTCTTATAATGTAAATGTTTAATGTAATTTATGTGTAAAGTTTTTTACATTCTGTATAAAACTGTATCACATTAATAAATAATAATAATTATACGCACCAGGTGATAAGCTCCTCGGAGATCTAACTTGGTGTACACACAAGCGTCTTTCACCTGGTCGATAAGCTCAGGGATCAGGGGCAGAGGATAACGATTCTTAATCGTTATTTGATTTAGGGCGCGATAGTCTATACATGTTCTAAGGTCGCCCTCTTTTTTTGGCACGAAGAACAGAGCTGAGGAGACGGGAGACTTGGACGGGCGAATAAAACCATTGGCTAGGTACTGATCTAAATACTGACGCAAATGTAGGTTCTCAGGTTCCGTAAGAGCATAAATCCTACTACAAGGTAGTTGAGCATTGGGTACCAGATCGATTTGGCAATCGTAAGACCGATGGGGAGGTAACGTGTTAGCCTGTTCCTTCTGAAAAACGTCTTGGAATTCTTGGTATTCAGACGGTAGCTGTACAGGGGTGGAAGTTGCTGAGGCTAGACCCATAAATGGATTTCTTGGGTAACAAGTTGGTTCACAATCAGGAAAACTTATCTTCTTTGCTCGCCAGTCGATTCTGGGATTATTTGTTTCTAACCAAGGAATTCTAAGAATTACTTGAAATTGTGGGGCCTTGATCACATCAAACACGATTGCTTCTCGATGTCCATCCTGACCCACCAGTGTCATTTCAACAGTGGAATGCGTTACAGGCCCTGAGGCAATTTCGGTTCCATCTACTATAGTAATGACATCTTGGGTTACTTTCGGGCGGAGAGGGAGCTTAATCCTGGAAGCCAATTCACGGTCTATGTAATTTCCAATAGCTCCACTGTCGATGTATGCTTTTATGGCATGCAACAGCTGAGGCTGTTTTGGGTCCACTAGCACCATTGGCATGACAAAATGCGAGGTCAAAGAGTTTGTTTTCAAGCTCGGCAAGCGGACCCCTACGCTTGTCGGGCTAGGTCGTTTCCCGAATCAGGTGTCAATAAATCGTTATCAGTGGCTCCAATCACCTTCTTCGGTGGTTTAACCGGACAATTTCGAAGAAAGTGACCGGAAGTCCCGCAATACAGGCAAAGTTGCATTTGCCGCCTTCTCTCTCGTTCCTTCTGTGTTAATGGTCCTTTAACACCGCCGATTTGCATAGGTTCGGATACGTCGGTACTCTTGGAGTTAGCGTGGGTTTTGATCGGTACTCGGGTTTCGTACTTGAACCGATCTGCTTTTCTATTTTGAAGTCTGTGATCAAGTTGAACCACCAAGTCTATGTAGTCTGCGCAGACCTGGGGTGGATCTACTATCTGAGCTAGAACGTCCTTAAGCTCTCCGCGCAGGCCTCGATGAAACAATGTGATCCTTTTGTTTTCTGGCCATCCAGTTTCCACAACCAGTCTATTAAAGGTGGCAACGTAGGACAGAAGATCCTGATTACCTTGTCGTAAAGATAGCAGTTCGTTATCAAGGGCCTGTCCTTGAGAGTGTCGAGCAAACAATCTTTCCATGCTGGCCTGGAAACCCTGAAAATTCTGGAGAATGGGATCATCCTGATTTACCAATGGAATAGACCAATCGGCAGCACTGCCACTGAGGTAAGATAGTATAAAGGCTACCTTGGTCTGGTCGTTAGGGAAGGCCCCGGGTCTGCATAGAAAGTGTAAACGACATTGGTTCATAAAGACGGCATATTTCTTGGGATCCCCCGCAAAACGTTCAGGCGGGGCCAAAGGCATGTGTCCAGGTAGATTGATTTGTACCGGGTTATTCAAACCCATTGATGTGGAAGTATCTCCGGAATTAGGTAAAGGAGTGTGCCCTGCCTGGGCCTGCAATAACCTTTTGGCCAGGTCATCTGTTCTTTCCTTAGATAGGATCAGTTCTCGTTTGAGAGCGTTAGTCTCCTGGCGGGCTGAGTGCACTTCTGCCCGTAATTCCCCCAAAAGCTGGGCCAGCTGATCTGTCTCGGAAGTCTCCATAGCGCCCGGGTGGGAAATTATGGGTAGGCTTCGCGTTCTGTCACGCTCACCTGTTTCCCACGGAGGCGCAGGTCTGGCTTCGAGTGCTGATGCTTCTTCAGTGGTGAAGCGCAGGACTCTGAAGATGGACTGGAAGGGCCCCTCTACTCTGGTCTTTTCTGGCTCGCAGGAATATTCCCCTGTGCGTGAAAAGGGAGTATTACCTACTGATGGAATAATGCTCAAGCCTCCCACTCCCTTCCAGCCCTCCACGATACCCTTCCACGATTCCCCGTGAAGTCTCACCTTAGGGTTTGGAAGGATGAGTTCTCCATCCTGCTTCTGATGCAGGGGCGCGTTGAAACCCAGTTACTTCACTGGATTGAGGTTTGATGGGAGTTCAAAATAAGCTTGACTATTCAGGTGAGGCGCTGTAAGAGTTCTGTTGCAAGTTCAAAAGTTCAAGCTTAATAATAATGTTCATTGTCTTATTGCAGCAAGTGCTAATGCTTATGTCTTTTTTCCCCTTAGGGGCCGGGGTTCGGAATGCCGGAGATATGGCGCCGACCCGAAGTGAAACGTGCAGTTCCAGTAAATGACAGGTAAGTTCTGGATGAGCGTTCAGGTAATGTCTTTGCATTCGCTCATTCAATGTTCTTGTCTTTTTTCCCCATAGGGGCCGGGGTCCGGAATGCCAGGAAGCGGCAGGACCCGAAATGAAATGGGAATAACCCAACAGGTAAGTCTTAGAAGGAAACTGAGCCTTTCCTATTCCCTTCCTTCTCTCACCTTGTTTTCTTGTCTTTTTCTCTCTAGGCTCTGAGAAGTGGGTGCGGATCCGGATGATCGCTGCTGAAGATGGAGGCGCCCAGGAAAGGTGAGTGAAATGCAGCGCTGCAGCGATCGAAGCGAAATGCTTTTAAAATGATGTCTTCCCTTTCAGGATCGTCGGTGTGATGTCTCCGTGATGCAGCTTTAGCTGGTAAGGTCTTCTTTCTCACCAATTCTCTCTTATCTCCCTTTGCAGGCGACCCAGGATGCTGACAGGCGTGGCTGAAGTCCAGATGCAGGAGCTGACACGGTGAGCGTCCAGCTGCGAGGAGCAGAACAACGCGAAGCGTGAGTTGCTGATCGGGCGTGGTTTAAATAGCTTTGGAAGAAGTTCCAGGTATGTATCCTTCCACCGATCAGGTATGTATCCTTCCCCGACTACACCCAGGTGGAAAGTAGTCCCACAGGTAAAGTAGTTCCATTCAGGCCTCAAGAGGGCCTGGATGTAGCAGCATGGTCTGCATCAGGTAAGTGCACATTAAAACACTTGAACATATGTCTAGCTTTATGAGCCTGGCGCCTAAGGCGCCAGGACAGGGGTCTAACATGAGCCTGGCGCCTAAGGCGCCAGGACTGTGTCCAAAGGGCCCCAGCTTGGGCCCGCTGGCACTTCCGTGGGGGGAATGATGTCTGCCTCTGGGGTTGCTGGGTCGGACCTGGCTCCTTGGAGGTAGGCATCATGACATTATGTAGATTTTCTAAAGACATTGGTCGAGAAACAGCCATTGTCTGGAGTCACATTGACATACAAAAAGTGAAAGCAGGGGACACTACTGTGATAGTAAATTGTATACAGTCATTGATCTGATTAAAGTCATCAAAAAATGAAGTAATGTTTCTGTTGAACCTTTCCATATGCACAACACATAATCGATATATCTCCCCAAGAAAAGGATGTACTTGTGCCATACTGTGTGTGCAATAACATGGTCTTTTTCAAATGTATACATGAAGCAATAACAGTTAGCTGGAACCACCATTACTCCCATTGATTGTCAAGATATTTTAAGATATAGTTGTTGTTGGTAATGAAAATAGGATTTTTTTCAGAGATAAATTTAAGTAGTAAAATAATACATTCTCTAGATGCTCCTAACTTGTCCTGTTCTAATAGTAGCCATTCCATCAATTTTAGGCCTAGATTGTGTGAAGTGGAACTACATAAATGCTTTTTTTAACACTATTTATTGGCATTTGTAACCAAAAACAAAACAGAAGTACAATCCCTACATTATCTCCCCCGCACCTCCTTCCCTCCTTTCATCTTTCCCCTTCTGTCCTCTGACCGAGTGCCTTGTTACACCTTTATCAAATTCCCCCTTTCTCCCATGCCTAACCCCTCCCCTTTTCCATGGTTAACAGCCCCTACCCTTAAGTGTGTTCCGCTAGAGTTCTCTCCATGACTCAGCCCTACTCGTTCCTTCCCATCTCTCGGCCTTTGGATTTTCAACATCAATGATGAGCAGTAGATCTGTAACATCTAGAATGATGTTACAAGGTTTGTTTAAAGAAACTGCCGTATCCTTGATATATGTTGAGGTGTTCTATGCCAAAAGCTGCAAAAAGTAATCAGCGTATCTGCCCAATAGTTGTAGCAACACATCAACAGCTGAAACAATTGGTCTCCCTGGGGGTTGTCGCAATGTCTTTATGTATTTTAGGTAACAAATAAAAAGTTACTTTAGAGTATTTTGTGTACAAACACTTCTTGGTTTTATTGGTAATCCAACCATTAATTTCTGCATATTTTAGAATCAGATTAAGAGCTTCTAATGTTTTAGAATCAGATTAAGAGCTTCTAACGTATCTTTAGTAGGATCGATATCTAATTTTAGGTAAGTGTTTGTGTTGCCTTATTGTCTCAAGCATTTCCATCCAATAGCTGATTGTGCTTGGATAACCTCCTTTATCCACCGGATGAATAGTTATGCTATTGACAATGTATAATGATTTACTTAGAGCTAGTTCGCCTCTATTATTATTTCTATGTTTAGGTTTTTTGTATTAAATTTTCTCAATATCCTGCAAAACCATTTTGTGAAAAATGTAAATTGTTGTATTAGGAGTTGGTGGTATTAAAATTAAATTTTGGACTTAAATTCCACATATTGACACTCACCATTCTCTGATTCCATGGAGTCTTGACTGATTTTTGAGGAAATTGCTTTCAATCTCATTTTATGTATTCATTTAAAGAGGTTTATGTGAGGGGTCAGTAATGCGAGGCAGACAACTGCTTGTGGTTTTTACACAATTAAATATATTAAAGAAAAAAGGTTCAAACAAATCCTTGCTAATCCTACTCTATCAGGGAATTCCCTACCTAGCCTAAAGGCTAAGGGAATAACTCCTAACATATACAAACTTGCCCTCACACTAAACAACAAAACATTAAAAGTAATTCATAAACAACATAAAAGATTAAATAACAATTAACCAGTATTTGGATGACATTCACCTGTCCTGGGTAAACCCCTTCCCTGGGATTGTCCAAATTCAACTTTCCAAAATGTTCAAAAGAAAAAGTAAAGTCTTGGACCAGTTCTTGTGAGGTCCAAATGAAAAGGAAGTTCATCAAACAAATATCCACTAGCGGCAGTTCTTCAGCTTTCAGATGCTAAGATCCCCTTCCAATTCCAGAAAAATAGCACCAATGGTAATCCTGGATATCAGTTGAAAGAATAAATGAACAACTTCTCCTTCTACAACTTCACAAGTGGTATTGACCTCTGCAGTGTATTTGGTCTAATTGTCAGGATGCTTCTTCTTGGGTTGTTGCTTTCCTCTTGACAACCACCCTTCTACTACTGTTAACGTGTGAACAGACTCCTTTGTTCCACAGCATGCCACTATTTCAACCAACTTCATTTTAACATCCACTGACAGTATTATACAAAACCACAGTTCTGGTATTTCTGTTTCAACTTTGTACTTCAGGATTGTTAGGCATTTAAAGACAAGACTCTTTGATCTCCACTGGTAGGCAATGCACTGTTCTTTCCTATACTCCAAGAATAGGGCAGCCTCTTTGCCTCTTCTGTCTGTCGTACTACCACAATTATAACCTGCCTCTGCTTCAAGACTGACTTTCTCTTAACCTCAGCAGTCTCAGCATTACAGATTATTTGCTCAGTCTTCTTACAAGCACCCAGCTCCCTTACCCAGCTTTATCCACACCTTCTTGGTTCCAGTAGCTACCCTGAAGCTGTACTGCCACACTTCCAACTTTGGGTAACAATGTCACACTTGTATCAGAGGACACTGGACTTAACAACTACGCAAATCAGCAGAATAGATTTAAACAGAGCTTGCTTCACTATAGAAAGGGTGTGCCTGTTGGCTTGGGTAATGCGTGTTCCTCTCGTTAGTACAACAATGTCTAGCTTCAAAGAATAATTGTTCTTAATGTTACAATGTTCAGTCTTCAAAGGAGAAACAGATTTAGGTACATGCAACCAATCTTTAAGGCAGATCTTTAAACTTAAATAACTGCAAGTACTTTGTATTGCCACGTGTTAACACAGAGATGATTTCTAACTCCTGTTGGGAATCACAATTGGCCACACGTGACCTTCCTTTGATGATGTAAATACTTGTAACAATTGTAAAAGTCAACGCAAGGGTTTTCGGAATGTTTTAGCAAGCGTTCCCTTTTTTATTAAGGACACGCAACCACTCTGGCAACGTTAATAGTTAAAACATTTTGAACTTTGGAGCCCTCCTGGGCTCAGCGTCCTCGCCTGCTTCCCCGACCATCTTCCTTCTCACCTGCCCTCCCTCCTCCCGCCTCCCTGCCCGCTCACCTCCCACCCCCCCCATTAGACCGGTTCCTACACTTAAGGGACGTCCCCAGGGCAGCCCTCTGCCCATGCAGCCCCTGCAGCTAAGGGCCCATAGGCAAAGGGCGGCTCCCTACTGTGTCTGCAGGTGTCAGCAGGGGAAGCCAGCGGCCAGCCGTCAACCAGCAGCGACTAAGTAAGGTAGGAGTGGCCTGGGTTAGGAATAGAGCCTCACTCTATCCTGAACACCTGAACATCTGGCCACATAGTAGACTCTCAGACTTAGGTGTGTTTTTTCTTCCGTTATTTAAATTGCATTGTGAAATAGCACCGTCCTGAGGTTTTGCCTCCTAGCAAAGCATTAATCTAGTAAACTTTTCTACCATTATCTAAGCTCCTGTTGTCTTGTCCAATTGTCTACTATTGTCTCGTATCTCTCTATCGCTTCTGCTTGTGTCCTTCCGTAGTGTTTCTCCCCTCCTCCTCCCACACCCTTCCTCTTCGCTCCTCTACCTACCTACTTTATGGTGCTCTCTGTCTCTCCTATCTTTAATAACTGCTTCTCTATCGACTTTCCTGCTCTCCTCACTAAATCTGGTAGGAAGAAGTTTAAAAAGGACATCCTGGTCTCCAGCCCAGGCCTCCCTATCGCTGATACCTATACCAGTGCTTCCTCCAGTTAAACACTGTTACACCCCGACTTTCACCTCATCACACTCCCCGGTGTCTGCCCCGTGCCTCTTCAGTCTCCCGCGTTAACAAGGACAGTTGGGGAGCTCTATGTAAGGTCAGAAAGAGGGACAAGAAAGTGGTTGCTCTTCATAAGGGGCTATGGCGCTGTCATGCACCTTTTTTCTCACGGTGGCAGCTGCCATGGAGAATAGCTGCAACAAACTACATTTCCCAGAAAACCTGCCATGGGTTGTAGTTCCCGGCATTTATACGGGAGACTCGTTTTCGATTATGTTCCGCCTCCTTGTTGTATTTAAACCACAGCGGTTTTCAGAACACCGCTTCTGTTTATAGTTACAACCGGCATTTTCTGAAGTGCTACTTTCTGTACCTTAATTCCGGAAGTCTCCTGTTTTCTCCATGTACCGACCTTGCCTGCACACGGACTCCTAAATCTTGACTCTACCTTGGTATTGTTTGCTGTCCGCCCGTGTACCGACCTTGCCTGCACACGGAATTCTAATTCCTGATCTTGTCTTGGTTTTGTTTGCTGACCGTCCGTGTACCAGACCCCTTGCCTGCTCTTGGACTCCTGGATTGTGATTTTGTTGTGTTTGTTGACCGCCCATGTACCAGACCTTTTGCCTGCTCCTGGACCCCTGGTTTAAGACTTTGCTACTGCTACTTCCTGTATGAATACCATCTCTCACTTGGCCACGGACTCTTGAACCCATCCCTCACAGTGCTTGCGTTCACCTGAGGAATAACACTGGTAAGAACAATTCTTCATTTTGGAATCCTGTCTTCATCGAACTGTTACCTCATCTTTGGATAACATTGCTTCATTTCTAAAGTGCATTTTGGAACGCTTTGCTGTGGTGCACCATCCCGAAACCAGTGCGACCCTCGTTCCGTCCGGGGATAGCTACCCTACTAACCTTCCTTTTTTTTGTTTTATACTTTCGTTGTTGCCCAGGATTCTTTGCACTATTCTTACCTCCACCAGTGGTAAAGTATATTTCCTTGATTACCATCATTGGGCAGTTTTCACATTTAGCTAGTATCTAAAGTCTCTTCTGCTTTATAGGTTGCTCCAGGCCCTTTTTTGTGGCTTATGGGGAACTCACTCAGGTACTCTATTAAGGGTAATAGTCTTGGGGAAAGCCAGTGTTGAATCCGATAGAATATTCATCTCTTGTCTTTTCTTTACAGCTGGGTCCGGGCGGTGTGTTCTCCCCGCTCTTTTGATTGATCGGTCCCCTTGTCTGTATAGTTCAGCAGGTGGTCATATCAGTTTAAAGAGTTCATTCCCTCACAGAGAGGAGGCTCGGGTGGAGGCTCCAACCCGAGCTCTTCAAGCAAATCCCCAGCTCAAGAGGACCGGTCTGTTTTTTTACGCACTCCCCAAACCGGTGAGCAGCAAACACTCACTGACATCCTTTTTGTGGTTCCCTTGCCAGAACTATACCCTTCACCGATTGCACTAGCACTGTTCTTGATCACCTTATTTATTTATTTATTTATTTATCCGCTAACTTATTATGTATCATTGTTTCTCCTATGCTTTGCACTCCCCCTCCCTTTTCTCTTGCACTTTCCCTTCCCATGCACTTGCGTGTTCTCAATGTCACTGCGCCTAGTACAATCGTTAGTTTTTGTTTTTCTCCCCTGCTCCCCCTCCCTTTGCCTGGTCGCGCTCTGAAACACCTGTGTATGAGCGCGATATAAATAAAATATCATATCATAACTATGGACTCTTCATATGGTCTCTGTGCTTTCTCCTTTTTCTTCTTCTCCCATTAAGGGTGGCACTCGGTGGGTGGCCCTTCTGGCCCCCTTCCACTCCTCTAAGGTCATCATTAATGTCTACCTGAATGGTACTGTCTTGGTCCGAGGCCCTCAGGCCAACCTTCTCCTCTTTGATAGACGCTTCCCACGCCTGATCAATTTCCTTTCCTCTCCTGCTGTGCCCTCTCTTCCCCCCACGGCTTCCTTGCCTCCCCCTGCTGTCTCCTCCTTGGCTACCTTGCCCTCTCCTCCCTCCTCTTTTGCACCTCCTCTGGCTGCTTCTACACCTCCGCAGGCCGTACCTCTGATTTGTACCCCTGCCCGGAAGTCTTTCAAGGACGGCAATCATTTCCATATTGCCACTCTCAACTCTCGCTCTGCTTCAAACACTCCTCTGACATCTGCCGTCTCCTGGAAGAACTTGACGTTGATGTCCTTAGTCTCACCGAGACATGGTTCACCGCCAGCTCTGTCACAAGCTTTGACACTCTCCTCCCTGATGGCTACAAGATCCTCTCCACGCACAGATCCAACCGTTCCGGAGCGGGTATAGCCCTGATCTTCCCTGAGTGAATCACTGCCTGTCATTCCTATGCAGGCCGACGTCTGCAGGCTCTCTCTCTCTCCATTGGCTGGTCCCTTATTTTGGCTACCTTTCATGCGGTCAGATCTCCTCCTTCTTCTCTGAGTGGGATGACCTCTCCTCTTCCCTCCTGGTCTCGACCACTCCTCCTCCTTCTGGGAGACTTTAACATCCACCTGGATATTGATATTGATATTTTATTTCTATCGCGCTCATACACAAGCGATCGATCGGGGTTATGTATAGCATCAAGTGCCCGTGTGGTCTAATGTATATTGGTCAGACTGCAAGGTCAGCCCGAGAGAGGTGGACTGAACATAAATCAAATATTTGATGCAATAAAATTAAATCTCCAGTTGCGAGACATTTTGCAGTGGCGCGTCAAACCATAGCTCAGGTCAGGTTCACCATTTTGGAGGTTGTCAGACGCCCAACCAGGGGAGGTGACTATATGAGGACCCTCGCTCAAAGGGAGATGTTTTGGATTGATACCCTCGAGACCATTTCACCTAAGGGTCTCAATGAAGAATTCTCTCTTAATTGCTTTGTTTGAATTTGAACCCTTTTGGTTACTTTGTAATTGCTTGACCGTATCTTGCTGTATTGGCCATTCTCACCTTACTGGTTCGACTCCTAGATTCAGTTCATTACATTTTTCCTAAATTGTTCAGTGCATTCAGTTTTTCATTTTATTTTTTTCACTGACATAGACTGCTCGTTCCACATTTCGACCAGTTATGGGCTGAAGTACTCCGTGGTCTATCTGTCTTTTTTATTTATAGTGAGTATCAGTCACTTAATGGGCAGTAATTTGACGTAATTTGGTTTCTTACTGTCCTTATTTGCATTTATGTGGTTGGGAAATTCATGTTGTTGGAAATTATATTGCCCCATTTGTGAGTGTTTGTTGTCACTTGTCCACGGTGAATGTTTGTGTATTCCGTGGTCAGTGTTACTTTCCATCACTTCGTTGTATATATCTGTCTTGTTTTTCTACATATATATTTCAGTCCATTAATTGGTTTGAATGTATTCACTCATGATTTATATGCCTTTGTTGGCTATTAAACTAGCTACTTGGAGACACTAGTCCCCCTCTAACTCATCAGGTTGCCAATGTGCTATATCACATGTTTGTATTTCACGATCGGTAATTGAGTTTAAACAGTGCCGACTACATGGTGACGACAGTTTCTCTCTAAAACGTCGCGTTGTTTACATTTGGGTCTATCAAGTATAAATAGTGCCGGCCACATTGTGACGGCATTTCTTTTCCAACACGTTACGTTGCCAACTTTTGGGATCACGTGTATTTCACACATGACCGCTGCCATGGTATAAACAGTGCGTCAGCTGCCATTCAACACCTAGCCAGTTCGAGCCGCTACGTTCGTGAGAGGCCTCTTTTCACATTGCAGTGAGTTTTATAGATGAATGTGTTTTCTCTGTGGTTCTTTACTTTGGCAGCTAATCTTAGTAGATTTCATTCACATTTTTCTGTGTCGCGGGTTTAATCTGGACTATTCTTAAATACTGCTCGATCTTTATTTTAGTTGCTACACTACATGACTCTTTTCACTATTTTTCTTTGTTATTTCTCCTTCGTTACTTTTTGCTTTTTTCCGGGTCTAGCAACATATAGTGACTCATCCGTCTTGATTTGATGCTGTTTAATTTAGACCGTTTGCTTATACTGCTTGATTTTCATTTAAGTTCCAATGCTGTATGAATAGATTGACTTTAGGATTCTCCCTTTTCCATTGTTTCCGGTTACATGAAGTGGCTTACTTGTCCTGATTCATTCGACTTTTGGCATTCCTTGGGTACCACTACAAGTGAAAGTGGACATCATTAGGAATTGGGTTACCATCTACCAGCTGGTCCCAGTCGGACCCCACATCTACATCAATACTCCAATGGTCTGTGGGACTGAGGCCCCATTTATTGGTAAGCAGGTCATTTAACTTATTCTTAGGTGTCTTTCAATCCGTCGACCCTTATGTTAACTATTCAATTCCATTCATTCATACATCCCCACTTTCCCTTTACAGGGCATTAACCATATTTTGGGAATTAGCCAGTATGTATCCTAGCTGCAATTGGACCTTTCTTCCTATCAGATCTTCTGAACTACCGCTGTTGTGAATTTTTCCTTTCTTGGTCCCATGTCAGTTTGTTGAACAGGTAATTATTCCTTTTGGTACACTTGGATACTATAGTACCCGTTTGAGGTTATATTATTTTCTTTCTTAGAGTCACACCTATGGGATGGTTGATGGTCATGGATGCAATTGTTTTTGATTTTTACCAAATCATTATGACTATACAAATGTGGACTGCTTAGTTCATTGTATTATTTATTTTACAATTATATTCTGAATATTTCTTGTTCTGGATTTCTCAAGCTGTATATACAATGCAAATATGAAATTGAGTGGCTTATATTGATGATTTTCTTAATGTATACAATTTCAGATTATTTCTGCTCCTGAAGAAGGGGGTGTTCCCCGAAACACGTAGAGCTCCCCAGTACATCGCAAGAATATTGTTCTTGGTTATTTTTGCTTTATTCTAATAATGTTTCGGTTTTGTTGTTTTTAAGATTATTTTTTCTCATGATGGCCTTAATTGAGTGTTTGGATGTTTACAAACTTTAATGCCAACCAGAAGTGTTCTGGTTATCATATTGTGAGATTTGTCTTTGTTGAACATCTATCCATCTTCTTTTGAAGTAAAAATTCTAATTATATTTTACTGATTGTGTATCAGCTTTAATGGTGTGCAGGGGACGGGAGTGTCTTTAGATTTAGACACTTTTTTCTGTTTCCCCTGTTCTCCCCAGACGAGGTTTCTAGACAAGTCCGATCTATGAAAGTCTCATCAAAACAGGTTCACCCATGTTCCTCCAAAACCATCAAGGACCACATTGCCACCCTGGGTCCTGCTCTGGCCGACTTCTGCAACCACTCCTTCGTCACTGGAGTCTTCCCTTCCCGCCTGAAGCACTCCCTTGGGCACCCTCTTCTTAAGAAACCCTCTGCCGACTCTTCCTGCCCGGCTAACTATCGCCCAATCTCCTCACCCCTTTCCTGGGCAAACTCTTGGAAAAGCTGGCCATCTCCCAGCTTAATCTTCACACTGAATCTGTTGGTTGTCTTCATGACCATCAGTCTGGCTTCAGAGCTGCCAGAAGCACGGAAACTGCTTTCCTAACATCTGTGAAGACCTGCTCGCCAACCTTGATTCCTACACCCCGTGTCCTCATCTTACTTGATCCCTCTTCTGCCTTTGACAAGGTCAACCATGCCATCCTGCTCAACCGTCTCCGTGATAACCTGGGTATCACTGATCAGGCCCTGGCTTGGCTGACTTCTTTCCTCTCTGATCGACCCTCCCAGGTACAACTTGGGTCCTTCCTCTCCTCTATCTCTATCTATACCTGTGGTGTTCCCCAGGGGTCTAACCTCTCCCCCTGGCTGTTCAACCAATACCTGGCACTTCTTGCCCACTGCATTGCCGCTCTCTGCCACAACTTTCAGTGCTATGCGGATGACACTCGGCTCATTTTCAGGCTCCCTTCAGCCACCTCTTCTCCTTCTCTCATCTCTGACTGTCTGTCTGATATCCAGGAGTGGTGTGCCGCCAATGACCTCTGCCTTAATGACAGTAAGACTGAGATCCTCCTCATCGGAACACCCACACCCTCCTTTCCTGTCACTCTCTGGCCGGCTTCTCTTGGCCCTCTTCCTGCTCCCATCTGTGAGGCTAAAAACCTCGGGGTCATCTTCAACTCCACACTCTTCTTCTCTGCTCACATCTCTGACGTCTCTAAGAAGTCACACTACCAGCTGCACCTTCTCAGAGGTATTCTTCCTTTCCTCTCCTTCCCCCAGATGCTCACTGTCTCCAGAGCTCTGGTTCGCTCTAGGCTGGACTACTGCAGCCTCTTTCTAAATCTGCCTGCCTCTACTCTCCACTCTCTGCAACTCATCCAAAACAGGACTGCAATACTTGTCCTTGGCCTCAAGCCCAGGGATCGCATCTCTCCAGGGCTGACATCTCTGCACTGCCTCCGGGTGGCGGCAAGGATTAAGTTAAAAACCCTCTGCATTGTCTACAAGGCCTTCTGGGGCCTGGGGCCTTAATACCTTCAACTCTCTCTTCCTAAATATCTTGCTTCTCGAGCTCTTCGCTCATCCGCTTCCAACTCCCTCAGGGTCAGCCGCTTCTCCAAGCAACGAGTTTGTGGTAGATCTCTTTCTTCGGCTGGGGACTCCCTCTGGAACAGCCTCCATGCCTCTCTAAAAATTGAGGAGAACCATCTCCAGTTCCGGAAGCGCCTCAAGACCTTCCTCTTTGCTTCTGCTTTCTCTCCTCCTCTCCCCTGCTGAACTCCTGGCTGAAACTGAAACTGCACCGGTCACATGGTTACCCTCTGTTCTCGGGCCCAGGTCCCCTCCCCGCCAGTTGCACACCTGCACTGCCCCCCTGCCAACCCTTGCACTCTAGGGCAGTTTCTGTATCCCTACAGCCCCCTACCAGCACTCGACACCTGATGTCTGCACTTACCTTGGCACCTGCCACCAGCTGGCCACACTTCTTATTTATTGTTCTTATTTATATTTTTTATTTATTTACTGTTTATACTATGTACTGCACTTCCCCTCCCCGCACTTTTCCCCTTCCCACCTCCTCTGCACTTGCGCAATCTCAATGTCACCTGGCCTAGTAAAATCGCTGTCTCTGTCTACCCTCTGTTCCCCTCTCTTGCCTTGTCGCGCCTTGAAACACTTGTATATAGGCACGTTATAAATGCCATATCATATCATATCATAACAATGGAAAATTAGATGCTTTTCTTCTTATGCAAGCACTCAAATTTTACTAGAAGTGCACTTGATACATTTCCATTGTTATCAATACTTTTCACAATGACAAACAGTTTATATTTGCTTCTACTCTTACACAAGCCACTTTAGAGCTGGTAACAGTTACCGGCAAGGTTTTTGGAGTGAACCTGAACACCATGTTTCACTCACTGGCTCCAGAAACACTGCGGTTGCGGGTTTCTTTAACTCACTGACTTCTTCCACTTCTAATACGTCTTTGGGTACACTTGAGACCCACACTCTTCTGCAGCAGGGGTGTTTCAGATCCGGCCATGCTAACTGGGAGTCTCCTTCACTCCTCTGTCCCTCAGCTTGCTTTCGGCTACAGGCCTCAGCACGGTAACGGCTCTGCAATTACAGCCACTACGCGCACTTGGGAAATCCTTCACTCTCAGCACATCTTTCTCAGTGCAGCCACGGCAAGGCAGGGTTTGTGAACACAGGAACCTCTCAGAACTTGCAGGTGAAATCTGCTGTCTCCACGTCCCGGGGGCCCTTTTGGGGATCACACTTCCTCATGAACTGCCAGCTTTTAATTATGCTACTAATGCCAGCCTTCCTGCTCCTTCTCTCTTCCCTCTCCTGCTTCAGCCTTTTATGCCTCAAAGGTGGGGCAATTGGTTTCAGGTGCAAACCATTAATGTCAATTGCCTGACCCTTGCAAAGGCTGTTAGGCCTAATTGCCTGTCTTCTACATCTACATGCCTCTTCAGCCATCTTCTTTGTCTCAGCCCCTATGTGATTCTGGGACATGTAGTGTACTTTCTCAAAGTCAGGTTTTTCTACTTCGAGTGTGTTTTTAAGGGTAGCTTTAATTCCTGTAGTACTTTTAAAAGAGGGGCTGTAGGTTTTACCTTTATTATAGGAAGATGGTGTAGAGAAGGCAACATTTATGCCATTCTTTTTAGTGTACCCTTGGCAATTAGGAGGGCATTTGATTTTAGGGATAACAAAATATTATTTCTTTTGGTATAATATGCTTTGGTACTATGACTTTAGGGTTTACCACCCTAGATTTAATAAGAGGTTGAGAGACATTAAAATGACAATAAGCCATAACCTCTTGTGGCATAGTGGTAAGACTATCCCCGTCAGAGGAAAAATACTGCATCTCATCCCAAGGAATCTCCTCCCCACCCTGGGCCCTGTCTCCACCCAGGTGATCCTCCCGCAGTACACCACCCCCAGGGTTGCGATCAGGAAGCATCTGGCCAACTGGGAGGAGAATTTAGGCAGGGTTTCAGTGAGGGATCCGTAGGATTCTTTACATTAACCTTAACCTCACATTTGTTACGGCTATATGTGGGTATGAAATGTAAACACTTATTAATCTCTTTTGTACTCGAAACCCAGCTGGACATGTTGACTACTAATTACGCTTGTTTTGTAGTTAGGTTTGCATCCTTGTGTTTTGAGGGTTTTCTCCAACCCAGCCTTATTCTCTTTCATTTGGATTATTATTATTTTTTTTTTACTCCTGTAGTGCTGGTGGTTTTGTATTTTGGGCTACTAGCCTGTGCTGCTTCTTCTCCTTCTCTCTCAGACTGGGAGTGCGTTTGCTCGAAATTTGTCAATTTCTTCAAAGGACATATTTGGTAAACTTGAGATCCCTCCCCCTGTATTCATGTGGCCTTTCCTCACCCCATTAGGTATCCACGAAGATGTTATATTATTTTCGTGACCACAAAAGGAGGGTGTCCGCGCTGACAGGTGCAAAGGTATTATAACAGGCATTGGCAAAGCAAACAGGGCTGGCTTTTCAGATGCAGAGTAAACCTTTCATGCTCAGTTGGTGCTTTAAAAAATCTTAACCTCTGAATTTACAAAGCCAGAATTATTGGCTTTTCCACTGCTTGTTTAAATTGGATCATCTACTCGGAAAAACATGCAAAGATGGCACACTATACTGTGAACAATGCAGCCCTAATCAAAAGGGCTGCTGCTCACTGCAACACCAGCCCACCAGTGGCATATAGTGCGTGTTTAACTCAACCGGAAGGCCGTGGAAAGAGGAGGAGAGTATGTGAACTGGGACGGAAGTGAAGCAGAAATCCTTCGCCCTGCTGGCGACATATGTTTCCTCCTAGGATTGCCACGGAATCCTTCCCCCTCACAAGATCCTTCATCAGCAGCCTTTCCTAGACAAACCTCGTCGTGGGGAGTAGGAGGGGGGAGGAGTCTCTTTGGTTGCCTAGCAATAACAATGCAGCAACATTTCACAAATGCGGGTGAAATTCCTACAACACTCCTTCGTCTCAAAAAGACATTAAAATCAACTACACGTAGCATTTTAAATGGACTGAAATGCTGAGGGTAAAAGCTTGGGATGACTACTTATGTTAAAGAGACAGCCTTTGTGTAAATTACGTATCACTCTTTTCTGTTTTGGTACCCTCCCCCATCCATCCATGGAAATACGTCATCGAAACACGGGCTGTATGCTAGATTGAACAGCATGGATGAACAGCTGCTTTTAATCGGATGCACCCGAAACAATCTCACGTTACATCATTTTGAAATTAAACATGTATTTGGCGCATGCCCCAAACAAAATTGCCTCGTAGAGCGTCCAGAATTATGATTATTTTGTTAACCTATATTTATTCCCATTTTATTTTCATATTGCAAATAAAAATGCTAGCGTTGATATAATATCTTGCAATATACTAGGAAACATTCGCCTGGCGGACATGAAACGTTTCGCGCTGGCATTTCTGAATAAATAGTCGCTGGCAAGCATCTGTGGTTACCATTTTCTCTCCATGACTTGACATTCATAAATAAATCCCTCCCTCCCCCAGCATGCTCTCACTCCACCCCTTCAAGCGCCGTCCTTCATACAATGGACATACCCCTCTACTCCGCCCATCAACCATTAAAAGCAACATGAATGCGGAGAAATGAGACCTCGGTGACTTTCATACAGGAAGAACGCTGGCACAGATTCATCGGCGCCTGGTGTTCGGCTTGCTTTCCTTTGGCGTCGGGTTAACATGCACATGTAGACGCGGGAGCATGCCGCTGACGTTTTAAGTGGACAGTTCAATTGGTAAACTAAGGGGATTCTTCGTGCCTTCGTACTCGAAAGACAAGAATATGTCTAACGGAGGCTCAAAGCAGGTAAGAGAATGTAACCCTTAAACTGGCCCTGGGGGTGCTCCTGGAATAATGGAGGGCAGGGCCCAGTCTCACGTTAGGTCTGTGTTTCTTCGGTGATGGGGGGGGGCAGGCACGCAGTCAGCTGGTAACTCCTCCCAGAAAAGGTTACACGGGTTGAAAGTAGCCTTACAGTCGTGGCAGAATTGACTCTACAAATACAGCTGCGCTGCAGTGTCACCTCATTCATCGCCTTTAAGAGGCCTGCTGGGACTGATGCAGTAGGTGGCAGACGAGCCTTTCGAAGGCCTGTAGGCAGAACTCATGTTCTCATCAGATATGAGGTGGGCCACTGAAAGGGAGGCAGGCCGATCTGTACCCTGAAGTTATGTCATTCACCAGACTCACTTCTTAATGGCTTGTAAGGGTGGGGAAAAAATCAGCACTAACATGTTAAACCAGTGCCTCGGGAAGACCGGTGGCAGGAGTGGGGACAGTGGCATGTCAAGCCCTGCATGGTATGTGAGCGACTCCTTCCCAACAACGCTATGCTGACTTTTCAGAGAAGTTGGTCCTCATTAGGAGTATGGTAAAAAGTGGCAGGAAAGAGGGGTTAATTCTGTTACTGCCACATCAATGCACCGTCGTACTAGAAGTTTCGGTGGTAAGGATGGCGAACCTCCAACAGAAAGCAGCCGCCTTACTGACACAAAAACTGGTGGATTTACCAAGAGGGTGGTGGGGCCTGTTAGTCGGATTGAGCGGGAGGAGAGCAAGAGAGCTTTGATGTGCTATTGGCCAAGAAACCGGCCCTTGAGCGTTGGTGAGTTTTCAGTCCAAAGAAAAGCAGCCCCCTAGGCTGGTGGTTTGGCGTCCATGGACCTACTGTACAAGTTCGGTGCTAAAGAGTATTTGTTTCTTAGGGGTGTAGCAAATAGACACATTGGCCCTCATTATGATATTTCCGGTAGGCCGCCGGTAGTACTGGTGGCCTACCGGCAACCTCGGTTTACCGTTTCTGCCTTGTGATACCCAGGTAATGCCAGGATATTATGGGCGGGGGCTGCGGAGGTAAGGTAAGTTCCCATTCCCATGGCGTCCCATAGTGATTTTTCTGCCAGTAGGAGCCCGAACTGCCGGCAGGTCAGGCCTGCTGTAGTCTCTCAACCCCTACTGGCAGACACGGGAGTGAGCCCGTCTGGAAAAGGTTCCGATAAACGTTGTTTAACTGGCACTTTTGTCTGGACCGGCTCACTCCTAATGAGGGCCAATGTTGGAGCTGAATGCCATTGGGCACGAGTCGCGCAAGTCCAGCTCATAATTTTCATATTTGGAAAGATGATTGACTTTTGCAGGAGGTTGCTATTGACTTACAATTCCACATTGTTGGCCACTAAACTCCAGATATTAAAAATGGAGTCAACTGATTTTTTACTAGTTTAGCCTCCAGCCCATAGTCCACATTTTCACCCCACTGACATCACCAACATTTTAATTTTGGCTATTGGGTGGGTACTGCAGTGACAACTGTATGTGAAAACTACCAGCATAGGAAGATAATCTAGGAGAGAGATGGCATGCGGAGGAGAAACACAGATTCTAGTCTACAGATCTTTACATGGACACCTTCTATACCTGGATAAGCCTATTTTGCACTCTTCACCATGTTCTCCTCTGCAATCTCAAACCCTCCTCAACCTTCTCATATCCCCATCCTCCCTGTGCTACCTTTTGTTCTTCTTTCTTCACCCTAATTTCTCCCAGCCTCTGGACCTCCCTTCACACATACCTTTAGACGGTTTCAAATATAGATGGGGGGGCTTGGGGTATTCATTAAAGTAGGGGGATGTGGAGGGAGCTGCGGCAGTCTCCCCTGCATTTATTTTCAATTAAATCATTGTAAACAATGCAATGTTTTCACATTCGCAGTCATGGATTCTATGTATTCACATAGATCCCCTTAAGCCCGAGCGCACCCTATCTAGGCTTTTAAAAACATTATTCACAAATAGAAAAACGGTCCCATTGTTCACCGGATCACAGTAGGAACCCAGTATACTGAGACATTTTCATCATCACTTTCTCTGTGTATTTCGCCAACCCACCAAATTTGCAAATCTATATCCCCAAATAATCAAAATGGGGTGTGGGCGATTAACGGGTGTATGGCCATTTACCTCCCTATTTAGTTTCTATGTCATCATCGACAGTCATTTTTACGACTGGTGTTTTTACAAAGCAGTTGGCCGAAAAAAAGTAATCTACTTTTATTCTTAGGGGGGAGGGGGTGCTGCCCCCAAGCCACCCCGCCTATTTTTAAATGTTCCTGAACCCCCCCCCCACCAAAAATGTTGATGACATTTTTTACAAAGTGCTTTCGGAAGAACACCACACCCGCAGAAAAAACGAATGACGATGAAACAAAGTCGTACCATTTGTTTTGGGAGGCGGTGTCACCTTCTCGGGATCATCACTGTATACTAACTTGGATTGATTTTTAACCTCTACTTAATACACTACTCAGCACAAGCTAAGACCAATCTCATTGTGGGACGTTATAATGGAATCATAGTACATGTGTAGGTTACCTTATAAGATTGAAACCCCTGGATTTACCGGGAGCAGACAGCCTTCAAGGTAATTTATGAACAAATTAACCAAAATAGGTAGCAAACAAACTATTGATGGGCACCTCAAACTATATTTATAGGGGATGATATTTCATCTCTATTACCAAAATGTACCTTGACAAATATATAAATGAATAGGTCCAGAAGACGCTATGCTCATACACATATACTCCCAAGGAAAAGTTTTGTAGACCTCAGCATATACAAGGAAGAAATAACTCTTCACTACTGTATTATGGAGTTCAATCTCTTTATTTTTTTTTTTTTTTTTTTATATATATCAAGACGTCAAAAAACAGAGTTTGCTTACACAGAAACAATAGAAAGACATAGTATATTTAACACACACTATACCAAAACATTTTTGGAATGAACTCCAACACAGTGTGTGTGTAAACAAGAACCCAAAAATACGAGAGGTTCACATAATGTCATGTGCATATTCAAAGACAGATTAAAAAAACATATGGAACAATTGTACAGAACACAAAAATCATTTGGCTTGTGTAAAACAGCATGGATCTGCTGTAAGTTAAGGGAGTGGTGCGTCTACACCAGGTGTTTCAGCCGTTTATCGGAGGGCTAGGTGTGCCTCATCTTTAAACACGGCCTTCATCAGGACGGGGTTCTGCGTGAGGTGGCGTCTATGCTATGAGTAAATAAATTTCACAGGTACAGTGCTAGGGATGCATGTGCCGCAAGGGCTGGTCTCAGTATAGTCCTCGCAGTGGAGGCATCTCCGTTGTAAAAGGCCAATTCCAAGGAGGTATCCCAGCGGAAAAACACCAAGGCTTGCACAGCTCTACGAATGGCAGAGAATGCAGCCTCTGCGCAGCGCTTCTGGTGCTGACCCGCGGCTGCTGAGTCAGACGAAAGTGCGGGTGGCCTGGCTTCCAAGCGTTGGTAACCTACGTTACACCTCCTCCATCCTGCCTGTGCCACACCTTCATATCCCTCCATGGAGGCCATTCATACCTGAGGTCTTGATAAAGATCAAATCTACACAGCCATTGCCTGCTCGTGCACGGGCCGTCAGCTTATGGTCTGCTAGAAACTGCAATTCCTGAATAGGTGCTGCTGTTTCATTGACCTGGCCTAATCACAAGCACCCAGTAGCCAATCACTAGCCAGGGAGGTCCATGCTAGTGTGGCATGTTTTCCACGCCAAATGCTGTCTGAGGGTCAAAGCAAGAGGTCTGCCTTCATCCAGTAACCCTTTGTGATCAACAGTCTTATGAGAGCATTTTTATTTGGATTCTGAGTCCAAATCTGCTGAAATGTCTTCTTGCAGAGGTGTTCTGGTTGTGTTGCTGCATTTTAGCAGTGATTTATGATGTATGTAATTTTCTACTTTTGTAGAGCACCAAATTGCATTCAACACACCATAAGGGAAAATGGTAGGAATGCAAGCTTAAAAGAAAAGGGATGTGGTAAAATATTCTTAACCATTCACAGTACATCTGCGGTTATCCGAAAATATTTATGGACTCTAAAGTGAAGAGAGTACTTAGTTTAGAATGTGTGCATTAGACTGGGCATTACGAGACACAAACCCTAGGTCAAAAAGTAGAAAACATGCCCAGCAAACCAGAAGCATGAGACCAAAATGATCAAAGGGCCAACAGACAATAAAACGATCACCGAGAGGTTGAATTCACAGGTGCATGTTGTGTAGGTGTGTGCCATGACTGCCATGACTGAAAAGCCATCTTTTCACATTCTCTTAGTATTTTACATGACTGGGCTTCGCACCATTTTCTTTGGGGAGTGCGTCCCAAACTTTAGTTCCAACCACTGCAAAAGATCTTCCCACATGCCAAACTCTTTTGAAAAGCAGAAGGAGCAAGTTGCTGCTCTTTGAAAATTTCAGGTTTCTTCTCATGATGTATTTCGATGGTTGAGTTCAAGAGGATGAGCTGCTTTTTAATAGGCTCCTTTGGATGATGCACATTGACTTGAAAATTATCCTTTAGTTTGTTGGTGCATGGCTGTAGGATCCACCCCCCCAAATTTACGAAATCTTGTGGTTCGATGATCAGAATGTACCTGACTGCTTTGTTTGGAATCGGTTGGTTAGATGCAGAAGATTTTTGCTAAAACCGACATATCTGCAATTACTATGGTCAAGTCTTGGAAAGACACGTGCTCCGATCACCTGTCTATTGATGCCGTCAGATTTTTTAAGAAAATGGGTCAGACAGTAAGCATTTCCAGGATTAAAGCAGTGACAACCATTTGACCCATGAGAGAGTAGACCAGCTAGGAACATGAATTTTCGAAGGCCGCAAAATGCAAATAAGAGTATTACCCATATTTTGCTAGTCTGACAGAAAATAGAGTAAAAGTAGACCACTAAGTTTTAAAGGAGTGATACAGAGATCTGGCTATTGCAAATTGTCTGCATCTGTTCATGGAAACCTTGCTCACTACTGCAATGCCCGACATCTCAGTCCTACTTACTCTGCCCGCTTATCCCCTGACACCATTTCCGGCCTGCTACCTATGCTAACCATTTTAGTTCACCTTAGGATACATCCTCTGTTAATCCTAGTTGCACTGTAACCTATGCAATTTATGTAATTAGTAAAATTGTTATTATGTTGGTATTGTTTAATTTTGTAATGTAATCTCCTTGCCTGTATGTTTTTTTTTCTTGCAACCTTGTACAAATTGCGCCCTGGTGCCCCCGGGCCTGATGGTGTGCGCGTTATAAATATACAAATAATGTATGTCTCTGTGGCATTTGCACTTCATTGGATCTTGTCATGTTATGCTATGTTGCATTATTCAGTCTTTATATCAACATTTCTGCCATTTTGATGGCACTGCGAGATCTGCAAGAGAAAATGGCTGGGAAGGATACAGGTTAGTAGGAGTAGAGTGAGCAGGACAAGATTGCTCTGCCGCGCAATGTTGATGTGTTTAGATCTGTTGGAAGCAGGCTGTATATCATGTGTATGTTCTTTTGTGAGCTGTCTGGCGGCAGAAGTAAATGTGGCAAGTTTGGTAATGCAAGTGGTTGTTGGTAGTGTCTGAAATAGAAAAGCGTTAAAGATTATAGTGTTCTTTTGGTGCATCCATTTTGGGTTTGTGTTTCAGGATATTTGTGTGCAGGGTGATGTGTCTTAAAATGTTGGCCTAAGTTGTTTGCATGTTAGGGTTGTGTGTTGAGGTATAGTGGTGTTGGGGTAGGAGGTTGGAGATGAGTTGTGGCTTGCATTAGTGTAGAGTAAGTGGCATTGAAATACATTTTAAGGCGCAATGTTCAAAGTGCCACTTAAACCCTAACAGTGGGACCCTGGTGCTAAAACATTCATCAAAAGCAACAGGGTTGCAGACTCCGATAGCTGAGGCAGAAATGAGGTTTCACCAATTTGAGTAAGTGAAAAGGGTCAGGCAGAGTGTGAAGCTGTGCTAAATGTTTATTCCAGAGTTTAGCAATTTTGCTTGGTGAGTAATGGGAATACACAGTTCAATATGAGTTGCTAAGTGGAAGTAGAGGGACGGGTGATGGGACACACATTTCTTGATAAGAAAACAAGGTTCTAATGAAGAACGCCTCTTTCTGGAGATGGTAAAAGTGACCCCAGCGAGCCAGTATAGCTCGTGCAGAGTGGGGGAGAAATATCTGAAAAGGAAGTCTTAACTACCAAGCGGATGGACGCATTCTGGATCTTATGACCCTGTATGGTGTACTATACTAGGCCAAGATCGGCCACAAATCAGCAGTCCAGGGGCGATGAAACGGGGGTGTTTATTAGTGCCATATGGGGCGAACTTGAAAATATGTCTTTTTAGACTTGTGATCTCAGCAAACCTGCAGTGAATAACCTCATTAATACGGCCTCTGTCCAAAAATGAGATTCACAGATATTGCTTAATGTTACACAAATCGATAATATGGTTTCAGATTGACTACATTTCAGCTGGTGAGCATCCATCCAGGAGAGGGAAGAGCTCCATACCTTCTCACATTCTTATGACCCAAAGTGAGACAAGTCTCATTTTGGATGTGGTCACCTGAGAAGTCCTGATCAAGCAAACTAATCTTATCATTGATTCCAAGATGACGGAGACACTGGGGGACGATGCGATGGTTGACGGTGTGAAAGGCGGCAGGTCGAGTCTAGTAATGTCATAGCTCTGGTACCAATCCCATAGCCCATCCTCCCGATCTCATCAATGACCTACATCACTACCGATTTTTGCCCCCCTTCTAACATGAAAGCCATCTGGAAAATCATCAAGCAGCTTGGAAGATTCCAGAAAATGCCCAAAGCTGCAGTGGAAAAAAACCTTGCTAGGTCCTTTGAGTTCAATCCTGTGGAAGACCATCAGCTGGCATAGGGGTTGGAATTATATAAGTGTAGGACCACACATTGCTTTTGGTTAGATCAAAAACGTTTCTGTTCTTTTACACAGTAGTTCGGTGTTACCAGTTTCCTAATGTCTTTTTCAATAGAATCCTGGGCTAGGTGTCATTTAAAGCCAAAGTTTGGTGCAAAAGGACCAAGACTCGGACAACATTCTTGGTCACATTCTCTTTCACAACCTAGACAAAAATATGCATAGAGTGAATCCAGAGGATCATGTTTTTCTACAAAATCTTCGACTGTAGGGCAACCTCTCCACCTGTGTAGCACAAGTCTGTCAGCAAGGGTATTCATTTTGTTGGCCTTTTGAGGGGGAAAGTCCTGTGTCTGCCAAGGTGGATTCTACCGGATGCCGGTGTTTAACCCACTGAGCTATTGATACCATAGTGCCCTGCCACATTAAACGCCAGTCTGAGTTATTAGTTGCATTTCTTTGCACTGTGCTGCAAGCTTTTTTTAAAAGCCCTTGTGTATGTTCAGGAAAGGGGACGTTTATGGCTGAATGCTAAAGATAAAATATTGCAAGCCCCCAAATGCAGTGAGGCATGTAATTGCCCTTTCTAATTCAACATGTCCCTCTTTTCACGTTTCTGTGATTAGTTTGCGTGCTACATATCTCCTAACTTGCCTCTTTGAGGATCAAGCCCATCCTGGCTTGTAATGACTTGTAACTTTGTTTTTCACGTTGAGTACTGGCCTACAATTCTGATCATGAACAGTGATGTTGGCTAAAAAACAAGAATGGCTGAAGATGACCCTGATCGTAAGTTCAAGGACACCTCTGTAATATATGAAGGGGTTTTGGAAAGACTATCATTTGCTTTCCTGTAATAAAAACACCTATTTTATCTATACATACATTTTTATATATCTGGGAATCTTACAGATATGTAAATAAAGATTCTGCGATGGTATGGCTTCCTGCGGGCCCACCTGCACTCCACTTCTATCTCGGAGTTGCAGGTAAGTGGCAGTGACCTGCTTCTCTTGTGTCTGCCCTCTTCCCCCATTATTTCATCCTTCGTTCATGGTTTTTTTTCTTTGCATTTATTGTGCCCCTGTTCTCTTTCTCCCCTCCTGTACTGCTTCTTCTCCCTCATGTTTTTCGACCCTGAGACAAAGGACAGCTCCTGCAGAAGTGGCTCCAGATCATGTCAGCAAGCAAGAAGCCAGCAGCCGTCAACCAGCAGCGACTGACCAGGTAAGTGCGGTGCGGACAGGGGGCGCATCAATCAGTGCACCACACTTAACTGCCCCACCTATTATGTTACTCATATCTCACTTAATTCACTACCACCCTTCAGCTCTCATACAGATACACTGTGTTAGCCTCCCACAGCCTGGCGGATGGCGTGGCTTAGCCACCTCTCACATCTAGGTGAACTGTGTTCTAACTGTGCCAATTGGCAATATCTCACATATCACCCCTTTGGGCTACCACGCCGTTCTTGTTACCAGCGGCTTTTAGTCTGATGTACGTGGCCTGTGATGATGTGGTGGTCATATCTTGCCCTAAAGCCATTAGTTAACCATTCTGGATAACTCTAACTACTCACCTTTCGCATAACCTAATTATCCTGCTCCCCCAGGCACTTGGCCTACCTATGCCTGTCAGCCATAGTCTGCATTTATTTCACTTGTGCGGGAAATCCTCCTGAAACCAGCCTTGTTTGGTAAGGTAACCCCACTTTGCATCATGCTAGCTGTGTTAGTCAGCCACAGTTTGTCGCCTGCATATACCCATTTTTATTTAGCAACTGTTCCCCCTAATACTCACTGAGTTGTGAACTGTGTTGCCTAGCCATGTATCGCATCTAGGAGAACTGTTAGCAATATCTCACATCGAGGTGGACTGTACTCTTACTGCGCTAGGTAGTCCAAACCGAAATGTGATTAGCTTGCGTCACATCTTGCAGGAATTTGAATGTTAGCTTGCGTCACACCTAGATGGAATTGTGAATATTAGCTTAGGCCACCTCTAGACAGAAATGTTCATGTCAGCTTGTGTCACATATACACAGAGTTGTGATTATTAGCTTGCGTCACATCTAGACAGGAATGTGAATATTGGCTTGCGTTACATCTGTAAGGAATTTTAGATATCATTGTGTCCTGTCTAGATGGCAATGTCTATAACCAACCCTACTAATAAAAACTCATCCCTCTGCATACACCTCTCAAACCCAGAACTAAACACAACCATACCTTTAAAGCGCAGCAACCGCACACACTTCACTGCACTGCAACAACAAAAGAACCACACATAGGGCCTCATTACACGGATGGCTCTAAGGGATTACCGGCACCGGTAAGGGCACCGATGCCGGTAATCCCTTAGCGCCATACTACGAGGTCCCTCAGTGGGTCCCGTCCTTAACGTGTGGTCAGACCACACGTTAAGGAAGGGACCCGCTGAGGGACTTCAGTGCAAATAACGGTACCGCTAATAGCGGATCACCTGGGTGGAGGAGACTTGGGGAGTTATTTGCTCCTTCCCCATTCCCATTGAGCCCTATGGGGGCTCAAATGGGAATGGGCTCAAATGGGAATGGGGAAGGGCCATGGTGAATGGGGGAATTACTGCCCCCTTACACCTTGTAATGGGGCAGTAATTCCGCCATCCACCATGGCGGACACAGTAAAATACCGGCGGCAACCATGGGGCTATTACCGCCATGATTACCCCCTACCGTGTAATGAGGCCCATAGTCTTGTAGAGCAGCACATGAAGGCTACCAACCCAAAAATACACCTAAAGTCAGCGAACGGTGTAAACCGATCTGAAGCTGCCAACAGCACATCACCGCTCTCCTGCTCTTTCTCCCGCTCAGTCCTACTAACTTATCCTACCCTCTTGCCTTTCAGGGCCGCCAGAGCGCCAGGGGACCACTCCGGTGGTGACAGTGCGCAGTATACATATCCTTTAACATCAACACAACAAAAAATCTTTTAATTTCACTTGCCAAGTGAATTGATATTGAAACCTGAATAGTAATATTAAGTAGACCGAGACAACTGAATGGATTTTAGGATATTTTATTAACTGAAAAGGAGGGTTGGAAAAGGCCTTCTTGATTTCCCAACCTAAATAAAACTAAGGATAGCCTGTGTCAGGAAGTCCAAAGCAAATGTCTGTCTGTGTCCAGAACCTATACTTGCCCTCACATCTAATTGTATATAATGTGTAGGGATGTCTGTATCAAATGAGAAGTGTTCAAATAAAAGGGTTTTCCCTTCCCCAAGGTTCCAATAGTTCACGTTCTCAAAGAGGGGTTCCCATCCCCAAGCTTTCAAGTCCTTCAATGTTCTCAAATAACACAATCCTTTCAAATCTCTCAATGTTCCAAAATAACACAATTCCACAATAGCTTCAAAGCTCTTCGGGTTTAGTTACCTTTAACCAATTTATAAAGTTCAGTTCCTCAATTTCAGTTCACATATGCTTTCCCTTGGTTCAATCACAAAGTGGTCTTTCCTTTGGTGGGTGTACTCGGTCTAGGCGCAGTTGTCAGACCACACAGTCCACCCGTTACAGGTCCTGCACGCGACACACCTTACTTGTATTTGCTTCATATTTATCGTCCCACAGTTTGTCTTACTCTTATTTCACATGGCCTCGATACTTTATTATAGCCTGCTTTATCACCATTCACTTGTTTTAGTAGCTTTTGCTTGCAAAGACCAACATGGGCTTCCCAGTACACTCTCCTGCTAGGAACCATATCCACTGTTTCACTTCTTTTGACCACAACCTCTGGCACCCTTTGCCAGGTTTATATCTGTTTGACTCTTGGCAATGCTTGCTTGAGTCTTGCTTGAGTCTAGACAATGCTTGTTTGCCTCTTGACAATGTACATTACAGCCATTCATTCTTTTCAGTAATAGCTTGACTTTTGGCAATGCTTCTCTGCCTCTTTAACAATCCTGCATCCACTGTTTCAAGTTTTCTTAGCTTCTTTTATTCAATTGTCACGCCCCAGGATCCCCTTGCCTTCTTGGCAAACTCGCCGGTTTCCAGTCGCATGTCTGTCAGCTTCGGTCTGCCGCTGGAAAACCTTCTTCGGTACACGCGGCTTCGCACCACCTTTCCACGGCCTCGGGTTCCCTTTTAAAGGACTTCGCTTCACTCTGCTGCCTTCCCTGGGGCACCAGTAAGCACTGTCCTTGCGGTCCTGCAGCTGAAAACGCCCAGGGAGCGTCTCTCTGCTCCCGACGTCTCTGCAGTGTTCCACAATGCTGGATCTGCTTACACCAGCTCACTTGCGAGTCTCGACCTGGCTTCTCTCCGATTCCCGCTCCTCTGCTGATGCAGCTTCTCCGGGTCTCCGCATCCCATGCCGTGTTCCCAAGAGCAAACCAAAGTTCCCCTCTTGCCATGGTCTCCTCCTTTAGTTCCCAGCATCAATTAAGGTTTTAGGAAGACTAGACCGCCCTTTATCAAACCAACAGTATTTCTTCAGTGTTTGATACCTCTTCCTCGTCCCATTACCTGACTGGTATTTACTGGGAGATGATTTATGTGAAATATAGGGAAGGGACTGGTAGTAACCTGCAAAGGCCTGGGGGATATTAGACGCATTAGAAAAGGGAAATGGGGACTACCATGTCTCACCCATGAGTGCCTCATCCCCACTCCCCAAGTCTCCTCCACCCAGGTGATCCTCCCTCGAATATCTACCTTTCCCTGGCCATCTGGGAGGAGGATATATAGGTGAAAGAAGTGAGAACGCCCTCAGATTCCTCACATAACATAATCCCACAGCTGAGCTTTTACTTATGAAAACATGCATAGAACATTAAAGCATAGAATCGCACTTAATGAAATGTGTTCTCATTGAAATTAAAGCTACAGCATCATAGTTATAATGTACCAACAGTCAGTGAGCCATTAACATGCACATTAAAATTAAGTGCATCACATTTATTCCAATAAATGAACACAAATATAACACTCATAGTTCACCAAATTCTGTCTTTTTGTCACTAAGGATGAATTTATACTAATAAATGCCACTGTGCAAGTAAGTTACCTTACATCTAAAATGCTCTCACAGGGTGAAGGAAGAATCACATGTTTCACATGGACAGAATTAAATACTTTGTTTGCCTGATTTTATTTCTCCTGCCCTAGGCTGGCCACAGATACTATTGATAGACACACACGGCAGTCAGGAGGGTGCCTGCATTCTTAGCCTCGCAACCTTCCTGACCCCAGCTGTGCAGCTCGAAGGAAGCCAGTGGGTGGGACCCATAGCCAATCCTCAACGTGAATTGCACAAAGAGGACATTTTCAAATTGTACCCATTGTCTTTGTTTTCCCGGTAGGTGATCTACCAAAGCCCATGACACCCTTTTCCTTGGGTAGTATCAGTGTACTGTTGGCAATACACATTATTTTCCCTGCCCACAACGTTGGTAGCTTAATCGGAAGAGATAATCTAGGCAGGATGTACATTTTAATGGTCGCAAAACGTGCTGCCCGGGATAGTGTAATCTTCGACCAACGCTGCATGTCCCTCGTAATTTTATCCCACAGTGGTGGATAATTAGCTACATATAGGTCAATAAGATGTCTTGTGATACGCACCCTAAAATGCCTAATGCCCAAAGTTTCCAATTATATGCCATGGTTTGCAAAGTGACAGCCCATCTGTTGTAGGTCATCTGAAAGAGGTAAGGCGACTGTTTTCTTAAGGTTTATTTTGAATCCTGAGACAGTCCCATAGTTTCAATGAGCGCTGTGACTGATGTTTCTGGGTGTGTGATATACACCATTATGTCATCTGCAAACAAAGAAAACGGGTATTTCCTATGATGCCTCGTCAGTCCCTGTATGCGCTCGTCCCCATGGATAATCCTAGCCAGCGGCTCCAATACCAATGTGAAAACCAGGGGGGAAAGCGGGCACCCCTGTCTGGTACCGCGGGTCAGAGAGAATTTGGCAGATGCCACCCCATTGACAATAACCTTGGCCCTAACATCTCTATGCAGTGCTATAGCTCCTGCAAGCCATCTAAAGCCAATTCCCACTTCCTGTAGGACTGTTTCCATGAAAGGCCTCTCTACCCTGTCAAAGGCTTTCTCATCCTCTATGAAAATCAAGACCGGGTCGACCTCGCTTCCATCCAATGCCGCAATTAAATCTAACTTTTTTGGGGGAATTGGCTGGTCCTTGCCGTCCCCTGATACAGCCTCCTGATCATTGTGTATTAATTTAGGCAATATGTGTCCCAGTCTTTACACAAGTACACAGGCAAATCTCTTGGCATCAACGTTGAGCAGGGAAATTGACTGATATGACCCACAATCTACCTTGTCCCTGCCTTCTTTTGGAAGCACTACTATCCTAGCTTGTGCAAAGGTATCTGGAGCTATTCCCATATCCATCTCCTTGAAAAGCTTGGTTAAAAATGGGACAAGTGTGCTGTGCACTCTATAAAAAGCTGAGGTGTAACCGTCCTGCCCTGGTGCAAGCCATGATTTTAATTTAGCAATTGCACTCATCAGTGCCTTCTATCTGGGCACCCAGGATGCCATCCTATCTTCTATCACAAATGTTTGAGAAGTGTTTTTGTTTGAGAAGTGTTTTTTTTAAAGATGTATTCTTGTACTGTTAAAGTCTCCCTCATCCCTTCCGATGAGTACAGGTGTGAGTAATATTGGCCAAATCTTTGTACAATTTCTGGCGGTTGGTTTAGTAAGACCCCTCTATCATTTCTAATTTTAACTGTATGGTCTGCCCTTTGGCCTCTCAAGTGGGCTGCTAACAATGTGTGGGATTAATCGCCTTATTAATAATGTCTGCTTCAAAAAGCAGAGGTGCTGCAATAGCTTCACCCTTCCAAACCTTGTTAAGCTCTGACGTCCGCTCCCTAATTTCCTGGAGCCTATTCGCACTGGGCTTTTGATCTTGGCCAACGTCCGATTCCCATGATCCCTGGTGTATAGATAAGCCAGATCTGGGCTGGGCCACTGCTGTCTACCCTTCCTACCGTTGTCTTCCTCCTGATCGTTTTTTGTTTAGCCAAAGTTCCCCCTTTCAAGAATATTAATGCTAGTTGGGTAAAGTTGGCTGATGCCCACATGTCAGGTGGGTGTTATGGAGTCTTATGCTCTTAAAAGTAATAAGGTTGAGAACTGTTTTCACTCACAGGTTTTAAGTAGGTTAAAGGTTTTTTAGCCTCCGGCAAAGCATTAAACCTAAATAAGGCAACAGTAGTGAAACACAATAACACCTCCTGTAACACTATAGTTAATTAGGAAGGCCACTTTCTTCTCTGTCATCTTTGTTTCATTGGACTTATGTCACAGGGGGTCAAGGACCACATATATGAACACAGGTGTGGGAGCTGTCTGTCACCCACAAGGATGTATATTCTTTTCCTGGCACTGCTAAACTATCCCAGAACAAGTTGTCCCTGGTTGGAGTCGGCTTTGTAATTGCCGGCCCATACTTCACTTGAAATTCCTGGACGTAGCTCATGACTACTTCTTCTTGCCCTTCATCTTCAGACTTGAATGGCGCCCAGATCTCGACGCAAGGGGAAGATATGTTTCTAGGGAAATGCTGGGTGAGATCACCATTCACCTTTAGAAAATTAAAGCGTCACTGCCACCAGAAGGTTTAGCTCTCAGCTAATCGCCATATCCCCCACCATCTTGGATATAATCTATCCCTTTACACTTTTTACTTGACCTCTTACTCTGAGATGAAACCCAAGTTATCATCTTCCTTCTCCCTCACCACACTTCTCCAACAGCATTCCACACCATGTAGCACTGCATCACCATTTGCTGAGTCCCACATAAACAGAAATCCTAAACATCCTGTCATCCACAGTTCCTGATATCATGCCGCTACCACTAAGGACTAAGGATGATAAAAACGCATGGTCTAAGTGGATACACTAGACAGGATGTTATAAAGGCCTAGAGGGCAGGAATTTACTCATTACATTTCCGGACACTGATTACATGATATGAAGGTCATTCTGTTACTAGTGTTAATCTGATAAATGAGCGGATTGTAATTATTTGATGATTGGGAATATTCCACTGAATGTGCCTTATTTAATTTTTTTTTTGAATTGCTGTTGAATACAGCCCCTGATGAAGAGAGATGTGATCTCAAAACACGATGGTCTTGATGAATAAACCCTTATGAAAACCAATGAACTCATAACTGTGCCACAAAGGGGGCTACCAACCCAGGAACACACAGATTACCACAGAAAAAGCAAAAACAAAGAGAAACAACCACAAAACAAGAAGACCTCAATTACGACCAACCTGTCACAAAGAACGGCCCAAACGATTCAATAGACCCAAACCACAAGCATGATAACCAAACTCGCAAAAATGTCAGAACGAGCACAAGCAGCCTACGGGGTGGGAGCAGAGGCTTACGGGGCGGGAGCAGAGGCCCAAGTCACCATCGGGGCAGGACCTGCATCTAGGGTAACTTTCAAACAGCACCCAAACCCATTTACACTGCAACCACACCATGACCAAGGTCAGAGGTGGGAAGAATGGATGGAGGAGTTTGAGGACTTTATGATGGCTATCAACACTCACCCAACAAAACAAACATTTTTGCCAATCTAGCAGAAAAAGAGATCAAAGGGATCTTGAAGACAAGATCTTTTCTTGCCTATCGGCACCTAATCTCTGCCATCAACAGGAAACTAATAATCCTCCCCAACAGAGACTATGAGTGGTAGACATTCAATCAGTGTACACAGCTACCCCACGAAACAATCGGAGAATTCATACTCCGACTTAAAAAAAAAAAGATCACTTACTGTGACTTTGCCAATTTCAATGACGATGTAGCAATTAGACTGCGGATAATCGAGGGCTGAATGCATATCCAACACCGTATTACGTCCACGAACCCTACGATAAATCACCCGCCAAATGAGAGTTCACCAAACAGAGGACCAATACTAAACACATGACAGATACCACAAAGAGTATGTCAGACTCATCAGCGAGACATCGGATGACCGCACAGCACCAAAGGTTGCAGTACAAATTGGAGACCTAAGCAACCTGTTCATCGTATACACCGTAGCGACGGTCAACGTCATGAATGAGGGCACCTATCACACCATAGCGACTGCCTACCCACTATACCCGTTTCAGGCCCACATATTCTAGTGGGGAGCAGCCCAACTGCTCCAATCCAAAGGCCAATTCTGATGCGACTTGCTTCACAGAGGACGTCATCCACAACCCAACAACAGGACAATGCCTCCCTAGCTACATGACCGCCCGAGCCCTAGCATTGATCGACATCCAGTACGACTCCTCTGACATCGTACAAGGATTACCCCCAGGAGCCCAGGTCATATGCTCCATACCGTGCAGAGAGCTGGACATTCAAGTACTCCAAGCCACGTTCCCAAAACTATTTAAAGGGGTGGGCATGTTAAGACACCGTCATATTTCCTCCACATAGTTTAGCCGCTGCCTCAGCACCCCCGCAGATTGGGATTCCACCTACAGGCCCAAGAAACGCAAGAATTACAAATCCTATTCAACAATGGTATCATCAAAAGAGTAGACGGCCCCACACCATGGGTATGCCCTCTAGTTGTCGTACCAAAGGGAAATGGCCGTCTGCGCCTCTGTGTGGACATGTGCAGACACACCCGGGACTGAACATCAAGGACATGCTAGTGAAACTCAACCAGGCCACCCGCTTCTCTAAACTTGACCTAAACCAAGGGTACCACCAGGTGGTGATTGATCCGCCTCCAGACCAATCAACACATTCACTAAACACAAAGGGTTGTTCCGCTACAAGTGGCTCAACTTCGTAATATCCTCCACTGCGGAAATATTTCAAGAGCCAATTCACAGGCTGATATCCCCGATCAACTCCCTCCACTATTAATTTCTGGAATCGCACAAGAACAAGACACCGCACTGAAAGCAGTGTGACATTCTCCACAAATCCGGACTCGCCCTTAACGGCCCCAAGTGTGCCATCAACAAATGAAGCCTGCGCTTCTTTGGACACATCTTCTCAGACCAGGGTATCACTGACGACCCCGACAAAATATGCATTATTTTTGGCTTAGCAATCCCCCACTTGGGTAGCAGAACTGCTATCATTCCTAGGGATGGCCGGTTACTGTGCCCACTACATGCCAAACTACGTCACCCTCATGGACCCCCTCTGAAGACTCCTCAAGAAAGATTTACCCATTCGAATGGGAACCACAATGTCAAGAAGCATTCAATATCATCAAGGAGGAACTTACCGACAACTTGCATACCTTAACCCAGAGTGTGAAACGGAACTCACTGTTGACGCCAGCCCTGTCGTCCTCGGCGCCATACTTGCCCAGACGAGCCCTGACAAACACCACGAGCGCGACATAGTTGCATACGCTAGCAGAGCCTTGTCGCCCAGAGAACAAGCATACTCCCAAGCCGAACGTGGAAATCCTGGCAGCTGTATGGGCAAGTTTCATCACTTCATTATTGGCAGAGGTTACACCCTCCTCACAGACCACCAGGCACTGCTCTCTGTTCAGCATAACCAAAATGCCCCTGCACATCGAACAATGGGGCATCCGACTCCAGGAGTACGACTATCAAATCATTCATAAACCAGGGGGTGAGGACAAACCAGCAGACTATCTGTCCAGGCATCCAGAAGGAAAGACGAGTATATCTCATACCTGTCACTCAATGCCCTCCCCTGCCCTCACGACTCAGATGTTTGCCAGCAGAAGCGGAGCCGACCTCACGATACAGGCGGCGATATGCCTCCCCAACACAAACCAATGGAAACACCTCAACACAGAACAGTTTGCAAACGAGGAGGTGGACAAGAAAGAGCTACACAGAATGGCTAAAGAACTCGCCACAACTGACCAAGGAATACAGCTTTGAGAAAACCGCCTATTACCCAAAAGCTTGAGAAAAGCACTAGTGACCATAGCCCATGAAGGTCACCGGGGGATCGCAAATACCAAAGAAATATTGAGAAACCAAGTGTGGTTCCCATACATGGATGCAATAGTAGAGGACACACTGACCCACTGTATACCCTGCAAAAAGACAGTGGTGAACAGTCCACCATGTCCAGTCCAAATGGTATCACTACCGGATGGACCCTGGCAAAGAATAGCCATGGACTTCTACGGCCCGCTCAAGGAAGGGGGACACCTCCTCATAATAATAGATGAATACTCAAGATTCCCGCTAATAAAACATGTACAATCCACCTCATTTCACCATGTTGTAGGACTGGTTGACAAACTCTTCAGTGATTTGGGGATTCCCAACACTGTGAAGATCGACAATGGCCTGCCATTCCAAGGACAAGACTTCTACAAATTTGCCGCCCACCTGGGCTTCCGCCACCAGAGGATTACACCACTGTGGCCACAAACCAACGGCATGATTGAAAGTTTCATGACCACCATCAAAAGAACCCGACAGAAGGCCGCCACCGTTCAAGCATCGCTTCCCGAGGCGATATGTCAAAGGCTGAGGGGCTACAGAAACACACCACATGAAGCCAGGGGACGGACGTCCCTGGAGCTGATGTTAAGTACAAACCGCACTCCCTTACCACAAATGGAGGACTACACACCATAGCAAGATGCAGAAATTCAAGAAAAGGATGCAGAAAAGAAAGGCGAAGGAATGTGCGGACCAACATCCGCTCCCAGTTGGCAGTCGTTCTAGTAAGACAAAGACAACAAAGGAAGACTGGCCCGAGATACTGCCCGGAACTACTCCTAGTGACTGAGGTGAAGGGCCCAATGGTTACCACGACTGGAGATGGAGGCCAGATACCCTGTAATGCCTCCTTCTTCTGCAAACTACACCTGGAAGAACCAGAACTGTCAGACAAGAAAGCAGATGAAGACGAAATGGCAGTCGCCGAAGAGGCAAGTGACCACCGATCATGGAGGAGTCCGGGGAAAGTCGTGAATCACCAGGCCGCCCGCGGCGGGCCACACACAAATCCCTCCGCCTCATTGAACAGATGTAAATGATGAATCTCCCCGATAACCAAGCGGGAGGTGTGTGACGAGAGTGGAACGCAATCCCTTTAA
Organism: Ambystoma mexicanum; assembly: GCF_040938575.1. Lineage (NCBI taxonomy): Eukaryota > Metazoa > Chordata > Amphibia > Caudata > Ambystomatidae > Ambystoma > Ambystoma mexicanum. Next base: position 1,422,991,827 of record NC_090923.1, read on the forward strand.
GAGGTACAGACCTGGAGCGGGAGGTGGCAGGTGGGAGGAAGAGGAGGGGCAGAGGAAGGAAGAAGGCAGTTAATGTAAAGGAATAAAGAGGTGAAGACGTACGCTACAGAGCCTTCAGTGTCGTATGTTGGGGGGGGGGGGTAGGGCAAGGAGGGCCACAACAGTTCATACATCATTTCCTGTCTGCCTCCATCTACAACTCATAGATGGCCTGTATGCTGTTATATAGATATTGTTGTGAAATCACCTCCTCTTTCGCTGTAGCATTGTGTTCTTGGAAGCGTCCATAGCTCATGAATCTCTGGGTTTGCAGGGATGTACTCACGGACTGGACTGCCTTGTGTTTCAGGTATCGGTCGTGTTGAGAGACTGCACCCTCTACTTCTCCGAGGATGAGGATTCTGAAGACTGGCAGAAGATGCTCCAAGGGGATGCAAGCAAAGACAGCAACGATCTGCTGTACCCAATAGGTAAATAGCGGAGCTTCGCTTATAGGAAGAATCTGTCTAGTGGGGACAAAAATCTTCAATTTGCACTAATGTTAGACAGTTGATAAAACTGATACTTTACATGGAAGCAATCACTGTTTTTCATAAAACGCAAAGTAAATTAGACTGTCTTCTATTTTGATTCCGAAAATGCAAATGGCGAACAATTTAGGGACAGACCACATTGAGCAACTGTTCAGAAAACTAAGCACTTGCCAAATATTAGAAGTAGGGTGTAGAATTCCTGAGAGCCTGTAAGACTGAGACATGGCAATATTCACTAATATGGACAATGTTTCTGATGGCTCCCAGCAATACAGTCACCACTGCAGTGCCGGTCTCCTAAAGGCCTGCTTCCCCACACTTGCATTTGCTGCTTTATAGTAATTTTTTCGACTGCAGTCATTTTTTCGAGAAAAAAAATGTCGAAAAAAAAAGTCGAATTTTTTTTAATGCATTTTTTTTCGAAATGGGGGGGTTCCCCCTAACCCCCCTTTTTTTACATTTTTTTTTTTTTTTGTTTTGTTTTACCCATTTTATTTTTATCCCGAACCCCAAAATAAATATATAATTAAAAAAAACGGAATTCGACTTTTTTTTTCCGACATTTTTTCGAAAAAATGACCGACCACCGCATTTGCTATTGTCATCCCACCTCCTCTTTCCCTTTGCCCGGCTCATCACTCGGCTCAGTCCTTTAAGAGTTGTAAAGGAAGGAAGATTTGAATTGTTGCAGGCCCTTGGTGACAGTTGCTCGTCAGCAATATGTGAATGTTTTGGGGGGATTTTCTTCAAAAAAGCGGGGGAAACCACCAGGCATCGGTCTCATGGCCAGATGCTAAAAGCATCATTGCCTGTCTCACTGGGGCAATATGAGATAGAACAGTGCCCTGAGCACTCTTGGTGCACTCTAACTTCACTCAAGCCCATAAATTTGGCCTAAGGAAACTGCACATGTTACCTACAGGGACAGGCAATAATGCTTAATTAACACAGGAAAGGCATCTGACACAATCATATGGCTTGGCATGTCGGCAATAGCCATCGGTATTGAGCTGCATTCCAAACAATCTGAGGCGTACAGCACACCTTAGGCCATTTTGTATAACTTATTTTACCTAACCAGAGGAAGCAACACTACTCCTTCCTCCAGTGTCTCCTTTGTCCGCTGGCTATAGGCCAAGCATCTGTTTCTTCTGGCAGCTGCTATGAAAAATAGAAAGTGGTTTCCTACTTTTTTCAAGAAAAGCACTTTTTATTTAAAAAGTTCCAGGATGAGTATTGGATAACACTCCTACTCAGCACCGCATTACTACTAAACAGCAATGATCCTATATGAAACCGAGACTGCCTGACCGGTATACCTCCTTCGCCTCTTTAAGGTAGCATGGCCCGGGGGAATGCTACAGGAGGGATGTGAGCTACCATGGAAGCAGTCCAAGCAACAACAGTACTGTGGAACTAAAAATAAAAGGACTGTCCAGTCAGTTCTATAAAACTAGAAATCTTTAATTAAACTAAAAATACACCCACTTAATAAAAACACCAATGGCCCTCTCATGTAAGGTAAACACAGAGAATGCAGGCTTTGAAATTAAGGGGTACTCTAGGTTTGAAGACATGGGGTGCCAGGCCTACAGCTTCTGCAGCAAATGTTCTAATTCACGTTCTTGTCTTAAAAAGGAAAAGAGTGGGGTCTTAAACGTCACTAGGATCCTTTAAAGCAAGCCAGGGGAACAGACCCACTATCAGTACCTTTTATCCTTGCATTGAACCGTTAGTCTGGGCCTTTTCAGCACCAAGCTGGGGTCCAGTCGGGCAGTGGCGTCAACAGAATCTAATGATGCTGTGCAGGGTGGCAACTGCTTGCGGGTTGAAGATGCTGGGAAATGCAGTGTCAGGCTGGGAGCGCTGGAAGGCACTGCTGCCTGAGATGCTGAGAAGTGAATACTTGCCTGAGACAGCGAACGTGCTTAACTGGCTCAACAAAGCAATGTGGTACTGGGGGAGTGACGGCTTGGTACCCAAGGAAGCTGGTAAACGGACAGCTTTAGAGTTGGAGATGCTAGAAGACTTGGTGTGTCTCCAATGCAGAGACTGCAGAGCTTTGGTGTCAGCGTTGAGTAGAACCTGGGGATGTGAGAGGCCGTCGAGCGTCAAGGTTGAAAATGCACCTGGCTGTTCCCTTGCAAAAGCTTGGATGGTGTTTCCCTTGCAGCAACTTGGATGGTGTGAAAGGTGTACAAACCAGCATCAAAGCAATATCGAGATGCAGGGAGAGCCAGGCATCACTGTGAAGGTTGGGGAAATAGGCTTGCCTATTTTTTGGAAGTTATTGTCTTCACCTCCTATTGAAGAAAATGGTTGGGGCAGACTGTACCCTAAAATCCTTCAGTAGTCCAAAGATGAATCGGCCAAGAAGTTTATATATAGTTTTATAGGTTTATATAGGCAAGCTGTCAAGCAGTGATCTCCGGGGTGGATTAAATACCTGCGTCCCCAAGCATCTCCCTGACCAGTTATTAGGGCCACAGGTGGACTGGAACTGCAGCACCGGATCCCCAGGCAGCTAGAAGGAAGGTAACAAGATTAGGACACAATCATTTGCACTACCACAATGTATGGAAACGGGTATTGTAACCTACCTAACAAGACACCAGAAGGCGGTAGAATGGCGGAAGGGACCCAGGAAAGGTAAAACCTCCCTCTGTGATGAATGCCGAGTGGAGATTTGTTGCAGTCAATGTTCCAATAGAAAGTTCCAGGTAAACAATCCAAAAGACAAAAAAAAACATACCAAAGTACTTTCTGTAGCCAGACGAAGTCCAGGTCGCCAGATCACAAGGCAAATTCCAGTAGCAATCCAAAGGGGGGGGGGGGACCCAGGGGCAACAAACCAGGAGAAAGTCATAGGTCAGCCAAAATCCAGGCACAAATCCAGACAATCCAGTAGCCAAGTGGGGGTGGGGAGGGGAAGCTGAAACCACACCCAAAACGCCACTCGCAGGAACAGCTGAGAAGCATTAAGTGAAGGGTGGTTGGGGCTTTTATGGGCTTCTTCGTGGCTGTGTTTTTCACATAAACTGGTGCTGGTCACGTGAGCGGGAGGGCGTCACATTTGCCGTGCGTCCAGGAGGAGCCATGGCAACTGCCAACAACGCTGCACTGAGCACTGTGCAGAAGCGGCCCCAGACAAGCTGCCAAAAGTGCCACAGCGCCAGGGAGGCCAAGCAGGAAAACTGCAGTGCCCCAGCGACACCCCCTCACCTCCCCCACTGCATGTATAGTGGTGAGGAAGCAGGGTGGCCCCAGAGTCGTGCGAAAGCGAGATCCTGGGAGGAGCCCGACTCCGGGACCGCATTGAAGGCAAGTGCATAACGCAACCTGCCACAGCTGATTGATTCCGTTCTAGTCTTCTTGTAAGGTTCCAATCCTGTCAGCTGCCTTCAGAATCATCTGCCTGATGATATTCTTCCCAGGGTGTGTTGTCTGCAGGAAGTGGGAACGAAGTGCAAGACGTATGAGTGCCCTAAGCAATACCAAGATGGCAGAACCCTTCTATTGCTTGATTTCTTTTTTTATTTCTTTTATTTATTTATTTTTCCTTCTGAACCACTGCAACCCTGTCTGTCGCCTGCTTGTCATGCTTCAAAGAGAGTCCAGTAATGACTCCTGTGGTGGAGCGGGTTCCTTGTACTGGCAGGGCTTACCTTTGAAGCAGTGGTTTCCAGCTTACCCCCCAGTGATTTCCTGTCATCTGGAGAAGGGGCAAAACCTTCTTGGAGAGATCAAAAGGGAGTTTCCTGGGCTGGTCCCAAATGGTTGTTTTGGATGAAACCGATTTTACACATAAGCCCCTTTCAGTAATGAGTCACTAGCAACCAATCTAACAATCTTTCCGATCTAAGTTGGTTACACTTCTTTGTGGTGTTCCTCAGGGCTCTGCACTTTCTCCTATTCTTTTTAATATCTATATCAGATCTCTTCTGCTTCTTATTCACTAACATGGTTTCTGTTACTACTCTTATGTGGACGACACTCCGATTCTTGTCTGCCTGGATCTTACTCCAGCTGAGACTGCTGCACGACTCAGGAACTGTTTGGAGGATCTGGGGTATTGGATGATGACTAATTGGCTAAAATTGAATGGCAGTAAGACCGAGGTCCTGGTTGTGGGTACTTCGTCCCCCCCCCCTTCTTTTTTGGACCTCGCAATTCTGGCCTCGAGCCTTGGCCCTCTTCCTCTTCCGGTTCAATCGGTCCGCAACCTCGGTGTTACGATCTCTGCCTCTTTGTCCCTTGACAACCAGGTGGCTAGTGTTTGTAGTGCCGGGCACTTTAAACTCCACATTTTGCGGAAAGTCTTGTCTTTTATTCCTGCTGAATGCCAGGCTCTGGTAGTGGCAGCTTTGGTCCTCGGCACTCTCGACTATTGCAACTCTCTTTATTTGGCCCAGCCTCGCTATCTCATCCAAAGGCTCCAACTACTGCTAAATGCTGCCGTTCGTTCCATATTTCGTCCTCCCTTCGGATCCCACATTTCCCTTCTGCTCAAGAAACTACACTGGCTTCCTGTGGCCAGCCGGATCTTGTTCAAATCACTCTGTCTGGTGCACTGTGCCTTCTATGGCGTGGGTGCTGAGTATCTCCAAGCAAAGTTTGTTCATTACACTCCTTCCCGTTTGCTGCGCTCTCAGTCTGCGTGTCTTCTCATTGTTCCCTGCTATCGGTTGTCACGTATGGGAGGCCGTGCCTTTTCAGTGGCGGCTGCTACAGCCTGGAATAAATTGCCTACTGCTCTCCGTGCAACTGAAGACCATCTTACCTTCCTCCGGCTGCTGAAAACCACTTTGTTCTAGGCCACCACTTTCTTATGTGGTTGCTGGCCGTTTCTGATTGTATTTCCCTTCTGTAACTAGCGCCAAGATGCCTTTGGGTGTACGTGCGCTCTATTAAGTTTATATAACATAACAATAACATGACACCAATGCGTTTTGGCGAGTATAACTGTATATTCCCGGGAGGCGTCATGTGAAACCAGACATGTCTTGTATTCAGTTATTAAAGGGATGGTCTAGTAAAAAAATGTATTTAAAAAATAGATAGGCAACAAAAAAATACTAGCATTCTCCGTTTTAAAACTTCCTATGTAAAATTTTGAGCTATTCAAGCTCAAAATTCGCAAAAGCAAGCACTCGGAGGAGCCTGAGAAACTTGGAAAGAAAAACGGCAGCGTTTTCCAACACAACCGCGTGTGTTTCTGCCTGCTGTGGCTATCCCTTTCGGTCTCCGATGCGGGGAGCACCGGAGACCCAAAGTGAAAGCCACAGCAGGCAGAAACACACGCGGTTATGTTTACATGCCGCGTAGTGTTTCTACCTGCAGCTGATTTCCCGTTTGGGGCTCTCGGGCTCCCCGTGGGGAGCCCGAGAGCCCCAAATGGGAAAGCAGAAACAACGCGGTTGTTTTCCGCAATGCCGCGTTGTTTCTGCCTGAATCTGCTTTCCCATTTGGGGCTCTCGGGCTTGCCGTGGGGAGCCCGAGAGCCCCAAATGGGAAAGCCGATTCAGGCAGAAACAACGCGGTTGTGTTGGAAAACGCTGTGGTTTTTCTTTCCGAGTTTCTCAGGCTCCTCCGAGCCAGAGGAGCCTGAGAAACTTGGAAAGAAAAACCGCAGCGTTTTCCAACACAATAACGTTGTATTTATGTTTGCGGTCGCTTCAAAAGCGACCGCAAACATAAATACGTTTTTAAAGCTGCGGTTTTATTTCTAAGTTTTCCGGGCTCCTCCAGCCCGGAAAACGTAGAAAAAAAACTGCAGCCAGTGCTTATTTAAAAAAAAAAATAATAAATAGCACTTACCGAGATTCAGCTGCAGCTTTCCTGCTCTGGTCTCCGGTCCCCGTCCTCCGCCTACAGCACTAATGAAGGGAAAGCCACCCAGCGGTAGCCTTTGTTTACTACAGCTGGCTGGCTTTTCCTTCATTAGTGCCGCAAAAGCCAGCACAGGAGGGCCTCCATTTCACAAAATGGATGCGCCCATGTGCTTGCTTTTGTGAATTTTGAGCTTGAATAGCTCAAAATTTTACATAGGAAGTTTTAAAACGGAGAATGCTAGTATTTTTTCTTTTATGTTGCCTATCTATTTTTTAAATAACATTTTTTACTAGACCATCCCTTTAATCAACTGCCTTCAAGCCTTGGGTAGCACAGTAATGTATCATTTGGATCAGGGGTCCTCCTGGGCAAAAAGAGCAGTTCCTGGCTGTCTGTAGGAATGCACACCACTCTGTAACTGACATATTGCCAACTACACTGCAGCTGCGGTGGGTGTCAGTAGACGGTCTCCACAGAGTTAGTCTGCAATACATTTTTATCAGGGAACATTATGAAAGTGAGGTCTGATTAGCAGATGTCACTTTCAGAGATGGAATTCTCAGCAGCATTTTATACTTCGAAATCAAAAAAGGTCAGGATGTTCAGTCCTTGCAGATGGCATTCTATCATACTATTCCAAGCATGCTTCCTTTAAGGCTATTACCTGGTATCTTAACTGCCTTTCAGGTGCAGAGGAGAAAACGACAACACTGGCATATGGTTTGTAACTAAGACACTTAACAAAGAAGTTACCAAATTTAGGGAACTCTCATCCCCTGCACACTTTCTATGGCTCAACAAGAAAGCCAAACTTTCTGAAAAAAAGCTGATTAGCCAATCTCTTTCTCTGTCTCAGTCTCTTTCTATGTGGGTGAGAGTCACATTGTCAGGTGCCTGTTTGCTAGAGCCACTGCAGCCTTTGCTGATTTCTGCGGGACTAACAGAAAAAACAGATGTCTTGACTGGGGAGGGGAAGCTGTGTGTTTTGCAAAAGCAGCTATTGAAAATTAACAAAAAAAGGAAATCATTTAAGTGTTCTAATGATGTGAAGTTTTTAAATTGGACACATTTATTTCTAGTATATATTGTAGTCATAAGAATGTTACACTTCTTACACTTGTCTTACTTAGCAAATTACATTGTAAAAATGAAATGAAAATAAACATGTACATAGTTTTCTAATAGGTCATCTTTCGAAGATGAACATTGCCAATATTCAAATAGCTCCAGTGAGGATTCCAGCATTCTTTGTATAAAATCAAAAAGCATTTTGGGAACACCCAATCTTTATAGTTGACAATTATGTCTGTGATGAAAGGGTTTTATGTTTGTATCTCTATGTACATAATGCACAATGCGCTTGGTGCTCATTTCAGTTTTCGCAAAAATCACTCTGATATTTCAATGTTTGTAACATTGAACCATATATACTGATTTGGAGTTCTTTGGGGTTTGGATGTGAGGCTGGAAAGACCGTGACAGATCAGATGCTCCATTAGCGTCAAAGTGCCCTGTGTGGATACTATTTTCATTCCCAAGCAGAACCGATACGGATGGCTGTGTGAATGCCTAGAACCCGGCGCACAAAGGTTCTGCAGAGAATGAAATTTGATATGTTCATCAAACGCAATAGTTGGGATAAACCTATATGAAAATGGGCGAATCAATGTTTTAAATTCGGTTTTGTACAAGTGTAGATTGCCTAAATACCTGTTTTTGCAAAGACACTCCGTTTGCGCAAAGGACCTCTTCGGAAATCCATGTGGCTGCCGCTATGATTTCTTTCATGTTTAGTTTCTCCTCTGGAAATTGCTATAGTGTGTCCATTTGCTCCAGTCAAACAGTGCCACTGAAGTGGTGCTCTAAGTTCCGAGTCAACTAATAAGCCACCTGCCTGATCTTCATTCAGTTTCTTTGTTGGAGAAGCCCTATTCCTGACTTTTGTCCTAACCCCGAAAGCCCTGTGTCTTTTCGCTAACATTCCATCTGCGTATATTGTCACTGGCCAGGGGTTCTATTTGAAAGAAGCTCTTGAAATGTTTTGCCAGGTGTCTTCCATATGTATTGTTCATCTTCCAGTAAACCCTTTATGGCACCCATACTGAAAAAACCCTCACTTGAGCCTTCTCTTCCTAATTTCCTGCCTTCTTCCTTTTTTTCTAAACGTTTGGAGCTTGTGCAAGTCTCGTCTTTTCCCAGTCTACACTCTCTTGCCCTTACAGCATTCTGGGTTTTTCTCTCTATGCACCCTACCGAAATCACCCTGCTTCATGTCACTAATTCAATCTTGTCGGCAGATCACACCAACCTCTTCTATTCATATCTTGTCCTCTCCTCCGCCTATGGATCCGGTTGACCACCACAGACACACCTTCCTCCATGGGTTGTTGGGTTGTTCTAATTCTATCCTAAAGTGGTCCTTAACCCTCTCCCTTTTTCTCTTGATAATTCTGCACTGTTCTTGATTACTGCTAAATACTGCTTTTTGCTTTCGCTTTCATTTCGACTCGACTCTTCACTCCTCTCTCTCTGCCTGCCTTCTCAAAATTCAATCATGGATGCATTCTCACTTTCTTCATCTCAATCCCTCCAAACCCAAAGTACTTTTCTTTCCGTCCTCTCCACCTTTATCCTTATTATCCCTCTCCCCATTTGCCTTAACATTGGTGTTCTCTTTGATCAATCTCTTGCCTTCTCATATAGCTAGTGCTTCTCGTATTTGTCCTTTTCACTTGTTCAGTATTCGTACATTTTGCCCCTACCTCTCTTTCATTGCAACCAAAACACTTATTTCTTCATTAGTGTTCTCCTTTCTGTTGTCCTGCTTTACTCATTGGCCTTCCCACTAAACATCTTTCTCTTCTTCATTCTGTCTCAATTTGTCAATTCATACCCCCTTTCCTCTTTTTCCTATATCCCTCCCTCACTTCATTCTTTGTTTTAGCTCTTCTTTGTGTCTTGTATTCTTTAACTTCCTTCTTATTGTCTTTAAATGGGCACATGGTCTTGACGCTCCATATCTATCCTTCTGTGTAAAATTGGATTCTGCTCCATGTCGCTTCCGCTAACAATCTCTCCTCACTGTCCCTAAACCCTCTTGTGCCCAGTCTCCTTTTCATTCGTTCACCTTACTTGCTCCTGAAGAATTCTCTCCCTCTTTCCATTCGTTCTTACTGCTCTTTCGAACTAGTTTAAAAACATTACTACTGTTGACGCCTGCTTAGTGATTTTGGATTGTGTTTTTTTTATACATGCTCTTCATTTTTATTGTACAGTTTACAAGCACTTTATAAATAAACTAGGGGGGCTCAACCCTCTGATGCCCTGGCGCCCACCCCCCCGAGGGTCTCCCCTGGCGACTGCGGCTTGGTCGTTTGTAGGCATACTCCACCATGGGCTTGCTTCGTTCACACCTCGCCCCCCTTGGTGGGATTGGAAATTTGGACAGTATACAAGCAACGTTGGAAAAATGTTGGACAGAATTACAGCAGACCCATATCTTTAGGGCATACAATGACCCGAATTCAAAGCGTTACGGTACTGTCACTTATCACTTACACAACTTCATCAGTTAATAAACTCGAACGCCTTAAGAATTGTAGATTTGAACAGTATGCCATCAAAGATGGATGCATGTGGAATGGTACCACACTCGTGAAACTTTATACAAAAGTCACTCGTACACACCTTGAATCAACTTCAAACGCCTTAGAAATTGCTGCTTTGGACAGCATACTATGAAAGTGGGCTAAATGTGTATGACACAAGAACCATGTCTGTAGGGCATACGATGACCCTAATTTCAAGCATTTCAAAAATCGTTGTATAAAAACGTTACACAAAATCGTCACTTATGATTTTATATTGTAGGGTGAATAAATACAACAAGGTACAGATACCCACCAACAGACAACCACACACTAGTGACACCAACTACATGGGCCTCAAGGTTTTTATCCCCTCCAGGAAAATTAGGGTGGATGGCTGAGCCCTCTCTGAAGACAACAACCTATGTAGCTGTGGAGCCACCTTCCATAAAGTTAAGCGTTTCTTTGTTTTCCCTGGCCTATCAGCTGGGAGCAGACAAAAGCAGAGTCATCTGCTGCATGATGGACGACCATTAACACATCAGTGTGACATTCCCATCTGCTGTCACACGGTGTTCCATCAAAAATAGTTGGTATACAAGGCAATTACTAAACACCCAGGCATGGCATTCCAACTTACCTCAGGAAATTAGATGCTTCTTAAGGTGGCTCTTGAGCGAACAAATTACTCAAGTTCTTTTGGAAGAATTATTCTTTATTTGCAGAGGGGAATGAGAGGAGGGTTGTATTGCCATGGCCACTTTGTGAAGCCTCTTGATTTAAAGGGTGGCATTCAATCACACAGGACACTTTTGGTGCAACAGGTAACTTTTAGACTTCTGATTGCAACTTTTCATAGATTGGTTTACAAGTGACACATATTTGGCAGTGCACACCCTCTGCCTCACTTTGATGTTTTTAGGGAGTAAGTGCTCTTTTATTGGAAACCAGTTTATGGTGAAATTATAATGGCATTAATTATTTGTTCAGTTGATCAGATAGTGTTTAGTCTTTTTGTGGGAATTTAACTTGTATTGATATCACCCATATCAATGAGATGGATTTTCACACATGCACGTGAAAGACCTCACAGGTTTTGGCCCATGTGAGATGCTCTGCAATTTCTGCCTTTTTGGCTTCTATCGGATTGCATTTTGGTATGTATAGTCCTGTGTTTTATGCTGGCAAAACAAAACTAGAGATACTGTTCAAGAATAGAGAAAAGATGTAAGCAAAAAGCCATCCTTTACCCAGGGCAACTAAAGATGCAACAGGATAATGGACAGTGTAAAGCGCACACATTTGCAAAAAGTGCAACCAGAAAATCTTGGCTCACAACTAGACTGCCCTGTTCAATTAGTCTATGAGCTTCTGGGCAAATCACAATCACTAATGGATCTGCTGTTTTGCATCCAAACTTGGAATCACATAGAAGCGAGGTGAGGACTAGACAAAAAAGTTCACTCCTACATGGCTGAAAAGACTACAGTGTTTGCTCCATGTAGGTATTATTCTGTTAGAAAGCATTTGTACTGTGCCAAACACCACCGTTGCAGTATTATTTTGATAACGTACGCAATGCACATCACATGCTGTATTTCCCCTTAGCTTGATCAAAGCTCGTGGCACCATCACTTGTGAGCCATGTTGCCTTCCTAAGAGAAAATCTCAAACAATGTTTGGTTGGTGAGCGGGTTTACCTGGGCTTTAACTGCATAAGTAGCCCACAAGCGTGATTTTACTCTTAGCATGCCTCCCAACAACATTGGACCAGTGGCCATGGGCTCTTCACTCACTGTACAGTTTGTGAGTGAGGTGGTGCAGGAAAAGATACTCATTTTAGGTGTGGGGGCCACCATCCTAATACTGAGTCTGGCTACCTTCCATACATTGATTTACTTTTTCTACCTTCTGTCTCACAATCCTGGACATGTGTGTGTGCTGCCTGCTGCTCCCACATTTGCCTGCTGGTGGACTGGGGAAAGTTCCCTTAAGGCCTTAACCCGCTGGCAGCTCTTTTGGCTGCTTGGCCATCCTTCCCTAGACGGGAGGGCATGAGCCAACTGAATGTTAGTCATAGTATCATCCTCACATGGATTAAGACATTAGCAGGCCCGCAGCTTCCACACGGATCCCTGCAGCAAGTGCATCGACTGAGGTACTGACCTGATTGGTATCACCTCTCTCGCATAGCCTTTCCTCGGTTTATGGTCATTTCATCTAAAACCATTGCATCTAATGCTATTCCATCGAAATGTTTCCATCTAAAAAATGTCCATCTAATGCTTGTAGGCCCCCCTACAAATCCCTGTTTTTTTACCCTTTAAAATACACCTGAACAAAAATTAACCCTTTACCCCCAAAACATGAATTAAATGGACATGTTTTAGATGGAAAAAATAGATGGAAAAAAATTAGATGGAATGGTATTAGATGGAATGGGTTTAGATTAATTGACTAGATACCCCTTTCCTCCACCCCAAGGGAGTGGCTTAGACACCCCCAGTAGGGGTTATGGTAGTAATAGAGGTAGAGAAAAGCAAACAACTGTCGCTGTGTATCAGTAAAGAGTAGGCATCAACCCACTGCAGTGGGCGGCTAGTGCCGGTCATCCACACAGGAGTGTTTTGCTAATGGAACTTATATTTTATTGATGGTCCACTGCTCAAACCTTCCACCAACCCTTTTTGTAATAAAACATGCACCGTATATATCATCAATATACAGTACTGTAAATAGATGCCCCACACAATGCTCATGCTTCTGACAAGATTCTGAATAACGAACGCTCAATGACTGCTCTTACACTCTCCTGTATAGTGTAATTATTTTGATTAGGAGAAATAAATAATAAACATTGCTACCATTATTGTCACTACACATGGCACACTTAATATGCAAAAGGTTATGAATGACTATGCAGCCATCATTGTCAATGCCTCTGTCTATTCCAGGCCAATAAATCATTTCAGATGCATAATAGCCATTATAGAAGTAACTAACTACCTCAATAGATCTCACTAGACCTCTCCTCTTTCCCAATGTTATATTAATGATGGGTATGGTTTTCATCCTCTTTACAATCCTTAGAAGGTAGGGACACGAGAACTTGAGCTGGATGCCTGAAGGATTGTGGTCTGCACAATCCAAAAAAATCCAATAAACATACGATCCAATTGAAAAAACATCTATCAAAATCACCATGGTCTCCTTTAACAAGAAGCAGCCAAAATAGGCAAAAATGATTCAAAGATACAGTTCCAATTGGCAGGCCTCCAGATAAGCTGCGTACTAGGCCTTTTTACGCATGAAAATCTTGTAAATACGACAGCTTTATTATTTTCTTGTGTACATTTACACAAAGATTTAGAGCAGGGCAGTGCAAAGGTCAGGTTACTTGACAGAAACCAGAAGGCTTTTTTTTTTTTCTTTTTTTTTTTTATCTACGCGGATGTACTGAAACAGAATGCATTTCTCTGAAGCCTTTCAAAAAAAGAAACTGCACACTGTGATTAAAGGAATGGTTTCTTTCCATTCAGCTGCTGCTGTGTTGATGCTCATTAAGCAAACGGAATCACTGTTCATATTTATTTTCCTAGAATTTTCGGATTGTATAATTAATAAAATGGGAAAACTAAGTTGCAAATGAGAATTAATATTTTGTAACAACCTTTTTTTTTTTTAATTTTTTTTTTTTACAGTGAAAGCAAACCAGAATTACACAATTGTATTTTTCAGAGTTCCTATGCTGTGCGCATAATCATGCGGAGGTGGATAATTTATACACTTAGATTTTAATTTGCACTCTAATTATAAACAGTGTGTAAAATGATGACTCTGCACAGTCTAGTTTACATCCATTCAACCTTGCAGTCAATGGGGTACATTACTGTAAATGGTCAGTGGCAGCAGAGTCTTTGCTCAAGGGTGAGTGATTTGTCATTACACCAATCACAGGTGTTCTAGTCTCTCACATCTTCAGGACTACAATTAAAACATCAAAAACCTGACTCTCCACGAAGTGCAAGCGCTGTTCAAAAACAAATGAGTTCCATTGGCAATTGAAATAGAAACTCGGCAAAACCTGTCCCTGTGATAATCCAGATAGGTATTTAACTGTATGTGGCGCTTCATAAATGGTTCATCCAACATCTAGGTACTGTGATTATTATACCTCAGTCGATACTCAGTTAACCGACCTCGGAAGGATGTTGGCCAATAAGATAGCTCAGCTGGTTGAGCACTCGTTGCTGCAATCTGTAGGTTGCAGGTGCAAATCCCAGCAAGGCCAACTCAGCCGTTCATCCTTTTGAGGTCGATAAAGGAGTACCGGCTTTGGTTTTGTGATAATTGCGATAAATAGGTTCTATGTACAACGCTTTGCCAAAAGCGCTATATAAATAACCATTTTACCATTAGATTAGATATAGAATTTAGCATGGAGTCCTTGCCTCTCTGCACTGTTGTATCATAACACTGGCATACCATTAGGTAGTAATAATGAAATAATGAAAGGTGTATTCTGTCACAATGTAGAAAGCTGCCGCATAGTAATGATTTCCATACAGTTTTTGCACACGTCGGCTCGATGTCGCATACATTTTACTCTCTTGCAAAAGGAGAAGTCCTGTTTACTCTCAAAGTTTAAAAATAGGGAGTAAAATACTCTCACCTCAATCTTATCTGGAGCACTGCCAATTGGGATTGACCATGGTGCCAGCAACAGTCAATTGAGAATAAGATCTGTCTATAGGTGATGAGCTGATTGCCACGGGTAGGGATACTTCCCCATGCAGCTCTGTTTAAAATAGTAGTTTTTCTCAAAAGCAAAGTCTTTTGAGACTCAGAAACCAAACAATCCAAGGTTTCAAAATTCAGCCAGAAAAAATGAGGGATTTCCCACCTCTCCTCTGCATAGGGTTTGTATGGAGGGAATTATTCCAGTCAGCTCTTGGTCCCTCCAGCCTCGTATGCCTCTTGCTTCTTCCAGCTCTGTCTGAACCGCTCTCCTGGCTCCTCCCAAAGCTGGCCTTTTTATAGTATCTGAGCGTGGTTGTAGTTAAGCCGTCTCCCCCCTCTTTAGCGAGATGCTTCTCTTACCATCTTGACTCACTATCCGCGTTTAGCAAGATGCGGCCTCCGTGCTGCATTAGCAAGATGCATCTAAAGCAAGGTCGACGGCATGTTGCCTAAACCTTTTACCCAGCGACGAATTGCTTACCTATCGCTCTACAGCTAGTTGCTAAATAACCTATAGCCTACATTAATCCATTCTCTCCCATATCAGGCCTTGCCCGGAAACATTGTAGTTCCTTGAAATATTGTTATTCTTTACGGGAACATTCAGAAATGTTTACTATAGCAGAACGAGATAACACTTCCCAGACTGTTTGGAGCGCATCTCCGAAGTATTGCTTTGAAATGTACTTGTGTGTTTAATAACAATTGATAAATATGCGCACAGTCCAGACATCAAAACTAAAACGAATTCTCTGTTCATAATCATTAATTCTGCCCATTGCCTGAATACATTTTACTGAAATTTTGTTATGTACATGCCTGCCCGCTGATTACATGGTTTGGGATTCTGCTCAACCCTAGCATTCCGGCTAAATTACATATCACCCTGTAAGGGTGTAGTGTAGTGGACGGCACCTGGGACAAAGATTGCACCACAATGTTTCAGCCCTGCTCTTCCCAGACTGGGTACATTTCCCAGCTTGGTGCACCAGCAAACTCTCTACTTGGTCTCCAGCTCTGTATTTGCTCTTAGATGATGCATATATTCTGTATTTATAGTTGAATATAAACTAGAGACTTGTGGTGAGTAGCGATCAAATGTATCCCTAAATTGCTGATTTTCCTGATTGCTGCATCACTATGCCCTCTTCTTGGTCGCCAGCTCTGTCTTTGCCCTCAGATTATGAACAACTTAGAAAAGTGCAAAATATGCAGAATTTAAGGCAGGCCCTCGTTCATTCATTGGATCTCGACAGGAAGTATAAGGCATGGTGTGAAGTTAGTTCCCCAGCAGAATCCTGGTAAGTAATTGGTGAGCTCTAGAGTTGTCCCCATAAGACATGGGCATTGACCCATTAACCTACGAAAAGCCGGTACATTTAAGCATGTTCGCTCCTGCCCCCAGTCTGGCCATTTGAACATTTCACAAGGAATGTAGGCGAACCGGGATCTCTGGAGGTGTGGTAGCATCCTTTGTTTTAAGACATTGAAGTAATCCTAAGTGGCACCTTTGGGAACAGCAACTTGTCGTATGTAAATCAGCACTTATATATTCTAGGTAGCCATTTTAGAATGAATCTTTGCCACTTTACAGCAAATGTCACAAAGTACCAAGGATGGACTGATGACTGGATGAGAGACCTAGATACAAGTGGAATTTTGGCATTTAGTGTATATTGTGCAGTGCATTGATACTTTGTGTCCTTGTTTACTGCCAGTCAGGATGTAGCCCCAGTTGAACCATTTCAGACTTCAAGACATCAATTCTAGCTACTTTGTAACATTTGCTACAGAGTAGCAAAGATTAATTCTAAAATGACTCCACATGGAATTCCATTTAGTGCTTATTTTTCGGCAGGGGAGTGGTAATTTACATTCTTTCCCATGGTGCCACCGATAACTTCCTATTTTACAAAAATTATGCATGGTACAACTCTTTCCAGTGCATCATACACCAGACATCTATATCAACATACAATGTTAAGCTTCTCTTAAGGATTCCAGAAGATTTACTAGTGCAACAAAGACTTGAATACCTGCCAAACTTAAAAATTGTTTGCTTAATAAAATCACACTTTGTACTCTACCTCCTGCAGCAACCGCTTCACTGCTACTAAAATACTAGAACCCCTGTTTACTCATTGAAGCTAAGACCCCAAACTACTGGCCAACGTTGAAGTGAAAATCATTCTCGGCAGCAAAAATAGAATCCATGCCTTCCAGATTGGCCAACCTTTTCTTATTACATATGTCTTTGCACCCCATAACTAGTTTCTGCAACAATGTGCTGCAACCTTGCTCCTGTGCCCATTCTATAATCTCCCCAGTGACTCTCACTTTGCTCTTGGGTACTGAAAGGGATCAGTAATGCGAGGCGGACAACTGTTTGATTTGTTAACATGCGCCATTTTATTCTTAAAGAAAATTTACTCAAAGTTACCTCAATATCCCTACTCTGCTGAGGATTTCCCTGCATAACCAAAGCTAATGGGGGAAACCCTCTAACACAGGATACCTGACGCTCAAACTAAGCAACAAATACACAAAGAAAGTAAATGTCAATACAACATAACATGTACAACATTCATAGTTTCTGAATAGCCTTCTTTTGTCTTTGGTGATTTCCTTTCCCTAGGAATCAAGGTCCGCTCTGCTAATGTTCATCCAAACAAAGAACTGTCTCAAATCAGTTCTTGATGTTTCAAATCAATGTAAAAGTTTGTTAACCAATTCCACTGATGGCAAAGCTCTTCTCCTTGGTGAAATATCCACTTTCCCCTTCCACCAAATAGCATTGTTGGTAATCGCACTCGCAATGATTTGTCACCGCTTCATGAAGGCTTGCCACATTTCAAAATAAATGTAATACCCACAACTGCCATTGATACACAATTCTTGGTTAACAGTTATGGAATCCACAATGGTATATTTGCCAGGAGGCCTTCTCAGTGCTGCTGCTTCTATTCAACAACTTCTCTTCTATTAGTTTCACTTTCGGAACAGTCACATTTGTCTCGCAGTACTCTGCTACTACAATGTTGCATCCACTGATAACCAGATAGACCACCACAGTTTCACTAATTTGTACTTTTAGATAGGCTTCGACAAAATACACTTCATAGTATGTCAAGAATTTCAAGCAGTCAAGACACTCTTCCTCTGAATAACTCTCTTCAAAAGGGGTAACCTCTCTGCCTCCATTGTCTGTCTGCCACAATAGCAACCTGGGATTTACCTTTCAGAATCACTTTTCTCTGTCCTTGGCACTTGGCACTGCAGGT
This sequence comes from Ambystoma mexicanum, assembly GCF_040938575.1. Lineage (NCBI taxonomy): Eukaryota > Metazoa > Chordata > Amphibia > Caudata > Ambystomatidae > Ambystoma > Ambystoma mexicanum. The sequence continues at coordinate 1,423,009,800 of NC_090923.1, forward strand.
TGTATCAACTTCAAAATGGACTTTACAAGCAGCCAGCTTCCCTTCCCCAACTTTACTTGCACCTTTCTGCCACTTATTAGCCCAACTAATTACACAGAAGCCTTGTTGTCACTCGCTTAGCTTCAAGTAATGCTTGTACATTTGCATATTAGTCCAACAAACTGTTATCAACTTCACAGTACAGTTAGATTGCTTCTTAACTTTGAGAAAGGTTGATTTTACTGTTAATAAGGGGAGACTCTTGGCAGAAGTGACATGGGGGGAAGGGGGTGAAGGAATGTTTAAGTTATTAGCACACTCCATGTTATGTCCCTGCTAATTTTGTTGATGCCTGTTATGAAAACTTAATTTAAAAAAAAAGATTTTTCTATTGACAAGGTTTGCTCATACCCTGAGCTCGTACCCTGGGTCACCAATCTGATATGTGAGTTGGGGACAGTATAATGACAATATGCCATTACCGGTTTGGCAGCCCAGAAAAGCACTCCCTGTCAGAGGACAAATACTGTGTCTCATCCCATGGGATCTCCTCTCCACCCGCAGTACACCACCCCTGAGGTCAGGATCAGGAAGCGTCTACCTTTCCCTGGCTACCTGGGAGGAGATTTTAGGCAGGGTTTCAGTGTGGGATCCATAAGATTCTTCACAGTACATATAGGGTTTTACATGCAACCCTTTTCTCCGCCTCACGTCTCATTCTGCACTCTGCAAAATCTGAGGTTTTGCCTACAGCTTTTTCCCAGTCTTCGATTCTCACTATCCTTGGATGTCTACAGAGCACTGATCAGCATTCCTATCATAGGGCTTTCCTCTATTTTGGGGTTCACGGAATATTTTGCAGCAGCTTCTGAGGAGCTTTAAGACTGGGGTCACTCCTACTACACCCCCACTAGCCAAGTGGTTTTGGGACTGGCATCTGTGTAAGACCAGCACACCCAAGTCGCCTTCTAAAATGCTGTCATATTCTGGTACCAGAGAACGGAAAACACACTGTAGTCTGACAGTAAACTGAGAGCATACCGTAACACACTAGCTACACACAGAGGCATAACGACCAGGGGACAGGGACAGCTTGTCCATGCACAAGCTCCACAGTCGAGGGAATTAGGACATTTTGCGTCAGTTCAGGATTTCACACTCATTTGCTGTCTTCAAGCGAACCGCCAGAAGGACCATGCAGGTTGTAGAGTGTCTGAGCCCCTCCCGCATCAGGCCTTGTGGGTGTCAAATCCTTTTTTTCACGCTTGTCTTTGTTTCCAGCAATGCACCAACAGTCCAGTTTAACCAAATGGCTGCAGCAGATACAGCAAAAGGTGGTCCTTTCCTCTCAAAAGTCAGCTCTCATTACGTTTTGTGGCTGGTTGTTTGATGTACAAATGTGTACATTATGCATAGTAAGAAGATGCATTCATTTTTCACATGGTGGCTACAAACACACAGGTGTGTCTCAAAAACTTTTCGGGGGAGGGGGAGTGTCCAAGTCTTGAAATTAGTAAGACCTATAAGACAGTTTAAGGAGCTCTCAAGTTTTCCATGTCTTCAGAGTGTCCAACTCCTTCTTCCAACCCGTCACAACCCCCAACAAATGGAGCAAACTTGCACTTCAACCCAGCCAAGAGGAAAAATATCACTGCTTTTGACGCAATTGCTCTTGCTCTATTTGTGAGCATCCTTCACTTACGAGAACTCATTATGTAAATCTCTGCTGCAGCACTACAGGCTAAAGCACTTTATGCATGCAAAGAAATATGAATAAATGCTTATTATAATTTGCAAATGTATCTGTTATTGTTACCTTTTCTGAAATTATTAGTAATATTTGTATCAATAGTATAATTGATGGCGGTATTCACTATAATAATAATGGTGATACTGGATTCAGATGTCTTTGTGTTTTTTCTAAATAAAGATATGGGGTTCATTACAAGTTTGCCAGTATCCCGCTGGTAATTCCGGGTGGGATACCAGCAAACTGCCCCTACTGTTTCCGCCACCTGATATCCTGGTATTACTAGTATATTACAAGCGGCGGAAAGGGCTGTAAATTCTCTTTACATGGAGTGCTATAGGTAGTGCCGGTAATTCTGGCATTTATTTGCCGTTGGGGCCTGATTTACTGGTAGGTCAGGCCTGGTGGTAAATTGGTGCCCCCACTGGCAAACCTGTGTTTCTCCAGTCTGGAAAAATTGATGGTGCCAGAATTACCAGCAATTTGTCCAGACCAGGGAACATGAATGACCCCCAATGACATTCCATCTTTAAATCTGCCAGATCCTCCAGTGAAAAGTCTAATGAGATTATCTTTTAATTTCTTCAGATTCTTCTATTGCAAAACCTGAAATAATGATCAATTCTGATGGAGAGGAGGACGCGTATTTGGATGATCCTGAAATAGTAGCAATTCTTCCAAGATCTTCAACAAGTGAGTAACCTCAACCGAGGGGCATGGAGAAATTGTAAATCTGTTAGGATTGGGCTAATTTATTTCCTAGGTTAGTGGATTCAGATTGTGACATGCCTGTCTTTAGGGTATTGCTGAGGCATTAAAGCACGAGGGATAGGGCTGTAACTTGAGTTATCGGCCCACAACCGAGTTATGGGCTGCTGGCAGAGCAGAGACACCCATCAACCCTCCCCTCAGGACTGTAATGCCAGTTAACATGTTTCATTATAACAAGTCTGCGTTGTCATATTGGAATGTTGAGTAAAGGAAAAACAAAGAGGTGGTCGCTGGAAGGTTTAGAATGAATCTTAACCACTGGCATTGCTCTGGGCAACCCTCCAGACCATTGTTCTTCGCCTGCCAAGCCATTACAGAAGGGGAAATACCATATGCAAATCGGGGTTGGTCCCACTTCAAAGGGGCAGTCCAGCCCGAACTGCTAGGTCACATCCCTTCTGCACAAGACTACAAGCATCCCCAAACATGTTTTGGCCTTGTTGGGCCTCAGTGAGTAGTAGCTTGGGTCGCTAGGCCCAGCAGGCACGGGACCCACATCTTGGCATACCCATCCCACTCCGGGTGACAAAGCAAAAACTATGGTCTGGAGGGTTGCCCAGAGCAATGCCAGTGTTAAGATTCATTCTAAACCTTCCAGCCATCACCTCTTTGTTTTTGCTTTGTCACCCCGAGTGGACGGGTCTATTGCTTTCAATATCCTGCTAACATGCCAATGTTATAATGCCTAAACATGGTCTTTTGCAATGTGAGGAGGCACCAGTTTGGTAAACGTAGGCACCAAAGCCTCTCAACCAATGACGGAAGGGGGTTATGGGTCTTGGTCTGTCCCCAACTGGGTGAATATTCTTTTAAAAATGTTCCATACCGGTTTTAACACCAAAAGGTATATTTGGGGTCGGGCAGTATTTGGTGGGGTGAGGTATGGCGGATACGGGTGGGGGGGTCTCCACTCTCCCCCCCCCCCCCCCCCCCCCGTATTCAGTGGTAAAAAAAATACCTCAGACCAGTTAACATGTGATGAAAAGCCATAGATCCTATTCTCCATGCATTGATGCTGGCTATGGGCATTTTAATTTTAATGTGTGGAGGCAACACAAAAAATACACACTAACAACTGCAAAAAGTAAATGCAAGACACCCTTTCCCAGGGGAATCGCCATACCGAGACAATTCATAAGCAGTATATAGCAGTAGATGAGTTATGTTTTATATTTGTGCAGGTATGGCTCCTCAAAAACCATAACTGCAATATGAATCTTTAGTCTTTAGTTATGGTTAAGTTGGACTCTCCATACAAAAAAAAAAACTTTTTGAGATGCTAATAAATATGGCGCTGTTAGATGAAACTGCACAGAAAGTAATCGTATAAAAATTACATCCAACAGAATTTTAAGGAAAGTTTAAACGTGGGGCAAGGGAGGTTCAAAGAAATAGCGGATTCCTCTGAAAGGGAATTTTTGCTTTAATTACATCAACAATTACAGAACAGATTAACATCAATACGGCGTGAGAAGTTGAGGCTGATCCCATTTGCAAGCTTCACTGTTTTTGTAAAAATGTGTCCATCCAATTTTATAAAAAATAAACCTGAAAAAAGTGTTAAAAAGCATCTAGAGATATTTGGATCCTTACTTGGAAAGTCAGCGGACCCAACTAAGTATCCAGAAATGTGAATGGCTGAAGTCGGGCTGAAAAATGGGTTGCTTGCCACCATACTGAATTCAGATCCTGTGCTGAAAAAAAAGTTTGAAATAGGCTTATGTCAGCCCTCTGGGGCATGTTGTGATCCCGAGCAGGGAAAACGGTGAGCCACAGAGAGACGGAAGATGCCCTTTTTAAGAAAATAAATTGCAAAATGTGACCACTGAGCTTGCAAACATGGAGGCATGCCTGTGGACCCAAGGTGGTGAGGCTATGAACAGTTTTGTATCCCCTCGCAAACAGAGGCAGCGAGAATATTTGGATGCTTATAACTTTGTCCCCCATGGATGAGTTGCATTAAACTTTCCAAAATACATATACAGCCTAAGATCTGAGTAATGGGGTATGAACCAGAGGGATAGACTTTGCATTGACATTACATGAAGAAAGTCATTAATTTCTATTATTTTAGGGTATTGTAACACCAGCATGGTGTACGGACTGACATCCATATCCTAAATGTAAAACAAAAAGCGATGCAAGAAGTTGTCTTGTATCCCAATACGCATTGTAAGATTAGAGAAGTAACATTCTAGTTTAAGTGATGATTTTATTCAAACAATAGTAACATGTCTTTAGGCCTTCATTTGTTTTGCTCAAAGAGCTTCCTCGGGGGGATTAAACATTAGTCAATAATGTATTTCTTTGTATCATTGTTCTGTATCTAATAGGAAGCTTATAATTCCCTGTTTGTGACAAGTGGGTTAAGTAATGCTATCTCCTAATGATAATTTTGAAAAAGTATATTGCCTCTTAGAATCTTCTGTTCCTGTTCGTATCACTAGTATGTATGTCCTATGAAATAGTAGATTTTTTTTTTTTTTTTTTACAACCATTGTAGTGGTTGTATATACGGGTATACTTGTTGGTACACTCAAAAGCGGAGCGACCTCTCGTGCCTTTGTGGTAAGACAATGCCTTTTTCGGCATATCGCAAGGGCATGAGGAAAATAATAATCTTCCTGTTATATACAGGAATCTCTATACAAAGCAATACATAATTGACTAATGCTTAAGGCCCTGGGGAAGCTCTGTGAGCGAAATGCGTGTACTCCTCTAATCTTACACTGGATAAAAAATGCGCATTGGGATACGAGACACCTAATTGCATTGGGTGTAGCTGGTTAGGGCTAAAGAGTGTCTACAATATCTTTCCCCATTAACCTCTGCAAATGGAACAACATGAAACTTCCCAAACCCAATATTCAGCCCACTCTGATTATGGTTTTAAAGTTTTGCGAAGTTCCGTCCAGGGTTGTGGAGAGTTGAAAGGGGGGGCAGTGACAGTTCACTGGGTATCGTCACTTCTCCAAAGGGGGGGCCCCTTCTTGTGAGGCTAGGGAAGTGAGGCCGCTCTAGGGGTGGTTTGATGTGGGAGGACCTCATTGGGAAGGACTCCCCTCCTGGGGATAAGGACGACCACCTGGGTTAAACAACACCCCACACCTAATCCATTCAAGCCCATTACCACCTTCACCAACCCTCCCTTGATAGCACTTTTATTTATTTTTTTATTTTATTCGGTTTGTACAAACCTTTTAAAATCTTTTACACACATCGACAAAAACAAGTAACATAAAACTACAATTGGCTCTGCTCCTCCAGATCACTCAGACATCAGTTTACCCCAATGCTCCTTGAATTGTGGCTTACTTCCTAGACTCCAGCGACTAAACTGAGCCAGAGTTCAATTATCGTTAAAAAGTGCGTCAGTGGAATTGGCAGTTTCGAGTCGAGTCCATTAAACACGTGGCCCCACCATTCATCCGCGCACAGGGAGGGATGGCTTGCGCTCCACGGACCCAAGTGCAAAGTTCTTTCACTACGAAGACTGTTGCAGAACGGAACTAGATGCTTCAGTGTTTCTGGTTCTTTTGTGCAGAATCTGCACATGAGATTTAGGTTTTTGTTGCATTTCCACATTTGTATTCGCTCTTTGGTTTTAAACAAGTTCACACAAAATAGCATGAAACGTTTTCGTACGGTGGGGTCTGGGAACAGACTGATATAGCATTGTGCCGGGAACAGACTGATATAGCATTGTGCCGTGTTAAAGGCACGTGCTTCAGCTGGTACATATATCATCAGTTTCGCCATGGCTCTTTGATAGCAAGTTCGCTCCGAGTCTAAGCGCCAAATGTTTAGTTTTGCAGCATTCGGGTTTTCTTGGAGCATGTTGATCTCGATGTCAAATTCCACCAATAAGCTTTCACATCTCTGCATCCACATTGCCACCACATTCTTACCTTTTGTCCATTGCACTATGAAGGATTTCGAACTGTTGGATGTTTTCTCGGGCACGAGTCTTTCGAAACAGGGATAGCAAGTTCCAGGTAAACCTTGCCTGAAGTGAAATGAAGGATAGTTCATATCTAATACATGATGACGTGGTTCCTCTTGGGAGACCCAGCACTTTCGTCCAGAATTGATGCTCTAGGGAGGACCATACTTCGTGAGTACAGCCGAGGGTGTTTTCGGCCCCGTTGATCAATACTGGAATGACCTTTTGTTGGTAAAACAGCCCTAGGGGTTCAAGCAAGAATTTCCCGAATTAATTTTTTTATAATTAACGCTTGACTCGCTAGCTGAGCGCATTTCCTTTTTGTGTTGGTTACTCGGGGGCCATCATTGATACAAGAGCTTAGTACCATTCCCAGGTATTTGATGCTTTGTCGTCAACGGTACACCACCTAGGAGCCATCTGAACTTTTTTGCTCTTTTCAGGGAAACCCCTCTCAAGTTCTTGAGTATTAAGATTTCGCTTTTTTTTTTTTTTTTTTTTGTATTGATCAGCAGCCGATTCTCACTTACATATCTCTGGATGGCGTTGAGTTTTCTTTGCAAGCCGACAAGTGTTATGTCCATCACAACGAGATCATCTGCATATAGAAGCCAGTTTACATGTGATTTTATTTATTTTCGGCGGGAATGAATTTACTGCATCTATCGAACTACCTATGTCCGATATGAACAGACTAAATGTGGCTGCAGCAAGCGGGCAGCCTTGCTTTACTCCCTTTTGTTTCAATTGCTGTTGACAATGTCCCAGATTGATCCAAGCGAAGCTTAATAGATGTCAGTGTGAAGCTCCTGGATAGCGGATACTAGATCTTCCGGACACCCCCGCCGCCTCAATTTCGACCACAGAAGGTCTCGATCGACAGTGTCGAAGGCGCTAGAAAACTCAATGAACGCCAAGTATACTGCTGTTAGATTTTTTTAGCCTCCATTTTTACCAAATTAATTATCAATAAATTTAGGGACCAGCCAACCTCTTTGACAAAGTCGAGTGAGGATCCGAGGTGGAAAAGTCAGTTTGATCCCGTTGCCCGCTGTTTTATTACCCCTGTACAAGGCCTCAAAATGAGAGATCCATTCTGTTTCTGTCACCAGGCATGTTTGCAGAGACTTTTGCGACGCCTGCATGTTAGCGAGCCTCAAACTCTCTTGTATTTTTATTCTTTAATATAGATAACATTGTTTCGGCATCATTTTGTTGGGTGTACGTGGGCCTTCATCCAGTTCTTATAACTCTGTTTTGCGGCTCTGGTTACCATCTTTCGAGTTTTCAGATCCAGTGATTGAGCCTGCCGAATGGCCTGTCTCATCTGCCATTTGGTTCGACCCAGAAATACAGAAACACCATGTTTGCGGACCAGGTTTAGATTTTTCAACCCCACATTCTTGGTCTTAAATTGAAGCAGTAGCTGATCATATTCCAGTTGGGTACTGTCCTGACAATAGGCTGTTGACAGCTGGGCAACCTCGTGTTCCTCTAATTGAGGTCTGACCCCGTTTGCTACAACCGAGATGGCGTGTTGCCGCCTCGAAAGGCCGTCTTCTAATGATGTTATAAGATCTGTTATTAACATGTTGTGGTCACTGCTGGTTTGCTTCCTAATCTTAAAGGATTTTATTCGGGCATGCAGGTCAGTTGATACAAACACGTAGTTGATTGTCGATGCTGAGTCGGCGCGCTGCCAAGTTGTTGCTTGTTGCATGTCCCCAATGGTGTTCCCATTCAGCATTTGCAGTTTTGCAGCATTACTTCCATTTCTTCGAGCCATTCATTTGCAAGCGCCTTTTTATCTTCTGTCACTAGTTTAAGGAGGTCAATATTCAGATCTCCACATATCATGATGTTCGCCCTCGCTTCATACAGGACGTCCAGAATTTCTGCAATTTGCTCTATAAATTCCATTCTACCTGCCCTCTGATGGTTCCAATAGACGTTTAAAAGTGTTATTTCGTCAGCATCCTCAGGACCCAAGTTCTGCTTTGTAATCGTAGTTTCCGGAATGAATGGGGAGTGATTGGTGGACTTTGTGATCCTAAAACCCAATGCCATATTTATCAGTATTGGCAAACCCGCCATTGGGCGCCCTTTCTCCAATTTTATTGCAGGGGTCAGCGCCACTTCGTATTTAGTCGAGAGTGGAGTTTCAGTTAGCCATGTTTCTTGCAAGCACACGATTGTTAAGCCTTCCAGCCAGTTTGTGTTAAAAAGATGTATGAAGCCTGGCATTATTGTTGACCATTCGTGTTAAGCGTAGCTGCCACCCAGCCCCAGTCACAGATGCCCTCCATTGCATTCATGCAACTGTTGTCACAGGTCTGGTGGCAGTTTTGAACTTTGGCCTCCGCGTATGGTGATTCTAATGTCCTTTTTAATTACCTCGAGTGCACTCTCGTCCTCGTTCGTCTTTGAATTAGGTTTTCTTTCCTCTTATCTGAGCGCTTTCACGTGTCAGACTCACGCACTGGCCACTGGCTGCTATCCTTACTTCAGTGCCCTCGGGTCGGGTGTTCTCCTCTTTGTTTAGGGAGCGCTACACTGTGCTCTGCTGCAGACAGCTTAACATGTCCTTGTTGCCTCGCGCATCCCGTTCACGATGACTCAGACGGGGTGCTTCCAGCGTGTAGACTTCGAACCCCAACGAGAATAGCGCTACATTTGCCTCGAAAATTGTATTGGCTATCAGTGAAGAAGATGCGTGAAGGATTACTTTGTCGTTCCGTTTTTAGTTAGTTGAATTTCCTATCTTTAGGTCTTTGGACGTGATGGCGCGTAGGCTTGGAATCGGGTCGAATAGCCTGATGTTCGCACGATTTAAAATAAACTTATCTTTAGAATCGAGCCTCTCGATCATCAACTTGAAGACTGGTGCTGAGTCGTTCCCTCCTTTGACATGGCCTCTATTACTTGCTTGGAAATTCGCTCATGAGTTAACAGTGCTTGGTGAGATTTCATTCGCTTTTTTTTTTTTTGGGAGGTCTGCCAACTGTATCTACGACTCCACGAATACCGGCAGTGTTTACCTTCTCTTTACTATGCATGTTGGTTTGACTCTCCTCACATTTGTCCATTTGAGCACCTTTTTGTCTGGTGCATAATTTCAGCCGCCTTTCTTGCATCGTCATGAACGGTGGACTTGCTGGAGCGGATCGACCCATCTCCAGGTTTGCTGGTTCGTTGACAAGGCGACAGATTCTAGAGTTCTTGACTCCCGCAATCTGCAGTGAGGCAACCCGATCAAAGTTCTGTGCACTCGAGGCTAAGACCACAGAGGCATCTCCATCTGTTTCGACTGGGCGTTCATTGTGTGTGACCTCTGATGCATTTACAGAAGTTGTTTGAATGCGTGTATTGAGCCCTTGTGTAACCTCAACTTCCTCCACATCGTCATATGTAGACATGAGTTCGGCCGAAATGTCATTAGACGGTGTTTCAACCTCCTTCGCTGCTTGAAGATGGACAGCTTTCTTTGACGGCTCTAGTTGTTGTGTAATTTCTTTAGATTCGAGTTTACTGTAGTCTTTTGTCACTATTTGTTCGAATTTTATGTTCCTCAGGAACTTTCTTGCTCCTATGGTGGTGTTATTTTTCTTAGCCTGCAAGTTCTTTGTTTTTTTTTTTGCAGTCTTTGTAAGTTTTGGGTTTTGTTTCCACCGGTTTCATGCAGGTACCTGGAGTACCTCCAAAATGGAAAATATGTTGAGTTTCTCTGCGCCTCTGCTGTCAGTTGGCACGCTTTCCTCCATACTTAGTTGTGAGTCCGTGTTAGACGTTGTCGGCTTTTGATCGTTAATACCCAGTTGTCTCTTGCAGGCTCTTGCCTGCTCAAAGGCTGTGTTAAGGTAAGTCCAGTGGGCTGCAGCGTCGGCTCGGGGCACACGATTAGAGTCAGTTTTGAATTTCTTCTTGGTATGTTGGTGCTATTTGGTCCGTTGAATCGGTGGGGTCCTGTGAGGCCTAGACCTTCGTGTTTAAATAAAGCCAGTGCTTCCCGGGGCTACTTCTGGCAAAAGTTTTTTTTGTCAGTTGAGTCATTTCTCTTTTGTTCACACAAAGATTTAAACAAAGCATCTAGGCTTTTCAAACCTTCGTTGACGTTGCAGGAAGATTGACTACATAGTTGATCCAGGTAAACCACTTTAGTGTTCATCTGCGCCATCATCGTTGTAAGATCCTTTATTGAGTCATTCAGATTTTCGTATAACTTCATGAAGGGGGCCATGGAGATCGCTAACGAAGATATTATAGCGGCTTGTAGCTCCGTTGTTAGCCTAAATTCATTGGTCTCCAAGTTACTGGCCTGAGAAGCACGCTTCCTTGCCTTCTTTTGCCTGTGAACTCTTCCCCTCCTTACTTTCGGAAAGGGGCGTTCTATAAGGGAGGAATCAGACTGATCACAGGTGTCCGATATGCTCGTACCAGTAGACTGTAAATTTCTAACGCTAAGATGCATTGTTTTCGATTCTAACCGTTGGACGTTAACTCTCTTTTGTGAGTTCATCTGGTTGAAAGACTAGTTCAAAGAGGTCTCGCTTGTCTTTTCCTTTGAGCCACAGGCAGACGGCTTTCTGCGTTCATAGTATACATTCGCCACTATGTCCTCATAGGCTCATTTAGTTGAGCATTCTGACATTTTAGGGCTGATTTTTTTTGCATTCGCTCACCATGCCGAGTAGTGCCCTTCATTAGTTTCCTGCTGCACACTTTGTTCATAGCAATCGTACTGTGCAGTATATTATTCGCGACCTCCAACGAGTCGCGACGATCTTCGCGCCTGTGGGCCATCAGCCCGCCTGTTGTTGGTGTTCTTGACTCCAGTTCCAGGTCCTAGGGTTCCTTTGGCAGGCCGATCACAGAACTAAATACTTTATCGTTGAGTTCCTCGTTTACGTTCTGAACAGAACGCATCTCGGTTCGAGGGACCGGCGAGCTTGAGCTCATGCTCTCGCCTGGATTTGGCACTTCGTTTACTGCTTTAGGCAGAACCACTCTCGCTAACCCAGCCCCTCCATCCGCATTTGTACTTGAAACGGTGGGAACCGGCACAGAAGCTCGTCCACCAGGACAGAAGCTGCCACAGTCTACGCGCTGGAGCCCTCCCCAGAAGGCACTCCCCTCCCCCCACCCTCCCCCTCGCATACGTCATCACCGACCGGCGACGCCGCACATGCTGCACCCCCCGCTCCAGCCGCCACTGGGCGCGTCGGCGGATCGAGATCAGACTCGCCCGCGACCTCGTCCGCCTCTGCGCTTGTGATGTATGCCCTCAACGAAGCCTCTTCCATACCAGACGGTCTTCGCGGGCCACCAGGGACCAGTAGCACTCTAGGCAAATCTTCACTATATTTACCAAAGTGTGTTGAGTTGTTGCAAAATCCTGACGCACCAGAAGCAGCCTTGCCCAAGTCTGGTGAAGCTGGTTCTTGAGTTGAGGCACTACAGATATTATTACTCGGTGAGATGCCCGGCTTCGATCCGCCGTCTTCCCTGCTGAACTGAGACGGGTGATTGCACAAACCACGTACTGATTCCTCATTCATAACGTTACTGGCGGCAACATTTATCTCCTCACTCGTGGAAGTGCAAGAGTAGAAACGACTTACTTTTCTGGGGGAAGGCTGGTTTGCAGCACTACAATCTCTGTTCCCCTCATTGCCTCCAGGTCGTTCATGTTTCTTCTGTGCCCGCGTTCTGGACACACGGGTAGCCTGCGCAGCCATTGGTCGCCGGCGCCACTCGCCAAACAGCCTAACAGCGAGTAAGTTCAGCCCTTTCTCCACAGGGCTTACGCCACAAGGGGGCAAGAGGCGGCCTTTTAAGATCAGCTGGTCTTGACTCCTTAAAGGCACACGCACCTCTGCAGTGTACAGGATACAGGAGCAGTCCAAACACAATCCACTCGCCACAGCCTAACAGCGAGTAAGTTCAGCCCTTTCTCCACAGGGCTTACGCCACAAGGGGGCAAGAGGCGGCCTTTTAAGATCAGCTGGTCTTGACTCCTTAAAGGCACACGCACCTCTGCAGTGTACAGGATACAGGAGCAGTCCAAACACAATCCACTCGCCACAGCCTAACAGCGAGTAAGTCCAGCCCTTTCTCCACAGGGCTTACCATTTGTTATTATAACACTATACCAGTTACTTCTACTGGGTCGAAGAAGATTGCTAACAATACAGATAGTATGACTGACTGACTCCAGTACTGGCACGAAAAAGATCACCCAAAGCATGAAGATTACAAGCAAGGAGAGTACTGAGATGAGGTGGCCACCAGGAGCCATGAAGAATGGCACAGAGAAGATACAGGAACGGTATAAACCTTTGCGGGGTAGTAGTCCTGAGTATCGCATAAAAACTGACAAAGGACTTTGTGAAAGAGAGAGCCGCATACTAGCACGAATGACAGTTCAGCCTGGGAAGTTCAAAGGTGACGCAGAGAACACGTTGGGCAAGCCGAGAGCTGTCTGCTCCCAAAGGCAAGAGGCCGACGAGGGGAGTCCTTTACCCGGTGTTATGGAGCAGGCCAAGGACGTGGCTGGAGCCTTGAAGATGGTGGCGCGACTTCTGGGAGGTGGACAGAGCGGTCCAGTAACGGCACCTTCAGTGAAGAGACCAGGAAGAAGGTATGTGGAGCGAGAGCAGAAGAAGCCAGAGATGCTTCCCGGGTGCTTGCGTCTTCTCGCAGGCGAGAAGACGCAAGCACCCAAGAAGAACTGGCCAAGAGTCCCCGAGCCAACAAAGATAACAGCACATTACTGGGACCAGCAGGGGCTGGAAGGTGTGGGAGAGAGATCAACCGCACAAGAGTAATAAGAAGCATCTTCCTTGTGGCAGTACTTGGGGAAGAGAGTCAACCAAGGGGGCCTAGTGAGAAGGGAAGAGAACCAGGGAACCAAGCGATGGCTACGCTATACATTCCGGCAAATGCAGAGTATGGCTAGCCTATACAATGGGGCTAAATACAAGTAGTTATATGACAATAGATATTTGGGAGTGGTGCGGTTTTACTGGAGTACGGCAACGGCCCACACTTTTCTGTTGCTGTAGGTTGTCTGCGTCAGGCGTCGCCGGGCGAACTGACGCAAACCGGTATGGGGCTGCCTTCGAGGCAATATCCCTTTGCCTCTGGCCCTTAGCCGATGGCTGCCCAGGCAGGCCGACCTGGAACTTCCAGCTGAGAGATGCTTCCTTGATGCGGTAAACCAATCCTAGCGGATCGAAGGCAGGTGCAGGGCGTTGTGGAGCGGGAGAGGGAAGGAGCGAGGAGACGGACTGCAGGGACAGAGGAGCGAGCCTAAATTAGAATATTATTGCAAACTGAAAAGGGGGTCCCAGAGGCTGTGCCCTTGATGCAGCAAGCTCTGTACACAGAGCAAAAATTAAATCCTATATTAATGTGAGACATCATCTTTGTGGCAGTATTTGTATTTAGGAAGTGTGTCAACCAAGTGTACCTAGTGAGAAGGAAGAGAACCAAGGGTCTGGGCCCAGAACCAAGGTGAAATCTATACTGATACGAAGCATCTTCCTTGTGGCAGTACTTGGGAAGGGAGTGGCTGCCGCGATTTTATGGAATACGCTTCTGTGTTCTCTTAGTGCTATTGACAATCATTTGCTTTTTCAGCACGGTCTTAAAACTCTTCTGTTCCGACTTTCATTTCTGCCTCTACCGTTTTCTTTTTCTCCTCTCCGTTAGTGCCATGATGCTTTTATAGTGATGGTACTCTTTATAAATGGGGGGAAACGTAACATAACAATTAACCAAGTGGGCCTGGTGAGAAGGGAAGAGAACCAAGGGTCTGGGACCTGAACCGAGGTGAAGCCTATATTAATGCAAGTCCTCTTCCTTGTGGCAGTACTTGGCAGGGGATCTAATAAAAGAAGAATAGAAATCCGGGTCTGGGACCCAAACCAAAGTCACGTACATCAACATACAAGTCATTCTTCTCGTCTCCTCATTGCAGTACTTGGCAGAAGAGTGAACCAAGTGAGCCTGACGAGAAAGAGAAGCAAACTGGGTCTGGGACCCAAAGAAGTACAAGGTGAAAAGCAGAGGGAAGAACCCTCCAAACCACTGGGTTAAGGAGAGCCTAGTACTATTGTGAAAGTTAACTAAGAAGACATGGGAAGGGAACCATTCCTCTTTACCTCAACTGGAACCTTGTTGAAGCTAATACCCAGGGGAAGGGAGTCATTCCCCATGGGCATATTTGTAACTTTGTTGATACTAACATCAAGGGGAAGGGAGTCAGTCCTCCCGGACACAAGTGGAATTTTGGTGAAACCATGATCCCGGGGAAGAGAGGCCATACCCCTGGCCACTGCTGAAACTGCATGTAAACCAAGACTACAGGAAAAGTCATTCCCCCTGGTATTGATTAGAGCACCAAAGCGACTTTATTTTAAGACCCCAGGAGAAGGGAGTCCTTATCCTGGTGAGTGAACTTTACTTTTGGTTACGACTCTTTAGTTGTAGTGTAAGGGACAGAAGAAGGGTTTTGACTCAGGACAGTGTTTTTCTTTTTCCGAGCATTCTGGCAGATCATTTCGTTTTTAGTTTGAGGCAGGGAAACCCCTCTTAGAGTTAGGAATAGCTCGGTTTTGAATTCAATAAGCCTTTGCCAACCACCATGACGCCTCCTGTTCAGTTGCAGGGGGCGGGGGGGACAAAAAAGCAATTTCTTATTCACTTTCACGTAGGGAAATTTTTCAGAAATGTAGTGTAATCCATGCGAAACGCACTAGTATCAAACAGGCCCTGGATAGCTTGTCCATTGTCATGGTGTGTGTTCACTATGCAATATGCATGACCTTGCCCAGTGGCACTGTGGTTATGTTTGCATTGGCCACTATGGGTGAGTTTGTGGGGCCTGGGGCATGCACATGGCCAATGCACCGAAAACAGTGTCCACTAGGAATGGCCGCATACCTTACCCAACGGGCACTGTGAATATGTTCACTGTGTCCAAGGCCAAAGGCACCATGTCTGAGACCCATGCACAGTTTGCTCCATAGGTGTCTTTTGCTGTGCAGACCATTCCACATGCATAGTGTTCACAAAGCACGGCCACAGGCCATGCGCAGTTGCCACTGCATGCATTTTGGCCATTATCCGAGCTCCTTTTTCAATGAACAGGGCAACAGAACATGCCCAGCGGATTGTGGGATTGTGTGAGCGTGTTTGTGGTACCTGGGGCATGGTCCAATATGGGCAGTGTTCTCACCCATACCCATTGGGCACTTTTAGTATGTTAGGGCATATCATTAAAATACAAAAATCACTTACAAAGTACTGTTGTTACTGTTTCTAATAAAAACCTTTGAAATTCACTGAAAAAAACACTTTATTTGCAGAGATGTCATAGTTGCTGTGCTTATATTACAAAGTAATTAAAATAACGTTAACTAAAATGATGCTACGATTGCAGCGCAAAACCTAAAAAACAGACATTCGCGAGTTATGCATTTTAAAAAGAAACAATACCTCACTTCTCCAACACCCTTCAGGCACTGCTGCTGACATGACATCACACAGGACATCATAGCAGGTACTCGCATTTTCACAGGGCACAAAGAAAGAAACCACTACGGAAAATCAGTAGCACTCCTGGCTGCTTATGTTTTGCTTTCAAAGGCAACAGAAAATACAGCCCACATGGACTGCAAATATTATGTTAAATAGCGTATTCTGCATGTGAATTGGCTCGGTGTGTACAAGCGGTGCATGGCAGGTGGGGGCAAATTATGGTTACTTTGCTCAGCAAAATTGGTAAATGTTTGTGTAAGGTTTTGCGTTGCAACCATAACACCATTTTGCTTAGTCTTTCACTGAATATAAATGAGGTTAACAAAAATCTTTAAATTGATGCTTTATCAGTGAATATTTAGGTATTAGCACCCCAGCACGGGGTGGGGACAATGCTGGGCGTTAGGTACCCAGAAGCCCAATTTAACGGCCCAGAGTAAGTACTTAATGCCAGCATATAAAACCCTTTCTGCGGGTGCTGTCGCATTCTAGCACTTTGTAGAGCCAGTCCTCGTTCCATGTCCATGCATGTTTAGACAGGAAACACGTGACTGGGGATAAGGAGTTAGTTACGTTGAAGAAACTAAATAAAGAAACGTGTTTGATGACCGCTCCGGTTCTGCCTGAAATTATTGGGCAGGTAACATATCGGCCACCTGCTTACAAAGCAACGGTTCAAAGGACACACAATTGGTGACAAAGGCAAATCGGGTGCACGTGCACACTGACCGCTTCACCAATGTGGCATCCCAGGCTCGGTGCGTGCACCACCACCATCTATCGTAACCATCCACAATGGTGGCAGCGTGCTATTGCTCCACGCATCCGCTCCATGAGAGCAGTATTAGAGCCATCCACGCCGCAGCATCCGCTCCATGAGCGCGCAATCGACGCCAGGCAAACGTAATTTGCACAGTTCCACGAGAGCGGGCCTGATCACAAAAAAGCCAAGAAAAGTGATGGCGCGCTAAGAATCGCGTATAACTCCAGGTGGTGGTTGGTGAGCTACAACAGTCCCCAAGTCACAGTTCAGTGTAGGCTCCCAAAGGATCTGCCAAGGGGCAGCAGCGGCCCCAACAAAGCCCACAACAATAAAGTGAGCACCTGTCTAAGCTGCAAAAGGGCAAAGCAAGCAATCGCCACAGAAGCGAGTATAACTAAGCTTCTCCAGCATGGGGTCTGGCATGGATTCACATGCTCATGAATATTCCCCGTCGTCAGGCTGGGAATCCTCGGTAAAGAAAAAATCAGTATCATTTTCGTTTCTGATCTGTCTTTCTTAGTAGTAACCAATCACTGATCTCTGGGTCATACTGCCCCCAGCCAATGACTGCCCTCTCCCTAAGCCCCGCCTCTGGCAGCCATCCTCAGATTTTTACCGCACGCTCAAGTGTTGGGAGTGTTTAGCTCTCGAGGTGTTTATTTATTTATTTTTTCTTTTTACTGCGTTTTCATGTTTTTTCAGAATTTCTAATTTTTTCGGTTTAATCGAGCCTCAAGCTTCACCGTTTCTACTTCCGATAACGGGGACCCATTTCGGAATTCTTTTACGCCCCTCAAGGGTGAAGTTTTCGTCGAGTTTACACCTCTTGGAGGATTCCGGAAGATCTGCGGCCTACCTCAACGGACATGGCCCAGGAAAAAGGGAGCTCGACACCCGGCTCCAAGCTGTTCAGGAACTGCCCTGGATGTGGATTATATAACGTTTTCAAGGAGGATGAGCATTCGCAATGTCTCTACTGCCTCCATGGGGACAAGACGCACGTGGAGAAGGACTGTGCGTTCTGCAAGAACCTTTCGGAACGGACCAAACAAGATCGTCGTTCCCGCCTTGCCACCTGGCTGGAGAAGGGCACAGCAAGTGAGAAGGCGAAGAAGAAGTCGGAGCGGGCTTCTAAGTCCTTTGAGGGCGCCCCGGCGACAGAGGCCCAACAGAAGGCCAAGCACCGCAAGTCCGCGGGCTCCGGGAGCGCCGAAAGCGTCAGGCTCTTCGGTTGCCAAGCAGGGCGCTACTTCCCCGGCACGTTCGACCACGAGCCAGCGCTCTGGTTCGGGGAAGAGGAAGTCCGAGAACCCGGGTAGGCCGCTGGAGCGGACCCAGTCGATCTCGAAGGGAGAGCGAGGCGTTGACCGTCCCCCCAAGGCGAAGGCCCAGGACGCACCTAAGGTGGTGAGGGCCTTGATCCACCCGGCTAAGGCCTCTACCGAAGCGGTCTCTGCGACCCTGGCAGAGCCGGCTGAGACTACGCCAATGGAAACGGCCTCTGGGCCCAGAGTATCCCTGCCGCCGCGGAGGGAATCCTCTTTCCAGCCCATCGCTAAGACCCCCGTGAAGCCCCCGGCTGAAAAATAGGGGGGGGGCGGTGGGCATTACAGACTCGGAATCAGCGTCTGAGGAGGAACTGGTGGAGACCGAGAGGGGCCTCAACGAAAGGTCCATAGGCCTCAACGAGAGGTTCGATCCCAGGCGACGGTCCCTGCTGACGTGATCGAAGATAGCGATGAGGACGACGAACAGGGCCCAGTGGAGCGGCCATCCCGTCCGTCGCAGCCATTGCCCGAGCCCCAGGATAGCCTGGCGGCCATTTTGTTGGCAATCCAATCCTTATGTACCGAGATAAGGACGACATTACCACAGACACCGACGGAGGATCCAGAACCAGGCCCGTCGGGAAACCCTCCGAACAAGCGGAGGAGAGTCCACCCCTCTCCGCCCTTCGTGCCCGCGAGGCCGGTGGACCCCTCATCCCCCTCGCCGGGAGAGGATACGGCGACAGACGATGATGGCGGCGATGACACAGCAGACATCCTGTCGTCACCCCCCCCCCCCCCGCGGGCGTCCCTAGCCGACAAGGTTGGCTCTTTCCACGCCATGATAACCAGGGCATCCGAGCTCTTCCAGCTCTGCCCTGAAGTACAGAAAAATGAGGGGTTTCTGTACCAACGACGAGAGGCTAAGAGGAAGATGGTCCTCGTGGTGCCTTTACTCGACGACATCTGGGACGAGGGGCTTGCTGTCCTCAAGAACCCTGCCACGACACCCGCCAAGAGGGACAGGTATGGGAAGAAGTACCGAGTCCCCGATGCTGCCCCCTTGTGCCTCAGGGCCCAGCCCACACCAGACTCGGTCGTCTCGGCAGCGGCTAAGAAGAAGGCAGTGGGCGTTGCGGCTTCAACTTCCACTTCCTCGCCGGACAGCGAGGGTAAGAAGTTTGACTCTATGGGACGACGAGTCATCTCGTCGGCGGCGACGACGATTAAGGCGGCCAATGCCTTAGCGATCGTGGCCCGCTACGACAGGGAGCTCTGGTTCAAGATAGCTCCCCTGCTAGATTTCCTGCCTGATGACAAAAGGGCAGAGGCCCTAGAAATTCTGCAGGAGGGCGAGGTGGCGTCGGATCACGCCATTACGGTGGCAACGGACATTGCTGATACCGGATTTTGCCAACTGGGCAACAGTTTGCCTCCGAGGATGGCTCAAGTCGGCAGACTTTCGCCAGGACGTCCAGACCAGAGTGTTGGACATGCTGTTCGACGGCAACAACCTCTTTGGTAAGGCGGTGGATGAGTCTCTACAAGCCATCAAGACCGACTCGGAGACAGCCCGGGCCCTTGGGGTGCTTCAGCAGCGACGGCCCTTTCAGAGCTCTGGAGGCAGACAGGGTGCCTCCAAAGGATCCAGCGTTGGCTCCTCCACCTACTGCCAGGCGGCTCACACCTCTTCCCAGGAGGCCTACAGAGGTCGCGGCAAGCAGGGGGGTTCCCGCCGTCGTCGCCAAGGCGGCAAGGCCGCTTCCAAGCAAGACTGACCCAGCCGGGTGGTCAGGCCCCCACAGAAGCACCCCAGTGGGAGGCCGACTGACGAAGTTCGTCAGTGTGTGGGAGTCCATCTCCACCGATCGTTGGGTGTTGGACACCCTGGCCAACGGGCACTCGCTGGAATTCCTAAAGAAGTGCCCTCGCATTCCTCCCGTGGCCAGGAAGGAGAATCGCGTCGCACAACTGCTGTTGGAGGTAAAGGCGATGCTCAAGAAAGGTGCCATCTAGCTCGTCCCTAGGAGGCTCCGGGTCTCCGGAGTATACTCCAGGTACTTCCTCGTCAGAAAGAAGAGGCGCCCCATCCTAAAACCTGCGTCGGTTAAACAAATACATCGAGGCACAGAAATTCAGGATGGTCACCCTCCAGCACGTACTGGGACAGCTGGAGGAAGGCGACTTCCTATCGTCGCTGGACCTGGAGGATGCTTACTTCCACATCCCCATTCTAAAAAGGCACAGGAATTTCCTCAGGTTCATGGTTCAAGGACACACTACCAATTCAGAGCCCTACCGTTCGGATTAAAGTCGGCACCCAGGGTTTTCACTAAGTGCCTGGCACCAGTGGCTGCGCCTGCAGGGGATCCACATCTACCCCTACCTGGACGACTGGCTAATCCGGGCAAGGTCAAGGGAACTCGCCGTCGATCATACGGCGAGGACCGTCCGGTTGCTCACGGAGCTGGGGTTCTCCATCAACTACCCCAAATCCCACCTGGTTCCGTCGCAAGTAGCACTGTTTTTGGGGGTGAAGCTCGATACAGTGGAGCAATTGGCCTCCCCTTTAGAGGAGAGGACCAAAACCACCCGGGGCAAGGTACGGCGACTGTTAGCCACGGACGTGGCCAGGGTGAGGTCCATCAAGTCCCTTCTCGGGATGATGTCCTCATACTTCCACTTTGTACCCCTTTGCAGACTTCGGATGCATCCGCTACAGGAGTTCCTCAACGCCCGCTGGTTTCAGGCGGGGGGCTGCTTTGAGGACAGGATCCCCCTCGACGAGGAGTTCCGTCGGGCGCTCCCATGGTGGGGCACCCGGGCTCACCTCACGACGGGCACGGACTTTCAAACCCCGGCGTTTCAGGAGACGGTGCCTACGGACGCCTCTCTGGAGGGTTGGGGGGGGGGGCACACCGGAGATCTCCACGCAAGAAGCCTTTGGCTCCCGGAGGAGAGGTCTCTTCACATCAACATCTTGGAGCTCCGTGCAGTGTTCTGGGCGCTCAAGTCGTTCCTCCTGTCCCTCAAGGACAAAGTGGTGAGGATCTTCACCGACAACACCACCACGATGTTCTACATACGGAAGCAGGGAGGCACCAGATCCCCAGCCCTATCCAAGGAGGCCCAGGATCTGTGGCACTGGGCCGTCGCCCAGGGGATGTTTCTGGTTCCCTTCCACCTGGCAGGAATAAAAAACACCATCGCCGACTCACTCAGCAGGGAGCTGCGCTCGTGCCACGAGTGGGAACTGCGCCAGGATCAAGTGGATCGACTCTTCCAACGATGGGGCAAACCCCAGATCGACCTGTTCATGACGGCGACGAACTCCAAGTGCCAGAGGTTCGCCAGCAGGTTCCCACAGCCGAGGAGCATGGGCGATGCTCTCTCGTTCCCTTGGGGCGGCCTGTTTCTATACGCGTTCCCTCCATTGCTGTTCCGCCTCATCAGCCAGCTCAAGAAGTCCAGGTGCAGGATGATCCTCGTCGCACCGGCGTGGCCGAGGCAGGTCTGGTTCCCGGACGTTCTGGACTTGTCAACGTCCCCGCCAGTGAGGCTGCTGGCGGACGCGGATCTTCTCTCCAGAGAAGGAGGCACCATTCTACACCACGACCCACAGTTGCTGAACTTGCAGGCCTGGCTCCTGCAGCGCTAGAGGTTGGAGGGTACGATATCCCGGCTGATTGCAGAGAGGTTCTTGCAAAGGCCAGGGCGCCCTCAACTCTCAAGGGTTAGGGTCATAAATGGAAGAGGTTCTCTGTCTGGTGCCATGCACAGAAGATTCACCCTCTGCGGATTACGGCCCCTCAAGTGCTGCCGTACTTACTGTCGCTGGCCAAAGCTGGACTAGCTCACGCCTCCATAAAAATACATCTGGCTGCCATCTCCTGATATACCAGGACTACGGGCCCCTTCGAGCCTATGCATTCGGCGCCCTTGAAGTTCCTGTCATGGAAGACGGTGTTCCTCGTGGCCATCACCTCTGCACGACGAGTGGGAGAGATTCAGGCCCTATCTTGCAAGCCTCCATACTTGACTTTTCATGACACAAGGGTAGTGCTTAGGACGCGCCCCTCCTTCATGCCCAAGGTGCCGTCGGACTTCCACCTCAACGAGCCCTTGGTGTTACCAGTTTTCTTCCCGTCGCCTTCGACGCCGGCCGAGAGGACTTTGCACTCGCGGGATGTAGCTAGAGCGCTGAAGTTCTACGTGGACCGCACGAAGAGTTTTCGGAAGACGACACAGCTATTCGTGAACTTTGGGTCTGTGAATCAAGGGAAGGCTCCCTCGAAGACTTCCATTTCCAGATGGCTCTCCGGCTGCACCATGCATTGTCACCGGTTGGCAAACCGACCGCTGCCCGGCCTTCCGAGAGCCCATTCGACCAGAGCGATCGCTGATACCACAGCGTTCCTGTCTGGTGTGCCCCTGCTGGACATCTGCAGGGCTGCTACGTGGAGGTCGATGCACACCTTCACAAGATTCTACTGCGTCGATCGGGACTCCAGGGAGGAGTCCAGGGTCGGCCAAGCAGTGCTGCGCAACCTGTTCGCTTAAGGTGAGCCTGGTGAGGAGGTAAGAGATGCTTAATGTTGAATTGTTGTATTGCTTAATGTTGAGCCTGTTGCCACCTCCCATGGTTGTGCATGTGTATACTGCAATGTATTCTTTTATTCATGAGCATGTGAATCCATGCCAGATCCCATGCTGGAGAAGGAACAAGTTACTTACCTGTAACTGTTGTTCTCCAGCATGGGTCTGGCATGGATTCACATGCGAACCCTCCCACCTACCCCTCTGTGCTCTTCACTTGGTCATACTGCCACTTGGCGTGCTACCAAATCTGAGGATGGCTGCCAGAGGCGGGGCTTTGGGAGAGGGCAGTCATTGGCCGGGGGCAGTATGACCCAGAGATCAGTGATTGGTTACTACTAAGAAAGACAGATCAGAAACGAAACTGATACTGATTTTTTTCTTTACCGAGGATTCCCAGCCTGACTACGGGGAATATTCATGAGCATGTGAATCCATGCCAGACCCATGCTGGAGAACAACAGTTACAGGTAAGTAACTTGTTCCATGACGGAGGAAGAGGTCCTGGTGTCCACAACCCCCAAGCCCTCTGCATTTTCACCCTTCACTCCCATCCACCATGAGCCTCTGCAAGAAAACATACAGCTACAAGGGGTGCCACCCTTCGACGTTACAAGCACAAGCAGATTAGGACCATTATAGGCTAGATGGCTCATGGACTTCCATGTGTACATCAACGCAATAGAGGTATGGGAGCCAAGACATCTAAGAGGCATACCAATGCACACGTTGGGACCCACCATGCGGCACATGGTTTATGAAATGTCAGCACAAACTACAGCCACTTATACTGATGTCATTTACTCTTTCAATGCATATGTTGCCCCTCATAGAAATATCGACAATGAAAGGCAGATTTTTCACACCACCACCCAAGAGAAGGGACATATTGATCATGAGGTTGAGAAAAAGGGTGAAATACTGTGAGTTTGACAATTATTCCACGGAGTTAGCCCTCAGATCTCGAGTAATTGCCAACTTTGAATCGGCTGAATTCCACAAAAAACTGCTTCAGAAGAGAAGATCACTGGAGGAGCACCTGATGTTGTCGAGGACTGACCTGGATGTCAATATGCAAGCTGAGTCCATGGGGAAAATAACAATTTCTCAAGCCACTCCTGTGTCCCAATATGCCAGATACAGGCTACTGACCAGGCACGCAAGAAAGAACAAATAAAATGCTTCAGGTGTGGCTACGACTTTCCTCATGAAGGAACGCGTCCTGCCATGGGCCACAGGAGATCATTTTCAGTCCATGTGTAAAACGTCAAAATATTGATCATACAACTGGGAGAGAAAATACTCGGGACCTCCCTGGAGGTCATTCATTTGCTTCTGTTCTTTCCACTCAGCCCTCAAAATCTCTTCGTATCATGCCTGTATGCAATTTGCATGCAGGCATAAAACAAGTGGATATCTATGGAATCCCTTGTCTGTTAAAAGCAGGGAGATTCAATAGGAATCCATTGTAAATGATGTCTGCAAAGTGTAAAAAAGAGGCAAAGTGGCCGTTTTATCTTTACTTTTACTTTCACTTTCATTTAGTTAAATATATAAATGCAGCCTGTAGCTTTACTTTAATTTTGTTAAAGCTATAAATGCAGCCTGTAAATAACGCTTTGCAGACAGCATTTATAAAAGCAATGGCTGCGAACTCTCAATGTGGTTAATAACCACCGAACAGGTTATCATGCCTTGTTCTTTCGAGAGAGGGGCGCCTGCTACCTTTTTTTGCATTTTTGAAAGGAACTTGGGGTTGGTCACCCTAGGTTACCTGGGGGCAACCAGACGTGGACTCCCTGCTCACTGTGCTTAGAGAGGCTCAGCTTCACCTCACTGATGATGCCCAACAAGGCTGAAACACGTGTATGGGGTTGCTGATGGTACTCTTGTTCAGAGAGGAATTGCCATAGCATTTCGGTGCTGGACTGCCCTTGTGGGCGGGACAAAGACTGATATGCAAATGGATATTTCCCATCTGTGAAGGTACAGTGAGCAAAAAGCAATGGCTGCGAACTCTCAATGTGGTTAATAACCACCGAACAGGTTATCATGCCTTGTTCTTTCGAGAGAGGGGCGCCTGCTACCTTTTTTTGCAGCATTTATAATGGATTCCTATGGAATGCGCCTGCTTGCAGGCAGATTTTACAAGAATCCATCCGTTTGATGCCGGCATTTAAAACATACTGGCGTCAAGTCATGTGGTCCTTGAACTTGGAGAAGGAAAAAGTGGTGGAAATATTAATTTCCAGTTGTACTCCTCCTCCAGCTCCAATGGCTGTAAAAATGCTCCACGTCACTTCCTTTTCTTTTACCCAAACTCGGCCCACCTCTACATAACAATGCTGATACGCCATTACATTTGTTCATGGGTGGTGGGGGGGAGGGATAAGCTTTAAAAGGGGAAGGAAGAAAGGGGCTTAAATGCATGTGCACATTAACCCCCATTGCCAAAAGGCAAAGGGTGAGTAAGTAAAATGGGCAAAACGATAAAAACCAGAGACGACAATGGAAATAATGAATTCCTCATAGAACGGTGAATTTACAGCACGCCCAGATTCAGGATACTTTTCCAATTGCAACACAGCTACGTGTCAAGATGCAGAGGTCATTATAAAGTGCTCCGTTTCTCGAGAAAGCTGCTATGACTGTGCGATTCAGTAAACGCCCTTTCTAAGTAGAAGCCCTCTTATGAGTTGGATTCTTTTGAAGGGTGGTGGCCAAACCTGCCCTTGGTTCTATACCCTGGACACATACAGCCTGATCTACCTTTCTCTCGTTTAGCAGAATCGATGAACCCATGTCTGGCAAGCAGGCTGACTGGGCAGGCAGCTGCTTCCGCTGACCGAGACGAAATGGTGCGTCTTTGCGCAGCTATACATCATTCGCTTGCTTTTCCCTCTGTCGAAATAGTGCTTGCCTGTCATCTTTTAAAGTGTATCGATCTTGGGTGATAATCAATAGATAAGAAGGACAACACTTCCAGAATTATTGCAACTTGACCTTGTTCCAAACCTAGTGCCACTTAATAAACCACAGGAGCGTACATATATTATCAAGGAGGATGAACTCTTTAATCTCTTTTTATGCATGTCCTATGCCGGATTGCTCCTGATTGTAGGCACCTCACTAATTGTTTCATTACCCAATTTAATGGTACTGGGTGTATCAACTTCAGAAGAATACAGGGATGTTGGTGTTCGAGCTTGTGTCCAGCTCCTGGACGCATGTCTCCAGTGAATTCTTGACTCGCTGAGTTATCCTGCCAGTTTTAGTAATTTGGCACATGCAAGGATGTGTCCCCTGTTTTACCAAATTTATAATCATCCAGACATGTTGTAACTAAACTCCAGAGGAAGGATAGCTCAGGGGCTATGTGTTTGTCTTGGAAGCAAGACAACGCGGGGTTATAAATGAACATCAAATTTAAAAAAATTATTCTGGCCAGAATTGTTGCACATTTGTATCAACTCGGATCAGAAGTGTTTCAGCCAATTTAAAAGGTGAAAGTGGACAGTGTACATCCTTTGCCTCTATTTTGATAGAATTGGGCGAGGGTGGGATAACTCTTTAGGGATAAGCAGTGGAAGACTCCAACTAACAATGTAGGTACCAAATTAAAAGAAATGTCCAACCCAGCTTTACAAAAAAAGTCGTTACTAAAGACCCAGTGATTTTTAAAAAAATAAAATAAAAACTTGCCTTTGCTGCAAGGAAAAAACTGAAAATGCAGCATGTATATTATGCCATTGTGCTAGCACATAGCATAGTTAAGGTTAAGCCAAATTGTCTAAGGAAGGAGTTTCAGAAAATAACATTTGCAAAGAACTTTTGGAAGGCTTGCATGGAAAATTTTGAAAGAATTCCACAGGAAAATTTCAAGGCATCAGTTTGTGCATGTGACATTTCTAAATTTCCCTTGGTCGGCTTCATATGTTAAACAAATGTAACTATGATCATGTTTTGAACATCTTTAGCATGGTGTTTTACCACTGGAAAGAGAACCTTTTTTGGTCCAAATATCTAAAAATTGTCCGGTTAGGTTTTCATAATTTTTCTCATCCTACTATGACATCAGGAATTGGTGCAATGCCGAAGAAATGTGAAAATGCACTTGGCCAATTTTGAGATATTAACTGATTTGCAGAATGAACATGTTCATTTCATACAAACTGTACAAAGAGGCGTATGATATTCAGTTCATACATTACACACTTTCCAACTCCTGAAAAGGCAGACTTTGATGTCAGTTTTTAGAAGATGTAAATTGTAGGAACTGTAAAATTCATATACACCTTGTGTATTGAAAACTAGTTAACTTTAATGTGAGTGTATAGGATGTCATATTATAAGGGACATGCAATGCATGAACAAAATTAAGGTACTTTGTCATCATCATTTTTACTTTATTTCGGCTATAAAGCCATAAAGGTTAAACAATTCAACAATCTACGATTGCAAAACATCACTCCATGGGAATGCAAGAAAGGTGATAACAGCATGGGATTGGGAATGAGCTAGTTCTCGCTTAATAGTAACCTAAATGACTTGATTTGGAACAGCTGTCTACATCAGAGCTGGAGTACCAGATAGTGCCAGTGGATCTGAAACCTTATCGAACTTAACGGGCAGCCCTGTCTTTGGGGGGGGGGGCGGCCTATTCTCCAACGGTACAACCTTTGCTCCTGTGCGCACATACCATCGGGGGGGTGCTAACACAGGGAGAGTGGCTCAGTACTATTACAGGTTTCAACAAAGGACCACTGGATTTGTTAAAATGTAATATGCCTGCAACTAAATCGGTGTCGGTGAAATCAATTCTGATAGTCGTACACATGAGAGCAAGAACGGCTGTAACGTAAAAAGTGGTCCAGATTTGACAAAAGCAGCCCCTCATTTCCCGGATCCAGTGGAGACATTTATTTAGGAGGACATCTCTGGGTTCATGGTAATTCTGGGGCAACCTAGGGACCTTCTGGAGGTATGACTTCCCAGCCCGTAGAAACGATGGCCTGCAGCTAGTGTCAGTTAATATATATCGTAAGCGTGGCCCAGCTGGGGTATTGTCTTTCCTGATTTGTTAATTTCCCTGGGTGTCCTGGTTGCATCAGGGCCCAGAGGGTGCACCAATGAAGACTGGGAGACACGATGAGGGGGGGGGGGTCCCACTGTAAACATAGGTGTTATAAATCAAGTTGGGTAATACCTCTGTTCCCACTGGACCTATTAAGGTTTGAGTATTCATTCTGAGCCTGTTAGGAGGCACGCCATCTCTGCAGTTGGTAACAGTAACGTCAGTGCCAGTAACTGGAGCAGGCACAAACAACCCATCCTCCGCTTGGGGTATTTGGGCCCCTCTCTCAGCCCCCAAGCAGATCTAAGGCCCCTCCTTGCTTTTGCCACTGCCCACCAGTTCAATCAAGTGAGGAACTCGTTTTTTAAGTTGCTTTTGGCACCAGGCCCCTCTCATCCAAATTAATTGGTAAACTGTTGTCCACTGTCTCGCAGGGAGGGTAAAGACCACACTGCCTTTTGACTGGAAACAGATCACCGATGGCCCCTGGAAATACCACCCGTCGCCCCAAACCAACAATTCCATTGTACACGTGTCCTGAAGGTTGATTGGCCTTCACTGACCCTTGGGAGCACCCCTCCAATCATGTGGTTGTATTTGCAGGTTGAAGGGATTCATCAGGAGCAGACTTTTTAGAGATTTGTTTTCCCCATCATAGTTGTCATAGGTGAAAGATCTGTAGCTGCGGGAATTTTAGTCACCATGCTGCCGGTAAGATCGGACTACCAAGAGTCAAGGATGGAATAGGGGGCAGGACCAGAGGTAATCGCTCCCCCTACGTCCATGCCGGAGGGGACACCCACAGATGTTAACCCTGGCACAGTGCCCAAGTCTTTATTAGTTTGTCATGCACTCGGGCTTCCGTCTTCATAATTATTGCTGGGTTCAGCAGAGTCTGTTATGTTAGATAATGTGTATAGCGCACAGTTACCCGAGAGTATCATGGCGCTGGAGGAGAGGAGATGCAAAATCCAGGAGGAGAATATTAAACAATCAAGTATGTTTTCAGCGCTTTTCTAAAAGCTCAATGATTTAGAAGATTTTTCAGAGCCAGGCAGAGGCTATTCCACAATTTCGCCACAGTGACTGAAAAGCCTGACCTCCGATGCGAGTGTGGCGGAAAGGTGGGACTGCCTGCGGCCACCAATCTTTGTGGCCGCAAGGGAAGGTAGCGAGTAACCTTGTCACGTAAATACTCTGCTCCTTGGTCATGCAAAGCACGATACACTAAGCATAGAGCCTTGAAAACAATGCGCTGATTAACAGGCTGCCAATGAAGCCGACGCAAGACCAGAGAAATGTGAACCCCACAAGGGCAGCCAGTAGCCACCAGGGCCGGCATATTCTGGAGTCGCTGGAGCCACTGGACTAGACACTTAGGTTGAGGCTAGATATAATGAATTGCTAGTCCAGCCGACTTAATACTAAGGCTGCAACTACCGGTGGGGACGGGGGGGTGGAGATGAGAAGGAATAAACTGAAGTACCTTCTTTAAGATTTTAAGGTGAAAGTGGCCTAACTGGCAGACTGCTGCAACCTGTGCCTCCATAGTGAGAGATGCGGATACCACAACACCTAGATTCTTCAATTTGACAGTAGGAACAGGAAGAGGTCCAAGAGATGAGGACCAAAAGGAAGATGCCCAAAGTGAAGGGTCCGGAGGAGAACCCACCACCAGAACCACTGTCTTGTCTCCATTAAGTTTCAGCCAGTTGTGGTTCATCCAAGCCCCCACGGCAGTCAAGCACCGAGACCAGCATGACGACACCTCAGCCCAGTCACGATCTAAACGGATCAGGATCTGCGTGTCGTCGGCATATGAAAAGCACCTGATGCTGAAGGAGCGAATGAGACCTACAAGAGGCCAGATATAAATGTTGAAGAAAAAAGGAGACCAGGCAGATCCCTGAGGGACACCACAGCAAAGAGAGCAGAAAGAAAATGAGGAAGAGAAAGAGTTTGGGTTCTGTTAGCCTGGAACGAGGAAAACCAAGTGAGAACCTGGCCAGATATCCCTGCTTGAGCCAGGCGGGAGAACAGGATGGGGTGGTTGACGGTGTCGAAGGCCGCTGAGAGATCTAATTAAATCAGGCCCCCAACCCCACCAGCATCAACCAACCTGGCCATGTCATTTTGGACAGAGACCAGGACCCTCTCAGTCCCTCGACCGGGCCTAAAACCAGATTGGGCAGGATCAAAGAGCTCACTAGATTCCATAAAAGCAGAAAGCAAGGGGGACACCAGTGATTCCAGAAGTTTCATAGAGAAAGGTAGAAGTGAGATGGGGCGATAGTAAGAGGGCAACAGAGGGTCAAGTGAGGGTTTCATGAGGAGAGTAATGACAGTTGCAGCCTTGAGCTCTGATGGAATAGAGCCAGATTGGCAAGAGATATTAACTGCCTCCGTGATTTCACAAAGCAGCCCGGGGGAAATATCTTCATCACAGCGAGCGCAATAGTATCTATTCGATTGCACTAAGTACCTCATCTTCAGTGGAAAAAGGAAAAGATGACCAGCCTTCTGAGGCCATCCGAATTCTGGGAGCTAGAGGTTCAGGTATGGGGGCAGGTGTAGATGTTGTCGTAGTAGCCAAAGTAATATTGGTGCATATAAAATCAATTTTAGCAGTAAATATTGTGCTAGAGAGTCACAGAACACTTGTGTAGGCCTAACTGAAGGTGTAAGTCTAACTTTGGAGGAGAGAGATCCCACCACCGAGAATAGGATTTTAGGCTGGCCTATCTCGGACTCAATTTAGATCTTCTTAGCTGCCATGATAGCTGCCGAGTAAGAAGCTGCACAGGATTTATACAGTAGCCTAAGACTAGGATCATACACAATCCGCCACTTGCGTTCAGCTTGGCAGAGCGTAAGGCGATGCGCCATAAGAGCATCTGAGAACCAAGGTTCTGCAGGCAGCCTCTGAGGTTGAATAAGCTTAAGAGGAGCCACCTTATCGGCGGCCTCGCGCAGCGACTGAGAAAGCACAGATAGTGGTTATGGTAGCTTTCCCTCATTTATCTTTGACCAATAAGGCAAGGTCTGTTCGATTGGCAGAACGCCAGCATCACTGCCATCTTTTCGGGGGAGCAGCCTTATGCTGCAATGGAGTCCTTTTTAAGTATACATGACACTAAATAATGGTCTAACCAGAGCACTGGTTCTGCTGGAGAGGAAGTCCTAAGGGTTTCATTGGCAAAAACCAAGTCCAGGGTGTTGCCCAGTTTATGGGTGGGACCGAGGACTACTTGGATTTACCTTAAATTAACCATGCTTCCAAAGAAAAGATTGAGAGCAGTGGTTCAAGAGGGATTACATTTCAAATTAAGATCCCCCAGTACAACAAGATGAGAGAATCGGTTGGAAAGGTCTGACACCATGTCCAATAAGGGCTCAACCCGCCCAACATAGGACCCAGGGTGCGATAGATAACCAGAAAGTGATATGTGAGAGGAGGAGAGAATGCACAGCGGAGTAATGAGGCCTCCAAGGCAAGTTAGTGGGCGAGCTCAAGCCTGGAATTGTTTAAGGTGGATTTAAAGATGACTGCAATCCCACCTCCCATTTGGTGGGGAGGGGGGAGATCAGCACAGATGATTCCAAAGTCGGCTGGAATGGCTTGAGTCAGGGCGGAAGCCGACGACTCCTGCAGCCAAGTCTCAGTGATGAACAATAGTTCAGGCTGACGATCAGATAGACGCTGGTAGATGTCAGCCACATGGGCAGGCAGCAAGTGGGTATTCAGAAGCAGTTATGAGACATTGCATGTCTTAAGAGGCTGCACAAGGAGGGGCAGGGATACAGTAGGCACACAGCTGACGGAAGAGACCTGCCATCCAGCTGGTAGCTGAGTATTGGAGGGAGCAAGTGCGAGTATTTCACTTCAAGTAAAATGAATGAGCCCCTGTAGCCCGGCCTGGGCACAGACTGGCTTGTCTTAAGTGTGTCTTTGTCGCGCCCGCTGCGCGGGCGGTCGGTATGATGCATATGAGGCCGAGCGGAAAAGGAGAGGCAAGACACGCCCCCCTCAAACAAAGAAAGAGCACGACCGCACATGTGGCGGCCTTCACTACAAGCAATTCAGTTAAACAGCGGCACAGTATCACTAATGCCAAGCTGCCTAACCAGTATAAGACAATGCAAAATGCATAGTAAAAAGCATAATTTAATTAATTAGCAAACAGTTAATTTAAAAGTACATTTGAAATGGATTTGCAGATTAGCCGTTAGTCACAAGAGGGGCTTTATAGTGGCGATCCTAACGAGGAAAGCCTCACCTCTCCAGAGTCTGTGGTATTGACAATCTTTGGCGGCTGGTCTACTCCCCCATGGGCCCACGCTAGTTGTAAGCAAGGTCGGAAGGGCGAACAAACCCATAAGGTTATTGATTTCTGTTATTGGAGAATGGGCTTCACCAAAGGGTCTCTTATCGTTGGGTGTTCTTGACTCTTTGGTGCATGATGTTGGCAGTTGGTCCAAAGCTGGAAGTTTCCTTTTAACTGTTACAATTTTCCATCTAAATATAGATGCAAACACTGGTGCCGGATTGGCAGGATTTAGCTGCACGACAGGGGTGAAAGGAATTAACACATCCATTTTAAGTTCGCTGGGCCTTCCGTTTGAAAACGGGGGGGATAAGGATGTGGTGGGGACAGGGCCACTTTCCGTAATATTACTTTGGGATCTTCTCTTGAACACTTATTTTCCTGAGTTGGTCATATTTCGCTCATTAGGCTCAGGGACCATTGTCACGATATCACAATATTAACCCCCCGGTAATTACCAGAATCAGATCCAGTCACATGGGGTGTAGCTAGATGAGGGGCTCTCACCTCCTGGCTGCAAAGCCTCTTCCTGATCCGCTTCTATGCCGGAGAGACATCCACATGCACCATACAGTATCCGGTATCCAATGACTTGTGGGGGGCTCACGGATCTTCCGAGGGGCCCGTCTCCCAACCCACCCCCAGGCTAGGACACCCACGGGTGCAAACACCCGCACCTTTTCCTCCTGCTGGCTTCACCTTTGCGGCAGGGACGCAGCAGTTTTGGTCCGTTGGGGCCATGGCCTCAGGAGCTTGGCGGCAGCAAGGGAGAACAGACTCTCCCACGGATGCAAACACCTGCACCCTTTCTCCCCACAGGCAGTTAGGTTTTAGAACCAAACTATATATAGGGGTGTGACATGAACATTTTGCATATGTAGTAGTTTGTCATTTATATAGCGCCTTTATCCCATTACTATGGCCTCAACGCACTTGTGAGGGGGCAGGAGGGGGGGGGGAGAAATCACCCTCCAGGGATGGGCAAGTTGTCAGAAAGGTTTAGAATGCATGTGTACATTTGGCCAAATAGGGAGTTGGGCGGGATGGCCGAACCCCAGTAAGCTACCCATGATAATCCGGCATGTGGATGGGTGCAGAGAGGTGGTAATGACAGTGCGCGAGTGTGAGACACACGTGTCCAGCTAGACCGCATTTTTTGTCAAAGGACATAGTTGCATTCTGATGGCAGAGATGTGCTTTGTGTTTTAGTCTGTTGTATGGAGGCGAAAGCGTGCGGGTGAGCGGGCGTGCCTGCCGCTTGTGTCCACCAAGTGGTGCCTAACTAGGTACCTTAAGCCTCAGTTGGGTCTTTGCTTTCAATGTGGCTGTTAAAGCAGTTTGGCCAGTCTGTCCCGAATTATACGTTGCCTCGCTGTGGAGAATATACTGGGGAGGTGTCTGGGTGTCATGAAGTTGGGTGTGAAATGTGGAGTGTAGGTGGGGCTGTAGTTGCCAAAGCAGTCCGAGCTACACTTAGGGATGTAAAATGTGAGTGATGGTGCATGGGATGAGGGTGTAAGGGAGAGAGGGCGAGGGCGAGGTAGGGTGGGGGGTGAGAGGTGGGGGTGTGTTTGTGAGTTGCAAGTGGCAGACACGGGGGTGCAACGGGTAGAGGGGCAGGGGGTCTGGTTTCTGGAAATCCACTGTACCCCTCTGATCTGGGAGCTGCTAAGCATAGTGGAGAGATGCTGCCTGAGGGGTTAAAAAGGGGTTCTGTATGTCTACTTGGGCCTGCAGAGGGGCACGAGAGAAGCAGGTGCAGAATGTGCAGTGCCTAAAATGTATAAGGATTCAAAGCATTTGTGATACCTAAAATGCAGCTGAATTCAAAACCTGTGCAGTGCCTAAAATGCAGCCATTTCCAAAACCTCTGCAGTGCCTAAAATGCAGCTAGATTTAAAACCTGTGAAGTGCCTAAATTGCAGCCTGATTCAAGACCTGTGCAATAACTAAATACACCAGTTCGGGACAACTACCACTCTGGTGCATGCCAGGGGGAGAGGCCAAGTATATGGACAGCCATGATCAAGTGCTTTAGAGAGGCACAGTGGCTACACTGGGTTTGTGGCATGGTGTTAGAAATATGTGGCTAACCTTCACAATTCTTCTAAGTTCAAAACCTAGGAAACCTAAGCCTTTTGACTCGAGAGGTGTGGCTTCTGAGACCAGCAATGTTTCAGCAGAGTAGGGTCAGCAACCAGAAGGATTTTGAGAGTGGCAAGTTTTAAACTCCCACCATATCAGAAATGAGTGTGCTGGGCTACAGTAGAGAGTTGTGAAAGCAAGCTAGACATCACAACAGCACAGTGATTAACTAGTCATCTCTTGCAGATTCAATACTGTGGTAAGAGCTGGTGGTAAAAATGTAGGAGTGTTGGGGTTTTCCAGAGCACAGTAATGGCTGTGCTTC
Organism: Ambystoma mexicanum; assembly: GCF_040938575.1. Lineage (NCBI taxonomy): Eukaryota > Metazoa > Chordata > Amphibia > Caudata > Ambystomatidae > Ambystoma > Ambystoma mexicanum. The sequence goes on from NC_090923.1 coordinate 1,423,044,219, forward strand.
CTGTCCATATCAATTTACCGAAGTTGTAGCTGTAGGGTGGTCTGGCAGGCGCAAACGTGGGATTGGGAGCTGCCCTTTGCCTCTGGCCCTTTGCTGGCTGCCAGGGCAAGGCTGTCCCGGGAATCTCTGTAAAGAGGGCTGCTTCCAGGAGGAAGCAGTCAGCCATGGGTCGGGAAGAGGCCAAAGGAGGGATTTGGGAGGATGGAGGCACGGGGGCCAGGAGGGTGGGAAACGAGTATGCATAAATATAAATTGTATAAATATATATAGGCACTGGGCTCCAATAAATAAAACGCACGAGTGGGAAAATCAATAAAGCAGGATTGCGGGTGGGGAGGCCACTCAACTCAAGCAAGAGTGCGCCTTGCACAGTGGAAAGGGCAGGACAAGCACTCGCGGGCCTGCGTATGGAAAGGAGCGTCTTGGGCTTGGAACCCATTTGTTTGTATCTGCTTCCAGAAGGAAGCAGCCAATCGCATGCCGAGTGGGCGAGAGTGGGGCAGGAAGAGGACAGGGGAAGGAGTTTGGAGGGAGGCGGCATGGGGGCCTAGAGGGTGGGAGACTAGCATGCAATGGGGCGTGGAACATATTTAAAATACAGACAGGGTGCGGCGAAATTAATAAATAAATGCACAGAATGGTAAAATTAATAAAAAAGCAGGATGGTGGACTGGGAGAGCACTCACCTCAAGCAAGAATGGAATGGAATGGAAACGGCAGGACCCGCACTTGCAAGCCTGCGGATGGAAAGTGTCATGACCACAGGCAGAGTTTCCAATTCTTGTCCTAGGATAGTACAGACACAGGAAGGTTTTTAATGAAATTCGGGTATTTGCCCTAGTGGAGTTACTGTTACTTAGTTCTCTATTGAATATATATGAGTGATGGGTTTCTTAATGGCCGCTAGTTAGTCCCCCTCAGTGGAGAAACAAGCAGTCTAGTCGTTCTCCTATGCACCCTATGTAAGCCCCGCCCATCTGGAGGCTTGCGCTTCGCATCGTCATCTGTTTTCAGATGTAACGCTCACCGCGTCTCTTCAGCCCTAGCCCACAGCTGTTTTCCCAGCCTTCCATAGTTTATTTTCCTTAGTTCCCGTCAGTTGTCTCAGTAAATTTATTAGTTTTCCTTTTCCCGCTGCCTGTGACCTTTTTTGTTGGAGCTGAGCGCTCGTTGGTGTTCCTTGTTTTCCTGTCACACGGACGCCTCTCTCCGTTGTGAATACACGTTTCATTTTACACGCAAGTACAATTTGTTTTGAATGACTCTCTGATACTTTCCTGCACTCCTATTGCTTGTGTTACTGCCTTAGAGAAAACGTGAGTTTCGTAGCATGCATTTTTTTTTACACACTCGTGCGTCAGTCATTGCTCCCATTTTAAAAGGCATCTCTTCACTTGTTGCCGAGTTTGGTCCGTGAGATTATTTGCACGTAATTATTGAATTCACATGTTGTGAATTTTATTAATTTATTCACACTATTCTGTTTTCATTCAGCTGTGTGCCATTTAGAACTCCATGCCCATTATTAGTTATGGAAGTTTTATCCCTCATTTACCAGTCACCTGAATAGTTCACCTCATAATGTGATAGCGTTCTGGTTCCTTAGTTTGCGCTTTTGACAGCCTTAAGTTTTTACCATTGTGCAGATTGAAATTTTACTCGCTTAGAGACGAGTGCTGCCCATTTGTTTTCCTTGGTATTATTTTGGCTTGGCTGTGACCCTCCGTATTTTACAGACTGCCTTATTCCATTGCTCAATTTTACATTAAATAAACTACGAGGGTGCTAGGTTCCTTATCAGTCCCTCCTCCTGGGCACTACCCTCTTCAGGACTTGCGCCCCTGTAAGAACAGGATGGATAGCTCATCAAATTAAATACTAAGGTGAGCTATAGTAGTATATAATATTTCTATTGGTTATATATATATATATATATATATATATATATATATATATAATTAGGAAGTAAATAGAGAGGGGAATTGTTATTTTTTCCACAGAATCTCAGTGTCTAGTCAGAAAAGGAAGGTTGAAGTCACTAGGAGCTCCAAGGTCCCCGCAGAGTCCAGGTAAGCGTTACAGAACGCGAAGCCGCCATACTTGAAAATTACTCTGCCTGGACATTATGGAGACTCCTGAAGTGGACCAGTTGGCCCAGTTCTTGGGGGAGTTGAGAGCTGAGGTTCATGCGGCCCACTCGGAGGCTAGTGCATTGCTGAGAGAGTTAATAGTTAATCAGGACTGCACTGATGAATAAGCGCCAACTTTTGCAAGCCCAAGCCGGCCAAATTCCCTTACAAACTGCCAGTACATCTGCCCCAGTCTCAGTAACGCCTCCTACACCAGTCCAAGTAATTGTTCCCGGCAATATCCCATTGGCCCCTCCTGAACGCTTTCTAGGGGATCCAAAGAAGTTTGCGGTTTTCCTTAACCAATGCCGGCTGCATTTTCTGTCGTCCTGGGGTATTCCCCTCTGATCCGTCCAAGGTGGCATTTATATTATCTTATTTGGGTGGTTATGCAGCAGATTGGTCAATCCCGTTAGTCGATAGGGACGATCCAATTTTGAGGAATCTTTCATATTTCCAGAGGGAGATGGAGAAATTATTTGCACGCCATACCAGCGGTCAGGCTCTAGATAATGAGTTACTTTCGCTTTGTCAGGGTAACCAGGAATTGTTGGCCTACGTGGCAACCTTCAATAGATTGGTGGCAGAAACGAATTGGCCCACTGAGAAAAGAACCACCTTATTTCAACAAGGGTTACGAAGCGAATTGAAGGATGTCTTGGCTCAGGTGGTCAATCCTCCAGAGGGAATTGCAGAATTTATTGATTTAACTGTTCAACTTGATCAGCGCTTGCAGGACAGAAAAGCGGACCTATTCTCTGAACGAGGGCAAACTTATTTTGTTCGCCCTAAAGAAAATCAGTTGAGAGCAAGTTCAGAGAGCCACGTGGAACCAATGCAATTGGGAGCCGTTAGAGGACCCTATCACAGGCGGAAAGAGACAAGAGACGCCAGCAACAATTGTGTCTTTACTGTGGCAAGGCTGGTCATTTCCTCAAGGAGTGTTCTATTAAACCCTCTCGGAAGCCAATTGGAGGGGTCAACCAAGAAAAGAAGGACCAGAATTCAGAAAACTCCAACGCCCGACAAGTGTAGAGGTCAGCTTGTCGAGCATGGAGAAAGGTTTTGTGACCTCACACTTTGTTTTTCCCATTACCTTATCCAGTTCAGACCAGCCCACCAGAATGCATGCCCTACAAGCTTACATTGATTGTGGAGCAGTTGGTAATTACATGGATATAAATTTAGCAACTCGGATGGGTTTTCCTCGTGAGGACAAGTACGAAGCAGAAAATGTATCAGCAGTTGATGATACTCCTTTAGCTTCTGGTCCAGTCACTCAACGCACGTCTAACCTTACCATGATTTATCAGGAGAAACACAGAGAGAGAATCACGTTTGACCTTATTAGTGCTCCTCAACTGCAAATTATACTTGGCATGCCCTGGCTAGAGAAACACAACGCGAGGATAGATTGGCGGACTCGATCTCTGACCTTTGCTGCAGATTGTAAAGTCCTTTGCTGTAAAATTGACCACCAGGAAAATTCCTGTTTAATGAAGAAAGTTCCTGTTTCAACACTTGGATTAACTGGTTCATTACCTCCAGAGTTTTCTGAATTTTGAGACGTCTTTGAAGAAAAATTGGCCGACGTACTCCCTCCACATCGATCCTATGATTGCCAAATTGATCTTCTTCCAGGAAGTGAAATTCCGTGTAGTCTGATTTATTCATTGACGGAGAAGGAAGATACTCATTAAAAAAAATATTTAGACCAATACTTAGCCAATGGTTTCATTCGACCCTCCAAGTCTCCTGCTGCTTCTCCTCTCTTTTTTGTAACCAAAAAGGAAGGAGATCTCGGAACGTGCATAGATTACCGCGCTCTCAATCAGATCACTGACAAGAATCGGTATCCCATTCCTCTCATTTCCAATTTATTGGATCAAATCAAGGGAGCTCGTATATTCACCAAGCTGGATCTCAGGGGGGCGTATCACCTCATCAGAGTTAAAGAAGGCGACGAGTGGAAGACTGCCTTTCGCACTAGATATGGCCTTTTCGAATACCAAGTCATGCCATTCGGGCTATGCAATGCGCCAGCAGCCTTTCAATGTTTTATGAATGATGTTTTTAGAGATCTAATTGATGTCTGCGCAGTAGTCTACATTGACGATATCTTGATTTTTTTCAGCAACCCCCTCTGAACATGTGAATCACGTCCTGGCTGTATTGAAAAAATTGCGAGAAAACTCCCTTTTTGTGAAAATGGAAAAATGTTCATTTCATGTTTCCGAAGTTGAGTTTTTGGGTTTTGTGCTGTCCTCTCAAGGAGTCAAGATGGATATTCGAAAGGTGGATGCAATTCTTTCATGGCCGGCGCCAACTTCCGTGAAGGGAGTCCAAAGCTTTTTAGGCTTTGCTAATTTCTATCGCCATTTTGTGGAAAACTTTTCACAGTTGGTTCATCCTATCACATCACTGCTTAAGAAGAACAAAAAATGTGAATGGTCCCAAGAGGCTGATGTCGCTTTTCAAACTCTCAAGTCCAAGTTTACCGAGGCTCCCGTTTTGCGACATTCTCAACCCGAGTTGCCTTTCGTTGTGGAGACTGATGCCTCCAGTGTTGCCATGGGGGCTGTCTTATTGCAGCGTGATCCACAGACTCATGTTTTGCACCCAGTGGCGTTCTGGTCAAATACATTTTCAGCTGCAGTACGAAATTATACAATTACAGACAAGGAGTTGTTAGCAATCAAGTGTGCATTAAAGGAATGGAGACATTATTTGTTGGGTGCTCAACACACGGTCACCATTCTTACTGATTATAGAAACCTACAATATCTCTGATCAGTCAAGGCACAATCTGCTAGACAGCTGCGATGGGCTCTATTCTTCACTGTAACGCTCACCTGATTCCCGTAGAGGCGCCGGTCTTGACTGGGCGTATACCGTATCTTCAAAGGTGATGTGCAACACACGGCTGGCTCTTTGGGCTGGACCTCTGTGCACTGTATGTCTGACTTGAAGGGTGAGATGTCTGCAGATAGAAAATATGGGATTAAGGAACTGGGTTATTGAATGTCTCTCTCTTCTTCCCTTTCTCTTCTCCTGTAGAACCCCAAAGGTTAAAGCTCTCACCTTAGGTAAGTGAACGCCGTGCTCTCCATCTGCCTCGGGGCAGGGTGCTGTAACCAGTTTCTTCACTGGATAAGGGGAGCAGGCCTCTTGACTTCAGAGGACTGCTGTCCGTCGTTTACTGCACGAACGGTAAGTTTCGAGTAACTCTAATGTCTTTAAAGTCTTTAGTAATGATGTTTCTTGTTTTGCAGGGTCCCGGCGATGGCGGATGACGGGCTGAAGTGAGTTGAAGATGGAGCCCGTGTGATGAATAGAAGCGCCTGGAAGCACGTAAGTAAGCGCTTGTTGCCTGCTTCACGATGCGCTCTAACTGTCTTTTTATTTTGCAGATACAAGTTCGGAGCGGGTGCCGGAATACCCACTGGGTTAGATGTGGAAAGGAGTAATGGCACGTGAGTATTAAAGTTCCCCAATGTCTTTAAACGCACCTTGTTTTGTCTTTCAGATGCGGGATGCAGCGCCGAAGACCTCCGGAGCGCACGAAGAGTAGGTAAGCCTTTGTCCTTCAGATGCCGGAATGCACCGCGAGGCGTTGGTGACAGCCGATGGACCAGGTAAGTGAAGAGCTGTCACTGAAGACCGTAATGCTAACCTGTTCTTTCTTGTCTTTATAGGTGTTGCTGAAGACTGGATTCAGGATGGTAAGCCTTTTTCCTTAGGCCCAGGATCAGATGCAGAAGACACGATGAGCGTTCTGCTGCAGAGGATGCAGAATAACGCAAAGCAAGATTCATCCATCGGGTGTGGTTTAAATAGCCTCCTGTAGTGCTTAGGTGTCTCTTTCCACAGCCACGCCTAGTAAGAAAAGAGTTCCTGCTTTCCAGAAGAGTTCCAGTGTTCTGAATCTAGGGAGTGGCTCCTGCCCCACCCAACAGGAAAAGTAGTTCCAAACAGAAGAGGATCAGAGGCTCAACTGGCAGGCAAGTAAGCAGCATGGTCTGCTGCAGGTAAGTCCACCCAAGCATTATGAGCCCGGCGCTTCCAACGCTGGGACTGGGCATATTTATGAGCCTGGTGCCACTGGCGCCAGGACTGGGTCCAAAAGGTCCCAATTGGGACTGGTTGGCACTCGGAACCTGGGTTATGGATCTGCTTCCAAGGGAGTTGGGAAAACCCTGACCTTTTGGAAGCAGAGATCATGACATTCACAGAGTACGACTTTGTCATTACTTTTCGGTCAGGAGTACGTAATGGAAAGGCGGATGCATTGTCTCGAATTGGTATTGGAGACGAGGCCTTTGTTCCTCAGGTTCCAACTAATATCATTGCTGGAGAAAGGGTTTTAGGATTATTAAACATTTCGGATCCTTTCTATGAAGAGCTACTTAAGGAAGTCAAGAAGAAGTTGATTCACATGGACAACTCTAGGTAATCAGTTCACCCTGCAGGAGGCTATCCCTCATTATCAAAATTGTTTATCTTCCTACTGAAGATTTAAGAAGGCAAGTAATTTCTAACTACCACGGCTCCTTGATCGAGGGCCACCCAGGAGTGACAAAGACTTTGGAAAAAATCAAAAGACACTACTGGTGGCCTACGTGGCGCAAGGATGTAATTCTTTTCATTCCGACATGTGGGAACTGTGCACAAAATAAGAACACTAAGAAAAAAACCGGCCGGTTTTCTTCAACCCTTGGATGTGCCGCCGAGCCCATGGCATACCTTGTCCATGGATTTCATTACCGATCTTCCTCCATATAAAGGTTCTGACACCGTTTTAGTGGTGGTTGACTTATTATCCAAAATGGCGCATTTTATAGCCTTACAGGGACTTCCAACTGCTTCCGGATTAGCCAAGATCTTTCTGGAGAACATTGTTAAGTTGCATGGTTTTCCCTCCATTGTAATCTCAGACAGAGGCAGTCAATTTGTCTCTAAATTTTGGAGCAAATGCTGTGTCTTGGCCAAGATTGATGTCCGACTATCCACAAGTCATCATCCACAGACCGATGGTCAAACGGAGCGCACTAATCAGACCTTAGAACAGTATTTACGTTGTATGCTACACCAAATGGATGATTCTTGGTTGGATGTTCTGTGGGTGGCAGAGTATGCGTACAACAATTCGACTCATTCCTCCACTGGGCTTACTCCATTCTACACCTTACATGGTCGACATCCTCGAACTTCTACCTTTGATCCTCCGGAACCTTTAGAGATGCCTGCGGTGAAGACTCTCCATGAACTCATCTCCTCGGCTAACACTAAAGCTCAAGCTAACTTATCGGCTGCCAAGGAAAGTCAAAAGAATTTCGCTGATCGCCATCGAAGTGTTGCTCCTAATTTTCAAGTGGGAGACTGTTTGGTTATCCTCCAGAAATCTGGTTTTGAAAGGTTAAAAAAAAATGTCTTTCCAGGTTTTTGGGTCCATTCTCCATAGAAGCCATAATCAACCCAGTGGCGTTGAAATGGACTCTTCCCCGAAAAATGCGAATTCATCCAGTATTTCATGTGTCCTTGTTAAAACCAGTAAACCCAGATACCCGTTTACAACCAACTCCTACTCCAGTTGAACTTGAAGGCAATCGATCTGAATTGGAAGTCAGGGACATTTTAGACTCCAAGGTTGTCAGAAACAAGGTTTTTTATCTGGTTGACTGGAAGGGTTTCGGTCCATTAGATAGATCTTGGGAACCTAGAGAAAACATAAATGCACCTAGATTGTTAAAGAAATTTCACCAAAATCACCCCCATAAACCGGGAGGAGAGTCCTTGAGGGGGGGGGGGTACTGTCATGACCACAGGCAGAGTTTCCAATTCTTGGCCTAGGATAGTACAGCCACAGGAAGGTTTTTAATGAAATTCGGGTATTTGCCCTAGTGGAGTTACTGTTACTTAGTTCTCTATTGAATATATATGAGTGATGGGTTTCTTAATGGCCACTAGTTAGTCCCCCTCAGTGGAGAAACGAGCAGTTTAGTCGTTCTCCTATGCACCCTATTTAAGCCCCGCCCATCTGGAGGCTCGCGCTTCGCGTCATCTGTTTTCAGATGTAACGCTCACCGCGTCTCTTCAGCCCTAGCCCACAGCTGTTTTCCCAGCCTTCCATAGTTTATTTTCCTTAGTTCCCGTCAGTTGTCTCAGTAAATTTATTAGTTTTCCTTTTCCCTCTGCCTGTGACTTTTTTGTTGGAGTTGAGCGCTCGTTGGTGTTCCTTGTTTTCCTGTCACACGGACTCCTCTCTCCGTTGTGAATACCGTTTCATTTTACACGCAAGTACAATTTGTTTTGAATGACTCACTGATACTTTCCTGTGCTCCTATTGCTTGTGTTACTGCCTTAGAGGAAACGTGAGTTTCGTAGCATGCATTTTTTTTGACACTCGTGCTTCAGTCATTGCTCCCATTTTAAAAGGCATCTCTTCACTTGTTGCCGAGTTAGGTCCGTGAGATTAGTTACACGTAATTATTGAATTCACAGATGTTGTGCATTTCATGAATTTATTCACATTATTCCGTTTTCATTCAGCTGTGTGCCATTTAGAACTCCATGCCCATTATTAGTTACAGAAGTTTTATCCCTCATTTACCAGTCACCTGAATAGTTCACCTCATAATGTGATAGCATTCTGGTTCCTTAGTTTGCGCTTTTGACAGCCTTAAGTTTTTAGCATTGTGCAGATTGAAATTTTACTCGCTTAGAGAGTGCTGCCCATTTGTTTTCCTTGGTATTATTTTGGCTTGGCTGTCACCCTCCGTATTTTACAGACTGCCTTATTCCATTGTTCAATTTTACATTAAATAAGGAACCTAGCCCCCTCGTAGTTTCAGTCCCTCCTCCTGGGCACTACCCTCTTCAGGACTTGCGCCCCTGTAAGAACAGGATGGATAGCTCATCAAATTAAATACTAAGGTGAGCTATAGTAGTATATCATATTTCTATTGGTAATATATATAATTAGGAAGTAAATAGAGAGGGGGGAATTGTTATTTTTTTCCACAGAACCTCAGTGTCTAGTCAGAAAAGGAAGGTTGAAGTCACTAGGAGCTCCAAGGTCCCCGCAGAGTCCAGGTAAGTGTTACAGAAAGTCTGAAAACAGACATAAAATCAGGACTGACTTTGATGTTTTTACCAGGAGATGTAAATCACATACATGTACGAACTGTAAAACAAATTTCTGATGTTTGTTAATCCTAGAATCACATTTGTGCATAGGTCCGACATCCAGTGGTCACTGCGGAGTATTGCATTTTGTTTTTCGTAGTCAAAAAGGGGACGTCGACAAGGCGTGTCTGTAACACTATCCCTATAGTCACGTGCGGTGTACCCACAATCCCTCACGCGTCAAGGTCCCTCATATTGTTTTTTTCCGGCCAGTTTTTGGTCGCCTTTACGCGGAGCTCCTCGAGAGACATTGCAAAACATATTTCCTGGACCTTGGTCTTGACTTATTACATTAACACATAGATCCCTCCCCTCGACGTAGCTGCAAAGCTGTTTCTCTGCCGAACAAGAACTTCGACGGAGGAGACGAGACGGAGGAGATCCTTCGGCGCTGCCGAACACGTGGCCTGGCCTCGCCGGCCAACATACAGTGGGGAGAGTGGGGGTGGAACTATCTTGTTTCTCTTCGAGAATGCCTTTCCTTTTCCCTTCCCTTTACCTCAGGGTTGTTATCACCACTAATTATTGCCTCAGCTATGGAGAGGACACCCTTTAGGTTTTGCCCGCGCTGCAAGGGCAAGTACACCTGGAAGGACAAGCATAAACGCTGTAATTGTTGCTTGCCCCTCGATCATAAAGAAGACGGCTGTGCGGCTTGTCAGCTTTTAAAACCCAAAACTCTAAAAGAACGTAGAGTCAAGAGGTGGGCGGCCTACGCCATGTCGAAGTCCGATTCCTCACCCACCGCCGTCGCCGAAAGTGACGAGGAAGGTGATAACACGACCTCCGTTGCAGAAGTCTTAAACCTCTCGAGGAGCGCTCACGCTCCTCGACGTCCGTCCACAACTGGCTCGGCTCACGCCCTGCTTATGGGGATGAACACCCCGGCGACAAGGACGCACAAAAGACTCACTCCCATAAGCACACAACCCACGGCTCTTCTTCGTCGAAGACGAAGAATCCATTAGCACCGAAGGAGACGCAGGGCACCCCGGCGTCTACCTCAGACCGTAAGAGTCTAAAGCCCCACTCGCAATCGCGACCAGCGACTGGGCTTTCCACAAATAAAGGCGCTACCCCAAAACCATCCGACGTAACGCTCCATGTAAGAGCGCCCGTCGCAGTACAACACGCAACGCCCGTAACGTCGAGACCAGAAACCTCCACAGACAATTTACTTGTCGAGAGCCTAGCTAAAGACACGCCGAAAAAGCCGAAGGGGAGCCAGGAACTGCCCCCTTCATCTAGAGGGACTCCTGGCCTACCGGAAGGCTTTTCAGAAGGCGACGGAAACCTTTCTTTGACCTTGTGGGAGAGGTCAAAGCGTTTCCAGACAGAAAACACTAATTCCCCCTCCCCCCAAGAGAAGGACCCCAGGAGGACCCCAGGGTAAAATTTCCTAGGCTCTTTAATCCTTCGCATGACGAATTAAATGTGTATGACCTCACTGAAGAGGAACAACATTTTCAGGAAGAGGATGAATTTTTGGGTGTAGAGGAAGAACGAAACCTAGAGGAGGAGGGTTTTCAGGAAGATCCAGATACAGGTGCTGGGGGCTTCGGAGAAGAACTAGAGGTAGTTACCTCACACCCCTGGCAGTCCCCATCAGCGTACCCTGATGCCATAACCCTATCTCCTCCCAAAGACTCGCCTATTAGGAACACATCTCCTATAGATGACCAACCTACGTTTAATGCACTGTTGCGCAAAGCAACAGCGCATTTCGAAATAGACACAGGGGATACCTCTCCTGACATTGACTTTGTGGAAAAAGTAATTAAGGAGAAACCCCCTGTCAGTCAAACCATTCCACTTCTTGCCTCAGTAAAAAGAAGAATCACCCCTTCTCTATCCACTCCTGCGTTGGTCAGAGGGGTCAACCCTCGAATAGAAAAACTCTTCAGTCCATCTCCTTCTGACCCTTTATACGTCAGGGGCCACTCCGTACCAGACTCCCTTGTAGTAACAAATACAAGGAAGAGGGCAGGGGTGCCACTGTCCACCAGCGAGGCACCTCCAGACAAGGAGGGGAAAAAGCTGTATGCCCTGGGGAAAAGAATCGCAGCTTCCGCCGCTTTCTCGGCAAGGATCGCTAATAACAACTCTTTACTAGCAAGCTACGCAGACGCACAGTGGAGCAAGCTTCGTAGCGATGCTGAAGAGGAACCAGAACCCCTGCGTACACGCCTTCTGGCCACAATCACGGAAGGGACACTAGTGAACCAAAGCATTGTTAAAAACACTTTAGATGCTGCAGGGACTGCTGGGCGTTCCCTAGTCCAAGGGATACTCCTCAAACGCCATGTCTGGCTGCGCAATTCGGGATTTAAACCTGAAACACAGACTTCCCTGATCAACAAACCTATAGAGGATACCAATCTCTTTGGTAAGGCAGTTGATGAGGCTCTAGAAAATGCTAAGGAGTTTGACACAATCAAGACCCTTGACCAGATTTCTAGGCCCCCGAACAGACGCGGCTATGGCAATAAGCGCCTTTTTTGTGGCCAACGCCAGCAGCAGAATCAACAACAACAATACTCTGCCAACAACTGGTCCTCTAACCAGGGTAATAGTGGCCAGTACAATTGGAGAGGCCAACGCCGTGGCAAGGGGAGAGGCCGGGCCTCTACCCCCAGAGGCTCCCAGTCCAGTAACAGCAAATGACCCGAAGATTCGGGTCCCCTCCCATGCATCGCCGGTCGGGGGCCGGTTAACATCGTTTCTTCCAGCATGGGAGGGAATAACATCAGACCGTTGTGTACTATCAACCATAGCCCGCGGCTACTGTATAGAATTCAACAGTTCCCCAACATACAAACCCCCACGGGGATGACGCATGACACCAGAACACCTCGCCATCCTTCTACAGGAAGTGGAACAGCTACTGGAAAAAGGAGCTATAGAGGTCGTGCCTCTATCTCAGGTAACAGAAGGTATTTATTCAGTGTACTTCCTTGTACCCAAAAAGGACCTAACCATGCGCCCTGTATTAGATCTGCGCCCAGCGAACAAATTTGTGAAACCCCAAAAGTTTTGCATGGTAACCTTACAGGAAGTAATCCCCTTGCTATCTCAAGGGGATTACATGACAACACTGGACATGAAAGATGCATACTTTCATATTTTAATTTTGCCAGCGCACAGAAAATACCTCAGGTTCATGATAGAGAACAAACACTACCAGTTCAGAGTGCTACCCTTCGGGATAGCATCAGCACCAAGGGTATTCACGAAAGTACTGGCAGCGGCCCATCTGCGCAGGTTGTCCATCCCAGTATACCCTTACCTCGACGATTGGCTCATAACTGGGGATTCTTATGAAACATGCTTCTCCAATACCCAAAAGACTGTAGACCTTTTGTTCCAACTGGGCTTCTCCATCAATGAGAAGAAGTCCAGCTTAGACCCCAGCCAGATCAAACAATTACTAGGGGCTCTAATTCGAACAAAGGACGGCCTCGCCTTCCCCTCAAACGAGAGGGTCCAAACCATGCTGTTTCAGATCCCCCAATATGTGGCAGGTCGAGAGGTGACGGTAGGCAAAGCAATGCGTTTGCTATGAATGATGGCGTCATGTATTTATTTGGTACCTCACGCGCGCCTGCGCCCAATGCAAGCGTGGCTCAAAAGCCAGTGGTGTCAGGCCAGCAGACAATGGGACGATCTAGTGGTGATCTCGCAGGCCTTGGTTCTCTCGCTACGGTGGTGGACAAAGGAAAACCTGCTAATAGGGAAACCTTTTGCCACACCCGCAGTGGAAGCCACTCTAACCACAGACTCAACCCTCACAGGATGGGGGGCTCACCTATCCCATCAGACTGCCCACGGAGTGTGGACTCCGAGCGTAGCATCCAAGCACATAAATCTACTGGAGTTACTGGCGGTGTTCAAGGCACTGAAAGCCTTCCAGGAACACCTACAAGGAAAGACGGCGATGGTCCTCACGGACAGCACCACAGCCATGTACCACCTCAACACGCAAGGGGGAACCCACTCTCCAGGACTCTCCAAGCTGTCCCAGAACATCTGGAAGTGGGCTCTCAGACACATGTTCCTACTATCCCAACATGTACCAGGGGAACTCAATCTGCTAGCAGACGAACTCAGCAGAGATTTCCCCCTGCCCGCAGAGTACGAATGGCGGTTACACGAAGACATCGTCTTCGACGTCTTCACACAGTGGGGTTTCCCCAGAAATAGACCTGTTCGCAACTCTGGAGAACTCACAATGCCTAGTTTACGCCTCCAGGTACCCTCAGAACCAGTCCAAGGGGAACGGTCTATTGATTCCATGGTCAGGGAAATTTGTTTACGCTTTTCCCCCCCGACTCCCCTTCTCAACAAGATTGTGCACAAGATGCACCGGGAACAAGCCACCATGATACTAGTGGCCCCTATGTGGGCCCGGCAACCATGGTTCGCTCATCTGATGGAGATGTCTCTGTCTCCACCAGTGAAACTGCCATGCCCGTACAACATGCTGTCACAGGACAAGGGCAGGACACTGCATCCATGCTCTCAAACCTTGAATTTAGCAGCCTGGCTCCTGAGGTCATAGAATTTGGACATTTACAACTTCCACAAAGGTGCATGGACATCCTCAGAGAAGCTAAAAAACCTAACACTCGTCACTGTTATTCTAGCAAATGGAAGAGATTTGTCATCTGGTGTAGAGGAAGAAGCATCAACCCCGTTGACTGCTCTCCCACACAAATTGTTCTGTACCTGACCCATTTCCTGGGCTCAGGTCTAGTATTCAATTCTATTAAAGTCCACCTAGCGGCACTTTCTGCATACACCACTTCCCAACTCGAAGTGTCATGGTGGAAAGTCCCAGTGATCAAAGCCTTCATGGAAGGGGTAAAGAGGATACACCCCCCAATAGCAAACCCAGCTACCGGCTGGGACCTAAATGTGGTACTCCCCAGGCTCATGGGTTCACCCTTTGAACCCATGCACAAGGCAACTCTTAAAGACCTCACTCTTAAGACTGCTTTTCTAATAGCTATCACCGCCATTAGGAGAGTAAGTGAAGTACAGGCTCTTTCTGTTCTAGACCCCTTTGTAACGGTTCACAGAGATAAGGTGGTTCTACGCACACACCCAAGGTTTGCACCGAAATTCATCTCGAAATTCCATGTCAACCAGTCAATAGAACTACCAACGTTCTTTCAAAATCCCTCAAATCTAGGAGAAAAGAGCCTGCATACACTTGATGTGCGCAGAGCTGTCATGTTTTATATGGAAAGAACTAGACCACTGAGAAAGACTAATCAGTTCTTTGTCTCGGTGGCAGCAGGAAGAGAAGGAGATGCAGTATCAAAGTCCACTATATTTAAATGGATTGTTCAATGCATCACTCTGTTATACTCTTGCTAAGAGAGAACTACCCTTCAAGCCAAGAGCACACTCTACTCATGGCACTGGGGCATCCATAGCATTCATTGCAAATGTTCCCCTTGCGTCCATCTGCAAAGCGGCAACCTGGAGTTCTGTACACACCTTTACAAAACATTACTGTCTAGATGCCCACTCTAGAGCTGATTCCCAGGTGGGACAAGCAGTATTAAGACACCTTTTCTCTACTGTTCCTTCTCACAACCCACCTCCAACTCCGGGTACTGCTCGCTAGTCTATGCACAGCATGTGATTCTAAGCATATTAACAAACATCAGAAGACAATGCATTACTTACCGTAAAAGCACTTCTGATGGTTGTATCTGCTTAGATACACATGCACCCACCTTTCCTCCCCGCTCGGATGGAAGGAACATGGACGTCTATCTCTCTTTTCTGTACTCACTCACGTCTAGAAGGCTCCCTCAGGGCAGAAAAAATACAAACCGAGGGACCTCGACGGGTGAGGGATTCTGGGTACACCGCATGTCACTATAGGGATAGTGTTACAGACTTGCCTTGTCGACGTCCCTTTTCGACTACGAAAAACAAAATGCAATACTCCGCAGTGACCACTGGATGTCGGACCTATGCACAGCATGTTAATCTAAGCAGATACAACCATCAGAAATGCTTTTACGGTAAGTAATGCATTGTCATATGGCTCTTCTGCATATTGAAGCCTCACATCAAAGTCAAACCTGACTTCGAAGTAAGTTTTCATATTTATAGGAGGTAAATAGGACATATACTTAGTAGCGAACGCTCATTTGCTACTGATGTGCCATATACTCACTAGCCAGAAATTTACACACCATGCACTCATATTCCTTACACCACACAGTGTAATGACACTTGCTCCTACAACACAGACTCCTACGGCAAGTGCCTCTACAGCGCATTCTCCTATGACACCTGCCCTCCAGTGGCGCGCGCTCCTATGACGCACGTTCCTCTGACACAGGCTCCTACGGCACACACTCCAATGACCTACTGTTATTTTGTTTGTGTATTGTTTGTATGTTATGTTTCTTTGTAGCGCTTTGAGGCCTTTGGGCAAAAAATCGCTTTATAATAAATTTTAAATAAATATGTGCCCTCCTAAAACACCTAGGCCTAAGACATATGGTCTTACAAACACACGCTTCAATGACACATACTCACTAAGCACAACCCTACGACATTTGCTCCTATGACCTGTGCTCCTGAGACACACACTCCCTTGAAACAGAGATGACGCACCACGCACACTCGTACAACACACACTTATGACATATTTGCATCACGTGCTGTTATGCTATGACACACTCAAAATCAATGTCAAGCTTCTATACAAAATGTACATGTACTTGTAGACTATGTACATTACATGTTCAGAATAAATGCACAGCTTCTTTACAAAATGTAGATTTAGAATATGTATATTATGCACACTCTGACTTTGAGAACAGTTTTCAGACGATTTAATGAATGTGTATCTTTGATACGATACTGTACAAAGAGTGGTATGAGCTTAACAGTGTACATTATGCCATTTGCATCTCCTGAAAACTCGCATGAAAGTTAGGGCTGACTTTCATGTGAGATTTAAGCATATGTAAATTATATAAAAGTACAAACTGTAAAACTCCTACGTCTCTTGTACGTATTGCAACTTAGCATCAAAGTTAAATGTCACTTTAATGTGAGCTGTGTTACGCATATAAGGCATACAATGCATGAGCAGAATACATGTAAATTGTATATATAAACTCTACACATATGTGAGGGAGATGAACATTTCATATAATGTACATCTGAAAACTCACTTTAAGTCAGGACGGACTTTGATATCATTTTCCAAAAGATGAAATTGTGTACATGATTGAACTCTAAAAGGAATATACTCCCCTTGTACATCCTGAAACCTCACCTCAAAATCAAACCTGACTACAGTGTACTTTTTCTTACGTTTTAAGAGGCATATACCAAACACTCATATGTTGCTTATGCGCCATAATCGTACATGCCAATAAATTAGATACCATGCCCTCCTACGCCTTGCACTACACAGTTTAATGAAGCGTGCTCCTGTGACATACGCTCCTATGACACAGTGCTATGACACAGACCGTGACAACTCGCGCTCCTAAAAAACATGCTCTGGCACACTCCCATGACTCGCTCACCTATGACATGTCCTCCTACTACACTATGACGCATGCTCCTACAATGCATGCTCCAATGACCCGCTCTTCCGACGATACGCTCTTACTATGTACAATCTTCTTACGGCACATGCTCCTATTGCACATTCCTATAACCCTCTTACTACATGTGCTCATATGACACATGCTCCTACAGCATGCTCTCCTACAACAGGAGCTTCTATGGCACACTCTGCGTGCTCCTATGAAAAATATTTCCTACCCATGTCTTCCTACATCATGAAATCTTACAACACACACTCTGCTGACACACGAAACTATGAAAATCATATCTACAACATGCCATCTGGTGTGCAATCTTCCTCCAGCGTGCAATCTTCCTACGGCATTTTCTTCCTACAACGCGCTCTTCCTACGGAATGTGCTCCTACAGTAAGCGCTCTTAAGGCACGCACTCCTATGACACTCACTTGTATGACTCTTACTACACACGCTTCTATGACACACGCTCATATGCTGCTTATTTTTTTTTTTTTTAATTTTTTTAAATGGTTTATAATAAACCTTTAAAAACAGAAAAGGAAAATAGAACCCATCAGACAAACACAAGCGAGTTACAAAACTTCACACTCGATCGATACCAACTTCATACATCAAATACGACCACAGGGGCATGAACTTGGAGCAGTCATTAGACACAAGGCACACTCGTAGTTTCTAAGTTGAATGTTCTTTCATCCTCAAGATGTTCAAGTCGTAATGCCATAGCTTCCAAGAAAAAAGTTAACGCTAAAATTAGTCTTTGATCGGTTGCATCAAACATTAGTTGCCACCAGTCTTTTACACGATAGGTCGCTCTTTCCAACGCGATACTTCTAAATTGTCGAGTTCTATCCTCAGTGAGACCCACACAAAATAGAACAAGATGTTTTAAAGTTTCTTTTGTTTCATTACACAATCGACAAAGATCAGAATGCAACTCATTTTTTACCCAACAGTTAGTTCTTTCGCGAGTTTTAAAAATATTGAGACGAAACATCATATAAAGTCTTCTTTTCCTTTCATCAGGAAATTGTTTCCAAGGAATGTGTATCATTTAACGCTCGTTTTTCACCAGGAGCATCTTGCATAAGGTTATAGGTGCGTCTAAGATCACAGGTCTCACACCAATCACGTCTCCAGAGTTTGTTTTTGACATGATCAGGATTAATATGTAGTGTTTCGAGGTCTGTGTCTAGTTCTATGAGCACGTTTTTACATCGTTGCACCCATAAATACAGTACGGAGTTTTTATTGGTTTCTCCTGGATTTAACAGAATTTTAAACTGCAAGGTAAGATCTTTAAGAGACATTTTACGAAACAAGGTCAATGAATTCCAAATCACTCTTGCATTGATAGATGTTAAACTCAGCTCATATCGTATACATGCAGAGGGAGTGCTTCTAGGTAAACCAAGGACTTTAGTCCAAAAGATGTTTTCGATCGAGTTCCACAAATCGGCTGAGCAGCCAAAAGCACATTCTGCCCCATAGATTAAGGCAGGTGTGGCTTTTTGTTTGAAAAAGGATATAACTGGAAGCATGGAATACCGGCCATATTTCTTATGTAACACCATAGCCTGTGTAGCCAGTTGTCGGCTCTTCAGTTTTGTTTGTTCCACCCATGGAGCATCGTTCAAACTGGAACTAATCCTCATGCCTAGGTATTTGGTGTCAGTGATAGAATGAAGTTGTATTTTTCCTATATGCCATTTGAAGGTGGGTTGCCTGATGATTTTTTGACCACGCAGATCTCTTAATACAAGGATTTCCGATTTTGCAGCATTTATACATAATTCGTTTTTTTCAACATAACGTACCAAAGCTGTTCATTTCCGTTGTAGACCAATTGGAGTTAGGTCTAACAAAATTAAGTCATCTGCATAAAGTAGATGACTCACGTGTGATCCGTTAACTTTTGGTGAAAATGATCCCTCTCCGTTAATTGTTTGGTCAATGTCATGAAGAAAGAAGTTGAAAATGATGGCGGCAAGAGGACATCCTTGTTTTACACCTCTAAAAGTCGGGATTGGTGTTGACAAATTCCCTTGGCAATCAAGACGTATTCTGACATTTGTCTCAGTGTGCAAATCTTTTACTGCAGCAAGAAGGCTAGGAGGACACATTGTTTTTTCAAGTTTTGCCCAAAGTATATCCCTGTCTATACTGTCGAAGGCTTGGGATAGGTCAATTGCTGCCAAGTAAATCTTGGTCCCAGTTCTTATTGCCTCCATTTTCAGAGTATTGACAATAAACAGATTCAGGCTGCATCCAACTCCTTTCACAAAGCCACTTTGTCTTTGATCAACAAAATGGTTTTGCTGGGACCATTTTAGAAATTTATTTTTTAACATGGTAGCATAAACCTTACTCAAGACGTCGAGAAGCGCAATCGGGCGATACTGTGCCGGATTTAGTCTGTCGCCTTTTTTAAACACAGGAACAATTATAGCACTCTTCCATGATGTTGGTGTCTCACATCTTGACACAATTTTCTTGAATAAGGTATTACAAAAATTCGCCCAAGTTTGTGGTTTTCTTTCAAGGAAAAATTGGTAAGACCATCAGGCCCAGGGGCACGTGAGGTACTTAAGTTGTTAATTGTTTCTAAAATATCTTCTTCTTGAAACTCCAAATCCCAGGCCTCCATTTTTGCCAGTCTAAATTCTGTAGTAGAGCCTTTTTTTCCATACAAGTTTTTATAGTAGGTTATCCAGACGCTCACTAACCATATTAGTCTGTACAGCACTCTGAGGGCCAGAAAGATTATTTATTAGACTCCAAAAGTCGCGTGTATTACTACTTCCAAGTTTTGATAACATAAGTTCAGCGTCAGATTGCAGCATGATTTTTTTGTGTTGTTTTATCCAGTTTTTGTAAACTTGTTTTATGTTTTTGATCTTATTGACAGTTTCATTTGAAGACATTCCACTACACGTGCGTATGTCGCTTCTCATTTTACGCTTACGTTTGGAGATTTCTAAGTCAAAAACGTGCAGGTTCTTAAAACATCTGTTTTTCAGTCCATGTTTTTTTTCCTTATGTTTCCAATAAATCGGAGTATTCAAGTTTATCTTTGTTTTCTTGATATGCATGGGTTATGCTCCGAGCCTCTTTTTCCGAAAGACGTAACCGAACTCTATTTGATTCCAGTGTTAAATCAAAAGACCATTTATCGGAAAGGTTCTGTGAAGAAACCGCAATCGTCACTAGGTTATGATCACTTTCTTTCATTTCCTTAACCTGTAGTTCCAAGACATTAATATGCACGCTCTCGGATACAAAAAAATAATCCAAAATGGATTCTTGTGCGTCCCTCATCCACGTGACTTTCGGTGGTATATCCCCGTAGGTATGGCCATTCAGTATGTGCATGTTTCTGTTTTCCATTTCTCCTAACCATAATTGGGCCACCTTTTCTAAGACAAAAGTTTTAGGTTTTTTGATGGCACTAGTAAGCAATTTATGTTTAGGTCGCCACACAGCACTATATTTGCTGCCCCATCTACCTCATAAATATTATCAATAATATTTGTTATTTGGTCAATGAAAATTGAGGCAGGACAAACTTTATGTTGCCAATAAAGATTGAGGATATACAGGAAATTCTTATTCTGTTTTCCAGGTTTTCCAGACTGAAGCACAGTTGTCTGAATATAGGTAGTGTGATTACAAGATTCGAATATTCTGTAACCCAAACTTTTTCGAACCAAGGTCAATAATCCTACAGTTGGTCTGCCAAGTTTTTTCTTAGTTGCAGGATTAAAAGCAATCTCAAAACCTTCTATTACCGGACATGTAGTCAACCAGGTTTCCTGGGCACACATAATATCAATATTTTCTAACCAAATGGATTTTTGCAAGTGCACATGGCCACGAGTATTCCAACTGGCTATCTTAATTATCATTTTTTTGCCGATTTGGCATTAGCTTTGTTGTTGAAAATGTATTGCTTTAGAGAGCCAGCTCCAGTCCTTAGAGGAATCAATTGCTCGGACAATTTTAGGTTCAGTTACAACAGCCGATGTTGGGCTTAAGTTTTGTGCGATGGTAATTTTGATTTGTTCAGTCGGAAACTTCGGGGTTTTGTCGGTTTTTAAGCCACTAGCCTCGAACAACCTTATGTCTTGACTAGATTCAATTTCCTCAATGTAAGCAGATTTAATCACGGCTTGAGTGTTATTGGGAGCAGATCTTGAGTATTCGGTCATTAGCCGTTTACATGGTTCTTTAAAATTCTCATCTCCTTCTTTATTCTGTTGAATTTCATTGATGTCGAAGCCCATAGAAATCAGCACCGAAGCAGCTTCCAATAAGGTGTTGCAGATGATTCGTGAATCAATGTATAGCCGCACAATATCATTCCGCTTCTCATTGAAAAAGTCTACCACTTTTATGTCATTAGTCTCAATCATGCGTAGTGAAGGGACATAGTGGAGGAGACGCAAGACGTTCCTACGATTGAGCACAAGGTCGTCATCATTCTCCTCAATTCGTTCGAGAACCAAACAATATTTTGAGTGTGGTTTTTCCTTTACAAGTCTCTGATTATGTTTGGGCACATAACTCCCTAAAGATTTTTCTACAGTGGGAGTATGTTCTCGAATCACACAGTCCTTGGTTCCTATTTGCTCATTTGATGTTTTGCAGAGCTAATAACAGACCAATTTGTCTCTTGATCTGGAACCTTTTGTGAACTTTTTCACGCTTCGGTAAGCTTGGTCCTTCTTTGGCATAAAGTCATGAAGGGCGGAATTGATAGAGCTGGTCGTGGATCTGCAGGTGGCTTCTCAGATGATATTATAGTACAGACCCTTGTATTTTTTTCACAACCAAACGGCATACGTGCCAAAGCAGGTGCTTTCGGTCCACGCGAGGTTGGTACAATCAGTTCATCCACTGTCGCGTCTAGATCTTCATTTGTAACTTCAGTAGCTGCTTCCTCATTATATGTTGATAAGTCGAGCAAATTGACAGAAATGTTAGCAGCCGTCCGCCTAGTACTTCCCTCTATCGGTATTCTCTGCACCATGGGTACTGGTGATTTTTTTTTCATCGGTCGCTTGTTGATCAGTAATAATGTCAACTGATAATTGCTCTTTAGGCAATGGGACATTCTGTTCAGCTACAGTTACAGTTTGCACATTCATATAGACAGCTTTAATATTCCGCAGGAATTTTCTTGAGTTATTTGTCATATTTGCAGCTTTGGTTCGTATATTTTTTGGTTTCTTTACTTGTTTTGGTTTTAAGCCCCTTTGAAGGGTGCTCTGATGTGTAGGACAATTGAAGATGGGAAAGACGACAGGATTTATAACAGCAGGAATATCATTATCCTTATGAGTTAAGCCATCAGTATTATTTGAGCAAGCTGGAGGTTGCGGATCGATATTGGCTAAGTTGATCGCAGACAAGGAGCTTACAACAGCCTCAGAAAAACTCCTTAGGTCCTTTCCACTCAAAGGCTGCAAGAGACTTTCGTTCCCAGGATTAAGAGCTTCCTTTAGTTGCATCTGAGTTAAGGTTGCCATTGACCCAGATTCCAAGCTTTCTGGAGTACTATGAGTCATACTCTTACTCGAGTTGTTGGTTAGAATTTGCTTTGTATTGGTATTACATGTTCCACGGGAGTTAGTAGCCTCGACGTCACTAGTACAAATCACGCTTTTACTCAATTCATTAGATAATATTTGCATTGGTTCTGTCATTACGTGATCCGAGGCTTTTTTAGCGTCAGCATCGATAGTGATGTTTTTGTTGGTTTTCTCTCCGATGATTTGAAGCTGCGTCGCTGAATCGGTAGAAGAATGCCGTATGTTGGAATTTTGTGATTTTAAAAGGCCGAGCGCCTGTTTTGCAACTTCTACCAGTAATTTTTTGTCCTCTCTGTTGTTTTTTTTTTTTTTGCTCAGTTAAGACCATTAATGAGTGATCAATTTTATTATTAGTCATAAATCACTTGTTTAAAGAGATGGTTGTTATTTTCAATACTCACCATCTTTGAGTTTAGAAGAGCTACTAAAGTACTCAAATCATTTATACTATCTTTCAGAAGCTCATACATTTTGAGAAAAGGACCAATCGTCATAGACATGGTAGAGGTCAATGTAGGTTGTATATCTTGGAGCAGTTTTTTAACAATCGTTTCCGTTAAGGCAGCTGAAGGCGGTCTTTGAATATGAATATTTTTCTGAGAGCGCCTTATTTTAGGAAAATCCCTTTCAATGATTGAAGAATCAGTTGAGGAAGCGTCTGATGAGGAGTCGCTACATTGCGACATTTGCGTCTTTGTAAATGGAATGTGAGTACTCTCCTGGGTTTTCTCAGCAGTTTGTTTGTGCGCATAGATCTGTACAGATCGTTTTTTTTTTTTGGAGCACTTTGTTGCGAACAGGTGGGACCCGGTGAGTCGCTATCTACAAGACGACATCGCTTTATTTTTGGGCCCGAACTATTTGTAGATGCTATTTTGCTGTTAATATCATTTGGCTTCTCCAGATTGATAAACGGATCCGATTCTTGAGTTTTTTTATCCATTCTGGATTGATTTAGTTTGGTGAGGTCTTTTAGTAGTTTATTCACCACATCCAACGAATTTCTCCTAGAAGAGATAACTTCACACGCATCTACATTTGAAGTCTTATGTGTCTCATCAGTCAGATGTTCAGAATGTATTATTTCAGAAGTCACTAGAGCATTTTTTTTTTGTAGTGGGAGCATAATTTGATCTAACACCTGAATAGTAGACTTCTTTGAGGCTTCAAATACATCATCACAACCTGTACTTATTTCTCTACAATCATTGCTTACCACGGGCTCATTTGTGGATTGTGTACTTACAAATAAGGCTAGATCAGACATGGAAAAATCACCCACTGCACATACTCCAAGGGAGCAAGCAGTTTTTAAAGCCAGCTCATTGGAATGCACTATATACGGGATATTATCAACATTCGAGACAATCGGCAGCAAGGTATTTGTAGTTGTAGAAAAATCAAACGTGTGTCTCATGTTATCATTCTCCTGAGACACAGGAGTTCTACAATGAGATGGAGTTTCTGACACTGAGAAAAAGGGTGAATTTGTCATAACCGGCGGAGTTGTGTCCAGCGAAAACTTGTTTACGATCCGCCAAGCAAGCACCCTTAACATTGCGACCTCGTTACGTGGTGCACCACCAAGGAACCCACCATTAACTATGGCGAGTTCGAGAGTACTCGAGCGGTCATCCAAGTTCATGCCGCCAATACAAGTCAGACTTCGGCTAACAGAACCAAACCCTCCACGTTCTTCAGGGCAGGGCACCAAGCATGAAGCTGACAACGTAGACGGGTGGGTCGAGGGTGAGCCCTGACCCCCTAAGTTTTTACGGGCAATTTGATTGTTCAAGGGTGAAACAACAGGGCAAGTGCCACAGATGTTAGTACCATCATAGCCAAAGGATTGATGGCACTTAATACAGGAAGCTAGAACATTTGGCCGAGAAATGAAGGGATCTTTCGTGAAAATGCCGGAGGAATCAGTTTGTAAAGTATCAACGTCACTATCATCTCGGACCACACGAGAAACACTTACTTTGGAGGGTTGCAGCTCTTCAGATTCTTCTCTCGCAACCCCGGCACAGGCGACCGGCAGAATAGCGAGTCCAGTGGGAACACCAGATCCCTGTCGGCATTGTGGTCGTAGTTGTGTCGACGGTAGTTTCAAACGTCTTGTCTTCGAACGCGTGATAGACTGCAGTGTAGAACTTAAACAGTCCTCTTTCTCCATAACTCCTAAAGACTCCTAAGACTCTAAGACTCAGCTGACTCCGCGCTCGCTCCGCGAGAGTCCGCGGTCTTTGAAGAGTTCCCACGCACCGCCTCCAGGCAGCACAAACGAGTGTAGAGAGCGGGAGCAGCCTCCAGGCAGCACAGACGAGTATAGAAAGTAAGAGCAGCCTCCAGGCAGCAAACAGGACTCGTTAAACAGAGGTCGATGCAGCCTCTTGCAGACTCTAAGACTCAGCTGACTCCATATGCTGCTTATGCTCCATACTCTCACATGCCAGGCACTTGCATACCATGCACTCCTGCGCCTTGCACTACACCGTTTAATGACATGTGCTCTTATGACATGCACTCCTATGACAGTGCCATGACACACACACACACACACACCATTACGACAATAAACTTCTCTTAAAACATGCACTCCTATGATACAGTGCTGTGACACACATTATTACAACTTGTGCTTCTAAAACACACACTCCTATGAAGCACGTGCCTATGACGCATGCTCCTATAACACTGACATGCGCTCCTACGACCCATGCTCCTATGACACGGCTTCTTATGACACTGTCTTCCTACGGCAGGCTCTTGCTGCAACATGCTCTTCCCATAATGCGCCGTAAGGAAGGCATGGTATCAAACAGTGAAGATCGACACAAATGTTCACAGTTTAAGTGTGTTTATTGAACTTCAATGGGTTGGTAGAAGGCCTATCTAAGCCCAAATCTAAGGATGGGCGCAAGCTACGACCATCAAATAATAACACAGTCCTAGTAGTGTCTGTCAAAATAAAAGGGCCTATACTAATTGCCAATCCTAACTTCTAAATACAAATGGTGCAGGACAATTGTGTATTCAAAATGAAAAGTGTTCAAGAAATAATAGGTCAGGATACTTGAGCAGTTGGCTTCCCTTCTCCACGTTTTCAGCACTGGGTAAGCCAGCACGTTCAAGCTTCACACACGCTCTGGCTTTCTGCCACGAGGATACAGTTCAAAGCATAGGTAAGTGGGCCTTCCGCCAAAGCCTTTTTCCAATAACAGTTTCTTACTGTAGAGGGCCTGTAGGAGCAAACAATGACAGAGTTCCTTTCTTATCAGGATTTTCTCACAAGTTATTGCTTCCAGTGTTCATCATCAGTCTCCCTCCTTCGGTCTTGGACCCCTTTTATCACAATGTTTTCAATTGGTCTCCCTCGTCCGGGCTCAGACCATGCATTCTCACTTTCTACATTTTCCTCTTTATATCACAAATCGAAGACTTTCGAATGTGCGATTGGTTTTGCTTAAACCGCTGCAGGACCACTTTGCTTCACTTCACACAATATTCCACTTTGGTTCCTTCCCCTTCTTGGCTGAATACCTTACAGAGACCTTCGATTGCGATTTCACATTAGAGTTTGAACATCCATCATTGAGCTTTACTCCCGTCTTTAAATTCTTTTGCTCTTGCGTTCCTCCTACAGTGTTGCCACTTGCAACATTGACTTCAACACACACCGGTGTAAACAAGGCATGGTATCAACAGTAAGATGGACACAAGTAACCACAGTTCAAGGGTGTTTATTGAACTTAAAAGGGTTTGGAAACGCCTATCTAATCCTAAATCTACAGATGGGAACAAGCTACGACCATCAAATAACAATAACGCAGTCTTAGTGGTGTCTTGTCAAAATAAAAGGGCCTATACTAATAAACCTATTGCCAATCCTTATTTCTAAATCCAAATAGTGTGGGGAAACAATGTGTTAGCTAAAGATTTAGGGTAGTACCCTTTGGGTGCACTACAACAACCTCAGCCTCCTGGCAATAGGGACCCAACCTTTGGTAACAGTCTGAACTATACAGGTTGGTAGTGTGGCCTAGCAGCCAGGCTTATCTCAAGAGGGGTCAATTTGAGCAGTAGTGGAGTTACATAGATTCACAGTGACCACTAATAAAACAAACGCTGATACTCAACAATTTTATATTTACCAGTCATTTAAACAAGCCTTCTTCAGAAGGATCAATATAAAAGCAAGACTCAAATACACTTCAGAAATACACTCTTAGGTTTCTCAGAATTAGTAAAGACCCTCGGGGATGGCACACAGACAGTTCCTACACCATCAGGTGACTTAAATATTTAGGACACTGTGGACATTAATATATTACTGTACATTCAGATTAGGCTTAGAGTGTCAAAGAAAATGGTTATTAGAATAAACAAGAGTTCACAAATATTCATTAAGCAGACAAATACTTTTGGACCCTCCAATGCAAAGTTAGTTAACCCAAGTCTTTGCAGGGCTTCTGTTGATACAAATTTGGAGCTTCAGCATAGCAGCAGGGCTTCACCGGGCAAACCAAAGGTCCAGGAGTTGCAGCAGGTGTCCTTCAAGTTCTTCTTCAGATTCCTTCGTCCAGTGGTCGACTCTGCCTTCCAAGCCAAAAAGCCTTGCCTTTTATGCAGTTTTCTCCCATTCATTCCAGCCTAGCCGTCGGTCACCCAGCAGGGTGGCTGACCTTGCCGGACAGCCAGCCGGCCAATCACCAAAGAGTGCATTCTTGTCTCCTAGGAGACTAAGCTCGGGCACCTCCCTCAGTTCCTGCCCCCACCAGACACTGTGGAGACAGCGGTGGGTTTCACTCGTGAAGCCTGCCAAAGACAAAACGAACAAAGGGACCAAGACTGGTTTGGCGCACAAAGTAAATCTCAAGAAGGATCAGAACAACAAGAAATTGTGAAAAAAGAAACTGGGCCATTTTGAGAAAAAATGGCACCGATGGGGACTTTTCCGTGGCTGCGAACGCAGCTCGCGGTAAAAACACAACATGGTAGTAAAAAGTAACCACTGCCACCAGCCATTAATTGTGTAAAGGGTAACATGACAAATGTTATATGAGAAGCTAGACAAAGGGGCTACTAAGTAACCCCTCTAGCACGCTATGGTAAGACAGTGTGTGCTGGGTCTAGAAAGTTACAATGTACAGTAAAGTCAATTTCACTTTATTGCTCTTGGAAACAGTAGTTAATCCAAGAGTAAGGTATTATTTAAACCTTGGGAAATCTTAAGACCTCCGTGTGACACAATGCAAAAAGATGCCTATGGAGTTTCAGATTCCAAAAACGAGTTCAAATCACAAAAAAATACATGCGAAGTGGGAAAACTGCCAGGTTCAAAATTCAGAAAGTCCTAGAGTATGGCAAAAGTGCTGGGGGTCTCTAAGGTAGAGAGGAATTGGCACATATCCGAGAATTCTCCCTAACACAATGTTATGAAAAGTGTTCACAAAATGATAGGACGTTAAGGCCATTGGCATCCCTTTCCCATGTTTAAAGCATGTGACAAGGCAGTACATTCGAGCTTAGCATCTCTAGAAGAGGATACAGTTCAATCATTAGCAACAGGGTCTTCTGTGCCCAAATTTCTTTTCCTCTTTCAGATTTTCACAAGTACTCCATTTCTTAGGCGATTCACTTTTCACCTCAGATCCCCCCCCCCCTCAGCCGGGCTCAGATCTGGATCCCCCTCAACCGGACTCTGATCTTAGATCCCCATCAGTCGGGCTTAGATCAACTTCATATACTTTTTCCTCAATTATTGAAGACTTTTGAATGTGCATGGGGTTTTGCTTGACCCATTGCAGGAACACGTCTATTTCACAATTCTTTATCAATTTTCACATTTGCCACCTTTCAGCTGTATAGCTAACAGAGACTTTCAAATGAGCAGCCATGTGGTACTGGACCACTCTGTCTACGGTATCGTATCTTGGCTCCAGTTCATTCACTCATCTATTTGTTTGTGTTGCTTGCCACATGCTTCATTCACTGTACTCTTTAGTTTTCACTATAAAATGTTGCCGCTTGCAACCTTGGCTTCAACACAAACCGGTCTGGTATCAGTCTCTCGAACTCACTGGCTTTGCTGACTTCACTGGCACTGCTTTGTTGTAGGAGCCAAGAACAGTACCATGGCGGCAAACTATTCTCCCCACCTTGACTATTGACGCGGGAGTGCCCCAGGCACCTCCGACGCACAATGCAGGATTCTTCAGCCTTGATTCCTGGTCTTGTGTTTCCTATTCTCGAAGGTTCATGAAAGTAACAGTATTTTGTTGAAAAAAAAAAAAGGTCAAGGGCGCTTCCCTCCTTGCAATCCACTTCGGTCTTGCCGTCTTTCGCCTTCTATTAAACTGCCAACTGCTGCTTTCTCGTGTGCTTTGCCTTGTTCAGAGTGTGCTTTTGTGCTCTGCCTAAGTGTGATGGAAGTCGGGTGTCTGTAATGATCAGTGGTTGCCTGACCCTGCCTGACAATTGCATAAGGACATGTCAGGAATACGGCTCGGCTGTTAGTACATTTTGTCTCACAGTGATCTGTCTGTGAGAAAGTGTTTGTGTTGGAAAAAGGGGGGGGGGGGGAATTGCGTTCCTAAGTATCCTACCTGGTAGGATGGGATTAAGGTGTTACAGGGAAGGGGATACTGTGTTGCGTCATCCGGTGTCCCACTTCCACTCCCCGAATACCCCTCACCCAGGTGATCCTCCTCCACTGCTCCACCCCCAGGAACTGGATCCAAAGGCAATGGCTGTGTCCTGGCCAGCTGGATGACAGATCCCCTGGGACCAGCGGGTGAGCCACCTTCAGGTTTCTCACACCGGTCTTGTAGCAGAATAAACCCAACTCACTGGCTGTGTTGATTTCTCTGACACTGCTTTAATCCTGGAGCCAAGGACGGTACCACGGCGGCTGCAACTCCTCCCCGACTTGCGCAGTCATGCAGGAGGGCTCCGGGTATTTTGACACACAATGGCAGACTCTTTAGTCTGATTTCCTGGCCTTCCGCTTTCTAATCTGAAGGTTTCTGGAAAGTAACGGTTTCTCTGTGAAAAGGTAAAGGGAATCTCCCTTCTTGCTTTCCCTTCTCGGTTTGCAACCTTTCTCCCCTCGTTCAGCTACAGCCTGGAAAACACTATTCCTTCGTGTGCTTTGCCTCGCTCAGAGTGTGCTCATGCTATGCCTTTTATCCATGTGGGGAATCTTAATGGGAGTCAGGTGTGAGTCATTAACATTAATTGCCTGACTCTGCCTGACCACTGTATTGGGACATGTCAGGTGTAATGCTCGGGTGCAAGTCTGTTTTCCCCCAGAGCGGGCTGTCCGTTTGAAAATGTTCATGTGGGGAAAAGGGGCTGTAAAGCCCTGAAGTATCTACTTGGTAGGATGGGGGTAAAGGTGTTACAGGGGGAGAGAAACTGCATCTTGCCATCGGGTGTCCCACCTCCACTCCCTGAAGACCCCTCACACAGGTGATGCTCCCGAACAGGACCACCTCCAGTATGGATCCAAAGGCGATGGCCACCTGCGAGAGAGAGAGAGACCCTGGGGACTAGCGGGTGAGACACCGTCTGGTTTCTCACAGCGCTCATTAAGCAAGATCTTCCTATGGCACGTGCTCCTACTGCACATGCTCCTACTACACACGATCTTGATACACACTACCACAACACATGCACCTGTGACACGCCCTTCTACTATGCGCCCTCCTATGACGTGCTCTTCCTACAGCACGCGCTCCTACGACAATCTTACTATGCACACTCTTATGACGCACGCTCCTCCGACACGCCCTCCTACAACGCCGCTCTTACTATGTGTTGTGACAAATTCCAGGATTTTGGTGCTGCTTCTGTAGGGGGAGCCCCTTCCTATGAGGCCAGGTAGGTGAGGCCACTATCTGATAATCCTCCTGGGGGTGATGCTGATCGGGTGGTTCTCATGGGAGGGGAAACCCCCATTTGGACCAGTGAGGACTATTGGGGCAGGATGCAGTATCCACGTAGACCCCCCATCTCTCCTGAACCTCCACTCTCTTCACCCCTACCCTTCTATCCTATATACTTCTATAGTATGCCAGAAGTATAAAGGACTGAGACGAGGAAGAATAGGGAGGGACTATCATGAAGTTCTGAGTCAAGAAACTGTGACGAGGAAGAGGCGCAGACTCGCAGGGATCACTCGGATGAGCCTGGCTGAGCGGTCCTGTCTACAGTCACAGGCCTTACTGAATACAGATATAAAAACTAACAACTGACTTGCCAGTGTACCAGATGCTCTGGAGAGGAACCGCGAGAGGGACTGGTGTTCGGTGAGGAAAGCAGCTGGGGCAGACCCAGGCGCGGGCACTCTGGAGTGGCAGTCTCCACTGGACATGTGTTGAACAAGCCGAGAGGTTGGCAGGGGAAGGTGCCAGCAGTGCAGACCTGCAGGACAATGCGGTCCGACTTGGGGAAAGACACCGAAGAGGGTCAGAAGCCACTGCAGCAAGCCAAGAAGAGTCCCAGAGAGCCAGTGAAGCAGAGAAAGACCCAGGGAAGCCCACAACCTACCAGAGGGCTGCAGCCAAGACCCTAAAGTATTTGGCTGGCTGAGCCTATGGTTGATGGAGAGGGGGAGAGTTGGGGGGGTCCCCAGAAGAAACCAATAATGTATGTAAACTGGATAACCCCTACAGGACACTAAGAGAGACATTATCACCATAATATAATGAGGGGTCTGGGTCCCTTGCAAGACCAGATCATATCAAGTTTCAGGAGTATGCAGTCTTCTTCGTGGCAGTGCTTTGCGACCGAGGGCTGTCAAATATGAAAGGAGAAGATCAAGAGAACTGTAGGAAGGACACACACCAACACAGTGCTTGGCAGGAGAGTAAGCCAAGTCTACATGTGAAATCAGGACATTATAAAGAGAGCTGTGAGAAATAATATACATATACAGAATTTGGCAGGCGAGTAAACCAAGTCTGTGTTTAGGACTAAGTGGCCTGAGAGAAAAGGGAATCTGGTCTTACAGCCAGGGTCAAGGACCCACCAGAGTTTGGAGAAGTATTCAGGCCATTCTTCTTTGTCGCAGTGCCTGGTAGAAGAAAACCAGGACTGCCAACCCAGGTCAGGGACCCACTGTAGCTTGCAGGAGCATCCAGGCCATTCTTTGTTGTCAGTGCCTGGTAAAAGTTAATGAGGACTGGCAACTGGGGGCAGGGGACCCAACAAAGCTTGTAGGAGCATACAAGCCAATAAATAAGAGAAAGGCCAATTGGGATGGGAGACTGTCCGCCAGCAGTTGAGGAACTGTACGAAAAGCCTAGGAAAGGGAGACATTTCCCCCAACATTTGTGTTTCAACTTTTAGAAACTGGCAAAACCCTTTGTCCAGTGGAAGGGAGTCCATCCTCTAGACTAGGAGGAATTACTTTTTGATTTAGTTATGTATGGAATGTGAGGGACAGATATGATTCCGACATTGGATGGTGGACTTTTTTACTTTTGGACATCCAGACGCTGACAATAGTATTTTTGGTTGAGGCAGCGAAACCCCTCTTAAAGTTAGAGAAACATAGGGTTTTCTTTTCATGTATCACTTTGAACAAAGGTTTATGTCAACCACCACGACCTCTGTCTCTGAGCCTTACTTCTGCACCCTTACAGCGTCCTCTTACTATGCATGCTCTTATTATGCATGCTCCTACAGCACATGTGCCTATGCCACGCTCCCATGACACATGCTCTTATGACAATCGCTCTTATGACAAGCGATGTTCTAACACATGCTCCTACGAGAAATGTTCCCGCGTCATGCCATCCCATGGAACACCCACCTGCCTCACACCGTTATGATGCAAGCTCCCACAGTGCACTCTGCCATGATGCATGCTCTTAGAACATGCACTCTTGGGACACGCGCTCCTATGACACGTGCCTACAGCACGCTCTTTTACATTGTATGCTCTTACGACACGCGCTCTTACGATGCATGCTCTTACTACTCATGCTCCCACGACACACACACCTACGACATGCACCCCCACAAGGTGCCATTCTATGATGCACGCTCCTACCCATTCATTCTCTTCCTATGACATGCGCTCCTACGACACACGCACCTATGACACTTGCCCCTAGGAGCTGCCCTCCTCCGGCGTGCTCTCCTATGACGCTCTTGTATTGACACACGCTCACTAGGCAAGCTTCGTACATCACATGCTCCTCCAGCATGTGCTCCAATGACACTCTTACTATCTGTTAGGGAGAATTCTCATTTCTGTGCTAATTCCCTTCAACCTTCGAGACCCCCAGCTCTTTTGCTGGATTTTAGGACTTTCCATTTTTATCCTGGAGTGAGTGAGACCTTTTTCTCACTCTCATGTAATTTTGGTCTGATTTGGAATCTGTGTTTTCTTTGTTTTTGGAGTCTGACAAACTCCATAGGCATTTACCTTTTTGTATTGTGACACACAGCACTTTTGTTGCAGTGTCACAGAGAAGTCCTTTGGATTTCTCCTAAGGTTTAATGACCTTCTCTTGGTTGAACTACTGTTCCCAAGAGTAGTAAAGTGAAATTAACTTTACTTACCTTTTTCTCTCTGTAGATCCAGCACACCCCATCTTCTGTGGAGTGCTGGGGGGTTACTTAGTAACCCCATTTTCTACATATTCATGTAACATTTTTTAGGTTACCCTCACTACTTGAATGGCTGCTGGCAGTTTCAATTTTCCTACCATTGTGCTTTTCTACCGCAAGCTGAATCCTCAGCTGCAGTATGGCACCCATGGGTGACCATTGTATCAAAATGGTCCAGTCTTCTTTTTTCACCATTTCTTGTTTGTGATCTTTCTTGGGTATTACTCTGCGCGCCTAACCAGGTTTAACCCTGTTGTTAATTTTGCCTTTGGCAGGCTTCAGTACTGAAACCCGCCTCTGGCTCCAGTGTGTCTGGCAGGGAAGGAAGCGAGGGAGGTGCCTTAAACTCCCTGTCTTTAGTCTCCTTGGTAAGCTGAATGCACCCAGTCATGATTGATTGACTGACTGGTTGGCTGTCCTTGCAGGACTGCCACCCCGCTGTTTTGAGTGACAGCTAGGCTTTGCATGAATGGGAGAAACCTGCATAAAAGGCAAGGCTTCTTGGACTGAAGACCAAGTCGACCACTGGACGAAAAATCTGACAAAGGAATTGTGAAGATAAGCTTGCTGTATCCTCCTGGACCATTGAACTGCCCTGTTAAGCCCTGCTGCTATGCTGAAGCTCCAATTCCGAATCTACTAGTGAAGCCCCGGGAACGGACGACTTCTTCCCTTGGGTTGTTGGGACTATCTAACCCCAAGACGAACTTTGCTGGAATACCTCCCCTCCCACCCCCCAATTGGCTGTACTTCTTTGCTGCTGCTGGAACCGAGTGCCAGGGGTCTAGAAATCCGTAGTTGAGTTCAACGTCTTTAAGCCGGACCGAAGCTCCATGAAGATCCTGAAGACCCTCCCGAAGCAGGACAACCCAAGCTCGAGTCACCTCACCAGAGTACTGGATTCAAGGAGTGAAGGAAGTCCATCGAGTGTCCAAGATCCGCAGTGGTGCTATTTGCCGGTAGCTGAAGCCGTGAAGTGCAGCTGAACTGAGACGGGCCCATAGCTGCCGCCGACCTTCGAACTGCACTGCAGGAGGAGTCCTGACGTCCTCCCTCTTGCCCCCACGACTGAGGCCCAGGAACCAGGGATCTGCAACCAGAACAGAAGCCAGCTGGATCCTCTTCTAACCTAAGGTACTGTGCTGACTAAGGGGTACTTAACTGAGATGATGCAAGCTACAGACAAAAGAGCTAAGACTTACAGTAGCTGCTTTTTGAAGAGTTGATCTCAGATCTGACTTTTACAAGCCTAACCACTTGTGGCCCAACAGTGATTTTCTACAAACTCTCTAACTTTGTGCAAGACGTTTGTGCTATCTAAGAAGTGCCTCAGCTCCATAGACATTGTTCAGATTGACTTTGGCTGTCCTGGCTCCTGGCAGACTCTTCTGACGCATTGACTTTGATTTTAACTGTCCGTCATAGGTGATACATTGGTTTTTAACTAATATTGCTGGGAAAGTTTCTATCTAGCCTTTATTGGGAGATTTTAAAAGTGCTTGCATGCTCTGAGAACCTGTTAACCTTTTCCTTTGCTTAACCTTTCCTTTTCACAACCTCAAAATGTTACCAAGTGCAAAAAGTGATATATAAATGCCAATACTGTCCTAGTAATCGAAGTTACCTCAGGGTGTAAGAAGTGTGTATGAAGCATCTCTAGTATCTACTTGCTTATCTTGATTCTGAGAACGTGTTATGAAGTGTATTTTTATTTTTGCATGTTGCCCTTTTTAAAGAATGCTTATTTAAAACTGACTGTTAAATAAATAATATTTTTTTCTAGAAAACCTTGAGTGTAAGTGTTATTTGTGTACTTGTATTTGTGGATTTCGATGCTACAGCTCACATTTACCCCTCTTGAGATAAGTCTGGCTGCTCAGTCACTCTACTAACGTGTGTAGTACAGGCCTATACCAAAAGGTGGGTTACCTAATACCAAGAGGACAAGTCTGAAGTAGTCTCCCACAGGGTGACTGCATATAATTTTGCCTAACACTACGCACACTCCTATGACACATGCTCCTACAATATGCCCTCTTAGTATGCATGTTCCTACGACATGCAATCCTACGGCACACGCTCTTTCTGAACACGCTCTTTCTACGTGCGCTCTTACTACGTGTGCTCCCATGGCGCACCTACGACACATGCTCCAAAGGCGCGTGCTCCTACTACACACACACACACTCTTACGATACAGTTGCTTTGGCATGCCCTCCTACATCACTCTCTTATGACGCACACGTCTCTGACACATAATCTTACAGGAATGTGTTTACAGCACACACTTGCGACACACAAACTTGCAACACATGCACTTGGGCCACATACATTTCATCGCGCTGTTATGCAACATGCTCTTTCGCAGCATGCTCTTACCATACATGTTCTTCAAACACATGCTTTTTAACAACAAATGCTCAGAACAAACCTACAGTCTATACAAAATGTACAGGTATATGTAAAAGATGTACATTTCATGTACTCTACTATAGATACTAAAACTATTGCTAAAATGTAAAGTGCACGGCTCACATGCAATATGCTCAAATGCTAATATGTCAAACGCTCATATTACAATCACTTAACCTACATACACTCACACAGTATACACCATACTCCCCACAAAAAACATTGAAGTTACAGATAAAAACGTTTTAAATCAAGAGTTAAAGTTAACCTTTAAGTATACAAAGAGTGGGAACAACAAGGAACAAACACCCATGTATACCAACACAAATTCAATACTGAAACCCAAAGTGTAAACACTCCCTCTGTGCCACTACAAATCAAACCTAAACACTCACTTCAAGTATAAGGCAGGTTACATCAATACCATAGTTGAAGATATGCCTCTCACAAGAGTCCATTTATATTGCAAAGTGTAGAGAAATAAATGGAAGTCCTTCCTTCTCAGAACTACAGACAAATGCCCACCAGAGACTGGAGAGAGGGTCTGAGATTGGGATTTAGGACGAGGCGCAGGGTGGTTGCAGAAGAATAGAGCCTGGGCGAATGCTGGTGGCAGTGAAAAGATTGCAGGGCTATGACTTTGAAAGGGGTATGGGTGCACTGGAATGGCATATGAATGGATTGTGTTGAGAGGCATACCTCTGTTATATATATTCAGTGAAAAAAACCTTGGTTAACAGAGAGTTAAGGTGATTATATTTAACACAATAAAACCCTGGAAATTCGGCACTCTCCTTTCAAGCAAGCCCACCTTAACTTTGCACCCCTTATTGCACAGCGACTGACCACAATGACATCCCAGATGGCATCACTGATCACTGGTGAAATTACATCATACATGACATCACAGATAGCATTACTAATGATATCATACATGGCATCATTTATGAGATAAATAATTACATCATATGACATTAATGATTATAGGAGTTTGAATATTTTTGTTGGCCTCTTTTGATCCATATTTTAATGTATTTGACATAACCATAACGTTACCTGTAACAATACAGACATGTACAAGTATCATATGATAACGTGTGGAGCATTAATTTGTAGTACTTATCAACGTATACAATTTAACATAAAAATATGTAACGTGTTACATATGGTTTGAATTTCATGTATTAGTAAGCAATTACAATACTTCATTGCAGGGGAATGTGATGAATTTGGACTATTCGTCCCTTCTCCCCAGAGGGGATCCACCCCCTTTGAGGCTAGGCAGGTGAGACCGCTCAGCAAGACCCTCCCTAGGAGTCAGGGGAAGTGGAACCTCACTGGGAGGGACTTCCCTATCAGGGACAAGGACTCCCATTCCTGTTAAGGAACTCCGGGTCCAAAGTACATTGTCTACCTACATAGGAATTAGAACGACTGTTATTTCTTCTGTTTTCGAATCTTTCAAAAGGGACATTTCGCCAATCTCTTTGACTTCAGGTAATGCTGAATCTCACCTTATCTACAGTCAAAGAGCAGCGACATACCCCTTTTGTTTGCGATGATGTACATAAAAGAACGAAGGACTTGGAATGGAAGTGAGCGAATCCTATGCAGAGGCAAGTCTCTGATGAGAGGATGTCCTGTATGGGCAGAGCCACGCTTCACCGCAAAACCTGCGGTAGTGTAGAGAGCGAGTGAATCGCTAGGCTGGCGCTGCAAGGCTGTCGACCTGATTTACCAAGAAGCCAAGGTCGAGACAAACGGTAAAGTGGCCGTCTCGACTGGTGGTGCAGAAAACCCATACGAGCAGACACCCTATCGAAATTACGATAAAGCAAGGTTACTAGAGGCCCCTAAAAAAACAGAGCCATTCATATTCAAGGCTGGGAGAGCCACAAGGGTTACAGTGGCCTGGAAATATGAAACGTAGTGAAAACTTTCTGGGAGGGAGGAAAGTCAACCTGGAGAAGGGCTCCAGTGCTTAGAAACAAAACAAGGACACCATCAAGCAGCAGGTAAGAAAGGGTGGAATTGTATTAAGAAAACATGCTTTTTCCTTGATTTTATGATTTCCCATACACGAGTCAAGGTTAGTACCACAGGCTTGGCCTCAGCATCCCCAACTTTGCCATTCATCCGGGAGAGTCGCTGGCGTCCTTGAAACACAATGCAGTCTTCACTTGTGGGATCTGGCCACTCTCCTTGTCTTTCGCTGCTTGTAGGAGGCAACAACTTCCAGTAGGGAACTCTTGGGGTTTTCGACCCGTTACACTCATCCCTTGGTCTGTTGCAGTCCTATTTTGTAGCATATTCTGTTGCTCTGCTCCAGTAGGTTTGCCTTCACCCCGGAAGTTCTGCTCATATTCGTGTTCCGCCTTGCTCAGAGTGTGTCTTTGGTTGTTGCCTATTATCTGTGTGAGGAGAGCTAATTGGTATCAGGTGTATGCACTTGAAGTCAAGTGCCTGACTTCGTCTGACCAGATTAAAGGGGCATGTCCAGTACGATGTATGAGAGTTTGTCTTGTTACTCAGTAACCATCTTCCTCAGCCCAGTGTTTGTGTAAAAAGGGGAGGGGCCGTTGACTTCAAGTGCGTACACCTGATTCCAATTAGCAACACCCAAAGCGAGACTCGAAAGGCCGAACACAAGTATGAGCAGAACTTGCGGGGTGAAGGCAAACCTACTGGAGCAGTCCCATAAGACTCCAAGGGAATGGGTTCACGGAAGCACCGGCACCGCTTGCGTGATCAGTCGTCCTACTGTGACCGCTGCACCCAGCAGGGCCAGACCTGTCGGGCGCTGTGGACCTGCAGGAAAACTTGTAATTTGCCGGTCCAGAAACAAGGCAATGTTTCCGGACCGGCAATGTCATAATGAGGCCCTTTGTATTATGCTTAAAAACTTGTATTATATAAAGAAGGTGATTTTGATCGAAGACATTCAGTTTTCCCCTCTCCCAAATTAATTTAATCCAAGTCCTGAGAATAAATTGGATATTCAATTCACTGTTAAAGTATGGTGAAAGGTAATATATATAAAAATAGCGTTCTTAATCATAAGGTTGATATCCACTTTATTGTATCTATCAGTCTTACTAATGAGCACTTTCATAGGCAGCGTGTTCTCGCAGTACATTTGCTTCTTGCAAGCGCCTTTTTGTGTAGCCTCCCCTTTATTTACGTGTTTATGCGTATGATGTCATGGCGATTTGACACTTACCGGTAGTTGAATCTTAAAGCCACAGGTAACTCTTCCACCCAACTAGATTCCGGGGATGACCCATCTATTTTTCCCACTCCGTTATCTAATTAGCTGTCAATATAGATTTCATTTATATTGGCTTGGAAAAAATGATTTACATATGTAAACGCATTAGTATGTGTGTGCGTGCATAGGAGTACATCAAAATACTAATTACTAGCGCATATTCCTAAGCTGTCATTAATTCTTCATTATCTAAACTATCCTTAACTGCATTAGTGATGTTAATCCAATATCTTTCCCTATATCTTAATTTGTGTATAATGCCTCCCTTTCATCTTAATTGTGTCAATTTCTCAATGATTGTCCATTTGAGATCATTTTCTGGGTATAATTTACCTTTTAAAATGTTGAACAATTGTATTAGGTGCTGCACTGACTCTTAAACATGATTCAGTCTTGTGAATATTTTTCCTGTAGAGTGTCCATCATTAATTATTCAATATGCATTAAATTGCAGGGGTAAAATAAACCATAGATTACATTCCTACTGTAATCATACAAATGTAATCTCCTCTCCCACCTTAGATTGTTCAATCCAAAACATTTAAACACTGTGGTCGACTAACATGCTAGATACTGAATACAATGGCAGTGTCCTCAGACTCTTGGCAAGCCCCATAGATGTGTCAGTGCTGGTGCACAGGGTTCTATATATGTTTTAATCAATCTTTGTTTTAAAAGTCTACCTTGTTTAAAGCACATAAGGTGTTTATCTATTCATGCATATCTCTAAAAATGCCCCAGTTTCATTTGATAATGTGTCTAACCTTATTACTGTTATGTCTAGTTACACACATCATTTTATTAGTCTTGATTGCTTCTCCTTGATTTGGAGAAGATTATCTCTGTGTATGGTTGGATCTTTTAAAGGCATTAAGCACAAACGTCCTGGGAGATCCTCTGTTAAGTTTTAATCTTAAATAATTTGCTTATTTCAGAAAATCAGAATTGCTGGTACAAGTATGTTTTTGTCTTAGAAATTGTCAATACGGCAGAGCTATTTTCAAACTTTTAGGATGGAAAATGTCAGCGTGAAAGTGTTTGTCTTTTGTTTTTTACATGGGACGTGCTTTTCAATTGATAGCCATCGTTCCAAATGTAAAAGTTCAAAAATATCCCATTCCGATCTGAACTCATTTTAAATTGTATGTTCAAAGTACATAAATTCAACCAATC
This sequence comes from Ambystoma mexicanum, assembly GCF_040938575.1. Taxonomy (NCBI): domain Eukaryota; kingdom Metazoa; phylum Chordata; class Amphibia; order Caudata; family Ambystomatidae; genus Ambystoma; species Ambystoma mexicanum. Next base: position 1,423,084,186 of record NC_090923.1, read on the forward strand.
CTCGAACTGTAATAGTTCTTTTGTCCCTTTCCAGATCATAAATGTGCCATCCATACATTTCTACCGTAATTGTAAATGTTGCTAATAGGGATTATGATCTGACATTATGGATGCTCTTTCATATGAATACATTTATAAATTTGCAATACTGGGTGCAAGGGTCGCACCTATACTGGTGCCATTAATCTGGTGGAATAATTAATTCTTCGTGCCTGAAATCTCATATCGATCAGAAAATAAGTGGGAGCTCTTAGTGACTCTTCCTTTTGGTCCAGTATATGTCCACTATATTGATTGTTTCCTCCTATGGAATATTGGCATATAGACTTTACACATCCAAAGTTGTTATGACTTGTTTAGAATTTTCCAATATCAAACTTTAAGAAAATGTCTAAAACGTATATAGAGTCCCTGCTATAGCATGGAATCAATGTGACAAATGGTGTCATGAAGAAATCTATAAAATTTGACAAAGGTTCAAAAATTGTACCCAACACTGAAACAATTGCTCGAACTGGTGGATTCTTAATGTCCTTATGTATTTCGGGGAGTGCACATATTGGCAGTATATTTGGTTCATTTTTCCATAGACGTCCAGGAGAGCCACACAGGTAGGTTAAGTAGGAACACTGCCGAGACAAACCAGAAGATCATGCAGATTAAGTCCAGTATGGGAATTGAAACTATGATGAAGGGAACCTGAATGTTGCTCAAGGGGCATCCTAAATGGGATCGAGAAGCAAGCTGATCTGCCGAACATGGCTACTTGCGTACACGTCTTGGTGACTGTTGAGCGTTTTGACCTCATCACTGCATTGCCTCTTGGGGGTTATAGTCCTCAACTAATGCGGCAAGCCCGGACCTTCCACCATGGTCATCAGATTTTGCGTATGCCTGGCGCAGTGCGAGACATGGCAAAGGGCACCTCGGAACCGACATTCAAGGCCCCAGGTCACCTACATCATGGCCTTATCTGGATAATGGAGGAGGGAGACTGGGCCAGGCATCCGATGTTGCCACATAGAGCTATTACTAACTTTAGCCCAGTGTGGGTTAGGACTAAGGATGAAGAAAATTAAACAATCATTGGCAATGCCAACAGTTTGGGCTTTTGTGTAGGCATGGTAAAGGCATTTACCAGGCACTGCCACAGTTACAGGTGAGCCTTGATGGTAGCAGCTGCAAAATGGGGAGAGTATTTGGCCATATAATAGCAGTGCCTGGCAACTGGCTAATACATATACACAAGTCAACACTGTTGACTTTGCCAATGCTTGGGTTTAACAGGACTTCAGGACACACATTGTGCTTATAAATAGAGTGGTTGAAGGCAGACCTGCTTAAGACATTACACCAATAGTGCGTGAACGGCTTCAATTAAGTCATTAACTCTCAGAAACCTGCTTTAAAGAAACACCGGCAGGCACTTGAGCGCCAAGTTTAATGGTAGGCTTGATAAACCTATCCCAGAGATCCCAGGATGATGCTTTTTGGGTGGGGAGGGACAGGAAGTGGGTGGAAATGGTAAAGGATTAGCATGGCCATGGCCAATCAATGGTTGAGGAAATAACCAAACCACCCCTACAAGCTTTTTTTCCTTCTTCATATGCCATCTCTCCCTAGCTGTACACTAACGCAATAGTTTTGGCTTCCTAATAGCCAAAACTAAAAACTGTGTTACTTTTCCCTGTTCCCAATCAAGAATCCAGTAACACCAGATATATTGTTCCTTAGAAGCCAACTTGAATTTAAAGCTATTTCCTTTTTAACCAGTGGAGATAAACAAAGGTTTGATTTACATGCTCAAAATGAGAGAAACTCTGCATCATTCAAGCATCCTTGTTTGGCACAAACTATAGTTACCGTACCAATCTGAGTGGTGCTCTGCCTTCTGAGCATTGCTATGCTCTGAGCATGTTGAAATGATGATGGAGCAATGATTAAAAGTCATGAGCCAACTGGAGTAGATGTAACCTCAAAAAACCTGCAGATGAATAAATACTTACTTATTTTTACCCATCACTACATAGAAAATGGCGGGATCAAAATAAAGATTTGATTAGAATTAATAAAGCAACTCATGGGTATCGGGCATCACCCAACAGGATGGAGATTCCTCAGGAGAAAGAGTACCTAGGATATAGTGTGCTGGAAATCTTCCAGATGAGATGCAAACTATGATTTTATTTGCCCATTAGGCTTTAAATGTCTTCAGGATGTGTTGTAATGCCCTTTACAAAGATTCTAAAACACATTGAACAAATGTCACATAGGAAGAGACATGTCACCAGCTGGTTTGGGGAGACAAAATTACACCCCCTAGCTTTTTCTATAAAGCTAACCGGTCTATAGTTGATTCCAAGCTGGAGCTAAAAAGCTCCCTGCAAATTTAATTCCTTGTTTGTGACTCGAATATGAACGGCAGAACCATAATTTTTCTATATTTTGTCGAGTTTAAACCATTCTTTGTTCTTTTATTCTCCATATACTCATTTGTATGTTGCATTTACCAATGTCCGTTTTTGCTAGAGTAACCATGTTCAGACATTTCGTTTTTTTGTTTTTCTTCTTCCTTAAGGATCTTTCCTTTCTTTCAATTTAATGGGCCTGTTGCTGTTGTACCCTGGATGTGTTTAGAATTAGTTGCCTGTTATGTATAAATTATTGATGTTCATCTTTCTGAAAATTCTATAAACAAAAAGAGACGAGACATAGTGATTTGATGTAATTATTTACATTTGGTTTTCTAACAGATGATCAAGCCATATCAAAATTAAAGGAAGAATGCTTTGAAATTTTGGAACTCCAGAAGACATTATCGGAGGAGCAAAGTTTCATTGCAGAAGAGTCCTGCCTGGGTCAGAAGAATTCAGGCAAGAAGCAGAGGTGGACGTCGCATAACGTACCAGGAATTTCTACTCCATGTGAGAGCAGTCTCATGGACATCCCAAAGATACAAATGAAACTTGGAAAACAGAAAGTACTTGCACAGGGTGAATGTGGAAACAGCTTCCATGTGAAGGGAAAGCTCCCAGTATACAGGAAAGTTCATGTTGTCGAAAGCACATATATGTGTGCTAATTGTGGCATAAGCTTCAGTTCTAATGAACATCTAACAAAAATTCCACATGTCCACGGAGCAGGGGAACTTTATTCCTGTCCAAACTGTGGAGCAAATCTCTTTCAGAAACCTTTATCCTCCGGTGACCAGATAGCCTCTCTTGGATTAAATCCATATAGCTGTACTGAATGTGACAAGAGCTTTCAGAATGATGATGATCTAACCAAACACCTAGCATCTCATTTTGAAAATACATTCTGGTGCACAGAATGTGAGATAAGCTTTGGCAGCGAATATGACCTTCAAGCACACTGTAATTCACATTTGGAAGGGAGGCTATTTGAATGCATAAAATGTGGAAACAGCTTTGGTAATAGTTTTGAGCTGCTACTTCATCAGCAGATCCACACTAAAAAGGTAAAGAAGTCAAAGAAACCGCTTAGCAAATGCAAACAAAGTGTGAACTCTGAGCAGAAGCAATACCAATGTACCATATGCAAGAAGTGTTTTAGCTACCAATCGGAATTAAAAATCCATGTGACTTTTCACGAAGGGAAAACGCCCATCAGAGTCAGAAGCGCGAAAAGCCACTCGCTCAAAGTTCAGACCTGAAAGAAGTACTTGGACATCTACATAAAAAGGAAACTGATTTGGGATCATTTCGTTGAGCCGTTCTGACAAAGCTGGAATGAATCGATGTGGTCCGTTCTGAGAAGGTTTGGCATGAGGACACGCAGTGAATCCTCCACCCCTTTCTCATCTCCTGGCCTCTTCCTTACCCTACCTCACCAGCCCTTTCTGTTCCTGTTCAGTACCTGCAGAGATCCACCTGGATGTCCTGCCCTATATTATTCACTACTTACTTTACTGATCTATCATGTGTTCATACTACTTCCTCATCATTGAATCTCCGTGCTATACTTAAGTGCCCCCTCCTGCTGTCGGCGTATTATGGGCCACATCAGTCATTTGATGTGGGCTATTGTTGAACACTGCCCAATCATATCATTCTTCATTGTAAATCACACACATAAGATTATGTCAAAGGAATGTTCAATTATTTTAAACAAGATATTTCTGTTAGAAACAGTTACAGAATGTCAATTCTTAATGATGGCATGCAAGTTATTTTATGCTGACCAGTTTCGAGTTCAAACAACTCTTCTTCAGAGACTGTCATCCATAGCCAATAGCTTCCCCTGCAGATATAAACATCCTGTATTCCGTCAAAACAAATTCAACACCAAATGGCAGACCTTCCGTGCCGACCATCACACTCTTCATCCAATCGCTGTCATTCCCTTGCTGAACGGCCCCAGCTTTCTTTCCTAACCTGTTTATATTTCTGCTACCCAGCCACAGGCCCTCCCCCGCATTACTGCCCCACCCACCCTATTACATGGGACTTGCGAAAAGGCCTGAAACACTGCCCCCGATCACCACATCATGTACTTCAATGGAAACTCAATGCAGACAAATGTTGTGATTTACACTTTAATTGTCATTGTCAAACTCCCAATGTTTTAAAGTTATGGAAGTCTTTTTGCATTGGTTAATTCTTGGAGCACGCTACCAGATCCATCTCGGGAAAAGGAGAATCATGAATTGCCTGAAGTTTGAACAGGGCACTCTATAATCCAGAACCGAGCTGGAAAATGGTCCATCCATCACTGCTTAAAGTTCTTTGGGTAAAAGAAAAGGATGTTCCCTCCAGTTTTCTGTTACAGCAATTCAAAGGGTTCCTACGTTGCCCAAACATTCAAGTTCAAAAGGGTTTGGAAGAATGAGTACATGCTCAATTTTATTTTTTTGATTTTGGCACCTTTGTGGCACTTTACTGTTACCCAAAAGGGGCCAAGGCTAATAATACTAAATAGATGGTAAGATGTGGCATACATTACTGTCTTATTATTTTTGCTCATAGGCAGTGTTATTTGCCACCTTCATTAACACACTGACAGAAGGAGACATTTGACCAGGGAGAGAGAATTATTTTCTTATAGCGTCAAAGCCAGTTACCTCATTCGTAGTCACATTAAATTAATTTGTGGCAAGCTAATGGGTAGCTGAGGTGGGACAGACGGTTTACTTTACTTGGCCATTTAACAGCTCAGAGAAGTAATGAACCTGTCTCAAACAAGTCCACAGGGTCCATTTCTCAGTGTAGTGAATTGGCAAAGCCATTGGTGTGGGCTTTAGTATACTGTGTGAAATAGCAATGTGGTGTCTGTGATTTTGTTAGTAAAAGGTGATGATGAATTCTTCCAGTCAATATGTAGCTAAAACAGTTGTATGTCCTGCAGTTCAAATATATTCTGAAGAGTTTTGGAAATTAAAAGGTGCATTATATACACTTGAGGTACTGTAATGTATAAATATGGTAATATCTATAATACATAGTGCATCATGAGATAAAAGTGTACAGTAGTTTTTTTAAAGTAAAAAATTAAAAACATGTTTACTACATGTACTTTTCCAATTTGCACGTTCTGAGCTCTAATCTTTCTAAATGCTGTAATAACAGATGTTAACACAAAATGTAAGGCCACTCAAAGATTTGACCTCGGGTGGATGGAAGGCTAATTCATCTCCAACGACATCGAAAGCTCTGACTTGGAGGATGCACACACATGTAGAACTTCCTTAAAGTCAAAGTGCATTCGTATTAGTGTCGGGAGGATAGCTCAGGGGCAACACGCTCACCTTGGAAGCAAGATGACGCAGAGCAACACAAGTTCGATCACCGGGTCCGCGCTTAGAAACGCCTGGGCATTAAGCGCGTTATAAATAACCAATTATGATATTGCACCATGCTTCTCTGGTGCCAAAGCTCTTGCCTTTTAAAGAAAGCTCTTTTGATGTTTAAACTGTGGCGTTAAGACCACCCCAAAGAATGCCGTTTACGGTGCCACCAATGGCATTGCCCAGAACACAGATCCCAACCTTCCACAAAAGTAGCACCTGAATACTAAATACATTTGCTAGCAAAGCACCTAACAATTAGGAACGAACACAAGAGTGCTAGAACAAGGAAATTAAAATGATTGCAGGCACAGAACAGAAACTACCCTTACACAGCAGTGGAAATATGGAACCCATGTAGGCTCTATGGTAGGAGTGCTCATGATAATATGAAGCTGTGATGGCGCAGCACTCTCTCTGGGAACTTGTTATGGCAAAGGATTCCTTAATGGGTAGCCCTAGCATAGGGGGCTGAAAGTTAGAGAACACTGGGCATGTAAGTATAATGCTTTTGGCACACCAGAATCCACATATTTCTCTGAAACAATTGCCTTTTTTCTATGTTAGTATTTATTTGATACTGTATTGTCTCAAATCTATCTAAAGTGTCCAGATGGCCAATTTGGCACCATGGGAAGCAAGCAATATAGCTTAATGGATCAATGCACCACCTGCCTGGACAATCGTGCAACCGACATATCGAGGCCTGAACTTGTCGGTGCAGTTAGCCAGTCTGCTGGGGCCCATAGTTTTAGTGCGCATGCAAAGGCAAATGGGTACATGTCGGTGGCACAGTACAATAGCGTTGTTGCTTACAGGCGTTTCTATCCGAAGAAGTGGATGTTAAAGCTAATGTAAATATTTAACATCTGTATGTTTGTACTGCTCAATAAAGCGCTATCCGCTTGAAGGGTTAAAAGTTAATGTATTAATAAACTGATAATTAAAGGTTGTTTCTCAGTTGACTGATTTTATGTTCATACAGTGCTCAAGTAGCAACATCGGGGTAACCTGATGACATTCACTATGATCAAACTGCTGGGGTTATGGGCATCTCTAGCTTTTCTAAAGGAGCAAGGGTGCCATGGGTATCTGTAGAATTCTCATAGTGCCATCATTGGATTTGTTTGCTGCAGAAACCTCAATGTGCTTCTAAGATGAGATGGCCATCTATGGTGGCAAGTTCAAGAGATTTTTGCTGCTGCAACTGGGACAGCCCTGCTTCCCAGTCTGACTTGGGGAAGACCATTTCTATCCTTGTGTCTCATGGTTTTCTATTAAATGAACATATTAGTGAGGAATTGAGATCTTGCCCTGTATAAGAGCATGGTATTACACAAATTGACCTTTTACAATTGACCTTTTGTCCCAATTGACCTATTTATAGTGGTCCTAATTGACTTTCTGCAAAAGTGAGCTTTTATATTATTTTAGGTACTTTATATATGTATTGGGTTGGTTTTGGATTATAAATAATAAAAGGGGATTGGGTGAGGGTTTGCAGGGGGTTTTGGATTGGGTGGGAGGCTGAGGGGGGGGTGTTTCTCCCCGCATATATGTCCTAATTGACCATTTAAATTGGGTCAATTCTCCCGAGGTCAATTGTGAAAAGGTCAATTAGTATACATACTAAGGGGATATGTCAGTCATTCTATAGCACCAAATGCACATTGTGACGGACATGAACACTCCCGGAGCCGATCCGATTACAATGGTGTTAGTACCTGACTTCCAACAACTAAGTGCAAATTACCTTTTTTCCAGGGCATATCATGGCAATGTGTGGTATATGACAGAAATAACCATGTGTAGGAGCCAAAATAACATCATTTCCATATGGGGCCATAGCCTCCGCCACGCCAGCATGGAGGAGCTTTTAAAAAGCTCCTTTGTGCTGGCTTGGCAGCAACCATGGCGCCCTATGTAAAATAAAAGGCTCCCCTGATGCTGGCGCTACAGTACAACATGCCTGTGATAGTGATTCAGCAAGAAATCCTTTTGCGTGAGTAATGAACAATGCACTCTGCTGTTTTCATGGTATTAGCATAATTGACCTAAAAACATTAGACCTAATACATTAATCGAATTTATTTGACCTTTTTTTCTGTCATATTCAATAACTATGTTTCTGAGGCTTGTGGAATCTGCTTAGATCACATGCTGTGCATAGGCCGACATCTAGTGGAAGCTGCGGAGTATTACAGTTTGTTTTTCGAAACTCGAAAATGGGCGTCGACACAGGACGTGCCAGTAATACTATCCCTAGTGTGACGTCCACTGTATCCAAGATCCCTCACGCGTCTAGGATCCTCAGATTGTTTTTTTCCGCCATACTGGTCGGAAGCATTTTGCAGAGTCCCCTGGCCTTAGCCATACTTTTGCTAAAATATTGATTAATGTACATCCTTTCCCCATCCCAACGTTGAACTTCGACACTCTACGCCGGCTGGAGAAGAAATCGACCGTCGGCTGCTGCACGACGGATTTGGGCCTCGGAACGCCTCTGGCCTCGGCCCGGGCCTTGGAAGGCCTCTGGCCTCGGCCCTGCAAGTAGGGAGAGTGGGGGGTTGGACATACTCTACACTCTTGGTATATAGGTACACCTTATACATTTCCTACACTTAACAGCCTGCTGCCTCAAGGTGCGTATACCCCTTTTCAATTCTGCCCCAAGTGCAATCGCAAATACCCTTGGGTCGACAGGCACGCCACGTGCAATCTCTGCTTGCCGAGGGACCACCCCGAAGCGAACTGCAGAGCATGTAGTAGGTTTAAACCTAAGACACTTAAGGACCGTTCGACGAAGCGTTGGGCCCACCACGCCAGGCAGGCGGCCATGGCAGCGGAGGGCGCCTTCAGCGATGGCAGCGACGCCATGCTTTCGGACGGCGAGGGCATTACGACGTCGAAAGACAGCCGAGCGCAGGTCCCCGACCTTGGAAGGTCGTCCGACAGGGCGGCTATGGGGAAGACCCCTGGCGACACAGGTGCTTCACACACCACTCACACAAAACACACGAAGTCCAACCGAGACTTGACGACGTCGAGTTCTCGGAAAGAGGCACAAACAGAACGGTCCGAATCGGTGTCCTCTGGGCGTTCTCGATCGAGATCGCCGCATGACTCCAGGCAATCATCCACTCTTAACAAGAGTGCCTCGCTCCCTAGGCTAACAGAAGTTCGATCGTCGGAGGACGAAGACGACTTCCACCCCCAGGCCGCGCTCGAGGAGTCGGAGCCCGCAGACAAGATCAGCCAGGTCCCACGTTTGAAGGACAGGGACTCTACCCCCGAACCTCGACGCCAGGTGTCGAAAACCTCCGGAGCCACAAAGGGACAGGGAAAACAGTTTTCCACTCACGGGGAGGGGGGAAAACAGCAGAAGAAGCAGCCTCTGCACTCTTCCACACCTGTGAAACACTCCACTCCTCCTAAACAGACAGACAAGACCAGGTCTGCTGATATTTCAAAAACCAGCAAATCTACTCAAGATACATCTCCTAAACTTTCTGAGAGAGTCCTTCCCAGTTCCAAAAAATGGTTGAGTGATGACATAGATAGGGTCATGTCAAGGATGTCTTCTTTGGTAGACTTTTACGATAAAAATCCAGACCATTTCCTTTCATATGATCCACAAGGGGCTACACCCTCAGGCTCTAATGATCCTATCCCCCCCCCCGAGTAAGAAGCCCCGGTTTGGTCTACAGACCCCTTCGAGGTGCAACCATACTCACGGCCATACTCACTGTATCAAGGAGAGACTTCCTTTGGTGAGGACCAAGATTTTGGCATGGTAGAAGAGCAAACCGGGACGGGCTACTATGGGGATGATGAGGACCAAGAAGAGGAAGACCCTGAAACCTACAGAGTAGATTCCCCGGTAGAGAAGGAAGCCCCGGTTACCGACTCCCCTGTCGATAACAACCCCTCCTGAATGAGGTTCTCGCACGTGCAGCAGAACATTTCCATATTGACACCCACGGTGTCCAGGAAGAGAGGGACTTCGCCGAGGAGTTAGTGGGAGAAAGGAGGCCTGTTGCCTAGACCATCCCTATCCTTAAGTCTATTCAGCGAAGAATAGACCCGTCCCTGGTGAACCCGAACCTCACCAGAGCAGTCAATCCCAGAGTTGAAAAACTTTTCAGGGCAGCCCAGTCTGACCCTCTCTATATAAGAGGACATCTGAAGCCAGACTCCTAGTTGTCACTAACACTCGTAAGAGGGCTGGAACACCCTTGTCATCGTCCGAAGCTCCTCCAGACAAGGAGAGCAAAAAATTATATGGTTTCGGCAGGAAAGTAGCCTCAACGTCCGCCTATCAGGCAATGATTGCAAACTCCACCACCCTGTTGGCCAGCTACAACTGCCATCAGTGGGAAGAAGTCGCGGCACTCATAGCCTCTGCACCAGAACCCTTAAAGGGCCAGTTAGTACGAATTTCCGCAGAAGGTAGAGCCGTGTCTGGTTGCATTTTAAAAGCAACTTTTGACGCCGCGGACAACGCAGGCAGATTGATAGCAGAAGGTGCTGTTCTCAAGAGACATGCGTGGTTACGGCAGTCTGGTTTTAAGGCAGAAACCCAGGCATCATTGTTGGACAAACCGGTGGAAGCCGATCTGTTGTTTGGTAAGGCGGTCGAGGACGCGCTGAAGAATGCCAAGGACGAATATGAGACACTCCAGTCCCTTGGCCAGTTAACCAATAAACCCCCTAACCAGAGAGGGAATAGTAATTTTCGTCGCCTACGCGGCCAAAATTCCCAGAGAGGATCTAACTACTCCCAGGGGCAGGGTACACAGTGGAACAACAACAACAGCCAACAGTCTACCCAGGGTTACGGCAGGGGTAATAGGAGAGGACGTGGTAAAGGCAGAGGCAGCCCCAGTAAAGGAGGTGGCACGCCTCCACCAAAGCAGTGACGCTCAGTTCATGGTCCCTTCCCACGCAACCCCAGTAGGGGGACGCATTTCCAACTTCACCCAGGCTTGGGAAGGGATCACATCAGACAGATGGGTGCTGTCAACAGTATCCACAGGGTACTGTATAGAACTACTGCAGCGTCCCCGGAACCATCCTCCACGACAAAGAGTACACTCTTTAGAACATCAGAAGATTCTCCTCGAGGAGATCGCCATTCTGCTAGCACAGGACGCGATAGAACTCATCCCGGGACACCAGGTAAACAAGGGTATTTATTCAACTTACTTCCTTGTGCCAAAAAAAGATTTGACAATGCGCCTAGTATTGGACTTACGGCCTGCCAACAAGTATGTCAAGACCCAAAAGTTTCGTATGACTACGCTACAAGAGGTAATCCCCCTCCTAAAAAAGGGGGATTACATGGCAACCTTGGATATGAAAGATGCCGATTTTCATATTTCCATGTTCCCAGCGCACAGAAGGTACTTGCGCTTCAAGGTGGACAGTCAGCACTACCAATTCAAGGTACTGCCCTTTGGGATAGCTTCGGCACCAAGGGTATTCACCAAGGTACTGGCGGTGGCGGCTGCACACCTACGCAGGGAGGCAATCCCGGTGTACCCTTATCTGGACGACTGGCTCATAAGGGGGGAAACCCCAGTAATTTGCAGGACAAACATTCAAAGGACTATCGACCTCCTCCACGAATTAGGCTTCTCAATCAATGAGAAAAAGTCAAGCCTGGTGCCAAGCACCTCCAAACAGTTCCTAGGAGCAATCCTAGATACTCAAGAGGGGTTGGCCTTTCCTTCAGAGGAAAGAATTCGGAATATACTACTGCAAATTCCGCAATATCAGTCCGGTCACCAAATAACGGTACGCAAAGCAATGCGTTTGCTGGGCATGATGGCGTCATGTATTTACCTGGTCCCCCACGCGCGCCTGCGCATGCGTCCCATGCAGGAATGGTTGGCGAAACAGTGGTCTCAGGCAAGTGGTCAGTGGGACGATCTAGTGGTTGTTTCGCCAACACTAGTACAAAGCCTTCACTGGTGGACAAGAGAGAATCTTGCACAGGGAAAACCTTTTTACGATCCCGAAGTACAGGCAGTAGTCACTACCGATGCATGTCTGACGGGGTGGGGAGCTCACCATCTCCACCACACAGCTCAGGGTCTCTGGTCTTCCTCAGTTGCCAAGAACCACATCAACCTGCTAGAGCTTCTGGCAGTATTCAGAGCGCTTCAAGCGTTCGAGCCCCACCTATTAAACCTGTCAGTGCAAATCCGGACGGACAGCACAACAGCCATGTTCTACCTGAACAAGCAAGGAGGGACTCGTTCGCCAAATCTGTCCAAGCTTGCCCAGAAAATCTGGATATGGGCACTCAGACGGAACCTCTTCCTGTCATCACAACATGTTCCAGGGGAGCTCAATTCCCTAGCGGATGCTCTGAGCAGAGACTCCCTCCCAGAGGAACACGAATGGGTTCTACACAGAGAGGTCGTAGAAGATATCTTCTCTCAGTGGGGTTTCCCCACTATAGACTTATTCGCCACAAGCGAAAACAGACAATGCCCAGGATTTGCATCCAGGTTCCCCCAACCAGACTCCCAGGGGAACGCCCTGTGGAAGAACTGGTCAGGGATGTTTGCGTATGCTTTTCCACCAACTCCTCTCATCAGGAAGGTGGTCAACAAGATGAACAGAGTCAATGACGCTCGTCCTAGTTGCTCCCATGTGGGCAAGACAACCGTGGTTCCCACACCTACGCAGGATGGCGGTGTGCGAGCCCATCAAACTTCCAGCCTGGTACAACCTACTGTCCCAGCACCAAGGTCAAACAGTGCATCAGCAACCCAACTCAATGAACCTGGCAGCATGGCTCCTGAGGTCATAGAGTTTGGACATCTCAAATTACCACAGAGGTGTATGGACATCCTAAAGGAATCTAGGAAACCAAACACAAGGCACTGTTACTTTGACAAGTGGAAAAGATTCGTTATCTGGTGCCAGAGTAGACAAATCAACCCAGTTGATTGCACTCCTTCCACTATTGTTACATACATGCTCCACATGCTAGATGCAGGATTGGTTTTTAACTCACTAAAAGTACACCTGGTAGCCCTGCCGGCATACACCACTTCACATAACAAGGTCTCGTGGTGGAAAGTACCAGTAGTTAAAGCCTTCATGGAAGGAGTAAAGAGACTTCACCCTCCTATTTCAAACCCACCACCAGGGTGGGACCTTAATGTGGTGCTATCTAAGCTCATGGGCCCCCCTTTCGAGCCCATGCATAAAAGCAATCTCAAACACCTGACTTATAAAATGGCCTTCTTAGTAGCTATTACTTCCATAAGAAGGGTCAGTAAAATTCAGGCTCTGTCATTGCAGGATCCCTTCTTTACTGTCCATAAAGACAAACTGGTTTTACGCACACACCCTAGGTTCTCACCTAAGTTTATATCTAAATTCCACGTAAACCAGTCCATCGAGCTTCCGGCTTTCTTCCAGGACCCTCAAAGCTCGGCTGAGGTGAAACTACACACCCTAGATGTGCGTAGGGCGGTCCTCTACTATGTAAATAAAACCAGACTGCTAAGGAAAACAGATCAACTGTTTGTCTCCGTAGCTATAGGCATAGAGGGGGGATCGCGTCTCTAAAGGTGCCATCTCGAAGTGGATTATTAACTGTATCCAGCTGTGTTACTCACTCTCTGAAAGAACTCTGCCTTTCACGCCAAGAGCCCACTCTACCAGAGGCATTGGGGCCACTCTGGCTTTCATTGCAAATGTACCCCTTGACACCATTTGCAAAGCAGCTACTTGGAGCTCTATTCACACTTTTACTCCACATTACTGCATTGACACCCATTCCAAGGCAGATACACAAGTGAGACAAGCGGTTCTAAGACACTTATTTGCTCATGACCCTTCTCACATCCCACCTCCTTCTTCAGGTACTGCTCGCTAATCTATGCACAGCATGTGATCTAAGCAGATTCCACAAGCCTCAGAAGGGATACATTACTCACCGTAATCGTATTTCTGATGCTTGTATCTGCTTAGATTCACATGCGACCCACCCTTCCTCCCCTCCGAGAGAAGGCGCATGGTTGCTTGTAGTCTTACCTTTCTATCTATCTGCTTGGATTATCTGTACTCGCGCTACTCCTCGTGCTACCTCATGTCAGAAAAAATACAATCTGAGGATCCTCGACGCGTGAGGGATCTTGGGTACAGTGGACGTCACACTAGGGATAGTATTACTGGCACGCCCTGTGTCGACGCCCATTTTCGAGTTTCAAAAAACAAACTGTAATACTCTGCAGCTTCCACTAGATGTCGGCCTATGCACAGCATGTGAATCTAAGCAGATACAAGCATCAGAAATACGATTACGGTGACTAATGTATCCCATATGGGGCTGGGTAAGGGTATAGATTAGGTTGAGGGGAAGTGGGGTGTGTTCCTGGGGGTCTCCCCCTGCATTTTAGACCGAAAAGAAAGGTCAAATAAATTAGATCAAATGTCATTAGGTCAAATGTTTTAGGTCAAATGGACCCAAACCATTTTCATTGGTCACAATACTCGCCGTAACAAATAAAGTCTGTAAATTGCAAGACATATATGCCAATTTGGACATCTTTTGAACGGGATGTGAGGCTGGCTGTTTCTGCATTGTTTTGTGCCAATCCTTCTGTAACAGATCTGGGTGTTTTCTGGGTCAGCTGTGGTCTTCAGGGCCAAAAAGCTTCCCTTGCTGGGAGCTTTTCTTTTACATAGGTCACCTCCCTGAGCTGGCGCAGTGGTGGAGCCAGCCTCTGTTTTGGGAAGGGTGGCCGGGTGACAGTTTTGAAAGCTCGTCATTATAGGGAATCGATATTGCCTGGGTAGGTTTTTGTCCTCTGCCACTGTATGTTTGCTGCTGCTGCCATGTTAATGAATGTTTAAATGTAAATAGGCTGCTCTCCCAGGTGAGAAATCTGACAGGATCTTGGTAGAACCCCTTTCCCATCGGAGCCCAGCGGTTAGCACTCTGACATCAATGCAGTGCTGCCTTCTTCCTGCAATTTCCTCATAGTGGGATAGGCTTAAGCCCTTGCAAGGAAGGGGCTGGCGCCACCCTATTTAAGTGAAAAGCTCCCGTGCTGGCACCAGAGGCACCACATTTTGTTTCGCCCGGAGCGCTCCCAGAGCCAAGATTGTCCCTGCCTACATTGGATGTAGACCATTCTATTCACGTAATTACACTTGTCTTGCTTTACACTTGATGCACAGTTACTGTGCATGAAGGGTAAAGCAAACGTGGCAAGTGTTATGTTGTTAAAATCGTGAAACCCAAGTCAGCCAACATGTTCCTCTTAACACAAAGCTCTGCAAATTGAAAGCCTGCACTCCACACAGGGTTTTAAAATGATGCATAGCAAGCCTCCGCCCCCACACCCACTTCACTGTTACCCAAAAGCACGTGAAATCCTTCCAGACACACGAAACTAGTGAAACTAAAGCGCAACCCCTGAGAAAACGGAATTGTACGATCGGTCCGACCATACAAAAAGTCAGGAAAAATGCTACCACCAAAGGTTCTAACACCAAAAGTTCGAACCTTTGGTGGTAGAATTGTAGGTAAGTATTAAAAAAAAAGGCTGCAGGGGTGTCCCCCGCAACACCCCGCTCACTATACTTTAGAGTATAGTGAGCGGGGTTGCGGGGGACACCCCTGCAGCTCCCGAAAAAAAAAAAGACCCTGCGGCGCCGGTTCCTGATCATGGAAGTGAAAGAGAACCCGCTGCAGGGACACAGCCAGAAGAAAAGGTAAGTAGGGTTTGTTTATGTTGAGGGTGTGGGTGGGGGGGTGTCGTGGGTGTGGGTATGTAGGGGTTTTGAACGTGTGTTCACGTTGGGAAATGTACGAACCTTTTGTGGTTCTGAGAAAACGCAAATTTGCGCGAACCTAGTGAAACAATTGCTCACTTAACAAGGTATCAGGGTCGGACTGGGACAAGAAATAGGCCCGGACACCCAAAATAAAGTGGCCCACCCCTCGCCTCAAAAAAGTGGCCCATCCCTCACCTCGAAAAGTGGCCCACCCCTCACCTCAAAAAAAGTGGCCCTCAAACCATCATCCGTGAATCGCGTCAGTTCACGACTTTACAGAAAACGATACTTATGGAGGCTTCATGTGTCTGTTGCATGTTATTATGTATTATGTTTTGTGTAAACGCTTGAGAAAGTGATAACATTCCTTTTGTTCTTCTAAAAAAAAAAAACAACATCATCACATAGTAAAATACTTATTTTGCAGAACCAGACTCAAGGCATGTCTACTCGTTGCCACCAGTAATGAAAATAGAGTTGCATTTAAGAAGCCAAAGTACAGCCAAATGATGACACAATAACAACACAACTCATAAAATAACATAACTTTTCAAACAGTTCTGTGACAGCCAGGTCCACAGCTCCTGGAAATCCTGCTTCCAGCTTCATGAAAATCCTGGAAATCACTCAATCAAGAGTTCCTGCAACAATGCACTTTTATGTGCAACCATGTTGATTATGTCTGGATTTTGCAATTGGACAAGCACATAACGCTCCACAGACATGAGCATAAAGGCTTCGAGGTTGTCCTGGCAGAGGTGATTTCTGAGGCGGGTTTTAATATTCTTCAATTTTGAAAAACTTCTTTCACATGCTACCCGTGTGCAGGATAAGGTCAAGATGAACCTGTATGCCAAATACAATTGCCGGTAAGCACTACTAAAAAGTTCATACCTTTTTAGAATTGCATAGCAACATATTGCACAGTTACGGCATGTATTGCATTTCTGTACTAAAGGTAGCTCTCCAAAATCTTGTAGTGCTGGACTTCACGATGAAGGGCTTCAAAGGCATACTCTTCTGGTAGTGAGCGTTTACCATTATTCTACTGAACTCGGGTGACAAATAGTTGGGTGCGGTTCGCCACATTTTGGAAGCATGCGTTTCCCTTCCCTCCATATGTTTACATACCTCAAGTTTCAACCTTTTGTAGCCCCATGCAGCAGGGTCGGTGGAAAAAAAAACATGATTTTGTTTATGGCAGATGAGATGAGAATACATTGAAATGTATGGATGGGTTAGGGGTGAACTGATTTCATAGTGGGGGGCGGGGGCTGCCAAAGCATGGCATTGGTCAGGTGACACAGGTCTGGTTTTGTACGAGCATCTCCGTTCTAGTGGCTAAGTGGGCAGGCCAATAGTCTTTTTCCTTAGACTCGAGCAACAAGCATGAGCCATTTTGTCTAATAAATGTCGAACGCTGGTTGAGAACCCCCCTCCCATCTTTTTCAGATAGATAAACGTCCTCTTGTACATGCCATGGTGCATAAATGTGGGGCTGTACTGCTGGGTCACAGACTAGTTCCTGCCACAATCACGCTGCATAACAGGAACAAGGGTGGACATAATAAAAACACAAATTGTGGCCATAATTGCATATTTTAGCGATATTAATTCCAGGCACAAAGAGCAGACACGTGGTGTATGTCTTGTTTCACCGACTTGCACCAAGTTAAATGGTAAATAGCTGTCACCAGTCCAGTCCAGGAAAAGCAAAATAAATAAACATGGTCAGCATTCTACACCCGTTCTCTATTATTGGCATTCTGCTCTGGAAACAAATCATCCGGACCAGGCAGGCAGGCCAGTTTCACACACAGCCCTTTCAACAAAGAGTACAAGGCCGCTTAAACCTCCCCTCAAGAGTGGCATGACAGGCTCAAGGCAGCCGTTCTGCTCTTGCCTTTGCATGGGGTAGTTGGCCAATTTCTCAGTGTGATTTATTGGTACTGAGAGCAGTTCATGTGCTACTCCTTAGGATTCAGATTAAAAAACATATTGGCAAAACGCGACTCTGCTCGACCAGACTGGTTTCTAGATTGGAATGCCAGCAAGTGGCAGGGAAAAGTCATGTGGATGCACATTGTTTTGATTTTTTAGCATTTATATATCGCTATGAACCCTCAGGCATCTGAGCGGTGCTACCACGGTGTGTGTGGTGCTCATTTATCGATCTCGGAAGGATGAAAGGCTGAGTTTGGCACTGCCGGGATTCGAACTTGCGTCAGCAGGCTCTGCACGGATGTCAAAGCGAGCACTCTACTCGCTGTGCTATCGAACCAGCTTTTTTACACTTATTGGCAGAGTAAGGCTGTGCAATTGGGCATAATGTGGGCACACGTGTTGTTGGTACATGGGATATGGAGCTTGTTGTGTATACTTGCTTTAGGACAAATGGCAAAGTAGGATTGGGTGCAAGCAGACAAAGCTGATAAGGGGTGGTGAATTACGTCTACAAAGAGGAATTCTTTTTAGAGGGGAGGAGTGGCTTCCTTCTAATGTCTCCCATTAGTGAGCAATCCCACTCTAGAAGCTCGTGTCTAAAATGTGAACCCTTATGCTATGTTGAAATTATTGGGAAAGTGCAGCGTCCCTTTCTAAAGGCATCATGACGCTAGGAAAGGACAGCATGGCAGGAAAGGCATCATGACGCTAGGAAAGGACAGCATGGCAGGAAAGGCATCATGACGCTAGGAAAGGACAGCATGGCAGGAAAGGCATCATGACGCTAGGAAAGGAGAGCATGGCAGGAAAGGCATCATGACGCTAGGAAAGGACAGCATGGCAGGAAAGCGCAGGAGGAGCAAGAATAAAAGATTGAAAAGGAATGTTTTCCGTAGACGGCAAAACAAAAGATGGTCATCAAGGGCGCGAATAGAGCATAGCAGCTTATTCCAGAGAATGGCAGCTGCAACAGCGAAGGCGCGGCCACCAGCTCTGGAGCAGGGAAGGCTCTCTTGTGTCTGTTGCTCCAGGAATTCTGGGGAGTAAGGCAGTTAGTCTCTGGTCTTGGGTGAATGTAGCTGTTTCTACTGTACCACGGTTTCAACACTTCGTTTTACATTTGTAAAGCGCCTACACCCAGGGGTATCAGGGCGCTGTTCAAAAGTTACACATATATGGCATGATACGATTGGAAGGTGCCTGGCAAGATGCTCCCAGCTCAGGCAGGGACAGTTCACTGTTCTCTGATTATAGACAGCGACAACTGGATTGTCTCGGGAGGATAGCTCAGCTCAGGGGCAACATTCTCGCCATGGAAGCAACACAGGTTCGATCCCTGGGTCTGCGCTTAGAAACCTCTGGGTATTAAGTGTGTTATAAATAACCTATCATATCATATCGGCTTTTACGTCCTTCGTCCATGCGACGCTTGAGTGGCATCAGAGGCCACTCGTCAGTCACGTTCTGGTGATAGAACACCTAATCTCTGCCAACCATCCGCAACCCTGTGGCCACTTGGATGAAGAGCTGCAGTACATTTAAATGTAAATTTGCGTGACCAATTTTGCAGACTTTTGGGTAAAACAAACTGCACACTGTGCACCTAGTCCGGTAACACTCTCCAAAGATTGCGAGCCATCTGACATGGCTGCCGCTGGGGCGCCCCGGGCCCAACCAGTGCGATTATGTTCAAGCTGGCGAGGCCCACCTCACAGCTCCTGCCGAGTCAGGCAGGCAAATACCAGCAAGACAGCATCGATGAGGGCAATGGTATTAGCTCAGTCTGTGGCGCACCATCAGCTAATGTGTTCAGTTTAAGGAGGCACTCCAAGGCAGGCGGCAGGGCCACTGAGTGCAGGCAGCAGAAATCCCTGAAAACTAAGCATGAAGAGATGTAGCAACATGGCATTCCTGCACGCATAAGGCAAATTGTAAATATTGCTCAGAGCAAAGCAGTACCAGGGTAATCAGCGCATACCCACTGTTGGACACAATAAAAAGGGCCTTCCTGTGTACGGCGCGGCACTGCTGCACTGCATGCAGACAGACAGACCCCCGTCACGGACCGACCACCACCACTTCCAAATTCTTACCTGTCCTCAGCCCAGGAGTCTCCACAGACAGTCTACGATTCTCTTTGGTCCTCTTTTGGACTTCTTCGGGCCGGGCCTGCCGCTGGCTGGTGGCTGGGGGGGAGGGGGCTGGCAGTCAGAGTGGCACTGCCAGTGGCAGTGTGGCACTGGCGCAGCACTGCGGTGTGAGAGCGGCAAGTTGGCACTAGTGACGTCATCACGTGGCAGACTGGCGGTCTGCTGCTGGCTGCTGCTGAGCTGTGCTGCACGCCGGTATCAGTCGTGGGCTGGCCAAAATCCTCATGCCCGGGTCAGGACTCAGGAGAGGAGGCCAACTTATATCCTCGAAAGTCAGAGGCTCTCAGAGCAGTCACGTGTAGTCCATGGCGGCACAGAGTCTGTCAGCGGGCCAGCCCCAGGCACAAGTTGCTTTCAACTTTGCAAAGTGCAACACATTCATGGTTGTTACTTCCTGCAAAGTTGAAAACAACTTGTTGTTAGAGTGTGAATTGATATGCCGCACAGTCGCACACAGGGGCCAGGCCAGCCCGCCCCCAGCTTCACTGCCCAGCCCTGCAGGAGGCAGCCAGGCCAGCCTGCAGCAGGTGCTATAATATTAGCACTTCAGAGTGACTTTACTTCAATGACTATACTTCATAGAGCAAGCCGGGGCCAGGGGGCAGGCCCCAGCGAGCACAGAGCACCAAGTTTTGCACGGCCGCCGCCGCCGCAGCGCTCGAAGGCTGAGGGTGCATGCATGATGCAAAATGCACATGACACATAATTATGCATGATGCTGCATGCAAATGAAATCATCACATCAAAGCAAGGCAACACAACGTGTATGTGTTACCTTGCTTTGATGAATATGCTCCAAGTCCGGCCCGCCCTACTAGTGCATGTGTGCAAGTCTCCTTCCACTCCAATCCATTAGCGAGGCAGGCTCAGCCTCAGGGAGCTGCTGCTTCTGCTTGGGCCGGCCCACTAGCGTGACTAGCCGCAGACAGCCCCGCCAGCGGCTTGGCACGGCAGCAGCCTCAGATTCACAAAAACAAAAAAAATAAACCGGCCCACCTACTGACATAACCCTGTGACTGCTGCTCAGTCAGGCCGCTCGCGGCGCTCGGCAAGCAGCGCGCCTCACGCAGTGAGTGAGACTGTAATAAAAAAAACAATAAAAAACAATATAATTATTTTTAAAAACGGCCCACCCGTGGCTTCAGAAAAACCGGCCCCAACAGACCTCAAGTTCCATCGGCCAGTGGCCGATCGGCCGATAGGGCCAGTCCAACCCTGCAAGGTATAACGTGTATACTCGCATGCGCCAAGGCCAACAACAATCTGGCAGTGTCCCATGTTAAAACTGGAGTCCTGGAAAGCATTCAGGGGCAGAACACTGCCCCAACGGAAGGTGCGGATCATGGAGGGCAGTGGCACTCAGTGGATTTGTGTTTTAGGTTTTGACATGGGTACAGCAGTATTACATATAAAATGCAGTGCACAAATTACATGTTGGAATTTAGGTTTCACTACCCAAGTACAACAATGGCTCTATATTTGCTGTGCCGTATGTTCCAATTGAATGAGCAGATAGGAATTTCATTAAATGGGGCGCTTTTCGCACCAAATATATTTTGAAATGGTGCGAGGTTCGCACAAGACCGACGTGAACAGATATAATGCTTGTCGGCTGTAGCGCCTTATTGACGAAGGGGCCATATGCAGTAGGCCTGCAAATTGCGCACTGCCAGGTGCCGTACTGAATTAATTTCCAAAAATAAGAAGCACCCATTGCTTTAACTCACCAGGATTGCATGACCTAATGCGGCGCACCTGGATGTTCAGGCAGCGCTTCACTTGCTGTCTCTCTTGTCAGTGCATTACATATATGTTTGGTCATTCCGAAAACTGGCAAGTGAAGGTTGATGGTTTTCCACAACTTCCTGTTTATTTGAAAGTCTATGCCTGACTCGCGCATTTCATCCGCAAACCCACTTATGTCTCACACGGGGGTGACATAAGCATGATTGGCACACATTGCTATGGTTGGGGGGGATGGGGGGCATATTTAAGTGCGCATTATGGCATGAGTATCTAGTAGTTTTGACCAGTGTTGCTAAATAAATATTCTTTAAAAGGCACAATTTGCATCACATTTCATCAAAAAACTACCCTTTAGTTGCCCGTCAAACAATGTCCAAAAAAAGGATGGAATGGCCATTTGCAATGGGGGCGGCCACTTGTTCATCGGCGCACGAGACTACTTTAGGGCCCAGTCAGACCCTGTTGGGTAGTATCACGCTGCACCAGCCACAACCTTGTTGGTTCCAGGTAGAGGTGTTGGTGTGCATGCTTTTAGTACCCGCCAGGACAAATGTATGTGCAGGGCGCAAATGGTGGTTAATTGTTTGAGCCGGTAAGATGGGGCAGCGGGCTAAGCACTAGTTGTTGGGGTCAGTTTTGAGCCACAGGTCGCAGGTTCATATCCTTGCAATTTTGTAGGCATTGAGGGGGCAGTATTTAGTGGTCAGCTACTGTGAGAAACCTGAGGGTATTCTCCCAGGTAGACCTCTGGAAACCCTTAGGTGGCCAGGGAAGGGCTGGCGCTCTGAGATCCCAGCCCTGGGGGTGGACGAGCGAGGGAGGATCACCTGAGTAGGGCAGCCCTGGGCTGTCCTTGGAGGAATTCCCCAGGAGAGACGCTGTATTATACCAGGGTAGAAGCCCCTGAAGCTTTTGTTTTTTTTTGGCTATTCTACATCTCTTCCAACCAAAGAAGCTCCCTTAATAAAAATCCATCAAAAACCACAACTCACAGAATCCTTGCTTTTCCGTTATTTCCTAAAACACTCCTGGTCATTCTTTTTTACGTCCCTCTGACTGTTCTCTCCTAAACCCCAGTATACTGCATTAACAACACACTACCATTTTTACAATCCCCCCTGTTCAGGTCACAATAGAAATTCCAGTTATCTTTGTTCATTCCACAACCCCTACCAATTTCACCCTTCCAAACTTACCCAAACCCTGAGCATGAGGACTATAATCCCATACAACAACTTTCCACCATCCTACCTTGTATGACACTCAAGCTCAAACCCCCCTCTTTTTCCAATACAAGCACTTTTTTTTCACTGTATTGAAAACCGGTCTAATGTTAAAACTGTCTACCTGACATGTCCCGACCCAATTAACCTGAATCACACACACCTGCCGGACCTTTACTTTCCCCACAAGGATAAAAGGTGGAGCAAGAGAGCACAGGATGAGCAAGGCAGACAGCACAACATGAGGGCTAACTCAGCACAGCAATTCAAGAGGAGGTGAAAGATGGCGAATAGCGAGAGGGTGACGAGGAGAGACGTGACCTTGCCCTTTCCTATCCAGGTCTGAGAAACCTCCACAGTCCGAAATATAAGACTGCAAACAAAGACCAACGTGTATTGCAGCAGATGTCAATGGTACACAAGACCCTCATCTGCTGATAACCAAGCCGGGGAGAGATGCTTGTCTCAGTGGTACCAACCTTGACTTGAAGGAGAAGAAAGCTAAGCAGTTAATTACAGCTGGTGAGTCGATAAGAAACTGAGCTCTGTTGAATGAAAAGTAGCAAACCGATAATTTGAACTTTGGAAAGGGTAAAAGAACTATTGAGAAAGTGGGGGGAAAGCCTGCAACAGAGGCTTCTGGCACCACGTGGGTGCTCATGCAGAAACCTCTAGGCAATTACCCGAAGGTAGAGACTACCATAATCAGAAGGTCTTGGAAAGAGGCGCAGAGAGGTCAAAGTGGTCATAAAGGGGTCTTGTAAAATCCTCTGTACCGTCCAAAGTCTTTGGCTGACAGATGATTGTGAAGGGGGATGTGAATCCCGCATGGTAACGATTAACAAGAGTGAACCCGGCGGAGGGATGCTAATGAAAGGGGGCAAAGTTTAAAAGTGCAGTGAGGAATTGTTGGTAAAAATTGACGAGAGTGAACCCGGCAGAGGGAAGCCGACAACCAAGGGCAAAGCCCAATGGACTGTGTTTCTTAAGGTTTGCAAAAGTGAATCCGGTAGAGGGATGCTAACGAAAAGGGGCAATGCTTGAAGTCCCTGTGAATAGTGTGTTGACGGAAGTGAACCAAATTGAGGGAAAAGTCACACTGCATTGTTTCAAAAGACATTAAGAATTGTGCAAGCAGGAAATATTTCAGGGCAGGGGGAAGTGAAGTGTGCCCCTTGTAATTTGGGTTCCGAGCCCGGCCAAGGGAGATCCAGGGGTGAAAGCTCATCACCCAAACTTCATTGAGAAAGGAACTGTTGAGTTGTTTTGTTGAATAAGATTGGTCTGCACCCGGAAGAGGGGAACCCAGGGGTGAAGCCGTTACCCAAAGTATATGTGGAACAGAACTTTGTGTTTGTTGAATGCATCAGGCCCTTGAAGGCAAGAGACTTTTACTGAAGGGAGACAACTGTCAAAGAACCTGATAGCTGATACAGAATTATTATTTGTGAACATTTTTCTTTATTGAAAACCCTATCCCACACTCTTTCTGTAATTAGTTGTAAGGAATTGGCAATGTTTTTCTTTTAGTATAGGCCTTTTTATTTTGACACTACACCACGAGAACTGCCTTATTTGTGTTTGATGGTCGATGCTTGCTCCCATCTTAGATTTAGGTTAGGCATTTTTCCACCCTGTATTTACAGTTCAATAAACTCCCTTGAACTGTGATCACTTGTGCCTGTCTTTGCTGTTGCCACCATGAGTTCCTTACACTACCCATACAGGTATGGCATAAGCATTGAGTGGCACACATTTATATGTTTAGGGGCAGAATTTTAGTGCCACCATTTTAATAATTAAGGTATGTGTGACAAAGGGGCATGCACAGTAATGAGTAAGCAATACAGTAAGTGGAGCCACCCAGCCAGGTTATTGTTGCAAAGGGTACTTAACAGCAGTGACTATTGTGAGAAGCCTAAAGGTGTCTCACCCACCAGTCCCCGGGGATCTGTCATCCAGGTGGCCAGGACACGGCCATCGCTATTTGAACCAGTTCCTGGCGGTGGAGCAGTGCGGGAGGATCACCTAGATGAGGGGTTTTTGGAGTGGAAGTGGACAACGAAGGGTGAGACGCGGTATCCCCGTCCCTGTAACACCTTTTCCCCATCCTACCAGGTAGGCTACCTAGAGGTTCAACCCTACCCCCCTCCCTTTCCCGACATGAACACTTTCCCACGAGCAGTTCATCGTGAGTGACAACGGACTAACACCAGAGCCATATACCTGACATGTCCCAACACCAAGGTCCGGCAATTACTGATCATTACACACACCTGAATCCCATCCCACTTCCCCACATGGATGAAAGACGGAGCACAAAAGCACACTATGAGCGAGGAAAAGCACACGAGGAAGCAGCAGTTCCAAGATGGTGGTTTAAAACAGGAAGAAAGGCGGCGAGACCGGAGAGGGTCGCAAGGAGGGGAGTAACCGTGACCTCTAGAAACAGTTATTTTCTCGAGCCTTGGAAAGTGAGAAGCCTAAAACCGCGAACAGAAGCTGAACAATCCTACGTTGTGCATCAAAGGTATATGGGGCGCTCCCGTGACGATAACCTAGGCTGGGAGGAGCGATAGCCGCTGTGGTACTGTCCTTGGCTCCTGCAAGAAAGCTGCGCCAGAAAAAGCAGCACAGCAACATTGTATGAAGAAATCCACCAAGGACAGCATTCGAAGCGCATGTAATAAGGGTTGCGAACAAGTAGAAAGTAACGGAGTGAATGTACTTTGAAAAAGCCAAATAAGATACCATGTACAGAGTGGTCCAGTGCCACATGGGTGCTCATTCGAAGGTCTCTGTTAGGTATCCAACGGAATGGCGACTTCATTGTAAAAAAGGAACTTTGTATCGAAGTGGTCTTGCGATGGGTCAAGCTAAATCCAGTGCCCATTCGAAAGTCTTCGATAAGTTTTAAGTGAACTGCAACTGGTCCGAGCCCAGCTTTTGGAGACTTATTCAAAGTGGAAAAGGGATCTGAGCCCGAACTGTAAGTCAACCGAGAAGGAATATTTTTGGAACCTTAAAATAAAGGGATCTGAGCCGGAAAAGGGGGATCCACTGTAATAGAAAAGGGATCTGAGCCCGGCTGAGTGGGGTCCAGGGAGGGACACCAAATCACATAATAAGAAAATAACTTTCTGGTTTTGTTTTGTAGATCAGGCCCTCTGAATCAAGAGACTTCGATGAGGAAAGACACTTGGGCACAGAAGGCCCTGAATCTGACATTAGAACTGTATCCTTGTGTCGAGGAAGCCAGAGTGTGTGCTTTTCTCGAGTGAACCACCTTGCCCGTGCTGAAAACGTGGGGAAGGGAGTCCAACGGCCGAACATCCCGACTTATCATTTTGTGAACACTTCTTCCTTTTGCATGAACATTCCCCCCACACTATTTGTAAATTAGCTGTAAGGATAGGCAATAGTTTTGTTTTTATAATAGGCCCTTTTATTTTGACAAGACTCCACTAGGACTGCGTTATTATTATTTGATGGTCGTAGCTTGCTCCCATATGTAGATTTAGATAGGCATTTTCTACCCCTTTGTGAAAGTTCAATTAACACTCTTGAACTGTGGTCACTTGTGTCTGTGTTACTTAGATACCATGCTTTCCTTACAGTACTGATTTAATTTATTTGAAACATACCTGTACACAAGGGAAAAGGTTCCAGGACAAAGAGAGAAGTCCCAGGGGTGACAACAGAATGCCTTACAATCTGCTTTGTGATAATAACGATGTGTTTTATATGCAAAAAACAGGTTCAAGGATACCCTGAGTGGACAAAGGATCTTTTGGCAGGTCGGTCACGGTACAAGTGAAGAGCTGGAAATTAGTGGTGAGGTTGGCCGTTCAGCCAGGAGGATATGAGAGGCTTTGCGGGACACTCAAAGTTGTAGGAAGTGTCTGCTGATAAGTATGATATAATATTTCCTTATGCCCATATTTTCTTTACCTTCGCCCTGCATTTTGTGAGCCGCTGCACTTGCATGATCTTAATAACAGAAGGTCTAGTGAGATTGTTTGTCTTGCCCCCCTCCTCTCCCTCTCCTCCCCCTTTGCATTGTCGCGTCTCGAAATATCTGGGTACAGGCACTTTATAAATGACATATCATATCTTGCCATTGAGGGACACTGCGGGATGTCCGGTCATTACAGGGGAAACACATAACAAGCTACATTTTGTTCCCATCATCTTAGGTTGGGGTATAATGACAAGAGAAGGTACGCCAGCATCAAAGTTGGCTCCAACAGTCCCAGTGGTAATGAGTGTAAGGATGAGGTCGTATTGTGGGCTCTATTCCAGGAAGAAATGCCCAGTAAGGGTACAAACTGGGCAAAAAAGATGTTGGAGGAGTGCAGCGGGTGCCTACAGGTTGTTCAGGCCCAGATCTGCTCACCTGTAACATTGGTACCCTCCCACCCACCAAGCGAAATACCTACTAAAGCACCATCAAAAAGGAAAGGACAGCGCATAAACCAAGGTGTAAGGTTGTAACTGTCAGGTCACAAGAAGCATTGTTATTACAGGTTGCAGCAAATCCCACACTCTGCTGAAGTGCAGCAGGCGGTTCTGCCAACAATAGGTGAGTTTTCTGAGATGGGTAGTGCTGTGATCTCACAAACAGGTAACCACCTGGACAATGGGGGAGTAAGTGAGCTACCAACAGGTAATGATTCTGAGAATGAGAACATGAGTAAGGCATTAATAGAAATGCTGAGATTATTGCAAGGAGTGGTGCATCTACCTAGGGAAGGGGCCAGCAGTGAGACCGCAAGAAGAGTGTGGGAGGGCCCCTTGGAACCTGCTGCGATCGTGTGGGTTATGGGGGCCCAGACCTCTCTTGATTCATTGAGGGTGTCTGTCACACTGGGGGTTGCAGCACCAGTAGACCAGCACGGGGCAACAGGTCTGGGGGACTTGATTGCCAGGGACAAGGTGAAAGAGGAATAGCAGCCCCAACATTGGCTTTAGAGGAAGTAGGGGTTACCCCCTTAGTAAGCATTGCACCTTTACTGTCTGCCAGGTCCACCTTAGCATGGCATGTTCCTAGGTGAGTGAATGAGCGGATTTGGGAAAGGGAATATTTTGACATATTCTCATTATTGTCAGTAGAGATGGCAGGTCCGGAAATTACGGTTAGCAAAGAGGAGGACAAGAAGAGGCAAAATAGAAATGGGCATGAGGAGAACATAGTAAAATGGAACAAGGCATTCTCTTTGTTAGCAGCAATAGTGATCGAGAAATACCCGGAGCAGGAGCCAGTCTTATGGAAGTACAGGGACACTATTGTGAATGAGCAAAGGAAGTATGGCTCCACGGGGTGGATAGATTACGACAGGGATATTAGATCCAAGATGTCAATGGTTCCGGAAATTACATGGGACCAGAAGGACATGGAGGGCTGGGTTTCATTCATGAGTGGTAAGGACAGGTTTATCCAAAAAAGAGGTGCCTGATTAGAGTCCCAGGTCCTTCAGGCGTCATACTGAAAAAAAGGGGATTGGACCTACAGGACAGGGAATAGTCACTTAGTACATTTTTTTTTCATAAATACCAATAAATGTTCATTTTTAGTTTCTAAAACCTTTTTTATTTGCATAATAAATTCATAAACAATACTAAAACATTTCAATAATCCAATATTTATAAATTCCACTCATACTTGTTTCACTCCTACCATTCATACTATTTTTTGCTTTTTTATAGTAAATTACTGACATAGATTTATTGGCCTCATAAATAAAAGACCTCTAACTCTGTCTGAACAATTCTACAAAAAGTCCTCCATCTATTGTTCTGATGGTTCCGTCTGTGTGTTCTCATCACACCGACATTCATCTACACGTGTTTCAGTTGTCTATTTTCGGGACATCAATATTCGTCGACCCTTCGTTCATACAACCTTCTTCAGGACAAGTTAAATGGGAAATTCCTTTATTCCCACATACATCAAGTATGGTGAGTATCACCGCCTAAAATGCAATATAAAATAAATCAAAACACACTAAAAAACTTATAAAACAGATTACATACATAATAATTTCCTATCGGCTATTCCCTCTTGTTTTTTTAGCACTTTTAATGTGAGAGCATGATTCTAAAGAGTAATCATTAATACAATGTTAGTGAATGATACATTTTCACACCCACCTCCATTGTAATATGGAATGAATCCTATTGGCGGCATGTGGATCTAGTGGCCACCTTCATCTGCCTACTCCCCAAGATGCAAACAAACTAGTTCTATTGTATTTCTTGGAACATCGTACTTACTTGGAGCAAAATCTAATTGATTCTCTCTATATATACAATTTTACGCCTGTTACTTCAAGAGGGGTTCTTCTCATATCAGACCATTCATTGGATCCTACGAAAGAAAAGCGGGAAAAAAGGGGAAGAAGGGGGTTTCTTTTTGGTTTCCCTTTTGTGAGAAGGTCAATACTAAAAAGCATCTCTAAACGAGTCTGCAACTATAAGTGAATAAATACAATTTAAACTTACAAGTCGCCCCAGTTAGATACTGTATCTGAAGGATTATCATTCACAGAAAGCCACCATCACTAGCGACCATGATGTAAATTCAGTAAATAAATATATAGAATAGAATAAAAATAATCCTCTAAGCTCCAATCATTTCACATCGGGCTTTGGATAACAATAAATTGGTTAAGGCAACCTATATATTCCATCAATTGCCTCTACTCAATATGCTTGTATGGTTGTTGTAAAAGATTCCATCAACATTGTACAGAAGGCCACTGGTTAACTTTCATTTCCCTTCACTGACTCCCATGTACTTTTAGGATCACTTTCCACATAAGCACACCAATACTGGTTTCGTTCGCTATGCAGTCAGCTATCTACTTCTCACGCTTACCTTATTGTTTGTTTCTGGGGGTCCTACAGTCGTCTGCCTTACGCTCCGTCTCCCGGAACTCTAACTAGGTTCGCGGCGCATGTTTATTTATAGTCGCTTTTTGATCGCGATAGAAAGATCTATCTTTCGTGGACACAAAGAAGGGACTACTCAACCCGTATGTGGGCATAGTATAGTGAATCCTGTTCTACTTCTCGCGTGTGTGTATTTACTCACATAACGATCCCGATCGAAAAAGGGGGGGGGGAGAGGACTCAAAAAG
Source organism: Ambystoma mexicanum (assembly GCF_040938575.1). NCBI lineage: Eukaryota > Metazoa > Chordata > Amphibia > Caudata > Ambystomatidae > Ambystoma > Ambystoma mexicanum. Next base: position 1,423,113,995 of record NC_090923.1, read on the forward strand.
ATCAATCCTTTGTGTACAACATAAAATGAGCTACTTATTTAATGAATGTCACGAAGGAATTTCTACTTTCCTTTCCACATCTTCAAGGTAGTATACCTCAGATCCTAACACCAAATAAGGAATCCTACTACATGGTATCTAACAAGCCTATTCATCTTGTTTCTTCTACACAAGGATATTAGTTGTAAAGACTATATACGTATATTTAGACACATTGGAAAATTACCTAATTGAAAATGCAATTGAATGTACCCCTATTTACCGCAATAGCCCAGTTTGTTATTTCATACATTATGAATGGGAATTGTTGTTTTCTTTCAAATCTTCTTAATGTGTAACAAGGGCTCCGCATTCCACTGAAATTTTAAGGCCATTCTTAACTGTATCCAGACGATATATCCAACGTTGCTCCAATTTGTGGAGCATAGTTGATATATCGCCTCCTCTCTTCGGTGATTTTATAGTCTGTAGCACAAACCATCTTATGACCGTATCTTTGTGTTGTTTAAGACTGAAATGATCCACCAATGGTTTATCAACTATTTTGTTGCGGATGCAGCTCCGATGTTCACCTATCCGCTGTCTCACCTCTATAGTCGTTTTTTTCCAGTTTTTTTCAGTGGTAAGGACAGGGCCAGTAAGGCAACTGTTGAGGTGTCAAAGGGTACACAGAAGCCATTGTTTGGTAAGGATGAGCCCATCCATAAAACTGATGGGTGGCCCTTTCAAGACCCCTGAGCATTGAGGCAAAATGATCAGGCACACAGGGGTTTTGGCTCTGGACTGGCCTGCAGATCATTTAACAAAGGGTTTTGCAGTTGCGGTGCAAGGTGCCGATTTGCACACCATTGCTCGAGTGTGGGGAAAGTCACCGAGGTGTAAGATGCTTCAATTCCAATGGGGATGGCTGAGATTGATGTGGGAACCCCCCCCACCCAGTAGACAAAATGGTGCTTCAAGAATTTCTAAAATTATTATCTGAAGGTCAAAGAGTGAGTTACTATTTAAGGGATTTAGGGTCCTGCACACTTGCAGTGTTAATACTAATGGACGTATGTTTTTGTGCTGTCGTAGGAAATGGAGATATCTGAGGAGGATGAGGACCGCCTCAGGTTTGTCTCAAAAGTATGGCCATGAGCGCTGCAGACGTGCCCAGAATTTTGGTAACGTGTGGGATACTTCCATGAGATAGAGGCTCAGTGGTAAGACTGGATAGTAATCCAAAGATCACAGAGAAAAGCTTACAATTAGAAGTATGAAATACAGTTATGACGAGTCAAGCCTTGGTGAGGTACTTTTGTCATACAGTCATAAGAATATTAACAAGAAAAAAAAATTAAAACATTTAAAAACAAAATAAAAAGCCTGGAAGGTACACAGACCAAAAGCATAAACTTGTTATGGCCAAATAATAGTTTTCAGGGGCTTTCCACCATGCGGAATGGACACCCGAAAGGAGGGATGGTGAGTATATATTCCTGAAACTGTGGGACAATTGTGGAGGGAGTACTGACCTGGTGGTCAGACACCAGAGGTGTGCCATCCTAACAAGAATGGAAACATGAGTGATCCTTACTAAATGCCTCTAATCGCCCAAACATTTCGACCATACTCTTAGGAGACCTAAATCGCTGGCAAGGAGACACCAAGGACAAAGAAGCTGTGGAGCTGGAAGAATACCTCACTAATGCAGGACAAACTATTTAAAATGATAAACCAACCCATACTGGAGGCCACATGCTTGATTGGGTGGCAACTCGAAACCTCAAAATATGCGATTTCAACACCAACCCATGTATCTGGTCTGACTATTGTAAATTAGTACCCGGCGAGGGCGCAATCAGAATGAAAGAGCCATTTTGATTGGCCCTTGGCGAGTCGGTAACAGGCCGGAAATCCCTCTATGGGGATTCCACAGCCTTTGTCCCCGGCAGGGGGCGTGGCAGCCCCTCAGCCAATGAGGAGGCTCGAAGCGGGACCTTCCCCGCGGCTGAGAGGCTGCCTTCGCCCCCCCCCCGCCGGGGACTCGGGTAAGTATTATTATTTTTTTTTATTCCCTTCCCTCCCTCCCACCGCCCCCACCCAACTTACCTTCTTGTTCCTGCATCCCCGGCGGGGGACGAGGGAAGCCTCCAGCCATGTGGAGATTTGGAGCGGGGCCACCCCCGCTCCGCGCCTCCGCACAGCTGGAGGCTTCCCTCGTCCCTCGCCGGGGACGCAGGTTGATTTTTTTCTTTTTTTCTTTTTTTTTTCTTCCCCCATCCCACTCCCACCCTCCCAAACCCACTTACCTTCTTTTTGATCCTTTTTCGGGAGCTGACGCGCTGGCAACACTTATGTTCCCAGCGCGTCCGCTCCCGATGGCCGCCATGGAAAGGGAACACAGACTCTGTTTTCCCTTTCCATGGCGGCGGCCATTTTCTTTTTCATCATTTTTTTTTCTCCCGAAACGCCGCAGCATTTTGGGACAAAAAAATGCTTTTAGTGCCCCGGTCACGCAGTTTTTGTGGGCCGGGGTACTAATAGCTATATACGCCTCAGGTAATGCCCCGGGGCCCATAGGTAAGGCCCGAGCGAATATTGCTTAAATAGAATGCACTTACTGCCGACATCCAAAGGACTGATTTGTGGGCCACCTAAGAACATTTATAATCGAAACTATAATAACATAAAGGCAGAGGTTATAGAAGTCTGTATGCAAGCTATCATGACTGAAACTTCAGACTTAGATTCCCCAAATAGACTTGCAGAAAGATAGAAATTTCGAACCTCCCAATTGTTAAAAGACGTTGCACCACTCAAAACAAAGACTATTAGGGACCGCCCGAACCAGGAAAACTGGTTTACGTAAGACTTAAAAGCTCTTAAACAGAAAAAAAATGAAAACAGAGCGAGAATGGACTAAAGACCCTTCCATTGACAATAGAAACAAATGGAAAATCATAGAAAGAAACTACAAGAAAAAAGATTCTTGAGACAAAAAGAACATATTGTGATGCACAAATCGAACAGGCAGGACACTGCACCAAAAAGCTCTTTGAACTATATAGATCTTGGGAGAAACCTGGTGCCCTTACTCAAGATATCAAACCTAATAAGGAAGGCTGCGAGAATGTACAAAAGGCATTCAAAATTAGGTGCTTCTAGCTCGAGAAAAAATTCTAAACTCACAAGGGGCCACAAAGACATCCGTTTTTATAACACATTTTATTGTTATTTTACTTCAAAAAAACATATATTCAACTGCTGACTCCGCGGGAGTCAAACCATAACAACACATTACAACAAAAGATTTTTGGAATTACGTATCACATACACCTTTTTGATATCTTTGTTTACAACAGCAGCAACATTACGTTTTAACTTACATTATTTTGCACATTTCAGCGTCAAGGCAGAACATTAAGCGTCCTCCCATTTTTGCTACTCTTTGTTCCATCGCTACACAGACATCCACATCGGTAACCCATTGTTCCACCTGCAGCAACACCTTTGATCCCCACAACGTGGCTATGTTTCTCTTGATCAAGGCAGTTACAATTGAAAAGAACTGTTTCTCATATCTCGTCATTTCTCCCTCACCCTCTATCCCCAACAACAACAGTTTAGGTTCCCTGGGTATTACCTTACCCATGACTATCGTGAGCACGTCACAACATTGCTGCCAGTATTGGCAAATATTCGGACATTCCCATATTATGTGAAAAAAGGTTTCCCTCTTCCTGGCGACATCTGAGACAGTTGGGATCTGTACTCCTAACCCAGTGGTGGAGTGCTACTCTCGGTTAATATACCCTATGAAGTATCTTAAGTTGGATGAGCCGAAGCCTGGATGAAATCGCTGTTTCAAGAGGATACATCAGGGCCATCACCCATTCTTCTGGAAGGATTTCCCCTATGTCCCTTTCCCATTTGGTCTTATAACATCTTTGCACCATTTTTTACACGCTTTATAAATGCATCTTTTTCGCATAAAAGAGTACCTTCCTCCATCAAGGAAGTGGTGGTTACCCCTATTTTGAGAAAAACAGGGCTTAGTGAGAAGGATCCTTCAAACCTCCGCCCCATAACAAACACTCCTTTCTTCCTAAAGATACTGGATAAAGCAGCTACTAACCAACTTTTGAACTCATTTTGAATCTGCCTCAGTGTTTCATCATAAACAATCTGGTTTCAGTCTAAATTATGGAACCGAAAGTGCACTATTAGACCTGCAAACGCAAATGTTAAGACGCATGGATGAGGGCAAAACAGGCCTTCTCATTTTATTGGATCTTTCGGCAGCGTTTGATCTTCTTGATCACGCCAGACTATTGGAAACACTAGCAAACCTTGGTTATTGCTCAAAACATGCTATGGAATGGATTGGCTCCTTTTTAGGTGAAAGAACATCTATGATAAACTGGGGCACTGTATGTTCAGACCCTATGGATATCAAATATGGCGTACCACAGGGATCCTGTATCTCCCCCATCTTATTTAATATCTATATAAGACTCCTTTGTGATTAATTGAAAAGGATGGGTTTCCATTTCACAAATTACACCGACGATTTCCAACTGGTCATGGATCTCAGCGGTGATTATACAAAGGACACTATAACTCTCAATCACATCTACTCAATCATCCAGGAGTGGATGATGGAAAATTGGATGTGTCTTAATAGTTCTAAGACTGAGTTTATGGTTTTCGGATTCACCCAGGCAAGAAAGAGACTTGATCCATTCTACAAAAGCTTTACAATTGATTCTGGCGTACATAAAAGTGGTCGAAAAGGTAGAAACCTTGGGCACAATATTTGAAGCCTCCTTAAATGTTGACGCTCATGTCAAATATGTGACCAAAAACATGCAGTACGATTTTAGAATTCTAAGACCGATTAATCCTCTAGTATCTCGCAAAAACTGCGAAACTTTGGTCTGAGCCATAATTATGCCCTAGCTGGACTACTGCAACGCCCTATTGGCCGGTGCAGGTGAAGGGAACATTCAAAAGTTGCAGACAATTCAGAACAAAGCTGTTAGAATAATCTACAATGCAACTAGAAGGCATCACATTTCACAGTATCGAAGGGGGTTTCATTGGCTACCTGTAGAAAAGAGAATCCAATTCAAGACGTTGACCCTTACCCATAAATATGTGTATGGAGAGGATCCGCAAATCTGAAGCAAACTGTAAGAAAATACTCAGAAAGCAGGACTCTGCGCTCAAGTGCCACACATCTCCTGACCATGCCACATGTCAAAAGAGCTAGAGGATCTGGCAGATCTTTTCCTTTACGCCGCAACAAACTGGAATAAACTCCCCACATCAATGCGAACAGAGGCTAATTATGCTGTTTTCAGAAAAAACCTGAATAGCTAGTTACTAAATCTTAAAATTTTAATGTTGTAAGTGTTGCGCCCTGATGCCTACGGGCTATGGCGCGGTATGAATAAATAAATAAATACAAAGGTTATGGGAATGACTGACCTGGCAATCCGACAGCATACAGCAAAGGTTTCCTCCTGGTTTTGTTCACAGCTCTAAAATGGGCAAGATGTGCTAATGAGAGACGGGGAGTCTAAACGCAGATAGATGAGGTTGGTATGTTCCTTTTTGGGGGCAGCGGGAGGGCCACGCCCAAAGTGTTGTGGAGTTACGGGGCAGTACTAGCCGGGGAGGAGTTTGTTGCAGTTTCGGCATGGGCGGTTCCCGATGGCAGAACTCGAGCCAAATTCGGACGACAGGCACTGAATTCCTTATAGACAGTTGAGACTCCTCGTCAACGAGATTCAATAGTCCCAGGAAGTTAATGCTTGGCAGTTTATAATCAGAAGCGGAAGTCCGCTACTCAGCAAACCGGAAGTGACAAGTGTCCCTGGGAACTATAAAATTATGATAAGCCCGAGAAATCAATGGGCTCCCTTAGAAGTCTAAGGAGATGTGGCTTTACTTATGTGGCTGGGACCGTCCCCAAATTGTTGTATGACTCTAATAAATGTGATCTTCTGTTTCCAAATATGCACCAATTGTCCTTGTGATTATTATGTAGAATGTATCCATTGCATAGATGTCTTATACCCTAGAGAAAGGGGGGGCCATGGTAGGGAATATCCCCGCTGAATGGTCTTTTATAGTGTCGTTCTGCCACTATGTGTGGACTCCATCGCCGTGGCTATATAAGCAAAAGGGGTGGGTGGTCTTTAGTGGGACAGTTGGAGAGGCAGATGCAAAACATGTGGTGTTGATGAGTCTAGGTCGGAAATGCCTGGTTCATGTGTCCCAATCTGCTTTCTATGGGTTTGAGGGAGAAACATGGCAGTATGTTAGCCATAGGGAACGACTTGGGTCTGGTTAACTGCTGATGTGGGAGAATTTGATGGGACTAAAGAGGAAAGCTTAGTCATGATTCAGTTAGTGGTAATGTGTAAATGGCTAGACCTGTTTCGGCCACCTGGGGGGGGTATGTGTGTAGTGTAAGGTGGAGGAAGATCCTAGAGAGTAGTCTGTCAGTCAGGGTGATAGGGGACTAGGCCTCAAAAAAGGCAAAAAAAACCTGCAACCATGCATTCCCAGCACTAGCCTTTTGCAGACAGATTGTATTTCACATTTATCTCACATTTTCACTGTTAATCTCTTTCTAATCAATACATTGTATTCCATGTGCAACAAAACAAGTCACTGTGAGTTGGCGGATGAGGGTAAAGAGGCGGTCTGGAAACTCCACACAATTACCATGAGCTTCATGGTAAAGGTTATGGGAGGCAAGAAACGTTGGTTCATCGAAGATGCAAGAGTTGGTAATAACAGTGGAGGGAGGAAAGTGAAGAGGTGGTAACAACAGCAGTAGTGGAGGGAAGTGGTTCAGGTGAAGAGGTGGTTATAACAGGAGTGGAGGAAGATAGTAGAGGTCAGTAGGTGATAGGAACCACAGCAGTGGGGTAGGTTTGTAGAGGTAAAGAGATGGTCAGCAGTAGTGGAAGAAGGTGAAGAGGTGGTGATAACTACGGAGGAGAGTGAAAGAAGTAAGGAGGTGGTTGTGACAAGTAGGAAGGAGGAAAAAGTTCAGAGGTGGTGGTGACACCATCGGGAGAGGAAGAAGTGAGAGATTGTAAAGAGGTGGCTGGGACATAGAGGGGGCAGGAGTGACCAATGACCAAGAGGAGGTAGTGGCTATGGATTAGAACAAGGATAAAAGAACTTGGGAGATAGCGGATCTCCAGGGGGGAAATTAAAGAAACTAGGAGGAGGTGGAGAGAGGTCCCTACCAGGTAGCCAGCCTAGGAAGGTACAAGAGTAGTGGACTGATCCACAGCTGCATTCAGAGGCAGGAGGAGGCACGACATTCAGGCAAACTCATAAGATGAGTTATGCGCAGTTAATCCCTTGTTAATCTTATTCTGGTCCTCTTTTTCCAAAAGCAAAAAGCAATGGGAAGATGGGGGTAGCCTTGCCTTGTACCCATTTATGTGACCTCAGACCGATCCTATCCTTTGTCGCTACTTTTGCATTGGATTATTGTATAACAAAATAAACATAGCTATGATATGAGGGCCGAATTCCAGTTTGCGAAGAACTCAGAGCATGTATGTTAAGGATACCAAGTCAAAAGCTTTCGCAGCATCTAACTCTGCAACTACTGCCCTTGACTCGGTATCGGCTTGTCTTCTTCGTCACACTAAAGAGCCTGCACAAATTCACAGTTCTGGAACAGCTGAGGATAAATACTGCCTGATCGGTGTGGATGTGTTTTTCCTGAATAGGGTTGACCTTAGGCAATAAAGTTAGCCAGTATTTTACTGTCTTTTATTTGGCAATGATAAATGTCAGCATGCTCTGCAGGTTCTGGGGTCCTTCTTTGGTTTGCATAGTGAGATAATATGTAATACTGTTTTGCTCATTCATATGGGGAAACCGGCTAGTCCCTAAAACTTTCAGTACTGAGAATCTATGTCTCCCTTTGTGAATTCTTGAATTTCTACAATTTCACACATTACCATACAGTGAGGTGCAGTTAGGATACTTTGTATCCTTGTAACTTTTTATATAATGGCTTTTTAGTTACTTTCACAATGGGCCTAACACAAGCTGATGGCAGTTGTGATATATTTACTGTTTGTGTTTTCACTTGTCTGCTTTTACATTTACCACAGAAAATGGCTACTAAAGGTGGCTAGCACCCTAAGATGGCTGTGCCACAAGATCCTTCACTTGTTATTTGGCCATATTATTCTCTGGCCTTCTTCCTGCCTTCACAGGTCAGGACATGCCTTATAGGAAAAGCCCTTTCTCTGAGAAAGCTTTGAGTTTCACAGGCTAAGAAGCTTTGTGTGTGTGAGCCAGAAGGGGGAGTTGGGACTGTCTAATCCCAATCCACAACCTCCAATGCATCATCAAGCTGTTGCTGGGCAGATGTGGTGACCATTGGTTGTCCATGAATAGACAACCCCTGCCTGTTTGAGTGGTGCAGATCCTTACCATTGGTGGGCTTGGGTTTGCTCCCAGCCTGAATCTTGGATAAAAGGAGGACTCCTGCAACTGTTCATCAGACCACTGTTTAAACCAAGAATTGGTGAAGTCCTGCTCCTCTGCCATATCTCAAGAAGACCCACACCGGTAGTTCAGGAGTCTGACATATAACCAACAACAGCACTTTTCTTGAGAGAGATCTAGATATTGGATGAATAATTTTGTGGAAGGAACTGTTAACAGATCTATGATTTTACAAATGTGAAACAACTGAAATCAACAAGTGGGAGTACATTTGTTCTTGTTAAGAAAAAGATGAATACAAAATAAAACCCAGATTGCGTGCTGAAGAGCGAATAGTTATTTGGAGTCATGAAAATGAAATAGAACAAGCAACTAAAGAAGATATTGTAGGAACATAACTCCTACAGTTAAATCCTAAGAAAACCAATCATGTGAAACTATCTACAACGCAGTAGATAAAAAACATTTCGTTAGTCGTTGATGCAGAATATCAGAAATATCTCAGGAAAGACATATTTGTGTATCACCACCATGAAAATGAGCATGAAAACCAAAATAAGAAATGAATGAAGCTAAAAGAATAGTATAGCGAGAGAACGGACCAGGTCAAAGTATAGAGCCCGGAGGTCAATGAAAGGTTAAGTCAGGTATATGTGACATAGAGCCTTTCCATGTTCGCGTGAACAATTTTATTCTTGAAGAAAGGCTGTAAACCATAATGGAACTAAACCAGAAATACCAAGGAAAGATGGAGAACCAATAAGAGTAGAATTATCAACAGTTTCAGATGCCGCAGATAGGTCTTGTACCTCCAGGATAGAACTTGAATTAGAATGACGTGCACGCAAATTAGATATAGATAGAAGAGCTGTTTCTGTTGAACAACCTGGGTAAAAGCTTCATTGCAATTGAGAGACCAGATTAAGAAGTTTGAGATGAAATGTTATTAGAAAATGGACAATTCTTTCCAGTAGATGTGATAGAAAAGGTAGCAAAGATGCCACATAATAATTAGAGGGATTTGATACATCAATATTAGGCTTTTTAAGTACGGGTATCAGAATAGCATCTTTTAAACTGTTTGGAAATATACCTGACTGAAGCGAAAAATTCAATAAGACTGCCAGAGATGGTAATGAAAAAGGTAATGCAGGGCTGGAGGAGGATCCAAAGGCATAGAAGTGGGATTAGCCTGAGTTATTAATTGTGCAATATCTGAATTGGATGCAGAAGAGAATGTAAAAAAAGAGCAGTCACTAGCTCCAGAAGCTGTAGATGTAGAAGTCTGATCATTGGAGGCACAAATGTTTATAATTTTATAAACCACATAAGAAGACCGGTCATCCACAGAAAGTGAAGAGGATAGAGATGGATCAGAAAGGGTGAAAACTAATAACTTATTCAGAGTGGAAGAGAAATAACAAAGAGCAGAAGCATCAGTTGGGATAAGAGTATGATAGTACTAAGATTTTGCTTCAATATTAGCTATAGACTACAAGGTTTGAAGGGAAGAAAACACAGAAAAGTTAACTTGAGGTTGGTTCTTGTGATCTTTCTGCCTGATGAAGATGTGAATGAAGATTGATTTAATAAATTAGAAAACCAAGGACAAGGTGGATAACATTTAGATATAAAAGTTTCAAGCAGACAAAAAACATTCCAAGCCAGAAATAAATGCTAAAGAACACCAAGACCCAAACACCCAAATCGCCTGACTAACCGGTGTGCCACTGTCATATGGCATTGCAATTCATACCTCTCGCGATAGGCATAGTCAAGACCAAACTCTAACACGGGGAGATATTTTCCTTGATGGCCCGTTCATTATATGCAAGCATTTCAGGGACAATGAGGAATGGCTACTATTTACTACACTCATTATTTCACAATTAAAAGCTGGGATGAGCACTTTAGCTGTGGCACCAACCTCCAACTCGCTGTAGCAATAAACGCATTTTGTGGGTGGTTGCCCCCACTTAGTTACTGCATTAGCTAACAACATTATCGAAGCCAAAACAAAGGAACTTATTAAGATAGCTTTAGAAGTTAAGCTGGGTGCCCCTATTTCTTTTTCAATTTCAACATTTTTATTCAGAAGAAAAATTGCCAAATTTCTACAACACAATTAATCACAAAACATGTCCATAGAAAAAACACAGCCACTCACAGAAAATCAATGCCTACAATCATCACCTAAAGGGGTCCTAAGCATCCCGTTCACTGGCTAACAGTCACCAAATGAATTAATGACTTATCTAACAAATGAATTGCTGTGCTAATTTACCCCCATTAAACAGCAATGTCCTCAACCAAGCCAAAGGCAACCCCTCAATTCACAAAGAAAAAGAGAGAGAGACAGTAGAGAGAAGAAAAAGAAGAGAAAAGAGAAATATAGAGAAGGAGACCCGACAACAAGAATGCCGTCAGGGGAAAGAAGTAGAAAGAGAGATTGGAAAGGGGACGGAAAGGGAGGGACACAGGCAGGAAAGAAATATATAAAGAAATAAAAAGAACAGAGACAAGAGCAGATACTACAAAACCTCTTAGACAATCCTCATGGGTGACCTGTATTGCAATTCATATTGACACCCCCTGCGTGTAACTGGTTCTATCGCTCTACACAAAACATAATACATAACGGCCCCATTCACACCCAACATATAATACAAAACCCCTTCTGCTCGGGTCATAATACAAATGCAAATCCTTGAACCCTCAGACCCACCCCGCTCCCGCCGCTAAAGATAATGTGTGTAGTCCCTTGTCCTCAGCATGCACCATCCTCCCCTGTACCAGCAGCTGGCCCTTCAAGGTTCTCTGTGGTTCCCCAGGGCTCTCCACGGCTACTCCCCATTACTCAACCCCCCTCCATCCTCCCGTCCTGGCAAAAGAGCTTGAGTCAAAGGTTACGCTCTGCCGTCTCCATAAAGTCCTCGAGTAGGGCCCACGCCCTCTTGTCCTGCTGCTTTCTGTAGTCCTTCTGTATCAGGAAGGATTCCATCCTGTGTGTATATGCCACCATGTTCCACCACCCCCTTTCAGAAAAAAGAGTGCAGGGCCTTCCAGTGGGCCGTGATGTGCTTGAGGGCAATAGCGATTAAGAAGTCCAACAGGCACCCCTGAACATCGTTACCCATATACCTTGGCTGGATGCTGCCACACAATATAGCCTCTAGGAACAAAAGTTGGTGTATGTTACAGATGTATAGTATCTGCGGCCACACCGATACCCAGAAAAGTACCTGTGAAACTACAATCAAGTAGCATGTGCTTCAATGTACCCTCCACCTTTCTACAGGACCAACATTACATGCTCTTTACCCTGTTATGGCCTCCCACCAGCTTGGATGGAGTAAACAAGGTTCTATTATAAATCTTAACTAGGGTCAGAGTAAGCGAACCCCATCCAGACAGGTGCATGATTTTCGTCCTTATGTCATTCCAACTATGAACCAGAAACTCCTTGCTACACAGCCTTGTCCACACTTCCTCAATTGCCACGTTGGTATGTACTCTCACATGAGCAGTCAGAGCAGCGTATACCGAGGCTGCTGCCGGAGGTGATCCTGCATCCCCAACACTCGCTCCAGGGACACTCCTCCCACCAATCTGCCCAATCTCGTCCCGCAACTGTCTATACCACAGAAACTCCCCTGCCGCCAACCCGTACATGTCTCTCAAAACTTGGAACGTGACTATGCCCTTTTCCGCCCATATCTGTCCAGTGTACAACAAGCCATCAGCATGCCATCCCAGCCAGTACACTGCCCACCCCACCCCACCCAGCCGCCCCCCCATCAAGCCATATCCCCAGTGCTGCCCGAGTAGCATTGATAACTGAGCAACTCTGCAACCCTTTCTTGCCTTTGAGCCACAGAATCTCTTTGGCCCCGTACAGTGCCACTAGATATGCGGAGAGGGGACAATTTTGACTAGAGGGCCTCTACCTTGGACAACACTTAATCCACATTCTCTTTCATTGTGCTCCCCAGTTCCCTCCGTAATTTGATTCCCGGATATTTAATCCCCCCGGGGCTCCACAAAAACCCAGCTCCCTCACAGTGAGATTGGAGACAGAGAGTATTCAACGGCATAATTTCAGTCTTCTCCATGTCCAGTTTATACCCAGACACTGCCGAATACAGCCCAATCTCCTGCAAAAGGGGGGTGGCAAGGCCAAAATATCATCAGAATACGCGTCTACCTTAATCTCCACCTCCCTGACCCCCCACCCCTCGAATCTCTCCCCTAGCCCTAATGCGTTGTAAGAGGGGCTCCATTGAGAGCACAAATAGCAGCGATAGCAGGCATCCCTGCTTTGTCCCGCGCCTTAGGGGAAAGAACAGCGATAACACCCGATTTACGCACACAGTCGATCTCAGGTGCGGATACAGGGTACCCAAAAAGTCAATAAAGGGTGCATCTATACCATGCCACTTAAACATGGCAAAACCATGGCAAAGATCTTCGCCTCAGTGTTAATCGGGGAAATTGGTCAGCTCCATTAGTCTCAGCGCTAGCAAACACACAAATGTGCAAAAGAAATGATCGCCAGTCCATCCAGACCCGGGGATTTCACCCTCTTCAATTTTATTATTGGCAATTCCAGTTCCTCCCTTGTGATATCCCACCCTAACGCGGACAGGACACCCTGTTTTTATACAAGGAAGGAGCCGCCCCCAAATATTGGGCTGTCTGACTAGTAGTGGGTGTGAATTCGGGCATATACAGTGTCCGCTAAAAGGCTGCAAACTCCTGAGCGATCCCCTCTTCATCCGTAATAACTCCCCTCGACCCTTCCACCACAACCCCCCAGTTGTTCTGCCGCCTCACTTTCAGGCAATTCGCCAATAGCTGCCCCGCCTTGTTCGCATCGCCATAAAATTTAGTGTCGTATTTGAGCAGCAACCCTGCCGCCTTATTGGAGCACTGCTTATTGTAATCAAATGTATCCTGCATCAGGGCCATCAACCTACCCCGAGTCAGGTAATTTAAGTACTTTGACTCCTTGCTACGTAACCAATGATATGCTCCTGAAGCACGACTTTATAGGCGTCCCAGACTAAACCCACTGAGAGACCGTCAGCCACATTACGCTGATAAAAGTCCTCCGTGAAGGCTTCAATGGACTGAATAAAGTCCAGGTTCACCAGAAGGTCCACATCGAGCCTCCATCTGTTACTCTTCAGCCGTGCCCCGACCCACTCACAATCTGCCACTACTAGACTGTGATCCGAGATACAGATTTGGGATATGTCTGCACCCTATATCTGTTCCATCATGCTCTTACTCACAAAAATGTAGTCGATTCTGGAGTGTGAGTTGTGGGGAGGGGAAAAGAAAGTAAAATCCTGTGCCCGGGTTACACATCTTCCTCACGTCCACTAAGTCGTTGTTCACCACCACCCTCTTAAAAGCCTTATGCATCTTGGTTGGCCTTAGTGGGGCATGGTACTCCCTATCCAGCACCAGATTGTGGCAAGTTACAGTCCTCGCCCAAAAGCAATGATTCCCCTTTTAAGCTCCTCAAAGATCCCCAAAACCCAATGTCCTGCTGATTTGGACCATATGTATTCACAATGGTTAGCAGGGTGTCGTCCAGCTTCTGTCTAGCTATCAGCCATCTCCCCCTGGTGTCTACATGCAACTCCTCCACCTGAACCTTGCGTTTTTCTTTGTATTAACACCACCATACTCCCTTTACGCCCTACAGCCTCAGATGCAATCACCTGCCTGACCCACTGCTTCTTCAGCAAGTTACACCCATCCTTCGAAAGGTGAGTCTCTTGTAACATGGGTATCTGTGCTCCCACTCACTTCAAATGGGTCAGCACCTTTTGCATTTTAATAGGTGTATGAAGACCGTTCACATTCCATGAGACTAACTTCACCATGACCTTTGAGCCACACTGTGTGATATTGGCCTAGCCTCATGGACTTTGCCCCCACTTGATGGGCCTAGCTGCTTGGCAAATAGGACTACAGCACTCCTGCCCCCACCCCCAGGGTCATACTTCTGCTTCATATCCACCTCCCACCCCACTCCAAGAGTATCCACAAAGTATCTGCTCAGAAAAGAAAGGAAATCTAAACAATAACTGCAGCTAAACTTAACAAGCACCTGTGTCAGCTCAGCCAACCCTCTCCAAAAAGTTCTGCCACCTTCCCACCCTCGAAATACTTGTGTATAGGCGCATTATAAATAACCAATAAATAAAATACATTCTGTGTGGGGCCCCATACCCAGGGACCCAAGGAAGACACAGACAACAAAACAGCTCATCCCTGCAAAACCACCGCCACAATGCCTCTGCAGAGGATATAGAGAGGGAAGAGATGCTATAAAGATAATAACCATAAGGCATAACAGCAACAGATCAACTCATAATCATGACAACTGTACCGCAGCACGAGGATACCTCCAAACCCATAAAACCGCACCCCATTTCAGATCGCCTCAGATGGCAGCAACTTGGATTTCAGTGGAGAGCATGATTTATCTATTTCTTGCCCCCCCTCCATCTGCTGCGGCATTATCAACAGACCCTGATCTAGGCCTGTGAGGCAGGTCTTTTTGGAATTTGAAGCGAGAGAGATGTGACGTCGCTCCTGGCATCTTCCCCACCTCCGACTGCTGCCCATGTCCTGCTCTGGGTGGCCCTGTAATGCTCGGGGAGCAGCTGACCTCCATGTTGGACCCCGTCGTGCTCTCTTCTAGTCATATTGAGATAGACTTCCAAGTCCATAGGGTCGTCAAAGAATTGGGTAAGTCCAGCCGCATTAGAGATCTGCATCGTCGCCGGAGGGTATAGCCCAAATTGAAGTTCACGTCTTCTCAACTTCCGCCGGAAGTCTAGGAACCGTCTCCATTTCCCCATTATGTGTCTGGAGAAGTCTTGTACAATGGAGATTGATTGGTTCTGCAGACGCAGGTTCCCCCCTTCCTTTTTCACCGTATCCACGATCTGCAGTACCAGAGAATAAAGGAAGCGCAAAACGATGAGAGGCCTCGGGCCTGCTCTGCGTTTAGGCTCCAGGGGACGTACTCTGTGAACTCTCTGAATCTCCAGTGCTGACGAAAAATGTATTTTGAGGAAGGAGGGTAGGTATTGTGCCATCCACTTTATCGTTTCCTGACCGTCCATACCTTCAGGAATGCCAGACACCCTGATGTTATTTCTGCGGTTCCTGTCTTCTTGCTCATTGACATTCGTCTCGAACTCACAGACCCTCCACTGCAGGTGTTCCAGATCCTCCATATGATCCTCCAGCATGGAAATCCGGTCCTCCGTCTCCTGCAAACAACCTGCAAAGTGCCCCATCCCCACCCTTAGTGATTTCATTTTGCCCTGCAGCTCCAGCATCCACTTGTCCACCGCCACCATTGGCAACTTGAAATTGGCCAGCTCCCCCCCGATCAGCGCCACGTCTCCCACCTGCGTGTCCGAAGCCGGGCCATTAGACCCCTTCTGTGGAGCTGCCTCTGCAGGCGAGGACTTCCCCCATTTATGTGAGAGGGCTTTTTCGACACCATGGCCCTTCAGGACCCCAAAGAGCGGTGAAAACTGGAGTATTGGAGGACAGCTGCAACCTTCAAGGGCTATGAGATCGACTAGCTTGCAAACTTGGGGAGGATCCAGAGCCTCCTTCTGCTCACACTGTGCCTCAATGTAATCCAGAAACCAGAATCTTCAATGGCACTGATGTGCTTCAATGGTACCAGCTGGAGGGTCCCCCACTTTACTGCCTAGCGTGAGGACTGAGGACAATTCATATAACATCCACTCCTTTCCAAGATGCACGCCGGGATTTCACCGGTCAACACAAATGAAGGGCTGCTCCTCGTCGGCTTTCTGGCCCACACGGTCGGCACAATCCGCCCCTTATCTGAAGCCTCGCCAGAGATTCACCTCACTGGCATACCTGCCTAACCTCCGGGTTTAGCCCGGAGACTCTGGATTTTTACGCTCTTCTCTGGGTCTCTGGGGAAGAGCCTGGAGTCTCTGGGTTTCCCGGCTGTCTGAGCATCTCTGCCCATGCCTCCATGCGATTGGCTACAAGAAGACTATTGGTGGCCAATTACATGGAGGTGTCAGCGGAGACCACTGCCCTAAAGACGGAACTTTGTAACCCAGAGCAACTTGCACTTGTGTTTTTTTCTACTTTTAAATCTGCCAGCCTGCTGCCGACTGACTGACCTCCACCCTTTCGGTCCGGATGGGGAGCCTGCCACGTTAATTCCCTTTTGCAAAAAATATCCTCAACAAACAATCTCGCAGCCAGTGTTTCATCACATCCTGTGAAATTAGTGTTGTTTCTAGTGATTGCAGCGCACTGTCAGAGGCAGAAATTAGGCTAGGACTTAGGACTAAGGTTGCTCTGGTAACAAAAACAGATAACTTTTTCAAAAACTGCACTGGGTACACACGGACATGATACAGCACAGCTAGCACTCAGGTGATACAGATTTTGCAGATGCAGACCTACAACTGCTTTGGTATCTCTTACAACATTGGAGCTTTTGCTGGTTACAAAGACCATGCAGACTTAGCCATAAAACCACTACCTTTGTGCTTTAAAATATGTGGGCTGAGCATGTGGGCGTGACCTTGTGAAAATGTGGACAGGGCATTCCGGTGACATTCATGTCTGGGTTTTTCATTTTGAAATTTAGGCAATTATGCTCAGGGGCAGGCCACAGAGCGCAGCTCCCACGCGCTCTGCCGCTGCAGGTGTATCCCTGCACTGCTCACCCTGACAGCAGTGGGAGAGCGCTCCGGCAGCTGATATGGCTTTGATCCGGTCTTCACTGCATGTCGCCTGGTCTCTCACCGTCACAGCCAGCCCCACACCAGGGTCAGTCTGAATGGCTGTGCCGACCCCTGCTGTTCCTCCTGTGCCTCCCAGCGGTCCTCAGAGGATCAAAACGGGAGGGATCCTGTCACCTCAAAGGTAAGTGCCTCCAATTGCTCCTAAAATGATGGTGCGGGGTCCAGAGCCTCAGAGGCGCGCAGCCATTTCTGGGCTGTCAAGCTACCCCACCCATATTTCTGAAGAACTGCAGTGCAAGGATTGTAGTCAAACCAAAGTGCTATCCCACCAGATTTCCTGTCATTAATATAAAAATCCTGACTCATTTCTATAGATCCGTAGAATGGCTCCATACAATATTCCCTGATATCAGAAGCAATTGTGTGAAGTATGGACATGGGTCTGCCACATTTTTACATCTGCAATGGAGTTGCCCACCAATCCAATCTTTATGTCGAAAGATGCATGAAGATATTTCTAAATGTATGGGCATACCTATAGCTAGCAATCTGCTGCATATACTACTTACTTTACATTTTTGGTTTTCGATTGCACACTGAATTTCTAGTTTAGCTATACTTCTGAGGAAGAGAACTATAGCCATGTGCTGGCTCATACCAACACTGCACCATTATGTCCATTGGATAACAACCCTGATATAGTGCAGTGCAGTGAGTCGGAAGGTGTACAGGGATTTCACACCTGTGTCAAGGTGCTCAATGAGTCCCAAGACAAACTATGACTACCAGTTTTGATTAGAAGCTGGGGCGGGGGGAGCAACCAATCAGGTTGTTGGGTTCGCTGGCTGAATCTCCCAATCCAAACACGCGTTCCATCTTCCCCTCACCTTTCCTTCCCTTTCAATTTTCCGTCCGTCCCTCTCCCACTTACCTAATGCCTTCAGCAGCGGTGGTGTCCCCGCCTTCGCCACTGCTGCCACTCCGTCTTCCTTCTGGCCACCACAGAAAGCGGAAAACGTCTTCCAGCTCCATGACGGCCATCTTGTGTCAGCTTTTTGTATGAATGAATGGGATGCTGGAAGGCAGCCTGTTAATTCATGCAAAAGACATGACTATCAGAACCCTGGGTTACCGGATTGGAAACCCGGGATCCTAATAGCAATAATCACCCATTCCACAGGATGGAACAGGTGGTAACAGCACAGGGGACCCTTGTAAAAAAGCTCTTGCTACGAACAGGCCTGTTAACTTGGGCCCCGGGCTGTTAGCAGACATTCCAGCCGATTGTGAGGGGTCAGTAATGCGAGGCGGACAACTGCTTGTAGTTTTCTCAAAATAAGAAGTTTTTATTAAAAAATACGTTTGCAAATAAAACCTTACCTGCTCTACTGTACCAATGAATTCCCTACCTGGTCTAAAGGCTAAGGGAGCAATCTCTAGCATGGGTAAACTGGCCTTCACTCTAAGCAACAAACATCAAAGAAAATTATAAAGCAACATAAAACAATAAACCGCATTAAGCAATATTTGGATGACTGTCATCTGTCCTGGGTAAAATCCTTTTTCCAGGATTTGAAGTCTTCAAAACATTCAATGGAAAAGAAAAGTCTTGAACCACTTCTTATCAGTTCCAAGTCAAAACAAAAGTTCATCAACAAAACTCCACTGGTAATAATCCTCTGGTTTCGGTTGAAAATATCCCCTTTCAAGTCAATCCAAGAAAATAGCACCAATGCTAATCCTAGTTATCTGCTTCTTCAAGATTATTTGTCACAGTTCAAAAAGAATAATTGCTTTGAGGACTTCTTCAGCTACAACAGCTAGAACTTTGCAATAGGTTAGAACCTCTGCAGTACATTTGGTATATTTGTCAGGATTCCTCTCTTTGGGTTGCTGCTTCCTTTTAACAACCACTTTTCTCCTACTATTACTATGAGAACTGTTAAGTTTGTTCCACAGTATGCTACTACTTCACACCTCTTCAAAATGACATCCGCTGACAACTTTATATACAATCACAGTTCTGATACTTCTACCAATGCTTTTGTACTTCTTAATTATCAAGACACTTTGACCTCTTCAGATAGGCAACACATCTTGCCATAATGACTTTCTACCAGGGGGCAGCCTCTTTTCTCTTCTGTCTGTCTGACTGCCACAAGAATAGAACTACAGCTGCTCAGTATTTTAGACTCAGTATTTTAGACTCAGTAGGCAAGTATTGACAAGACACTTCAACCTCTTTGGGTAGGCAAGGCACTCTTCCTTTTTATTGAATTCCTAAAAAAGGGGCAGCCTTTTTGCCTCTTCCGTCTGTCTACTGCTACAAGGATAACCTGCCTCTGTCCGCTTCAGAGGTCTTCAGCATTACAGGTTAACTTCTTAATATTCTTTACAAGCAACCCGCTTCCCTTCCATAACATTCTCACAGCTTTTCTGCCAAAAGAATTACCCAGAAGCCATAGTGCCACTCTTTCAGCTTCAAGTAACAATGCCACACTTATTATTGAGACCATTGGACTGTTAGCAACTTCACAGATTAGATGGATGAGTTTAAACAAGACTGGTTTTACTACACAAAGGGATCACCTCTTGGCTTGGGGAATGCTTGTGCTTCTCTTCGGAATAAAAACTTCTTGAAATAATTAAGAATGTCAATTCAGGATAATACAAGGTTCAGTCTTCAAAGTGAAAACATAATTAGGCACACACAACCACTCTTTAAAGTACATACTTATCCTTACAGTGTTGAATACAATTGGATTCCTGTATTGTATCGCGGAAGGAGTTTCTGACTTCTCTTGGGAAACACAATTGGGCACACGCAACCTTCCTTTGATGCAGCTTTCTCTTGTTCTTACTTGTAACTCTTGTAAGACTTTAGTATTCAGTTTTCGGAATGTATTCAATATGCGTTCCTTGTGTTGATTAATAAGACAAGTGGCCTCTTCGGTAATTCAGAAAGAGTTCAACAGTGGATGGGATACATTTGACTTCTCAAGCAAATGACCAGGCGTGTGCTACGCGTGCTACATTTCCATTGTTAATCAACAGTTTAAAGATGCTGCATGACTTTTACTCGCTTAACACACTACATGAGTTACTTCAGAGCTGGTTACCGACAAGGCTTATGAAGTGAGTGTGAACGCTGTGCTTCACTCACCGGCTTCAGGGACACTGCTACTACTACTTTGGGCTCACTTGGGACCCACACCCTTCTCCAGCAAGGATGACTCTTGTCCGGCCACCTTAATTGGGAGTCTTCTTCACTTCCAAAACCCTCGGCTTGCCTTCTGCTTCTGGCCTTGGGCTCCTGCACGGTCTTGGCTCTGCAATCACAGCAACCCGGGTCAGATGGGGAAAACTGCACTACCAGCACGTCTTCCTCTGCAATACAGGTTTTTGGAACACATCACCCTCTCAGAACTTGCAGGTGAAATCTGTTGTCTCCACGTTCCGGCGTCTCTTCTGTGCTCCCACTTCCTCGTGAATTGCCATCCTTGTGCTTCTCCTCTGCTACTACTACTGCCAGCCGTCCAACTCCTGCTCCAGCTCCTTCTTCCTCTGCTTTCCTGCTGGGGCCATTTATGCCCCACAGGTCTGACAATAGGCTTCAGGTGTGAGCCATTAGTTTCTATTGCCCGACTCCTGCAATGGCTACTAGGGTTAATTGCTTGACTATTACATCTACATGCCTGTTCAGCTCTCTTCCTCATCTCAGTTCCTCTAGGATTCTGGGACATCTAGCTTGTTCTAAGAAAGTAAGCCATTTCTACTTCTGGATTACTTATAAGGGTAGATTTAATTCCCTTTATATTTTTAACAGAGGGGCTGTGTGTTTTTATTGAGGGAGATGGTTTAAAGAAAAAAACACATTGATAATCCTTTGTAGAGTACGATTGGAACTGAGGTGGGCATTTGGTTTTAGACACCAAAAGGAGTCTCTCTTTTGGTTTAGGATATTTTAATGTCACAAAACTTTTTAATAGGAGGTTGCGAGACATTGAAATTACAATAAGCCATAATCTCTTTTTGTACAGTGTTAAGAATCTCCCTATCAGAGGAATAACGTGTCTTATCCAACGGAATCTCCCCACTACCCGGGGCCCTGTGTCCACCCAGGTGATCATCCCTCAGTACACCTCCCCCAGGGTTGGGATCAGGAAGCGTCTGCCTTCCCCTGGCCACATTGGAGGAGGCTTTAGGCAGGGTTTCAGTGAGGGATCCACAGGATTATTCACACCATGGAACGGGTGATTATTGCTTAATTATAAAACAAAATAGGTTTTCCAATGCATGCAATACGTATGTGGGATGCCTATATACCTTTCCTCATCCTTTGGGCTTGAGAGGTGGTAGCCTTCTCAGTCTCCTTACTAGTGGTCACACTACAGTGTTAATTTGACTAGAGCAAGGGTCCCCCACTTTATAGTCTATCCCTATATGTGGGGGTGGGGGCTAAAAGCTGTGTCCTTATCTCTCGGGCTCCCGCCAGGACTTCCTACAGGACCTAGGGGTAGTCTGTCTTCGTAAACTTCTCCTCTGCTTGGCCGCCTCTTTACTTTGCCCTAACTCATCTCCACTATCTTTTATAGCCTCCTCTCAGTCTGTCTGTCTATCTCTCTCTCCACATTCTGTCTCCAGGACCTAGTGCTCTATCTCCCTCTTCTCCTGTCTCCACCCTTCAACTGGTCAATCCATCTCTCCCTATATTATGCTCCTTGGACCCACAGCTCTCTCCCACTTCTTTTGTTTACCCTCCCCACAAAATCTGTCCTGATCTTGCCCTTCTCACTACACTATGTTTCCTGGTTGTGTGCTGTTCTCTCTCCCACCTCTGTCTCCACCTGCCCCTTACTGTCCCTCCAGAATTACCTGCAGCTACTCCCCTACTTACACTCAACTCACCACCTTCTTTCCCTCCAAAATGACTGCCAACCACTCTATCACTCACACTCAATTGATACTCCTTTCTCAACACCAGCACCTTACCTCCTCCCGCTATATGCACTCCAAAACACTCTAGAGTCTCTTCAGTGTCTTTCTCTAGTTGCTACGCTGTCGGGTTTTGAGATTACCTAAGGTTTGCACATAGACTTAGGTGAGGTTCTGCTTCTAGGTTTGTCCCGCCGACGTGAATCCTGCAGGTAGGGGCAATCCTCTCCGGTAGCCATACCGCCCGGCAGTGGCTGCTACAGCTGGTGTGACCACTGAAGCTAACCCCAAAAGAAACAGGGAAAAACCCCACAACGAGTGAAAAAACACTCTTCTCCTTAGATAGAATTTCCAGAGTGTGGATCCGTTGCAGAGAGTAGTATCCCAATAGGTCCATGGAAATGCCAGCTTGCGAGATCACATTCCCCAAATAGTGGATTGTTGTCTGATGGAGCTGGCATTTTTCGGGTTTGGCCAGAAGATGGTTGTCTTTGAGTCTGGTTAACACTTGATGTATATGATGGCCGTGGTCAGGCAGATTGGATGAGTAGATTAAGATGTCTGCATGCACTGCTGAGCCATGTGGCAATCCAGATTGCCCTACCCCGCACCTCTGCCCAGGTTAATGCCACAAAAGCGGCCTTCCATGCCCTTGCAGGCATGCCCAATTGCATTGGTGCATTAGATTGCACCCATGTGGAGTTGGTTGCCAGACATTCCATTGAAGCAGTGTATAGAAATCGCAAACAATTCCACTTCCTCAATGTGCAGATGGTCTGTGATGCTCAACACCTCATCACCCATTGCTGTGCACGTTTTCCGGGATTCACACATGACTCAATGGTCTTGTGGAACTTCACGTTGCCAGGGTACATGGCATGTCACATCAGAGAGAGCACCTGGCTGTTGGGTGAGTAGAACGGCCAATGCATGACCTATGTGTAGTGGGGGGGTGCGGTAAATAGGCACCCACCAGAGTACACCTTGCTGTTGAGTGAGTCGAATGACCAATTCATGACCTCTTTGTAGTGAGGGTGCGGGGGGTAGGCACACACCTTACATGTCCATGGTTTACTTCTGCATGAGGTCCATGACAGTTTTCCATGCCACAGGGATCCACGTGCCGGCAAATTAAAAGTCCCCCTAACCAAGGAGTGCCACAAAATGCAATGGTGACATGTACATGGGAGTATTTTTTTTTTTTTGTATTTGTTCCAATTGGAACTTTACAAAGGAATTTTTATGTTGGTCGAAGCTTCTTGCGAGTGACCTAGGTCACGGTATCATTTCCAGTGTCTGTTGTAGAATTTTGACAAGGGCTAGTTGCCACGTAGTTCTATCGCGAGCGATCAATCTCAACCACCATTTGTCCTCGTCCCACCATCTATCTTCGACTAGGAAGTGTTCAATATGGGCAGATCTTATTCGATGGTTTCCTGGGCACGCCAAGAGCAAGTGGCGGATGGTTTCGTTTTCTGATCCGCAAAGACGACATTTGCTCGTAGCTGACAGTCCTTTTATCTTTCGTATTTCATTTGTCTCTAGGAGGTTTAAGCGAGCCCTTAACATGAAGTTTCGTGCCATTCTGTTTGGAAATATTTTCAAGTATCTCATTGGTTCGTTTAGCTTGCAAGTGGTTTGGGGTAGGTGGGCGAGCAATCTGTTTGCAGCTGCAGTCTCCTGTGTTGTTGACCAGTCTAGATATTTTAAATTCTTGGTCACTTTGTCTGGATTTAAGATAAGATCTTCTTCCGAGCAGGCCACTGTGAGCAAAGTATCCACATTGTCCTTCTTCCATGTTGTTAGCATTTTTACTTTTCGAGATTGTATTTCTTTATTTATCAGTTTATAGATTTCTTGGCTGTCTTGAATGATGCATTTCCTATATAGAAGGAGGGATTTGATGTTGACTGTATTCAAAAGTGATAGAAGACTCAATTATCACCGTATTGCAGGCATTGACGTAGAGTTTGGCAAAGATAGTGCTGTCTTCCAGAACAGGCCTTCCAATTTTGGCCAAATCGATTTCGGAATTAGGGGCATCGCCTCTACTCCATATGTGATTGTGGGCACCACTTTCTTCTTGTAGAATTCTAAAATGGGAATGGATGAAAATTTCCAGAATTTTCTGTCCATTGCCTTTCCTTGTGCTGCTAATACATGGGAGTATTGTCACAGGTGAGAAAGTAGCAGGTGCTCCCATGTGCAAACTGCCTACTAGGCCCGCTTCATGCAGCAGTGTCTTGCCTCTTGTGCGTTGCGGGTGCAGAACGCAGATTGTTAGCACCATACAAGACATGAGGCTCCTAGTGGGCAGACACACACCCATGTTTACATTGAAAGGAATAAGACATGTAGTAGCGGTATCAGGTACAATTATCCCCACCAATAATATCGCCATATATATGGTTGTGGGGTAAGGCCATAGGCAATATTATTAGTGGGTATAATTTATGGGGTTATTGGGACCGGGGTGTCCCCCGATCCATTAAAATAATTATGGGGGTTGTGCGGGTG
Source organism: Ambystoma mexicanum (assembly GCF_040938575.1). Taxonomy (NCBI): domain Eukaryota; kingdom Metazoa; phylum Chordata; class Amphibia; order Caudata; family Ambystomatidae; genus Ambystoma; species Ambystoma mexicanum. The sequence continues at coordinate 1,423,138,693 of NC_090923.1, forward strand.
TCCCCCGCAGGTTCCACGGCTTAATATCGCTGCAAAAATATGGCGATATTTTTGTATGGCGATTTTTACCCAGGGATATTAACACATGGAACTGTAGTAGCATTGAAGGCCATATCATGGCTGCAGACAGTGAGCAGGCCAAACAGTCTCAGTATGAATGAGTGACCAAACATTGGAATATAGAAAAGTTATCACATGCAAAATTGTAAAAATCCATTGGATCATCTGTGGCATGTACTATGTTGTGTGCTAACAAAATCCTGGAAATGTGTACATGCTATCATCACTGACAAGAAATTTCCACCACAAACATTCAATCACCTTTGTGTCGCTCCCATGCAGGTGATGCTGGATACCCCCCTCACGCCATGGCTGATGACACCCGTTAGGAACAGGCATGAAGAGGCCTACAACCGGGCACACATCCGTACACAGGGCATCATAGAACAGACTTTTGGACTGCTCAAGGCCAGGTTCCGCTGCCTCAGCAGATCCGGCAGGGCACTAATGTATAGCCCCAGCAGGTGGAACAGACAGAGGGGCTGCCTGTGTGTTGGGGGCAGCAGGTGGAACAGGCAGAGGGGCTGCCTGTGTGATGGGGCAGCAGGTGGAACAGGCAGAGGGGCTGCCTGTGTGATGGGGGATTGTTAAGACGGATTACTGAACTCTGTCCTGGCGGCGCAGAAGTTCAGAAGGCCAACCTAATTACTTGGAACAGGGTAACCTCTGGACAAGCCAGACCAATCAAGGTAGCGATCGCGGCGGTCAAGACTAGGTCTCAAGAGGGGTGAGGGTGACTGAAGGCCCGCAATGAGCACACAAAGTAAGAGCGCTAACAAACTACTCCAAACAGTTGTTATATCAAAAATAGATACACATTTATTTTAAGGCCTTTAAAATAATGACCGTAGCGAGAAAATCACAATATCAAACCAACACATACCATATCAACACAATATATATACAAATACACAGTCGCAAGCGTTTAAAGCACGAAATATGTAGTCCACCTGAAAGGGAAGGAAAACAGGCAGTGCGATAAGGCTTTCGACTTAGTTCGCCTTCATAGGCACCTAACTAGATGGAAGTCCGAGCCCTGCGAAGAGTGGAGCCTTGTGCTCAAAGTACCTGCCACGCCGGTGCCAATGGGCAAAAGGGGAAGCTCTTCGGAGGAAGTCAGGCAGTTCGCGTTAGTGCACAGCAGAAGAAGAACAGGTTCCGCAACTCAAGCGCAGCCTCCACAGCGGGCAGAAGCAGAGCGCGAGTGCGGCAAAAGGGTGCTGTTTTTACACAGCAGGGAAAAGCAATGGGATACTGCAGGAGGGCGACCAGATCCTAGATATACTACTCACCGGTCCCCGAAGCAAGCAGACCCAGGCTTCTCCACGTTAGTTTCAGCAGCTGGCAGGTTCAGAAGAGCAGGGAACGCTTTGTAGTCGTGTAGAGCAAAAAGACGTCCCAATCGACGAAACCGGCACAGTTTGTTGCCGCGCAGGACAACGGAGCGGCCGTGTGTATTCGAGCCAAATGAACCCTCCTCCCTTCAGACCTGGGAACGCCAAGTGCACGAAGCGTGGGAGAGGGACAAGGACTCGCAATACAACACAACCTGGCGGCGGTTGCAGAGCCAAACTCCTTTGTAAGCTGGTCAGTCAACTGGATGGCCCAGAGACGCTTCCGAAGGCTTACTTGGCAGGAGATGGTTGAAGATGCCGGGAATAGCTGGTCCTGCTATTCCAAAGGTCGAAGCACCAGTACAGGCCTTCTGGTTCGATCAAAGGAGGACAGGGGCTCTCCGGACGACAGCAGTGCAAAGGAGGATTCCTTCAGCGGGTCACCAGCGATTCCTCGGTCCAGCCTCGTAGTTGCAGGATACTTGGCTCCTGTATTCCTTCGTTCGTGAGAACTCAGGAGATCGACCTGGTAGTGGTGTTTCCAGCCCCCTCTTATCCACGGTTCCCTTTGCGCCAAAACGGAGAGGAGCCAATGGGAGATCCGCTCATCAAAACACATACCATACGTGGACCAATCACGGACCACGGTGGTCCCAGGCATTCACACCACCCTAGACTCTCTGGCACCCAGGATGTGTATTGGGACCAGACATCCCAGCCCACACCCTGGAGGCACACAAACGACATGTAGAAGCCCGCGAAGGCATCTGCGTTTCGCGGGAAAGTACATGCCCAAATAAGGAAGGCCCCGGGTCGCCCGACCTGGGGAAGGTGAAGGGAGCAAGACGGTCAGTGGACAGGACAAAGGAGCCTCGTGGACTGGCCATTTTGGGGAGCCAGGCCACCATTTTGGGTTCAGTGCAAAAACGTGCTCAGAACGCCAAAAGGAGCTCAAAATAAACAAAACGATCGCTGCCACCATTCCAGTCCCTGAATGACTTGCACCGATCAAATACCATCCTATAAGAGTATCTAGGGCCTGTAGAAGGCTAGAGACCCAAGAGAGCTGTAACTTAGCTTACAGTGCCCTCTTGTGTCGTGTTGCACTAAAGCTGCGACACGATAAAAGAAACTACGGGAAACCACGTTCCCCGGTACTGACTGTCTTAAGGGCATGTCAGTTTCCCCGTAAGAAAGGAGCGAAAGCCCAGAGAAGTGCGGCAGAAGGCTGTACTTCTCTGGCAAAGTCAAGAACAAGGTTAAAAACAATAGCAAAAAGTTTAGGGGTTGCCACATGGAAGGAAAATTCCCTACAATTACGAAATCTTTCCTAACACTCGCCCCTCCCAGACTATGGACAGGGGGAACTAATCCACCCTGGATGAGTTTCTTGTTCAGGTCGGTTAAACATTCTGGACAACCCATCAGCATTGCTATGTTGGACACCTGGTCTATGCTCAATAGTGAAGTCGAAGCCTTGAAGACTTATGGACCACCTAAGCAACTTTGGATTCTCCCCCTTCATGTTCATTAGCCACTTTAACGGCTTATGGTCAGTCTGCACAGTGAAGTGGGTCCCATAGAGGTAGGGCCTCAGCTTCCTTAGGGCCCACACAACAGAGAAACATTCTTTCTCTACCGTGGACCATCTGAGCTCTCTGTCCTTAAGCTGGCGACTAATAAAACCGATAGGGTGTTCCTTACCCTTCTCATCTACTTGTGATAGTACAGCTCCTATCCCAGTGTCAGAGGCATCCGTCTGCACGATAAAAGGTCTTTGATAATCAGGGGCCCTGAGCACAGGGGCCTGGCACAAGGAGTCTTTTAAGCCATTGAAGGCCTTCTCACACTCGTCGGTCCAAGTTACCTTCTTGGGTTTCTTCGGAGTTGTGAGGGCAGTCAGAGGGGCAGCTATGGTACCATAGTCTGCCACAAAATTGCGGTAATACCCCGTGAGTCCTAAAAAGGCTCTCACTTGGGTTTGCGTAGTGGGGGTAGGCCAGTCTTGTACTGCTTGTACTTTACTGGGTAGAGGCTGTATCCTCCCTCCACCTACTTCATGTCCAAGGTAAACCACTGAGCCTTGTCCAATCTGGCATTTACTCGCCTTTATGGTCAAGTGGGCTTTCTGAAGAGCCTGGAGCACAATCCCGAGGTGTTTCACATGGTCTTCCCAGGTGGCACTGAAAACTGCTATATCGTCCAGATATGCAAGACAGAATTCGTCCAACCCATTCAACACATGATTCACAAGCCTCTGGAAAGTGGCAGGTGCATTCTTCAACCCGAACGGCATTACCCGGAATTGGTAAAGGCCGTCTGGAGTAGAAAATGCTGTCTTCTCCCTGGCATGTTCTGCTAAAGCTATTTGCCAATAGCCAGCAGTGAGGTCAAACGTGCTGAGGTACTTGGAGGCACCCAAAGTATCCACCAGCTCATCTGTTCGAGGCAAGGGGTGGGCATCTGTCTTGGTGACAGCATTCAGAGCCCTGTAATCCACGCAGAACCTCAATTCATGAGTTCCCGGCTTTTGGAACCAAGTTCACAGGACTGGACCAAGGACTACTAGAGGGTTCAATCACCCCAAGGTCTAACATTTTGTTGACCTCGGTCTTAATATAAGACCGTACTTTATCCGACATCCTGTATCCCCTACTTTTGGTAGGTACACTGTCTCCTGTGTCAATGTTATGTTTGCACCAAGGTGTCAAACCAGGCGACTGTGAAAACAGGGGGGAAAACTGCCTAAGCAAACTTTTCACCTCAGCCTGCTGATCAGAAGTCAGGTGAGGGGCCACTCGGACACCCTCAATGGAGCTATCTGAAGGACCGCTGTGGAACAGGTCGGGGAGAGGTTCTGACTCCTCTTCCTCAACGTCTGACGCCAGTAGCAGTGCTGCGATTTCGACTCTTGGGACGAAAGCCTTCAGCCTATTCATGTGGAACACTTTTGGAGCCTGTCCAGGCCTTCCAAGGTTCACTAAATAGTTCACCTCACCCAGGGGCTCCACCACTGTGTAAGGGCCTGACCATTTATCCTGCAAAGCGCGAGGCCTTATTGGATTCATGATCAGGACTTGCTGACCAGGTGTAAAGTTGATGAGGGAAGCCTTCTGGTCGTACCAATGTTTCACCAGCGCTTGCCCTGCCTTCAATTTATCACTAGCCAAGCCCATCAGAAGTACCATCCGTTTTCTGAGCCCTAGCACATAGTCAACTACATTGGTAGTAACAGGGGGAGTGGGCATCTCCCATCCCTCCTTGACAATGGCTAAGGGTCCCCGTACGGGATGACCGAACAGAAGTACGAAGGGGCTGAAGCCAACACCCTCCTGTGGTACCTCTCGGTAGGCAAACAGTAAGCATGGTAAAAGAAGATCCCATTTTCTTCTCTGGGGCTCCTCCAGAGCCCCAATCATGCTCTTTAACGTTCTGTTGAAGCGTTCCACCAGACCATTGGTCTGGGGGTGGTATGCAGAAGAGAACTTGTAGGTGACCCCACATTCTTTCCACATAGCCTGCATATACTTCGACATAAAGTTGCTGCCACGATCTGACACAACTTCTTTAGGGAAGCCAACCCTAGTAAATATGCCGAGTAAAGCTTTTGCAACTGACTTGGCAGTTACAGTTTTCAATGGGATGGCCTCAGGATACCTGGTTGCATGGTCGACCAGCACCAGGATAAACCTATTGCCCGAGGATGTTTGCGGGTCAAGGGGACCAACGATGTCGATCCCTACCCTTTCAAATGGTACCCCCACAACTGGGAGCGGTACCAACGGAGCTTGGATTGTCGCGCCAACCTTACCAGACAACTGGCAGGAGGCGCAACTTTAGGCTCCCAAGGACACTAAAACTACCTCAGCCTCTATTCCGCTGGGAAATGAGTCTGAGGAGAAGGATGCTCCTGTAATCTCTTCTTCCTCGTAGGAGGAGAAGGCCAGATTAGCGGAGTGGACCCCCAAAGGTCTAACCTTACAACGGGGATCCCCCTTCACATGGTCAGTTGCTCCACAAGAAAAACAAGCCCCAGTGGGTCTGTTTACGTAGGGAGGCTTATTGTAACCAGAGTTCTGTTTCGGAGGCGAACCTCCACTACCCTGTGAGTTCTCTTGTGTCTTACCCTTGTTTTTCTTTTTGTGGCCCTTTTGGGAAGAAGATTTAGCAGATTCCCCACCCTCCATATCTTTGGACTTTTTCCCCTCCTCCTGCTTACCAGGATGAGTTTTGTCCTTATGGGACACTCGATGTGACACCCATAAGTCTGCTGCAATGGCCAGCTTCTTAGGATCTATCTCCTTTGAATCGGCCAAATGCTGCTTAAGCTCCGGGGAAGAAGAAGCAAAAATGTGTTCCAGCATGACAAGATTTATCATGCCGTCGAAGGTAGAAACCTTATAACCTTCGACCCAGCCAGTTAAGTTTTTCAAAGATTCAGCGACATAAGATACCCAAGTACCACCTTCCTTTTTCTTATACTCTCGAAAACGCTTTAAATATTGGGCCGGAGTCTTCCCAAACTTTAAAATGAGAGTCTGCTTTAACATTGCGAAATCAGCCCGCTCAGCCTTCGACATTTCCATAATGGCACTACAGCCAGAATGGGGCAGTCTACTGAGCAACCACGCAATCTTATCAGCATTGTCAACTTCCTGGACCTCGCATGCATACTCAAACGCATTCAGCCAGTCCATAATGTCATTCCTCTCTTCATACACACTGAGCAGATCTTTTGGAAACCGTGGATGAGAGGAGGCCCCAGACCCATGTCCAGGACCCTTGGATCCATTTGCAACCTGAAGCTTGGCCAGTTCCAACTGGTGATCCCTGTCTTTTTGTTTTTCTGCCTGTTCGATTCTTAGTTTGGCTATGCTGAATTCAAGCTCCTTCTGCCTAAACCGCAGCTCTTGCTTCTTGAATTCAAGCATAGCCTCCCCATCAGCACTGGCAGAGGAAACATTAGACATCTCGTCCTCCCTGTCCTCGTGGTCGCGGTGGAGCAGTGCGGCGGCAGAACCGTCGGTTCTACCAGTGAGAGCAGCCCCACCACCTTCCGCACTGTCCTCAGAAGTAATAGCGTCAAGCTGCGCTTCTTGCCACGCCACGATTCTTTGGATCATTTCCAATTTCGTGCCTTGAGAGGAAACACCTCTCTCCGCACACATCTTTTTCAGCGTTTCTGATTTGGAAGCATTTAAAGTTAACAACGTACTTGTTTCCATACTGTTTGATAGGACTATGGCCTTTTTAAAGTTATACTATAACAATTCACTACGTGTACTGTTTGGAATAACCTGAAATGCCTTAGTTCGAGCGCAACACTGGATACCTTCAGTCGTATCCCACCGCTGTACACCAATTTGTTAAGACGGATTTCTGAACTCTGTCCTGGCGGCGCAGAAGTTCAGAAGGCCAACCTAATTACTTGGAACAGGGTAACCTCTGGACAAGCCAGACCAATCAAGGTAGCGATCGCAGCGGTCAAGACTAGGTCTCAAGAGGGGTGAGGGTGACTGAAGGCCCGCAATGAGCACACAAAGTAAGAGCGCTAACAAACTACTCCAAACAGTTGTTATATCAAAAATAGATACACATTTATTTTAAGGCCTTTAAAATAATGACCGTAGCGAGAAAATCACAATATCACAATATCAAACCAACACATACCATATCAACACAATATATATACAAATACACAGTCGCAAGCGTTTAAAGCACGAAATATGTAGTCCACCTGAAAGGGAAGGAAAACAGGCAGTGCGATAAGGCTTTCGACTTAGTTCGCCTTCATAGGCACCTAACTAGATGGAAGTCCGAGCCCTGCGAAGAGTGGAGCCTTGTGCTCAAAGTACCTGCCACGCCGGTGCCAACGGGCAAAAGGGGAAGCTCTTCGGAGGAAGTCAGGCAGTTCGCGTTAGTGCACAGCAGAAGAAGAACAGGTTCCGCAACTCAAGCGCAGCCTCCACAGCGGGCAGAAGCAGAGCGCGAGTGCGGCAAAAGGGTGCTGTTTTTACACAGCAGGGAAAAGCAATGGGATACTGCAGGAGGGCGACCAGATCCTAGATATACTACTCACCGGTCCCCGAAGCAAGCAGACCCAGGCTTCTCCACGTTAGTTTCAGCAGCTGGCAGGTTCAGAAGAGCAGGGAACGCTTTGTAGTCGTGTAGAGCAAAAAGACGTCCCAATCGACGAAACCGGCACAGTTTGTTGCCGCGCAGGACAACGGAGCGGCCGTGTGTATTCGAGCCAAATGAACCCTCCTCCCTTCAGACCTGGGAACGCCAAGTGCACGAAGCGTGGGAGAGGGACAAGGACTTGCAATACAACACAACCTGGCGGCTGTTGCAGAGCCAAACTCCTTTGTAAGCTGGTCAGTCAAATGGATGGCCCAGAGACGCTTCCGAAGGCTTACTTGGCAGGAGATGGTTGAAGATGCCGGGAATAGCTGGTCCTGCTATTCCAAAGGTCGAAGCACCAGTACAGGCCTTCTGGTTCGATCAAAGGAGGACAGGGGCTCTCCGGACGACAGCAGTGCAAAGGAGGATTCCTTCAGCGGGTCACCAGCGATTCCTCGGTCCAGCCTCGTAGTTGCAGGATACTTGGCTCCTGTATTCCTTCGTTCGTGAGAACTCAGGAGATCGACCTGGTAGTGGTGTTTCCAGCCCCCTCTTATCCACGGTTCCCTTCGCGCCAAAACGGAGGGGAGCCAATGGGAGATCCGCTCATCAAAACACATACCATACGTGGACCAATCACGGACCACGGTGGTCCCAGGCATTCACACCACCCTAGACTCTCTGGCACCCAGGATGTGTATTGGGACCAGACATCCCAGCCCACACCCTGGAGGCACACAAACGACATGTAGAAGCCCGCGAAGGCATCTGCGTTTCGCGGGAAAGTACATGCCCAAATAAGGAAGGCCCCGGGTCGCCCGACCTGGGGAAGGTGAAGGGAGCAAGACGGTCAGTGGACAGGACAAAGGAGCCTCGTGGACTGGCCATTTTGGGGAGCCAGGCCACCATTTTGGGTTCAGTGCAAAAACGTGCTCAGAACGCCAAAAGGAGCTCAAAATAAACAAAACGATCGCTGCCACCATTCCAGTCCCTGAATGACTTGCACCGATCAAATACCATCCTATAAGAGTATCTAGGGCCTGTAGAAGGCTAGAGACCCAAGAGAGCTGTAACTTAGCTTACAGTGCCCTCTTGTGTCGTGTTGCACTAAAGCTGCGACACGATAAAAGAAACTACGGGAAACCACGTTCCCCGGTACTGACTGTCTTAAGGGCATGTCAGTTTCCCCGTAAGAAAGGAGCGAAAGCCCAGAGAAGTGCGGCAGAAGGCTGTACTTCTCTGGCAAAGTCAAGAACAAGGTTAAAAACAATAGCAAAAAGTTTAGGGGTTGCCACATGGAAGGAAAATTCCCTACAATTACGAAATCTTTCCTAACAGAGATGGAGGGGTGTCTGCCGGCTCTGCCTTGTGTACCATTGCAGTTGTGTCACAAGTATAGGCGGAGAGCATAGGGAAGAGGCTATCTCTCACTGTATGCAAGTAGATTAAGGGAGATTCCGGAGACAATGCTAGCATATAACAAATTATAGGCACATACCAAGCTGTTAATTTAAACAGGTATTCACAGGAACTGCTGGAGCAGGCTGTAAACAAGCGCTGAAAACAGGAGACAGGGAAAAGGTAAAGACAAGCAAGTACACTGGGCAGCATGGATTGGTCAAAAATAAGGGTGTACTGGAATATGATAAGGGTCTCCAGGGATTTAAGGAAAGCCCTTGGGATAGGTACCAGCAGATTACAACAACAGTCATATAGCATCGTCATGACTTAGGCGTCCCGAGGAAACTGTTGTACTCAGTGCAAGGGTATAACTGAAAGACCATAAACTGAGACAGGTACTACTTGACCGGATTAGGTGATGGCAACAGAAGTCTTCCCTTATCTGATCCGAACGGAGACCAACCCAGGGTCACACTGTTAAACGGATTCAAGTGGAGGCACCACAGAGGACCAAGATGTATATAAGTAGAAAGCAGTGTAGAAAGAAATTACCAGGTACAGGACAGGATAGGATATCAAAAGCTAGAACAGGCAGGTTGCAAGGCAAGGAGCCCAGAGGAACAGGACAGAAGGCAGATGAGTGTGGCAAGACTGCCAGGCAGGGAAGCCCAGAGGAGCAGGGCGGCAGGCAGTGGAGTGTGGCAGAGCCGCCAGGTGAGAGGCCAGAGGTGCAGGGTGGAAGGCAGCGGAGTATGGCAGAGCCGCCAGGCGGGAGCCCAGAGGAGCAGGGCGGCAGGCAGCGGAGTGCGGCAGAGCCGCCAGGTGGGAGCCCAGATAAGCAGGGCAGAAGGCAGCGTGTGTGGCAAGGGTACCAGGCAGGGAAGCCCAGAGGGGAAGAGCAGAAGGCAGTGGAGTGCGGCAGAGCCGCCAGTTGGGAGCCCAAATGAGCAGGGCAGAAGGCAGCAGAGTGTGGCAAGGCTGTCAGGCAGGGAAGCCCAGAGGAGCACGGCAGAAGGCTGCAGCAGACTGAAGAGGGAGCTGCAAGCAACAACAGCAACAGGAATCAAAGGCCAAAAAAGGATTTCCAGGAAAGGTCAAAGAAAACTGGTAACAGGAGCACAAGCACGAACTCCCAGTGGAAGCAGTTGACTGACAACTGCTCTTGTTCAAAGTGAGCTTATAAAGGCCCTCTCAGCCAGCAGGCCAGCAGGGTGGAGCTGATTGCAGACTCTAGCAGCTGTGTTCAATTAAGCCCAGCCCTGGCTTCAGTAGTCTGCTGCTTCTGTTCAAAGAGAGCTCATAAAGGTACTCCCAGCCAGCAGGCCAGCGGGGTGGAGCTGATTGCAGACTCTGGCAGCTGTGTTTAATTAAGCCCAGCCCTGGCTCCAGTAGCCTGCAGCAGTAGCAGCAATGGTTTCTAATCAAATGCTCTCCAGCTCTCTGCAGCCTGGCCTGCAGTAGCTTGGAACAGGTGAATGCAATCAGGCCCTCTGCAGCTCTTAGTAGCTTGCTGCAAACAAATGTATTTAGTACGCCTCCTCCAGCCCTCTGCCTTTTGGACAACATACATGTCCCAGAATGCATCTGCTGGTTTAACCCAAAAGTCGGAATGGAACATCAAATTAGATTAGTCCAAAACTGCAGCGCTAAAACAAGGAAATAAAGGCAGAGCCGCGTATAGCTGTGCTGGGTGGCAGGCGAGTAGGATCGTGACAAGTTGTCACTGCCCTGATGGCCGAGCTGCTTGCACCAGAGGTTGGGGGAAGTTATGCTATGTCCCTTGCACGTCCGCTGTCCCTTGATGTTTGTGCTTGACCGCCATCCGTGTCAGATGATGTTCCTGTGGCTGAATCAAAAGCATGCTGTTAGGGAACTGACTGGCTGAGTATTGTACAATTACATGCTACATGGCCATCGTGCTATATTACATTGTGGGGGTAGGCAATGCTGCATGGTATGTTTAACTCATGCATGGGTTGCATTGACTCAGCTGCAGGCACTGTGCAGACTGCACATGTGACACTGCTGTGCTGGGTATGCTCACATGTACACCCACATTGGGCTGTGGTTAGTGCCGTGCATGTCTGCCTATTTGCAGATATTTGGGATGTGTTGCAAAGGTTGTTGCCGGGGGTGCATGCCTGGACTCGATGTGTGACCTGGTTGCATCGCCAGGATGTGTGTGGTGTTTTCATGGTAGGGCTGCCAGGTTCATATGAGGAACATGCACTTCACAATCAGTGTGCCCATGTGTCCGTGCAGGTGAGGGCATACCAGTGTTGTGATGTGCTGTCAGCGACAGCACGGCTGACACACATGCAATACTTGTGACCAGGATGCACATTGTCGCATTTGTGGGTTATGTTTTCTTCTATTGCCAGTTGAGCCTGCAGAAGAGTTGTTCATCTGTGTTTGCATGTGCAGGTTGGGTGGGGGGAGGCTTGGGTGCATGGCCTACATGGTAGCCATGCTGTACATGCAGCTGTGTGTGGCTTTCCCTGCATGGGTGTGTGTTGTGCAGTGTTCAGGTGACACTGTGCCTCATTATGGGTCCTGTATTAACCATGCCAGTGCTACCGGCAGCTTGCTACTGGAGCCATTGGCAATGTACATATGCTGACTTAACAGTGTAACTGGAATAATCAAAGTCCAGGGCCTAGGAAGTTAGGTGGCAGGATGTTCTTGATTCACATTCGCATTGAGTCCCATACGGTCCCATATGAGTGGGTAGGCATGAGCAGTGGCAATGTTGTTGATGGTGGCAGTGATTCCATGGCAACTCAGCATGCCGGGACCGCAGCACCCGCCAAAGACAGGCATGTTGGGTGCTGCAGCCCTGGCAGCCACTGTAATGGGCCATCGTCATGTGTTTGCTGGATCTGTCACATGTGTGGTGGTCTACTTACAGGAACCATAGTGTCAGTTCACACGCAGTCATGTGTGGTGTTGTCATGTGGTTGTGTATGGGTCATACTTGGGGGCAGGCATGTGACTTGCTTTGCACTGTATTCAGTGAGTGGGGCATGGGAGTGGTGGGTGTGGTCAGGGTGATGCGGACAATACTATGGGCATTTATGTGTATTGATGGTGGGGGGGGCAAGATGTGCTTGTGTGAGCTATATATTTGTGCAGTTTCTCTACTCACCATCCTCGACAGGTGTCCTAGCTCCTGCCTCTGCTGTGCCGACTCCCTCTATGCCCTCCAGATGCAGCACACTGCTGCACTTGTCCTCCCATGGAATCAGCTTCAAGGGTGAGGGTGGTCTGCCACCTGTGGCTGTGCATCTGCGGTGGTGTGCAGCCAGAAGGTTGCGCACCCTTAGCCGGAGGTCATCCCACTGCTTGTGGCAGTCTATGCTCCGTGCTGTCACCCCCACAGCTGTCAACTTCCGGGCTGCTTCTACCCATATTGCCTTGCGCTGGAGCAGTGTGCTGCGGCGCTGATCTACGGAGAAAAACTCCCCAGCATTGTCCACTATGTACTCCACCAGCATGGTGAGCTTTGCCTCACTGAAGCGTGACTTCCGCTGGCGGGTTTGGGGAATCCTCAATGTCATGTCCCTGGATGTGTTGTGGCACTCACTAAGGCTGAATGGCTTCAGTAACAGGGAGATTGCAGTGGATTGTGATTTTTGGAATGGCCACTGGGCTCTTTCAGGTTCTGGCGATCATGTTATTTCCAGGTCCGGTGTTTCTGGCTCTATGTACGCATTGGTTATGGTACATCCGTCTACACCGATGTTACTGTGATGACAGTGTCACCGGTTCCACAGATAAGGAATGCATGCGGTCGAAAAGCAGTTATCCGACCTTGTTTCCGGAACCACACAGTGGCGAACCCGGTAGGACCGCCATCAAGGTAACACCAGATTTTTACTGCAAGACTCGTAATGAGGCCCTATATGTCTTATTCTGAATAAATACCACTGAACCCACTGAAACAACTGTGCGGATATTCATCCTTTTCTGCATGCCAAGTGTGAGGTATCCATGAACCAGTTTCTTCTCTTGTTTATATAGGGGTTGTGTAGCTGGAGCCAATACCAGGGGGAAGTGAGCCGCCTTTATAAGATCGAAACATATCGTTTCGGTACGTCGAGCCAATTCCATTTCAATTCTTGTGGTTACAACATTATGAGACCAGAGGACAAGGGTCTTCCATTGATGCCTTCCAAAGGCTGAGAAACGGTTTTCTTCACAGTGGGAATGTTATTTTGTTGTGCCTAAGAAATGTCCTTAAACATACCCGCTGCTTCCCAATCCACCAGGGCCAAAGCATTGACCCGTTTCTTGTTACAGGTGAAGATATGAACATTCAGGACCACTAAAGAGGGTCTTGCAATAGAGGAACACAAGGAACCTTCAAGCTTCTCGCAATACCTAGCTGCATTCAGGACCGGGAGCTGGCGTTTCCCCCAGCGCTGAGGTGGTACCAGCAGCAGACATTCACGGAGTAAACGTGTATGGGAACCACAACACACACATAAACCCTGAGAGATTCTACGCTTTCTTTCCTCAGGTTCAGTAATGCTCTTGCCGTTCTTAACTGCATGGGTTCTGGATCTGTTGCGGTAGTACTAGGCAACGCTCCAGAAGGCTAAGAGTTAGGTTTGTAGGCAAAGCCTCTGGACTTGCATTTCTCTGCACGTCTTACTTCTAGGCGCACGTCTATCTGCAAGACCAAAGTCACTAAGGCGTTAAAGTTCACTGGATGTGCAACATGAGCCAACTCGTCTTTGACTTCTTTGTTCAAACCACGGCAAAATAAAGTAAAACAGGTATCTTCTTGCCAACTGGTTTCTTTAGCCAGTTGTCTGAACTTGCTGGTATATTTCATCAGGTCCATCGACCTCTGCTGGAGGTCGAGGAGTGTTGATAAAGTCCATGTCATGCCGATCGAACATGTTTCTGAATGCTGCCATAAACGCAGCGTAATTATCCAATAAGGGATCTGAGCCAGTACCAAAGGGGGTGACCCAAGAGAGGGCATTTCCAGTTAAGTACGAAATAAGAAAGCTTACTTTGGCTTTCTGTGATACATAGAACAGGTGCCTGAAGATGAAATGGATGACACCAGAGTCCAAGAACTGCTGTCATTTATTTGGGGTTTCATCGTATTTTTCCAATACAGTACCAAGAGAGGGGTTCTCCTGCGTCAGTACATCCCTCGTGAGGACCATCTCTTTTTAAAGCGGAATTTTCTGCCTTCAGTACCTGAACCCCAGCAATCAAATCTTGCATGGCTCTCACCAAATCCTGCATGGAATCCATGTCTGCGGGCACCTTTTGGTGTCTCAAACTAAGGTTTTGAGCTTACCTGAGGTTTGCGCGTAGACTTAGTTGAGGTTCTGCTTCTATGTTTGTCCCACAGACATGTATTCTGGAGGTAGGGGTGGTCCTCTCCGGTAGCCACACCGCTCTGCACTGACTGCTGCAGCCAGTGTGACTCCCAAAGCGAACCCCAAAGGAAAAAGGGAAAAAACCCACAAGTGGTGAAAAAAGAAACCTTTTACTTAGAAGGAATTTTTTTAGTGTGGATCCTTAGCAGAGAGTAGTATCCCAATAGGTAAACAGCAGGTGAATGAAGGCTGAGAGGAATTCCAGGGCCCATCAAGATCCATGAAGGAGTAAAGAAGGCAGTCCATGAAACTGGAAATAACATAGGTTGGAAGAACGGAGCAAGACAGACAACGGAACGAAGAGAACAGGAGCATAGGAAAACAAACACAGCCGCAGGTAGAAACAGTGCGGAAGACAACACAACAGGGAGCACAGAAAAACTCAGAAACAAGAAGCGCTGAGCTACGTTACCTTAGCGTTGAGACACGTGGTAATGCACTCCCAAGTTTACTTTATGGAAACGCTGCATGAACTGCAGCTCTGCAGCAGCTGTCGGTGACATGATTTTCTGGTGATTTGCGCGAACGGGGAAACAGGAAAGGCATGGCCACGCATAACCGCCATATAGGGTGATGCGCTGTATGTCATAAAACAAACAGTCCTGAAAAGAGGAGACCTCCACCTTCTACACAAGGACCAATGTAAACCCGGGTAACACATGCCATACGCACGTCTCTCTGGTCTGTTGGTCCACTTGAACCTTCTCTCCAACTTCACCCATCCACCTTGCACTCTCAACTCACTGCTGACTTTTTATAGCCCCACCATTCCTATCTAGAAGCCTCCATTTGCTCCCATTGGCCACTTGGGACATCCATTTCCCTTCCCCAATCACTATCTCAGCTATCACCTTGAGGATCAGACTTTCTCAGAAAGTCTTCAAAAACACCTCTACCCCCACCCTCCTTTCAGCCTCCACCTTTACCAAGAGGTCCATGTGGTTACTGGGGTCATGTTTTTGCTGTTCCCCTTTTGGATCCAGTAATTAATTGCTTACAAAGGTGTTGGGGAGGGTTTCCTGGTCGCCCCTAATGCTGGACAGCTCCCTGCATGCTCCAGCACCTCTGTTGACATGCTGCTTCTCTACTGCTAGACCACCAGAAGCTTAAGAATGTTGTCTCTCGGGGGCGTGGCTAGGAGGCAGAGTGAGTGGCATGGCTCCGTGAGAGCTCCCAGCTTGTGACCGGCGACTGGGCTCTAATACTCACTATATCCCTCTTCATTTGCCACCAAACTGCAGGATGGTGTGGGGGAACATTGCATGCCACCACAATTGAGGTATCGCTTGCTGGGAGTCCTTCCCAAGCAAGTTACCTGCCATGGCAGACTCTGCACACTGAAGATCCAAGATGATGGTCGCCACCCTATTAGACCTTGGCTCGTCCCTGACTGAAGTGGTCCTACTGCAGAGTCTGCCGCTGAGACATGGGAGGACCTCCAGATCCTGCCTGGTCCCTGGCAGGTTTCTCAGTGAAGCTTCTCTGATACCTGCGCATTGGCTCTAACCTTCTGGGAGGCCCCACAGCCTCTCTCCATTGTGGTGCTTCGTTCAGACAACCCAAGCTTGGATCCCATGGTAAGAGGTCTACCTTTGGCCTCACAGTGCTTGCTTCTATTTGGCTGAGCCTTCCCCTCCATCGCCTTTGCTCTTATTCTGTGGCAATCTATCATTTGACTGGGATTGGGCTGGGGGCTCCTCTACATGCTTCCTCCTGTACTGTTGGTGCTATGCTCGCTGCCTCACACCTGAAGTGCGATTAGACCACTCTGAGCGCAATCTGCTTCCAGTGTTGTTCTCTGGCTCCATAACGTGGCAGCGTCTCCAGGGATTTGGAAAATGTTTGCCCAGTGGTCAGCAGCTACTCTCGATGGTACAGTGTTTGCACCTCCTTTGCGCAGGCAACATGGCAAAAAAAACAATAGCTAAGCAGACTGACATTGTTTCCCTTTTACTTAATACCACAGAGAGATCTGAGAGAGGGGAACAAGTGGAGGTAATGATTCACGCTGATGACTCGGCGATAGGCACCCTGTCCCCCTCCCAGACCAATATAAAGGCAGACCGTCAGGATCTTTTGGCAGCCATGACAAGGGAGTTTCAGAGGGTCACAGGCAAACTCATGCAAAAAGTCACAAACCTTGACAAACGCATGGAGGAGGTGGAGAGTAGAACTGCAGAGGTTGAAACTACCCTTTGTGAGCAAAGCTATGAGCTCAATGAAGGAATCCGCAGAATCTGGTCCCTGGAGGCTAGATGTGAGGAACTCGAGGACGCGCAGAACCGATCCCACTGCAATAACATTAGATTACGGGGTATCCCGGCCACGGTCCCTGATGGCTAACTGGAGGAATTTGTCTGAGACGTCTTCCGCTTTGTGCTGAGCTTCACTGACAACGTTGACCTGGAGCTACTCAGCTGGGACAGCTGCAGGCTCAACCCCCCTGCCCCCGCCCCAGATGTGCTAGCCAGGTCCATTTCTACAGGGTCAAAGAGTGGCGGAAGGAGGGACTTTTGGCCCTTGATGGAGTGGTTCAGGGAGAGGAAGATCACCTATTACTGCGGGTTTCCTACAGCGTTGCTCTTCACAGCAGGCTGCAAGCTTGGAAGGTTGGGTCGATGGAAGATGCTGAACGCCTGCTCGCCCCAGAGGCTGTGAGGGAGGAGGATGAGCATAGTTCAGTGCCTGTGATTGACTCCCCTATTAAGGCCACTGGGTCCGGTCCTGAGGGGAGAGAAAAGGGGGACCCAAAGATCCTGCATTCTAGAATAAAAGGGCCCCCCCTAAAGGTTGATGATGTGGGTGGAGGTATCTCCTGATCCCACCCCCCTCCCCGATTCTCTGATCTATGGTGGATTGCTTTCTTCCGTGGTGGGAGGGTTGCATGGCTATCCTGGAACTCTGAAACTGAAGCAGGCAGAGATGGGGGTAGGGTCATCACAGGGGCCATCTGAGGTTGTGTGGGATAAAGCCTCTTGTCTGTTTATTGGATCCAGGGTCGAGTTTGAAAGTCTCTCGTTGTATGAGGGGTGTCGGACCTTGGTGTTGGGTCTATGCTGGTTGCCCTGGGGAGTGTGTTTCTTCTTGAGACTCCCATGTTGGGCTTTGATGGGGGTTCGGTCGAAGGAAAAGGGGAATTGTATTGTTTTCTTGGTTCTCAAATTGCATCACCTCAGGTTTAAAGTTGCACAGTCTTCCACTGTTACAAAGTATGGAATATTGCTAGGGTACGCTACAGTAGGCAACTCGTAACAGATGACTAATGGAAGTTTGAAGGAACTGTGTGTACTTGCATGGAATGCACAGGGTTTAAATTCACCAGCAAAAAGGAAATCTGTTCTCCGCAGACTAGTGGACTTGTCTGAGGATATTGCCTGCCTACAAGAGACGCATTTATTACCTACGGATGAGCAGTGCCTCTTTAATGGGTGGTTTCTGATGCCATTTTTTGCCACCTCCCGGGAGAAGAAATGAGGGTGGTAGTGTTACTTAGTAGGGCTCTCCTTCTTACGGGGAATCAGTGAGTAGGGACTCCAAGGGCAGGTTCATCCTAGTCAAGGGGCGCATGTTTGACCATATGTACACCTTTATATCGATCTATTGCCCCAATAGTGACCGTGGCCGTTTCTTGCAGACTATCACTCCCCAGCATTATCACCTTCAGACTTTAAGTTGATCCCAACAGTGGATAAAACCTTTCTTCCAACCAGAGAAGACTACAAACACCCAATTAAGTTAGCGAGATTCCCGAGGGAACTTGGGGTGGTTGACATCTGATGCCTGTTTAATGAAGGGGTTTGTGACTTTTCCTTTAATTCTCACATGCATAGGGCTCTCAAGAATCGATTTACTTCTCATGTCAAGCTCTTGCTTCTAATGTTTGGGGGATGTTGAGAGGTTATCTCTGACCATGCTCCGGTATAAGCCTGCATTAGGGTGCTTCATTTTCCCTGCCCACCTCTGCGGAGTTGGAATTTACACAATGCTGTCCTACGGGACTCTTCAATTTGCCGGGAGATCGCAGCTGCCCTAACTATTTCACAGAAAACGCCACTTCTGATTGCTCCCTTGCCACGGTAAGGGATACAATGAAGGCGTAATTCAGGGGAAATTATGGCATGCTCGGTAGCACTTGCCATGGCCAATAAGCTACACCAACTCCAATTGGAGAACCCGGTTGGGATCCTACAGAGGAGTCTGAAGAATCCTACAGATCCCTCACTAAAATCCTGCCTAAAGTCTCCCACAGGTGGCTAGGGAAAGGTAGATGCTTCCTAACCTTGGGGGTGGTGTAATGCAGGAGGATCACCTGTGAGGAGACAGGGTCCAGGGTGGTAAGGAAATCTCATGGGATGAGACGCAGTATTTGTCTTCTGAAAGGAGGTGCCTTTCTTGGTTGCCAAAATAGGTAATGGCATATTGCCATTATAATGTCCCTGACCCACATACAAGATCTGTGACCTGGGGTACAAACTCTGTTAAATATGAGCAAGCCTTGTTAATAGAAAGATCATTTAAGAAATACCCTCCTTACTCCCTAAGGTATAATATAAAAGTATCCAGTGAAAATGCCTCAAATAAAATGTACTCCTCTGTAACACCCAATCGTAAAAGTCCATCTTGTACTGAATTTAAGGGGAATAAATCTACCCTTAACAATATCTAAATTGTGGAAAAAGCTAACTTTGTTGAAGGGGACTAAACGTCCCCTGATCCTAGATGTACTGGGATGAGGAAGAGGGCTGAAGAGGCATGCAGTTGTAGTAGTCAGGCAATCAAGCCTAAGAGCCCACACCTGAAGGAAGCTGGGAAGAATAAAAGGCCCCCTCAGCTGCAGGCGGTTATAGGTCAAAGTTTCGAATGCCAAAAGGGTCGAATCAAAAGGACCTAAAACCAAAGGGTCGAATTATTTTTTTTTACCCCTTTTTTGTGGTAAAACAAAAACGGAAACCCAAAAAAATATATATTAAAAAAAATAATCGACCCATTGGTTTTAGGTCAAATTGAGTCGACCCTTTGGCATTCGATCCTTTTGCATTAGGTACTTTAACTGGACACTGCTGCAGGCAATTAGAAGGAGCTGGAACTGTGACTGTAATGCAATCTGTGGCAGTAGTAGCAGAAGGAAGAAGGCACAAGGCTGGCAAACTAAGCAGAAGTGGGAGAACAAGAGGGACGTCGGAACATGAAGACATCAGATTTCACCTGCTTGTTCTGAGAGGGTCCTGTTCCCCCAAACTCTGAAGTGCAGAGGCTGCACAGTGGAAGACCTGCATGAGGGAGGTCTTTTCACATGTGAGCCTGATTGCCGTGGTTGCTGAGCTGCAGACGTGCAGGAGACCGAAGTAAGAAGTAATTATAAGGCCGTGAGTCTCGGGAGTAACAAACGTGTGGCCTGACCAGAGACACCTTTTCGGGAGAAAGGTGTGGGTCCCCAGAGAGCCAGAAGCAGTTGTGGCAGAAGTTGGGAAAGCAGTGCAGCCCGTAGCAAGTGTCTATGGAGCCGGTGAGTGAAGCATAGCATTCTAACACATTGCGCAAGCGTTGCCGGTAACAGTATCCAGCTCCCTATTAACTTGGTAAGACTTTAAGCGAGTAGAAGTTGTTAGTTCCATCAACAATACCCTGAACAATGGAACTGTAGCACTAACATACAACGTTAAGTCTTTTACTCGTGTGAGAGGCTAACGTTACATAAATCCATTGTTCCACTATTCTAAGACTGTAATCACTTGAAGGAAGGGTTGTGTGTTCCTAATTAAGGAGAGACAATGCTGTGAGGACCATTGCCGATTACCTAACTTTGACAAGAGTTACAAAGTATACCTTGTGAAAACTACATCAGAGAATGGTCGCGTGTGCCTAATTATGATTCCCAAAGGAGATCTGAACTCTACCCTTTACTTTCACATGGGAATACAATTGAATACCAGTCTTTAAACTCTGAAAACTATATCAAGAAGTGGTTGCGTGTGCCAAATTCTGAATTTCAAAGAAAGTCTGAATTCTATTCCTTATTCTAACATGACATACCTTTCATTCAAAGAAGTTAAATTGTATAACAATTGAAGAAGACAAGCATTGTCCAAGCCAAGGATCTCCCCATATATACACTGAAACCAACCTTTCCCAGAGTTAAGAAGCAATCTAAGTGTACTGTGAAGTCGATAACAGTGTACTGGCCTAAGATACAAGTATGCAAGTATTACCTGAAACTAAGCGAGTGGCACCAATGCTTCTGGGTAATTTATTGGGCTAATAACTGTCAGAAAGTTGCAGATAATGTTGGGGAAAGGAGACAGGCTGCTTGTAAAGACTATTTTGAAGTTGACACAACCTGTAGTGACAAAGACTGTGGAAGACAGCGAGAAGTGAGTCTCAAAGGCAACCCCAGGTTATTATTGTGGCAGACAGACAAGAGAGGCAACGAGGCTGCCCTTTGGAAGAGGTATTCAGAGGAAGAGTGCCTTGTCTACTTAAAGTGGTTAAAGTACTTTGAAGGTTATCTTGTCGAAGCCTGTTTAAAAGTACTCAAGCTGAGGCAGTAGTGCAAAGTACTGAAGCTGAGAAAGTAGTGCAAAGTACTGAAGCTGTGCCAGTAGTCCAAAATACTGAAGCTGTAGTAGTAGTTCAAAAGTACAAAAGCTGTGGTGGTATAACTGATTGTCAGTGGATGCAATATTGTAGTGGTTCAAACAAAGAAGAGTATTGTGAGACAAAGGTGAATGTTCTCATGGTGAATGATGTAGAAGTAAAGTTGTTTAAAGTTGAGGCAGCAGCATTAAGACGTCATTCTGAAAAATATACCACTGTGAAGCTCAAAACTGTAACCAAGAGAATACTAACTGTTAACCCCTAACTGTGTATCACTAGTGGTTGTGGATATTTCATTTATTTTTAACTGTGGCAAGTCTTCTTGAGGAAGGTGACAAACCATCGAGGCTGGGATTACCACTGATGCTATTTGGAGAAAGTGTAAAGGGATATTTCACCAAGAAGAAGAGATTTGCTGGTGAAACTTTGGTTAAGAAACATTTTCATTGAAATGAAATATCAGGAACTGATTTGAGACATTTCTTTCTTTGGTTGAACACTAACAGACCTGACTCAGAATCCTGGGGAAGGGAAATCACCATGGACATTAGAAGGTTGTTCAGAGACTGTAAATGTTGTTCATGTGATGTTATATTGCCATATATTTTCTTTATGTGTTTGTTGCTTAGTATGCGTTTGTTGCTTAGTGTGGGGGTCTTACAATCTCTTACAAACACCACAATCTTGCTTTCGCCTTGTTGGTACTCACGGGTCTTCGGGTTCAGGGGTAGTGTTGGAGAGGTAAGAGGCGTCCCCCCGGAAGTCCAGAGACCATAAAACTGTGCTCTGTGCGACCAGGAGGGCTACCCCCTGGGAAACCCACACGGGGAAGAAAACCCAGATTCAGATGGCGAGATGGAAGTCCAATGAAGAAGAATATCAATCTTCCATGTGAAGTAGCAAAGATTAGCAACAAGGGTATCTAGTAGAATAGGAGTCGAATGGAAAAGGTTAACGATCTTCACGTGGAGTAACGAAGATTGGCAGCAGGGTTATCCGGAATTGAGGAGTCCAATGGAAGAGGAAAATACAGGAATGGACAGAGAAACGGTAAGGTAAGTGGACAAACGTCAGGTAGGAAGGAGAGTGGAGACGAGAAAAGAAGGCAAGTGTGTTCTGACTTGAATGTCGTGTAGACCGTTGAGACCTGCGTCCCCAAGTGACGCACAGGGGAACCAAAAGAACCCCGCTGTGCGACCTTTGGGGCCACAGGTGGGAGATGTTACTTCCCGGATCCACGGAACCTCTGGAACACCGATGCTGCTGCAAAAAGAACGAGGTTAAGTACCAGGCAAATACAATATATCACAAGAACCAAAAGATCTGAATAGTCTTACCTATCCGGTGTTTGGAAAACCCGGGAAACGTAGGAGGGAGGTTCGAGACTCAGATGAGAGGCGGTCCCCGGAACAAGAGGGAATGCATACAAGCGTGGATCCAGGATAAGCCACCTGTAGAGCTGAAGGCGTAACTTGAATTCCCAGAAGGGCAATGGCGTAGAAGTTCAACAAGGGATGATCCGAAGACAGGTGGGGGTCGTGTCGAGATTCAGCAATAGGTAAGCAGTTCCAAGCAAAGGTACAAAAGGATAATCCGAGGGAGTCCAAGTGAGAGTTCCAAGATCAAGATAAACCAGTAGTGTTATCCAAAACGTAGCGCCAAACAGGGTCTGAAGACAGCTGAGAAGCGATGAGTGCTCCGTGCATCAGGCTTTATATACTGTGCGCTTCGGGGTCATGTGACGTCCACCAAGGTCACGTGGGAAACGTCGCTCTGAATCACGTGAACAAATGAACGATCTATGCGGAGGTGTTCCGCCGCCCCTTCTGCTGTATGTTCTCCATGGCAACTGCCAAAGCAGGAAGGGCTGCAACCGAGCCCGTAAATTGTACCTGGTACGGAACTTTCGGTCCTTTGGGTAAACCAAATCACATGAGTCTCGAACCCTGGAGGGAGTCGTGTGGGAACTCGAGGAAGGTGTTGTGGAGATGTTAGCAGTGTTCTGGTGTGCAGAGGATCGTCTAACATAGCCCCCCCCCCAACGGCCCACGACCTCGTGGGCAGGACGGGTGATCCCTATGGAACCGGGCTACCAACCGAGGAGCGTTAAGATCCAAGGCGGAAACCCAAGAACGCTCCTCCGGTCCATAACCCTTCCAATCCACCAAATACTGGAGCCTACCCCTAAACCAACGGGAACCCAAAATAGCTGATACTTCAAAAACATCAGGGGAGGCCAAGGACACAGGGGCTGCTGGGGCCCGAAGGCGGGAAGAATCAGGACATGGCTTGAGGAGAGAGACATGAAAAACAGGATGGATTCGCCAAGAACTCGGGAGAACCAGACGAAAAGCCACTGGATTCACAACCTGAGAGATCACATACGGGCCAACAAAGCGAGGCAGAGGTTTTCGACAACCCACCAGGCGAAGGGGACGGGAAGACAACCACACCCTGGAACCCACCGCCATGGGAGGAGCAGCCAACCGTTTGCTGTCAACACGGGACTTCATAGAGGCCTTTGCTTCAGTAAGATGGACCAAAGTACTAGCATGAACAGCAGACAGATCCCTAAGACAAGCCGTGGCCGCAGGATTCAAAGAGACAGAGGCGTCAGGGACAGGCAAGACCTTGGGGTGTTGGCCATAGAGGGCGTAGAAAGGAGAAAAACCTGTAGCAGAGTGAGCCGCGTTATTGTATGCGAACTCGGCAAGCCGTAAAGCACTCAACCAGGAGGACTGCTGCTGCAGGATAAGACACCGAAGATACTGCTCCATAGATTGATTCGTCCTTTCAGTCTGCCCATCAGTCTCAGGGTGATAGGCCGAAGAATACCTGGTATCGATGCCAAGTAGTTTAGTCAAGGATCTCCAAAAACGAGAGGTGAACTGCGACCCACGATCGGAAACAATGACAGAAGGAAGCCCAAACAACATGAACACAGATTCAAAAAACAACTCAGCCAGGACCGGGGCCGAAGGGATCCCCTTACAAGGAACAAAGCGGGCCATTTTTGTGAATGTGTCCACCACCACCCAGATGGTGTCAAAACCCCGTACCTTGGGGAGATCGGTCACGAAATCCATCGTCAGTGTATGCCAACGTCTTGGGGGTACCGAAAGCGGAAGCAGCAGGCCAATTGGACGACCTCTTCGATGTTTGGCCTGAGCGCAAACAGAGCAAGAATTGACATAGCAGTCCACGTCGTGCTTCATAGAGGGCCACCAGCACCAGCGCTTTAGGAGATCCATAGTACGCTCCTGGCCGGGATGGGCATTAAAAGGGGCATCATGAGACCATTCAAGGGCCAGGTTACGGGTGTCAGGCGTGGGAAGGAACAGGCGATCGTGCACGAAAGGCAAACCATCACAATATATGGGATCCCAATCCCGCAGTTGGTCAGAATGATTGCTCGTCCATGCTCGCACAGAATCCAGCAGTGACTGAGAGGGAGTGCAGAGACAAATCACATGACTCTTACCAAGAACAGTATCGGGGAAGGTTGGCAACTCAACTCCACCCGGAGAGCGTGACAAGGCGTCCGCTTTTCCATGAGTGATTCCAGGACGATGAGTAATGTGAAAATCAAAGGCGGAAAAGAAGAGATGCCACCGGACCTGTCTGCTATTGATGCACTTTAAGGAGGCCAGATCCTGTAGATTCCGATGATCGGAGTAGACAGTGATTGGATGCTTAGCCCCCAGGAGGTGATGGCGCCAGACACGAAAGGCGTCCATGACAGCCAGAAGTTCCTTCTCCGTTACAGTATAATGGGTCTCAGTATTGGAAAACTTGCGGGAGTGGTATTCCACCGGGTGCAACTTTCCTGTCGTAGGACATGTCTGAGACAACACCGCACCGAGGGCAAAAGAAGAGGCATCCGCCTCGACTATGAATGGAAGATCGGGATTGGGGTGCTGGAGAATCGGTGCGGTGGTGAAAGCGGTTTTCAAAGCCTCAAAAGATTCCTGATGTTCCTTTTGCCACCGATAGGGTACTTGAGGGCTGGTCAGAGCCGTAAGTGGGGCCACAATTGTGGAAAAGGACGAGATAAAGCGCCTGTAAAAATTGGCGAAGCCCAAAAAAGCCTGCAAGGCCTTGAGTGTCTGAGGAACTGGCCAATCTAGGACTGCCTTAACCTTGGATTCGTTCATGGATAGAGCCCCAGGGGTAATGTGGAAGCCCAGAAACTCAACAGACGTTTTATGGAATTGACATTTCTCGGGTTTGGCAAATAGGGAATGTTCCCTCAGACGGGATAAGACCTCCCGAACATGCTTTACATGGTCATCAAGATTCCGTGAAAAGATCAAGATGTCGTCCAAATAAACAACCATGTATACATCCAGAATGTCCCTGAATATGTCATTCATAAAACGCTGGAATGTTGCCAGGACGTTGCATAGACCGAAGGGCATGACTAGATATGTTCCTAGCTTTTGTGCCTAGTTCCTAGCTCCTGTTTCTTGTTCCTCCGCCCTGGATTTCGGATTCATGTGCTAAATTGATTTCTGCTTTCTGGATTTCCCTTTCTGTCTTCCTCTGTCTGCAGGCAGCCTTTCTCTGTGCTTTACCCTTTGATGCAGCCCAATTTGCCTGTGTTTTCTATTTCTTTGATGCTGTCCTTTGCTACTAAAAAACTTGATGCATTAGTCTTTCCTTTTTTAGATTTAGTTTCCTGCCTTTTCTCCTTGGATGGGTGGGTAAGGTTTCCTTTTGTGATATCATTTTCCCTGCTCCTGATCCTTACTTCCTATTGGGATCCATGCCATGTTTTCCATTTCACTTCTGCATTTATTTCCCATTTGATTATTTAGGTGTGGGGTGCTGTAGTAACTAGTCCCTGTGTGAATGCCTTTTGTTTTCCTCACTATTTCTTTAATCACAATTCCTACTTGCTCCTTGACTTAGGTCTTAGGTATTTAGTTATCCTCCACCCATTGCTGTTATAGCATTCTGGGTCCTTGTTTGATCAACTGGGTTCGTGGGTTTACTGACATTCAAGTGGTCTTTCCGGTCCTCGTGAGTACTGTTTCTAAGTTCCTTATTCAGTATCATCCAGAGTGTCAGCACACAGATCCTGCCCTTGCTTGCCCTCTACGTGGGCTTAGCGCTGTCAGTATCTGTAAGAGCATAGTGGGTAAGGAGTTTGCCGACTTTCCTTTCAGTCATAAGGAGGTTCTAAGTGCTTACCCCACATCCCTTTTCATATATAGGTATTTTTGTTTCACTCTATCTGCACTCCTGGGTTTTAGTATTATGAGTTGTGGTTCTTGTGTGCACGTTGTTTGATTCAAGGTTATTCACTGTGCGATTTTGTGCACATTTCCCTTGCCATATTCGCTGCCTTTGTACTCACCTGATTAATCCTGACACAACGTGCTTGCATGGCTTCTCAGCTGTGAGTTCACTCTTTCACTTTCTCTGGGCCTGCAGGCAATCCTCACGCTTCTGTAGGGAAGTATTAGCACAGATTAAAAATATTAAGCAGCTATCCATTCCCTGGGACCCCGGGGTGGTCTTGTTGGGGGACACAGGGATGGGTCGTGCCCCATGTCAGGCTCAAAGGTGGTGCTAACTTCCCACCACTTGATGGCATCAAAGATTACAATAGACCGCCTGTGGAAAAACCCTGAGGGACCGATGCTCACAATGTGGTGGGCCAAGTGCTGGGGCACAATGGTGGCAGAAAAGATCACAGCTCTGAGTCCGGACCATTTGATCAAATTCCAGGCTATTTGTTCTCATTTCCTGGACTATACGGTGCATTCCATGGGGTGGTTTGTAAGCCGCTTTCCCTTAGTTGGCTCTCTAACCTTTGACCGCTGATAATGAACGCTGTTTAGTGGAAACTATTTGTCATGCAGTAATGGATGTTCCCCAAGGCACATTGGGCCTCATTACGAGTTTGGAGGTAGCCTTGCCGGTTTTACCTGCAAGGCTACCTCCATACCGGCATGAAAATCCGGCAACCGCGAATGGGCTATTACCGGGGTATTTCGGCCCGACGGACCCGGTAATTGCCCTTTCACGGGTGCCGGTGCTGGTATATCCCCATTCCCATTTCCGCCCCAAAGGGCTCAATGGGAATGGGGATGCCTGTAGCACCGGCACCGTTCATAATGGTGCCGGTGCTACAGGCATGCTGTGCTCACGGGTACCTTTAATTCCGCCAGGGCAGACCTGGCAGAATGAAAGGCACCCGCGAGCAGTGGTCGAAGTGAGCGGGAGCGGTGCTCCTCTACTTTTTGAAATTACGTTTTACAGTTCCTATACTTTTATTTTAAAAAGAAACCGTTGCAGAATGGTTTCATTTTAAAATAAAAGTGTTTGAGGGTTTGTATTGTGTGTGGGAGGGGGCATGGAGATGGGTTTGTGGGGACTGGGTGCAGGCTAGTAGGGAACATAGTTCCACTACTTCTTTTCGTATACTTCGACCACTGCCCGCGAGCACAACTCGCAGTTTGCCGGTCCGGTAACAACGGTACCAGCAAGCACACAGGTACTGTTGTTACCGGACCGGCAAACTCGTAATGAGTCCCATTGTCTCCCATGTGCACTCCGCTTAGATTTTCTTACTTCTGTGTCATGGCGCTGTGGAAAGCGTTTGTAAGCTCTGTGGCTGTTTTTCATGTTGTTTTTTTTTCTCAATATAAAGATTTTATTGGGAATAAAATAAGAAGTTTGCCATTCTGGAATCAAGAGGATATGCCTAAACCACTCAAAGAAGTGAGGTCCCCACCTGTAATATAATAATTAGGGTACGGGAATACCTTCTCTAGGCAGCAGTCACTTATGTTATGCTCAACCCGAGATAACCAGGTTTAAGTGGCTCAGGAGCTTTAGGGGATGAAAGAATAAAATAAGAAAAATAAGAGAGGTTTGGGGAAATCCTATAACAGTAGAACCCCCCCACCCCACACCTTTGCCTGCTCTAGAGCAGCAGCGCTTTTTTTAACAGATCCCTACCTTAGAGACCTGTGAGCCTCTGCTATCCTATAGAAAGCCTCCTTTCCCTGTTTTCTTCACAGAGGCTGAAGGAGACAAACTGCTTATCCTTATAGAAGCTATACTAGATCAGACCGACCTCTTAGGAAGTTTTACTCTGAAGGAGTACGAGGGAAACAAGGATTTATAACTTTGAATAAGGAAGCCAGGATTCTTCTGGCTATGGGAAAAGACACAAGGAAAACAAATTAACTAGACAATTTGAGGGTGGGTTGGTCGATAGTTCTCTTCGAGTTCTGGGATCAGTTGTGAGAAGCTTCTCAGCAGCTTGCGGGCCTCTTTTTGTTTCATCGAGAACAGAACTGCCGGCAGTGCATCGATACTGACACAGCGGTCGTCTTTGAATGGGATGCTTTTCCCATTTAATTATGTGGGAGAGCAGAGCAGTATTCCATTGCTAAAGATATATCTTTGTGCCCAGCTGGGCTACCAAAGGTGGCCCAGCTCGAGCGTTATTCGTACAAGAAGGTCTGTGTGGACTGTTGCGGGAATTCCTAATATCTACAGCCAGTCTGGAGTTTATGGGGTAGATGTTTGATCCCCTGTTCTACTTCTGAAGGGAAAACTCTAGTCCATTCCCATTTTGGTAACCAGTCCACTCCAACTGTTGCAGACTGCGCCTTGTCTGTGCATTGTGGAAATTGTAGTTCCAGTTGATCTTTATGTTGTGCAACTACCAGGGATCCACAATCCATAACAGGTTTATCAGAGGGTTGCTGCATGCTCGTAGCTGTAGTTTTGTGGAAAAAGGAGATTAGAACAGAGACTGCTAGGTACTGGGACAGAAACAGAGGCACCAATATACATGCACAACTCCACACATTCTTGTGATCTGGGGACAGTGTTCTCCCTCAACTTCCCCATACATCTCTGGGCCCCATGGCACCCTTTAACAGGGCCAGGGCCATAGTGCTGTCACACACCCTATGTGCCGACCAAAAGATACATGATTTCAAGCATACCTTACAAACAATTTCCAGATTTCACTCCTATCATTGGTCAAGTTTTTAATGGTCATATTTGAACAATTATCTGAGGTAATCCAAGATGAAGAACTCATACTAGAAATGTGCTCTTGAATTGTGTTTAAGTAGCAATAGAATAACATATTGCATTATATTCTTTTTCCTTTTCCTATCCTGAAAAAGTGTGAAGTTTTTTGGGATAAAGACCTGCACTGTGTTTTACATGAATGCCGGAATGGGTCTAACGTAGGACTGTATTACCAATAAGGTCTGAATTATTTTTAGATGATGCTGCATAGTAAATGAATTATTCCGTGTCTCCTATGTTTCTCAATTTGATGTTTTATTCAAGTTTGCTTTTCGAATGAACATGAATGAAATTAGGTTTTTAATAGTTTGTACTCATGGTTTTAGTTGTTGGTCAAATGTAAATGTAGTGAGAATAGTTATTGTATTTTTGTATTGTTGTGCGAGGTATCATGTTTACCAAAATTGCAAGAATACAAATTTAAAAAAACACTGAAGAGAAGGTCCCGAGATCACCCCTTCGCCCTCCCAAATTCATGACAAGACGAAAGGCCAGAAATGCATTCAGCCACCCATTTTATTTCTGACAGATCCCGAGTGCACCAATGATTGACAAGTAGACTGAAAAATATCCCTTCAGCCAGCCATACAGACCGAATACAATGCAAATCTTTCGCTATGTGGGAGAAGAGCCCATGTTTCATGGACAGAGATTCCTATATGGACAGCCTCGACTAACCACCAAGAAACCATGGTATTGACGTCATTATTGACACCACTACGTACCAGCATTAGACATGAAGCACACTCGCAGTGCTGCACTGCATTACATGAACACACACTCGTATACATGAAGAACATAAGTGCACAGTTCTGTAGCTAGAGGACAGATACATATACATACTGTCAATGCTTTTATTATTTTTGCCATTAGCCAAATGCAGCAACGAAGAACCGCAGGAGACAAGAGATCCTGAGCATGCATTCTGATGCTTAAAGCCAATAGCTGCGTGGACATACAGGATTATATCTGGAGCCTGATCGAACCACGAATAACTAACCTACAGGGAATTTAGCATAACATTGACAATGTAGAAACCGCATTATAAAAGTTAGGACAATTACAGCAGGCCTACAGCTTCTGCGTATGAGACAAGCAAAACTGATTCAAGCTGCACGGAGAGCAAGACGTGCAAAACAAGCTCATAACCAACGTCAGAGATACAAGGACGTTCCAATCTCCAGACGACAGGGGGACCAGCTGCAGAAAAGCAGAATAAATCCTTATAAATGTGAGCTGAAGAGCCCAATGTTATGCTCTCTAAACATGTGGTACAGCAGACAATGGACAGGCATCCGTGGTGGAAAAGATGAGCCGATCCCAGCAAGCCAGACACAGACTGCAACAAGTGTTGCAACGTAAGGAGCATATTCTCAAAGGTGGTACACACAAGTTACAATACAGACTCATAAGCGTTCACATCACCTTGCAGAGGTACACAGCGAGTTGAGAACCCGATTGAGTCCCAGGACTGGGGACGTCAACTCTAACCAATCACAGCGTAGAATCTCAGGGGTGAATGGCAAGGGACACAAACCAATGGTAAGTCCACTACTCTGCAACAATGTGATAGATAGTGTTCTTGGGGTTGGGACAGGCCAGCCACCTGACATGCAAGAGCCAGTAGAATAACATCTATAGGTGACCGTATAGGTTATTGAATTCGCAATACTCAATCCCTCATGGTGATAGGTTTTAGAAGGACTCCAGAGTCACACAAAACCAGCCTGCATGCCGTGGAAGGTTGAGACGTACCAAAGACTTCTTGTTTTCTTGTATTGATCCCTGTTGGTTTTATTTGCAATAAACCACAGTTTGTACTTGCCGTCTGACTGAGTCCTCTCTTTATTCTGGGGAGGGTATTGGGCCCTTCCAGTCCGCAGACCCCCAGCCTCATCTGGCATACCTGGGAGTCCCACCCAACAAGTAGGTAGCAGAACTGATGGTTGGCTGCACCAGCCCGGCATGAATCGGTCTCCTCTGCCGCAGACCCTGAGAGGCTGCAGGACCCTCGCATATTTAAAAAAAAGACGGGGAACGCGTACCTGTGGAAAGGCCGTCAGGAGCCAGCTTGGAAAATACCCTGCCCGAGATCAGCGAGGCAGCGCCAGCAGACCATGGAGTGTAAGTATTGACCGAGTCACATGGCAGCCGTGGGTGTGAGGGAGGTATTGAGTATTGTGAATTATTGTTTATTATTGTCGAGTATCGTCAACGTATTATTTAGTATTGTTAAACTTAGTAGGGACAGGAGCAGAGGTAGACGTCATTATTTGTGGTTAGGGAACATTCGAGTTTAGAGGTAAAAGGGTCTGGTGAACAACCTAGACTATTGACTCGAAGGCACAGATGACAGAAGTATGTAAATAGTGTTTCCTGTGGGTTGGGAATTTTAGCTCGGGTCATAGATGACGGTATCCCCGTAAGGCTTAGCAAGGGAGCTGGTCTAGATTGCGGAAGGTGATTCGACTGGTTAAATCTCGAGAGGAGGCATATTATTTGCTAGGCGACGCAGCAGGTACAGATCAAACAGGAGAGAATATTGGTATACTCTGCTAGGAGGTATGAAGACAGCTCTAGGGTTTGTGTTGGGGGTTTTGTATATTATGAGGTAACGGGCTATAACATTGTGCACACAGTATTTGATTTCTCAGAGCTATGTGGTTATGGAATTGGTGACGACACCCATAGGTTTGCACAGAAGACACAGATAGTACAAGACGGTAAGGAGCTAGCTTTGGAAAACTTGGGATTGGCAGGTGAGGTGAACAAGTGGCAGTGTGGAAGGTGCATGCGCAAGAGTGTGGGTGTGCCTGAGGAGGCAGCGAGTGTGAAGGAGGCGGTGCATGGAGCACGCCTGACAGGCTGAGGAGCCGGAGAGGCTTGGAGTGATTTATCAACGTATTGTGATTATATTGTGTTCCTCCCTTAACAGCGGACTATCGAACCCCTCAATTTGAGGTCAGATAAAAGCAAGCACAATGTATCAAGGGGAGTACGGGGTGACACGCCCCTACAGCACCTGTGTAAGACGCTCCCACCTTATAAGGACAAAATGTGCAAGTATAGCATAGAATGGTCTAAAGGCACAGAGGGGAATCTAACTAAACCACGGCCACTGTGCCGAAGTTCCTCCAAAGATGTGCAGCAATCACTACTGACGCATATACAGGGTACCTATAAGGGGAAAAAGCTAGCAAGACACATGGCTATATTTGAGCTCTAGAGAATTTTTCAAGAGGGCGAGGGGGTCGCAGCGAGGCGTCAGTGGATGCTGAGCCAGCACGAGGTGCAGGGGCCCATGACTCTGCCTTCCACTCACCCATGTGTCCCTCCCAGTGTGGTCTACGATGAGCAGGGGATGTACCCATTACGAGAATTAAGAGCAGCAAGGGGTATTCAAATCGGACATATAAACCACCACGTATAATAAGGAAGAGGGGCAGAGAGATGCAGGGCAGCTGACCACTGGGCGAGGAGCAAGCAGCGAAGTGCAGCAAGACGCAAAGGAGGGGCTAGGGAGCATAGCAATGAACAAATGGATAGGGGGGCAGATTCTTTTGAAGCTGGAAGGGAAGAGAGATGGAGAGACAGAGGGGCAACTAAGGTAATGGAAGGTTTGAGTGGGGGCAGATGCTAGTGATTGAGCAGAGATAATGGAGGAAACAGCTAGGAAGGAGAAGGAAAGAGAGGAGAGTTAGAGAGAGGACAGTGAAAGGAGAAGAGAGGAAGAGAAAGAACAGGTGAAGAAAGAAAGAGAAGAAAGGATAGAACGGGGGTGCAGAGAAAGGAAGAGAGAGGAGCAGGAACAGAGGGACAGGAGGATAAGAGAGCTAGAGGAGATCGAGAGGTGGAGGGAGGCAGCGGAGTAGGAAAAACGGAAGTTGTTAGAGAGGGAACAAAGACAGTTGCAAGTGGACAGACTGGCAAGAGAACGCGCACGTCGGGAGGAGGATGAGTGTGCAATAAGGGCAATAAAGGCACAATGGACAATGGAACGGGGAGATGACAAAACAGGAAGGGGCGGACGAGCAGAGCCAGATGGCACGACTGCGCAGGGCAGGGGTGACACAGAACTGAACAGGGCAGGCCTAGGGACCTGGGGGGAGGAAGCAGGTACTGTGATGGTGTCTCTCTCAAAACAAAATTCTTCTCACAATCTTCGAAAGAGAAAGAACCTCCTCCTATGGGACAGCCATCGTCATCCTTAGGTGGGAGCCCGGGACAAGACCACCGTGCCTATGAACTGCACCTAGAGGTACCCACTGCGGCTCTTGCGAGGGTGCCTGTGTGGTTTGCAATGCCTCCGGAAGACACAGATTGCGGCATTCACAAGTGTGAGAGGTGCCTGTGCGATCTGTGGACATGAACAACGCCGACAATGCCATTCAAGGTGCTGAAGGGGCCCTGCAAGGTAGAAGAACGCCCGGCAGCAAGGCACACTGGCCCCAATGCCAGAGTTCGACAAATCAGGTGCACCCTCAACGTTGGGGCCAAAATGGCTACAGTGGGTCAAAAAACTCGAGATGTACTTTAAGGCAACAGGTGAGACAGACGGCGAGGCAAAAGTGGCGCCACTCATCTACGCAGCTGGGTCTGAGGTGCATTGCATTTTCAAATCCCTTACTCCCACAAAAGACTCATATCAAGCTGCGAATCAAAGAACATTTTCTGCTGCTTGCGAATCAAGATTCGTCATGTGCAGCGAGAAGCAGCGGGAAGAGGAGTCCCTCGACCAGTTTTGCGGAAGGCTCTGTCAATTAGTGAGCATGTGCCACTGGGAAATTGAGGAGGGCATGGTCGCAACCAGCTACTGCAGGGGTGCAGTTCAGGAAAACTACAAAGACAAGTCCTCCGTGAGCCGGGGCTCACACTAGCCAGCATTCTTGACATGGGGAGGTCCTATGAACTTGCAGACAAACGCGACACCAAGATGGATGCCACAGTGAAGTCTATTAAAGGAGAAGAAGTTTGTGCCATTGGGCAACCATCGAACGCCAGCCAGTCCAGGCCCAGACGGCCCCCAAGGAAAGCAGAGACAGCACAGCCATGCCCTAAATGTGGCTACGATCTCCCACATGCAGGGGACTGTTCGGCGAAGGGGAGAGTGTGTGGGTGCTGCGAGGCAGCAGGACACTTTGCAAGAATGTGCCGGGCCGCCGCTCAAGTCACCATTCCCAGGGAGCCGAGCAAAATGGTCAGCGACATGCCTCGACGACAGAGACAGGTGGCCGTGGTTGAACAGGAGATGCAGGATATGCAAATAGCTGAAGAAGAGGAGGAAGAGGAAGAGGTATTCTTCATATCAAGCCTTGACTCCGTAAAAAAGAAAAGAAGGCAACCCACGTGCACAGTGACGGTATGTGGGACATTGACTCCGGTACTAATAGACACAGGCGCATCCGTGTGTGCACTAGCGACCCGCCACTATGAGGCTCTACCAGGGCCTCTGGTGTTGGGGAAAGGCACACGCCAAAATATTTTCGTTTGGAGGGACCCAAACACTACCACTCCTAGGTGCGTTTATAGCTCAAGTGACCCATGCAGACAATGCCATCCGAGCTAGATTCTTTGTGACAGCCAGTAGTCCACACTCACCCTTAAGCTGTGCTGCATCAGAGGTGCTGGGAATCTGCATTTTTCACTCACAGTGTATGCAGAGGGCATCAACGACATACTGGAGAGGTTTGCCAAACTTTTCCGAGGGGTCGGGAAGCTCAAGAGTGAGCCTATCAAATTACATATTGACGGGACAGTGGGAACAAGTAGAGAAAGAGCTACAGAACTTAGTTGACTCAGATGTAATTGAAAAAGTAGAAGGCCCCCATTGTGGTAGCAGCCAAGCCAAAGCAGCCTGGGTCTGTCTGCATCTGCGTGGACATGAGGCTACCCAACCTTGCCATCAAACGTGAAAGACATATCACGCCAACACTGGATGATGTGGTGGGGGAACTACAAGGGGCCAAGCTATTCTACAAACTTGATCTGCGGTCTGGGTACCACCAGTTAGTACTACACCAGGACCTGCGCTACATAACGACTTTTACAACTCATCATGGATTGTATCAATACAAGCACCTGAGCTTCGGAGTCTACTTGGCGGCCGAAGTTTTTCAGAATGTTATCAGGGGTGCCCTTGCCGCCTGGAGGGTGTGATAAACTTGAGTGATGACATCTTGGTTTATACTGCATCAGAGACCGAGCACATGACTCGCCTGGAGAAGGCACTGGAGAGAATCAGGAAACTACGGTTGACACTGCACCGTGAGTAGTGTGAATTCCTTAAAAACAGTATCGAATTCTGTGGATTTGTCTTTCATGCCAAAGGAATTTCCCCAGATCCACAAAAGGTCAGAGACATTCAGGAGGCGAAACCTCCAGAAAAAATCTTAGAGGTCAGGAGTTTCCTCTGCATGGTGACCTATTGCGGAAGATTCATTTTGAACTTGGCAACCCTCTCAGAGCCTCTCTGGACCTTGACCAGAAAAGACACCTCCTGGGTGTGGTCAGAAACTGAACAAAATGCTTTTGACACCATCAAGAAAGCACTCATGGGTGATGAAACAATGGCGTTCTTCGATCCAGGAAAAGAGTCTGAAATAATTGTGGATGCCAGCCCGTTCGGGCTAGGGGCAGTACTCCATCAGCCAGACACCCATGGGCAAATGAAACCCATCGCCTATGCCAGCAAGGCGCTCACTGCAACGGAACAAAGGTACTCGCAAAATGAGAGGGAGGTACTGGCAGTTTTGTGGGGCTGTCGGCACTTCCGCATCTAAATTCTGGGGAAACCTGTAGCTGTAATTACGGATCATAAGCCATTGATTCCCATCCTGGCGGGATCCTCAGCCAAACCACCCCCCAGGATAGAGCGGTGGATATTGGCTCTTGAGGTGTACGGAGTCAGGCTAAACTACAGGCCAAGAACCCACAACCCTGCAGACTATTTGTCACAACATCCCAGGAGCGGCAGTGATCAGGAAACAACAACGAAGGTGGAAAGTGAAGAGCATGTCTGCCTGGTAGTGGACACAGCAAAGCCTGTGGCCTTGACAATCAAAGAGGTAGTAGGGGCCTCAAGAGAGAACAAATGTTTCCGACTAATTCAAGACGCATGGTTAGTGGCAAGTGGAGGTCGGTACTGTCCAGTACCACTTGCAGAGACAAGGAAACTCAACGTGAACTGGAACAGCTATGGCGAGTCCGACACAAACTCTCAGTAACTGGAGAAGCACTGCTATTACGGGGTCGCCAGATAGTAGTTCCGAGGGCACTGGTCGAGAGAGTGGTGGAACTAGCTCACTGTGGCCACCAGGGCACAGCAAAGACAAAGGCGAGACTACGCCCCAAGGTATGGTTCTGAGGGCTTGAAGCAAGGGTGGATGAGTATGTCAGCAGGTGTATCTGGTGCCAGGCAGCTGCCCCTGTGAACAAGGAGCCCAGCATTGAGTCTATGGCGAGAAGCAACAACACCTGGGACACAGTACATGTGGACTTTGAGTCGACAGGCAGAGGAATGTATTTTCTTGTGATGATCGACCTGTGGTCAAGATACCCGGAGTTAGAGCTAGTAGAGTCGACGTCCTGCGAACAGATCATCCAAGTGGTGGAAAAGGTGTTTGCCACCCATGGGTTCCCACAAGTAATTTGTTCTAATAATGGACCACTGTTTCAGGGAGGAAATTACGCAGAGTTCATTGCGGACTGTGGCATTACGCACAGAAAAGTGATGCCTGGATGGCCGAGGGCAAATTGAGAGTCTGAGCGCTTCATGCAAACACTCAATAAGATATTTCGCATAACACAAGGGCAGGGAGGAGAATTGAAAAGAACCCTGTACCAGTTACTCTGGGAATACCGATCCACCGCCCACCAATCCACAGGTGTATCCCCAGTGGAAGCCCTCTTCAACAGTTGCTCAAGAAGGCTCATTATGGAAATTGAAGGCCGACCGCCAGGTGTCATCGACGACCAAAGGATGTCGGAAGACCGGCTAGCACACAACGAGGGGGAGAATGCCCGGCGACGGCTCAAACCGCCAGACATTGAGGTGGGCGGCACAGTCCTGGTGAGAAACCGCCATCCTGAAGGAAAACTGTCTCTCAATTATGAACCTACTCCAACGGGAGTAACCCAAGTCAAAGCGTCCATGGTGACCGCGGCTGATCAGAGAGGGGCGGTGACAAGACATTCTTGGGTTTTTTCGGAAAGATGGAGGTGGAGAAGCGGATAGATCCACAAGGAGAAGCCTCCCCAGCCCGGACTGTGGACAGAGAACAGCCCCTAGAAGAAGATACGGTGGATCCAGAACTTGTACAAGGTGGCTTGGAGGGAGAGAGAAGAGAGACCGCGACGGAGGGACGTTACCCTCGCTGAGAAGGCCATCAGTGTCCTATGCGGTTCAAAGACTACTTTATGGACCAAAGTTGAAACCAACCTGCGTTTCCCTATATTTGCCCATGTTGGGCCCACTATGTGTTCATGTGTTCATGTGTTATTACATGCATGTCTGTCATGTTGACAGAAAGTTGTATTTTGAATTCTGTGTTGAATTTTGTTATGAAAAAGGAGGAGTGCGATGGTGTCACGTGAGTGCGACAGCAAGGTTTACCGTTACACATACGCATGCGCTGTGGAATAAAGTGGGCGTACCCAGGCTCGCTAGTGCGCACCGGGAACCCGAAAAGACCTGTGTCCCATGTCTCTTTTCAGGTACAGGGGGGCAAGGCCTGACCACGGGGGTCCTGGGTGCTAATAAGAAGCATCACAGGTACGACTTGCGTGATATCATCATTAACATGAAACCTAACACAGACACAACCACAAGAGGACTGAGCTTTGTAGATGACTTTTACAGTAACATGGGCTCCGGCTTTGTAACATCGATGACCTAGTACCATACGTAACGAAGCTCAGAGACCTCCCAGGTCGAAGGAAGGGGGAGACAGCTATAGGATGTTCCAGGGAAAGGATTCCAGAGGGACTCAACAACGACATCTGAATACCCATAACAGAAATGATAGACATGTACACTGACATTAGGAACGAGAACAGACAGGTCAGATAGACCAGAAGCGTGAATGGGGAGGTATGGTTCACACAGAAGCCCCTGCTAAAAAAGGGAGGGGGTCAACCTCAATATATACCATGGAAGCATATTGACAAGGAGAACATGAGGTGTAGGCTACCATCATTATCAGCAGGTGCTGGGAAGTGGATATACGACATGGAAAGGATGACAGCGGATCAGAGGTTAGCTGTGGGGGACGTGAAAGGACTGTTCGTAGTGATCCTCAGGGAAGCTGTGGATGACGTATGGAAAAGGGTGGGATTCCCCAGAGTGACCACCCAGAACACAGTGCACGATGGTTCACCATTCACAAATTGCAGGGCCGCCGTATGGCAAGCCCTGAGGACACAATACCTGGACACGTCAGACATTGGTGCAATTATGTCTCGCAAGATGGAACCAGACAAAGATCCGTTATACTACATTCAGGCGATCCAAGAGCTTTGGCGCCTTGAAACTTGAGAACCGTGGGAAAAAACAGTAGCAGTATTTTACCACATATTATGCCAGGGATTGCTAGAACCGGTCCAGAAACAGTTAAGGAAATTAATAGGAATGGAAGCAAAATCCGGGGCAGATCATCATTGTAGGTTATTGCAAGAGAAGCTAAAAAAGAAGGCAGACAAAAGGAAGTTAGAGGAAGCAAAACTAGTACAGATAAAACTATCGAAGTATGTCATGGAAGGGACGGTACTAACCAGCGCGAGCACACAGGGGACACAGCAGCAGCAGTACACACCACTGCCCATGGGGGAGGGTTCATGGGCTGGGGGAACATGCATCAAGGGTTTCGAGGAAGAGGGGGGCCATCGAGAGGATGCGGGTTCGGGCCACAAATACATCACAACTGAGGGGGTCTTCCAGGAGGGTTTCGGGTATATGGTCTGCAGGTGGAGCAGGGCCCAGGGGTATTCGCAGGGGTTTCCAAGGGCAAGGGATAGAGCCAACACAGCGTTGGACATGCAGACAGATAGGGCACATTTTGAAAGCATGCAGAAGGAGGGGGATGCAGCAGAATTGGGGAGTACAGTACCAGAAGGCATATTAGGGGGACCAGGATGACTATTACACACACAACCAGCACCAACAACAGCAAGGACAGATACAGAGCACACACCAAAAGACACCACAGATGCAAGTGCCCATACCACAGATGCAAGCACCTGTACCACAGTATTTTCAAGCACCACAGATTCGAGGAAACACACAACAGTTGCCCCAGATACAGGACCACCTGGAGAAAAATGACAGCACAGTGTCACACATGGATTCCATGGAAACTGTCCCCATTAGAAAACTGGGAGGGGTCAACATGGTTGGGAATAACCCCTTCTCAGGGAACGGGATGTAGTTATACCCTCAATAGGACAGCCCACAGACGGACTTGATGTGTTCCAACCGGTCGATCACACCCAACCCTGCAGAGGAACCTCGCATAGGGGTGGTGATAAGTGACAAAACGTTTTCCTTTCTTGTAGATACAGGGGAGACTAGGTCCTGCATTCAAGAGGGAGCGTTAAGATTGTTAGGCGATGCCATGAATACTCAAAGATTCTCTGGGGCTCGGGAAGTGGTTCCTTTCACAGATGATATCTCCCTCTATATATGGGAACACAATGTATCTCTATCTATACTTTACTCTTGAAAGAAACCTGTAAATATATTGGGACGATACATTATGAGCAGACTGAACATGACAATCTCATTCACAGACAAGGGGATAGTATGCTCCAAACCAGAAATACACATGCTCAATGTAAGAGAGATCATTCAAGCATATTGTGGACGGAAGGTACAGAGGGGGTGCCAGTGGATGAGGAGCTGTTCCAGTATGGGGCAGAGATTGCAATTGCATGGCTCCCAGGGATTGCAGGGGAAATGTGGTGTGTCCTGCATGAGTGTCTGTTCAGAATGGAGATACCATTGGATGAGTCAGAAGGGACAATAGTGCCAATAGAAATAGTGGTTGTGAGGGATGAGTGGATAGCAGTACATGGGATGGATGACATGCGACGACCATGGCAAGCAATGATCGCAGTGGCAGAAGGGTGCAGGCTAATCCCAGTGATAGACAAAGAACTGTTCAGGGCCGAAAGGTAAGAGAGCAAGATGGTTTTCGAGATGAGCGTGACGTATTGGCTGAAAATACATTACAGAGAGGTACCACAGAGGATGGCAACGGCGCTAGAAGCACCACCATCCTTCTGCGAGGAGGATCTGGCCAAAGTACCCAGCATCCTATGGACCACAAGTCCATATGATGTGGGGCTTCTGAAAGGAATAGGGGGAGTGAAAAAAAAGCTGAAACAAGGAGCAATTTTACCCAGAGTTGAACAGTATCCACTCTGAAAAGAAGCAGATATGGGCATTTATGAAACAATTGCAGCACTAGTGGAGCGAGGCATCCTAGTACCATCAGAATCCCCATGCAACACGGCGGTGTACCCAGTTAAAAAAATCAAAAGGGATGTTGTGGCATTTCATCCAGGATTTGCACCCCCTATATCTCCTTGTAGAACTAGAGTATCATTTGGTTCAAAATCCTGCGTCAATTTTGTGCAGCATTCCGGCAGAAGCCGCCTGCTTCACGGTCATAGACTTGAAAAATGCATTTTTCTCAGTACCATTACACCCAGACTCACAAGACTTGACTTCCTTTATGTATAGAAACCAGAAGTGGAAGCATACAAGACGTCCTCAACAGTACTGCGAGTCACCATCTATCTTTAACAGGGTCCTCCAGATAGACTTAGGCAATGTAAGATGGAGAGCATGGTCCTGCAGTACGTAGATGACATTTTGATCTGCAGCACGACAGAAGACCTGTGTAGACATGACACATTGCACATGCTGACAGTGTTAGCTGACAAAGGGTACAAGGTGGACAAGGCCAAACTACAGTAGGGTCAGAAGGTGGTGTTATACATTGGACA
Source organism: Ambystoma mexicanum (assembly GCF_040938575.1). Lineage (NCBI taxonomy): Eukaryota > Metazoa > Chordata > Amphibia > Caudata > Ambystomatidae > Ambystoma > Ambystoma mexicanum. The sequence goes on from NC_090923.1 coordinate 1,423,179,665, forward strand.
GACAATCTCTCAAAATGGCCAACAGATCACGCCAGAAAGGGCTGAGTCAATGCGCAAGACAGCCAAACCCACAACAGTGAGAGAAATGCAGCAGTTCTTGGGGTTGTGCAATTACTGCAGAGCATGGGTTTTTGACTATAGTAAATACACAAAACCTTTACTGGGCGCTCTGAAGGAAGCACAAAACGGGCACAAGGTAATGAACTGGACAACAGAGATGATTGAGGCATTTGAGGAGCTGAAGAAGCCATATTGTAACGCTCACCTGATTCTCGCAGAGGCGCCGGTCTTGACTGGGCGACTACCGTATCTTCAAAGGTGATGTGTAGCACCCGGTTGGCTCTTTGGGCTGGACCTCTGTGCACTGTATGCCTGACGTGTAGAGTAAGATGTCTGCAGATAGAAAATATGGGGTTAATGAACTGGGGTTATTGGGGTGTCCCTATCTCTTTCCTCTTCTCCTCTCCTGTAGACCCCCAAAGGTTAACGCTCTCACCTTACGTAAGTGAATGCCGAGCTCTCCATCTGCCTCGGTGCAGGGTGCTGTAACCAGTTTCTTCACTGGATAGGTAGCGCAGGCCTCTTGACTTCAGAGGACTGCTGTCCGTCGTTTACTGCACGAACGGTAAGTTTCGAGTCATTCAAATGTCTTTAAAGTCTTTAGTAATGATGTCTCTTGTTTTGCAGGGTTCCGGCGATGGCGGATGACGGGCTGAAGTGAGTTGAAGATGGAGCCCGTGTGATGAATAGAAGCGCCTGGAAGCACGTAAGTAAGCGCTTGTTGCCTGCTTCACTATGCGCTCTAACTGTCTTTTTATTTTGCAGGTACGAGTTCGGAGCGGCTGCAGGGTGCCGGAATACCCACTGGATTAGATGTGGAAAGGAGTAATGGCACGTGAGTATTAAAGTTCCCCAATGTCTTTAAACGCACCTTGTTTTGTCTTTCAGATGCGGGATGCAGCGCCGAAGGCCTCCGGAGCATACGAAGAGTAGGTAAGCCTTTGCCTTTCAGATGCCGGAATGCTAACCTGTTCTTTCTTGTCTTTATAGGTGTTGCTGAAGACTGGATTCAGGATGATAAGCCTTTGCCTTTCAGATGCCGGAATGCTAACCTGTTCTTTCTTATCTTTATAGGTGTTGCTGAAGACTGGATTCAGGATGGTAAGCCTTTTTCCTTAGGCCCAGGACCGGATGCAGAAGACACGATGAGCGTTCTGCTGCAGAGGTTGCAGAATAACGCAAAGCAAGATTCATCCACCGGGTGTGGTTTAAATAGCCTCCTGTAGTGCTTAGGTGTCTCCTTCCACAGCCACGCCTAAGTAAGAAAAGAGTTCCTGGTAAGAAAAGAGTTCCTGCCTTCCAGAAGAGTTCCAGTGTTCTGAATCTAGGGAGTGGCTCCAGCCCCACCCAACAGGAAAAGTAGTTCCAAACAGAAGAGGATCAGAGGCTCAACTGGCAGGTAAGTAAGCAGCATGGTCTGGTGAAGGTAAGTCCACCCAAGCATTATGAGCCCGGCGCTTCCAGCGCTGGGACTGGGCATATTTATGAGCCTGGTGCCACTGGCGCCAGGACTGGGTCCAAAAGGTCCCAATTGGGACTGGTTGGCACTCGGAACCTGGGTTATGGATCTGCTTCCAAGGGAGTTGGGAAAACCCTGACCTTTTGGAAGCAGAGATCATGACAGTACCCCCCCCTCAAGGCCCCTCCCAAACCGGGCTTCTCCGGGGGTTTTGGCTTGTCAGGAAATGTTCGGTGAAATCTTTTGATTAGGCGAGGAGCGTGGACATATTCAGCAGGTTCCCAGGATCTCTCTTGGGGGCCGTAGCCTTTCCAGTCAATTAGGTAGAATAGTTTAGATTTGGAGATCTTGGAGTCCAGAATGCTTTTGACTTCAAACTCGAGTTCTCCATCCACTAGGATAGGTTTTGGAGATTTGGTTAGTCGGGTTTGAGGTTGCACGGGTTTTAATAGAGAGACGTGGAAGACCGGATGTATCTTCATGTGCGGGGGCAAGTCCAACTTGACCGCTACTGGGTTTACTATGGTAGTGATGGAATAGGGACCAAGGTATCTTGGGTTGAATGTGCGTGGCCCTTTTAGAGATAGATATTTGGTGGATAACAAGACTTGATCCCCTACTTGATAGTGAGGGGCTTCCTTCCGATGTTGATCTGCTCCTTTCTTGTATTGTTCTTTAGCCCTTTGAAGGTGAGAAACAGCTTCCTTAAAGGCTTGGGTGATTGTAGAATGCAGGTAGTCTACTGCTGGTGTTTCAAGATCTTGGAGGGGATCCAACTCCGAGGTTCGAGGGTGACTGCCGTACAAAAGAAAAAACGGGGTTTTCCCAGTTCCCGAATGGACAGAGTTATTGTAGGCATACTCGGCTATCCAAAGGATATCTTTCCAAGTTTTTTCAGTTTGTTGCAGCATGCAGCGTAAATACTGTTCCAGAGTTTGATTGGTCCTCTCGGTTTGTCCGTCGGTCTGAGGGTGGTGACTGGTCGATAGTCTCACATCAATTTGAGCCGACCGACAGCAACTTCGCCAAAAATGAGAAATAAATTGACTACCTCGATCCGAAATTAGAACCGAAGGAAAACCGTGCAGTCGGACGATGTTTTCGAGAAATTCTCGGGCCAGAGTTGCTGCTGTTGGCAAGCCTTTGAGCGGAATGAAATGCGCCATCTTGGAGAATAAGTCCACGATTACTAGAATCGTATTGTATCCGGAGCATGGAGGTAGATCGGTGATGAAGTCCATAGAAAGCGTATGCCAAGGGCGAGGTGGGATGTCAATAGGGCGTAAGAGGCCTGCTGGTCTTTCCTTTTGACTCTTGTTTTGGGCGCATACTCCACAGGACATTATAAAGTCTCTGATATCTTTTTTCCAAGACGGCCACCAGAAGTAGCGCTTGATCTTTTCTGAGGTCTTGGCTATACCGGGATGACCTTCCATTAAAGAGTCGTGATAACAAGAGATTACTTTTTTCTGTAAATCTGTGCTGGGTAGGTATAATCGTTCTTGGAAATACAATAAGTTGTCCTTTACTGCAAAGTCCTTTCCCTGCAGATGCCAATTCTGTATGTCTGCTGGAGTTACAAGTTGCCTGGCTTTATCCTTAACTTCCTCTATGGATTCTGTGGCGATTACACCCAGAATTCTTTGTTCGGGAATGATTGGTACAGGTTTAGGGTTGACCAAGTGTTCTTCCACTCCCATCCGAGAAAGGGCATCGGCTTTACCGTTCTTTGTACCAGGTCGATAGGTAATTATGAAGTCAAACTCGGCAAAGAATAATGCCCAACGGAGTTGTCTAGAGGATTGGGCTTTTGCGGTCTTCAAATATTGCAGGTTTCGGTGATCCGTAATCACAGTAACGGTGTGTCGGGCCCCCAGCAGATAATGCCGCCAAGCCTTAAAGGCAGACTTGATAGCCAGAAGTTCCTTGTCAGTAATCGTGTAATTGATTTCAGGAGGCGAGAATTTGCGGGACCAAAATGCCACGGGATGCAACTGATTGGTTACCGGGTCCTTTTGTGATAGAACTGCCCCCATGGCAAGGCTTGAAGCATCAGTTTCCACGATGTAGGGGAGTTCGGGGCAAGGGTGTTTTAAGATTGGTGCAGAGATAAATTTAGTCTTCAAATCCTGGAAAGCTTGTTCCGCCTCGGTAGACCATTCAAAACGTTTGTTTTTCTTTAACAAGGCAGTGATGGGCTGGACTATTCGAGAGAATTCGGGGATAAACCTGCGGTAAAAGTTAGCGAAGCCTAACATGCTTTGCACACCTTTTACGGAGGATGGTGATGGCCATTTGAGAACTGCATCGACCTTCTTTGAATCCATACGCACTCCGCCAGGTGATAATATGAATCCCAAGAATTCAACTTCAGTCACGTTGAAAACACATTTTTCCAACTTAGCGAAAGGTTTGTGTTGACGCAATCTTTCGAGGACCATTTTCACGTGTTTCCGATGTTCAGATTCCGATGAAGAATAAACGAGGATGTCGTCAATGTAAACAACAACACATACATCTATGAGCTCTCTGAGGACATCGTTCATAAAATATTGAAAGGCGGCCGGGGCATTGCAAAGTCCGAAGGGCATGACCTGATATTCAAATAGCCCATACTTGGTGCGGAAGGCCGTCTTCCATTCATCGCCCTCTTTTACTCGTACCAAGTGGTAAGCTCCTCTAAGATCCAGCTTTGTATATATGCATGCTTTTATGACTTGGTCCAGGAGTTCAGGGATCAAAGGTAACGGATATCTATTCTTAACGGTGATCTGGTTCAGGGAGCGATAATCGATACAAGTTCTAAGGTCTCCTTCCTTTTTTGGAACGAAGAACAAAGCTGAAGAAGCAGGGGACTTGGAAGGACGAATAAACCCATTTGCCAGGTATTGATCCAGGTATTGTCAAAGGTGAAGGTTCTCAGGCTCGGTGAGGGCATAAATTCTACTACAAGGAGGAGTAGATCCAGGTATCAGGTCTATCTGGCAGTCATAAGACCTATGAGGAGGTAGAGAGTTAGCCTGATCCTTCCGGAAAACATCTTGGTATTCTAGGTATTCGGGAGGTAACTGGGGAGTCTCTGAAGAAATTGCGGCCAGTGCAACACCAGGTGGAGGGTGACAAGTAGAGACACATTCTGGAAACTGGACCGTTCTTGCTCGCCAATCGATCAGAGGATTGTGTTTCTCTAACCAAGGTATTCCTAGAATAATCTGAAACTGAGGGGCCTTGATCACATCGAACACGATCTTCTCATGGTGTCCATCTTGACTTACTAGCGTCACCTCTTGAGTGGTATGCGTTACTGGCCCGGAGGCTATCTCCGTACCATCCACCGTAGTAATGACGTCCTTTACAGCCTTGGGACAAAGAGTTAGATTCATCCTCAAAACCATTTCATGATCCACATAATTGCCGATGGCACCGCTGTCGACGTAAGCTTCAATTGCATGTAATCGATCCGGATTATCAGGGCTAATGAGGACCATAGGTATCACGAAATGCGAGGTCACGGAACTGGTTTTCACGCTCGGCAAGAGGACCTCTATTCTTGTCGGGCGAGGTCGTTTCCCTGCTCAGAGTTTGTAACTTTGGTAACTGCAGCTCCTACTGCCTTCTTGGCAGGTTTCACCGGACAGTCTCGAAGAAAGTGCCCTGAGTTTCCGCAATATAGGCATAATTGCAACTGTTTCCTCCTTTCCCGCTCCCTTTGTGTTAGAGGACCTTTCAGACCCCCTATTTGCATGGGTTCCCCGGAGTCTACTCCTTTGGAAGGAGTTGGCGGTTTGGAAAATACTCGAGCATCAAACTTGGAACGATCGGCCTTCCTGTTCTGCAGCCTGTGATCTATTTGAACGACCAAGTCTATATAATCCGAACAGTCTTGTGGGGGATTCACTACTTGGGCTAAAACGTCTTTGAGCTCTCCACGTAGACCTCTATAAAACAGCGTAATCCTTTTGTCCTCAGGCCATTGAGTTTCCACTATTAGTCTATTGAAAGATGCAATATAAGCCAAAAGGTCTTGATTACCCTGTCGCAACGAAAGAAGCTCATTGTCCAAGGCCTACCCCTGTGAATGTCTTGCGAACAGTTTTTCCATACTAAGCTGAAAGGCTTGAAAATCATGGAGAACCGGATCATCTTGATTAACTAGAGGGATCGACCAGTCTGCCGCATTGCCACTAAGGTACGAAAGTACAAAAGCTACTTTTGCTTGATCAGTTGGAAAGGCTGCTGGCCGGCATAAGAAGTGCAACCGGCACTGATTGATAAATACTGCAAACCTCTTTGGGTCACCAGAAAATCGTTCGGGCGGAGCCAGAGGTACATTCCCAGGTAGGTTGATCTGCACTGGATTCATAGAGGATGTTGAAGGAAGATTTGCCCCTGATGCGGGTAACGGGGTCTGTCCGGCTTGTGACTGTAGCACTTGTCTAGCAAGATTGTCTGTTCTCTCCTTGGAAATAATTAGTTCCCTTCTTAGAGCATTCGTTTCCTGACGAGCTGCATGCATTTCTGCCCTTAGTTCCCCAAGTAACCGGGCTAGGGGATCAGTATCCGAGGTTTCCATAGCGCCTGGGCGAGAGTTTTGCGGTAGGCTTTGCGTTCTGTAACGCTCACCTGATTCTCGCAGAGGCGCCGGTCTTGACTGGGCGACTACCGTATCTTCAAAGGTGATGTGTAGCACCCGGTTGGCTCTTTGGGCTGGACCTCTGTGCACTGTATGCCTGACGTGTAGAGTAAGATGTCTGCAGATAGAAAATATGGGGTTAATGAACTGGGGTTATTGGGGTGTCCCTATCTCTTTCCTCTTCTCCTCTCCTGTAGACCCCCAAAGGTTAACGCTCTCACCTTAGGTAAGTGAATGCCGAGCTCTCCATCTGCCTCGGGGCAGGGTGCTGTAACCAGTTTCTTCACTGGATAGGTAGCGCAGGCCTCTTGACTTCAGAGGACTGCTGTCCGTCGTTTACTGCACGAACGGTAAGTTTCGAGTCATTCAAATGTCTTTAAAGTCTTTAGTAATGATGTCTCTTGTTTTGCAGGGTTCCGGCGATGGCGGATGACGGGCTGAAGTGAGTTGAAGATGGAGCCCGTGTGATGAATAGAAGCGCCTGGAAGCACGTAAGTAAGCGCTTGTTGCCTGCTTCACTATGCGCTCTAACTGTCTTTTTATTTTGCAGGTACGAGTTCGGAGCGGCTGCAGGGTGCCGGAATACCCACTGGATTAGATGTGGAAAGGAGTAATGGCACGTGAGTATTAAAGTTCCCCAATGTCTTTAAACGCACCTTGTTTTGTCTTTCAGATGCGGGATGCAGCGCCGAAGGCCTCCGGAGCATACGAAGAGTAGGTAAGCCTTTGCCTTTCAGATGCCGGAATGCTAACCTGTTCTTTCTTGTCTTTATAGGTGTTGCTGAAGACTGGATTCAGGATGATAAGCCTTTGCCTTTCAGATGCCGGAATGCTAACCTGTTCTTTCTTGTCTTTATAGGTGTTGCTGAAGACTGGATTCAGGATGGTAAGCCTTTTTCCTTAGGCCCAGGACCGGATGCAGAAGACACGATGAGCGTTCTGCTGCAGAGGTTGCAGAATAACGCAAAGCAAGATTCATCCACCGGGTGTGGTTTAAATAGCCTCCTGTAGTGCTTAGGTGTCTCCTTCCACAGCCACGCCTAAGTAAGAAAAGAGTTCCTGGTAAGAAAAGAGTTCCTGCCTTCCAGAAGAGTTCCAGTGTTCTGAATCTAGGGAGTGGCTCCAGCCCCACCCAACAGGAAAAGTAGTTCCAAACAGAAGAGGATCAGAGGCTCAACTGGCAGGCAAGTAAGCAGCATGGTCTGGTGAAGGTAAGTCCACCCAAGCATTATGAGCCCGGCGCTTCCAGCGCTGGGACTGGGCATATTTATGAGCCTGGTGCCACTGGCGCCAGGACTGGGTCCAAAAGGTCCCAATTGGGACTGGTTGGCACTTGGAACCTGGGTTATGGATCTGCTTCCAAGGGAGTTGGGAAAACCCTGACCTTTTGGAAGCAGAGATCATGACACATATGCACAGCTCCAGTGTTAGGGATCCCAGACTACAAAAAGGAATTCTTCCTGTTTTCACACACTGATGGAGTAGTGATGAAAGCAGTACTGACAAAGAGGACAAGCTTGGGACACAAGCCAATAGCATACTACAATGGGAAACTCAACCCAGTAATGAGAGGACACTACCAGTGCAAACAGGCTTTGGCTGCTGCCACATTCGCAGTGGAGAAATCAGCAGGAATTACCATGGGGTGCATCACCACTCTGTATATGGAGCATGCCATTGCCATTTTTGCAATACTACAGAAGCCAAAGAGCACAATTACAACAAAGAGAGCATCAGGGTACGAGGTGCTACTATCAAACGCTGCACTAAAGATGGTGAGGTGCCGACCAGCGATGTTCCTGGCAGACATTTTACAAGAGGGTGACTATGCACATGACTGTGCCGAAAACATACAGGAATTCAGTGACACCCGCAAGGTACATGAGGATGCACTTGAGGGGGAGACGTACTGTACATTGACGGGTCGTCAACAATTGACCAAACAGATGGGGTGAGGCATACGGGAATTGCAGTGGTGAGATTGAGGGAAGATGGAAGAAGTGAGGTAGTGGCAAATATGTGCCTGCCATCACATTATTTAGCACAAGCAGCAGAGTTAATGGCCTTAATACTAGCATTGGAGCATAGCAAATGAAAGGAAGTGACAGTGTACTCTGACTCCACGTACTTGATGTCAACAGTGCATTCAGGACTGTGATGATGGATGAGGAGAGATTTCAGGAGGGCAGATGGGACACCAGTACAGCTTCCACTTCTATTGGGCAAATTGATTGTAAGTTATACTGTATCCCGTACAGCTAGTAATAGTGGAGTGCCAGGCACACACGCAATGGGAAGATCCTATCTCAAGGGGAAACGAAGCAGAAGACTCAGAAGGAAAATGCATAGCATATTTTGGAGAACTACTAGAAATGGAGACAGCATCAAATGCTCGAGATTGTGTAAGGAACATGGTACTGAAGGAAGGGTACAATGTATTGCCAGAAACACAGATTATGGAGTTGCAAGGGAGCTGCACCCAGGGAGGAGAAAGAACTATGGACCCAGAGTGGATGTATAGTATCTCTGACAGACGCCCTATGGTGACAGAATAACACAGGGAAAGTAGTGATGCCACTTGCACTATTGAACACTGCACTGACACAGTTACACTATCCAACGCACACAGAAAAGGAGGTCATTGCTACCCATTTTGGAGAAACATGGTTCTGTCCTAATTTGGTGGAAACATGTGGCTGAATTTGTAAGCAATTGTTTGACATGTAAGTAATTCACTGCAGGACATACTTTGAGGGTTGTGAGAGGAGCCATACCTCGGCCAGCAGGGCCATTCCAGCATTTACATGTCGGTTATGTTGAGATAATCCAAGTGTGTCAAGGATACTGCTAAATGATAGTGGTTGTGTGCCGATTCTCTGGATTGAAGCAGGGCCCTGTTCACATCCTGACGCTCTCAGACCAGCAATGTTTTTGGTCTGGGAAGTATTCCCAAGATGGGGCATGTGTGAGGTCCTGCAGTCTGACAACGGCCCTCACTTCACCAATGAGATGTTCAAGCACATCACTATGTTGCCGGGAAATCAACACGAATTCTCTTATGCCTATCACCCGCAAGCCAATGTAATGTATGAACGCCTGAATGGCCTTTTGAATGAGGCAATAGCTAAAACAAAGCAGAGCACGAAGAACTGGCTTCACTGCCTACCCCTTGCACTGTTTGCATTGTGCAATAAGCATGGGTCTGACCACCATTTAACACCTCACAAGGTCATGATGGGACGACGCATGCTACTCCCACTGGCTCCTCCCACAAGGGTATTGAAGGATACAGAGAGTAGTGCAGATGTGTTAGGTCAGGAAATGTATGATTACATTACTTCGTTAATTGCTGTGCCTCCTTTATCTCTCGCCATATACAACGACACCAGGGAGGCCCAGAAGACAGCAGAGAAGGCAACAGTGACAATGATCTAAAAGACTCTGATATTAAAAGACAGATTAACGTTGGGGACTGTGTTGTGCTGAGGAACTTCATACGACAGTGGGATGCACCTAGGTTCACTGGTCCCTACAATATGGAGAAGTTGGCAGACAGAGCTGTGAAGCTCGAGGAAAAAACAGTCTAGAACCCCCTCTCAGATGCCAAGCCCTACCAAGCAGCGGCCTCGCCTGGCAACGAGTCCAACAGGGCCAACGATCATCAGCAAGAAGAGAAAAACGACAATTTTGAATTTACACTGCCGAGTGGAGGACACGCAATGGTTACTCGCTCAAGGGCAGCAGAGCTAGGGAACGAACTACTCATACATCTAGAGTGAGGGTACACTGTGTTTGTTATTTTATTCTCTACATATATTCTTCGAGAAAACCGACTGTAATTGATGATTGCTTATGTTACCCACCGACTATAACCCTGATACTTTCTTGAACCAATTTGTTCACAATGTGAGAAAACCCAGCAGATTTCGGGCAAGTTCACCCAATGTATACTATCTTGCCTTTATAGAATATTTGGCCCAAGTGTACCCACAACTTAGACAAGAAAATCCTTCTGTTCTTTCCATACTGAGGGAACCCGGAATTAGAGGCCTTTAGGAACAGTTGGTTATATTTGCAGTCAATGACAACATGGTCCACGGGGCTTAAAGATTAACTGAATACTAACAATAATGCTCATTTCTGCGCATTTCAGGTGGACAACTATATCTCCAAGCTGCACCAGGATCAAGCAGCACATATAAAGATGGGTGAAAAAAAAAAAAATGTGATTATATTGTTGTCTCTCTTTATTCCAAGTGGGGTATTTGCATTTATATTTTGGAGAATTTCATGTCAGGTGGACAGGAGAGCACTGCAAGCATGGTAAGAAGAGGTAAGCGTAGTGTGGACACAGACACAAAGGGGTTAGATCTCTTTCTCACCAAGACTGCTCGAGTGTCTAATAACATGTGGTACAAACACAGAAAAAAAGTAGGTAAGGAAACCACCGGGGAGAGCTGTTATCTCTCCTCATTAATCCCCTATGCCATGAGTGCCTCCAGAACGTTTATAGCAACTGAAATACCGTCAGCAAGAGCTCAATGCCTGATGAACCTGTCAATGGTCACGACTAGAGGAAGATTTCAAAGGAAGACAGCAACACTGAGATGGATGTCTCGAGCAACGTTCCCGCATGAAGATAATTACATAAAGACTCGACATGATGAACAATTACTGGCAGTTAGACGAAACTATACAGTACATAACTAATGTGCCTCAGAAAGGCGACATAAGGACTATAATGTTGAAGGAACTGCCTTGCCCATGGTCCAGGGTGGAGGAGAACCTGGGTGTTAGGCAGGGTCAGATTGGCCTCCCGGCCTTTCGGCCCGTGGACGGGCCGAAATCGTGCTTGGGGAGTGGGGTCCAATTTGGCAAAAAAAAAGATCAATGGGCTGTGTTCGTGCTGGTAGAGAGTTTCCCAGACCCCCCTCTGTTTTGCATACCAAGTAACTTTGGGTCTCACCCTAAGTTACCAGGGGAATCCAGACGTTGACCCCTTGCTCACTGCTCTGAGAGAGGCAGAGCTTCACCTCACTGATGATGCTCAACTAGGCTGAAACACGTGTATGGGGTTGCTGTGGTACTCTTGTTCAGAGGAGAATTGCCTAGCATTTCGGTGCTGGACTGCCCCTGGGCAGGACAAAGACTGATATGCGGGGAAATTTCTTCTCTGTGAAAAAAACAGTGAGCTAAAGACTTGGTTGAGACTCTCCCAGGGGCTATCCACCATAGAACAAGTCAATGGGCTGTGTTCGTGCTGGTAGAGAGTTTCCCAGACCCCCCTCTGTTTTGCAAAAATAAATGTGGACATTTTTTTTTTCTTTTTTAAAAAGCCTTTCATCCTTCTTAGGTCGATAAATGAGTACCAACACAGGTTGGGTTATATTGTATGTATATTTGTTCCATAAAAAAGAGCTTAAGCGTAAGTGCTATACAATAACATATTATCATTTGGCCTTGGACGTCTGCTTGGATTCACAGTCATTTGACAATATTGATCTATACACACATATATTAATGATACATATGGCGATCCATTCTTGTATGAAATCTATATCACATTAGTGAAATCATAACCATTTTTTGCATAGTGTACTTAGGAACAATGCCATTTGATGCCACTTCCTGTTTTGTCAAGGGGTGAAAGGTCGTGTTTCATCGCTTCCCAGGATGTCACTTTGGGGTGGGGGTCAAATGACATCACTTCTGGTGATGTCATCAGAGGTCAAGGGTCGTGAGGCAAGGGGTGGGCCACTTTTCTTTGGGTGACCGGGCCTATTTCTCGTCCCATTCCGACCCTGGTGTTGGGAAAGGCCACAAATGCTTGTGTATGGTCAAGTATAAATGGAGGATGGATGGAAGGATGGAGCAGTGGGAAGCAAGGCACCTTAGCACAATAACCAGTGAACAAGGTACAAGAAGAGAATGACAAGTTGCTTGAAGGAATGGGATGCAAGTGCAAAGTTCCTGACGTGGGTGGAGAATGAAGCTGGACCAATGCCTATAATACCCCTGAAAACACCAGCACTCTGTTACCAAAATGACAGTGAATTGGAAGTTAGGGAGAATACAGGATGCCGAAGCATAGGAAAGCAAGCTGCAATGAATACAGGCACTGCAGTACTGATGGATCACTACCGCGCATGCAGATCCAAGGCATACGAGAAGCTGCCGCCCAACTGGGAGAAGTTTGTTCGTTGGTACCCATCAATATGCACTCATTGGTCGTGCCACGAAAAGATGTGAACCTTGATGACTTCCGAAAATGGACACCAACAAAAGTAAGAAAAGGTCTGTGGAAGGAGAGCAGATAAGCAAAAGTGAAAAGCCGGCAGGACTAAGTAGAGTGAAGAGAGGTGGTAATTACTTCTCAAAAGCATCAGAAACAGCAATGGATGAAGTGCCAGCAGAACACAGGCTGTTCAGCAGAACGCAAATATTCTTTGCAACATTTATTCCATCTGTACAGACATATACAAATGCAAAGTGGCTGTAGACTACCCGGTGGAGCTGATGACAATAAACTCTACACTGAATGGGTTCAACGCAATAAAGGAAGAGCAGCTCCGAACAGTAAGATTGATGGCGCTCCAGAATAGATTTACCGACAGCAATGGAAGGAGTTTGCACAACAATTGGGAGTTCCTGTTGCTCATTTAGACCTGCCAACGACGAAGAGAACGGCACACTGACAGAGGCAGTAAAACAGCTATCCCAAATGCATGCATGGCAAGATGGAGGAAGAAGCAAAGGGGACTGGAAAAGACCAGAGCTGGATAGCGTACATATGGTCATGGATGACGTCATGGCTATCAGATGGGCTGAAGGTGATATTAGGAGCACTAATATTGGTGGGAGTGACACTATGCGTGGTGAAGATTTGTACTGTCCAGTGCCGAAAGTCAGCAGAAGAGACAATTGGAATGAAGGTCCTGATGGATGTGAACATAGGAGGAGCAAAAAATAAGATAGTGGAGAAAAAAGACAAGCTGAGAGAGAGAATAGCAAACAGTGTAATATTCACACTGGAGGCAATGAAATTAGATGATCCATTTGATGCGAAGTACTACGATGGAAAGCGGGTGTGGTGCAACCTGGAATGAGTGTGCAGTTTTATGGCATGAACATTTGACAACCACGTGAACTACTAGTGATACCTCAGGTCGACGAGAGGGGGGACTGAAGAGAAGTTCCCGAGACCACCCATCCACCCTCCCAAATTAATGACAAGACGAAAGGCTAGAAATACCTGCAGCCACCCATCTTATTTTGGACAGATCCCAAATGTAACTGGGAGAAGTTTGCTTGTTGGTACACATCAATATGCATTCATTGGTCATGCCACGAAAAGATGTGAAGCTTGATGACTTCCGAAAATGGACACCAACAAAAGTAAGAAAAGGTCTGTGGAAGGAGACCAGATAAGCAAAAGTGAAAAACCAGCAGGACTAAGTAGAGTGAAGAGAGGTGGTAATTACTTCTCAAAAGCATCAGAAACAGCACTGGATGAAGTGTCAGCAGAACACAGGCTGTTCAGCAGAACGCAAATATTATTTGCAACATTTATTCCATCTGTACAGACATATACAAATGCAAAGTGGCTGTGGATTACCCGGTGGAGCTGATGATGATGATAAACTCTACAGTGAATGGGTTCAACGCAATAAAGGAAGAGCAGCTCCGAACAGTAAGGTTGATGGCGCTCCAGAATAGATTTACCGACAGCAATGGAAGGAGGAGTTTGCACAACAATTGGGCATTCCTGTTGCACATTTAGACCTGCCAACGACGAAGAGAACGGCACAGTGACAGAGGCAGTAAAACAGCTATCCCAAATGCATGGCAAGATGGAGGAAGAAGCAAAGGGGACTGGAAAAGACCAGAGCTCGATAACGTACATATGGTCATGGATGCCGTCATGGCTATCAGATGGGCTGAAGGTGATATTAGGAGCACTAATATTGGTGGGAGTGACACTATGCGTGGTGAAGATTTGTACTGTCCAGTGCCGAAAGTCAGCAGAAGAGACAATTGGAATGAAGGTCCTGATGGATGTGAACATAGGAGGAGCAGAAAATAAGATAGTGGAGAAAAAAGACAAGCTGAGAGAGAGAATAGCAAACAGTGTAATATTCACACTGGAGGCAATGAAATTAGATGATCCATTTGATGCGAAGTACTACGATGGAAAGCGGGTGTGGTGCAACCTGGAATGAGTGTGCAGTTTTATGGCATGAACATTTGACAACCACGTGAACTACTAGTGATACCTCAGGTCGACGAGAGGGGGGACTGAAGAGAAGTTCCCGAGACCACCCATCCACCCTCCCAAATTAATGACAAGACGAAAGGCTAGAAATACCTGCAGCCACCCATCTTATTTTGGACAGATCCCAAATGTAACTGGGAGAAGTTTGCTTGTTGGTACACATCAATATGCATTCATTGGTCATGCCACGAAAAGATGTGAAGCTTGATGACTTCCGAAAATGGACACCAACAAAAGTAAGAAAAGGTCTGTGGAAGGAGACCAGATAAGCAAAAGTGAAAAACCAGCAGGACTAAGTAGAGTGAAGAGAGGTGGTAATTACTTCTCAAAAGCATCAGAAACAGCACTGGATGAAGTGTCAGCAGAACACAGGCTGTTCAGCAGAACGCAAATATTATTTGCAACATTTATTCCATCTGTACAGACATATACAAATGCAAAGTGGCTGTGGATTACCCGGTGGAGCTGATGATGATGATAAACTCTACAGTGAATGGGTTCAACGCAATAAAGGAAGAGCAGCTCCGAACAGTAAGGTTGATGGCGCTCCAGAATAGATTTACCGACAGCAATGGAAGGAGGAGTTTGCACAACAATTGGGCATTCCTGTTGCACATTTAGACCTGCCAACGACGAAGAGAACGGCACAGTGACAGAGGCAGTAAAACAGCTATCCCAAATGCATGGCAAGATGGAGGAAGAAGCAAAGGGGACTGGAAAAGACCAGAGCTCGATAACGTACATATGGTCATGGATGCCGTCATGGCTATCAGATGGGCTGAAGGTGATATTAGGAGCACTAATATTGGTGGGAGTGACACTATGCGTGGTGAAGATTTGTACTGTCCAGTGCCGAAAGTCAGCAGAAGAGACAATTGGAATGAAGGTCCTGATGGATGTGAACATAGGAGGAGAAAAAGATAAGATGGTGGAGGAAAGAGACAAGCTGAGAGAGAGAATAGCAAACAGTGTAATATTCCCACTGGAGGCAATGAAATTAGATGATCCATTCGATGCGCAGTACTACGATGGAAAGTGGGTGTGGTGCAACCTGGAATGAATGTGCAGTTTTATGGCATGAACTTCAGACAACCATGTGAACTACTAGTGACACCTCAGGTCGACGAGAGGGGGGACTGAAGAGAAGTTCCCGAGACCACCCATCCACCCTCCCAAATTAATGACAAGACGAAAGGCTAGAAATGCCTGCAGCCACCCATCTTATTTTGGACAGATCCCAAATGCACCAATGATTGACAAGTACACTGAACGATATCCCCTCAGCCAGCCATACAGACAGAATACAATGCAAATCTTTCCCTGTGTGGGAGAAGAGCCTGTGATCATGGACAGAGATGTCTATATGGACGTCCTCAACTAAGCACCAAGAAGCTATGTTATTGACGTCATCAGTGACACCATGACGTAGCAGCGTTAGACATGAAGCACACTTGCAGTCCTGCACTGCATTACAGGAACACACACTCGTATACATGAAGAACATACGTGCACAGTTCTGTAGCTAGAAGACAGACACATATACATACTTTCAATGCTTTTATTATTTTTGCCATTCGCCAAATGCAGCAATACAGAACCACAAGAGACAAGAGATCCTGAGCAAGCTTGCTGATGCTTAAGCCAATAGCCGCGTGGACATATAGGAGTATTAACCTACAGGGAACTTAGCATAACATGGACAATGTAGAAGCCGCATAATAAAAGTTAGGAAAATGACAGCAGGCCTCAAGCTTCTGAGTATGAGACGAGAAAAACTGATTCAAACTGCACGGAGAACAAGACGTGCGAAACAAGCTCATAGCCAAGGTCAGAGATACGAGGACATTCCAGTCTCCAGATGACAGGGGGACCAGCTGCAGAAAAGCAGACTATATCCTCATAAATGTGAGCTGCAGAGCCCAAATTTGCGGTCTCTAAACATGCGGTACAGCCGAGCGAGACAATGGACAGGCATCGGTGGTGGGAAAGAGGAGCCAATCCCAGCAAGCCAGACACAGACTGCAACAAGTGTTGCAACGTAAGGAGCCTATTCTCATAGGCAAAGGTGGTACACACAAGTTACAATACAGACACATAATCGTTCACATCACCTTGAAGAGGTGCACAGTGAGCTCAGAACTCGATTGAGTCCCAGGCCTGGGGACGTCAGCTCTAACAAATCACAGAGTAGAACCCGAGGGGTGGATGGCAAGAGGCACAAAACAATCCCTAGCATTCCACAGGCCTCTTAGACCTCAGCAGCACGTCAGTGCCGGCGCATTGGAGAAGGCGCCGGTTTGTGCCGGTTAGTGCATGGGAAGTGTAAGAAAGCATTCTCTGTCTCTTCACCCCCTTACCTCTTACAAGGAAGCTCTCTCTTTATCATATCTGTCACTATGATTCATCCGAGTAAATCACTCGAGGCATCTTGTAATTCGAACAACAGCAGTAAGGGTAATCAGGATACTCCTAGTGTCCAAACTGACGCTGAGATACTGTCCACTGTTCTATCTGCATTAGCCCCACTACATCAGTTCTTAATATGGCACTCTTCAACACACGTTCCCTAGTTCAGCATGGAGCAGAGGTAGAAGACTATCTTGCCACATCCACCATTGATATTCTAGGTCTCACTGAGACATGGCTGAATGATGCCACTAGCTTTGTTGCCTCGTCTGCAGTTCCACCAGATTATAACATCTTTCCGGCTGACAGGACTGAGCAGAGAGGAGGCGGAGTGGCACTATTGGTAAAAAAAAAAAAACAATGGGTCTGTAATGTTGTAGAGCACACTGGTATATATGACTGTGAAAACGTGCTTGTAAAAATAAAAATAAATCCTAACGTCACTATCAACGTTCTAACCATCTATAGACCACCAACAGACATGACACTTTTTGAGGAACAATGTTGCTCACCTCAATAGCCTAACTAAGCCCAAGTCACCAATTAATATCTTGGGTGACTTTAACTATGGGGCAGAGGACACTCCTTGATAAACTAGCCAACTCATTACTCTCATCACTGAATGCAGTTAACTATAACCAATGGATAAAAGAACACACACATAGGGATGGGCATACCATCGATTGGGCATCAAATGGGCATACCATCAATTGGACGTTCTGAACCCCACTTCTTCTAAATGTTCATGGTCTGACCATTGTTTCATAAACTTCACAGTATGCCTCCCTGAGGCACCTGTTCGTCTGGACACATTGCCAAGAAACTATAAAATGAGCCGCAACTTTAAGAATGTGATACAATCATCCCAATTTAATTCCTTTCTGGAAATGAATCTGCTTCCCCCTCAGTTACTAGAAAACATCACTGCTCTGGTCACTCATTTGTCATCCATCTTATCAGCTGCTATAGAAAACTTAGGCCCAGAAAAGAATAAACTAATCAAACCCGAAACCTCAAAGAATATGTGGTTTAATGAAGAAGTGCTTCAGTCATGAACAAAGAAAAGGGCACTAGAAAGCGAATGGCGGAAAAATCCTCCAACTCAGACCCTTACAAGTTACAAAGCTGCAGTTAAGAACTTTAAAGCAACCATTACTGAAGCAAAATTCAAATATTACAACTCTAGGATTAGTAACGCTAAATCTAGCTCTATCAAGCTATTCCGAGTTTTGAAGGAAGTTGAAGGAAAACATTTCAATAAACAGGCCATCACTCAAGACTCAGCCTGGTGCCAAATGATCCAAGACAAATGTTCTAATAAACTTCTGGAACATCAGGAAAGAATACAGCAGCAGAAGTTGAATGCCACGTCGGACGATAGGCCTCCTCTTAATATCATTAATAACAGGCCCCAGATACCAGAAGTCGGCTTCAAACAATGTAAGGAAGCAGAAATCTTTAAAATAGTCACTAACCTTAAACCTATGGCATGTAAGGGAGACTTCTGCCCAGCCACCATCCTTAAGGAATCACTTTCTCCTTGACACCTTGGATCACTACAATGGTCAGTCTCTCATTTAGTGATGGTATAGTTCCACCTTCGCTTAAGGAGGTGTGGGTCACCCCCTTACTGAATAAAAGGTCCTTGGATCCCTCCCTAGCAAAGAACTATCGTCCCATAACCAAAACGTTCCTTTCTTGCTCAAAATCCTGGACACGGTTGCCTACCTACAGTTCCATGATTTTCTTGAAACAACATCTTAGGCACTCATTAGTCTGGATTCAGAGCAAGGCACTGGACAGAAACAGCCCTCTTGGGCATCAAAACAACTCTGAATGGCATAGTTGAAAGTGGGAGCCCAGCATTACTGATGCTGCTGGATCTCTCTGCAGCCTTTGACTTGGTCGGCCATTTCATTCTTGTCGATCGGTTAAAGAATATAGCGGGCTGTTCCACCAAGGCGTCAGACTGGATCTCCTCTTTCCTCGGTCCTCGACTTTCAATAGTGGCAGTGGACAATGTCCAATCATTTCCTGATTTCGTTAATGCGGGAGTCCCACAGGGATCCTGCATTTCGCCATCTCTTTTTAATATCTATATTCGGCTACTGCTGGAACTAATGGACCACCTGGGTGTCAAGTACACCAACTATGCTGATGACACTCAGGTGGTATTTGAACTTGTAGGCAATCATGATAAGGACTCTGACATCTTGAATAGTGTCTATGCCGCAATACAAACATGGATGGGCTCAAATTCCTTGGCTCTGAATGACACTAAGACAGAGCTTCTTATTGTGGCCAGTAGGCAGAGATTTAAGAAACTTGATACGTCCTACAAAAATTTAAATATTGCAAACAATCGGATTAAGGTCTCAGATTGTGTCAAAACCCTAGAAATCCACATAGATGCAGAACTTTACATGAGAACTCATGTGTCGCACACACGCTCATCATGTGGCTACGTGGTAAGGCTACTCAACCAAATCAGGCCCTCAGCCAAAAATAGATCCATCCTAGCATCTGCCCTAGTCAACTCAAGACTAGATTATTGTAATAGTCTCCTGAGTGGGACAACACAAACAAACCTGAGAGCCCTCCAGACCACACAGAACAATGCAGTGCGAGCAGTCTGTGGTCTCCGTAAGCAGGATCACCTCTCTGATTCCAGGAGGGCTCTGCACTGGCTGCCCATTAAGCACAGGATACTACATAAGACTCTGGGACTAGCTTATAAATGCTGGACCTCAACTGCCCCCGCTTATCTCTCACAACAGCTCATGGTTGATCGACCACTGCGATCCCTCCATTCTAGTGACAATCACAAATTCAAACAGCTTTGCTTCTTGCTGGCAAAATTCGGAGGTGCTAGCTTTCCAGTACAGGCCCCTAAAGCTTGGAATGCCCTTCCATTACTGATCAGAGCCTGTAATTCCCTGCTTGTATTCAAAACGGCAGTCAAAACCTACCTGTTTAACAGGCCATAAATAGGCTCATCCCGTCCACGGCTCCCTTTCTCTCTTACTTCCTGTCTTGATCGCTGTTAGCTCTGATATCTGTTTGTTCGTCTGCTCTTGTTACTTGTGCGCCCTAAGGCCCATGGCCATGTGGCGCATTATAAGAAATAAAATAAATAAATGGTAAGCCCACTACTCTGAAACAATATAATTAATATAGTTTCTTGGGGATGAGACAGGCAAGCCACCTGACATGCCAGAGCCAGTAGAATAACATCTATAGGGGACTGTATATGTTATTGAACTCGCAATACCCAATACCTCATGCTGATAGGTTTTTTGGAGAAGGATGACGCCAGAGTCATACAAAACCAGCCTGCACACTGTGGAATGTTGAGACGTACCGAAGACTTCCTGTTTTCTTGTATTGATCCATGTTGGTTTTATGCAATAAACCACAGTTTGTACTTGCCCTCTGACTGAGTCCTCTGTTTATTCTGGTCTGAAGACCCCTGGCCTCGCTCTGGCATACCTGGTATACCTCGGAGTCCCACCCAACAACACACAAAAAAATAAACACAGACCTCGAAACCTCGGATGATGACTAATGTTACAAGAGATGTCTGTTTAGGAATATTGAGTAAAAAGCCAATACACAATGTTGTAATTGAATTACCACACTAGGTAATAAAAGAGTGCTTGTTTGGATACCTGCATATTACCACAAACACCATCCATTTGCTAATTATAATGTTCATTGTGCCTAAACTGTTGTCCCTTAAGGGGAGGGGTGATAGGGTAATCGTTATTAAGTAAAAGCATTTTAAAGATGAAGTTTCTATGACACTATGAGTACAATTTTTAAAAAAACCTGCAATGTGTTGTGCCATGGGATGTGATTACCTTTGCATAGTATGTTATGTTATGTTAACGGTACTTATATAGCTCACCGTCACCAACGGAATTGGTCCCCGGGCGCTCTGGAGGATCTGTAAATGAGAAGGTGGGATGGGTTGGTAAGGTGAAGAGGGAGTAGGATAGTGAGAGGAGTGGTGTACTGTTGGCAGCTTCAACTCGGTAGACACCGGGTGCTGAGCTTTGGTGCGAGTATTGTATCAGTGTCAGTCCGCGTGTGCTGTTGGTGCGACTTATGTGTTGTTGCAGTGTGGTGAAGTGCGTGCAGCTTGTTGTGCGAGAGAGGGTTGTGTGAGTTTTTTAAGTATGCAGAGAGTTTGAGTTTATATTGGTTAGTGGGTTATGAGACATTTAACATGCAAGCATTCACAGTTCTGCCTAAGTGCAGCACTTGCTGACCTACACAATTCAGTCTGAGTGTGGCACTCACCAATCTTCACAATATTAGCTTGATATTGCACAGGCTAATGTTCACAATTCTATCCAAGTGTGGGATATGCTAACATTCTCATCTCCTTTAAGTGTTGTGCTTGGTATTCTTCATAATTCTGTGTAGGTGTGGCACTCGCTAACCTTCACAATCCCGTCTAGATACGGCGCAGGCTAATGTTCCCAACTCTAAGTGTGGCATACATCAACATTTAAGTTCCATCCAGGTGTGGCATATGCCAGCATTCACAATTCTGTCTGGCATATGGCAACACAGGGCAGATGATGATACTGCCTAGTTTTAAGGGCCAACAGATGATAGATGTTATGGATAGCATGGCATATGGCAGAGCCGGACAAATGCTTTTTTAAGAGACGTGGCAACTACCCCTCTATTAATAATATAAAGCTTCTAAATATGCACCAGTATTTTTAGGAAAATGACAGCCTCTTAGTCATGGAATCAGCCTGATAAACAAACGATCGCTGCTCACGCAGGTCGGTGTACAGCCACTTCACTCATTTACAGAACCCCCCAAGACAGCAGAGATATGAAATGTACTGGACACCAAATATTAACAGTGTAGCAAATGGGCCGGAACTGCCAGGTCTGTGAATGGGCCAAGTTCTCACTCTCGAGCAGCCAGCACTTCCGACGAATAGGC
This sequence comes from Ambystoma mexicanum, assembly GCF_040938575.1. Taxonomy (NCBI): domain Eukaryota; kingdom Metazoa; phylum Chordata; class Amphibia; order Caudata; family Ambystomatidae; genus Ambystoma; species Ambystoma mexicanum. The sequence goes on from NC_090923.1 coordinate 1,423,201,461, forward strand.
GGGAGACTGACTGTGCAGTGCACTCCATGCAGAAACAACCACACATACGTCCTGCAAGTTTCCATTACAGCTCAAAAGCTTTTCCTGCTGGGCAATGGGCGTTCTTATGTTCCCAAAATGCTCTTTGCTAGGGTGACCAGATTTTCAAGACAAAAAACCGGGTCAGCCAACAACATAAAAGAAGGACCTCCCCCCCAACCAGACCTCCCCCTCCCCCCATTCCCACAGTATATGCACCCAAATTGTGCAGCTGTGAGTGTTGATAAAAGCCTGTAAATACCAAGCATGATACTGATTGAATTATGTATTTTAATGTTATATTTGTACAATTAACTTTACTGTTATTGGTATGTGTCAAAATGTTGAGCATTTCAACTATAACACACTAAAAAACATGTAAATATTAATAACAGAGGCGCTTTTGCTCTGTTTGACATTACATATCTTGCTATGAACTTTCCTCTCATCCTGTCGCTGTGGTGTAAGCAGTTAATGCATGAGGATTGTACCTGGAACGTTGCGGGTTCATCCTACAATGACAACATTCTTAATAAACATCTGATATTTTTCAAATAGTTCATAATCATTTTTTCAGATAAAAAAACGGGACTGTCACTCTCCCCTTGCCCAAAACCGGGATAGGGTTTTTAAAACATAAAAACTCGGGACACGGGGGACAGAGGTCCCAATCCCGGGACAGTCCTGGCAAAACCGGGACGTCTGGTCACCCTATTTTTGCTCTTATGCAAATTGCCAGTCTTGGCTTCATACTATTGGATTTCGATGGTCAATGACTGAGTGACTCGAGGTGAATGCACATCGACGATGGCAGCCCGCGCTCTCTGCTGCAATGCACATCGAGGACGGGACTCAGATTGATCGATTGACTGTGGCAGCTGGATGAGGTAGTGAGCCTGAAACAGGCGTTTTGTAACTGCAGCACCATGGGCCTTACAGTGGTCTCTGCCTCTATCTAGTGGCGCTCTGGGAGCCCACTTCATGCATTGAGCAGCAACCTTCACGGCAAGCAAAGTTCTTTAAGGACTGCAGATTGTGGGCACAGCAGAGCTCCGGAGCCTGCTTTACATCCCGCAAAAGTGCTGTTGCACACCGCGTGCACCTCCCAATTGTCCTTTTTAGGGCACACCTGAGCTGTTCTAACTTTGAAACTACTCTATTCAGGGTAAAGAGGAGCTAACCAAACTGCTCTGATTAGAGCAATATCAGACCCTACAAAGGGCGTCAAAAGAACTACCTTATCTCTCTTTTACCCATCTTCCACCCCATTCCTCTCTCCTGCTTCCCACTCCTCTCGCACTTTTCTATCCCGTCTCTCCCACGTTTCTATCCCTTCTCTCCCACTTTTCTATCCCTTCTCTCCTCTCTACTCGCTTCCCCTAGAGCAAGAATGGCTGCGGAGACCTCTGAGACTCCCCACCTCCAGGACACTGAAGATGATATGCAAGACATGGAAACAGTCTGTCACAAGCGGAAGACATCTGCAAACTCATCACCAACCGCAGCACCACAAATGTACAAGAGGTTGGATGCACCATCGGCTGTGGGCCTCAGCACCAGGAACAGGTATGCTGTACTGGAGCAGGAAGAACTGAGCACAGAATATGGCGACGCGGTGGACGAGCAGACGTCTATCTCACCCGAGTAGATCCAGATCCCATCAGTGTGCGTGATGAGCATGAAGACTCACAAGGACCTGGTCGACTTGCTCCGAGAGCTGTGCGCTGAAGCAACCTTCACGACCAAGCCTCATGTTGAGCACTTGAAGATATCGCTCACCACAGTGGAGGACTACAGGAGCGTGACGGACACCTTCACCAAGCAGGGACTGCAGTATTACACCTCCCACTGGAGCGAGCGAGGTCCCAAAGGTTTGTGATCCACGGGCTCCCGGCAAACACCAGCATTGGAGACATCTCAGAGGAACTTGCAGAGCACTGCCTCCCAGTGACTAGTGTTGAACAGGTGACCTCACAGGCGGACAAGAGCAGGAAATTCCCTCTGTTTGTTGCCACCCTGGCACCAACCAGCGAAGGAAGACCTGCTGACATAACAAAGGTGACACGACTATGCAGCTGCACAGTCACCATAGAAGCACCGAAGGGCAGACGAGGACCAATCATGTGTTTCAACTGCCAGCGCATTGGCCACACATCCACCTTCTGCCACCAGGAGCCACACTGCGTGTGATGCGAGGAGAACCATGCTTAGTAACACTACCCTGAGACCTAACAAAGCCGGGAACCTGCGCCAACTGCAAGGGACCTCACCCTGCCAGCTACCACGGATGCCTGGCCCCGACCACAGCAAAACAGGATGAGCAGCAGAGGAGGGCACCTTGACCACTGCAAACATCATGGAATCCAGCAACCACTGCACATGACTCGCAGAGGAGCAGCGGAAACCACAAACCACACCAAGGCAACGCACATCGCCAGGACTCAAAACAAACTGCCACGCAGAGGAACAACCCACCTCGCCCGCAACCAGGCCCAGGCCCAGCGAAGAACCAGAGGACACCCACCACATCCGGGCTGAGCTACGCTGGAGTCCTAAATCTGCCACCCAACCCACCGTCAGCTGCAACCCCAGCGCAGGAAGAGGGAACAGTGAGCTCCATCAACTGGAAGACCATTATTGTGAAGATTGCAGCTTTTGTTACAGAGATGAACATTGACCCCACCATGACGATGGTGGCAAAGCTCGTCCTGAGCCTATTCCTGGGTGAAGAAACAAACCAACATGGCATCTAAACCCAGCTACGCCATCGTGATGTGGAATGCCAACGGTATCCAGAAGAAGACAGACAAAACTCCTTCACCTGATGGAAGCGAGAAAGATGAGTGCTGCCTTGCTGTCAGAGACCCACCTGCAAGGAAATCAGAAGCTGAGCCTGGCGAACCACAGAGTGTTTCCCAGACCGACTGACCAGCAGGAGCGAAAGGAGGGGGGACAGCAGTGATAGTGAAGATGGCAAGCAACCACCATGAGATTGCACTCCCAACCCTCAGAAGCATTAAAGCCACTGGAGTGCAAGTCAAGACTGCGACAGGGCCACTGCGGCTGATTGCAACTTACAGTCCTCCAAAAGCAAAACTGGACCTTGGAGACTTGGATGCTTTGTTGGATTCCACTGTTCAGACAATCATCGGAGGAGATCTCAATGCCAAACATCGATGCTGGAACTCCAGGACTGCCAACCAGAGGGGACGGACACTGCTAGCATATTCCAGGAAGAACGACTGTGTGGTAACACGTCCGACTGAGCCCACACGCTACCCAGGTGAAGCAAGTCACAGCCCAGATGTGCTGGACATCGTGCTACTGAAGAACCTGCAACACTCTGTGGAGCTGGAAACACTGGCGAAGTTGACCCCGGACCACAACCCAGTAGCAATCACTGTGGGAGATGAGATGGAACCCTATCAGCAGGCCGAGAGGTACAACTTCAGAAGGGCCGACTGGAGCCGCTACAAGGAAGAGCTCAACAGCAAGGTCACACCAAACCCCCTGTGCACCAAGGAAGACATCGACAAGGCTGTGGAAGGCTTCATGATAGCAGTGCAGCCGGCAGTCAAGAGCAGCATTCTGAAGCAGAAGACAAACCGATGGTCCATTTACGACCTACCGAGAGGCATCCAGCAGTCAATCGCTGACAAGAACCGGGCTTGATGCCAGTTGCAAAAGTTCTGCATGCCTGATCTCCTGCAGAAGTACAATACCCTCACAAGGCTCCTGCGGGAGCAAATCAGACAGCACTGTGGAGAGAAGTGGGAGGCTGCAACAGCCAAGCTGAAGGAGGCGGTAACTCAGTATGGAGAATGACTCGTCGCATGATTGGGAAGAGGAGCCAAGCCCACCAATCTAGGGATGAAACCACCTTGCATGCAGCAACAAGGACAAGGCAGAGGTCCTCGCTGAAGCACTGGAGGCTTTGTTCACCTTGAAAAAGGCAAGCAAGCTCTCAGATGGAGGGCAGGAAGAAGTTGAGAAGCATCTCGCAGAAGACCGAACCGGGATGGGAGCAGAAGATATCAAGGAGTGCCCAAGCTCTGAGATAGCAGGACTTGCAGAGAAGCTGGCTAACGGCAAGGCAGCAGGGAGTGACGAAATAAGCAGCCTGGCAATCAAGAACCTCCTGCCAGCAACAATGGAACACCTCCCAGAGATCTTCAATGCATGCATGAGGCTTCAGCACTTCCCGAGATCCTGGAAGGAAGCAAGGGTCATTGTATTCCCAAAGGCCAGCAAACCACTTAGGGATCCTGCAAACTATGCCCCATTAGCCTGCTCTCTGGATTATCGAAGCTCCTGGAGAAGGTCATCTTCGCCTGACTCAGCGACTTTGCCTCCGAAATAAATCTACTAGCAAAGGAACAGTTTGGATTTCGAAAGGAGCATGCAACAACCTATCAGCTGCTGAGAGTGGTGGACACCATCAGCCACGGATTCAACATCCACAAGTCCACGGGAATCAGCTTCTTGGATGTCGCCAAATGATTCGACCGAGTCTGGCACAAGGGACTACTGCACAAGATGATTGGCCTGGGATTTACGTACTACCTGGTGAAGACGATTGCAAGCTACCTGGGAGACTGCACCTTCCATGTCGCCATGCGGTCTGAGATGTCCTCATCACATCACATTCAAGCAGGCGTACCACAGGGATCGATCCTCGGACCCTTCCTGTTCAACATCTTCACCAAAGATATCCCCGACAGATCTCCACCAGACCGACCTGGCATTGTATGCGGACAATGTTGCAGTCATCTCCCAGTCATTTAGCGAAAAGGAAGTGGCGAAGAACCTGCAAGCTTCATTGGATACCATCTCAACGTGGTACAGCGATTGGCAGATAGAACTCAACATCAGCAAGACAACTGCCACGCTGTTCACCAGAAAGAAGATCAAGGAGCACCCGCACATCAGCCTCAACGAGGAGACCATCAACGGGGAGAGCAGCAGCCACTACGTCAGTGTGACCCTGGACAGCAAACTCAACTGGAGAAGCCCTATCGAGAATACTCAGCAGAAGGCAACAGGAAAGATGGCAACGCTGTACCCACTCCTGAAGACCAAGTTTGTGCCCCTCCGGACAAAGATCAACATCTACAAGTCGATCATCAGCTCTTCAGTGTCTTCAACTAGCCAAGAACAAGGCCCTGCGGATATCCTCTGGAGCTCCACTCTTCACAAGTATAGCTGACATTCACAGAGAACTGGACATCGAGATGTTGGACAAACATCTAGCGAAGCTGAATAAGAACATCTACCAAGGACTGGATGTCAACCCGAACCCCCTGATCAGAAGACTCACTGCCACCACTGCAGACAAGTCCACAAAGACCATGAGGAATCCTAACCCACGACTACAAACCCAACCCAAGAAGATGGAGTAATGAGGTGCAAGCCTCGGGTATACACAAATCACTGCTGATGGATAAAATCTATCAGCAACAAGAAGACAGACAGACAGCCATGTTGAAATGAGTGGGACAGCTGCATCCCAGTACTAAAATGCATACTTGCCAGCCCTACGGATTTAGGCAGTAGGCTACTGCTTTTTTTGCAGTCCTACCGCCTACCGACTTCAGGGTCTCATCCTACTGATTTACAGTGACATGTTTATGGCTCCAAAGGCTGCTGCCTCGGAACCGGCTCAGGGCACACAGCTGCTGATCGCAGTGAAATAGGTATCCAAGAGTCTTGTGGGCTGCTCTGTCAATTTAAGTCATTTGTTTTGATTGATGGGTTGTGGCACTTGCACTCCTGTGATTTACCTCTGATGTGTCTCTCTCAGACCTGTGTACGGAATGCAGAGGGCGTCAGGTTATCAGGGGCATAGCATGACGTGATGCAGCAGTGTCTGAGCTGTTTGTGTCTTCTGTGCAAATCACTGCCCAGGCTGTGCTGCTTCTAACAGGGTGGCACACCTTGGGCAAAATGTTGTCCTCTGCCAAGGTAATACCGGTTCATAGGAATTATAATCTCATGCGATCAAACAGATTTGACCATTTGACATTTCTATACGTGGTTGCCTGGGTGCTGGTTGTTGATTTTCAATATGGGAGTGACATTTTTTACTGCAGTTCACAAACTGATCCCATTCTGTAAAATGATCATGTATTGTACCAACTTGTAAACCTTAAAGTGGTTACTGACATCATTGGCATCGTTTTAATATTGCCAAAGGAGCATACTGCACAACAGGCGTTAATATCACAAAAGTACAAAGATGACCCTCCTTGAATTCTACCATACATGCAAGTTGCACAAAGATCTCTGGGAATCTACATATATTTGTAGATAGCCTCATGGGATGAGCCATTTTGATTGGGAAAAGGTCATGTGTGTCCATTTTGTTGCACAGCAGTAACCTGCATGCAAAGTAATCTGAGCAATATCAGAATTCTAAAGGCACCAAAGCTGGAAAAGCAAATCAGTCACCGCCCACTTTTTGTCATCTGGGGCCACTACATTTTTCACACTCTCGAATATTAAAAATATGTGGAAACAGCTCTAAAGTAGTTCTCTGCAAACACTGACATTATTTTGCATTGCTTTTCACATTAGAAGTGCTAGACTATAAGTACCAGAATGCAGCATGATAGAGCCTAAAAGCTAGGATGATTGATCATTTTACACACGACAGTGCAAAACTTGAGATTGCATTAAACTATCCTGAAGCTCTTACTAAGTTCAAAAATTAGACAATGTTCAGAAAAGCCTGTGTGATGAACCCTTCTGCTTGTAAGTCACCATTTGACATAGCATGCATATTTTTATGTAAAGCGTGCATAGCATTTCCACAACATACAATCTGTACTAGCACTTAACCCAATACGTTTCAGAGGTTAGAGCACTCCAACACATGATGTTTGCCGCAGCCATTAATTAACTGCTGCCCATTAGTCAAACACGACTGGAAACAAAGAGCGTGAAAAATAAAGTATATGCAGTTCAAGGGGACACTTCACACCTCCCTGGCCCCCCAGATGGGTCTCAGGGGCAGGCAGCAGCTGGGATAAACCATCATTGCCAATGCCAGCAGCTTGGACCTTTGTGTAGGTATTTGCCAGGCACTGCAGCAATGATACTAACTAGCCTCTAGTGGCAGCATCTGCAAAATGGTGAGATTACCTGAGAATATAACAGGGCCTGACAAATGCCTATCTAAACTGCTGGCCTTGTCAATGCGTGTTTTAAGAGGCCTTCAGAGAATTACATGCATACGGCTCATATCAGGTGGCTGAAGGCACACTTACGTAAGGCATTTTTATTACTCCAGTAGCATATTTACAACTCCAACAAAGCCATTAACTCTGAGAGGACTGCTTTGTGCTTGAGTGCCTGCCAGTTTTATTTCAAAGTTTGATATTACTGTGTGATAAAACTACCTCAAATAGATCCCAGGGGTATGAGTTTTAGGCATTGACAAGTTGACAACTTGGTGGCAATGGCCATAGGGATAAGCATGGCCATGTTCAGTCAAAGGGGGGGTTAATAACCAAACAACATAAACAAGTGTTGTGCCCCTCCTCACATCTCATCTGTCTCCTCGCTGTTCTCAAGTGCAATAGTTACTTCTTATGGGTGTAGAGCCACCTAAATACTAGTACTGAAAACCCCATATACATCTCCAAAATGGCTAATTTCTCGTAACAGTGGCACCTAGGCAGAAACCGAAACTTTCAATATCTGCTCCAGTGCAAAATGATGTTCTTATCCCCATTGCTCTGGAACAATAGGGCAGTTACCCAAAAGGTTAGGTAAAAAAGTGAAAAACAAACTTAAAATTGCTGTGCTCTCAAGTTTATCCTGGCCATGCGTGAGAAAATATACAGTCCTGTTTTTGCTTGAAATTCTTGAACTTGCAGTTTTCCCAAAATCCAAATGGGTACGAAAACACTACCCATCCCAGTATCCAAAGGGTGAAATTGGACCTAGATGGCCTTGTCACCATGGTTACTGTAAACTTGAGGGCTCCATGCGTTTTGTGATGTAGTACAGACTGCACGGAAATAAATAACTGGTCAAATCTGACCAGTGTTTGGAGGCCACTCATTTAGTAATATGATTTCTCACGTTGATCTGGGTTAGAGCATGCCAGACAGCGCTTCATTGTGATCTGTTTAGGGCCATTTTTCAGGTGATGTTATTTTCTGTGATGTCATCAGTTCAAAGGTGACATGAAGTCATTTCCTACGATATCTTTTTTGAAACTTCAAAAATCCTACATTTTTTTGGTCACAGAATGTTGGCAAGTATGAAAACGATGTGTGTTTCTTGAGTTTCTCCACCATCTTGATGTGGGACACGTGCCCCTTGATCTGAATTGAGGAGCATATCATAGACTCCATAACGGACGACCACAGAGTTCTGTAGCAGGTGAGTTGAGAGCTATCATATTGTTTAATTCGCAATTATGTTATCCCATCCCTCCGTGTCGTTGTGTGGGTTGAGGCTTGTTTTAGGCTTCTTCTTTAATACTTTATTGTACAACTTTCCTACGTTATTATGTGGGCGGTACTTGTTCTGGATTATATATTTTCGGGAAGCGTGGTTTATTTCGTACATGATGTTTGGCTACATTTTAGTTTGGCGCCCCAAGTAATCAGCACGTTTCACGGCTGTAGGATACATAGCACCCTGGCTGGTTAAAACAGCGATACACAGTTGATAAGCAGAGGGGACAGAGTCAGTTGAGGTGAGAGTTTGTGAGTACAAGTTCTCAAAGCATTTGATAAAATATTCGGGGAGATCGATCTGAAAGAGCCGATGTCGATATTTGGAGGGGGGCATAGAATTCACGAACAAGAAGGGGAGAGAAATAGTGCAGGGAGGGAAAGTTTTCAGTATTGGCCCGTTATAGAAAGGGTAGCATCAATTTCCTGACGAAGTACTCTTGGGGTACCGCGTAATCATTTGTGAATTGGTGCATCAGGGATTACCTCTAGAACTCCCACTGATCGCTGAAGGCTTTCTATTTTCCCGGCAACTGCGCCCTCGCCCCCTCCCCATCTCCATGCACACGAGCATGCGTTACCTGGTAGGTCACCTGTCTCGTACTCAAAGTATCGAAATGTTCGGATCACTTGCCGGTAATCTTCACTACTCCTGTACCTACTCTTCCTTGTCAAAGTATTTATCTTTGAGGCTTGTCCTCCCGCAAAGGAAATCTATCCCCACGCCTTATTTTATGCTCCGCTCCCTCCCTGGGAGCTAACCTCCCAACCTGCTCGCAAACATCAGTTTTAATTGCCTCCGTCTTGTCTCGGGACCCTTTCCATGTGGGATGTCGAGGAGGGACGGCAGCACTGTGATGAGGAAGAGTAGGCCTAGGAGTAATTTAGATTACCTGTATGTAATCGACCACTACCTTCCCGGCAATTTTCCTCGTCCCAGTATGTACCTTTGCTACCCATGCATGCATGGGAAGAAGTCCAATGACACTACGCCCAAGCGCAGACAGCTTGCATTGAACCCATAACCACAATTTAGTGAAGCAGAAAAAACAAACAGGAAGTGTTTAGTCCCTCAGCACATTCCCGAACCCCATCCCCAAACGTAGTGGCCTTTGGATTACCTACATTCATTCTGGTTTGCCTGATAAAGGTGTTAGGGGTAGCCCGTGTGGCTGCCCGGCAGAACTCCTGCAGTGCTATCCCTGTGCAATGGCCCATGAAGCAGCCATACCCCTAGTGGATCTACCCTGCACTGGACCCGGGGACGTAATGCCTTCAGGTCGCCAGCCATCAGTATGACTTCCTTAATCCACCTGCTCATGGTCGCCTTGGAGGTTTTCTTCTCCAGGCCCAAAGGTGACCAATAGATTACCAGATTTCCTGAAGGACTCTGTGTCTGACATCCAGGCAATGTCAGGCGTGTTCCACCTGGGACGAAAAAACGCAGAGAGCACAATCTCCTGCAAATTGTGGAATTTGGCTACCACTTTAGGTAAAAAGGCTGGATCACGCTGCAGACTAAGAGCATTCTGCTTAACCTTTAGAAAGGGAGGCCTGCACAGGAGGGCCTCAATCTCACCCAATCAGCATCCTCAGATCCAAGCTCTACAGGGGTTCAAACAGGGCTTTTTGCAACAAGCCAGGAACTAAGGGGAGGTTCCAATGGGGCTTCCCTTGAGATTTTCATGGGCCTAGATGTGGCAACACTCTTAAGGAGCCTCGCAACCAACACACCCCCTTCAGACAGGGAAGACCAATGCTCCCTGAATGCCTTTTTTGTCGCTGACCATTGGACCCTTAAGGAGGATGTTGATTAACCCTTTCCTGCCCCCTCCTGCAGGAAACGGAGGATGTCAGGGGGCCTGCCCTCCAGAGCTGGGAGATTATTTCTCCTGCACCAGCCCACAAAATTCCCCCAGTGATGGTCATAGGCCCGCTAAGGTGGCTACTTGGTCAGACATCCCTAATCGCAGCAAACCCCTCCTTTTAACTACCACATCGACCATTGAATCGAGTGGTAGGGAATGTGGTCCAGAGGACATAGTAGGGGGGAGGGCCACATGGAAATCAGCCACTGGGGCTCCACCTGCTACTCCAGCAGGGAAAGAAATCCATGCCGCCTTAGCAACATTTTCCCACCAATATTATGGAAGCTTCCATGTCAATGATATTACTCAAAACACAGAGTATGAGGGGAATGGGAGGAAAGGCATAAAGCAGTGTCTGTGGACAGTCTGATAACATTTCATCTGTCCTCCATGCCTCGGGAGATTGGAACCTGGAGATGAACCTGCTGACCTGGGCATACAGGGGGGAGGCAAACCGATCTATCCAGGATGTCCCAAATCTCTGGCAGATGTCCAGGAAGACCTGACACCGCAAGGAGCATTCCCCCTTCTTTGGGAACCTCGTGCTGAGCCGGTCCATCACTATATTGTCTACCCCCCCTAATGTGGCCCGCCTCCATGGAAAGCAGGAATTCATCTGCCCACAGAACAATGTCCGGCGCCAGAACATGCAAGGCCATAACCTTCGTAACCCACTGTAGGTTGATAAAGTAACGGGCTGTGGCATTGCCGTTGTGAACTATCACAGCCTGGCTCCTCGCTACACCCTTGAAGACTTTCAGGCCCTCCCTGTAGCGGCATGTTCCTTCTAATCGGAGGATCTGTGGAATTCCAACAGGGACCATTTCACCTGATGGACCAGGTTGTGAACCGTGGACCCTGTCCCGTGCCACTGGCACCAGTAGTAAGGATGATCTTCTGTGACTGACTCAGGCTGACAACTTTACTGAGGTGAGACAAGGACCTTCACCACCTGCGGTCCTCCCTCAGGACAGTCAATATTGGGATAGCCAGATGAAAGTGTTGGGAGGACGGGTCTCAGTATCTGAGGATGTGAATCAAAAGGGGGCTCGGAGGCTTTGTGACCCTGGAGCCTCAGTAGGTTCCTGGCTGTCCCCCAGTCTGTATCCAAAGTCGGCTTCAACAAGCGTTGTAGGTGCACCACCCTGTCCAGGGAAAGCCGAGCCCTCCCATAGTACAGAACTGAGCCCTGATGAATTGTAAATTTGATTGTGGGTGGTATCCTGAGGATAAGGAACTTTGTAATCCCAGAGATTTATAAAGGACTGGCCAGAATAGTAAGGTGAACTATGGCCCCTTATCAGAAATTATATTTGTGGACAAAACGTGTAAACGGAACACGTCTCTAAGAATGTTTGGCAGTCTTTGTAGCCGTGGGAAAGTCCATCACTGGGAAAATTGTTGTCTTCATTAAGGAGTCCACCACTACTATAATGGTAGTATTCTTCCTTGAGGGGAGAATATCCACTATAAAAGTGTAGACTGTGGAGGCTGCCATAGTTTACCATAGGGCCTATTTATTTTATTTATTTATTGGTTATATGTAAGGCGCCTATACAACAAATGGTGTTTCAATGCACCACAAGACAAAAAAAGTGGGGGCGGACAGGGGAGAAAGATAACAATAATGGTCCTACTGGGCCTTGTGACGTTCAGATTGTGCAAGTGCAGTAAAAAAAGAAGTGAGAGGGAGGGAAGTGCCAGTCTCGGAAGGAAAGTGTAAGGTAAGAGGAGAGAGTGCAAGTGAAAGGAGGTTGGAGGGGGGAAGGGCAACTGGCTAGACCAGTGCTAACGGGAGGTCAGGAGGGTAAGTGCCAGGGAATCACATGGGGTGCAGGTGGTGAGAGACCACATGCTAAGGGGGTAGAATGAAAGGAGGGGGCTGGTACCCTAAAGAACTCAGAGGGAACCAGGCAGCCAGTCACTGTGGCAGATGGGGGTGTTAGCAGGTGAGGGAGAGTAGGAAGGAAGAAAAGGAAAAGAGGGTCTTGAGGAGCTTCTGGAACTTAAGGAGATCTGGCTCAAGCCTGTGAGGGGCAGGGAGTCCGTTCTAGAGGGAGGCTCCTGCAGAGGAGAGAGATCTACCCCCCACTCTCTGCTTAGCTAAGTGTCTACCCTGCAGAGTGTTGGAGCTAGAAGACCGAAGCTCTCTAGCAGGGAGATATTTAGGGAGAGAGAGTTGATGCTTTGGCACCTTGGGCTGAAGAAATCTCCTACAGGAAGACAAATAGTCATGTACTTCTTGCCCTAGGGCAGGCCATCAAAGAAAGCATTTCACTGTATACAATGTGGAGTTGATGGCTGTGTGACAGCTGACCAGGCTGTCTTGACACATGCATAGAGTTTGGTGCTGTAGCTCACGGAATGGAACAAATAACTGATTCTTTAAAAATAACGATCTATCCTGAGCTGGTAGATATGTTTTCTGTTCCATTGGGATGTCATTGCTGGCTTCTGCGAAAATATGCAAAAAGGTGGCGACTTGCAAAGTATCCTTTCCTTGGGAATGATTTTCTCTGGATATTCCGGAGTCACTCGTGCGGTAGGGATGTTCGCAACACAAAATCAGCCATTTTATTCTCTGTTCCTGGTAAATATGTAAGATAGTATCTGTAGGGTGCAAAGAAGAAGGTCCAATGTGCCTGGCGGCTGTTTTGGCATTCATGTCACTGAAGGACTTCCAAATTCCTATGGAATTCACATCAGTCCAATAGAAACAGGGTTAGTAGTTGGACTTGCAGCTGATTCTGGTATATCATTTTAAATGTTTTCACACTTTAACTAAAATCATACACTGGCCAGATTTTCAAATCCCAAATAATTCTATGAAAATCGTAACAACCAAAGAATTTTTGGGAGGTACTAATCTTTAAAATGTTAAAATTGTCCATTTTAAGCATGCAAAAAAGGAGGATAGATCAAATTTAAATCTCACAAACGTAATTGGTACACAATTTGGCAGACACAATTCGCATTTCCATAGTTTACTCTCCAAATTTACAATAATTGATTTGCAGGTTAGATGACAAATTTCCAAGATATAGAATTATTTTTGATGCATAAAAGTTTATCAAAGGGAGCCTGGAAAATCTGCAATACTCTTTATTCACATGCTTCATTTGAGAGATCAATGAAGCAGCTTTTTGTCAAACGCTTATGCTGGATCTCCTGCAGAAGTACAATACCCTCACAAGGCTCCTGCGGGAGCAAATCAGACAGCACTGTGGAGAGAAGTGGGAGGCTGCAACAGCCAAGCTGAAGGAGGCGGTAACTCAGTATGGAGAATGACTTGTCGCATGATTGGGAAGAGGAGCCAAGCCCACCAATCTAGGGATGAAACCACCTTGCATGCAGCAACAAGGACAAGGCAGAGGTCCTCGCTGAAGCACTGGAGGCTTTGTTCACCTTGAAAAAGGCAAGCAAGCTCTCAGATGGAGGGCAGGAAGAAGTTGAGAAGCATCTCGCAGAAGACCGAACCGGGATGGGAGCAGAAGATATCAAGGAGTGCCCAAGCTCTGAGATAGCAGGACTTGCAGAGAAGCTGGCTAACGGCAAGGCAGCAGGGAGTGACGAAATAAGCAGCCTGGCAATCAAGAACCTCCTGCCAGCAACAATGGAACACCTCCCAGAGATCTTCAATGCATGCATGAGGCTTCAGCACTTCCCGAGATCCTGGAAGGGAGCAAGGGTCATTGTATTCCCAAAGGCCAGCAAACCACTTAGGGATCCTGCAAACTATGCCCCATTAGCCTGCTCTCTGGATTATCGAAGCTCCTGGAGAAGGTCATCTTCGCCTGACTCAGCGACTTTGCCTCCGAAATAAATCTACTAGCAAAGGAACAGTTTGGATTTCGAAAGGAGCATGCAACAACCTATCAGCTGCTGAGAGTGGTGGACACCATCAGCCACGGATTCAACATCCACAAGTCCACGGGAATCAGCTTCTTGGATGTCGCCAAATGATTCGACCGAGTCTGGCACAAGGGACTACTGCACAAGATGATTGGCCTGGGATTTACGTACTACCTGGTGAAGACGATTGCAAGCTACCTGGGAGACTGCACCTTCCATGTCGCCATGCGGTCTGAGATGTCCTCATCACATCACATTCAAGCAGGCGTACCACAGGGATCGATCCTCGGACCCTTCCTGTTCAACATCTTCACCAAAGATATCCCCGACAGATCTCCACCAGACCGACCTGGCATTGTATGCGGACAATGTTGCAGTCATCTCCCAGTCATTTAGCGAAAAGGAAGTGGCGAAGAACCTGCAAGCTTCATTGGATACCATCTCAACGTGGTACAGCGATCGGCAGATAGAACTCAACATCAGCAAGACAACTGCCACGCTGTTCACCAGAAAGAAGATCAAGGAGCACCCGCACATCAGCCTCAACGAGGAGACCATCAACGGGGAGAGCAGCAGCCACTACGTCAGTGTGACCCTGGATAGCAAACTCAACTGGAGAAGCCCTATCGAGAATACTCAGCAGAAGGCAACAGGAAAGATGGCAGCGCTGTACCCACTCCTGAAGACCAAGTTTGTGCCCCTCCGGACAAAGATCAACATCTACAAGTCGATCATCAGCTCTTCAGTGTCTTCAGCTAGCCAGGAACAAGGCCCTGCGGATATCCTCTGGAGCTCCACTCTTCACAAGTATAGCTGACATTCACAGAGAACTGGACATCGAGATGTTGGACAAACATCTAGCGAAGCTGAATAAGAACATCTACCAAGGACTGGATGTCAACCCGAACCCCCCGATCAGAAGACTCACTGCCACCACTGCAGACAAGTCCACAAAGACCATGAGGAATCCTAACCCACGACTACAAACCCAACCCAAGAAGATGGAGTAATGAGGTGCAAGCCTCGGGTATACACAAATCACTGCTGATGGATAAAATCTATCAGCAACAAGAAGACAGACAGACAGCCATGTTGAAATGAGTGGGACAGCTGCATCCCAGTACTAAAATGCATACTTGCCAGCCCTACGGATTTAGGCAGTAGGCTACTGCTTTTTTTGCAGTCCTACCGCCTACCGACTTCAGGGTCTCATCCTACTGATTTACAGTGACATGTTTATGGCTCCACAGGCTGCTGCCTCGGAACCCGGCTCAGGGCACACAGCTGCTGATCGCAGTGAAATAGGTATCCAAGAGTCTTGTGGGCTGCTCTGTCAACTTAAGTAATTTGTTTTGATTGATGGGTTGTGGCACTTGCACTCCTGTGATTTACCTCTGATGTGTCTCTCTCAGACCTGTGTACGGAATGCAGAGGGCGTCAGGTTATCAGGGGCATAGCATGACGTGATGCAGCAGTGTCTGAGCTGTTTGTGTCTTCTGTGCAAATCACTGCCCAGGCTGTGCTGCTTCTAACAGGGTGGCACACCTTGGGCAAAATGTTGTCCTCTGCCAAGGTAATACCGGTTCATAGGAATTATAATCTCATGCGATCAAACAGATTTGACCATTTGACATTTCTATACGTGGTTGCCTGGGTGCTGGTTGTTGATTTTCAATATGGGAGTGACATTTTTTACTGCAGTTCACAAACTGATCCCATTCTGTAAAATGATCATGTATTGTACCAACTTGTAAACCTTAAAGTGGTTACTGACATCATTCGCATCGTTTTAATATTGCCAAAGGAGCATACTGCACAACAGGCGTTAATATCACAAAAGTACAAAGATGACCCTCCTTGAATTCTACCATACATGCAAGTTGCACAAAGATCTCTGGGAATCTACATATATTTGTAGATAGCCTCATGGGATGAGCCATTTTGATTGGGAAAAGGTCATGTGTGTCCATTTTGTTGCACAGCAGTAACCTGCATGCAAAGTAATCTGAGCAATATCAGAATTCTAAAGGCACCAAAGCTGGAAAAGCAAATCAGTCACCGCCCACTTTTTGTCATCTGGGGCCACTACATTTTTCACACTCTCGAATATTAAAAATATGTGGAAACAGCTCTAAAGTAGTTCTCTGCAAACACTGACATTATTTTGCATTGCTTTTCACATTAGAAGTGCTAGACTATAAGTACCAGAATGCAGCATGATAGAGCCTAAAAGCTAGGATGATTGATCATTTTACACACGACAGTGCAAAACTTGAGATTGCATTAAACTATCCTGAAGCTCTTACTAAGTTCAAAAATTAGACAATGTTCAGAAAAGCCTGTGTGATGAACCCTTCTGCTTGTAAGTCACCATTTGACATAGCATGCATATTTTTATGTAAAGCGTGCATAGCATTTCCACAACATACAATCTGTACTAGCACTTAACCCAATACGTTTCAGAGGTTAGAGCACTCCAACACATGATGTTTGCCGCAGCCATTAATTAACTGCTGCCCATTAGTCAAACACGACTGGAAACAAAGAGCGTGAAAAATAAAGTATATGCAGTTCAAGGGGACACTTCACACCTCCCTGGCCCCCCAGATGGGTCTCAGGGGCAGGCAGCAGCTGGGATAAACCATCATTGGCAATGCCAGCAGCTTGGACCTTTGTGTAGGTATTTGCCAGGCACTGCAGCAATGATACTAACTAGCCTCTAGTGGCAGCATCTGCAAAATGGTGAGATTACCTGAGAATATAACAGGGCCTGACAAATGCCTATCTAAACTGCTGGCCTTGTCAATGCGTGTTTTAAGAGGCCTTCAGAGAATTACATGCATACGGCTCATATCAGGTGGCTGAAGGCACACTTACGTAAGGCATTTGTATTACTCCAGTAGCATATTTACAACTCCAACAAAGCCATTAACTCTGAGAGGACTGCTTTGTGCTTGAGTGCCTGCCAGTTTTATTTCAAAGTTTGATATTACTGTGTGATAAAACTACCTCAAATAGATCCCAGGGGTATGAGTTTTAGGCATTGACAAGTTGACAACTTGGTGGCAATGGCCATAGGGATAAGCATGGCCATGTTCAGTCAAAGGGGGGGTTAATAACCAAACAACATAAACAAGTGTTGTGCCCCTCCTCACATCTCATCTGTCTACTCGCTGTTCTCAAGTGCAATAGTTACTTCTTATGGGTGTAGAGCCACCTAAATACTAGTACTGAAAACCCCATATACATCTCCAAAATGGCTAATTTCTCGTAACAGTGGCACCTAGGCAGAAACCGAAACTTTCAATATCTGCTCCAGTGCAAAATGATGTTCTTATCCCCATTGCTCTGGAACAATAGGGCAGTTACCCAAAAGGTTAGGTAAAAAAGTGAAAAACAAACTTAAAATTGCTGTGCTCTCAAGTTTATCCTGGCCATGCGTGAGAAAATATACAGTCCTGTTTTTGCTTGAAATTCTTGAACTTGCAGTTTTCCCAAAATCCAAATGGGTACGAAAACACTACCCATCCCAGTATCCAAAGGGTGAAATTGGACCTAGAAGGCCTTGTCACCATGGTTACTGTAAACTTGAGGGCTCCATGCGTTTTGTGATGTAGTACAGACTGCACGGAAATAAATAACTGGTCAAATCTGACCAGTGTTTGGAGGCCACTCATTTAGTAATATGATTTCTCACGTTGATCTGGGTTAGAGCATGCCAGACAGCGCTTCATTGTGATCTGTTTAGGGCCGTTTTTCAGGTGATGTTATTTTCTGTGATGTCATCAGTTCAAAGGTGACATGAAGTCATTTCCTACGATATCTTTTTTGAAACTTCAAAAATCCTACATTTTTTGGTCACAGAATGTTGGCAAGTATGAAAACGATGTGTGTTTCTTGAGTTTCTCCACCATCTTGATGTGGGACACGTGCCCCTTGATCTGAATTGAGGAGCATATCATAGACTCCATAACGGACGACCACAGAGTTCTGTAGCAGGTGAGTTGAGAGCTATCATATTGTTTAATTCGCAATTATGTTATCCCATCCCTCCGTGTCTTTGTGTGGGTTGAGGCTTGTTTTAGGCTTCTTCTTTAATACTTTATTGTACAACTTTCCTACGTTATTATGTGGGCGGTACTTGTTCTGGATTATATATTTTCGGGAAGCGTGGTTTATTTCGTACATGATGTTTGGCTACATTTTAGTTTGGCGCCCCAAGTAATCAGCACGTTTCACGGCTGTAGGATACATAGCACCCTGGCTGGTTAAAACAGCGATACACAGTTGATAAGCAGAGGGGACAGAGTCAGTTGAGGTGAGAGTTTGTGAGTACAAGTTCTCAAAGCATTTGATAAAATATTCGGGGAGATCGATCTGAAAGAGCCGATGTCGATATTTGGAGGGGGGCATAGAATTCACGAACAAGAAGGGGAGAGAAATAGTGCAGGGAGGGAAAGTTTTCAGTATTGGCCCGTTATAGAAAGGGTAGCATCAATTTCCTGACGAAGTACTCTTGGGGTACCGCGTAATCATTTGTGAATTGGTGCATCAGGGATTACCTCTAGAACTCCCACTGATCGCTGAAGGCTTTCTATTTTCCCGGCAACTGCGCCCTCGCCCCCTCCCCATCTCCATGCACACGAGCATGCGTTACCTGGTAGGTCACCTGTCTCGTACTCAAAGTATCGAAATGTTCGGATCACTTGCCGGTAATCTTCACTACTCCTGTACCTACTCTTCCTTGTCAAAGTATTTATCTTTGAGGCTTGTCCTCCCGCAAAGGAAATCTATCCCCACGCCTTATTTTATGCTCCGCTCCCTCCCTGGGAGCTAACCTCCCAACCTGCTCGCAAACATCAGTTTTAATTGCCTCCGTATTGTCTCGGGACCCTTTCCATGTGGGATGTCGAGGAGGGACGGCAGCACTGTGATGAGGAAGAGTAGGCCTAGGAGTAATTTAGATTACCTGTATGTAATCGACCACTACCTTCCCGGCAATTTTCCTCGTCCCAGTATGTACCTTTGCTACCCATGCATGCATGGGAAGAAGTCCAATGACACTACGCCCAAGCGCAGACAGCTTGCATTGAACCCATAACCACAATTTAGTGAAGCAGAAAAAACAAACAGGAAGTGTTTAGTCCCTCAGCACATTCCCGAACCCCATCCCCAAACGTAGTGGCCTTTGGATTACCTACATTCATTCTGGTTTGCCTGATAAAGGTGTTAGGGGTAGCCCGTGTGGCTGCCCGGCAGAACTCCTGCAGTGCTATCCCTGTGCAATGGCCCATGAAGCAGCCATACCCCTAGTGGATCTACCCTGCACTGGACCCGGGGACGTAATGCCTTCAGGTCGCCAGCCATCAGTATGACTTCCTTAATCCACCTGCTCATGGTCGCCTTGGAGGTTTTCTTCTCCAGGCCCAAAGGTGACCAATAGATTACCAGATTTCCTGAAGGACTCTGTGTCTGACATCCAGGCAATGTCAGGCGTGTTCCACCTGGGACGAAAAAACGCAGAGAGCACAATCTCCTGCAAATTGTGGAATTTGGCTACCACTTTAGGTAAAAAGGCTGGATCACGCTGCAGACTAAGAGCATTCTGCTTAACCTTTAGAAAGGGAGGCCTGCACAGGAGGGCCTCAATCTCACCCAATCAGCATCCTCAGATCCAAGCTCTACAGGGGTTCAAACAGGGCTTTTTGCAACAAGCCAGGAACTAAGGGGAGGTTCCAATGGGGCTTCCCTTGAGATTTTCATGGGCCTAGATGTGGCAACACTCTTAAGGAGCCTCGCAACCAACACACCCCCTTCAGACAGGGAAGACCAATGCTCCCTGAATGCCTTTTTTGTCGCTGACCATTGGACCCTTAAGGAGGATGTTGATTAACCCTTTCCTGCCCCCTCCTGCAGGAAACGGAGGATGTCAGGGGGCCTGCCCTCCAGAGCTGGGAGATTATTTCTCCTGCACCAGCCCACAAAATTCCCCCAGTGATGGTCATAGGCCCGCTAAGGTGGCTACTTGGTCAGACATCCCTAATCGCAGCAAACCCCTCCTTTTAACTACCACATCGACCATTGAATCGAGTGGTAGGGAATGTGGTCCAGAGGACATAGTAGGGGGGAGGGCCACATGGAAATCAGCCACTGGGGCTCCACCTGCTACTCCAGCAGGGAAAGAAATCCATGCCGCCTTAGCAACATTTTCCCACCAATATTATGGAAGCTTCCATGTCAATGATATTACTCAAAACACAGAGTATGAGGGGAATGGGAGGAAAGGCATAAAGCAGTGTCTGTGGACAGTCTGATAACATTTCATCTGTCCTCCATGCCTCGGGAGATTGGAACCTGGAGATGAACCTGCTGACCTGGGCATACAGGGGGGAGGCAAACCGATCTATCCAGGATGTCCCAAATCTCTGGCAGATGTCCAGGAAGACCTGACACCGCAAGGAGCATTCCCCCTTCTTTGGGAACCTCGTGCTGAGCCGGTCCATCACTATATTGTCTACCCCCCCTAATGTGGCCCGCCTCCATGGAAAGCAGGAATTCATCTGCCCACAGAACAATGTCCGGCGCCAGAACATGCAAGGCCATAACCTTCGTAACCCACTGTAGGTTGATAAAGTAACGGGCTGTGGCATTGCCGTTGTGAACTATCACAGCCTGGCTCCTCGCTACACCCTTGAAGACTTTCAGGCCTGCCCTGTAGCGGCATGTTCCTTCTAATCGGAGGATCTGTGGAATTCCAACAGGGACCATTTCACCTGATGGACCAGGTTGTGAACCGTGGACCCTGTCCCGTGCCACTGGCACCAGTAGTAAGGATGATCTTCTGTGACTGACTCAGGCTGACAACTTTACTGAGGTGAGACAAGGACCTCCACCACCTGCGGTCCTCCCTCAGGACAGTCAATATTGGGATAGCCAGATGAAAGTGTTGGGAGGACGGGTCTCAGTATCTGAGGATGTGAATCAAAAGGGGGCTCGGAGGCTTTGTGACCCTGGAGCCTCAGTAGGTTCCTGGCTGTCCCCCAGTCTGTATCCAAAGTCGGCTTCAACAAGCGTTGTAGGTGCACCACCCTGTCCAGGGAAAGCCGAGCCCTCCCATAGTACAGAACTGAGCCCTGATGAATTGTAAATTTGATTGTGGGTGGTATCCTGAGGATAAGGAACTTTGTAATCCCAGAGATTTATAAAGGACTGGCCAGAATAGTAAGGTGAACTATGGCCCCTTATCAGAAATTATATTTGTGGACAAAACGTGTAAACGGAACACGTCTCTAAGAATGTTTGGCAGTCTTTGTAGCCGTGGGAAAGTCCATCACTGGGAAAATTGTTGTCTTCATTAAGGAGTCCACCACTACTATAATGGTAGTATTCTTCCTTGAGGGGAGAATATCCACTATAAAAGTGTAGACTGTGGAGGCTGCCATAGTTTACCATAGGGCCTATTTATTTTATTTATTTATTGGTTATATGTAAGGCGCCTATACAACAAATGGTGTTTCAATGCACCACAAGACAAAAAAAGTGGGGGCGGACAGGGGAGAAAGATAACAATAATGGTCCTACTGGGCCTTGTGACGTTCAGATTGTGCAATTGCAGTAAAAAAAGAAGTGAGAGGGAGGGAAGTGCCAGTCTCGGAAGGAAAGTGTAAGGTAAGAGGAGAGAGTGCAAGTGAAAGGAGGTTGGAGGGGGGAAGGGCAACTGGCTAGACCAGTGCTAACGGGAGGTCAGGAGGGTAAGTGCCAGGGAATCACATGGGGTGCAGTTGGTGAGAGACCACATGCTAAGGGGGTAGAATGAAAGGAGGGGGCTGGTACCCTAAAGAACTCAGAGGGAACCAGGCAGCCAGTCACTGTGGCAGATGGGGGTGTTAGCAGGTGAGGGAGAGTAGGAAGGAAGAAAAGGAAAAGAGGGTCTTGAGGAGCTTCTGGAACTTAAGGAGATCTGGCTCAAGCCTGTGAGGGGCAGGGAGTCCGTTCTAGACCTAGGCTCCTGCAGAGGAGAGAGATCTACCCCCCACTCTCTGCTTAGCGAAGTGTCTACCCTGCAGAGTGTTGGAGCTAGAAGACCGAAGCTCTCTAGCAGGGAGATATTTAGGGAGAGAGAGTTGATGCTTTGGCACCTTGGGCTGAAGAAATCTCCTACAGGAAGACAAATAGTCATGTACTTCTTGCCCTAGGGCAGGCCATCAAAGAAAGCATTTCACTGTATACAATGTGGAGTTGATGGCTGTGTGACAGCTGACCAGGCTGTCTTGACACATGCATAGAGTTTGGTGCTGTAGCTCACGGAATGGAACAAATAACTGATTCTTTAAAAATAACGATCTATCCTGAGCTGGTAGATATGTTTTCTGTTCCATTGGGATGTCATTGCTGGCTTCTGCGAAAATATGCAAAAAGGTGGCGACTTGCAAAGTATCCTTTCCTTGGGAATGATTTTCTCTGGATATTCCGGAGTCACTCGTGCGGTAGGGATGTTCGCAACACAAAATCAGCCATTTTATTCTCTGTTCCTGGTAAATATGTAAGATAGTATCTGTAGGGTGCAAAGAAGAAGGTCCAATGTGCCTGGCGGCTGTTTTGGCATTCATGTCACTGAAGGACTTCCAAATTCCTATGGAATTCACATCAGTCCAATAGAAACAGGGTTAGTAGTTGGACTTGCAGCTGATTCTGGTATATCATTTTAAATGTTTTCACACTTTAACTAAAATCATACACTGGCCAGATTTTCAAATCCCAAATAATTCTATGAAAATCGTAACAACCAAAGAATTTTTGGGAGGTACTAATCTTTAAAATGTTAAAATTGTCCATTTTAAGCATGCAAAAAAGGAGGATAGATCAAATTTAAATCTCACAAACGTAATTGGTACACAATTTGGCAGACACAATTCGCATTTCCATAGTTTACTCTCCAAATTTACAATAATTGATTTGCAGGTTAGATGACAAATTTCCAAGATATAGAATTATTTTTGATGCATAAAAGTTTATCAAAGGGAGCCTGGAAAATCTGCAATACTCTTTATTCACATGCTTCATTTGAGAGATCAATGAAGCAGCTTTTTGTCAAACGCTTATGCTGGATCTCCTGCAGAAGTACAATACCCTCACAAGGCTCCTGCGGGAGCAAATCAGACAGCACTGTGGAGAGAAGTGGGAGGCTGCAACAGCCAAGCTGAAGGAGGCGGTAACTCAGTATGGAGAATGACTCGTCGCATGATTGGGAAGAGGAGCCAAGCCCACCAATCTAGGGATGAAACCACCTTGCATGCAGCAACAAGGACAAGGCAGAGGTCCTCGCTGAAGCACTGGAGGCTTTGTTCACCTTGAAAAAGGCAAGCAAGCTCTCAGATGGAGGGCAGGAAGAAGTTGAGAAGCATCTCGCAGAAGACCGAACCGGGATGGGAGCAGAAGATATCAAGGAGTGCCCAAGCTCTGAGATAGCAGGACTTGCAGAGAAGCTGGCTAACGGCAAGGCAGCAGGGAGTGACGAAATAAGCAGCCTGGCAATCAAGAACCTCCTGCCAGCAACAATGGAACACCTCCCAGAGATCTTCAATGCATGCATGAGGCTTCAGCACTTCCCGAGATCCTGGAAGGGAGCAAGGGTCATTGTATTCCCAAAGGCCAGCAAACCACTTAGGGATCCTGCAAACTATGCCCCATTAGCCTGCTCTCTGGATTATCGAAGCTCCTGGAGAAGGTCATCTTCGCCTGACTCAGCGACTTTGCCTCCGAAATAAATCTACTAGCAAAGGAACAGTTTGGATTTCGAAAGGAGCATGCAACAACCTATCAGCTGCTGAGAGTGGTGGACACCATCAGCCACGGATTCAACATCCACAAGTCCACGGGAATCAGCTTCTTGGATGTCGCCAAATGATTCGACCGAGTCTGGCACAAGGGACTACTGCACAAGATGATTGGCCTGGGATTTACGTACTACCTGGTGAAGACGATTGCAAGCTACCTGGGAGACTGCACCTTCCATGTCGCCATGCGGTCTGAGATGTCCTCATCACATCACATTCAAGCAGGCGTACCACAGGGATCGATCCTCGGACCCTTCCTGTTCAACATCTTCACCAAAGATATCCCCGACAGATCTCCACCAGACCGACCTGGCATTGTATGCGGACAATGTTGCAGTCATCTCCCAGTCATTTAGCGAAAAGGAAGTGGCGAAGAACCTGCAAGCTTCATTGGATACCATCTCAACGTGGTACAGCGATTGGCAGATAGAACTCAACATCAGCAAGACAACTGCCACGCTGTTCACCAGAAAGAAGATCAAGGAGCACCCGCACATCAGCCTCAACGAGGAGACCATCAACGGGGAGAGCAGCAGCCACTACGTCAGTGTGACCCTGGATAGCAAACTCAACTGGAGAAGCCCTATCGAGAATACTCAGCAGAAGGCAACAAGAAAGATGGCAGCGCTGTACCCACTCCTGAAGACCAAGTTTGTGCCCCTCTGGACAAAGATCAACATCTACAAGTCGATCATCAGCTCTTCAGTGTCTTCAGCTAGCCAGGAACAAGGCCCTGCGGATATCCTCTGGAGCTCCACTCTTCACAAGTATAGCTGACATTCACAGAGAACTGGACATCGAGATGTTGGACAAACATCTAGCGAAGCTGAATAAGAACATCTACCAAGGACTGGATGTCAACCCGAACCCCCTGATCAGAAGACTCACTGCCACCACTGCAGACAAGTCCACAAAGACCATGAGGAATCCTAACCCACGACTACAAACCCAACCCAAGAAGATGGAGTAATGAGGTGCAAGCCTCGGGTATACACAAATCACTGCTGATGGATAAAATCTATCAGCAACAAGAAGACAGACAGACAGCCATGTTGAAATGAGTGGGACAGCTGCATCCCAGTACTAAAATGCATACTTGCCAGCCCTACGGATTTAGGCAGTAGGCTACTGCTTTTTTTGCAGTCCTACCGCCTACCGACTTCAGGGTCTCATCCTACTGATTTACAGTGACATGTTTATGGCTCCACAGGCTGCTGCCTCGGAACCCGGCTCAGGGCACACAGCTGCTGATCGCAGTGAAATAGGTATCCAAGAGTCTTGTGGGCTGCTCTGTCAACTTAAGTAATTTGTTTTGATTGATGGGTTGTGGCACTTGCACTCCTGTGATTTACCTCTGATGTGTCTCTCTCAGACCTGTGTACGGAATGCAGAGGGCGTCAGGTTATCAGGGGCATAGCATGACGTGATGCAGCAGTGTCTGAGCTGTTTGTGTCTTCTGTGCAAATCACTGCCCAGGCTGTGCTGCTTCTAACAGGGTGGCACACCTTGGGCAAAATGTTGTCCTCTGCCAAGGTAATACCGGTTCATAGGAATTATAATCTCATGCGATCAAACAGATTTGACCATTTGACATTTCTATACGTGGTTGCCTGGGTGCTGGTTGTTGATTTTCAATATGGGAGTGACATTTTTTACTGCAGTTCACAAACTGATCCCATTCTGTAAAATGATCATGTATTGTACCAACTTGTAAACCTTAAAGTGGTTACTGACATCATTCGCATCGTTTTAATATTGCCAAAGGAGCATACTGCACAACAGGCGTTAATATCACAAAAGTACAAAGATGACCCTCCTTGAATTCTACCATACATGCAAGTTGCACAAGGATCTCTGGGAATCTACATATATTTGTAGATAGCCTCATGGGATGAGCCATTTTGATTGGGAAAAGGTCATGTGTGTCCATTTTGTTGCACAGCAGTAACCTGCATGCAAAGTAATCTGAGCAATATCAGAATTCTAAAGGCACCAAAGCTGGAAAAGCAAATCAGTCACCGCCCACTTTTTGTCATCTGGGGCCACTACATTTTTCACACTCTCGAATATTAAAAATATGTGGAAACAGCTCTAAAGTAGTTCTCTGCAAACACTGACATTATTTTGCATTGCTTTTCACATTAGAAGTGCTAGACTATAAGTACCAGAATGCAGCATGATAGAGCCTAAAAGCTAGGATGATTGATCATTTTACACACGACAGTGCAAAACTTGAGATTGCATTAAACTATCCTGAAGCTCTTACTAAGTTCAAAAATTAGACAATGTTCAGAAAAGCCTGTGTGATGAACCCTTCTGCTTGTAAGTCACCATTTGACATAGCATGCATATTTTTATGTAAAGCGTGCATAGCATTTCCACAACATACAATCTGTACTAGCACTTAACCCAATACGTTTCAGAGGTTAGAGCACTCCAACACATGATGTTTGCCGCAGCCATTAATTAACTGCTGCCCATTAGTCAAACACGACTGGAAACAAAGAGCGTGAAAAATAAAGTATATGCAGTTCAAGGGGACACTTCACACCTCCCTGGCCCCCCAGATGGGTCTCAGGGGCAGGCAGCAGCTGGGATAAACCATCATTGGCAATGCCAGCAGCTTGGACCTTTGTGTAGGTATTTGCCAGGCACTGCAGCAATGATACTAACTAGCCTCTAGTGGCAGCATCTGCAAAATGGTGAGATTACCTGAGAATATAACAGGGCCTGACAAATGCCTATCTAAACTGCTGGCCTTGTCAATGCGTGTTTTAAGAGGCCTTCAGAGAATTACATGCATACGGCTCATATCAGGTGGCTGAAGGCACACTTACGTAAGGCATTTTTATTACTCCAGTAGCATATTTACAACTCCAACAAAGCCATTAACTCTGAGAGGACTGCTTTGTGCTTGAGTGCCTGCCAGTTTTATTTCAAAGTTTGACATTACTGTGTGATAAAACTACCTCAAATAGATCCCAGGGGTATGAGTTTTAGGCATTGACAAGTTGACAACTTGGTGGCAATGGCCATAGGGATAAGCATGGCCATGTTCAGTCAAAGGGGGGGTTAATAACCAAACAACATAAACAAGTGTTGTGCCCCTCCTCACATCTCATCTGTCTCCTCGCTGTTCTCAAGTGCAATAGTTACTTCTTATGGGTGTAGAGCCACCTAAATACTAGTACTGAAAACCCCATATACATCTCCAAAATGGCTAATTTCTCGTAACAGTGGCACCTAGGCAGAAACCGAAACTTTCAATATCTGCTCCAGTGCAAAATGATGTTCTTATCCCCATTGCTCTGGAACAATAGGGCAGTTACCCAAAAGGTTAGGTAAAAAAGTGAAAAACAAACTTAAAATTGCTGTGCTCTCAAGTTTATCCTGGCCATGCGTGAGAAAATATACAGTCCTGTTTTTGCTTGAAATTCTTGAACTTGCAGTTTTCCCAAAATCCAAATGGGTACGAAAACACTACCCATCCCAGTATCCAAAGGGTGAAATTGGACCTAGATGGCCTTGTCACCATGGTTACTGTAAACTTGAGGGCTCCATGCGTTTTGTGATGTAGTACAGACTGCACGGAAATAAATAACTGGTCAAATCTGACCAGTGTTTGGAGGCCACTCATTTAGTAATATGATTTCTCACGTTGATCTGGGTTAGAGCATGCCAGACAGCGCTTCATTGTGATCTGTTTAGGGCCATTTTTCAGGTGATGTTATTTTCTGTGATGTCATCAGTTCAAAGGTGACATGAAGTCATTTCCTACGATATCTTTTTTGAAACTTCAAAAATCCTAAATTTTTTTGGTCACAGAATGTTGACAAGTATGAAAACGATGTGTGTTTCTTGAGTTTCTCCACCATCTTGATGTGGGACACGTGCCCCTTGATCTGAATTGAGGAGCATATCATAGACTCCATAACGGACGACCACAGAGTTCTGTAGCAGGTGAGTTGAGAGCTATCATATTGTTTAATTCGCAATTATGTTATCCCATCCCTCCGTGTCGTTGTGTGGGTTGAGGCTTGTTTTAGGCTTCTTCTTTAATACTTTATTGTACAACTTTCCTACGTTATTATGTGGGCGGTACTTGTTCTGGATTATATATTTTCGGGAAGCGTGGTTTATTTCGTACATGATGTTTGGCTACATTTTAGTTTGGCGCCCCAAGTAATCAGCACGTTTCACGGCTGTAGGATACATAGCACCCTGGCTGGTTAAAACAGCGATACACAGTTGATAAGCAGAGGGGACAGAGTCAGTTGAGGTGAGAGTTTGTGAGTACAAGTTCTCAAAGCATTTGATAAAATATTCGGGGAGATCGATCTGAAAGAGCCGATGTCGATATTTGGAGGGGGGCATAGAATTCACGAACAAGAAGGGGAGAGAAATAGTGCAGGGAGGGAAAGTTTTCAGTATTGGCCCGTTATAGAAAGGGTAGCATCAATTTCCTGACGAAGTACTCTTGGGGTATCGCGTAATCATTTGTGAATTGGTGCATCAGGGATTACCTCTAGAACTCCCACTGATCGCTGAAGGCTTTCTATTTTCCCGGCAACTGCGCCCCGCCCCCTCCCCATGCACACGAGCATGCGTTACCTGGTAGGTCACCTGTCTCGTACTCAAAGTATCGAAATGTTCGGATCACTTGCCGGTAATCTTCACTACTCCTGTACCTACTCTTCCTTGTCAAAGTATTTATCTTTGAGGCTTGTCCTCCCGCAAAGGAAATCTATCCCCACGCCTTATTTTATGCTCCGCTCCCTCCCTGGGAGCTAACCTCCCAACCTGCTCGCAAACATCAGTTTTAATTGCCTC
This sequence comes from Ambystoma mexicanum, assembly GCF_040938575.1. Lineage (NCBI taxonomy): Eukaryota > Metazoa > Chordata > Amphibia > Caudata > Ambystomatidae > Ambystoma > Ambystoma mexicanum. Next base: position 1,423,230,330 of record NC_090923.1, read on the forward strand.
CGTCTTGTCTCGGGACCCTTTCCATGTGGGATGTCGAGGAGGGACGGCAGCACTGTGATGAGGAAGAGTAGGCCTAGGAGTAATTTAGGATTACCTGTATGTAATCGACCACTACCTTCACGGCAATTTTCCTCGTCCCAGTATGTACCTTTGCTACCCATGCATGCATGGGAAGAAGTCCAATGACACTACGCCCAAGCGCAGACAGCTTGCATTGAACCCATAACCACAATTTAGTGAAGCAGAAAAAACAAACAGGAAGTGTTTAGTCCCTCAGCACATTCCCGAACCCCCATCCCCAAACGTAGTGGCCTTTGGATTACCTACATTCAGTCTGGTTTGCCTGATAAAGGTGTTAGGGGTAGCCCGTGTGGCTGCCCGGCAGAACTCCTGCAGTGCTATCCCTGTGCAATGGCCCATGAAGCAGCCATACCCCTAGTGGATCTACCCTGCACTGGACCCGGGGACGTAATGCCTTCAGGTCGCCAGCCATCAGTATGACTTCCTTAATCCACCTGCTCATGGTCGCCTTGGAGGTTTTCTTCTCCAGGCCCAAAGGTGACCAATAGATTACCAGACTTCCTGAAGGATCTGTGTCTGACATCCAGGCAATGTCAGGCGTGTTCCACCTGGGACGAAAAAACTCAGAGAGCACAATCTCCTGCAAATTGTGGAATTTGGCTACCACTTTAGGTAAAAAGGCTGGATCACGCTGCAGACTAAGAGCATTCTGCTTAACCTTTAGAAAGGGAGGCCTGCACAGGAGGGCCTCAATCTCACCCAATCAGCATCCTCAGATCCAAGCTCTACAGGGGTTCAAACGGGGCTTTTTGCAACAAGCCAGGAACTAAGGGGAGGTTCCAATGGGGCTTCCCTTGAGATTTTCATGGGCCTAGATGTGGCAACACTCTTAAGGAGCCTCGCAACCAACACACCCCCTTCAGACAGGGAAGACCAATGCTCCCTGAATGCCTTTTTTGTCGCTGACCATTGGACCCTTAAGGAGGATGTCGATTAACCCTTTCCTGCCCCCTCCTGCAGGAAACGGAGGATGTCAGAGGGCCTGCCCCCCAGAGCTGGGAGATTATTTCTCCTGCACCAGCCCACAAAATTCCCCCAGTGATGGTCATAGGCCCGCTAAGGTGGCTACTTGGTCAGACATCCCTAATCGCAGCAAACCCCTCCTTTTAACTACCACATCGACCTTTGAATCGAGTGGTAGGGAATGTGGTCCAGAGGACATAGTAGGGGGGAGGGCCACATGGAAATCAGCCACTGGGGCTCCACCTGCTACTCCAGCAGGGAAAGAAATCCATGCCGCCTTAGCAACATTTTCCCACCAATATTATGGAAGCTTCCATGTCAATGATATTACTCAAAACACAGAGTATGAGGGGAATGGGAGGAAAGGCATAAAGCAGTGTCTGTGGACAGTCTGATAACATTTCATCTGTCCTCCATGCCTCGGGAGATTGGAACCTGGAGATGAACCTGCTGACCTGGGCATACAGGGGGGAGGTAAACCGATCTATCCAGGATGTCCCAAATCTCTGGCAGATGTCCAGGAAGACCTGACGCCGCAAGGAGCATTCCCCCTTCTTTGGGAACCTCGTGCTGAGCCGGTCCTTCACTATATTGTCCACCCCCCCTAATGTGGCCCGCCTCCATGGAAAGCAGGAATTCATCTGCCCACAGAACAATGTCCGGCGCCAGAACATGCAAGGCCATAACCTTCGTAACCCACTGTAGGTTGATAAAGTAACGGGCTGTGGCATTGCCGTTGTGAACTATCACAGCCTGGCTCCTCGCTACACCCTTGAAGACTTTCAGGCCCTCCCTGTAGCGGCACGTTCCTTCTAATCGGAGGATCTGTGGAATTCCAACAGGGACCATTTCGCCTGATGGACCAGGTTGTGAACCGTGGACCCTATCCCGTGCCACTGGCACCAGTAGTAAGGATGATCTTCTGTGACTGACTCAGGCTGACAACTTTACTGAGGTGAGACAAGGACCTCCACCACCTGCGGTCCTCCCTCAGGACAGTCAATATTGGGATAGCCAGATGAAAGTGTTGGGAGGACGGGTCTCAGTATCTGAGGATGTGAATCAAAAGGGGGCTCGGAGGCTTTGTGACCCTGGAGCCTCAGTAGGTTCCTGGCTGTCCCCCAGTCTGTATCCAAAGTCGGCTTCAACAAGCGTTGTAGGTGCACCACCCTGTCCAGGGAAAGCCGAGCCCTCCCATAGTTCAGAACTGAGCCCCGATGAATTGTAAATTTGATTGTGGGTGGTATCCTGAGGATAAGGAACTTTGTAATCCCAGAGATTTATAAAGGACTGGCCAGAATAGTAAGGTGAACTATGGCCCCTTATCAGAAATTATATTTGTGGACAAAACGTGTAAACGGAACACGTCTCTAAGAATGTTTGGCAGTCTTTGTAGCAGTGGGAAAGTCCATCACTGGGAAAATTGTTGTCTTCATTAAGGAGTCCACCACTACTATAATGGTAGTATTCTTCCTTGAGGGGAGAATATCCACTATAAAAGTGTAGACTGTTGAGGCTGCCATAGTTTACCATAGGGCCTATTTATTTTATTTATTTATTGGTTATATGTAAGGCGCCTATACAACAAATGGTGTTTCAATGCACCACAAGACAAAAAAAGTGGGGGCGGACAGGGGAGAAAGATAACAATAATGGTCCTACTGGGCCTTGTGACGTTCAGATTGTGCAAGTGCAGTAAAAAAAGAAGTGAGAGGGAGGGAAGTGCCAGTGTCGGAAGGAAAGTGTAAGGTAAGAGGAGAGAGTGCAAGTGAAAGGAGGTTGGAGGGGGGAAGGGCAACTGGCTAGACCAGTGCTAAGGGGAGGTCAGGAGGGTAAGTGCCAGGGAATCACATGGGGTGCAGGTGGTGAGAGACCACATGCTAAGGGGGTAGAATGAAAGGAGGGGGCTGGTACCCTAAAGAACTCAGAGGGAACCAGGCAGCCAGTCACTGTGGCAGATGGGGGTGTTAGCAGGTGAGGGAGAGTAGGAAGGAAGAAAAGGAAAAGAGGGTCTTGAGGAGCTTCTGGAACTTAAGGAGATCTGGCTCAAGCCTGTGAGGGGCAGGGAGTCCGTTCTAGAGGGAGGCTCCTGCAGAGGAGAGAGATCTACCCCCCACTCTCTGCTTAGCGAAGTGTCTACCCTGCAGAGTGTTGGAGCTAGAAGACCGAAGCTCTCTAGCAGGGAGATATTTAGGGAGAGAGAGTTGATGCTTTGGCACCTTGGGCTGAAGAAATCTCCTACAGGAAGACAAATAGTCATGTACTTCTTGCCCTAGGGCAGGCCATCAAAGAAAGCATTTCACTGTATACAATGTGGAGTTGATGGCTGTGTGACAGCTGACCAGGCTGTCTTGACACATGCATAGAGTTTGGTGCTGTAGCTCACGGAATGGAACAAATAACTGATTCTTTAAAAATAACGATCTATCCTGAGCTGGTAGATATGTTTTCTGTTCCATTGGGATGTCATTGCTGGCTTCTGCGAAAATATGCAAAAAGGTGGCGACTTGCAAAGTATCCTTTCCTTGGGAATGATTTTCTCTGGATATTCCGGAGTCACTCGTGCGGTAGGGATGTTCGCAACACAAAATCAGCCATTTTATTCTCTGTTCCTGGTAAATATGTAAAATAGTATCTGTAGGGTGCAAAGAAGAAGGTCCAATGTGCCTGGCGGCTGTTTTGGCATTCATGTCACTGAAGGACTTCCAAATTCCTATGGAATTCACATCAGTCCAATAGAAACAGGGTTAGTAGTTGGACTTGCAGCTGATTCTGGTATATCATTTTAAATGTTTTCACACTTTAACTAAAATCATACACTGGCCAGATTTTCAAATCCCAAATAATTCTATGAAAATCGTAACAACCAAAGAATTTTTGGGAGGTACTAATCTTTAAAATGTTAAAATTGTCCATTTTAAGCATGCAAAAAAGGAGGATAGATCAAATTTAAATCTCACAAATGTAATTGGTACACAATTTGGCAGACACAATTCGCATTTCCATAGTTTACTCTCCAAATTTACAATAATTGATTTGCAGGTTAGATGACAAATTTCCAAGATATAGAATTATTTTTGATGCATAAAAGTTTATCAAAGGGAGCCTGGAAAATCTGCAATACTCTTTATTCACATGCTTCATTTGAGAGATCAATGAAGCAGCTTTTTGTCAAACGCTTATGCTGGAAATGTCTTTTGTTCAGGGATACCTCCAAGAGAAATCCTAGGTATTTTATCAGAGTTACGGGTGCAATACAGGCACCATTTAGTATCCATGAAAAAGTATAAGGCTTCTTAAGATGGGGACAGAATCTTAACAATTCATTATTTATTTTCATTGATCGTAAGGTCATTGCTCACTGTGTATTAACTAATAGATTTAATAAGCCGGTGAAGGCCCAGTTGTGTATAGTCAATTAAGATCAGATCGTTGGCAAATGCAAGCCAAAATATTTGTGTATTGTTTATTTTTGGTGCAATAAAAGATGCCAAAGCTAGAAATGACCCAACGTCGCAAATGTACAGATTAAAAGGGCACGGGGCCAAAGCACAGCCATGTATTAAGCCTCTGTGAGTTGAAATTTCGTGAGAAACGACCCCCTTTTGGTTTACCTTACTTGTGAATATGTTTCAGTGTGTAAATGAACAAGCAAGGAGAGGTTTAGGGATGTGCCACTCGTTCAACGTTTTCTATAATAGGGCTCTATTTACTATGTCGAACACAATTGAAAAATCAGCACAGATAGTGTAGATGGGAGGGAAGTTATACTGCCAAGTTTTTTGTTGGAGGACATCTATAACAAATCCCTTTAGAGTTGTTCCTAAACCTTTCCTAAAACCAGTTTGGAATTTCTCCAGTTGCCATGTAAATGAGAGGCAGGTTGAAAAGCAACATGCTAGCCATCAAGAACTATAGCTGAATGTATCCACAGCTTCTGTAGAATTAAAATACAATACTTTTTCAGATACTGACACAGATCTCTATCATGCATGATATGGTTATGGCCCAGTGAATTCCATGACAAAATAGAAATATTGCCACATTCAACCCTATCCTACAGACCAGTGCCCCTTTCTCCCAAAAGTTTACAGTTACTGGAGAGGATTGATGCAAGCCAAGACCAATCTTCCAAATTACCTTTTGTATTTGTTGCAGCACTTGAAAAATGTACTGAGCGTTTGGAAGGGCAGCCATTATAGCACCGGATTTGCAATGCTTTGACTCCCCCACCACCTCCCAATTACCCACCTTCTGTTTGAGCACGAATGCGACCATATTTGATGCATTACCAGTAATCTTTGGGGCGGAGATCACAAGCCATTTGGCTCAGTAATTCCACCTCGTTTAGTAACATTTTGATGACAACTTTTGATGGAAGTTTAAGTGAAACGATGGCCATTCTTATTGGATCTAAAAAGTAAACCAACTCTATATCTTTGATAGCAAGGAGTCCTAAGAACAGTGTTTAATGCAACAGTTTTCACATGTTTGAGTGATTTAGAATGTCATTTGATGGTTTGGGAAGGAAAGGCTGCATAATAAGACATACTTTCTGTGGTTGACCTGAACTTGCCAACGGAACCGAACCACTAGCCACCTGAAAATAAACTTGCACTTTAGAGCCCTTTACATAATCTGCGGGACCTAATAGAGGTATTGTCAAAGGAAATTGTAATCTGAAGTTCTAGAAAATGCACTTTGCTAAACCCATCTGATCTACTGGTCCACGCACATCACAGTTTGGTTTAACTTCTCAAGGAATGTTTATAGCAGCCAGCAGTAGGAACGCACTGCTCCTTGGAGGAATTTGCAGGATTGATGACATTTGAAATATAAACATTTTGCAAATCACATGTTATTTCAATAAACCACAAACTCATGATAAAGTCCGGCTGATTGAAACTAGCGATTCATTTAACGATGCCCACTAGTGAGGATTGGCTGGCAAGGACACCAGGCTGCTTCATATGAGCCTGGGGTGGGGTTTTAACTTATATAACTAGCTGCTCAGAATAGCATTCACAAGCTGGAATGCATTGGACTGGCTAAGAAAAAGCAAGCAGCTAATTCAATGCATGGGCCATGTCTGCTGCAAAACCAAATTATAGCTGAACTGCTTTGTTAAGAAGAAGCAAACCGCTTCTAGATGCCTTCACCATGATACAATACACTTGCTCCTGGGCCTAAACCTTTGAACTTCTAACTCCAAATTCTAATCTTCTAACTATTTGTTTCGGGGGCTGAAATAAGCCATTTTACCAATGTTTGCAGCATGTTTTTTTCTTTTCAATGGTTGTACCTTTAGAGAGACACCATGATTTATTTTTGTTAGGTAAACCTTTCAACTCCCTATGTGCTAGTGAAACAGTGCCTCATGATTTTGAGTTTTTACACAATGCGTAACAACCCGTGGTGCCCCTCCTATTTCTTTGGTCAGGTTCAGTGGATCTCTCAAACCACAGTGAACAGAAGAGTTGGATCCTATGGAATGGGATTTAAAACGTTTTACCTGTACGTTTTTTAATCCATGGCTTTAAATTGCATTTGGATTGTTCTTAGTTAACTACCATTGGAAGCAATGGACTTTGGACAGGTTTTTTAAAAAACTCTTTTCATTTGATGGAATAGGTAATCTTGTGAACTGGATATTGTCTTACTATACTATTTGAATGCTGATATATTAGCTCTACAAGGTAATACAAATACAGAAATGCTACTCGTTGGAGCCAGAACATTCTTAATGTTTTTCTATTTAAAATGCACTATAATGCCAGTGCAAATACTTGTTTGTTTAGTGATTTAATGGTGTAGGGAGGATATTGGTAACATCTTATCGTACACACTAAGGTAACAAGAATTGGTTTGTAGATACTCTAGCAGTACCCCCCAACAATATTGCAGTCCAGTAGTAGTTTGGCTATCCATTTTCGGGGTTAGTCCAACCGGTCACACTAACTGGGAAAAGAGGGAGTTGAGTATCTGTTCCGGAATCAGTTGCTTTTTCTCTTCTTTCATGTTCCATTTTTCAAAAATTGAACACATTGTAAATGGCATCTGTCTGGAGGTTTCTTGCGGGAGCAACTGAACATCTCATGATTGCTGCCATTGCTACTCTTGGCACCTCTTCAGTTTCTTCAGAATGGCATTACTTAGTGTATCATACTCTGTTTGTCTGCATTCAAGATTTAGTAGGCAGATTAGAGCATTCCAGTTGAAAGGGGGTGACAGAATGGGCTCACCTGGTTTTCTCCCCGTTCATCGGATCATTTGGAATATCGATGTAACAGAGACACTGCAGGACCAATTCAGTGTGCGCAATTAGCCTGGCAGAGCTACTCGGGCTGCCACTAGCTTTTCCAGTTAAAGGTTTGGGTGGTCCCATATATTGCCTCTACATGATCTCCAGCAGGTCCCGCTCATAACAGGCCTTAGGAAAATCGGAACCTAGGTCTTCAAGCTCCTTAGAAGGAAGTTTGCTGTTAGGTTCCCAAAATTATTTAGCATCTCCTTGTTCCTCTAGGATCAGTGGTGGGATTCAGGTGATTTTCTGTTTCCTTTTTTTGTCTTCAAATTAGCTACTTGGAAGATGTTCGTTACAACATCCGCTGGGCTCCTTCTGGTCAATTTATTAAGTCTTTTGGGGGGCAAGGGTCTGAGACAGTATCAGAACCTTCCTGGGGAGGGGCTATTTAATTATCTTCTCCATCATGGCTGCCGTAGGACAATCCCTCCTGAGGTAGGAAGAAGCCCCAGCAGTTCCTATCCAGATAGGCCTTGGCTATTAAAGGATGCTTACGCCATAGGTTATGTCTAAGTCCTAGTGTTTTCCTCTGTTAGGACTACCGCATGGAGGGTGCAAAAATTCAAGTTGCAAGTTACTAGCAAGCCATAAAAAAGTTACTCCCCACCTCGATTATACTCACACAAACAGCACACTGCTTCTTATATGCCAAGAGTCCAATATCGGTATATAATGGGCAGTGGCGAGTGCAAATATTGCACTGTAATCACACTGGTTGGCTTATTCTGCCTAGCCTTTTGTGATCCTACTTACATCCTAAGTTCTATCATGGACATTGATCACCACACCAGACCTGAGTTGAGTACTGAAGGAGCTTTATTCTTGCTATTTCCAAATCATTGTGCAGAAATACTCAATGATTGAAGGATTTGATAAACTTGACATAGGCCCCCCTGACTTGCGAGTACCTTGTCTGTTTATTCTTACCCCTGACACTGACTCCTTCATGGGGGAAAACTCAACACAAAAGATGCCAACCGTGAGATTCCAAGATGGCCGCTGGGACAGGGAGTCGCACATAAATCTCTCTCCGCCTGGGCCGCCAACAAAACCACAATAAAGCAGGACAAAAACGCATGAATCGTTACGAAAACCTACCCGAATGTTAAGGACACCATCCGACAGGCGAGGCCCGACCCTACATATGTGAGGACCGGGAGATGCGGAACCACAGACGCGGCCGCCCCTCCCCCATCGGGCGTGGCCATAACCATCAGCGAGAGCGGAGATCCAGCGGGAGGCCGCGGCTCCTCTCCACAAGCAGTGCGGAACACCCGGGGAGGCGGGGGCTGTCCCGCGGTGCCATCGGGGCGGAGGAGGGCAGAGCAAGCGTGCTCCGACGAGGTGGAGAGGGTACCAGAGAAGCACGGGGCCCCGAGCGGAGGAGGGGAGGCCCAGCAGCCCGAGCAACACCGCGCACGCCATCGGTCGCCCGGAGGCGCATAAGGTGAGCGCCCCCCCCCCACACCAGCAATTACCGGTGTACACTCACTGAGTCCCCACCACTCAGAGGCCTAAGCAGGGCTCGAGGGGGGTGCATAGCGGCAGGAGGGAGCACCAAGGAAGGACTATACCGCAGACCCAGGGTAACTGCCCCCCACCATACAGAAAGACACGAGGCGACATCCAAAAGCGCAAAGGGCCTCCCGATAACCACAGGAGAACGTTCTACAACAGGGAAGGAATGTCGAAAGCAAAGGGGAGAGGGAACTCGACTCTCCCGAACCCACACCCAGCTAAACAAGACGCTAACCTGGTACAAATGTGGTCGGCGGAATCACAAGTCCAAACAAGAGGAAGGGCACCGGACGACTCCCCAGAGGGCCGCATACACTCCAACGCCACCTCTCTACCTCCGTCACGGGAGGATATGCAGACGTGGTTCGCGGAGCTACAGGATAAATTCATGTCAACGGTCCAGGACCAGTTCTCTTCCTTGAGAAACGAAATAAAACAGGTGGTGCAGGAAGTCAAGAGGGATGTAGCCAAACTAGAAGAGAGGACCGATACAATGGAGAGAATCGTCCAAAACCTTGAAGATGAAACCCGCCAATACAGCGAGACCCAGGAACAATTGGCGCGCCTAACACAAAACCTTGAGATCCAATGCGAAGACTTAGAGAATCGCTCTAGGAGATCAAACATTCGAATCAAAAATATCACGGAGACGGTTCTCGATAAGGACCTAAAAAAAGTGGTCCAAGAAGTGTTCAGAGACATTCTGAAGGAGCAGGAAGCGGACCTCATAGGGATAGACAGGGTTCACAGAGTGGGCCCAAAACGAACAGGGGCGTCCGGAGAAAGACCTAGAGATGTCCTAGCAGCCCTCTCCTCATACCCACAAAAGGAACAAATTCTGAGGAGGGCGCGACAACTGGAACACATCAGGATGAATGGGACGGACATCCATTTATATCAAGATCTGGCTGCGGTCACTCTGCAAAAAAGGAGAGATATGGCACCACTTGTAAAGGAACTGGTGGCGAAAGAAATTCGTTACAAATGGACTTTCCCGTTCGGCCTCCTATTCACCTGGGAAGGTGAACAAAGAAGAGTAACCACATGCGACGAAGGCCTACAGGTGATGGACATACGAAAGGAGGACCCGTCGGGGATGCCCAACAGAACAGGTTATGGGTACGACAAAAGGCCGAGGGGATGGGAAGAAATACGGCAAAAGAAGAAGCAAAATGGGTAATTAGGTTGTCAAGCAAAATGTCCACGGCAAGCACAGGCAAGCGGCCCGGTGAGGAGCCCTTGGAATTGTAACTCGGGAAGATCTGAGGAAATGCGGGGTATAGGATCCCCCGCGAAGTTAATACCGAGCATATTGAGGGCCGGGAGCGATAGGCCCAACGCCCTAGCAACCCTAGGTACCCGGGCCCTCCTCGGGAAGTTAATTGTTTCAAGTTTGTTTTGGGGGGGAAGTTGGGGAGTCGGGGGGGAGGGAAACGCACCGGAAGAAGCAATAAAATCTCAATGCACCGAAAAACAGGAAACGACCCAGACCGTAATTCTCAATGGGGAGACTTAGAATCCTAACATACAATATAAGAGGCCTGAACTCCCCGTTAAAGAGGAAAGAAGTTGAGTCCCTGCTGAAGAGAGAAAAGGCAAGCATTCTCCTACTACAAGAAACACACATCAAAGCCCAGGACAAACAGAAAATACATCTCAGGGGATATCGCATATGGGCGCAATCTAATGTCAAAGACAAAAAAGCAGGAGTCCTGATTGCTATACAAGAAGGAGTGAATGTAGTCCTCACACACAGGCTAACGGATAAGGAAGGGAGGCTCGCAATCATTAATGCCCAGCTCGACGGATGCCGCCTGACCCTGGCTTCCATATACGCACCTAACACGGAACAGGACGGCTTCATCAGAGACGCTCTAGAGAAGCTCGAGGGCTTTGCGAAAGGGGAAGTAATTCTGGGGGGAGACCTAAATCTTGCATGGCATCCACAAACAGATAGAAGTACGGGGGGACCCACTACCCAAGGCGCCCCATCCAAACTTCTCAAACAGAAGATGGAACAGTTGGCACTCTGTGATGTATGGATTCAACTAAAGAGCCAACAGCGAGGCTACACATACTATTCGCACGTATACAACACAATGTCAAGGATTGATTATTTCTGGGTATCGGTGGGCCTCATGGGGAACATCCAGGACATAGAAAAGGGATCGATTTCTCTTTCAGATCACGCTCCGCTCTGGCTAGAAATAAAGACCCCAGAAAAGGGGGGAGGCCTGTGGCGCTGGCGGCTCCCTCTAGATATTCGCCAAGACCCTGTTTTGGGGGAAACGCTCAGGGACAAGATAACAGAATACTTCTTACAGAATGACACAAGTGAGGTCCCAATAAGCACAATCTGGGAGGCATTCAAAGCGGTAACCCGCGGCCACTTCATAGCACTAAAAGCCACCAAAGAAATTCAGAGACATCGCTGGGAAAAAGAACTCGAAAAAAAAATATCGGACACACAAAAAGAACTGATATCCCACCCTTCTAGATCCGTAAAGAAAGCCTTAAAACACACACAGGGACAATTAGAAATGCTCCGCTCTAAAGTGGCAGAGAGATCCCTCCAATTCCTTAAACAACGTCTATACATAAAAGCCAATAAGGCAGACAGACTCTTAGCAAGACAGCTGCGAGAAAAACAAAAGAATACGAACATAATGAACATTTGGGACCCGCAGGGGGAACTTCATACACAAACCCAGAACATAGGCAAAGTCTTTAGCGAATTCTACCGAACACTATATACCTCAGAGCACCCAAATAATCCCAGAGGCTGACAGAGAGGCACTAGAGAACCCGATCACGGAAGAGGAAGTAAAAAAGGCAATAGCGGTACTCCCAAACGACAAGGCACCAGGCCCGGATGGCTTTACTGCACCCTTTTACAAAAAATACGCAGATATACTTATCCCGGTCCTGACTAGACTCCTAAGCTCCTTCAAAGAAACCGGCAATGTGACACACACTATGAATGAAGCAAAGGTCCTGGTGTTCCACAAATCAGGAAAAGACCCCTCCCTCCCCTCCCCATATCGCCCCATTGCGCTAATCAATCTAGACGCCAAAATATACACCAAAATCCTGGCAAACAGACTATCCCCACTCCTCCCGTCCCTAATAACTCCAGACCAATCAGGATTTATCCCAGGGAGGACGACATACGATAACCTGAGAAGAATAATACATCTGGTGGAGAAAACTGAGATTACCCACACACCGGCAGTCCTGCTCTCACTGGATGCCGAAAAGGCTTTCGATAGGGTTGAGTGGTCAATATTGTTCAAAACCTTAAAACGTATGGGATTTGGGGACCAGTTTATAAAAATGGTGAAAGCTAACTACACCTCCCCTACAATCAGGATAGCTATAAACTGGATGGTCACTGACAAAATAGATATAACACGGGGTACCAAACAAGGATGCCCCCCTCTCCCCCCTCTTATACGCCATCTTCCTGGAACCTCTCCTGACTAGAATAAGGGAATCCGGTGACATAACGGGGATAGAAATGGGAGGTATACATCATAAGGTAATTGCATACGCAGACGATATGCTCCTAGCCCTAACGAACCTAGGGACGGCCTTACCCCACGCTATTAGAGAACTCGAAACCTTTGGGGCACTCTCTGGCCTCAAAATAAACAAGAAGAAATCAGAACTGTTACTTTTAACAGGGGACAGGCCGGAAATGGAAAGAATAGCAGCAACTCTAGACTTGGCTATAACTGAAAAGGGAATTAAATATCTGGGGATTACCCTGACACACAAAATAGAAGCACTTTACAATGGGAACTACCCCCCCCTATTAGAACGGGTTAAGAGGGACCTAGAACGCTGGAACCCCCTGATGGTGTCATGGTTGGGTAGAATACAAGCAGTAAAGATAAATGTCCTTCCTAAAATGCTCTATTACTTCCAGGCTCTCCTGATCAAAGTGCCTAATTCATTCTTTAAAGCACTCTCCAAAGCAACCTCATCCTATATATGGAATAAAAGAAAACCAAGGATAGCCAGAGTGACCCCTACAGCTCCAACAAAGAAAGGGGAAATGGCCCTACCACACTTTCGCAAATATTATCAGGCTGCACAACTCTGGATTCTGAGAGAATGGCTGGGGGATAATTAACAAACAGTATGGGTGTCACAGGACCGGGCGGTGGCTAGATCCCCCTTAGAGGGTACCCTTTGGATAGCCAAACAACATAGACACCCCAATCTCCGAATTAGCGAGATCATGAAAACCACCCTAGAGGCATGGGACGAACAAACAAGGAGAGGCATCATGACTACAGTGGAGGGCCCTTTCACGCCCATATGCCGGAACCCCCAGTTCCCACCGGGAATGGTGCAGGGCGCCTATGAGAAATGGGAGGCGGCAGGAATAACAAAAATAGGCGAAATGTACCAAAATGAAGAAATAAGACCGTTCAAAGATTGTAAATCATTAGTGAGCTTAACAGACGCAGACAGATATAAATATGAACAGCTACAGCACTGGCTGGCAACCCTGGACATCCAAGCAGCAGCCACACGAGAACTCAAACCATTTGAGAAATTCCTAATAACCAACCCCGGATCAAGGAAACTGGTCTCCTCGCTCTACTATTACATCAACTCCCAGGAGGAAGAACTAAATGGGCATACATGGTCAAGTGGACGAAGTCACTGGGGGAGGAAATCCACAAAAAGCAGTGGGAAGATCTATGGAGCACCATTCCAAAAATGACCCGATCAGTCCAAAAAAGGGAAATGTGGCTAAAAGTGGTGACCCAATGGCACCTTACACCGGACAGGCTACACGCCATGTACCCCCAAACCCGAACACATGTTGGAGAGGCTGCTCAGAGGTGGGCACGTGGAGACACATCTGGTGGGACTGCGGGGGGATCAAGGCTTTCTGGTCGGAAATAAATAAGGAAATTATCAAGATATTCCCTGATGCCAATCAACTAGACGAGAAAGTATGGCTATGCGGAATAAAAGATCAGGCAGCAAGGAAACTCAGGAAACCACAATGGAGAGGCTTCCTGGGGCTTCTCATAGCAGCCTGGGCGTCAATAGCCCAAAACTGGAAAAAACAAGAACCCCCACTGATCTATACCTGGCTTCAGGAAGTATGGGCACAACTAACCATGGAAAAGCTCACACACACAATAGAAGGAACAAAAGAACTTTTCACAAAGGAATGGGGAGAGATCCTGAACTACCTACAATCAGACTATATGGAGCAATGGTGCCCGCACAATATAAGAATTTCGGACATATTCTCATCATAGACAATCACACGTGCAACAGAGACATTTGGAAATCTTCCGGGCGGGGAGATGGGAGGGTAAGGGGAAGTTGGGAGAGGCTCATGCTCTCCGAGTTGTATTTTGAAAACAATAAAAATATGTTTTACAAAAAAAAAAAGATGCCAACCGTTCCACCAGTAGAAGGGGCTTCTTTCCCAGTTTACAAGACTCCATGTTCCTCCCCGAGGCTCAGGTTGTCTGGGTTTCACACACAAAACAAACGCCCCCCAGCTTGTCTTCTTGTGATTACAGGGCACAAGCCCCTCCAGTCCTTGCTTAATATTCTGTAGATGTTGCTGTGCGTCTGCCAATTGTGTTGCAGGAACAGCTGGATCCTTTTTGATAATTGTGGATGGAGCAATCATTTTTTTGTTCCAGTCACTCCTCGGGGCGTTTAAGATGGCCTTATCAGCTCCCTTTTCTAGGCTCTTCATTCCCCCCCTGCCCTCCGCCACATCCCTCCTTTCTACCCCTCTTTTGATGCTGGCCTTCCTCGACACTGCTGTTAAGTAAGATTTCCATAGCAATGATAAATCTTCCTGACCTGTGTCAACCCCAGACCATTTTGCTTTACTGGTGGATTATTTTTCCCTATACCTCAGTGAGTGGGAACCTTTTTCCACACTCATAGAATGTTTCTCTTTTAATGGGTGTCATTATTAAGACTTCCCTTAGCATCCTTTTAATTTGATCCGCTTTGACAACTTTTGGTATATACCATTTTGCTGTTACAGGGTTGCCCTTTGGGCTCCTCTTTTACTTTCTCTGTCTAACCTTATGAGAACTACTGTTCCCAAGTGTAGAGAGGATATTTCTATCCCTTCTACATTTTGTTAGGTGTAAACCAGCACACCCCTCCTTATGTGGAGTACTGGGGAGATACAATGCATCCCCTTTCTCAATAGCACTGTAACAGTTGGGTTACAGGGACATGTTTAACTTAAATGGCTGGTGGCAGTGAACCTTTTCCCTAATTTGGTGCAACCTTACTGCAGGCTGTTTTCACAGCTGCAGTAAAGGCACCCAAGGGTGCCCATTTACCAAAATGGCCCCTGTCTTTTTCACCATTTTAGTGTTCCTTGTCCTTTCTTGTTTCATCTCCTGACATCCAGGGCGGGAAATTCCTTTGTGTGATTTTTATCTTCGGCAAGAGATCTCGGGCAAGCCCGCCCAGTCTCCAGAGTGCCTGTGAATGCAGGAAGCGAGGGAGGAGTCCAAGATCTTGCACCCATTTGTCTTCTGAGCTGCCTGAGAGAATCCAGTTCAAACTGGGAAGCTGGCTGTTGTATTAAGGCATGGTATCAAAGTAAAACAAACGCAGGTGATCACAGTTCAAGGGTGTTCATTGAACTTTATCAAGGGTGTTATAAACGCTTATGTAAACCTAAATCTAAGATGGGAGCAAGCTACAACCATCAAATAATAATAAGGCAGTCCTAGTGGAGTCTCATCAAAATAAAAGGGCGTATACAAAAAAAACTATACACATACAAATAGTGTGGGGAAATGTTCATGAAAAAGAAAGACGTGTTCACAAAATAAGTCAGCATGTTAAGGCCTTTGGCCTCCCATCCCCACGTTTTCAGCACCAGACAAAGCGGTTCACTCGAGCATAGCACACTCTTGGGCTTCTTCGGCATGGGGACACAGTGTATTACAAGCATCAGGGCCTTCTATGCCCAAGTCTCTTAAGTTATCAAAAGTCTCTTGATCCAGATGGCATAATATATCAAACAAACGAAAACGTTATTTTCCATGTATTCAAGTAGAGCGATTCACTCTCCACCCTGGATCCACCTCAGCTGGGCTCATAGCCTTTTTACACAATTACTGTTCGTATTAGCTATCAATGACTTTCGAATGTGCACAGGGCTTAGCTTGACCCGTTGCAGGACCACTTTGATTTCACAGTTCACAATTTTACACTCAGTTGGATACATAACAGAGACCTTCGAATGAGCACCCATGTGGCGCCAGACCACTCTGTATATGGCATCTACCTTGGTTTCAAAAAGTTCAGTCACTCCTTGGATATTCAATTATATTTACATTGCTAATTACATACGCCTTCTTTGCAGATTTCTTCATACTATCTTGCTGCTTGCAACCTTGGTTCTTAACACAGATCGGTCTGCTATTAGTTTCTCCGACTCATCGGCTGTGCTGACTTTACTGGAGCAGCTTTGTTGTGGGAGCTATGGACAGTACCACAGAGGCAATCACTCCTCCCTGACTCTGCTATCGATGCACGAGAGCCTGGGTACCTTTGACACACAATGCACCTTTCTTCAGCTTTAATTCCCGGTCTTATGTTTCTTATTCTCGAGGGCTTGTGAAAGTAGCAGTTTTCTTCCTCTGAAAAGGCCAGAGGCAATACCCTTCTTGCAACTCTTTCTGGTCTTGCCGTTTTTCTCCTCGTATTAAACTGCCATCTCGGAACTGCTGCTTCTTCCTCGTGTGTTTTGCCTTGCTCACAATGCGGTTTCGTGCTCCGCCTTTTATCCGTTTGGAGAAGTGTGATGGAAGTCAGGTGTGTGTAATTATCAGTAATTGCATGACTCTGCCTGACCCTTGTGTTGGGATATGTCAGGTAAACGGCTCAGGTGTTAGTCCATTTTCTTTCATAGTGAGCTGTCCATGGGAAAGTGTTCATGTCCGGAAAGGGGGGAGTTGAGTTCCTAGATATCCTACCTTCTAGGGTGGGGGAAAAGGTGTTATAGGGAAGGGGATACCATCTCTCACCCTGCAGTGTCTCACTTCCACTCTCCAAGGACACCTCGTCCACGTGATCCTTCTGCACTGGTCTACCCCCATGAACTGGACCCAAAAGCGAAGGTTGTGTCCTGGCCACCTGGATGATGGATCCCCGGGGACTGGAGGGTGAGACACCTTCAGGTTTCTCACACTGTCCTGAAAGGACTGCCAACCCCCTAAGTTTGAATGTTGCACATCTGTTTGATTGGCTGGGTTGCTGCATAAAAGTCTGATCCTGGAAGCTGAAGAAGTAGTCGACCACTGGAACCAAATCCAAAGAGCAAGATGAAGAAACCGCAGCTGAGACGATTTCCAGCTAACGGCGAGCCTGCTGTGTAACCGGAGCCTGCTTAGACTTTACTTCCAAGCGACCTGGGGACTCTGAAAACGACAATCCCCCCGACCCAGGGCCTGGTGAGATCCACTAGACTCAGGAAGACCTGCATTTTGAGCCATCCCATGTCATGCTTTGACCTTGCAGGGCTGCAATACCCCAATAACCTGGGACCTCGAGCCATTGTGTGGTGCCCAGTCTTACGAATTGCACTGAAACTTTGGTGGCTTCCTGCTGGAACTCCAGAGACACGATTTTGTGTCCTAAAAGTCCCCTCAAGAGAGTGCTGGACCTTCCAAGTCATGAGAATCAGACCAGCGATATTCAGTCGTCTTCTGGCTCCTGAAAAGGGTGCCAAAACCACTTAACTGATTCCAGCTGCAAAGAAACTCTTGCCTGGAGCCTTCCCCATTGATCCTTGCTTCATAAATCCTTGCAGTCCTGTCTTCAGTCTTCACGACAAGGAATTCAGCGACTGGGTTTTTGGTTGCAGATCCTGAAGTACTCCTACTGCAAACTCTTCTTCTGTGCTGAGGTACTGTGTTGGCTTGGGTATTACTTACCTTCAGTCTCCTGTGATTCCTGTGTAGATTTGGGATGTTTCTTGTGATTGGGAGTCCTCTCGTCCTGTTCACCCAGGCCCACTGCTGGAATCTTCCTAGGGTGTCTTCTCTGAAGTCCCTGGACCCTCAACTAACTCTAAAAGTGTAATATGTACTTGTTTGTACAGTCTTCCCGAGGAACTCTTACATTTGCTACTTAAGTGTCTATCCTGACCTGGCTGTTGGATACTACACCCTAGTGATCCCCCTGCCCCTTCTGCCACTGAGAACACCCATGCTCCAAGAATAGGGAAAGACTCCTAAGGATTGGGCCTTTTTGCCTAGAAAAGAGAATACGTGTTTAAAAGTTTACTTATAAAAGAGTTGGTTGGTAACTGTAACTCTGGGAGTGAACACTTACAAAAGTTCTTACTTACCTTGTAAATGTAAGGCTATGTTACTTACCTTAGAAATATTATGCCATTCTGAAAAGTTTATATAAAGTCTTACTTTACTTAGAAACTGTTTCGCCATTCTAACAGAAAGTAGATGCAAGGTTATTTTACTCACCTGTGAATTGGCTGTGCCTCTTTCACAAATGTAATGCTGTTGGCTTCCCTTAACTATTTCTTTCAGAATAATAGTGTGCAAGTTTCCCAACTGGGTTTTGCTTCCCCTGACCTGCTGTTATCCTGTCCAGAATAAGTCTGCAGTAAGTCATACTTAACTTTAAGTTGCTGGTAGCTCCTTTAAAAAGTATAGGGGTTTTACTTACCTTGACTAGCTGTGTGCTATACTTAATAGGTTATGGAGGGTTTTTGCTAACCTTGGTCTGCCTTGTGTCATCCCAAAATAAGTATAGTTATTGCTTATCTCAGTCTGTGTTCCATGGATCTTAAAAAGCAACTGTAATAGTATATTGCAACATTAGGTTTTACCTGCCTAGAAAAGCTGTGTGCCATTAGATGTAGCTGACCTGGGTCTGCCTAGTGCATCCTATATTAGTGTAAAGAGTTCTTGCTCATCTTAGACTGTGTTTCACTGAGCTGAAAAACAACTGTAATGGACTATTACTCCAAAAGATCTGACTCACTAATAGAACTGTGTTATCATAAATGTGGTTATAGGTGTTTACGGTCCCTTGAATGAGTGTTCCACTATTCAGAAAAGTATACTTGCAGGTTCGTTTACTATGTGACTTCTTTGCCGAGCGTCACTGCATAACTGACAGGGACTACTACTCTTGTATTACTGAAAGTAACTAATGGTTATACTCCCAGGAATAGGTGTGTCCTATATTAAATGTATTTGTAAAGGTCTGACTTCCCTAGAATTCCTGTTGGTATTTTGAAGAAGGTTTTATGCTTTGGTCTGTGTACCTTCAAGCATTGTGTTGTGTTTTTATAATGTGTTTATGACTATGACCAGTACTTGCCCCAAGACTTAACTTGGCCTACTTGTATTTATAATAAACCTTTATTTTGTCTAATACTTCTGGTTAGTTCCTTAGTAGGTCGCCATCTACAGATTTCTCCTTACCCTATCCGCTAGGGCCTTGATCACATTTTAAAACTATTTTACTCTTTAACCTTTTAGATGAACAGAGCAATCTGCTGCAACAGCTGTCTATGCTTACAACACTTCTTATTGTCCTGACGACAGTTCGGAACATCAGATAACCTGTGTTACACTGTAACTTTGATGTTAAAATCACCACCCGAACCAGAAACACCCACTAGCTGTGTCGACAGTAATTACGTACTGTTAATGGTCTAGCAGTACATGCAATTTCACCTTTGTTGTTACTAACCCACACAACGTACAGAATTGATTGCTTTTTCTTTGTGCAAAACCAATGGTTCAGCCCTTGGTGGCTTTTTTAACATGATTCTTTATTATGATTAAACTTTGTTTTACTTGGACACATTTCTTTGTTTAGACATTTGATCTATTGGTTAGTATATACGTTAACCTTGCCTTCTGTAGCTGATCTGCACCTCCTGTGCATCTATGAGAGGGGTAGCCTTTTGACTATGCACCTTGCTCTTCCAGTACCTGTTCACCCTCTAGAGTCTGGCCCCCCCTAAAACAAAAAAGAGGGTTCCATCGCCCCCTTATATATTTTAATACTTCTGGTTGTCAGTGTTTCTATTGAATCATCTGTAAGTCTTTGTACCTTTCTACAGCCCTCTCTCCCACCTAAGATAAGCCTGGCTGCCCCGTCTACGCTACCATGAACTCAGGTGGTATAGCTTTATACTAAGAGTGGCATCTTGTAATCTCTCCGTTGAATGGTTTTACTAAGCCCTTAGTTGGGCTTCAGAAAAACTATACTAACAACTGCACGATGTGCTTAGTAGTTCTTCTGGTATGGCTTTAATTGATAAGGAAGTGGAGGATATAGTGAAGGAATGTTCTGATTGTGTGGACAGTGTCAAAGGACTCTGGGTGTGTAAGCCAACCATGAAGGTGAGAGATAGTCCCCAAATGCTGTGCGATGAGATTGCCTTAGATTTGTTTGTGCCTTATAAATATTAGAGGGTGCAGGGACACATATGTACTGGTAGTAATGGATTTACTATCAAAATGGGCAGAGATATGTGTGCTGAAAGAGGTTACCTCGAGCAGCCTAATCAGGTTTCTTGAACCTTTGTTTTGGCAAGAGGGTTTTCCTTGAAGTTGCTTGTCGGACAATGGCCCTTAGCTAGTGTCGAAGGAATTCAGATCATTTTGGGAGAGATATGGTATAGAACAGGTGACGACAGCACTATATCATCCCAACGGCAATGGATGTATAGAAAGATTTAATCCTACTTTGACGGATGTCATTAGGTTTGCAGTTTCCACTGGCAGGGATTGGATAAGAGCGGTCATGGAGAGAACGTTTCAACATAGGTTGGCCCCAAATGCGTTGACAGAAGTGGCGCCTTTGGAGTTGTTGCGTGGCAGGAAAACAAACACTTACTTGTGCCCGGGGTGGATGGGCAGGTCGAGGTGTGGAAAGGTGCATGTAGAAGGTATGAGGGAGAGATTGTTGTTCAGTGGGTACAAGGCAAAGAAGAGATTTGATGAAAAGAAACAGTTGAAGAAATGTTGATGTAAGACCAGGTGATATGATCAAAGTGAAGTTGCTGGTTAAAGTGAGCAAGGGTAATTCCAGATTCTCAGAACCCACAGAAGTAGTGAACGATATGGGTGTGTTGGTGCTGGTTAAAGGTGGACGAGTGTGGAATAAGGAGAGAGTGGCTGTTGTTCTCAAGGGGTGTGTAACCGCTGTTAGTGGAAGGAAATGAGTGAACAGCATGTACATAGAGAAGGGTCGCATGGCTTGTAAATATGTTATCATACATGTGATTCTCACATACCAATGCCATTGTATATAGTTATTGTTGTGGCTACAGGGATCCAGCATGAGGAACCTGAAACCTCTGAAGGGTCTAGAGCTTAGCAGAGATTCCGGGTTCCAAAGGTGTCAGTTGGCTGGATGGGCTTTGCTGGAGGCTGCTGCCTAGAACCCTGCTTCATGTATCAATAAGATGTTTGGTAAGATTCACCTTAAATGCCTCCATGGTGTGTGATTACCTTACCTTAACAAGATGGTAAGAGTCTGGCGGAAGCACCAACGTCAAGAGGAGGTGGTGGGGTGAAGACCTGGTAGCGGTGGCGATAATAGCAGGAGGTAGTAAGAGATTTGAGGAATTATTAACAGTAGGAGGTGCTGATCCCAAGGAGGAGATCCTGTCAGCCGGAGGAGGAAGGAAGAGGGGGTGATGAAGACAGCAATTGTAGGAAGGTTCTAGAGGGCCAGGTCAGCCTCAGACACACGACCAGATGCCGGGAAGACGACTGGGGCAGGAAGGCTACTGTTAGATCACAGTGGTGAAGGGAAATTAATTCATGTGTAAAACCTGGAAGGTAAAGAAGGGGCCTCACATTATTCCTAAACCCCCTGGAGGAGACACAATGTCACAACCAGAAGGGGCTTCGAGAAGCAGATTCCAGTCTTGACTTCTGCAAGGGACCTGATGCTAGATCTCCATTAGTATTGGGCCCAGGAAAGCCCTCATGTAGCTTGCCCTTAAGGGTTGGCTACCATCCTGGAACATGAGGGCTGGATCTGAGGATGAAAAACGACCGTTGTTTGCCACTGATACCTTTGTGTCGACCCCTTTTCCCTGTAGAAATAAAGCCTGTAAACATATCCTCAGAGCCCAGTCGTTTGTATGTCCTACAAGGCCTCTACCACACCTCTGAAAGTAGGAGTTAGCCATTAAAATGTGGGTCAATTGTCCTAAAAAAACTAGACTATTGGGCCTCATCACGAGTCTGGCGGTAACCCTTAAATGCAGCGGTAGCGCTGTTACTGCCGCATTTAAGGGTCCGCCAGATCATGGCCTTGGTGGATTTCTCCCCAGCTCTGAGCTGGGGGGAAATCCTCCAAAATTGCACGCTCTTACCGCCGGTGGGAAATCCACCGGCGGTATGAGCGCGAAATTTCCCCATTGAGCCCAATGGGGGAATGTGGAATTCCCGAATGGGCTCAATGGAGAATGGGCAATACCCGTTCCGCCCAACTCGTGATGAGGCCCTATATATTTATTCTTCAAATCCTGAGCAGATTACTGACAGTGTTCCCTTAATTGAACAGCATTTGCCCTGGCAGCTCACAGCCAAGCTATTGAAACCCGTTCCCTCCCCAACTCTCCTGAATATTCATGCACTGTTAGGGAGAATTCTCTGTTTAGGCTGAATTTCCTAACCTAGTGAGTCCCCCAGCAGCTTTGCTGGATTTTTGGGGTTTAATTTTTTTCTCCTGCCAAGAGTGAGACTCTTTTACCCTCACTCTTGGACATGATTTGAGTGTGTTTCTTTGAATCTAGATGTGTTTAATGGGCTATGGGGTCTTTTACCCCATAGGGCTTCATGTGTTTTTGTGATGTGTGTTACACAGCACCCTCAGTGCAGTGACACAGGGGTGTCATAGTGACCCCCCAGTATAGACTCCATACCCTGGGACTGACTACTGTCTCCCAGGGCATGTAAAGTCACCATTGACTTTACTAGTCTTAAATTCTGAACAGAACCAGTACAAACCATCATATTGTGGACGTACTGGCTGGGGCAATTCACTTGCCCCGGGGTCTGTTAGTCGAGGGGGCACGTCTCCGTCCCCCCTGATCGAGTTTTGGCTGGTGGCAGTGGATACTACTTTTATATTCAACCGCGAATATTTTCCTATGGGATTTCCCATTGTTTTAGGCTACTATCTTTATTTAATTATTTACGGTAGCCTCGAACATACCGCCGGTTTATTTAATTAATATTAATTCTCCGGTTGGTATAATATACTATGGAACCAACACCCTCATGTGCTCCACCTTAATAAAATGGAATACATTGAAAGGAACATTTGGAAAAAAGTGTTGAGATTGCCGAAGAGCTTGCCAATCCAAATAATAAGGTAAGAGCTGGGTTTACTCTCCTTTGAGATAATGTTCAAGTGGAAACGCTTATCCTTTCTCCGTAAGTGCTTGCTGGTCGGACGACTCCAACCTATTTTCTGTTTTGGCAGAGACATTAAAAATGGGGAAAGACGCCATTTTGTTAAAGTAGTGGGAAGACGTCTCGAGGTGTTGAGCGAAGTGAATCGTAAAGAGTCTGATCTAATCTCGAAACCTCAAGAGATAAAAAAAGAAACGGCAGAGATATGATTGGATTATAACACTAGACCGATGTTCTACATATAAAGTGTTCAAGAATTTTAAACACGAGGTAAAACCATTGAATCATGACCCCAATGATCTGCAGAGATGTCCTGATCAAAATTTCGACAGGCATTTATGAGGATGTTCTTCAATCTATTCCCCACAAGAGAAGTCTTGGGAGTTAGAGCTGCCTGGAATCTTCGGCTTAGATGCTGCTGATTCTGTAATATATTGGAGGAATTGGAAACCAATCAGGCACATGTTAGTAGATTGTGAATCCCCTGCCGAAGTATAAGTTTATAGAGCAGCATAGATACTGGACTACAGATATTTGGTGGGCAATTTTATTTAGTGGAAAGTATCTAAGTTTGTCTTTAGCAGTGATAGGATTCTTAACTCGAGTATTATCAGAAATGTGAACATCCGTGACAAATGATGAATGACGTATTTATTGAAGTTTAATCATGGTGGCCTTTTTCTGAAAATATGAACAATGGCGATGTGGCAATTGTTTAATTTTGAATTTCTAATCTTCATTTCTAAGGTTGTTTTATGCGTTATGTATGTGTAAAATTGTTTTATGTTTTTAAGGTTTGCTTTGCAAGCTAAAAGCTGTAATAAAAAATAAATAGCGTTGAGATGGCAAGTGACTTTATTTTCAATGACTGGTTAGTAGCTTGCAACTTGAACTTTTGGCCCCTGATGACACTGTCCCAGGTTTCAAATCTGGTAATTTGGTATTGCACCCTCAGCGGGTTTTCTGGATAACCACTAATTATCTAAATACCTCCCATTGAGATTAGCTGAATTTTAAATGCAGTTGTGTGGTTGTCCTGAAAACATGCAGGGTCCGAAATTGAAGGGAGCTGGGGGATATTTCGCTCTTCTTTGCAGCTTAGAAGTGCCTGGTTTGCTTGACACCAACAGCTACCAGATCATCTTTGGCCCCCCAGGCCAACTGATGCTGGACAAACCCACCTATGTGAATTTAACTCTGAATTTGGGACAATCTATAAATGAATATTAGGACACATCACACGCCATTTAAAGCTTAAGGCATCCATCATAAATAATGAATACATTGATACTTCTGCATCTTATGTGCAGGATAGATTTGCGGAAGAAATGTGTTAGTTAGTGCTTCTTGTTCCCCAGTGGTAACTCCTGGTCACTGGATAATGCTGCTTTTAGCTCCTGCTTATCCAATCTTTATTTCGATCCTTGCCCATTTCTAAATAGATACCATAGAGTAAAATATGAACAGTTGACAAATGATAACAGGAACTGGTGGAAATGCGGAGTTTATGGAAGATGTCTGGATAAAGTTATTCGTAGGTCTTGTAAGATAAAATATCATAATCTTATCTTGACATCTCCAAACATGGAACAAGTTTCCTGAAACCCTCTCCCCCATTCCTGTTTATTTGTGTTGTATGAAGTGTGACACAGAAAGGAGGGGCTTCTGGTCGCCGTAGGTGTGAGTGCATCCTGACTCGGGGAGATGTCCTCTTCACAGTCAAACCTTACCTCACAAATGAAACCAATGTGATGTGGCACATAGACATTGTGATGGTTCGGCAATATCTGTATTTTGTTTTTTAGATCGCACAGTGGCAAAGCAAGGCTCTTATACTGGAAAATGGAGCATTGCTTTGGTTCATGTGCCATTGGAAGTATGTTGACAGGGCTGTCTTTGCATGTTTGTGCATGGCCAGTCCTCTGGATGCCGCATTGGCTTTCCCAGTGCATCTTTATGCATCCCTATGAATGCTTCTCTATGATGTAATGCGTCTCCCCTTGCCCTTCCCCTTCATCCGAGGCCACACGTTTGTAGTGTATTTTTTCCATGTGTTTTCATGCATTGTCCTGCCTTTTCGTGCAGCTCTGTGGATTTCCATTCTTCCCATGGATGTGCCTGTCATTCCATGCGTATGCATGTCTAGCAGTTATCGTCCATCCTAGGAGTTTTCAATGCCTCCCTCTGTGTAGTGTGTGCCTGAGAAAATGTGACGAAGCCACCGAAAAAGGTTTGCAACCAGAAGATGAGCTGGTTGTAGCCCCAAGAAGCATCGCAATGAACAGATGCTGAAACATATTGCATTTTTGCTCTTTTTCATAGCACACCATTTCCATGTATATAGGAATGTAGGCTGCAGAAATGCGACCCACGCCAAGCCAGGCAGCGTGTCGTGAGGCTGCACATCTTTCCACTGAAGAGAGATCTCACCATAATGTGCCTTTTTAATTGTAGGTTTTCTCAGAATGTACTGGACACACGCATTGTGGGTATTTTGAATGATCCCAAAGCCAACAAGGATCGCCTTTGCAGTGCTCATTTCACACCAGACCAATAAGAACGAGACTTGGGGAGGTGAGAGGGGGGGGACTAAGTGGCTGTGCCTATGATTTTCCCAAGCATACCAATTCAATTTGGCACCAGCAGAGGCTAGGTGTTCACATAATGCACTGCTGTTGTGGAGCATAGCAACTTTGACCTAGTTTTATAATTTCTTTTAATGTTCGTTATCCCTTAGATGTTCCAAAATGAAGTTTTGTATCTCATCTTTCGCCACTTGTTCGTCATTTACCTCACCCTATTCAGTATGTTCATATGTTTGGCTTTTGCAGGGTGTTTGCGCATGCGCATCATTTCCTTTTTAGTTTGGGCTTTTCTATTAGGTGGTGCTTTAGCGCTACCTATAAGCCGAAACTATTGCATTAGAATACAGATAGGGAGCAATGGCATATGAGAAGCGACACACAGCTTGTAGGTGTTTGGTTATTTGCCCACCCATTGACTGCCCACAGCCATGCTAATCCCTATGGCCAGCCTCATGTGAACTCTTTGAGCTCGCTTTAATCAAGAATTACCATCAAACTTTGCACTGGAAGTGCCTGCCAGTGTTTTCTCAAAGGTTCTACGTTATTTCGCCGAATGATTTTACATCGCGGGACTTTTCATCGCCACCCTTTCATCGCCAAAACCTCCTTTTTTTATTTTTTATTTATGGGGGGGCTTTGCCCCCCCAACCCGCTGACTCAAATAATCATACCCCAAATCGCACCAAACACCCCACCCCATAAAAAAGTTTTAAAAAAAAGTTGTTGGCGATGAAAAGTCCCACGATGTAAAATCATTCAACGAAATGCGTGTATACCTTCTCAAAGCAGTCTTCTGAGAGTGAATTACTTCATTGGAGTTGTAAACGTGCTACTGGTGTAACAAAAATGTGTTAACCAGTTCTGCCTTCAGGCACCCGATTTAAAAGCACTCTGCGTGTCCTTCACTGACGTCCTGTTAAAAACAAGCACTGGCAAGGCCAACAGTTTTGGCTTGTGTATAAGTATTAGGCATTTGCCAGGCACTGCTGTTGTATGCCCAGGTACTTGTACCATTTTGCACCTGCTACCATAAATAGCCAGTTAATACCAGTATGGCAGTACCTGGCAAGTGGTTTTTCCATGCTTGTACGAAATTTCCAAACCTTTGGCATTGCTAATGCTTGTTGACCAATGTCATGGCCCTCGTAACTGTTCCCTTTCTTGCTTGATCTGCCTGGAGTCTCCATTACTCAACGTGTTATTGCTTATTTTATTTATTTATTACATTTATATAGCGCACCTTACCCATAGGCATCTGGACGCTTGTGCTTAAGAATACGGTTACATTGCAAAAACGTGATTATACAGTTACAAAGCTGATTACAAGTATAGTATCTATACAAGCTTGTTCAGTTGCATTACCACAAGTGATAACAAATGACATTTCAGGCATAGTCAGTTTCAATACATTCTTACATTTACAGCATACATTTGACTAGTTCCCCTATGCAGGCCTTGTCTGTGGGGCATGGTACCTAGTGCTCATTAGTGGACATGGGTTGATTCTTAATGTCTTGGTGAAAGAGCAAGGTTTTAAGTTTTCTATGGAAGGACCATAGTGAGGGGTCTATCCTTACCTCCAAGGGCATGGCATTCCAGTAGTTAGCTGCAATAACAGGGAAGCTGGAGCCTCCTGCTTTTTGTCTTTTGTACTTTTGTGTAGTCAGTTGCACCATGTAGGCAGATTCGGTTGGTCTAGATGACTGTACTTTGGATATTTCGTTTGAGAAGTATCGCGGAACGGAATTGGACAGACATTTGTGTGTGAGTGATAGTATTTTGAATTTAATGTGGTCTCTTACTGGAGCCGGTGATTGTTTTTTTGGGTTGTAGTTATGTGGTCTGATTTGGGGATGCTGAGTGCCGCACTGATTGCATTATTTTGAACAGTTTGAAGTTTCTTAATGTTTTTTGCCAAAGAGCCTGCGAAGATGGCATTACAATAGTCGATTCTAGAAAGGATCCGTGCTCTGACCAATGTGACGCAGTTCTCCACAGTTAAGAAGGGTCTGCATGCGGTGATAAGTTTGGCCGTGTATGCTGAGGCTGAAGTGATGGCACTAACTTGTCGGGTGAGTGTTAATAATGAGTCTAGATATACCACTAGTGTTTTGACTTCTTTAGCTACCATGATGCTGTTGCCATCGATGTCAAAGGATTTGAATGATGGTGGGAGGTTCTTGAGCCTTGAACGACTGCCTACGATCAGAAGCTCTGTTTTATCATCATTAAGAGTTTGTGTTGAGCCATCCAGGTTTGAATGGCGAGATAGATGGAATTCAGGGATTTAGAGTCTAGGTCATAATCCTCTGTGATAGACAGAAGTATTTGGGTGTCGTCCGCATAGTTTGTGTATGTGACACCCAATTTGTCCAGTCGGTCAAAGCAAGGTTTTCTAAACACATTATATAGTGTAGGTGACACACAAGATCTTTGTGGGTTCCATGTCTTAAAATCGCAGCAAAGATGGCTGTGTATACTAAATATTGGGTCAAAAATGCTGTGGTTTTGCCGCCACTCATGTAAAGGATGCGGGGGACACCCTGCAACCCCCAGACCCGCAACCCCCCTGCTCCCCTTAAATGGTGTAATATGCTATACCTTTACCGGATCAAACCAGCAGTATTTTTGCCGCGATTTTATTACCTGATACCTCCTTGTGGGACTCCGCAGGTGACTGGTGTAGGAAGCGCTGCTGCCGTAGGGGAGAAGACTCATGGAGCGGCTTGATAAGAATGATTCAATCCATCTTATGGTGTTCTTGGAAAAGTCTGCATCACTAGCTAGGTGAC
Organism: Ambystoma mexicanum; assembly: GCF_040938575.1. Lineage (NCBI taxonomy): Eukaryota > Metazoa > Chordata > Amphibia > Caudata > Ambystomatidae > Ambystoma > Ambystoma mexicanum. Next base: position 1,423,259,008 of record NC_090923.1, read on the forward strand.
GGCACAGGATGTTATGATTCACTAAATCAAATGCGGCCGAGAGGTCCAGTAGGAGGAGGATGGCAAGGTCACCTCTATCTCTGATTTGATCCATTTGGATTTTAAGATCCAACAGGGCCGTTTCGGTGGAGTGGCGTGGGCGGAAGCCTTATTGGCAGAGGCCAAGGAGATTGTGTTTCGAGGTAGTTCTGAATTTGTACATAGGCTACTCTGTCTAATATTTTTAATAAGAAGGGAACTGTTGTAATAGGCTGGTAATTGGTTGGGACATTAGGGTCTAATGTCGGTTTCTTAAGTAATGGGAGTACCCATCCTTCCTTCAGATTTTCCGGTAATTTGTTTGATGCGAAGGATTTATTAATCAGTGTAGTGATAAACGGGGCCAGGTTGTCTGCGCATTCTTTAATCAACAAGGCTGGGCAGATGTCGCCTTGACATCCCGAGGGTTTTAGGCCCTTAATAGTTTTGATGGTTTCCTCTATGGTGATAGGTGTGAATTCAAACCTGGGGGTGTGATTTTGATGAATTGTGTTCCCCAGTGGTAGGTTGAGCAGATGAAGCAAGCTTCCATTTTTTTGGTTAATCTTATGTTGGAGGGACGAGATTATGTCCATTGTTGCTTTCGCACCAGGCTTGGTCCTTAATTTTATTTATTTATGTGCATTTTTAAAGTGCTCACACAGCCTGCAGGCATCGAGGAGCTGTTAGGAATTGTTTGTTTTTTAGTTGCATAATTGTTTTTTTTTTCTTTTTTGCGTATTTATAATGCTCTTAAAAACCCAGAGGTTTCTAAGCGCGGACCCGGGGATCGAACCTATGTTGCTTTGTGTCGTCTTGCTTCCAAGGTGCACTCGTTGCCGCTGAGCTATCCTCCGGGGACATTATGCAATGGTCTGGGGTCTGTGATGGTGATTCGAATTCCTAAAGGACAGGGAAGCGATCTTTGGTACCAGAATTGGCATTCTCAATACCTGTATTTGTATGCGTTTCTCTTAGCTTGACAGGTGGTTTCTTTGTAGTCTGTAGCAAGGGTGATGAATTGTTCTTTGTTGTTGTGAGTGGGTGTTTTTTTCCAATTACTTTCTGCATTTCTTTATTTATTTTTTTATTGCGTAAGTCTTTTAGCTCTGAGGTGAACCAGTGATTGATATGGGCTATGGGTTTTGCTTGGCAGATGCCGAGGGGGGCCACTTTGTTAATAGCTGCCTCCATTGTCTGGTTATAGGTGTCTACCAGGGAAGAGGGGTTAGCGGCATACTATGTGTGTGCGGTAAGTGATGAAAGGATGGATAGCTTATTAGATGGGGTAATGTTGCAATGGTTGCGTGTCTGGGTTGCTGGTGCAAGGATGGTAGGAGTGCATGCTTGAGTGAATGTGTTGATGGAGAACAGTATTGTGTTGTGGTCTGACCAAGTGCAGGGTCGTTATTGGAAATAGTAGTGATGCAGTTGTTATCAGCAAGCCAGTCCAAAGTGCGGCCTTTGGCGTGTGTAGGGCCCGTAGTGCGCAGGGTGAAGCCTTGTACTTCTATGGTATTGGCCAGGGCTGGGGCTTTGGTGTCGGTACTGTCGTTAAGTCCTAGATTGAAGTCCCCCAGGATGAGAACTTTGGAGGTAGGTTTTAAATCTGTAGTCAATAATGCAGCTATGTCCTCCTTGAAGGAGGTGGTGGGGCCTGGAGGCCTATAGATAAGGTGTATTGAGAGAGATGATGTAGCAGAAAGGGTTATTTTAGTAGACCGCAATTCTCCTGACGGGAAGGCTTGGTAAGAAGTTTCTCTCATGCCAAGGTTCATTTTGGAGATGAAGGTGACTCCGTCTCCTTTTGAGATGGTTCTGTCTATTCTAATGATGGAGTAGCAGTCCGGTAAGGCAAGTGCAAGGAATGGGCCAGCTGCAGGGTGCAGCAAGGTTTCCGTAATGGCGATAAAGTCTAGATCATTGGTAGTGATGAGGTCTGAAATGTCAAGGGCGTGTGCTAAGAGGGATCTGTCGTTGATAAGGGTGGGATGTCTCGTTATCCCTGCTAGATGGAGTCGTCGCTGTCCGTATAATAGGTCTTCTCGCAGTCATTGCCGATTTTGTTTTCAGAGGTTGGGTTCTGCTAGATAGTTGAACTAGGTGCAGTAAGGTTAGTCTTAATTGCTCTACCGCAGGGGTGGCTATGGGGGGGGGGGAGTTCCTTTTGGTTGATGTGGGTTCCTGGACGAAGGAGAGGCTTTTGTTCTATTGCTAAGCCTTTCATTTCTCTGTAGAGTGGTTAGGGTAGTAGTTGTGGAAGGGTCATGGTGCCGCGTAGGATGGTGATGAGGGGGTTGATCTAGGTTGTGCATTGCTGGGTTGGGTAAGTTCTCTGTTAACATTCTTTTATATTCCAGATTAGGCTCTGTGAGGTTAGCAGTTGGAGTGCGTGGGAGAGATTGTGTGGTTGGCGAGGCTAGATTTTCGAGTTTGAGGTTGGTTGTATTTAAATCTCTGGTGCTGCACTTATTGTTGGTCAGTCGGGAGGTGGTAGAGATACGTTTTGTGAGTGGTTTGAACGGGTGCATCTGCTGGAGGAATGCTGATGGAGGGATAGGAAGTGAATTGGGGAGTACTTTGGCCATACTTTGGGTATGTGGTTGGTGGGCAGGTAACACTGCCATGGGCAGTGTGACAAGTGCCTCAAGGCCGTACACGTGGCAGAGTGTTAGGGAGCCGTTGCGTGCTGGAGCGGGCGGGCTTACATAAGGTGCACGATGTTAAGATGGATGTCTGAACTTGAACCTGGTGGGCAGAGGTTGAGAAGGCCAGCCTAGTTTCTTGGAACAGGGTAACCGTCTGGACAAGCCAGACTAATCAAGGTAGCATTGGCGGTGGTCAAGACTAGGTCTTAGGAGGGGTGACGTGACTGAAAGACCTCCATGAACACACAGAGTAAAGGGAACTACAAATTACTCCCAGACAGATGCGTCTATAGTAAAAATATAAGTACATTTATTCAAGGCCTTTGAAGTTCAACACACAGTAATAATCAACAGTAACCCTTTTAAACCAACACAATCCTACTAAAATACATGTATACAAGACCTAGTGGCCTAAAGGGTTATTACATGAAATGGGTCCACAACCTAAAAAGGAAAGGGAGCAAGCAGTGCAAATACTCTTTAGGCAATTCTGCTGTATTCACACTCCTAACTGAAAGGCAGTCCAGTCCCTATGAAGAGTGGAGCCTATTGCTCAAATGTACTTGCAATGCTGGCGCACGCGGTAGTGCAGAAGGGCGAAACCTTAGTCTCTTGTAGGGTCTGTAGCAGCTCAGGAAGGTGGGTGAGGTGATGCAGAATAAGTTCCCACAATTCGTGCAGGGTCTCCACAAAAGGGCAGAACAGGTTCCAGGAGTTGGGAAGGGTTTGATAGCTCAGGCTATCTGTGGAAAGGAGAGTGGCCCCCAGGGGACACTCGTGCATAAAAAGTGATGGATGCACTAGGGGCCACCGGTAAGGGTTGCAAGTACTCACCGACCCCCGGCGCACTCCGGAGCAAACTTCGGTAGTCGAGTCCACTTCGGTTACAGGTTCAAATGCAGCAGTTGTGCGGCTCTGCGGCTTTCAGCTGCAAAGTTACAGCGTTGATTCCCCAGCGGAACAGTGGGGAGTTTTCCACTCCTGGTGAATGGATCGGGCCAGTTTCACTGTAGTAGGCTTCAGGGCACAGAGGGGCACAGCAGTAAGGCACCTGCGAAGTTCGTCACCACAACTGGGCGACACAGTAACTGCTGGTACTCCTTTTCGGGTGCTCCCTCTTTATTCCAGACCTGGGAATGCCAAGTGTACAAAATTCGGTGTGAGTGCCGTGAACATAAAGCATTCGATGAATCAAGTTTCAAAGGTCTCCTTGAACCAGCGGTGGTGTCAGAGCAAAGGTCCTGCGTAAGCTGGTCAGCCCACTAGTTAGCCCAGGGACACTTCACAGAAGGCTTACTTGCAGGGTTTGATGAAGGTGCCGAGAATAGTTGTTGCCACTATTCTAATGGGTCGAAGCGTCTTTGCATACCTTCTAGTTCGATCAGATGCAGAGGGGTCCAGCGGGACAACAGCGGGCTCAGGGTGCCAAACCTCCCAGCATCTCCTCGACTTGGCTTCTTGGTTTCAGGATACCAGGATCCTATCCTTCAATTAGTGAGAACTCCAGAGATCGACCTGGTATGGGTGTATGGAGCCTTCTCTTATCCAGAATCCCCTCCGCGCCAAAACAAAGAGGACCCAATGGGAGATCTGCTCACATACAAGTATACCAGACGTGGACCAATCACGGACCACGGGGGTCCCAGGCATTCACAGCACACCAGACTCTCTGGCACCCAGGTTATGGATTGCATCTAGACAGTCCAGCCCACATCCTGGGGGCACACATACAAAGCATGCAGAAGCCCGCGAAAGCTTGGTGCTTCATGGGGAAAATGCATGCCCAAATAAGGACTGACATGGGTCGGCTCGACCTGGGGAAGATGAAGGGAGGGGATGGCCAAAGGACAGGACAAAGAACCTTGTGGCATGGCCATTTTGGGGCAAGGCCACCTTTCTGTGCCAACCGTGGTAAACGTGGTTTGCATGACATGAAAGGGTTAAAAATACATGAAAAGATAAGCTGGCACCAGCCCTATCCAAGGCACATCTGCACTTCGACTAAAAAATCCTTCCAGGGTGTGTAGGTCCTTTGGAAATGACAGGAAGACCCAAGCGCACTGTACTGTCAGGTACATTGTGCACTTGTAACAAGTTGCAGAAAAGCTGCAACATTGGAAAGGACTGGGGGAAACAAAGTCTCCCAGCACTGACTGTCTTGAAGGGCATATCTGTTTCCCCATAACAGCGTGAGTGAAAAGCCCAGGGGAGTGCAGCTGAAGGCTGTGCTCCACTGGCAAAGTCAGCCTATGGTGTTTAAACATCAGCAAAAAGTTGGGGGGTATACAACTGGAGGGAAAACTTCACATAAATGGGAATATTTCCTAACACACAAGTTCAATGGCAGTGCAATAGATTTAACACAAGGCTAGCAGAGATTAACAATGCTAACAGAAATGCACAAGAAGGTCGATCGCGTGCTGGGGCGAGCAGGCTACCATATGATTCAGGAGACCTATAGCAGTGAACTTAAAACAACGCTGACAACAATGCACAGAAGCTGACATATGCTGGGGCGAGCAGGCTAATTTATGATACAAATGTTCTATGGCAGTACAGTGTATTTAACGCAATGCTAACAGAGATTAACAATGCTAACAGAGATGCACAAACGCGCTGATCGCGTGCTAGTGCAAGCGGGCTAGCATATGATTCAGAAGACCTCTGGCAATGAACTTAAGGCAATGCTGACAACGTAGGAGCTGATGCATGCTGCGGCAGGCGGGCCAACATGCGGCACAGCTGCTAAATGGCATAAGGTGCCATACATAAGTGAATCGAATGCAGATGCGCATGCAGCGCAGTGCTGGTAGCAGCCAATAGCATGACTGGGTGCTGGTGGCTAGGATAGCTAGTCTGCTTGCGTGGTGGGCGTCTGTTGATGGCTATCCAGTTTTACTGAAATACATTCATGTTTCAGCCGTGAATGGATTGGTCAGACTCGGAATTGTCCAAGCAGTGATCCGGGGATCACTGAGCAAAGGGGCGATGGGTTGCTCCAGCAGGCTTAGCGTTCCGAGTGCTTTCCGGCGCTCAGACAGGCTCAGACAGGAGCCTTTCATGCGGGGCCTTCTGTGAAGGGGCTAACTTCCGCCTGTAAGTTGAGGAATGTAGCCATTCAAGGATGGCTAATATTTTTCTAAGAAACAGCTGCCCGGCGCAAACGAGCAAAGTGGCCATCTTGAAGGGACTTTGTATGGTATTTGAATGCTTGTAGGTTAACGTCGGTTGCTGGTGCAACTTACGCAACTTGAACCTTTATTATAATAGTACAAAGGCTTTCACAAAGTTTGTTTAGTTTAGTTTATTGTGTCTTGTTGTTGTGTTTGGTTTTGCATTGGGATAACATGAGGTCTTACAGCTGCTTTCAAGTTAATTGGCTTCATTAAACGAGTTAACAGAATCCCTATCATGCACCACTGAGACTGTGTTGCTGCCCTGAGTTCTAGGTCCCTAGGGCGGCTGCCGAGAAGGCTGGTGCCCCTTAGCTCCTCACGCTATATATAGACTGGAGTAAGTAGGTGGACCCAAGGACACTCTGAAGTGAGGACGGGCATCAATATATTCTATTCCATTTTCTTTATGAACTTTCAAAGCCAGCAAGAAAGAGAAAGTATGATGGTTACATCTCATTTTAGAAAGTCGGTTCTCAGCAAGAATGATAAAAATGTGAACATGGTAAGAGAAACAGCAATATGTCAATAACACAGCAGCACCTCTTAGTTGGGAGGATCAGGGTTGTCACAGTTCAAGAGCAGGTTTAAAGGGTGTAAGGAGAAATACATCTTTGGTTGAAACATCTCTCTGAATCGTGCAAGTGAAATTCATTTAATATTTGTGATTTATGATGAGCACTGTGAAAAACAGGATTGCGCACAACTAATAAAAGGTCTGTAGATCTCTTTGCATCTCATTCCTCCACAAGGGGTACTGTTTTGCCTATTGCTAAGGTAATCCAGATTGCTGTCCACCATTCCTGTATCCTGGGCACTTTAGAGGCTTTTCAATGGCGGGCTATGGTTATGCGTGGCTCTCCGATGGTTGCTAGGGAATATTTGTTCGAGGTTCTTTTTTTGTGTATGTGTACATATCACTGCAATAAAAGCGGGGGTAGACTCTTCACAATACCCTCCAGCTTAATATATACCTAAACCTGACCTCCCATCTACTTATCTACTTTTCTGCCGAATTGTGTAAAAAAAAATAATAATAATAAAAAAAAAAAACCCTTGAGCAAATGGGCTAGTACCGTTTTATACGCACCACAACCAGAAGCTGATTAATTAAGTTCTAACTTCTTGCCAAGGAGGATTGTTTGTGGGTACAGGGTGAATTTAATTGCCTGGAAACTCTTATAACATGAGAGAATACTTCATTCCAAAATAGCTGCATCGTTCAGCAAACTCACCAGATATGGAAAAATGTGTCTTAGCCCATAGAGCATCTCCAACAGAAAGCCTATGAGGCTTTCCTATTGGAAAGCCTCATAGGAGTCGGGTAGCAACAGACACAAAATGTGTAGCTGTTTTCGGTTATTTGGATGAGACCATGATTTTGCTACCCTCAAGAGGGAGGATTAGGTTTCTCCAACTTGGGTCGATATTATATGGCTTCAGAACTCCGAATATTTGGGGATTGGACCAAATATGAATCGTTAAAAAAATGGTGTGTGGTGGATGAGGCTATGGTGGGGATAAAACTGTGGAACCATATCTGACTACTTAAACAGCATGGATCACAGTTGATGTACATTAGCCCAGTGACTGGGTTAGTACTAGAGGTCCGGGACAGGCAGGGCAAACAAAGAGGGGCAGCTGGGGAAAACTACCCACACCTTTGACATCCCTATTTGATAATCCATATTTCTCTGCCGGCACAGATTCAAGCAGGTTCTCTGGGTGGCAAGAGAAGGGGTGCATATGCATGAAAGGTAGTTTCAAAGCTATACTATAAAATCATTCCCAGAATGGGAGGCAGAATTTGCCCTGAATGAGACAAACCGAATGGAATACCTACAACAGAGACATTGGGTTATACACAAGGACATAATGGAGAGAGCCACTAGGAAATTGACCAGGCTAGAAGCATTCCTGCACAGGTTTGAGGGAACCGATGGCCTCATATCGGGTATCTATAAGATCATTGAAGAAGAGAACTGGTCAGAGTATCGAAACAACAAGGGAAATGGGAACAGGACATAGGTTGCGCCCTGACAAGGGAGCAATGGGAAGAGGTTTACCTTGAGATGCATTCAATAAAGCTTGTTATACTGTCTCAAGAGAACAGATTTAACATGCACAGAAAATATGCAGGCCCTACAGCTGTTCCACTGAAGAATGGACACCGTAGTGAGACCTTCAAATCACAAGAGTGGAAAGACTACTCTTACAAAAGGTGACGAAAGGAACATAGACATGCAGTGCAGTTCATCGGTTTAACCCGGTCAAAAGGGAGTAATTTACTGGCTTGCCTTTGGGTCATGGGGGAAAGGTATACATTGAGGAATGCGACCTTCATCTGAGTTGTTGGGATGTTGGGTGTGGACCTAAGTGTATAAGTGAACACAAAGTTGCATTATTTTGTATTTCATGGAAATAATAAAAACTTGTTATGAGGAAAAAACAGAATAGGTGACTGATGCCGGGGAAAGAAGGCTGGAAAGATCATCAGTTAAGTTAGCACATCCTTAGGGTGGCCTGTAAAAAAGTTTGGATGCAATTGTAATTGAGTCATTGTTTGACGAATCGCCAGGAGATGGATGTGATGTAGCTGTTTGCGGGGGTCGGGAATAGCGTGCCGGTCCAGTCGATCTTATGAATGGCTGCCCACCCCACTTCCAATTTTACCCATGGGGTAAATATGTTTGATACTGTTGGTGTGGGATTTGATGATGTCAAAGTTGTAGTGGTAAAAGGGTGTAAATCACATTTCAGTAATGAAAAAGGCACTGAGAACATTCGTTATTACATCAATGATTTTGGCAGCGTCACAGATGGCAGAGGAATTGCTCAAAGACTCAAGGCAAAGTTCAAGGGGTTTTGTTGATTTTCCAATGGGCCCTAGTGCCTTACCCTTGGCAGTGTGAAAAGCACCTCCTCCCATACCCACGTGTCCCTTGACCCGGTTAGTAGATAGCAATTGTTAACTGCTATTTTATAATCTCTGCCTTGTGCTCAGTGGACCTAAAGGCAAGGTGCCTTTTTTAAATAGACTCCCTCACAGACTGTCTTAGACTGCCTTTTCTGCCCAATCGTTAGTGCTGTAGAGGCATAGGTAATGTGCCTTGCCGATACCCTGGTCGATTTGCTCTCGAATCTGTCACACTCTCCTCTCCCTTGTCTTCTGTACCTCATACTACTTTCTTTTTCCAACTCCTCCCTTTACTCCGCTGCCACTTCGATGACACTCATTCTAGGCCTCACCTCCACCCTTTGACATTACTTCTCCCTCCTTCACACTGACCCGCTAGAAGTAGTAGGATGGAAAAAGTAGTCGTGTGGAGGACATTGCTACTTCCTCCACCCTACTATTCTATGCAAAAAGCCACCTTTCGCTTTGTACCATACAATTCAGTCGCTCCTTATAATATTTACTCTACCACCACTTGTCACACTAACACACTTTCTCACACTGCAGTATCACTTTCACTCCTTAGCCAATGCCTCGCCTTCTCCAGAAATCACCTCAATAACTCGCTGCTTCTTCCTCGCTCCTGCTGGTCTCTTGTTTGTCCACCTCTGACCTTACCCGACTAACACACATTCCTGCTTATATCCTCCGTAGCATGCTAGTTTTGAGTCTCTATCTCTGGCCAATCTGGCCCTATCCTCCCCACCCAGGGTGTGTTAGAACACTACTTATGACTTTTCAGAATGCTAAGTCGCGCCCACTTTCACACCCTGGTCCGCAGCGATGCAACAATGGTGGGCCCTGGTGGCAATAGTTTTGCGGGGACCGAATCCTGGGGCCCCTGAGGTGCATCAGGAAAGAACACCCCTTTGTGTCCCTGCTGGTCTAAGAATTGCCAGAGGGCTTGAGCATGCTCACCAGTATCTCGCTGGAGCACCCTGCGGTCCTACTGCTGGCAGCATTTGGATGCAGCTTCCTTCTGAGGTTCTCAGCGATGGGTTTCTTTGGGGGGTTGTTGCAGTCTTTTTTCAGGTAGAGGGAAAGGCCTGTTCTCTCGGCAGCCAGAACTCTCCCTTTGGATGGTAATAGAGGTTGCCTGGCTCCTTAAGAGGACCAAGACCCAGAAAATATCTCACAACGGGAGGAAAACCTTCTGCGTGGTAGACCAGACTCTTTGGTCAATAAGATGGTAACGAAACATCAGCCGTAGGAGCATCAACCGTAGCAACATCAAAAGGCAAGGAAAAGGAGCAGAGAAACATGGAAAAGGAACGCAGTCCCAAGAAGTTGCAAGTACAGTGAGGGAGAACATGAGAAGGTTACAAGGGGCGGAATACACATGGATCATTCGTCGGGTGCAATTAGAGTTATGATGCACAGCCTTCCCAGGGATCTATTCATTTATTGAATGCAGGCATCTTCCTCCAAAACCTCAGTCCGTCGATGAAGTCATGCCATTGGTGTCGTCCGGCGTTCATGGAAGCGTGAAAACAACTAGAACGCCATCATGTTCGACTAACAGAGAATGTGGATGGTAAGCATTGCCTGTGCTGCCACAAAGACGCACAGTGTGTGCTGTAAGAAAGGCATAGTATCAAAGTAAAACGGACACAAGTGATCACAGTTCAATAGGTTTAATTAAACTGTAAATTGGATGAGATAAACACCTAATCTAAACCTAAATCTACGATGGGAGCAAACTGCAACCATCAAATAATAATATAGTCTAGTGAAATAGAAAGTGCCTATACTAAGAAAACCTATTGGCAATCCTTACCACTATGCTACAAAATAGTGTGGGATAATGTTCACAAGAAAAGAAAGAAGTGTTCACAAAATAAGTCAGGATGTTAGGGCCGGAAGTGTTCACAAAATAAGTCAGGATGTTAGGGCCGGGGTCTCCCTTTCATACGTTTTTAGCACGGGACAAGGTGGGACTCTTGAGCACAGCACACTCCTGAGCTTATCTGGCACAAACTGACAGTTCCTTTTCTTTATATCTGGACCTTCTGTGCCCAAGTCTCTTCTCATGCAAAGCCCCTTGCTTCAGGGGGCCTGATATGCCAAACTAACAAAACAAAAGCTCCCATTGGTGACCTTTACATCAGGTGATCACCCTTCACCCATTGGATCCCCCTCAGCCGGGCTCCGATTCTTTTCTTACTCGTTAGCCTCCCTCGATCAGGCTCAGACAAACCATTCACTGTGGACATCCCTCAGTCTGGTTCATATTTGCCATCACAATGTTGTTCACTTAGTTTCTTCACAACCTTTCTCTTGACGTCCCTCATCCTGGTTTACTATCGTCTTTTCGATCACAATCTCCTTACTTGTAATATTCAAAAGTCTTAATGTCTTTTTAAACAAGCACCTTTTTGTTAGGTTCCCCTCATCCGGACTCAGACCGTCCACAGCACTTGCCAAGTTTAGACAAAGTCTTCCGAAGGGCGGTCACGTCTCGCCAGGTCACTTTGTGAGCCTATGGCAAGTGCATGTTCATGCACAAAAAACACAGTTCGCACAGAGTTCCCCATTGTCGGACACAAAAGCATGTTTGCCAATTTCGCACTTGTCAAAGTAAACCTCTGCAACGTGTCAAGGACTTTCGATTGTACAAGGGGTTTGACTGGACCATGGTGTGACCACCTTGACACCTCACGCCAGCCTTCCCTATGGCCTCTTGGTATTTGGAGTTTCAATACAGTCTTTGTTCACAAAAGCCCTTTGTATCTTAATCTTCTTACTGCTGCCACTGCAACCTTGAGTCTAACACAGTCCGGGCCACTATCTGGTTCTTCCAACTCACTGGCTGTGCTGAACTCGTTGGCTTTTCTTTTGCCGCTGAAGTCCAGGACGGTACCACAATGACAAGCACGTCTCCCCGCCCTGGCTATCAGTGCGGGAGGGTTCCCTGTACTGCTGACATCCATCACACCATTCACCAGCTGCGATTCTCGGTCTTAAGTTTCTTTTGTCGGAGGCTTCGCAGCTCTGGGTTGAAAAGGGCAAGGGCAACTCCCTCCTTGACGTCCTTTCAGGTCTTGCCGCCTTTCTTTTACGTTTGAACTGCCGTCCTGGAATAGCTGTCTCCTCATGCATTCGGCCTTGCTCAAAGAGTGCTCTTGTGCTCTGCCATTTATCCCAGTGGGGAAGGGAAAGTGTAGTCAGGTGTGTGTAGCTGTCTGCAATTGCCCGACTCTTGTGCTGGGACATGTCAGGTAAACGGCTCTGGTATTAGTCCGTTGTCACTCACTATGAGAGAAAGAGTTTGCGTTGGAAAAGGGTGGGGGGGGGGCAGAGTTTCTAAATATCCTACTGGACAGTATGCGGAAATGGTTTATAGTCATAATATCGAAAACAAAATTTCGAATTACAAAAATGTCGAATTCAAAAATGTCGAATTCAAAAATGTAGAAATCACATACATATAATAGAAAAAGTCATTAATTCGAAAATAAAATGTCGGAAAAAAATCGAAAAACCAATGCTAAAATAACTATGTAAAATGTCACAAATACTAACGTTTTTTATGGGGGGGGTCCCCCCCAACCCCCCCTCCTCCCCATCCCCCCCAACACCCCCCATGGATATACCTTTAATTTTTTTTTAAAAAAATTTAATAAAACATTAATTATTAAAACCCCTACCCCAACCCCCCCCTCCTCCCCATCCCCCCCCCACCATGGATATACCTTTCATTATTTAAAAAAATATGTTTAATAAAATATTTATTAATTAATTATTTATTTAAACATTAATTAAAAAAAAATCGAAAAAAATTTGACTTTTTTGTAATTCGACATTTTTATTTTCGAATAAATATTTTCGACATTTTGACTTTCGAAAATATTGTATTCGAAAATATGACTGGACACCGCGGAAAAGGTGTCATAAGGAAGTGGATACTGCGTCTCAACCTTCTGTGTCTCACCTCCCCTCCCTGAAGATCCCCCATCCAGGTGATCCTCCTGCACTGGTCCACCCCCAGGAACTGGATCCAATAGTGATGGCTGCGTCCTGGCCACCTGGATGACAGATCCTGGGGACTAGTAAGTGAGACACCTTCTGGTTTCTCAAAGTGCTGACAGAGGCTCTCATCTCTTTATGCTGGTGCTCACTGGCTGTACCTAGGGCTGTGCAGGTGTCTTGGCTTCACTTTTTCCCTTTGCGGGTTTCTGTGCATAAGATCTTGGTTGCGACTTTGTGCTAATCAAACTTCTGTTTTTTTCCAGAGTTGTAGGGCACTGGTTCATGAATCTGGCTTGAGGCTTCTTCATGGCAAGGACTGGTGTCTCTCAACAAGAAACAGAACAACACTGGCAAGCTTCTTGCAATGTAGACATGACTTGAGACAGAGGTGTCCTGTTAAGAAACATGGTGGCACAAGGGAGAGGGGACAGGAATTTGGGCCCTCTCAACCGCCACTGTCCATCTCAGGGGCAGAAGTGTCTCTGTATTTATAATTGATAGGTCTCCCAACCCTGTCTGAGACTGGATCCCGCCCTTTCTTGACAAGGCAAGGGTACTGACCTTGTAATTTTGTACTGGCCTTGTCACAAAGGTGTGTGTGACTGTTGAGTGGACATTAACCATCATAACAGGGCGACTTCGAATAGTTGGTACGTGTTGCAGAGGTGTACGGGATATATTTACATGGTTCGCCAGGTTAGCTGTATGGGGCAACTTTGGGCGGTTGGCTGTGCAATCCCTGAAGAGGATGGGAATGGCGTATGGTGAGACGAGACATATGGTGATGTTATGTTACTATACTCTTACCATGTCAAAGCCCGTGGGCATCCAGGCGCCGAGAGATAGATAGGTGACAGCAGAGCTGCTTATGGGTATTATACTAGTTGAAAAGATACGTTTTCAGCTGCTTCCGAAAAGCAAGATGGTTTTCTGTTTTACGCAGAAGTAGTGGTAAGGCATTCTATGCCTTGGCTCCTTGAATGTGAAAAGCCTGACCGAAGTCACAGGCTCGTTTTACCCAATGCAATACCATTAAGGAGCCTTCTGCTGATCTCAGATTTATTTTTGGCTGATAAGTATTAACTATGTCTTTCAAGTAGGCAGGTGCGTTACCAAAAATGCACTTGTGGCATATGGTTAACAATTTACACAGGATTCTAGCTCCTACTGGGAGCCAATGTAGCTTTTTCCTTGCTGCAGTAGTTGGCTCCAAGCGCTTCATCTGAAAGATGATGTGTATGGCTGCGTTCTGGATTTTCTGTAGCTGTTGGACATTGGCCTTTGTTTGCACTACCTAAAAGTGCGTTGTAATAATCCACACATGGGAGGATCACCACTCTCACGAGTTTAGTGCGATTTTTTTCAATTGAGACCAATGGTGCTACTTACCTGAGTACTTTTAGATGGTAATTGGTACTGGTGGTAATGGCTGCTACATGGGTTTCACAGACTAGGCTATTATCCATATATGTGCCTAGAGTCTTTACCTTCTGTACTACATTTATTTGGCTACCGTCTATAATAAAACCAACATACTCCTGACCCAGCTTGATTTGCACCTGCCGAGGGCCAAATAGAATAAGTTCGGTCTCAGATGCATTTAGACAGAGCCAATTAGTAGACCTCCACCATTTTATGATATGATACACCGCGTCCAGCATACGTTGGTCTTTCTCATGATCACCAGTAATATCAAGGACCAACTGGAAGTCGTCAGCATAGTTACAAAACAATATCTGTAGTAAATCTAAGTCCCTGCAGAGGGGGAAAATGTAAATATAAAACAGCAAGGGGGAAAGACACTGCCCCTGGGGCACTCCACACGTTATGGTTTGTGACTTGGAGTCACTGTCACCCTAGTGCACTTGCTACTGGCGGCCCTCCAAGAAGGAACCCAGCCAAGTGATAGCATCCATAGATAGGCCCCCAACAGTTTGCATACAATCAAGTAGTATTTTATGATCTAGCAAGTCAAAGGCTGCTGATAGATCTAACAGCATCAGGATCTCCGACTTGCTATGCTCCAGCTTAGCGAGCATGTGTGCCTGTAGGTACAGGAGGGCACTCTCCATGCCGTGATGACTTCTGAATCCTGACTGTTTAGTATGTAGGATACCAGCAGTCTGTACATGGGCCTGTCACTGAGTGGTAACTACCTTATCTATGACCTTAAGGAAAAATAAGGTGTTGGTAATGGGTCCTAGGTTAGCTGTATCGGTGGGTCCTAATCCCACTTTTCTTGGCAATGTTGTAACTGCTAAATTTTTTATTGACTGAGGAATAACACCAGTCAGAAAGTAAGAATTTGCAAATCTACAGAGGAATGGTGCAAACAGTTCCTTATGTTCCAAAATGTGTTTTGACGGGAGCAGTTCTCCCGGACAGTTGGTGGGGTGCATGGTTTTAAGTATGTTTAACATTTTGGCTGTGGTGGATTCCTTAAATCTAAAAACTGTGGACAAGTCTGATAAGGTTGCGGTTTCAGATGTTTGATTTAACAGAGGCAGAGGTTTTAGAGGTTTAACACAGGTTTCTGGGGTCTCAATCGGGGTTTGGTTAGGTGTCAGGTTAGGCGATGGGGATGCCAAGGCTTCCTTGTTAATTTTATCTTGAGCTTTCAACAATTTGTCCACGAAAGCCTTCTGCACTCGATTAGTCATCGGCTGTAGGTTTGATAGAGGGACTGGAAACAGTGGGTTTCTCCCATTATCTAAAGAGCCGAAAAAGTTCTTTTGTCTGGTCTCCGGCCAAGCTAATGTGGTCTTTGTTAAAGGTTTTCTTTGTCTCAATGATCTTAATCTTATACTGTTTCTCTTTGGATTTCCAGGCCAACATATTTGTTGTGGAGTTATCCCTGCGCAAAGTATGTTCGGCCTGTCTTTTGGTGGTTCTGAGCTCCGCCAAAGCTGGAGAAAACCATTTGTGGCGGTTAGGTAGATCTCCAACGGTTTTATCCTTCATCGGGGCATGTTTAGCAAGCATTTCTGAGATCTCCTCGTTATAACTACTTATAAGCGTCTCAGGGCCATCCGTGTCATTAGTTTTAATTATCAGCGATTCTATATACCCAGCGAAGATAGGGGCAGTGATGTCCTTAAAATTTTGAGCTTTAACTGTATATGCAGGTTCATGCACTCTTCGTGCTAAAGCTGGGAGCCTCAATATGCAAGTGACAAAGGAATGTTCAGTCCAGATACACAGTGTGGTGGTGATATTTCCAACTTGTATGTTTCCACTGCCGATCCAATCTAATATATGGTCCTTGTTGTGCGTGGAGTCAGTGTTATGGACTGTAACATGATGGGTTTTTTAGCATTTTTTCCAGTTCCAGTGCTTTTCTATCCCATTTGTCGCCTTTCCATCGGTTAACGTCACCTAGGATGACCAACCCTGCATTAGTAATCATCATGGGTGTGACAGTATTAACAATATCCTCATTAAAAGTATCAGATGATGTCTACCTTGTGTATGATGAGCAGAGAATAGGTCCTTTCCAGGCCTTAACTGGACCGAGCAGGAATTGCTCTTTTCTTCATCTGCCCTTCGCTTTGGGCGCCCGGGCGCGAGACACCCTGCAACATAATATTTAACAAAGAAAGGGCTAAGCAGGTAGTTGGTGCAGAGTTTATTTATCTAGATCCACTTGTACCACCTGACGAAAAAAGTAGAGAGGCTGGAAGGCTGCTTACAGAGGAGAAAAAGAGTGGAACAACAGGAAGGCACCAACAGATTAGCATTGATTGACAGGTGGGTGGGGCAAAGGTCACATGCCCTAGATCCACTTGCACCAGCTGACCCAAAACCAGTTCTTGGCCTGGTCTCCTCTAGCCCTAGTCCACTGTCTAATGAAGCACTGGTCTTTGTTCTACAGGTAGGAGGTTTTCGCAGTTAACAAATCTACTTTTGTAGAATTGGCAGAAAAGACCCTCTGAAGCTAGGATGTCATGGCTTTGTTAAATTTGTAGATTCTCCTCCAGTAGTCCAAGACCGAGGTAGATTGTTTCCCACATAGGTCTGTTCTCCCAGAGTTTTAGAGATGCCTTTATCAACAGAACACCTCCCTGTTCCATGGTACTGGTCCCCGGTATACGCCCCTCCTTGCTATCCCTGACATAACCTTTCTGCCCCTCAGTGAACTTACTCCTTTTTGTTCCTCCTCCTGTCTACCCAGTCTACCATGAACTGACCTGCTCCTCAGGAACCTGTTCATAATGGCTATGATATGTTATTTATAACGCGCTTAATACCCAGAGGTTTCTAAGCGCAGACCCGGGGATCAAACCTGTGTTGCTCTGTGTCGTCTTGCTTTCAAGGCGAGCACGTTGCAACTGAGCTATCCTCCTCGGGACACCTGTCTGCCTCCCACCTCCTTAAGCTTTGAAAATATATCTTCCCCTCTAGCCAGTTAGTAGGGACAACTCCCGCTCTCTCGGCCATCCTTTGTAGTCCACTCCAAATGACAGCCCACCTCCTCAAAAAAATACTCTTTCCAAGTGACGATTCACCTACTCCAATACAGGTCTTTCGTAATGTTAACCCTCTCCCTCCAATGCAACTCTCTCTAGATGATACTCCTCTTGTACAGTTATCTTCCTCCTCCAACGTAACTCTTCAGATGACCACCCTCCAAAATAACACACTTCAGATAACTGCCCTTCTCCTCCACTATAACTTCCACCTGATGATAGACCTCTCGCTTGCCAATTTTCTGCTAGGCTGCCCTGTGATTGGGCCATGTGCTTGTGGCCATGTGAGATAAGTGGTTTGGCCAGTGTTTATAGAAAGGCCTGCTGCCATCTTGGATTTTAAAATGTCTGTGGACTTGTGGGTGATCTCCTTCCCTCCCCTATGGAGCCTTGCTGACTTGGCCCACTTTGAATGTTGTCCCTCTTTGGCTGCCTACATTTGAAGTCCGGGGAAGGAGAGAGAGGGCTTTGGTAAGCAATGGAAACTTAATAGAAGGCTGTCATCCTGGGGAATGGCAACCTTGTTATCCCTGCGATGCTAGCGGGAGAACAATGTATATTTGTTTTTGTCCCTCACATGATTAATTAATGCATGCAAGTTTCATTTCAATCAGTTTGTCAAACATGACTTTGTATCAGCAGAATTCCTGCACTCTGTGGTGGCCTCACTCATTTGTTTGAATGATTCCTTCCACAGTTCTGCTGGCAAAAGACATGTATTCACTTGTTAATGAATTCAGAATGCTGCAACTCTTTTCCCTTAAAGGTTACTCTATTCCTGTGCTGAATGTTTGGGCCCAGCTAGTGCTTTGGAATAGCTCTCTCGAAGTACCAGTGCTATAGGTAGGCTGTCCACACCTTATCACAGGTGCCATTGGGATTTGTGGATGTAGGTACTCCTATTGCTGCACCCTACCTTAATGTGGGGTCTCAGTGAGGGTGCTTTGGGGGATCCACCACATACCTCTTCTGGCTAAAGGTTCCAATAGGTCAGGGCGGTGCCCGGCCCCTTCGACAAGGCCACTGTTTGTCCCCATGGTTAGGCAATGCACCTTGTCACACCGTTTATACACTATATAGGTGCGACGCCCATCAAAGGGGGACAAAATGATGAATGCACCCTACTTTGAACACTGTATTTTCCAATGTAGGATATTGTTTGCTTTGGTGTTTTCTGGCACAGTCATGCTCCTTTCTATTTGCTTCCGATCACTTTGAGATACCACAGCATGGTTCAATGACAGGAAAAGGTAGGGTTCAGATCAGGGGTGTTGCTAGGTCTGGAAAAGACCCGGGGCTATGCTGATGTTGGAACTGTTGGGACTGGGGTCTAGCTAGTCTTTTGGCTGTAGCTCCTGAGATTCTATCCGGGGCTACAACCAAAAGACCAGGGGCTATAGCCCCCTTAGCCCCACCCAGCAACGCCTCTGGTTCAGATACCAACAGTAAGCAGACCTATGCCATATAGACTGTGCTAGAGGGACCCTGCAAAGTCCTGATAACCCTGCAAACCATGTTCTTTGAGTGAGATAACTGGATGCCTTGATAACACTGAAGTGAAGGTGGGCTTCACTTTGTAAGTTCACAACTAAATCTTCTGTCTGTTTCTGCTCTACTGGCAGTCCTCCTTACCCTGCCTATTTCCTTATGGGGTTTCAGTTGTGTTGTAAATACAGGGCCCCTCTTAATTCATCGATGGGCTCTTGTATGAATCATCAATATATAACTCTTTAACAAACTCCCCCCTTGTGCTTCAGTTCCCTTCTATCTTTTAAAGGCCCTAAACTATGGAACAACCTACCAGTCTATATGAGAAAGGACGAAGATCCCCTTAAATTCAGAAAAGTTCTCAAATCAAACCTTATGGATTGGGCCCTCAGCTAAAGAGCCAGATCAGGTGGTCGGAGCTTAAACCACAGATTCATTCCCTAGGGACTGTGCCCATTGGATGTACTCCTATTAACTGAATCTGACTCATTGCTGTCATTCCCCCTTGCCTCCCCTCACTTTTGTGCTCTGTGCACTGAAGCAATTTGCTCCATGAGGTATGGTAAATAGATAAGGTGGCAGCAGGATGATCTATCAATGTCTGCCCAAGGGTCTCATTGGGTGTTGTCGGGTGCCTTGCTCTATAATAAAAATAAAAGTGAAACTAGGTTGAGGAGATTTCATGTTTGCTGAGGAAAGCTACTGGGCTGGGGGGAGGGAGCAAGGGTGCCATGTTTGGTCAACATTTGCAAGTGTATCTTTGGGCATTAAGGCCCTTTTGATGACTGGAGTGCAATTCAATGTAGTTATTTAGGTGTTTTGTAGAGTTCTTCAGGTCCCCTCGCAGCGTCTTGAAAAAGAGCACCCACCTCTGTTGCAATCAAAGGGGGTCTGATCATTCCATGGTTATTATTATTGGGGGCGCTGAAGGCTATGCGACCTTCATACTGTTCTCCGTTTAGGGTGTCCTGGTCCCTCAGTTGAGGGTGGTCTTGGAAAGGAATAACAGTTGGGTCCTTTTCTTCTTTTCTCTGGGGCAAAAGCTCTGCATAGTGTTTACCCATTCTGTAAACACTAGTAGTGCAACATGCTATAACAACATAGCATAATATAAATTAACTCCTTTGCATAACATAGCAAATCATAACAGGCATAGCATAGAATATCAAAGCAGGTTATCATAGTGTAGCGCAACATTACAAAACAGAAAACAAGGCATAATAGAGTATCATTTAATATATCCTAACCACATAGTGGTGCAGAACATGATACCATCAAATAACCCAACCTAAAATTATTGAGGTGGCATGGCCTATTTAAGATATTAAATTGGGTGCTGGCTGGTGGGCACCAGGAAGAAGCACACCACAACATTACTCTATGAATACTGAACAATGGTTTGTTGATAAATGTTTCAAGGTCACTATTATGTGTCATATTTACTAAAGTCCATTACAAGTAGCCTCACAATATGCACTCGCAACTAGCCATGGGTTAGTGGAAATAGACTCTGATATCGGAGTTCGGCGTAATCCCACCAATATGGAAAAGAAATGAATAGTCTGCTGATAATAGCATGCATGTAACATAATCTTGTGTTGCTTGCTTTTCACCTTTGCTGCTTGTTTTGTTATTGTGTAAGGAGAACTTCAATATTGATGTGGGTGTGTTCAGAATTGTAAACATACGCTATTTTGTCTTTGCAGGAAAAGAAGATGATTAATCAGCACACACAAACACATTATC
This sequence comes from Ambystoma mexicanum, assembly GCF_040938575.1. Classification (NCBI taxonomy): domain Eukaryota; kingdom Metazoa; phylum Chordata; class Amphibia; order Caudata; family Ambystomatidae; genus Ambystoma; species Ambystoma mexicanum. Next base: position 1,423,279,472 of record NC_090923.1, read on the forward strand.
ATCCAAGAACTAGGAATAAGGGAACAAACACGGACTACAGCTGGGCTGTTCTCATTGCTCAATTTCGACTGTCTGAGAGAGAGCTGGCTCAGAAAGAAACATTTGTGAAAAGGGTGGTTTTGAAACACCAGGGTGCTCAGTGGTCTGAAGTTGAGTTGGACTTCATTGGAGACTCTTGCAAGGTATTCAGGGACCATACCTATTCACTATGTACGGAACAAGGTGCGGACGTTATGGAAATAGGAGAAGTTATGCAATCTTCACCAGCCACATCTTTAGGTGAACTTTCCCCTGAACCTTCAGAAGCTAATGAATTATCAGATGGTGAAGATTCTTTCGAACCTCCAGATAATCTTCTTGAAGACCCTGATTATGATCCATCCACGGACGAAGAATACTCGAATGACGAAGACACTACGACTGAAGATTGTTCAACTTCATTTGATGTCCAACGGGACTCCACAGCTAATGAAAACATGGTATTTAAAAGAAATATTATTTTTTGATGTATTATTCAACAATTTTGTTTGCCTAGCGGTTTTTGACCGCAATAGTGAATAACCATGTTGCTGGAAAAAGAGGTTTTGTATGTCAATGTAAAAGTGACTGTTATGAAGAAGATCATGCACGTCTTTTCACAACAGCTTGTGACTGAGCTCATTAATGAAATAATAAGCACTTTTAGTCTGCAAGAGCTTTCTTGTAATGCATGTAATACTAATGGTGAACGCAATAACATTCAAAAGGCAATCTTAAAATAACAAGTTAAGTTAAAGCTATGTCAGTGTGAAAAAACAGTGTAGCGATACACTGCATGTTAGGGAAAAGCAATGCAGAAATCACAGGCACCTGAAAGTGTGGGGCATCAAAGGTTATTACACAGAGTGTAGGATTGTTTGGGGTGGTAGGCAGAAATGGAATATTTCAAAAGGAAACCTCGGGAAAGAATGAGAAAATCTTCCTTCGTAGGGACTTGATATTTGAAGAACATGCAATTCTGGACTTGAATGGGCACAACCTTCAATCTTGCGCCATTCATATAGTTGAAATACTCTGCCTGCCATTTGGATATTCTGTAATTGGTCAAAAAGGAGGCATAGCACTTTCTGCCCTTGGTTCACGTTTGTCCTAACTGCACCCAAAACTCTGAGGCTTTTTTAATTTCCTTTTCGGTACTTGTCCTTGATGTTCAATACTGTCAGTATCTGCTAGAATCCATCTGTGGACCAGGAAGGTAGAGTCATTGTAGGATGAAAAGGGCTGGCCAATCCAGAGGATTTTCTGGAAAACCCTAGAACAGGGTGAGCTCAACAGAGGATTTTTCCCAGTCTTTCTGGCTCACATAGAGGTGTTGTGGTCTGGATGAAACAGAAATAGTCTCAGTAGTCTGATGGGGAGATGGGGTACAAGACAAAAGCTGGAGAAAAGGGAAAAACACAAGGAGGTTAGCTCACCCACGGGTAGGGATCCATTCAGACTGGAATATCACAAGGGGGAAATCTTGGTTCCAAGAAACCTTACCTTTTATAAGCCATACTGGGGAAATTAGTGTGGGAAGGAAGGATCCCGCGCCCTTCCCTCTTGACTCTGGTTGTTGGCGTTGGAATACCTAACTTTGAAGATTATACAATCTTCCTAAATGTCCCTGAAACTGTAGAAATGACTTTTACATATAGAGCCTAGGTTTAGTTGCCCCAACAATAATCCTTGAATCCCATCAAGCCTAGGACCTTCCCAGGATTCCGTTAGTAAATACAACGGTAAGCCAAGGACCCCCGGGCTTCTTCCCCAACAGCCTTCCTACACTCCCCCCACAACCACCCGACATACCGAGCCATAAGACCACCCGACGCTAAATCATTATGCCTATAATCGCAAACGTAAGGAAGCCAAGAACAGTCACAATCCAACCAGTAAAGCGTTGCATGTGGGCTACAGCCCCAGCATCCTAAAAAAGAAAGCTAAACACAAACTTACAAACCAACGAAACCCAAAAGATCACAACACTGACAACCCAAAGGCAAAGAAACGCCTAAAACAACCTGGCACGAAAACGAACAGGACCACATGAAAGACAACCAGGAGTAGGAATGAACCAAATGGAACTGCACTACTTAATCACAACCGCGGAACACACATCCACAAACATGGTCGACAACAGAACAAACGCCAAAAGAAGAGAAAAATCTCTATACCTAACACCATAAATCGCGACCAACAACTCACTACAGCAAGGCAATTCGACCAACATTGCGAGACGGACCAACACTAAAACGGAGCCGCACAGAAAAAAAAGAAGAAATGTAAACAAAATCGACGCCCTCACCCCATTTCTCACAAAAACACAAGGACACCTCCTTCATCTACAACAAAATATAGAAGAGAACCCTGAATAAAACATGATTCCAATACTTAACCTAGAAGACCTACTCAACGACACAGACGCGATTGAACCACCATCACACCCTGAGAGCACCATGGAAGCAAACCAATGCAACAACCACAAGACAAAACCGACATTAAAAAACAAGCAAAAGCAAGCAAAAAAATCCCCTGCAACCTAATCATCGTAAAGTCAATGTCAAAACACGCCACATACTGGCCACCAGGGGGCGCACGGATGAGCAACACCTCTGTGTGAGCTCTGAGCCCCACTGTCCAAAAAGTGGTTTGAGCCCCCACTATTTGCCCCCCCCCCCCCCTGTTGGAGAGTAACACGAGTTTGAGATGAATATACCCACCTGGATCTGAGCCAAAAAACAGAGGAAATCAGTGCTGGAGTCCCTGTGAAACGGAACGCTCTGCATTTACGTACTGAGCCTGCGGCCTGATCCGACCCGAGCCGCCTAAAGTGAAAGTACAACAGCGCAGAGTGCGCAGCTGGAAATCCCGACGTGAGCCCAGCAGTGGAACACCATCAAAGAAGCGGAGCAGAGGTATCCTGTCTTCCGGAGGTGTCCCATCTCAGGCCCGTGACACAAACGCCCCCCCCCCCCAGTGACATACGGGAGATGGAGACACGGCTGCAGGCATAGTTACGGAGCAGCACTCTGCGTCGCACCTGGAGGTGAGCCAGCCGGGACTTGGCTCCCCTCCGATCCCTTATTGCGGCCTGCCCCCCCACCCCCCCTCCTGATACACTACTTGCTCGTACTGAACCCAGCATTCACAGCTGAGGGGAAAATAAACTGGCAGAAAACATAATCCATTCTCATTGCATCCGGACCCGGAGAGCGGCCGCCCCTGTAATACGAGGCCCAGCTGAGGGTTTCCTAAAGCCCTCCCTATGACGAGTATAGTGAATTACCAACGGCCTCCTTACTGGGGTGCGAACCGCAGATACCTGTCACCGTATTTAAAGTTGCTCTGTGAAACCTAGGCCTTTTTCTCCCTCTTTAGGATTCTCAAATTTAGGTTTGTCCTCTTTCCTGTTTTAGAATGTCCTGTGCCTTTCTTGCGCTCGCCTCCTAAGTGGCGTCGTCCTGTGCCACTCTCCTGCGCACTTGCCTCTCGCTGTCTTGTCTGTCTACCCCTTGCACCCCCTCCTCTCCCACCTACTCTATGGTGCTCTCTGTCGCCCCTATCTTTTCAAACTGTTTCACTATAGACTATCCTGCTCTCCTCACTAAGTCCGGTAGGAAACAGTTTAAAAAGGACATCCTGGTCTCCAACCCAGGCCTCCCTATCGCGGACACCTACATCAGTGCCTCCTCCAAGGAAACTCTCACCGACATCCTCTTTGTCGTTCCTTCTCCAGATCTATGGACCCCGCATATGGTCTCTCTTCTCTCTCCTTTCTCCTCTTCTCCCATTAATGGTGGTACCCGTTGGGATGCCCTCCTGACCTCCTTGCCACCCTCTAAGGTCATCATTTATGTCTACTCTTATGGGACCATCTTGGTCAAAGGCCCTCAGGCCAACCTTCATATCTTTGATAGACGCTTTCCGCGCCTCATCAACTTCCTTTCTTCTCCTGCTGTCCCTTCCCCCCTTTCCTTGACTACCTTGCCTTCCCCCTCCCTCTCTGCCCCCTCTCGGCGCTTTCTACACTTCCGCAGGGCATACCTCTGACCTGTACCCCTCCCCGGAAGTCCTTCAAGGAGGGCAACCTTCTCCACATTGCCACTCTTAACTCCCGCTCCGCTGTCAAATACTCCTCTGATATCTGCCGCCTTCTTGAAGAACTTGACCTCGATGTCCTCGGTCTCACTAAGACATGGTTTACGGCCAGCTCTGTCACCAGCTTTGACACGCTCCTACCTGATTGCTACAAGATCCTCTCCGCGCCCAGGCCCAGCCGATCTGGTGGGGGCGTAGCCCTTATCTTCCCTGAGTGGATTCCTGCCTCTGTCATTCCTACGCAGGCCTACTCCTCTTTCGAATGCCTCATCTGCAGGCTCTCTCTCTCGCCTAGCCATTCCCTTACTGTGGCTACTATCTATCGGCCACCTGGTCAGGTTTCTTCCTTCCTCTCTGAGTGGGCGGACCTCTCCTCCTCACTCCTGCCCTCAACCACTCAACTCCTCCTTCTTGGAGACTTCAACATCCACCTGGATGCCTCCTGTCCCCCCTCTGAACTCTTTCGCTACCTCTGCGACTCTCTCTCACTCAACATTCTCCCCTCTGGCCCGACTCACTCTGCAGGGCACACTCCCGATGTTCTGATCTCTTCAGACCTTCCCCTCTCTGTCCTTCTCTCCACTCCTCTCTCCTGGAGTGACCACTTTCTCCTATTCTTCCACCTCACCCTCCCTACCCCGCAGGCCAAGCCACCTCCGTCACTGCCACCCACCTTCTCGGTTACCCGACCAATGAAGCACGTGTCAGTTGAGGCTTTGGCCGCCACCTTCTCACCTCCTCCTCCCCCCTGGCTGACTCCCACCCTGACACAGCCCTCTCCATGCTCCACTCTGCTATATCTGATACTCTTGATATCCTTGCCCCTGTCATGAGAATCCGCCTGAAGCCCAAAGCCAAGTGCAACTCCTGGTATGACTCAGACCTCGTCACCCTAAAACGCAAGTTTAGGGTTGCCGAGAGGAAATGGCGTGCTTCAAGTTCATCCTCTGACAAACTGGCCTGCCGCCTGCTGCAAAGGCAGTACCGGCTCTCCGTCCTCACCAAGAAGAGAGCTCATATCCAAGCCCGCGCCTCTGCGGCATCTAACAACTCGGCTGAACTCTTTAAAATCTGCAAGGAACTGGCCAATCCTGCTGCAGTCTCTACCTCCCCTGTCCCTTCCCAGGCCCTCTGCACGGCACTGGCTTCTCACTTCATTTCTAAAACTCAGGACATCCTGTCCTCACTCTCCTCCTCTCATCCCCCTCCCGCTATTCCCTGTTCTTCCTCTGGCCCTTCTGCAGCCACCCCTCCTCCTTCCTTTTCTACCTTTCCTCTTCTCTCCAGACGAGGTTTCTAGACAAGTCCGATCTATGAAAGTCTTGTTGAAACAGGTTGACCCCTGTTCCTCTAAAACTATCAAGGATCACATCGACTCCCTGGCTCCTGCCCTGGCGGATTTCTGCAATCACTCCTTCGCCACTGGAGTCTTCCCTTCCCCCCTGAAGCACTCCCTTGTGCACTCTCTTCTTAAGAAACCCTCTGCCGACCCCTCCTGCCCGGCTAACTATCGCCCAATCTCCATAACGCCCTTCCTGGGCAAGCTCCTGGAGAAACTGGCCATCTCCCAGCTCAATATCCACACTGAATCTGTTGGTTGTCTTCATGACCATCAGTCTGGCTTCAGAGCTGCCAGAAGCATGGAAACTGCTCTCCTGAACATCCGTGAAGACCTGCTCTCCATCCTGGACTCTAACACCCCTTGTGTTCTTATCCTGCTTGATCCTTCCTCTCCGACATCTTTTTCTCTACCTGTGGTGTCCCCCCAGGGATCTAACCTCTCTCCCTGGCTGTTCAACCAATACCTGGCACTCCTTGCCCACCGCATCGCCGCTCTCTGCCCCAACTTTCAGTGCTATGCGGATGATACCCAGCTCATTTTCAGGCTACCCTCGGCCTCTTCCTCCTCCTCCTCTCCTTCCCTCATCTCTGACTGTCTGTCTGCCATCCAGGAATGGTGTGCCGCCAACGACCTCTGCCTTAATGCCAGTAAGACTGAGATTCTACTCATCTGCATACCCACTCCCTCCTTCCCTGCAGCTCTCTGGCCGGCCTCTCTTGGCCCTCCTCCCACTCCCACCTGCAAGGCTAAAAACCTCGGGGTCATCTTCGACTCTGCAGTCTCCTTCTCCCCTCACATCTCTGACGTCCCTAAGAAGTCACACTACCAGCTGCACCTCCTTAGAGGTATTCTTCCTTTCCTCTCCTTCCCCCAGAAACTCACTGTCTCCAGAGTCCTGGTCCTCTCCAAGCTGGACTACTTTAACAGCCTCTATCTAAATCTTCCTGCCTCCACTCTCCGCCCTCTGCAACTTATCCAGAACAGGACTGCGAGACTTGTCCTTGGCCTCAAGCCCAGGGATCGTATCTCTCCAGAACTGAAATCTCTGCACTGGCTCACAGTGGCTGCGAGGATTAAATTCAAAACCCTCTGCATTGTACACAAGGCCTTCTGGGGCCTGGGGCCGCAATACCTTCAACTCTCTCTTCCTAAATATCTTCCTTCTCGAGCTCTTCGCTCATCTGCCTCCAACTCCCTCAGGGTCAGTCGCTTCTCCAAGCAACGAGTTGGTGGCAGATCACTCTCTTCGGCAGGGCCTCTCTCAACAGCCTTCCTGCCTCCCTGAAACTCGAGGAGAACCATCTCCGGTTCCGGAAACACCTCAAAACCTTCCTCTTGGCTTCTGCTTTCTCTCCTCCCCTCCCTTGCTGAATTCCTGACTGAAATTGCACTGGTTACCTGGCCACCCTTTTCTGATCTCTGGCCCAGGCCCCGTCAACTGCCCACCTGCACTGCCTCCCTGGCAACCCCTGCTCTTGGGGACCGTTTTTTTTCTGTATCCCTTCAGTCCCCCTTCCAGCACTTATGTCTGCACTTCCTTGCACTTGCCACCAGCTGGCTATTTTATGTGTTTTATATATCTTATTTATTACACTTCCCATGTACTGCACTTTCCCCTCTCCCTTCCACTCGCGCACCCTTCCTTTCCCCCCTTCCCATGCACTTGCGCGATCTGAATGACACCTGGCCTAGTAGGATCGTTGTCTGTCCTCCCTTTGTCCCCCCCCTTGCCTTGTCGCGCCTTGAAACACTTGTGTATAGGCGCGTTATAAATGCCATATCATATCATACCTCGCAACGGAAGCAGCGCCTGGTGCCCTGAAACTTATGGTGCCAGGCCAACGTAGCCTCAATCTAGGAAAGGGAACCTAGAGGATTCCATGAGTACACCTCATTACTAGTGCTGACACATGGGTGTCAAGAAGTGACCGCTTTGCCTCAGCAGACGTACTTGTGTGGGGATCTCCACTGGCACACGCACCCTGCCAACCCCACTCCTACCAGTGGACCCCAGACACGACTAAGAACACTGGAGACCAGGAAAGCGTATACGTTCCTTCACAGGGCCTGACGCTTTGGGACACGCATACTGAAGGTAAACAGTGGCCAATCCACGACGTTGAAAACGGAACATAATTAAGGCCAGCAGGAGGTAACCAGACACCTGTAGAGCGGCCCCCAGTACATGAGGGCATTCTGAACTGGGTCACAATCCTAGACTCAACCTGAAGTACATGGGGTTTGAGGTCCTGCCACTGTGTTACCTGTGAATATCATTAAATCACACCTGGCAGTCTGTTAGCGGACCTGAAGACCTGAATATGGAATCTGGGCACGCAGTTGCTAAGCACATGTAAGCACGCGCTCCTTGAATCATTCTGCAGCCATCTGACTCCCGAATTTCGTCGCATTGAACATCACATTTTAGCAGACACCGTGGAGTGACTCTCACATCAGGAAGGGGTCTGCGCGATGGTGACTCTCCCGTAGTGAGTTGAAGTACAGGGGGAGACCAGCCCCTTACTCGGAAGGATAACGTTAAAACAAGACCCCACGTAGGCACAAAATTCATGCAGGTTGCAGGACCTGGACCACGGGGTGACACGTCCACAATGACCACCCTGCAGGGAGACTAGATTCCATGTCCATTAAGTGAAAAAGCCCTGCCCCACTTTTGAGAGCAGACGAGGACCCTCCCCCCGCCAACTCAACTGTCCTATAAACCTGCTCTGTACCTACGAAACGTGCTCGGTAGCACTTAAGAAACTGAACAGCCTCACAGCCTCCTATAGCAAAGGGAAAGGCCCAAACGACTTGAAGTCGTAGTGAAGTCTCCCATACCCTCATGGACCATCTTGACCACGTCTGGGGATCGATGCCTGGCCTACAATCCTACAATCACTCCGAACACATATGATCTTGCAGTGACACGTGACAGACGCAATAAAGCAGCCTTGGAGCACCTCCGTAGTGGTATCCTAAGGTAGGATAAACAATGGACATCAAATAACGGCCAACACCTGTATACACTTAATATCAGCAAGAGAGACCTCTTTGGACAACCCTTCAGCCCCTTCAAACTTGTCTCATACTCTCCCACAGCAGAGTACCCTAAGTGGAAGTCTGACAACCGGAATACCCTTCCCTGGGAAGTGCGAGCAGACCCTTACTGCGGCAAGAGACCGCCTAGAGAGGTGTCGCTATCAAATAACAGTGCATCTTGTGAAAGCTATAACCAACCCAATATACAGGTCAACTTTAACCGGTCCCTCTCTGGACCGCTAAATAGAGGGTTGGGCCACTATCGTACAGGGCATGTGCCCTCCTCAACATCGGCGCAGAGCATTGATCACACCTTGCTCCTGCCGCAGGACCCTCTGCAAGCCGTTGGACCCCACAGCCCCACCACAACAGATAGACAATCACTCCGGGAGGCGCCTGGTACTATAGATGGTTCCCTTATTCTGCGTGGAATAAAGACAGAGATCAATTCATCTCACCAGCTGTGAACTCCACCCCCAACGAAGAAGGTTGGGCCCCCATCTCGTTCTTGGGGCGTGTGCCCTCCTCTCCCTGCACAGAGACTCCCGAGGTCGACTTCGTCGCTCATCACCAAAACACAGCTCAGCAAAATACATCTTTACCAGCGTTCTGAACACTGGGCACTTGGACATTAGGGAGAAACTAGCATCCTACAAGTTCTCCCCCCAGCGCACCCGTAATAGTCCACCTGTCTCCACTACAATGGCATCCCCGGGACCCGAGGCAGCCGTGACTAAGGCAGATGTAGCTGATCTGCTGACAGAAATGAGAAACATGAGAGCCGACATAGGATGGAAAATAAACAAAATTACTCACAGAATCGATAAAATGGAAGAGAGGCTAGAGTAAGTCAAGCACAATCAGACCTCCTTGACCACATTGGAAGCCCAAATGAACACAAGGATCGCTGAAATCAAAGCAAGGGAGGAGGGCTTTCGCCTTAAAGTCGATGATTTGGAGAACTAGGAGCAAGAAGGGGGAAACTGAGCTTGACCTAAAAATAACTATGCATACGCTAATGAAACTGCTGTTCGAAGACGTTTCGGTAGATGAACCGAAAATAGACCGCATTCACAGAGCCGGAGGTAGGCCGGGCGGCCCAAGATCAGTACTTGCTTGATTCCATAACTATGCAGACAAAGCTCGGGTCCTTGAGAAGGCCAGACGCAGCCCATAGATTTCACTGGACACAGCGACTGTTTCAATTTATCAAGACCTATCATCCCTTATACTCGCATTGAGGAGGAAATGTCTACCGCTCACTACATTTTTGAAGGAAAAGGATGTCCGATACAGTTGGGGATACCCCTTCTCCCTCTCATTTGAGTGGGACGGAAACACGTAAGGTTGACGTCTGAGAAAGACCTCTTCAGTTGCACGGTGGACCTACTTGGGGATCAGGACGCGGGAGTAGACTCTAACGGAAGAAGAGACAAGGACAGAGAGTGGCGGATCAAGGGACCGAGACGCAAGAAGATACCAGGTTCTAGAAAGTTTCAGAGAATGAATGCATCCCCGGACATGTAACACTGAACGCCCACTTACACAGTGCAGTCATGATTAAGGTGCGGGCCCGACCAAAGGCTTACACAACAGAACTGCAAGGGACTAAGGAATGTGGGAGCGTGATTGAGTCATCAATGACTATGGATAGGATCCATACACTCGCGGTACGGGGCAAGGGGCGCTGCAGGGGGCTCACTGTTACTTAAGTTGTTATGTTTTAGGACCGCGAATTGCATGGTTCTCACTGGTGGTCCGAAGCTGCCTGGGTGAAGATAATCCTGCTAGATCGGACGCCGCAAGGGAAAGGGGGGATGGAGCGGGAAGAGGGACAGGGAGAACAAGACAGACACTCAAAAAGCAACATGCAGATTTGTAAGGTGTAAGCTGAATACTGCGATGGTGAGATCCCCAGAGGTAAGCCCAGAAAATAAACATGGCAACGACAATAGACAACCAAACACGTAAATCTGGGTTCCTTCAGGCTGGCACTCTCAGCGTAAAGGGTCTTAATTCAGAAGGGCCAACTTAGATGTACTTTTCCTCCAATAAACTCGATACACAAGAGGGGAGGAACGTAAGGTCCTGTATTCCAGGGCAGGACTTGAATATTGGGGTTCGGGCCCCTAGCGAAAAGCAGGAGTTGGTATCCTGGCGCAGAAGGGACTCCATTTTGAGGCTTTAAAGATCTGGTCGGACGTTGAGGGTAGGGCCATTATACTGGTGGGTAAGATACATAACACCACTCTCAACGTGGCTTCACTATACGTCCCCAGCTCTTGACAATCCCGCTTCCTCCAACGCATGGTACCAAAGAATATGCTGGAGGCTGCCGGACCGGTCATCCTGGGCGGCGATTTCAATATGTGGGCTGACCCTATATTAGATAGACGGGCCGGCAACCCAGAGGCGAATGAGCCAGCTGATGGCGGCAGGACGGAGGTGGCCAACATGATGGACCTATACGGACTAAGAGACACATGGCAGTATTTCCACCCCAACCGCACGGGATACACCTTCTACTCCGCCCCACATTCACAAGAATAGATTATATATACCTTACCACTGGGTTATGCAATGCTGCGGCCGCCTCAGAACCCAGATCTCCTGGTCAGATCATGATATGGTCACTACTAATCTCATGGCACTTCCACAAACAAATTCAAAATGGCACTGTAATGAGTCGCTGCGGAAGGACCCCGTCTTTCGTGAGCAATTGGAGAATGAGATCACACAATACTTCATAACGAATGACACAGGCAAACTGCCAAAAAATGTGGCGTGGGAGGCAGGGAAGGAAACATGGAGGGGCCTCTTGATTAGGGAGGGGGCCGACAAGAAAAGAGAGAGAACCCTGATAGAAAATAGGCTTCAAGGGGAAATTGCACAGCTAGATGCTATTGTGCAGACTGGTAAAGAGGGGAGAATGGAGAAAATAGCTGAAGCAGTTCAAAAGAGAGAGAAACTCCGGCGGCTTGAAGAAGGACTTGTTATACGTAAGCTCCAATTTCGTAAACAAAAACACTATGAGAAAGGTGACAAGGCCGATGCACTTCAGGCCGCCCGGCTGCGAGGACAGCGGGCAGAACGATGGGTTACGGCTATTGAAGGAGTTAGCGGTCTCCAACCAGGAAACTCTGAGAGCATCCCCGAAGCCTTTGCCGATTTTTATGAGTAGCTCTATAGATCTGAATCCACGCAGAGCAAGGCAGATATAGACTGTTACATGAACGGTATAAATATGCCCGAACTCCCTTGTGACAAAATAGTCGTTCGAGTCCCCCATAACTTCTGACAAGTTAGAGAGAGCGGTTAAGAGATTGCCAATGGGGAAAGCACCTGGGAACTATGAGTACACCACCGGGTTTTGTAAGACCTTCCTTGCACCCCTCCTCCCCTTCATGGTTGACCTGTTCAACGAAATTCTTCAAACGGGATTAGCACCTGACTCATTCTCACAAGCATTATTCTCAGTAATTCCTAAGGATGGTAAGGACCCCAAACAATGCGGGTCATACCGCCCCATCTCCCTCCTCAATATCAACACGGAAATATACACGCGCATATTGGCGGCTAGTCTGGAGATTCATATGCCCTTTTTGGTGCACCCTGACCAGGTCGGTGCCAAAGTGCTGACTCAACGCAGAAGACTCTCCATCTGATACATGAGTCGAAGAGCATGTTGAACGACCCCTCGCTGCTCTCTATTGATGCTGAAAAAGCGATCGACAGAGTAGAGTGGGACTTCTTGGAGGCGGTGTTATGCAAAGTAGGGCTTGGCCCGACGTCAGAAAAGGAGTCCGAGCTGTATACACTTCCCCTCAAGCATCGGTCATGGTAAATTCAACATACTCTAGATGGTTCTCCCTCGGGAGAGGCACGAGACAGGGCTGCCCCCTCTCAGCTATACTATTCGCTCTCTCGTTAGAATCCCTTGCCCACACTCTCAGAGCGGACTGCCAGATCGAAGGGCTGCGGGTAGACGGAAAATAATACAAACTAGCCCTATACGCCAACAACATCCTACTCCATGTCCAGAATCCCATGTCCTCAATACCGCAGGCTATTTTTCTGATCGAAGCCTTATGGGGCACTGTCTGGGTTTAAAATTAACAGGTCCAAATCCATATTCTTCTCGCTCCACGAGCCCACCCCCAACTCTATTGGAAGACTCTCTCAGCTGGGTCTCGTGATGGGAGGCCCAACGCTACGTTATCTGGGGATCAACCTAACAAGGAACCTGGACGATATGTTTAAAGCAAACTTCCCCCATGTTCTCGCCTCATTTCAGGCAGACTTGGCAAAATGGCGAACTCTCACAATCTCTTGGATGGGACTCCTGAATGCCATCAAAATGGTATGCCTCCTGTGATTTTTGTATCCGTTCCAGGTGCTCCCCCTGAAAATCCCAGAAGCGTTCTTTCGAGAGGTAAAAAGTGCCATGTTGCGATTCCTGTGGCATTGGAAAAAACCAAGAATATTGTATGAAACACTCATATTGCCCAAAGAAAAGGCGGGGGGATAGGTCTCCCAGATGTTAAATTATATTACCAAGCGGTGCAGCTACATGTACTGATCCTTCACCTGAGGGGAAGAAAGGACCTGCAATGGATTCACCTAGATAAACACAATCTAGCCCATGCCACAGTATCGGAATGGCTATGGGTTCCCAGGGCCAAACTCCTGAAGAGACTCAGAGACCACCCCATCCTTGGTACGATATGGGACATATGGAAGCAAGGGGCAGACATGCAAGGCGTCACAACCTGGCCGTCGCCTCTAAGCTTGATATGGTCCCCAGGGATCCGAGAGGAAATTCCAAACCAGCCACGGTATCAATCCTGGTTTGAGGCAGGCCTAGAGAAGGTGGGGCAGCTGTGGAGAGGTGGAGTCTTCCTGACGATCCAGGAGCTGGAAGAGGTTCTCCAAATACGCCTGATACCGGTTTTCCTTTATCTTAGACTTAAAGGCATTCTCTTGAGAGAAAAATGGAAAGAGAAAATATAAAGGGAACTCACGCCTTTAGAAAAACGCTCGACACAGTGACTGAAACCAAGGGCCTGATCGCAAGTATGTACAGGGCACTACTAGACAATGGGCGTAGGTCAGTCACTAAGCTCAAACGGAGGTGGGAACTATATCTGGGGCATGAGCTGGAGGAACACATATGGGCAAAGATATGCAAGTCACCCTCACAAGTGTCCGTTGCTGCACAATACAAACTACATGCTATCAAATTACTGCATAGATGGCAATACGATCCTTATAGATTATCCAAAATGTTCCAAACTGCTAGCCCCCTATGCTGGTGATCATGTGGAAAGAGGGCTAATTATTGGTACGTGTGGTGGGAGCTGGATAAGACAGGTGGATGGAATCTCTCGGTATATGACACCTCTCCTCATAATGTTTGGCCTGGAAGAAAGTGATGATGGTATGATGAGAGCAAGATAAATTGTGCCCCCCCTATTACTCGCTGCGCGCGCCTGCCTGGTGATCAGGTGGAAGGCTCTACGACTCCCCACCAAATCAGAATGGACAGGGGTAGCCAAAAATATATATGTAATGGAGAGGATCACCGCCACCCTTCACAAAAAAGAGCAGCCCAGCATGAAGGGCTGTGGAATGACTTTGCAAGCATGTATGCCCCTGGTTCCGCTGAGAGCCTTACACGCGACAATGACAATACCGGCGAAAACCAATGATGCATCCTAACAACAATGCAATGTGCTAGCACAGCAACCCAGATGCTAATCTAGTGTCAATATTGCAACACTCTGAGCAAACAACCTGATGAAACACGTTCAAGAAGGGATCCCCATTGCAAATGCATACAAATGCATGTTACAGTGACTGTTAAGTGCGAGTAACCTGTCCGGGGGGTTGAGGGGACGGAGTCGGGGGGGGATGACTAAAAATATTCTGTTGGTTACGTATTCACTGGAAGAAGAGATGATAAACACGTGAACGTAACGTGAACGTTAAATGCCAAACTATGTAATGTAAACTTTCTGTTTAAAACACAATAAAACCAAATTTAAAAAAAGAAAACACGCCACGTAGATATACGACCTGCTCTGCGACGACAGCCTCAACGTCCTATTCATCACAGAAACATGGTTGGATGACAACTACAAAATTACACTCCACAGCTGCCTACCTGGCAACTTCAAGTGCACACAGTTAATCGGAAAAGGAAAAAAAGAGGAGGTCTTGTAATAGCTTTCAAGGAACAAGTGAAAATAAAAACAGACAAACCACTTAACATCAAAAACTGTGAATTCATGGTCCTTCACTTGGAAGTAAACCCAAAAACAAACATAAAATGAATGCTTTTTGTCGACAACTTCATAGAAGCCATCACCAACATAGCCGTCTGATAATCCTCGGCGGCTTCAACATCTGGTTTGAAGAAGAAAATGCAAGCTCACAAAAATCGATAATCGAACAACTAAAAGCCATGAATCTCTGACAATTGGTCAAAGGAGCAACACACACAGCGGGACAAAAAAGTGGCACACTCACTTGACGCAATCTTCGCCAACAAAAATCTTATCGCCACTGCACCACCAATACAGATACTCTGGAACGACCACCTCATTATCCCGTTTGTGATCATGCTACCAACTAAAGCAGTCAAGCAGCCCGATAAACTCCCAACTATCACAAAAGAAAATGGAAAGCCATCAAAGCTTGCAACTTAATAGAAGAAATTGAATTCACAAAAACAACTACCACTAACCTGGACGAAGCTAACCTCGACGGAAAAACAGAGCTACTTCACAAATGGATCGCCGAAACCATTCATGGCATCTCGCCTGAAAAACCTTTTACCACATCACGAGAGAGGGCAATGGCAAAATGGTTTACCCCAATGCTCAGCGCCATGACAAAGAACAACAAGAAACTCGAACTGGAATGGAGAAAAGAATACGACCAAACAGAGAGCACGATTCCAACAACAGATCCAATCTTACAAAAAATAAATTCAAAAAGCCAAAAAGAAACGCTACAACATCAGAATCACCAAAGCCGCCAACACTCAAAAAGAACTGTTAAACATCATTAATGAAGTGAGGAACCCACCGGGGTGCAACAACACCCCGGTACCCTCCCAGAAACTATGCAACGACCTAGCAGACCACTTTAAAAAATAAATCGGGGACATCCATCAAATTATTCAAAGCAGACCGGTCAACCCAAACAGACAACCAATCCAACCAAACAAGGAAACACAGTATAAACTCCAAAGCTTCCCACAAATACAAGTAGAGACATTCATCAAGCTGGTAAAACATAGCAATAAAGCGAGATCCCCCATGGACCCCTGCCCCCCAGACATTTACAAATCATCCTCACACAGGGCGCACCACTGGAACACTAAAGAAACCTTTTTAACCTGTCAGTCGCAACAGGGAAAGTACCGCAATCATTCAAATCGGCTCACATCAAACCTCTCCTCAAGGACACAGGAGGAGATGTGGAAGACTTCTCCAACTACAGACCGATTGCAAACATTCCCTACCCAGCTAAACTACTAGAAACCTACATCTACAAACTAACAGAAGAACACGTAGAAAAACACCAGTTGGTGGACCAGGCACAAGTCGGCTTTAGAACCAAAAGGGGAACAGCAATGGCACTCCTATCTATCTGGGATGACCTAAAGACAAAACGCAGACTCCGGCAGAAACTCTACCTAATTCTGCTCGACCTCTCTGCAGTTTCGACACAGTCAACCATGACATCCTCATCAAAAGATTAGAAGAAATAGGAATAACAGACTTAGCCCTACTCTAGATAAAATCATTCTGAGCAAATAGAACGGAAACTGTCTGGACAAAACCCTTCAAATCCGCTCCACGGGAAACCGACTGTGGAATACTACAAGGATTATCCCTATCCCCACTTTTCTTCAACATTCACCTGCCTCCATTAATCAAGATCATCAAAATATAACTTTACATGCTACAACTGCACAGACGACACACACATCTATAAAATCGAAGAAACACCAGAAGAGAACACAATGCTGGAAGAATGTCTCAAAGAACTCTACAACTGGATAAACACAAACAGCCTAAAACTCAACCCAGGCAAGACAGAACTCATGATTGTATCCAAAAACCTGGAAAATAACACTTATGTCCCATTGCCCACAGAACTAGGAACAACACCACGGAAAATGATAAAAAAAAAACCTGGGAATCCTTATGGACAACGTGCTAAAATTAGAACCACAAGTAAATGCAACAATCAAAAATGTTTTTTCATCCTACACTCGGTAAAAGGAATGATATGATATGATATGGCATTTATAACGCGCCTATACACACGTGTTTCAAGGCGCGACGAGGCAAGGGAGGGGGAAACAGGGGAAGACAGACAACGATCCTACTAGGCCAGGTGTCAGTCAGATCGCGAAAGTGCAAGGGAGGGGAAGGAGGAGAAGTGCGGGGGGAAGTGGAAGAGGAAAGTACAGTACATGTGATAAGAACAATAAATAAAACAACAATAAATCAACAATAAAAAAAGTGCGGCCAGCAGGTGGCAAGTGAAAGGGTAAGTGCAGACGTCCGGTGTCAAGTGCAGGAAGTGGGACCGTAGGGATACAGAAAACCGACACCAAGTGCAGGGTTGTCAGGAACCGACTGGGGGGAGTGGATCTGGGCCCGAGAATCAGAGGGTGGCCAGGTAACCAGTGCAGTTCCTGTGTCAGCCAGGAAATCAGCAGGGGAGAAGAGGAGAAAAAGCGGACAAGAAGAGAAACGTTTTGAGGTGCTTACGGAACCGAAGATGATTCTCCTCAAGTTTCAGGGAGGCAGGGAGCCTGTTCCAGAGGGAGGCCCCAGCCGAAGAACGAGATCTACCACCAGCTCGTTGCTGGGAGAAGCGACTGACCCTGAGGGAATTGGAGGCAGATGAGCGAAGAGCTCGAGAAGGAAGGTATTTTGGAAGAGAGAGTTGAAGGTATTGAGGCCCAGGCCCCAGAAGGCCTTGTGGACGATGCAGATTGTTTTGAACTTAATCCTCGCAGCCACTGGGAGCCAGTGCAGAGATTTCAGTCCTGGAGAGATACGATCCCTGCGCTTGAGGCAGAGGACAAGTCTTGCAGTTCTGTTCTGGATAAGTTGCAAAGGGCGGAGAGTAGAAGCGGCTAGATTTAGATAGAGGCTGTTACAACAGTCCAGCATGGAAAGAACCAGAGCTCTGGAGACAGTGAGCTTCTGGGGGAAGGAGAGGAAAGGAAGAATACCTCTGAGGAGGTGTAGCTTGTAGTGTGACTTCTTAGAGACGTCAGAGATGACCATTCCTGTCCTTCGCCTATAAGACACTGACATTCATTGCCCTCGTCATGTTAAGAATTGACTATGCCAGCAGCCTCTACCTTGGAATGCCAGAACACCTACTGAGGAAACTACAACGTATCCAAAAAGCAGCAGCCAGACTCCTCCTCAAACTATCACGGAGAGACCACAGCGCTATCACTTCCAGTCAAACAACGAATCATGTTCAAAACAATGTGCATAATGCACAAAGCTACCCACGGCCAAACAACAGAATTCACAGAAAAGAAAATTTCGATTTACCGACCAGAACACTCTTCTCATGCAGCGACATCCGCCTTGAACCAAAACCTTACACATGGAAAAAGCTAGGGGGATCCTCCTTCTCTCACCTGGCAGCAAAAACTTGGAACACCGTCCCGAAAGACATCCGAAATACAAAGGACCACCTAAAATTCAGGAAACTACTCAAAACCTGCCTCTTTGCCACAGAACCAGAATGAATCCGGCACCTCCAAGCCAATCCCCCTCGCAAGGCTAAACCGAAGGGACAGGGACCATTGCTAGAGACGAAGGAGCAGTAAGCACTAACACCCGGCAGGAGAGGAAGCGCTCAGAACTTAAAGGGAGGGGACCACCCCCTTGGAACAAAGGGAGACGATGCTAGACAGAATACTAATATACGACCAAAAAACTAAAATGACTGATAACCTTAGCAATCCAAACCCTAGGTGGGGGGGGGGGCTCGCCTCCTGTCCCTCCCACAGAGCACTAGACAGCCTCAGATATAGGCCGCTGCCTGGTGTATAACCGGTCGAATGAATCGCAGGGTAATGCTCCAACAGACAACAAGACCGTAGAAAGAACATAAAACAGGTGCCCGAAAGAACGAGATCACCCCACTAACCCAACCGCTAAAACCTCAACTCTTGGCACACACCTTCTCAAATGCTAAACCAACACAAATACTCTCCTGTATCGCAAGCACTGCACTGCAACAACAAAACAAACCACACATAGTACCGCACAACAGCACATGGGAGCCCACTGACATAGAAACCGCACCCATGCTCAGCAAACTGTGCTAAAAGAACTGAAGCTGCCAACAAAACACCTCAAATCATGCTCTACCTTTATCCCGCCACACTGTAAAAACTGATCCTACTCTCTTAACTTTCAAATCAAACAGAGCAGCAAGGGACCAATCCGGCGGTGACAGTGTGCGTTATAAATATCCTTAACATAACATTTAGCCTGATTGTGCCAGACAACCTGATTGTGCCAGATAGCCTAACTGTGCCAGATAGCAGCATTTCGCATTTCACCTGACTGTGCCAGATAGCCTGACTGTGCCAGATAGCAGAACATTGCATTTAGCCTAATTGTGCCAGATAGCAGGTTTTCACATTTAGCCTGATTGTGCCAAATGGCAGCATTTCGCATTTAGCCTAATTGTGCCAGATAGCAGCATCTCACACTTACCCTGATTGTGCCAGATAGCAGCATTTTCACATTTAGTCTGATTGTGCCAGATAGATTAATTGTGCTAGAACTCACACATCAAGGTAACTATTAGTGAGCAATATCTCACAACTAGGGAGACTATACTCTGTGCTAGCTAGTCGAGAGAAAATTGCATATATGGAATAGCGTTGCAACTAGATTAACATTACGACATAACTGTTATACCAGCTTGCATCATATCTAGACTGAATTGTGAAGATTAGCTTGCGTCATATCTAGAAAGAACAGTAATCCTAGCTAGTGTTGAATCCAGACAGACTTGTGAAGATTAGCGTTGCATCATATCTAGACAGAACTGTAATACGAGCCTGTGTCATACCAAGACAGAATTGTGAAAATTAGCACTGCGTCGAGTCACACCCAGATAGAACTGTCATTGCTTCACATCTAAACCGAATTGTCGTACTAGCCTGGGTCACATCTAGACAGAATTGTTATACTAGCTTGCATCGCATCCAGATAGAACTGTAAAGATTAGCTCGCGTCACATCTAGACTATCAGCTTGCATTACATCTAGATAGAATTGTAAAGATTAGCTTTGCGCCACACCTAGACAGGATTGTGAAGATTAGCATGCATCGCCTCTAAATAGCGATGCCACTAAACAAGCATACTAAGCAATCTCACCCCTCTGCATACACCTCTCACACTCTACACATACACAACCACACCTCCAAAGCACTACAAACTGGATGCACTTCAATACAAAGCAACAACAAAACATAACACACATAGCCTTGCACAACAACACATGATGCCTACCAACCGAAAAGCACACCTAAGCTCAGCGAACGATGTTTACCGAACTGAGGCTGCCAACAGCACATCAGAGCTCTCTTGCTCTTTTTCCCGCTCAACCTTAGTAACTCATCCCACCCTCTTTCCTTTTCAGATCTGCCAGAGCGCCAGGGGACCACTACGGTGGTGATAGTGCGCAGTATAAATATCCTTTAGTATAACATAACAGTCTTGTAAAGATGCTGAATCAAGCATCTTCTGTGCTCTTATGCTAAGGAACCCGTAAGTAGTTGAGCCTCCATGCGGCCTGCCTGGCTTTGTCTCGGTGATAAGCCTTCTTTTGGACAGATGCTGAAAACATGCTATATGCGATTGTAAATAAGTCAACAACCCAGATATGGAACCTTATTAATGATATCACTCCATCTGCATCAATCTCCTTACCGCTATTGATGAAGATACATGGGTAAAGCATTATGAACATCTACTTAACCAAACTCCAACAGGGCCCTTGAAACCGTCCTTGCCATGCATAGAACTTGATAAACTCATCTTTGATAAATAGATATTATTATCATAAAAAAATTGAGTTCATCAAGAGCCCCAGGCCCAGACAAAATATCGAACTTCATCATCAAAGCAAATCCTCGGGAATGGGCAGATATACTGGAATTTATATTCCTTGAGATTATTAGATCAAGCCAAATACCACAATCCTGGAAACGGTCAACAATTATACCAATATTCAAAAAGGCAGATAGATCTAATTCGCTAAACTACAGGCCGATAGCCTTATTAGATGTACCCGGAAAAATCTTTTACCACATTATACTCTGTAACTTCAAATTATGGCTCAAAAATAACAAACAGATATTCATCAATCAGGATTTACAGAAGGAATAGGTACATCCTTAAATTTAATAATCTTGGCAGCTCTTAAAAGACGGGCAATAACAAAAAAGTAGTCAATATACGTAGCTCTAGTTGATTTGAAACAGGCATTTGACAAAGTATCACGCAAGACTTTATAGACTAAACTTCTTAATGCAAATTGCCCACCTTATTTATTGTTTTTAATACGTCAATTTTACACCGACACTGCAATCAGAGTCAAACTGACTACTGATGGCCTGTTATCTAAAGGAATAAATAGTTCTACAGGCCTTAAAGAAGGCTGCATCTTCGCGTCAATCTTATTTAATTTTTATATAAATGATATTTTTAAGGCCTTAGACTCTGTCAGATCATTTCTGCCTAATCTAGGACAGTACAAAATAGGATGGCTCCTATAAGCAGACGATCTAGTGATCGTAGATCAAACCCCAATAGGATTGCAAAGGAAACGTAATGCTCTGAATTTATACGCCACTGTTAATAATCTACTGATCAACACTGTAAAATCTAAAACAGTAGTTTTTCATCATCATGCATCAAAAAAAGACAATGATTATAAATAGTCACTAGCCCAAACTCCATTAATCCAATTAACACAATACAAATGCTTAGGGGTGAATCTAAATAACCACCCTTCAGATCTCCCATACAAATTAGAAATAAAAATTCGAATCAAGGCGCTAGCAACGCAAGGCATTGCAATCCAGCATACATTTGGTACATTCTCCATCATTCCAGCAGTCACATTCTATCTACAAACAGTAATCTTGATTATAATTTATGGAGCACATACAAAACTCCCTAGAAACACCCCAAACTGGGACACTCTAGAAGGACTTTATTGGAGACAAGTCCTATCCCTACCATCTAACGTCCAAAGAGTGATATTCCGTTTCGAACTGGGCCTATCATCACTAGAAGCTTGGGTACTATGGTAATCCATAGCTGCCTACTGGAAATGCCTAACCTCCCCTACTAATTCAGATACATTATTTCCCATTCTCAAAGCCTCCTTTGAACATGAAACAGAAGGGCCATTACAGGCATGGAAGCGGGCTTGCCTTACAACGCTGAATGAAACAGAGATCTCAACTAATCTGCTACTCGAATTCCCCGAAAAAGCCAAATTGAAATTATATTTATGGGATTGGAGAATTACTTGGGGAAAAATGCACAAATTATACTATATTCAAACAAGTAGCTTTCCAATCGAAACCGCTACCTGAAATCCCCTCCTATTTAACCAGTTACCCTGAACCAAAACTTGCCACCTCAATACTTCGCCTTAGACTGAATCTATGGCCAACAAGATCCAAAATAGTGTCATACAAATCACCGGGCATGACATATCCAACATGCAGATTTTGCAAATTGTCAGATGTCAATGAGACCCTCTACCATCTAATTGCAGAATGCATGGCTCTAACACAAGTCAGAACCCAAATATACCACAAACACGTATGCGAGTTTCAAACCTTAACTAAAGAAAGCTTGTGGCCCTACATTTTTAACACAACAAGAGTCTCTCTAAATATAGCAGCAATGAATTTCTTATTGTCACTCAATCTTGCGAATAATGGAAGTCACTAATGCATGCAATTACTTAAGAAATATAACTTGAACCTACTTTCTCTGAAATCTTAAATATGATTTTATAATAATTTTAAATCGTGTTTCAGCCATAATTTTATATAATGTGCTAAACGTGATTTTATATGTAACATAATTATATAATTGAAATGCATCCATACTATTAGCAAACTCAAGTGCATCCTAGAACTTATTATGTTTTATAGTCATCAAGATTTAATTTAGTGTACATTTAACATCATGACTCGTGTTCCTAACCCTAAAACCAGAATTCAACAGCCTAGATTACTGCTATGATAATTTGCAAATTGTAAATCATCGAACTCGAAAACCATTTATCGTATAAAGGATCAAATGAAGTGCAAATGGAAATTTAAAACTTTAATGTATGTGATTAAGCTATAGTCTCAAAAGAGATAAACCATGTACACAGCATAGAATTCGAGTGTAAAGATAAATACTGAGATAAGAATGAATGTCAAACCTTATTGAATGCTGTTGAAAAAGTTGTAATAACAACTAAAACAACTCTAATTAAAAAAAAGAAATAAGTAAACAATACAATACCATTTATTTTATTTATTTGTACATTTATAGCAGCATGCATAGCCCATGGGCATCTAGGCACTAGTTACAGTGTCCTAGAAAACAGGGGGGCAGTTGAATAGTCTTGAACTGCTTTCTGAAGGCGTTGTAGGAGGGTTTGTTTCGCAGGTGTGGAGGTAGTTTGTTCCACAGTGTCCGTGCACGGACTGGCAAGCTAGAGTCACCTGCTCTGTACCGCTTGAACCTGGGTGTAATTAAGCAATGTTTGTGGGCGGATCTTGTGGGCCTTACTGGGTCATGTTTTTTGAGTTTGTTCGATAGGTGACGTAGTGCATCGTTAGAAAGACAAAGGTAAGTAAGGGACAGAATCTTAACGTTGATTCTGACCTTCACTGGGAGCCAGGGGGCAGCTTTTCGGGCCTCCGAGATGTGGTCCTGTTTACCAATGTCAAGTGCTGCCCTGAGTGCATTATTTTTGGGTTATTTGTAGTTTGTGGAGGTTCTTTTTGAAGGTGCTGCAAGGCAATGAGTTACAATAGTTTAGTTTTGATCCAACAAGTGCCTGGCCACTTCAAGTCGGTTCCTGTTTTGGGAAGGAGTCTCCTTTAATGTCTACCCTGATTTCCCTAGAGAAGTGGTCCTGAAAAGGAAAGCATTTTGGGAGGCAAAGCGTTTGGCCAAAGAAAGAGGATTGAAGACTTCCCTATTGAAACCTGCTATATTGAAATTGTTTCTACCAGATGGAATAAAACTCACAGAAGTTCCTGAACAAGCCTGTGCATGGCTTAAAAATTACCCCTGCCTGTAGACACAATCAAAGGCTTAATTGGTCGTAATTTTCTGATTTGTGCTTGATTTGAAATGCCTTTGGATGTTCAAGTTTTTGCCTTTTATTAATTTATTACATTCATACTAGTTGAAATTGTTGCCTAAACTTTACTTATTTAATTGATTTAATTGTGTTTAAAATTTGAATTATGGCAGTTTATTTACATACACGGCACGTGTTACCTCCTCTGTCGTCAGCGTTCGTATTGTTCGAGGTATGCTGTCGTGTTGTGTTGAAAAAAGGACCCTCTTGTTATTGTGACTGCTCACGTGGCGTAACGTTACGTGAAGAAGTGGCAGTTTACTTCCGGGTTCGCTTGTTCTTGGAGACAGCGTTTTTTTTTTTTTTTTTGCGCTGCTCGACGCATTCTCCGAGGCATTTCGTTCTCCCCAATGGTGTGTTTGCTGGTGGTTCGGGACTATGGCGATCCCCATCTGACATGAGGTGAGTGTTGCGAGTGGTTATATAGTCCTGATATTGTTATAGTTATCCGGATTATTTGGCCTGCGTGTAACCCGTTTTTTTTTCACTTCCTCCACATTATGCCTCGGGCTTTGTTTGTTTGTTTCTTGCCTCCTCTGAATGCTCCAGGGCCTGCACGGTTGCCGCAACACAGTACTTTGTTGTGCTCAGCGGTACACGTGTGAATGGGCTGGCCTGGGGCTATTTGTGCGGCATGTATTGGTGTGGGGTGCAACCAAAGCCAGGAAGCCTTGCGGTAGAAATAGGAGGTGTTTAAGGACAGGGGTAACATGTATGATGATGCACTGTGGCTAAGTGTATTTTACCAGCATAAGGCAATAGTAAATAGTTTGCCACAATAGGCACAGTGATGTATCATTAAGGGCGAAGCACAGTAACACCCTAAGGTATAAAGTGAGAAGGTTCTATAGGCTAAATGCAGTATCCAGTGTGTGACACAGTGATGAGGCTAGGCAAAGGCTAAGCAATGTCTAATTGGTGCTGTGGCCAAGATATGGTTAGTTGTATGAGGTGAGGCACATACATAGTTACTGAAGACCGTTGGCATCATTGGTTCACATGGGCAAGTGCGCTCAGTTATAGGTCTTACCGTAAGTGAGGAGGTGGAGTCGTGAACACAGCATAGCGGATATGTAGTAGGATTTATTTTTGTATTGCATTATATCAAATGTAGCCTGATCAGCACAATACCCCTTCACACAATGCCCGTGATCACATGCGCTCTGGGCGCTATATGCATTATCATATATACCTGGTGTCTTGTTTCGGATGGGGGATGCTGGTCTAGTCTTGGTGTTATCTTTGTGGAGATCTGTATTGCGGGGTTGGAGCTGGGGTTGGGCTGGTGGCTCCGCAGTGGGGTGAGTCATATTGGCATATATACTTTATACTCAGGGCAGGGGTGTTGTATAGACGTGCATATGCTTGCGGGGGAGTTGGTTCCTCTGCATATTGTTTTGTTTGTTGTTTTTTTTCTTAGAGCATGCAGGTTGGTGGCTCTTGGGAGTACAGATTAATATGGGGTTTGGAATGGTTTCTGGGTCAGTCATGCTGAGCCACCACTAAATGCACAAATATTAGGGTCCAGCAATTCATTGGTCAGTTTGCCCTCCAGATAATGTGAAACAGCCCACAAGTTATTATGCATGAGGCAGTGGATGCTGGAGAAACACCAATATGGAACTTGAGGATAAATGAGGAGACATTTGGACTTGATTGTTGGAGAGCAAGGCAATGCAGGGGTTACACACTTAAAGGACTCAGTAGCAGAGAACCACCTCTTTATAACTAGGGGGTAAATATTAACTTTATGAATACCAGCCATATGGGGGGTTGTTATGTTATGCTGGTGTTTACGTTATTCATATTATAATTTTGAGCCTTTTCCGGCTGAGGGTTAGGGGCATTGTTCACAGCATTGTGTGGGGTCCGTGATGGCTGTGAGGAGAGCAGCGCAGTACTGGGATGATATAGATTGACGATAAGTGTGCATTGACAAGATGTTTTTGAATTGGATGTGCACTTCTTTTGTGGAATGGCTGCTTTCCTTATATTTGCTCATCTTTCTTCATGTATACGCTTTCTACGCCCTGGCAGGGGATTCTAAATGCATTATTTCGTGATTGGTGTTGCCTCACATATCATTTACCTTTCATGTTAACTCTGCCTTTCACCTATGATCAAGTCCAATCAGGACCTATATGCTTTGATCTTTGGTTTGTTATCATCCCACGCACGTGATACAACATTCAATTGTTTCATTGCCTCAGCCTCGGAATATTATGGCCATTCCTCTTTCTTTTGGGGTCATGCCTTTTTGTTTCATTGAGGTACTATGACTTGGTGCCTCAATCTTGTAGGATGATTAGATGTGTCTGCTTGATCCAGATATATGTGAAGTTAGATCTTTTCATGTAGTGAAAGTGTAGTTGGACTTGACTATATATTCTGATGCTGCCTGTAAGGGGCAAGATCTGTTAGTTTGAAGATAGATACTGGCGACGGGTTGTACTAGGCTTAACTATTGTGAATGGGTTGTCCTTGTTATGTGTGGATGTTATAGAGTTCTGTTCCAGGTATGTGTGTAAATTTAGGGTGGGGACGGGAACTTGAATTTAGAGTTTACTGAAAGTTTAGTGTTCAGTGATATTTACTTTTGGTTGCCTTGCTGCTGTATCTGTACAGTGTGCCATCTACTTGTTACTATTTTTAGCATATTCTAGTGTTTGTTGCCCCTTATGGGCATGTGCTTTACCTTTACTCTTTTCTTTCTTTTCTTTTTTCTATTTTCTTTTTATTTTTCTATCCTGTTCTTTGATTGTAATTGCATATGTTATAATATGTCTCGAAATTCTACCTGTACCATGAGTACCAAAATTGTGGATCATCTGAATATTGTCTCATGGAATGTTAATGGAATCAACAATGTGGTGAAAAGGACTAAGATTTTATCTCAACTGCGTTCATGCTCTTGTGACATCGCATTCCTCCAGGAGACGCATTTAGAAGACTCAGAGGCTGAAAAATTGAAGAGAGGTTGGGTTGGAGATACTTATTTTTCTAATCATTCCTCTAGTAAAAGAGGTGTTTCGATACTTATTAGAAAGAATCTGCCTATATCAGTCATCAAGAGCAAGGGAGACAAAGAAGGAAGAATTATTTGCGTTCTGGTGAGAATTCAAGGTGTGGACATTCTATTATGCAATCTGTATGCACCAAATTTGGATGATCCGACCTTTTTTCATGAAGTGGCTCAATTGCTTCAGAGTTTTAATACGGACTCCATTGTAGTGGGTGGGGATTTCAATCAGGTCATGGACGCTGCTTTGGATCGATCAAATGGAGATTATACTAGGTCACCAAATAGATGCAAACGATCCTTGGAGAATTTGATTGAGGAGTTCAACCTGGCCGACATCTGGAGGCTAGAGCACCCGTCGGATAGGGATTACAGTTTTCATTCACAGTGTCATGACACATACTCTAGAATTGACTTCTTTTTGACCTCTGGCCAAGTGACTTCCAGTTGCTATGATTCGGCTATTGGCCTTATTGCCCTATCTGACCACGCACCTATTTCATTGCGATTGTCCTTGCAGTACTCTTTGGTTAAATCTCCAAGGTGGAGAATGAACTCTTATATTCTGAAAAATGACCAGATCAGACAGGAGGTGACAGAGGAAATTGATAACTTCATCTTAATTAATAGGACTGCCGATGTTCAACTTTCAACAGTTTGGGAAGCTCTGAAATGCTTTGTTAGGGGGTTACTGATTTCAAAAACTGGCAAAGAAAGGAAATTGAGAATGAAAGAAATTCAGAGACTCTCTTCTGAAGCCAAGCGCCT
Organism: Ambystoma mexicanum; assembly: GCF_040938575.1. Classification (NCBI taxonomy): domain Eukaryota; kingdom Metazoa; phylum Chordata; class Amphibia; order Caudata; family Ambystomatidae; genus Ambystoma; species Ambystoma mexicanum. Next base: position 1,423,307,216 of record NC_090923.1, read on the forward strand.
GGATGTTCTGTTTGCAGCTAGCAGAGATGAAAATACAAAAAATGAACTACGAAAAACTAAGTATGAACTCAACAAACTCATCTCTAGCCAAGTTGTCTATGCACTGTTTAGACAAAAAATTAACTATTTTGAGAATGGTGAGAAGGCAGGGAAATTGCTGGCACATCGGCTGAAGATGGCTGAAAGCGATCGTTTCATTCCTGCTATAAGGAGTCTTACTAACACATTGGAGACGCAGCAAACACAGATTAACAATTCATTCCGTGGCTTCTATGAAAGACTCTATACCTCGGATCTGTCCTGTGGAAATGATGAAATTGAAAACTTCCTTGACTCTCATATTCTCCCTAGCCTGTCAACAGATGAAGCGATGAGTTTAGAAGGGAAGGTGGAGGTAGATGATGTTCAGCACGCAATTTCAAAACTAACAATGGGTAAATCACCTGGCACTGATGGACTACCTAATGAATTTTATAAGGCCCTCCCTGATTCCGCACTACAGCTTTTGTGTGATGTTTTTAATGCTGCTTTTGAGTCTGGTTCACTGCCGGATTCAATGAGACATGCATTGATTACAGTGATGAGGAAGAAAGACAGATCTGCTACCAGATGTGAGAATTATCGACCGATCAGTCTGATAAACTGTGACTGCAAAATATTAGCCAAGATCCTGGCTGTTCGGTTAAATAGGGTGGTTTCAACTCTGATACATGAGAATCAAGTGGGTTTTGTCTCTGGAAGGGCAGTGGCGGACAACATGAGGCGCCTACTATTGACAATTGAGAAAGGGCATAATCAACCAATTGCCAGTGCGGTCATTTCCCTGGATGCTGAAAAGGCATTTGATCGTGTTGAATGGAACTTTTTATTTGCATGCTTGGGGAAGATGAAATTTGGGCAAGAATTCCGGCGATGGGTTAAGTTGTTATATACTAACCCTTCTGCAAGTGTGCTGACGAATGGACTTATTTCCGATCCGTTTGAGCTTCATCGTGGTACAAGGCAGGGTTGCCCTCTTTCACCTCTCCTTTTTATTATATCTATGGAACCTCTAGCAGTGAGCTTAAGGGCGGATGTACGCCTTCAACCGGTAATTGGAAATGGTCGGAATAATTTGGTTTGGTTATATGCGGATGATTTGTTGATTGCCCTTCAAGAACCGGCTATTGGTATTTCTTATTTGATGCAAGACATTCATTCCTTCTCCGTGATATCAGGATATAAGATTAACTGGAGTAAATCCGAGATCCTTCCAGTCAATGGGTTGTGTCAACGACATACATGTGTTCAATTTCAATTCAGGTGGTGTGCTGAAAAGTTGAAATATCTTGGCATATGGATTGGAGCAGACATAGTGAAGTTACCTGCCATTAACTTTGCTCAGATTCTTCCGACTCTAAAATCCGATTTGATGAGGTGGAGTCTTTTGAAGTTATCGACATGGGGCAGAATCAACTGTTTGAAGATGAACTTGGCTCCTCGGATAAATTACTTGCTGAGCATGCTACCCATTAAGATACCAAGAAACATCTTTAGGGAGGTCAACAGGATTATGCAGGACTTTATTTGGAATGGGAAGCCTCCAAAACTTGCAATCTGGAAACTTCAACTCCCATTGAAATTGGGGGGAATGAATTTGCCTAATTTCTCAGACTACCATTTGTCCTTTTCCACTCGACATTTGTGCAAAGTTATTGACTCTGGAGATGTACAGTCTGAGCATTTTGACCTCTTATCTTGGGAATGCAGTGCTGTGTCCCAATTAGACCCGAGATCTCTGCTGACCACTCGAAGGAATAAATCTAGAAAAATCAGCGCCCTTACTTCATTTTTGCAAGACTGCTGGTGTGAACTCTCAATCCGTGTGGGTGCAGATCCATATTTACATCCAGATGCCTCCATATGGAATAATCCAGCCTTGAAGTATCAGGGCAAAACACTGTTTTGGACAGAATGGTTTGTGGCTGGTATCAAATACATTGGAGATTTGTTTGATGGGGAGAACTGCTTAACGTTCACTCAGCTTGGCCAGAGGTGTGATATGACGAAATGTTCATTTGCCGAATATCGGAAGTTGAAGATTATTATTTCAGCTTGTATTGAGGTGCCACAATTGACTGTTCAGAGTCCAGCCTGGGCAGCTGTAACTGTATGCCTCAGTGCATCTCACCCTGCTTCTACCATGTATGGTATCATAAAGGCTACTCGGAAAGGTGATCCGAGATTACCTGCTCTGTGGGCGGAGGAATTGGGGGAAGATGTGAACTTCAGATGTTGGCGAAGGTGCTGTGAGAACACTCGTTTGGTGAGTTTGGATTGGTCCCTCAGAGCATCTCAAACGAAGTTGTTGTTTAGGGCCTATTGGACGCCGGAGAAACTATTCAGGAGACAACTTTTAGACAACAATCTTTGCTGGAAATGTAAATGTTCTAGAGGATCTCTGAGTCACTTGATTTGGTCCTGTCCTAAAACGATGCAGTTCTGGGAAAAGGTGTGTGAGAGATTAAGCTTGGTCTTAAACATTGCAATCCCCATGAAGGCCTCATTATTGATTTTAGGCAATGATTCTCTTCTGGAGGATATTGACTTTGGAAAGAAAGTTTGGCTGCTACGTGCATGTATGGTTGCTAAGAAATTCATTTTGAGGTCCTGGAAATCGAGTAATTCTTTCAACATTGATGATTGGGTGGAGGAGCTTCTTACAATTTCAACATATGAAAGAGCTATTTACAAACTCACTGATGACATTGAGAAGTTTTGGGACATTTGGGGCTGCTTTCTTGATGCCTATGCGTAATGCAGAGCTTTGATCTGGGACAATATATACATATCCTTGTACAATGTTGTGCTGTATGACATCTATAGGATGTGTATTGGTTGTTTTATTATTGAATTTGTTATATGGTTCATGCAATTAGTATTCTTAGTCCTTATTTCCTGCGTTGGCTCTTTTCTCTTCTTCTTTCCTGTTTTTCTTCTTCTTCAACCGGTTCTATTTTTTAGTACATTGATGTGTATTTTAAATTGGTTGTGATATGTTGATTATTTACATTGAATTGATTGGCTATGTGTTTACTGGATTATTCATGTTCATGTTTATTTATGTAAAATTAAAAATTGTAATTAAAAAAAAAAAAAAAAAAAAAATGGATAAGGTTATTATGGAGTTGAACACTGCACCGTTGGTAAATACATATTACAATCAGCGCATCGCTACTTGAAACACCTTGAAGTTGTACCCCCTACTTCATATCATCATTTAAAGTCCAAGGTGGTGTTCCCCAAGTGCGCGCTGAGCTCGGCACTATATTTGGTAATGCTTTTGTTTTTTGTTTCTGATCAAGTCATAAAATTGTTATTTGTACTTATTGATCAATTCTAGTTGGTAATGATTCATTAGTATCCTTGATTTTGATTCACAATAAACTTTAATTTAATGTGTAAAAAAAAAAAAAAAAAAAAAGAAAGAAATGAGAAGGGGCTTGCTAGCATTGATGAGCTTGATAGCGTGAGGAATGTGGTTGACCTGGCGGCACATGGTCGGTGAAGAGTCGAGGTAGACACCAAGGGTCTTGTCGGAAGAGGTGACAGCAATGTTGTGGCCATCAATGATGAAATATTTGTACACCTGAGGTAGTCTGTTCAGGCAGGCAGCGGGCCCGATGAGGAGGACTTCTGTTTTTTTCATCGTTGAGGCAGAGGCTATGTGAGGCCATCTTGGATTGCATGGCTTTGTAGATCTCATTGATTCTGAGGGTGTCCCTGGAGTAGAGTCGCCGGTGAGGGGATGAGAACATGGGTGTCGTCAGCGTAGTTTGTGTATGAGATTCCAAGGGCGTCGAAGTTGTCAAACAACGGCTTAGTGTGCACGTTGTAAATGGTGGGGGAAACACATGAGCCTTTGGGTACTCCACAGGATGTAGGCGTGGGTGTGGCAGTGGCCTCTCTGGCAAAAACTCTTGAGGATTTGCCAGATAGGAAGGAGGTGGAGCAGTAAGCTGCAGAGGTAAGGACTTGACATAGGATCTCATGGTCTACTAGGTCGAATGCTGCCAAGAGGTTGAGAAGTAGGAGCAGTGAGAGGGTGCCCAACTCATTGGCGTGAGCAAGCTGTTTTTATAGATCTAGGACAGCTGTTTCGGTCCCATGCTTTGGGTGAAAATCAGACTCACTGGTCCCCAGGATGTGTTGGTGTTCTAGGAAGGCCTGGATTTATAAATAGGCCCCTCTGTCCATGATATTCGGCTCTGGTGTTAGTCCTTCGTTTGTCACAGTGTAGGAAAGTGTTCGTGCTGGAAAAGGGGTGGGGTAAAACATATGAATATCCTACGGGGTACAATGGAGAAAAAGGTGTTATAGGGAAGGGGGTACCGCATCTCACCCGCCGGTGTACCACATCCACTCCCTTAGGGCCCCCCATCCAGGTGATCCTCCCACCCTCGTCCACCCCCAGGAACTGGATCCAATAGCGATGGCATGTCCTGGCCACCTGGATGACGGATACGAGGGTACTAGTAAGTGAGACATCTTCAGGTTTCTCACAGCATGCAGAAATAGACCCGGTTCGGTGTCATTACCCATGCAGCAATTCTAATATTGTCCACTTGACAAATACTATCAAGGAATTCTGCTATTGATATTTCTGATGCGAAATCCAGAACTTCATGAACTGCAACTCTGTGTATGCGATAAAATGCAAATGTGTCTTATTGTACATTGACATAACCACCAGAAAGGTCTCAGTGAGAATGAATTAACATTGCAGCAAGATTAGGAATGGTACGATCACTGCTCCACTGGTACTGCATTTCCTTACCTTCAGTCATTAACCAGATAAGCTGAGTTGGGTAGTTTTAGATGTGATCAAACCCAACCGTCTGGATTTTCCACAGCTGCATGCCTGTACAAAATGTAGCAGGACTCTTATCTTTAGGTTGAGGACACATGAGTATGGTTGCAACGAGGACCTACATTGGGCAACAGTGATGAACTAAAGGAAGCTTCAATCAGTAGCTACATGCATTTAGCCTGGCCAGAGAGTACCTTCAGGCCTTGTGCACGCATCGATTTAAAACTCGGGTACTCCCAAATGTTGGTGACAATGCACATGACCACCAGATGGTTGCACGAAGTCCAGTCTTGTAAAACTGCCAAGCATCTAGTGCCATTGGTCCCAAGAGATATCACCTGTATTGGGAGATAATCACCAAATTGGGAGGTTGACATGGATGAAGTTTAGCATCCGGCTTCCAGTAACATTCACAAGCACTGACTCGGGATCGGCTGGAATAGACAAATGATTTTGGAAGAAAGGCTGCACCAGTAACATATTAAACGATACACTATAGCATGAGGGCCTAGCCAAATTGGACGCAATGCCCAATACCTCGGCATGTGTTAATCTTTAACACGTCACTGAACTGTAGCCCGTACACCCCTTCACTTCTACAGGGGTTGACTAGTTTCTTCTATAACACACTTCCTTTTCCAATATGGCGGATTGCTTTACTAGCAGATAGCTTCTGCACTCATGATACATAGGGCAATGTGACCGCTCTGGTTGCTAGGAGACCACTATGCTCTTTAGCTTGGGAGCCGACACTGATCGGTTTTCCCAAGCATGTCGACTGGACCATTGGAGGATTGCCAAATGTGACAATGCCCCTGTGGGTACGTGTTTATATAAGCTCACAATATAATAGCAGCATGATTCAAACAAACATAGGTTTTATGTCCTGACCTGTGGTCACGCAGGCCATGCAGACCAAGGCTGGGGGCACCCATCCGACATGCTGGGGGCACCCATCCGACATCGTTAACGGGGGGCACCCTGCTAGCCTGTCAGTGCACCGGCACTTCCATGGCCTGCAGGCACCCAGGCCAACTCCAAAGGTGGCGCCGGGGTTGCCCATCAGGGGCACAGCAGTAGCACGTATGTAGAGTTGCCCGGCAGGGGCTTTACAGACATGGGGGAAGAACATCAGGGACAGACTTGCCCAGCAGGGGCACTGTCCAGGTGGTGGGTCCTGCAGCAGCAGGCTATCCGCCTGCTACGCAGTGAACCCCGGGACCTGGGGCCCTTTTAAGACGAGGTAGCAATACTTATAGATTGATGGCGATGCAGAACTTACTCATACATCAATAATCAAACCGACTCAGGAAGTTGGCAAAACTTAGTACTGTTTTATTAACAATTATCTAAAACAGGGAGTTACAGCGGACATCAACGGACATTTGTTCAATTTCTCTCAACGTGTTACATGAAAAAACACACATTTGTAGCAACAATTCGTCATCATAGACGTCGCACTACGTGGCAAATTAAGAAAACCTACTTGGGGATGTGATAGGCTCAACGGGAACATCTAGGTATATGTTCCATACTGATGGGGGTTGTGATTGGGTATCTAAGATCAGGTGGACAACTAAGCCCATACCAAGTGCAAGTCATCTTCGGTGTCATACTAATATTCAACACTCTATTGGTTAAACAAACTATAGGGCTCTTTGAGACGTGGCCCTCTATAATTGGTTGGCATGCTTGTACCCTTCTGGAATATTCCACTTGCTAGCAGCATGCAAGCTGGTTACCTCAGGTGCTGGGAGGGTTGGCCTGGTCATGCCTCCCCATCCAATTAGCCCAACATCTAACACCACTCCTGCGGTCTGTCATTCTATTAGGCTTTGAAATTGGCCTTGTAGAAGTTCACTGTGCCTGAGAATAAAAGGGAGTGTGGCATGGTCTTATCTTCTGGTTTCAGTGTAGCGCGATCCAAAGTCTATTTCGATCTGTACATGTGACTTGAGACCACGTTTTCAAGCTCTTTGTTGCATATAATACTATTAAATTATGAACTCTCGACTCCTTCAGTGTTTTTCCATTTTCCCTCAAACAGAAGTTTGTTTCTTTTTCACGTTTGTGTATCTTCTTGACATACAACCAGGCTCACGGTGGCCTCGACTCTTGGTGCTGGGCCAGCGAGCCTTTCTTGAATTGTCCTTCGCCATCAGCTATTTTCCAACTGCGCCACACTCAAGCCCTTTCTCTTCACAGAGTTTTAAGCTTACTAAAGTGCATTGTGGAACATCCAGATTCTATATATACATTCCTATGTATATACATTGGCTCATCGCCACAATCTATTCACTAGCCAGCCTTAGGATTACTTCGCCTACTTGCGTTACAGCATCTGTACAAGTGTAAAATGACTTTGCATTTCTAAAATGACTTTGCACTTTCTTCAGTGTTTCTTCGCACGAGCATCTTCATTTCGATCCCGAAATGTTGCTTAACTTCGACACCTCCTCTTAAGATCTTATAGAATGTTTCTTCCTCTTTCATTTGTCTTTTTTTAGGTGCGTCAGTTCTGCTTCGAGTGACGGCACCAGTCCTCTTTCTCATTCATTTTCATACTTCTTCCGGGACTCTGTCCAGAAGACCATTATTTCTTCGTGAATGCATGTAGGGTTTTCTCAATGGATACCTGGTCTCAAGAATTCATTGCGATATAGGCATCTTCACTGGTACAGCACATGTCGCAATTTCCGGTTCCCAACATATAGGCAACATGGGGGCGAAGCTTCCGGTAGGGGTATTTGGCTCTTCCGCTACACTCCCCCTCTAGCCGATTCATCCACCACTCTCGCATCAGTCTTCAAACCTAGACATCCTTGTCTAAAGAAGTGCTTTTTTGGAGTCCATATCGTTGACGCCTTTCAGGCATCATGCTGATTTCACATGCTCATCAATACTCCAGGTCATATGACTGCCTTGACCATTGGGACTGCAGTAAATCCATCTTCGAGGGGATTGGGTCCTCCGACGTATTCCATATCTATGACATGTAATCACCACAGCTGTGCTGCTTCGGAAACTTTTTCGGCGTCTGCGTCCTGCGTCGATGACGTCGATGCGCCGCCGTCGAGGACCTCCTCCGACGTCCGACGTCATCCGATGTGATAAGTAGGACGCACGACGCCAGTAGCCTCAGTTCCGTTTTTTCCGCGAACGTGTTGCTTCGTGTTTCTCGGTTCTAGCCTCGACTCATTAGAGTTCTGTTCTTTCCGGTTCTTCGAACCTGTTCGTTTGTGAATTGTTCCTTCGACGATGTCTTCCACTTCGTCTTCAACCCCGCGTCCGGGCTTCAAGAAGTGCGGGGAGTGTGGGTCCAAGATGTCGGTGACTGACTCGCACGATGCCTGCCTCTGGTGCCTCGGGGAGGCCCACGACACGGATGACTGTGTCGACTGCCTGTCGCTCACGTCCAAGGCCTTACGCGAACGTAAGAAGAAATTGTCGGTAGGTCGGGTGTCCAAGCCCCGGAAGTCGAAGTCGGCGGGGCTTTCGACGGATGATTCGAGGGGTGACTCTCCGCGTCATCGTCGGAAGTCTCGTCGGTCTTCTTCTAGGAGTCGGTCTCGCCACTCCTCGGCCTCTTCGAGGCATTCTCGGAAGCGCCGACACCGGTCGCCTTCCAGGTCCTCTTCAGAGGACTCTGCCCGGCACGTCGGTTACCCCACCAGCCGTGCGACGCCGGAGGAATGGGCTTCCTTCGGGAAGAAGATGTTGGCGATTCTTGAGTCGCAGGGTACTCAACCGTCCGCGCCCCCGAGTGGGGTCGGCCGTGAGAGGTCGAGAGCCACCGCTCGCAAGAGTGGTCGGCGCGAGTCACGGGAGAGGTCCCGTTCGGACAAGGGGGCTCGTTCTCGCCGTACCCGTTCCAGGTCCCGGTCCTCGACGCGATCGAGACCGTGTGCACCTGTGATGTCTTCGAGGAAGACATCGACGTCTGGGGCGTCGAGGGCGTCGACAGGCTTTCTCGAGGCTCCGGCTCCGAGGAGGTCGTCGAAGCCGTCGACGGTCAGGTCGTCGAGGGACACGCTCGGAGCTCCGGCTTCGAGGGCTGTGTCGACGCCGCCGATACTGGAGGCGCTGCATCTGACGTCGACGCCGATTTCCTCGACGTCGACGCCGATCCTCTCGGCGCCGTTGCCGGTTTTCTCGACGTCGGCGCCGATTCGCTCGACGCCATCGACGCCTTTCGTGTCGGAGGTGCCCCGTGTCTCGGGTGTTCCCCCTAGGAAGGCTCTGGTTAAGAGCAGGCACTCTCGGGTGCCTTTCCACCACTTGGATTATATTTCGGAGGCGGATGAGGATTCGGATGGCCTGGTTCCTAGTCAGGTGCCGGATGACATTGTCTCGGGCCATAGTCAATTTGACGATTTGAGGCAGTCGCTGCATGTTGCCAGTGGACTGGACACCTCTCCGGAGGTGGGATTTGGTCGGCCTGAGCCTGGCTCCCATGCCGATTCCTCATACCGGCGCCTTATGGCTAGGGTGTCTGAGTATCTGGGATGGTCTGCTCCCCCAGGTGAGTTTGTGCAGGATGATCTGACGGACATCCTTGATGTTGGTCCCCCAACTGACCCGGTACTGCCGTTCCATATGGCTTTACAGCGTAGGGTGGCGGCGGCTTGGACTGCTCCGGAGAGTCTCCCGGCAGTGGGCAGATCCTTGTCGCGAAAATACCGTCCAGCCAGTGGCGACCCCTGCTACTTGACCAGGCACCCCACTCCGGAAAGTTTGGTGGTGAAGGCGGCCACGGCCCCGGCAAAGCAGGCGTCGTACCCTACCATCCCTCCTGATAGGGACGACAAACGTTTTGATGGCTGGGCGAAGAAGGTGTTTTCTTCTGGTGGTATGGCGCTTCAGGCGGCCAACTCCGTTTGTGCCTTGTCGCGTTTCACGCACACTCTGTGGAACTGTGTTGCGTTAGCGGCTGAACATATTCCCGAAGGGGTCGAACGGGATGGTTTCCTTGCTATGGTCCAGGATGGTAAGGATGCCATGTGTGAGTCCGTTCAGTCGGGTTTGGACTTGGCTGAATGCGTCAGTAGGTCCATGGCGGCGAGCACCGTGATACGCAGGTTTGCGTGGTTGCGGAAGTCGGGGTTTGCTCCTGATGTGCAGTCCCGGCTCCTCAACATGCCCTTTGATGGTGAACATCTTTTTGGCAGCAAGGCTGACGAGAGCCTTGAGAGGTTGCAGACCTCAAAAGCTGCAGCGAAGTCGTTGGGCGCTGCAGTTCGCCAACCTCCGCTTTTTCGTCCTAGGGGACAGCAGTGGAGGGGTGGCTCCTTTCGCTATTACTCGTCCTTTGGTAGAGCGAGAGGAGCTGGCAGTCAAAGGGGCCAACGCAGGGGTACCAGAGGTGGACGACAAGGTACCCGTGGTGCCAAGGCCGCTCGGGCAGTTGCCTCTTTGCCCTCAGGTAACGCCGCAGCCGCTCCTACTCAGTCATGAGGCCATGTACCATGGTTCGCCGGTTGGGGGAAGGCTGGCGCAGCATCTTGTAGAGTGGCGTGCCATTACTTCAGATGTGTGGGTTCTGGAGATCATTTCCCACGGCTACTGTCATCCCTTTCGGCACAGGCCTCGCGACAATCCACCGGGGAACCTCTCTTTGAAGAGTCCGGATCCGCTCCTTGCGCAGGAAATTCAAGCCCTGCTGGAGAAAGGCGCCATAGAACTGGTGCCTGTAGCGGAGAGGAACAAGGGATGGTATTCCCCTTATTTTTTGATTTCGAAGAAAGACGGGGGTTTGAGACCCATCATGGACTTGCGCGGTTTGAACAAACTCCTCAGGAAGGACAAGTTCAAGATGGTTACTCTCTCTCAAGTCCTCCAGGCCCTTCAGCTTCAGGACTGGTTGGTGTCACTCGACCTCAAGGATGCTTACTTCCATGTGCCGATCCATCCCAAGCACAAGAAGTACCTGAGGTTCGCGGTTGGCGACTCGCACTTTCAGTTTCGGGTCCTGCCGTTCGGTTTGACCTCCGCCCCAAGGGTTTTCACCAAGCTCATGGTGGTGGTGGCAGCGCATCTCAGGCAAGGGGGGATTCACGTCTACCCCTACCTGGACGATTGGTTGATCAGGGGGAGCTCTCCCGAGCAAGTCCTGGATCATCTGTCCGTCGCCTGCCACTCCCTTCACAGGCTGGGCTTCTCCCTCAATTTAAAGAAGTCCCATTTGACGCCAACACAGAGGCTCCAGTACATCGGAGCAGTGCTCGACACTTCCCTGGGGCAGTGTTTTCCTCCCCAGGTGAGGGCTCTTCACATTCAGCAGATGGTGCACAAGTTTCAGCATGCCCAGACGCTCCCGGCGTTCGAGTTCTTGAGGTTGCTCGGCCTCATGGCATCCTGCATTCTTCTGGTGCCAGAGGCTCGCCTGCGGATGAGATCTTTGCAGTGGGCACTCAAGACGCAATGGTCGCAGTCCTCCGGCAGGATGTCGGACCCGGTTCAGGTGCCGCCCTCGGTCGCCCGGGACCTTCTGTGGTGGGCTGTCGAAGGCAACTTGATGAAGGGGGCTCCGTTTTGGCTACCCTGGCCGGAGGTGACGATCGTGACGGATGCATCCCTCACGGGATGGGGAGCTCATGCCAACGGGCTGACAGTCAGCGGTCGTTGGTCTCCGTCGGTGTCCAGACTCCATATCAATCTGTTGGAGCTGAGGGCCGTCAGGCTAGCCCTGAAGGCTTTTCTGCCGACTGTGCGAGGAAAGGCTGTCCTGATCATGACGGACAACACTGTGGCCATGCACTACCTCAACAAAAAGGGGGGGGCAGGGTCACTTCCTCTGTGCAGGGAGGCGATGCAGCTCGAGTTCTGGGCCATCCGGCAGGAAGTTTCGATCTCGGCAGTTCATCTGGCCGGAGACGAAAACGTGACGGCGGACGCTCTGAGCAGGCAGAGCGCGATCTCTCACGAGTGGGAGTTGGCTCAGGAGATTCTCCTGGAGATCTTCGCCCTTTGGGGGACCCCTCAAGTGGATCTCTTCGCCTCCAGTGTCAACCGGAAGTGCGAGAGGTTTTGCTCGCGGGAATTTCCTCCGAAAGGAGCCTTAGGCGACGCGTTTGTGGTGGAGTGGTCATTCCCGCTGCTGTACGCGTTTCCTCCAGTCCCCGTCATCCCGCAAGTGCTGCGGAGGTTGCGGAAGTTCGGTTCCCGGATGATCCTCATTGCTCCGGCGTGGGCTCGGAGGACGTGGTACCCGGACCTTCTCGACTTGTCCATCTGCCCTCCACGTCGTCTTCCCTACCGAGACGATCTGCTCTCACGGGAGGGGGGTCAGGTTCTCCATCCAGAGGTCGGATCCCTCAACCTTCACGCTTGGCTTCTGAGAGGTTGAGGTATAAGGATTGGGACCTCCCTGAAGACGTGATGGAGGTGTTGCTTTCGGCCCGAAGGCCCGCAACTAAGTCTCTGTACCGTTGCCGTTGGCGTAAGTTCTGCGACTGGTGCAGAGTTCAGAATGTGGATCCTTTTGCATGTGACATCCCCATGGTTCTGTCCTTTTTGCTTTCTTTGGCCCACAGGGGCTTGCAAGTGGGTACCATTAAAGGTTACCTGGCGGCGCTGTCCATCTTTAAGCGCTCATCTGAAGAATGTTCTTACTTTAAAATCCCTTTAATTTCACAGTTTCTGAAAGGGCTCACTAATGTGTTCCCTCCGTCGCCTTTCCTGGTGCCCGGTTGGGATTTAAACCTTGTTCTTAGGTTTCTTATGGGTGCTCCGTTTGAGCCTTTACATTCTTGCCCTTTGAGACTGTTGACTTTGAAAACTGCGTTTCTAGTTGCGGTTACTTCCGCTCGCAGAGTGAGTGAGTTACAGGCACTTTCTGTTAAGCCACCCTTCACTGTATTTCACAAGGACAGGGTTGTCCTTCGAGTTCGTCCTTCTTTTCTTCCAAAGGTAGTGACGGAATTTCATTTGGCCCAGAAGATTGTTCTTCCGGCTTTCTATCCTCCTCCGCATCCTGGTAAGGAAGAGGAGAGGCTCCATAGGCTTGATCCTAGGAGAGCTTTGAGCTTTTATGTTTCTCGCATGTCCCGGGTCAGAGTGGACGATCAACTCTTTATTGGTTACGCTGGTAAGCTCTTGGGGCAAGCTGTGACGAAACAGACTTTGTCACGCTGGATTATTTTGGCCATCTCGGAGTGTTACCGCTTGGCGGGTAAGGACCCACCGGCTGGCTTGCGGGCCCATTCTACCAGGGGCGTGGCTGCATCTACTGCCCTGCAGAGGGGTGTTCCTATTCGCAACATCTGTGATGCTGCCACCTGGGCTTCAGTACATACATTTGTACGGCATTATTCCCTCGATTCCATCAGAGGGCAGGATCTGGCCTTTGGCAAGGCGGTCCTTTGCTCTGCTATTTGATTGGCTATTCTAAATTTTGTTTCTAAATTCTTTCCCTCCTCCTTGATTTGGTACTGCTTTGGGAGCCTGTCATAGATATGGAATACGTCGGAGGACCCAATCCCCTCGAAGAACAAGTTACTTTCTTACCTGGTAACGTTCTTTCGATGGGATGGTCCGACGACGTATTCCATATCGCTCCCACCCTGCCTTCCCCGCTGCAGAATTTCTGTTGCGATTGCAGCTTACGTTCCGCAAGGCTTTGTGTCGGACTGGCAGTTGACTAATGTCACACGTTCTGGGGGAAAAAACTATAACTGAGGCTACTGGCGTCGTGCGTCCTACTTATCACATCGGATGACGTCGGACGTCGGAGGAGGTCCTCGACGGCGGCGCATCGACGTCATCGACGCAGGACGCAGACGCCGAAAAAGTTTCCGAAGCAGCACAGCTGTGGTGATTACATGTCATAGATATGGAATACGTCGTCGGACCATCCCATCGAAAGAACGTTACCAGGTAAGAAAGTAACTTGTTCTTCCCACATGCTTCTTGTGGTTCTTCAGAAACAGGAACTTTGTTCCCTCAGCTGCATGAATGCTGGCCTTTACGTAGTTTTTATTTCTTCATCTGTCAGCTCTTTAGGTTTGAATCCTGATTCGACATCAGTCGCAATCTTCATTCCTACTGCTTTCTTCGCAGTCTTCTTGCATTGTGTGATTATATCCTGATCACACAGAACCCAAACATGGTCACCACCAACAGGGCTCACAGGAACTTGAAAATGTTCGCCATCCATTGTGGAACCCATGAGAAGATTGACACAAACCAGCTGTCATGAGCAATGTCTTCCACTTCGTCTTCTATCTTGACGTGTAGGTTTGTCAGCATTGTTGTGGCCTCTGTCGAGGTGCCATTCTCATCGTCGCGAGAAGGTATGAATGTGCAACATACTTCTCCGATTTTGGCACAAACACCTCCATCCATAGCTGTAATCATATCCAAGACATATCTGTTCTGAAGAGTCGCCCATCAGGCGTATGGCTCTTAGCTCCTCCTTGATAACATTGAATCCCTTTATGGTGGTGTTGATTGTCTGCAGTAGCTCCCATTGGTTATCTGTAACGACTTGGCATTTGCCATTGTCTGGATCCCAGGCATAAATATAACAGTAAAAACTGAAGCAGTCTAGCTGAACAATCTTTGTTCATATGGAATAGCATCAAAGGCCTCTAGTGAATTGGCTGAGAAATAGTTTTCTGTCTTCATTTGATCAAGGAATTCAGCAGATCTCTTTTTCCTGAGGTGAGCATCTGCTTTTGGAAACTCGCCAATGTTCAGGTCACTCTTCGGGATCACCAATGCTGGAACATGAACAATCACAATAGAACACAGTCCTCCCCAATCTCAGGGCAGCTTCATATATGCTCTGGATCTGCAGGCCCAGTAGTGATCCATTATCAACACTGTCCCATCTTTCATTCCAGGAACATCGAAAATTCGACCGTACTGTTGATTCTCTCCAACCTTTCTCATGCCATTGTTTCAGCAGCATAACTCTGCACTAGCCAAAGGCACTATCTGCAATGGGCCTCCTTTTGTCATGGGCCCACATCAGAAGCTTTGCAAGCCTTGGCCACCAGAGAGGTTTGCATCCATTTTCCACTTGGCTTATGATGACCAGTTACTGCCACAGCTCTGCATATGACTATGCCTTCTTCCCAGCCATCTGGAGAGAGTACTGTTCCCCATATTCGCATTTTCTTTTTTATTTATTTTATTTTACATTTATAAAGCGCTCACACAGCCCGCAGGCATCGAGGCGCTGTTACAGGAATTGTTTTTTTTTTTTCTTAGTTGCGTAATTGTGTTTTTGTCTTAGTTACGTATTTATAACGCGCTTAAACACCCAGAGGTTTAAGGGCGGACCCGGGGATCGAACCTGTTGTTGCTTCGTGTCGTCTTGCTTCGAAGACGCGCACGCTGCCGCTGAGCTATCCTCCCGGGACTCATTTGGGCTGTTTCTTTGCAGCTTCAAACTTCTTCATCAGTTATCCCTTGGGATTTGAGCTTCCTGTTTATTTCCCATCTGATTCCAGCTCCCTTCATGCCAGGCTATTCATATCTTATCACATGATCTCTGGTGTGTGCTCTTACTCTTGTCTTCAAATCTTGGATATAATCATCTTCTTCTGGGGCTGATCATTCTGTCAACCCTGGAACTGACCTCTTGCATGACAGAATGCAAGGTGAGTCAGGCACTGAGCTGTTGGACATCTATCTCAATAGTTATGAATAGGTTGCACTTTCCCATAGCATAAGGCAGGAGAGCACATATATAGCAATCCTCCCTAGAAGTTCTTTTCCCACTTCTTTCATATGCTGCTACCACATATTATTCCCCAAATGTGCTGTACTATCTAAACAGACCCTCCAGCTTATAGCGATTTTGCGATCCCGCAAAATGCAGCGAAAACGGCCGTTTTGCGCAAAATGCCGCAAAAACGGCCGTTTTGTGCAAAAACAGCATCTTTAAAAAAAAAAAAAAAATTTTTACATTTTTTTTAAAGTAATCTGCAAAAATTACCGTTTAAAAAAAAATAATACTCAGGGTGCCAGGTTCTCAACTTTTTTTTACACAAGAAATGAAATGCGCTAACACATATCACTTGCGCCCCAAAAAAGTGCAGCCCAATCCACAAGGGACACATGAATGGGCACATTTTATATGCGCGCCCATTCAGATGGCCTTTTTCACCTCCTTGATCAAATAAAGTGGCGTTCTGTCAATTTAAAAGTGCATTCCTCATTTCTAAGCAAGATGCACTTTTAAATGTGCAGAAATTATAGGCAACCCTACGCGCATGGGATGTGGGGCTGCCACTGCATGACAGGAGCCCTCATTACAACACCGGCGCTAAACCATGGTGCTGTTAGCACCATGGTTGCTGCCGGTATTGTAACAAGTCCACCATGGTGAAATGGGGAAGTACTACCCCATTCCAAGGTTGGCGGGGCGGTACTTCCCCATTTCACCATGGCCCTTCCCCATTCCCATTTTTGCCCCATATGGCATAATGGGAATGGGGAAGGCGGTAATTACGGTACCGCAAATTCATTTCGAACACCACTTTGTCGTCTGATGGGTCGTCTTTATACATATCCTCGTCAGTGACATCAGTCAATCTGTACCCTTCCCCAATGGCAATCACTGTTCTCCATGGCATACTCTCGTCATCAAATCCTTCGAGCATGGCCAATTCCCCTCGCACTATGTCTGCTTATAATTCCAGGGGAAAAACATGTCCCCTTCTTCGTCCATAGGTATCTGTGGCCTGAACAAAAATTCATCAGGGATTCTCATAATCTTGCCCACTAAACCGGGTAGCCACGTTAACAAAATGCAGACCCCATAGTGAAAAACGTCTGGCTCTAACGGTGTTCCTTGCAGAGCTATTTGTCCTGCAAATGCCATGATAAGTTCGCCCACATTTAAATAATGTATTCCTGGCGTGGAAGACACTATCTTTGTCAGTGAAGGAAATCGCCATATTTAGCTTCGTCGTTCAATCTCGGCCCAGAATATTAACTGGTGTCTGTTTTGAATACAACAATAGGACAGAAATATCACACTCTCCTGTAGACTGGTAATTTCTCAGTGAAAGGAACTCTACTTGTAGCTCCAGAGAACCCTTGAGCATTCATGGCATTTCTGGATAACGAAAATGTTCCCTCTCGTATTCATGAGCGAATTGCCCCAGTGTCTTCCAAAAAAGAAAACGATTTGCCTCCTATGATAGCATCAACCCTTGGTTCCTCTTGATGATTGGGCGTCAGCAATAGTACTGATCACATCAAGTCACCCTGTGAGCTGTCCTATTGTGTGTATGTGCTTATTTGCGTACCTGTAAAAGGATTCCCTCCTGCGACAGTGACCCCCCCCTACTCTAGGAGTCAATAACTGTCCTGTGTTTGCACTCTGCTGTATCTTCATGGGTGCATGCTGTGACTGCCCTTCTGGCGGATTCCATGGTGCTTGCTGTGGTTGCAAAGCCTATTGTGTTTGCATCACGTGCGCTTGATACACTGCCTGATCTTGGGGACCCCATCCCTACTTTCTGGGCTATATGCTGGAGGATAAGCTGTCCCCACTCTTGAGAATTGCCCATTCTGTACATAGCCTTGACACTCACATGTTTGCGCAATGTGCCTTGTCATCCCACATGTCCAACACACAGGAGGGAGTCTTCTACTCTACCCTCATTGCATGCCTTGATTATCATTCTGCACATTCTGAAAACCGCATTGGTTATTCTGGAAGCTTCCCTGATTATTCTGAAAGCCTCCTCTCCTCTAAAACCTGTTCCCCTGCCTCTCGGCCTGAATCCGTTCCCTCCTTGATCCGACTGCTGTGGATTATTCGCCTGCAGCACCCCTGCTTCTTGCTGTGTCCCCAGCCCCTTTCCGCTGGTCAACATCGCCCCTTCTATAGCATATTTCAACAGTTCTTTTCTGTACTAGCTTAGCTTCCTCGAGCTTCCTAGCATCTTGCCTTTTTCGATTTTTCTCCTGCAACAATCGGCAATGGTGCGCAATGGTCAGCTGTATTTCTGCCCATGGCTTTGCTTCCATACGTATCAGCTTCTTGAGCTGTCTCTGTAGCTGTTCTGGCAATCCTTGACACAAAATATGATAGAATACAGGTATTGATTTCCCCCAAGGCTCTCGAGTTTCCAAAGACCACTCTTCCTGAAAATTCTGAATGTAAGCAAGCGGATCTTTGCCTTCCTGCATTTTGCACCCGTATCTGGCGTATCAGGATATTGTACTCTAAGCGCTTTCCAGACTGCCGCTGTCATGATGCCTACCCCCGGGGAACCAGACCAGGTCCAGCAACCCTGGAAGCAGGCATCAAGTTATTTTGAGCAAGCCCAAAAACCCCTGCTAGGGGCTGTTTGGGTGCGGTCCTGGCGCCATAGGCGCCAGGCTCATAGAGTAGAACTTACCTGATGCAGACCATGCTGCAAGCTTACCTGATGCAGACCATGCTGCAGAGCTCCAAGCCAAATGAGGCTTGGAAGGGATTATTTTACCTAGGGACTATTTTTTTACTCGGGTGGGGCTGGGGAGGAATACTTACCTGGGACTACTTTAGAGGCTATTTAAACCACGCCTGAAGAGCAGCACACGCTTCGCGTTATTCTGCATCCAGCAGCGTAACGCTCACTGTGTCTGCAAGCCTGCATCCAGTCTTCTGCCATGCCCGCCTCGAGTCTGCAGCTCCTAGAAAAAGGGAGGAACAGAAGGAGAAAAGGTTAGAATAAGAGCAAAACCTTCGATCCTTACCTGAATTCCGGATCCACCGCGCCTTCGAGCTGGAAGGAAGAAGCATTTTACGCGCGCCGCCTCGCCTGCTGCAGCGCCGCGCTGAACTCACTGGCCTTCGCAGCATCCTCACGATCCACCGCATCCTTCTGCACGTTCCCGCCGCACTCTGGCACCTAAGGGGAACACAAGAACAGCAAAGGTGAGCCAAGGGAATAAACAGAGGCAATACTAACTACCCCCATAGACTTACCTGATTATCGCCGGGGATACTATTCCTCTTCACGGGTCGGCGCAGTCTCCATAGCATCCTCGCCGTACCCCGGCCCCTAAGGGGAACAAAAGGACAACAAGGTGAGACTAAGGGGCAAACAAGGGGAACTCTTCTCACCGCAATAGACTTACCTAATTTTACCGCCGGAGGCATTATTCCCCGAACTTCATATTTTCTCTCCACACCTGAATAAGGGAGCAAGCAACAGGTTACATTCTGGCCTTATTTTATTGAACTGTGAGGGATAAACCAAATCCTTACCTGAACTTCGTCAGCTACCACGAGGAACTCTTCGCTGGGGCCAAGCTGCAAACTGTAAGGAATCGGACAAGAGTGAAAGTCAGACATGTGAACTCTTACGAACTACATACAGAACATATTGGAGTCAATATTGTTCTGGAACTCACCAATTCCTTCGAGCCAGTGAAGCAACTGGTTATCAACACGCCCCTGCGCTCAATGCAGGATGGAGAGCTCCTCTTTTCAAACCATCAGGTGAGACTATAAGAGGGGACATCAAAGGTGATCTGTGGGGAGAACAGTGTGGGTGGGGGCATTTACGCTCAACTCCACGGGTGGTTAATTCCCTTTCTCCATTTGCAGAAGAATATTCCTAACGAAGCTAGGTGGGCCGGTCCAGTCCGTCATCTCGTCCCTACGCGTCACATTGGTGGAGACCGCAGCTGTCCAGTTCAGATCGACGCCTCTGTGGGAGCCAGTTGAGAGTAACAGCCGCTCTGCAAATATTAAACAGTGCTCCATCATGCGCTGTGCTGTGACACTTGAGTATCCTGCTCTCGTCCAAATGTCGTCAGCCCTTTCCCCAAGGATAGCTGCTAGAAGACCCTTAATGTCCCCTATAGCATGTATTTCCTCCTGTCATTTTTTTCCAATTCATAGATCCATTTCCCCACCCCCGCCGTTAAGCTGGGCAATTTGCATCGTAAATTGTCCTTATCCATCTGGGGCCATGGGATATACTGCAGTCTGGCCACTCCTTTTTCTAACAAGGGGAATTGCGAAATCCCAAAATCGCAATCTGCTCCCATCGTCTGCCTATCCATAGTAGGGACAATGGTTCCTGATCGCCTTCTTCCTAGTAATGACCTCAGTCTGCTCAAATATGGTGGTGATTCCCCCCGCTCACTATGAGATCGCCTTTTAGGTTGCTCTTGGCATGCCATAGGCTCTGGTTGCCTTTCTTTAGGCTGGTCTAAATCTGACCACCTTACTTCCTTGTCTGTCTGAAAACATCCCTCAGGACTGCATGCACTCACACCCTCCTCCTCACGGAAAGTTTCCCTGTCTTCGTCTGACATATTTTGCCCCCAACTAGTATGGCTGTCTTCTTTCTCGTCTCTGTTTAGAGTCAGCCGGTCCACAGACCAGGCTCTGTGCTCGAGACAAACAAGCGTCCCTCCTTGCCTTGTGACTGGGCAATTTCAGATCGATCGTCTTTCCCTCTGTTTCTCGATTCACTTATTGTCTTCATCTCCTGATAAGCCTTCTCAATTCTGTCTCTGATACTCACTGGCCAGTGGAGTTGCATATTAGCAAGACATGTCTAGTATAGGGGAGTAATGCAGCCATTTTAAAATGTATGTAAAAAGAATGTTATGTTATAACATTCTATTTCTTTAGCCTAAAACTCCAAGAACACAAGGGGGACTCGGTACAAATGTCCTTGTAGAGATAATTACCTTCCAAGTTACTTGTAGAGAGTTTTAGGTGAGTTTAAAAGTTCCCCATAGAAATCAACTGTACACTGGATCCTGTAGACACAGCACCAGTTATGGTGAACG
The DNA here is from genome assembly GCF_040938575.1 of Ambystoma mexicanum. Classification (NCBI taxonomy): domain Eukaryota; kingdom Metazoa; phylum Chordata; class Amphibia; order Caudata; family Ambystomatidae; genus Ambystoma; species Ambystoma mexicanum. Next base: position 1,423,327,821 of record NC_090923.1, read on the forward strand.
GCCAGATAACTGACTTCCCACCCAGAGGTGCAGAGTAGGCAGCAACTTACCCCGTGGTATACAAGAGGAGACCTTCTTTTCGAGCTGTAGTGCCAAGTTTGAGATCCATCAGCTCCATGAAGAAGAAAAGCAAAGCAGGATTTGGGCCAATGATATGTTATTTATAACTCGCTTAATACCCAGAGGTTTCTAAGCGTGGACCCGGGGATCGAACCTGTGTTGCTCCGTGTTGTCTTGCTTTCAAGGCGAGCACGTTGCAGCTGAGCTATCCTCCTGAGACAATGTAAGTGAATGGTAAAACACCATTGAAGGGGACCTGCCAAAACACAAGACCATGGATCACTGGTAACCCTGAAGGTAATTATCTCGAGTAACCCACTAGCCCAGGGCCCTGTAGTTAATACTCAAGGTGGCTAGTGCCAAAATCACGTCTCAGGAATTGGGCAACAACCCAGTGAGTAGACATGTACTCTTGCTAATAGAGTTACATAATCCGGTCACCCAGGGACTTGAACCCCAGACCAGTGGCAACTCAGAAGACTCAAAAGAAAAACAACTGATATTACCTGCAGTGGGCCCCCCCTACCAAGAGTAGAAATAACGGTTAAGATGGGTTCAGGAGGTCTGAGGAATCTGACCATGCGAATCCTAATGGATCGATGGGCAAAGAGGGGCAGCTTACCACCAGAAAACTGTCCCATAAAGGGAACAACCGTGGAGGCAACTAAGAAGAACAGCAGAAGTGTGGTAGTGGTGTCCCATAACCCTTCTGGATGACCACAGCTTCCTACACCAAGACTCACAACAAAGGCAGTAATTTGGGACGAAAACCATAAAGTGGCCCAGAAACAGTCCCAGCATTGGGATCCTAGCCCATCTGATGTCAACGCCAGGGGGAGATCCAGGAAGACCGTCCAGCAGCCAAAAACAAAATCTGGAGCTAGGGGCTAGGACACAGGACCCAGGATGTAAGGCCAAACTTGGTCCTAAAATTGCAGCACCACCTTTATGGCAAGAAATAACCAGTTGGGTATTCAACCTACCAAATTCCGAGCAAGGTTGAAGCGGGGCCTCCCCTAGATATACCCAAACACTCATGAGCTGGCCTAAGTAGCCCTCCAATCACACACAGGTGCACTCAAACAAGGTTTTGGTGGCCAGCCAATCAGGTTGTCCCTATAAATCACCAAACACCCAGGTTCACCAATGTAGTATATGTATTGGCCTGTCTAGGGCTAAGACCATTCTAATTCAGCTGGGCTCAGAGTGAGCCGATGTTTGCACAACAGACATTTTAGGCCTGCATTGTGGTTTCTACAAACAAAGGAAGGGCCCAAAACCAGACTGCTGAGAACAGTACCCCAATGGCTACCAAAAAGGTACATTTGGCTATTAATGTGGTAAAATAGTCTGCACCCCTGGTAAATCTAAAACTAAATTACAATCGCTCCCAGTCCACTCCAAAATGAATGTAGGTTGATAAAATCGCCCTGCGACCCAAACAGGGTGTTTAAAAATTGCACCCCTGTCCTAAGAGCAATACAGGCTATCATAGGCCTGTATATACAAAAAGGGTTGTAGGGGTAGGGAGACTTCAGTAGAGGCCTTTGCGACCACAAAAATAAGCAAGAGATTCTAAAAAATAAAAGGTGGATGCGGCAAAAGGTTTAGGGGGTCAGATCTTCAAAAATGCAGTTCTGCTCTAACATGAATGATGATCCAATATTATACACCAGTTGTAAATCCTTTCCAAGAAAGAAAACTCATGCAATCATTGAATTGGAAGCCCCTACTCTCCAATGAGCATTCAATGCCCTGTTCCACTATCTGAAAGGGTGAAAGTTTACCCTCATTACCAATCACGCATCATTAGCATGGCTAATTTAACAAAAAGATACCAATGCCACAAATTTCTTGATCTACTGGCGCCTAAACTGATTGCTTTGTATTAGGTCACATTCATCTGGGGATCCCTATCCTTGTCAGCCAGAGTTCTCATTGTAGCCGTCCTACAATTGGGCAAGGGCAAAAGGAGATGCCATTCCTCTCCTCCTACTTCATTAGTGAATATGAATAATAAGATTTCCAGATCCCGCTAATGCCCCAACTGGCCTTTTCAGATCAGTCTGTTTTTGAAACCCCACCGTCAACAGTTAAACATTTGTCACCTCTTCCTGTTTGAGGAGCTACTGGACCCTTTCGTACCAGCTGCAGCGATACTGTTGTAGACTCTTGTCATTCAATTCAATTAAATGGCCCTCTTTATTGCAGGTTCTCTGGGATGGAAGAAGGTCAGGGATTCCTATTCTGTATAAGGTTTCTATATCATGAACCACTTGTTGGAGTTCTCATCAATGGGATGGCCTCTCTCCAGTTACTCTTTTTGCAGGGCATGAGACCAGGCTACCTCTCATATTGCCACTACTGAACCATTAACCCGTATCTCAGTCAGAAACCAAGGAGACAATGGACAATTGTACATTCAATAACAGGCCTGGCTCCAGGAATTTTCATCTGGGTGGGCCAGGGTTGTGACCAGGGGGGGCACATTCCATTGGGTGTGGGTCTAGGGGTACCCTAATCAAGTGCTGGCATTGATCCAGATTTCCCAGAACCGTGATCTAGCACATTTCTTTCCCAGATCTGCAAAAATACATTTGCACCCCAGTACATAGCAAAAGAGAAAGCAAGGCAAATAGTGTTGCAACATCTAGCTACCTATCTTCCTTTCCCATCTGCTCTCCCCTTTCTGTTATATCTGATCCTCCTTCACCTTTCACCATCTAGACACCTTCCTTCAGCTGCACTAACCACTGTTCCCATTTACTTACCCTCCCACCTATTCACACCAGAACCCAGCATGCCTCTCCTGGCCTGGCTTGGGAGAATTGAGGGTGGTGCCTACTCCTCTTCCTCTGAGAGGGCTGAACAGTGAGGCCCCAGTCTTTGTACCATCTCAGATGGTGTCCGCCCAACAATACCTTCCTGAGCACTATGGCTACTCCCAGCAGGCCCCAGAGGAGATGATTGTGCTCCCTCCATCTTGTTGTGATAGATGCCTCCACCACCGCAGAATACTGAAGCAACAAATATGAGATTTTGTTTCCTACAAAATAAAAAAAATTCAAACTTTTTATTTCAAGAACAGAACATACCATGCCCAATCAATACAGATAGTCTTGTTGATCTTAACAATATTTAGAGCACAACAACTTATACTCCGATAAAATACACATGTATACAATCCTCCCTTCACCCACCCATTCCACAACCCCCCTCCTTTCCAACTGAACCCCTACAATAGTCCCATTCTGAATGTCCCCCATCAATGGTTCATGTCCAAAATTACATTTTAAACACAAAGGGCCTCATTACAAATCGCCCGGTATGGAAACAACGGTGGCGGTAAACCCGCCGCCACCGTTGTTTCCATGCCGGGCGATCACAACTCCTGCAGGCGGGAGGTGATGTTCCCGCCAGGTCTGACCTTTACATTACAAGATGCTGCCGGTGTTTCCATGATCCCCATTCCCATTGAGTCCCATAGGACCTATTCCCTACACTCCTGTTGTAGGCGTGACACTTCTTTTGTTTCTTCTAGGGATCTATTTCCCTCCCGCAATTTGGTTTCTAATTTCCTGTCTGTCCTTTGTAGATCCCGCGTTATAACATCTTGCATCCCTTTTGACTTGTCTATAGCTGCTTCTCTAACCACCACTTTAAAGGCCTCCCACAGCGTACCAGCTGAGTTTACACTGCCAGTATTGTTCTCAAAATATTCTCTGACCTCAGCTCTCGAGTGTTCTCGGAACCCTCTGTCTTTCAGTGCTTCAACTCGAAGTCTCCAGGCTGGAATTTTGGCTCGGGTGTGGGGAGGAGGGGGAGAACCTGCAACGTAACAACCAGTGGGGCATGATCCGACAGGACCCTAGCATTACACTCAGCATGTGTGAACTCGCTCAGCATCTCCTCCCCCACGAACACGTAGTTTAACTTTGTTTATAGGTTCTTCGGGCAGTATTGTGTGAGTATACTCGGTCTTGTGGATACATTGTTCTCCATTCATCAACTATCTTAAATGTGTGCAACATCGTGTTCAAAGCTTTGGCCGCACAGGTTGGGTTAGTGAACTTGTTGTCTGATCTATCCCTCATCGAGTCCAAAGTGCAATTAAAATCTCTACCCCATATCACCTCCCCAGCTCTATAAGGACTAATCGTAGGATATAAAGCTCTAAAGTAAGTTGCAGTGTCCTGGTTCGGGGCATACATATCAATGACACATATTTCTTTACTTTCAAACAATCCCCAAATTATTACCATCCTACCATCTTTGTCTAGAATGGTCTGGAGGATCTTGAATGGGACCGCTGGTGCTACCCAAATTAGGACCCCTCGAGCATATGCCAAGTATGTTGAGCCCAGAGTCACTCAGCTCAATTTTCGTGCTGTTATGTCTTGTTTCTCTCTGGCGACGTGGGTTTCTTGCAGAAGCACTATATCGATTTTCTGGCGTCTCTTATGTCATAACCCGGTTCCTATTGATATAGCGGTTCGAGCATCTCTCATTCGAGGTTGCTATTTTAAGTTCACCCGTATTCTACAGTCTCTACCAAAATCGTCCCTCCCCTTACACCTCCTCTCTTATTTCCCTGTGCGTCTCCGTAGGCCAACTTCCCTTTAACTACCCCAACTCTCCTCCCTGCCTCCTCCCCAACCGTTACCAACATTTGCCCAGCTCCAAAACTGAATCTCAGGCATCCCTGCAACTCGCTTCTTTCCCAGCCCAATGCCGGTACTCTGAGTGCACCAGGAGGATACTGAACTACTAGTATCCTAACTAAACTAACTTAATGTGGGTAATAGTGTGATTCCCAGCGCTGCTTATGGCTAAGCAGCACCTGTGCCTCCTGCATTTAGCAACAGTAAGAAACACATATATTTTTAGCTTAAATGTCTCTGTTGACTCATTATGTGTTGGCCCCCATGAAACGCAAGAGTGCATTAATCACACATTGCAGCTTCACTTATCACTTTCTTCTCCCATCTGGTCTTCTTTCTCCATCGGCATATTTAGCAAGTCCATCCATTTGCTCACATCTTCCGGTGTCTTGAAAAAAACTGCACAATCTTTATGCAGGACCTTCATCTTAGCATGGTACAGCAACATATACTTGCGATTGGCAGCACATAACCTCCTTTTAACGGCTCCATAGCTCATCTTTTGTTTTTGCACCAAAAAAGTATCATCCGGGTATGCTGTGATGGATGCCGATGCACAGCTAATCATTCCTCCTTTGCGGAAGTGTTCTATAATTCTCTCCCTGTCTTTGTATTTTAATATCTTGGCAATTATCGTCCGTGGGCGGGGCTCCATGCGACGGGCTTTTTGAAAGGGCTCAGTGCGCTCTTTCTACAGTAAACCCTTGGGTGAGTGATCCGGCTCCTATTTCCTGCGAAAGCATATTTTCTATATAGTTGGTCAGGTTCGGACCTTGCTCGCCTTCCAGGAGCCCAATTATCTGCATGTTATTCCTCTGTGCGCGTCCCTCCGCTTCTTCAGCTCTGTTTTCAAGATTCCGCACCTGTTGCTTCAGCACAGAGACTTCCTGGAAGTTTTCGTTGCAACTGCTTGTGGTAGCCTTCACCTCTTTCTCCAACACCACAGTGCGTTCTGTCAGTGCTCTGACATCCTGACTCAAGAGGTTCATATCGATACTCATTGCGTCGATTTTGAATTCCATCGTCGCCTTTATGGCCTCTAGTATTTGCTGGTCCATTCGCCCCGGTGTTTCACCTTCACCTGCATCCTGCATTGTCATTTTCGTGCCGTTAGTCATCTGAGCAGGTTTGGCGAATGCCTCTATTGACGACTGATTTGCTTTGATCTTATTCGCTTTCGATGCCATTGTAGCACCTCCTCGTTCTGTGGTGCTCCTTTCTGCTCAAGTTCACATGATGTGGCCTCTTGGCTATTCCTGCTCTGTATTGGGAGATTAATTTTGCTGTAAGTGTCGCAGCACAGTGAGTGTTTTCTCTTTTTTGGGTCTTGCCCTTTGCCCTCACTCTTTATTCAGCTTCTCCCCCCAACTTCCTCTGTAGCATGGAGCTTTTCATATTGCTTCATGCTTCCCACCATCCTCATCTCATCATGTTGTCCATGTGCTTAACAATGGGTGCTTCTAATTCTGATGGTGGGTTCCCGGTATTTCTTGTCCTCCACAGTTCAACTACCTTTGCACTATCCTTGAGCGCCCCTCTGTATTGCTTTTTGCGATCACTGTGCGTTCCGGTTTGTCCAGACAGTTCCCTCCACTCGCAATTGACTTGCATCCAGTCGGCATCTGTGCTTGACTCTACCCAGCCTGTGCTCCCACCCAGGCTGTACTAGCCTCCTTCTCGGAGAGTCAGTTTTAAGCCCACTTTGCCAGGTTCAAGCGTCTTATCTTGTTTGGACGCTCCTCCTCACCGGAGTCTCTGTGTCATCCCGCGCCCCGGGGAATTGTCTACCCCCGGTATTATTGCTCTTGTGCACCAGTGGTTGCCGTGGGTCTCTCCATCAGCTGGGGGCTGTGTGGGTACTGTTTCCACTCCTTTTGCTGTGTACCTGCATGCGTGCGTCCTTACGTGCCTGTTTGGTGGCAGCTGCAATTCTGATGGGCTCACTTAAAGCCTTTGGGCTGTCTTAATCTCCGGGCCTGATGATGGGCTCACAGCCTTTTCCGTCTTCCACAGTTTACTGGTCTCTGCTCTTCCTCTGATGACCCCTCCGTACTTGCTGATGTGGTTACTGCAATTCTTTGAACCAGCTGGGGGGCCTATGAGTAGTGGTTTGGCTCATGCTGCTGCGCACCTGTAGGCTTCCTCTCTTCAGCGCCTCTATGGCAGCTGCACCACTCCTGGGACCAGTTCCAGCCTCTTGAATGACTGAGCCTCTAATGTTTTTCAAGCTCCCTAGTGACACAACTCCGGTTTTATGTGCTATTCCTTCTTGGCCGATCCCCTTTTCGCTACTCTTTTCTGCTTGACTCTCCCCAGTCTGTATTAATCAGGCTTATTTCGCCCCTCAGTTCTTTAGCTGCCCGCACAGCCTCTCCTGCACGTGCGCTGGGCCTCCATATTTCAACGGACTCCCTTCTGTCACGTACCCTGCTTCAGCTCTTATCTGCCATCCACTTGCGCTGACTGTAGCGCTCCGGTGTCCATGCCCCCCCAGCAAGTTTTCGATGTCTGCACAACTCGCCACTTATTTTGTTTCAGCGGCAAGACTGCCCGTGTTGTGCCTCTGATTCGTATCCGCCGTCTGTGAGAACTACTTCGTTCCAATCTTGTCCGTTTCACTGCTCTGGAAGGCCCGATCTCTGCCCTCCAGAGCTTGCTATTGTAGCCCTCGAACAGCATCAGCTACACTGTTCTCGCTGTCGTCTGCAGAGCTTTATGCCTTCACTGCACTTTATCCTTTAGCCACTTCAAAGGAATGCCTTTGTTTCCATTCTTTATTGTAATGGACTCCGATTGTGCCAGATACCTCTGTGCACCGGAGACCGCCCACTTGATTTCACCATCACGTTTCCCTCTGGGTGACTCTGTGGAATTGCAAGTTCCATTCTATCGCTCCTTTGCATCTTTTCATGTAATATTCACAGTGCTCAGCCCTTCAGTGCGCCAGTCTTGATCTCTTGAATCCTCTGCGCACACGTTGCTACTTTGTAGCGTTTCATCAGCTTTCTGCTCTGCAACTGCCGGGGCACATTTGCTCAGCAGCTGTATACAATGTTGCTGTCTTACTGCCCTTCTCTTCAAGTCCTTCTTTATTAGCCGGTCGTGGTCTGCTTCTATTGAACCGCGGCGCGACAACTCTTTCTTCAGTGTAGATGTTCCGCTGCTAATTCCTTTGTTCCCCACCAGTCACCATCTCGTTTGTTACCGCCACTCGGGTACTGCAAACTTCTCCAGGTCGTAGTTTACAGCACATGCTGTGATGCGCTCCGGTGTTTCGATCTAGTTGTGCTCTATACATTCATAATGCTGCAGTTCTGAGATTACTTCTCACGGCCAACTCGGATCGTTTTTATGCATCAGGATCACTGGAGGATCTGCAGGAGCCCCTCAACAACAAGTCCTATCCCGTAGCCATGTAGCCACGTCCCCGATCATAGATGTTAATTATAGTGACGCTAGTTGCTGTATTAGGAAAGTTGGCTTTTACTGCTAGCCCTAATGGATCTTCAGGATTAATGTCAATTTTTGTCTCAGTGATGTAATTTCTTACACCTATAGCCAATCCTCCATAGGGCCGCCCCCTTTTCCCTTTTTTTGCCAGTATTTGGAATAATTGAAATCCATCCATGTGGATATCAGTCGTAAGTTAACTTTCCTTTAATAAGAAACTATAATTTTCCCACAGCCCCTTCATCTGCAGATAATAAATGAGCGAACCCGATAGTGTTCCAGGAACACAACATCCAAGTTCAATTAGTTGTGGCACCTTTTAGGGCATCAGAGTCAATGAAGCAACTTAGCATACCATAGAGGTGCTCCTGAAGAGTAATTGAATCTGCTTTTCTCCCCGATTTGTTTCCAAGTACTTTTCCATAATATGTTAAACTGCCTACTGTAGCTAGGTTTGGTTGTTTAGCATCTGCAATCGCGATGGGATCCAATTCATATTCTAGCACCAAAAACCTATTTTTATAAGACCTGATCAGGCCCGCTGTTTCTTTAGTACTACAATGTATTCTGCTAAATTGATGGTTGATGCCTTTCAAAGGTTCAATAAATTCAAAGTCCAGGATATGTAGAGGTAAAATATGTCTCAAGATCCCTAAAAAGTCAGCTCTATTAATGAGTTCTTCCTACTGCCATACCTTGTGCCAGTTTCTTAATAGTGAAAGTAGGTCCCACATTTTTATTTATAACTGTCAGTTCGATCTTATTACCAGCAGGGGGTGCAGTTTCCATTATTGATGTCTGTCTGACTGTGACCCTCTTGTTTTGGGTGTTAGCACTGTCAGGCACAGGCACAGAAGAGTCTAATGAATGTGTCTGTGATTCTTCTTTCGCTTCTTCACTCTGTTTGCCTTTAAGCAGCCAGCCAGCTGGTAAGAATTCCTTTTGATCTGATAGTTTTCTTCTTGTTCTTGTTCGCCTTGTTTCCCCCATCTTTAATTGTAGCACTTCTTCAGATGTAATTTCTATGTCATTCATAATTTCACCGCTTATTTTTTTGGACTGATTTATGCCATTTGTATTTATTTTCTTCCGTAGTCTCCTCTGGCGTCTGGAAAGATAAACAGTTACATCTTCTTCTGGTGCTATCCTAGGGTCTACCTCAATACAAGCGGCCTCGGGTGGTGCTGTTTCATGGGTGGTTTTGTTCAACCTTAATTGATTGTCCATGTGTCTCCTGCAGCTCCACCTCAGCTATTAATGCATCCAAGTCGTCATCTTCATTAAAGGGGACGGGTTGGTGGTTCCAAGTGAGGATCGCCTCTTCCAGGATTTTCCCACACAGTTTAAGTAGGACTTTCATAGCAAATTGTATGGATGCAAGTTGCATGTATTTCAGTTTGAGTGTCCTGAATTTCAACTACCTTTTGGCACTCATGTGTGCCTCCATTAGTCACACATAAGTTAGGGGAGGCCGAAAGACGTTGTGTGCCTGCAGATGTCAGGTGCACACTTGAATGAAGATCTGTAGCTTGGTGACGGCTAGCGTATTACTAATTCTCGTGTCTGGAAGCACTCCACTGCTTAGATGTTTCTCATTTCCCAGCGTTTTCTTTAAAGTGTAACAAAGCTCTAATAATGAATTGTTGTTATCAATAGCAAGAAATGAAGGATCAGTATTAATTTCAATGTTATTGCTCCCAGGACGAGGTCTAGATTGTTCTTTATGTAAATCTACTTGAACTACTTCCTTTTCGACATTCGCAGACTCAACAGGAAAAAAGATGTGATTCTCTTGGACTCGTTCCTATGGTGTACTTTCTTACAAGGAGAGCAGGTTACAGGTTGTATCAGTCGCTGACATTGGCCATTCGTAGTGTTGGGTGCCTTGCCTTACCTGTAGGGCCATTGTTCCGCAAGTTATAGTTGTTTTGTCTCATTCTAAATTTACCAGGCATACTTTGATATTAACTTTTTCACTTGTGTTAGCATGTACAGGGACTTTCAAAGGCACGATATCATGAGTGTACACGTTGTGAGGAAGGCATGCTATCCACAGTAGACACAGCCACAAAAAGATGCACGTTTTCAAAACCTTTATTTTGTAATGTCAAGGGGTTGGGAGAATTCTTAACTGGAAAAAAAGCATGCAAGCCCTATGTTGCGCTTATACCAAAAATGAGTCTTGATATAGTCAATGTATAGTTGCAATATGTCTTTAATTAGTAAGAACTAGGTTGCTAGAACGAATATTATGCATAAGATACTTGGGTCAAAAAGAAACGTAAACTTAAATTGCAGTTGCTTCACTGATAGACTTTCAAATTCCAATTAGGATGCTTTGGGAAAAAAATGAGCATTAACACATATATCAAATTGATTCTTTGATAAACTTTCAAAATTCCAATATTGTATAGCGGTATCTGTATCTCAAACATACATTGTGGTTGTTGCACTGATGAACTTGCCCAATATCAGTTTATAAAGTCACCTTGACCAAGCAATTGTTGTATATTGGCAAATACATCCGATGTTCCAAAGGATAGATGAATATTCTGCTTATATGTAGCAATATTTGTGCCTCTTAAGATGTTCCAAAGGATAAATACATGTGCTGCTGATATATGGCAGTGTTTATGCCTCGACACGTGTTTCCCCGCCCTGGTCATAGGCGGTTCTTCAGGAGGTAAAACAAGATGTTTGAGAGTCTCATATTCTTTGTGGGATGGAAAAAAATCATGCCACAATTGCTGGAAAGAATGGATACGTGATCAATAATTAGTCCTGCAACAGATAACATAAGGTATATTTTGGTTCATAGTGACTTTTTCGAACGCCATATTTTCGAAATGCCATTTTGTCGACACAAAATTGCCAAATTGTTTTTTTAATGTTTTTTTTAATTTTATTTTTGAAATGGGGGGTTCCCCACCCCTGACACTTTTTTTTACTAACGAAACAAAAAATAAAACAAAATTTAAAAAAATCATTCGAAAAAACATTTTTCGCCATTTTTTTCATCAAAATGGCATTTCGAAAATAGGTTTTCAACAATTTAACCGGATACCGTATATTTTACCATTGTGTTATGAACACATCTAAGGTGGTGAAATCAGTAAAGTGCTAATTTCTAGCTAAATTTCGAAAATAAAGGCATCTCTAGTGCGCTTAGCTGAGCGGATAAGGATGTCTGGGAATACAGGTGAAATGAATGGTGAGGTCGCCATTGGTGTTTCTCCCTAACTGGCCCTAAGTCTATAATGTGAGTAGTCTGTGCCATTAAATAAAAGAAAACAAGTCCAAGTATGTCTCGTCAAATAGATTGTCTGTGTTATAAACCTAACCTTGAGATCACTCTTAAATAACAAATGTGAAAATGGAACATGCTTCAAAAGCAAATAGTGTTTCAAAAGGAAAGTGGCTTTTATAAGCAGGTGACAACTCCCTTCCCTACGTTCAAGCTACAGGGTCTCAAGAGTTAAGAAAAGGATAGGTGGATGGCACAGTTCTCTCACTGTGGCACACTCTGGCTTTCTGGTACGATTCATCAGTTCATTCTTGGGCCTCAGGTGTTTCTCAGTTCAAAACTATTTTTTTAGGCTTCTGCAGCATGGGGTCTGGCATGGATTCACATGCTCATGAATATTCCCTGTCGTTAGGCTGGGAATCCTCGGTAAAGAAAAAATCAGTATCAGTTTCGTTTCTGATCTGTCTTTCTTAGTAGTAACCAATCACTGGTCTCTGGGTCATACTGCCCCCCAGCCAATGACTGCCCTCTCCCTAAGTCCCTCCCCTGGCAGCCATCCTCAGATTTTTACCGCACACTCAAGTGTTGGGAGTCCTCGTGCTATAGCTCTCAAGCTTTTACTGCGTTTTGCGTTTTTTCAAAGAGTTTAATCTCATTTTTTCGGTCAATCGAGCCTGAAGCTCCACCGTTTCTACTTCCGATCAACAGTGACCCGTTTCAGAATTTTCTACGCCCCGCCAGGGTGAAGTTTAGTCGAGCTACGCTTCTTGGTGGATTCCAGAAGATCTGAGGCCTACCTCGTGGACATGGCCCAGGATAAGGGAAGCTCGACGCCCGGATCCAAGCTGTTCAGGAACTGCCCTGGATGCGGATTACAGAATGTTTTCAAGGAGGATGAGCATTCGAGATGTCTCTACTGCCTTCACAAAGACAAAACGCACGTGGAGAAGGTCTGTGCGTTTTGCAAGAACTTGTCGGAACGGACTATGAGGGATCGTCGGATCCGCCTCGCCAGCTGGCTGGAGAAGGGCCCAGCAGGTGAGAAGAAGAAGTCTGAGCGGTCTTCTAAGTCCTGTGAGGGCGCCTCGGCGATGGGGGCCCAACAGAAGGCAGAGCACCGCAAGTCGGCGGGCACCGGGAGCGCCAAAGGGTCGGGCTCCTCGGCTGCCAGGCAGGGCACACTTTCACCAACGCCATCAACCACGAGCCAACGCTCTGGCTCGGGGAAGAGAAAATCCGAGAACCCAGGTAAGCTTCTGGAGAGGTCCTGGTCGATCTCGAATGAGTCAGCCGAGGGGGAGGGAGGCGGTGACGCTCCCCCCAAGGTGAAGGCCTCAAGCGCGCCCATGGTGGTGAAGCCCTTGATTCACCCGGCTAAGGCCTCTATCGAGTGAGTCGTGGCGGCCCTGGCGAAGCCTGTGGAGGCTACCCCAGTGGAGGTGACCCCGGGGCCCAGAGTTTCCCTGCCACTGTGGAGGGAATCCTCTTTTCAGCCCATCGATATGACCCCCGTGAGAACACCCGGAGGAAAAAGAGGGGGGGCGGTGGCCATCACGGACACTGATTCAGCCTCTGAGGAGGAGCTGGTTGGAGTCGTGAAGGTCCTCAACAAGAGGTTCGAGGAGGTTCGTTCCCACGGGAGGAATCCCGACGAGGCGGACGAAGAGAGCAACGGTGGCGCCGATGAGCCCGTGGAGGACGACTCCACCCCCCCAAACATCGCGCCCGGCGCAGCCGGTGCCCGAACTCCAGGACAACTCGTGGGCCATCTTAATGGCAATCCAAGCCTTATGTACGGAGATGAGGACTAGGTTACCCTTACCCCAGACGGACGACCCAGCAGAACTGGGACCATCGGGAAGCCCCCCAGGCAAGCGGAGGAGAGTTCATCCACCCCCGCCCTTCCAGCCTTTGCGGCCCTCTCAGCTTTCATCGCCTTCCCCTGATCCTAGGGTGGGAACGGGAACGGATATGGCCACGATGGGGACGGATGACGACGGTGGTGACGACGGGATGGGCCTGCCATCGCGACCCCCTCGAGCCCTCCCCGCCCGACGAAATAGGCTCCTTCCACGCTATGATTGCCAGGACATCTGAACTTTTCCAGCTCTGCCCCGAAGAACAGAAGAAGGAAGGCTTCCTCTATCAACGGCGTGAGGCCAAGAGGAAGACGGTCCACTTGGTCCCGTTACTTGATGACATCTGGGACGAAGGGCTGTCTCTCCTGAAGAACCCGTCCACGACCCCCACCAAGAGGGACCGGTACGAGAAGAAGTACCGGGTCCCGGATTCTGCCCCTTTGTGCCTTAGGGCGCAGCCGACCCTGGATTCGGTCGTCTCGGCGGCGGCCAAGAAGAAAGCGGCAGGGGCGATGGCTTCAACTTCAACCTCCCCACTGGACGGTGAGGGGAAGAAACTGGATGCCATGGGACGACGTTATCTCGTCGGCGGCGACGACAATTAAGGCGGCCAACGCCCTAGCGATTGTGGCCCGCTACGACAGGGAGTTGTGGTTTAAGATCGCTCCCCTGCTGGACTTCCTCCCGGACGACAAGAGGGCTGAGCCCCTGGAGATCTTGCAGGAAGGTGAGGTGGCGTCGGACCACGCCATAACGGTGGCCACGGACATTGCTGACACCGGTTTCCACCAGTTGGGCAACAGTGTTTGCCTTCGGCGACGGGGGTGGCTCAAGGCGACTGATTTCCATCAGGACGTGCAAACCAAAGTTTTGGACATGCCCTTCGACAGGAAAAACCTGTTTGGAAAAACAGACACATCTCTGCAGGCCATCAAGACCGACACGGAGACGCCTTGGGAGTTTTGCAGCAACGACGGTCGCCCTTTCGGAACTCCGGAGGCAAGCAAGGTGCCTCCAAAGGATTCGGCGGTGGCTCGTCGACGTACCGCCAGGCGGCTTGCTCCTCGTCGCAAGAGGCCTATAGAGGACGAGGCAAGTCAGGAGGATCTCGTCGTCGTCGCCAAGGAGGTCAAGGCGGCAAGTCCGCTGCCCAGCAGGACTGAACCGGCCGTAGCGTTGGGCCCCCACCTGAGCACCCCGGTGGGAGGCCGGCTGGCGAAGTTCGTCAGCGTGTGGGAGTGGGAGTCCATCTCCACCGACCGTTGGGTGCTGGATGCCCTGGCCCAAGGGCACACTCTCGAATTTCTAAAGAAGTGCCCCTGCATTCCTCCCATGGCCAGGAAGGAGAACCACGTCCCTCAACTGCTGTTGGAAGTAAGGGCGATGCTGAAGAAAGAAGCCATCGAGCTTGTCCCAAAGAGGCTCCGGGGCTCCGGAGTGTACTCACGATACTTCCTTATCAGAAAGAAGACAGGCGGTTGGCGACCCATCCTGGACCTGCGTTGGTTAAACAGATACATCAAGGCCCAAAAGTTCCGGATGGTCACCCTCCAGCATGTGCTGGGACAGCTGGAGGAGGGCGACTTCTTCTCGTCATTGGATTTGGATGATGCTTACTTTCACATCCCCATTCTAAAGGAGCACCGAAAGTTTCTCAGATTTGTGGTCCAGGGACGGCACTACCAGTTCAAGGCCCTTCCATTCGGTTTGAAGTCGGTGCCCAGGGTATTCACCAAGTGCCTAGCACCAGTGCGGCGCGGCTGCACCTGCAGGGGGATCCACGTTTACCCCTACCTGGACGGTTGGCTCATCCGTGCAAGGACAAGAGAACTCGCCGTCGAGCACACAGCGAAGACTGTCCAACAGCTCACGGATCTGGGATTCTCCATCAACTACTCGAAATCCCACCTGGTTCTGTCGCAGGTCGCACTGCTTCTGGGAGCCACGCTCGATATAGTAGCGCGATTGGCTTCTCGTCGGAGGAGAGGACGAAGGCCATCTTGGGCAAGGTGCAGCGCCTGCTGGCCACAGACGTGGCCAGGGTGAGATCCATCAAGTCCCTTCTCGGCATGATGTCCTCATGCATCTTCCTGGCGTGCCTGTGCAGGCTGCGGATGCGTCCTCTACAAGAGTTCCTCGACACCCGTTGGATACAAGCGGTGGGCAGCTTCGAAGACAGGATCCCGCTCAAAGATGCTTTACGGCAAGCGATTCGGTGGTGGGGCACCCGCGCGCATCTCGCCGCGGGCATGGACTTTCAGACCCCGGCACATCAGGAGACGGTGATGACGGGCACCTCCCTGGAGGGATGGGGAGTGCACACCAGAGATCTCCACGCAAGAGGCCTTTGGCTCCCGGAGGAGAGGTCATTCCACATCAACATCCTGGAGCTCCGAGCCGTGTTCTGGGCCCTCAGGTGATTCCTTCTGTCCCTCAAGGGCAAGGTGGTGAGGGTCTTCACTGACAACACCACCACAATGTTCTACATCCGGAAGCAGGGAGGCACCAGATCCCCAGCCCTATCCAAGGAGGCCCAGGATCTGTGGCACTGGGCCGTCGCCCAGGGGATGTTTCTGGTGCCCTTACATCTGGCAGGAATAAAGAACACCATCGCCGACTCACTCAGCAGGGAGCTGCGCTTGTGCCAACAATGGGAGCTGTGTCAGGATCAAGCAGATCGTCTCTTCCAACGATGGGGCAAACCCCAGATCGATCTGTTCGCGACAGCGACGAACTCCAAGTGCCAGAGGTTTGCCAGCAGGTTTCCCCAGCCGAGGAGCATGGGCGATGCTTTCTCGTTCCCCTGGGACGGCATGTTCCTGTAAGCGTTTGCTGTTGCTGCTGCGACTCATCAACCAACTCAAGAGGTCCTGCTGCAGGATGATCCTCGTCGCACCGGTGTGGCCGAGGCAGATCTGGTTCCCGGACCTTCTGGACTTGTCAGCGGTCCCCCCCCAGTCAAACTGTTGACGGACGTGGATCTTCTCTCCAGAGAAGGAGGCGCCATCCTCCATCACGACCCGGGGTCGCTGAACTTTCAGGCCTGGCTCCTGCAGCACTAGAGTTTGGAGGGTACGATATCCCGGCGGACTGCAAGGAGGTGCTTGCAAAGGCCAGGGCGTCCTCAACTCTCAAGTGCTACAGACACAAATGGAAGAGGTTCTCTGTCTGGTGCCGCGCACAGAAGATTAACCCCCCACGGATTACGGCCCCGAGAATGCTGCCGTACCTGCTATCGCTGGCCAAGGCGGGGCTAGCTCATGCCTTCATCAAGATACATCTAGCGGTCGATTTCCCACTACACCAGAACGATCATCTCTGTGGGACCATCGCCTGGTGAAGGAGTTTATGAAAGGACTGTCCCGTTCATTCCCGCCGGTGAAGGCTCCGGCCCCGGCGTGGGAGCTCAACGTGGTGCTGAGCAGGCTCATGGGGCCGCCATTCGAGCCTCTGCATTCGGCCCAGTTGATGTACTTATCGTGGAATTACGTAACTGGAGGGACTGCTCAAAGTAAGTGGTAGGACTTAGGAGCAGTAGAAATTGGAAACAAAGGGGTAGCGTCCTGCCACATATATTTTCATACAGTAATTTTTTACTTTTCTGATTACTGTGAGACTTTTCTCATTTCACATAATTGTGTATCCTGGAGACTGTGGAATTGTGCTATTTACAGTACAGAGGTACAAGGGAATAATGCACAAAAACACAGGTGACTCTTAGCTTATTTATTCAGCTAATATCACAAAATAGAAAAAATGGAAATCAATTGCCCGTGATATTACGGTAGTTTTGTAGAACAACACTTTTCCAGCAGTTTAGTGTACATGTAAAAGTAGGAGTCTGAATACAGTAGAATAAAGCCACAGTGCAGAACTCTCATGACATGAACTTGAAAGTGCCCAAAAAAACCTTGTGCATAAAGTTAGTACAATAAACAAGTACAGTAGGGCACAGACAATATCGCATTTGTAGACATTACTTCTTTACAAACATCATCCTAATACTGGTATCAAATGGTATATTGGATGTCTTTCAAAGAGGAGAAAACCAAGTCTTTGGTCTACGTCAAGATGTTTATCAGATGTTTTTTGGAGGGACTGGCTTGCTGGCCTGGATGTAATAAGTGTCCCTGGACGTTTCGGCGTCAAAAAAGCCTTCTTCAAGGGTTTAGACCCAGTCTCCCTGTCAAACGGGAATAGAGTAAGGACGTAATTAGCGTTCAAGGAACACTCTGGTGTTGTCATAAAAACCAGGATACTGGTATGTGTAAAAACAACTTTAAAAATGGGGAGAATCCCCTGGACATAAAGAATATTGAACTGTAAATATTCAAGTATCGGGCTTGTACTGGTTCATACACTGACCTGAAAGGGTTGGCCTGGAGGAGGTGAAAGTGGTTGGACACCCTCCGTAAGTAATGGCGTGGATCTCAGTTTACTTGGTACCGGTTGTGCCTGGACCATGTGTCTGGGGAAGGAAATGGGAACAAAAGGATGGTTGACACACGGGAAATGAGTATGGTGCATGCTTGCGTACTAGTTGTAAAAGTAGGTGGACACCTAAAAGAGGCTGGGAGGGCCACAGAGGGTCAGGGAGGATAGGAGTTACCTGTTCCTGTGCTGGGGGTATTGAAGGACCCGGCAACTTGAGGCTTGAGGTGGCGGGATACCCCGGTGTGAATCCCAGCGGGGGCACCCGTCTGTTGCTGCAGTCAAAAAGTGCAGAATGTGCGGATGTATTCTGCAAGAAGGGGAGAAGACTTAGGACATGCCGGGAAGCGGTTTGGTTTGAAAAGAAGCCACCGCTTCCCGGCATGTCCTAAGTCTTCTCCCCTTCTTGCAGAATACATCCGCACATTCTGCACTTTTTGACTGCAGCAACAGACGGGTGCCCCCGCTGGGATTCACACCGGGGTATCCCGCCACCTCAAGCCTCAAGTTGCCGGGTCCTTCAATACCCCCAGCACAGGAACAGGTAACTCCTATCCTCCCTGACCCTCTGTGGCCCTCCCAGCCTCTTTTAGGTGTCCACCTACTTTTACAACTAGTACGCAAGCATGCACCATACTCATTTCCCGTGTGTCAACCATCCTTTTGTTCCCATTTCCTTCCCCAGACACATGGTCCAGGCACAACCGGTACCAAGTAAACTGAGATCCACGCCATTACTTACGGAGGGTGTCCAACCACTTTCACCTCCTCCAGGCCAACCCTTTCAGGTCAGTGTATGAACCAGTACAAGCCCGATACTTGAATATTTACAGTTCAATATTCTTTATGTCCAGGGGATTCTCCCCATTTTTAAAGTTGTTTTTACACATACCAGTATCCTGGTTTTTATGACAACACCAGAGTGTTCCTTGAACGCTAATTACGTCCTTACTCTATTCCCGTTTGACAGGGAGACTGGGTCTAAACCCTTGAAGAAGGCTTTTTTGACGCCGAAACGTCCAGGGACACTTATTACATCCAGGCCAGCAAGCCAGTCCCTCCAAAAAACATCTGATAAACATCTTGACGTAGACCAAAGACTTGGTTTTCTCCTCTTTGAAAGACATCCAATATACCATTTGATACCAGTATTAGGATGATGTTTGTAAAGAAGTAATGTCTACAAATGCGATATTGTCTGTGCCCTACTGTACTTGTTTATTGTACTAACTTTATGCACAAGGTTTTTTTGGGCACTTTCAAGTTCATGTCATGAGAGTTCTGCACTGTGGCTTTATTCTACTGTATTCAGACTCCTACTTTTACATGTACACTAAACTGCTGGAAAAGTGTTGTTCTACAAAACTACCGTAATATCACGGGCAATTGATTTCCATTTTTTCTATTTTGTGATATTAGCTGAATAAATAAGCTAAGAGTCACCTGTGTTTTTGTGCATTATTCCCTTGTACCTCTGTACTGTAAATAGCACAATTTCACAGTCTCCAGGATACACAATTATGTGAAATGAGAAAAGTCTCACAGTAATCAGAAAAGTAAAAAATTACTGTATGAAAATATATGTGGCAGGACGCTACCCCTTTGTTTCCAAGTACTTATCGTGGAAGACAGCGTTTCTTGTGGCCATCACTTCCGCACGACGAGTGGGAGAGATCCAGGCCCTCTCATGCAAGCCTCTGTACTTGACTTTCCACGAGACGAGGGTGGTGCTGAGGACGCACCCCTCCTTCATGCCCAAGGTGCCGTCGGACTTCCACCTCAACGCGCCCTTGGTGTTGCCAGTTCTCTTCCTGTCGCCTTCGTCGCCGGCCGAGAGGACTTTGCACTCACTGGATGTAGCTAGAGCACTGAAGTTCTACGTCGACTGCACAAAGAGTTTTCGGAAGACATCACAGCTGTTTGTGAACTTTGGACCTGTGAACCAAGGGAAGGCCCTCTTGAAGGCTTCCATTTCCAGATGGCTATGCGGCTGCATCATGCACTGTCACCGGTTGGCAAACCGACCGTTGCCCGGCCGTCCGAGAGCCCATTCGACCAGAGCGATCGTTGCTACCACGGCGTTCGTATCTGGTGTTCCCCTGCTGGACATCTGCAGGGCTGCTACGTGGAGGTCGATGCACACCTTCACGAGATTCTACTGCGTCGACCGGGATTCCAGGGAGGAGTCCAGGGTCAGCCAAGCAGTGCTGCGCAACCTGTTCGCCTGAAGGTGGGCCTGGTGAGGAGGTAAGAGATGCTTAATGTTGAGTTGATGTAATGCTTAATGTTGAGCCTTGCCACCTCCTGTGGTTGTGCATGTGTGTATTGCTATGTATTCTTATATTCAGGAGCATGTGAATCCATGCCAGACCCCATGCTGGAGAAGGAACAAGTTACTTACCTGTAACTGTTGTTCTCCAGTATGGGTCTGGTATGTATTCACATGCAAACCCTCCCTCCTTCCCCTCTGTGGCTCTTCACTTGGTCCTACTGCCACTTTACGTGTTACCAAATGTGAGGATGGCTGCCAGGCGAGGGGCTTAGGGAGAGGGCAGTCATTGGCTGGGGGCAGTATGACCCTTAGACCAGTGATTGGTTACTACTAAGAAAGGCAGATCAGAAACGAAACTGATACTGATTTTTTCTTTACCGAGGATTCCCAGCCTGACGACAGGGAATATTCATGAGCATGTGAATCCATGCCAGACCCATGCTGGAGAACAACAGTTACAGGTAAGTAACTTGTTCCTTCCTTGCCTTGAATCAAAGATGCAGTTCACCACTTTCTCTAATAGACCCCTCAGGTTTCCCTTAACCAAGCAAATAGACCCCTCAGGTTTCCCTTAACCAAGTCCGGGCCTTTCTTGACCTTTTCACTTTGGTACATTTCCCTCCGGCTTCCCTCGTTAGGGCTTGAGCCTGTCTTTGCACTTTAGTTCAATTGGTAATTCACTTAGCTTTCCCTTGTTTGGGCTCAAGTTTTGTCATTCACTTTATTTGTAACACCCTTTCACATAGGCTTCCCTCAGTCGGGCTCAAGCCTTCTTTTATTTTCACTTTATGACTCTGGTTCTCAATATTCACTTTGTAGGGGTCCCTTCCATGCCTTTCTTCTTGTTATCTCATTAGTGTCGAAGACTTTCGAAACTGTACAGTTTTCAGATACTCCTATGTATGACCACTTCGACGTCCTGTTCAATATGATTCACAGTTCACACATGATTTCTCAACATACTAAACCTTTCTGGTATTTGTAGTTCCTTTCACAAACTTTCATAGGCTTCCCTCGGCTGGACTTGCGCCTTCCATTTCTTTATTATCAACACGCTTTTAAAATATTTCACAGCTTTCTTTCTTTAGCCTCACACTACAGTTCAAACACATTTCACAGAAACGTTTGATAATGCAATTCACCTCTGCAGGAGCACTGTGTTAATTTGTAATAACCTGCGTTGCTTTTAACAATCGAATACTTCTTCACGCGATTATCATCCTTCGCATAACCTTCGCTTGATACAGTTTCACTCGCTTGCAACACAAACCAGACTTTTGTTTCCTTCGGTAACTCACTGGTTGTGTTTATCTTGGTTCTTTCGCCTTCGTCTTGAATGCGGCTATCCAGGTCTTTATCAATGACTCCTCTGCTCCTCCCCAACTCCATCATTCACCCATGAGGGGAACAGGCAACCCTGGAATACTTCAAAGGAAGGCTCTCTCAATATTCTTGGCCTCACCTTGCGAATCCTTGTGGCCTCTTTCGAAATACCGTTTGTTTGTTTGGCTTTCTTTCGCTCCCCTCAGCATTTGAACAGCCCCTTGGCCTTCCGAACTCCACAGCCTGGTTTGCAGCAGCTCAGGAAGAGCTGTTCCTTCTCATACCCAGTCTCACTCAGTGTGCCTGTATGCTCCACCTTTTATCCTCGAACGGATAGCTAATGTGTGGCAGGTGTGTGTGATTGAATCTGAGTGCCTGACCCTATTAATGGGACAGGGCCATTGCCAAGTGCTAGGGGTAATCTTCATAGGCTCAATCCCCATCTTCTTCGGCTCTGTAGCTTTGTCTGTATAGAGAGGGTAAGGATCATGGGAGTTGGAGTGTCCCAGAAAATAGGTAGGGATAGGGGTTTGATAATGGTTAGGAAAAGGGGATACCATGTCTCACCATCTGGTGTCTCTCCCCCACTCCCGGAAGACCCCCTTCCTAGGTGATCATCCCTCACTTGTCCGCCCCCAGGGTCAGGATCCAAAAGCGATGGCCCTCCCCTGGTCACCGGAGTACGGGATCCCCGGGGACTAGGTTGTGAAACACCTTCTGGTTTTTCACAACATTAAGAAGATTGTCCTGATGACAAATATATTGTCAAGGCTAGCAACAGTGTGTGAATAATAGTTCAGGTTACAATTGGAAACCGGTAGCAAGTATTTAGAGCGATAGCAGCAATGGGGATAAGAGTATTCAAACTTCTCCTTATTCTAGTAGATACTGGTCCAACGTATGCAAAAAGCAAATATCGCTTAATCGAAGATATTACCACATTTTCGTAATGTAGACAACAAGTGATCACATTGGAGAGACAAATAAAGAAAGACCGTTTTCTCTGAAAGTGAATGTGGTTTACCAGATTTAATGTTGAGTCAGAGTTTGATAATATTTCAGAAACATGAAACAGTATAAAAAAAAAGAAGACATCCTTGAATACTCGTACTGAAATCCTTATTCAGAAACTGGTCAGAACATTTTTGTTATTTGCGTCGTACTGCGCACAAGAAACCGGGGTGAAGTGTGGGCAATAGGGAAGGCGTTCACATGCAGGTCCCGGAAAGCAAACTCTGCGTGTTCCCCAATGACCCCAAAACCCGTCCAAAACACTTCTGCAGCACTTCGCTATGACAAGGTCATTTAAATGATTAAGCTGCTGAAGATTGTCGTTCCAGGTAGTGAGCGACCAGTACAACAGAATGCAACCTTCTAAAGTCAACACCAAAACACTTCTGCAGCACTTCTTCAGCTGCTTTATTTTTGTTTAAAGAGTGCCTCAAAGCATTTTTATCATCTTCTGGTTAACATGTTTGCTATGTTCATGATGTTGGGTACCGGGCTTGCACCATTTCATTGAAGGTTTTAGTTGTATGTTTTTTACTAATTACTAATACTGTTTTTTCATAATTGTTTATATGGTTTTGGGCTGTTTTGTAATGCGCTTTGGGTGAAGCCATGATATAAAAATATTTAAAATAAATACTTTCTTCACCGTCTGCCACAAGCTCTGCCACCACAGTAGGTTCCCCAATTGCTGCTTCTGCAAGCTCCCCACTCCATAAAGGCCTCCTATCCTACAATCTCCTACTCTGCCTCTACAACAGCCAGAGCCCATGCCTATTCAGGGATCTCCTTCACCAGTTATTGACCTTCCTATTTTGGAGGATGACCCAACAGATGCAGAGGATTTACCAAAGTTAGTGACGCATTTCATGAACTAATTCTGGACTTTATGGATTTTCTAAGCCTACAAACCTCAGAACCATTGGAGAAGTGTTCTAGAAATGATCCTCTCTGGAAGACAGACAAAATTCGCATTCCACTCCAGCCAAATGTCATCAAGGATGTATGGAAAAGGTCTGAGACACCAATTCTGTGGTTCTAACTAGTAGCCAAATGCTAAATTTTGGATGATTTCAGCAGAAAACGCCTGAAAACCAAACCAATTTGCCCAGTTATAACACCATTGCTATCTCAAGCATGAAGTTCCACCTTGTCTTCAACACTATGCTCTGGCACACCTGCGAAGGAAGGAAAAGGTCAAGATGCAGTTGGTAATGTGGTCTATTTGACCAGTGCCTTCCACATGTGTTAAGCACATGCTGATGCTATCCTTGTTGCCTCCAGTCTGAGGTTATGGAAGAATAACTCGGACTTCTGAAGCCATATTACCTCAGACGCCAAATAGGTGGTAATGCTCATGCCATAACCCACGGGATGTCTCAATACAACAACTAATGCAGAGCTACTTGCGACCCTTCAGACCATTTGTTGTGGCCCCCATGGCCTCCCCTCACCTCTGCTCGGGCTCTGCTGGCACACCAGGCACCACAGTGATAGAGCTGATACTGGAACTGTCAACAGAGTTTAGCACTTGCTGTACCTTTTCATAAGTGTATATATTGACTTCTGGATGCAAGCAGGCAGAACATACAATGGATGCCTTCTGTGGGAACAGCAATCACCCACTGTTACATGAAATACACTATAGACTTCAGGTAAAACGAGACATAGGTAGGGGCAGAGTTTGCCTCCTAGGCTGTAGTAGCCAATCTTTGTACAAATAATACACACAGGTACAGGTGAGGACACTATAGAACATTTACCAGATGCTCAGATCCCAAATGCGACACAACAGTGCAGAACAGGAACTAGAAATGTAGAACACTGTATCACAAGGCACTAGAATTAGATAGCCATGGCATTGGACTGGAACAAGATCCCTGGCAAAACACAAGAGTGGGGTAACTGTAACAAGGTATTGGTACAGGGAACTAATGCATGATCTGAATCCAGGTAACTTAAGACCAAGCATGAAACACATTCTATAGAAGGCCAGGTATGGAACTCTGGACTAAAACTAAGGGGAAAGGTACAAACTAGAAACAGTTAAAGACTGGGTAAAGCTTGACGCAAAATAGACCGAAGAAAGCAATAGAAGGGAGGAGCAGGGTAGGTGGCTGAAAGTAAACTTTGCAAGTAATGGAGACTGGAAGCTGCAGGGACACAGCACCAGAAACAGGGACACAGCACCAGAAACACGGCCTATTGGCTGTGTGGACACAGCACAAATGAAGAGAAAAGATATTGGCATCAGGCAGAAGGGGTAGGACTGAGCCTGCAATGCAGGACTGCCGTAGAAAGTGGGGCAAGGCAGAATCGAAGCAGGGATAAGTCACAGGTAAAACGCACGGCAGAATGATCAGCAAATCAGAGTGTAATTCCAAATCGGTTCCAGCTACTCGTGCACAAACCGGGAGCTTAATGGTGTGGGAGCTTATAAGCGATGCTAACTGGGAGGAAAACCAGTGTGGAGTTGCATGATCGGGCTGCACACAAGCATTTAGAGGTGTGGTTAGTGTAAATTCTTTCTGTATGGAGACAAAAGCACAGTGATTGCCATCACATTTTGAATGTAAAGTCCATTAAAATGTCTTTCCCTGCCTCTGTTCATGAAAACTTTGAGTATGTGTAGGTCTAAGTTTGTCTTTCTGGATTAGGTGGGTGGATTTTCCAGATATTCTGAAGATGAAGTATGGGAATGAAGTCCAGGTTTCTGGAAATACCGATGTCTGCAAGGAGAGGCTGAATGGTGATTCAGGGTTATCTTTGGTGATGGTTGGGAATGCTAAGCGGGTCTGCAGACAGTGCCACCCAGAGACAGAGGCGCACATTTTCAGAAGAGCATTTTGCAAGAGCAGTTGTGGAAGAGTTGTGGCTCCTGGACTGGTCCGTGTGCTCCGGTAATTTTTACTACAGTACGAGCAAGAGAAGCAGCTACTTCCTGGGACATGGACTTGGAATAATAGACATTCAACTATACTACATTGCTCAATTTTGACCCTTTCTTCTTTGTTATAGGTGTTTTACTGGCTACAATACGTGTAAGACGACAAGCCCTGCCCACTAGCTCCCACAGTCCCATTTAAACAGAGGTTGCGCACATTTTCGGAAGAACATTTTGCAAGAGCAGTTGTGGCAGTTGAGGTGGTTGAGTGGGTGTGGGCGAGTCTGTGATTAATCAAATGAATTCTTTTTGTAGTTTGCAGTTATATTATGAAATTCTATATCTCGTAGGAAGTAAACTTTCATTGTAGATTTGTTGTTACTCTCACCCCTTTTTTGTTCTTACCAATCACTGGTGTATATGGTAATTTTTGTGGATTTATTGTTACTTTCACCTCCTATTGTTCTTATCAATTTCTGGCGTGCATGGTCATTTTCAAGTAATCATGCCGGGTGTGTACACCGTTGTCTGACATGCCTCCGTTAAAAGATCTGACTAATTTGTTTGAGGCTTCGAAGGATACGCCTAAATGCATGACACATAAAATTAACTTAACTCGAAGCCTGAATACAACCCAACGAGTTCGTCAGGTAGTAGCAACGTCTGATATACGAAGATTCTACCCTACCTAGAGTGTAGCGATAGTTAAACTGCCTTCTATCGGTAGTCACATACCGCCTTCTATCGGTAGTCACATACAAGATGATGTTCAGAATGTTGAGGCGCGATCCGAAGTGGATCTGTGTCCGCCGGACTCTATAGTTGAAGTGCTGGATTCAGTCATAGCGGAATCAGGTGCCGCTTCTATTGACCACATGAAAGAGGTTGTGGTGGCGGCCCAGATTCATAGGGACCATGTTCCCTCATTGTCTAATGTACCTGACACTATTATTGAGCCGAAACAGGTGGTTCCTCCAAATCAGACTCCTACGGAGATGCAAGTGAATCTATTATCCCTGGTCCTGAATTTAATAGGTATTAACATGAGTGAGGAAGTTACGAACATGACTACCCCACCCCTCTTCCTGATAAATGACCTTTCAGTGAATTGGCACAGTCCCCGGCAATATTCTTGTCATGAGCTCGGGACTCTTCAGTGCTATCAATATCATTCACACAGCCAACTCCGAGGAGAGCTGGGATTCCCTCACATCATGATCCAGCAGCTTTGCCACCAGCCTCGGGTGCAGAGATCACGCTGCAGGCTATGAACACAGCCTTGTTTTCATTGGCCTATTATATGAATCTCTGGATATGAGATTACATGATCAGTCAAAAATACTATTACAAATATTGCAATGGCAAGATGATAAGGCGGCTGGTGCAAGGATGGGGACGGATATATGCCTTCAAGTGCGAGAGGAGATTTCCGCTCAAACAGGGGAAAGTACACACAAGGTATTATGTGATGACAATGATGCTAATAGTATGCTAGACCAAACGGGATACAATGTGGTACCCAAATTAAAAATGTGTGAAATTACAAAAAATTACAGAGCAGGTTGTAGAACAGTCGGGAGGTGAGGTGTTGACAGAATTATTTGTAGATGATACTGACTTAATCATACCAGATCCTGTGGACGAAATAAGTCTCTATGAAAAGTTTGAGAAGCCCAAAAGGAAACCGTCCAACATTGCATGCATAAAAAAAAGTTAAAATATCAAACTGCCTGCAGCCATGAAACACTCAAGCGTTCATCAATTTGTTAAGAAGCGATCGTTGCCGAAACCTCATTCACAGGTAGCAAGCATAGCAGTCGTGAATAAATACAACAAAGTAGCTCCGAATAAATCTGAACTAAGAATAAAATTAAGACACTCCAATGAAAAGGTTCCCTCTGCAGCAAGTTTAGAATATGATCCCCTGGACACCCTACTCAGAGTAGTAGAATTAGATCGGAAGAATGGTGACTTAACATCCCTGCCACATTGTCGGACCTTATGACTCCAAACAAAGTAGCACACAGTGATGTTGGGAAGCAAGTCACCAATGTCCGGGGCAGATATTCGATGGTGAATAAAATAGATAATCATAATCAAGGGGGAAGTGGCCCAATTGACAATTATTACACGACCTTGGAACAAAGAAGAGAAGAAATAGCTCGATCAGTAGGTCTATTTATGACAGGCCTTCCTCCGCAAACTTCTGCTATAAAAAGTGTGGTCCCTTGCTCTCTTTCTGGTATGGAATTGGGATTTTATTTAAAGCAAGGTTCTTAGTCTTGCAGGAAGCCTGGAAAGGATGAGAGTTCCTTTAATAGTGAAACTAAAATGCGTTTGATGCAAAAATATCAAAATCAATAAAAAACCAGCCCATTATTTGATCATGCAATGCAGAGGGAAACCCTTTCTCCAGCATGGGGTCTGGCATGGATTCACATGCTCATGAATATTCCCCGTCGTCAGGCTGGGAATCCTCGGTAAAGAAAAAAACAGTATCAGTTTCGTTTCTGATCTGTCTTTCGTAGTAATAACCAATCACTGGTCTCTGCGTCATACTGACCACAGCCAATGACTGCCCTCTACCTAAGCACCGCCTCTGGCAGCCATCTTCAGATTTTTACCGCACGTTCATGTGTTGGGATCCTCGTGCTATTGCTCTCGAGCGTTAGTGCTATTTTTTCACGTTTTTTCTCAAAAACTTCGTTTTTTTCGGTCAAAAGAGCCTCAAGCTCCACCGACTCTCCATCCGATCAACGGGGACCCGTGTCGGATTCGTCTGCGCCCCTCAAGGGTGAAGAATTCGTCGAGCTACGCTTTTGGAGGACTCCAGAAGCTTCTCAGGCCCGGACATGGCCCAGGAGAAGGGAAGCTCGACGCCCGGAAAGCTGTTCAGGGTCTGCCCTGGATGCCAGCTGCAGAACGTCTTTAAGGAGGACGAACACTCCTTTTGTCTCTACTGCTTACATGAGGACAAGACGCACGTGGAGAAGGACTGTGCGTTTTGCGGCAATATGTCGGAGCGGACCATGAAGGACCGCCATCAACGTCTCGCCAACTGGCTGGAAGGGAAGAGCCCGTCAGGCGAGAAGAAGAGGAAGAAATCCGAGCGGTCTTCTAAGACCTTTGAGGACGCCCCGGCGACGGGGGTCCAACACAAGGCCAAGCACCGCAAGTCCGCTGGCACCGGGAGCGCCGAACGGTCGGGCTCTACGGGCGCCAGGCAGGGCGCACCCTCCCCGGCACCTTCAGCCATCGAGCCAACGCTCTGGGTCGGGTAAGAGGAAGGGCGAGCACCCGGCGAAGCTCCTGCAGAGGCCCCGGTCGAGCTCGAAGGCCCCATCGGAGGGGGAGCGAGGCAGTGTCCCCCCCCCTCAAGGATAAGGCGGTGAGCGCACCTAAGGTGGTGAAGGCCTTAATCCATCCGGCCAAGCCCTCTATCGAAGCTGTCACGGCGGCCCTGGCTCATCCTGTGGAGGCTACACCAGTGGTGGCGACCTCGGGGCTCAGAGTCTCCCTGCCACCTCGGAGGGAGTCCTCTTTTGTACCAATCGATAGGACCCCCGTGAAATCCCCGGCGGGGAAGAAAAAGGGGGGGCAGGGCGTCATCGTAGATTCGGCTTCAACCTCGGAGGAAGAGCTGATCGAGGTCTTAAGCCGGGGCCTTGGCGTGGACGACGACATCGTCGAGGGTGCCGACGGGGCCCCTGATCGCCCGTCGGATTCCCCTCTGCCAGCGCCGCAAGACAACTCGGCGGCCATTTTGTTGGCTATACAGTCCTTATGCTCAGAGATAAGGACAAGACTACCGTTGCCGACGGAGGAACCTCTCCCGTCGGGGGATCCTGAACCGGGACCTTCTGGTGTTCCCCCGCCAAAGAAAAGAAGGATTCACCCTTCACCTCCTTTTCAGCCATCGCGCCCCGTCCAGCCCTCCTCCCCGTCCACCCGAGGGGATGATACGGGGACTGACACGGCAGCGACGGGCACGGACGACGAGGTATACGACGAGGATCTACCGTCGTCACCTCCCACCAGGGCTTCTCCGCCCGACGAGATTGGATCGTTCCACTCCATGATCGCCAGGGCATCCGAGCTTTTCCAACTCTGCCCTGAGGAGAAGAAAAAGGAAGGATTCCTTTATCAACGGCGCGAGGCCAAGAGGAAGACGGTCCTTGCGGTGCCTCTACTGGACGACATTTGGGATGAGGGCCTCGCCCTCCTCAAGAACCCTTCCACGACGCCAGCTAGAAGAGACCGGTACGAGAAGAAGTACCGGGTCCCGGACGCGGCCCCCCTGTGCCTCCGGGCGCAGCCTACCCCGGACTCCGTCGTCTCCGCGGCGGCCAGGAAGAAAGCGGGGGGGGGTGCGGCCTCCACATCGACTTCCCCACCGGACGGCGAGGGAAAGAAATTGGATGCTATGGGACGCAGGGTCATCTCGTCTGCAGCGACGACGATTAAAGCGGCCAACGCCTTGGCTAGCGTGGCCTGCTACGACAGGGAGCTATGGTACAAACTGGCTCCCCTGCTGGACTTCCTACCGGACGACAAGAGGGTGGATGCCCTGGAGATCCTACAGGAAGGTGAGGTGGCGTCGGACCACGCCATCACTATTGCGACGGACATCACCGACACTGGGTTTCGCCAGTTGGGCAACGGCGTGTGCCTTAGGCGGCGTGGATGGCTCAAGGCTACGGACTTCCGTCAAGACGTACAGACCAGAGTCCTGGACATGCCGTTCGATGGGAACAACCTGTTTGGGAAAACAGTGGACGATTCCCTTCAGGCCATTAAAGCGGACACTGAGACGGCCCGGGCCCTTGGGGTTCTGCAGCAACGACGGACGCCCTTTCGGAGCAGCGGAGGCAAGGGCGCCTCCAAAGGTTCCGGCGGCGGTTTCTCCACCTACCGTCAGGCGGCCCGCTCGTCGTCTCAGGAGGCCTACAGAGGACGAGGCAAGTCTGGCGGACCCCGCCGTCGTCGCCAAGGAGGTCAAGGCGGCAAAGCCTCGTCGAAACAGGATTGAACCGGCCGTGGGGTCGGGCCCCCACCGAAGCACCCCGGTGGGAGGCCGGCTGGCGAGCTTCGTCAGCGTGTGGGAGTCCATCTCCACCGACCGTTGGGTGCTGGACACCTTAGCCCGGGGCCACGCGCTCGAGTTTCAAAGAAGGTGCCCGCGCGTCCCCCCCGTGGCCAGGAAAGAGCTTCACGTCCCTCAGCTTCTCCTGGAGGTAAGGGCGATGCTCAGGAAGGGCGCCATCGAACTCGTCCCAAAGAGGCTTCGGGGCTCCGGAGTTTACTCGAGATACTTCCTCGTGAAGAAGAAGACGGGAGGATGGCGCCCCATCCTAGACCTGCGACGTCTGAACAAGTTGATCAAGGCGAAGAAGTTCCGGATGGTCACCCTCCAGCACGTCCTGGGTCAGCTGGAGGAGGGAGACTTCCTGTCGTCGTTGGATTTGGAGGATGCCTACTTCCATATTCCCATCCTAAAGGGGCACCGAAAATTCCTCAGGTTTGTGGTCCAAGGGCGTCACTACCAGTTCAAAGCCCTCCCCTTCGGACTACGGTCGGCACCCAGGGTATTCACCAAGTGCCTTGCACCGGTGGCAGCGCAGCTGCGCCGCGAGGGGATCCACGTCTACCCCTACCTGGACGACTGGCTCATCCGAGCCAAGACGAGGGAGCTCGCCGTGGAGCACACGGCAAGGACCGTCCAACTTCTCACGGACCTGGGATTCTCCATGAACTACGCCAAGTCCCACCTGGTACCCGCGCAAAACGCACTGTTTCTGGGAGCGAAGCTCGACACAGTGTCCCTTCTGGCCTCCCCATCGGAGGAAAGGACCAGGTCCATCCTGGGCAAGGTACAGCGGATGTTGGTTTCCGACGCGGCCAAGGTGAGGTCCATCAAGTCCCTCCTCGGAATGATGTCTTTTTGCATCTACCTCATTCCCATGTGCAGGCTCCGGATGCGCCCGTTGCAGGAGTTCCTGGACGCGCGCTGGATCCAAACGACGGGCGGCTTCGAGGAGAGGATCACACTCGACGAGAGTTTCCACCGAGCGGTCCGGTGGTGGGGCACCCGCGCGCATCTGACGGCGGGCATGGACTTCCAGACCCCAGACCACCAGGAGACAGTGACCACGGATGCCTCCCTGGAAGGGTGGGGAGCGCACACCGAAAATCTGCACGCGAGAGGCCTTTGGCTCCCGACCGAGAAGTCCCTCCATATCAACGTCCTGGAGCTCCGTGCAGTGTTCTGGGCCCTCAGGTCCTTCCTTCCGTCCCTCAAGGGCAAGGTGGTGAGGATCTTCACCGACAACACCACCACCATGTTTTACACCAGGAAACAGGGCGGAACCAGGTCCCCAGCACTGTCCAAGGAGGCGCAGGACCTGTGGCATTGGGCCGTCGCCCAAAGGATGTTTCTGGTGCCGTTTCATCTGGCAGGGATAAAAAACACCATCGCCGACTCACTCAGCAGGGAGCTGCGCTCGTGCCACGAGTGGGAACTACGGCAGGATCTAGTGGATCGCCTCTTCCGACGGTGGGGCACACCCCAGATCGACCTGTTCGCGACGGCGACGAACTCCAAGTGCCAGAGGTTCGCCAGCAGGTTTCCCCAGGCGAGGAGCATGGGCGATGCTTTCTCGTTCCCCTG
The DNA here is from genome assembly GCF_040938575.1 of Ambystoma mexicanum. Taxonomy (NCBI): domain Eukaryota; kingdom Metazoa; phylum Chordata; class Amphibia; order Caudata; family Ambystomatidae; genus Ambystoma; species Ambystoma mexicanum. The sequence continues at coordinate 1,423,359,680 of NC_090923.1, forward strand.
GGAGGGCCTGTTCCTCTACGCGTTCCCTCCTTTGCCACTGCTAATCCGGCTCGTCAACCAGCTCAAGAGGTCACGGTGCAGGATGATCCTCGTCGCACCTGCGTGGCCGAGGCAGATATGGTTCCCGGACCTTCTGGACTTGTCAGCGTCCCCGCCAATCAAGCTGCCGGTGGACGCGGATCTACTCTCCAGGGAAGGAGGCGCCATCCTCCACCACGACCCGAAATCGCTGAACTTGCAGGCCTGGCTCCTGCAGCGCTAGAGTTTGGGGGATACGACATACCGGCCGACTGCAGAGAGGTTCTTGCAAAGGCCAGGGCGTCCTCGACTCTTAAATGCTACGGACACAAATGGAAGAGGTTCTCTGTCTGGTGCCACGCACAGAAGATTAACCCTCTACGGATTACGGCTCCCCAGGTACTGCCGTACCTGCTGACGCTGGCCAAAGCTGGTCTGGCACACGCGTCCATCAAGATTCATCTTGCTGCGATCTCCCGATACACCAGAACCACGGGGCGGACGTCCTTGTGGTCTCATCGTCTGGTGAAAGAGTTCATGAAGAGACTGTTCAGATCGTTCCCGCCTGTGAAGGCTCCGGCCCCGGCGTGGGAGCTCAACGTGGTGCTGACCAAGCTCATGGGACCTCCGTTCGAGCCTCTGCACTCGGCCCCGTTGAAGTTTCTGTCGTGGAAAACAGCGTTTCTTGTGGCCGTCACCTCCGCACGACGGGTGGGAGAGATCCAGGCCCTTTCCTGCAAGGCCCCGTACTTGACTTTTCACGACACAAGGGTAGTGCTCAGGACGCACCCCTCCTTCATGCCCAAGGTACCGTCGGACTTCCATCTCAACGAACCCTTGGTGTTGCCTGTGTTCTTCCCGTCGCCTTCGTCGCCGGCTGAGAGGACTTTGCACTCGCTGGATGTGGCTAGAGCGCTGAAGTTCTACGTGGACCGCACGAAGTGTTTTCGGAAGACGTCACAACTCTTTGTGAACTTTGGACCTGTCAATCAGGGGAAGGCTCTCTCGAAAGCTTCCATTTCCAGATGGCTCTCCGGCTGTATCATGTACTGTCGTCGGTTGGCAAACCGACCGCTGCCTGGCCGTCCGAGAGCCCATTCCACCAGAGCGGTCGCAGCTACCACGGCGTTCCTTTCTGGTGTGCCCCTGCTGGACATATGTAGGGCTGCTACGTGGAGGTCGACGCACACCTTCACGAAATTCTACTGCGTCGATCGGGATTCCAGGGAGGAGTCCAGGGTCGGCCAAGCAGTGCTGCGCAACCTGTTCGCCTGAGGTGAGCCTGGTGAGGAGGTAAGATGCTTAATGTTGAGTTTGATGTAATGCTTAATGTTGAGCCTTTGCCACCTCCCGTGGTTGTGCATGTGTGTACTGCTATGTATTCTTTATTCATGAGCATGTGAATCCATGCCAGACCCCATGCTGGCCAGACCCCATGCTGGAGAAGGAACAAGTTACTTACCTGTAACTGTTGTTCTCCAGCATGGGTCTGGCATGGATTCACATGCGAACCCTCCCGCCTACCCCTCTGCGGCTCTTCACTTGGTCATACTGCCACTTCACGTGCTTCCAAATCTGAAGATGGCTGCCAGAGGCGGTGCTTAGGTAGAGGGCAGTCATTGGCTGTGGTCAGTATGACGCAGAGACCAGTGATTGGTTATTACTACGAAAGACAGATCAGAAACGAAACTGATACTGGTTTTTTCTTTACCGAGGATTCCCAGCCTGACGACGGGGAATATTCATGAGCATGTGAATCCATGCCAGACCCATGCTGGAGAACAACAGTTACAGGTAAGTAACTTGTTCCTTCCTGATTACGATTTAAACAGAACCAGCGTATTGAATATCATGAGTGATGTCATAAAACTGGAGGATTTATGCTCTAGGGACATTGACCAGATAGAATTCATAGATGATCATAACCCGTCCATAGTAAAACTTTGGATGTCATCGGGTATCGTCATGAATTTAATCTGGCAGGCCAGAGAAGACCTTTATGAGATGGGCTCCCTGGTCAGTAAACAACCAGTCAGGGATATAGAAAAGCATCCGTATTGGCATTAACTGAACGAAACGCATATAAGGTCGCAGGAGGGGTATTAGAACATTAAACTCACATGTTTTCAAAGTACCAACAATGGTAGTACTTTTTTATAATACTCGTAATTAACAACTCGCCTCTGCAAAATTTGAGTCATGCTCATTTGCCTCGTGGAATACGTGGGGATGTAAGCATCTGACATATATTAATTCTAACCCACTGAATGAGCATGATATACCAGCACTACAGGAAGTTTGGTTAATTACACCCCCTGTTTGGGAAAACTATACAATAGCTCTTATTCCTGCCAAATTACCAGTGAGAGTAAGGCCTATGGCTGGATTAATAGTTGCAGTCAGTGTGGCAGCCAATTTACAGATTATCCCGTGGCTATTGCCGAATATGTTTCTCCAACTTGTAAAAATCAACTCCCCGAATGGTATAACAGCGTTGGTGAATACATATTGGAATCAAGTAGGCATCTCAGACGAAGAATTTTTCAAGGATGTTGAATGTTTTGGACTGCATAAATCAGACTGACTGTCCAGAATACGATTTTGGCAGGTGATTTAAACATCAAGTGTGTTAACAAATTCTGCAACACAGTTGTCGTCAGTAGCGAAACGATGGGTTACTTTGATGGAGGAAAGGCAGCTATTGATGGTAAATGGCGCTGTCACGGGAGACATTCCTCCGAGGAACACATGGCACAGGGGCAAACAAGTGGCCCTAATAGATTGTGTATGTGAGTAAAATGAATGCCGACTCACACCCGTTCTGTTTACACAAGCCTGCGCTGATTCCTTCCTGTCAGTCTCTATCACCTCTAATCTAGATAACACACACATTCGTGGCGGAGATGCTGCAATTGATGATGACATCACTTTTACACCTAGCGGCCTCTCCGCTACTACTAACATCACATCTAGTACATCTGGTCACACTGACAGCATACAGGACAATACCTCCCTCTTTCCTGGTCTGTCCTTACCCCCTGCTGAAAATAGCATCACAAGTAAAAAATCTCTAAAATGCTTACTACTTAATACTCGCTCCTTACTGAGACATGTGCTTGAAGTTGCATCGTATATAGCTTCAAATAATATAGATATTTGTGCTGTCACAGAGACTTGGAACCACCCCGCTTGAGGCCCCACCCTAGCCCTGGCTCTACCCGATGGTTATAGTATTTTTTGCCAGGATAGGAAAGAAGGAGTTGGAGGTGGAGTGGCCATTATTTTTAAAGATTCCCTATCGGTGTGGAAAGTTGACATTCTCAATATTGATAAATGCGACATACTCCATGTTAAAATCAAAATGCATGCAGAGAATATATATTCAATATTGTTCTGATTTATCGGCCACCAGAACCCATGAAGGATTTCTGCAATCAGCTCTCTGATGTGCTATTGGCTATTTTAAAACCTTTATCTATGTCCTTTTAATGGGCGACTTGAATTACTGGCTAGGAGATAGTACTGACTTATGCGCCAAACTTTTGGATCAAGCCTTATCTAATCTAGGTTTCTCTCAATTTATTAATGTGCCTACTTATGTGAAGGGACACTCTCTAGATTGGCTGTGCAGCCTTAATACCACACCCATCAACATAGATGTGAGTCCCTGTCCGTGGTCGGATCACTTTTTTATCAACTTTGAGATGACTTCAGATAAAATCATTGACAATAAGAAACCTGTTTTTAGTATCACTCGTAGTAGAAATGTTAAAAAACTGATGCCCGAATCCCTTGAACCATGGATTACCACACTCAATCATATGATTAAAGATGACTCCTCAATAGAAGATATCACTGCAGCCTATCAAGTAACTCTTCAAGACGCTGTCAACACACTAGCACCTCTCTCGAGTAAAAAATGTGTTACTAGGGAATCTAACATCTGGTTTACTCATGATCTTCAAGACCTCAAAAGTGCTAAAACTAAAGCACTTTATAGATGGAAAAAATCTCAGTCGGAAGTTGACAAAGAAACCTATAATAGTCATGTCAGAGCTTATAAAAAAAAGCAGTGATCGCTGCAAAAAGAGCCTATCTGGATGATCGTATTACCAAGGCTCAGTCTACACCTAAGGAACTCTTTAAAGTGTTCAAAGAATTGGAATCTAGAAAGAACACCACACAGGATTCCATCATTAAAGATGCTAGGTGGTGTAACCTAGTACAGGAGGCCATGGATAATAAACTTAAAAAAATTATTAAGGGTATCTCTGATGCCAGAGCCTCTTTATCCAGTAAAGGTCTAAAGGAAACTATTACCCCCGCTAAATGTTGGAAGGAAGATGAACTCTTCTCTTTCAAACCAATTACAGAAGAAGATCTAACAACCATTGTTCAAAACCACAAACCTTCCAACTGTAAGGGATATGTTTGTCCTTCCTTAACTATTAAAGCTTGTGCCACCTCACTTATCCCCATACTTTGTAAATTTGTTAATGCATCTTTTAGGGACTGTGAGGTTCCCACATGCATTAAGCACTCTTGGGTGACCCTCTTATTAAAAAAACCTGATCTCTCGCCAGATGACCCACTTAACTATCTCCAACTCCCCATTTCTTCTTAAGATTCTCGATAAAGTGGCTTATGTTCAACTACTGGCTCTCTTAAGAATGGTAACATCCTGAATAAGAGACAGTCTGGCTTTCGGGAAAAACATAGCACAGAGTCCGCTTTGTTGGATTTAAAATCTAGGCTCCTTAGACACATGTATCAAGGCGATCCCAGTATGCTGATGCTGTTGGACCTATCCGCCGCCTTTGACCTGGTAGACCATACGTTATTGGTCTCCAGGTTGAGGGAGGTGATGGGTTTCTCGTCATCGGTGGCTGATTGCGTCACCTCTTTTTTGAAAGATCGTCACTGGAGAGAGAGCAGCAATTTAGCTGATGCCAATATCAAGGAGCTGATGCAAGGGGTTCCTCAGGGAGCTTGTCTCTCTCCGATTTTCTATAATCTCTTTACGGTACCGTTTCTTGATTTCCTGGACATTAACAACATTGACTTTACTAATTACGCCGATGATACACAGTGTATCATACCCATCTCTGGTGTCTTCTCAGATGATGAACTTAACATCAACAGAATTTGCCTGCTTATTCAAAGTTGGATGTGTTCTAATGGCTTGGCCCTTAACACAAGCAAGACCGAGCTTATGCTTGTGGGTACTGTCCCCATGATCCGTAAACTTGAAGATCAATACTCCAAATTGGTTATTGATGAATGTGTTATAGTGGCCAAGAAGAAAGTCAAGACTTTGGGCATTTATCTTGACAGTAATCTTAATATGAAAGCACAGGTCGTTAGTCTGGTGGCTTCATTCTCTTACTATATCAAATTGCTCTCACATGCTCGACCATTTCTCTCCCATACTAGTAGGGAAACACTTGCCAGAGCATTGATTAGCTCCAGGCTTGATTATTGCAGCAGCCTTTTAATTGGTCTCTCAAATGGTGAGCTTAACAGACTGCAGGTTGTGCAGAATAATGCTGTTAGGGTTGTCTTGGACAAGAAAAGGTCCGATCATATTTCTGAGGCGAGAAGGGAACTCCATTGGCTCCCTATTAGGGAATGTATCCTCTTCCGGCTCCTATCTATTTCTTTTAACTGCTTGAAACATTCAGGCCCTAGTTATCTCAGTGAGGAACTACTACCTAAAGTGAGTAAACATAATCTCAGATCCAACAACCAATATCAGCTTATGATTCCGGTATGTAGATTATCGCAAAACTTAGGCTGGTGCCTTTTTCTCTGCAGCTCCTGTGGCCTGGAACAATCTGCCCCTGAAATTGAGATCAGAAAACTCCATTCATGTATTTAGAAAAGGTCTGAAGACACATTTGTTTAAATAATCTACCACTGGTCTTCTAAATTCTTGATCTTTTTCTCACCTTTGCATTCTGCCCAGTCAAATATACCATTTGTTTGTCAGCACCCTTATGCCATTGGGTCAGTGGTTTCTGCGCTATACAAGTGTTAAATAAATAAATAAATACAAATCTATTCGCAATAACTGAATCCTTCCAAATTAATTCCCAAACGAGTAGTGACCATGATTTATTAGTGCTAACTTGGTCATGTAAAAAGAATAGTATAAAAACTATAATGTCTCACATTACAAACTTATGTGCTGCCAATGCTAAAATTCGTTTTAGGTAGACACCGGCTCTGTTGGGGGATCTTTAAAGTCAACTAACATATCCCGCCAAAACTCTGAGCCATCATCTTGCTTCTTCTAGTAGTCTATATGTAACGTTGTTGCAGAAATTTAAACAGAAGAAGTGTCTTGATGGCAAAAATGGGTCCAAAATACATTCAGCTATCCCTCCGCAAATACCTCCCCTCTCAAGCTCTTCGATCCTCTACCTCCAACTCCCTTAGAGTCAGTTGTTTTTCAAAGAAACGAGCTGGGGTAGATCACGGTCTTCGGCTGGGGCCTCCCTCTGGAGCAGCCTCCCTGCCACTCTAAAACTTGAGGAGAACCATCTCTGGTTCCGAAAGCACCTCAAGACCTTCCTCTTTTCTTCTGCCTTCTCTCCCCCACTCCCCTGCTGATCTGTTCTCTCTTGGCACCGTGCACCTGGCCACCCTCTGTCCTCCGGGCCCTGGTACCTGCTCACCCTGTCACCCTCCTGCACTGCCTCCGGGGCCCCCCTTGCACTGGGGTCTGTATCTGTACCCATACAGCCCCCCCTTTTTTCTTCCTGCACTTATCAGACCTACCTTGTCTGCTGCTTTAAACCTAGCACTTGCAAATTGCTGGCTGCACCAAAACTGTTTGTTGCCTTTATTATTTATTTTTTGTTATTTATCTGTTTCTCCTCTGCTTCGCGCTTTCCACTTCTCCCCCCTTCCATGCACTTTTCCCCTCCCCCTCTCCCATGCACTTGCGCGTTCTCAATGTCACAGGGCCTAGTAAGATCGCTGTTTTGTTCTCCCCTGTTCCCCTCCCTTGCCTTGTCGCGCTCTGAAACACTTGTGTATGAGCGTGATAGAAATAAAATATCAATATCAATCATGCATCTACATACTTATGACTCTGAAGTGGTAAAACCTAAAAACCCTTAAAAATAGGTACAAAAATTGGGTACAAGGGAGATGGGCAAAAATGTTTCAACAAGACTCAGAGACCATGATGCGCACATTAGCAACTAAAACTTGTCTCTCGTCTGGGCCTTTTAAATCACGCGCAAGGTGTTAATCAGATAAATGTGCAGATAAACGCTGTCCCAGAGGAAGTTTGGGCAAAATATTACAAGTCACTATATGCAGAGATTAATCTGCCTTATGCGAGTGACTTTAAGGTGCATAATGGGTGAAATGATATCAAATTTGACACTGAAGGCATCTTATTTCATATAAGTAAATTGAGCATGTCCCATGCCCCAGGGCCGGATGGGTTGTCCAACCTTCTGATGAAAACCCACCTGGAAGTTTGGGCTACTATATTTACAATAATATTCGGACAAGTTTTATACAGTGGCAATGTCCCGGCATTGTGGCAAAAATCAATAGTGGTACCTTTGTATAAGAAGGGGACCGTCAGGCCCCAGAGAATAACAGACTAGTGATTCCCCTTGATGTTCCAGGGAAGTTGTTCGCTTCTTTAATTGTTAATTTGGAGCATGGGTGAATGTATCAAGTATATCTGATCCTTTCCAGATGGAGTTTGTTCCCGGAATGGGGACGACTGTAAATTTGCTAACTTTGCATGCGATTAAACGTCAAGAAATAGAAAAGCGTCTGGCTGTATACATGGCCTTTATAGATTTCCAGGCCGCCTTCGATTCGGTTTTGAGGGAACTTCTGAGAGAAAAACTACAGAAGGCCTTATGTCAATCAGCATTGCGGCATTGGATTGACCAATTACACAGCAATACATCAATTCAAATATGGCTGTCAATGAGTGGAAATCTATCAGCCCCTATTCCAACTTATAGGGGATTGAAACAAGGCTGCATACTGGCCTCAGCCATATTCAACTTTTTCATTTCTTATATGAGGTTTTCATTTGTTGAGGTAATATCAGATTCTCCAAGTTTGAGGGACCACTGCATCCACTGGTTGTTTTATGCCGATGAACTTGTGCTGTTGGTTAAAACTCCCAGGGGATTGCAGGCATTGCTGACCCAATTGGGTAAATATGTAGAGGCAAACTATCTCACTATTAATAAAGACAAATGCAAAATTTTGATGAATCTCAATTCTCGAGCCAGACCAAAAACCCAGCTAAAATGGGTCCTTCAAGATAACCACTTAATGGTGGTGAATGAATATAAATACTTGGGACTTAACACAAATAATGACGCTTCCGATGAACCTTACTATAATGACATAAAAAGAAAACTTAAGACAGCCACAGCCCAGGCCCGTATTATTTTGGCCAAATATGGCACATTTTCCCTGATGCCTGCCATAACCTTTTATAAGCAGAAGTTAGTGCCAACAGTAATGTATGGTTCGGAAGCCAGGGAATGGCGGGGTGATTTAATCTGGTCCAGACGTGAAGGATATTTCTGGCGGAATGTATTGCACCTACCTCAGTGCCAATGGATGTGTAGTATTAGGCATGAATTGGGTATCCTTGAGTACTTGCTATGGGTGGAAGATGGTTTCTTTTTTATCGTAAATGCTTATTTCCAACTGAATCATGAATATCATTGCAAAATACATCACCTGCACGACACACAAGAAAATGCATATGTGGTTGAAGAATGTTTTACATATATGGGAGATGCTGGTATATCTGAGTCCCGCTAAAGACTAACTCAGATAGGGCAACATTTAAACTTTACTAGCGGGACTGGATCATGAATAGGGAGAGCTGTACGAGATTACACATATTCAATGAGCATGCCTTCCTGCCTAAAAAAATGAACATCATACAATCTTACTTAGTGAAATTTCCCGCTGCTAGATTAAGAAATCAATTTTTGAGATTCAGGTTGAATTTATGGAGCACAAAAGATGTGCTGACTATACATAGGATCATCGCTAAAGATAATAACTATTGCAGATATTGTGTGCTTCATGATCAACCAGATACTTTAAAACATTTGCTGACGGAATGTCATGAATTATCGGAATTGAGAATTAAGTATTTTCATCACCTCTTTAGTGATTATTGTATCTCCTCCATTGCAAACATGTTTCCTTGAAGCTGGCTATTGTAAACTATCTGGAAGTGTTAAATCTGACAGAGAAGTGACAGTTGATGTACAGTGGTCACACAATGGGGATAGTTGAATAATGCTGTATCATGGAATTCATGATATACTGTTAAGTCATCATAGTTGATATGATGTTAAAGTTCATATGGTGGTATGTCCTAAAGAAAGATGGGCAGGGGGGGTGGAGTTTTCCTTCCTTCCTTTTCTTCCTTTTCTTTGTTGTGTTCTTTTTGTGAAAGTGTTATCATGGAAATGTGTTTTTCTTCCTTTTCTGCCATTTCTATTTTATTTTATTTGGAATGATTTTCTTATCTGGAATCTTTTTAATATGAGAAGTTAATATGTGTTGGTTGAAATAATTGTATTTTTTTATTTTTGTATACATTGAAAGGTTGACTTGATCAGCTAATTCAATAAAACAAATTAAAAAAAGAGGTGCGGAGCCATGACGGGCAGAAGGTCATAAGTAACTTGTTCTGTTACAGTCACGAGGGTAGGTGGGAGCAGCTAAAAGGGTTTAAAAATAGCCCATGAGAGAGAAAGATAAATATTGAAAAAATAGGCACTGATGAAGCCATATTATTTGACTTTTGAATTGAATTATTTTTTTAAACTTGATTATAACTTTTGAGGCCAGCAATAAATACAAAGGTATGATGATGATACATTCATAGAAGTAAAACAAATGCATAAATGTGTTTCACAGATAACACATATCACCATTCTATAGTCTGCATTAGAAGGAACTGGTTATAACTTCATTATTGTCGGACCAGTACATGTATGCCCATTTTTATGGGAAACATGCAGTTCTTGATCTGTTCTACAAATCTAATTGAAGCCATCCCATATGTCCTTAGGCTTCCGATCAGTGGGGATAAGACTAACATGTAGTTTCTCTTGTTCATTGACACTCGTAAGTTCTTGTAACTATTCAGTATGTTTAGGGCCTCTGCTAGACGTCCACAGTTTTAATGCACATTTTTAAGCGACCAGACATGCAAGGTTTAAACAAATCTGATTGACTAATGACGCTTTACCAGTATCACCCAATAGATGTTTGATCGGCGCAAGAGTTGCATGTATGCATGCAATCTCATCAAGGGTATCAGCCACTTAGAACAAAAGGGGGAGATATATGAACACCGTCAAAACATATGTATTAAGTGAGCTGGTGAGAGCAGTTATTTGAGTCAAATGCTGTTAGGACGAGTAATTTAGCAATGTTGGCCGGAGTGTAATGTAACTTGTTGAGTATTTTAAATTGTATAAGGCTGAATCTGTAGTTCAATTAGACCTTTTTAGATAACAAACAGAAATGTTGTCCAGGTTCTCAGGGACTTTGTAACCTTTGTCCAATTCCCATTGGGATTGTATGCAATTTGAGACTGCCTGATTGTGTTGCATTAATGTATATAGCAAGGATACCAGTTTCCCTCACATTATTTTGAACAATATAGTCTATGAATCAATGTGATGTGGTTTAATTTTTATTTTGTTGAGTTTTTGTTCAGAACTGAGCCTACAGAACACAATCAGGGAGATCTTGATTACAGTTCGCAATTCAACCTGAAGTGTTAGTTAATACATGGTTTTTCACACAAAAAAACACTTCACGTAAACCACTATTTTTCGTGGAGTTTTTTCTATTATTTTAGGGACATTTAACATGTAACCTCAGCAGCTTTCTCTTCATGGATAGCCCTCACCTCATGTGCGAGCTTTAGTCCTTAGGTATGGTGTGGTGGTATCACCTGTCCACCTGAGGATGGAGGTTGTGGGGATCTTGTCCCTGGTGATGCAACGTTTAAGCTACTAAGCACATAGTAGTTGATGGTGGTTGCTGTGGGGCAGTGTCTGAAAACACTAGTGCCACATTTCTAAGAGGAACTATTTTCCATGGGTAGCGGACCCATTATTCTTTAATTGACCTTCATGGAAGTGTGTGGGCCCCAAGAGGTAGATCACTTGCTTGGTTTAAAAAAACATATATTTAGACAGTCACATAAACATACACCTATGCGAAGGATTATAATCCACGAGTGAATCATAAAATCTCTTCTGTTGAGGGCTCGTAATTGTTTTTTTGGGTTCTGGACTCAGTTGTCCAGTCTGGAGTTGTTTCTTAATAATCTAGTTTGTAAATCATGACCACTTTGTTCAGTTCGGGTGTAGGAGTCCACAAATTACAAAGTATTTGGAGAATCCTTTCTCCGTAAGAAAAGTATGGATCCTTATTGGTATCCCAGCTAGTTCTTTGAGATATCCGGCTTGTAGAAGGTCGACCGGTTTCGATGAATCTAGTTAGTTATCTTCCTCAGGACCGGTTAGTTAAGGCCTGTCTGCATTACATCAGTATGTCAGGGAGGACAGGGGAGCCATCACCCTGTCTACCGAAGGAAAAAACGAAAAAGTGTTTTTGTCTGAGTTTGTGAAGTAGATATTTCTTTAGTTCAATACTAATTTAGGTAAATCTGATTATTCACATAGGTCATTACTTCTCATTGTACTGGGACAGTTTGGATCATTTGCTAAACATAACCCCTTAATTCTACATGTTGGTTTGGGATGTCCCACCCCTGCATGGAATTACCTTATGCACAGCTCTACTCGTGAGATGCTGTGTGCCTTGGCTAGTAGTCCAGACAAGGAATATTCATCGGGAGTCTGGACTGGCCCTGTAGAGATCAGGGTCTTCCTTGGGGATACAAGATATGCATTGTATCAGAGATATCTTTTTGCCCATTGTGAGCAAAGAACCAGCGATCTAGAAATTCTGTGCCGTTCCGGACTGGGTGTCTGCTGTCTGATCACCCCCAGTTCTGCATGGCAGAGCTCTAAGATTCTCGTATGGAGTATTGTGAGAATTATTAGGAGCGCAGTCGGCAAAATAGTGAGTGGCTCGGTGAGCTGTGACTGATGTTGCGTGATATTCAGTGCATTGCGTTCTGCTAAACCACATCAATTGCGCTTAATCACTGTGTTCGTATTGTGTTGGCCTCTTGTGTTGTATATCGTGATCGCGGGGGCATCATGCTGTAGCTTCTAAAGGTGGCGATCTCACCGTAAAAGTACAGTTTTAATGGTGCCGCTTCTAAAGGTGGCGTTGTTGCCGTACAAGTATAATTAGGTTATTATCCTATGGATGGTACAGAGCTATTTTCAATCGCGGGGATGCTGTACGAGTGTGTACAGGACTTGACGCTGCAACGTTTGTTTCTTGGGGGTGCTTACCATAATGTTTCAAGAAGAGTCCACCTTCATGGGAACACGGGACGCTGTAGCTCGCTCTCCGTGTCCAAGCAAAACAAAATGGTTGCCCAGCAACAACTACGAGTTTAAATAGTGCATTGTTCGTGTCTATGCCCCTATTTTCTCAGTGGCCATGTTAGCATGGTGGCAACCTGTTATTTATTCCTTTGTTGTCAGTGGATGTACAAGCCTGTGTTTGAAAGATCTACATAACAAAAAGACAAACACCAAACTCCATTTGGAAATTCTGTGATTCAAGTTAGGCCCATGACCATTTTCCACCTTGCATTTTTTGTTGTATACATGACCACTCATAGTGTCCAGAGCAGTTTTTTGGCGGTATATTCATTATAGCCAAATCCAATTCCCTTGTTTTTTTATTTTTGTTATATATAGCTAATGACTTCTGCTTGTTGCAGGGTAGAGTCAGGGGACGGCATTTTACCATGTGCCTTGGCGTTATAGCGCTTTGTATGAAGGCTTGCGCTATATGTTCTAATGGATATTATTGTATGCTCATATTCTTGGCCACAGAGTGATTGGATGCATAGTGGTCGCAAAATGCAGAGGGGATGATGGTACCTCGTTTGCAAATTATGTTTACAATTGTTAATCATTCTTTGATGGGCAATCCTCTTTGATGGTCCTTAGTTGCCCTGTCTTTTCATCAAAATGGCATATGCTGTTATGGCTTTTCTTCATGGATTTACTTCATTAAGGCCAGATCATGCCATAGTATTTCTTCATTCAGGCCATTTTTTACTGTGTCCAATCTGAAGATCCAAAGTTGTTCACGCTTCAGCAGCATTTCTCCAAAGTTCCCACCCCTCCTTGGTGGTCTTAGCTTTTCCAGAATATTCCAGTTAAAATCGTCCTGTGTATGTTCTTTCATGATGAAATGGGTGAACACGGGGGCAATCAGTTTCTTGGTGCGGATACAGGATTTCTGTTCAATGAGTCTTGTCTTAACTTCCCTCATTGTCATACCCACGTATCTCAGTTTGCATGGGCAGGTGATCGAGTATATTACGCCTTTTGATTTGCAGTTGGTTAGGTGTCTCTGTTCCCACGGTGTGTGCCACCCAATCTCAATGTTTTTGCTTCTAATGGTTTGGGCACACATCGTGCATCCTCCACATGGCGTGTGTCCCGTGGGTTTGCTAGCCTCCCAGATCGTGTTGTCCCTTTGGGGTTGGTCTTGTTCCTTCAGTGTGTGTACAAGACTATCTCTTAGATTTCTGCGTCGTTTGATGGCAAAAGATGGCAAGGGCAAAGAGCTGGAATCTGTGTTCAAGAGTTTCTTTATCTCTTTTTTCAAGGTGTTGAACATGGGGGAATAGATTATTACAGCCGTTATTTCCTCTCTTTTGGTGTCTTTCACATGTTGCTGTAATGTAATATCCCTTGGTATATTTCTTGCTAGTTTGCATGTGTCATTGATGATTTTCTTAGGGTAGCTTCTGTGGATTAATTGTCTCTTCAGGGCTCCCGATTGTTCCTTGTAATCTTCTGTTCTTGTACATGTTCTTTGGTATCTGAGGAATTGGCCGAATGGTAAATTGTCCCTCAGGGCTTTGGGATGATAGCTGTTGTATTGTAGTAGGGAGCTCCTGTCAATATCTTTCTTATATACCTTAGATATTAATCCTCCTCCATGTGAGGAGATATGGAGGTCCAGGAAGTGAGTTTCCGTTCTGCTGGAGTCCATCGTAAACTTCAGACTGTTGTTGCAGGTATTAAGCCACTGATGAAAGTCTGTAAGTTCCTCATTTGTTCCTTGGAAGAATGAGAACATCATCAATGTATCTCTTCCACACCCTTATATTGGTCAGGAAGGGGTTTGTGCTTGCATATATGAATTCGGTTTCAAAGTGTTCAACGTAGAGGTTGGCCAGGATAGGCGCAAATGTTGTGCCCATTGCCGTACCAGATATTTGTTGAAAAAAAATGTGTCCTCTAGGATGAAGAAATTCCTGGTCAGGGCAATTTCTGCGAGTTGAGTAATAAAGCCTGCATGTCCCGGTGTTATTTTGGGATCGTTCATCAGGATTCTTCTCACCATTTCCACTGTTTCTATTTGTGGGATGTTAGTGTAGAGTGCCTCGATCTCCATAGTGACCAGCCATTGTTTGGTATGGTCAAAGGGCAGAGTGGTAAGTAAGTTTAAAATAGCTGTTGAGTCCTTTACGTACGATCTCATCTTTGGTATTTTATCCCGCAGGCACCTATCAACATACTGTGAAAGAGGTTCTAGTATTGAGTTTATGCCGGACACTATGGGTCTGCCCGGTGGTGGTGTTATCCCCTTGTGTACTTTAGGTAGTGCATAGAAGGCGGGCAGCCTTGGGTTTGTGGGTGTGAGAAATGCAGCTTCCTTGTCATTGAGGGCTTCTTCCACAATTTGTCCGATAAGTCTTTTCAATAACGTGGTGGGGTCTGTTGGTAGAGGTCGGTAGCTGTTCCTATCTTGGACCAATGTGTTCACCATGTGTTGGTAGTCTTGGGTATTCATTATTACTGTTGCTCCTCTTTTGGAGAAATGCTGCTGAAGCGTGAACAACTTTGGATCTTCAGATTGGGCACAGTACAAAATTGCCTGAATGAAGAAATACAATGGCATGATCTGGCCTTAATGAAGTAAATCCATGAAGAAAAGCCATAACAGCATATGCCATTTTGATGAAAAGACAGGGCAACTAAGGACCATCAAAGAGGATTGCCCGTCCAAGAATGATTAACAATTGTAAACATGATTTGCAAACGAGGTACTATCATCTCCTCTGCATTTTGCAACCACTATGCATCCAATCACTCTGTGCCCAAGAATATGAGCATACAATAATATCCATTAGAACATATAGCGCAAAACTTCATACAAAGCGCTATAACGCCAAGGCACATGGTAAAATGCCATCCCCTGACTCTGCCCTGCAACAAGCAGAAGTCATTAGCTATATATAACAAAAATAAAAAAACAAGGGAATTGGATTTGGCTATAATGAATATACCGCCAAAAAACTGCTCTGGACAAGTGGTCACGTGTACAACAAAAAATGCAAGGAGGAAAATGGTCATGGGCCTAACTTGAATCACAGAATTGCCAAATGGAGTTCGTCGTTTGTCTTTTTGTTATGTAGATCTTTCAAACACAGGCTCGTACATCCACTGACAACAAAGGAATAAATAACAGGTTGCCACCATGCTAACATGGCCGCTGAGAAAATAGGGGCATAGACACAAACAATGCACTATTTAGACTCGTAGTTGTTGTTGGGCAACCATTTTGTTTTGCTTGGACACAGAGCGCGAGCTACAGCGTCCCGTGTTCCCAAGGAGGTGGACTCTTCTTGAAAAATTACGGTAAGTGCCCTCAGGAAACAAACGCTACAGAGTCAAGTCCTGTACACAATCGTACAGCATCCCCGCGATTGAAAATAGCTCCGTACCAACGATCGGATAATAACCTAATTATACTTGTACGGTGACAACGCCACCTTTAGAAGCGGCACCATTAAAATTGTACTTTTACGGCGAGAACGCCACCTTTAGAAGTGGCAGCATTATGCCCCCGCGATCACAATATACAACATAAGAGGCTAACACAATACGAACAGAGCGATTAAGCGCAATTGATGTGGTTTAGCACCACGCGATGCACTGAATATCACGTAACATCAGACACGGCTCACTGAGCCACTCACTATTTTGCCGACTGCGCTCCTAATAATTCTCACAATACTCCAGACGAGAATCTTAGAGCTCTGCCATGCAGAACTGGGGGTGATCAGACAGCAGACACCCAGTCTGGAACAGCACAGAATTTCTAGATCGCTTGTTCTTTGCTCACAATGGGCAAAAAGACATCTCTGATACAATGCATATCTTTTATCGCCCAGGAAGACCCCGATCTCTACAGGGCCAGTCCAGACTCCGATGAATACTCCTTGCCTGGACTACTACCCAAGGCACACAGCATCTCACGAGTAGCTGTGCATAAGGTAATTCCATGCAGGGGTGGGACATCCCAAACCAACATGTAGAATTAAGGGGTTATGTTTAGCAAATGATCCAAATTGTCCCAGTATAATGAGAAGTAATGACCTATGTGAATAATCAGATTTACCTAAATTAGTATTGAACTAAAGAAATATCTACCTCACGAACTCAGCCAAAACCCACTTTTTGTTTTTTTTTCTTAGGTAGACTGGGTGATGGCGCCCCTGTCCTCCCTGACATACTGATCTAATGCAGACAGGCCTTATCTAACCGGTCCTGAGGAAGATGACTAACTAGATTCATCGAAACCAGTCGACCTTCTACCAGCCGGATAGCCCAAAGAACCAGCTGAGATACCAATAAGGAACCATGCTCTTCTAATGGAGAAAGGATTCTCCAAAAACGTTGTAATTTGTGGACTCCTACACCCGAACTGAACAAAGTGGTCATGATTTACAGACTAGATTATTAAGAAAATAACTCCAGGACTGGACAACTTAGTCCAGAACCTAAAAAACCAATTACGAGCCTTCAACAGAAGAGGTTTTATGATTCACTGGTGGATTATAATCCTTCGCATAGGTGTATGTTTATGTGACGGTCTATATATATATATATATATATATATATTTTTAAACCAAGCAAGTGATCTACATCTTGGTGCCCACACACTTCCATCAAGGTCAATTAAAGAATAATGGGTTCGCTACCCATGGAAAATAGTTCCTCTTAGAAATGTGGCCCTAGTGTTTTGAGACACTGCCTCACAACAACCACCATCAACTACTACGTGCTTAGTAGCTTAAACGTCGCATCCAGGGACAAGATCCCCACAACCTCCATCCTCAGGTGGACTGGTGATACCACCGCGCCATACCTAATGACGGAATCCCACACATGAGGTGAGGGCTATCCATGAAGAGAAAGCTGCTGAGGTTACGCATTAAATGTCACTAAAATAATAGAAAAAACTCCACGAAAAACAGAGCTGAGCCTACCCAGAGGGTCTCGGTGCGCCTTACAAGGTTCAACGGTGGAGATGAAACTGAAGTTACAAAATGTTTTTAAGATAGGATAGAAAGATTACGATAGACAAGTGGTTGGAGGGGTGTGTTATGGGGGAAACATGTATGTTTTGAGGCTCTTTCTGAAAGTGGTGAGGGAGGGTGCATTGTGGATATGCAGAGGTAGGGTGTTCCATACCCTGGATGCCTATTGGGTGAATGCTTGCTTTTGTGTACATGTTAGTTTGCAGAGTGGAATTAGTAGGAGATGCTGGCTTACCTGTCTGGTGTTTGTGTATGTGATGGGTTTGAGTTTGTTACGAAGGTAATGGGGTTTTGTGGTGGATAGTTTTGAAAATAATGCCGAGTACTTTGAAGGGAATTCTTTGCGGTGCGGGGAGCCAGTGGAGCTGAGCAAGAACTAGGGTGATCTGGGAATGTTTTGGTAGGTGGAGGATGAGTCTGGCTGCTGCATTTTGTATGGCTTTCAAGGGGTAAGGGTGGTGCTGTGGTGTCGTCCTAAGTTTCAGTTCAGCCAGGAGGTCAGCAGGGCAGAGGAGGAGAAAAAGCAGAACCAAAGAGAAAGGTTTTGAGGTGCTTCCGGAACCGGAGATGGTACTCCTCAAGTTTCAGGGAGGCTGTTCCATAGGGAGGCCCCATCTGAAGAAAGAGATCTACCACTAACTTGTCGCTTGGAGAAGCAACTTACCCTGAGGGAGTTGGAGGCGGATGAGCGAAGAGCCCGAGAAGGAAGATATTTAGGAAGAGAGAGTTGAAGGTATTGAGGCCCCAGGCACCAGAAGGCCTTGTGGACAATGCAGAGGGTTTTGAACTTAATCCTTGCAGCAACTGGGAGCCAGTGCAGAGATTTCAGTCCTGGAGAGATACGATCCCTGAGCTTGAGGCCAAGGACAAGTCTTACAGTCCTGTTCTGGATGAGTTGAAGAGGGCGGAGAGTAGAGGCAGGCAGATTTAGAAAGAGGCTGTTGCAATAGTCCAGCCTAGAGAGAACCAGAGCTCTGGAGACAGTGAGCTTCTGGGGGAAGGAGAGGAAAGGAAGAATACCTCTGAGGAGGTGCAGCTGGTAAGTGACTTCTTAGCGACGTCAGAGATCTGAGGAGAGAAGGAGAGTGTGGAGTCGAAGATGACCCAGAGGTTTTTAGCCTCGCAGGTGGAAGCAGGAAGAGAGGTCGGCCAGAGAGCGACAGGAAAGGAGGGAGCGGGTGTGCAGATGAGGAGAATCTGTCTTACTGGCAGTAAGGCAGCGGTCATTGACGGCACACCACTCCTGGATAGCAGACAGTCAGTGATGAGAGACAGAGAAGAGATGGCTGAAGGTAATGTCAACCGCGTAACACTGAAAGTTGGGGCAGAGAGCGGCAATGCGGTGGGCAAGAAGTGCCTGGTATTGGTTGAACAGCCAGGGAGAGAGGTTAGACCCCTTGGTGACACCACAGGTAGAGAAAAAGATAGCAGAGAGGAAGGACCCAAGTTGGACCTGGGAGGGTCAGTCAGAGAGGAAACAAGCCAGGGCCTGACTGGTGATACCCAGGTTATCACAGAGACATTTGAGCAGGATGGCATAGTTGACCGTGTCAAAGGCAGAAGAAAGATTAAGCAGGTAGCGGGTAAGCATACCCAGGCACTTGTACAAAATGGATGGATCGCATCCTGACTACTTCTTGGGCCAAATCCATATACAGAGTATTATCTGTAGGCCATTTGATCAGTCTATAAAGCTGCAATAATTTCCATTCTTAAGCTCACCCTCAGGGATGTTAACCCCAGTTTATATTGCAGGGCAACTATAGGCAGGGACAGAGGGAGCCTCAAAGCCTTCTTCCACAGTCTTCCCTCCAAATACTCCCAGTCTAGGTCCCATGCTTGTGATTCTATGTCCATCCCATACAAAAGAGTAGGGATGATTTTACCCCTGTAGAATGTTATCATTGGTTTCAGTGAGAATTTGCAGAATCTTATTTTGATGTTTTTTTAGCAACAAACGGATCCATTTTCTCTCTCAATGCTTTTTTTTTAAATTAGAGCTGCATTAGGGTAGGCTGTGAGTCTAAAGGCCAGATATTTCGTTTCCAGAACGGGCTTAATATTCATCGATTCCAACTGTTTGTCTGGTCATTTTTTACCCAGTTGCCCGTGCTGACGATGTTAGTTTGGCCAGGATTAATTACCAGCTCATTGGTCTATGCATACCTGCCTCGAGCAATCTCTGCAATCCCCTAGGGGAGAAGTCCATGAGCAGGATGTCATTGGCATAAGCTATGCAACTCACCTTTTGCATTCCAACCATAGGACTCGCAAACGCAGCTCTATTGAGATCCTTTTTTAATATCTGCTTGGTATAGATTGAAAAGGAATGGTGCAAAGATACAACCTTGCCTCACACCTCGCCCTGTAGGTATCTGTTTGGTCAGGTGCCCAGCCCCATCCATTCTCACTACAATGTTAGTATCCTCATGCAAATATACCAGGATTTGCCAGTAGCCCAGGAGGGATACCCCAATCCTTCAGTTTTCTCCACAATAATGCCCTGTTAACAGTATCAAATTCCTTTGTGAATTCTATTAGTGCCACATATAGAGGGGGTCCACCCACACACCATGCTTTATCTCTGCAAGCATAACTATAAATCCATTCAATGCGGTGGACATTCCCCTTCTGGAGGCAATCTGCTCCTTGTCAAGTATGTTGTTTTCATGTGCCCACTTCTCCAATTCCCTCAATACCACACCAGCAAAAGTCTTGCTGTCTGCATCCAGAAGGGTGATGGGGCGTTAATGATCAGAATGCGCCTGGTCGCCTTTTTTAAAAATCGTTACCACCACCGCAGACTTCCAGCTAGGAGGACAAAATACAACATCAAAACAATTCATGAATAGCTCATAGAGCACTGTTGTCCAAATGGCAACATTCTCCTTCAGTATGTGATTAGGGAGGTTATCGGGACATGCTGCTCTTGAACGGAATGCTTTATTGATCAAATCCCTGACCATATCTCGTGTAACGCATCTCGTCCAGAGGACTAGATCTAGCCCTCTCTTTTATGCCCAAAGAATAACTGAACAGTCCTCCATAATGGGCACACCATGTTTCCTCCGTCACACACACACCGAGCACCGAGAGGCCTTTCCACCACTCACTAGTGACCAGTAGTTGAGGCTATTCTTGGTGATGAGGCCTTCGAGCATTTCTTCCCCCTGTCCCCCTGTCGTTGATATCTGAGATGTGTATTAGATCTATTCCATCTCTGATAGAAAGTCAACAAAACCTTTTTCTCTTTTACAAATTAGTTATTATCTCTACATTGCATTCTAAGGAGTCTGACTTTTCTGCTCAGCTCTCTTTTTTTGCACTGCAGATATTATCATCGAATTGATGGGTATGAGTCCTTCCCTTCATGGGCCCCACATATTGTCGTTGCTCAAGTTTGCTTAAAAAATCAACAAAGTAAGTAGGTGCGCACTCGTATCGTAGTGCTTCCCGAGGGATACTTTGGACCATCCATTCCAGTTTTTTGTTCAGCCCTTTTCCATTATTATTGAATCTCACTAAACGGTTTCTCCCCTCATTGACTACCACTTCCAAGGGATAAGCCCACCCCTTCCCCTGCCTGGAACGTCAGCTGTAATCTTTAAGCAGAGCCTGTTATGATCACTTTCCGCTGTTTTCTTTTTAATCATAAATTCATTACAGTATTGAAAAAGGTTTCTGGAAACAATTATGTAATCTATCACTGATTTTGCATTATTACCTTTCCAAGAGTGTTTTGGGGGGCAATCCCCCGCAACGTTGCCATTACAAATTAATAGGTCCCAGTCTGTACAGAAACAGATCCACTTCAAGCCCCTTTGCCTTGCAGACCAACATTCTGCGAACGTAAACAACATGCATTCAAATCCCCTGCTATTAAAATGTGGAGGTTCCCAACCAACCCTATTAACACAACTCGATGTAATTTCTGGCGGAGGAACAGGCGGGATTGTTTTAGATATTCAACACTAATAAGGAACTCTTATTATCACTAGGGCCAGGAGTCGTCATCACTGCCAGAATACCATAAACATCATTTGGAATTAGTTCAACCTTTTCAAACCTTGAGATTTTAAAGGCCACTAGCAAACCACCAGACGGTCATCCTTTACCCTTAGCAGTTGTGACTTGACACAGCATACTAGAGACATCCATTACAATTTCAGAAAGCAGCCAAGTTTCTTGTAGCAAGATGAGATCGTAGTCACCCAGGATTTCCTCTCGAGCAGTCTTGGTCATGAAACGTCTGTGACCACGTGTGTTCCAACTCAGAACAACAACTGTTTTGCATGCTAAAGCAATGTCCCACTTTCAAACTGTCGTTGAATTACTTGTGTCTGGATGCCCGATAGAGCAGCCCAGATTCTACTGCTTGCAGTCGCGTCTTTTTCATTTCCCCTTTGCTTGGCCAGTAGGTATAGTGAGTGCCATCAATACGCTCTCCTTCCAGCCTCCCCCCGCCCTCCACATGGCACTGGGTCTGTCACATGGTTTAGTAGTAGAGATTTGAAAGCCTTTTGTTAAGAAAGCACCGCCACTCCTGTGTTAGGCAGAAACCTGTGCAGTTCCCTTAGGGACCACTGCAAAAGGCTTAGGACTACAGGTGTTGGCAGTAAACCCAATTGGTAGCAGTCTGTACCACCCAGATTTACCTGGTAGCTGTGGCTGAGCAGTCAGACTTCTCTCAAGAAGAGTTAGACAGTATATAGAGTATACACATTAGGTACAAGGATACAGTAGCACAAGCAAACACTGACCAGATCTTTGGTATAAAAGTATATAATTATTTATTTAAAAACACACTTGTAAAATACACTAACACTAATATGGCAAGCAAGTTCAAACACAGTCACTATCAATATATATATACGTCCCTGATTACTTACTGAACAAGTCTTAGTTAAAACACCACTTATTTGCAGACAGAGGTGAGCGCTTAACCTAAGATGGCACTCCAATAAGTTAGTTAAAAAGGGAGGGAAAAGGCAGGATTAGAAAGCACACAATACCAACACTTTTGAAAGAATCACAGCAAGGCAAGAAAGGCAGAGTCTACTGTAGAGCAGGAAAGTTCATAGGCCAGGCCCACTCTTAGAGAGAGCAAGGCGGAATGTGTCCAAGATCACACAGTGGAATTATATCTTAAAAGTCTTTGCAGATAGTTCAAAAAGAGTTGGATCAGTTCAGAAAAGTTAGTGAGCAGGTCCCAGGTCACCCAGGATAGAGAGTCAAGGATTTACGGGACACATAGAACAGTCTGTTGCAAGGGAGACCCAGCGGGACACAGTACCTGAAATGGTGAGGAAGCTCCAGCGGGGGCAGTTGTTCCTGGCAGCAGGTGCAAGCCGGTGCTTCGTCCAGGGGAAGAGAAGATCTCGACGTGGAGGAAAGCTGGAGGTCGTTGCACTGCCAGGGAAGAAACCAGCCGCGGAGTTTCTCGATTAAAAGGTACGATCCTTTTATTCGCGGTAGTGGTGAAGCGTGGCTATCCAGCCGCCGGGGTGCTTGACACGGGCGATTCGACCACGGGACGATCCACGAGGCGAAAAAGAGGCGAACTGGTTATCCCCACCAGTTCAATGGAAGAAGACTCTCCTGGATGAAGATCTTCTCTGTCGTTGGGAAGTGGTGAGACGGTTCAGCAGGGCTCCACCGGTGGTGTCGTCGTTGCAGGTCGGCTCAGCTTCTCCCTCTTCGGATTCTTTAGGTCCTGTGGCGACTTCTGAAGTTCACGTCCCCAAAGTCCTGCTTTTATGCAGAAAACCTCCATTCACCAGTCCTAGCTGTCAATCAAACATGCTAAGTGGTGAGCCGGGCGGCTCACCACTGGGCCAATCACATAAGAGTGCGACTTGAGTTGCCCAGGCAACTCCGTCCAGGGTGCCTAAACCCCCCTCCCACACATCCTGTAGACCCAGACAGAGTGGCACCACTTTTGGAGGCTCCTGTGCAGAAGCCCGCCAAAAGTGAAACAAAGGGCTCGACTTGGGTTGGAGTTACAGAGGCGAACACAAACGCCATTTTAAAACAGAGTCCTGGCAAAAAGACCCAACCGGGGAATAAATATTAAATAAATAACCCGGCAGTATCTTTTAACATTGCACCAAAAAGTGGTGCGTTTAAAATGAATGGGAAAATCCCATAGTAAATATTCTTAAGGAATATTTTGCGTGGTAACCACTGCCACCAGCCAGAAACTCGACAAGGGGGGACTGGACAGTGCCCCCTTGAAAACAGACCCAGGGGTAATCTAATTCACCCCTTCCAGTACTTCCACAATATGATGGTTTGTACTGGTTCTGTTCACAAATTTGGACTAATAAAGCCAATGGTGACTTTACATGCCCTGGGAGACAGTAGTCAGTCCCACGGTATGGAGTCTATGTTTGGGGGTCACTATGACACCCCTGTGTTACTGCACTGAGGGTGCTGTGTAACACACATACCAAAAACACATGAAGCCCTATGGAGTAAAAGACCCCATAGCCCATAAAACACATACAAAGTCAAAGGACATTCTCAAATCATGCCTAAGAGTGGGAGAAAAAGAGTCTCACTCTCAGCAGGAGGAAAAATATAAACCCCAAAAATCCAGCAAAGCTGCTGGGGGACTCACTAGGTTTAGGAAATTAGCCTTAACAGAGAATTCTCCCTAACACTGCGAATAGTGCATTTACCCCCAATTGTGATTGCAAACCCACCTCTACTACATCTGTTGTATTTTCATACAGGAAGTGGATATATTCTATGTCAAATGTAGAGAAAAGGTACAGCTCTGGAATTTCCTACACCAGTTTTAGAAAATTGGCTGTCGATTCAGAACAAGCTTATCTCTAGTTGCACCTATGTGCTCTATCCACAGGTGGGGGCCGTTCAAAAAAGGACTTTGAAAGACCACCCGAGCGGAGTGGCTGTTGGTCCCTTAATTATTATACATCTGCTTTCATGATGGCTGTATTTGTTTCCGATAAAGTGGGCTGGACTCCAACCACCCCCGTCTTACCTTGTGGCAAACCTGCTTCAAAGTTTGGGGACAGAGCGCTCAGAAGCTCTTTTTGTCTCGGCAACCCTTGATCCTGACTCGTGAGGGGATTGCTTATTTTGTATTTCCCAATCGAAAAACAGGAGCCCATTGATCTTGTTGCAGGATTGGATTCACTGTTGGCATGCACCCCCATGAGACCAATTCCAGATCTGCTTGATCATGATTTACCTTTGTTTGTGCATTTACAAAGGTTTTCTTCTTTTTTTGAGTTGTCTGATTTTCGTTTCTATGACCCCCGATTACCCTTACTTTGCTGTAGTCCTGTCTTTCATGCAGTTCAGAGGGGTGACGACTCTTAATTAAATCAGCACTGCCAACTTCCATTTCTTAAACTATTTCCATGATCTTGTTAACGCAGCCGTTTTTAGGACTCTGCCCATGCTTGCTTCACCTCCCTTGTTACGGGGGCTGTATCCTGAGTTCCACACCTTCTGAAAGATCCAGAAACCTCATATATTTCCTAGAGCCTTTCATGTGCTTGCCTTGCCAGACCTGCTGCCGATCCAGTCTTTGACTAATGGAAGACTACTGTTTGCCCATCATAATTGGGATGCAATCAACCTCCTGCTTTAGATCTCCCAGGGACGCAGTAATTCTGGCATCATAAAGTGATTGGCTGGTGCAATGGGTTACCAGCCCCTCGTTCATCATTTCTAAAGCTAATTTTATTCCTGCCGATTGGAAAACTGTAGTTGACAAAGAATCTTTTATGTTTTCGTATAGATTGACAAAAGAGCTCAGCACTATATACAGGGCTGATATCGATGGAGATGACCACTTCACCTTTTCATCCATTTATTTTAGTGATTATTCCATTCCTCCATTGAGTCAAAGGGTAAGGTGTTCAGTGAGAAAAGAGGGGGGATCGGCTTGCAAATCAATGCCATAGCCATCTGCATGATT
Organism: Ambystoma mexicanum; assembly: GCF_040938575.1. Taxonomy (NCBI): domain Eukaryota; kingdom Metazoa; phylum Chordata; class Amphibia; order Caudata; family Ambystomatidae; genus Ambystoma; species Ambystoma mexicanum. Next base: position 1,423,385,173 of record NC_090923.1, read on the forward strand.
AGTATCGCTAACCTCTCCCTCCTCATTATGACATACCCGACTGCATTCTTAGTGTCGTCCTCAGTTGAGCAATAAGCTTCCAGAAGGCTTCGATGAGAGACCCCCATCATGGGGTCATTCCCTTGCAACCTGTGCCCCTTGTTCCTTGCCATGGTTGATCTAGCTCCCAGCTTAACGAAGAAGTCCTTCATATTTTTTCTATGATTTGTTACAGAAAATGAATGGTTGGTAGTCGTATGAATCAGCAGTTGTTTGGTGAACCTGCGCAATGGTGCTTACTGTTGTCAATACTGTTGCTGAATCTTGGCCTGGCATAGAAAATATTTTTGGCGGAATGCTTTCCTGCTGGGACTTTGGCACTGTTTTTGGTGCGAGAGGGGGGCGGGCTGCCTCAGCTCCCTTAGGGGTGGAGGCAGAGCTGGTCAGCCGCAGTCTATTGCCCGGTTTCCTCCCCAATGGTTTTGGGAGCAGTTCTCGGCCCGATTCCATCTTTGCAGTCCACACAGCCCCTTTCTCTTCTTCCCGGGCTGGAACTCCCTGATCCCCTGGTGCGCTCTTAAGCTCTTGAGTCACTATTGAAGGCTGCTTCACTGGGTTAGAAGGGCTCTGTAGCACTTCTAAAGCACGTGGACACGGTTATGTCTCTTCGTGCAGCACTGGTTCACTTAGTCCAATTGGCATACTGCTCAATGACATGTTGAGTGGGTCCAACGCCTATTGCTTAGTCGCAAAGCAAGTTTGGCTTCTCTGCCCGGTTCCCCTTTCCCAGTTTTCCCCGCTGCGCAGTCTAGACATGCAGCAACCGCCCGACACTAAATGGCATGGCTAGTCTTTCGCTAATCTTACACTAAGTGCACCGATGTTAATGACGCCCAGCCGCTTTGGCAAGGCGATAGTAAATAAACTGTGCTGCTGTTGACCATCCAATCGGGCTGGGGGAGCAGAGTTGTAGAGTGTGGTGCTCAAAGGATAATTCCCGCAGTCACACTCACACGAAGGACATTTCACAACCTCTGCTGCTCTCACACTCAAGAGGGAGTCCAAGGTAATCAGCAAAATGATTTGATGCTGTGTAAACAGTCTGCCATATGGACGGCTAAGTATACAGGGCTGGTTAGGAGTTTGAACAATGTCCCATACAATACAGTGCTGGCTTACCTTGTAAACAATGTTCAGCCCGTCAAGTACCTTGCTCACCGAGGCCACCTAACTGCCAAACCGCTCACTTCGCTGTAAGCGTGCGCACATGTGTGCAGAATCCAGGAATAAATACTCCTTCTTGGAATGGGTGTCCACACAGATGTTTGCTGCTTCTCCTTACTCGCGATCTGCAAAACACAGCCAAACTGCTCACTTAGCTTACTTTGCTAACTTGCCCTATGCTATGGTGGGATTTCCCTACCTAAAGAAACTAAGTAAAGTGTGTGTCAGTAAGTTCAACGAGAAGTCTGTCTGTGCCCAAAATGTATGCTTGCCCTCACAACTAAGACAAAACAATGTGTAGGGATGTCAACCATAAACTAAATGGTGTTCTAAAAGTAAAGTTGAACGCATTTTCCAGCTCAGGCTTACTCTTCAGCCTCTTTTCCCCAAATGCCAACCAGCTCATCACAATGTTCAATTTACCTTCGTCTGGACTTGAATTAACAATGTTCCACAACTTTGTGAGTGTTAGGATGCCCTTCCCCAAGTTCAATATGGTTCCAGGGCAGCATGTCTCAGGATTCCCTTTCCCCAAGATCAATGTGAAAAGATGTCACAAAAATAAGTATCTTGAAGCTTTCTCTTTAAACTGTGTTTCTGTAGTTCTCTACAGCTCAGGTTCCCTTCCCTAAGTCTTATATGCACCAATGGTAGTTTTCCTTTTTACACAACAGCAACCTTCCTTGTTAGGATATAGGGGTTCTCTGGTCTTGGCGCAGTTGTTATACTAAACGGTCCACCCATTACAGGTCACACAACTAGGAACTTAAAGCTCTCTTTGAGTAGTTCAATATTGCAGCTGAACCAATGATGTCTTAAATGTAATTCTACAACTTTACTGAACAACTGGTTTCTCAATTGCAGCTCCAGAACAGAACTTGTTCAGCCTTTACTTCAACTCTGCAATCAGAGTATTTCATTCAACTTGGTTTCCAATTGTCTTTCAATTCATAGTTCAATTTTAAGTCAGTTGATTATTTGCATTCACTTTGAGGTTCAATGTTAGCAGTACTGCTATTTCACATAACTCCCTATTCAAAACGTATAGTCTTTGCCTTCCTTTCACTTCGGTATTCAATGTGTGCAGGTTTGACTTATTTCCTTCATTTTGGTATTTTCATAAATTTAACTTTGCTTGTTTCATTCAAATTGGTATTCAATAAGTGTAACTTTGCTTGATTCATTAAATTTGATATTCAATAAGTTCAACTTTGCTTACTTCCATGTGCTGCTACTCCATTCACGGTCACTTGGAGCGCCCAGGTAGCTCCAGTGTCCCTGACACTCATCCAGACCCGCCAGCTCCTCTTGGCGGCTTCTCCCCTTGCGGGACAGTCTCTCAATGGGTGCTTCATTCAGCAATCGTCGGCTCTCATGCATAGCTCTGCATCCGCTACACGGCAGCGCCTGCTGCCAGCCTTCCCTTCCGAGGGTTCTCCGTCCCGCAGAGTCCCACCAGCAGGACTCCTCGAATCTTGGTAGGTGTTGCAGCTGCTCGTAATTCTTAATGACTCCTTCCCTTGCTGCGTTCTCATCTGCTGCTCTCTGTTGTTGCTTTCTCCACAGCTGTTTCTCTCAAATGCATCTGCAGACCACCTCTTATACACCTGTGGTCCTTCAATGAGCTGCAGGTGTATTCCATTAACTAAGGTTGCCTGACCCTGATTACAAGGACATTCCTGACCTTCATGCATCTTCTTCGACCCATTACCAAAATGGTGAGAGTAAGTGGTGTCTACTACTCTCAGTTGCTTCTTCCTCATCTCAGTACTAGAGTGGAGAAAGTGTGTAATGTTTCTAACTCTGTTGTTTATTCCTTGTCTCAGTACTGTTAGGTAGTCCAAAAGGGGGATAAGGGGAACTGCTCTATAATGACCCATAAAGGTTGGGCAGGGTTAGGCTGGTTGTCACGAGGATAAGGGGGTTACTGTGTTCCCATTCCTTCTGCTCCTGTTTCTAAAACATCTGGGATGATAATATCTCCTGCCCTTCTCAGAGATAAGGGAACATGGTGAACAATGTCCCAGAACTACTTCTGGGAGAGGGTTTCCCTCCTGAAAGGAGGATGTGGAATACCATGTCTTACCTTAGAGCATCCCACCTCCAATCCCCAAGGACCCTCCATCCAGGTTTTCCTTCCTCGCTTGTCCACCCCTAGGGGCAGGATCCAAAAGCGATGGCCTTTCCCTGGCCACCTGCTTAGAGGATCCAAGGAGAGTAGATGTGAGAACACCTTTGGGTTTCTCACACTCTATAAAGACTCTCTTAACCCAGATTCTATGTGTGGGTCCTCTACCAGAGGTGACCACCAACATAAAATAACACGACATGGGGAGAACCATAAAACCTAACAAGCAGGTTAGTACCCAGTAGTCGGCACAACTACGTAAAGTTTCCTAAAGAAACACAATTTTACTCAAGGGGCAGATAGGTTAAAATCCATAGGGTATAAAACTCAATTCACCGTCGATTTAGCACTCTGACTAATCCTGGCAAATTGTCCCTTCTCCCCAGAGGGGAGCCATCCTCTTTGAGGCTAGAGAGGTGAGCCCACACAACAAGATCCTCCCTAGTGGTCTGGGCAAGTGGGACCTCACTGGGAGTGACTCCCCTATCTGGGACAATGACTCACATTCCGATATTTCATCCGTCTATATGAGTATTGGAAAATCTGTTAACTTCTTTTTTTAAGCCACCAAATACTGACATTACTTCAATCTCTTTGGCTTCAGGTAATGCTGGATCTCGCCTGAACTCCAGTCAAAGAAGGACACACCATTTTTGTTTGGGATGACATGTATAAATGCAAGAGGATCTTTGAATCAGAGAGAAACTCCTATGTAGGGAGGAGAGAAAATCCTGTGCAGAGGAGAGCCTCTGCTGAGAAAACATCCTGGAGGGGCAGAGCCATGCTAGACCACAGAGCCAGCGGTAGTGTGGAAGGTGAGCCAAAGACTAGCCGGACACCAGAATGCTAGTGTCCTCTCTGACCGAGAAGCCAAGTTTAGGGGTAAGAGGTGGAGACTGGAAGCACCAGTTTCCGCTGGTGGTGCAACCAGAGAAAAGATGTAGTGGGCCTGGTGCCCTGCAACCAATGCAGAGACCAGATCGCCGGAGAGAGCCTGGATCCCCAAGCTCTACACTATAGGAACATAAGTTGCAGGGATGAGCAGCAACAGGGAAGCACATGCTTCCACTGAGAGGTACTAACACTTACAATCAAGGTTAGGAAAGTCAATGAGGTTGTAGGAACCTTACGAACCTGTGCGGGCAAACACCCCTGTGGATCAGAGTGAAGGGCATACGATCACTTTGCATCGAGGCTGTGAAAGCCGACAAGGTTATAGGAGCCTAGGAAACCCAAATAGGCAAACACCATGTATGAATTACGTTGATTGATAGAGCACAATATTACCAGAGACCTGCAGGACTTCGGGGAATCAAAAAGCCACAAAACCATTGTAAAAAGAACTGCGTTAAAAAGCAAACCAAGGAAAGTTCTGAAAAGCCCTCTTGTTTTCCTGAGGAAGAGGGACCCATATGGAGGACATTTTCTTTTGACGAGCGAAGTCTGCAGGAAAGTTGGGAACTATTTTGATCATATTGACGAACTTGAAGATGACGCAAAAACCACCCAATTGATTTGGCCAGGCAGAAACCAAAGATAGAGGCCATTGCTCCAGCCTCTCTTTTTATTTAGGTCTTTTTCTAAGCGGTTGGGCCAGATCAGCTGGATAGGATTTTGGACCAAGCACTGTTTTCTTTTGACAAGCACCATTACTTTAGTTTCTAGTTAGGGAACTTCCCTCATAGACATAGGGCAAGATAGGAGATTTCATTTACTTTTAATAAAGACCTTTGAAACATGTCAGTCATTGACCTGTGGGAAAAAATGAGGCGATGGCTGGAAGGTCTGGAATTAATCTTAACCTCTGGCATTGCTGTGGGAAACCCTCCAGACCATCGTTCTTCGCCTGCCAACCATTACAGAAGGGGAAAGGCCATATGCAAACCAGACTGACATACATTTGAAAAGTATCTGTCATAGTGTTTGGAAGTTTTTTTGCACAGCAGCTTACTCTATTTCATTAGAGAATTAAGTAAATTGAACATCCAATTTAAAAAGCTGCAATCAATGTTTTATATTACGGTTTTACTTTAAAAGCTAGGTCAGAGGCACTGTAGATACTAACTTCACTCAGTGCCATATGCATGCAATGAGGTACAGCATACAGTTGTTTTAAGGAACCATAGACGCATCTGTTGTGAGACTAGTTGGGTTGAGAAGCAAATGCTCAAGAACTGATTGCATTGAGCCCACCATTTGCAGCATTTGTGCAAGGGTCTATCAGATATGTACTGCAGGATTTTAAGGAGTCTAGACTTATCAATTTTTTCCCGTCTTTTTCAGACTCCAATGGTAGCGGGTGACTGCAGTCTCTATTCTTCGAAGAATGCTCAATCCAGGGATTATGAGAAAATGGGCCAGGAGGACGAGAGTTCGGAAAGAAATAACTTGCCGCAGTCACTAGGTAAAGTTTTGACATTTGTGTGGATGTAAAAGAAATCTGGATTTGTCTTCTGCTTTGTGGCAAACAAAGTATTAGGAATATTGTTGTCAGTTTATTCTGAAAAACACCATTAAACCACATAATTCAAATCACAACAATTACAAAAAGAAAACAAATTATATAACATTTTTATCAACAGATATTCCTTAAGACGTATGCCAAATTCATAAAATACCCTGTATTTACTTATAAACGGGCACTAAGTGTACAAAGCAAAACACAGAAGAGGATGAAATTTCCCCAAAAGCATTATTATGTTATGTTAAAGGTATTTCTATCGTGCACCGTCACCACCGGAACTGGTCCCAGGCCCTCTGGCTGATCTGAAAGGGGAGGGGTGGAGGTTGGTAGGGGTTAGAGGGAGTAGGATAGTGAGAGCTGTGATGTTCTGTTGGCAGCTCCAGTTTGGTTTTTCACAGTGCGCTGAGATTCAGTGCAGTTATCGGATCGGTGAGAGTTCCCATGTGCTGTTGATACGGTTATGTGTTGTTTGTTGTTGAAGTACATGTGGATTGATGTGCGGAGAAGTGGTTGTGTGGGTTCCGTGTGAGAAGTGTATGGGGTAAGTTGAGTTTTTCTTGTTTTGAATTAGTTTTTTTTTTTTTTTACTTCGTTAACATTTGCATTTCTGTTCTTTGTAGCATGTTTGCAGTTATCCTTTGAGTTTGGTATTGTAGTTTGTCTGTCTCATTGGAAGGTATGATGGGGTGGCAGTTTTCCTCTGTGTTACTTTATTGGTTTGTGTACCTGGTTGAAAAAAGGTACTGGGAGCCCCATTATTCAAAAAAAGGTTATGGGAGCCCATCTACCGAGAACAAACCAGGCCAAATAAATTGTTGTCTTGGAAGATGCCCATTTGGGAGGGTCGACAAACACGTTTTTAGCTCACTGTACCTTTCACAGAGGCGAAATACCCATTTGCATATCAGTCTGGCCCCACCCACTTGGGCAGTCTAGCACTGAAATGCTAGTCAATTCTCCTCTGAACAAGAGTACCAACAGCAACCCCAGATATAGTGTCCTACTCTATATCCTCTGCATTAAAGGAGGCCACAGTCCTCTGTCCATGGCGAGCGCCTAGGCTCGGCATGGGGTAGGTGGGGCTACCGCCAAATGTGTGGCAGTTGCTGTTTGTTTTTAAAAGAAGTGACACGCCATATGGAACGGCTCTGTGTCTTTATGCTTCATATTCCTGTGTTCTCGCCTAAGATTTAACATCAGACACATGTTTTGGTCTAGTCAGGCCTCATCAGTGAGGTGAAGCTTTGCCTCCCTAAGACACTGTGAACAAGGGGTCCACGTCTGGTCAATATTTAATGGTACAATCCCTTTCAACCTCGTTAAGATAACATTATCCTATAGTTGTTTTGCTACAATATCTCTCGTTTTTAATGCACTTCTTAAATAGCCCTGTAACAATCATGCAATTGTTACCCCTGAGTAGGGGGCTAATAAGTGTTTACAAGGTTTTTTGTGTATGTTGAGTGGAAACCGAAGTCTTCTTTCATTGCATTTTAAAATAAACCGCTATATTTTGATAGAATTGCTCATGACCACTTTGGAGTAATCCCATTTAACAACTAAGCATTAAAACAAGCTCTAGTAATTAATGATTAGTAATAATAGATTGGGACCTGATTAGTCGAGAGGATTAGATATGTTCTATTTAGCGGTTCCATGAGTTCTCTGTTCCCTTCCCATACTAAATCTCTGATGTAAATTAACTTCAATGTATCCTCTAACAATATGGTATCTAATTATTTATGCTCAGCATCGTTTGAAGCTGATAAAGGAAATAATAAAATAATGTTCATGAATATGTAAAGTAGAAAGGTTGGTGAATGCCCAAGAAAGGTTGGTGTATCCCCATAATGTTGTCGTCTGCTGATACCCCATGGGGAGTCAGTGGAAGACTTATACAGCAGCTTCAAAATCATATTCATTGATTTCACAATGGAATGTTTTGTCAATAATTCGCTCATGATATGAACACCCATCTTGTCAAAAATCCTTACAGAATATCATTCACTCTTCATATATACAGAACACCCATAAAACACAATTAACATTTCCTGTTTATGATGGTTATTTAAACAAAGATGTAAAGCAATGTAACTTAAATAGGTTTGAAATGCCTTTGGATGCCAACACCCATAAAGCATCAAGTACTGAGATGAGGAAGAGGAGTAAGGAGTCAACGTGGAATGAAAGTAACATCAAGTTAAACATGTGGACTAGTTCTCATCCTAACAATCAGCTGTGCAGGACATTTAAACCTGAGTAACACCTGCAATTAAACGGAGGAGAGGAGAGCTGCAGAGCTAGCGTAGCGGGAAGCGGACCCAACAGCAGAAGCAGACACACAGAGACGAACCGTGCTGGAAGAGCCAAACGCTTGCAGGCAAAAACCTGGAAGCATACTTTACCGGAGGAATGGGAGTCCAGTAAAATGCAGCGGGTGCCTTGGAGGGAACGCTGGAAGGCAGGCAGCCGTCGGGAGGCTGTAGGAGACACAGTCCTGAAGGGCTACCCCGGTTCCATCGGCGAGTGGTTGTGAATGCTATCTCCAGATGAATAGTCAGATGCATACAGCTCTGTTACTATTTATCAAGCAAGACACTGCCTTTGACACCAAGAGCTCACTCCATAAGGGGTGCAGGAGCTGCTTTGGCCTTTATCGCAAATGTTCCGCTGGACACCATTTGGAAAGCAGCTAAATGGAGCTCAGTTCACATTTTCACTCAGCACTACTGCATTGTCACTCATTCCAAAGCACATTCACAGGTGGGACAAGCGGTTCTAAAACATCTATTTTCCGCTGGACCTTCTCCCAACCCACCATCTTCACCTAACACTGCTCGCTAATCTATGCAGAGCATGTGATCTAAGCAGATTCCACAAGCCCTCAGAAGGGATACATTACTCACCGTAATCGTATTTCTGATGCTTGTGTCTGCTTAGATTCATGTGCGCCCACCCTTCCTTCCCTTGGAGAGAAGGTGCATGGATATTTATATGAGCTTTATCTGATCCGTATCTGCTTTAATACACCTGTACTCACTCTACACGTCATGCTACCTCATGTCAGAAACAAAACAATCTGAGGGACCTCTATGTGTAAAGGACCATGGGTACAGTGGACGTCACACTAAGGATAGTATTACTGGCACGCCCTGTCGACGTCCCTTTTCGTATTTCGAAAACAACAACTGTAATACTCTGCAGTTCCAGTAGATGTCGGCCTATGCATAGCATGTGTATCTAAGCAGATACAAGCATCAGAAATATGATTATGGTGAGTAATGTATCCCATATATACACAAGGCACACACACACATATCTAAAATGCAGCAACTAACAATGACATTCAATGGAAAATGGAATTACTTTATATAAGAAACAATAATGCAGATGAGTAACTTTCTCTATGCTTTACATATCAAGCACATGGAGTGACATCAATTAAGGTCAGTATCTGCACTTCTATATTTCACATTTTGCTAAATTGAGCTGGGAGGGAAAGTTTCAGAGTTAGTTAGAACAAACTTTAACAACTGTTACCAACAAGTATACTCTCCCAGAGGGATAGAGGCAGTCTGTTTCCTAGCATTAAAAGTGTTCATATGTAGGAATCAGCACTGCCAAGCCAGGAGGATCAGGAAGATGGATCTTTGGGAAACCAGTGAACTGGACTGTCCAGCTCCTTTGATGAGCAGCAATTACCTTTGAGATGGATGGGGATGCAGATCTTACTCGTACACCAAATAATAGAGCCAACTCAGGAAGTTGACAAAAGGTAGACTATTTTAATATCAAATATCTAAAACAGGGAGCATAACGAACATCGGTGCAAACGCTTGATCTTCAACTCTCAAAACATTTAAGAAAAAATATTATTTTTATAAGCAAAATGTGTCATTGCTGACGTCTAACCTACGTGTTACCAACGTCATCCTCTGTGGCAAACTACAGAAACCTAACGGAGGGAGTGATTGGGTCTGCAGGAATATCTAAGTATATGATCCATACTAGTCTAAAAAAGTGTAACTATGTGATTGATGGGGCCCCTAGGTGACCCTCGAGTATGGAAACAAGGCACAATCACCACACACGAACTGATACGCCAGACACAAGATTCAATTCCCAAAATCTAGGGTTTATTGCAAAGCATATAGTCTGAGTCGGCCGACTGGGTCTCACATCCCGCAACGTGTGTCTCCAGACCCCGTGGGACGCAAGAGAGCGAGCATTCTACAACAGTTACATGTATACAAAACGAACATCTTATTATCAGTAGTGACATATTCAATACCGCCCATAATGTATTTCCTTTGAAATGGTTTTGATGATTCACAATTATGACGAATATGACACCTTCAGACATTTATTCAGCAGCAATTTGCAATTTGCGAAATCGCAGACACGATTCTTTGTTTTGGGGAACATAATGTTCTTGTTCTTACAAGCAAGCAGCGTGCAGGGGAGAGACACATTCCAGGCCTCACTATCTTCTAGTTTCTATTTGTGTGCTAGAGGTCAGCTCAATCTACAGCGGCTCAGTGAAGGGGGGGGTCATAAAAGAGAGCATAATTCAAGCCATTAATTGTTCATTTCTACAGTTTCTGCAGCACCAGCGAGACTAGCTGGCAACTGCGTAGTGATTAAATGGCTTGTTGCTTACTTCCAAGGACTTGTGAGGGAGGAGACTGGGCATTGCTGTCTGGGTTGCTTTGGGCTGCGTTTCAACATGTAACCTGTGGCCTTACTCTATGCATGAGCAATAATGGAATAGAATTCACTTACAGCAAAGCAGTTTGAACAGAAAGCAAAAAGCAAAAATTAGTCAAAATGGCGAATTCCATTCCTACAAAATGGGCGCTCTCTGGTCATGCTCATGAGTCTGTACTAATAATGTTGAACATATGAGGCGGTTGGTTTTCGTCCAACAAAATACATCGTCTATGTTATGGGAGGGTAATTTCTAGACTCACAAACCCTCCTCTTGGCCGTAAGCCAAGCGCATCATCCTAACATTGCATCTTCTTCTGACCAGGTATCTGATTCCAAACTTTGCATACTACTATAATCATCATCATTGTCATCAATATTAATTGACATAAATTCTTTTACTGTCTTCATTTCATGATTCATTTTAGTATCCAATCTGGGAGTTTTTTTCTGTGTTATTCTGTGTACGCACTCCTCACTTATTTCAGTGCAAATTATTGGTAAACAGTGTATGAAACAACAACATGTCATGAATATTCCGAGCACTGCTACTGGGATTGCAACTAATTTCCATCCCCATGAGTATAATACATCCCAGAACCAGGAGCTTATTGTAACGCTCACCTGATTCCCGCAGAGGCGCCGGTCTTGACTGGGTGAATGCCGTATCTTCAAAGGTGATGTGTAACACACGGTTGGCTCTTTGGGCTGGACCTCTGTGCACTGTATGTCAGACTCGAAGAGTAAGATGTCTGCAGATAGAAAATATGGGATTAATGAACTGGGGTTATTGGGTGCCTCTCTCCTCTTCCCTTTCTCTTCTCCTGTAGAACCCCAAAGGTTAACACCCTCACCTTAGGTAAGTGAACGCCGAGCTCTCCATCTGCCTCGGGGCAGGGTGCCGTAACCAGTTTCTTCACTGGATAAGGGTGCAGGCCTCTTGACCTCAGAGGACTGCTGTCCGTCGTTAACTGCACGAACGGTAAGTTCTGGGCACTTCAAATGTCTTAAAAGTCTTTTGTAATGATATCTCTTGTTTTGCAGGGTTCCGGCGATGGCGGATGGCCGACTGATGAGAGTTGAGGATCGAACCTGCGTGAGGAATAGAAGCGCCTGGAAGCACGTAAGTAAGCGCTTGTAGCCTGCTTCACGATGCGCACTAACTGTCCCTTTTATCTTGCAGGTACAAGTTTGGAGCTTTAGAGAAGCTGAAGGGTGCTGGAATACCCACTGGATTCGGCGTGGGAAGGAGTAATGGCACGTGAGTAATAAAGTTGCCCAATGTCTTAAACGCACCTTCTTTTGTCTTTCAGATGCGGGATGCAGCGCCGAAGGCCTCCGGAGCGTGCAAAGAGCTGGTAAGCTTTTGTCTTTCAGATGCCGGAATGCAGTGCGAAGACCTCCGGAGCATGCGAAGAGTAGGTAAGCCTTTGTCTTTCAGATGCCGGAATGCAGCGCGAGGCGTTGGTGACAGCCGATGGACCAGGTAAGAGATGCGCTGCCACTGAAGACCGTAGTGCTAACCTGTTCTTTCTTTGTCTTTACAGGTGCTGCTGAAGACTGGATTCCAGGATGGTAAGCCTTTGTTCCCTTAGGCCCAGGATCAGAAGCAGAAGACACGATGAGCGTTCTGCTGCAGAGAATGCAGAATAACGCAAAGCAAGATTCATCCATCGGGTGTGGTTTAAATAGCCTCCTGTAGTGCTTAGGTGTCTCCTTCCACAGCCACGCCTAAGAAAAGAGTTCCTGCTTTCCAGAAGAGTTCCAGTGTTCTGAACCTAGGGAGTGGCTCCTGCCCCACCCAACAGGAAAAGTAGTCCCAAACAGAAGAGGATCAGGGGTTCAACTGGCAGGTAAGTAAGCAGCATGGTCTGCTGCAGGTAAGTCCACTCAAGCATTATGAGCCCGGCGCTTCCAGCGCTGGGACTGGGCATCTTTATGAGCCTGGTGCCACTGGCGCCAGGACAGGGTCCAAAAGGTCCCAATTGGGACTGGCTGGCACTCGGAACCAGGGTTATGGGTCTGCTTCCAAGGGAGTCGGGCAAGTCCTGATCTTTTGGAAGCAGAGATCATGACACTTATATTTAATTCCCAACTACCTTCTGGGGGATGGAGGTCGGAGCTCAAAACGTGAAACTTTTTTATCGCTTCAAAAATCGTAGGGGAGGAGTCACTTACAAATACGCAACACGATGATCCCACGATTTTGCAAACTCCCTCACAATCAGCCAAAACTATGTCAAGAGCCATCCTATTTTGGAGTGTCATCAATCTAATCCCTTTTTCCTCCAACGTCATGTTGTATAATATATCCGTTATCCCGTTTATCGTTTTTTCTAATATTCTGGACAGTTGTCTTATATTATAGGAGTTTATTGCTTGACCCCAAAAAGGTATGAATGATTTTGCTATGTCTTCTGCAATTAATCCTCCTTCCTCATGTCGTCGTGGTCTTGATCTAGAGAGTTTGGCTATATCTGCTGTTTTTGAAAGAAACACCCCCGGAAACAGAATCCCCAAGTAACAAGTGCCACCCTAATTTCTAGGCAACCATGTATAAGCTTTCTCTCCACATATAAAATAGACAGGATCACCTGTATACACTGGTTCTTCCTCTCTGTCGAGGAACACTATGTTCATACATCTAGTGAATGTCCCTACTGAATAGGAGCCTTTCTTTCTTAAGTAAAATGGAACAGAGCGAGGACTATAATTTACTGTATAGGAGGGGGGCACTGTATCCTTATTCCCTTCTAGGTTAATGTGAAACGTGATTACAGATGATTTATATGGCACATATAATCTATCTTGTGGCATTACTACCGGTGTTATTTGTCTTGCTTTGCGAAATATAGAGCAACCTATGGGTTTCATTATTACCTCCTCAAATTCATCCATGTTTGTTCTATCTAATTGACCCGTTTCACTCTTATTCCATTTCCCATAATATAATGCACTTAAGGACACGTAATATACAGAACTCAATGGCAATGGCTGCACACACCAACCTATTCCCTTTCCACCATGGTGCGGTAGATGGGTACATACCCAACAATTGTTTTTTCTCAGAATTGAGTGTGTCATATTAATTATCAGAAGTAATGTGTTATTTCCATATCCTTCCCTGTGTCTCTCTTCCATTGGGGACAAAGTATAGGAAATTATATGAACCGGGCTTTCAGTGGCGGAAATATTTGTAATAGGCAAGAATACTTCCAATGGATGTATTTCTTATAGATACCATAATATCAGTACTGTCATTATTGGTGCTATTATACTCATGACACACATGACTATTCTTAGGATCAGCATACCATTTTTTCGGCACTGGTTTTTTCGGCAATCTTACAGTCTCTATATTTACTACATTATCAGCATTGGTGCAGGAGAGGGCAGAAGCTGGTGGAGGCATTTTTCTTGATTCTTCTTCTCCAACAATGTTCATCGTGAATACCTCTTACCGTTGCACTCGTTCGAATATTAGTAAGTTCGGAAGTGTCAACAAAGTGTTTTGCCAGTTCTCGGCAGCCTCGAGTGCTATACGTTGGCCAAGATTATCGTGCTTCTGCACATTGCTCAAAGAACTCCAGAGCAGTTATCAATTGCCTTTGTACCATATGAGCCCCACTTGTCCGTGTGGGGTGATCTACACATGGATTTTTTGTTTTTGTTTTCAAAGATAGCACTGAGGGAGACGCATTCCTGAGCTGTCGGATTTGCACAACTCCCATGTCTCTCTCCCCTAGGCCTCCGGTTCCCACTTCATCCGTGATGGGAAACGGAGGCAACAAAGAAAATAGAACGAAGATCTGATCACTTCGTGTCTCGTGGCCGTAGATTATACCGCATTGCTCCAGGTACTGTGTGATCGATGAATAGTGCGGGTGCACTTCCAGACTCAGGGTCAGAGTCAGCCTGCGGTGCAACGAAAAGTGTTGGGCGCCAAAGTGATGATGCAGGCTTCGTGTCAGCCAGCAGTGATGCAGATTCTACTGGGCAACGTTGGGGAACTCTTAGCCCTTTCTCCTTTATAGCAATCTTTCCAGGCTTTGTTTCAGGATCAGACAGATTTTGTGGCAAAGAACTGGCAACAATTTCCTTTGTTTCAGAGGCAGCTGTCTCTCTCTGGTCGTCTGGATCAGGCAGTTCTTTCAATGGTGATGGAACTCTCTTCGTATGCGTGGCATGTACCCACGCTTTCCTACCATCCACACGGACTGCTGTTTGTGTTGCCAAAAGTACTTGGTAGGGTCCACGCCATCTGGGTGCAAGCGATGACTTCCTCTCGAAATTCTTCACCAGGATGCAGTCGCCTGGTTGCAGAGAATTCCCCGGACCAGTGTATCGGATGGGAAGAGCCTCCTGCACCTGCTGATGAATCAAACTCAATTGCTGCATTAACAGGTTACAGTATGGACTGAGCACAGGATACTCGACTTCATTCAATCGCCTTGGCTGTGGCGCACACCATACATTAGCAGGCCTCCCCATAACAATCTCATACGGGGAGAGCCCAGTCCTTGCCTGCACAGATGTGCGCATGCACAACAAAGCTAGGGGCAATGCATCCGTCCAGCGTGACTTGTTTCCTGCACAAATTTTACTAATCTTGGCTTTCAATATGCCGTTCTTGCGCTCAATAAGCCCGGCACTCATCGGATGTCTGGCGCAATGGAATCGTTTATCAATATGAAGACCTGCGCAAATCTGTAATATTACTGCGCCAACAAAGTGCGGGCCATTGTCTGACCATATGACTCGGGGCAAGCCAAACCGCAAAAAGTACTCTTTTAATATCACTCTAGCAGTGCTCATGGCGGTACAATCCTTCAGTGGATATGCTTCTACCCATTTACAGAACGCACACACAACCACCAGTACATATTTTAAGTTCTGACACCTTTCCATCTCTATAAAATCAAAATGAATAACCTCAAATGGCATGGGGGGGGGGCAAAGCTACCTGTTGGAGTAGCTGTTCCTTTTTCAACATTGTGTTGCAAACACGTTATGCAATTCTGTACTTGCCTTTCTGCATTTTTCTTTGTGTGTGTTCTGCCATACTGCAGCTAGATGCTGAATTATTTTCTTTGCACAAATGTGCGTGGGACTGTGGGCCATAGTGACAATTACGGTTACATAGGAGTTGGGCAGCATCCAATTTCTACTTTTCTTGTCCACCCAGCAACCTTCTAGATCTAATTCTGCAGAGCCCTCAGCCCACTCTTGTATTTCATGCAGCACGGTAACAATCCCATTCTCTATCATGCAAGGCACTTCTTCTGACTGTACTTTTAACATTTTAGTACTCAAATCAGTGGCAGTTTGCTTCGCAATTCTGTCTGCAAATGCGTTTCCCTCTCCCACTTTGCATGTTACTTTTTTATGCACCTCGCATTTCATTATTGCTAGGCGCTTCAGACACGTAAGTGCAGACAGCAATCCTACAATCAAAGGGCTATGTTGAATCCTGGTTCCATGTGATGTCAAGAAACCCCTCTCAGCCCAGAGTCGGCCAAAGTTATGGACCACCCCAAAGGTGTATTGGCTGTCAGTAAATATGTTTACACTCAAATTTTCAGAAATTTCACATGCTCTGGTTAAAGCTATTATCTCTGCGGCTTGTGCGGAGTTGGAGGGGATTCTTTTGCTTTCTACAATACTTTTTTGTGTCGTAATAGCATAGGCAGCAGTTGATGTGCCATCAGGTAATTTGAGGCAGGAGCCGTCACAAAACAGTTCTCCATCTGGCTCTTTCTGTGGGGTGTCTGTTAAATCAACTCTTTTCGTTTCTTCTTCAGTAACCATTAAACAATCATGGGGAGGTGATTCATTTTCCCTTATTTCTCCACTGGGCAGTGGCATTAATTCTGCAGGATTCAAAGTGCTACACCTCATAATTTGAATGTGTGGTGCAAATAGGACAATTTCATATCTAGTCAATCTAGCGGACGTGAGGTGTTGCGTCTGCGTTCTATTTAATAGAACGTCTATGGCATGTGGCACCATTAAAATTAAGGTGTGCCCCAACACCATTCCTTCAGTTTGTTTCACTGACGCAGCAGCCGTTGCAACAGCTCGGAAACAACGTGGTAAAGCGCATGTTACAGGGTCCAGCGCGGAAGAAAAATAGCTGCATGGTCTATTTATTCCACCTGGATCCTGTGTTAAAACAGCCAACGCGCAGCCTTCATTCTCATGCACAAATAATCTGAAATATTTTTCATAGTTTGGTGTGCCCAAAACTGGGGCGGAGCACAATGCAGTTTTTAAAAAAAATATATTTTTATTGACATTTCTTTAAACATTAACATCAGGACTCAACATTGTCCCCAAACCCCTTTTCCCTCCCCCCTCCCTCCCAACCGGTGTTAGCGTCCTTGCAGGTCCTTTGTGTCCCTTGTATGCTACAGATCTAACTAGTAAACATGTCCAGGATGCAGATGTTGTGTGGGCACCACTGTATCATATAGTCACTTTGAAGGAATTCTATAACCTCTCCCCAGTCTGTAGCAAATCTTTGTCCATCCCCTTGGAGATTATATGTGATTCTCTCCATTGCTACATAGGTCCAGATCCTGTGAAGCCATTCTTGTGTAGTTGGGGGGGACTTTTTTTTCCAATTCTGGGCTATTGCCAGCCACGCTGATATTAGGAGCCCCATAAAGTTCCGCTTTTGCGTCTTGGAGAGAGTCCTATCTCCGGGGGCCCACATGCCACACATCCATATCTCATCTGCTAGATTCGCCGTTCCCTTGAACATTTCCTGCATTTGCGTTTTCACTTCCGCCCAAAATGGTTGTAGTTCTCCACAGTCCCACCAGATGTGTCTCCATGTGCCTGTGGTGTCGCACCCCCTCCAGCAGTTCCCTTGAGCTGTGGGGAACATTTTGTGAAGTCTTTCTGGGGTATAGTGCCATTGCACCATCACTTTGGTCCATGCTTCCCTTGTTTGAATTGCCCGGGTCCACTTGGGGATTATTTGCCACAGATATATCCACTGCTTTCTCGTGATTTGTTTTCCCAATGTGGTTTCCCATTTTTTCATGTATTGCCATGTAATATTTTCCTCTTGTGCCTTTATAAATTTGTAGAGGGTTGATACAAACTTCTTTTCTCCAGTTTAGGTCAGTATGTATGACTCGAATGGGGTGAGATCCCTTGTCATGGCCTTCGTTATTCTTGGGGTTGAGAGCCAGTGGTGGATCTGTTCATACTGGTATCTGTCTTTCTCAGTAAGACCCAGCAAATCCTGACATTCCGTGAAGGATCTGATCCTTTGGCCCACAAACATGTCTCCCACTTTTGAGCAGTCAGTGTCTCTCCATTTCTGGAATGTTCCTTTCGCCATCCCTGGGGGGAAGTCCGGGTTGTTGAGCAGTGGTATGAAAGGGGCCGGGTCTATAGTTAGGGTTTCTCTCTTGGTGGCCCTATCCCAGATTTGCATGGTAGAGCTCATGACTTTGCTGATCTTTGTTTTTGTGCCTGTGCTCAGGTCTCTTCCACAGGAGGTGACGCAGGTTCGATCTTGCGACAGCTCTATCCTGTGCCTCCCACCATTTTTCTGAAGTGTCCGTGATCCATTTGTTGATTACCCATAGTTGGGCCGCCTCGTAGTACTTCATGAAATGGGGGAGCGCCATTCCTCCATCTGATTTGTGAGCTGTGAGCGCCTGTTGTGAGATTCTTGGTGTTTTGTTTTGCCATACGTATTTGGTGATGATTTTGGTGAGTGACTTGAAGAAAGATGACGGAATCCTTATGGGGAGTGCTTGGAAGTAATAGAGCAATCTGGGCAAAATCGTCATCTTGATTACAGTTATTCTGCCCCACCAAGAGATTGTCAGCGGGTTCCATCTGTTTAGGTCTCTTTTCACAGCTTCTAAGAGGTTTGTGTAGTTCCCCGCGTACAGGTTTTGTATCTTGGGTGTCAGTGTCACTCCTAGATACCTCACGCCTTCTTCTGCCGTTTGTAGTTGTAGGTCTTTTGTTAATTTGTGGATCTCTTCTTTGTTTCCAGCCAGTGCCATTACTGTTGATTTCTGCTTGTTGATTTTCAGCCCCGAAATGTCCCCATATTTGTCTATTAGTTGGATGAGGAGTGGGAGGGTTTTGCTTCGTTCTGTGATTGTCATCATCATATCGTCAGCATATGCGGCTGTCTTGTGTGTGTGTCCTCCCATTTCTATACCCTTGATGTCTTGGGTCGCTCTGATTTTCACCAGGAGGGGTTCTAAAGAAATCGCATACAGCAGTGGTGACGGGGCATTCCTGTTTTGTGCCTCTTCCGATTTTGATGGGATTCGAGAGTTCCCGGTTGACTGCTATCCTGGCTGTCGGTGTATTGTAGTTGGCACGGATCATGTTTATGAATTCGTTTCCCATGCCCATTTTCTTAAGGGTCGCGAATAGCATTGACCATTCGACGCGGTCGAAGGCTTTTTCTGCATCTAGCGAAATTATTACCGATGGGATATTCATGATCCCTGCCTTCTCTATGAGATGTACTATACGTCTTATGTTGTCGTGGGTTTTCCTGCTGGGGATGAAGCCCGCTTGTTCTTGATGTATCAGTTTGGGGAGCAGAGGTGCCAGCCTGTTTGCAAGAACCTTCGTGTAGAGTTTGGCATCGACATTAATAAGGGCTATTGGGCAGTACGAGCTCGGGTTTTCTGGATGTTTTCCCTTTTTGTGGAAGATGAGTATCTTAGCCTCGTTCATTGAAGCCGTGATATTGTTCGAGGTCTTGAAGGTGTTGAATAATGTGGTTAGATGGGGGGTCAATACGTCGGCATATGTTTTGTAGAAGGCCGCGGTGAAGCCATCCGGGCCTGGGGCTTTATTCTTGGGGAGATCTTATTGCTTTCCCTACCTCCTCCGGCGTGCTGGACCCCTCTAAGGTCTCTTTTTCAGATGGCGATACCGTCGGGAGAGTGATTTCCTTCAGGAAGGCTGCTTGTTCTTCTTCCCTCGGATGTTGCAAAGAGTACAGGTTCTGGTAGAACTTTCGAAATGCTTCTTTTATGTCTTTCGTTTGTGTTTTCTCTGTTCCTTGTTCGTCTTTCAGTGTTTGCACCGTTTGCTCCTGTCGTCTACCCTTTAACTGTCTTGCTAGTAGTTTGTCGGCTTTGTTTGATTTCATCGCGTACCAGTGTTTTGTGTGCATTAATTGCGTTTCTGCTTTTTTGGTCCTGATCAAGTCTAGCTGGCTCTGGATATGTCTATGTGCTCTCTTTACTTTCCTGGAGGGATTCTTGACCATTTCTTCCCCTATTTCTAACAGTTTTCTCCCCAGTTCATCTTCCCATATATATGATAACTTGTCTTTCTGTGCCTTTAACGCGATTAGATGGCCCCTCATTACTGCTTTGCATGCTTCCCATGTTGTGCTTATGGAGACATCCGCGGTGTCGTCGTACTGGAAGTATTCCTCTATCTTTTCTCTGATAGCTTCTTTTGACACTGGGTCTTGTATTATGTCTCTAGGGAGCGCCATCGCCATAGATTCGATCTTTTCATGAATTTGGGGACTGTAATCCACAACGGGGAGTGGTCCGAGAGTGATATTAGGCCTCTTTCTATGTCCCGTATTTCTCAGACTAGGGTCCCTGATGCCCAAATATAGTCTATCCTGGAGCTGGTGTCATGTACGTGCGAGTGGTAGGTGTATCCTTCCGTTGATCCTTTAAGTCTGCGCCATACGTCCTCCAGGGCTTGGCTCTGCATCGTCTGTTTCAGCGCCTGAGAGGGAGATCCTATTTGGTTACTTTTGGGGTTCGATCGATCTTCTTTGTGGTTCCATGCTAGGTTGAAGTCTCCGGTGAGGATCACCTCCCCTTCTGTGAAGTTTTCTAATTTGTTGATTGTGTCCTTGATAAAGCCCTCCTGTCCGGTGTTTGGAGCATACAGAGTGGCTATTGATAGTTGGCGGTTGTCTATCTTGACCTTTGTGAAGACATAGCAACCGTTCTTGTCTGTTTGTGTCTCTTTGATCTGGATCTGTAGGTGATTTGCGAAGGCAATAAGTACTCCTTTCTTTTTTTCTTCATCGTTAGATTGGATGATTTGATTGTAGCCCCTAATCCGAAGAGGCCTCTCCTTTTTTTCTGTATATGCGTCTCTTGGAGCGTGATTATATCATATTTTTCTCTGTGCAAGAAGTGTTCCAGTTTTTTCCGTTTTACAGGCGTGTTCAGTCCTCTGATATTGTATGTTAAGACTTTCAGCCCCATTCTTTCCGGATGAGTCTTTGTTTTCTTATTGGTTTTTCTTTGTGGGTCCCTGTGATGAGCTAACGAACCGGTGTTGGAGTCTTTTCCCCTATGAACATCCCCCCTCCTACCCCCCTCCCCCCTCCCCCCTTCTCCCCCCAACTTTGTCCCTGAGGAGGGCGCTGGGCCCTATGGTTGCTCCGGCGTCGCACCTTTGCTCCATGCCCTCTAACATCTCAGGGTTAACTGCTCGCAGGGGTTCCTAAACCCTGCTAGTGGTACGGATTCCATGGCCGTCCCATGGCTCTGCCGCGCCTTCTCGTCGGCACCTGCCCTGTCTGATTTGTCTGTGCAATCTTTGCCTCTCCCTCCGTCTGATTTTGCGAGCGTGCTAACTGCTTGGGGTGTCTTAGCCTTTCTCCGGCTTACGGGATTGGAGTCTTGTTTTCCGTTGCTCCGTTTGCCATCCCCTCGGCTGTCTTCTTTGCCTTTGGGGTTCCCTGGCCTTTACTGTCTCTGGTTCCTGTTCCCGGCATCCCAATATCGTTAGGCCTTCCTCGCAGGTGAGTATTCGATGTTGCTTTTCTTCCCATGTGAAGAGAAGGCCAAAAGGAAATGTCCATTTGTAGCGGATTTGTTTTTCTGCAAGGAGTTTCGTAAACTGGCTCATTTCTCTTCTTTTTCTGAGCGTGGATTGGGCTAAGTCTTGGTAAAGCTGGATTTCCTTACCGTTCATTCTAATTTGCTCCATTGTTCTGGCCTTATTTAAGATTTGTTCCTTTTGGGCGTACAGTGTCATGGCCACTAATACGTCCCTTAGGCGTGATCCAGGGTTCCCCAGTTCTTCGAGGGCCTACTCTGTGCATCCTATCGATGTGGATGTCGTCCCCTGTTCCGTCTTGCAATATTTCTTGGAATACTTGCTGAAACGCTATGCGTAGGTCTTTGTCGTCTACTGTTTCCGGCATATTTTTAATTCTGATGTTCGGTCTTCTGGACATGTTTTCCAAGTCTTCGCATTGGGTTTCCAGTTCCTGCGCTAGGCGTGCGAGTCGATCTTGTGCTTCTGCATATTGGAGGACTTCATCCATATTCTGGACCGACCTTTCTAGATTGTCTGTTCTCTCCTCAAGGTTTTCTATGTCCTTTTTCAGTTCTTGGACCGCTTGTTTCAGTTCTCCCTTCATGTTGTCGAACTGTGCTTGGGTTGATGCGATGAACTGTTCCTGGAACTCCTTGAACCATGTTTTCATGTCGTCCCTTGAGGCCATTTCTGTGTCTTCTTTCTGATCTGCTGGGTCTACCCCCTTGTTTTTCTGTTTGTTTGATCACTTTGGTATCTGATTTTCTATTCCCCAGATTTGGGTCAGGTCTTGGTCTAGCCTGGAACCGCTTTTGCTTGCCGCTGTTGCCTGGGTCCCACTCTTCATTCTAGGTCTTGACATGTGTATGTCTCTTGCCCCCTTCTGCCACTTCGTCGATGGGTCCTCTGTAATGTGTGGAGTTGTTGTCGGCTGCGTATCTCTGACAGAGGACCAGCCGCGCTATGGGGTGCTTGCTGGAGTTTAGGATCCTCTTTTTTTATCTTTGTGGCATGTTCCCCACCGCACGTTGGGCCACGGTTGGGGGCCTGAGTTTCTCCCTTTAGGTGTCTCTTCGTGTTTTTCTGGGGTCCCTTCTTCGTTTCTTTTGCGATTTCAGTGTTCCTGTAACTTGGGGCTGGCAGTTCTCTAGGTTGAGGCCTTCACTCTCTTGGTGTGCCCACTTTGCTGATGGAGCCCCCCGCAGGCCCGCCTTGATGTCGCTGGGCGGGCCTGGGTCCTTATTTCTTGCTTCATGGGGGGAGGCCGGGCTCTCGCAATCTCCGGCGTGGAGCGCCGGGTTCCCCGCCCCCCGATCTTGTCCGGGGGTGGGGGGCGCTTCCTTCTCTCCCCCATCCCCCGTGCGCTCCCCTTTGCTCCTTGGGGGCCCGCCGCCTTTGTCTGTATGAGGGGGGGGGCGGCCCTCCCCATCTGTCCCAGGATCTCGCCCCCGGCGCGTACCTGCGTTATGGGTGCACCTCTGCTGGGCTCCTCTGGATCCGGAGGTCCGCTGTGCTCAGACGCTGCCTCCTTCTCCCTCCGATCGGCGCTGGGGGGCCTGGTATCCCGTCTCTCCCGCCATGTGGGCCTCGTTCTCCTGCTGCGACTTCCTCCGGCGCCCGTCTCCTCTCCTCGCCGGCGCTGCGAGGTCTCCGGATTGGGTTGACTCCTATGTATGCGGGCCTCGCGGGCTGCCGGAGTTTCTGCTTGGCTCTTCGGGTCCTCCACGGATCGGCCCCGCGCGTTCCCCTCTGCTGCTGGTGGGCCCCGAAGGGCGGCTCTCTCCGCAGCTTCCTCGCCGGCGTGGAAGTGGTCGCGGCTGGGTCTTCAGGGCTGCGACCGCCGGCTGGTTCACTTCTGTGGGAGTAGTCTCCCCTGTCTCACCTTCCGGGGGGATGAGGCACCTCTCGGATGGCTCGGTGACCGCCTAAATTATTGTGCTTTATTGTCGCGGCCCGAGCTGGGGGACGGAGCTACGCTCACGCACGTCTGCCCGGCTCAGCCTTCATCTTGGAATCGCACAATGCAGTTTTGAGCAGATCGAATGCTTTCTGCCATTCTTCATTCCATTGCAAAGGCATCGCAGCATCCTTTTTTGTCAATGCCACCATTGGTTTCACAATCATCGCAAAATTTGCTATCCACTGCCGGCAATAGGAAGCCAGCCATGCCTATTATGGCTCCGACGACTCCTTTCTGCGTTTTTGGAATAGGCTTACCAGAGATACTTTCTATCCTTTCAGATGTCAGTCTTCTCCCCTCTCTCGAAAGTAGGTAGCCCAAATAAGCCACCTCCTTTCGACAATATTGGAATTTCTTCAAACTCGCTTTATGGCCATGTGCTGCTAAGTGTGACAATAACAAAACAGTACTCTTTTTACAAATCTCCTCTGTATCAGCAGCAATCAACAAATCATCTATATATTGTAACAATACACAACCTGCCGGTAATTCTAACATATCTAACTGTTCTTTCAATGCTCTGCTGTAAATACTCGGACTCTCTGTATAGCCTTGTGGAATGCGCGTGAATGTAAATGACCGGCCTCCTAAAGTGAAAGCAAATAAATATCTGCTATCCTGGTGTACTGGAATGCTGAAAAACGCATTCTTAAGGTCTATCACGCTAAAATATGCTGCTGAGGCAGGTATCATTGTCAAAATTGTGGTGATGTCTGGGACCAATGGGAATTGAGGATCAACCACTTTGTTCAATGCGTGTAAATCAATTATGAAACGATACGGTATCTCATTACCTCCTTTCTTATACACTGGGAGAATGGTGCTGTACATGTGCTACCTGTAATCTCTTTAATTACCTTCAGTTTTACCAAATCTGAAACAATACTTTTCAATGCTTTCTCGCCCTCCATCGAAATCTTGTACTGAGGAATACGTGGCAATGTTACTCCTTCCTTCAAAACAATTTTCACTGGTTCTATCTTCAAGCATCCCACATCATTATCATTCATTGCCCATATCCAAGCTGGTACTTCACTCAACTCCCCCGGCAGAGGTTTGGATAGGAACTCAGACATTGGTATATTCTGTGGTGATATTGTCAAGAACACTCCATCAGGAGTGCAATGGATAACTGCACTCAATTTTTTCAATAAGTTTAATCCTAATACATTTTCCCCACAATTCTCAAGAGAAATGGACAATATTCGGTAAATGGTCCTAATTTTATCGGTACTGGATTGATTACTGGAGTACCTGCAAACCCTACTGAAATATTCTTTTGCCCTGACAGAGGTATTTCCGGAACCAAGTGCTGGTCTATTGAGCACTTTTGTGCACCTGTGTCTACGAGAAAGCTGTGCTCTCTCTTCCCGACTTTCATTTCTACGTGGGGTCCTTTTTGATTCACAGGAATAGACACTGGTTCCGACCCCTGTCTTGGGCTGTCCTATTGAGGAAACAATAAATCATCCGATGTGTAGTCACCACAATGATATGTATTGGGTTGTGTGTCAAAAATGTTTCCGCTCCTGCCTCTATTTCGCTCACTTTGATTTTGGAAGTAAGGAGTCTGACTCTGATCCTGATTCTGATTCTGATTGCCATTTCCTTGACTAGTCTGGTTTTGCTGCATATTATTATTTCTATTCTGTCCATTTGTTCCCGGGTCTCCCCTGTGCTGTCTTCTCTGACCATACCCATTTCTATTTTGCAAGTGTGGACATTGCGCTCGCCAGTGACCCTCTTCCTTACAATATGCACACTGATTTAATCCCAAAGGACCTCTATGCATGTTGAAATTACTTCCTCTCCCTTGCACATTTCCTCTTCCTCTATTGTGACCCGCTACCTGCTGAAGTAACACCCTCGTTTTCAAATTTACCCCATCTTTCGCCTCTTTCTCTTTCTCTACTCTATTCTCATAATACTGGGCCATATGTAATACTTCACTCAATGATTTTGCCTGCCGTGCACTTTCAGATGTCATTATCAGGTATTAATCCCCTCACATATTTATCAACAAATAGTCTTTTACCTGCCTCCGTGCTTACATCCTGCCCACTGAAATCTGTAAACACTTCTTCAAATCTATTAAAATAATCTGTTGCTAACTCATCTTTGCCTTGAACACATGCAGTTAATTTGTCCCATACAATTCTTTTTTCTGGAACTATTTCCTTAAATTTTTGTATTATTCGTCCTGGTAATGCTGCCATATTTGGCGATGGTTTCTCTCCTGCTTTTCTGTCCGCATCTTCTGTTGCTAGATTCTCCCATGTGTCACCAAAACTATCCTGATCATTTACTTTTCTTATTTGCTTCCATATGTCTGCTGGCAAGATTACTGGGAATGTTAGGTCAATATCGTTCATAGTAAAAATGGACGATCTCAAATAGGCCTCTATTTCTTTATAGAATCCCGCCGGATTCTTCCTTAAGTCAGGAATCGTTTGTTTTAGATTATTCACCTCTTGTCTGGAAAAAGGAACATGTACGTACTGTGCTGTATAATGTGCTTCCGTTACCTGCACTGGTTGATTACCTGATGCAGGAATTTCTACTTTTGGCACAAAAGTAGGTGGAACTTCCCTCATAGGAAATGCCGCACTTTTCCTCCGCCCTCCCTCATATGCAATACTAATGCTAAGTCAAGCGATAAGGCTGTTTCTCCCGTTCCGCGTTCAATAGCTCTCTTATATATCGCCATTAAGTCTGGGGGGGGGGGGCTAGCTTGTTTATTTTCTATATCTCTATCCTGCAAATATTCAACCATTACCTGCAGTGTTTTTCTCTTCATTGGCAATGTATATTGATTGAATATTTCGTGCACTTCCATCGTGGGAACACTAGGATCTGTAATCCATTTTAGCGCCTCTCGTGTACATATTTTCATTTTCTCACTAGCCTGAAGAAATCGCCGCTGCACATATGGTACCGCCTCTTTCCTTTCCCTTCTTATATCTATGTTTCTATACCCTGGCATGGAAAACATTTCAGCATATGCTTCAAGTTCATTTTTAAATTCAAAAAGCCTGTCCACATGTTCCTTTATTTCTGCATCTCTTTCTCTCTGCCGTGCAAAAGCATTCAACTCCCGCAACTTTTCGGCGGTACCATTCCAATCAACTGCTTCCATCTCTCCATTAAATATTCTCCCATGCATTCTAACAATACCTGTTTTTCACTAGTCTTCCTGAAATCATACATCGAATCCAACTTCGATGTCTCATCATTTCCAATTATATACATCTCTGCCTGTTCTTTCAACTCCTTTCTTCTTTCCTTGCTGACTGCACAACGGGTTACTCTAGTACACTCACTTTGTGCCATCCCCTCTCTTCCCGTACCGTCTTCTCTTGTTACCGTAAATTAAAGTTCAATGGGCGGAGGGGGAAGGGCAATGTCTTGGGAGGGAGGTGCTGGTGCGGATGGAACAACGGGAAGGGGGAGAGGTTGCTGCGGCTGTAATGGGGACTGGGCAGCAGGGAGGGGTTGGGCAATGGGCACTGATGAAATTCTATCAGTCTCCTTTTTTGGGCGCTCTTGTCTTTTCTCAGTTAATATTTTATTAATTAGTTCATCTGATGAATGCAATTCTAGTTGTGGATATATTTTGTCTACTCCCATCTCAACACATCTGTCTGTCTTTCTTAAATTATCATCCCACTCCTTTTCATCCTGCTCTTTCACTCTTTCTGTTCTTGACTTGTGCCTGCGCGCATTTTTCTCTCTGCTTTTCCAACGGAGCATAGCTTCCATCCTCCAGTCTCTAATGACGTCAAATGTCGCAGGGCGCGCTTTCTTCTTTATCAGTATTGATTCCAAATAATCTATCCGCGCAATCTCATAACTCCCATGTTTTGCCCATTGTAAATCTTCTTTGTGTCTCGTTTGCCTATGCCAAATTTCACAAAACATTATCGCCCCTATACCATATTTTACGTACATCTCATATGCCGGCGACCCTACGGGTGGCGCAGCCTGGTCAGTTTCCAAAGATTGTCTACCGCAGTGGAAAAATCCCACTAGGCAGGAAGACAATACCCCAGGCATGTTTTAACCTTACCCTTGGTGTTTGATCTTGCAAGAGCAACTCTCAACCAATATCAGGGTTATTTAGAATCAGGGCACGACTCACCTGATCAACCAAGTCGTCTTTCAAGACGCAATTCGTCCGTATACTGACGCAACCAAGAATCGTTGTGTCTGCGTATCTTGGCTCACTCTGCCTCGTTTCGGGACCCTCGCCTTTTTGTTCTCTGGCCAGACACGTCGATCAGGGATCAGTTGTGTACAGATCTGCAGAGGAGTCTCATCACTTTCACAGGGGCGCCCCAAACACCTCTTGATCCCGGCTCAACCGTCTCGTCCTCGCTTCGTTTTCTCCTCTCGCCTTCTTATATTACAACGTATACGATGGAACAAGTGGGGGAAGGACCATATTCGGGCGCCATTTTGATGGGGCCCTTAGGGGACCCTCGAGTATGGAAACAAGGCACAATCACCACACACGAACTGATACGCCAGACATGAGGTTCAATTCCCAAAATCTAGGGTTTATCGCAAAGCAAATAGTCTCAGTCGGCTGACTGGGTCTCACGTCCCACAACGTGTGTCTCCAGACCCCGTGGGACGCAAGAGAGCGAGCATTCTACAACAGTTACATATATACAAAACAAACATCTTATTATCAGTAGTGACATATTCAATACCGCCCATAATGTATTTCCTTTGAAATGGTTTCGATGATTGACAATTATGACGAATAGGACACCTTCAGACATTTATTCAGCAACAGTTTACAATTTGCGAAATCGCAGACACGATTCTTTGTTTTAGGGAACATAATGCTCTTGTTCTTACAAGCAAGCTGCGTGCAGGGGAGAGACACATTCCAGGCCTCACTATCTTCTAGTTTCTATTGGTGTGCTAGAGGTCAGCTCGATCTACAGGGGCTCAGTGAGGGGGGCCGTAAAAGAGAGCATAATTCAAGCCATTAATTGTTCGTTTCTGCCGCACCAGCGAGACTAGCTGGCACCTGCGTAGTGATTAAATGCCTTGTTGCTTACTTCCAAGGACTTGAGGGAGGAGACCGGGCATTGCTGTCTGGGTTGCTTTGGGCTGCGTTTCAACATGTAACTTGTGGCCTTGCTCTATGCATGAGCAATAATGGAATAGAATTCACTTACAGCAAAGCAGTTTGAACAGAAAGAAAAAAGCGAAAATTAGTCAAAATGGCGAATTCTATTCCTACAAAAGGGACGCTCTCTGATCAAGCTCATGAGTCTGTACTAATAATGCTGAACATATGAGGCGGTTAGTTTTCGGCCAACAAAATACATCGCCTATGTTATGGGAGGGTAATTTCTAGACTCACATGATTAGTTGTTTAACATCATGTGGACAACTAAGCCCTCCTCTAAAAATGACCACTATGAACGTCACTAAATACACAACGTTCCATTGGTTTTCACACTATAGGACCCCTAAATACGCAGGTCCTCTACAATTGGTTGGCACTCTGTCCATCTAAAGGATTTTTCCACCTACGTTAGCTGCTTGCAGGCTGGCCGTCCAGATGCTGGTGAGGTTACCTTAACTTTAGCTTCCCACCAATTAGCATATCAATCCATCATCACCTCAGTGGTCTACTGTCAATTAGGCTTTTGAACTTTGTCCTTGAGAGTGTTCTTAGCTCTGAGAAAATTAGGGAGTGAGCAGAACAGTCTGCCTCCATGCATAGGTGTGATCATCTTGTTCGTCTATTTCATGCTTCCATGTGACCAGAGACCATAAATTCAAGCCTATTCATGTATTTAATATTTTATTCCAATAGTCCTCTGATGTCTTCCTTGTTATGTTCACTCTTTCTGAACAGGAGGTTTGTTCTTTTTTACACGATTTAGATCCAAAGTCAGTTTACTCCAGTTTGATGAGACCTTGGCTTCCTGGGGGTCATCCAACCTCGCCTTTCTGAGTTCTGCTTCTGTAATTCAATGTCTGCTTCTAAAACTGTGACACACTGAACTGAGGCCTTTTTGCTAATGTCCAACCTGCTTTAATACGTTTAGTAGAAACATCCATAATCTTCTTATTCCTATGTATGTATACGTTGGCGCTTGCCGCAATCTATTTTACTATAAACATAGAGCTAGCTTCACGATTACTTTCGTTCTTACGTTTCTTCATCTGTACACGTGCAAAATGATTTAATGTCTTCATCTGTTTATGTGGCATAAGCTTCTTCACCTTGAGCCCAAGATGTCACTTATCCATATTGGTTTCTTGATGCCTTATAGAATATCCACATTCTCTGATCACTGCATCTTTTTTATGTACTCCATCTTCAGCTTCATATAACACATATTTTGGCAGTGACTGGTAACACTACCATTCATCCTTAACATTTATTGGTTCTGCTTCTCCAGGGATCTCTTTTAAATGCCCATCGTAATTCTTGGTATGCAGATATGGTTTTCTCAATGGGTACCTTGACTCCTAGATTCTCTTAGGTATTGGTCCTTTCACTGGGACTGGACTGAGTCCATACTCTGCTTTTTGTCGATTCGTCTGCTTGGTATAGGTTGCATACTTTCCAGGATACAGGTAAAAGGGACGGGTCGATTGAGGTGGGGGTACTTGGCTCCTTCTCTACACTTCCCCCGCTGGGCGATTCATCGACCACTTCCACATCATCTTTTACATTAAGGCAACTTGCTTGGAAGAATTACTTCTTTGGGACCCATATTTTGATGACTCCCTTCAGGCATCCTGCCGTTTTCACATGTTCGTCCTTACTCCATGTCATAAACTGGCATCGTCCACTTGGACTGCAGTAGATCCATCTTCCCACATATTCCTTATGATTCTTTGGATACAGAAACTTTGTCCCATCAGGTGCATGGATACTAGCCTTCACAAATTCTCTGATCTCTTCATCTGTCAGATCCTTGGGCTTCCATCCTGATTTGACATCAGTCATGATCTTCATCCCTATGGCCTTCTTTGCGGCCTTCCTACATTGTGAGATTATTATCTTGATTACATAAAATCCAAGCAATATCATCACTATCAGGCTCCAAGGAACTTGAAAATGTCTGCCATCCATTGTGGAACCCAAGAGAAGAGTGATCCAAACCAACTATCATCAGCAATGTCTTCTACTTCCTCTATTATCTGGCCATGGAGTTTTGTCAGCATGTCTATGGCCTCTGTTAGTGTTCCATTCTCGTCATCGTGAGAAGGTATACATGTGCAACATGATTCTCCAATTCTTGCACAAACGCCTCCATCCATCGCTGTGATCATGTCCAAGACATATCTATTCTGAAAAGTCATCACTCTTATGGCTCTCAGCTCTTCCCTTATTGCATTGAATCCTTTTATTCTAGTAGTAATTGTCTGTAGCAATTCCAACCTGGTTATCTGTAACTACTTTATGTTTGCTCCAACCTGAACAGCAGGCATGAAGATCAATGAAAACACAGATGAGGTCTGGCTAAACAGTCTGTGCTCATATGGTATGGCATCAAAGGCTATTGACTTAGCTGAAAAATAGTTCTCTCTCTCCTCGTCCTCTTAATTAGCTCCACAGACCATTTCTTCCTCAGGTGAGCAACTGCTTTTGGAAAACTGTCGGTGTGCAAATCAGCTTTTGGGATTACTAATGCTGGAACATGGACATTCACCTGTGTGCATAGTCCTCCCAAGTCTGCAGGCAGTTTGATGTAGGCTATGGCTGCACAAGCCTAATAATGATCCATGATCACTGCTGTACCATGTGCCATTCCTGGAACATCAAAGATTCGGCCACAGTTATTATTCTCTCCAACTTTTCTTGTGCCATTATTTCTGAAGCACATTTTTGAACTTTCCAAGAGTGCAATCTGCAGAAGTCCTCCTCTGTCTTCAACCCAAGTCAGTAATTTAGCAAGTCATGGCCACAATGGTTTACAGCCATTCTGCACAATGTCAATAACTGATTTGTAGCATCCAATGATCACCCAAGCTCTGCAGAGGACCACTCCTTCTCCTCAACCATCGGGTGATAACACAGATCCCCAGGTCTGCATTTGACCTCTATTCTTCCATCTTCGAGCGTCTTCTGCTGATTTTCCTGCAACTTCCAATTTCTTGTTTACTTCCCATCTGATTCCAGCTCCTTTTACCTCAGGCTTCTCATATCTGATCACATGATTCTTGGTATGAGCTCTGTTTCTTGTTTTGGTATCTTGCACGTAGTCGTCTTCATCTGGATCTGTCCATTCAGTTGCCCATTTGAGGTAGTCATCTCGACCCATGAACTGGCCTCTGGTTTTGCAAAGTTCTATGTGCGAAAGACAATGAGCTGTCTGGACATCTATTTCGATAGCTATGACCATTTTAGACTTCCCCATACTGTATGGCATGAGTTCACACACAAAGCACTCCTCTGTTGAAGTCCTCTTTCCTAATTCTTTCATGTGTTGGTACCAAATGTTATTTCCCAAGTGTGCTGTACTGCCCAAGTAATCATTTCGCTTAAAGTCGTCTTCGTGAGTATTTCTTTTAGTTCTCGTTCTCCTCATGTGACCTTCCAGAATCATGTCATGAAGTATACCAGCATAACTCCTTCTTTCTGGATAAATCATAGGCACATCCATCAGCGGATGGTCTACACCTGTTGATGTTCCCCTGGTGGGAGCAAGTTCAAAAGGTTTCCTTTGTTCAGCTGCCCATTTAGGCCTAAAAAAGTCATGCATAAACTCCATACATGTCTGTCTTCTGGGAGTTATGTTTGGGTTCTTTACCAAAGGATCAGATGTATTTGCCTTTATTATTTGTTCAGGCACTTTGTCTGACAACCTTTTATCTTACCCAAATTGCCAGACCTGCTTCTTGTGTACAAACAGAATTTCTACAACCTTTCTTGTATTTGAATGATTGCTAGTGGTGCTTATCTCATACTCGGATAACGGGTCATCTTTCTTTGGGACAGAAATAACTACATAGCGACTTGGGTGTTTTGTAGTTGCCACAATTGCTACTTCCTTTTGCTCAGGAAGATTCACTAGTCTTAGCCCCATGTATATCAAGGTAGTAGGATGTGCGGACTGTGAGTGAGAGTAATATGATTATAAACAGAACACATCCATAAATAAGGCAAAGGTACATGGATGTATAACACCTCTTTCGTGGATGATATGAATGTCTTTTTGCATCCGGGATCACAAAGTTGCTACTAGAACTGCCCATGTTTATTGCCTAAGGAATGAAAAATTATTTTTTTAATACATTAGCATAACACACTCCTTTTCGAAGTTGCTATCCTGCCTTGGCACCCTTGTTCTGGGTCCACCGATCTGCTTGCTGAACAACAGAAATGAACTCTTGATCTTTATTTTCCTGGAAGCAGTTTTTAACCATGGGAAATAGAAACGTCTCCAGCAAGAAGAAAGCTGCTCTCAATATGTTTATATTAGTTCCACGATATAGATCAATTCCCAGTCTACTCTTCGAATTTGCTTCAAGCCAGACGACACAATGAACCTCTTTCAGTACGAAACAAAATGTCTGTCTTTGCCAGCAAGCTTCTCGATCTGTCCCTCAAAGGAAAGTTTCACACCACCGTCCTGTGGGTTCTCTCAGAATATAAGCTGACTTGAATGATAATTCATCCAAGATCACAGTTAAAGTTTCAGTATTTCTGGGGTCCATTAGGAAAGTGAGTACATCTGTGTTTCTACCAACAAGTTGTGGATATTCTTCAATCGGATCGAAAAACACCACATTGACAAGTCTGTGTGCAGCCTCAGGTGACAGGGGCATTTATGCTATCCCCACTATACTCAGGTAACTGCAACACTTGTTCGATAATTGCTGCAAGTAGCCTCCTTACTATTGGACCATTTTTAGGATCTTGCAGAAATGTACATAGATTAGAATGTCTCTCCACAATCGCTGGATTCTAGCGCAGCACATAGAGAAAAACTTCAAATACGATCCTTGAAACGTTGTCATTGGATAACACCATGGGCAAATCCGAACAAGAACTCAGTGTAGAACGAGTCAGGATACTGCACTCTCTTTCAGTTATCAAAGTCTGGCATCTCTCTTCTTATCAAGGCTGTATCATGCCTCAGTCCAAAGTCAATAAGCTGTGGCTCTGTCCTCTGTGGCTTTAAAACAAATACTTTTCTTTTACTCTGGTATATCAGCACAGAGTGGTTGCATCAGCTTCCTTTGACCCTTTCAAAGATGGCTTGAAAGAGTGTCTGAGCCAAGCTACAGTCCACTAAAAAGTCTTTATTTCTTTATCAGCTTCTGCGTCCTTCTCCTCGTCATAGATCTTGTCTGCACGTGCTGTTTCTTCCCTGATGCTTGTACCTGCTTCTCGGTGGGGTGCGGAGGGCAGAGAGGTTGTTCCCGAAAAGATCTTTACATCACTGAGAAAAATCCAACCATGCCTGCCCTGCACTTTGACAGCAGACAGCGTGACGTCCTCAACCACGAATGGTCCGTTGAAACGAGGTTCGTCCCACCTTTTTCTCATATGGTTCCAAATAAGGACCTCATCTCCGGTGAATAGTTATGGAAGATGTAATTCCTGAGGTTGATTTGTTGAAAAATCTCCTTCTTTGTTCTGTACTGCCCTGCACCCTTGTCGCTGCAGCTGTCCTGAAATGATAGAAATACTGGAAGTCATACAGTTCAAATAATCATGCATTTCTTTTCCAAACACATCTGCAGTTGACTGAGCATCACTTCTAACTCGGAATGGAGGCATTAGGGGTTTTCTCATCCACCTTCCAGTCATGATTTTGTGAGGCGTGAGATGGTGGTCAGAACCTGGTTGGTTCCTTAAAGCATATAATTCCAGTGGTAGGCAATGCAACCACCCTTTCTTCAGAGTAAGCTTCAACTTGGCTATCCTTTCTTTAAGCAAGCCGTTGAGCCTCTGACAAATCCCATTTCCTTGCGGATGATAAGCCGAGGAAAACTTGTGCTTTATACCAAGCAACAAGCTGATTTGCTCAAATACTTGGTTCACAAAATGTGGACCATTATCAGACCTTATAACCTCACATACTCCCCATCTAGGAAACACTTCTCGCACCAAAAATGTAGCTGCTCAGGTGGAGTCTGGATGCGTACAGGTACCTGCCTAAATCCACCTTGAGAAGGGACAGACCACAACGATCATGTATCTGTACCCATTACATACTTGAATCATATCAACGTAGTCGATATGCAAATGTTGGAAGGGACCAATGGGTCCTGGAATGACCCCCCTTAACTGTGCGCAGTGTATGCCCAGCCGTAAGATTTTGACAAATGAGACAGTTCGTCATAAAAAAGGCAATGTGCTCTAACAGATTTGGTACAAACCAATCTTCAGGAATCGTTGCAGCAAGGTTCTCCCTAGTTGTGTGCGCAGGGTAGTGTAGCTGTTCTAGTGCCACCCTCAATAAAGCTACACGCATCACCGGTTTACCAGTGCTGTCCTGTAGCCACAATGCTTCTGAGGGGTTTAAAGAACACCCTCTTCGTGTCCACAAATCTTTCTCATCTTGCGGTGCTTCCCCCTGAACCTCCATAAGCTGTGCTTTCGATAAATCACCATACTATTCAACCACATTCATTAACACAACCATTTTTTCTTTTACATCAGGTGGTTCAAAGGACATTATATTTTCTGAGCATGCAGCGATTTTCGCTTCGTCTGCTGCCTGGTTTCCAAGTGAAATAGTCTGTCTTTTTAGTATGAGCTGCGCATTTAATGACCGTGATGGCCACTGGGATTTTTAGTGCCTTAATAAGCCTATCCAATAAGGCTGTGTTCTGCACTGGTGTACCATCTGCTTGGAGGAAGCCCCTCCTTTTCCAACGTGCTAACCCTGCGTGCACCGTTGACGTCACATAGGCAAAGTCACTGTACACTGTTACTTCCAGGTCTGCATGATTCTCGAGCGCGACAATCCGTGCCACTAATTCTGCAGCTTGTGCTGAATAGTGAGACGGTAGTCGTGCACTTACCAATGTCTGAAAGTCTCATTGGCTGTGTATTTTACCACTGCATCACCTGTATATCTTTGTCCTTCATTTTGATCAATTCTCGAAGAACCGACAATAAAAACAATTTCTCCACCTGGCAAGGCATTTTATTTTACTCTTGGGATTTCATCATAGAACTCTTCATAGTTTGCACAGTCGTGCGCATGCTCATCCTCTGCCAATGGTTCGGGTACAAACATGGCAGGATTCACTACTCTGCATCAAACTATTTTGATTGCTGGATTTGATATAACTACCTCATAGGCAGAAGCCCTTTGAGAAGTCAATGTGCCCTTAGGTTTCTCTAAAATAGCAAATAGTGCATGCACTACAAATAGTGTCATGGAACACCCCATCACTAGGCTCGCAGCTTTCTCTATGGTGAACGCGGCGGCAGGCAAAGACTGTTTGTATGGGAAGTGACCCCTCATTACTGGGTCTAAAATCCCACTGTACTATCCAACGTGGTTCTCTGCGTGAGGACTGCTGTCATAACAGTACCAGCTGTGTGTGAGAATAAAAATAATTCCTCTGCATAATTGGGAATCCCTAAAACTGGAGCTGTACAAATCGCTTTTTTCAGCTCTTCAAATGCTTCCTCTATTTTCTCAGTCCATGTGATTTTTTCCTGTGTCACCTGTGTTTTCTTTAAAGCCTGTAGTAAAGGCCTTATATATGAACTGTAATCAAAGACCCATGCTCTGACATAATTGCATAGTTCCAAAAACCTCTGACTGTGCTTTATCGTGTGCAGTTTTGCAGTTTTCAAAATAGCCTCCGCCCTCTCTGGGGTAACCTTCTTTCCTTCATGTGAAATCAATTGGCCAATATACAACACTTCTTTCTTACAATATTGTAACTTTTCTTTGTCAACTTTATATCCTTTGTCAGCAAGTATTATCATCAGCTGGACAGAATCGCGTCTGAACTCATCTTCTGTAGTACTGAAAACTAATAGGTCATCTACGTATTGCAGAACAACACTTTCCAAATTGATATTGTTTAAGTCCATCTGTAGGACTCTATTGAAAATAGATGAAGACACACAGTACCTCTGTGGCAGCCGAGTGCTTTTCAATCTCGTTTGTCTGAACGTAAATGACGTCAGATCCTGTGAGTCTTCGTGTAATGGGATTGAGAAAAATGCATTTTTCAAATCAATCACAGTGAAATATCGTGCTTCAACAGGTATATTACATAGAATTGTAGACCGGTTCGGAACTTGAGGGAACTCGGCCTCTACAATCTGGTTTATTGGGCGAAGGTCTTAGATTAAAGGCCATGACCCTCCCACCCCCCTTAGATTTCTTGATAGGATACAAAGCAGTATTACACAGTGATTCTGACATCATTAAGATGCCCTGTTCCATCATGGCGGAAATTGTTTTGAAAATATCTTCATCTGCCTCTCGAGACATGGGATACTGTCGTGCTTGAGGTAAAATTTCTCCTCGTTTCAATATAATCTTCACTTCTCCAACCCCCTTCAATAGGTCTACATCATAGGGGCCTGTGGTCCATAATGAAGCTGGCACTTTTGCCATATCTTCCTCAAAATGTTCAGGACATTGCTGTGCTATCATCATTTTCTGAGGTACCTCTCGCTTGATTGCTCTTACCAAATAAGTAATATTCATCTCGAATACTACTTCGCCATCAGATAGGTGATCGCCAAATATGTCCTCATCGGTGACTTCAGTTCATCTGTAACCCTCTCCGATGGCGATCACCGTACACCATTGTCTGCCTTTGTCATCATTCCCATCAAGCAAAGCCATTAAAGCTTGCACTATGGCTGCTCGTAGTTTCAAGGGAAATACTTGCCCTTCCTCTTCACGCATAGGTATACTTGGTCTAAACAGAAATTCATCCGGTATCCTCATTGTCCTGCCAGCTAGGCCTGGCAGATATGCCAAGAGAACACGCACTCCATAATAAAAGACTTCTGGCTCCAAGGGTATCGCTCTTATGGCTATCTGTCCTGCAAATGCTCTAATAATCTCTCACACGTTTAAATAATGCATCCCTGGAGTTGAGCACACTATACCTTCGTCGGTAAACAAGATTGTTATATTGAGCTTTGTCATCAAATCTCAACCCAATATATTGACAGGTGTCTGCCTTGAATATAGCAGAGGCGCCTTCATATCGCATTCTCCTATAGAGACTGGTAACTCTTCAGTAAAAGGAACTCGACTTGTAGCGCCTGAAAAGCCCTGTGTATTCATGGCGGTGCCAGACATTAAAAACTTTCCCTCACGTATACATGAGCGCATTGCACCCGCGTCTACTAGAAATGAAAAATTCTTGCACCCTATAGTGACGTCAACCCTTGGTTCCTCATGAGGATTTGGCGTCACGGATAGGACTGAACACATCAGTGTCTCCCAGTGAGCTGTCCTATTGCGGGTACAGACTCATTCCGTTACCTGCAATGGTGTAGATAGCTGTCCTGTACATGTACTCTGCTGAATTTGCATGGGCGAATGCTGCGACTGCCCTTGTGGTGGAGCCACTGCTACCTGTTGTGACTGCAAAACTTGCTGCACTCTCGGCGCTTGCTGCTGTTGCACCGTTTGATTCTGAGCAAACCCATCATTATACTGCTGTGAATGTGCAGTCGGTTTGACATCCCCCCTCTTGACAATTGGTCGTTCTGCACGAACCCTTGATTTCTACACATGCGAGCAAAATGCCCTGTCATCCTGCATGTCCAACATAGGGGTGGACTCCTAACCTGCCCATCCTGCATATTCTGACCGTCATTCTGCATGTATTGAAACCCTCCTTGATTGTTCTGAAAACCTCCTCGATTATTCTGCCAATTTCCTTGATTATTGTGAAAACCTCTTCCTCGAAATCCACCCCTTCCACGCAGTCTAAACCCATTATTACTTTGATCAAACAGCCTCTGGTTATTCACCTGTGCGTGCATGCTTGCATTCTGTTGCGGATTTGCTCCATCTACACTCATCAACATTGCCCCTTCAATGGCATAGTTAGACAGCTTTTTCTGCACTAACCTTGCCTCCTCGCCTTTCCGTGCATCATCTTTTTTGCGATTCTTCTCCTGCAGGAGCCTACAATAGTGCGCAATGGTCAGTTGAATCTCAGACCACGGTTTGGCTTCAATACACACTCATTTCTTGAGCTGTTTCTGCACTGGTTCTGGTAGCCCTTCGCATAATATATGATAGAATACTGGTATGGATTTTGCCCAAGACTCACGTGTTTCCAAAGCCCAAGATAACTGAAAACTTTGAATGTAAAGTAACAGATCATCTCGGTCCTTCATCTTTTTCTTCATTATAGCTCCCATATTGGACGTGTCCGGATATAGCACTCGTAGCGCTTTCCAAACTGCCGCCCTACAGTTATTGAATGGTGCTCCATCATGAGCGGTGTTCACTATGGTTACACCAGGGTACCCCGCCCTCGTCCATACGTTATCAGCTCTCTCACCAAGTATGGCGATAAGGAGACCTTTAATGTCCCCTATGGCTAACGTGTTTCCTTCCGTAATTTTCTCTAACTCATGTATCCATTTCCCAGGGCCCGAAGATAACATGGGGAGTTTACATCTTAAATTATCTTTGTCCATCTGGGGCCATGGTATATATTACAGTCGCGCCCCTCCTTTTTCCAATAAGGGAAACTGTGACGCCCCAAATTCATTCTTATCTCTCATCATTTGCCTTCTACCAGGTAGTGATCTTAGTTTGCTCACATAAGGTGGTGATTCTCCCCTTTCACTATGGAATTGCCTCTTGGGTCGATTTGACTGTGTCAGTGGCTCTGACACCTTTGTTACAGGTGTGTTTAAATCAGACCAATTGACTTCTTTCTCCATTGAAAAACATCCTTCAGGGCCACATACGTCCTTTCTTCCTTCCCCTTGGGAGGTGTCTCTGTCTTCATCTGACATATCCTGTGCCCAACTTGTGTGACTCTTCTCATCGTCCTCTCTGCTCAAGGTCAGTCTATCTAGAGACAGCTCCTTTGGCATCGCACTACATGAAGCTCCCTCTGTATCATATAACTGAGTGCTCTTGAGTCTATCGTTTTTTCCTTTCCCCTTTAACCCTTTCTGGGCCTTCATGTCATGATATACTTTATCGGACGCTTCCCTAATGCTCCTTGAGTCAAACTTGTCTTCTAGATTTACTCTAGACGGGCCTGGTAATGATTCGTACTCTGGAGAAAATTCCTCTATACTCTTTCTCTAGGTGCTCAAGATCGTGGGCTCTTGCCTTCTTTTTCGTTCCAAATCATCATCAAACTCTTAGTTTCCTAGCTTCCTCTCTTACTCGGTCTTCCTCTCTTTTTTTCATATCCCTTCTCTCATTTGCCCTGCGTATTTCTTCAGCTTTTCGCCTCTGCATTCTCTAATCCCTTCATTTCTTTTCCTCTGCTTCTATTCTTCTTTGTTCTAGCTTTTCCTGCTCATCGATCGCTCTTGTGTCTATTATCGCGTTTTCTTTGTTCATCTGCTCTCTCCTGTGTTCTCGATTGCTCTTCTTGATATTCCCGCTCTCGTCTCTGCCTATCCTTTCTTTTCACCCCTTCGTCTTTCAATCGTTCTTCTCTTTCGTTATCTCTTTTGTCTTGTTTATCTTGATCTTCCTGTTGTCTTACATCCTCAATGCTCTTACCATTGAGTTTTAATAAAATCTGACCACTCATCCATTCATTTTGTAAAAGCGCCATTTCATGAGCCTTGTCTCTTTCTCCTTTCCATCGTTTTATTTCTCTTCCTATATCTAGAGATGTATTTGCTCGATCACATCTTTCCTTATCGCGTCCCTCCTTGTCCTTGGGGACCTTGGAGATTACAGCTTTCTCAGTAAATTTCTCCACGCCTTCGTCACTGCTTTGCACAGGTGACTCATATGCTGGGTTGCTATACCCTGTTGCTGATTTAAGCTCTTTCAATGGATACAACCCATCATCTTTCTTACTTTCGTCTCCTGTTTCAGCTGGGGCGGGAGGAGCAGAGGGCTCCTCACCCCCCATCTTTGCATATATTTAGTATCCAATCTAAAGGAGTTTCTTCCTCCCTCTCCTGTTGGTACATCTTCCAAAGTTCTAAACTAGCTAATCGCTTTTCTAGCTTCTTTCCTGTGTAGGCTGCATGCAGAAATGTCGTCATATGCTGCAAGACTGCCTTCGATAGCGAGCCACCCTGTGGTCATGGCATAAATATTTTATCTGCGGTTCCTTTAACCCATTCCACACTGTGCTGTTTATGCTTAGGTGCATGTTTTGGTAGCTGCTTACGAATATGCCCAAGTGGAGAAATATCCTCCATCTTTAACTTATTTACCCTTAGTCTTTTGTGTGGCACTTCGTTTTACTTTCTAATCACAGTTTTTAAAACACGCTTCAGAAAAAATAAGACAATATGAGCGAGCACCACTTGTCGCAAGCTCCAATCCGACTAGTCACAATTTTTGACTTGAATCTTACTAAAAAGAACTATCGGGTTCAATTCTAGTCAAACAAATAATATTTTCCACACATGACCTCATTGCTCATAAAACCACATAAACCAAACGGACAAACTCAACCGGTTACATAGATTTCTTCTAATTCTCTTCTTAATACTTATTAGCCCTCTACAAACACTCCAATTGGAGTTTGTTACCCCTTTGGTCCCGTCTTAAACCGGGACTGTATCCTATGATTCCACTATGGAACTTTGGCTTCAAACTTCTTCTGTTACGTCATAAAGACGTAGGACAGGTTGTATTCTCTTATTGTGGCCACCCTCACGATTTATCTCATTGCTCGGCACACTCGAGTCAATATCTTGTTCCCTACATATATTATACACTTACTCTCACGTTATATTTTATGCAGCCTCTCTCCGTTACTCTCTTTTTTTCTTCACTCTTCACCCGTGCTTTTGTCAGCTCACTCAGTTTAATCTTTTACTCACCAATATCATCTTTTCCTCTTCCGAACCTCGGGCTCGTCCGCCTTTTTTACCGCCTCTTTAACCTTCCAATCGTTTTGCTTCACGTAGATGTGGGAGGGGATTCTATCTGAAAATAGGGGACCTGTCAAACCTGGTCTTGCATGACACTTGTTTGGTTTTACTCTATCCACTATCAACGGGGAGCTTCACGTTCTTTGAGCCGAATGGCAAAAGTCGTTCGATATTACCGGGACTCTAAAGTTTACTCAGGTCGATGGCTCTTAAACCATCTTCTCTCTGCTAGCAAGTGAAGTGGAATGTCCAGCTCCTTTGATGAGCAGCAGTTACCTTTGAGATGGATGGGGATGCAGATCTTACTCATACATACACCAAATAATAGAGTCGACTCAGGAAGTTGACAAAAGGTAGACTGTTTTAATATCAAGTATCTAAAACAGGCAACATAACGAATATCAATGCTAACGCTCGATCTTCAACTCTCAAAACATTTAAGAAAAAACTATTTTTATAAGCAAAATGTGTCATTGCTGAAGTCTAACCACGTGTTACCAATGTCATCGTACGTGGCAAACTACAGATACCTAGCGGAGGGAGTGATTGGGTCTGCGGGAATATCTAAGTATATGATCCATACTAGTCTAAAAAAGTGTAACTATGTAATTGGTTGTTTAACATCATGTGGACAACTAAGCCCTCCTCTAAAAATGACCACTATGAACGTCACTAAATACACAACGTTCAATTGGTTTTCACACTACAGGACCCCTAAATACACAGGTTGTCTACAATTGATTGGCACTCTGTCCATCTTCAGTATTTTTCCA
This sequence comes from Ambystoma mexicanum, assembly GCF_040938575.1. NCBI lineage: Eukaryota > Metazoa > Chordata > Amphibia > Caudata > Ambystomatidae > Ambystoma > Ambystoma mexicanum. The sequence goes on from NC_090923.1 coordinate 1,423,427,224, forward strand.
CCTGCGTTAGCAGCTTACAGGCTGGCCGTCCAGATGCTGGTGAGGTTGCCTTAACTTTAGCTTACCACCAATTAGCATATCAATCCATCATCACCCAGTGGTCTACTGTCAATTAGGCTTTTGAACTTCGTCCATGAGAGTGTACTTGGCTCTGAGAAAATTAGGGAGTGAGCAGCACAGTCTACCTCCGTGCGTAGGTGTGATCATCTTCTTCGTCTACTTCATGCTTCCATGCGACTAGAGACCATAAAATCAAGCCTTTTCATGTATTTAATATTTTATTCCAATAGTCCTCCGACGTCTTCCTTGTTATGTTCACTCTTTCTGAACAGGAGGTTTGTTCTTTCACACGATTTGTATCAAAAGTCAGTTTACTCCAGTTTTATAAGACCTTGACTTCCTGGGGCTCATCCAACCTCGCCTTTCTGAGTGCTGCTTCTGTAATTCAATGTCTGCTTCTAAAACTGCAACACACTGAACTGAGGCCTTTTTGTTAATGTCCAACCTGCTTTAATACGTTTAGTAGAAACACCCATAATCTTCTTATTCCTATGCATGTATGGGTTGGTGTTTGCCGCAATCTATTTTACTATAAGTTTAGAGCTAGCTTCACGATTACTTTGCTTCTTGTGTTTCTTCTGCATCTGTAAACGTGTAAAATGATTTAATGTCTTCATCTGTTTCTGTGGCATAAGCTTCTTCACCTTGAGCCCAAGATGTCACTTATCCTTATTGCTTTCTTGATGCCTTATAGAATATCTGCATTCTCTGATCACTGCATCTTTTTATGTACTTCAGCTTCATATAACATATATTTTGACAGTGACTGGTAACACTATTGGTTCTGCTTCTTCAGGGAGCTTGTTCAAATGGCCATCATAATTCTTGGTATGCAAATATGGTTTTCTCAATGGGTACCTTGGCTCCCAGATTCTCTCGTGTTGGTCCTTTCACTGGGACTGGACTGAGTCCATATTCTCCTCTTTGTCGATTCAGCTGCTCGGTATACGTCTCATACTTTGGTTTCCAACATGCAAGTAAAGGGGACGGGCCGATTGAGGTGGGGGTACTTGGCTCCTTCTCTACACCAGTACAGCCAAAGCCAAATGGACAGTTCCACTTCTGATAAAGATCTTCGGAGGAAAAGTTAGTTAACCAGTCCGTGGTTCTTGAAGAAACACAGGAGCTCACAGGGAGCCTACCTGATAGTGCACAAGCTGTAAGGCCTGCACCAAGGAGTTGAGGTCAACTCCTTATTGAAGAAAACAGCACTTCCCAAGCCAGAAAGCACTGAAACTGCCACACAGTAATTACAACCCAAGCCCCACAGTACCTTGAAAGTTTAGAAGAAATTGTAGCTGGCTTCCTTCTAGGTGCAGCGTTGCAGACCCTAATTCCTGCTGCTTGTTCATGGTGGCGAAAGAGGGGACCTCTGGCAGGCTTCTGCGGCAGCACTCGGAAGAAGGGTCGTCAGCAATGCATTCAGCTCACTTCGGCGGCTCCTTGTGTTTTTTGCCCCTTTTTCTTAGCGCCAAGAAGAAACTAATATTGCTGGTTGGATTCTCTTTGATTACTCGGTCCTGAACTCTGGTGAGGAGAATTTTGGTGAAGAATTCCTGCCTCTCGAGTTCCGCCTGGATGCCTGCAAATTTGCAGCTGGATTCGATCTTTGGAAGATGATGCACTCGATAATGGTCCAGGTACCCCGGATATTGGGATTCTGCTGCTCAGGAAAGTCACAGCAAGTCGGGAGATGGCCAAAAACGAAGAAGGTCTTGAGGCTAGTTGGTCCGACCAGCCTAAGGGAGGAAGTCATCCTTGGCGGGTCTTCCCTGTCAACGTGAACACGGGGTCAGAACAGCTGCAAGGCTTCACCTGTGCTTTCGTGGTCGTGGAAGATGCTGCTGGCGTCTCTGTTCGTCTTCTGCTTCAGAGTCCTTGTTCCAGTGGTCGACTCTGTCTGTAGTCCCAAAATCCTCGCCTTTTATGCAGGATCCCATTCATTCACAGTCATGGAGCTGTCAATCACCTGTGGGTGGCTGTCGTGCAGGAGAGCCAGCTGCCCAGTTAGAACTGGTTTCAGCCAGGCATACCTAAAGACAAAGGAGAGGAAAGTTTGGTAAAAAAAAAAGAACAGGCGCCATTTTGAGAAAATGGTCACCCGTGGGTGCTGTACTGCAGCTGAGAAATCAGCCTGCTAGTAACCTGACCAAAAGATAGTAAAACTTAACCACTGCCACCAGCTATTTAAGCTAGTCAGTGTAACAAAAAGTTACATGAGAAATGGGATAAGCAGTTACTATGTAACCCCCAGGACCCCACATAAGGTGGTGTGTGCTGGACCCCCAAAAGAAAAGGTAAGTAAGATTTAAGTTATCTTACTATTCTTGGGAACTGTAGTTCTCACAAGAAATGTTATTTAAACATAAAGAGAAGTCCAAGGGACCTTTCAGTGACACTGCACATAGAGTGTTGGGTGTCACAAAGCAAAAAGCAGATGCCTGTATTAAACATATGGAGGTTACCAGACTTCATAAAACAGTGAAAATAAAAAACCCAGTCGGAGAAAAAGAATGGGTGAGTGGTGAAAAGTTTCACTCACTCAGGAGATTAATATCAACTAAGTCCAGAGTCCTGCCAAAGTGCTGGGGGTCTCTCAGGTTAAAGGGAATTAGCACAGAAACTGGAAATTCTCCCTAACACTCGACCCACCCACCCCAGACTAAGGGACAGGAGGATTTAATCCACTCCTGGATAAATCTCTGGCCATCAGCATTCTGATGATTGGATCCTAACCTATGCTCAATGGTGAAATCAAACCCTTGGAGGCTGATGGAGCCATCTGAGCAGTGTAGGATTTCCCCCCTTAATTTGCATTAACCATCTCAAGGGTCGGTGGTCTGTCTGAAATTAGGAAAGTAGAACCATACAAGTATGGCCTAAACTTCTTCAAAGACCACACAATGGCAAAATATTCTCGTTCTATGGTTGCCCACCTTGTCTTACGGCCCTTCAGTTTCCTACTGGTGAAGCCATTAGGGTGTTCCCTGATTTGTTCATCAAGTTGGCTCAAGACTGCCCCAATTCTTGTATTAGATGCATCTATTTGTACAATAAAGGGGTGGGTGTAATCAGGAGCTCCTAGTACTGGAGCTTTTCACAGGGCATGTTTCAGCCCTGTTCAGAGCCTTCTTAGGATTTACTGGTTACTACAGGACCTTCATTGAGAGCTATGGGACCATAGCCTCTCCTCTGAATACTGTATCCTCTCCCAAGTACCGTAAAAAGGTAAATCACTGTGAAGAAGCATTCCAGGGGCTGAAAGGTGTCAGTAAAGCTCCTGTGCTGAGAGCTCCAGGTTATGCTCAGGCCTTCTTAGTCCAGACTGATGCTTCCAACAGAGGGATAGGAGCAGTCTTGAATCAATTTGATGACAAAGGCAGTGAGAACCCCATCAGCTTTATTAGTAGGAAACTAAAAGATTAGGAAACCAGTGGGCCACAATTGAACGTGAATGTTTTTCTATTGAATGGGCCTTTTAAGAAGTTAGGCCATACCTCTATGGAACTACTTTCCGGATTCAAACTGACCACCAACCATTAAGGTGGTTGATGCAGATAAAAGGAGAACACCCAAAATTGCTGAGGTTGGGTCATAAGCCTACAAAGCTTTGACTTCACTATTGAGTTCAGGTCAGGTACCCAATATAAGAATGCTGATGGTCTTTCTAGATAGTATGACCGACTGGATCAAGACGTTCATCCAGGAGTGAATTAGATCCTCCTGTCCCTAGTCTGGGGGGGACGGGTGTTGGGGAGAATTCTCTGTAAAGGCTAATTTCCCAAACCTAGTGAGTCCCCCAGCAGCTTTGCTGGATTTTTGGGGTTTATTTTCTTCTCCTGCTAAGAGTGAGACTCTTTTTCTCCCACTGTTAGACATGATTTGAGGTGTTCCTTTGACTTTGCATGTGTTCTATGGGCTATGGGGTCCTTTACCCCATAGGGTTTCATGTGTTTTTGATATGTGGGTTACACAGCACCCTCCGTGCAGTAACCCAGGGGTTTCGTAGCGACCCCCAAACATAGACTCCATACCCTGGGACTGACTACTGTCTCCCAGGGCATGTAAAGTCACCATTGGCTTTACTAGTCTTAAATTGTGAACAGAACCAGTACAAACCATCATATTGTGGACGTACTGTTCGGGGCAATTCGATTGCCCCGGGGTCTGTTGTTCGAGGGGGAACTGTCCAGTCCCCCCTGACCGAGTTTTGACTGGTGGCAGTGGAAACTACTTTTTGTATTCGACCGCGAATATATTCCTATGGGATTTTCCCATTGTTCGAGGCTACCACTTTTTAAAATAGCCTCGAACATACCGCCAGTTTATTAAATTAATATAAATTCACCAGTTGGTATTTTTTGCCGAAACTCGGTTCCAAAATGGCGTTTGTGTTCGCTTCTGTGACTCCAACCCAAGTCGAGCCCTTTGTTCCACTTTTTGGCGGGCTTCTCCACAGAAGCCTCCAAAAGTGGTGCCACTCTGTCTGGGTACCACAGTGGGTGTGGGAGGGGGTTTAGTCACCCTGGACTGAGTTGCCTCGGCAACTCAAGTCGCACTCTTGTGTGATTGGCCCAGGCTCACCACTTAGCATGTTTGAGTGACAGCTAGGCTGAATGAATGGGGGTTTTCTGCATAAAAGCAGGGCTTTGGGGACTGGAACTTCAGAAGTCGCCACAGGACCTAAAGAATCTGAGGAGGGAGAAGCTGAGCCAACCTGCAACGACAACACCACCGGTGGAGCCCTGCTGAACCGTCTCACCACTTTTCCCGACGACAGAGGAGATCTCCAGTCTGGAGAGTCTTCTTCCTTTGACTGGTGGGGATAACCAGTTTGCCCGTCTTTTCGCCTTCCTGGACCATCTCGTGGCCGCCTTGCCTGTGCCAAGAACCCCGGCAACCGGAATACCACGGTTTACCACTACCACGAAGAAAAAGGTAGTCCCTTGTAACCGGAAAACTCTGCGGCTGGTTTCTTCCCTGGCAGTACAGCGACCTTCATCTTTCCTCCACGTCGAGACCTCCTCTCCCTCTGGATGAAACACCGACTTGCCCCCGCTGCCAGGAACAACTGCCCCCGCTGGAGCGTTCTTCCCATTTCAGGTACTGTGTCCCGCCTGGCTTCCCTTGCGACAGATCATTCGGGGTGACAGTAAATCCTCGACTTTCTAACCTCGGTTAGCCTGGGGCCTGTTAACTAACTTTTCCTGACTTGATCTCAATCTTTTATGAACTATCTACAAAGACTCTTGGGGCATAACCCTAATGTGTGATCCTGGACACATTTCGCTTGCTCTCTTTAAGAGTGGGCCTGGCATTTGAACTCCCTTGCTCTCCAGTAGACTTTGCCTAACCTGCCTCACTGTGGTTCTTTGAAAAGTATTGAAAATGTGTGCTTTCATAACTTTGCCTTTTCCCTCCCTTTTTCTATAACTTATTAGAGTGCCATCTTATGTTAAGCGCCCACCTCTGTCTGAAAATAAGTGGTGTTTCTCATTAAGACTAGTCTAATAAGTAATCAAGGTTGTATATATATAATGGTGACTGTGTGTTGAATTTACTTACCTCTTTTTGTGCTAGTGTAATTTACAAGTGTGTCTTTAAATAATTATATACTTTTACACCAAAGCTCTGGTCAGTGTTTGCTTGTGCTACTGTATCTCTGTACCTATTGTGTATACTCTATATACTGCCTAACTCATCTTGAGAGAAGTCTGACTGCTCAGCCACAGCTACCAGGTAAATCTGGGTGGTACAGACTGCTACCAATTGTGTTTACTGCCAACCACATGTAGTCTAAATCTTTTGCAGTGATCCCCAAGGGAACTGCACAGGTTTCTGCCTAACAACGAGTGTTAAGGAGATTTATAATTTTGTATTCTTCATCCCCTCTCCTAGCGAGACCCCCAGCACTTAACTTTTTGCAGGACTTCTGGACCTTTTTCTTTAAATCCTGAATGAGTGGAGCCTTTTTCCATTAGTTCATTCTTGTGGGCTCTGTCATTTGGAACTCTGTTCTTTGTTTTACCTGTCCTATGGAGTCTAGGTTCCTCCATATCTCTTTTAAGACATCTGCATTTTACTTTTGCAGCACAGAGCTCCTTATGGCCATTGTCGCTGGAAAAGCTTTTCTTTCTTTTTCCTATCTCTCCTAAAACTCTATATTCTGAGAAAATTGGCACATACCACTGTATGTGGAGTGCCAAGGGGATACATAGTATTCCCCTTCTCTCTGTTCCTGCGACTTTTTTGTCACATAGACAACATTATCGTTTTGGCTGGTGGCAGTGGACGTGTTCTACCAACTATTGTGTTCATTTTTACTGCAGACTGTGTTCACAGTCTCGTTAATGCACAATCAGTCTACCTAAGTTCTAATTTAGTGGCTCCTTTCCTTTTTTGCCATTTCTAGCCTGGTTGTTCTTTGTTAGCCCATCTACCATTCTGGGAGTGGGAGGTCTGTGTGTGTTGTTTGCCTTTGGCGGGTACCCTTGGGTGTCTCTCCCTAGGCACTCCCCTGTTTCTTCTCTGCCTGAGTGCCTGAAATGGAACCATCTCCCACTGGGAGTCTGTCTGTCATGATTGGACTGCGCCTTTCTGTAACTGCTGAGATTGCAGTCCTCTGTGCTGAAACTGAATAAAAGGGGACATTCCTGAGGTGAAAGGCAAGTCGACCACTGGAAACTGAATTAACCGACGACCAGAGACACCTGCAGACCCTTTTCAACACTGTGAAACAATCACTGCGGTCCTGACCCCGTTTTCTGTTTGACAGAGGAACTCCGAAGAGGACGGCTCCTTCCCTTTGACTGTTGGGAACCACCAATCTGAGGCATCTCCCGAGGTGCTGTGCCTTTCCAGAGCTCCAGACCGCGAATACCAGATGACATCTGACCCAATTGAAGTGCATCATCTTTCAAAGGCTGAATCTGTCCAAGTCTTTGCTGAGCTCCAGGTGAACCTCCAGAGACATGAAACAACTCATCCAATTCCCCTCACCAGAGTGCGGGACTCTAGGAACCGAAGAAGATTGACCGGCCAAGTTGTGTCCTTTGTTAGTGCTGCAGAAAAGGCGCCAAAACCACAGACTGACCAGAGAAGCTGAAGGAATTCGTTCCTGAGGTCCTTTCTTTAGGCTACTGCTGAGACATCCCGCCCATTGTCCTGCCTTTCGTCACCAGAACAAGGAATCCGGAGACCTGGTTGATGGCTGTTGCATAGAGGAGAATCCAGCCACAAACATTTCTTCTAATGTAAGGTACTATGGGGTGAAAAGGTATTGCTTACCTTAAACCGAGAAGTCGCTCCAGTGCCTTGGAGTGCACAAAGAGGTGTCCAGGGTGCCCTCTCTTATCTCTGACCCAAACTGCCTGCTTGTGCCCCTTATGCAAATCCTTTAACAGGGTCTCCGTCGTTGTGTTGAGTCTGCAAGTATCCTTTTGTAGAGACAAGAAGTATCCTCAGGAACTTTTGCTGTTTCCCTGCTTCGTAATACTTTAAGCCTTCTCCAAACTGACCTTTGCTGCTAGTTAGGAATTGGACTTTAAAAGTGTTAGTTTGTTCCGAAAACCGTCTATATAACCTTAAGCTCTGCTACTGTTTGACTAACCAACTACTTTCTTCCCAAAAGTTTTTTATCTTATGGGGTTTTGCTAACTAAACACATTTACCGCATTTCTTCTGTCTTAAATGAGTGCACGGTACTACCGATAATACAGTAGAACTGTCATTAGTGTCAAACGCTGTAAGAATTGGTACCGGAAGCAACTACAAATTAAGCAGTGGCTTTTGAAAAGTATTCTTAAGTAATCCAATGTGTTTTGGTTTAATGTATAAAACATCTCTTGTGTAAATATAATAAATATATATTTTGTACACATTCATTGGTGCAAGAGTTTCTTTGAATTGCATTACTAACTGGTTTCAGTGTACTTACCTACAGCTCACATCTTCCTCTTATGATAAGCCTGACTGCTCTGCCACTCTACCTAGGTTCCATGAGTAGTACAGACTCATGCTAAGAGTTGGGGAACTGTATGCCATTGGGATAGTTTTATGAATTCTTACCTCAAGTGGACTTTAGGTTAACTCCCCTAACCCATGCCAATACTGAACATTAAGGAGAGCACCATACACAGTACTGCCATGCTGTAACAAACTCTATAGAGTGCAACAACAGGTCCAATTTCGTGATCTCAAAGTAGACGAATGCAGCCCCCAGGCCATCCCCGACACCACAGGTGGAGATGATGATTGCAACCGAAAACCACATAGTTGCTGGCACATCAGACTGGAGCCTGAGATGGATGGTAGTTTACAACTAAGCATCCCTGATAAAAGAGGGTGATGACCCTGAACATCAGCACCTCGGGCAGCATTTTCCTTTGAACTCAGATCTGTCACTTCGTCCGGAAGCCCCAGCGCTTAGAGAAATAAGAGAAGAATGCATACCATCACCCTTACTCCCTTTTTTAGATTGGGATATTAGGTATCGCTTGCGACACCTATAAGCCTAAACCTTTGCATTGGAGTACAGATAGGGAGGAATGACATATGAGGAGGGATACAGCGTGTGTAGGTGTTGTTTGGTTCTGTGCCACCTATTGCCTGCCAATGGCCAAGCTAATCAGTATGGCCATTCCCATCCATTCCTGCCTCTGCCTGCCCAAACCACCTCCTCATGGGAACTTTTTGAGCTTGCTTTAATCAAGCCTTACAATCAGGCTTTGCATTCAAAGTGCCTGCCAGTGTTTGCTCAAAGCAGTCTTTTGAGAGTTAATGACTTAATTTGAGTTGTAAACATGCTACTAGTGTAATAAAAATGTCTTACTAGGCTTGCCTTCAGCCACTTGATTTATAAGCATGTCTTTCACTGAAGTCCTATTAAAAACAAGCATTGGCGGAGCATCACGGCGGCCCCCCCAGAGAGGGCGGAGGGGAAGTGGATCAAGGGTCCTAAGCCCAATGGAGAGAGAGCACGGCCGGCAATGGGGAGAAGCAGCAGATGCGGTGGGCATTTCGCCCCAGAAGAAAAACGTGGGCGTATGGACCTCATACTGTGGGCAGCTAGTGAAGAGTTGAATTGTGGCATAAACTGAGGTATCCTGACTAACTCTGGCACTTCAGCGCCCGATCAAACAGCCTGGAACCCCCCGTGGGGGCGAAATGGAACACTGAGGGCCCGGAGATAGACACTGGACCTTGTTGACAGCCCATCCTCACAGGCTAAACTGGAATCCTTAGAACTGCATGACAAGGGACTCAAAGGTCCCCCTCTGTGAACTGCGATCTACAGTGTCCGTAATTGAGTCTCTCTCTAACGCTCACCTGCTTCCCGTAGAGGCGCCGGTCTTGACTGGCGTATACCGTATCTTCAAAGGTGATGTGTAACACACGACTGGCTCTTTGGGCTGGACCTCTGTGCACTGTATGTCTGACACGAAGGGTAAAATGTCTGCAGATAGAAAATATGGGATTAAGGAACTGGGTTATTGAATGTCTCTCTCTTCTTCCCTTTCTCTTCTCCTGTAGAACCCCAAAGGTTAACGCTCTCACCTTAGGTAAGTGAACGCCGTGCTCTCCATCTGCCTCGGGGCAGGGTGCTGTAACCAGTTTCTTCACTGGATAAGGGGAGCAGGCCTCTTGACTTCAGAGGACTGCTGTCCGTCGCGAGTAATTCTAATGTCTTTAAAGTCTTTAGTAATGATGTTTCTTGTTTTGCAGGGTTCCGGCGATGGCGGATGACGGGCTGAAGTGAGTTGAAGATGGAGCCCGTGTAATGAATAGAAGCGCCTGGAAGCACGTAAGTAAGTGCTTGTTGCCTGCTTCACGATGCGCTCTAACTGTCTTTTTATTTTGCAGGTACAAGTTCGGAGCGGCTGCAGGGTGCCGGAATACCCACTGGGTTAGATGTGGAAAGGAGTAATGGCACGTGAGTATTAAAGTTCCCCAATGTCTTTAAACGCACCTTGTTTTGTTTTTCAGATGCGGGATGCAGTGCCGAAGGCCTCCGGAGCGTGCGAAGAGTTGGTAAGCTTTTGTTTTTCAGATGCCGGAATGCAGTGTGAAGACCTCCGGAGCGCACGAAGAGTAGGTAAGCCTTTGTCTTTCAGATGCCGGAATGCAGCGCGAGGCGTTGGTGACAACCGATGGACCAGGTAAGTGAAGAGCTGTCACTGAAGACCGTAATGCTAACCTGTTCTTTCTTGTCTTTATAGGTGTTGCTGAAGACTGGATTCAGGATGGTAAGCCTTTTTCCTTAGGCCCAGGATCAGATGCAGAAGACACGATGAGCGTTCTGCTGCAGAGGATGCAGAATAACGCAAAGCAAGATTCATCCATCGGGTGTGGTTTAAATAGCCTCCTGTAGTCCTTCCACAGCCACGCCTAGATAAGAAAAGAGTTCCTGCTTTCCAGAAGAGTTCCAGTGTTCTGAATCTAGGGAGTGGCTCCTGCCCCACCCAACAGGAAAAGTAGTTCCAAACAGAAGAGGATCAGAGGCTCAACTGGCAGGCAAGTAAGCAGCATGGTCTGCTGCAGGTAAATCCACCCAAGCATTATGAGCCTGGCGCTTCCAGCGCTGGGACTGGGCATATTTATGAGCCTGGTGCCACTGGCGCCAGGACTGGGTCCAAAAGGTCCCAATTGGGACTGGTTGGCACTCGGAACCTGGGTTATGGATCTGCTTCCAAGGGAGTTGGGAAAACCCTGACCTTTTGGAAGCAGAGATCATGACACTCTCGCTCCTTTAGCACTGGTCAGTGGACACCTACAGCATGATCTTTGACACCCAATGCCACACTGCATAGCAGAAGAAAGGTGAGCCCAGCAACACTAGAGGCATACATGAGGCGGTAAAATAGTGGGGGCACCCGACACGGCAATGAGCTACCCTCCTGCATGATTGAGGCAACGTCGGGCCGGATGCAAAGAAGGTGCTGCTGATATACAGCAAGCATTGACGAGTGAATGCCCGAATTAAAGCAGAGGTACGGGCAACAGCTATATGGTCCATTATGTTCAAATAATCTGCGAAACTGAAGGGAGCCGCGTCTGGTGACATCCAAGCCATGATGCAGTTTGCAGACGCCCACGAGCGTAGCCAACAACACGCAACTGCACAGATACACTCCCCGCCGCCTGAAAGTGCATATGAACCGGAGGATCCTCCGATAAGGAAATCAGATTTGCTGGCAATGCTCCAAGAGGTCAAAAAAGACATTAAGGATGGTGCCTCCGAAGTAGAAAAGTCCATTGCAGATCTCAATAGAGGAGTCATGGCGGTGGAGAAAAGGGTCAACGAGATGGAGACGGCAGTGGCGGAACAAGGGCAGGAGTATTTTGAACTCACCAGAAGAGTGGCTGAACTGGAAACACAGATGGCTCAGGTCCAGCCTAAACAGGAGGACGCCGAAAATAGGTCTAGGGTTAACAATATACGTATCCGAGGGATCCCGAAGACGGTGGCGGACGCCGACCTACAGCAGCATGTAATAGACCTGTTCCGGCAGATCCTGGGGGTGGCGGAGGAAAGAGAGATCATACTGGATCACACACATCGGGTATACTCCACCTTTCAACTTAGCAAAAACCTGATGCCAGATGTGCTGACCCGGGTACACCTCTTTCAATTAAAGGAGGACATTATGTGAGCGTCAAGGGAAACCAGAAATGTTCGATATCGATGGGCATTTCCAGCAGGGCTCCGCTTCGAGTAGAAGGGGCAGCGATATACAATTACGAAGGTGGAAGATATGGACGAGCTCATGAGGGAAGGAAATTAAACTGAGAGCGGGGATAAAGATGGACCCTCGCCTGCAAAGAACGAAAGAGCGGCAGGACCGGAGAGGGAACGATGGAGACCAGCACGGCCGCGGCTGAAGGGCTGCTACAAAGCACACAGGCCTGTGGACCCTACATGAAGACTCCCAAGGATAGAGTGGGTCAACTTGGAATTATAAGTGAAGGGATGTTAGGGTTGGGATGATTGATCTGATTGTTCTCCAGATACCCACAGTGTTAGCTGTAAGGGGGAAGTTAAACCACAAATGAGAAGGAATTAGTACGGAGGGATAAGTGGGGAGGGGCAGTGGTGGGCAGGGAGGAATTTGGATCCCCAAACTCCCAGGAGTACACAAACACCTGGTGATCCACTGTGGTAGTCATGGTGGAAGTTACGGTTAAAGTTTGGGGGGTGGTTACAAGTTTGGGAGTTAGGGGTAAAAGAAATGAATACAGCAAATTGGTTAAAGGCATGCATAGCTCAGGCGACAACCACAGGGGTGTGGATGGACCCAATAATAGGCGGGAAGGCCCTCATCTGCACCTCAATCATGGCTGACCTAAAGTTTGTGACATTAAATGTCCATGGACTTAATTCCCTGATTAAAAGGAAATCTATATTGAAGCGAATCATGGATCTTCAGGCCGCAGTTGTGTGGCTGCAAGAGACGCACTTGCTCCCTGAAGACGAACACAGGTTAAGACATAGAGCCTTTCCCATGCAATACCTGGCTTCAAGTGGGACCAAGAAGAGGGGAGTTGGTATACTGATAGCCAAAGGAATTCGGTTTGAGTAAAAAGGGACCCAGAGGGCAGATATCTGGTGGTGGGAGGGGTGTTGATGGACCAGCAGGTTACCTTAGTGGCAATCTACGCTCCCAATGACAGACAAGACCAGTTCTGTTAGGACTGTTGCCCAAGATTGCAGAGTGGGGGACAGGGCAGATCTTCGTAGGGGGAGACTTCAATGGTGTAATGGATGCCTCGATGGATAAAACCCTCCCAGCCACCTCCAATGACTTACAGACTTGCCATAGCCCGATTCCTCAGATAACTACATCTGATCGAAACCTGGCGGTTTTTCCGTCCCCAGGACAAAGTCTACACCCATTATTCTGCCACTCATAGAGGCTTCTCGTGGATCGATATGGTGTTAGTTTCGGATACCATGATCCCACAGGTTACAGGGGTAGATATACGGGTGCGCTGCTTAACCGACCATGCGCCGGGCTCCCTGATGGTGGAAGTACTTACCCCCCAGCGAGAGCCAACAGGCCCTAGCGGCTAAACGAGATCATCTTAAAAGATTTGGCGTTGAGAGCGGACATAGAACGAACCCTAAACAATTATTTCCAAGAAAACACCACACGACTGGGGAACCATTTGGGGCACTAGTAAAGCGGTGGTAAGGGGCGAGCTCATCGCACACACAGCATATTATGTCCAGAGGAAAGAAAGGGTGAGGCGGGAACTGGAAGCTGAATCAAGGGAAGCAGAGTCACTCTATGGGAATAAAGGGTCACAGAGGGCATGGCGGCACTTAAAAAAGCCAAGTCAGCCCAAGAAGCACACCTAGCAGACGAGTCTGCTAAACTCCTCCTTCGAACCAAACAGTCATACTATATACACAGGGATAAGGCCAATCGGTTTCTTGCAGCTAAATTAAGAAAGCAGAAAAACAGAAACCGTATCACTCGTAGACACCATGATGGCAACCTACTGAGGGGGGAAAGGGAGATAAGGGATATAATGCACTCCTACTACACACAAAATCGGAAGGGGGATGAATTAGACCGGGAGGCGCATGAAGCATTTTTGAGACAGGTGGAGTTCCCGTAGATTAGAGGCGGATAGGCAAATGCTAGAAGCGCCTATAACGGAGGAATAAGTGGGAAGGGTGATAGGTGTTCTGAAAAGACATAAAAATCCCCCAGCCCGGACGGGTTTTGTAATGCATATTACAAAACGTTCAGGACCGCTCTGGTAGGCCCCTTAGCAAAATTGTTCAATTATATAAGGGATTCGGGACGGCCTTCACGGGACATGGTCCCAGCCACTACGGTTCTCTTGCTAAAGCCAGACAGGGATCCATTGCACTGCGCAAGCTACCTCCCCATCTCTTTATTGAATGGGGACGCAAACATTTATTCCACGATTCTGGCCCAGAGACTGGCAAGCGTTCTCCCCAAAATTATCCACCCGGATCAGGCGGGCTTTGTGAAGGGGCGCCACACTTATGATAATATTCACAGGGCCATAAACACTATCGAATGGGGGCGAAGAACCGGACAGCGGTTCTCGGTGTTGGCCCTAGATGCTTCTACGGCTATCGACAGCCTAAATTGGGTATATTTAGAACTGACCCTTGAGAAATGTGGGTGCGGTCCAATTTTCACCCGAATGATCCTAGCCAACTATTGGAACCCTACCACGCGGCACATGGTTAATGGCCAACTTACAGAAAGCATACCGATTAGTAAAGGGACAAGGCAAGGGTGTTCATTGTCACCACTGATTTTTGCTATGGACATGGAGCCCCTGGCGCAGAAAGCCTGCAGTGATCAGGAAATCTGAGGGGTGGAGGTGGGAACCAAGGGACCCCAGAAAATCGCGCTTTATGTGGATGACGTCTTGATGTTCTTGAAAGACACAACTCACTCACTCCATGCGGCCATTAAACTGTTTGACAACTTTGCCAGGGTCTCCGGGTTCTACATTAATTACGCCAAATCCAAGGCCCTCAATATTACTGAAGACCCAGACCGAGTGTCAGAAGGGGAAAGCCGGTATGCATTGAAATGGGAACAGAAAGCTGTGATATCTGGGGATACACTTTACATCTGGGTATAGGAGGCTATATGGGGCAAATATCCCAGAATTATTGAAAACATTGATTGCGGACCTCAGGCGCTGGGACAGGCAGGAGTTATCCTGGCTTGCTCGTATTACGTCAGTGAAGATGGCAGTGAAGATGTCCCTTCTCCCTAGGTTCCTGTACGTGGTGGGGGCGCTCCCAATACGTATCCCGAGCCCAGCGATTAGAAACCTACAAAAAGAAGTGTTGTCTTTCAAATTGAATAAGAAAAAGCCCTGGGTTCCTAGGAAGGTTCTGCATTGGCCGCAGATAATGGGGGGCCTGGGGGTACTGGAACTCTGCAGGTACTTATGGGCGGCACAAGTGGCACCGATGCTGCAATGGGCGCCTAAAGAAAACCAAAATGGGTGGACAATGAAGGAGAGGGAGGCAACCAAGGTCCCTCTGGAGAACCTGGGATTCCTGCCAGTTAGGCATAGAGGTAATGGAGGAACACTCCTGGAAACAACTAAAGCCACACTATGGTATTGAGACAAGGTGCTGCGAGGAAACAGGATAGGAATAGGAGGTGGTCCACTTGGGCCAGTGGCACATAACCCAGACTTTATGCCGGGAAGGCAACCTGGCTTTTGGACACACTGGGGAGGAGGGCAACCCTTGACACTGGAGGACTTGCACGTGGAAGGGACACCCTTGACATTTGAAGGATGCAAGGACAAATTCCAAATCCCAGAGGGGGAGCGCTTTCGCTACACTCAAATCAGACATTGGATTACAAATACTAAAACGAAGGAAGGGGCTACCCGGGATCCAGTAGGTCTAGAATTTACCATAAAGGAGGGGACAACGGAGAAAGGGGTGTCAAGACTCTATAAACTGATGAGTGGAGCTGCCCCAGAGGAGAGCCTACCGCATATGCAAAAATGGGAGCAGGATGTCGGGGAGCCGGTACCCGGGGAGATATGGAGTCATATATTGCGACGGGCCACGAAAAGTTCCAAGTGCGCCTCAACAAGAGAGGCGGCGTACAAAATGCACCTGAGGTGGTACATGACTCTGCAGCAGTTACATTCCATTAACCCAGAAAACCCCCCAACATGCTGGAGAGGCTGCAGACAAGTAGGAGACTTAATCCATAGGTGGGGGGCCTGCCCAGTGGCGGAGACATATTGGAAGGAAATCGTAAGCCACATTAAAGAGGTGGTGGGCGTACAACTCCCCCTAGATCCAATGGTAATCCTGCTGGGAAAGGCGGCTGAGGGATGCTACGCATGCACTGGGTATAGAGCGGACCTCATCACCCATATGTTGAACTCGGCTAGAATTAACCTGGCACAAACATGGAAAAACAAGCAGGGGCCGGTAGTGGCCAGATTCTGGGTGAGACTGTGGGGAGTGATGGCCATGGAAAAGGTAACGGCACTGGCATATGGATCACTCCCGAAATACCAGAACACATGGCTACCATTCCACGAGTTTATGGACAATAGGGAACAAATGTACTTTAAGCCTAATTACCTCCATAGGGTCTCCATCCTGTGAACACTGTGCATTAAGGACATGTGTTGGTATACTACGCACCTTTCATATTGGACATTGATGTGTTGCCTTAATCAAAGTTGGAAGTTATACGGCAGAAAGGGGGGGTGGGATGAGGGGGAGGGGGATGTTATAACTGTTATACTCACGAGTACCAATGCAACGAAGCCAAGGATGGGAATGATGCTTGTAATTTGAGCTCCCGAGAAATAAATACAATTTGTAAAAAAAAAGCTTTGGCAAAGCCACTGAAGTCCTGTTTAAAACAAGCATTGGCAAAGCCAACATGTTGGTTTGTGCATAAGTGTTAAGCTTTTGACAGGCGCTGCTATTAGATGCCAAGCTACTCTCACCATTTTGCATCTGCTACCAACAACTAAGGCTGTGCCTGGAAAGTGCCTTTCCCATGCCTGCACAAAAGCCTTAACTGTTGGAATTGCCGATGCTTGTTATTCCTGTGTGCTTTCGTGGAACAAATACAATAGTCAAGATGGGGGATAAACATTCAACCTGAATTATTGGGTATAGTTTTAGCTTTCCCTTCATTTAATTGAACTTTCCTCCTTGAAAGAATATGTTGCTGCATCACAACGAATTTCAAGTTCTCTCCCCAGTCAACTTTCAACCCTGAGAAAGCTAATGTTTCAGCCTGCTGTGACCCTATGTCATTACAAGAGTTTGTCGGTTACAAATAACCCTTCCCATTCTAAAGGCCATGGTTTATTCTTAGCACTTGTAAAATGTAAATACCACTGCTGTAAATGGTATATACATTTTAACACCTATATCCCACATAGATTGCCCAGGTAAATCATTGATCGGTTTTCCAGTCAAAGGAAAACATATTCCTCCACCCTTACAGAATTGTTGGGTTGTATGTGATTTGTGGATCCCTTTTCACCACCATAATCTCAATACTCTGAGGCCTTATATTAAGTCTTGAGGGATGCCTGTGATTTTGTTGCTCCCCTACAACTCAGTCAATCCTAAAAGCAAGCCTGTACCATGGTCTGACCAGTAACGTTCCATCATTACAAAATATTCCCTCAGTTGGAAACTAAATGCCGTAACTCTTTATGCTATTTGAATCTTATTGAACAAAAGCCACTCTTAAACTTATACAGGAAATACATCTTTGAATTCAAAACAGTTCTCCTTGCTAATAAATTTTAAAGCTACTTAAATAAACAGCAAGACCTTTTCAAAGTTTTTTTGTGCTGCTTCTCATACTTGTCTGTAGGGCAATTTCGTGCCATGTTTAGAATGTTGCAATGAGTTAGATACCCTCTTCATTAAAAGATTGAAGCCTTTAGAACTTCCATCCACCAGGGTACCTGAAAGGTTCAAGTAGCTTTTCATACCCATCTGCTACAATTTCCTTTTTGCCATACCTTCAGCGCTCAAACAGTCTTTATTTCTGAGAATCTGGACACACTGAATATTTTTAAACTCTCCTACAACTCGGTGGAGGTCCCTGCCTTGGTGGCTAAAATGCATACATGATAAACCCATTGATTACTTCAATCAACCTTTTGTTATCCCATGGAGTTGTTCCAATGACATTGAAACCGTCTCTCCTCACCCTCTGGCCGAAGAAAGCCCCTTTGGATTCCTCCGTAGTTAGTAACTATTGGACTATCACCAGGATTAGCTGACCTACTGGGAGTGTAGGGAAGATTCTTTATTCTCAATTGCAAACGTTTGTTAAGGACAATAATATCCTGGAGCATCGTCAGTGCTGGTTTCGTCTTGAGAACAAAATGGCGTTGGCTATTGTTTGACCTCTTATGACACACCAAAGATGGAGCCCTTTCACTTCTGGTCATGCTGGATTTTATCTGAGGTGTTCAACAGACTACTGATTGATCGATCCAATTCTGTGGCCTTTGTAGGTGGAGTGTTTAGAGTATTTTGTTCCTTTTGGGCAAGTCATACACAGTGTGTGAAACTGGCCACTGTGAAAAACAAGAGGGTGTTTCACAACCTAGTTCCCAGGGATCCTGTACTCAGGTGGCCAGGGAAAGGCCATCACTTTTGGATCTCAACACTGGGTCTGGACAAGCAAGGGAGGATCACTTGGGTAGGGGGTCCTCGTGGAGAGGGGGAGATGCACCCGATGGTGAGACCCAACCCATTTAACCCCTATCTCTGCTGGCTTTATGGGAAATTGCAACTCCCATAATTCCTCCTCACTTTACATTGACAACACTACTGAGCCGAGGAAGATGAGAAATGAGGCTAGAAAGATTACCTCTACCAATGGCTCTGTCCCTGTAATGAGGCCAGGCAGAGTCGGGCACGTAATCCTAACTACACACACCTTTCAATTGTTAACACTCCCAGTCAGGCTAAAAAGTGGCGCACAGAGGCACACTCTGAACGAGGATGGGTATGAGAAGGAACAGCTCTTGCGAGGCTGATGAGAGCCAGACAATGGAAGTTTAAAGGCCAAGGGGCTGGTCGGCAGTTGCGATGAACGAGACAGAGCCAGGCAAGGATTCCACCCTTTCGGGAAGCCGTAAGCATTCCAAGACTGAAACCGAGTGAGTGGAAGAAAGAAACCTGCAAAGTGCTGGGAAGCAGCCTGCTACCCTCCCAGGTGAACAGCGGAGTTGGGGAGGAGCAGAGAAGGTGTTGGTAACAGCCTTGACTGCTGCATGAAAGGAGTTGATGAAAGTAGACCAATTAACGACCAGTGAGCTATCGAAGGAAACAAAAGCCCTGTTTGTGTTTAAAGCAAAAATAACTGTAACCCAAAAGCTGAAGGCTGCGCCTGTACCGGTAAAATGCGTAATGGAAAGAACAATTGTTGAATTGTAAAAGGAAAGGATACAAAGTAACAGAGTGATCATGCAAGGTGAAGTCGCACATTCAAAAGTCTCATTGAAACGTTTTAAGTGGAAATGTATTGCAACGGGAACCAAAGGCAAGAAAGTAACCGCGATCCCGAAGGAAAGTTGATTATGTGAAAAGCAAAGTTGGTGAACTCTGAATATGCCAAAAGGGCAAACTAAAGAGAAGAGACTACAAGTATGAAGAGGCCTTGGTGATACCAGATTAGAAGGATTGTAGATATTGTGTAAAGAGAGGTCAAAGTGGTCATGCAGAGCTCTATGTAAAATCCTTGCAGTTTTGAAAGTCTTTGACAGTGAAAAGACACCCAAGACAAAACCCCCACATAAAGCGATACGGGCTAGAGCCCGGCAGAGGAAAGCCTGTGCAGAACTGTGATAAAGTGAGGAATTGAATGTGAAATGAAAGGCTGGCTCGGGCCCGGCGTAGGAAAGCCTGTGGTGAACTGTGGGAAAGTAAAAGGTCAAAAGTAGAACTGTGTATTTATGACAAGGTGGAGGAAGCCTAAGGAAGTGATTGAACTGCGTGAAGCCCAAGCCTGAACTGTTGAATTGTGCCGGTAAACCAAAGTGTACAAGACTGAGGGAACTGTGCCTTCCACCTATCCTTGTTAAGAAAACTCTGAAAACCCTCTGGCGCTAGACGTGGGGAAGGGAGTTGTTATTAAGCCATTCTGACATTTCGTTTGAGACACTATTTTCCTTTTGTATTGCCTTAACACAGTTGTCATTTCGAGAAGGAGGGCAATGCTTTTTATTTTATTTTAGTATAGGCCTTTTATTTTTGACCAGACTGACTCTGACTTGTTTTATTTATTTAATGGTTGAGAGTCCTCCAATTCTAGAGTTCTGTCCAGTTAGTTCTACCAACCCAACCAAAATACCAAATAAAGGTTTTCAAAACTTGTATCCATTGCAACTGTGACTACTTGCTGCCTTCCTTTTACCACTTTCATCTTGGATACCATCTCTGTGAATTGTGGCGTCCCAACAGGTCTCTTTCTGGATCCTCTCTAATGTAACATATACCTTTGCCCTGTGTTAGATCTTCTCGTAAAGCATTATCTCATGTTTTACTCCTATGTTAACACACAAATGTATCTGCGGTCCAAGTTCCTAGGGATCATTTGGAACTAATTCTATAGTCCTTTAGTCAGTGCAGTTCAAAACAAGGTACTCCATCACTACCTATACTTTTTGGTTTAAAATGACTTTATCATCCTCAGCAAGAATTCTGGGAGATAGCTGAAACTCAGATTTCAGCCTTAAAGCTCCAGTATATGATGTCACCCAAGCAGAAGAAGCCCTTTATCGTCATCGGTTTTAGGATTTTGGCCTAAGAGATGTCCTATGTACATTCTACAAGCAGTTTCCAACTTTGTCTCTTGTAAACAGCATCTAACTATGTGCATGTGTAAATGTTGACTGCCTCCTCTAGAGTAAAGTTAGTCAAATTCTCAGAGAAGATTCAGTTCTTGCTAGGTACTATGAGATTCTTGCACATTTGCATTACATCAATTTCTGCTCTCCGATAACACATAGGGCCTCATTACAAGTTTGGCTGTATTTCGGTGGTACATCCATTGAAATACCACCAAACGGAATTACTGTTGCTGCCACCTGGTCTCACGGATTTGCTGCAGGATTACAACTGGTGGAAGGCGGTGTAAGTCTCAATATATTTCAGTTCATAGGACTCCAAGGGGATTTCGGCAGAATTTCTGCTCGCAGTAATTGCTACGGCAGTAACTCCCTTCCGATTTTGCTGTTTTTTGGTGGTAAGGTGTATAGAGAAAAATCCTCCACCTTACCACTGGAGTTGTAGTATGGCGGTGTGGTAATGCACTGCATTACCACTGTTTTTTCTCCACCGCTGTACACCTAAAGAGACCCATAATC
Organism: Ambystoma mexicanum; assembly: GCF_040938575.1. Taxonomy (NCBI): domain Eukaryota; kingdom Metazoa; phylum Chordata; class Amphibia; order Caudata; family Ambystomatidae; genus Ambystoma; species Ambystoma mexicanum. The sequence goes on from NC_090923.1 coordinate 1,423,448,170, forward strand.
ACTTAATCCACAAGACGATGAAAAATTATCCAGAGCCATTGAGTGGTATCCTCCCGATGTTTGACCAGAGGAGATGATCTAATATTGTACGCGTTACCAAAGCTTCTGATGTCATTTCTGAATTATGCTGACAGAGTTTTTCTTTCCATTCAGCAGATGTGTCAAACTGCAAAAAGAAGAGTGAGATTGAAACTGAAAACCTGACCTCGGATGTGGTGAATCCTGTGATCCATGCAGGAGAAGGTGGAAGTACTTTTGTCAGCACAGGTGAGGAGCTGTAAAAACCTGAGACACTTGGCTGATGCATTAATTCATCTGTTTATATAGTTCTAGCACATTACAGCCCTGACATTCCTAAAGGATAAAAGTAAAAACAATCCAAAGGAAGGACGCATTGTTCCCGTTCTCAGTTGATAAAACTGTGCACAGGAACATAGTTTACCTATCTATAAATTAGATTGCCATGGAGTGCTTGTCATCAACATTTGCAATATTCCCCGTCAAACGATGCACCCTTTGCCCAGATGCAAGACCCATTGTCTCTGTGAAGGGCTTGGGGCTGATATTTCCCACCCATCGCCGATTTGCTTAAAGAGAAACATATGGCCACTCTCTTCACAGGGTGGTGGTGGACGAAAACATAATTGTTCATGTGTATGTTTTGGTGAGCTGAGTGCATGGAGACCTATAGTGACATGCCCAGGTGTGTTAAACCTTCTATATCTTCCATAAACTTTAAGGTACGGAAATTGCGAAGTGTTGTGGATGCTCACCTCTGATATGGTAGCAATGGCAGTTGGGTATAAATCTCACCTCCACCAATATCTTTCTGATATTAGCCTCAGGGTTTGGTGGTCAAAGGGATCTGCCAACAGCCTGTGCACCAACATTTGATAATTCCAGGTAGTCGAAGTGCCTAGATTGTGATCAAACAATGCCATTATTTCCCTGCATGCAAATGGTCACAATTTTCAATTAGAACATTAAAAACCACCCTTCTGTATTGAATGGGTATGATGTCACCCAAGCAATAGAAGCCCTGTACTGTTGTTGGTTTCAGGTTTTTGGTCCATGGCCTAAAAGATGTCCTATGCACATTTTACAAGCACTTTACAACTTCGCTCCTCTTTTAAACAACATCTAAAAATGTGGCTGTTGTGAAGGCATCATGAAGCAAGACGCAGACAACAGATACAAAGTTCAAACAAACTTACTTTATTTAAATTAAATATCTGGATGGACGAAGGCCTAACTTTCCATAAGCTAAGGTGGGATTTCCCTACCTAAAGAAAATGACAGTCTGAGTCAAGGAGTTCAACTTAAAAGTCTGTCTGTGTCCAAAACCCTTTTTCCCTTACAACTAAAGCTAGACAATGTGTAGGGATGTCAGCAATACAAGAAATAGTGTTCCAAACAAAGTTCTGAGCTTCTTCCAGCTCCGGGCTTACTCTTCAGCTCCCCTTTCCAAGTTCAAAATAGTCCCACAAAACATTCAGGGTTCCCTTCCCCAAGTTCAAGACAGAAAGTTCAAAGTTCAAACTTAACAATTCTCAAAGGATTGGGATCCTCCCCAACCCTCTTACCAAGGGTGATTTCTCCAGTTCACCAATGCACCTCTGATACAACACAAGTCTTTTAATATATTAATGAACTTGCTCCTTCTTGATGTTCATACTCTTGATTCTTCCTTTCACTTGCTTTCATGCACGGCACTTGGTCTAGGCGCAGTTGACAGATCACACAGTCCACTCATCACAGGTCACGTAACCGATAACCCTTTCTTGGCTGTTCTTTAATATTGCTCCCATACAGGGGTTCCCTCAGTCTAAGCGCAGTTACCAGACCACACTGTCCTCCCATCACAGGTCGCACAACCAATACCCCTTTTCATCCGCTTTTTTCAACAATTGTCCACTGCTTTCCCTTGACAGTGAAAAGTACTTGTTGTATTAGAATTATCCTCTTCCAACACTTTATCGTGGTTAGCTTGATCACCATTCACTTGGTTATGTTGATACTTCTCTGGCCCTTGCCAATACAGGTTTCTATTCAACATATAGTTCCTTGACCACTCGGGTTGTGTTAATACTGTTTCACTTCTCACACCCTTATTGGAATTGTACTTGCTTTGCCAATGCTTGTATTCAATAACTTGCAACTTGCTTTGCCACCTGCACCACAGAGCTTTTGGTTCCATTCAAAACGTGCTCATAGTTTGCCTTATCTCTGTGCGGCATTCAGAAATTCTTATTCAATCATACTTTCATGTTGCTTTAATTCTGTAAGGTATTCAATAATGCTTTCAGCTCTTTCGGTATTCAAAAAGTTATCTGTTTCACCCTTCAAACTATCTTGACTTCATTTCAGGATTATAAGTACTTACTTCAGTATTCAAAAGTACTTATGACGGTTTCCACAATGTTCGACATTCAAGAAAGGCTTATTGCTGGTTTTCGGAGCGCCCCGGTAGAAGTGTTTCCCATCTGCACTCACCGGCTTCAGGTGGCAGCTCCCGACGGCTTTGGTTCCTTCTTCGCAGTGCCTTTCCTATTTTCAAGGCCTCTGCTCTTCTCTTGCAGAGGTCGGTGGATTGCTGCTCGCCCTCCCTCTGGTCCGTGACAGCCGGAGTGCTTCAACGTCCCACAGCCCCAGCTTGCGCCTGACCTGGATTTCCCGACCTTCTCGGAGCCTGCCTTGACCCCGGCGTCTTTGGTCCTCGCTTGGCATGGCTTCCCACACTCGCATCTCCCGCTCCTTTCTCTCCGGTTCGCCAGTCTCCATCTCCAGCCGCCTCCACGTTCCAGCCTGCTGTGCAACCACGACCCTGTGAAAAGCCTGCATTTTTATATCCGCTGGGCTTACTAAGTTGTCACAGGTGGTTGTCACAATCCAATTGCCTGACCATAGTTAAAAGGACATGCCTGATCTTTGCATTACTCTGAGTTGCTTCTTCCTCGTCCCAGTACCATAGTGTGTTGAATGATGGGAAAGGTGTTAAAACAGCCCATAAAGGACAGGGGAGGGTTGGGCTGCCCTTCATAAGGGAAAGGGGGATACCATGTCTCACCTGTGGATATCCTCTCCCCAATTCCCAAGGACCTGTGCAGTAGCACCTGGAGCGTTCCAAGTGCCGAATGGGATTACCACAATAAATGATCTCTGGCCAAAATAACCGGACAGACTCAAGGAATATGGCAAAACAATACTTTATTATCAGTTCAATAAAGTAGGGAAACATGATGAACAAACCCATTTTAGCTCACACACACTCAATGCATTTTGGTTACACAAGGTTTTATACCACAGCATACGTCAGCTATGAAGTCATTCTACATGGCTATCAGTGAAAACCTACTCGGTGGAGGGATTGGTTAAGGGAAACGTATACATTTGCTTTATATACGTGTTAGTATCATCATTGGATGCCTCTTATCTAGTAGGCACGCCTTGAACTACTTTTAACTATGTAAAATACAGATAATAGCGTAACACCAGCAGCGGATAGGCCTGTGGAACAATGTGAGGTCCACCATTGCATAGACCCTCATGATTGGTTGGCACTCTCTCACCAACCTTGGACATTCGGCTCATTAGCAGCAACAAAACCCAGGTGCAAGAGAACGTTGTCAGACAACTGCCTTTCTTAGCTGATTAGCCTACCCTCTTTCATCAGTTAGGCCCTAATCCAAGGCTTCTTCTTTGTATTTGACTGTGCTGACTGTTCTCTTCCTCTGAACTTTAAAGGGATCGAAATTACGTTGCTGTCTTCGTCTGGAGCTTTATGAATAGGCCTGGTCTTCCGTTCCTGATTCACTTGTGAGAAGACCATGATTTTGTCCATTTTGCCCTTCTATTTGGTGCTATTTGATTCAATTATATTAGGTGCTATTGCTCTCCTATGCCTCTGGAGACTTGGTTGCTCCATTCTGCATGTGCTTTCTGCATCTTTAATTTGAACAACACTTGGCACTCGCAACGGTTCACTCCTTTACTCAATCTAAGAGAAATATGTCCTGCCTGCTTAGTTTATCCTCTTTGATTCCTTTCGAGCCTTGTAGTTGCTCTTGCTGTGGCATCCTTGATTCTGAGCCAAACAAATACTCTTTGTTCTTGCATGAATTTGTATTCCAGTGCCTGTCCACATTGCAGTTTTGGTTTCCCTTTGCAAGGTTTCTTGCTTACTATTATACAATGCCGACGTCCATTTTCTCAACATGGCTGCTTTATGCGCTTTCTATTTTCTACTTTAGCAAGCTTCTATGATGTCTTATCTAACTTGCGCTTCTGCATATATACATCTACATTTCTTGTCACTTATCTTCTTAGTATATATTGTTTTCTTCATATTTGCATATGTGTTTACTTTGTCAATTCTGTCACATCTTCGTTCTTTAGATATTTATATGTTAGTTTCAGTGCATCCTCATATCTTCTCTTCTTCATGATGTCACTTCACATCTATCTGACTTCACATATAGTTCTTCTATATACAGTGGTGTCTGCATGGTTATATCTACCGCATCAGTTTGGGGGTATATTCGATAAGGTTGTCTGAACGCATAATGTCTCTCATCTCTCCGAAGTGGTGTTGGGAGGATACCAGGTGTCATACACCCTGTTTTATTGCTGTTCTTCCAGTATGACGGAGGTGAGGGGGTGGGCTCTATGGATGACCTGTATATCTGCCTCTCTACAGACCCTGCACCCAGGTGATCCTCCCTTGCTTCTCCACACCAGGGTCAGGATCTAAGAGCGATGGCCTTTCCCTGGCCACCTGAGAAGAGGATCCAAGAGAAGTAGGTATGAGGATACCCTTGGGTTTCTCACACTGTAAATGTTGACTGCATCCTCCAGAGTAATGTTAGTCAAATTCTCAGAGAAGATTACTTCTTGCTAGGTACAATGAGATTCTTACACACTTACATTCCATCAATTTCTGCTTTCCGGTAATACATCTCTTCAGTAGCCAATAGTAAGCAAAACGATCCAATGCCATCCAGTGATATCTACAACATGTTTGGAGATGATCTGATACTATCAATTTGGAAAAATGTATTACCAAACCTTGTCATAGTCTTTCTGAATTCTGATGGCAGTGTGTTTTTTCCATTCACCAGATCTGTCCAATGTCAAAAAGCAGAGTGAGATTAAAACTGAAAATGTGCCCTCAGATGTGGTGAGTCCTTTGATCTCTGCAGGAGAAGGTAGAAGTCCTATTGTCAGCACAGGTGAGCTGCTGTAAATACCATTGCTGTAATTAAGTCCAGGACATACCTGTTTTGGAGGGTCATAAGTCTGATGGCCCTCAATTCTTCTTTAATCATATTAAATCCTTTTATTGTTGTGTTAATTGTTTGTAGCAACTCCCACCTTGTGATTTGTAACCGCTTGGCGTTTGCCGCAGCCGAATTCCTGTCATTCCTTCCATGGCTGTGAATATTACTATCGTCCAACTGAAAAATGTATGCTCATCTGGAATGTCATGATACGTTTCTATTGATTTTGCTGAAAAGTAGTTCTCTCTCTTCTGTCGGGTGAGGTTGAACGACCTCTTCTTCCTTTGATGTGCATCCATTTTCGGAAAGTTGGTTATGTGGAGATCACTCTGGGGGATCACCAATGCAGGAACATGTATTACCACCTTGGAACATATTCCTCCCCAATTTATAGTTGGCTTTATATAAACTCTGGATCTACAAGCCGAATAGTGGTCTATCAGCACAGCAGTTCCTTCTTTCATTCCTGGCACATCAATGATGTGTTTGCATCCTTTATTTTCTTTTTATCTGACCACTGTTTGTGAAAGAAACAGTGTTCTCTTCTTCATTGGCAATATGGATACAGGTCCTGCTTCATCTTCAACCCACGTTAATAACTTTGAATACTTGGCCCATTCCTTAAGGCATTTATCATTCACTACTTGCACTATCATTACTGTGGCTGTCATCAATAAGTGTACACTACATCCCAGCATTCCTTCTTCCCATCCTGTACTGGTGGCTACTTGTCCATATACCAATAGCTGATGTCTATTCCAGCACCCTGGTAATCCTGGTGTTTCCCATCTATCTGCACAATCCAGTCTTTTTTGTTCAACAATCTTCATCTCTCCTCTATTCAACCCACTCAGCGAGTACAGGATCATTTTGCTCTTCCATCTTGGGTCTTTTATCGGCTTGTGTGTTTTTATGTATGCATCTTCATATGGAAACGTTCTTTTTGACATCCATCGTAGGGTTTCCCACTTCCCTTCAAATTGTCCTCTTGTCATGCATGCTGTTAGGGGGCTGAGACACATCTCATCATGTGTAGGTATTTCTCTTGCTATAAATGTTTTGGCGGTGCCCATGAAACAGAAGGGATAACCCCTCTACATTAGGACCTAGGGTTTAGCAATAATGATTAACAAAAGGTGTCATAGTAGTTGAATTCTTAATGCACAGGGTGTGCATTCATTTCTTGATCAGAGGTTACAATAAATGTCTGTTAATTCCCAACTCTGCAACAAAAAAAGCATAATCATTTTAACTTTTTAACTTTTGTAAAAATAGATACGAGGGGGTTTCATTATTTGCCCACCTCTTCCATTCTCTTTATTCAATATTGTTTCATTATTTCTCAAGTGAGAGAGTCATGATTTCCCCTCAATTTTCACAAATGCTAGAGGCATAACTGGCTTTCCAGTACTATCTTGTCTTCATATAGCCTCCGTGGGGATAAAGAACACCCCTGTGTTTTACATAAATCCTGTTCTTCCTGTGGAGCTCCACCCTGCAGTTCAATTAACTGTACAATGGATAGCATATTAAAGCCGCCTTTCATCATCATCCATCATTCTGATATTTGTTTAACACTTTCTATTTCGAAATTAGAAATATCGGAAAAATATGCTGCTCATTTTGCTTACTAATTTTGAAATACGGCTTCGTTACAGCGAGAAATCATGTCTGCCCTTTTAGTATGGGCTGCGCACTTCACCATGGCAATAGCCAATGGGAGCTTTAGTACCTTAATAACTTTGTCCCAATAGAGACGCATGTTGCACTGATGTGCTCTGTGCGTGGAGGAAGCCCCTACTTTTCCAGCTTGACAATCCTGCATCTACTGTTGATGTCACATAGGCACAGTCATAGTACACTGTCCATTCCTCATATCTCTGTAGTGCGGCAATGAGCGCCACTATTTCTGCAGCCTGCGCTGAACAAGGTGAAGGCACTTGTCACTACTTCAAATTCACCATTCTGTTTTAACTTCATTACTGCCAATCCTGTATGTCTTTCTCCTGTTTGATCAATTTTCAAAGAACCATCAATAAATAGAGTTCCCCCGTCCTAGAGTGTTTTCTTTAACATGGGGAATATCGTCCTAAAACTCAGGATACATTGTGAAATCATGTGCATAATGTACCTTCTCTACTGGTTCTGCTATGGCGCTGGATTCACTATTCTACATCTAACAATTTTAATCGCTGGGTTTGAAATAATCACCTCATATCCTGACGCTCTTTTTGTAGTCAACGTGCTTTTAGGTTTCTCCAAAATAGCAAATAAGGAATGCTGGACGAATAATGTCATTGAGCACCCCATTGTAATACTTGCTTTCTTTTCAATTGTTGATAGCAGCAGCAGCTAATGCTTGTTCGCAGGGGCAATGACCTCTCATTACTGGGTCTAAAATCCCACTGTATTGAGCTAATGGTTTATGTCCATGCCCTAATGTTGTCTTCTGCGTAAGAACTGCTGTCATCACCACTCCATTTGAATGCCAGAATAATTAAATCTCCTCTTTATAGTCTAGAATTCCTAACCACAGGAGCTGTAAAAATCACCCATTTTAACTCTTCAAATCCTTCTGTCATCTCATCTCTCCATATTATCTCGCCTTTACTTGTCTGCGCTTCTTTGAGTCCTTTTAAAAGTGGCCTAATATATGTACTGTAATCGAAAACCCAGGCCCTACAATAATTGCATAGGCCTAAAAATTGATGCATTTCCCACATTGTCTCAGGTCTTAGAGTTTTCATGATTGAGTCCGCTCTTTCAGGTGTCACTTTTCTCCCTTGTTGAGAGATTAGCTGCCCTATATACAGGACCTCTTCCTGACAATATTGTAATTTCTCCTTTTCCACTTTATATCCTTTTCTGCCAATACTGTCATTAACTGGACTAAATATTCACTGCATTTTCTTCTGTCTCAATGAATACTAATACCTACGTACTGAATTATTGTGTTCTCAAGTTGTATGTTACCTAGGTCCATCTGAAGGATCCTTTTAAAGATTGATGGGGACCCACAGTACCCATGTGATAATTTTGTATGTTTCCACAGCTGGTTTCTATAAAAAATCTGGTCACATTTTAAATCTACTACTGTAAAATATTTGGCTGTAGCTGGGGTATTACATAATATCGTAGCTGTGTTCGGAACCAGAGGCAACTCTGCTTCAACAATATTGTTTAGGGGGTGTAGATCCATAATAAATCTCCATGACCCCCCACACCCCCCAATTGATTTCTTTACTGGGTACATAGCCATGTTACGTGGGGAATCTGATGGTACTGATATTCCCGATGTATCAAAGAGGAAATAGTTTTGAACATACCTTCATCTGCTTCTCTGGACATGGGATACTGTTTTACTTGTGGCAAAATTGCTCCGGGTTTAAGCTTTATTTTAACTGGTCCTGCTCCACTCAATAGACCCACGTCATATGGACTGTTGGTCCATATAATGCTTGGTACCTTTTCTAGATCGGTCTGAAAAAATTGTGATTTCTTTTTTATCAGTGCCATTCTGTGTGGTATTTGCCTATTCTCGATTTTCATCCAATAATTAATGCTTATGAAAAAGACTAATTCATTGTCTGAAATCTCCTCTCTGAACAACTCCTCGTCCGTCAAGTTTGTTGGTCTATACCCTTCATCAGGAGCTATTACTGTTCTCCATGCTCTTCCTTCGTCATCTGTCCCATGAATAATCACCCTTTTCTCTCTTACTATCTCTGCCTCTAGTTCTGTGGAATAGCCTGTCCTTCCTTTGACACCGTCAACCAAGCCATCCTGATCAATCGACTCCGTGAGAACCTGTGCATCATAGATCAGGCCTTGGGAGTGGTTGGCCTCCTTCCTCTCTGACCGGCCCACCCAAGTACAACTTGGGTCCTTTCTCTCCACCACCTCCCTCTCCACAAGTGGTGTCCCCAGGGCTCTAACCTCTTTCCCTGGCTCTTTGATGTCTACATGGCCCCTTCGGTCCATCTGATCTCTACATTCTCCTCTGACTTTGAGCTCTCTTTCAGGCTCCCCTCAGCCTCCTCTTTTCTCTCTCTCTCTCATTCCTGACTGTCTCTCCGTGATTCAGGATTGGTGTGTCTTCAACGATCTCTGCCTTAATGCCAGTAATTCAAAGATACTTCTCATTGCTCCTGCATTCCCCCTCTCAATCTGGCCACCCTCTTTGGGCCCTCTTCCTTTGCCTTCCTGTGAGGCAAAAAACCATGGTGTCATCTTTGACTCCACTCTATCCTTCACCCCTCACATCTAGGACACAGTCAAGAAATCCCACTACCAGCTGCACCTCCTCAGAGGTATTCTTCCTTTTTCCCCATTCCCGCAGACACTCGCTGTCTCCAGAGCCGTGGTTCACCCTAGGCTGGACTACTGCAACAGCCTCATTCTCAATTTGCCTTACTCTACTCTCCACCCCCTGCAACTAATCCAGAAAAGGACTGCGAGACTTATCCTTGGCCTCAACCCCAGGTACTGTATCTCTCCAGCACTGGCATCTCTCCACTGGCTCCTCGTGGCTGCAAGGATCAAGTTGAAGAATCTCTGCATCATTCACAAGGCTTTCTGGGGCCTGGGCCTGCACTACAACTTAACTCTCTCTTCCAAAATACCTTCCTTGTTGAGCCCTTGCCTAAACTACCTCCAACTCTCTGAGGGTCAGATGTTTCACTAGGCAGAGAGAGTGGGGGGTAGAGCTCTCTTCTGCAGGTGGCTCCCTCTGGAATGGCCTCCCTGCCTCTCTCAAACTTGAGCCGGACCACCTGAAGTTCTGGAAGCAGCTCAAGACCTTCCTGTTCTCCTCTGCTTCTCTCTCTCCCTCCCCTGCTGACCTACCTGACTGCTCCACCGACTGGTTGCCTGGCTATCCTCTGAGGATACGGGTACCAGGCTCCTCCATGATCAGTCTCCCTTGCACTGCCTACAGGCCACCGCACACTTAGGGGCTGCAACTGTAACCTCTACAGTCTCCCTGCACTTACCTAAAGCTGCGCTGCCCTGGTTGTACTTGCTCAGAGCATTGCTACCCTGATTACAATTCCCCTCCCTCTCACTTCCCCCTGCACTTTGGTGCTGTCACCCTTGCACGATCTGAATGTCACAAGGCCTAGTAAGATTGGTTCTGTTGTCCTCCCCCGGTTTTCCCCTCCCTTGTCTTGTGTTGCCTAGAAACACTTGTGTACATGCGTGTTATAAATGACTTGACTTATTCCTCGTCATCCATAGGTTCTTCTGGTCTAAACAAAAAAATTGTCCGGTATCCTCAGTAATTTACCTATCAATCCAGGAAGCCATGTGAACAAAATATTTACTCCGTACAAAAATACTTGTGAGTCTAAAGGAACTCCTCGCAATGCCTTTTGGCCTGTAAATGCTAATATAAATTCTCTTACATTCATGTAATGTATCCCTGGAGTGGAACATATTATCCCCTTGTCAGTAAAAGATATCGTCATATTAATTTTATCATTAAGTCACGTTCTAATATATTTACTGGTGTCTGCCGGGAATACAATATTGGCATAGACACATCATGCTCTCCTATTGAAATTGGTAATTCATCAGTAAAATGAAACAAACTCATAGCCCCAGAGAAGCCCTGCGCATTCATGGTAATCCCAGACATTGGGTACTTTGCCTCTCAAACACAGGAGTGGGTCACTGCTGTGTCTACAAGAAATTAACATGTCTTGCCTCCTATTGTTACCCTGACCCTCGGTTCCTCTTAGGGGTCTGGTGTCACGGATAGTACTGAACACATCAGGTCCTTCTGTGGGCTTTCCTATTGTGGATATAAATCTGTCTGTGTACCCATAAAAGGATTCCCTCCCACTACTGTCACAGTCCCTAGCCTGGGTGTAGGTGTGGGTGAGGGTCCTGTATTCGCCTTCCATTGTGGCATCACCGCCTGTTGTGTCTGTACTTGTTGTGCTTGCATGCCTATGCATACTTGCTATGGTTGCACTTGTGGTGACTGTGATTGCAGCAGAATCTACTGCATTTGCGGCACATTTGTCTGACACTGCATGTGATCTTGGGCATAATACTCTGGTGGTTCTGTATTAAACGGTGTCCGGTCATTTGGTCAACAACAAACTGGTCGACTGCAATTTGGTCGACACCATTTGGTCGAATGCCAAATGGTCGATTTTCTTTTTTTTAAATTTATATGTGTGTTTTGTGGGTTTTCGTGTGGGAAAAGAAAAAAAGGGGGTTAGGGGTGGGGGGGACCCCCCCAAAAAAAACCAAAAAAGGGGTAAAAAAAAAAAAAAAATTCGACCATTTGGCATTCGACCGAATGGTGTCGACCAGTTGTCCCGTCGACCAATTGTTTTCGACCAAATGTCCTACAACCGTATTAAGCAGTGGGAAATATCTTGTCTCACCTCTTGTGGTCTGCCAGTTCTGCTGCATGCCCCCTCTACTTCTACACGTTCAGTCAAAATGTCCTGTCCTCCAACAATTCCAGCACTGCTGCGGCTGTCCTCCATTAAATCCCCCACCCCATACCCCTTGATGGTTTTGAAATCCGCCCCCTCGTCATCTAGGTCCATTCCCTCTACCACATGGGCAACAATTGTACCTATCCTAATCTACGGGGTACCCTACATTGATTGGCTATGTAGATAGGAACTCTTGTGTGACCACTCCTTCGCCGCTTGTCAGTATTGCTCCTTCTATAGCAAATTTCGACAATTTCTTCAGTACTAACTTTGCTTCCTCAAGCTTTCTATTCTCAGCTTTTTTCTTATTCTTCTCTTTTAGTAATCACCAGTGATAGTCAACATATTTCTGGCCATGGCTTTGCTTGCATCCAAACCTGTTTTTTCATCTGCCTTTGCACTGGCTTGGGCAGTCCTTGACATCAAATATGGTAAAATATTGCTACAGTCTTATCCCACGGTTCCCTCATCTCAAGACGCCAATGTTCTTGAATATCCTGAATAAAAGCAACAGGATCTTCGTCCTCAACCATTTTCCGTGTCATAATCGTGCCCATATCTGATGTTTCAGGATATTGTACTCTGTTCCCTCCATATCTCTGCTCTGCAAATATTAAATGGCGCTCTGTCATGTGTCATGTTTTGTGCTGTCACACTCGCATATCCCGCTCGTCTACAAATGTCGCCAGCTCTCTCCCCTAAAATAGCTTTCCCCTAGGCTCGCCTTGATGCCCCTGGGCTTAGCGCGCTTTATAAATAAATAAATAAATAAAAGCTGCTAGTAGGCCTTTTACGTCACCCACCGCTAATGTCATTCCCGCTGTCATTCTTTCAAACTCATTAATCCATTTACCCGTTCCTTAAGTCAAACTAGGTAATTTACAGTTCAAATTCTCTTTATCTATCTGTGGCCATGGTCTATATTGTGGTCATCCTCCCCCTTTCTCTAATAACGGGAATTGTGTAAATCCTGTTCTACAATTGTATCCACCCGTGCTTCTCATTTCCAGGTGGGGCTGCATTCGACCGCTCGTCTTTTTCCTGGCAATGACCTTAATCTACTTACATAAGTTGGGGACATTTCCCTTACACTATGCGACCGTCCTTGTGGTCGCTCAGGATATGATATAGGTTCTGGTGTTTTTCCTTCTGGCTCTCCTAAGTCTGACCACTTGACCCCTTTTTCTATCTTTGGGTCTATTGAAGAGCCACATTTGCGCTTTCTCGTTTTCTTCCCTTTCTTCATCTGACATCATTATAGCCCAACTGGTATGGCTATCACCACTTTCCTCGTCATCAAGATCTAGTCTACTTAAGGACAGTGTTCTGTTTTTGTCCATCATTACGTCATCCGATCTGCCTCTTGTTTCTCTCAGTGGAGATCCTTCGATATTCCCTCTCGTCTCATAACCATCGTTTCCCAATATCTGCCTATATAGTTCCCCAATCCTTTTCCCTATGCCTTCTGCCTCGTGCTCATCAGCCCATGTTGGCACTCTAGGTATCTCGTGCAGCTCCTGCAGGGCTTTTGTGAACTTCTCTCTTCCTCCCATGTTCTCGTTCTTCAACTGGTATTGCACATCTATGAACGATGTGATCTATTTCATCATATATTTGTCCTCTACTCCTTATTTCCTTTTGTTCTTCCTCTTCCCGTCTACTCATCTCCCTCTTCTCTTCCTCAGCTTCCCTTCTCTGCAGCCTTATTTTCAATCTGTGTGCTTCTATTTCCTCACATTTCCTCTCCCCATCTTCTTTTTTTCTGTTCAGAACTTCTTTGTTCTTCCTTTCTTTTTCCTTCTCTCCTTTGTATGTCCTTTCTACTTTTCCTTTTGTTCCTGTTCTTCTTTCTTCTCTTTCCTTAACATTGTCAATACCCCTTCCGTCTAATATGAGTAATATCTGTCCTCCCAGCCACTCATTCTGTACAATTGTTCCACCGCTGGCTCTATCTTAATCTCCTTTTTGTCTCTTGGTCTCTTCTATCTCTATCAATCTGTCCCTTCTTTCACTATGCTCCTCATGTTCCTTACTTTCAGGAATATATTTGCATTCATTAATCTTACTTTCTTCTGTACCATCTTCACTACTAAATGCAGGGGGTGCATATGTCGGATTACCATACCCCGCTGCTGCTTTTAACTCCTTTAGAGGATAAAATCCCTGTTTCTCATTTGTCATGCTATTGTCTTCAGAAGGAGAAAGAGGAGCAGAGGGCGCTGTGCCCTCCCCTTCATGCTGATTAAGCATCCATTCCTTTTCGACCGGTCTTCTCTCTCGCTCTGATATATTTTCCATAGCTCTAAAATAGCTAATCTTTTTTGTAACTTTTTCCCTGTGTATGCAGCATGTAAGTGTGATGCTGGAAATGCATTGGAGGGACAGGGCCCCCTTGTCCTGTAGCCCCTTATGTGTGTTCTGTGTTTTCTCCAGCATGGGGTCTGGCATGGATTCACATGCTCATGAATATTCCCCTTCGTCAGGCTGGGAATCCTCGGTAAAGAAAAAATCAGTATCAGTTTCGTTTCTGATCTGTCTTTCGTAGTAGTAACCAATCACTGATCTCTGCATCATACTGACCACAGCCAATGACTGCCCTCTCCCTAAGCCCCGCCTCTGGCAGCCATCTTCAGATTTTTACCGCACGTTCAAGTGTTGGGATCCTCGTGCTATTGCTCTCGAGCGTTAGTGCTTTTTTTCGCGTTTTTTCTCAAAAGATTTCTCTTTTTTCGGTCAAAAGAGCCTCAAGCTCCACAGTTTCTTCATCCGATCAACGGGGACCCGTGTCGGATTCGTCTACGCCCCTCAAGGGTGAAGATTTCGTCGAGCCACGCTTTTGGAGGACTCCAGAAGTTTCTCAGGCCCATCTCGGACATGGCCCAGGAGAAGGGAAGCTCGACGCCCGGAAAGCTGTTCAGGGTCTGCCCTGGATGCCAGCTTCAGAATGTCTTTAAGGAGGACGAACACTCCCTTTGCCTTTACTGCCTACATGAGGACAAGACGCACGTGGAGAAGGACTGTGCGTTTTGCGGCAATATGTCGGAGCGGACCATGAAGGACCGCCATCAACGTCTCGCCAACTGGCTGGAAGGAAAAAGCCTGTCAGGCGAGAAGAAGAAGAAGAAGTCCGAGCGGTCTTCTAAGACCTTTGAGGGCGCCCCGGCGACGGGGGTCCAACAGAAGGCCAAGCACCGCGAGTCCGCTGGCACCGGGAGCGCCGAACGGTCGGGCTCTATGGGCGCCAGGCAGGGCGCATCCTCCCCGGCGCCATCAACCACGAGCCAACGCTCTGGCTCGGGTAAGAGGAAGGCCGAGCACCCGACGAAACTCCTGGAGAGACCCCGGTCGTGCCCTAAGGCCCCATCGGAGGGGGAGCGAGGTGGCGACCCTCCCCCCAAGGAGAAGGCGGTGAGCGCACCTAAGGTGGTGAAAGCCTTGATCCATCCAGCCAAGGCCTCTATCGAGACAGTCACGGCGGCCCTGGCTCAGCCTGTGGAGGCTACGCCAGTGGTGGCAACCCCGGGGCCCAGAATCTCCCTGCCACCGCGGAGGCAGTCCTCTTTCATGCCCATCGACAGGACCCCCGTGAAACCTCCGACGGAGAAGAAAAAGGGGGGGCAGGAGGTCGTCGTGGACTCGGTCTCAACAACCTCTGAGGAGGAGCTGATCGAAGTCTTAGGCCACGGCTCTGGCGTGGAAGAAGGCCTTCCTGTCGGGAGGGACCCCGACGTGGAAGAAGACGAGGGCGTCGAGGGTGCCGACGGGGCTCCTGATCGCCCGTCGGAACTCCCTCAACCAGTGCCGCAAGACAACTCGGCGGCCATTTTGTTGGCTATACAGTCCTTATGCTCGGAGATAAGGACGAGACTGCCGTTGCCACCAACGGAGGAACCGCTCCCGACGGGGGACCCGGAGCCAGGCCCTTCTGGGAGCCCCCCCCTAAGAGAAGGAGGATTCATCCTCCACCTCCTTTTCAGCCATCGCGCCCTGCTCAGCCCTCCTCCCCGTCCACGACACGTGGGGATGATACGGGGACTGACACGGCCGCGACGGGTACAGACGACGAGGTTTACGACGAGGATCTCCCGTCGTCACCTCCCACCCGGGCTTCCCCGCCCGACGAGATTGGATCGTTTCACTCCATGATCGCCAGGGCATCCGAGCTTTTCCAGCTCTGCCCGGAAGAGAAGAAGAAGGAAGGTTTCCTTTATCAACGGCGTGAGACCAAGAGGAAGACGGTCCTCGCTGTACCTCTACTAGACGATATTTGGGATGAGGGCCTCGCCCCCCTCAAGAACCCATCCACGACGCCGGCTAGAAGGGATCGGTACGAGAAGAAGTACTGGGTCCCGGACGCGGCCCCCTTGTGCCTTCGGGCACAGCCGGACTCGGTCGTCGCCGCGGCGGCCAGGAAGAAAGCGGGGGGGCGCGGCCTCTACGTCAGCCTCCCCGCTGGAAGGCGAGAGAAAGAAATTAGACACGATGGTACGCAGAGTCATCTCGTCGGCAGCGACGACGATTAAGGCGGCCAACGCCTTGGCTATCGTAGCCCGCTACGACAGGGAGTTGTGATACAAACTGACCCCCCTGCTGGACTTCCTACCAGACGACAAGAGGGCGGAAGCCCTAGAGATCTTGCAGGAAGGAGAGGTGGCGTCGGACCACGCCATTACGATTGCGACGGACATCGCTGACACTGGATTTCGCCAGTTGGGCAACGGCGTGTGCCTTAGGCGGCGTGGATGGCTCAAGGCTACTGACTTCCGTCAGGACGTGCAGACCAGAGTCTTGGACATGCCGTTCGACGGAAACAACCTGTTTGGGAAAACAGTGGACGATTCCCTTCAAGCCATCAAGGCGGAGACGGCCCGGGCTCTTGGGGTTCTCCAGCAACGGCGGCCGCCCTTTCGGAGTGGCGGAGGCAAACAGGGTGCCTCCAAAGGTTCCAGCGGCGGATTTTCCACCTACCGTCAAGCTTACAGGGGACGAGGCAAGTCAGGCGGACCCCGCCGTCGTCGCCAAGGAGGACAAGGCGGCAAAGCCTCGTCGAAGCAGGACTGAACCGGCCGTGGGGTCGGGCCCCCACGAAGCACCCCGGTGGGAGGCCGGCTGGCGAGCTTCGTCAGCGCGTGGGAGTCCATCTCCACCGACCGTTGGGTGCTCGACGCCCTAGCTCAGGGTCACGCGCTCGAGTTTCTAAAGAGGTGCCCACGCGTCCCCCCTGTGGCCAGGAAAGAACATCACGTCCCTCAACTTCTCTTGGAGGTAAAGGCGATGCTCAAGAAGGGCGCCATCGAGCTCGTCCCAAAGAGGCTTCGGGGCTCCGGAGTTTACTCAAGATACTTCCTCGTGAAGAAGAAGACGGGAGGATGGCGTCCCATCCTGGACCTACGACGACTGAACAAATTCATCAAGGCACAGAAGTTCCGGATGGTCACCCTCCAACACGTCCTGGGTCAACTGGAGGAGGGCGATTTCCTGTCGTCGTTGGATTTGGAGGATGCCTACTTCCATATTCCCATCCTAAAGGGACACCGAAAGTTTCTCAGGTTCGTGGTCCAAGGGCTTCACTACCAGTTCAAAGCCCTTCCCTTCGGATTGAGGTTGGCACCCAGGGTGTTCACCAAGTGCCTCGCACCGGTGGCGGCGCAGCTGCGCCGAGAGGGGATCCACGTCTACCCCTACCTGGACGACTGGCTCATCCGAGCAAAGACGAAAGGAGCTCGCTGTGGAGCACACGGCAAGGACCGTCCAACTACTCACAGACCTGGGATTCTCCATAAACTACGCCAAGTCCCACCTGGTGCCCGCGCAAGACGCACTGTTTCTGGGAGCGAAGCTCGACACAGTGTCGCTTCTGGCCTCTCCGTCGGAGGAAAGGACGAGGGCCATCTTGGGCAAGGTGCAGCGGATGCTGGTTGCGGACGCGGCCAGGGTGAGGTCCATCAAGTCCCTCCTCGGAATGATGTCTTCTTGCATTTATCTCATCCGCCTGTGCAGGCTCCGGATGCGCCCGTTGCAGGAGTTCCTGGACGCACGCTGGATCCATACGACGGGCAGCTTCGAGGATAGGATCACACTCGACGAGAGTTTCCGACGAGTGATCCGGTGGTGGGGCACCCGCGCGCATCTGACGGCGGGCATGGACTTCCAGACCCCAGCCACCAGGAGACAGTGACCACGAATGCCTCCCTGGAAGGGTGGGGAGCGCACACCGAAAATCTGCACGCGAGAGGCCTTTGGCTTCCGACGGAGAAGTCCCTCCATATCAACGTCCTGGAGCTCCGTGCAGTGTTTTGGGCCCTCGGGTCCTTTCTTCCGTCCCTCAAGGGCAAGGTGGTGAGGATCTTCACCCACAACACCACCACCATGTTCTACATCAGGAAGCAGGGCGGTACCAGATCCCCAGCCCTGTCCAAGGAGGCGCAGGGTCTGTGGCATTGGGCCGTCGCCCAAGGGATGTTTCTGGTGCCGTTTCATCTGGCAGGGATAAAAAACACCATCGCCGACTCGCTCAGCAGAGAGCTGCGCTCCTGCCACGAGTGGGAACTACGACAGGATCTAGTGGACCGCCTCTTCCGACGGTGGGGCACACCCCAGATCGATCTGTTCGCGACGGCGACGAACTACAAGTGCCGGAGGTTCGCCAGCAGGTTTCCCCAGCCGAGGAGCATGGGCGATGCTTTCTCGTTCCCCTGGGAGGGACTGTTTCTATACGCGTTCCCTCCATTGCCGTTGCTGATCCGGCTCATCAACCAGCTCAAGAGGTCACGGTGCAGGATGATCCTCGTCGCACCTGCGTGGCCGAGGCAGATATGGTTCCCGGACCTTCTGGACTTGTCAGCGTCCCCGTCAATCAAGCTGCCAGTGGACGCGGATCTTCTCTCCAGGGAAGGAGGCGCCATCCTCCATCACGACCCGAAGTCGCTGAACTTGCAGGCCTGGCTCCTGCAGCGTTAGAGTTTGGAGGCTACGACATACCGGCCGACTGCAGAGAGGTTCTTGCAAAGGCCAGGGCGTCCTCAACTCTTAAATGCTATGGACACAAATGGAAGAGGTTCTCTGTCTGGTGCCACGCACAGAAGATTAACCCTCTACGGATTACGGCTCCCCAGGCACTGCCGTACCTTCTGACGCTGGCCAAGGCTGGACTGGCACACGCGTCCATCAAGATTCATCTTGCTGCGATCTCCCGATACACCAGAACCACGGGGCGGACGTCTTTGTGGTCTCATCGTCTGGTGAAAGAATTCATGAAGGGACTGTTCAGATCGTTCCCGCCGGTGAAGGCTCCGGCCCCGGCGTGGGAGCTCAACGTGGTGCTGACCGAGCTCATGGGACCTCCGTTCGAGCCTCTGCACTCGGCTCCGTTGAAGTTCTTGTCGTGGAAAAAACAGCGTTTCTTGTGGCCATCACCTCCGCACGAAGAGTGGGAGAGATCCAGGCCCTTTCCTGCAAGTCCCCGTACTTGACTTTTCACGACACGAGGGTAGTGCTCAGGACGCACCCCTCCTTCATGCCCAAGGTGCCGTCGGACTTCCACCTCAACGAACCCTTGGTGTTGCCTGTTTTCTTCCCGTCGCCTTCGTCGCCGGCCGAAAGGACTTTGCACTCGCTGGATGTGGCTAGAGCGCTGAAGTTCTACGTGGACCGCACAAAGCGTTTTCGGAAAACGTCACAACATTTTGTGAACTTTGGACCTGTCAATCAGGGGAAGGCTCTCTCGAAGGCCTCCATTTCCAGATGGCTCTCCGGCTGTATCATGTACTGTCATCGGTTGGCAAACCGACCGCTGCCTGGCCGTCCGAGAGCCCATTCCACCAGAGCGATCGCAGCTACCACGGCGTTCCTATCTGGTGTGCCCTTGCTGGACATCTGCAGGGCTGCTACGTGGAGGTCGACGCACACCTTCACGAAATTCTACTGCGTCGATCGGGATTCCAGGGAGGAGTCCAGGGTCGGCCAAGCAGTGCTGCGCAACCTGTTCGCCTAAGGTGAGCCTGGTGAGGAGGTAAGAATTGCTTAATGTTGAGTTTGATGTAATGCTTAATGTTGAGCCTTTGCCACCTCCCGTGGTTGTGCATGTGTGTACTGCTATGTATTCTTTATTCATGAGCATGTGAATCCATGCCAGACCCCATGCTGGAGAAGGTACAAGTTACTTACCTGTAACTGTTGTTCTCCAGCATGGGTCTGGCATGGATTCACATGCGAACCCTCCCGCCTACCCCTCTGCGGCTCTTCACTTGGTCATACTGCCACTTCACGTGCTACCAAATCTGAAGATGGCTGCCAGAGGCGGGGCTTAGGGAGAGGGCAGTCATTGGCTGTGGTCAGTATGACGCAGAGATCAGTGATTGGTTACTACTACGAAAGACAGATCAGAAACGAAACTGATACTGATTTTTTCTTTACCGAGGATTCCCAGCCTGACGACGGGGAATATTCATGAGCATGTGAATCCATGCCAGACCCATGCTGGAGAACAACAGTTACAGGTAAGTAACTTGTTCCTTATGGCCCATAGTGCAGGGTATGGGCTGGTGGCAGCTCCATGCTGAATTTGACAGGTGCTCAGAGTATCCTCCATTTTGGGATACCCAGGCTCTGCCATAGGGATCAGTGGATTCCTGATAGAAGGCAAGATGGCCTCTGAGTTTCTATTGCCTGTTACCCTGTTTTCCCAAAGTCCTGGGAAACCCTGACTCTGTCCCTTCCCCTGACTGGCTGTTGGGTGGAAGAACCATATATGGTATTGTGGGGGAAATCCAGGCCAGACTGGCTGGAGCATTCCCAGTGACTGTATGTTGTGGATACACCCTTGCAGTGGGACCTGTGTGAATAGAGTGTGTGACCAATATGCATTCTATGTTATGGGTGTCTGGTTTCCGTGTGTGTGACACAATGAATGAGACAGCTCTGCCTGAAACTGACATTAATGCAGTGTGGTGTGCTGAAAGGCTGGGTGCTTGGCCCAATCCAAATTCCTTGTTATGGGTGCCTGGGTGGAAGTGAATAGCCTGAATGCATGGGAGCCTGATTGGCTGCCTGCCTGCATGAATGCCCTTCTGTCTGATTGGCTGACTGAGCTTGGCTCAGCAGAGTGAATGAGGGACCATTGTGCCTATCTGGTGACTGCTCACTTCTCAATTTGTTCAGAAGCTGAAGTTGAAACTTGAAGCTGCTTATCCTTGAAGCCCAGCTGGAATAAGAAGAATTGCTGCTTTCCTTCGACCCACTCTGAAAGCTGTCGAGTCTGTGGAGGACTGATCCGAGAGAGGACCTGGCTAGGAGACCTCTCCCCGAGCTACGAGGGAACATTGTGCAGACGATGATCTTCATCAAGGCACTCTGGAAGCCAGTCCCGAAAGGCTGTTGACTGGAGAAGGGGTCCGCCACGAATCTTGAAGCAAAGCACCCGGACATCGAGGCCATCGAAGTCGGGGTTCGGACGATTTCCATAACCGCTGGAAGCCAATGGAGTCGTGTTGCCCAGAAGCGGGGACCGCTTGATGCTGTGTTGCTCGACGACCGGAGCTGCAACG
The DNA here is from genome assembly GCF_040938575.1 of Ambystoma mexicanum. Classification (NCBI taxonomy): domain Eukaryota; kingdom Metazoa; phylum Chordata; class Amphibia; order Caudata; family Ambystomatidae; genus Ambystoma; species Ambystoma mexicanum. The sequence goes on from NC_090923.1 coordinate 1,423,469,443, forward strand.
CTCCACCTTGCTTAAGAACATTGAACGAAGGGCTCCCTTGCCATCACCCGCTTTGTCCCGCCAGAGAAAGTCGAGGTCGTCGATGACTGAGGAGAGTCCGCCAGTGGGTTTCCTGCCACCCGAAGACCATAAAGACGCTGACAAGTGAAGCTCTGAAATCCAGCCCATGGTCGAGTCCCGATCGCTGAAGCCATCCCGACGCCTCTTGCTCGGCCTACGTTCATCACCGAGACATCTTTGCGGCACGAAACTCTGCACAGAGGTGGACCACACGGCCCTTCTTCACAGGACATCCACGATCGATCGTCGAAGAGCACTGCGAAGGTCGAAGCTGCAGTCTCAACGCAAGTGTTCATCTTTCTTTGAGGAATCTCGACGCCCTGTGGCTCCTGCTTTGAAGGGAGTCCACTCTAGGGGGATCCGTCGACGAACTATCAAAGAAACTCTCATAACTCGGGTACTTTGGGGTAGTTGAACATTTTAACCAGGAAACAAGGTTTTTTAAACATAAATGGACTGGGCTTTTTAATACTCTTTATTACATGTTGCCCAGATGGGGGATCCTCACTCAGAACTGCATCTAGGTACCTAGAGAAAGAAGTCTGCCATTGTTTAACCCAGCTTGTTTTCCTTCCTATTATCTATGCTGATACACATTGCTGTATGATTTGTGTGCCATTATAACTGTCAGCAATTGATGCATTTTAAAGGAGTCCTTAGCTACGTTTTGCACCACGTAGACATTGTATATATTTGCCATATTAGAGTTACCAGAGTACTAAGTGTGTTATTAACTGATGTATATATCTTGAACCTTATTTTTTTTTAATAAAGAACTGTGTTAGCACACAACATAGTGTGTGGACATTCCTTTGTGGGGGCTTGGGGACTACACTGCACTTAAGAACCAGCCTGCATCACCTCCTGAGAGCTTAAGCCTTGGTTGCTTGTCCATTGCTACCACAATAAAGAATCTTGGCTCTGTGCTTCTACTCTGCCATATAGAGGGCAGAAGTACAGATAACCCCCCTCCAGTCTTTACAGTAAGTATGTTGTCATGTGTTGCAATACTGTTCTTGATAGGTAATGTTTGGCACAGGTGTAAAAGGGGTCCATCCCCCATAATGACAAGTCATTTTTAACTGTCAGAATTTACTGTATCTTTTATTCTGGTGCTACTTTAATCAATTAGTATTATATCAACGTTATTCTTTCCTCCTTTCACAATACTTTCACAATACTTCATATACCAAAACAATCAATTCGGACAAGCACCATCAATTGCTGCCCATTACTCCAAGAATGTTCTTCAAAGACCTTTCCAATCTTACACAATAATATTCACTTTGTTTGTTACAGTTCTATCGATTCTCACTATCCTGTTTTATTATTGACAATCTACAAATCTTATTTTGCTATATTTTTTCGTAGCTGCTACCCTCCTATGATTGGGACCAATCGCTTGTTTTTAGGGTTTGATAATCAGCTGAATTATTACTGTTGTTCTATGGTTCCAATCTACAACCTAGAGTATCACAACTAATAAAATTAAACAAGTCAACTTTTTGCCCTAATATTTTCATAACCCCAAACAAATGTGCACAATTTCTACGATCGTCTTTTTTTCCTGCCTATTAAAAAGTATCATCTCCATTTTAATCCATTTTGCAGTGTAAAATACATCTTGTAGCTCACACACTCTCAATGCATTTCGGTGAAACTCTACTGGGTTCAGGTATTGGTTAAGGGAAATGCATACATATGTTTTATATAAGTGTTGATAATCATTGGAGACCTCTTATCTGGTAGGCACGCCTTGAACTACCCCTAACTACGTAAAATACAGATAATAGTGTAGCCCCAGCAGTGGATAGGCCTGTGCAGCAATGTATGGTCCACCATTGCATAGACCCTCATGATTGGTTTGCACTCTATCACCAACCTTGGACATTCAGCTCGTTAACAACATGTAAACAACGAAACCCGGGTGCAAGAGAACAACGTCAGACAACTGCCTTTCTTAGCTAATTAGCCTACAATCTCTCATCAGTTACGCCCTAAGCCAAGGCTTATTCTCTGTAGTTGACCTTCCTCTGAACATTAAAGGGAGTGACGGTATATTGATATCTTCATCTGGAGCTTTATGAATAGGCCTTGTTTTCCGTTCCTGAATTATGTCTGAGGAGACCATGATTTTGTCAATTTTGCCCTTCTGTTTACTGCTATTTGATTTAATTATATTAGGTGCAATTACTCTCCTCGACCTCTGGAGACTTGGTTGCTCCATTCTGCAAGTGCTTTCTGCATCTTTAATTTGAACAATACGTGGCACTCGCAGCAGTTCACTCCTTTACTTTACTCAATGTAAGAGAAATATGTCCTGGGCACGTAACTCCTTTGTAGTTGCTCTTGCTGCAGCATACTTGATTCTGAGCCAAACAAATACCCTTTGTTTTTGCACAAATGTGTATTACAGTGCCTGTCAGCATTGCAGTCTTGGTTTCGCTTCTTGAGGCTTCTTGCTTACTATTATACGATGCAGACGTCCTTTTTTTGCAACATGGCTGCTTTACTTGCTTTCTATTTTCTACTTTAGCAATACTTATATTTTGTCTTATCTACCTTGAGTTTCTGGGTATATACATCTACTACATCTTTTGTCACTTAGCTTCCTAGTGTATATGAGTTTCTTCATATTTGCATATGTGTTTACTTTTTCACTTCTTCATTCCTTAGATATTCATATGTTAATTTCAGTGCGTCCTCGTGTCTTCTCTTCTTCATGATGTCACTTCACATCTATTGGACTTCACTTATAGTTCTTCTAAATCCAGTGGTGTCTGCAGGCTTATGTTTACTGCATCAGTTCGGTGGTATATTCGATACAGTTGTCTGAGCGCGTAGTGCCTCTTATATCTTTGATGTGTTGTTGGGATGATACCAGGTGTCATACACAGTGTTTTCTTGCTGTTCTTCGAGTATGACAGAGGTGAGGGGGTGAGCTCTATAAATGATGCGTGCATCTGCCTCTCTACAGACCCTCCACCCAGGTGATCCTCCCTCGCTTCTCTGCCCCCAGGGTCATGATCCAAGAGCGATGGCATTTCCCTGCCCACCTGAGAAGAGTATCCAAGAGGAGTAGGTGTGAGGATACCCTCAGGTTTCTCACACTGTGTGCATGTTGACTGCCTCCTCTAGAGTAATGTTAGTCAAATTCTCAGAGAAGATTCACTTCTTGCTAGGTACAATGAGATTCTTGCACACTTAATTGCATCAAATTCTGCTCTCCGCTAACATATCTCTTCAGTAGCCAATAGGAAGAAAAACAATCCACTGCCATCCAGTGGTATCTACAACATGTTTGACTATGGGAGATGATCTGATACTGTCAATTTGGAAAAACGTATTACCAAAGCTTGTCATGTCATTTCTGAATTCTGATGGGAGTGTGTTTTTTCCATTCACCAGATCTGTCAAATGTCAGAAAGGAGAGTGAGATTAAAACTGAAAATGTGCCCTCAGATGTGGTGAATCCTTTCATCTCTGCAGGAGAATGTGGAAGTCATATTGTCAGCACAGGTGAGAAGCTGTAAAAACCCATGACACATGGCCGATGCATTAATTCATCTGTTTTTAAAGTACTAGCAGATTACAACCCTGACATTCATAAAGTTTACATTTATAAAAAAATCCAAAGGAAGCATCCACTCTTCCCGGTCTCAGTTGATAAAACTGTGTACAAGTACATAGTTTACTTATCCATAAATTACATTGCAGTGGAGTGCTTGTCATCAACATTTGCAATATTTGCCAACGCACCCTTTCCCCTGATGCAAGCCCATTTGTCTCAGTGAAGGGCTTCTGGCTGATTATTTGTTTCGTCTTTTTTTTTCCCCCATCGTCGATAGGCTTTAAGAGAAGCCTATGGGCACTCTCTCCACAGTGTAGCAGTGGATGATGAAAACAGAGCTGTGCATGTGTATGTTTTGGTGAGCTGAGTTCATGGCGACCTATGCTAACGTGCCCAGCGGTGTTAAACCTTATATATGCTTCCGCAAAATTAAAGTGTGTGCCAGTATCAAAGCACTTGTACCAAAATGTTGCAATATTTATTGATCTCATTATCATCAAAGAGAAACACCATTGGTTGATTAATTTTGCTTGGTGTATTTATTATTTCTATTTTCTCCAAAAGATCAAAATTGGCGGTTGCAGCACTATGTCAGTTTGCCAACACGTGTTTCGACCAACATGGTCTTTTTTCAAGGCAGAATTAATAAATTAGCAACCTTAGTCTTGAAATAAATCAAATCTATAAACATAAATAGAATTTGCAAATACACAAATAACCATTATTGAGTGCCTGGCATTATCAAAACACAAAGTCATTTTAGTTCAGTTGCGTCCGAAATAAGGAAGAGGAGACAAAAATTGGAGGGAGGAGAGAAGGAAAACATTTTTTCAATCAGTGTAGAGTAATTATAAAGGAGTAAATTATAAATGGTTTTTTGAGAGAGATCCCTCCGTGGGTTACTTATTCATGAATCAATTGATGAAACACAAAAAACACTGATCATCATTAAATATGGAAATTCATTATTACAGTGCATTAACTTGAGAGAAACTTGTTGGGTTAGCTCCCCCATAAATCAATTGCCGGACTAAAACCATTAATCGTCATTGCATATCATGAGACGAATAACAAAGCATTTTTTTACAGTTGCAAAACCATATGTTGAGCAGCAACCTCAGCACCTCCTAATCACTTTCCTCAATTAGTTATTGCTACATTATTGTGTCCCAATCGACACATTCATCACAGATGCTCCACTCATTCTCACAACCTGAAAACCTCACAGTCTGAAAGCAGGATGCAAACTACAACAGTGGTTTTGTAACTTTACAGTACGTGGGCTTCACCTCTTAAATATTAACCCTTCCCAACTCTATTGCGCTGTCTCGTCCTCAGGCAGTCCCCTTCAATTTGTTACTCATTCAATCAATAAAGCTACTCACCCTGTTAAGGTGTTGGACCCCCACTCAGAAAAGAGTAATTGATTAGCAGTCTATTTTTCAGTCCGTCGGCTGAATGCCCCTTAGATTGGTTCTGCTCACTCTGTTTAACCTCCAAATTAAATAAATTCACTGCAAGCAATATGTGACCAGTTGCATTAGTATGCTGACTTCTACATTGTAGATCGCCCATGATACTTGATTTCCAATTTATAAGTTACTCACCCTATTTAGCTGATAGAGTCCTGGCTCTAAAGCTTTAAAGTTATGACATGGTGAAGTATTGTTGACGCTCATGTCTCAAAAGGTAGCAGCAATGGGAGTTTGGACCGGTATGAATCTCACCTCCTTTAATATCCTTCTGGCTTAGCCGTTTTTATTTTGTTACTTTTGTTGCATTGACAAAACATGCATAGGAAATATGAGGTGTTGAGGCTTATGTACACTCAGGGCAGAAATTAGCCCCCCGGGTTTGGTATCTGCAGCAGCTTGTGCAATAACGTGATAAGGTAGTCTGAAGAGCCCTGATTGAGATCCAACACAGCCATTAATTTCCCCTCTGCAAATAGTCACACTTGTAAATTAGAACATCATTAAAAAGCACACTTCTGCATTGAAATCTATGCTACTGTTTTGGCCACTTTTTTCTATGGGATCACAGAAACACCCTTACAACTTACTTGGTAAATTACAATGTGATTGTCACTTAGGTCCTGATTATGAGTATGGTGATAATGTTGAAAGAGGTGGTATTTTCCCAGTGTACATGTCTCACAACTCTGTCTGATTGTGGGTTGGGAAACCTATAGGCTAGAAATCCACTTGCTTGCTAGTAAAGTTATTACCGCCCTAAAGTTGGCAGCAATAGCGGCAGCGATATTACTAGTTGCGATAATAATGCCATTCCACAAAGAGGTCCAATGGGACTTCAGAAAATCCAGTTTGGTGGTACAAGCAATGCTACACCGCCAAACTGGTAATGAGGACCGTTATGTGCCAGTGCTCAGCATGTGCATTCTATTTTGCATGCTTTGACTCCTTAGGGATCTATTTTTGCTCCCCATTTATTTTTTACCCTTCTGAGTATTCTAATGGCATCTTTATATTGAAATACACCACTGTTTGGGTTGCTTTTTTGATTGCTTTAATTTTGGGGTAGGTTGCTCTTGTAAGGGTGGCCCACCAATATAGAGATGTCAACCTCCCGTAGAGAGCCCAATGCAGTCTATGACCTCTTGTAAGGTGTTTGCATTGTTTTACACAGCCATACAATATTCAGTGTTGCATATCAGTTTGCTATATAATTCAGAAGGTTTGCTAATTAAATTGACACTTGTGTAGCCTGGCTGATGATTTCAATTACCCTGTTCAATGAAAACAAAGCTCATCCTGCATTCCTCTATTGCCGTCTGGACTCTACCCCCCGCCAATCCCTTTTCTCTGTTCACAGCAAGTTCAAAGGCGCTAATGGAGAGAGAGTCCAGCAGTAATCATCTCCTCCACTCTTGAAAGTACCAAAGGCATGTGTCGGAATGCTAGCTAGGAAAGGTTTATTCTATTTAAAAAATAACTATGAGGTCAAAAAGGGGGGATGCCTTTGGCCTTGACTGATTTATAAATGTTCAAAAGGAAAATACTTCACTCCAACACAAACATTCCAACAGAGTAGAGTTCCTTGTTCCAGAGGGCGGTTCGCTTCCTCTGGATTTCTCTTCCCTTGGTTGCTTATTCATGTCATGATCTCTGCTTCCAAAAGGTCAGGGTTTTCCCAACTCCCTTGGAAGCAGATCCATAACCCAGGTTCCGAGTGCCAACCAGTCCCAATTGGGACCTTTTGGACCCAGTCCTGACGCCAGTGGCACCAGGCTCATAAATATGCCCAGTCCCAGCGCTGGAAGCGCCGGGCTCATAATGCTTGGGTGGACTTACCTGCAGCAGACCATGCTGCTTACTTGCCTGCCAGTTGAGCCTCTGATCCTCTTCTGTTTGGAACTACTTTTCCTGTTGGGTGGGGCAGGAGCCACTCCCTAGATTCAGAACACTGGAACTCTTCTGGAAAGCAGGAACTCTTTTCTTACCTAGGCGTGGCTGTGGAAGGAGACACCTAAGCACTACAGGAGGCTATTTAAACCACACCCGATGGATGAATCTTGCTTTGCGTTATTCTGCATCCTCTGCAGCAGAACGCTCATCGTGTCTTCTGCATCTGATCCTGGGCCTAAGGAAAAAGGCTTACCATCCTGAATCCAGTCTTCAGCAACACCTATAAAGACAAGAAAGAACAGGTTAGCATTACGGTCTTCAGTGACAGCTCTTCACTTACCTGGTCCATCGGCTGTCACCAACGCCTCGCGCTGCATTCCGGCATCTGAAAGACAAAGGCTTACCTACTCTTCGTGCGCTCCGGAGGTCTTCACACTGCATTCCGGCATCTGAAAGACAAAAGCTTACCAACTCCTCGCACGCTCCGGAGGCCTTCGGCGCTGCATCCCGCATCTGAAAGACAAAACAAGGTGCGTTTAAAGACATTGGGGAACTTTAATACTCACGTGCCATTACTCCTTTCCACATCTAACCCAGCGGGTATTCCGGCACCCTGCAGCCGCTCCGAACTTGTACCTGCAAAATAAAAAGACAGTTAGAGCGCATCGTGAAGCAGGCAACAAGCGCTTACTTACGTGCTTCCAGGCGCTTCTATTCATCACACGGGCTCCATCTTCAACTCACTTCAGCCCGTCATCCTCCATCGCCGGAACCCTGCAAAACAAGAAACATCATTACTAAAGACTTTAAAGACATTAGAATTACTCGCGACGGACAGCAGTCCTCTGAAGTCAAGAGGCCTGCTCCCCTTATCCAGTGAAGAAACTGGTTACAGCACCCTGCCCCGAGGCAGATGGAGAGCACGGCGTTCACTTACCTAAGGTGAGAGCGTTAACCTTTGGGGTTCTACAGGAGAAGAGAAAGGGAAGAAGAGAGAGACATTCAATAACCAAGTTCCTTAATCCCATATATTCTATCTGCAGACATCTTACCCTTCGAGTCAGACATACAGTGCACAGAGGTCCAGCCCAAAGAGCCAGCCGTGTGTTACACATCACCTTTGAAGATACGGTATACGCCCAGTCAAGACCGGCGCCTCTACGGGAATCAGGTGAGCGTTACAATTCAACAATGTTAGTTCCTTGCGGTTCTCTTGATCAACAACACAACTGGTACACAAAACAACTTGGTTGTTTGCCTCTATCTCGGCAGGATACCTGGTGTACTCCTTTACCAGGTCTTCACTTGAGCAACAACACAATTGATACAAAAAGTAATTTGCTGTGAGGTTGTGTCTTGATATATCCTTCTCACGACTAGGATACATGGTGTACTCCCCTGACAGGTTTTTATTCTTCTTCTCTCTTGATTAGCACAGCCTTTTGCTAGTCCTGATATATTGGCAATCTGTCTTTCTCAGAATCTCTTTAAATCATGCATTTGCGGGGGAGGGGGCAGCAGGCGACTAATGCAGTAGCAGACCCTTGGAGCTCCTGCCCGTAAATAATCCTGCTGAATCCTGCCTGCAGACGAACAACCTCATTAATAATCGACCGAGGTGGCTCAGAGCATCTGGGGAGCTGTAATATCATAGTCCCGACGTGGAATACGGGGCCTGTCTGCTCCGTTCGGTGCCCCGCAGATCCGGCAAAAGCACGGGTAACCGATGACAAAATGGCCACTACCCGTGGTCCCGGTCCATTTTCGCTGCCTTGTCTATGTGGCACTGATTGCTTGGTCCTAATAGGCATTCTCTCTGGAGAGACAAGTCAACACCCCACACGCCCTCCGGAAGCAGAGAAGGATAGGAGCGGCTGGATGCCAGGGGCAGTGTGTACGACACACTCAAAGCTTTCCCCGCTGCACCAGCTGGAAGCCAAGTGGGACCAGCTTTAGTTTAGGTTAGTTTATTATTTGTAGAGCGCCCCTAATCCTCAGGTATCTGGGCGCTTGAGCATAGGTGATTGTTACAAGTATATACACGTAGAGACAGCTGACAAGTGGCTTGTTGACATGTGTTACAAATTGGTCAGCGTGCCAACATCAGGAATAAATACTGAGTGGTCAACCGTGCTTAAAATGGTCTACAAACCTACATAGGGGGGTGAAACCACAGTATTAAGGCAAGAGCCATGCTTGGAATCCCAAACACTAGCCTAACACAGGCCATATAAATAAAAGTAGGAAGATCAGCACAACAGAGGAAGAGTAGGTGGCGAATATAAGTGGTGGACGCAGTAAGGGTTAAGTTTAATGTTGCTGGGCAAGGAGTCAAGCTTTCACTTTAGATAAGGTCCCGAAAGAAGGAGCAGCACTGATGGCTGTAGGGAGGGCATTCAAGCAATTTGCAGCTAGCATGGGGAAGCTGGACCCACCTGCAGTTTTCAGTTTGTACTTGGGGATGTTGAGACAGTGTGAGTAGAAGGATCATGTGGGTCTGGAAGGTTGGTTCCTTGAGAATTTGTCAGCCAAATATTTAGGGGCTGTGTTTGACAGGCATATATGCGTGATGACTACGGTGCGCAGAGAGATTCTGTCACGCACAGGTAGCCAGTGTGTATCCCGTCTAGTGGCAGAGATGTGATTAGAGCATGGGATATTTAAAGCAGATCTGAGAGCATTGTTCTGAAGAACTTATTTATTCAGATTGCGTTCAGTGGAGCCTAAGAATAAGGTATTGCAGTAGTCCAATTAAGATAAAATCAATGCCCTGGCGAGTGTAAGGCAGCTGTTGTAGATAAGTAAGGTTAGCAGGCATTGATTAGTTTGTTGGTGTATGCTGTAGTTGAAGCTGTAGTATTGACTTGTCTTTTGAGGGAGAGAGTGGAGTCTAAGTAGACGCCTACGTCTCTGACCTCATTGGCAACTTTAATGATGTTCCCATAAATGTTAAAAGTCTTGTATTGTGTATGAAGTCTGTTTAGACGAGCTTGAGAACCAATGATCAGAAGCTCTGTCTTGTCGTCGTTTAGACAAAGGCTCTGGGCAGCCATCCATGCCTGAATTTCAAGGTAAATTTCATTTAACATTTTGGAGTCTGTCATAGCAGCCAGTGAGCGTAATGAGGACTTGGGTGTCATCTGCATAATTCGTGTAGGTGACATCCAAGCTATTAAGACGATCAAAGAGGAATTTGGTGAAAATGTTGTAAAGTGTCATTGAAACACAACCCTTTGGGACTCCACAATAGATAGGTACTGGATCGTCTGACGATGTAGGTGCAAAGACCCTTGTTCTGTTCGAAAGAAAGGATTGGATCCAACTAGCGGCATTCGGAGAGAACGATGCAACTGTGGTCCAATGTTTGCTAAGGATCTGATGGTCAACGAGATCAAACGCTGCTGAGAGGTCCAGCAGTAGGAGGATAGCCAGATTGCCTTTGTCTTTGGCTTCATCCATTTGGATTTTTAGATCCAGGAGGGCAGTTTCAGTGCCGTGCCTGGGACTGAAACCAGATTGACGCAGGCCCAGAAGGTTGTTGTCTTCCAAGAGTTTTTGAATTTGTAGATAGGCCGCTCTATCTAGTTAAGAGGAATTGAACTGTTGTTATGGGTCTGTAATTATTAGGCATGTTTGGATCTATATTAGGTTTTTTGAGGAGGGGCATAGGCCATGCCTCTTTAAGATTGTTAGGGACTGAGCAGCTTTCGAAGGATGAGTTAATCAAGGCAGTAATAAACGGAGCTAGATCTTTTGCTCCCTCCTTAATAACTGAGGTTGGGCAAGTATCTCCCTGGCATCTAGAAGGTTTCCAGTGATGATTTTTTCAACTTCTTTTGTAGTGACTGGAGAGAAGTAGAAAGGGTAACACGGAGGAGCTTGAAAGTCAGGCAATTTGCGTGAGTTGGAACTCATAGCTAGACTGTTCTTTTTAGTCTCAATTTTGGGTGTAGTAAAGCTATTTTTACAGATAAGGCCTTTTGGATATTAGCGCACCAAGCCGCATCTTTGATGCAGGCTTCTGTGGGCGGTGCAGGGGACTCCAGTTCCCTTAGTATAGTAAAGAGCTCTTTAGTGCACGATATTGCGTTTTGAATTCTGACGTTGTAGATCTCTCTTTTGGTATTAAGAATAGTTGCTTTATAAGTAGTAGCAGCAGTAGTGAACTTTTCCTTGTTGGGAATTGAGGGTGTTTTTCTCCAAATGGCTTTGGAGGATCTTTTAGCGTTACGGAGGTGTGACAGCTCGGTGGGAGTACACGACCGGGAAACACCCAGGGAGGGGGAAGGGGCGACCCTGGTGACTGTGGAGGCACACAGAGAGGGGGAACTACCCGAGGACCCCATGGAGGGAGAGTGGTGGGGTCAACCCGACAAAACGCCGTTCCCTCGGTGCACCAGGAAGAGCTGCCCGTTCCCTTAATGAGGGAGGGGTGGCAGCCTGGGGAGAAAACGGTTGCCGCTGTACGTGAGGTGGTGGAGGTTCCAGCGGGTCACGAGTCTTGGGATGGCTGCACTGAAGTCGAGCAGCCGCCTAGCCTTTGGGTGGCAGGTCCGTGGCTGTGTGGGCGAATCCAAGGCACTAATGACCGAGGAGCTAGCAACCCTCAGCCGGCAGGGACCCACATGGCAGACCCGAGGTACCGCAGTGGCAGGAGGAGGGATTGGCCTCCGTGCTGGTATGGAGCCATGATCACGTGGCCGGATAGCGGGGGTTGCTACTTTCAACCAGGCCGCGGGAATGCAGAAAGGGAGCAGCTGCGCGGAGACACGGCGCGCGTGTCAATGCCGAACAGCGAGGATTCCCACTTGCAGCCCGGCCGCGGGAAGACGGAAAGTGAACTGCTGTGCGGGGACACGGCACACGTGTCAAATAAGCAACAACATTGTGTTCAGTACCGTTTTCCCCACGCACCACAAAGACAAAACCAGACTCTCTTACCTGAGCAGTTGGAATGAATCCAGGCGAACAGAGGCAGGACAGGACGACCGTTAGAAAGAGTCCTGGCGCCATGTTCTCGGGGGAAAAAGGGGGCAGGACCTGGGAGGGTTCTTATAGAGTGGGGGAGGAAGTAGTCTGTGATTGGCCAGTGGAAAGTTGCCTATATAAACGACCAGAAGAGTTGAGAAGGGGTGTTCACTCTTGCTCTCATTTCAGAACCAACCAGACTGTGGGATTCAGTTTCTTGGGTGTTTGCGCAAGACCGTAGCACATTGTTTGCTCAGGGTTTACTACGACCGGCAACAGTGCAGGTTGGGCTCCACAATGGAAGGGGGATAAGCTGGGAGGATGTCATTAAGCGGTGGGCGGCCTTGGTGATTGAGACACGCTATGCCCTGGGTAGGAGGCGGGCGGGTCGGAGAACACTAGCTCTCACGGTTACAAAAATTATATCCTAATTATGGAGACACTGTGAATGATAAGGGAGGAGTCAGCCGATAATACGAACAGACAGAAGTAGTTAGTATAAACATTGGGCACTTCTTACCAGAAGGTGTGACCACAGTCGGAAGTGTCGGTCAGGCATAATCGGCAGTAATGTTCGGCCTATGCTGGGTGCCTTTTGGCGTTGGGGCTGGCTTCTGCCAGCCAGCGGAGTCATTTGGCTCTTGAATCTACGTCGCCTTCGGTTGCTTAACAACCGTATAAACAAAAACGGTACGGCAAGTTGGCGGCCATTTTAGGATAAGCTGTGGGATCCAGCAGCTGGCGCACCGCTTGGCGCTGGCTACCTTAAGCCAGATCTGCACAAAGATCTGGTACTAGAGCAGATGCAAGCAGGTGAGGCAGGTTATAGAACAGCAGGCTGCAGGATTTTGTAGCGTAGATGTCGATCACACAAAGCAGGCATGTGGGTTTGTTCCAACGTAGCACGCAGACAAAGCAATTTCTCCTCACGGCGAGTCTCCGAAGCAGCAGAGCAAGGGTGCAGGACTCCTGCCCTGGGGGTTGAGTGAGCTGCTGAGGCTCGGGACAGGGCCTTATGCTGTGGGCCTTTGGCGTTGAGGCTGGCTTCCGCCTGCCGCAGGAGTCAATTGACTCTTGAATCTACGTCGCCTTCAACCGTATAAACAAAAATGGTACAGCAAGTCGGCGGCCATCTTAGGATCAGCTGTGGGATGCAGCGGCTGGCGCACTGCGTGGCGCTGGCTACCGTAAGCCAAATCTGCACAAAGATCTGGTACTAGAACAGATGTAAGCAGGTGAGGCAGGTTATAGCAGGATTCTGTAGCGTAGATGTTGATCACACAAAACAGGCATGTGGGTTTGTTCCAACATAGCATGCAGACAAAACGATTTCTCCTCACTGCGAGTCTCTGACGCAGCAAAGCAGAGCAAGGACTCCGCTACTCCTTCTACCCAACGAGACCCGGAGACGACGTTAGCAGGCCGCATGGAGGGGCCTGTGCCGGACGGCATGCTGGGGAAGTATGCCCGGCACGGGCCTGCTATACACCTCGGCCTGAAGGTAAGAGAGGGGGCGCCTGGGGCATCAACATTCTGCAGCCGGAACAGCTTACTGGGGTCGTGGAGGTGCACCGCTGTAGGTTCTCCCTTCTCCCCACACACCAGCAGTCATCCAGCCTTGGAGAGCAGCTGGATACAGTTGGAGGAGGAGGTACGTGAGCCTCCGGTCACGGCACCACATACAAACATGGCATAACGGGGTCAGAGGCACTTGATTCTAAAGGGGAGATGCTGGAGTAGCGAGTGCTATTATTCTCGGATTGTTTACCGAAGGACACAACAATAACTTGAAACAGGTCGGGGAGTGCCACCTGAGTTGCCCGCTCCCCCCAGTTGGCACACTAGACCGCTTCTATACGGGACCAGGGCAGCAATAGAGATTGGGATGTGGGTGGCGCTGTCTCAGCGCCAGAATTGCCCCCATTGGATCTGCCACTTGACCCCAGCTACAAGCGATATTGCAGGGGTTGCTCTCCGGGGAGCGCCTGTGCCCCAAATCTGCAGGGGCTACTCCTCCTTTGGCAACCATACATACTGATAACACAGGGGGACTCCCGTCACATAGAGACACCTGGACTGCGCCCTGCTGTCATCTGGCCCCGGCTACCACATTCGAACCAAACATGGGGCCGGGGGGCAAAGGACGCTGTCACAGCAGCTGCTCAGCAATCACAGGTCGGCACACCCGCAATCCCCCATACAAAGATGCCAGAAGAGGCGACCGGTCTGGAAGGAAAGATCTGAGGTCCTCCAGGCAATAAAGGACTCTAGGACAGCACTGGAGCTACTAGTCGGTCATGTCTGCGTTCAGATCTGAACAAAACCACTGAAAAACAAAGAGAAACAGATATTTGAATCTCCTCAGTGGAGTCAGACCTCCAGGCACTTAAGAAGCAAATCTCTCAACTTACGCAAGAAACCAAAACGTATGCAACAAGAGCGGACGATGCAGAGGGCTGCACCTGAGGAAACAAAATCTGCATGGTGGGATTTAACGGAGGACATAGAGGGAGAATCAAAGGAGCTCTTTCTGGAGTCGTGTCTGCAAAATAATTTGGGGTCCATGGTGGTTTGTGGTGGAGAGGGCCCATACAGTTCCCACAAGTAAGCCACCACCAGGTGCGAAACCCCACCAAGCGATTGCCAGGTACTTTAATTATAGTGATCGAGATGCGGTCTTGCAAATGGCACGATGCCACTGCCCAATACACATGGTTAGTAGCTCCATTTTGATTTCCCCAGATTACACAAGACAATCACAACGTCGGAGGCAAAGTTTTGATGAAGTTAAACGGATGCTAAGAGACAATGGGATTAGATATCTGTTACTTTACCCTGCGTGAAGATAATCCGAGACAGCAAGCAGTGGTTTTGCAATTCTCCAGAGGAGGCGTGGCATTGGTGGGAGACGGAAGCAAGCTGGACCACAGAACCGCCAGCAGGACACCACAATCGGACATCCATAGCCTCACAGCGCCACTTGAGGCGGCCCAGACATGATCAGAGAGGATGGACGTGGAGAACCGGTGCTGGGCATAGCGTCATAGTGACAGACAATGGCACTTTGCAAAGAGAGGAGATGAGTGACGGTGGTGAGGTGCCAAAAACCAAATCATTGAAAAACCACAAAGTGGAATAGCCTACTTAACATAAGAAAGGGGCTTCCCTGATCCGGTTACGGACAAATGAACTACCAAGGACTGAGGTTGTAAATCTGTGCATGACTGCAACTGGTTAGCTTTGGGTGGTGGCTGAAAGTAGAGGAGGCAGTGAAATAACTAACTCACGGTTCCCCCCAAAGGATGATACGACCTCGGGGGGGGGGGGGCAATCTGTCCCAAGTGCGGGTCGATTGTCGCACCTCCCCTCCGACCCTAGATGACATGGTAGGGCAATTTATCGGCCAGCACACAAGGTGTAGGTACTTGTTGTACAATCTGGGAGGGTAGCTGAGGGGCAACACGCTCACCTTGGAAGCAAGACGACGTAGAGCAACACAGGCTCAATCCGAGTCCACACTTAGAAACCTCTGGGTATTAAGCGCATTATAAATAACCAATTAGAATTACAAAATCACTCCGGTTGTGGGTGAGGTTTCAGAGTTTGTTGGCTGTTTAGACAGTACTTATGCTTGGGAGACCATGGAATTTTAGCTCTGGGGAGGGGGCGGGGGAGACGGGTGGGGGAGTCACACGTTTGTCATTTCAGTTCTATAATATGAAAGGGGAACAAGGGGCAGCAGAAATGGGTGCCAGGGGGCCGTGAAAGATGGGTAGATCAATCTCCAACTCAAATATCTGTCTAGACCGCAGGTAAGGTGTAGGCAATGGGGAGGGAGCAAAGAAAGACGAAAGACACAAGTACATTAACCAGAAATTGGCCCACCCACTATTATAACCTGGAATGTGCATGGGAAGGGGCAGGTTAAGAAAAGGAAAGAAGTACTAAGCTCCCTAAAAAGATGGTAGGTAGAAGTGCCACTGCTACAGGAAACTCACTCACAGGTTTGAGAAGGTGAAGCGGACCTGGGCAGGAGGAGTTTATGGATCGCACCTCTCTACCTATTCGAGAGGTGTCTTAACATGGGTAGTGAGAGCGACCCCCCTGCAGATCACTAATGCCATAAAAGATGAGAAATGTAGAACTTTCATTCTTCTGGGGACACTAGAGGGCAGGGAGATCTGTATTATTAATTCATACGCCCCAAACATGGATAATGATAAAAATTTTCCGGGCGTCATACAATTGCTTGGAGGTCGGGTATATAGGGAGGTGATATGGGGAGGAGACCTTTAACTGCACGATGAATGCACAACTAGATAGATCGGGCCCTGGCACGATGAATAAGTCGGCAGCAATGAGGTCATTGCAGAAAACTGTGTCGGAGCTTGACTTGGTAGACCTATGGCACGAATAGAGCGGGTACGAGCGGGGGTTCTCCTTTTATTCCCATCCCCACAGCCCTGACTTGTGCATAGATTACCTGTTTGTTAGCAGGGGTTACGTTTTTGAGTTTCAGGGGGCAACCTACATGGGGAAAATCTTGTCAGGCCACGCCCCTTGCACGCTACAAAGACATGGGGCAAAAGAAGAAGTGCAATACCTACATGGAGGTTGAGGGTGGAAGCGCAAAGATTAATATTTCAGGGAAGAGTTGGGGGCAAGCCATCACTGACTACTTCACCCTTAATGAAGGATCAGTGAGTGAATACAGGGTCTTGTGCATTAAAAGTCACTTTTAGAGGCAAATGCATAGCTACCACCCATGGGTTGAGAAAATAACTCCTTACTTAACCAATGATGAAACCAGAATATGACAGTTAGAGGGGAGCCTGGCTAGGGATGACCAGTGCGGCTCAGAATGTATAAGGGCGCCAACGAATAGGGCCGCAGCTCAGGAAAGACTCAGTGACCACGACTACCCCCAATACATCAAACGGATTCACGGGAGGGGGATAAAGCTGGACGATTGTTAGCCTGGTGTAAGGAACTCATGGTGGCAACAGTAAATACAGACACAAGTGATCACAGTTCAAGGTTGTTTATTAAACTGTATAGGCAGGTTGGGAAAACGCCTAATCTAAACCTAAATCTAAGATGGGAGCAAGGTACAACCATCAAATAATAATAAGGCAGTACTAGTGGCGTCTTGTCAAAATAAAAGGGCCTATACTAAAATAAATATTGCCAATCCTTACAACTAAATACGAAGAACAGTGTGGGATAGGGTTCACAAGAAAGACAGAAGTGTTCACAAATGATAAGTCAGGATGTGGTAGCCGGGGGTCTCCCTTCGCCATGTTTTGAGCACCGGACAAGCGGCACTCCTGAGCACAGCACACTCTCGAGCTTTCCCAGCATGAGACTACAGCTCTGCCCTCAGGAATCAGGACCTTCGGTGGTTAAGTCTCTTTTCTACAAAAAGTATCTTGCCTCCAAGGACCCGATATGTTCAAAGTAACAAACAAACATATGTACGTTGGGTGATGACTTTTCACCTCTGGATTCCCCTCTTCCGGGTTCAGACCCTTCTCGAATGTTAGCCTCCCTTTGTCGGTTTCACTACAGCTTTTCACAAAACACTTTCACCTGTTGCATTCACCAGCCTTAATGTCCTTTTAGACAATCCACTGTGGACATACCTCGGGCTCACTCTTGTCAACATAATGTTCGCCTGGGAATCATGCTTCGCCCCGTGCTGTCGGCATCCCTCCGTCGGGTTCACTCTTGCCAACACAATGTCCTTCTCCTCGTCTTACTATGCGGGATTCATCTCCCTTAGCTTTCCAATTACGTGCCGGTCAAAGACTTTCGACTGTACAGATGATTTTGCTAGACCCCTGTATGACCTCTTCTTTGCGGTTTTCCTAAGGCCCTCTGATATCGGTAGTTTCAACAATATGGGAATTAACCAGAGTCTCTCGAGTGAGCACCCACGTGGTGCTAGACCCCTCTGCAGCTGGTTTTCCCCTTAGGAGTTAACAGTTGTTTGATTTTCGATTTGCAACTTTCGTTCAACACAGTTCGGTTTCTTATCAGTTCTCCCCTCGACTCACCAGCTATGATGAAGTGCTTGGTTTTTCTTGTCTATGGAGTCAAGGATGGTACCACGGTAGCAAGCGTCTCTCCCTCTCTTGATTATCAGTGTATGACGGCTTTGTGTACTGTTGACATCAGCTGCGAAACATGCTGGCTATTGTTTGCGTCCTTACAATTCCTTTCACAGAGGCTTTGCGGGTCGGGCATGGAAAGGGCAAGGTTGTTTCTCTCCTTGTCGCCCCTTCAGTTCTCACCGCCTTTCTCCTCCTCTTGAACTGCCGTACTTGGATAGCTGTCTCGTTGTGCGGTCTGCCTTGCTCATAGTGTGCTCTCGTTCTCCATCTTTTATCCCAGTGGGAAAGGGAAAGGACAGTCAGGTGTGTGTGATCCTGGTCAATTGCCTGGCTTTGCCTGACCCTTGTGTTGGGACATGTCAGGTAAAAGACTCTAGTGTTAGTCTGTTGTTTTTCTTTGGTATGCAAAGATGTACGTGTCGGAAAAGAGGGGTTGCGTGGTAGAGTTTCCGAGTATCCTCCTTGGCAGGATGGGGAAAAGGTGTTATAAGAACGGGGATACCGCGTGCCACCCATCGGTGTCCCACTTCCACTTCCCGAGGACCCCCCATCCAGGTGATCTTCCTTCACTGTCCACCCCCAGGAACTGGATCCAATAGCAATGGCCGTGTCCTGGCCACCTGGATGACAGGTCCCAGGGACTAGTCAGAAAGACAACTTCAGGTTTCTCACACTGGTTACTGAGAAGGGAGACTCCACCAGGCGTAATAACACGGATTGTTACGGAAGCGGGGAAGGAGGCCACAGCACAGAGAGAATAAACATTAACAAGACCTTTTGGGATTATTACATGGAGCTGTATAGGAGCGGGGGGGTAGACATGGAGGACTTGAGGGAGTTATTGGACCAAGCAAACCTGCAGAGCCTACTGGCCCCAGATGTAGAAAAATTGGAAGGCCCAAATACGGAAGGGGAAATAAGAAGGGCAATTGGTTCCTTGCGCACAGGGAAGTTGCGGGGGGAGGGGTGGTCTTGGAGAAGGATCCTACTCGACTTATGCAGAACTTCTAGTCCCTAAGCTGAATAGTCTTTATGATACAGCCTTTCAGCAGGCCATGTTATTAGAATCCATGCAGGATGCCATAATAGTGACGCTAGTGATGCCCGGAAAGGATCCATGTAGATGTAAATCCTACCGTCCCATTTCCCTATTGAATGTGGATGGTAAGATCCTGGGTCAAGTCTTAGCTAATAGACTGGCGGGGCATGTGTCAGGGCTGGCCCATCATCACTGATGTGGTTTTATAGGGAGAGAAACACCACAATGAATTTGAGCCTTCTGCATCACGTCATGGAGAGGGTGGGAGGCGCAGACAATGAACTTGCAGTAGTGGCTATAGACACAATTAAAGCGGTTGATTTGGTGGAGTGGGAATGGCTCTTTCAGATCTTAGTTAGAATAGGGATAGGCACCACCATGTTAAAATGGATATGGCTGATGTACCAATCAGTGCCCTCTGGCAAGGGTGAAAATGGGCAGGGAAATCTCCCCCCGATGGCAGCGGAGTAGAGGTACTCGACAGGGATGCCCGATCTCCCCTGTTCTGTTTACCTTATCGCTGGAGCACCTAGCAAACATTTTCAGGTCCCAGTTCCAAGAGGCAGTCATCACGGTGGATGGACAAACGCATGTTCTATCTTTGTATGCAGACTATGTTCTCCTCTATGTCCATAACCTGGGGCTGCATATTCCCTACATGCTGGAAGTTATGGCCAAAATAGGGCGGCTGTCAGGGTTTGCAGTCAACGAGAACAAGTCTGTGGCGTTCCCACTGGGTTCCCTGAGGAGGAAGGAACAAGTTAGTTTACCAGCAGTAGAGGTGCACTGGGAGACAGCCGTCCAAATACCTAGGCATACAAATACATTGCGATACCACGGATAAGTTCCAATACAATATGGGTAGGGAGATGTACACTCTAGAAGATAGCATAAAGTTCTGGCTAGACTACCTTTCTCGCTCATGGGGAGGATACCAGTCAGCAAAATTATAATTCTCCTGCTGTTCTTATATTTTTTCACCAATATTCCCTTCCTGATCAGAACCCCTTTCTTTAAAAAGTTAAATAGTTTGCTCTCAGGGTTCTATGGACAGGGGGTAGATGCAAGGTATCCCTAGACACAATGCAGAGGAGCTACCCAGGAGTGGTACTGGGTCTCCCAGACTTTGAACTTTACTGCCTTGCCTCCCAACCGCAGCATGCAACGTAATGGGACTTGCAGATAGATGGTGCAGACAGACGACTATTAGGTACACCCCCACGGCTGCACACGGGAATGGAAATCCCATGGGGGGACCCGTAAAACTCCACAGGTCTCAAGTATTGTCACAGTGGTTCAACAGGTGTGGAAAAGAACATGCACAAAACTAAAACTGGGAAGGGGATATAGCTCAGGTGTTCCATTAAAGGGGAAGTTCGCTCAAAAATTGGATTGTTCCTATCGTTCCGGCATGTATTTTTTAGCATACTGTAATAGATCTTAAACATGTTTACTATGCATCATACCTTAGTTTTCCTCACTTTTAGACATGTGAAAACAACCGGTTGGGTGCAGCCATCTTGTGCTAATCGTATCCGTTGATGCTTCGCCCTAAATTCAAGTGCCCTTGCAGCAACACTACAGATCGACCTCCCCTGAAACTGACACCACTAGTCCAAACTATATGCTCCACCTATTTTCATGATGTTCGTGGCCAGCATAGCCAAATGTGCCCCGTCATCACCCACCTCATAACGTTACTTGACGCAGAACCAAGAAGATAAACACACACATCCTCTCACAGCGCGTAACTTTTCCTTCATGTTCCACATAGGAGAGCAAAATATGTATTTTTAGGAAAACATCAATAGTCTGCAATGTAACAAGTGCTTTTATTTTGCAAAGAACGCTCACAAGAAAAGATTAAGTCCACGAAATAAACCATATCTTTTTGTAATACAAGTTATAGCTAGCAAAAATCGAATGCTTTGAATGTTCTTTGTAACTTCCTCATGATACGCAGTGTGCGATCAGCGATCAGTCAATCACTGTACTCCAATTATTGTGTGTCCTTATATTACACCAGCAAAACTTTCTAATGACGCACATGAAATTCCATTCGTGAGAAGATATGGATTCTTTGCACTTTCAAGCGCAACGCTTTCGCTTCAGCAAGTTTTTACATAATAAATGCTGACAGGTTGCTCTTTATTGCTTGTACCGATAAAGGTCAGATTGATCCCTGTTGGTCGTCCCACACCACGGTTATCAAATAAGCACCATTGATGATGATCCGCCAATGTTGATTGAAGAATCCATCCGACAGTAGCTGGAAATTATGGCAAGCGCAGAACGGTACAATATAGCTGGGTAGATAACAGATAAAAGAAGATATTTTAGTAGCCGTTCTGTAATCAATTATAACAAGTTACCATATCATTCACAACCAGAGGAAACCTAATCATAAACACAAAACGCACAGAATGAACACAGACATGAAAACATGGGGGAGTAGTTGAGCATGCGACATGCATGGAAGGTTAGCGCTATGAAGTAGGTGTAGCTCCAAATGGTATGGAGAAACAGATGCACCCGCTTCATATAGTGGGCCCTACCAGAAAATAAGTACAGAGATGGTACTGTTTTCTGTTGAACCACCAACAGATGGCATTGTAATGGAAGTGTTAAGATTAGTGATCAAAAAGAGAACCAAGTACCCATGGAAAAATGTCAACCCCCGACCATCCCCCCAACCTCCACTTTATGGTGCACAAGAATGGAACGGTGACCGCACACCAGGATATCCCACAGGACAAATCGGTGTAAATCTCGTTAGCCTGCATACAGTTTGTGGTTGCGGTTCTTTCCCAATAATCATCACAATATGGTCCATCTAACAGCCCATAACTCTGCACAGAATATATTGGTGTACAAGGCCAGTAATCAATATGTCGAAAAAAAGTCATACCTCTATTCACGCCTCTTTAAACTATGCACAAATAACAATCATTACTAGACAGATACTTACACACTCTGTTTTTTATAGTGCGCGGTATAGATATCATTCAACATAACGTACTGTACCAATTCTGTTGGTCAAATCGCACATTGACACGTCACTGAATTAGTCATTATGCATACAGTACACATGCCGTTTTTAATCGCGCCAATATTATTTGTAGTTCAGCTTACATAATTTCAGGAAGTTCCATTCTCTCCATGTCACGGTGAGTAACCGCTCCGAACAACAGAGTGCAGAAATGGAAACTAAATTTTCGTATGTCCACTTTCAATATAGTACATGTTATCATTTTTTGTGGGTATTCGCGCAAGGCCAAATAACAATAGCCGCCTGTTTTCAGTGATTGAAGCCAGAGATAGGTAGGTTTCGATTTTGGGAAAGAATGTCACAACGACAAGACGCTGCTTCCGAAAGCCAAGGATAGTTTACAACCATGTAAAATATGTTTCCCAAAAGGAACGTAAGAACAATCCTGAAAATTATGTATTGCAGTTACCTCCGTGGATATATCATCTCTGTAAGAAATGTAATCGAAACCCCACTTCCCTCGTCCGGCACTGTTTCATGGCACAAAGCATACCCCTATTGCTAGTGTGCTATATTCTAACTACCCAACATTACTATGTCCCTGGTCCGCTCTTTAATCATTTGTTTGCTACTTACACTTCTGGCATATATTGCACGGCTCTTACTATACTTCATGCATCTCTGTTCATGCTCCCTTGCGCATCTGAAGCAGCCCTCTCTACCATCATGTGAGACAGGGTGACCTTGCATGCTCAAACTAAATAGGTCTTCAGTGTGTTCATTATCATGTCAAGTTGCCACACAACGCATGAGGTGAACATTTGTACCTCGCATTCTACATCAAAATTCTATTTCAAAGTGCCACAGGGCGAAATGGGAAATGCAGGTTGCTGAAAAATAATTCTGAAATGGTAAATTACATTTGTGCTCCGACTAGGCATTATGCCAATTGGCGGTGCTAGTGCATAGGGGATGGAAGGAGGAGCCTATTGATATGCAGTGCTAGAGGAGGGCATTAAGATGGATTTCTAAACTCTGACCTGATGGGCATAAGTTTAGGAGGCCACCCTCTGTTTAGTGAAACAGGGGCAAGCCAGACCAATCTAGGTAGCTTGGCAGGCGGTCAAGACTAAGTCTCACATGGGGTGAGAGTGATTGGAAGCCCAGAATGAGCACACACAGCAACCGGCCACAAATTACTCTTAGACAAGTGTATATGAAAGATATCTATACATTAATTGTTGACCGGACCAATAGACACAAGTACACTTTAGTTATGCGACAACAGTTACCACACACAATAGACTACTATACAGCATATATACAATACGTTTCCTAATGCAACAAATGAGGAAAACACAGCCACAACCTGTCAAGAGAAGAGTTGGTTAACACACTAGGAGCATTAGACAATTCTTTTGAGTCATTCCTTAACTTTCTAGTCCAGCCATAAAAAGTGGGGAGCCTTGTGCTCAACAGTACAGTTGTGCGTAGAAGCGCACGATCGCGCACGTGTATGTATGCACTAAGGTATGCATACTATTCTTGACCCCGCACCTGTTTGTAGCTGCCGCCATGCAACATGTGGTTGGCACCATGCTCTTGCCCACTGAAGCTGACCTTGCAACCTTATGTAGCTGCCGTTGTGTAAAATGTGGATGGCACCATATACTTGCCCACCAATCTATGTATTCACTGTTATGCTCTTACTGTAATTGTCTGAAGCTATCATCTATGTATGTATGCCTTCTAACTGCACTTCTGTAACTAAGCAAGCATTCTTAACAGTGCCACGATCCTCGAGGACAGTGGGCGCTTTACAAATTCAAATAAATTAAAAAAATAAGTGAAGCAAAAAGCGGGTCTTCTTGGGAAGGCTGTAGCAAGTCAAGAAGGGGCTTGAGGCAATCAAGAATGGGTTCACACTATTTGATTAGGATCTTCCCTTGGCGGCAGAACAGTTTTCAAAAGGTGAGAATAGCTGGGGAGCGCAGGCTAACCCAGCCAAGATCCAATAACTTTAGTGGATATTCGTGCGTAAAAGCAGATTGGTTGTGCCATGGAGGAACCAGAAAGTGATGCAAGCACTCACTGACCCTCGGCACCGTCCGGACCAAACTTTGGCAGTTTAGTCGAGGTCGCAAGTAAGTTTGAGTAGTAATGACTCGGAGGATGGGCCAGAGAACCCTTGGGAATCATGACAATCAGACAAGCGGTAAGTGCAGCAGTTGGGTCATTTCCTGTGAAGGGAAAGCAGTGTAGAAGAGTACTGTTTTTACCAGTTTGCGGAACTGTGGAGGGTGCTCCAGAAGTCTGACAGGGGCATGGGTCCTGTTGGGAAGGAAGGCACCTGCAGGGGAGAGAGACCTGCCATCCACTCTCTGATTGAAGAAGTATTTGACTGTCATGGAGCTGGAATTAGATGAGCATACGGCTGTATGAGGGTACTATTTATGGAAGGAAAGTAGGAGATTGCGTGGTCTCAGGACCCAGAACGGTTTGTGATTGTTGCTGATGTTCTTGAATTCGATCCATGTAGCCAACTGGAGCCATAGGATACATTTTATGTCTGAGATTACATAATTTTACCTCTTTCCATTGCCCTTTCAGCAAACTTATTGTCGACGGGAAGCCCCTCCACTTCGTCCATATAAAAAACATATCCCTTATTTCTACGACTGTTAGGGAGAATTCTCATTTCTGTGCTAATTCCCTTCAAACTTGGAGAACCCCAGTTCTTTTGCTGGACTTTTTGTTTTTCTATCCTGTAGTGAGTGAGACCTTTTTCTCACTCTCTCATGTATTTTTTAACTGATTTGAACTCTGTGTTTCTAGATTTATGGAGCATGACAAACTCCATAGGCATCACCTTTTAGATTGACACACACAGCACCTTCAGTGCAGTGTCACAGAGAAGTCCTTTGGATTTCTCTTAAGGTTTAAATACCTTCTCTTGGATAAACTACAGTTTCCAAAAGTAGTAAAGTGAAATTGACTTTACTTACCTTTCTCTCTTTGTAGACCCAGCACACACGAATTTATGTGGAGTGCCGGGGGGTTACTTAGTTAGCCCCTTTGTCTACTTGCTCATGTAACATGTTTTATGTTTCCGTCACTACAATTAATGGCTGGTGGCAGTGGTTTAATTTTCCTACCATTGTGCGTTTTAACTGCAGGCTGAATCCTAAGCTAAAGTATTGCACCCCTGGGTGCCCATTTTGTCAAAATTGCCGAGTCTTCTTTTTTTGCCATTTCTTGCTTGTGAGGTCTTTCTTGGGTTTTACTCTGTGCGTCAAACCAGGTTTGGCTGCTTTGTTCGTTTTGCCTTTGGCGTGCTTCAGTGCTGAAACCCACCTCTGGCTCCAGCGTGCCTGGAAGGGCAGGAAGCGAGGGAGGTACCCGAAACTCCCTGTGCTTAGTCTCCTTGGTTACAGGAATGCACCCAAAGGGGATTGAATGGCTGACTGTCTTTGCAGGACAGCCACCCTGCTGTGTGAGTGACAGGCTGCAAAGGAATGGGAGAAACCTGCATAAAAGGTGAGGTCTTTTGGACAGAAGGCAGAGTCGACCACTGGACGAAGAATCCGAAGAAAGAAACTGGAAGAGAAGCTTGCTGCACCCTCCTGGACCATTGGTTTCCCCGGTGAAGCCTGCTGCAGTGCGGAAGCTCCAAATTTCGCATTGACTAGAGAAGCCGGGGACGGACGACTGCTCCCCTTGGGTTGGTGGGACCAATCAACCCCAAGACGAACTTTGCTGGAAAACCTCTCCCTGTTGGCTGTACTTCTTCGCAGTTGCTGGAACCGAGTGACAGGGTTCAGGAAAACCAGAATCGAGTGCATCGTCTTTAAGCCGGACCAGGACTCCAGGAAGATCCAAAGGACCGTCCCGAAGTAAGACTACCCAAGCTCGAGACACCTCACCAGAGTGCTGCACTCCAGAAGCGAGGGGAGCCCATCAAGTGTCCGAAATCTGCGGTGGTGCTATTGACCGATAGCTGAAACCGCAAAGTGCTGCTGAATTGGAAAGAGTCCATTGCTGCCGCCGACCTTCAAACCGCAGTGCAGGAGTACCCAGACGTGCTCGCTCTTATCCACACGACTAAGGCCCAGGAACCCAGGATCTGCAGGACTGCAACAGAAGCCAGTTGGAACCTCTTCTTCCAACCTAAGGTACTGTCTTAACTGAAGGGGTACTTACCTTTTTGGTTTGTAGCTTGTCTGTCTCACTGGAGACTTACAGTAGCTGCTTTTTCTGCAAAGTTGCTTGCAGCTTTGCTTTCACAAGTCTTACAGCTTGTCGCCCAACAGTGATTCTTTTCTATAAACTCTCTATATAACATTGTGCAAGACTTTTGTGCTATCTACAAGAAGTGCCTCAGCTCTCCTAGACTTTGTTCATTTGACATTGGCTGTCCTGGCTCCCCGCAGACTATTCTGACCCACTGACCTTTGTGTTTAACTGTCCCTCATAGGTGGTACATAAGTTACTTGTATTGCTGGGCAAAGGTTATCCTATACTTCATTGGGGGATTGTAAAGTACTTACCTGAGTAACTTGTTAACCTTTGTTTCCTTCCCTAACCTCTTTCCTTTGCCACAAACTCAGTATTGCATTTAAGTGTCAAACGTCGTATATCAATGTCCACTGTGTCCTAGCAATTGAAGTCACCTTAGAGTGTAGGAAATGTCTTTGTGCCACCCCAAAAGGGTATCTACTTACTGGAACTGAAATCTGAGGAAGTGTATTTGAAGTGTATTTTATTGTTGCATCTTGCCCTTTCTACGGAAAGCTTATTTTAAAACTGACTGTTCAATAAATCCTTATTTTACTAGACAACCTTGAGTATGAGTGTTATTTGGATACTTGTAACTGTGAATATCTCTGTTGCAACTCTACAGCTCACAATTACCCCTCTTTAGATAAGTCTGGCTGCTCAGTCACACTACAAACTTGTGTAGTACAGACCTATACCAATAGTTGGGTATCTATTGCCAAGAGGACAAGGTTGGTGTAGTCTCCCACAGGGTTACTACATACAATCTTGCCTAACGACGACGTATTGCGTCTGCTAAGGGGAGGCCATCAGAGCAAGTGCCATGGATTGTATGTGTGCATGGGGTTTGGGCCTAGCAGAGGGTTTGAAAGACACCATGCCTCAGTGTTCCTTTCACAGATGGGAAATATCCATTTGCATATCAGTCTTTCTCCCACCCACATGGGCAGTCCAGCACCAAAATAATAGGCCAATTCTCTTCTGCATAAGTGTACCAACAGCAACCCCAGACATGTGTCTTCTAGACAGAGGATAAGCAATAAAAATGAAGGAAAGGTAAAAGAAATCCATTAATGCATCATAAATATCGGCATAAATAAATATTTTAATACAATATCTATTTTTGAAATTGCAAGTGTAATACCAAGTGTAATATCATTAGATTGTTTCTGTACAATGTCCAAACATTGGGGAACATATTCAAAATGTGATTGTGAGGAGATTTTGAAGACGGCTACAAATCATTTAAATCTGGAAGCCTACTGTAAATGGCAAACCTTACCTCCTTTGGTTTGATGTGCTTAGATGTGAAGAGGTAAGGCCTGTCTTTCCAAGTCACCACTGTGCAACCCAAATGTATAAATCACGGGGGCGCAGGGGCCACCCAGATAGGCAGGTCTCAAGGGAAAACCCCTCAAGTGGAAAAGAACCCTGAGCGATGATGAAGTCTCTAGTACTGCAGTTGGTAGCGTAGCGTTAAAGACTGAACAACAACAGCTGACAAGTGAGATGGTGTGGAAAAGTCGAATGCAGCTGAGTAAGAACTCCAACGATGGCAAGCAGGACACCGGGGCAGTATACTCAAAGAAATAATGAGAGCTCGGCAAGGCAGAACAGGCCAGAGCCACAGGGAGAGAGAGCGAGCAGAAGGGAAGACTGAAGATGGACACAGAGAAAACGAGAAGCCAATTAGCAGAGCAGCGGAGAGCCAGGTAATTGAGAAGGCGAGTAGCAGGGCAAGCGAGGCAGGAAAATGCAACGCGGCAAGAGCCAAGAAGGAAGCAAAACGAACACAGTGTACAGCAACTGCAGAACAGTTGCAACGCAACGCCTACCTGTCCCAGTCGACTCTTATTTCCTGATTGAGAGTTCCGACCTGGACACAAGCATGGTGACATCTTGGACTGGAATCCTAGTTTCCATCCTTTGCATAGGGACACCCGGCTGAACAGACTCCAATGCCGAGGACAGCCGGTGCGAAGCATAAATCAACCTTTCAACAAGTTCCAATTTTGGAGGAGAAGGCTTGTTGGCAATGTTCTGTGGCATTGTGTATGTCTTGGGAACAAAATCTGGAGCCATTCAATAAGTATGCATGGCCAACACAGTCAATGTCAGATCATTCACTGGTATATTGGCTTGGCCACCCATTGTTTGCTTCATTTTGTAAAGGCCATGAAGTAATGAAGCATCCCAAAAGTTCCTGCGGTTTTCACTTGTCCCCTCCCAACGTTCTCGTTGTGCGCAAGTACAGCTAGTCTTGTTCTGGCCTCCATACCCTGTATGCTGAAATGCAACCTTTTGGGCCTGTACTTTAGGCACTTATTATGGAAAACCTCCAAATCTCCATTATGGCAGAATTCGGGGAGTCCCTTAAGGTCTCTTGAAAATGTTTTATCGGACACAATTTTCTCAAGTGCTGTGTGTGGAGGGGAACATGGCACCAACCACTTCTTCTTGCCTTCCTGCTCCTTCGATAAAGGTCCATGTGAGTACGTTGGAACAATGGTGCATCAATGAACGCCATTTTTCAAGTAGAATTTCTACAGATCCATTACAAGTTTTGTAGCTCCACCAAAGATGGACCCTTTTTTTACCAGCAGTTGTAATTTTTTTATTTATTGATTTGGCAATGTGCCATACATCAAATTGATGCTGAATGTGTGGAAACTGCTCTCGCATGGCCTTAGAAATTCCAACGTGCCTGTCATTGGCTATCAGGTATATTTGTATTCCCCTGGATTCCAGATGATCGATGGATTTAATGAAAACATGTTTCTCCATGGCCACAGACTATGTACATTCAAACATCGAACTCACATTTTTTTTTACTTTCCATGTCTTGAAAGTGCTAAGTGCAGTACTTGGCGGAAAATCCTGGGCTGTCACATTGTCTGTCGCCAGCTGGTTTGACCCTTTTGCCAGAGAATGTACTGTCCATTGACATCTGTTAGAGTTTCCAGGCATGACTAATAGCGGGGAATAAGAATTCCCTCTGATATTTGTAGTACTGGGTTTTAGCAAGGAACGCAAGTCACACAAATTGACAGAAACGGGAAATCTTACTGAAAGTCGATCCGCTGAACAGTAAAGCTGTTGAAAAAGTACATTTCCAGCAGGCACTTTACCGAGCATCAGTTGAGCAGACCATGAAAATGTGTTATGGAGGTGGAAACAGCCGTCATGGATTTTCAGGTTGGTGCCTTGTAATGCAAAAGAGAAATTCACGAATGGCTCCCTGCATATGCTCCCTCTTAATTTATGATCCTATTCAATCATTTGTACAATCTCTAGCAGAAACCAGTTGATTACAATGTATTTTTGCTGCTTTAATAGCCAATCGTCCTGCAGTACTGTTTTGCAACTCAACGGTGGTGGACAATTCCCCCAAACTAGGCATATTGAAGTCGAGATCTTGAGCAAATTCATCAGTCAATTGCATTGATGCTTCAGTCTCTGTTTGTTCAGGCTGTGATATTTCTGCATGAATTGAAGAAACAGGTAACATTGAATGTTTGGTGTGTGGACCATTTTTAGAGGGTGTAGATTGTGTCAAAGTGTCTGCAAGCTGTTGCAATGCATCTTCATTGTCCTCTGTTCCATCTGGGTGATTTTGCACAAAGTAGCAATGGTCCGTGGTAACTTTGTATGCTTCACAGGTGAGATTCCATTAATTTTCCGGCCACTGGACATATGCCTCACAAGTCTGACTATTGGCTGGTGAACGCTGTGCCTCAAATAGTAGTTGCTCCATTGTGAAATCCGTTTGGCAAGCCACATCTTCGGTTTCAGTTGTTGTCCGAGTCTTTATACTCCTCTGCCTCTAACAGATTTATAGAAAAACATGCTGAATGTATACCACACATACAGAAGATACAATATTCCAACTAAAAACATAATATGACTAAAACATCCACTTAAAAACTTCTCTAAAGCAAACTTGTTTGTTCTTTATTCTTGTTTTCTTCATTTGTTTCGAAACTGTGGACTTCGCTTTGCTGACCGCAACATCAAGCTGAAAAAAGAGCATTTTTATATGGTTTATATCAGGCAAATTTCTTTTCGACTCAAACAAACATATGTACATATCAGCAAACAGCACCAACTTGACGGACTTCAGAACATTTCAACATTATAAAAATGTAATCCCAATCCAATGTGATGCTCAATTGTATTTCATATTAGGTTATGTATACCTATGGTCCATGTGCCTCTTCAAGTTCGACATCTTCAGTACATTCCTTGGAGAGAAGAATCATAAAGAAAGTCAAATGTCAATCAAACTTAAATGTAAAATCTTTCATCGCACAGAGCACTTCCTCACAAAGAGTTTAAAATGATTGCAAACCTTATACTATGTGGTTTGTTGTTGCAACACAAATGGAACATTCATATGAACATACCCTCAAACTGTCGTAATTTGGTCATAATATACATTTCAGATTTTAACCTTACGAGATGATACATGGACTTGATCTGAGATCACCCCGCAAAACATAGTGATTATAATGTTGCCTTCAAAAGTAGTTTGCTTTGTAATGTTTCCTTTCAAATCTATTCTGCATTAGGGAGGAAGTCTAATGTTAGAACCAAAATCAGAAAAGTTTGAAACAGTGCAAGGTTACATGCATTTCAGTATCAAAGTATATCTTTTGTAGGATTTACTTTCATTGTAGCCAGGAAACTGTAAGTACACATACTTCATACTCTGTACCTGTTGCAAACGAGAAAGTGATTGTAGTCGAAGTTCCAGCATCCGCCTATAACATAGTACATGTTTTAATACGAATGTAAAAGCAAAATTAAACTGAAAACCTAATATGCAGACGATGGTACAGCCTGAGAGACACCCATACATGCCATTTTGTGTAAATAATCAATACTATACATAATAATGTTCAATATGTTTACATTCCAAGCATAACACATGCATGTATTGTTCATTCGCATATAAAGGACTAGTACAATATAATTACTTGAAAGATGAGTGAGGTTGATGTTGACTCCGGAAAAGTAATCAATGAAGAATCTTGCTTCTTCAGTTTCAGTACATTGTCAGAAAAGAATACAATGGAAAAGGTACATTAGTATTAGAAATCTGGCCACATCCAACGCTCTAAAATATCACGTTGTGCATGTCGGTTGGGCTCACCATTGGGATACTAGACGTGTCAGTGGTTTTGTCACTGGTCAGGGTCTGTGCTTCCATCAGTGAGTTCTACATAAAGAAAGGCATGTCAACCAACACATTTCGAAAACATCAGGCGATTTTTTTTAATTTTTTTTTTTTTTTTTTTTTTTAAAGAGCACTATGGGAAGTTTTTACTAAGGGTCACAGTTCACTGATTTATTAGTGTCCCGAAAGCGTGGATATAGAAAGTAGTCTAAAGTGAAACATTTTAAAAGTTGGGTAATTCTGGTAAGTAGGGGAACTTCAGTAATACAACATTGATGGAAATAAACATTGATAACTCTAAACCGTTCATGAAGTTACCTTTTCAATACACTATTTTAAATTAATTGAGAGATCATTGAGAAGACATATTTATACAGACCACTGTCTTACATACCAACAAACATAACAAATTCATCGTCCACTACTCACCCGAGCCAGCGTGTGCCGAAATTGAGTGAGAATTGCATTTGGAAGCAATTTACAAAGAATTCTGGGTCGACGCTTTGTGTGTACTTTGATTGTTCGTACATATTGTCAGTAAAGTGCAGGCTGCAGACGCAGAATTGATTGGCACTCACGTCTCCCAAGACAGCCTGGGCTCTACTTTCAACCTCGTCCACTGGAAATCCGCAATTTGTAATCCATCTTCTTATTAAATCGATATCCTTTGGGAATATATGAAGGACTGTGTCCGGAGTTTTGACATGGCTCACACAAGTGCAACAAAAAACGATACATGAAGGCATTCTTGAAAAGTCTGTAAGATCTGTAGAAAAAATATCATCAATTATTACAAATAATACTTTATGAATTTGAATAAAGCAACTATTACACAGCTTTGTCTGTAAAGTTTGTTTTAAATAAAGAAAGAAAACCTGTGTAACCTAGTCTAATTAACACAGCGATCACTTTTGCCTCAACTGATTGTTATACTGCAAATTCTAACGTATTACTGGTCCATTGAATGAACTTTCAAACATGGACCAGGAAACATTCCATTATGTTACAATGCACAGTGAGGCAATGTGCTATTTACCGAGAACAAAATACATCAGGCAATCTATAATGGTGAAGTCTTTGAGATGCATGAAAATTAGAATACTGTGTACCTTAGCTCAAAATCGATTGAAACTTTCAGAGCAGCAATCAATGAACATACAGAACCAAATAGGTGACTTACCCTTACTTGGATGAACAAATGAACTGATTCAGCAAGCCGGGAACAAGTAGCTGTGAAACAGGTAGCCGGGGAACAGGTAGCTCGATGACGATATACCTTGTGGATTGCAAAGATGGTCGCCTGGTAACTGTCAAGGTGTTTAGAAAGGCTTAGAAAAGTGGGTATGTGAATGTGTGAATACAGTATGCGGCTAGTAGTAGTGAACACTGTTGGTGAATATATATTTTTTTAAATGCTCAATGTGCATCAACTTTTCATCAAAATACTGCGCTTTGGGTACTATTCAGTGTCCGAAAAGGATTGAATGGCGGCTTCGAATTGTGGGCCACGTTTTCATTGGTTCCCGAGTCAGTCTTATGGCCGAGTACGACCCTGTTCATAGGTGCCAACTGCCATTGATACTAGGGAGGAGGATGGATGGGGACGAGGTGAGCGCAAAAGGCCCGAAACACTGCTCAACGGACAAAAACATATGTTGATTGCAGGGACGGGTCTTGAAGAGGGGAGTCTAGAGACACTGCATCTGGCATGGCAATGTGGACAATGGATATCACAGAATATGGGATGCATTCTTTGAGGGTAGGCGCAGCCACATCAGCATGGCGTTGAGGCATGGAACACAAGTAGTCAACAAGATGGGCAGTGGCCTCTCCCATTCCTGTGCAGTACGGGGTGCCGCAAGGGGCACATACTTCCCCTTGCATTTATAATATTTTCATGACCCCCTTCTTTGCATATCTGGAACAGGAAGGGGTCTTGTTCTCTAATTACGCTGATGACACCCAGTGTGTCATCCCACTAACAGGCACACACTCTCAAGATGAACATGAACTTAACAGAGTTTTCACCTTAATAGAGAACTGGATGATGTGTAACAATCTGGCTCTAAATAGAGGGAAAACCGAGCTCATGATTGTGGGCACTTCAGCGACATTGGCCTAACTGGACCCAGCTTACAAGAGTTTCCTATTGGGGGAGGTAACAATAGCGCTGCAATCTAAAATAAAAATCCTTGGCGTGGTCTTGGACCAGCTGCTGAATATGAAGTCTCACGTGGGGAGTACGGTCTCAGCAGCTGTCTTATTATGTCAAACTACTAGCGCACCTCAGACCGTACATTTCCCAGGTTAACGCAGAATCGATTGCGAGAGCAATTATCGGGGCTAAGATCGACTACTGTGCCAGCCTTCTGGTCTGAATCTCTAAAACAGACACAAACGGACTCCCAAGTTGTACAAAATGGAGCTGTCAGAGTGGTCGTAGGTCTTTCCCGCAGCAAGCACGTTTCGGAAACCAGACGCTCCCTGCATTGGCTTCCAGTCGAGGCACGTGTTAGGTTTAGACTTTTGTTCATTACTTTTAAATGCAGACTGGGGCTCATAGCCTACCTACTTGCAAGTCCTTATTACAGAGAAGGTTAACTGCAGGAACCTCAGGTCCAGCAACCAGAACTTTGTGTTTGTCCCTAGATGTAGAATGAAGAAGGTAGAGAACAGAGCCTTCTTTATTGCTGCCCCCAAGTCATGGAACTTGCTGCCATCGGCACTGTGAGAACAAACTTCCCTAGCGATCTTAAAAAAAGAACTGAAGACGTTGCTGTTTTCGTGATCGGTAGCCAGATTTATCTTACTTTTTTAAAGCTATCCTAGCACTCAGCTTTTTAATCTCTTTTTGCTTTATGTCTGTTTTGTCTCTGTCTGCGCCGTAATGCCTAAGGGTCCATGGCTGTGCATTACAAATAAATAAAAGTAAAGAGGTTGGAAATCAAATTGTTACACAATATATATGACCAGAGCTAACATGAGCAATATTTTTTTACGGATAACGAGAAATCCTACAAATCTGCATGTATCGCGGGACATTCCTTTGTGGGTAGAACAGGAACGGACCGAAGAGACAAGAAGCAAACTACCATTTAAAAATATGATCACATCCTGGTGGGAGCATAGTCTATTCTGACACAGAGCATTTCCACAAAAATGGAACACAGCTATCAGTAAATGGGATGGAATTATTCCATACAGGGATTTTAAACATACTAGCAACAAGGGGATGCGAATAGAGCTGTAGGAGAGCAACAGTCTTTTTGGTGAACCTGAGTGGCCCTGGACACACTCAGGTGTGGCGGCATGGGCCCGGAAGGAAGCTGCCAGCAAGCGCAAGAGTGCACACCAGACAAGATGCAAGTCCCCAACGCACGGAACTGAGAGCCCACAATGGGGGCACTTGGTGAGCTATGGAAGGCCAGTTCGTGTTTCCCGGTCCAAGTGCCCAAAAAGTACAGAACTATGATAACGCTGCACACCTGTTTTGTGAAATAAACACAGTAATCATGTTTGGTTTATTATTGTTATGTTTAATAAAAGCCACAGACTTTTATTGCAAACACAAAAGCAAAGTGTCTGCATATTTTTGTATGATGCGTAATGTAAATTTTCAATGCTACACGGAGGCTAGCTATTCCACAGCTTGTGGCACCTTGAGCGTCCACACCCACCCAGCTGCCTTGCTAGCGCATGGGCTTAGGTGCGAACTGCCATCAATACTGGGGAAGGAGGGAGATGGATGGACTTGAAAGGGGAGTCTGGAGACACCAGGTCTGGGGAGGCCATGTGAACAATGGTCACTGTGCGGAAGATCCCTTTGAGGTGTACATGGTGTTTGGCACCTTGAGCGTTCCCATACTCCCAGCCCCCTTGCGAGAAAATGCTGAGAGCGGGGTCTTGAAAGGGGAGTCGGGAGACACCAGGTCTGGGCGGGCTATGTGGACAATGGTCCCTTTGCAAAATAACCCTTTGAAGCGTACATGGTGTTTGGCACCTTCATCATTCCCTCCCACCAAGCCCCCTCGCTAGCGCATAGTCATAGGTGTGAACTGCCATTTAAACTGGAGGTGGGATGGTTGGGCATGAGGCGAGCGCAAAAGGGCACCAACAAATCTTTCATAACCCTCACAGACGATTGTGCGTGTTCTTAACTCACTGAAAAATAAAACAACTATTTGTATTGTATTGTATTTATTCTTATATAGCGCTTTATACCAAAGCGCTGCACAGTTACAACACCAGGGTACATTTAACATAACAAAAATTGTAACAACAGAAGCAAATTACAAACATGAATCAATCACCAAAAACAGAATGTAGAGCAATTATTCGGAGGGGCAAGGGGAGAGAGGGGGAGGGCTAGGAAGAAGAGGGAGGGAAGGTAGGAGGAGGTTGGAAGGAGGGGGTGGGGGAAGATGAGGGGAGAGGAGGGGGAAGGGGGTAGGAGAGATGAATGAGAGTAGGGGGGTGTCATGGCAGGGAATGGAGGAGAGATTTGAGGGAGGTGCGTACACATATTTACATATACATATTTGTATATGCTCATTTGTATTTTATTTAGTTTGGTGATGTTGATGGCATAATCAAACTACAAATCGTATACACGAGGTTGCGACACAGTTTTAAAAATCCCATGTACTGTCCACTGTCACTGGGGAATTTGGCGAGAATGGCTCGAACGACACAGGCTGGTATTACTCGTCGAATGCATAATCCAAGCCTCCCATGATGCCACCATGTAAAACGAACAGTAGGCCACGAGCCTATGCACCTGTGAAAGAGTAACTACGTTGCAGTTTTCTGGTAGTTATGAGAATGGAAGTCCATTCTTGATGTTTCACTGGTAAAGTCTGGGTAAGTGTTCGTTAAAGGCAGGTCTGCTGTGGATGACTTGTAGGTAGAGGGTGAGAAGGTATTTTCATTGATTTTAAAGGGCAAGTCAGATTTTGACGCCTCACATACAACTCTCATTAGAAGGTCTTCAGCATCCTTTCTAGGTGGATGAGGTGAGATATAAGAGTTATAAGAGTATGCCATTAAGGCATTAGGCAGGGATGTGGTATCCTCAAAAGAAGAAGGGGGATTCCATGTCTTATCCGATGGTGCCATGATATTCTCCCGGAGGTTATCTTCCCCCATGTGATCCTCCCTCATATAGTCTCCCCCAGGGTCAGGATCAGGTAGCAGCTGCCATCCCCTGGCCACATGGTGGGAGGTCACGGCCAGGAAAGAAGTGATGACACCATCGGATTCATAACAGTACCTTGATCTCATAGTGTCAACTATATTTTATTTTGTAGAGAAAGGTGCATCATAACCGACCAGTCCGCCCAGCGACCCAGGTAAAACAACCTCCCCACCGCAGCCGCCAACTACTCACATGCACTCTCTGCTTGCACCTCTCCCGAACACAGGACCCCCACAACCAACTCACACTTCCCCTCTCAGCGCAGCAAGAGCAGTACTGCCCAAAACCCTAAACTCCACAGCCAGCCCCCCCCCCCCCCACATCCCAAACCCTGCCACCTCACTATAGGGCCAAAACTTCCCTGCCGGCACCAAATCCAGTCCAAGCCCTATTCCCTTCTTTGCCCACCCCCCGTGGTCCACCTCCAACCCCCCACGCCTCCTCCCCTCACCCTCCACGGCCCATCCCTTAGCCCCTACTCACCCCGAGCGATCCCTTTCCCTTACGTTCTCCCCTGGTCACACCCTTCAACATCTGGTTTGACTCACCCTCAAACCCTATGACCCGATCACTCTCAGACAACCAGGAATAATTCAACCCGACACAACACATCTCCACACTTACCCACATTGGAAGTCACACTGTTGATGCGATCTTCAGCTCCACAAACATATCCACACTGCCCCCACACCCCCTATCATGGACTGATCACTCAGCAATCTTCTTCTCTGTACCACTAACCAGAGCGGCCCGTGCCCCAAGGCCACACGCGACCACCACCAACCCCACACTGCTATGGAATAAAGCCGTTATCACCACAGATCTAGCCAACTCCTGCCTCACCTCTCCCTACCCTCTCCCACCAGGAAGGACCACCCCCATCAAAATCTTCTAACGCCCTTACACCCCTCACTCCAACAAAACAGACCTCTAAGACCAGGACCCACACCCAGGTGGTTCACTGCCAAGCTAAAATCACTAAAAACCCTCAAGCACCATCTGGAATGGACCTGGAGAACCATCCCTACGGGCCAGAACAAAACCACCCTAGCAAGACTAACCAGAGCATACAGACTGGAAATCAGAAAAAACAAGAAAGCATTCTATGGTAATAGAATCTTAAACTCTCGCAACCCGAGCAAGGACCTGTATAGAATAATTTCGAATTCAACTCCCTGGCTTGCTCTAACCCACCCCCACCCATCTCCCAATCCCTATGTGACACCTTATCGGTACACTTCCACAATGTCGCTATCGACAGACACTCAGTCATCATCTCTAAATTGGATCACATCCCCTTGCCCCTACCCACCCACAACCCGACCCACATCGAAACCCTCCTTCTATACAATCCTTCACCTCTTTCTCGCCTACCTAACACCAGGAGTGCCTCTTGCTCCTAGCACAAAGCCACCCATCAGGCTCCCCTGAGGACCCCTGCCCACCTTCCCTCCCCAAAAACATCCTAGCCTCAACCTGTGCAGGCATTATTGCATGCTCAATCCTCAATCACTCCCTAACATCGGGAACCTTCCCAGAAGCCCTAAAAACCACCTACATCAAACCCCTCCTCAAAGAAATGACACTCGACCCACTCCTCCCCCAGAACTACCAGGCAATCTCCAACATCTGCTTCATGGGCAAACTCATGGGCCGCGCAGCATACAAGCAGCTTGGCTTTTTCACTGAAGCCAACAAGCTCCTGGACCCTGCGCAATCTGGCTTCAGACCGCTCAGAGGAACAGAATCCTACCTAGTGTCCATCTGGGATGACCTAAAAAGAACAGCTGATGCAGAAGGCTGCGCTGTACTCGTCCTTCTTGACCTCTCTGCCGCCTTCGATACCATCGATCACACCAGCCGCGTAAACAGTCTATACCCATTAGGAATCAAAGACTGAGCCCTCTCTTGGATCTTCTCTTTCATCTCTAATTGCTCACAAATCATGCTCCTCCACCCGTTCACCTCCACCTCACGTCCAGCAACAAAAGGGGTCCCACAAGGAGCATTGTTATCTCCCCTGCTCTTCAACATATATCTAAACCCTCTGCCAGCACTCATCCGCTCCCACAATCTTTACCTGCTACAACTATGCCAATGCCACGCAGATCCTCCTTAAAATCCCCAAATCGCCAGTCTCCAACCGTCCCGATCTGCCATCATGCCTCTCGGATATTGACTACTGGATGACGACCAACCACCTCACCCTCAATCCTGTGAAAACTGAAATCCTAGTCAGTGGGAAAACCATGCTCTTCCCCCAAACGATTCTTTGCCTGCAAACCCTAGGCCCCACACCGGCAACCTCCACCTCAGTGAATGCCCTTGGATGAACACTGGACATGCATTTTTCCCTCTTCCAATACATCAGCTCTGTATGCAGAACCTGTTTCTTCCATTTACGCATCCTCATTTTCATCTTCCCTTACCTCACCTATCTGTGTTTCTCCACCATCATTTCATCCTCTCCCGCTTAGACCATGCAAGCTGCCTTTACCTAGGCGCACCAGCGTTTCAGCTAAGGAAACTGCAAAGAATCCAAAACACTGCAGCCCTCCTGCTCCTTAACCTAGCTCCCAGAGAACACATCAGTCCTACACGGAGTACTCCATTGGCTCCCTATTGGTCGACACACTACCTTTAAAGCCATGTGCATCAACCACCGGGCCCTCCACAGCACCAGCCTGGAATTCCTTCAAGACCATCACTTGTTACCACCCCTCAAGGACTCTCAGATCTCGCACAGCATCTCTCCTAGTTGTCCCATATTACAACACCTCCAGACTGGGCAGATCCTCTTTCTCCGCAGATCATCTAGAAGTACCTACCCCTGCACATTCGCAATATTGACAACCACCTGGCATTCAGAAAGCCCCTCAAAACATGGCTTTTCCCTCCATTCTCTTGATATGATATGATATGGCATTTGTAACGCGCCTATACACAAAACCCTCCCCCACTCTCCCACTCTACACTCTTGATAGGCGCACAGAAACGCGGACCCAAATACAACACTCCTACCCACCAGTACCCCACAGATGCTGGCAGCATTCGCTGATGCACACTGTGAACTCTTCGACCCTTCTACGCATGGACTGCGGTCATCAAGGGCGTTCCAACCACAAAGCGCATTGAGGCCATACAAATGGGGAAAGGGCGCTATTTAAATAACATATACAACACAATATTGATAAGTGAGTACTTTTGAAAATGGACATGATCACACGGCCAAGCACTTTTGATGGAAAACCAAGGTCTCTAACCAGCTGGTTGCATTTATCTGTACAACTGGTGCTCAATCCATGAGATGTTCCCAAACTCATTGATATTCTATCTTATCACCCTCTTGCTTTATAACAGATACCCTGAAAGTGAGATGTTCTCAATCTTCAATATTCCACCTAAGTTGACCTGGTCTCTGCCTGCTAAGCAACCCACTCTGCTTATTCTTTTACTTAGTTTCCTCTTACGTAATGAATACACAAAGCTAACTAGATGTTTACGTAAAGTAGCGATCAATGGTTCCAACCAGTCTGTATATCTACAGACCTACTGCAATACCATACACTGTAGTAGGTCTCTGGAGTTCGCTTTGCTCTTCAATTATGATTGCATTATATATTGGTACCTGGCTGAGCGAGCTGGTCAATCAGGAGGCCGGGAACGCAAGCAGAATCCTCAACTAGCCGCCCACATTCCATGCCAAACTGCTGCAGGCTTGAGTCTCCACTGGAGTGCCTCACCTCGACCCCCTTTCCTCAACTGAGTCCCTGATCTAGCCCTCCTTGCCCACTAACCTGCACACCATGCCCACCTCCAGGTCTTCCAATCTCGGGCATGTGCAATTTCGTTTTTTGGAGTGCATGAATTGGAAAAAGCCTGGTTCCCTTAAAAAACGAACAAAAAAAGTATCACCTCAGATGCCGGCTCAGAGTGCTAATAGTGATAAAGATTGCTTTTGTGGGCAGGCAGGGCTGGGATGCTGCACTTAGGGCTACCTGGCTCTGGCTTGAGGCCAGTTACCGCCCCCCCCCCGCTTCCCACCCTCTGAAAGTGGTAATTAAGGCTTTATTGAAAACAATTGATATCAGTGACAGGCAAGGGCGATCTTGTCTACCTGAAGTAGACAATTACCCTGCCTGATGAAACACGATACTACATACTTAGTGTCAAGTCTGCACCAAGAAGAGAGCCCTCATCCAAGCCCGTGTCTCTGCAGCATCCAACAACTCGGCCAAACTCTTTAAAATCTGCAAGGAGCTGGCCAATCCTGCTGCAGTCTCTACCTCTCCTGTCCCCTCCCAGGCGCTCTGCACGGCCCTTGCTTCTCATTTTATCTCTAAAACTCAGGACAATCCTGTCCTCTCTCTCTTCCTCTCCCCCTCCCTCTAATCCCTGCTCTTCCTCTGGCCCTTCTGTGGCCACCTCTCCTCCCTCCTTCTCTGCCTTTCCCCTGTTCTCCCCAGACAAGGTTTCTAGATAAGTCTGATCTATGAAAGGCTTGTCAAAACAGGTTCTCATCTGTTCCTCTAAAACCATCAAGGATCACATTGACACCGTGGCTCCTGCCTTGGCTGACTTCTGCAACCACTCCTTCACCACTGGAGACTTCCCTTCCCTCCTGAAGCACTCCCTTGTCACCCTCTTCTTAAGAAACCTTCAGCCGACCCCTCCTGACCTGCTAACTAGCGGCCAATTGCCATCACTCCTTTCCTGTGCAAACTCCTGGGAAAGTTGGCCATCTCCCAGCTTAATCTTTACACTGAATCGTTTGGTTGTCCCAATGACTATCAGTCTGGCTTCAGAGCTGCCAGAAGCATGGAAACTGCTCTCCTGAACATCCGTGAAGATGTTCTCTCCAACCTTGACTCCAATACTCCCTGTGTCCTACTTGACTTACTTGATCTCTCTTCTGCTTTTGACACGGTCAACCATGCCATCCTGCTCAACCGTCTCGTGATAACCTGGGTATCACCGATCAGGCCCTGGCTTGGCTGACCTCTTTCCTCTCCGATCGACACTCCCAGGTCCAACTAGGGTCCTTCCTCTCCACTATCTCAGGGTCTAGCTTCTCTCCCTAGCTGTTCAACCAATACCTGGCACTTTGGTGAGGAGCATGCAAAGTTATTAAGGGATCGGGCGGAGGGGACAGCTAAATCCTCAAACGGCCTCGAATGCAAAAACGGGCACATACCTCCTGAGGCACAGGGCGTACAAGCATCCCGTCGTGTAAGATTACACGAGCCCAACTGGCTCAATCCAGGATAGAGATACCAATAAACCAATACCACTAACAATTTCCTTCTCTGCATAACCCTCTCAAACTCCAAATCAAACACAACCACAAACCTCTAGCGCAGCAAACCGCAAGAACTTCACTACACTGCAACAACAAAACAAAACACACATAGACTCGCACATCAGCACACGACGACTACCGGCCGCATACACCCCAGGCCCAGCCGACGGAACCACCGGGCTGAAGCTGCCAACAGCACATCACTGCAATCTTGCACTTTTCCAGCTTCCACCCACTAACCCACCCCTCCCTCCCTCTTTCAGAGCCGCCAGAGCGCCAGGGGACCACTCCGGTGGTGATAGTGCGCGGTACAAATGACCTTTAACATTAACATTAACTTCTTGCCCACTGCATTGCCGCTCTGTGCCCCAACTTTCAGTGCTATGCGGACTACACCCAGCTCATTTTCAGGCTCCCTTCTGCCACCTCTTCTCCTTCTCTCATCTCTGACTGTCTGCTATCCAGGAGTGTTGTGCCACCAATGATCTCGGCCTTAATGCCAGTAAGACTGAGATTCTCCTCATCGGCACAACTGCTCCCTCTTTTCCTGTCGCTCTCTGGCCAGCCTCTCTTGGCCCTCTTCCTTTTCCCACCTGTGAGGCTTAAAACCTGGGGGTCATCTTCGACTCCATTCTCTCCTTCTCTCCTCACATCTATGACGTATCCAAGAAGTCACACTACCAGCTGCATCTCCTCAGAGGTATTCTTCCTTTCCTCTCTTTCCCCCAGAAGCTCACTGTCTCTAGAGCTCTGCTTCTCTCTAGGCTGGACTACTGCAACAGCCTCTTTCTAAATCTGCCTGCTTCTACTCTCCGCCCTATGCAACTCATCCGGAACAGGACTGTGAGACTTGTTCTTGGCCTCAAGCCCTTGGATCGTATTTATCCAGGACTGAAATCACTGCACTGGTTCCCAGTGGCTGCGAGGATTACGTTCAAAACCCTCTGCATTGTCAACAAGGCCTTCTGGGGCCCGGGGCCTCAATGCCTTCAACTCTCTCTTTCTAAATATCTTCCTTCTCGAGCTCTTCGATCATCGGCCTCCAACTCCCTCAGGGTCAGTCGCTTCTCCAAGCAACGAGTTGGTGGTAGATCTTTCTTCGGCTGGGGCCTCCCTCTGGAACAGCTGTCATGATCTCTGCTTCCAAAAGGTCAGGGTTTTCCCAACTCCCTTGGAAGCAGATCCATAACCCAGGTTCCGAGTGCCAACCAGTCCCAATTGGGACCTTTTGGACCCAGTCCTGGCGCCAGTGGCACCAGGCTCATAAATATGCCCAGTCCCAGCGCTGGAAGCGCCGGGCTCATAATGCTTGGGTGGACTTACCTGCAGCAGACCATGCTGCTTACTTGCCTGCCAGTTGAGCCTCTGATCCTCTTCTGTTTGGAACTACTTTTCCTGTTGGGTGGGGCAGGAGCCACTCCCTAGATTCAGAACACTGGAACTCTTCTGGAAAGCAGGAACTCTTTTCTTACCTAGGCGTGGCTGTGGAAGGAGACACCTAAGCACTACAGGAGGCTATTTAAACCACACCCGGTGGATGAATCTTGCTTTGCGTTATTCTGCATCCTCTGCAGCAGAACGCTCATCGTGTCTTCTGCATCGGATCCTGGGCCTAAGGAAAAAAGGCTTACCATCCTGAATCCAGTCTTCAGCAACACCTATAAAGACAAGAAAGAACAGGTTAGCATTCCGGCATCTGAAAGACAAAGGCTTACCTACTCTTCGTGCGCTCCGGAGGTCTTCACACTGCATTCTGGCATCTGAAAGACAAAAGCTTACCAACTCTTCGCACGCTCCGGAGGCCTTCGGCGCTGCATCCCGCATCTGAAAGACAAAACAAGGTGCGTTTAAAGACATTGGGGAACTTTAATACTCACGTGCCATTACTCCTTTCCACATCTAACCCAGTGGGTATTCCGGCACCCTGCAGCTGCTCCGAACTCGTACCTGCAAAATAAAAAGTCAGTTAGAGCGCATCGTGAAGCAGGCAACAAGCGCTTACTTACGTGCTTCCAGGCGCTTCTATTCATCACACGGACTCCATCTTCAACTCACTTCAGCCCGTCATCCGCCATCGCCGGAACCCTGCAAAACAAGAGACATCATTACTAAAGACTTTAAAGACAATAGAATTACTCGAAACTTACCGTTCGTGCAGTAAACGACGGACAGCAGTCCTCTGAAGTCAAGAGGCCTGCGCTACCTACCCAGTGAAGAAACTGGTTACAGCACCCTGCCCCGAGCCAGATGGAGAGCTCGGCATTCACTTACCTAAGGTGAGAGCGTTAACCTTTGGGGGTCTACAGGAGAGCAAAAAAGGGAAGAGATAGGGACACCCCAATAACCCCAGTTCATTAATCCCATATTTTCTATCTGCAGACATCTCACTCTTGAAGTCAGGCATACAGTGCACAGAGGTCCAGCCCAAAGAGCCAACCGGGTGCTACACATCACCTTTGAAGATACGGTAGTTGCCCAGTCAAGACCGGCGCCTCTGCGAGAATCAGGTGAGCGTTACAGAACGCAAAGCCTACCGCAAAACTCTCGCCCAGGCGCTATGGAAACCTCGGATACTGACCACCTAGCCCGGTTACTTGGGGAACTAAGGGCAGAAGTGCATGCAGCTCGTCAGGAAACGAATGCTCTAAGAAGGGAACTAATTATTTCCAAGGAGAGAACAGACGGTCTTGCTAGACAATTGCTACAGTCACAAGCCGGACAGACCCCGTTACCCGCATCAGGGGCAAATCTTCCTTCAACATCCTCTATGAATCCAGTGCAGATCAACCTACCTGGGAATGTACCTCTGGCTCCGCCCGAACGA
Source organism: Ambystoma mexicanum (assembly GCF_040938575.1). Lineage (NCBI taxonomy): Eukaryota > Metazoa > Chordata > Amphibia > Caudata > Ambystomatidae > Ambystoma > Ambystoma mexicanum. Next base: position 1,423,514,316 of record NC_090923.1, read on the forward strand.
TTTTCTGGTGACCCAAAGAGGTTTGCAGTATTTATCAATCAGTGCCGGTTGCACTTCTTATGCCGGCCAGCAGCCTTTCCAACTGATCAAGCTAAAGTAGCTTTTGTACTTTCGTACCTTAGTGGCAATGCGGCAGACTGGTCGATCCCTCTAGTTAATCAAGATGATCCGGTTCTCCATGATTTTCAAGCCTTTCAGCTTAGTATGGAAAAACTGTTCGCAAGACATTCACAGGGGCAGGCCTTGGACAATGAGCTTCTTTCGTTGCGACAGGGTAATCAATACCTTTTGGCTTATATTGCATCTTTCAATAGACTAATAGTGGAAACTTAATGGCCTGAGGACAAAAGGATTACGCTGTTTTATAGAGGTCTACGTGGAGAGCTCAAAGACGTTTTAGCCCAAGTATTGAATCCCCCACAAGACTGTTCGGATTATATAGACTTGGTCGTTCAAATAGATCATAGACTGCAGAACAGGAAGGCCGACCGTTCCAAGTTTGATGCTCGAGTATTTTCCAAGTCGCCAACTCCTTCCAAAGGAGTAGACTCCGGGGAACCCATGCAAATAGGGGGTCTGAAAGGTCCTCTAACACAAAAGGAGCGGGAAAGGAGAAAACAGTTGCAATTATGCCTATATTGCGGAAACTCAGGGCACTTTCTTCGAGACTGTCCGGTGAAACCTGCCAAGAAGGCAGTAGGAGCTGCAGTTACCAAAGTTACAAACTCTGAGCAGGGAAACGACCTCGCCCGACAAGAATAGAGGTCCTCTTGCCCAGCGTGAAAACCAGTTCCGTGACCTCGCATTTCGTGATACCTATGGTCCTCATTAGCCCTGATAATCCGGATCGATTACATGCAATTGAAGCTTACGTCGACAGCGGTGCCATCGGCAATTATGTGGATCATGAAATGGTTTTGAGGATGAATCTAACTCTTTGTCCCAAGGCTGTAAAGGACGTCATTACTACAGTGGATGGTACGGAGATAGCCTCCGGGCCAGTAACGCATACCACTCAAGAGGTGACGCTAGTAAGTCAAGATGGACACCATGAGAAGATCGTGTTCGATGTGATCAAGGCCCCTCAGTTTCAGATTATTCTAGGAATACCTTGGTTAGAGAAACACAATCCTCTGATCGATTGGCGAGCAAGAACGGTCCAGTTTCCAGAATGTGTCTCTACTTGTCACCCTCCACCTGGTGTTGCACTGGCAGCAATTTCTTCAGAGACTCCCCAGTTACCTCCCGAATACCTAGAATACCAAGATGTTTTCCGGAAGGATCAGGCTAACTCTCTACCTCCTCATAGGTCTTATGACTGCCAGATAGACCTGATACCTGGATCTACTCCTCCTTGTAGTAGAATTTATGCCCTCACCGAGCCTGAGAACCTTCACCTTCGACAATAGCTGGATCAATACCTGGCGAATGGGTTTATTCGTCCTTCCAAGTCCCCTGCTTCTTCAGCTTTGTTCTTCGTTCCAAAAAAGGAAGGAGACCTTAGAACTTGTATCGATTATCGCTCCCTGAACCAGATCACCGTTAAGAATAGATATCCGTTACCTTTGATCCCTGAACTCCTGGACCAAGTCAGAAAAGCATGCATATATACAAAGCTGGATCTTAGAGGAGCTTACCACTTGGTACGAGTAAAAGAGGGCGATGAATGGAAGACGGCCTTCCGCACCAAGTATGGGCTATTTGAATATCAGGTCATGCCCTTCGGACTTTGCAATGCCCCGGCCGCCTTTCAATATTTTATGAACGATGTCCTCAGAGAGCTCATAGATGTGTGTGTTGTTGTTTACATCGACGACATTCTCGTTTATTCTTCATCGGAATCTGAACATCGGAAACACGTGAAAATGGTCCTCGAAAGATTGCGTCAACACAAACTTTTCGCTAAGTTGGAAAAATGTGTTTTCAACGTGACTGAAGTTGAATTCTTGGGATTCATATTATCACCTGGCGGAGTACGTATGGATTCAAAGAAGGTCGATGCAGTTCTCAAATGGCCATCACCATCCTCCGTAAAAGGTGTGCAAAGCATGTTAGGCTTCGCTAACTTTTACCGCAGGTTTATCCCCGAATTCTCTCGAATAGTCCAGCCCATCACTGCCTTGTTAAAGAAAAACAAACCTTTTGAATGGTCTACCGAGGCGGAACAAGCTTTCCAGGATTTGAAGACTAAATTTATCTCTGCACCAATCTTAAAACACCCTCACCCCGAACTCCCCTACATTGTGGAAACTGATGCTTCAAGCCTTGCCATGGGGGCAGTTCTATCACAAAAGGACCCGGTAACCAATCAGTTGCATCCCGTGGCATTTTGGTCCCGCAAATTCTCGCCTCCTGAAATCAATTACACGATTACTGACAAGGAACTTCTGGCTATCAAGTCTGCCTTTAAGGCTTGGCGGCATTATCTGCTGGGGGTCCGACACACCGTTACTGTGATTACGGATCACCGAAACCTGCAATATTTGAAAACCGCAAAAGCCCAATCCTCTAGACAACTCCGTTGGGCATTATTCTTTGCCGAGTTTGACTTCATAATTACCTATCGACCTGGTACAAAGAACGGTAAAGCTGATGCCCTTTCTCGGATGGGAGTGGAAGAACACTTGATCAACCCTAAACCTGTACCAATCATTCCCGAACAAAGAATTCTGGGTGTAATCGCCACAGAATCCATAGAGGAAGTTAAGGATAAAGCCAGGCAACTTGTAACTCCAGCAGACATACAGAATTGGCATCTGCAGGGAAAGGACTTTGCAGTATAGGACAACTTATTGTATTTCCAAGAACGATTATACCTACCCAGCACAGATTTACAGAAAAAAGTAATCTCTTGTTATCACGATTCTTTAATGGAAGGTCATCCCGGTATGGCCAAGACCTCAGAAAAGATCAAGCGCTACTTATGGTGGCCGTCTTGGAAAAAAGATATCAGAGACTTTATAATGTCCTGTGGAGTATGCGCCCAAAACAAGAGTCAAAAGGAAAGACCAGCAGGCCTCTTACGCCCTATTGACATCCCACCTCGCCCTTGGCATACGCTTTCTATGGACTTCATCACCGATCTACCTCCATGCTCCGGATACAATACGATTCTAGTGATCGTGGACTTATTCTCCAAGATGGCGCATTTCATTCCGCTCAAAGGCTTGCCAACAGCAGCAACTCTGGCCCGAGAATTTCTCGAAAACATCGTCCGACTACACGGTTTTCCTTCGGTTCTAATTTCAGATCGAGGTAGTCAATTTATTTCTCATTTTTGGCGAAGTTGCTGTCGGTCGGCTCAAATTGATGTGAGACTATCGACCAGTCACCACCCTTAGACCGACGGACAAACCGAGAGGACCAATCGAACTCTGGAACAGTATTTACGCTGCATGCTGCAACAAACTGAAAAAACTTGGAAAGACATCCTTTGGATAGCCGAATATGCCTACAATAACTCTGTCCATTCGGGAACTGGGAAAACCCCGTTTTTTCTTTTGTACGGCAGTCACCCTCGAACCTCGGAGTTGGATCCCCTCCAAGATCTTGAAACACCAGCAGTAGACTACCTGCATTCTACAATCACCCAAGCCTTTAAGGAAGCTGTTTCTCACCTTCAAAGGGCTAAAGAACAATACAAGAAAGGAGCAGATTAACATCGGAAGGAAGCCCCTCAATATCAAGTAGGGGACCAAGTCTGGTTATCCACCAAATATCTACCTCTAAAAGGGCCACGCACGTTCAACCCAAGATACCTTGGTCCCTATTCCATCACTACCATAGTAAACCCAGTAGCGGTCAAGTTGGACTTGCCCCCGCACATGAAGATACATCCGGTCTTCCACGTCTCTCTATTAAAACCCGTGCAACCTCAAACCCGACTAACTAAATCTCCAAAACCCATCCTAGTTGATGGAGAACTCGAGTTTGAAGTCAAAAGCATTCTGGACTCCAAGATCTCCAAATCTAAACTATTTTACCTAATTGACTGGAAAGGCTACGGCCCCCAAGAGAGATCCTGGGAACCTGCTGAATATGTCCACGCTCCTCGCCTAATCAAAAGATTTCACCGAACATTTCCTGACAAGCCAAAACCCCTGGAGAAGCCCGGTTTGGGAGGGGCCTTGAGGGGGGGTACTGTCATGATCTCTGCTTCCAAAAGGTCAGGGTTTTCCCAACTCCCTTGGAAGCAGATCCATAACCCAGGTTCCGAGTGCCAACCAGTCCCAATTGGGACCTTTTGGACCCAGTCCTGGCGCCAGTGGCACCAGGCTCATAAATATGCCCAGTCGCAGCGCTGGAAGCGCCGGGCTCATAATGCTTGGGTGGACTTACCTGCAGCAGACCATGCTGCTTACTTGCCTGCCAGTTGAGCCTCTGATCCTCTACTGTTTGGAACTACTTTTCCTGTTGGGTGGGGCAGGAGCCACTCCCTAGATTCAGAACACTGGAACTCTTCTGGAAAGCAGGAACTCTTTTCTTACCTAGGCGTGGCTGTGGAAGGAGACACCTAAGCACTACAGGAGGCTATTTAAACCACACCCGGTGGATGAATCTTGCTTTGCGTTATTCTGCATCCTCTGCAGCAGAACGCTCATCGTGTCTTCTGCATCGGATCCTGGGCCTAAGGAAAAAAGGCTTACCATCCTGAATCCAGTCTTCAGCAACACCTATAAAGACAAGAAAGAACAGGTTAGCATTCCGGCATCTGAAAGACAAAGGCTTACCTACTCTTCGTGCGCTCCGGAGGTCTTCACACTGCATTCTGGCATCTGAAAGACAAAAGCTTACCAACTCTTCGCACGCTCCGGAGGCCTTCGGCGCTGCATCCCGCATCTGAAAGACAAAACAAGGTGCGTTTAAAGACATTGGGGAACTTTAATACTCACGTGCCATTACTCCTTTCCACATCTAACCCAGTGGGTATTCCGGCACCCTGCAGCCGCTCCGAACTCGTACCTGCAAAATAAAAAGACAGTTAGAGCGCATCGTGAAGCAGGCAACAAGCGCTTACTTAAGTGCTTCCAGGCGCTTCTATTCATCACACGGACTCCATCTTCAACTCACTTCAGCCCGTCATCCGCCATCGCCGGAACCCTGCAAAACAAGAGACATCATTACTAAAGACTTTAAAGACAATAGAATTACTCGAAACTTACCGTTCGTGCAGTAAACGACGGACAGCAGTCCTCTGAAGTCAAGAGGCCTGCGCTACCTACCCAGTGAAGAAACTGGTTACAGCACCCTGCCCCGAGGCAGATGGAGAGCTCGGCATTCACTTACCTAAGGTGAGAGCGTTAACCTTTGGGGGTCTACAGGAGAGCAAAAAAGGGAAGAGATAGGGACACCCCAATAACCCCAGTTCATTAATCCCATATTTTCTATCTGCAGACATCTCACTCTTGAAGTCAGGCATACAGTGCACAGAGGTCCAGCCCAAAGAGCCAACCGGGTGCTACACATCACCTTTGAAGATACGGTAGTTGCCCAGTCAAGACCGGCGCCTCTGCGAGAATCAGGTGAGCGTTACAACAGCTCCCTGAAACTTGAGGAGAACCATTTCCGGTTCCGGAAGCACCTCAAGACCTTCCTCTTTGCTTCTACTTTCTCTCCTCCTCTCCCCTGCTGAACTCCTGACTGAAACTTCACTGGTCACCTGGCTACCCTCTGATCTCGGGCCAGGTCCCCTCCCCTGCATGCTGTACACGTGCACTGCCTCCCGGGCAACCCCTGCACTTGGGGGCTGTTTTTGTATCCCTACAGTCCCCACCAGCTCTTGACACTCAATGTCTGCACTTACCCCTGCACTTGCCACAAGCCACACGTTTTACCTATTGTTTTTATTTTATTTATTTATCTTTTATTTATTTACTGTTGATCGTATGTATTTCACTGCCCCCCTGCACTTTCCCTTTCCCCCCTCCCCTGCACTTGCGTGATCTCATTGTCACCTAGTAAGATCGATGTCTTTGTCTTCCCTCTGTTCCCCCTCCCTTGCCTCGTCGCGCCTTGAAACACTTATGTATAGGTGCGTTATAAATGCCAGATCATATATCATATCAAGCTATGACTTTCCTTTAACATTGGGAACTTTTTGATGTATGAAAGTTCTGAACTTCTCCTTATGTCAGCATGCAGGGTGATGTGGATGACTCCATATACCCTCCACAACCATCGGACAGAGACTGACCCTCCCACCTTGGTTGGCATATAATTGTGAATATACAAATCCAACATTCACAAGGGGGGACGAACATATATAATAAAGAAATAACGAAGTAAGGCGTGAAGGGTGACATCACAACGTACATATGTCACACCTATATTACACATAGTGCGCCACACGTTGGGGAATAGGGTACGGCGCAGGTAAGGACATGCACAAAAACACAAACTTATGTCATTTTGACTAGCGGTTAACTAGATATAATAGGCAAGCACGGCTGCCACGATGAAAAGTACACGTGCAGCAAAGGGCAATATTTTTATAGTTTGTTTAAACATAACTTAGAAGTATATTGTGTTTAAGGGTTAGGTATATTCATGTACAGTTTGGTCATATTTTAGTAGATCCAGGGCAGACTCGACAAGCCATTTTTTAATTGTTTTTGAAGGCCACAGCGAAATTGAAATTGTGCCGACACTTCCATAAATGGTAGATCAGCCCACCCAGGGTGAGACACCAAGAAGCCTGCAGTAGCTAATTAATTGTTGCAGAAGGAAAACTTTATCATGGGAAGAGCACTGCAGCCGAATACCAGTTGCAGGGCCACACGATAATTTGAAGGTCATTGGGCTGGGTAACAAGGGCCCAGGTAACAAGTACAGCAGTAAAAGAGAATTAAATACGGGTAAATTTGGTTTCACCAACAGTGCCCTGCGCAGTTTCTTTTATCTAGAGCTGGCAGGATGCAAGAGAGAAGGCTGGGAGCGAACAGGTGCAGGGGGGCTAGGGAAGTGGGGAACCAATCCGGGGACTGGGATATGGTGTTGCAGAGGCAGTAGCAATGCCCATGACCTTGTATAGATTCGGTGGGATGCTGGGGCTCGCGCTATCTCCAACAAATGGGTCCAATACGCATTGAGGGATTTAGCTGGATTTACTGCAGGTCCGCAGATAATGATGTGATTAATGGGAGACGCTTAAGGGTGAAGACGTCATGAAGGGGTGTTGAAGGAGATGTTCCAGTAAATGTTTTTTTTCCAATCAGGACATGTAATTTATATGAACCTATAGTGGTCCTGTGACGATCCACCAATTTTGTATTGGCGCATCCCTAAAATTGAAAAAGTTATGCTAATATGAGATATCCTTGTATAAATATTGCAGCCCTTCTGGGCAAAGTTGAGAATGTATTACAGTTTAGGTCCACAGAGCTGTTGGTTTTCCCCAGTCAACTGTTTAATAAAGCTGGGTTTTTCCTGCACAGTGTGCTATTCTTTTGGATTACTTTTGTATTTTCTTTGGATCGCCCCTGGAGACCTCTGGTCTACAGGTTTCTGATTTATAAAATAACAGGTCACCACAAGGCAGCCAATAGATGCAAGAGGGTTAGGGAGAGGTTGTGGATAGGTTAGGATGTTTAGGAAAACCGGAAAGAGGATTAAGAAAGTGTAATAGATGGGTACGGGGAAACACAGGGTAATTACATATATCGTACAACCTTGAGGCAGAACCCCACCCCTGGATCTAGGGCACTCTTGATTGTGACCAGTAATATTCAACATACTACCTATACCGAAGACCCTGATAACACTCCTTACATAACGTAGGAATTCTGGCAGCTGCGTGACAGATGTAACATATAACACACTAGTAACAGTAGCAGCACGTATAGCTAAGCGATGGCAGACGTTGATCATAGAAAGACCACACATGTAGCAAAGCAATTTGCGGATGCATGTTGCCGTCGCAACACAATACAAAACACAGTGAGCAAATAATCTAGTATTCTCCAGCATGGTGTCTGAGATGGATTCACATGCTCACGAATATTCCCAGTCGTCAGGCCGGGAATCCTCGGTATAGAAAAAAATCAGTATCAGTTTTGTTTCTGATCTGTCTTTCTTAGTAGTAACCAATCACTGGTCTTTGGGTCATACTGCCCCCAGCCAATGACTGCCCTCTCCCTAAGCCCCGCCTCCGGCAGCCATCCTCAGATTTTTACCGCACGTTCAAGTGTTGGGAGTCCTCGTGCTGTAGCTCTCGAGCTTTTGCTGCGTTTTCGTGCTTTTTCAGGAGATTTTTCTCATTTTTTTCGGTTAAATAGAGCCTCAAGCTCCACCGTTTCTACATCCGATCAACGGGTATCCGTTTCGGAGTTTTCTACGCCCCTCAAGGGTGAAGATTTCGTCGAGTTACGCTTTTGGAGGATTCCAGAAGTTCCGAGGCCTACCCCGGACATGGCCCAGGAGAAAGGAAGCTCAACGCCCGGGAAGCTGTTCAGGACCTGCCGTGGATGCCAGCTTCAGAATGTTTTCAAGGAGGACGAGCATTCGTTATGCCTCTACTGTCTCCATGAGGACAAGACGCACACGGAGAAGGACTGTGCGTTTTGTGGGAACATGTCGGGGCGGACCCTGAAGGATCGCCACCTCCGTCTCGCCAACTGGCTGGTAGGGAAGAGCCCGTCAGGCGAGAAGAAGAAAAAGAAGTCCGAGCGGTCTTCTAAGTCCTGTGAGGGCGCCCCGGCAACGGGGGCCCAACAAAAGGCTAAGCACCGCGGGCACCGGGAGCGCCGAACGGTCGGGCTCCTTGGCTGCCAGGCAGGGCGCATCCTGCCCGGCGTCATCAACCACGAGCCAACGCTCTGGCTCGGGTAAGAGGAAGTCAGAGAACCCGGCGAAGCTTCTGGAGAGGCCCTGGTCGATCTCGAAGATTCCGGCAGAGGGGGAGCGAGGCTCGGTCCCTCCCCCCAAGGTGAAGGCCCCAGGCGTCCAGAAGGTGACGATGGCCTTAATTCACCCTGCTAAGACCTCGATTGAGGATGTCGCCGCGGCCCTGGCTCAGCCTGTGGAGGCTACACCAGTGGAGGCGACCTCAGGACCCAGAGTCTCCCTGCCACCGTGGAGGGAGTCGTCTTTCAGGCCCATTGAGAAGACCCCCACGAAGTCCTCGTTGGAAAAGGTGGGGGAGGGGCTGGTGGCCATCGTGGATACGGACACAACCTCTGAAGAAGAGCTCATCGAAGTCGTGGAAGAGGCCCAGCCCATCGGGAGGGATCCCGACGAGGGCGACGACGAGAGCGACGATGCCGCCGACAAGGCTCCTCAAGAGCCCTCGCGCCCGTCGTTTCCGGCGCCGCAGGACACTTCGGCGGCCATTTTGTCAACGTTTCAGTCCTCATGCTCGGAGATAAGGACAAGGTTGCCCCTCCCCCCGACGGAGGTACCTGAGCCAGACCCGTCGGGGGAACCGGAGCCAGGACCTTCGGAAAGTCCACCGCATAAGAGGAGGACAACGCATCCTACGCCACCTCTCCCACCTCTGTGGCCTGCTCTGCCTTCCCCCCGGTCTACTACCCACGGGGGTGATACAGGCACGGACAAGGCTACGACAGGTACAGATGACGACGGAGGTGACGACGGGACATGTCCCCCGTCGCCCCCTGCTCGGGCGTCCCCGTCCGACGAGATTGGATCCTTTCATGCCATGATTTCCAGGGCATCCAAGCTCTTCCAGCTCTGCCCAGAAGAGAAGAAGAAGGAAGGGTTCCTTTACCAACGGCGCAAGGCTAAAAGGAAGACTGTCCTCGCCGTACTGCTTCTTGATGACATCTGGGATGAGGGGCCCGCCCTCCTCAAGAACCCTGCCACGGCGCCGGCAAAGAGGGACCGGTACGAGAAGAAATACCGGGTCCCCGACGCTGCCCCCTTGTGCCTTCGAGCGCAACCGACCCCGGATTCGGTCGTCTCGGCGGCGGCAAAGAAGAAAGCTGGGGGGGCATCGGCCTCGACATCAACTTCCCCGCCGGACGGCGAGGGCAGGAAGTTGGACACGATGGGACGGTGGATCATTTCATCCGCAGCGACGAATATCAAGGTGGCCAACGCCCTGGCTATCGTAGCCCGCTACGACAGGGAGTTGTGGTTCAAAATCGCCCCTCTGTTGGACTTCCTTCCGGACGCCAAAAGGGCTGAGGCCCTTGAAATCCTATAGGAGGGTGAGATTGCTTCGGACCACGCCATCTTGGTGGCAACGCACATCGCCGACACCGGTTTCCGTCAGTTGGGCAACAGCGTTTGCTTGAGACGACGAGGATGGCTCAAGGCCATGGATTTCCGCCAGGACGTACAAACCAAGGTTTTGGACATGCCCTTCGACGGGAACAACCTGTTTGGGAAGGCGATTGATGAGTCCCTTCAGGCCATCAAGACAGACACAGAGACTGCCTGGGCACTGGGAGTGCTCCAACAACGACGGCCGTCCTTTCGGAGTTCCGGAGGCAGACAAGGTGCCTCCAAGGGATCCGGCAGTGGCTCCTCCACGTACCGCCAAGCGGCAAGATCTTCGTCCCAGGAAGCCTACAGGTGACGCGGCAAGTCAGGTGGTGCCCGTCGTCGTCGACAGGGAGGTCAAGGAGGCAAGGCAGCCTCCAAACAAGATTGAACTGACCGTGGGGTCGGGCCCCCGCCGCAGCACCCCGGTGGGAGGCTGGCTGGCGAGGTTCGTCAGCGTGTGGGAGTCCATCTCCACCGACCGTTGGGTGCTGGATGCCCTGGCCCAAGGGCACGCCCTCGAGTTTCAGAAGAAGTGCCCTCGCGTTCCACCCGTGGCCAGGAAGGAAAATCACGTCCCTCAACTACTGTTGGAAGTAAGGGCGATGCTCAAGAAGGGTGCCATTGAGCTCGTCCCAAAGAGGCTTCGGGGCTCTGGAGTTTACTCAGGGTACTTCCTCGTAAAAAAGAAGACAGGAGGATGGCGCCCCATCCTGGACCCACGATGACTGAACAAGTACATCAAGGCACAGAAGTTCCGTATGGTCACCCTCCAGCACGTGCTGGGACAGCTGGAGGAGGGCGATTTCCTGTCGTCGTTGGACTTGGAGGATGCGTACTTCCACATCCCCATTCTAAAAAGACACAAAGTTCCTCAGGTTCGTGGCCCAAAGGCGGCACTACCAGTTCAAGGCCCTCCCATTCGGATTGAAGTCGGCACCCAGGGTGTTCACCAAGTGCCTCGCACCGGTGGCGGCGCGGCTGCGCCTACAGGGGCTCCACGTCTACCCCTACCTGGACGACTGGCTCATCCGGGCAAGGACAAGGGAGCTCGCCGTGGAGCACACTGCGAAGACCGTCCAGCTGCTCACGGACCTGGGATTCTCCATCAACTTTCCAAAATCCCACCTGGTTCCGTCGCAAGTCGCCCTGTTTCTGGGAGCCAAGCTCGACACAGTGGCGCGGCTGGCCTCGCCGTCGGAGGAAAGAACCAGGACCATTCTGGGCAAGGTGCAGCGTCGGCTGGCCACGGACATGGCCAGGGTAAGATCCATCAAATCCCTCCTCGGGATGATGTCCTCCTGCATTTATCTGGTGCGCCTTTGCAGGCTTCAGATGCGCCCCTTACAAGAGTTCCTCGACGCCCGCTGGGTCCAGTCGACGGGCAGCTTCGAGGACAGGATCCCTCTCAACGAGACGTTCCGTCAGGCGATCCGGTGGTGGGGTACCCGCTCCCATCTGTCGGCGGGCACAGACTTTCAGACCCCAGCTCACCAGGTGACGGTGACGACGGACGCCTCCCTGGAAGGTTGGGGAGCGCACTCCGGAGATCTTCACGCGAGAGGCCTTTGGCTCCCAGAGGAGAAGTCTCTCCACATCAACATCTTGGAGCTCCGCGCAGTGTTCTGGGCCCTCAGGTCCTTTCTTCCGTCCCTCAAGGGCAAGGTGGTGAGGATCTTCACCGACAACACCACCACGATGTTCTACATCCGGAAGCAGGGCGGAACCAGGTCCCCGGCCCTATCCAAGGAATCCCAGGATCTTTGGCATTGGGCCGTCGCCCAAGGGATGTTTCTGGTGCCTCTTCATCTGGCAGGAATAAAAAACACGATCGCCGACTCACTCAGCAGGGAGCTGCGCTCGTGCCACGAGTGGGAACTACGCCAGGGTCAAGTGGATCGACTCTTCCGACGATGGGGCAAACCCCAAATCGATCTCTTCGCGACGGCGACGAATTCCAAGTGCCGGAGGTTCGCCAGCAGGTTCCCCCAGCGAGGAGCATGGGCGATGCTTTCTCGTTCCCCTGGGACGGCCTATTTCTTTATGCTTTCCTTCCGCTGCCGTTGCTGCTCCGGCTCATCAACCAGCTCAAGAGGTCCCGGTGCAGGATGATCCTCGTTGCACCGGCGTGGCCGAGACAGATCTGGTTCCCGGACCTTCTGGACTTGTCAACGGCCCCACCAGTTAAGCTGCCGACGGACGCAGACCTTCTCTCCAGAGAAGGAGGCGCCATTCTTCACCACAACCCGGAGTCGCTGAACTTGCAGGCCTGGCTCTTGCAGCACTAGAGTTTGGAGGGTACGACATCCCGGCCGACTGCAGAGAGGTTCTTGCAAAGGCCAGGGCGTCCTCAACTCTAAAGTGCTACAGACATAAATGGAAGAGGTTCTCTGTCTGGTGCCGTGCACAGCAGATTAACCCTCTGCGGATTACGGCCCCTCAAGTACTGCTGTAACTACTGTCGCTGGCCAAAGCTGGACTGGCTCACGCCTCCATCAAAATACATCTGGCTGCAATCTCCCAATATACCAGGACTACGGGACGGGCGTCCTTGTGGTCTCATCGCCTGGTGAAAGAATTCATGAAGGGACTATTCCGATCATTCCCGCCGGTGAAGGCTCCTGCCCCGGCGTGGGAGCTTAATGTGGTGCTGACCAGGCTCATGGGGGCCCCATTCGAGCCTATGCATTCAGCGCCTTTGAAGTTCCTGTCATGGAAGACAGCTTTCCTCGTGGCCATCACCTCCGCACGACGAGTGGGAGAGATCCAGGCCCTATCTTGCAAGCCTCCATACTTGACTTTTCATGACACGAGGGTGGTGCTGAGGACACACCCCTCCTTTATGCCCAAGGTGCCGTCGGACTTCCACCTCAACGATCCCTTGGTGTTGCCAGTTTTCTTCCCGTCGCCTTCGTCGCCGGCCCAGAGGACTTTGCACTCGGTGGATGTAGCTAGAGTGCTGAAGTTCTACGTGGACCGCACGAAGAGTTTTCGGAAGACGTCACAGCTGTTTGTGAACTTTGGGACTGTGAATCAAGGGAAGGCTCTCTCGAAGACTTCCATTTCCAGATAGTTCTCCGGCTGCATCATGCACTGTCACCGGTTGGCAAACCGACCGCTGCCCGGCCGTCCGAGAACCCATTCGACCAGAGTGATCGCTGCTACCAAGGCGTTCCTGTCTGGTGTGCCCCTGCTGGACATCTGCAGGGCTGCGATGTGGAGGTCGACGCACACCTTCACAAGATTCTACTGCGTCGATCGGGACTCCAGGGAGGAGTCCAGGGTCGGCCAAGCAGTGCTGCGCAACCTGTTCGCCTAAGGTGAGCCTGGTGAGGAGGTAAGAGTTGCTTAATGTTGAGTTGTTGTATTGCTTAATGTTGAGCCTGTTGCCACCTCCCGTGGTTGTGCATGTGTGTACTGCTATGTATTCTCTCATTCATGAGCAGCATGTGAATCAATGCCAGACCCCATGCTGGAGAAGGAACAAGTTAGTTACCTGTAACTGTTGTTCTCCAGCATGGGTCTGGCATGGATTCACATGCGAACCCTCCCGCCTACCCATCTGCGGCTCTTCACTTGGTCATACTGCCACTTCACGTGCTACCAAATCTGAGGATGGCTGCCGGAGGCGGGATTTAGGGAGAGGGCAGTCATTGGCTGGGGGCAGTATGACCCAGAGACCAGTGATTGGTTATTACTAAGAAAGACAGATCAGAAACAAAACTGATACTGATTTTTTTCTATACCGAGGATTCCCGGCCTGATGACGGGGAATATTCATGAGCATGTGAATCCATGCCAGACCCATGCTGGAGAACAACAGTTACAGGTAAGTAACTTGTTCCTTATCTGAGTTCATGTTCCTAGTAGCCTGTTTCCTCACCGGCTTTTCAGGAGTTGCAACATTGTACCTGTACTAAAGAAAGACAAAGCTGTCACTTGTTTCTTTGCATACTGTTGCTAACATACTCCACAAACACCCACTCGGACATTCCCTCCCCACCTCTCTCTGGCCCTGAAACCCACAGGGAGAGTTCGCAGGGCTTTGTAGTCTTCAGCGTTTTAGCAGGAACCACAATTGCTCCGACATCAAAGCGTGAAATGTGAGAAAATTGCCTGGCAGAGAGCAGGTAATATTCTGGTGCTGCAGTGCTCACACCGTGCAGGGAATAGGGCGCTGGAGTGGCGTGCAAGTTGCGACACCATCGCCATAGTGAAATGAAGGTGTGAAAGAGAACTCCCCGGCAGCGAGCAGGCACGTATATAGCTGCCGTATCGTACAGGGCACGCTGAAGGTGGAGCACTGCAGCAGCTTACAAGAATCTTCCAAAGCATGCAAATAAGGTCCACACACACTGCAGTAACTGTGCTGTGAAATGGTAAGTACAAGACAGAGCCCTACATTGCCAGTGATGTGTGCGTCAGTTACCACTAACAGGCACAGGCCAAGGCAGGGCTATATATAGATGTTCCGTCCACCGGGATCCCTGGGAAATGTAGTTTTGGGATCCAGTGTCCCACATCTTAACAACTTATTGGTTTTCTTGTAGTGAAACATGACACATTATGCTTTTCCAAGCCCAACAACTTCTGTCTTCCTGACACCTTACAGAACAAATGATGGGTCAAGCATACAGTTTACTGGACACTCACCTGTGCAACACCGACTGCACCCAGCTGCACAGAGCCTTGCACTAAAAATTGTTTCCAGAGACTTTTTTTTCTTATCAATTCATGGAGCTAGCCTTTACGTTTCACAGACTCTCCTCTCACTAATGTCTTACTTCAGATGAACACAAAAATGCTGTGTTTCTGCTCATTGTATGTCTTGGATACTAAAAACCTCTGGCGACAATAAAAATATTAGTACAAAATTGCTAATCAAATAAGTTTGTTTGATAATCAATACACATTTTATTGCCAATCTCTGCTAATCAATGTTTGAAATCGAATATATACTGAAACAAAAGGTTAGACATGAGGCAACAGATGACAGTGTATGTCATTTATTCAGGTTAACATAACGGTTGAGGTGTTTCAAGTGTCCATGACACTGTATACCATGTGATCTTTCTTCTCCTTCTCTTTTTCCCAGATTAGGCACCAGGTGACTAAGTTGCATTACTTTATCCTTTTCCTCAGTCAGGGTCTCCACCCTTGCTTTCTCTGCTTCTACTTGGGGGTTTACTTCTCCTTGGTTAGGGCCTCTACCCTGTACTTGGGTTCTTTCTCTGTTCCCTTGATCAGAGCCTCAGCCCTTCATGTCGCTGCCCTCTGACTGCGTGCTTTCTCTTTCACCTTGATAAGGGCCTCTGCCCTTCCTTTCCCTACCCTCTGTTTGCGGGCTACAGATACATTACTCACCGTAATCGTATTTCTGATGCTTGTATCTGCTTAGATTCACATGCGCCCGCCCTTCCTCCCGTCTAAGAGAAGGCACATGGATACTTGTAGTCTTATCTTTCTTATCTGCTTGGATACTCTGTACTCCCGCTACTCCTCATGCTACCTCATGTCAGAAAAAATACAATCTGAGGGTCCTACACGCGTGAGGGATCATGGGTACATGGGACGTAACACTAGGGATAGTATTACTGGCACCCCCTAGTTCGATTACCCTTTTTGAGTTTCGAAAAACAAACTGTAATACTCTGCAGCTTCCACTAGATGTCAGCCTATGCACAGCATGTGAATCTAAGCAGATACAAGCATTAGAAATATGATTACGGTGAGTAATGTATCCCATATATCTCCCTTTGGATTCCCGCCCTAGTCCAGGCATTTTTAACCTCTGGTTAGTGCTAAAGATGGGTAACCACTGCTGTCTAATCCCTGGTTTTATGCTGAAGTGGTTCCTCTGAATATAGGGTCATTGACTCCCTCAGGGACTTCCTGGCTGTCCCTACTCTAGCCCTGCTTTAGTGTTCGACATGAAATTGGCAATAGTGCCAGCACTTACTCTGTTTGATCTGCCTAAGAGCAGTCATGCTCACTCTCACCTTGCCCTACTACTCTGCCTCTTCATTTTCTTCTTGAAATCTCCCGACTAACTGTATGTCCCTCTGGTGTTTCACTCATTCTTCCTGCTTTCACGCTTTGATGTTTAATCTTCCCATTCCCCTCCCACTCTACTACTACCACTCCTCCCACTACTACTCATCCTCCAACTACTACCACTCCTCCCACTACTACTCATCAGCACACTACTACTACTCCCACTACAACTCTTACTACTACTCACATCCTTCCACTACTACTCTCCTCCTTTCACTACTACTCCTTATCCCATTCCACTGCATGAACACTCTCCTATCATCCTATACCATTTACTGTTTACACTAACTTCTATCCACCTGCCACACAAACACACACTCCCTCTGCGGTACCCCTGCACTCAACAAGCTAATACCTCAACTTTCTCCAATAAAAGTCTCCACACTGCACGACGCCTTCCTCCCTCTTGCTGGTCTCTTGGTCCACTTCCACTTCTGACCTCACCCAGATAACGCACACTTCCTGTTTTCTGTCTCTTGCTTAAATTTCCCTCCTCTGACATACCAGCTTTCCCTAGCCAATCCTGTTCTATCTTCCCTTTCAGGGATATGTATCTGGAGGTGGATGTCTTTACACCCTGAAAGTGTTATATTTGAAAAAGGCATTAAATAGGGTGCTTAACCCCACCACTTTCACTGCATGGGTTTGCCGCATAACAAAGGTAATGGCGGCCCAATATGGGCAATGTTCAGGTTGCGGGGTTCCTGAGTAATCCAAATTTGTCAGGTGTGGCCCAGGTCTGTCCTAATATTTGTTGGTGGTCTAGGGGCTCAGTTTGTGTGGCGGGTGTCTGCACATGCTTCTGGGCGGCCCACTCAGTTTCCCTAAACTTCAGGTAGGGCTACTGCCCTCTCTGGCAACTCCCTCTCTCCCTTGTTGGGTGGCTTGGCGTTGACTCGACTGTGCTCTGGTGTCTTCAGCACCCCTGCTGAGCTTGGTTTTTGAAATGTATTTTCTCTGTTCTCTTCCATCTTGGCGACCTCTCCAAATGAAAGAAAACACTGGGCAAGTATTTTGACAGTGAGGTATGGCATGAGACAAAGATGCACTGCCAACAAATAAACTGGAATGAGGGAATGAGTTAAGGGTTGGGGTCCCCCATAGTTGCTTTCCCCCTCAGGGCCCGTACTGGCTCTGGACTGCTTTGTGGTGAGCTCCCCCACTTGACAAGGATATAATCCAGGCATTGTCACACAATTTAAATAAGTACTTGGGCAAACAAAACACACAGTAAATAAAATCATAGTGTAAACAGTAAATTTACAGAAAAGACAACAACACTCTGATACTATGATTTGAATGATGGGGTAGTTTCTTAAGACAACATTAAGTGCTTCCCTTACATTGGTGTCATTAGTGCTGTCGGCTGCAAGTTCAAAGTCCTGATACCTCTAATGTCATGTGACAGGAATAAGCATTAATTATGGAATGTGCGACTGACCTTCAACTGTAAGGTTGAAGTTGGTGAAGTTGATGTCACAAGACATTAGTCCAACATGTATTTCCCTCCACTTGTGAGTTTGTGCAGGGCCTGAGGTTAGCTCTCTGAGACAATCCGATTATATCAAATAAATAGTTGTACAGAATCTATCTCAATGATTTGTTGACAATTTCACATCGCAGTGGTTCAGATTCAAAATCTCATTTTAAATCTGCAAATATTTGTGAATGTCACATGCTGCGTGCACGCAAGTTTTCACGCTTTGAGTCAACAAGTTTATTCAATAAGTCTATCCCAAAAGATTTGACTGACAGCAATCATTTTTCAAACTGGTTGTCCTCATAAATAGTTTTTTATATTTAGAATGAGATTTTGAATCCAAACAAAAACTTACTACATGAATAGATCGGGTATGAATAAAGTGACCAAGGTGATCATTAATGTCAACTTCTACCACATGAACATTTCAATAAAACATTGGTGTTCTGTAAAACTCTATTTAATCTGACTGTCTTGGAGGGATAACCTAAGCCCCTGAAGAATCGTTGTAATATATGGCAACATGTTTTGGCCTAATGTCTTTACAACATATCTATACAATTACACATTAAATTGGTTGGTCCATAGAAAAAAAGGAGAAAACCCTTTTTGTGATGATATCATTGATTTAAATGAGAATTCTTTCTTTAATAATCCTCCCATACTGGGCTTCTTTTTGTTATATTGAGACATCATGTTTAGTAAATTCACCATTTCAGTTTAAGGTCAGTTGCATGTTCCATAGTTAGTTAAAATTCACTCCAATACTATATTGTAGGTTCATTATCTGGAGGTAGGCACATTATATATAGGGACAAGAGGTAAGAAGAGAATGGAACCATACATGAAAACATAGTTATTATTGTCATGACAGTATTCAGGAAGCAAAACATGACCGTCAATTTGACCCTAAAAGTTTAGGACATAGTATTTGGGAAATACAAATGCACACCACAGTCGATGTAGGGCCTAGAATGTGGAAATACTTCTAAAAAAACAGATAGAGGCCCCCAAAAAACAAGACACTTTTAGATAGAGAGCACCAAGACATTAAACTTGGGGGAAAAGCAAATGCATTGGTCTCAGTGCAAGTGTCATCAAGCATTTACATTTGCATAAGTGGATGACTTTAAAAATACATAAAAAATGAACATTGCATGCCAAAATTCTAGCCTTTGGCCTAACAATTCCCTGGGCCAAAACTGGATGCAGAGGTAGGTAAATATCCCCAAAGTCGCTTTAGAAGTTTCAGGGATGTAAATATGTTCCCCGTAGAAGTCATTGAGACAAAGTCAAAAGGTGAGTCAACATGTTAGGAGAAAAGAGGCAAGTCACACTAGAGCGGATTTGGCGACAACACCAGGGGCATCAGAAGAGATCCTTTAGAAGGGCTCCAGAAGCTTTTTGGAGGACCAACAGCCCCAGGAGAAGATGCAGCACAGCTGGAAGAGCCCCCAATGCAACCCATTGGGCTAATGCTAAGAGCCACCTGCAGGAAAGTCTTTAACACAGACCTCTGGGACCCCGGAAGGTATGTAGAGCAACACACAACCCCAGGGCCTTGGGGTATGTACTCCGATGTTGTTTCCAAAAACATAGTTCTAGAAATGCAAAACAACCCAGTAAGAAAACAATGTTACAGGGCAACATGAACGTTTCGCTTACCCAGGACTTGAACACCGAACAAATGACCACCCTAAGCCCCAAAAGTAGATAAAATAGCCATGCTCCAGAATGGAACAGGAAAGAATAGGAAACTGACCCAACAGGATTCCATTCCGGCAGCTCGGAGGATAAAGGAGAGGGTAGCCAGCCAGCAGAAAATGGCACGAGCAGCAGGGCAACAGTTGACACAACCAGAGCAGCAGATGAAGCAAGATGTTGGGATCCCAACTCCCTGCCAATCAATAGTAGCTTCCAGCACCAAGGAAAATGACCCTGATGGTAAACAGTGGGACGTGATGGTCAAATGGCCCAGAGATGATCCCAGCAAGGGAGGCCTGGCCCAGCCAATGAAGAGAGCCAGCAGGAGAATGGGGAATGCCCAGGAAGGATGATGAGCAGTGTTGGGGGAGTTTTCCTAAAGTCCCACTTGGAGGTAAGACTTTAGTAAGCTATCCCAGTGGTTTGTAGATCCCCAACTCTTATTATCAGTCTGTATTACTCAAGGGCCTTGGAGTGGCAGAGCAGTCTCCTAAGAGGAAGATGTGAGCTGTAGGTAAATACACTGAACCCAGTTACACTTGTAAATCAAAGAAACAGTTACACATACATTTATATTAAAATATAGATTTATTATTTACACACGAGTCACTGTTAAATAATTAGCACAATAAACCATCACACATAGGTATACCTTTCAATACTTTCAAAGAGTCACTTCTTAGTTGGTAGTTGCTGAACGCATACAATTGTTAGGAGTTCTATCAGCAATAACGCGCACCCACAAAGTAATACGATAATTGTATTTAGTCTGCATACACATATAAGATAGTGATTTTTGAGAAGGATAACAGTTGGTTAGTGTTACACTAGCAGAACATCAGCTTCTAGAGGCAGTTTCGCGGCACAGCAAGTTCTTTAAAGTCAAAACCGCAACCCTAGCTAAAAGGCAGTTTGTAGCGGCTTAAAGTCTTGTAAAGCACTAGAAATCAAAGGTTCCTGTGGATACTTTTTAGTCTCTAGAAAGGAAGATACAAGAAGGCTTAACCAACGTTGGAGACCCAATTAAAGGACTCGCTAAAGGGACACAAGCAGCGGCTCGATTCGGAGGTAAGAGTGGGTTGCCCTGGACACCTCTTTGTGCACTCCAATGCTCTGGAGCAACTTTCCGGAATCCGGTAAGCAATACCTTTTTCCCCACAGTATCTTAGGTTAGAAGAAAATGTTTGTGGTGGATTCTCCGCGATGTTGCAGCTCTGGACCTGACCTCTGGACTCCTTGGTCTGATGACAGAAGGCAGGACAATGGATGGATTCTCTCACCAGCAGTCTCGAGGGAGCATCTCTGGCATAACTTTCAGCAACTTCTTTGGTCACTCTGCGGTTTTGGTGCCTTTTCTGCAGCACCAACAAAGGACATGATCCAAACGGTCAATCTTCTTTGCTTCCTGCAATCCCGCACTCTGATGTGGAGGTATGGGTGAGTGTGATCTGATCTCTGGAGTGTCCTTGAGAGCTCAGCAATGATTTGAACGAATTCGGCCTATCCACGACTATGCACTTGAAATCAAAGTTTGTCTTGGGACAGGTTGTTCCCACCAGCCAAAGGGAAGGAGTTGTCCTCTTCGGAGTTCCTCTGTCGCACATAAAACAGGGTTAGGACAGCAGTGGTAGCTTCACAGTGTTGTAAAGGGTCTACAGGCGTCCCTGGTCATCGTCTTCTTCGGTTACTTCAGCTTTCAGCGGTCGACTTTCTTTTCACTTCAGGAGCCTCAACTTTTATACAGTTACAGCACATACTCCTCTGCAATCTCTCTCAGCAATTTACAGAAAGGGACGTTTGACTGACCCATCTGAACAGCCAGACCCCCAGTGGGAGCTGGTTCTATTCAGGCACTCTGGCAGACAAAGGACAGGGGTGTGAAAAACTCCTCCCCCAATTCCTGCCTGCCCAGACACTCTGGAGCCTAAGCAGGGACACCCAAAGGTTCCCGCCAAAAAGGCAAAACACACATACAGGCCTCTACCTCCCAGCATGGTAGAAGAAGGGCTAACAAAGAACAACCACGTTAGTAATGGCAACAAAAAAAAGGGAGGCCCCAAGTTGGTACTTGGGTGCCCCTATTGTGCATTACCGGGGCTATGGACATAGACTGCAGTAGAGAAATCACACAATAGTTGGTAGAACACATGCACTCCACCAGCCATAATTAGGAGATTGTCTGTGTGACTAGAAAGTCACAGGAGCAGTGAGAAGGGGGATACTAGGTATTCCTTTGGCACTCCACATAAGGTGGTGTGTGCCAATCTCTCAGACTCTAATGTTTAAGAACTGTAGTTACTCCAGGATAAAGAAAAGCATCTCAAAGGAGGACCCTAAGGGTCCCCAGCAACACTGCCCATAAGGAGCTGTGTTCTGCACTACTAAAATACAGATGCCTTTAAGAGCTATGGAGAAAAATAGACTCCCTAGTACAGGTAAAATACAAAGAATAGAGTCCCAAAAGACAGAGCCCAGAAGAATGAATGAGTGAAAAAAGGTTCCACTCAGGATTAAATCAAAAGGTCTGCTGGGGTGGAGGGGTCTCACTAGGAGAGGGTATGAAGCATAAAATTGAAACATCTCCCAGCAAAACATTGCAACCAGAAATCAATGCGCGACACATGGTCTAGCCAGAATTGCCAGTTCTGGTCCTTAAAGTGTCGGAATTTCGGGAATCCTCCAGCAGGTAAGTAAGTCACACGCCTTCCACAATAAATCTGACAGAAGTGCCCGTAATTAAAGAGTATCCTCCTGTATGTAACCCGTGCAAGGCCTGGTCTAAGCAGCCACCAATCACATCACAGGATTTAAAATGAAGGGTTAGCCGGCCAGCCAATCTGGTGGGCCCCCTACATTTGCCATTCCCTCAAGACACCCTCCCTCCCCCAACACAGAATGAAGTCAAAACGAAATGATAGCATGGCACCAGCCTACTCCACCGGCATACTCCCTAAAACCCATGTAGGGTGATCTAATCACCCTAGAGCCAAACCAGGGTGCTTTATAGAATTATTATTCAACCGTCAACCATGGGACCATAGACTCTTAATAAGTAAAATAAGGGTGGCAGTGAAAAGGGGCTTCAATATAAGTCCCTCTGACCACCAAATATAGGTCAGTGATCCAAAAATAAAAGGAGGGGAAAAATAACAAGTCAGGGGGACCCTAAAAAGATCATACATAATTCTCAAACATGTAATTGGCTTAATGAACCTGTTTTCTAGTATCCCACCAGGTTTCCCTCTCCTGAATCAATATGTCTGCTTTGTGGATCCACCCCAAATGTTCCTTCTGTGGGAGTGGAATTACAAGAGACATAGTTCTCGGTTATTGGCCTCTTTTGTGTGGGCTTGAGCATATATCTTTAAGTATTACTGCTAGTTTTGTGGGCCTGGGAATGTCATTCGAATTTCATTTGACAATGGCTGCAGGATCACATCATATCATTGCCTAGAATATGATATGGCATTTATAACGCGCCTGTACACAAGTGTTTCTGGCGCGACAAGGGGAGGGAACAGAGGGTGGACAAAACAACGATCTTACTAGTCCCTGGTCATTCAGATCACGCAAGTGCAAGGAGGGGATGGGGAGAAGTGCCAAAAAGGGGGGAAAAAGTACAGCCAGCTAGTTGCTCAGTGCAGGTAAGGAAAGTGCAGCCAACGGGTGGCTCTTAAGTGCAGAGAGACGGACTGTAGGGTTACAGATAAAGACCAAAGTACTGTGGGAGCCAGGCGGCACTGCAGGGTATGTGCAGCTGGACATGCGAGGACCTAGGCCCAAGTTCAGAGGGTGGCCAGGTGACCAGTGCATGGACCAGGCGGGTCATCAGCATGGGAGAGGAAGAGAGAAAGCGGAGGCACAGAGGAAGGTCTTGAGTTGCTTCCGAAACCAGAGGTGGTTCTGCTCAAGATTGAGAGAGGCAGGGAGGTTGTTCCAGAGGGAGACCACAGCCAAAGAAAGAGATCTGCCTCCAACTCTCTGCTTGGAAAAGCGACTGACCCTCGGAGAGTTTGAGGTGGATGAGCTGAGAGCTCGAGAAGGGACGTGTTTAGGAAGAAAGTGTTGGAGGTAGTGCGGTCCCAGGCTGTAGAAAGCCTTGTGGACGATGCAGAGGGTCTTGAACTTGATCCTTGCCGCCACTTGGGAGCCAGTGAAGGGATTTCATTGCTGGAGAGATATGATCCCTGGGCTTGAGGCCAAGGACAAGTCTTGCAGTCCTGTTCTGGATAAGTTGTTGAGGACGGAGAGTAGAGGCAGGAAGATTTAGAAAGAGGCTGTTGCAGTACTCCAGCCTAGAGAGGACTAGAGCTCTGGTGACAGTGAGCTTCTGGGGGAAAGTGAGGAGAGATGAATACCTCTGAGGAGGTGCAGCTGGTAGTTTGACTTCTTAGATAAATCAGACTAGTGAGGAGAGAAGGAGAGTGTGGAGTTGAAGATGTCCCCAAGGTTCTTAGCCTCACAGGTGAAGAGAAGGAAGAGGGCCCAGAATGGGTGGCCAGAGAGAGAGACAGGAAAGGAGGGAGCTGGTGTTCCTATGAGGAGGCATTAATGCATTACTGGCATTAAGGCAGAGATTGTTGGTGGCACACCTGGATTGCGGAAAGACAGTCTGGAATGAGACAACTGAGGGGAGCCTGAAAGAGAGGTGGGTGTCATCCGCATAAGTTGGAGCAGAGAGCAGCAATGTGGTGGGCAAGATGAGCCAGGTATTGGTTGAACAGCCAGGCAGAAAGGTTAGACCCCTGGGATACACCACAGGTAGAGCGATACAAGAGAGGGAGGACCCAAGCTGGACCTTGGAGGGTTGATCAGTGAGAAAGGAGGTCAGCCAGGCCAGAGCCTGATCAGTGATATCCAGGTTATCACGGAGGCGGTTGAGCAGGATGGCATGGTTGACCGTATCAAAAGCAGAAGAAAGATCGAGGAGAATGAGGACAGAAGGAAGGTTAGAATCAAGGTTGGAGAGTAGATCTTCATCGATGTTCAGGAGAGCAGTTTCCGTGCTTCTGGCTGCTCTGAAACCAGACTGGTTGTCATAGAGACAACCAACAGATTCAGTGTGAAGATGCAAACTTTCAATTGGTCCAATAGGATGCAAACTTTCAATTGGTGCTAGCGAAGTCACCAAGCGTTGATGGCTGTACTTAACACACTATTCAGATGAGCACTTAAACTCAAGACTTTTTTTCAAGAGCCATATGTACCCCTCTACTCCCAGTTTTAGCCCATTTAAAGGATTCTGTTTTGAAGACGCCTGTACATTCATTGTATCTCTGAACTCGTGAGCGACTTAATCTGCTTTACTCTCCACTTTTCTTGTGCTATATAGTTCCTAAAATCCTCAGCTCAGAGAAAAGCCTAATTGACAGAGTTTGAGTGCTAGGTACTCCTTGACAAATATCCAGCGACAGCGTGTTGTTCTCGGGATTTCCCTCACACGCTCTGCCATCTACTCCCACACCAGCGTGATAACTCGCCCATAGAAGAGTCAAATTAAGCATTAGGACCAGTGTTGTACTGCACACTGCAACAGGTGGAGGTGTTGTACTGTATACTGTAGGAGGTGGTAGTGCCCATTGATATTCTTCATTTATTTTAACTTTCTCCCTTCTAAAATATCACTCATCCCAATGTAAGTCAACAGGATTATTCTGTTCTCCCAATTTCCTTTTTAAAATCTCAAAAGAAGTTTACGTGGATCCAGTGCTCCGGATAGGATTTTGGCGTGAGAGTATTTTACTCCCAGTTTTTAGAATTTGAGAGTAAATCCAATTTCAAGAGAGTTAAGTTTTCTCCTTCGCAAGAGAGTAAAAAAAGTGTCTGACAACCGTCCAAATTGTGCATAAAATTAAAACTGTGTTAGAAAACATTTGAGACAAAGAACTTGTTGATGCATACTATCCAGCTTCATCTTCATTATACTTGGACACTAAAACTCTGTTAAGAACTACTGGAGATGCCAGCTAGTAACATCATAAATCAAGTCCCTCACTCTACCAGCATCACATCTCTGCCTCTCGTGCCTACTGTTGCTGTCTGGCACTACCTGCTTGACAGCCACTCCATATTTTTGCCTCATCTCGTTCCCTTTGCTACTTCCCTGTCTCTCACTTTCTGATGTTCTGCCTCTCACCTTTAAGTGTTGCTATGCCACGTTTTGAGGTATGTTGCTCCATCACTCTGCCTCTCCTCTTTCTGCCTTCTATTATTGCTGTTTCCCTCCTACATTGTACTGTATCGGTTGATATGAATCCTCTTCCTGTCTCATGTCATTACTCTGGCTTTATCTGTTTTTTCATTTTCTCTGTTGTGGTTGTTACTCGGATTATCTTTTTGCACTGCCTCTTATGATATTGGCCTGCCCTTCTCTAACCTGGATTTTCTATTTCCAGCGCTCCCCATCTGCTGTATATCTGTGTTTTCTTATTTTACTGTTTCTATATGTCTTTTGCTCTGCTTCTATGCCTCAGTCTTATTGTGTGTGTGTGTCCTGTTATTTACCTCTGTTTCCCTTCTTACTTTCTTTGTTGCTCTCTTATGTAGCTCATTAGTCTCTCTCTTCCTATTGCTTGAATTCCTGTTTTGAATTGTCTAATACGTTCTCTGTTCTCGTGGCTTATCACCCCTAACCCTCACTTTGTTCTCCTGTGTTGCTTAGGTTCAGAGTTGCTCTCTCTCATTTTTGTTTTTTGACAGAGTACCATTAAATATTAAACAATCTGGAAATGCCTTTTCCATTTACCAATTAAGTGCAGCTTTACCATTGGGTGCTCCTTTTTTTATTTAGATGCGTGCAAACCTTCTTTTAGCCATTAGGCTGGGAATTAAAGAGTTAGTGGTTTGTCTCACCAGTAGCACTTGCTTGAATGCAGATGTTTTACTAGCACTGTATGCCATTATAAGTATCAGAGACCAGATGAGATGTGTGATCTGAGCCATTACAGGTTTAGCAGCCCTCACGGGATGTGCTTCTTCTGAGCCATTACAGGTATTGCAGCCCTGACTGAATGTGCCTGTTCTGAGCCATTACAAGTATAGCAGCCCAGATGAGATGGGTGTGTTCTGAACCATTACATGTATAGTATCTGGGAGAAACCTGAAGGTGTCTCACTGTCTGAACCCTGGGGATCTCTTTCTCAGGTGGCCAGGGCACGGCCATCGCCCTTGGATCCAGACCCTGGGGGTGGACAAGTGTGGGAGGATCACCTAGGTGAGGGATCCTCTGAGAATGGAGGTGAGACATCCGATGGCGAGACGCGGTATTCCCCCCTTTTTGACACTTCCTCCACCTTTATAGGTTATTCTAAATCCTGTCCCGTTGCCCCCTCCCTAATTCCAACAAGTACCAACTCAGAAAGGAGGTGTGGGAGAACCGGGAGAAAGAAATTACATATATCACCCCGTGTACTACAACAGCAGGACTATCCCCTTGTCTCAGATATGCCCCTACCCGACATTCCTTCAGTTGAAATAGAATGTTGTCAAACAAGTTCCATTATGGCCGAGTACCTTTCTGTGAAACCACACAAACCCATTTATTTACCATCACACACTCACCCCGTTTATTTGGACAAAACTCCACACAGTTTTTCCCTAATTAATCAGAAACACGACAACTCCCACAATCCCTCCACACTAGTTTTTTCTACAAACTCTGGGATGAGGAAGAGTGGAGCTAAGAGATTGAAGATCTCTCAAAACACCACTGAGAGACAGAAGAAATAATGTGCCATATTAAAGTCACATTAATATGTGACTGTCCTGCTAATGAGGCCAAGCAAAGTCAGGCCTCCCTTTCTAACTACTCATACTTAACTCCACTTAACACTATCAGGAAGTAGGGGAGCACACTTTAAGCGAGTTGGGGATGCTGGAGAGTGCAGGATGCCAGAGAGAGACCTGTGGAGCTGAGAGGAACCCGGAAGGCTTGGAGGAGAAATAACTACCCAGACACTGAGCCTGACTGCACAGGGGAGGCTGCAGTGAGGAGTGCAAGCTGTGCCTCCAGGGAGTCTAAACAATGGGCAGCTTGGGTTACTTGGTGGCACCCACAACAAAGCTCCTCCCCTGGGCTAAACAGGAGAGCCCAGGCTACTGGGGGGCAGGCGGCGAGACCCTGACCCCAGGTAAAATTCCCCTAGTGCTCCGGCGGCTCATAAAACCGTGAGAATGGTGTTTCTGGGGAGTTGAGGAAGTGTGCGCAAAATGCCAAGAACTGCATTATGGGACTGGAAGTCCAAAGACATTTTTTTGTCTGTTTAAATAATTTAAGAAGGGTCCGAGCCCGGCAGAGGGAGGCCCTTTGTGAACCTTCAGATGGGTCTGAGCCTGGCAGAGGGAGACCCTTTGTGTACTTTGGTAGGGGGTCCAAACCCAGTGGAGGCAGACTTGAAAGACTGAGCAAGGCAAAGCACACAAGGAAGCAGCAGTTCCAAGATGACAGTTTAATGCAAGGAGAAAGACGGCAAGACCGAAGAAGGTTGCAAGGAGGGAAGTGCCCTTGCCCTTTTCAGAGAAAGATGGTTATTTCATGAGCCTTCGAGAATAAGAAACATAAGACACATAATCAAAGCTGAAGAAGCCTGCATTGTGTGTCGGAGGTACCCGGGGCTCTCCTGCGTCGATAGCCAAGCCCAGGCAGGATAGTTTGCCACTGTGGTACTGTCCTTGGCTCCTACAACAAAGCAGCACCAGTAAAGTCAGCACAGCCGGTGAGTTGGGGAGACTTATACCAGACCAGTCTGTGCTAAAGCCAAGGTTGCAAGCGGCAACATTGTATAAGAATACTGAAGAGAACAGCGTGTCAAGCGTGTGTGACAAGCGACGCAAATATAATTAAACAGATGAGTGACTGAACTTTTGAAGCCAAGACAGATACCGTAAACAGACTGGTCCGATGCCACATGGGTGCTCATTCGAAGGTCTCTGTTAGGTATCCAACTGAAAGGTGACATATATGAAAAGGAATTGTGAAATCGAAGTGGTCCTGCAACAGGTCAAGCCAAACCCTGTGCACATTCGAAAGTCTTCGATAGTTGATGCTAACTGAAATTGGTCCGAACCCGGCTGAGGGAGACCAATTGTATTAAGAAGGGGATCTGAGCCCGGCTCAGGGGTATCCGGGGTGAACCGTGAGTCACCCGAGAAAGAATATCCTATGAACATTGTGAAAGAGGAACTGAGCCCAGAAGAGGGGGATCCAAAGTGATGATCATTGTATTAAAGGGATCTGAGCCCGGCTGAGGGGGTTCCGGGCTGAATAGTAAATCACCTGAATT
This sequence comes from Ambystoma mexicanum, assembly GCF_040938575.1. Classification (NCBI taxonomy): domain Eukaryota; kingdom Metazoa; phylum Chordata; class Amphibia; order Caudata; family Ambystomatidae; genus Ambystoma; species Ambystoma mexicanum. Next base: position 1,423,543,056 of record NC_090923.1, read on the forward strand.
GAGTACTTGTAAGAGGAAAATAACTTTGTTTGTTTTGTCACATCAGGCCTTCTGCACGAAGAGACTTTGATAGGCAAAGAGACTTGGGCACAGAAGGCCCTGATGCTAATGATTGAACTGTATCCTTGGGCTAAAGAAGCCAGAGATTGTACTATGCTCGAGTGAACGCCTTGTCCCGTGCTGAAAACGTTTTTAGTATTGGCCCTTTAATTTTGACAAGACATCACTAGTACTGCGTTATTTGATGGTCGTAGCTTGCTCTCATTTGTAGATTTACGATTAGATAGGCGTTTATCATACCATTGTTGAAGTTCAATAAACACCCTTGAACTCTGGTCACTTGTATTTGTCTTACTGTTGATACCATGTGTTCCTTACACAGCCCTGATGAGGTGTGTTCTGAGCCATTACAGGTATAGCAGCCTTGATGAGATGTATGTTCTGAATCAATGAACATTTAGTAGCTATTTTTATAAGTCGACAGCTAGGTCAGCTCTGTTTCAATTGAATGTTACCTGCATCTTAAACTCTGATGCAGACGCATTAACTCACCTATCAACAGGATCTGAACTAACTGGTTACACAATGATCTCTGCAGCAGGGTTATTGACCCACTGAGCCACCTTTCCCAACAGGCTGTTGACTCGGAAACACACACAGGGTTTGGGCACTGGCAGTTCCATGTGAGGCTTGCCAGACATAACTAGCTAGATTTTTGGCAGTGAGACTCAGTAATCGGACATGGGAGAAGCAGAAGTTTTGAAAAGGTCAGTCTACAGTACAGACACAAGGACTTACTATCACAGTATTAACTGTGTGGCAATTGGATGGAGGGCAGAAACAGCGACCACTTCAGGCATTGCAGACCTTTTCTGGCCAGCCTTATGTTATCCTTTTCTTTGTGTAATGGTAGGGTTAGCACTTAGGTTAGATTTGGTTTTGAGACAGAGGACTGTATATTGTTTGCAGGACGTACGGACAAGCACTAGTTACTCTTCTTTAGACAGGACTAAGAGCCACTTTAGAACTAGGCCCGTTTTCTTTAGTTCATTAAAATCACTGTTGAACCATGACCTCTTGTCAGTCTCCTAAGTCTCGGTCTGACTTACCACAAAGGCTGCAATGACATGTCGGGTCACCACTTCCACCACCCTCTCATCTTTAGTGGGTGTCCAGTATTCTACTGCCTCTGTACACAATAGAATAGGAGCCACTTCTGTCTCCATTTGTTATAACACAGGCATAAGAGTAAGAATTGCACCACCGTCTCAATCGTCTTGTTATCGCATTCAGCATAGGGCCCTATGTGTCTTGTCCCATTTACCAGTTAGTTAGCCAAGAGGAAGGCATCTCAGTCTATATTTAGAAATAACTTCCTGGACTCATTTTACCCACCTTCACTTCCCTTCTCACATTCCAACATATTTCCCTCACTTACCTAAGTGAATCCCTAGCAATCGTAGTTGGAGACTCCCACAGGTTTCAAAGTCCAATGCATGCAAACATGTCTTCACTAAGGCCAGCCACAGGATCTTACTCCAAGTCACCAATCCTGCAATAGCTTTCAGTGTTGTTTGTTATACTCCAGGCTACCCAAAAGCCTAATCCAATTTGTAGTTAGTAAGAGGGCGATAAGATCAGCGTTAGGGCAAGCCCAGTCGCTAGATGTAGGGTATTTCCTTTGGAAATTGTTAGGGGAGCTTTCCTAAAGTTCTGCCTTAAGCTAAGACTTTAGCAAGCTATCCCAGTGGTTTGTAGGTCCCCAACTCTTAGTATCAGTCTGTACTACTCAGAGACCTTGGTAGAGTTGCAGAGCAGTCGGACTTATCTTAAAGGAATGGTTCGGTCAACATTTTTTATTGTCCCTACAGGTCGGCCATGTGTTTTTAAGCCTAAGTCGCTCGATTTAACCCGAGTTTTCGTCCATCAAACGCACGCGAAAAAAGGCACCAGGGCGCTGCCATTTTGTGATAATCCTATCACTTGCCGCATCGCCCTGGTTGACCTGCTTTTGCGGCACTAAATCATATCCCCCGCCCCTGAGCCTGACATTATCAAAACATTCTTATTCCCCGCCTCTCTCCGTGACGTTACTGTGCTGCATAGGCAAACGCGCCCAGTCGTCTTCTACGCGACTTCACACAGAACCCGGAAACCAACACAGATCAACTCACAACACAGCGCACCACAATTCGGAATATGAAACTGTACTTTAAAATCAAACAGCAATACGGTACATTTGGTAAAGTACATTTATTTGACATTAAATGTTTAGAGAATATTCAGCAATTGGCATATTAAATCGTAATGGAATTTTTTTTCTTTTCTCTCGATCCGCAAATCCGTAAAAGTTTATCGTGAGTCACACGCTGTTCCTTTATGGTACACAGAGTGTTGGTTTTCATTAAAAGAAGCACTTTGGACGCACGGTGAACTGCAAGGCTGTTCCATCAACTAGGCACTAGGCCACCGTAAAGGTCGATATGTTGCTTCTAGCTGCTAGTACCGCGTAAGGGCATATGGCTCGTTGGCGATCGTCCCATAAGATGGTCAATGTAGTGCAGTTGTTTACAAGAAGCTGCAGCTGGCGGTTGAAGAAGCCGTCTGCTGGGGTCTGGAATAGGTGGCAGTGGCAATATGGTAGGATGTACCTGTTTAGAAAACATAAAAATTGAAATTAGTCTCACCAGCCGATCTTTATTACTATTATTCATTTTATTTATTACGGGCGAGCTGAAACTATTTGCTTGCGAGGATAGTGCAATGGAGTATGTTCGGCTCTAAAAGCAATGCGAATACTAACGAAATAAATCGAGGGAAACACACAAACTAATGTTTTTTCTTACCGTTGAACCACTGAGAAACAACTGTTTGTCTACATGCGTGTCGAATGGGCACATGCATGCCCATGTGCCCGGCAGAAAGACGATCCCACAAATGTTGTACTTGCTTTTCATTCATTCATTCCGGTATAAAAGCGTCTAAAGAGTTACTTACATTATATTTGCCATTTCCATTGTATCTCTGCGTAATGCAGTCCGTAAATCCCACTGTGTCCGTGCCAACGATTTCTCATATACTGAACTAACATGAAACTCGGTCTAGTTTCAGAATTTTCAGCCTTATCGTCTCTTACGTTATTGCCCACCTCCTTCAAATGAAGTCCTTTCGGCATGGTCCCTGTCTCTCAAGGTAAAAAAACAATAGAACCTTATACTGCCAGTGCGATTTGCGGGCCTCTTCAGCCCGCGAGCATAAAATCAAAGCCGCTGACCTTCACTCTGCATGAGCGTACATTCTTACTTTGCAACATCCCGTGTAAAGCCATCTGTGAGAACTTGAATTTTCGACTCCATGTTTGTACTAGGCCTCAATGTGTAAATGCGAACTGGCTTCTCTCCCATCTGCAACGCCTCGCTTGGTGCGTTCTAAGGCCCCCAATTTTGTCCTCGTTGTCCGCGAGCTTTGCAGCCCTAGCAAACCATAACTATGGAGACATTGACTTTTTGGGGGAAGGTCAGGGAAAGTATAAAGTACCCGAGGAGTTGAGTTGAAAGTGAGATTTATTGTTTATTTGTTTTATTATTTGCAATACGCAAGCCTCCCCTCGGTTAACAGTGTGCAGCATTTACATGAGATTGCAAAACTTAGTTACAGCAACAAAAATATATACATACACATTCACAAGGTCAGCGATATGAGATGAATAGAGAGAGAAGTCAAAGATGACACCCATGTTGTTCGCCACCCAGGATGGTGAATGGAGGGTTTAGGGTTAGCATACTTTGTATGCATACTGTACAATAACATTATTTTCAAAAAGACAATCAGATTACAATGATTTATTTAAACCGGGATTTGAACTTCTCAACGATCTCTGCTTTGGGTAGACATGGCACAGTGGCAATGTTTGGTGGCAATGCATCAGTGCTCTGCACAGAAACGCTCAAAATTCCATATCTGTGCTTCTCTAGTACACTAACAATAAGGCCTTTAACAAAGTCGAACTCCATTTCCTCATATACTGGTTTTACCCCCATTTCTTAATTATTTTTCCAAAGGTCGTAGTGTAGCGAGGCATCCCTACATTTCCCGTAGTCCTAGACTGTTCACGGGCCACATTCTCGTTATGGGCCAAGACCGCTAATAGAGTCCTATGTTTCATGCCCTGTAAGCTGAAATGCAATCGCTTTGGCCTGTACTTTAGGCACATATTGTGGAACACCTCCAATTCTCCTGTGTGACAGAATTCTGTCAGTCCCCTCAAATCTCTTGATAGAGTTTTATCGAAAACAATCTTCTCAATGGCTTTGTGTGTAGGTGAAGATGCAATCAACCACTTCTTCTTCCGTGCCTCCTCTGGACAAAGGGCCATGTTCACATTGGTGGAAATGTTGGTTTTCTGTCCAGCGGTGAAAGTTGGTACAGTGGTGCATCAGTGACCGCCATTTTTCAAGTAGGATTTCCACTGACCCTTCACAAGTTTTGGAGCTCCACCAAAGATGATTGCTGATAGACTGGGACCACTGTGAAATACTTTCAAAACCTTTTTTTTCCCTGCAGATGAGATTTTCTTATTGATTGATTTAGCAAGATGCCATACGTCAAATTGATGTTTAATATGTGGGAACTGCTCTCTCTTTGTCTTGGCAATTGAAACGTGTCTGTCCGTGGCTATGAGGTCGATGTGCATTCCCCTTGATTGTAGATATTTCAATGATTTTATAAATCCTAGTTTCTCCATAGCCACTGAGGATTTACATTGGGACACCTGCACGACCACCGAACTCACAATTTTCTTACTATCCATGTCTTGAAAGTGGTAGGTGTAGTACTTGGTAGAAAATCCAGGTCTGTCACACTGTTCATCGCCGGCTAGCCTGAATCGTTTCCCTTCAAATGTACTTGCTAGAGACAATTGTCCAATTTTCCAAGCATCACTAATGCAACAAACTGAAAGAAAGACTCTAACTTTCTAAAACTGGATCCACTAAAAAGTGAGGCAGCTGCACACAGTAGATTGCCTGCTGGCAGCTTCCCCAGCATCGGTTGTGCAGACCATTTGAACGCATGATTTAATCTACAGGCGGCATGTATTTTGACGTTACTGCCTTGTTTTTGACGAGTCACATGAATCAATCGCTCCCCACATACTTCCCCTCCAACTGAATGCCCACATTTCAGCATACTAATAATATCCATCAAACAACTGTTGAATACTATGTATTTGCCCTCTTTCATTAGACTGTCATCCAGCGTGAAAGTTGTTTCGGACTGTGCCGTTGAGGACATATCAACAAATTTGGAAGAAATATCGCTGATATCAAGTTCTGATGCATCGTTGGGTGCTGCTGCTGGTTCATTCACTGTCATTTCAACATCTGTTACTTCAGCATTGATGGGAGAACACAACATTGTCGACAGCTTTTTGGGTGGCATTTTTTTGGCGGGTGTAGATTGTGTGAATTGATCTGCGACTACTTCAGAGCTATCTTCAATACATTCAGCATCATCTTATTTTGGTGGTGCAGTCGAACTGTAGCAATGGTCCAATACAACTTTACTGGATTCTCCGGACACATTCAATTCATGCTCTGGCCATTGGACATGTGCATCCCGAGTCTCAACACGCCACGTCTGAATAAATAGTTCCTCCATAGTGTAAATGGTCTGGCAAGCAACATCTCTCATTTGCTTCACTGTCTGTGTATGTATAGTTCGTACACCCATGGGTAACTAGAGGACAGATTGGAAAAGGGATGTTCATTTTAAACACAATATAAAGTATAGTACAATTGACAGGAAAAAAACATAATATAGTCCCCAACACAAAACAATTCCTAAAATTATGAACTGTTTGTAACTAACCTTATTTTTGTTTCTTTTCTTTGCAACTTTCTTGACTCGAACTTCAACATCTGCACGCTGTTGCTCCAATTCGTTTCCGCATGTCTTCCCTTCCTCTTGCGCTACAACGACTATATTTTCTGGATCCGTATAGACAGCACGGAATGATGCTCCATCGACTCCCTGAAACATGGGGCCTCATTACACGGACGGCGGTGGACCAAGGTGCTATTAGCTCCTTGGTCCATGCCGGTAAAATACCGGCACCGCCTTGGTGGAAAGGGGAATTACTGCCCTATTCCAAGGTTGGTGGGGCAGTAATTCCCCCTTCCCCCATTGCCCTTCCCCATTCCCATTTTTGCCCCATATGGCATAATGGGAATGGGGAAGGTGCTAATTACGGCACCGCAAATTGCGGTACCGTAATTAGCTCCCTGGTCCCTTTGCGGGTTGGTTTTTAACGCCTGCAAAAAGCAGGTGTTAAATTCTCCAACCCGCAAAGGGACCTCGTAGTAAGGCGGTAAGGGTTTACCGGTAAAGTACCAGTAAACCCTTATCGCCTACCGTGTAATGAGGCCCATAGTACTTTCATTACTATGCATCACAATATTGAAAACATAAAACACACGTGTGGACGAACACACAGGTACATCTCAATAGCTAAACACGAATTAAACATTCTGTAGAACAATCAAACGACAAGTATTCGAGCTCTGATGATCTAGTTCGATGGAACTGTCAGTATCCATACCTCTGGCTCCGCATAGACTGCCATGAATGGTTGTATTGGAGAGGAGGCATCAGCAACTCCCTGAAACACAGTACTTGCATTAGCATGGTTTTCAATATTGGAAACATAACACACACTTGGGGTCGACGGCACAGGTACATATAAAGAGATAACCACAAATGATGCATTGTCTAAAAGAATCAAGGAATATCTAAATATGATCAGATTTCATCGACTTATTTCTCCGATTTATTTACATCTGCATCATCTAAATGGGATGTTGTTATTGTAGTGGAAGCTCTGTCGTCTCCCTGAAACACAGTACTTGCGTTAATAGGGAAAAAAGTATAGCAAATGGAATCACGTTATATGATGACGCTCGATGGAGCTGTCAGTATCCATACCTCGTGCTGCCGAAGAATATGTAGGGATGTTGTAAATGTAGTGCGCACTTCTGAAAGCTGTTGCGCTGATTCGTATATGCAAGGTCCCGCTTCCACTTCCCCTGGAATTACTTGAATGTCAGGCTCCGCATCAAGTGCAGGGGTTGACGCTCCATCAACTGCCTGAAAGATAGTACTTGCATTAGTAAGGATTACAATATTGAAAACATAAGACACACTTGGGGTCGACCGCACAGGTACATATCAATGGCTAACCACGAATGAAACATTGTGTAGAACAATCAAACGACAAGTATTCCTGCTCTGATGATCTAGTTCGATGGAGCTGTCAGTATCCATACCTCATGCTGCTGAAGAACATCTAGGGATGTTGTCAATGTGGTGGACGCTTCAGCATCTACCTGAAAGACAGTACTGGCATTACTATGGATAACCCTAATCATAACTGAAAACAAACACCAGTGGACGATAACTAAGGTGTATATCAATTGGAAAGCACTAACCAAACATTCGATAAAATAATTACACGATACAATAAAAATATTACTTGACATGCATAAAACAAGTCTGTAGCAGAATAGCCAAGTAAGATTACCTGATACGCGATAGAAGTGATTGATAACTGCGAGCACGTCACGGATGTAGAATGTTCTTGCTTCAGATTCAAGGGATAGTCAAGCAGTTGTAAAGGTAAATTATTGATTGATAATGAAATGCCAATATTAAAAATTGCCATGTAAGGAGACAGAATACTTGAGAGTAATGCTATTGAAAATGCGCAATATAGCACAGTTCCCTATGCCCAGATATAGATTTCGTCTGTGGGTTATGAAATCGAAAAAGAATATACTGATAAATGTCATTATTCAAAAAGCTATACACTCAAATCAATGTCGAAAGTATTACAAGGGACACAACACCTAAAATATCACTGAATCCATTTGGCTACCTACACACTACCGCAAGGCCTAAAGCTAAATCCGGACACTTGACTCACCAGTGGCGGAATGTGGACGAATAGAGTGGGAATAGCGTTCGCGAGCAATTTTCGTGTCGTTCGCCGTTTATTCATCTTTGTTACCCAAGATGTTGTGTACATGTTCAAGGAAAAGTGCCGGCTGCAGATGCGGTATCGATCAGCCCTCTTGTCCTCTAAGACTTGTTGGACTCTACTTTCCAGCTCATCCAGTGGATATCCGCAATGTCTGACCCATTCTCTTATTCGATCAACAGTTTTCGGGAATATATGCATTGTAGTGCCTTGAGATTTAGTATGGGTCTTCGAAGGGCAACCGCTAATCTAACAGGCAGGCATTGTTGAAAATTCTGAAAAGTAAATATCGACATTATTATACAATCTTGATGAATAAAAATGTGATACAAAAGTAAATGAACCATACAATGTTCAATGCAAGGTTTGTTTTGGTTGCAGAACCAGTCATCACGTGCGGCTTAGCATTTGCATAAATTGCAGAAATTATAAATGATGTGACTAAACTCTGAACATGTGACTCGTCCCTTGGATGTTCTGTCTTGCACGGGAAGGAAACATGCTTACATTATAGACTGGACCCCCGAAGGATGCAATTCGATGACAATTGACACAGATGAAAGTAAATAGATCTATCGATAGCATAACAGTGGAAACTCAAGTCAATATCAATGAGACCAATGAACATAGCACTATTGAGTACTCTACTCGCAAATAGATAGAAATTAAGAAATCTGCGAAATATGACTAGGATACATGGCCTTACCTTGACCAACAAACAGTTGGATTCAGCAAGCAGAGCAGTATGTTGCAGGAGAATAGGTAGATGGCCACAGGTAGCACACTGACGAGTTTGCTCGAAGCGGTCACAGAAGTTCACGGATAGCACAACGACGAGCAGATTAGCATAGATCTCAGTGGTTCTCAGGTAGCACGTTGACTTGCAAAGCACAAAGATGTTCTCATGAGACATATGAAGTGGTTTATAAAGTATTACAAACAGGGGTGTGTTTGTGAATGAATGACGTGTGTATGTCGTGGTATTATGTTGTTTGCTGGGGGCCGGCCAGCGTGGGGGGGGTCCTGGCCGGACACACGGAGTCTGAGGAGGCCATGAGAGCGATGGGCCCTTGGCGTGGGATACCTTTTGAAGTGTACATGCTGTTTGGCACCTTGGCCGTTCGCGCCCCTGACAGCCCCCCATGGCAGCGCGCATCCACTGGCGCGAACCGCCTTTGATAGAGGGGAGTGGGATTGATGGGCCTGGGGCGTGCAGATAAGGCATAGGAAGACTGCTGAATGGAGACACACTTATGTGGATTGCAGGGGGGTGGCCTGCTTCAAGGGGGAGCCCTGCCTGGAGACACAGAGTCTGAGGAGGCCATGTGAGCGATGGGCGCTTGGCGTGGGATACCTTTTGAAGTGTACCTGCTGTTTGGCACCTTGGCCGTTCGCGCCCCTGACAGCCCCCCATGGCAGCGAGCATCCACTGGCGCGAATCTCCTTTGATAGAGGGGGGTGGGATGGATGGGCCTGGGGCATGCAGATAAGGCACAGGAAGACTGCTGAATGGAGACGCCCTTGATTCATTTAAAAAATCGAAACAACCGTTGTTAAAATATATGTGGTGTTTTATTTTGTTTCTTTTTTTGATGGCACAAAAATACAAAACTTTACACATTGTACAGGTCAGGTTGCAGCACAGCGAGGGAAAATCCCCTATACTGACCGCTGTCACTTGGGAAACTTTCTCTTATGGCACGAACGGCACAGGCGGGTATTACTCTTCAAACGCGGTGTCCAAGCCTCCCGTGAAGCCACCATGTAAAGGAACGATAGGCCACCAGCCGGTACCACCTGTGAAAAATAATGATACAAACTGTTTTTAAATGACCAAGATAAGTTGATTAAACGTTTGTTGTCAATGACAATTCTTATAACTAATGTCATTCTGCTCGGACAAATGCTATCTAGACACTGCACACTATTGAACGACTTTCATGCGTTACAATGATATGTAGATGTAATTTTGGATATAGGAGACAACCATAAAATGGTAGTGGTATCACAAGCAGATTATACTTACTCGTTACTCGGGTTACGAGGATGAACAGTTGCGCGAAGTTCGTGCATAAGCACCATTATCATCCTCAACACGGACCGTGTGAGGCAGGCTGCCCTGAAGTCTGGCAGCTCGGTGATGCATTGCGGTCGTGGCTCGCCTTCCGAAATGTAGGCCACGCATCCCGAGTTTTCACAGCAGCAGCAGTTCTCCTCCTCGGTTGGCATTAGCTTGCACCGATTACATGTGCACCAGGTGGAAACACTGTCCATGCGACTAGGTCCAGTGTCTTCATCCGTTAATTCGTCCTGCCAACTGCCGTCCGAAGCATCATCGTTTTCGCGTGTTTCCCTTTCCAGTAGTTCCTCCTCGGTATACTCTGGCTCGTACATGTAGGGCATTATTGTAGCCATTGTGTGGTAAACAAACTAAAATAATTTATAGCGATGGTACAGGTGTTCTCACGGGCTACAAGCGGCAAAAGGTAGCTGACCAGAGCACAGAAACGAGTCACAGAATACTCAAAGTAACACAGAGAGAGGAATGGAATCGAAAATCTGCTGCTGTGTGTTGTGAAACGGTCTGTTTATACTTATTGAGGAAAGAGGCGTCTTGCCATTTCCATGGCGACACGTCATTCGCTGATGCGCAGCGATTGTTGACACGAGACGTGCTTTGGCGTTGTGAAATGGGCGGTACGCGTCTGCTGATGACGGGCTCAGAGGCGGGGGATATGATTTAGTGCCACAAAAGCAGGTCAGCCAGGGCGACGGGGCAAGTGATAGGATTATCACAAGATGGCAGCGCCCTGGTGCCTGTTTTTGCATGCGTTTAATGGACGAAAACTCGGGTAAGGTCCATAGGAAATTTTTCTAAAATCGAGCGACTTAGGCTTAAAAACACATGGCCGACCCGTAGGGACAATAAAAATTTCTGACCGAACCATTCCTTTAGGAGGAGAATGTGAGCTATTGGTAAGTACACCAAACCCAGTTAGTAATGCGCATCAAAGAAACACACATACATGTATATTAAAATATAGATTTATTATATTTACACCAGAGTCACTGTTGAATACTTAGCACAATAAACCAACACACATAACAAACAATACTTTCAAAAGGCCACTTCTTAGTTGGTAGTTGCTGAACACCTACCACACTATCGGTAAGCCTGCCCCCCCAAAGTAATACAGTAATACAGTAATTGCATTTAGTCAGCATACACATATAAGATAGTGATTTTTGGGAAGGAAACAGTTGGTTAGTGTTATCCTAGTAGAGCGTCAGATTCTAGAGGTTCTAGAGGCAGTTTCTCTGCACAGCAAGTCTTTTAAAGTCCAAAAAGTAACCCTGGCTAAAAGGCAGTTCGGAGAGGCTTAAAGTCTTGAAAAGCAGAAGTCAGACGTTCCTGTGGATGCTCTCTAGTCTCTAGGAAGGAAGATGCAAGAAGGCTTAACCAACGTTGGAGACCCTGTTAAAGGACTCGTTAAAGGGACACAAGCAGCGGCTTGAATCAGAGATAAGAGGGGGTAACCTCTGGAGCACCTTTAAGGTAAGCAATACCTTTTTCTCCACAGCACCTTTGGTTTGAAGAAAAAATTTGTGGTGGATGCTCCGTGATGTTGCAGCTCTGGACCCGACCCCCGGCTTCGTGCCCTGATGACAAAAGGCAAGATAATGGATGGGATTTCTCAGCAGCAGTCTCGCCCGGTCAATCTCCTTTGGTTCCTGCAGTCCCACACTCTGATGGAGGGGGTCTGGATGATTTGGATTGGGTCTCTACAGTGTTCTTGAGGGCTCAGCAAAGACTTGAATGGATTCAGCCTTTCCACGAGGATGCACTCGGAATGGGCAGCAGGTCTCCTGGTAATTGCTGCAGCTCTGGAAACTCACAGGACCTTGGGAGATGGCTTAAATCATAGTTTGTCTTGGGACTGCTTGTTCCCACCAGTCAAAGGGAAGAAGTCGTCCTCTTCGGAGCTCCTCTGTCACACAGAAAACGAGGTCCGGACAGCAGTGGTTGCTTCAGTGTTGCAAAGAGTCTGCAGGCATCTCTGGTCATCTTCTTTGGTTACTTAAGCTTCCAGTGGTTGACTTTCTTTTCACTCCAGCAGCCTCGCCTTTTATACAGTTCCAGCACTCTCACCTCTGCAATGTTCCGCGCAGTTTACAGAAGGGGCGATTGGCTGTCCAATCTGGACAGCCAGACCCCCAGTGGGAGCTGGTCCCATTCAGGCACTATGGCAGACAAAGGACAGGGGGTGTGGAAAACTCCTCCCCCACTTCCTGCCTGCCCAGACACTCTGGAGCCTAGACGGGGACACCCAAGGGTTCACGCCAAAGGCAAAACACACACACAGGCCTGCCCCTCCCAGAATAGTAGAAGGGCTGACAAAGAACAAATACGCTAGTAATGGTGAAAAAAGAAGGAAGGCCCCAAGTTAGTACTTGGGTGCACCTATGGTGCACTACCGGGTCTATGGACATAGCCTGCAGTAGAAAATTCACACAAATGTAGGTAGGACACATCCACTGCCACCAGCCATAACTAGGAGTTTGTCTATGTGACTTAAAAGTCACAGGAGCAGAGAGAAGGGGGATTCTAGGTATATCTTTGGCACTCCACATAAGGTGGTGTGTGCCAATCTCCCAGACTATAAAGTTTTAGGCGAGCTACTAAGTATCTCTCTTTCATGAAGAACTGTAGTTACTCTAGGATAAAGAAATGAATCTCAAAGGAGGACCCTAAGGGTCCCCAGCAACACTGCCCATAAGGAGCTGTGTGCTGCAATAGTAAAATACAGATGCCTTCAAGAGTTATGGAGGAAAATAAACTCCATAGGACAGGAAGAATACAAAGAATAGAGTTCCAAAAGACAGAGTGAATGAGTGCAAAAAGGCTCCACTCATTCAGGATTTCAGAAAAAGGTCCAGAAGTCCAGCAGAAAGTGCTGGGGGTCTCACTAGGAGAGGGGATGAAGCATAAAAATGATAAATCTCCCTAACAGCCCTGTGTGATCGGCGATGCAGCAAGAACTGGGAAAACGACCAGTGAGTCTCTTATAAATGGGAAATCCGGTGCACGAGTGTGTGAACTTTATTATTTGTTGAATACTTAGTAGTGAAGTGGTTGCGTGTCTCGAATGAGCATGTTTTTTAACAATCTCTGATCCTTCCTTGTCAATTATCGAAGAGCTGAGAAAAATGTGTATCGGAGTGGTCGCTTTTGTCAAGAAACACATTTTCGAAGGTCTCCGAACACAGGGCAATTCAATTTAAGTGAAACTAAGGCACATTGAACAACAGATAAAGCGCAAATGAGCCATAAGTACAACCCACCTTTATTTAATACAGAATTGAATGAAAACTCTACCAGTAAGCAGAACTGTTACATTATGAGTTCAGAGCTGAATGAAACTTTTAAACCACTGCATGTTGAACTTTAAAGTGAAAAATGCATTTGTATGCTGAATACTAAAAATGTATGAACTTTGAAATCATTGGAACTTTAACATGGAAATTAAATGAAACTTTAAAGTGAAACCATTGTATGCTGCATTCTAAAAGCAATGAAACTTTAACCTTGAACCAAAGAAAGAGATATAGAATACTAAACTGTGTGGAAACTACATTGCATGAAAGCCAAGAATAAAAAGAGGGTGCAAGCGTGATAGCGGCCCCTAAAAAGGATCAAGGATATTTTTGTGATACTAAAACTGAGTCTTGGGGAAGGGAACCCTGAGATCTGAAGTATTTACTGCCTATAGGGTGGTGCCTCAAGGTGCTTTTGTGTTTGGAACTGTTACCTGGAACTTGGGGAAGGGAACCCCGAGTGTTGGTTAAAACTCTGTCACCTTGAACTTAAAGGGTAACTTTGAGACCTTTTGCTGGAACTATTTCATACTTGGGGAAGGGGGCTGAAAGAAAGCTGCGAGCTGGAAGTAGCTCAGAACTTTGTTGGAAACAGTTTCTTTTGGTTGCTGACATCCCTACACATGGTATATATTAGTTATGAGGGCAAGTATAGGTTTTGGATACAGACAGATTCCTAAGTTGAACTCTTTGACTCAGACTTTCCTTAGTTTCATTTAGGTAGGGAAATCCTACCTTAGTATAGGGCAAGTTAGGCCTTTCTCCATACTGACATGTAAGTTAATAAAAGTGTTTGTTTTGAATTCTGAATTTGTTGTCTGTGTTTTGCTTCATGATGCCTTCACAACATGTAACCTATCAACACACTAATAGTATTAGCAACATATATTGCAAAGCATTGCAGACAAATGGCCATAGCAAGGGCCACACACATGTAGCAAAAGCAGTTGCAAAGACATGCAGTGGTAGCAGTAGCAACATATAGACATAACACAGCAAGTGGGGACCAGCGTGCTGTCTAGTTCACCAACAAGCAAGCAGTGTTCTTAGCTCATGCTCTGAGTTTTGTATTAGCCCGTTTCCTCACAGACTGTTCAGTAGTTCACCTTGTTCCTGTACTTCTTTCTAAAAGAGAAAGGTGCAGCTGAATTTTACTTCTACTTTCATACACCATACTAAACCCACTCAAGTGCCCTCAATTAAATGGGACACTGCTGCCGCTGTGAATCAAGGCGTGCTGCTGGAACCGGGTAGGAACGAGAGAAAATACAGAGCCGTGCCGTGCTTGTACATCAGTTACCAGTAACTGGCACTGGCCAACACAGGGCTTGTAGTAGAGGTTCCGGCTGATTTTCTCCAGCCACCGAGGCCATTGGGAAATGTAGTTCTGGGGCCCAGGGTCCCACATCTCCAGGGCTTGTTAGCCTTTTAAAAAATAAAACATGCCACAACATATTGCCCCAAGCACCTCACCCCCTACAATCCTGACAGTCAGTAGCTGTAAGTAGCAGCAGAGCTTTTCCACAGCATTGAGGTAGAGCCATCTGGGTTTGCCTTTCATAGTTGTCGCAGGTGTGTCTGAGAGGGCTGTCACCTCCCACTCTTAGGGTCCTGACTTCCTCTCCACTACATCTCTAATCCCTCTCCTCGACGCCATGCCACGTGCTCTGTCCTCATCTCACTGTGTGGGTAACCCCTTCATATCTGAATCTCACACCTACCCCTTGCCTTAAACCGATAGTGCGCTCTCATGTATTCTATTTTTCTGGCCTCACCCTTGCTAACCTACTACACTTCCTCCCGTTGTCTTCTTCTAGATGTCTCTCTCCAGCCTCTTCCTGATCTCTCTGCTCCACCTCTTCCTGATGTCTCTAATCAACCTCCAACTGCTTTTCCAAGTCAGCTTTTCCTGATGTGTCCAACCAGCCCCCTTCTGTCTTTTCTCCCTCTCACATCTCTAACCTCCCCTTCTTGTCAGTCTCCCTCACATTCTCTAGGTCACTCCAAAAGCCTTTCTCCCGCTCCTACTCCAAACACCCATGTAGGCCTGTAACTACTCCCCTTTAGTTTGGCTCCCCCTCAGCGTTTGCAGCTGGGACTTTTGAATAGATGAGAATTTGTGATTGGTTAGTCCAAATCACTTCACCTACAAACATGGCACTTAGAGTGTGGATTGTTTTGTTATTTGGGGTCTGATCAACCACCTTGGATTTTATTCTGTCTAAGGGAGAAGACATGGCAACCCTGTGCTGCCGCCAGCAGTTCCTTTCTTGATAGCAGCCTTGTAGCTCTGCGGACATCCTGCAAAAGAGTGCTTGGTGATTGGAAGGCAGTGATAACCATTTTTGAATTTGCTGCCTCTCGTTTGGTATGCAGGCTCACAGGGCAAGTGCTGGAGAGAACGAGCTATGTCTTGGCCATCTGTGCGGACTTTGTGAGTGAGTGCCAGAAGGTTTCTCAGGGTTACTATTGTATCTAATTGGGTGACCGCTGCCCATGCCATGGTAAATGGATTCCCCTGCTGCATGATTCTCTGCGACGGTGAGGCACGTACCGTAGTACTTCCAGGGATTCTTTGGCCTGCTAAGAGAGATTGATTCCCTTACTGGCAGTTTCTCTGCAATCTCAGAGCTCCGATGCTTTAAAGGCACGGTGTCCCAATTCTACTCTTTTCCCTGGTGCCCCGCCATAGTTATATTTGACATAGTATGCCTATAATTACTGTTTAAACTAACCATGGTTGAGAACTGTTCCTGGTGGCCTCATGTCACTGCCCCTGTTTTGAGATGGGGGACTAAGTGGGATGCCCAGGAGATCTTCTCTTTACCATCCCACGGTCCATCATCCACTAGCTTAAGGAGATACCCAGCCCACTAAATAGCCCCAGATCTAGGCAAGGGACTGTATCACAGAGCGCTGGAGTCTGATCCTGCGGGTCTTAGTCACTTAAGGTCATGAAGAAATGGCCCTTTGAGCCCAGACGTTGATGAGTGACAGCAATGAGACAGAATTGAACATACAGCACATCCCAGTGTGGCAAAAAGGAAGGGTTTGCTAGAGAAGGGTAATCCCTGTTTCCCCAAACAATCATGAACTAAACACAGACATCACATGTGCTCTTTGGGTTGTAATCTTTATTGATCATCATGTTGCTTTCCCTCCTGTGGTTTGTAGTTTCCTGTCCACTACTGATTCATTGCTTGTCATCTTTCAGAGGTTGTGATGAAGACAGAAGGCAATGAAACATGTTGCACTGAAGCGCAAAACATCAATGAAGGACGAGGAGAAATGGGTTGTGTGAATCCCATCAATGGTGAGAGAGACAAACCTCTACTTATTGAAGTATTCTAGCTCCCTGAACATGCAGCTGTTTCGTAACGCTATGACGCTATGACAGAGGCATGCATTTATAAGGGGAAATAAGGGGGGGTTGCTTTTTTGCCAAACCAAAACATACCCACATTCCAGTTGCCCAAAACATACAAATAAATATTTGGATGTTCTCTGCATAAAGTTGAAATGTTCTCCTTAAGGAGTCTGTGCAAGGCGAGAAGCCTGATTTAGGTGTGGAAGTAGCATGGAGCTTAGGACAAAGCCTTATCCTGCAGCTCACTGGTGTAGGACTTTCTAAGACGTGACTCAATCGTACGTGTGCAGTTTTGCAGAAAGAAAGCTATCCAATCAAGTACTTTTGCATTTTATGTGATGTAGGTGTTGGAGCAGGATATTGCAATCAACTTTATAGGCAGCTGAGAAAGAGAACGGGTGCTGTATTATCTAGGTGTTGCAGAATGTCTTCTTTGATGTATTCAGTTGTTTCCTACCCAGTGTTTGCCCTAGAGGCCCGGTACCAGGAGGAAGTGGGATAGGTTGCTGCTTCTCGCTCTAGTTTGGTTTGATGACTTGTTTTTTTTATCGGAGGTCATAAACTGAATGCACCATCAAAAATGCATTAAATTAAACTTGTCCAGGCTGGGGCTAATGTGTTACTGTTTCTTTATCATGCTAGCACGGAATGAAATATTTTGAGCAGACAGCACGTGCTTTGCTTTAGCTAAACTGAACAGATCATTTTCTGATATCTGATTGAATGTGACAAATTTGGAAGTCGTAGGAGACCAGAGAAGGCAGTGAGGGGGTGAAACAAATTGCAGTATGATTTTTGAGATTGATGGTTTCTGTTTTGTATGTGAGAAAGGCAGGGATATTGACTAATGTTTTTATGGGAGCGGTTTACATTGCTGTTTCACCTGATTTCAGTTACACTTTGTACATTTTGAAATACTCTGCAATCGTGTTGATAATCCCTGTGGCTTGCAATTGGCTGTATGCCCCCTTTTGTGCCAGAGGGCTTTCTCGTAGCTTCTTGCGTTGATAAAGAATGCTGCTTTGCCCTTTTTGCAACACGGATCTTTATCCAGTGCCTGGCAGGCATTCTGTCCTGTTTAGCTCTGCAGGTGATTGCTGAACGGTTTTTGAGCAGCATTTTAGGCCAGATTTAGGCCCCTTGAAAATAGGAGTGTCCTGGGTTTCCTGTTCATTTTCTGGTGAAAGTTGAGCAGCATTGGCTTGGTCTTGTCAGCAATGGAATACCGTAAATGGGAACAATAGGATCCCCGAAAGACCTTTAATGGTTAAAACTGTGGGGTTTTAGTTCCTCTGGTATTCATGTTGGAGCCAGTGCTATTGGGAGAGCGAGGAAGAATGGATTCAACCAGATGGCCTGTGATCAGACAGTGTCCATCCAGAGTTGCGTTCATGTTGTGATTTCCTTGATTGAGGTATCCAGCTTGAAGATGATGTCCAGTGTATGGCTAGCCTGATGCATGTGGTCTTGGGCCATTTGCATGAAACCCATTTTCTACTTTATTTTGTGTGTCTTCCACCTACAGTTTGTAGTCTGTTAGGATTAATATTCCGTCTGGTAGGTTTTGAAGTAAGAGGAGTACTTTGAATTATTTCTTGAAAAAAGTTGCTAAATAGCAGAGGGTACTCTTTAAAATAGTAACGGCTGGGTTTGCAATGACTACCACTGTGCCCAGTATGTTCTCCAGTAAATGTTTTTCTATCGCATTGTGTAATTTCCAGCTGCTTTTTTCACGGAACATGAGGCAGTCACCTACTCCAACGTCCTTGCTTCCATTTCTACAGAATTGTGTATCTGCATGGGAGCATCACATACACCGATGCAATCAAGTTGACAGACACCCATGTTTCTGTGATGGCAAACAAAGAGAGGCTGTATTTTTCACTATGCAGTATATGTTATAAAAATGAATTCTTGATGGCAAATCTAGCCAATCAGTGTGTCTTATATATTGTATGGAATGTAATGTTGAGATCTGTAATGGCCAAGGGATCAATCAATGGCTCGAGCCCATCTTGATGCCGTACTTTTGTTTTTTACCACAAACGAATTAGGGTTGACTAAGGGAATGGAAACATCAGAACAAAATGTTTGTGGCAGTAAACAAGGTCCTTGACATCCTTTAAGAGCTTGGTCCTCATTCCTTCCCTCTCTCCCTTAGTTCCGGTCTGCATCCATGGGAGTACACGCAGTCACTCACAGTCTCTGGGATTTTAGAGCAAACAAACCAGTTCTTTTTTATCTTTGTCTTTCTTCACTGCTGAAGGCACTCTCTTCAAGGGTGCTACCAGGTACCAGTGCCCTTAGGTTGGCTGACAGGGGTTAGGCAGCATGTATGATATAAACAGGTTGCCCATTGGGTACTCAGCCATTTCCCTCTTGTGCAGTTTTGCAATTATTTGTTTCAAGGGTTTATCTTACACTACCTTAGATGGCACTTCCAGTATCCTCTTGTATGTGACTTCTCCTTGATCCACAATCCAGCCCCTCTCTATCATCTTAGGAGAATCCACCGGGCCCAGGTCGTAAGGGCTCAAGTCCCTTTGGACCAGCTTTCCTTCTAAGACTTTTTTCCCTTCTGTCCTCTTTTCAGTCTCCTCCTCTCTCTCGCAGTTGTTGGTATGTTGTGTGATGAATCTGATGATATCATCACTTCTTTCCCAGAGGCAGCCTCTCCCCATGTGGCCAGGGGATGGCAGCTGCTATCTGATCGTGACCCTGGGGGCGGCTATATGAGGGAGGACAA
Organism: Ambystoma mexicanum; assembly: GCF_040938575.1. Lineage (NCBI taxonomy): Eukaryota > Metazoa > Chordata > Amphibia > Caudata > Ambystomatidae > Ambystoma > Ambystoma mexicanum. The sequence goes on from NC_090923.1 coordinate 1,423,562,577, forward strand.
CTGGGGGAGGTGACCCTCAAGTGGATAACATGGCATCATCAGGTTAAGACACCTACCTCCCTTTCCCTTCTAGGGATGTTCATTCCATACCTGAAGCTTATATGGCTTATTGTAAAATCTCCCTACAAGATCTATTAATAACCTCTTCCAGTATCATGTGAAAGGATAACAAAGAAAACCTCAACATGCTCATACATATGAGAATACTGAGACAAAGTGGCTGAAGGGAGCAATGAAGATCCATGAGGTTGGGAAGTGCAGACCCGCTCTAGTGTTCAAAGGCATGTAACAGGTGTCAGGACTTTTAAAAGGCAGAACCTGAATGGAGAAAGCTAGACCTTTCCGCTAGAACAGTTTGCCGCACTGGGACCATACCAGAAGAAAAAGGCAAGTCTGGTTGGCGGCCGCAGGAATGACAGAGCAGCACTTGAGCCACCCGAACAGAGAGTAAGTCACAGGAAATTGGTGGGAGGCGTAGAGGACGTGGAGACCGGCGAGTGAAGCCGGTGAGCCACAAACTGGAGGCAGAGCACCGAATCGCAATTTACCATATACTGCGTTGTTACCGGACTGGCACAGTATGACTTGCGGTCGGGTGCCATCCCGCCCACCAGGGTCAGACCTGTCGGGTGGAACAGCACCCACCAGCAGAGTTTCACAGAAGCACTAGCAACGTTATTAACGGTGCCGGTGCTTCTGTGGTCCCCATTCCCATTGAGTCCTTGTTAAGCTCACCTGGCTCCCACAGGGGCGTTGGTCGGACCCGGACAGCTGCGGTCTCCACCCACGTGATGCGTAGTGCAGCGATGACTGACTGGATCTGCCCTCCTAATCTTGTCTGCTTAACCCGTAGAAATATTCTCCTGCAAGTGGAGAGATGGATTTAGCCACTTGTGGATTCAAGTGATGGCACCCCCATAGTCCTCCCCAACTAATCACCTCCGAAATGCCCTCACAGCAATCTCACCTTATATTCTTGAAAGATGAGCTCTCCATCCTGCGTGGATTTGCAGGGCCGCGTCGATTCCAGTTACTTCACTGGTTTGAAGGCTCGGGAGAGTTCCGGAGAGTATTGACTCTGAGGTTCCTGGTGAGGACCAGTAAGTATTAAGTTCATAGAGTTCAATATGTCCGATGTTCACTCTTGTTCCCCCTTCCTTTCTTGTCTTGCAGCTGGCTCGTGAAAAGATGCTCTTGTGGCAGCTGGTGGCACTCGGGTAAGAGTCTCTATTACCCGGCGCTATCCGGTAAATGTTGCACGAGGAAAACGTGCTGTTTTGTCTCTCTTTACAGATGCGGCACGTGAAAATATGGAGAGTCTCAAATGGATGCCTCCGGTGGTAAATCGGCTAAGTCTATGGTGGTAAGAATTATATTTGTTGGTTCCCTCGGCTCACCTTGTGGTTTTCTTTTGTCTCCTAGGTGGCGAAGTTCGGCGAAGAAATGATGGAGGCAGTGCCGACCCGAAGGATGCTGTGAAGACTGGTGAGTATGGAGCAGCGTTACAGCTGGAGGTGCGGCGCGTGCAGAAATGATGTTCTTCACAGGTCCGGAGACAAGATGGATCCAGAATCAGGTGTGGAATAGAAATACGTTCGTTTTCTAACCTTGTCCCTTTCTTTCCTCTTTGTTTTAGGAGTTCCGGATTCGAGGCGGGCGTGGCGGAAGACTGGATGCAGGCTGCAGGCACGGTGAGTGTTACGCTGCTGGATGCAGAATAACGCGAAGCGTGTGTTGCTGGTCGGGTGTGGTTTAAATGGCCTCAAAAGTAGTCCCAGGTAAGAAGTCCCTAGAACCACACCCGAGTAAAAAATAGTCCCTGTAGAAAAATAGTCCCTTTCAGGCTTCATGTTGGATTGGAGTCATTTGCAGCATGGTCTGCCTGAGGTAAGTAATGACTATGAACCTGGCGCCTTAGGCGCCAGGACTGATTCCTATTATGAGCCTGGCGCCTAAGGCGCCAGGACTGAACCCAGATAGCCCCTAGCCGGGGCTGCTGAGGTTTTACTAAATGTCTGTAACGCTCACCTGGTTCCCACGGGGGCGCTGATCTAGTCTGGATTACTGCGGCCTCTTCTAGCGTGATGCGCAGGACCCGGAACACCGATTGGACAGGTCCTCCAAATCGTGCTTCCTTGGCCCGTAGGAATATCCTTCTGCAGATGAGAAAGGGGATTAACAGTCTGCAGAATGGTGTGGTAGCTCCCTCCTTCCCCCCTCCGTTCCTCTCTATTCCTCCAAACCCGGTTTAAGCTCACCTTATGGTTTGGAAGGTTGAACTCTCCATCCTGCTTCTGGTGCAGGGGCGCGCGTTCGTCCAGTTACTTCACTGGTTTTCAGAATGGCGCTGGCAAAATCCACTTGACTTTCCTGAGCGATGCGACGTAAGTATGAAAGTTCAAAGTTCAAGTGAGGCCCCCTTTATGCTGTCTTTCTCACCTGTGATCTTTCCTTTATTTCAGGTGCAGAATGAAGGCGATGCGTCGAGGGGTTAACCTGCCGAGGTGAGTAGTAATGAGGGCGATCCCTCTAGATGTCCTTATCATTCCTCTGAAATGTCTCTAGTCCTTTCCCCATAGGGGCCGGGGTACGGTACCTGCCAACGGGGCGGCGCCGATCCGAAATGTGGAAGAAAAGCCGGTAAGTATTATGGCTGTTAATCAGGCTTTCCTTCTGTGTGTCCTTCTGCTCACCTTTTGTTTCTTCCTCTCTCCCCTAGGTACAGAGATGTGGCGTCCGATGCTGACAGCCGCGATGGAGCCGGGAGATGTCTCGAGGACAGGTGAGTAAAGCGTGGCGCTGCAGCGAGCAACACGATGCTTTTAAATTGAAGTCTTCCTTCAGGGATGCTGGCGAGAAGATTCCGGATGCAGGTAAGAAGCTTGAAATAATCCTTGGTTTTCACCTTTCTCTTCTCTTACTTCCTTGCAGGTCTTCCAGGTTCAAGACGGGCGTGGCTGTAGTCCAGGAGCAGGAGCAGACACGGTGAGCGTTAAGCTGCAGGAAGCAGAACAACGCGAAGCATGAGCTGGTGTCTGGGCATGGCTTAAATAGCCTCCAAAGAAGTCCCAGGTATGTATCCTTCCCCAACTAGGTATGTATCCTTCCCTGGCCACGCCCGAGTGAAAAAATAGTCCCTATGAAAAAATAGTCCCTTTCAGGTCTCCGGGAGGCCTGAAGCGTGCAGCATGGTCTGCATCAGGTAAGTGCACAAAACACCTCCCTTTATGAGCCTGGCGCCTATGGCGCCAGGACTGATGTCCAACATGAGCCTGGCGCCAAAGGCGCCAGGACTGAGTCCAAAGAGTCCCTATAAGGGGCCGCTGGGCTTTTACCCGAGGGCATGATGCCTGCTTCCGGGGGGGCTGGGCCTGGCCTGATGCTCCGGGGGTAGGCATCATGACAATGTCTAGATGCCTGCTCCCGGGGCTGATGGGCTTGGTCCGGATGCCTGGGGGTAGGCATCATGACAGCACTCCCCCCCCCCACCCCCCCTGAGGTTTTACTAAATGTCTAGATGCCTGCTCCCGGGGCTGATGGGCTTGGTCCGGATGCCTGGGGGTAGGCATCATGACAGCACTCCCCCCGCCCCCCAGGCCCCTCCTAAATTTTTCTTTCCCTGGGCCCTGGTTTGTCTGGGAAGTACCGATGGAATCTTTTCACCAACCAAGGTGCATGGATGTGGTCACTAGGTTCCCATGACCTTTCTTGTGGTCCGTAGCCATTCCAATCGATTAAATAAAAAAGTTTTGATTTAACCATCTTGGAATCCAGGATATTTTTTACCTCGAATTCAGGTTCTCCATCTATCAAGATGGGGTCGGGTGGTTTGGTTAATCTTGTTCCTGGTTGAACTGGTTTTAAAAGTGAAACATGAAAGACAGGATGAATGCGCATATTAGAGGGTAATTCTAATTTGACGGCTACCGGGTTGATAATGGCCTTAATAGTGTAAGGTCCCAAATATCTAGGGTTAAACGTCAGAGTTCCCTTCAGAGGTATGTGTTTTGTAGCCAGCCAAACTTGATCCCCAATCTGGTGTTAGGGAGAATTCTCTCTTTAGGCTGAATTTCCTAACCTAGTGAGTCCCCCAGCAGCTTTGCTGGATTCCTGGAGTTTGTTTTTTTCTCCTGCCAAGAGTGAGACTCTTTTTCTCCCACTCTTGGACATGATTTATGATGTTCCTTTGACTGGTAAAGTGTTTTATGGGCTATGGGGTCCTTTACTCCATAGGGTGTCATGTGTTTTTACTATGTGTGTTACACAGCACTCTCCGTGCAGTAACACAGGGGTGTCATAGTGACACCCCACCATATACTCCATACCCTGGGACTGACTACTGTCTCCCAGGGCATGTAAAGTCACCATTGGCTTTGCTAGTCCCAAATTATTAACAGAAACCAGTACAAACCATCATATTGTGGACATACTGGTCGGGGCAATTCGATTGCCCCGGGGTCTGTTAGTCGAGGGGGCACGTCTCCGTCCCCCCTGATCGAGTTTTGGCTGGTGGCAGTGGAAACTACTTTTTATATTCGACCGCAAATATTTTCCTATGGGATTTTCCCATTGTTTGAGGCTACCAACTTTAATTATTTAATTCTCATAGCCTCGAACATACCGCCGGTTTATTTAATTAATATTAATTCGCCGGTTGGTATTTTTTGCCAGGACTCGATTCTAAAATGGCGTTTGTGTTCTCTTCTGTGACTCCAACCCAAGTCGAGCCCTTTGTTCCACTTTTTGGCGGGCTACTCCACAGAAGCCTCCAAAAGTGGTGCCACTCTGTCTGGGTACCACAGGGGGTGTTGGAGGGGGTTTAGGCACCCTGGACTGAGTTACCTTGGTAACTCAAGTCGCACTCTTGTGTGATTGGCCCAAGTGGTGAGCCGGCAGGCTCACCACTTAGCATGTTTGATTGACAGCTAGGCTGAGTGAATGGGGGTGTGCTGCATAAAAGCAGGGCTTTGGGGAATGGAACTTCAGAAGTCGCCACAGGACCTGAGAATCCGACGAGGGAGAAGCTGAGCCGACCCTTCCACGACGACACCACCGGTGGAGCCCTGCGGAACCGACCCACCACTTCCCGACGACAGAGAAGATCTCCCGGCTGGAGAGGCTTCTTCCCCTGACTGGTGGGCACAACCAGTTTTACCTTCTTTCTTCGCACCCCAGACCGGTTTGTGGTCGAACTGCCCGTGCCATGCACCCCGGCGGCCGGATAGCCACTCACCACTGAACCGCAAATCAACGGACCGCTCCTTGTACCTGAGAAACTCAGCGGCTGGTTTCTTCCCTGGCAGTGCAACGGACTCCTGTCTTCCTCCCCGACGAGATCCTCTCTTCCCCCGGACGAAGCACCGACTTGCATCCGCTGCCAGGAACAACTGCCCCCGCTGGAGTGTTCTCACCACTTTAAGGTACCGTGTCCACCAGGCCTCCCTTTCTAAAGATTGCTACAAGGTGATAATAACCCCTTAACCTTCTGGACTGGGCTGGCCGCCTTGACCCTCTAACTAGTCCCTTTCTTTGGTCCAACTCCTTTTTGAACCGTTACAAGACTTTTGTGCACTGCAACCGTGTGACCTTGGACACATTTCGTTTTGATCCTCTTAAAGCGGATCCAGCCTACTGACTCTGAATTCACAGTGTTACTTTGCCTTCCTCTCTTGTTGTGTTCATGAAAAAGTGTTGGGAGCTGTTTCAATTTATTCTCTGTTTTTCTCTCCCTTTTTAAAAACGAACTATTAGAGTGCCATCTACGTTAAGCGCTCACCGCTGTCTGAAAATAAGTGGGGCTTTACTTAAGACTTGTCTAATATTCTTTTAAGGGAGTGTATATCTTTTAGTTACTGTGTTTTTGAATTACTTACTATTAGTGCCTGTGTGTTTTTCTAGATGCGGTTTTAAATAAATAATTATATCTCTTTTACACCAAGCCCTGGTCAGTGTTTACTTGTTATATTGTGTTCTCTTGACCTATTGTGAATACTCTGTATACTGCCTAACTCTTCTTAAGGGAAGTCTGACTGCTCAGCCACAGCTACCAAGTGAATCTGTGTGGTACAGACTGCTACCAAGTGGGTTTACTGCCAAACACCTGTAGTCTTAAATCTTTTGCAGTGGTCCCTAAGGGAACTGCACAGGTTTCTGCCTAACATCTGGTATTGTTGAGTTTCACTTCTATGTTGATCAGCATTTTTCTTATATTTCTCTTTTGCTTGTTTCAAATGTTCTGTTGCCTCTTTAAAAGCTTGTGTAATAGTAGAATGCAAATGACTAACTGCAGGTATTTCTAAATGCTGAGGCGAATCTAGTTCTGAGGTTCGAGGGTGAGGTCCATATAGGGTATAAAAGGGGCTTTGTCTGGTTCCTGAATGTACAGAGTTATTGTATGCAAACTCGGAAATCCATAAAATATCTTTCCAATTACTTTCGGTCTAGTGTAGCATGCAACGTAGGTACTGTTCAAGGGTCTGGTTGGTCCTCTCCGTCTGACCATTGGTCTGGGGATGGTGACTGGTTGATAGCCTCACGTCGATTTGCGCCAGTTGACAACATTTCCTCCAAAAATGTGAAATGAATTGACTACCTCGGTCAGAGACCAATACGGAAGGAAATCCGTGTATTCAAACAATGTTTTTGAGGAACTCCTTGGCCAGAATTGAAGCAGAAGGTAATCCCTTTAGAGGAATAAAGTGGGCCATCTTGGAAAAAAGATCCACAATAACTAGAATGGTGTTAAATCCATTACATGGAGGTAGATCTGTAATGAAGTCTAACGATAAGGTGTGCCATGGTGTAGGTGGAATATCCAAAGGTTGTAAGAAGCCAGCTGGTTTTTTCTTCTGACTTTTGTTTTGGGCGCAAATGCCACAAGACCTTACAAATGACTTTACGTCTTTTCGCCAGGTGGGCCACCAGAATTGTCTCTTAATTTTAGCTTCAGTTTTTGCGATACCTGGGTGTCCTTCCATCATGGTGTCATGATAACTTGAGATGACTAGTTCTTGTAGTTCCTTGTGTGGTAGAAATAGTCACCCTTGATAATAAGGTAGTTCATTGTTGACTGAGTAGTCCGGGCCTTTCTTCACCCAGTCCTGCAGGGCTGTTAGATCGAAGAGTTGTTGGATCTTTACTTGAATATCCTCCAGTGTCTGTAGAGTGGTTATGCCAAGAATTATTTGTTCTGAAATTCTAGGCACCGGTTCCGGGTTCGCATCTGCTTCTCCCATCCCTATTCGGGATAAGGCATCTGCCTTGCCATTTTTACAACCTGGTCGATAAGTGATCACGAAATCGAACTCGGCAAAGAACAATGCCCATCGAAGTTGACGCGACGATTGGGCCTTGGCTGTTTTTAAATACTGCAAGTTCCGGTGATCGGTGATTACCGTAATGGTATGCCTGGCACCGAGAAGATAATGCCGCCAAGCCTTGAAGGCGGATTTGATGGCTAATAATTCTTTATCGGTAACCGCATAGTTTAACTCGGGTGCCGAGAACTTTCTGGACCAAAATGCTACTGGGTGAAGTTGACCGGTTTCAGGATCCTTCTGTGACAGGACAGCTCCCATGGCTAAACTGGATGCATCAGTTTCAACTATGTATGGAAGTTCGGGGCGTGGATGCTTTAAGACAGGTGCAGATGTGAATTTCGCTTTCAGCTCTTGGAAGGCCTTTTCAGCTTCTTCGGTCTACAAGAAGCGTTTGTTTTTTCGCAAAAGTGCTGTGATAGGGTATACAACATGTGAGGAATCCGGAATGAATCTGCGGTAGAAATGTGCAAATCCGAGCATGCTTTGTACCCCTTTAACTGAACTGGGTGATGGCCACTTGAGGATTGCGTCCACCTTTCGAGAGTCCATTCGGACTCCTTTTGGAGTAAGGATAAATCCAAGGAATTCAACTTCCATAGCATGAAAAACGCATTTTTCCAATTTTGCATATAACTTGTGCTGGCGTAGTTTCTCAAGGACTGCACGAACGTGCTTCACATGGTCTGATTCTGAAGAGGTGTACACTAGAATATCATCTATGTATACAACAAAACAGGCGTCAATGAGTTCATGAAGGACATCGTTCATAAAATACTGGAAGGCTGCTGGTGCATTGCACAACCCGAAGGGCATCACCTGGTATTCAAATAACCCATACTTAGTGCGAAAAGCAGTCTTCCATTCGTCGCCTTTCTTTACACGTACCAGATGATATGCCCCTCGGAGATCTAATTTAGTGTAGATGCAAGCGTCCTTTACTTGGTCTAGTAATTCGGGGATCAGAGGCAATGGGTATCGGTTCTTAACCGTGATCTGATTTAATGCGCGGTAGTCTATGCACGTTCTGAGGTCACCTTCCTTTTTAGGCATGAAGAACAAAGCTGAAGATGCAGGGGACTTGGATGGACGAATGAAGCCATTAGCAAGGTATTGGTCCAAGTATTGTCGTAGGTGAAGGTTTTCGGGTTCCGTAAGGGCGTAGATCCTACTACATGGAGGTTGTGCACCGGGTATGAGATCGATTTGACAATCGTATGATCTGTGAGGTGGTAGGGTGTTTGCCTGTTCCTTTTGGAAAACATCCTGGAATTCTTGATATTCTTGAGGTAACTGCACGAATGGAGTAGCGACTGTGGCCAGGCCTTGGTTCAAGGTTTTTTTTGGGTAACAAGTATGTGCACAATCCGGGAAGGTTATTCTCTTTTCTCGCCAATCAATACAAGGATTATGTGTTTCCAACCAAGGTATCCCCAGTATTATTTGGAACTGCAGGGCTTTGATTAAATCAAACACAATAGTCTCTCGATGCCCATCCTGACCCAATATTGTCATCTCTGCGGTGGAATGAGTTACAGGCCCAGAGGCAATTTCAGTTCCATCGACTGTGGTGATGACATCCGAAGTGGTCTTTTTGCAGAGAGATAGATTCATCCTAGAAGCCAACTCGTGGTCCACATAGTTTCCTATAGCCCCGCTATCAATGTATGCCCTCACTGGGTGCATACGTGATGGCTGCCTTGGATCTATAAGGACCATTGGTATGATGAAGTGCGAGGTCTGCGTATTCTTCTTCAAGCTCGGCAAGCGGACCTCTACGCTTGTCGGGCGTGGTCGTTTCCCCGAATCAGGCTCTGTTTGATTTTTATCAGCAACTCGACTACTTTTTTAGATGTTTTTATAGGGCAATCCCGTAGAAAATGTCCTGAGGCCCCACAGTACAGACACACTTGCATCTGCCGTCTTCTTTCTCTTTCCTTTTGAGTTAACTCCCCCGATCTGCATCGGTTCTGATACATCTGTTCCTTTGAGGGTAACATTGGGTTTAACCAATACCCGATTCTCGAACTTAGCTCGATCAGCCTTTCTATTCTGAAGTCGGTGGTCTAACTGGACCACTAAGTCTATATATTCTGCACAATCCTGAGGTGGGTTCACAACTTGGGCCAAAACGTCTGAGTTCACCCCGAAGTCCATGATAATGTAATTCGTTTTACCTCTGGCCATCCGGTTTCCACCACTAACCTATTGATAGTGGCAATATAGGTTAGTAGATCCTGGTTACCTTGTCGTAATGATAAAAGTTCGTTATCCAGGGCCTGTCCCTGTGAATGTCTTGCAAATAGTCTTTCCATGCTCAATTGAAAACCTTGAAAATCCCGAAGATGAGGGTCATCCTGGTTAACTAATGGAATTGACCAATCCGCTGCGCTGCCACTAAGATATGATAGTACAAAGGCTACTTTGGTTTGGTCGTTTGGAAAAGCTCCAGGTCTGCATAAAAAGTGCAAGTAGCATTGGTTCATAAACACGGCAAACTTTTTTGGGTCCCCAGCAAAACGTTCGGGTGGAGCTAAAGGAATGCTCCCTGGTAGAACCACTTGCACAGGATTGCTCGATGAAACAGGAGTTGGATTCCCCCCCGAGTCCAGGTAATGGTGTTTGCCCAGCTTGGTTTTGCAGTAATTGTCTAGCAAGATCATCAGTGCGCTCCTTTGACACAATTAGTTCTCTCCTGAGGGCATTCATTTCTTGGCGCGCGGAGTGCACTTCTGCCCTAAGTTCCCCTAACAATAGGGCCAGTCGGTTTCTGAGGTTTCCATAACGCCCAGGTGGGGATTTGTAGATAGACTTTGCGTTCTGTTACGCTCACCTGGCTCCCACAGGGGCGTCGGTCGGACCCGGACTGCTGCGGTCTCCACCCACGTGATGCGTATTGCAGCGATGACTGACTGGATCTGCCCTCCTAATCTTGTCTGCTTAACCCGTAGAAATATTCTCCTGCAAGTGGAGGGATGGATTTAGCCACTTGTGGATTCAAGTGATGGCACCCCCATAGTCCTCCCCAACTAATCACCTCCGAAATGCCCTCACAGCAATCTCACCTTATATTCTTGAAAGATGAGCTCTCCATCCTGCGTGGATTTGCAGGGGCGCGTCGATTCCAGTTACTTCACTGGTTTGAAGGCTCGGGAGAGTTTCGGAGAGTATTGACTCTGAGGTTCCTGGTGAGGACCAGTAAGTATTAAGTTCATAGAGTTCAATATGTCCGATGTTCACTCTTGTTCCCCTCCTTCCTTTCTTGTCTTGCAGCTGGCTCGTGAAAAGATGCTCTTGTGGCAGCTGGTGGTGCTCAGGTAAGAGTCTGTATTACCCGGCGCTGTCCGATAAATGTTGCACGAGGAAAACGTGTTGTTTTGTCTCTCTTTACAGATGCGGCACGTGAAAATATGGAGAGTCACAAAAGGATGCCTCCGGTGGTAAATCAGGTAAGTCTATGGTGGTAAGAATTATATTTGTTGGTTCCCTCGGCTCACCTTGTGGTTTTCTTTTGTCTCCTAGGTGCCGAAGTTCGGCGAAGAAATGATGGTGGCAGCGCCGACCCGAAGGATGCTGTGAAGACTGGTAAGTATGGCGCGGCGCTGCAGCTGGAGGTGCGGCGCGTGCAGAAATGATGTTCTTCACAGGTCCGAAGACCAGATGGATCCAGAATCAGGTGTGGAATAGAAATAAGTTCGTTTTCTAACCTTGTCCCTTTCTTTCCTCTTCGTTTTAGGAGCTCTGGATTCGAGACGGGCGTGGCAGAAGACTGGATGCAGGCTACAGGCACAGTGAGTGTTACGCTGCTGGATGCAGAATAACGCGAAGCGTGTGTTGCTGGACGGGTGTGGTTTAAATAGCCTCAAAAGTAGTCCCAGGTAAGAAGTCCCTAGAACCACACCAGAGTAAAAAGTCATTTGCAGCATGGTCTGCCTGAGGTAAGTAATGACTATGAGCCTGGCGCCTTAGGCGCCAGGACCGATTCCTATTATGAGCCTGGCGCCAGGGCTGAACCCAGATAGCCCCTAGCCGGGGCTGCTGAGGTTTTACTAAATGTCTAGATGCCTGCTCCCAGGGCTGATGGGCTTGGTCCGGATGCCTGGGGGTAGGCATCATGACAGTCCTATGGGACTCATTGGGAATGGGGACTTAAATTACTGGCACCTGACTTCCCGGCCACCACAGTTGTAATACCCCAGTGTTACCGGGAAGTCAGGCACCAGTAATTTTTTTCGGGTCTGGCAGCAAGCCACCGGTATTACCGGCAGGCTTACCGTCGGACCCAAAATGAGGCCCAATGTGTTTTGTTGATGACCAGAAACCTTCAAAAGATTTGTACCCTTGGGAGTCTTAAGACCTCTTGAAAATAAACCTGGGGAAAGGGAGCCATCCCCTGGAACTGTGAACCTTATCCATTGGGAACTTTGTGTTGGAGTATCTATATATTTCTTTTCAACTTGGAACATTTATACACCTTTCAAGACCAAAGACATTTCCCTTAGCACCTTAAAGTTACTTTTAGAATGTAAGGACAGGGATAGGATTTCAGACAAAGGACAGTTTTGCTTTGGACACCTTGACACTGGACAGATCCTTAGTTTTTGGTTGAGTTAGGGAAATACCTCTGAGAATAGGGATAATGAGAATTTTTCAACCCCCTTTTATATGACTAAAGGTTTATGACCACAAGCTTGAAGTCTTCTGTGTGCGTGTCTCATTCCTGGTTGATCACAGTTGCCTCCCTCTCTCTCCCTTTCCCTCCTCATTCCTTTCCCACTCCTCTTTGATGTACCCACTCTCCCTACTGCTTTTGGTGTTATCTCTTGCTACTTTCTTCTTCTATGCACATCATGACGCTATAGTTGATTGCCATGATAAAATGCTTCCTTGAAGAATTGAACAGATGTTAATAAATTGATGTATCTCTAAATATTGCCAAATAAGGTACAACGAAAACTACCTACGAGTAAAAATAAAATACTCATAACTTCTTGTACCCACTTCAGAGTGTCTCTTGGATGAATTCAGACGTCAAATAATGAATTCTCCTAAAAATGTTATGGTTCTAACGAACAATTTATTGTTGTATTTGGTGTTAACTCTGCCTCCTCTTCCATGTCCTCCTCTTTCTTTCCCTCTCCCTTTTGTGCTTTTCACTGTATTCTCTGCCAGCCGTTCTCAACCCCCTTTTACTCTGTTGTTTGATGTTCTTTGTTTTTCTGCTTTGTTTCTCACTTGGATTTGCCACCTCCTCTTCTTTCTTCTTTCTTTTATTCTTTATGCTCCTCTCCCATCTTACTGTTCCTCTTTGTGCATCACTATTTACTCCTCTCTATTCACATCTTCTCCTTCTCTTCTGCCCCACTGTCACTCCCAACCTATTCCCTCTTCTCTTACCACTCTGCTTCTCACTTTAGTCACCATTAAGCCTCCTAACCCCCAATTGAATGTTTGACTAACCATTGTGATGAATCCTGTGGAGCCATCACTGATCCCCAGCCTAAAGTCTCCTACCATGTGGCCAGGAAACGGGAAACGGCAGCTGATACCTGATCCTGGGGGTGGTATTAGGGAGGATCACATGGGAGGAGATGGCTGTCGGGGAGAAGTGGTGACCCCATCAGAAGGGAAGCATACGTTTAGGACACAAGCACAGTTTGCTTAAGTTGGACGACGAGACACAGACTGTTCCCTAATTTTGATTTCATAGGGAAACTCTCATTTGGATAGGGATAGAGAGGCATTTTTCCAAACCCTTTAGTTTAATAAAATGTCTAATGTTGAGAGCATTACAACTTTGTGTCTGTCTCTCATTTCTGACCCATCACACCCCCCTGTTCTATTTGGCAGCATGTGACTCGTCTGCCTGGAGCTCTGCAGACCACACTTTCCCCATTTAAATTGAATGGTGTGGCAGACATCCTGCAGTTCCACCTACAGAAGTTATGTAATCATGGCAGCCCGTTTAGAATTGGAACATGTTTTTCTCTCTGCTGGGTGACTCGTGGCCAGACCCATTGTTATCAGGGTGGGCTAGTTCCTACTATTGTATAATTTGTTGGCTCCTTTGAAATAACCATTTGGTGGGTAGTCCCGGATTCACGGGCAGCAGTCTTTGAACTGTTTGTGTACCTTCTTTCTGACTACAAGTCATATTTCTAAGGCCAAGTATACAATTTGACATGTTTGACTCAAACACTGATGGGGTTTTTGGGGCACTTTGAGGCACTGGACTCTGAAATCCATTTTCTGGGTCTTGGGTCATTCTTAGGCATCTGACACAATAGGTTAGGGACGGGGCACAGGTCCTGGGGATCCCTATACGCTGCTTCTATGCACGCACATTATGGAGAGGGTGGTGGTAAACGGGAAAGATAATGGAGGCTAGCTCCATTGGCCTTCATTGTTCTTTGGCTGCATTCACTTAGATTTGTGTTTTTCCTTATTGAGGACACGAATATGGTCGGTCGGTAGGCAAGTCAGTTGTGAGCAGTGACAGTGTAAACCAGCATCAGTCTTTTGTCATGCTTTTAGGTTGGACAGGTGTGAGCTTTCTGAGATGGTCAGTCTTGTCCTACCATGGACCATGACAGTGGAATAAACTATGAAGTTGTTTTTCAAGGTTGTGTATCACTTACTCGGGTAGTGTGTGAAATAAATAGGTTTGTGATTTGCTTGCCTTTAATGAAGTAGTAGTAGTAGGTGTCCTCAATAAGAGATTCTCTATGGCCGCTTAGGAAGTCTATGTTGATGTTCATTTTGCTTTTTACCCAGCTGAGACAAGTGAAGTCTACGTAGTGGTGAAATGGTAAAGGTATTTTATGTGGCATGCATGTTAAGGAGACTCATGTGCACCATTTGCATGTTCTCAAATACTCAAGCCAAAGTCATCATATCACTCGTTTGATAAGAAAGAATTGGAGGATTATACAGATGGACATCCAATTACAAAAACTCTTCCCTGAACCGCCCCTTATTGCCTACAAGAGAGGTAAGAACTTCCGGGACCAATTGGTAAAAAGCAGAACGTACCCAGGAACAGCGACAACAAACATTACATACCCAAAAAACTGGTACTTTCGCATGCCTACATTGCGGGAACTGTAATAACATCACCAAAGGAAACTACATTAGACATCAAAGGACAGGTGCGAAAATCAAACTAAGAAATTATGCCACCTGTGATACCAAGTCAGTCATTTATGCATTGAGTTGTCCCTGTGGGATCTATTATGTGGGACAAACAAGAAGGAAAATGAAAGAAAGGTGCAATGAGCACAAAAGTAACATCAGGACGAGGAATTAACGGTCACCAGTGGCACGACATTTTTTGGAAAAAAGGCATACGATAGCCCAATTGCATTACCAGATAGTAGAAGTAGTCTCTAAGGCAGCAAGAGGAGGTAACCATTCCAAAAAACTTGATCAACGTGAATTATACTGGATTGATAAATTGGACAGTATGACTCCCTATGGAATGAATGAAGAGTTTCATTTAGGTGCTTTTTTTATAAACCAGCTACATGAACACAACATACACACAACGGTTGAACCATCAGGTGATTGGTGATTTAATTTAAAGATCTTAGATGACATCACACTATTGACCAAGCGTTGTTGAGTACAATTTGATGAGAATATAATATATATATAATATCGGCACCAAATCATCATGAGTTATTGTCACCATAAAGACCGATGTGAAAATGATTACTGCATTAATTTGATGTCTTTAGATTGTGAACAGAGGTGCCCCGTGGTTGACCTCTGTCTCTTACCACATATCATTCCCGACATAATGTAAATACCCCCCAGATATAGACATCCCCAATATGATTTGCGCTCTCATCGCGATGCGTGATGTCGTCGCGCGTTCTCGCGGGACGTCATCGCGCACGTAACGCGCTGACGCACAAGAAGCGAATGTTGCAGGAAGTCAATTCCTACTAAACTGAATATACGAGCCAGTCCCGGTACCTAATGCACCGCGAATAGCAGCCAGTTCTCATTAGGCACACGAGTAGGATCCTTACTATCAGCACGCCAGACATCAACAATAGGTAAGCTATCTGAACGATATTACAGATTGTTGGGAGTTACCCACTCTCTGTTTCCCACCTTATGCCTAAATATGTTATTTTTGAGGTCAAACCAAAGCCCTGACTTTGATTTAACTTCAGCCTTAATTCTTTCTTTCCAAATTAGGATCTTGGACCCCCATTGGGGCATATAAAGGGAGGACTTAACACAATACCCCCTGTTACTTTGTAACTCCAGATTCTCCTGCCAAGGCATGACTTGGACTAGAGATTTTTGAACTACAGGCAACTAAAAGAATATAGCGTAATAATTCCAAGCTCCATGCAGTTTCATATCCAAGGTACATCTCTCTGTCATTCTCTTGGATTCTCCTGTTATGAATATGTGTCTTGGTTTTTTGATACTTTACTTATCAGACCTACCCTCATCATTGGATTGTAAAAATGTCCTGGTGAAAGACTTAATAAAACAAGTAATAATTGAAACTTCAATTTTCTTAATCTTATTGAAAGTATATGAGCCTGAAGGTGTGGTAATCAATTGGTAAGCAATTAAGCTGAGTCTTTTCAACATTTAAGACTTACATCTGCATTTTTGCAATGTTCCCTTCTCCCCAGTACACTTTAACTCTGAATTGAGAAAGATATGCATATGTAGGGCATATCCCAGTGATAAGAGTTCCAAATGAGCCATGGGTTTGTGTGAATGATTGACTCTACTCCTCCGTGAACCACAAATACCTCATAAGTCTTGGGGCATTTATCCTGGGATTGTATTAGCTACTACTATGTGTTGTTTCCCGTTCACATGTAGGTAAGTCTGATCTTTATTTCTACTAATTTGTTCGAGATGGTGATGAAGACTCTAGGAGAGGCAGAAAGTGTTTCTGAGAATCTTCAGATCACCAAAAGAGGAGAAGAGGGAGATCTCCAGAGTCCCAACATTGGTGAGTAACAGGAACCACACTATTCATCACATATAAGGAACACAACCTAGTGAGGCACAAATGCAGAGTGAATCACATCACACCTACACTCACTGACAAAGTCCCTTGCCTAATTATGGATAAATACAGTGGATGGCTAATGGGGCCAGATAGCTCCCTAAGCTAATGGAAAATGGGCCTGGAGCTGTACGGGAAGGGATATATATGATATGATATGGAATGGCATTTATAACACGCCTATAGACAAGTGTTTCAAGTCATCCCATTATCAAGCTCACCAAGCACCAGTGGGGACAGTCACAGAGACAGTAACAACACTGGCCTTTTAACAAAGACGGAAGAGGCATCTTGGACCAAGGGATATCTATTTCCAACAGTTCCAGGAATCTAGTGCCATGCAGTACACCCCTGTCATTACCCAACTGCAGTGAAGACAGAGACCCTTTTAAAGTACACGATCCCAAGCAGTCAGAGACAACAGTGCACATATGGCACAAGAACCCACTGTCCTCTCCAAACCCACATGTGCAAAATGGGCCACAACTAAGGAACCATCTTTGTGCGAAATTTCACAACGAGTGGGAAATACTGTTTCCATGGATTACACAGAGCGTGAGGAAAATCACACTTAACTTAATAGCAATCAGATAAATGACCGACCATATCGAAAGCACCACTTTTAATGACTGGACTTATTCAGCGAGTGTCCACCACAGCTCTAAGGCAGTGCTAGAGTTGGATGGCAGGCTATTGCCAAGTAACAATTTTTAAACCTTAATGTACACTAATTACATCAGATGTATAGGAGACGATAGCCAGTACAAACCAAGCCTCCAAGGAGAGCTTCCTCGTCACAGTGGCAGTAATAAGCCCACTAACCACCAGAGAAGGGTCTGGGACCACAGCAACAGGGAACTGAGCAAGCAAGGAAAACTTCCTTGTCACAGTGGCGGCACTAACCCGGTGATCAAAAAAGAAGGATTTGGGACTTCGCTAACATTAAAACATTGTGCCAAAGTGTACATTGAGCTGAAGATTGTGTGAAATATCCTTTTAGACACCAGGAGAAGGGAAGAATTCTCCCGGAGAAGGTGCTAAAGCCCTTGGAACATACTCTAAAGACGCCAGGTGAAAGGAGTCATCCCCGTCGCCTTGGTAACTGCGTCAAGTAATACCAGGAGAATGGAGTCATTCTCCTGGTCCCGAACTGGGAGCTGTGCTTGAGACGCCAGGGGAAGGGAGTCATTCCCCCTGGTTTTATTGGAAACTTTATAGATCTACACCAGGAGAAGGGAGCCATTCTCCTGGACGTGGAAATTATAAAGGCTGTGTGAAACTTGTAAGCCAAGGGAAGGGAGTAATTGCCCCTGGCGTTCTTGTTGCAAGAGAACATTCTTTTAAACACTATCTGAGCATCAGGATAAGGGAGACATTCTCCTGTAGAAGGAACTTTCTGTTAGATTATCCTTTAGTTGTAGTGTGAGGGATAGAAGTAGGTTTTGACACAGGACGGTAGAGTTTGTTTTGACGGACATTCTTCTTTTAAAAAAAACTTTATTGATTGATAGTGGTACACGTCGCCTCATCAACACAACATTCCATACATTTCAGTAACTTAGATATCAAGTACAGAAACACAGTAAGACATATAATATTTACAAAGCTGGCTCATTTCAAGGCCCTGCCGGGCTACTGCTGGCCAATCCCAACTCGCACAAATATACTCTGAACGGAGCCCAAATGTCTTTAGGTCTACTTGTCCTCGGGAGAGATATTACATACTGTTCCTCACACTCATTGACATACGCCAGTTCTTTAAGAAAGTGATTTATGCGTGTCAAATGAGTCGGCATGTTCGCTCCCGCATTTCTGGCAGCTGTCAGGGCCGTTCCGTGTAAATTTAGCGTTTTTTCTCGGGTGTGTAGTGCAATTTATTTAATACCTTAAATTGGATCAGACGGAGGCCTGCATTGATGGATACCTTCTTGGTTAGTTCACAGTATCTTTCCCATGACTTATCCGATATGGTGGTTCCCAGGTCAGCTTCCCAGGAGGCTTTAATCTTATTTACCGTCGGCATTTTTGCCTGTACAACTGCGTAGAGCCCCAAGACACTGACTCCCGCCTGGGTAGACAAGGCCACGTGGCATGGGTGTGGAGGGGGTTCGTCTGGGAATAGAGGCCATCTAGCCTTAAAGGCCATTCGCATCCTGTGATATTGTAGTATTTTCAACTGATCCCTCCCCATCCCAACCTTGAATTCTTCGAGTGTTATGAATTTACCATTGGGGAAGATGTCTTTAATTTTGAATTTTCCCTCTGGGTCCCATGTTTTCTGAACATCAGGGTCATAAAATGGTGCGATGCCGGGGAAGTTCCAGAAGGGGGCTTCCGACTAATAGTTGGAGCCTACGATAGATCCTAGACCATGCATGCACTGTTGTGCTGATTGGGTCGAATGGGCAGTCATCTTTATGCTTAACTTTAAAGATGATGGATCGTAAGTCGGTCGGGTGTGCTGCGTGTCTCTCTATACAGATGTGAGGTGAGGTGTTCAGATCGTCATAACAGTATCTGGCAAACTGGGCCTGCGCTACCAGGTAATATAATTCAAAGTCCGGGGCTGCTATGCCCCCTTTGTTATATGGCTCCACCATTTTTTCCCATTTCATTCTGGCCCCACCCCCCACCGCACCACACAAACTCTACAATCAAGGATCAGAGGGCTGCGAAAAAAAACTGTCCACCAGGCCATATCGGGATGTTAGTAAAAATATATAATAGCTTCGGTAGGATTACCATTTTTAGTATGGCCACTCGACCAATAAGTGAAATAGGAAGTTTTGCCCACAGCCAGAGTTTGGGGGCGATAGTACTCAGTAGGTGTTCATGATTGTCGGAGTATAGGGAGGTTTTTTCCCCGACACGATAATTCCCAGGTATCTTATTTTAGTGGGGGACCATTGCAGCCCATGTGTGTTGTTCGGGCACCGCATGGCAGGGTTTAGGGGAAAGATTTTGGATTTAGATCTGTTGGTCCTATAGCCTGAGTATTCGGCAAACTCGTGTATAGTTTCCATCGCCGGACCTAGATGTTATATCAGGTTCCCGGACATACAGCAATGTGTTGTCCGCGTATAAGGATATTGATTGGGTTAGGCCGGCCATCTTTATGCCCCTCTGTCCCTGATGTTCCCTAATGTCTGCTGCAACTGGTTCCATTGTGAGGGCGAACAGTATGGGGGAAAATGGGCACCCCTGTCTCGTGCCCCTTCCCAACCCAAACCAGTCGGACAGCGTACGGTTAGTTAGCACTCTAGCTCCGGGGTCAGAGTACAGTAGCCTGACGCATCTTAGGAAGTACAGGCCAATTCCGAATTTCTCAAAGCACTGTAAATAAGTATGTCCATGACACTGAATTGAATGCTTGTTCAGCGTTGAGGGATACAGCTACCGCCTGGGCTTCAGGTTTTATCTGGGCCATGATAACAAACAGTCTCCGGAGGTTTAGAGGCGTTGACCTGGTGGGAATGAAGCCGCACTGATCTGGGTGTACTAATGTGGGCATATTTGGTAGGAGTCTCGTGGCCAGGATTTTAGCAAAGATTTCGGCATCGCAATTTATTAGGGAAAGGGGTCGGTAGCAGGACATCTCGTTGGGTGGTCGCCTAGGTTTCAAAAGCACTGTTATTATAGCCTCTCTCATTGATGGTGGGAGGGTTCCTAATTCTATAGCTTCCTCCCACACCGACAGCAGCACCAGGGCCAGTTCCTTGTTTAGTTCATTGTACAACTACTCCCAATCCATCTGAGCCCGGTGCTTTGCCGTTGGCCAACGACTTGATTGCTTCTGTGATCTCATCAGTTGTTAGGGGTTGGTCGATCGCGAGTTTGTATTCTATGGGCAGTGTCGGGAGAGTGATATTATCGAGGTAATTTCTTACATCGCTGGCTGATTTCAAATCATGATTAGAGTATAGTTCTGAATACAAACGGGTAAATTCTCCATTTATCCCTTCTTCACTAGTGGTCACTGTGCCGTCCCTTGCTAATATGCTGGAGATCGGTGTATGCTGTCTCTCGGCCTTTAACAGGTTGGCTAAGGTACAACCTGCTCTATTCCCTTTGCCGTATCTGCGTGCTCTGAGCGGGGTTGACGTATAGAGCAGTTCCCTAGTTGCTAGTTTATTGAATTCCAGTAGACTGCTGTTAATGTCTGAGAGGGTTTTGTCTTCATGCGTAACTGTATACCGCGCTTCCAGGTCTCCCAAGCGTTTCTCTACCTCCGCCAGTTCTACCCTTACTGACTTCAACATACCCGTAGACTTAGAGATTAGTATTCCTCTCACCCATACCTTAAAAGTTTCCCAAAGGGTTGAGTTCCTATCAACTGATCCCCTGTTGGTATCAAGGAAGTGTTCCACCGATGGGGCGTGGCCAGCGAGCAGTCGATGTAGACGTGAGCCCGCTGAGCTCCTGGTGCCGCCAAAACATCCTGATAAATCCTGGGGGAATCTGACTTGCAGCACCCCTGCAAAACTACGAAAAGTTGCCGGAAAAACAGCACAACGCATCGCAGCTGCTCCGAAACCAAAACGGAGATCGAAAGCGGAGATAGCTGTGGCGGAAGGTGAGAGAGCGTGGCTGCCGCCGAACACGATCCAAGATGGGCGACAGCGACTTGGAATAACTCGCCGATCACTTCCAGAGCAAAGAACAGCGGCCCACGGGAGGTGCAAACACCTAACGGGAAGGCCGCGACCCCGCCTGGAGACGTGAAGACGCCGGCACTGAACGGGTGGCCCCCGGCGCCGCGGCCCACTAAAGCGCAGTCTTCCCCTCCCCCTGACGACTCCCCTCACAAGACCGCCAGCACCGTCCCTGACCCCAGGCGTGCCGACCGGCCGCAGGCACTCCGCTCCGCGTTGAGCGCCTGCCACTCCAGAGCAACAGGCAGCGGCAGAAAGGACGGAGAAGCGCGTAACTAGGCACGCAAAACGGTAAGGAGAGCAAACCCCCGTGACACTGCTGTTTTGGGAAACCATCCAGATACACGGAAACAAGACTCGAGCTGAAGGGACTAGCATTACTCTGTTGGGCACAAGCACGTTACTCCTGCATACAGGGGGGCGCGGGAAACCAGGAGTGCAAGTGGACGATCCCACGGAGGGGAGAGGAAGGTGGGGGACAGGGAAGGAGAACCCCCCCACACCCTCTCAATAACTTAAGTGTGCCGAAAACACCCCGAATGCAAATCGCCCCTTTCCTCGAGCAACAGCCCAGGAGTCAAATCTGTGTCCCGGCTCACATACAACACGTTTAGAATCAGGAAGCCCCTGAAAGTGGAAGACGGATCCTTACCGAGTGCCGGATCAGTGATAGAAGAGGATATGGGTAAAGACAAGGGCAGAAGAGGCACGACACAAAGTAAAATGGAGCAATACGCGGTGCCCACACTGGCCATGGAGCCGACACAGGAGAAAACGGCAGCTACTGAAGATGAGGAACCCGAACCCTCTCTCAAAGACATTATGAATGCCATAGCTAATTCCAGAACCGCTATGGAGATTAAAATGGATGGCATCAGTACAGAAGTGTCCCTCCTACGCCATGATTTGCAGAAACTCACGTCTCGCACGGGAGAGGCGGAAACCCGCATATCCAACACGGAAGATGGCCTCCGAAACATGAGTCAACAGATGACCAGAGTACTGCAACGTGTTAAAACTCTAGAAGAACGAGTGGAAGAGGGGGAGGGATGCTCTAGGCGAAATAATATACGAATTCTGGGACTACCTGAGAAAAGTGAAGGCCCCTCCATGGAACTATTCCTTGAACAACTGCTCATGGATCTATATGCCCCAAAGAAGTTTTCAAAACTCTTCTCTATTGAACGTGCCCATCGAGTCCCAACAGGCAGACCAACGCCTGGGGCCCCACCCCGCACAGTGATTGCCAAAATCCTAAATTACAGGGACCGAGACACGGTACTGCAAATGGCTAGATCCAAAGGTTCCATGACCTATAACGGTGCTAAAATTGCCTTCTTCCCGGACTTCACCAGGGAAGTGCAAAGAGCACGCCAATCCTTTGACCAGCTCAAGAAAAGGCTACAGATCCAAAACGTCAAATATGGCCTCCTGTTCCCGGCACAGCTGAAAATTTACCATAATGGCACAACAGTGCACTTTAATGATCCAAAAGATGCGTGGAACTGGGCAGAAAATAACCTGGAGGGAGATTGGGGCCCTACAAATAGAAGGGAACGTGAACGGAATAGACCGCGCCCGGACAGACTCCCGAATGCACAGCTACTGCAAGACCAGGATGAACTACCGCCAAGAGAAGCCGACTGAGGCGGGCAGGCACATGTTGACACCAACATAACCTCCGACATCTGCAATGAACTTTAAGTTGAGATGCCCGTTGGCAACGCACCGTCAGACTTCCCCCGCAGAATAAAGAAATGGAGGCTCAATTGGGCCCCACCCTGACAAAAGTGATAGGACTAGCGTCAAGTAACAGCGAGAGAAACACAAACAAGTTATACCAAATGTATTGACTAATTGTTCAGTCTGAGCAGACCCTAGTCAAGCTCGGCCTAATGTTCGGGTGACAGGTACTTCAAGTTGGGGTGGAGTATGGGGAGGGGGCAGGGGAGTTTGTTTTCATGACAGAGTTTGTTTGTCTAGTTTACTGCTTTAGGATTGATGCGCGCTATGAGTTGGGGTCTGGCTCCCGATGGGCGGACAGGGGTCACCATCCGGGGACACACACAGCATTACCCGGCATACCCAATTCCCGACCACCATGACAGAACACGCCATTGAAAGCAAGACCAAGTCCATTAAGATAATGGGCCTCATTACAACCCTGGCGGATGGACCATGGTGCTAATAGCACCATGGTCCATGCCGGTAACTCTCCGACTCCGCCATGGCGGAATGGGGAATTACCACCCCATTCCGAGGTTGGCGGAGTAGTAATTCCCCCTTCCGCCATGGCCCTTCCCCATTCCCATTTTTGCCCCATAGGGCATAATGGGAATGGGGAAGGCGCCAAGTACGGTGCCGCAAATTGCGGCACCGTACTTAGCACCAAGGTCCCTTTGTGGCATGGTTTTTAACGCCTGCAAAAAGCAGGCGTTAAAATCACCATCCCGCAAAGGGACCTTGTAATCAGGCGTTAAGGGTCGGCGCCGTTTACGGCGCCGTAAAACCCTTAACGCCTGACTCCTAATGAGGCCCAATGACTTGGAATGTGAACGGGCTGGGCAGCAGTATCAAGAGGCGCCTTGTACTACAATATCTGAACCGATATGCGCCCGATGTGGCCTTTCTAACCGAAACGCACCTGGCGGGTACGAACTGTAACCTCTTTAAGCGAACAAAATTACCGCATTGCGTTACACTCAGGTTTCTCCATGGGAGCCAGGGGAGTACTGATCCTGGTACACAAGCGACTACCACTGAATCTCCTATCTGTCACACAGGATACGGGAGGTAGATTTGTTTACATAACCGCGACTCTCTGGGAGCGGTCCATATCCATGCTAGCCGTATACGCACCACCAACCTTACTCACCGCATTACTTAACGATATAACGCCTATGTTAGCGGCAGATTCCTCGAACTTGGTAGTGGTGGGGGGAGATTTTAACGAAGTCATGAACTTGGAACTTGACCGTACGCATATCCGTTCGAGAAATCCAGCTGCGCATACCAAATTGGCCACATTCGTCGACGCAATAGGCCTGAAAGATGTGTGGAGACACTTACACCCCGGCACAAGAGAATGCTCGTTTCTCTCCGGAGCACACGCCTCACTATCCAGGCTTGATTATTTTTTTCTCCCGACTTCCGAATTACATCTAGCAACTGATGCACACCTCCTACCCAGAGGTATATCAGACCATTCACCGCTCATGTTAGAGCTTAATACCCACAGACCGGTCCCCCCACCCACATGGAGGTTAAATAATTATTATCTGGGCTTCCCCGATTTAGTGGAGCATGTTAAAAATGTGACAGAATCATACTTTGAATTGAACACAACCTCAGTGGATAGCCCTGTAACACTGTGGGAGGCTTATAAACCAGTACTGAGGGGGGGAACTCATATCCCAGATCACAGCCCATAAGAGGAAACAGGTCGCAGCGATCCGGGCGGCCGAAGCGCGAGTGCAAGAGGCAGAGGTAGCTCATCTATCCCAGGACCTCCCAGAATCTCATCGCGAGTTACAATTAGCACAAAAACAGTTCCAAAACGTCGCCCTGGACAATGCCAAACAGGCACACGCAGCGATGCGTGCCAGAGTATACGAAACCGGGGACAAGGCAGGCAAAATGTTGGCATGGCTGGAGAAGCGAGACGAGGGGCTCCGACATGTTAGAGCAATTAGATCACAGGGGAATATATTAATAACACCGGACTGCGACATAGCGGAAGGGTTCGCAGCCTATTATAAGGAACTTTATGGAGCGCCAACCTCCCCTATTGACACCACGGCCATCTCGGGAATCACCCTTCCCTCCTTGAAGCCTGAACAAAGAGCCCTGCTAGAAACTAACATAACAGAGGATGAACTGTCTGCAGCCATAGCAGACCTCCAACCCGGGAAAACCCCGGGACCCAACGGCTTTCCCGTTGAGGTGTGGAAGAAAATAGGCACAAGCTTAATTACACCACACTTACTGAAAATGTATGAAACCTCCCGCAGCAAAGGGTCCCTCCCACAGGACCTGAGACAGGCCACCATAGTGGTCATACCCAAGGCTGACAAACCCCCAGATTGCTGCAGCTCGTATAGACCTATTTCCCTCATCAACACTGAAACCAAAATCCTAGCGAAAACATTAGCCAATAGACTCCAGCAAGTCATACCCTCCTTGATCCACCCGGATCAGTGTGGTTTTATGCCACAAAGATCCACGCGGATGAATATACATCGATTATTCACGGCAATGGAAAATGCGACCACTATCCGAGGCCCTCTAGCCCTGTTGGCAGTGGACTTCGAGAAGGCCTTTGATTCTATTAGGTGGGATGCGATCTGGGAAATAATGCATAGCATGGGATTTGGGCCCCAATTTATGAGTTGGGTTAAATTACTGTATAAATCTCTGTTAGCCGTCACGAAAGTGAATGGTCACGTATCAGACCCCTTTGAAATTGGCACAGGGACCAGGCAAGGATGCCCACTGTCAGCCATGATATTCGCAATAGCAATCGAACCGCTCGCAATACTGTTAAGAACTAACGAAACATGGAAGGGATTCCGATGGTCTGAAGCCTGGGAGGACAAAGTGTCCCTATATGCAGACGACTTACTGGTATACTTACAAGACCCGGTTAGATCCTGCCCCATAGTGACTGATTTACTCCAGAAATACGGCTCTTTCAGCGGCCTGAGAGTAAACTGGGCCAAATCTACTCTGTTCCCGCTTAGACAAGAGGAAGAATCGATCCCGCCCCAATGTCCCTACCAGGTAGAAAGGGAACAATTCAAATATCTAGGTATATTAATAACAAATAATCTGACTGATTATGTCCCCAGAAATTTGTACCCAGTCATGACAAGATTTGGTCACTGGTCATCCCTTCCTCTGACATTACTGGGTAGAGCTGCGCTCTTTAAAATGATGGCCTTGCCCCGACTCCTGTACATATTACAGAACGCCCCCTTATATATTCCTTCAAACATATTCAGGAAAATAGATCAGACACTTCGTAAACTGCTATGGAATGACGGCCACCCACGTATAGCTCTCGCCACACTCCAAAGATCCATATGGGAGGGCGGAATAGGACTACCCCGAATGCAAACGTATTATTGGGCCAGTCAATTGATGAAAGTGAATGACCAACTACACAGCGACACTGGTGCACCACATAACAGATCTTTAGAACTCGACACTCCCGGGAAATCCATTATGCAATATCTCTACAAGAAAAGAGACCGCGCGGCCACTCCCAACATGCGAGCACAGATAACACAAATCTGGATAGATGCACATAACTTCGTGGGATGGGGCGACAAACTATCGCAGGCGCAACCTCTGTGGAATAACAGGAACCTTCCCGGTGTATACACGCTCCCCAGATGGCCGAATTGGTCTTGGCATGGATCGCTCACACTGGGAGACGTTGTGAAGGATAACACTATGGTTCCTTTTGCGGAGTTGGCTCTCCGATTTGGACTTCCCCAAACTGAGCACTACCACTATGCCCAACTACAACACGCATTACAGAACATTCTCCCTGAAGTGATCTCTCTGCCGGACTTTACCCCCATTGAAAGAAACATATTCCCGGAACAAATCACCCATAAAGTGACATCGGTTCTGTACAGTGCCATAAGTTCCTTTGGCACACCAGATCTGCTGTCGCTGCGGACCAAATGGGAGTCGGATGTGGGGGCCATACTACCGGAGGAATGGGTCATAGCATTGATGTTCCCTAGGGAGATAGCAATATCATCGAGGCTTAGACTGATCCAGCTAAAGATACTACATAGAGTATACTATCCTAGGGTAGCCCTACATAGATGGGGAAGGATAAATGATCCGAATTGCCTGCGATGCAAAACAGAAGAAGGCACCTTCTTCCACATCCTGTGGGATTGCACACACATCCAACCACTTTGGGAGGCATGTTGTGTGGAACTCTCCAGAGTTATGGGAAAAACAATTCCCAGAAACCCTAAGCTATTACTGTTGGGGATAGATGATGAAATTGACCTTATCTAGATATGAAAAATTGCTTCTGTTCACCACTACTGCACTTTTGAAAAGGAACATTGCTCAGAAATGGGGCTCGGACCAAACACCGAGCTATGAACAATGGAGGACAGATGTGGATATTTGTGTCGCAATGGAATACAGGGTATACTCAGCCAGAGGATGCCCGGCTAAAGCCCTGAAAGTGTGGCAGAAATGGGAAGAAGCCCAATGAGGGCTAACACAGGAAAATTGGCCACTGAGATATGTCAAAAGCGCCCCCCTGATGCCCACGGCGCCCGCAGGATAAAGCAGCTGGGTGTTGCTCCCGGGTTCGGATAAAAAATTGACCCAATTTGCAACATTATGTGTACATCAATCGGAGCCAGCCAGTAACCCATACCAGCAGTGTGCATGTATTGATTGTTTATCTGTTTATTTGTCTTAAAACACCAATAAAATATGTTATAAAAAAAAAAGGAAGTGTTCCACCTCTATATGCAGTGCGTCAGCTACCGCTGGGTCCTTAAGAATGTCTGGTTGCATCCTCCATCTCCTAGTCGGGGGTTTTACATTTTCTAGTTTAATTTCCACTGTGACGGGGGAGTGGTCTGACAGGGTGCGGGGAAGTATCTCACAGTTATCAATCTGGTGCATGAGGGATGCGGATACCAGCCAGTAATCTATTCTAGACTCAGTGTCGTGCACTGAGGAGTAAAACGAGTATTGTCTCTTATGTGGATGTAGAGATCTCCAGGCATCAACCATTGTCAATTGTGATAGGATTTGTTGTAGCATTGCTGCTGTCTTGGAGGGATTTCGGTGTTTGGTAGAGGAGCGGTCTAGCGTGATGTCCAGGATGGTGTTAAAGTCTGCCCCCCAAAGGATCTGTTCACACCCCGTGTTGCCTATTTCATGTACAACGTCTATGTAAAAATCAGGGCCATCTAAATTCAGGCCATAGGTATTTACTAACACCATCTCCCTCCCCGCAATGCTACCCCATACTATGACATAGCGACCCTGAGTGTCTATTTTGCTTTTACCAAATCAAAAGCCTACGGAGGGGTGAATCAGAGTAAAAACACCTCTTGCCTGTGTGGAGTATTCAGTGTATTATCTATGTTGCCCCCAGTTCTGAGTTCTGTGTTTACCTTCCGGAGTGCATGTGTTTCTTGCAGCATGATCACCGGAGGGTGGTGCCTAGTGACATAGGCTCCCACCTTGCTCGATTTAGTTCAGTTGTTCAATCCTCGAACATTCCATGTAAGAAGTTTTAGCTTCGTCCCCTGAATCATCGCTCTAGTGTGTACCATGACTGTGTGTCTTTACCGTGTTCCTTATCCCAATGTTTCTTGGAAGCATGTCATGTACAGCGGCGCGATCACAAATTTTAACTTGCAGGACCCCTCCAACTGGGTCCCAGAACCACATCCCCCCAACTCGAATCCCATACAGCTCAACATATCGAAGTCTCATATGGCAATTTGATCCCCCACCTGCATCATCTCCCCCAACATGACGATGCTGCCCGATAACTCTCGAAAACCTTCCCCATGGGCATTCCCCAAAACTGATGGAGCTTTTCTGAGGGTAGCCTGCTGCGGCCATCCGGCTTACCCTGTCAGGGGCTCACGGCTCAAAACTACAATAAACCTGTGTCCAGGCCGTTCTTTGCAAGTATTCCTTTCTTCCTGTGATGGGGAGTAGAAGGTTTACTCCGGTCAGTCTGCTGAGTCTCGCCTCTCCTCTCCCTGCTGTGGTCTGGCGTTTTGATCAATTACCCGGTCTCTGGGAGGCAGCGGGATAGAAGCCTCCACGTATGTCATGGCTTCCGTGGGGTTTTCGAAAAAGTGGGCTCTACCACCATGTTGGATTCTCATCTTCGCAGGGAAGATGAGGGCATATGGTACGTTGCGCATCCGCAGTTGTTTTTTCACCAATTCGTAGGATCATCGCTGTGCCTGTATACCAGCAGAGAAATCTGGGTATATGTGAATTCTGTTGTGTTCAAAATGTAAAGTACCTTTCTCTCTGGACAGTCTGAGTATAGCATCCCTGTCCCTGTAGTTGAGGAGACGTGCTATTATGGTGCAAGGTGGTGCCCCTATTTTCGGCGGTGGTGCCAGAGTGCAGTGGGCCCTCTCCACGAGGAAATGTTCCGAAAAAGATTCTGCTCCCAGGATATCCTTCAAAAGGTTTTCCACTTGTCGCTCCATGTCGCCCTTGCCAAAAGTTTCCGCAACTCCAACAATCCGGATGTTATTCCTACGAGATCTCGATTCTAAATCTTCGCACTTACTTTGGGTTTTGCGTAGTTCTGTTCGGAGTTGGGCTATGTCGCGGCCGTGTTGCGAGATTGTGTCTTCGTTTGTGCTTATTCTACTCTCCGCTTCCGTGATACGCATGCTCTCCTTCTCCACTCGAGCTTTCAGGCATCCAATCATTGCCACTATGTCATCCAGTTTGACATTGACTGCCATAAATCCGTTCTGGACCAGTGCTGCTAGGCGCTCTAAGGGATCTTCTTCCTGTCTGTCGGGCGCCTGTTGCATCCCGTCGGTGTGGTTGGGAGCTAGCGAACGAGTCCATTGGGCCGGTCTTTTTCCCTCCTGTGCCCTTCCTCTCGGTGCGGCCCATGTGTTGTGGTGTATGGCCTGAGAGTGGACTGTGTTCTCCCACGTATTAAAGTCGGCCGTGTAATTGTTCAGTGGAAAGGGGGCGGATAGTATGGAAGCACCTTCTCCTTTTCACCCCCTACCTGCACAGGGTGTTTTCACACTTATTTTGTTCCTTCTATTGGAGTGGAAATCTTTGCCAGGGGGACCCCAAAAGTCTGATCAGGATGTTTATCTCAATGTGGTTCTCAGCGGGGTGCCCCTCTGCACCACTCCGGGGCGAATGGAGTTTAGGTCGGTGGGGGCCGCCCAGTCCTGCCCGCTGTATTTCAGGATGTCCTTAGGGCACCAGTAGCCACACCACACCAGGGGTTTGTTATTATCCGATCAATGTTTTTTCACCATATGTTGGGGGGTGCAGCCCCTTGCGCCTCCTCAGCAGTGCCAGCACTGATCCACAGCGGCCACTCAGGGGCACTCCCAGTGATTCCCCCACCACGTTCCGTGTTTTCTATATACCCAGGGACTTGTGATTATCCAGTCATTGTTTCAGTACTGGTTTATGGCGAACATTAAGGAGCATTCCCCGTGGTCCCCACCACGTTGGGTTTAGTTTCCGCCCTGGTGTTTATTGTTGTGGTGGGGGGGGGTTCCTTCCCCACCTCGCCCCACTTACTTGGTGTGAGGGACGGGAGTTCGCCCCCTCGCGTGTCTCCACTCCTCTCTGCTCCGATGTGCCTCCGTTGGTGTGCCTCCGTGGGGAAGCAGGGGCCAGTTCCCCGGCAGCAGCTGCAGCGTTCCGCGTCGCACGCCAGCAAGAGCAGTGCACAGCTCCTCCGGCGGCTTAGTGGCTTTCCGCTTCTCTCCCTCTCTGCCTATTCAGCTTCGGTAGCCCGCGCTGTACTCCGGCGGCAGCACAACGCACCAGGCTGGGGGGCGGCCGCACTACGTTTTTCTTCCCAGGCTCTGCGGTATGGCAGTCACCGCAACGCCCCTCCCCCAATGCGGCCTGTTCTTTCCCACCGCACCTCCGGCACACAGTGAATGTCCTGTGGAGCTGCTGGGCGGTTACGCCAGTTCCTCTCAGCCGCCAAAGCGCTTCGGGCAGGATAGCACAGCGATCTCGTCACGTATGAGCCTAGTTTTTCCAGGATTTGTCCAGGAGACCTTCCGCCACAGGAATCTTACTTCTTTTAGCGTCTGGAACGGCGTTGGGAGGATATATTTAGAACAGGATTTTCGTTCGAGCCGGAGCTCGCCTTTCAGGCAGCCATACTCGATGCGCGTAACAGTGCCCCCCCTTTTGACGGACATTCTGACAGACCCTTTAGTATTAGTTTTGAGGCAGGGGAACCCCTCTCAGAAGATGGGGATAGTGAGGGCCTTTTTATGCACAAATAACCCTTAGAACTGCCATTTTAGATTATATAGTACTTTAAATGGCATTATGCAGATAAATGCAAAAGTGCACAAAAAAAATCTGCTGGTGCCAGCGCATCCTGGACACATCATGCAAGTAACTGTAAAGTTACCAAAAACAAAGTTAAAGCGACAGTGTCTCTATCTCACTTGACAGAACATGATGTGTTTAGGTAAAAACAGAGTTTTACTATGGAAAAGAGAGTTCTCATGATCTGATAGCCGTAGTGGCTGATCAGTGCCTTTGAAACATAAGAGCTTGGCAAAATAAAAAAAAGTCAGGAAACTTAAAAAAAAAAAAAACAAATTAGCAAAAAATAGGGCGTCCCTTTGATGTCTATAGAGTAAGAGCAGCAAAACGAACTACATCTCCATTTCCTCTCCTTGATTTCATGTATTATTTGATAGAACACTTCATATTGCAGTGCAGTTTGTTTATTTCCGAGCATTGCAACATTAGATTAGAATGCAAAAGCAGATGGAGGAAGATATTTTCCCAACATCACATTGTTTTTGGGAAAACCGGGATAAAGATCCGCGGCATTATTTTATCAAATTCCTAAGTGCTGTATAAGAAGCATAACATAACCCATATCCCCTCAACACCATCACAGTAAATGATATCAAATTGATTGTATTTCTTTTATTTTTCATACATTTTTTTATTTGTACTTATTTGACGAAAAGGGATGGCAGTTTCAAACAGAAATTACACATTTGCAGATGTTGGAGGTATCGCTGGAAGAGTGTCTGTACAATAGCGCAAAGATGAGAACAAGTGGTGAGTCAGTTTGAGGTTGTGAACTTAGCTGGACATAGATCAGGGACCAAGCACACAAAACAGAAGATAAGAAACAGGTGATTTACAAAGGTAGTATCCTAGGCAGGCAAATGCTTCAAACTGAAAAGGAGTGCTCTGCAAATATACAAAATTGCATTAGTGCATGGCACTGGAGTGAGTGGTGGGGTCGATGGGATGGGAGAGAGAGAGGAGTAGCTTTTTCTTTGTCAAGTAAGTAAAGTTTAAGCCGTTTTGATTGCGATGAGCAGTAGGTTCAAATGAGCGGGTGAGTAGGGAGAAACAGTGGAAGTGAGACAGGGCACAGAAGGGGCAGTATGCGACAGGGAGGGTGAGTGCAGAAGAAGAGTCACCAAGGGAAGGAGATGGTGAGTAAACTGAGATATAGTCAGAGAACTACTGAGGAGCAAGACCATTGGTAGCTTTTTGGACTATCGGAAGGAACGTCAAAAGGTAGCGGTTATGCATGGCGAGCCAACCAGTATGGTTTCAGAGGTAGAAGTGTCGCAGTAGGGCCTGAGTTTAGTTTTAGCTGAGTTTATTATTTATATGGCGTGCCATACCCTGGGGCATCAGGGCGCAAGCAGACAAGGATATGCTCAACTTAGTTACAAGTACATGAAAATAGAAAGAAGGTACAGAGATATGCTGAGCTTAGTTACAGATATGCTCGGCTAGTTGCAAGTACATGAAAGAAGCAAAAAAAGTGCAGCAGTAGAGTAGAGTAGGTTGTAGAGTATGGGTGATTAAGTTGAGGACTTTGTTTAAAGGGAGGAAGGAGTTGACAGGAAGGATAAGGGGTGGGCACAAGCAGTAGTATAGTTTGCCGAGTGTAAGGGTGGAGATTAGTTTTCCTAGAGTGGTGAGTAAGAAATTGACCACTTTTCTGAATGTTGCATATGTTAATAAGAGCATCAGACGCAATGATAGAGATTAATTGTTGCAGTCGGAGGTCGCTATCAAAGAGGATCCAAATGTTGTGAGCCTTAGACAAGGGAGCAAGTTGCTCGGGTAGGAGATAAAGGAGGGGAGGAATGGCATTGGAAGGTGAAATTGTTTGGGCAGTTCTTCTAAGGTCCTACCAAGACTTCATAAAAACCATTTTGAAGGGATGGTGTCCTCCGACGTATTCCACATCTATGATAGGTAATCACCAGAGCTGTGCTGCTTCTAAACATTTTCGGAGTCTGCGTCCTGCGTCAATGACGTCGATACTCTCCCTCGAGGGCCTCCGTCGAGCCAACGTCACCGGATGTTATAAGTAGGACGCACGACGCCTGTAGCCTCGGTTCCGTTTTTTCCACAAACGTGTTCACTTTGGAGATCTCGGCGCGCCTCGGTTCTTCTGATTTCTATCAGTTCTTCGAACTTGGTTGTTTGTGAAGTTATCATGTCTTCGTATTCTTCTACCCCGCGGTCGGGCTTCAAGAAGTGCCGCGGCTGCGGTTCCAAGATATCGCTTACGGACCCGCACGATTTCTGCCTGTGGTGCCTCGGCGAGGACCACGCCATCGATGACTGACGATTGCCAGTGTTTGACGTCGAAGGCCTTGCGGGAGCGGAAGAAGAAGTTGACTGTCGGTTGGGTTTCCAAGTCCCGTAAGTCGAGATCCACTGGGCTTTCGACTGACGATTCGAGGGGCGACTCTCTGTGTCGGCATAAGTCCAGGGGGTCTCGGTCCCGGAGTGGTTCCCGCCATTCCTCTGCCTCTTCAAGGCACTCGCGGAAGTGCCGTCACCGGTCACCGTCTTTGTCCGAGCAATCCGCCAGACGGCGGGTGGCTTGTCCCAACAAGCATTCCTCTCCTGCGGAATGGGACGCATTTCGTAAGGAGATGATGGCGATTTTCGAATCGCAGGGCTCTGTTCTGTCCGCGCCTTCGAGAGAAGCCGGCAAGGAACGCGCTAGGGCCACCGCTCGGATGCCTTTGGGCTCGGGCGGTCGGCGCGATCACCGCAAGCCGTCGAGGTCCTGATCGGACAAGGTAGATTGCTCTAGCCATGCCCGCTCCAGGTCCCGGTCCTCGACGCCCTCGAGACCGTCGGAGCCTGTGAGGTCTTCTAAGAAGACGTTGACGCCATGTCCGTCGAGGGGCTCTCTCAAGGCTCTGTCTCCGAGGAAGTCATCAACGCCATCGGCGCCAAGGCCGTCAAAGGACACGCCCGGGGCTCCGGCCTTGAGGCCTGTGTCGAAGCCATCGGCGCCACGTTCGGCGTCGACGCCGGTTCCATCGATGCCCTCGATGCCTTTTGAGGAGGCTCTAAAGGAGGTACCCCGAGGAAGGCCCTGAGGAAGTCAGTGAGGCCTGTATTTGAACCTTTTTCTGTGCCCTCATCCAGGGATTTATTCCAGCCTCTGGATTACATCCCTGAGGTGGATGAAGGGTCTGATGAAGGTTTGGTTCCTGATGAGGTTCCTGAAGTTCTCCAGCATGGGGTCTGGCATGGATTCACATGCTCATGAATATTCCCCGTCGTCAGGCTGGGAATCCTCGGTAAAGAAAAAACCAGTATCAGTTTTGTTTTTGATCTGTCTTTCGTAGTAGTAACCAATCACTGATCTCTGCGTCATACTGACCACAGCCAATGACTGCCCTCTACCTAAGCCCCGCCTCTGGCAGCCATCTTCCGATTTTTACCGCACGTTCATGTGTTGGGATCCTCGTGCTATTGCTCTCGAGCGTTAGTGCTATTTTTTCACATTTTTTCTCAAAAACTTCGTTTTTTCGGTCAAAAGAGCCTCAAGCTCCAGCGACTCTCCATCCGATCAACGGGGACCCGTGCCGCATTCGTCTACGCCCCTCAAGGGTGAAGATTTCGTCGAGCTACGCTTTTGGAGGACTCCAGAAGTTTCTCAGGCCCATCTCGGACATGGCCCAGGAGAAGGGAAGCTCGACGCCCGGAAAGCTGTTCAGGGTTTGCCCTGGATGCCAGCTGCAGAACGTCTTTAAGGAAGACGAACACTCCTTTTGTCTTTACTGCCTACATGAGGACAAGACGCACGTGGAGAAGGACTGTGCGTTTTGCGGCAACATGTCGGAGCGGACCATGAAGGACCGCCATCAACGTCTCGCCAACTGGCTGGAAGGGAAGAGCCCGTCCGGCGAGAAGAAGAAGAAGAAATCCGAGCGGTCTTCTAAGACCTTTGAGGACGCCCCGGCGACAGGGGTCCAACACAAGGCCAAGCACCGCGAGTCTGCTGGCACCGGGAGCGCCGAACGGTCGGGCTCTACGGGCGCCAGGCAGGGCGCAGCCTCCCCGGCACCATCAACCACGAGCCAACGCTCTGGGTCGGGTAAGAGGAAGGCCGAGCACCCGGCGAAGCTCCTGGAGAGGCCCCGGTCGAGCTCGAAGGCCCCATCGGAGGGGGAGCGAGGCAGTGTCCCCCCCCTCAAGGAGAAGGCGGTGAGCGCACCTAAGGTGGTGAAAGCCTTAATCCATCCGGCCAAGGCCTCTATCGAGTCAGTCGCGGCGGCCCTGGCTCAGCCTGTGGAGGCTACACCAGTGGTGGCGACCTCGGTGCTCAGAGTCTCCCTGCCACCTAGGAGGGAGTCCTCTTTTATGCCCATCGACAGGACCCCCGTGAAACCTCCGGCGGAGAAGAAAAAGGGGGGGCAGGAGGTCGTCGTGGATTCGGCCTCAACCTCTGAGGAAGAGCTGATCGAGGTCTTAAGCCACGGCCTCGGCGTGGAAGAAGACCAGCCCGTCGGATGGATCCCGACGCAGGTGACGACGACATCGTTGAGGGTGCCGACGGGGCCCCTGACCGCCCGTCGGATTCCCCTCTGCCAGCGCCGCAAGACAACTCGGCGGCCATTTTGTTGGCTATTCAGTCCTTATGCTCGGAGATAAGGACGAGACTACCGTTGCCAGCGGAGGAACCACTCCCGTCGGGGGACCCAGAACCGGGACCTTCTGGCGGTCCTCCCCCCAAGAAAAGAAGGATTCACCCTCCACCTCCTTTTCAGCCGTCGCGCCCCGTCCAGCCCTCCTCCCCGTCCACGACCCGAGGGGATGATACGGGGACTGACACGGCCGCGACGGGTACGGACGACGAGGTATACGACGAGGATCTGCCGTCGTCACCTCCCACCAGGGCTTCCCCGCCCGACGAGATTGAATCGTTCCACTCCAGCTCTGCCCTGAGGAGAAGAAAAAGGAAGGATTCCTTAATTAACGGTGCGAGGCCAAGAGGAAGACGGTCCTCTCGTTGCCTCTACTGGACGATATTTGGGATGAGGGCCTCGCCCTCCTCAAGAACCCTTCCACGACGCCGGCTAGAAGAGACCGGTACGAGAAGAAGTACCGGGTGCCGGACGCGGCCCCCCTGTGCCTCCGGGCACAGCTACACCGGACTCCGTCATCTCCGCGGCGGCCAGGAAGAAAGCGGGGGGGGTGTGGCCTCCACGTCGACTTCCCCGCCGGACGGCGAGGGAAAGAAATTGGACACTATGGGACGCAGGGTCATCTCGTCTGCAGCGACGACAATTAAGGCGGCCAATGCCTTGGCTATCGTGGCCCGTTAACGACAGGGAGCTATGGTACAAACTGGCTCTCCTGCTGGACTTCCTACCGGACGACAAGAGGGCGGATGCCCTGGAGATCCTGCAGGAAGGTGAGGTGGCGTCGGACCACGCCATCCCTATTGCGACGGACATCGCCGACACTGGATTTCGCCAGTTGGGCAACGGCGTGTGCCTTAGGCGGCGTGGATGGCTCAAGGCTACGGACTTCCGTCAAGACGTACAGACCAGAGTCCTGGACATGCCGTTCGATGGGAACAACCTGTTTGGGAAAACAGTGGACGATTCCCTTCAAGCCATTAAAGCGGACACGGAGACGGCCCGGGCTCTCGGGGTTCTGCAGCAACGGCGGCCGCCCTTTCGGAGCAGCGGAGGCAAGGGCGCCTCCAAAGGTTCCGGCGGCGGCTTCTCCACCTACCGTCAAGCGGCCCGCTCTTCGTCTCAGGAGGCCTACAGGGGACGAGGCAAGTCTGGCGGACCCCGCCGTCGTCGCCAAGGAGGTCAAGGCGGCAAAGCCTCGTCGAAGCAGGATTGAACCGGCCGTGTGGTCGGGCCCCCACCGAAACACCCCGGTGGGAGGCCGGCTGGCGAGCTTAGTCAGCGTGTGGGAGTCCATCTCCACCGACCGTTGGGTGCTGGACGCCCTAGCCCGGGGCCACGCGCTCGAGTTTCAGAGAAGGTGCCCGCGCGTCCCCCCTGTGGCCAGAAAAGAACTTCACGTCCCCCAGCTTCTCCTGGAGGTAAAGGCGATGCTCAGGAAGGGCGCCATCGAACTCGTCCCAAAGAGGCTTCGGGGCTCCGGAGTTTACTCGAGATACTTCCTCGTGAAGAAGAAGACGGGAGGATGGCGCCCCATCCTAGACCTACGACGACTGAACAAGTTCATCAAGGCACAGAAGTTCCGGATGGTCACCCTCCAACACGTCCTGGGTCAGCTGGAGGAGGGCGACTTCCTGTCGTCGTTGGATTTGGAGGATGCCTACTTCCATATTCCCATCCTGAAGGGGCACCGAAAATTTCTCAGGTTCGTGGTCCAAGGGCGTCACTATCAGTTCAGAGCCCTTCCCTTCGGACTACGGTCGGTACCCAGGGTATTCACCAAGTGCCTTGCACCAGTGGCGGCACAGCTGCGCCGAGAGGGGATCCACGTCTACCCCTACCTGGACGACTGGCTCATCCGAGCCAAGACGAGGGAGCTCGCCGTGGAGCACACGGCGAGGACCGTCCAACTTCTCACGGACCTGGGATTCTCCGTGAACTACGCCAAGTCCCACCTGGTACCCGCGCAAGACGCACTGTTTCTGGGAGCGAGGCTCGACACAGTGTCCCTTCTGGCCTCCCCGTCGGAGGAAAGGACCAGGGCCATCCTGGGCAAGGTACAGCGGATGTTGGTGGGTGGCCGACGCGGCCAAGGTGAGGTCCATCAAGTCCCTCCTCGGAATGATGTCTTCTTGCATCTACCTCATTCCCCTGTGCAGGCTCCGGATGCGCCCGTTGCAGGAGTTCCTGGACGGGCGCTGGATCCAAACGACGGGCAGCTTCGAGGAAAGGATCACACTCGACGAGAGTTTCCGACGAGCGATCCGGTGGTGGGGCACCCGCGCGCATCTGACGGCGGGCATGGACTTCCAGACCCCAGTCCACCAGGAGACAGTGACCACGGATGCCTCCCTGGAAGGGTGGGGAGCGCACACCGAAAATCTGCACGCAAGAGGACTTTGGCTCCCGACGGAGAAGTCCCTACATATCAACGTCCTGGAGCTCCGTGCAGTGTTTTGGGCCCTCAGGTCCTTCCTTCCGTACCTCAAGGGCAAGGTGGTGAGGATCTTCACCGACAACACCACCACCATGTTTTACATCAGGAAACAGGGCGGAACCAGGTCCCCAGCACTGTCCAAGGAGGCGCAGGACCTGTGGCATTGGGCCGTCGCCCAAAGGATGTTTCTGGTGCCGTTTCATCTGGCAGGGATAAAAAACACCATCGCCGACTCACTCAGCAGGGAGCTGCGCTCTTGCCACGAGTGGGAACTACGGCAGGATCTAGTGGACCGCCTCTTCCGACGGTGGGGCACACCCCAGATCGACCTGTTCGCGACGGCGACGAACTCCAAGTGCCGGAGGTTCGCCAGCAGGTTTCCCCAGGCGAGGAGCATGGGCGATGCTTTCTCGTTCCCCTGGGAGGGCCTGTTCCTTTACGCGTTCCCACCATTGCCACTGCTAATCCGGCTCATCAACCAGCTCAAGAGGTCACGGTGCAGGATGATCCTCGTCGCACCTGCGTGGCCGAGGCAGATATGGTTCCCGGACCTTCTGGACTTGTCAGCGTCCCCGTCAATCAAGCTGCCAGTGGACGCGGATCTACTCTCCAGGGAAGGAGGCGCCATCCTCCACCACGACCCGAAATCGCTGAACTTGCAGGCCTGGCTCCTGCAGCGCTAGAGTTTGGAGGAAATGACATACCGGCCGACTGCAGAGAGGTTCTTGCAAAGGCCAGGGCGTCCTCGACTCTTAAATGCTACGGACACAAATGGAAGAGGTTCTCTGTCTGGTGCCACGCACAGAAGATTAACCCTCTACGGATTACGGCTCCCCAAGTACTGCCGTACCTGCTGACGCTGGCCAAAGCTGGACTGGCACACGCGTCCATCAAGATTCATCTTGCTGCGATCTCCCGATACACCAGAACCACGGGGCGGACGTTCTTGTGGTCTCATCGCCTGGTGAAAGAGTTCATGAAGGGACTGTTCAGATCGTTCCCGCCGGTGAAGGCTCCGGCCCCGGCGTGGGAGCTCAACGTGGTGCTGACCAAGCTCATGGGACCTCCGTTCGAGCCTCTGCACTCGGCCCGTTGAAGTTTCTGTCGTGGAAAACAGCGTTTCTTGCGGCCATCACCTCCGCACGACGGGTGGGAGAGATCCAGGCCCTTTCCTGCAAGGCCCCGTACTTGACTTTTCACGACACGAGGGTAGTGCTCAGGACGCACCCATCCTTCATGCCCAAGGTGCCGTCGGACTTCCACCTCAACGAACCCTTGGTGTTGCCTGTGTTCTTCCCGTCGCCTTCGTCGCCGGCTGAGAGGACTTTGCACTCGCTGGATGTGGCTAGAGCGCTGAAGTTCTACGTGGACCGCACGAAGTGTTTTCGGAAGACGTCACAACTCTTTGTGAATTTTGGACCTGTCAATCAGGGGAAGGCTTCCATTTCCAGATGGCTCTCCGGCTGTATCATGTACTGTCATCGGTTGGCAAACCGACCGCTGCCTGGCCGTCCGAGAGCCCATTCCACCAGAGCGATCGCAGCTACCACAGCGTTCCTTTCTGGTGTGCCCCTGCTGGACATATGCAGGGCTGCTACGTGGAGGTCTACGCACACCTTCACGAAATTTTACTGCGTCGATCGGGATTCCAGGGAGGAGTCCAGGGTCGGCCAAGCAGTGCTGCGCAACCTGTTCGCCTGAGGTGAGCCTGGTGAGGAGGTAAGATGCTTAATGTTGAGTTTGATGTAATGCTTAATGTTGAGCCTTTGCCACCTCCCGTGGTTGTGCATGTGTGTACTGCTATGTATTCTTTATTCATGAGCATGTGAATCCATGCCAGACCCCATGCTGGAGAAGGAACAAGTTACTTACCTGTAACTGTTGTTCTCCAGCATGGGTCTGGCATGGATTCACATGCGAACCCTCCCGCCTACCCCTCTGCGGCTCTTCACTTGGTCATACTGCCACTTCACGTGCTTCCAAATCTGAAGATGGCTGCCAGAGGCGGGGCTTAGGTAGAGGGCAGTCATTGGCTGTGGTCAGTATGACGCAGAGATCAGTGATTGGTTACTACTACGAAAGACAGATCAGAAACTAAACTGATACTGGTTTTTTCTTTACCGAGGATTCCCAGCCTGACGACGGGGAATATTCATGAGCATGTGAATCCATGCCAGACCCATGCTGGAGAACAACAGTTACAGGTAAGTAACCTGTTCCAACTATTGTCTGGTCATTGTCAGATGGAAGACCTGCGTCAGTCTTTGCACGACGCCAGTGGTCTGGACACCTCTCCGGAGTTTGAGTTCGGTAGGCCTGAGCCTGGCACGCACACTGAGTCTTCATGCCGGCGTCTCATGTCGAGGGTGACGAAGTACTTGGGGTGGTCTGCGCCACCAGTGGATTTTCTGCAGGATGACCTGACAGATATCTTGGACCAAGGTCCACCAACTGACCCGGTACTGCCATTTCATATGGCCTTGCAGAGAAGGGTGGCAGCGGCTTGGACTGCTCCGGAGTGTCTCCCGGCAGTGGGTAAGCTGTTACTGAAAAAGTACCGTCCAGCCAGTGGCGACCCCTGCTACTTGTCAGCGCACCCTACAACGGAGAGTTTGGTGGTGCAGGCAGCTACGGCCCCAGCAAAGCAGGCGTCGTACCCTACCATCGCTCCTGATAGGGACGACAAACGTTTTGACGGTTGGGCGAAGAAAGTATTTTCTTCAGGGGGTATGGCTTTGAAGGCAGCCAACTCTGTGTGGCCTTAGCACGTTTCACTCACACTCTGTGGAATTGTCTCTTTGGCGGCTGAACATATTCCCGAAGGGGAGGAACGGGATGGCTTTCTTGCCCTTGTACAGGATGGCAAGGATGCCATGTGTGAATCCGTTCAATCGGGTCTGGACGTGGCAGACTGTGTCAGCCGGGCCATTGCGGCGAGCACTGTGATGCGCAGATTTGCGTGGTTGAGGAAGTCAGGGTTTGCTCCTGATGTACAAGCCCGGCTTCTCAACATGCCCTTTGATGGTGAACATCTTTTTGGCAGCAAGGCTGACGAGAGCCTTGAGAGGTTGCAGACCTCCAAAGCTGCAGCGAAGTCGTTGAGCGCTGCAGTTCGCCAACCTCCGCCTTTTCATCCTAGGGGACAGCAATGGAGGGGAGGTTCCTTTCGATACTACTCTACCTTTGGTAGATCGAGGGGAGATGCCAGTCAAAGGGGCCGATGTAGGAGTACCAGAGGTGGAAAACAAGGTACTCGAGGTGCCAAAGCCACTCGGGCAGTTGCCTCTTTGCCCTCAGCCACTGCCGCAGCCGCTTCAGCTCAGTCATGAGGCCATGTCCCATGGTTCGCCGGTTGGGGGATGGCTGGCGCAGCATCTTGTAGAATGGCGTGCCATTACTTCAGGTGTGTGGGTTCTGGAGATCATAGCCCACGGCTACTGTCTTCCTTTCCGGCAGAGGCCTCATGACAATCCAGCGGGGAAACTCTCTTTGAAGAGTCTGGATCCGCTCCTTGCGCAGGAAATCAAATCCCTTCTGGAGAAAGGCACCATAGAACTGGTGCA
This sequence comes from Ambystoma mexicanum, assembly GCF_040938575.1. Lineage (NCBI taxonomy): Eukaryota > Metazoa > Chordata > Amphibia > Caudata > Ambystomatidae > Ambystoma > Ambystoma mexicanum. Next base: position 1,423,604,275 of record NC_090923.1, read on the forward strand.
TGTAGCGGAGAGGAACAACGGATGGTATTCCCCATATTTTTTGATCCTGAAAAAGGACAGGGGATTGAGACCCATCATGGACTGGGTTTGAACAAGCTTCTCAGGAAGGACAAGTTCAAGATGGTTACTCTCTCTCAAGTCCTCCAGGCCCTTCAACTTCAGGACTGGTTGGTGTCTTTCGACCTCAAGGATGCTGTGCCGATTCATCCCAAGCACAAGAATTACCTGAGGTTCACGGTTGGCGACTCGCACTTTCAGTTTCGGGTCCTGCCGTTCGGATTGACCTCTGCCCGAGGGTCTTCACCAAGCTCGTGGTGGTGGCAGCGTATCTCAGGAAAGGGGGGATTCACATTTACCCCTACCTGGACGATTGGTTGATCAGGGCGCGCTCTCCCGAGCTAGTCCTGGATCATCTGTCAGTCACCTGCCACTTCATTCACAGGCTGGGCTTCTCCCTCAACTTAAAGAAGTCCCACTTGACACCTACCCAGCGGCTCCAGTACATCGGAGCAGTGCTCGACACATCCATGAGGCAGTGTTCGCCTCCCCAGGTGAGGGCTCATCACATTCTGCAGATGGTGCACAAGTTTCAACATGGCCAGAGTCTCCCGGCGTTCGAGTTCTTGAGGTTGCTCGGCCTCATGGCATCATGCATTCTCCTGGTGCTGGAGGCCAGGCTGCGGATGAGATCTCTGCAGTGGGCTAACAAGATGCGGTGGTCGCAGTCCTCCAACAGGATGTTGGATCCCGTTCAGGTGCCGCCCTCGGTCGCCAACGATCTTCTGTGGTGGGCCGTCGAAGGCAATCTGTTGAAGAGGCGCTCCATTTTGGCTACCCTGGCCGGAGGTAACGATCGTGACAGATGCATCCCTCATGGGATGGGGAGCTCATGCCAACGAGTTGACAGTTGGCGGTCGTTGGTCTCCGTCGGAGTCCAGACTCCATATCAATCTGTTGGAGTTGAGGGCCATCAGCCTAGCCCTGAAGGCTTTTCTGCCGTCTGTGCGGGGGAAGAATGTCCTGATTCTGACGGACAATACATTGGCCATGCACTACTTCAACAAAAAGGGGGGGGGGCAGGGTCTCTCCCTCTGTGCAGAGAGGCGATGCAGCTCTGGTTCTGGGCCATCCAGCAGGACATTTCGATCTCGGCGGTTCATCTGGCCAGAGATGAAAACGAGGCGGCAGACGCTCTGAGCAGGCAGAGCACGGTCTCTCACGAGTGGGAGCTGGCTCAAGAAGTTCTCTTGGGAGATCTTCGCCTTTTGGGGGACCCCGCAAGTGGATCTCTTCGCTACCAGTGTTAACCAGAAGTGCGAAAGATTCTGCTAGCGGGAATTTCCTCTAAGAGGAGCCTTGGGGGACGCATTCGTAGTGGGGTGGTCCTTCCCACTGCTGTACGCGTTTCCTCCAGTCCCCGTCATCCCGCAAGTGTTGCGGAGGTTACGTCGGTTTGGTTCCCGAATGATCCTCATTGCTCTGGCATGGGCCAGGAGAGCGTGGTACCCGGACCTTCTCGACATGTCCATCTGCCCTCCACGCCGTCTTCCTTATCGAGATGATCTACTCTCACGGGAGGGGGTTCGGGTTCTCCATCCAGAGGTCAAGTCTCTCAACCTTCATGCTTGGTTTCTGAAGGTTGAGATATAAGGATTGAGACCTCCCTGAAGACGTGATGGAGGTGTTGCTCTCGGCCAGAAGGCCAGCAACAAAATCCCTGTACCATTGCCGTTGGAGAAAGTTCTGCGACTGGTGCAGGGTTAAGAATGTGGATCCTTTTTCATGTGACATTCCTGTGGTTCTGTCTTTTTTGCTTTCGTTAGCCTACAATGGCCTGCAAGTGGGTACCATTAAGGGTTACCTGGCGGCGCTGTCCATATTTAAGCGCTTGTCTGAGGAGTGTTCTTATTTTAAGATTCCTTTGATTTCTCAGTTTCTTAAAGGGCTCACTAATGTGTTTCCACCTTCACCTTTCCAGGTGCCTGGTTGGGATTTGAACTTGTTGAATTCGAAAAAGTGTTAAAATTCCTGAGGGGAGCTCCGTTTGAGCCCTTACATTCTTGTCCTTTGAGACTGTTGACCTTTAAAACTGTATTTTTAGCTGCGGTTACTTCCGCTCGCAGAGTGAATGAGTTGCAGGCACTATCCGCTAAGCCACCTTTCACGGTGTTCCACAAGGACAGGGTTGTCCTAAGGGTTCCTCCTTCTTTTCCTCCGAAGGTTGTGTCAGAATTTAATTTAAGCCAGAACGTCATTCTTCCGGCGTTCTATCCTCCTCCGCATCCTGGTAAGGAAGAGGAGAGGCTCCATAGGTTGGATCCTAGGAGAGCTCTTTGTAGGATACGCTGGAAGGCGTTTGGGACAAGCCGTTACTAAGCAGACTTTGTCTAGATGGATTACCTTGACAATTTCTGAATGTTACCGTTTGGCGGGTAAGGACCCTCCGGTAGGCTTACGGGCCCATTCTACTAGGGGTGTGGCTGCCTCTACTGCTCTTCAGAGGGGTGTTCCCATTCGTAATATTTGTGAAGCAGCCACATGGGCCTCTGTCCATACTTTTGTAAAACAGTACTCCCTGGATTCTATCCATGGGCAAGATTTGGCCTTTGGCAAGGCAGTCCTCTATTCTGCAATTTAATTGGGCATTCTAAAATTCAAAATTATTTTCCCACCTCCTGACGTTGGTACTGCTTTGGGAGTCTGTCATAGATGTGGAATACGTCGGAGGACACAATCCCTTCGAAGAACAAGTTACTTTCTTACCTGGTAACGTTCTTTCGATGGGATGGTCCTCCGACGTATTCCACATCGCACTCTCCCGACCTGCCCCTCTACAGAATTTCTTATGCGATTGCAGCTTACGTTTCCGCAAGGCTTTCTGTAGTCATTCTCGTAGAAGATTGGTGCCACACGTTCTGGGGAAAAAACTACAACTGAGGCTACGGGCGTCGTGCGTCCTACTTATACCATCCGTTGACGTTGGCTCGACGGGAGCGTATCGACGTCATTGACACAGGACGCAGATGCTGAAAAATGTTCCGAAGCAGCACAGCTGTGGTGATTACCTTTCATAGATGTGGAATACGTTGGCGGAACATCCTATCGAAAGAACATTACCAGGTAAGAAAGTAACTTGTTCATCTGAGGCAGTACATAAGCTCCATTCGTAGTATAAGACTGTACCACCTGAGAACGTGGTAGCATAGAGGGCTGTAGCTGGGTACAAAGAAATTGTAGAATACATATGGTCCAAAGAAACACTGAAACACTATGGGCCTCATCACGAGTTGGGCTGTATTCCCGGCTGTAATTCCCTAGCACCGACCGGCCTGGTGGTATTACCACCGAATCACGGGTTGGGCCTTAACGGTAAATCCCCATTCCTGATTGGGTCCATTGGATCCAATGGGGAATTTTCGGTGCTAATACAGCCAGCTGTAATACCGTCAAAAACAGGGATTCTTACCTCCAGAAAAAAGCTGGAGGTAAAACAAACGATTTAGCGGCTAACTCGTGATAGGGCCAGCCCTTAAATGCGGCGGTAATACCGTTACCACCGCATTTAAGGGCGACAGCCCAACTCGTGATGAGGCCCTATGTATTGTAAAAAAAAATAAAGGGTTTATTTAAATACAAGTAGACCAAGATAAATCTTGGGTAAGTAAGCACTATAACATCATATAAACACAATCATAAATACCTATGGTATGCAAACCAAGGTATAACCTTATTCAGAGGAGCAAGAAGCAAGTCAAGGTGAGTTAAACCTACAACACATTTAGAATGTCAGTCAGTTATTCATGGGGAATAAAACCAGGTTAGATATACCTTGAGAATACAATAAGTATTTCAAGGGTAGTTGACACTGTCAGTCATGCAGTGACACTCAGTTAGGAAATCACATAACCCAACCCTCTTACAAGTATACTCATTGCAACATTACTTTTTAGAACTCAGTTCAGAGCTAGCAAATCAACTCACATACTTTCTAGAGGGAGCTTTACTCTAGTCAATGATAAGTATGAAGACTCAAGAACTATTTTAGAATACATTAAGCAAATCAGGAAAAGCAAAACCCTATTACACTTTAAGAAAGACACAATGTATTTCAAGGTAAGTAATTGGCCTATTGGTACAGAACTGTCCGCTACCTAATAGTTAGTTATACCCAGTATACCTTTAAGAAGTGTGTAATACAGTTTCTAAGGTAAGTAGGAACTTTATGAAACTATTTTAGAATAGCACCAAAGCAAGTCATGGAAGCACAACCCACCAAAGCAATTCAGGGAAGCGCAACACAGGGTTATAAGATCTCAAGACCTTCCTTTTTTCCTCCTACTTCTCTCTCGCCTCCCCTGCTAGTCTCCTCCTGCCGCTGCGACTGGTTGCCTGTGTCCCTTATGAGTCTCACCGGGTTCAGGCCCTCTATCGACTAGTCCCACCCCCTGCATCCCTGCCTACCTGCGCTTGCCCTTGGCATCCTCTCCTGGCTAGCCTTCCGAGACTGGTCCACCCATCCTCGTTTGCACTTTTTACCCCTACCCCTTGCCCTCGTGGGCACCCTTTAGCACTTGCCCAGCCCCTTGTACCCCTCCCTACATCACTTCTCCCTTCACCCTCTCCCTCTCTCTCACCCTCATCTCCCCCCTGCACTTCCTGACACTGCACTTGCACGATTTGAATGTCACAAGGACTAGTAGGACCGCTTTTGTAATTTTTCACCTCTGTTCCTTCTCCTCTTTTGTCTTGTGGCACCTGGAAACACTTTCTGCTGCATAGGCACCATACAAATGTCCAATAAATAAAAATAAAATAAGTTTAGACGAGCAGCAGCTAATCAATGTGAGTAAGACCTATATACTTTTAAGAGGGGCTACAAGCAACTCATGAGACAAGTATTAACTCAAATTCTGTTTTAGATCTGTATAAAGCAGACCAGGGACAGCAAACACTCTGGTACATTTTAAGAATGACACAATGTTATTCAAGGTAGGTAAACCCTATTGGTGAACTTTTACCCTCATTCAGTTAAGAATACTAAAACGGTCCCAACACTTATTACTTTTTAGAAGGGGGAACACCATTCAAAGCAACTTCTATACTTTTTATTTAGAGGGGCACAATGCAACTCAAAGGTAAGCATAAACTTCATGACACTTTGTAACTTCTTCTTTCACAGAAATACAGTTACCTTCTTTAGAAAGTAAGTACTTTTACACTTGTTATACTTTCAAGGTAGAGTCATTTTCTTATCCAGTCCTTCCCTGGTCTATTGTAGGAGTTCTCTCAGATGCAGAAGAGGGACCCTAGTGGTCTAGGTGCCAGCTGTAGGCAGGTTGAGATAGGGTTCAGTTGCAGGAAAGTCAAAGTTCCAGAGATATCGTCTTTAACTATTCACTTTCAGAATTAGTTAAAAGTGCTCAGGGACATCTGAGAAGGCTCCCTGAGTGTGTTTCAGCATTAGGCCTGGCCAAGTGGTATGGGCAAACTCCCAACCACACAAATCACTGACTCATCCTCAGAGGATGCACACCAGACTTAAGGGAAGTATTACCCATGCCAACACAGTACCTTAGGACAAAAGAAGAGCTTCCGAGTGGATGCCTTTAGGATGCAGCAGCACAGGAACCGGTCCCTGGATTCTTGGTCTGGAGACGAAAGAACTGGACACTAGATGGGAACTTGCTGCAGCAGTCGTCATAGGGAGCGTTCAGCAATGGCTTCTTCCTGGATTCTCGCAGCTCTGTGGTTTTGGCGTCTTTTTGCAGCAGCCAGATGAAGAACAAATACTGCCACGTCGGATTCTCTTCACTCTCTCGGTCCTGCTCTCTGGTGAGGGGACTTCAGGGATTAGAATCGTATCCCTGGAGATCTAACACTCAGGCTTGAGGTCCCAGGGTAATGGCGGTTTGCAGCCCAGTAAGGTTGCAGCACAATGTGGCATGGCTCAAAATGCAGGTCTTCTTGAGACTAGTGGATCTCACCAGGCTCTGGTTAAAAGCTTTTGAATTCGGGACACCTAGGTCAATTGGAAGGAAGGGTTGCAGCAGGCTCTGGTTACTCAGCAGGCTCTCCTGTCACTAGAAATCTCTACAGACATCTTTTCTTAATCTTTCTCTTCGGTTTCAGTGGTTGACTTGTCAGCAGCTTCCACGTTCGAAGTATTTATCAGAAACTACAGCACACATTCTGCAATCTCTCCCTGCAGTTTACAAAAAGGGGCAGTCTGGCTGTCCAATCAGGACAGCAAGCTCCCCACTGGGAGTTGGTTCCTTTCAGGGAAGTTGTAAGACAAGGGCTGTGGAGTTTTGGACTCCTCCCTCGCTTCCTGCCTTCTCAGACACTCTGGAGCCTGGGTGGGGAATACCAAGGATTCACACTGAAGACAAAACATCCACTGAGGTAGATCCTGCCTAGAATGACAGGGGAAGACATTAGAAACAACAAGGATACTTAGGAATGTTGAAAAAGAAGGAACCCACCATTCTAGCAGAATGCTGGCCCTTCTGTTCATTACTGAGGCTGATTTAACAGCCTGTGAGTAAATATAACTACTGCCACCAGCCATTCAAGTAAACCTGCAATTGTAACAAAAATGCTACAGGTAAGTAAGAAAGGGGATACATTGTGTCCCCCCAGCACTCCACATAAGATTGGGTGTGCTGGCTCACTATATAAAATGTAAAAATTATGATAATCCCTCTTTACCCATTAGGAACAGTAGTGCACCCAAGTACATTAAAGAGAAATTAATAGGGAAGTCCAACGTGGCAACCCAGCCTAAGCCCAAAAGTTATAGGAAACTTTAACTCCAACCATACATTATGGAGAGTCATAAAAAGGACACCCAGAAAAAGAGTAAGACTAGGTGAGAGCAGAAAAAGATTTCCCTTCACCTAGGGACAAGGGAAAATAATCACCAAGTCCAAGCAAAATGTTCTGGGGTTGACAACAGGTCAGGAAAATGTATCACTGAAATGAATCTTACCCAACAAAGATGACTTAAATTTGTGGAGAGTTCAGCATGAGACAGCGGCGAGACAACCATTGGAAAATTGTAGTTAGATAGTTGGTTATCTGTTCTCAGATGCCTGGGATGAAGGGTGGAAAGGAGAAAAAGATTGTGAGTGTTATCAGCAAAGAGATGATAGTGAAAGTCAGAGGACAAGATACGTCTTTCAAGGGCGGTGGTATAAAAGTCGAAGAGCAGAGTTGCAAGGACTGCGAAAATGGGGATGCTGACAGCGAAAGGGGTGGAGTCAGAGGTTTGCAAGTGTTAGGGCATCATGAAGTAAGACACAGACAACAGATTCAAGTTCACAATAAAATGGTTTATTAAATCAAATGTCAGGATGGTAAAAGGCCTAACTTGTCGTATGCTAAGGTGGGATTTCCCTACCTGAATGAAAGTCTGTCTGTGTACCAAACCTATGGTTGCCCACACAAATAAAGATAAACAACGTGTAGGGAGGATGTTAATAACCAAATAAATGGTGATAAATACAAAGTTCTGAGCGTCTTTCAGCTCTTAGCTTCCTCTTCAGCTCCCTTTCCCCAAGTTCAAGAAAGTTCCATAAAATGTCTCAAGATTTAGCTTGTTCAAGTTCAAACAGTTGTACACAATCCTCAGGGTTCCCTTGCCCAAGTTCAAAGTAAAACAGTAAAAAAAAGGGGTCTTGAGGCCGTGTCCTCAAGACAGTATTTATAGTTCATCAAGTCTCGGGGCTCCCTTCCCCAAGACTTCAGCGTAGCAACCAATGTGTGCTACAGTCTTTCAAAGTTCAACTTAGCTCTGGGTCAACCTGACCCTCCTCCTGGTTTGCATCACCAGCGTACTTGCAGTGCTTCTCCTTGGTTGGTTTTCCAATGTTTTTGTCTTTCAGAATATAGGGCTCACTGGTCTAGGCGCAGTTTCAGACCACACAGTCCACTCGGCACAGGTCGCGCAACCAGGACCCCTAGGTTCCTCAGTCCACACAGGTTCTTCAGCATTCGCCCCAGTGTACCGATTCACCTTCACTTGGCTTCTCTTTATTGACCTTTTGACTTTAAGTGCTGTTTTATGCTCTTTTGGCTTTTCCCAGTTAGCCGCCTGACTTTGCCACAATGTATTTTACACCTCTTGTCAGTCATTTGCCTTGCCACATTGCATCAGTTCATAAGATTCATCTTGTTCATGTCCCACCTTTTAGTTTCACTCCTTTACACTTGCTCTTTTCCCCTTAGCTTGCTTTTATATGGGCATTTTCCTTTGGCGCTTTCATTAGCTATTTGTTTTGCTTGTAAAGTTGTATTTCAGCTCAGTATTCAACATGTTTTAATATTAGGTTTTCAATCAATTCTGTATTCAATATGCATAGTTTAGCATGGTTTAAATATTTATTCAGTTCAGTATTTCAATTCAATGTGTATATTTTAGCGATTTTTAAACTTCCATTCAGTTCACTATTCAAATATGTATAGTTTAGCTCTATTTCAAACTTACATTCCATTCGGTATTCAATATATGTATATAACTCATCTTGGTTTGAAGCTTTCATCCATATGGTGCTTCATTATTTGTGCACAGCCCCCTCAGAGCACCCTGGCATCTGAGTAGCTTTCCCAATAGTGATGGTTTTATTTTAAGAACTCCCACATCTAGCAGATAAGCAAACCGTGATTTTCCAATAGCAGAACATGTTTGCCAAATTGGGTAGCTGGGATTAGAACTCGGAGCTTCTGGTTCCAAGGTTTGCAACATATCCACTAGCCCTCATTTTTGTTCCTCGCCTTCTTTTTTCATCCTCTCTTCCCCTATGCAGGGTCATGTTTGGGAATGTTCAGGTGGGAGTATGGATGGATGGATGGAAGGTAGTGCTGTGTCTCTGCCGATTGTGGGATACATCGATGATGGAAATGTGATGCAAGAGCTGGATTTGGGATGTATGACTGGGGAGGATGAAGTATCCATGTGGTGGCATTGTTGGGGAACAGCACTATGCCTGGGTGGAGATTGTGTCTGGTTGAGAGTGGTGAAATTGTGGAAGTGAGTGGAGTCTGGGAATGTCTTTTGAGGCCGTTCTTTGGATAGTGTGAGCTGATGTGCATCTAGGGCTGTTGACATAGATTCGGAATGTGCCTGTAGGGATGGAGGTTGGACCAACAACTGTGAGGTTATAGAGGTAAGTGAGGTGTGGACATGTGTGGGAATTGGAATGTCGAAAAATTGCATTTGGGGAGGTTGGTGGAGGGTGGCAATATGCCTTTGATTGTCGGGGGATATATATTTAATGATGGGATACACTTGCAATGTAATGTCGAGTTTTGGGATTTTAGGTAATGAGTTGACTATGGCTAATCCGTTTGATGGGCTTCATTGATGATGTTGCATACATTCAATGTTGCTAATCCGTTCTTGCTTTCGTTCATTAATAAGCCACTTCCAATCGATGATTCTAGAACTTCCCAGCCCAATGATCACTGTTGCTAACCTGCCTGATGGTACTTATTCTTTTTATGCCTGAGGTCAATCTGTGGTATAGACCGGGTGAGGCCACATGGGCAAGACTCCCCCTCATTGCTCCAGGGCCCACCTGACATTCGGGCCAAGTGTAAGCTATGCACATACAGATTATTGAACACTGTGCAGGTGCATATTTGATTTCATTATGCACAAAACAAATGTAAGCTTGTTTACGAAACTAAAAATGTTATACACATTTTTCATGACAAGCGTCTGAGAATGACCACACACTTTTGATTTTGTCATACAAGCCCTACTGCAATGTGTCTAAATCTTGAAAGTAGTACAACCTGTAGGACAGTTTACAGAGATCACAAGATGTCCTCTGTCAGGTGTTAAATAGTCATTCTGTCCTGGCGTTTAGGCTTGCTAGTTGCATTCTGGTACTTGTAGTCCTTCAGTTATAATGTGTTTTGGAATGCAAGGAATGCTAACAACCCCATGGCTTTACAGAACATGATTTAAGAGCACTGTTTCACAATAATGTTATGTTAAAAGAATGTTAATTAAGTAATAATTGCTAGCATTAGAATGTTCATTCGCAGAAGGTATTTTGAATGCAGATTACTGTTTTGCAAATGTGAAAACATTTACCTATGTATGCATGTATAACATAAAGGGTGTAGTTATTGAAGATAATTTTACGCCTGCATGGGTAGGCACTGATAACAAATGTTTCTTGTTACCCAACTTGATGGTATTCATTTTGACCAAACCTAGAAGGGTGACATATCCCTGTAGTGGATTTATTAGCCCACTTTATGTATTTAACATATATATATTTCTGAGGCTTGTGGGATCTGCTTAGATCACATGCTGTGCATAGGCCGACATCTAGTGGAAGTTGCAGAGTATTACAGTTTGTTTTTCGAAACTCGAAAATGGGTGTCAACCTAGGGCGTGCCAGTAATACTTTCCCTAGTGTGACGTCCATTGTACCTATGATCCCTCACGCGTGTAGGACCCTCAGATTGTTTTTTTCCACCATACTTGTAGGAAGCATAGTTGCAGAGTTCCCTGGATTTCAGTCATTTTGTCATAATTAATCTTAATTTCCCCGTTCTTTAAATCCCACGTCGAGACTATGAAGATCGACGCCGGTCCGAAGAACGAAGAGCCGTTGAGACTCGACGAACTTTGGGCCTCAGAAGGCCTCTGGCCTCAGCCCGGGCCTCTGAAGGCCTCTAACCTCGGCCCTGCAAGTAGGGAGAGTGGGGGGTGGACATACTCACGCTCGTTTATTTCCTACATACACTCGCCCGCTGCCATAGACTAACATATGGAGAGTACTTCATTTACATTCTGCCCCAAGTGCAACCGCAAGTTCCCTTGGGTGGATAAACACAATACTTGTAATCTCTGTCTGCCTAGGGATCACCCTGAAGCTAATTGCAGAGCGCGTAAGCTCTTTAAGGCTAAAACACTAAAGGACCGCTCCACTAAACGTTGGGCCCACTACGCCAGGCAGTTCGAGGCCATGGAGGCGGTGGGTTCCAGACGGCTAGGGCACAGGGGCGTCGATAGACACCCAAGCGTGAGTCCCCAGCCTTGGAGGATTGTCCGGCGGGGCAGTTATGGGGACCACACCCAGCGACATGAGCGTTACACACTCTAATGCACCTAAGCACACTAATCCCAGCCGAGACTCGACACGCGTGTCGAGTGATCGGAAAAAAGAGGCACAAAGAGAGCAGTCCACAGAAACCGTGTCCTCTGGGCGTTCCAGGTCGAGATCGCCTTACGACACTCGGCAACCATCCACAATTGCCAAGAGTGCCTCGCTCCCCAAGGTTACAGAGGTAGGCTCGTCGGGAGACGAAGCCGACTTCTACCCCCAAGCAGCACGCCAAAAGTCGGCTCCGGCAGCCCCTTCCATGTCTGCCTCCGAGTCTCGACGTAAGCCCTCTAAAGCTACTGAACCTTCCCAACCCACCCTCGATTCTTGGGGCCTGGCGTCGAAAGATTCAGAAAAGGCCAAGGAGTCAGGGAAACATGCCTCTACTCATGGTAAAGGGGAGAAACAGCAAAAGAAGTCATCAGAGAAGACATCTTTACCCCAGGTCCAGAAGGACAAGCATAAATCTTCGGATAAAGATCGATCGAAGACCCCTGACCCTGTCACCAGGCCCAAGGTTATCCCTCCCACTCCACAGGATATGGAAATAGAAGAGGTACCCCAGCAAGAGGTGTTCATTCCCAAATTCAGGGAATGGAACTCTGAGGACATCGACAGGGTGATGAGCAGAATGTCCTTTATGGCTAATTTCTATGAAAAAAACCCTGATTATTTTCTGAGCCATCAAAATACCCCTGACACCTCTACTCCTTCAGGATCCAAAGACCCTCAGTCTCCTGGTAAGAGACCCGCTATGAGACTCCATCTCAGGGCCTGATTTCAGACCCACTCTCTATTCAGCCTTACCATCAGTATGCAGATGATACAGACATACAAATACTGGACGACCAAGCAGGGGTCGATTATTACGGAGACGAGGAGGAGCAGGATGATGATGAGGAGGAGGAAGATGAGGCAGGGGCCTATAACTTGGACCCACCTATTCCCAAAGATCCACCGGTCAATGACTCACCTGAGCTGCAGAACACTTTCAGATAGACACTCAAGGGGCTCAAGAAGAGAGGGACTTTGCAGAGGAAATGATGGGGGACAAGAAGTCCATCGCTCAAGCCATATCAATTCTGAAGTCTGTCCAGCTCAGAAGTGACCCCTCCCTTGTCACCCCTAATCTCACCAGGGCAGTCAACCCCAAAATTGAAAAATTATTCAGGGCCGCCACTTCTGACCCTCTGTACATAAGGGGTCAGCTTAAGCCCGACTCTTTGGTAGTTACCACCACCAGAAAAAGAGCGGGGACACCTCTAGCATCATCTGAAGCTCCCCCAGACAAGGAGAGCAAAAGGATATATGGTCTAGGAAGGAAAGTGGCCTCCACTTCCGCTTACCAGGCAAGAATCGCAAATACCACCACTCTGCTGGCAAGTTATAATTGTCAAAAATGGGAGCAGGTAGCTGCCCTCATTGCCTCCGCACCAGAACCACTAAAGGGCCAGTTAGCCCTGATTGCATCGGAGGGTAGATCGGTGTCCGGGTGCATTCTAAAAGCGACTTTTGACGCAGCAGATAATGCAGGCCGGCTCATCGCAGAGAGCACTGTCATCAAGAGACACGCTTGGCTCAGACAGTCCGGGTTTAAACCCGAGACCCAGGCTACTCTTATTGACATGCCGGTGGAACCGAATGTCTTGTTTGGCAAAGCGGTAGAGGACACACTCAAAACTGCCAAAGAGGAATACAATACCCTAAGGTCCCTGGGGCAATTAACTAACAAACCAATGAGGGAATAATGATTTTCGTCGCTCACGCGGCCAAAATTCCCAGAGGGGTTCTATTTACTCACAGGGGCAAGGTACATCATGGGGTGGCAACCAGCAAACTTCCCAAAGTTACGCCAGAGGTAACAAGAGGGGCCGTGGTAGAGGGAGAGGCAGTCCAGCCAGAGGCGGTACGCCTCCCAGCAAACAGTGACGCTCTTCTCAGGGTCCCTTCCCATGCATCCCCAGTAGGGGGCGCATTTCCACCTTCACACAGGCGTGGGAAGAGGGATCACCTTGGACAGATGGGTGCTGTCCACAGTGTCTGCAGGATACTGCATCGAACTGTTGGAACGCCCCCACAACCGCCCTCCAAGACAAAAGATACACTCCCTGGACCACCAAAAGATCCTCCTCGAGGAAATCGTCAGTCTTCTCGCAAAGAACGCGATAGAACTCGTCCCGGGCAACCAGGTAAACAAGGGTATTTATTCAACTTACTTCCTTGTGCTAAAAAAGATCTGACAGCGCGCCCAGTATTAGACTTACGCCCTGTCAAGCCCCAAAAATTTTGCATGACTACACTCCAAGAGGTAATCCCCCCTCCTAAAAAGAGGAGATTACATGGCAACATTGGACATGAAAGATGCGTATTTTCATATTTCCATGTTCCCAACGCACAGAAGATTCTTGCGCTTCAAGGTGGACAGTCAGCACTACCAGTTCTAGGTGCTGCCCTTCGGTATAGCCTCGGCTCCAAGGGAATTCACCTAGGTACTGGCGGTGGTGGCGGCGCACTTACGCAGGGATGCAATCCCAATATACCCTTACCTGGACGACTGGCTTATCATGGAGGAGACCCCAGTAATTTGCAGATCCAATATCCAAAGAACGATCGACCTCCGCTTCGAATTGGGCTTCTCAATCAACGAGAAGAAATCAAGCCTGGTGCGAAGCACCTCCAAACAGTTCCTATGAGCTGTCCTAAACACTCAAGAGGGGTTGGCCTTTCCATCAGAGTTAAGAATTTGAAATCTACTGCTGCAAATTCCTCAATATCAGTCTGGCCGCCGGATAAGGGTGCGCAAAGCGATGCGTTTGCTAGGCATGATGGCGTCATGTATTTACCTGGTTCCTCACGCGCGCCTGCTCATGCGACCCATGTATGAATGGTCGGCGAAACAGTGGTCTCAGGCAAATGGTCAGTGGGACGATCTAGTGGTCGTTTCGCCAACTCTAGTACAGAGTCTTTGCTGGTGGACGAGGGAGAATCTTTCAAAGGGGAAACCCTTTTACGATCCAGAAATACAGGCTATAGTCACTACAGACGCGTCCCTCACAGGATGGGGAGCACACCTCCTTCACCACACAGCGCAAGGCCTCTGGTCTCACACAGTGGCCAAGAATCACATCAATCTGCTAGAGCTTCTGGCAGTCTTCAGAGCGCTTCGAGCGTTCGAACCCCACCTATCGAACATGTCAGTGCAGATCCTAACGGACAGCATAAACAAACAGGGGGGCACTCGCTCACCAAATCTGTCCAAGCTTGCCCAGAAAATTTGGATATGGGCACTCAGACGGAACATTTACCTGTCATCTCAACATGTTCCAGGGGATCTCAATTCACTAGCGGATGCTTTAAGCAGAGACCCCCTCCCGGAAGAACACAAATGGTGTCTACACAAAGAAGTTGTAGGAGACCTCTTCTCACAGTGGGGTTTACCCACTGTAGACCTGTTCGCCACAAGCGAAAACAGACAATGCCAGGATTCGCATCCAGGTTTCCCCAGCCAGGCTCCATGGGGAACGCTCTATGGATGAACTGGTCGGGGACGTTTGCCTACGCTTTTCCACCAACCCCTCTGATGAGGAAGGTGGTCAACAAGATGCACAGGGAATCGATGACGCTCATCCTAGTTGCTCCCATGTGGGCGAGACAACCGTGGTTTCCGCACCTGGGCAGACTGGCAGTGTGCGAACCCATCTGACTCCCGTGCTGGCACAACCTATTATCCCAGCATGAAGGACAAACAGTGCATCCTCAACCCAGCTCGATGAACTTGGCAGCATGGCTCCTGAAGTCATAGAGTTTGGCCATCTCAATCTACCACAGAGATGCATGGATATTCTAAAAGAATCAAGGAAACCAAACACAAGACACAGTTACTTTGATAAATGGAAGAGATTCGTTATTTGGTGCCAGAATAAACAAATCAACCCGGTTGATTGCACTCCTTCCAATATTGTCACCTACATGCTCCACTTGCTGGACGCAGGGTTGGTATTTAATTCACTCAAGTTACACCTGGCGGCACTGTCAGCCTACACCACTCCCCATAACAGGGTGTTGTGGAGGAAAGTACCAGTGGTTAAGGCCTTTATGGAAGGGTTAAAGAGACTCCACTCTCCAATTTCAAACCCACCACCAGGATGGGACCTTAATGTGGTGCTTGCTAAACTCATGGGCCCCCCTTTGAACCCATGCATAAAGCTAATCTCAAACACCTGACCTATAAGACTTCCTTCTTAGTAGCCATGACATCCATAAGAAAGGTCAGTGAAATTCAGGCTCTGTCAGTGCAGGATCCTTTCTTTACTGTTCATAAGAATAAACTGGTTCTACAAACTCACCCTAGTTTCTCCCCTAAGTTCATTTCAAAATTCCATGTTAACCAGTCCATTGAGCTACCGGCCTTCTTCCAAGAACCCAAAAGCTCAGCTGAGGTGAAACTACACACACTAGATGTGCGAAGAGCGGTCCTCTATTACGTAGACAAGACCAGACCGCTAAGGAAGACAGATCAACTGTTCGTCTTCGTAGCTACAGGCAGAGAAGGAGATCGCGTCTCTAAAGGTGCCAACTCAAAATGGATAGTCAGATGTATCCAGCTGTGTTACTCCCTTTCAGATAAAATTCTGCCTTTTACGCCAAAGGCCCACTCTACAAGAGGCACTGGCTTTCATTGCAAATGTACCCCTTGACACCATTTGCAAAGCAGCTACATGGAGCTCTATTCACACCTTTGCTCAGCACTACTGCATTGACACTCATTCCAAGACAGATACTCAAGTGGCACAAGCGGTTCTAAGACATTTATTTGCTCATGACCCTTCTCACATCCCCCCTCCTTCTAACACTGCTCGCTAATCTATGCACAACATGTGATCTAAGCAGATTCCACAAGCCTCAGAAGGGATACATTACGCACCGTAATTGTATTTCTGATGCTTGTATCTGCTTAGATTCACATGCGCCCGCCCTTACTCCCCTCTGAGAGAAGGCACATGGATGCTTGTAGTCTTATCTTTATATCTGCTTGGACACTCTGTACTCGCGCTACTCCTCATGCTACCTCATGTCAGAAAAAAAGACAATCTGAAGGTCCTACACGCTTGAGGGATCATGGGTACAGTGGACGTCACACTAGGGATAGTATTACTGGCACGCCCTATGTTGACGCCCATTTTCGAGTTTCGTAAAACAAACTGTAATACGCTGCAGCTTCCACTAGATGTCGGCCTATGCACAGCATGTGAATCAAAGTAGATACAAGCATCAGAAATACGATTACGGTGAGTAATGTATCCCATATTTATATATATAGTGCAACCCTTGATAATGGAATGCTGTCCAAAAATGGTTGGGAATAGAGCAAGACTTACGGGAAGATATGTTGGAATGGAGACCCGTAAAGAGAGTTCACCGCTAGGCTCGCAGATTTGTAGATCACCATACATGTTTATGGCATCTGCACGCATATGTATGAGTTCCAGAAGGGTCCTTTTGGCCTTTCATCTTTTGTACAGCAGATAAAGGTAAAATGTTTGGATAATATCTTTTATTTACAATGCTAAGAAAATAGCCTGTACAAACTCAAACTTCGACCTGACATTGTGTGTATGCAAAAAAGAAAACCCTCCAATTAAATTAAGACATTTCTTGGTTTATAGAGGCCCAAATCGTAGGCCCACAAATATTCTGTATAGGCCCACTCTGTATTCGGACTACACTACTGAGGTCAATATTCCTAGTCACTTGCTTGTTATTATTGTTGCTGATCACTTCGCTGCTGGTCAAAACTGCTAAAATTAGCTGCACAACTGTTATCCGAAGACTTTCTGATGGTCATTGTTCAGATAGATTAAAGCATCAGCCCTGTGAGTTTCTGAGAGGCCACTTTAATCTGTGAACACAGAAAGACATTGATGTCCACCAAACTCTATCATGGTAATGTGACTGAGTAGTACAGACTGTGTGAGAGAAGTGAAGTGTTCAGTTAAGCACACACACAGCACTCTTAAAAACAGTTATGGCAGAATGTATAAAAACACAAATATATTCACTAGGCCTTGAACAAACTCCTATCAATTACAATCACAGCTAAGTAAATCACTCCACTTCTACTATCACCATATGTACATCAACTTTGGGTTGCTCTTGCACCAATACTTTACTTTTCACGCAGTAGGATCAGTTTGATAGAACACAGTTATATAATAATGCAAGTAGAGAAATGCAAAGGTACATATTAAACCAGTTTGAGAACAAGTAAGTTATTAAGCGAGATAAAAAAGTAATACCCAGCCTTATGAAGGTAAGTGTGATGGGTCATAAAAGGAAAGCCGGACACAAAGTTGTCATGTTTTTGGCTAAAGACATTTATTAAATAAAATTGGGTTGGGAAAATGCCTGTCTGGCCCTCCTCTAAAGAGGATCTTCCCTACCTAGAAACCAAAAACTAAGGATCTGTCTGTTAGGATGTCAGTCACTGAAAAGCTGTCCCTGTGTCCAAAACGTTGTATCCTGACTCTCTCACTACAAACAAAACAACAAAAGGTGCAAGGAAATGTTTTTAACTTGATGTTGGCAAAAGTGTTCAAAAACCAAATGTAAACAAATAAGACCCTTGCACCCAGAAGGTGGTCCCCTTCCCCTGTATTCTTAAATAGGATGGCAGAAATGTCTCTTTATTAAACAGTTCCTCTGTCTCTTCACTGGACTCACAACGTTCTTGTTTAAGCAATAGGTTATGTAATAGTCTTTCTGTGGTGTTTCTTGCAACTTGGCAGATCACCTGGTATACTCCCCTACCAGTAATCTTTATACAATGACAGTTGCCTGGTGTACTCACCTGCCAGAACTTTGGCTATACCACAATAGCATGTACTGTGAGGTGCTTGGTATATCTGTCTATGGTAACATTTGCTCAGCTCAAACCTCTCCCCCACCCTGGCATCTCATACATCTGTACTTGATTGGGGTTTGCTTTTGTACTTTGCCATGTCCGTATTGAAACATTCTTCTTATTGGGTTTTGCATTTGTACCTTCACTGCATTCAAACAAACTTCGGGTATTTTCTGCATCAACAATCTCGTAGCATTCAAACATTTGTTGGTGGGCTTGTCAGAATGCCCGGGGCCCCCAGCTGCTTTGGGCAGAATCACTGGCTTCCTCCATTGTCTCTGACTCTGCTCACGTCTCTGATGTGTTGTTCCTTCAGGCGTTTTCCACTTTGGAGCGTGCAGACTTTCATCCAGCATCCTGCGTGGCGCTGCAGTCACACGCCGGCTTTCCTCTTTAGCTCAGACTGCAGAACGCTGCCTCTTCGAGCGGCACAACATCGAGGAGCTCCTGCATGGCTTCCAGCATCTCTACGGCCCTTCTTGCTCACACGCAGCGTCTCTCCTCCTGTTTCACTGGCCCTCTCTGTTCCACCACACTTGTCTGTGTGCCTCGCGTTCGTGAGCCTCAGCATGGGTTTAACGTCTTCTCCTGCACTGCTCGATTCAATAGTGTGGTTGCCATCTTTAAATGTCCTGCACACTGAGGGCTTGGAAAAACAACTAGCCTCCATGTTGTACTTCAACTCTTATCACTTTGCACCAATTCCCTCTTCCTCGTCTCAGTACCTGAGTGGTTATGGCAGTCGGAGTCCATGGTTGTCATTGGACTTTTAACTCTTAGATGGTTTTTCTCCAGGGTTTTACACAAAGGCACATTACCAACAAAAGATGTTAAGTGTGAGTTATGGGTGTTTTGGTCAAAGATGGGGGCCTGACCAGAGGGGTGTAAAGAAAAGGTTTCTCGACTTCCTCTACAAGGGTGTACCGTTAGCTAACAATAGGCCATTAAGGTCTTGGTCGACAGAGGGTCTTCCTCATGGAAAAGGGGGGGTACTTTATCTCATCCAATGAAGTCATGACATCTCGCTGGTAGTCGTCTCCTCTCATGTGATGCTCCCTTATATAGCCTCCCCCCAGGGTCGGGATCAGGTAGTGGCTGCCGTCTGCTGGCCACATGACAGGAGGTTCCCGCAGGGAATTTGTGATGACTTCATTGGATTCATCATAAAAGGCCCTACACTTTAAAAGACCTTCCTTGATTGAAGAGCATCGCCTAGTGCCCTAAATGTCACAGGCCCCCCAAGGATCTAGGTGTCTTACGTTGGCTGAACAAATGTTTCAAAACAAAGGAATCAAAGTTCTTAGGAGGTCCTCTGCCAATCCCACCACCTTAGGCCACGCCCAATGGGGGTCCTTCACCAGAACTCCACCAGTCATGGACAGGCAAGGAAGAGGTAGGGTTAGATATTGCCCCTGTTAAAGCCAATGGAGGCGGGGTGGGAGGGGTTTGAAGCAGGTATATTTACTTATCGTCTGTATGCCGATTCTGTCAGAAACCACTTCTGAGCCTTCTGAATCCACAGGGCCCACTTGCTTTGTGTCTTGGTTCCATTGGAGGTGGTCTAGGGGCTGGTTGTGCAAATGTAATTCCCGCCTCATGTTTTAGGTGCAGCTAATCTGTGGTTCCACCCTCTGGCAAGCTGGTTCCTTGCACTAGACATCTGGGTGACCCTGGAACAATGTAGAAAGGACCACCACGATTCTGATGATTTCAGTGAAATGCCAAGACATGATGCAGGCAGAGAACAGTGATGGCCACTCTTCTCAAATGGAAGAAGACAACCTACATGGCAAAAACAAAGAAGCTGGTCCTGTAAGGCCCCTCTTTGTCCTGGATAGCTGCAACTGCAGGGGAGGTCTCTCATTTCACTAGTAGAGGTTCTGCTGAGTCTCAACTCTGGATATGGACTGATTCAGCAAGGTAGCCTAGGCAGGAGGCGATCAGTCCACAGGGTGGGTCCTGGGAAACATTCAATGGCTTCCAAGGGAGACTCCTCAAGCAGTGGTCAAAACTAGTTGTTCCCACCGATCCAGATGTTGAAGCACAGATGAAGACCTTAAGGAGATCAGACAAAGGAGCAGGGGTCTCGCCAGGACAGTTTGAGGCATTGATGATTAGCTTCAGCCACGAGCCTGGTCTTCAGTGGGATGCTCCTCTTCACATGGGGTATTGGATCCAACGGCGATCTGCTAAATGGCTGCAGAAGAAGTCCTCTTTTCTTGAATGCAAGCTGGAGTAGCATCCCCAAGGCCACCACGTGTAAGGATCTGGACCATTCAAACTGGCAAAGGCTCTCCAATCATGGGTAGTTTCTGGCCACCACATCTCCCCAGCAACCTCACACACTTTGACCAGGATGTGGACCGGGGCCAGACAGTCCCAGGCCACACATCAGGCCACAGACACATAGCTCTGCTTTGCCTGGGAAAGCCAAGTCTTTATCCTAGAAAGGACATTGCATATATAGCATACCAGCCAATGCGAAGGCTAGAAGAAGGCCAAAAGACAAGACAAAAGGCATGATAGCTGAAAGGTTTGGAATTAATCTTAACCTCTGGAATTGCTCTGGGCAACCCTACAGACCACATCGAAACCAGTGATTACATTGATCAGTATTGACACCCCAAGATGGGATGGTCACGACTCAGTTCTGGATTGGTTAGCTCAGCACATGAGCCCTAGATCTACAAACAATACAGCAAACAACCAGAGCTGAGTAAGGGCCCCCATTCCCAACAGGAGATTCCAACAAGGAAATGAAGATGGAATCCTTCCAGTTTGGAGCAGAAGCAGGGATGGGCATGGTTGTCTGACAGATGGGTAAGGCCAATAAATGAAGACCCTGACCCTGCAGTAACAGTCCAGTGAGCCCAACTAAGGTTGGAGGAGCAGCATGAAGATGTACAGTCACAGGCATGGGAACTCAATAGCTTGAGAGAAAAGTTTCATATTGTGCCTGTTTCACCTTTATGATTTGGATCTATGCAAGTTTAGTCGCAGTGGTGGTCTGCATAGGTGTTTTAGCCACTTCTCATCCCTGTATTCCTGCAGAGCAGTAGTCATTTTGTCACGGTGCTCCCACTAGCAAGAAAGGGCCTGGAGGTTTCAATGGGCCAGGTTAAGTCCAAGGCCGACTTCAGATGTGGGAAGACATAGGGGAGGAATTGTAGCTTCACTGGGGCTGGGGGGGTAACGGGGTCAGGGAGCCTATGGTAGGAGCAGTCAGGATAGGCATCTCCCCTCCCCTGGCTAGGACACCGGAGCATGGAGGTTGCCTAATGACACTAAGGAGCCCAAGCTCCAGTACCTGATTTGCCAGAGGTGAATTCTTGTGGGAGAAGCTACACCTTCTCCTCATTTTACTGGGGGAGACTCAACTGTGGGCCGGTTTGGCCTTTAACCCCAGAGTCATTGGAAGGGGGTGCAGGTACCTCAAAAACAAGGGCAAGCGTAATATTCTGGATTTTGGAACAAGGGCTAGGACAAACCCAGGACGGAACTGTGTAAGAGACTTTTTCTTTGATCACGCTTGTCTTTAAGGTGAATTATTCAAATGTTTGCTTGGTTGTGTAAATAAATGTTTTACGAACCTTATCCTTGTGCCCATCCACTGTGTGCTCTCGCTTTTGCGGCCCGTGACAAATTGTACACATGCAATGTGGACAGTCTCACTTAGGATTACCGCTTTGGCATAGATTAAGTCCGACCAGATGGCCATCTGTTGACTACCCGAGTCTACTAGTTCTTCCATTGCTTTTTGTCCTGCCGTGACAAAGTGTAGGATATCTTAGTCCCTGGGTTAGCATATGTACTGCTCAATAAGTCTCATGTAACTAGTGTTCATCGCTTTTTCTTTTTGGGATAAACCTGGCAATTTATCCTACCATAAGAAAAACACTTTATAAAGTTTTTTTTTTTTTGGTGCGTTGGGTAGGATGTGGGAAGCTCCCCTTCCCTGTGAGGTATAAGATTTCTTTGGGTACAAACTAGCACAGGTTGGCTTACTGGTAGTTTAGCCTGGCTTAACAATCTTTGGTTCTTCTCAATAGAGTTTGTGCTGATCCTCATTTTTCAAGTTCTGTTAATTCCACTTTTCATATTATATGTCTGGAAGGATCTGCACAGCAGAGTCATCAGTATGGTTCAACACGTTTGATTATGTACCACACAATGGATGAGGGTAAGGCCTAGGTTTTAACATTTTTAACTAAAACCATTAAATTAAAAGAGCAGAGGTAATTGCAATCAATTTGACAAATAAGAAACAAATACAAGTTATTAATTGACCCAAAGAAAAGAGATTATGAGAGCCAGAAATGGGAGGAATGGAAATTGGTGGTTAAAAACAAGGACCCAAGAGCTTTCTGTAGAATTGTCATTTAGAACTTCTACTCTATCTTCATTACTCAAAACTCACATTTATTCTGATGTTTACACATTTTAGTAAACTGTATGAATATCCTGCCAGTGACCGAACACATTTAAATCAACAAAATAATCTAGTTAGTATATCAAATTCTTCTACACTAAATATTACAAAGAGGGAGAAAAAGCTATTTCGTCACAAAAAATAAATTAAGCCACTGGTCTTGACTCAATACCTTTAGGTCTCTTTCTCTCAGATATAAGTATATGTGCCCCCATTTTATGGGGATTCTTTAACTATATAATAGCAGGTCTAACCATGCCTTCTACATGGAGAGGTGCAGTGATAGTCACAATCTATAAGAAAGGAAACCGGAGTGACCCCCAAAATTATCAGCCAATCTCAATAGATGTTAGCACCAAGATGTATGGGAAGGTACTTCCGAAGGGGCTTGAGGATTCGATTTATAAAAAAGATATCCTCACCGATCTTCAAGCAGGCTTCAGATCAGGCATTAGATCGTTGGACCTGGTTTTTGTAGACATGCGCACAGCTTTCAATTCGATACAGAGAGAACAGCTGTGCCAATATCTATTTGAACTGGAAGTCCCAATTCACCTTTTGGCAGCTATTCACAGTTTATAATCTGAAACATATGCCCAACCTACAAAACCTTTTCCAGTGAATAAAGATGTAAGGCAAGGCTACATTGTGGCCCCTACTCTTTGCAGTTTATACATAAACAAATTAGCTAATGAAATTGAAAGTCTGGAAATGAGTGCCCCGGGTCTGGGAGGCAGAAAGTCTGGAATGTTGCTGTTTGGCATTGATACAGTATTGATCGGCAAGACTAGGTCAGGTATCTAAAAATCTTTGAACACATTTACTCCTGTTTGTACCAAAATGGGTCTGAAACTTAATTTTCTTAAAACAAGACTACTACCCCCGCATCTCCTGGCCTCCCCTGCCCCGCCTAATCCCCCAACCCTGGAAAACTATATCTGGAAAACAGTATAATTAAAAGAGTGGATTTTTATGATTATTTAGGCATTTGAATTGATGATGGAGGCTGGTGGGAAAAACAAACAAATAAGTCCCTATTAAACTTAATGAGACAAGGGGGTGCCATTCAATGCTTTTTTAAACGATTTGGAGGCAAGGTAATTGCTCAAACTCTGGAGATTCTGTGGGCTTGTGTTAATTCTTGTGCACTCTACAGTACTGAAATTTGGGCCATACAGATCTCACATCCCTGGAGTGCAGAGAAACAAGTATTTTGCAGAAAATACTTACTTTACCAGAAAGTACTGCTTTGCTATCCATTAGTCTACAACATGCCAAGCTATTCATTATTTTATGTGTACACAAAATGATTCTGCTTCATGATCACAAAGCCAATACTTGACGCCTGGCAGATAAGGAAAACATAAGGACACAATTCTTCCGGTACTCCTAGTACTTTAATCAATTTTTATATGCGACTTTTGCATAATTATCAATTTATATTTTATCCTTGTATTATGACAAATGAGTAAGTAATTTTATTTTTTGCAGTGATTTTCTGTTGATTTTATGGTTTTTGATACCGAAATAAATCTAATGCTTACTGACAGACTGTTTAATAAGAATCCCAGTTCAACCATGGCAACAGATGGGTGAACCCCCAAATGGAGGGGAAATAAATTGAAACACATTCTAAAAAGTGTCCTGATGGGATTATTCAAAGTGATACAAAGGACCTATCTAAGGGACATTTGGTCATCCCAAAGTAATAGCACCCAGTTTGCGTTTTGGCTTAACTCAGTGTACCAGTGCTTTAGTGAGCGCCAGGGTTTAGCATCCATATTGCTTATTGACATTGTCTACCAGAAGTGCTGCTCCCCAATGCTGTAGGGCACAGTGCATGCCTATCATTATCAAATTCTAGCTTCCGTTGCCCTCCTATACCAGTAGCAACACCCTTGACACAATCCAAAAAGGTTTTGGCACAGACATCCTCACCCCCTATCCGAAGTTGGCAGTTTGGGAATATGGTAATACCTTTCACATAATTCTACCAACAACTGTTTCTCCCCACTGAGGGATTTGGTCTGTCTGTGTTTTTATATCATCAAACATACTTTTATTCAGCATTGTACAAAAAGAATACAAATGTAAAAATATTTTCAGTTGATAAGAGATCCATACAATGACACTATTTACAGCATAATGGGCAAATAGGACCAGAGATTACGATGCAAGGTAGTATAGATACTGACCAGAAATTACGATGCAAGGTAGTATAGATACTGGACTTTTCAATAAAAATTCCTGCTGTTATTCAATGTTTAGCTATGATCCTGCCAAGATATAGGTGCAGTGACTATCAGGGAGAGCAAAGCTCGCAGCCACCGAATCTCACTCACCCATATCTAAGTTGGTAGGGCCATACCCAATAATCCTGCCTCTCAGCAGCCATGCCCTATGGATGAAAAGTGCAGTGGCAGAAACCACATAGGGAAGGAGACATTCTCTTAGGAATCGTAGAGCTGGCACTGCTTGGCGAATTCCTGAGTTGTACAGAATACGTTGCAGGTACATGCGTCTCAAACACTCTGTTTTTTTACATAGTAATAAGAAATGCAGCATATTTTCCGATCCAGAGACACACATTGGACACAGCTCTGATTGGGACCCCTGCCACCTCCTAGATAGACAAGCCACTGGAAGAGATCCAAGCCTAAAACGGATATAAAAAGATTTCTCAAAGGGCACAAAAGTGAAGTTGAGTTAAGTCACACTGGAAAGTACAGTGACCCAATCCAGCCACACGCGCAGTGATCCTGCACTCACTTTATATTGGTGGCCACATCAGCGAGTTTGAGGATATTACTGAACCTAATGCAAAAGTGTGAGGAGTGCAATTGAATTCCCACTTTGCAAGGAACAGTTTGTTATCGCGTGTTGAATAACAGTGACCAATCATCATGTCTTTTAGTGGCGTTCCACCTCCAATGTTTTGCCTATCAGATGTGGGAGAACCAACAATTCCATGCAAGAGATGGATTAAGGCTTTTGAACATTATTCGGGAGTAGTATGTGGTCAAAATTGTAGTGTGGAAAAGAGAAAATCACTCTTATTACACTGTCTTGGCCCAGCCGGGCAAGAAAAATTTGAAGATTTGCCTGAATTATCTCCCGAGGAGAGTGCAGACCTGAATGTATATGAATGTTCGGTAAAGAAGATGAGCAAACATTGCGAAAAAAAGTGAGCACTATCCTTGAACGTTACAAATTTGGGAAAAGAATTCAGGAGGAAGGAGAAAGTGTTGAACAATACATAACCGCATTGAGGAAATTGACCAGAACTTGTAACTTTAATGCACAATTGGATGAGAGACTTGGTGACCAATTCATGTTGGAGTGCAGGAGCAGCAAAGTGAGGGAGAAGCTATGGACCGAGGACGATCCACCTCTTGATACAGTTCTGCGGATAGCCAAAGAGGTCGAACATACTGAAAAATGCGTTAAAGAATTGGAAAGAAGAGTACAATCTGTTGAAATTAAACATGATATTCCGAAAAATGGTGCCGTAGTCAACACCAACAAGAGTAATGAATCAGTAGCCCAAGTGACAGATACAGCCAGCGGTAAGAACAGGTTGGAAAAAGCTTGCAGATCATCGTGGAGTGAGGACAAGAGAGGCAGAGGTGTATCCAAGATGTATGCGAGGAAAAGAAGTCCACGCAAGCAAAGGAGCAGCCCAAGAAGGAGGAACACTGGCAGATGCTTCAGATGTGACAGTACTGACCATTGGGCGGATAATCCTGAATGCCCGGCTTTGAAGATTATATGTGGTAGATGCAAGGGCAAAGGTCATTATGCCAGATGTTGTAAAGTACAGAATACCTCTATGAATTGGATCGGTGATAATGATCAAAGTGACGGTCATGAGGACGAATGCGTGTTTGTCATATTTAATGAGGAAAATGAAGAAGAAAAGGAGAGTCCTAAGGCCATTGTGTGCGTAGATGGAGTGAATATGGGCATGATGATTGACTCTGGTGCTAAGTACACTCTTATACCGCAAGATATGTGGGACAAAAGAAAACATGAATACTTGACCGAACCTGACATAAAATCCAGGGCTTATGGTGGAGTTTAAATAGATGTTATCGGCTGGTTTTGGGGCACACTTAAATTCAAAGATAGGAGAGCGAATGGGAAAATTTACATCACAAGAGCTGGAAGAATTCCTCTGCTGAGCTGGACCCATCAAAGTAAACTTAAAATAAAATTAGATGCCAGCGCCGATGAATCGGTAATGAATATTGAGGACCTCCATAAGAAAAAAGGGGCGCAGAAGATAATATAGAAATAATTAAAGGAGTCTTCAAGGATGATATTGGATGTCTGCGGGGTTTTACACTTAATATCAAGATGAAACCAGGGTGTGTTCAAGTGGCGCAGAAATTGCACAACATTCCCCTCTCTATGAGAGAGGAAGTTAAAAAAGAGATAAAGAACCTGGAAGAACAAGGTGTCATAGAGAGCATCGACGCTAGTGAATGGGTATCCCCCTGGTGGTATTAAGGAAGAAATCTGGAAAATTGAGAATATGCGTCGACATGTGTGAGTTAAATAAGTGCGTAATATCAGACAGACACCCACTTCCTAACATCCAAGAGGTAGTGTCAACTATTGGTCCGTCGAAGCATTTCTCCACCCTTGATTTGACTTCAGCATATCACCAAGTTAAGCTACACAAGGAATCCAGGAGTATGACGGCATTCATTACACCAGAGGGTTTGTATCAATTCAAAAGATTACCTTTTGGACTTATATCTGCTGCTTCCGTCTTTCAGAAGATTATGCACAGGTGGACCCTGGCATCATATGTTTCCAAGATGATATATTAATCCATGCCAACGATCAAAAGACACATGATGAAAGACTGCGATATGTTTATGAAAAAATTATATAAGGCAGGCATGACTTTGAGTAAAGAGAAATGCAGAATTGATTGTCGTGAAATTGAGTACTTGGGACATACAATATCAGTTGAGGGTGTGTGGCCAAAGAGACAGCTACTAGATGCTATAGAAAATATGCCAAGACCCAAATCTAAAGAAGTACGTACCTTCATTGGCATGGCTGAGTATTACTCGAAATTCATGCAAGATTTTGCCACGCACACTATTCCCATACGTGAGCTGTTAAAAAGGAAAACGTTTGCATGGGACATGGAGTGTGAAGAGGAATTTGCGTAGGTAAAACGAGAATTGAATAAAGCACCATCTTTGAAAAATTTCAAGAGCGGCGAGAAAACTTTGATAACAACAGACGCCAGTAATGTTTGGCTCGGGGCGGTCGTTACGCAGGAAATTGATGGGAAGGAGAGGTTGATTGCTTTCGCATCCAGACTGTTGAAAGGAGCAGAAAGATCCTATGCAGCCATTGAAAAAGAAACACTGGCAATCAAGTGGGCTGCGGAAAAGTTCCGTAGTTTTATCTGGGGTGCGGAAGTAGAATTCCGTATGGATCACAAACCGCTGGTCCATGTCATAATGAATAAAGGTTTGGACAATGTCTCAAATCGTATAAAAAGATGGGTTATACTCCAGCAAGAATATAACTGTGTGGTGAAATATGTGCCAGGTACAAAAAAATCGAGCTGCTGACTGCCTCTCAAGGCTTACCAATGTCTCTGAGATAGATGATGATGAGGAAATAAATGCAGTCTGAAGTAGTGCTGAACATTGATGCCCTTTCCATATCAGAGAAGGAATGGGAGGAAGCAGAAGCGTTAGATACTGCATTGATACGTTTGAGACAAATAATGAGTGGAAGCTCCTCAGTGAAGGTCAAATATGCGGAGAATGGAGTGACAGAATATTGGAAGGTTGCCAATGAACTTAAAGTGGAGAATAACAGAGTTATGAGGGGCGACAGGATTATTCCACCCATGAGTCTGCGGCAAAGGATCATTGAGTTGGGCCATGAAGGCCACCAGGGTATAGTGAAGACGAAGCAAAGGATATGTGATGAATTCTGGTGGCCAGGATATGATCTGCAGATCGAGAGAGTTATAAGAGATTGTATCCTTTGTAAAGAGAGTGATAGAGGATGTATGAATGAGAAATATCCCATGGTGATCACGGATCTTCCAGGTAACGGCTGGGATGACATTGGTATGGATATACTGGGACCAATTTACAGTGAGGGTAAGCAACAGTATTGCTTAGTAATTAATGACCTTTTGACTAGGTGGGTTGAGGTTCTAATTAAGCCATGCATGACTGCCAGGATGGTTGTTGAATTTCTAACCGAAGTTTGTGGAAGAGAAGGTTTGCCCAAGAGTATATTAACAGATAATGGGGTTCAATTTTGCTCAAAGGTTTTGTGCAGAGAATTCTATTGTGCATAAGAGAAATGCCATATATCACCCACAGACCAACAGGGTTGTTGAACGTTTCAACAGAGTGTTGAAGGATGCTGTGCGATGGGCATGGGCCAATGGGGTGAGATGGGAAGAAGCTGTCAGGCAAAAGATAAATGCTCACCGTTTCACAACACATTGCATGACAGGACTGTCGCCATTTGAAATGAGTAGGGGGTCGCAAGGCCAACACCAAGTTGACTCCATCTTGGATGAAAAGGATGATTGTTGTAAAGAAAGATTTTGGAGATGTGTGTGAGAACATTAGAGCAATGCAACTGAAGAACAAGAGAGCCCATGATAGGTCTGCAAGTGGTAACATAAAGAGAGCACTACCGAGCGTTGGTGGATTGGTGAGGATCAAGCTTCCACCTGTATTGAGGAATGGTCCATGCAAGTGGTCAAAACCTGTTGGTGTGGTTGAAGTGTTTAAGCATGCAGTAAGGGTTGAGGATGGAATGATCTGGAACTTGGAGAGACTATGTGTGCTGGAACCACCCAGGGTAAATGCGCCAAAGTGTCGTGCCCATGAAAGTTTTAGAGAGATGGGTAGTGGTGAGGAATCGCGTGGTTGTGAAGAGAGTGGCAGGGAATTGGGGTATGGAAAAAGCATGTCGGAAATATCCTTGCCAAAACCTAAAACAGAATCTTCACGCATGTCAAGCAGAGGAAGGATCATCCACAATCCCTGTTTTTTTAAAGACTTTGTATGGGGACGCAGAGCATGCAGGAAGACTGTAAAATAGTATAGTGCCAGGCTTTCTTGTATTGATAGGGGAGTTTAAGAAGGGGAGATGTGTAGTATATGTAAATATTAATATAGGTAATCGTGATGAGCAGGCACGAGAAGGATTCCACGAGAGCGCCTCTCAGAACACAGAGGATGTGCTTGTGGGAGAAGAACGTAGAGACTTGAATGTAAACAAGATTGCGATGCCAGTTGATGGAGCTCGACTTACCATCCAGCCTATTCTGCCTGCTGCCGCTTTATCTATATTTCTATATAATCACCTCAATTATACCCCGTGGTCCTTACCCACACTTCAAACCCAGTTTTACTGAGGTATTAAGTTATTACCCACCAAAGTTCAGTTTTGTGGCATTGAATCTAATTTTATCGTACATTTGCTTTTTCACCTTGTTTCTTAGATCAGTCAAATTCCATACCGATGATAACTGGGGTTCACTCCATAGCTCAGGCATGCCTAATTCTAGGAGACAGTCCTTCATGTGTACTAACCACTTTAGGCTTTTCCCCTCTTCGTGGCTCTTTTCATGTGACAACGCTTTCCTATGTACTTCCAACCCGTCCCCATTCCAAATCCTGGCCCAGAACATAACTGGTCTATTCAAAATACGATCTGTGACCCCATTATTATCTAGTTCAAGGTGGACCAGAGCTGATAGTGCTGACACTGGTAGGGGTAATAATTTCTTTAGAAATTTGTTTTCAAATACAACATGGGAATTAGTATGTCGCCATAGTTCCGACCCATACATGGCTGCTGGGATTGCGTGTTTGTTATAAAGTTCCAGGGCATGTGAAATTGCTCCCCTTCCATGTTTAATAAAGAAGGATGAAATCCAACCACAGTATTTGTTGAGAGATAATGATTTTTTAACTTGTGGTTCCCAACTACCAGATTCTTCAAACCGCACTCCAAGGTAATCATAATGTGAAACTTGTTCTATATTGTCAGCACAGGCTCGTAGTTTTACTGCTCTCGTTTTTGCGTGCTGCGGTCTAAAAACCATCACCTTACATTTTGCCGTATTTAGTGAGAGGTGTAGTTCAGAGCATTTGTTTTCAAAGATGGTCAAGGCACACTTCAGGCCCTGGGGTGTTGTAGCCAGGAGGACTGCATCCTCCGCATAAAAAAGAGCGGGATATTTGTCTGTATCCATCTTCGGGCTGTCCTGGCACCCACTCATCAATTCATCAATAATTTCTTGGATATAATTAATGAATAGGAATGGGGCCAGGGTACAGCCTTGCCTTACTCCTATATTAACCCTGAAATCCTGTGTCTGTTCACCCCTTGCCCCATACCTAACGGTGGCTGTGTTATCAGAATATAATGAACATGCAATTGCAACCAGTTTGGACGGTGCTCCTCGCCTCTGCAGAATATTCCACAGTTGCTCCCTTGTGACGGTGTCGAAAGCCGTTTTAGGTATAGGAAAACAGCATAAAGACACATTTTCTTCAGTGAAGTATATTTTGCAATAATTCTAAACAAGATAAAACGATGGTCTATCGTACCCCTATTTGGCCTGAAACCCCCCTGTAAATGAGTGATTATATTTTCACGGTCAGCCCACTCCTAGAATGGTTTCAATAATAATTTACCAAAGAGCTTACTGACTCCATCAAGAGCAAGATGGTACGATAATTACCTGGGGAATCTCTGCCCCCTTTCTTATAAATAGGTACTATTATAGCCCCATGCCAGGAGGCTGGGATGTTACCGCTGCTCAGAATGGCATTAAACAATTTACACAGAACTGCAGCCCATATCCCAACCTCATCCTTAAAAAGGTCTACTGGGATTAAATCAGGGAAGGTTGATTTATAGTTTTTCAGATTATTAATAGCAACCGCCACACCCCATGTAATAAAAGCAAGGGTGGCTTGGGTAAGTGGCTTATATACTATCGAACTAGGGGCCAATTGAATTTCATTTTGATAAAAGTTAGAAAAATGGACAAGCCAATCACTCTCCCCGATGTTACTTGGTGGCTCTCTATCCCCCATCATGTTCTTCTCACTCACCAGTTTCCAAAAAGAGCAGGCGTCCCTGGTCTGCAGGGCGCCATAGTCTGTCCCATTGCTCACGTGCAAATTCTCTTTTTTTTACACCCAATTAGCTTTTTATATTTTGTCCTTCATGCTCGTAGTAGGACTCTGTCACACCCCTGTGGGTTGTTAAAACAAACCACAATCTCTTTTTTGGCACTCTGACAGGCAACATCATACCAACCCACTTTCTGCACAGAATCTTGCTGTGTAATATGAGCAGGCTGCGGAAACGGGAGCTAAGTTCCTTATAAGATCTTGAAATTCATTCATTATCAAGTTGTCACTGGTATTTCCCCGCAAATTGCAATAATGTTATCCAGGATGGAGGCATACATCGCAGTAGCAACACCCTTGACACACTCCAAAAAGGTTTTGGAACATACATCCTCACCCCCTATCTGAAGTTGGCAGTTTGGGAATATGGTAATAACTTTCACATAATTCTACCAACAACTGTTTCTCCCCACTGAGGGATTTGGTTTGTCTGTGTTTTTATATCCCCCATCCATAGGTTACCTTCCTGGGCCATGCTCTTTTCTCTCAATGTGTAGCCACTTCTCAGCCTCTGGGGAAAGGTCCTCCAAGAGGTTCTTCTAATTCCACTCAATCGTGGTCTCATTCTGATTTCGGCTAGTGTCAGGGGTGGAGTTCTCAGCAACCTCTGCACTTTCTCCTGTTTGTCCTCTGCCAGGGTTAGATATATAGCCGTCAAAAGTCTTCTCTCTCTCTCTCTCTCTCTCGCTCTCTCGCTCTCTCTCGCTCTCTCTCGCTCTCTCTCGCTCTCTCTCGCTCTCTCTCGCTCGCTCTCTCTCGCTCTCTCTCGCTCTCTCTCGCTCTCGCTCTCTCTCGCTCTCTCTCGCTCTCTCTCGCTCTCTCTCGCTCTCTCTCTCTCGCTCTCTCTCTCTGCCTGACCCCTGCCAGGATCTTGCATATAGCCACCAAAAACGGACAGTTCTTCTCTCATGGTCTCCTTACTGGCCTCTCCAAGGGTCGGTTACTTCCAGATGCTGACTCTCTGCCTGGATATATCTTTCCTCCTAGTTCTGACAATATCCCGCTGTCTGATGCTCTACTTGGCTTTTGTTCTCTCTGAGCCAGTCCCCATCTCCTTCTGTCTACTATCCAGTGGATAAGCTGGTCTGTGAACCCTGCAGGGCCTAGTCCCATTTTATAGTTTGTTTGCTTCTACTTATTAATGGGTTTTTCCTTCGGTTTTCCCGAACCATTGATCCTGATTTATTATTCCCTCTTCATAATGTGGGCTTGTCAAGTGTTTGCCTTAATTCGTGTTTTGCCTTGTCTCCCATCCCAGAGGCAGAGTGAGGCCCTCAGATCTAAGTAGTATTTAAATATTTGTTCTTCGGCAAGCCAAGCAATCTTCACAGTCACCTTGTCCTGATGAATGCATAAATAATTCATGCAGAACCAAGACTAGTGTTTGAGTGCTCATCTTTTTGCAAGAGACCAAGACACAATTCTTTAATTTTGGCTTCAAGAACTATGCCAGTGGTCTGGACGAGTGAAAGAACAGAGAGCATGCTCATTCATGCTACATTTGATTTTTTTAAAATAGTTTTTGTGACAAGTCACCTAACATCCCCTTCCCCCATGCTTTTGCGGACTCGGTGGTGAGGCCGCTATCTGCAGAAGGGTGGTTCTGGCGGGTTCCTCTAGGTTCTGGGGTAACAGCTCAAGAGTGTCACTGCTGCTCTCCCCACTTATAGTGGATCATCAACCCAGCCAGACATATCAAGAACAACAGCCACTGCAATCCAGCAAGGGTGTTGTAATAAAAAGGGATTCAGTAGCAATCTAACCCTACCTCCCACAACACAACAGCTGGCCCTGCATCATTTGCAGACCACCAACGCTTGGCCATTGAGCAGTCCTTGAGTTAAGTGTGCAACTGCATGAGCTTCAGGAGCTTCTCATTACAACACACGTTCCCAAAGTTTGCAAATGGGGGCAGACTACCTCTGCCGAACTCTGCATTTTGTTCTTACCACTTTTTCTATTTGGCAGAACTCCACAAGGAGACGAGCACGCACACCACTGCGTGGCCCATGGCAGGTTCACCCAGGCACATTCACAATGGCGCTGATGCCGATACTGGGCTATAAGACCTCCCACAGCACACCTGAGGCTGATTAGGGCCCAAGAGTACGCTGTCCAATCCCAACTGGATTACAGCTCTCTGCCAATCGAAACTATGCCTCAATATCTTGGGGTCTTTAAAAGCGAACCAAGAGGAATGCTCAGTGTGTTCCTGACCACTGAAGATCATGCACACAGCAACCCTTGTTCCCTGAACCAAGGTAGGGAATTGGCAAACAGGAGAAACCGTGTGTTTGGCGCTATAGCACAAGACTCCCAAAGAGCAGGGAGTGATTTACAGAAGCACAGCATGTCGGGCGCTATAACCCAAGACTCCCAAGGGAACAGGGACTGATCCATTGACGCAAGTAAGTCTGGCGCTATTACCCAAGACTTCAAAGGGACCACCCAGACAAAGTGGGGATAGCCTAGCCTAGAACCACCACTTGACAAGCACTACAGATGAGCTGTGCCATCTCCACGGAGAGCTGAGGACCCACAGCAGTATGGACACTATACCGAGAACTGCCAGAACCACTGTGGGCGAAGGAAGGAACGCCAAAGTGTACTTTTGGAACATTTAACTGTTCTGAATCTGTGTTACAAAGACTTTGCTTTGAACCTTTTGTTTTCTTTGGACAAACTGGTGTCGGCCTGCGGTCTGAAGGGACTCCATTCCTAGCACATTAGCTATAGAACCTCCGTTTTTTTACGTTTTGAGTTTTTCCGTCAAGGGCCTGCAGGCATTCACCCAACACTATGCCTGAAAGCATGATATTTAATATAGTCCGTGCAAATGGATATCCTTGTGTCAAGTCACCTTTGTCTTCTGATCACTCCTTTGGTGAACCCCACATTTTCTATTAAAAAGGATATGTTTGTGGGTTACATTTATTTATTTTACTAAAAGCCTATGGGATATTCATCTAATAGGGGATCGGTTGTCATCCTTTATTTCATACAAATTCTTCAAGATAGGTCCAAGAAACCATCATGAGTTAACACATTAGATATATCCTATCTATAGAATATATTTATAATTAATTATAGAAATTGACAACAAGAAAGTTTTTAGTTTTTGACTGTAAATATATCGATGAGCTATAGGATCTTCTGGACCAATTTTGCAGAATTTGTATGACAATAAGATGGCACACAACCTCTATCAGATTAATATCCCACAGGTCTTTAGTAAAATACATATGTTTTACTGGTTGTAACCTTGTGGAGTCGTAGACTAGAAGCTCTTCCTAGTTAATACGGTGTTGGTTAAATTACACCATAGCAGACCAGATAAAATTTGCCCTCAAATTCAGAGACAATCCATTTTGGCCTTGCAGCGACTCGTAGAGCTGCCCACCAGGAAGCAGTTGAGGATTTAGCAGACTGCAATTATGTTTTTGCACGGCTGCCACTCACTTTTGTGCGTTATCGTCTCCTTTCTGCTGGATTGGAAACTCGCCACCACTGACAAAAGATAACAGCCAAGGAGAGCTTAGTTTTTCTGCCTCCCTGGTAAATGAGCAAACACCGATGTGCCACTTTTTACATTTTGTATTGCAATTTTCAGCATATGGCATGGTAAAATATCAAAAGCCTTACTATAAGAAGCTCTACTGCAAGGTATTTGCACACAAAAAGGCAATCACATTCTAGGGTTATCATGGGACACCTCTGAAAGTCCTCCTGTTTATTTGGGGGTGAGGAGGGAGCAAAAGTACAGTTATAGTAAGTCCGAGGAGCAGAGATTCCCCCAAAATCATGTCTTATGCATAGCGGTGTACGAAGAAATGCAGTAGCAATTTGCAGAGTACATCCCCGTACTGAATAGAGAACACTGGTACCATTCCAGTAAACCATAATGCCAATAATGAAAATGTCAAAACATGGAAGCCAGTGGGATTGGTTCACTGACGTGACACCTTGTTTGTTAAACTTTAGGAGGGTCATTTTCACCCGTGCAGCTGCTGCTTCTATTGGTGTGGAATTTCAAAGATATGTCTAGTCCGCAACCATAACTAGGTGCTGGCACCATAAAAAGACTGTTTTCTGGTGTATGGGAAGAGGGGCGAGGCAAAGCCAGGTATATTTTTAGGCTCCTGTTTGGTTGCTAACCAACCTAAGCTCTGGCTGCTCTGTGCCTCACATTGTATGTCATACTTACAGGAAGACCTGACCATCAAAACAAAAGATATAAATGCTCGCATTACACTGCCCTGTTTGTCATGAAGGCAGCACAAAGCCCCTTTGTACTGCCAGGCCCTTGGCTCATTGAACCCCCACTTTTCTTTTGTGACATCCCTGGGAAGTAGAATCATACCTCTTGGCAGCGTAACATCAGAGATGAGGAGGAAGTGAGGTAAACAACTCTTGACCATAAAGACAGAATGGTCTCGGAAGCGCTAAGGTCAGGGAAACACATAGCCTGCTGTTGAAACAGAGTTCCACATTTAGAGAGCATGCATGAGCAATCTCATTCTAAAAAACCTTCAGTTTACTGAAGCACATTCATGAGCCAACAAAACTGGGTGAGACTGCGAGGAGCAGTGCTCAGCTATAGCAGTCCTGCTTTACATATGTGTGAAATGGTATTCCAATATGGTGGCCCGCCTACATAAAGGGCTTCTACCCAGTCTCTGGCCAGTTGGTGGAAGGGTAGTGATGTCAGAAAATCCACTGTCACATACGGCCTCAAAAACATACCAATTTACAAAGACCGTTCAAGGATTTATATTTTCAGAATAGTAAAGGGGCTCGCTAAGGGCAACCCCTCGCTTGCTCTTATCTAGTGTGGGATGTTCCCTCGCTATCCTAGGCATTGCTCAACTCCATGATGGTCTGTGGTCTCTTGTTTGGCACTCTATGCCTCTGATGTTCCTCACTGTACTATCTACCTCATCTTCCAATCTTACGCTCTATTGCTCTCTATCCCTCCTTCACACTACTATTCTCCCCTCTCATACCACTACTCTCCCCTCTACACTCACCTACTACTCGCAAAACCACTCCACTCCCACTTTCTCTCACAGTCACTCTCCACCCACTTCACTCCATACTCTCTCTCTATTAGTCCCACTCACACAGCTTGCACGCACACTCAAAACAAAGTACCACTTTCATCCACCAACCAATACCTCACTTTGCTCACTCCTTCGGCACTCTTCCCCCATGCTCTTCACTGTACTTCCAGTGCTTGGTCCTCCTTGACCTCACCTGAATAACCCACACCTTCCTGTTTCCTGTGCTCCTTTTTATCCTCCACTTTCTTTCTCGTCTGGCTCACTCCTTCACCCGGTTCCCAGACCAACCCGTTGCTTTCCTTTTCCAAGGGGAGGTGTTACAGGTGAGCAAAACAAATATATATTTGTTTTTGTATACAGGGGGGAATAAAGCTCTTTTGATCACAAAAGAACATACAAAAGATAAGAAATCAGATTTGAAGGGATGCAGTGAGCTTATTGCAATGGGGTGAGTTTGAGGGACATTCTGACCAGGTTGAGGAAGGGAGTAAATGCAACAGTCATTGGTGAAATTACATAAGTGGACATACATAGATTAAGGTCAACCATCATTGGACATTTTTAAGTGCAGGTAGGCGGTACGGCCTGCTGTGCTTAGGATGTGACCGTGAAGTGCTAGAGTGGAGGGAGATAAAGTGAGGGACAGAGGCAGGTTCGAGGCGAGGGAAAAATGTTAGATAGAAGGCAGATGAGAGGTAGGTTAAGAGAGTAAATCAGAGGTGAGGAGGTAGGCTTTTAGTTTGGTTCTGAACAAGTCTGTTTGCACTGTTTTTCGGCTGTCCGGGGGAATAGAGTTCATGCAAGTGGAGAAAAAGGGTGGAAGTGAGAGGAAGCCCACAGAGGGCGAGGAGCCCCAAGGGTAGTCGAGGAGGCAGAGCAGAGATAGCAAGAAGGCTTGTAGAGTTGGATAGAGGAGGATAGATACAATGGTGCCTTACTGTAGCTAGATGTGTGAACCTGGAGAAGACATTTACATCTGGCCCTGTTTTGCATTCTCAGCCACCCAGCCTGGTGATAGTACGAGGAAGTAGGTGAGAAGTGAGTTCAAAGAGTCCTAGTAGCAAAGTTAATGATTTTGTCAAGAGGAAAGCAAGCATAGTGCTTGCCCCAGGAGACCAAGAATTGGCGAGGTGCCAGGTAGGATTAAATCCAGACAAGGGCTTGATTACGAATTCCAAGAAGAAAGAGATCGGAATGATCAACAGTGTCAAAGGCAGCAAACAGGTCAAGGAGAATTAGGCTGGAGGATAGGTTGCAGTGCTTAGCAGCGGCAATGAAGTTGGGCACATTCATGAGATCAGATTCCGTGGAGTGACAGGAACGGAAACCTGCTTTTAGGGGGCCTAGAAGGTTGTGGACGTCTACGAAATAGTTAAGGCAGTTGATCACAACCCTTTTGAGCACTTGAGTAGTCCGGAAGGAGAGACACAGGGGGAAGGTTAGCTGGTTGGTTCGGGTCAGCTCCTTGCTTTTTTAGGAGCGGGATGACTGTGGCTGTTTTGAAATAGAGGGAAAGAGTCAAAAGACAGGTTGAAGAGTTCTGCGAGCTGAGAGGCCACTAAAGGGGCAATAGGCTTGATTAGCTGAAGAGCAAGAGGGTATGATGGTGCACAAGAGGAGTTAGCCTTCATCAGTAAAGATAGGATTTCTTTAGTATTAGTGTGAGATATAGGCAGAGGATGTAGGAGGAGGGAGTGTGAGGAAGGTCAGCAGAGAGTTTTTAATTTTGGACATTTTTGCAGTGAAGTATTCAGCTAGGTTATCAGCTGTGAGTGTGGAGTTGATAGTTCTAGACTTGGGAAGAGTGAGTCTAGGGTGCTCTGTAGCCGGCGGGAGGGTTGAAGTGAGAGTCAATGAGAGCTGGGTAGAATTCACTTTTTGCTCTATCAAGAGAGGACTTGAGAGTGTTCAGGGCAGAGAGGTAGAGTAGCAGGACTGCATGCAAGTGGGTACATCTCCATTTGCGAAGCAGCCGACGCATGTTTGTGCGGAGGGAGCATATGAATGGGGTGACCCATTGTTGAGACGCTGAGACTTAGGGGTGTAGCAAAGCAGTGGGAAGTGAGACGCGAATGACTTGTATAGCAGAGATTGGAAGCTGGAGAAGGCAGTGTTTGTGGAAGAGGCATCCGGTATGAAAGGGGAAGAGTGAGAACTGTAGGTCAGAGAGAAAGGGAGGAATGGCCGAACGTTTACATTTCTTTTAATAGGTGAAGCAAATGGTGCAGAGAGTTCAGAGGGTGGAAAGGAGATGGTGCTGGAAATAATTGAGTGATCAGATATGGATGATGTGACAGTAGTATTAGTGGTTGAGAGAGAGGTGCAGATGAAGAATAAATCCAAAGAGTTACCCCCTGTGTAGCTAGGAAGGTTATGGATAGAGTGGAGAGCATGTTCACTAATAAAAGACTGAATTTCAGATTTGTGAGAAGTAGTTGGAGAGGGAAAGTTAAAGCCACCTAAGAGAATGAGGTGATGTTCATTGGAAAGAGAATCAAGGAGTTGCCCAAAATCATCACAGAATGGTCCAGCGGGACAATGAAGGAAGATGATAGATGGAGATTATGTGAACTGAGGTAGGCAGAGCAATAGTAGAGATGGTGAATTCAAAAGAGGTAGTAGAAGATATGGCATTGGAGATTTTATTAGCCTTTAAGGCGGGAAGAGAGTAGGTGTCCGACGCCTCCACCTCTGCCAGTCAGTCGAGGAGAATGAATGAAGGATAGTTTGGAGTCGTGTAGGGCCGCCAGAGTGGTAGTGTGAGAGGAAGTTATCCAGGTTTTAGTGATAGCAAGAAGGTCTAGGGGAGGAGAGCTGGAGTGAAAGTAGTAAGTGATAAAAGGAAGTTTTGTTGCATTCAGATTGGGCATTCCAGAGTGCAATGTTCATTTGATGCAGTAAGGAAGAGTAGAGAATTTGAGTCTCAGAGGAAGAGGCGAGGAGGTATGGTGGGCTCGTCGGCTTTGTTTGTTGGAAGGAGATGGAAGAGAGATGAAATGGTGGGAGTTTTGAGTTGTGAGTTTTATAAAAAAAGAAAGGGATAGAAAAGGAGGAAGTTGGATGGGATTGGAGAAAGCATAAGGAGAGGTGGTTAGGAGGAGCAGCAGGAATGAATACATCATGGGTGAGTAGCACAGTGTGGAGAGGCAGCACAGTAATTAGGAATCTTGGGGTACTCACAAGGGCAACAGGGAGGAAAGCATAGACAAATAGGCTGGTCAATGGCTGATCTTCACGTTTCACAGTTCCGCCCTTAACTGGACGCCCCGAGAGATTTCTGAAGTGATGACGCACGCTCTCGTCACCTGACCGCCTAGTCCATCAGTGGTTGTGTTGCTGGGAGCTGGTTCTTTCTTCCTGATTGGTGTTCCCAGAGGTGCGTCTTGTGGCCTTCAGTTGGAGATGGGGCTAATACAAGATGGCCCTAGGAAGTAATGCCACCAATCCAAAATGGCCACTGCAAGTGAGGTTTCAGGCAGAAAGTAGAGCCAAAAACCAGAAGCGATGAAACATGCTATGCAGTTGCTGTAACTGCTATACCCATAAGCATCCACTTCAGACTCCTCAATCACATCGCTGATCTTCTGCCTGGGCTCAACCTCTTAAGGGGTCTTCAACCCTGCCGCCTTCTGACACGCAGGTCTGCCAGCTGTAGTCAATGGGGGTCTGCTGCAGGCAGAATCATTTTCAATGTCCCAGTTCTTGTGAGGTTTTTCCGGCGTGTTTGAGATTCCGGTTTGCCTAGGGCGACCGCTTTACAGTCCCATTGCAAGTAAGCATATTTTCTTTTTGGGTGAGCACGTTGAGATTGCTGGAAAGATGAGTGGAGTGGTCCACTGACACTGGAGTCTTTTTACTGTTTTTGGTACGTGTGACGTCGTGTTTTTTCTCTGCTGGGCTGCCATGCAGGTTGCTGTGTGGCGCGGCATCTCTTTGCGGTCTCTCTCAAGGTCAGGTTGCTTGCTCTGTCATGCTGTTTTTTAAGTCCTACAGGACAAGAAAGAGACTGCCCAGCATTGTGCAGTACAGACATGGGGCAAGAACATGTGGTACTAATTTGAATCATGCAGGGACAGGGAACTCCCACACCCCACCTCTGTCAAAACCCCTGTTATGCCCTCCCACCCATCTTGACAGGGTCCAGTCCACCCTCAGTTTAATATATGCCAGTCAATTTGGACAACTAATGAAAATGTTCACTTTAATACGGTTAAGCAGGGGAGATCCTTGTGGGGGTTCATGCTAGTCATCAATCTAAGCCACCAGTGTTCAGACAAGATGTGGCTGTTTGGAGTCAGAGGAGTGATTTTGGAGCGTGTTGGTGGTGAAAGCAGTTTGAGAGTCCATTGTGAAAGGAGACAGAAGGTCAGAAGATAGAAGAGGAGGTGGTGAAAAGTAAAGAGTTTAGGAAGGTTTTGGAAAGTAAGGAGTTGGTGAAGACTTTTGAGGTGGTGCGGGGAAGAAAAGAAACGTCAGAAGAAGCTTGGAGAGTAGAATGTGTGACAATAGGAACAAATTGAGGACAGGGGAAAGCAAGGCTGTGGAGGAAGACTTTATTCTCCATGAATTAACGACATTTGCGAAGGAGAGGTGGAGTGTCATAAGGAGGAGGAGGTTGGAAGAAACACCTGGTGTACGAAGGCGAGGAACACAGAGGAGACATAAAGATCAGATTCTAGGAGGGAGTAAGAAAGGAAAAGTTCAGCAGATTTTGGAGTTAAGGAGGAAGAGGAGAGGAACGGCAGCAGAAGAGGGTGAAGGGGTTAAGGAGAAGCAGACATGCTAGAAGTCTGATGGGAAGGAGATGAGTAGGGCGGGAGTCACCAGGACATCAAAGTGGCGCAAAAGGATTAGAAGCAATGGTACAATGGAGAGTAGAACACAGGAGGGAGTAGGAGAGGTCCTCTTAGACATTGTGACTTGTGTAGGAGGTAGAGGTGAACACGGTGTTGGGGACTAGATTCAGGACCCTAAGACAGGAAGGAGGAGAACATCAATTGGGCCAGTCTAGAGGCCAGCACACTGCTCTTATGCAACTACCCAGGTGTAGCCTGCAAATGCAAAAGGGGCCTGAGATGCATGCTGAAGGGTCTCCCAGGAATTCCAGGCCGAGATGTAGCGGACTTGAATCAAGGAACAAAAGAAAAAGTGCAGGGAGATGTAACCCTGGAAAAATGTGAGCAGCTCAGAAATGAAATCTATCCCAGGAAAAATTCCCTAAGATTAAGATTTGCGAAACCCAAGACCTCTGCGGTTTGAACTGTCCCCTCCTCAAAAGTGAAGACATGCCATTGTTGAGTTAGATTTTAGTAACTGGCTCCTACTTGTGGAACAAGCCTTAGTAAACCTATATTTTTTTAAAACCATACTCCGAGGGGATTGGGTCCTCCGACGTATTCCATATCTATGACAGGTAATCACCACAGCGGTGTTGCTTCGGAAAATGTCCTGCGTCGATGACGTCGATACGCTGTTCTCGAGAGCCTCCGTCGAGCCGACGTCTCCGTATGTTATAAGTAGGAAGCACGACGCCCAAAGCCTCAGTTTGGTTTTTTCCGCGAACGTGTT
Organism: Ambystoma mexicanum; assembly: GCF_040938575.1. Classification (NCBI taxonomy): domain Eukaryota; kingdom Metazoa; phylum Chordata; class Amphibia; order Caudata; family Ambystomatidae; genus Ambystoma; species Ambystoma mexicanum. The sequence continues at coordinate 1,423,646,562 of NC_090923.1, forward strand.
CGCTTCGGAGATCTCGGCGCGCCTCGGTTCTTCTGAGTTCTATTCTTTCGGTTCTTCGAACCTGTTCATTTGTGAAGATTTCCATGATGTCTTTGTCTTCTTCTACCCCGCAGCCGGATTTCAAGAACTGTCAGGACTGCGTTTCCAAGATGTCGCTGACGGACCTGTACGATGCCTGCCTCTGGTGCCTCGGTGAGGACCACGGACGATTGTGACGATTACCAGTCGTTAACTTCGAAGGCCTTGCGGGAGCGTAAGAAGAAGCTTTCTGTCGGTAAGGTGGCCAAGCCCCGGAAGTCGAAATCCACTGGGCTTTCGACTGACGATTCGAGGGGCGACTCTCTGTGTCGGCATAAGTCCAGGGGGTCTTGGCCCTGGAGTGGGTCGTGCCATTCCTCCGCCTCTACGAGGCACTCACGGAAGCGCCGTCACCGGTCGCCTTCCCCGTCCTCGTCTGAGGACTCCGCCTGTCGGCGGGTTGCTTGTCCCAACAAGCATTCCACCTCCGAGGAAACCCTCGATGCCATTGACGCCCAGTCTGTTGAAGGACACGCTCAGGGCTCCGTCCTCGAGGCCTGTGTCGATGCCTTTGAAGCCACGCTCAACGTCAACGCTGATTCTGTCGACGCTCTTGACGCCTTTTGAGGAGGCTTTATCGGAGGTGCCCCGGAGACCGGTGGAAACTGAGAAAGGCCCTGCAGAAGTCAGTAAGGCCTGTATTTGAGCCTTTTTCTGTGCCCTCATCCAGGGATTTGTTCCAGCCTCTGGAGTACATCTCTGAGGTGGATGAAGGGTCTGATGAAGGCATGGTTCCTGATGAACTCATGTCTGGTCATAGCCAACTGGAAGACCTGCGTCAGTCTCTGCCCCATGCCAGTGGTCTGGACACCTCTCCGGAGGCTGAGTTCGGTAGGCCTGAGCCTGGCACACACGCCGAGTCCTCATACCGGCGCCTTATGTCGAGGGTAACGGAATACTTGGGGTGGTCTGCGCCCCCAGTGGATTTTCTGCAGGATGACCTGACGGATATCCTTGACCAAGGTCCACCAACTGACTCGGTACTGCCATTCCATATGGCCTTGCAAAGAAGGGTGGCAGCAGCTTGGACTGCTCCGTAGAGTTTCCCGGCAGTGAGCAAGTCTTTGCCGGAGAAATATCGTCCAGCCAGTAGCGACCCCAGCTACTTGACTATGCACCCCACTCGAGAGTTTGGTGGTGCAGGCGGCTACGGCCCCAGCAAAACAGGCGGCGTATCCTACCATCCCTCCTGATAGAGAAAACAAACGTTTTGATGCCTGGGTGAAGAAAGTGTTTTCTTCAGGGGGTACGGCTTTACAGGCAACCAACTCTGTGTGTGCCTTAGCACGTTTCGCTCATACTCTGTGGAATTGTGTCTCTTTGGCGGCTGAACGTATTCCCAAAGGGGAGGAACGGGATGGCTTTCTTGTTCTTGTTCAGGATGGCAAGGATGCCATGTGTGAATCCATTCGGTCGGGTCTGGACATGGCAGATTGCGTCAGCCGGTCCACACCGTAATGAGCAGATTTACGTGGTATGCGGAAGTCGGGGTTTGCTCCTGATGTACAAGCCCGGCTTCTCAACATGCCCTTTGATGCTGACGAGAGCCTTGAGAGGTTGCAGACCTCCAAAGCTGCAGCGAAATCGTTGAGCGCTGCAGTTTGTCAACCTCTGCCTTCTCGTCCTAGGGGACAGCAATGGAGGGGAGGTTTCTTTCGATATTACTCATCCTTTGGTATATCGAGAGGAGCTGCAAGTCAAAGGGGACACCGTAGGAGTACCAGAGGTGGAAAGCAAGGTACTCGAGGTGCCAAGGCCGCTCGGGCAGTTGCCTCTTTACCCTCAGGCAATGCCGCAGCCGCTTCAGCTCAGTCATGAGGCCATGCCCCATGGTTTGCCGGTTGGGGGAAGGCTGGCGCAGCATCTTGTAGAATGGCGTGCCATTACTTCAGATGTGTGGGTTCTGGAGATCATAGCCCACAGCTACTGTCTTCCTTTCCGGTAGAGGCCTCACGACAATCCACCAGGGAATTTCTCTTTGAAGAGTCCGGATCCACTCCTTGCGCAGGAAATCAAAGCCCTGCTGGAGAAAGGCGCCATAGAAATGGTGCCTGTAGCGGAGAGAAACAAGGGATGGCATTCCCCTTATTTTTTGATTTCAAAGAAAGACAGAGGATTGAGACCCATCATGGACTTGCGTGGTTTGAACAAGCTCCTCAGGAAGGACAAGTTCAAGATGGTTACTCTCTCTCAAGTCCTCCAGGCCCTTCAACTTCAGGACTGGTTGGTGTCTCTCGACCTCAAGGACGCTTACTTTCATGTGCTGATCCATCCCAAGCACAAGAAGTACCTGAGGTTCGCGGTTGGCGACTCGCACTTTCAGTTTCGGGTCCTGCCATTCGGATTGACCTCCACTCGAGGGTTTTCACCAAGCTCATGGTGCTGGTGGCAGCGTATCTCAGTAAAGGGGGGGATTCACGTCTACCCCTACCTGGATGATTGGTTGATCAGGGAGCGCTCTCCCGAGAAAGTCCTGGATCATCTGTCAGTCACCTGCCACTCCCTTCACAAGCTGGGCTTCTCCCTCAACTTAAAGAAGTCCCACTTGACGCCAACCCAGCGGCTCCAGTACATCGGAGCAGTGCTAGACACATCCCTGGGGCAGCGTTTCCCTCCCCAGGTGAGGGCTCATCACATTCAGCAGATGGTGCACAAGTTTCAACATGCCCAGAGTCTCCCAGTGTTCAAGTCTTGAGGTTGCTTGGCCTCATGGCATCCTGCATTCTTCTGGTGCCAGAGGCCAGGTTGCGGATGAGATCTCTGCAATGGGCTCTCAAGATGCAGTGGTCACAGTCCTCCGCAGGATGTCGGACCCCGTTCAGGTGCCGCTCTCGGTCGCCCAGGACCTTCTGTGGTGGGCCGTCGAAGGCAATCTGATGAGGGGGGCTCCATTTTGGCTACCCTGGCCAGAGGTGACGATCGTGACGGATGCATCCCTTGCGGGATGGGGAGCTCATGCCAATGAGTTGACAGTCAGCGGTCGTTGGTCTTCGTCGGAGTCCAGACTCCATATCAATCTGTTGGAGCTGAGGGCTGTCAGGCTTGCCCTGAAGGCTTTTCTGCCGACTGTGCGAGGGAAGAATGTCCTGATTCTGACAGACAACACAGTGGCCATGCACTACCTCAACAAAAAGGGGAGGCAGGGTCACTTCCTCTGTGCGGGGAGGCGATGCAGCTCTGGTTCTGGGCCATCCAGCAGGAAATTTCGATCTCGGCAGTTCATCTGGCTGGAGACGAAAACGAGATGGCGGACGCTCTGAGCAGGCAGAGCGCGCTCTCTCATGAGTGGGAGCTGGCTCAGGAGATTCTCCTGGAGATCTTTGCCCTTTGGGGGACCCCACAAGTGGATCTCTTCGCCTCCAGTGTCAAACGGAAGTGCGAAAGGTTCTGCTCGCGGGATTTTCCTCCAAGAGGAGCCTTAGGGGACGCGTTCGTGGTGGAGTGGTCCTTCCCACTGCTGTACGCGTTTCCGCCAATCCCCGTCATCCCGCAAGTGCTGCAGAGGGTCGGTTCCCGGATGATCCTCATTGCTCTGGCATGGGCCCGGAGAACGTGGTACCCGGACCTTCTCAACTTGTCCATCTGCCCTCCACGTCGTCTTCCCTACCGAGACGATCTGCTCTCACTGGAGGGGGGTCAGGTTCTCCATCCAGAGGTCAGATCCCTCAACCTTCACCCTTGGCTTCTGAAAGGTTGAGGTAAAAGGATTGGGACCTCCCTGAAGACGTGATGCAGGTGTTGCTTTCGGCTAGACGGCCTGAAACAAAGTCCCTGTACCGTTGCCGCTGGAGAAAGTTCTGCGACTGGTGCAGGGTTAAGAATGTGGATCCTTTTTTCATGTGACGTTCCTGTGGTTCTGTCTTTTTTGCTTTCTTTAGCCCACAAGGGCCTGCAAGTGGGTACCATTAAAGGTTACCTGGTGGCGCTGTCCATATTTAAGCGCTCGTCTGAGGAGTGCTCTTATTTCAAAATTCCTTTAATTTCTCAGTTTCTGAAAGGGCTCACTAATGTGTTTCCACCATCACCTTTCCAGGTGCCCGGTTGGGATTTGAACCTTGTTCTAAAATTCCTAATGGGTGCTCCATTTGAGCCTTTAGATTCCTGTCCTTTAAGACTGTTAACCCTTAAAACTGTATTTTTAGTTGCGGTTACTTCCGCTCGCAGAGTGAGTGAGTTGCAGGCACTTTCTGTTAATCCACCCTTCACCGTGTTTCCTAAGGACAGGGTTGTCCTTAGAGTCCGACCTTCGTTTCTTCCGAAAGTTGTATCGGAATTTCATTTAAGCCAGAAGGTCATTCTTCCGGCATTCTATCCTCCTCCGCATCCTGGTAAGGACGAGGAGAGGCTCCATAGTTTGGATCCTAGGAGACCTTTAAGTTTTTACATTTCACGTATGTCCCGGGTCAGAGTGGACGATCAGCTCTTTATTGGTTACGCTGGAAGGCGTTTGGGACAAGCTGTTACTAAGCAGACTTTGTCTAGATGGATTATCTTGGCAATTTCTGAATGTTACCGCTTGGCGGGTAAGGACCCTCCGGTAGGCTTACAGGGCCATTCTACTATGGGTATGGCTGCCTCTACTGCCCTGCAGAGGTGTGTTCCTATTCGTAACATCTGTGAAGCAGCCACTTGGGCTTCGGTCCATACTTTTGTAAGACACTACTCCCTAGATTCTATCCATGGGCAGGATCTGGCCTTTGGCAAGGCGGTCCTTTACTGTGCAAATTGATTGGGCATTCTAAATTTCTATATTCTAAATTATTTTCCCTCCTCCGTACGTTGGTACTGCTTTGGTAGTCTTTCATAGATATGGAATACGTCGGAGGACCCAATCCCCTCGAAGAACAAGTTACTCTCTTACCTGTTAATGTTCTTTCAATGGGATGGTCCGACGACGTATTACATATCGCTCCCTCCCTACCTGCCCCGATACAGAATTTCTCATGCGATTGCAGCTTCCATTTCCGCAAGGCTTTTTGTGGTCATACTGGCAGAAGATTGGTGCCACACGTTCTGGGAAAAAACTACAACTGAGGCTATGGGCGTCGTGCATCCTACTTAAACATCCGGTGACGTCGGCTCGACGGAGGCCCTCGAGGACAGCGTATCGACGTCATCGACACAAGACGCAGACGCTGAAAATTTGCCGAAGCAGCACAGCTGGGGTGATTACCTGTCCTAGATTTGGAATACGTCGTCGGACCATCCCATCGAAAGAACGTTACCAGGTAAGAGTAACTTGTTCTTCTGTATTGACCTTGTTCTGATCATGTTCCGCTTGGTGACACCTGGCCTCAGGCTCGCTCGGCCAATGTAGCTACTACCATAGATGGCCACATTGTTTCATTTCACACAGAGAAAGTGGACTCCTTCAGAATGTGTAATGTAAGACTCCTACCTACGGCCTCTATGCCAGGAAGCATGAATAGTGTCTGATTAAAAATGGCAATTCATTGGGCTACTTTCCATGGCTCTTTGTTGCCATCATCATCATCTGAGGTACACCGGGCTAAAATGGTCTCATCACTGGCTTTGGAAAAATGGGATAAAGTTTGAAACTTCGCCCTGAGAGGTGTAAGTTTGGTCTTCACGCACATTACACAGAATAGCACCCTTAATGAGCACATATGAGGACACTCCTTGGGACATGGTTGATAAACCCTTCAGGACAGGCAAAAATATCTGTGGGGAGGGCTCACTTCAGAGGTTTATGCTCGGGGCTTTCACCCTAAACAGGGCTTCTGATGCCTGGAGAGCAGAGTGAAGTTGCCAGAAAATCCAAGAGACCGCGCCACCGGAGCAATAAGGGACACTGGAGATGTCACCATGAGATCTATGGAAGGTTCTGTGAGAGCTAAAAACGACATACTGATGTTTGGAGAGGAGAACTGTGTGCAGTCAGTAGCCAGAGAAGACAATGTCACGAGAAGTCCTTGAACAGACCCGAGAGAGAGGGAATGAGAGGAAATATGTCGTAAAAGCCAAGTGGAAATGAGACCCTAGTGGTAAGAGTACCCAAGTTTGGCCTTGCACTGTAAATTGGGAAATATAGTCAATGTAACGTGGAGTCCAGCAAAGGCAGAGAGGTGGAATGTTTAGACATTGAATTCTGGGCATTGTAGTCGAAGTACCAAATTCTCTAAGAAAAGCTCTGCGGGGCGAGATGTGCGGCTGCACTGTGGGAAATGCAGTCATGGTACAAAAGTGTCCCAGAGTGTGTGGCAGAATTAAAGCTCACATACTCAATTCTGGAGATGAAGTACTGAATTATTTATAGGGGCTTTTGCAAGCTGAGATTGGTTAGGATTTGTAAACCGTGCATCTTGCAAATGAAAAGACATTCCCAAAGAGACAAGAGAAGTTAATGTTCCTAAACACCATCCTGACAATATTTGAAATAAAATTCCCATTGGAAAACAAACTAAAAGGATGGTCAAAGTAAATATAAGCAGTTTCTGTGCTTCTTTCGCCAATTTACCACATGTCGTGCACTTTACATTATTCTAAACTTTCCTCGCTTTTTTGTTTGAATTGCCAGTACAATTACAACAACATATGGCATTGTGCATTATTAGTACATAATAAACATTTAACCCTGCTCACAGGGTCTACAGACAATGTACTGCAACTGCGTAAGCAAATCTACATCTGGGCCAATCTAATGTATTTTCAATAAATGCTGCAATGCCATTACAAGAGACAAACACGTCAACCCTTGAAGTCCCTGCACCGTGTTTAAATCACCCAATATTTTAAACTGAAATCTCAAATTTAAGTGATCTTAACATTTTCTTAAACTTGGCTTGCCGTTTCCACCCATAGTATCCACATACAATAAATAGTGCTGCCCATTTGAATACATCCCTGTCCTTTGGTGGGCTTCTACAACAGGATATTAATCTCCTGCCTCCTTAACCGTGCTTGAAGGACACACTGCACATGTCAATCTTTTCCACACTTAACCAACTGCACTTCACTGTCTCTCTCCTATTCCATCTCCTTAATCCATCACATTGCTTTTCATTTTATGTAAACAGGGGTTCAAAAGCTCCAACTAACTCTGGTTATTCCTCTGCGAAGAACGTTGTAAGGGTTGGAGGCTTAGACTGCGGTTGGGTTAATGATGTTTATGTACTGCTCTGCTCTGTTGCATGTCTTTTTGCTGAATAGAAAAAAATCATTTATGAACCAATGATGCAAATGACTCCATGAAACTTCCAAGTTGTTTTACCAGGCTTTTTCCATTGATCAGAAATAGTAATCCACAGACCTGAGAATGCAATAAAAGGTGAAGACGAGGATGATCCAGGTGGAGCACAGCAGCTGATCCCAACAGGAGGAGAAAGTGGTCCTGTCAGCCACAGCACAGGTGAGAATGGGAAGAAGCTGAATATGAAGCAAAAACGCTCATGGACCTAATATAATTAGGGGGGCACACAGAGCATGATGTATTTATTTGTATAATTATTCATTCCAAGTGGGGATAATTCTGAGATTTACCATGATGTGTTCTCCTATAGGTATAGTCGTGGGTGGCACAATATCTTAAACAAGCTTTAATAAAATAATGCCATGTCAGTGCCTGTTAAAGCAAGGCTGTGTGCAGAGTGGTTCAGTGAATTAAATGCTGTGAAGATGGATGGCTAAAGGTTTCCTGTTTGCCTTAGTAGGGACATCAAAATATGCCAGCAGCCAGGCCACAGGAGCATTGTGTGGGCTGTTAGGGACCATTCTAACCATTGTCCTGTAGACCTCTTCCCAAAAGGATGGTATGTGCTTACAATTCCAAACCATGTGCATATAATAAGTAGGGTCAGCCTTACAACGCGGGCATGCAGCCTATCTCTTGGGGTTGTATTTTTGAAGTTGGGCAGGGCAGTGGTAGGTCTGATGAAGACATTTGAACTGTATTAAACGATACATAGAGTTCAGGGATATCCTCTGGTTCATTTTGCCAATTATCTGCCATTGCAATTCTGTAGAGGGCGTCTCTGCGGACCCCTCCCATCGTCCCTTAAATGACATCCGGGGGACTGGCCGAAGGGTTTTAATCAGTTTATATAGGCCAGAAACCATTGCAGTAAGTTTGGGGGGGTTAGTCAAAAACTGGGCCAATGGCTAGGGGGCGGGTGCCACAGGGAATTCATTCCACATCACACCGGGGAGTCTCCCACAGCCTGAAATATAACAGCATGGAGACGGCATTCCAGGAGCCACGGTCCTTGATGGAGTCCCATTGAATGAATCTGCCCTCATGAACCACGTCCCCCAGTGAGTGGATTGGCAATTTCTCAAATTGTGTTTTGAAGATACCTTCATGTGTGAGTCCTAAACCTTGAACACAGAACGTTGCAAAGTCAGTGTGGTAGTTACACCCCATGTCAGCCCCAGAGCAGGCCTAGTCCCACTCTCAGCGCGTAACGTCAATTACTGTATCTCTCCCTTTGTTACCCATCTGGGCGTGCCCCAAAGCATGCTCTTAAGGTCATCAGGCCAAGCAACAGCCTTTTCAAGCCTAATGTGGGATGTGGGGTAATTCCGTGGAGGGGTACCACCACTATATGGCATACTGGATCTGGGAGACAGGAAAGTACACAAACAGATCCGGGTAGTCCCGGCCCCCAGGGATCAGTGGAACGTTGTTAACTTTATATAGCATTTTAGGGTCCACAACCATCTTGGCCAGAGCTAGCCGTGCAGCTTGGGACAGCAGGAGGTGGATACAGAGGCCCAGCTTGCGCTCCAAACAGCTCAAGGGTGGCCAGGTAATTGTCTTCAAATAGTCTAGATGGTGATGTAGACACCATAATACCCAGATACCTCATTCCCTCTGGGCACCATCTAAAGTCTGTTTCCGATATCCGTTGGGCCTATCGTTGAGGTGAGGGGCAATATCTTGGATTTAGACCGGTTGATTCGTAGTCCCGAAAATCCCCTGAATATAGAAATTTCCTGCACTAACGGCTGCAAGTTTTGTCTGGGGTTTTTGACATACAAAAGCATGTTGTCTGCATAAAGGAAGATAGTTGAAATATGTGAGTAGATCTTAACACCCCATGTGAGTGGAATTCGCTAATGGCGCATGCAAGAGTCTTGACCGTTAAGGCAAAGAGGATGGGGGAGAGGGGGCACCCCTGTCTCGTACTTCTGGAGGGGAAAATACTACCTGAAGTCAGCTGATTAGTAGATATCATAGTCCGTGGGGAGGTGTATAGCAATCAAATCCACTGTATATAGTGGATTCCAAGACGGGATCTACATAGGATTTCAAAGAGAAAAGGCCATTCAACAGAGTCGAAGGCCTTCTCAGTGTCGAGTGCCGCAACCACGATAGGGACTTCACCTTTCATATAAGTCATCAGGGAGAACAACCTTTGTAAATTGTTTTGCGTGGATCCGCCAGGGATAAACCCGGCCTGGTCAGGGAGTACCAGGGCGTTCATATGAGAGAGGAGTCTATTGGCAAGTATTTTAGCAAGAATTCTATTGTCCGTATTGATCAACTAGAGGGGCGTGTATAAAGCACAGCAGCGGGAGTCTTTATTAGGTTTTAACCGTAATGTAACTATGGCCGTCCTAGTGGATTCGGGGAGGAGACCCGCAGACATGGATAATTCATACATGCGTCAAAGGTGGGGAGCCATAATGCTGGCATATTCTTTGTAGAACTCTGCAGATTTACTTTCCTGTCCGGGTGCCTTGCTTCTTGGGAGCTCCTGGATTAGTTTACGGATCTCTTCCTCAGAGGGAGGTTGATTCAACAGGTCCGCCTGTGCCGGTCAATCCACCCAAGGGCCGCCTGGTCAAGGTAGGATCCAATTTCCTCCTTGGAGACCGTTAATTGGTATGAATATAGTTGATTAAAATTGTCTCGGAATACATCATTGATATCGTTGGATGCTCGTACAGAGTTCCCGTTTGGGCCATTCACCTCCAATATCCCCCCATGGCTCCTTTCCTTGGGATCGCCCAGGCGAGGGTACGGCTGGATCCATCACCCTCCACATATTTTGTCAAAACCGGATCCCCCAAATATCTGTCCTCTGTATTCGCCTTCTCCAGGTGCTAGAGTTATTTCCCCTATAGAAGTTATTTGACCTCTGGGTACCCACTCAGTGTTTGTCTCACTTGCAGATCTTTAATTTCCTTTTCTAAGAGCTGCAGGTTCGCTCTTAGCGATTTAAGAATGCCTCCCTCTCTTGAGCTACACCAGACTCTTATGTACTTACGTACACCTTAAAGGCTTCCCAGATTGTTCTATAGTCAGGGACAGAATCAAAGTTAAGCTGAAAGTATTCTTGAATGTCCCCCAGGAACCCCTCTCAGAACACAACATCCTCCATGGTACGAGGGCGGAAGCGCCATCGGAAGGTATGCTGCGCCGCATTAGTAGTAGCAATAGTTGCCAGGACTGGGGAATGGTCGGAAAGGGTCCTAGGCAGCATCCTGGAGAGCTGTGCCATACACACCAGGGGAGAGATCAATATGATATAATCTATCCTGGAGGCATTGCCATGGGCTCCCAAATAGAATGAGAACTCCCTGGTGTCAGGGTGCATAAAACTCCATACATCTACCAGATCAAATGTTTTAGCAATATCTCCCCAAGTAGTGGCTGCCCTGGATACTGTCGTCTGCGCCATAGTTAAGCGGTCCAAGTCAAGGGACAACGATATGTTGAAGTCCCCGACCCATGCTATTTCGTATGTAGGGAATTTGTGAATTATAGCAGCACAGTTCTGGTAAAAGTAAGCTGTATCAATATTTAGAGCCTATATGTTAATAAAAAAACATTTTCACCACCAGGCATTCGCCAGCTAGAAAGATATAGCGTCCTTCCTCATCACATATCCTGTCGTGCAAGCAACATTTTAGTGACTGATGTATATATATTGTGACCCCTCTGGATTGTGATGAGTAGGAGGATCCATATCTATGCACCCCCCAGCCTCTAGCCAGAGGGAGTGTTCCGTCCCTGGGGAGGTGAGTTTCTTGTAAACAGAGCACCTTAATCTTATGTAGCTTTGCTTGATTAATCGCCAGACAACATTTCTTCCCATTAGTGACCCCCCATATATTCCAGGACATTATATTTAGGGATTCACCCCTTGTGGTTCAGGTGACTCAGGTCGGAAGGTGTGGGGACCGGGCACCCCGTCAGGCCAGACACCCTCCCAGTGTGTCATACTCAAGCAAGTATCACCACCCTGTATCATACATTTCCGAATTTGGTAACTGCAGTCATGTAAGCACCGTAAACCCAAAACATCAACCCCCCTACGCCAGAAACACAAACATACTGGCATATTACCCCCCAGTTAAAACCCAACCAACAGTGAACAAGACTCAGTGGCTGTGCCAATGGGAAACTGGCTGTGGCTGCATAGCTAGGGGGGCCAGCAACTAAGTTATAAATCCTCTGCCGTGGAGTAAGCATGGTCCCTCTCAAAACCACAGGTGCGAGGGGAGACGTGTATAGTACCGTGTCTAACTAGGTGAGATGTCGACCCCGAAGAAGTGGTTGAGATGAGAGGCCTCTCCTGAGGGGCAGATCGCAATGCAACAAGAGGAGCGAGTACTGGATTAGCTAGTGATTAGAGTCTCTTGGGGATTCAGTAGGATCCGTCAGCTCAGTGGCAAAGTGGTCAGTTGAGGCAGGGCTTGTGCAAAACCATGTTTTCCCATTGTGGACTATCCGGTACTTAGCAGGGAAAAGCATAGCGTACCAGACACCTTTCTTCCTGAGTTTATTTTTAACCACCTGAAATGATTTCCTTTGCTCCTGTACTTGTGGGCTGAAGTCAGGAAATAGTCGGGTGATTGCAGAGCCATATCGAACGTCACCTTTATCTCCTGCGGACCTGAGAATAGTGTGTGTGTCCCTGTAATTAAGTTTCTGAGGCTTGTGGAATCTGCTTAGGTCACATGCTGTGCATAGGCCGACATCTAATGGAAGCTGCGGAGTATTAGTTTGTTTTTCGAAACTCGAAAATGGGCGTCGACACAGGGCGTGCCAGTAATACTATCCCTAGTGTGCCGTCCACTGTACCCAAGATCCCTCACGCGTCTAGGATCCTTAGATTGTTTTTTTCCGCCATACTGGTCGGAAGCATTTTGCGGAGTCCCCTGGCCTTAGCCATACTTTTGCTAAAATATCGATAAATTTACATCCTTTCCCAACCCCAACGTCGAACTTCGACACTCGGCGCCGGATTGGAGAAGAATTCGACCGTCGGCTGCTGCACAACGGATTTGGGCCTCGGAAGGCTTCTGGCCTCGGCCCTGGCCTTGGAAGGCCTCTGGCCTCGGCCCTGCAAGTAGGGAGAGTGGGGGGTTGGACATACTCTACACTCTTGGTATATAGGTACATCTTGTACATTTCCTACACTTACCAGCCCGCTGCCTCAAGGTGCGTATGGAGGGTACCCCTTTTCAATTCTGCCCCAAGTGCAATCGCAAATACCCTTGGGTCGACAGGCACGCCACGTGCAATCTCTGCTTGCCGAGGGACCACCCCGAGGCGAACTGCAGAGCGTGTAGTAGGTTTAAACCTAAGACACTTAAGGACCGTTCGACGAAGCGTTGGGCCCACCACGCCAGGCAGGCGGCCATGGCAGCAGAGGGCGCCTTCAGCGATGGCAGCGACGCCGTGCTTTCGGACGGCAAGGGCATTACGGCTTCTAAAGACAGCCGAGCGCAAGTCCCCGACCTCGGAAGGTCGTCCGACAGGGCGGCTATGGGGAAGACCCCCGGCGACACAAGCGCTTCACACACCACTCACACAAAACACACAAAGTCCAACCGAGACTCGACGACGTCGAGTTCTCGGAAAGAGGCACATAGAGAACGGTCCGAATCGGTGTCCTATGGGCGTTCTCGATCGAGATTGCCGCATGACTCCAGGCAATCATCCACTCTTGCCAAGAGTGCCTCGCTCCCTAAGCTAACGGAAGTTCGATCGTCGGAGGACGAAGATGACTTCCACCCCCAGGCCGCTCTCCAGGAGTCGGAGCCCGCAGACAAGATCAGTGAGGCCCCACGTTCGAAGGAAAGGGACTCTACCCCCGATCCTCGACCCCAGGCGTCGAAAACCTCCGGAACCACAAAGGGACAGGGAAAACACTCTTCCACTCACGGGAAGGGGGGGGAAACAGCAGAAGAAGCAGCCACTGCACTCTTCCACACCTGTAAAACACTCCTCTCCTCTTAAACAGACAGACAAGCCCAAGTCTACTGCTATTTCTAAAACCAGCAAGTCTACTCAGGATAAGTCTCCTAGACTTTCTGAGAGAGTCATTCCCAGTTCCAAAGAATGGTCGAGTGATGACATAGATAGGGTCATGTCAAGGATGTCTTCTTTGGCTGACTTTTATGACAAAAATCCAGACCATTTCCTTTCATATAATCCACAAGGGTCTACACCCTCAGGCTCTAAGGATCCTATCCCCCGAGTAAGAAGCCCCGGTTTGAGACACCTATAAGGTCTTCGGACCCCTTCGAGGTACAACCATACTCGCGGCCATACTCACAGTATCAAGGAGAGACTTCCTTTGGTGAGGACCAAGAATTTGGCATGGTAGAAGAGCAAACCGGGACGGGCTACTATGGGGATGATGAGGACCAAGAAGAGGAAGAGGAAGACCCTGAAACCTACAGAGTAGATTCCCGGTTACCGACTCCCCTGTCGATAACCAACCCCTCCTGAACGAGGTTTCGCACGAGCAGCAGAACATTTCCATACTGACACCCACGGTGTCGAGGAGGAGAGGGACTTCGCCGAGGAGTTAGTGGCAGAAAGGAGGCCTGTTGCCCAGACCATCCCTATCCTTAAGTCTATTCAGCGAAGAATAGACCCGTCCCTGGTGAACCCGAACCTCACCAGAGCAGTCAATCCCAGGGTTGAAAAACTTTTCAGGGCAGCCCAGTCTGACCCTCTCTATATAAGAGGACATCTGAAGCCAGACTCCCTAGTTGTCACTAACACTTGTAAGAGGGCTGGAACACCCTTGTCATCGTCCGAAGCTCCTCCAGACAAGGAGAGCAAAAACTATATGGTTTCGGCAGGAAAGTTGCCTCAACGTCCGCCTATCAGGCAAGGATTGCAAACTCTACCACCCTGTTGGCCAGCTACAACTGCCATCAGTGGGAAGAAGTCGCGGCACTCTTAGTCTCTGCACCAGAACCCTTAAAGGGCCAGTTAGCACGAATTTCAGCAGAGGGTAGAGCCGTGTCTGGTTGCATTTTAAAAGCAACTTTTGACGCCGCGGACAACGCAGGCAGATTGATAGCAGAAGGTTCTGTTATCAAGAGACATGCGTGGTTACGGCAGTCTGGTTTTAAGGCAGAAACCCAGGCATCATTGTTGGACAAACCGGTGGAAGCCGATCTGTTTGGTAAGGCGGTCGAGGACGCGCTGAAGAATGCCAAGGACGAATATGAGACACTCAAGTCCCTTGGCCAACTAACCAATAAACCCCCTAACCAGAGAGGGAATGGAAATTTTCATCGCCCACGCAGCCGAAATTCCCAGAGAGGATCAAACTATTCCCAGGGGCAGGGTACACAGTGGAGTAACAACAGCCAACAGTCTACCCAGGGTTACGGCAGGAGTAATAGGAGAGGTCGTGGTAAAGGCAGAGGCAGCCCCAGCAAGGGAGGCGGCACGCCTCCACCAAAGCAGTGACGCTCAGTTCAGGGTCCCTTCTCACGCAACCCCAGTAGGGGGACGCATTTCCAACTTCACCCAGGCTTGGGAAGGGATCACATCAGACAGATGGGTGCTGTCAACAGTATCCGCAGGGTACTGTATAGAACTACTGCAGCGTCCCCGGAACCATCCTCCACGACAAAGAGTACACTCTTTAGAACATCAGAAGATTCTCCTCGAGGAGATCGCCAATCTGCTAGCAAAGGACGCGATAGAACTCGTCCCGGGACACCAGGTAAACAAGGGTATTTATTCAACTTACTTCCTTGTGCCAAAAAAAGATTTGACAATGCGCCCAGTATTGGAGTTACAGCCTGCCAACAAGTATGTCAAGCCCCAAATGTTTAGTATGACTACGCTACAAGAGGTAATCCCCCTCCTAAAAAAGGGGGATTACATGGCAACCTTGGATATGAAAGATGCCTATTTTCATATTTCCATGTTCCCAGCGCACAGAAGGTACTTGCGCTTCAAAGTGGACAGTCGGCACTACCATTTCAAGGTACTGCCCTTCGGGATAGCTTCGGCACCAAGGGTATTCACCAAGGTACTGGCGGTGGCGGCTGCACACCTACGCAGGGAGGCAATCCCGGTGTACCCTTATCTGGACGACTGGCTCATAACGGGGGAAACACCACTAATTTGCAGGACAAACATTCAAAGGACTATCGACCTCCTCCACGAATTAGGCTTCTCAATCAACGAGAAAAAGTCAAGCCTGGTGTCAAGCACCTCCAAACAGTTTCTAGGAGCAATCCTAGATACTCGAGAGGGGTTGACATTTCCTTCAGAGGAAAGAATTCGGAATATACTACTGCAAATTCCGCAATATCAGTCCGGTCACCAAATAACGGTACGCAAAGCAATGCGTTTGCTGGGCATGATGGCGTCATGTATTTACCTGGTCCCCCACGCGCGCCTGCACATGCGTCCCATGCAGGAATGGTTGGCGAAACAGTGGTCTCAGGCAAGTGGTCAGTGGGACGATCTAGTGGTCGTTTCGCCAACACTGGTACAAAGCCTTCACTGGTGGACAAGAGAGAATCTTGCACAAGGGAAACCCTTTTACGATCCCGAAGTACAGGCAGTAGTCACTACCGATGCATGCCTGACGGGGTGGGGAGCTCACCATCTCCACCACACAACTCAGGGTCTCTGGTCTACCTCAGTGGCCAAGAACCACATCAACCTGCTAGAGCTTCTGGCAGTATTCAGAGCGCTTCAAGCGTTCGAGCCCTACCTACTAAACCTGTCAGTGCAAATCCGGACGGACAGCACGACAGCCATGTTCTACCATGTTCTACCTGAACAAGCAAGGAGGGACTCGTTCGCTAAATCTGTCCAAGCTTGCCCAGAAAATCTGGATATGGGCACTCAGAAGGAACATCTTCCTGTCATCACAACATGTTCCAGGGGAGCTCAATTCCCTAGCGGATGCTCTGAGCCCAAATGTCACCAGTTCAGGTACGTTTTTAAAAGACTGCAGTGGCCAGTGGTGGTGCTTCAAAAGTGTTCAAAGGTTAGATCAAGTTTCAGTAAAGTTCAGATAATCACTCAACTCAATTCAACTCATGAGGATAGACCTAGGGACAGATCATTAACCCATGTTCCACCACCAAAGGCCAGGTCAGAGTGAGTTTGAGTCAGGACCTCACGCTGAAAATACCCTAGGGAGACAGCCGGGGGGGAAAGCAACAAGATTGTACACTTACCTCCCTCCCTCAGGATGTTCGAGAATCCACTTGTGTAGGTTCCAGACTTCATTCTAGGTTCTCTGTTCTATTCTTGTTCCCACCGTGAGGATCGTCTAGACAGAAGGATACTTTGTTTCTTGGGATTTAATTGTGGTCGGTTACAGTGTACAGAAATCTGTTCCGGACATCTTCCAGTTGAAGACCCAAACAAAGACACAGGGCTACGTCTGCGGGAGAGGTGGTCATGGGACGCCTCGGGGTCACTAAGGAGACCGGATCCAATGAAGATCAACACAGTCAGGCACCGACAGGCGATAGTACAGCAGCAGACACAAGCAGCCCCAGCCACAGCTTCCCTTGGAGTGAGACGACTGAAAATGAAGGAGTAGGTAACTTGAGGCACAAGCTGGAGATCTGCAAAGTTCAATGGTTCTCCTCGGAATGGCGATGGCTGCATTGAGGCAGGGATCGAGACTTGTTATTCCCACTTGTCCTGGGGTCGAAGGACCAACAAAGTTCTTCTTGAGGTCAGGCAGAGAAGCAGGGATTCTCTGGGCTATCACTAGAGTCAATGCTTGTCCGCTGCAGGGGTCCTCATCAGCAGGCTGCTCTTCTTCGCAGAATTGTTGGCTCCAATGGTGACCTGATGAATGGTTGCAGGAACCCTCCTTTTATCCAAGATTCAGGCTGAAAGCAAGCCCACAAATGTTAAGTATCTACACATTGAAACAGCCAGGGGTTGTCCAATCATGGACAAACACTTGTCATCCCATGTGCCCATCGACTAATTTTCAGGCAACAGAGGTTGCAGATTGGGGCTAGACAGTCCCAGCTCTTTCCTCTGGCTCGCACACACAAAACCCCTTTGCCCGCAAAAGCAGCAGCTTTCCCATGGAAAATGGATTTCCATATATGACATTTCCTGACCTGGGCAGGCAGGAAGAAGGCTAAAGAACAATATGGCCAAAGAAAAAGCATGAAATCTTGTGGCATGGCCATCTGTGGGTACTAGCCACCTTTAGTAGCCATTTGTGGTGCATTCAAAAGTAAAATAACACAAACAAATTTAAATATCACAGCTGCCTCCAGCTTGTCTTGGGCACATATGAAAAGTAACCAAAAAGCCATTATATTAAAGGTTATAAGTATACAAAGTATTCTAACTGCACATCACTGTAAGGTTATGTGTGCAATGGTAAAAATACAAGAATGCATAAAGAGAGACATTGGGCATCATTACGAATCCAGCGGTAGCTGTGCCGATGCTAGCGGCGGGTTTTCTCCGGACTGGTAACATTTTACCGGCACCTAGCTTCTCGGTGCCACCGGGACATTACAAGTGCCGGCGGACCAGGAAGCTGTCGTGCCGAAAAACGTAAGTCCTCATTCCCATGGAGTAGCATAGGACTCCATGGGAATGGGTTCACTGAAGCATCGGCACCGTTACTAACTGAAAAATAAAATGAAATTTACATTGTATTGATGAAATACTGCCAAACACAGGCACTAATTCTGCCAAACATAAATGCTGTTACCTTAACCCAGGAGATGGCGGTTAATGCAGCAATTTGATGGAAATTAAGCTATCAATGCATCCATTAGGCCCTGAAAGTGTCTCTAAGGCCCACACCTTCCCCAAACACACTTCCAAACATGCTGCCGCTACCATTAGCGAACTGCAAGCTCTTGAATTTCCTGCTGTACATTGAACTGCACAGGCATGCACAGTAGCAACACCACAGAATACTACCTTCACAAAGGCAGAGGAGATGCTGTGAAAGGAGATCACCCATTCCCTGGGTCAGGCTACTCCCTCGGCACTTAATGACAGGCAGCTAATAACCCTCTACCGTCTTAACCGGGAGACAGCTGAGCGTAACAGGAGGATTTAGAAAGCAGGATAAACATAAGAACCGCCATCCCAGCACTGGTGAAGCGTGTGCCGCCACAGCACATTTTTTGCACCAGGCAATTTGCAGCATACTGGGGGCATGCTGCTTTTCAAATCAATAGGGCTTGGTCAAGTGCTGGATGCCCACCACCCCTGCAGATGTAAATGCGACCAATGGGCAGCTCTATGCAGCTGCCCACTTTCCCAATGTCACTGCAGCTATGGACTGTACACACATGTTGCAAAATGTTTCCTTTTTGCTGCTTTCTCCTCTCATAGATGTCTGTGGGACACCCTTTCTTTTTGCTATTATCCGCTTTTTGGAGGCAAGTAAAGCTGTCAGCTTTACTTCCCTTGGTTTCTGGTGGCTTTCATGGGGAAACTAATCAGTCCTTAAGACTAATCAGTGCTGGGAGACCCTGTTTACTCATTAGGACAGTTTTTTTTAAAGTCCTACCAATACTTCATGAAAACCATATCTGAGGCAGGACATAAGCTCCACTCTTAGTATAAGGCTGTACCACCTGAGAATGTGGTAGCATGGACAGAGCAGCCGGGCTTATCTTAGGAGGGAGAGAGGGCTGTAGCTTGGTACAAAGAAATTGTAGTATACACAAAGTCCACATAAACATTGAAACACTATGTATTGTGAAAATAAAGGGTTTATTTAAATACAAGTACACTAAGATATTTCTTGGGTAAGTAAGTAGTATAACATCATATAAACACAATCATAAAAATCAACTCAATACCTATGGTATAACCTTATTTAGAGTAGCAAGAAGCAAGTCAAGGTGACTTAAGCCTAAGGTTATACAATCAGGATAGTAATATACTATTCTTGGGGAATAAGACCATGTTAGATATACTTTTAGAATACAATCAGTATTTCAATGGTAGTTGACCCTGTCCGTTATGAAATCACATAATAAACCAACCCTGTTACAAGTACACTACATATAACATTACTTTTTAGAACTCCGTTCAGAGCGAGTAAAACAACTCACATACTTTTTGGAGGGGCATCAAGCTACTCAATGATAAGTATGAACATTCAATAACTATTGTAGAATGCACTAAGCAAATCAGGGAAAGGAAAACCCAATTACACTTTAAGAAAGACACAATGTATTTCAAGTTAAGTAATTGATGAGATTCCAAGATGGCGGCTGGTGGAGCAGGACGTAAGCTGCTCCGTCCCCACAAGGCGACACAGTAAAGCTGTGCAGATAAGCAAGTGTGCTATCCCGACGTGGGGCGATCTCCTGGGAAGAGAGCGTTGATCCTTGTGATCTGGACCAGCTGTGTGCATTGCGAGGCGACTGCCGACAGCAGAAAGCTGAACCCACCGGTGTGCATCTCTTCTGCCCCCTTGCTGATGGTTGAAGGGGACCTGAGCCAAGGACAGGCGCTGCCCAACAAGCAGAGAGAGTGGCAGGGGGAGCGAGTGAAGAGAGGAGCGGTGCATCCAGAGATGGATCCGCTCCTGGAAGGCTCTTGGACACGAAGGATGAAACCCATGCACGCTTGAGTACAAGTGCACCATCACAAAAGAAAAGAGCGGCGTAAGGCAGACTAATATACAGAGTGAGTACCTGGTGGGAGCTGGCTGCATTCCGCTTAATCCACAATTTGGGGAGAGAATCAATAACTCTGAACTCCTGGCAGCCTGTGCGGGCTATGTAGGGTGGAGCTGAAGCGACTGGGACTCCCTCCTCCTCAGAAGCTTGGCCATAGTGCCATGGCCATCATAAGAGGGAGTGCAGCGCAGAGGGGTGGTATCTGACCGGCAATGATCTGCTCTTCCGCCTAGGAACACGCTGTGACCCATTGTTGGCTGCCACTTGTCTGGGAGGTGGAGAGGAGGTGGGAACTCTCCCCACCCCATCACCCTTTCGCCCCCCGGCTCTTCAGACCCTCATCTCGCATCCTGATGGGGTCTCAGGGGTAGTTCACATTTAAGAGCAAGGCACTCCGGGGGAACAACAGCATCAAAAAGCTTTGGAGCACAGAGACGTGACTGCAGACCACCGGTGGGAACAAGGTGATCGAAGACGGACTGATCCAGGAGCCAGCAACATGGCAATGCGAAAAGAGGATTTCCAGTTGTGATTTAATGAATTCCAGGACCAGTTTACGGCAACATTCCAGTCGCAATGTATACAATTAAAGACACAGCTGACATAATCACTACAGGAAGTAAAGGTGGAGGTGGCGAAATTGGAGAAGAGGATGGATGTATCAGAAAGGGCAATAGAGGACATAGCGGACGACTCAAGAAAAACGATGAAGTGTTGGAACACCTTTCTACACTGTAGCATAACCTGGAACTCCAATGAGAGGATTTGGAAAATCGATCCCGGAGATCCAACATACGGATCAAGAATCTAGCCGAGTCAGTTGATGACAAATCTCTGAAGGACATGGTGCAGCAACTGTTTGCTTACCTCCTCCCTGAGGAAAAGGAAGAGACGGTCCGTATTGATCGGAGACATAGAGTTGGCCCACAGCAAGGAGACACGGGCTCGCACCCTCAGGATGTGTTAGCGGTAATCACTTCCTACACCCAGAAGGAGGACATACTGAAAGCAGCGAGAATCTCAGGCCCGATGAGCGCCAATGGCTCCAAAGTGCAGTTATTTCAAGATCTGGCACAATCAACACTGCAGAAGAGAAGAGCAATGGGTCCAGTGGTACGATTTCTGGTGCAAAAGCAAGTCGGATACAAATGGACCTTTCCATTCGGTCTACTCTTCACTTGGGAGCAGCAACACCGAATCACAACCTGCGACGAGGGCTTGCAGATTCTACATCTTCAGGAGGAGGAAGGTGTGGGCCCAGACAAAAGCAGGAAACCCGAGAGGATCAAAAGGAGGGACAGAAAGCCGTTGGAATGGAAAACGATAAAGAGTAGAGAAGTGGGAAATGGTAGGGAGTAGGGATAAGGGGGGTGTTATTGTTGGGGTATGTTGGGTTGGTGAGGAAGGAGGGAGGGATGGGACTGTTCTGCCAAGGGTGGGAGGCACAATTAGCTGTTGCTGGTTTTGGGAGGCACCGGGAGTCATGGGACCCAAATGACGACCATTAAGGTCTTGACGCATAATGTTAGGGCCAAGGACAAAGTGAAAATTAAGATAAAGGGCTTCTCCCAGCTTTATCAAGCCAGTGCGGGAAATAAGACTGCAGGGGTGATCATTGACATTAGCGACAGATTTACGGCCCAGGTCATAGACTGTAGGCTGGATCCTGGTTGGCACTCTCTTTTTGTTAATGTAGCAATGAGGTCTCACACATATACCTTAAAGCGACTGTATATGCTCCCAATACTGGACAGGATGGGTTTATGAGGGGTATGTTGTCACAACTTGAGGATTTCTTCAAGGATGACGTCATCATAGCGGGCAATTTTAATATGGCGTGGGCTCCCCAAGTGGACAGGAGTATGCGTGTCACTCATCATGTAATGGCACTAAAACAAAATCATCACGTTGGCCCTTCACGATATCTGGCGTACCATCAAGGGACAGCCTGAGGGCTTTACGTACTTCTCCCATGTACACACTTAACTATCTAGGATCGATTATATCTGGGTCTCCACCCATATAGAGGGGAGAGTACAGGGGGTAGATCTCCCTTTCCGAGCACGCCCCACTTTTAATACAAGTAAAGATTGGGAGTGCCCCAGGAGGTGTATGCAAGTGGCATTTCCGTCGGAATTGATACAAGATCTGATTTTAGCAAACATGATAAAGGATAAAATAGATGCTTATTTCGTGGAGAATGAGACCCCAGACATATCCCCAGAGACACTATGGGACGCCTTCAAGGTGGTGCTGAGAGGGCCATCTAATTGCCATGAAAGCGGAACGGGACATACTAAGGCGGCTGTGGGAGGATGAACTCGAGAGCAATATACTGTAACGCTCACCTGATTCCCGCAGAGGCGCCGGTCTTGACTGGGTGAATGCCGTATCTTCAAAGGTGATGTGTAACACACGGTTGGCTCTTTGGGCTGGACCTCTGTGCACTGTATGTCTGACTCGAAGAGTAAGATGTCTTAGGTAAGTGAACGCCAAGCTCTCCATCTGCCTCGGGGCAGGGTGCCGTAACCAGTTTCTTCACTGGATAAGGGTGTAGGCCTCTTGACCTCAGAGGACTGCTGTCCGTCGTTAACTGCACGAACGGTAAGTTCTGGGCACTTCAAATGTCTTAAAAGTCTTTTGTAATGATATCTCTTGTTTTGCAGGGTTCCGGCGATGGCGGATGGCGGGCTGATGAGAGTTGAGGATCGAACCCGCGTGTGGAATAGAAGCGCCTGGAAGCACGTAAGTAAGCGCTTGTAGCCTGCTTCACGATGCGCACTAACTGTCCCTTTTATCTTGCAGGTACAAGTTCGGAGCTTTAGAGAAGCTGAAGGGTGCTGGAATACCCACTGGATTCGGCGTGGGAAGGAGTAATGGCACGTGAGTAATAAAGTTGCCCATTGTCTTTAAACGCACCTTCTTTTGTCTTTTAGATGCGGGATGCAGCGCCGAAGGCCTCCGGAGCGTGCGAAGAGCTGGTAAGCTTTTGTCTTTCAGATGCCGGAATGCAGTGCGAAGACCTCCGGAGCATGCGAAGAGTAGGTAAGCCTTTGTCTTTCAGATGCCGGAATGCAGCGCGAGGCGTTGGTGACAGCCGATGGACCAGGTAAGAGATGCGCTGCCACTGAAGACCGTAGTGCTAACCTGTTCTTTCTTTGTCTTTACAGGTGCTGCTGAAGACTGGATTCCAGGATGGTAAGCCTTTGTTCCCTTAGGCCCAGGATCAGAAGCAGAAGACACGATGAGCGTTCTGCTGCAGAGAATGCAGAATAACACAAAGCAAGATTCATCCATCGGGTGTGGTTTAAATAGCCTCCTGTAGTGCTTAGGTGTCTCCTTCCACAGCCACGCCTAGGTAAGAAAAGAGTTCCTGCTTTCCAGAAGAGTTCCAGTGTTCTGAACCTAGGGAGTGGCTCCTGCCCCACCCAACAGGAAAAGTAGTCCCAAACAGAAGAGGATCAGGGGTTCAACTGGCAGGTAAGTAAGCAGCATGGTCTGCTGCAGGTAAGTCCACCCAAGCATTATGAGCCTGGCGCTTCCAGCGCTGGGACTGGGCATCTTTATGAGCCTGGTGCCACTGGCGCCAGGACAGGGTCCAAAAGGTCCCAATTGGGACTGGCTGGCACTCGGAACCGGGGTTATGGGTCTGCTTCCAAGGGATTTGGGCAAGTCCTGATCTTTTGGAAGCAGAGATCATGACAGCACCCCCCCCCCCAAGGCCCCTCCCAAACCGGGCTTCTCCGGGGGTTTGGGCTTGTTAGGAAATGTTCGATGAAATCTTTTGATTAGACGAGGCGCGTGGACACATTCTGCAGGTTCCCAGGATCTTTCTTGGGGACCGTAGCCTTTCCAGTCAATCAGGTAAAATAGTTTAGATTTGGAGATCTTGGAATCCAGGATGCTTTTGACTTCAAACTCGAGTTCTCCATCAACTAGAATAGGTTTTGGAGATGTAGTTAGTCGGGTTTGAGGTTGCACGGGTTTTAATAGAGAGACGTGGAAGACCGGATGTATCTTCATGTGAGGGGGCAAGTCCAACTTGACCGCTACTGGATTTACTATGGTAGTGATGGAATAGGGACCAAGGTATCTTGGGTTGAATGTGCGTGGTCCTTTTAGAGGTAGATATTTGGTGGATAACCAGACTTGATCTCCTACTTGATATTGGGGGGCTTCCTTCCGATGTTGGTCTGCTCCTTTCTTGTATTGTTCTTTAGCCCTTTGAAGGTGAGAGACGGCTTCCTTAAAGGCTTGGGTGATTGTAGAATGCAGGTGGTCTACTGCTGGTGTTCCAAGATCTTGGAGTGGATCCAACTCTGAGGTTCGAGGGTGACTACCGTATAAAAGAAAAAACGGGGTCTTCCCAGTTCCCGAGTGGACAGAGTTATTGTAGGCATATTCGGCTATCCAAAGGATATCTTTCCAAGTTTTTTCAGTTTGTTGTAGCATGCAGCGCAAATACTGTTCCAGAGTTTGATTGGTCCTCTCGGTTTGTCCGTCGGTTTGAGGGTGGTGGCTGGTCGAA
Source organism: Ambystoma mexicanum (assembly GCF_040938575.1). Lineage (NCBI taxonomy): Eukaryota > Metazoa > Chordata > Amphibia > Caudata > Ambystomatidae > Ambystoma > Ambystoma mexicanum. Next base: position 1,423,671,040 of record NC_090923.1, read on the forward strand.
AGTCTCACATCAATTTGAGCCGACCGACAGCAACTTCGCCAAAAATGAGAAATAAATTGACTACCTCGATCCGAAATTAGAACTGAAGGAAAACCGTGCAGTCGGACGATGTTTTCGAGAAATTCTCGGGCCAGAGTTGCTGCTGTTGGTAAGCCTTTGAGTGGAATGAAATGCGCCATCTTGGAGAATAGGTCCACGATTACTAGGATCGTATTGTATCCGGAGCATGGAGGTAGATCGGTGATGAAGTCCATAGAAAGCGTATGCCAAGGGCGAGGCGGGATGTCAATAGGGCGTAAGAGGCCGGCTGGTTTTTCCTTTTGACTCTTGTTTTGGGCGTATACTCCACAGGACATTATAAAGTCTCTGATATCTTTTTTCCAAGACGGCCACCAGAAGTAGCGCTTGATCTTTTCCGAGGTCTTGGTCATACCGGGATGTCCTTCCATTAAAGAATCGTGATAACAAGAGATTACCTTTTTCTGTAAATCTGTGCTGGGCAGGTATAACCGTTCTTGGAAATATAATAGGTTGTCCTTCACCGTAAAGTCCTTTCCCTGCAGATGCCAATTCTGTATGTCTGCTGGAGTTACCAGTAGCCTGGCTTTATCCTTAACTTCCTCTATGGATTGTGTGGCGATTACACCTAGAATTCTTTGTTCGGGAATGATAGGTACAGGTTTAGGATTGATCAAATGTTCTTCCACTCCCATCCGAGAAAGGGCATCAGCTTTACCATTTTTTGTACCAGGTCGATAGGTAATTATGAAGTCAAACTCGGCAAAGAATAGTGCCCAACGGAGTTGCCTAGAGGATTGAGCTTTTGCGGTTTTCAAATATTGCAGGTTTCGGTGATCTGTAATCACAGTAACGGTGTGTCGGGCCCCCAGAAGATAATGCCGCCAAGCCTTAAAGGCGGACTTGATAGCTAGAAGTTCCTTATCAGTAATAGTGTAATTGATTTCAGGAGGGGAGAATTTGCGGGACCAAAATGCCACGGGATGCAACTGATTGGTTACTGGGTCCTTTTGTGATAGAACTGCCCCCATGGCAAGGCTCGAAGCATCAGTTTCAACGATGTAGGGGAGTTCTGGGCGAAGATGTTTTAAGATCGGTGCAGAGATAAATCTAGTCTTCAAATTCTGGAAAGCTTGTTCCGCCTCGGTAGACCATTCAAAACGTTTGTTTTTCTTTAACAAGGCGGTGATGGGCTGGACTATTCGAGAGAATTCGGGGATAAACCTGCGGTAAAAGTTAGCGAAGCCTAACATGCTTTGAACACCTTTTACGGAGGATGGCGATGGCCATTTGAGAATTGCATCGACCTTCTTTGAATCCATACGCACTCCGCTAGGTGATAATATGAATCCCAAGAATTCAACTTCAGTCACGTTGAAAACACATTTTCCCAACTTAGCGAAAAGTTTGTGTTGACGCAATCTCTCGAGGACCATTTTCACGTGTTTCCGATGTTCAGTTTCCGATGAAGAAACGAGGATGTCGTCAATGTAAACAACAACACACACATCTATGAGCTCTCTGAGGACATCGTTCATAAAATATTGAAAGGCGGCCGGGGCATTGCAAAGTCCGAAGGGCATGACCTGATATTCAAATAGCCCATACTTGGTGCGGAAGGCCGTCTTCCATTCACCGCCCTCTTTTACTCGTACCAAGTGGTAGGCTCCTCTAAGATCCAGCTTTGTATATATGCATGCTTTTCTGACTTGGTCCAGGAGTTCAGGGATCAAAGGTAACGGATATCTATTCTTAACGGTGATCTGGTTCAGGGCGCGATAATCTATACAAGTTCTAAGGTCCCCTTCTTTTTTTGGAACGAAGAACAAAGCTGAGGAAGCAGGGGACTTGGAAGGACGAATAAACCCATTCGCTAGGTATTGATCCAGGTATTGTCGGAGGTGAAGATTCTCAGGCTCGGTGAGGGCATAAATTCTACTACAAGGAGGAGTAGATCCAGGTATCAGGTCTATCTGGCAGTCATAAGACCTATGAGGAGGTAGAGAGTTAGCCTGATCCTTCCGGAAAACATCTTGGAATTCTAGGTATTCAGGAGGTAACTGGGGAGCCTCCGAGGAAATTGCTGCCAGTGCAACACCAGGTCGAGGGTGACAAGTAGAGACACGTTCTGGAAACTGAACCGTTCTTGCTCGCCAATCGATCTGAGGATTGTGCTTCTCTAACCAAGGAATTCCTAGAATAATCTGGAACTGAGGGGCCTTGATCACATCGAACACTATCTTCTCATGGTGTCCATCTTGACTTACTAGCGTCACTTCTTGGGTGGTATGCGTTACTGGTCCGGAGGCTATCTCCATACCATCCACCGTAGTAATGACGTCCTTTACAGCCTTTGGACAAAGAGTCAGATTCATCCTCAAAACCATTTCATGATCCACATAATTGCCGATGGCACCGCTGTCGACGTAAGCTTCAATCGCATGTAATCGATCCGGATGTTCAGGGCTAATGAGGACCATAGGTATCACGAAATGCGAGGTCACTGAACTGGTTTTAACGCTCGGCAAGAGGACCTCTATTCTTGTCGGGCGAGGTCGTTTCCCTGCTCAGAGTTTGTGACCCTGGTAACTGCAGCTCCTACTGCCTTCTTGGCTGGTTTCACCGGACAGTCTCGAAGAAAGTGCCCCGAGTTTCCGCAATAGAGGCATAATTGCAGCTGTTTTCTCCTTTCCCGCTCCTTTTGTGTTAGAGGACCTTTCAGACCCCCTATTTGCATGGGTTCCCCGGAGTCTACTCCTTTGGTAGGAGTTGGTGGTTTGGAAAATACTCGAGCATCAAACTTGGAACGATCGGCCTTCCTGTTCTGCAGTCTGTGGTCAATTTGAACGACTAAGTCAATATAGTCCCAACAGTCTTGCGGGGGATTCACTACTTGGGCTAACACATCTTTGAGCTCTCCACGTAGACCTCTATAAAACAGCGTAATCCTTTTGTCCTCAGGCCATCGAGTTGCCACTATCAGTCTGTTGAAAGACGCAATATAAGCCAAAAGGTCTTTATTACCCTGTCGCAATGAAAGGAGCTCATTGTCCAAGGCCTGCCCCTGTGAATGTCTTGCAAACAGTTTTTCCATACTGAGCTGAAAAGCTTGAAAATCATGGAGAACCGGATCATCTTGATTAACTAGAGGGATCGACCAGTCTGCCGCATTGCCACTAAGGTACGAAAGCACGAAAGCTACCTTAGCTTGATCAGTTGGAAAGGCTGCTGGCCGGCATAAGAAGTGCAACCGGCACTGATTAATAAATACTGCAAACCTCTTTGGGTCACCAGAAAATCGTTCGGGCGGAGCCAGAGGTACATTCCCAGGTAGGTTGATCTGCACTGGGTTCGTAGAGGATGTTGAAGGAAGATTTGCCCCTGATGCGGGTAACGGAGTTTGTCCGGCTTGTGACTGTAGCAATTGTCTAGCGAGATCGTCTGTTCGCTTCTTGGAAATAATCAGTTCCCTTCTTAGAGCATTCGTTTCCTGACGGGCTGCATGCACTTCTGCTCTTAGTTCCCCAAGTAACTGGGCTAGCTGGTCGGTATCCGAGGTTTCCATAGCGCCTGGGTGGGAGTTTTGCGGTAGGCTTTGTGTTCTGTAACGCTCACCTGATTCCCGCAGAGGCGCCGGTCTTGACTGGGTGAATGCCGTATCTTCAAAGGTGATGTGTAACACACGGTTGGCTCTTTGGGCTGGACCTCTGTGCTCTGTATGTCTGACTCGAAGAGTAAGATGTCTTAGGTAAGTTAAAGCCAAGCTCTCCATCTGCCTCGGGGCAGGGTGCCGTAACCAGTTTCTTCACTGGATAAGGGTGCAGGCCTCTTGACCTCAGAGGACTGCTGTCCGTCGTTAACTGCACGAACGGTAAGTTCTGGGCACTTCAAATGTCTTAAAAGTCTTTTGTAATGATATCTCTTGTTTTGCAGGGTTCCGGCGATGGCGGATGGCGGGCTGATGAGAGTTGAGGATCGAACCCGCGTGAGGAATAGAAGCACCTGGAAGCACGTAAGTAAGCGCTTGTAGCCTGCTTCACGATGCGCACAAACTGTCCCTTTTATCTTGCAGGTACAAGTTCGGAGCTTTAGAGAAGCTGAAGGGTGCTGGAATAGCCACTGGATTCGGCGTGGGAAGGAGTAATGGCATGTGAGTAATAAAGTTGCCCAATGTCTTTAAACGCACCTTCTTTTGTCTTTCAGAAGCGGGATGCAGCGCCGAAGGCCTCCGGAGCGTGCGAAGAGCTGGTAAGCTTTTGTCTTTCAGATGCCGGAATGCAGTGCGAAGACCTCCGGAGCATGCGAAGAGTAGGTAAGCCTTTGTCTTTCAGATGCCGGAATGCAGCGCGAGGCGTTGGTGACAGCCGATGGACCAGGTAAGAGATGCGCTGCCACTGAAGACCGTAGTGCTAACCTGTTCTTTCTTTGTCTTTACAGGTGCTGCTGAAGACTGGATTCCAGGATGGTAAGCCTTTGTTCCCTTAGGCCCAGGATCAGAAGCAGAAGACACGATGAGCGTTCTGCTGCAGAGAATGCAGAATAACACAAAGCAAGATTCATCCATCGGGTGTGGTTTAAATAGCCTCCTGTAGTGCTTAGGTGTCTCCTTCCACAGCCACGCCTAGGTAAGAAAAGAGTTCCTGCTTTCCAGAAGAGTTCCAGTGTTCTGAACCTAGGGAGTGGCTCCTGCCCCACCCAACAGGAAAAGTAGTCCCAAACAGAAGAGGATCAGGGGTTCAACTGGCAGGTAAGTAAGCAGCATGGTCTGCTGCAGGTAAGTCCACCCAAGCATTATGAGCCCGGCGCTTCCAGCGCTGGGACTGGGCATCTTTATGAGCCTGGTGCCACTGGCGCCAGGACAGGGTCCAAAAGGTCCCAATTGGGACTGGCTGGCACTCGGAACCGGGGTTATGGGTCTGCTTCCAAGGGAGTCGGGCAAGTCCTGATCTTTTGGAAGCAGAGATCATGACATATACGGGACATACAGGTGGGAGAAAGGCAAGCATCGTATTTGAAGGGGATCCCTTTGCCGACAGTCACACACCAGGAGAGCAAATGGGTTGGAGGGGGAGGTGAGGATGGTGATTAAATCACTACCCAGGAATAAGACCAGGTGGCTACCCCGCCGACTTTTATAAACGATGTCTAGACACTCTAGCTCCTCGCCTCACTAAGCTTTTCAATTCATTTAGGTTAAAGGGCTCGGTCACGGACTCGAACGAGGCTAAGCTTGTGGTATTCCCAAAACCGGGCAAAGATTCGCTGTCCCGGGATCTTATAGATCAATAGCACTTATAAATACAGATGCAAAACTGTATGCTAAAATGTTGGCTAATTGACTGAAGGGGTTAATGCCAAAACTATTAGGACAGGAACAGTCTGGGTTTATTCCGCACAGGCAGACCCACGATAATATCCATAGGGTTTGTCACTTATTGGAAAAAACAGTTGTAACGCAAAAGCTGGCACTATTGGTATCAGTGGATGCTGAAAAGGCGTTCGATAGAGTCGAGAGGCCTTTTCTATTTCGTGTCATGGAACACATGGGACTTTGTAAGGGGTTTCTTCAAATGGTGCAAGCTAATTATCAATTGCCAAAGCTCCGACTGGCAAACAGGCCTGTGGTAAAAATGGTGCTCCTGCCCAGAATACTGTACTATTTCCAGGCGCTCCCACTGCATATACCCAAGTCCTTTTTAGTTTCCTTACGACACTTACATCAACATATATCTGGCAAAATAAACCCCACAAGAATTTCGATGACCACATTGACGGCCTGAGATACTGGGGAGGACTTGGACTCCCTCATTTCCATAGAAACTAGGTAGCATCACAGTTGCGGGTCTTAAAGGAATGGTCGGCGGGTGGGAGCCACACGATATGGGTACTGCAAGACAGGGCGGGTGCAGGCTCACCACTGTTGAGGCTTCCATTTTGCTGATAATCCCTTTTTTGGTGTGAGCAAGCAGTTCATGTGTGTTTTGCACCTGGCTAATGTCTCTGCGGGTGTGTTCCGCCATGTTGCCTTTTCATGATTACTTTGGTGATGTCATCCCAGTATGGCCTGTGGGGCTCCTTCAGTGGGTGGCATCCGTCATCTTGGGGTTATAGCAGGGGTATGGGGGTTTGAAACCCCCTCAATACCGCTATCAGGTCTGCTGTGGCTGGGTTGGGCCTACAGACCCCCCAATGTAAAAATAAGTAAAATATTGTGACTTTCGGTCGATGTGTGGGAACCACGGAGGCAAATAGAGGGCAGTGTCCACCTCCCGGCCCCCTTTCCTCCCAATGTTCTATAATCCGGATTTTCCTCTGAAAATAGAAGCCGGAGCCTTTAGGGCTTGGAAGGAAACGGGCTGCCTGAAAATAAGAGACATGTGACAGGGGCAAACTATCAGTACATTTGAGGAGTGTAAGAATGACTTGGTGGGCAAGGAAGGAAAGCTGATTCCGCTATAGTGAACTAAGACACTGGCTGTCTAATCCGGTGATTAAAGCAGCGGCTACACGACAGTTGACTCCTTTTGAAGTATTCATCACGACCCACTCGGGCTCGAGGAAATTAGTTTTGAATTTGTATACATTGTTAAATGACATTTTGTAAGGATGATGCAGACAGCAGCTGGATTGAAGAAAATAATTAGCCTTTGTTCAGGATTAAAAAAAAAAAAGAAATGGATGGCTCAAGTACTCAAATAGCCTTCTTTCTTCTCCGATAAGGATGACCAACGAAGAGTTGTCGCCTAGTCCTCGTAGGCCCAGAGCATCTCGGGTGCAGTTCTCTCTCCTTCTCTCCTGATGCTCTGAAAGAGATTCCGAAAATCACACACAGTCCGTCCTCAGTTTCAGCCTTATATAGGGGTTGGGGTTGTTTGAACCAATTAGGGCTGCCTTCAGCCCTTTTTCTATGAATATCCCTCCAAGCCCCACCCCCTTCCTCTTTGCCCGCGGGCCTTCCATCAGCTTCACCCACCAACACCAGAAACCTGCGGGGCCTTTCTGCTTCCCTGCACGAAGACACAACCAAGCCCTCTGGAGTTTCGCTTCCCAAATCTGCAGGTGAGTGACACGTGGAAAACGGGTACCGGGACCTGTTTACTGTGGCGGCATCTGTTGTTTGTATGGTTGTGTGGGACGCCATGAGACCCATGGCTGAACGGGGGACGGGAGCGTGCAAGGACCCGTAACCCTCTGGACGACTCTCTGTATTCACCCGTGACGGTTCCCCGTTATCTGCGTTCATCTTGTAGCCCGACCAGCCTTGAACGAAAGGAGCGGGGACCGCCCGGCTCTCACTGTGTTTTTACGGCATAAGTTCAGTTCCATGTGTTAAGGGAACGGGAACCGCTGGGTTATTCTCGCCCGTCTCCTCAGCCCCAATCGACGATGGGTCCAGCCCGGGAAGGTGGGATTGCTGTTTCCACTCTCAGGGGCCTTCCATCTGTCTTTCCCCCTCACGGAGGTGTTTCCACAGCATTCGTTTCTTTTCCTCATGGCGGCCTTCCTCCCCTTCTTCCTGTTCACCCCATTCACAACCCCCCCCCTCCCCCCGAAGATTCGAGCCGTTCGGGTCGATCCATGCTTCTGGAGAGATAATTCCGGACCACCTGGAATGAGGCCGGTTTATGTATAGTCCTGAAGCAAAAGGCTTGTAGGGTAAGGAACCACCTCAGTACCCGCTGGTTTGAATCTTTTTGTATCGCCAACCACTGTAGCGGCGCATGGTCTGTAAAGACAGTAAATGTACGACCCAATAGATAATTGTTACGCTCACCTGGCTCCCACAGGGGTGTCGGACGGAACTGGACTCCCACAGTCTCCACCAGTGTGATGCGTAGTGCAGAGATGACTGACTGGACTGGCCCACCTAGCTTCGTCTGCTTGACCCGTGGAATTAGTCTCCTAAAGACGGGGAAAGGGAATTAGCCACCCGTGGATTTGAGTATTAGCACCTCACTGCGTTCCCACTTATCACCCCTATATTCTCTTTCACAAAGCTCACCTTATAGTTTTGAATGATGACCTCTCCTTCCTGCGAGGAATGCAGGGGCGCGTTGATGGCCAGTTACCTCACTGGCTTGAAGATATTGGAAGAGTTCTAAAGAGTTCACAATGTCTGAATAATCACTCTGTCCAATTCCTTTGTTTTCTGTTGCAGCTTAGATCCAAAAGAAGATCGTCTTGTGGCAGCTGAAAGCGATCAGGTAAGAGTCTGTGTTATCCAACACTGTCCGGTAAAAGTTGCCAAGGTTAAACTTGCTGCTTTCTCTTTTCATGCAGGTGCGGCGAAAGAGGATTTGGCGTTCTGGTGATTAATACCTCCGGCGGTAACATCAGGTAAATATATGATGGAAAGAGATTGTCCTTGTTTGTTCCCTTGGCTCACCTTGTCGTTTTTTCCTTGTTCCCCCTTAGGTGCTGGAATGCGGTAACGAAGTGATGGAGACAGCGCCAGACCGTGGTGGTGCTGCGAGGAACGGTAAGTATGGAGCGCCGCTGCTGCTGGCGAAGCGACGCGTTTAAAATGAAGTCTTTTTCTGGTTCAAAGATAAGTTGAATCCGAAATCAGGTAAGAAATCCAGTAATGTTCTTGTTCTAACCTTTCTTCTTTCTCCTCCTTTCTAGGCGCTCTTGACTCGAAGCAGGCGTGGCAGGATGCTGGATGCTGACTGCAGGCACGGTGAGCGTCACGCTGCAGGATGCAGAATAACGCGAAGCATGTGCTGCTCTTCGGGTGTGGTTTAAATAGCCTCCAAAGTAGTCCCAGGTAGTATTCCTCCACAACCACGTATTCCTCCACAACCACGCCCAAGTAACAAAATAGTTCCCTAGGTAAAGTAGTCCCTTCCAAGCCTCACAAGGGCTTGGATTCCTTGCAGCATGGTCTGCATCAGGTAAGTTTAAAGATATGAGCTTGGCGCCTATGGTGCCAGGACTGATGACCCATATGAGCCTGGCGCCACAGGCGCCCGGACTGTACCCAGATGGCCCCTAACAGGGGTTGCTGGGCTTGCTCCAGATGACATGCCTGCTTCCTGGGTTGATGGACTTGGTCTGGATGCCCGGGGGCAGGCATCATGACAATAATATCTCAAGGTTTCTATAGCCCATTTAATTGCTAAACACTCTTTTTTGAGAGTGGAATAGGACTCTTCATGTGGTAGTAGTTTTTGGTTTATAAATGCCACTGGGTACAAATCTTCCTCCACACCCTGTGAAAGAACGGCACCTAAGCCAACAACTGAGGCATCAGTCTGTAGGAAGAACTCTGTCTTGAAATTGAGGCAACACAACACCGGGAGAACCGAAATAGATTTCTGTAGTTGGTTAAACGCCGCATGGGCTTCTTGGTCCGTGTCTATGGACTTGGTGTAGGTACTTTTCAAAGCTTCTGTCAAGGGTGCGGCTATGGTGGAAAACAGGGGAATAAATCTATAGTATCCCACGAACCCCAAGAAGGCCCTAATCTGCTTCCTGTTGCTTGGCATGGGTAACTTTAGTATTGCTTCCACCTTGTCTAGTTGAGGTCGGATTTTTCCACCCCCAACTAGATATCCCAGATACCGGGTTTGTTGGGCTCCTATTGTCGTTTTTCTCGGGTTGATTTTTAAGCCTACCCTGTCTAACTCCTTGATGACACTTTCTAGATGTACTAGATGTTCCTTCCAATTATTACTGAATACTATAATGTCATCTAAGTATGCTGAACAATAGGCATTATGCGACCTCAGCACTTGGTTCATCAATGACTGGAATGTGGCTGGTGCCCTATGTAGTCCAAAAGGCAAGACCGTAAACTGGTACAACCCCGATGGTGCGGAGAAAGCTGTTTTGACCTTGTCTTCCTCTCTTAAAGGTATCTGCCAATAACCCTTGGTAAGGTCTATTGTTGTGAGATATTGAGCTGCTCCCAGCCTTTCCAACAATTAATCTATGCGAGGCATGGGATATGTTTGGTATGTAGAAATGTCATTGAGTTTTCGATAATCCATGCAAAACCACGTGGATCAATCCGGTTTAGGGACCAGCACTATTGGGGAAGACCAATGACTAGTGGATTTTTCAATGACTCCCAATTTCAACATCTCTTCAATTTCTGCTTGTACTACTGCCCTTTTTGTTTCCAGAATCCGGTAAGGTCTTATTCTGACATATTGGTTCGGTAGAGTCTCTATTCGATGTTCTACTAGGGAGGTTCTTCCAGGGTAGAAAGAGAAAACATTACTTAAAGGGTTAAGAACTTCCATTAATTCTTTCTTCTTCTCTTCTGTTACGTTAGGACCCCACTGCACGGCCTGAAGCGCTGTTGGTTCCAACTTGCTGGATGGCCCATCCCGTGACAGTGCGTTTATCCCTGTTGATTTTTTACTGGGTTCCTTCCATGCCGTCAGGAGGTTGACGTGATAATGTTTGGTCTTTTCGCTCCTGTCTGGCTGTTCTATTAGATAATTAACAGGGCCGAGCACAGCTACCACTGTATAAGGACCTCTCCACTGGGCCAACATTTTATTGTACGAAGTGGGTAACTTCCTTTTTGGAAAGTTTCCACCCGGGTAGAGCGATTGTAATATTTTTCCTGATATTTCTGTGAGCGGCCTAGATTCTCCCTGGCCAATTCTCTTAACTTGGTTAGGTTGTCTTGAAGATTAATGACCTAGTCAGTAAGCTGGATTTCTTCCTCCTGATCTTCCCATTCGCATTTAGCTACATCCAGTAATGTTCGAGGCTTGTGTCCAAACAATAATTCGAACGGGGAGAACCCGGTGGAGGACTGAGGGGTGTCTCTTAAAACCATAAGTAACCATGGTAGTGCTTGATCCCAATTTGTGCCCGTAGGTTCAGTTACTTTTTTTAGCATCTGTTTAATTGTCTTGTTATATCGTTCCACCAGACCATCTGTCTGTGGATGATAAACCGTGGTATGTATCTGTCTGATATTCAGTTGTTGACATACTTTTTGCATCACCCCAGACACAAAATTCCTTCCCTGGTCGGTAATAATTTTGGATGGTAATCCCACACGGGCAAAGAAAGGAACAAGCAGGTTACAGACTTGTTTTGCACTTATACCTCTCATGGGGAAGGCTTCAGGGTATCTTGTGGCATAGTCAACAATGACTAATATATACTGGTGTCCATGACTTTTAGGCTCCAAGGGTCCAACTATATCCATTCCGATACGGAAGAAAGGTTCCCGTATTAGGGGTAGAGGTTGCAAGGGGGCCTTGTGAGGTATTCGAGGATTGGTTTTCTGGCAGACTACACATTTTTTGCAAAATTTGGTCACATCCCGATAGATTCCTGGCCAATAGAACCTTTTTAAGATTTTTTCTTGAGTTTTGTCTCTTGCTAAATGACCCCCTGTTCTATCATCATGTGCCAGTTTCACTATGGTTGGTCTAAAACCCATTGGTACTAACAACTGTTCGATTTCAAGGTTTCCTTTGTCTTTGGTTACCCGATACAGTAGACCCCTTGATGATTTAAACCAAGGATATGTGGTACCTTTTTCAGGAGGGACTATGGCCTGGTTCCAGGCAGCTCTTAACGTGGGATCGGTACTTAACTCACTTCGGAAAGTAAGCTTTTTCTCATCTGGTAACCAATCTATGACCCCCGTAAACTTCTTTTCTTCTGCCCATTCTTTTCTTCCCCTTCTCACTTTTCTCCTACCGTTCCTTGGGGACCTGGTAACTGCAGGTTCGAATTCTATTCGCTAAAAGGGGGCTGTCTTCAACCATTCTGCATCCTTTACACAGTCCCGAAAGGAAGGCAGGTCTGTCCCTAGCAGTACCGGTTTTGGCAAGTGAGGCATAATGGCCACCCTCATCTTAGACTCTACCCCTTTTACTTCTATGGTGACTTCTTTGGACGGATACGCCTTTGTATCCCCATGAACACACTTTATAGGAATGGTAGTTTCCAACCCATGCCCTTCCCCACTTACTTCCGGTCTGACTGCCGTTTGTTCACTGTCGGGGAGTACAATCCACCCGAACCATCCAGGTAATAGGTGTCTCGACTTCTCCGGTAATCTCTTCCTTGGATAAATCCGATTTCCATTGGTTCTGCAGGTTTAGGTTTCTTGGGGCAAAACCTCGCTATATGTCCCCAATCTCCACAATCGAAACATTGCGGCTGTCGGTTTAAGGTTGGCCATGGTGTAGCCTTTGACTCCATTCTTGGTGTTCTTTGTTCCCCTATACCCTGGGTTTTGTGGTTGGAGTTTCTTGTAGATGGGAGGTCTGGTGGAGGCATACGAACTGATCCCGCCTTCTGGAAAGCCGAAGGGATATCTATGGCTTCCGCCAGTGTGGCTCTGTGGTGTTGTCTTACCCAACATTGCATTGAAGAGAGGAGAGCCTCCGTGAACTGTTCCAACTTGACTTTATCTACTATGTCCTGGACACTGCTACTGTATGGTTTGAGACATTTTTCAGTCAGATCTTGGATGCGATAGTACAACTGTCTGGGTGTCTCCCCTGTTCTCAATTTCGTCTCTCTGAGTCTGATCCGATACACTTCTTCATCCATACCCATACGTTGCAGTATGGTCCTTTTTATTTCTGCATACGCTGTGTCCCCAGCTGGATTGGCAGCTTGGTATGCTCCTTGCATACTTCCAGTCAGCAAGGGGGCCATATAGTGTCCCCACTTTTCAACGGGCCATTGGGCGTTGCGAGCAAGTGAAGAAATAGCATGGATCTTCACTGGGTTGGAATTTCTGTAGCACTGCCGTAGGAGCCATGGGGGACCCTCTGCTTGTTGCCATGGCGTCCGTGACTTTCTTCAGCGCATCTTGATTGGCGGCTTGCAGCTGGAGTCTTTGTTGTAAGGTTTGACGGTCCGTCTGTGCCTGGTGGGACTGGACCTGGATTATCTGCTGGAGTTGCTGTTGACCTTCGGCCAGGGTCTTAATAATTCCCTCCATGGCGTGCTGCAGAATCCCACCGCTGCCACCAAATTGTGTAAGGATGATGCAGACAGCAGCTGGATTGAAGAAAATAATTAGCCTTTATTCAGGATAAAAAAATAAATAAAAGAAATGGATGGCTCAAGTACTCAAATAGCCTTCTTTCTTCTCCGGTGATAAGGATGACCAACGAAGAGTTGTCGCCTAGTGCTCGTAGGCCCAGAGCGTCTCAAGTGCAGTTCTCTCTCCTTCTCTCCTGATGCTCTGAAAGAGAATCCGAAAATCACACACAGTCCTTCCTCAGTTTCAGCCTTATATAGGGGTTGGGGTTGTTTGAACCAATCAGGGCTGCCTTGGACCCTTTTTCTATAAATATCCCTCCAAGCCCCACCCCCTTCCTCTTTGCCCGCGGTCCTTCCATCAGCTTCACCCACCAACACCAGAACCCTGCGGGGCCCTTCTGCTTCCCTGCACGAAGACACAACCAAGCCCTCTGGAGTTTCGCTTCCCAAATCTGCAGGTGAGTGACACGTGGAAAAAGGGTACCAGGACCGGTTTACTGTGGCGGCATCTGTTTGTATGGTTGTGTGGGGCGCCATGAGACCCATGGCTGAACGGGGGACGAGAGCGTGCAAGGACCCGTAACCCTCTGGACGACTCACTGTATTCACCCGTGGCAGTTCCCCGTTATCTGCGTTCATCTTGGAGCCCGACCAGCCTTGAACGAAAGGAGCGGGGACCGCCCGGCTCTCACTGTGTTTTTACGGCATAAGTTCGGTTCCATGTGTTAAGGGAACGGGAACCGCTAGGTTATTCTCGCCCGTCTCCTCGGCCCCAATCGACGCTGGCTCCAGCCTGGGAAGGTGGGATTGCTGTTTCCACTCTCGGGGGGCCTTCCATCTGTCTTTCCCCCTCACAGAGGTGTTTCCACGGCATTCGTTTCTTTTCCTCATTCCTCATGGAATCCCCTTCTTCCTGTTCACCCCGTTCAAACAATATAACTCCGATTTAGTGGAACTTCATTAAAAAGTGAGACATCACACTCTGTGACACAGTACCTGGGGAACATTGGGAACACTTGTGGAGATCTATCCCCAAACACACTCGCTCTATACAGACGAGGGAAATGTGGTACAAAATAATGCTCCATATGGCAATATACCCCTGAGCGGCTACATACTATGTATCATACAGTCTGTGCTCTCTGCTGGAGGGGTTGTACAACGAGGGGGAATTGGAAATCTGGTAGGAGTGCCCAGTTAGAAGACCCTTCTGGGAAGAGGTACAGGCACATGTGGGCAAGATATTTCCAGAAATTGGTGCAATAGGGATGTGGATTTGGATGTGCGGTTCGTGGGATCCGATTTTGAAAACGTACTCTAATGGGCAGAAATGTAGCTTTATGACTCTCCTTAAAGCGCGCTGGTTGACGGTGGCGCAAAACTGGAAACATAAGCAGACGCCAACTAATTAAGATTGGCTACAGAATGTGTGGAAATGTGTTTAGCTGGAATGGGCTACCCATATGGCCCAAGGGGACAAAGCCTCATTTAAGCGTAACTGGGCAGATGTGTTGGGATACCTACAGAGTGACTACATGCTTCAATGGTGCCCGCACAGAATAATGATATTAGACATTATGTGATAATCTCGGGACACTTGACCACATGAGAACGATATAGGTGGCTCCTCTGGGAGGGGCGAGGGGGTTTGGGGTGTTGCAACTGTTTGTCTTATGTTGAGAGATTCAATAAAAACACGTAAAAACAAAAGGTAAATAATTGACCTCTTGGTACATAACTATCCGCTACCTAATTGCTAGTTATACTCGGTATACTTTTAAGAAGTGTATAATACAGTTTCTAAGGTAAGTAAGAACTTTGAGACTAGTTTAGAATCTGACCAAAGCAATTCAGGGAAGCACAACCCAAGGTTACAAGTTTAGAAGAGCAGCAGCTAATCAAGGTGAGTAAGACCTATACACTTTTAAGCGGGGCTATAAGCAACTCATAAGACAAGTATTAATTCAAATACTGTTTTAGATCTGTATAAAGCAGACCAGGGAAAGCAAATCCAGTAATACACTTTAAGAATGACAAAAGGTTATTCAAGGCAGGTAAACCCTATTGGTAAGCTTTTACACGCATTCAATAAACCAATGATACCAACACGTATTACTTTTTAGAAAGGGGAAACACCATTCAAAATTAGTAAAGCAACTTATATACTTTTTAGAGGGGTACAATACAACTCAAAAGGTAAGCATAAACTTAATGACAGTTTGTAACTTCTTCTTTCACAGAGCTACAGTTACCCCCTAACTTCTTTAGCAATGAAGTACTTTAACACTTGTTATACTTTCCCTGGATTTTCGGTCTGGAGACGAAAGAACTGGACACTGGATGGGAACTTGCTGCAGCAGTTGTAAAAGGATGCCTCAAGCAAAGCTTTCTTCATGGATTCTCGCTCCTCTGTAGATTTGACGCCTTTTTACAGCAGCCAGATGAAGAACGAATATCGCTGGTCGGATTCTCTTCACTCCCATGGTCCTGCACTCTGGTGAGGGGACTTCAGGGATCCAAATAGTGTCTCTGGAGGTCCAGGAGGAGTCCACCAAAGTTTCGGACGGATTTGGTCTTCGGAAGACCATGCACTGCACTCAGGCTCAAGGTTCCAGTGTATTGGTGGTTTGCAGCCCAGCCAGGTCACAGCATGTTATGGGATGGCTCAAAATGCAGGTCTTTCTTAGACCAGTGGATCTCACCCGCCTCTGGGTAGCAGTCGTCGCATTCGGGACCCCAAGGTCGATTGGAAGGTAGGGTTAAATCAGGCTTTGGTTACACAGCACACTCTCCAGTCGCTGGAAATCGCTACATAGTCTTTTCTTCATCTCCCTCATTGGTTTCAGCTCCAGTAGTCGACTTGTCAGCAACTTGCAGGATTGGAGTATTTATCAGGAACTAGAGCGCAACTTCTGCCATCTCGCCCTGCAGTTTACAAAAAGGGGCGGTCTGGCTGTCCAATTAGGACAGCCAGTCCCCCACTAAAGGGATGGTTTGGCTGTCCAATTAGGACAGCCAGTCCCCCACTGGGGGGGCAAGGAGGAAGAAAAAGGGCTGCAGAGGTTTGGACTCCTCCCTCGCTTCCTGCCTTCTCAGACACTCTGGCGCCAGGGCAGGGAATACAAAGGAACCCCACTGAAGACAAAACTTCCACTGAGGTCATTCCCACCTAGAAGGGCAGGGGAAGACCTCATAAATGACATGCATACTTAAAAATAGCGAAAAAGAATGAGCCCACCATTTAACAGCCTGCGAGTAAAGTCACTTAGGTAAAATCACTGCCACCAGCCATTCAAATAAACTTGCAATTGTAACAAAAATGCTACAGGTAAGTAAGCCCAGCACTCAACATAAGGTGGAGTGTGCTGGCTCACTATATAAAATGTCAAGGGGATGAAAATCCCTCTTTACCCTTTGGGTACAGTAGTTCACCCAAGTACATTTAAGAGAAATTAACTGGGAAGCCCAAAGGGGTAACCCAGCCTAAGCCCAAAAGTTATAGGAAGCTATAACTCCAACCATACGTTATGGAGAGACATAAAAAGGGCACCCATAAAAAGAGTAATAGACTAGGTGAGAGGGGAAAAAAAGATTCCCCTTCACCTACGTACAACGGGAAATAATCTCCAAGTAAACATTTCTGGGGTTGACACAGGACAGGAAGATTTATCACAAATATGACAATCTTAGCTAACACTATCCTAGCTAAATTCTTGTATTTTTAAAGCTGCCCACACCAAATTATAATGAAGTTTGGTTAGCATACTTTGTATCCTTAACATTTTCTTTTGTAACTTTGTGGTTACAAGCACAATGTTTCCAGGATAGGCTGGTGGCAGTTGGTGGTTTTCTACCATGCATAAGTGAACTTTTTACTCGTTCATTTCTGCATTTAACTACACAATGCCATTTTTGTGCCTTGGCCTTCTTCCTACTCTCCCGGGTCTGAAATTGCCATATATGAAAAGCCCTTTCCTGATCAAAGCTCCTGTATTCCTAGGCAAGGTGGTTGTCTCTGTGGCCGGATGTGGGGGCTGGGTTAATCTGGATCCAGTCCACATCCAAACCACAGTTTGCCTGTTGCTGGGCCGATATGTTGGTCAGTGGCTGTCCATGATTGGACAGCCCCTGCCAGTTTTAATGGTGAAATCCTTACCATTGGTGTACCTGGCAGTGACTTCAGTCCAAATCCTGGATAAAAGACTCATCCTACAGCCATACGAGAGATCATTGTTAGTCAAGACCCCTATGAAGATGTGCAGCCTGCTGTAGACCCGAGGACAACCGTTGCAGCTGACCAGGAGATGCACCTGCCTCCAACCAAGTCACTTAGAGGCCCTGCACCTCTCGCCTGATTTCCAGAAGGCCATTTTCGGTGGGAACAACCTGTCCTAACCCTGCTTGAGGATCCATGGCTGCTGAGCCTTCAGAAGTATCCTTTGACCACCCGGTGGACTGACCAGCTCTCTTGGGCTACATCATCCATGCAGCTGCGACCATTCCAAGTTCATCCTTGGAATTTCGTGGGACTCCAACATCTGTAACAAGATGCCTGCTCCTGTGGTTTTAGCCTTCTTGACTGAAGAGAAGCAGTGCAGAGCCTGCTCCTTTGTTCACACCATGAGTGTTAGGCGGGTGTTTCACCTGGGGTATGTGAAGAACCAGGAATGAGATGCAGACAGAGGATTATGGTGTATGCCATAAACCTTTATTAAATAATAAAGGGGTTGGAAAATGCCACACTGTTCCTAACCTAGGAGGTATTTCCCTACTTCAACCAAAACTAAGGGATTGTCGTCTGTCAAGATGTCCAAGAAAAATGTCCTATGTCTGAAATCCTATCCTAGCCCTCACACTCTAAAAGTAACTATTGTGGTGCTAAGGGGACTGTTTCTGATTTGCAAAGAGCACAAATGTTCAAGTTCAACAAAAAGGCGTAAATCCAACAAAAGTATAACTTCCCTCCTCTTGCTGTTGCAACTTATTCAAGGGGAAATGTCTCTCTGCCCCAAGTCTTTCTCAGATTCAACGTAAACCAAACTCCTAAGGGCATGAATCTTCCTTGGGATTCTCTTATTCACATAATAATACCTGGTATACTCGTCTGCCAGGCTCTTTCCTTGATGCAATCTGGGTGCATATCCCAGACTCGCAAAACACCCGGTATACTCTCCTGCCAGGTTCTCTTTACACATTCACTGTAGTTCACCTCCCCCACTTGGCCTTGCCTGGTATACTCTCCTCACAGGACTTTCTTTATGTAGTTCACGTTACACATGCTTGGCTTCCCCTGGTTTACTCTCTTGCCAGGTCTTTCTTTATGTAGCACAATTTATACACGCTTAGCTTCACCTGGTATACTGTCTTGCCAGGTATTTCTTTATGTAGTTCACTTCATACACACTTAGCTTCTCTTGGTATCTCAAACTGTGCTTCCTTCGGTACGCGGTTCACCCTCCAAAGCGCCCCGGGCAGCCCCTTTCCTCTCAGCAGGCTCACTGGTTCCCAGCAGCGGCTTCAGGGTTGCTCGCGTCTCCCGTGATGGTCTGTGGCTTGTTGTCGGGTCTGCAGAGCGCTTTGTTCGCTCGTCCGTTTCCACCACGCCTCTGGCTCCCCTTGGCAGCTTCTTCTCTTCTTGGCATCTTAGTGACCATGCTTTGACCCGTGAACTTCTCCGAATGACGTTCCCAGGCCTCCCACGACTTGGCAAAACAATCTGCTTCTTCTGGCTGCTCTGACCCACGTCAGAAGCAGTGAATCTCCTTCACTGCCAGCCGCCCCGCCGTGCTCCCGGTCTCTCTCCTCGGCTGTTATCACTGCAGCTGGTTAAGAGGACAAACTCCATGTTTCTTTTCCGGGCATGATTTTTAATCATGTCGGCCAATCGCATTCTTCCAGCTAGTAGAGTGCTGGCATTGGTTTGAATTAGGAGTAATCATAATTGCTCTTTGCCTCTTCCTCGTCTCAGTTTTTGTTTCTTTCTCTGCTATCTGATATTGAGAAACATTGTCAGTAAAAGTGTTAAGTTGTTGAAGGGAATGTTGGCAGTATGCCATTAGGGCATGAGGAATAGAGGGAAGAGCTCTAAAAGGGAAAGGGGGATACTGTGTTTCACCTAATGATGTCATGTCACCGCCACCCTCCATCCCCCCCACCCCTGAGGGTCCTTCCTCAAATAGCTGGTCGAGGGTCAGGTAGCGGCTGCATTCCACATGCCACATGAGGAGAGGTTACCGCTAGGAAAGGAATGATGACATCATCAGATTCATCACAGGTAGGACTTGGAAAAGCCTAGGGTTAGCAAACCCCAGTTGAGCCAAGCCACTATCTTAAGTAGTGTTAACCCAACAGCAAGGATGAACTAAGGAGGAAGGGGGCACTGTTATGTAGTACAGTTAACACTTAGAAGATTTGGTAAGTAAAAGGCCCACACAGGTTAATTTTTTTTATAAACATAACAATTATTTAGTACAGTACTACACTAAGTCACACTTTAACTATTTCAAGGTAAGTAAAATTACTCTAGTACATGTATACAACTCAGTTAATTAACCCACTACGCGTAACACACTACTTTAAACTCTCACCAAGTGCACACAAAACAAATGAAATCATTAAAGTAGGGAGAATAGATATAAAGCACACATTATACATAATGGCTCTGGCGGTTGAGCCAGTTCAATTTTCCCGGCGGCGCAACACATTCCTTTTGTTTCTCCATTAAATTTCTTGAATTTCTAAACACACTTCAGTCATGGTGCCGATGAGAACATGCCGGCTCAAACTATAATCATCAGCTGGGTTGTACCGGAATGCAAGGCGATTGTAATTGCGTGATTGCTGAGCACGGAGTCGTGTTTGACGCTGATCTGCTGTTTCTCGTTGACGTCTTACCGCCACTCTCAGCGTGTCATGTTCGAAGCAGATCTGAAGCTGCAGAACACGATCGCCATGCTCGCAACCGTGCTGCACGTCGCTTTGCTGCTTCCTCGGGAAGGAATTTGAGCCAGCGTGTGTTGCTTTTACGTCCAACAGATGGCGCTGTTTTTAAGAAAAAGCATGTTTTTACCTGTCACAGGTGTGACATCTGTGAATAGTAGGTATATAAAAACACACGCCTATTTGAATGCAACGTTGCGTCAAAATTTCAAAGCAATCGGTGAAGAACTTTCAGAGATTTAAGATTTTGAACAAACAAACATTTACATTTTTATTTATATAGATATTAAAATCTTACCTAACAAAGAGCATCCATCATGCTCTTCAGTTTCTGTTGAACTTTTCCACCAAACCATTGGTTTGAGGATGATCAGCAGTTGAGTACTTTTAGGAGACTCCACAGGTCTTTCACATGGCTTGTGTTAAGAAAGATTTTCTTTTTGCTGCTTTCCTTCCATAGATTTCTGTGGTACACCATTTATTTTCTTTCTCTTTGTTTTGACTGCTGCCATGACTTTTTGGAGGCAAGTAAAGCATTTGCCTTGCTTTGTGCACATTTATTTGGGACAACTGATCAGTCAATAAGTCTTATCCGTGCTTGGAGAATATCGGCCAGATTCTCAAAAACATGCCCATCTCAAAGAGATGCGCAATGGCGCAAAGATGTGCCATTGCTCATCTCATTGGAGGTACCAGATTCACACAAAATAACTAAAAAAGTGGTTTGTGCAATTTTGCGTGAAAATAAAGGCGCAAATAATGGCGTATCCATGGAATTTGCATATTTGTGACGCACCTGGTCAGATGTGCCCAAAACAGGCGCAAATGTCATTTTGTGGCTGGCGATGTATCCAAAAGGTGCTTATGCATGCGATGCGACAAAAACAGACACAGATGCCAACAAAAAGTGGGCAAACCAGGAAGTGTCCCTACATATAATTCATAGAACTTGAGAAGGGCAGTTTTGCATACAGGACTATCCACGACTATAATATGTCATCCAGATCTAAAGATGGTGACAATGGAGAGTAGAATGAGCGCTGTGTCCTAAACTTCCCTGATGATGAGGTTTAGGTTGAGATAATAGTCAACTTCATGGAAAACTCAAGAAACTCTTTTCTGCAAAGACAAAGGGCCAGCCTTGCAGTGAAAAATGCTCAGAGGACAGTGCTTGCTACAAATGTCAATGCCTTGGGTGTAGGGGTGAGAACCATTAAGGGTTATATGAAATGCAGGACAAAGTAAAATCTGGCAACCATGCACGTGCCCATGCCAGTGCCACTGGTGTAGAACCATTTACAGAGCTCACTCTCAGCCCAATTGAGCAAGACAGTGGCTAGCTTGAAGGAATGTGTGGAATTGACACTGCTGCACCAACTCCTGGTGAGACATACCTTTGTGTGTGCATGTACTTGCCATTTGATAACCGTACCCATTGTTATGTGGTGAATATCACACATTAATGTGCCAAAACCTGTAGCTAGGAAAATGTGTCAAAATTTCATGCAACATTCAGACCCTAGCATACCTTAGTCTATGATAGCATTGTGTTTTGAAAGATACATGGATCATCATGGAAATGTTTGCACTGTGCGTAGTGTGTGTGTGTGTGTGCACATATGCACAATGCACTGTGTGCATGTGAACACCAACAGCTGGGAAGATGTGCAAAATATCTACAGTCAGGCTTGATGCATTGGCAACCATGATTGTTGAACATAATGACATATATAGGTTGCTCACATGTCACATATGTGATCTTATAATTTCCCAAACAGGTGCCAATCCAAAGGAAGCCTTTGAAGACGATCCTAACATGCTACCACTGGAAGGATATGATGAGGAAGAGGCAGAGGCATCTACGGAGCAGGACACCACCACAGTGGAGAGTCCTATACTCGCCCTTCCTGTGGGCCAACAAAGTGGTGAGGAGCACATGCCTGTCAAGGAACTTGGAGTGATGGCAACACCACCATCATTGGCTGTGTGTGTCGATGTGCCTACTAATCCTCCAACACACCCACGACTAAGGCGAGGGCCACACACCAACAGGTCACGTCCCACACCCTATACCACCTGGGAGGACAAAATGCATCAGCATCAGCTTGCAATACGTTCACAGCTGACTTCCATACATTCAACCCTGGGTGAGGGATTACAGGGATTAAGCAGCCAGGTTGTTGCAGCAAATGAATCACTGTTTGGAGAACTGAGGGAGCTGCGCACCAACCAAATGAGAACTGCCCGCCGACAGCAAAGAATTCAAATGAGGCAGCATGCTGAAAACATTGCTGCTGCTAACCGCGTGGCATCTGTACTGGAGGGGTATGTCGCAGTGATGACCACCTCCTCCACCAGGAGATTTCACCCAACTGCCAGTGACACCCATGGCCAACAACTACAGCCCATTTCTGAGACACCATCGCCACTGGAACTGTCCACCCCTCGACCGACTTCACTCACGTCCAGTGCTCACAGAGCACGCAAATGACACTTTCAAGGCCAGGTGCATTTTCTTTGATTTGTATTTGCACTTTTTCGGGGGCATTGGGATTTGTGTGGTTTTTTTTATTTCTAAAAATAGAATTGCAATAAATGTTTTTAAACTGTGATTTACCCTTACTGAATCGTGTACCTTGAAGAACTGTAATTCTTTGCCGTTATGTTACATGCATGTGGTACTTCGTTGGATTTAGGCTAATATTTGTTGGTAATATGACCAATTGGATGCTCACTTTTGTTTGGTATGGCATCTTGTACTACATGACTGTCGTAAGGTGAGTATAGTTGATCAGCTCTTCATCCTGTTGAAATCAGCTACACACCCTTATCTACGCCTTTGCCCTCATCCTGATACTTCTCTGTTTATGCTGTTGCATCATGTCTATTACATCACGCATTGTTGATTGTGTCAGAATATTTGCGCAATTTCAGTTAACTGTAGGCCTTTCATACTGTGGCATGTGCTTTGTGAGAAAGGGCCGCATCACTAATGTAGGCGGCCTGTACATTTGCTCAATTTTTGAGAGTAAAATGAGCATGTTTTGGTGCCAAGCAGGCGGCTACAGTTTGTGAATTAGGGTTTTGGTACATCTTTGCTCCCTTTTAGTGGTCTCTCCCCTCTTGCATCCCTAATTTGGTTGTTTGACTTGTTTTCAACCCACTTTGCGCATCTTTTGCTCTCCTTTTCAAAAGTGGTGCATCTGCGAGATGCTCACTTCTGCGAATGAGGTGCATCTATGTTTGGTGCATTTATCTCAGATTTGTCCACTTTATTTTTGTGAATCTGCCCTTAAAGGACTTTTTCATTCTTTCCTACTGGTGAAGGCTCCTGCCCTGGTGTAGGAACTCAACATGGTGCTGATGAGGCTCATGGAGGCCCCCCTTCGAGCCTATGCATCAGGCTCCTCTCAAGTTCTTCTTGTGGAAAACGGCTTTCCTGGTGGCCATCACCTCCGCCAGGAGGGTGGGTGAGATACAGGCCCTATAGTGCAAGCAGCCATAGCCGACTTTCGACAAATCGTGGGTGGTGCTGCGGATGCTCCACTCTTTCATGCTGAAGGTTTCCGTCGTAATTCCACCTCAACGAACCTTTGATTTTTCCTGTTTTTTCCCCAAAACCTGCTAAAAGAGCCTTGCACTCGCTGGACGTTGCTAGTGCCCTGAAGTTTTATGTGGCACGCACAAAGACTTCACAGCTGTTCATGAACTTTGGTCCTGTGAACCATGGGAAGGCCTTGTCCAAGGCTTCCATTTCAAGGTGGCTCTCCGGCTGCATCATGCACTGTCATCAGTTGGCGAACCAACCGCTGCCCGGCAATCCGAGAGACCCACTCCACCAGAGCGATCGCTGCGACAACGGCGTTCCTGGCTGGTGTGCTCCTGCTGAACATCTGCACGGCTGCTACGTGGAGGTCCATGTATACCTTCACGAGGTTCTACTGCGTCGAGCCTTGTCGCCTCCTGTGGTTGTGTAATGTTGTACTGCTGGGTATTCGTTATTCATGAGCATGTTAATCCATGCCAGACCCCATGCTGGAGAAGGAACAAGTTAGTTACCTGTAACTATTGTTCTCCAGCATGGGTCTGGCATGGATTCACATGCGAACCCTCCCTCAGTCCCCTCTGCGGCCCTTATTGGTCATACTGCCACTTTACGTGCATACCAACACACAATTACGTAAATGGATTGTGCAGTTTTTCACTGGTAGCTCACACCTCAACAGCAAGGCGGTGTGCTCTGGTTTGTGTTGTGAGAGCAGTGAACGTTAACTCATCCAGGTCTGACTGTTGTCTCAAGATGACAGTGGCTTACAAGAGTGGGTCACAGTGTGCAAGGCGCATCATCATGCAGGGCGACCATTCCTTTAACCTTTCAGTGCTCTGTGTGGGGGTTGAAAGAACACTTGGCACACAAGACATTAAGTACCTTTCTTTATTTTTAGTACATGAAGGATGAATGCCGATAGGGCCTACGGTGGAACTCAAGAGGAATACTAAAAGGGTCAGGATGGCAGCATAACAAAGCAGGTGTTTGATGAGGAGAGGGGGGGAACAACCTTGGTGCTTTAAGATGTGCGTTGACTTCTATCTGGTGCTCAAAGAAACTGTTTTAGCTTCAGCCATGGTCTGTGTTACAACCTCGAGCAGGCTTGAAAGTAGATCTTATATTCAGGATTCTCTAGCACATGCCAGGATTTCACAGAAGAAGCCTGGTCCAATTAACTTTCCTTATTGCCAAAATCTAGACAGGGATTGAGTTGCCACGCTCTAGAAACTAGTCCTCTCTCTGCTCATCTTTCATGCTCTCCTCCTTCACCACCTCTCTGCCCTTGTAAGAGTGAACTAAGCACAAACACTTGAGGACAGTTAGTGGGGTCATGGACGAAGTGGTGTCTGGGCCCCCACTCTGTCAAAATCCTTGCTTATGCCAGCAACCTCCCAGTCTCTACCGGGCAATGAGCATGTGAAGTGAAAGCCACTTGCCTGCTCCATGCTCAGCCTCCAGTGCGTGGCATAATGTCATGGCAAAATGTTTTTTTGCAGCTGCAATCCAAGCAGTTTTCATCGCCTGGATAATCCTCAATTCCCCACACGTCTGATCGCTCACCCCCTGTGATCCCCACACATCAAGCTGGGTTGGGGAGTGAGGCTCTGGCGCTTGCGACCTATACCAACTCCAGGGGTGAAGTCATAGAGCAGGTTGCTCTTCTGTCCCCCAGAGCCTTCCGTTTGCCCCAACCTGTCCCTGAAAGCGACTTCATCACACTGTACCCCTATCCCATAATCACTGTGACGTCTTCCTTCCTAGGGCTCTGAAAATAATGGAAACAGAACATATCACCACCCAGGGTCATACAAATGTCAACTGGAATGTAATTTAGCCTCACAGCCCCTAGGATCATAATGATCCCAACCACAACATTAATCTATGACACAGTAGAGATGACAGTGGCCCAATGCAAGTGAAGGCCCCATGAAATGTTGGAGTTGGATTAAGTTATTTACCTGCAGCTATTGTTCTCCAGCATGGGTCTGGCATGGATTCACATGCTCATGAATATTCCCTGTCATCAGGCTGGGAATCCTGTGTAAAAGAAACAGTTTCACTTTCACTTCAAAATTGTATTCCTCCTCTAAACCAATAACTGTCCACTGGGTCATACTGCCCCCATCCAATGACAGCCCTCTACCATGAGCTTAGTTAGAACTACATTGAGCTCCCAAGCCGGGGCAGGAGCCTTCACCGGCGGGCAAGTCCTGAAGAACTCCCTGATGAGTCTGATACCACAGCAAGGCTTGCCGGAGACCTGGTGAACCTGGATATGGTGGCAAGGTGCACCTGGATGGAGTGAGCCAGTCTCGCTTTGGCCAAGGATGTGAGTAAGGTAGACGTTGCAGGGCTGTGACACGCAGCAGGGTAATCTTCTGAGTCCGGCACCACACAGAGAAGCGCTTCCATTTATGTCTGTAGCACTTCAACGTTGACGAGGATCTGGCCCTAGCCATGATGTCCGCATATTCTTCGGGTAAAGCATTACCCCCAAACTCTAGGGCTGTAGTAGCCATGCCCTCAGGTTCAGGGACTCCAGGTTGTGATGCAGTATTGCTCCCCCTTCTCTGGCAAGAAGGTCTGGAGCAGTGGCAGCCTGATGGCCGGGGCCACTGGCAGACGCAGCAAGTCCGGATACCAGATTTGTCTTGGCCACGCTGGGGCGATGAATATCATCCTGCAGTGGCACTGTCTGAGAGTGTTGATCACACGTAAAAGGAGGGGAAATGGAGGAAAGGCATACATGAACCGTCCCTCCCACGGGAATGAGAATGCGTCTCGCATGCTCCTCGGTTGGGGAAACCTGCTGGTGAACCTCTGGCACTTGGCATTCGCCACCGTCGCAAAGAGATCGGGCTGGGGCTGCCCCCATTTGCCGAACAGAAGATCCACCTGGTGCTAGCAAAGTTACCACTCGTGGCAAGAATGCAGTTCCCTGCTGAGCGAGTCTGCAGTGGTGGTCTTGACTCCCGCCAGGTGAAATGGGAGGAACATGCCCTGACGAATGGCCCATCACCACAAGTCCTGGGCCTCCTTGGAGAGCGCCAGTGAGTGGTTCCCCCCTGTTGTCGGATATAAAACATGGTGGTAGTGTTGTTGTCTGTGAAGATCCTCACAACCTTGCCCTTCAATGACAGCAGAAAAGACTTGAGGGCCCAGAATACGGCCCGAATTTCCAGGACATTGATGTGGAGGTCCTTTTGTTCCGGTTTCTAGAGGCCTCTGGCATGCAACTGTCTGGTGTGGGCTCCCCATCCCTCTAGAGAGGCGTCTGTGGTGACCGTCTACTGGTAAGGAGGAACCTGAAACTGAGTTCCGTGGACGAGATGTTGCTGAACACCCCACCACTGTGTCGCCCGATGGAACTCCTCGTTGAGGGAGATCTTGTCCGTAAAGTTCCCCGACACTTGCATCCACCTTGCATCCAGAAACTCCTGGAGAGGTCTCATGTGAATTCTGCAGAAGCAAACGAGGTTGATGCAGGATGAAAACATGCCCAGCAGTGACTTGCTGGACCGAACCGTCTGAGCAGACGACAAGAGCTACACCTTGCCTTGTATGGCTCTCACCCTCTCCTCCGAGGGCGTGTTGAGCCGTGCACCTAGGAACATAGTGTCCTTGGATGACGTCAAGCAACACTTTGGATAGTTTATGGAGAACCCCAACTCGGTCAGCAGATGTACAGTTTTTAACATGTGGTCGCTTGCCAAAGAGCCAAAGTAACTCCAAGGTGTGCCTCTGTCCGAGAGCATGCAGCACCCATCTGTCCATGATGATATTTTACCGCATGCTGACTAACTTCCCCAGCCGGCCTCCCACTGTCTCACTGGGGTGCGTAGGTGGGGGCCTACTTGGGGGTTGAGCGCCCGCTGTATGCTTCTTGAGTGGAAGAGCATGAAGGCTGCCATTATGGGGTATTAGAAACCTCGGAAGATCTTCCTGGCTTTCCTCTGGAAGAGCGAAAGGACAATCGTCACTGCTGCAAGTATCCAGGGAGCGTGCCGTCTCTGTGTCAGTCTTTATTGCCTGTAAAGGCTCGTCGACTGCCTTTCCGAAGAGGTTCTCCCCGTCGAACGGCATATCCAGCCACCTTAGTCTGACCATCCTGGTGGAAGTTAGTTGCCTTCAATCAACCTTGACGACGCAGGGCCACCCCGTTCCCCATTTGGCAGAAACCTGTGTCCACGATGTCCACCGTGATGGCATGATCCGAGGCCACTTCCCCCTTCCTGAAAGAGTTCTGCTGCCTCGACCTTCTCATCTTCTGGCAGGAAGTCCAGGATAGGGCCCAGCGTGAACCATAGTTCCCAGTCATCTTGGGATAAAATGGCCAGCGCGTTAGCTGCTTTGATGGTAGAGGTTGCTGTATAAATTATCCTCTTGCCCATTGCATCCTGCTTCTTTCGCTCCTGGTCTGGAGGTACCATGGCCGCCGATGACGGGTTTGCTGAGTGTTTCCTGGCTGCGGCCAAGACCACTGAATTAGGCAGGGGCTGATACCTTAAGCACCTGGGCGCTGAATCTGGCACCCTGTATGTTTTCTCCAATCTGTCCCGCTTGGTCGCAGCCGTACTTGGATTTTTCATTAGCGCTAGGCCTTCTTTCCAGATGTCGTCCAGGAAGGTAATGGACATGATGGTCTTTTTACTTGACTTGAGTCACTGGTAAAGGAAACCCTCTTTCTTAGTCTCCTTGGAAACCAACTGAAACCGTTCAGAGGCCCTTGACATGACAGAATGTAAGGATCAAACTTTGTCTGGTGGGGAGGCCCTATGGGGCTCGTCCACGTGATGGGTTTCTCAGTCAACCGCAATCAATGTCCTCATCGGTGCCCATAGCCGTGGTAGCTGTGTCCGTGTTGCGGATCCGGGGCTCCAGGTGGTGTCTTCTCACGACGAGGTAGTGGTGGTGGAGTCGTTGGATGATGCCGAGGACTGGCTCTCCCTTTTGACTTTCTCTTCCGTGGGGGAGAGCTCAACCTCAGCGGCTCTAGTGTCTCCTATGGAGGTGCAGGCCCCGATGGAGGCATCCTTTGCTGGATTTCGGTGAGCAGTGTGTGCAGGGTTGTTAGAATGTCCAGCACCCTAGGTCTAGGTGTGAAAGGAGCCAATGGAGTGGGGTCTGCGCTGATGCGCCTCCTCTTGCGAGCAGGGGAATTTTTGTCCACGGCCCCCAGATACTCCACCTTCGTGATCTGAGCAGCACCCATCATGCGGATCATTCCATCCCTCCTTGGTACTCGAGTAGATCTGCTCTGGCCTATCTGGAGCAGCCCACTGGTCCACGAATCGGGGAGGTTACACCGGGGTGCCCTTCTCAGGATGTTGCTGGGTCGGTGCGGCCTCCTGGTCTTTCCCTGGCCCCAGCTCCTTCGCCGCTTCCTCCGCAGCCGTATCCCGCCTTGGGGGCAATGACACCAGTGGACCGGCTGCCACTTCTTTGTTGGACCCACTCTCCTTTACAGCTGCCGTAGTTGACTTCGTCGACAAAGTGCTTGTGGCTGCTTTTGTCTACGGTGCCGATGTCGACTCAGTTGACCTGGCATGCTGCAAGGTCTTGTCCCTCATCGGTTTATCTGCGGACACACAGAGTTTGGACAGGGTTAGTGACTTTCTCTTCGCGATGTTCCTTTCATTGGTAGGCTCACCATCGAGGCTGATGGTGATGGTGATCGCCTTTTGTCCGATTTGGGACCCAAATCAACAGCAAAACCAGTGGAGCAGAGCTTGGCCTTCTCTTGGACCCCACGAGTGGGACGTCCTCAAAGGATCTTGACCTCCTTCTGGAGGGAATTTGCTCCTCAGAACTGCCGGTCCTGGGTGAGGCTTGACCCTGCCCCCAGGCTGAGTCACTGGCCTTGCTCGAATTGAGTCACGCTGATAGTTTGCTGTATCTGTCTTTTTTGGTTTTCTTCAAGAAACCATGGCACTCCTTGCATCCCTCCTCATCGTGGACAGGATGCAGGCAATATAAGCATTTATGGTGCCAATCCTCCACGAAGACGTTTCTCAATCCACAATTTGCGCAGAGTTTGAAGAAGCTTTGACTTTCCTTCTTCTCTTCAGTCATGCTGAAAGGCGTGAAGTAGGCCCAAGGCCATACCCTCTCGAAACTTCGATGGCAATCCGATGGTGGATGAAGATCTTCACCGGTAGTGGATCCCTGGTGCCGGTCTCTGTCATTCGTCGAAGACGATAAAGCAAAAATCGTTCAAAAAGTTTAACTATTTTGGAAAAATTCGCAAAAAACAGGAAATTAGCTCAGAGAGTAACTTGAGGACTCCAAACACTGAAGCGCGCAGTAAAAATCTGAAGATGGCCACCAGTGGTGGAGTTTAGGGATAGGGCTGTCATTCGATAGGGGCAGTATGACCCAGAGGACAGTGATTGCTTTAGAGGAGAAATACAGTTTTGAAGTGAAAGTGAAACTTTTTTCTTTGACCGAGGATTCCCAGCCTGACAACAGGGAATATTCATGAGCATGTGAATCCATGCTGGATAACAAAGAAAACCCTAACGAATATATTCCGACCCTGAAGATGACTCAGTACACCGATCTGTAGATTGCATAGAGTAGTTCTGGTGTCAACAGCCATAGAGGTCCTTATTCCTATGTGCGTGGGCAAGGTCACCCACTTAAGACCCTGGATCTGAAAGAGTGTAAAGGGACCCCTGAAAAGAGATCCAGATGGTGCAAGCACATAACTGTAGCATAGACTCCAAGCCTGCAGAGGTGGGTTCCTGAAAGAGGTTGTGTTCATCAATGAAGGACCCAGAACCTAGATGAGCACAACAAAAACCTCTGGCCTATTCCAAGGACACCCAAGATGAATAGAACCTTTAGCAAGTATTGTAGGGTCTTGCCTTTTAACAGCTTTCAGAGTGATGTCCTGTCACCCCAGGAGGTTTTGGTTTTTGATTGAATGGCCAAGGTCAGCAACAGAAGACCTGCGCCACACAAGAACCAGTTGAAGAATGCAGGTGTAGTTGGGGAACCCCATTAATGCAGACTAGACAAAGAACAAACACTGCACCAGCTTCATAACAGATTGCACAATGGTCACCCCACTGAGGCTCTCGGTTCAAACAAAGTGCACCAGGTCATGCCACTGGAGATCTCTGTGCCATGAGGACAGTACTAAGATCCCACTACATGGTCTAATCATCAAGTAAAGTGTCGAACTGGAAGCGTAAGGAGCATGTGAATACCTTCAGAGGAAAGGATCGCCCTGGCTCAGCTAGATCAAGGGGAAGGAGGACCATACAAGCTTCCGTCTAACCACATATGAGGCAGTGCTTTGCCACTGGATTTTCTAGCATTCAAGAAGTGTGAATGCTGAATTTCTGTCAACATCTACAAGAAAGTCTACAAGAAAATCCTCCTAACAGGTGCTTCAGAATCAAATCCCACCAGTTGACAAATGACTGGTTCAGAGTGTCAGCTTACATCCATGAAACAGGGGGTTTAATATCTGACCCTAATCTCTAATCACATGCACTAATGTACGGCTCAAAGTTTTGGCA
Source organism: Ambystoma mexicanum (assembly GCF_040938575.1). Classification (NCBI taxonomy): domain Eukaryota; kingdom Metazoa; phylum Chordata; class Amphibia; order Caudata; family Ambystomatidae; genus Ambystoma; species Ambystoma mexicanum. The sequence goes on from NC_090923.1 coordinate 1,423,702,048, forward strand.
GCCAGCCAATTACTGCTACTTGCGCGCGCACGCGCGCGCGCACACACTCACACACTCACACTCCCCAGGCAAACACAAATTTAGGGATTCCAACAAAATGCCCGATATCCCCACCCTAAGCCGGACCCATTTAAGTCCCTTTATATGTTCCTGGTGTGACGGTCCTTCGGATGGCGTCACTTCTCCCCAGATGGGGAAACCTTTCCATGAGGCTAGGGTGGTGAGGCTGCTAATCAATAGTCGCCATAGGGTTGGTGATATGTGGGAGGACCTCCTGGAGGGGTACTCCTCTTCTGGGGACAAGGATGTGAGTTGGGGCCAAGGCCTCATAATACCACAATCCCATAACATCACCAAAGCCTTTTATAACTCTTCTTAAAACAGAAACTATGTACTATTGTGACAAATCGGTCAAAATAAATTGACCAAATACTGAGATGAAGAAGAATCCAAGAATGCTACCAAATAGCATTTGGACTCCGCAGCCAGCTGTGGTCAATCCAGGCTGATGTTATGCTAGGCAGCTAGGGCAAACCCTGCTATATCAAGCCGTCGGAAACAGTCAACAGGCAGAGAAAGAGCGAGGTCCAAAACGAGAAGGAGAAGACCAATGAGTGAGAAGTCAAGAGGAAGGAAGAGGTCGAGATTGCGTGAGGACGAAGTAGAGCCAGAGAGCAAGACAGAGAGAAATAATTCCTCTAGAGGGAAGAATAGTAAGAAACAAGGAAACTGGTATGGTTCATGGGAACACACAAGAACGTCTTTCAGGTCAGCTGCGGACCGGCAGTGGTGAAACCAGAAGCAGAAACTGGAGAAAGCGCTCTGCATGGAGGCAGAATGCTGATCGTAGTAGAAGTAAAACCTGGTGGCCAGAGGGCAACAATGAGACCAAAAAGAGAGAAGTCGGCACAACACCTCTGCAAAATGAATTTGTGAAGGAGGGTACCAGAGTTTACCCAGTGAGAAAACTAATTATCGAGTGGTCAAGAGAGTTTGTAAGATGACCAGAAAGTGTCTTACTAATCGGCTGCTAGCCGACACAACAGAAGAGTGGAAACAGTGTTACAGTTGAGTGACCTGTAATGGGTGGATCGTGTGGTCTGACAACTGTGCCAAGACCATTAACACAGACCTACTGCAGAGCCACGTAGGTGAATGATTAAGAAACATCCAGAACTGTTGTGGCTGGGAGTACGGTACGGAAGAGAGACACCACCAGTATGAACACCAGAGTGGCCAACAGTACAGGGTCCAGTAGGAAACCGGACCCAAACGAGAGAGAGAGAGAGAGACAGACAGACAGACAGACACACACACAATATATCACCACAAGGTCCCAGGCATGCCCGGTGAAGAATCCTGACCCCAAGAACAGGTAACAGGAGTCATCAAAAGTTTGGGAGGGAGCTGAGGGAATGTTATGCAAGTTTGAACAGAGATAATTAGCGAACACATATAAAGAACTGTTAGCGGAATGTAACTTACCTCAGCATTTGTGAATTCAACCCTGTCTTTGAACCTGCAACCTCTAAAATGTTATTCAAGGGTTTATCTTCTAGAAGAACAGCAGACGGACTAAGACCTCCATGGGGTCTCCAGGAGTATTACTGACGAGAACAGAGGCCACGATGATGCAGTGAACACACACTAGAATAGTCTATGGCTTGTCTTTGGACTAAGGTCCAATCAGAGTCCCTCAAACAAGTTGTTCCTCACTTTCCATTGGACTTCTTTGAAAAATCAGAAAAATGAAATCTCATTGGAGGGATTTAAGTGATTTAATAAAGCAGTTAAAGATAATCGAACATTACAGCACTGCTTAAAAGGGACAGCAGAGCAAATAGGAGAAGGGAGACATTCCTAACAGCCAGAAAAGTCTCTGGAAGTGGGACAAAATGTATTTGCTTTGTTTGAACTTTGTGTTGCATCATTCTGGGGGGACTGGTACCCAGGGGAAGGGAGTCGTTCTCCTGGGTCGTAAAGGAGATATATTTTTACTGGAACTTTCAGTTGGCCCTTTTGAGTTGGAATAGACTTGTACCAAAAAGAAGGGAGTCATTCTGGGTCGTGTTTGTTCTATTTGTATTTTAGTGGTAGGTATAGGTGAGGAGTTTGACCAGGACAGAACCTTTTAATTTGGACATCACTGACATCCTGACTCACCAGAGTTTAGTTTGTTTAGGTAGGGAAACCACCTATAGTTTATGGTGAGATTGGTTCAGTTTTGGTTTAATAAAGGTTTATATCCCGAAACACCTATCAACTTGGCCAGTATCTGCACTCTATGCCACCACGATGGCCACACCTCATGTTAGAAATGACCCTACATGGACAGTCTCCACCAAATGACAACAGCAAAAATGTACAATCGCCTGGATACAGTTTTCTAAACAAGTGGATACTCCATTTTGGAGTGAACGGGAAGGAAAATGGTTCCCGAGAGAACAAAAATGGCTAAAACTCAGGGGCATCTTGGTGGTAGACACAACATTGTGGTTTCATAAGGGTTGCATATTTTGAAGAGTTGCATTCTCAATAACATCAAGCAATAAGTGAAGAGGACACACAACGAAATACCACTTTCTTCCTTTTAGCAAAAAGGAAACCAAAAATTAATTTCTGACCAAGCAAATGGAACCAGTACAAGCCCCATTGTCCCTTAAATCAAAAGGAACAGAAATCCTCCCTGGGCTGTAACATACAACAGGTAGGTTATTCCAAACTTTTTCTACACATGTATGACTCCCTCCACCCCACCTACTTACAAACTGAAAGTGGGTAACCACTTATGTGGAGTTCATATGTTGGACAAGCTTCCCAACAGCTCATATATTCTTGTTGTCCTTCACATTTAAACAGCACATGTCAAACCTCTTCTAAAAAAGGCATCCTTCGACCCGCTTGAACCCAAGAATTACAGACCGATCTCCAACACCAGATTCCTAGCGAAACTCATTGACCGAACTACATACTCCCAGCTCAACCCCTTTGTAGAATCCAAAAATCTCCTTGACCGTGCACAATCTGGCTTCAGACCTCGACATGGAAATGAAACCAACCTGATCTCAATCTGGGATGATCTCAAGATCACGGCAGACTCTGAGGGTTGCGCAGCGCTGATACTCCTCAATCTTTCTGCAGCCTTTGACACAGTTAACCATTCAATCCTCTTTGACCGCCTCCACTCCCTAGGAATCTGTGGCTCGGCTCTCAAATGGATTGCCTCTTTCCTCGGCAACAGGAAACAAACCATCTTCCTCTCCCCTTTTGTCTCGACTGCTAGCCCTGTGAACACTGGAGTACCCCAAGGTGCATGTCTCTCTGCTCTCCTCTTCAACCTCTATCTCACCACTCTACCAAGAATCATTTGCGCACGTAACCTCTCCTGTTAAAACTACGTGGACAATACCCAAATTATATTAAGAATCCCCAAGACAAGCACCAACCCTCATCCTGACCTTGAAGCTTGTCTTCGTGATATTGACCGGTTGGATGACATGTAATCATCTCCTTCTGAATCCCGATAAAACCGAAATTATGGTGTGCAGCAATTCCGCCCTTCTCCCACAACCCCTCCCATGGCCGCCCTCCCTCAGCAACCAGCCCTACCCTCCTATATAGTCAAAAACCTAGGCTGCACTATGGACTCAGGCCTATCCCTCTCCTGTCAGATCAATAATGTTTAAAAATGTTGTCACTATCACCTCAAACTTCTCAATGCATTTTTCCTTACCTCTCCTACCCCAACAGACTTGCAAGTTGTAATGTCTATTATCATGTCGAGACTGGGCTATGCCAACTCCTTATACCTGGGCGCACCGGCATAGCAACTCAACAAACTACAAAGAGCCCAAAACGCTGCCACCAAACTCCTCCTCGCCTTTGGACACAGAGACCACATCTCTCTCGCTCTTCGAACCCTCCACTGGCTCCCAGTCGGACGAAGAGCCACCTTCAAGTCCCTATGCATTACCCACCGAGCAGTGCACAAGACTGGCCGAAAGTACCTTCAAGACAAGGTAAAACCCTACTCACGCACACTAAGATCAACCACTGCCCTCCTCCTAGTGATTCCAACCTCTAATTCTGCCAGGATTGGAGGATCTGCTTTTCCAACCTTAGCCCCAACTCTGTGAAACTCACTCCCCCCCACATATTCGACACACCCATGACTACATTGCCTTCCGCAAAGCTCTAAAAACCTGGCTCTTTCCGTAAGGCCGATTATGACCATGTAGGAATGCTGAGACCTTGCAACCTGATAACAAATGTTCAGAGAGACCCGAGCAACCATGTCACTGAATGCGGCCATTAAGTTATGAATACATTTGGCAGCAATCGCTGACCAGAAATCTGGTACAACGAGCTTGTTAGATCGATCGCCCCTCACAGACACTCACCTCCCATATCACAACGCTCACTCTCTACACCAACACACAAATAGAGCGCAGCTACACCCCTCTATCAATTTTGGCCAGCTGCTCACATACAAACATTACTCCATGAACACATCAACACTCTGATAAAACGCAGCTATACTCCTTGAAATCGCCTAGCTGCACACATAAGTGTCCTACACAGGCCTAAAGAACCCTGAACCAAGCCCTGGTGACCAGCCTCCAGACTGCACACATTCAACTGATTTCAAATACCACCTCACCTAATGCTAGGATGCAGTTACCATCAGGCAATCGCTCCAGCTGCACACATAGGCGGTGCACCCTATGACGCCTTACTCTCGCGACTGACCTGGACTGCAGTCCCTGAGGGTGTTCAACGTACCAGCGCTTTGAGGTCATACCAATGATATATAGAGCGCTATAGAAATGCCAAATAACATAAAATTTGTTGATCGTGGTAGAGTGATCAAAACCCTTCTTCCTAAAAAAAAGAAAGATGCATTCAGGATAGGCTTGACTGCCATTAGATCATAGCAGATGCAAGGGATGTACCAAACATTAGCAGGAAATTAATCCCACAGGAAATTAACTGCCCCATTGTCTAAATGGGGACAAATGATCAAATGGCAAGAGTCCTCAAGTCCTACCCGACAGTGAGAAAGTTCTGATTCTTTACCAACCATGCTGCCCTTAGTTTGCTTAGCCACTAATAAAGATAGTAATAGCAGACTAATGTGCTTGTTCCAAATTTTCCAGCACTATGCATTCAAAGTTGAGCACAGAGAGGGAATTGTATTCTAAAGTATTTAAGTCATCCCTTCAGCCTTGAGAAAACATGACTGCGAAGAAAGGGGAGGGGTATGGGACAAAGTTGCATTGGAGACCATTTCCTTCTGCCCTCATGCCTCTGATAATAAGATCCCAAGAGTTGATATCAGGCAAAAGCCTAAGATAAACACATACAGGTGTAGTGTTCTTTGAACTGATCACATGCGGCAGAGTTGCATTTAAAATGAAAAGTCATGTATAAATGGTGGCGCAACAGAAATCAAATCAGGCCACTGTTTTTGTGAGGAAAATAACAGATTAAAAGGAAACAGAAGAAGAAATAACCAGGGTAAAACTGCTCAAACAAGCAGACCCATCATAAAGGGAGCAGTGCTCTTGCCTCATATGCATAGTCAGCAACACAAACGTGATGCGCATGCCTGATTTCCCTCTGTAGAGAGGGCAATTGATCATGTTTTTAGAGGTCAGCCAGAGTTCACCATGTGACCTTTCCACCTTGTATCAAGCAGTGATCACTGATCCCGAAACCAATTGCCAAGAAGGGAAACCTTGTATGGGCAGAAAACCTTCTTACAGAAGACCCAAGTGTCTAAGATCCGACTGGAGGTTCAGAGGCAGAGCAGGTATTGAATTTTTGGACCAGTGCAGTGAAACAGGTGATATGGAATACTTCAAACCAGCGCAAACAGGAGAGGAAGGGCTATAGGAGAACAAGAGGACCAATAACTTTGTGTGAAGAGCAAGCCAGGCAAGAACAGGAGAATCAGGAAAGTGAGGAAAAACTAAAAATAATGGACTCATGTCGGCTGCATGAAGAACTAACCTGTGCATTGCACTGTATCTTTGCTCCCAGCTGAAAGGATCATTAGGCTTGGTATGGTCCGCTATGTCTGAAACTCATCTTGAGCCTTGCATCATCGTCGCAAGACCAGGTAGGGGTATTCCTCTGACTGAGGGCTACATGTCTGAATTTCCAAAGGTGTACTTTATGACACTGTTGCCAAAAATATTGGGGGCATTAACATCGGAGGCAGGCTCCTATGTGCGATCAGACGCTCCCATACCCCTTCCAGACCATAAGGTACTGGAGATGTCCACGATGATAACAGGAATCACATATGTGAGGAAACCTCATGCTTCGGCCTCTTAGAAGTCCAGATAGGAACAGGAGACCTCTTCTTCCACTCTGAGAGACTATCTAGTGTATGGAGCTTCAGATGTAGCATATGGAACACAGGGTGAATGTGGGACCACAAGAGACAGTTTGAGAGCGTAGGAAACCGGGTTGATGTGTTTGAGTATTCCGAAGGGTCCAAAATATCTTGGAGACAGCTTGCATGGTTTCAATCATGAAGGTATAACAGGGGAAGGCGTAATGATATGCCTCCAAACCTCATACCTCACATGCTTACATTTCCCAGAGACATTGAAGAGCCTTTTGGATTATCTGACGTAAGCCATTCTACTGATGGTAACTTGGATTCCAGTGGTGGAACACCTGTGGATGATATCTGTAAGTACAATGAAAAGGACAGATTCCAATCAAATTAGGAGTAGTTTTGTTTTATGCAAATTCTAACAGTAGAAAATCGATCTAGTTGGCATGAGAGGCAGGGGTAAAACAATGCAGGTATTGTTCTAGAGAGTGAGCCTCTTTGCCTGACCATTGGCTTGAAAGTGGAAGCTGAATGATAATGCTATGCGTATATCAAATACCTGCTATAAGTGGCACCTGAATCGAGAGACATACTAAGAGCCCCTATCAGATAGGACGACAATTGGGTGTCCATGCAATCTATAAATGTGTAAAATAAATTTTCTTGCCATTTGAAAAGAAAAGGGTGCATGAGGTAAAGAGATGAAAATGAGTTTGGTGAAGGAATCCACAGTAAACACAATAGCGGTATTCAGGTAAATCCTAAATGAAATCTGTGGATATTTGTTGCAACATAGTTGACGAGAGAGGAGATATTAGCAATTTACTCACAGAAGTCCTTTTTGCAATCTTCGACTGCAAGCAGGTCATGCAAGTGCAAACAATTCTGTACATCTGAGGTCAATTTAGACCTCCCGCAGTGACGGGAAACATTCTCACAAGTAGCCATGATGCCTTTGTCCAGCTGATGGGCTGTCAAGCTTCTTCATAGTAATTGTTGTAAGTTTATGGTTGGGGATGTATAGGTGTGATTCACAATATAAAAGACTCTGCTGCTGGTTGAAGCTTGCTGAGACTGCTGCTGTAGGTTGGCCGTCTTCAATTTCTGGACCTATTCAGAGTTTGAGAAGAACTTGGCATTGGGTTGAAGCCTTTCTGGAAAGCTGCAAGTCCTTTTGTATTTTATTGATTTTTGTATAGTGCTTTCACCAAAACACTGCACAGGTTTATACAAAAATGTGCACATTAAGAAATTGCTAAGAAAACAATACATTGAAATGGAAAAGAGATGGGTTACGAAAGTGTGGAAAGTAGATGGGCTTTTAGGCCGAGGTGAACGATCTTGAGAGAAGAGAAACAAACACCAAGTGAAGGAGAGTTCATATTTTAGAAACAAGAAGACAAAATGAACAAAAAGGAGAAGGTGCACAGAAGGGTTTGAGTGAGGATAAAAGAATCTGTTACTGTGAATGGAGGGATCGAGAAGGAGGATAAGGAAAGATCAGAGCAGAAAGATAAGGGGAGGCAAGAACATGATTTTAAAGACAATACAGAGGAAGATGAAAATGCAGCGAGAATTGTAGGGAGAAGGAGAGTGTGAAGAGGTTAATAGAGGATCGAACAGGAAGTAGAAAGATTTCAACACTGAGTGGAGTAGGGTGAGATGAGTAGATGGTAAACCTACAAGGAGAGCAGATCAGTAATCAAGGCGAGAAGACGTGATATTTTGCAGTTTGGAAAGACAGGAAAGGGCAGATGTTGTAAGGATGGAAATGGCAGAAATGAGCAGTTTGATGCTTCACTTTCATTCACTTCTCATATCTCAAAAAGATGGCACCCAGATTACAAGCGGAAGTCGAAACAGGGGTCAAAGAAGGAGGTGGGGGGAGTAAAGGCTGGGAGTAGTAGCGGGGAAAATGTTGGATGGGGAAAGGGGAGAAACTTGGTTTTAGAAGGATTTAGATGTACAAAACAGGTCAATATTCAGGATTGAAGAGCAGAGAGGCAGGATGAAATATCAGAATGTAGTAAGTCTGACACTGAAGAGTAGGAGAAAAAGATCTGGGTATTGCCAGTGTAGAAACGAGAGGAGAGCTTGAAAGAGTCTATGGGGTAAAAGAGCGGAACAGTATAGATAGAGAAGAGCAAGGGGCCTAGTACTGAACCTTGTAGAACACCATATCAAAGAGGATAGGAAGAGGAGAAGCTACCAGCCCCAGATACTGACTAAATGTGATCATAGAGGTAGGAGTGAAACCAGAGTGTGACTGAGTCGGAGAATCCCAGGGTTGTAAGAGCAGAAAGCAGTGTAGGGTGGTCAACCATGCAAAAAGCTGCAAATAGATCCTGAAGGATGGGAATAGAGGATATTGTGCCAGGCCATGAGAAGTGAGTTAGTAACGTGTAAACGATTCAGTCGAGCGGGCAGAATGAAAGCCAGATTGATTAGGAGAAAGAAGGGAGTGCATGTTTAAGTATTGAGAGATGTATGCATGCGTGGCTCATTCAAGTAATCTAGAAAAAAAGGCAGAAGAGAAATGGGTCAGAAGTTAGAAACTGCAAAGGATTTTTGAGCATCAGAATATTTATGGAATTTTTAAAAGGGTCCCTGAAAGATAGTGGTAGACCAGGAAAGATTGAAGCGATTCCATGAGGCATATACCAAGGGAATAAGATTAGATGGGATGAGGTCAAGTGGAGAGGCGGGCGGATGGGTATGAGCAAAATCAGAGACTCAGAAAGAATTGCAAAGGTAGGAAACATATGATAATACGGGTTGCTGAATTTGAGTCAGAAGGGGAGTTCAGACTGAGACGCAGGTTAAGAGGGAGCAGAAGTAAACGAAGAGCGCAGTAAAGAAATATTTGAGCTGAAAAAGTCGGAGGAAGAGAGGACCGAAGAAGGTGAAGAGTCAACAGGAGGGTAGAGCAGTCAGTCATTGAGTTGATAAAGGTGCTGGTAGTCTTGAGAGAACAAAGAGGCAAGTTTTTTAAAGTAATTCTTTTGGGTGCTGGGAAACAAGGAATAATAGGAGTGACGGGCAGATCTGGAAGCGGGATATGCAGGATTCTGGGTTTTCCTCCTGCGATGTTCGGCACAACACAGGGAGGAACAAAGTGTGCAGAGACCGGAGACACCCAGGGCTGATGGGATTTACGAGATGGGTGGGCGGAGGAAAGAAGAAGATCAAGAGAGTCATGAAGACAAGACGACACATGGTCAAGACAAAGGGTTGAGAAAAGGTCAGGAGTGGGGAGGAGAGTGAAAAGAGAAGAAAGGAAGGAGGGAGATGAAAGTTCGATGATCACAGCATAGAAAGCAGACAGGAGAGGGAGAAGGGGCAGAGCTAGTTGGTAAAGAGAATAACGAGAAGAAGAGTTGGTCGGAGGAGAAAATAGAGTTACAGGAGATGCGTGAATCAATTGAATAGAAGCGGTGTTGAGTTCCAGGGAGGATGCAGATATGTGTGAACGAGGTGCCAATAGTGGAGTAAGAGAGGAGATTTGTTGGGGAGTTGAAGAGTGGATATAAGAAAGATGAAGATTAAAGTCACCAAGCAAGAAGAACGTAGAGGGACAGGGAAGAAGGGCAGAGTGAAGAGCATCAAGATCATCATAGAAAGAGTTAGGGCCAGGAGGAGAGTAAATAGTGAGAAAAGAAAGTTTGTAAGGGTTAGAAAAAGGGGAGGAATAATATTCGAAGGAGCTGAAGACAGGAAGGATGGGAAGAAAAGGCCAGGATGAGTGATCATGAATACCAGTTCCCCTGCCTCGAACGGTAGCTCAGAGATTATGGGAGAATCTGGAAAGAGGAAGAAAAGAGCAGGAATAGCAGAAGACTGGATAGAGGCAGGTTTCTGTAAGGCATAGAAATTGGAGATTGAATTGGAAAAACTGAGGACAGAATGGAATTTATTGGGCACAGAACGTGCATTCCAGAAGCCAATACACAAGGGGAGCAGGGGAAAGGGAGATGGAGGGGTAAATAAGATAAGAAGGTGAGCAGGTACGTGTGGAAATAGAGGTAGGCAGACTGCTAGACTGATGTATGGATGACACGGGGAAATAGACAAGTAAAAGAGCAGATGTGCAAAAAAAAATAGAATCATGGTCAGGACATAGGGAAAGTTTAAGAGATGAGGAGAAAGTGATGCAGGTGGCAAAGCCACAAAAAAGATAAGGTTGCATCCCTTAAGGGAGAGGCACACGTGACGATTTACGAGGCCCCTACATTGGAATGGCGGCATCAGCACGGTAAACTTACAGCACATAGGAGGAGCGAGTGTCAGGAGGCAGGGGAGGGCCAGGTGCGGTAGACCACATGGATGGAGCACCTTGCCACCTAGGGAGGAAACCCACGCTACCTCAGGTGTAGGCCTGGGAGTCTGAAGGAGCCCGTTAAACTGGCTGGCAGGCACATGTGACCAATCATTTTATAAAGAGAATCCGCAATGATGTTGCATGTTCCCAGTAAGTAAGTGAGAAGGATGTCAAGCTGGCACCCAGCAGGCTCGTCTGCTATTAGGGCACTCTCAGCGTTGCAGTACTGGGACCAGAAGGTGCCTCCCGCTAATGCACGCCTGTTTCATTGCGAGCAGGTGTTTTTCTACGACCACATAATTCTGTTTGAAGTCTGTATGTGTCCTAGAAAGATAACCAATGGGATTTTTTCTTTGCATTTTTTCCAGTTTCACAAAAGTTACAACTTTTAGTTTCACCACAGCATTATAAACCTGTCCACCATTGTATGCTTTTCTTCTCACTGGTTGTTTCATTTCCCAACTGAGGGTTAGGGTTCAGTCTTTTTTAACCCTGAACATTCTGAACGCATGTTTTTTTGTCCTACCTTGTTCCCCTCCCTTGCCTCGTTGCGCTCTGAAACACCTGTATATGGGCGCGATACAAATAAAATATATCATAGGATCTTACCATACCCGGAAACAGTTTTGGCCTGCTCACCCCCTCCAATTAAGCCTCAGGGGTACATTGATGAGACGCCCTTCTCATGTAGTGAGCAGCACTTGATAAACAGTTATCTGTTTGGAGAATAGCCACTGGTAACAGATTGTCATGTAGGCCCAGGGTGGGAGCTGGGGTGGAGGGGAAATTGTTAATTATTTAATGGTATTTGCTTGTGATTAATAAGGTGTTTTTTGTTGGGTGTGTGTTTTGAAAAATAAATAAAAAAAATGTATTTAAAAAACAGTTATCTGTTTGGAGTTTCTTTTGACAGCCAAAATAATACTTATCTCCACGAAAGTGAGGGCTCCCGGGCAAATCCTTTTATATCACTGCCTTATCTGCTAAAATTAGAAGTCCCTACAACGTGGAAAGGAGTTTTCACAAATCAGTCTTCATGGGAAGAAAAGAAAGGGCAAGGATGGGCAAAGAGTCCCTGCATGATTTACTACAATAATTTTGACTTGTGGAAATGTTAGATATTACTGAATTAACACATTCATCTTTATTCTTCGGAAAGTGTTCATAACATCTTGCGCTGAGAGACATTACCCTACTTAAACACACAATGAAACAATAAAAGAATGTGTGTGTGTGTGTGTACATTGGAACAGTTAGCCGTGATTTATTGAAGGAGACAAATGGGAAAACACTGATAAACACAGATTCTGAACATGTTTGAAAACGCTGGAAAAACACCCCTGGAAGTAAAAAATTAAAATAAACCCCTAAAACAGGAAACCCTACATATGAGTAAGTAGAGGCCAGTACATTTTCACCCCATTTCCTGCAGACATCCTCCAAATCTGGCCCTATGAGGTGAGTTTCCTGTAAAAGTGCCACCTGTATCCAATTACGTTGCAGAAATGTCCTCATCTTCAATCTTTTCACCCGGTTCCCTATACCTCAGACATTCCAGTCCCTATCTTAATCTCAGTTGGTCTATATATGTCATTCTTTCGATCCCTTTTTACTCCATTATTGTCGAGCAGCTTAGCCCGTACAACGCCATACCAGTGCTGTGACCTAGACGCACCAATAACTATTCTTTTTAACCATAAAACTGAACTTTGTTCTGGATTTCCCCACTCCTTTCCAGCCCTAACCCTCATCTTCCTCTTTTCCCATGCCCCACCAACCGTTATTTGCAGTATAACCACAACATTATGCACAACATCTGCTGCTTCCCCTCCCAGCCACCCTCCCACTGTTCTTACTTAACCAACAAACTACCATTCTCATGCAGCGGCCCTTTGCTGCTAATCATCTGTGAAACGCAACAATGACCACTGGTACCACCCGCTCCTGCTAAGGTGTCCCCTATGGGCAAATGGATTATTGGTTGGGGGTGCAACCATCGTTCTTGGCACGGCCCTGGTCCTACATTTGCAAATATGTCACATCTGTCATGTAACCCTTCACGCCAAACAAGTTTGTTTCAAACATTCTGGGAAATGAACAATGATCTCATCTGTTCTTGCTCTCCGCCCTCTGATCCGTTGTTTTCACACCCCTCCGTACGGCCTCCAGAGGTCCTGTATTGACTCCACTAGATTCTAGCCAAGACCAGGCCTACACCGCAGAAAGAGAGAAATGTGATTTCCTGTCTGCTGGCACTTTTAGCTTTGCCGGGAAGAGCATCATATATTTCAGATTACTGTCCCAGAGCTTCCTTTTCACTGCGTTTGAATGATCTTTGTTTTTGGACTTCTTGCGTGAAATCTGGAAATAAGGACACTAGCACTGCCTAATTGGAAACGGCCTGCTCGCCTAGCTTCTTGTAGTATCGCATCTCGATCTCTGAAGTTCAACAATTTGGCTACTATTGTTCTCCATGTGCTTCCTGTGGTGGTGGCCTCCCTATTACCCTATGAGCTCTATTTACTGTAACAGCTTCGAAAGCCATCTCAAGTATAAAGTGTCCAGCAACAACATTTCCACAAATATTTCCACATAGTTATCCTCCTCACCTTCCAGTACTCCTATTATCCGAAGATTACATTTTCAGGAACGCCTCTCCGCATCTTCTGCTTTGTCTTCCCAGGTCCTTATCGCCCCAGCCAGGTCTTTTACTTGATTTTGCAGCAGTGTTCATGCATCTTTCATATCACTAACTCTCTGTTCCACTTCCGCGCACCAGGGAGACATCCACTCCGACTTCCTAAATTTTCTCTTCCAGGGATACCCTATAGTCTTGTAAAGCCATTAAGCTTTCCATCGTGGCTACCTCCACTCGCATCTGTCTCTCAGGTCTATTTATTGAGGGGAAGACTCCTTTCCCCAGCTTATAGTTATTTTCAAGTATAACACGTAAAGTTCCAGATTAGCAAAACAAAAAGTCCATTTCCAAACAAAGCAAACAAAAGTTCCAACTTGAATCCTCGTCACCAAGAGAATGACCCCCCCTTCTCTTGGTTTTCTATTACAGTGTTCGCAAACACCATGGGGATTGACTCCCTTCCCCTGGTTTCTCCTTGCCTTATACAAATCAGTGTCAGGGGGTATGCCTCTTCCCCTATCCCCTCAGGTTTTCACAACGCCAATGGGTGTGGCTCTTCCCTTGGCCTTCTAAATGTAACAGGTCAGGTTCACTAACCTGCCAGAGACTGACTAAGGTGAAGGTCAGTTGCGTTATTCTCTCTGAATAGCGGGTTCCAAACTTTTCTTTGCGGGCTACCCAGGCCTCTCCAGCTTTCATAGGGGTCCTCAACTCTGTTCCTCTGGCCTCCTGGGTCTCCCTGTTTTTTTATGGGTCCCAGACCCTGTTGCTCTGGCTAACTGGTCCTTCCCCAACACGCCTCGCACCTTCTGAATTCTCGTTGGGTCTTGGGTAAAAGCACAGGCCGCCTCTGCTGTTTTGTTAGCTCCCCCGCTATAGACCTACCTCGCAGGTTCTGCACATGCTGCGGTGGCTCCGCAGCCACAGAGGCGAAGCATTTGGAGATTTTCTCCACGGCCGGGCTGTCAGGTGACTTGCTCTCACATCGCTCCTGCTCCTCCGGTTCTCTCATCGGTCAGCTTGACTGTGGACCAATCGGGGACGTCTCAGTAGCCACTCTTGCGTCCCGGCCAGCATTCTCCCACCTTCTCCAAGCCAAACATCCTTCTGACTTGCAGTTTCTCCAGGGAGGGACTGACCCTTTTCCAAGTCCTTCTTCCATTTTTATTCTCTGTATCTGTTGGTTGGTTTCCTATTGTCTGGACTGCTCAAGCTGGATCTGCGCAATGCTCTGCACCTCCTCCTCATCTCAGTTTTAGTGGTTTTACCTCCAAGTGGGTTTCTTGTGATCTTCTTCATCTCAGTTTTTAGAATTGCATCACATAGGTAGTCCCTACTATTCCTAGTCCCAGTACTGTCTGTGATGGCTTAGTCTTCGACCCCACAGGAGTATATGGAGATATGGGAGACTATAGAGTTTGTTGCAGGGTATGAGAGTGAGTGAGGGAGGAATGGATGTATTTTGAGAATACCACGTTCTCCCAGAATAATCGTCCCCAGTTCCATGGGGGGTGGGAGGGTGTCCCTTCCTAACAGATCCACCCACTAAGTACCATCCCCGGAGGGCTATTGGGTAGCAGCCTCACCTCCCTTGCCTCAAGGAAAGGGGCTCCCCCCAGGAAAGCAGGGACAACATCCTGGGATTAGTTCCAACTTTGTGTAAAAATCTGCAAATCCAAGCAAACAGTCTCATATGCTGCGAGGTGAGAGCCAATCCAAAGTGACAGAAACCTTATGAGGGTCATAGCTATCCTTTAATAAAATATACCCAAAGTGTGGAATGGAAGTCTGGTGGAAGGAGCATTTTTCAGGTTTGTCTAAGAGATGGTTTCAACAAAGCTGTCGGAGTGCTCAGTGGTTGTATTTGAGAATATCAGGATATCGTCTAAGCATATAACTGGATTAGGAGATCTTTGAATATCCTATCCATAAAGTGCTAGAAAACTGATGCTGCCTTAGCTAGGCCAAACAGCATGACTTGGTATTCAAAATGACCAAAGGGTATTCCAAATGACATTGTGCACTCATATCAAGCTACGATCGGAATTGGGTTTGGGTGGTGGCAGATCTTATTCAGAGAATAGAGTAGCTCAATGTAGAGCTTCCAGGACATCAGATATTAATGGTAAGGAATACTAGTCTTTGGCTATGATTGTTTTCAGGCCTCGATAGGCTAAGTCTTAGCTTGGATGTGGCCTTCTTGGGGATAAAAACAATTCAAGCCCCTCTAGTAGATTACGATTCAGCAAAGAGATAATCAAGAAAAGCCTTTCTTTGAGAGGAAAGGTACATACTGTTGGGGAGATACTTTTGGTAAGTCTTTCCTGCTCTTCCTTCAGCCTCCCTGTACTACTGCTTGACTCACTGGACGTTTCTACTACCTGACTTTTTTTCTCTCACTGCCTTCCTGCATTCACGCTTGTTTTGGGGACTGTGACGAATCATGGGATTCTGTCACTTCTCCCCAAGGGGAGCTCTTCCCTGTGAGGCTAAGGAGGTGAGGCTGCTACCGGATATTCCCCCTACGGGTGGTAAAAAGTGGGAGTACCTCAAAGGGAGAGACTCCACTCATGGGGACAGAGACTCCTATTCCTTGACAGAACCCCCTTACCCACTTCTTCTTAAGCCGCCTCTGTCCCTTGAGAAGCCATCTAGCAGTTCCTTCCCATGAAATCGACTATTACATCTTTCCAAACTACTGTGAAGAAGATGGAAGGAGTTATACAGACTACTTGTTTGATAGAAATAATAAGTACTGGGAAGAGGTGGCCCCGAGGAAGCATGAAGAGTACACCAAGAAGACTGAAGAAGGACCTAAGCACTCCGCTGGGGAGGACCCAGCTGTCAAGACAATGAAAGCAACAAAGGACTAACAGAAGTTGTTGTTCAGTCCGAGTGCAGCAAGGCAGAGGCCTGGCAAACCTGGGAGTTTCAAACCAGAAGAGGAGACTGCTGTCAGCAAGTGGCCGACTACCCATGGGAGAATGCAAAGTGGAGACTGCAGGATCCCTCGGGAGGCCGACAAGCCCGAGAGGAAACTGGAGAAGGGGAGACAGTGGCATGACCTCAAGGAGGTGGACCGCCCGGTCCTGCAACAGTGCCGATACCGGCTACCCCAAAAAAGCAGATAACCAAGACATTGGGCTTGATGGAAGGATCGAGACACGTGTTTGCTGGAAACACCAAAAGACAGGACCCCAGAAAGAACCAACAACATGCTTTGACTCACAACAAGGTAACAAGATTCTCCAGCATGGGGTCTGGTGTGGATTCACATGCTCATTAATATTCCCCGTCGTCAGGCCGGGAATCCTCGGTATAGAAAAAAAATCAGTATCAGTTTTGTTTCTGATCTGTCTTTCTTAGTAGTAACCAATCACTGGTCTTTGGGTCATACTGCCCCCAGCCAATGACTGCCCTCTCCCTAAGCCCCGCCTCTGGCATCCATCCTCAGATTTGGTAGCACGTAAAGTGGCAGTATGACCAAGTGAAGAGCCGCAGAGGGGTAGGCGGGAGGGTTCGCATGTGAATCCATGCCAGACCCATGCTGGAGAACAACAGTTACAGGTAAGTAACTTGTTCCTTCTCCAGCATGGGGTCTGGCATGGATTCACATGCTCATGAATAAGAGAATACATAGCAGTACACACATGTACAACCACGGGAGGTGGCAACAGGCTAAACATTAAGCAATACAACTCAACATTAAGCATCTCTTACCTCCTCACCAGGCTCACCTTAAGCGAACAGGTTGCGCAGCACTGCTTGGCCGACCCTGGACTCCTCCCTGGAGTCCCGATCGACACAGTAGAATCTTGTGAAGGTGTGCGTCGACCTCCACGTCGCAGCCCTGCAGATGTCCAGCAGGGGCACACCAGACAGGAACGCCGTGGTAGCAGCGATCGCTCTGGTCGAATGGGCTCTCGGACGGCCGGGCAGCGGTCGGTTTGCCAACCGGCAACAGTGCATGATGCAGCCGGAGAGCCATCTGGAAACGGAAGTCTTTGAGAGAGCCTTCCCTTGATTCACAGTCCCAAAGTTCACAAACAGCTGTGATGTCTTCCAAAAACTCTTCGTGTGGTCCACGTAGAACTTCAGCGCTCTAGCTACGTCCAGCGAGTGCAGAGTCCTTTCAGCCGGCGACGAAAGAGACGGGAAGAAAACTGGCAACACCAAGGATTCGTTGAGGTGGAAGTCCGACGCCACCTTGAAGGAGGGGTGCGTCCTCAGCACCACCCTCATGTAGTCAAACATCAAGTATGACGGCTTGCAAGATAGGGCCTGGATCTCTCCCACTCATCGTGCGGAGGTGATGGCCACGAGAAACGCCGTCTTCCACGACAGAAACTTCAACAGTGCTGAATGCATAGGCTCAAATGGGGGCCCCATGAGCCTGGTCAGCACCACGTTGAGCTCCCACGCCGGGGCAGGGGCCTTACCGGTGGGAATGATCAGAACAATCCTTACATAAATTCCTTCACCAGTCTATGAGACCACAAGGACGCCCGTCCCGTAGTTCTGGTGTATCGTGAGATGGCGGCCAGATGTATCTTGATTGAAGCGTGAGCTAGTCCAGCCTTGGCCAATGACAGTAGATACGGCAATACTTGAGGGGCCGTAATCCGCAGAGGGTTAATCTTCTGTGCACGGCACCAGACAGAGAACCTCTTCCATTTATGTCCGTAGCACTTGAGAGTTGAGGACGCCCTGGCCTTTGCAAGAACCTCTCTGCAGTCGGCCGGGATGTCGTACCCTCCAAACTCTAGTGCTGCAGGAGCCAGGCCTGCAAGTTCAGCGACTCCGGGTTGTGGTGAAGAATGGCGTCTTCTTCTCTGGAGAGAAGATCTGCGTCCGTCGGCAGCTTGACTGGTGTGGACATTGACAAGTCCAGAAGGTCCGGGAACCAGATCTGTCTCGGCCACGTCGGTGCGACGAGGATCATCCTGCACCGGGACCTCTTGAGCTGGTTGATGAGCCGGAGCAGCAATGGCAGCGGAGGGAACGCATAAAGAAATAGGCCGTCCCAGGGGGAACGAGAAAGCATCGCCCATGCTCCTCGGCTGGGGGAACCTGCTGGCGAACCTCCGGCACTTGGAATTCGTCGCCGTCGCGAATAGATCGATTTGGGGTTCGCCCCATCGTCGGAAGAGTCGATCCACTTGGTCCTGGCGTAGTTCCCACTCGTGGCACGAGCGCAGCTCTCTGCTGGGTGAGTCGGCGATCTTGTTTTTTATTCCTGCCAGATGAAGAGGCACCAGAAACATCCCTTGGGCGACGGCCCAGTGCCACAGATCCTGGGCTTCCTTGGATAGGACAGGGGATCTAGTTCCGCCCTGCTTCCGGATGTAGAACATCGTGGTGGTGTTGTCGGTGAAGATCCTCACCACCTTGCCCTTGAGGGACGGAAGAAAAGACCTGAGGGCCCAGAACACTGCGCGGAGCTCCAAGATGTTGATGTGGAGTGACTTCTCCTCCGGGAGCCAAAGGTCTCTCGCGTGAAGATCTCCGGAGTGCACTCCCCAACCTTCCAGGGAGGCGTCCATCATCACCGTCACCTGGTGAGCTGGGGTCTGAAAGTCCGTGCCCGCCGACAGGTGAGAGCGGGAACCCTACCACCGGATCGCCTGACGGAACGTCTCGTTGAGAGGGATCCTGTCCTCGAAGCTGCCCCTTGGCTGGACCTAGCGGGCGTCGAGGAACTCTTGCAAGGGTCGCATCCGAAGCCTGCAAAGGCGCACTAGATAAATGCAGGAGGGCATCATCCCGAGGAGGGACTTGATAGATCTTACCCTGGCCATGTCTGTGGCCAGCAGACGCTGCACCTTGCCCAGAATGGTCCTGGACCTTTCCTCCGACGGTGAGACCAGCCGCGCCACTGTGTCGAGCTTGGCTCCCAGAAACAGGGCGACTTGCGACGGAACCAGGTGGGATTTTGGAAAGTTGATGGAGAATCCCAGGTACGTGAGCAGTTGGACGGTCTTCGCAGTGTGCTCCACGGCGAGCTCCCTGGTCCTTGCCCGGATGAGCTAGTCGTCCAGGTAGGGGTAGACGTGGATCCCCTGTAGGCGCAGCCGCGCCACCACCGGTGTGAGGCACTTGGTGAACACCCTGGGTGCCGACTTCAATCCGAACGGGAGGGCCTTGAACTGGTAGTGCCGCCCCTGGACCACGAACCTGAGGAACTTTCGGTGTCTTTTTAGAATGGGGATGTGGAAGTACGCATCCTCCAAGTCCAATGACGACAGGAAATCGCCCTCCTCCAGCTGTCCCAGCACGTGCTGGAGGGTGACCATCTGGAACTTCTGTGCTTTGATGTACTTTTTCAGTCGTCGCAGGTCCAGGATGGGGCGCCATCCTCCTGTCTTCTTTTTTACGAGGAAGTACCTTGAGTAAACTCCGGAGCCCCGAAGCCTCTTTGGGACGAGCTTGATGGCTTCCTTCTTGAGCATCGCCCTTACTTCCAACAGTAGTTGAGGGACTTGATTTTCCTCCCTGGCCACGGGTGGAACGTGAGGGCACTTCTTCTGAAACTCAAGGGCGTGCCCTTGGGCCAGGGCGTCCAGCACCCAACGGTCGGTGGAGATGGACTCCCACACGCTGACGAACCTCGCCAGCCTGCCTCCCACCGGGGTGCATCGGCGGGGGCCCGACCCCACGGTCGGTTCAATCTTTTTTGGAGGCCGCCTTGCCTCCTTGACCTCCCTGTCGACGACGACGGCCACCACCTGACTTGCCGCGTCCCCTGTAGGCTGCCTGGGACGAAGATCTTGCCGCTTGGCGGTACATGGAGGAGCCACTGCCGGATCCCTTGGAGGCACCTTGTCTGCCTCCGGAGCTCCGAAAGGACGGCTGTCATTGTTGGAGCGTGCCCGGGCAGTCTCCGTGTCTGTCTTAATGGCCTGAAGGGACTCATCAACCGCCTTCCCAAACAGGTTGTTCCCATCGAAGGGCATGTCTAAAACCTTGGTTTGTACGTCCTGGCGGAAATCTGTCGCCTTGAAACGCTGTTGCCCAACTGACGGAAACCGGTGTCGGCGATGTCCGTTGTCACCGTGATGGCGTGGTCCGAAGCAATCTCACCTTCCTGTAGGATTTCAAGGGCCTCAGCCCTTTTGGCGTCCGGAAGGAAGTCCAACAGCAGGGCGATTTTGAACCACAACTCCCTGTCGTAGCGGGCTACGATAGCCAGGGCGTTGGCCGCCTTGATAGTCGTCGCTGCGGATGAGATGACCCGTCGTCCCATCGTGTCCAGCTTCCTGCCCTCACCGTCCGGCGGCGAAGTTGATGTCGAGGCCGATGCACCCCCAGCTTTCTTCTTTGCCGCCGCCGAAACGACCGAATCCGGGGGTAGGTTGCGCCCGAAGGCACAAGGGGGCAGCGTCGGGGACCCGGTACTTCTTCTCGTACTGGTCCCTCTTTGCCGGCACCATGGCAGGGTTCTTGAGGAGGGCGAGCCCCTCATCCCAGATGTCATCAAGCAGTGGTACGGCGAGGGCCGTCTTCCTTTTAGCCTCGCGCCGTTGGTAAAGGAACCCTTCCTTCTTCTTCTCTTCTGGGCAGAGCTGGAAGAGCTCGGATGCCCTGGAAATCATGGCATGAAAGGATCCAATCTCGTCGGGCGGGGGGCGACGGGGGACACGTCCCGTCGTCGCCTCCGTCGTCATCTGTACCTGTCGTAGCCGTGTCCGTGCCTGTATCATCCCCTTTGGTAGTAGACCGGGGGGAAGGCAGAGCAGGCCACAGAGGTGGGAGAGGTGGCGTAGGATGCGTCCTCCTCCTCTTATGCGGTGGACTTGCCGAAGGTCCTGGCTCCGGTTCCCCCGTCGGGTCTGGCTCAGGTACCTCCGTCGGGGGGAGGGGCAACCTTGTCCTCATCTCCGAGCATAAGGACTGAATCGCTGACAAAATGGGCGCCGAAGTGTCCTGCGGCGCCGGAAACGACGAGCGCGAGGCCTCGTCGGGATCCCTCCCGATGGGCTGGACCTCTTCCACGACTTCGATGAGCTCTTCTTCAGAGGTCGTGTTCGTATCCACGATGGCCACCTGCCCCACCCCCACCTTTTCCAACGAGGACTTCGTGGGGGTCTTCTCAATGGGCCTGAAAGATGACTCCCTCTGCGGTGGCAGGGAGACTCTGGGTCCTGAGGTCGCCTCCACTGGCGTAGCCTCCACAGGCTGAGCCAGGGCCGCTGCGACATCCTCAATCGGGGTCTTAGCAGGGTGAATTTAGGCCATCGTCACCTGTATGCCTGGGGCCTTCACCTTGGGGGAGGGTCCGAGCCTCGCTCCCCCTCTGCAGGAATCTTCGAGGCCTCTCCAGAAGCTTCGCCGGGTTCTCGGAGCGTTGGCTCGTGGTTGATGGCGCTGGGGAGGATTCGCCCTGCCTGGCAGCAAAGGAGCCCGACCGTTCGGCGATCCCGGTGCCCGCAGTGCTTGGCCTTTTGTTGGGCCCCCATCGCCGGGGCGCCCTCACAGGACTTGGAAGACCGCTCTGACTTCTTTTTCTTCTTCTCGCCTGACGGGCTCTTCCCTTCCAGCCAGTTGGCGAGAGGAGGTGGCGATCCTTCATGGTCCACTCTGACATGTCCCCACAAAACGCACAGTCCTTCTCCGTGTGCGTCTTGTCCTCATGGAGACAGTAGAGGCATAACGAATGCTCGTCCTCCTTGAAAACATTCTGAAGCTGGCATCCAGGGCAGGTCCTGAACAGCTTCCCGGGCGTCGAGCTTCCTTTCTCCTGGGCCATGTCCAGGGTAGGCCTCGGAACTTCTGGAATCCTCCAAAAGCGTAACTCGACGAAATCTTCACCCTTGAGGGGCGTAGAAAACTCCGAAACGGATCCCCATTGATCGGATGTAGAAACCGTGGAGCTTGAGGCTCTATTTAACCAAAAAATGAGAAAAACCTCCTGAAAAAGCGTGAAAACGCAGCAAAAGCTCAAGAGCTACAGCACGAGGACTCCCAACACTTGAACATGCGGTAAAAATCTGAGGATGGCTGCCAGAGGCGGGGCTTAGGGAGAGGGCAGTCATTGGCTGCCCCGGCTACCCCGAAAAAGCAGATAACCAAGACATTGGGCTTGATGGAAGGAGCGAGACACGTATTTGCTGGAAACACCAAAAGACAGGACCCCAGAAAGAACCAACAACATGCTTTGACTCACAACAAGGTAACAAGAATCACAGATCACACGCTAGGGGGCTAGGGAGTGTATGAACTGTGATAAAGTTGGGAAAGCATCGTGAGTATTCCCCCTCGCCTCATTGCTACCCTGGGAGAGTGAGAAAGTTGCACAAAGCATTGGGATTGATCTCCCTCATCTCAGTGATAACCCCAAGAGTGCGCAGATTGAGAAACACATTGGGAGTAATCTCCCTCATCTCAGTGCTACACGTAAGAGTGAGAAAGTTGAGCAAGGCATCAGGATTGATCTCCTGTGTCTCAGTGAGAAACCCAAGAGTGAGAAGGTTGGGCAAGTCGTCGGGAATCTTTTTTTTTTATTTATTGTGAATTAGTTTTCTTGTAAACTTTTAACATTTATTTTTTCCATGTCTTAATTAATTGTTCACGTGTTTCCTCTATTATCGATTTTACAGCGATCTTTGTTCCTGTCTTCATTCTTTCTCAGTTGTTGCGTGTCCATCATTTATTTCCGTGTTTTCATCTAGGTCCTTCATGACTTTTGTTAAAAAGTTAATTCCATCACAAGTCAGTCTTTGCTTTCACCTCTGAGAAAATGTTGCCACCATTCATCATCTGTGAAGGAACTTCCGTTTTTCACATATTTCTCCACAAATTGGGATCTTGGTTCTGTCAATGCTTGACATTCCATCATCAGGTGCCTGACTGTTTCCTCTGTGTCGTCGCACTTGCATGCTCTACATTGACCTTGATTTACACGTCTATTTCCCGTTATCCATAGGTATTCATTGGTTTTATAAATGTTCAATCTGATTCTTAATAGCTGGTCCCTAAGGTATGTACTTGGAAATTGTCAATATTTTGGCATTTTGTTTTTCTTTATATGGTCTGATGCTGCATTTTGCAGTGACTTGTACTTCGTTTTTTGTTGCTCCGTGTTTATCCAATCGAATTTTAGTACTTTTTTCAAGAATTTGCCTTCAAGTTTGGACCATATTTCCCAGTGCAGTTTTAGGATTCCTTCCCCACCATATGTTAGACAGGGAACAACTTTTTGCAGATAGAACATCCGTAGTGGTATTAAAGTACATTTCCCATAGCGTGCATGGATTATTGCACCTTCAGCTGCTAAGGCCAGGGCCTTGTTTTCCAGTTCGTCTTGCCAATGGTTTTTCCACTGATGAGGTGTTAGGATTCCTAGATATCTTATTGTTACCATTTTTTTCTAGCTCTTTTTCATCTATATTCCATTTAAACTTCTTACACGGACTTTTTTTTATTGTTTCCAATCATTAGTACTTTAGATTTTTCGCCGTTTATTGTTAAGTCATTTTCTTGCATGTATTTGTGAATATTTTCCACACTTCGTTGAAGACCATTTTGCGTTTGGTCTATCACAACCAAATCGTCGGCGTATACTACTGCTGGTAGTTTCCTGTTGTTCAGAATTGGAGGCAGGAGTCTGATATCGCTTACAGCTTCCTGTATATTGGCATGGTAAAGTTAGAACAAAGTTGCCACTAATGGTCAACCCTGTTTAACTCCTTCCTTTGTGTTGATCTGCTCAGATAGTACCCCTTCTCTGTTTAACCGTACCTTCATTGTTGTATTTTTATGAAAAGCGTTGATCATTTCTAAGAGGTCGTCCGGGCAGTTCAATTTTCACAATTTTCTCCATAATCTCTGTCTGTTGACCCCATCGAATGCTTATTTCAGCTCGATGAATGCAAAGAATATTTTGCTTTTCGTTCTTATTGCTTCTAGCTTCACTAGGGATAGTATGAATAAATTAAATTCTGTCCCGTGTTCTTAGTAAAGCTTGTTTGCCTTGGGTCTAGTATTTTTGCATCCTCAGCCCATTTTCATAACCTTATTTGTAGAGTTATAGCTGGGGTTTTTCCTGCAACATCTAATAGGGCTATTGGCCTGTAATTCGCCGGATGTTCTCTTGCCCCTTTTTGAAAATTGTCACTATTCCGGTCGTCCATGAAGCTGGTAGTTTTTTGGTTTTGATGATGTTTTTGTACATGTTTCCTAGGAATTTGGCGCAGGCCTCTCGATTTTGTTTCAGAATGACATTAGTTAAACTGTCGGGTCTGGCTGCTGCTGAGTTTTTTAATTTCCTTATTATTGTTGCTAACTCTCTATCAGAGAGTTCATGGTTGCGGATTGTTCCTCGATCCTGCTCGCTTATCGGCTGGACCGTGTTAGTTCCAAACACTTTATAAAAGTGTTCAATCCCGCATGACTCAGAGACTGCGTTACTCAATCGGCTATGTTGATTTAGCGTTGTACTGTTAACTATGGTCAATGTTTCGGTCCATGTTTCTTTAGATGTCTTGTTTCTCATAGCTTTTAACATTGCTTCACCTTGCTCTTGGTCTTTTTTTAAAAAAAAATCCAATCAACCAATTTCTGTACTGTTGTTTTATCTGTTTCACTCCTTTTTTGAAGTCAATTGCTGTTAACTCTTTCCCAAGTTTCTTATGTACCTACGTAGTAACTTCCTTTTTTCTACTACTGTTTTGCTATATTTGTGTTTTGGGAGCAGTAGTGGTTGTTTGAACCCGGTTTTGACTACACAATATTCTTTCAGTAATGTCTCATATGCATTTTCATTTTGTTCCCTTTTTTGTTTGTTCAGGGCGAGGAGTAATCTCCCCGTCTCAGTACTTGGCCCAAGTGTGCACAAAGACTGTTAACTAAAAGAAATCCCTGGGTTTAATCTCCCTCGTTTTAAGGCTGATGTGAACCGTATCAGTAATTATATGCGGGACATTATAGAGGAGGTAGTTCCTCCATGTTACATCTTGCATGGGCAGAAGACTCAAAATGCATTAACGAAAGTTGCAAGAGAAGCCTGGGGAGAATTGCAAGAGCTAATAAAAACTGTTACAAAAAGACCAATTCTACCAGGAGAAGGGAATCATTCTCCTGGTCACTGCCATTGTTGAAACATCACTTAAAGAAAAAGGGCACTGAGTAAAGACTGAAGGAATTGCAGCAGTTAATAAGAACTGCTATAGAAAAGCCAAGTACACCAGAAGGGAGCTAGTCTCCAGGTTACTGATATTGCTGTTAAGCAACAGGTGATTGTGTCCCACAAGGGAAGACTGCTGATATTGAACAAGTAATGACACTTGTAGATTTTGAAAGGCTGTTTGGTGAACTATCTTGAGAAAGTGGAACTATATGAACCAGGAGAAAGGAGGCATTTCTCCTGGTTCTGATTTTCAGCAGGATACTGAACTGTTCTGACTGTTTCTGGAAACACCCTCAGGGCTGGCTTTGCTATATACCTGGAGAAGAGACTCATTCCTCTGGTGCCTCGTATGTTGTGTTCTGTTATAAGTGGTAGGGGTTTTGGACAGACTTATTCACTTGGACTTCCACCCAGACGAAGTGCATCGCCTATTACTTTGGTTAGACAGGGAAACCCCAAAGTGATAGGGAGAAATGGGCCTTTTCATTCTTGGTTGAATAAATATTATTGTATACATGCCACCTCTGTGTCCTACTCCTGGCTCGAGCACGCTAGTGGACCCCATTTGGGTTTCCATTGGGGAGAGGTGTCTCACATTTTTTCCCCAGCATCCATGTTTTCCTATAGCTGCACCCTGCCACCCTGTGTTGTGTGCTACTAGGAGCCCCTATTGTTGCTTTTCGAATATAATTTTGTGTGAATTGGGTAGCCCATGTATCTACCAGTACAGGATTAGTCCTCTTTTATTACGTGTTTTTACTCTTGGAGCACAAGCCACTTTACATGAAATGTTGTGTGGACACAGTCTCCCTTTTTCTTTGCCCTCAGGAACACCGGTCTTACTTTTCCAGGTTTCCCGTCCCAGCTTGTGGCAGTCAATGCATCTGCAAAGGATCAAAATTAAATATTGCAGGTGGATAGCTTATCAGGCAGTGGTGTTGCTAGCTCTGGAAAAGACCTGGGGCTACACTAATGCCAGGACTGTCGGGACTCAGGGCTAGCTAGCATTTTGGTTGTAGCCCCTGAGCTTCAATCCGGGCTACAACCAAAAGACCCGGTGCTATAGCCCCCTAACAACACCTCTGCTACCAGGGAAGCTGAGTGGATGTCATCAGAGCTTTGAACCCGAAGCGTACTGCGGCCTCAATCTCTGGCAGACCACGGCCCATTAACAAACCCCTTCAATGAAGCTCTGGTGAACCTCCCTGGATTTCGCACGACCACAGCAGATTGTCAGTTGTGCCGAGGGTGGACGACAGTGAGGGTTGTTCGGCGCTCAATGTCGGATCCAACATGGCAGGGGCAGCTTGGATGCTGCAAGGCAGAGGCGGAGACAGTTTCGACTGTGCATGGTCGAGATGGGCTGTGTGGTGGGATTCCCCAGCCCACACATTATTGCGGGGCATGCCTGAACTCTCCGCCCCGTGGTGAGCATGAGCCAGAAATACAGAGAAAAGCTAAATGGGTGGAGAGGAGGAGGAGCCTGGTATCGAGAACCCAGCGGTGGAGATCAATGGTGCACATCAGGAGTAGGTGATTGTGACAGCTGCCTCTGTGGCAGATGTCAGCGGAGACAGCCAGCCCACAATTATTTCTGCAGACTGATCACAGTAGGGGATCGGTGTGGAGAGGCTGGCTCCAGTGTGAGCACCCTTGAGGGCATTCTTTGACACATTGAAACGTCTGCTTAGTGAACCTGCACCAAGCAGCCTTAGTGGAAGATTTGGCACACTCCTCGTCGCCTGGTATTAACGGACTGTACAAGCGGTACCACAGAATGGCTAAAATTCCCACCAAGCAGAAGTGAGCCTAGTCAGGAGACATACAAAGTCTCTTGCATGCCCAGGAATCCTCTAAGAAGTACCAACAAACAGTGGTGCAGATTACCTACCCACAGCCACAGGCGACACAAGAGGATACACATGCCCCGAAAATGGATTTACAGTTGGTTAGCTGAGATCAAAAGGGAGATGAAAGAAAATGATTCCAGTCTGGCTAAATCCATGACAGAGCTTGATGAACATGTGTGAGCGGCAGAAGGCATACTAGAGGAGGTGGAAGTCGCACTCTGATCAAGCACATGAACAGATGGAATTGGCGGAAAGAGTGAAAGACCTTGAGTAACAGATGGACTTTGTCCGGACCAAGCAGGAGGACACAAACTAGAATGAGACCCGATAATGTCTGCATAAAAGGGATCACGAAACATGTCGCTGGCAAAGAGCTGGAGGTCTATGTGAGTGCCCTATTCCACCATATTCTGGGAGAAGCTGAGGACTTCGTTGTCATTTTTTTTTTATTGGACGTATCCGTTCGTCTCTAGACTACAACAAAGGACCAATCTAATTCCTGACAAGAATCCACTACTGCAACTAAAGGACAGGATCATGAGATGAGGCCAAAGTTTGGAATTGATCCATTTTAGAGGGGAACTCATTCTGTTATTTCAGGATTTTGCACAGCGTCATTACAGAAAAGTAAGAGTTATTTTTTAAAAAGAAACAAAAACAGTGAAAAAAACCACTTTATTTTCTATTGGGGGGATCCGCCCAACACCATTTCCCTATGAGTTTAAGCCCACCCTAACCCCCTCACCACCAGTTTTATCCCCTTACCCCACCTCCATGTATATATTTTTTTTTATTGTTCTTTTCCATTTTTGTTTAGTTAAAAAATCCCTCTCTGAAATTTTGTCGCTGAAATCACTGGATAAAGACTTAGAGAGGAAGGGGCTTGATACAGATGGGTGCATCCATGCTGGTTATTATTCAAACTCGAGAGGAAGGCGTGTAATGTAGCCAGAGAAGAGGAGGCAGCTGATTTAATGGTCCCTACCCCACGAGGGGAAAGGTGTTCACAGGAAGACAGACTTTGGCAAGGAGAGGGGTCCCGGCAGAGTTTGGGGAAAAGGAGAGCAAATGGGCACTGGAAGCGGCGGGGGAATGGGGCAGAAGGGGGAGGAGACTTGAATACTCTAGGTTCTCGAGGCTCTGGTATGTTGCCATATGGAGGTCTAATACGAGGATGAGACTCACCTGGCAGTTGGTAGTGGTGGAAATGTCTTACATGATTATGCAATCACTTGTGGGAAGACAGTGGCACCAAGAGCTTTCATGGGGAAGCATGGGATTCTGCAGTGATATGGGAAGGAGTTTGGGCTTCAGTCGGGGGTTGGGGCTCAGGTGAGCTCCCGGGTCGGGATTCACCCTGTGATTATAGGGAAGTGGCCCCAATGGTGGAAGGAGGGGGGACGGACGTTCTACTGTTGACATGTTGGGGTATTTGTAGTTTATTTGGTTATGGTCGACATGTGAAGGTATGAAGAACAAATATTTTATTTTCACACTGAGGTGATCAGGCAGGCGTGGGGTATGTGTATTACCATGACTGATATGGGTTTCGCAATGCTGAATGTTCGAGGTCTTATTGCCCCCCCACCCCTCCTCCCCGCCCCCGAAAAGAGGAACTCTATCCTGAGCAGGTTAAATAAAATGCAAACTTCCATTGTGTTTCTTCAGGAAACACATCTGTCGGAACAAGATGAAGTAATATTTGAGTGATAAGGATTTCCCTATACAATATTTTGCCTCAAGCAGGGGATGAGGACAGGTGTGCCAATCCTAGTGGGGAAGGGGATCAGATTCACAAGAAACTACATAGAGATCCTGAGGGAGAGCTCTAATTGTGATGGGTTTATTAATGGGACAACTCTACTTTTGTAGCGATTTACGCACCGAATTAACACCGGGATCAATACCTAGTTACACTTTTGGGAAAGCCAGAGAGCATGTGTGAGGGTCAGGTTGTGATTGGGGGAGATTTTAATCTTGTAATGGATCCAGGTCTTGATAAAAAAAACACTTCCCCCTATGGCCGCGGATCACAGAAATAGAGAAGGCCTTGCTAAGTTGTTTAGAAAACAGGGCCTCATTGAAACATGGCTATTCTTCCATCAGGAGGAAAGGGACGATACTTTCTGCTCAGCGGCTCCAAAGCGGTACTCTGGAATAGATGTGATATTTATCTCTTCTACCTTGGTCTCCAATGTGACATCAGTAGAGATCAGGATTAGATACCCATCATTAGATACCCATCTCATCACACCCGGTATTAGTGCAAGTGGTACAGAGTCCCATGCAGGCAGTACCAGCTAAATTGGTAGTTATGTAATGGTTCATTGCACAATGGGGGAAGAACATTGCTTTAAGCAAACTGCAACGTGGAGGCATCCTCATTAAGCTTCTTAGGGTCCCCTTCAAATCTACCACTTGGCAGGGTATTCAGCGGAGGTTCAAAAACATTGACAGTTCTGGAATTTGTCATAGTGCAGCATTTTCTGCCTTAAGAGTCTGGACTTCTGAGGTAAGTGGTTGCTCAGCAGGCACACGTTGTTGCATTCGATTCAAGCTAGTGCAGTGCTGTATCATGGTGGTGTAAACTGTCAACAAGACAACTGTAGCGACTCACATAACTGGCTTTCCAAATGTCACAGGGAAGGCAATTTATTGTGGGCCTCTCTGGCTGACCTCCACAAAAACCAAAATCATGGGACTCCACTAAGTATCAATGAAGGGTCAGTGATCCCAAAGGCCATCACCAAGAAGGGAATACCTCTGTAGGCAGAAAACCCTCTTGCAGGAGACTGGTGATCAGACTGATGGTGCAGAGATAGAGCAGGTGTGGAATTCTTGATCCGGTGCAAACAAGTGAGGAGTTATTCAGACAAACGGGTGAGGCAGGGCATCAGGGAAACAAGAGAACTAGAGACATGAGATCAAAGGAAGCTGGGCAAAGTACAGATAGGAATGGAATAATCAGGGAAGCAGTAAAAAACAAGAAACAACAGAACTCATTGGCTGCGGTAGGAACCAACCTCAATACTGCATCATGTCTTTGCTCCCTGCCGGAATGCTTATGAGGCTGGCAAGGGCAGTGATCACACTGATGATCCCTGTCAGCCTATACAGAGTGGACAATTCCATTTCCTCCAAAGAGATAATGATATGGCATTTAGAACGCACCTATACACAAGTTTTTCAAGGAGCGAAAAGAGTGAGGATGAGGCAAGGGTGCAATATATATATATATATATATATATATATATATATATATATATATATATATATATATATATATACACACACACACCCCCCCCCCACACCCACACCAATGCCCCCGCCGCCACCACCACCAAAGGAAGCATAATTCAGCCCAAATTCCAAGCAGTCTTCCTCATGTTACAAGATGTCATATTTGCCCTAGATGCACATATAGGTGAGATACAATTAAGTTGGCCTTGTCTTTAGTTACTCAACTCTTTTTTGCTTTGCGCAGCATTAACACCCATCCCACAGACCGGATTTTAATTTGTTGTCATTGTTTCATGTGTTTTTAGGTACCAGGCACCAGTGAATAGGTTTCGCCAGCACCTGAAGAAAATCATCCACACATCCACCAGAGGGAATGAAACATGTAGGGCTCATCAGGAAGGTCTAAAACAGAATATTCTGAATTGCTAAATACTCTTTGGAACATTTAAGAATGTGCAACTATTATTAACATTCTCCAGCATGGGGTCTGGCATGGATTCACATGCTCATGAATATTCCCCGTCGTCAGGCTGGGAATCCTCGGTAAAGAAAAAACCAGTATCAGTTTCGTTTCTGATCTGTCTTTCGTAGTAATAACCAATCACTGGTCTCTGCGTCATACTGACCACAGCCAATGACTGCCCTCTACCTAAGCACCGCCTCTGGCAGCCATCTTCAGATTTTTACCGCACGTTCATGTGTTGGGATCCTCGTGCTATTGCTCTCGAGCGTTAGTGCTATTTTTCGCGCTTTTTCACAAAAAACTTCAATTCTTTCGGTCAAAAGAGCCTCAAGCTCCACCGATCCTACATCCGATCAACGGGGACCCGTGTCGGATTCGTCTGTGCCCCTCAAGGGTGAAGATTTCGTCGAGCTACACTTCGGAGGACTCCAGAAGCTTCTCAGGCCCGGTCTCGGAGATGGCCCAGGAGAAGGGAAGCTCGACGCCCGGAAAGCTGTTCAGGGTCTGCCCTGGATGCCAGCTGCAGAACGTCTTTAAGGAAGACGAACACTCTTTCTGCCTTTACTGCCTTCATGAGGACAAAACGCACGTGGAGAAGGACTGTGCGTTTTGCGGCAACATGTCGGAACGGACCATGAAGGACCGTCATCAACGTCTCGCCAACTGGCTGGAGGGTAAGAGCCCGTCTGGCGAGAAGAAGAAGAAATCCGAGCGGTCTTCTAAGACCTTTGAGGGCGCCCCGGCGACGGGGGCCCAACATAAGGCCAAGCACCGCGAGTCCGCTGGCACCGGGAGCGCCGAACGGTCGGGCTCTACGGGCGCCAGGCAGGGCGCACCCTCCCCGGCACCATCAACCACGAGCCAACGCTCTGGGTCGGGTAAGAGGAAGGCCGAGCACCCGGCGAAGCTCCTGGAGAGGCCCCGGTCGAGCTCTAAGGCAGAGGAGGAGCGTGGCAGTGCCCCCTCCCTCAAGGATAAGGCGGTGAGCGCACCTAAGGTGGTGAAGGCCTTGATCCATCCGACCAAGCCCTCTATCGAAACGGTCGCGGCGGCCCTGGCTCAGCCTGTGGAGGCTGCGCCAGTGGTGGCGACCTCAGGGCCCAGAATCTCTCCCTGCCTCCTCGGAGGGAGTCTTCTTTTGTGCCCATCGATAGGACCCCCGTGAAACCCTCCGTGGGGAAGAAGAAGGGGGGGCAGGGCGTCGTCGTAGATTCGGCCTCAACCTCAGAAGAGGAGCTGATCGAGGTCTTAAGCCACGGCCTAGGCGTGGAACAAGGCCAGCCCGTCGGAATGGACCCCGACGCGGGTGACGACGACGACATCGTCGAGGATACCGACGGGGCCCCTGCTCGCCCGTCGGATTCCCCTCTGCCAGCGCCGCGAGACAACTCGGCGGCCATTTTGTTGGCCATACAGTCCTTATGCACCGAGATAAGGACGAGGCTACCGTTACCGACGGAGGAACCTCTCCCGTCGGGGGATCCAGAACCGGGACCTTCTGGTGTTCCCCCTACCAAGAAAAGAAGGACCCATCCTCCACCTCCTTTTCAACCGTCGCGCCCCGTCCAGCCCTCCTCCCCGTCCACCCGAGGGGATGATACGGGGACTGACACGGCAGCGACGGGTACGGACGACGAGGCATACGACGAGGATTTTCCGTCGTCGCCCCCCACCAGGGCTTCTCCGCCCGACGAGATCGGATCTTTCCACTCCATGATCTCCAGGGCTTCCGAGCTTTTCCAACTCTGCCCTGAGGAGAAGAAAAAGGAAGGCTTCCTTTATCAGCGGCGCGAGGCCAAGAGGAAGACGGTCCTCGCAGTGCCCCTGCTGGACGACATTTGGGATGAGGGCCTTTCCCTCCTCAAGAACCCTTCCACTACGCCAGCTAGAAGAGACCGGTACGAGAAAAAGTACCGGGTCCCGGACACGGCCCCCCTATGCCTCCGGGCGCAGCCTACCCCGGACTCCGTCGTCTCCGCGGCAGCCAGGAAGAAAGCGGGGGGGGGGTGCGGCCTCCACATCGACTTCCCCGCCGGACGGCGAGGGAAAGAAATTGGATGCTATGGGACGTAGAGTCATCTCGTCGGCAGCGACGACGATTAAAGCGGCCAACGCCTTGGCTATCGTGGCCCGCTACGACAGGGAGCTCTGGTACAAGATAGCTCCCCTGCTGGATTTTCTGCCAGACGACAAGAGGGCGGAGGCCCTTGAGATCCTCCAGGAAGGTGAAGTGGCTTCTGACCACGCCATCACCGTGGCGACGGACATCGCCGACACTGGGTTCCGCCAGCTGGGCAACGGCGTTTGCCTTCGACGTCGTGGATGGCTCAAAGCTACGGACTTTCGGGAGGACGTCCAGACCAGAGTCCTGGACATGCCCTTCGACGGGAGCAACCTGTTTGGGAAGACAGTGGACGATTCCCTTCAGGCCATCAAGGCGGATACTGAGACGGCCCGGGCCCTTGGAGTCCTGCAGCAACGACGGACGCCCTTTCGGAGCGGCGGAGGCAAGGGCGCCTCCAAAGGTTCCGGCGGCGGTTTCGCTTCCTACCGTCAAGCGGCCCGCTCGTCGTCGCAAGAGGCCTACAGAGGACGAGGCAAGTCTAGCGGACCCCGCCGTCGTCGCCAAGGAGGTCAAGGCGGCAAGGCCGCGTCCAAGCAGGATTGAACCGGCCGTGGGGTCGGGCCCCCACCGAAGCACCCCGGTGGGAGGCCGGCTGGCGGGCTTCGTCAGCGTGTGGGAGTCCATCTCCACCGACCGTTGGGTGCTGGACGCCCTGGCCCGGGGCCACGCGCTCGAGTTTCAAAGAAGGTGCCCGCGCGTCCCCCCCGTGGCCAGGAAAGAACTTCACGTCCCTCAACTTCTCCTGGAGGTAAAGGCGATGCTCAGAAAGGGCGCCATCGAACTCGTCCCAAAGAGGCTTCGGGGCTCCGGTGTCTACTCGCGATACTTCCTCGTGAAGAAGAAGACGGGAGGATGGCGCCCCATCCTGGACCTGCGACGGCTGAACAAGTTCATCAAGGCGCAGAAGTTCCGGATGGTCACCCTCCAGCACGTCCTGGGTCAACTGGAGGAAGGAGACTTCCTATCGTCGTTGGATTTGGAGGATGCCTACTTCCACATTCCCATCCTAAAGGGGCACCGAAAATTCCTCAGGTTCGTGGTCCAAGGGCGTCATTACCAGTTCAAAGCCCTTCCCTTCGGACTACGGTCGGCACCCAGGGTATTCACCAAGTGCCTCGCACCGGTGGCGGCGCAGCTGCGCCGCGAGGGGATTCACGTCTACCCCTACCTGGACGACTGGCTCATCCGCGCCAAGACGAAGGAGCTCGCCGTGGTCCACACGGCAAGGACCGTCCAACTCCTCACGGACCTGGGATTCTCCGTGAACTACGCCAAATCCCACCTGGTGCCCGCGCAAGTCGCACTGTTTCTAGGAGCGAGGCTCGACACAGTGTCCCTTCTGGCCTCCCCGTCGGAGGAGAGGACCAGGACCATCTTGGGCAAGGTGCAACGGATGTTGGTGGCCGACGCGGCCAAAGTGAGATCCATCAAGTCCCTCCTCGGGATGATGTCTTCCTGCATCTACCTCATTCCCATGTGCAGGCTCCGGATGCGCCCGTTGCAAGAATTCCTGGATGCGCGCTGGATCCAGACGACGGGCAGCTTCGTGGAAAGGATCAAGCTCGACGAGAGTTTCCGACGAGCGATACGGTGGTGGGGCACCCGCGCGCATCTGACGGCGGGCATGGACTTCCAGACCCCAGCCCACCAGGAGACTGTGACCACGGATGCCTCCCTGGAAGGGTGGGGAGCGCACACCGCAAATCTGCACGCGAGGGGACTCTGGCTCCCGACGGAGAAGTCCCTGCATATCAACGTCCTGGAGCTCCGTGCAGTGTTTTGGGCCCTCAGGTCCTTCCTTCCGTCCCTCAAGGGCAAGGTGGTGAGGATCTTCACCGACAACACCACCACCATGTTTTACATCAGGAAACAGGGCGGAACCAGGTCCCCAGCGCTGTCCAAGGAGGCGCAGGACCTGTGGCATTGGGCCGTCGCCCAAGGGATTTTTCTGGTGCCGTTTCATCTGGCAGGGATAAAAAACACCATCGCCGACTCACTCAGCAGGGAGCTGAGCTCGTGCCACGAGTGGGAACTACGGCAGGATCTGGTGGATCGCCTCTTCCGACGGTGGGGCACACCCCAGATCGACCTGTTCGCGACGGCGACGAACACCAAGTGCCGGAGGTTCGCCAGCAGGTTTCCCCAGACGAGGAGCATGGGCGATGCTTTCTCGTTCCCCTGGGAGGGCCTGTTCCTGTACGCGTTCCCTCCCTTGCCTCTGCTAATCCGGCTCGTCAACCAGCTCAAGAGGTCACGGTGCAGGATGATCCTCGTCGCACCTGCGTGGCCGAGGCAGATATGGTTCCCGGACCTTCTGGACTTGTCAGCGTCCCCGCCGATCAAGCTGCCGGCGGACGCGGATCTACTCTCCAGGGAAGGAGGCGCCATCCTCCACCACGACCCGAAGTCGCTGAACTTGCAGGCCTGGCTCCTGCAGCGCTAGAGTTTGGAGGATACGACATACCGGCCGATTGCAGAGAGGTTCTTGCAAAGGCCAGGGCGTCCTCGACTCTTAAATGCTACGGACACAAATGGAAGAGGTTCTCTGTCTGGTGCCACGCACAGAAGATTAACCCTCTACGGATTACGGCTCCCCAAGTACTGCCGTACCTGCTGACGCTGGCCAAAGCTGGTTTGGCACACGCGTCCATCAAGATTCATCTTGCTGCGATCTCCCGATACACCAGAACCACGGGGCGGACGTCCTTGTGGTCCCATCGTCTGGTGAAAGAGTTCATGAAGGGACTGTTCAGATCGTTCCCGCCGGTGAAGGCTCCGGCCCCGGCGTGGGAGCTCAACGTGGTGCTGACCAAGCTCATGGGACCTCCGTTCGAGCCTCTGCACTCGGCCCCGTTGAAGTTTCTATCGTGGAAAACAGCTTTTCTTGTGGCCATCACCTCCGCACGACGAGTGGGAGAGATCCAGGCCCTTTCCTGCAAGGCCCCGTACTTGACTTTCCACGACACGAGGGTAGTGCTCAGGACGCACCCCTCCTTCATGCCCAAGGTACCGTCGGACTTCCATCTCAACGAACCCTTGGTGTTACCTGTGTTCTTCCCGTCGCCTTCGTCGCCGGCTGAGAGGACTTTGCACTCGCTGGATGTAGCTAGAGCGCTGAAGTTCTACGTGGACCGCACGAAGGGGTTTCGGAAGACGTCACAACTCTTTGTGAACGTTGGACCTGTCAATCAGGGGAAGGCTCTCTCGAAGGCTTCCATCTCCAGATGGCTCTCCGGCTGTATCATGTACTGTCACCGGTTGGCAAACCGACCGCTGCCTGGCCGTCCGAGAGCCCATTCCACCAGAGCGATCGCAGCTACCACGGCGTTCCTATCTGGTGTGCCCCTGCTGGACATATGCAGGGCTGCTACGTGGAGGTCGACGCACACCTTCACGAAATTCTACTGCGTCGACCGGGATTCCAGGGAGAAGTCCAGGGTCGGCCAAGCAGTGCTGCGCAACCTGTTCGCCTGAGGTGAGCCTGGTGAGGAGGTAAGATGCTTAATGTTGAGTTGATGTGATGCTTAATGTTGAGCCTTTGCCACCTCCCGTGGTTGTGCATGTGTGTACTGCTATGTATTCTTTATTCATGAGCATGTGAATCCATGCCAGACCCCATGCTGGAGAAGGAACAAGTTACTTACCTGTAACTGTTGTTCTCCAGCATGGGTCTGGCATGGATTCACATGCGAACCCTCCCGCCTACCCCTCTGCGGCTCTTCACTTGGTCATACTGCCACTTCACGTGCTTCCAAATCTGAAGATGGCTGCCAGAGGCGGTGCTTAGGTAGAGGGCAGTCATTGGCTGTGGTCAGTATGACGCAGAGACCAGTGATTGGTTATTACTACGAAAGACAGATCAGAAACGAAACTGATACTGGTTTTTTCTTTACCGAGGATTCCCAGCCTGACGACGGGGAATATTCATGAGCATGTGAATCCATGCCAGACCCATGCTGGAGAACAACAGTTACAGGTAAGTAACTTGTTCCTTCTACCCAAATAGTGATAATAGATGCAACACAGCGTTTGAGACTACACACTTTTGTACACTTTGTTTTAATTTAATTATTAGCACCATTTTGTTTGGCTAATGTATTGGTTGATCTTGTCAAATGACATTTTTGTAATACTTGTTTTATGATCGTAAGAAAAGTTTAAAATTTGGTAACATTCATTATGTAACAAGCCACAGGATTAGGTTAGGGGGTTATCCGTTCCACTCCCTCTGTTTAATATGGGGCATGAGCTGCATCTGACACTGGGTTCTTTTGGTTGCAACGTTTGGAAAGCCTAGACCAAGCCAATACCAGAACACACGAGAGGTTCATATCAGTGGTGGCATGTGGGTTTTAGCAAGCTCTGGAAAAAGAGCAGACATTTGTTTTTCCAAGGGACCAAGATGGCAACCTTTGGCTGGACGGTGAGAATACAGAGACCTGGTAAGATCCCTAAAAAGGTAAAAAACTACTTGTTAGCAAGAGATTGCCAAGAAGTGAGGAGGACGCTATAACCCTTGGACGAAGGACTATCAAGAAGCAAGCTCATCCCAAAGTCTGTACACTAGAGAATTATGGGGAAAGTAACATTCCCCTAGTCAGACCTTTAGACACTTTATAGTGTACCCCTTCCGGACAGTGCGAGAATGTGCTTGGATTATTCTTAGAGAAGAATGGTTTGCATTGTTGTGAAAAGACAATTTTTGTCTTCATAGATGTATCTCAACTGAGTTAATCAAGTTTTATAAACTTCTTACACACAGGTGTGTTCTGTTGGTCCTTCACATACTGGAGGGACTGTGCACTGTGCTTAGAGGCCAACAGTGTTGTAAAGTGCAAAAGGATCAGCTATCCAGTTAACAGGTGTAGGAATAGGCCTGGTGGAAGTACTGTAGTTTATGTGCAACTAAGATTGTATTGGGCACCTGGAACAGCTGCTGTAGCGTACTTGTGTTAATAATTTAGGGCCGGCTGTGGTCGTCAATTGGGGTGTGACCTATTCACCGCAGTGCTGAAAACAGCAACCTTTAATGATCCATTGGAAACCCAGTTGTATTGCAGATCGGTACCTGAACAGGGAGGTTGGGGACACTCTAAAGCTTAAAAGCACTGCCAGTGTCACCCAGGAATCTGGAGAAACAATAAAAGCCAGGGAAATTGAAGAGAGATGGTGTAGGTGTCAAATGCAGCAAGAAATAGGGATGTCTTCAGTCATCTTCATTTGGTCCGATTCAATGTTGAGATAGATCAGTAAGGAGCCTTGATGTGAAAGAGCAAGAAACAGGTTTGTTCATTGCAATATTTTAATTAGCATCACACATTTCGAATGCATTTTTGACGTTTTTATTCCTTTAAAAAAAAGAAATGCTGCATGAAATCACAATAATAATTATATATAGAAAAATTGTTTTAATAAAATAAAGGCTTAGGTAGGGTCCATGTTTGGGCCTGCGTGCTTTGTGGGGATGAGGCTGAAGAGTTAAGAAATACCCAGGCCTTCTGGGACTCACTGGATGCCAGATGGTTGGGAATGGCACAGATGGGCATTGGGAAAGAGATGCACAGTTAATCATCTAGTCCCAAAAGGCAGATTCTCTTAAACACTTTTGAAAAGTAAAGCAGAATATGTGCACAGATTGCAAAAACGGAATATAGTGAAACACTTTTTGAAAAAGGAAAGGTGGCCAAAGATTTGAGAAGGCACACTGATTAACACACAGCACCTTAAATTTGATATGCTTATGGACATTAAGAAGCAGCGCTGTAGAGTTATGATACCTCGATGCAAGATAATGTAGCAAACCAGTTTTGGACAACCAGAGTTGCCGACGTACAAGAATTTCCCATGAAGTCCAATCTACATAAAGCTGTAACAATTGTGGTTAATTCAGAGGTAGGTCAAAACTAATAACCTTGTGCAGTATCCACAAATGACAAAAGCTGGAACAAACAACTTGATTAACTTTTGGGGAAGATGAGAATGACCAGTCCACCCTAAACCCCAAGATCTTTACTCAGATGACTATGGAGGGACGCCCAACACAGGCTGCCTACAAAGCAGTCATCTTTTGGATACCCTTGATCAACACTGCAGTTGTCCCAGAATTGAACATAGCCAGTTTACACCCATCTTTTGCCCTTGGATATTCTTGAAAGATGCTAGCTAACACCACCATATTGCCTTTCAATCAGAAAAAAAAACATCAGGGTGCCATTGGTACAAGAACAGGATTTGAGGCTATAGGAGTGGATAAAGCTAGGGGGAGAACATGCACATTGAACATAATTGTAATAGTCAAAGAGCCTGGCGGCACCCTAGAGGACAGTAGGAAGGAATCGGAGGTAGATGTGACATTGCTGCCTGAATAGGTCAGTAGGTAACCAGCAAAACCTGTCAAGCGTTGTAGCGGAAACACCTGCCTCCTCCAATCAAGATAGCAGAAAAGCATTATCAACAGTGTTCTGTTAATTTGCTTTTTTATAGCGCTTCCTGTCATATGTATTGGCGTTGAAGCGCTGTGGGGCGAGGTCCTTCTAGGGATCAAAGTCTGAGGGGCTAAAGGAACAAGGATAATAGTACATGCAGCAGTAGTAGCAAGGAAAGTCTGATGGAGATAGTTGGAGGACGAATTGTGGACAGAGGAGAGGCTCAAATTGTCTTGAGCTGTAAAAGACCAGTTGGACAGCTGGATCAAATTTGTCGTGTGACTCAGCTGTATTCTACGGGGCACATTGTAAAGAAAGGAAAAGTAGCAGGAACCAACAGAGCCCGTCAACTGCAGTACATCAGTCCAATAGGACGAGGGCTACAACACAGCTGTCAAACTACTATATGGAGGCAATCCACAACAGCAGTGAAAAGTGAATCTGTACCCCTAGCAGGACAAAGCTTGCCTGCTAAAGGTGCTGAAAGCTAGATTTGATAAACTCCAAAGCTTGTGGTTTACTATTCGTTCAGTGACTTAGGATTCATAAAGTAGCAAGGAAATTAAGTGCAAATTACCAGGTTGCAGAGTATCCATATTTGTATTCCTTTCAAACAATGAATCATTTTGGCCTCTAAATATCAAGGGGAGAACAATGGATGCCAGGGAGGAGTTGGCAAACTGTCATCGGAGAAAGCATGATTGGGGTTTGGTGGTTCTTGCATGATTCAAAAGGTGAACAACTAGAAACCTCTAGGAGAAAACTTGATATTTTTTCACCATTTACAGATACAAAATAGCTTGAACTATGGTTGCCCACTTCATAAAACAAAGGAGCAGCATATGGAAGGAAGAAAATAAAATAATGATTAGTGGTAGAGTACCTGACACTTGGAGGAAATCCATTTGGATTCCTCTCTACAAAAAGGGCAGTCGTGAATACTCCTCAAATGACCGATTATTGGCTGTGATTGACAAGTCATGCAAAATATATAACATCATCCTAGAACTGCGAGATTGGCCTAGAGACAAATGGCTACTCCATAAACTACAAACAGGGTCCCCTAGAGGCATGGGCACTGTTCACAATATTTGAACCCTCCAATACCTCATACGATCCACCATATGGACTCCGTTCCAACTTTTGCTGGGCCTTCATTAACCGTCATATGCTTTTGACTGTGCCGAATGTAACGGACTGTGGACCAAGCTAAAAAAAAATAGGGCTTACCTCCAGCTATACTTAATTTAATAAAGCAGATCAATTTACATCTGCAACCATCAAATTGAACAAAAGGTGTACACCCATCTATGCTCATTAATACAAATAAAGGCCTAAAGCAGGGGTGCGTTCTCACACCCCTCTTATATAAATGTGCATGTCACCGATTTTAAATAGGCTCTCATCAAATAAATGAGTTACTCACTGTAGTGACTAACATACTCTTAATCCATAGTCCCCTTTCCTCCATACTGCATGGGCGTCCCTTCCAAGGTAAGGGAGACTGAACCTTTTTCACCAGAAAAAAACTTGTTTCCCTTTAAATTTAGAGGTGCAGCCAGTGGGAGAATGTGCTACACTGACTCTGCCCCCCAGCGCCACTCCTCAGTTCCCATTGACGCATCGACAATATTTAACATTGCCTTATGACACCAGTATTTTTAGCGGGGAGGATGGTGGGACATATGGAGGAAAGGGGACTATGGACAAAAGATTATGTTAGTCACTACGGTGAGTAACTCAATTACTCTGAGGTCCCGTCCCCTTTCCTACATACTGCATGGGCGATTACAACTGAATGTAGCCCCAGGGTGGAGAGGAGACACTCCGTAAGCAAATAAGTTCCTTAGAACCACCTGTTTGAAGGCTGCGTCTGATTTAGAGCCAGCGTCCAAACAGTAATGCTTACAGAAAGGCGATGGCCGTGGCCTTGGCTCGGACCACGTGAGCGTGCATGTTGGCTGGCAGTGGCTTGTGCTGCCCCTTGTAGGCCTCTCTGATGGCTGCAACCATTCACCGTGCAAAAGAAGCCTTGGATGCCTGATAACCGGGTCTGGAGCCCCGAAGGTGACAAAAAGTGCGTCCGACTTGCAGAAGCCCTTGGTCCTGTCCAGATAGAATTTCAGAGCGCGTCTGACATCTAGACAGTACAAGACTCTAAACCTCGTCCTTGGGGTCAGTGAGGAACATAGGCAAGACTATTTCATCGTTTAGATGAATGGCAGAAGGTACCTTAGGTAGGAACGCTGGGTGAGTTTGCAGGACTACCTTATCACTGTGGAAAGTGGTGTAGGGTTCTGAGGCCACCAGAGCCTGTATCTCGCCGACTCTGCAAGCAGAGGCAGGTCCAACCAGCAAAGCAGTTTTAATGGTGACTCGCCTGATGTCCGCAGATGCCATTGGCTCGAATGGTTTGTGTGCCAAGGCGCCCAACACCACATTGAGGTCCCACACGGGGTGTGGCCTCTTGATGGGCGGGTAAAGCCTGGACAAACCCGCCAGATGTTTGACAATAGGGTTGGAGGAGAAGACCTCTTCCAAATTTCTGTAGGCCCCTATGGCTGCCAAGTAGTTGCAACATGTGTCCACCTGAACGCCCGAGTGTGCAAGGTGCTCCGAGAAGTAGAGCACGTTATCCAGCGTGCACATAAGGGGGGGGTCCATGTCCTTAGAGTCCGCCCAGTGACAGAACCTGCTCTATTTGCTCTTATATTGGCTCCTCGTAGCCTTGCTCCTTGCGCCCTGAATGATCTCCAGGTTAGCCCGTGATAGGCTCAGATCCTGTAGGGTGATCGGCTCAGGAACCACGCAGTGACGGATAACTTCTGAGGTGCTGGGTGGAGGTCCCCGCCCCCCTGCTGGGACAGGAGAGGTGCTGGGCCCAGCAGAAGGTGACTAGGTGGCCTGTCCATGAGGCTGAGCAGTTCAGAGAACAATGGTCTCGCTGGCCACCAGGGAGCTATCAAGATGATGCTGAGGTGACAAGCTTCCTTCATCTTGCAGAGTACCCTGGGGATCAGGGGTGTGGGAGGAAAGGCATATGTGGTCATGCCCTCCCATTGAATCTGCAATGCGTCTCCCAGGGAGCCGAGGCCCAGCCACTGCCAGGACACACACTGATGGCACTTCCTATTCTTCCAGTAGGCAAAAAGATCCACCTGAGGGTGGCCCCAAGTGTTGAAGACCATCTGCAGCACCTGGTCGTTCAATTGCCATTCGCAATTGTCCGCTCCCAGCCTGCTGAGCCTGTCGGCTTCCAAGTTGGCCTCCCCCAGGAGGTGGACGGCCCTG
Source organism: Ambystoma mexicanum (assembly GCF_040938575.1). Taxonomy (NCBI): domain Eukaryota; kingdom Metazoa; phylum Chordata; class Amphibia; order Caudata; family Ambystomatidae; genus Ambystoma; species Ambystoma mexicanum. Next base: position 1,423,744,868 of record NC_090923.1, read on the forward strand.
AGGTAGATGTTTTCCAGGGCCCATTCCCACATGATGACCGCTAGGCTGCACACCGAAGGGGACCTGGTACCCCCCTGCTTGTTGACATAGTACATGCTGGTGGAGTTGTCGGTCTGGATAAGGACGGTCTTACCCCCAATGACCGGAAGGAAGGATCTGAGGGCTAGCCAAATGGCCCTTTGCTCCAGCCAGTTGATGTGTGACTCCTGCTGGGTCCAGAGTGGCTTCCCAGCCTTCTAGGGAGGAGTCTGTAGTGATGATGGCCTGTGGGGACGGCTGCCGGAAGGGCCTGCCCGTCCGCAGGTTGCAGTCCCTGGACCACCACGTGAGGTCCGAGTGGAGAGAAGGGGCTATGCTGAACAGCTCTGCTTGGGAGCCCCTCTGCTGATTCCATGAGGCTGGAGCTGTAGTCTCCTCACCCAGAGCCTCGTGTGGGGCACGGCCAGGAGGACCGCTGCCATGATACCCAGTAGGTGTTGGTACCACCAGGCCGAGGTCACTGCCCTGGTAAGGAAGTGCGTTGTGGCGCTCTTGAGGGCCGTAATCTTGTCCTCCGAGGGAAAAACCTCCTTGGAGCTTGTATCCCAGATGAGGCACAGGAAGGTGAGGCTCTGCGCGGACTGCAGCTGGGACTTCTTGAGGTTGATAGTGAACCCGAGGTCATGGAGAGTGTTCATCAGTGCGGAGGAAGTGTGGGTAACCCACTCCGGGGATCTCGCCCTGACGAGCCGCCAGTCGTCCAGTTATGGGTAGACATGGTGGTCCTGGGCCCTGAGGAGGGCTGCCACTGCATTCATGAGTCTGGTAAATACCCTGGGGGCTGAGTTGAGGCCAAAGGGTAGCACCTTGTACTGGAAATGACAGCCCATGATCCTGAAGCGTAGGAAGGAGCGATGAGGTTGCCAAATCGGGACGTGTAAGTAGGCGTTCTTCAGATCCAGGGAGACCATCCAGTCTCCCCAGTATAGTGTCTCCGCAATGAGTGCTGGCATAACCATCTTGAATTTCTGAAGAGGGAGGGAGAGGTTGAGGGTGGATAGGTTCAACACAACTAAGGCCAGCCTGGTTTTGAATGGTCAAAATCCTGGATTAAAAGCCTAAGCCTCTCGCAGAGGCTGGCACTTCTTCCACTGCTTGGCTCTCGACGAGCGACCGTATCTCCGCCAACAGAGTTGCCGTTCCAATCTGTGGGAGTGGAGGGGAGGAGGGATGAGAGGGAGGTATCGCTAGGCAGTACCCCTTGTATACTACAGAGTGGATCCAGGGGTCCGTAAAGTTCTGGCGGCGCCAGAAATGCACGCGAGAGGCAGGCTTGCCACACACTGGAGAAACGTGGACCCGAAGGGAGGAGTCATGCCTTTTTTCTATAGAGGCTGCTGCTGAGGCGGGGGACTGGAAGAAGCACTCCCCCCCCCCCCCAAACCCCTCTTTTTGTTGTTTGCGCCGGTGCTGACTCGGTGAGCGGCAAGGTTGTCTCAACCTCCATTCCTGGTATCCCGGAACCCACCAAAAACCTGTCCCTTCTCAGAGCGTTGATGCGACTGGGTATACAGCTTAGGCGTGGCCTTCGTCATGATAAAGACTTTGCAAGCTGTTGTCCTTTTTATTTAATTCCTCATCGGTGGTAGAGTGGAAGAGGTCACTACACTCAAACGGAAGGTCCAATATGCGATCCTGGATGTTGGGTTTAAACTTAGTAGCCTGAAGCCAGGCCGTCCTTCTCATGTCCGTGTGGATGCAGATGGCCCAGCAAGAGGTATCGATGTGGGCCACTGTGGACTACCAGCTTGGCTTCTCCTAGACCTGCTTTGAAGCGTGCCTGGCTCTGCAACGGAAGTTCCGGAAGGAAATCTGCTATTTCCTGCCACAACCTCTGGTTAGCGGCTGCCAGACGCAGGTGCAGGGAGGCGTTAGAGTACAGCTTCTTCCCGTACACGCCCAAGATCATCTCCTTCTTGCCTAGCAGCACCAAGAAAGAGGTGGCCGAGGACGACTGAGGCTTAGAGTAGAGTGACGCAGCAGAGATCACCAAAGAATACAGCGGGTGCGTTGATAACAAGAGTATATCCTCTTCCATCTGTCTATACTTGGCATTGACAGGTTGGGCAGAGCTTGGCTTGAGCCACCCCTTCTTGGCCAGAGCCACAACGGCTTTCTGCATCGGGATACCCGTTTTGGTAAGGGGTAGCAGGGTGAGGACTTCTGCCAAGACCCCCGCCTCGGGCTGCTCGACCTCCGGTTGAGTAAGGCCCAAATATTCTGCCAAACCTGCAAGCCTGTAGTGGAGGGCCTTTGCTGACGATGGTGCGTTAGGGTCCTCCTCCTCGTCTGTGTCCACCAGAGTGTCCGGCTGGTCCAGAGCAGGCATAGGAGTGCTGAGCGCCATGGGCTGCAGTGTGGAGACCGAAGCTGGAGGCTGGTGTGGAACCGCCTGTACTGTGGGAGGCAGGGGAGCTGGAATCAGAGGAGCCGGAAGGGGCAGCAGGGTCTCGCTGGGGCCTGTGGTGCCAGATCCACGGGAGGAATGACTATGGGCGCCGGTGGAGTGACCGGAGGGAGCAAGTCCCTGACAGCATCCCGTAGGATGGCCCCGATTTGGAGGGTTCGCATCAGCGCCAGGAACCTTTCGAAGAACCTGTCTTCGGAGGCAGAAGCGGAGGCAGGGGATGTTGACGGAGTGGCTGGGGGCTGCAGGGGCCGGAGCGCACTCTGTCTAGGTAGCAGGGGAAACCTGCCCTGCGCTGCTGATGGGTAAACTGTAGGCCACGTACCTGGTTGACACCAGTCCCACCTTGAAACTCGTTCACCCGCCTGCTCCTAGGCGTGGCATCGGATGAGCAGCCGTGTTTTCTGGCGCGGTGGCCATTTTGTCGAGCTGCATGCCACGTGCCAAAGACGTGGTGCCTGGCTCCCTGGGTCCAGCCTCCTCCAGAACTCTTGGTTGGGGATCATGAGGCCTACCCGGCACCTCAGGTCTGGGCCTGGAAGGCGTGTTGCCCTCAGCATTGTTGCCGGTAGTGCTGCGTGCAGGCACCCCCCTTGGACATTGAGCCAGTACTAGGGTGTTGCCCCTCGGGTGTACACCCGGTAAAATAACCTTGCGGTCCCTCAGCACTGATTCCGGAAGGATCTGACAACCCCTCGGCCGTGAGGCCGGTAGATGGAGTAGCCTTGGTCCATTTGCTGGTAGTAGAACCCCAAAGGTTCCTCCTGCTTAGGCGTTTCCCCGGGAAGGAGTCGCCCTTACGGGGTGCGATGGAAAATAGCTGCCCACCTTTGGGCCTCGATCGCTGCTTCACAAAGTTCTTCAAGTCCTCTGGAGGCGACCGTTCGAAGTGCTCTCTCCAACTAGTAAGCCTGTTCTTCAGTGCGCGTGGAGCTAGTGCATTGCACGCGGTACAACCTTGCCAACTGTGGTCAGTGCCAAGGCAGCGAAAGCAAAGAGCGTGGGGGTCAGATGTAGGGAAGAGCCCCTTGCAGGCTGGATACCTGCTGAAGCCCGCTGAGGTCGACATGCGCCGGGGAGGAGGGTTACGCCGGAGGACCAAGTACCTGAATGACAGAAAAGAAAAAGATGGAAGAAGAAGAAGAGTTCGGGGAAGAGCATGGGGTATTACATGGCCGAAGCCAAACCCAGGAGCGCTGGCGAAATCGGCCCGTTCCCGTCGACGTGGAAAAGGGACAGAGGAGTGGCGCACCTCTAAATTTAAAGGGGAAGAAGGTTTTTTCTGGTGAAAAAGTTTCTGTCTCCCATCCCCTGGAAGGGGGACACCCATGCAGTATGGAGGAAAGGGGTCGGAACGTAAGAGTACCATCTTCCTCCACGATTAGATGAACAACACATTGCTTGGCTGTCTTATGTGGATGACACTGGGCCTCATTACGACCCAGGCGGTAAGTTACCGCCTGGGCCGTGACTTTACCACCATGGCGTAAACTACGTTTACGCCATGGTGGTTGGCGGACTTACCGCCCCATTCCGAGGTCGGCGGGGCGGTAAGTCCCCAATCCCCATTTACCCTTCCCCATTCCCATTTTTGCCCCATAGGGCATAATGGGAGTGGGGAAGGCGCTAATTACGCCACCGTAAATTACGGTGGCGTAATTAACTCCATGGTCCCTTAGCGCCATGGATTTTAACACCTGCTAAAAGCAGGTGTTAAAAGCGCCATGGCGCTAAGGGACCTCGTAGTTGGCGGTAAGGGGTCGGCGCAGCTAACGCTGGCGTTAACCCCTTACCGCCAGGGTCGTAATGAGGCCCACTGTCATTCTGGACACGACTCCTATTGGACTCCAAAGATCACTTTCTACCATAACTAAATATTCAGAAGATGATGATGTTAAAATTAAACTAAAACCAAAATTATGATTATTAAGAAACGAAAATAAATAATTTTATTTGGAAAATGAACACACATTCATCAGATGTTGTTCATAACTATCTTTACTTAGGAGTCCCTTTAAGTAGCTCAATCAGTAATCATCAGCTAGAAAAAGTCCTAACTGCCAAAATTCAGAGGAAATTTAGATTGATGTAGAAGGTCTTATAAAGATTTATAAGGCTAGTATTGTAACAGGAGACTTATATGGATTGAAATGTTATGCGGCGGGCCAACTAAGCTGGCATAAATTATTTAAGGTGGGACATTCCAGCGATCAGTTTTTGGCCTACCCAGATCGGTGCCGGTTGAGGCTACCTGTACTGAATTTACTTGACACCTCAGACTACCGTACTGAAGATTAAGCATAGTAATCTACACTTAGAAATGTTGGCAGACTATAATAACAATGAGAACTCTATATTAAGCCTCTTCGATAAAAAAAAGATTATTCTGCAAACCGTACACTAAAATAATTCATAGATTCTTGTTTCACATAGATTGGACCATGTAGGATGATATCAATTATGGCATTGCAAAAAAGCAGATTGTCAAAAAGGCCTTTTTCTAGGATTACGCTAATAATTTGGAATATATAGCAACCAAGAAAACCCATTATGAATATGTTAAGCACGGGTTTGCTTATTTAACCCCCATTAAGTTTGTATATAACAATTTATAATGACCACCACAGCAGAGATTCCAGATGCACCTAAGATTTAATCGGCTTTAATTTTAGTCTATTATGGGGTTTTACGGGAGGATACGTTACAAGTCTAGAATTTATGGTAATGTTCTATGCACATAGAAACTACGACACTTAACAATGCTTGACTACTTCTATCAGGACGACACTTAACAATGCTTGACTACTTCTATCAGGCAGGTTACGTCAAATTAGTATGCAATATTGGTAGTGTACAATCTGATCAGTTCTGGTCATTCATAATTTCAGGGAATTCTATGATCCTCTTTAAGGCTGTATTTCACACATGGACCGTATACAGGCATTATTGGAAAAATTATTGACTGTAAATACATAGTGCAGGTTGATTTGATAAAGGACTAGACTTTTTAAAAATATATGCATACTAACCATTTTTACTAAAAATGTGTTAACCTATTGAATGAATTATGTATGGTGCTCTTATTGTTTATTACTGTATAATTTGTTTTTTATTGACTGTAGAAGGTTTCTTAAAATGTAAACAATATACACATAACGTAAGAGGGACATTTTACGTGAAGAAAAAAGCAATTTGGTTACAAATCTTCAGAGGGAGGAGTAAGAATGCTCGTAGCAAGAGAGCTAGAACTCTTTAGCGATGGAAAATATTTCCTAGTACACAGTTTAGTGTATATGGTTTAAAATAAACCTTACACAATATATAACAAATATAAAATGCAGTAAGTAGAAAGTAACGAAAAAAAAAACAGTATAACTTACAGTAATCATTTCTATTGCACATTCTAATTTCAGTCCATATATAGAAGATAATTAGTCTTAAAAAAAATCTGAACAATGAACAACAATTAAACTTATTTTAGAGAGCGGACCACCCTGCAAAATTCTTGTCCAAAACTGTTCTGTAGACAAATCTCTAAAATGTCCTCAGTTCATGAGCAGCTGTGCATTCAATAATCAAGTGCTTCAATGATTTGTGAGTATTTGCCTGGAGAAAGTCTACAAAAACGCAAGTCCTCAGGAATTCTTCTCCTGGGGCCCATAAAATTCAAAAGGGGGCAATTAAGTTTAGTGACATCATAGGAAACACATTATGTGTCGACTAAACAGAAAGGTCTATGACGGATGGGAAGAGACCCATGCTTCCTAGACCACCTTTGTATTTCAGGCCTCCAAAGAAGCCAGAGACTGCTTTGAGGTTTGTCTGCCAGTGAACCTCCTGCAATTAGCTCAAAGGTAATCAAGTAAACTAAGTGCAATTTCCAAGGTAAATTGCAGATCAGAAATATTCTCTTCACAATAGTGCATAAACTTGAGGATTGTCGGTGGTGCATTATCATAGATCTGGTTCCAATCATTGTAGAGTGAATCGTCCTTGGCTAGTCAGATTTTACAGTACATAGCCAATTTCCTCCATGTCAATATATACGTACCTTTACTATTACAAAACCCTTGCTGAATAATATGCCTTTTCACAGAATGCTGTGCCTTTTTTGCAGATGCAAAAAATGTCCTTGGATACAGTCTTAACTGTTTTGTCATCGAATGTGCCATTTCCTTTGTAGGGTCTGTGACAAATCCTTTCTCCCCTAGGGTCAGGGAGCGGCGACAGCTACCGATAGGCCCCTTGGGGTGGTACTCAGCAGTCAGATCTCATGGGGAGAGTTCCCCCCCTATGGGACTAGGGATGACTATCCAGGGAGAACGCGGTATTCCCATATTCCACAACACCCTCCTATCCTATACACGTCACCTCAGTACCCCACACTTCCATGTATGTGTGTAGGACAGGAAAACTCAACCTCTTTGAGAAGTACCGAGACGAGGAAGAGTAGGGACTACCCACTTGAAATACACTGGGACGAATATGAGAAACCTGAAGGTGTCTCACCCGTTAGTCGCCAGGGATCTGTCGTCCTGGTGGTCAGGACACGGCCATCGCTTTTGGATCCAGTTCCTAGGGTGGACCAGTGTGAGAGGATCACCAGGGTGAGGGGTCTTCGGGGAGTGGAAGTGGGACACTGAATGGCGAGACGCAGTATCCCCTCCATGTAACACCTTTACTCCATCCTACCAAGTAGGATACTTAGGAACTCAATCCCCCCCTTTCCCAATACGAACATTTCCTCACGGATAGCTCCCTACAAGAGAAAACGGACACTCAAGCCGTATACCTGACATGTCCCAATACAATTGTCAGGCAATTGCTGCTGACCATTGCACACCCTTGACTTCCATTACACTTTCCCACATGGATAGAAGGCGGAGCATGAAAACACCCTCTGAGCAAGGCAAAGCACAAGAGGAAGCAGTAGTTCCAAGATGGCAGTTTAATACAAGGTGAAACCGAAGAGGATTGCAAGGAGGGTAATGTCTTTGATCTTTTCAACGAAAGACTGTTACTTTCATGAACCTTTGAGAATAGAAAACAGAAGACCAGTAATCAAGGCTGAAGAATCCTGCACTGTGTGTCGGAAGTACCCGGGGCCCTCCTGCGTCGATAGTCAAGGCGGGGAGAATTGTTTGTCCCTGTGATACTGTCCTTGGCTCCTACAACAGTCAGCACAGCCAGTGAGCTGGGGAGACTGATACCAGACCGGTCTGTGTTGAAGCCAAGTTTGCAAGTGGCAACATTGTATAGTGAAAACTGTGTAGAGAACAATGTATGAAGCGTATGTGGCAAGCAACGCAAACACAATTAAACAGCAGATGAGTGTTTGAAGCCAAGATGCGATACCGTAGATAGAGTGGTCTGGCACCACGTTGGTGCTCATTCGGAAGTCTCTGTTAGGTATTCAGCTGAAAGGTGGCAAATGTGAAGAGTGATAAAGAATTGTGAAATTGAAGTGGTCCTGCAACGAGTCAAGCAAAACCCTGTGCACATTCTAAAGTCTTTGATAGTTGATGGAAATATATATGAAGTTGGTCTGAGCCCAGTGGAAGGAGTTAGCTAAAAGGTTTTGGCTAAAGAAAGTTTGTATAAAGACATATTGGAAATTGGAATTGGTCCGAGCCCGGCAGAGGGAGACTAATCGAACATTGTGTTAAAAGGGATCTGAGCCCGACTGAGGGGTATCCGAGATCTGAGCACGACTGAGGGGCATCCGGGGTGAACCACGAGTGACCTGAGAAAGAATATCAGACGAGAAATTGGATGCATAAATAATTTACGAACATTGTGTTGAGAGGATCTGAGCCCAGCTGAGGGGGATCCAAGGTGAATAGTGAATAGCCTGAAAAATGAAGTACTTATTAAAATCTGAAAGAGAAAAAGAACTTATCGTTTGTTTGTCGCATCAGGCCCTCTGAATGAAGAGGCTTTGAAAGACAAAGACTTGGGCACTGAAGGCCGCGATGCTAATGATTGAGCTGTATCCTCATGCTAGAGAAGCCAGAGACTGTGCTAAGCTCGAGTGTACTGCCTTGTACTGTGCTGAAAACATGGGGAACGGAGGCCAGCTGCCTGAACATTCTGACATATTTTGTGAACACTTTCTTTTTCGGAACATTGTTTCCCACACTATTTGTATTTAGAGGTAAGGATTGGCAATAGGTTTATTAGTATAGGCCCTTTTATTTTGACAAGACACTACTAGAACTGCGTTATTATTTGATGGTCGTAGCTTGCTCCCATCTGTAGAATGAGGATTAGATTGGCTTTTTCAAACCCTTTTTTTTTAGTTCAAAAACACCCTTGAACTGTTGTCACTTGTGTCTGTCTTTCTTTTGATACCATGCCTTCCTTACAAGAGGAAGAATCCATATGACCCAGTGGAGAATAGCAAAATCCGTACTAAGACGAAGAAGAGGTGCGGAGCAAGGAAGAACGCCCCGCGAAACCAAAATAAACATTGTAGTCAATGTGGACAATGTGCAAGCAAATGGAACATAAAAGGGAAGGAGGACTCGGGACAGTTCAATCCTCCCACAATGAGCTGTAATAAGGTCGGTACTACGGCAAAGAGAAACCCAGTGATCCAAGACGCGAGGCGAGAAGGTGAAGCGTCTGTGCAGGGTCAGAAGTAGAAGGATCCTTCGCCCGAATGCAAGCAGGATGCTAACCTGGACAGAAGAGAAAGGACCACACGGTCCACGATGGAAAGGCAGACCAGAGGGGAACAGCAGCTGGGGAGTCGCCATAGCTGAAAGCCACGCGTAGGGCGTACGAGAACCGAAACAGAGTCCCTGGACCAGCCTGGGCCCAAACCAAAGCTCCCTGGAGGTAGGGGCTCATCCGGGCTGGCTGGTGGTGACAGAAGGGCTAATGGGCCATTAAAGAAGGGTGAAGAGACCCCCAGAATAAGAGCTGAAGGAATAACCCGAGAGCGAGACTGTAGAAAGCAGTTACAAATGAAATACGGGTCTGGGACCCAAAACAAGAAACAAAGTGCATCAATAATCTTCATAGTCGCAGTACCTGGCAGGTTCGTGAACCAGGTCTGCCACACTGCATGAAGAGACTCCCACGGGCCAGGGACCTGCACCAGAAAGACTGGGAGCCAAGTCTGTGTTGGAGAATTCAAACAAAGTCAAAGAAAGAAGACAGGGCAATGGAGGCATTTCCCCCCTGGTGTGGTGTACTGGGAAGCTAGGGGAAGGGAGAAATGGCCCCTGGTGTTGCAAGACTATTGATGAAGTACCAGGAGAAGGGAGGCACTCTCCTGGGACACCTCGGCCAGAGGAAGAGAATAATTCCTCCTGGTGGTGAATAAAACAAGAAGCAAGATACCTGGAGTAGGAAGACATTCTCCAGGAACCCAATAGTGAAGAAACAACTAGATCCAATAAGGAATGTGGCTGTAGAAATGGAACTTCACGTTTTTGAGTTGGAATTGGGAACTTTCGGGTTACTTTGCAAAGTTACAGCCTGGAACTGTGTTTAGTACCTTGGAAAAGTATTGCAACTAGGGGAAGGGAGTCATTCTCTCAGGTCAAAGTCCCATCTAACAACCAGACTTGTGATCCGCTGTCCAGAAAAAGGGAGTCATTCTTCTGGACCAAGAAGACTGTGTATTATTTAGGTTTAGTTAGAAGTGCAAGGTACAGGTTGAGGATTATTGACACAGGACAGTGGACTAAAGTTGCACGGATATTCTGACAGGACCCTTGGTATTTTAGTTGAAGCAGGGACCCCCTCCTAAAGTTAGGGACAGGGAGGATTTTCCTTTTCTTTTTAAGAACAATAAAAGTCTATAACAACAACTATGCCACCTGTGTGCCAGTCTCCTCCTTCTGACCCTTAGAGTTCCAATTACATTTCAATTTCCTCAGTTGAAGGATGACTCATTTAGCCAGGTTTTAATGATGGACTTTAAATATGAGATTCGGAATAAGACCTCCACAGTACTGGAGAGAAGCAGTGCACTCACTTCAGGGGGCTAAGGTCCACTTGCCGAGTTGCAAATTTAAGAGCAAATTTAAGAGCAGATTGTTTAACCTTCCAGTCAAGATGGCTGGGAAAATAGAGCTAGGCCACAAGATTCTACCTGGCAAAGGAATGGAAAAACATAGCGTTAGGGCCAATCCAGGTGGAAACAGAGGTAGACACAAAATCAAGCACTTCAGAGGTGGCGAAACGCATGACTAGCTTTATTAGTGGGACCCTTAACCTAGTGATGAAGGTTATCTAACTGATTCAGGAGGCGGTCTGTGGGAGAGTGCAGTACTCCTAAACCCCGAACATTCCAAAAGTAATGGTGTGTCCAAAAGAAATAAGATTTGAGCTGTTAGATCTGTCAATGAGTCTGTAAAGGCTGAATCTGGCAGAGGCCATCAAAAAATGAAGAGGAAAAGTAAGGGGGTAAATAAGAGCAGGGGTTTGCTTATTTGGGAGACCATCTTTCCTTAATAGAGCCTGTGATCATTTGTCACACAGAGAACACTATTTAAATACAACCACATTACCACCTCCAATTGAACTGTGTATTTATTAAAGATAATTTAATAGCTAGCAGAAATTGTCTGTGTAGGATCAGGTCATGACCCATTGGTTGACAAATGTTTGGAAATAAAAGCAATATCCTATTTAGTGTTGCCGATCAATTTATGTACATTAATTTTGTGCTTTACCATGGCCCCGGCTTTGAACAATAAGCATTTCACTTAACGGGGATGAAGACTGTAGGTGAAACAAAGAGAAAGTGATGAGCAAACGGAAGATACATTTTCAAGAGTAGCACCAGCAATGCAAGGAAGATCAAAAAAGGGTAATTGTCTTCAAACAGGATTAGCACAAGAGGTTAACCGATACAAAATAAGTTATGAGGCACACTACAACTGGATACCTGCAGGGTAAGGGCCAGCATAACAGGTGCAATGCCTGGACTCCGTAAAGAATAGCAGAGTTGGGTTTACCTTAGGGGCTCTCTAGCGCATCCCTGGAGTGCTCTGTTCTTTTAGTGTGCGCTGGTGACTCCTCTCCAACGGTCAGACTGTTGAAGGCTACCAGCAAAGGAAAGAGGGAATGACTACACCAGTGAGAATAAAGATAACTATGTTAAAACCAGCTTCCATAGCTGCTCTTAGCCAATCAATCAATATGTCCTAGTAGGACAGCTCTAGCCCTAGGTAGAAGTAAAATCAAAATACGCTAGGTTAAGCGTATCCGACGAAGTATCAGCTCAGTAAAAGTAGAATACTAGTATACAGCTATGACTCCAGAATGGCCAGTGCCGTCCTTAAGCATAGAGAAAGAGAAAAGGCCAAGCCAATGGTAATAAAGAGAACTCCAACACCACCTACAGCCTCCTGCCCGATCAAAATCAAGGTTCATTGTTCCTGGTTTACAGAACCGCTCATAACTGGATATATTAGTAAATGAAAAGTAAGTAGAGAGGCGAGGGTACTGAGCAACAGAAATGCATTGGGCCTAGTAGACAATGAAGTCTCGACCACTCAAAGAATAGAAGTGCACAGGTGTGAGCGATTTCTCGTCCACAAAAAGGGCAATGGCATAGCATGCTTCCCCCTCCCTGGCTGTCCAATGTGCCCCATGCCAAGAAGACTCCAACCTCTACTAAATAAAGTAGTATGAATCCTATTAGATCACCGGAGATCTGGTTGACATTACTGGCAAGTGCAGGGTTCTAAATTAAGGTTGGATAAACTGGAGCTAAAAGCAGCTCCTGGGTATCCTGCATTAACCAGTGACAAGGAGCTACCACTGGGGAACAAAGAGCTAGTACATAGCGTTCTGCAAATCTAACTTCCACATATGATGCAAGCCTATCCTTTTGTCCATTATTCATTACCCTTTAAGCTTTAACTGTCATGTAGATGTTCTGCATCAGTTGGCCTGGGGGGTCAAAAGTCGCTCCTGGTAGCAGCTGACATCAAGCTAGCCAGGCTCTTCTAGGCTACAAGCAGGAGCTAAATAGCTCCCAGTGCCCCTCAATTGCGAGGCCTGAAGTGTGATGTTGTCATCAGTGAAGTGGACCACTCTGCCCTTACAAATGGATTGAAAAGGCAAGCACTTTCCCACCTACATAAGATGGCAGTTTGTGGTCTATTACGCGTGGAGAGGGGAATGTGCTCACCTCTCTCCTGTGCATTGTTTCAACACACCAACAGTAACACGGACACCCAGGCTTTTGAACCCTTACGACCCATCAACCAAAAGACATGCTAGCATCAAAATTGTGGGTGTTGAGGATGTTAACAACTGCCTTCCACCCAAAGGAAATCCTCACCTCTGGTGAAACAGCCCCTTGCTTCCCTGGCAGCTGTCAGTGCCATGAAGAGATGGAAATGGTAGATGCTGCGCTTTACAAATAACACATAACCAAGTATGTACCCAAAAATGAAAAGGGCTGGTTTCACCACCTACCCAAGCTAAATATGAACTATTTGCCAAGGAAGGATTAACTCACTCAAGGTAATCGTATACATTCTTGCTATTTGTCATTAACTGCCTACACTGCATTTTCCGTATTCAGACTTGGGTTTACTATGGTTTTTATCGACTTTAACAATAGCACCCTGACCCGGATGATGCTTCTTCAGGTGGTATGCAGCATAATCTTTCCGTCTGAATGATTGGTGGCATACATTGCATTTATATGGCTTTTCTCCAGTGTGCAATCTCTGGTGCTCATAAAGCAGTGTCAAATTGATGAAGCTTTTCTTGCAAACAATACATGTATAGAGATGTTCCCTAGAGTGTCCAAACATATGCTCCAGAAATGTGGACTTCAGTTGGAAGCTTGTGCCACACTGAGCACATTTAAATGGTCCATCCCCAAGGTGAATGGCTTGGTGCATAATAAAGGCATATTTGTGTTTGAACTCTTTCCCACACTCAGCACATTTATCCACTCCCTGCCCATTGTGCACCAAGCTCTCGTGCCTTCTCAGTGTGAAGCTTGAAGAGAAGTTTTTTCCACACATTTTGCATTGAGGGTTCTTTCCCAATTGGAGGTTTTGGTGCATCACACAATAACCGTGCTTGGTGATAACCTCCTCACAATACAGACACTTGTGTGTCTTGTGTGTTTGCTGGTGCCTTGCTAGGTGCGAGACCTGTGAAAAGGTTCTGCCACACTCCATACATGAAAACGGCCTCTCCTCTGCCTGAATACTTTTTTGTTTTAAGATTTCCGGAGCACAGCCAAGGCTTTTGTGACATTCAACACCGGGATGAGACTCCATACAAACACTTTGTTGTTGTAGAAGGGGGTTGCTTGGTATCCTTTTTTCCTCTTTGTGCTTCTTGCGATGCCCCAATAGGTCCCGGTGTTTCTTGAAGCATTTCCCACAGTCGTTGCATATTAATGGTTTCTTGCCTGCATGAACAAGGTTGTGGTGGACTTTAAGGCCTTGATAGCTCCGGAAGCTTCTCTCGCACTCTGCACACCAGTTTGGATTCTCTAAGTGGAAGGACTCATGCTTCAACAGCTCGTCTTCATTCTGAAAGGTCTTCTCACATTCCGAGCATGTGTGTGGGTTCCACACCAAGTCATCTGTCTGGTCACTGAAAGGCTGTTGCTTCTGAAAGCATTTGCTTCCGCAGTTTGGGCAGGAAGATAGTTCCTCTGGTTTATGGACACTTGGGAGTGTCATCTGAGGTTTATTGGAAGTAAAGTTTATCCCACAATTATCACACAGATATGGCCTTTCTCGCAGTATTGGTGTCTCCAAGTTGGTTTTCTTTTCCTTCACTGCTGTAGGTTTTTCTTCCACCTTTACGTGGTCTCTAAGTTTGGCACGATGACTACCGGCAGTTGGATTTCCAATACTTTCAGTGCCACGGTCACTATTACGCATTGATTTCCAGGCCGGCATTTTAAACATCCAGTCTGAATCCGATGATCCCCCAGTGCTTTCACTTTCATCACTTTCTTCAGATTCACTTGATGAAGTTTGCAAGTCAATTGCAACAGTGACCTCTTCCTCCTTCACAGATCCATGACCTAGTCAATTAAAACAAATGAAACAAAGTCGTTACTTTCAAGAATACTGTTCATGGAAAAAAAAAGCTTCATAGGTGGCAATGCCACATTGCTGCAAAAAAGAAATTAACTGCAGGATAGGCGGCAAAACAGTGGATATAACAGATTTCATTCTGTTTACAGAGAAAATTATGCTGCATAACACTCTCAATGTAAAGCTCTCAAAACACACAACTTGATAACTGGGTAACAAGAAGGTGTGGATTTCTGCATAATCACTCTGGTATAAGATTGGTAATACATTACTAGTCTGCTTAAACTTCACTCGGTATTGTACAAAAAACAAATATCCCCTTCCTTTGCCTGGGGATATTAATTTGGCTGGTCTACTGACACCTGCTGTGTGATGCTGCGTGTTAGAATTGATTTTCAGAACCAGCCCTGGGGTTTTCAGACCAACCTAGTTAGTGAAGAGGGTAATACACAATTGGGGCTAGCTAAAGTCAATCAGGGCCGTGTTGCAGAGCAGTGAGGCTTAGACTTCAGGAGATATGGTGGGGGTGCAGTGGCACAATGAGGCCCATGCAGAGCACTAAAATCAAATGAATGCAGAATGTACACAAATATTTTACTAATTAGGCCTTTACATACTCAGATAAAATCGCAGATGAATAAACTAGAACTAAAGCAAAACCATATACAGGCATATGTATACACATACTCACTTGGTGATCTCACGAGAGATCACCCACACTTCACCATGAAAGCAGTAAAAGCAAATTCATAATGAAACAGATTGTAGGCAGTAAAGCAATGGAAACAATTAAGCATGTTAGATAAAATAAGGCCTCTAACACTTAAGAAGTTCTTCCCTGCTAAGGTAAGTAGTCCTAGTACCTTAAAAAAATCACAAGTCCCAGCTAAGTACCTGTAGCACAGAGCTTGCAAGTATCCGTAAAGCAAAGGGGTAGTTAAATATTTCAGTAAGAAGAAAATAAAAAGGTAGGGTTTTGGCAGATTATGGGGTACTCTTCCAATCCCACCGCAGTAGGTGAAGATCAGGTGCAATGAATCTACCAATCATGACCAAGAAAGGGAGAGTTAGGGTGAGAACTTTGCACCCATACAACCATATGGCAGGAGTGGAAACAGTTATGCAACTCTCCCCACCCACTTATTCTGAGTAATTGAGAACCATTCCGAAGTTTCACATTTACTAGGCCCACTTACCTCAGTCAATTTTGCAGATGTAGGACGACCAGGACAGGTGGGGATTGGCCATTTTTGGGCAAGTATAATTTTCTGTCCCAGTACACTGAGGCTTAAACCCAGAATGCAGTGGTCCCTAAATTCCAGAAAAGTTCTATTCCATACAGTCTATTGTAACATGTATAGTAGGCACGACACACAATTTCTTTGCTTTTATGCAACATATCTTTCAGTTATGTTTGTGGTTTCTTACAGATCCATGGAACCTCCACTTACCCAACAGCCCATTTATTTCACAAGGGAAATGGAAAAGATGGGATTTGAGCTCAGGTTTCCTCATGTCGCAGGTTTTAATTTGACAGAAGCTACATCTCCTCCCACCCAATCCCATCTTTAGTTTTAGATCAATTTAAAGATGGAGGAAGCTAGATAATTCATTGGTAAAGCTTAGCCATAGCTAAAGGAAGTCTGGCTTTGCTCTCAGGACCAAACAAGAGCTGGAGCGGCAAAAGACCTATACCTGGCTTCCTGCCTCCCCAGTCCACAACACAAAACCCATAACTGGCACGCTGTCTATCCCCGCCTCAACCTCGCAATGCAAGACCCGTGCCACCACACATTACAGTGACCAAAAGTGCTTTTCTCAAGATTGCATAATGTATGACGTGTGGAAGTTGGGGATTTGAGCCCTGGCTTCCTGGTTTTACAGTTTCCAATTTTAACAGGGAAGACATATTTTCTTATTCTATCTTCGATATTAGATCCAACAAAACACTTTCTTCAAAGTTATTATTCAAAGGCTAAACTAGTACACTGTTCAATAAACCTGTTTTCAAAGCATGAAGTCACAGAATATATATATGACAAAATATAGAAGTCAACAATGACAAAGTATGCAGGTATGTATCACTATCAGACAAAAGAAAGGGATTGAGTCAGCCCCATAATGGGGTGCAGTGGCATGCAGGTCAGGCACAGGTCACAGCAACAGTCACTCAATCTGTCCAATTACCTTTACAGATGTGTACCTTGGTCTCCGTTAGGAAAGATTTTCATATCAATGACAATGTATGAATGTTCTTGTGACTATATTTGCTATATGTGCGAATATGTTGATTTGTAGATATCTTTTTTTGGTCACATAAGAGTGTTCTGGACAAGAAAATGAAAAATTAGCACCGACTTACATGTCATTGGGGGCTGGGTGGTAGCAGTAAAACCATCAGTATTTGGCAAATACCACAGATTATTTTATGTAGGCATTCTGTAGAAAATCCACCTAGAACGTGGAGGTGAAAAATCCAAATTGGCTCCTATTTCTAAAAACCTTTTTGACTCTACTGCTGGCCCTTCACTTAAATGCAGGGAAAAGTGTTTTACAAAGGGCCATGGTAACGGGTTGAAAAAGTGGGCATTTCAGATACCACCCTCTCACCAACTTAACCATGTAATGCATAAAAAGGTTAGAATTTACCAGTTTGTGCATATACAAACGTACAGTACTGGTTTGAGTCGTTATTGTACATAAATTAATTTTCACCTCACCTTGAAGGTGGCAATGGCTAAACACAAAAAAAGAAAAACTTTATGTTACCACTGGTGACATTTCTCAAATACCTCCGGAGGTATTCTAGGAATATCACCTCAGTCTGTGGTAAACTCTGAAATGGGCGGATTTTCAGAAGTCCCACCGAAGAAGGTGGTAACTTTCTCCAGCAGCATTTCATATAGAAATCTACCAAACTCTAAATGATGCCCTTAGTTTGTAGCATACTAATAATGAAAACCTAATTGTTACACATTTCTGTGTGTGTTTCTCAACTATAGCACAAACATCCAACAGCCATTTATTTCTATAGCCACTTGTTAGAGTAGATTTCCTTTTGAGTGAAATTCTCTTCGCCTTTGAGTCCCCCAGCACTTTTTGCTGGACTAAGTTTTTAATCGAACGCTCCTTAGTCAGTGCAAACCTTTTCCCACACTCATTCATTCTTTTACTCTGTACTTGGGAACTCTTTTTTTCCAATTTGTTTTAAAAAATTGTTTTTATTGGCATTTTGAATAACATATGAACCCACTCTCGTCCCTCCTCTCTTGTACCCCACCCTTCCCGTCGTGCATGGAATGGAGAGCAATTTCAGACTATTCATGCTATGCCCAAAATACAGAGCTTCTGTGGGCAGTAGGCGACATTACCGTTATTTTGTAAAAAGTTCAGGACCAGGTCTCAGTTTGTAGTAAATTTAGATTGTTCACCTTGTAATGAGTACGTGATCCATTCTAATGCAAGACAATGCCAGACTTTAGAAAACCACTCGCTGACATGTGGTGGATCCTTTGACTTCCAGTCTTCAGCAATCACCAAAAGAGCTGCTAGCTGTAGTATTACAAAAGCTTGTTTGGAGCTTTGTAGCAGGTTTTCTTCGATAACAGCCAAAATGCAAGATCCAAGTGTCCTGGGTTCTTAAAGCCTGAATATGTGTGTCATATGTGCGTTTATTTCTTCCCAGTATTTAGTCAGCCCCAGGCAAGTCCACCATATACGCTCCCAATCTCCCATGGCTCCACATTCTCGCCAACACCTATCAGAGTTAGACAATCTCATTATAAGTAGCTTGACTGGTGTGTAGTGCCATTGTGTCATTAACTTATACCGAAATTCTCCAATTTGAATAGACCGGGTAGGTTTGGGTAGTTCCTTCCATAGCTTCTTCCAATCTTAGCTGGAATTGTGAACATTAGCCTGCCCAGACCCATACTAGACTGAGTGTTAGCAATGCCGCACTTATATTTGTAAACAGTATCAAAAAGTGTCACTGCTAGATAAGATTGTGAATATTGACAATGCCGCACTCAGTTAGAATTGTGAACATTAGCCTGCACCAGACCCGGACAGGATTGTGAACGTTAGCCTGAGTCGCTTCTAGATAGAAATGAAAATGTTGGCATGTCCCACACTTGGGTGGAGCTGTGAACATTAGCCTGAAACGCATCTGGATAGAAATGTAAATGTTAACATGCCCAACACGTGTATCACTGTGTACCTTGCTTTCCTGTTCCCCATGCTGTTGCTATTTATCCGTATCCCCCCTCCTGTCGCTGTAAGCCCAGCCCCCTGTCTCTATATGTCTGTGTGTCACTCTGTTCCCTGCCATCCTGTTCGCGTGCCTGGTCTCAAGCGCTTTAAAGATAATCATATCACATCAATACGCTTAATCTCCATTATACACCATCATTCAACTAGAACACAGCTATACCCCTGATTAATTCGGCCTAGCTGTCCACATACAAAAAACGACCCCACAAACACCTCATACGACCTATGTAAACGCTTTGAGCCTCGTTTGCTCAAAAGTTTACATAGGAACTTTCTTTAAAATTATGTTTAATGCATGTTTTTGATTATCGCCCATCTTTTGGGACAATAATATTTTTGAGCGCACTATTCCTTTAAGTCTTCCTCTAGCTCTGTTTCAAGTGCCCTTTTTTTTAAATATCTAATGGCTGCCTCTGAAATCAGGTCTCCACGTAGAGTTGCCTTAAAAGCGTCCCATGTCACATTTGCCTCAATCTCCCCAATAGGATGAAGATTAATTGTTTCTTCTATTTTATCTCCAACGAGCTGGTTCCCCAGTAGCTCTAAAGGGAATCTCCAATACCACAATCTTTGTTTCGCTCGAGGAATCTTCAAGTCTATGGAGATTGGGGCACGGTCTGATAACGTAATTTTGTGACACAATCGCGTAACCTTGCCCAAAAGTGAAATTGAGACCCATGCATAATAAATACGTAAAAAAGAGCAGTGAACATGTGAATAAAACGTATACCCCTTCTCTGCACCTCTAAGAATTGGCCAAACGTCTACCAGGGGCATATGTACGAGTTTTTGCTCAATGTGTTGGATGGGGATGAATGGGCTAACGTGTGACATTGCTATAATCTCGGGTGGGTTCCCAAGCTATATTGAAATCTCCCAGGAGTATTGTTTCAACAAGCATGAAGATTTCTAGCTGTACAAGGATCATTTTTAAGAAGCCCTCCTGGCCAACATCAGGGACGTATATCGAGGCTACTGGTAGTGTCAGGGATCCAAGCATTAGGATCGCAAAAATATAGTGGCCTACTTTGTGGGCCTTATTACATATCACCTTGGTTTAAGCTGCAGACCGAATTGCGATAAGTACTCCGGCGGCCACCTTCCCCTTGGCATTCGCATGTAATATAACAGGGTAGTGTCACAGTCAGAGCTTGTGCCTATCCGAAGCACGGATAGGAGTTTCGTGAAGCGCAACCAAGTCGGTTGGTAACGTGCCAGTAAGCTCAAGTTTTCTGCACTTTAACAGGGTGTTTGGGCCCCTAATATTGAGCGCTAGGCATTTGAATTAACTCTACAAATATGTGGTGCGGTGAAGCTGCAGAATATCCAAACTGCCATTTTGCTTAAATGCTATATATTTGCAGCCAACCATGCACTGTGGTTTCCCCTCGCCCTTTAGTTTAAAATTCCCTTCCCAACCACTGAATTTTCCCCATACCCTCCCCTCAAATGTCCCCTAGCTTGAGCCACAGCACCTAGTGTATCCTCGGGTGGAAACCTGCAGCTGTATTTTTTCCCAGGGCAAAGTGCGGGTTATCCTAAAACCCCCATCTTTTACCTGAACAGATAAGATCCAAGATGTTGTGCTCAGTCTACGCTAGAGTTGAGTTTACCACTGCTCTGTCCATAGTGGTCAGGTTTTTCAATTGATAGGTCTCTATAAAGATGCCTTTGAAATCGGTCCTCTGAGGCAGAGCTTTCCAATCTTCTTTCTGTGTGCCGCGTTTCTGCGCCCTTGCCGATCTTGTGTGCATTATTCCCAGGAAGCATGGCACTACTCTTAATTGGTTTGCTTGGTAGGCCGTCGGTTTGTGCTTCCCATTTGGGCTGGTGTTCTATCCTCTTCAATTAAGAGTAGTGCCATGCTTCACGGGAGGTGATTCTCTGCTGTCGTTCATTCACTGAGAAAATCCATCCGAACGAAAAAGTGCATTTGTATTTGATCCCTCATGCCTGCAGGGTTTTTATCACCATTTGCATGTTTCTACATTTTTGAAGAGTTGTTTGTGAAAGATCTTGATAAAGTTGAATCTCCGACCCATTGTAGTTTTTTTTTTTTGGTGCCGAGTTTCTGGCTTACTTGAGGATTTGTTCTTTCTGTGGATATATTGCACATGCTGCAAGTAGAGGCTGAGCACCTGATTCAGTTCTTTTCGGGCCTGTCCTGTGAACCCGATCCAATGGAATATTGTCGGCCTCTTCCTCTGCAATTAGGTCTGCGAAGATATGGTTATGGTAACTTTTAGCTCAGGATCAGTTACTGTTTCAGGAAGATTTTTGATTCTAATGTTAGAGCGTCGAGATGTATTTTCCAAATCTTCACAGTGAAGTTCAAGGTTATGTGCCGCCCTCGACATGTCTTCAATAGCTACATCGGATTGCTTAACTTCTTGTGCAAGTTCCTGTATTGCTCGCTCATTTGTATCAACTCGGTCACAGAGCACAGAGATTTCTTTGCTGAAGTCTTATAGTGACTGCCTGATTTCCGAGGTAAAAGTGTAAAAGTGGGATTGGAAGGAGGCAGAATGTAAGTCCTGAAATCGTTTTGCAAAGTCCTCTTTGGAATTTGCCATGTCTGAGTTTGCTTGGCGTGGCTCCGGTTAGCGGTTGACTACAGATTTGTTTTCAGGTGCAAGCAGAGCAGGATCTTTTGTCCACAGTCTTTTCAGTGAATTTGTTTGCGTTTGTTGAGCCTGTACCTGCGCAGCCAGAGTACTGTTCTTTTTACCTCTCGGCATGTGCATAGTTCTATCGATAAGATGGCAGTCCCTGAGATCAGTTAGCTCAGTTAAGAGTAATGCGTAATATTAGTTGCCTAAGATATTTGGATTCATAAGCTTGTGGGTTTAAGACTTCCAACGACGTATCCAAAATCAAATCTCCACCCAATGTCCTGCCACTGTGCTTTGCACCCTATTTCAGCCGTCGACCACTATAGGAATTTAACACTTTTGGCAGGTTTATCCACTTAGGGATGCTCCTTAGTTGGCCCTATGCAGGAGGACGTAATAGCATAAAAATGGTTTTGAAAGAGAAGGCTGCAAAAAGCCTGTTCGCAACCCTCACGCTTGTTTCATGTACCACGACAATGAATTGCAACTGTCCAATGGGGGCCCAAATATTATATATATATATATATATATATATATATATATATTTCTGAGGCTTGTGGAATCTGCTTAGATCACATGCTGTGCATAGGCCGACATCTAGTGGAAGCTGCAGAGTATTACAGTTTGTTTTTCGAAACTCGAAAATGGGCGTTGACACAGGGCGTGCCAGTAATACTATCCCTAGTGTGACGTCCACTGTACCCAAGATCCCTCACGCGTCTAGGATCCTCAGATTGTTTTTTTCCGCCATACTGGTCGGAAGCATTTTGCGGAGTCCCCTGGCCTTAGCCATACTTTTGCTAAAATATTGATTAATTGACATCCTTCCCCATCCCAATGTCGAACTTCGACACTCGACGCCGGCTGGAGAAGAAATTGACAGTCGGCTGCTGCACGACGGATTTGGGCCTCGGAAGGCCTCGGCCCTGCAAGTAGGGAGAGTGGGGGGTTGGACATACTCTACACTCTTGGTATATAGGCACACCTTATACATTTCCTACACTTAACAGCCCGCTGCCTCAAGGTGCGTATGGAGGGTACCCCTTTTCAATTCTTCCCCAAGTGCAATCGCAAATACCCTTGGGTCGACAGGCACGCCACGTGCAATCTCTGCTTGCCGAGGGACCACCCCGAAGCGAACTGCAGAGCGTGTAGTAGGTTTAAACCTAAGACACTTAAGGACCGTTCGACGAAGCGTTGGGCCCACCACGCCAGGCAGGCGGCCATGGCAGCGGAGGGCGCCTTCAGCGATGGCAGCGACGCCGTGCTTTCGGACGGCGAGGGCATTACGGCGTCGAAAGACAGCCGAGCGCAGGTCCCCGACCTCGGAAGGTCGTCCGACAGGGCGGCTATGGGGAAGTCCCCCGGCGACACAGGCGCTTCACACACCACCCACATTAAACACACGAAGTCCAACCGAGACTCGACGACGTCGAGTGCTCGGAAAGAGGCACAAACAGAACAGTCCGAATCGGTGTCCTCTGGGCGTTCGAGATCGAGATCGCCGCATGACTCCAGGCAATCATCCACTCTTGCCAAGAGTGCCTCGCTCCCTAGGCTAACAGGAGTTCGATCGTCGGAAGACGAAGACGACTTCCACCCCCAGGCCGCACTCCAGGAGTCGGAGCCCGCAGACAAGATCAGCGCGGCCCCATATTCGAAGGACAGGGACTCTACCCCCGATCCTCGACGCCAGGCGTCGAAAACCTCCGGAGCCACAAAGGGACAGGGAAAACACTTTTCCACTCACGGGGAGGAGGGGGAAAACAGCAGAAGAAGCAGCCTCTGCACTCTTCCACACCTGTGAAACACTCCACTCCTCTTAAACAGACAGACAAGACCAGGTCTGCTGATATTTCAAAAAGCAGCAAATCTACGCAAGATAAATCTCCAAAACTTTCTGAGAGAGTCATTCCCAGTTCCAAAAAATGGTCCAGTGATGACATAGATAGGGTCATGTCAAGGATGTCTTCTTTGGCAGACTTTTACGATAAAAATCCAGACCATTTCCTTTCATATGATCCACAAGGGGCTACACCCTCAGGCTCTAATGATCCTATCCCCCCCACCCCCCCGAGTAAGAAGCCCGGTTTGAGACAACAATGAGGTCTACAGACCCCTTCGAGGTACAACCATACTCACGGCCATACTCACTGTATCAAGGAGAGACTTCCTTTGGTGAGGACCAAGATTTTGGCATGGTAGAAGAGCAAACCGGGACGGGCTACTATGGGGACGATGAGGACCAAGAAGAGGAAGAGGAAGACCCTGAAACCTACAGAGTAGATTCTCCGGTAGAAAAGGAAGCCCCGGTTACCGACTCCCCTGTCGATAACCAACCCCTCCTGAACGAGGTTCTCGCACATGCAGCAGAACATTTCCATATTGACACCCACGGTGTCCAGGAGGAGAGGGACTTCGCCGAGGAGTTAGTGGGAGAATGGAGGCCTGTTGCCCAGACCATCCCTATCCTTAAGTCTATTCAGCGAAGAATAGACCCGTCCCTGGTGAACCCGAACCTCACCAGAGCAGTCAATACCAGAGTTGAAAAACTTTTCAGGGCAGACCAGTCTGACCCTCTCTATATAAGAGGACATCTGAAGCCAGACTCCCTAGTTGTCACTAACACTCGTAAGAGGGCTGGAACACCCTTGTCATCGTCCAAAGCTCCTCCAGACAAGGAGAGCAAAAAACTATATGGTTTCGGCAGGAAAGTAGCCTCAACGTCCGCCTATCAGGCAAGGATTGCAAACTCCACCACCCTGTTGGCCAGCTACAACTGCCATCAGTGGGAAGAAGTCGCGGCACTCATAGCCTCTGCACCCGAACCCTTAAAGGGCCAGTTAGCTCGGATTTCCGCAGAGGGTAGAGCCGTGTCTGGTTGCATTTTAAAAGCAACCTTTGACGCCGCAGACAATGCAGGCAGATTGATAGCAGAAGGTACTGTTATCAAGAGACATGCGTGGTTACGGCAGTCTGGTTTTAAGGCAGAAACCCAGGCATCATTGTTGGACAAACTGGTGGAAGCCGATCTGTTTGGTAAGGCGGTCGAGGACGCACTGAAGAATGCCAAGGACGAATACAAGACACTCAAGTCCCTTGGCCAGTTAACCAATAAACCCCCTAACCAGAGAGGGAATAGTAATTTTCGTCGCCCACGTGGCCAAAATTCCCAGAGAGGATCTAACTATTCCCAGGGACAGGGTACACAGTGGAACAACAGCCAACAGTCTACCCAGGGTTATGGCAGGGGTAATAGGAGAGGACGTGGTAAAGGCAGAGGCAGCCCCAGCAAAGGAGGTGGCACGCCTCCACCAAAGCAGTGACGCTCAGTTCAGGGTCCCTTCTCACGCAACCCCAGTAGGGGGACGCATTTCCAACTTCACCCAGGCTTGGGAAGGGATCACATCAGACAGATGGGTGCTGTCAACAGTATCCACAGGGTACTGTATAGAACTACTGCAGCGTCCCCAGAACCATCCTCCACGACAAAGAGTACACTCTTTAGAACATCAGAAGATTCTCCTCGAGGAGATCGCCATTCTGCTAGCAAAGGACACGATAGAACTCGTCCCGGGACACCAGGTAAACAAGGGTATTTATTCAACTTACTTCCTTGTGCCAAAAAAAGATTTGACAATGCGCCCAGTATTGGACTTACGGCCTGCCAACAAGTATGTCAAGCCCCAAAGGTTTCGTATGACTACGCTACAAGAGGTAATCCCCCTCCTAAAAAAGGGGGATTACATGGCAACCTTGGATATGAAAGATGCCTATTTTCATATTTCCATGTTCCCAGCGCACAGTAGGTACTTGCGCTTCAAGGTGGACAGTCGGCACTACCAATTCAAGGTACTGCCCTTCGGGATAGCTTCGGCACCAAGGGTATTCACCAAGGTACTGGCGGTGGCGGCTGCACACCTACGCATGGAGGCAATCCCGGTGTACCCTTATCTGGACGACTGGCTCATAACGGGGGAAACCCCAGTAATTTGCAGGACAAACATTCAAAGGACTATCGACCTCCTCCACGAATTAGGCTTCTCAATCAACGAGAAAAAGTCAAGCCTGGTGCCAAGCACCTCCAAACAGTTCCTAGGAGCAATCCTAGATACTCAAGAGGGGTTGACCTTTCCTTCAGAGGAAAGAATTCGGAATATACTACTGCAAATTCCGCAATATCAGTCCGGTCACCAAATAACGGTACGCAAAGCAATGCGTTTACTGGGCATGATGGCGTCATGTATTTACCTGGTCCCCCACGCGCGCCTACGCATGCGTCCCATGCAGGAATGGTTGGCGAAACAGTGGTCTCAGGCAAGTGGTCAGTGGGACGATCTAGTGGTCGTTTCGCCAACACTAGTTCAAAGCCTTCACTGGTGGACAAGAGAGAATCTTGCACAGGGAAAACCCTTTTACGATCCCGAAGTACAGGCAGTAGTCACTACCGATGCATGTCTGACGGGGTGGGGAGCTCACCATCTCCACCACACAGCTCTGGTCTCTGGTCTCCCTCAGTGGCCAAGAACCACATCAATCTGCTAGAGCTTCTGGCAGTATTCAGAGCGCTTCAAGTGTTCGAGCCCCACCTACTAAACCTGTCAGTGCAAATCCGGACGGACAGCACAACAGCCATGTTCTACCTGAACAAGCAAGGAGGGACTAGTTCACCAAATCTGTCCAAGCTTGCCCAGAAAATCTGGATATGGGCACTCAGACGGAACATCTTCCTGTCATCACAACATGTTCCAGGGGAGCTCAATTCCTTAGCGGATGCTCTGAGCAGAGACTCCCTCCCAGAGGAACATGAATGGGTTCTACACAGAGAGGTCGTAGAAGATATCTTCTCTCAGTGGGGTTTCCCCACTATGGACTTATTAGCCACAAGCGAAAACAGACAATGCCCAGGATTTGCATCCAGGTTCCCCCAACCAGACTCCCAGGGGAACGCCCTGTGGATGAACTGGTCAGGAATGTTTGCGTACGCTTTTCCACCAACTCCTCTCATCAAGAAGGTGGTGAACAAGATGAACAGAGAGTCGATGACGCTCGTCCTAGTTGCTCCCATGTGGGCAAGACAACCGTGGTTCCCACACCTACGCAGGATGGCGGTGTGCGAGCCCATCAAACTTCCAGCCTGGTACAACCTACTGTCCCAGCACCAAGGTCAAACAGTGCATCAGCAACCCAACTCAATGAACCTGGCAGCATGGCTCCTGAGGTCATAGAGTTTGGACATCTCAATTTACCACAGAGGTGTATGGACATCCTAAAGGAATCTAGGAAACCAAACACAAGGCACTGTTACTTTGACAAGTGGAAGAGATTCGTTATCTGGTGCCAGAGTAGACAAATCAACCCAGTTGATTGATCTCCTTCCACTATTGTTACATACATGCTGCACCTGCTAGATGCAGGATTGGTTTTTAACTCACTGAAAGTACACCTGGCAGCCCTGTCGGCATACACCACTTCCCATAACAAGGTCTCGTGGTGGAAAGTACCAGTAGTTAAAGCCTTCATGGAAGGAGTAAAGAGACTTCACCCTCCTATTTCGAACCCACCACCAGGGTGGGACCTTAATGTGGTGCTATCTAAGCTCATGGGCCCCCCTTTCGAGCCCATGCATAAAAGCAGTCTCAAACACCTGACTTATAAAACGGCCTTCTTAGTAGCTATTACTTCTATAAGAAGGGTCAGTGAAATTCAGGTTCTGTCCGTGCAGGATCCCTTCTTTACTGTCCATAAAGACAAACTGGTTTTACGTACACACCCTAGGTTCTCACCTAAGTTTATATCTAAATTCCACGTAAACCAGTCCATCGAGCTTACGGCTTTCTTCCAGGACCCTCAAAGCTCGGCTGAGGTGAAACTACACACCCTAGATGTGCGTAGGGCGGTCCTCTACTATGTAAATAAAACCAGACCGCTAAGGAAAACAGATCAACTGTTTGTCTCCGTAGCTACAGGCAGAGAGGGGGATCGCGTCTCTAAAGGTGCCATCTCGAAGTGGATTATTAACTGTATCCAGCTGTGTTACTCACTCTCTGAAAGAACTCTGCCTTTCACGCCAAGAGCCCACTCTACTAGAGGCATTGGGGCCACTCTGGCTTTCATTGCAAATGTACCCCTTGACCCCATTTGCAAAGCAGCTACTTGGAGCTCTATTCACACTTTTACTCAGCATTACTGCATTGACACACATTCCAAGGCAGATACACAAGTGGGACAAGCGGTTCTAAGACACTTATTTGCTCGTGACCCTTCTCACATCCCACCTCCTTCAGGTACTGCTCGCTAATCTATGCACAGCATGTGATCTAAGCAGATTCCACAAGCCTCAGAAGGGATACATTACTCACCGTAATCGTATTTCTGATGCTTGTATCTGCTTGGATTCACATGCGACCCACCCTTCCTCCCCTCAGAGAAGGCGCATGGTTGCTTGTAGTCTTACCTTTCTATCTATCTGCTTGGATTATCTGTACTCGCGCTACTCCTCATGCTACCTCATGTCAGAAAAAATACAATCTGAGGATCCTAGACGCGTGAGGGATCTTGGGTACAGTGGACGTCACACTAGGGATAGTATTACTGGCACGCCCTGTGTCGACCCCATTTTCGAGTTTCGAAAAACAAACTGTAATACTCCGCAGCTTCCACTAGATGTCGGCCTATGCACAGCATGTGAATCTAAGCAGATACAAGCATCAGAAATACGATTATGGTGAGTAATGTATCATGTATATATATATATATATATATATATATATATTGGTCCAGAGTTTCTACGGGGGGTGCTTATACAGAGAAGTATGCTGTAAAAAAGATATCTGGTTTAGGTCTCGGTATCCTACGCAGCCAATTCTCTGCTCCAGGGAGAAGGAGGCTCGACGTGACCAACATGGCTGCCCCCAGGCGAAAACCATTTGTCTCTGCTCAAACTATACCGCTGCTGTGGCTTCTGGGGCAAGCTGTCTGCGTTCCATATTGCTGAAGGGTTTTACCCACTCGTCCTTCAAAAAAAAAAAAAAGCCAGCTTCAGGATTAACCCAGAGTAGTTTGCTGCTGTGTTGAGACAGAGCACTTGCACGCACGTCCGCACAGTGTGGCAGCCATCTTGCAATCAACCATCCCTTTGATACTTTTTTAATCGAGTTCTGCTTTCCTCCATGTTTTGTGGCATCTACCTTTTACTATTGCATCACACAGAACTTTCTGTGCAGTGTTGCTGGAAGCTCATTGAGCTTTCCCTTTTATTTTACCTGGATTAACTACAGTTAGCAGGGCAGGGGACCCCCTTTTGTTTCTCCCACATTTTATTCTGTGAGATCAGCACACCCCACCTTACGTGCTGAGGGAAAACATGGTCTTCCATTTTTCACTATTTCAGTAACTTTTTGTTACTGATACAAGTTCATCTGAGAGGCAGAACAAAGGGGCCACCATTTGACTAAAGTGGTGGCTGTACTTTTTTAAGCCCCTTTCATGAGTACTTGTTCTTACGTGGGCCTTCTCCTACCTTCCTGGGTGGAGGAGGTCTTGATGGGTCCTTTGTCTTCGGCGGGCTTCCCTTGGAAAGCCCACCAAGGCTCTGAGTGCCTGAAAGGACAGGAAGTGGGGGAGGTAACCGAAACTGCCCATGTCTTTGTCCTGCAGTCTGCCTGCCTGGAACCAGTTTGACCACTGGACTGAAGAGTCAGAGGAATTTGGGGAAGGAAGTCCCAGCAACTTCCAAACGACCACCACAGCGGTTGAGTGACTGCTGAAGACCAGATCCCGAATTACGAGCGACAGGGAAGATCGCTTGAGATCCACTTGCTCCACTGGACTGGTGGGCCTAACCAGTCTGAGTACCACCTGCATTTTGCGCCATCCCACGAAGAGCTGCAATCTTCCTGGGCTGCAAACTGCCAATACCCTGGGATCTGAGCCACTTTGTGGTGTAACGTCGCGTGAAGTGCATATCCGGCTAAAACCTTGTGGGCATCCTTCTGGGCCTGGAGTGACACTATAAAGTCCCCTCAGTGGGGTCAAGGACCGAGAACAAAGAAAGGTCGTCTGGACGACACAGTCGCTGAACCGAAGCCTGTGAAGGGCTCCAATGCACCGGTGCCACGAAGATCCACGGCTGGGCGTCCCACTGCTCGAGTGCATCCGTCTGTTCCCTTTAAAGTTCCTTCTTCAGCCATCCAGGACAAGAAACCCGAACCAGGGACAACTGTTGAAGCAAGTACTTCATTGATCAGTTACTGTTCCAACCTTAGGTGCTTACCTGGGCCTTGCTGCGTTGCTCAGGTGTTCTTGGATAACTGCAGTTAAGCTGTAACTTGCAACCCCCCCCCAGGGCCCCATGGGTCCCATTTTGGTGAACAACCTATTGGACTCTAAATTGCCAAAACAAACTATAACTTACCTGCAAACCTGAAGACATCCTCATAGACTTTGTTCCGCTTGCTGCTCACCTACCTCTTTCCTCCTCAGTCCTTGGTCGCTGGAACCCCAGTGCCCCCCTTGACTCTTTGAGACTCATTTAGTATAGGATTGGACTTTTGAGTAGTGGTTAAGAAATAGTTGACTGAAGTTGCAAGAGATAATCCAAGTTTGCTTAGCAGTATTAGTAGTTTTCTCTAACCTTTGTGTTGCTTTACTTTTTTGATTTTAAGTGTGCTACCTTTTATTCCACTGTGATATTACTTTGTGGATAGTACTTATATTACTTATTTTTTAAAAGCCCTAGTGTATATAAATAAATAACTTTTTATATAACTGCTAGTGTGGCCGTTTTTCCTTGAACCAATTGTATGCCCCAAGTACAGTGTGCCACACTACAGCCCTTATCCCTCCTAGACTAAGCCTGGTTGCTCAGCCTGCTACCAACCCTTTGGGTAGTTCAGGCTAAACGTGGTTACAGCCCTATCACCTAAGGTGGGCTTTTCCAAGTTCCGTCACAGACAGTAACTTGTGAAAAACTTCCTAACACCACTATATAGTAACACCCAGCGGTGCAATCCAGGGTGCTATGAAACTATTTTTGTAATTAACTCAAGTGTTCAAGAATTTCACCAGAACAAAGGCGAAGCATTCTTACAGAATGAAACCAAGGACAAGCTCTAATAAGATATGGACCCTTACTTCCTTGGTAAGTAGGAGTCGTGATAAGCTGCTGAAGATTGTAACAAACCAATGGTGTATGCGCCACAGTGGTGCCGACATCATTCAGGGTCACAGAATAGGTCATATAAAGGCGTTCATTGCCATTGATCGGTGTGAACATGCACCTGTGACCTAGTCTCTTCCCACTCACTATGGGACCCCGTGTGTGGGGGGCGCTTAGAGACATCTGCAGCATTGCCAAAATGAATGCAAGCTCCTCG
The DNA here is from genome assembly GCF_040938575.1 of Ambystoma mexicanum. Classification (NCBI taxonomy): domain Eukaryota; kingdom Metazoa; phylum Chordata; class Amphibia; order Caudata; family Ambystomatidae; genus Ambystoma; species Ambystoma mexicanum. The sequence goes on from NC_090923.1 coordinate 1,423,775,613, forward strand.
CCCCAACTATACAGAAGCGAAGCAGGACTTGCAGGACTCTGTTCATTCGAGGCAGGCTGGATTCTGAAGGATTTTCTCTTTTGCAAGGTTTTCCTTTTTTTTGCCTGGGAGTCAATACTCCTTTTACATCCCTTCCGAGCCTGCCCCTGGTCCAGGGGCCAAGAGTGGTTGTAGTTTTCAGTGTCGGTATTGCTAGGCAAGAATTAATGCAGTAACCTTGTGGGAGACAACACAACACTTGTCCTCTTGGTATTAGGTAACTCACCTTTTGGTATAGGCCTGTACTACACAAGTTGGTAGTGTGACTGAGCAACCAGGCTGATCTCAAGAGGGGTAAATGTGAGCTGTAGAGCTGTAGCAATGAAATCCACACATACAAGTAGCCAAGTAACACTTACAACGCAAGGTTTCGGTATATAAATTATTTAATTAACAGTAGTTTATAAATAACCATTCTTTAAAAATGGCAATATATGTGACAATCAAATATACTTTAAAATACTTTCCCAGAATCAACACAAAGCTAGTAGATACTCTTTAGAGATACTTCCTACACCCTGAGGTGACTTCAGCAACTAGGACAGTAATGGCATTTATATATCACTAGTACAATTTGTATATTCTGAGGTTTACAGAAAGCAATGGTTAAGCGAAGGAAAAAGGTTAAGCAGGTTCTCAGAACATGTGAGCACTTACATCCTCCAATGAAGTCTAGATAAAAACCTTTCCCAGCAATAATAGTTAAAAACCAAGTTATCATCTATGAGGGACAGTAGGTATCAAAAAATCCAATGGACTAGAAGAGTCTGCAGGGTGCTAGGACAGCCAAGTTCAATTGGAGCACAGTCTATGGAGCTGAGGCACTTGTCTTGCACAAAGTTAGAGAGTTTGTTGAAGAAAAATCACTGTAGGGTCACAAGCTGTTACACTTGTGATGGGTAGAGCCGACATCAACTCCAGCAAGGTAGCTACTGCAAGTCAACTGAGAAGAGCAAAGCTAAAGACACTGAGGGAAGTTCTCCAATTCGGAACAGTACCTTTGGTTCGAAGAAGAGTGGTCCAGCTGGCTTCTGTCTGGTTGCAGTGATGCAGATCCTGGGTACTTGGGCCTCAGTCGTGGGGACAAGAGGGAGGACGTATGGAGGACTCCTGCGGCAGCCATTCGGAGGTCGGCGGCAGCTACTGGTTATTTTCAGGTCAGCAGCACTTTGCGCTTTCAGCGCTTGGTAAATAGCACCACCAAGGATCTTTGATACCAGTTGGGCTTCCTTCACTCCTTGAGTCCTGCACTATGGTGAGGAGACTGGAGCTCTGGTCGTCCTGCTTCTGGAGGGTCCTGGGGGGGGGGGGTGACTCCTGGAGCCTCTAGCCAGATCACAGACATTGCACTCGACTATGGATTTCTCGACCCCTGGCAATCTGTTCCTGCAGCAGCAAAGAAGTACAGCCAGTCCGGGAAGATGGTCCAGTGGACTTCCTCTCAGGGTTAGTTGGTCCCACTAACCCAAGGGAAGAGGTTGTCACTTTCGGAACTTCTCTTGTCGATCAGAAAAAGGAGTTTCAGCACAGCAGAAGGGCTTCACCGGGCAATTCAAAGGTACAGGAGGATGCAGCAAGCTTTGTTCCCGGTTTCTTCGTCAGGCTGTTCTTCCCAGTGGTCGACTCTGCCTTCAGTCCCAAAACCCTCACCTTCTAAGCAGGTTTCTCCCATTCATGCACAGCCTAGCTGTCACTCCAACTGCAGGGTGGCTGTCCTGAAAGGACAGCCAGCCAGTCATTCAGGACAGGGTGCATTCAGGCATTCCTAAAGACAAAGGACGGCAGTTTCGGGAACCTCCCTCACTTTCTGCCCTTCCAGACACACTGGAACCAGAGGCGGGTTTCAGTACTGTAGCCCGCCAAAGGCAAAACGAACAAAGGGCTCAACCCTGGCTTAGCACGCAGAGTAAAACCCAAGAAAGACTTCACAAACAGAAAATGACAAATCAAGAAGACCGGGGCCATTTTGACAAAATGGTCACCCATGGGTGCTATACTGCAGTTAAGGATTCAGCCTGCGGTAGAGAAGCACAATGGTAGGAATATTAAACCACTGCCACCAGCCATTTAAAGTAGTGAGACTAACATAAAAAATGTTACATGAGTAGGTAGGATAAGGGGCTAAGTAACCCTGCAGCACTCCACATAAGATGGTGTGTGCTGGACCTACAAAGAGAAAAGGTAAGTAAAGTCAATTTCACTTTACTATTCTTGGGAACAGTAGTTCACACAAGAAAAGGTATTTCAACCTTATGAGAAATCTAAAGGATTTCTCTGTGACACTGCACTGAAGGTGCGGTGTGTCACCATACAAAAAGGTAGATGCCTATGGAGTTTGTTAGACACCAAAAACAAAGGAAACGCATAATCCAAATCAGGTCAAAACACATGAGTGAGTAAAATGGCTCACTCACTCCAGGGTTAAAATTGAAAAATCCTGAAGTCCAGCAAAAGAGCTAGGGGTCTCTAAGGTTGAAGGGAATTAGCACAGAAATGAGAATTCTCCCCAACACCGGCAGACACCACTGGAGCTGTCCTTAGCCTTTGGTCCTTGGCAGTTGAGGTCGGGACTGCAGCAGTTCCTCAGACAGCTATGGCCGGTCGGGGGAATTGGCTGCAGACATTTTGGATCTTCAGTTCCAGTGGTCGACTGATTTTCTGCTCCAAGATCCTCATCTTTTATGCAGGAAAACTGTCTGTGCCCACCAATCACGAGACACGCACTGATTCAAACTTGGGGGGTGGCTGTCCAATGGGGACAGCTAACCTCCCAGCACAAACTGGTTCCAGGGAGGCACACTGCAGTACAAAGACTAGGGGAGTTTCGGTCACCTCCCCCACTTCCTGTCCTTATTAGGCACTCAGAACCTTGGCAGGCTTTTCAAGGGAATCCTGCTAAAGACTAAAGACCCAGGAAGACCTTCCTCACCCAGACAGGTAGAAGGCAGCTCCGGAAAGACCAGGTCTACAAGAACAAGGCTTAGAAAAGTACAGCCACCATTTTAGGCAAATGGTCTCCCTTACCACAGCTGCAAAGGCACTGTGAGGAGCCAGCAATGAGTCACAGACACAGTGAGCTCAGCTTTGGCTATAAACATTTATTCAAAATAAAAAGAGGTTGGGGAAAGGCCTCACTATCCCTGAGAGGGATTTCCCTACCTCAACCAAATCTAAAAGTTCTGTTTAGTGCCAAAGTGACCAAAACAATTTGTCCTGTGTCCGAAATCCAATCCTTGCTCTCACTTTCTATAAAGCAACTCTAATATGTGAAGGGTAATGTCTTTGGCCTGGCAAGTGCCCAAATGTTCAAGTTCATATGAAAGGAAAAAACTCAAACACAAAAGTTCCCAGTGGACAACTTCCTTCCCCAGGTTTTTCTTCAATGCACTCCAAATTCTTAAGGGCATGAATCCTCCTTGGGGCTCTTTGTTAAACAAAATACTTGCATACAAAAACCAACTAGGATGTAAGTCCAACTTGGTAGGATACTTGGTGTACTCCCCTGCCAGGTTCTTTTCCAAGTTGTTAAACTTTGCTTTCAGTCTTGACTTTGCCTGGTGTATTCTCCTGCCAGGACTTCTTTATGCGATTTGTTTTGCACACTTGCAAACGACTTTGGACTGGTGCACTTTCCTGCCAGGGATTTTCATCCGATGTGCTTTACACAATTGCGAACTTGCCTTTGTTTGGTTCACTCTCCTGGCAGGGCTTTTCATCGGCTTTGCTTCATACAAATGCAAACTTGCTTTTGCCTAGTCTACTCTTCTGCCAGGGCTTTTCATCTTTTGCTAATGTAAACTTGCTTTTCTGTCACATTTATGTGATTGACTTTATAAAATTGCAAACTTGCTTTACTTTCACATTTATTCAGTAAAGCCTTTTCGGGTCATATTGGGTTTCATATTCCTTCTCATTCATTTTATAAACGTTTGTCTTTCTTTTGCAGAGTTGCTGAAGCGCCCGGTGTCCCATTTTCTCACTCTCTCCGACTCACTGGTATATTGTGGCGTCGTTCGGTTCCATCACGGTAGATAGGAGGCAGCACTCTGGTGTCCGACTTACACCTCGCGGGCACCCCCGGCTTCACCGTACAGCTTCCACGTCCTTTCAGGCTCCCGTTTTTCTCTGGGCTCTCGCACCATGTTCGGGTGGTGGTGAGGCTATGTCCAGGTTCCTGTGGTCGCTAGGAAGTTTCTTCTTCCTTCCCTCTCATTTTTGCTGCATGGCAAACCAGCCTATGCAGTCCTCTGTCTCTTACCTTCCTCCTGAGCCTAGCGGCTCCACAGTCGTTTTGACATCCTCACAGTCTCTTGGTCAACACCGAGAGGTCGACTTCCCCAGGCAGCATTCTCTCGCTCGATGCTGGGTACATTTTTTAAATGTCCCAGCACCTATCACACGCTCACAAACACTAGAGCGCCTTAGGTGCTTCTCGTCCCTGGTGATCTGCATTACTCCTTTCAGCCTCCTCGTCCCAGTATTGATATATGGGAGTTGTAGGCAGTTCTTGGTGTCTTGTGTATAGAGTATTGAAAGGTGTTACCAGTAGGTCTTATGGATGGTTGAAGGGAATCAGCATAATATGCCTTCAAGGCCTGCGGAAGGGAGGGTGTATCCCTAAAAGGAAAAGGGGGATAAAATGTCTGATGCGATGCTGTCAGGTCACCACCCTGAGAGTCGCCTCTCCCCCATGTGGTCCTCCCTCATGCAACTGCCACCAGGGTCAGGATCAGGTAGCAGCTGCCGTCACCTGGACACATGGGGAGAGGCTACCACTGGGAACAAAGTGATGACATTACCAGATTCATCACAGCAGCCTGTGATAAAAGTACACAAAAAGATGTGCAAAAAGGTACACTTCAACCAGCCTGTCAGATGAACTTGGGTCAGTAACTAAAAGTTACTGGGAAAGTGAGAAAAGGGATACAATGTTTCCCCACAGAACTCCACTTAGGGTGGTGTGTGCCGATTTCACAAAATAAAATACATTGGAGACAAAAAGTGTCCCCCTGCCCTGGTAACGTGTGTTAACACAGGTAAAAGAAAAACGGAAGCTCAAGGAGCTTCCCAGCAACACTGCACAGAAAGTGTTGCGTACTGCAATAATGAATTGTAGATGTCAGAAAACATGGAGGAAAGCATAACTATTAAAACGGATCAAAAAGGGTTCCCAATGTCATAGTAAAAGAATGAGTGAGTGTGGAAAGAGGCTCCCACTCACTCAGGAGAATCAGTCAAAAAATCCAATTGTTCAGCAAAAAATGTTGGGGGACTCCCAGTGGGGAGGATTACACTAAAAAGGGAAAATCTACCTTACAGTTGAATCCAGCCATTGTTTTAAAACGTGCTGCTCCTAAAGACCCTGCGATTGTGTTTCAATCCTGCCACATAGGAAATCTACCGCTAGCTTAACTCATGCTGCGCTCTGAGGTTTTGCTGCTGTGCGGAATCCCGCCATTGTTTTAAATCTTGATGCACTCTGAGGATCTGCTACTGTGTTGAATCCTGCCGCATTGGAAATCTGCCACTAGTTCAATCTTGCAGCGCTATCAGGTTTGTTAGGTAAGAATTAGTGCAGTCCAATTGGTGTGGGACTACACAAGACGTATCTCTTGGTATTAGGTAACCAACCTTTTAATATAGGCCTGTACTACAGAGGTTGCTAGTGTGACTGAGCAGCCAGGCCCATTTTAAGAGGGTTAATGTGAGCTCTAGAGCTGTGCAATGAAGTCAGTCTATATAAGTATCCAATTAAACACTTAAAGTTATATAATCAATTATTTATACACAAAGATATTTAAAGCATTCTTTAAAAAGCAGTAGTTAACTGTAACATTAATCCCAAGTTAGGATTAATTTCAAAATAGTGAACTATGAAGCAGATGAGTAATTTGTTCATATGTTACAGCACCCAGAGGCAAGGTCATTATAGCATTTATATTTTATCACCTTTGCAATATTGAGTTTTGAAGGAAGGAAAAGTTAGGGTTAGATCAGAACAGAAGGATAGGTTATTAGAACATTTAGATTCCCCCAAAGGGATGCAGGCAGTCCATTATCCCAGCATTAAAGTGTTCAACATGTAAAACCTGTAAGGGAACAAGCACTGCCAAAGCCAATAGGTTCAGGAGGAGGCCTTTAGGGAGCCAGAAAAGCCAAAGTCAATGGACAAAGTCAATGTTCTGATGCTCCTCTTCTTAGAAATATGTTCTTAAATAGTCCGTGTTCAAAGGAGAAATCGCAGCAAAAGGAGTCGCCTTTAGAAAAGCACGAGCTGTAAGGCCAATGAAGGTAAGTTGAGGTAAACTTAATGTCAAAAAGATAATGTACCCCAAACCCCACAGTACCTTTAAAAAGAAGAAAGGGTCCAGCTGGCTGCCTTCACGATGCAATGCAGTAGTCCCTTGCTCCTGGTCCTTGGTCATGGTGACAAAAGGGAGGATGTCTGGTGGGCTCCGGCCGCAGCAGTCAAGAGAGGGACTCGGCAGCAATGGATTTCGGTGGATTCAGCGACTCTTTGTGGTTTTGGCACCTTTTCCTCAGCGCCAAAGTAGAACGAAAAGCTCTGGTCGGGATTTCCTTGATCCCTCGGTCCTGCACTCTGGTGAGGGGACTCTGGATGCAGATTTCGTGCTTCTGTAGGGCCGTCTGGATGCCCATGAAGATCTGGCCGGATTCGGACTTTGGAAGACAATGCACTCACAGGTGGTCGAGCTACCCCGGGTATTGGGCTTCTGCAGCCTTGGAAAGTCACACCAAGTCGGGGGTTGCGCCAAAATAGAGTTTGTCTTGAGGCTAGTTGGTCCAACCAGCCTAAGGGAGGACGTCGTCCTTTACGGGTCTTCCCTGTCGATTCGAAAACAGGGTCAGCACATCTGCAGGGCTTCACCGGGCACTTCGCAGTCCAGGAGGGTGCTGCGGGCGCCTTCTGCTTCGGATGTTGTCCTCCAGTGGTCGACTCTGCTTCTATTCCCAAAAACCTCGCTTTTTATGCAAGGTACCATTCATTCAGAGCCCTTGGCCAATAGGAACTGGTTTCTCTCGGGCACACCTAGAGACAAAAGACAGGGAAGATTTGGGACCCCTCCCTCACTTCCTGCCTTTCAAGACACACTGGAGCCTGGGCAGGCTTGAGGGCTGAAGCCCGCCAAAGTCAAAACACACAAAGGACTCAAACAACAGAGTAAAGGCCCAAAAGAAACTAACAAGAAATGGTGAAAAAAGAAGACGGGGGCCATTTTGAGAAAATGATCACCCTTGGGTGCAGCACTGCAGCTGAGGTATCAGTCTGCAGATACAGGTCACTAGGTAGTAAAAAAGAAACCACTGCCACCAGCCATTCAAGTGAGTTAGTGTAACAAAATGTTACATGAGGAATGGGTTAAAGGAATTACTATGTGACCCCCCAGCACTCCACATAGGGTGGTGTGTGCTGGACCCATAAAGTAAAGGTAAGTTAGCTTTTGTGCTGAATCCATGACATAGTATAACTCCTGCTGCGCTCTTCTCATTGTGTTGAATCCCATCTCATTAGGGGCCCTGCCAGTGATCTAAACCTTGCCGCGCCTGAGGCTTGCCACTGCATTGAACCATAACACATAGGGACTCTGACACGGTCTAACCCATGCTGCGCTCTGAGATTTTGCCATTGCATTGAACCATGCAACATCTGGAACTCTGACACCAATTTAAACCTTGCAGCGTTCAGAGGTTTTGCTACTGTATAGAACCGTACCACATAGGAACCATGTCACTGACTTATATCCTGCTGCGCCCTGGAGTTAGAAACTGTGTTGTACCTAGGTGCCACGGAAGTTCGATATCTGCTTAAACCTTGCTGCACTCCAAGCTTGACATTTAGCTGAACCCAGGTGCCCACTAAAGTGAGATACTCGCTCTAATCTTGCGACTCCCTGAAATTAGACAAAGTGATTGTCACGGCTTGAATCTTGCAGCGCTCTGAACTTGGACATTGCGATTGCCACCACTTAAAATCTTGCTGCATTTTAAAGGTCAGGCATTAAGTAGAACCCAGGTGCCCTATATCGTCACGCCGCTTCTAATTCCCCCGCATCCCGAAGTCCGACACTGTGATTGCCGTTTCCTTAAACCTTGCCGCGCTTAGAAGCTAGACACTGCGATCCTCACCCAAATTTTGCTGCACTGTAAAATTAGACCGTGTGCTGAAACCAGGCAACATCTGGGCTTATCCACCACTCGTGAGCTTGCCACGTGCCCCATCCCAGCAAAGCACAGAGGTAGCCGCCTGCAGCGTCACACAGGTAAAAGGTGATGATTATAAGTGCAAGACAAAATGAAGAGCGGTGACAGCCCACACACAACATGTGCTGTGCTCCCCAAACACTGAAGGGACAAGAGAGGGTATGATTTGCTTTCCAGCATCATTCACTGAAATGACACGTACCGCATACCTAGGTCATTCCTGGCACTCACCTGTGTGGTGATTTATAGGGCCTTCCCGTCCACCTATGAAGACCTGGCGATCCTCAGAGTCGCACTCTTCCTTGGTTTCCATCTTCATCACCATCTCGGGTTTAACATCTGGAGAATCTAATGTACAGAAAACATGCCATTGATCCGCTTCTATAAAAACAATGGGGATTTAAAACGGACTTCAAGATATTAACTGGCCCCCACATACGCAACTTCAACATATGCCATCCACCTCAAGCCCCATCAGCAAGTCCATGAGCTTCTTCCCGCCCGCCTCCTATATGGACAGTCCTGGAATTCGTAAACTACTTGAATTCAAACCAAACTGCTACATAACTGTCAACAGACTGAAAGAGTGTGTAATATTTGGTCATCCTGAATACGGTTGCCTGAAATCTGGGTGAGGCAAGCCGAGTAAAAGGTGTTTTACCATGGAGATATATTTAAATAATGCGACCATTAAAAACAGTGTTCTAATTGAACAATTATGTAGCTGCATTCCGATGCTGCATTCCGATCCGGGTCCCCTTCACGGAGCATGCAGAGTTCAGCTTGCACATTCAGATTAAGCGGGAAAAGAGTTTGCAAACAGGATTTCAGACTGAGGAAGTAACTGAAACACATTCCGGTTTTCAGTTAAATTCGTATTTGAGAATAGTCAAAACCTTAACTTGGGCATACCCACAAAATGTAAACGTGTGTGGACACAATGAACTAAAAGGCTGTCATGGTGCCATGAAGGACCTGTTCCAGATGAAAAACGGGTTGCGGAAAGTTTTACCCAAGGGGTTGGTGCACGTTGCAGAATACTACATGCATGGGAAAGCCATCGTAAACCACTTGGGTGTATACCAACAACCTAGACTAGCTATGGTACACAGGAGGAGCCCACGGCATTGTGGGTAACAGTGTGCTGCAAGCCTGCACACCTCAATGCCGTCAGCAAAACTCACTGGATTTTCAGAACCGGTGCTGTGGAAGGGGCCCGAGATGCCAACCTAGTCGGTGATCACAGTTATTGAAACTTAGACAAGCCAAACTCGATCAAGGAAACGTGCGCTGAGCCGGATGGTAGACTTCCGGCGGTGGTGTCTTAGTACAGTTAACCATATAGAGACTGTCAAGTATTAGAGCTCCGCACAGATGTATACAAATATACTTTATTTATTATGACTTAAAACATTTAGCAGGTTAAACTCAAGAAAGGCATATATAAATCAGACAATATTTCAAAACTGCCACAATCCTCACATCTTCCTGGCAACAGGCACTTCCTAGCAGGTGTGTGTATTGGGACCAGACAGTGCTACATCCAGCCCTGGCCAGTTCATACTCACAATGGCACTAGCCTGGCAATCCAAGCCACATCCCAGGAAGTGCATTCCCCTATATGGGGTTTCCCGCCCTGAAAGTTCAGAAGCAATGGCAGAAAGCAAAACGGCCAAAAGACGGGTCTTGTGGCACTGCCATTTTGAGTACATGGTATTCGAAATGGCAGTTGGTTAAAAAAAAAAGAAGGACGGGGCGCAGTAGTGCACTGGAAAAAATTAGTAAAACACGGTTCACTGCAACCAGCCACATCATACCGGTAAAAAAAGATGTTGCAAAAAACAAAGGAAAAAAGGGATGCAAATAACTATGTTGCACCTCGCTGTAAGCTTGTGTGTGCTACATTAAAACAAAACAGGAAATGATGATAGGGACACAGGTCCCTTGCACTGGTAAACATAAGGACTGACCAGTGCTACCTAAACAAATTAGTTGACCAAGGGACGTGAAGTAAAAAGGCTTTACTTGGCTCCAAGCTTAGGTTAGGTTTCAAGGCATAGCACATTTGCTGCTGGTTCCTTTGATGTGAATAGAAGAAAAGTTGCACAAAAGAAAAAACGTTCTCATCACTCACACTATCCCTCCACGTTTTGCTTGTGTAGCCTGGGTGGTAGTAACTGAACCCAATGACTGGCCGCTGCCACTGTTAGGGAGAATTCTCATAAATGTGCCAATTCCTCCCACCTTAGAGCCCTCCAGCTCTTTTGCTAAACAATTCAATGTGTTTTCTGTGTTTGTTTCTTTTTGGTTACAGAGTCTAACCAACTCCCTAGGCCTCATCTTTTACGATTGTGTCACAAAGAACCTCCAGTTCAGTGGCACAGGGAAGTCTTTCAGATTTCCCAAGGTTTTTAATACCTTCTCTGGGATCAACTACTGTTTCCCAGAACAGTGGAGTAAAATGGACTTCACTTAAAACTGTACATTTCTAGACCCAGCACACTATCATACAATAGAGTGCTGGGGGGGTTACTTAGAATCCCCTATGTCTATTTATTCATGTAACAGTCAAATGTTACCCTTTCCTCTCAGAATGGCTGGTGGAAGTGGTTTTACAACGAACTACCATGATTTTTCCCAACCGCAAACTATTCCCTGCTCCGGTAACGTTAAATCGGGGGAGCCATGTTTTTCAACAAGTCGCCCAGCCATCGTTGCTAAAACGGTTTCCGGTTTCGCCATGTCTTTGTGGAAAGGTTCTTCTAGAGCTTTTCTCTGTGCACCAAACCAGGTTTGGTCTCTTTGTTCGTTCGCCTTTGCCGGGCTTCAGGAGTGAAACCCGCCTCTGGCTCCAGACTGTCTGGGGTAGGCAGGAAGTGTGGGAGGTGCCCGAAACTCCCTGTGCTTAGTCTCCTAAGAGACCCAAATGCACTCTGTGACGATTGGCGGGCTGACTGTCTGGCAAGGACAGCCACCCTGCTGGGTGAGTGGCAGCTAGGCTGGAATGAATGGGAGAGAACTGAATAAAAGGCTTGCAAGGCAGAGTCGACCACTGGTAGAAGGAACTGAAGAAGAGCTTTAAGAGGACGGCTGCTGCAACTCCTGGACTGTTGGTTTGCCCAGTGAAGCCCTGCTCCAGGTCCGAATCGCCAAGTTTGCATCGACAGAGAAGCCCTGCAAAGGATGACTTCTTCCTTGGAGTTGGTAGGACCAGTCGACTCCCAAGCAAGCCACCTGGACACCCACCTTGGAGCTGGTTGCATTTCCTCAGAGTGCTGCAGGAAACCGCAGAGCCAGGGAGAGGGACACCAGATTGCATGCATTACTTGTAAACTGGCCGAAAAAAGTTTGGAAGATGCTCCACGACGTCGGACCGGCTGAGCCTGTCCCCCCCTCAGCTGTGTGTGGGACCTCAGAAGCAAGGACAGTCCACCTTGACAGCCAGGACCAGCGTTGTTACCAGTGTGGTAGCTGAAATGCGAAACAGCCACTGAAATTGAAGTTTGCCGGTTGCAAGCTTTTGACCAGTCCCAGTGCAGTGCAGGAGTCCCCCAACATCCTCCCTCTTGTTCCCACAATTGAGGCCCAGGAACAGCAAGATGTGTAGGAACTGCCAGGAACAGAAGTCATCAGCTGCATCTTTTTCTTCATTGTAAAGTACTGTTAAACAAGACAGAGAACTTACCTCTCACGGTGAAAGTGCTTGAAACTTTTGCAACTCGCAGGCTTAATCGGCTTGTGACCCAACATGATTCTTCTCTTTACAAACGACTTCAGAGAACTTGTGCCAAGGCTTTTCCGTTTTCTTGCTAGACCCGCTTTATTCTATCCAAGACTTTAGCCCATTGACTTTGGCCTAGCCTATTGAATTGAATTCTGGTGAACTCAAAATATTTGCACTGTCTAAGATTATTTATATTTCTTTTGTTCTAATAACGTTTGCCTTTTACCTACCTTTTTTTAAAGAGTATATGGTATTGAACTTCTATTTGTGTGTTACTAGTCTATTACTCCCGTCTGAAGAAGGCTTTATAACTGACCGATCATTAAATTATTGTTTATGCAAGAAACCTTCAGTGTAAGAGTTTATTTGAATACCTGTAACTGTGAATCTTTGTGTAACTCCACTACAGCTCACAATTCCCCTCTTGAGATAAGCCTGGCTGCTCAACACGCTACCAAAACTGTGTACTACAGACTTATACCAAAGGTTGGTTTGCTTACACCTCTAGTCATAGTTGTGTGTAGTGTCCCCAGAGGGTACTGCATACAAACTTTGCCTAACAGCCACTAGACTAGTTTCTGGGACACTAAACTAGGGAGAGAGGGTCTAACCTCTCGCCCTGGCTGTTCTACCAATACCTGGTACTTCTTGCCCACTGCATTGCCGCTCTCTGCCCCCACCTTTCAGTGCTATGCGGATGCCACTCAGCTCATTTTCAGGCTACCTTCAGCCACCTCTTCTCCTGCTCTCATCTCTGACTGACTGTCTGCTATCCAGGCGTGGGGTGCCGCCAATGATCTCTGCCTGAATGCCAGTAAGACCGAGATTCTCCTCATTGGCACACCCGCTTCCTCCTTTCCTATCACTCTCTGGCTGGCCTCTCTTGGCCCTCTTCCTGCTCCCACCTGCGAGGCTAAAAAACTCGGGTTATCTTCGACTCCTCACTCTCCTTCTCTCCTCACATCTCTGACGTCTCTAAGAAATCACACTACCAGCTACACCTCCTCAGAACTATTCTTCCTTTCCTCTCCTTCCCCCAGAAACTCACCGTCTCCAGGGCTCCGGTTCTCTCTAGGCTGGACTATTGCAACTACTCTCCGCCCTCTGCAACTCATCCAGAACATGACTGTGAGACTTGTCCTTGGCCTGAAGCCCAGGGATCGTATCTCTCCAGGACTGAAATCTCTGCACTGGCTCCCAGTGGCAGTGAGGATTAAGTTCAAAACCCTCTGCATTGTCCACAAGGCCTTCTTCGGCCTGGGGCCTCAACACCTTCAACTCTCTTTTCCTAAATATCTTCCCTCTCGAGCTCTTCGCTCATCTGCTTCCAACTCCCTCAGTGTCTGTCGCTTCTCCAAGCAGCAAGTTGTTGGTAGGTCTCTTTCTTCGGCTGGGGCCTCTCTGTGGAACAGCTTCCCTAAAGCTTGAGGAGAACCATCTCTGTTTCCGGAAGCACCTCAACACCTTCCTCTTTGCTTCTGCTTTCTCTCCTCCTCTACCCTGCTGAACTCCTGGCTGAAACTGAAACTGCACTGGTTACCTGGCCACCCACTAATCTTGGGCCCAGGTCCCCTCTCCCACCAGTTGCACACATGCACTGCCTCCCGGGCAACCCCCTTTCCCACCCAAACACACACACTTGGCAACTGTTTTCTGTATCCCTTGAGTCCCCTTCCAGCACTTGACACCTGATATCTGCACCTACCCTTGCACTTGCCACCAGCTGGCCGCACTCTTTATTATTGCTTATTTATTCTACTGATCCCTTCCCCTGCAATTGCACGATCTAAATGACACCTGGCATAGTAAGATCGCTGTCTCTGTCTTCCCTCTGTACTTCCTCCCTTGCCTCGTCGCGCCTTGAAACACTTGTGTATAGGTGCGCTATAAATGCCATACCATGTCACTACACATCCAAGCCCAACCCATGCCTGCCGGAATAGGGCATTTGTCAAGGCAACCTGCAATGAACACACACATTAGATGGCTACCTCACCGCCCTAATGCAGCCTTGAGTTCTTCACACAATGGGACAATCTTGAGCTCTTTCACAGCGCCCCTGCATCACGCCCCTGGGGAGAGGATTAACATTAAGTATAGCGTTACATGTGAATTGCAATTCCTCGCTTGCAACATCCGAAAGAAACAAGCAGGGATTTACTTTCACGGTTCCCATACAGGAATCCCTTCTTACTGCTCTTACAATATCTTTAGCTGACAAACTGGTATTTGTAACCCCATGTGCCTTTTTTCATTCTCTTCAGCTTCCGGGCATGCCGAGGTACCAATGGCCTCCTGCGGAACTGAACAATAAAAATGACAACTTGACCGAAGCAGTGTTGAACCCCACTTGGCACACACCCCATGTTCATAATTCAAGAAGATCCCTCAGTAATATCCCTTGCGATCATTGCAATGCTAGAGTCAAAGGTTTTTCTGACACGCATGCTTAATCTATGGGCAGTGGCAGCTTGCCATTGCTCCTTCTCCAAAGAGAAGAGACAGGGTTTCCGACAGCCACAGCAATCCTTCAGCTCCTAATGGAGCACTGTGGTTCTTCCACAAAGGTCTTCACATATGCTCGGGCACAACCACTTCTTTCTCCGCTGGTTGGAGTGCGCAAATGCCCCAAGAAACGCTACTCTTTGCTAAGTAGAACCAAAGAATACAGTGTCTGTGGTGAAGTGAAATAGTGGCAGGTGGGTCACAAGCTATTTAGCACTCTCCCTGAGAGAGAGAACTACAAGGCACCAGAGGTCCCCTGTTAGGGGATTCTACCAGCAGGGGAGACTCTATAAAACGATCCCCTTGATTGATATACAGCTCCAACTCTTAGTATAAGTCGATACTACCCAAAGGTTTGGTAGAACGGCAGAGCAGCCAGGCTTATTTTATGAGGAGGATGTGAGCTGTAGGTTAGTACAATGAACTATGTAAATACATAGGCCCAAAGAAACTCACACACTTCAAGTTATAGTAAAATATTAAGAAAAAATGTATATACGCAAGGTAAGTAAATACTATTTAGACTAACCAAAACAAAATAGAAAACATAAGCAACACTTTCAGGTGACTGCTTCATAGTAGTGGCTTGCACAAGCAATGAGCACAGTTCAAGGATAAACTAATTTGTGTTTTAAAGTCACTCAATGTTCCATTGTAAGGAAAAAGGGTTATTCAGCACTAGCAACAGCAATATACTACTTGGTAATACTCATCATTGAGTCTAATACTTCAGCAGTCCTTTCCCTAACTAGTTAAGAGTTCTTTAGTCAGTTGAGGAGGAATGCAAAGTCATAGGCAGTAGCAGAAAAGGCAACATTATTTTTAAGTCGACTGCTTTAGTGGAATAAAAAAAAAGTTAATAGGGACCTTGGAAAGGACTCCCCATAGGTGCACAAACTGTTATGCCTGGGCAATAGGTATGGGTGACCACCCAAACTCTGATTACAGCACTCCAGTGACACAGGAGTGGCAAATTAGCTCGAAGTAAGTACTGCATTGAGCCCCACAGTACCTTAGGAGTATTGAAAAAGATGCAGCTGGATTATTCCCTGTGCAACAGCGGTGGACCCGGTCTCCTGTTCCTTGGTCGTGGTGATGAAAGAAGGGACTCTGGAAGGGATGTCGCAGCAGCAGTCGCGAGAAAGGCCCCTCAGCAAGGAATTCTTTTGACTCCCACGTCGGTCTGCGATTTTTTTTGCGTGAAGAGGAAGTGTCAGGTGTAATCCACACTCCAGCCACCCCCTTCGTAGTACCCAGTACATTTACGCCAAAGTATGTGACGTATGAAGAACCAAAGAGCAGCAGCAGGGCTATGCCCAGTGCCTATTAGAGTAGGAGCACCTATTGAAGTACTGACTCCTAAGAAAACATTGACAGTAAGGTATCCATTGAGAAAACCATATCTACAGTCAAGACAAAATGACGGTTGTCAGAATGGAATACCCGAAGAAGCCAAGAAGATAATAAAGGAAGACGATTGGTGACGTCATAAGACATCGAACGGACACATACATAGATGATATAAAACCAGAGACTGCTGATGGAAAACGAAGTCTAAAAGACGATATTAAGGATGAACATGACATCTTCAACCCAAGGTGAAGAACCTTATGTCATATTCACGATGCAGATATTCAGTTAGCTTAAATGTGTACAGATGCAAGAAACCGTACGAAGCAAAGAAATCGTGAAGCTTCCATATGCTTAGTAGTAAAGTAGATTGCGGCAAGCACCAATATGTACATAAATATACCTCAGAAGCACTTTATACATGAGTATAATTCCACTACACACATGAGCAAAATTGAACAGGGTTACTAAAAGGTCTCAAGAGGAGAGTGTTGCAGCAAACAAATTGAGAATTAAGATGGAGTGAAACTCAGCTGAAGGTAACCATGCCAAGAAGCCAATGTCGTATTTGGTTGGGAAAGGCTGACAGTGGATACAATTAAAGAGAAAAGAACAGAGTATCCTGTTCGGAAAGGTCATGATAAGCCACAGATGGTAGAAGACTGGCAGAATTAAATCAAATACACGAAAATGCATGAAGAAGAGGTTGATTTCCCAGTGTCCTAGTCACGCGACAAGGAAGGTTGAAAGGATGAGACTTTCAAACCTACACATGGATCCCCGCCATAACAATACTCCCTAAAAGTTCTCAGTCCAAGAAACAGACTCTAGGCCAAACTACAACGCAGTAATGGACACATGACCACCGAAGTGATGATTGATTGTAACATAATTGCAGGGAAGCTGGGGTGCAGACAAGCTCCCTGCACCTGGCTGATTGTTTTGCATGCTGCTAAGACGCGAGTGGAAAAGTATGAGTGGGGTTGATGCCAACCCAATCATAGTGGACCGAGTAATCTAGGGTCCTATAGAGAGCCAATAGGACGTTGTACTTTTAGTGACGTTCATAGTGGCCATTTTGAAGGGAGGGCTTAGTTGCCCCACCTGACATTGATTGTCCAATCCCCTCTCCCAGTTACCACATACAGATATAGTACCTATGATAAAGTTACCTTTCTATAACCAATCATGTTGCATGTTAGGTTTTTTTAGAATGCACGTCAATGATGACGAGTTTTTGCTATAAATACTGTGTTTTTTCTGAAATGGAGTTGGAGAGAAGATCGAGCGATTGCTGATGTTCGTTGTACTCCCCGTTTTATGAACTTGTCATTAAACGGACTCCCTTTGCCAAACTACTGAGTTGTCATAGTTATTTGATGCACAAGTATGAATCTGCACCCCCATCTATCTCGAGGGTACTGCTACTCATCTTAAAGGGCTGTTTGGAGATTCCCCAGTCAGAGGGCTGGCTGGAGGACATCCAGTTCACTTGGTAGCAGAAATTAGATGGTTAGATTAGGTAAGATACCCATCGGCCATCGACATAAGTAACTTCGCGTCCTCTGCAATATCACGAGTCCTTTGCCATCCGGCTGATAGAACGAGAAGCTCCCCGTAGGTAGTGGTTAGTTTAATCAAAAATCCCTGCAGGTTATGTGTGAAGGGACCCTTGCTTTCTCCCAAAAACCCCTTCCCACTTCTACAAGCAGCTGATCGAACAAGCGGCACGGAAAGGCGGTTATGAAGGCTGTGATCCCGAGCGTCCGGAGAAGAAAAAAAATGCAAATGGTGAGTAAAAAAGACTGAATGCTTTGGCAAAAGCTTGCATGCCTTAAAAAACAAGTAAAGTGAAGGTAACAGAGGGAGGTGGGACAAATATAACGTCAGAGTAAAAGTATAATGTAAATGTATATATAAAGGGAAACATTGACTCAAGTGTGGCCGAGCAATATAAGGAGATATTGTCATGATTCCTGCCCCTCATGTCCCCAGCCCTCCAAGATGTCAGGCTGAAGCCAGGCCACGATCACCTACATGGCCCTCAAGGGCCGCTCCATCCCTCCAAAGACCCACTTGGAGTCAGACTTGGCGCTTGTGGCACCAGACTCACTCACTCCCAGAGGATAACATTGGGGATTGGACTTGTAGTGCATTGATGGGGACAAGATGGATGCCCCCATATATTTCGGTTCCCAGAACTGCATGTGCAGTCTAGTCTTTTGGGTGTGGTTCAGCCCAGAGACACCTGGGATACCCAGAGACTATTTAAGCCACGCCCAGGCTGAGAAACATGCTTTGTGTTTTCTGCACCTGCAGCGTGACACTCACCGTGTTCGGATCGGTCTCCAGTAGGCCTGCATCTTTCTTCTGCGCTCAGCTCCTGCAAGAACAAGAACACCGTTAGGAACAGCCCTACCTTGCGGCGCTTCTGCCCATCATCCATTGCTCCTTCTGTTCTGCAGGCATCTTCGGCGGTGTCATTCCCATCCAGGCACGCCGCTTCCTAAGGAAAAGGGAAAAGAACAGAAAAAAGGCATTAGTAAGCATTCAGCAAATCTTTGCTTATTTTTTAAAGACTGTACCAGCTTCAAACGCTTACCTGAATCCCAGCCGCTCTTGGGGAACTCTCTCTGGAACTTCTCATCCATCTGCAAGAGGGAAAAGACACTCCAGGTTAGCGTGGAAACATTTAGAGGCGCCGTATACCGCGCTTACTCATTGCATTTCTTCTTCATAACCGGCATCCACGCTGAAAACGTTGCGGCACCTAAAAGACACAGAAAAAGAACTCAGTTCAATACAAATACGAAAGGGTCACATTGCGCTCTCACTCACCTTCAGCGCTACTCATCTCAGCAGCACGTCGCCATACCCAGACGCCGGCCATCATCTAAGGAAGGAAAGGAACGAAGTTAGAGAACTGTTCAAAAGACTCATTATACTTACCTGTCGGA
This sequence comes from Ambystoma mexicanum, assembly GCF_040938575.1. Taxonomy (NCBI): domain Eukaryota; kingdom Metazoa; phylum Chordata; class Amphibia; order Caudata; family Ambystomatidae; genus Ambystoma; species Ambystoma mexicanum. Next base: position 1,423,794,411 of record NC_090923.1, read on the forward strand.
CTCTTGCCAGTGAAGTAACTAGGCAGCAACGAGCCCGAATCAATCAACGCGCCCCTGCGCTGAAAGCAGGACGGAGAGCACACTTTCCAAGAAAACAAGGTGAGCTGTGGATCAAAGGGAAGGGTTGGACCCCGGGGAAGAAGAGGTTCAAGCACACAGAGACAATAGGGAGTTAAACTCTACCAATCCTGTGTTTCAGGCCCAGTCTCCAGTCGAGTAGACTCCAGGGAAGGGTTCAAGGTCGCAAGAGGTCAGAACAGGCTGAGTGACGTCCCCGTGGATACTAGGTGAGCGTTACAGATATCGTGAGTGTGGCCGCGATAGGAGTACACACAGTGCCTAGGTTTTAAAGAGCACTAGCAGAAGCTTTCATCTAAAGTCCTGATTGATAGGATGACGTAGGAGACCAGATCGAATAAAGACAATCTGAAAGAGATGGGCTTACATTCCATATCAGATTACAAATAGGGGCAGGATGGCATGATATTTGTGTGGCTGGACAGAGTGTCTGTTTTATGTGTTTTTTTAATGCATGACATCATAAGGTAAAAAAACGTTTTTGAAATACCATGAAAATTGCGATTATGAAGAAAAATGTTGCATGACATGGATTGATGGTTGTTGACAAAGGTGAAAAGTAAAATTATTGTTGAAAAAAAACAGGATTGGAGCTTGCGACGGTTGGTGCTCGCTCATATACTGTTGATATTGTTTGTGAAACGTAAAGTATAATAAAGTGTTATATAAGAGAGAATAAACAGGTTAAGTATGGAAGACATTACCCCATTGATACACTTGTGCAAACAGTTGCCGAAGCATGCACCTAAGCTTAAACAGTACAGTGCGGAATGGGTTAAAGGGATCGCAGACAAAATGTTTATGCCATGGCCCCAAGGAGGATGGCCATCTAAAACGGTCCTGCAGCACATGATGACATATTTACATGACACATACACGTGGGAAAAGTTAGACAAACGCCTGGCTAGTTTAGAACTTTGGAAGATGTACCAAGAAGAAAAGGAGAAGGAGCCACTATTAGAGTGGATACTGAATATATGCACAGAGGGGGGTGAAGAGCCTTCCGCGCCACCCACCCAGTCTGAAACAAAAAGCAAAACTAGTAAAAGCAAAAGATTGTACCCATTAAGGGAACTTAAAGCAGCCACGGGATATATCAACCCGTCATATGAGTCACCTATGCAAAGTGGTGACGAAAGCCCAGAAAAGGACAGAGGAAGAGATATAACCTCCAAAGTCCCTAAGGACAAGGAGAGATGCCAAAAGGAAAAAGGAGATCAAGAGCAAGCAAGTACATCTCTAGGTACAGGAAGAGTGGTAAAGAGATGGAAAGGAAATGATGACAGGACTGATGAGATGGCATTCACACAGAACAAATGGATGGGAGGTCAGATTTTATTGAAACTCGATGGTAAAGGCATTGAGGATATGAGACAAAGGGGAGAACAGGACGAATTAGAAGGAAAGGAGAAGGAAGAGGAAAAACAAATAAGATGAGGGGGGGTTAGGAAAAAAAGATAGACAGAAACTAGAGCAGTTATATCATGACGAGCAGGTCAGAAAACAGGAAAAGGTGGAACAAAGAAAACGTGATCATAAGCAGAGAATAGCTGATGATCAGGATAGAATAGAACAAAGGAGAATAGAAGAACAAAAAATATGGGAGAAGAGAATAAAAAGACAAAGATGAGGAAATGCGAAGGGCACATGAACAAAGAGATGAGAGGAAACAAGAAGAAGATCAGGTCAGAGGAAGCGAGGAAGCGTAGAGAATTTGATGACGACTTAGAACGCAAGCGAAGATAGAGAACACGGGATCTCGAATATCTGGAAAGCGGTTAAAAAACCTGATCCAGTAGCAGAAGGGGAAGATATGGAAGAATTCTTTCCAGAGTATGATTTAGCACGTCTAGAGTAAATCTAGAAGATGACTTCGACACCAGAAGTGTCGGAGAGACAATCGATAGAATATATGATGAGATGGGGCTAGAAAAGATACCCCAATGGAAAGGAGAGGATGAGCATCTTGAGAGTACTCAGTTGTACGATACTGAGGACGCCTCTCAAAGTAGCAGACAGAGAACTATCTTTAGATAGGCTGACATTAAATAAACATGAGGAGGATGAGAGAAGTTGCACGAGTTGGGCACAGACAATATCAGACGCAGAAAGAGAAGAATGTGAAGAAAGAGAAAATTAGCAGAGTCGCGAAAGACGCTTCTCTAGGGGGAAAGGGAATAAGATGGTCGGACTCTACTGGGTCTGCACTTAACACCGGAGTTAGCCACACAATCAGATCGGCATGAAGGAGTGTCACACGGTCAGAGGGGGGGGCGTCTCAACCACCGTATGTAAGCAGGTTAAGGACACTGCCATGTAAACGGTGATACAGGAATATTAACCCTGCGGTAGACAGAAAAATGATGAGACGAAAAGGAGTTTAATGTGTCGCAGTTCCCCTTATTAGAAAAAGGAGGAACGAGGCCCCAATATATACCTTGGCCACAGATGGATAGAGAAAATCTGAAAAATAAGCTCCCAATGTTGACATCTGGAGCTGGAAAATGGATACATGAGTTGGAAAAAATGGCGGGAGGAAACACTTTAGCTACAGGGGATGTTAAGGGTCTTTTAATCGCCATACTTGGTGATAGAGCTGACGATGTGTGGACACGTGCAGGTTACCCTGGGGTGACTATAGTTAAAACCGCGCATGACGGAGCGCCGTTTAACAATTGAAGAACCGTGGTATGGAAAGCGCTTCGAGTGCTACACCCAGACACTTCTGATATGGGAGCTATAATGACATGCAAGATGAAGGAGTCCGGTGATCCATTGCTTTACATTCAGAATTTCCAAGACGCCTGGGTATTGGAAACTCGTGAATCTTTGGGGAAATCTATACCTGTGTTTTACCATATATTCTGCCAAGGGCTGACGGAACAGGTACAGAAGCAGCTCAAGAAATTGGTAGGGGTTGAGGCTAAGCCATGGTCTGAAATACAGCCAAGCAGGCTGCTGCAAGAATTAAAAAAAAAAAAAAAAAGAATAAATCACTAAAAGGATGCTGCACGAAAGGGTGAAGAGGCTAATTTGGTGCAGAAAAAAATATCAAAATATGCCATAGAGGGGGCAATGATAATGAGTACAGATGGATCAAACACGCAGCAGGTGAATAACCAAAGGCAGGTCGATCAAAGCAATAATGGGTTTTACCTAAGAGGAAGAGGATGGCAGAGTAATCAGGGAGGTTTTTAGAATATGCAAAACGGAAACCAGGATAGGTAAAATGGGCAAGTAATCAGATCACCTCCAACATGTTGGGCGTGTGGGATGACAGGGCATCTAGCACATATGTGCAGAAGTCTAGGAATGGTGAAAAACGACCAATTCACAAGAGGAGGGATTGCAGCAGGGTAGAACTGGAGTTGCGCAGCATCACACTGTGCAGCAGCAAGTGCCAGGAGTACAGCAAAAGTTGCAACCACAGCAGAAGGTGACACATTTTCCACAGGGCCAGTCTCAACAGTCTCCGATGCAACTGTCACAAACAACAGATACAGGACAGGTGCTGAATTCTGGAAGAGGAGAGGCCACTTGTGATGGAGGAAATCCATTCACTCAGTGTGGGACAAGATTATATATGGACTAGCACAGCTCACTGGGAGACCTGATGTGTTTGATCGTATCAGTGACACCGAACCCTCACGAGGAACCAAGGATAGATGTCTTTATAGGGCATAAGGAATCTTCTTTCTTCGTTGACACAGGTGCGATGCGATTGTGTATACATGAAGGCAAGTTTTCCTTGTCCTGCTATGCCATAAACAATCAGGGCTTTACAGGAGCAACAAGTCGTGTTCCTTTTACAAAAGAACTTCAGTTTCCATAGAAGAATGTGACATGAAAGTGCCACTGCTGTATTCGAGGCAGACTCCTGTAAATATATTGGGACGAGATTTAATGACAAAGCTAAACATGAATCTCGTTCACGGAGAAGGGCATAGCATGTTCAACTCCAGGAATGCATTATTTTAACGTGTGTGAAATGATTAGAGCATACACAGGACACATGACTATGAGAGCTAGTCCACTGGAAGACATGCATTACTTCCCGTAATAGCAATTCTGATGATTGCATCTGCTTAGATTCACATGCTGTGCATATGGTCCGACATCCAGTGTTAACCACAGAGTATTGCATCTCGTCTTTCGGGGACCGAAAGGGGACGTCGGCATAGGCGTGTCTGTAACACTAACCCTATCGTGATGTGTATTGTAGTGTACCCAAAATCCCTCATGCCCCGAGGTCCCTCCGATTGTATTTTTTCTGCCATGAGGGAGCCCAAGGCTATTGTGAGCGAGTACATGAAGAAAGAAGTAGTAAGATGTCTATGTTCCTTCCACCCCAAGCGGGGAGGTAGGGAGGGCGCATGTGAATCTAAGCAGATACAATAATCAGAAATGCTATTACAGTAAGTAATGCATGTCTTCTGATGCTTGTTAATCTGCTTAGAATCACATGCTGTGCATAGACTAGCGAGCAGTACCCGGAGTTGGAGGTGGGTTGTGAGAAGGAACAGAGAAAAGATGTCTTTGTTCTGCTTGTCCCACCTGAGAATCAGACCTAGAATGAGTGTCTAGGCAATAGTGTTTTGTAAAGGTGTGTACAGAACTCCAGGTTGCCGCTTTGCAAATGGACTCAAGGGGAACATTTGAAATGAATGCTATGGATGCCCCAGTGCCTCGAGTAGAATGTGCTCTAGGCTTGAAGGGCAGTTCTCTCTTAGCAAGAGTGTAACATAGTGTGATGCATTTGACAATCCACCTTGGGATAGATGATTTAGAGACAGGATCCCCTTCTCTACCAACTGCCACTGAAACAAAAAATTGGTTCGTTTTCCTCAGTGGTTTAGTTCTTTCCAGGTAGAACATGACTGCCCTGCGCACATCTAGTGTGTGTAGGCTTCTTTCGGCCAGGCTAGTGGGATTCTGGAAAAAAGTAGGTAGTTCAATCGATTTGTTCACATGGAACTTCGAGATGAATTTAGGCGCAAATCTGTGGTGAGTGCGCAGAACTACCTTATCCCTGTGGACTGTAACGAAGGGGTCTAGAACAGAAAAGGCCTGTAGTTCGCTAACCCTTCTAATAGAAGTGATAGCCACTAGGAAGGCCGTTTTAGAAGTCAGGTCTTTTAGACTTGCTTTATGCATTGACTCAAAGGGAGCTCCCACGAGCCTGGTCAAAACCACATTTAGGTCCCACCCAGGAGCTGGGTGAGTAATGGGAGGATAAATCCGCTTAACCCCTTCCATAAAGGCCTTAATCACCAGTATCTTCCACAACACCTTTTGTGTGGTGTGGTGTAGGCTGAGAGAGCAGCCAGATGAACCTTTAGGGAATTGAAGATTGATGACCAAACCAGTGTCTAACAGATGGGTAAGGTGCAGTGCAATGTGTGTTTTACACCAGATGACAAACGTTTCAATTTGCTGGCATAGCAATAACTTGTGTTAGGTTTTCTGGCTTCCCTCGGTATGTCCATGCACCTCTGAGGGAGCTGTAGGTGTTCAAACTCTAGGACCTCGGGAGCCAGGCTGCTAAGTTCAGAGTTTGTGGGCATGACATGTTGTTTGGGCAGGGTAGTTTTATTGGTGGGGTTGAGGGACATTTCCATCAGATGAGCGAACCAGGGTTCATGGGGGCCACCAGTATCATGGTAACTGGTTCCTAGTGCATCTTGTGCACTGTCTTGTTGAGAAGGGGAGTCAGGGGGGACAAGCGTAGACAAATTTCCCTGACCGTGTTATCCAGAGACCGTTCCCCATGGAGCGGTTCTGGGGGTACCTGGAGGCATAATCTTGGCATTGGGTGTTCTCCTGAGTTGCGAACAGGTCGATCTATGGGAAGCCCCATTCTGCAAAGACGTTCAACACGATGTCTTCGTGCAAACACCATTCATATTCTACGGGCAGAGGAAAATATCTGCTGAGCAAGTCTGCCAGAAGATCGAGTTCCCCTGGAACATGTTGGGACAACAGAAACATCTTGTGTCTGAAAGCCCATATCCAAATGTTTTGGGACAGCTTGGATAGCCCCGGAGAGTGAGTGCCCCCCTGTTTGTTAAGGTAGTACATGGCTGTAGTGCTGTCTGTTAGAATCAGCACTGTCTTCCCCTGTAGTTGCACCTGAAAAGCCTTTAATGCCTTGAACACCGCTAATAGCTCCAGTAAGTTTTTATGATTGGCTGCTACTTGTGGGGACCACACTCCATGTGCTATCTGCTGAAGCAGGTGAGCCCCCCACCCCGTGAGAGATGTGTCTGTCGGGAGAGTGGCTTCCACTGCAGGGGTGGTGAAGGTCTTCCCCTTCAAGAGGTTTTCTCTTGACCACCACTGCAGAGAGAGAACGAGGGCTGGCGAGACAACTACCAGATCTTCCCATTGTCCGCTGGCCTGACACCACTGGCTGTTGAGCCACTCTTGCATGGGACGCATGCGCAGCCGTGCGGGGGGAACGAAGTATATGCACGACGCCATGATTCCTAGCAAGCGCATGGCTTTGCGCACCGTCACCTCCCGACTGGCTACATATTGAGGGATCTGAAAAAGCATGTTCTGAACCCTCTCGTTGGAGGGGGAAGACAAGGCTGTCTTTCGTCCGGATTAGAGTTCCCAGAAATTGTTTTATTGGACTGGGGACTAGACTGGATTTCTTCTCATTGATGGAGAACCCCAGACTGAAGAGAAGGTCTACGGTTATTTGGGTGTTCAAAAAACATGTGTCGTACGAGTCCCCCGTTATGAGCCAGTCGTCGAGGTAAGGGTAAACTGGGACGGATAACCTGCGCAGGTGTGCTGCAGCTACTGCCAGGACCTTCGTAAACACCCTTGGCGCCGAGGCGATGCCGAAGGGGAGTACCTTGAATTGGTAATGCCCGTCCTCCATCATGAACTTTAGATATTTTCTGTGCGCTGGCAACATGGAAATATGAAAGTATGCATCGTTCATGTCCAATTTTGCCATGTAGTCCCCCTGTTCCAACAGGGGGATCACCTCCTGTAGCGTTACCATGCAAAACTTCTGAAGTTTTATGAACTTGTTCGCTGGGCGCAGTCTAAAACAGGGCACATGGTGTGGTCCTTTTTGGGTACAAGGAAGTACACTGAATCAATACCCTTGTTTACCTGAGGAATAGGGACAGCTTCTATGGCGTCCTTTGCCAGCAGTGCTTCCACCTCTTGATTCAGGATCTCCAGATGGTCCGGTGAAAGGCGCTGTGAGCATGGTGGTCTGAATTGTGGAGGTCGGTCGAATTCCACACAGTACCCGTGGTCGACCGTCTTTATGAGCCACTGGTCTGAAGTTATTCCCTCCCATTCCGTGAGGAAAGATGTTAAGCACCCCTGGACCGGGGTGACATTGGAGGGGACCTGGATCTGATGGTCATTTCCGGACGCTGCGGCTCCTGTAGGATTGGGGCCTCTACCTCTGGCTTTGCCTCGTCGCTGACCCTTTGGAAGGTAGTATGCAGGACTTCCTGATGCCTGTCCGGTATTGAAGTTTCCCGTGCCATAGTTGTTCTGACTTGCCCGGGACTGCCCTTGAAAGGACTGCCGAGAGTTACTTCCTCTCTGGGGGGGGGGGGGGAGGTCTTTGAGTGATTTGTTGCAGAGACTTAAGAGCCTCATGCTCTTTTCTGGCTGTTTCTAGGGCCTCATCGACCGCTGTTACGCTCACCTGGCTCCCACAGAGGCGTCGATCTGAACTGGACAGCTGCGGTCTCCACCAATGTGACGCGTAGGGCTGAGATGACGGACTGGACTGGCCCACCTAGCTTCGTTTGCTTGGCCCGTAGGAATATTCTTCTGCAAATGGAGAAAGGGGATTAACCACCCGTGGAGTTGAGCGTAAATCCCCCCACCCCCGCTGTTCTCCCCACAGATCACCTTAAATGTCCCCTCTTATAGTCTCACCTGATGGTTTGAAAAGATGAGCTCTCCATCCAGCATTGAGCGCAGGGGCGCGTTGATAACCAGTTGCTTCACTGGCTCGAAGGAATTAGTGAGTTCCAGAACAATATTGACTCCGAAATGTATGTAGTTCGTAAGAGTTCACATGTCCGACTTTCACTCTTGTCCGATTCCTTGCAGTTTGCAGCTTGACCCCAGCGAAGAGTTCCTCGTGGTAGCTGACGAAGTTCAGGTAAGGATTTGGCTTATCCTACACAGTTCAATAAAATAAGGCCAGAATGTAACCTGTTGCTTGCTCCCTTATTCAGGTGTGGAGAGAAAATATGAAGTTCAGGGAATAATGCCTCCGGCGGTAAAATTAGGTAAGTCTATTGTGGTGAGAAGAGTTCCCCTTGTTTGTCCCTTTGTCTCACCTTGTTCCCCTTTTGTTCCCCTTAGAGGCCGGGGTACAGCGAGGATGCAATGGAGACTGCGCCGACCCGTGAAGAGGAATAGTACCCCCGGCAGTAATCGGGTAAGTCTATGGGGGTAGTTACTATTGCCTCTGTTTATTCCCTTAGCTCACCTTTGCTGTTCTTGTGTTCCCCTCAGGTGCCAGAGTGCGGCGGGAACGTGCAGAAGGATGCGGTGGATCGTGAGGATGCTGCGAAGGCCGGTGAGTTCAGTGCGGCGCTGCAGCAGGCGAGGCGGCACACGTAAAATGATTCTATCTTCCAGCTCGAAGGCGCGGTGGATCCGGAATTCAGGTAAGGATCAAAAGGTTTTGCTCTTATTCTAACCTCTTCTCCTTCTGTTCCTCCCTTTTTCTAGGAGCTGCAGACTCGAGGCGGGCGTGGCAGAAGACTGGATGCAGGCTTGCAGACACGGTGAGCGTTACGCTGCTAGATGCAGAACAACACAAAGCGTGTGCTGCTCTTCAGGAGTGGTTTAAATAGCCTCCAAAGAAGTGCCAGGTAAGTATTCCTCCTTAGCCCGACCTGAGTAAAAAATAGTCCCTATGTAAAATAGTCCCTTCCAAGCCTCATTTGGCTTGGAGCTTGCAGCATGGTCTGCATCAGGTAAGTTCTACTCTATGAGCCTGGCGCCAGGACTGACTCTCCATATGAGTCTGCCGCCATAGGCGCCAAGACCGCACCCAAACAGCCCCCAGCAGGGGTTTTTGGGCTTGCTCAAAATAACGTGATGCCTGCTTCCGGGGTTGCTGGACCTGGTCTGGTTCCCCGGGGGTAGGCATCATGACAGCACTCCCCCCCCACCCCCCACCTCCCCCAAGGCCCCTCCTAAAGTCGTTCTTCCCTGTGGTTTTGGTTTGTCTGGGAAGTTTCGGTGGAATCTTTCCACCAATCGAGGTGCATGCACGTGGTCACTAGGTTCCCAAGACCTTTCCTGTGGTCCGTAACCTTTCCAGTCGATTAAATAAAAAAGTTTTGACTTCACCATCTTGGAGTCCAGGTTGTTCTTAACTTCAAATTCGGTTCCCAGTCTATGAGGATGAGGTCTGGTGGCTTGGGTTAGTCTTGTCCCTGGTTGCACTGGCTTCAAAAGTGACACATGAAAGACGGGGTGAATTCGCATATTAGCAGGTAATTCCAACTTGACGGCCACCGGGTTGATAATGGCCTTAATAGAGTAAGGTCCCAAATATCTAGGGTTAAAGGTCCGCGTTCCCTTGAGAGGTATGTGTTTTGTGGCCAACCATACTTGGTCCCCTATCTTGTACTGTGGAGTATCACTTCTATGCCGATCAGCATCTTTCTTATATTTCTCCTTCTCCTGTTTTAAATGTGCAGTTGCATCCTTAAAGGCTTGTGTAATCGTAGCGTGTAGATGGTCCACTGCGGGCATTTCTAAGTGTTGGGGTGAGTCAAGGTCTGAGGTTCGAGGGTGGTGCCCATATAGGGTATAAAAGGGGCTTTGACCAGTTCCAGAATGTACTGAATTATTGTATGCATATTCGGCAATCCAAAGAATGTCCTTCCAATTACTCTCAGTCTGATGTAACATACAACGCAGGTATTGTTCAAGAGTCTGGTTGGTCCTCTCCGTTCGGTCTGGGGGTGGTGACTGGTCTATAATCTCGCGCCAATTGACATTTCTTCCAAAAATGTGAAATGAATTCACTGCCCCGGGTCAGAGACCAACACGGATGGAAATCCATGTATGCGAACAAAATGTTTGAGGAATTCTTTGGCCAGGATTGAAGCTGAAGGTAGTCCTTTTAAAGGAATAAAGTGGGCCATCTTGGAAAAAAGATCCACAATAACTAGAATGGTGTTAAACACATTACAAGGAGGTAGATTGGTAATAAAGTGTAACGATAAGGTGTGCCATGGTGTAGGCGGAATGTCTAAAGGTTGTAAGAGTCCAGCTGGTTTTTTCTTTTGACTTTTGTTTTGGGCGCAAATGCCACAAGACATCACAAATTATTTAATATCCTTTCGCCAGGTGGGCCACCAGAATTGTCTTTTAATTTTAGATTCAGTTTTTGCAATACCCGGGTGCCCCTCCATTAGAGTATCATGATAACGGGAAATGAATAGCTCTTGTAGTTCCTTGTGTGGCAGAAATAGCCGCCCTTGGTAATAAGGCAGATCATTGGTGACAGAGTAGTCCGGGCCTTTCTTTACCCAGTCCTGCAGAGCTGTAGGATCAAAGAGTTGCTGGATCTTTACCTGAATGTCCTCTAGTGTCTGTAGAGTAGTCATGCCAAGAATCCTTTGTTCGGAAATTATAGGTACTGGTTCTGGGTTCACTTCGGCCTCTCCCATCCCTATTCGGGATAAGGCGTCTGCTTTACCATTCTTACAACCTGGTCAATAGGTTATCACGAAATCGAACTCGGCAAAGAACAATGCCCATCGGAGTTGACGTGAGGATTGGGCCTTGGCTGTTTTTAAATACTGTAAGTTCCGGTGATCGGTGATCACAGTAATGGTATGCCTTGCACCAAGAAGATAATGCCGCCAATCTTTGAAGGCGGATTTAATGGCTAATAACACCTTGACGGTAACTGCATAGTTTAACACGGGTGCCGAGAACTTTCTGGACCAAAATGCTACTGGGTGAAGCTGGCCAGTTTTGAGACAGGACAGCTCCCATGGCTAGACTAGATGCATCAGTTTCCACTATGTATGGAAGTTCAGGGCGCGGGTGCTTTAACACAGGTGCAGACGTGAATTTCGCTTTCAGCTCTTGGAAGGCTTTTTCAGCTTCTTCAGTCCACATAAAGCGTTTATTTTTTCGCAATAGTGCTGTGATGGGATGTACAACATGTGAAAAATCGGGGATGAATCTGCGGTAGAAATTGGCAAAGCCGAGCATGCTTTGTACTCCTTTAACTGAACTTGGTGATGGCCACTTAAGGATTGCGTCCACCTTTCTTGAGTCCATTCGGATTACTTTTGGGGTCAGGATAAAGTCAAGGAATTCAACTTCTGTGGCATGAAAAACGCATTTTTCTAGTTTTGCATATAGTTTGTGCTGACGCAATTTCTCAAGGACTGCTCGAACGTGCTTCACCTGGTCAGATTCTGAAGAGGAGTATACTAGAATATCATCGATATACACGACAACACAAACGTCAATGAGTTCACGAAGAACATTGTTCATGAAGTATTTATTGGAAGGCTGCTGGTGCATTGCACAACCCGAAAGGCATCACCTGGTATTCGAATAACCCATACTTAGTGCGGAAAGCAGTCTTCCATTCATCGCCCTCTTTTACACGTACCAGATGGTATGCCCCCCGGAGATCTAATTTAGTGTATATACAAGCGTCCTTCACTTGGTCTAGTAGTTCAGGGATCAGAGGCAATGGGTATCGGTTCTGAACAGTTATCTGGTTCAATGCGCGGTAGTCTATGCACGTTCTGAGGTCACCTTCCTTTTTGGGCACGAAGAACAAAGCTGAAGATGCAGGGGACTTGGATGGGCGAATAAAGCCATTGGCAAGGTACTGGTCTAAGTATTGTCATAGGTGAAGGTTCTCGGGTTCCATAAGGGCATAGATCCTGCTACAAGGGGGTTGTGCACCGGGTATGAGATCGATTTGACAATCGTACGATCTGTGAGGAGGTAAGGTGTTTGCCTGTTCCTTTTGGAAGACATCCGGGAATTCTTGGTATTCTGGAGGTAGTTGCATGACTGCTGTGGTTACTGTGGCCAGGCCTGCGTTCTGATTTTTCTTTGGGTAACAGGTTTGTGCACAATCCGGGAAGGTTATTCTCTTCTCTCGCCAATCAATACAAGGATTATGTGTTTCCAACCAAGGTATCCCCAGTATTATTTGGAACTGTGGGGCTTTTGATTAGATCAAACACAATAGTCTCTCGATGCCCATCTTGACTCAATAGTGTCATCTCTGCGGTGGAATGAGTTACAGGCCCAGAGGCAATTTCAGTTCCATCGACTGTGGTGATGACATCTGAGGTGGTTTTTCGGCAGAGAGGTAGATTCATCCTGGGAGCCAATTCATAGTCCACATAGTTTCCTATGGCCCCGCTATCAATGTATGCCCTTACTGCTTGCATACGCGAAGGCTGCCCTGGATCTACGAGGACCATTGGTATGATGAAATGCGAGGTCCGAGTATCCTTCTTCAAGCTCGGCAAGCGGACCTCTACGCTTGTCGGGCGTGGTCGTTTCCCGAGTCTGACTCCATATGGCTTTTATCAGCAGATCCTACCACCTTCTTGGGTGGTTTTACAGGGCAATCCCGTAGAAAATGCCCAGAAGTTCCACAATGTAGACACAATTGCATTTGCCATCTCCTTTCTCTTTCCTTCTGGGTTAAGGGTCCTTTAACCCCTCCGATTTGCATGGGTTCTGAAGCATCTGCTCCTTTGGGGTTAGCGTGGGTTTTGACGAACACCCGATTCTCAAACTTGGCTCGATCAGCTTTTCTGTTCTGAAGTCTGATCTAACTGGACCACTAAGTCTATATATTCAGCGCAGTCTTGAGGTGGGTTCATGACTTGAGCCAAGACATCCTCGAGTTCTCCTCGAAGCCCTCGATGAAATAACGTGATTCGTTTTACCTCAGGCCATCCAGTTTGCACTATCAACCTATTAAAGGTCGCGATGTAGGATAAAAGGTCCTGGTTACCCTGTCGTAGGGACAAAAGTTTGTTATCCAGGGCCTGTCCTTGGGAGTGCCGGGCAAATAGTCTTTCCATGCTCGTTTGAAAGCCCTGAAAATCCCGAAGAATTTGGTCATTTCCACTAGTTACTCAGGATGACCCATCAGCTGCACTGCCGCTGAGATATGACAATACAAAGGCTACCTTGCCTTGATCGTTTGGGAAGGCTCCAGGTCTGCATAAAAAGTGCAAGCGGCATTGGTTCATAAACACGGCAAACCTTTTGGGATCTTCGGCAAAGCGTTCGGGTGGAGCTAATGGAATATTTCCTGGTAGGTTTATTTGCACAGGGTTACTCGATAACACAGGAGCTGGATTTCCCCCAGAACCAGGTAGGGGTGCTTGTCCAGCCTGGCTTTGCTATAGTTGCCTAGCAAGGTCATCAGTTCGCTCCTTTGACAAAATCAGTTCTCTCCTAAGAGCATTGGTTTCTTGACAGGCGGAATGCACTTCAGCCCTCAGTTCCTCTAGTAATTGGGCCAATTGGTCAGTCCCTGAGGTATCCATAACGCCCGGGTGGGAATTTGTGGGTAGGCTTTGCGTTCTGTTGCGCTCACCTGGCTCCCACAGAGGCGTCGATCTGAACTGGACAGCTGCGGTCTCCACCAATGTGACACGTAGGGCGGAGATGACGGACTGGGCTGGCCCACCTAGCTTCATTTGCTTGGCCCGTAGGATATTCTTCTGCAAATGGAGAAAGGGGATTAACCACCCGTGGACTTGAGCGTAAATCCCCCCCACCCCCGCTGTTCTCCCCACAGATCACCTTTGATGTCCCCTCTTATAGTCTCACCTGATGGTTTGAAAAGATGAGCTCTCCATCCTGCATTGAGCGCAGGGGCACGTTGCTAACCAGTTGCTTCACTGGCTCGAAGGAATTGGTGAGTTCCAGAACAATATTGACTCCGAAAAGTATGTAGTTCGTAAGAGTTCACATGTCTGACTTTCACTCTTGTCCGATTCCTTGCAGTTTGCAGCTTGACCCCAGCAAAGAGTTCCTCGTGGTAGCTGACGAAGTTCAGGTAAGGATTTGGCTTATCCTACACAGTTCAATAAAATAAGGCCAGAATGTAACCCGTTGCTTGCTCCCTTATTCAGGTGTGGAGAGAAAATATGAAGTTCAGAGAATAATGCCTCCGGCGGTAAAATTAGATTAAGTCTATTGTGGTGAGAAGAGTTCCCCTTGTTTGTCCCTTTGTCTCACCTTGTTATCCTTTTGTTCCCCTTAGGGGCCGGGGTACGGCGAGGATGCAATGGAGACTGCGCCGACCCGTGAAGAGGAATAGTACCCCCGGCAGTAATCGGGTAAGTCTATGGGGGTAGTTACCATTGCCTCTGTTTATTCCCTTGGCTCACCTTTGCTGTTCTTGTGTTCCCCTCAGGTGCCAGAGTGCGGCAGGAACGTGCAGAAGGATGCAGTGGATCGTGAGGATGCTGCGAAGGCCGGTGAGTTCAGCGCGGCGCTGCAGCAGGCGAGGCGGCACGTGTAAAATGCTTCTTTCTTCCAGCTCGAAGGCGCGGTGGATCCGGAATTCAGGTAAGGATCGAAGGTTTTGCTCTTATTCTAACCTCTTATCCTTCTGTTCCTCCCTTTTTCTAGGAGCTGTAGACTCGAGGCGGGCGTGGCAGAAGACTGGATGCAGGCTTGCAGACATGGTGAGCATTACGCTGCTGGATGCAGAATAACGCGAAGCGTGTGTTGCCCTTCGGGCGTGGTTTAAATAGCTTCCAAAGTAGTCCCAGGTAAGTATTCCTCCCCAGCCCCACCCGAGTAAAAAATAGTCCCTAGGTAAAATAGTCCCTTCCAAGCCTCATTTGGCTTGGAGCTTGCAGCATGGTCTGCATCAGGTAATTTCTACTCTATGAGCCTGGCGCCTATGGCGCCAGGACTGACTCTCCATGTGAGCCTGGCGCCATAGGCGCCAGGACCGCACCCAAACAGCCCCTAGCAGGGGTTTTTGGGCTTGCTCAAAATAACGTGATGCCTGCTTCCGGGGTTGCTGGACCTGGTCTGGTTCACCGGGGGTAGGCATCATGACACCGCCTTTCCGAAGGGGATAGATTCTTCAATTGGTTTATTGATGAGCGATGCCTGTGTTTCGGGCTTCAACCCTGAGGTACGCAGCCAAGCGTGCCTTTTGAGTAAGGTTCCTTGGGCCAGGGACCTGCCTGCTGTTTCAGCCGTGTCCAGAGTGTTTATTATATTCTGGTTTACCTGCCTTCCTTCGGCCACAATAGTGAGAAACTTGGACTTAACAGGTTCTGGGACCTCCTGGAGGCCTTCCTGAAGTAGGTTCCACTGAGCGTCAGCATAAATCGACAGCAGCATAGTATTATTCGCTATACGTGCGGTATATGCAGCAGCCGAGGTGACTCGCTTGCCCAAGGCATACAGCCTCTTGGATTCTCTATCCGGAGGTGCCTCCCCCGTGGCAAGGGGTACTCCTGCCCGTTTCCGGGTGGTAGTCACTACCAGAGAATCTGGGGTGGCGTGCCCTTTAATGTATTGAGGGTCCGAAGGAGCTGGCCGAAATAACTTTTCAACTCTTGGGTTCACTGCCCGGGTTTGAGCTGGGGACACCAGGGAGGGAGCCAATCTTCTCTTGATAGAATTAAGGAGGGGAATGGCCTGGCTAGAGGGAGGTTTCTCCTTAACAATATCCTCTACATAGTCCTGCTCAGGCACTGCCTCTTGAGTAGGGATTTGAAAATGCTCAGCTGCCTTCTTTAACATGGTATTGAAGGCCATCTGGTCGTCTACCGGCGAGCCCTGGCGAGCCAGGGTGGACAGAGAGGAATCCAGGAACAATACATCAGTTTCCTGATCTTGATGGGGAAGTGTCCATAGGTCCATCCGCACCTGCTGGGTTTCTTCCCAATGGTCCTCATCGTAATTCTGTAGGAAGGAAGGTTCTTCTTCTTCACTGTAAATGTCCCTATAAGTGTCCATCTGGACGATGTCTTCATGCTGGACGGTCACAGAAGGCTGATCTTCTTGGAAATGTGAAGCAGATTGAAGATTAGGCTCTCCACAAGATCTTTTCGGGGAAGGATGCTCAGAAAAACGGATTATTCTTTCAAGACAGTCCATACACCCTTCAAATTTCTCCCTTGTCCATTTAAAGGACCCAAAAGGATACTACGGGTGGAAAAGCGTTGTCTTCCATCCTTCGGCGCCAAAAATTGTCTCTCAGGGTGTTGGAAAGAGGCTCTCGACTGTCCTCATAGGTATCGTGAGAATCGGGGCACCATAGAGCATCCAAAGATTTGTCCGCGGCCTGCCCCATGTTTTTCGGCGGAACAGGAATAAGCCCAACCGCCGAAGTAATTCTCGCAATGTGGTCTTTGATTATCGCCGAATCGCGTGAATTAGTGGGTCCGAAGGACTATCGGTAGACGTAATGCCTTACACAGCGTTAGAGGGCTTAGCGGTCGGTTTTTCGCCCTGGGGCCTACTCGTGATTTTTGGGCCTACCGCGGCCGTCGTAGCGTCGGATTTCCGTGCTTCGATGTGTAAACCTGATTTAGGGGTAGCACCCTTGTTTGTTTTGCAATGCCCAGTCGCAAGACGCTGCTGCAAATGCGGGGAAGGCTTTGGATCTGTACGATCTGAGGAATCCGGCGAAATTTTCGACGGCTCTGCTGGCGCTTTCACCTTTTTCGACGTACCCATCGAAATGGGTGTAGAGGTTGTGTGCTTAGTGAAATGCGATTGTATGCCCCTGTCGCCGGGTGTTGTCCCTGAAGCGAGACCAGAGTCAGGCCTAAAAGGGTCGGGCCGGGCGTGGCGGACCAAGAAGTGTCCACCTCGAGGTCCATCACATCCGCAACAGATGTTTGGTCATCGGAGGTACCCCTGTCACTTTCGGTGGGTGTGGCGGTGGGGGTTCCACCCGCGACATACCGTGCGCGGCCCACCTCTTTACACAGCACTCCTTAAGGGTCTTGGGCCGAAGGAGTTTACAAGCCGCACACTGCTTCTCGTCGTGATCTAAGGGGACACAGGAGTTGCACGTCCTGTGTTCGTCCTTCCAAGGATATCTGACCCTACACTTAGGGCAGAACCTAAAAGCAGTCCTTTCCGTAGCAGAAGGGGAAGATGACCAGACCTAGAGGGTAAAGAGGGAGAAAGAGGAAAGACATACTTGAAATATGGCCACCCCGACCCCACTCTTCCTACTGTAAAGGCCAGCCAGAAGGCCCAGCCACGTGGAAGCCTCAACCGCCGGATCGTAGGCGCCGAAATCCACCGTTGTAGACAAGTCCCCCATAGTCTTCGTCAAAGTTGTTCTTGGTGTCGAAAGAACAAGTCGGTTTGGGATAAACAATGTCTCTTATGTAAGAGCTCCGCTATAGGGCGACCAGTTATCTGGGCGGAAAAAAACAATCTGAGGGACATCGGCGCATGAAGGATTTTGGGTACACTACATGGCACGATAGGGATAATGTTACAGACACGCCTATGCCGATGTCCCCTTTCGGTCCCCGAAAGACAAGATGCAATACTCTGCGATTACCACTGGATGTCAGACCATATGCACAGCATGTGATTCTAAGCAGATTAACAAGCATCAGAACCAGAGATATTCGCATATGGGGTGCCATATTAATGTCATGGCTACCAAGCCTTGCAGACAAAACAATGAGAACCCTAGATGAGTTTCTGTTTAGACCAAGAATACCTATGCATGAGGAAAAGGGACGAGTGTTTCCCTTAACAATACAAGCAGCCATAGTGCAAGGAGAGATGGCTTTGCTTGATGGTTAAGATGATGAAGGCAGACAATGGTGCGCAATAATCGCTATTGGGGAAGGTTACAGATTGACTGACGTCACTGATGACCATCTATTTGAAGAGCAAATAGGTGAAGATGAGATTACAGTTGAGGTAAATCTCATTTATTGGGTGGAAATGATTAAAAGAGAGGTGCCTCAGAATGATGTTGGCACAAAAACATCCTGAATATTTTGATGACGACATGGCAAAGGTGCCTGTCTCAGTATGGACTACAGGCCCTTATGACGTAGGCTTAGTGAAAGGAGTCAGAGAAGTGAAGATTAAATTGAAACCAGGAGCAATTTTACCAAAAGTACAACAGTATCCCATGTTCAGGGAAGCAGATGAAGGGATTTGAAGACCATTTCTGCCATGATGAAGCAGGGCATTCTAGTGACGTCAGAATCGTCTTGCAATACTTTGGTTTATCCAATTAAAAAAAGGGAGGGTCTAGGCGTTTAATACAAGATCTTCGCCCAATAAACCAGATAGTCGGGGCAGAGTTCCCTCTAGCCCCAAACCCGACCACGATTCTATACAACATACCCATTGAAGCAGGATATTTCACAGTGATTGACTTGAAAAAATAATTTTTCTCAATCCCATTTCACAAAGATTCGCAGGATTGGACGTCATTTATGTTCAGACAAGTGTGTCTGAAAAGCACACGGCTGCCTCAAGGGTATTGTGAGACTCCTTCTATTTTCAACAGAGTCCTGCAGATGGATTTAAGCCATATTGCAAAAGAGTGTTGTCATGCAATACGTGGATGACATCCTAATTTGCAGCACAACAGAGGAAGAGCGCAGATGTGATTCCATTCAGCTATTGACTATACTTGCTGAGAAAGGATATAAAGTTGACAAAGAGAAGTTCCAATATTGTCACAAGAAGTGCTGTACATAGGCCAGCTGATCTCACATGAAGGGAAAAGAGTTACTCTGGAAAGAGCTGAAGCCATTTCAAAAACAGCTAAACCACACACACGATAAAGCAAATGCAGATATTTCTAGGGCTTTGCAACTACGTCAACTGTAATTGATTACAGTTGGCATACCAGACCATTGTTACAAGCCTTAAAGAAAGCACAGGCAACAAAAGAGAAGTTTGTGTGGACTAAAACAATGGAGGAAGGGTTTGATGAACTAAAAAAGGCCTTTGCAGAGCACCAGTTTTAGGGATTCCCAATTATGCAGAGGAATTATACCTGTTTTCACACACTAAGGCAATGTTATTGACAGCAGTCCTTACACATAAAACCACATTGGGGCACAAGCCCCTGGCATACTACAGTGGGAATTTAGACCCAGTAATGAGAGGGCACTTCCCGTGCGAACTAAGTTTGGCTGCTGCAGCGTTCGCCATAGAAAAAGCTACAACCATTGTGATGGAATGCCCAATGACATTATTTGTCGAGCACGCATGATTTGCCATTTTAGAGAAACCGAAAGGCACATTAACATCTCAGAGCTTCTGCTTATGAAGTGGTCATATCGAATCCAACGACTAAAATAGTTTGATGCAAAATAGTGAACCCAGCTATGTTTATAGCAGAGCCAGTCACTGAAGGAGAGCCAATACATGATTGCGCGAACTATGAAGAGCTTTATGATGAGATTTCCGTAGTAAAAGAAAATGCATTGGCAGAAGGAGAGATCAACTTTGTTGATGGTTCCTCCAGGATCGATCAGAATGATGGACAGAGATGTACAGGTGCCACGGTGATGAAGCACACAGCAAATGGGGAATTCCGAGTACTTGTTAGTGCACGGTTACCCTCACATTATTCAACGCAGGCTGCAGAATAATTGGCATTGATACTCGCACTCGAAAATCACGCAGACCAGGATGTACAGTGATTCCGCCTGTGTGATGTCGACAGTGCACGCAGGCTTAGCGTGCTGGAAAAGGAGGGGCTACCTCAGAGCGGACAGCACGCCAGTGCAGCACGCCACCTTATTGGATAGGCTCATTAAAGCACTACAGCTCCCAGTGGGCATAACGGTCATGAAATGCGCCACCCACACGAAAGGGACAGATTTTTTCTCACGTGGAAATCAAGCAGCAGACACTGAAGCCAAGCGTGTGGCAACCGAAGATTAAATAATAATGAATGTGGAAATGTCTGATGTGCATGAGAAAATGATTATTGCACAAAGTGAGCCGGAAGGCTATAGTAATATGCCAAAGACTCAGTTAATGGAGCTTCAAGGAGAAGCACACAGGAAGAAGAAAACATATGGAAGCGAAGAGTGTGTTCTTTAAACCCCTCCGAGAGCTTGTGGCGACAAGACATCACTGGTAAACCTGTGATGCCTATAGCCTTATTGAAGATAGCACTGGAACAGTTACACTATCCAGCACACATAACAGAGAGAATCTAGCAGCAACAATTGCCGAAGACTGGTTTATACCGAACTTGGCAGAGCATGTTGCATTTTTTATGATAAATTGCATAATCTGTCAGAAGTTGATGGCTGGGCATACACTACGTGTGATTAGAGGAGTCATCCCAAGGCCTGATAGGCCTTTTCAGCACTTGCATATTGATTATGTCGATATGATTCAAGTATGTAACGGGTACAGGTATTTAATTGTCGTGGTGTGTCCATTCTCTAGATGGATAGAAGCAGGTCCATGTACACACCCAGACTCTACCTGTGCAGCCAAATTCCTGGTGAGGGCGGTGTTTCCCAGATGGGGAATGTGCAAAGTTATGAGGTCAGATAATGGTCCTCATCTTGTTAATGCAGTATTTGAACAGATCAGCTTGTTGCTTGGTGTAAATATCATCCTCAAGGGAATGGACTATGTGAGAAGCTCAACGGCTTGTTAAAGGAAAGGATAGCCAAGTTGAAGCTTACTCTGTAGACGGGATGGTTACACTGTCGCCCACTGGCACTATATGCACGCAGAAACCAACCTGGTTCTGATCACCATCTCACGCCGCATGAAATCATGACAGGCGGAAGAATGCAAACGCCATTAACACCTCGAACTAGAGCTAGATGTGATGCTCAGCCTACAGGAGAAGTGTTAGGATTGGAAATGCAAAACTACTTGAATTGTATGACATCTTGTTTTTCTGTAATTTCAGGACAGCTGCAGCGACAACAAGAAGGGTGTAGGGCAGTACAGAACACAGAAGGAGATGCTACAACAGAAAGTTTCAGAATTACGTGTACCTCAATTATTCCCTGGGGACACTGTCCTAGTAAGGAATCACACGAGGAAAAAGTGGGACGAGCCAAGGTTCCACGGCCTGTTCATTGTAGAGGACATCACACCCTCTGCAGTAAAGTAACAGGGAAGAAGAGCTTGGATCTTCCTGGGTGACATCAAGCCATACATTGGAGAAATCCCTCTGCCTGCACCCCACCGCGAAGAGACTACAGACAACGGGGAAGACTCACAGCACGTTCAGACAAGATCCATGACGAGGAAGAAGGACGCATGACCAGTCAAGCAAGAGACAAGAAACATTTGTTTCCTTTAAGCATAATAAGGAAAGAAAGACACAAAACACAAACACTCTGTGTATCCTAGTTGCAGGGTGAAGGAAGAGAATTGTATTTATAAAATAGCTGGTTGATTTTGAACTTTGGACTGAGGCCCATTGAAGCCTTGATAAGAAAAACGATGCCAAATTTTGATCGAGGACATTTAAACTGGAAGAGAATACAGTATCCTGAGTCCTTTGCCACAGAATCCTTGTTTGGACTCACTTATGGTGTCACACAATAGGGACCTCACCAAAGACATTCTGATCTATTTCGAGTTAGTATTGAGGTCCTATCCGTCGTTGGTGGGAAGAGTCACGAACATAACAGTTTCTTTAAGATCCTGAAAATGAAAAGATAATGAGGAGGCTGCTCGCAGTGATTGCAGAACAGTTTCTTTTACTTCCGGAGTACAGCAAGGACAAGGCAAATGTCCCAGTCACAAGAAAATAACAGACTAGCAAATGCTGTATTTTTTCACTTAATTGAAGATTTTCCAGAACTTGTGGGGAGACATGCAAATATCGACGTCCTCACTTTCATCAGAGATCCAGCAAACACTACACATCTGAGTATGCTCCTGCATAGTATTGTGATACAGGTCTAACTTTCCAGTCATCATCAAAATCACAGAAGAGTGTAGACATTTTCCTTTGAGGAACAGATCGTGAAGGTGTTGCCAAGGACTTCACTTTTGTGTATGCTGACAAGAAAACAACATGTCGTCTGGAGTAAAGCAGATTAGAGGCATAGACTGGGAATTGGTCTATATGGAACATGCAATTTAAGACTGAACTTGGAAATCGTTAACAGAAAATGAAAGTTTCCAGACCAAAGAGACAATCTATTATTTGAACCTAGAAGATAATTGGTCCAGCACTCGTGACCTACAAGCAGCAGAGTCCAGATATATTGACACTGTTCAGCATGTATTAAAGGAATTCGTTTTTCTTCCTTCGATGATCGAGATGGGAAACCAGAGCAGCAGCATAGTCCTCCCCCATGATGAGACATTCATATTGGCCCAGGAACAAATGCTGTGAAATAACTTACAGGTGTATAATTTACACATGCATTGTATTCATTATCATACTGTTGTCATTAACGATTAGAACTGCATTCTTTATCGGTGCACAAAGAGGTTAGATTCCTGTGCACCCACCGAATGATGTTCGTAAGAAACCCACAAAGGTGCCCAGACCTTACATAGTCATTCCAGTTCCTAGAAAGAATGATACAGTGACTGAGCTTGAGATGGATGTGGTAAACAACAAACTCACAGCACTTGAATTAACAAACAAACTGAAACGCCGGAGACAGGGTTGGAAAGGTAAATCAGATAAGGGATTGATGCAAGATAAAAATACACAGATATTGGGCACATACACACCTGGTCTAGTGTTAATGACTGCAGAATCACATTCCAGAGAATGGGGAAAGTACGGACAAAAAACGATGAGAAGTTTTACGGCAAAAGAGAATGAGAGACAGATGACGGAAGCTGAACTTTTAAGGAGACAAAAAAAAACATTAGAGAATACACAGACGGAGACAGCACAAACAAGCACAACTGATCCAGTCATGAAAGGGTCAAGCACAAGTCCCACAGAAAAATCACGTGCAGGGATGATAGCAGAATCCATATGGCCGTTTATAAACAGAGCCAGAAAGAACCAGAGGTATAGAGAAAGACTTGCTGAACGTTCTAATACTCAGGTAACCTGGATGGATGTTCCTACAGACAAACCAGCCAGAAGAAGTTAGACTGATGTATTCAGAGATGTAGTTATAGAAAAGAAGAATTAGAAGAAACATACAAGAAGATAACAACAAACTGAATGATTACCTGGATAGCACATCACACCTGGGAAACAACATATGGTACCAACACATGAAGGAAGTTGGAAGGCAAACTTCAGATAGTGAATGCTTTGTTTGTGCACTCCGACCGTACAGCATGGTGACGTCAAAAATCTTTGTAGCAGTGGAGATAGATGTCAAAACAGCACACTGTTTATCACATATAGCAATGTGCACGACCAGAGGCCAGTTCATGGGAAGGGATGCTTCACTCAAATGGGCAACTGAAGTAACTGATCCAAATGAAGATGATTATGTCCAAGACATAAAAATGAGAAATAATAGCAAAACAAAGAACAATGTGATCAGGTAGGAGAAGCCTCGAGTGAAAGGAGCAAAGATCAGAAGAGAAACAAACAAAAAACCCATCGAAGGAACATCTACAGAAGACGCATGAAGATGGGACAGAGGCCAAATGCAAATTTGGGGAACAGTGCTTTCTCCAGAAGGATGGGAGAAAGTAGTGGTGATCTGCAGAGCATGGATGATCATTGGGTACTTTAAAGAAATAATTGAAAATGTACAAATGATATGCAAACCATTATGGCCGAGACTTGCAAGACTACTGACATGGGTCAAAGACAGAGGTGGACCCTTGCAAATAGTGCCCTTAGATGGTTCCAAACTATGCTTTATAAACAATGGCACAAGAAAAATGGGAGAGAATCAGAACTGTGAACAAATCTTCGATGCTACAGGAATGATACATGGAACTGCAGTCATCATGGACCATTATTGGGCGTCTGGATCCAAATCATATATAAGATTGCCTAAGAATTGGGGAGGTATATGTACATTGGTGAATGAACATGTTCCAGCACTGGGGATTCCAAAAAGTGATCTGAATATCGACAGTTTCCCGAAAGCAGATGCTCACCTAAGGAAGAAGATATCTGTGAACTACTAAGCCGAGTGAAGAGAGAAAACTACTTCTCTGCCAAATCAATAGAAGACTTTGATGCAATCCCGTATGAACATAGGCTGTTCAGCTTAACCTCATCAGTGTTCACAACAATTCTGATGCCACGAATTTAGGTTGGAGCAAATACTAAATGGTTGCAGATAACCAGATGGGAATTACTGCAGACCATCAACACATCTAGACATGATCAAAGCTATGGATGGAGGTGTTTGTGCAAAAATCTGAGAATCATGTTGCACATTTATACCTTCACACGACGACGAGAATGGAACCTTAACAGAATAGGTATGCTGACAAAACTACAGAATCAGTTTTGTTTCTGATCTGTCTTTCTTAGTAGTAACCAATCACTGGTCTTTGGGTCATACTGCCCCCAGCCAATGACTGCCCTCTCCCTAAGTCCCGCCTCCGGCAGCCATCCTCAGATTTGGTAGCACGTAAAGTGGCAGTATGACCAAGTGAAGAGCCGCAGATGGGTAGGCGGGGGGTTCGCATGTGAATCCATGCCAGACCCATGCCGGAGAACAACAGTTACAGGTAAGTAACTTGTTCCTTCTCCAGAATGGGGTCTGGCATTGATTCACATGCTCATGAATAAGAGAATACATAGCTGTACACAGATGCACAACTACGGGAGGTGGCAACAGGCTCAACATTAAGCAATACAACAACTCAACATTAAGCATCTCTTACCTCCTCACCAGGCTCACCTTAAGCGAACAGGTTGCACAGCACTGCTTGGCCGACCCTGGACTCCTCCCTGGAGTCCCGATCGACGCAGTAGAATCTTGTGAAGGTGTGCGTCGACCTCCACGTCGCAGCCCTGCAGATGTCCAGCAGGGGCACACCAGACAGGAATGCCGTGGTAGTAGCGATCGCTCTGGTCGAATGGGCTCTCGGACGGCCGGGCAGCGGTCGGTTTGCCAACCGGTGACAGTGCATGATGCAGCTGGAGAGCCATCTGGAAATGGAAGTCTTTGAGAGAGCCTTCCCTTGATTCACAGTCCCAAAGTTCACAAACAGCTGTGATGTCTTCCGAAAACTCTTCATGCGGTCCACGTAGAACTTCAGCGCTCTAGCTACAAAACCTTGGTTTGTACGTCCTGGTGGAAATCCGTCGCCTTGAGCCATCCTCGTCGTCTCAGGCATCAGGCAAACGCTGTTGCCCAACTGACGGAAACTGGTGTCGGCGATGTCCGTTGCCACCGTGATGGCGTGGTCCGAAGCAATCTCACCTTCCTGTAGGATTTCAAGGGCCTCAGCCCTTTTGGCGTCCGGAAGGAAGTCCAAAAGCGGGGCGATTTTGAACCACAACTCCCTGTCGTAGCGGGCTACGATAGCCAGGGCGTTGGCCGCCTTGATAGTTGGCGCTGCGGATGAGATGACCCGTCGTCCCATCGTGTCCAACTTCCTGCCCTCGCCGTCCGGCGGGGAAGTTGATGTCGAGGCCGATGCCCCCCCAGCTTTCTTCTTTGCCGCCCCCGAGACGACCGAATCCGGGGTAGGTTGCGCCCGAAGGCACAAGGGGGCAGCGTCGGGGACCCGGTACTTCTTCTCGTACCGGTCCCTCTTTGCCGGAGCCATGGCAGGGTTCTTGAGGAGGGCGAACCCCTCATCCCAGATGTCATCAAGAAGTGGTACGGCGAGGACCGTCTTCCTTTTAGCCTTGCGCTGTTGGTAAAGGAACCCTTCCTTCTTCTCTTCTGGGCAGAGCTGGAAGAGCTCGGATTCCCTGGAAATCATGGCATGAAAGGATCCAATCTCGTCGGGCGGGGACGCCCGAGCAGGGGTCCGACGGGGGACACGTCCCGTCATCGCCTCAGTCGTCATCTGTACCTGTCGTAGCCGTGTCCGTGCCTGTATCATCCCCGTGGGTAGTAGACCGGGGGGAAGGCAGAGCAGGCCGCAGAGGTGGGAGAGGTGGTGTAGGATACGTCCTCCTCCTCTTATGCGGTGGACTTTCCGAAAGGTCCTGGCTCCGGTTCCCCCGTCGGGTCTGGCTCAGGTACCTCCGTCGGGGGGAGGGGCAACCTTGTCCTTATCTCCGAGCATAAGGACTGAATCGCTGACAAAATGGCCGCCGAAGTGTCCTGCGGCGCCGGAAACGACGGGCGCAAGGGCTCTCGTCGTCGCCCTCGTCGGGATCCCTCCCGATGGGCTGGGCCTCTTCCACGACTTCGATGAGCTCTTCTTCAGAGTTCGTGTCCGTATCCACGATGGCCACCTGCCCCTCCCCCACCTTTTCCAACGAGGACTTCGTGGGGGTCTTCTCAATGGGCCTGAAAGGCGACTCCCTCCGCGGTGGCAGGGAGACTCTGGGTCCTGAGGTCACCTCCATTGGTGTAGCCTCCACAGGCTGAGCCAGGGCCGCTGCGACATCCTCAATCGAGGTCTTAGCAGGGTGAATTAAGGCCATCGTCACCTTCTATACGAAAGGGGGCCTTCACCTTGGGGGGAGGGTCCGAGCCTCGCTCCCCCTCTGCCAGAATCTTCGAGATTGACCGGGGCCTCTCCAGAAGCTTCGCCGGGTTCTCGGACTTCCTCTTACCCGAGCCAGAGCGTTGGCTCGTGGTTGATGGCGCTGGGGAGGATGCGCCCTGCCTGGCAGCCAAGGAGCCCGACCGTTCGGCGCTCCCGGTGCCCGCGGACTTGCGGTGCTTGGCCTTTTGTTGGGCCCCCGTCGCCGGGGCACCCTCACAGGACTTAGAAGACCGCTCGGACTTCTTTTTCTTCTTCTCGCCTGACAGGCTCTTCCCTTCCAGCCAGTTGGCGAGACGGAGGTGGCGATCCTTCATGGTCCGCTCCGACATGTTCCCACAAAACGCACAGTCCTTCTCTGTGTGCGTCTTGTCCTCATGGAGACAGTAGAGGCATAACTAATGCTCGTCCTCCTTGAAAACATTCTGAAGCTGGCATCCAGGGCAGGTCCTGAAAGCTTCTCGGGCGTCAAGCTTCCTTTCTCCTGGACCATGTCCGGGGAAGGCCTCGGAACTTCTGGAATCCTCCAAAAGCGTAACTCGACGAAATCTTCACCCTTGAGGGGCGTAGAAAACTCCAAAACGGATCCCCGTTGATCGGATGTAGAAACGGTGGAGCTTGAGGCTCTATTTAACCGAAAAATGAGAAAAATCTCCTGAAAAAGCGTGAAAACGCAGCAAAAGCTCGAGAGCTACAGCACGAGGACTCCCAACACTTGAACGTGCGGTAAAAATCTGAGGATGGCTGCCAGAGGCGGGGCTTAGGGAGAGAGCAGTCATTGGCTGGGGGCAGTATGACCCAGAGACCAGTGATTGGTTACTACTAAGAAAGACAGATCAGAAACGAAACTGATACTGATTTTTTTCTATACCGAGGATTCCCGGCCTGACGACGGGGAATATTCATGAGCATGTGAATCCATGCCAGACCCCATGTTGGAGAATGGCAGAATTAAATCAAATACACGAAAATACATGAAGAGGTCGATGTCACAGTGTCCTAGTCACTTGACAAGGAAGGTTGGAAGGATGACACTTTCACACCTACCATGGATCTCAGCCATACCCATACTCCCTAAAACTCCTCAGTCCAAGAAGCAGACTCAAGGCCAAACTACAAGGCAGTAATTGACACAGGACCGCTGAAGTGATGATTGACTGTAACATAACTGGAGGGAAGCTGGGGTGCAGACAAGCTCCCTGCACCTGGCTGATTGTTCTGCATGCTGCTAAGACGCGAGTGGAAAAGTATGAGTGGGGTTGATGCCAACCCAATCATAGTGGACCGAGTAATCTAGGGTCCTATAGAGTAGAGCCAAAAGGACGTTGTACTTTTAGTGACATTCATAGTAGCCATTTT
Organism: Ambystoma mexicanum; assembly: GCF_040938575.1. Taxonomy (NCBI): domain Eukaryota; kingdom Metazoa; phylum Chordata; class Amphibia; order Caudata; family Ambystomatidae; genus Ambystoma; species Ambystoma mexicanum. The sequence goes on from NC_090923.1 coordinate 1,423,822,437, forward strand.
GAAGGGAGGGCTCAGTTGCTCCACCTGACATCGATTGTCCAATCCCCTCTCCCTGTTAACACACACAGATATAGTACCTATGATTGGTTATAGGAAGGTAACTTAATCACGTTGCATGTTAGATTGCACGTCAATGATGACAGTTTTTGCTATACTGTGTTTTTTCTGAAATGGAGCTGGAAGAGAGAGAGAAGATCGAGCGATTGCTATGTTTGTTGTGCTCCCCATTTTATGAACTTGTCATTAAACGGACTCCCTTTGCCAAACTATTCAGTTGTCAGTTATTTGATGCACGAGTATGAATCTGCATCCCCATCTATCTCGAGGGTACTGCTACTCATTTTAAAGGGCTGTTTGGAGATCCCCAGTCAGAGGGCTATCTTGAGACCATCCAGTTCAGGCGCCTTTTTACAAGATCCAACAGTAAACGGTTACCGCCCGGTCGATTCGCTTCAATTCTGCAGTGCTGTACGCTGGTGAGGGAGGACTTTAAGGAGGGGGATCTTGCCTCTGGAGGTGCAACTGAAGCATACCAATGTTCTGCGAGGATTCGTTCACGGGAAGACGATGCACTGTAATTGGGTTGGGGATCACCTTGTATTGGGGGTTTGCAGCTATGGAAGGTCACAGCACGTCAGGGGATGATGGCTCTTTCTGCAGGTTGTCATGTGGCTAGTTGGTCCCATAAGCCAAAAGGAAGGAGGAGTCCTCTTCGGACCTCCTCTGTCGATTACAAAACAGGGAAGCAGTGGTGTATTTGTGGTTACTGGAAGTGTCCACTGGCATATCTGGTCATCTTCTGCTTCGGATCTTCTGTTTTAATGGTCAACTTTTCTTCTGCCTCAGGAACCACACCTTTTATCAGGAGTTCCCATTCATTCCTCTGCAAATTTTCTCTGCAGTTTACAGAAAGGGGTGGATGGCTGTCCAATCAGGACAGCCAGCCCCCCATTGGGAACTGGTTCCAGTCAGGCACATCAGCTGACAAAGACAGGGGAGTTTCAAACTTCTCCCTTGCTTCCTGTCCTCAGAGGCACACTGGGGCCTTGGCGGGCTACACAAAGGGTTCCCGCCAAAGACAAAACTCACATTAAGACCCTACCCTCCCAGGACGTTAGAAGAAGGGCTGACAAACAACAACCACACAAGAAATGGCAAAAAAAAGAAAGGAGCCACCATGTTGCAACATAGGTGACCCTCTTGTGCACAACTGCAACTCTTACTACACTCTGCCATGGAAAATTGCACAAAAGTCGGTGGAACACGTCCACTGCCAGATTGTCACTGTAATGAAAAAGTTGCAGGAGCAAAGTGAAGGGGGATACTAGGTATCCCCTCAGCACTCCACATTAGGTGGGTTGTGCAGATCTCTGAAAAGTACAAGTTTATTAGTATAAAAGTATCCGTCTTTCCTAAAGAACAGTAATTTTTAAGGAAAATGAAAGAATATAAAAGGAGAAGCCACTCATGTACTAGAATTGGGAAGGGCTAGATCATTTAAAAGGGGGTCTACCGTGAAAAGTAAAACAAGTGTTCAAAAGTTTAACCGGAGCCTGCTGTTACCCTTCCTTCCAATGGACCTGGATTCCTAAATGCAACGACTCCTACCCAGAGGCTGGTAAGATCCACTAGTCTCAAGAAGACCTGCATTTTGCACCATCCCATGATGTGCTGTGACTTTGCTGGGTCGCAATACCCCAATGCCATGGGACCTTGAGCCCTTGTATGGTACATGGATTTCCGAAATCCAAATCGTCCAAAATGTTGGTGGCCTCCTCCTGGCTCTCGAGAGACATGATTTGAATCCCTGAAGTCCCCTCACCAGATTGCAGGACCGAGAGAGTGGCGAGATTCTGACCAGCGATATTAGTTCATCTGGCTGCTGAAAAGGGCGCAAAAACCACAGAAACGCATCCAGCCACGAAGAAACTCTTGCCTGCAGTCTTCCCCCATTGAACCCTGCTGCAAATTCCCTTTCAGTGTTCTGTCTTCAGTCTTCAGGACAAGGAATTCATTGACTAGGTTTTTGGCTGCAGATCCTGAAGACGTACTGCTGCAAACTCTTCTTCTGTGCTGAGGCACTGTGTTGGATGAGTTATTACTTACCTAATGCCTTCTGTGATTCCCCTGAAGCTTTGGAGGCAATTCATATGACTGGGAGTCCTCTCATTCAGTTCGCCCAGGCCCACTGCTGGAATCCCTCCATTGGGTGTCTTCTCTTAAATCCCTGGACCCTAACTAGCTCTAAAGTGAACTACTTAATGGTTTTGAAGAGACTTCCTCAGGAACCTCCTGCAACTGAACCCCATCTCACCCTGCCTACAGCTGGCACCTACATCACTGGGGTCCCTCTTCTGCCTCTGAGAGAACTCATGCAATAGACCAGGGAAGGACTGGATTAGAAAAGTATTCTGCCTTTGTATAACAAGTGTTTAAAAGTTACTCACTTGTGAAAGAGTTGGTTTGGTAACTGCCCCTCTGAAATAGGAGCAGTTATAAAAGTTCTTACCATCCTTTGAATGTGTTTTGCCATTCTGAAAAGTATATACAAGGTTGTTTTTCTCACCTGTGAATTGGGTTCCCCTCTTCCCAAAAGTAATGCTGTTGTCTTCACGTAATTATTTCTTTCAGAATAAAAGTGTATAAGTTTACCAACTGGGTCTTGCTTCCCCTAACTTGCTGTAGAGCCCGTTTAGAATAAGTCTGCTTTGGGTTTTACCTACCTGGAATAACTGCGTGCCATTCTGAATAAGTGTACTGTGGATTTAGCTGACCTTGGTCTGCCTGGTGCAATCCTAAAATATTGTAAAGAGTTCTTGCTTACCTTAGTCTGTGTTCCACTTATCTGAAAAGAAACTAATAGTTTATTACACCATTAGGTCTTACTCCCCTAGTATAACGATGTTATCCTGAATGTAGTTCGGGTTTTACTAACCTTGGTCTGCCTTGTGCCATCCTAAAATAAGTTGGAGAGTTATTGCTTACCTTAATTTGTGTTCCACTGAACTGAAAAGCAACTATAATAGTTTATCACAACATTAGGTTTTACTTGCAGAGTAAAACTGAGGGTTATCCTAAATGTAGTTATAGGTTTATATTGTTCATGAATTTGTGTTGCACTATTCAGAAAAGTATCCTGTCAACAAGGTTGGTTTTTTAAGTGATTGCTTAATTGAGTGTCACTGCATGACTGACCGGGTTTACAACCCTTGAATTACCGACTGTATTAAAAAAGTATATGTAACCTGGATTTACACCCCATAGTAGTCTGAATATTTTATAGGTTTGACTCACCTTGAACTGCTGATTGCTATTCTTAAAAGGGCATGGAGTTGGTTTTTTAAATTGTGTTTATACATAATGTAATAGTACTTATTTGCCCATGATTCATCCTGGCCTACTTGTATTTAAATAAACCATGTATTTTTACAATACACAGTGTTTGTGCTTCTTTAGACCACATGTATGCTACAAGTTCTTTGTACCAAACTATTGCTCTCTCTCCCAAAGATAAGCCTGGTTACTCTGTCCATGCTACCTTGTTCTAGGTGGTACAGTCTTATACTAAGAGTGGAGCTTATGTACCTCCTCAGATGTATGGTTTTTGTGAAGTCTTGGTAGGACTTTAGAACAACTTTCCTAACACCACATGACCAGTGTCTAGGATGACTTCTACTTGTCCTGGGTAGATTTTGTTCCCCTAGAAATGTCCAAAGTCAATTTCGTCCAGGAAATACAAATAAAGTTGTAAATCAGTTTGTGCATAGTTCCAAAGAAATAAAAGTTCACCCAAACAAAATAAAATACACTGATAACAGTTCCTCCTTCGGCTGTTGAACAGATCCCTTTTCCAAGTCCCATAAAGAGCACAGTACCAATGGCAATCCTGGACAGCCTCCTCCAGAATGGATAAGTCAAAACAAAAGTACCACATCAACTTGAATGACAATTCTTCTTTTTATAACGTCTGAAGTGTTGTGAATACAATTTGTCAGAATGCTTCTTCTAAGGAGGTTGCTTTTCCAGAACAACTTCCTTCTACAAATGATACTGTGACAGTCTAATACTGCTTTAACTTCATTCAACTGAAAATAGTCTGACAAATGTATAGACAACCACAGTTCCACTGTTTCCGCTGCAACTTGCTTTACAATTCTATTAGTCAACTTTATACAAGACTGTTCAACCTCTTCAGGTGGCCAGGACACTCTTCTCTCTATAAGAAAGGGCAGCCTCTTTGCCTTTACTCTCTGTCTTGCACCGACCACAAAAATCTGTCAAAGCTCTTGGATTGCTTTCCTCTCTGCTTCACCAGTCTCAGCTTCACAGATTTAATTTAGTTAACAAGCACTCAACTCCCGCCCCTGCTTGAGATGCACCTTTCTGTTTCCAGTAGTTATCCCAAAGCTGTACTACCACTTTTCCAGCCTGGGATAATCTTGTCACCCTTGTATAAGAGGACCTTGGATTTATTACAGCTTCAACACCTTCAAAATGATGATCAGTTCTTAAATGAGCTGGTTTAACCTTAAGAAGGCTCTGTCTACTGGCTTGGATAATGCGTGTTCTTTTTATGACCAACAACTTATGCAATTATTTGCTGTGTGTTACAAGATTCAGGTTTTCCTTCATAAACAGATTTAGGTATAAGCAATTTTCTTTTGATGAAGAACTTCAACTTGTAAACTCGCGTTGCCTTTTGATTCAAGCCGCCATCTGCTTGACCATGAACGGTAAAACACAATATCTTACACACCGCCTCTCTTTGATGAAATGTACTTGTAAAACTTTGGGAAAGTAGACTACGTCATTTTAAATCATTTCCGCTAACGTTCTACAACTTAATAGGAGACACGCAACCTCTACGATAATGTGAATGGTTTCTCTTGCTTTCACTCCCACGCAAGTATAAACTATGCTGGTTACAGTTATCAGCAAGGTATTTTAAGCGATTGAGTACAGAGCTTCACTCACCAGCTCTGAAATCACAACAGTTGGGGGTTGCTTCCACCTCCCGACTTTGACTTCTGCTACAGGCTCCTTTGGGACCCACACCACTCGACTGTACTGGTGTCTTCTATCTGGCCTTAATGAGGGAGAGTCTCCTCCTCTCCAGCTTCCCTCGGCTTGCCCCTGCACAGACCTCAGGTAAACACACTTCAGCTCTGCATTCACAGCAATTAGGCACACATGTAAAGACTGCCAATTGCTTCCAGTCTCCTCGAATGCACCCACAGCCAAACAGGGATTGTGAGCACAGGACCAACTCGGAGCCTGCTGGTGAAATCTGCTCTTCCTTCGCTCTGGTGTCCCGTCTGTGGTCACACTTCCTAGTGAACTGGCAGCCTCTTGCTCCGCTTCTTCTGCTACTGCTGCCTCCTTCCTGCTCCAGCCTCTCTCTTCTGCAGCATTCCTTCATGTCCATCAGGTGGGTTAATTCCTTTAGGTGAGGACCCTCAGTTTTAGGCCTGTCTGTCTTTTAGCTCTACATACCTCTTCAGCCCTCTTCTTCGTCACAGCCCCTAAGGGATTCTGGGACATGTAGTTTGTTTTAAGAGAATTTGTTTTTCTTATTCCCTTACTACTTTTGATAGGGCTTTCACTTTCACGGATATTGTCGGAAGAGGGAATGAGGGGTTCAATCTTTTTAGAGACAGATGGGGCATGAAGGCACACATTTTCGTCATCCCTTTTGGTGCGCCTTTGGCATTGGGGAGGATATATAATTTTAGGGAGGCAAAAGACTGGTTCAACTACTGTACTTTGATGAATTACACCCTGGGAGTTTATCTTTCCCTCTTTAACAGGAGGTTGAGATGTTCTAAATGGACAATAAGCCAATTCCTCCTTCAACCCAACATCAGGAGTATCCCTCTCCAAGGAGAAATACTGTGTCTCATCCTGTGCAATCACCCCACCACCCTGGGCCTTGTATCCACCCAGGTGATCCTCCAGCACCCCACCCCTAGGATTGGGATCAAGAAGAGTCTGCCCTCTCCTAGCCACCTGGGAGGAGACTTTAGGAAGGGTTTTAGTGGAGGATCCACAGGATTCTCCCCAACCCTCAGCACAGATTTCTTCTGTCTCCTTGATCGGTCTGCAGTTTTGGCACCTTTTTATCAGCTCCAACACAAGGCGGTTATTGCCCGGTCGAGCTTCTTCCATTCTGTAGTCCTACACTCTGGTGAGGGGACTTACATAAGTGGGATCGTGTCTCTGGAGGTTAAACTGGAGCTCAAAGTTCTCGATGGATTCGGCATCCCAAAGACGTTGCACTGCAAATGGGTCAGAGGTCCCCTGGTATTCGCGGTTTGCAGCCATGGAAGGTCACAGCACCAGCCAGAGGGAAGGAGTCGTCCTCTTCTGAGGTTTTCTGTCGATAATAAAACGGGGTCACAACAGCAGTGGTCCTTTCATGGTTACTGGAAGGGTCTTGCAGGCATCTCTGGTCGTGTTCAGCTCCGCATCTTCAGTTCCAGTGGTCGACTTGTCTTCTACCTTCGGAACCTCACCTTATATTAGGTTTTCCCACTCGCTTATCTGCAAACTCTCAACATTTTACTGAAAGGGGCAGGTAGCTGTCCAATGAGGACAGCCAGACACCCCCAGTGGGAACTGGTTCCATTCAGGCACTCGGCAGACAAAGAACAGGAGAGTGTTAAAACTCCTCTACTTCCTGCCTTCACAGACACACTGCACCCTAGGCGGGAACAATAGGTGTTCCCACGCAAGGCAAGAACAAACAAACAAACAAACAAACAAACACACACACACACACACACACACACACACGCACACGCACCTCCCCCTCCCAGAATGATATGAGAAGAGCTAACAAAGGACAACCACATGAGAAATGGCAAAAAAAGAAAGAAGCTACCATGTTAGGACATAGGTGACCCTATTTTGCATAACTGAGATTGTGAACACAGTCTGCAGTGAAAAATAGCACAATAGTTGGTAGAACACATCCTCTGCCATCAGCCATAACTGTAGGGTTGTCACTGTGCCTAGAAAGTCACAGAAGCAGAGAGGGGGTATACTAGGTATCCCCTTAGCACTCCACATAAAATGGGGTGTGCAGATCTCTCATAGGTATACATTTTAGGAAGGATACAAAGTATCCCGCTTTCCTTAAGAACACTAGTTCTAAGGAAATACGAAAGCCATATACAAAGAAGGAGAACCCACAGGGTTCCCAGCAACACTGCACAAAGGGTGCTGTGTGCTGCAAAAGTGTAACACATATGCCTTTAAGAGATCTGGAAGAAAACAGACTCAATTCAATAAGGCAATACAAAAGAACAGAGTTCATAAACAGTTAGAGCAAATAAGAATGAATGAAGGGAAAAAGGCTCCCCTCATTCAGGATAGAAAGAAAAAGGTCCAAGTCCAGCAAAAAGTGCTGTGGGTCTCACTAGGAGAGGGGATTAAGCATAAAACTGATAAAGCTCCCCGACACTAGGCCTCCAGATCCACTCCTCTATGGCCACGGCTGCCTGCTACCAACCTTGCTCTCTGGCTTTCAAAATGCAACCACTGCGGCTGCTGCTTCATGGCCTCCATCCTGGAGCCTCTTCACTAGAACATCTTTGGCTGCTTTTCTCTGGCAGAATCTTCGGTTGGAGCTCCTCTGACTCACACATGAAGGTTTATTCCTTTGGTCCCTGGACGTAGGGTTGCATGCAGAGCTAGATGAACAAGAACAGAACCATGACCCTCCCGAATGTGACGTCATTACTCAACTCTGCAATCTCATATTTGGGCACTTGGTGAATGTAACTCTTGTGCTCAACTGCTTCTGAGGAGTCCTATGATCCTACTTGGATCTAAACTGCCTTCAGTGTTCAATGTGTAGACCCTTTGCTTCACTGAATTACATTGGTTCATTGTTTCCTATCATCTCATAACTTTAGAATTGGATGTTGGGGTGTGAAGAAGTGATCTCATAGTTGATTTCCAAAAATCAACCATAGTGGTGGATTTTGGCAGGCCAACCTGTTACGGTGAACAGGAAAGACACTGAAGTCTAGCCAAACCCAATCAAGGTAGGTAGCAAAGTGGCAAGGTGCAGACTGAGAAGTGGTGTGAGTGATCTAGGGCTACAATGACACACCCAAAGAGCAATCCAATAATTCCAGTTAGAGAAAAATATACAAGGATTGATTGGCCTACAAAAGACACTACGCAATGAAACCTTTAGGTAAGTATTGTCACACGTCTACAAAATACATACATACACTCACCCCTGTGGCTTACAAGGAGAACTACAACATTTAATTATGTTGCTTAACTGTCTTTCAAAAATCAAAAATGTATAACACTGTATGTAGTACAGTGAGTGAGAGGATTAGAAAAGCAATTGATTCAAAACCAGCACAATACATGTAAGTAATCATATTCAGAAAAAACACATTATGAACATTTAACCCTAGAATAGATCCCAAACACTTAGTCCAGCCCTGAGATAGAATGATATGGTGCATTTGTATAGTGGCGTATGTATCATTGGTATGATCTGAAAGCGCTGTGTGTTGCACACCCTTGGGGACCGTGGTCCAGGTCAGTGGAGAGAGTAGGGTAGTATAAAGTGCTTTGGGTGTATTTGGTATGTGTGCAGCCAGGGTAGTTTTGGTGGAGTTGGCTGTATTCTAATACTAGGTGCAGTGCAGTGGTTGTGAAAAATCAGTGTAATGTGTGCAGCAAGGTGGGTGGTCTCCAAGTCTGCATTCTGACTGCTGTGAGGCCTGTGTTTGCGTGTGCAGCTAGGCCGATTTTTTCGTGGGGTATAGCTGCGTTCTAACAGACTGTTGAAGGAGTAGTGTAGGTATGTGTGCAGCTAGGCCGAATTGAACGAGGGTTATAGCTGTGTTCTAATTGTTTGTTGGTGTAAGGTGGAGAGTGAGCTTTCGGCACTACCGCGTTCTGGGAGTGTTGCATGGTAGTGGTTGGCAACTCCTGGAGTGATCGCTCTAGACATCCTTAGGGGGGTAGTGAGTGCGCTTGGAAGTGGGTGTTGAGTTCTAGTCTTAGGTTGTTATATTCAGAAGACCTCTCCTGGTCTTAGAATGTGGAGCATGAATGGTCGGGTGGCGGTGGGCTTACCTGGTCACAGCATGCGAATATCGTGAAGTCATGTCATGGGTTTGGAGATTTGAGCAAAGAGGGTTTGGGTGCTGGGCCAGGCATTGTCAGCTACATGGCACAAGGCCCTTGCAGGTGGAGTTGGGTGCGGACAGCCCACAACTTCATAGTTCAGAGCCTGCCAGACCTTTGAGTGGACTTCCGTGCCCCGACAGTTCCTGTTGTGGAGGTAATGTCTTATTGGCTGGCTTCCGTGGCCCGACTGTTCCTGTTTTGAGATGTCGTTCTATCTGAAATCTGCCCATTGGTGTGAGGATTGGTGGCCTTGGCCGGTCCCTTTCATGGATTAGGGAAGAGCCACATTTTCAAAGCTTTGCAAAGTCATGCAGTCCTGATTGTGTCGAATGTGGGGAGGCAATGAATTTCAATGTTGGTGCCAAGCCGACCCTCCAAGTCGGGCCGAATCGGAGGCTGGAATCACTGGTAGGGGGGCCGGTTATGGAGAATGTTCATTTCTTTGCCAATTCCCTTTAACCTTAGAGACCCCCAGCTCTTTTGCTAGACTCAGGGCTGTTTAATTTGTGCTGCTGAGTGAGTGGGGCTTTTTCCCACCACTGCTTCGTGTGTTTTTCTGACTACGATTGTGTGTTTCTTACTGTTTAATGGAGTCTGGTAAACTCCATAGGCATCAGCCTTTTGCACTGCGACACAAAGCACCTTTTGTGCAGTGCCACTGAGAAGTCCTTTGGACTTCTCTTAATGTTTAAATATATTTTCTTGGGTGAACTATTGTTCCCAAGAATAGTAAGATGACTTTTGTTTTACTTAGCTTTTCTTTTGTGGGTCCAGCACACACCACCCTATGTGGAGTGCTAGGGGGTTACATAGTACCTCCTTATCCCACTTCTCATGTAACATTCTGTTACACTAACTAACTTGAATGGCTGGTGGCAGTGGTTTCTTTTTTTACTACCTTTATGCCATGTATCTGCAGGCTGATTCCTCAGCTGCAGTACAGCACCCAAGGGTGACCATTTTCCCAAAATGTCCCCCCCCCCCCCCCGTCTTCTTTTTTTCGCCATTTCTTGCCAGTTAGTTCCTTCTGGGCTTTTACTCTGTTTGAATCGGGTTGGAGTCCTTCGTGCATTTAGCCTTTGGTGGGCTTCAGCCCTGAAGCCCGGCCAGGATCCAGTGTGTCGGGAAAGGCAGGAAGTATGGGAGAGGTCCGAAACTCCCCTGTCCTTAGTCCCTAGGTGTGTCTGAGTGAAACCAGTTCTAATTGGCCAGTAGGACAGCCACCCTATTGGGGTGATTGACAGCACTAGGGCTGTGAATGAATGGGAACTTGCTTAAAAGATGAGGTTTTTGGGACTACAGGAAGAGTCGACCACTGGAGGACAGCATCCGACGAAGAAGATGTGAAGAGACGCCAGCAGCACCCACCTGGACCGCGAAGTGCCTGATGAAGCCCTGCAACTGTGCTGACCCAGTTTTCGTTTCGAATAGGAAGACCCGCAAGGGACGACTTCCTCCCTTGGGCTAGTGGGACCAACTAGCCTTGAGACCAGCTTCATTTTGGCGCAACTCCCGACTTGCTGTGACTTTCCAAGGCTGCAGAATCCCAATGCCCGGGGACCCATGACCATCATCAAGTGCATTGTCTTCGGATATGCGAATCCGGCCAAAACTTTGTAGGAATTCAGAGGATCCTACAGAAGCCGCAAATCTTCATCCAGAGTCCCCTCACCAGAGTCCAGAAACGAAGTATCATTTAACTTCCAACCGCATGTTAGGTAAGAATTGATGAAGTAACACTGTGTGAGACTAAACACTTATCTGCTTGGTATAAGGTAACCCACCTTTTGGTATAGGTCTTTACTACACAAGTCGGTAGTATTACTGAGCAGCCAGGCCTCAAGAGGGGTACATTTGAGCTGTAGCAATGACATTCGTAAATACAAGTAACTAAGTAACACTTACACTCAAGGCTTCAGTTATAGCTATTTATTTAACATCAATTTTTAAATAAGCATTCTTTAAAAAGGCAATTCTTGTAACCATGTAAATACACTTTAAAATCACTTTTCAGAATCAGACTAAGTTAGTGGACAATCTTTGGATATGCTTATTACACAATTCCTACACCCGGAGGTTACTTCATTCACAAGGACAGTAATGACATTTATGTATCACACTATATATACTTTGCAGATTCTGAGGTTGCAGAAAGGAAAGGTTTAAGTAACAAAAAAGGTTAAACAGGCTCTCAGTACAGGTGAGGACAACTAAATCTTCCAATGAAATCTAGACAAACCTTTCCCAGCAATAACGGTCTACAAGTTACCACCTATGAGGGACAAACAATATCAAAATCAATTAGCTAGAAGAGTCTGTAGGAAGCCAGGACAGCCAAAGTCAATTGAAGAACAGTCTATGGAGCCGAGGCACTTCTTAGAATTAAAGACTTGCACAAAGTTAGAGAGTTTGTGCCGAAAAATCACTTGTAGGGTCACAAGCCGATAAGTCTGTGAGAAGCAGATTTGGAATCAAATCTAAAAGGTAAACAACTGAAGTCTCAACTGAGAAAAGAACAGCTCAAAGACGATGAGATAAGTACCCCAAGTCTAAACAGTACCTCTGGTTTGAAGAAGAGGGGTCCAGCTGAATTCTGTCCAGTAGCAGCAGTGTAGACCCGGGGTTCCTGAGCCTCAGTCGTGGCGACAAGAAGGACGACGTCTGGGGGGGCTCCTGCAAAAAGGTGCCAAAACCATAAAAGGCAGCTGAATCAAAGAGAATCCATTGCTGCAGAGTCCCTCTCTTGAGTGCTGCCGCAGAAGCCTACCAGACGTCCTCCCTTTTCTCCTCCCTTTTGTCACCACAACCAAGGACCAGGAACAAGGGTCTGCTACACTGCTACACTGAAACAGGAAGGCGTCCAGCTGGAACCAATTCTTCAATTCACAGGTACTGTGAGGTTTGGGTTACATCTACCTTTTGCCAATTGCAGCACTTCCTAGCTTGGGTAGTACTATTTTAAACCCTTTTCAGTTGACCTCAACTCACCTGCACTGGCCTCCCAGCTTGTACTTCTTCAAGGTGGCTCCTCTTGAGTTTGGGATTTCCTACTGAACTACTGACTGTATGAAAACCTTATTCTAAGAAGAATGCATCAGACATTTGAATTGGCCCATTGACTTTGGCTGCCTAAAGGCCGCCTTCTGAACCTATTGGCGTTGGCAGTGCTTGTTCCCTTACAGGTTGTAATAGTTTTATTGCTGGGATAAAAGACTGCCTACATCCCTCTGGGAGAATCTAACTGTTTTACTTCTTACAAAGTATGTTCTGATCTAAACTTAACTTTTCCCTCCTTGAAACTCAATATTGTAATGGTGAGAACAAATAAGAAACAAACTTAACTGTAACTGTTTTTTCTCCTGCAGGGTCTGGCATGGATTCACATGCTCATGAATATTCCCCGTCATCAGGCTGGAAATCCTCAGTAAAAGAAAAAACTGTCTCAGTTTCGTTTCAAAACGGTCTTTCTCCTATAAACCAATCACTGAGCTCTGGGTCATACTGCCCCCAGCCAATGACTGCCCTCTACCTAAGCCCCTCCTCTGGCAGCCATCTTCATGATTTGGTAGCAGGTAAAGTGGCAGTAGGACCAAGAGAAGACTTGCTGCAGAGGGGCAGGCAAGAGGGTTTGCATGTGAATCCATGCCAGACCCATTCTGGAGAACTGTTACAGGTAAGGAACTTGTTCCTTCTCCAGCATGGGGTCTGGCATAGATTCACATGCTCATGAATAAAGAATACATAGCAGTACACAGATGCACAACCACGGGAGGTGGCATGGCTCAACAGAAGCAATCTCTTACCTCCTCACCAGGCTCACCCTTCAAGCGAACAGGTGCGCAGCACTGCTTGGCCGACTCCGGACTCCTCCCTGGAATCCCTGTTGACGCAGTAGAATTTAGTGAAGGTGTGTGTCGACCTCCACGTAGCAGCCCTGCAAATGTCCAGCAGGGGCAAAGCAGGCAAACGCCGTTGTAGCAGCGATTGATCTGGTAGAATGAGCTCTCGACGGCCAGGCAGTGGTCGGTTTGCCAACTGGGGACAGTGAGTGATACAGCCTGAGAGCCACCTGGAAATAGAAGCCTTGGACAGGGCCCTCCCATGGGTCACAGGACCAAAGTTCACAAAAAGCGGAGAAGTTTTCCGGAAACTCTTCATGCGGGCCACATAAAACTTCAGCGCTCTAGCCACATCTAGCGAGTGCAAAGTCCTTTCAGCCGGCGATGAAGGTGTCAGAAAAAACTCAGGTAACACCATAGCTGCCAGTTAAACCTTGATGGAGGCGTGAGCCAGCCCCAATGTAGCCGATGACAGTAAATACGGTAATACTTGAGGGGCCGTGACCCTCAGAGAGTTGATCCTCTATGAACGGCACCAAACAGTATAGTGCTTCCATTTGCGGCTGTATCATTTTAAGGTAGATGACGTCCTGGCCTTGGTGAGAATCTCTTTGCAGTCCTCAGGAAGATCGCAGCCACCAAATTCTAACGCTGCTGGAGCCAGGGCTTCAGGTTCAGCGACCCTGGGTCGTGGTGCAGAGTTGCACCTCCTTCCCTGGTGAGAATATGCACGACCACTGGCAGCTTGACTGGAGGGGACGCTAACATGCTGAGAAGGTCCAGGTACCAGATCTGCCTCGGCCACGCTGGTGAGACGAGGATCATCCTGCACTGGTACTGTCTGAGTTGATTGATGACTCGAAGTAGTAACGGCAACGGAGGGAACGCATACAGAAACAGGGAATGAGAATGTGTCCCCCATTCACCCCGGCTGGGGGAACCTGCTGGCGAACCTCCGGCACTTGGCGTTTGTCGCCGTGGCAAACCGATCGATCTGGGCACTGCCCCATTTGAGGGAAAGGTTGTCCACTTGATCCTGCCGAAGCTCCCACTCTTGGCAAGAGCGCAGCTCCCTGCTGAGAGAGTCAGCGACTGTTCTTTACTCCTGCCAGGTGAAAAGGGATGAGGAACATCCTCAGCCGATGTTGGAGCGCACGCCCCACCACCTTATAAACACGCCTTCTTCAGAAGCGAGCAATATAAAAGCAACACTTAAACACACTTCAGAAATAGACACTCTTAGGTTTCTCAGAATCAGTAACGACCCATTGGGGATGGCACACAGATCCTTCCTACACCCTCAGCTGACTTAAACATCTAGGACACGGTGGACATTAATATTTTACTGTTGCATTCAGAGTAGGCTTTGCGAGTGTCAAAAGAAAGTTATTAGAACACACAAGAGATCACAAATATTCCTTAAGCAGGCAAATACCTTTGAACCCCAAATGTATAACAGAGGAGAGAAGAGTCATTCAGGGAACCAGGCTAAGCCAATGTCAATGGGCAAAGGTCTATATAGCTGAGACACTTCTTGAAGGTGAGTAAAAGTCTTTGCACAATGTTTTTAGTAAAAAAGATGAATCAAATATAGGGCCACAAGCTGGGAGACTTGTGAAGTGAAGCAAATCTACACAGAGAGGTAAGTTCTCTCAGACTTTACAGTACCTTTAAGTTGAAGAAAAATACAGCAGATGACTTCTGTTCCTGTGCAGCTCTGCAGATCCTGTTGTTCCTGGGCCTCAGTCGAGGGACAAGAGGGAGGACTTCTGGGGACTCCTGCACTACAACGGGATGGTCATCGACGGCAACCGGCAAACTTCAAACAAGTGGCACTTCGCTGTTTCAGCTCCTCGCATCTACCACAATCAGCAACACTGCGGTTCTTGGCTGTAGAGATGGGCCTTCCTTGCATCTGGGATCCCGCACTCTGTTGAAGGGGCTCAGGCTCTGACAATCCTGCTTCCTGGGAGTACGGAGGATCTTCCAGGAGCACTTGGCCAACTTAAAAGCAACGCACACAAACTGGTGTTCCTCTCCCTGGCTATTCGGTTCCAGCAGCAACTGCAATGGAAATTCAACCAGCTCAGAGAAAGATGTCCAGGTGGCTTACTTGGGAGTTCCCACCAACTCAAGAGGAGAAGTCGTCCTTGCAGGGCTTCTAGTCGATACGAATTTGGAGCTTCAGCACAGCAGCAGGGCTTTACAGGGCAAACCAACGGTCCAGGAGTTGCAGCAGGCGCCCTCTTCAAGTTCCTCTTTGGATTCCTTCGTCCAGTGGTCGACTCTGCCTTCCAAACCAAAAAGCCTCGCCTTTTATGCAGGTTTCTCCCATTCATTCCAGCCTGGCTGTCAGTCACCCAGCATGGTGGCTGTCCTTGCCGGACAGCCAGCCGGCCAATCACCTTGGAGTGCATTCCTGTCTCCTAGGAGACTAAGCACAGGGAGTTTCGGGCACCTCCCTCACTTCCTGCCCCCACCAGACATACTGGAGCCAGAGGCGGGTTTCACTCGTGAAGCCCACCAAAGACAAAACGAATAAAGGGACCAAACCTGCTTTGGGGCGCAGAGTACATCTCAAGAAGAACCTAAACAACAAGAAATGGCAAAAAAAAGAAGACCGGGCCATTTTGACAAAAATGGCACCCAAGGGTGCTTTACTGCAGCTGCGAACGCAGTCCGCGGTAAAAACACATCATGGTAGTAAAAAGAAACCACTGCCACCAGCCATTAATTGTGTAAAGGGTAACATAACATTTTTTACCGGAGAAGCTAGACAAAGGGGCTACTAAGTATCCCCTCCAGCACTCTATGGAAATATAGGGTTTGCTGGGTCTAGAGAGTTAGAATGTAAGTAAAGTCAATTTCACTTTACTGCTCCTGGAAACAGAAGCTGTCCAAGAGAAAGGTATTTCAACCTTCGGAAATCCGAAAGACTTACCGGTGACAATGCAAAAAAGATGCCTATGGAGTTTGTCAGACTTCAAAAACCAAAAGAAACCGAGTTTAAATCATATTAAAATATGTTAGAGAGTGGGAAAAAGGTCTCACTCTCTCCAGGTGAAAAATGTTAAAGTCCTAGAGTCCAGCAAAAGTGCTGCAGGTCCCGAAGGTTGAGAGGAATTCGCACATTTCTGAGAACTCTCCCGAACAAGGGCTTTGTATAGTTCACCGAGAACCCCAGGTCCGTCAGCAGGTGGACGGTCTTCGTCGTGTGGTCGACGGCGATGTCCCTTGATCTGGCCCGGATGAGCCAGTCGTACAGATCGTACATGGGTTGCACCGGAGCCAGGCACTTGGTGAATACTCTGGGTGCTGACTTCAGCCCCAAGGGAAGAGCCTTCAACTGGTAATGCTTCCATTGAATGACAAAGCGCACAAATTTGCAGTGTTCTTTGTGGATGGGGACGTGGAAGTAGGCATCCTCTAGATCCAATGATGACAGAAAGTCTCCCTCCTCCAGATGGCCGAGCAAGTGTTGCAGCGTGACCATCCTGAACTTCTGGGACTTTATGTACTTGTTGAGTCGTCGTAGGTCGAGAATGGGCCTCCATCGCCCGGTCTTCTTTCGTACGAGGAAGTACTTTGAGTAAACTCTGACGCCCCGGAGCCGCTTTGGAACCGGCTCCATCGCCCCTTTCTTTAACATGGCCCGAACCTCCAGCAGCAGCGGAGGGATCGGTTTTTCCTGCTGGACCACCCGTGGTATTTGTGGACACTTTCGAGTATGTGTCCGTGGGCAAGAGCGTCCAGCACCCAACGTTCAGTGGAGATGGTCTCCCAAACGCTGACGAAGTTCGTCAGCCGGCCTCCCACCGGGGTGCTTCAGTGGGGGCCCGATGTCTTGGCCGGTTTAGTCCAGCTTGGAGGTCGCAGCGCCTCCCTGGGTGCCCTGACGATAACTACTTCCGAAGGCCTTGGAGCGACCCCTGTTGGCTTCCTGGGTCTCGTAGTGGGAGGGTTGGCGGTAAAAGGATGAACCCCTGCCGAAACCCTTTGACGATCTGCCAGACTTTCCGCCAATCAAACGAAACAGCAGGTGTTGCTGCAGAGTGCCCAAGGCACAGGCCGTTTCCGTGTCGGCCTTGATGTCTGGAGGGATTTGTCAACTCTCTTCTCGAACAGGTTGTCTCCGTCGAAGGGCATGTCCAGTACCCTCGTCTGGACCTCCTCTCTGAAGTTGGTGGCCTTGAGCCACGACGGCGAAGGCAAACCTTGTTCCACATCTGGCAGAAACCGGTGTCCCTGATGTCCAGTGCCACCATGATGGCGTGGCCCGGCGCCACATCGCCTTCCTGGAGTATCTCCAAAGCCTCAACCAGTTTGTCATCAGGGAGGAAATCTGGCCAGGACCGCCAAGGCGTTGGCCGCTTTCACCGTCGTCGCCTCCGAGTAGATTACCTTCCTACCCATGGAATCCAGTTTCTTCCCCTGGTCTGAGGGTACGGATGAAGCAGACAATGAATTCAACGACTTCTTCCTGGTGGCAGCCGAGACTGCAAAGTCCGGCAATGGTTGAGATCAGAGATATTTGGGTGCAGACTCCGGCACCCGGTATTTTTTCTCAAGTTGGTCTCTCTTAGCTGGATTCTTCAGTAACGCTAGCCCCTCATCCCAGACATCAACCAGGAGCGGCAGCGATAGGATAGTCTTCCTCTTCGTCTCCCGGCATTGGTATAGGAAGCCCTCCTTTTCATCCAGGGTGAGCTGGAAGAGCTCAGACGCCCAGGCAATCATGGAATGAAAGGATCCAACCTCGTCCAGTGGAGAGACTCAGTGCCGGTGATGCAGGTTCTCCCAGTCCTGTGTCATCGTCCGTATCCGTCGTGGCTTTGTCTGTCCCCGTCCACCTACATGAGGAGGGCAGCGACGGTTGGAATGGAGGCGTAAGGAGTGTCGTCCTCTTATTAGCCAGTGGTGGCTCCGGTGTCAATGGGGTCACTGGCCGTGCCGCTGGTGCTGGCGGGGTCGTCGGCAACTTCCTCTGAATCTCTGACAACAACGTGTGGAGTGTCGAGAGGATATCTTGTGACAAATCTCTAGGGGGAACTTGTGGAGTAGGGTCAATGGGCCCTGCGCCCATGTAATCGTCCCCGTATGTATCAACGTTGTCATCGTCAACTTCGGCGGCCGAATCCTCGGCATTCCCCTCATCGCCGTCGTCACCATAGTGGACAGTGTGGCCGGAAAGTCTCTCCTCGTCGGATGAAGAAATGTCCGTGCCCTGGAGTAGCTCTGCACCCCCCTGCCCCTGTTTCTTCGGGTCCTGAGGATTTGGACTGAGGTCCGGCATCCTCTTCTCTGGGGGTCTTCACTATCGGCTTGAAAGACGACTCTCTCCTGACCTGGAGAGATATTCTGCTGTCGCCAGTGCCCCCTGGTCAGGTCGGCCCCTTTTACCAATGACAGGGATGCCACCACCATCTCGATCGATGATTTGGCCTGGCCTACATGGGCCTTCACAGGCATGTCGGCCATCTTGGCCTTCTCCTTCATGGGAAGATCAGAGTTCTTGTCCGGCTTGGCCTTCTCTTCAATGGGCGGTTCGTAAATCTTACCCTTTTCCTGCAGCTTCGCAGGGGTATCCAACTTCCTCTTGGACGAAGAGCTGGAGCAGTGGCTGGAGATGGAGGCAGATGGAGATGATGAACGCGCCCTGTCCGTCGCAGGACCCACGGCAGCAGCGACCCTGACTGAAGCGGACTTGCAGTGCTTGTCCTTGTGTTGGTCCCCCATGTATGGAGCACTCTCAAAGGACTTAGAAGCCCGCTCAGGTTGGCTAGATCCAGAAGAGGCTTGCCCCCAAGAAGCACCCAGGGTAGAGGCCTTGGCTTGGAGGCACGCAGCCAACCGGACGTGTCGATCCTTCATGGTGCCCGTGGTGAAACCAAGGCAGTTCTCACAATCTTCTTCCTTATGTGCCGGGTGTAGACAATACAGGCACTGGGAATGCTCATCATCTGAATAAACATTCTGCAAACCACAGCTGGTGCACAGCTTGAAGAGGGAAGCTCTGGCCTTCTCCTCCGACAAGATCCGGCGCTGTGTATGCCTGAAGAAACTCTGGAAGCTTTCAAGAAGAACAATCGGCAATTTCTGCCCTTGAGGGGCGATGAAAGATGCCGAAAAACTGGACCCCGTTAATAGGAAGAATAAGTGATGGAGCACAAGGGCTCGATTGACCAAAAAATAGAAATTTCTAATCAAAAAGTGAAAAAACGAAGAAGCTCGAAGAGCAAAACGCGAGGACTCCCAACACCTCAATGTGTGCTAAAAATCTGAGGATGGCTGCCAGAGGAGGGGCTTAGGTAGAGGGTAGTCATTGGCTGGGGGCAGTATGACCCAGAGCTCAGTGATTGGTTTATAGGAGAAGAACAAGTTCCTTACCAACTGTTAACGTCCTTTCGACTGGATGATCCTCCCACGTATTCCTCATCTTTGATATTGGGATCATCAGCTTGGCTGCTTCGGAAAAAAAAATCCACACCAGAGGCGCTGTGCTCGATGTTGTGGTGTTGATGTCCCTCAAGGGTCGCCGTAGAACGTTGACGTCATCAGAAGTATAAATAGCTCGAGTCGCGCCTGTTGGCTTCAATTCTGTGTTTTCACTCCCCACAAACAAGGGATTGATCATGCGTACAACAAGACCGCAAGCTCTCAGGAAGCACGGAGTGTAAAAGCATGTAAATTGTATGGCAGGCTGGGAGTGGCGATGAGGAATATGTGGGAGGAACATCTAGTCGAAAGAACGTTACCAGTTGGCACCTAGTGAAGTGAGCTCTTAACCCTTCTGGAGGTTCTTTATCTGCCAGTCTAACATTCTCTGATTGCAAAAATGATCCATCTGGATAAAGTCTGTTTTGTTACTGCCAGGCCTAATTTGTGGACGGTATATACAATGAAAAGTTGGTCATCTTGTCGAAACTTTGAAAGTCTTGAAATAAAGCTGAGAGCCCTTTTTGGGTCTAGCCTGTGAAGACTTTCTTCCTCCTTACCTGCATGAGGGGGAGGATAGAAAGATGGCAATGTGATTTTTTGAGACAAATGAAAGTCAGAGACTACCTTGGGTAGGAACAAAGGTTTAACTTTGAGGATGACCTTACCTTTATGGAAAATGGTGTGAGGAGGCTTACACGAAAGAGCCTGCAACTCACTCATCCTGCAGGCTGATGTAATAGCCACCAGCAGGACTGTTTTCAATGTAAGAAGCCTTAGAGGACAAGAATGCAAAGGCTCGAACGGAATGCAAGTAAGACATTTTAATACCAGATTTAGATCCCAAACAGGGACATGGAATGGGACTGGGGGTACACGTTAGTGAGACTCTTCAAAAATTGTACAATCAAAAGGTATCTTGAAATAAGATACCTCTTCAGAGGAACGCTTAAAAATAGAAAGCGCCACTAGGTATACTTTTATTGTACCAATCTGGAGTCCCAGATTGGCTAAATGTTATAGGAAAGAAAGTACCATAGGTGTGCCACATAGGAATGGATCCACATTCTTATCCTTGCACCAGTTACTGAACTTATTCCAACGACTTCGGTACAAGGATTTTGTTGCAGGCCTTCTGGCCGAAAGCAAAATCTCCATTACGTCATCCGGGAAGTCCCAATCCTTGTATCTCAGCCTCTCAGAAACCATGGGTGAAGGCTGAGTGTCTTGACCTCTGGATGGAGAACTCGACCTTTCCCGTGCGAGTGAAGATCCTTTCTTTGTGGAAGACGTATTGGAGGACAGATGGACATGTCCAGAAGATCTGGGTACCACGTCCTCCTGGCCCAATCCGGAGCAATTGGGATCATGGATTTCCCGAACTTTCTCAACCTCCTGATCACGTGAGGAATGACGGGGGCTGGAGGAAACTTGTACAGAAGCAGAGATTCCCAGTCCACTACGAACACATCCCCTAGAGCTCCTCTCTGAGGAAATTCCCTTGAGCAGAACTGTTCGCACTTCTGATTGACTTTGGTTGCGAACAGTTCCACTTGAGGGGTTCCCCAAAGGGTGAAGATCTCCTGAAGGACTTCCTGAGCTAGTTCCCACTCGTGGGAGACTGTGCTCTGCCTGGGTGGTCAGTCATAATTTCGAAAAAATAATGTCGAATGACAAAAATGTCGAAAAAAAAAATGTCGAATTCTGTTTTTTTAAATTATATATTCATTTTGGGGTCCGGGAGTAAAAAGAAATGGGTAAAACAAAAAAAAAATTAAAAAAGCAGGGTTGGGGGGGGCGGGGGGGGGAACCCCCCCATTTCGAAAAAAAAAACGTATTGAAAAAATAATTGACATTTTTTTTTGACCTTTTTTTTTTTCCTCGAAAAAATCACTTTCGACATTGTTTTCGAAATTATCACTATAAACCCTCTGCCTGCTCAGAGCAGGCTGCCGTGTTGTGCTCTCCGGCTCGGTGAACCGCTGATAAAGAGACTCCTTGTATTGCATCGAACCAGAGCTGCATTGCCTCTCTGCACAGTGGTAGTGAGAGGCGTCCTCCATCACTACAGTTAACTCCGGCCATGGCTCCCAAAAATCTGAACTTGCAGTGGATCCGACATATTACCTGAGAATTGGAACCACCGGGTTCTGAGGGCCTATTGAAGGGATCTCATTTCCAATCTGGCCTCTGGCACCAGGAAAATGCAGGATGCCATAAGGCTGAGCAACCTCTGAAAATTGAAGGCCGGCAGATGCTGGGCATTCTGGAATTTTGTTACCATCTGTAGAATGTGATGAGCTCTCACCTCGGGAGGCGAGGCTTTCCCAGAGGAAGTATCCAGGACTGCTCTGATTAATTGGAGTCTTTGGAGTGGTATCATATGGGACTTCTTGTAATTGAGAGGGAAGCCCAGTCTGTGTGGGAAGTGTCAGGTGATCCGGAGATGTTTCTGGGCCTGTTCGGGTGAACAAGCCCTAATTAACTAATCGTCCAGGTAGGGGTAGACGTGAATCCCCCCGCTCCTGAGACTCGCTGCCACTACAGTCTTCAGTTTGGTGAAAACCCTCGGGCGGAGCTCTGCCCGAATGGCAGAACCCGAAACTGATAATGAGAACCGCCAACCGCGAACCTCAGGTACTTTGTGCTTGAGATGGATTGCACATGAAAGTAAGCATCCTGAAGGTCCAATGATACCAACCAGTCATGCAGTTGGAGAGCCTGAAGGATCTGAGAAAGGATTACCATCTTGAACTTGTCCTTCCTGTGGAATTTGTTCAAATGTCTTAAGTCTAGAATGGGTCTCACTCCTCCATCCTTCTTGGGAACGAGAAAGTAGGGGGAATACAAACCCTTGTTCCTCTCTGCTACAGGTACATGTTCTATCGCACCTTTCTCTAGCAGAGTTAAAATGTCCTGCACAAGGAGCGGATCTGGAATTTTGACAGAGTTGGTTTCTGGTGGATGATATTGAGGCCTTTTTTTGAAAAGGAAGGCAGTAACATTGGGCTACTGTTTCCAGTGCCCATGCATCTGAAGTTATGCCCCGCCATTCTCTCAGATGCTGGGAGATTCTGCCTCCAACCGGTGTCTTGTGGGTCAAGGCCTCAAAGTGGCTTACAGGTGGCTTCAGCAGCGGCTGAGGGGACAGTTGCCACTGCTGGGGCTGATCTAGCACCCTTTCCTCGTCCATCACGAGGGAATCTTTTTGTCATCTTTGACTAGCCTGTCCTCTTCCCCTTCCAAATGAGGAATAGAAACGAAAAGGACGACCCCTCCGGGAAGATGAGCCTGAGAAGGAGTGTTGCTAAGGTTGACGTATGGAGGCGCTAAGTGACTTAGCTGCCGCCTTGGAGGTCTGCAGCTTCTCCAGACTCTCATCCGCCTTGCTGCCGAACAACATCAAGCCGTCAAAGGGCATATTGAGTGTAGCCTGGCCTGCACATCCGGTGCAAAGCCAGACTTTCTGAGCCACGCGAATCTGCGTAGCACGGTGCTAGAGGATATGGACCCGCTGATGCTGTCAGCAGTGTCCAGTCATGACTGGCGACACTCCCCCATTGTCCCCTTTCCATCCTTCACAATAGCCAGGAAGCAGTCTCTTTCCTCGCCTTCTGGAATGTGTTGAGCCGTCATGCTAACAGTCCCACAGGGTGTAGGTAAACCTCAAAAGGGTACAACTAACATTGGTTGACTTCAAAGCCATACTGCCCGAAGAGAATATCTTGCGAGCCCAGCCATCAATCCTCTTGTCATCCCTATCTGGTGGAATAGAGGGGTAAGCAGACTGTCTGGTGGATGTAGCTGCTTGGACCACTAAGCTTTTAGGTGTAGGGTGCTTAGTCAAATATTCCGGATCAATGGAAGAAGTTCTATATTGTCTGGAAAAATTCTTGTTTACCGCAGGTCCAGATTCTGGAGTTTCACAGTTTGACATGACTTTCTTTTGAAGGGCTCCATGAAAAGGCAGTATTGGATCCTTCTGAGCCCATGCAAATAGGCGGAATTCATAGCCCGATCACTGCCACAGAAAGGGAACGACAAAGGACTTCCAATGCCTGCTTCTATTGTAGCCTGAATGGCCATTTTGTTAAGGACTGTCCGAGACGCCCGAAAAAAAACAGGTTTTCAGAAGGCTCGTCCCTAGACCTGGGGGCACGGATGAGCCTACACCCGACCCCCTCTGTGCCGAGCTAGCCACCTGGTCTCCACGAATGACATTAGACACCATGTTCAACTGGCGATAGATTCCGGTGCCACAGGCAATTACATAGACATTTCTTTAGCGGCATCCCTAAATCTACCATTACAGAACAAGAGTCGCCCCGAAACAGTGCAAGCAGTCGATGGTTCATTGCTGGTCTCCGGTCCTAAAAAACAACAGACCACGCCTTTGACACTAGTCATTCATGATACCCGTAGAGAGATTGTTTTTTTGATGTAATCACTACTCCCCAGTTTGGTAGCATCCTAGGCATACCATGGTTAAGGGTTCATAACCCAATGATTGATTGGTATCAGGGCCATGTGCTTTTTGAATCGTCTCACTGTCAGGAACACGGTCTTACATCCCCTAATAGCATTGCCTCGCCATCCCAAGCACTGGTTTCACGTGCTAGACGACCACCAGGCCACGATCCAAGACCCCCCCCCGCCAAACCACAGTGCAATCACTCCCAACATCCCCGTGGAATACCAGGATTTCTCTGAGGTGTTCGACAAGGGCTGTACGAACACCTCCCACCACACTGGCAATATGATTGCCCCATCGACCTTGTCCCTGAGGCAGTCGTACCATGTGGGCGTATTTACTCCTTGTCCCCATCTGAAGATCAGGCCCTGAAAGAGTACCTACAAACCTCTCTCCAGTTGGGACACATTCGACCTTAACATTCCCCTGCAGCCAGTCCCATCTTTTTGTGCCAAAGAGGGAAGGCGACCTCCGTCCTTGTGTGGACTATAGGCAACTCAACCTAATAACGATAAATCAATCCCTTGCTTGACCAACTAACCCATGCCACGGTATTCACCAAACTGGACCTCAGTGGAGCCTACAATCTGGTCCGAATAAGAAGGGGCGACTAATGGAAAACTGCCTTTTGTACCCGGCATGGCCTGTATGAATACACAGTTATGCCTTTCGGCTTATGCAACGCCCCGGCAACCTTTCAAAGGTTTATGAATGACCTATTCCACAACATCATTGACACCTAGGTGATCGTCTATTTAGAGGACATCTTGACATTTTCCCCCTCCATTCATTTACATGTAACGCACGTCCAAGAGGTTCTCACCCGACTCAAGGCCAACGCACTATGAAAAACCTGAAAAGTTTCTTTTTCACACAATTGAAGTGGATTTTTTGGTGTTCCATATCACGTCCAGTAGCCTCTCTATGAACACATCCAAAGTCAGCACAGTCCTCGACTGGCCCATCCCTACTACTGGCAAGTCTCTACAATCATTCCTAGGGTTCGCAAATTTCTATAGTCAGTTTATCTCTGGTTTATCTGCCATTGCCTCCCTCCTGACCAAACTCACTAGTGCACAGAACCTATTTATCTGCACCCCTGTACAACAGGAGGCCTTCGTGCCTTTGAAATTCGCATTCACTACTGCCTCCATACTACAGCACCCCAATGTAGAGCTACCATTTGTGGTTGAAGCTGATGCATCATCCTACGCTTTAGGTGCAGTCCTCGCTCAGGCATGTCCGACCACCGGGCTCCTGAATCCAGTGGCCTATCACTCCCGCAAGTTTACACCCACTGAGGCTCATTACACTGTCGCAAAGAAAGAGCTCCTAGCTGTGAAGGATGCGTTTGAAGTCTGGAGGCACCATCTACTGGTGGCTAAACACCAGATTACGGTCTACTCCGATCACCATAATCTACAAGACCTTGCAGCCTTGAAATGCATCAACAGTCGGCAAAAATCCGCCTATGATTTTGTCATACGCCACCGCCCCGGTGTTGGCCATGGTAAGGCAGAGGCTTTATCGCGTCTATCAGGTGGAGAGACTCTCCAGGTTTTTCTGGATACCCTGTTAGACAAGAGACATTTAATTTGCCTGTGTACACCACCTGCGTGCTTGCTTACAACCATTCGGCAGTAGGTCTCCCTCCATCCCGACCTAGCACAAGAATGGAGTCTGGTTTTTCATGATGGTTTACCTTTTGTGCCGGACAGACTGTATCTACCCAACCAAGACACACGCATTCAAGCCCTAGAATGGTCTCATGACGCAGTCATCAATGGTCATCCAGGCCAAAAACGTACTTTGGCCCTACTCCAACGCTGGTGTTGGTGGCCCACCATGCGTAGGGGTGTCTACGAGTACGTCAACAACTGTTTTATTTGCACCCAGTGCAAGAACCGTAAGGGACGACCCCTAGGCCTGCTCCAACCGATGCCCCTTCCGCATACGCCATGGCATACGGTAACCATGGACTTTATCACAGACATGCCAAGAGCACAAGGTTATGACACGATCTGGGTAGTCATGGATGCACTCACAAAGATGGCACGCTTTATCCCTTGCAGTGGTATTCCTTCAGCCCCCACTTTGGCCGGTCTGTTCTTTCGTTCTGTCTCCTGTCTCTTTGGCCTCCCTTCTGTTCAGTTCACAGTCCGGGGTTCCCAATTCACCTCAAGGTTCTGGCGGGCTCTCACAAAGCTTCTGGGTATTGATGCACGGTTCTCATCTTCTTACCACCCCGAGACCGATGGGCAAACAGAACATGTCAATCAAACACTCAAACAGTACTTGCGCTGTCTGTCCCTACAATACCAACACACATGGTACCAGGTTTTACACTTTGCTGAGTTCGCTTACAACAATGCCACTCACTCATCTACTCGTTTTTTCTCCTTTCTATACATTGTATGTTCAGAATCCTCGTGTCTTGCCTTTTACCGATCTACCTGCATCACACACACCCGCTGCCTATGCATGTTTTAGGGACCCGACAGCCATTCAGGGACAAACCCTTACCCATCTCCAGGCAGCTCAGGCTGTAAGGCATCATGCAGCAGACAAGAAATGCATTCAGGCCCCTTCCTATGTCGTCGGTGACAGGGTATGGCTGTCCACCAAGCACCCTGAAATGTTTATCAAAAAGGGCACCTGGTTGATGCCTTGCTCTACCCAGGTGGGTAGTCACATATTAAAGAGCAAAATTGAGCAAGGTCATAGGATACCTGGCTGATTAACGAAGGGTGAACACACACCTATGGGGGTTACACCTTGGTGAGTGTGTACTGTGAATGACTTCTGACAAAAATATATCAGGACAGTTCTGAGTACTGCAGTTAGATTTTTAATAAAAACTGCAGTTTACGTGTTTTTAGATACACTTGATTGAGAATAACACAAGATACAACAGTATTTACACATTTTGCAGGTATAGTAACCAGTTTGTGAGTGACAAATTTCAAATATTTGTAACGTCTTTTCAGTGCTTACACATCCACTGAGTGGTCCTTGGGAAGGAGACGAGTGGATTTAGTGAGGTGATAGCATGTAATAGTCAGCACATATACATCAAAACAATAAGGGGTTGAACAAGGACAACGCAGACAATACAACAGTCAACACGACAGTGTTTCGGCCAGAAAGTGAGCTTGTATGAGCTCTGATGGTGTGGCCTTCATCAGGACGAGATATTCCAAGGCGGGAAGTATCTTGTGAGGTCTGTTGAGATAAACAGACGGGGTGTTATAGGAGTGGGCACATTCGTTGAAAACTAGCACAGGTAGAGGTATCAATACATGAAGGACCGGTGCTTACCGGAACTTCGGAGCGCAGTGGCTCAGGGAGTGACAGTGTCAGCAGTACACTGTAGGATTTTTGAGGTCCTAGAGGTGGCCGTTCCTGTGGAACTAGGAAGGACAAGGAGGCTGTTTTAAGCCATATGGAGTAGTGGAGCAACTAAGGGTAAAAAGGGGTAAGAGCAAGCTTACCTTGAGGGCCTATTGCCGCGCATAATATGGGTGGAACAGGCTGGCGTGATGAGTACGCTAGAGTCAACCGCAAGCGTGAGGGGCTGCGGAAAAAAGGAAACGAGGGGCTAGGGTTAAAAGCCTCAGAGTATGTCATGGGTCAAGGTGCACGTGAGGGTTGGTGAAACGTGCAGGTCACAGATGGCCACGAACAAGGTGTGGCTGATGAAAGTGCTCAACATTGCTCAATTTTGCTCTTTAATACGTGTCCACCAAGCACCTCCACATACCTGGTTGCAGGAAGCCGCTTCCCCATTTTGTGGGACCCTACAGGGTCACCCGAGTCATTAATGCAGTTGTGTATCGCCTATCCCTGCCTGGCGCATTCATCCTGTTTTTCTTACCTCCCATTTGAAGCCCTGTCCCTCCGCCACTCATGTTGTTTTACCCCCTTCTCCTATCCTGCAGGGTTCCTCGGATGAATATGAGGTCCATGAGATCCTTGACTCCCGTTTCAGTAGGGGGCACCTGTATTACCTGGTGGATTGGGTTGGTTTTGGCCCCGAGGAGAGGTCCTGGGAACCCGCTAGTAATGTCCGCGCCCCGCTCCTGGTGGCCCGTTTTCATAGGAACCATCCTTCTTGCCCACGGGGTTGTGGGCCTTTGGGCGGTGTGGGGGCAGGGGGGGTTCCGTCATGCACCCAGCACACCCAGGCACATCCAATGATCACCTCACTCACGGTGCTCAAGGACGTTCTACCCGGCAGCGACATGGTGATCAAGTTGCACATCATTACAAACTCCCAACATCAAGGGGTGCTACTTCGTTGCAGCTACGGTGCCCGTGGGGGCTTCGTCGCGTTTTAGATGGCAGTTACCATGGAGATTTGGGAACGCGCATGCAGCGCGGCTATCCGCTCACGTGACACAGACTCTCTCACGTGACCGAGTAACCATAGCAACGGTATAAAAGAACGCTGGATATTCTACACAGCGCTTCTCAGCTGTGTACTTTCCCAGCTCGTAGCGTTTTTTTGCGATTCTGACTCTGGTTCAACTGGATTTTGAACTTGTTTTGTTTCACGGACTACCTCTAAATAAAACCTTTGGCAACGACAATCGCTTCCTGCTTGGATTACACAAACTGCTACTACTTTGGCAACGGCTCTACGGACTGCCTCCTTGATAACGTTTTGCTACGGCGCTCTTCGCTTGTGCTCCTGAACATTTACCAATGTCGGACTCGGTTAACTGGATTGCTTTTGGATATTCCTTTTTTGCATCACGCACAGCCCCAGGCCCTTATCCCAGGGGTCCTTGTCAGTCAAGCATCAGCTCACAGTGGTAACACGTCAAGTGCTTTTTGGGACCTAGTATCTCAGTTGCTGGTTCTTCATTGTTCACAACATTGCACCGCCCTGGGGGGGGGGGGGGGGAGAAGTCAGGGATCCTGTCCAGCCTCCTCCCTTAGACAACTTCCCCAGCATTTCAACTAGTAGGTACCCTTTTGCCAAGTATCTTGTTTTGGTTTACTGCATTGTACTGCAAGGTGATCGATACATTAACTTCCTGTTCCCATTGCAGCTACCTGGGGACCCGGTGCTCTTGTTCCAGCCACCTGTGGCCTCAATAACCGGTCAGCGAGTTACTACCAAACTGGTGTTGGAGATGGGCCTGTTTGCTTGGCTGGAGGGGGTTGAGACCTGCTTTTTAATCAGAAGCGGTTTGCCATGCGCTACTTTGAAGGGTTTAAGGCATTAAGTATGGACCTAGCCTGTTCTCCTGCATAGGTGGAGATGAAGATTTCTTCGAGGGGAGTGGCAGGACAGGGGTCAAGGGGGAGCCCTGAGGGTCTGCTGCTGGACTATAGTTTGAGGAACTCCTCACTCGAGATGGGGTTGAAGGAGCTGAAGGATGGCGCTACAGGAGCGTGGGAGTAGAGATCTTGAGGAGCGGATGCTGGGCGTGCAGTGAGGTTGGAGAGTTTGGCATTGATGGCGGCCGTCCGGTTCAGTGCTGTGCTGTGCTGTACTGTGGAAGTGTTGGGAGAGGGAGCTGCAGAGCGTTTGCGTGGATGTGGCGGGGCAATGGTGCAGGGGGGCTTCAAGAATTCCGAGATGATTCTGTGGAGCGCTTTCCAACTTCTTCAGCAGTTCAGGATTCTTTTATTGTAATACACCTTGGCCTTTCGGATATCTCAGATTTGTAGTTACAGTGATGGTGGGCGAGCATGGATTTGCTAAGAGGGGCTCTGGTTGTTTGACATCTGCGCTCAATGGAGCAGTTGTGGGTTTTGAAGGTCTTTCAGTGGAGCGTGAACCATTTGGGGGTAGGCCCTTTGCAGGTCGGAGCGGGGCGGGAGGGGGTGATAGGGAGGAGTGAGTCGTTAAGTGCTAGGGAGAATTCTCAAAATGTGCTAAATCCCTCCACATTAGAGATCCCCAGCAACTTTGCTGGATTTTGAGGACTTGATTTTTTTACCTGGAGAGTGTGTGACCCTTTATTCTCACCCTCTCATGTATTTTGGCATGTGTTTTACCTCTGTGTTTTCTTGGATAGGCATCTAACCAACTCCCTAGGCATCATCTTTTACAATTGTGCCACAAAGCACCTTCAGTGCAGTGGCACAGGGAAGTCTTTCAGATTTCCCAAGGTTTAAATACCTTCTCTGGGATCAACTACTGTTTCCCAGGAGTGAAATTGACTTCACTTAGCCCTGTACATTTCTAGACCCAGCACACCCTATCTTACAATAGAGTGCTGGATGGATTACTTAGTATCCCCAATGTCTAGTTACTCATGTAACAGTCAAATGTTACCCTTTCCTCTCAGACTGGCTGGTGGCAGTGGTTTTACAATGAACTACCATGATCTTTCCCGACCGCAAACTATTCGTAGCTCTGGTAACGTTAAATCGCAGGAGCCATATTTTTCTAGATGGCGCCCAGCCATCGTTGCTAAAATGGTTCCCGGTCTTCTTTTTTCGCCATGTCTTTGTGGAAAGGTCTTTCTAGAGTTTTTCTATGCGTGCCAAACCAGGTTTGGTCCCTTTGTTCATTCGCCTTTGGCAGGCCTCAGGAGCCAAACCCGCCTCTGGCTCCAGACTGTCTGGGGTCGGCAGGAAGTGTGGGAGGTGCCCGAAACTCCCTGTACTTAGTCTCCTAGGAGACCCAAATGCACTCTGTGATGATTGGCTGGCTGACTGTCCGGTAAGGACAGCCACCCTGCTGGGTGAGTGGCAGCTAGGCTGGAATGAATGGGAGAGAACTGAATAAAAGGCAAGTCTCTTGGCTTGGAAGACAGAGTCGATCCCTGGACGAAGGAAACGAAGAAGAGCTTGAAGAAGACGGCTGCTGCAACTCCTGGACCGTTGGTTTGCCCGGTGAACCCCTGCTGCAGGTCCGTATCACCAAGTTCGCATCGACAGAGAAGCCCTGCAAAGGACGACTTCTCCCTTTGAGTTGGTAGGACCAATCGACTCAAGTAAGCCACCGGGACACCCATCTCTGAGCTAGTTGCATTTTCTCAGAGTGCTGCAGGAAACCGTAGAGCCGGGGAGAGGGACACCAGATTGTGTGCGTTACTTATAAACTGGCCGATCCTCCAGACTCCCACGACGTCGGACCGGCTGAGCCGGACCCCCCTCAGCGGTGTGTGGGACCGCAGAAGCAAGGACAGCCCACCTTGACAGCCAGGACCAGTGTTGCCAGTATGGTAGCTGAAACACGAAACAGCCACTGAAGTTGAAGTTTGCCAGTTTGCGAGCTTTTGACCAGTCCCAGTGCAGGAGTCCCCCGACGTCCTCCCTCTAGTTCCCACGACTGAGGCCCAGGAACAGCGAGATCTGCAGGAACTGCCAGGAACCGAAGTCATCTGCTGCATCTTTTTCTTCATTGTAAGGTACTGTAAAACAAGACTTGAGAGAACTTGCCTCTCGCAGTGAAAGTGCTTGAAACTTTTGCAACTCGCAGGCCTAATCAGCTTGTGACCCCAACATATGATACTTCTTTTTACAAACTACTTCTGAGAACTTGTGCCAAGACTTTTCTGTTTACTTACCAGAACTGCTTTATCCTATCCAAGACTTTATCCCACTGACTTTGGCCTAGCCTATCGAATTGAACCGACTCTTCTGGTGAACTCAAAATATTTGCACTGTCTAAGATTATTTGTATTTCTTGTGTTCTAATAACTTTTGCCTTTTACCTACCTTTTTTAAAGAGTATACAGTATTGAAGTATATTTGTGTGTTACTAGTCTATTGCTCCCTTCTGAAGGCTTTGGAATCAATAAATTATTAATTTTTTATGCAAGAAACCTTGAGTGTAAAAGTTTATTTGAATACCTGTAACTGTGAATCTTTGTGTAACTCCACTACAGCTCACAATTCCCCTCTTGAGATAAGCCTGGCTGCTCCACACGCTACCAAAACTGTGTAGTACAGACTTCTACCAAAGGTTGGTTTGCTTACACCTGTAGTCATAGTTGTGTGAAGTGTTCCCAGAGGGTACTGGATACAAACTTTGCCTGACACTAAGTCAAGAGGCAAAGGATCGATAGGGGGAGGTCTACCTGAGAACGGGTGTGTACGTAGCAGGGCTTCAGCCAGGTCAGGCAGTATCTCAACCTTGTTCCAGCATTTGTGATCATGTGGGGGAACAGGGCGGGCCTTGGATGGAGTGGCTGGTGTGGTGCGGACAGAGAATGGTAAGGCTGAGTGGTCTATTCAGATGGGGGATTTGCGGCTGGGCACCGAGACGAGGTCAGAAGAGCTGAAGATTGCATCAAGGGTGTGGCATCCAGTGTGGGTAGGACCTGTGGTGTGTTGGGAGAGGTTAAAAGCCTCTAAGATGTCAACCAGTGGACTAGTCAGGGGGTTGTTGGGCACATCAAACCAGATATTAAAAGTCCCCCAGTACCGAGTGCACAGTAGTTGAGTGTCTAATGAGTCACAGAGATTATTGGCAAAATGTCGGTCGTATCCCGGGGACCTGTAGATGAGTAGGAAACTGTGTGAGAGAGCAGGTGGCAGGGAGAGTCTGACCAGAACCGACTCCCAGTCAGCTGTGCGTGGCTGGGTTTCCATGAGTGAGATGGAGATGTGTGGTTGCTGAGGATGGCTACTCCGTCACCTCTGGAGGGTCTATTGTGTGGTTGAGCATGTAGTCAGGAGGGGAAAGCCTCGTGTGCGACTGGTTTGAAGTGTTTTGCAAACCATGTTTCAGTGATGAAGATGAGATTGGGATTGTCAGAGGATACAAGGTCAAAGATGCGGTGTCTGTTTTTGGCTATGGATCGTGCATTGAATAGGAGGCAGGTGACTAGGTGGGAGTTGGTGGATCCCTTGGTGTCAGTGTTCCGAAGGGCTGGGCAGGCCGAGTGGCTGGTGTGGAGGTGTCGGTAGCCGCAGGGGTGGTGTGACCAGAGCAGTCGGAGTGCCTGAACCTGACTGTGGCGGTATGGTCAGAGCAGCCGCCATGACTGAAACCGACTGAGGGGTGGTGGGTGTGGTTTGGGTCCAGTTTAGTGTTTGAGAGGTGTGGGGGGAGCGGGTGAGGACGGTCGGGAGCAGGAAGAGTGAGCATGCAGTGGCCGGTTTGCACTACATCCATGCCCTCAAACTCTCAACTTAGCAGCCTGGCTCCTGA
Source organism: Ambystoma mexicanum (assembly GCF_040938575.1). NCBI lineage: Eukaryota > Metazoa > Chordata > Amphibia > Caudata > Ambystomatidae > Ambystoma > Ambystoma mexicanum. Next base: position 1,423,855,459 of record NC_090923.1, read on the forward strand.
GGACATAACCTCTAGCTCCCTCAAAGATGTATGGACATACTCAGAGAAGCACGGAAACCTAACACCAGCCATTGCTACTCCAGCAAATGGAAGAGCTTTGTCATCTTGTGTAATGGCAAGGGCGTCAATCCTATAATCCTAAAATGCACAAAACTAAGCAGGATAAAACCACTGCCATAAGCCATGCAGCTTTGTCACTGTAATGAAAAAAAGTTACAGGGGTAGTGAGAAAGGGGATACTGTGTAACCCCTCAGCACTCCACATAAGGGAGGGCATGCTGATCTAACAATATAAAAGTTGGGAAGGATACTAATGCCCTTGGGAACATAGGTTCTCACAAGGAAAATAGCAGAAAATAAAAAGGGAAGTGCCAGGGGCTCCCAGCCACACAGAGCACAGGGTGATGTGTTTAGCAAAAAAGTCAGACGACAGATGCCATCAAACTTGGAGGAAAATGTTTCTCCAAGAGAGTTAAAAAAAGAAATACAAAGTATCCCAAACGATAAGGTAAAAGAATGAGTGAGTGTGGAAAAAGATTCCCACTCACACAGGGGAGCAGACCAAAAATCCATAAGTCCAACAAAAAATACTGGGGGACTCACATGTGGATGAGATTATGCACAACATAAAAATCTACCCTAATGAGGAAGGCCCAGGGGTTGAGAGTGAAGAGGTAACTTTCTGCATCAGTATTTATTTTTTTGTCAGTCGCAGTTTACAGGAATCCGTTCCATTCAGCTACCAGATGAAGATCCAAAACAAGTCAAGATGAAGACTGTTGTTGTGTAGACCCCCTCAGGACAGCTCACAGGATTGAAGATGGGTTGTTCCAACAAAGAACACCACAGTCATGCGGCAACAGGCTATCGTTCAATGGTGAACACAGCAGTAGCCCCAGCTGAAGTGAGACGGCTGTAATTGCGAGGCCCGGCGACTTGTGGCAAAAGCTGAAGATCTGTAAAGTTTGAAGGCTCTGCTTGGAATGATGATGGCTGCAGCGAGGTAGCCCAGGTGGGAGCTGGCCAGTCCCCGGGCAGTCCAGGAGCACTTCCGGGCGTGGATCCTTGAGCAGGGGTTGAGGCTGTTGTCCCCACCGGTCCAAGGGTTGAAGTATCAACAAGGGTCTTCTGAAATCAGGCAGAGGAGCAGGGCTTTACCGGGCCAATCATCCGAGTTGATGCAAGTCAGCTGCAGGTGTCATCCTCAGGTCGTCAGCGGGCTGCTCTTCTTCGCAGAAGCCTTGGTTCCAATGATGATCTGTCGAATAGCTGCAGCAGTCCTCCTTTTTTCCAAGATTCAGGCTGGGAGCTAGCCCAAACCCACCAATGGCAAGGATCTCTAACATTCAAATAACCCAAGGTTGTCCAATCCTGGACAACCACTGTCACCACATCTGTTCAGCAACAGACCTTCGGGCGCCAGAGGATGTGAGCTAGAATCAGAAAGTCCCAGCTCCCTCTTCTGGCTCACTCACACAAAGCCCACTTGCCCCCGAAAGCAGCTGCCTTCCCCGAGGAAGGGTTTACCATTACCATATATGGCATTTACTGACCCGAGAAGGGCAAAGGACAATGTGGTCAAATAACAAGCGTAAATCTTGTGGCACTGCTATTTTAGGGCGCTCACCACTTTCAATAGCGATTCATGTAAAAAGCAAAAGTGCACAAGAAAAAGATCATAAAAAGAGAGTACAAATCGCACAACGGTCACAGGTTTGTCTAAGGCACAATGTCAAAGCAACCAGAAAGCCATTATGTAAAAACTTTAAAAGATACAAAGTATCCTAACTGCACTTCACTGTAAGGTGATATGTGCAATTGTAAAAATACAAGAATTCATAAAGAGACAGTTTCTCAGTAGTAACAGCCTTAGGGACTAGTCAGTTTCTCCATAGGGACCAGCAAAACAGGCAATAAAGCAGACAGGTTTACTGACCTCCAAAGGTCAGGACATGGTTACAAAATAAACAAAAATACTAGGAGTGCCATGCGAATCTATGGAGAGCAAGGTCTAAAAAGAAAATCTTTCCCAACACTTACCTACCCATGGATATTTTTTCTACAATGACAAAGGGTGAGCACCAGACTGTTTCCAATCTCTTTTAAAGTCATGTTCTGCATTTATCTTTGTGAATGTAAAATGCATTATTACACTCTTGCTCATTTTGGTGACTGTAAATATTTTTCCCTGATGTGTATTGCAAAGGTGGCTGTGATTCTAGGTTTCCTAGATTTAGTTATATACTTTTAATTATTATATTGTCATTTGTATTGTTTTTAGTACTATGCTCTAGAGAGTCAACATGAATGTTGAGTGTTTAAGTGGGCATTGGGGATGTGCAGACTATTTTACAGGGAGATTAAAATGTCTGGTTACCTTTGCTGCCTAACCTTTGCCTGTATGTGATGCGTCATGACCCCCCGACCCCCTTTGTCCTAGGACCTACCCATACATACCAGTATGGGCTGTGTCGATAGCACACTGTGCTTAAATGTTCTGGGTTCACAAAGGCAGTGGGAGCATTTACTGCTTTTATAACATACAACATATGTTTGATACTGTACATTTGGTGCCAAGTACTTATTTGGCTGGATAAAAATGTATATGTGTAACATAATAAATGCATATATTTTGCAGTATATTGGTGTGCTTTATCTTCTAGAGAAAAGTGTGTAGACTAATGTACCTTTGTGTCAGTCTAATATCCCTATCGGAGAGTTAAGCCCTGTCGCTCTGTCCACGTTACTTACCTTTAACCTTTAAGAGAGGCTAGGCTCCTCTTTGTCAGTTGTTAGCCCCCCTCCTTAAGATCAGTGATTTTAGATCCCTCAATATAAGGTTCTATAAAAACTGCCTTAACGCCCACCAATTGGAAGACATTTCCCACCCCTGCATGCCCCAAACCCAGCCCTTCCCCATGCTTCCACTCCCTCCTGCACTTCCTTGTCCCTGCACTTGCACGGTAAGAATGTAACGAGACTTTTTACAGCCGTTACTGTTAGTTTTTCTATGCCCCCCCCCTTTAGCTTGTGGCGCCTGGAAATACTTCTGTATAGGCGCCATACAAATGTGCAATACATAAATAAGACATTCAGCACACACAGCCCAATAGGATAAGACTGCAAAAGGGCAGGAGGGGGACTATTTCTTTTAAACTCTGATTTCCCGTACCCTTCACTGAAATTAGCCCTTATGCGCATACCTTCATGCCACTCAGCCATGATGTGGCTCATAGGGTATCTTCCTTCATGTCCACGGATGGCCTGTAGAGCCTCAGTAGCACATTCCTCCTCTGCTTCCATCTTCATCATCACCACCTCAGGTTTGACCAGTGAAGAGTCTACTATACAAAAAACATGTCTGTCATATCCAGCTACTCACTGATAAAACTTACAAATGGGATTTCAAAATCACTATGAAAGACAAACAAGAGCTTATGTAAACATGCTCTGTGGCAGTTTGAGGGAGGGAAAGAGGGCACTGGCTTTTGAGTCATCAAAAACTACCTATAGATGAAAACTGTAGAGTGCGTGCCAGACAGCTGCCAAGAAAGTACATACAATTATCAATATCTGTTATTTATGCACATATCTAGAGTATCACTAAAGGGCTTTTCAGGACTAAAAAAGAGTGGTATCAACAATGTCTGCTCTAGAGGCAATGGGCTCTCAAAAATATCCATATTCATAGTAAATTAATGCAGTTACAATTCGAGCCTATATTCAGTTCTTCAATTAATACATCTATTATCTGTTTCAGGTACAACTGTATGACCGAGTGTTAGGACAGTTTATATGAAGTCCAACTAAGGGCTTAGTAAAACCATTCACCGAGATAGTACAAGACTCCACTTTTAGTATGAGGCTGTACCACCCGAGTTCATGGTAGCATAGACAGAGCAGCCAAGCTCATTTTAGGAGGGAGCATGGGTGTTGCTAGGTCTGGACAAGACCCGGGGCTACGCTAATGTCGGAACTGTCGGGAATGGGGGGCTAGCTAGCCTTTTGGTTGCAGCTCCTGAGATTTTATCCGGGGCTACAACCAAAAGACCAGGGGCTATAGCCCCCTTAGCCCCCCCTACCAACACCCCTGGGAGAGAGTGAAGGCTGTAGAATCAGTACAAAGAAACTGTAATACAGATATTGTCCAAAGAAACACTAAAACACGATGCATTGTAAAAATAAATGGTTTATTTAAATACAAGTACGCCCAGATAAATCTTGGGGGAAATAAGTACCATCACAGATCATATAAAAACATTATACAAAAATACAACACTATGCTTTAAATTACACAGACCGAAGCATATACTTTATTTAGAAATCTAACAATATTTCTAGGTAACTCAGACCTTTGTATACACATTGAGTATAGCGCACACCTAGTCTTGGGGAGTAAAATCATAAGTTACTTTCAGATTACTTTACAGTAATACAAGGGTAGTAGACCCTGTCAGTTATACTGTGACGCTCAGCAAGAAATCCCTTAGCAAATCAACTGGCCAATATACTTTTTTGAATAGTGGAACACTTATTCAAGGAACAGTAAAAACCTATAACTCTGATTCAGGATAACAGTTATTCTAGGGGACTTAGTCCGTGGGGTGTAATATTCAATTGCAGTTGCTTTTCAGTTCACAGACTAAGGCAAGCAATAACTAACTTATTTTAGGATAATAGTTATACTCAAGGTAAGTAAAACCCATGTACTTTTGTCAGATGCTAGCAGCAACCTAAAAGTTAAGTACGACCTAGGCAGACTTATTCTGGACAGGCTAACAGCAAGGCAGGGGAAGCAGGAGCCAATTGGGGACACTCATACAATTTTCCCAACAAGAACAATAAAGCGAAACCAACAACACTATGTTTGCGAAGAGGGGAACCCAATTCACAGGTGAGTAAGTTAACCTATCTACTTTCTGTTAGAATGGTGAGACAGTTTCTAAGGAAAGTAAGACTTTGAGAATACTTATTTTAGAAGGCACACATCTTATTCAAGGTAAGTAAATCCTATATATACACTTTTCAGAATGGCAAAACATATCTAAGGTAAGTAATACCTTTTTTTGTAACTAGACACTCTCAGAGCTACAGTTAACAAGTAACCTTTCAATACTTGGTTTTCTTTTCAAGGAAGACTACTTAAAGTATCCAGCGCTTCCCAATTCTAGTACATTCATTCTCTCAGAGGCAGAAGAGGGACCCTAGTGGTCTAGGAGCCAGCTGTAGGCAGGGTGAGCTAGGGCTCAGTTGAGCGAAAAGTTCATAGTTCCAGAGGAAGACTGTTCAAACAAGTAAGCATTTTACTTTAGAGTTAGTTGAGGGTCCAGGGGCTTCACAGAAGACACCCTTATGAGTACTCCAGCAGTGGGCCTGGGTAAACTGGACGAGAGACCTCCCAAACACTGAAAAAAAGAAGAAAAAAAAACTACACAGGAATCAAAAGAGACTTAAAAAGTTAAGTAAATACCCAAGCCAGCACAGAAGATGATTTTGCAGCAAGAAGACTTCAGGATCTGCAGTCAAAAACTGGTCGTTGAATTCCTTCATCAAGAAGACAGGACACTGAAAGGACTTTTGCAACAAGAATCACAGGGGAGGTTCTAGGCAAGGTTTTCCTTGCGGCTGGATGCGGCTCTGTGGATTTGGTGCCTTTTCAGGAGCACAGAAGAAGGCAGAATATCGCTGGTCAGATTCCCATTGTTTGCAAGGTCCAGCACTCTGGCAAGGGGACTTTTTTGACTGGATTTATTTCTATGGAGTTCCAGCAGGATACCCATAAAGTTTCAGCAAGACTTGGAATTTGGAAGACTGTGCACCACACAATGGCTCGAGGTTCCAGGGTATAGAGGTATTGCAGCCCCACAAGCTCGCAGCATGGCGTGGGATAGCTCAAAATGCAGCTCTTCTTGAGTCTAGTGGGTCTCTCCAGGCTCTGGGTCAGGGTGATCGTTGTCAGAGTCGCCAGGTCGTTTGGAGGAAAGGCTAACAGCAGGCTCTGGTTAAACAGCAGGTTCTCCGGTTGCTGGAAATCATTTTAACTGCAAATTCTTCATCTTCCTCTTCGGTTTCAGTGGTCGACTACCTCTTCAGCTTCCAGGATTGGACTTTTATGCAGGAACCCAGCCAATCAAACAGCCTTGCAACATTCAGACTTTGGGTTTGGAAATCCTTTCAGGACAGCCAGCCATCCAGTTTGAACTGGATTCTCACACTCAGCCTGGAAGACAAATGACTGCAGAGTTTTGGACCCCTCCCTTGCTTCCTACCTTCACAGACACTCTGGAGCCTGGGCAGAGAGTACACAAACTCCTGCCGAAGATAAAAATCACACAAAGGAATTTCACACCCTGGATGTCAGGGGAAGTGTTAGGGAGAATTCTCATAAATGTGCTAATTCCCTTCACCTTAGAGACTCGCCAGCAACTTTGCTGGATTTTGAGGATTTGATTTTTTTACCAGGAAAGAGTGGGAGCCTTTTTTCCCCCACTCTTTCATGCATTTTGATGTGTGTTTTACACTTGTGTGCTTTGATTATGGGGTTTTAGATAACTCCATAGGCATCATCTTTTCATGTGTGTCACACAGCACCCTCCGTGCAGTGACACAGGGAAGCTTTTTAGGCTGTCCCAAGGTTTAAATACATTCTCTGTGATAAACTACTATTGCCCAGAGAACGTAAAGTTAAATTGACTTTACTAGTCTTTTTAAATTCCTAGACCCAGCACACACTATCTTACAATAGAGTGCTGGAGGGGTTACCTAGTATCCCCTATGTCTAGAAACTCATGTATCAGTCAAATGCTACCCTTTCCTATCGAAATGGCTGACGGCAGTGGTTTTACAACAAACTACCATGATTTTTCCTGACCGCGAACACCGGCAGCTAAAAAACACGGGAGACATGTTTTTCAAGATGGCGCCCGAGTCCCCTTTGTTTAAACAGGTCCCGGTCTTCTTTTTTTGCCATTTCTTTTTTAGAAAGATCCTTCTAGAGTTTGTCTCTGTGCGCCAAACTAGGTTTGGTCCCCTTGTTTCTATGCCTTTGGCGGGCTTCAGGACTGAAGACCGCCTCTGGAGCTCAAGTGTCTGGGGTGGGCAGGAAACTCCCTGTGCTTAGTCTCCTAGGAGACCCAAATGCACTCTGGCGTGATTGGCTGGCTGCCTGTCCGGCAAGGACAGCCACCCTGCTGGGTGAGTGGCAGCTAGACTGCAATGCATGGGAGAAAACAGTTTAAAAGGCGAATCTCTTGGACTGAAAGGCACATTCGGCCACTGGAACGAAAGGACTGAATACGAGCTGGAAGAGGACGGCTGCTGCAACTACTGGACCGTTGGTTTGCCCGGTGGAGCCCTGCTGCAGGTCTGAATTACCAAGTTCACCTCGCCAGAGAAGCCCTTCAAGGATGACTTCTTCCTTTGAGTTGGTAGGACCAATCAACTCGCAAGCCACCGGACACCATTCTCGAAGCTGGTAGAATTTTCCTCAGAGTGCTGCAGGAAACTGAATAACCAGGGAGAAGGACACCAGCTTGTGTGCTTTAAGACAGCTACTGGAATTGAAGAATTGCCAATTTGCCAGCTTTGTGACCAGTCCCCGGGCAGTGCAGGAGTCCCCAGACGTCCTCCCTCTTGTCCCCACGACTGAGGCTCAGGAACAGCGAGATCTCCAGGTACTGCCAGGAACAAAAGTCTTCAGCTGCATCTTTTTCTTCAATATAAGGTACTGTGAAAACCCGACCGGGAGAACTTACCTCTCACCGCGAAAGTTTGTGGAACTTTGGCAACTTGCAGGCCTAGTCAGCTTGTGACCCGACATATGAATCTTTCTTCCGTGAACTACTTCCGAGAACCGCGGCAAAGACTTTTCCGTTTAACTTCCAGAACTGCTTTATCCTATACAAGACTTTAGCCCATTGACTTTGGCCTAACCTATTGCATTGAATCAACTCTTCTGGGGAACTCAAACTATTTGCACCGTTTTAGAGTAACTGTAATGTTTATTTATTAATTTATGCCTTTTTGCTTCTACTTCATATGCTCTGAATGCCATTTTTCTCCTCCTTCAAAGTAGTTTAAATGCCTCAGAGCCTGATCTTGTGAAGTACTGAAATATATTTGTGTGATATAGATTGCCTCCTTCTAGTGAATGTTTTATAAATGACTGTGAAATAAATGAATAGGTGTTTTAACAAGAAACCTTGAGTATAAGAGTATTTGAATGCTTGAAATTATAGACCTCTGTGTAACACCCTTACAGCTCACATTCCCTCTTGAGATAAGCCCGACTGCTCAGCAGCGCTACCACAAAACTGTGTTTTACAGACTTCTACTAAAGGTTGGTTTTGCTTACACTTGTAGTCCTAGTTGTGTGTAGTGGTCCCAAAGGGTACTGCACGCACACTTTGCCTAACACACAGACTCACTGGGAAACCAAACAGATAGGAAAGCAGTTCATATTAATCAGAGCAAAAGCTCCTATGTTCATGAGATGCTTACATTAAAAATCAAAACCGCACAGTTTATTTGCAGGATAGAAGTTCAGTCCTGGAAAAATTACCTGCACATAGGGTATGAAGGGGGCAGGAGGGTCTGCCATGGTAGTCCTTTTATGTTTGTGGCCGTCCCAGTTTTTTACTTTGCAAATCTGGTCACCCTGCCCTTTAGGCTCCCCTGTTAATTTCTCTTTCATATACTTTGGTGAAATACAGTTCCCAAATAGTAAAGTGGGATTTTGATCCCCTTTACATTTTGAATGAATGAGCCAGCACACCCCACCTTATGTCGAGCGCTGGGGGGGATGTAATGTATCCCCTTTCTTACCTACCTGGTAACATTTTGTTACAATTGCAAGTTCACTCAAATGGCTGGTGGCAGTGTAACTACTTCTATGACTTTTAGTCATCATTACTCAGTAAGGCATGCACAGAAGGGCCACCATTTCGCTAAAATGAAAGGCTCATTTTATTACCATTTCTTATGTGCTTGCTGTTTGAGGTTTTCCGCTGCCATCCTAGGCGGGAACTACCTCAGTGGAAGTTTTGTCTGTGGGGTAAATCCTTTGGAATCCCCACCCAGGCAGGGGAGAGGAGCCCAAAACTCTGCAGCCCCTCGTCTTTCACCTTGCCTGAAAGGAACCAACTCCCAGTGGGGGGGGGCTGGCTGTCCCGATTGGACAGCCATGCCGCCCCTTGCTCTAAAATGCAGGGAGAGAATGCAGAAGTTGTGCTGTAGCTCCTGATAAAATCCAGAACCTGGAAGCTGCTGACAAGTCGACCACTGGAGCTGAAATCGAAGAGGAAGATGAAGAAACGACAGCCATATCGATCTCCAGCGACAATATAACCTGCTGTGTAACCGGAGCCTGCCGTTACCCTTCCTTCCAAGCGACCTGCGTATCCTGACGAAAAGGACAACCCCTGCCCAGAGCCTGGTGAGACCTCACTGTTTGGCAGAATTATATGCAGTACCCTTTGGGAACACCACACACAATTAGGACTACAAGTGACAGTACAAATTCACCTTTGGTACAAGCTTGTACTACACAGTAAAGTGGTAGCAATAGCTGAGCAGCCAGACTTATCTCAAGAGTAAAGTGAGCAGTATCAATAGTTACACAAAGGACAGCAATTACTATGATTCAAACAAACACTGACTCAAGGTTTCTGAGTAAAAGAATACACATTTATTTACACATCAGTTATTAAACATTTCGCTATTATCAAGCAGTTGAAAAATCACGTTACTAATGCACTACACCACACCCAATAGATTCTGGACAAGTTATGCTCAAATGAAGTGTGAGCAAAATGGCACTCCAGCAATTTAAAAGGGAGGGAAAGACAAAGTTAGACAGAAGTTGAGCAGCACCAACAAGTTAGTAAGCAGGGCAATCTAGAAAAAGGAACTACAGTGAGGAAATCAAATCAAGAGGCTAGGGCCAAAGTCAATGGACCAAAGTCTTTACAGAGGATCACACAGTTCAGGGTAGTTCGTGATTAAGTCTTTGCCAAGAGTTCAGAACGAAGTTGGTCAAACTAAAAGTTACTTTAAAGAATGGATAAGTCTTTGCCAAGAGTTCAGAACGAAGTTGGTCAAACTAAAAGTTACTTTAAAGAATGGAGAAGGACAAGCCCTCGGATTGGCAAAGATTTCACACACTTTCACGCAGCTGGACGAAACGAACAACCGGGTTAGCACAGTACCTTTAAAGCAGAAGAATGCTGTAGCTGCGGCAGACGTTACTGGCAGGTCCTGCAGGCTCCTGGTTCCTGAAACGACTGTCGGACTGACAAGAAGGAGGAAGACTGGAGGGTCCTGCACTGCCCAGGGAAGAAACCAGCAACTGAGCAAAGCGATGAATAAAAGGTGTGCTCCTTAAAACGCAAGCAAGGTCTGTTCCTCCTGGCTATCCGGTTTACTGTAGCTGTGCACAGCAAATTCGACCAGAGGAGGGAGGCCTGGCTAGCACTTTGGCGAACTGGTTGTTCCCAGCAGCTCAAGGGGAGAAGATTCCTTGCAGATCTTCCCTGTCGTCGAAGTTCGCAGATTCAGACCCGCAGCAGGGCTTCACCGGGAGGTTCAGTCGTTGTGGAGGTCCTCTTCTGTTAGCTTCTCTTTGATTCTCTCGATCCCGTAGCGACTCTGCCTTCTCAGTCCCATAGACTTGCTTTTTATGCAGTTTTCCCCCATTCACACAGCCAGGCTGTCAATCACACAGCAGGGTGGCTGTCCTGGTGGGACAGTCACCTAGCCAATCAAACAGAAGTACGACTTGGGTTACCAAGGGAACCCATGGCAGGGGTCCTAAAACCTCCCCCTCACATCCTGCCTACCCAGACTTTCAGGCGTTTAAGGAGGGCTTCTGTGTAGAAGCCCGCGAAAGGACGGCGAACAAAGGGACCAAACCGGTTTGGCGCACAGAGTAAGACACGAGAAAGACCTTTACAAAAAGAAATGGTGAATAAAGCCAGCCGGAACCGTATAAAAACGTATATGGTCCAGCGGGTTTAAGGTCGAGGCTACCAAGATAGCCTAAAACAATACCAAGGCTATTTAAGATAACCATGGTAGGAAAAATAGGGTAGTTACCACTGCCACCAGCCAAGTCTTAATGAAAAGGGAATGAAAAAACGTTTCAGGAGAGACAGACAAAAAGGGATAACTATTAACCCTTTCCAGTACTCTATGTAAGATAGTTTGTACTGGGTCTGTGGTTTTAAAAAGACTAATAAAGTCAATGGCAACTTTACATGTTCTGGGAGACAGTAGTCAGTCCCATTAAAAGGAGTCAGAGTTGGGAAGTCTAAAAAGACAAGCCTGCGTTACTGCACTGAAGGTGTTGTGTAACACACAGTAAAAAGATGATGCCTATGGAGTAGGTGAGGCTCCACACTATGAACACAAACATGTTGAACACACACAGGAAAACACATATAAGAGTGTGAAAAAAGGCTCACACTCTTACCAGGTGAAAAAAATAAACCCCAGAAATCCAGCAAAGCTGCTGAGGGGCTCAGTAGGTATGGGAAATTAGCCATTTTGGAGAATTCTCCCCAACACCCACTAGACGCAAGAAGTCCTGCATTTTGAGCCTTCACACGGCATGTTGCTACCTTGATGGGCTGCAATACCCTGGGACCTAGAGCCATTACGCGGTGCACAGTCTTCCGAATTTTCAAATCTCGCTGAAAGTTTGGTGGCATCCTTCTGGACCTCCAGAGACATAAAATTCTTGAAGTCCCCTCCCAGATTAGCGATGAGAATCCGACCAGCGATATTCAGTTTTCCCCTGGTTCCTGAAAAGGGCACCAAAAACACAGAAGCGCATCCAGCCGCGAAGAAACCCTTTCCTGTAGTCTTCCCCGTTGATCCCTGCAGCAACTTCCTTTACAGAGTCTTGTCTTTAGTCTTGACAAGGAACTCATCAACCGGGTTTTTGGCTGCAGATCCTGAAGACATCCTGCTGAAAATTCTTCTTCTGTGCTGAGGCACTGTGTATGGGGTATTAGTTACCCTAAGCCTTTTGAGATTCCTGCGAGGCCTTGGGGGTGATTCGTGTTATTGGGAGTCCTCTCATCCAGTTCACCCAGGCCCATTGCTGGAATCCCTCTAGGGTGTCTTCTCTTAAGTCCCCTGACCCTAACTAACACTAAAGTAAACTACTTACTTGTTTTGAAGAGACTTCCTCAGAAACTCGGACCTTTCCTGCAACTGAACCCCATCTCAGCCTGCCTACAGCTGACATCTAGACAACTAGGGTCCCTCTTCTACCTCTGAGAGACTCATGCAATAGACTAGGGAAGGACTAGATAAGAAAAGGATTCTGTCTTACAAATGTTTAAAAGTTACTTACTTGTAAGAGAGTTGGTTTGGTAACCATACCTCAGAAATATGAGCAGTTACAAAAGTGCTTACTTACTTTGAATGTGTTTTGCCCTTCTTAAAAGTATGTATAAGGTTATTTTACTCACCTGCAAATTGGGTCCCCCTCTTCCCAAATGTAATGTTGTTGGCTTCACCTAACTATTTCTTTCAGACTATAAGTGTAAGTTTACCAACTGGGTCTTGCTTCCCCAGACCTGCTGTATAGCCTGTCTAGAATAAGTCTGCCTTGGGTTTTACTTACCTTGAATATCTGTGTATTGTGGGTTTTACTAAACTGGGTCTGCCTTGTACCATCCTAAAATAAGTTAAAGATGTATTGCTTACCTTCGTCTGTGTTCCACTGATATGAAAATCAACTGTAAAGGTTTGACAATATTACGACAATATTACGACAATATTACGTCTATAGCACAGGGACAACGCGCTGGTCTTGGAAGCAAGACCACGCAGAGCAACAGCGGTTTGAATCCCGGATCCGCGTTTAGAAACCCAACTCGGATACGGTATTAGGCGTGTTACAAAACCTAATAAAATACATTTAAAAAAAATAAAACAGGGTTAGTTTATTAAGCTATTCCTTAACCGAGTGTCACTGCATGACTGACAGGGTGTTACTCACCACATCAAGGGTCGGAAGATTGGAACCAGACCTTGAAGACAGAAGTGGTGGAATTCTCGGAGCAACCAGTCTTAACCTCAGCTACCCTGATTTCAGTGAATCAGGTTTCCTCAAGAAGAGGGGCTCTTTTCTATGATGTATCCCTCAGCTGTGTTGGTATGACAGACAGAGGTATCAATCAAATAAAAGAGCGGGGTAAACACACACCGCTAGACCAACAGCTGAAAAGAAACCACAGAAAGGGTTATACGCGGTACAGATGGGAATAGCAATTGAAAGTACAATCAACAATTAATGAATACCTGAATAACAAGTTGGTTGGAGTAGCAGAGTATGTACAGTGCCTGGAAGGACAATTTCAAAAGACAATGAGGAACTAACAGACTTAAAGGACCCCCCTTAAACCCTAGAGAATGCACGACTAACCTGGAAGGACATGGATAAGGAGCAAAAAGGAAATCTTGCTGGAAAGGACACAACGACAGGAGAAAATAATAAACAGGGATGTTAGTGAGGTAGAATACACCCGAACGGCACGAGGGACGCGCTAGGTACTTGGTGCGTGTAACTGGAAAGCGTCCTGAACTGCACTAGTAAGATAAAATCCAGCACAATGTCCAAGGTAACGTGTAGTATTCTTCACAGCGTGGGCAGGCAGTGTTATTCCAAAGAACAAACAATCACAAGAAGCAATGAGCACAGTTTGAATTGAAGGAACACTTACTGAAGGAAGTGAACCCTAAATTGCCAGGGTTGACCGCTCCGTTGCAGCCCTTGAGGTCCGTTGCAGTCCTTGAGGAAGGAACCAAAAAAGGCTACAGAGCGTAGGAAAACGACTTCTGACAGGAAGCCGCCAGCAATCCAAGAAGCGTTCCGAGTCGTAACAGCGTGTAGAACCAAAAACAACAGGGCAATCCGTAAGCGGTCCGAGTGGCAGGCAATGTCGAGGAACCAGGGAAAACACGTTGGAAGGTAGAAGCAAGTTCACAAGGTTTGAAGAAGGAAAGTAGCACGGGGGCTACTACAATTAGCAGCACCGAGCCCCGAGAGAAACCGAGTTAAGAAGGCAAGGGGTGGAGCGTCGGTGTACGCGTCGTGCGTAATGAACGTTTCCGCTGACACGACTGATGCCGGCATCCATACAGTCTCCATGGAAACTGATAACACTGCCACACCGATGTCTTTCCCCGGGCTGTGTGAGCCGGCGTAAATGCGGAGGAAGAGTGGCGAGAGTGGCGCTGCCGAAACGTAACAACATCCGCCCCCAAAGACACCGGCAACCCCCGGGAGGTATGGAACTCCCTAAGAAGATCGGGACAGTGCAAATTGTCAAGGGGTCCCCAAGTCCGATCCTCAGGACCAAAACCCTTCCAGTCAACCAGATAAAAAGTAGTACCCCTAGTAACTCTACAATCCAGGATGCGGGGCACCTCATACTCCTCCTCTCCATCCACCAACACAGGAGGCGGACGAGCCGGTAAATGTGTGGAGGGAGCGCAGGGTTTGAGTAAGGATACATGGGAGACAGGATGGATACGACATGACTTCGGCAAAGCCAGTTTAACAGCGACAGGGTTGATGATAGAGATTATGAGAAAAGGGCCCACAAACCGTGGCAGCAAAGATCTTTTACCGGCTATTTGCAGGTTCTGTGAAGACAACCAAACTCTCATACCGACCCGATAGTTGGGGCCAGGCACACGGCGAGCATCCGCAGTCCTCTTGGCATGCTCCTGGGCCCGGAGCAAATGGCAACGGACGTCCTGGTGTAACTGGTCCAGATCACGAACACAGTCCGAAGCGGCTGGGTTAGTTGTAGGCAAGGACGGGTCAAGAGGCAAAGAGCGTAGATGACACCCATATAGGGCAAAAAACGGTGACACCCCTGTGGCTGAATGCATCGAGTTGTTATAAGCGAATTCCGCTTGGGACAAGGCCGTAAACCAGGATTGCTGAAATTGAAGGCACAAACAACGCAAATATTGTTCGATAGTAGCGTTTGCCCTTTCAGTCTGGCCGTCCGTCTGAGGATGATACGACGAGGAGTATCTGTCGTCGATGCCAAAAGAGGTTGTGAGCGCCCTCCAAAAACGGGATGTGAACTGCGTCTCACGATCAGACACGATGATGGACGGCAATCCGAAATACCTGAAAATGTTAGCCATAAACAACCTAGCCAACTGAGGAGTGGAAGGCAAACCCGCACAGGGCACAACAATGGCTTACTTGGTAAAGTAGTCAATCAGTACCCAAATGGTATCATGTCCACTCACTTCAGGTAGGTCGACTATAAAATCCATTGAGACCATGTGCCATGGTTTGTAGGGGACCGGTAGTGGACGTAATAAGCCTACAGGTTAAGACCTGGAAGTTTTGCATTGTGCACATATTGCACAAGAGGAAACAATCTTTGACATCCCTGGACAAGTTAGACCACCAGGCCCAGCGACGTAAGGCCTCTACCGTCTTTTTGTGGCCGGGATGTGCCGCGATGACAGAATCATGAGACCACTGTAAGGCCAAGGTACGGGCATGGCCTGGTGGTATGAAGATGCGTCCCTGTATGAATGGGAGGCCCTGAACCAGGTCTTGAGATCAAGGACTTCCGTAGGATGAGTAGAAACCCAATTCTCAATGACAGAACGTAGTGAGGGTTGCACTGCATACCCACAAATGACCTTGTTAGGTAGCAGTGGAAGGGATTCCGTCCTTGACGGCCGCTCCCCAGCATGAAGGCGAGATAGGGCATCAGCAGGCACCTGAGCCCTGGCAGGACGATGGGTAATAAGAAAATCGTACTGCGAGAAGAACAGATGCCAACGGGCCTGCCTGGCAGTTAGGCATTTCATGGTCTTGAAAGCGAGTAGGCTCCTGTGATCAGAATAAACCGTGACAGGATGGCGAGCCCCTAATAAATGATGCCTCCACTCAGAAAAGGCGTCCCGGATGGCCAAGAGTTCATGTTCGGTGATTGAATAGTTCTTTTCATAGGTCATAAGTTTACGAGAAAAGAAAGCAGTGGGGTGTATTTCGCCAGTAAGGGAACACTCCTGCGACAGGACCGCGCCAATAGCAAACCCAGAAGCGTCAGCTTCCACATAAAATGGTAGCTCTGGATCAGGCTGTTTTAGAACAGGAGCTGATGTGAACGCCAATTTTAGTTGTTCAAAGGAATCCTGAGCCTCTGTTACGCTCACCTGGCTCCCACAGGGGTGTCGGACGGAACTGGACTCCCACGTTCTCGACCAGTGTGATGCGTAGTGCAGAGATGACTGACTGGACTGGCCCACCTAGCTTTGTCTGCTTGACCCGTGGAATTAGTCTCCTAAAGACGGGGTAAGGGAATTAGCCACCCGTGGATTCGAGTATTAGCACCTCACTGCGTTCCCACTTATCACCCCGATATTCCTTTTCACAAAGCTCACCTTATAGTTTTGAATGATGAACTCTCCATCCTGCGAGGAATGCAGGGGCGCGTTGATGGCCAGTTACCTCACTGGCTTGAAGATATTGGAAGAGTTCTAAAGAGTTCACAATGTCTGAGTAATCACTCTGTCCAATTCCTTTGTTTTCTGTTGCAGCTTAGATCCAAAAGAAGATCATCTTGTGGCAGCTGAAAGCGATCAGGTAAGAGTCTGTTATCCAACACTGTCCGGTAAAAGTTGCCAAGGTTAAACTTGCTGCTTTCTCTTTTCATGCAGGTGCGGCGAGAGAGGATTTGGCGTTCTGGTGATTAATATCTCCGGTGGTAAAATCAGGTAAATATATGATGGAAAGAGATTGTCCTTGTTTGTTCCCTTGGCTCACCTTGTCGTTTTTTCCTTGTTCCCCCTTATGTGTTGGAATGCAGTAACCAAGTGATGGAGACAGCGCCAGACCGTGGTGGTGCTGCGAGGAACGGTAAGTATGGAGCGGCGCTGCTGCTGGCGAAGCAACGTGTTTAAAATGAAGTCTTTTTCTGGTTCTAAGATGAGTTGAATCCGAAATCAGGTAAGAAATCCAGAGATGTTCTTGTTCTAACCTTTCTTCTTCTTTCTCCTCCTTCTAGGCGCTCTGGACTCGAAGCTGGCGTGGCAGGATGCTGGATGCTGACTGCAGGCACGGTGAGCATCACGCTGCAGGATGCAGAATAACGCGAAGCATGTGCTGCTCTTCGGGTGTGGTTTAAATAGCCTCCAAAGTAGTCCCAGGTAGTATTCTTCCACAACCACGCATTCCTACAACAACGCCCAAGTAACAAAATAGTTCCCTAGGTAAAGTAGTCCCTTCCAAGTCTCACAAGGGCTTGGATTCCTTGCAGCATGGTCTGCATCAGGTAAGTTTAAACATATGAGCCTGGCGCCAGAGGCGCCAGGACTGTACCCAGATGGCCCCTAACAGGGGTTGCTGGGCTTTCTCCAGATGACATGATGCCTGCTTCCTGGGTTGATGGACTTGGTCTGGATGCCCGGGGGTAGGCATCATGACAGCCGCTCTGGACCAGACATATGGAACCTTAGCACTGGTCAAGGATGTGAGGCGCAGAAAGCCCCGAAAAACCATGTATGAAACGCCGACAAAAATTGGCGAATCCCAAAAATGATTGGAGTGATTTCACGGTTTTCAGGGTAGGCCATTCCAAAATAGCCCTCACTTTGGATTTGCTCATGCGAACGCCCTGATTAGTCAGATCATATCCCAAGAACTCCACCTCCGGGGTGTGAAAAATACATTTCTCAATTTTGACATACAGCTGGAGTACGGTTTTGACATGTTGAATATGTTCTGGAAGTGTCCTGGAATAAATCAGAATGTTGTCTAAATAGACGACATACTGGTCCAATATGTCATGAAATAGATCATTCATAAAAGCCTGAAAGGTGGCCGGGGCATTGCAGAGACCAAACGGCATCACCAGATATTCATAGAGACCGTAGCGTGTCTTAAATGCGGTTTTCCACTCGTCTCCTGCTCGCATGCGTACCAATTGTACACTCCTCGGAGATCCAGTTTCGTAAATATTTGGGAAGAACCTAATTGGTCGAGAAGGACCGATATTAACAGGAGTGGGTACTGATTTGTAATGGTCACAGCATTCAAGGCACGATAGTCTATGCAAGGGCGAAGATCGCCTTCTTTTTTAGGGACAAAAAAAAAAGCAGAGATGCCGCCGGTGATTTTGATGGACGGATGAAACCCATTGCAAGTGCTTTGTCAATGTACTCCTTTAACACCTGGTCCTCTTTGAGCGTTAGAGAATACACCCTGCCAGTAGGTGTCTTAGCCCCTGGTATCAGATCTATTGGACAATCATAGATCCGGTGAGGCAGAAGGGTCTCTGCCATACCCTTGTCGAAAACATCCGAATAATCCTTATATTCAGCCGGAACCGAGGGTAGAGCAGTGGCAGAGACAGCTCCTACATGCAAGGAGGATACAAGCGCTTGAGTTGGACTACTCTGATTGATGTTATGTAAGGAAGTGCATGATGTATTGCATACAGAGGATGGAAACTGCACCAGTTGGGAAGACCAGTCGATGGTGGGATTGTGGTATTGAAGCCACGGGATGCCCAAAATGACTTTGTAAGCAGGCACTTTGATAACGTCAAAGGATATCTCCTCGGTATGACCTTCCTTAGTGGACATGAGCAGCGGTATCGTCTGGTGGGTAACCATTCCGGAAACCAAGGTAGATCCGTCGACGGCATTCACAATTTCAGGCTGCTCTTTGGGGATTAACGGGACCCTTGACACAGATGCAAAACAATGGTCAATGTAATTGCCTGTGGCTCCGGAATCTATAATGGCATTTGCCTCAAATGTTTCTTCATGGGCTACCGAAAAGTTTGCGAGAGCCCTTGTTTGAGCCTCTCTTTTGGGTTTTTTGGGACATTCAGGCAACAAATGATCAGCCGCCCCACAATACATACAAAGATTGTGGGATCGGCGGTGTTCTCGTTGAGCCGGAGTCAATGGGCTTCTCACAGCGCCGATCTGCATAGGCTCGGGGATTGGCAGTTGTGCAGGGGTATCGGAGGCTACCGACAGGAGAGGAGGCAACCTCTTTTCCCCACGACGCTCGGCCTTTCGAGCGTCTATTTGGAGGACTAAGTCGAGGAGTTCACTGAAAGCGGTAGGAACCACAGGGACCGGGGACAGTATGTCTTTCAGTTCCTCAGAAAGGCCTTGGTAGAATACAGCGGCTTTCTGCTCTTCTGGCCAGTCCGTTTCAGCTGCCAGCTGATTGAATCTCGCTGAATAAGCCATTAGGGAGGTGTTCCCCTGCCTATGTTTAAGGAGTTCAAGATCTGTGGCTTGGGTGGTATATCTAGTGTCAAACACCTTGCTCATCATGGAAAGGAGAGCATCACAATTGTATAACACATGGCTGTTGGATTCCAGCAATGGATTAGCCCATGCTGCGGCAGTACCCCCCCAAGTGGGATAAGACAAAAGCTGCCCTAGTGGTGGAGGTAGGAAAGGACGTAGGGCGGCATAGAAAATGCAGCTTACACTGATTTATAAACGTCCTATACTGTTTTGGATCGCCTAGAAAGCGTTCTGGAGGGGCCAAAGGAAAGTGAGTAGTAAGCATCACAGGAGCTGGTTCTGGATTGGGCACAGGAAACCCAGATCCTGAAGCCATAGCTCCAGCGCCTGCCTGAGTTGCTGGGGAGGTCACTAGAGACCGAATTGCATCCATGCGTTGACGCATGGCCTCCTGAGCGTTGGTTAATTCTGAACGTAGTTCAGGGACCATTTGCGCTATTTGTGCTAATGAGTCTGTTGTCACTGTAGACATTTCTAAGGCTGCTAATTCTGTTACTCACCACACCAAGGGTCGGAAGATTGGAACCAGACCTTGAAGACAGAAGTGGTGGAATTCTCGGAGCAACCAGTCTTAACCTCAGCTACCCTGATTTCAGTGAATCAGGCTTCCTCAAGAAGAGGGGCTCTTTTCTATGATGTATCCCTCTGCTGTGTTGATATGACAGACAGAGGTATCAATCAAATAAAAGAGCGGGGTAAACACGCACCGCTAGACCAACAGCTGAAAAGAAACCACAAAAAGGGCTATACGCGATACAGATGGGAATAGCAATTGAAAGTACAATCAACAATTAATGAATACCTGAATAACAAGTTGGTTGGAGTAGCAGAGTATGTACAGTGCCTGGAAGGACAATTTCAAAAGACAATGAGGAACTAACCGACTTAAAGGACTCCCCTTAAACCCTAGAGAATGCACGACTAACTAGGAAGGACATGGATAAGGAGCAAAAAGGAAATCTTGCTGGAAAGGACACAACGACAGGAGAAAATAATAAACAGGGATGTTAGTGAGGTAGAATACACCCGAACGGCACGAGGGACGCTCTAGGTACGGCTTGGTGCATGTAACTGGAAAGCGTCCTGAACTGCACTAGTAAGATAAAATCCAGCACAATGTCCAAGGTAACGTATAGTATTCTTCACAGCGTGGGCAGGCAGTGTTAGTCCAAAGAACAAACAAACAATCACAAGAAGCAATGAGCACTGTTGAATTGTAGGAACACTTACTGAAGGAAGTGAACCCTAAATGGCCAGGGTTGACCGCTCCGTTGCAGCCCTTGAGGAAGGAACCAAAAAAGGCTACAAAGCGTAGGAAAACGACTTCTGACAGGAAGCCGCCAGCAATCCAAGAAGCGTTCCGAGTCGTAACAGCGTGTAGAACCAAAAACAGGGCAATCCGTAAGCAGTCCGAGTGGCAGGCAATGTCGAGGAACCAGGGAAAACACGTTGGAAGGTAGAAGCAAGTTCACAAGGTTTGAAGAAGGAAAGTAGCACGGGGGGCTACACACGTAGGGATACGTGTTAACTACAATTAGCAGCACCGAGCCCCGAGAGGAACCGAGTTAAGAAGGCAAGGGGCGGAGCGTCGGTGTACGCGTTGTGCGTAATGAACGTGTCAGCTGACACGACTGATGCCGATGCCGGCGTCCATACAGTCTCCATGGAAACTGATAACGCTGCCACACCGATGTCTTTCCCCGGGCTGTGTGAGCTGGCGTAATTGCGGAGGGAGAGTGGCGAGAGTGGCGCTGCCGAAGCGTAACACAGGGTCTAATGCCATTGAATTACTGACTGTATTAAAAAAATATGTAACCTGGATTTACTCCCCAAGAATAGCAGATTGCATTCTGAATGTGTTATAGGTTTACCTAACCTTGAATTGCTGACTGCCATTCTTATCTTTGGGTTGTATCCCTTCTAAGTATTGAAGAACAAGTTACTTACCAACTGTAACTTTCTTTCGATTGGATGTTCCTCCCATGTATTCCTCATCTTAGAAATATGTATCTTCCAGCTTGCTGCTTCGGAAATTTTTCACCAGCGGGCGCTGTGCTTGAGGCAGTGGCGTTGAATGTCCTTCGAGGGCTGCTGTCGAACATCGACGTCATCCGTAGTATAAAGGGCTCGAGCCACACCCGTTAGCTTCAGTTATGTTTTGACAATGTTATTTGCCACATCAGTTGACCAGGCTTTTATTGGCTCTGAAGGATTTTGAGTGCAACTAGCTTAAACTGTACGGCGGGGTAGGCTGGGAGGGTCGATGAGGAATATGGGTGAGGAACATCCAATCGAAAGAACGTTACAGTTGGTAAGTAACTTGTTCTTTGAATGGATTGTGTCCTCCCAAGTATTTCCTCATTTTAGATAGGCTCCCATAGCAGTATGAATTTGGAGGAGGGAGTATCAGATAAACGAAGTTAGTCATGCACTGCATGTAGGACTGCTTTTGCAAAAAGACCCCCTTGAAATGATGCTGAATCCAGGCAATAATGTTTCACGAAGGTATGCATAGACGACTAAGTGGCTGCTGCGCAAATGTCCTGCACTGGGACACCCCTCTTTTCCAGCCAATTTATAACATTCAGAGATTGTTAATATTATCCATCTGGCTAGCATTTGTTTTGATACCGCTAGACCCAATTTGTGCCCGGTATATCCGACAAAAACTTGGTCAGACTGTAAGAATTTATCCAATCTAGAGATATAGAAACAGAGAGCCCTTTTTGGGTCCAGTCTGTGTAATCTTTCTTCCTCCTTACGTACATGCAGAGGAGGGTAGAAAGAAGGTAACATAGTTTTCTGTGAAGTCAGACTATTTTTGGTAAGAAAGAGGGTTTGACTCTAAAATGGTGTGAGGAGGCTTACAAGAGCACCTGCAACTCACTCACCCTGCGGGCTGATGTAATTGCCACTAGCAGAATTGTTTTTAAAGTAAGAAGCCTTAACGGGCAAGAATGTAATGGTTCCAAAGGTATACATGTCAGAAACTTTAGGACTAAATTTAGATCCCAGACGGGTACCTGAAAAGGTGTTGGAGGATACACATTTGTCAGCCCTTTCAGGAATTAAATAACCAATGGTATTTTAAATTAGAATATCTCTTCTGAGGAGTGCTTGAAAATAGATAGCGCCGCTAAGTATCCCTTTATAGACCAACTTGGAGCCCCAAATTGGCCAAGTGTAACAAGAAAGAGAGTACCATAGGAGTATTACATAGGAATGGACCCACATTCTTGTCCCTGCATCAGTTACTTAACTTGTTCCACCAACTTTGTTGCTGGTCTTCTGGCCGAAAGCAAAATCTCCATTACGTTGTCCACGAGGTCCCAATCCTTATATCTCAGCCTCTCAGAAGCCAAGCGTGAAGGCTGAGTGTTTTAACATCTGGATGGAGAACCCGACCTTCCTCTTGCAAGAAGAGATCCTCTCTTTGTGGATGACGTATTAGAGGGCAGATGGACATGTCTAGAAAGTCCGGGTACCACGTTCTCCTGGCACAAATCGGGAGCAATTAGGATCAGGGTTTTCCTGGACTTTCTCAACCTCCTGATTACTTGAGGAATCACTGGGACGGGAGGAAACACTTACAGCAGTGGAAATTCCGAGTCCACCACCAAAACGTCTCCTAGAGTTCCTCTTGGTACCTTTGGTAGAAGTCTGTACCACGCAGTTTTTGGTAGCGAGCTGAGCAGCCAGGCTTATCTCAAGAGTGAATGTGAGCAGTACAAGTAATTAAACAGAGGGCTTTGCCCGAGGACGTATCCAGTATTGCTCAGATTAATTGGAGCTTTTAGAGTGGTATCATTTGTGACTTCTTGAAATTGAGGGAAAAGCCCAGTCTGTGTAAGAAGTGGCAGGTCATGGTCAGATGTTCTTGGGCTCGTTCGGTTGAACTTGCCCCGATTAACCAGTTGCCCAGGTAAGGGTAGAGGTGAATCCCCCCTCCTGAGACTCGCTGCCACCACCGCCATCAACTTGGTGAAAACCCTCGGGGCGGAGGTCAACCCGAATGGCAGAACTCGAAACTGATCGTGAGAATTGCCAATCGCGAACCTCCTGTGCTTGAGATGGATCGGCACATGAAAGTAAGCATCCTGAAGGTCCAATGATACCAACCAGTCTTGGAGTTGGAGAGCCTGAAGGATCTGAGAAAGGGTTACCATCTTGAACTTGTCCTTCCTGAGGAACTTGTTCAAGTTTCTTAAGTCCAAGATGGGTCTCAATCCTCCATTCTTCTTTGGGATGAGAAAGTAAGGGGAGTACCAACCATTGTTCCTCTCTGCTACAGGTACATGTTCTATTGCACCTTTCTCTCAAAGGGTTAAAATCTCCTGCACAAGGAGCGGGTCTGGAATTTTGGCAGAGCTGGATCCCGGTGGATGGTCCCAAGGCCTTTGTCGAAAAGCAAGGCAGTAACCCTGAGCTACTGTTTCCAGTGCCCAAGCATCTGAAGTAATGCCCCGCCATTCGTTCAGATACTGAGTGATCTTACCCTTTCCCCCCCACCGGGGTCTTGTGGGTTAATGCCTCAGAGTGGCTTTGCAGCAGTGGCTGAGGGGACAGTTGCCGCTGCTGGGGCTGATCTAACACCTTTTCTCTTACAACACAAGGGAATTTTCTTTGTTATCCTTTCTGACTGGCCTGTCCCTTCCCTCTCCCAAATGAGGACTAGAAACGAAAGGGACGGCTCCACCAGGAAGATGACCCTGAGTAGGAGTGTTGTTGAGGTTGTTTTATAGAGGCACCAAGTGATTTAGCCGCCGCTTTTGAGGTGTGCAGCTTTTCTAAACTTTTGTCTGCCTTGCTGCCAAACAACCCCAAGCCGTCAAAAGGCATTTTGAGCAATCTGGATTGCACATCCGGTGCAAAACCTGATTTTCTCAGCCATGTGAATCTACGCAGGACTGTGCTAGACACCACGGACCTGCTTATGCTATCAGCAGTGTCCAGCCCTGATTGGAGGCATTCCCCCATAGCCTCCTTTCCATCTCTGACAATTGCGAGAAAACCTTCCCGTTCCTCACCCTCAGGGATGTGTTCAGCCGCTGCCATCATACAATCCCACAGGGTGTATGTGTACCTTGCAAGAGTGCAAGTCAAATTTGTGGAATTTAAAGCCATACTGCCCGAAGAAAAAGCTTTATGGGCCCAGGCATCAATCCTTTTGTCGTCCCTATCCGGGGGAATCTAAGTAGGCCGACTGTCTCGTAGATGTGGCCGCCTGCACCACTAAGCTCTCAGGCGAGGGATGTTTTGATAGGTATTCAGGGTCAGTTGAGGAAGGCCTATACTTCCCTACACATTTTCTATTCATAGCTGGTCCAGAATCTGGTGTTTCCCATGTGGCCATGACCCTTTTTTGTAATGCCTTATGAAAAGGGAGGCCATGGTTCTTTTTAGGGCCTTCATTGAGGATGTCCGTCATGTCATCTTGGTCAAAATTTGGGGAATTTGCATTCAAATTCAATAACTCTATTCATTAAGTTTCTGTACCCCGCGTCTGCTTGGTCTGCAGAGTCGGGTCTATCAAAGTCTATCTTAAGGGAAGCATCCAGGCCACTGGCTGTTTGAAGGCATTCATATAAATCAGCCATTTTAGAATTGGGGTCTACTAATTCTTCAGGGACATCTCTAGTCCCAAATATTACTCCAGCCGGAGTAACGTCCTCTTCAGAGGATTGCTCCTTAAAAATGGAAGTCATTGATCTGAAAAAGTCTGGTCTAGGCTGTGGCTGGTATACTTTTTAGACAGGCATCGATCTCGGCTTCGACAAGGGTGTCGATTTTGGCTCCGGAATTAATGATGGCCTCGATTACAGCGTTGAGGTCGACACTGGCTTCGATAACGTCGAAGAAGGCTTCGATGCCGCGGAGGAAGGTGTCGACGCCATCTTCAAGGTCGGCTTCGAGAGCGCCTTGAAAGGATGCGTCGAAGTAACCTTCAACATTGACTCTGATGGCGGGTGGATTCCCGACGCCATCTTGACAGATGTCTCCTCTGATTTATGCACCGGTAGGTCTGATTTCTCCCTCTGTCACTTTTGGAGTGAGTAGGGGCATGGCCTCCACGCGGTTTTTACGCGGGGGTCTGGGCCGCCATCTCAAAAATCTTTAACAGAGGTTCTGAAAGCCTCCCACTTTTCAGGGGAATCATGTTTTGTAGGGGATGACCCTTGTGTCATCCGACGAGGAGGAGGAGGAGGAGGAGGAGTAGGAGTAAGAAGGAGATCAGTGTTGTCTCTTAGATTTTTTCGAAGACGAGGAAGATTTCCTCAGTTTACCTCTAGCCTTGTTGGTCATCGCCCGACAGGAACCGCACTCATCGACCCGATGGTCAGGGCCCAAACACCAGAGACAATTTCGATGGGAGTCAGTGATCGACATTTTCTTCCTGAACTTCTGACATGTTTTGAAGCCAGTTTTGGGCGTGGAAGGATTCGATGATTGAAGACATTGAAAAATGGAAGCGCCGTTTTTGTGACACGAAGCAAGCTATCGGAAAAACGGAACTGAAGCTAATGGGCGCGGCTCGAGCCCTTTATACTACGGATGACATTGATATTCGACAGCGGTCCTCGAGGGACATTCAAAGCCACTGCCTCGAGCACAGCGCCCTCTGTTGAAAAATATCCGAAGCAGAAAGCTGGAAGATACGTATATCTAAAATGAGGAATATGTGGGAGGACACAATCCATTCCAAATGTTTCTTATAATTGTGTTTATATATAATGTGAAAAACTAGCCATAGGTGCCCCTCTGCTAGTACAAACATGGCTAAATTACCTGTTCTTTGGGAAGGTACCCACTTGCGAGTCCTCAGCCACACTTTAGCTCACTGTACATTTCACAGAAGGGAAATAATCATTTGCATATCAGTCTTTGTCCCGCTCCTACATGGGCAGTCCAGCACCGAAATGCTATGGCAATTCTCTTCTGAACAAGAGTTCCAACAGCAACACCAGACCCACGTTTCAGCCTTGTGGAACCCCCAGACCTTCATTTGCATATTTTGAGGTACTTGGGGTCTGACCCTAAGTTAGCAGGGTAATCCTGACGTGGACCCCTTGCTCACCGTTAGGCAGAATTGCATGCAGTACCCTCTGGGACCACTACACACAATTAGGACTACAGGTGTTAGCCAAACCAACCTTTGGTAGAAGTCTGTACCACACAGTTTTTGGTAGCGAGCTGAGCAGCCAGGCTCATCTCAGAGTGAATGTGAGCAGTACAAGTAATTACACAGAGGACTTTCCATCACAGTGGTTCAAGTAGACACTTATACTCAATTTTTCTTGGTAAAACACTTATTAATTTATTACACAATCATTTAGAAAGCATTTCACTAGAGGCAACTTAATATTATATACAAATACACTTCAACACAAAACTGAGATTTTGAGACAGTTTGAGCACCCCTGAAATAGGAGCAAAATGGCAGTTCAGTTACTTAGAAGGGAGCAAAAGGGACAAGGTAAGTAGAATAGATCCCATGTACTTGTTAGACAGTGCAAATCATTTCAGTTCACCAGAAGAGTTCAATCCAAGTCAATAGGCTAGGCCAAAGTCAATGGGCTAGTGTTCTGGATAGGAAAGAGCAGTTCTGGTATCAAACGGTAAAGTCTTTGCAAAAGTTCTCAGAAGTAGTTTAGGCGAAAAAGAATCGCATGTCGAGCCACAAGCTGATTAGGCCTGCAAGTTGGGAAAGTTTCATGAACTTTCACCGCAAGAGTGGCGTTCTCTCAATCGGGTTGGCACAGTACCCTAATAGGAAGAACAAAATGCAGCTGAAGATGTTAGTTCCTGCAGATCTCACTGTTCCTCAGTCGTGGGGACAAGAGGGAGGACGTTGGGGGGCTCCTGCACCGGACGGGATTGTCGAAAAAAGCAAACAAGATGGGAGTCACTTCGGTTCCAGTAGCTGTAGCTTCAAGCACACAAGCTGGTATCCCTCTCCCTCTGTAATCCTAACCAGCCTTGAGAATGGATTCCAGATGGCTTACGAGTTGATTGGTCCCACCAACTCAAAAGGAAGAAGTTGTCCTTGAAAGGGCTTCTCTGTCGAGATGAACTTGCCAATTCGGACCTGCAGCAGGGCTTCACCGGGCAAACCAACAGTCCAGGAGTTGCAGCAGCCGTCCTCTTCCAGCTCTTCTTCGGTTCTTTCATTCCAGTGGTCGACTCTGCTTTACAGTCCAAGAGACTCGCCTTTCAAACAGTTCTCTCCCTTTCATTCCAGCCTAGCTGTCACTCACCCAGCAGGGTGGCTGTCCTCGCCAGACTGTCACCCAGCCAATCATGCCAGAGTGCATTTGGGTCTCCTAGGAGACTAGGCACAGGGAGTTTCGGGCACCTTCCTCACTTCCTGCCCACCCCAGACACTCAGAAGCCAGAGGCGATCTTCAGTCCTGAAGCCCACCAAAAGGCACATGAACAAGGGGACCAAACCTGGTTTGGCGCGCAGAGACAAACACTAGAAGGACCTTTCCAAAAAGAAACGGCAAAAAAAGAAGACCGGGACGTGTTTAAACAAAGGGGCTTAAGGTGCCATCTTGAAAAACATGGCTGCCGTGATTTTTAGCTACTGGTGTTCGCGGTCGGGAAAAATCATGGTCGTTCATTGTAAAACCACTGCCACCAGCCTTTTCAATAGGAAAGGGTAGCATTTGACTGCCACATGAGTATTTAGACACAAGGGATACTATGTAACCCCTCCAGCACTCCATTGTAAGATGGTGTGTGCTGGGTCTAGGAATTTGGAAAGACTAGTAAAGTCAATTTCACTTTACATTCTCTGGGAAACAGTAGTTTATCCAAGAGAAGGTATTTAAACCTTTGGGAAGTCTAAAAGACATCCCAGTGTCACTGCACTGAGGGTGCTGTGTAACACACATGAAAAGATGATGCCTATGGAGTTATCTAAAAATACATAATCAAAAGAAATAAACACTGAAAACAAACAGATTAAAAAAGTTCAAAGTCCTAAAGTCCAGCAAAAGAGCTGGGGGTCTCTAAGGTAGAGAGGAATTAGAACATTTTGAGAATCCTCCCTAACAACTGTGCTCAGAGAGGCACAGCTCCACCTCACTGATGAGGCCCAAATAGGCCAAAAAACGTGTCTGGGGTTGCTGTTGGTACTCTTGTTCAGAGATTTGCCTAGTATTTTCAGTGCTAGACTGTCTTTGGGTGGGACAAAGACTGATATGCATATGGAAAATCGTACTTATTAAGACTCATCTTGGCCTACTTGTATTTAAATAAACCATTTATTTTTACAATACATAGTCTTTCAGTGTTTCTTTGGACCAAATGTATGCTACAATTTCTTTGTACCAAGCTACAACCCTTGCACCGTTCTAAGATAGGGAGGATAATAGCTCAGCGGCAACATGCTCGTCTTGGAGGCAAGACGCATGGAGCCACACAGGTTTGATCGCCGGGTCCGCGCTTAGAAACCACTGGGTATTAAGCGCATTATAAATAACCTATAGTATCATATATCATATGCATGGTTGCCCAGCCTATACTACCAAGTATTCAGGTGGTACAGCCTTATACTAAGAGTAGAGTTTTGTACCGTCTCAGTTATATGGTTTTACTTTTTTTTTTATTAGTGCATTTGGTTACAAGAAGTGACTTTATACACTGGTTAACAATTCATAAACATTTCATAGGTTAAACACAATGTAGATAAAATACATAAAAAATTAATCTATAACCCCATAGAAAAACAAGAGGAAAACAATACTCATATCAATAACCAAGTTAAAATACAATTCACACCAGAATGCCTTACAACAGGTCATCTCCAGAGTCAATTTCCTGGCCACCCGTTGCCAGACGTGAAATGCTGCTGCAGCAGTCACCAGGGACTCTGCACAAAAAATTTCACTCCTGAATTAATCAGACGTGTGGAGATAAAAATGGATGTAGGCCTTACCATACTCTAAGGACGTCACATTGCGTCAGAATGTGAAGCGGGGTTTCTATCTGTTTGAAGCACAGCCTGCAAAGTCTTTCAACCCTAGGGTGTCCCACCCAAGCCCCTGTTTTTTCCAAAACTGAAAGTGTATGTTTTCCAAAACTGAAAGTGTATGTAATCGAACTGCAAGGACAAATTTGACCAAGTCAGCAGGTGAATTTTTACCAGGTATGACTTCGGGGTACCAAGCGAGAATGCCTGATGTGAATAGGTCACAAACCTACGGAGCCCAGCTAAAGTCCAGAGCTACCCCTGCGTCATGAAGCATGGACTTCTCTTCCATCCTACCTAAATTAAAGTCCAGCCATGACTCAGGGATTCCGTCCATACCAATTTCAGCAAGATGGGCCTTTGCCATCCTTTCCAAATCCCTATACCATACACTTTTAGAAAATCTTCTGGAGTGTCCCAGAGCCTGACTCAGCAGCATGTCATCACCCAGGCACCAATAGTGCATCTTAGCCCATAACTTACAGGCTGCAATTCTCCAAAGCGATAGAAGGGAGGGAAGTCCTAGTTCTAAACACATCACCTCCACCGGGACCCTGTCTGCTAGAGCCAATAGGGACCGCAACATTTTTGCTTCAAGTTTGGGGAGCCAATTAACTGCCCTCAACGGGAATACCTCAAACGCATATAGTATGCACGGAATAATGGAGGAACTATAAGTAAGCATTTTTGCCTCAATCGAACGACCACCATGTGCACCCATAATTCTCTTGTCAGCCATTTGTACCAGGCCCTATGTGATATCCCCTCGGCCAAACATGTTGGTGATAGCGAGTTCCTAATGAGGACCCCCCCCCCCAAAGTACTCTACAACCTGTTCTAACTTAGCACCCCCTAGTCTCCACAAAAATGACAGCGCCCCTAAGCCCCTTTCCCACAAATCATTATTTTGTTTTTTAAGCTTTGGGACTAAGGCCATGATTTCTTGCACAGACAAAGAGCATTGAGAGATCTCTGCAGGCACATAGCTGTGCGGTTCAGAATCACTGCGTCATCTGCATATGACAGGCAAGAAATACCTTCCCTGGGTGACTATTAACCGCCCTCAACACTAAGGGGACCTCAGATGTATACAAATTGAAAAGCAGAGGAGCACCCGCTCAGTGTTAAACGGTCCAGACAGCTCACCTTCTTCGGACAGCCCAACCCTGACTTGGGTATCACTATACAGTGCTTTGATGAAGTACAGGAGCGATGGATCTATGCCCCATCAAGTCAGCTTTTCCTGAGTTTTGCCCTTCTTACACTATCAAATGCGGCCCAAATAATCGACGAAGCATAGATAGAACAGCTCCAGAATAGAACAGTGTGTCCAAAATCAGGGTTAGCAGGTTAGCAAAGTCCATATTGCATGGGTGGTCCCAGAACCCTTCCAAAAGCCAGTCTGCTAGAAGTTTATCAAGCCCTTCTCCCTGACCCATGTGGAAAGCAGCTCCAGTAACACACAAGCAAATATCTTGGAGCTGCAATCAGACATTGCCAGAAGCCTATAATTAGTTGATTGGTTACGCGGCCCCTTCTTGTGCACGGGGATAAGGACTGAAGATTTCCAAGCAACAGGTATAGCCGTTTCACATATCTGCTTAAACAACAAGAGCAGGAGCGAAGCCCACGATTGCGGGTCGCCCTTTAGGACCAAGTTACACAGACCATCAGGACCAGTGGCCCTAGAACCCTTTGACCCCATAATACTAGCCACTAAGTCTGCCCCCTTAATTTATCGACTTACCACAGTATCCGCCATAGGCTTTACTGTTCCCCCTCACGCCCCCAACATGTTCCCACTCCCTCCCATAGAGAATCTCTATATAATGGCACTATTGCTCTTCTGAGGTTCCAGAAAGCTCCCTAGACCCTGTACCCGCCCCATGGTTGCTGATGAGTCTTAATATGCGGTTATACATTTCAAGCCTGTGTTGTTGACAGAGAATCTATACCTGTTCAGCCAGCTCTTATACCTTGCCCTGGCAGCTGATATGATTTGGGTTTTCTCCCTCCCAATGATCATGCGGTTTCTCTTTATTTTCTGCACCATCGCATTCAGTTCCTTCTTTTTAGCAATACCATAATCAAAGCTGCCATTGTATAACTAGTTGGTTGATTGATTTTAGAAACATATCTGTGGTCCAAGGGGCCAAAAAGAGCCTGCAATTTCCCCAAGTCTCCCTTGCATTTCGCCAAAATGTCCCCTTCATTACAGCCACATCGCCCCAAAGTCGAATTTAACTTTCTGATGTTATCAGCTGACCAATGTAGCCTATTCCCTTGAATATTAACAGGGGGATTACAGATCAATATATCTGTAGATGGTACATGCGTGCCTACGCAGTTCATAAGTAACACAAATGATCGCTAGCTCCTGTAGACCTAGTCACGAGTTTGGGGGTGCAACTGGCCAATCAGGGGTTAATAAAAAATAATGTCAATATAGCTGCTATACTAACCAATGGACACCACACACAGTTTCTCACCCCCATTTGGCCACCAGAGGCTTAAACTCAAACTCAGCAAGTGCTCTCCTCCATGGCATTTCGCCTGAGTTCACACCACCAGTCTGTCCCTCCCCAACATTATACTGTGTGTTCAGCCTATAATCAGCATTGAAGTCCCCTGTTAGCGTGATGGAACCCTTAGGAAATTGTATCTGCCAGGATCAAAGAGTTTTAACCACCACCTCAATTAACTCTGTTTTCATGTCACCTCCTGGTGGGTTGTATAAAGTAGCCACCAGGGTCTCTTGATCGGGCCAAAGTTTTTTCACACGAGCAGCCAGGAAATATCTATGCAGCCTGCAGGGAGAATATTCAGAAATGTTACAAGTCAATGTTACAAGTCGCCTTAGCACCAACACACAGACCACCCTTTGGGCGGCCCGTCAACAGAGGCAGAGCTGGGCAGAAAAGTATCACATAGCCGTCCAGATCAAAAGATGAGCATAGCCATGTTTCTTGTAGGCAAAAGCACTGCTCTCTCATTAAAACTGCCAGGGACTCAGGATTATTCAGGAAGGAGTTGCTACCCCTAGAATTCCAAGACAGAAGGCTAAAGTATCCTGGCTCTTCAATGCAGGTCAGCACAATTGACGGCCCACCTGGAGCCATTGCCCCTGCTGCCTCATAAGAGCCTGTTTCTCTTCAGTCTGACTTGAGCACACTGGAAAACCTGCAGACTGTGTGATGGTCCCGAGCTGCAGAATGAGGTGTAGGCTGAGTCCAAGTTTTTGAGACAGTATGGGGAGCCCACAATGAGAAGTTCCGTTTTATCATCATTTAAGCACAAGTTGTGGGTGGTCATCCAGTTTTGGATAGTGCTGTACACTATGTCAATTGGGGCATAATCACCAGGGATGGGGATAAGTATTTGCGTGTCATCCGCTAAGTTTGTATAGACTATCTCCTGTGTGTCAAGGAGGTTGAATAAGGGCTTGGTAAAAGTATTGTAGAGTGTGGGTGAGAGACAGGAGCCTTGTGGGACACCTAGTGGTGCTGGGATGGGGTCGGTGGCTGTGTCGCCTAGGAAGACTCTGGTAGTGAGACCTGTGAAAAACCAGATGGCGTTTCATAACCTAGTCCCCAGAGATCCCATACTCAGGTGGCCAGGGAAAGGCGATCACTTTTGGATCCCGACCCTGGGAATGGACAAGCGAGGGAGGATCACCTGGGTATGCGTTCTTCAGCGAGTGGAGGAGAAACACCTGATGGCGAGACATGGTATTCCACAACCCATCTAACCTCTATCCCTGCTTATTGTAGCTCCCATAATTCCTCATCAGGAGCAGAGGCGGCGCTGGAAACAGCCTTGACTGCTGCATGAAGACCATTGAGGTAAAGAAGGCTGAGTAACACAACCAGTGAGTTATCAAAGGCAACAAAATTCTGGTTGGTGTTGAAAACAAAAGCTACTCAACTCAAAAGTTGAGTGTTGCGCATATGCCGATAAAACGTGGAACGGAAAGGACAACTGCTGAATTGTAAAAGGAATGGATACAAAGTAACAGAGTGGTCTTGCGAGGTGAAATCGCAAATTCGAAAGTCTGTGTGAAATGTTCTAAGTTGATTGGGAATCAAAAGGCAAGAAAGCAATTGCGATCCCGAAAGAGTTGAATGAATGAAAAGCAAAGTATGTGAACTCTGAATATGCCAAGAGGGCAAAATATATGAACCATAAAAGAGGTCAATGAGGCAAATCGACGAGAATAGGAAACTACAAGCACCAAGAGGCATTGGTGTTATAAGGGGAGGAATTTTGTGGATTGTAGAATTATTGAAAGAGAAGTCAAAGGGGTTGTTAGGTAAGAATTGGTGCAGTCACACTGTGTGAGACTGCACAAGACTCATCTGCTTGGTATTAGGTAACCCACCTTTTTGTATAGGTCTGTACTACACAAGTTGGCAGTGTGACTGAGCAGCCATGCCCATATCAAGAGAGGTAAATGTGAGCTGTAGAGGTGTACAAATGAAATCTGTCAATACAAGTAACCAAATATCACTTATACTCAGTTTTCAGTTATAAATAATTATTTATTTAACATCAGTTTAAAATAAGCATGCTTTAAAAAGGCAATTCTTTGTAACAGTTCAGATAACTTTTGAAATACTTTTCAGAATCAATCAAGCTGGTGAATGCTCTTTGGATATGCGCCATACAGTTATCCCACACCCTGAAGTGACTTCAATTAAAGGGATAGTATTTGCATGTATATATCACACCAATATACTGTGTAGACTGAGTTGCAGAAAGGAAGGGTTAGGGAAAATCAGAAGGTTAGAACGGTGAGGACAACGGAATACTCCAATGAAATCTAGGTAAGCGTTTCCCATCAGTAACAGCATTCAACAAGCTACCACCTATGGAGGGAAAGCAATGCCAAAGTCAATGGACTTAGAGGAGTGCCTTTAGGGAGCCAGGGCATCCAAAGTCATTTGGACAAAGTCTATAGTTCTGACGCACTTCTTGGACAAAAGTCTTTCACAAAGTCAGATTGTTCAGAAGGAAATCACTGAAGACACACATGATGTTTAGGCCTGTGCAAAGAGGAGTTGGAATCAACTCAAAAAATTAAATAAGTGCCAATCTCAAGTCAGAAAGCAAGACTTTAAGGCAAGAAGGTAAGTACTCCCAAGCCCAAACAGTACCTTTGGTTAGAAGAAAAGTGGTCCAGATGGATGTCGTCTTGCTACAGCTTTGCAGACCCTGGTTCCTGAGCCTCAGTTGTGGGGACAAGAGGGAGGACATCTGGAGGGTTCATGTGGAGGTACTCGGGTTGGTCGTCAGCAGCTATGGGCTCTCTTCGATTCAGCGGCACTTCGCGGTGTCAGCGCTTCGCAAACAGCAAAGATGCAGAACAAATAACCGGTTGGACTTTGCTTGCTCCCTTGGTCCGGGACTCTGGTGAGTGGACTC
The DNA here is from genome assembly GCF_040938575.1 of Ambystoma mexicanum. Classification (NCBI taxonomy): domain Eukaryota; kingdom Metazoa; phylum Chordata; class Amphibia; order Caudata; family Ambystomatidae; genus Ambystoma; species Ambystoma mexicanum. The sequence goes on from NC_090923.1 coordinate 1,423,890,170, forward strand.
TGAATTGGGATTTCCTGCTTCTGGAGTGTCCTTAGGAGGCTTCTGGAGCTTTTGGCTGGATTCGTTCTGCGGCAGACATTGCACTCGATTATGGACACTCGACCCCGGGCATTGGGCTTCTGCAGCAATGGAGAGGCACAGCAACTCAGGGATTGCGCCAAAGTGGAGTGTGTCTCAGGGTTAATTGGTCCCACTAACCCAAGTTGTTCCGTCCAGAGCTTCTCTGTTGAGGTGAGAAAGGAGGTCAGCACAGCAGCAGGGCTTCACCGGGCAATTCAAGGTCCAGGAGGTTGCAGCAAGTTTCTCTTAACTGTTTCTTCGTCGGATGTTTCTTCCAGTGGTCGACTGCCTCTAGTCCCAGAAACCCTTGCCTTTTAAGCAAGTTTTCCCATTCATGCACATCCTAGGCTGTCAATCACACAGCAGAGCGGCTGTCCTTTTAACAGCCATCTGGTCAATCAGGAATGGTTTCGTGCAGGCACACCTAGAGACAAATGACAGGGGATTTTCGGGATCCTCCCTCACTCCCTGCCCTTCCAGACACATTGGAGCCAGGGGCAGGCTTCAGGGCTGAAGCCCACCACAGGCAAAACACACAAAAGGCTCATATCTGTCTCAACGCACAGAGTAAAATCCCAGAAAGACCTCACAAACAGAACATGGTGAAAAAAGAAGACGGGCCATTTTGCCTAAATGGACACCCATGGGTGCTGTACTGCAGCCGAGGATTCAGCCTGCAGTAGAACAGCACAATGGTAGTAACAATTAAACCAATGGCACCACCCATTTAAAGTAGGGAGGGTAACAAAAAATGTTACATGAGAAAGTAAGATAAGGGGCTACTAAGGAACCCCCATGCACTCCACATAAGATGCAGTGTGCTGGACCTACAAAGAGAAAAGGTAGGTAAGGTCAATTTCACCTTACTATTCTTGGGAACAGTAGTTTACCCAAGAAAAGGTATTTAGACCTCAAGAGGAATCCAAAGGATTTCTCAGTGACACTGCACTGAAGGTGCTGTGTGCCACCATACAAAAAGTAGATGCCTATGGAGTTTGTCCGACTCCAAAAACATTGAAACATAACATCCAAATCAGGGAAACACACATGAAAGTCCCACTCACTCAGGAGTTAAAATTAAAAAGTCCCAAGTCCAGCAAAGGAGCTGTGGGTCTTTAAGGTTGAAGGGAATTAGCACAGAAATGAAAATTCTCCCTAACAGTGGTCATGCAGAGGTCCATGTTAAATCCTTGCAGTTTCGAAAGTCGACAATGAAAAGACACCCGAAACAAAACGTGGGGACTGGAACCCCCCACGAGGGGGAAAGACAGGCTGGAGCCCGGCAGAGGGAAGCCTGTGCAGAACTGTGTGATAAAGTGAAAGGTGAAAGATAATGAAGAGGGGGTCAGTGGAATGGCCCTCCTGTCCCTTATGCGAATGTCAACCCGTAGAATGAAGAACGCAAGATGCAACTCGCTGTTCAGCCAATCACCAGGCACACCAATGTATCCTACATATGCAAAGAGATACTCTCTCAGACAACCTTTCAAACAATATCCAATTGACGTCTTCGAGGAGACCGGTGCCTCATCGATTGACTAAATTGACTGTTGACAAGTCCAGCCGTAATGACGTCACTAGTGGCAACACGACATAGTGCAAGTCATTAAACAAATGTGCATTCCTACATGAAGATACGTAGACACACACAAGCATATATGAAGAGCATGCTGTAGACAGAGGATGAATACATTTACATACTGCCAGAGCTTTTCCTTTTCTTTTGCTAAATGCAGAAATGCAAGAAAGCTAAACATACGTGGATCAAGCTTGCAACTGCTTTATCCGGAGAGACGCAGGCCCTGCTGCACGAAGCACAAAGCATTCGCAGACAAGGACAAGGGCGGGAGGAAAAGTCCCGATTCCCAAGGCAGTAAGCCACCTGCGAAATTCAGAATAAAATTCTCATGATTGTAGAAAGGAAGGCTTTGTTTTGCGGTCTCCACACTTGTGACCAAGCAGAGCCGAACAATGGCTATTTACTTATGGTGATAAGAGAAGTAGTTCCCGGCGAAGCAGACAAGATTGATACATGCGTTGTCCACCAAAACTGCAACCTACAGGCACTCTCTCAGGCTAGGTGATCAGACCAGTGGCAACAATGGGAACACATAGGTCTTCCCATTACCTTGAAAAGGGACACCGAGCTCTGAACAGAACAGGGTCCCAGGCCTGGGAGGACCCGCCTTAGCCAATCCAGATGCTCAGATCATGGGGTGGTGTAGAATGTTGCACAGGTCCTCGTGCGACCCTGCAATAATGTAATAGATCGTTTTTGGGGAACTCTCAGGTGAAGTCACCCGGCATGTTAGACCAATGAGGACGCATATGTATATGGGTTCTATAGGTAGTAGACCTGAGCTAACCAACTGGGGTGTCCCGTAGGTTTTGGGGATGGTGTTGAGGTTTGTGACGTCACCAAGGTACAAAACTGGGTGACAAAAGGTCAGAAGCTGATATTGTTGGAGATTTGTGATTTCCTGTATGATCCCTGGCTATTGGAGAATAAAAGACAGTAAACTTTGCCCCATGGCTGAGCCGTCTGTTATTATCAGGGGAGGTTTTGATGGGCCCTAGATACTCTGCTGACATGTGATATCATTTGTACAACACCCCCTTGTCCTCTGGCATACTATTACAAAGTGGTAACAGAGAACAGTTGGCTACGATCGATTGGCATAAAGCAGTCTCGTCCCGTCGCAATGCCTGGAGGGCTGTGAGGTGACCCACGGAGACTGACAGATACAGGAGGTGCACACCGTGAATAGGTCCTCAGATACCGATTTGGAGAAATTCCTGCCCGCTTTCCGTGGGACGCCAAGCAGAACAGAAGTGCTGATTACAGAGTTTAAGTATAGACTCAGCCATACAGCAAATAGGGGAAGGGGTGGACCGATATTGGGTGGTGTTAAGTACTGTGGGGGTGATCAGAAGCAGAGGTGGATGTTAATAGTTTGTGGTTAGGGTACATTTGACCTTGGGGTAACCAGTTTCGGCAGTTGGCCTAGACTATTGGCTCAAGGGTACATATGACAGTAGTTTTGTAAATATCGGATTTCCTGTGGGTTGGGTGTTGTAGCTCGGGTCATCAATGATGGTATTCCTATGTAAAGGGCTTAGCAGGTGCATCTAGCTTGAATCGCGGAAGGTGTTCTTCTGGTTAAGTCTCAAGGCGATGCTGTAGGTACACATGAAATATTGGTATCCCCTGTTAGGAAGCAGGAAGACGGCTGTATATATGTTGTTTGTTCTTGTTGGGGTGTTGGTGCAGTTGGGAAATGTTGTGGTAAACTTAGTGAAGGGGCGGGTATCTGCAATTTCTTTTTCCCCTGTATTGTAGAGGTGACGCCACCAATCAGGTTCTTGGAGCGCATGAGGGGTACAGAACTTTTTGGGTGATTGTAAATGATGATCTAGGGTTAAAAAGTTGTTGTGTTTTGGGGGTGATGCGCGGAAGGCGCATGTGCAGAACTGGTGGATATGCCTTTTGAGGAAGATAATTGCAGAGGGGCGGTGGGCAGAGCACTCCCTGGGTATTGGCCAAGAGCCGGAGAGGCTGGTGATTTTTGTGGCTCACAGAGCTATTTTAACATCTGGTGTTAAGGTGAAATAAAGCGAGTGTGCTTGCTAACGGTGGAAGTGCCGAAGAAGGGAGCTTCTCCAAATGTGTGCAGCACCCATTACATGTGCATATACACGAGGCTTGCAAGGGGAAGAAGTTGAACAAGCAAATGGCTGTATTTGAGTTGTGGAAAAGGTTTCAGGACGAAGGGGGGACTTGGCGTGGCATCATTGGATGCAGAGCCAAAAAAGAGGCCAGTGGCGAAAAGCCCAGACCCTTCTCCAACTCCTCCTGAACACGAAAGCAAAGGTGCAGCAGCGGGGCCCATGGATTATATCCAGCGAGGGAATTAAGAGCAGCAGCAGGGTATACCAATCCCATATTTGCACCGCAAAAGGGAGGGGCAAGACGAGACCGGACAAGTGACTAAGGGAGCGCAAAGCGAAAGCGATGAAAGCAATGAACGCAGCGAGATTCAGGCATGAGGAAAGAAAATGCCACGGGGAAGAATGGAGGGGCAGGAGCACATACTTCCGAACAAGTGGGTAGGCGGATAGATATTGCTCAAATTAGATGGGAAGGCAGCGGGAGAGACGGGAGGCCTTAACAAAGAAGCCGTGGGTTGTAAGGATGTAGATGAAGCAAGAGAACGGGCAGTGGTAATGGAAGAAGTAGAGAGACGACAAACAGAGGAGAATGAAGAGAACGAAAGAGTATGCAGAGAAGCAGAAGGCAGAAGTACGAAAGCGAGAGAAGTAGGTGTATTCAAACGTACCCAGTCAATCCAAAACATGTTTAGGTTCATGCATACTCACTAATGCTTTAGGCAGGTGAGGCCTCTTGGGACTAGACGACCTAGAAGACCCTGAAAGGGAAGCAGAATCGAGGGACAATTTCCTCATTTCCTTTTCATGCTGCATTTCTCCCTCTTAGTTTCACCTCCTGAAGTTTGGTTTCAGCTTGCACATCCAGTTAATTGAACTGGAACTCTAATCGTAGTCTCTCAAGTGAAATATATTCTGGGTTTAGATTTGGACCTTGTGGGGGTCACAATGGTGCGTGCCGGCCCTCAACTTCATTGCGCCACAGGGTTTCGTTCGGCCCTCCGACTCGCGCACCTGTTAGCCTCCTTGGTCCGTGTGTTAGGGAGAATTCTCAGAAATGTGCCAATTCCCTCCACCTTAGAGACCCCCAGCAACTTTGCTGGATTTTGAGGACTTGGTTTTTTTAACCTGGAGAGAGTGAGACCTTTTTTCCCACTCTCTCATGTATGTTAATGTGATTTTGAACTCTGCGTTTCTTTTGTTTGTGGAGTCTGATAAACTCTATAGGCATAATCTTTCACATTGTGTCACACAGCACCTTCAGTGCAGTGGCAAAGGGTAGTCTTCCAGATTTCCCAAAGGTTTAAAAACCTCTTGGTGAAACTACTGTTTTCCAAGAGCAGTGAAGTGAAATTGACTTTACTTACATTTTGTAACTTTCTAGACCCATTACACACTTTCTTACAATAGGGTGCTGGAGGGGTTACTTAGTATCCCCTTTGTCTAGTTTATCATGTAACATTTTTATGTTACCCTTTCTACAATTAATGGCTGGTGGCAGTGGTTTACTTTTTACTACCATTGTGTGTTTTTACCGCGGGTTGCGTTCGCAGCTGCAGTAAGGCACCAAAGGGTGCCCATTTTGTCAAAATGGCCCTGGTCGTCTTTTTTCACCATTTCTTGCTGGAAAGGTCCTTCTTGAGATTTACTTTGCACGCCAAACCTGGTGTGGTCCCTTTGTTTGTTTTGTCTTTGGCGGGATTAACTGGCTCCAGTATGTCCGGCAGGGGCAGGACGTGAGGGGGGTGCCCCAAACTCCCTGTGCTTAATCTCCCAAAGGTGATTGGCCAGCTGGCTGTACTTGGAGGACAGCCACCCTGCTGTGTGATTGACAGCTAGGCTGCAAATCCATGGGAAAAAAATGCGTAAAAAGGCAAGGCTTTTTGCTTGGAAGACAGAGTAGACCACTGGACAAAGGAATCCGAAGAAGAACTTGGAAGAGACGCCTGCGGCAACTCCTGGACCGTTAGTTTGCCTGGTGAAGCCTCGAATAGAGAAGCCCTACAAAGGACGACTTCTCCCCTTGGGTTGGTGGGACCAATCGACCAAAGACAAGCTCATCTGGAAATCCTCTCTGAGCTGGCTGTACTTCCATTGCGGTACACACTGAAGGAGCACGATAGGTCCTCTTTTTTAATATAGGGGGCTTTTTTTATGTTGACATTACAACATCATGAAAAACAGTTTCCAAAAAACTACCCTTCTTGTTGCACATTTAGCTGGAGACAAATATTGCCACAAAGAGTGATGATACCATCTTTCTAAACATATATGAAGAATGGTAATGGTAAGTCAAACAAACAGTTAAATGTATTCATACAAAGATAAAAAGACAGACCACTTGGTGGTCACGCACTGGTATCTAAAAAAAACGAAAATCACTTAAAACATGTAGACAACATAAATCCTAATCTTTCTTGAGCAGTTTCATTTTTTGCTCAAAATCACTTTTCTTTTTGCAGACAAAGGTGGTGTTAGTAACCTATGAGTGACTTTTTACAATTTCATTTTCACATAAAAAGCCCTCAAACAACAGTGTCGACAGTTGAATCTGTTTCTAGCCTTGATATTCTACTTTCAACCTTCTTAGGTTATTCAAAATTAGGCGATAGTTCAAGGCGGTCTTCAGGACACAATATCCCTTGGTAGGGGAAACGTGATATGATTTAAGGATTCTTCAGTTATAAATGCTGTACACGCGTGTCTAAAAACACAAAAACGTTTTAGAAGACTGACCAGCATAATGCATACCTCTTTGTTTCTATTCACTCATTTGTTCAACTTGTACAACCAGCTCCTACATTCCTGAGTGCACACCATTCATACATAATGTCTTTCAATACATTTCATTATGAAGACTTTCGCGCAGAGTCAATCAAGGTGCAGAGTCCCAGTCTGCCCCCAGTCTCCCTGTTCTGTTGGTCTGAGAGGAGCTGCACAACTAGCAAGTCCTGTTTCCACTAACAAGGAGTTTAAAAACTCTAATTTCGCGCAGAGCGCGGCACGGAGTCAAGGTGCAGAGTCCCAGTCTGCCCCAGTCCGCCACGGTCTGCAATGACTGCTAATACTGGCCACGAGGGTCCTGCGACACGGAGAAAAACGCTCCAACAACGTCGAATGCAGAATCCTTGGACTGCCTTATCCGACACAGCCACAGTAACCAAAACATCGAAGGTAAGCGTCTCAAAGCAGACAAAGCAAACAACTCTTGACATTTCTGTCCCTTTGCCCGAGCCTGCCTCTGTCATTTCCACGGACACCTCCGTGCCGGCGATAGACGCCGCTGTACGTGAATCCACGGCTAAGACGGGACCTCGTAGAGAGGAGCTCCTCGCTTTTCAACAGCTGCACAACTCGGCGGTCAACTTGGGGAATGAAACCGAGTTGTCCAGAGCCGTGGCCGCCACGCACTCGAGCGAGGCGATCTTCCTCGGTATTACCTCAACCACCTTAACTGAGGTTACCCAGGAAGTGGGATCAGTGAACATGCCGCAACACTTTAAACCCCTCACATTAAATGACTTATCACTTGTTCCATTCACGTTACTCACGTCAAGAGAGAGAGCGAAGTCTACCCCCGAAACTGCCGATGTGTTTTTTCCCCTTTCGAATGTACCGATGCAGAGCTAATGAGGCCTCTCAAGAGGAGGACGCGATCACGCTCCACCCCAATAAAAACACTCCTACCAAACAAACAACCAATGCTTCGATGGAGCTCCTTCCAAAAACAGCCCTTACCATTGACATTGAGTCTAGACTTAAGAAAGAATCGGAACTTAACGGCTGCAATCTATATCCAAGCACTGAAACTACAGTGCATAAAAAGTCTAATGTGAACGCAAACAAAACAACGTTAATAGACGAGATACCGGCAAACCTCTCTTCTTATACGACCGACGGGGACGGTCTGGGGAGACAGTCAAGTCAAAACAAGTCTCGATCACCTGAATATGCCCCGACTAATAACACACATCATGGCCATCAGGGTCCCGAAACACGGCTCAATGGCGCTTCGAAATCAAATGCAGAGCGTGAGCTTTCACCTGAACCGACCATCACTAATTCCGAGGTACCAGCTGAATGTATATTTGATAATGCCTCGCAGCCGGACACTCGTCGGAAATTCAAAACACTGCGAAATAGCAAGGCGTCTTCAAGTACCCCGCGACCAGCAGGATCACAACCCATGCTTTTAAATCCAATGAGTGCCTCTTGTGCCATGCCACCAATAAATACATCAGTAATAGGCGATTCTCATTGAGACACAGGCACTAGCCTGCATTCGTCCACTAACGAGAACTCTGGCTCTAGTGCCAAACCTAGCCTCTCCTCGGCAGCTGCAATGCAGATATATAATAACGTCCTTGCAGCATCATCAACTGCGTTGTTACCGTTTCTGAAGATGTACGAATCACTCCTTGATGCCGTAAAAGATCAGACCTCACTAATTTCCAATTTAAAAGAAAAAATTGAAAACTTTGAAACCGTGAACCTGTTTCTGCAGAATCAATTTCTACGTGAAGCAGACCAAACCACTCGCTGGCAAGAAAGGTTGAGTGATTTAGCAGCGCGACATCACTGTCAGAATGACACCCTGACAGAAGGCCTGCTTGAGGCTGTTAAATGGATGCGACACTCACCTGCTTGGACGCTTCAAAAAGTGCCAATGACCTCGGTTCATGATTTATCAGCTGCTGATTCAAGAGGAACGACGAAACCTAATCACCAACAATACGTCTCCGGATTGAGCACGAAAAATGCGAAGTCAAAAGCCACATCAAACATCGCATACCAAACAACTCATTCAGATGACGTGGCCAATGGAAGACCTTCAACAGTCGCTGAAAACCAGGCTAACTCTCAAACAATTCCTGAGTCTAAGCAAAGTAATTCTGACAACTTTACCTTGAAATAGATTGATCCAACAGTTGAATCTTTTGCTCAGCCTAGTCAGGCCAAACAACAGAATTCGTGCAAAAACAAGTCTAACAACTTGGACACTCAACCGGTGTCCTTTGGGATTTTTGAAGGCGTTGCAAAATCAATCACGTCATTCACGCCTCTTGATTCTAAAACAACTGCAAAGAAAAAAACTCTTCTGAAGCAACCACCAATTAAAGGAATCCCAGTTTTAAAAAGAGCACAAAGATCAGCGAAACAAAGAACATTTTACAGAAATATGGGCCCACTAACCAAAACTGGGTTGTTCTGTAGGAAAAGAACGTTGTCCTCTTTGGCCCTGACAACCATCGACTCTGAAGCCCCCACGTCGCCTGAACGACGTCGACTAACCGTACCCTCAAACAAACGACGAAGAATTGACTCTGAAGTCGACGGGTCTATAGAAGAGTCTATTGGATTGGTCACAGACCTCTGTAATTTATCAACTTACTCTGATGACCAACCAGAGTTTTCTATGGGTTGTGAACAAACGATTAACAGTGCCGCAAAAGAAACTCAAAACCAACCAAAAATCAAAAAACAGGTGGAACTGGATAACTAACGAGTAGTGAACTGGATAACAGACGAGTGGTAAATCAGAGAAAATCGCTGATGCATAAATCGTCAGTGATTTCAAGTCTGAACCCAAAACAAACTAGTGTTCAGAAAAACAACTCAACTCGCCACTGTTCCCGTGCTCACCACGCCAAAAGGCTCGGCTCAATAAACAGTAAACTGTGGTTACAGAATCTCCAGTCGCAGGATGAAGATTTAAACCTGAACCGCAGAAATGTGATGACTCTTCAGCTGTATTCCATCCCTTCGCACCATCACGTCGGATGACATCAAAATAGTCGAATCCTCAAGGCCGCGGATGAACTGCTTGTATTTGGATTTGACCTCACTCTTGAACCGTCTAACACTTGTTCAAGCACAAGAAATTTGGGATCGAGTCCTGAGTCTACCGACAATCAACTTGACAGACGTTGTGAGATACGTAAAGCCATGAAAGCTCCTGGCAATTCCAGCCAAACTAATACCAACTCTCAAAGGAGCCTTTCCCACACGTATGACACCCGGAAGAACATGGTGAATCCCAAGTAGCCACCACAAGTCGTATGTGATCAAACATGCACATTTCTATTGTGGAACGCAAGAGGATTCACTCATCTATTTAACAGGTTCAACGTCTTATTGGAAAATGTTTTTGCCATATGTCTCCAGGAAACTTGGTTAAGCGAAGTTACATCAAGGGATGGCTATGTCACTTTAATGAACCCAGCTATTAAAAGTGCACAAGGGCGACCGTCATCTGGCCTGTTGACATTAATAAAAATCAATCCCTGGTGGTCAATCGTGAACTCTCGCTGTCCAAATACCTTTTTCAAGTGGTTCTGATGTGGACTGGCGATGATAACATATCCACAAGGAAACTTCTGTTAATCATACGGATACTGGAATCCCGAAAAAATCAGTACCAAGGTCTTCCTAAATTCCATAACATGTTATATGGATGAGATTATAACATCGTACTCGAGCATCTCAATTATATGTTGCGGTGATTTAAACTGCACCTGGTTTAAAATCGACCGTGCATCACAGCTCTTTTATCCCTTACCGATTGAAGAGGTAAATGTCAGAGGTCAGACGTGGAGTTTGGCAATGCAAAACCGAAACTGCCAAATGGTCAATGGTAATGTGAAAGGCGAACTTGGTCAAACTCAAAATCGAGTTCAATCATTGATTATGTTTGGGTATCTCAAACCTTTTTTGTCCAAGATTTGAATCTAGAGGTACGCAAGATGACAAATAGCGATCACGACCTGTTGTGCTTCTCCTGCCTGTTGGAATGGCCGCAATGCGCTAAGAAATATGCCATCTCGTTATCAGTGAACGCAGGGGGCAACCGACTTCGGATGAATGACTCCCAAATTTACCTTTTGAGTCAGCAACTCTTTATACAAAATGAGGTATTGTCGGTAGACTATGCACCACTCTTGGCTAACTTTATCACTGTCAGAACATCTGATAGGGTCATGGGCATTTCTCACAGGCACCTTTCATCTTCACTAATAACCACTGCAAAAAAGATGATGCATCGAGACATAAGAGCATTGAAAAAGTCATCTCTTACAGGACCATGTGATATCAATCTTGAAAGTGCAATCCGAGCTCGACACCAAACATATAGGCACTGGATAAAATCTGAAAAAATGATCATCGAACAAGACAAAGCTGAACTAATGATGAAACAGCTACTCTTAAAGAACTCTCGCGAAACTTGGGCAATTTTGAACGCAGGAAACTCGCACCACTTATCTTCTTTGTCAAACAAAATCGAATCAACCACATGGGAGTCTCATTTTGTGAATATACTTAGTACTCCTTCGAGAGAACCATCGATTGACTTACTTGACAACGCGACCGCGTGGGACCTGCACATTTTTCAAGATGACATAAAAATTGCAACACGTGCCTTGAAAAACTTGCACGCTGCCGGTCTGGATATGATATCTAATATGATGCTAAAACAAAATGAAGCGCCATGGTCAGCTTCCATAGAAGCCTTGTTCTGTTCTGTGTCTTCCTCAAGGACTGTTCCGGAGTCTTGGCGTGAAGCCATCATCGTGCCCATACACAAGAAAGGCAATCGGGCAGATCCTAACAACTATCGTCCGATTGCCTTGTTAGACACGATAAGCAAGTTGTTTGCTTCCTTCTTACGACAACGACTTGCACAGTGGTCCATGAGCGAAGAGATTTGTGACGTTCGCCAAACTGGCTTCACTAAAGGAGTTGGAGTTGACTTATCTACTGATCCTAAACATACTGAAATCGGAAACCCTAAAGGCAAAACAAAAATTATATTTGGCCTTCATTGACCTTCGGGGTGCATTCGACCGTGTCAATCGCGTCAAGCTCTGGTAGAAAATGTCAAATTGGAATTGCCTGCAAAATCTGCTGCAACCAATCAAGGCGCTGCACTCTAGTACCTCCATTCGGATTTACTTAAATAACCAGGGAGACTTATCAAGGAAAATATCAACCGATAAGGGGGTGAAACAGGGATGTCCGTTGGCAGCTGAACTCTTCAAACTGTTTATCTCTGATTTACCGATACATCTAGAATCTGTCCAATGCTTCCCGCCAAAGATAAACAACACTGAAATTTGTTGCATAACCTATGCCGACGATCTCGTTCTATTAGAACTCACGCAGATTGGTCTTCAACGGCTTTTAACAAGCCTGCATGAGTATCTCATTAAGAACGATCTTGTACTAAACACAGAAAAAAACAAGATAGTGACTATCGGGGTAGGTGGTACCAAACAACAAAAGGCCTTTTTGTGGAAGATCAATGTCATCTCTTTGAGTTTGGTGAATTCTATTTGATATCTGGGTATAATATTCAACACTTCTGTCAACGATCATCATTGGAAGTTGGACCTCATAAACCGAATGATTCAATTCAGTATTCAAGCTTCAAAAATAAACAAGCAATATGGAAAATTCTCGCTTGAACCAGTGCTACTGTTTTACGCACAAAAGGTCCTACCTGCCATCACCTTTGGGTCCGAATCGGGCTGGAATATCGATGCCCAGTTCTGGCAGAAGCTCGAAGGTTTATTTTGGCGCTGGGTACTGCACTTACCATCTTATGTCTCAATGGTATCTCTTCGATATGAACTCTCACTAAACTCACTGCACAGCTGTGTCATGTGGAAATCCTTGATGGTGCTGCGCAAGATGAAGCTGAATCCACTGATTCCGTCATATCAAATATTTGAACATCTTCCGGGCTGTGAGCGACCGGGCCTCCTTGAAGCCTGGCGACAGTTATTAGAAGCAGCTTTAATTAACACTGATTTAAATCTAGCCGATTTTCTTAGTCAACCTCAATGCGTTAAAAAGAAATTGGAATTGTGGTGTTCGATCCAGAATTACGACATGTTAACGAGAACACAAACTCAACGTTCAATGTCGATATCTGGTAACCTGTCCATCACGACATCATCGTGAACAATTTTTGAGGCTACTCTTGAATGCATTGAACACCAGGGAAATGCAACTTCTACGACACATTAATGAAGCAAATGGCAACCCTCTGTCGTTTCTGCAACCTTCAAATTGAATCCATCAAACATTTAATTACTGGATGCCCTACGATAATCGCACGACGATTGCGCCACATAGGGGATTTTATACCTGTTGAACAAGACATCCAGAATTGGTGGTCTTATGCGGTTGCTGGGCACAACATCAGGTTGACCTGTGCCATTGTGAACCTTTTAGACTCTCTACATCTAAACGAGAAACGACCACAAAAAGTACTTGTGAACCATCGTCAACTTAACGATAATGATACACAATATCTTCTGTGCGAAAGAAGACATTTCATAAATTGCTAATGTTTTTATGGATAACATGGAAAACATGATGGCCCGCTGTAACAAAAGTTTGGCGGCCTGTTAGTTTACTACCAGGTTCGCTGAGCTGAAGTTTCAATAAAAAAAAAAATTAAAAAAAAGAAAATGAAGACTTTAATTTTGGCTAGTTTAGTGTAAGGATGTGAGAATACTTCCTCCAATGATTGTTGTATACAACGATAAACCAAAGGAGATAATCACCAATATCTTGTGTATGTCATAGGGAGACATATAGCCCAGCCTTATTTTTCTGAAACCTGCAATAAGTCATACTTGCAAATATAACATTGATTGATAATTCGCAAGAATATGTTGCTCAAGTTCGAGTTGGGCCATTATTCAGTATTGCACAGTGTACATTGTTGTCATGTCCACCCCCATCAGTATCAACTATTGTGGCATTTTCCATTTATACCTTATTTACATGTTCTTCGGAGCGATCCAAAGGCTAATCACCCATTTGCTGGTTTTACTTCAACTCTGTGGGTTACCATGAAACAGAAAGCCTATGAGGAAGCCATCATTTTAGATTACCCCTTTTTCAGATAGCCCGTAATGCCTCACTTAGGCCACGCACGCATCTGTCTATATAGGCAGGATCCGTGGAAGAAAGATGATCTTGTTTTTGCTTTTACGCAGACAATGGCCCGTTGATATATCTCATTAACATTTTTTTTCCCCGTCTGCTGGTGTCTTTACATGAATGGCGCTGTAAAAGATAAAAGAATGCCTAGCTCATTCCATGCTGTTAGCTGCTTGTCAGGCAGTTATGAAGTTATAAAAAAGACCTGTCTCCCCGCCGGCTGTTCATAACTTACTTATTTATTCATGAGAACATCAGCATGAAGGTGTTCGCAACTGCTCCTCGTACATTCCAAGTTCAAACTATCGCGGTCACGATCACGTGATGTTTTCGAATATAAAAAGCTATGTGAAAAGTATCAAGTGCGTGTTAAAGCAACGTGCAGTAGTTTGTCGCCATCTTGGGTGTATTTTAAACTGAACACATGAAACTTTATTGATATCATTGTTACTTGCACCAAATGATGGTTACAGGCGGCCAGAAAACCATGTATTAAGTGAACACAGCTACACATTATTACTGTAAAGTGACTTGTGTGCAAAAAGGTCATATCTTGCATGCAACATAACATAAGGTAACATGTAGAAGGACAGAATTACTTCAAAAATGAGAACAAAACCTTTGGTGTTCTCATGTCAATGTCACGATAGCCCGCTATCCCATATCAACTTTGCTGTGAAAAGATGAGCCAGAGGAGATCACATTATTAAACCAATTTAACCTCTAGATGGTTAAGATATCCTATGCTTTTCAATGGAGTCAGGTGTGCTACATCTTCTCATCCGCATTTAGGTGGGCAATTTGAAATGTTTTTAATATGGTGTCCTTTATTTTCGTATAAAGAAGTTCCATTCAATATACAGATTCAGACCATGGTTGACTGAGTCAAGTGAATAAATCCATCTCTGTTCAAGCTTGCGTAAGCTCAGTTCTCGATCACCACCACGTGAGTATGGATTAAGTGTCTGCAAAATACACCTCATGTGTATGATGCGCTTTTTTGAAATGCTCAACGAGTGGTTTGTCGGCTATTCCATTTTTAACACATGAGCGATGTTCGCCAATCCTTTGGCGGACTGGTCTTTTGGTTTTTCCAATATAGAATAAACCACAGGGACATCTAATACATTAGATAGCCCATTTAGTGGCACAATTTGTGAAAGATTTGAGCTGCCACTTTCTTCCATTAAGATCAATAGGTTTTAGATTTTTGGTGAGCTTACAGACAGAACAATTACAACACTTAAAATGTTCTATAAAAAGAGTGGGAGATGCCAGAGAGTGTCTTGTTTCTGAACGTTCGACTTGGGTTGTGGATAAGTATGGACCAGTCTATCTCTTAGGTTTGGCATACGTTTAAACACAAACCGTGTGGGGAACAATCTTGAAGCTTTCAGTATTAATCATGTTCCAGTTTTTGAGTATCGATTTTCTCAAATCATTGCTTGTGGGAGAAAAGGATGACACGCATGTAACCTTGTCAATGGAAGTTCTGGTCTGTTTACATAAACAGTCGTTGCTCGCCTTATGATGTATGCAGGGTACCCTCTGTTCTTTAAATTGTGTTTGAGTTCATCACTGTGTTTTTTTTAAATCTTTTTCCGTGCAGTTGTGCCTAATGCGTAAAACGTTCCTTAATGGAAGGTTCTCTCTGAGACTTTGAGGATGAAAACTTTCAAACTGTAATCGGGTGTTCTTTTGTGTAGGTTTTTTTTATATAGGCTCGTCCCGAACGTATTATCTGCCATCCGGTAGATCTCCAAGTCCAAAAATGAGATTCTGTCTTTTTGAACCTCCATGGTGAAATTGATGGAACTTTCACACGTGTTCAGCCAAGTAACAAAAGCATTTAGTTCTTCTACTTCACCTCTCCGTATAATAAAAATATAATCGATATACCGATATCTGATATGATGTTCTTTTTAAAGGGGTTGTTGTCAGCATAAACGGACTTGAATTCGAATGTGTCCATGTACAGATTTGCCAAGTCTGGGGCAAAGGTTGCCCCCATACTTGTGCCATGGAGTTGTTGGAAGAACAGACCATTGTAGATAAAGAAATTCTTAGTGAGGGCCATATGGATACACTCTGCTGTAAAATCAGAAGGTGGTCGCTTGTCCTCTCTTTTCTAACTGCAATGCATTCAGTCTGTGGAATATTAGTATAAAGGGACTCCATGTCAAGAGTGACCAAAAAATCCTGGGTGTGGATGGATAGAGATTTTGCTGATGAAGGGTCTTATAGTATGCCAGCATAAATAGATAAAGGTTCCAAAAGTGAACCAATAGCCGATACTATAGGACGGCCAAGAGGAGTACTTTTATTATTGTGCATTTCTGGTGAACAGTAGAAAGCTGGCATCATGGGTTGTTTATTGATGATAAAATATTTTTCATCATCATTGATCCAGCCTTCGCCCGTTGCTTGCATCATTAGACTTTTAATTTCTTCCAGTATCTTATTGGTGGGATCATGTCCACTGTGTTGTCAACAAGTTGTTTTTCTACTTCTGGTTTATGTAAGACAGAGTTCCAGAGGACGATTCCCCCACCTTTGTCTGCCGGCATATTCACAAACAAGGCATTTTCCTCGAGGTTCTTGAGCGCTAGCCATTCAGTTTTTGAGAGGTTATCTCTATATGTGTTCCTATTATTACATAGGAACTTCACATTTCTCCAGATTTTGTTCTTGAACGCCAGGATCTCGGGCGATACCATAGATTGAATAGGAATAAAATGTTGAGGGCGTTCTTTTGCCAGATCTGTTATCTTCTTTTTGTGGATCGTCCCTGTTATGGAAGAAATACTTGAGTCTTAGACTTCTGAAAAAATTGCGCATCTCAATTTCTGTCTGGAAAAGATCTGCTTTACGTGCCGGAACAAAAGATAGTCCCTTAGTGAGTACATCTCTTTCTGTGGGGGTAAGAGAATGAGTGCGGAGATTAAAGATTGGATTAACCAATTTTGTGGGGGTGGAAGCCATTGCCTCATTTGCATGCCGTGATTGCCCCACTCTCAGGTTTTTCCTCGAGCCTGTCCCATATCTAGATAATTATTGTGAAGGTTAGCGAGTGCCACACTTAGACGGAATTATGTAGATCAAAAAATATTACACTTAAACAGAACTGTGAATGTTAGCATGTTAAATGTCATAACCCACTAACCAATACAAGCTCAAACTCTGCGCTTTAACACGCACTTGCTACTTTTCACGTAGCATTTTATACTTCAAAACATCACGTGATCGCAATAGTTTGAACACCGAATGTACGAGAAGCGCTTGCAAACACCTTCATGCTGACATTCCCCACGACGGAGGCCCAGAAACACAGGATATGCAGACCTACACAGGAACAGAAGCCAGCTGGAATCAATTTCTTCTAACCAAAGGTACTGTAAAAATAAGGATTTGCTTAGCCTTGCTAGCTCTCAGTTGAGACTTGCCTTGGTTACTTTTGCAGTGATTCTATGCTCTACAGAGATAAACATTGTGCAGACTTTTTACTCATCTGTAAGAAGGGCTTCAGCTCACCTAGACTTTTGTTCAATTAACATTGGCTGTCCTGGCTCCCTGAAAGACTCTCTGACTTTGTGTTTTACGTTTCCCCCGGCAAAGGGTTAATTTACTTCGCATTGGAGGGTTCAAAAAGTACTTCGCTCTTAAGAATATTTGTTAACCTTTGTTTTATTCCCTAAAACCTTTCCTTTGACACCAAACTCAGTATTGCTCTAAATGTGCCATTGATAAATAACTAGGACACTGTGGACATTGATATAATTCAACCCAGGGTGTAGGAAGTGTCTATGTGCCATCCCAAATGGGTATCTACTGATTTATTGAAACTGAAAGTGTGTATTTTTAAAGTATATATTTCTGTGTTACATATATTTGCTGCCTTCTAAAGAAGGCTTATTCAACTGACTTAAATTAATAAATCATTGTTTAAAACCCTACAGCTCATATTGACCCCTCTTGAGATAAGCCTGGCTGCTCAGCCACACTACCAACCTGTGTAGTACAAACTTATACCAAAGGTTGGGTTACCGATTGCCAGGAGTACAAGGTTGTTGTAGTATTCAAAAGGGTACTGCACACAATCTTGCCTAACAGAGTGACTGAACTTTTGTTTGAAGCCAAGACAAATACCATAAACAGAGTAGTCCTGCGCCACGTGGATGCTCATTTGAAGGTCTCCGTTAGGTATCCAACTGAAAGGTGGCAATTGTAAAAAGGAATTGTGATATCAAAGTGGTGCTGCAATGGGTCAAGCCAAACCCTGTGTACATTCAAAAGTTTTCGAAACCTGATGCCAACTGAAATTGGTCCATACCCGGCTGAGGGAGACTAAAAATTGTATTAAGAAGGGGATCTGAGCCCGGCTGAGGGGTTTCCGGGGTGAACCGTGAGTCACCCGAGAAAGAATGTCCTATGAATATTGTGAAAGAGGATCTGAGCCCGGAACAGGGGTATCCAAAGTGTTGACTGTTGTATAAAAGCGATCCGAGCCCGGCTGAGGGGGCTGCGGGGTAAATAGTGAATCACCTGAATTGAGTACTTGTAAGAGGAAAAGAACCTTGTTTGTTTTGTCGTATCAGGCCCTCTGCATGAAGAGACTTGATAGGCAAAGAGACATGGGCACAGAAGGCCCTGATGCAAATGATTGAACGGTATCCTCATGCTAAAGAAGCCAGAGATTGTGCTAGGCTCGAGTAAACTGCCTTGTCACATGCTGAAAACATGGGGAAGGGAGGCCAACGGCCTGAACAACCTGACATTTTTTGTGAACTCCTTTTCTTTTTCATAAACACTACCCCACACTATTTGTATTTAGAGGTAAGGATTGGCAACAGTTTTCTTTAGTATAGGCCCTTTTATTTTGACTAGACACCGCTAGGACTGCATTATTATTTGATGGTTGTAGCTTGCTCCCATCGGTAGATTTAGGATTAGATAGGCTATTGTCATACCATTGTTCACTTTCAATAAACACCCTTGAACTGTGGTCACTTGTGTGTCTTACTGTTGATACCAAGCCTTTCTTACGATGCAAGGGAATGAGGTTAATGAGAATAAAAGGTATGCATGTTTTCACTCACAGGTCAAAGCACACCTAATCTTTTTGACTAATATGTTTAAAATGAATTGCTAATTGAAGTGAAGTTGCACACATCCTGCGCAGCTCATAAAGGGCTCTTGGCTGGCCCACATGAACGGTGGGGGCACTGTGCACACGTTGAATAAGTGAGAAAATTGAGTAAGTGCCAATAAGATACTGAAAGATTTCCTGGAAGTTCAATATTATTTGAGGAAGAGTATGCCAAATGACTATTTCACCAGAACACCCCAGCCTTGCAGGAGCATTGTGGCCTGGTGGGAAATATCGGTATTGTGGATGGAGGGAGAGTACATGCTGAATTAAAGAGAGCAAGGCTTACCAGTAAAGCTGAAGCATTTCCCGTTGATCTCTATGTTCTCGTGCAACTCCGGCAGGTCCTCATGATTGTGGGCCACTTCAGCATCAGTTATGCCACCATCAGAACTGCAACTTTGTGCTAGAAAAAAAATGAAAAATAATTATACCTCCATTGGCTTCTTCCTAAAGCCAAAATCTACTTCAATGTTTCCCCAAGCAGGGCTTGTAAAGTCACTAACTCTTCCACCCTCACTTATTCCCTATTTAAAATTGGGCTAATCCACACCTCCTGGCTCAGTTCAGTCATTTAACTGTTCCCAAATGCACCAGCCTCCAATGCAGGTTTTACAATTTGGTGAATATGCTACCAAGTTTTGAGACAACAATCCGGAGCTCCCAACCCAGTGCACATTTTCGATCCCTCCTGTTCACTTACATTATGGAAGCAAGAGTCCTGCAGCCCCGGAGTGTTTGCAAGGCTAGCAGACTTGATAGTAACCATTTTACGGGGGTTCCACAATATTGGCACAAGACCCATTGTACAGAACACAAATCACCACAGGGGAGCGTGGACGGTTACCAGGTCTTGATGCAAGTGCAGAGGATTTGCTGTATAAAAGTGTCAGACTACATTCCTCTGCCACATTTTAGAGCAATTTCAAGGAGTTTTGAGGCCATGGGTTCTTAGGCAAAACATTTATAACCTAAAAAGAGGTGTTAGGTAAGAATTGGTGTAGTCACACTGTGTGAGACTGCACAACACGTATCTGATTGGTATTAGGTAACCCACCTTTTAGAATAGGTCTGTACTACACAAGATAGTAGTGTGACTGAGCAGCCAGGCCTATCTCAAGAGGGGTAAATGTGAGCTGTACAAATGAAATCCGTAAATACAAGTAACCAAATAACTCAAACTCAAGTTTTCAGTTATAAATAGTTATTGAATTAAAGGCATGGTCTAGTAAAAAATGTTATTGTCCCAACGGGTCGACCATGTTTTTTTAAGCCTAAGTGGCTCGATTTTAGAAAACTTTCCTATGGACCTTACCCGAGTTTTCGTCCATTAAACGCACGCGAAAACAAGCACCAGGGAGCCGCCATTTTCTGATAATCCTATCTTTTCCCCGATCGCCCTGGCGGACCTGCTTTTGCGGCACTAAATCAATTCCCCCGCCCCTGAGCCTGTCATCAGCAGACTCGTACCGCCCATTTCCCAACGCCAAAGCACGTCTCGTGTCAACATTCGCTGCGCTTCAGCTAATGACGTGTCGCCATGGAAATGGCAGGACGCCTCTCTCCTCAATAAGTATAAACAGACCGTTTCACAACACACAGCAGCCGATTTTCGATTCCATTACTCTCTCTGTGTTACTTTGAGTATTCTGTGACTCGTTTCTGTGCTCTGGTCAGCTACCTTCGCCGCTTGTAGCCCGTGTGAACAGATATCGGTACCACCGCTATAAATTATTTTAGTTTGTTTAACACACAATGGCTACAATAATGCCCTACATGTACGAGCCCGAGTATACCGAGGAGGAACTACTGGAAAGGGAAGCATTCGAAAACGATGGGGATTCGGACGGCAGTTGGCAGGACGAATCAACAGATGAAGAGCCTGGGCCTAGTCGAATGGACGGCGTCTCCACCTGGTGCACATGCAATCGGTGCGAGCTAATGCCAACTGAGGACGAGAACTGCTGCTGCCGAGAAAACTCGGGATGCCTGGACTACATTTCGGAAGGCGAGCCACGACCGCAATGCATCACCGTGCTGCCAGACTTCAGGGCAGCCTGCCTCACACGGGCCGTGTTGAGAATAATGATGGTTCTTATGCACGAACTTCGAGCAACTGTTCGTCCTCGTAATCCGAGTAACGAGTAAGTATACTCTGCTTGTCATGCCACTCCTATTTCATGTTCTTCTACTATATCCAAAATTACATCTACATATCATTGTAACGCATGTAAGTCATTCAATAGTGTGCATTGTCTAGATAGCGTTTGTCCGTGTAAAATGCCATTAGTTACAAGAATTGTCATTGACAACAAACGTTTATTAAACTTATCTGGGTCATTTAAAAACAGTTTGTTTCATTCCTTTTCACAGGTGGTACAGGCTGGTGGCCTATCGTTCCTTTACATGGTGGCTTCACGGGAGGCTTGGACACCGCGTTCGAAGAGTGATACCCGCCTGTGCCGTTCGTGCCATTAGAGAAACGTTCCCGAGTGACAGCGGTCAGTACAGGGGATTTTCTCTCGCTGTGCTGCAACCTGACCTGTATAATCTTTAAACTCTTCTATTTTTGTGTCATGAAAATAAGATACAAAATAAAACACCACATATATTTTAACAACGTTTGTCTCGATTTTTTAAATGAATCAAGTGTGTCTCCATTCAAGGATGAACGTCAGACACCTGTGCAGGGTGGCCACTATCTATCTAAGCTAACATAACATATTCTCGATAATGCATGCACTAAATAACACTTGTTCAAAGTCTTTCAGTGGGTTATGTCTCTATAAAACTCACACATATATCTATACTAACAATTACCATTGGATTATACAGACCCTAGGGTCTTGGCCACTATAATACACCGGTTGAAGTGTGGGTCTGTGCTCACAAGAAACTCCGGTATGTGGCATTTGTTATTGATAAGCAACGATATACTATCATTGATATAAAGGCGATATACTGTATATTGATATAAAGGCGGTTCGCGCCGGTGGATGCGCGCTGGCATGGGGGGCTGTGACGGGCGCGAAAGGCCAAGGTGCCAAACTGCATGTACACTTCAAAAGGTGTCCCACGCCAAGGGGCCATCGGTCACATGGCCTCCTCAGACCCCGTGTCTCCAGTCAGGCCTCCCCCGAGGCAGGCCGCCCCCCTGCAATCCACATAAGTGTGTCTCCATTCAGCAGTCTTCCTGTGCCTTATCTGCACGCCCCAGGGCCATCCATCCCACCCCCCTGTATCAAAGGCGGTTCACACCCGGGGATGAGCGCTGGCATGGGGGGCTGTCCGGGGCGCGAAAGGCCAAGGTGCCAAACTGCATGTACACTTCAAAAGGTGTCCCACGCCAAGGGGCCATCGGTCACATGTCCTCCTCAGACCCCTTGTCTCCAGTCAGGCCTCCCCCGAGGCAGGCCGCCCCCTGCAATCCACATAAGTGTGTCTCCATTCAGCAGTCTTCCTGTGCCTTATCTGCACGCCCCAGGGCCATCCATCCCACCCCCCTGTATCAAAGGCGGTTCACACCCGGGGATGAGCGCTGGCATGGGGGGCTGTCCGGGGCGCGAAAGGCCAAGGTGCCAAACTGCATGTACACTTCAAAAGGTGTCCCACGCCAAGGGGCCATCGGTCACATGGCCTCCTCAGACCCTGTGTCTCCAGGCAGGCCTCCCCCGAGGCAGGCCGCCCCCCTGCAATCCACATAAGTGTGTCTCCATTCAGCAGTCTTCCTGTGCCTTATCTGCACGCCCCAGGGCCATCCATCCCACCCCCCTGTATCAAAGGCAGTTCGCGCCGGTGGATGCGCGCTGGCATGGGGGGCTGTGACGGGCGCAAACTGCCAAGGTGCCAAACTGCATGTACACTTCAAAAGGTGTCCCACGCCAAGGGGCCATCGGTCACATGGCCTCCTCAGACCCCGTGTCTCCAGGCAGGCCTCCCCTGAGGCAGGCCGCCCCCCTAATACCACGACATACATATGTCATTCATTCACAAACACACCCCAGTTTCTAATACTTTAAAAACCACTCGATATGTCTCATGAGAACATCTTTGTGCTTTGCAAGTCAACTCTTGAACGTGCTACCTGGGAACCACTGAGATCTATGCTAATCTGCTTGTCGTCGTGCTATCCGTGAACTCTGTGACTGACCGCTTCGAGCATACCCATCAGTGCGCTACCTGTGGCCATCCACCTATTCTCCCGCAACATACTGCTCTGCTTGCTGAACCCAACTGTTGGTTGGTCAAGGGAAGGCCATGTATCCTGGTTATATTTCGCAGATTTTTAAATTTCTATCTATTTTCCAGTAGAGTACAAAATAGTGCTATGTTCATTGGTCTCATTGGTATTGACTTCAGTTTCCATTGCTATGCTATCAATAGATCTATTTATTTTCATCTGTGACTATTGTGATTGAATTGCATCCTTCGGGGGTCCAGTCAATAATGTTAGCATGTTTCCTTCTCGTGCAAGACAGAACATCCAAGGGACGAGTCACATGTTCAGATTTCAGTCACATCAATTATACATTTCTGCAACTTATGCAAATACTAAGCAGCACATAATGAACTGGTATAGTTCCTGCGACCAAAACAAACCTTGCATTGATCATTGTATGATTCATTTACTTTTGTATCAAATCTTTACTCTTGAAGATTGTATAATAATGTCGATATTTACTTTTCAGATTCATCAACAATGCCTGCCTGTTCGATTAGCGGTTGCCCTTCGAAGACCCATGCGAAATCTGAAGGAACTACAATGCATGTATTCCCGAAAACTGTTGATCGAATAAGAGAATGGGTCAGACATTGCGGATATCCACTGGATGAGCTGGAAAGTAGAGTCCAACAAGTCTTAGAGGACAAGAGGGGTGATCGATACCGCATCTGCAGCCGGCACTTTTCCTTGGACATGTACACAACTTCTTGGGTAACAAAGAAGAATAAACGGCGAACGACACGGAAATTGCGCGAAAACGCTATTCCCACTCTATTCGTCCACATTCCGCCACCGGTGAGTCAAGTGTCCGGATTTAGCTTTAGGCCTTGCGGTGGTGTGTAGCCGAATGGATTAATAGATATTGTAGGTGTTCTATCCCTTGTAATAATTTCGATATTGATATGAGTGTATACTTTTTTGAATAATGACATTTATCAATATATTCTTTTTCGATTTCATAACCCACAAACGCAATGTATATATATATGGGGAGAGGGAACTGTGCTGTATTGAGCATGTTTCAGGTATTCTGTCGGCTTACATGGCTATTTTTAATATTGGCATTTCATTATCAATCATTAATTGACCTTTACAACTTCTTGACTATCCCTTGAATCTGAAGCAAGAACATTCTACATCCTTGACGTGGTCGCAGTTATCAACCACTTCTAGCGCGTATCAGGTAATCTTACTAGGCTAATCCGCTACAGACTTGTTTTATGCATGTCAAGTAATAGTTTTATTCTATCGTGTAATTATTTTACAGAATGTTTGTTTACTGCTTTCCAATTAATATACACCTTAGTTATCGTTCACTGGTGTTTGTTTTCAGTTATAATTAGTGTTATCCATACTAATGCAAGTACTGTCTTTCAGGGAGATGCTGAAGCGTCCGCCACATCTACAACGTTTCTAGATGTTCCTCACCAGCAGGAGGTATGGATACTGACAGCTCCATCGAGCGTCATCATCAGAGCTGGAATTCTTGTCGTTTGATTGTTCTACACAATGTTTCATTCGTGGTTAGCCGTTGATATGTACCTGTGCTGTCGACCCCAGGTGTATTTTATGTTTTCGCAATTGTAATCCTCACTAATGCAAGTACTATGTTTCAGGCAGTTGATGGAGCGTCAACCCCTGCACTTGATGCAGAGCCTGACATTCAAGTATACGAATCGGCGCAACAGCTTTCGGAAGTGCGCACTACATTTGCAACATCCATAGATATTCTTCAGCAGCACGAGGTATGGATAATGACAGCTCCATCATGCGTGATCGTATAACGTGATTCCATTTGCTATACTTTCTTCCCTATTAACGCAAGTGCTGTGTTTCAGGGAGACGACGGAGCTTCCACCACAATCAAAACATCTCATTTAGATGATGCAGATGTAAAGGAATCGTTGAAATAAGTCGATGAAATGTGATCATATTTGGATTTTCCTTGATTCTTTTGGACAATGCATCTTTCGCGGTTATCTCCTTATATGTACCTGTGCGTTCGACCACAAGTGTGTGTTATGTTTCCAATATTGAAAACCATACTAATCCAAGTGCTGTGTTTCAGGGAGACGACGGAGCTTCCACCACAATCACAACATCTCATTTAGATGATGCAGATGTAAAGGAATCGTTGAAATAAGTCGATGAAATGTGATCATATTTGGATTTTCCTTCATTCTTTTGGACAATGCATCATTTGCGGTTATCTCTTTATATGTACCTGTGCCGTCGACCCCAAGTGTGTGTTGTGTTTCCAATATTGAAAAGCATACTAATGCAAGTACTGTGTTTCAGGGAGATGCGGATGCCTCCTCTCTAATACAACCATTCATGGCAGTCCATGCAGAGCCAGAGGTATGGATACTGACAGTTCCATCGAAATAGATCATCACTGGTCGAATACTTGTCCTTTGATTGTTGCACACAATGTTTAAAATCGTATTTGGCTATTGAGATGTACCTGTGTGTTCGTCCTCACATGTGTTTTATGCTAACAATATTTTGATACATAGTAATGAAAGTACTATGTTTCAGGGAGACGATGGAGCCTCATTCCGTGCTGTCTATGCGGATACAGAAAATATAGTCCTTGCAGCGCAAGAGGAAGGGAGGACATGCGGAAACGAATCGGAGCTACAGCGTGCAGATGTTGAAGGTCGAGTCAAAAAAGTTGCAAAGAAAAAAAACCAAAAAAAGGTTAGTTACAGTTAATAACTTTAAAAAAAATTTGGTGGTGGGGACTATTTTATGTTTTTTTCTAGTCAATTCTACTACACTCCATCTTGTGTTTAAACTGAACATCCCTTTTCCAATCTCTCCTCCAGTTACCCGTGAGCGTCAGAACTATACACACACACACACAGACAGTGAAGCGAATGAGAGATGTGGCTTGCCAGACCATGTACACTATGGAGGAACTATTAATTGAGGCGAGGCGTGTTCAGGCTCGAGATGTTCATGTCCAATGGCCAGAACATGAATTAACTGTGTTTGGAGACTACAGCAAAGTTGCATTGGACCATAGCTACAGTGCGACCGGACCACCACAAGAAGATGTTATTGAATGTATTGAAGATAGCTCTGAAGTAGTTGCAGATCAATTTACACAATCTACACCCACCAAAAAATTGCCACCAAAAAACATGTCGACATTGTTGTTTCTCCCATCAATGTTGAATTAGCAGATGTTGAAATGAGAGAGAATGAACCAGCCGCAGCATCCATAGACGCAACAATACTTGATAGCAGCGATATTACTTTCCAATGTGTTGAAATCTCCACAACGTCAAAGGCCGAAACAACGTTGACGCAGGATGACAGTCTAATGAAAGAGAGCAAATACATTGTATTCGACAGTTGTTTGATGGAAATTATAAGTATGCTGAAATGTGTGCGTTCCATTAGAGGGAATGTATGTGGGAAGCCATTGATTAATGTGAC
This sequence comes from Ambystoma mexicanum, assembly GCF_040938575.1. Taxonomy (NCBI): domain Eukaryota; kingdom Metazoa; phylum Chordata; class Amphibia; order Caudata; family Ambystomatidae; genus Ambystoma; species Ambystoma mexicanum. Next base: position 1,423,916,659 of record NC_090923.1, read on the forward strand.
TCGTCAAATAAAAGGCAGTAACGTCAAAATAAATGCCGCCTGTAGATTAAATCATAGGTTCTCATGGTCTGCACAACCAATGCTGGGGAAAATGCCAGCAGGCAATCTACTGTGTGCAGCTGCATCACTTTTTAGTGGCTCCAGTTTTAGAAAGTTAGAGGCTTTCTTTCAGTTTGTGGGACTCCATTTCATTTCTAAAGCGCTGTACTACACATACCAACGTGATTATCTGTTTCCGGCCATTAGTGATGCTTGGAAAATTGAACAAGTACATTCGAAGGCAAACGATTCAGGCTAGCCGGCGATGGACAGTGCGATAGCCCTGGATTTTCTGCCAAGTACTGCACCTACCACTTTCAGGACATGGATAGTAAGAAAATTGTGAGTTCGGAGGTCGTGCAGGTAACACAATGTACATCCTCAGTGGCCATGGAGAAACTAGGATTTATAAAATCAGTGGAACATCTACAATCGCGGGGGATGCACATCGATCGACCTCATAGCCACGGATAGACATGTTTTAATTGCCAAGACAATGAGAGAGCAGTTCCCACATATTAAACATCAATTTGACGTATGGCATCTTGCTAAATCAATCAATAAGAAAATCTCGGCTGCAGGAAAAAAAAAAGATTTTGAAAGTATTTTGCAGTGGTCACATTCTATCACCAACCATCTTTGGTGGAGCTCAAAAACTTGTGAGGGGTCAGTGGAAATACTACTTGAAAAATGGCGGTCACTGATGCACCACTGTACCAACGTTCACAGCTGGACAGCAAATGAACATTTCCACCAATGTGAACATGGCCCTTTATCCCCAGAGGAGGCACGGAAGAAGAAGTGGTTGATTCCATCTTCACCGACACACAAAGCCATTGAGAAGATTGTTTTCGACAAAACTCTATCAAGAGATTTGAGAGGACTGACAGAATTCTGTCACACAGGAGATTTGGAGGTGTTCCACAATATGTGCCTAAAGTACAAGCCAAAGCGCTTGCATTTTAGCTTTCGGGCATGAAACATCACACTCTACTAGCGGTCTTGGCCCATAACAGCAATGTCGGATGTGAACAATCTAGGACTAGGGGTAAAGTAAGGATGCCTCGCTACACTAAGGTGTTTTCAAAACGAAGTAAGCAATGGGTGATCAAACCAGTCTATGATGAAATGCAGTTTGACTTTGTGAAAGGCCTTATTGTTGCTGTGTTAGAGAAGCACAGATATGGAATTTTGGACGTTTCTGTACAGAGCAGTGATCCATTGCCACCAAACATTGCGACTGTGCCATGCCCACCCGATGCACAGCTGATTGTGAAGTACAAATCCCGGTTTAAATAATTGCAATACGATTGTCTTTTTGTAAATAAATGTTATTGTACAGTGTACCTGTAAACCTAACCCCTAACTTCACCATCATGGGTGGCGAACAAGCTGGGTGTCATCTTTGAATTCTCTCTATTCACCTCACATATGTGTATGTATATATTTTTCTCATGTCTCATCTCATGTAAATGTTAATGCTGCGCACTGTTAACGGAGGGGAGGCTTGCGTATTGCAAATAATAAAACAAACAAACAATAAATCTCACTTTTAACTCAACTCCTGTGGTACTTTATACTTTCCCTGACCTTCCGCCAATAATTAAATGTCTCAATTTGGGCTGCAAAGCTCGCAGACAACAGTGACAAAATTGGGGCACTTAGAACGCGCCAGCCAAGCGGGCCGTGGCATTTGGGAGAGAAGCCAGTTCCCATTTGCACATTGAGGCGCACTATATAGACGGATTCTAAACTTCAAGTTCTCATAGATGCCTATACTACGTGATGTTGCAAATAAAGAATGCGAAGGACAGCGCCCAGATGTGGCCCACAAGTCGCACTGGAAGTATAAGGGTCTATTGTTTTTTGACCTTGAGACAGGGACCATGCCGAAAGAACTACATTTGAAGGGAGTGTGCAATAACGTAAGAGACGATAAGGCAGAAAATTCAGAAACTAGACCGAGTTTCAGTTTTAGGTCAGTATACGAAAAATCATTGTTAAGAGCACGGTCCGTTTTACAGACTGCATTACGAAGAGACACAATGGAAATTTCAAATATAATGTAAGTAAATCTTTACACGCTTTTATACCGGAATGAAGATTTAATGAATGGATGCATGAATAAATGAATGAATGAAGAGCTAGGAAAAGCAAGTAAAACGTGTTCGTATTGGGCACATGGGCATGCAGGTCCACTGGTCTCACCGATCTCGGTCCTTGGCCCAGCCACTTTTCCCTGCACTGCCTACCTGCACTACGGGACTGTCTCTGTATCCTTCAGCCCCTTCTCCCGGCATTTACCTTGCACTTGCCACCAGCTGGCCCTATTATTTAATTTGTATTCAACTAACTAAGCCCTTCCCCATGCGCGATCAGAAAGACACTTGGCCTAGTAGGATCGTTGTCTGTCGGCCCTTGTTCCCCACCTGCCTCGTCACGCCTAGAAACACTTGAGTATAGGCGCGTTACAAATGCCATATCATATATCATATCATTCCTCACGCATGTAGACTAACTGTCGTTTATCATTGTGTGTTTGCCTCGATTTATCTTGTTACTTTTCGCATTGATTTTAGAGACAAACATACTCCATTGAACTATCCTTGCAAGCAAATAGTTTCTGATCGGCCGTAATAAATAAAATGAGTAATATTAATGAAGTTCGGCTAGCGAGACTAATTATCATTTTTTTGTTTTCAAAACAGGTATTTGATCCCTTTCTGCCACTGCCATCTGTTTGAGACACCGGCGGATGGATTCTTCAGCAGACACCTGCAGCTTCGTGTCAACAACTGGAGCACGATCACCATATTATGGGACGGTCGCCAAGGGCCCACATGCCCCTACGCTGTACTAGTGGCTAGAAGCAACATAACAACCTTTAGGCTGGACTAGTGCCTATTTGATGGAACAGCCTTGCGGTTCACCGCGCTTCCAAAGTGATTCTTTTTACGAAAGTGAACACCCTGTCTACCATAAAGGAACAGCGCGTGACTCAAGATGAAACGGAACAGTTATTGCGGATACAGATAAAAGAAAATAAATGGCTTCCGGAGTTCATATGGCAATTGCTGAATATTCTCTAAACATTTAATGTCAAATAAATGTACTTTACCAAATGTACCGTGTTGCTATTTCATTGTAAAGTACAGTTTCATATTCCGAATTGTGGCGCGCTGTGTTGTGAGTTGATCTGTGTTGGTTTCCGGGTTCTGTGTGGAGTCGCGCAGAAGACGACTGGGCGCGTTTGCCTACGCAGCACAGTAACGTTACGGGGAGAGGCGGGGCATATGAATGTTTTGATAATGTCAGGCTCAGGGGCGGGGGAATTGATTTAGTGCCGCAAAAGCAGGTCAGCCAGGGCGATCGGGGAAAAGATAGGATTATCAGAAAATGGCGGCTCCCTGGTGCTTGTTTTCGCGTGCGTTTAATGGACGAAAACTCGGGTAAGGTCCATAGGAAAGTTTTCTAAAATCGAGCCACTTAGGCTTAAAAAAACATGGCCGACCCGTTGGGACAATAAAAAATTTTACTAGACCATGCCTTTAACATAATTTTAATCAAGCTTTCTTTAAAACGGCAATTTGTTGTAACAATGTACATATACTTTAAAATTACTTTTCAGAATCAAAAACAAGTTAGTGGATAATCTATGGATATGCTTCATACACAATTCCTACACCCTGAGGTGACTTCAATCACAAGGACAGTAATGGCATTTATATAGCACACTAGTATACTTTGTAGATTGAGGTTTCTGAAAGGAAAGCTTAGGGAAAGAAAACAGTTAGACAGTGTCTCAGTAAATGTGAGGACAGCTAAATCCTCCAATGAAGTCTAGATAAGCCTTTCCCAGAAGTAACAGTATACAACAAGCTACCACCTATGAGGTACAAACAGTATCAAAGTCAATAGACTAGAATAGTGCCTTCAGGGAGCCAGGACAGCCAAAGTCATTTGGGACACAGTCTATGGATCGGATGCACTTCTGGATCAAAGTTTTGCACAAGGTTAAAATCACTTGTAGGGTCACAAGCTATGAGAAGAGAGTTGAAATCAACTCGTAAAAAGGTAAGCCAATGGAATTCCCAAGTGAGAAGAGTGCGGCTAAAGGCAACAGGGTAAGTACCCCAAGCCTAGACGGTACCTCTGATTTGAAGAAGAGTGCTCCAGCTGGATTCCGTCTTGCTACAGTGGTGCAGACCCTGGTCCTGAGCCTCAGTCGTGGGGACAAGAGGGAGTACGTCTGGAGGGCTCCTGCGGCAGTACCCGGGAGGTCGCCGGAAGCTACAGGCTCTTTTTGGTTCAGGGGCACTTTGTGGTTTCAGCGCTTAGCAAACAGCACTGATGCTGTTCCCGGACACCGGTTGGACTCTCTTCGCTCCCTCGGTCCTGCACTCTGATGAGGGGACTCTGTATCTGGAGGTCCTGCTTCGGGATGGTCCTTCAAAGTCTCCTGTAGCTTCAGGCTGGATTAATTCCGCGGCAGACGCTGCACTCGACTACGGACACTCGACCACTGGCATTGGGCTTCCAAAGCAACGGACAGGCACAGCAAGTCGGGGGTGGTGGTCCAGTGGAGTTCGTCTCGGGGTTAGTTGGTCCCACTAACCCAAGGGGAGAAGTCGTTCCGTCCTGAGCTGCTCTGTCAAGGTGAAAAAGGAGTTCAGCACAGCACCGGGCAATTCAAAGGTCTAGGAGGTTGCAGCAAGCTTCGTTCACGGTTTCTTCTTTGGGTGTTTCTCCCAGTGGTCGACTCTAGTCCCAAAACCCTAACCTTTTAAGCAGGTTTCGGCCATTCACGTGCAGCCTAGGTTGTCAATCACACAGCAGGGTGGCTGCCCTGCAACGTCAGACATCGGACAGCCATCCAGCCAATCAGGACAAGTTGCATTCAGGCATTCCTAGAGACAAAGGACAGGGGTGTTTCGGGACCCTACCTCACATCCTGTCCTCCCAGACACACTGGAGCCAGCGGTGGGCTTCAGGGCTGAAGCCCGCCAAAGGCAAGACAAAAAAAGGGCTCAAATCCGTCCCAACGCACAGAGTAACACCCAAGAAAGACCTCACAAACAGAAAATGGTGAAAAAAAGAAGACCGTGCCATTTTGACAAAATGGTCACCCATGGGTGCTGTACTGCAGCAGAGGGTTCAGCCTGCGATAGAAAAGCACAATGGTAGGAAAAAGTAAAGCACTGCCACCAGCCATTTAAAGGGTAACATAAATATGTTACATGGGAAAGTAGGATAAGGGGCTACTAGGTAACCCGCCCCCAGCACTCCACATAAGATGGTGTGTGCTGGACCTACTAAGACAAAAGGTAAGCAAAGTCAATTTCGCTTTTCTATTCTTGGGAACCGTAGTTCACACAAGAAAAGGTATTTAAATCTTTTGAGAAATCTAAAGGAATTCTCTGTGGTACTGCACTGAGGGTGCTGTGTGTCACCATACAAAAAGCAGATGCCTATGGCGTTTGTCGACTCCAAAAACAGCGAAAACACACAATCCAAATCAGGTAAAAACACATGAGAGTGAGAAAAATGTCTCACTCACTCCAGGTTTAAAATTAAAAAGTCCTGCGTCCAGCAAAAGAGCTGGGGGTCTCCAAGGTTGAAGGGAATTAGCAAAGAAATGTAAATTCTCTATAACAAGAGGTAGAAATCACATCTCCCCAAGAGATTCTGGAAGTAGGAGGGAATCTCTCTAAAGTGGAACTTGACAAGTGTTCGTGAATTTCTAGCTAGGCTTTTTCCTGGGAATAACGAACACAATTAACTACCCATTTGAAACATGTGGGAAGTGGAACATGTTAATTGTGCAATTTATCACCATGTGCAATACTCTGTGCAATCTACCACCACTGGTGCAGAAATGGAATTCAATACTGATGTAATAAAGGCTGCCAAGATAGTTTAATTAGGTGCCATGTCAGTGCTCCCCAAAGAGGTTTTGCTAAAGGCGAAAGATCTGGCTTTGTATATCTTAAGGGTACCCATTTTTTGTGAAGCTCCCAAGGTTGGAGGGGCAGGAAGCATTTCTAAAGCCATACCCATTTGTTTTGCCAATGCTTGGTGTTAGTAAAGATTTTCTTTTTGCTGCTTTCCTCCCATAGACCTCTATAGGACACATTTGTTCTTGCTTTATTTTTCAACTCTGTCCTGACTTTTTGGAGATGGGTAAAGCCTTCTGCTTTACTTCCATTGCCCAATTACTCATTCTTATGGGGAAACTGACTAGTCCCAAAGACCATCAATACTGAGAGACTGTCGCAGAATTCCTTGCCTTGTTACAAATGCACACACCACCCTACAGTGAGGTCCAGTTGGGCTACTTTGTATCATCATATCTTTTTATGCAATGGCTTTTTGGTTACTTTTACAATGTACCCAAGACAAGGTGGTCACAGGAGTGATATTTTTAGTTTTTTGAACATTGTACTTGCGCACTTTTGCATTTACCATGAATGGCAACTAAAGGTTGCTAGCATCTTAAGATGGCAGTGTCAGAAGATTTTTCGCTTGGTCTTTGGGCATGTTGTGCATTTGCCTTCTTCCCGCCTCATCAGGTCAGAAAAGGCCTTATATGGAATTCCCATTGCCAGGGAAGCTGTGGCTTTCACAAGCTAAGGGGCTGTTTGCATATGTGGCCAGAGGAGGGGGCTGGGACATCTAGCCCCAAGCCACATCCCTGGAGCCTGAATGTCACTTACTGGCAGATATTGTGGCCAGTGGCTAGCATTGTGGATAACCACTGACAGTTTGAATGGTGCAGATTCTTACCATTGGAGGGCTTGGGTGAGCTCCCAGTCCAAATCCTAGATAAAAGGAGGACTCCTGCAACCATTTGAGAGTTCATCATCGTTGGAGCAAAGACCTCTACAGAGAAGTGCAGCCCGCTGATGATCAGAGGACAACCCCTTAAGCAGACCAGCATCGACTTCAGTGCTGTCCTGGGGAAGCCCTGCCACTCTGTCCTGATCTCAAGGAGGCCCTCATCAGTGCTTCAACCCCATGACCCCTGCACGAGGATCCGTGCCTTCGGAAGTGTCCCTTGGCTAACCAGCTCTCTCCAGAGTTACCTCACTGCAGCAGTTGCTGTTCCGAGTGCACCCTTGGAATTTGGAGGATATTCAACTTGTATAACAAGAAACGTGGTCCTGCATTTTTAGCCTTCTTGCATCAACAGGCGTGCTGTGCCTTCTCCCTTGTTCGTCCATTGAAGTTTGCCTGTCGACACCTGATCCTGGCAACTCCAGTTGCAATTATTCTTTCTCGTTCACTGAAAATGTCCTGAGGTGGTCTGCTCGCAGAAGTTTTAATCTTTCCTTTGTTTAGATGTTCTACTGGAAGCTGTTTAGCAGTGCTTGGGAATCTCCTCTGCTGACCGAAACTAAATCCCACGTCCGAAAGTGACTTCTGCACACACACACCCCCTAGGCCTTCCTTAATGGGAACAAGCACAGAAGACATGTATATCCCAAATGGAATCCGAACCTCTGCAGGGGTCTCTGGAGAAATCAGAGTCAGGGCGGCAAGTTCTCATACATGTTTCTGCCCCCCTCCCTGTCCTCCATAGGATTTCATGGGAGTAAAGTACTCTTCCCCAAATCACTCTTTCCGGACTTTGGTCAGAGAACCTGGTCCTGGGTCTATCCTAAGGACTGGGATTGAGTGAGTTGACTTACGTGAACTTGATCTAACTTCTTGACTCTTATTAATCATAACCACTGGTATCGCCAATCTCTTAATAAGCAGAAGTATATATCAACAATATCGGACTAGAAGTTTTTATCTGCTTAGTGTTTAATCTAACAGCCTATTGAATCATTTTATATTTTTGTACTGACCTGTATAACTGGAATTATTGGTGTTCTGCTCCAGGGAGCTGGGAGGATAGCTCAGGGCCAACACGTTTGTCTTGGAAGCAAGCGAACGCAGATTAACGTAGGTACAAATCCCGGTCCTGGACTGGTCTCCGGTATTAAGCACGTTATAAAATATTACGTAACTCTGTGTGGACTCATTGTAGCCCTAGACCACTCGCATACATCTCCCGAGTCCAAGCTTTGCCGCTCTGCTACCTTACCTGACTGGGTTGGTTAGGTTTCAGTGTCTTGTACAACATAATAGGCTGGCCTCCCAAAAGTCAGCCGCAGGGTTGATTTTGGGAATCCAGCTTAAAATTTGATATTGTAAATATGCCACTGAGGGGAATTTCCAATGCTTTCACTTCATAATATTTGCTGGACTGTCAAGGTACCGGTTTGCTCTGCAGCTTTGTATTTCATTTTCTCTAACCAGCAGGTCTCAGGCCTACTCAAGAAATCAAGTCTCATTGACATACTCATAACGCACTGTTTGGATGAGACCCTGCTTACTTTGTGTACATCAGCTTACATTTTCCTCACAGAACTGTATAACTAAGGGTGCATTTCAGTGGATGGACAGCAGTAGGCGAATAAACAATCACTAACAGTATTTTTCATCGGTCTTCTTGTTTTCAGAACAAACATCACGGGCATGGCTAGATCTACGGCTGCCATTATAAACTATCAAGAACTGTCGACTGCAGGCCGCTTTTCAGTCTTCAGGTGACATGATCTCTGTAAATAAACATGGGGCTCTGATGACTCCTACTCATCCATAAGCATAGTGATACAATGGAACTGAAGATGAACCTTGAATGCTATTGTACAAGGATCTTTTGAATAGGTCTTCTTTCCATTTCTCTTTGCTTATTTCTATTCTTTTCTTTAGTCCAGCTCATTCTTTAAATCTCCGTTTTTAATCTTTCCTTGTATTAGTCATTCTTTCTCTCTGTCCATGCATCCATCTGTTTACTCTATCCCTCTAAAGCACTGGTTTTGTGATACTGGTCAAATAACGCGTTAACAGAATAAGCAAAATAAAATGCGTTAGGCAATGTTTGTATGTAGTACCCTCGGGGAACACTACAAACAACTATGACTACAGGTATAGGCAACTCAACCTTTGGTATAAGCTTGTACTACACAGTTTGGGTAGCGTGTTGAACAGCCAGGCTTATCTCAAGGGGGGGGGAAATGTGAGCAGTAGTGGAGTTACACAAAGATTCACAGTTACAGGTATTCAAATAAACTCTTACACTCAAGGTTTCTTGCATAAACAATTATTAATTTCAGTCAGTTATAAAGCCTTCTTTAGAAGGGAGCAATATGCTAGTAACACACAAATACACTTCAATACTGTACACTTCAAGTTTCTGAAATAGTTAAGACCCTTTTGGGATGGCCCACAGACACAACCTACACCCACAGGTGACTTCAATAACTAGGGTGCTGGGGAAATTAATACCTTACTGTTGGCATTCAGAATACTTTTCAGATATTGGTAAAAGGCAAAGGTTATTAGAACACAAGCGATCACAAATATTCTTAAGAGGCAAATACTTTCAGATCCCTAAAGAAGAGTCATACAATGCAATAGGCTAAGCCAAAGCCAATGGGCAAAAGTCTTGTATAGGATGAAGCACTTCTGGTAAGTAAATGGAAAAGTCTTTGCACAAGTTCTTAGGAGTCTTTGATGAAAAGAAGAAGAATCAAATGTAGGGCCATAAGCCGATTAGGCTTACGAGTTGTAGAAGTTTCAAAGCAACTCTACATTAAGAGGCACGTTCTCTTTAGCTTGTTTTACAGTACCTTGGAAATGAAGAAAATATGCAGCTGATGACTTCTGTTCCTGTGTAGCTCTGCAGATCTCACTGTTCCTGGGCCTCAGTCGTGAGGACAAGAGGGAGGATGTTGGGGACTCCTGCAATGCACTGGGACTGTCAAAACTGGCAACCGGCAAACTTCACTTTCAGTGGCTGTTTCGAGTTTCAGCTCTTTGCGACTACTGCAAATAGCTACAGTGCGGTTCCGGGCTGTTGAGGTGGACCTTCCTTGCTTCTGGGTTCCTGCACTCTGTTGAGGGGGCTCAGGCTCGGTCAGTCCTGCTTCATGGGAGTCCGGAGGATCGTCCAACAGCTCTAAGCCAGCTTAAAAGCAACACACACATTCTGGTGTTCCTCTCTCTGGCTAAATGGTTTCCAGCAGCACTCTGTGGAAATTCAACCAGCTCCGAGATAAATGTCAAGGTGGCTTACTTTGGAGTTGATTGGTCCCACCAACTCAAGGGGAGAAGTCGTCCTTGCATGGGCTTCTCGGTCGATGCGAACTTGGCGATTTGGCACTGCAGCAGGGCTTCACCAGGCAAACCAACGGTCCAGGAGTTGCAGCACGCGTCCTCTTCAAGCTCTTCTTCGGTTCATTCGTCCAGTGGTCAACTCTGCCTTCCAAGCCAAAAGACTTGCCTTTTATTCAGTTCTCTCCCATTCATTCCAGCCTAGCTGTCACTTTCCCAGCAGGGTGGCTGTCCTTGCCGGACAGTTAGCTAGCCAATCATCACAGAGTGCATCAGTTTCGGGGACCCCCTCACTTTCTGCCTACCCCAGACACTTTGGAGCCACTCCTGAAGCCCAAGGCAAAATGAACAAAGAGACCAAACCTGGTTTGCCACGCAGAGAAAATCTCTAGAAGGACCTTTCCACAAAGAACTGTTGAAAAAAGATGATCAGGGACCATTTTGTCAAAGATTGCTCTGCGCTATTTTGAAAAAGATGGCTCCCGCGGTTGCTTTACCGGGGCCGTGAACGCAGCCCGCAGTAAAGATATACCATGGTAGCTCGAACAAAACCACTGCCACCAGCCATCCAGTGAGGAAAGGGCAACATAAAAATGTTACATGATGGTTGGACACAGGGGATACCAAGTAACCCCCCCCAGCACGCTATTGTAAGATAGTGTGTGCTGGGTCTAGAAAGTTACAATGGTAAGTAAAGTCAATTTCACTTTACTGCTCTGGGAAACAGTAGTTTATCCCAGAGAAGGTATTTAAACCTTTGGGAAAGCTGGAAGACTTTCCTGTGTCACTGCACTGAAGTTGCTGTGTGACACAATGTAAAAGAAGATGCCTATGAAGTTTGTCGGACTCCATAACCAAAAGAAACACAGAGGTAAAATTCACACAAAAATACATGAGAGAGTGGGAAAATGGGTCACGCGCTCTCCAGGTTAAAAAAATCAAGTCCTCAAAATCCAGCAAAGTTGCTGGGGGTCTCCAAGGTGAAGGGAATTAGCACATTTTTGAGAATTCTCACTAACACAATGCCTTTTTGATATACGATGCAAAATAAATAACCTTTTCCGTTTGTCATAATGCAGCCAATGCAGGTGTTTGACTTACTCCTGCCTTCCTGCACAATTCCAATGGCCCTGCCCTTCGTGCCCATTTTGAGCCACTTGAAAGTGCGCGTCCCACATTGTAGAAGCATCGAGGAGTCTCATTACTCCCCAGCCTTTCCAATCTAACTGAAGCAAAATGTATGTGCTGCAAATGTAATAATGTAAATATATGTACTTGATAGTTTGAAAACCTCAGAAAAAAAATTTAAAAAAAAACCGGTGAAACATTGAAAGTATAAAACATAGAATATAAAAACTAATGATGAAAAAAGACATGAAATAAAGGAAAGCAATAGAAGGCATGCACATGCTGTCAAACATAGCACTGCAAGTGGGCAGAAGGGGTGAATTATTTGCTTGCAACTCGCAGCTTTCCAGGACCCTTCATTGTACTGCCACCCATCATGGGTAGCTCTATGACCATCCTGCGACTCACCCGTGCTGTGACTTTGAAAGCATATTCCTTCTTGTGTGTTAAAGATCTGGAGATCCTGTAAACCACACTCTTCGCCGGTTTCCATCTTCATTAACATCTCAGGTGTGACAATTGAAGACTCTAATAGAAAGAAAATATTAGGTCACATCGCCACCATTTTATTTATTTAATTTTGCTTAAAAATGTATTCAACCATAACAATATAAAAGAAAACAATTTAAAAAGCAATTGTTCCAAATAGCAAAACATACAATTCATAAAATCACAATGGCATAAATGTCCTTACATTTTTATAAATAAAAATAAGACAGTAAAATCAACCACATACATTTTATCAATCCTAGTATTTTAAACCCAGTTAGAAATGGTTGAATTGCGGAAAAGGGTGAAAGGAATAATACAAATAAACACAATGCAAAGATTCAGGGAGAGGGCTGGCACAGTAAAGGACACATCCCATTCTATTATTTCTCATCCTTCACTTAAATACAGGCTATACAAAAAGTTCATAACTGCAACCACTAGGTTCGTTTGTTGGCCAGGGATACATTTTCTCCAGAGGCGTAGACAGGGTAGGGCCAGAGGGGCAAGGCTCACCCAAATTCTGTAAATGCCCACTCAGCAGCGCTGTGTGGGCATTTACATATATTTTTGTCAGCGCAGTGGGCCCAACTACATTAGTTTCAGGCCCCATTTGCTAGACAATTCTGGCTACGCCTTCCGATTTTCTCCAAAAATATTCACACTCAATTCCTGTGGGCATCAAAAAGCCTCTTGGAGTGCAAATACCTTAAAGATCTCAAGTTTGGGCACTCAACAACCAAGTGCTCTAATGTTTCCACTAAATCTTCCGAGACAGAATCTACATTCAGCATTTTCCAATTATTTTCCTTCGGACCATAAGTTCTTAAGTCAATAATTGATTCCATCTAAATCTAATGAAATGATCTCTAATTTTATTGCTAGGGAACTTCAATATATAGGGGGCCAGCTTGCCGCTACTTTTGTGGTCTTCCCTGAGCTGCCTTAGCGATACATACTCGTGCATTTTCTCGATGTTATTGCACCAATCACAGTCGAACCCGTTTTTTTTTGGTTGTTGTCCTGACTGGATCCCTGACCAAGTCCTCCCATGTCTTCATTGCCTCTGCAATTGCACGATACTTAGTGTTGGCTAGGGGCTCAAGGAACTTCCCGTAAAGGGACAAGGTAAAGGGGCAAGGTTCGCCATCGACCTCGAGCTTTTAGAAAGGCGAGGCCGACGTCATGCTTGATGGCCGCTACAGCGGCGGAATTGGAAGTACCTAGGACCTTCCGCCATCTGCTCTTGATACTTCTCATCTGGGCAATATACAAGTCTACTTTTACTCTGAGATGCTGATCCACGATGTTCTTGATTGCTTTTAAAAATGGGTTCCAAAACGAATTCACGTTATTTTAATATACGAAATCCAGGACACCCGTTTCAATTTAGTGCAATTCAAAGTCTCTCTTTGTGCCCCCACTCCTGACCCACCCAAAAGCCTTGCTTGCATCAGTCACTGCACTGGACCCAATAAAAAGAAAAAAAGAAAAAGTGGTCAGTGCACTTCGCACAAGACACCCAATACTTTTGACCACCAGACCACACAGGCCCAAACAGCTAGGCACCGGACAGTGCTGCTAACATCTCTGGCTGCACTTTCCGCCACTTCCTCGGACGACGATCGTCAGCAGTCTCTCGCCTCAGGCCGATACAGCCAGCCACAGCTTCCGGGTTTTCCTCGACTCCGGGATCCCCTTTTCTACATATTTAAGCGCCCCACTTCCTCCCCACTTACCTTGCGCTGTATTGTCCCTCGCTGGTGCCGGGAACAGTAGTGTTCCCAGCACATCTCGGACTTCTGAATGGTTGCAATGGAAAGGTAGAAGGCACTATGTGTAGTTCCCTTCTCACCAATCCACGACGCCCATCTTTTTTTGTAGTTTTATCACGAGCTGAGAAACTGCAAGCACGCCGTTTTTAAGCTTGAAAAACACAATTAGTACCCCGGTACAATCAATGTGCTGGGGTACTAATAGCATTATAGCCCTTGTATTTGTATTTATTAAATTTACAGAGCGCTTTACATTACAACAACTGGATACATGGAATAAGTGGCAGTTTAAATACAAAACTTGAGACAAACCATCAAAACAATATATAGAACAATTTGCCTAGGATAATAAAAGAGAAACTGAACAGAGGAAGAGCAAGAGAGAAGAGAAGGGTTAAGAAGACAGGGAAGGAGATGAGATTTCAAGGAGGAGCGGTAGGAGGGGTAGGAGGAAATGGAGCGGATAGAGAGACAGAGAGAGTTCCAGTGTAGGGAGGCAAGGAGCTGAAAGGATCGGAAGCAGGAAGGGGCACAAGGAGGCGGGGGAACAGTAAGAAGGAAGATCAGCAGATCGGAGGGGGCGAGAGGGAGAGTAGAATGAGAGGAGAGAGGAAAGGTATGGAGGGGCGAGATCATGAAGAGATTTAAAGACGAGACAAAGGAAGTTGAGAGTGGAAAGGAAGCCAGCCAAGATGAGAGAGAGCGAAGAAGAAATGGAGTCATGAGGAGAGAGAAGGCAAAGGGTGCGGATGGCAGAGTGATTTGATAGGAGCAAGATGGGAGGCAGGGAGACCAAGGAGGAGAGTGGAGCAGTAGAAAAGGCGAGATAAGATGAGGGAAGAGATTAAGAGTTTGGTAGTATGGAAGGTGAGAGAGGAACTGATTTTGCGAATATTGAAGAGGTGGTAGCGACAGGTGCGGGAGGTAAGAGAAATATGGTGGGTAAAGGAAAGGGAGGTGTCAAGGTGGAGGCCAAGATTACGAGCGTGGTCAGAGATGGGGAGATTAGAGGGGGGGGAGAAAGAAAGGATGAGGGGAAGGTGAGGTGGATGGAAAGAATACGATTTCAGTCTCATCAGGGTGAGGGAGCGGAAGTGGGAAGACATCCAGTTTTTGATAGCAGAGAGACAAGAAGAAAGATTGGTGAATGTTAGGTGTGAAAGATGAGAAAGATAGAAAGAGCTGGGTGTCATTAGCATATAAATGGTGAGAGATACTGAAAGAAGAGATGATGGGGGCAAGAAGGGTAGTGTAAAGAGAAAATTAAAGGGCACAGTACAGAGCCTTGGGGTACACCGAAGTCCAAGGGAAGAGTAGGGGAGGTGCAACACCCCAAGAGACAGCTAAAGAACAGTGGGAGAGGTAGTTAGAGAACCAATTAAGAACAGGGCCTTTGAAACCAAAGGAAGAAAGAGTGTTGAGAAGTAAGGTGTGATCAACGGTATCAAAGGCAGCAGAGAGGTCGAGGAGGACAAGGACAGATGATTGCTTAGTGTAGCGAGCAGTAAGGAGGGAGTTGAGAACAGGAGGTGAAGGCAGTTTCAGTGGAGTGCTTAGGGCGGAATCCAGATTGAGAAGGAGGGAGAAGATTGGAAGCAAAAGTTGAGAGTAGACCAAGGGCCTCATTACGAGTTTGGAGGCAGCCATGGTGCTATTACAAACCGGGCTCCATTACCGGGTTCCTGCAATGGGGACTTACCGGGTCATCCCGACATAGGAGGACCCAGTAATTCCTCCTTGCAGGAACCATTCCCCATTCCCACTTGAGTCCCCATAGGGCTCAATGGAAATGGGAAGGGAGGTAACAACGGGCACATTACAAATGGCCCGTTATTACCTCCCTCTTCCCCTCGCCGGACCCAGAAAAGACGTCTGGTTTTACCAGACGTCTGATCCCGGTCCCGCAAAGGGAACCTCGTAATCGGCGCTCCCGTAATGAAGGGGGCTGGTCCCGTACCAGCCCACTTCATTCCGGGAGCACCAGGGTCGTAATGAGGGCCTAAGTGTTCGAGAAGCTTGGAAAGGAAAGGAAGAAGAGATTGGACGAAGGTTGGAGGCAAGGGGGGCTTTTTCAGGATAGGGATGATGGTAGCGAGTTTGAAGGCGGAAGGGAAGGGGGCAGAGGAGAGACAGATGTTGAAGAAGGAGGCGAGGTAAGGAATAAGAAGAGGGTAGATTTTGGAAATAAGAGGGGTGGGGAGTGGGTCAGAGGGGGCAGCAGTAAGGTGAGTTTTGGACAAGAAGAAGGAAACCCTTGGGGGGCATTACCAGTGAGGTAAACGTTAAAGCCCTCACTTCAATAGGCTTCTAACTGCTGGCCGGGGCATTATCTCAGGGGTAATGCTCCCCTCCTCAGGTTATATTGCTTAAAGTATTGCATGAATGTTAAAAACACTGTCAAGTAAGTAATACAGCAAGACCTACACAAACATCACAGTATATTAAAAAAATGTATAAAAACAGTACATTGGTTAAATGAATCCTTATTCACAAAACTTGGAACAATATGGCTTAGAATGAAGAGAGACTTTTTAACACGAAACAGTACTAAAGGGGAAATGAGGTTTTTGCACAACCCAGTAACCATCTCATCTAAAAGCAGAACTGAGTGTTTTTCACCAAAAAGAATAACCAGACTCTCTCATGGAATAGCTGTAGGAGGGCAGTCGGCTTTAACTCAAGGAATGGAGGAAGGTTGGTAGTGAAGTACAGCTATTACACATAGTTAACTAAAGAAAACACACACCCTAGTATATTGAAAAATATACATTTTATTCTAAAATTACACATATAACATCTATCAGGTAAAGTAAGTACAATAGGCTGATTATAACACATAGTAGAAACAGTGCATGTATCTAAACAGTAATGGCCAGCTAGGATTCAACCCACTCCTAAACTAACAAGAGTGTGGGAGCCCTTCCACTTAGAACGAGCATGGTTCAAAAAACCTGTTCTACAGAATTTCTTACACTCGGAGCTTAGAACCACGTTTTAGCTCTCTGCAACCTTCACAGAGGAGAAATATCAATTTGCAGATCTGTCAGGTCCTACCCACAGGGTACCAGCACCAAAATGCTAGGCAATTCAAAAAAGAAGGGAAAAAAAATAAATCAGCAATCCCAGAAACATCCTTCAGCCATGTTGAGCATCCTCAGTGAGTGATTGTTGCCCACTATGCAGTGGTAGGCACATTACAGGACTAACGATTGGGAAGAAAAGGGAAACCATGGATAATTAAAATATACAGTAGTAAAATCATAATCACAACAACCATAGTCAGCATAGTCAATGGTGTTGGATCATGGGCATTGTAGTCCAAACACACCATAGAGTAAATGTAGTCCCTATGGGGGAGGAAAGGGGTTCAATACCTTTAGGACACAACACCAGGGGCAATCAAAAGCCAGAAAACAATTAGACATACAGCACCAATTTCATTAGAACCTACAAAAATAGATAGCTACAGTAAGACTTTGCAGTTATCAATGCAACTCGGAATTCTCCGTAGACATAGGAGCAGAATGCAAGACTTCAAAAATACAGATAGAAACAGTGGTACATGATTAAATTATAGTCTTTGGATATTTTTGGTGGGTCCCCATTGGGTCCAATGAGTTTTAGACCAGAGGCAGGCAAATACCTGAAAGTCTCTTAAAGACTTTGATGGTTAAGTTCAATAATTGCCACAGAAATTAACAGGATAACGTTTCAGGCAGAGCCATGGTTATAGAAATGAAGATTGGATAAACAGGAACTAAAAGCAGCTCATGGGTAATAAAGAGTGACCAGGGAAGGCAACCAAGGGGCGCGCTGATGAGAGCAGCCTTAGCGTAGCTCTCCCGCATCCGGGTCTGACAAAGTGGTCTGAGCACCCACCTAGAGACACTCCCACCCCCCGTCTCGTGGGCTTCACCCTCGCGGGGGAACACCGGTGGCACCCCTGGGTGAAAAGAGTGGTCGAAATCGGCCTATTTTTGCCGGGTTACGAGTGAAGACGTAGCTGCCACAAACAAAAGCGCCCCCTCTGTGTGTCCAATGTGTTGGAGGGGGATGCATGGGAAGGAGAAACGCCACCGAGAGGGACGCAGAGGAGTAGACTCGGGCTGGAGGGAGGACGAGCCCTCAGAGCCCCCTTTGTGGGGTGCAACCTTTTGGAGAGAGCAATTGTGGAGGTGAGGACCCCCCCCCCCACCGCCCAGTTGTCACCAGGGTGGCCAGCGAGCCTCAGGGAGCTGGTCCACCAGGGGGAGAGGCTCCATCCATACCGCCAAGTGTAAGACGGAGGAGCGGGCCGGGATTGGAAGGGAGACAGGCCCTCACCCTCAGCCCCCCCCCCACCCACCCCCCCACACACACACACACACACACACACCCCCCCCCCCACCCACCCACCCACCCACCCCCATCAGTCACGAGGGCGACCGGCGATCCCTCCAGTCAAGCTATCCGCAGGAGCGGAGGCCTGCCCCACAGCATCGGGAGGACCTCTGCCGGACCGCGGGAGGCCTGCGGTATAGACAAAGAAGAGAGCTGGATGGAGGATAGCTGGGCTAGGTCCAGGCGGACCTTGTGGGAGCACCATTGCTGGTCTGTGGAACGGGGGCGCACCCCTGACAACATTGTTGAGTAAGCGCTTTGCTTTGGTGGAGCCCACAACAGGTGGAACTTGTACAAAGTGCCATAGGAAGGGGGCCCCCCCCAGGGGCAAATCGCTAATGGAAACAGACTGGTGCCACCGTTGGCTGGTGCTGGGAGCACCACTGAGAAGCAGTTGGGCAGCTACGAGTGACAGTGGGCACAGAGGGCTGCCATAAGTAAAATTAAAATAAAAAGAATCAGTGGCAGTGGGAGTGAAGAGGCCCCCCTACCGCTACGGGAGCCCCCAAAGTGCATGAAGGATGACAGACACAGGGATCCTGGGTCTCCGGCTTCACTTGGGGAGAACCAGTGCAGGTGTGGGCCCCCCAGGTCCCTTCTGGGGCGTGTGCCCCCCTCGTGGGGGACCCTTCCCACAACCCCCGTTAAATGAGGGAGCCATCCTCGCGATGCAGAGAAGAAAGGACGGTACAGGGAAGAAGAGTCGGAGTGGAATCCACCCCCCCCCACCTGCCCCACGTGGCCTTAACAGTGTCAAGTGCACCAGGCCAAGGTAAGGGCCCCCAGGAATCACATTTGGGGTGTGTGCCCGCCTTGGGAGGGGCTAAACAGGGTGGTGCCTCGCAATTGGAGGGGAGAGCGTAGACTGTCAAGAACTTTAACATCTGATAAAGAGGTGAGAAGGAGGTAGTACTGAACCCGCCCACCTCAAGCACCCGAGTGTCCCGGACTGTGAGGGCAAAGACAGCAGCGCGAGCCAGCAACTGAGCATAGGCCCCGGAAGTGGTTGGATAAAACCTTACGAGTGAGACAAGCAGCGAGAGAACAGGGACGGAGACACAGGGGAAAAAGCAGCGCAAGACCCTACAGAACGGGGGCTAACCAACGGTGGAGACTGAGGAGTGGGGGGAGCCCTCCTCTCCCTTACCCCGGGGAGCGAAGGCATCCATCCCAGCCAGCCCTTACACAAGGAAAACACCAACAACCAGGGGGACGAAACCGAATGAGCTGGAAGGAGACACTCCAGGGACATTGCAGCTATACTGCAGGAAATAAGAAACATGCAAGCAGACATTGGAGATAGGCTCGAGAGAATAGACCAGAGAGTGGACAAAGTAGAAGATTGGCTACAGGAATTGGTCGATCGACACTGGACTGTCTGCCCTGGAAAAGAGGGACGAGGAGAGGGCCCTGCAAATGGACGATTTCGAGAACAGGGAAAGGAGAAACAACCTGCGGTTCTTCAGCTTTCCGGAGGGGGAAAACAGAGGGGGACATATGTTGAGCTGTTAAAGATGTGATCCACCTCCTGTGTGGGAATGATTCAACCACTGACTCCACTATTGATAGAGCACATAGGGCAGGGGGCCAAGCTGGAGGCCCTCGCTCCATCCTCATCCGCTTCCCCTATTACACTGAAAAAGCAAAAATCTTGGACGAAGCCAGGAAAGCCAATACCATCACATATAACAATAACTATCTTTCAGGACGTTTCTGCATTCACCCTGGCCAGACGACGGATGTATGGCCCACGGACGCAATGCCTACGGGAGAAGGAAGTCTGATACCAATGGGGTTACCCCTTCTCGCTCTCATTCGAATACATGGGCCAACAATCACGACTGGTCACAGAAGACGACATTAGAGTATGTGGACACTGCAGTGGACCAGAGACAGCCCATCAGGGAAGCGGTGAAAGAGAAAAACGGGCGAGGGAGCACGAAGGACAGGAGACGGATTCCGGGATCCAGAAAGTTCAAGAAACTGAACACTCCTTCGCCTCCCCACAAAGGCGGCTCAGGAGGTTCCAACGAGTGACTAAGGATCCAGGCTGGGCAAAGGCAAAATGCCAGCACATGAGCCAGGATCTGGTTTGCACCACCTGCTAACAGCAAGTATGGGGGCTTGGGGGGGGAGGGGGTGTGAAAGGCAGAGTGATATGTTAGCGATGTGACCTTCATTGTGGGAAAACGGGGAGGGGGGTGCAGAAGGAGTTTGATGGGTTGGGAGGGGGAGTGGGAGGGGGGAGTGGGAGGGGGGCTCTACTCACGCGGTGTTTACAAGGAAGGGCCCAGAGGAAGCAGGCAAACTGGTGGTCCAGTCAAGCACCAGGAATGGTCGAACTTTTTGACTGGGTGCCGGGGGAGGAGGGAGGAAACGAGGGGAAAGGGCTAGGCGTTTGGTAGTTGGGAAGGGGGGCAGTTGGGAACAGGCTCCACCCGGAGGTTCAGGGTTGGAGGGAGAAGGGGGGTGCGGCATTGGTGGTTTCGAGCACACAGCAAACCCGGGTAACAGGGCAAAGGCAGGGTGAAATTGGATACAGGGACATCCCAGGGATGCATAACGAGGTTGGGGAAAGAGACGCCCAAGCATTTAAATGGCTGATCTATTGCCCATTTTGGGACATCTCTAAATGTCAGGGGAATGAACTCCCTTACAGAGGTCCCTCCTGGGTAGAGAATTCAGGCGAGCAAAACTAGACCTGCTCTTCTCCAGGAAACCCACTGGGCAAGGGGAAAGGGATAGGGGAAGTGTACCATGCCTCTTACAAGACCAAAAAGAGGGTAGTGGCAATGGTTATGGCTAACAACCTCGGCTTCAATATAGAGGCATCGATAAAGGAGCCGGTGGGCTGATATTTGTTCATGAGAGAGGAATTGCAGGGGACCCGCCCCCCCACTCTGGGAGTGATCTATGGCCCGAACAAGGGTCAGATGCCTTTCTGGGAGGGTGCTAGGGACAAACAAACTATTTGTGGAGGGTACTCTTATAGTGGCAGGGGATTTCAATATGGTCCTAGACCCGGCTAGAGACAGGAAAAGTATCTCACCACAAACAGCCACAGCGACTCCACGTCTCAGTGTTTCAGCAGAATCAACCTCGACCTGGGCCTAATGGACACACTCCCTAGCTCGGCCATGGGGGATCCCCCTTACACATTACTCAAAATTCTATGAAACATTCTCAAGGATCGACTACATTACTCGCCCATAAACAAACCTGTGGGTGGACCCGGTCCCTTGGTCTGTCCACGACATAGTGCCGGTCAGGCTGAGGGGGGTGGAGGGGGTTGGGGACGCCGGCCAACGGGCAGTTGGAAATGTAACGACGCACTTTTGAAGGACACGGTAACAGCTTAAACGGTACTGTAAACCGAGTACAGTATTTCGAGTTGAAGGATAACGGGGAGGTCAGCCCGCATATCGTATGTGACGCATTTAAAGCTACCATTAGCGGTGTACTAATAAAAATAGGGGCACAAAAAGGGAAACAGAAAGCCAGGAAAAGGCTCTACGTGGAGAAAATAGTGCAAATATAACGGGACTGGTAGCCGGCAGTTTTATCACCCAGCAGGCTGTGGCCCTAGACCAGTACAAGACCCAATTTAGGGATCTATTGTTGAGCAAGACCAAAAAGAACCTCCTATTCCTCAAACAAAAATACTATGAAAAGGGGGATAGGGCGGATAGGATATTGGCGTGGAAACTGAGGGAGGCCCAGAAAAATCAAATGGTCACAGCCATGAAAACCGACAAGAGGACACCGAGTTATGACACCTTGGGTATAAGGGGGGGGGGGCTTTAAGCAGTACTATGAATGATTGGAAGTCTGAATTGAAGGGGGATGAGGCCCTTATAGAAGATTTTCGAATAAAGCTACCCATACGGGTCTAACGGGGGACAGTGCCGAAAGACTTGAGGCCCCAGTATCGGACGAAGAAATTGTCCAGGCAATAAAGGTGATGAAGGGAGGTAAGACGCCGTGGGAGGACGGGTTTTCGGTCAAGTTTTTAAAGCCATTTCGGTCCACCGTGGCCCCACACCTAGCTAGGGTTTTCAATGCAGTTCGAATGGGACAACCTGCCCGAGACAATGATGGAAGCCATTATAGTGGTGTTACCAAAAGATGGTAAAGACCCCACAGAGTGCTCTGCATGCCGCCCAATCTCCCTACAGAACACAGATGTCAAAATGTTAGCTAAGGTGCTTGGTAAACGGATGGAGCGGATTATGCCTACCCTGGTCCATGGAAACCAGGTCGGCTTCATTAAAAGACGTCAGGGGTCAGATAATATCCGTAAGACCATTGATCTAATGCACTATGTGCAGGGATCGGAACTCAATGCCAGACTGCTTTCCCTCGACTCGGAGAAAGCCTTCAACAGAGTGGAATGGAGGTATATGGAGGTTCTACAGAAAATGGGATTTGGGGAACACATGAGAAAGTGGGTGGGAGGGCTGTATAGGGCTCCTATGGTGAAAGTGCAAGTGAACGGGGAGCTGTAGGCCCCCTTCACCCCGATAGGATTTCCCTTCATTGGCTAAGAGTAGAGGAACGTATAAAGTTTAAGGCTCTTTCTTTGGTCCACAAGTGCCTCTATGGTAAAGCACCAGAGTATTTGAAAAACAGCTTAGTCCTCTACACACCCAGGAGAAGACTACGATCGGAAGGAAAGTGCCTCCTGGTCGTACCCAATTTCAAGTTGAAATCGGGGTTGGGTAGATCTTTTCTGGTACTGGCACCTAAATTGTGGAACAGCCTTCCCGATTCACTGAGGTCAGAAGCAAACCACCTTGTATTTAGGAAACGGATGAAGACACTCCACTTCAGATAAGATCTCTAGCGCTAGTGGCTGTCAGGTCTTCCATGCCAACTGTTTCGCGTCTCTTTATGCCTGCTTTCTTCTCTTCTATGTTGTAATGTTCAAGCGCCCTGATGCCCTCGGGCTACTGGCGCTTTATAAAAATATATACATACATACATACTTCTGCTTTCCAAGGGGTACGAGACAGGGGTGCCCTTTATCCAAAACTGGTCGGAGAAAGGGCTGGAAAGGGTGGGACAGCTGTTCCAAGAGGGAGAATTCCAACCATATGAGGCAGTAGTAGAGGTCCTAGGAGTTGGTAAAATCACAGTATTTGAATATCTGAGGTTGAAAGGACTCCTAAACGATCAAACGTGGGGAGTGATATCGAAGAGACCGCTATCCCCGTTCGAGAAAGTATTAGACTCGGCCAACACACGGAAAGGGACGGTGTCCAAATTGTACAAGGTTATGAACATCAGCGACAAACAAAATAGGCCAAGGGTTTCAACAATACTGGAATGAGCTAGCGGTGGAGGAACTTACAGAGGTGGTGTGGGGTGAAATATTCAAGATAGCATTTCACAGGAATCTCTTCACGGCTGATATGGAAAATCATTTCAAGGTACTCCAGGGATGGCATAGAGACCCTCTCAAGATATCTAAGATGTTGGCTGGGGAGTCCCCACTGTGCCCAATGGGGTGCAGCCAGATTGATTCAAGAGGTCATATGTGGTGGTACTGCCCACGTGTAGAAGTGTATTGGGAGAACCTACGAGGGTGGATGGAGGAGGTCAAAGGGGAATCACTCCCGCAAGACCCTCCGCAAATGTCATTAGGGATACCACCAAGAGATTCAGAAACATATAGGTATCCCAGAATGTGGGAGACAATGTTGCGGGCGGTGAGGGTGGCTCAAGCACAGAAGTGGAAAAGTGCAACAATCCCAAACAAGAATGATTGGTTGAAAGAAATTGAAAAATATGTTTCTGATGGACAAGCTGACGGCAATGGAGAATGATGAGGTGGGCACGTTCCGGATAGCCTGGGATGGGGTCAGACAGAAATGGGGAAGGGATGTGCATTAGTGGAGGGGTGTCTCCAACCCTTCAAGGAAAGGGGGTGTGAAGGGTGGCAAGAAGAAAGGAAGGAGAGTGCCCCGGAACAGCAAGGGGCAGGATCGAGCGGTCGAATAGGGGTAGGTGGCCCCTGACGGGTCCAAATGCTATAACAGACCAAGGCCCAGAAGGGCGATATGCCACGTATGAATCCAAGCAGTACTGTCCACGGATGAGGAGTCTAATTCACAGTGAAGAGTCACTGAACTTTGATTTAGTTGCACGAGAAACCACCATGGTTTGTTTGTTAAGGAGAGGGAGGGGAAACGTGTTGCTTATGAGGACTGGCAAAGCTTCAAAGTGATATGTATATGTAGTGCTTGTTTTGAATGTTAAAATGCTAATAAACCAGGAGCTATTTTTTTTATTTTATTTTTATTGTGATATTAGTCAGAATCTGACTTTTTACACATACCAAAAGCATACATACTTAAAACATCAATACAAAAAAAAAGAAACAACAAGAAAAAGCAAAATCAATTTAAAATTAGAAACAAATCAACAAGAACAGGAAAGGAATATAGATATCAGCTTTACAATGCATTAAAAGCTTTCCGTTAACTATTCTCAGATAATAAATTCATATCCGTTAGAAAACAGATTACTTCATAAATAAGAAAGGTTTCTTGACCTTGCACAAGCCTTTCCCAGAAGAGGGTGGAATTGAGTAATTGCGGGTTGTGTACGGATCTTTGAAATCTTATCTTTTCTGTCTCAGTGTCCACGTCCCACACACTCTGATAACAAATGGATCGTAGTTTGCTTAACACTATCTTCACATTTATCACATATATTACATGGATAAACAGTTGGAACTCTGATATCCTTTAGTTCTAAAGTTAGAACCAGATTTAATCTAAATCTTAAGAAATCTGATATTATTCTCCAATTTGAGGATTTTTTGAGATAAGATCCTTGCCGGCTTATCAATTTTTGTCCAAGAAGCCGATAATTTGGCCTCTCTCATTTTCGCAATAGTTCTAATCCAATCCATTCGGGTTAGATGTTTCTTTACCATTAGAGGATTCTGGATTAGAATATCTATGGTGGTGTCTGCTGTTACCAATATTTTTTTACAAACAGAACTTAGTCTATTTAGAAATATGTTGTCTATCTTTTCCAACTGAAGTGCTGCTTCCACATACATAGTCGCTTTTTGAGGGCACAAAATTAGTCCATACAAACATTTCCATTCCATTAAGGACATCAGGGAAGCAAGGCCTAGCTCATATCTAAGACTTTACATTGGTATACAGTTTGCCAATAGTAATACCCTTTTCCATAGCTGAGACTCTATTTTTCCCAATTAAGTTCAAAGGACTGTGGATAGCACTCTAAACCATAACTAATAGAGGTTAGAACCTTCACCCCGTAGAATTTTATCAGTGGAATTAGCGAGAATTTACAGTATTTACTATAGACTTTTTTCATTTGCGCTCCCAATTACCTTTGTTTGGGTTCTATTGTAATTAAGAGATGAGACATAGATGGGTAGGATGGAATCTGACAACCCAAATAGGTAACCTCTTTGCCTGTTGGTACTATAACATCATTCAGTTGCCATGGGAAATGTTTAGTTATTTTGAGGGGATGTTTAAATCTTAGACTTAGCTGGGTTTATCGACAAGTCATTCAGGTTAATGCTGTCATAAGCCTCTGCAGCTCGACTTGAGTGTGATCCATAACCACTATGTTGTCTGCATAGGCAAGCCACGCTATTTTACCTCCCCCAAACCTAGGTGCCACCAATCCTTTCTCCAACAGCCAATTTGACAGGTCCGCCATGAATAGTATGAACAGAAAAGGAGCCAAGAGACACCCCTGACGAACCCCCCTCTCTCTTTTAATCTTCTTTGATAGAAGACCGGAATTTGTTAGTTTAACTCTGATAACAGAGTCTTCCTGAAGATGTATAAGAATATTGAGGAGGCCATCCGGTAAACCCCAATTTTTTAGTTTAAGCCATAGCCTCTTTCTATTGATAGTATCAAACGCCTGGGAGAGGTCCACCCAGGCAGCAAAAAGGGGAATACCAATTTTGACAAAGAACAATGATGAAATGCAGGTGAGGATGAGTATATTCAAAGTAGTTGATAATCCTCTCCGAAATCCTGTTTGTTGCTTGGGGTTTATATCATTAGAGGACGCCCAATTCTCTAGTTCCGACAAAACCAAACCACTGAAAATCTTTCCATCTGCGTCCAAAAGGGAAATTGGCCTATAATTAATCGGCAAAGACCGATCTCCCTTTTTATGAACCGGAATAATAGCCCGTTTCTATGTATCCAGAGTTGTTTCTGTATCAATAATATTGTCGAACAAGATTTTCAGTAAGTAGGCCCATAGAGATGGATTATTTTTCAGAACTGAGTTCGAAAGACCAATCGGCCTTGGTGCCCTTGAGTTGGAGGATTTCTTTATCAGGCGCGTGATGTCCTCTACATTAAATTTGAGAGTCCATATGGAGTCTTGCTGGTAATGATAGAACTCAGAGGCAATCGGAGCATAGAGCTTTATAAAATGGGCCACCAAAGCCTCCTCTTCTACTACTGACTCCAGGGTAAAGTTACTGCAAAGTTCAGAATGATTAACAAGTGACCAAAAGTTCTTTGAGTTTTGAGAGGAAATAGCATTCAACATTTCTTTCCCTTGTTTCTGCAGGAGCATATATCTATAGCTTCTAACCCAGTTCTTATATTGGTTCTGTAGGTGTTTAATTTGCCTTTGGCATAACTTCTAATTTTTCACTGTTTTTTTTATTTGTTTTTTTCCGCCCTTAGCGGTTTCTTTTTACCCTGGATCTGATTATTATAGCCATATTTATGCCTTTTATTTGGTTTCTCCTTTCTAGAAATTGGTAGATTCAGGGACCATATGAAGCCAATACAATTACTGGGTTTACATTGATTTCTCAACTCTTTAGCCGATATTCTGTCAATAACTTTCTCCAGATTGTCATTCAGGGTTTGGCCCCCTTTTTCAAACTTTACAACACGATTACCACCTAGATTTGTCTCCAGAGATTGCGAATAGTACAGGTATAAAGATATTGCATCCATTTGTATACTAAAATCTAACATGGCATGATCGCTCTGAAGTATGGGTAAGTTTTAGGGAAACACATTTGTTAAAGATATTACCAAGATAGACAAAAACGTAGTCAATAGTAGAGAAAGAGCCACCTCTCTCCCAAGATGGTACGGAAGGAATATCCCCCTCAAATTCCCATTCCACATAATTAGATGCCAGTCCAACATAAACTCCACCCACAGTTTTCCATTCATGGACTTCTTTTTTGAGGAAAGCGGAGTTGCATCTATATTAACACATTGCGAGTGAAAATCGCCCAATATCATCAGTTCATCTCTGGGAAGTTTTGTTAAGACTATAACCAGCAGGTCAGAGAGCTGCTGTAAGAAGAGGCCTGGAGAAGACCCCACAGGATTCCAATATACTGTAATTACGATCCAAGTGGATGGTCTTGAGATTTTTGGTCCGGACTCTAACCACCAATATGCCCTGGAATTTATTTGATAAAGTACATTCCTAGAAACACTCTTTGTTACATGCTAACAGCAAACCTCCACTTGGACGACCAACCCCTTTGTGTTCAGCAATTTGTTGGAAGACATAAAAACCTGCAATGCCCACCTCTTCAACTAACCATGTTTCTTGTAGGGAAATCAGTCCAAAGTTCTTAAAAATAAAATCTCTTTGATTGTCTCCAACAAAAGAATTTTATCCTCTGGAGTTCCATGAAAGGCATCCAACTTCCTGTTTTGCTAGAGCCTTTGTTCAGACAGGCCCATCTTCTGGAAGACTTGTTCTAGGATTTCCGGTACCATATCCCAAAGACTTCCAGATTCCCCCCCCCCCCCCCTCATTGAATGTCCCCTTTCAGAGACCATATTTGGGGCGGCACTGGGATTAGTTCTTGATACAGCATAGCCTCTTTTTTGCCATTCCTCCTTTGACTCGAGCATAAACTCAGATGCTAATCTTGATTTCAACTGAATTTCCGTTACTGTCGTGTTTGGATAGTTTGGGAAACTTACTCGATCAATATCACTGGAGATAAGGAATTTCAATAGATTCATTGATTTCATCTCTTCCAAGATGACTGGGCGATTAATAGGACTCCTTGATTTATTGTCATTGGTTTTAGAGAGGAAAATTCTCTGTGAGGGGAGGCTAGTTGCAGTTTTTTTCCTACTCAGACCAGAAAATTCATTACAATTCGAAAAGGGGAGCTTTGTTCCGCTTGGATTCATTTGGCTACTATCAGCATTTGAAATACTTGGTTTTCCGAAAGTGTGTCCCATTAATTCCCTTTCCTCTTCCTCCATAGCTTCTTTCTGTAAATCCTTCTTTTGGACTACTAGAATATTCGTTCCCATCGTATTTTCATGGGCATCAGATGGTACATTCTTCTTTGTCCGCTTCAAAAAAATTGGAGCAATTTTAAAAAAGGAGGATGTATTAGTATTCACTTTTTTTTCGGAGGAAGAAATATCGGGGCAATTTTCTTTGGGGGTGCCAGAAAATGTGTCTGACTACTCACTGTAACCTTGCTAATAGACAGGGGAGCCTTGTCCAAAGTCTTATTTGACTCCGACTCTACCACTTTTAGTTTTTGATTTTTGGCCAAGCCTTGTTTAGGTCCTTTCCGACTGGGCTTCACTCCAATAGGCAGAGTTTTTTTAAAGATTTAGCAGGATGCTTTATTTTAGGTATACAGGGTTCAGACTCCTTTTGGTTTCTACAAGTTTTTTTTCTTTTGTGCCTTTTGTAATTCTTCAGTTTTCTTTTAGATTTTCCATTCAACTTCTTAGAAGTTTTGGGTAAGGGGCCGTTATTACGGGACTGATCTTCTGCCGGATGAGCTTGTTGAGACTATCATTTACCGTTGGTACAATTTCATCCTCAGCCAATTGTGCCAGACACAAATTCTTCCATCGTGGAGGCCGTCAGGTGTATCATCCCAATCATCTGCCATCACACGATCCTCCGGATTCATGGGCTCAAAAGATTATTTTCTATTTTTTTGGCCTTGTTCCCAAGATTCTTTTAGAAGAGAAGATCTGTTTGGATTCAGCTCCATGTGAGCATAGAGTGTCCATTTTGCTTAGTAGAACTTCCTGAAAAGACTGCCACATGTTTGAGAGAATTCTCTCCTCATTTGTAGTTGTTTTTAACGCTACCATATTTGAGTCCAAAGACTCCATATCCTTTGATAGGTCCATCAAAATTCCAGAGTGCATTCCCACTTTCGATTTAATACTTTCAAAGACCTTAACCAGCGAGTTTAGCACAAAGTTAAAAGCTATGATGGTATGAGGGCTCAGATCTCCCTCTACTTCTGGTGGTAATGTTGCATTCTCATTTTGATATTCAAAAGCTTGGGTAGTTGCTTTGCATTTTAATGGAGCGGTATTCAGAGATGCATGCAAATTATCCGATATTGGATTCTGCTCCATTGATAAATCCGAGTTTTGCAGTTGTGAGGAGACAGCCGAGGAGAGTGCACTGATCACAATTTGTCAGAATTATCTAAAGCTTGTATTTAGTGGAGGGAGTTGATCCATAATTATAGGAGCATTATCTTTTGTTATAACCTCAGTTGGTCTAAAGAAATGATCTTCAATAGCTTTTTTCATTGCAGCGGCCGTGACCGTACAATTTAAGTTGGAGATTAGAGTAGCTTGTACTGAAGTGCTTAAAAGAGAAGCATGAGGTAAGGCTTTTTCTTTGACTAACTTAATAGCAGATAGTCCCGAGCCAGTAGGTACTTCCAAATCTTCTATGAAAGTGCTCATTGGCGGTAGAAAGGTACAAGCTCCCACTTTGAAATGGGAGATTCGTTGCTGCATTTCGCCGAGCCACAGGAGTAGATTTTGCTTGTGGCTCTTGAAACAGTTGTTTGTCCGCCATTAGTCCACTTCGTAAATTATATGTAATTGACATTATCCTTTCTTGCCAACGGTGCACAGCTTTCGCAGATTCTGCACTTAGCGATTTGCACTTACAGGTTCCAGCTGAGTCAAAGGTCTCTAGACCTGCAGTCCTTAGTCAGATCCTATATAAATGTCAATCAAATAGGAAAGCCCTTGAGAGAAGAGGCAGAGAGCACAGTTAGCAAAGGGATACTCTCTTCCTCGCCGTTACGTGGCGCAGATTTTACTCTATTGTTGGAATCAGATAATAGAGTAAGTTGAGCACAGAATTTTCGATTAAGTAAAACCCTGGGGAGCACGAGATCAAAGGATATAATTCCAACAGTCTCTCGCAGTTCCCGTAGTGGGTTGTTTACAATGTACAGAGTCACTAGTCAGCCTTACCTTTCTTTTATGGCATTTAGGGTAGGGAAGATCCGCCAATAAGTGTGTTTTACGAGGGTATTCAGACAAGTGAGATAGGACAATTTCAGGGCGGCCCCTCCTCCCGACACTCCAACACGAACAGCAAAAACAGCAGCTCCAGACGCAGCGTTACCCTTTCCTCCGCGTAGGGCTTATCGCCGCTAGGGTCACGTGGGCAGCCTTAAATCAGCTGCTTCCCCAAGTGGGCGTGGCCAACACAGTTGAGCCCTTTAAGGAAACAGGTACGGCTGAGCAAAACGAAGGCAATCCTCTGTGTCAGTTGCCCATTAATCAACAGAGCACACGGGCTCCCGAGCAACATAAAGTTTCATTTGCTGGTGTATAAATGTCTCGGGCACTACAGCAAAAACAGCAGCTCCAGATGCAGTGTTGCCCTTTTCTCCGCGTAGGGCTTATCCAGGAGGTATTGCTGGGGAACAAGGAGATGGCACAATGTTGTAGAAGTCTTATTACCACACAGGATGCAAATATAAAAAATTGTGTCCATTATTTGTAACCTCACATGCTTTAAAATGTCGCATAGATGTGCCCAAATGTTTATTTATAGATTGTCCCAAAGCCACAGAGTTAAATTCACATAGGTGTGTTTGTTCGACATTAGTTGGTCTGGGGAGCCAAATGTAGCTCCCGACAACTGTTGATGTAAAGCTAAATAGCTCCCCTCAATTTCAACCCTGTGGAAAAATGGTTCCAGTTCTACCCCACTGGTGCAGAGAAAACAGCAAATGACCCTGGATGATGCCAGATGAGACCCTCTTGAGGAGCCTCAGTGCCAGGTTTGAGACCCTGCAACCCCAGGAAGAAGAAAAGCCAAGCAAGATGCAAGCCAATAGAAGTGAATGGCAAAACACCGAGGAAGGGGGGCTTCAGAAGCCTTTAATCATAAATGCAGGTTACCTTTGAGTGTAAGTATTTTGAATAATCCACCTGCCCGGGGCCCATTTGTAAGTACTCAGGGTGACTGTTCCCAAAAAGACTTCATTGGGTTGTTTCTCCGATCAAGGGAGTACAAGATCTTTTACAAGTTGGTTTAAGAATCCAGTCACCGAGGGACTTGTACCCTGGACCAACTATGGGCCAAGAGAAGAACATCTGCCTTCCTTGAATGGGATCCTCCAGCAAGGAGAAAGAAAAAGGGATGGAGTTGGCTCCAGGAGGGGGAAATAACCAGACCAATCAAGTTCTAGCCTAGTGGTGGCTGGGTAATGTTAATTGGAGGAGTGTAAATGTTTTTCTTGAATATGCAGAGCACCCGGGAGTAGAGAGGGAGCCTGAACGAAACCAAGGTGGGTTCTCACCCCCCGCACCCCTCAAGAAAACATTTAGAAGATGGAGTTAAAATTGTGCGTTTTCAGCACAGGTTCTGAGAAAATGTGGGTAAAAAAACACTGTTGGTAATGGGTGTTGTTGGATAATGCATCTATTGGGTCTTTACATGCAACAAGACAGCAGCATTTTCCAACTCCTTTTCATGATGCCTTTGCCCACAATATATGCCAGTATAAAAAAAATGTTTTCGTCCTGGTTGTGCCCATACATATCCATTTAGGTTGCACCGATATATGCCAAAGTTACCATTCAGGAAATTACTCCTGCTGGCTTTACCAGCACAAAATGCCATGCCACAGTAAAGAAAAATACCCAGACTGGACCCAGCAATGTACCACGCAGGGACACTCATTATGATGGTCAGTATAAACAAATGCATTTCACAGTAAAGAAATGTCCAGACGGGACCAGTCAATGAGGGCCAGAATCACAGTTACACTCGTTATACTGCCGTAGGAGCGGCCATAAAAACCCCTCCCCCACAATCATAGGCCTGCTCCCAGGGGCTGACGCACACGCATCAATATTCACACAGCATCATCCCTTCTTCATTCACTCCGACACGCAGACAATAGCAGGACTTCTTTATTCGCCCTCACATTCACCCATGCTGCGCACCCATACAACATTCATAGGCTCTCTCATCTACATGGGCAGACAAAAAACATGCACTCTCATATTCAGGCACCCACTTACAAACACAAACTCTTGCATTCACACACAAATACATTTTAATGTTCTGACCTGCAGACCCGCCACGGATTCCAGTCCTCTTGGCCTTGCACTGCCTGCTGCAATAAAGGCCAACTGGCTCCAATGAGAATACAATAGGAACCAAGAAGCAGTGAGCGCTTTCTCGGTCCTGCATATGCACAGTGGAGCTGGAGCACCTCCATCACACCATCCCTTAGGCGCTGGATGTGCAGGGACGCATAAGCGCGCCCCCTGCTCCCCCCCCTCGCACATTCAGCCCTGCAGTACTCCAGCCTGCATCCTCAACGGGCCATGCAGGGCAGGGGAAGAAACACATGTGCACTGGGGTACTTCTGGACTGCCAAAAGCCCTTTGACAGTTTAAGCCACCCTGGAGTCCTCACTCAGATGTAGAAAGCATCTGAGTGAGCACTCCGTTTTTACACTGTGCTGGCTCAATGCCTCCATACGGCAGAGTACTGGCGGGTTGGCACCTCCTCACCCATTATGCATGAGCCACCACTGCTCTAGCGTCTGGAAGAACAAAGCCAGTCAACCAGTAGAAAACAGCCCTATCAAGGAAAGCACAGTGGATGTGACACCGGGCAGCTGAAACAAACAGGGGTGGTGGGGTATTGGTGACCCAATACCTTTCTGAGCAACATCAGCGTTTTGCACCAAGGTGCACAATTAAGGAGGTGTGGGGAGGGGTTAAAACAGGAAAGCAGTGGTAAAACAGTCTAGGATCTGTCCCAACACAGTAGTCCTAGTCCAGCTAACAAGTGGGACCAAGGGGGAGAAGGAGAACAGCCAGGATGGATGTCTAGAAGACACAAATCTATGCTGGAGCTAAAGGTATTGGACGAAAAGCCCAGCCAGTTATGTCCAAGATTGCAACAGCAGCATCTTTGTGGAAAAATCCTTAAGAGGCATGTAAACCGAAGCTAAGAAACATCTTGCAGAAATGAGTTAGCATCAGGGCCTCCCATAGATAAACCAATAAACTCATGTCCTGGCTTAAACAGCCCTCCAATCACACAATGGGGCACCTAACCAAATGCGGCAGCAAATCAGGTTGTCACCCAAACCTGCCAAACACTTAGGCCCACTCACATTTGGTGCAACATCCGGTCTATGGTTAAGAACCAGTCCAAGTCACAAGAGATCGTGAAATGTTGGGGGCAGAATGAGCCCATGTGTGCGCAACTGCCATTATATGCCCACGTCGTGCTTTCCCCAAGGCAAAGAAAAGGACACCAAAACGAAATGGCAGTCCGAAACGCCTCCCAATAAGCTACACTGGACTACTAATGCAGCAAAGCTGCTTAAACCCCTGGTGAAGCCAAAACATCATTACGGCTGCCACCAGCCTTCTCCCTAAAACCAATGTAGGGTGATATAATCAACCTGTGATCCAAATCAGGTGCTTACAAAGCACGGTCATAGGAGCCATATGGGTTACCAAAGGACCATATACTCGAAAGAAGTTGCAGTGGTGATGGTGCTTCAGGAGAAGTCCCTCTAACCACTAAAATAAGTCAGAAATGTAGTGATATTGCAAAATATGGGCTTACGTAGGCGAGTGGGCTGCCTGCGAAAACCCCGGCAGACGCAATGTGATTTGAATGAAGGTTGGTGAAAAGCTCCCTTTTAGCTCTGCATGTATCCCCCACAAACTTTAATTTACAGGCTGCTGCGAGAGCTTAGCAGACAGTATGTGAAGAACAGCGATAGCTGGTATAGCAGTGGAATTCAATTAATGACCCACTGGAGATTTAGGGGTGGGGATGTCCAGGGTGTAAAAACAACAAATGTTTGCTTACAAAAAGGGCAGCTGAGATGGAAATTAGTTATTTTCAGGAACTAATAGTACGTTGCCCTCATTAAAATGTTACGAGCCCGTTTCAATGCACCCGAAACCCGCCCCACCAATAGTCAAATGACATGCTCGTGGTAGCCGTAGGCTGCCAGTGGCCCGAGCAAATGCGTTACCTCTGTGAGCAAGAGCTCCGTGGTGGAGACTAGGGAAGATTTGCCCTTGCAGCTTAGAATGTGGGGGGAATTTGGTAAATTTAACGTCATGTAGGTTTATAACCCATTTAAAGAAACGTTGGCATAGGTGGCATTTTATTAGAGATAATGTACGAACATGCATTGGCTGAGGTTTTTAATAATGAATAACAATGCAGACTTTTGATCTGATGCAGCTAATTTTTATTAGGGATTCTTTTAAAGTGACTAATGTTTTACGGAGCACTGGAGTGTGGTTTTGCTTGATGTTCACTTCGTTATTTTAATTTGTAGAAGCTGTTTTATACCCTGTGGCTGATGCCATTTTAAGTGGTGTTAATGGATGCAACGGCCGAATAAAGTTTTCATCTCTCTAAACAAGGGCGAAGGGATTGTGCTTCTCCGCACCTCACTTTATTTTCTTAAGAGTGGCCTACCTGTACTTCCAGCCACAGAATAACATTAATAGGGAGAAGGGCTCTAGTCCTAAGGAGCCTGTAGACCACACTCCCCTTTGCTGTTTCCGATTAAACTGCATACACCTAGACAAGGCGGGCTATCATGATTAAAGTGATTTCATCTCAAGGATGCAGGGGAGCCTTCAAAACTGGATGAAGGGGGAAAGCAATGGGTAGAGGAAAGCTTAGCAAAAGGATGAGGCTTGCCGGATCTACAGGAAAGAGAAAAAAGGTGAAATAACTGGAGGGGGTTCAAACAGCTACACACTGCGCAGGTGCTCAGAGAACGTTTGTACATTACGGTGGAGATCGGAGTTAAAGACTTTCACATGCTAAGACAGCAATTCTGGAACATGTGCTGTAGGATATGTTGATAGCGAGATAAGCCTGGCTGGTACAAAGGGCTGAAAAGGATCAGATTGTGGCCGCGATTAAAAATGCTGAGAAACTATTGGTGGAAGACAGGTAAGGAGGCAACTAATTCAGCAAATGCTCTAGTACGTTATATACATAAAACAGAAAGCAATGATACTGACTTTGCCACCTCCATGAAAGAGCTTCACATTAAGAAACATTTATAAGGATGGGTGAGACAAGCAGCCAGAGGGAAGGATTCCAAACTAAAACCGCTCATTGATCGAAGGGAGAACAGTAAAACACCTGGTCCAAACGGGTTCCCCGTTAAACTTTGGTTGTGTTTGAGAGATCTACTTCAGTGAGAGCACCCCATTTGACAGATTGTATTTCCCGTTATGGAGCTGATCTCTTATTAGATCTTTAAAAACACCTTTTTCAGGACATAAAATAATGGACATAATTCGAGAATGTGGGTGGCATGTGGGGCTCAAAACCACTTCGAATAAATCGGTACAGTTCCCAAAGAAAAGGATGGGGGTAGGCTGTTGTAATGAATAGGACCCCAATAGTGTTGCCTCAGCAGACCTTTCAAGACCTAGAACTACAGGTGGGTGAAGAGCATGATTTTTCCATCCACCACTAAATCTCATCGGTCAACCGGTTTGTAGCGGATGTCATCCATTGGGAAAAGCTCCCACTGAGACTTATCATGGAGATGGGCGCTATTTCTTTCCATCGTCACTCACCCGAGCAATCGTAGGCAGAGAATGTTTGCAAAAGATTGAAGGAATTATTTGCAAGTTGATGTGGCACAATTATACACCATGAGTTGCCATCGCAATTTACAACCCCATCTGGGAAGGATCAATGGCGTTATTTTTTTTAAAATGTATTTTATTGCCATTTCAACATACAGTAACTCCCACCCCCCACTCTCCCTCCTACCTCTGTCCCTCCCTCCCAGAACAATAACCCCTGTGGACAATCAGTAGGCCCCTCTTTTCGCACAAAAACGACTATATTAAACCAGTCCCCAATACTCGTAGTATCTGCAGACACCAGAACTATTTCGAAGAAACTTCATGACCAATTCCCACTCTACCAGAAATTTCTGATGGTCTCCCTGAATTCAGTAGGTCCCCCATTCCAAGGCAACATCATTCCAGACTTTGCAAAACCACCTGTGCTCTGGGGCACTTGTCTGCTTCCATTTTTCGGCCATTAGTAGCAGGGCCGCTACCATCAGAATCACATATGCCTTCCTTTGCACTTTCAAAAGGTAGGTTCCCCAGGACTTCCTCTATCTCAGCATAGTCTCCCTGAAACCCTGTCAAGATGTACGTCCCTGGGACGTTGCGTACCTGTGTTTCCAGGAGGTGTTCGTTGAGGAGATGCCAGGCTGTCGGTTGGTGGGTAATCCGAAGAGAGGTAACGCCAGAAGTCAGCCCCACTCCCGCCCTAATGGCACAGGGCTGAAGGGGAACCAACTCCTGACGCCACAAATGAGGCACTTCCCTGGATCTTAATGTGGCGCCAGAACAGAGCAAGCACTGACAGGGAAGGCCGTCCCGACTAAGTACAGGGCTAGTAGATGTTCAGGTCCGGATGAGAAACCAGGAAGGAAGGACGGACGAGGATGCAGGAATCCAGGAATGACAGGACCCCAAGCCAGGGGCAAACAGGCAGTCAGGATCAGGCAGAGGAGCACGGGGTGAGCCCAAGACAGGACCACCAGGAGGTAGGAGAGGACAGTAAACTGGGCCCAGGACAAGGGGGGGGGGCACAGGGAGCAGAGCTAGGGCTGGACGGAAGGGGTCAGGAAAGGACAGAACTAAGGCAAAACCAGGGCAGGAGCAACTGAAAGGGCAGGGAACAACCTCCCAACAAGGCAGGAGAGAAGGCAAGACAGGAGCCCTACCCAGCAGGGCAGGGGAAATGCGAGGTGCTGAACGAGTCAGGACTCACACGGAGCGATGCGGCGGGTCGGGAACCAAGCCGCGTTGAGACACGACTTGTTGCCGACCCGACCGCATAATAAGGAAGTCCCTGCCAAAACAAGGATTGGCACGCAACGCCTCCTCGCGCGCGCCCACGGTGCGATAGCGAGGCTTGCCATGCAAGCTCCGCGCAGCGCCCAGGAGCAGGCGAGATGAGCTGACGCGGGGCAGTGCTCCATGCACCCGTGGGCCCCCCCCAGCGGTAACGGGGATACAGTCTCCAAGGTCGCCCGAGACCCGGGGACCCCCTCAAAGACTGCCAGGTAGGTGGCATCCTTACACTATGCCCCTTCCCAGAAAGACCAGGGGCCCCAGGTTTCCAGGGATGGCGAAGAAAGAACTCGCGAACCAGACGGGGGGGCATGCACATTACCCCGAGGTTCCCAGGTACGATCAGAGGCAGGATAGCCCTTCCAATCTACCAAGAACTGGAGCACTCCCCGTCGGATCCGCGAGTCGCATATCTCCTGAACCTCAAACTCCGGTGTGCCCTCCACATTAACAGCGGAGGGACGAGAGCCAGAACGACCATAGGGATCAGGTAGGTAAGGTTTCAACAAAGAAACATGGAAAACGGGATGGACTCGCCAGGAGGCTGGCAACTGTAACTGAAATGCCACAGACGAGATCCTCTTCACAATCCGAAAAGGCCCAAAGTAGCGGGGAGCAAGCTTGGTGGGCAAGTTACGGACCGGCAAGTTATTGGAGGAAAGCCATACCCGATTCCCCACCTGAAAAGCGGGTTCAGGGCTCCGCTGTCTGTCTGCCTGATCCTTCATGCGCTCGCGAGCCTCAGCAAGAACATTCGTCGCCAGGGCATGGAATTCCTGAATCTTGGTCACAAGCGAATCAGCCAAAGGCACGGCACTGGGCTGGACAAAGTGGCAAAGTGGCAAAAGCTTGGGATGCAAGCCAAAAGTACATTGATAGGGGCTCATTCCGGTAGCCGAATGCACTGCGTTGTTATAAGCCACCTCGGCTAGATCCAGATGAGCTGACCAATTGGTTTGGGTGGCGTTGACGTAACAGCGCAGGTACTGCTCCAATGTTTGGTTTGTACGCTCCGTCTGGCCGTTAGTCTGTGGGTGGTATCCAGAACAAAGGGCCCGCCGTACATCCAGGTGGCGGCATAGTTGACTCCAGAAAGACGAGATGTACTGTGATCCACGATCAGTAAGTATCTTCTCTGGAAGTCCATGCAAACGGTAGATCTCGTGGAAGAATGCTTGTGCCATCTGAACAGCAGTAAGGATCTTGGAAAAGGGGATGGAATGGGCCATTTTAGTGAAGCAGTCAATGACAACCATGATACAAGTGTTGTTTTCAGACAGAGGGAGATCTACAATGAAGTCCGTAGCAATGGTATGCCAAGGATAGGGTGGCGTTTCTGTGGGTTTCAGAAGTCCCAAAGGTCTTCTTCGTGGTGTCTTCGTCTGAGCACAAACAGGACAGCTCTCCACATAATGCTTGTTGTGACTAGCCCACCCGGGCCACCAGAATTGTCTCGCTATCAGTTCTTGGGTGGATCGAATGCCTCGATGTCCTCCGATCTTGGAATCATGGAATCCCTTAAGATAGCAGACCGTAGTGGAGCAGTAGGGATGTATAATCTGTTGTCATAGTAAAGCATCCCGTCCTTTTCTCTGATAAGAGGTAGTTCCTTCAATGTAATCCGTTCAGGGCTGGCCAAGGTGTCTCGAGCAACAGAACGCAGAAAAGGAGAGACGTACAACAGAAAATGCTTTGAGGCGAGAAGAGACTGGTCCAGATGGTCTTGTTCAATGTCGTCTTCGAGAGAGCGGGAAAGCGCATCTGCTTTCAGATTCCGAGAGCTATGGATGTATGTGATGGTGAAATCGTAATGGGAAAAGAAGAAGGCCCATCTTGCCTGGCGGGAGGTCCGACACTGCAAAGAACAGAGATACTGCAGGTTACGGTGGTCAGTACGGACCTCTATCGAATACCTTCTACCCAATAAATGGTGTCGCCATTCTTCAAAAGCTGTCTTTATGGCCAGGAGCTCCTTCTCGACGATTGCATAGTTGCGCTGGCTGGAATTCAACTTGCGGGAGTAGTAAGCCACAGGGAATTCCATCCCTGACTCTTGGTCCCTTTGTAATAGTACAGCTCCTACAGCAAAATTGGACGCATCAGCCTCCACAATGAATGGTTTCTGTTCATCTGGATGATGCAAGATAGGTGATGTGCTGAAAGCTTCCTTAAGTCTCCTAAATGCTGCCGTGGTCTCAGATTCCCATATGAACGGCAC
The DNA here is from genome assembly GCF_040938575.1 of Ambystoma mexicanum. NCBI lineage: Eukaryota > Metazoa > Chordata > Amphibia > Caudata > Ambystomatidae > Ambystoma > Ambystoma mexicanum. The sequence continues at coordinate 1,423,956,048 of NC_090923.1, forward strand.
CTTGCTGCTTGTTAGATGTGTCAAGGGGGCGGACAACTGGGAAAAGCGAGGAATGAACCGTCGATAGAAATTAACGAATCCCAAGAAACGCTGCAAGGATTTCACATCGTATGGCAGACTCCACTCAAGAACAGCTCGTACTTTAGCGGGATCCATCTGAATGCCTGAACTACTGATTACATAACCGAGAAACTCAATACTGTCCTGGTGAAAAAGGCATTTCTCGGCTTTGGCATACAGATGGTTTGCGGATAGTCGACTGAGAACTTCTTTCACATGGGAGACATGGTCCTTCAGGCAGGAAGAGAACACCAAAATGTCATCGAGGTAAACCCAGGCGGTGACTCCAATCAAATCTGAGAATATCCCGTCCATGAACCGCTAGAAGACGGCTGGGGCATTACACAGGCCAAATTGCATTACCCGATATTCGTAATGCCCTGATGGTGTTTTAAAGGCCGTCTTCCATTCGTCTCCAGGTTTAATACGTACCAAATGATAGGCCCCACGGAGATCCAACTTAGAAAAGATACGTGCTGTGCGCAGAGATTCTATGATGTCTCTGATCAAGGGAAGAGGGTACCTGTCCTTTCGTGTGATGTCGTTCAGCTGTCTGTAGTCCACACAGGGACGCAAAGTGCCCTCTTTCTTTTTAACAAAAAACAGTGGGAATACTGCTGGGGACTTAGAAGGAGCTATGTAACCTTTACGCAGAATTTCCTCCAGATATTCTTGGAGTGTCACTCTCTCGTTGGGAGTGAAAGAGTACACCTTTCCGTGCGGGATGACCATGTCAGGTAACAACTCGATGGAACAATCACAAGGCCTATGGGGAGGTAATGGTATGTCCCCGGGCTCCGAGAATACATCCTGAAACGCATCATATTCCGACGGAACTGATTCCAACAAGCAGACCCTAGATGTTTTGTCTCCTTCAATGCTCATTGTAGCTGTCAAGGGTTTTGGAACAGCCCTGGCTATATAGCAATTTTGAACACAATGAGCGGAATTGAAAGTCAGGGTTCGTGTTCCCCAGTCAGTCAATCTTGGGATTATGCTGCAGCAACCAGGGTAGCCCAAGGACGATGGGATACGCAGGGGACATCCAGAGACACGATTTCCTGATGTCCATTGATTTGGAGCTGCAAAGGCTCAGAGTGTTGTCGAATGGGTCCGGAAGCCAACGGCGTTCCGTCGATCACTTCCACTAATGAGACTTGTTCCTTGGTAAGAAGAGGTATGCTGTTCCTGACAGCAAAACCAAGATCCAAATAGTTTCCAGAGGCTCAGCAATCCAGGAGACCGAACGTATCCACTGACTTGTTCTGCCAGGATACTTCAAGTTTCAACATCATCAAGACAATGGGCTGTAGGATTGTCTCAGAACCAGGAAGGGTTGTGGCAGTTGAAAGGCCCGTCGTAACCTTCCCAATACACGACAGGCCCTTCAGTTTTCCGATTTTCTCACGGGTTGTAGGGGACAGGTCCCTAAAAAGATACCTGCAGCTCCACAATACAAACACAACCGTAGATCCCTCCGGCGCTTCTTCTCAGTTTCTGACAATGGCCCTCTTACAGCGCCCAACTGCATAGGTTCTGGACCGGTTTCGGTGGTACCTGGTGCTCCTACGGGTATCGGCGGGGGCCTAGGGAAGGTTCTTTCATACCGTCGTCTTTCACCCTTACGTTCCACCAATCTATGGTCTATCCGAAGCACCTGGTCTTGGAGGGCCTGTAAGGTGTCAGGTTCCGGTATGTGTAATAGCTCATCCTTATACTCTTCCCTCAGTCCTCGCCGGAACAGAGTCTTCTGGGTTATTTCCGGCCACAATGAATCGGTGGCAATCTGGCGAAAACGGCTAATATAGGAGATTATGTCGCTTGATCCTTGTCGGAGATCCACCAACTGATTCTGTGCTGTGGCCGCGAGGTTTGGAGACTGAAAAACCTCCAAAAAGGCCTTCTCAAAAGCACCAAAGTCACTAAGAATGGAATGGGACTGTTAGCCGCAACCAAAGGCGTTACCCATGCCAGGGCGTTTCCGGTCAGGTTTCCCAGAATGTAACCAATCTTAGCCTTGTCTTGACTAAATTGTGCAGATCGGTACATGAAATGGATTTTACAGTGATTGCAGAATTCAGCCACGCGTCTGGGATCAGCGTCAAACTTCAGCAGTACCGTATGGGCCATGGCAGCCTCTGCTTGGGGAGCAGTACCGGCCCCGTGAGTGACCATCTGTCTCAAGTTCACATTCTCTTGGCGTAGAGCGGTCATCTCCAATCTCAAGGCCCTCATCTTGTCTCATAGTTCCTGAGTGTCGTCCATCTCAGAATCGGAACAGGTGGCAAGTCGTCTCAATCTGTCAAGATGTACGTCCCTGGGACGTTGCGTACCTGTGTTTCCAGGAGGTGTTCGTTGAGGAGATGCCAGGCTGTCGGTTGGTGGGTAATCCGAAGAGAGGTAACGCCAGAAGTCAGCCCCACTCCCGCCCTAATGGCACAGGGCTGAAGGGGAACCAACTCCTGACGCCACAAATGAGGCACTTCCCTGGATCTTAATGTGGCGCCAGAACAGTGCAAGCACTGACAGGGAAGGCCGTCCCGACTAAGTACAGGGCTGGTAGATGTTCAGGTCCGGATGAGAAACCAGGAAGGAAGGACGAGGATGCAGGAATCCAGGAATGACAGGACCCCAAGCCAGGGGCAAACAGGCAGTCAGGATTAGGCAGAGGAGCACGGGGTGAGCCCAAGACAGGACCACCAGGAGGTAGGAGAGGACAGTAAACTGGGCCCAGGACAAGGGGGGGGGGCACAGGGAGCAGAGCTAGGGCTGGACGGAAGGGGTCAGGAAAGGACAGAACTAAGGCAAAACCAGGGCAGGAGCAACTGAAAGGGCAGGGAACAACCTCCCAACAAGGCAGGAGAGAAGGCAAGACAGGAGCCCTACCCAGCAGGGCAGGGGAAATGCGAGGTGCTGAACGAGTCAGGACTCACACGGAGCGATGCGGCGGGTCGGGAACCAAGCCGCGTTGAGACGCGACTTGTTCCCGACCCGACCGCATAATAAGGAAGTCCCTGCCAAAACGAGGCTTGGCACGTAACGCCTCCTCGCGCGAGCCCAAGGCGCGAAAGCGCAGTGCCCAGGAGCAGGCGAGATGAGCTGAGCCGGGGCGGTGCTCCATGCACCCGTGGGCGCCCCCCCCCCCAGCGGTAACGGGGATACAGTCTCCAAGGTCGCCCGAGACCCGGGGACCCCCTCAAAGACTGCCAGGTAGGTGGTGTCCTAACAAACCCCCATGGTTCTGAAAAAAAAATATTCATTGTCATGCGAATCATGTCCCAGAGGGGCTGTATGCCAGCACATTCCCACCAGATGCGTTTCCAAGACCCAAGTTCTCTGCATCCCCTCCAGCATAGACAGATACCCCTGGGTAGCATTTGTGTAATTTCTCGGGGGTGAAATGCCATTGCACCATTACAATGATACACACTCTTGAATCCGAATAGTACTTTTGAGTTTGGGTATGCCTGACCACAACTGAGACCACTGCTCCCCTTCCATCGGCTGGCCCACGTCGGATTCCCACTGTTTCAGGTAGAGCCATTCTGGGTTATCGGGGCCCTTGCTAAAAAGCTATATTTTCCATGCAGTTTGGCAGAGTGCCACCATAAGAAATGTCTGGCATGACGATACTGAGCGAAACAGCGAGAGCATTGGCAGGATGATCCAACCCGGCCCATCACTGGCTTTTCTCTCAGGAAAATGGGTAGACACTGATGCCCCACAATACACTGAACTCTTTCTGATCTCTGGTTCCGCTGCACCAAAGTGGGTTATTGCGCAGAAACTGAAAAGGGTAAGCTCCCACTCCCTAAATCCTTCAGGATTTTCTCAGGACTGTATGGACAAAATTATGCCTTTCTGTTGCTTTATAAAAACCTAAGGACACAGGTCGCGCTCGTCTTGGAAGAAAGACGACGTAGAGCATCACAGGTGTAAATCCCGGGTCCGCGCGTTATAAAAAATTAATTACAGCAACAGGGGATTGGGGGGCTATGAAAAGGTAGGTACCAGCACGGAAGCCAATATGTTCGGGTGTATGGGGGAATTGGTCACAGGGGCAGGGGGCGAGACAAGAAAAGTGTTTGCACAATACACACATTATAGATACTGTGGACATGTATTTGTATTTTGTTTATTTATATAGCGCACCAAACCCTTGGGTATCTGGGCGCATTTCATGGGACACTGGCTAATATTTAAGAGTGTGATTCATTATATTTTGTTGTTCTTCAGTTTTGTGACGGTTTCTATAAAATGCTTTTCCAAATCCTTAAAACTACACTTGGGGGGGGCTATGCCATGAAATGGGAAGACCAGAGAGGCTATGGGACAAAACAGTAACCAAGAATACTAAGCTTTCAAAATAAAGGTGTTTGAAACAGGTTTCTTGTCCTAGAATCATTTGAGACCATTCTGCGACACTTGCGGAAGTAGGATAGAAAACTGAGCGGGAGCTGGCTCAGCGACAACAAGAACAGAGCACAGGGAAATTAAATTCAATCAGAAGAAAACCGAAATGGTACAATCAAACCATACAAGTGGCAAGCCTTTGTCCTGTAAACAAACTCTAGAACGACTGCCATACGCTGTTGGGGAAGAGGATTAAGGGGAAAAAGCAATGTGCGTAAATTGCTTCTCACAGGAAGGGTAGTAATTGCCTCCTAGGGAGATGTATGAGTTTCAGGCGTGCAATGATGGCGGAGTCCGGTTTGATGGATGCCTGCATCAGAATTGCAGAGAGTCTACTTTTATCATTACCGATGGTGCCCCCTTTACCATCATAGGGGTGGCGTTTTCCCTATGGGAGGTGCACTTTTATCAGCTCTGTAACGAGGGACACCGTTCAGTATTACATTGGTGGCACTGCCCTGAGGCTCACATGTTTCACCCCCTGTAGTGGGGGGGGGGGGGTCACTATTACTGCCCACGCCCTGCATGGTCTAAAACGAAATGCGCTTTCTTTGGTCTTGCTGTGAGGGTCATCTTTGGTGAGGCAGCCTCGTTGCTGTCCGGCCGCAAATGTTCTCTTTCAGCTGACAGAAAATGAGAGAGTTCCTATGTTCCCGAAACGTAGCTGTAAAGTATCTGTAGAATCGTGTGTACATCCGAGGGTGGTTGTCTGGAAAACCATGCACCCACACAACATTAAATACCATATTACAGGAAGGGTGTGTAATGGGCATTTGGCTAGGTGAGAAACCGTCAAGGGAATTATGGGCCCACCGTCTTGAGATCAACCTCTGCGATGGTGATATTTCAAGACCACTACTGTGAAAATAAGGACATTTCCGATTTTTTTTTAGAGCTGTGTAGCCCACATGCCACGCATATTTAGAAGACTGTAACTATTCCTTTGTAATGCCATTTGTTGAATCCTCTTTGTGCCGTACATCCAGATAACCAATATCTCACATGGGTAATTAACACATTTTTTTTTCTCACCTGTGCTTGGGCTGAAAAGACAGATTCCTCCTGCGACGTTATGGGGATTCCCACCTGTTGCTGTCTCTTCTTCAATTTTGAACTCCTGGGCGTTGATGTTCGAAGAATCTGATGAATAAAAAGAGGACACCCAGTCAGGTTTCTCTGGAAGCTCACAGAGCAGGTCTGCTGATGACTGAAGTTGAAAGTCCTAAACTGCGACACTAGCAAGGTGACCTTGTGATTTTTGCAATATCCCCGATTGGTTTCTCGACTTTTCTCTGCACCCTAAGTCGAGGCCTAATCAGGGACATGAATGAGGTGGGTGTTGATGGGCCCTGCAGCAGCCTGGGTGAGGGTACACAATTTGAGCTGTTTTTGGCCAGTGCAAATTGCCAAACTGTAGTCAGGGAACAAGCTGCACCTCAGGGGTGGCTCTTCAAAGCAATCTGTTAAAACTAGTCTCGTGTGCTGCCCAAAAATGGGTAACACGAGGAGGAACGCAGGAAGTTTTCCTCACTCAGTGTGATTGTTATCAGGTAGGCAAGGAAACCAGTCATGCATGTACAAAATGATGACACGGATGACGCCTTAAATGAACACTTCCTGGTTGAGCCATGTTGCTGTGTCACTGTGCGCCTAGATAAGACAAGTGTGAAACAGTGTTGAGGGCCACCAGACAGTCTACAGTGTGTGATCCTGGAAGGAAAAAAAACACAAATGTGAGGACCGAGAGGCAAGAGGGCACACCAGTAAAAGGACAGATGCTCATGCACTACAACCATCAGGGATCGAAATGAAGATTTGAAAATCAGGAGCGAAAAGCAGCTCCTGGGTATCCAGCATTAACCAGTGACCAGGAGCTACCACCGGGGCACCAGGAGCTAGTACAGTACGTTAGGCAAAACTAACTTCAACATAACATGCAAATATTTCACTCTGTCCATCATTTATGACCCCTTATTCTTTGAATGTCGCATAGATGTGCCCTAACGTGTGTTTATAGATTGTCCCAAACACACAGTTAATTTGACATGGTGTGTTTGTTCGGCATCAGTTGGCCTGGGGAGCCAAAAGATAGCTCCTGGCAGCTTTTGGAGTCACGCTAACAAGGCGCTAAATAGCTCCCCTCAATTTCGAACACTACAACCGAATAGAAAGTGTGCTACAACATTTTTTTCCAACCAGTCACTAGAACCATTAACCATGTACAGGGGGGCTGGTCCCAATGCTCCCCAGCAACATCAGACTTGTTTCTAGTTCCTGAACCTACTTGGGTGGCCCTCCAGTTTCTGTCATTCTCTGGTGATTCCCCCACACCCCCCTTCACTGGCACCAACACTGGAATCCCAGAACTCAAAACAGTTGCTCTATAGTACCTGTTGAAAACTGAATGGCTGAAACTGCCGAAAATCATTAGAATGAGGCCAACCTTTTCCAACACTGGAATAACCCGCATCATCAGGACCAATCTCCAATTTTACAAATTAGGTGTATGCTTACCACGCCAGCTATGAATTAGAACCACCAAGGTGCAAATGTGGACACTCCAGCTCCTATCAGATCACATTTCTAGGGTCACAAGCTAGTGACCATGAGAACACCAACGATTGGTCCGTTGGCCTCAACTGAGACTTGTGAAGTAATATTGTCTGAATCATTACAGCATACATACGCACTGCACATAAAGTACATATAGAGCTTCAATCTTTTGTGGCTGCTTCTTTATATGAATCAGTATATTGTAGTACTGTATATGAAGGCCGTGGAAACTTGGAACGTACCCAAGCTTGTTTAGATCAACACAGTGATCTAAACTTAGGCCTCTGGAGATTGCTCCTTTCAAATGGGTTCCTCAAACTTCCCAGGCCTAGCAATATTTTTCTAAACCTTGTTGCATTTTCTCGTCTGGTTTTCTTTTCAATGATATTACACACCTAGAGGGTGGGATCAAATGTTGCATTCTTTTTCTGAATTAGATACTATGTTTCTTTGGCCAGGATGCTCCCTGCAAAATAAGATCCTTTATTTTTTGATTAATCCCTTTTCCTGAAACACCACGCCAGTTCATTGTGTACAATGAATAACGATTCATTCTACACAAAAACAAATGTTTACCAGAGGACAGCGGCAGGTCACTGCTTTCATCCTTTGGTTCCTTGGCAAGCATCTTCTGCCAGTCTTCAGAATCTTCATCGTCAGAGAAATACAGCGTGCAGTCTCTCAGCACCACCGATATCTGAAAAGACAAACAATGCTCAGTCCATTCTGTTGAAAAGGCCACATCACATGAAACGGCAATGAAAATATACAATAAGTCATTCAAGACAGAATCTTGGCTCACGTACATCAAAGTCCAAATAGTGCATATTAGTATAAAAACATCCATTCATGTACATAGTAGGCGACTTCTCAGTTGGAGGAGGAGAATTCTCCATTCCGGTTTCCCGTGTTTATTTGGCATACTCGTGGATAATGGCAGTGTGGGAATACGATATTATCGCGTCATGTAGGACATCCTCCCGCATCACTGCACTGCGTGCAAGTATGACATCATCCATCGTGGTTATAGCATGTTCGCAATATCTTGCACTCATTTGTAATCATTGGAATTATTACATTAAACTATTTGTGCAGGACATGCTACAGTATTTTAATATTCTAGTAAGTTCACTTAAGTGTGCAATTAATTATAGGCTTGCTGAGTTGAACATTCATATCTCCTCATGTACATGGCTAAAGAGTTTTCACAAAAGTAGTTTGAAGAATGACTTACACTTTCTGATCAAATACTAAGGGCTAAACAAAATTCTTAACAGATTAAAGACACTAAGCATTATTTAAGATGACTGTTGACAGTCACGAAGCTCCACAAGGTCGCCTATTCCCATAAGTTGCTGAGTAATAGCAGTCTAACCTAATATTAGATTTCAACTATGGAAAAAGACCAGGCATTGATATGGTTCTATTACTTACTTTTTCAGACAAGCCACAGAAATGAAGGCAAATATATGCAGCAGGTTTTGGCTTTTGACGGGGCTGGTCTGTTTGGCGACACTTATCCACTTCTGATTATTTCAGTCCTTCTGCTTAGTTAACTCTACCGTCGCGTCTTTGCTGAGTGAGGTGGTTAAAAGCCAAAGAGCCACCAAGAATATTGAACAAACAAACCACACGTACACAAAACTGCGCCAGTTTTCATTTCGTTTTTCCTTGGTTTATTGTTAGTGAAAAAGGGTCATATGACAACAGCCGACGCGAGAGACTGCAGAAATATGGGATCTAACCCGAAAATGAAATATATGCGAAGCCAATAGACAGACACATGACTGAAATGCATATAAACCCTAATTTGAAAAAGGCGGCCAGAGCCGAAACACGCGTCATCATTAAAGGGCAAACATATGACCCTTTTTCACTAACAATAAACCAGGGAAAAAACAAATCAAAACTGGCGCAGTTTTATACCAGTGTGGTTTGTTTGTTAAATATATGCAGCATACAATACCTGAAAAGGCATCTGTAATATTAATCACACAAGTCTCACAAATATATATATGTATATCGTCGTTGTGGTACCATCAAGAGAAAACAGGACCAAATGAGTAAAATCCAAATAACGTGACCTTTCTTCTCCCCTTATTTTCCTTTGCCTATATTCAATCAATGTGGATGCAACCTTATAATGAATATTTATGTGGGTAGAATCATTACAGGGTTAAATCATTACAAACAAACAACCAGAATGATGTTTGTAAACTGAAATTAATGAACATCGAATCATCATATTGAAGAATAATAACAGTTTTGAGAACAGAGGAATAGTTGTAGCTTTGAGAAAGCCCGGGAAGGGTGAAACATGTGTTGCCAAACAACAGTCAGTCCTTCTTAATAATACATGGGCAACCATTTATCCGTCCATAATTGATTAGCAAGGAGTTCGTTCTGCTTCATCCAATAAAAAAGGATTTCTTTGTGATCTTCTAAACCCAGGCTCTCAGTCAGTCTGAGTATCCTGGGGGTTCATGGAATCAACCTGAACACTTATGATCATCGACCGGTTTCAGCGGGTTTAGCTCTAGTCTAGCCGCTTTCTTCATGACTGGAGCCCAGCATTACAGTTGAGCTCCCTTGAGAAAGAGGTATATAGAGTGTCCTCCTACTCAGACTGAGAGCGTGGGTTTAGAAGATCACAAAAATAGCATTTTTTTAATAGATGAAGCAGAACTAACTGCAATTTTTACTACACTGAAGACGGAGGAATGAAAGTAAAAAGCTCTCCCTAGTGTTAATTGTTTTTGTAATTTTAGATATAGGAAAGTAGTGAGCTAGTTTAGGGTCAGTCCTTCTATCCCCTTTCTTAAATAGGCGCTACACCAGCGCCAACTAGGAAAAGAACAACCAGACGAGGGATAGTCTTTCTAATAGCGAGATTTAGCTAGCTGTATGCCGCAAAGTATGAGAAGTGAAGAATAGAATCTTAAACAACTTCCTTTTGTGTTGTGTGAAAACATTGTTGGCATTAGGCAGAATTTGCTGCTCCTCAGCCCTTGTCTTTGATACATAATTGATTATAGTCAAGGATGATAATATAAATCGGACAACAATCCAAATTAAACAATTTTATTTTCAATACAACCAGTCAGTATAACTAACTAACCAATGTAGATGGATTCTTAATTAACTGATGTAATCATAGCCTAATTAAATATGAGATAACAGATGAAAATGCTCAAAATGTAATAATTGGTTGCATAAAATAAACAATGGAATTTCACAAAACACTATGACAAACACGTATCAGAGTACGAAATGACTAAAATTTTATGAATTAAATGAATTACAATACAGAACCCATTTTGACAAGATGAATATGTAATAGCTGTATGAATTTGTGAATAAGTCTGCAGGTCTAGAAAAAAATATAGTGGTAATATAATCATGTTGGTAACAGTAGATGCAAAATTGTATTTATTTCTCAATAAATCCCATTGGACAAACATTTAAATTTACTATTATGAGAATATATGATTTTGGAGACGAGCGCATGACTCTTGGCTGTATATGCTTTAGAATATTCTTATAACTAGTCAGAGGAAGTTCTGTTTGGCCGATGTTACAATTTGAGTGGGTGCCTGTTGGATGAAGTTTTTGTGAGGATGAAATTTAATAGCCAGATTTTCAGAGATTTTCTAAAGTCCATTGTTCTTCATTTGTGTAATCATAGGGGCAGGGTGGTTCCTCAAGTCAGTTCAAGTGGGAAAGAGACCAGCTATAACCAGTGACACATCCTCTTCTGTGGATGGGTATCTCCCTAAAGCCAGAGAAAATAGATGTACTATTCGAAAAATCTACCATTTCGACAAAGAGGAAAAGATGTTGTGCATGATGTCCCAGTTACAGGCACATAACCATACCAAGTCGACAAAAGTCAAACTGCAACTGATGCGTGCTTTCCAAGTGAAAACGCTGAAAGTCCTTCTTTATTATGAAATCAAAGCTATCCATCTAGGCCGACCTTAAAATTAGAAAGAAAAAGAAATACCATAGTGGTGATAACCCTAGATTTACTGAAAAGGATGAGGAATGTGTTGGGGAGGATCTAGCACCTTCCTTCAGGCAACGAGTTTGTCAAAAGCGCTAGAAGCAAAAATAGAGAGTCTTGTCATACAGAATCAGAATGAGAAGGTGGGCAGGACACAAGCATACAAATGGTAAACAAAATGTAGGTCAAACAAAGATCATTACATCTCAGAGTTCCAATAAATATTTTTTCCAAATCCAATAAAGGTGTAAGTATTGGGTTTGTGGAGAGCGCATACAGGACTAGATTCACGGAGATAAAAACGACATCAAGTATTTTAGCTGCACTGGGGCCTCAAATCTAGCAGCATTTTTCTCTAGTCTGCCAGAACAGAATATCAGAACGTGTAATTAATTGCACAGACATTTCAAATCATACCATTCAGTCCTTGAGGCAAAACGTGTTGCTTATTCTATGGTTTGTGAACTAAATGAATCCCCTTGCGAGTTCTTCCAAAGACTGTCGGACGTGTGAGAATCAACCCTAATACGAACATTGAATCATTAAACTTCCATGCTACATACTTCAACTCCCTCAGAGAGGAAGTCATACCACAAATCACACGCGATTATCATAATCATCCAATAAGTTAGCTTACTGAACAGGCAACTTGTGTTTGGTATGTGATTGCAAAACCCCAAAAAGCCATGAGAAGGAGAAAAACAAACTTCTCGCTCAGGGGCCAAAGTATTAGAGGTAAAGGCCAGTTAAGTCCTAGCATTATAAACAAGCAAGAAAAATGCCCAAACCTATGAGTCTACATGGCCAACAAAATGACCATAATCCAAGAAATAACGAAAAAGTTAATAGAGTGCACAAATTGCAAGGAAAAACTGCTTTTTATTTGCAAATACGGCTCGGAGAACCAGGCGGCTTTGTGGAACCAAACTGATGATCAACACGCCCACTCTGGGCTACAATATTAAAGGTGAGAAACCAACATTTTCTACAAATGCAACATTAATTCTAAGATGTGCATTGGCTATTTATCATTAGGCACCTAAAGAACACTATACATTTAAACAATATAATTGGAGGTTTCCTTTCTCATGACCATCAAAGTACCACCCCTTGAACATGACATTTCATTGTCGGCACAAAATTCAACATTTTAATTGGTCGACACTTGTTAGGCAAGATTGTATGCAGTACCCTTTGGATGCACTAGAATAACCTTGACCTCCTGGCAATAGGGACACAACCTTTGGTATAAGTTTGGACTACACAGGTTGGTAGTGTGGCTGAGCAGCCAGGCTTATCTCAAGAGGGCTTAATGTGAACAGTAATGTTGTGACACAGAGTTTCACAGTAAAGTTATTCAAATAAACACTTACACTCAAGGATTCTTGATAAAACAATTATTAATGTATTTCACAGTCCATTGTATAAGCCTTCTTCAGAAGGGAGCACTATATAGGCAACACTTACAATACACTTCAAAACACACTTGGTTTCTCTAAATCAGATGATACCCATTGGGGATGGCACACAGACACTAACTACACCTTCAGGTGACTTAAATAGCTAGGACACTGGGCATCGATTTATCACTGGTACATTTAGAGCAATACTGGTGTAAAAGATAGAATAGAGGAATAAAACAAAGGTTAACAAATCATTCACAAACTGGTAAGTACTTTTTAAAACCTTCCAATGCAGAGTTAATTAACCCTTTCCTGGGGAAAGGCCAAAGCACAAAGTCAGAGGTAAAGAGGAGTCTCTCAGGGAGCCTGGACAGCCAATGTTAAATGCACAATGTCAAGGAGAGCCGAAGATCTGCTTTGCAGGTAGGTAAAAAGTCTTGCAAAGTTTTTAGAAAAGTTTGTAGAAAATAGAACACTTGAAGGGCAGCAAGCTGGAAGGCTTGCGAGGGGCAAAGCTTTAGCAACTCTGCAAGGTAACCAAGACAGGTCTCAACTGAGAGCAAGTAAGGCTACACAACAAGAGGTAAATTCTATTAGACTTTACAGTACCTATGGTTAGAAGAAATGGTTCCAGCTGGCTTCTGTTCCTGTACAGCTCTGCAGAGCCTGTTGTTCCTGAGCCTCAGTCGTGGGGACAAGAGGGCAGACGTCTGGGGACTCCTGCTGGAAGGTCAGCAGCAGCAATGGGCAAACTTCGATTCAGCGGTCCTTCAGTGTTTCAGCTCCTCGCGTCTGACAGCAAATCGCAACACCGCGGTTCTCAGATACTACTTCAGACTTTCCTTCCTTCTGGGGTCCAGCACTCTGTTGAGGTGGCTCAGGCTTGGTCAGTCCTGCATCAGGGAAGTCTGGAGCATCTTCCTAGCGCTCGGGTCTGACTTAAAAGCAACGCACACAATCTGGTGTTCCTCTCCCTGGCACTTCGGTTCCAGCAGCAGCAACAGTGGAACTACTACCAGCTTCGAGAGGATGTCCAGACGGGCTTACTTAGGAGTTGATTGGTACCACCAATGCAAAAGGGAGAAGTCGTCCTTGCAGGGCTTCTCTAGTCGCGACGAATTTGGAGCTACAGCACAGCAGCATGGGCAAACCAACGGTCCAGGAGTTTCAGCAGGCGTCTCTTCCAAGTTCTTCTTTGGATTCCTTCGTCCAGTGGTCGACTCTGCCTTCCAAGCCAAAAAGCATCACCTTTTATGCATGTTTCTCCCATTCATTCCAGCCTAGCTGTCAATCACGCAGCAGGGTGGCTGTCCTTGCCGGACAGTCAGCCGACCAATCTCCTTTGGGTGCATTCTTGTAACCAAAGGGATTAAGCACAGGGAGTTTCGGGCACCTCCCTCACTTCCTGCACCTGCCAGACACACTGGAGCCAGAGGCGGGCTTCACTCGTGAATCCCGCCAAAGACAAAATGAACAAAGAAATAGCAAAAAAAGAAGACCAGGGCCATTTTGACGAAATGAGCACCCATGGGTGCCTTACTGTGGCTGCGAACGCAACCCGCAGTAAAAACACACAATGGTAGTAAAAAGTAAACCACTGCCACCAGTCATTAATTGTAGAAAGGGTAACATACAAATGTTACATGAGAAACTAGACAAAGGGGATACCAAGTAACCCCTCCAGCACCCTATGGTAAAATAGTGTGTGCTGGGTCTAGTAAGTTACAATATGCAAGTAAAGTCAGTTTCACTTTACTGCTCTTGGAAACAGTAGTTTCACCAAGAGAAGGTATTTAAACCTTTGGGAAATGTAAGAGACTTCCCTGTGCCACTGCACTCAGTGTGTTGTGTGTCACAATGTAGAGATGATGCCTATGGAGTTTGTCACACTCCAAATTTAAAAGAAACAGACAATAAATTACATTAAAATTACATGAGGGATAAAAAGTCCTAAAGTCCAGCAAAAAGAGCTGGGGGTCTCCAAGGTAGAAGGGAATTAACACATTTCTGAGAATTCTCCCTAACAAGACTTTCCATGATGTAATTGATTAAAAAAAAGCTCTACCCTAATTGGACAGTGGCATTGGAGACAGCTAAGGCTGTAGCATCCCACTGAGACGGACCAATCATGCTGTGAGCGGGAATCAGCATGGTCAAAACTTTGTTGCATCCCATGTAACACTTCAATCCCTTCCGTGTAATTGGGCCTCTTGGCTTCCTGCCCCTCGAACCTGCTCACACTGCAACTTACGCCTCGATACATGTTGCCAACACTGGACGCAAACGTCTAGTTATCTTCTCGCAATAATAATAATTTCATGAAAAAATGTGTCTGGGGCCCTGCTCCTGGAAATTAATTTGTACTATTTTTTCATTTTACCAGGGCACCTTTACTACTGCACCGTCTGCCCTGCTTTCGGTAGGGGGCGCTGTGCTCATAACCTAGTTCTTCATTTTGGCAATGCTGCGGTCTAGGACCTTCTTGTGTACCTCACTGTGTCCTTCACAACCATTGTGCATTCTTTCGTCCATCGTCTAGAAAGGCACAGTCTTGATTCTCATTTCAGGCCCCTGCGAACTAACTCTTGCAACAATTAAAGGGGATGTTCACTCCAAAATGTTATTCTCCCAAATGATGGGCCATAATCAAAAATATATATACAACATTTTTGAAGAAAGTTCCTATGCAATACTTTGAGCAAATGAGGCTCAAAGTTTTTAGATGGGTTAATCTTTACATGGGGGAATTTATTTTGTGACTTGAGCCAGCCCCCTCTGTTCATGTTAAGCACTACTCTGGCAGCTACTGGGAGCTTTTACTTACTGCTGCCAGAGAGCAGGACTTAACAAGAGAGGAGGCTGCCTCAGTAATTGCCTTCACTTTAATCTGATGTTTTCTGTGCTCCCCAAGCCCAGGGAAGCACAGAAAACGCAAAAGGAAGTGCAATTATAAATACTTTGCCGGCTGCCGGTGGAGTTTTCATAATTGCTGCGACTTTCTTTTCTAGTTTCCCCGAGTGCTGAAAACTAAAGCCGCAATTATGAATACTCTCCCGGATGCCGGCAAAGTATTCATAATTGCCTGGACTTTCTTAAAACGAAAGCCACTGCAATCATAAATACAACAACATTGTATATATAATTGCTGTGGTTTTCTTTTTAAATCTCTTGGGCTCCCCCGGCTCGGGGGAGCTCGGGAAACTTTTCCTTTTTTTTTTTTAAAACAATTTTATTGGTTTTTCAACACAACCGTACATCTTAATAACCATCGTACAACATAACTTCCACTTACAGTTGTATGTTCTGTTTTCTCCCTTCCCACGCCCTTACCACCCCCTCACTCCCCGGCCTACTCCACTCAGCACCCATCCCCTTCTTACTCTGCCCAGCTCCATCCGCACTTGCGTCTCACCTCCAATTGTGCTATTCCCTGGGCTATAATAGTCCGATATAATCAGTGCAGCCACCAAGCGACTAGTCACCCATCCTCTGTGTCCTCGTTCCTCCCCTTAGCTTCTTGCCACACCGCTGTTTCCGCATTCGCCCATTTCTTTAGATCCTGCCACCATGCTTATGCAGATGGTCTTTCCAGAACATTGCTATTCTGCGTTTTTCCAATATGTACGCTGGAGCTCGGGAAACTTACAGAGAACCACGGCAATCATAAATACAACAACCTTGTATTTATAATTACCGGTACTTACGCTTTGAGTCCCCCAGCTCCAGGGAGCCCAGGAAAGCACAACCCAAAAAATAAGCGTTTATTTTATAAGCATTTAATTATAAGCACAGCAGCACACGCAGGGAAGATCAAGACTGTAGTCTCTGCTCTCCGGCTGTAATATGCAAAAGCTCCCACTAGGGTGCTTTTGCTCATTATTGCCACAAGGGCAGAGCTTAACACAAGCACAGGAGGCTCATTCATTTCACAAAACGGATGCCTCCTAGTGCTTGAAATGTGTGACTTTGAGCCTCATTTGCTTGAAATTTTACATGGGAACTTTCTTTAAAAATATTTTTTATATATATATTTTTAATTATGGCTCATCTTTTCAGAAAATAAAATTTTTGAGTAATTTTCCCCTTTAAGGACAACCAACATTGGACATTTTTAAGTTCAGGTTGGCGGTACGTTCAGCTGTGTTCGGGATATGACCATGATGGGTAAAGTGCTAGAGTGGAGGCAGAGGAAGTGAGGGACAGAGGCAGGTTAGAGGCAAGGGAGAAATGTTGTATAGCAGGCAGATGAGAGGTAGGTTAATAGTGTAACTCAGAGGCGAGGAGGTAGGCTTTTAGTATGGTTTTGAACAAATCCATGTGGACTGTTTCTCAGATGTCCGAGGGAGGGGAATTCCATACAAGTGGAGCAATAAGAGAGAAAGAGTGGAAGCACAGGGAGGGCAAGGAGCCAGAAAGGTAGTTGAGAAGGCAGAGCGGATATTACGAGAAGGATTGTAGAATTGGATAGATGATGGATACAGTGGTGCCTTACCGTGGCTAGATTTGTGAACCAGATGAAGACATTTAAATCTGGCCCTGTTTTGCATCGTCAGCCATCCAGTCTGCTGACGGTACAAGAAAATAGATGTGATGTGAGGGAGTTCAAAGAGTCCTAATAGCGAAGTTAATGATCTTGTCAAGAGGACAGAAAGCATAGTTGGGGAGACCAAAGAGGATTCTGGCACAGTATTCCAGTTTATAGAAGACAAAGAGTTGTTACGAGATGCTTGGTGGTGTTGAGAGGAATGAGGTGCCTGATTTTCCTAATATTTAGGAGGCTGATACAAGCTGTTCCAGTTAGGAGATAGTAAAGAAGGTGAGAGAACAGTCATAGATGACACTGAGGTATCTAGCTGAAGAAGAGTAGGGGAGAGTAGGTGGGAACTGGATAGAAAGAGGAAGAGAGGAGAGAGAGCTTTTGGCAGAGAAGAGCACCTTTGTTTTGGTAGAGTTTAACAGAGTGCAAAGCCATCCAATATTTAATGGCAGACAGACAGTTGGAAATGTTGAAAGAGCGATCAGAGGAGAGTTCAGGAAAAGAGAAGATTTGGGTGTCGTCTACGAAGAGTTGGTACAAGAACCCAAAGGAGGAGATTAGTGCCCCAAGAGCAGAGGTGTAGAGTGTAAAGCATTCCAGACCCAAGACAGAGCCTTTAAATTAGAAAGCATTTAAAACTAAGTGATGGCAACAGACAACGGTGCAAATGTTGGTCCATTATAAATTATAAAGTTGCACAGCAAGCTTCATGCCGTGTAAAAGGGACTACAGGTAGACCATATCATGCCTTTCTTTCACTGGATTTCAGAGCAGAGTGGTTATCAACATGGCTGAATGAGAAGTGGTTTTGAATCTTGAGGTATTGAAGGATAACCTCCCTTTGGATATCTGAAACGCCATTAGATGGCTTATTGTTTTTAAAAAATCTTTTCCCATTGGGATTTCAATGAATTCACAATCATAGCCTGTTTTGAAGGGAACTCTTGCTGAGAAAATGTTTCTATTTTTTTTAATTGCAACAATCCGGGAAATTGATTCTGCTGCATCTCTCGCCCCTACCCCATCTATATGTCAAAGTGTTGTAAACTAAATAGTTTTAATTGGTGTCATTCTCTTCAGTAAGATGATATATTTTCCTGGCAATAAATACTGTGAAATGGTCAGAAAGGGCTGGTAAGGGGTGTCATTGAAATACTTGTGCAGATAGGTCTCTGGTTTTGGGCACCTAGGTCTTGCTATACTGTACTTTGTTCAAGGTTAGTTGGACTACTGTCAAGCTGTGTTGTTTTACTTGCTACAAGCAAAAGATAATGATGTTTGTTGGAGTCTTGAATGCTTCTTAATGATACGGAAGTCTTGTTGATCGCGTTATACGATTTACTTTTTCTATTGTTGCACTAGCAAACTATGATAGATTGGATTTTAAGCACCCTGCACTTTAGTTTAATATTAGGGTAGCATGTTATTATTGAAAAGGCAGCATAGAAGTAGTGGTGTTTATATTTTTGACATTATTAGACAGCCCTCCAGATAAGCTGCATAATTGACCATTTTACGCATGCAATTATGGCCATTACGGAGCATTTAATTTTCTTCTGCGTACCGTTTACGCTTTATTTATTTTCATTAAAAAGCCTACTTTCCTCCACTAGATGACACTAGAGTGCAAAAGGTGTCTTGGATCTCCACCAACAAACATTTATTTTATCAATGGCAGAGCCTTTCATATGCATGATAGTTAAAGTGAGCAACCCAAAGCGCCCATTTGATTATGTGTTTATATTAACACAAATCTCAATTGGGCGCATTATATATCTATGTCGTCTGCTAGATTGACACAAAAAAAATAAAGTTGCTTTAAGTCACTAATCAAATGTTTTCAACATCATGAATAACAATGAGCTGGAGGTTTGTTGCAAAGAATCTCCATATCTGAGTTTATTATATAACATCTTTTATTACAGGTCTTAAATCACTGAAAGTACTGTGGGGTTAACTAGATCTTTCAGGTTGACATTATCTTGCATTCTGGGACTTATAGTATACCATTCAGGACGTAAAAATGAAAGCCACAATGATATTCTTTTGGCTTAACACGTAGCTGTAAGGATGTCATGTGGCGTTATTATGCAATTTGTGTTTTTTTGTAAGTAAACTCTATAAGATATCATTACTGTTGGCCTTGAAATCCAAACTATTTGTACCAAGTAAACCTTGGAAGCTATGTGGTCAAATTTGCAGAGTGGATTAAAATCCCTACTTCACAGTTCAGGCAAGGTTTGTGATCCTGGTCCTGTCTCACACTCCCCCCTTGCCTACCCGCCCCATCTGTCTGGCCACCCCACTTCATCCTTTTTGGATGCAGCCAGAGTACCAGTAGTTCCTTTTTTTCCCACTTCCACCACTCTTTAATCCCCCTGATATGATTAGCGATTACGGGCTAAATTGGCTGTGATGCGTGTCATGCCAGAGATGCAGATTCTTGACTATCTTGGAAGAAACCTATCGCGCAATCAAGACTGCTCACCTATGATGGAAGTAGAAGATGGGGGAAGGTACAGGCGAGTTATTAATACTCGAGGAGTTCATGTGAATTTATATTGAAGCAGCAAGGAGTAAGCCACGAGACATATACACTTTGGGCCGAATTCACAGAAACCTTTTATAATGGCAACAGCCCATTGGAAAAAGCTCAATGAATTAGGCCCTTTGTAGTGTACATTATATAAAATTGTCACTACTATTAATGGTATAGTTCAAACAGTGGAAAAGGGGTCAGTCAGGCTTTTTTGAGTAGTAACTAGTTGGCAATAAATCACTTGTTATAGACATTTCTGTTTTTGCTAAAAAGGCACAGTGGCAAAATTAGTTGCCCAGGATCACACACTTTAGGGTTGAAGCAGGGATTTGGGACCAGTCTGCAACTTATGCACTTGTCTGCATTTTTTCCCCAACTGTAATTGCCAGAATCATGTTTTTGGTTTTGTACACAATGTGGGGATCCACATTAATTTCCTGCAGCAGACAGCAAGGAAGGTAGCTTAGCAGGTTGTGACTGTTGCTGATAATATGTGTGCAAGTTCCTGTAAGTAAATCATATGCTAACACTTGCTTACTCACACTCCCTCTGCAAGCAATACAGTAGTCTCTATCTATAGTAGTTCTTAACAGAGATTCTAGGGTCCAGAATTTTGAAAATGAAGCTGTATATGTAGCACATACTTGCAAGTTATTTTATGGCAGACTATTTTCCACAAGTGTAATAAAATGGTTAAAGGCAAGCCAGACAACTTTGATCTACAACTCTTTTGGTCTACGGGTCCGATTTTACCGGTCTGATTTTACGTATGCATTGGGTGTATGTTGGATACGTTTTACTCTCTTGCAGAGGAGAAAACTCATTTTTACTCTCTTGAAATTGCATTTACTCTCTAATTTGAAAAATCATGCGTAAAATTCTCCCACCTCAAAATCTTATCTGGAGCACTGTTATTAGAACTGTATGATCATTGTATTCAATGGAACCGTAATGGAATATTTTTCTAAATAACGTATCGATTGAGTCACTATAATGCAGCTATAAAACCCAGGGCCGTTTTTTTTAGGATTGCATTAATGTGCCCACTCGTGCTGGTAGTTTATTATACAGTATGGGACAAATAAAGTTCAATCACACTTTTTTTAATCAATTATAAAGTGTAAATACATTTTGTCAGATTGGTTTATTATGGGATGTGTATACTTTTCAAACCCACTTTATACAGCACAATATTATTTTGGCACTGGGAAGCCGAACACTAACCCATAGCTGTACCAACTAGAACTGGAAAGATATTCAGAAAAATGCCTACATTTCAGACAAATCAGACTATACCACCGGTCCAAAGTTTGTGTTTGTGAGCAAATCATTCAATCTCACTATGCCTTAGCCGCCAAAATTGGGAGTCTCTAGAAGCGAGTCACAGTATACAAAATCCAAAAAAGCCTCATTCATGGTTTACTAGACTATAGTGTAGCATTGGCAAAGCCAAAGTTTATGGCTTGTGAATAGAGATTTTTGTTTCATTGTTAGAAAATGTTCACAATACAAATAAATATTTGTTGTTTCTAAATGTTAGGGTCGCTCTTAGGATCTTGCAACACAGGTCCTGACCTCCCGCACCCAATCGGCCCAACTCCTGTCTATCTGCACTTACACCCTCTGCTGTGGTGGCTCGCACATATACCCCTCGCGGCTCCAGGCCGTGTAACACTCAACATTCCTAGCACTTCATCTGTGGCTCTCCCATGAGCTCAGACTCCACAGCATTGACTTCCTGCCATCTTCCTTGCTGCACTTGCACGTTCTGGATACTCACAAGGCATAGTAGGTTCGTCCCGTTTTCCGCTTACCCTCACTGCTCTTACATATTGTGTTTTTGATGTATTTTCCTCTCCTGCTCGCTCGCTTGCCCTGTAGGCACTTTGAAACAGTATTTCCTTATTGTATAAGCACCCTATGGGCATAGAAAATGGGTGACAGGGGGGACAACCCCCCCACTGGCAATTTTAAGCATGGGGGATATAATGCCATTTATCCCCCCTACAATCAGAAACGAGGTGAGGGAAAGCGGGGGTTTTATTTTCCCCAAGTGAAGTGATGAAGCAGCAGGGCAGTGTTCAGTAAAATCATAGTTTTTTTTTTTTTTTATTTATTTTAAAGTGCTTTTGGTTAATTAAAACCTTATACACTACAAAATGTTTACATTAACCATACATAGTTACATATTTCACATAGAAAAACATTAGCCAACACATTTAATAATGAATTCTTGTTTACAAACTAGATTCTAAAAAACACATTTACAAAATACATCCCATTACACGCTTCCAAATATAAAAGGCTGCCCCAATAAAAACCTTAATTTCTCCGTCATAAATAGCTGACCAAAATTGGTCTGATTCAATTCTTTGCATGTCCCCTACTAAATTTGAATACCCTTTAGTGTAGTATTCTTTTAAGTTTGGGCAGAGAGTTAAAATATGTCTTACTGTCTCCACCTCGATATTACAGTATCTACACAATCTTTCTGTACGAGGAGTTTTTGTTCTTGCCCCGATAATTTCATTAAAATCATAGTGTTTATACGAGGAAGCGCACTGAACGGTCGGAGCTCGAGAGGACGGATTAGCACGAGATTTGATTCAGGAAGGCTGGGATTTAACCCATGACTGGACACACATGACAGAAAGTACAATTGTGGAGAACTACAATTAGCCCTGATTTGAGAAAGACAGTGGATCCGTCGAAACACGTGTAATCACAGAGGGCACTCTTATTTGAAGAAAAGAACAATTAAATCCATTTACATTGAAAAATTGAGAAAACGGCTACTTGTCTTTTTTCTCAAAGGTGTATGGGCGCATGGGTAATATGTTAAAGTAACCATCTGGAATCATTCAGTAAAATCAGGACTGGACTGTAAGCGAACATCCAGGCCAGCCTGGGTGGTTCACTCATCGTCCTACACTGGCTGCAGCTGGCTGCCTGGTGCACAGCACATAATTATCTGCCCGGGCTGACGCGCCTTCACATTTAAGGGACAACGCATACATACATAGTGTAAAGTGGAATCTATGGTCCATACAAGGGGGTGTACAAAGGGTTAGGGAGGGTGCACACATGGTGTGTGGGTGGTACTAGTTTTGTTTATGATGGGGAATGCTGCACAGTGCGAGCAGCAGGGTGGCATGGGTGGTGCACACAAGGCGTCTGCATATCTAGAGAGGTAGGTCTGATGCAGAATGTCTGTATAACATGGTAGGTGAGCTGCAGGTACATTGTGGCAGGTATTGTATATATTTGGTGTCTGCATAAATGTAGGTATATGGCCGGAAAGATAGCTTACCGGGTTGCACACTTGCTGCTGAAATCTGTCTGGGGTCTGCAGGTCACAGGCTGGAATCCCTGCAAGGCCAACTCAGTCTTTCATTCTTGCGAGAGGGATAGATAAGTACCAACTTTGGTTGGGTGATAGTAATTGCATGTAAATGATCTTTGTGCAGCACTAAGGCAATAGCGTTATATAAATAAAAAAATTACTTTAAATTGTGAGCAGAGATGGGATGGGGCATTTGATTTGTGCATCAATGTAGGTATTGTGTGCGCAGAGTGGTAATTAGATATTAGACACATAAGGTATACACAAAGGAGTAGACATGGTTCACACTTTGATTGCAGAGCAGCTGATGTGCTGCATATAATGAGAGATCTGAGTATATGGCATGCACGCTGCTTGCAGAGCAGTTGGTGTGCTGCCCACATAGTACATGTACAGACTGGTTGGTGTGGTACAAACTTTGTGTGGGGAATCGTAGGTATGGTGCACACGATGATTGTTCACAGATCTCTGTGAACCAATCACAGGATCTGGCAGAGGTGAGCACTGTTTGCAATAAGGAGTAGGAATCGTGCACAAGGTGTTTGTAGAGCAGTGTGTATAATGCATAGATGGTTTGTGCTGTGAAATAGGTATGTGCACCCGATGTAGACAGTGCAGATGATACAGTGTGTGTAGAACTGTAGTTGTGGTGCATAAAGCAGGGTGTAAATCAGTTAATATGTTGTACCAGTGTGTGCAGAGTGATGAGCTTTATGAGCACGTGTGTGAAAAGCAGTTGGTATGGTGCACACATTGTGTGTGCAGACATTTTGGAATGGTACACGCACAATGTGTGAAGAGTCGTAAATATGGCATGCATATGGTGCATGCAGATTTTATGGTTGTGTAGTGCCCACACGGTGTGTGTACATGGAAAAAATAATGACCAAGTACCAGAACTAAGTAGCAGTGAATTAGGCAACAGTAACACCTGTTCCCTGTAGAGTTACGGAGGCTTCAGCACTTGGCTGGCCTTGCCTTATGTTGGTTTCAATATGTGTTGATTTGCGTCTGTAGCAAGTCCCTAAGGTGTCCCGGGTCCCCACCCTCCAGATGTTGTGCGTCTCCTATGCCCCAGAAACACCTAACAAGCAAACAATAAAATAAATAAAAAATGAATTGTTGAGGACTTTGTAAACTAAAACTGATAAAGCATACATTTGAAGTCTTGAATGACTGAAGGGAGGCTATTGGGCCAATGGATACTTGTTACTGAGAGCAAAATGATCGTGGAAATAAATTGCGCAGCAGTAGCAACCGCTTTTACAGCAGCAACATCTATTAGTGTGCGCTTTTAGACAATGAACAAATGCAATAGTGACAATTCTCGTTTGCAAAAGTCTACTTTGCCATTTCTGCTTAGGAACTTAGTTTGGATTATAAATTAATAAAACTTGCCTTTCTTTATACTGCAATGATTTCATATTTTTGGAACGAGATTGTAGTGCAGGGGTTATGTAGTATGGGAAGCATGCCAGTGTTTCGCCAGGGTCTGTATTTAGAAACTGTCCTGCCACCTCCTCTTTTCAAAGCGGGCAGCCGACTGCTTTAGGAGGCTGTAATGCAATGCAATCTGTCATATGTAAGGTTTCCCCAACAATCTTGCGGACACTCGTGATGCCTGGGAACGCAACAGCTCCTCTTAAGAGACCTTTAAAAACAAAACTGCATTCCATCTAGGACCTCCATTCTTACCCACCACTCAAACTTCCATACAGTTAAAACACACAGTGTGACAATAAGCACATGCCAGGTTTGCCAGTTAAGTTGCAGTGAAAACGAGGATAGTTTAGAGCAGCTTTGCGGCATCTCACATGGTTATGGGGCATATGCAGGGTGACGCAGCAGGAGCAAGCAGCACATACCGCGACGGGGATAACAGAGGTTATACTACATTATGATGGAGATACGAAATAGTATACCCAGTGTTTGATCCTATGCATCATTTCCTTGTATCCGCGCGCATGCCACTCTAGCCACTTCAGAGGAAACCGAACACAACATGACAGCAACCAAGAGTGAACTTAAATTCTCAGCAGAAACAAAGGTGTTTCAGCCTTGACCTCAAAGGCAGTGGTCGAAGTATACGAAAAGTAGTGGAACTATGTTCCCTGCTAGCCCACCCCCGCCCCCACAAACCCCATCGCCACACTCCCTGCCATGTGCAATACAAACCCCCAAACACATGTGCCTGCTGTTTAAGGGATTGCTCAGTGCAGTGCACTGTAGTTTAAGTTTTAACTTCTTGCTGCACTTATTTTAAAACGAAACCATTCCGGAACGGTTTATTTTTAAAATAAAAGTATAGGAACAGTAAAACTTAATTTTAAAAAGTAGAGGAGCACCGCTACCAACCGCTCCTGCCCACTTCGACCACTAGTTAAAGCCCTAGTTTCTGACTCTCTGGGCCCCAGTTAGAACCAGCAGAGGGCGCCACAGCGGCTCAGCTTGCATAGCTTTGGTTCCTGTAAGCATACCTGAATCAGCTGGTAAGATTACATGTGACCTGCACGAGTCTCTCCAGTTGCCTTGACCAAGCCCAGTATCTTTGATGTGTCCTACCATCCAGAGTGCAGACCAGAGAGATTATTTTACTCAGTGCCCAAAGTCCAAGGCAGAGGGCTGAAACCTGCACAATGTACCTCCTCTATGCTTTCTAAAAGAGACCTGCGTTAGCAGCGCAGAAGGATTATGCACACCACAAAGGACAGGCATCCTGTGTTTGCGTGCCACAGCCCATGGGGGACTGGCCAATAGGGCATTATGGAGATGTTCTGGTAGGTCTCTGCGCCCTGGGCCTCTTGTGTGTGCTATTTCCAAATGTTCCCATAGGCAAAGGGTCAGGCTTGCTGAAAATGTGTAATATGGGGCCACTATCCAAATTATTTCCAGGGCCTCTTTTGGTTTCCAATCCACCACTGGCCACAGCTTAGAACCACTGCATCGCCCTTACAAATTGATGCATTTGTGTTGCAGGCCTAAAGCCGACAAATGACACAAATGTTAGAGGTACATGCATGAGAACAAGTTATAATTGGATAACTGAACATAACCACAGCCTAAGCAGTTTGAATAATCGCATAACCGCTCACTGCCGGCAGGGCTAATAAACACAGAATTACTTTGGTGCTCTTGCTCTGCTGCATTTGCCGTGCAGCTGTGATCCATGTTACACCACCATCCCTCTCACAAGGGCCAGGAAACGGCTCCAGACAAAGGGCAAGCAGGCTATCGGACGCAGGTATGGATCCCTTAAATGACACTTCACAAGGCTTCCCATAAACAGGTCTACGCATTCAAGTATACATCCATTACAGTGGTTGCAAACATGTTGGTGACGTGAGTGAAAAGTCCCAGCGATAGACGGCCAACCAGTACAAGAGGAAGTAGGAAAGACATAACGAGGCCCAGAAGCACACTGCATGCGCATATGCATCGCCTTAGAGCCCAACTACTGTTACATGTGCAGCAGTGACAGCCCAACCAGATTTAAGGCATCTTTAAAAAATATTAGCCTACGATCCAAAAACAATTGCTCTCAACAACACTCTACAGGTGGAGAGTTACTTTTACCTGTGTACAACACTTTAGTTGGCGATCAGAGTCCTGTTCCATCAGATTGTCAAAGGTAATTCAGAATACACAAACGCAAATTAAGAGGAACTAGTCCCCTGTCTACTTTGCATGTTTGGCAGCTGTGCTGCCCGCTGTCCAGTGCCTGCAGCCCCTCCGATACTTCACTCTTCAGTAGATTTGTGGCCCGAGTCGTCCAAAGTAAATCCTTTAGACCAGTGGTCTTCAAACTTTTTCAAAAATCATTTGAAACTCCAGGTACTACTGATACAGGTTATTACAAAATATCACACCCTGCAATACCTGGACACTCGCGTTAGGTAGGATTTTGAAGACCCTTACACTCATGCCTGTATCTCACCATCAAGTCCTAAATTGACACCGTAACTGCAAGGGTTCCACACGTGTAGTGTGCACCCAAGCACTCCAAGTGAATTCCGAGTACAGCACTAAATGCAAACTCGATATTACAGTTCTTGAAACATTCCACAGTCAGGTACACCGTTTATGAAATGGTTCCCATCTTGTGCATTAAAATGCCTCATGCTGCCATATTGAGGTTGAAATTCCAATCTTTCCAAGAGCAAAGGGTAGGGTGGGATTATATTTAATCCACCTATTCAATCAAGGTTAAGATTCTTACAATGGGCTAACATTACTGAGAAGAGGTTGCTGTTCTTAAAATAAAATAAAAAACAGCATTTATTAGGCCTTTACAAAACCTTCGAATCAAATGTGCAGCATCGTATATTCTTATCTGGTAGCACACTCAACGCAGTAAAACAGATTGCATCACTTCTCTGATGGAGAGACAAGGACAGGGCCTATCCAAGCCCTGACTGACCCATCTCACTTCACAGGCATGAACTGTTTTTTTCTCAAGTGACTGGTTGCAAAAACTGGTTACCTGGCCACCTCTGGTTCTTGGGTCCGAGTCCCCCCCCCCCACCCCCGCTAGTCGGTTCTCGACAATCCCTGCACTTGGTGACTGCGTTCTGTATCCCTACGGTCCCACTACCTGCACTTGACACTGACGTCTGCACTTACCTCTTTCACTTGGCACCTGCTGGCAGCACTTCATTATTGTTTACTTACTGTTATTTATTTTTTTATTCTCTATCCCATGTACTGCACTTTCCTCTTCCATCCCCCCCCGCATTTCTCCTCCTTCCCCCTCCCTTGAGCGATCTGAATGACACCTGGCCTAGTTGGATCGTTGTCTGTCTTCCCCTGTTTCCCCCTCCCTTGCCTCGTCGCGCCTCGAAACACTTGTGTATAGGCGCGTTATAAATGCCATTTCACATCACAACTGTTTAAAAAGGGGACTGCAAGCTTTGAATGCATTTGTCAGTCTTTTCACAACTTTGCAAACAGGTTGGCTTCCTGTAGCCATCGCTATATCTGGAATGTCACTTGTGCTCTATGAAACAGTGAATGATGTCTTAAAAATTGTACCCAGTGCCTTGAAGCAGACCTCTCCCCTTTCAGAGGTGCGCTCTGCAGACGTGTGGATTTCACTCAGTGCACTCAATTTGAACAGCATTTCAGCGATCGAAATTGAGATTGAATAAACAAGAGCTAAAAGCAGCTCCTGGTTATCCAGCATTAACCAGTGACCAGGAGCTACCACTGGGGAACGAGGAGATAGTACATAGCATTCTGCAAATATAACCTCCACATAAGATGCAAACATATAATTGTGTCCATTATTTATGACTATCATGCTTTAAATGTCGCATAGATGTGTCCTAAATATTTATTTTTAGATTGTCCCTAATGCACAAAGTTAAATCCACACAAGTGTCTTTGTTCAGCATCCGTTGGCCGGGGGAGCCAAAAGTAGCTCCTGGTAGCTGTTGCCGTCAAGCTAACCACGGTCTTGTAGGCTACAAGCAGAAGCTAAATTGCTCCCAGCTCCCCTCAATTTCGATCCCTGAGCATTTCATCTTTGCCTTGATTAGAAACAAGTCTGCAATCAAAGCCACTGCTCAGTGCATCATGTGTTCCAAAGTGATGCAACTGGCTCAAAACATTGTAGTCAAAGTCCCGCCTGGAACGTCTGTGGAAAACAATGTTTGTTTCCACGTTTTCTGTATTGTCAATTTGTTGATCTTCAAAGCCTACCAGGAGTTACCCCAAAGAGAAACCACAGAAGCCAAAAATGGGATGGTGTCTGAACCAACCAAGACAGCAGATGGAGGACTCTATGCCAATGTTGCCAGCTCTCCACCTGCTGCACAATGTGGTGTAGCTGCCCAGCCTTCAAAACATGAATCAGACCAAACAGAGCATGATACCAGTTTCCTCTTACCCCTCGACCACGGTGGCAAATGAGTTCGACTGGTTCCAGAGTTCATGGGAGGAACCACAGCGGCTGCCCATGGAAAACAGAAGAGCAGATCATGGCTATACCCTCAGTTTACAGATATCTGGCACTCTTGTTTGCAACACCAATGTGCGTAATAGTACATCTCAACAACTTTTTAAAAGCCAGAACAGATTTAACAAAGCCCGTAATGGGTGTAAATTCACCTGCATTTGAAGCACCATCTGCCTCAATTAACCTCAAGTTGCACTGCATACTATCTCAAGGCCCAATTGTGAATATACAGAACACTGAAGACCTCATTCTACATATCACAGTGGGCCAAAAAGGAACTCACATTTTGTTAAACCTCAAACAGCACCAGTTCAAACTCTGGACTGTATGCATATGCATAAGCTCAGATTCAGCATCCATTGTCCGGTGGTGGAAAAGATCCAGCTCCACTCTGTGCTGGACATTAAGAAGGAACGGTTTCCATAACAACGCATCTTTATATCATGATCATTAGTAAGAATGAATCTAATGATGCATATAAAATGCATGGATGCATTGATATGCTTTCCTAAGAGCCTACTTATGGAACCATGTATTTCTAGGCACTTAATATGCAGTCTGCAAAGCATTAACACACAAAAAAAATTCATGCTTTTATTTTGATAGCAATTCAAGCAGTTTACATGCAATATATAGCTAATTTGAATCCTTGTCCAAGTAGTTCATTTTTAATTTTGGCTACTAGGTGGCGCTGTAAGCGCTGCCCATCCCATCAGCTGAAATTATTGGCTGGGACATCATGATAGGAGAGAGATGGAATGTGAGGAAGTACACAGCCTTTTGGCGTTGTCTGGTTTTTTACCCACCCATTTAACTCCCATGGCACCCTGACCTCGAGGTTTATCCCCCACCCAGTCCAACCCAGCACCGCCCAAACCACGCCCATGCGGGTCTTTTTTACCTGTATGGTTTACTTGATATGAATATCAGCCTGCACGCTAAAGAGTAGAATTGGTGACATTTCTGAAACGTTAATGGGTTCAGCCTCACTGTGGAGAAGAAGCTGCAGTCACCGACAAAACCTATGACAACAATTTTAAGCTTCGGCAAGAAAAGCATGTCCTCTGGCTGTCAGTATCACTTTGGTCATTTTACAATGTAATCGGAATCAAAAAGCTACAAATGGTATTCTATGTGATGGCAACAAATTAATCGGAAAACAGAGCATCTATATTTTAAGAATATCAAAATAAAGCACGTCCTTAAAATAAACAATGATATACATCGAAATCCTCCAAGATCTTTGAGTAAGTGAGGTTAAAAAAAATTAAGAAAATTATAATTAAATACGATAGTTTGGATGTATGCGTTTCATGCTCTGTGTGCTTGACATTGAGACAGGACACTCCCTTCAAACATGGCGCCTCTGCTACCATGAAGTGCACAGGGCCTAGAGATTAGTCTCAACGTAACTAAAGATGCCCCGGTTTCAGAGAAGCAGCAGTGATGTAGTGGAGTTGAAGTACTTCAGAGTCATCAAGATGTGTTTTTTAAACCACTTTGCTTATTAGAATTAGAATAGGGGGGGGTGGAGCGGATTGGGTTGACGGTTCACGGGTTACTGTTGTATAATATCTTCACATAAGACAGGAGGCGTCTTATCTTCTTCGATGCCTTTATTTTCACAGCATGCAATAACGTTGCTTTTACTTGCATTAAAGAATAATGTCAAAGGGCAACAGGCCCTACAGCTGTGGCCATAACTAGCACATGCTGCATAAGTCTTTATGTGCGCTCTGGGGCCCGTGCTTGGAAGGAGCACACAGGACACGTCCTGCTCCACTCGTAATTCGCCCGTAATCCGCGCTCGGAGCGCGGAGGCGGCACTTCCGGCCGCGGGCGAGATCTCGCGAGACTCGCAGGTCTCGCGATATCTCTACACACCTCCCCCTGATAATGCAAAGGCAGTTAATTGTAAGACATAGTCATTGTATCTCATCGGTCTTCTGTGTTCTCTGTGTGGCCGATCACCTTTCTCAGTGTGTAGCTCCTGCAGCTCCTCCTCTCGCTCTACCGCGGGTGTATCCGCTTCCAGTTCGGTTTCTTCTCTTTCTCTGCCATCGGCCGCCGGCTCACTTTCTATCCCTCTCTCATGGTTCATTTCTCCTTCGGCTTCCGATCTTTCGACGGTCTTCTCTCTCTCTTGTCTCTTCTC
This sequence comes from Ambystoma mexicanum, assembly GCF_040938575.1. Taxonomy (NCBI): domain Eukaryota; kingdom Metazoa; phylum Chordata; class Amphibia; order Caudata; family Ambystomatidae; genus Ambystoma; species Ambystoma mexicanum. The sequence goes on from NC_090923.1 coordinate 1,423,987,007, forward strand.
AAACAAGGCCACTCTTTCCATGTTCCATGTGCGTCCATCTTCGGTGCGGACATGGTTGGATCCTCGGTGAATCACTTTTACGGGTCTGCTGAACCGTGAGCCCGTGAGTTGATCCTTGGTCGGTAGCTGTATTTTGATCCAGTCTCCTTCTTTAACCTCTGACCCTTGTTTGGTCCTTCTTCTATCACTCCATGTTTTCATGCGTGCTTTGCTGTTTTCTATTCGCCATACCACTTCCGACATGTCTACTTCTTCGTCTTCTCTTACTTTGGCCAACCATGGTGGCACTAATGTGGAGGCTGCTCTCCTCCCTCTCAACATGCGAAACAGGGAAATTTGGGTGATCCCGTTGGGAGTTAACCTGTGAGCTGCTATGGCCTCCTTTGTGGTTTTGAGAGGGTCCATCCCTGATGCAGTAGCTAATTGGATAGCCCCCTTGATAAATCTGTTGGCTCTCTCGACAAGCCCATTGGCTTGGGGATGATATAGTGCTGCTTTCTTCTGGTGTATGGGGTGCTTCTTCAGGAACAATTCCATTTCTCTGGAAATCAGTTGTACACCGTTGTGCGTTACTAACTCATCGGGGAGCCCTTCTCTCTGGAAGATGGCTGTGAGGACCTCTATTACTGTTGCGGTGTTGATGTTGGGAACAAACTCGGCTTCGACCCACTTTGATAAGTAGTCCACTAGCACTATGCCGTACCGATGTTCGGGCGTCATCGCCTCCAATGGCCCTATGAAATCTAGACCTACTTTTGACCACACCGCTTCTGGGACTTCCGTAGGGATCAGGGGCGCCTGTCTGATCTTTAGGCGCTTGTCACTGTTGAGACACTCATGGCATCTCTTGATCATGGTGCGGATCTCTTGATCCATTGACGGCCACCTGTAGGCTTCTCTCACTCTTCGACGTGTCATGGTGTTTCCCAAGTGGCCCGCACGGGCACTGTAGAGAATGATTTTTCTCATGCCCGTCGGCTGGATTATTTGGTCCGTTTTCATGATTATTCCGTCTGCCTCTGAAATCTCATCTGCTATTTTCCAATAAGGTCTCATTCCTTCTGGAACTGCCCTTTCATTTGGCTACCCGCTCCTGATCCACTCTCTAATTCTCGCCATGGTCGGGTCCTTTCCATCTTCTTCCGCCCAGTGTTTCTCACTGAGTTCTAGGTAGTCTGGTGTCTTGAGATCTGTAATGGATGCTACAATGCATTCTTCTTGCAGGAAGGTAGTGGCCTTATCCTTGTCCTCTGGCAATCTTGACATGCAGTCTGCCTGCGAATTCTTACATCCTGAGATGTGTTGTACTTCGAAAGTGTATTCCTGCAGTTTGGCTGCTATGCGTGCCAATCTGGGCGTTGACACTTTGGTGCCGCCTGGGCTGAGCATGAGGATGAGGGGTTTATGGTCGGTAACTAATTTGAATTTTATGCCCCGCACATATGTTCTGAAATGTTCCACTGCCCATGCGCACGCTAGCATCTCCTTCTCTATGGTGGAGTAGTTTTGTTCGGCTGATGATAATGCTTTCGAGGCAAAAGCTACCACATGTTCCGTGTCGCCTTTCTTCTGAGTTAACACAGCTCCTAGTCCATATGCACTGGCATCTGTTGTGATGACTGTACCCCACTCGGGGTTGAACGGTTGCAAGCATGGCGCTTCTACTATATGTTGTTTTATGCTTTCCACCGCTTTCTTCTGGGGTTCTTGCCACATGTACTCCGATCCCTTTTTAAGGAGTTCCCGGAGCGGTGCTGAGGTTTCCGAGACTTTGGGGATGAATTTGGCATAGTATTCCGCCAACCCGAGGAATGATCTTACTTCGTCTTTGTTGGTGGGCTCTGGTGCTTTAGTTATGGCCTGCATCAAATTTTGTTTGGGACTTATGCCTTTCTCTGATATCTTGTACCCCAAATACTCGACTTCTTTCGCCTTGAATACGCATTTTTCATATCTTAATCTCACTCCGGCTTCTTGCAGTTTGGTGAGAACTATCTTCAATGTGGCGTCGTGTGTCTGTTCATCCCCTGCGTAGACAAGAATGTCGTCCTGAAAGTAAGCCACATTTCTGACCTTCTGTAGCAGGGCGTCCATCATTCGCTGAAACGCTGAAGCAGCGGATGATAAGCCAAATGGCATCTTGGTGAACTCGTACGTGCCAAACGGGGTTATGAAAGCGGTGAGAGGTTTGGACTCCTTGTGCAGTTGTATTTGGTGGTACGCGTTCCTCATGTCCAATTTAGAGAATATTTTGGCTTCTTTCATCATGAGGATCAACTCATTAATGCTCGGCAGTGGGTAGCTGTCCGGGATAACTTCTACGTTCAGGCTGCGAAGATCGATACAGACCCTTAGCTCTTTTGAGTTCGGTTTCTTAATAAGTACAACTGGGCTGAGCCACTCAGAGGCCTCGATTTCTTCGATGACGCCATCCTTCCTCATTTCGTCTAATTGACATTTGAGTGTGTCTCTCGCAGTTGCAGGTACCGGCCTTACTTTGTGTTTGACTGGAACGGCATTGGCTTTGAGCAATATTTTGTGCACGAAGCCCTTGATGTGCCCTGGCTCCTCCGAAAATATTTAAGGATAATCTCCTTTTAATACTGGCGCACTGCTCCCACTGACCGACAGTACCTGATCTTCCGTGCTGGGGTCCAGTCTGATTTTCAGTTTAGCCTGGTCGTCCCATCCTAATACTGCCGGACCTTCTTGACTGAAGTAGACTTTGGTGGTGGTCTCTCTTCCTTTAAACTCCACTTTTCCTTTAATGTATCCCAGTAGGTCTATTGACGCCCCGCCAAAAACCGTTGGCCTGTGTCGTGTGGTGAGCACTTGTACCTTTTCTGTCCCAACCATCTCTTTGTACGTACGCAGGGGTATTATGGTGAGATCTGACCCTGAATCAGCCATGACTCTTGTTTCTAACGCATTGATCTTGATGGCACAATGGGGTTTTTCTCTTCTGGTCCGTGGGCTGTTCACCATGATAACTGTAGGTCTCCCTTCGTCTTCAGATGACGATTCCCTCTCCGTGTTGTGGTCAGTGTTTACGCTCGTGATTTTCTTGTTGCGCCAACGACACACACTCGAGAAATGACCAATTCTTTTGCATACTGAGCACTCTTTGTCTCTGGCCGGGCACTCTGTCGAACGCCAGGTGTTTTGTACTTGTGCACCTGTGGCATTTCAGAGGTTCTTTCTTCACCCATTTCCCTTCTCTCGTGTCAGGTACTTGCCTCCCTTTCCTCGGTCGGAATGCCACAGCTTGTATTTCAGCAGGACTGTGGCTTCCAGCGAGTTCTTTCCTTCTCCCGGCTGTTTCCTCAACTGCTCTCGCTATGTCAATCGCTTTATCCAGTAGTAGTTCCTTCTCCAAAATGAACTGGTCTTGTACTTTCCTGCTATTGGTGTGAACTACCAGCATGTCGCAGATGAGGCTCTCTGCATTGTTACCAAAGTTGCAAAGCGTCGCCAATTCGCGCAGTTTGGTAACATAATCGTCAACGGGTTCTGAGGCTTCTCGCTTGCGGCTGTAGAACCGGATTCTATGCAGGACCGTATTCTCTTTGCTGGCGAACCTCTTAACAATCCTCCTGACAGCCTCCTTGAAAACATCGTCGTTGTCGGCAGCCACTTGCCCCGGGGTGAGACTTTCAAACACGCTCTGCCCTTCGACGCCCAGGGCATTAAGTAACATTGCTTTGCGTCTCGCCGCCGAGTAGCCCGCACCGCCCAAGGCCTCAACATACGTCATGAACAATGTTTGCCATTGTGGCCACGGAATGGCAGGTCTACCTGGAGTCTGTAGGAAGGGCGGTGGTGGGATTGCTCCTTGCATGGTTCTGCGCGGGTTTTATCTGCAATCCTCGTCGGCAATTATGTTGTATAATATCTTCACAAGACAGGAGGCATCTTATCTTCTTAGATGCCTTTATTTTCACAGCATGCAATAACGTTGCTTTTACTTGCATTAAAGAATAATGTCAAAGGGCAACAGCCCCTACAACTGTGGCCATAACTAGCACATGCTGCATAAGTCTTTATGTGTGCTCTGGGGCCCGTGCTTGGAAGGAGCACACAGGACACGTCCTGCTCCCGTTGCTGCTCCGCTCGTAATTTGCCCGTAATCTGCGCTCGGAGCGCGGAGGCGGCACTTCCGGCCACGGGCGAGATCTTGCGAGACTCACAGGTCTCGCGATATCTCTACAGTTACCTAGAGCACTGTGAACCCGCTAGCAGTTTGACAATTACGCTTTTGCCATCTTCCCCTACACTTGAGCCCATGTTTCATGCATTCCATACTCAGAATTACCTATCCAATTGTATCACTTGCCATTTTTTCCATACATTTTAGGTTGGATGATGGGTACGCATTGGTTTTGTATTCGTCCAGTGTAAAGTGCCCGTTTGCATCCAGGTTGTTGTGAGCCATTCTGCTGCTGGTTTGCAGTTGGGGGGTAACAGACTTCGGAGACTCCCAGCAATTGCAAACCAGCAGCAGAATGGCTCCCAAAAAAATGACAAGTGATCAAATTGGGTAGGTTTGTTTATTAATTATTTATAGTGCGCACCACACCCTGTGGTATATGGGCGCATTTACAAGACAGTTTGAGGCTTACAAAGGTACATGGATAGAACATAGTGCCCACATCAGGTAAGTAGAACATACAACATGTTGAAAGGCAGAAGGCAAGTAAAGTATATACAGGTTACAGGCATATACATACACATGATTAGTTACAACAGATCAGGAGTTCTAAAGGCTCGTAGTGAAAACAGTTTATGCAGGCTACAGGCATCAGCAAGCATATGGAAGTTTAACAGTGGGTTCAGAGTTAGCCTTCAGTGCTTAGATACTCTGAATGGTTGAGAGAGTGTTGTCGTTAGTGAGGAGCCATGTTTTGGTGTTAGACCCAAAGCTGTGGAAAGTTTGGTCAGTACGGAGATCGAGCAAGAGGGCATTCCAGGCTTGGGCCGCTTGAACAGGGAAGCGGACACCACCAGCTCTTTTCAGTAATTCCGAGCATCAGACTACCCCATCATGCCAGCAGTGGACAGCTCGCCCAGATCGCATTTGTTTTCTGGTACTTGTAGTCCTAGCTTTATAAAATTGTATATTGTATTGTACAAAATACAAATATAAAATACAAATAAAAGTGTAAAGGCACATTTAAAGTACCAGAATGCGAAGAGGAAAAAAATAAACAAGAGTACCTCGTGACTGTTCATAGCAGAGATGGAACTACGTGTGATCGCTGGCGGTTTACTGCTGCAAATAACCCATGCTCATACTGGGATTGTCTCCGGTTTGACAACAGGCTCACAAACCTCTTCCAGAATGTGAAACACTCTCCCCTCAGGTAGGCTGTGACATGAGCAGGACTCTGCTAGACGGAAGCAGAACCATTTAGCATCTCTCTGCCGGGGAAGCAGCAGTAGTAGCAGTGACGCACTGTAATGATTCAACACTAACCTGACTCGTGCAGCAATCAACGAGGCAAATGGAGAGTCCCCTGAGGCCCCTAACACCTCCCTCCTCCCTGAGGGGAAACGAAGGGTTGTGCGAGGGATCCCAGGGAAACCCTCCTGGGGGAAAAAACCCTGCTGGAACGGATGTGGAGGTGAATCGGTTGCTGTATCCGCTGGCAGTACTGGATTTCACTGGATCTGGTCACAGAACCGCGTAGAATTCCGGATTCTAGATAAGTAAACAAGAGATGAGTGAAGGAACTAGTACGAGAGGAATGATTGTAAAGGTTGGTGATGTACCTAACGTTTCTGGAAGGGGAGGCTACCGGAATGTCCTGTAGACTCGTGAGCAGCGGAACGGGAAGGCTGGGCAGAAAGGCAAGGCTGTAGGAAAGAGCAGGAAGGAAAGATAAGCATAGGAATAAGGTGTAAAACAATAGACTTCCTAGATGCGAACTCACGTAGCGTCTGTGGAGAGTAGCGACGCACTGAGCTTCGGCCCTGCTGGGCCATATCTGGGATCCAGGAGAGAACGAGATGACGTCAGTGAACGTCTGTCCTGAGAACGCGGAAACACTGCACTGTAACCCAAAGGACGAGGAGCCATCTTGGAAGAGGGGGAAACGGAAAGTGCTCGCATTCTCCAGCGTTGCCACAGGGAACGCCGGTGCCAGTAAGTCGTGACAGTATGCCTCCTTCCGAGGGTAACACCCCCTGGTTTGCCCGGATGACACCTGTGGAAATGGCGAATAAGTACGGGGGCGTGGACTGCTGAAGCCGGTTCCCATGTACGGTCGGCCACTGAGTAACCCTTCCAATGGATCAAATACTGCAGTCGACCGCGATGATAACGGGAATCACAAATGCCCGAGACTTCGAACTCCGGACCCTCCGTAGTAGCTACTGGAGGCGGGCAGGCCGTAGTAGATCGACCAAAACGATCCAATACGTGAAGCTTGAGTTGTGATACGTGAAAAACTGGGTAGATTCTAGACCAAGAAGGTGGAAGCCGTAACTCAAAAGCCAAGGGACCTTTTGCTCTCAATACCGTGAAGGGTCCAAAATACTTCGGAGACAATTTAGAAGGTACCAGATGTCTGGGCAGAAACTTTGAAGAGAGCCAGACCAAATCCCCCGGAACAATCACAGGAGATGGTGAACGATGTAAATCAGCATAACGTTTAGCATGCTCTTGAGCTTCCAGTAATGCGGATCTGGCCAAAAGATGTCCCTGTTGAATGTCGCCCATTAAAGCGTCCACATCTGGAAAGGCCGAAGATCTGAGAAGAGAGGATGAATAGCAGGAAGGATCGTACCCATAGGTACAATGAAAGGGACTAGTCTTGATAGAAGCATGAGGAGCGTTATTGTAGGCAAACTCTGCCAAAGGTAACAAATCCTTCCAGTTGTCCTGTGCCGCTGATACAAAACAGCGTAAATACGTTTCCAGAGTCTGATTTAAACGTTCCATTTGCCCATTCGTTTGAGGATGGTAACCCGAACTCAAGGCTCTCTTTATACCTAAGGCGGAGCACACTTGTTGCCAATATCGGGATATATATTGGGAACCCCGATCCGACACTATGCTGTCAGGGAGACCATGCCGGGAAAAGATGGTGTCTATGAAATGTCTGGCCATCTGTGGAGCTGTCGGTACTGAAGGCAGAGCCTGGAAATGAGCCAATTTGGTGAAATAATCCACCGTTACCATAATGGTGGTATGATCTTTAGACTCAGGTAAGTCAACAATAAAATCTGTAGAAATCAATTGCCAAGGACGAATAGGTATCTGGACTAGAGCCAGCTTTCCCAACGGTTTACTGCGAGGTACTTTGACTTGCAGACAGATCACACAGGAAGAGACGTAATCAGTCACGTCCTTTCTTAAGGTTTCCCACCAGAAATGTCTCAGTATGAGCTCCTGTGTGCTGGCTATTCCACGATGACCAGCTGCACTAGAATCGTGACACATGTGCATTACTTCAGTTCGAAGCTGGAGTGAGGGAATGTACACCTGATGACCCCGGTAGAAACATCCGTCTTCGAGACTTAGTCCCCATTTATCCGCCTGAGATCTAATGGAGTCCATCAAGACATGAGTTTGGGCTGCTACAGAGTGAAGGAAGTCCTGTACTATAGATATGAATGTAGCATGAGGAAACAGTCTTTCGGTCTGAAAACCAGATTTGCAATCGGGATCTCTTCGAGATAGAGCGTCTGCTTGAAGATTGATTTTACCTGGAATGATAGTGAAAGTGATATTGTAGGGAGAGAAGAAATGGGCCCATCTTGCTTGCCGGCTGTTGCGAGTCTCAGCGTATTGTAAACTCTTGAGATTCTGATGGTCGGTGCGGACCTCAATGGGATGTTGGGAGCCCAAAAGGAGATGTCTCCATTCTTGAAAGGCCCGTTTTATAGCCAGCAACTCTTTCTCTAACACCGTGTAGTTGATCTCAGAGGGAGAAAAAGTCTTGGACAGAAAAGCCACAGGGTGTTCTGTTCCTTGGGCAAAAGCGTGTTTAAGTACCGCACCCAAAGCAAAATGGGAGGCATCAGTTTCAACAATAAACGGTAAGCTCTGATCTGGGGTTCGCAAGAGAGGAGCGGAAGTAAATAGAGTCTTCAAAGTATCAAAGGCTGACTGGGCGTCTTCTGTCCAAGTAAAAGGCTTTCCCTTCTTGAGTAAACTTGTAAGGGGCAGAACGATTGAGGAAAATCCCGCTATAAATTTCCTATAGAAATTTGAAAACCCCAGAAATCTCTGTAGTTCCTTGGTAGAACTTGGGGAGGACCATTCCAGAATAGCGGTTACCTTGCGGGGATCCATGGAAATTCCAGTAGGGGACAGAACGAACCCCAGGTACGTGACCGTCTTCTGATGGAATCTGCATTTCTCTGGCTTGCAATAGAGGTGGTTACTTCGTAATCGGTGTAATACTTGACACACGTGTTGGTGATGTTCTGTAGGATTGCTGGAAAACACCAATATGTCGTCAAGATACACCACTACCGTATGAAGAAGGAGATCTGAGAATATATGGTCAATGAATCTTTGAAAAACTGCAGGTGCATTCGCGAGTCCGAAGGGCATCACCCGGTATTCGAAATGACCAAAGGGGGTACGAAACGCGGTCTTCCACTCATCCCCTTCTTTGATCCTGATGAGGTGATAAGCCCCTCTGAGGTCCAACTTTGTGTAAATCGTTGCCCCTTTTACTGCTTCTAGGATGTCTGGAATTAAGGGCATTGGGTATCGATCAGGAATCGTGATTTTGTTAAGATCCCTATAATCAATGCAGGGACGTAACTCGTCCGTGTCCTTCTTTGCTATGAAAAATAACGATGCGCCTGCAGGGGAAGTCGATTCCGCAATCAAACCATTTCTGAGGTGGGTATCCAAATACTGTCGTAGGACTGATTTTTCCTTCTCGGAAAGGATGTACATCTTTCCAAAAGGGAGTGGCAGAGAGGAGTCTAGACGAATGCAACAATCGTCTCTACGATGAGGCGGAAGTTCAGAAAATTGAGAAGAGGAGAAAATGTCCTGAAACTCTTCGTACTCAGGAGGAACAAGACTAATCAAGTCTACTATCCTTTGAGGGGCAACAGGATTCGAAGAAGGAGAACAAAATCCGACCGATCCTTCAGCAAGACAGTGTTGGGTACAGTATTCTGATCCTAGAAAAATGGAACCGGCTGTCCAATTTATGTAAGGGTTATGTAGTCTTAACCATGGTAAGCCCAAAATGACAGGGTAGTGAGCTGCTTTTATAATGTCAAATACTGCGTCCTCCCTGTGTGATCCAATGAACATCTTCAAAGTGTGTGTCTGTTCTCGTATGGGTCCCGATATTAGTGGGGTTCCGTCTACACCTTCTACAGGTATAGCTATAGCTTTAGGGGATCGGGGAATATTCAGTTTTCTCGCCCAAACATCGTCCATGAACAAACCAGCTGCCCCACAGTCAACCAAGGCTGGGACAGTAACGATGTTTTCTTCTGACAAAGAAAAAGTAACACGCAGGACTACCATGTCCAGCGAGTGAGACAACTTAGTAGGAGATTGGGAACCTGTATCTGTTACCCCGACCGTATGTCCCCTTACGGTTGAGGTCTGGCGTTTCCCGAACGAAATGGTTTTCTGAGAGGAGCGACTGGGCACTCAAGCACGGCATGGCCAGAAGAGCCGCAATACATGCATAGTCCCTGGTTTCTTCTGCGGGCGCGTTCCTCTTGAGTCAGAGGACCCCGGGTAGTGCCCAGCTGCATAGGTTCTTCCGGAATAGCTGTTTTAGGGAAGGATGCTAATTCTGGCGCAGAGCGATGACTTCTCCCTTTTCTCCTCTCCGTTTGCCTTTCTTGCAGCCGATAGTCCAGCTGCATGGTTAACGAAATTAGTTCAGCTAATGTGTTTGGTCTCGGAACTCGAGCTAGTTCATCTTTCAACTCCTCATTAACCCCTCTCCTAAACAACGTAATAAGCGCATCATCGGCCCATGATGTGCCTAGGGCCATTTGTTTAAAACGGGTAATGAATTCTAGAATTCCTAAAGACCCTTGCTTGAAATCTAGAAGTTTCTCTTGGGAGGAGACATTGTATTCCCTCCGAGAAAACATAGCTTTTAGGCTCGCCGTAAAAGCGGGCACTGAATCCAATATGGCATTGTTGGAAGTGACAATAGGCGTGGCCCAAGCTAGCGCGGGACCTGTGAGATGAGTAATCATATATCCCACTCTATCTCTGTCCGAGGGAAAGAAGGATGTCTTAAAAGCAAATTGCACCGTACATGCATCCAAAAATTCCCTTAAAGAATGCGGGTTTCCGTCGTATTTCCCGCCTGGTAGAGGACCAGGAGGAATCTCTGAACTAGTGGGGGCCTTAATTAACATTTGCTGTTTGAGGATTGCATTTTCATGCTTTAAGGCTTGTACCTCATGGGACAATCCTTGAACTGCGGTCGTTAATTGCTGCACTTGGTCTAAGGCTGCCTGTAAAGTAGCCATGATGTCTGTCTAAGCCTTTTTCTTTTGGGCGTCGCTAGCTGTAATGATTCAACACTAACCTGACTCGTGCAGCAATCAACGAGGCAAATGGAGAGTCCCCTGAGGCCCCTAACACCTCCCTCCTCCCTGAGGGGAAACGAAGGGTTGTGCGAGGGATCCCAGGGAAACCCTCCTGGGGGAAAAAACCCTGCTGGAACGGATGTGGAGGTGAATCGGTTGCTGTATCCGCTGGCAGTACTGGATTTCACTGGATCTGGTCACAGAACCGCGTAGAATTCCGGATTCTAGATAAGTAAACAAGAGATGAGTGAAGGAACTAGTACGAGAGGAATGATTGTAAAGGTTGGTGATGTACCTAACGTTTCTGGAAGGGGAGGCTACCGGAGTGTCCTGTAGACTCGTGAGCAGCGGAACGGGAAGGCTGGGCAGAAAGGCAAGGCTGTAGGAAAGAGCAGGAAGGAAAGATAAGCATAGGAATAAGGTGTAAAACAATAGACTTCCTAGATGCGAACTCACGTAGCGTCTGTGGAGAGTAGCGACGCACTGAGCTTCGGCCCTGCTGGGCCATATCTGGGATCCAGGAGAGAACGAGATGACGTCAGTGAACGTCTGTCCTGCGAACGCGGAAACACTGCACTGTAACCCAAAGGACGAGGAGCCATCTTGGAAGAGGGGGAAACGGAAAGTGCTCGCATTCTCCAGCGTTGCCACAGGGAACGCCGGTGCCAGTAAGTCGTGACACGCACACACCCTGCACCTGATGGAATGCGAGACCACATTTGGGCAAAATGGGAAATCATCAGGGAGAGGCAGAAGCATGCATGTGGGATGGAGGAGTTTATGAGCCATGTCAATCCCTTGGTCTACTGCTACTAATGTAGCACTAATAGCTCTAGTTCTGTGATGGGTAAAAATGACCTTTTTGTGCTGCTCTCACTCACCCCAGATCACTTTAGTTTTAAATTACCTGCATATTACTGTTCATACCAAGTCGCTGTGGAAACAGACACTTATGCTTTGATCACCACAGGATGGCACCTCCATCAGAATTCAGGGCCTTAACAAAATCTACTTTGTGAATTGCCATAAATTACCACGCAACTGCAGATCGGTCAAGTTTCCTGTGGCCATGCGTGCGACCAGTGCTCTTTTTCCTTAGAAATTCTGGGACTTGTAGATGTTCTGCGTTTCAAATGGGAAACAAAAAACTAGTCCCAGAATCCAAAGTGAAAAAAAAAAAATAATAAAGCCTAGAATGCCTTCTTGTGCATGGCTATCGGAATATTGAGAACTCTGTATACTTGTAGTGCTCTACGTCTTTTATAAATGCACGCTGTAGCTTTGTTTGTGTGCAAGTGTGGGTAGGTCAATTTTGAACTGTTTGGGTCTGTACAAGGTCATATGAAACTTCATCACATGCACACGTTTCTGGGCTTCCATTTGTATTTTTGTCTGTTAAGTGACGCAGTAAGAGATGCTTGTACACTGAAACCATAACTATAGAAAGTAAAGATAGAAGAGAGATGGGGTTTGAGAAGGGATACATAACCTGTGGGCGTTTTGATTTTTTTAACCACTGATTGATGGCCCAGAGCCATTTTAGCTCCTATGGCTATTCTCAGCCACTAACTGTCCCACCCTCCCCCCAACCACCACTCAGAGTTCTCTTTGGACTACCTCTGCATTCTGAACAGCTTTCTGAAAGGTAATGGATTAATTTAAACTATAAACCAGCTCCTGCACTAATACAAATGTCGTAACGAAGTGTGCCTTCTGTCACTTGATTTCTAAGCAATAAGAATGTCCTTGCATCCGTTTCTTGCACCGATACTTCCTGTGAAAAGATAATTGGCATAGCCAACAGTTTTGCTTCTTCCATAGGCATGGGATAGGAATTTGCCCGGCACTGCCATATTATGCAGAATTATTAAAACTATTTGCCAGTTGTTGCCATCTTAGTGTCTGAAAAACAGCTATCCCATCCCTACGCAAACGCCCAAACTTTTGGCTTTGCCAATGCTTATTGCGTGTTGTCACCGCTCATTGCACACTTCTTGATTTGATCACCAGCAGTCTTGCTGGGAGTGAGATGCGCTAGTACCATGACATCACACACTATGACGCAATAGCCCACCTCAGTGTACGTTTTAAAGACCACTGTTTGTTACAAACATTAGACCTTTAGCTGATTTTTGCAAGGTGAGCAATGTTGGCGATCTGCCGCCAGCGTATTCCGTGAGCCCCCCCACCCCCGTGTGACAGAAGACACGGACACAGGATGTCACTCGTGTGGGCTCCCCGGTGGCTCCGAGTGCCGCCGGGAACGCCCTGTTTATTTATATGGGCACGCGACGGAGTGGACGTCACTCCGTCGCGTGCGAGCCCTTAAAGGGCCAACGCCACACTCCTCCTTTTCCATAACAACAGAACATGAAAAGGGAAGACCTAACTATCAAACATTACACGGCACACATTAACACCCAAATAGTCCCCCCGTTTAATAACAGCCACCCTGGATCCCCCCATGACCGCTGTTGCCAACAGACAGGCCTGTCGGTACACCACCTTGCATCTCAGTCCATCACATAGTCTGTAAGACGGGCAGGTTTCACACGCCCTGTTCTCAGGGGGTACCTCCTGCCTACGTCTCTGGCCGGTGTTCCTTCGCCTGCCCCCCCCCACAGGAGGGAGAGTTCACGGTGGGGTCTTGACCCCCACCTTCATCCAGTGCATCCTCAGGACCCAGGTCTTCCATGGCCTCCGGCCTCGGCTCCCTCAGTCTCTTGAAGAAGCTTGCGTTCCTGGTCACTGATGCAGTTCCATCAGACGGTGTCACCATTGAGCCCTTGACCGCCACATCATCCAAGGGAACGGGCTCATACGTGAGGGACAGTTTGCCTTGAGGGTGCCGATTTCTCACCAGTACCTCATCCCCGGGGGCAATTCCTGGGAGTCTCAGGCCTCTCCTGTTATTTTCCATTAGAGTCCTTGCCCTTCTCTCCTCCTCCACTTGATCATTGTCAATAACAGCGAGCTCTCGCTCCCCCACTTCTGGTATAACGTCCCTTGGGCATCGTTGGAAGAGGGCCTCCGCTGGCGGTACACCCGTGGATGAGTGGGGTGTTGTGCGGTAACCCCTCAAGAACACATACATCGCCCTTTGTAGGCATTCGCCCTTTCCTTGTGCAATTCTGAACACCTTGTTCAGTGTCCGCATCATGCGCCCTGCCTCTCCATTCGCCCGAGGCCAGAGCGGGGTGACTTTTCTGTGCTGGATGCCATAGTCCTTCATGAGGTCTGCAAAGCTCTCTCCCTGAAATGGCACGCTGTTGTCGGAGCACAACACAGTGGGTAGGCCATGAGTGGCAAAGATCTTCTCCAGAGCTATTACCACCTTGTCAAAAGCGACCGATTCTACAAAAATGCGACCTCTGGGTACTTAGACCACTCGTCCACAACCACCAGGAAATGAGTGCCCCTGGTTTTAGGCCCACAATCGGCATGCACTACTTCCCATGGTCTGGTCCCTCTCAGCATTGTTTCGATGGACGGTTCACGCTGGGCCGGTGACACTGCCTGGCACCACACACACGATGCTACGAACTCCTCTACTTTTCGTTCTACCTCCGGGAACCACACCTTCTGGTGGAGACGAGCTTTCTTCTTGGGGGTGCCCTGGTGACCTTGGTGTGCCAGGGAGATCACTTGCTGAACCTTGGCATGCGGGACTACGATTTCTGTCTCCTCTCCGCAGGAGTCCCGATTCCGAGAACGTCAGTTCTTCACGCACCCGCCAGAGTTGCTCCAGCGCCACCTTGGCCTCATTTGTCCTTCGGCCCAGAGCCTCCAGCACGGTCTTCCAGGTACCCAACTCCATGGCCGACTTCAGTATAGCAAAACACTCGTCCTCTCTTGACGCATGCTCTAACTCCTCCACCTGCATCGAATTGGGGGTCGCCGTTTCAATGACCAGCCGGACATGTTCGTCTGCTTCCTCGGCTGACGTGGATAGTTGGGAACCCCCTCTTGGATGTCTGGAGAGGTAGTCCGCGGCATTGTTAGCCCCGGGACGATATATCAGGGACACTCCGTATTCGAGGAGTGTGAGCATCCAGCGCTCTATTCTCACTGGTGGCCTGGAGGAGGACCCCGCCATGATGGGTAGTAGAGGCTTATGATCTGTAACCACCGTCACCGGACGTCCCAAGATGTACAAGCGGAAATGTCTGCAGCCCCATAGTACCGCCAAGGCTTCTCGTCCAATTTGTGAATACGGTTGCTCGGTATCGGAGAGTGCCTTGCTTGCATACGCAATGGGGCGGACCTCTTGATTACCTCCAATTTGGGTGAGGACTGCCCCGAAACCATAAGGGCTTGCATCCACGACGATCTCCATCTGTAGGCTTGGATCAAAAAACGCCATCGTATCATCAGCAGCAAGGGCGCATTTGATATCATCGAACGCTGCTTGTTCTGGGGCCCCCACTGCCAAGGGGTGTCCTTCTTGGTCAAAGTCCTCAGCGGCTCCGAGCGGGATGCCAAGTTTCGGATGAATCGGCCACAATAAGTGACCATGCCCAGGAAACTTCTGATCTCTGCGACATTTTCCAGTGGTATTGCCTCCTTTATGTCCCTCACTTTACGGGGATCAGGTGACACCCCATCCGCCTTGAAAACAAAACCAAAAAACTTGATGGTGGTTTTGAGGAATTCACATTTGTCCTTATGTAAGGTGAGTCCCAGTGAGCGAATGCGCTCGAATGTCCTTGACAGGGGTGCCAGGCGTTCTGCTTCCAACTTGGCGTATATCAGGATGTCATCACTGATATTAAGAACTCCAATCGAGATCCGCTAGTGCCCCCCTTATGATGTTCTGGAACACCTCTGCTGCCGAGGACACTACAAAGCGTAGTCTCTTGCATGGATACAACCCCCGATGGGTGGTGAAGGTTGTTATGTATCGAGACTCAGGATGCAGGACCACCTGATGATAACCCACTCTCAGATCGAGTTTGGAGAAGAACTTTGCCCCTTGCAGCTCCGCTATAATGTCGTCAGTGGTGGGGGTCAAATGCCTCTCCCTTTTGATGGCCTTGTTGGGGAGGCGCATGTCCACGCAGATTCTGACAGCGTCCGGTTGTTTGGGCTTGCGTGCAATGACAATAGGGGAGACCCACGGAGTGGGGCCTTCCACTTTCTCGATGATGTCCAAACCTACAAGGTTGTCCAGCTCCTTGTCCACCAGATCTCTGAGGTGGAAGGGCACTCGCCGATGTTTGAGCGCCACTGGCTGGATTGACTCATCGATATGCAGCCAGACAGGTTCACCCACCATCTGTCCAATTCCTTCAAAAAGGGCAATGTGTTTGGCTAACAACACCTGTAGGTCATCCAGGTACACCGAGTAAGAAAATGTCACAATGCCTAGGGCCTCAGCCGCCACACAGCACAGCAATGTATTGTCGCTCACAGGCGTGACGTAGAATCTAGCACGGACAGATGAATCGCCGTATTGAACACCTGCCACAAACACACCATCCAGGGGAATTGGCTGGTCGCCTCCAAAGGTGAAGATGCGTGCCCTTGGGGCAGCCAGCGCCGGCGGTGCCTGCATAGAGTCATAGTGTTGTCTGGCCATCACATTGACAGATGCACCAGTATCCACCAGCATAGGTATAGAATCACCATTGACCAAGATGTTGCACCTGGGCTGTCTCTTGGAATGATTTTTCAGGACGCCAACACTGGATACAAAGAACACGTTCTCTTCGTCCTCTTCCTGGTCATCATCATCCTGAGGGGCTCCGTCGTCACTCTGTTGTACTTGTGCGACATTGGAAGCCCTCTGGGGCTGAAAGAAACCAGCACGAACCAGTCCTCTGGGGACCACCTTCAGGGCTGTGGTCCTACACATCCTGGCGTAGTGGTCCGCACCTCCGCATCGGCCACACTTTACGCCCGCGGCCGGGCACTCTGCTGGGTGAGGGAGATCATATCCGCACGTGAGGCAGAAATTGTTCCCTGCTTGAGGTCTGGAACCCTGCCCCCTCGCAGGGCGTCTGAATCCCCGGCCTCTGCCGACTGCACAGACCTCCTCCATCTTGCTGGGGCGTGCTCCGGCTTCCATCCGGGTTGCTCGCAGCTCTGACACCTCATGGCACCTGCCCAGTTCTAGAATGCGGGGCAGAGTGATGCCAGGCTCTCGAAGGATTTGGCACCTCAGCTTACCAGATGCACCCCCTTGTATGAGCTGATTCCGAATCATGGTGTCTGGATCATTCCACGCACATGGCACCACCAACCTGCGCAGCCTCCCATAGAAGATGTGAAGAGTCTCATCATCCTTTTGTCGAGCAGCCCCCATCAGGAAACGTTCATAGTCAGCATTTGCCATTGGCAGAAAATGATTGTGGAGGGCATCCTTCGCCGCCGCAAATGACCCATCAGCTGGTTGGAGGGACAGAAATATTTTGTGGACTGCAGGGCCTGCAGAATACAGGAGAG
This sequence comes from Ambystoma mexicanum, assembly GCF_040938575.1. Lineage (NCBI taxonomy): Eukaryota > Metazoa > Chordata > Amphibia > Caudata > Ambystomatidae > Ambystoma > Ambystoma mexicanum. The sequence continues at coordinate 1,424,003,984 of NC_090923.1, forward strand.
GGGCCAGCTTACTGTCATCACTAGTCTCCATCATGGCCCTGAAATAGATTTCAAGTCTGTCGATCCACATTTTCCACCTTGGGCCTAGACTAGATGGCGTGCCCGAGACAACAAACTCAGGCATTGGTTACAGAGCACCAGGTGGCTTATGCAAAGGTCTTGGCGGCAGGTTAGGTGGAGGCTGAGGCACAGGAGCAGCCTGTTGTTGTGCAGCAGCCGCAGTAGCTTGGCTCATGGTGGTAAGCGCACAGGCACCCCAGGGATATACAAATAACGGGGCCGCAACTCACCACCAGATGCAGGAAAGTCTCTCTGCCCTGGATGTTTAACAGGCCTGTCCCCAGATAGTCTACAGCTGGTAGTGCGCCTGCACTGCAGTCAGGCACAGGCAGATCCCCAGGAGTAGATTAGGCATAGGTTGAAGGGTCCAAAAATTGAGTAGGGTGGGCCTCACACGTGCATCCAGTAGGCCTCCTTGGGTGCCACACCCATACACTTGGTAGAAAAGTAGTGACAATATCACTAAATCATTATAAAAATGACACGATGTGTTTCCAGTGACTATTCGCCACTGGTTTTTCCAAATATTGTCCTTGGATGGCTCACTGGCGCTTCGTTATGAAGCCGCGAACCTCCCGGGCCTATTTATCAAAATGGCCGGCGATCGCGTGTCTCACCCCCTCTCTGCGGTCCGATTTCGCACCATGCGCTCACATACGATCATCTGCGCATCCACGATCATCACTGCCTGGTATGGGGATGGATCCGATCCTCCGTCGCCACTGTTGGCGGTCTGCCGCCAGCGTATTCCGTGATCTCCCCACCCCCGTGTGACAGAAGACACGGACACAGGATGTCACTCGTGTGGGCTTCCCGGTGGCTCTGAGCGCCGCCGGGAACGCCCTGTTTATTTATATGGGCACGCGACGGAGTGGACGTCACTCCATCGCGTGCGAGCCCTTAAAGGGCCAACGCCACAAGCAAATGAATTACAATGTGCAGGCTATTCGGCCATTCGCTTTTCGAAGATTTCTATAAATAAAAAAATAAAAAATTTAAAACGCAGCTGTGCTTTTAAAACATGAAAGACGACACAAGCGTTAGCACGAGAGTTGTGCTGCCTCAGATTTCTGTCGCTTGAACAAAAATCGCAGAGGATAGCCAAGGATAGTTTCCTGTCCAACAAACTGTCAGAGCAAAATGCTAATTCAGTTTCCTTTTGGCTGCCTTTGCTCGTTGAAATCATATGCGCATTGTCCAATCTGCTGAATGTTAATTTTGTAACATGTGGTTTTCATTTCTAAGCCAAAAGTCAAATAACAAGTATTAATGACATTAGAAACAAGTTAGGATTTGTCAATGTTACAGTCACCATGTTTAATATATATCTCGCCATGCCAGGGGAGGGGAGATTTTAAGTGCAAATGCTAGAGCGAGCAAGGGGGCTGGAGTTAGAGTTCAGCCCTACGCCACAAATCGATGTGCATTTCAAACTTGAATCCTTAAAACAAAAACGGTGTATAAACACAATGATTGTAATTATGTGATGTTCCTGCTGCTAAGCCTATGTAATAGCACAACAGTGTTTGTGGTTGCCCTCTGGACACGTGCATATGCCTGGAGAGGTACCTACATATATTAAAAAATATACTGCTTACTTATTAACTTTTTGTCATCCATTTAGTACAAATGCCAAACTGGAAATGTAAGCAACATCCTGATTCATTATCATTTCCTGTCAGTGTGTTCAATTTCGCCTAAGGGCACAAAAGCAATTTAAAAACACAAAAAAGTGCGTGTACTGGCCATAGATATAAATAAAGACATGGAGACCGCTGCGACTAATCATAGCTCTTATGCAAACCTTTAAGAAGTCTCAGGGGTGGAGAAGCAGAGTTGTGAAAACACGCAATGGATAAACCCAAGATACTATGCTTTCCTTTAAGAACGGATACCCGACTCCCAAGAAGCAGGTCAGAATATGAACAATTCAAGTAACATGGTGATGAAAAGGAATGGGGCTAAGGAAGACAGTAAAGCCACATCAGATGGCAAAAGTTAGAAACAAGGTCAAAGGATACCTATTGGCAAGAAAATGATGGTTTCTTCATCTTCCGATTTACTCTGATCCCAATGATCCTAGCCCTAATGAAAAGAATTTAGCAAATGATCCAAATCCAGAAGATTGTTTCCCTCCAGAATTGTTAGATGATGGGCAAGAACAGGTACAGTAGATGAATCAGATACTATCTGTTCTTCCAGTTTGTATCCTATTTAGCATGAAGGAAGAAGTCAAGAGCGAGAAGAAACCGGAGCGTAGTGGCATTCCCAGAGCCAAGTCTTTAGTAAGTACACTGAAGGGGGTGAACAGGAGGATCCACCATCAGTTTGAGTAATAATTCTCATTTCCTGTGCACATTGGAAACTGCTGACGATTGGTACTATGCATCCATTACTATTCAGGGGCATTGCCAGGCTATCACATTAGTTGACAAATTAGCACAAGCAACAATTATAAACCAAAACAATTCTTGAAACAATAAATGAGGAGGAAAAGAAACATCTGAAAATGCAGACAGTAGAAGATTTGGTGTATAATTTCGATGGAGAGGGGATCCCCAATAGAGTGTGTTGTCCAGGTAGATATCAAGATAGGAAAGCATGAACTCAAACACCCAGTTTAATAACACCAATTCAGGAAACACCAGTGCTCATGGGAAATTATTTGTTAAGAATATTGAGGGAGTGAATGGGGCGCTGCAGTATCTAGCCTACAGGCCTCAAACAGCAAAAGGTGGACCACCAGGACGGAAGTTCACGCGAGTGCCACACAGTGGCAAGATCTAATCATGTAGTTGAGGTATGTCTGCAGAATGGACAAGTGCCAGACATCACCATTATTTTGTTTTGCAAGTCAGAAACAAAGGAGAGGAAAACTGATCAACCTTTTTTAGGCCCATCTGGGTCCATTAAAAAATGAGAGCTTAGAAAAAGTCAATCACAAAAGAACACAACACACTTATTGCGGGGCAGATTGCCAGATGGACGCCTTTGCACCATGGTACAACTTCATAACTCCTCAGAGGATATTAAGACAGAATTTTCATTATAGCAGGAGAGAAGTTTCATCAGTGAATCATTCATGATTTGAGATCAGACGGCATCTAGGATGGATAAACCAGATTTTAAGCACAGAATAGAAGGAAGATGTGTGAAGATTGGTCTTGGATCCAAGAAAATCCATCATAATATATGGATTGTGAGAAATCCCAAGTAGTAATTTTACATAGGTTTGATTTACTAACTTGGAAGATCTGGTCTAGACTTGGTGGGGATGCCCAATACATTGATAACAGAGTAAAGGCATGTAATCATGCTCAGATCCTACGATATGCAACCGAGTTAAAGTTGTAGAATATGTCTGTATTTCAGCGTTCACAAGACAGTTCCCATTAACCTTGAAGCAGAGAACAGGAAAGGAATTTACAAGATCTTGTGCGTTTGTGCGCATTTATGACAATCTCAGACAACAGGGTATAATTTATGAGTACATGCCTTTGGTGGAAGTCACAGAGGTTCCACTCGGATTTAGTAGACAATTTAGGTTGTCAAAACATCAATCTTGAAAAAGGAACTTTCATTAGAATGAGCATGAAGAATCCGATTATTGGAACTGTACCTGAAGCATATGTCAACAAGGAAGGAGAAAGACCGGATGTTGTTCAAATAAGATCAGCGGGAATGTTTTCAATTAATTCAGTATATCCACATGAAGCAGAGGACGTAATCTCTCACCCTCAGGATACTTGCATACTTGTCCAATTAGACAACGATGACCAAGAATGAGACGATAATGAAAAAATAGGCAAAACTGATGGAAAGAAAAAAATATGCTTGTGAATTGTTGCTCTACAGCGTTCCGTTTGTCTTACTTGAATTTACAAGGACCAGACTTTGTGGCGGTGACTGCAGGGTTGCTGATCCTTTGAGCTGCTAATTAGCCGGGTATTTAAACAGCCGGATAGCACTGAAGCAGTGCTTTAGTGAGGCGCGCACAAAGCGCATCACCCTCACGTGTCATGGTGAATGGAATGGTATGGCAGAGGTGCCGATACAGAAGTCTGAGGTTTCCCCTTCAAAGTGACATCGAAGAAGAGTTGGTGGAAACTCGGGTAAGGAATGACACCCTATTAGATACTAATAATTTTGCTTACTCTCTCAGGCACCCGAGAAGTTGCCCAGCTAAGACAATAAAACCTCCTCCTAATGTTTCAACAGCTGGCGTCCCGAATAGTAAAATAACTACGTTTTCTCCCATGAAAGAGGCTGCCTGCCAAGAAGGAGCAGACTCTCTAGAACATGACCTTTCTACCTTCCTCTCCTGCCTGGGCACAAAGCTTACAGAAAGCTTAAAACATATGCTTACACACTCAGGGGGAGATATTAATGAAACAGCGTCTAGGCATAGATGTTTTCCATTGGCTTAAGCTGCCTTATCTGATAGGCAGAGTGAACTTCCTACTGGTGCAACTGAAGTGCAAAATGGTGTAGAGATTGACATATTAGAAAATCAGAATGTAGCTCATGTTAGAATACATAAAATAGTGATGGCACCCACTGACTTGCACAGGGGGGGGGAGAAGATATTACACTCTTGTCCACTCCGCTACTATTTATTACGTCACCTCCCACCCTTGAAGATCCTTTAGACAAAGACGTGATGAGGTGCAAAATGAAGTTGAAACACAAGAAAGTGATGATAGCACATCTATCTTGCCCTTGAATGGTTACTTACCATTGTGATCAATAAATGCAAAAACATGGAAAAGAAACTGGAGAATCATACAAACGTGTCTCAAACAGGTTTCATACTGTTAGGCCGGACACAAATGTGGCCTGCGAGATGGAGATAAACATTGACGAAATAAGTGATAAAACTCTGGAACGAGAATGGCAGGGTCGGTCGACCCTGTCTATGTACCACAGACAATAGAATGTTTGCAAAACACAGAAGAGGGTCCTAGGACATGACTAAGCTCAGTGGAGAGAATATGCAGCATATAGACTAACATGTAGAAGGACCTAAGATCAAAAAGAAAAGAAAAAGAAACCAAAGGACGCACCTGACTCATTGCGGCAGCGTCATATATAAAAAGAACAAAAATATGAAAAGGAAGGGCCACATCATAGCCTCGAATTCTGTAAAGTTAGAAGAAAATGAACAGGGGGGGATAAGACATAGTTAAGCTCCTCGGGTCCTTGCATAAAGCCACCGGATGCCGCTACTAAGACAGCTAAAGGTGGGCCCATAAAGAACAGAAATAAGGTGAACAAATGCAGACAAAGGAGTAGAGAAAGCAGAACTCTTGGTGTTTCAAATACCCCAATAGCGCTGACGGTACACACATGGGTAAACACCCCTGCTGGAAAGGATAGTCGCACGTATTTAACAAAAAGACTAGAAGTTGGCCATTCACATAATAGGCGATCTAAGGAAAAAAATGGTGAAACTGGGAATAACAAAAAAGACGTTAACAGCAGAGGAGGAAGAGAAGTATATATAAGAAGATCTGCAGCTACTATTCCAGATGGATGAAATAGAAATACCAACCAGAGAAACTAGTGGGTAGACTGATACACAAACGTATCTACCAGGGTCAAGTCTAGTCCCGCCAGATAAGATCCAAAGGTCGGTGAATAGAATTGAATACACTAATCAACGTATCAATCAAGCGCTACAAAGTCATCATCTATTTCTGCAAAACAGGCACCCACCTCTAAATCGTACTATCGTTCTAAAACTATTTCACGGTTTTGTACCACTGCGTACTTAGTTCTGAAGACATCATAGTGGTGGATCAAGTGGAGAACGAACCGAGAGCCACAAATAAACATTTTGCTTCTGATGCCATACTTTATTTTGTAATGTCTTATGAACAGATATGTTTAAATGTGGCTATCATTCTAGCACAGTAAACATCCCTCGCACAAAGTATGCTGAGATTGATAAGCCTCAGGTATCGTTGAACAAGCCCATGATGCCCATGGATAACTTGTGGGACTGCGATGAACAACAAGTACAAATAATCATACTCCGAGAATCGATAAGCTACCCATATTACAAATTACAACCAAGAGAAATGGCACAAGTATAGTACATGATTTACCAGGGAAGGATACCGAAAGCAAGGAAGGTCACTGGCTATGGCTGCCTAAGGTGCTACAACCGCACCTCATACAAAGACCCTGATCAATGTTTTGTGATGTGCTTGTGGAACACTCAGGGTTCCTCCCACTATTCAATGGAGCATGGACTGTTGGAAAATATTAATTTATATTCTTTGGTGGCTTTACAAGAGACATGAATGGTTGAAAGTTGTGACAGCAACAGAAGAAATACCATAATGCATGCACCAGCAATTAAAGGTCCAAAGGGCAGGCCAGGAGGTGGTCTGCTTATTTCTGTAAATAATAGGTTCGACATCCAAAAAGTCGACTCCAGCACGGATAAGGTTCTGGCCTGTATAGTTAAGGGAAACAAGGGAACAGATAAAGCATTCAAGGGTGTTACATAAAATTAATCTTGAAATAGAAGGCGTATTAATTTAACAAGGGATATGCCTCCGATTATACGTGGGGACTTCAGATGCTCAAACCTCCTCTACAATGTAGGGGTTCCAAGCAGATAGAGGCTCTTCCCCACATAGATATAGTGAGACTAATGAGAAAGGGGTGGCATGGGCTAATCTGTTATATTAATATTGATTTATTTTCAGTGTTAAACAGCCACTGTTCTGGGGATGAGGGACATGGCTATACCAGAGTAGGCGGTTGAAGTGCCTCGCGTATCGACTATATTTTTGTCAACCAAAATGCATACCCTTGAGTAATAGATATGTCCATATTGATAAGAGGAAAGTGACAATTTCCCCTCTACCCAGTGTTAAAATGGGATACCATCAATTGGAGGGACACCTGTGGTCACCTAAATATAAATGGAGGGCAAAACAGAGTGGGATAGAATCCGCCTAAACCGCAAATGTCTAATCAGTTGGCAATTAAGTATTTAGAAAATGTCATAATAGATGCAGGGGAATCAGGATATGTGACGAACAAGGGAGGACATAGGAAGGTTTGTTGAAGTGTTGATTCAAATTAATGAAATGGTACATAAAGACAGAGGTAGCAATGGTAGAGGAATTAGATCTATGCTGAATCCGGGGAAGGAGCGCAATTACGATCTTTTTGGGGCATGATAAATACAGCAGGAAGTAAAGAAGCTTTATTAAAAGGGAGCTTCTACTGCAGATTGGGCAGCATACATTACTAGCACCATCAGTGAGAAGGTAATGGGCTCTGGTCAGACGTATGTAAAGGTAAGCACGTGGACTGGCCACTATCATCAAGAAAACTAATATGTCTAGAGCAGTAGACCCAGATGGAACATGCAATGTACTCTTAAAAATGAATCCGTTTCTATGGGCCGAGGCATTGCATGTTCTGTTTCAAAGTATAAGTAAGACAGGATTCCTGACCATGTTCTGGACCAATAGCAAATTCTCTAGGTAATTAAAGACTCTTAGCGATGCTAGACATCCTTTCAGAAATCTTTGCCAGAGGTTTGTTGACTGAACTCAATACCCCGAGTGATACAAATGATATCATACCATTTAATCAAACTGGGTTTCCAAAGAAATTCAGCACCTTACATAATTTGTTAACCTTGGTCTAATTAATTGAATACGCCTGGAAGATGAGGCCAACCTGTGTACGTGGCCTTTCTTGGTTTCAGTGCGGCATTCGATACTGTGGCGCAAACTTGAAGCCTGGAATATACCGGAGGGACTACTTGCTAGGATTATAAACCTTCATGCAAACACCAGGCTTACGGTAAGATTGGATGGTATGGGAAAGGCTACTGAATGGCTGCCCACTCATTGGGGTGTAAAGCAAGGATGCATACTAGCACCCACACTTTATAATCTATATTTGGCAGATCCAAGACGAAATCGGCCACACTATGTATGTACTCTTCGAAACTGGGGACTGCCCCGGTGGCTTGGCTTAGGTATGCAGACAATCTGCTCCTTTTGCATTACACCCCCCAGAGAGCTTCTGGCACAGCAGGATGCGCTTAATATATTCTCAGAACAAAACAGTTTTAAGATTAATATAGAGAAGACGAAAACCATGGTCTTTTTACCAAAGCGAATAAAAACAAAGGACCTTGAAGAAACATAAAATAGAGCAAGTGAGGTCTTAAAAAAACTTGGGCGTTATTGTAGACAATAAATTGAAATGGGCAGCACATTGGGAAGTGGTAGGGGTAAACACCACGCAGAAAATTGGGGTTCTTAATACATTTGCAAGAAAGAATAGTGGCCATTCAATATACACAATATGAACCATATATAGAGCAAAAATATTGCTGTGCATAACATATGGTGCAGAAATCTGGGCCCAAAATGATAGCCAAGAACTAAACAAACTAGAAGGATATGCGCTTCACACATTGTCCTTACACAATCTATTGGAGCCGTATTGGGTATCTAGAATTCAATTTGCAGATTATAAATACTATAGTAACTCTTAAAAAATGATGATGTACTGGAGAGGCATAAGGTCCACGCTAGGAACTCTATTGGAGCAGCTGTTCTTTGCCTTTGTGAGCTCAGTTCATTCAGTGCGTCCTGGTTGCATAAGACATATCTGGATGTGCAGAAAGCTGGGGCAGGAGAATCAGCAATGTGAACTATGAATTGCTGATACACACTGAAAAACCAGACAGTGTTTCACATCTTAGTCCCCGGGGTTCCTGTACTCAGGTGGCCAGAGAAAGGCCATCGCTTTTGTATCCCGACCCTGGGGCTGGACAAAGGAGGGAGGATCACCTGGGTAGGGGGTCCTTGGCAGTGGGGGATGAGGCATCGGATGGTCGGACATAGTATCCCCTTTTCCCCTAACCCATCTAACCCCAATATCTGCTTATTTCAATATACTACAATTCCCATATTCCTCCCCACTTCACATTGACCAAACTACTGAGCCAAGGAAGATGAGGAATAAGGCCAGGAGGATTACCTCTACTGACTTGCAATGGCTCTGTCCCACTAATGAGGTCAGGCAGAATCAGGCACGTAATCCAAATCACATACACCTTCCACTTGTCGAGCCGGGTACAGATGTTGCTATTGTGCATACTTTGGATGCCGTATTGTGACACACGACTGTGATAAGTACTAGTCCGCTGATGACTACCCAAGTCAGTCCACCCGGCCCTAGGTTGCAAACTCGGGTAAAGACTAACTGGGTGTTCGTCGACTAGTATACCACTGTAGTCATGGACATGTTTTCTTAACCATTAGCCAGCTCTAGCTTTCCACTCAAGCCTCTCTCAGACTTCTCAGGCGGTGAGGGGAGCTAATTACTGCTGGAGCACACAGCCACAGAACACAAACCCCTACGGGCAAGGACACAAGTAACAATGGGGCACTGTGGCACTGGAGGGAACTGACTGGGTTTGGGAGCACTAACGCACGACTATGAAAGGCAAAGGCACCAAGGCAATCTGGGTCTCCCGGATCTCCACACCTCAGTCATGGCGCCGGCTTACCGGTCTTACTGGTTAAACACTGCTCATAGCTCCATTCTCAAAATACTCACCTGAAGATGAAGAGTCGTCTTCCTTTTGTGAGGTCTTGACCTTTTCCTTCTTCCTGGCCTTTACCTTATCCCAAAGACGATCCTTGTAGAGATGAGGCCCATCCTCTCTAGCCGTCACAGCGACTTCCGGTGTAGCCAAATAGGGAGCTGGCTGTGATGGTCTGGGAGGAAGTGTCCTGAAGTAGAGGGAAAAGCACTGAGGAACAAAAACCCTCATGGAATGAAGACTTGACTGGCATAGGGTCCTCAAACCACGCTGAGTGGATCGAGCTAGGCCTATTCACTGCATGCGGGAGAAGAGGACTAGGAAACAAAGTCCTAATATAGAGCAGGCATCGAGAATGTAGTTCCGACCAAGCAAACTCCTGAGAAGGGAGCTTGTACAGTGTATGCAGCGCAAAGGGGCCGCCTACCCTGCAGGGTAAGAGAGAGGAGACAAAGGTGGAACTGGGACTAAACAGTACGCCCAGCAAGTAGAAAAAAGGGGGAATGGCAGAGGCGCTGGAGTACACGGAAAGCCAAATGCCGAGTATCAGAAACAGGGAGAGAACCGCAGAAACGCTACAAAGTAGTGGAAGAGAGAAGGAACGAGAAAAAAGAAAGGCTGGGGAAAAAGGCAACAAGTGGTTTATGTAATTACCCGAGGGACATAGAAGCAAGGGTGGCAACGCACCCGATCCCAGGAGCAAACCGACTACAAGCCTTCCCCTTCTTACCGGCAGCGGGCATCTTGGGAAAGACTAGAACTGTCGTGGCAAATACGTAATGGCACTGTCTTGAGTGGCTGGTTCTAGTAGAAGTGAATGCCCCGGGACTGCGGCACCAGCACTGCCACACAGACCTCCTCGGGGTTGTGATAGCATGCCTCCTCTTTACCCTCTCCGGTCCCGGTTTCCAAGGGAACCGACTGTGTTACTGTCGGACGGGACGAGGGGTGTGAAGATGCGAAACAGGCTCCCAAGTGCGGTCCTGTTTGGAGTAACCCTTCCAGTGAATAAGATACTGCAAAGATCCCCTATAATATCTGGAGTCACAGATTGTCTCAACTTCATACTCTGCAGTGTCTATGGGTGAAGGAGGAGCATGTGTCCTTAGAGTCCGCTGATACTTGTCTGCCTTGTGATCCTTTAGAAGAGACGAATGGAATACCGGGTGAATCCGGTTCCAGGAGACAGGAAGTTTGAGGCGCAAAGCCACAGGATTGATCTTCTCGATGATGGAAAAAGGGCCCACGTATCGAGGAGCTCATTTTGACGATTGTATCCAGCGGGTGGACAGCCAAAACTCGTCTCTGGGGTTCCACAAAGGGTTGTTTCTTCTGTGTTGTCTGCATATTTCTTGTTTCTCTCCTTAGGCTGTAACAGATGGGTGTAGGCACACCTATGGTTATCGTGAATGATCTTGAGATAATCATTGAGTGCAGGCACATTGGTGGGAGGACTCCCTGCCAAAGGAAATGATATGGGATGATATTCAGAATGGCAAAAATACGGGCACATCGAGGTAGCTGTGTGAACTGTGTTGTTATAGGAGTATTCTGCCTGCCAGGGGAAGAAGTTCAGACCAGGAATGTTGAGTGTGTGTGGTAAAGCACCTAATGTATTGTTCGAGTGTTTGAATAAGTCTTTCTGTCTGTCCGTTTGTCTGTGGGTGAAATTCTGATGAGAGTGCCCGGTCAATGTCCAATGATGAACAGAGAGCTTTCCAGAATTTGGAAGTGAATTGTGAGCCACGATAAGTAGTTATTGCAACGGGAAGACCATGGAGACGGTAGATGTCTAGAAGAAAAACGGAGGCCATCTGTCGGGGGTGTTCTAGGTATGCACGTAAAGGGGGTAAAGTGTGCCATCTTCGAAAACGAATCTACGGTAACCATTATAGCTGTGTTTCCTTTTGAAGGTGGTAACTCCACCATGAAATCTGAAGCGATGCAAGTCTACCGAGACAAAGGAACTCGTGCATGTTCCAGTCGCCCAATGGGTTTGGCCATACCACATATTCCTTGACCTCTCTAACAAGAGCGGGCCACCAAAACATGCGAGACAAAAGTTCCTGTGTCACTGCAATACCTTTGTGTCTGGCGGATAAACTGTCCTGTCCCCGTGACAGGACCTTTTATTCGAAGCGTTGGAGTAGGAATGAACAGTCTTTCACGATGGAAACACAGGCCTTCTCTCCAAGAGATTAGTGGATCATCTTTGAGAGAGTCCAGAAAAGGAATAGCTGCAAGAGACTCTCTGACCGGATCTTGGAAAGAAGTGATGGTTCTGGGGGAGAAGACTTTTATTCTCACCTTTTCTTTAGACCTGGGTTCTTCTTTGCTTTCTTCCCCTGTGAATGCACATCGGCCACTGTGTTTTGAGAGCCTGGAATATAGGTGATCCGGAAACCATATTGCGAAAAGAAATAAGCCGATTGAGCTTGTTGCGAATTGTTGCATTCCATTTGTTGCAGGACTTGTACATTCTTGTGGTCCGTGCGAACCTCCAACTCATGAAGAGACCCCAACAATGAATGACGCCATTCAGTGCAAGCTTCCCGGATCGCCAAAAGTTCCTTCTCAATGACGGAGTAATTCTTTTTGCTGGGTCCTAGAGTGCAGGAAAAAAGGCAACTGGGTGTTCAAATCCGTCTTCCGCTGTTTGTTTGAGAACGGCCCCAAGAGCTCCATGAGATGCATCAGTCTCCCCAATGAATGGTTTGTGCTCGTCTGGTTGTCTAAGAAGCAGAGCTGAACAAAAGGCTTCCTTGAGGGATAGAGAAGAGCTGTTTATCTCATCATCCCAACAAAAGAGAAAATCTTTTTAAAGCAGATTGGTGATGGGGAGGTTCTTGAGAATTGAGTGAAAACCCTTGTGTTGAAGTTTGCCACTCCCAGGAAGCTTTGTATCTCCTTTACCGTCTTGGGAGGTGGCCAATCCAAAATGGCTGAAATCTTCCTAGAGTCCATTTGGATCCTTTGCGGCGAGAGGACAAAACCCATATAAGGAACAGTGTCAACCTCAAACAGGCATTTTTATAGTTTGGCGAGAAGTTTGTTTTGTGCTAGTCTTTGTAGAACTTCCTTAAGAGGACTTCTGTGCGTGGAAAGTGAAGGAGAAAAACCAAGATGTCGTCCAAGTAAATTATGACATAGCGAAATAGAATGTCCGAATACATCCTATCCATAAACCTTTGGAATATAGCTGGGGTGTTTACCAGGCCAAATGGCATGACCTGGTACTCAAAGTGTCAATATGGTGTACGAAATGCCGTCTTCCATTGGTCTACTACTTTTATTCGTAGGAGATGGTAAGCTCCTCTCAGATCGAGTTTGGTGAAGAATTTAGCCGCCTGAACTTCCTCCAGGATATCGCCTGAGTGGCACTGGTAGTAGTCTTTTATCGTGATCTGTCTATACAGGGTTCCTTGCTGTCTCTCTTAGGAATGAGGAAAAGTGAAGCACCTGCAGGGGATCTTGAGTCCCTAATGAGGCCATTAGCAAGATTTTCAGCCAAGTAGGCACAGAGAGCTTCTTTCTCTAGAATCGATAATGAGTACATGCGGCCAAAGGGTACATGCAGCCAAATGGAAAATCTCTATAGACTAGTTTTCCGGATGATGCAGTGGTAGTTGTCGGGGTACTGTTTCCTCAAAAACCTTGAAAAGCCTGATATTCGTCTGGAATCTTACTGATCGCATTGATCAATGCGCTGGAGAAAACTGGTCCGAGAACTGAAGCTAGACAAGATTCAGGTACGCCTTCCTTCGGGTAGCAATGGGACTTAGTCAGGGAACCTAACAAGACCGAGTTCTTGAGCCAATCGATATTAGGGTTATGAAAGCGCAGCCATGGAATGTCCAGAATAAGTGGAAAGTGGGCTGCCTTTATGATATCGAATGAGATAGTCTTGGTATGTTGGTTTATGGTCATGCAGAGAGAAGTTGTCCGTGGAGTCACAGGCCCAGATGTCATGCACGCACAGCTGGCGCACGCATTGGCAACCATCATGGATTACTTGGTACTCATTTATCCTCCTAATACTCCTTGAACAACTCCTTTTCACGCCTTGGTCTTTTATTTCCATTTGCTCAACTTTGGTACTTTCTTATTTTATTCAATTAACTACATTTACCATAATGCACCTGGCTGCAGTCCTGGCTATTCTCATTCATCGTTATTGGGACCACAATCCCCAGAAGCCCTAGCGGCCAGTGCTGCTTCCACCTGCTCAGGACCAGAGAGGGAGGAGGCAGATTGTCTTCAGGTGTGCTGCTCCAGGTGCTGTCAATTAGCCTGCCTCAGAACAGGGCAGAGCTGTATATAAGCAGCTGCCTGCAGGAGCACAGTGTCTTGCATCTTGAGATCTCCCCGCTCCTGTTTGCCTTGACCCGCTACTTTGTATGCTGTTCCTGTATTATCCCGTTTTGATCCAGTGCCCTTTCCGGGCTCCCTGTGTTGCAGCCGATCTCGCTCCGCTGCCTTCTACCTACAGCCCTTGTCCTCTGGGCTCCCTGCCCTGCAGCCTGCCTCACTCCGGCTGCCTACGGTCCTTGTCCTCTGGGCTCCCTGCTCTGCAGCCTGCCTTACTCCGGCTGCCTACGGTCCTTGTCCTCTGGGCTCCCTGCCCTGCAGCCTGCCTCACTCCGGCTGCCTACAGTCCTTGTCCTCTGGGCTCCCTGCCCTGCAGCCTGCCTCACTCCGGCTGCCTTCAGTCCTTGTCCTCTGGGCTCCCTGCCCTGCAGCCTGCCTCACACCAGCTGTCTACAGTCCCTGTCCTCTGGGCTCCCTGCCTACAGCCTGCCTTACTCCGGCTGCCTACAGCCCTTGTCCTCTGGGCTCCCTACCTTGCAGCATGCAACCCTCTGCTGTCTCCAAGCCCTTGTCCTCTGGGCTCCCTACCTTGCAGCCTGCACCTCTTCGCTGCCTACAGCCCTTGTCCTCTGGGCTCCTTTCTTGCAGCCTGCTCCCTCCGCTGCCTACAGCCCGTGTCCTCTGGGCTCCTTCCTTGCAGCCTGTCTCCCTCCGCTGCCTACAGCCCTTGTCCTCTGGGCTCCCTGCCTTGCGGCTTGCTACACTCCTCTGCCTTACAGCCTGTTTTACACTTAGCTACCTACGGCCCTGCTCCTCTGGGCTCCCTACTCCCGCGGCCCTATTCTTTTGGGCTCTCTGTCTGTCGCCTGCTCCTAATCTCTTTCTGTCCTGTTCTTCTGGACTCCCTGCCTTGCAGCCTACTACAGTCCTCCGCAGTCCACTACAATTTGCCTGCACCTAGTGCCACTCTTGACGACAGACCTGCTTCCTACTTTGCAGCCCTTCTGTTTTCCTGACTGCTGCTCCCTTGTTCTCTTCCTCGAGTCCTCTGTACTCCACCTTAGGTTATCTACTTCAGTCTAACTGCCTTTCCTTCATTTCCTTCTGCTAGATTGCTCATAGACTTCCTTTTCGCTGGATATATCTGTTCTTGTCTTCTCATGTGTCTTATGTAATCCCTTTGTACAGAGCTTGCCTGTTGGTTTCCGGCAGGCAACCTCTGCCCCTTCCCTTGTCCCTTTTTCAGTGTTACAGACACCCACTGCTGTTGTTCCCAGCCATGAACATATAGCGTGGGCCTCTGTTATAGCAATCTGTGCAGAAGGCTGGAGTTTCCTAAGGTTCGTGGAACACTCTTTCCCATTTCAGCATACACCCCAAGAGGGAATCCAGTTTGTTTGTACCTTTGTATCTTTTGCCCCTTTTGGCTCACAGCTACAGTTTCCTACTCTTCTTTCTTGTTGAACTTCCTGCTGTGTGTTCATATCTGCTGCCTTACTTCAGCACAGCCACCCAAAACCTACCTGGGTACCCTGTGCCACTCTTGACAGAGTGCCATTCTTGACACCAGAACAGAGAGGGCGCCCATCCACTGCTTCAACGGTTTGTAGATCGGACTTCTTTTCCAAGCTTCCGTAGGTGACAGATGAATGGTGACCTTGAGTACCATGAGACGGTCGTCAATGGGTTCCTGAGAGGTAGTGATGTGAACATAGGGACTCACAACCAAACCTCGGCTTCTGGTCCCTACTGAGGCTCAGGATGGAGGTTTCCCGGCTTCCTAGGGGGCACCTCAGGACAATCCATCAGTACATGTTGATCAGACCCACAATACGCACAAAGAGCCTGACTTTGTCTGCCGACGTGAGTGGTCCTCTGGAAGTTCCCACCTGCATGGGTTCATCAGACTGAGGATGGTCTCTATGTGGTGTAGGTAGACTTGAGCGTACAGATTGGGAGGGTCCTTTCATCCTCCGTTCTTCTTTTCGTTCGTGCTGTGGGAACTCTACTTGCAATTCGGCAGAAATGAATTCAGCAAGAGATGCAGGACGTGGGATGCAGATCAGCCAGCTCATCCTTAATATCCTCAGCTAGTACCCGGCGGAATATTGTATATTGAGCCGAGTCTGGCCAGTATGCCTCTTGCGCTAGTGTTAGTGATGTAGGCAAGTACCCGTCTAACATCCAACAGAGATTCGTAAGCGTGATATGTCAACTCTCGGCGTTTGAACATAACTGGCTTGTATGAAGGCTGGGTAGGTGGCTACCAAAGGGCTCCCGGCTATAACTAGGAGGCGTAGCCCAAGACACAACGTTCCCAGTCATGTTAATGATTATATAACCAATCTTAGCTTTGTCGAGTGTGAAGGTGTTTTCCCTGAACAAAAATACCGTACAGGCATCCAGGAATTCCTTCAATTTGTTGGGTGTAGCATCAAACTTGCCTGATGTGAGTAGGAGTATCAGTGTGGACTGCATCCCTGGCGGTAACCATATGTCGTAGAACATCATTTTCTGCTTTAAGGGTCTGTAGTTCTGCGGATAGTCCTTTGGAAATCAAAATTGAGAGTTTGCGCTGTATGGGCCTCCGGAGTGAAAGCATAAAGACGGGGAAACTACCCCAGACCCCTCTAAACCCACGTAAAGGCCCTAAACATGAGCCAAACACCAAGAAGGGTAAAAAGAGTTGAGACATGCTGGTGAGCACTGGATTCCACCGCAGCCTATGATCACCGGCTTCTTTCCCGCATCAAGCTACTTTAAGGCTCAACCCATATCAGAGAGGTCACGATCCGTCTACCCTGGTGAGGTTACACAGATTAATGAAAGTGGTACACACGTTCAACAGGAGCCAATGCCAAATGCCAGCTTAATAAACACTACTACCACTGGTCTGGCAGAAGAGTCTGATGGACAAATGCAGGGCTCCCCCAATCACTCGATAACAATGGCTCACTGTTGGTCCTGTGCAGGAACCTGAAACTTAATTCAATGGGATTCAATGGGATTCCTTGCTGATAGTCATGCCAACGAACTTCAGGCACACTTGTCTAGCAGTCTGAACCTCAACTGCAGAGCCAACTGGCGATATGAGCCAGGACAAAGAGATTTCGCGTTTCCTGAGGGCAGCAACCATATTACGGGGACACTGCCTATAACAGCTCTACTTGACAACATCTATTCAAAAATCGAACCATTATTTGTTCTCTGTACAGTAATGGCCAGAGAACAACACAACCTGAAAATTATAACCGTGAAAACGGTGGACATCTTCTTGGTGGATTTGGCCAAGCCTATGGCCCAGTCACAGGATGGACACCCTAGTGATCATCCGCGAGCAGGTGTTAACTCACATCTGCCAGGCAATTGTGAAGCCTTAGTAAGTACCCCAACTACGAGGATGGTAAAACTGTTGTATATGACTTTGAGGAGAAGACCTCTGTCACTTCGCCTGGGAACTCGTCATCCCTGTTTCAAGACTGTGTAAACATCACTGCATGCAACAAAGACTACGCCTTGGAAGCACTGTGCAACAACATTTCTATGATTAACTGCACCCCTCCCATGCCAAAGCCTGCAAAAATACGGCAGGGGCCAACGTGAATGTTGCAAAAGGGAAAAAGTCAGTTTCTTTTCTGAATAAACCTAATGGCTTATACCCATCTAGCCAGTCAATAAGCGGAGCACCCTCTAACAAACCAAAACGGTTTGCGAGAGTACAGGGTGATGGTTCTAGGCGGAAAGTTATACTTTGCGTGCCCCTGACAAATGGACGTGCCCAAGGGCAGCTATAACCATGTCTAGAACCAAGACAGTTTGTGCTTCTCCTTCCACCGGGGTGTCAAGCAGTTCTAATTCTGTTCAATTATACTTAATCCCCTCGGCGGACCAACCAGAGCTCAAACAAGTGTTGTCATGGAACATCACAGGCATGACGAAACATATGGTTGATTTAGAGTGATTAGATCTGGTGTGCTCCCATGATCTGTTAGCTATGCACGGGTATGTATCCTTCCATATCCCAGCGGTAAAGGGGAAAATAGGCGCCCAAGTGGTGGCCTAATTAGCTGGGTAAAGGCAGGCCTATTTCGGTCAATCAACATGTGTCCGTTCATCACTGATGATTTAATGGAACTCCAAACGTGTTGCCTAGATGAGTCATGGCTGTTTATAACTGCCAAAAGCACCCCAGCCAATCATTCCTTGTTGGTACTGGAGGAAAGAATTGTTGGGTGGAGGGAAAGCCATCGTGCCCATCAAAAATCATCGTCTGTGGGGTTCTTAACCTTCAATTTGAACCACTTGTCGCTGGGGCAGGACTCCAGGAAGACGAGGACCTGAGATGGTGTGTGGGAGACTTGGTGGCAGACCACCCTAGGAGAATGCATAGATTTGCAAGAGATGCAGCAAGTATGTTCAGGACGCTTGGCCTAAGGGCATGTAACAGTCGTTTTAAGGGCGATCAGCCAGCAAGTAAGACCTATGGCATGTATGCCAATTCCAGCTTGATAGAGAATATTTTGGTAATGTGAAAGCCTGGGTCCATCTGCATGATTTTCTGCACGGTCGACCAGGCCCTGCGGCTCTCGTTGATATTGCAGACGTACACTGTGCTAAAACCTATGAACATCTATGCAGTCTTAGTGGATTTGAAGACTGCTTTTGACAGTGTACCGAGGGCAGGCCTGTGGACAGCTCTGTCTAAATTAGGCCTGCCATCTGGCATACTGGGTGCAATCGGCTCACTGTACTGCAATAACAGAGCAGTTAGTAGGTACTCAGGGGGTGGCCAGGTATCCTCTAGAATAGAAATTGAGGCCGGAGTACAGCAGGGCTGTGTTCTTGACCCGATCCTGTTCTGCCTCTTTATTAAACAGAGTGATCTAGTTGCTATTGGCCAAACAGACAGACACCCGATCTCTGGCACTGGAGAAAATCCCCATTCTGTTATTTACCGATCACGTGGTATTGCTTTCCCTGACCCTCTCAGTCCATGGTGTTTTGCAAACCTTGTGCCAAGAAGCACCCCTGCCTGAAAGTGGCTTTGAGTGGCGGACCAATTGAACAGGTCGCAAGCTTCGATTATTTGCGTTTCCATTTAACTGCCAATTGCGCTGGGACGGAACAGGTAAAGCGGGCAGGTTTAAAATTGACCAGGAACAGTGCAACCATATCCAGAGTCATCCAGGTGCATGGGGCGGGTCCGGTCAGCATAACCTTGCAAATTCAAAAGAGCCAGGCAGGCAGCTCTGTATGGGGCCGAACTGTGGGGTATCTGCAACATAGCAGACCGCCAGGCCTCGGAACAGAAGTTTCTCAAATCGGCCTTGGGGCTCCCTTTAAGTGCACTAAACGCACCAGGTCTGTGGGACTTGGGCCTGCAGAGTATTGGGTCTATATTTCCGCTGAGACCGGTGTTCCTCTGGGCTAGACTATGGTCCAGTGGTAAACTGGCCCAATATAGAAGAGCAGTCGGTGATGCTCTGGCATGCCCGGGTGGCGCAAGCCTACCTTGGTTTCGGGCAATTCACAGGTAGTTGCCTGCTGTGGGAATGGATGGCTACTGGCTGTAGCCCAATTTTATCCTGAGGAACTTCAACAAATTATTCAAGAAGGTCTCTAGGATTAGATGCGAGAGAGAGAGAGAGAGAGATACTAGAGCGATCCTTGCACGCTCTGCCGCTCCAGCTCCCTAATTGGCAAGGAATGAGAGCCCTGTACATGAAGATACGCATTGGCATATTGCCTTTGGCCTCTCTCAAGCATTCTTGGAATGCGTCTTATCCGGTCACTTGTCCATTTTGCCCTAGTGCGGTTGAAAGCGTTGAGCATTTTGTTTTTTCCTCTCTAGCCTATAGGCATGCAGGGAAGAAATATTTGCTACCCCTAGTTATGCTCTCTAATTCTAAACAGGGCATCTTTGGTATTTGGTTTTTGTCTGGCTGGCAATCCTAGTGTGCTTTTGTTGGCATGGGGGAAGTGACTCAAGCAGAAGGTCGCTGGAGGACTTGTTTTATAATGTGCATTCCTTTTACTCTTATGTTTTATATTGCCTTGGTTTCATCCTATTGATGCATTTTATTGTCTTGTCTGTGTATTTCTATGACTTTTATGACCCATCACTGGTCGAAATAAAGTATTGAATTGAAAGCAAACCATTAGCTTTCAAAAGCCCCTACACTATGGGCATTGAATAAATTGCTATGTTATTAAATTACTTTATCAGTACCTTACAAATGTAAATGGAGCCATACACAGAATAATTTTGAGCATTTTTCCAAGCTACCCACCGAGGCATCCTTGTCTTACATCTATGTATGTACATCTGTATACCGGCATAAATATATATTTATATTTGTTTTTTAATAATAGGGAAGGGGGTACAGGGGCCCCGTCCTCTTTATTTTTTTCTTCATTTCATTTCTTCGTACCCTTTTCTACATCTATTTTCCTTGTTCCCTGGAAAATTAGAAAAACTGATGTAATGCTCAGATGCAAATGCAGCAATGATCAATATAAAGACGTGTCACCCAACTGAGACATATCCAACCTCTGTTTCTGCAGAGAGTCTCTTGTGGTAAATCCTTGCTTAGAAGAGGAGAGCCTACTCAGTTATAACAGAGAGGACATGAGTTCATATCCACTGAGCCTGAAAAGTGAAAGTGCAAGAATAGTCAAAAAAACAAAAACGTGAGAGCTAAATAAACAACAAGCAGACTTAACGAAGAAAAGCAAAAGTGCAAATAAGGTCTGAAAGATTGACCAAAAGAAAGAACAATAGTGATAGTGCCAATACAACGTGAAATGAAGAATGACAAGCAAATGAGCAAACAAATGGGTGAAAGACTTAACTGAGTGAAAGAAAGTGCAAATGAAAAAACGAAAAGCAGAAGAAAGTGAAAAAAGCAATAGAAGAAGAGCAAATGAAAGATCAAGACATAAGGGCAAAAGAGTAAAAAAAATAGAGAAAAATAGAATCTTGTTATGAAGCAAAAGAGGAAGAAAAAAGTTCAGAAGAGCACATGAAATAGGGAATCAAAGAAAAAAAGATTGGAGTGAAAAAGCAAAATAGTGAAAGGACTAACTAAAGCATACAAAACAGCAAAATAATAATGAATGCGCCAAAGAAAGGGTGTATAAAAGAAAAGGAAACTTCAATGCAAATAATACTGTTTATATGAGAGCATGACATTGTAAACTAAGGGCATTGGACAAAATAGCTTCATTAATCTATTTGCAAGCATTTATATAGGCAAACAAACATTCCTTTTGTAGCTAATCTTGGAGGTGGGACTGGTGAGGGCTATTGTTTTGAGAAAGAAATGATACATTAGAGTTAACCTATAAGTGAGAGGAGCTTAGAAGACACTGGTGCCATTTGGAAGACTGCCAGGCAGTATATGGCTCCCTTCAGTAAAATGTGTTCTTTACAGACAGGCTAAGGAGTGCCTCCTTTTGTACTGCATATATGCATTTCAAAATAAGTGCGCTTTACATGCGATTCTGAATTACCTGACCTTTCTGGCTCGGGTCCGGTGTGTAGTTGCCCCAGCATGGAGAGCCTTTCCTGCTCAAGTTCAAAACAAGTCTATATTGGAAAAGGAGTGTGGGAGCCCCTCTACTGTGAACGAACATCAGTCAAGTACCCTGTTCTATGGCATTTCTTCCACTCAGGAGGGTCTGCAACCACGGTTTAGCTCAATGCACCCCACAGAGCAGAAATATCCATTTGTATATCAGTCTTTGTCCCACCCCGAAGGGCAGACCTGCTAGGCAATTGTCCTCTAAACAAGAGTACCATCAGCAACCCCACACATGTGTTTCAGCCTTGTTGGGCCTCCCCAGTGAGGAAAAGCTGAACATCTCTGAAGGCACATTGAGCAAGGGGTCCACACCTGGATTACCCTGGGTTACTTAGGGTGAAACCCCAAGGTTTACAAAATTGAAAAGGAGTGTGGGAGTCACTCTACTTAGAACAAACATGGGTCAAATACCCTGTTCTATTGAATGTCTTCCACTCAGGAGGGTCTACAACCACATTTCACCTCACTGCACCCTTCACAGAGGTGAAAAATCAATTTTCATATCCGTCTTTGTCCCACTCATAAGGAAGTCACTATCTTCCCAGTATTGTTTCAAGCTATGCATGCGCCCATGTTGATCTATCCATGTGTGCACTATCGTCGCACTCTGTAAATTATTTAAGAGTTGTGAGACTTTCCCACATCAAGCTCTTCAATTTACAGAGTTCGCAGTTTAACCCAAGAGTTTCATAGTCTACTATGAGGTTTCTGTAATTTTACTGCATCCCTCTGCACTTTATAACAGTTACACCCTTTACATATTTAACAACCTAACCGGTTTTAGCCAAGAGAACTGTCTGGACATGCTCATTATTGGCCAGTGAGCAACAGTGGCCCTTTCCCCCTAGGTTTCTTCAAGTGCCTTGCGCACCACTCCTTCAAGGAAAACAGAACAGTGGAAGAACGAGTTTTTAAATCATTTAGAAGGGTTTGATGGAGCAGGAGTTACTATTCAGAAAAATGAATCTGTTCCTCTGCAACATTTCTGTCTCATAGCTGGATGGGGCACATGACGGTACAACAAGAATTTGCAGGAGGTGAAAGCGATTTCTTAAATGTGTTTGATGAGGCTCTGAAAAGGGTAGAGAAACGATGCTCCAAAAACTGACATTGTAAAGAAAATACATACAGTTTATATGTGGCAGCAGCAGCCTGTAGAGACAATGGAGAAGTAGGTAGCGGCTCTTAAGAAGTGGGAAATCGTACACAACTTGGGACAGTGTCCATCAGCTGATGATCATAACCCATATTCAAAAGCTCCAGGAGAAAAGGTACATAAACGCGAACTCTTACTTTTAAACTGACCATTGGCTACAAGTAGCAAGCATTCAACAGCAACAGAAAAAGCCCACACTGCCTGGTATCAAATAGCACTACTCTGGAAGATAAAACACTTCCTCCCACCTGAGCATTTCAAACTATGGTCCATGCCCTGGAAACACACCTCGATGCCTCATCAGCATCCCAACCACACAAGTGGCCCCCTAATGGCCGTTCAACATGCCGTTGCATGCCTCATAATGAGAGCGAAGACCTATGGCCTCATCTCCCACACCCGGAGAAAATTATGCTGGCTACCCATCCCAGCCAGGCTACTCTTCCAAACTGCCTGCTGTAGCCAGGAATGGGCATGTGTGGATAAAAGAAGGACGCGGAGCCGGAGGGTTATGGAACGTTACTCTTTATTCAATATTCAACAGGAACTGGTGTCTCAGCGGCATCACTCCCCCCCTTTAACTCCTCTTCACTAACTACGCCCCCTTGCGTGGCGGGCGTGTGCCTTAAAGGCACAGGGAAGGGTAACACCACGCCTGGACAAATGGTGAAACCTCCGGGTCAACATTCTTCGACCCATCGTAACAGATTCTTCGTTAGTCTCTGCGGTCTGGATTGCTGGTCACCCATTTCTCCTGCTCCTGGGTGATTAACCACAGTTCCTCCTTGACTCACGCCCCCTCCTGGTGGGACCCACAAGTCATCTCGTGGTTCCGAAGACACCGGATCCGGATCCGGTTCCGGCGGGGGAGACTTGCTCTCTTCCCTTTTAACATAATGTTTGAAGAGGGAGCTATTTCTAGTCTTCATTTTGGACCGTGACCATCGTCCCTTTGACAGCCGTGACACACATGGGGTTTGAGGCAAACCGAGAGTCTGTCTTCTTTACCATGGGCTACTGAACAAGAACCTCATCCCCACCCCGATCTGGAAGTCTTTGGGCCTTGTCCGGCACCTTGCGTCCGACTCCGGTTTAGTTTTCACCTTCACCTCAGCATCAGCGCCTCCTAGGGTCAAGGAATCTCTCACGATGAGTGTGTGTACATCATACCGAACCACCAGTTTAGCCGGGATCCGGTTGGTAGCCTCATGCGGGGTATTGCGATAATCCTGTAGGAGCCTGCATATGGCCTGATGGGGATTGGTGGCCTCTATGCGGGCCCTTTGGAGAGTTTTCTTTATTGAAGCCATGAAGTGTTCTGCCATACCATTCGCTTGCGGCCACCGGGGTGTTATCTTCAGGTGTTTGAACCCTAAGTGCTTCACCAGTGCCTCGAACTCATGCCCGTTGAACGGCGGACCGTTGTCAGACTTGATCACCCTTGGGATGCCCCATTCGCTGAGCACCTCATCCAGGGTGGCTGCTACTTGAGGGAACGCGCTGGTGGCGAGTCTCTTAACGATGGGGAATCGTGAGTATTCATCGATGAGAAGGAGGAAATACTCCCCGGACTCCAGAGGCCCTAGAAATCAATAGCTATTCTCTCCCATCGCCTTTCCGGGATTTGTGTGGGCTGCAGGGGCACTGGGGGTTCGGCCGGTGCTGTGCACTGGCAGGCCAGGCAGTTCTTGATCCACTCATCAACCAACGAGTCCAGAAAGGGGAACCAGACATGGCAGCGTAGTTGTCTTTTGGTATTTTCAGCTCCCCGGTATCCCTCGTGAGCTGTTCAGACTACGTCAGCTTGGAGAGCAGGGGGGGATGACGATTCTGCAGCCTCTCAGGAGTATGTTGTGGCTTTGATGGCCAGTTCAGACCGTACCCTTGCCAGTAACTATATTTCCTCCTTGCACACCCCCAGGTGAGCCAATGTCGCTCGTCGGTAGTCCTTTTATTTATTGATGTTATTCAGGCTGATGGCAAGGGAGGTCGTAGAATCAGCAGCAGATGTGGCTGCAACCGTGTCCAAGGAAAGGGCAGGCGGGAGAGAACTAGCAGTCACGTAGCCAATGTAGGCAACATCACCCACACGGGTGATAGGGCCCGCTGGGTGGCGGGAAAGGTAGTCTGCTGGGTTTAGGTCGCTCCCTGACCGGTGCACAATATCATAGTCGTACTCCTGCAGTCCGATGCCCCATCGCTCGATTCTTGGGGGCATCTTGGTCCGTGGGTTGCCAAACAATGCCTGCAGGTCAGTGATCAGTGTGAATTTCTTTCCAATAATAAAGTCGTGGAAATGCTCACAGGCCCAAACAGCAGCCAGGCTCTCCTTCTCAGCCTGAGAGTAGGCGGACACCGGCGTGGACAGAGCCCTGCTGGCGGACGCCACGATGTGTCTAGGGTTGATATCCGCGCCACTTGTCTGTGCCAGGATAGCACCCAGGCCCACAGGGCTAGCGTCCACTGTTATTTCTGTGTGCCACGAGGGGTTGAAGTATGCAAGGCGATGGGCCTCCGTCAGGGCCTTCTTAATGGACTCGAACGCTGTTGGCACGCGGGGGACCACTCAAACACAGCCTCTTTCTGTAGCAGCCTCCTGAGCGGTTCAGTGATCGAGACGTGGTGCGGGATGTACCTGGCACAGTACCCCGCCATCCCCAGGAAGGAGCGCCTGCTGCGGTTCTTTGAGTTTGGTGATGTTGTCCACTTTCTCTGGGTCGGGCGTCATCCCCTCGCCCGAAAATGTGCCCAAAAAACCTCCGTTTCAATTTGCTAAAATCGACATTTGTCAATGTTGAGAGTTAGGCCTGCGGCCTGGACTGCCGCACAGGTGGCGAGGAGTCCTGTGTCGTGAGCCCCTTTGGACGCCCCGAAGATGAGAATGTCATCACTATAATTTAGTGCGCCGGTGATTGGCCTGATGATCTGCCTCACAGCCTCTTGAAAGATCTCAGCCGCTGAGGAGGTACTGAAGTTCAACCTCTGGTATCGGAACAGTCCTTCATGGGTGGCCAACGTTATCCCCCTGGAGTCGGGATGTAGTTCCAGTTGATGGTACCCTTGTATCAGATCAAACTTGGAGAACACGCAGGCATTGTTGAGTTGCACTATCATGTCCTCGATGCACCGACCTGGGTGTCTCTGCCTCTGGATGGCGGTGTTGGCCATCCTCATGTCGACGCACAGCCGCAACCTCCCTCCTACCTTCGGCATGATGACCAGGGGTGAGACCCAGGTGGCGGGCCCTGATGCCGGCTCGATGATGCCATCAGAGAGCAGTTGGTCGAACTCTCTGGAGACTGCTTCTTGCAGATGGAATCCGACTCTCCTGGGATGTTGTGGGACTGGTCTCACCGAAGGGTCAATGTGTAACTTGATAGGGGGCCCTTAAGTCTTCCTAAGCCTGTGCACAGCTGAGGAGATTTTTATACAATGTCAAGTTTGGTGATGAGGCCATAGGTGTTGTCGGTGCGGATAGCTCTTACGGCGTCCTCGCATCTCTGGTCGACCGTGGCTGATGTTATCACGTCATCGGCTCCGACATCAATGTCGATGAGTCCCAGGCACGAAGCTGTATAGTAACTGAGGAGGCAACCACCTTTTCTGGGACATCGAATGACGTGGATGGTCATGTCAGTTTTCTGTCCTTTGATATGATATGGCATTTGTAACGCGCCTATACACAAGTGTTTCAAGGCGCGACGAGGCAGGGAGGGGGTAACAGGGGGAGGACAGATAACGATCCTACTAGGCCAGGTGTCATTCAGACCGCGCAAGTGCAGGGGTAGGGGGAAGGGAAAAGTGCAGTACAAGGTAAGTAGAATAGAAATAAATAGATAAATAAATAAATAGGGCCAGCTGGTGGCAAGTGCAAGGTAAGTGCAGACAAGTGCTGGGAAGGGGGGGCTGTATGGATACAGAGAACAGTCCCGCAGTGCAGGGGTTGCCAGGGAGGCAGTGCAAGTGGAGAGTGGCTGGGCCCAGGACCGAGGTCGGTGAGAGTGGCCAAGTTTCAGATTCAGTGCAGAATTTTGTGAAGGATTAGCAGGGGAGAGGGAGAGAGAAAGCAGAAGCAAAGAGGAAGGTTTTGAGGTGCTTCCGGAACCGGAGATGGTTCTCCTCAAGTTTCAGGGAGGCAGGAAGGCTGTTCCAGAGGGAGGCTCCTGCCGCGGAGAGAGATCTACCCCCAGCTCGTTGCTTTGAGAAGCGGCTGACCCTGAGGGAGTTGGAGACGGATGAGCGAAGGGCACAGGAAGGAAGATATTTAGGAAGAGAGAGTTGCAGGTATTTAGGCCCCAGGCCCCAGGCCCCAGAAGGCCTTGTGGACAATGCAGAGGGTTTTGAACTTAATCCTCGCAGCCACTGGGAGCCAGTGTAGAGATTTCAGTCCTGGAGAGATACGGTCCCTGGGCTTGAGGCCAAGGACAAGTCTCGCAGTTCTGTTCTGGATGAGTTGCAGAGGGCGGAGAGTGGAGGCAGGCAGATTAAGATAGAGACTGTTACAGTAGTCCAGCTTCGAGAGAACCAGGGCTCGGGAGACAGTGAGCTTCTGGGGGAAGGAGAGGAAGGGAAGAATACCTCTAAGGAGGTGCAGCTGGTAGTGTGACTTCTTAGAGACGTCAGATATATGAGGAGAGAAGGAGAGTGTGGAGTCAAAGATGACCCCAAGGTTTTTTGCCTTGCAGGTAGGAGCAGGAAGAGGCCCAAGAGAGGCTGGCCAGAGAGCTGCAGGGAAGGAGGGAGTGGGTGTGCCGATGAGTAGAATCTCAGTCTTACTAGCATTAAGGCGGAGGTCGTTGGCAGCACACCATTCCTGGATAGCAGACAGACAGTCAGAGATGAGGGCAGGAGAGGAGGAGGCCGAGGGTAGCCTGAAAATGAGCTGGGTATCGTCCGCATAGCACTGAAAGTTGGGGCAGAGGGCGGCGATACGGTGGGCAAGAAGTGCCAGATACTGGTTGAAAAGCCAGGGAGAGAGATTAGATCCCTGGGGAACACCACAGGTGGAGAAAAAGATGTCAGAGAGGAAGGACCCAAGTTGGACCTGGGAGGGTTGATTGGAAAGGAAAGAGGCCAGCCACGCCAGAGCCTGACCAGTGATACCCAGGTTATCGCGGAGACGGTTGTGCAGGATGGCATGGTTGACAGTGTCAAAGGCAGAAGAGAGATCGAGCAGAATGAGAACACACGGAGTGTTGGAGTCGAGGTTCAAGAGCAGGTCATCACGGATGTTCAGGAGAGCAGTTTCCGTGCTTCTGGCCGCTCTGAAGCCGGATTGGTGGTCATGAAGACTACCAACAGCTTCCGCATGGAGGTTAAGCTGGGAGATGGCCAGTTTCTCCAGGAGCTTGCCCAGGAAGGAAGTGATGGAGATTGGGCGATAGTTAGCCGGGCAGGAGGGGTCGGCAGAGGGTTTCATAAGAAGAGGGTGCACAAGGGAGTGCTTGAGGGGGGATGGGAAGACTCCAGAGGCGAAGGAGAGGTTGCAAAAGTCAGCCAGGGCAGGAGCCAGGGAGTCGATGTGGTCCTTGATAGTTTTGGAGGAACAGGGGTGAACCTGTTTAGACGAGACTTTCATAGATCGGACTTGTCTGGAAACTTCGTCAGCAGAGAAAAGGGGAAAGGCAGAGAAGGAGGGAGGAGGGGTGGCTGCAGAAGGGCCGGAGGAAGAGCAGGGAAGCGAGGGAGGGAGGTGATAGGAGGAGAGTGAGGACAGGATGTCCTGAGTTTTAGAGATTAAGTGAGAGGCCAGTGCAGTACAAAGGGCCTGGGAGGGGACAGGAGAGGTAGAGACTGCAGCAGGGGTGGCAAGCTCCTTGCAGATTTTAAAGAGTTCGGCCGAATTGTTAGATGCCGCAGAGATGCGGGCTTGGATAAGGGCTCTCTTCTTGGTGAGAACGGAGAGACGGTATTGCCTTTGGAGCAGGCGGCAGGCCAGTTTGTCAGAGGATGAACAAGAAGCACGCCATTTCCTCTCTGCCACCCTGCACTTGCGTTTTAAGGTGACGAGATCCGAATCATACCAGGAGTTACATTTGGCTTTGGGCTTCAGGCGGATTCTCATGACAGGGGCAAGGATATCAAGAATATCAGAAATAGCAGAGTGGAGCAAGGAGAGGGCTGTGTCAGGGTGGGAGTCAGCCGAAGGGGCAGGGAGGGGCAGGGAGGGGCAGAAGATGGCAGCGAAAGCCTCAACTGACACGCGCTTCATGGGTCGGATGACCGAGAAGGTGGGTGGCAATGATGAGGGTGGCTTGGCCTGTGGGGTAGGGAGGGTGAGGTGGGAGGATAGGAGAAAGTGATCACTCCAGGAGAAAGGAGTGGAGAGAGGGACTGAGAGGGGAAGGTCAGAAGAGATCAGAGCATCAAGAGTGTGCCCTGCAGAATGAGTAGGCCCAGATGGGAGAATAGAGAGTGAGAGAGAGTCGCAGAGGTCACGAAAGAGTCCAGTGGGGGGACAGGAGGCATCTAGGTGGATGTTGAAGTCACCAAGAAGGAGGAGTTGAGTGGTAGTGGACAGGAGTGAGGAGGAGAGGTCAGCCCACTCGGAGAGGAAGGAGGAAATTTGACCAGGTGGCCGATAGATAGTAGCCACGGTAAGGGAATGGCTAGGAGAGAGAGAGTCGGCAGACAAGACATTCAAAAGAGGAATAGGTCTGCATAGGAGTGACAGTGGCAGGAATCCACTCAGGGAAGATAAGGGCAACACCCCCCCCCTGCACGGTTGGGCCTGGGCACGGAGAGGATCTTGTAACCGTCAGGTAGGAGTGTGTCAAAGCTGGAGACAGGAGGCAGCGTCTGAAGTGGCCGATTGCATCTAGGGGCGTGGCCGCGCCCCAATGGAAAATCCTCGAGTGGGTCTGCTCGAGTGCCAGTGTATCAGGGATTCTTACTCCCCCATAATGTTTACAGTGGCACCAGAGTCTACTAGAAAATAAAGGAGGCAGTTGCCCATCTTGATCTGGATACGTGGAGCTTTCTTGGTCTCCACGCTGTCTTGGACGAGGTTGATGTATTCATCCTGCGTCGATGGGTCGTAATATGAGGTGTCAGCAATGGGCATTGGAGCGTAGTAGCTGTCTTCTTCCTGGTACCCCTCAGGGGGCGGGGGAGAGGGGTTCATCGTACTCGTCTGTCAGTTGAGGCAGTTGTTCATGGCACGCGTAGTCTTGGGGATAATCTTGATAGTGGTATTCATCAACAGCCCGGACATACCTTTGTGGGCTGGGTTGGTAGAACCTCTGTTGGAAGTATTGAGGTTGCAGTGGATGATATGGCATCCTGGTGGGCGCTTGGGGCCTCATGGTAGGGAATAGCCTTCCTTCCCTGCAGACGGATTGGTAGTGGCCCTCTCTCCCACAGTTGGCACACCTTTGTGACAGGGCCGGACAGGACCCAGAATGTGGGAACGCCATACCGCATCGGTAGCAATGTCTCTGTTGTCTGGGCACTTGTTGGTTAGATTGCCTGTATGGGGTGACACTCCTGTCTCCCGGCCGTGGGGAACTGCAGCTATGAGTTCAGTGGTATCATGTTTCACTGTAGGCGTGCCTGCCATTGACGCAGCTTCGGCATCAACCCTCTCGAAGATTCTAGCAAGTTCACTGACTTCTGGGATCGCGAGGGGCTTTTTTAGCAGTGGTTTCTTGAGCGTGGCTGATAAGCAGCCCTCAATAAGGCGAATGGCCTTGTCCAAGGAGAAAGCATCAAACTGACAGTGGGCCCTCTTGACTCTCAGGCGTGTTATATACTCATCCACGGTCTCTTGTGGCTTCTGCATGCATTGATCGAAAAGGTATCTCTCATAGTCTCGATTGGGTTCAATAATAAGCAGCCTATCAAGTGCGGCAATTAGGGAGGTGAAGTCTGGCTGATCGGCCGTTGGGATGGTTTTGACGATTGTTTTCATCTCCCCCCCACCAAATTGAGGAAGACATCCCGTAAATGAGGCAAGTCACCATCCCCTGACCCTCTGACAAAATGGTAGAAGTCCTCCATCCACTTGGTCCAGCGGGGACCTTTGTTGGCCTGTGGCGTCATGGAAAATGGAAGGGGCACGCGCAGCTGGATGGATTTCATGCTGCGGCCGAGGTATGGCGAGGCTTGGTCGCTCATGGTGGCCGTTGACTGTGCAGCTGATGAGGCAAGCACTGGTAAGCAGGGTAATGCACAGCCAAGGGTCCATTAATAAACAGTGGAAGCTTGGATCACCCGCTGAAACAGGTGTTCAGAAGTTCACGGAGACACAGTAGAGGGTTGCAGAATTCAGGAGGTGGATTCTCAAGCGCACAATGAGGGTTCAGGGGTGAATAGTGGAAACCAGGACTACCTCCAGACTTGGTGTCTCGAGTTTGTGAGGACACAGAATGATGAGATCCAGAATGCAGAGGATAAAGTCCCAGACGCAACTTGTATGTGAGCTGCAGGCCTTCAGGATCCACGTGGGCACGTGGGGCGCATCGAGGGCGCAGGAGAGTGCGAGCAGGCTGGAGGAGCCGTCCTGAGCGGGTCACGCGGCTCTGTAGGCTTGCCAGAGAGTTTGCACAGTGTTTGTCAGATGCGTAGAGAAACAGCGGTCAGAATGCAGCAGAGCTGCGGCGGGCGGGCCCACGCCTTGTCACTGTGTGAGCATGCCTGCGCTGCGAGGTGCCCTGCAGGCAGGCTACCACACAGGCTGGGCCTTTCACTTAGGAGGGTGCAGCACGGCCAGAATCGCCGATCGTTGGAGGCAGAGTTGCGTAGGAAGAGGATGGCGGCCCGGTGGGATCACCAGCCACATGTGCAGGAGGACGCATGGTGGGAATCACCCGCAGAAGGAGGACTCCGGCTCACACATGGAGAGATCCTCGTCGCCATATGTAGCCCGGAATGGCCTCGTATGGATAAAAGAAGGACGCGGAGCTGGAGGGTTACGGAATGTTACTCTCTTTATTTAATACTCAACAGGAACTGGCGTCTCAGCGCCAACACTCCTCCCTCTAACTCCTCCTCACTAACTACGTGTCCTTGCGTGGCGGGCGCATGCCTTAAAGGCATAGGGAAGGGTAACACATGCATCACATACCTTGTGTCAAATAGATCAAAATAAAAAGGGACAGAATGGAATGACGGTGATGCTTACTTTATTGTATCCACTTAGTCTTTTTAGTTACTACCATATAATTCAGTCAAGTACCAGGATATGTGTGTGGATTGACTGAACACAATCTCATCACTCTTACGGTTAAGAGTTTGTAACCTACTATCTGAGCCAGTTAGTTTTCAAACAGAGGGTAATCATCCCGTTGATAAAGAAGACAAGAGAAGCCTCATGTTTGATCTTGCACCTCTTGGGGGAGGCACATTGTCCAGTAAATGAGGTTTTGAATGACGGCACGTCTTGAAAATCTGACCCACAGTGTATTCTTGGTATAGAGACCATGCAGTAAGACGCCAGTAATTGTCTATTAAAAGGTTATTTCTCCCACTGAAAGTGATGGGACCGTCCAAGTGAAAAGATACGTTTCCATACAGGCAAGTGCTAGAATTGTCTCATGAAAAGACCAGCTCCTGCCTTCCTGTATCAGCATCTTTAAAGTAAAGAGGATGTGCAATCTATTTCCATGTATGAAAGTCCCACTGGGATGTGCTGGTGGTACTGCCTCATCTGAAAGATGTACCAGCAACATGGCCATCTCACAGCAAGGAGTCGTCACAGACTGGAAACTAGAGAGGCTCGCAAAAAAATAAATAAATACATTAAAAAAAATATAAAGAGCCCTCTGGAACACCACCCCAGTCGCAATCCAGACTGCTCCAAGTCTCCTTCACTTTGGGAGAGGGCTGAAGACCTGGCTCTTCCAACACCACCTAGATTATGGCTACCTTGTGCACTGCCCCATCCTTATCCTACTGTGATAATAAGCTACCAACTACGTTATAATGGTGGATAGCCATGTACTGCTCTTCTCAAGGCACCGACTAAAGTAGCTGATGCCTTGTCTCCGCTTGAGTCGTGGTTTGGTCAGTCCAAGCCTGCTACACCTTGGTTTACTGACAACTTGCAAGGCTGTGAACAAGGGTGGCATTGCATGGAGCTGAGATGGAGGATCAATTATGACCCAGAAGCTCATTTAACTTATAAACATGCAGTATCACACTACCATAAGGAGCCTTCTTGTAAACTAAGACTGTCTTTCCTCTATTGGCAAATGGATGTCTGCTAACTGGTAGGTCATGGGGGAAGGGGGGGGGGGGAACGAGGTTCTTGTGTTCGGCCCACAGACCGCTGTTACCACCTGGAGCCCCCAGTTTTGGCCAGATTCCCTTGGCCAGTCCCCTATCCCCAGTATATCTTTAAAAAAAGTCTGGAGGTGAGGCTTCTTCCTTCCGGTTCCCCTGAAGCTCAGATAGCAGCAGTTTGCAATACGGGTTTTGGGAAAATCAAAGTATTGAAGATTCTTTCCCTCCTCCCCGGTGATTGCCGAATTAAAGTAGTTACTTTGGTGAACATAGGATCTCTGGATTACTGTAATGGGGTCTACCTGGGACTGCCAAGATCACAGGTGCAGCGGCTACAAGTATTAAGAAATTCTGCAGCCAGGCTAGCCCTTAATGCTCCCAGGTTGACCCCGTCTCTGGGCCTGTTACAACTTCTACATTGGCTGCCGGTGAAAGCCAACGCGAGTTCAAAACCCTCTGCATGGCAGAGGCGCCACTTATTTGAAAAATAAGCTGCAGCACTCGCTAGATCTGGGAGAGGTCTTTGACTTCTTCAACACTATAAAGGCCATTTCCCACAATATTTGTAACAGAGAAATCCAATACAAACTAATCCAGAGGCTTTATTATACACCTAGCAAACTATATTGGATGGGGCGCATACAAACCTCAACATGCTGGCATCTTTGCGGATGCTTGGGCACACTGGGACATATTCTATGGACTTGCCCGAAGATCAAAAAACATTCTGGGCAATGGTCGATCGATACATCACCCAAGCACTCACTGTCAGATTAGAACTCGCCCCAGGTCCCCTTCTGTTTGGTACCAACCACGCGGATTGGCACATGGATGGAATGGTTAGACAGATCATACAGACCCCGCTCTTCTCAGCTCATAAGATCCTGATTCTCAATTGGAAAACAGCTATCACCCCCTCTAAACAGGCCTGGGTAGCTTTACTAATGAAGATATGTAGACTGGAATTCTCTGTCCTTAAATGCAAGGGCAACCCTGGGCATGCGGACCGCTGCGGAGAACTAATGGGTGCACTCATTAAATACTGACTCCCAGAGGGGCGAAGAGTATCTTGTCATGGGGCGGGGGGGTGACAAGGAACAGCATAGGAGTCAGCTGGGGCAACGTAGTACGGATAGACGAATGAGCGCCATAGACCCAGCAGCAGTAGTCCTATGTATCCCTAAGGGGTGGGACGTAATAATATTAGGCTCATGCCTGCACATATATATATGTGGAGGATGTATCAGTGTACATATAGGTCCTCGTCCGATCATTTCTCTTGGTGCCCCCAATGTCCCAACGCCGACGAGGCAGCCACAGGCTGAACAGCTGCTAAAACCTAATGCACCTCGAGAGCTTCCTGGGGCCCACTCCCCGGGGTTTAAGCCCCCTTCCTCGGTGGCCCATGCTCCTAGCTTTGGGAGTATTAATCTCCTCAGTGAGAGTACATCTACAGTTCGTAAGCACCACCCTGGGAAGTATTCGCCCAAGCCTGGGAGGTACCTAAAGGTCCACCGTGTTCCTTCATGGGGTACACAAATTGCCCCTGGAAAGAAGGACGCCCTTTTGAATCAATGTCTCCACTGGTCCCATTCTTCTACGGAGAGCGCCTTTGCAACTAGGGATGCCATGGTGGGATGTCTTAGATTGACCAGTGATACACCCGTACATTCTGTTAAGCTGGTCTTTAGGGACGAGCAAATGGCCAGGGATGTTTTGAGAAGATTCGAGTGGTATGGTCGGTCACCCAGAAGCGGGATTGTAGTTAGCCTGTTCCCTGATCCTGGTTCTGTGTGTTCCCCCCAAAAATCTCTCTATCAACAAAGTCTTAACTGGTGTGAATCTTACACCATTGGGCCTTTGGTGATTTGGCAGCTGAAATGACACCGGGCTTGTGGAACTATGAACAGAGAACTGTCCCCTGCTCCGTGCTGCCCAGTAGGGGTTCTGTTTTGACTCTTTAGTTTTACTATTCTGAATATATCAGAGTGGGATTACAATTTCTTTTTGTCTTTTGCACTTGTTCTGTTCAATTTAGAAAAGTCTTTGTTAGGATATGCTTTGATGGTCCGATGACCGAATAAAGTAGCTTGACTTGACTATAGTTACGGAACCCCAACCTAAACCTGATCTTTTGCTCTATCACCGACTCAAACCATTGGACATAGGAGGGGAATGCTCGGGGACACACCGATTGGCTATCTACAACATCACACAGCAGATGTTTCCGCACCTGTGCAGGATATCACGACTTCTTGTAGAAACTCACTGAAATCTCAATATAGAGATGTGCCTCAGGGGTAGAGCAGGATACGTTTTGCCCGATTATGTTGGTTTGAGTATGCATATAGGGGAGTGGGGGGGGGCCTGTTCTTGTGGCTATTGTTTAGCCTGTTTCAGGATGTATTTGTTTGATATATTAATGACTCTGTGTTTTGCTTAGTCTTATTTCTTAGTAAAAAAAAGATTGTTAAAAAAAATAATAAGCTGCAGCTTTATTACTCCTACCAGGGCCCTTCGATCATCTTCTCATGCACTGCTAAAAGTGCCTCGCTATCAGTGAGCTCGACTGAGGCGGGGGGGGGCGTTCCTTCTCTGTTCTGGCCCCCACTCTGTGGAATGGGCTTCCTCTCTTCCTCAGAAGAATATTTGCCTTTAATTTGTTTTCACTTTTTTTTGTTCTCTGTTCATTTGGTCATACGCCCTTATGGACTGCCCTTTTTTTGGCTTAGTGCCTACATGCCTTTGGGCCGTAGTTGCGCTTTATACCTTCGGTTACAATACAAAAAGTTCTTGCTACCAATGTTTTCCTCTATGAACTGTACAATGCTCTGATGCAACAGAGCTAGGTTCAAGCTATAAAAATATATTACAACACCCTAGTGGGTGTTTCGCAATTGTAATTGGACAATCTGCGGGCTATACGAACTGGTATAGCCCGCAGATTGAATACAGCCCGCAAGTACTGTTTTAATTACTTACCTGTTCCAGCTGCTGGTGCCCACATAAGCCTGCAAAGTTGCTGCGTTGGTCTCGGTGTAATGTCGGAACGGAAAGAGTCCCACCGAATTACACGTTTCAAGACCAACGTGTGCAACGCAGCCCTGCAGCCCCGCCCGCTGATTTGAAGCCATAAGAAACACTTTCCGCTTCTTGGTAAGGAAAGCATTTCATTAAAAGTAAAACCGCAGAGAAACAAAAGCTTCATTTTTCTTTATTATGGAACGTGGCATGTTTCTTTTTTCGCCGCAATGAAGTCACGAGGAACATTGCCCTCACCTCCTCACGTTGTTTGGATGTTTGTTGCACCATAGTATGGGAAGGATAATAGGAAGGCAGAGCATACAAATGTAAGTTGATAGCACAGCAAGGTAATTTATATGCAGAGTGAGCTTGCTAATGTTTTGTTACTGTGTTTAAATGTGCAATCATTAAAAGCGTATGTTTGTGTAGTGGAAAAAAAAACACCTGAAATTACCTTAATTCAAATACTGGGTGGCATACCCACACCCGATTTCTATTTAATGGCATACTCCTCCCACCCAATCACCTTCCACCACCATATTTTAAAAAACACAACCATTGGAATAGCTACAGCATTGTAGCTTCTACTTTGGTGTGCTTCAAATGTGTTCTTTGATAGCAATGGCAGTGTTATCATTTAGCCTCCTTGGAAATAAAACCCTGGAAGAGTGGCTGAAATAAGATACTGAAGGCATGGAGGAAATGCCTAAAAGACACAATTGTGTGTCTGATGCAGATTTGAATGCCCCGAGATCAACATGTGTGAAGCCAACACCCAAAATGCTACCAAATGGGCAACTGACATCTTTAAAACCTGGCTAGCACAAAGCAAACTTTCCTTGCAGTTTGAAGAACATGAACTCCCAATGTTGAACAACTTGCTGCAGAGGTACGCAATTCATCTGGTGCTGAATATCAACCTGCAAGCCTAATTTCAATCCGTGCTGGGCTCAATAGGTATCTGAACAACTCTCCATTTTCACAAAATGTGAACTTGATGCATGGGTAAGTGTTCCAGAGCACAAACAATATTTGTATTGCCATGATAAAGAAAGCAAGATGCGAGTTCAAATGAACGCACAAACCATGCATTGGCGGAAAGGATCTGCACAATAAAGAACAGTGGAACACTGGGCTCAATGATGCAAACAATCAGCAAGAAAGCAAAGTAGTTCTATCTACACAAACCACTCCTTGTGTGTGACAACTGTGCAGACTTTAGCCAACGCAGGCTTGGAAACATGTCAACGTCAGTTACTGGCCACAGAAATGAGTCCTCAATTAAAAGCTCCTGGACACCACAGTACTCTGAGAGAAGGGAATGGTCTGGACTTCTACACAATGTAGGAAAGTCAAACAACAAAACTGCAACTTCCCATTCAAACACAAAAGCAGATACAGATACACCTACAACAAGCAGAAAAAGACAATATCCTGCAGTAGCAGAAAGCAGTGAAAAACCAACTGCAATAACTTTACCAGATGAACGTCCAAGCACATCAAAGCCCAATACTGTAAGTGGTACCAAATGCACTCCTGCAGCCAACGAAAATAATACATTTCCTAAACCATCCCGGGAACAAACGAAGAGGCTGAAGAAACTTTTCCAGATGTACTACCAAGCACATCATCTGGGCATAATTTACTGTCTACCACCTCAACCCAAATATAAGCAGAAGTGGAGTCCCCAGTCTTGTTCCACATGGGAAATGTATCAATTGCACCCTTAATTTCTATGGCACCACGCACTTAAACCTGAAATAGAAAAGTTTCTTTTGAAAAGTGCACTTTCCAACCTGTAACCCTTGTCCAAATAAATACTTAAATGTCTGTAACATTTATTTACCATTTTGCAATTTTGTGTACTTCAATTAAACATGTCTCGTTTATTCTACTTTAATTAAACACTGAGGGTGTTCTAATAGCTTTATAGACCTGCAGCGAGAGCCGTCCCGGGCGTTATGGTCCCTCATACCTCGTTAAAGGCCCTCGCTTCGCTCGTCCCATTAGCTCGCTCTTCAGGGCCCATAACGCCCGGTACGGCCCTCGCTGCAGTTCTATAAAGCTATATTAATAAATCAGGGTTTGAAGTGGCTGAGGTGCACGACACATCAAAGTTGAGAAAAGCGGCCAAGACGGTTGGATTGTATTGCAATGGGTATTTGTATAGCACCTTTCACCGTGGGTATGGTCTCAAGGCGCTGTAGGTTGAATGGCCTTTGGAGACAGAGGTCTAGGTATGGAAAAATGTGTCAGAGAAAATAGAGTGCATGAATGCACGTAGCCAGAACGAAGGAAGGTAGGGTACACCAAGAACCTGCTAGACACCCATGCTGAGCATGCACGTGGGTGGGGCGAGGAAGCCCGGCCAGAATGTGAGAGACGACATTATGTATGCAGCTAGACAAAATGTTACTGTGGGAGATAGCTGCATTCTAGTGCCAGAGGTGTGGTCCAAGTTTTTGAAGTGTGAAACATTATGGCATGGGTCTGATTTGATCCCCAAGCTCCTTCTTTTAATTTACGCGAAGTCTCTGAAGAAACGGCGAATGCCGGCTACCCACACTCTGTACAGCGCTTCACTGCTTTCAAGCGAGGTCCGCGCTTTAAAACAATAAAAAAAGTAAAAAAAATATCAAATAAAACAAATGGTCTGCCTGCTGGCAGAGACATGGATTCATCTACAGTCCTCCTGGCATGCCCCCTGCCCAGCTCAGAGCTTTCTCACCCGACAATGAGCCACCTTAAATGTTATGCAGCTGGTCGCACGCACACAGTCCATGAGAAGAGTTTGCAACCATTAGATTCTTTGCAAAAGTATGCTCATTGTTTTTCTAATTAAACAGCATTTCGACCCAGTTGATGTAGAAGCACAATTTATATCATCTGGTTTATCTAACAAGTCCTAGGTTACTCAGGGTTCATCCGTGAAACTAACACGACAGAAAAAAATACAAGGTTACGTTTTTACAAACAAAGGGAGACTTCTTCGTGTTGTGCAGTGTGTCTGGATATTAACTTTCCATGACACACAACATTGGGTATGTATTCACCATAATGCCAGGACCAGCTTTGTTCAGAACCTTCTCACTATATTTGGATAAGCAGCACACAGCTCAAGATCCAACCAAATAGCCTTTGCAATATACATTTGGCGAGGGAAGTACTGATATTAGGTTTGCATGCTATGAAATGTATCATTTAGTGTCAAACGGTTGCGGGATAGTGTTTACAAAGGGGGGTGGGGGTTAGGTGGGTCTGAGGGGGTTCAAACTGGGCTACCCACATAACCAAAATCTATGTGACCCTGGCCAATTCACTGCATCTCTATGCCTCAGTCTACTTATCTGGTAAAATTAGTAGGGCATGGCCCCATGACCACTAAGTGCTATATCTAGACTACACTACATAATTATGAATAGGGCACACCAACCTGGCACTAGACCACGCCCACAATGCTCTACACAAGCAACCAACACAATAACATGCAGGTTTCCACGTCGCTTAAATCCCAGGCAGTTGCCATTACTTGTGCAGCAGTCCTGACCTAAAGTGATGGCCAGCTCTTATTTGCAGAGAAGATGGAAGTCCAGGTAGCCCTGCAGAGCACTGTCCCTGCTGTCCAATCAGTCAAATACCCATGAATGCATGCAGCTGCAGAGCAAGTACCATTAACAGCAAACATGTAAATGTGCATTCTTTGCCTAGTGGAGTGCGGTTCATGACAACTTGGTTTTCTTAAGAGAAGGGGACGGAAAACAAAGGGAATTGCAGAGTGTTTGCCTGACAGCACAATCACAGTTGAGCAACCAAGCAAAACTATGAACCGAGGTTACTGGCTTCACAGGAGAAAATAAACCGAACACAGGCGGTCCCACGTAAACCCTCACCTGGCTGGAGTCCCCTTTGGACATATTCATCATGGAAAAGCGACGTGCAAAGAGACGGAACCGCTGAAGGAAAGAATATTTGCTTTCGGTTCACAGTTCGGGCTCACGGATCTATCCACCACCCCCCCTCCGCCCGAGTCATCAAT
Source organism: Ambystoma mexicanum (assembly GCF_040938575.1). Classification (NCBI taxonomy): domain Eukaryota; kingdom Metazoa; phylum Chordata; class Amphibia; order Caudata; family Ambystomatidae; genus Ambystoma; species Ambystoma mexicanum. The sequence goes on from NC_090923.1 coordinate 1,424,043,961, forward strand.
GGCTGCCAAACGGGGAGGAGGAGCTCAATTGCAAGAATCCTTGGATGACTGACACAAGCGGGAGGGAAGGCGACAGGAGATAGTGACACACGAGAGAACGAGAAACACAAGAACTGGCATCCCGTACAGCCTGCGGAACAAAACCGGTCCTCAATCAAAAACATGCCTGTGTCAGGTTGCTCTCTACCCTACAGGGTACTCTTGAAATGCTTTGCGGGGCTTGTAGTTCTGTGGGATTTGGTTGAATCGGGCGAATGTGTTCAACTTCCTACTTCGAATGCTAGAGGGAAAAACTACACTTCCCAGTGGACCACATCAGCTAGATTTGTTAACGTTTCCGGGTTATAGTGACTATTTATCCAAAAGAGCATTTGCCTTGGCGTGGAAGCAATTAGTGTTGTGGCAAAGAGTCCAAGACTGAAGCAGAAACGCAATGGCATGCACGAATGTTTATTTAGGTTCCTATCAGAGACATTCTGGGATATGCGGTCCTATTACTACAGTACAAACCACTCAACATAATTGATGTATTTTATTTATTAGCATATTTTTGGTTTTGGCACACAAAGTAGTGCTACCTTGTGACAATAAAATGGGTACAGAAATGGGAGAGAAAAGAAATGGTGAGCTAAGAAACAAAGAACCTATATGATATTTAATCTGCTGGAACCAGCCACGGTATAACTGCAGAAGCTAGACAATCAGTAGACTAAAAGAAAGAATATAGCAACCCTGTACGACAACCTGATACATAAACTAAACTACAGGGATTATGAGACATACAACCGACTAACCAAAACCTCAAATTTCTGCATACTTAATACACACAAAAACCCACACAACCACCTCTCTCACAGCAAACCACACGTATTTCACCACACCGCAGTAACAATCAACACATAGATTGCAACAACAGCACGTGAGGACCCGCTCCGATCCTATATGCACACCCAAGCTCAGCGCACAGTGAAAACCGAACAGAAGCTGCCAACAGTATACCACCTCTCACTTTCCTGCGCCCTCTTCACCCACTAACCTACCCCTCACCTTTTTTGTTTACAGATCCGCCTGAGCGCCTGGAGACCAACTCCGTTGGTGACGGTGCGCTATATAAATACCTTTAACATTAACATATGATATGATATGGCATTTATAATGCGCCTATACACAAGTAGGCGTGACGAGGCAAGGGAGGGGAAACAGAGGGAAGACAGCGATCCTACTAGGCCAGGTGACATTGAGATCGTGCAAGTGCAGAGGGAGGGGAAGGGGAAAAGTCGAGGGGGAAAGCGGGAGAGGGCAGTGCAGTACATAGGATAACAGTAAATTAAATAAAGACAATAAATAAAAGTGTGGGCAGCTGGTGGCAAGTGCAGGGGTAAGAGCAGACTTCAGGGGTCAAGAGCTAGCAAGGGCTGAAGGGATACAGAAACAGTCCCAAGTGCAAGGGTTGCCAGGGGGCAGTGCAAGTCTGCAACTGGCGGGGAGGGGACCAGGGCCCGCGATCAGAGGGTAGCAGGTAACCAGTGTCAATTCAGGTTCAGCCAGGAGATCAGCGTGGGAGAGAAAGAGAGAAAATAGAAGCAAAGAGGAAGGTCTTGAGGTGCTTCCACAACCGGAGATGGTTCTCCTCAAGTTTCAGAAAGGCAGTGAAGCTGCTCCAGAGGGAGGCCCCAGCAGAAGCAAGATCTACCACCAACTCGCTGCTTGGAGAAGCTACTGACCTTGGGGGAGTTAAAGGCGGATGAGCGAAGAGCTCGAGAAGGAAGATACTTAGGAATAGAGAGTTGAAGGTATTGACGTCCCAGGCCCGAGAAGGCCTTGTGGACAATCCAGAGGGTTTTGAACTTAATCCTTGCAGCCACTGGGAGCCAGTGAAGAGATTTCAGTCCTGGAGAGATACAATCCCTAGGCTTGAGGCCAAGGACAAGTCTCGCAGTCTTGTTTTGGATGAGTTGCAGAGGACAGAGAGTAGAGGCAAGCAGATTTAGAAATAGGCTGTTGCAGTAGTCCAGCCTAGAGAGAACCAGAGCTCTGGAGACAGTGAGCTTCTGGGGGAAGAAGAGGAAAGGAAGAATACCTCTGAGGAGGTGGAGCTGGTAGTGTGACTTCTTAGAGATGTCGGCGATGTGAGGAGAGAAGGAAAGTGTGGAGTCGAAGATGACCCGAGGTTTTTAGCCTCACGGGTGGGAGCAGGAAGAGGGCCAAGAGAGGCCAGCCAGAGAGTGACAGGAAAGGAGGGAGTGGGTGTGCTGATGAGGAGAATCTCAGTCTTACTGGCATTAAGGCAGAGATCATTTGCGGCACACCACTCCTGGATAGCAGACAGACAGAGATGAGAAAAGGAGAAGAGGTGATGGGAAAGGGAGCCTTAAAATGAGTTGGGTGTTATCCACATAGCACTGAAAGGTGGGGCAGAGAGCGGCAATGTGGTGGGCAAGAAGTGCCAGGTATTGATTCAACAACCAGGGAGAGAGGTTAGACCCCTGGGGAACACCACAGGCTGAGATAGAGATAGAGGAGAGGAAGGACCCATGTTGGACATGGGAGGGTCGATCAGAGAGGAAAGAGGTCAGCCAAGCCAGGGCCTGATCAGCGATACCCAGGTTATCACAGAGACAGTTGAGCAGGATGGTATGGTTGACCGTGTCAAAGGCAGAAGAGTGATCAAGTAAGATGAGGACATAGGGGGTGTTAAAATCAAGGTTGGAGAGCAGGTCTTCACAGATGTTCAGGAGAGCAGTTTCCGTGTTTCTGGCAGCTCTGAAGCCAGACTGATGGTCATGGAGGCAACCAACAGATTCAGTGTGAAGATTAAACTGGGAGTTTGCACAGGAAAGGAGTGATGGAGATTGGACAATAGTTAGCCGGGCAGGCAGGGTCGGCAGAGGGTTTATTAAGAAGAGGGTGTGCAAGGGAGTGCTTCAGGGGGGAGGGGAAGGAGTGGTTGCAGAAGTCAGCCAGAGCAGGAGCTAGGGTGAAAACGTGGTCCTTAATGGTTTCTGAGGAACAGGGGTGAACCTGTTTTGACTAGACTTTCATAGATCGGACTTGACATGAAACCTCATCAGAGGAGAACAGAGGAAAGGCAGAGAAGGAGGGAGGAGATGTGGCCACAGAAGGGTCAGAGGAAGAGCATGGAGTAGAGGGAAAAGGGGGAGATAAAGAGAGGGAGGACAGGATGTCCTGAGGTTTAGAGATAAAATGAAAAGCCAGGGCCGTGCAGAGGGGACAGGAGAGGTAGAGACTGCAACAGGATTAGCAAGTTCCTTGCAGATTTTAAAGAGTTCGCCCCAGTTGTTAGATGCTGCGGAGATGCAGGCTTGGATGAGGGCTCTCTTCTTGGTGCAGACAGAGAGCCGGTATTGCCTTTGGAGCAGGCGACAGGTCAGTTTGTCAGAGGATGTACAGGAAGAATGCCATTTCCTCTCGGCCACCTTGCACTTGCATTTAAGGGTGAGGTCTGAGTCATACCAAGAGTTGCACTTGGCTTTGGGTTTCAAGCGGATCCTCATGACAGGGGCAAGAACATTGAGAGTATCAGATATAGCAGAGTGGAGCATGGAAAGGGCTGTGTCAGGATGTGAGTCAGCCAGAGGAGGAGGTGAGAAGGTGGTGGTGAAAGCCTCAACTGATACACGCTTCATGGGTCGGATGACCGAGAAGGTAGGTGGCAGTGCTGGAGTTGGCTTGGCCTGAGGGGTAGAGAGAGTGAGATGGGAGGAAAGGAGAAAGTGATCACTCCAGGAGAGAGAAGTGGTGAGAGGGATTGAAAGGGGAAGGTCTGAAGAGATCAGAACATCCAGAGTGTGCCCTGCAGAGTGATTCAGGCCCGAGGGGAGAATAGAGAGAGAGAGATTTGCAAAAGAGTCCAGTGGAAGGACAGGAAGCATCCAGGTGGATGTTGAAGTCTCAAAGAAGGAAGAGTTGAGTGGTTGAGACCAGGAGGGAAGAGGTGAGGTCCACCCACTCAGAGAGGAAGGAGGAGATCTGACCAGGTGGCCGGTAGATGGTAGCCGCAGTAAGGGAATGGCCAGGAGAGAGAGAGAGCCTGCAGACGAGGCATTCGAAAGAGGAGTAGACCTGCATAGGAATAACGGAGGCAGAAATCCACTCAGGGAAGATCAGGCCTACACCCCCTCCGGAACGATTGGATCTGGGCATGGAGAGGATCGTGAAGCCATCAGGGACGAGAGTGTCAAAGCTTGTGACAGAGCTGGCCGTGAACAATGTCTCAGTGAGACCGAGGACATCGAGGTCAAGTTCCTCCAGGAGGCGGCAGATGTCAGAGGAGTGTTTGACAGCTGAGCGAGAGTTTAGAGTGGCAATATGGAGAAGGTTGTCGTCCTTGAAAGACTTCCCGGGGAGGGGTACAAATCAGAGGTACGCCCTGCAGAGGTGAAAGGCAACATTCTTGACTTGGTTGTGATATGGGGTCGGCCTGTCTGGCCCCATGGTGATGGTTGTCCACTAGGGTGCAGAGCGGCCCACCAGGAATTAGTGTAGCTGTAACTTCCGAGCTGGAAACCATTCAGCCGTTTTATTAGCTTTTATTCAACATGTGACTCATCACGCACCTCTGGGCTCATGCTGAGGTCACAATATCCCATGTCAAGGGTATAAACCAAATTAATTACATAACAAAAACAGTTAAATAGCCTACATTGTTGTCATAACATACATTTATGCCGTAGTACAGTTGGCTCCGGGGTGATGGTAAAAACTACTGACGACAAGTCTACGTACTGGGCCCTCTTTAAGCTTCAGACATGCAGGATCACAACATTGGATGACCATCAGCGTTTCAAGTTGTGCCTGGGGCATAATGTCATATGATACATCTCTACATTTAACAGTTCATTAGTTCTGCAGTTGGTCATATGGCAGCAAAACACATGAGGGAAAACTTAATAGGGGATATAGGAACCCCCACAAATAGCAAGGTATCCAGCAACAAGGTCTACTTTGAACATGTTAATAACAATACAGGCTGCCAGCATCAAATGTACAATATTACAGCTCCCCCTTTAAGCAGTTGGGGCAATGCAGGACAATAGCTTGACATAGCACACACCATTGTCTGTGGGGAGCAGGGGGCATGACCGGCTCCTGACACACGCTAGGTATAGTGGACACAGAGATAGGCTCAGTCATGAGGTTGGGAGACCATTCACTTGGGCACTTACATTTTATTAGTCCAAGGGCTGACGGCACACTTTACAAACCGGCAAACCCGCACCGGGGCACACAGGGGCCACATCGATCAGCTGCAGTGTCTTTCTTGATGGTTGTTCCAGCAGCAGCACGACACTGGTAGCAGGGTGTCTGTGCCGCGCTGCATGAGCGCTCCCTCTTGGGCGGGATTTACTTTCCTTCCTGCAGTGGTGGTACAGGCTGCTCCTCCCTCTCTCCTGTGCGGAAATTCTGTGTATTTCACTTCAGGGTGCCTCTCTTCTAGGCAGAAGCTGATTCTATCTATCGCTCGTGTCTCCAAGACAGAGCACAGTGAAGGAGAATCCTCCTTTCTTTGCAATTCAGTTCCTGATGGTGGGCGGGCTTTCATGCCATTGTCTGGGTAGAGGGCCCTCTCTCCACTGGCAGGCAAAACCGCACAAGGGTCCACATCTGCCTGTCGGCTCCCCCAGGTGGGAGTTCATGATGGAAGTGTGCAGACCACAGTAAAGGTAGTGGTCTTGTCAGGTATCGTGGATGAGAGGCGGCAAGCCCCCGATCTGCTCCCGCCACCCAAGCACCCTCTAAGTGTAAGGCTGCAGCTGGGACTGCACTGTCATATTGCTGGACCAGGCGGCAGGATGGCGGCCATTGGTGGTCTCTGTCGAGGTGATAGTAGCTTCCTCATCAGGCGGGGGCTAGTGGCAGCTTGCCTGGGCGGCACTGTCATTACAAGCTTGCTTTATGCCTGACTACATGAGCACTCTTTCTGGGGAGAGCCGCGGTCAAGCCACCGGTCTTGTGCCCTCATCATCTCCCGCAGGTGGGAGTTGGGTATGGCAGCAGGCAAGTGTTCTCTACCCCCAAATCCCCCAGGCAGTGCTCGGTGATGGAACTTTTGCGTGGACTATATGGAAAGCACAATTCTGTCAGATTTTGGAGAAAGAGAGCATACACATGCCCCACACAGCTTCCCAATTAGTGACGCATGTTTTGCAGGTTGGTCAGGAGTAGGAGGGGGCTAGTGAGAGTTGGTCTTCCTGAGTAGACAATCCTTTTAGGTCTCATGACCATGAGAAGAAGAATCTTGTGGGCTGGTCTCGTGGTCACACTGGCTAGCCTGGATAGTCCTGCAGGCACGCAGCAGATGATGATAGTCTCTGTTGGAAGTGAATAAAGTGCAGACCCCCTTTAAGGAGAGGAAGACACAGATCAGTGGGAGGGAGTGGGAAGAAAGGGGAAGGGGAGGGGCGGGAGGAGTGAACCAGCAGTTGTGATAAGGAGTAATAAAGGGAATGTTGTAATGGAGACTGGCTCCTGCGTACTCATTAAGTGTGAGCAGTGCTGCCCATGACAGGGGCCAACAAATGGCAACAAGGCCGAGGTACACCACATTGTGCCATGAAATGTATACCCACTGAAAAGGGCTGGAGAGCGGTGGAACCCAGCAGAAGTGACGAGGTAGCCCGTCAGGCGAACAGCGCCCAGCAGTGAGGAGGATATACCCCCACAGGACGGTGGGCCTTTGCACCCAGCAGCAGAGACGTCACCCAGTGCGGAGGTGAGTGAAGAAGCCCCACGGCAGTACAGGGGAGAAGACCCACAGTGGGACAGACAGAAGAGGCTCAGCTGTGGAGGAAGAAGAGGTGGAACCCTGTGAGGACAAGCATGCCCAACGGTGTGGAGGGCGGAAGCTGCCCAGCAGTGAACAGAAGTGACGGCCGCACGAGGCCACAGAAGAGGAGCGACGGATGTGCCCAGCAGTGCCGGCGAGCCTAGCAGCACGGAACAGTAGAAGATCTGACGGGGGTGTGGACGGAAGGGCCCATCGAGCCCAGCAGAAAGCAGAAGGCCCAGCAGAGAAGAGCCATCCAGCACGGGAGAACGGGGAGCCCAGTGGAGTGACAAAGAGTTGGGCAGACCCAGCGGACCAGCCGAAGGAGGTGCACTGTGAGTGAAGAGGGACGGAAGAGGCGACCCCCAGCAACAAGGAACCCAGTGGGACATGCGTCCAGCAGCAAAGAGCCCAGCAGTCCGTGTCGGGGCATGGAAGAGCCCAGGGAGCCGCAGGCAGACAGCGGGGGAAGCCCAGCAGCCCGCGCAGAAGAAGGGGAGGCACCAGGCATGATGGCGGTAGGAAACCCCACGCGCCCTCCCCCACCGCCGCATACCAGGAGCTGCCCGCCACAATACGCGGTGCAGCAGAACACTTAGTATGGGATGGCCGCTGAGATACGCGACCCGAAGAAAAAAAGCACAATAACCTGAACAAATAAGCTCTAATGAATGGAGCGTGAAATCCTGGGCAGGTGCCGCCTGCCCAACAATGCAGCATCATGGCCAAAGCCTATATGGCCAACATGCTCATACGAGCACCAGGGGCACACACAGGCAGTCACAAACAGACAGCCCTGGAAAGGTGCCCGCACCCACATGCGCACACGGGCACAATAACAAGAGAGGAATACCACAAAGGGTGCCCACCTACAAGTGCCGCCACAAAAGTCCCTTCTTCCACCTCGCAAGCCAGCCGAGTGGCACAGCGCCACCTACGAGATACACTGCCCAATACACTGTAGACAGCTGCCAGGATACACATGAAGGCGCGCAGAGGCTTCATTTGCCCACCACTGCAAGAACATGATAAGGTCCACAAGCTGAACACCACCAACATCCTGCGCGCCGGCCTATCAGCAAAGCCGGCCGAGCATGCAACCTAGGCAAAGGCAAACAAGAGACAACAAATACACTGCCAGATCGCCACCAGCAGCCTCAGGCACCACACCACGCACAGAGATCAACGTGCGAGAGCGGCGACAAACCTCTGCAGAGTACGAACTGCAACACTGTACGCAGACCTAACACACAAAGTGAACATCCACCCCAACCCAGCCACGACTGTACCACGACCACGCCATAGGAGGCCAGCAAGACACAACGACAGACAACGCCATCGCAAGAACACCTGCCACGACACCCCACCATTATGGGCGACCAAGCGCATGTGGCTGCAGACGGAGGAGCACCTGCCCTGCTCAGTCTAGGACCCGCATCATATGCCACCCTTATGCGACAGCCCAACCCATTCGCATTGAACCTGCATCACGACCAGGGACAAAGATGGGAAGACTGGGTCGAGGTGTTCGAGGACTTCCTAGGAGCAATCCGGGGCAAGACTTACCCAACAAAATGAACATTTTCACATGACAGGAAAAGAAATAAAAGGCATTATCAAGACGATTCCAGCACAAGACAGGACCACGTACCAACCCCTTCTCACTGCAGTCAACGACAGGCTGTTAGTAGGCTCCAACAAAGACTATGAACGCTTCGCATTCAATCAACACATGCAGCTTCCGCAGCTTCCGCATGAGTCCATCGGAGAGTTCGTCATCCGTCTCCAACAGAAAATACTGCACAGCGACTTCGCCAACTTCAATGATGAGGAGGCTATACGGCTGAGGATCATAGAAGGGTGCACCTCGTCAACTCTCAGGAAACACCTTCTCAAAAAGCCCCTGCCCCTAATGAAAATACTCATTCTGGCAAAACGTACGAGCGGGTTGACGCACAGGCAGCTGCCGTTGAAAGCAAAAACGAACGTGACTCATTTGGGGCCCTCACGGCAGGGCAGCCAGAACACTTTAAGCCCACCGGATCCTGGGGGCAGCGAAGACTTAGAAGCCACCAGCAACATAGCCTGAGCAATGCCACAGGTGCGGGTGGGAGATCCCACACAGACAACCATGCCCGTCCATCGGACGGAGATGCCGGTGCTGTGGCCAAAAGGGCCACCTTCGGGCGGTGTACAGAGTGGAACCACCCACAAACGTGGCATGCCAACCCATACCACCACCAAGCATGATCAGACAACCTGGACAATCAGGAGGCCCCCACGACCGGCCAATGCACTGGAGGACCGGGGCGCCATCGCCCCAAGCACACCCAAATCTGCCGATAACACGGCTAGACATCAGGAAGGACATCGAGGACATGGACACCAACCCACCCAGACCATACGGGTGTGAATACCCCCTCTACCCAGAATCAAGTCACCCAAGGAGGTACGGACCAGGACCGGCACACGACACACAAACCTCACCCGTCCTGCGAGACAATCATGAGCCACGCAACCACCCAGGAGCCTTCTTGATGCCATACTGGGGGGGTGGTGTGGAGGCCACAGTAAACGTCGGTGTAGGGCAACGTCACCAGGCAAGAGCGGAAGCACACCCCGTGGACAAATCCCAAGCCCACGTAGTCCAATTGGGAACAGCACAGCCAGTACAGCCAAAAGGATGATCACGATGCGCGACCCAACCCAGGGAGACCGTAGAGCACCCGCCACCATCCACATGATACCGAGCCCCACCATAGGGCACAGCCACCCCAGCCATCGGACAGCACTACAGCGTGCCCTCATCAACTGCCATTATAGATCATTCTAAGTAACCGAGAGGAAGGACCTCAGTGAAAGGACGCCACAAGCCTCCCTCTTCCACGAGTTATACTTTGAGGAACATGAACCAACAAAAGAGGCAGCGATCGAGATGGAGGAATCGGAGAGTGCAGAGACATATGAAATGCTGCAACAAGAAAATGTGGGGGAGACCCGCGAGCAACCGAGCAGGCCCCATCGAGCTACAAAGGGACCCCAACGGCTTATTGAGCAAATGTAGCCCGGGAAGTCACAAGTTAAGTGGTGGGGAGGTGTTGCGAGTGAATAAAGGGCAGAGCCCCTTAAGGAGATGAAGACACAGAACAGTGGGAGGGAGCGGGAAGAAAGAGGAAGGGGAGGGGCAGTAGGAGAGAAACAGCAGTTGTGATGAGGAGTAATAAAGGGAAGGTTGTAATGGAGACTGGCTCCTGCGTAGTCATTAAGTGTGAGCAGTGCTGCCCATGAGAGTGGCCAACAGCGTCTGTGGTCATATGGAATTACGTTAGTTGCCGGGATCACCGGGGCCCAGCACTGGGGTCAACCAATGAGGCATTCTTGGTGCTGTGATCACACGGTTTGGCTGTTGCCAGGATCACCTGGTCTTGTGTCAGTGCTGTGGTCACACAGGATGCTCTCCTCCCCAAGGCGGGAGTTCTCTGTGGCTGCGGTCCAGGTTGCGCCAGCTTTAGTTGCTGTGGTTACACAGGCTTAGGTGCCGGTGCACTGGGATTGCTGGGGGTAGCCTGTTGGAGAGTGGCCTGGGTGGACCCAGGTCACATGCTGATCTGGGGGTCAAGGTCGACGGCGAGTACGCCACCTTCTCCTGCTGCTTCCTCAGGCGGGAGACGGTGCACTGTTGCTGCAGCAACAGCTGCACCATCTCTCCCCCAGCCGGGAGAGTAACACTCATTTGCTGCAGCCCCGTGCCGCATCTCGCAGTGCAGCGGTGGGCCACTTTCACTCACCCAGGTGGGAGACTAATCTTATTCTGCGGCGGCAAAGGCTTCTCCCCCAGGCGGCAGCTCGCTGCCATGTGTTGGCAATCCTTTTCGCCCCGCTCCGTTCCCCCACACGGGAACATTGGTTCATTCGCTATTGTCTATTTCTGCTCCGAGATGGAGCATGCAGGACTTCACTGCCATTGTGGCCCAGGTGCGCCTCCGGCAGAGCGCTCACCACTGCATGGGTGAGGTGGGGCCAGCGCTGCCTGGGGCTGCAGCAGGCACTTGCATGCAGCACGAAAACCCTGCACTGTTGTACTGGGGAGACCCAAGGCCGGCCCATAGAGCCGAGGTTTGCTCCGAAGTACTTTAAGACGAGATAGCTGCACCATTGAGATGGATGGGGGTGCAGATTTATTACTTTAAAAAAAAAATAATAATAATAATTTTAATTGTAACATTTAGTTTATATATAAACTTCAATTACAATAAAAGAAAAGCACCATTCCAACTTTCGTACAAATACATTGAAACACATTTCAATCTTAACATTGACAAATGTAAACATATCAAAAACCATTTTCTGATTAAGACTGATTAAGACTGATCTTTTCTCAAATTACATTCCAAAAAATCACATACTGCACATGTGAGAGGAACATTGCTTCCAGACAAAATCCAAACCACCATTTGTCTATGTCATCATCAACTGGGATAAAGGATCCAAGAAGGTGGTTTCGAGACTGCGTTAGATTTTGACATTCTGTGATCAGATGTTTCGCTGATTCGACTGATTGTTCGCAAAACCTACAGAGATTATTATCTGTATTAATCACTTTTCGCCTCCATTGGATTTCCTTGGTTGTACAGGCATTTAAGCGCAGTCGCATAAATTGATTACGGTGTTTCCTTGAAGGAAATTTTTGAAGATATCTAGGCAAGCAATCTAAACAGTTAGTTAGAGGCCCTAAATCCATTGACGAAGATAGGAGATTTCTTTGTTCTAGATTTTGTATCCAAGACCATTTTCTTAGTTTCTTTTGGGCAATTTGGGGCATTTCCATAAGTGTTTCCCATTTTATATCAGCGAATTCTAATATCATTTTTAGTCTAAGGCACCAATTCTGGAGAATACCATGGTGTTGATTTTGACACACCATTGAAAAAATTTGGTAAGCCGGGGCTGGATCTATTAGTGACATCTTCCTAAGCATGGCCAGTGATTTCCAAACAACTATGTTGTACATAGATTCAATTCCCAGTTCGTATCTTATAGAAATCATTGAGATACCTTTTGGCAGCTTAAGGATACGTCTCCAAAACAACCCTTCGAGGGTTGACCACAGATTCGAAGCTGGTTGGAATCTAGGTTCCAACCAGCTTCGGCTCCAAATGTTATAGACGGGATCACTTTTTGAGTGTAAAATGTTAAGACAGGTTTCAGAGTGAACCTCCCGTATTCAGCATGTAGCTTGGCCCCTTGGAGAGAAAAAATCAACATACGTTGTTTCAGATCAGACATCCATTCCTGTTCTCTGATCGAAGTGTTGAATAGGGTGCCTAGATATCGAACAGTAGGTATCAGTTGTATCTGTACTTCTGCAAGTTTCCATCTGAAGTTTCTGGCTAATCTTATGGAGGAATTTCCAATCGACATTATCTTTGTTTTCTCCACATTAATTTGCAGGAAGTTATCACTTAGATATTTTTCCAAAGTCAATAAACGTCTCTGAAGGCCAATTGGTGTTGAGTCTAGTAGGACAATATCGTCTGCATATATTGTCCAACTAATACTGTGTCCATTGTTCGTTGGCGGGAAACTTCGAGTCTGAGAAAAGGCTTCGGAGACATCTCATATAAACAACATAAATAGAAGGGCAGCCAGTGGGCATCCCTGTTTGACTCCCTTGTTAGTATTTATTTTGTCAGTAAGCTCACCATCCGTATTGATTCTCACTCTGATCGTAGTATCTTTATGTAGGGCCATTATTGGCTGCAGTAATTCAGGCGGGCACGACCAGCTCTTCAATTTTTCCCACAGTTTTGGTCGATCCAGTGAGTCGAATGCTTGTTTCATATCTATAAAGGCAATATACACATTTTTGTCTTTTTGCAGAGCTTCAAGTTTCAATAAATTGAGTATAGTCAGATTCACTTCTGTTCCAACCCCTTTAGTAAATCCGGTCTGACGTATATCAAAATGCCCAGAGTTGGTAGCCCATTTTGACAGCTTTTTCTGTAAAAAAGACGCGAAAATCTTGCCCACAATATCCAGAAGAGCAATTGGGGGATAGTTACCCGGGTCACCTCGGCTACCTTTTTTATAGATAGGAACTATGATAGCAGAGTCCAGGAGTCAGGAATCGATTTGGTGGTGACTATCACTTGAAACAGATGGTAAATGAAAGTTGTCCAATGCTCATTATTTGCTTTTAGTAGGACATTGGTCAAGCCGTCAGGGCCGGCAGCTCGAGAGTTTTTTAGGTGTTTAATTGCCATTGATATGTCCTCTCTCGATTCAATTACATTCCAGGGATGAACGACTATAGACTTTATATCGGTGTTCTGATTAGCATTAGTTCCAAAGACCTTAGTAAAATGTTGTTCCCAACAGGCTTTAGGTATGCCATGATGGATCATTGCATTCTGGAATACAGTTTTTTTGTTTATAATATTCCATAGTTCCTTTGTCTGATGGAAAATAATTAACTTTAAAATGTTCTCTCCTCGCTCTTGATCTCTCATGATTCTGAAACTTTTCAACCAATTTCGATATTTCATCTTAAGATTTTTTATTTTCTTCAATTTATTAGGATTTGAGCATTTTTTTAATTTTCTCAAATCACGTTGTAGTTGGGTTTTTTTTAGGGACACCGATACACTGAATTCATATTTCTTAGTGTATATATTACTGTTTGGATGGTTGGACTTTGTTTGAAAGTCAGTCAGCAGAGCGATGTAGTTTAATTTGTCAAATGGTGCCACGTCATCTGCGGATATCCTCTCATTTAATCTTTTCATTTGATTATTGCTTATTTTTAGTCGATTGCTTCGTTGGTTTACCTCAACTAACTGTGTAAACCGATCTTTCTTTACTGCAGCTGACACCTTTAAGATTAATTCAAGTAAATTATGATCACTAGATGTTGATTTTAGAATCTTTAACTGTACAATCTCATTTGACATGGTACTTGATACCCAAAAGTAATCAATGATTTTTTCCGTCCCATCACGCTGCCATGTATAATTTGGGGGACAATCACCTTTTGTTTGACCATTTAACATGTAACAGTTCCTGGCATTCATCACTGACTTGAATTGATAGCCTCTGCAAGTGGTTCGAGCTAGATGTTTGTGTTTTATTATCAGCCTATGCTCGTCAAACCACGAGAAATTCAGGTCACCACACACTATTACTTGCAACTCCGGCAGCTGATCCATACTGTCATCAATTAATTTTGTTATTGATTGTATAAAGTGACGTGAGGATATCATCGCAGTGTTCCAATAAGTATTAATCAGTAATAAATACTTGCAGGTTGCACTTGATCTACATTTATTTTGAAGAATTGTGCCCTGCACAAACAGGTTTGGAGAGGAAGAATGCAGAATCTCCCATCCGAAGGCATTATTTATCATGGTCAGTAACCCAGATAACGGTCGACCAAGTTGGTTTTTTCCAGCTGGATTCAACACCATAGAATACCCATCTCTCGAGGGTACCTCTCGCAACCATGTCTCCTGAAGACATACTGCACAGTTATTTTCCAGAGGAGCTTCAAAATTCTGAAACAAATGCCAAAAACCTCTTGTATTCCACGATAATATCACCTTCACATCTTTTGTAGTTTGCGATAGCTAAGTTCTGTTGGAGGAATTTTGTGCAACAGGTTTGGAAGAGGCTTTTCGAGTTCCAACATGTCCTTCTTTTATGTTGAATTGTTTCCTTAGCATTTCTTGTCTCTGTTCATGAGATTGGTCTTGATCATATGTCGCGGCTTTTTCGCTTTCTTCAATCAGTTGTTTGTCTTCCAATGTTAGGTCAAACCCGTACGAGAGCAATTCTTCTTTTGCTGCGAGTAAAGTATTTTCAACTGCCTGAGAATTTATGTGCAGGTAGACCATATCCAAGGAGTCTTCGATGATGTATTCCACAATGGCTATATCATTAGATGTTATCATTCTGAGGGACGGAAAATTATGTAATAGCCGCATCACATTTCTGCGGTTCAGATTTACATCATTTGCGTCTGAGAAGATGTTCTCAAGTCTGATTCTCCACAGTTTTTGTTTCAGTACTGATTTCAAGGGCATTGTTTCTTTTTGATTCAATAGTTCTTGTTTTTTCAGTTGAGCCGCTGTCATTTTCGGATTTAGTTTTGTAGAAATCAGTCTTGTTTGTTGGGCCCCATCTTTATTCGTCTTCCATTTTTGAGTTTGTGAGGTCTCACCTGGAGAATTAAAACTTGCACTGATTTCTGGATTTTTAATATCACCCACTTTAGATTTATGAGTTTGATGTAATTCCCTCAGACCTTGAGCACTTTTTGTAACGATACTAATGTTTTTATCTGCTTGTGCTAACAATTCCACTTTCTCAGATCCAACTGAATATGTAGATAGATCACATAAATCAGTGACACTTTGATCAGTCATAATTGAGTCAGCGTTGGATTCGATTCTTCATCTTTCATCGGGATTTGGTATTTCCGTCACCTTCAGTTTCGGAATTTCTTTCAAAGCTGGTTTCTTTGATGGCGCACTTTTTGAATCATCCTGTTGGCCAATTAATTTATTGCGCGAGAAGAGACCAAGCTTTTGAGGCGTTGAAAGATTCCTTACAAACTGTTTGGTTTTTGTTCGTGCTTTGCTCATGTTTGTGTTCTTTTTGCTTACTAGTTGTTTATTGACAGGGGCTTTTGTAGATTTTATACACGGTTGGGAAGGAACCGTAGGAGCCATCACTGCCCCAGAAAAGATACCAAAGGTATTAACATGCCCTTTCGGAACATATACAGTAGTTTCATTTACATTTCGATTATTCTCACCGCCAACCACCAAAGAAAAAGGGTTTCGAGGTGGCGCATCTGATGTTTGTGGTACCTTACTTGGCTGGTTACATTCAGATGTCTCTTCTATTGTGAGTATCACTTGTTGGACAGGTGTCACTGTGACCATATTGTTCACTTCAGCAATTTGAAGTGTATCAAGATTCTGGTCAAGAGCAGAGGTACATGTCGCTGTGTTCTTTTTTCCGCAAGAGGTACAATTTTTCTTTATGTTTACATTTGTTCTTTCAGAGCATTGTAGATGTTTCACATTTGAATGACCATGTCTATCCGCCAAGTTCGTTGATATTGAATGCCGACACCATTTCATTAATTCCAAAATCGCCTCCATTTGATCATTTTTGTCGGTATGGTCTTTCATTGCCAGGTCTCCTAACCGATTTTGCCATTGAAAGGAGATCTCGGCTTCACGTTCGACTTTGGACAGCAGGTGAGCATTATTTTCTTCCAAAACTGTTACTTTATTCATTAGATTATGCATGAAGGCGTTTTGATCTTTTACAGTCTTGTTTAAGGCCTCATAGAGTTTGATGAATGGGATTAGAGCTAGAGATGTAGCAGCTAGAACATTGTTATGGATCTGTATCCCAGCTGCCACCGATAAATTCTCTTTATTCTGGGTGTCTAATTCGGATTCCAAAATAGATGGTTCATTTTGATGGCGCGAGCACCGTTAGTTTCTTGGCAATTGATGGGCTACTTTTGTGTTGCAGTGATATCGCAAGTTGTCAGTCTGTTCCTTTGAGGAGCCCATATATGAGTTTCTTGTTGAGGTGGTGCTCGTGGTTGATATGCTCGGTGCATCTTTTTGATGCGGTGTACTTGTCCATGATTTAGGCGCGACATTATGAAAGGACTTCGCTTCGTTCTCAATATCACTGGTCATCTTTTCATTTAAAGATGATGTATTTTTTGCGAGACTGCAGAAAAACTGTTAATTAATTTACTTTTTACAGCTTGGTAGTCAGCTGTCAATCGTTCCGTCAACCGAGCTCAGCCAAATCTACTCCCATATGTTTTTTTGGTTGATAGTTGGACAGGATATCATATGGGACTGAAGTACAGGCATTACCAATAAAGGTGTTTCACCTCTGTCTTGCGCGCCTGTCTCAATTTCAGAGACTATATTCACAGCAGCAACTCCACTAACAGAAGGGTCGAATTTATTGTCACTTGTTATAGGCGGCACAAACGAAAAGTTCGTCAAATTTCCTGAACCTTTTGGTAATTTTAAAGCCAAAAGTTCGGTATCTGTTACATCGAACAGGGATAAAAAGGATGCAGTGTCAATTTCAACCGGCACGGTTCGTTCTGATAACTGATTTACCTTATCAGCATTGACAATTGTATATGAATGTGGTTGGTATAGCGTTTTTGTCAGTTCCACCGCTCTTGACATATCATTGGAAATAATGAGCGGCTCATTGGAATTTAAAGTCTGAATCGGAACTGCCGCCGTCACAGCTTGTGCATCAATTTCACTGCAACATAGTTCTCCCTGCGTAATTAAAGTATCTGAGTCAGCACGTATGGTCATGCCTTCATTCAACTTTAACGTGTTGTTTACAGCCACAAGTTCCAGTTTTGTGTGTGAAACATCGTTCTGGCTTTGATGAGGCCATGTATGCGTCTGCAAATCGGCAGCCACCGCTATCGTCGCGTCAGCTGGGAGAGCAGAAATCTCCAGTGTGTTTGCTCTGCCGACATCAAAAAATGAAAGACCAGCGGGAACGCTTTCGGTCACAGCTTGCGTGAAGACTGGAGAGGAGGGGGAACAGGAACGGGCTGGGATAGAGGACGAGGTAGATACGGGAACAGGAACGGGGAAAGAGACAGAAGGAAGGAGGGGGAGGGAGAAGCAAGAAGAAGGAAAGGACGGGGAAATGTTTATGGAGACACTGGCGGGTGGTAACGCTGGCATCGCAGGCATCACAGTATCAGTCGAAATAGAAATCTCACCGCGATTTCGGGCATTTAATGTTGTTTGCCACGTCTGAGGGCGGATATCAGGAGCCATAGTTAGATCTTACCGACAATCAAGTTCACAGGTCTTCGGGGCTTCAGGAGCTTCGGCAGCGAAGGCGGACTGGAGGCAGACTGGACTCTGCACCGGACTCTGCGCCGCGCTCCGCGCTCTGGAAGAGTTTTTGAAGCCCAGCCCAATGTAGGTAGAAAGAGGACTGGAAAGAGATTCCGTTGTGCAGCTCCTCTGTACACACAATTCACAAGCAAAACCGGAGGCAGACTGGACTCTGCACCGGACTCCGCGCTGCGCTCCGCGCTCTGGAAGAGTTTTTGAAGCCCAGCCCAATGAAGGTAGAAAGAGGACTGGAAAGAGATTCCGTTGTGCAGCTCCTCTGTACACACAATTCACCAGCAAAACCGGAGGCAGACTGGACTCTGCACCGGACTCCACGCAGATTTATTACTCCAACACCAATCAATAAGGACAACTCAATGGTTTGGCAAAGGGAGTCCGTTTAATGACAAGTACAAAAAACAGGGAGTCATGGAAATCAGCAGTGATGCGATCGTCCTTCTCGCTTCAACTCCAACGAACTTCACACAAGTTGTAACATTTATACTCAAAACTCATCATAATTGACGTGTAACACTCAAAAGTTAACATGCAATTCTATTGGTTAGGAAAAGTTAACTTTAATATAGGTGCTATATCTGTATATGGTAACAGAGTGAGGGGATTGGGTAAAACACTGTCAGGTGGGCATGTAAGCCCTTCCTTCATAATGACTACTGCAGATGTCACTAAAAGTACGACGTCCCATTGGTTCTACTAACTATAGGACCCTAGTTTATTTGGTCCATTGTGATTGGGTTGGCACCAACCCATGCATAAATTTCCACTTTGCTTAGCAGCACGCAGAATGGTCAGCCAGGTGCAGGGTGCCCTCCAGCTACCCGGCCTTCCTCCAATTAAGGTAACAATCAATCATTGCTTCAGCAACTATGTGTCAATTAATTTACTGTGGTTGGCCTCGAAACTGCATCTTCTGTCTGGAAAAGTTCTGATATCTCTGCTTGGACAGATGCCAAGCGTAGGCATGAACCCATGCCTCTTCTCGCTCGGCTGATCATGTGCTGCCCGCACCGTGAATTTGTCTAGTTTCTCTCAATTTCTGTATTTGATTCTGATTCAGCTTGCCACCTGCCTACGCCTCCTTATCTTGACCTTTCTGAGACAGGATATTGGGCCTCATTACACGGACGGCAGTAAGGGATTACCGGCACCGGTAAGGGCACCGGTGCCGGTAATCCCTTACCGGCATACTACAAGGTCTCTCAGTGGGTCCCGTCCTTAACGTGTGGTCAGACCACATGTTAAGGACGGGCCCTGCTGAGGGACTTCAGAGCAAATAACGGTACTGCTAATAGCGGTACCGTTATTTGCTCCTTCCCCATTCCTATTGAGCCCTATGGGGGTTCAAATGGGAATGGGGAAGTGCCATGGTGAATGGGAAATTACCGCCCCACACACCTTGGAATAGGGCGGTAATTCCGCCATTCACCATGGCGGAGTCAGTAAAATATCGGTGGCAACCATGGCGCTAATAGCGCCATGGTTACCGCATTCCGTGTAATGAGGCCCATTCTGTTCTTAAGTTTCAATTATGTGTAGTAGTTACTGTTCGTTCCTTCTATTGGTATGACTTTGGCTCTCCTGGCATGAGTTGCATCTGCCTAGTTTCGATTCATCCGTCTCTTCTCATTTAGCGAGAATATGAATCTCTGTTCATTCATCCTCTAGTAACATGAGTTGATTCTGCTTCGTTTGCAAAGTGGAATTACACTTACAATTCTGTACTTCGTTTTGAGGTAGATTATGTATAATGGCGCTTGCCGCACTATTCTTCTACTTAGCATAGCAAGCCGCACTAGCTTTCTGCGGTTCCAAGCATATGTACAGGTGTTAACTGGTTGAATATCTTCATCCTGTTTACATCTTCATTTTCTTACATTTTCCCATCATTTTTTATCTTAGGTTCTCGATATCCTTATTCATGGCGTTTTTGTCTCTTTGTGTCATTCTTTGGTTGTCATTTCTTCTATCTGCGCGTCAGTCCGGGCCCTTGTGACGTCACCATTCGTCTTCCATTAAGGCCTTTTTGGTCTCTTCCGGGACAGTACTGAGGCAATCTTCAGTTCGTCTCATTTGCTGGTAGGGTTTTCTTAATGGATACCTTACTGTCCATGGTTTGGGTACTGGGACTTCAATGGGTGTTGTTCTTCTAGTAGGTACTGAGCAGAGCCCTACTGCGGCTCTCAGCTGGTTTATTTGCTCATCATGCGTCACATATCTTGGTGTGAACATTCCTGGTACTTCAAAATGGACGGCTGGAGTGCGGGCTTTATTTGGGACCTCCTCTACACCATCAGCCTTCTTCCTCCGGCAGGAGCGCTGCCACTCTCCTTCAACTAACCCGGCCACACGAGCACCCTTTTCCCAATGGCTGCCACCGGAATGACGTTGCCGGCAGGGCGCCAGGGTGGCCTCTTTCTGCTGGGCGGGAGTTCTGTCAAGGAACGCAGCATTCAATGGACGGGGGGGGCACAAACCAATACATATGCGGCCTGGGCATACAGCAAGAGAAATGCTCCCCTTCGCAGCAGCGATGCAGGGGCACCCTCCACCGAGCCACCTCATGCTCATCCAAGTGGCACAGGGGATTGCCGAGCTAGGCACTGCTCCGGCAGCTGGAGGTTTCACCATGCCACTGGGCATTCATGTACACACTGCCAGAGTTCTTCAACCTTGTCGCCATTGTTAAGGGGTCGGCCTGTCCGGCCCCATCATGATGGTTGTGCACTAGGGTGCAGGGTCGCTTGGCAGTGCCATGAAGCAGTAGGCTGCGATGGGCTGCAAGAACTACACAGACACCAGGAATTAGTGTAGCTGTAACTGCCGAACGGGATTCTCTTTTGTGAGAGTCTGTCATCAGAGTCCTTCTTCATAATCATTCCCCTTTGTCATTGTCCTTCTCTTGTGACATATTCCTTCATCCTAGTCCTTCTTCTTCATAGTCCCTTATCATAGTCCTTCTTTTTCTTATCCCTTCATCATAGTCGTTCTCCTTCATCATAGTCCTTTGCCATCCTTGTTCTACTTCATCATACTCTTTCATCTTAGTTCTTCACCTTCTTCATACTCCTTTATCCTCGTCCTGCTTTGTTATACTCCTTTGCCCTAATCATTCTCCTTCATCACAGTCCTTCATCATAGGTCTTTTCCTTGATCTTAGTCTTTCATCCTCTTCCTTCACCCTAGTTATAGTAATTTGTCAGTCCTCTTTCATCATAGTCCTTTCTTACATAGGCGTTTGTCATAATCCTTCTTCCTAGTCCTTCTCATTCATCATGGTTCTAAATCCTAGTTATTTTCCTTTGTCATGGTTTTTCATCCCAGCCCTGTTTTCATCAAAGTCCTTCATCCTAGCCTTCTCCATCACAGACCTTCCCTCCGCCATAGTATTTCTCCTTCATCATTTTCCCTTATCCTAGTCCTTCTCCTTTGTCATAGTCCTTCATTCTCACACTTCTCCTTCATCATATTCCTTCAATTCACCATAGTACTTTTTCTTCATCATTGTCTTTCATTCTAGTTGTTCTGCTTTGTCATAGTCCTTCATCGAAGCCCTTGTCCGTCTTCTTCATCATAGCCCCGGGTTCTGGTTCTTCATCATTGTCCTTTGCCAGAGTGCTTCCCTTTCATCATAGTCCTTCCTCTTAGCCCTTCTACTTTGTAATAGTAATTCATCCTAGTCCCTCCCCTTTGTCATAATCCTTCATCGTAGCCCTTCTCCTTCATCACAGTCCTTTGCCGTATTACTTATCCTTCACCACAGGTCTCCATGCTGGTCCTTTTTTCCTACATAAGAGTCTTTTATTGTAGTATTTTATAATAGGTATTCTCCTTTGTCATAGTCTTTCATCATAGTCTTTCTCTTTTGTAATAGTCATTGGCCCTCATTACAACTCAGGCGGTAAGTTCCCTACTTTACCACCATGGTGTAAACTCTGTTTACACCATGGTGGATGGTGGATTTACCGCCCCATTCCAAGGTGAGTGGGGCGGTAAATCCCCATTCCCCATTTAACCTTCCCCATCCCATTTTTGCCCCATAGGGCATAATGGGAGTGGGGAAGGCGCTAATTACGGCACCGTAAATTACGGTGCCGTAATTAGCACCAAGGCGGGTTAGCGCCTTGCATTTTAACGCCTAACGCTAAAAGCAGGCGTTAAAATAGGAATCAGGCGTTAAGGGTTAACGGCGCCGACGGCGCCGTTAAACCGTTAACGGCTGGGTTGTAATGAGGGCCATTGTGAGGGGTCAGCAATTCGAGGCAGACAGCTGTTTGATGATTGTTCAAAATATGCCAAAAGGGAACCCCGGGAGCTGGAAAACCAGTATGGAGAGTCACACGACAATGCTCTACTTGGCCTCATAAATGGCAACAGGCAGAAATTCTGTGTGCTAGCAGAGCGCGAGACTCAATATATGATGCAGACGGTCCAGGCTAGAAGATACGGAGCGGGCGACCGCCCCGGTAAGCTACTGGCAGGAATAGTGAGGGGGGAGCGCAGAGCACAGTGCATAGGAGGTATAACCAGACCCGACGGATCCACCACAGTGGACCCTGTCGACATAAAAAATCTCTTCCACCAGTATTACCAAACATTATACAACAACAACGACAATGTCCCACCTGAAGAGGTAGCAGAATACCTAGCACATACTAATCTCCCGATAAATATGGCGACCAGAGATACACTGAGTAGCCCATTCACGGAGGAGGAGATTGAGGAAGCGATATCCTGTCTCGCCCCTAATAAAGCCCCCAGCCCCAATGATATAGGCATTGAGTTCTACAAAAAATACAAAGACATGTTGTTTATATTTATGTTTATGTTTAACATTTATATAGCGCACCAGGTACCCGAGGGCTAAAGGGCTCTTCAAAACGAAATACTCACAAAACAGAAGAACGGACAGGAGAGACAAACCCAGTTGAACGCAAAAAGGTTCATAAGCGGGGAGAGTAATCAGGAGGCGAATCCGACCTATGAAAAAAGCGCAGTTTTAAGCCCTTTTTTAAAGATTTCTACCAAGGTGGTATTCCTCAATGTAACAGACAATGAATTCCAATTAAGGGGAGCTGCTGAGAAGAAGGCTGAATCTCTGGATTTTTTCATTTTCACCCGTGGGATGGCCAACATGTTTGTTTCATCAGAACGAAGGGTACGGATGTTGTTTTTTACTGAAACTAGTTCTTTTAGATATAATGGCATAACTCCATGTATGCATTTCTGGGTGATAAGAAGCAATCTAAACATAATTCTGGCCTTAACCGGCAACCAGTAGAGGCTGCGCCGGGCCTCCGACACATGGTCTCTTCTTGATAAGCCTTTCACTACCCTAACTGCTCCATTCTGAATGACTTGCAACCGGTGGATGTCAGATACCTGCAGCCCTATGAGAATGCTGCAGCAATAGCCGATCTTAGAGCTGATTATGGCCTTTTCCCATGTTTCTGCGTTGGCTTTCGATATGAAAGGTCTCAAACATCGAAACAATTTGAGAAAATAGGAAGCGGAAGAGACCGAGTTATTCACTTGGGCGTTCATGCTAAGGTTTTTGTCCAAGTGAATGCCTAAGGTTTTCACCTTGCTCATGACCTCAATGCGGCAGTCATCAATAATGAGCGATTTATAGCTAGGCCCTAGTTTGTCTAATTTGGCCTCTGAGCCGATGATTAGAAGCTCGGTCTTTGCGCTATTCAAGGCTAGGCCATTGAGTACCATCCAGTCCTGAATTTTCTTAGAAATATTGTTAATTCTTGCCTCATTTTCAACAAGGGAATCAGATATGGGGATGACACATTGGGTGTCATCCGCATAGTTTGCAAATACAATCCCCTCGTTCTGGAGCATCTGGAAAAAGGGAATCATAAATATATTATAGAAGCAAGGCGACACGCAAGCACCTTGAGGGACTCCATACATAAGTATGGTCGGTTCTGCTTCTACAATGTCGCTGGCCACTCTATTTAGCCTATTCTTCAAAAAAGATATGACCCAGTTAACTGCTTCATCAGAGAAATTGGCATTCTGTCTTAGCCTGGTGGACAGAATGTTATGGTCCACCAGGTCAAAGGCAGCCGACAAATCTAATATCATGAGAAGGGAAATATGACCACCATCCATTCTCTGTGAGAGATGAGACTTGAGTGCCAATAGAGCTGTTTCTGTTCTGTGATTCAAACGGAACCCAGATTGAAATTTATGATAAATTTCATTTTGTTCCAGGTAGCTAGCGATCTGGTTATAGGCCACCCTATCCAAGATTTTTAGCAGGAACGGGGTGTTAGTAATAGGCCTGTAGTTGGAGGCGGTGAAAGGGCAAAGGTTGGATTTTTTTAGCAATGGAGTAATCCATGCTTTTTTTATGTTATCCAGGACTTTATTAGCTGCGAAGGATGCATTTACGAACTTGGTTAAGGCTGGAATGAGGACCGGAGAACATATACTTGTACCCAGACTATTGAAGGTGTGGGAGGAGTCCTGCTCTAACGGGGACCTGCCCCCCTCACTTAATACAGTGGTCATAACCGTTCTTGTAAAGCCAGGGGACCCCCTAATGAAATGCCCTCATACCGCCCTCTCTCCCTCATAAATTCAGATATGAAAATCTTTGCTTAAACTCTAGCAAACAGATTGCTTCGCCATATGTCCACAGTAGTACATCTGGACCAATCTGGCTTCATCCCGGGTAGATCTACTGCACTAAACCTGAGGAGATTATTTGGCACATTGGCGCAAATCAACCCTGAGCTCCCTTCGGCAGCAATGCTACTGGATGCCAAAAAGGCGTTCGGTTCCGTGTTGGGGAACTTCCTCTTTGGGGTTCGACAATGCATGGGTCTGGGCGAAGGCTTCTACAAATACACTAAACTATTATAAACTGAACCCACTGCCATGATCCGTACCAACGGCAACCTCTCAACGGCAATAAAACTAGCCAGAGACACCCGACAGGGATGCCCCTTCTCCCTCCTGCCGTTTGCATTGTCTATAGAACCCTTTGCTAGCAGGATACGGGACCATCACAGGCACAGGGGAATAAACGTATGTGGCGCCCCGCAGATAATTTCACTATATGCCGACGACACCCTAGTTTACCTAAAACACCCTGAGAGAAACATAGGTCCAGTACTGGCTGAAATTGAAACCTTCACTAGCTACTCGGGATACAAAATTAACACCCAAAAATATGAATTATTCCCATTGACTAACAACAACGTGAACCCCCCCAAACTTATGAAATGAAATGGTCCGAAGAGACAGTGAAGTATCTGGGTGTCAAGGTGACAAGATCTAACAAATCCCTGTATGATAACAACCATCATGATTATCACATTAAACTTGAGCACAAACTCAACCTGTGGGGGAAATTTCTGCTATCCTTAATTGGACGCATAGCCATGTTAAAGATGATAGTTGCGCCTAAACTCCTGTACTATTTCACTACCATTCCTGTGTGGCCAGGGAAACAGTTCTTCGACACCCTCAGGAAGCTATCGACGGGATTTGTATGGGGCGGGAAGAATGTGAGGGTTAGGTGGTGCTCCCTCACCAAACCTTACGACATGGGAGGGCTTGCGGCCCCAGACTATGAGCTATATTACCTAGCAGCCCAGATCCAATATGCAGGCATGTGGTATGACCCCGGCAAAACACACTCCCATATTAACATAGAGAAACAGTCTGCGGCACCAACCGAAAAAAAACCACGCTCATAAGCAAACATGAACTAGACCTGTGTCTCTTCGACCCGTTATGTGCTACACTCGATGACTGGAGATGTATACAAAACAAACTGAAAATCACAGAACCCTAAACAAAACATATTCCACTTTGGGGCAATCCTAGTCTTGCCCCCACCATGGATCCCGATATACATAATTCCTGGGACCCAAACAATGATATTACAATTGGGGATCTCTTCCCAGCTGGGGGGTTTGTCACGTTATCTGAATTCCAAAGTAAGTTGGGAAACAACCCAGTAAAAACCTTACAGTATTACCGCATGAAGGCGGCAGTGTGCAGAAAATTGCAGACATTCCCTACCGAACCAGAGCCAAACATCTATCTAGAGGCAATTGTGCAGCCAAATAACACGTAACCTCCTGTCGAAGCTGTACGCTATGTTCCAACAGAGAGCGCCTCTACCCAACACCCTGAGAGAAAAATGGGAAGAAGACACAGGGACAACAATCAACGAACATAAGTGGGGGAAAATGTGTAATCTGACTAAGGAAGCATTGCTAAATGCCCGATTAAGGCTAATACAGTACAAAGTGCTAAACCGGCTACACTATACACCCAAGCGTATTTCCAGGTTCGATCCATCCAAACCACAAACTTGTACAAAATGCGACTCGCCAGATGCAGACACCATACACATGTTTTGGAGCTACCCCCACATAGCTGAATTCTGGCCCCAAGTCGCCTTGACACTGCATGAAATTATTGCCATCCCCCAACGCTCCTGCCGCTAAAATACCTGCTAGGGGACATAGGCAAAGTAGGCATCAAAATCTGATGGTTGTTTAACGTAGGATGTATCATAGCCAGGAAGTGGAAGGCCTGGGAAGCACCAACAATTAACCACTGGTATCACGCAATGGCGATCGTGAACGACAATGAGGAGAACTTTATATAAACTGTCCCAGCATCTGCTCAGCCCAAGGACATATGGTCTCCATACCGCTCACACGTGGAGAAAGAATCAACAAGTAGAACAGTTAACCTGTGATCGCCACTGTAACTGCAATCTGCAATAGAAACAAGCACTCATAAATGACAAGTTTATAACATTATCACAATGTCGATGCGATACCACTGTACCGTATATTGTGTGCAAATCTGCTTACCTCTGTCACATGTTAAATAAAGTTTAAAAAAAAAACATACACATCTTAAACACCTTGATTCAGGGGATATAGTTGTCTCTGAAAACCACCAATCCTTGAATTGTGCGGTGTCTCTCTGGGAAACTCCAGAGATGGACTTTGGGATGTATTTAAGCCTGCAGATAATATTTTATAATCATTATCAGCTGGGAAACACTTTTTATTCAGAGAGGAAGATGGACGACTATCTGGTATCTTATTACTAGATCTCCCAATCCCCCTAGGAGGATTAGGGGTTTGTTCTTCCTTTAAACTCCATCTCTCATTTGACAGATCTTTATACTTGTTAATCTATTTTTCATTTTATTGGATATTTGTAAGGCTCCTATGCAACAAATTGCATTTGGGACAATGACCTTCTTTCTCAACACAATCTAACATGGCATTCTTGTGAACATCCTCATTTATCCTGCTAGAGGAAGTATCATTGAGTTCACAGGTACAACAGATCTTTTTAGGTTTAGTTAAAGAATGTATAGGTATCACCTACTCCAGATTCCATGACTCCCAGGCTACATCATAAACCAATCTACCCACTCTATCTCCTTGATGTATTTCATGGGGAGTAGTTGACAAATGAATCTTAATTCTTTACCACTAGAGATAAGAGGATACATCTTAAATCTAGGTTGTGATCAGGTATAACATAGGCAGATATATAAATGGGAAACTACAGCTCCAATAGCAAAGAAACTATCAGTGTATCCTACCCTGGTATCATATGATTCTGTGGAAAATATAGATGTTACACATTCCCTCCTGCAAGGCCCAGATCCAGCTGTTTTTCGTTGCAAGGACCTCTGGCTAAGCCAAAGAACTGGAACCCCTTGTGGGCATCCTCAAGGTTCTGCTGGGACACTGGAAATCCACCGTGCTGCCCTCTGAGGGACAATTCCGCTAGAATTTTGCCACTCAGTTGCCAAAATGCATCATTACTCTGTCTGGGGCAAATGCAAGAAGTGCATCCATGAGGTCTCTGTTCCATCATGGGACTGAATCTGGGTGTCTCTCATACATTCTGAGGTATCCATCAGGAACCTAGAGATGGACGTCAGTGATTTCCCTAAAACCTGTAACCCAACGCCCCTGCACAATGACAGTAAAAGTGAGGCATGTCTTCCCCACCAATCTACTGTTGCCTGGGACTGTTCATAACTTTCTAGGGGGTCAGGAACTGAGGTCACATACCTTTTGAACTGCCTCCATCCCTTTGGGTTTGCATCTGGCACAAAGACCCTTGTCGCCCACCAGATATTCCTTGCCCATCCCTCTTCCCCCTTGACTTTCATTGTTGTTTGACACCTTGTTTGCACAACACTGTCACACAGCCAGTGGTTCAAAATCTCTTGGCAGGTGCAAAGGGATCATGACTCTTACATGTCTGCTCATCAATGCTTCTGCAGGTAAAAGGTTCATTGATAAGTGAGGTTTAGTACAATAATCCCTGAGAAATCTTTAAAGAGACACTTTTAGATCCTTCCCCTTTTTTTTAATTAGCAAAGTGAAAAGTCTTGTCCAGTGTGTGCATGAACCTCTCTACTTCACCATTTGCCCAGTGCAACCTCAAAGTGATGCTCCTGTGTGTGATGTTTAGTTTGTATGAAATGTCCAGGAGTTCTTTACCTTGAAAGGCGGCCCATTGTCTGACCTTAATGATTCAGGAAAAGCACATATTGCAGACACATTCATTGGCAATAGGATGACAAGGCTTTCTGCTGTGGATGCCACAAACACAATTTAAGGACAACTTGAAAACTCATATATCACAATACATGCTTATCTTTTGCATTGGGGTGCAGCTCCGGATCAGAGCAGAAGCCAAGGCAAGTCGCTGCTTCCACTCTTATTTAAAGATTTGGGAACCACACTTTTTCCTGAAAGCATGCCTTAGTTTTGGCAATCCTTTGGTGGCCTGTGTGTGAATCCAATACTCTGTCTGCTAGGGAGGTTGAACTCACAATGCACGGGTCTCTGTATATCAATGCTTCAAGTGAAACCCATAGCTCCAACATTACTTTCTACCAGCATTGGTGAACAACCACTGCTGCCTCTACCCTAGCACATTAAGCACTATTTCCACCCCCTGAATATAAAACTCCTTTTAGTAATGGTATGCCTTCATCCTGCTTGTAAATTTCCACAATTGCCTGGAGTGTCATGGAGACAGGTAGTGCAGCCCTCATGAGCATCCGGTCATGTTACTCTGCCACCCGTGTTTTCGTCCTGACCCCTCTGTAGACTTAATTGAAATAAAGACATTATTCAGATGTTTCTACATGTTTGATACCATTGAAGATGGCACACAGAACGCTCAATCTAAATAGAAACAGAAATATAATGATGTGTTTTCACATTAATACATTTTAAAATTATTATTAGAAGTAAGAATGGTTGACATTGAACACGTTCTCTTTTAAAAGTGCCAGAAAGCACCTTGTGCAACATCGCGATCCTGTGAGTTCATAAACTGTGAACTTCAGCTGAACCAAAACCTATCTGTTGTGTGCACAACATCCATTAGTTAGCTCTTATTATACAAGAATTTCCAGACCTCTAATACCCTATCACTTAGATCGCTGTGTTTGTTTAGGCCAATGTGTTTTTGTTCCAAACTTTAAAAGTAACAAAATAATAACACGCGTTATGTATTTGAATATCGAGGGGAGCAATATCTTTTATTTTCAAGCCAAGCTCTAGAGCCCCATTACATTGACAAATGACAATCTTACTGATACGTTATGTTCCCTTTAAAAAAAGAATGCCTACAGAGGTCTTGTAAACCTTGGCATTGGAAAACATTAGAAACGATGTTCACCTGTTCGATTAGAACTCATCTAATGGAAATGGTCCATTAAATCATTATTTTGTCAAATTAAATAAGCTCTTAAGCAACCACTGATAGTGAACAGTGTTCCCATAATGAAACATATATTTGTATGCTGATGTATAGCAGAAACCTATTTAAAATATGCACTCAGGTTTACCCATTGGAAATTCATTTTCGGCTGTATCATTTAAATTGTTAATCCTAAAAACAAATGAATACAGATCTAAATTCAGCACAATCAGGTGCAATAAAACACATATCAAAATGATATACTAAAAGGGTCTACTTTCTGCATAATCTGCATATATTAATAACACCATTATGCACAAAGTGAAAGAAACCCAAGTTATATCCTTGGGTTCTAAATATTCTCACTAATTGCGAATATGTAACTTTCCCCATTATCAAATATTTATTTCAAGAATTATATGAAAAATGAATGTTGCAGTGCAGTAGATTTCCACACTCATTAAAGAGGGGGTAGTTTGCAGCTGACATATCCCTATTATGACACCAAATTTAATGGGGCATAAAAAGCAGCCCTGGCGGCTGAGCATGGCATTTGGCCGTGCCCACCTCACATTTTAAAACACTTCCTGGCCACTAGTCATGGTCCAGTACAGTACACATAGGTTTCGGGCAGAGTTAAGCTGGTAATGACTTCCTTCATCTGCTGAATTTCAAGGGTTTTGATGCGGTAACTATGCTTAATTTAACTGCACCTAAGTTTTTTGAGTGAATTTCAAGGGTTTTGTTATACCATAGTTTTTTTTACAGGCTACTAGCCATGGCCTTCGCCGTGTCCACTATACATGTTCCCCCAATATTTTTCTTTTGGACCCACTAGGTGGTCACAGCCTTTGGTCGTGGCCACTTTACGTGTCTTTCAGGCCCACTAGCCAGAGCCTTCAGCCTTGGCCAGTGAGAATGGCCTTTGGCCGTGCCCACTGTATCTTTTAAAACACTGCCTTTCTTTCCTGCTCACTAGCCATGGCCTTCGCCCATGACCTTTGGCCGGAGCACCTTTGCGTGTTGCCCCAATAGCTTTCTTTTGGTCCCACTAGCCATGGCCTTCAGCCGTGGCCACACCTGTAGGTTGCTTTTGGGCACATTAGCCATGGCCTTCGGCCATGACGAGTGGCCAAGGCCTTTCCCATCGTTCCCTTGACATGTTTTCATCTGAATCCATCCAGCAAGTCAAAGGTTATTAGCCTTGCTCAGCCTCTCTGCTGTAAAAAGCACCAAGGCCGATATAAAGGTTTTAAGGAATATTGAAATATTTTAAAAACTACTGGATGGATTGACCCCAAACCAATCAACACTTTGTGCCCAAGTTCACAAACTTCTTGTTTTGAAAATCTCATCCAAATCCAGCCAGCAAGTCAAAAGTTATTAGTTGGGAAAAAATAGCTGCTTTTTCATTTCTGAAAATCCTGTAGGCATCTCTTCTGCAAAGCACCATCGGAGATATAGCTATAATTTTGGGAGAAGGAGGCCCCCCCCTTCTCAAGCAAATTTTTTAAAAAATAGACTGTACGTAATAACCCAAGACCCCTCCCAGAAATAGAGTCAATGCTTCATGCCCAAGCTGTTTTGTACCTGGTCCATTTCCATCCAGTGGTTTTGGCTGTGCGCTCGATCAAAATGTGGACTTTTTATCCATGGCAAAATGAATGGGGAGACCAAAACAGTGTTTTTTTTACTTTCTTAATAACTTTTGTATTTTTTAACAGACATTTCCGCCAAATCCATCATACGTGTCAAGTTATTAGCAATTCGTTTTTTGGGTTTCCTATGGAACTCAATACTCAACTATAGTTCACATATATATATCAAATGCCTTTGTGCGAGCGCAAGCCATAGTTAAGGTTAAGATTAATTTCCTACGAGTTTCAGAAAATGACTTCTCAATAACCTTCGAATGCTTGCCTGGGGGAAAAAAACAAAAAAAGACAATATTTCAGAATAATATTTCGAGGCTACCGCCTGTCCATACACCATTTCAGATTTCTACATGAACAGCTTCATAGTTTTAAAACATGTTTACTTTGATCCTGTTTTGAACAGTTTTTAACATGTAAAATGTCATCCCAAATATCTCAAAATCGTCCACTTCGATTTTCCTAATTTTTTGCAGGCGCCTAAATCTTAGCTGGTATAGGTGCTGTGAGAAACCTAAGGGCATCCTCACTTATTTCTCCCTGGATCCTCCTCTCAGGTGGCAAGTGAAAGTCCATCACATTTGGATCCTGACCCCGGGGGTGGATATGCGAGGGAGGATCACCTGGGTAGAGGGAACATGGGAAGTGGAGAGAGGCTGTCCCTAGGTGAGGCATGGTATCCCCCCGTTATGATATGATATGGCATTTATAACGCGCCTATACACAAGTGTTTCAAGGCGTAACGAGGCAAGCGAGGGGAAACAGAGGGAAGACAGAGACAATGATCTTACTATGCCAGGCGTCATTGAGATCGCGCAAGTGCAGCGGAAGAGGAAAGGGGAACGTGCAGTACATGGAATCGACAGTAAAAATAAAAAGAATAAATAAAAGCAATAAGTACAAAGTGCGGCCAGCTGGTGTCAAGTGCAAGGATAAGTGCAGACATCAGGTGTCAGTTCTGGTAGGGGACTGTAGGGATACAGAAAACAGTCCCCAAGTGGGGGGTTGCCAGGGAGGCAGTGTCGGTGTGCAATTGGCAGGGGAGGAGACCTGAGCCCGAGATCAGAAGGTGGCCAGGTAACCAGTGCAGTTTCAGTTTCAGCCAGGAGTTCAGCAGGGGATAGGAGGAGAGAAAGCAGAAGCAAAGAGGAAGGTTTTGAGGTGCTTCCGGAACCGGAGATGGTTCTCCTCAAGTTTCAGGGAGGCAGGAAGGCTGTTACAGAGGGAGACCACAGCCGAAGAAAGAGATCTACCACCGACTCGTTGCTTTTAGAAGTGACTGACCCTGAGGGAGTTGGAGGCGGATGAGCGAAGAGCTCGAGAAGGAAGATATTTAGGAAGAGAGAGTTGAAGATATTGAGGCCCTAGGCCCGAGAAGGCCTTGTGGGCAATGCAAAGGGTTTTGAACTTTATCCTCGCAGCCACTGGGAGCCAGTGCAGAGATTTCAGTCCTGGAGAGATATAATCCCTGGGCTTGAGGCCAAGGACAAGTCTTGCAGTCCTGTTCTGGATGAGTTGCAGAGGGCGAATAGTAGAAGCAGGCAGATTTAGAAAGAGGAAGTTGCAGTAGTCCAGCCTAGAGAGAACCAGTGCTCTGGAGACAGTGAGCTTCTGGGGAAAGGAACGGAAAGGAAGAATACCTCTGAGGAGGTGCAGCTGGTAGTGTGACTTCTTAGAGACGTCAGAGATATGAGGAAAGAAGGAGAGTATGGAGTCAAAGATGACCCCAAGGTTTTTAGCCTCGCAGGAGGGAGCAGGAAGAGGGCCAAGAGAGGCCGGCCATAGAGGTACAGGAAAGAAGGGAGCGGGTGTGCCGATGAGGAGAATCTTAGTCTTCCTGGCATTACGGCAGAGATCATTCGCGGCACACCACTCCTGGATAGCAGAAAGACAGTCAGAGATGAGAGAAGGAGAAGAGGTGGCTGAAGGTAGCCTGAAAATGAGCTGAGTGTCATCCACATAGCACTGAAGGTTCGGGCAGTGAGCGGCAATGCAGTGGGCAAGAAGTGCCAGGTATTGGTTGAAAAGCCAGAGAGAGAGCTTAGACCCATGTGTAACACCACAGGTAGAGATAAAGATAGAGGAGAGTAGAGGACGGACCCAAGTCAATCAGAGAGGAAAGAAGTCAGCCAAGCCAGGGCCGGACCGGTGAGACCCAGGTTATCACGGAGATGGTTGAGCAGGATGGCATGGCTGACCGTGTCAAAGGCAGAAGAGAGATCAAGTAAGATGAGGACACAGGGTGTGTTGGAATCAAGGTTGGAGAGCAGGTCTTCACATATGTTCAGGAGAGCAATTGCCGTGCTTCTGGCAGCTCTGAAGCCAGACTGATGGTCATGAAGACAACCAACAGATTCAGTGTGAAGATTAAGCTGGGAGATGGACATTATTTTCCAGGAGCTTGCCCAGGAAAGGAGTGATGGAGATTGGGCAATAGTTAGCCGGGCAGGATGGGTCGGCAGAGGGTTTCGTAAGAAGGGGGTGCACAAGGGAGTGCTTCATGGGAGAAGGGAAGACTCCAGTGGCGAAGGAGTGGTTGCAGAAGTCGGCCAGAGCAGGAGCCAGGGAGTTAATGTGCTCCTTGATGGTTCTGGAGGAACAGGGAAGAACCTGTTTTGACAAGACTTTCATAGATCAGACTTGTCTAGAAACCTTGTCAGGGGAGAACAGGGGAAAGGCAGAGAAGGAGGGAGGAAAGGTGGCCGAAGAAGGGTCAGAGGAAGAGCAGGGAGTAAAAGGAGAAGGGGGAGAGGAAGTGAGAGAGAGGACAGGATGTCCTGCGTTTTAGAGATGAAATGAGAAGCCAGGGCCGTGCAGAGGGCCTGGGAGGGTCAGGAGAGGTAGAGACTGCAGCAGGATTGGCCAGTTCCTTGCAGATTTTAAAGAGTTCAGCCGAGTTGTTAGATGCTGCAGAGACGCAGGCTTTAATGTGAGCTCTCTTCTTGGTGCGGACAGAGAGCCAGTATTGCCTTTGGAGCAGGCGGCAGGGCAGTTTGTCAGAGTATGTACCAGAAGCATGCCATTTCCTCTCAGCCACCCTGCACTTGCGTTTGAGGGTGGCAAGGTCTGAGTCGTACCAGAAGTTGCACTTGGCTTTGGGCTTCAAGCAGATACTCATGACAGGGGCAAGAACATCGAGAGTATCAGATATAGCAGAGTGGAGCATGGAAAGGGCTACGTCAGGGTGTGAGTCAGCCAAAGGGGGAGGGGGTGAGAAGGTGATGGCGAAAGCCTCAACTGACACATGCTTCATGGATTGGATAACCGAGAAGGTGGGTGGCAGTGCTGGAGTTGGCTTGGCCTGAGGGGTAGAGAGGGTGAGCTGGGAGGAGATGAGAAAGTGATCACTCTAGGAGAGAGGAATAGTGAGAGGGATAGAAAGGGGAAGATCTGAAGAGATCAGAACATCCAGAGTGTGCCCTGCAGAGTGAGTCGGGCCAGAGGGGAGGATAGAGAGTGAGAGTGCGTTGCAGAGGTTGCAAAAGAGTCCAGAGGAGCGACAGAAAGCATCCAGGTGGATGTTAAAGTCTCCAAGAAGGAGGAGTTGAGTCATTGAGACCGAGTCGCCCGTTCCCTTTTCAGAATGAACCCTCTATCCCCCCAAGCCTTTGTTGGTTAGTCAGCCCTTTCCCTTGTCTTCCTTTCCAACTTTCCCCCAGAAACACTCCCTCAATACTGGGATGAGACCAACTAGGAGGACACATCCTCATTTGATTGATACACACTGATATCAGACAACACAGAGTTATACCATCTTCTTTTATGAAATCTGACAGTCCCAAACGCCACTGGTACTGAAACAAAGAAGAGGGCAGTGGAGGCATTCAGGTGGAGCAGTCAGGCATGTCCACCTAATATCCTTCACCAAAGTCAGGCAATTAGACTTGGCGGCCCACTCCTGAGGCCATTCAATACGCCTGACGGATAAAAAGTTTGCTGCATGGAAGTCAGGACAGAGGGCTGGAGAGAAGGGAGCTGGAGACACAGGTGCTGGGAGCTGTGTCGGGCAAGACAGAAGTCGCTGAGGGTGGCCGTGAGAGGGTCTGGAGGTCCTGCCATCCTCCCATTGGGGTCCACACAGCAGGAGCTCTGGCACTCCCACGAAACCCAGTCAACGCGGAACACCAAGAGAGCGAGTGATGCTCGCTGCGGTTTGCATGAAGGAGAGACGAAGCTTGGGGAACCCGGAAAGCTGAACAGGGAGCGTTTGGAGGCATGTCGCGAAGGAGAATAAGCAGAAGGGAGCTGCCGTGTATGACCAGTGAGTGGGAACCAGAGAAACACTCTTTCTGGGGCGCTCTCGGAACCAGTAACAAAGTCCTTTTGAATATCGAACAAATTGAAAGTTGTTGCAAGTACTTTTGAATACCAAAGTGTGAGGAAGGCATGGTATCGAGCAGTAGACACAGACACAATGGATAAATGTTTTAAAAACCTTTATTTACGAATTTGGTTGAGATGGTAGAATTCAGAACTAGCCCCAACTCTAAAATGGGAGTAATCGTGACCATTAAACAATAATAAGTACGTCCACGTCAGTGTGGTCAAAATAAAAAAGGCCAATACTAAGAAAACCTAACCTTGCCTTCCTTCTCATGAATACAAAAAGGAAAGTAGTGTCTCAAAAGAAATGTCAGAATAGCTTAATTACCAACTTTCTTCCCCAGGTTCAACCCTACGGGGTCTAGAGAATCTCTTAATAAACAAACGATAGTTGGATGGCACAGTTCTATCAATCTTTCACACTTTGGCATTCTGGTACAATTCTCTCAACTTCTGCTAGTTCAATCACTTCCTTAGTCTTCACCCGCCTTGCCATCAATACTCAGTTCATATGCTCTCAATTTCTCACAGATCTGTGCAGGCTTCCCTCTGCCGGGTTGGAGCCTGTCTTGTTTCATTTTATCACATAATTTCTTACAGTTCTGCACAGGCTTCCTTCCCTCTGCCGGGCTCGAGCCTGTCTTGTTCTTTGTGGCGATTCCGTTCCCTGTGTTTTATCTAAGATATCGTTCACTGTCGAATACTTTTGAAATTGCAAGGAATTTACATAGACCTCTGCATGACCACTTCAATCTCTCCTTCAACATTCCTTCAATTCACATTCCATATTCATATTGTGACTCTCTTTAGTCTGCCCTCTTGGCCGGTTCCAAATGTTGTGTGTAACATCAATACCTCTTGGTATTTCTTTTCCCCCAATGCCTCTTGGTACTTGTAGTTCTTATTCTCTTTGTCTTTTACAAAGTTCATATTCAACCCCTTTCCTAGCAATGCTTCTTGGTACTTGTAGTTCTTATATTTTCCCTTTGGCATATCTCACAGTTCAAATCTTCTCTTGCAGTACAATTGCCATTTGGTACTTGTAGTTCTTATTCTCTTTTACTTGCCTTCTTGGCTTTTTCCAAAGTTCTTATATTTTACTTTTGCCCTCTTGACAGATTTCACAATTCACATATGTCATTTTACTCTTATTCAATTTTCTTTCCTATGATTTCCGCTTGTAATATCTTTCAAAAGTTCATAACATTTCACAGAGACTTTCGAATGTGTGACTTCCTCTTGCAGGACCACTCTGCTACTTTATATCCTTTTCTTTTAACAATCATTATCTTCATTCGTGTTTGATCGGCACACGTGCAACCTTCAACTTTCAAATCACAGTCACTCTCTCTTTAACATCAACCAGACTTTTATTGACCTTGATAACTAACCTGTTGTGTTAAACAAGTTTCGTTCATCTTTTCTTCACAGTCCAATGCGTTACCAATGCCTCCTCTGCTCCTCCCCAACTCTGCCGTTCGCCCGAGAGGGTCGAGGGCCATTTCCTGACACGTTGAAGGTTTCTTTCCTCTGCTCGCTCTGCTCTGCTTTTCAAACACTCACGGCATCCTGAAAGCTTAGAAATCTTGCCTGGCTTTCTCTCGATACTCTCAATTGTTGATCACCCCTTTGGCCTTCTATCTCCCACAGCTTGGTTATCATCAGCCTCAGAAGAGCTGTTCCTTCTCATATCCAGCCTCGCTCAAAGTGCACCTGTGCGTGCCACCTTTTATTTTTAAAGGGAATGTCAATTGGAGTCAGGTGTGAGTAGTTGCCTAGCCCTGCCTGACTCTATTAGTGGGACATTGCTGTTAAAGTTGGTTACCCTCATTTTTCCCATTTTGTTTATAGGGGTAATCTGTACACTCCTGGTAGCCTCTTCCTCATCCCAGTACTTTGACATTCAAATGGAAAACAGGATTTATGGCAGTTGTAGTGTCCCACTAAAAGGGAAGGAAAGTTGGGTAGGTAACTGTCAGCAAAGGGGGGGGACGCAATGTCTCACCTTTAGGCACTCCCTCCTCAATCCCCAAGGACCCTCCACCCAGGTAGTCCTCCCTCGCTAGTCTGCCCCCAGGGTCGGGGTCCAGGATCAATGGCCCATCCCTGGTCACCTGTGTAGGAGATCCCCGGGGTAAGGTGGGAAAAGCCCTTAGGTTCTTTACACGAAGAAAGTATTTTTGAATGCCGAACCAACTGAAAGGTATTGCAAGTACTTTTGAATGACGAAACAAGTACTTTTGAATACCGAATGAACTGAAACTCATAATAAGTACTTTTTGAATGCCGCGCAAAGTAAAAAGCAAGTTGAGCACTCGTGAGAGGAGTGAAAGCAAAGTGGTGCATGAAGCAGATACCACTGAATGTATTGTATGAAACAAGTATTGGCAACATCAAGAAAACACCAGAAAGAGTATAAAATGAGAATCCAAGCAGTGGCCGAAAGTAAGAAGGGGTCCAGGAATTGCAGGTTAAGAGGAAACCTGTGTTGACAAAAGCCAAAGGAATACAGAAAATGTAACAAAGTGCATGAGTCTAGCCAACCCACGAAATAGATAGAAGGGTATACAAGGAGAATTCAAGCATTGACCCAAAGCTAAAGGGGGTCCAGGGGTTGCAGGTGAAGAGGAAACCTGTGGTGGCAAGAGCCAGAGGAATACTGAAAGTGTCATAAAGTGCATGGTGGCCAACCAGCCACAGGTCAGAAGAGTGTGACACTGGGGAATCAACTGAACATTACTGGTAAATGGAAACAATGGCTGATTGTTGATGGTAGCCGTCAGAAAGGGTATCGGTTGTGTGACCGGTAGTGAATGGACTGAGTAGTCCAACAATGCGCCTTGACCGAGTCCCCCTGCGTGGAACTGCCAACGGAAATCCACATAAAGAAGATTGTGTTGTGCAACAACCTTGTATGTCATTTTTGAATCCAGAAACAGAACTTCCTATGTGAACTGGTGAAGAAGTATCAATATTAGGAAAGCTGAGAAGTGTCCCAAGGAACTTTGTTGTCTTGAAAGCAGGAAGATTTGAACTTTTGGGGAAGGGAACCCCGATATATTGTGAACAAGTTTGAACTTGCGGAAGGGGAAGCTG
Organism: Ambystoma mexicanum; assembly: GCF_040938575.1. Taxonomy (NCBI): domain Eukaryota; kingdom Metazoa; phylum Chordata; class Amphibia; order Caudata; family Ambystomatidae; genus Ambystoma; species Ambystoma mexicanum. The sequence goes on from NC_090923.1 coordinate 1,424,082,477, forward strand.
ATCATAAGCCAAGAGCTGGAAGAAGCTCTGAACTTTCTTTTGAAAACGTTTCATTTTGATGCTGACATCCTTACACGTTGTATACATTTAGCTGTGAGGGCAAATATAGGTTTTGGACACAAACAGACACTTGATTTGGACTTCCTGGCACAGACTGTTCTTAGTTTTCTTTCGGTAGGCAAACCCCACCTTAGCATAGGGCAGGTTAGGCCTTATTCCAACCCATCTTTCAAGTTAAAACTGTGAGAACCAATTTTGGATCTGTTGGCTGTGCCTCCTTCGTGATGCCTTCACAGTGCACTGAAAAAATATTTTGAAAATCAACCTATTTTGAGTTATTCACATTTTAAATGTAGCTATATAACGGGGATGGCAATGACAACCAGGTTTTTCATGGCAAATAATACAAAATAAGTAAAAAACACACACCAACCATACACTCAGTAACCGTGACACCCACGCACAACAGCTATAACCAAACCAAGCATTCGCATTCGCCCCCACTGTGTACACAATCCAACATACACTCAAGCAAAAAAATAAATAATTCCAGCAACAATATGCAGCCATAATTATGACCACACACACCATACACAATTAAATGAAATTATATTATATTTTATTTATATTGCGCTCGTACACAAGTGTTTCAGAGCGCGACCAGACAAAGGGAGGGGAACAGGGGAGAACAAAAACAACAATCTTACTAGGCCCAGTGACATTGAGAACGCGCAAGTGCGTGGGGAAGGGAAAAGGGGGAAAGTGCCGGAGGGTGGCAGGGTGAGCAGGTACCTGGGCCCGAAGGACAGAGGGTGGCCAGGTGCACAGTGCTGAGAGAGAAAGCAAATCAGCAGGGGAGAAGAGGGATAAAGGCAGAAGTGAAGAGGAAGGTTTTGAGGTGCTTCCGGAACCGTAGATGTTCTCCTCAAGTTTCAAGGTGGCAGGGAGGCTGTTCCAAAGGGAAGACCCAGCCGAAAACAGAGATCTACCCCAAGCTCGTTTCTTTGAAAAACGACTGAACCTGAGGGAGTTAGAAGTAGAGGAGCAAAAGGATCGAGAGGGGAGGTATTGACGGAGGGATATTTGAAGGTATTTTGGACCCAGGCCCCAGAAAGCCTTGTGGACAATGTAGAGGGTTTTAAATGTATTCCTTACATCCACTGGGAATCAATGAAGGGATTTTAGAGCTGGAGAAATATGACCCCAGGGCTTGAGGCCAAGGACAAGTCTCGCAGTCATTTTCTGGATTAGTTGTAGAGGGGGGAGAGTGGAGGCAGGTAGATTTAGAAAGAGGCTGTTACAGTAGTCCAACCTAGAGAGAACCACAGCTTGGAAGACTGAGCTTCTGAGGGAAGGAGAGGAAAGGCAGAGTACCTCTAAGGAGGTGTAGTAAGAAGTTTGACTTTTTAGAGATGTCGAAGATGTGTGCGGAGAAGGAAAGTGTGGAGTCAAAGATGACCCTGAGGTTCTTAGCCTCGCAGGTTTGGGCAGGAGGAGGGCCAAGGGAGGCCGGCCAGAGAGTGAGGGGAAAGGATGGTGAAGGTATACCAATGAGGATGATCTCAGTCTTGTTGGTATTTAAACAAAGACCGTTGGCGGCACGCCAATTTTGAATGGCAATTAGGCAATCAGAGATGAGGGAAGGGAGAAGAGGTGGCTGAAGGAAGCTTGAAAATGAGTTGGGTATTATCAGCATAGCACTGGAAATTTGAGCAGAAAATGGAAATGCAGTAGGCGAGAGCTGCCAGGTATTGGTTGAAAAGCCAGGGCGAGAGGTTAGACCCCTGGGGAACACCACAGGTAGAGAGGGAGAAAGAAGATAGGAAGGACCCAAGTTGTACCTGGGAGGGTCGATCAGAGAGGAAGGAGGTCTGCCAGGCCAGAGCCTCATCAGTGATACCCAGGTTGTCACAGAGACAATTGAGCAGGGTGGTATGGTTGATGGTGTCGAAAGCAGAAGAGAGATCAAGTAGAATGAGGACAGAGGGAATGTTAGAGTCAAGGATGGAGAGCAGGTCTTCACGGATGTTCAGGAGAGCAGTTTCCGTGCTTCTGGCAGCTCTGAAGCCAGATTGGTGGTCATGGAGAGAGCCAACAGAACCAGAATGAAGGTTAAGCTGAGAGATGGCAAGCTTTTCCAGGAGCTTAGCCAAAAAGAGAGTAATGGAAATCTTCTGAGAGCCCCTCCAGAAATATTTAAAAAAGGCCGACTTGATATGTTTGCAAGAGACATGGGTTACTAACATGCCATGTGTGGACGGATTCGAAGTAGCAATAAATCCAGCCATAAAACAAAAAAAAGGGCGGCCAATGTCGGGCCAACTGATTCTAATCAAAAGAACATGTGGTCTAAGAATCAAATCAGCCCAAAATGTGTCATCCTTTCTTCAGGAGGTCTGTTTAGAACAAGTGGAGCAATCAGAGAAGTATCCCCACCTATTGCACATACTAAATATATACTGGAACACAACACCAAAATCTAATCAGAAACTTGAGGATGACATTATTGAGGCCATAGACTCCATTCTAATAGACGACCCAAAGGCTTCAATTATGTTGTGTGGAGACTTTAATATGAAATTAATCGAACTGGAGCAACAGAATACAATGAAGACCGGTAGTGAGAGATACAAAAACGAATGTTGGCTAGAAGAAATGTCACTCAGAAAGCTCTCAATGCTTAATGGAGCAATAAGAGGAGAAATTCCGGCTAAGCCGACATGGAAAAGAGGAAACCAGCGGTCTGTATTAGACTACATCTTTGTTTTTGAGAACCTACTGCAAGAAATAGTCTCCTTTAGAGTCATTAAAAATAACCAAAGTGACCACAATATTATATCGACGGAATGGAAATGGAACAAAGTTGTGAAAAGGGAGCAGTGGAGTTGTGATATCTCAGTGGAACCAGGGAGAAACAGATTAAGGCTAAAGAAAACTGATATCAAGGTGGTATCAGAACAAATGCAACGAGCCCAGGAAAAAGGTCTAACTGAGGCAATGGAATACCAGCAGTTGCTAGAAATTTATAAAACCAAAAAGAAGATCTCTTCAAGGAACCAAAATTATCTAAAACACAAGTACGACCTGGAGGTTGCGCAAAAGAAGAGAGAACTAAGGAAAACCTTAAGAGAAATTCTTGCGACTAAAGGTGCAATGATTCAAGGCTTGTTAAAAAAAGCGAAAAACCAACATAATAATTGGTGTAAACAACACAGAGCAAAGATGGAGCAAAGAGATGCCGAAATAATTCTGAAGGCCTTGAATCAAAGGAACTGCAGAGGCTTCTGGGCCATAATAAATGAAACAACTAACTCAGAAAAGGCCATAATAACCAACATGGTAACAGAAAACGACTGGGAATGCCACTACAAAAATCTATTTAAAAGAAGGGAAAGCACATGTACAATTAAGTTCGAACCAAAAGTACCATGGGAAATTGAAATAGATAGAGTGGACATTCGATCTTCAATTCTAAAGAGTAGTGCGTCTAGAGCCGCAGGACCCGGCGGCCTGTCCAATGCCGATTTAAAAGAAAATATCGAAGAATGGTCGGAATTTTGCGATATTCTATTCCAGGCAATAATAAAAGAAGGAAGGATCCCCGCAACCTGGAAATCAGGGATCATTGTTCCGATATTCAAGAAAGGAATACGATCTGACCCGGCTAACTATCGGCCCATAGCCCTCCTCGATGTAGTAGGAAAAGTGTTCGCAACCCAGCTCCTCAAACAACTAACAACTTGGATTAGCCAAGAAAAGATCTATGATGAGCGCCAGTCCGGGTTTGTTAAAGGAGTGGGTTGTAGCATGAACCTCCTAATAATAAATCTATTGAAAATCGATGCCATCCGAGCAGGCCAGAAAATCTACCTGGCATTTATTGATATGGCAAACGCGTTTGATGGAGTAAACAGAGAAATTCTGTGGTGTAAATTAAAGGAGAGGGGTTGCCACGAAAGTCTAATTGCTGCCATCAAAGAACTCTATTCCGACACCTACATTCAAGTATGGTTAGACAGCGAAGGAAATTTGTCAAAACCAATACCCAGAGAGAGAGGTGTAAAACAGGGGTGCCCACTAGGGGCTACCCTGTTCAACTTCTATATCTCAGAAGTGGGAAACGCCCTGGCAAATGTGACTTCATTCCCACTGTGCATTAATGGATTCCAGTTACATCACATTCTATACGCTGATGATATGGTGATCTTAGATCGTACACCAATCGGTTTACAGCGAAAGTTGACAGCATTAAAGATCTATACAGAAGATCTCGGACTAGAGATAAATGCTGCTAAATCAGAAATCCTAGTCCTGGAGAATAAAAGAGGAAGGAAGTCACATAAGTACAAAACAAGTTGGTTCGTGGGGAAGAAGAAACTGGAAAAAGTGCAAGATACAAGATATCTGGGCACAATGATCAACTCCAGCTTAAACGACGAACCGATGGTGAAAAAAATCTTAAACAGCTGCAGACAACTAACCTCACAAGGAATCATAATGCAAAAGAAATTTGGGAAATTCACGTGTGAGCCAGTGAGAAAATGTTATCAAAATAAAATTACACCAATTCTAACCTATGGGGCAGAGAACATGTTTGGCTGCGACAACAAGATATGGTCCAGGTGCGAAGGATTGTTTTGGAAGAAAATCCTTCAGATACCCCAAAGTACACCGACTGCTTGTGTCCTTTATGAAGTAGGGATTTCCACCCTGAATGCAAGGATCACATGGAATAAATTGCTGCTATTCAGAAAAACTCATGAAGAAGCAAATTTGCCAACGTTTAAAATCCTGTTGGGAAATGAGATAGGAAAAAAATCAGCCTTAAGAGACTGGAAACACCAATGTATAGAGATCCTTAATCAACTGGGGACAGATGAGACAACACTATGGTACAATCCAGAGTTCGTGAAAAAGAAATTGTTAGACCTCGACTGGATTGAAATCGGTGAGAAAAGAGCAGCACAAAAATCCATGCTTAACCAACCAAAAGAAGCAAAAAAACGGAATACACTCCAGAAATATCTGGCTCTATCGCCTTGCAAACGCCTAAGAAGACACTACTTGAAGTTTCGCCTGAATATTATAGAAACAAAAGAAATTCTGAGGAACAGGCGTGTGATTCCATCAGGAAATGTATTGTGCAGATTCTGTGCAAAGGAAGAAGAAAATGTAAAACATCTAGTCCTAAACTGCACCGAACTAAATGTCCAACGTGAAAATTGCCTAGGGAAGTTGATGACAAGTTATCAGACGCTGAATGGGGAGGAATGGTGGAAGCAATTACACCTGACTGAAAGCAACTCAGTGTTGATTGCGCTGATGAGATTCCTGAAGTTACTACAGAATCAACTAGAAATGAGACCAGCCGGTGCCAAAAGAGAGTCAGACACAGCTGCAACTCAGGAGAGCAAATGCTCAGAACAGGATCACAAGCAATAGTACATTTAGAGACTAAGCAATACAGAATTTAATGCAATGACAATGTGTAAGGAATTAGATCAAATCAAAGTTAAAGTGACGCAATAAGTAAAGATGATAAGTTTTTTGTTTTTTCTAATGTATGTTTTTTCAAAAGTTTTTATAAACTAAATGAAAATAAACAAAACATTTTTTTTTTTAAATTGGGCGATAGTTAGCCAGACAAGAAGGATCAGCTGTGGGTTTCTTGAGGAGAGGATGCACAAGGGAGTGCTTCAGCTGGGAGGGGAAAGATTCAGAGGCAAAGGAGAGGTTGCAGAAATCATCAAGGGCCGGAGCGAGGGTATCGATGTGGTCCTTAATGGTTTTACAGGAACAGGGATGGACCTGTTTTGATGAGGCTTTCATAGATCAGACTTGTCTAGCGACCTCATCAGGGGAGAAAAGAGGGAAGGAGGCGAATGAGGGAGGGGGGTAGCTGAAGGTGGGTCAGAAAGCAGAGAAGCAGAGGGGGGGTGGAGGAGAGGGTGGACAAGATCTTCTGGGTTTTAGAGATAAAGTGTGAGGCAAGGGCATTGCAAAGAGGAGGGGTGGAGACTGCAGCTGGGTTGGCCTTGGAGATTTTAAAGAGTTCGGTGAGTTGTTAGATGCCGCAGAGACACAAGCTTGAATGTTGACTCGCTTCTTGGTGCAGACAGAGAGACGGTATTGCCTTTGGAGAAGGTAGCAGGCCATTTTGTCAGAGGATGAGCAAGAATCCCTCTATTTCCTCTCAGCCGCCCTACACCTATGTTTAAGTGTAGCTAGGTCAGAGTCCTACCAAGAATTGCACTTGGCTTAATCACCCCATTATCATGAGCACACACAACATACACTCACCCCATAACATACACACTCAACCCAATGTCAAGACCACACAGCCACCCCATTATCATGACCACACACAGCATACACACTCACCCCATAACAGACACACTCACCCCATAACATATGCAATCACCCCATTATCATAAGACACACTCACCCCATAACATACATACTCACCACATAACATGCACATTCACCCTATTATCATGACCATCAACATAATTACAAACATACACTCAACATCCACAGCGTACACATTCAAACATACACTCAAGCAAGAAAAGACATAATTACAGGAACAATATTCAGCCAAGATTACCATAACCAGACACAGCAAACACACTTACCCCCACTGTGTACTCATCAAAACGTACACTTAAGCAAGGAAAAACATAATTTATTAACAATAAAATATATGCTTTAGAAAGAACAAAACGAAAGCATCATATTACTGTGAAACATAACATACCTTCAAGAATATTGCCTAAAAAAAACAACTATTCCGCTCATTTGTCCAATGCACTCCATCCACGCAGAAAACACTGTCAATTTGATTCTTAACGTTATGGTGAAAAATAAAATTGTTAAGGATTCCAAAGGGGCATCACACACCAGACCAGGACTCTTGCCACTAGCCTAGGATGCAGCTCACAATTAAAATACTTTTACTTTATTTACTAAGAATTCAGATTGAGATGGCAGTCAACCCGTCTCACAGCCCCTGTTACAAATACCTTGGGCGACAATGGACCATGAACCAGGCGGGTGGGTGGGAATACAATATTTATTTATTTTGAAATCCAGATGAAATCACACAAATTTAATATAGGGCAGCAATCACCAATGTGGTGATGATTACACGAAAAATGATGGAATACACTTAGTTTGACCTTTTCATGTAAGATAAACACTACACAATTGAAAGAAAGCAGGATTAACTTTTGAGCAGATTTTTAAATGGTATCACAGTTAATCATTACCCCTGCAACACTTCCTTAAACCCCTACTAATCAAACTTTGCGTGGATGGGGAGATGTAGTAAGGAGTCAGGTACACTGTGCAATAATAAGAATTAAAATCCGACTTACCCCCACTGAAAACGGATTTAGCTCCCCGAAAACTGAGCAAAACGACACGTGAAATTACTAAATGTTGAATTGAAAAGGTAGAATTGAGTATAACAGTATCAGAGATGTAAGAACACTAGCAAACTACAAAGCAATGCCCTAACAATGGGCATACAGTTCAGAAAATCAACTTGGGAAGAAAAAACACAGTGCAGCCAAATCACACGTAGAATAATTGCATTTTCTTATTTTCACAGGTTTAAATGTCAAAACATCTTGAAAAACGGGTTCAACAGACAAAACAGGAATGTGGTTTTTACGCTAAGGGACAGATACACATTACAGGAATAATAAGAAAGTGAAAGGGTAACTCTAAATGAATGACAGGATGAGATTCTTAATGGGAAAGGAAATTTGGTTTTAAAAGTGAAAGCAGTGGACAGGGAAAATCGGTTTGGAAAGGAAATGACCAGTGCCATTACAACTATATTTCACAACTAGATTATCAAGAAGAGAAACACTGCCCGTGATAAAAGGTTAAGCTGCAGTCTTACCCCCCGCAAGTCTCTTTATGTGGGAATTAATTAGTTTATTCCAATTATGCAATGAGCTAAAAGGATAGGAAAGAATGGTGCTAACACATGGATACACAGAGGATTCAGATCATTTTAAACAGTTACTAGTGTACTTTCAGGATTACTTATAGGGTGGAACAAATGGCAAAGTATCAGAATGGGATATCCCACGTTTTGCTATGGGATAAGGCGATACTTACAATCAGCACTTGAATTTGGAATTTGGGAACGCCAACCGGGTATCTGAACAGCGGGACAATGGTCTGGTCATGGCACAGCGGCGCATCAGCTGGATAAAGCAGGTAACAGGGCAAGCAGGTAGCGCTGGATATTCCCAATGAGGATTCAGCCACCTTTCCCCTTTCTCCCTGAATTAGTGGGATGCTTGTGGGGTTTAATTCTGAAGGGTGGTTCTGCCTGGATAGGAGGGTATTGATCAGCTGTCCCTTTCCTGGCAGTGGAATCTGGAATCTTGCAGGGTGAGTATGAAATGTCTGGATCTCTGGATATGCTGAAGCTGGAAATCAGAAGAGACAGTCCTTTGTCTCTCTGAGCCTCCACCTTTTATAAGGCAGATGACATCATAGGATTTACTATGGGGCAGACCTTTGGCTTGATATGCCTCTAACAACTGGATTGGTCAGAGGTGGCTGTCACCGCCTTCCTGTCAGCCGGTTGGACTTTAGCGACATGACATCAGTTTTATGGTGTGTGCTTACAATGCCCATGGCCCGCCCACAGGTATTTTTGCCAAAATCAGTTATGAAATAAATTGCACATTTTTACAGTTGTGCCGCTTTTGCAAATCACATAGACAAAGGCCATATTTTACACAGATCCTGTCATTCCTATTCCCAAGTTTGTACTATGTTGTTTAGTCACTCTAATAATCTTTCAAAATTTCTAGTGGGAACCGCTTCACCTACAATTCTACAATTTTATATATGTGTACCTATTATCACAGAGCATGTTTGCATTAAATTTCAAAGTTGCCCTTGTATATTTTCCCCATGAATTACATTTTCCTGCCGTTTGCGTCCCCTACATGCTAAGGAAAGCTACAATGTCTTACATTTGAACTGTTAAAATTTCGCATTACAGCGTTTTCCGGTTGCAGTAATAAAAGTCTTAAAGTTTATTAAATAAGAACAGTCTTTTACCCCAGATGGGCTGGCTTTGTCTTCCAAATAAGGGCATTCCTGCTGGCTTTGTCTTCCAAATAAGGGCATTCCTTTCCAGGCCACAGCCAAATGTCAGGCTCTGGTCAGTTTAGCCCAGTGTTGTCATGTGTATTTGAAGTTCTTCAGTTTGAGTTGAGGGGAGCTGTCCCCCAGAAAGTCACACCTATGTGTCCTTGAAATTATCCCAGCTGGAGCACTGCCACTTTTTCTGACGATGGTGCAAGATCCTCCACCTTTGCCTATTCATATGCCCCAGGGGCGGGTCCACTTGAAGTTAGGTAGAACCTGTTCCCAGGAAGTAAGGCCCTGTGAAGCCAGGGCCTGCACAAAACCTGTTCTGCTCGTCTCACAGCAAATGTATTTATTTATTTTTCTGTCCTGAACCAGAAAGCAAGTCTGTTGGAATTAAATATCCTATATATGTTTTAAACAAACCCCCATCACATTTCTATGCAGGGATAGGGCCTGAATTCAACATTTTACTTTTAAACAGACATTTTCATGTTTGTAAAAAGCACCATTTTACACGTGGTTAATTTTCCTTGACCGTCACTTTGCAATGCAGCCTTCCTCGCATCCATTTTCTAAACCTTTCCCAAGCCCTATTGATATTTCTAATGCACCAGCATCTGTTCAAATAAAAGGTCCTTTGAAACTGACATTAGCTAGGAGAGAGAGAGGGCTTTTTGTAAAGAGTGTATCTGTGATATTTTGTTGCAAAAGTAAAGTGTTTTGCTGTGCGGCTGAAGTGAAGTTCTTTGTTATTTCACAGATCTTGCCTGGCACAACCTGTCATTCAATGAGAAATGCCCCCATTTGCTGGAGCACCACCTGAATATGGATAAACATAGCTGGGTCTCCCTGGAACAAAACTGCGTACTGTTGAAAAGATGAAAAAGAATATCAGGGCGCAGTAATTTTAAAAGGCAGAATATTTTCTTTTTCAGTGAAAAGTTTTGAGCTGGCAGCATAGCAACGATGCCTTTGACTTCTTTTTTCTGGTGCAAATGAAGAAAAAACTGGCAGCAATTCTCTGGGTGTTCTGTGTTTCATATTGCCCTATGTGTGGCTGGTAACACAGCGCAGCCATTATTTTGGTGACCGCAAAGCGCAGTTTTAATGCAAGGCGATAGTGCTCAACAGAGATGAGGTTGTCCGTTCGGATTACCACTATAAAGCCTCTTGTCCTAGTGTGCTAGGCCTTCTATTGTAATCAGCTAACTGTTTTTATGTATTTTACTGGAATGTGTGCTTGTTACTTTTAACTATCTTGATGCGGACACCTTTTAAATATATTATTTCGTTCGTTGGGACACTGCGGCTTATCGCACCAGTCCGCTTTCTACTTTTGCTTAGTGGGCGTGTTTCTGCCTCACTAGCAGTAGCGCTCGGAATTTAATGTGCCTGCCGAGTCGCCAGCGCTGGGATCAGAGGTGAGGTTGTCCGTTCGGATTACCAATATAAAGCCTCTTGCCCTAGTGTGCTAGGCCTTCTATTGTAATGAGCTAACTGTTTTTTATGTCTTTTACTGGAATGTGTGCTTGTTACTTTTAACTATTTTGATATGCACACCTTTTGAATATATTATTTCATTAGTTTGGACACTGCCGGCTTACGGCACCAGTCCGCTTTCTACTTTTGCTTAGTGGGCGTGTGCCTGCCTCACTAGCAGTAGCGTTCGGCATTTAATGTGCCTGCTGAGTCACCCACGCAGCGGACGGGTGCAATGGGTGTGCCACCAGCGCGCCGAAGGCACGCTCAAGACAAGCCCGTCTGTGCCCGTCCGTGCACGGGAGATGCACGATTCCACCATCCCCAGCTTAGAGTCTATACAGTCGGACCGTGAGACGTTGCTATCCCTTGCACTCCCCACTACATCCTGGCCCCTGGGGTTCTATCATCCCTCGATGCCCAGTAAATCTAAACAACCCCCTGTCTCAGTCCTGCAATGTGGACTAATAAACACACGGTCCCTTGTAGCCCATGCCATGAACTGCCATGATTTAATAGCCAACAATGTCTATGATCTCTTGTTCTTAACTGAGACTTGGCTGACTGAATCTTCTGGTCCGGCCATTGTGTAGGCCATTCCTCCTAAATATGAGATGGTACACACAGACAGAAGAATGCCGCGCATCCTGGTGGTGGAGTGTCTATGATCTATAAAAGCAAATACAAGGTTACCCATATGGTCCCTAAACACTCCTTAAAAATGGAGTGCTTGCTGATGTGAGTTTGCGTGTCACCTAGTTGTACTCTTACTATCTTGGTGGTATATCGGCCTCTGGGAGCTGACAGTATGTTCTACGCCAAATTTTCAGCCCTTAAATATCCTGAGCTATTTATCACTGGATATTTTAATCTTCCTCTCAATCATACCACTATGGGGCCGGTGGCCAATTTTATGGCCCTAATGGAGGATCTGGGGCTTCCTCAGTGGGCCACGGAACCCACCCACCAACGTGGGAATATTCTTGACATGGTTTTCGTGCCATTGGCGTCTATTACTATGCTATGCCCTTGCCTGGTTGTGTGATCTGATCACTTCCTGGTAACTTTCTCGCTCTCTTTAAAAGCCTCTCTGTCCTTCCAGACCAAACCTGCTATTTATAAGCAGAGCTGGCATGGGATATCTAACCCCGATGTGGCTGCCTCCATTCAAACCCATTGTGGTACAGCTACTGATTGTTCTCTATCCGGTCTTGAGGCCGCTTTTTTAGCAACCACTAACCTGCTGGCTCTAGTTAAACTCTGCCAACAGCGAAGCCGCCCACGGGAACCTTGGTTCTCAGAGGAGCTTAGAATAAGTAAATTGCGTTGCAGGCAGGCTGAAAGGAAATGGCGCCTTAGCTACTCTAAGGAGGCTAAAACCTCTTTGCGCCTTTCTGTCACCACCTATCACAAAGCTATTAACAACGCAAAAAAAGCCTATTTTGGTCACATGGTAGAGGGGCGCTGAATAAACCTAAGACCTTATTTGATCTGGTACAGGTTCTATCGAACCCTGACAAAGGGCGTACCTCAGTGTCTCCCTCACAGGATCTTTGTAACTCCCTCTCGGCATTCTTTGTAAACAAAATCTCCAACATCCGTGACAATATAAAAGCAGAGGCATTTATGTCTTCAGCCGCCAAGGACTCCAGTGAGCCTCTCGCGGCTAACAATGTATGGTATTCATTTCCCCTCTTTTCAAACTATGATATATTGGCAGCAATCCATCGTCTCAAATCAGCATCTCCGGCTGATGCCATACCTTTGGCCATCCTACAAAATACATCCACTGAATTGATTGGTCACATTACTACCGCAGTTAATGCTTCCTTTGTCACTGGTGTGATCCCCTCCTCTTTGAAGCATGCACTGGTCACCCATCCCTTTGTTGAAAAAGCCTTCTTTAGATCCCGAGGTTTTTGCGAATTATCGCCCAATCTCCCTTCTTCCATTTTTAATGAAGGTTTTGGAAGCCCTTGTTTCTCCCCTTCTATTACAATTTCTGGAATCTTCCAGTTATTTTGATCCTTTCCAGTCCGGGTTTTGACCTGGGAGAGGGACCGAATCTGTGCTGAATTCAGTACTTGATGACCTGCAGCGCCTCGTGGATCAGGGTGGTGTTGGAGCAGTCCTGCTATTAGATCTATTGGCTGTTTTCGATACTGTTGACCATGCTACCCTGATCTCCCGTCTATCTGCAGCCGGCCTCTCTGGCCAAGTTCTAAACTGGTTTAAGGCCTTTTTTGGCCTACAGATCTCAATCTGTCTTCCTGCCCCCCTTTCGTCCTGATGCAGTTCTGCTATTCTGTGGGGTTCCACAGGGTTCGGCACTCTCCCCTATCCTGTTCAATGTTTATATCAGACCCCTTCTACGTCTCATCCAGTCGTATGGGTTCCGTTATTACTCATACGTGGATGACAACCAAATTATTGTCCGCCTCGACCTCACCCAATCTGAGACAGCCAGCCATCTTAAAAGATGTCTTGAGGACCTGGGGGCCTGGATGGGGACAAACTGGTTAAAGCTAAACGGTAGTAAGACTGAGGTCTTAGTTGTGGTTACTACATCTCCCCACTTATTCTGGACCAATGAGTTCTGGGCCTCTGCTCTTGGCCCTCTGCCCATTCCTGCTGCGTTAAACTCTCCGAATCCCTTTTATGGATGAGCAGGTGGCAGCGGTGTGTAAATCCGGCCACTTTAAGGTCTGCATTCTTCGAAAGGTTCTTCCTTTTATTCCAGCATCTTGCCAGGCTCCAGTGGTTGCAGCTCTGATCCTCAGTGTGCTAGACTACTGCAACTCACTTTACCTGGCACAGCCCCGCTACTTGATCAAGCGGCTTCGGCTACTACAGAACGTGGCGGCCAGAGCTATTTTTCATCCTCCATCCTCCATTTGGAGCACATAGATCTCCTTTGCTCAAGAAACTGCACTGGATACCGGTGGCAGACCGGATTTCCTTCAAGTCCATGTGTATAGTGCACCAAGCCTTCTTTGGCATCGGAGCGGAATACTTGCAAACTAAATTCCCTCTCTATGTACCTACTCGATCCTTACGCTCCCACTCAGCTCTCCTGGTAGCTATTCCCCGCTACCAACTTGCTCAAACAGGAGGACATGCCTTTTCAGTGGCAGCTGCGAAAGCTTAGAATGACCTCCCTCTTGCGCTACGTGGCGCTGCTGATCACCTTTCATTTCGTCGGTTAATAAAAACGATTCTATTTAAATAAATATAGCCTTTCATTTATACATCCTCTCACGCTACCAGCGCCAAGATGCCTTAGGGTGTACGTTGCTATCTAGGTTCTGTTAACATAACATAACATAACAGAATCACTGCAGCTGTTCTGCTGGTGACTGCTGAGGTGTGGTTTGGTGATGTAGGGGAGTTCTGCTGGGCTGGTAAATGTACTCCACAGATCCCCCCATGCTTCCCCGAGACTTCTTGTTGAGGGAAAGTAGGGCAAGGTGGGGTTCATTGGGTGGAGTCCTTCTTTCATCAGGGAGCGGTATGCCATGAACCTCCCTTTGTCTTTCATTGGAGTGTGGAGCGACACCCCCTTTCCTTCCTTCCCTTTTCCGCGTCCCCGGGGTAGTCCTCCTTGGTCTACAAAAGAACAGAATCAGTACTAACTAGTGGATAGATAAAGACAGGTTACACATTTTTCCCACTGACTGTCTTCCCGGGAAGGTTGACATCAGTGGGACAAACATACATTACATTCATTACAGTAATCAAACAATATGAGCAAATTATTCCTTAACAATGCACAGATAACTATCGATATTTACACCATGGATTTGTGATACCTTTTTGCACTGATAATGAAGAAAAGTACTCCCTGTTAGATATAGCTATGGACCTACCTGGTCCCTTCTGGTTCTTCTTTTTCTTGTTCTCATTCTCCCTTGGCTCCTCAATCAGCCACAAAGTGTGCCTGGGATGACAACTCTTTAACTGATTAATGTGGACCCATTTCTCTTCTGACAGCTCTCCTTTGGGGAAGCGGATTCTGTAGGTGACAGGTGAAATTTTATCTACAATTTCAAAAGGACCGCGCCAGGAGGGGAGACATTTTCATTCCTTAGTCTGGTTCCTTTGAAAATTGTACAAGTAGACCCTGTCTCCTACTTGGTATACCTTTTTGGTTGTTATTGAAGTCATATTGAGTTTTCATCCCCTCTGCTGATTTATCCAGATTCTGCTGAGCGTACGCAAAAGCATGCTGAAGGTGTTTTCTTAGATTCTCAACATATTAATGTATTGTGGAGGCATTTATCAGTGTCTTCTCTTGTGTTCTATAGAGCAGATGCTGAGGTAGTACCATCCTTCATCCAGTCATTAGCTCAAATGGAGACATTTTGGTCGTGGAAGATGGTGTAGATCTGATGGCCATCAGGACAAGCGGTAATCGGATGTCCCAACTTGGCCCAGAATCTGCCACAAACATTTTTAGTATGCTCACTATTGTTTTATTGTACCTCTCAACTTCCCCACTAGAGGACGGCCGGTATGCAATATGAAGTTTCCTTTTTACCCCAAGTATCTCCCACATCTTTGTCATCACGTCTCTGGTGAAGTGACTTCCTCGGTCTGACTCAATCCTTTGGGGTAGGCCAAAATGCGAGAAGATGTGGTTGATCATCAGGGCAGCTGCTGCTTCTGCCTTGCAATTTGGGGCCGGAAGACATTCCACCCATCTGGTAAACAAGCATGTTACTGTTAACATGTACTTGTTCCCCCTCGAGGAGCGAATCACAGGGCCGATGAAATCTACTTGTAAATGTGACCAAGGCAGTGTCATCTCCCTCTTCTGGAGGGGAGCTCGGTGTGTGAGTGAACTTGGCTGAAATTGTGCACACACAAGACACCCCTTCAAATATTGGTCGAGGTCCTGCCCCATGTGTGGCCAATATGCAACCTCCCGCAAAATTTCTAGAGTAGTATGAAACCCCTGATGACCGGCTGTGGCCGCGTCATGGGTGTGACTTAGCATCAGGCTTCAGAATGAGGTAAGTACCACCCACTGGTCGCATCCAGAGATGGATCTCCTTACCGACAAAGCGTCTTGGATTTGGAACATTTTGGGATACTTCATCAAAACCCTGAGGTCCTATTTCCCAATGTAATCAGTATCCGTCAGAGGAAAGTTCTCAGGGTCCTCCTTGTGTTGATAACATTTCCCAATAATCGGATCCCCTTTTTGGGCCGTGATTAAATCAGCACCTGGGGTCTCCTTACTTCACTGCGCAGTTGAGAGTTCATTGTGAGTATTTGTCTGGGACCTGGTGACCGCAGTGACCTGGATTTCCCCTAACAGGGACTCGATCTCAAGGAGATCCCCCTCGATGGCTCCGGTTTTGGCCAGCTGATCAGCCAGGTCGTTTCTAGTGTTGTCTAGTCCCTCTATTCTGGAATGACCCTTAATCTTTTTCCAATAGATGGTCATCCCATTAGAGGTGGCCAGATCATCAATATTTTGTATTAGCTTGCCATGTTTAAGTGGTTTGTTATTAGCACACAACATGCCTCTGGTATTCCAATTGACCAGGTGCTCCACGAACCCATTCCGGACATAATCTGAATCAGTGATTATGACCAGTTCGTGGAGTTTGTGTTGGACGTTAGTGAGGATGGCCTGATGAACTGCCATCAACTTCGCCACCTCACTACTGCAGGGACACATTTTGTACCCAGCAGAGGGTTCCGGGGCATCATTCACCCAGGCATTCCCAATGCCGGCCACCAGTTCCTTTTCCCCATTGTTGTCAACATGGTAGGAGCACCCATCCACATCACACTGAATCTGTTGGTTGTCTTCATGACCATCAGTTTGGCTTCAGAGCTGCCAGAAGCATGGAAATGGCTCTCCTGAACATCCGTGAAGACCTGCACTCCAACCTTGACTCTAAGACCCCTTGCATCCTGATCTTGCTTGATCTCTCTTCTGCCTTTGACACTGTCAACCATGCCATCCTGCTCAACCATCTCCATGATAACCTGGGTATCACTGGTCAGGCTCTGGCGTGGCTGACTTCTTTCCTCTCTGACCGACTCTCCCAGGTCCAGCTTGGGTCTTTCCTCTCCGCTATCTTTTTCTCTACCTGTGGTGTCCCGCAGAGGTCTAATCTCACTCCCTGGCTGTTCAACCAATACCTGGCACTCATTGCCCACGGCATCACCCTTCTCTGCCCCAACTTTCTGTGCTATGCGGATGACACCCAGCTCATTTTCAGGTTACCCTCGGCCTCCTCCTCTCCTTCCCTCATCTCTGACTGTCTGTCTGCTATCCAGGAACGGTGTGCCGCCAATGACCTCTGCCTTAATGCCAGTAAGACTGAGATTCTCATCGGCACACCCGCTCCCTCCTTCCCTCTAGCTATCTGACCGGCCTCTCTTGGCCCTCTTCCTGCTCCCACCTGCAAGGCTAAAAACCTTGGGGTCATCTTCCACTCCACACTCTCCTTCTCTCCTCACATCTCTGACGTCTCTAAGAAGTCAAACTAGCAGCTGCACCTCCTCAGAGGTATTCTTCCTTTCCTCTCCTTCCCCCAGAAGATGACTGTCTGCAGCGCTCTGGTTCTCGGTAGGCTGGACTATTGTAACAGCCTCTTTCTAAATCTGCCTGCTTCTACTCTCCACCCTCTGCAACTTATCCAGAACAGGACTGCGAGACTTGTTCTTGGCCTCAAGCCCAGGGATTGTATCTCTCCAGGACTGAAATCTCTGCACTGGCTCCCAGTGGCTGCAAGGATTAAGTTCAAAACCCTCTGCATCCTCCACAAGGCCTTCTGGGGCCTGGGGCCCCAATACCTTAAACTCTCTCTTCCAAAATATCTTCCTACTCGAGCTCTTCACTCATCCGCCTCCAACTCCCTCAGGGTCAGTCGCTTCTCCAAGCAACAAAGTGATGGTAGATCTCTTTCTTCAGCTGGTGCATCCCTCTGAAACAGCCTCCCTGCATCCTTTAAACTTAAAGAGAAGCATCTCCGGTTCCGGAAACACTGCAAAACCTTTCTCTTTGCTTCTGCTTTTTCTCCACCTCTCCTCTGCTGTCCTCCTGACTGTAACCTGAACTGCACTGGCTACCTGGACACCCTCTGATCTCGGGCCCAGGTCCCCACCCCGCCAGTGTCTCACACCTGCACTGCCCACCTGGCAACCCCTGCACTAGGGGACTATTTCTGCATCCCTACAGTCCCCCTACCATCCCTGACACTTGATGACCGTACTTACCCATGCACTTGCCACATGTTGGCCGTTACTTACTTATTGTTATCATCTTGTACTGCACTGTCCCTGCCCCCTCCCATGCACGTGCGTGATCTGAATGACACCTGGCCTAGTAGGATCATGGTCCGTCCTCCCTTTGTTCCCCTCCCCTGCCTCGTCTACCTTGAAGCATTTGTGCATAGGCGCGTTATAAATGCCATATCATATCATATAATTCCCTCGTCTTCTTCATAGACTTTATGTGGGGAATTCAGGTACGCCTCCATGTTGTCCTGGGTTTTGAGATTTTCGTCCTCGAGACAGTTTTCTCTGGCATATTTCCTGCCCGGATTCTGTCACTTTGGAGGTATTGCAAAGGCTGGTGGGGAGTCTCCACTATGATGTGCTCCCCCTGGATGAACGGGCAGTAATTTTTCAATGCCCACATCGTTGCCAGGAGTGCCTTCTCACAATCGTTTAATTTTTCCTCCACAGAGGATAAAGTCTTGCTTGCATAGGAGATGACTTTATTGATCTGGTCATGCTTTTGATATAATACTGCTGTCAAGCATGTATTCGAGAACCCTGTCGCCAACAAGAACTCCTTGTTTTGACAGGGTAAGCTAGACAAGCTGCTTGTGAGAGACTTCTTTTTAGTTGTTTTACTGCCTCGGCTTGTTCTGGACCCCACTCCCACTTGACCCCCCCGTCAACAGATGGATCAGGGGTCTTGTGACCTCTGCGTAATCCTCAAAGAACTTCCTACTGTAATTAGTCAGTCCAAGGAGGCTTTTTAGCTGATGCAGAGTTGTGGGGTCTTTTAGTTACAGTCGTACGAGTCCACTTCAAAGATATCTCGGAAATCTAAGAACAACTGTTTCAACTTTTGCTTTTGCTCCTCAGTCTCACAGGCATCAGCGAAGTTGACCGTCTCTTCAACCATTTGCCTGAACCCTAGAAAGACTTCGGGTTTTGCTATTTCAGTGGCCTCCTCCAGCTGGGTGTAGAGGTCTCTGGTCAAAGTGTTGTCCTGGACAGAGGGTTTCAGGTAGGAGAGGCAGTCATTGTGGACCTGGAAGATCACCTCATCCTTCCTGATGTCACAGGTCACTTCTTCCTCTTCATATGGGCAGGAAGAGTACACCAGGAAATTCCCCTCTTGCCGGGTGAAGATCCTTTCCGGTGGTATGTCATTGTCATTGTCATAGCAGTCATTGGGGATTGGTCCTATCAGTTAATTTCCTAGATCCATGGAAAAATGTTGGCCATCAACCGTCATCCCAATAATGGTGCGTGCGCCCAGAGTGATACTCCTAGGGTCGCTGCTATCCATCAAAATTGGAATGGTGTTGTGTTCTACATTGACTAATGGTGTTGGGTTTAACCCCAACCCCTGCTGTTGGACATGGGCATTGAGATGCACATAGGCGTCAGGATTTTGCAGTTTCTGTCCTCTTTTAATTTTTAAGTCCATTGGGAATTGTAAGGTCCGTCCTGGGATGGTGACCTCCTCTCCAATTTGAACTTCAACCGCATACAGCAGCAATTGGGCTGACTGAAATTCTTTTCAGAAACATCAACGCCCAGGGGATTGCCCCCTAGTCGGGACCAGGCCTTGTAATTTATAAGGTCCAAATTAATTGCAAACCGATTGAGAATGTCACTGCCTAAATAGAATGCAGCAGGGACATCTCGCACGACCCAACAATTATGCTCTATGCTATTGTCACCTATAAATCTTTATAGCAGGAGATGTTTGGAATTGGGAGTTTCCAAACCCATTTCCCACTTATCAATCTATTTAAATGTGGGAATGGTTCGATCTTTTAGAAGTTTTCTGAACATGGCTTCGCTGATGAAGCTCTTTCCGTTGTTCAGGCACACTCGGACGAGAACAGACTCCTTCCCCTCATTTAACTGAAAAGGGAGGAACAGCTGTTCTCTAATTTTCTGAATGTCAGCTAAACTTTGAGCTGGTTTTTCATCACTTTTGACTATAGAATTGGGATTTTCAGATTGTGAATTGGTATAAAATTTCAAAGTATTTCCTTCCAGTGTGGAATGCCACTTGAAACTGGAATGCAGGTTGATTTTCAGGAATGGAGAGGAGTTCCCATCACCAGTTTGTTGTCCTACAGCAATTACTGTAACATCAGGTGTTTGATTATTTTGAAAATGGAACTCAATATGATCAGATTTGTTCAATCATGTGGCATGTGCCATTTAAACTACTATGGTTGACACTTTGTTTTGATTTTATTGGCCGGTTAGTCTGAGTCCATAGGACCTTGTTCACACAGTCTATTAGGGGAGACAACCTGCAAAGGTTGTTATTCCCTAATAGACAGCGGGTTCCCTCTGATGTCACGACTGTGACCGGGTGTTTCACCTTATGTCGCCCAATTTTTATTTCCAGATCCGCAGTCACCTCAACAGGAATTTCATTCCCGTCGAAGTTCTGGAGTTGTCCAGGAAGAGGGGTGAGAGGGATCTGGTGTCTCTCCCCCCCTTCCTGAATTTAGCTGTTCAAATTACCTTTTGACAGAAGAGTAGCTTGGGATCCGGTGTCCACCAGTGCTGAAAATGCACATTGCCCTTGCACTCGGACGGGGGCATAGAATCTCCCCTCCTTATCCTCAAGCAGGCAAAGGTAATGGTCATTTAGGGCAAGCTGGGTGGTCAATTTCTTTATTTTGGACTCCGACACGGTGGAGTTTTAGACAATTGTCTGTGCCGCAGTCTGGGAATCTGTAACAAAAAGTTTGCATCCTTAAAAAGATGGGATTTTGGAAACCCCTTTTTCCTTTAGCTCTGTGCTGCCCCCTCTCACCTGGTGGCAGTCACTAGAACCAGTTTGTGGGGAGGATCCCTCCGTTACTATTCTTTTCTCAAGGTGACAATTCTGGGGTTCAGGGATGGGTGACTCAGAATCAGTCCCCACACCGACCCAGTCCTTATTCAGATCTCTTGGGACCCATTTTTCTTTGGGAGGAATCCCCCCATGCCTGAAGAAGATTTTCTTCCCAGAATCCTCTAAGGATTCTTCCCCTTCAAACTGGAGGACACTGACTTCCTCCACAAAATGGGCCTTTTTGATTTCTTTATTTCTCCCACCCACCCTCTGTTCCCTGGGCTGCAGATTTGTGGGAGCAGGAGATTTTAGTTCTGGATCCGGGTTGTCCAGGGGCTTTTCATGGGCGAGGAAGGAAACTTCCTTTAGGGATTTACACCCCCCTTCCTCCCGTGCCTCCTCCTCTGGAACCGGTGAGTAGTCGTGGTTCTCTCCCCGTCATTGTTCTGCGGTGCCAGACCCTTGGTTTGAGGGGTTCTGAGCTGCCATGTTCATCTGAGGGTTCTGCTTTGCCCTCAGCATGCGACTCAGATCCTATGTGAGGTTCTGGACCTGGCGCTCCAGTTGGGACAACCGTTCCGGCTGGTACGGGGGTCTTTGTTCAAACCTAGGTGGCTCTCAGGAAGGGTAACTATCTCTTCTCCCGGAGTACTGTGGGTACTGGGGATTACCTTGGTAACCCTACACCCTTGGCCTCCCCCCGGATTGGATGGTGTGGACTCCTGAAAGTGGGGAAAGAAAGGAGGGTTGTCCTGCATGGTGGGTAGATACCGGGGAAAGAAACGTAACCCTGGATTTGGGGTTTACTGCCCTCCTGAGGGAAGTTAGGAGGGACGTTTCCTGGGGCAGTACTCACCTGGTTGGATCCCCCCCTTGGGCTGGGGGAGTCATACATACCCCAAGATAGGTCTGTTGCCCTTATATGTGGGACTGATGTAATCAGGAGAGTTAGGGGTCCTGACTGCCACCTGCTGCTGATTGAGCAGATGGCCTTCTTTGCCTCTGATTTGGCTTGTTTTGGGGAGGTTTGTTTTTAGACCCCCCATTTCTAGGTCTAAAATGGGGGCAACCTTCACCTCTGCCACCTTAGCAGCAGCGGGGGTGTTGGTTCGTTTGAGGTTTTGAGGTTTTTTTTGTCTGGTTTTTATTTTCTGCAGGTTTTTGGACCTCATAGATCCGGGTAGCCTGCTCTATTACCCAGTCCAGGGTCGTTTTGTCATGAAAATCCCTCACCAGCTGGGTCATTATGTATTTTGGGAGCGCATGACAATAGGTAGTTATAAACACTCTACTATTCGTGCGCACCCTGCGGGTAGTTTGTGCAAAGGTGTGTTTTAGCTCCTGCACAAACTCTCTTGGTGCCTGATCATCTTCGCATTGCAAATTGTAGGCCGCTTTGCGAGCCTGCTGGGGGTTTCTATGGGCGGAAAAGTGCTTCAAGATGGCTGCCTTGTAAGGGGACCACCTTCAATGGTTTTGGTCTTCCAGTCCAGAAAAGAAGCTGGAGTACTCCGGAGAGAACGTCCATTTGGCATAGTCTATGCAGTTCTGGCTATTTTTGATGTGAAAAGTGTCCGTCATCTGTTCATATAGTTCCAGATGATCCCAGACAGAATATTTTACATTTTTATGATACAGGGTTATGCAATTCCTAATAGCCTTAATCTGCCTAATGGGGTCTTTCACCAGCGCACTCTTCTGTTTATTTGCCTTCTTTTGCTGCATCAACTGATTGCACTCGCCCTCGGACTAAGAGCCGCTACTGTTTGAGGTCCCCTCATTACCTTCCAGGCACTCCCTGATTCTTTGAGCTAGTGACTGGGTTGCAGATTGGTGGGGCCTAGTTTCTTCTCCGCTGTGGCGCACAGGAGAGTAGTCTTATGACTCCTCTCTATTTCCAGGATTAGGGGAAGTTCTCCCCCACTGTCCTGATTGGGTGGAGGTTTTTAGAATGCTCTTTTGAGGCCTCGTTTCTCTGCAAATCGAACCAAATGGTCCCTTTGGAGATAGTGCTTCTGCAGGTCTAATTCCTGTACTTTCTCTTAATAGGAGGATTCCTGGTCAGAGACATCAGCCATAATATTTTTGTATCTAGATAGGGCCGCCCGTCCATCAATTTGTGAGGGTGCTGACCTGTCAGCTCAATCATGCTATGCCTATTTAATTCGGACGGCCTCATGGTTTCTGGGTTTGGGGCCCTTAGTACAGAGGGCATCACACTGTGATTAGGGGTGGCCCTGTCCCTCTCTACTTGTTCGGGACCCTCAAGTTTGGATTCAGCATTGCATACTCTTTTTCCAACCTCCCTGGTTTCTCCTTCTCAGCCCTTACCTCTTGATAGTAGGCCTTTTGCTCTGCTATCGGGGCTTGACTGGCCTCTGTGACCCACTATTGAGCTGCCCCCAACTTGTGGAGTCCATTGTTCTCATCACAGAGGGCCTCATGGTCTCTTTGCACTGCCTGTATGGTCTGGGAACACTGAGACAATTTCTGTTGCAGGAGGTGAATCTCCTTTTTCTGCACATTTTGAGCTTTTACGGCCTGCTCTAACTCGAGTTCTATTTGTCTCCTATGTCCCATAAATGTTTCACATTCTTCTTTTATGCTAGTCAGTCCCTGAAGATCTGACTCCCTTCTCTCCAGATTGGTTTTAATTTGCACACTTCCTGGTATAGGGCCTCTTTCTCCTGATACAGAGCGCCCCTTTGTTCAGCCAGGTCATCCCTTTGTTGCGTTATGGCGCCTAATTTCTGGCGCTCTTCATCAAATTCTGATTGAAAGTGGAGTTCTTCAATAATTAATTTATTACTTTCCTCTTCCAATTTTTTTATCTGATTCTGTAAAGTGACTTTTTGCTCTGCGCTGACGTTATTGTATCTCACTTGTTTGAATTTCAGTTGACTCTCTTCCAAAGAGTCAACCTTTTCTTGACACTCCACTTGTAATGAATTTAATTGGGCCTCTTGATCTGAATTATTTTGTTGTTGCAGAGCCAAGATCTCTTTTAGCTGTTTGACATAGTTCTCAACTTTGACCTCAGAATCTTTGCTCTTTTGCAATTTCCATTCCACTAGTTTTAGCTCAGTCTGGATTTGAGTTAAGAGTTCAGATTGGTTTTGCGCTAGAGTTGTTTTCTTCCGATTTTTCCTGCATAACCCCCATGTGGAGATATATGTAGGCTGCGATTCGGACCATTTTAATCCGCTCTTCTTTAATATTTGGGGTCATTTAGAACTAGCTCAAGGCTTGATGTAACAGGCTACCGTCTTGCCATCCATCCATGTCCATGGCGGTGACCTGTTGCATCATTTCTCCTAGCGAGACCTCCTCATCTTGCTGTGCCCATTCTCCTCTGACAAATAATTTGTGCAGAAGGTGCTACCTAGCCATGTTTATCTCTACTGTGGTCATTATGGAGAGTGTTGTTTCTTTATTAATGTATTTATATAATGGTAACCTGTATTTTGTTGCTTTTTGTCTAGTTCTGGGTTGATTTGACTTTATCTTTACAGACAGGCCGTTTACTTAGGGTCTATGTTTTGGGAAGGCGCTTCTACAGTGTAACACAGCTTTCCAACCCTACAAAGTATTACTACCTTGAAGGTTAGCCTGCTGTGTTAAGCTGTCACGGGTGGAAACACTTTCTCAATTTCTGGCACAAACCCCCAATCTGTTAAGGATTCTAAAGGTGCGTCACAGGCCAGACCAGGACTCTTGCCACTGGCCTAGGATGCAGCGCATAAATAAAACACTTTTACTTTATTTACTAAGAATTCAGATTGAGATGGCACCCAACCCGTCTCACACCCCCTGCTACAATTACCCTGGCCCACAATAGACCACGAACCAGGTCGGTGGGTGGGAATACAATATTTATTTATTTTGAAATCCAAATGAAATCACACAAATTTAATATAGGGCAGCAATCACCAGTGTGGTGATGATTACACAAAACATTATAGAATACACTTAGTTTGACCTTTTCATGTAAGATACACATTACACAATTGAAAGAAAGCAGGATTAACTTTTGAGCAGATTTTTAAATGGTATCACATTTAATCATCCCCCCTGCAACACTCCCTCAAACCCCTATTAATGAAACTTTGCGTGGATGGAGAGATGTAGAAAGGGGTCAAAAACTAGATTTAGCTCCCCCGAAAACTGAGCAAAATGGCACGCAAAATTACTAAATGTTTATTTTACAGGCGCAGCTGCATGCAAAAGGTAGAATTGAGTATAACAGTATCAGAGATGTAAGAACACTAGCAAACTACAAAGCAATGTCCTAACGGCCGGCATACAGTTCAGAAAATCAACTTGGGAAGGAAAAACACGGTACAGCCAAATCACATGTGGAGAAATTGCATTTTCTTATTTTCACGGGTTTAAATGGCAAAACAGCTTGAAAAACAGGTTCAACAGACAAAATCGGAAAGCTGTTTTTAAGCTAAGGGACAGATACACATCACAGGAATAATAAGAAAGTGAAAGGGTAACTCTAAATGAATGAGCGGATGAGATTCTTAATGGGAAAGGAAATTCAGTTTTTAAAGTGAAAGCAGTGGAAAGGGAAAATCGGTTTGGAAAGGAAATGACCAGTGCTATTA
This sequence comes from Ambystoma mexicanum, assembly GCF_040938575.1. Taxonomy (NCBI): domain Eukaryota; kingdom Metazoa; phylum Chordata; class Amphibia; order Caudata; family Ambystomatidae; genus Ambystoma; species Ambystoma mexicanum. The sequence goes on from NC_090923.1 coordinate 1,424,107,752, forward strand.
CAACTATATTTCACAACCAGATGATCAAGAAGAGAAACACTGCCCGTGATAAAAGGTTAAGCTGCAGTCTTACCCCACACAAGCCGCGAGTCTCTTTATGTGGGAATTAATTAGTTTATTCCAAATATGACTAAGGGCTTATGCAATGGGGTAAAAGGATAGGAAAGAATGGCGCTAACACATGGAAATCAAGGAACAGGATACAAAGAGGGTTCAGATAATTTTAAACAGTTACTAGTGTACTTTCAGGATTACTTATAGGGTGGAACAAATGGCAAAGTATCAGAATGGGATATCCTACGTGTCATGATCCGAGCAAAGGAATACAGATCCCATTTAGAAATACTAGGGAGGCAAATAACTTCATATCAATCAGTGGGTCAACAGTGGCTTCAAGCCTGGCGCAAAAGGCATTTGCCTCATTCTTAGCATTGCACCCATAGGCTCATTACACTTCCATTGCCTTACCTACCCTCAACATGGCCGCTGCTAAGTCCATAGTTAATTCGTAGCTACACCTGTGGCAGAGGGAGCTACTTAAGCCCCGCCTCCGCAGGAGTACTCGCTTCACGTCTTCTCTGCTGACAGCAGGTAACGCTTCGAGCAATCTCCTGATAGAACCTGTCAATAGAAGAAAAGGAGTTCAAAGAGATTAATTTCCACAGCAAATCAACATAATACCAGTAGAATTGTAAAGACTTACTGAACTGAAGCTTTTTCCAAGTTTTTCCTCAGTCCGCAGAGATATTCGTAGTCTCTGAATCTTCTGTCAGAAGTTCTGTCGCAGCCGCAGCATTCCTTCACTCAGCAGCCTTCGTTCGCGGTCGCAGTGCCTTCGTCCAAATGTTTTCCTCAGCAGTCTCTGCATTGTCCGAAGGTATTTTTATCCAGTTTCTCCAAAGACCTGCAAAACAAAGGTATTTAGTGAATGAATTAACTTGGGAAAAGGAAAGAAAGAAGAAGTTACACATGTGCTTACCTGAAGTCTCAGCAACGCTTTTCTTCGCTTATTTCTTACTGCACCTGTCTCTGAAGGCAACTATTCCTAGGTTTTTGACGAACTGATGTAATTTAATGTTTCCCCAAAACGAGTATAGTTGCAGCCGTACCACAGCATCCGCCCCTTTGGAACCAAGAACCTGCAAATATTAAAGAAAACTGTATTAAGAGAGATCTCTCCAACGTAGGGACAACTCAATCTGATGAACTGTTTATAATTATATTTTACCCAAAAGACTTACCCGAGATACCTCTATTAGAGGTTTGGACATCATTCAGTTAAGATTCTGCCGACTCCACGGCCCCCTCAGGTTAAAAGTTACCTACCCAACACACCCCTGTAGAATACAGGATGGAGAGCTCCACAAAACATAAGCAAAGGTGAGAAGGGATGGTTTTTTCAAAGGTACACTGCATCACAGTTTCTGTTTGTGAATGGGGATTACATTAGTTGTGTTGCTTTAATTGTTGTTTCCACAGAATTAGATCCCAGATAATAGGTCCTCTTCCTGAAAAGGCATTGCGCTCCCACAGAGACCTAAGGTAAGTGTTACACTACGTTTTGCTATGGGAAGGGGTGATACTTACAATCAGCACTTGAATTTGGAATTTGGGACCGCCAACCGGGTTTCTGAACAGCGGGGCAATAGTTTGGTCACGGCACAGCGGCGCATCAGATGGATAAAGCAGGTATCAGGGCAAGCAGGTAGCACTGGATAATCCCAATGAGGCATCAGCCACCTTTTGTCACGAATCTACACACCTGCCATCCAGCAAGGCTACATTCGCACATTCAGAGACTCTGTTTATAGTATACTTGCAAAGTTAAAACCTGCAAACTGCCTCTGCATTTATTTACTTGTTTTACTGCTACAGTTTTGGACCAATCTAATTTCATGTTCAATTCCGGCTTTTGGGTTAAACTAGCAGATGCATTCTGGTACATGTATGCTGTCCAAAAGGTAAAGGGCTGGAAGAGGCATACTAACTAAATGTGTTTGCAGTAAGCTACTAAGAGCTGCAGAGGACCTGATTGCATTCACCTGTTCCAAGCTACTGCAGGCTAGGCTGCAGACAGCTAGAGAGCCCTTAATTAGAAACCAGTGCTGCAGGCTACAGAAGCCAGGGCTGGGCTTAATTGTAACACAGCTGCCTGAGACTGCAATCAGCTCCACCCTTTTGGCCTGCTGGCTGGGAGGGCCTTTATAAGATCACTTTGAACAGAAGCAGTTGTCAGTCAACTGCTTCCACTGGGAGTTTGTGCTTGTGCTCCTGTTACCAGTTTTTGACCTTTTCTGAAAATCCTCATTTTGGCTTTTGAATCCTGTCGCTGTTGCTGCTTGCAGCACCCTCTCTGGGATCCCTGCCTGGCAGCCCTGCCACTCTCCTCTGCCTTTTGCCCTGCTCCTCTGGGCTCCCTGCCTTGCAACCTGCCTATTATTCAGCCTTTCCTTGATTTCCAGCTTTTGACTTGTGTTACCTTTTAAGACATTCAGTTCTTAACTGATATCTTTTCTGCCTTTCTGTAAATACCATGTTTTCTATGAGCATTTCTGCTTCAAAGACTTGTCCTGTTTCTGTCTTGCTTTTCTCGCTTTCTTTCTGCAACCGTGCCTTTTGAAGTTTTCCTATTTGTTCCTTGACCCCGATATTTCCTGACTTCAGTAAATAGTTCTAGTGCCTGTTCTTAAGTACTCTGAGTTTCCTGAATCCCTCGTATTTGCTGTGTTGGCAGTGACCCATCTTGCCTTAGTTCTTTGCCTTGTGTATACTAAAATTCTATATGCTTTGTACTTTGTTTCTCTATCCTGTCCTGCACCTGGTTATTTCTTTCAAAACTGTTTTCTACCTGTATTACATCTTGATCCACTGTTGTGCCTCTGCTTTGAATCCGTTTACAGAATGACCCCTGGGTTGGTCTCCGTTCATATCAGATAAGGGAAAGACTTCTGTTGCCTTTGCCTAATCCGTTGAAGTTTTACCTGCCTCCAGTATATGGTCTCCAGTTTTACCCTTGCACTGAGTACAACAGTTTCTTCGGCACACCTAACTCATGATGCTGCTGTATGACTGTTGTTAAGAGTAATCTGCTGGTACCAATCCTAAAGGCTTTCCTTAATCCCTGGAGACCCAATATCATATTCCAGTACACCCTTTATTCTGATCAATCTGAGTTGCCCAGTGCATTTGCTTGTCTTTGCTTTCTCTCTGTCTCTTTGTTTACAGCCAGCTTCTGCCCCTGCAGTTCCTGTGAATACCTGTTTCAACTCAGATCAGCTTCGTATGTACCCTGTTTCTGTTATATGCCAGCATTGCCTTGTGCTCCCCGGCCAGACTTCTGAAACCTTTCCCCTTTCACCCTGAATTAGTGGGATGGTTGTGGAGTTTAATTCTGAAGGGTTGTTCTGCCTGGATAGGAGGGTCTGGATCAGCTATCCCTTTCCTGGCAGTGGAATCTGGAATCTTGCAGAGTGAGTATGAAATGTCTGGATCTCGGGATGTGCTGAAGCTGGAAATCAGAAGAGCCAGTCCTTTGTCTCTCTGAGCCTCCACCTTTCAGAAAGCGGATGACATCACAGGATTTACTATGGGGGCAGACCTTTGGCTTGACATGCCTCTAACAACTGGATTGGTCAGGGTTGGCTGTCACCGCCTTCCTGTCAGCCGATTGGACTTCAGGCACATGACATCAGTTTGATGGTGTGTGTTTAAAATGCCCATAGCCCTCCCACAATTATTTTTGCCAAAATCAGTTATGATATGAATTGCACATTTCTACAGTTGTGGCGCTTTTTCAAATCACATAGACAAATCCATATTTTACACAAGCCCAAAATCCTGTTCTGATGGCCTCACAACAATTTTTTTTTTTTCCTGAACCAGAAAGCAAGTCTGTTGGAATTAAATACCCTATATATGTTTTAAAACAAACCCCCATCACATTTCTATGCAAGGACAGGGCCGCAATGCAACATTTTACTTTTAAACAGCCATTTTCTTGTTTGTAAAAAGCACCATTTTAAACGTGGTTAATTTTCCTTCCTGTCACTTTACAATGCAGCCTTCCTCGCATCCATTTTCTAAACCTTTCCCATGCCCTATTCATGTTTCTAATGCACCAGCATCTGTTCAAATAAAAGGTCCTTTGAAACTGACTTGAGCTAGCAGAGCGAGGGCTTTTTGTAAAGAGTTTATCTGTGATATTCTGTTGCAGAAGTAAAATGTTTTGCTGTGCGGCTGAATTGAAGTTCTTTGTTATTTCACAGATCTTGCCTGGCACAACCTGTCATTCAATGAGAAATGGCCCCATTTGCTGGAGCACCACCTGAATATGGATGAACATAGCTGGGTTTCCCTGGAACAAAACTGTGTAGGGCGCAGTCATTTTAAAAGGCAGAATATTTTCTTTTTCAGTGAAAAGTTTTGAGCTGGCAGCATATCAACGCTGCCTTTGACTTCTTTTCCCTGGTGCAAATGAAGAAAATACTGGTGGCAATTCTCGGGGTGTTCTGTGTTTCATCTTGCCCCATGTGTGGCTGGTAACACAGCGCAGCCATTATTTTGGTGACTGCAAAGCAGAGTTTTAATGCAAGGCGATAGTGCTCAACAGAGCAAGTGCAGCCGTTCTGCTGGTGGCTGCAGAGGTGTGGTTTGGTGATGTAAGTGAGTTCTGCTGGGCTGGTAAATGTACCCCACAGATCCCTCCCTGCTTCCCCGAGACTTCTTGTTGAGGCAAAGTAGGGCAACGTGGGGTTCATCGGGTGGAGTCCTTCTTTCATCTAGGAGCGGTACGCCATGATCCTCCCTTTGTCTTTCGTTGGAGTGTGGAGGGACACCCCCGTTTCTTCCTTCCTTTTCAGGGTCCCCGGGGTAGTACTCATTGGTCTACGAAGGAACGGAATCAGTACTAACTAGTGGATAGATAAAGACATTTACACATTTTTCCCACTGACTGTCTTCCCGGAAGGTTGACATCAGTGGGACAAACATATATCACATTCATTACAGTACCCGAACAATATCAACAAATAATTCCTTAACAAGGCACAAATAACTATCAATATTTACACCATGGTTTTCTGATACCTTTTTGCGCTGATAAAGAAGTAAAGTACTCCATGTTAGATATACATATGGACCTACCTGTTCCCGTCTGGTTGTTCTTTTACTTGTTCTCATTCTCCAGATGTCTCCTCTATTTGACTTTCCCTTGGCTCCTCAATCTGCCGCAAAGTGTGTCTGGGATGACAACTCTTTAACTGATTAATGTGGACCCATTTCTCTTCTGACAGCTCTCCTTTGGGGATGTGGATTCTGTAGGCGACAGGTGAAATTCTATCTACAATTTCAAAAGGACCACACCAGGAGGGGAGACATTTTCTCTCCTTAGTCTGGTTCCTTTGAAAATTATACAAGTAGACTCTGTCTCCTACTTGGTATTTCTTTTTGGTTGTTTTTAAGTCATATTGAGTTGTCATCCTCTCTGCTGATTTTTCTAGATTCCGCTGAGGGTACGCAAAAGCATGCTGAAGGTGTTTTCTTAGATTCTCAACATATTCATGTGTTGTGAGGCATTTATCAGTGTCTGCTCTTGTGTTCTATAGAGCAAATGCTGAGGTAGCAGCATCGTTCGTTCAGTCATTAGCTCAAATGATGATATTTGGTGGCAGAAGATGGTGTAGATCTGATGGCCACCAGGACAAGCGGTAATGGGATGTCCCAACTTGGCCCAGAATCTGCCACAAACTTTATTAGAATGCTCACAATTGTTTTATTGTACCTTTCAACTCCCTCACTAGAGGACAGGCGGTATGTAATATGAACTTTCCTTTTTACCCCAAGTATCTCCCACATCTTTGTCATCACTTCGCTGGTGAAGTGACTTCCTCGATCTGACTCAATCCTTTGGGGTAGGCCAAAACGTGAGAAGATGTGGTTGATCATCAGGGCAGCTGCTGTTTCTGCCTTGCAATTTGGGGCCCGGAGGCATTCCACCCATTTGGTAAACAAGCATGTTACTGTTAACATGTACTTGTTGCCCCTAGAGGAGTGAATCACAGGCCCGATGATATCTACTTGTAAATCTGACCAAGGCAGTGTCATCCCCCTCTTCTGGAGGGGAGCTCGGTGTGTGAGTGAACTTGGCTGAAATTGTGCATACACAAGCCACTGAGAGTTCTTTGTGAGCATTTGTCTGGGACCTGGTGACAGCAGTGACCTGGATTTCCCCCAACAGGGACTTGATCTCAAGGAGATCCCTCTGGATGGCTCTGGTTTTGGCCAGATGATCAGCCAGGTCGTTTCCAGTTTTGTCTGGCCCCTGTGTTCTGGAATGACCCTTAATCTTTTTCCAATAGATGGTCATCCCATTAGAGGTGACCAGATCATCAATATTTTGTATTAGCTTGCCATGTTTAAGTGGTTTGTTATTAGCACACAGCATGCCTTTGGTTTTCCAATTGACCAGGTGCTCCACGAACCCATTCCAGACATCTCAATCAGTGATTATGATCAGTTTGTGGAGTTGGTGTTGGATGGCAGTGAGGATGGCCTGATGAACTGCCATCAACTCCGCCACCCGACTACTGCGGGGACCAATTTTGTACCAAGCGGAGGGTTCCGGCGCATCATTCACCCAGACATTCCCAACGCCGGCCAACAGTTCCTTTTCCCTGTTGTTGTCAACATGGTAGGAGCACCCTGTCCACAGAAAACTGTGGGCATTCTCTCACACTTGTCTTCTTCATAGACTTTGTGCAGGGAATTCCAGTACACCTCCATGTTGTCCTGGGTTTTGAGACTTTCGTCCTCGAGACAGTTTTCTCTGGCACAATCATGCAAGACAGCCAGACCTTGCGCGAGGGGACTCTTCTTGTTTTAGCCATACCTGACCTCCACAGGAAAGCCTTGCATGGACAGAATCCAGGAAGTAATTCTGGATTTATTCACATTTCCTGACCGGATTCTGTCACTTTGGAGGTATTGCAAAGGCTGGTGGGGAGTCTCCACTATGATGTGCTCCCCTGGATGAACGGGCAGTAATTTTTCAATGCCCACACTTTTGCCAGGAGTGCCTTCTCACAATCGGTGAATTTTTCCTGCACAGTGTATAAAGTCTTGCTTGCATGGGAGATTACTTTAGTGACCTGGTCATGCTTTTGATATAATACTGCTGTTAAGCATGTATTCGAGAACCCTGTCTCCAAGAAGAACTCCTTGTTTTTGACAGGGTAAGCTAGACAAGGCGCTTGTGAGAGACTTCTTTTGAGTTGTTTTACAGCCTCGGCTTGTTCTGGACCCCATCCCACTTGACCCCCCCTTTAACAGATGGAAGAGGGGTCTTGTGACCTCTGCGTAATCCTCAATGAACTTCCTACTGTAATTAGTCAGTCCAAGGAGGTTTCTTAGCTCACGCCGAGTTATGAGTTCATTTAGTTTTAATAGTGCTTCCACTTTCTTCTCCTGTGGACATAGACCCTCAGGAGTTATTTCATGTCCCAAGAAATTGACACGGGCCCTGCACCACTGTGCCTTCTGGAAGGACAGTTTTGCTCTGTCAACCCTCAAATGGGTCAGAGCATAATGGATTTCTGCTATATGTTCCTCCACAGTTGAGCTTTTTATCAAGATATCATCCACATAGGCCAGGTTACACCTTTCACCCAAGTCGGGCATGGCTTTGTTCAAGAAGATGTTGAATTTGTTGCCGGAGTTTATGCATCAGAAGGGAGTCCGGGTCCACATGTACTGCTGCCCCCGAAGTTAAAGGCCAGCATGTATTGGTCCTCCCTACTGACGGGCAAGGTCCAGTATCCATTTGTCAGGTCAATAACAGTGTATACCTTTGACCCCTGGATCTGGGCCAGCCCTTGGTCAATGTAGGTGAGAGGCCATCGGGACATGTGGACGCGTTTGTTGAGCTGCATCAGGTCTGCGCAAAGTCATTTGGTTTTAAAATCCCCAGCAGCGGATTATTAAAGGTGCTGTGGATTGGACGAATTATCCCACGGAACCTTAGATTTTTGATTATTTCTGTCAGGGACTCCATAGATGTGAGAGGCAAACAATATTGCTTCACAAATACTGGAGTCATTCCCGGGTCCGTGGGAATTGTGGTAGTATGTATCTCGGTGCGACCACAGTCGTACGAGTCCACAGCAAAGATATCTTGGAAATCTAAGAACACCTGTTTCAACTTTTGCTATTGCTCTTCAGTCTCAAAGGCATCAGCGAGGTTGAACAGCTCTTCAACCATTTGCGTGAAGCCTGGAAAGACTTCGGGTTTTTGCTATCTCAGTGGCCTCCTCCAGCTGGGTGGAGAGGTCTCTGGTCAAGGGTGTTGACCTGGACAGAGGGTTTCAGGTAGGAGAGGCAGTCATTGTGGACCTGGAAGATCACCTCATCCTTCCTGATGTCACAGGTCACCTCTTCCTCTCCATAAGGGCAGGAAGAGTACACTAGGAAATTCCCCCCTTGCTGGGTGAAGATCCTTTCCTGTGGTATGCCATTGTCATAGCAGTCATTGGGGATTGGTCCTATCAGTTCATTTCCTAGATCCATGGAAAAATGTTGGTCATCAACCTCCATCCCAATAATGGTGCCTGCGCCCAGAGTGATACTCTAAGGGTCGCTGTTATCCATCAAAATTGGAATGGTGTTGTGTTCTACATTGACTAATGGTGTTGAGCTTAACCTCAACCCCTGCTGTTGGAGATGGGCATTGAGATGTACATAGGCTTCAGGATTTTGCAGTTTCTGTCTTCTTTTAATTTTTAAGTCCAGTGGGAATTGTCGGGTCTGTCCTGGGATGGTGACCTCCTCTCCAATTTGAACTTCAACCGCATACGGCAGCAATTGGGCGGACCGAAATTCTTTTTCAGAATCATCAAATCCCATGGGATTTCCCCCTAGTCGGGACCAGGCCTTGTAATTTATAATGTCCAAATTAATTGCAAACCGATTGAGAATGTCACTGCCTAAATAGAATGCAGCAGGGACATCTCGCAATAACCCAACAATTATGCTCTATGCTTTTGTCACCTATAGACATTTTGAGCATACACCTGCTAAGCAGGAGATGTTTGGAATTGGGATTTTCCAGGCCCATTTCCCACTTATCAATCAATTTAAATGTGGGAATGGTTGGATCTTTTGGGAGTTTTCTGAATATGGCTTCGCTGATGAAGCTCTTTCTGTTGTTCAGGGACACTTGGGCGAGAACAGACTCCTTCCTTCATTTAACTGAATAGGGAGGAACAGCTGTTCTCTAATTATCTGAATGTCAGCTAAACCTTGCGCTGGTTTTTCATCACTTTTGACTATAGAATTGGGATTTTCAGATTGTGAATTATTTCCTTCCTGTGTGGAATGCCACTTGAAACTGGTAGGCAGGCTGATTTTCAGGAATTGAGAGGAGTTCCCTTCACCAGTTTGCTGTCCTACAGCAATTACTGTAACGGTAGGTGTTTGAATATTTGGGAAATTAAACTCAATATGATCAGATTTTTGTTCAACCATGTGGCATGTGCCATTTAAACTAACATGGTTGACACTTTAATTTTATTGGCCGGTTAGTCTGACTCCAGAGGACCTTGTTCACACAGTCTATCAGGGGAGACAGCCTACGAAGGATGTAATTCCCTAATAGACAAGGGGTTCCCTCTCGAGTCACGTCTATGACCGGGTGTTTCACCTAATGTCACCCAATTTTTATTTCCAGATCTGCAGTCCCCTGGACAGGAATTCCATTCCTATCGAAGTTTTGGAGTTGTCCAGGAAGAGGGGTGAGAGGGATCTGGTGTCTCTCCCCCCCTTCCTGAATTTAGCTGCTCAAACGCCCTTTTTGACTGAAGAGTGGCTTGGGATCCGGTGTCCACCAGTGTTGAAAATGCACATTGCCCTTGCACTCGGACGGGGCAGAGAATCTCCCCTCCTTCTCCTCAAGCGGGCAAAGGTAATGGGAATTGTGGGCAAGCTGGGTGGTCAATTTCTTTATTTTGGACTCCACATGGTGGAGTTTTGGACAATCTTCGGTGCTGGAGTCTGGGAATCTGTAACAAAAAGTGTGCAACCTGAAATATATGGGATTTCGGAATCCCCTTTTTTCCCTTAGCTCTGTGCTGCCCCCTCTTACCTGGTGGCAGTCACTAGAACCAGTTTGTGGGGAGGATTCCTCCATTACTATTTTTTTCTCTGGATGGCAAGTCTGGGGTTCAGGGATGGGTGACTCTTAATCAGTCCCCACACCCACCCAGTCTTCATTCAGATCTCTTGGGACCCATTTTTCTTTGGGAGGAATTCCCCCATGCCTGAAGGAGAAGATCTTCTTCCCAGGATCATCTAAGGATTCTTCCCCTTCAAACTGGAGGACACTGACTTCCTCCACAAAATGGGCCTTTTTCCTACCCACCCTTTGTTCCCTGGGTTGCAGATTTTCGGGGGCAGGAGATTTTAGTTTTGGTTCCGGGGAGTCCAGGGGCTTTTCACAGGTGAGGAAGGAAGCTTCTTCTTGGGCTTTACACCCCCCTTCCTCTTGTGCCTCCTACTCTGGAACTGGTGAGTTGTCAGTGTTCCCTCCCCGTCATTGTTCTGGGGTGCCAGAAGCTTGGTTTGAGGGGTTCTGAGCCACCATGTTCATGTGAGGGTTTTGCTGAGCCCTCAACATGCGACTCAGATCCTGTGTGAGGTTATAGACCTGGTGCTCCAGTTGGGACACCCGTTCCGGTTGGTACAGGGTTTTTTGTTCAAACCTAGGTGGTTCTTGGAAAGGGTAACTATCCCTTCTCCCGGAGTACCCTGGGTACTGGGGATCCCCTTGGTAACCCTCTACCCTTGGCCTCCCCTCCCCTGGATTGGGTGGTCTGGACTCCTGAAAGCAGGGAAAGAAAGTATGGGTGTCCTGCAGGTTGGGGTTGGGTAGATACCGGGGAAAGAAACTTAACCCTGGATTTGGGGGATTACTGCCCTCCTGTGGGAAGTTAGGAGGAACATTTCCTGGGGCAGTACTCACCTGGTTGGATCCCCCCTTGGGCATGGGGAGTCCATACATACCCCAAGATAGGTCTGTTGCCCTTATATCTGGGACTGATGAAATCAGGAGAGTTAGGGGTCCCATTGGTGGGACTACCTACCTGACTGCCACCTGCTGCTGATTGATCTGATGGCCTTCTTTGCCTCTGATTTGGCTGGTTTTCGGGAAGGTTTGTTTTTAGGCGCCCTCCATTTCTAGGTCTAAAATGGGGGCAACCTTCACCTCTGCCACCTTAGCAGCAGCGGGGGTGTTGGTTGGTTTGTTTTTTTTTAACAAAGGGGGGTCTGGAAATCTCTCTACCAGCACGAACACAGCCCAATGACCTGTTCTTGGGTGAATAACCCCTGGGAGAGACTCTACCAAGTCTTTAGCTCACTGTCCTTTTCACAGAGAAGAAATTTCCCCGCATATCAGCCTTTGTCCTGCCCAGGGGCAGTCCAGCGCCGAAATGCTAGGCAATTCTCCTCTGAACAAGAGTACCATCAGTAACCCCATACACGTGTTTCCGCCTTGTTGGGCATCATCAGTGAGGTGAAACTGTTGCCTCTCTAGGAACAGTGAGCAAGGGGTCCACGTCTGGATTACCCTGTTAACTTAGGGTGAAACCCAAAGTTAATGTATGCAAACAAAGGGGGGTCTGGAAATCTCTCTACCAGCACGAACACAGCCCAATGACCTGTTCTTGGGTGAATAACCCCTGGGAGAGACTCTACCAAGTCTTTAGCTCACTGTCCTTTTCACAGAGAAGAAATTTCCCCGCATATCAGCCTTTGTCCTGCCCAGGGGCAGTCCAGCGCCGAAATGCTAGGCAATTCTCCTCTGAACAAGAGTACCATCAGTAACCCCATACACGTGTTTCCGCCTTGTTGGGCATCATCAGTGAGGTGAAACTGTTGCCTCTCTAGGAACAGTGAGCAAGGGGTCCACGTCTGGATTACCCTGTTAACTTAGGGTGAAACCCAAAGTTAATGTATGCAAACAAAGGGGGGTCTGGAAATCTCTCTACCAGCACGAACACAGCCCAATGACCTGTTCTTGGGTGAATAACCCCTGGGAGAGACTCTACCAAGTCTTTAGCTCACTGTCCTTTTCACAGAGAAGAAATTTCCCCGCATATCAGCCTTTGTCCTGCCCAGGGGCAGTCCAGCGCCGAAATGCTAGGCAATTCTCCTCTGAACAAGAGTACCATCAGTAACCCCATACACGTGTTTCCGCCTTGTTGGGCATCATCAGTGAGGTGAAACTGTTGCCTCTCTAGGAACAGTGAGCAAGGGGTCCACGTCTGGATTACCCTGTTAACTTAGGGTGAAACCCAAAGTTAATGTATGCAAACAAAGGGGGGTCTGGAAATCTCTCTACCAGCACGAACACAGCCCAATGACCTGTTCTTGGGTGAATAACCCCTGGGAGAGACTCTACCAAGTCTTTAGCTCACTGTCCTTTTCACAGAGAAGAAATTTCCCCGCATATCAGCCTTTGTCCTGCCCAGGGGCAGTCCAGCGCCGAAATGCTAGGCAATTCTCCTCTGAACAAGAGTACCATCAGTAACCCCATACACGTGTTTCCGCCTTGTTGGGCATCATCAGTGAGGTGAAACTGTTGCCTCTCTAGGAACAGTGAGCAAGGGGTCCACGTCTGGATTACCCTGTTAACTTAGGGTGAAACCCAAAGTTAATGTATGCAAACAAAGGGGGGTCTGGAAATCTCTCTACCAGCACGAACACAGCCCAATGACCTGTTCTTGGGTGAATAACCCCTGGGAGAGACTCTACCAAGTCTTTAGCTCACTGTCCTTTTCACAGAGAAGAAATTTCCCCGCATATCAGCCTTTGTCCTGCCCAGGGGCAGTCCAGCGCCGAAATGCTAGGCAATTCTCCTCTGAACAAGAGTACCATCAGTAACCCCATACACGTGTTTCCGCCTTGTTGGGCATCATCAGTGAGGTGAAACTGTTGCCTCTCTAGGAACAGTGAGCAAGGGGTCCACGTCTGGATTACCCTGTTAACTTAGGGTGAAACCCAAAGTTAATGTATGCAAACAAAGGGGGGTCTGGAAATCTCTCTACCAGCACGAACACAGCCCAATGACCTGTTCTTGGGTGAATAACCCCTGGGAGAGACTCTACCAAGTCTTTAGCTCACTGTCCTTTTCACAGAGAAGAAATTTCCCCGCATATCAGCCTTTGTCCTGCCCAGGGGCAGTCCAGCGCCGAAATGCTAGGCAATTCTCCTCTGAACAAGAGTACCATCAGTAACCCCATACACGTGTTTCCGCCTTGTTGGGCATCATCAGTGAGGTGAAACTGTTGCCTCTCTAGGAACAGTGAGCAAGGGGTCCACGTCTGGATTACCCTGTTAACTTAGGGTGAAACCCAAAGTTAATGTATGCAAACAAAGGGGGGTCTGGAAATCTCTCTACCAGCACGAACACAGCCCAATGACCTGTTCTTGGGTGAATAACCCCTGGGAGAGACTCTACCAAGTCTTTAGCTCACTGTCCTTTTCACAGAGAAGAAATTTCCCCGCATATCAGCCTTTGTCCTGCCCAGGGGCAGTCCAGCGCCGAAATGCTAGGCAATTCTCCTCTGAACAAGAGTACCATCAGTAACCCCATACACGTGTTTCCGCCTTGTTGGGCATCATCAGTGAGGTGAAACTGTTGCCTCTCTAGGAACAGTGAGCAAGGGGTCCACGTCTGGATTACCCTGTTAACTTAGGGTGAAACCCAAAGTTAATGTATGCAAACAAAGGGGGGTCTGGAAATCTCTCTACCAGCACGAACACAGCCCAATGACCTGTTCTTGGGTGAATAACCCCTGGGAGAGACTCTACCAAGTCTTTAGCTCACTGTCCTTTTCACAGAGAAGAAATTTCCCCGCATATCAGCCTTTGTCCTGCCCAGGGGCAGTCCAGCGCCGAAATGCTAGGCAATTCTCCTCTGAACAAGAGTACCATCAGTAACCCCATACACGTGTTTCCGCCTTGTTGGGCATCATCAGTGAGGTGAAACTGTTGCCTCTCTAGGAACAGTGAGCAAGGGGTCCACGTCTGGATTACCCTGTTAACTTAGGGTGAAACCCAAAGTTAATGTATGCAAACAAAGGGGGGTCTGGAAATCTCTCTACCAGCACGAACACAGCCCAATGACCTGTTCTTGGGTGAATAACCCCTGGGAGAGACTCTACCAAGTCTTTAGCTCACTGTCCTTTTCACAGAGAAGAAATTTCCCCGCATATCAGCCTTTGTCCTGCCCAGGGGCAGTCCAGCGCCGAAATGCTAGGCAATTCTCCTCTGAACAAGAGTACCATCAGTAACCCCATACACGTGTTTCCGCCTTGTTGGGCATCATCAGTGAGGTGAAACTGTTGCCTCTCTAGGAACAGTGAGCAAGGGGTCCACGTCTGGATTACCCTGTTAACTTAGGGTGAAACCCAAAGTTAATGTATGCAAACAAAGGGGGGTCTGGAAATCTCTCTACCAGCACGAACACAGCCCAATGACCTGTTCTTGGGTGAATAACCCCTGGGAGAGACTCTACCAAGTCTTTAGCTCACTGTCCTTTTCACAGAGAAGAAATTTCCCCGCATATCAGCCTTTGTCCTGCCCAGGGGCAGTCCAGCGCCGAAATGCTAGGCAATTCTCCTCTGAACAAGAGTACCATCAGTAACCCCATACACGTGTTTCCGCCTTGTTGGGCATCATCAGTGAGGTGAAACTGTTGCCTCTCTAGGAACAGTGAGCAAGGGGTCCACGTCTGGATTACCCTGTTAACTTAGGGTGAAACCCAAAGTTAATGTATGCAAACAAAGGGGGGTCTGGAAATCTCTCTACCAGCACGAACACAGCCCAATGACCTGTTCTTGGGTGAATAACCCCTGGGAGAGACTCTACCAAGTCTTTAGCTCACTGTCCTTTTCACAGAGAAGAAATTTCCCCGCATATCAGCCTTTGTCCTGCCCAGGGGCAGTCCAGCGCCGAAATGCTAGGCAATTCTCCTCTGAACAAGAGTACCATCAGTAACCCCATACACGTGTTTCCGCCTTGTTGGGCATCATCAGTGAGGTGAAACTGTTGCCTCTCTAGGAACAGTGAGCAAGGGGTCCACGTCTGGATTACCCTGTTAACTTAGGGTGAAACCCAAAGTTAATGTATGCAAACAAAGGGGGGTCTGGAAATCTCTCTACCAGCACGAACACAGCCCAATGACCTGTTCTTGGGTGAATAACCCCTGGGAGAGACTCTACCAAGTCTTTAGCTCACTGTCCTTTTCACAGAGAAGAAATTTCCCCGCATATCAGCCTTTGTCCTGCCCAGGGGCAGTCCAGCGCCGAAATGCTAGGCAATTCTCCTCTGAACAAGAGTACCATCAGTAACCCCATACACGTGTTTCCGCCTTGTTGGGCATCATCAGTGAGGTGAAACTGTTGCCTCTCTAGGAACAGTGAGCAAGGGGTCCACGTCTGGATTACCCTGTTAACTTAGGGTGAAACCCAAAGTTAATGTATGCAAACAAAGGGGGGTCTGGAAATCTCTCTACCAGCACGAACACAGCCCAATGACCTGTTCTTGGGTGAATAACCCCTGGGAGAGACTCTACCAAGTCTTTAGCTCACTGTCCTTTTCACAGAGAAGAAATTTCCCCTCATATCAGCCTTTGTCCTGCCCAGGGGCAGTCCAGCGCCGAAATGCTAGGCAATTCTCCTCTGAACAAGAGTACCATCAGTAACCCCATACACGTGTTTCCGCCTTGTTGGGCATCATCAGTGAGGTGAAACTGTTGCCTCTCTAGGAACAGTGAGCAAGGGGTCCACGTCTGGATTACCCTGTTAACTTAGGGTGAAACCCAAAGTTAATGTATGCAAACAAAGGGGGGTCTGGAAATCTCTCTACCAGCACGAACACAGCCCAATGACCTGTTCTTGGGTGAATAACCCCTGGGAGAGACTCTACCAAGTCTTTAGCTCACTGTCCTTTTCACAGAGAAGAAATTTCCCCGCATATCAGTCCAGCACCGAAATGCTAGGCAATTCTGAAAAGAACAGTGAGCTAAAGACTTGGTTGAGACTCTCCCAGGGGCCATCCACCCAAGAACAAGTCAATGGGCTGTGTTTGTGCTGGTAGAGAGTTTCCCAGACCCCCCTTCTTTTGCATACATTAACTTTGGGTCTAACCCTAAGTTACCAGGGCAATCCAGACGTGGACCCCTTGCTCACTGTTCTTAGAGAGGCGCAGCTTCACCTCACTGATGATGCCCAACAAGGCTGAAACACGTGTATGGGGTTGCTGTGGTACTCTTGTTCAGAGAAGAATTGCCTAGCATTTCGGTGCTGGACTGCCCCTGGGCAGGACAAAGACTGATATGCGGGGAAATTTCTTCTCTGTGAAAAGAACAGTGAGCTAAAGACTTGGTTGAGACTCTCCCAGGGGCCATCCACCCAAGAACAAGTCAATGGGCTGTGTTTGTGCTGGTAGAGAGTTTCCCAGACCCCCCTTCTTTTGCATACATTAACTTTGGGTCTAACCCTAAGTTACCAGGGCAATCCAGACGTGGACCCCTTGCTCACTGTTCTTAGAGAGGCGCAGCTTCACCTCACTGATGATGCCCAACAAGGCTGAAACACGTGTATGGGGTTGCTGTGGTACTCTTGTTCAGAGAAGAATTGCCTAGCATTTCGGTGCTGGACTGCCCCTGGGCAGGACAAAGACTGATATGCGGGGAAATTTCTTCTCTGTGAAAAGAACAGTGAGCTAAAGACTTGGTTGAGACTCTCCCAGGGGCCATCCACCCAAGAACAAGTCAATGGGCTGTGTTTGTGCTGGTAGAGAGTTTCCCAGACCCCCCTTCTTTTGCATACATTAACTTTGGGTCTAACCCTAAGTTACCAGGGCAATCCAGACGTGGACCCCTTGCTCACTGTTCTTAGAGAGGCGCAGCTTCACCTCACTGATGATGCCCAACAAGGCTGAAACACGTGTATGGGGTTGCTGTGGTACTCTTGTTCAGAGAAGAATTGCCTAGCATTTCGGTGCTGGACTGCCCCTGGGCAGGACAAAGACTGATATGCGGGGAAATTTCTTCTCTGTGAAAAGAACAGTGAGCTAAAGACTTGGTTGAGACTCTCCCAGGGGCCATCCACCCAAGAACAAGTCAATGGGCTGTGTTTGTGCTGGTAGAGAGTTTCCCAGACCCCCCTTCTTTTGCATACATTAACTTTGGGTCTAACCCTAAGTTACCAGGGCAATCCAGACGTGGACCCCTTGCTCACTGTTCTTAGAGAGGCGCAGCTTCACCTCACTGATGATGCCCAACAAGGCTGAAACACGTGTATGGGGTTGCTGTGGTACTCTTGTTCAGAGAAGAATTGCCTAGCATTTCGGTGCTGGACTGCCCCTGGGCAGGACAAAGACTGATATGCGGGGAAATTTCTTCTCTGTGAAAAGAACAGTGAGCTAAAGACTTGGTTGAGACTCTCCCAGGGGCCATCCACCCAAGAACAAGTCAATGGGCTGTGTTTGTGCTGGTAGAGAGTTTCCCAGACCCCCCTTCTTTTGCATACATTAACTTTGGGTCTAACCCTAAGTTACCAGGGCAATCCAGACGTGGACCCCTTGCTCACTGTTCTTAGAGAGGCGCAGCTTCACCTCACTGATGATGCCCAACAAGGCTGAAACACGTGTATGGGGTTGCTGTGGTACTCTTGTTCAGAGAAGAATTGCCTAGCATTTCGGTGCTGGACTGCCCCTGGGCAGGACAAAGACTGATATGCGGGGAAATTTCTTCTCTGTGAAAAGAACAGTGAGCTAAAGACTTGGTTGAGACTCTCCCAGGGGCCATCCACCCAAGAACAAGTCAATGGGCTGTGTTTGTGCTGGTAGAGAGTTTCCCAGACCCCCCTTCTTTTGCATACATTAACTTTGGGTCTAACCCTAAGTTACCAGGGCAATCCAGACGTGGACCCCTTGCTCACTGTTCTTAGAGAGGCGCAGCTTCACCTCACTGATGATGCCCAACAAGGCTGAAACACGTGTATGGGGTTGCTGTGGTACTCTTGTTCAGAGAAGAATTGCCTAGCATTTCGGTGCTGGACTGCCCCTGGGCAGGACAAAGACTGATATGCGGGGAAATTTCTTCTCTGTGAAAAGAACAGTGAGCTAAAGACTTGGTTGAGACTCTCCCAGGGGCCATCCACCCAAGAACAAGTCAATGGGCTGTGTTTGTGCTGGTAGAGAGTTTCCCAGACCCCCCTTCTTTTGCATACATTAACTTTGGGTCTAACCCTAAGTTACCAGGGCAATCCAGACGTGGACCCCTTGCTCACTGTTCTTAGAGAGGCGCAGCTTCACCTCACTGATGATGCCCAACAAGGCTGAAACACGTGTATGGGGTTGCTGTGGTACTCTTGTTCAGAGAAGAATTGCCTAGCATTTCGGTGCTGGACTGCCCCTGGGCAGGACAAAGACTGATATGCGGGGAAATTTCTTCTCTGTGAAAAGAACAGTGAGCTAAAGACTTGGTTGAGACTCTCCCAGGGGCCATCCACCCAAGAACAAGTCAATGGGCTGTGTTTGTGCTGGTAGAGAGTTTCCCAGACCCCCCTTCTTTTGCATACATTAACTTTGGGTCTAACCCTAAGTTACCAGGGCAATCCAGACGTGGACCCCTTGCTCACTGTTCTTAGAGAGGCGCAGCTTCACCTCACTGATGATGCCCAACAAGGCTGAAACACGTGTATGGGGTTGCTGTGGTACTCTTGTTCAGAGAAGAATTGCCTAGCATTTCGGTGCTGGACTGCCCCTGGGCAGGACAAAGACTGATATGCGGGGAAATTTCTTCTCTGTGAAAAGAACAGTGAGCTAAAGACTTGGTTGAGACTCTCCCAGGGGCCATCCACCCAAGAACAAGTCAATGGGCTGTGTTTGTGCTGGTAGAGAGTTTCCCAGACCCCCCTTCTTTTGTTTTTTTTTAGTCTGGTTTTTTTTCTGCAGGTTTTTGGACCTCATAGATCTGGGTCGGCTGCTCTATTACCCAGTCCAGGGTCCTTTTGTTATGAAAATCCCCCACCAGCTGGGTCATTATGTATTTTGGGAGCGCATGACAATAGGTATTTATAAAATCTCTACTATTCGTGCGCACCTCCTGGTAGTTTGTGCAAAGGCGCGTTTTAGGTCTTGCACAAATTCTCTTGGGGCCTAATCTTCTGCGCATTGCAAATTGTAGGCCGGTTTGTGAGCCTCTGGGGGTTTCTGTGGGCGGAAAAGTGCTTCATGATGGACCACCTTCATTGGTTTTGGTCTTCCAGTCCAGCAAAGAAGCTGGAGTACTCCGGAGAGAACGTCCATTTGGCATAGACTATGCAGTTCTGGCTATCTTTGATGTGAAAAGTGTCCATCATCTGTTCATATAGTTCCAGAAGTTCCCAGACAGAATATTTTGCATTTTTAAGATACAGGGTTATAAAATTCCTAATAGCCTTAATCTGCCTAATGGGGTCTTTCAACAGCGCTCTCTTCTGTTTATTTGCCTTTTTTTGCTGCATCACCTGAGTCCACTCACCCTCAGACTCAGAGCTGCTACTGTTTGAGGTACCCTCATTACCTTCTAGGCGCTCCCTGATTCTTTGAGCTAGTGAGTGGCTTGCAGACTGGTGGGGCCTAGTTTCTTCTCGCCTGTGGCGCACAGGAGAGTAGTCTTCTGACTCCTGTCTGCTTCCAGGATTATGGGAAGATCTCTCCCACTGTCCTGATTGGGTGGAGGTTTTTAGAATGCTCTTTTGGGGCCTCATTTCATGCTGTTTTTCTGCAAATCGAACCAAATGGTCCCTTTGGAGATAGTGCTTCTGCAGGTTTAATTCCCTTACTTTCGCCTAATAGGAGGCTTCCTGGTCAGAGACATCAGTCATAATATTTTTGTATCTAGATAGTGCCACCCGTCCATCAATTTGTGAGGGGTGCTGACCTGTCAGCTCAATCATGCTAGGCCTATTTAATTCTGACAGCCTCATGGTTTCTGGCTCATGCAACCAGTAGACACAAATTCAGCAGTGCCTTGTGCGTACAAAGTGTTAAATGGGTTTGAGGCCCTTATTACACAGAGCATCACACTGTGATCAGCGGTGGCCCTGTCCCCGTCTACTTTTTCGGGATCCCTCAAGTTTGGATTCAGACTAGCATACTCTTTTTCCAACCTCCCTAGTTTCCCCTTCTCAGCCCCTACCTCTTGATAGTAGGCAATGGTCTGAGCCTTTTGCTCTGCTATCAGGACTTGACTGGCCTCTATGACCTGCTCTTGAGCTGCCACTTGCTTGTGGAGTCCATTGTTCTCCTCACAGAGGGCCTCATTGTCTCTTTGCGCTGCCTTTATGGTCTGGGAACACTGAGATAATTTCTGTTGCAGCAGGTGAATCTCCTTTTTCTGCACATTTTGAGCCTCTACAGCCTGCTCTAACTCGAGCTCTATTCGTCTCCTATCTCCCATTAATTTTTCACATTCTTCTTTTATGCCAGTCTGTCCCTGAAGGTCTGACTCACTACTCTCCAGATTGGTTTTTAATTTGCACACTTCCTGGTATAGGGCATCTTTCTCCCGATACAGAGCGCCCCTTTGTTCAGCCAGGTCATCCCTTTGTTGCATTATGGTGCCTAATTTCTGGCACTCTTCATCAAATTCTGATTGAAAGTGAAGTTCTTCAATAATGAACTTATTACATTCCTCTTCCAATTATTTTATCTATTTGCTCTGCGCTTACGTTATTGTATCTCACTTGTTGTTTTAAATTTCAGTTGACACTCTTCCAAAGAGTCAATCTTTTCTTGACACTCCACTCTTAATGCATTTAATTGGGCCTCTTGATCTGCATTATTTTCTTGTTGCAGAGCCAAATCCTCTTTTAGCTGTTTGATGTAGTTCTCAACTTTGACCTCAGAATCTTGGCTCTTTTGCAATTTCCCGTCCACTAGTTTTAGCTCAGCCTGGATTTGAGCTAAGAGTTCAGATTGGTTTTGCTCAAGAGTTCTATTTTCTTCAGATTTTTCCTGCATAATCCCCCATGTGGAGATATATGTAGGCTGTGATTCGGACCATTTTAATCTGCTATTCTTTAATATTTGGGGTCATGTAGAACTCGCTCAAGGCTTGATGTAACAGGCTACCGTCTTGCCACACATCCATGTCCATGGCAGTGTCCTGTTGCATCATTTCTCCTAGCCAGACCTCCTCCTCTTGCTGTGCCCATTCCCCTCTGACAAATAATTTGTGCAGAAGGTGCTGCCTAGTCATGTTTATCTCTACTGTGGTCATTATGAAGAGTGTTGTTTCATTATTAATTTATTTATATAATGGTAATCTGTATTTTGTTGCTTTTTGTCTAGTTCGGGGTTGATTTTACTTTGTAAAGACACACAGGCCTGATACTTACGGTGTATGTTTTGGGAAGGCGCTTCTACAGTGTAACACAGCTTTCCAACCCCACAAAGTATTACTACCTTGAAGGTTAGCCTGCTGTGTTAAGCTGTCATGGGTGGAAACACTTTTTCAATCCCCAGCACGAGCCCTCAATCTGATAAGGATTCTAAAGGGCCGTCACAGGCCAGACCAGGACTGTTGCAACTGGCCTAGGATGCAGCGCATCACTTTTACTTTATTTACTAAGAATTTAGATTGAGATGGCATCCATTCCATCTCACACCCCCTGTTACAAATACCCCGGGCCACAATGGACCATGAACCAGGCCGGTGGGTGGGAATACAATATTTATTTATTTTGAAATCCAAATGAAATCACACAAATTTAATATGGGCCAGCAATCACCAGTGTGGTGATGATTACACGAAAAATGATAGAACACACTTAGTTTGACCTTTTCATGTAAGAAAAACACTACACAATTGAAAGAAAGCAGGATTAACTTTTGAGCAGATTTTTTAATGGTATCACAGTTAATCATTACCCCTGCAACACTTCCTTAAACCCCTACTAATCAAACTTTGCGTGGATGGGGAGATGTAGCAAGGAGTCAGATACACTATGCAACAATCGGAATTAAAATCCGACTTACCCCCACTGAATAAGAGGCGAAATTTAGCTCTCCCGAAAACTGAGCAAAACGAATTACAGGCGCAGCTGAATGGAAAAGGTAGAATTGATTATAACAGTATCAGAGATGTAAGAACACTAGCAAACTACAAAGCAATGTCCTAACAGTGGGCATACAGTTCCGAAAATCAACTTGGGAAGGAAAAACACAGTGCAGCCAAATCACATTTGGAGAAATTGCATTTTCTTATTTTCACGGGTTTAAATGTTAAAACAGCTTGAAAAACGGGTTCAACAGACAAAATCAGAATGCGGTTTTTATGCTAAGGGACAGATACACATCACAGGAATAATAAGAAAGTGAAAGGGTAACTGTAAATGAATGACAGGATGAGATTCTTAATGGGAAAGGAAATTTGGTTTTAAAAGTGAAAGTAGTGGACACGGAAAATCGGTTTGGAAAGGAAATGACCAGTGCTATTACAACTATATTTCGCAACTAGATTATCAAGAAGAGAAAAACTGCCCGTGATAAAAGGTTAAGTTGCAGTCTTACCCCCCCGCACGCCGCAAGTCTCTTTATGTGGGAATTAATTAGTTTATTCCAAATATGACTAAGGATTTATGCAATGGCCTAAAAGGATAGGAAAGAATGGCACTAACACATGGAAATCAAGGAACAGGATACACAGAGGGTTCAGATAATTTTAAACAGTTACTAGTGTACTTTCAGTATTACTCATAGGGTGAAACAAATGGCAAAGTATCAGAATGGGATATCCTATTTTTTGCTATGGGATGGGGTGATACTTACAATCAGCACTTGAATTTAGAATTTGGGACCACCACCGAGTATCTGAACTGTGGGGCAATGGTCTGGTCACAGCACAGCGGCGCATCAGCTGGATAAAGCAGGTAGCAGGGCAAGCAGGTACCGCTGGATAATCCCAATGAGGATTCAGCCACCTTTCCCTTTTCTCCCTGAATTAGTGGGATGGTTGTGGGGTTTAATTCTGAAGGGTGGTTCTGCTTGGATACGAGGGTCTGGATCAGCTATCCCTTTCCTGGCAGTGGAATCTGGAATCTTGCAGGGTGAGTATGAAATGTCTGGATCTCGGAATATGCTGAAGCTGGAAATCAGAAGAGTAAGTCCTTTGTCTCTCTGAGCCTCCACCTTTTATAAGGCGGATGACATCACATGATTTACTATGGGGGGCAGACCTTTGGCTTGACATGCCTCTAACAACTGGATTTGTCAGGAGTGGCTGTCACCGCCTTTCTGTCAGCCGGTTGAACTTCAGGGACATGACATCAGTTTCATGGTGTGTGCTCACAATGCCCATAGCCCTCCCACAGTTATTTTTGCCAAAATCAGTTATGACATAAATTGCACATTTTTACAGTTGTGGCGCTTTTGCAAATCACATAGGCAAAGGCGATATTTTACACAGGTCCTTTCATTGCAATTGTCAAGTTTGTACGATGTTGTTTAGTCGCTCTAATAATCTTTCCCAATTTCTAGTGGGAACTGCTTCACCCAAAAATTATATAATTTTATATGTGTGTACCTATTATCACAGAGCATGTGTGCATTAAATTTCAAAGTTGCACCATCTATACTTTTCCCATTAATTACGTTTTCCTGCCGTTTGCATCCCCTACATGCTAGGGAAAGCCACAATGTATTATTTTAATGCCACAAAAATTACACTTGAACTGTTAAAATTTTGCATTATGGCGTTTTCCGGTTGCAGAAATAAAAGTCTTAAAGTTTATTAAATAAGAACAGTCTTTTGCCCCAGATGGGCTGGCTTTGTCTTCCAAATAAGGGCATTCCTTTCCAGGCCACAGCCAAACGTCAGGCTTTGGTCAGTATAGCCCAGTGTTGTCATGGATACGCCTTTGAAGTTCTTCAGTTTGAGTTGAGGGGAGGTGCCCCCCAGAAAGTCACACTTTTGTGTCCTGAAAATCCATTGTCCCAGGCTGAAGCACTGCCGCTTTGTCTGACGAGGGTGCAAGATCCTCCTCACTTGCCTATACATATGCCCCAGGGGCGGGTCCACTTGAAGGGAGCTAGATCCTGTTCCCAGGAAGCAAGGTCCTTTGAAGCTAAGGCCTGCAAAAAACCTGTTCTCCTCCCCCCACAGCAAATGTATTTATTTATTTTTCTTTCCTGAACCAGAAAGCAAGTCTGTTGGAATTAAATATCCTATATATGTTTTAAAACAAACCCCCATCACATTTCTATGCAAGGACAGGGCCTGAATTCAACATTTTACTTTTAAACAGACATTTTCTTGTTTGTAAAAAGCACCATTTTACACGTGGTTAATTTTCCTTGACTGTCACTTTACAATGTGGCCTTCCTCGCATCCATTTTCTAAACCTTTCCCAAGCCCTATTCATGTTTCTAATGCACCGGCATCTGTTCAAATAAAAGGTTCTTTGAAACTGATATGAGCTCGGAGAGGGAGTGGGCTTTTTGAAAAGAGTTTATCTGTGATATTTTGTTGCAAAAGTAAAGCGTATTGCCGTGCGGCTGAAGTGAAGTTCTTTGTTATTTCACAGATCTTGCCTGGCACAACCTGTCAGTCAATGAGAAATGCCCCCATTTGCTGGAGCACCACTTGAATATGGATGAACATAGCTGGGTCTACGTGGAACAAAACTGTGTACTGTTGAAAAGATGAAAGAGAGCATCAGGGTGCAGTCATTTTAAAAGGCAAAATGTTTTCTTTTTCAGTGAAACATTTTGAGCTGGCAGCATAGCAACGCTGCCTTTGACTTCTTTTCTCTGGTGCAAATGAAGAAAATACTGGCAGGAATTCTCGGGGTGTTCTGCATTTCATCTTGCCCCATGTGTGGCTGGTAAGACAGTGCAGTCATTATTTTGGTGACTGACAAGCGCAGTTTTAATACAAGGCGATAGTAGCGCAGCCGTTCTGCTGGTGATCGCTGAGGTGTGGTTTGCTGCTGTAGGGGAGTTCTGCTGGGCTGTTAAATGTGCCCCACAAAATGTAGGCCATGTTCAACTGAAAATTTAGATGTACATCTATTTACAATTGTGCAAGCTCGATTAATTTTTCGATGATTTGCACTTTTCCAAATCCATACTTTGCATGGTGCCAAATACAAAAACATTATTTTTGTTTCTGGAAGTAATCCTGATAAGCGTAGCAGATCAGTTTTAATGTTGAAACAAATTTCTGTTCCTCTTTTGTAGCCAAGCACATTCCCACCACGTGGATTCAAATAAAATCTGGCGACTTGACAACACTGTCACAATAAACAAAATGTTTCAGAAGAATTTCATGCCATTTGCCACCTTTATAAGCAAGACATTCCACCTTCATTTTACCAAATGGTGAAATATTTTGCAGTCAGCGTACGTAATGATCCAGCCAACACACCCAAAGAGTTGCCAAAAATCAACAATTCTCTTCTCTACATTAATAATACACACATAGATAAAAATATACAGACAAGCATGCAACATAAATTACAACAATTTGCATTACATACAAAACAATATACGTGCACGGATACCTAACATACAATACACAATTTCAAACACAAACATTGTGCGCATGTATACTGTAATAACGCTGCACATATACTTATACTCACATGACTGAAATAACACTGCAACACTCCAAATACGCACGCATGCATAATGCCAAATACACTTACATTGCGGATGTAGACGAATATTTTCTTATAAAACTTCCACAACTTAATATTTAAAAATACACAATACATACACAACCCTTTTCCATATACACTTACCTGCTGTCCCATTTTGATAAAACTGCAACACCAAAAAAAACTTTGTTTATAAATGGCACGTGTAAATAATTACAACTGCACATGTATAATGTACATCAACCAATCAACGTAGAGAAACACTTTGTCAAACGTATGTTACAACAAACGCACATGCCGTTTGCGCTTTAGATCACACCCAAATGTGAAATTTATTCAACCACGCCTATTACCAATATTAAACACTTCAATTGAAGACAGGGGCCAGTCTGGGTGGAAAGTGAGTACCCTTTACAAACATAACTTTTTTAATAATGTTAAACTTGTAATTTTTTCAATTTAATATTTTAAAACAAATAATGTATTACAATTGCATTGCAGCAAAGTTGAAAATGTCAACAACAACTACTACTTTACAGCCTTCGACTGAGCCAGGTTAGTACATTATTTGTATAATTTTGCCTTTTAGCAGTGAATGCAACTATTGTTTAAATGTGAACATTGTAAATAATAAGACCTACCCTTTTAGTTATTAATTTTATAATACAATATAACTTAAAACAGTAGCATACTATACATTTTTTGACTAATCAATACACTTCATATGCTGCATAGTTTCAACAACTGTTTAAGCAAAATTCAGTTAGGTTTGTAATACTAGATGTAAATTAATCTGAATGTGGCCACTAGCATACTCTTAATAGCATGCTATACAAAATGTCAATACAAATGCGCACGCTAGCATACTATTAAGAGCACTATATACAAAAGCTCAATACAAATGTAGGCACTAGTGTACTATAAATAGTACTAGACAGAAACTGTGAATACAAATTTAAATGCTTACAATTATAACGTTGTGGTGCATACACAATGTTAATACGAATGTAGGCAGTAGCATCACATTTCCTTACAATCATAACATACAGGTGTATACTGTAAACAGTATTTTATATTTTAACATGTCTTCTTTTGTATAAGTGAAAAATTAAGAATAGATTACAAAACGAGTGTAGCCACTAGAGTACTGTTAATAGCACTATATACACATTTTCAACACAAATGAAGACACTAGTGTACTAAAAAAGGTCAATACAAATGTATGCACTAAGCATACTATCAATAGTACTAGATAGAAAATGTGAAGACAAATGTGAGCAGTAGCATGGAATGTCCTTACAATTATAATGTACAGGTGTGTACAGTAAACAGCTAGATGAGCCAATAGGCTTCATATGCTGCATAGCTTCAACAAATGTGTATGCAAAATTCAGTTATGTTTGTAATGCTAGCTAAAAATTAATATGGATGGTTGTAGCTACTACCTTCCTGTTAATAGCAATATATAGATAAAGTTAATATGACTATAGGCACTAGTGTAATGTTGTAAAGGCCCAGGTTCAATGCTGGCAAAGGGGGCACACTTAGCAGTTGTGTAAGCAACATGGTGATGTGAGGGTGACGTGGTGGGTGACATTGGGGGTGGGGACGTAAGTTGAACGCAGCGCTGCTTGCATAAAGAACACAAAAACAGGGACACTGCAAGAAGTCCCAGGGTTGAACTCAATGAAGGGTGGGTGCTTTGGGGGCAGTACGGGGTAGGTGTATAGAGCGGGCACCTGATGGGGGTGCAGGAGGTCATAGGGGTTATATGGTAGGTGTACTTTTGAGCAATATAACAAAAGAGCAGCCATTTTTGGCTGTAGGCCCATGTTAGGGAAGCATTTCTCACAGACAGCTCATAAGAAAAGAGCTGCAGGCCTTTGTGTGACAAGCAGTATGTATTTCTTGTGCACTCAGCCGAAAACAGGGTGCTGAAATGTTGCACGGCTGAGGCTTCCCAGGAGAACACAGCCACAGCAATGTCACTGTAAGAGATAATTTTGAGGCCAACGAGCTAGGCACCTGGGTGCACGATGAGAATTGGCAGAGAAATAGAAATTAAATACCATGATTTAAACTCCAACCACGGTGCAGTATTGTTTTTCAGACTACACTTGGAAGCAAGCCGTGAGAAGGGATGTGGGGGGGGGGTTCAGAGCATTGGGTTAGGGGCTATAGGGCGCGGGACAAGGAGCCAATCAGCGGGGAGAGGTTTCAGGGTTGCTAGGGTGCAACATTGTACAGTGTCCTTGCTGAAGTCCGCAGGGCACACCATTGTCCGACTCGGTGTGAATGTCTCACCTCTTGCCATCCCAAGCCATTTTGTATAATCAGACATTGCCAACCAATGGCAAACAAGTGTTTTTGACTGATCATCACAATCACGCAATGGAGGGGTGGTGTGGGAAGGTTTGTGACGTCATGAGGTGTGTTAATGTAAGTGTGACCAAAAAGTGTATCACCCAATTAGAAGTGCTCTACATATATTTGAATATAGGGGACTGATGTAGGCCCGCCAATCAGCTTCTATGACCTGGCTTAAAAATGTCACTAAAATGTTGTATGCTAATGTGGCAAATGATGTATAAAATGTTCAGCCGCAGTGGGCAGCGTTGACAGCTCACTTCTTCAGTTCAATTCCACAGGGCTGTCTGAACTGTGCTTCCCAGCTGTTTGGGTGCAATACATTTGCGTTACTTCTTGCTTGTTGTACACTCTGATTGGATTAATTTTATTCCCTGGAGTTACTTTTGGTGGAGGTCCACTTGTACATTGTGGAGGCCCCAGCGCGATCCTCAGTTCCCTCGGCGATCATAGGGTATTGTGATGAATCCAAGGATGTCATAACTTCCTTCCCTGGGATGGCGCCCCCCTATGTGCCAGGGGATGGAAGCCGCTTCCCGATCCTGGGGGTGGTTACATGAGGGAGGACCACCTGGGGGAAGGTGATTCTCAGGGAGACTCAATGACATCAGTGGAGGATATCACATACCCTCTTTTTTTCTCAAGGGATTTTTCCTTAGTCCCCCATGCCTTAAAGGCATATTGTTACCCTCAATCACGACCTTTGTGTAAAGTTGGTGTAGCTAATCCCCAAACTTCTATGGGGGAAAGGATACTAGCAACTGATATGAGCAAGAGGCAGGAATCAGTAAAAATCACTCCCCGGGGAACTCAGTAACCCTTTCCTCCAAGTTATTCAGGTAATAATGTCCCCATACATAATGTCGCTGGGAAAAGCCATGGTGACATTATGTATGGGTTTGTGTTGCTCCCCTTGCAAAGAAGAAAGAAAAGGCTGCAGGGGTGTCCCCTGCATGTTCAATGTAATTATGTCTTCGAAGAAAACAGTGAAATATTTGTCAGGAGACATTTTTGCGGCGACATTATTACATGGAACCGTTATTCAGAAGCTAATTTGCCTTCCAAGCCTACTCAGAATACTTTCATATAAGTCCTCAATATCTAACTTGCCATTCAAAACTACAGAGACTGTTTTTTTTTACTCTACCTACAAATTATCAAGAACTGACTATTTTTTAAACCAACCAAGATACTGCAACAAGGAAGCCGAGCCAAATAATGAGGATCAATGAAGACAAGGAATGCAAGGCATGCTCTAGTTGTTGTAAGCAGGACATTTAAACCACTGAGCCAGCTGTCATAGGGAAGCTGGCTGGAGAAGTCTCGTCCTCTCAGTGCCAGCCGAGGGACCGCTGAGTGGGTGCAAGATCTGAAGAGCCGACCGACTCGCAGGAGAAGCCGATGGAGGCAGGCTGCAGAAAACGGTACGCCATACAAACGCCCGACTGGGAAAGATGGCTTCCTGGCATTCGATTGTACTGGAAAGCAGCTCCTGTGCTTCTAAAGCCCAGGAGAACGCAGAGCGGGCCAGCAAGAGCCATGGGAAGCCCAGAAGCAAAGACGGCGAACCCAGCGAAAGGAAGCGGGACACCGAAGAGTCTCTGCAGGTCTGTGGCGGGAGAAGCAATCCCCACCATAGAGAACCGGTGAGCCCACCTAAGGGAAGCAGGGACAGTAGGGTATTTCGGCAATGTATCGAAGTCAAACAGAGGTAAATGAAGTCAGTGAGAAGGAACAAAAAATACAATATTCCTTAAAGAAACAGACCAGAATAAATGTAAGAGACTGTGAAGTTTGCAAGTGTCAACAGTATGCATATGAGAAAAGCTCTGGCAGGAGAGTGTACCAGGCAAAGTCAATTCAGAGAGCACACAAAGCATACTGTATGACGGAGTCCTGTTTAGGATACATCAGGAAGTAATCAGAGTGTTGTGAGACAGGCATGGTGACAAGAGAGACAGACTCAGAAAGCAAGATTTCAGTACCTTTATTTAAAGTTTCTGGGTTGGTGTAATACCTGACTAGGCCTAACTGTAAAGGGATGTTTCCCTGAAATGATGCTTCTAAGGGCCGTGGATGTCTGACAGTCTAAATTAAAAGGTTGTCTTGTGTCTAAACCTGTGCTTGTCCTCACTCTGTACAAATAATGTTTAAGGGGTCTTTTGTCAAAAATGAAAAGTAGTGGTTCAACAGAAAAATAGGAACAACCAAAGTTAGTTTCCAGTGGCTTTCTTGCTAGGCATGGTTTTCATCTTACCAAAATTAGTTCAATCAAACAGGACTGTTTGCAAGACCTTCACCACAGGGTCCTTGCAGTGAATTCCAATACCTTCTGTGTCTTGAGTTCCTTGGGGTTCCTTTCCCAACCTTCAACTTATTCAAGTTTCAAACATCACAAAATAAATATATCACAGTTCCCTTTTTAAGCTTCTCAGGGTTCCCTTCCCCAAGCTTCAGTCTTATCAACAGTATTAAGAAAACCAATACGTCCCCAACTTGGCCGGGCCTCTTAAGGTTCCCGTCCCCAAGCTCAGGCCATTTGCAGCTTTCGAACACAAAGCAAAATATATCACAGTTCCTTTTAGGTTTCTCAGGGTGCCCTTCCCCAGGTTTAGGACCCTCTAATTCCAAACACAGATTCAGCTGGTCAGGATATGTCTTTTTCTCATTTACAGCTTTTCTTACATACAACCTTCTCATGGGGTAGAATCAGAGGCTTTCGAAAACACCAGGCTCTTTACTTTCTCTTAGCGCTACCACTCTGATCCTTTGCCCCTCAATTTATTTCTTACTTGTACTTTCCTTGATACCGTTTATCTTTGGGTGTTTATCGTGCACACTTTCCCTTTGTGGTACACACTTGCACTGTTCTTTTCCACTCTATACCTCTTCTGTGCCTCTTGGACCTTCCTGATTTATCGTGATTTATGCGCCCTTCTGTTTCCCTCACCTCTGTCTTTGGCCATGCACACTTGCACTTCGTTTCCTTTGGCAGGCATCCTTGCACCTTAACTGTCACTTTTCTTCTCTGTGCACCACTCAGACCTTTTCATTACTTTCCTTTCGGGCTGCTTGCCCGCTCTTGACCTTTGTTAGAACAATTTTCCTGAAGTAGTAATACCATTCAACTGAGGCAGTACAAGACTCCACTCTTAGTATAAGGCTGCACCACCTCAGTATATGGTAGCGTAGACAGAGCAGCCAGACTTATGTTAGGAGGGAGAGAGGGCTGTAGAATCAGTACAAAGAAATTGTAGTACACATATGGTCTGACGAAACACTAGCACACTATGTATTGTAAAAAATAAATGGTTTATTTAAATACAAGTAGGCCCAGATAAATGGGGGAGTGAATAGGTACTATCACATACTATAAATACACATTATAAAAAACACAACACTATGCTTTAAAGTACACAGACCAAAACATAGACCCTATTAAGAAAACTAACAATATTTCTAGGTAAGTCAGAAATGTAGTTACTTTGAGATTACTTTCAGTAATTCAAGGGTAGTAGACCCTAGCAGTTGTACCGTGACACTCGGCAAGAAATCACATAGTAAGACAACTGAACAATATACTTTTCAGAATAGTGGAACACTTGTTCCAGGAACAGTAAACACCTATGACTTTGGTTCAGGATAACAGTTATTCTAGGGGAGTTATCCAATTACACTTACTTTTCAGCTCAGTGGAACACAGTCTAAGATCAGTAAGAACTTTTTACACTAGTTGAGGATTGGACTATGCATACCAAGGTCAGCTACACCTATAGAACATTTATCGAGAATGGCACACCACAGCTATTCTAGACAGGTAAAACCTATATACTTTTTAAAGGAGCTATCAGCAACTTAAGGATCCGTATAACCTAAGGAAAGCTTATTCTGGACAGGTTAACAGCAAGTCAGGGCAAGCAAGACCCAATTGGGAACACTCATACATTTATAGCCTAACAGGAAGTCCCCTGTGTCTCATTCCTGGCTCCTCACAGTATTCTTTCTGCACTCCTGGGAGTGGGGAGCAGGCAGGCTGAGAACAAGTGCACTATCGAGGATGCCTTGCAGACACAGAGTTCACCAAGTTCTGCCTGGTCCAGAGTGCCGCCCATGCTCAGGTGGAGGTGCAGGCCGTGGGGGGAGACTCATTGCTGGGAGTACACTAGGATCTGTAGAGCATGTTAGTGCACCCTTGCAAGAACATGCAGCGCCGTGCATGTGCGCATGCAGCAGGATTTTTTGTGGTGTATAGGGCACATCCTAAAGGGGGGTGGGTGATCAGCCATAGTAGTCGTAGATATTAGTTCCACCCCTCCAATAGGAAGAGGGTGTGTGGCGGGCACATCTGTAGTAGAACGGAGGAGTGTGTAGACGGTGGCAGACCTCCAGTAGATGGGAGTGGTGCATAGTGCTGGTGATTGTATTGCATCATTCTTTATGGAGATTGAGAAAAGGTAATATTAAGTGATTTATTGGTGTGGAGTGTGCAGTAGATTAGGAATATTGTGGTATATTTTGTTGGCCATGGTCAAAGGGCTGGCGCAAGATTGTTGCTGTAAATAGTAGAGCTTCATGGATTGTTGAAGTAACTCAGTGGGCGGAGGAGGAGGGGCCAGGTAATTGTATATTAACAATACACTAGCGGGTAGTTAGAATTGTGGGGAACTGTGGAGAGGGCCAGTGAGTTTGATAATAAGTGGTCGGGTCTTTGGGGAAGGCCATTGAATGTTGTTTTGGAGTGATTGATGTGAATGGCAGATGTGAATGCATGAGGGGAGGGGAGTGTTGAGCAATGGTATGGTATGTTACATTTTTAGGATTTGTGTAAATATCAAATCGTGATTGGGTGTGTGTATATATATAACATTGGGAGTGAAGCTAAATTGCACAAGAATAAAAGGGAGGAACTCTCGACTGTGGTGAGTCAGAGTGAACTAGAGGGTGGAGAAGGGTATTTAATGGGACAATTGACACGTCCACGGATCACTTATGTGATAAATTGATGCAGTATCAAGATACAATTTTAAAATACCACTTCCATTGGGTGCCGGACACTGCTGGGCAGTGCTTTCGAGAATGGCCTGGATAAGGAACGTTCGATGGTGACACCATAGAAAACATGTTCTCGTATTTCTTGGTGACAAAGGCGCCAAATTAAAGAGTAGGCAAAATATTTTAGGCCTATGGAAGCTCTGTGAAGAGAAAAAGGAGGAACTCGCCAAAGGGGTCGGGAAAGGTAGTGATACAGCAGTACCGCCCCTTCCGTATGGGTTGTACCTTGTGCTGAAGCCTGCAGCAGGGTACACAAACCCACGATGGGTGTCCTGAAGTAGGGACAAAGCAGAAATAGGGAGAGGAAAGCTAGAGTTTAGAGTCACTACTACTGAGAGAACTGCCGCTAGTCACAAGAAGTGAGTGACGGCAGTTAGAAACTGTGCTGAAAGCAGCCGAAGGTGTGATAGAGAAGGAGGTCTGGAGGGAGATAGAGGAGCAGGGGGCGGCGGTAACACCAGGTGCCTGGACATCCAGGAAGATTTTGGTCAAATTAGATAGGGAAGCCCTGGAAGTGGAGGAGGAGATCTCTATGGAGTCCGAAGCAAACCCTGAGGACACCGATGAGGCAGAGGAACAGTGCCTGACAGCCGGAAAATATGGAATACGAGGAGTGGGGCGAGGACAGAGAGAGGCAGGGGGAAGCGAGGAGAAGATGGAAGAAAGTGGGAGAAGGACAGTGGGAGGAAGAAGAGGGAGAGAGATTGGGGGTGGTAGGGGCTGGTCCCAGACCCTCCAAAACAGGATAGGTAGGATGGGGGTAGCTAGCACGGCAAAAGGCCTGGCTGTCACCATGACACGGACACGGTTGCCCCTGTTGACGAGAGGTAGGGGAGGAGCTCAGTGTTTGCCATGGCAAAGCAAGGAGAGAGATAATTTAATGTATAGCTTGCCATCCCTCGCTGTGCCAGCTGGCAAATTGATATATACTCCAGAAAGAGACAGCTGGGGTTACCCTGGTGGTTGACGAAATGAAGAGTTTATTCGCAGCCATATGGGGAGAAAGGGTGGAGAAAATAAAAAGGTAGAAGGCAGGATTTAACAGAGTAAAATTGAGTAGTAACATACACAACGGTGCACCCTTTAACAACTGCCCGGCAGACGTGTGGAAACTATTGGGGTCTATGTAGCCACACACAGACATGGGGGAAATTTTGGCACGCAAAATGAAATTAGGCAAGGACTATGCAGAATGTATACAACAGATATAGGAGATGTCAACACTAGAGACGTGACAATCATGGGATGTGATCATTGCAATATTTGATAACATATTGGTCTGAGGACTCCCCTCAGACGTGCACACATCCCTAGAGAAGGTGGTTGGGATTGAGGAAAGGGATGGTCAGATATACATACTACCGTAGAACACTTTTGTACGAGGAAACGGGAAAGAGAAAAGCACACGGCAGATAATGCAATCAAGGTAGAGGCAAAACTGTTGCAAAAGAAACTAGCAAAAAAAAATACATCGAAGGGGCTGTACTTACCAACATTGTCCCAGGACAGCTCGAAGTTGCCCCCATTCAGCAAGCGGGGTACCCCGCAAGGGGAGTGCCACAGGGAGGAGTGTATCCACAGCAAGAGGGTCACAGCAGCAGGGAGGCAGATGGGATATTACCAACAGGTCATAGGATTCTCACAGAGAGGGAGGGGATTTGGATGTGGTGGAGCGGGACCCAGATTTGATGTCCATGTTTAATATGTGGGCAGAGGGGACACTTTGCATGAACGTGTCCACACGGACAACAGCAGCAGTAAGGCCAAAGAGGGGGTGTGATGAATCTGGTGGAGTCATCACTGTTTCCACGGAAGTGACTCCTTCCACATGGCCAGGCAACAGCAATTGCCTTCTGATCCTGGCCCTGGGGCTGGATATATGAGGGAGGGTCATGTGAGACGAGACCGGTGTCAGTGGGATGTGGTGACCCCATCAGAGATGCTGTATTCTCCTCTTCCTCCTAAAAGAGATCTTATAATACCCCAGCTCCTGATGGCTGGTTGACATCTCATAAATCCCGCCCCCCCCCCTTGTAAGAGCCAGAAACCCTTTCCTTTAGGTCACTATAGCCAGAGCACCAGTGACACTTCAAACATTCCAAAACACACCTATAACATCTCTTGTTTCCGATGTTTCTCTAAGTACAACATCATTTTAGAAATTCCATAACCTCTATGGACTTCAGCTCCCATAAAGCCTCAAGTACTGAGACAAAGAAGGAGAAAGGAGTGGATGCAGATTGAGAGAAAACCTAATGTGCAGACTAGTTGTTTGGTTGAACCACGAGTGCGCTGGACATTTAACAAATGGCCCCCACACTCCAAACAGTGGTAGAGCTGGAGAGAGAGAGAGAGAGAGAGAGAGAAAGAGAGAGAGAGAAAGAAAGAAAGAAAGAGAGAGAGAGAGAGAGAGAGAGAAATAAAGAGAGGGAGAGAGATAAAGAGAGAGAGAGAGAAAGAAAGAGAGAGAGAGAGAAAGAGAGAGAGAGAGAGAGAAAGAGAGAGAGAGAAAGAGAGAGAGAGAAAGAAAGAGAGAGAGAGAGAGAGAAAGAGAGAGAAAGAGAGAGAGAAAGAAAGAGAGAGAGAGAGAGAGAGAGAGAGAGAGAGAGAGAGAGAGAGAGAGAGAGAGAGAATCCATGCGGCAGCTCGGAAACGTGAGTTATACATACCAGAGTGGCACAAAGGAAGGAAGGAAGGAGAAACACAGCGGGCACATCTGAAGGACCGTCTGAGCACTGGGAGCCACAGCACAGCTCCTGGAGGTATGGTTGTGCTGAGAAGCAGCATTCTCCAGTCCGAGCCACAAAGAAAAGCCAGCAGGCAAGCACAGAGCTGGAGGAAACTCTGGAGAAAGATCGACATTGGGAAAGAGGCCATCTCAGGGGAAAAACGTCACTGCAGAAGTAAGCTAAAGGTCGGGAATGCTGTGAACAACTGTCGAGTCTGTCCAGAGCCATTGGGGACACCAGGGCGTACCAACACACATGCAAGCAAGTGAATGAATTAAGAATATTTGAATACTGACAAGATAAAGTGCAATGACAAAACGTGAACAGCTCCCTAAATATGAAATGTCCATTTGGGGAAAGTTGGAGCAAGTGTTATCCTAAGCAAATCAACAGAAACACAGCAAAGGTGATATGAATGCGACATATTGAAAAGGACAGTGAAACAGATAAGAAGTCATGGTGAAAGGAGCGAACCAGGCAGTTGACATTTGGGAGAAGATACCAGGCAGAGACGTATACCAGGGTGATCTATAGGACCCCAGAGAAGGATTCCTGGCAGGGGAGTATACCAGGTAATCCACTGAAGGTGTATAAAGTTAAAAACTTTAGAACTGTGGCAAGATACCTGGCAGAGGCATGTACCAGGAGAGGTAAGCAGTCCATAAGAGAAGTCCTAGCAACCGAATATACCAGGAATTCTGAAACTGAATACAAACTTTAAAACTGTGGAAAGATACCTGGCAGGGGAGCATGCCAGGGGACCTGAAGAACCCACAAGAGGATTCCTGGAAGGGGAGTATACCAGGATATCCACCGAAGTTGCAGAAGGATGTTTAAGCATGTTGTAAAATACCTGGCAGAGACTTCTTACCAGGGAATCTGAAAAGCCATAAAAGAAGTCCTGGTAAGCAAAAACACCAGGCCTTTGAAGTTGCATAAAGAATTGTTAACATTGTAACAAGATACCTGGCAGAGATGTATACCATGTGATTTACAGGACCCCAAGGAAGGATTCCTGGCAGGAAAGCATACCAAGCAATCCACC
Organism: Ambystoma mexicanum; assembly: GCF_040938575.1. NCBI lineage: Eukaryota > Metazoa > Chordata > Amphibia > Caudata > Ambystomatidae > Ambystoma > Ambystoma mexicanum. Next base: position 1,424,144,648 of record NC_090923.1, read on the forward strand.
AAAGGTATATACAGTTATATGGCAGTGTGGAAAGATATCTGGCAAGGGGGAACACCAGAGGATTTGAAGTACCCATAAGAGGATTCCTGGCAGGGGAGTATACCAGGAGATCCACCAAAGCTGTAAAAGGAAAGCCTATTCTGGAATTAATCAAATGAACAGAACCTTTTGTTAATCCAATATAAAGAAACAAAGGACATTTTGAATGTTATGGAATAGATTGGTTACACAAGAACAAACTGAATTTATAGCAAAAGAACCAAAGGAGCTGTTGGACAAAGACATTTTTGTGATACCAAGAAACTGTTGTCTAGGGAACGACCCTCTGGATCCAAGGGTTTCTCCTTGTTAAATACTTTTCTGTTGGATTTACCTATTTACTTTGAATACTAACACTTTTTGCTGAAACATAAGTCAAATACATTTTCTTGTACCCTTAGACGTTTTTTTTTAGTGTTAGTGTGAGGGCCAGATTAGAATGTTTTGGACACAGACATTTTATATGTTTCTAAAGACTTCACACAGACTGATCCTTAGTTTTAGTTTCCTAGGCAGGGAAACTGTATAGGATAGGGTTAGAAAGGTGTTTACCTAACCCATTTCTGTTGAATAAAAATGTCTGACAATAAGAATATTACAACTGTTTGTCCGCCACTCATTTCTGACCCCGCACAGGGGCCGCAGGTATATGTTCAGCCCATGCAGCCACAGGGGCAGCCTATACAATCACAGGTAAAGCCACCTCAAGCACAAATGCCACCAACGCAGGTGCAGGCGCCCTTTACATAGACAATGCAATACACAGCGGTAGACAACCATACCACAGAACGCCTTACAGGCTCAAGCACAAATATACACGCAGTGCGACAGCACATTGCTAACCCAGAATACAGTATCACGTTATACAGGAGTGACAGTTCTTGGTGGTAACCCATTTCCATTTTCAGGACAATGCCCAAATGCCCAATAGGTCAGCCCACAGAGGACAAGTGTGTGCCCAATTATTTCAGTAACTGAAGACCCCAATGAGGAGCCTGAGGTAGCAGTGAATTGAGGGGTCTGTCTTCCATGATGGGGCATGGGAGAGGGGAATGTTGCATTGTAGGGAGGAATGACTGGTAGGGTTCGAAGAAGATGTAGTGAGAAAAATGAAAACCAGCTGTCTCACAGTTTGGAAAAAAACATGTTCATGCTCGAACGTGGATTGATGCCAAAAAACAACCTTTGCACATAAAGGAACTCACACGCTTTTATTTTCTTTGTGTTTTAGATCCACTGGCTCATTATATTTGGGGACATACACTGGATGCACCCAGGTGATGAGTATCCCAGCACTGAGTAGCAGGAATGCAGTTCTTATGGATCAATGGTGGTTGTGCGGGACCCAGGCAATGCCCAGCTCCTTCCAGATTGGGGAGGCACGTGTTCCCTCTTCACATTATACAGCCATGCCATGGTGGTGCCTCGTTCAGAACTCATTCCATTTAACAATCATCCTGCAGTATTGAATAAAGATTTACACACTAATAGAGCACTGTGCGTGGTGGGGGGTGCAAACATGACTAGCCAATATTTGAAGTTGAAGAGAATTCAGAGGGACAGCAACAACATGAAATGGCTTCAAATCACCTTTTATGAAGGGTTACAATAGGCAAACTCAACAGAGAAAGGACTAAATGCTGTGAGGGAAGGGCGGTTAGATTAGTTGCCCTCCAGAATAGGTACCTTTTGAACTTGTTAAAAGCAATGGAGGGTGATGTGTGTAAGACAATCGGAAGCAGCTGCTTTAGTTTCATGCCTGCCAATGATGCAGCAAATGGAACTTTGATGGAGGCTATTGAGGACTGCACACCCTCCATGAGACTATGACTAGGGAAAAAAGCACAGTACCATCGGACAACTGGATCAATATTTCATTTGCCTGGGTCCCCATGTGGTTGATGAACATTTTCAAGATAACTGTCCCCATACTCTTTCTGGTAATCATCACTTTTTGTGCATGTCAATTAGGATTAAGGATTTGGAAGGGAAACAGGGGAAGAGGGAAATATAAGATTCCCCTGAATGTTGACAGTGGCAGGAAAATACCATACAAAAATAATTGAGCTCAGGCTACCCTGCCCTTCCACACAAACATGGCTAGATACAAAGCTACAACCTAAACGGTGTGAAGGTTTCACCCGTGCATATGATCAGTCACCAATTTGAATAGTTAATACCAAATTTATTAACAGCTGGTATCGAAAATACACATATTTTGTACATAAACATGTATCAAACATAACATGACACTCAATACAATAACCTATCATACTAATATGTACAGCATAGTAAAAATACCCTCTGTAAGTGTAGTTAGTAACAGTGTGAAGAAATTGCACTATACTGATCAACACATTAGTGTTTCCAGCTCGAAGGTGAAGTTTCTATTGCTTCAGTTCACATTATAGTCTTCCCCTCCGAGATTTCTTCAGGACACACAGCCCAACGCAATGTAAAACACTTCAATTCTCCAATAATGGAGAGATCTTTAGAACAAGCACTTGAATTTCTTCTGTGTGTCTTGGGTCACTTATTATTGCATGATCAATATTGAGTGCGTAGTTTATTTATTCTCTTGTTGAAACTGTTTATGATGTTCCACTATTTTGTCATAACCGGGTGAGCCAGCCTGTTGCTCTGCTGGAGACATTCCTGAATTTGAGATCGTTAGGTCACTTCATAGTGCAAAGAGTTTTTCTGTGATTCATCTCTTCACCTCCGAGTTGTAGTTGTTAACTTACTGATCGTTCTCTATCAGATTGTGTATTACTGTGAAGGGCGGGGGTAGCCTCAGCTCAATTATTGTTGTATGGTATTTATGTGGTCCCTTATGAGTCAGGCCCCCCATTAACAAAAACGGGGGGCCTACACATATTTTTTTGACAGTGCAAGGAAAATTACACCACGTGTACGATACACACAAACACAAACAGAAATGCCTAATAGTCCACCAGGAATGCTCACAACGCCACCCCTGGATATAGACAATTATGAGTCCTTTTGGGTAGATTGTTCAGCTGATGGGAAGAGTGTATGATAATAGATTGCTCGGCAGAGGAGTACGAGGCACAAGGGGAGAGTCTGCATAAGGTAACAAGGGTATGGATACCAAAGGAAAAGAGAAAAGAGCTGCTGGCCCAAAATGTGTTGATCGAAGGGGGGAATGTTGTAAAGGTCCAGGTTCAATGCTGCCAAGAGGTGGCGCACGTATCAGTTGCACAAGTAACATGGTGACATCAAGGGTGATGTGGTGGGTGGCATCAGGGATGGGGATGTCATTTAGTGTGGTGTTGCTTGCATAAAGTGACACAAAACTAGGTGCAGCACGAGAAGTCCCAGGATGGAAATCAATGATGGGTGGGTACTTTGGGGGCCAGTACGGGGTAGTTGTATGGATTGGGTACCAGGTGGGGGTGCAAGAGATCATTGGGGGTATAGGGTAGGGGACTTTTGAGAAATATATGAACAAAAGGGAAGCAATTTTTGATTGTAGGCTCACGTTAGGAAAGCATTTCTCACAGACCGCTCCCTACAAGCAGTATGTATTTCTTGAGCACTCATGGTTCTGAAATCTTGCAAGGCTGAAGCTTCCCAGGAGAACACAGCTACATCAAAGTCACTGTAAGAGATACTTTTGAGGCCAACAAGCCAACAAGCTAGGCACCTGGGTGCACAAGAAGTGGCAGAGAAATAGAAATTAAATACTGTTAATTAATCTCCAACCATGGTGTGGTATGGTGTGGTATTCTTTTTTCAGACTAAATTTGGCAGCAAGGTGTGAATAGCGAGCTGGGGGAATCAGAGCATTGGGGTAGGGGCTTTGGGGTTCAGGACGAGGAGCCAATCAGAGAGGAGAGGTGTTTTTTCCAAGGGTGCAACATTGTACAGTGTCCTCGCTGATGTTCGTGGGGCACACATTGGTCTGATTCAGTGTGAATGTCTCACTCCTTGCTATCTCAAGCCATTTTGTATAATCAGACATTGCCAAACAATGCAAAACAAGCGTTTTTGACTGATCAGCAAAATCCCCTAATTGAAGGGCGGTGTCACGACTCACTGTGAACGGTGGTCTCTCTGGCACCGGTGGAGGCAGTCATCTTGTGGCTCTCTGTTCCCCGTATCCGGAACCTCCAACATGGGGTTCGCTTCACAATGCAGTGGTCTAGCTGTTCTTCCTGAGTGTGTGACACATGACATCAGAGCACAGTTTTCCCCGTAACCGGAGCTATGAAAGGATTGCAGGACTTGGAATCCAGTGCGTCGCTACTCTCATAGCACTGACACTTTAGTAAGTCTATCCTTGTTTCTATCCTCCATCTACTACTCAGTCTGGGTTCTTCTTTAATCTAATTCCCTTATGTTAGTCCATGTGCTCTCTCCAGCTCTCCTGCTATTGTCTGCTGTCCTCCTCGACTTCCTGCCTTTCTCTAATCACGACCAGATCCTGTTCCGCCAGAGACGTGAAAGCCTGGTCCCGCTCCACAGGAACTCCAAGGAACCCGTCAACAGTGTTTAATTCTCCAGAGGGTTTCACTATGGCTGCTCACCTCTCTGTTGTTGTTTATTTTATTCACAGAGGGCTAGGGGCTTCCGGGAGTTCCTTGCTATCTTCTGCTGTGGTCCTGTCAACATATGAGGTTAGTGATTTCTAGCTAAGCATAACAGTTAGTGATGCCTAATAACAGTATGGACCAATTACAGCAGTTGGTAGCCACCGTGCAAAATCTGACTTTGGAAGTGCAAATGCTGAAGAATGAGAATGCAGAACTATGCCAACAAGTTATTTGTGCATCTGGTCCAGTGGATATTCCACCAGGACCCTTATCAGGAGGAGAGTTTGACGGGAATCTAAAAGGACTGAAAGAATTCCTGGACGCCTGCACGGTTCAGTTTTCTTTCAAGACAAAGGTGGGATATATGATATCTAATCTTTCTGGAAGTGCCTTAGCTTGGGCAACCCCATTAGTTACAACCAACAACCCAATTTTGGACTCACATGAGGGGTTTGTAGCAAGTATCAGGCCAATGTTAGGCAGACAGGAAATAGTATTATCAGCCCAGGAACAGTTATTGGACTTCAAGCAGGGCTCTGTCGATGTATTAACATACATTACTCGTTTCAAACAAATGGCAGCACATACCGCCTGGACAGATGATGCCCTGATTAACATCTTTAGGAGGGGTCTTTCTGAAGAAATGAAGGATGGGGTATCAATGGAGGGCCAACATAGCCAAGATGATCCCTCTCGTAATGCAGTTGGATTACTGACTCCAGGAGCACCATGCACAATGAAAAAAAGGCGTTCATTCTGTCAGGCTGCTGACCAGCCCCGTCCAGTAGTCCAGACTTCAGGGGGAGGAGAACTAATGCAATTTGGCGTAGATCAGGGTCCTCTTTCTTCAGAAGAGCAATCGAGAAGACGCACCCATGGACTTTGCATGTACTGCGTGTCCCGGGATCACCATTACGCGATTGTCCCATAGTCCCTCCTAGATGATCGGGAAATGCCAGCTCCGGGTTGTACAGGTAACCACAATCTGGGAAGGCCAAGTGAGTGCCCCAGGGCTTATGTCACCTGCTACCGAACAGTACCTGGTTGTCATCAATGTCCAATTGCAACTTTCTGGCCCAGCATTAGTAGACTGCAGAACAGCTGGATTATTTATGGTTGATCAATGGGCACAGGAGAAAAGAATACCTGGAATCTACAAATATGTAATATTGCCCATGGAAGGGGTTGATGGGTCCCCCCTCGTTTCTGGCCATATCAAGAAACCATTATCTCTAATGTGGAAAATATCTCCTTTGATCTAATCAAAGCAGCCCATTACCCTATTATTCTGGGGTTGCCATGGTTGCGTTGACAACTGTTTCGTTATTTGAACTGCAGGTTCCTTGTTTTTAGGGTCAGAGTATTGCCTTGCCCATTGCTCATCTAAGGAGTCCATACGACTACATTTTACAACGATTTTGGTACCTCGATGCTCCTCTACTTAGGTGTATTGTATTCACTCCAAACCTAAACATACCATGGTTATCAGAACCTATTGTCTGACCTCCAATTCAAGAAGCTGCCTCCTCACCGCAGAGACAGCTGTGCCATAAATCTGCTACCAGATAAGCCTGTCCCATTTGGTCGTATGTACATCCTTTCTTAAATGGAAAAGCAAGCCTTGAAGGATTTTTTACAAACTAATCTAAAGAATGGGCTAATCACTGAATTCAGGTCTACAGCAGGTGCCTCTCTATTCTTCATAACAAAGAAAATACCACCAAATTACGACCCTGCATTGATTTTTGCGGACTGAATGAGATCACTGTCCCTGATAGATATCCTATGCCCTTGATTCCCGACATTTCGGAAGCTGCTAGGGGTTCAGCCATCTTTACCAACCTTTACTTAAGAAGTGCATGTCATCTTATTCACATTTGCCCTGCAGACCAATGGAAAACTGATTTTCGTACCCCATTTGGACATTATGAGTACAGGGTTATGCCCTTTGCTCTTTCCAACTCCCCTGCTGTTTTTCAGCAATTTATGTATCATGTGTTTTTGGATCTCCTCCTGCATTCCGTAATAGTCTATTTAAGTGATATCTTGATATATTCCCAGCCTGCCACTGATCATGAAGGACATGTTAAGGCCGTCCTACACGGACTGAACCAATCATTTTTTTTGTTAAAGCTGAGAAGTGGGAGTTCCACCAGACCAATGTACATTATCTGGGTTATGTCTTGTCAGCCCAGGGTACCATAACATCCCTCCACTTGATCTTTACAGTTAATGGCTTGTGGTCACTCTCCCTTCCATCAAGGATTGAAAAGTCCTCGATCAGCCCCCATTCATCAGCTAATACTAGGATATAGTCAATCCTTGAAGAACACTTGTGACCAAAGAAGGTATTCCCTGAAGGCTGGTCTTTCTTGAATCGGCCATTGCATACCCTTAAATTAAGCTGGTTTAAAATCCGGGCAGTATACATTGCATGTTTATGAGCTCTTGGAGGATAATCTCCCATACAGAATCCTGCACATCCCACAACCCTACTCATTTTTTGAAGGGTTTCAATTGCAGATTGATCTCACATAGCACCAATACCTGGAGTTTGTTAGTCTCACAGTGATCTGAATCAAAGATTACCTCTTGCACAAGCGTTAAAGTCGCCAATTCATTAGCTCCATACAGGTGATTATATATATTGAAAATTCATAATTATGCCCCTTCTTGTTCCTAGCCGTGATTAGTTGAAGATCCATCAAAGTTAATTCTCTAGTCTCAATCACCCAATCAACCCCAGTTTATACCATGATAAGTAGCCCCCCCCATGGTCTGCCCCTATCGCCTTTAGTTGCTGGGGTATTGAATGTCCTATAACCTTGAATTTCAATGGGCGCAAGGGCCCAGGTCTCTTGGAAGCAAACAATATTGAATTTCTGAATGGAAGTCAACCAATCAGGATCTACCAAATGCTTCTTGATACCTGCCACATTCCAAGATGGCACGTTGAGCCCAACGTGCAACCTGGATTGGGGCGGCTAGTAGATCAATCTATATCCTCTAGCACTTCAGTTAGTTCTACAGCCTTCGATCTGCCTCCTGGGCTACTAGATCTATCAATCCTCTGCTCACTACAAGCTGGGGTATATGGTCGCAGTGAAATTGACGTCCCTACTGGAGGATATTTTCTTGACTCAGTTGCCAGTAGACAGTCAACCATTTCTCTTTCTTTCTTTGTAATTCTGATGTAATCATTATGGCCATTATCCATTCTGCCTCTTTTGCAGGCTACTATGTCCTCTCCTATAATGGAGAGGCACCGCCTAATCGAGAGGATGATTTTTTATTGTTCTACGCTCCTGATTTTCAAAAGACCCAGGACTCAATTTGGGCACATTGTACAAACAAATTGATGGAAGGTTCCTTTAACTGGCAAACCTATACCTGTAGGATACCACCCCTGTACGGCCGCTATTAGGAAGGGAATACCCAAAGGGGGTTTGTCTGAAAGTACACCTCGGTGGATGGTAAAATACATGCCTGGTAATGGTATCTGAAATTGCCTTTGCCCTGCACCCTACTAGTACTTGTCAAAACAGGTGCACCTACTCCAGGTACCACTTTAAGCACACCTTTGACCAGCTTCTGAATAACACAGCTAATACTCATACCCTTCACCTCTGGCTGCAGATCGCAAGCGTAAATAAGGGACTCCTTGCGCTTAGCAGGAATTTCATTTCCCAATCCTGCAACTCTACTAAGATAATGCCTGCTTCTCTCAGTTTCTTGGTAACTTCCTGTCAGGATTAGGGGCTGGCAAGGGCGAAAGAGACGTCAAAAAATGCAAATATGAACAAGAAACTACAATTCCCATGAACACTTGGGAGAGACTGGTAGTTCACTGCCGTGCGCGCGTCTGACCAGCTGATGTGAATTAAGAACGGTTTATTAAGGCCACGCGGCGCACGGCAGGTGTGGCTTATTGTGGGTGTATGCGGATCTCCATGCCGGAGCGATTTTCAACGGCAGAGGCGGCGGCGGCAAGCGGTTTTCAATGCGTTCCAAGGTTCCGTCAGTTGCCGCTGTGAAGGGCTGTCTTCTCCAGCGTCCGGGACGGCTTCCGAGCCTCCCGGACTTCAGATAAGTGTTTATTGCAAATTATGGTCACACGCTTGCATGAGTTCTTTGGTCTAAGTATCACGAACATTGATTCTTGAAAGGCTAGGGTGCGGAGAGGGGGTCATGTACTCCGCAATGTTGAATATCGAGGGCATTTTCAAATGAACACTATTTAGGAAAACTACGCCCTGGTATGCCATGTTTTCTCGAGGACTTTTAGAAATCCGTCCTCCTTCAAACAGCATATAGGGTTATCTGCTGACACGAGAGATTACCGCGCTAGAGGTTTATATCTGGCAGCAGGAAAACAGTTTCCATGTGTATAAGTGTATCTATGTTATTGTGATCCATGTTTGCATTCTGCTAGCCCGAATGGGCCATGTGTTATGTCCTTCATAAGGGAGAGTTTCTCCATTGTATGTGCCATACTGCTTGCTTTATGTATTGTTTATGTCAATGTTCACTGGGGTACATGTATTAAGATGTGCTGAGGTGTTCACAAGTGTGTTGGAGGCATGTCAGGGTCAGGAAACTAGTCAGGTTAGTAGTGTAGGGTTTTTTCCTGTTGTTTCCCTCGACCTATCCACTCTAGGATTACATTCAACCTCTTTCCGGTTTCCCTGTAATCCCCCACCCTGTCCACAACCTCTTCCTAACCCTCTTCCCCCCACTGGCTGCCACGTGGTGTCCTGTTTACTATATCAGGCACCTGTGCCAACCACAGTGGGAGGGTCGACTTTATTCGGCTTCTGTGGTTCAAGGGGAGAGTGTTGACCGCTCTTCCCTTATTGGTTGTATATATCTTGACATAATAAGCCACCCCCAAATTGGGATACTTACAACCACCCAAGCCAAATGGAAGCGACTCCTCCGCCTTTGGCCGATTTGCTGAAGGCATTACGGGATATCCAGTTGGAATTAACTCAGGCTCGACAAGAATCTGATATGCTAAGACAACAAGTGCAAGGTTTGGTAGCACAGAGAACGCCATTAGAAGGGGCTAGTAATAGCACTACAGGTGCCTCTTCTAGTCGGAACCCTACAGTCATCGTTCAACCCCCTAGCAATGTACCTCTGGCTGCGCCAGAAAGGTTTGCGGGGGATCCACGAAAATATATGATGTTCATTACACAATGCAGGTTACATTTTTTGTGTAAACCAGCTGCGTTTGAGGCGATCCAAGCTAGGACAGCATTTGTCATTTCATACCTGACAGGAGACGCAGCGGCATGGGCTATGCCATTGGTGCAGAAAGATGATCCTCTGCTGTATAACTGGGATGGGTTCTTAGCAGAGTTTGGAAGGTTATTTGATCGACGAGAGGTGTCGTTAGCACAGGATAAGGAGTTACTGGGTCTAAAACAAGGAACGAGGGACTTGGTAACATATGTAATCCAGGTTAACAGGTTAATAATATAAACTGAATGGTCGGTGGCTAAACAGACAGTGTTATTCTACCAAGGGTTGCGGGAGGAACTTAAAGATGCAATTGCTCAAGTGGAACCTCAACCCAGAACATGTATGGCCATGATAGATTTAGCATTAAGGTTAGATCATCGTATGAATGAGCGAAAAGGCGATAAAAAAAGACCAGAAGCAGCACCTTTTGTGAGATTGGACAGGAGTAGAGGAAGGACAAGTGAGGTGGAACCAATGCAAATTGGGAGTGTACGAGGTCCTTTGTCAGCAGGGGAAAAAGAGATTCGGAAGGCCAACAAGTTATGTTTGTATTGTGGACAGGCCGGACATTTTATACGTACATGTCCAATACTCCTCAGAGAAGTGGTGAGAAGAATTCAAAGGAGGCAGTAAAAGAGATGGGCCGGCCGTAGGGGGAACACAGGTGTCAGGCCCTTTTGATTTGAGATTCCCCAAATGGATCGCAAATACGGTGGGGGGTACAACTTCTCACTTATATATTTTGGTGATGCTATGTTTTGCCCTAACTAAACAGGAAGTCATGGCTATGGTGGATTCAGGGGCTACAGGTAATTTTGTAGACATTTCATTGGCTAAACAGTTAGGATTACCATTAGTGGACAAGAAACAAGATGAAGGAGTCCAGTCAGTTGATGGCTCTCCTCTAATATCAGGGCCCATACGGAAGCAGACAGAGACCTTAGAAATGATCTGTGTGGGGGGTCATCAGGAGGAGATTTCATTTGACTTAATAGCTGCACCTCAGTTTGGATTGATTTTGGGAATACCATGGTTGAGATTACACAATCCCTGGATTGATTGGAAAAAACAAACAGTGGAGTTTGATGATGTAAGATGTCAGGAACACACATTATCGGAAGCAGGTCCCACAGCATTGTTAATTGAGAAGGACATAGGAATTCAGGCAGGGGGAGCTGTAGTGGGAGGGTTCCCTCACCTTACCAGGAGTTTGAGCAGGTGTTCGACAAAAGAATAGCAGAACAGTTACCCCCTCATAGGACATATGACTGTGTTATCGATTTGGAGGAAGGAGCAAAATTACCCTGCAGCAGAATTTATGCTCTCACAGAAAAGGAAAATTAGCATTTACGAGAGTATCTAGATGAGATGTTGGCTAAGGGATTCATTAGACACTCTACTTCCCCTGTGTCTTCGCCATTATTTTTTGTGCCTAAAAAGGAAGGTACTTTACGTACTTTCATTGATTATCGGGCATTAAATAAGGTAACAATCAAGAACAGATTTCCTTTGCCCCTAATTCCTGTTTTGTTAGATCAGGCAAAAAACGCAATAGTTTATACCAAATTGGATTTAAGGGGAGCTTACCACCTAATACGAGTAAAAGAGGGTGATGAATGGAAGACAGCATTCAGAACTAAATTTGGACTCTTTGAGTATCTTGTGATGCCGTTTGTGTTATGTAATGCTCCCGCAGCTTTTCAGTTTTTTATGCAAGAGGTATTGCATGAGTTTATTGACATTTTCGTCATAGTATACATTGACGACATTTTGATTTATTCAGAGTCTCCAGAGCAACATGTGAATCATGTAAGGTCAGTCTTGAAGAGACTACAAGAATATCAATTGTGTGTGAAACTTGAGAAATGTGCTTTTCATGTGAGACAAGTGGAGTTTTTCGGTTTTATACTGACTAACAATGGAATAGTAATGGATCCTAAAAAAGTTCAGGCGGTTGCTGACTGGCCTTCTCCACAGTGCATAAAAGACATACAATCCTTCTTAGGGTTTGCCAATTTTTATCAGCGCTTTATTAGTAATGTTTCCAATATTGTCACTCCTATTACACAACTATTGAAAAAAGCGGTGCAATTTAAATGGAATGAGGAGGCAGAGGCAGCTTTTTAGCACTTAAAAACAGCTTTCACCACGGCTCCTTTGTTAAGACATCCCAATACAGATAGAGTGTTCCAGTTGGAAACGGATGCTAGTAATGTGGCGGTAGGAGCAATTTTATCCCAGAAGGATGAGAAGGGTATATTGCACCCTGTGGCATTTTTTTCTAAAAAGTTGACAGAATGTGAACAAAATTACTCAATCACTGATAGAGTTGTTGGCTATCCGATTAGCATTTTTGGAGTGGAGACATTATTTACTGGGGGCTAGGCATCAGGTAATAGTGGTTACAGATCACAAGAACCTACAATATTTTAAAACAGCCCATTGACTGAGTCTGCGACAGTTACGGTGGTCTCAGTACTTCAATGAGTTTGATTTTGTAGTTACTTTTAGACCAGGCAGTAAGAATGGGAAGGCAGATGCTTTATCAAGACAACAGAATTTGGATAACATAGTGGGTGAAACTAAAACCATCATTTCACCGGAAAGAATCATTGGTGCTATCACAAAACAGGTCATTGAAGAAGTAAGAAAGGCATTATCTTTCAGGAAGATGCAAGTGTGGAAAGAGAGTCATGTGGCAAGAACAGTGCGTGATGGGTTGCCCTACCATAAGGGTAGGTTGTATTTACCTACTAAGGATTTACAGAATAAAGCCTTATACTGGTGTCACAAGTCTCCATTAGAGGGACACGCTGGTTTGAGAAAAATGCAAGATATGTTAGACAAATACTTCTGGTGGCCAACCTTAAGACAAGACATAAGGCCACATCACGACTTCGGCGGTAACCCTTAAATCCGGCGGTAGCGCTATTACCGCCGGATTTAAGTGTCCGCCGAATCAGGGCTTCGGCGGATTTTGCCCCAGCTCTGAGCTGGGGGGAAATCCGCCGAAAATTTGCGCTATTACCGCCGGCGGGAAATCCGCCGGCGGTATTAGCCCGAAGATTCCCCATTGAGCCCAATGGGGAATGGGGCTTTCCCAAATGGGCTCAGTGGGGAATGGGGACTTACATTACCGCCAAACTCGTGATCCGGCGCTATTAGCGCCGGGGAGTTCGGCGGTAGGGCTAATACCGCCCGCGCTAATAGCGTTACCGTTACCGCCCAAGTCGTGATGAGGCCCATAGAAAGGTATTTGGGGTTGTGTGAGAATTGTGCACGTAACAAGGCGGAGCATGTGAAGAAAAAGGGGTTGTTACAACCGTTACCAACTCCAGCACAACCATGGACGAACATCTCTATGGACTTCATTACAGATTTACCCACTGATAATGAATTTGACACCATTTGGGTGGTGGTAGACTTCTTTTCCAAACAAGCTCATTTTGTTCCCTGTATGGGTATACCAGGAGCTGGGAGGTTGGCAGAATTATTTCCGCAGCATGTGGTACGATTGCATGGATTACCAAAGAGCATTGTGTCAGATAGAGGTTCACAATTTACTTTCAAGTTTTGGCGTGCCTTTTGTCAGATGCTGGGAATCAAGTGTGCGCTTTCCACCAGCTATCACCCCCAAACAGATGGTCAGACAGAACGGGTGAACCAGACACTGGAGCAATATCTAAGAGGGTACTTGGGAGATGGCCGAGAATCCTGGGTACAGGCCTTATGGTTGGCAGAGTTCACCTATAACAATACGTATCATACTTCTTTGGGAATGGCACCCAATGAATGCTTATATGGTCAAGTACAAAATATGATCCCAGAACACTTGCCTGAAGTAACACATATGCCCGCAGTACAGGAGCGTAAACAGTTGCTTCTGAAAGTCAGGCGAAAGGCAGGGGAAAATTTGGAACAAGCAAAGGAACAATACAAAATTCAGGCAGACAAACACAGGCAGGAAGGCCCCAAATTTGAAGTCGCAGGTAGAGTGTGGTTATCAACACGAAACTTAGCCTTGATTGGATCAAGGAAATCTTCACCTCGTTTCATTGGGCCATATGAAATTACTAAATGTATCTCTACCACTGCAATGAAATTACGTTTGCCTAAATCATTACCCATCCACCCAGTGTTTCATGTTTCTTTACTTAAACCCACAGCTCCGGGAATGACCGCTAAAAGACCACCGGCGATCACAAAGGATGGGCAGAAGGAGTACGAAGTGAACAAGATTTTGGATGTCAAGAGAAGAATTAAACGACTGTTGTATCTGGTTCAGTGGAAGGGCTATGGCCCTGAGGATTGTTCTTGGGAACCAGTGGAGGCGATACATGCCCCAAGGTTAATTCAACAATTTCATCGACGTTGTCCAGATAAACCACGGCTTGGGAAGGGCCCTGAGAGAGGAGGTAATGTCAGGATTAGGGGCTGGCAAGGGCGAAAGAGACGTCAAAAAATGCAAATATGGAAAAGAAACTACAATTCCCATGAACACTTGGGAGAGACTGGTAGTTCACTGCCGTGCGCGCATGTGACCAGCTGATGTGAATTAAGAACGTTTTATTAAGGCCACGCGGCGCACGGCAGGTGTGGCTTATTGTGGTGTACGCGGAGCTCCATGCCGGAGCGATTTTCAACGGCAGAGGCGGCGGCAAGCGGTTTTCAAGGCGTTCCAAGGTTCGGTCAGTTGCCGCTGTGAAGGGCTGTCTTCTCCAGCGTTCGGGACGGCTTCCGAGCCTCCCTGACTTCAGATAAGTGTTTATGGCAAATTATGGTTACACGCTTGCATGAGTTCTTTGGTCTAAGTATCACGAACATTGATTCTTGAAAGGCTAGGGTGCGGAGAGGGGGTCATGTACTCCGCAATGTTGAATATCGAGGGCATTTTCAAATGAACACTATTTAGGAAAACTACGCCCTGGTATGCCATGTTTTCTCGAGGACTTTTAGACATCCGTCCTCCTTCAAACAGCATATAGGTTATCTGCTGACACGAGAGATTACCGCGCTAGAGGTTTATATCTGGCAGCAGGAAAACAGTTTCCACGTGTATAAGTGTATCTATGTTATTGTGATCCATGTTTGCATTCTGCTAGCCCGAATGGGCCATGTGTTATGACCTTCATAAGGGAGAGTTTCTCCATTGTATGTGCCATACTGCTTGCTTTATGTATTGTTTATGTCAATGTTCACTGGGGTACATGTATTAAGATGTGCTGAGGTGTTCACAAGTGAGTTGGAGGCATGCCAGGGTCAGGAAACTAGTCAGGTTAGTAGTGTAGGGTTTTTTCCTGTTGTTTCCCTCGACCTATCCACTCTAGGATTACCTTCAACCTCTTTCCGGTTTCCCTGTAATCCCCCACACTGTCCACAACCTCTTCCTAACCCTCTTCCCCCCACTGGCTGCCACGTGGTGTCCTGTTTACTATATCAGGCACCTGTGCCAACCACAGTGGGAGGGTCGACTTCATTCGGCTTCTGTGGTTCGGGGGAGAGTGTTGATCGCTCTTCCCTTATTGGTTGTATATATCTTGACACTTCCATAATTTCCTTGTCACCAGAAACCAAAATGCACCTACATCTGTAATTACTCTGTTCTAAAGATATCTCAGTTTAAAATTCGCTCTGGGTCCCCTGGTCCAAGTATATATTTGCCTCACAGTCAGTATCTTTGGTCTCATCAAGAATCCAAATTGTATCTTTGGAACATATACTGGTAACCAGGTCTATATTTGGTTTGATAGCTAATCCATCCCCTGGGTTCCCTCGGCCTATATCCTCTATTAGGGGGGAGAAGCTATTGAACAGGGGGATCTCAGGGCAATTACAAAATCCTGACCAGGTGTTACCTGCACTATCGAGACCAATGGAATCTTTTCTAAAACAGCATCGTCCTCAACCACTATTAATGTTGGTGTATTAGGATCTTCCTGCAAAACAGACAATATAGTTTGAAGGCAAGCGTCCCCAAAAGGCATTACCCTCCCCAGAATGAGAGGCAGTAACGGACACACCCCAAGAGGGAATGAGGCCAAGACCAAGTGCGGGTAAATGCAAAAGGTTCTTTATCTAATCAAATAGGGCGTGCAAAGGACTCTGCAAGCTCCGAGAGCACTCTGTCTGACAATAGCAAAGAGTCTTATTTATTACAAATTTCGTCATAAAAAACTGTGATGAGGAACCAATAGCGGCCAATACGGAACAAAACAAGAGGGAGGGGGATGAGTCTATGATCACACCAGACCATATAATGACAAGTTTAAGAGACACGCAGGAACAAGTAAAAGCCCAGACTACATGTCCCAGAATGCCCCACCAATGAACTATCACACCGGACAATACAAATATAAGAGACAAGAGAAAAGACACAAACTACATATCCCAGAATGCCCCAACGGATACATAATCAAAACAAAAGCCAGAAAATGGGAATAGAAATCAGACAAGGAAGACGAAAAACCACATTTCCATATAATGGGGGTTCCGGGCAGGCGGGGGTTAAATGCAAAGCTAACTCCGTGAAGTTGAAGCTGGGAAGAGGTGAATTAGCCTCAGGTGTAAGGAGCCTAGGGCTGGGAACGCCTAACGTTAATTACTGGGGAGGAGACTCACCGGGGTTAAAAGCATCAGAAAACAGCTCAACTTGTCTCTCGTTTTGCAGGAGTGGAAGGAGGCTGACAGAGAGGACTCGGAATGGTACGAGGACAGTACCCCATATCGGTGGGCATATTAGAGAAAAAAGGAAAACTCACCGGAGTGTACCATACCGGACCTGTAGTCAAATCCGACTGCACAGCAGATGAAGATGCCCGAGTCCCAACGGCGGAAAAAGGAAAGTTTGTTTATTTACTGAAGTCCAGCCAAGGTCAGTGTGGAACGGCTGGCTCCGAGCACCGGCCGCAGAGCTTGAACAGAAAGGCTCTGAACCATTTGGAAGTGTTGAGAAAACGCTCGAGTCTGAATATTGCTGTTTTGAACAAAGAAAGGCTACCATTCCTGTGTTCTCCATATTTTGAACTGCATTCATTTGTGGACAAGCAATATTGCAATCCTTGAGTTTTGTCTTTTGAGCAACCTGGAAGACCCTTTATGTTGGTTTTTGTTGCTATGAACTCTAAGTGAAGTTAATTGGATAAAGAGAAGTCCGCGTGCACAACCATTTAACCTCTGGTGAGCTGTAAGAATAAAATACTATTGGGTAACTTACCTTCTGGTCTCTGGCTTACTACTTTACAGTGGTGGCAGCGGTGGGATTCACAGAGAAACGTCTATCATGGAGGCAGTCATAAAGGCATTGGCTGAGGGGCAACAACAGTTACAACAACTAGTGGAAGTGCAAGGCCATCAGGCTCAAGCAGACCGACAAGCCCTGCAACAGGCTCTACAGGTACAAACTGCAGCCCAAGAGCAGGGCAGGGAAGCCCTGAGGATCCTAGGGGAATCGGTAGCGGCACAGAGGTCACATCCAACCATTCCGCCTACTGTGCTTCAAAAATACCAGGCGGGAGACGATCCCAGTTTCTTCTTTGTAAAGTTTGAAAGAATAGCTCGAGCAGCACAATGGCCCCAGTACCGATTGTCTTTCTTTCTGGCGCCCCTTCTTACGGGAATGATGCAAGGAGCCTATCAGGCGGCCAATCCTAATGGGGACACCCCATATGCCGACATCAAGAAGTCCGTACTGGAAAGGCTAGGAATGGACGATGAATCATATAGGCTCCAATTCCGTGAAACCCGACTGAAAACCGGCGAAAGCCCAAGGCAGCTGTTTTATCGAGTACAAGACCTAACGGAGAAATGATTACAGACCAATACAGCCACGATGGGGCAAATAAAAGAGAAGATAATGCTTGAGCAGTTTATTGAAGCCTTACCAGGGCCCATCCAGAGGTGGGTTAAGCAACATCACCACTTGACCCTGTCGGAAGCTATTGATGTAGCCACGGCCTACCAAAAAGCTGGAATCCCTCGCAGTGTTACAACGATACCAGCAAGGCACCACCATGATATACCTTCCTTGCGTGGTAACAACCGAGGAGGTGCCCCAGAGCCGAGAACAAGACCTGAACTGAAAACTAATAACGGCTCCAACCTAATGAAAGGACAGATGCCCCAATGCTTTGAATGTGGGGAATGGGGGCCCATTGCCCGGTTTTGTGCCAAGAGAAACAAAACCGAACCCATGGAAATAGGGACCTTACAACCATATGGAAATCGGAAGAAGCTGCCCTATGTGATAGAGGTAACAGTGGATGGACATCCACAACAAGCTATGATGGATAGCGGAAGTCGACAGATGGCCATACAACCACATGTGAGCGAACCTGATCCAGGACAGGTGAGATCTATTGACATTAAATGTGTACATGGGGATATTAAAGGGTACCCAACAAAAGAAGTGGTATTAGGGTTACAGGGGAAGGAACTACCGGTTAAAGTGGCCATTATCCCTACCCTACCCGCTCCCGTCCTAATAGGAACAGACATTCCTGAGGTTGATCAATGGTTAAAGGAAGCCCCTTTTTCACAAACAGAGATAAGAGGAAGGGATATAAGGGGAAAACTCACATAGAACCAGAAAAGGAAGAATAAACAGAGTGGGGAAAAAGAAGAGGATATTGCCTTCATAGACTGATGAGTGGGGGATCATCTGCCATCCTTCCAGACTGAATCAGGTCTAGACGAAACCCTAAAACGAGCCCGGGAACAAGCCTTAAAGAAAGAGGAAAACCCAGCTACCACTCCATACTTCAAGGAGAAACAGGATTATATTATAGGGTGTCACAAGGAACAAATAACGAAGAAAAGGAACAACTGTTGGTTCCCCAGTCCTATAGGAAGACGCTGATTCAGCTAGCACATGATCATTCCACAGGAGGACACTTAGCAGAAAACATGACAGGGAAGCGGGTGTTACAGAACCTCTACTGGCCTGGGATATACGCAGATATAGCTAAATATTGCCAGGAGTGTGTCATATGTCAGAAAACGAGCAACCACACACCAACCCAAGTACCCATGCAACGAATGCCCCTGATCAAGGAGCCATTCCAGAGGATAGGAATGGACATAGTAGGGCCATTAGAACCCTCTAGTCGAGGATTTAGGTTCCTCCTAGTAATAGTGGATTATGCCACTAGATACCCTGAGGCGTTCCCCTTAAGAGGAACCTCAGCTAAACAGGTGTGCAATGTACTATTACCCTTCTTTGCTAGGGTGGGAATACCCCTTGAGATCGTGACAGACCAAGGGAGCAATTTCATGTCAGTTGTAATGAAGGAAGTGTGCAAAACCCTAGGTATACATCACCTAAAAACCGCAGTGTACCACCCACAGAGAGATGGTTTGGTGGAAAGATATAACAAGACCATAAAACAGATGATAAGGAGAGCCACCAGCCCTAACGGACTGGGGTGGGAACGGATTTTACCATGGGTGCTAATGGTTCTAAGGGATACACCCCAATCGTCCACAGGGTATTCCCCTTTTGAGCTGTTATTCGGAAGACAACCCAAGTCGGTGCTGGGATTACTGAAGGACAATTGGGAACAACACGAAGAAACATCCCTCACGGACTATGTTCACGACCTGAGGGAGCAATTGGGGAAACTGAGGGACTACGCTCAAGAAAACCTGGGTAGAGCCCAAGAAAGGCAAGAAAAGTATTATGACCAAGGAAGCAGACCCAGGTCCTTGAAGATAGGTGACAAGGTACTGGTACTACTGCCTACCCACACTAACAAAATGCTGGCCCAATGGCACGGGCCTTATCAGGTAACCAAAATCCTGGGACCAGTAAACTATGAGGTGGAACAACCCGAACGGAAAAACAAATGTCAAAATTACCACATCAACCTACTCAAGCTGTGGAAAGAAGGAACCCAAAGTGTGCTGTGTTCAACCTTATCAGATATATCCGTCCCAGAACAATTGGTTCCAAACCAAACTAGTAGCATACAGGATGTGCAATTGGGGGAACAATTGAATGAGAACCAAAGAACAGAATTGTTTGATACATTGAACCCAGTAGCTGAAACCTTTTCGGGTATACCAGGGCGAACACATTTGGCAACCCATGCCATACCAACGGAGGAAGGGAAAACGGTACGCCTTAGACCGTACAGAATTCCGGCGGCAAAACGAGGAGAGATCGCCAAAGAAATAGAAGAGATGCTGGCTCTAGGAACCATTGTACCCTCAAAAAGCGCCTGGTGTTCTCCATTCGTCTTAGTGCCAAAACCAGACGGCTCCACCAGGTTCTGTATGGACTTTAGGCAGCTAAATGACATTTTGAGGTATGAAGCGTATCCAATGCCCAGAATTGATGAGCTCATAGAAAGACTGGGTTCAGCCACATAAGTGAGTACCCTAGACTTGACAAAAGGTTATTGGCAGATTCCCCTCGAACCGGTTGACCAGGAGAAAACAGCGTTTGCCACACCCCAGGGCCTGTTCCAATTCACGGTTTTGCCCTTTGGGCTACATGGGGCTCCAGCTACTTTCCAGGCACTAATGGATAAAATACTGAGACCACATGAACGATATGCGGCTGCATATCTAGACGACATTATAATTTTCAGTAAAACGTGGAAAGAACATTTATTGCATTTAACCCAAGTAATACAGGTGTTAAGAGGCCGGTTTACATATTAACCCAAACAAAATCGAAACTGGCTGCCCAAACCACAAAATATCTGGGGTATGAGGTTGGAGGTGGTATCGTAACCCCATTGATAGACAAAATTCAAGCCATCCAAAAGTTGAGAATGCCGGAAACAAGAAAAGAAATTCGAGCCTTTCTAGAGTTCGTGGGGTACTACAGGAGGTTCCTGCCTCATTTCTCAACCATAGCAGCCCCCCTTATGGACGCTCTGAAAACAAACCGTCCTCTACAAAAGAGAAAAGAGAAAAGACACAAACTACATATCCCAGAATGCCCCAACGGATACATAATCAAAACAAAAGCCAGAAAATGGGAATAGAAATCAGACAAGGAAGACGAAAAACCACATTTCCATATAATGGGGGTTCCGGGCAGGCGGGGGTTAAATGCAAAGCTAACTCTGTGAAGTTGAAGCTGGGAAGAGGTGAATTAGCCTCAGGTGTAAGGAGCCCAGGGCTGGGAACGCCTAACGTTAATTACTGCGGAGGAGACTCACCGGGGTTAAAAGCATCAGAAAACAGCTCAACTTGTCTCTCGTTTTGCAGGAGTGGAAGGAGGCTGACAGAGAGGACTCGGAATGGTACGAGGACAGTACCCCATATCGGTGGGCGTATTAGAGAAAAAAGGAAAACTCACCGGAGTGTACCATACCGGACCTGTAGTCAAATCCAACTGCACAGCAGATGAAGATGCCCGAGTCCCAACGGCGGAAAAAGGAAAGTTTGTTTATTTACTGAAGTCCAGCCAAGGTCAGTGTGGAACGGCTGGCTCCGAGCACCGGCCGCAGAGCTTGAACAGAAAGGCTCTGAACCATTTGGAAGTGTTGAGAAAACGCTCGAGTCTGAATATTGCTGTTTTGAACAAAGAAAGGCTACCATTCCTGTGTTCTCCATATTTTGAACTGCATTCATTTGTGGACAAGCAATATTGCAATCCTTGAGTTTTGTCTTTTGAGCAACCTGGAAGACCCTTTATGTTGGTTTTTGTTGCTATGAACTCTAAGTGAAGTTAATTGGATAAAGAGAAGTCCGGGTGCACAACCATTTAACCTCTGGTGAGCTGTAAGAATAAAATACTATTGGGTAACTTACCTTCTGGTCTCTGGCTCACTACTTTACAAAAACCTACACACTATAGGGGGCACATAGTCTTGGGGATTGGATGGCGTCGACTAACTATAGGTGCAGTAGTGACGAGCAGCTCCACGATTGGTGGACATCAGCGTGGTGCCAACGCGGGGCGGATAGGTTAGCTGGGCTCATTAGGGTGGGGCTGCCAGGCCAGGCGCGGTCAGTGTCGTTGATGGAAGATTTGGCCTGACATTCTGCCCTTGTGGCCACACCCACAAACATTCATTCGTTTAGATAATTCCGGTTGTCCTGTAAATTCTACAATATGTTACTCTAGTGGTTAATAGGACACAAGAGGAATACATATAATGTGAAGCTTTACCAATACATCAAGACACTGTTACTTCTGACCTGTTGACCGGGTGTCATAAACCTGGGTGTCTGGTCTGAGGGCATGAGGTGAGCTGCACTGTCATTCTGGTCTCGTTAGATGTAGTGCGGAATTACTTTATGATGTGTTAGTACAGGGTTGAGTATATGCTCTCCAAGGCCCATTAACTTGGGGTGAACCGGAGTACCACTAGATCAGCGAGGGTGTACCTCTGGCCCCTTGGGGCGGTGGGGTTTTAAGACCGGGTTGTAAATAATTAATTTGGCTGACCATGGCTGTCTCGGACATGGGGGGAGGCGAATGCTTGAAGCGGGTCCAGCAGAATGGGGGGGTGAGGCTGTGCTGCTTGCACACCAGCTTGTCCTGGCGTGTCTTGGTGGGAGGGGAGGGGAGATGGCCTTGGGTGTATCTGTGTGAGCAATTCTCTGTGCTTGGGCTGCACACTATGTAAAACAAG
Source organism: Ambystoma mexicanum (assembly GCF_040938575.1). Lineage (NCBI taxonomy): Eukaryota > Metazoa > Chordata > Amphibia > Caudata > Ambystomatidae > Ambystoma > Ambystoma mexicanum. The sequence goes on from NC_090923.1 coordinate 1,424,167,074, forward strand.
GAAATGATTATTAAAGTTAGTGATATTAAAGCGATCACACATTTCTACTGTCTATACACTCGTGTATTATTTTATGTTTGTCTACAATAATTTGGTAGTATCTCATACATCACTAAGCATCGGACGACCATATTTGAGCAATTTCACATGGTAGTAGCTGAGTAACACATGAGTTAGCATTAGGTTTGGTGGTGTACTCAGGAGCATAGAAGCAATACATTCAGAGGCGATAATACATTTTCATTCTGGCTTTTACATTTAAACGTGTCCCTCTGTGCAACACACACATGCTTGCAGTAACGCTTTTTCTGCCTTCCTTTGTACTTAGCAGCATTCGTTAGTTAGCACTAGGTGGTCTGTACCAATTTCCTTTCATTAAGTCTTCTAAGCATATGCTATCGTGTTATGAGCTGAGGCCATGCTTACTCTACCAACATTTACGAACTTTCATCCCGTCCCCAAAACATAGCTGTGTATAACTAACATAATAACCCTTATGATTCGTTAGGCTTTAGGGGGTTGTTGAACATCGATAGGGGTTCATGTGAGGAGGGTGTTGGCACCATATGGTTTACATGTTAGGGGTTAGATGCGGGGTCGAGGCCTGTTCTATTTGGATGGTTTTCTGTTATTTTCCAGACTTGAACCGCGATTCAGGTCACTTTGGGGACAGTGATATACTGCGGAAGGTAAATGATACAGTGTTTGTTCTGATGCTTGTTTGTGTTTGGTTGCTCGTGAGAACGGGCCTTCAGCAGATCTGCCATGGTGTGGAGGCGCCGGAGAAAGGCATGGCCCTCTGTGAGTGGGGGCCAAGCTGCAGCATTCGCAGACAGGCTGTCTCGTTGGGGTTGGGTTTCGGGTCGCTAGTATCTAAAATGGAGTCCTGATGCTTCCAAAATGGTGTCCATGGTCCGTTACAGTACAACTCGATCAGTCCCGTGTGTCGATCAGTAGTCACCCCGTCACCTGGGCCCTGGTGACAGGGGAGCCCCTGACGAGCCACGAACCTCACGTAGGTGGGGCATGTCAGGGAGGGGGGTCTTCTGGACCTGTCCTCCCATACATTTCCCCCTTTCGTTACTTAAGTAACGAATACTGTAACTCACCCAACCTTTGGCGCTCTTTTTCATTTGCAACAGCCTCGTCCCATGCTGGTGTACCTTTTATTGGCATCCAGGCTCTACAGACCCCTCACAGACTTTCCCCTTTTCTAGCATATTCATCTGGTGTGCAGGTCATGTATATACATCCCCCATCCCCGTCCAGGTCCACCCACACATCTGTATACCATTCCCTTTCTTGAGGTTCCTTTATTGTGGCGTGATACAATCTATCTACTATGTCCCCATTGTAAGATAGAGGTACCAATCGGCCCGGGATCCTCGCCGGTTTGTACTTGAGCCTCGTGCATGACCTGTGCCACTCCTCTAGTGTTGCCCATTGTCACCATCATCATTGCGCCATTAGGCACTGCATTTGCGCAACATCGAAGACCCAGCTGGCACACGCAAAAAATCAAAAGTAAAAATACCACGATAGGCATCAGCATTTTGATCGTCAATCCATGCCATGATGGTACCCAAGAGAAGAGGTTGTCGAACCAGGTGCTGGCGTCTGCTCCTCCTTCGTTTTTCATTCGCTCCCCCAGGTAGTGAACTGCTGCGATGACATGTGACAATGTACCATTATCTGCGTCTTCAGAAGGTACGAATGTGCAACATGCACTCCCGATTTTTCGTCAAACACTGCCGTCCATTGCTGTTAACAGGTCTAGGACATACCTGTTCTGCATCGTCATTAACCACAGGGTTCTTAGCTCCACCTTGATTACGTTAAACCCTTCTTCAGTGTCGTTAGCTAGCGCGATCAGCTCTCAATGTGTGATCTTGAGCCATTTTGCATTTGTCCGCACCTGGATGCTTGGAACAAGTGAGGCAAAGAACGTTTCTGCAGAGCTGAACAGTCGATACCTATCTGGAATCTGTGCCAATAATTCTGAGGATGCTTTGGATATGTAATTGGATGACCTTCTCCTCCTCGATAGCACCTTTTGCACATTGCTGGAAGACAGGACTACATTTGTGGCTTTTCTGTTGGCGGCGTGTTTTGTTCATGGGGGGCATATGGCACTCCTTTTCCTCCAACAATATGACTCTCCGGAATCACCATCAGCGCTGAGTGTAGTGTGGCCAACGAAAACGTGACCCATCTGCTCTGCGGAACCCTCTCCGTCTCCATCTCGCTAACCCGCCATGTACCGTAGTAGTCATGTACGCTGAATCTGTGTAAATAGTGACTGTACACCCTTTTGCTGCATGTAATGCTTCAATGAGGGCTATAAGCTCAGCTGCTTGAGCTGAGTAATGGGAGGGCAGGCGATGCTGTACTATCATTTCATATTCACCTTCTTCCAATTTCACAACTGCCACGCCCACATGCTTTTCCCCTGTGTCAGTGTCGATTGATGCTGACCCATCTATGAAGTAAACCTCTCCTTCATTTAGGGCATTTTCACTTACCACCAGGCCTTCCCTCTCCTCTCCTCTCCTGTGTAAGTGGCACAGTCATGTTCCTGCATGTCTTCTAATGTGCATTGGCTCTGTAATGAATGTTGCTGGGTTTACTGTTTTGCATCTAACTATGTGTATGTTTGCACTGGACAGTATTATTTCATCAGCAGTTTCTCTTTGTGTTGTCAGTGTGCTTTTTGATCTTTCTAATATAGCGAATAGGGAGTGTTCCACAAAGTGTCACAGAGCATCCCATCACTATTGTTGCACCTTTTTCAACGGCGAATGCTGCGGCTGCGAGAGATTGCTCGCAAGCGAAGTGTCCTTGCATCACTGCGTCTAGTGTGCCACTGTAATAGGCAAGTGGCTTGTGTCCCAGGGATGTTGTTTGTGTCAGTACTGCTGTCATGAGGATTCCTTTGCAGTGGGAGAACAGGTAAAACTTGCGGTCATAATCTGGGTTCGCGAGTACTGTGCGCTTGAAATCAATTCCTTGAGTGAGGTAAATGAGTCACTCATTTCTGCCGACCATTGGATTTCTCTGTTCTCCCGCTGAGCCTCTTTGAGTGCCTGCAGTAGTGGTCTTGTGTATTCCGCATAATCTAATATCCATGCTCGACAGTAGTTACACATGCCTAGAAATCTACTCTGTCTGGTATTATCTTTTTGCCATCTTTTGATATTAGCTGCCCCAAGCACAACACTTCTGGTTGGCAGTACTGTAGTTTCCCTCTGTCGACCTTGTATCCTTTGTGGGCCAACAATGTCAAGAGAGTGACAGAATCTTTTCTGCATTCTCCCTCATTCTGTGCGCAGATGAGCAAATCATCTACGTATTGAATAATCGTGCTCTCTGCTGTCATGTTTCCTAAATCTTCATGGAGGATGCGGTTGAATATACTGGGGCTTTCGCAGTAACCCTGGGGTAATCTACAATGTTCATACCTCTTTCCCCCCAGTGTAAAGGCTGTTAGATATCTGCACTCTTCTGCCAAGGGGATGGAGAAGGCATTTTTCAAATCAACCACTGTGAAATGTGAGGCATTCTTGGGGATGCTGCACAATATTGATGCAGGATTAGGGACCAAAGGGAACTCTTTTTGAATGAAGTCATTAAGTGGGCGTAGGTCTTGCATCATCCTCCATGCCCCACCTTTTGCTTTTTTAAATCGGATAGATACAAGTATTACATGGCGAATTTGAGGCTACTATCATTCCTTGGGCCAGTAATGCGCTGATCGTCTCTTTTATCCCTTCCTCTGCTTCCCAGGACAGTGGGCACTGTTTTACCCTGGGAAAAATGGCCCTGGGTTTAAGTTTTATTTTGACTGGGGCGACACCATGCAATAATCCCACATCATGGGGCCTGTAGTCCACAGATTACTGGGCACTAATTTCATATCATCATCATCAAAGAAGGAAGGCGGTGCCCCCACCACTGCCATCAGCTGTACTGGCACCTGCCTCTCTTGTATCATGATGTCACAGGGTATTGCTATTTCCATTATTATCTCAGCGTCACTCTCAGAGTCTGAGAAAAGATCTTCGTCTGACAGATCCCGCAATGCAATGTCGCCATTGATGCACAACACTGTGCGCCATTCGCAGCCGTGTATATCCATTGCAATTACGGCTATTCTCTTAGCTGAGATTTGAACTGCATGTAAATCTAGGGACATTACTGTTCCTGGTACAATCTCTGGGCGTGCTATTGGTCGGAAAATGAATTCTGCTGGCACTCGCCATTCTAGCTTTTTCAACTCAGGTACTACTCGTGCCAATGTTTTTAGTCCTTGAATAAACATATCGGGTTCCACCGGTATGCCACACACTTCTGGTGCTGTTGCTCGTGCATGTACCACCAGCATAACGCGCAAAGGACAGATCCCTGGGGTGGAGCAAACTATCCCTCTCTCCGTGAAGGAGATAGTCATAATAAGCTTGCTGAGAAGGTCCCTTCCGAGCAAGTTAATTGGGGACTGTTCGTAGTATAGTAGGGGTGCTCTCACTGTTTTAACCCCCACTGTGACGTCTAAATCTTTTGTGTAAGAAACTTCGACAACAGCCCCAGAGAACCCCTGCATCTCCAATTTACTATTAGATAACGGAAACCGTCCTTCACGTAAACATGATTTTTCAGCTCCCGAGTCCACCATAAATATGAACAGTTTATTCCCTATCTGCGCCCCTATCAATGGTTCCTCTGCTGCATTGCTGGTCGTAGATAGAACGTGACACGCAAATGCTCCCTGTGGGCTGTCCTATGCTGGATGTATCATGTTCCCCCCTTGACTGAAGATATTCCCTGATACCACTGCCACTCCGCCATACGGGGCAGGTGCACCGTTAGCAGTGGTGGCAAAGGGGTTACCTTGTGTGTATTGCATGTGGTCGCGGTTTTGTGGATGCTGCTGTACATTGTGAGGGTCGTCTCTTCGCTGTTCTACATACCCCCGCTCTGGCTGCCCTTATGGTCCTCCCATGGGTAATCCATAGGGGCTCCCCGGGTGAGGATGACCACATTGTTCGGTATCTTGATATACATTATTTAGTCTGCTTCTAAATTCTCATGAAAAATGTCCCCACCTCCCACAATTCCAACAGTTCCCCTGTCCCCCCCTTGGACCTTGTCCTCCATACCCTCCATTTACCCCGTATCCTTGACCACCCCCTCTGCGGCCCCTGTACCCACCTCGTCCTCCGTGGGGGGCCCACTCTTGCCACTGCGGACCTCCGTATTGCTCATGTCCATTCCACTGTGGCTGCCCGTTGCCTGCCCAATTTGCTGCCATCCTCCATTGTATTGCTACCAGCCCCTCCTCCTCATCCCCCTCCCTTTCGTGGGGGAGCACTGCCACAGCTGCAGCGACCTTCACTAGCTTCGTTTGTACTAATTTGGCCTCGTCTGCCAACCTTTTTTGGGCAATCTCTTTCTCCCTTTCTTTTATTCTTTTGCAGTGGTGTACTATTATGCTTTGTATTTCCGGCCACCCTTTTGCTTCGATCCCTGCTATTTTGTCGAGTGCTTTTTGCACCTCTTTTGGAAGTCCTCTCTTTATTATGAAGTAAAATAAGGATGTAGTCTGATACCAGGGTGTGCCCGTTTCTGCTCTCCACATCTCATGCACCCGGAAAATGTAATCCATAGCATCCTCCCCATCATTCATTGTGCACTGCATTACTGATTGTAAATCTGGTGTGTCTGGAAATGTTTCTCTTAATGCATCCCATACCCTTGCGCGCACTGTGTTAAATGATGCTCCATCATGGCTCCATTTCACGCTCTGAAACACCTGTGTATGGGCGCGATATAAATAAAATATCATATCATGGCGATCACAATCCAGTGTCACTCCTGGGAAGCCAGCCTTTGCCCACACTCTATCTGCTTGGTCACCCACTGCCGATACTAGCAGACTATTGACATCTCCTAGTGCTAATGGCACTCCTGCAGTGTGCTTTTTGAATGCATATATCCACTTAATTGTCCCCCCCTGATAGCGGGGGCAATGATTTTAACAAATTAGCTTTGTCCATCTGAGCCCAGGGTATATAATTTAGTCTCCCACCTTCCCTATGTATCAATGGGAGTGGTAGTTTGCCCTTTGTCGTTTTGCCTTTACTCACCTTCAATCCTATCCTTCCTAACAGTGCCATTCTTCTCATTCTGTTCCTTAACCTTCCTGTCGATTCCACTTCCATTGTTCTTCCCAGAGATGTTCCTTCTCCTCTACCGGACCCTCCTCCCATTGCCACACTCAACCTCCCACTTTCCTGTTCATCATCCTCAATATCGCACCACAATTCTTCCATGCCCCGGTAGCCATTCCCTCATCACCTGTATTTTCATCCATCTCCTGTGGCCCCAGTTATATTATTCGAGTTGGCTCTTCCTGAATTCTGAACAGTATTTCCCCTTTCTGCCATCCCTCTTCAGATGACTTGTCAAGTGCCTGTGCCCTAGGTGTTTGCTCATTTCTAACAACACTAGTACCATTCTGCTCACATATATTCCTTATTCTAGATAACTCATCTCTTGCCATAGATAGCCTGGAATCTAGGTCTTCCGTCAATTTTTCTATATCTACTGCAGGTGTGCTTACCTGTCCGCGCGGTCTGGGGCACTCATATGGTGGTGGTGCAGTTGGTCGTGGGGTGGCTTTAGGTCCTGCAGTGGGTACATATGTGGGGTCACTGTAACCTTCTGCTGGCACTAGTTTGTTTAGGAGGGGGTACAATCATGTTACCTCGATCGATCCCTCTGTTCCTACCTCTTCCTTTCCAACTTCAGGTATGAGTAAGGGACTATCAACTGTGGAGGGCAGGTTAGACACCGACTCCTTCCTTCTGAGGGAAGGCACTTCCTCAAATAACCTCCACAAGTCTAGTATTTCTCTTCTATTATGAAATTGTTTTCCTTTATACTTCATGAATATGCATGTGGCTACCATATCGAGGACACTCTTATCAAACGATCCCCCTTCTGGCCATACTTGGGGTAGTCCTTCTCCCTTCAGTTCTGTGACCCACTGATCATGGTATTTTTTTATACGTTCAGCATAACCAGGTAGATTTTTACAGATGTGGGCCAGGGGTGTTTCCGCCCCCATATTGTATTTTCAGTTAAAAAAAAAAATGTTTTATCCTCTTGTACTAGTTGTATCTAACGCTGTGTAGTATAAGTGTGTGTATGTGGCTTCTACCATAAACAATTCTTGGGCATACGCAAAAAGAAACACTTGCTCACGCTATTATTACCTTCAGATCAAAAACAATTGCTCACAATATTATTACCTTTAGATCTTACCGGGTCACACTTACGATGACTATACCATAGAGCTATACAATGTCATCAATTCAACATCATGTCTTTGCAATTCATTAAAACATTGTTAACTTAACATATGCAACATGGGACAGACACTTAACAGACTTTTGGCATACAACACATAACATTTACCCCTCCTTTTTCCCCTTGCTCTGTACTTCTCTCCCTGATAATTTTTCCCCTTGCTCTGTACTTCTCTCACCTCTTTCCCTGTATTATCAACTGTCCCCACACTTTTTAAAACCTTTTATCTTTTGCTCAACACTAAGGTACCCTGACTAGAGTGGAACGAGAAAGAAAAAGAAAGTAGCAGTTTCTAACGTATACACTGTGTCTCCCTATTTTCAGACACTTTTATTTTATTCTCCACTTTTTGACTTATTCCCTGTACTAGTTGAGATAGCACTACGCGGCGCTGCCTTCTACCCCCTTGCAGAGCTAGGTTCCCGTCTCTTATCTTCTCTTATTTCATTTTTTTATCCTAATGGCCATATGCAGGGAAAGTAAAGTAAATACAAATAGCATTAATGGTTGAAAGTACCCCTTTTAAATGACCTTGTGTACTCTGACTCCCTTCCCTTCTCCCTTTACAATCACTCGCACTTAATACTCACGTGCCCGTCTTGAATCGAGATTCTCCGGATTGGGTCTGTCCAGGCGGCGCTGCCACACACTCAATGGCCGCCCCCCGGCTCCAGCGAGCGGTACTCAAAGGGGTTTATTGGAGTGGGATCCCGTACCCTTTGTTTTATTCTGTGTGCACGTCTAAGCGTACCAGTTGGTGTAGGCGGGCAACTCTCTTGAGCGGGCGCACCGTGCGTCTCATCTGCCGCCCGGAATCTCTTGTGTCAGAGGGGTCAATGAAGAAAATTTAAAAATGTAATCACGCTTTCGGGGTCACCACTGAAGGCAAGCATCCCCAAAAGGCATTACCCTCCCCGCAATGAGAGACAGTAATGGACACACCCCAAGAGGGAATGAGGCTAAGACCAAGTGCGGGTAAATGCAAAAGGTTCTTTATCTAATCAAATAGGGCATGCAAAGGACTCTGCAAGTCTCAAAATGCTTGGAACTGGTCTCAGGAGTTGAGTCAATGCTATGCCCTGACTCACAACAGAAATCAATATCCCCTTCCTCCTCCTCCTTCTCACCTGAGGTAACAGTGTTGTCCGGACTTTGTCCTTCTTTCTTCTTCTTGCTCCTAGACCTTCGATCGAAGAGAAAGGGTCTCCCTCGGTCGGAAGCCACTCTGCTGCCTTTCTGTGATGGCAAGCAAGAGGGGCTCCCTTCCGACGAAGTCCAATACGAGGAAAAAAAGCCAGCCGGCAAAAAAAACCTCTTGAAGATGGCAGGTAAGGACTTCGCTGTGGATTGGCGGTAAAGGACTTCGACTGCCAGAATGCAGCGGCAGCAGGAGATAGTATGGACCAAGAGAGAAGGTTGATAGAGTCCAGAGGAATGGCTAAACAAAAGGGAAGACCCAAGGAGGGAGCCGAAAGGGGAATAGGCTCCGGACCATAAACAACAGAAGTTTCTGCAAGCAGGTAACAAGGGCTGTGCGAACGGTAGACAACCGGAAGAAAGGAGAAGCCAGAGAAAAGAACGGGATAGCGGCCCAGGGGGGGCCGAGGGGAGAAAGACAAGGGGAACCACAGAAGGAACGGAAGGCAAGGAAAGAACGGAAGGTAAGTGGAAAGCAACTAGCGTCAGACTCACGAAGGAAGCTGTGAGTTGCAACGCAGTGTCAGCCCGGGAAGGCGGAGCTTAAGAAGAGAAGTAAACAAAGAAAGACTAGACCCACACCCGCACCCGGAAGAAAGGGAAAGTGCTAACGGGAATACACTTGTCTGTGTGGCCAAATGCGCCAGGTGAGGCGGTGCATGACAGTATGCCCCCCTCCCGAAGAGATACCACCCGGTTTGCCAGGGTGGGATCGATGGAATTTACGGACCAAGACAGGGGCATGGACATGTGAAGCCGGTTCCCAGGAATCCTCTGAATGGGGAAAACCCTTCCAATGAATAAGATATTCCAACCTGCCCCTTCTATATCTGGAATCTTGCACGGAAGCCACTTCATATTCTTCAGGGTTGGCGTCTTTGGAAGGCGTACTGGTCGGAATAGACCGAGCGAAGGGATCCGTCCTACATTCCTTGAGTAAAGAGGAATGGAAAACCGGATGAATATGTTTCATGTGATCAGGTAAGTGTAATTTGTATGCAACAGGGTTAATCCGTTTGGAAATCGAAAAAGGACCCAGATATCGGGGAGATAGCTTAGATCTCTTCAGCCAGCGGGGTAAGTACTTAGTAGAGAGCCATACCTTGGTTTCCGCCTGCCATGAGGGAGACTGGAGTCGATGGGGGTTGGTTTGGTCGCAGTATCGACGACGGGCATTAACAAGACTTTTATAGGCTGTCTTGTGTGCGTCAGCGATCTTGACGAGTAAATCGTCCACAGAAGGGATGGTAGTGGCTTGTAAATTGTCAGGATAAATAGCTTGGGGGTGAAATCCATAAGAACAGAAAAAAGGGCTAAGAGAGGTGGCACTATGACTGCTGTTGTTGTACGAGAATTCTGCCAAAGGTAGCAATGCCACCCAATTGTCCTGCTGGGAATTGATGTAGCATCGGAGATATTGTTCTAACGTGGCATTAGTTCTCTCAGTTTGGCCGTTTGTCTGGGGGTGGAAACCTGAAGATAACGCTCTTTGTACTCCCAATTTGTTGCAAAGTGTCTTCCAGAAATGTGAGGTGTACTGACTTCCCCGGTCCGATATTATCTTGGCCGGAAGTCCATGTAGACGGAAGATATCACGAATGAAGACGGTAGCCATCTCGGATGCAGTGGGTATACCGGGAAGTGGGGTGAAATGTGCCATTTTGGTGAACGTATCGACTGTGACCATGAAACATGTACACCCTTCTGAAGGTGGTAGTTCGACTATAAAGTCTGTTGCTATTGTGTTCCAAGGTCTTTCGGAAATGGGATCGTGTTGTAATAGACCGATCGGTCTCCTAGTATCATATTTAGATCTGTTGCAGATGGGGCAAGACTGTACATAACTCCGGACCTCTTTAGACATACCGGGCCACCAAAAGTGTCGTTGGAGTAGATCGATGGTTCCAACAATACCCCGGTGTCCAGCCACCGGATTATCATGGCACCATTCCAACGCTTGTAGCCTGGTAGACGAGTCAGGCAAGAACAATCTTTGTTTCTGAAACACCAAACCATCTCTGCTGGTGACATTGGGAGGCAAAGAGGTACAAGAGGCGATATTTTGCTTAACCCTTTGAAGAAACGACGAGACCCCGGAACTAGAAGGGGCAAGGCTCCGAGGTGTACCAACAAGTCCCTACGTAACATTATCAGTTACTTCTACCTTACTGTCCGATGACAACCGGCTTATGGTTATGGGAATACAGCTATTATCCAACACAGAAAGGCTAGAGGTGTTGGCTCTAGTGGATTGTGGAGCGGCTGGTTGCTTCATGGACATATCCTGGGCCAAACGGATGGGTATAGAAACACAAGAAAAGGAAGAGAACCAAAAGGTGGAGGAGGAGGAAGAGCTTGTGGACCTTCACTGTTGAAAACTTCTTTGAGATCTTCCAGGTATACAGGAATGGGGAGAATCTCGGAAGCCGTCCTGACCACAGGGTCCGCAGTAGTTGTGTCAACTTTGGTATAGCGCCTTTTCTGTAGACAAGTCTGGCAACAATAGTCAGAGGAGAATGCCATTTGGTTCTTCATCCAGTCTATTGCCGGATTGTGTCTGCGTAACCACGTGATTCCCAGTATTACAGGAAAATGTGCAGCCTTGATAAGATCGAATTGGATGGTTTCTTCGTGGTGGTTTACTGCCATAATGATCGGGATGGTGGAATGGGTGATGAGGCCAGAACATAACGGCTTTCCATCCACCCCCTCCACCTTTTGGTTCTCTTGCTTTTCTTGTGTTTCTATACCCATCCGTTTGGCCCAGGATATGTCCATGAAGCAACCAGCCGCTCCACAATCCACTAGAGCCAACACCTCTAGCCTTTCTGTGTTGGATAATAGCTGTATTCCCATAACCATAAGCCGGTTGTCATCGGACGGTAAGGTAGAAGTAACTGATAATGTTACGTAGGGACTTGTTGGTACACCTCGTAGCCTTGCCCCTTCTAGTTCCGAGGTCTCTTGTTTCCCTGACGCCGTGGAGGTACCAGAGGGCAATCTCGTAGTATGTGTTTGTCGGAACCACAATACATACAAAGGTTGTTGTCCTTTCTCTTCTTTCTTTCTTCTGCAGTCAAGGGACCTCTCATGGTTCCAATCTGCATTGCTTCGTCGGGTACTGTGGAAGGTGAGGAGGAAATAGGGATTGGAGATTCTAGCCGAGAAGGCAGACCACGGTTCTTGCGCCGTTCACCTCGTCGTTCACTTAGTCGAAAATCGATCTGAAGAACCGTGGAGATCAAATCGGAGAGAGTAGCTGGCCTTGGGGACCGGGCCAACTCATCCTTGAGTTCTTCCCTGAGACCCCTGCGGAAAATAGTGTATTGCGCCGTATCGGGCCATCCAGTCTCTGAAGCCGTTCGTTTAAGCAACGAGATGTAGGACAGTAGATCTGCCGTACCCTGTCGGATATCCAGCAATTCCTCACCGGCTACCTGGGCTGTCTCCTGTCTTTCGAAGGTAGTCTTGAATAGAGCGGTGAAGGCACCATAATCCTGGAGCAATGGGCTACCACTGGTTACTAGCGGTGCTGCCCATGCCAGAGCGTTGCCCGTTAGGTTCGATATTAGAAAACCTATACGAGCCTTGTCGGACACAAAAGTTTGAGGGCGAAAGGTAAAGTGAATTACACAGGCTTCCATAAAGTCTTTGTATCTCCGGGGGGATCCATCAAATTTACCGGATGTGAGTGGTAATGGAGGTAATTCAGTATGTAGTAATCCACGAGTAGCCATAGATTGTCGAAGATCAGCATTTTCGTTTTTCAAAGTCTGCACCTCCTGGGTAAGGCTCTGTAGGGCAGCCACAACCTCCTGCATCTGTTCGGCAGTAGCCATGATGATGTTTCGTGGGCGTTGCAATCTCTCAAAATGCTTGGAACTGGTCTCAGGAGTTGAGTCAATGCTATGCCCTGACTCACAACAGAAATCAATATCCCCTTCCTCCTCCTCCTTCTCACCTGAGGTAACAGTGTTGTCCGGACTTTGTCCTTCTTTCTTCTTCTTGCTCCTAGACCTTCGATCGAAGAGAAAGGGTCTCCCTCGGTCGGAAGCCACTCTGCTGCCTTTCTGTGATGGCAAGCAAGAGGGGCTCCCTTCCGACGAAGTCCAATATGAGGAAAAAAAGCCAGCCGGCAAAAAAAACCTCTTGAAGATGGCAGGTAAGGACTTTGCTGTGGATTGGCGGTAAAGGACTTTGACTCCCAGAATGCAGCGGCAGCAGGAGATAGTATGGACCAAGAGAGAAGGTTGATAGAGTCCAGAGGAATGGCTAAACAAAAGGGAAGACCCAAGGAGGGAGCCGAAAGGGGAATAGGCTCCGTACCGTAAACAACAGAAGTTTCTGCAAGCAGGTAACAAGGGCTGTGCGAACGGTAGACAACCGGAAGAAAGGAGAAGCCAGAGAAAAGAACGGGATAGCGGCCCAGGGGGGGCCGAGGGGAGAAAGACAAGGGGAACCACAGAAGGAACGGAAGACAAGGAAAGAACGGAAGGTAAGTGGAAAGCAACTAGCATCAGACTCACGAAGGAAGCTGTGAGTTGCAACGCAGTGTCAGCCCGGGAAGGCGGAGCTTAAGAACAGAAGTAAACAAAGAAAGACTAGACCCACACCCGCACCCGGAAGAAAGGGAAAGTGCTAACAGGAATACACTCGTCTGTGTGGCCAAATGCGCCAGGTGAGGCGGCGCATGACAGCAAGCTCCGAGAGCGCTCTGTCTGACAATAGCAAAGACAGTCTTATTTATTACAAAATTTCGTCATAAAAAACCTACACACTATAGGGGGCACATAGTCTTGGGGATTGGGTGGCGTCGACAAACTATAGGTGCAGTAGTGACGAGCAGCTCCATGATTGGTGGACATCAGGGTGGTGCCAACGTGGGGCGGATAGGTCAGCTGGGCTCATCGGGGTGGGGCTGCCAGACCAGGTGCGGTCAGTGTCGTTGATGGACGATTTGCCCTGACATTCTGCCCTTGTGGCCACACCCACAAACATTCATCCGTTTAGATAATTCCGGTTGTCCTGTAAATCCTGCAATATGTTACTCTAAGGGTTAATAGGACACAGGAGGAATGCATATGATGTGAAGCTTTACCAATACATCAAGACACTGTTACTTCTGACCTGTTGACCGGGTGTCATAAACCTGGGTGTCTGGTCTGAGGGCGTGAGGTGAGCTGCACTGTCATTCTGGTCTCATTAGATGTAGTGCGGAATTACTTTATGATGTGTTAGTACAGGGTTGAGTATCTGCTCTCCAAGGCCCATTAACTTGTGGTGAACCGGAGTACCACTAGATCAGCGAGGGTGTACCTCTGGCCCCTTGGGGCGGTGGGGTTTTAGGACCGGTTGTAAATAATTCATTTGGCCGACCATGGCTGTCTCGGACATGGGGGGAGGCGAATGCTTGAAGCGGGTCTAGCAGAATGGGGGGAGGTGAGGCTGTGCTGCTCGCACACCAGCTTGTCCTGGCGTGCCTTGGTGGGAGGGGAGGGGAGATGGCCTTGGGTGTATGTGTGTGAGCAATTCTCTGTGCTTGGGCTGCACACTATGTAAAACAAGGAAATGATTATTAAAGTTAGTGATATTAAAGCGATCACACATTTCTACTGTCTATACACTCGTGTATTATTTTATGTTTGTCTACAATAATTTGGTAGTATCTCATACATCACTAAGCATCGGACGACTATATTTTAGCAATTTCACACGGTAGTAGCTGAATAACACATGAGGTAGCATTAGGTTTGGTGGTGTACTTAGGAGCATAGAAGCAATACATTCAGAGGCGATAATACATTTTCATTCTGGCTTGTACATTTAAACGTGTCCCTCTGTGCAACACACACATGCTTGAAGTAATGCTTTTTCTGCCTTCCTTTGTACTTAGCAGCATTCGTTAGTTAGCACTAGGTGGTCTGTACCAATTTCTTTTCATTAAGTCTTCTAGGCACATGGTATCGTGTTATGAGCTGAGGCCATGCTTACTTTACCGACACTTACAAACTTTCATCCCATCCCCAAAACATAGCTGTGTATAACTAACATAATAACCCTTATGATTTGTTAGGCTTTAGGGGGCTATTGAACATGGATAGGGGTTCATGTGAGGAGGGTGTTGGCACCATATGGTTTACATGTTAGGGGTTAGATGCGGGGTCGAGGCCTGTTCTATTAGGATGGTTTTCTGTTATTTTCCAGACTTGAACCGTGAGTCAGGTGACTTCAGGGGCAAGTGATGTACTGCGGAAGGTAAATGATACAGTGTTTGTTCTGATACTTGTTTGTGTCTGGTTGCTCGTGAGAACGGGCCTTCAGCAGATCTGCCATGGTGTGGAGGTGCCGGGGAAGGGCATGGCCCTCTGTGAGTGGGGGCCAAGCTGCAGCATTCACAGGCAGGCTGTCTCGTTGGGGTTCGGGTCGCTAGTATCTGAAATGGAGTCCTGATGCTTCCAAAATGGTGTCCATGGTCCATTACAGTACAACTGGATCAGTCCTGTGTGTCGATCAGTAGTCACCCCGTCACCTGGGCCCTGGTGACAGGGGAGCCCCTGACGAGCCACGAACCTCACGTAGGCGGGGCATGTCGGGGAGGAGGGGTCTCCGTGGAGTATGTACCTCTATAATATTGTTTATTGGGGAGTCTGGGACTCTCAAGTTTGTAACTTAAACTGGACTTCTGTAATTCTTGCCCACTTCCTGCCCCCTACTTTTCTCCACCATGAACTGATCAAGCGGATCCTTGAGGCGTTCATCCTTCCCAAGCTTATTGTGGCCTAAATCACCAATCTTACCAACATTGCCCCCAGGCCACTTTCCACTCTTACTTCCTCCTGACCCCTCAAGTAGGCAATTGGCCTCATTACGAATTTGGTAGTAACTGGTAAAGTTGGCAGTAACGATGTTACTGCCAACTTTACCACTAAGCCAAATTACGGGTTTGGGCATGGAGTGGAGGATTTGCCTCCAGTAAAATCTTGGAGGTAAATCCTCCAATTCACAGCCAAATAATTGGCAGAATTACAGCGGCGGAAATTTTGCCACGGGAATGCCACCAAAAAAGCCCCATTGAGTCCAATGGACTGAAATTAAATGGGGAATTACACAGCCACCAGCACTTTGGTGGAAATTCCGTCAGACCAAGTGGCGCCAACGGTCATTCGTTTGGGTGGTATTCCGGTGGATTTACTGCTGGGATAGCACCCAACTCGTAATGAGGTCCAATATCCCCATCTTCAACCACACAATTCAATTTGGTCACTTTTGTATCTCCACAATTGATTTCGTGAAGCAGTCCCTTGATCTCTGAGATGAGAACATTGACCTCCTTTGATGGGTTCAAATAACTTAAACATCCTTTTAGGACCCACTTCTGGGGAGATAGCAGTGTTGGCTTTCCATTTGGCCATCCTGTGCTGCCAAAAGTACAGTCCACGTCTGCCCAATGTGAGAAACCCGAGGGTATTGCCACTCCTATTCCCCTTGTGTCCTCTGCACAGGTGGCCAGGGAAAGGCCATTGCTATTGGATTCTGACCGTTGGGTCGGAGAAGCGAAGGAGGGTCCTTGCGGAATGGGAGTGAGATGCCTGTGTGTGAGACATGGTATCCCCTTTCCCTATTAAGAATGAAACAAACCATTCGCCAACATTCATGTTATAAGCCAGTTCCCCTCATTTTCCCCATTTGACAGTACTGAAACAAAGAAGAGGCAACTAAGAGCAATGAAGCCTATGCCCTTTTACACTCTGGTACTGGGACGAGGAAGATGCCTGTTAGGAGCTGTGAAGGTCAGTCTGTCCACTTAACAAGGGTCAAGCAGACTTAATTGAAGCACCCTGTTGTAGGGCTACAGGTCTATAAAGGGAGAAGAAGACAGCAGCAGAGAGAGGGTGTACGAGGAGAAAGAGCAGAAGCAGCAAGGAGGCCGGCAGAAGCAGTGGTGAATCAGATGGGAGCAGAACGCAGTCACATGGGCCTACACCAGGTCTTGGCAATAATGATAGCACGCCCCTCAGTCCGCAGGTACATATACATGCCCAGAACACCCGCAGAAAGCCCATTGTCCAGGACTTTTACAGGGTGGCACACTTCCCCAAAGTGCTCGGTGCCATAGATTGCACCCATGTGGCCCTACGTCCACCTAGGGCCACTGAGCACATCTACCGAAACCGCAAGCACTGGCATTCCATCAACGTGCAGGTGGTATGCGATGCAAAGGGAATCATCACCTCTGTCTATGCAAACTACCCTGGCTCCACCCAAGACAGTTTCATATACAGAATGTCCGCCCTGAGCCGGGCCCTGGAAGCTGGGCAGCATGGCGACACATGGCTCCTATGTGAGTACAATTGCCTGTGCACGTGCATGCATGTCACACAAACACACAAACCCCAATAATCACAACCATCATCACCTCTCCAGGGGACAGTGCCTACCCTCATGATGACGCCAATCCGGAACCCCACCACACCACCCCAGGTAAGATACAACGCTGCCCATATTGCAACCAGGGCCATAGTGGAGCGCACATTCGGAGTGCTCAAGTCACGCTTCCGTTACCCTTGACCGCTCTGGCGGGCAGCTACTCTATGCACCCCCAGTAGTGTGCAGGATCATTGTGGCAGCATGTGTCCTACACAATGTTGCAACACGGCATGGCGTACCGGTGGACATGGTGGTGCCCCCACATCCCCAACCACAGGCACAGGCGCTGCCCATGGGAGGGGACAGGGCACGTGGCGAGGCAGCCTAGACCCAGTTTGTGGCCACATTTTTCACCTAAACTCCCACCCCTGCGGAGTGCACACAGGCCTGGCACATACCAGGTGACAATCAATGATGACAAAGAGTCAGTGAACTGTCACAACCTTACCACCCTGAGAATGTTGCCATGGAAGTGCCACATTGTGTGCATCCCTAGCTACTTAAACATAAGCAATCCTGTGTGACCAAAAGGCACACATGCAAGGTGTGAATCACACAGACCTGCAAAACAGGCCATGACTATCACTGGTATGTCACCCAAACCCTCCCAAACCACAACAGGACATGGCAAGCAATAGCCATACACCAACACAGTACCAATAAGGTACACATTGACATGTGAAAAATGTAAAGTGGCATCAGACAATGATGCCTGACATGGAATCAGATGAAATGACTGACCAACAACCTCCCACCCAAAAGAAGTCATACCCAAATGCATTCCAACAGTTGTAGTTGTAACATAACAAGGAATGCCTGCCTACATGCACATTGTGCATTGCAAAATCAACACTGCAGCTTCTGTGTGCTATGTCCACCTCCTGCAACACACTGCTTAGAGCACAGCATAGTGAACAGCCATTGTGTGTGAGCATCACATCTAAGCGACAAACTACATCAAAAAGCAAATTACGCATGTACAGGATCCACAATTGGTCATAGATCAGGTGCTGCAGGGACACAGTGGGCACCAGAAGGCAAACAGAGTGTGCATGTGGACATGGAAGGGTGATTGTACATGTAGTGGGTCATAGTGCGAGTGTGTGGGTCAGTGGGGACATGCACTCAATATGCATGTGCAATCAAGTGACCATCAGTTTCCTCTACATTTGAACATTCACCATGTGTACACCCCAGCATGTCAAGCCACAACTATTCCCTCACACCTGAAAGGTAAACACAACACATGAACAGGCATTGATCAGCAGAATACATCATGTACATAGGATACCGCAATTACAATGTCAGGGTGCGCATCACACTGTAGGGCAAGGCAACTGTCAACAAAACACCCCCCCCCTCCCTCACACATCACCATGACCCACTGAACAACTGCACCTGGGTTATGTAGCCTTCATCCTTGAAGTTCACCTGGCCACAGGATCACCCTTCCCCTTTGTCACCATCTCCCACCTTGTGTGCAAAAAGTGTCCTGCACCCTCAGAGGCCACCTTGACTTGCAAAAACACCAAATCAAAGAGAACTCAAAGCAGGCCAACGCAGAAGCCAAGCAAAAAGCCTGCAGGCAGCAAAACAAACCAGAAGAGCCTCCAGTAGATGACTTGAAGTAGCAGTGCATCACAAAGCCCAAGTACTACCACAATGACGTAACAACTAAGGTAGCACAGTAAAACAATGTCACAACAGGATGTGTACAATGTGTGGCACATAACACAGAATGATGCACCACAAACTGATGTGTACTGTCACAGCTCCCGTGTACAGGTGCAGGAGTGGCAGAAACCAACCACCCCCACTGTGGTCTGGGTGCCTGCTAGGTCAAACTCACACAGGCCTCTGAGACCCTTGTGGGGAAGGAGGGTCAGGGATATGCAGTCGGGACAAGCATTGCTATACTGGATAACCGGAATGAGGGGCAGGAGAGGGGAGTAGGATTGACACAGGAAACTAGGAAATGCACAAAACTGTACTACTCACATTAACACATACACAAGTACACCAAACTTGATCATCATGCACATAGTAACAAATTACTCAAATAGAAGACAAAGAGAAACTTATCTCTGGGGTGAGTGCTGGCCTCCTGTCTGCGCACTCTCAGGTCCGGTAACAGGAGCAGTTCAATGCTACAAACAAACAATCTGGTGTGGATGCTTCATACCCATACGTAACATTACCCCTGTGATGGTTCATACACAGTCAATGCAGTAAGTCAGGCGCCGGTGGGTGCGTGGCAAATGGAAGACCAATGTGTCACGAATCACACAACATGCAATGTTCCCTGGGTAAGCAGCCAGCCGCATATAGCAAGGTATGTCTTCAGAACAAGTCGTGTTCCACCATGACCCAAATAAAGTAGGTAGTGCATGTGTCAAATTCTACATGGAAATGAAATGCACTGCACACGAGTCTGTCCTTTGCTGTCTGTCCCTGTGAGCTGCTTCTTTGAACACACCTATGTCTTGGAAAATCCAACGTGGAAAGGAAAAATCAAAAAATGGTATAGATACATTGATGACATCTTTGGCATTTTCAAAGGAACGGAATCTGAACTACTGCTCTTCTGGGAGTTCTTGAACCAATGCAATGACAGAATCCAGCTGACAATTGAAATTGGAAAGCCGTCCATCAACTTTTTGGATGTTACTATAGAGATCTCAAACTCAGCACTTAAGACACAAATTTACAGAAAACCTACAGATGTCAACAGCACGCTTCACTTCCACAGCTTTCATCCAAAACATCTTAAAGAAAACCTACCGTACAGTCCACTCCTTCGCCTGAAAAGAATTACCTCAGAGGCTGATAAACTCCAAGAAGAATACTCGATTATGAAATCCCGTTTTGAAGATCGACATTTTCCAACTGTACTTCTAGACAAGGCTATACTCAGAACGGAAGCACAGACTAGAACTGAATTGCTGGCCATTAAACCCAAGGAAACCAAATCCAACTTGATACACTCAGTGAAATACTCCAGCCAGAGCTTTCAGATAAAACGGATAATTTACAAAAACTGGGACATCATTAAATCAGACCCACAGCTTAATAAGCTGTTCCCAGAACCACTGATGCTTGCCTACAAAAGGGGCAGAAACTTTCGAGACAAATTAATTAAAGCCGAAAAAAGGAAAATGTCCAATCAGACCTTTTTAAACAAACCAAAAAATGGTACCTTCCCTTGTCTGAATTGCCAGCACTGTTCGAATGTGATAAAGGGAGATCACATTAGACATGCTAACACAGGTAAAAAAATACTATTAAAACAATATGCCATCTGTGACTCAAAGAATGTCATTTATGCTCTACGCTGTCCCTGTGGACTGTACTATGTGGGTAAAACAGCCAGAAAAGCGAAAGAGCATTGGACGGAGCACAAATCTAACATCTGTACCAAAAATACAAAATCCCCAGTATATAGACACTTTAGAGACCACAAACATACTGTGGCCCAAATGAGAGTTGTGATTCTCGAAATTGTGAACCCTCTTCCAAGAGGTGGTGATCTCAAAAAATCTTGTCACAAAGAGAATTATATTGGATACACTGCCTTGATTCGCTTACCCCGTTAGGGATGAACGAAGAGTATTACCTAGGTCCTTACTTATAATTTAGCATTCTCTGATACATTGTTGTTATATTCCCTCTCTATTTTTTATCATGCCAATTTTAGAAAAACCCGGGTACTCTGCTACAGTCTCCAGAATTAGAATGTGCATCCATTAGGAGCAGAAGTAAATGTGATTTGATAACCAACCGTCTGCTGATGTTGTGCAGACTGATTAGTTTGTACACTAATATGGAATCTTTTTATGTTTGGATCAATGTTTTTGTTTGTACATATCATTATGCATTCAATACAGATGTTTACTTTTTGTCACATATACCTGAACCATCTTCTTATTGTTTATAGTATCTTTCTCGACATTACACTTCCCATACGGCCAGTGTACAGAATACCACACCATCTTTGGTAAACATTTCTGCCTGTATTTAAATCAACATCAGAGTATGTTTTCCCGACGTTACTGCTGTTTTAATAACCTTTTAAACATCAGGTATACAAAATTTCACATTGAGTCTTTTCCGAGCACTCTTTGACTCGCCTTCCCTAAGTTTCATTATTTTGTTTCCTTTTCTATGAAAGGCGTGGATGGTACGTCACGCGGCTGACGTACATCACGCAACCACTTGATTCTGGATACGTCAGTAAACATGACGAGTTCTGTTTTACACATGCGCAACTCTTCTTTCTCCTGAATACGTCAGTAGACATGACAAGCTTTATCTACACATGCGCACTTCGGCTACTCACCGCGCATGTCATTTTGCTAACAAAGAGCATCACCGTTAGTATATAAGGAGACGCTGCACAGGGTGGATGCATCTCCAGACCGGCAGATGCGACCATCCTTGTAGCGCCTTCTACCAAAAAATTCCATGTAAGTACTTGTAGCCATCAGGTTTCTTTCTAGATTAGATTTAGTCTATTTGAGATACTTATCTTCGTCTTTCTCCTTTCAGTTAAATAGTAGTTTGCAGACTTTGAACCTTTTGCTGCAATTTGTCCGTGCTGGATGACAACCACTAGATGCACTTTGCATTCACTTCATTTTATCGATTTTTTTCTAAAAACATGTAAGTTTTCACTCCATTTACTTTCACTTAGAAATTACCATATGGATAACCTTGTTTGCACTTTGTAAAACGTTTTTGTTCTTACCTTTTCTGGTAAATAGTTCCATGTACAAATGTAACTACATAATCTTTGTTCAAGAATGTATGATTGGATCATAAGCAGATTTATCTAGCTGAATATAAGCATCATTTTTTCTTCTTTTTTTTTTTTCTTCTTTATTTTGTGTAAAATAAGTACACTATTATATGGTTTCCAGGAATGGGGTTTTGAATCAATGTACGTTTGCCAACCTTCCCCAAATTGCGAATACTTGTTTAAATTTGTCACTTTATGTTTAACGGATGACTTTTTACGCCATTTGGGTTAAACTGAGCTAAAAACAGAGATAAATTATATGTACTGTCTATAATGAACTAAGATAATTTGACTCATGTCATCTCTTCACTTTGTAGAAAAATGAAAAAATTGTGCCATTGCCCCTGAAGAAGAGTTGTACTCGAAACGCGTTGGGCACCACCATATGCTTTGTACAATAAAGAAAAGGATACTTTCACCAAAATCTTTGTTTTCACAAAATATTTTCTTACCTGTTTAAGGAAAATGATTTATGTATCATGAAAAGTGTTTGTCAAAATTTCTGTTTTTCTAAATATTACCTTAAACATTAGGTGTAAACAAAATCCAGAAACTCTCTTGAGTTATTTTTCTGATTGTTTTCAGATATTCGATAGTGTGCAGGAGACGGGAGTTCCCAAAGTTTCTTTGGGAACAACCACACTTTGTCCCTGTGAGCTGCTTCTTTCCATGTGGACCGGAGGGTATGTGCCACTGCCCCTGCAGGTGCCCCAGACAACTTTCCCATCAACTAGCCATTAGTCCACCAACACATCTCAGCTGTATTGTGCGCTTCAACACCAATATTTGTCCAAGCTCACCGTCAGTGCTGCTACTAAGCATGCATGTGCAACTGGCCTGGTGGAAGGTCTGCTGTGTTGTGCCCCCCCCTGTCCTGCTCACCTTGCCTGGAGTGCCTTGAAACACGTCAGCTGTTTTCGGATGTATGAGCGCAATCCCTGCGCCTCTGCTTGCGCACACATGCGCATGTCGGCACCACCAAACGTGTCCAGCTTCCAGACGTCCAATGGCCCATGTCTGCTGGAAAGGTGGTCTGGAGGCTCATCCCCCTGCAGAAAGGGCATGAAACACATGATTAATGCTTTAAAATCATCTGTGTGTGTCTCTTCAGGCATTTCATGACTGGACCATGTCAGAGACGTACATCACAAATCACACCATCAGTCCGTCTTTCACAGGCAAAGTGTTCAACACACTATCTACGGCATGAATTGCAACAAACACATGTACAGTAAAGATAAGAAACATACTACACAATGCATAGCAATGAATGTACACATCAATCATGAACCCCCCCCCCATCTAGCGAAAGAAGAACAGTGGTCAATAACACCCCTATCATCCCCACTAAGGGTGTTAACACAAGTTTCACAGCAGCAGACATGCCACAGATATGACAGTCCAAAGCCCTTGTGTAATAGGCTGTTACACCGAACCATCCTTGCGAGCCCATGGATAAGGGAAGCAGGAGTGGCATATGTGAGTCAAGGACCCCATGCTGCAAACACATACACAAGACAAGCTTGAAGGGCCCAGCTGGAACAGACAGTGGATGCTTTCAAAAGCCACAAAGCACCACACCGTCACATGAAAGCACAATAGACTAGCAATTTTAAACTATATTAACTAATTACACTAACTATGAAAAACCTACATTATCTATTTGAACTAACTATCAAATTGAAACTAAACTAACTAAACTAAAAGAAAAATCAAAAATGGCCACATACGACCCGGGGGGGGGGACACCCAGGAGGGGGAGGGAGGTACAGGGTGCTGCTCAACACCCACACGCAATGATGTTGAGGAAAAAAGAAACCTCCATGGGCTCAACGCCTGCACAGCCCGACCTATGTGGGAGATACATTGTCGTCCGAGTCTGGCTCTTCCTGGAAAGGAGGACGTGACACAGGAGCCTGACCACGCCTAGCTGCAGCTTGGCCCTCGTCGGCAGCAAGTCTGCCGGACGGGTGAGCCTGGTTCTGTGTGGCGATGACACGTAGGTCTGCATGCAGAACCTCTCGTGATACACGTGCTTCCTCTTGCAAGGTAGCACGTGTAACACAGAGTTCATCCTGCAGGCGTGGCTGGACAACTGCTGCACCTCCCGGCAAGCATATAGGTCAGCCGAGATGGTACGCTCAAGCTGCGCAAACCTCTCCTCTGCCCGCTCCTTCTGGGACATCATAAGGACACCCAGAGTGGATCTGAGGGAAGCATACTCCTGCCTCAGGGCCTCCATGTGTGCCTCTGCGTGAGCAGCAATTGCTTTACGCAGAGACAACATTTCAGCCTGGCGTGCCCTGTCTGAGGGCGCCATGCTCAGCCTGAGCGAGCGGGCTGTGGACTGAGCCGGGAGCACGGATTGGGCCACACTCTCCATGCTCTCAGCGATGTTCTCCATTGCTGCCCCCTTCCATTCAGAATTGGCAGTCATGTCTTGCTCCCACTCAGTATACTGCGGTTGCGAGCGGCGACCGCGTTGCTGGGCTTCACCCCTGCGGGACCCAAGGACCGGGTGTCCCCGTTGTGTTGGCACCACCCGCGGCTGCACGACTACATGCCCCCGTCGACGTGATGTCCCAGGCACATCAGTGACTGGTGTGGAGGGTGACCCTGTGTTCTGATCCACCACAGGCAGATGTTCCAGCACTGTCTGACCCCTCAGTGCAGGTGTCACGGACAGAGGAGTGCCCAGATCAGAATCACTCACCCCTGACATATGGACCTGATACTCATCCAACTCGACATGGTTGTCAGACTGTTCATCAGGGCTGGACTCATAGGCAGGCAGAGACAAGATGGACTGTAGCACATGTGGGTTTTCATGGCCTACCACCACACTACCCCCACTTGTGCCGGGTTGATGTAGTGATAACAACCCTGTGCCTGGCATGACAACACCATTCTCTGCCTCCATTGCTTCATCATCTGAAAAGTAGAGAGAAAAAAGGTCACTACACATGTTAGAAGCACACAACACACACACACACACACAGACACCAAACACATCAAGCAGACATGTCACACACAAAATAGAACCTGCCATACATTCTGGGTCAACTTGAAATTGCTTCTGTGATTAGGCATGTAGAAAGGTGTCAGTTTGCACAGAAGTGGGTCGATGCAGTGCAGCAAATATGTACGTTACTCACTATCTACATGTACTAGCACTTCATGATGTGTGTCAGAAAATGTGAAGGCAGTGCAAGGTCAACTTCAGGCATCACGTGCAATGTGCATTCAATGGGTAGCATGTCTACAAGCAAACCACCCCTCCCCCCAAATGCAAATGCAGGGATGCCTAGCATGGTATCAAAAGGCTGACCATAGACCTGTGTATTGACAGACAGTGTTGACTAGCATCAACAGCATCATGCGAGTCAAGTGGTCAGGCTCTGGCGTGGCTGACCTCTTTCCTTTCCAATCGACCCTCCCAGGTCCAACTTGGGTCCTTCCTCTCTGACATCTTTTTCTCCACCTGTGGTGTTCCCCAGGGATCTAATCTCTCTCCCTGGCTGTTCAACCAGTATCTGGCACTCCTTGCCCACCGCATCGCCGCTCTCTGCCCCTACTTTCAGTGCTATGCGGACGACACCCAGCTCATTTTCAGGCTACCCTCGGCCTCCTCCTTTCCTTCCCTCATCTCTGACTGTCTGTCTGCCATCCAGGAATGGTGTGCCACCAATGACCTCTGCCTTAATGCTAGTAAGACTGAGATTCTACTCATCGGCACACCCACTCCCTCCTTCCCTGTAGCTCTCTGGCCAGCCTCGCTTGGCCCTCCTCCTGCTCCTACCTGCAAGGCAAAAAACCTCGGGGTCATCTTCGACTCCACACTCTCCTCTCTTCATATATCTGATGTCTCTAAGAAGTCACACTACCAGCTGCACCTCCTCAGAGGTATTCTTCCCTTCCTCTCCTTCCCCCAGA
This sequence comes from Ambystoma mexicanum, assembly GCF_040938575.1. Taxonomy (NCBI): domain Eukaryota; kingdom Metazoa; phylum Chordata; class Amphibia; order Caudata; family Ambystomatidae; genus Ambystoma; species Ambystoma mexicanum. Next base: position 1,424,192,791 of record NC_090923.1, read on the forward strand.
AGCTCACTGTCTCCCGAGCCCTGGTTCTCTCGAAGCTGGACTACTGTAACAGCCTCTATCTTAATCTGCCTGCCTCCACTCTCCGCCCCCTGCAACTCATCCAGAACAGAACTGCGAGACTTGTCCTTGGCCTCAAGCCCAGGGACCGTATCTCTCCAGGACTGAAATCTCTACACTGGCTCCCAGTGGCTGCGAGGATTAAGTTCAAAACCCTCTGCATTGTCCACAAGGTCTTCTGGGGCCTAAATACCTTCAACTCTCTCTTCCTAAATATCTTCCTTCCCGAGCCCTTCGCTCATCCATCTCCAACTCCCTCAGGGTCAGCCGCTTCTCGAAGCAACGAGTTGGGGGTCGATCTCTCGCCGTGGCAGGGGCCTCCCTCTGGAACAGCCTACCTGCCTCCCTGAAACTTGAGGAGAACCATCTCCGGTTCCGGAAGCACCTCAAAACCTTCCTCTTTGCTTCTGCTTTCTCTCTCCCTCTCCCCTGCTAAATTCGCGACTGAATCTGCACCGAATCTGCAACTGGGCCACTCTCACCGACCTCGGTCCTGGGCCCAGCCACTCTCCTCTTGCACTGCCTCCCTGGCAACCCCTGCACTGAGGGACTGTCTCTGTATCCCTACAGCCCCCCCTTTCCCAGCACTTGTCTGCACTTGCCTTGCACTTGCCACCAGCTGGCCCTATTTATTTACTTATTCTACTTACTTGTACTGCACTTCCCCCCTCCCCTTCCCCTTGCACTTTTCCCTTCCCCCTACCCCTGCACTTGCGCGGTCTGAATGACACCTGGCCTAGTAGGATCGTTGTCTGTCTTCCCCTTGTTCCCCCCTCCCTGCCTCGTCGCGCCTTGAAACACTTGTGTATAGGCGCGTTACAAATGCCATATCATATCATACCATATCATATCTTATCAAGTGACAACACAGCAAATGATGATGGGACAGTAAGCAGGACACATGATGAAACCTCTGGAGTACACCCACGTGTGAAGAAGACACTGCAGCAGTTGGACAGAGTCATTGGCCATTAAACAGGCTGAGGCCTGTGACCCGCACAGACGGTCACACCCTAAACATGTGTGCAATGCAGTACTGAGCCACAGTGGACATGGGAAGGCTGATGAAATGCCATCCAATGTAGGTCACCCAGGACTTGTATTACAGTGATCATCCAGTCAAGGACACATAGGGGCATGCGTGGAATGCACATGGAGCATGAATGGGCACTCATGTCCCTGTGGGGCATCTGACCTCTGCACAGTCCAAGTGAGACACCCTGCATCAAGTACTAAGGATGTATCACACAGCATATGTCTGGCAGATTGGCCGCTGGAAGTTAGCATGTACACAGGACGCATGAACAGGGAAGTACCCAATGGCAAAATTGAAGCAGACCGGTGCAAAGGTGGAATTGGGGTGCAGAGCAGGGGGTGGAGGGGCAAGGGAGCATGCCTACATGGAGTCCCGCATGCAGGCAGAGGACACATGCACGTCAGTCATGCTATGACGCTACATGCAGAAGGGCCAGTGAGCTGGAACATGGACCGGAGGGGCATACTGGTGACCAGCTTGTGAGTAGGGTGCAATAGTGGTGATGCGGACAGTCCCCGTCTGCTCCACATGTCCACCATCCAGCAGAGCAGCCATGCATCAGGGAAGCATTGCATTACTTACACATCAGAACCATGTACACGTGACATGTAGTGGCAGTCATGCACAACACATCACACAAGTAAAACACACACGTCCTCAACAAACACGCATCAACACTCACTGGACTGGGCATCAAAGTCCAGCATCTCTCCCACTCCTTCGACTAATTCAGATGGTATGAACTCTGCAACGAGTGACTCATGCGGAATAAGGTCTTCCTCCTCCGGTGCAGGCCCACTGCCAGTCACCAGAGTCAAGTTGTAATTTGAGGCACGCTTAGCCTTAGCGCTGCCTTTGAGGTAATTCCAACGCTTTTTGCACTCTTGCGCCGTGCGCACCTCATGGCCGAATGCACTCACATGTTCCGCAACTTGCTTCCAGTGGGTATCACCGTGGGCAGCCGTAGTCTGACAATTAGGACCCACTAGCATGTCACGGCTGTGGTCCCGCACGTAGTCCACGAGGAAGTCCAGTTCCTGGTTGCAGAAAGGCTTCTTCCTCGACATGCAGGAGGTCGTGGCTGTGTGTGGGGTCCTAGCCTGTGCTGCAGGTGCAACCTTCCTCCTCTTGGATTGTGGCGCAGACCCTGGCTGGAAAATGCCGCCATGATCAGTATGGCCAGTGGCACTGGTGGATTGAGCCAATGGAGTGGCAGGTGGAGGGACGACCAAAGGCCTGACTTGCGTCAGTGGCAGCTGGGTGCCCTCTAATGGACCCTGCGCAGCAACATCCGCTGTGGCAGAGTCATTGACTGCGACTGTCCTGGTTGGCAGACTCACAACCGGGGTGTTGGTGGCTGCATCGGCCCCTGCACTTGCCAACACCCGGCTGTTCGGGGCAGCAGATAACATTACTGCCCCAGGGACACGTGTCTTGGTCAGGGCAGCCCTGCGTGCACCTACGGTTTCCCTCCTGGGCTGTTGGAAATCTTCCAAGGGCTCTTCAAGTGCCAACGCAGCCTGCGCTGGCAGACACTGAGCCTGGGTGGTTGTAACGCTCACCTGATTCCCACGGGGGCGCTGATCCCGGCTGGGCTGCTATCGTTTCTTCAATTGAGAAGCGTAGAGCTCGGACGACTCTCAGGACTGGGCTTCCTCTTATCGAATGTCTGACTTGCAGGGTAAGTTTTCTGCAGGTGGAAGAAAAAGGGTTAATCACCGTTTGATGGGATTCCTTCTCCCACCAATCGCCAGTTTCTCCCACAGCCTAGCTTTCTACTTGTCTCGGCGAGCTCTCACCTTAGGCGTATAAATGCTGGGCTCTCCATCCTGCGACTTATGCAGGGGTGCGTGGGTTCCAGTTACGTCACTGGAGGTCCTCAAAGTCTTTTGTGGCCTTAGAAGTGGCACAGGTGCTGAGATGCCAAAAGGTGATGCCGCCGTTACTGTACGAGCGGATGCCAGTAGGTATAAAGAGTTTATAGTCTTGAAGAGATGGGCACCTTTAATTAAGTCTTTGCATTGTCTTTTTCAGGTGCCTGGATGCTGAGGGCGTGGTCACTGAGAGCGCGACACGTGCGGTTGTTCGTAGGTATGGGAATTTCAATGACACCTCAATAATGTCCCTTGTTTTCTGTTTTCAGGTCTTAAGATGTTGCGGGCGTTGTTCGTCCGATGCACGTGCGAAGTACGTGAGTATAATGATCTGTGACCTTATTATAGCACCTCTAACAATGTTCTTTTCTTATTTGCAGGTGTCGGGACCTTGCAGGCGTTTTCCCAGTCGCGGATGCACGTGGGGAAACACGTAAGTGTTAGGCTTTCTTGCAGTCTTTAATGGCACTTAATAATGTCTTTTCTTGTTTTCAGGTGCCGGGCTGCTGCGGTTGAAGAGATCGTAATACGCGCACAAAAGCAGGTAAGAAAAGTAAATGCGGCCGCCTTCACCCGATTCGTACTTAACAATGTTCTTTGTCTTTACAGGTGCTGTTAGGCTGCTGAAGAGAAGGCCGCGAAGAATCCGTGAAAGCACAGATGGATCAGGTAAGCGAGAGCGGCTGCAAACGTGTTGCAACTTGCTAACCTTATGTTTCTGTTGCTTGCAGGTTCTGCCAGTGTCTGGATTCCTGGATGGTAAGTATAGTTCTCGTGTCTTTCTTCCACAGGTTGCTGAGCTGAAGCTGGAGATGTCACTGGAATGCTGGAGCTGATTCGGTGAGCGTCCTGCTGCAGATGCAGAATAACACGAAGCACGTTTTCCCAATCGGGTGTGGTTTAAATAGTGTTGGAGTGATTGGGTGTCTTCTTCCTCAGCCTCGCCCAGGTAAAAGAGTTCCTGTGTTCCAGAGCTAAGGAGTGGCACCAGCCCCACCCAGGTAAGAAAGTAGTCCCAGCTCAGGGAATAGTTCCTCCCAGCAGAAGGCTGGGGACTTCATCCTGCCAGCATTTGCAAAGGTGAGTATGCAGCATGGTCTGCTACAGGTAGGTCCACCCAAGCACCTTTGCAAGAATTATGAGCCCGGCGCCCCTGGCGCCGGGACTGAGGTTCCTTATGAGCCTGGCGCCAGAGGGGCCAGGACATGGTCCAAAGGGCCCCAATAGGGGTTTGCTGGAGCCGGGGACGAGGGTCGTGAGCCTGCTTCCGGGGATGCTGGGCTTGACTTGGCTTCTCGGGAGCAGTGCTCATGACAGTGGTGGTGTCCACAGCTGCACCTGCAGCTACCACTACCCTTGGGCCTGTGGCAGTCGATGAAATGGACTGCCGGGTCACACGGGTGCCAGTGCCAGATGCAGAAGCTGCATCTCCCGGAACCACAGGGGGTGGTGCACTGACACATGGCACAACATTGTGCTCAAGTGGCGCACCCCTGCCTCTTCCCCCTCTGCGGCCACCCTGGACACCCTGGAGTCCCCCTACTCCCTGGTCATCCCGGCCACGTCCCTGACCACGCCCACCACACGGAGGACACCCAGCTGAGGCGCCCCTCACCTTTGGTGGCCTCCCAACCATGGCACAGATGGAGTAGTGCCAATGGGAGGTGTACACCACAATTGACCTGAGCAATTGGGGTGAAGGGGGTGGGATGCAAGATGTTAAAAGCCCCCCTGCACCTGCAAGGCTGTATGTAACCCCGGTGATGTAGTGACGGGTCACGCAATGCTCAGGCACCCCAAAACTGCAGTAAAACTGTGCACGCAACCCTGCAGCCTACGTGCGTGGAATCAACCTCCTGCAGTACGCGGTGGCACCCAGTAACATGAAAAACACTTACGCGTGGGAAACGCAGGCTACTATGACCTCGAAAAGGGGTGCGATACACAGGGGCACCCGCAGTCGGAAAAATAGCGTGCGCGACTCACCGTTTGACTAGCGTGATAATGAAAAACACGCGTAGCCAATACCCCGCCAAAAGAAGAGATACGTCCTTGATCCGCTGTGAAGTTGTGATGGTGCGCGAAACAACACGAAGTAGCAACACACGTCGGTCTCCACGAAAGGCACGTACAGAGAACTGCTGGCCCCTCGCTCACCTTTAACCCGTGCTGAAGGAAACACTTACGCGCGTAGGCCCTTTCCTCGGATTACACGCATTCACACGCGGACGTGCAGTTTTTTCACGCACGCTGGACCACTATGCCCACGTCATGAGGGAAACGTCCGCGCGCGTAACGTCACAGAAGCGCTTACGCGCTAAGGGCCTTTCCTCGAATTACACACTGATGTGCAATTTTTTCACGTGCCAAATCACTCCATATCAAGCTGGCTACGCAACAACACACGGAAGACCACACTCCTGTCCAGAAGGCCGAATTACTGCCCCCCAGAGCCCTGAGCACGCTCCCACCTGCCATATGCTGCTGCCTGCCTGCTGCCCACGTGCCTTGCTATTTGCTGCCTGCACGTCAGCCAGGGGTGCAGTTGCTGTGACCACCCCTGCTGGAACTGAACACTCCCAACTGGGATACCATCACTCCACAGCCCAGCCCCAGGACCCAGTTGCCCACCCACACCTGCCTCTGGGTTGCCAGGTCAGGCACAACACCATCTGGCACCACTGGCAACCCCCAGCCAGAGAGGCAGAGGGCCACCAGCTTCAGTGCCAGGGAAGTTGGTGTCCTGGTGGAGCAAGTCCTGGGGCAGTATGATGCCCTCTTTGGAAGTTTGCGCGCCGACAATGAAGGACGGACCAGGATCTGGATGGACATCGTGACTGCCATCAACGAGGAGGGGGTGGCAGTCCGCGACATCAAACATGTCCGGAAGCGCTGGGAGGACTTCAGGTCCAGGACCCTCGACAAAGCCTGGCACCTCTTGAAGGCAGCGGATGCCGAGGGGCGCCGGGGCCACCTGTCCGACCACCAAATGAGGGTCCTGGAATGCATACGCCCAGCGCTCCACGTCCAGGTCCTTGTGAGGCAGACCCGACTGGAGTCAAGCGGTAAGTGTACATGCATACTGATTGGACGCTGTGCGTGTCGTGGTGTGCCACTAGTGTGCAGGTTGCACATGTGTTTTTGTAGGGCCATGTATGGATGTGTATGTACAGGGGCGTGAGGCTGACACATGAGTCCTCTCATGTGTGAGACACATGTTCTGGTGTATGTGCTGGTAAGCATGCAGGCCAAATGCAGGTGTGGGAGCACACGTGTTTGAATTACTGTGTATGTACGTTGGCATGGTTGTGGTGTCACACATGGATGGTGGTTCCAGCTGCATGTATCTGCACTGTGTACATGTGCGTGTATTTGACAAGTGTGCAACTGTGATGCAACATGGCTGCATGTGACACTGACATGTAGAAGGCTGAATGCCAGATGTGACATGGATGGTGATCTCATCACTGCGACAGTTGGTGGATATGTACACATGCATGTAAGTGTGGTGGCGTATGTGCATGTGTTGTGCACTCCCCGTGTTTCATGTGACGTCAGGCTCACCTTCGGCTGCTCATGCTGTTGTATGTGTATGGATGGTGCTGCCTGGTGCAATATTGCTGTGGAATTGCTCATGTGTGTGAGTTGAAATGACATGTGTGTTGGGGAGTGTGATGCCATGTCTGAAGTTTGATACTGCCACTCATGTACAACTGTCATGTGTGTATCAATCCATTGTACAGTGCTCTGATGCCTGTGTCCTATCTCTCCCTGTCTGCAGCGTCAACTGATGAAGAGGGCGGAGAGGGTGCTGTGGAGCAAGGCGGCAGGGATCGCACCACCAGCCGGAGATGCAAGGCCCGGCTCCCCTCCCAGGTTGTCATCTCGTCGGGGGGTGAGGAGTCTGGTGCCGCGACCCAGGCCGCAGCTGCCGAGGGTACGTCCAAGAGGCAGAGGTCGAGGTGGACTCCTCGGCAGCAGAAGGGGCAGCTGAGATCCCACAGGGTCCGACGGAGGAAGATGGCACGGTGTCATCCAGGTTGGTGGGGGGTTTGGTGGAGGAGGAGGCCGTGGAGGGGACAGACACTGGGTCTGGAGGTGGGGATTCCACTGGTGCTAGTGGTGCAGTGCAGGGGCAGGGACAGGAGGCAGCACAGGCCGGTGCTGAGGTGCCTGTGTGTAATCCTGTCCCCGATCCTGTGACTGCATCATCCCGCACCAGCAGGGATGCCTACATCCAGACCCGTTCTCAGGGAGGGGGATGTGTGCACAACAACTGGCCTTCCTCTCCCTGCGGACGTGGCAATCCAGGACCGGGTTGAGCCTGTCCTGGCTGGGATGGCGTTGCGTCAACGGGGCATGCGAGTTGACCTGCAGTGTTTTCGTGAAGACACTGCACGTCATCTCGGATGCCTCATTGACCGCGTTGACCTACTGGGACGGGTCACCAGGACTGGATTCCGCCGTATGCTGGGCCTTTGTCCGACCCCCTCCTCACCTGAACCCCCTATGCGCCAGTTGTCCTCCATGCCATCTTCCCACCCATGTGTCACCTCGGTACCCTGTGGAGCTGCCTCTGACCCAGCGGCCAGGCTGGTGGACAACATATCCCTGCCACAGTCGGGAGTCGGACGTCCAGCAGTGGTGGCCACCATGACAACTGCACCCCAGCCAGAGGAGGACGTGCAGGCAGCAAGAGCAGGGGCACAGGCATAGCAGCAGCAGCAACAACAAGGTGGGAGGGATGATGGCTCGGGGCCATCAACATCGGAGGAGCAGGCATCGGCCAGAGGGCAAGAGGAGCCAGGATTGAAAGTGTCTTCCGTGTGGCAGCGGTTGGGCCAGGCCATAGGTGCGGAGCGGCAGCAGGTGGAAGAGGCACGGCTCACAATGGTCAGGGCTGAGACCTCCATGCGGAGGGCACTGAGGCGGGGCGAGTGCCTCGAGGCTATTCGCAGGGAGATGGAGTCCCACATCGCATCGTCCCTGCGAACCCTCGGGGCCATGGAAGAGGACCGCCTCCAGGACATTGAGCGGGAGTTCGATGATGCCCTGGCCCGGGACATCGGAAAGTGAGCCGTCAGAGTAGCCCGCCACCATTGTAAATAAATTTTAGTGTTAGGTTTCATTTTCGTTTTCCTTTATTTTGGGGTGTTTGGACTTTGCCCCACACATTTGTATATAGTTTTTTAATTAGGTAGTTTTTTTCATAGGTTTCTGTTCTTTCGTTGGGCTCATGGACCCTTGACAATTGATTGTACATAGTTGGACAATGGATTTCTTGGAACTTTTACTTTGGATTTCACCATGGATTAATGGCTTTTACTTTTTACGTTTCCTTTGGTGGAGGGAGAGTTTGGACTATTTTTCTTTTGGATTTGTTTGGATTGGTTATACTTTTCATGTACTCATCTTTTGGACATGCTTTTCATTACATGTTTACAATTTTTTTATGCTTTCATTTAATTGCTTTACTTTTGTACATAATACATTTTGATATTTTACTTCCATGTGTGTAATTCGCTCATTGAGTTCATGCATGTGGAAATGTGGGTTTGCACAATCAATGCCAACCAGTGAGTGTGTGTGACGGACATGTGTTGATGTACACAGTTGACTTTTGGTTTGTGTCTTGAGCTAGGCATGTCAGTGTGGGGTGGATTGGGAAATCATTGCGTCTCAAGACTGGGGTGTTGTGCTGTGGTATTTTGGTGGAGATGTGAGCCATTATTTTGCATCTTTATGTCATGCAGGGGGTAAACCTGAGTCGGGGCTTGCTGGCAGGTGCCCATCAATGCTGGGTGGGTGGGGGTGCTAGGGGACATGAGTCAGGGCCTGAGCCTCACTGCTGGGGGGGTGGGGGTGCTGGGGGACATGAGTCAGGTCCTGAGCCTCACTGCTGGGTGGGTGGGGGTGCTGGGGGACATGAGTCAGGGCCTGAGCCTGACTGCTGGGTGGGTGGGGGTGCTGGGGGACATGAGTCAGGGCCTGAGCCTGACTGCTGGGTGGGTGGAGGTGCTGGGGGACATGAGTCAGGGCCTGAGCCTGACTGCTGGGTGGGGGTGCTGGGGGACATGAGTCAGGGCCTGAGCCTGACTGTTGGGTGGGTGGGGGTGCTGGGGAACAGGAGTTGGGTCCTGAGCCTCACTGCTGGGTGGGTGGGGGTGCTGGGGGACATGAGTCTGGGCCTGAGCCTCACTGCTGGGTGGGTGGGGGTGCGGGGGGACATGAGTTGGGGCCTGAGCCTCACTGCTGGGTGGGTGGAGGTGCGGGGGACATGAGTTGGGGCCTGCTAGCAGGTGCCCCTCACTGCTGGGTGGGTGGGGGTGTGGGGGGACATGAGTCTGGGCCTGAGCCTCACTGCTGGGTGGGTGGTGGTGCGGGGGGACATGAGTCAGGTCCTGAGCCTCACTGCTGGGTGGGTGGGGGTGCGGGGGGACATGAGTCAGGGCCTGAGCCTGACTGCTGGGTGGGTGGAGGTGCTGGGGGACATGAGTCAGGGCCTGAGCCTGACTGCTGGGTGGGGGTGCTGGGGGACATGAGTCAGGGCCTGAGCCTGACTGCTGGGTGGGTGGGGGTGCTGGGGGACATGAGTCAGGACCTGAGCCTCACTGCTGGGGGGTGGGGGTGCTGGGGAACAGGAGTTGAGGCCTGAGCCTCACTGCTGGGTGGGTGGGGGTGCTGGGGGACATGAGTCTGGGCCTGAGCCTGACTGCTGGGTGGGTGGAGGTGCTGGGGGACATGAGTCAGGGCCTGAGCCTGACTGCTGGGTGGGGGTGCTGGGGGACATGAGTCAGGGCCTGAGCCTGACTGTTGGGTGGGTGGGGGTGCTGGGGAACAGGAGTTGGGGCCTGAGCCTCACTGCTGGGTGGGTGGGGGTGCTGGGGGACATGAGTCTGGGCCTGAGCCTCACTGCTGGGTGGGTGGGGGTGCGGGGGGACATGAGTTGGGGCCTGAGCCTCACTGCTGGGTGGGTGGAGGTGCGGGGGACATGAGTTGGGGCCTGCTGGCAGGTGCCCCTCACTGCTGGGTGGGTGGGGGTGTGGGGGGACATGAGTCTGGGCCTGAGCCTCACTGCTGGGTGGGTGGTGGTGCGGGGGGACATGAGTCAGGTCCTGAGCCTCACTGCTGGGTGGGTGGGGGTGCGGGGGGACATGAGTCAGGGCCTGAGCCTGACTGCTGGGTGGGTGGAGGTGCTGGGGGACATGAGTCAGGGCCTGAGCCTGACTGCTGGGTGGGGGTGCTGGGGGACATGAGTCAGGGCCTGAGCCTGACTGCTGGGTGGGTGGGGGTGATGGGGGACATGAGTCAGGACCTGAGCCTCGCTGCTGGGGGGTGGGGGTGCTGGGGAACAGGAGTTGAGGCCTGAGCCTCACTGCTGGGTGGGTGGGGGTGCTGGGGGACATGAGTCTGGGCCTGAGCCTCACTGCTGGGTGGGTGGGGGTGCGGGGGGACATGAGTTGGGGCCTGAGCCTCACTGCTGGGTGGGTGGAGGTGCGGGGGACATGAGTTGGGGCCTGCTGGCAGGTGCCCCTCACTGCTGGGTGGGTGGGGGTGTGGGGGACATGAGTCTGGGCCTGAGCCTCACTGTTGGGTGGGTGGTGGTGCGGGGGGACATGAGTTGGGGCCTGAGCCTCACTGCTCGGTGGGTGGGGGTGCGGGGGGACATGAGTCAGAGCCTGAGCCTGACTGCTGGGTGGGTGGGGGTGCTGGAGGACATGAGTCAGAGCCTGAGCCTGACTGCTGGGTGTGTGGAGGTGCTGGGGGACATGAGTCAGGGCCTGAGCCTGACTGCTGGGTGGGGGTGCTGGGGGACATGAGTCAGGGCCTGAGCCTGACTGCTCGGTGGGTGGGGGTGCTGGGGGACATGAGTCAGGACCTGAGCCTCGCTGCTGGGGGGTGGGGGTGCTGGGGAACAGGAGTTGGGGCCTGAGCCTCACTGCTGGGTGGGTGGGGGTGCTGGGGGACATGAGTCTTTGCCTGAGCCTCACTGCTGGGTGGGTGGGGGTGCGGGGGGACATGAGTCAGGGCCTGAGCCTGACTGCTGGGTGGGTGGAGGTGCTGGGGGACATGAGTCAGGGCCTGAGCCTGACTGCTGGGTGGGGGTGCTGGGGGACATGAGTCAGGGCCTGAGCCTGACTGCTGGGTGGGTGGGGGTGCTGGGGGACATGAGTCAGGACCTGAGCCTCGCTGCTGGGGGGTGGGGGTGCTGGGGAACAGGAGTTGAGGCCTGAGCCTCACTGCTGGGTGGGTGGGGGTGCTGGGGGACATGAGTCTGGGCCTGAGCCTCACTGCTGGGTGGGTGGGGGTGCGGGGGGACATGAGTTGGGGCCTGAGCCTCACTGCTGGGTGGGTGGAGGTGCGGGGGACATGAGTTGGGGCCTGCTGGCAGGTGCCCCTCACTGCTGGGTGGGTGGGGGTGTGGGGGGACATGAGTCTGGACCTGAGCCTCACTGTTGGGTGGGTGGTGGTGCGGGGGGACATGAGTTGGGGCCTGAGCCTCACTGCTCGGTGGGTGGGGGTGCGGGGGGACATGAGTCAGGGCCTGAGCCTGACTGCTGGGTGGGTGGGGGTGCTGGAGGACATGAGTCAGAGCCTGAGCCTGACTGCTGGGTGTGTGGAGGTGCTGGGGGACATGAGTCAGGGCCTGAGCCTGACTGCTGGGTGGGGGTGCTGGGGGACATGAGTCAGGGCCTGAGCCTGACTGCTCGGTGGGTGGGGGAGCTGGGGGACATGAGTCAGGACCTGAGCCTCGCTGGTGGGGGTGCTGGGGAACAGGAGTTGGGGCCTGAGCCTCACTGCTGGGTGGGTGGGGGTGCTGGGGGACATGAGTCTTTGCCTGAGCCTCACTGCTGGGTGGGTGGGGGTGCGGGGGGACATGAGTTGGGGCCTGAGCCTCACTGCTGGGTGGGTGGAGGTGCGGGGGACATGAGTTGGGGCCTGAGCCTCACTGCTGGGTGGGTGGGGTTCCGGGGGGACATGAGTTGGGGCCTGCTGGCAGGTGCCCCTCACTGCTGGGTGGGTGAGGGTGTGGGGGGACATGAGTTGGTGATCACTAGTACAAGGTGACATGTGGGCTGGCTGGGGGGCATGAACAGGGGTGCAGGGTAGTCCCCTGTGGTGTGGGCTGCCTGCAGGGGCCGTGAAGGGGATAGAGGGCACACCTGGGAGGACCCACACTGCCAATTCACGTGTGAACTCCCCGGGCACCCCACTGGATACACGTACCCCGCTGCCAATTCACGTGTGGGACTCCCCGCACATCCCACTGGATACACGTACCCCGCTCTGACAGCAAAATCGCGTGAGAAATTCCCCACGAACCCCAGTTATACACATACCCCGCTCGCACAGGGCCAATCGCGTGTGAAAGTTCCCGCGCACCCCAGTAATACACGTACCCCGCTTGCACAGGCCCAATCGTGTGTGACTCTTCCCGCGTACCCCAGGAATACACATACCCCGCTCGCACAGGGCCAATCGCGTGTGAAACTCCCCGCGCACCCCCGAAATACACGTACCCTGCTCGCACAGGGCCAATCGCGTGTGAAACTTCCCGCGTACCCCCGAAATACACGTACCCCGCTGGCACAGGCCCAATTGCGTGTGAATCTTCCCGCGTACCCCAGTAATACATGTACCCCACTCACATAGGGCCAATCGCGTGTGAATCGTCCCGCGTACCCCAGTAATACACATACCCCACTCGCACAGAGCCAATCGCGTCTGAATCTTCCCACGTACCCTGCTCGTAAAGGCCCAATCGCATGTGAAACACCCCGCGCAGCGCGGTACGTGTATTCGGAGGGGTGCACGGGGAGTTTTCCAGGTGTTTGTGGTTGGGGGCCTGTGCGCCATGTATGGGATTTGTGCACTGTTCATGGCGCACGGGGAGGGGTTGGGGCGTAACTGGCGCTGCTGCAGGGTCGCTGCGCCAGTCTGCGCCACGGCTGGTAATGGATGATAAAATCCATGAATACGCTGTGCGCGGAAATGGATTTTGGCGCACGCGACTGGCGCAGACTGTCACACGTGCACACTGTGCGCCAGCCGCGTGCGCCACTTGTGCGCTGAATTCTATGAATTACCCCCTTAGCGTTTTCTGATCTTATTTTGACATGGACATTAGATTCTCATTCCCCAGTGAAATACAGTTAAAGTTCAGGTCACCCACCACCACCACATGACCCAAGGGAGAAACGTTGTACCATTGTGCTACACAATGTAAAATAGAGTCTATAACTGCGGCTAAGGCCGCCATGCCCACATGCCAGTATATATTAAACACCAAAACGTCCACATGCAAAGAACCAAGGAATCTAATGTGGGTTGCCTAAACTCCAAATCTCAGATCATACAGAGAAACCACTCTAATAAAAGGGGACATTTTTATCCTACTTAATAGGCCCCCATAGTGGCAGCCTGTGATCCCCTGACAAGCAGGTTGGTGCACCACCTCAAATCCATCAAAGGCTGGCTGCACTTTAAGCCACGTTTCCTGTAACAACAAAGTAGAATTGCATTGTATTGTATTTTATTTATATAGCGCGCCGAGCCCTGAGGCAACTGGGCACATTTAACAGTGCATATTTACAGTTACAGGCAAAGTAATTCACACAATTTACAGGCATGGAGAATACACAAAACACAGAGTATATACAGTATAGACAATTGGAGGCGTGAATATTCACAGATGAAGTAGTGTGTAGAGACCGCCAATGAAGTGGGTTAATTTTCGTTCAGACAAAGCCAGGATTGGCCTCATAGCGGAATTTGTGGATGGAGGGTTCTAACCTGATGTTAAGAGGTAATGCATTCCAGGTTTTGGCTGCGAGGACTGGGAAGGTTTTGCCCCCTGCTTTTTGCAGTTTGAACCTTGGTATGATGAGGTAATTAGAGTGGGAAGATCTAGTTTGTCTTAATGAAGTGTAGAGTTTGAATTTGTCGCAGAGGTATTTAGGTGCTTGATTATGTATGCATTTGTGTATGAGGGAGAGACTCTTGAATTTAATTCTTTGGTTAATTGAGAGCCAGTGAACACTGCGTCTCAGCTTTGAGATGTGCAGTTTTCTGGGGAAGTTGGTTGCTGCTCTGAGTGCATTGCTTTGATAGATCTGTAGTTTGTTTAGATTGTGCTGACTACTGCCTAGGTAGAATGGTTTCTAAATAGAGCAGATAATACGCAGTTTATAAGTAATCGAGCATGACCGTGCAAGTTAAATGAGAGTATCGAAATAGAGGTATGAGGAAGAACACAGTAGATTTCTTTTGACTTCATGTCACTAAATAAGTGGCCAATACTAGGACATAATCAGCGGAAATAGCCATGTCCAGTCCCGGCTTTCCTCTGAAGCCAGTATTTCTTTATTCAGGACAAGAACGTGGACATCCACTGAGCTCTTTCCGGTATGAGGCAAATAACTTCACACCACCGTGTCCACTCCTCTGCAGTCTCTCTTGATCAGATTTAGTAAGATAAGGCAGCAAGTCATAGCCCAAACAATGCAGACTGTCCCGTTCCTTTATCAGAGTATCCATCACTGATTTGGATTTTCGGATGATCACTGCACAATCAAGTCTTGCCCGTTCCAGAAAGAACACTCTTTCAACATTTCCTGACTGAAGTGCAACCAATGTAGGTACCGTACACGCTGTAAAAAGTAGTAACAGGACATATAAATGATCCAGCACTGGGCAGCGAATTTCTGGAATCATGCTTTCACTGGCGACCGCTTGAGATTCATTTGGAAGATTTTGTTGTTTAGAAAGAGCCCGTAAGGCCGTTGGGCCCACTGGGCCACAGACTTGTGATGATCTTGCTGAGTAGAAACATAAGATTGGCAGGGATTAGTACATGCATCAGGGGTCAAGGTTTGCATGTGTTGACAAGGGCTGAGGTGGCGTATTAATCGGCTCTGTCACCAAAGGTGCCTGACAAATGAAGGTATAATAGGCAGACCTATATCCTCTGCTGGTACCAGGCCTTTACCCATTTTAACCTTCCACCGCTTCAATTGTCGCACATGGGGTATCATTAAAGTCTGCACTTACGGCACCTTTAACTCCCACCAAACCCATCTGAGAGTGCTTCCTTAACAGCTGACCTTGAAAATAAGCATTTGAAGAAACTTCTTGCACCTTGATTTTTCTGCGATTTACTCAACAGGTTTTTTTGTTTTCTTCATTACAGCAGCTTGCATTCTTTTAAAGACCCTGGGCTTCTTCAGAACACTGTAGGTATTTGTCTGACCCATACTTAGAACTTCTTCAACTAATGTATCTATAGGAACTTCCTGAGTAACAACATCTGGAACTGCTGAAAAATTGACCTGCTTGGCACGTAGCAACCGGGGCTTCAGTGTCATTTTGCCGGGCATCAGGGTTTTGTAGACCTGTCGTTGAGAGTGCCCCTCGGTCCGGACATTATGGTCATTGCGGGGCAGAGGATGAGCAGCCTCCTGAGACAGAGAGCCCAAAACCTCACCCCCAGACACTTTCCCCAGTTGGCTGCTGGCCCGGTTTAATGGCAGGCCCTCCAGAATCCCTTGCTGTTGATTGTTGGGCAGCTGTTGATGTGCTTTTATGGGATTCCACAAAGTTCCTTGCTGCTGCCTGGATGTTCACATGGTCGAATCTGAACAAGAGGGACTCCAGGAGAACAGTGTTCGATTCAGTCTCTCTCTGTATTCCCTCAGAGGGAGACTAATATACATAAAACCTGATTAATTTAATTAAAAAGGCCTTCCCTGTTCTCCCGGGACCCATCCTCCATTTTGCGCATCACGGCTGGGAGTCTCCTTGGCAGTAATACTGATGGTGAGGGTGCCGGTTAGGATGTAAAAAAATCCATTCCTGATCCCTCATGATTTCTCTGTTGCGTAGGAAAGAATTGGGGTGAATCTCTGGAGGTGTGTGCCATTGGTTCACTACGTGCAGCATCATCATGCCCCTTAAACTGGTCCTCCCGATTCGTTAAAATATTCAAAGGTAAAGTGTTTGCCATATTTTGCAAATTATGCAGCTGCATACCCACTCCCCTCGTATTTGGGAGCACTGGAGACTCAGGCAAGAGTGTTGTTATTGACACTGTGCCCATGTGTGACATGGACGAAAGCACAGTTCCTTCCACAGAGGGGGAAATTAATAGATGCAACCCACCTTCACTCGTGCAAAGAATAGCTGGGGCCTGAGGCAAAGGAAGAGTTTGTGGCACAGTGTCTGATAGTGTCGGAAAGAACGTGGTGATTAAGTTCTGCCCGTCACTTCTCTTTCTGGGATTCTTTCCCTTTCAATGATGCAGCAGACTTGACAGACTAACCTCTGTCTTTCGGGGATGGTGGCAGAGGTAGGATTATTGATAGTAACATTTCCTCATGAGAGATGGCAGCACAGGCCATACTCAACCCTGCTCCTCCGCTCCGTAAATCGTACAGAGTCCGGCTCAATTTTAGGAGAAACAAAAGAGGGAAAGAGCCACTCACCACTTCACAGGAGCAGCAACAGTCAGTATGAGTCCATGTTGAGATCCCACCACTCCCAGCACACTGCTCGCACACCGCCGGTGTGAGGATTTTATACAGGGTCCACCTCTTTCTGCTGAAAACATTGAGAGTGTAGACTTTAGTCACTGTAGGAGAATCACATTGGAGTCCCTAGAGAGCCGACAAGCAGTTTAAGCATGTACTGTAACACACCCAACACACTGCTTCGTGCCATCCTTGGAGCCGGATGGCACAAAGGGGAATGAGTGAAATGTGTGTGTGGACGTCAGAGTGCCTCAGAACCTCCTTTGTACCAGTCTTAACGCCTATCATGTGCACAGTATAATGATGAAGTAACATTGTGTTAGGAGTGTAGTTAATTTGTTCTTTGACCTTTGTCGATGAGAAGATGATCTCCGCAGCACCCATGTGCTAGAAGACGTACGGACTGGGCTGGAACTAATGACCTGGCATCACTTATGGAGCAGGTGGATCCTGTATATGTGCACACCAAACAGCCGCGTGGGTTTTTACTGTACAGTATTGAGTCACCATGACGATGTGTCTCCTCTTTAGCCTCTTCTTGTACCCTTTTTCAGCAGAACGTTCTTTGCAGCAGAGTTCTTTGCTGTTGCTCTCATCTTTGTGTGAGATTAAAACTTGTTATCCTTACAAGATTGACTTGGGCCTTTCTTCCCTAGCGGGTTGTTTTCTCTCTGGTGTGAGTGTTCAGGGGCGTGCCTCCAATTGGTGACCCCGACGTGATCCTAGCGCCCCCTGTATTTGCAGAGGCTTCCAGGCCACTTCTCCAGAAGATCCACACCACCGACAGTGACCAGTCCTGAAAAAAACATGTGTTCTGAGTGGTTTAGCAGGAGCCATTTTAAGACACATCCTCTCTGCTTTTTGAGGCAGGGCGCGGCTCAAAGGGGACTGCATGCCGGTTGTCAGAATACGTCTTGCTGTTGACCCCTGTTACGCTCACCTGGTATCCACAGGGACAACTTGCTGGTATGATTCTCAGCTTTGCCCTGATGTGGTCTGCAGGGAAGGTTCTGCCTTGTGGTAGAATTAGGCGTGCTCTCCGTCCTGCCTTCTTTGCAGGGGCGCTTTGTCTTTCATGGGCGAGTGCTGTCCAGTTACTTCACTGATGCCGGCCCGTTTGATATTGTTCAGGTAGGTCTTATTGCTGTTCTTTAGTTTTGTTGCTATACAGCATGCCTTTCTTTGTTTAAAATGTCTCTTTTTTTCTCCCTTAGTTATGCAGAGCTTCAGCGCGGTGAACTGGCTTGGTTGAGCCCCGCTGGTAAATGATGGTGCATTAAGAACGCTATGATGCGGTAAGTAAGCGCTATGCGCAGAGCTGCGAAGTCTTGCCTTTGCTAACCTGTGTTTTCCTTCCTTGTAGGTCGCAGTGTTCTTCAGCGCAAGTGGAATGTCCGGAGTGGTGCCAGCCGAGAGGCGACAAGCCAGGTAAGCCTTTTGAGCAGTTTGTAATTTGTAAATGTCTCTTGCCTCCATCTTCCTCTTTCAGGTCGTTCTGTCCGGGAGGCGTGCAGATTCAAGGAAGCTGTTCTCAGTAGCTGCGAGTGTTTAAAGATGAAGACTGCAGGTAAAATACTGCTGCTAATGATGTTCCTTGTGTCTCCTTGCAGGTTCTGCTTCTCCGAGGTTCGAGGGAATAGCTGGACACGGTGAGCGTCACGTTGCAAGTTGCAAAGTAACACGAAGCATGTTCTGCAGTCAGGGTGTAGTTTATATAGCCCAGGTAAAGTAGTACCAGGGTAAGTAGTTCCAGGCCTGCCACACCCAAAACACTAGACTGCATAGCTTGGTTCTTAGGAACCAAGCTATGTGGATGCCTCTGTTACGCTCACCTGGCTCCCACAGGGGCGTCGATCTGAACTGGACAGCTGCGGTCTCCACCAATGTGACGCGTAGTGCCGAGATGACGGACTGGACTGGCCCAGCTAGCTTCGTTTGCTTGGCCCGTAGGAATATTCTTCTGCAAATGGAGAAAGGGAATTAACCACCCGTGGAGTTGAGCATTAACCCCCCCCCCACTCCCGCTGTTCTCCCCACTGATCACCTTTGATGTCCCCTCTTATAGTCTCACCTGATGGTTTGGAAAGATGAGCTCTCCATCCTGCATTGAGCGCAGGGGCGCGTAGATAACCAGTTGCTTCACTGGCTCGAAGGAATTGGTGAGTTCCAGAACAATGTTGACTCTGAGATTCCCGGCAAGACGCTGTAAGTAAGTATGTAGTTCGTAAGAATTCAAATGTCTGACTTTCACTCTGTCCGATTCCTTGCAGGTTGCAGCTTGACCCTAGCGAAGAGTTCCTTGTGGCAACCGGTAATATTCAGGTAAGGATTTGTATTATCCAATACAGTTCGATAAAATAATGTCAATATGTAACCTGTTGCTTTCGCCCTTATTCAGGCGCTGAGAGAAAGTATGAAGTCTCGGGGAATAATGCCTCCGGCGGTAAAATCAGGTAAATCTATTGTGGTGAGGAGGTTTCCCCTTGTTTGTCCCTTTGTTTCACCTTGCTGTCCTTTTGTTTCCCCTTAGGGGCCGGGGTTCGGCGAGGATGCAGTGGAAGTTGCGCCGACCCGTGAAGAGGAATATTACCCCCGGTGGTAAAATCAGGTAAGTCTATGGGGGGTAACTAATATTGCCTCTGTGTATTCCCTTGGCTCACCTTGCTGTTCTTGTCTTCCCCTTAGGTGCCAGAGTGCGGTGGGAACATGCAGAAGGATGTGGTGGAATGTGAAGATGCTGCGAAGGCCGGTGAGTTCAGCGCGGCGCTGCAGCAGGCGAGGCGACGCGCATAAAATAACTTTTCTTCCAGCTCGAAGGCGCGATGGATCGGGAATTCAGGTAATTATCAAAGGTATTGCTCTTGTTCTAACCTTTTCTCCTTCTTTCTCCCTTTTTCTAGGCGCTCCAAACTCGAGGCAGGTGCGGCAGAAGACTGGATGCAGACTTGCAGGCACGGTGAGCGTTATGCTGCTGGATGCAGAATAACGCGAAGTTTGTGCTGCTCCTCGGACGTGGTTTAAATAGCCTCCAAAGTAGTCCCAGGTAAGTATTCCTCCCCAGCCCCACCCGAGTAAAAAATAGTCCCTAGGTAAAGTAGTCCCTTCCAAGCCTCTTTTGGCTTGGAGCTCTTGCAGCATGGTCTGCATCAGGTAAGTTTAAAGCATAGTCTGCATCAGGTAAGTTTTAATCTATGAGCCTGGTGCCTATGGCGCCAGGACTGACTCTCCATATGAGCCTGGCGCCATAGACGCCAGGACTGCACCCAAATAGCCCCTAGCAGGGGCTGTTGGGCTTGCTTGGAATAACTTGATGCCTGCTTCTGGGGTTGCTGGACTTGGTCTGGGTCCCGGGGGTGTAGGCATCATGACAGCCTCCATGTTGGCTGACAATATAATAAAGTAGTTCCCAAGTACATTGTTGTTCATGGTGTATGAGCCTGGCGCCATAGGCACCAGGACTGGCCCCATGAGGGCTTTTGAAGAGGATGCCAGGCTCTAGAGGCCCGAGCCCTGACTCCACCTGGCCAATGGGTTTGCCAGAGGGGGTTTTGGGCGAGGATCGTGACAGCCCCGTAGTGTAGCCGACGGATTCTTTTTAGCAATAGAACCCCCATCTGGAATAAACACAGACTCGGAGGATGTATTCCTCAAAAGAATGGAAGCAGCAGACACCGTCAACCTAACATACAAAGAACACAATTAATAACTTTCAAAAGATAAACAAGAATACCCCTACTTCCTATGGACAATAAACCAATTTTCTAATGTTAAGATTACTCCAATAAGAATTCTAGGAACCCAATATTCAGCAAATTCTCAGACCTATGGAAATAACAATGAACCTCTAATTAACGTGCTGAATTGATGGATGAGAATATACTATGTGTGATGCAATGAATGAGCACTCACCAATGGAGATAGTAGTTGAAAGTCAGTTTCTGAAATCTACAGGAAAAGCTCAGCTGATGGAGTAACCCAGGGAACTGACGCGACAAAACGAGGATGCCTAAATACGGGAAGATAGTCTCTAGTACCAACGACTGAACCGACAGCACGAGGACGCCTAGAAGATACCAAGTACGCATGTGGGAATCCAGTCCGTGTGCCGAGATAAGTCAATAGGGTAACTCCAAATGGCTGACTTGGTTTTCCCAGTGTAGTAGGTCGAAGAAAGCGATGAGTCTCCAAATAGTAGAACTGCGGCTGGGTTCACTTGGAATGAAGATGACGGGGAGGCAGAAGGTTTCTTTGTAGATTCGGTGAGCTCTTAGAAAAGGATCTCTACAGACCTGGTAAATTCCAAACATGGTACAGCAAAGGCAGAAACAATTTCATGAAACAGACCAGGGTTCAGAGAAAACTTGTGGTATCCGAGACATAGTACAAGAGGAATAGGCAAGGCAATATTGTGGGACGGACCGTGGTAAGGCAGGAAGCAATCCATCAGAAAATAGCAAAGCGTCTTTACCGGGCAACACAACCAGAAGGGCAAGGACAAAGCAATCCGTAGAACAGCAAGCCAGAAAAATCCGTAACCAGAGCAACAAGAAAAGGGCAAAACTTGGAATCACTTCAGCAATCAGAAGCGCCAAACATTCGTGATTACGAGGTTTAAATGAGTTAATCTAAACCACGTGATGCACGCGTACGCCGTAAGATTCTGGTTTCTGTACGCGGACGTAGTTGCCATGGCATCCTCCAATCCGGGCCGTAGCGACTAGTAGAAACGCCGGGGCTTATGGTTCCTGTAGTGCGGGTTGAAGATTCTGTTATTGCGCTTCACAGAATGAACTGAAGTGTCATGTGTGGCACTGTGCCTGTTTTGAGCTGTGAATTGTGTGGAATCTTTAACGGAACGTGTAGTGAGACGTGCTTGAAACCTGGATAATGCCGTAGGCATGACACCAGTGTTGGAACACCGTGACGGAGGAGTTCGGGTGAGCACGCACATGTGAGTAGACTCTTGTAAGCGATAACAAGTAGGGGACAGATGCATGGAAGTGTGAGAGGTGTGTACACGTGGAGAGCGAGGTTGTTGATGTGTTTGGTTTGTTATTCTTTTTATTGATGTTTACATTGAAAAGGGATTATTTTGGTAAGGCATCATAAGATAAGGCAAAGGTAAGGTAGGGAGCCCTTCTCCGGAAGGGAAGGTGGTACCACGATAAAATATATTATTTAAAGGAGGTATACGGAAATAAAAGTAGTGGTCTTGTATAAGTAGTAGGCCTGGAACAAGTAGTGGTTGTTATTTTAGCTGGATATTTTAGTTTATTGTATTCGTGTTTTATTGGTTGTCGAACAGTCCCTAGGAGGGGCATTAACTGTGTGTATCGCAGCGTGGTATGACATTGAGTGATTATGTGAAGTAGCGTGTGTGCGGGAGGGGGACAGAAAAGGATGGGGTGGATTTTCCTTTTTTGTTACAAGCAGCGGCAGCATGCGTGGCACATCAGTAGGGCTCTGCAGGGCTAATAAGACATAGGGCCTCATTCCGAGTACGGCGCTAACCAATGGCGCTATTAACGCCTTGGTTGACGCCGTACCCGGACCGGCAGCGCCTTGGTGGTTGGCGGAATTACCGCCCCATTCCAAGGTTGGCGGGGCGGTAATTCCCCAATCCCCATTTACCCTTCCCCATTCCCATTCCTGCCCCATAGGGCATAATGGGAGTGGGGAAGGCGTCAATTACGCCACCGTAAATTACGGTGGCGTAATTAACATCAAGGTCCCTTAGCGCCATGGTATTTAACGCCTGCTAAAAGCAGGTGTTAAAAGCACCATGGCGCTAAGGGAACTCGGAGTATGGCGGTAAGGGATTACCGCCACCGCTCTCGTTAGCGGTGGCCGCTATCCCTTACCGCCATACTCGGAATGAGGCCCATAGACAGCACCAGCATGTGGGGAGAAACATCAACAGAGTATATGTACAAGGCCCTGTCCGTGGCCAGAGGAGGGCTCCCACAATAAAAGAGCCCTGGAACATATGTGCACATTTTTAGTAGCTAAGTATAAGGGGAAACAGCTACAGAAGGGAAAATAAATGTTAGACCTCTGGTCAATGTTTAAGGACACAGAGGACTGAGGGGACGGAGCGGGGTGTGAGAAACCTGAACGTGTCTCCCTGGCTAAACCCTAAGGATCTGTCATCCAGGTGTCCAGGACACGGCCATCGCTATTGGAACCAGTTCCTGGGGGTGGACCAATGAGGGAGGATCACCTGGATTGGGTGGGGGTCCTTGGGGAGTGTGACACCAATGGGTGAGACGCAGTATCCCCCTTCTTTCAACACCTTTTCCCCGTCCTACCACAGAGAAAATTCAAAACCACTACCCCCCAACCCCCTTTTCTGACACAAACAATTCCGCACGACACAAGAGACCGGACTAACACCAGAGCCGTTTAACTGACATGTCCCAAAACAAGGGTCAATTGCAAAATAGGGGATTACCCCGAAATGTGGTACAGCTATTGTGGGGGTCTAAAATATATAAACAAGGAATACAAAAGCTGTAAAGCAATAACTTAATGGACTAAAGTCCTACGTTAATGATCATGTTATCAAAGATATCCAGTAATTCTTCCTTAAAACAAAAAAAGATAATCTCGAGGAATAAGAAAGCTAGTGTTATGAATAGTTCCAATGGTTTATTTGCGAAGAAAAGAAAATCATAATTTGTCAGATAAACCTAGTAATAAATAGACTACAGTTGTGGTAAAAGCAAAAAAGTGCATATAAGGTTAGGAGCACAAAAAACTTTTTAACAATTAGGTGAACCACAAACAGAGTTTTGAATACATATTAGCAATAGTATAAATTAACAAAATTGGTCAAAATTGAACAAAAAAATCAAACACAAGTCAAATGAAAAATAAATAAATAAATAAAATTGTGCAGAAGTGTAGATTCACTTTACAGGTCTGCCAAATAAATGAATGCAATTGTGGCAAAGTGTAAATTCACTTCAAAGGTTTGCCTACGTAAACTTGTCACATTTATTCATGTCAGAAAAGATCGGTCTCAACATGATGTTGCTTCAACAGGGAGAGACCTAGTACGTTTCGGTGGGCCACCTGTACGGGCGTTGATCTCTCAAGACCGCCTTCCTCGGGGCAAAGTAAGAAATAATAGTCCCTGCAGGGAAGCAGACAAAACAAAAAATGCTAAGTATACACTCACTTAGAACATAATGGTTTCTTAATAATTCCCAGTAGACTATCTTAAATTGACAAGGTACCTAAACAATTTCTTCAAAAAGATATATGACTAATAATTAATCTTGTCCAGAAGAAGAACCTTACCCAAAATAATGTGGGGGGGAAACCTCTAGACAAAGTTTCCTGACGCAGAAAACACCTCAGTGCCAACCAAGCGCACAGGCGTCTAGAGACGAATTACAGCCAATACTCATCTGTAAAACCTATGAATCAAAGTGTATATAGGGTTTGGTTAGGACTCAAGGGTAGGGCTCAGGTAGATATAAGAAAAGGACAGGCAAATGCCTACCTGTGTAGAACTACTGCCCTGGTACTCGTAAATTAATGGAATCCTAAAGTGGTGGATTCGCCATTTGGAGTCAACCTCGAAAAGTGGTTAGTTTGCAATGTTCAAGCTGAAAATATAAGAAAAAAAATTAAGAAAGAAAGGGTGTATAGATGCTGCAAATACAGAAGCATCAACAGATGCGGGACACAGAACATGAAACACTGTGCTTACTTGTCCGACTTGGCTTTATGACTGAAGTCATGTATATTAGATGTCAGCCATATAACTGGTACCGGGTAAGAAAACGTGTGCAGGTTCCATAAGTGATTTAGGAAACCTGTGGGGAGAACCAAATACAACCCTATAAGACATCTTCCCATGATGATAGAGCTAATCATAGTTGAAAAAATACAATTGGGATACAAGATGGAAAAAGCGCAAGAAATGGATTGCAGCCCGGGACCAAGCGCTGGGATAGCACGGATGTGCATAAATCAGGGTCAGAAAAAATATATAGCATTTCCCCATGATAATTGAAGAAAAAAATCAAGATGCGGGAGAACGCTATATCCACTGGATACAGCAAGGTAAACAAGGGCTATATTTGCACGAACGTGAAGAAATCAAAATGAAAAGAAAAAAGTGAAAAGTAAAAGCTCTTACTCGCAGCACTTAATGGAAAACGCTGTAGCCGTGAGGAGCAAGTGTGCACGGAAGCCTCGCACCGTGTGTGTGCTAAGAGGGCTTTTGCAAATAAAGTAAATAATTGGCAGCTGCTTTCTTCTTCTTCTTCTTCTTCTTAATTATCAGATGAGTGGGTGGACCCACGCAGGCGCTTCCCCATCCTAAAGGATGATGTGCACCAGACCCACCAATCAGTACTTAGCTCACATAATCTCACAACTCCTCCCAACGCCCAGTCTGCCTCACAAAATCCAACATCACACTGTTCCTTCTCCTGCCTCTCACCCGTCACCTCCCAGAAAAGCCTTCCCACTCAGCTCAGCCACACCCAGCGCAGACAACCGAACCCTCATCAATTCTCTCTCCTCAACATGTCTCTCACACCTAAGCAGAAAATGTCCCACAGTCTCAGGCACCCCACACACCGCTCAATCCCTCGACTCACGCTTCCCTACTCGATACAGACAGTCATTCAGCCCCACATGTCCTATCCTTAACCGATTCAGCATCACCTCCTCCCCCCTCCTCCATTCCAGGCTCCCCGCATCCACCTTCACCGACACTTTCCCACGAACACCGAACATCCACCTGCCCTTCACCCCACTCACCCACCTCTCCTGCCACTCTTCCATGATCCGTCTCACCACCACAGCATTTACCTCATCCACACTCAAAGGCAGCCTCACATGAATCGCTCCCCTTCTCATACACTCACCCGCCGCCCGATCCACCAACTCATTACCCAAAATGACACTGTGACTGGGAACCCACGCCAACCCCAAATCCATTCCCCCATGCACACACCGATCAATCTTCCTCCTGATGTCCATAATCACATCCTTCCTATCACCATCCCCTGCCACAATCGCCTGCAACCCACTCAATGAATCTGAAAACATCACCACCTTCTCTAACCCCAACTCGCACACCCTATCAGCTGCTTTCGCTTTAGGTCTGCAGTGCTGGCAGTGTGACGTTGCTGGCCCTAATTGGACAAAGGCAGAAAGCTCAAGTAGGTGTGGTCCTGATAGGTTGTTACCAGCGCTCCCACCCATAATGAGCAACCGTGAAACGTCCGGACCTGATTGGTTGTCAATAACACCCCTTTGCTAGGGGGTGTGTTCAGAAACAGAAAACGGCATCTCCCATAGATCAGACGAACTGTCTGCCTGCAAAGGTGCATGAAAAAGAAAACAAAGCAAAGAAATAAGGTGCTGTCAAGGGGGATGGGCTAACTACCGCCATCCAGAAACACAGTTACAGGAAGGCACAGTATAAATAACAGGTGCTATGTAGAGGACAAAAGTAATAAGTCCCAAGTGGGTGCGCCCCCTGGCGTGTGCCGTAGTGTGTATCTGCAGGTGGCGCAATTATGAAAGGGCCTAAATGAATCGAGGCGGCAAACTTAATTATAGCATTGCAAAAAAGTTGAAATCAAGAAGTTAAAGGCGCAAGATGGTGCATTCCAAAAATGATGGGTAAAGAGTGCTGGGTTTACATATTTAAAGCCAACAAGTTGGAAAATGCTGCCATCAACCTACAATGAAGATATCATAGTAGGAGAGCAAGGATCATAGAGTGGGGGTATGCCAAAGTTGTACTGGCCAGACTAAAAAGCCCTGCTAGAGTCTATTCATATAGCTAAGCTCAGGTCCAAGTAAGGTAACCCATAGACGGACCACAAATAATAATGGTCCTAGAGAATTATAATGGTGGAAGAAATTCTTCATTTAATCCCTGAGTATGAGTCCCTAATCGAAAAATCCAACGTGCTTCCTTGTCCAATACATTTTTTGATATGTTGGTAGAGTCTTTTAATGTATCCAGTATCCACCATAACATGTCATTTGGAGAATGTTTCATCACCAAGTAATGATTTACGAGTGGAGCCGTGGTGGTTTTGCATCTAATGCGCGAGCGATGTTCCGAAATTCTGATGTGTGCTGCTCTGCTTGTTTATCCAACATACCTTAGTCCGCAAGGACATTCGATGCAGTATATCACATTTTTGGTTTTGCAGTTTGTCAGGTATGGTAAGGTCCACATCCTTTCGCCAATTTTAAAGTCCTTCATCTTTTTGGTAAAGGTGCATGCCATGCAACAACCGCATGGGTAATGCCCTTTAACTGATCGCAGGTCCCATAGACCTGTTTTCGGTAGCTGTTTGCGAAAGCTCGAGTGTACCAGCTTGTCTGGAATATTCATAGCCCTTCTGAGAGAAAAACGAGGTATGGGTTCCTCGGGTAGATCCAATTTTACAATATCCCAGTGTTTTAAAATGATTTTCTTAATTTGAAAGGCTTTCACACCATGAGTGAGGACAAAGGTCATTTTGTTGTTGTTTCCTTGCTGTTGGGTTTTAGTGATCAGTAAAGAATTGCGATCCGTGAAGCGGGCACGCTTGCGTGACCGTTTAATGATTTTCTTGGGTTAGCCTCTTTCCATTAGTCTGGTATCCAACTCGTCAGCTTTCTTATAAAAGTCTTGTATATCAGTACAATTTCTCCTTATGCGCAAGTATTGCCCATAAGGAAGATTGTCCCTGAGGTGACGAGGATGGTCACTAGTGTAGTGCAGCAATGTGTTCCTGGCACTGGTTTTGCGATGGAGACAGCATTTAAGTGTTCCATCACTATGCTTAATGATCAAATCCAAAAAAATGATTTGATTCCTTGAGTGTTCAAGAGTGAATTGAATGTTGGTATCAATCTGGTTAAGCCAGGAAAGGAACGCTAAAAGTCCAGTTTCTAGTCCTTCCCAGACGAAAATAATGTCATCTATGTATCGCTTCCAGTACAAAATGGATTTGAAAAAGGGATTGGATTCACAAAAAATATGCTCAGTTTCGAATTGGCCATGAATGGAATGGCCAGGCTTGGCGCGAAGGCGGCTCCCATCGCGGTGCCTTTGGTCTGGAGAAAGAAGGTTCCATTAAACTCAAAATAGTTTTTGCATAATACAAGGGTCAGGCAAAGTCAGGCAAATGATCAGAATCACACACACCCGACGGCCCTTTCCCGTCCCCACAGGGATAAAAGGTGGAGCAAGAGAGCACAGCACGAGCAAGGCAGACCTCACAATGAGACAGCTAGCCAGACCCGGCAGTTCAAGTGGAGGAGAAAGGTGGGAAATATCAAGAGGCGGATGAGCAAAGATACAACCTTGCCCTTTTCGTCAAAACCCCATGAACCCTCCGCTGAAAGAAACATAAGATCCAGGACAATAGCCCAAGTGTGCTGCGCAGATGTCAACGGTACACAGAGTGCATCGACCCCGATAATCCAGAGCGAGTGAGACTCCTGCTTCCGTGGTACCGGCCTTGACTCCAGTATAGAAGAAAGTCAAGCGGTTCATCCCAGCCGGTGAGTCGAGAGGAAAGCCAATAAGAACTTGGCTGTGGTGAATGAAATTCAAAATGTGTGAAAAGATACAAGAACTGTAACATTGTGAAGGGGAGACCAGCTGCAAAAGGGGACTGGCACCACGTGGGTGCTGCTCCGAGAGACTCTGGTCGATCCCAAACGTAGTAAAACTACAGAAACGAGAAGGCCATAGGAGAGCGGCCAAGATAGGTCAAAGTGCTCATACAGGAGGTCAAGCAAAATCCCAGTACAGTCAAAAGTCTTTGATCTACAAACTTTAAAGAAAGCAAGGGAAGTGAGTCCCACCGAATGAGAAAGCAAGGGAAGTGAATCCTGTAAAGACTGAAAGTAAAATGTAATAGTGAAGTTGGCAAGTGTGATCTCGGAAGAAGGATGTTGAAGCGAAGGGGGCAAAGTTTAAAGTCCCAAGAAGCAGTGTGTTGACAAGAGTGAACCCAGCTGAGGGATGTCCACTAGAACTGTTTAAAAAGACAATGAGAGTTGTGAAGAAAGGAAAAGCCATAGTGAACCCGGCAGAGGGAGGCTAACAGTTGAGAGAAGTCTGGGCCCGAACTTGGGAGATCCAGGGGCGAAGCCATCACCCAGAATCTATTAAATGAATGAACTGTTATTTGATTTGTGAAATACAATTTGTGAAGGGCCAGCGCCCAGAAGAGACGGACCCAGAGTTGAATCCATCACCCAAGAAATACGTAAAACAGAACTTTGTGTTTGTTTGTTATTTTCTTGATAAACCTGTCAGGCCTGTGGGTTCAGGAAACCATAACCCCAAAGGTCTTGATATCGACAGGAACTGTTTTTTAGGATCCAAGCCCAGAGAGGGTATCCAAAAAGGTGAAAACCGATCACCTAACATCACAAGGAATAGGGGTCAGCGCCCAGAAGAGGGGGACCGAGGGGTCAAGAATCATCACCCTAAATAAAAGAAACAACTCATTTTGTTAAAGGAACATTTGTTTTGTTATTGAATACGTCAGGCCCTCGAAGGCAAGAAACTTTCAAGGAAACAAGACTTGGCCATCAATGGTCCTGATAGCTACAAGTGGAACTGTCGACTTGTGCTGGGAAGGCTCAAGTGTGTGGTATGCTCCAGGATCCCATCTTACTCCATGCTCAAATCACGGGGAAGGAAGACCTAGGCTACTGCATCCTGACATACTATTTGTGAACACTTCTTTCTTTTCTTGAAAATTTCCCACATTCTTTTTGTATTAGTTGATAGGTTTGGCAATAGGTCTTAGTATAGGCCCTTTTTATTAACACGATTCCACAAGGACTGCTTTATTTTCATTTGATGGTCGACGCTTGCTCCCATCTAAGATTTAGGTTTAGATTAGGAGTTTTTACAACCTGCATACAGTTTAATAAACACCCTTGAACTGTGATCACTTGTGTATGTCTTTACTGTTGCCACCATGAGTTCCTTACATGGGGGCACAGATGCAGAAACATGGAAAGTGCAGGAGAGGAGGAGAGGGTGGGGTGCCAGAAGAGCACAGGGGATTATATCCCTTTGACAGCGTGTCCCAGAGACGGGTACACAAATCCAACCTATGTACCCACCGTGATAGGGACCCCATCAGCTTCAGCAACACTGCAGGCTACCGCTCCCCTACCCCCATATGCACACCCGGGTGAAATATTAGCATCCGGGGGTGTCCGGTCAAGAGAGTTTGAAGAAAGGTTGGAAGAGTCGCTAGCAGTGCTGAACAAGATACAGGCATCCTCAATATAAGTGAGAGATGTAAAGGTGTCTGAACAAGGATCAGGAGAATGGAAATCAGGGAACCTCTTGCTCAGGATGGATAATGAAGGAATAAGCAGTGTATGTGTTGAGAAGGAGGGAAGAAAGGGTGAGTGTATAGTCTTGGGACAGGAGAATATAGTGGTGGGAAACAATGAGAGGGAGGACGACAATGGCACATTTCATGAGGGAGAGGGTGAAGAAGAAGGAAGGGGTGAAGAGGTGGCTAAGAGTCTCTCCTACCCCCCCCCTCCCAAGTAGAAGGCTTGCAGGTGGGGGGGCAGGTTGAGGAATAGGGCCAACTGGATAGCGTTAGTAAAGAGAAGGGGAATTATGGAGAAGGATGTGGGAAGTGGGGCAAAGATGCAGATGCCCATCATACAGAAGGGGGCAGGGAGGACACAGTATGTGCCCTGGCCCCAGATGAATAAAAACAACTTAGATAAGGCTCTCCAACAGCTCACAGCAGGGGCAAAGTGGATATATGAGTTTGGAAAGCAGATAGCAGGGGTGGCCCCGGCAGTGGGTGATATCAAGAGGTTGATGGTCGCTATAACTGGGGACCAACCCGGGGATATGTGGATGAAGAATGGGTATCCGGTAATAACCCTGGGGGATGATGAACACGATGGAGCATCGTTCAATGGAATTAGAGCACAGGTGTGGGATACGCTACGAAGGACTTTCCCAGATACCCCCGATTTACAGTCCCTGATGCAGTGTATAATGGGCGATGAGGACCCAGCTAAAGTAATTCTTAAATTCCAAGAGATGTGCAGAGCTGAAACGGGAGGACCGTGGGATCGTTCAATACTATTTTTATATTTTATTGTAAAGAGGAGCGTGACAAAGGAAGTGCAGAAGGCGTTAGATAAGATTGTGGGTATCGAAGCAAAGGGCTGGCCGGAGATATAGAGTATAATAGTGCACCATTGTAAGAGAATCAAGGAGTGGCACAGGGAAACAGCCGAAAGGCGTCAAACGGAAGAAGTGAAATTGGTAAAAAAGAAATTGGCAAAAGTTGTTGTACAGGCACCGGTGTTGACACCAGTACAGGTGGAGGGGACAGATAGCACCCAACAGGTCATGAGTGCCACAATTTCTGCGCTCTGGACTGAAGGAGGACAAGGACAGTGGGGAGAGTTGCAACAACAACCTGGCCCAGAGCATCAAGGAGGACTGCAGCGAGGAAGGGGGCTTCCATGGAGCAAGAGGGGGACGAGGGGTTGGACTGAGAGGGGGTGGGTTTGGACCATTACAATGTTGGAATTGATTGAGGTGAGGCATTTGGCAAGGGAATACAGGAGAAGGTCTGCAATGGGGTATAATTACAGGTCACAGCAGCAGGGCCAATGGCCCCAAGGGCTAGCGTATCTGCAACAGGGTCAAGGGTATGAGAATCAAGGGTATCTATAGGGGCAACCCCAAACATATAACCAGCAACCGCAAGCATCTGATATACAGGTGCGGCACCCGCCACAGCAACAGTAGGGCAGTGTGGCCCCTGGTTAATAGGATACCAAGCGGGACCACCGCCCCCTTTGGAGGAGAAACAGGGATGGGGGTAACCCCTTCTCATTCCCCGGAATGAATACATATCCTGATTAGGACAGCCGAGAGAGAGCACTCACATGTCCGGTCGGGTCAACGACCATCCACCCTGAAGAGGAAGCCTTGTTGGGGCGGAGATATGAAACAAGCAGTTCATATTTAGGGCTGACTCCGGTGCAACGAAATCTTGCATCATGGCGGGGAATTTCCCATTATCAGGCAAATAACTTGACATGCAGGAATTCTCTGGGTTCATTTACACGTGCCATACACTGAGGAGCTACGCGTAAAGCTGGGAGTGAAGGTGGTGCGGGCTCCCTTACTATATTCTGAAAGTTCCCCTATCAATTTGCTTGGCAGAGACCTGCTCAGCAAATTAAACATGACAATATCATTTATTTATTGAATTTATTGTTTGCTTGTTAGGCGCTTATACAGCAAGTAAAATACTGTTTCAAAGTGCCCACCAGGCGAGGGGAGAGAACAAGGGAGTGAAATACATTACAAACATAAAATTTAATAAGAGCAGTGGAGGAAAAAGGAAGAATGGACAAACCTACTATGCCTTGTGAGTATTCAGAATGTGCAAGTGCAGCAAGGAAAAGGGCAGAGAGGGTAAGTGCTGTGGAGTCCGAGCTCAAGCGTGAGCTACAGATTAAGTGCTTGGGTTGATGAGTGCAACACAGCCTGGAGCCACGTTAGGTGTAAGTACAAACCTCCAGGGTGGAGGGTGTGCCAAGGCAAGTGCTGTGGGTAGACAGGAGCTGGGCCGATTAGGTGTGGGAGGACAAGGGCCCCAAGGATGCATAAAGGCCCGGACCCCAATCACAGCAACTGAGGGGTTAGCAGTGGAGAGAAGAAGGAAAGAAGGAGATTAAGAGGAAAGTCTTGAGGAGCTTCTAGTATTTAAGAAAGTCCTGCTCAAGACACAGAGGCAGTGGAAGGCTGTTCCATAGGAGGGTGCCAGCTAAGAAAAGCGATCGACCACCTACCCTCTGTTTAGCGAAACGCTTTACGCACAAAAAGTTGGGGCCAGAGGAACAAAGTGGTCTAGAGAGTATTTAGTAAGATAAAGTTGAAGATAGGGTGGTCCCCGGGCACAGACATCCTTGTGGATGATGCAGAGGGATTTGAATTTAATCTGTGCCGCAACCGGGAGCCAGTGAAGACTTTAGGGCAGGAGAGATGCGGTCCTAGGGCTTAAGACCAAGGATAAGACTTGCTGCCCTATTCTGGATTAGCTGGAGAGGACGCAGAGTGGAAGAAGCTAGATTCAGGAGGAGGCTAATGCAATAGTCCAGCCTAGAGAGAACCAGGGCTCGGGTAACATTGAGCCTCTGGGGGAAAGTGAGAAAAGGGAGAACTCCTTTGAGAAGGAAGAGCTAAAAGTGGGACTTCTTGGCAATGTCCTGAGTGCGAGGGAGGAAGGAGAGAGAGGAGTCTAAGATGACGCCAAGGTTTCTGGCTTCAGAAGAAGGAGCAGGGGGAGAGCCCAAGGAGGAAGGCCAGAGTGAGGGGAAGCAGGAGGGAGCAGGGGTCCTGATGGAAAGGATCTCTGTTTTCAGGCGTTGAGGCAGAGATCATTGGGGGTGCTGCAGGACTCGTTGGCAGATCAGGGATGATGGAGTGTGCAAGAGAGTCAGCAGGAAGTTTAAGAAAAGAGCTGTGTGTTATATGCGTAACACTGGAAGTTTGAGAAGGAGGAGGTAAGGCGTGCCAGCTGAGCAAGGTAGATGTTAAAGAGACAAGGCGAAAGGATAGCACCCTGGGGTACACCACAGGAGGATAAGAAAGTAGGAGAGGAGAAGGTGCCAAGGATGTCTTGGGAAGAGCGGTCATTTAGGAAGTGTGTCAGCCAGTCCAGTGCCCGTTCCGAGGTAGCAAGAGTATCGTGGAGCCTTTGTATGAGGATGGAATGGTTGACTGTGTCATAGGCAGAAGAGAGACTGAGAAGGATGAGGGCAGCTGGGAAGTTGGAGTCCAGAGATGCAAGCAGTTTTTCATGGGTGTCCAGATGAGCAGTTTCAATGCCTCCGGATGATCGGAATCCAGATTGATGGACGTGGAGACCACCAACACATTCGGTATGAGAGTTGAGTTGGGGCAATGTCAGATCTCTGTATAGTTTGCTCCACGATTGGGATGTGCGCAATAAGGGCAATGCTGATAATACACACAATGACAAGGGAGGTGTTGGTTAGCGGGACTCCCGTGCACCAGGACAGGTTCATGTATGGTATTACTGTGCCCGTGGAGGCGATGCCTCAGATCACTAAACAAAGTTGGCGAGTGCCCACAGATTTCATCTTTTGTCCAGTTGTGTCACCTGAGGTGGTGGTGGTGTTGATGGGAACAATATTGTCGCTAGATTTACAGGGATTGTTGGTCTGACAAGAGGGTTGTTGTGCTAGGAATAGACAAGGATGGGTGTCAGTGGTGCACAGTGCTCTGCATAGATCCAACAGTACAGTTAAAGGAAGTGACGGACAGCGAGCTGTTTGAAAACAATGACAAAATGGGGAGATATTAGAGATTTGTATCCCCTGCGACATAATGGTACAGTACCGGGAAGACTTACAACACGTGCCTCTGCAGTTGTGGACTACAAATCCACGCAATGTGGGACTACTGAAAGAAGTGACCCCTGTGCGTATAACACTGAAGCCAGTTGCAGTGCTACCCAGGGTAAAACAATTATCAAGGGAGGAGGAGGAGGGTATGTTATGTTTTGTTATTTTGCATTTATATAGCGCCTTATATACCATTGGTATGGTCTGAAGGCGCTGGTAGGTTGAACGCCCGTGGGAACCGAAGTTCAGATCAGTAAAAGGAGTAGAGAGAGTCAAAGGTGCGTGTGGGCACCAGGTATGTGTGCAGCTTGTGCGGTATTCATGTAATGGCTGCTTCTTAGCGGTAGGTGTGGTGGTTGAGGGATCAGGAGTATGTGTTCGTTCTGGCAGGATTTATCCAGACCGGATGTGGTTGCGTTAGGCCTGAGGAGAACGTCTGGCTGGGGGTGTGTAACCAGCAGTGTTTACATAAAGTGATGTGGAGTATATGGCGGATGTTGGTATGAGAACAGTTATACCGAATGGTGTCATAGTATCTCTGTGTTCTAGTTGAGTGGTGGTGTAAGGAGAGAGTAAGCATATGATGGGCTATGTGGTCATTCAAACGTTTTCTGCATTCCAAACCATACTATGTACTTCACGCAATTCAGTGCACTCCAGTCTGTTCCCTGCACTCCTATCCACTCCATGCACCCAGTCTGTTCCCACATTCAGGTGTTTGTCCATACTTTAACCCCTTGCGTGCACTACCGCTTCATCTGCTCTACGCATTCACCCACCTTACGCAATCGTCTGTTCACCCGCTCCCTGAACTCATCAGCTCCCCGCGCGCATCCACTCCCACCCTCATCCACTCCCCACCCTCATCCACTCCCCACCCTCATCCACTCTCCACCCTCATCCACTCTCCACCCTTATCCACTCTCCACCGTCATTCACTCTCCACCCTCATCCGCTCTCCACCCTCATCCGCTCCACACCCTCATCCGCTCCCCGCACTCACCCACTCCCCGCACTTACCCGCTCCCCGCACTCACCCGTACTCACATGAGGAAAACAGGTACCTCACGGCATTTACACAAGGCCAAATGCATTTTTAACATACTATGGGCCTCATCATGAGTTGGGCTGTAGCCCTTAAATGCGGTGGTAACGGTATTACAGCCGAATTTAAGGGCTGGCCCTATCAGGAGTTGGGCGCTAAATGGGCTGTTTTACCTCCAGCCTTTCTCTGGAGGTGAAAATCCCCTGTTTTCGGCTGTATTACCGCCGGCTGTATTAGCCCGCATAATTAGCGCTGAAAATACCCCATTGAATCCAATGGACCCAATTGGGAATGGGGATTTACCATTAACACCCAACTCGTGATCCGGCGGTAATACAGCTGGACCGGTCGGTGCTAGGGCTATTACAGTCGGCGGTATTACAGCCGGGAATACAGCCCAACTCGTGATGAGGCCCTATGTTACCTGAGGGGTACTGTGAGAGCCTGAGCATCTTTAACAGAATACTGCACGCTGATTTAGGGAACATTCAGGTACCCAGCACGATTATCCAGTAAATGGACTATTTGCTAGTGTGTAGTGACAGTGAGCAGCACTGCTGAAGGGATTCCATTACACTCCTACAATTGCTGGCCTATAAGGGTTACATGGTCGACAAGGGTACGTTGCAATACTGCCAACAGGAGGTGCTCTATCTGGGGCAGTTCATATCAGCGAATGGTAAAAGAATATTACCAGATAGGACAGTGTCAGTACGTGCCTCCCCCAGACCCACCTCAGTTAAAGAAATGCTGACGTTTTTTTGGCACAGCAAAGGATCATAAGCTACAGTAGGCTGCAGATACGATCAAACAGTTTGACGATCTAAAAGAAGTCATTAGTTCAGCACCTGTCCTGGCCACCCTAGACTACTGTTCTGACTTGAGTGTTGTGTAGACCGTTGAGACCTCCGTCCTCAAGTGACGCACAGGGGAACTAAAAGAAACCCGCTGTGCGACCTTTGGGGCCACAGGTGGGAGATGTTACTTCCCGGATCCACGGAACCTCTGGAACACCGATGCTGCTGTCAAAAAGAACAAGGTTAAGTACCAGGCAATTACAATATATCACATTAACCAAAGGATCTGAATAGTCTTACCTATCTGGTGTTAGGAAAACCCAGGAAACCTAGAAGGGAGGTTCGAGACTCAGATGAGGCGGTCCCCAAAACAGTAGAACCGCAGAATAGCGTGGATGCAGGATGAGCCACCTGTAGGACTGAAGGCGTGACTTGAATCCCAAGAGGGAAATGGCGTAGGAGTTCAACAAAGGTACCAAGGGAAAATCCAAAGGCAAGTCAGGGTCGTGTCCAAAATCCAGCAACAGGTAAACAGTTCCAAGCAAAGGTACAAAGGAGTATCTGAAGGAGTCCAAGATAGAGTTCCAAGGTCGAGGTAAAACAGTAGAGCAAAACGTAACGCCAAACAGGGTCTGAAGACAGCTGAGAAGCAATGAGTATTCCGTGTCTCAAGCCTTATATACTGTGCGTATCTGGGTCATGTGACGTTTCTGGATCATGTGACGTCCACCAAGGTCACGTGAGGAACACCACTCTGGATCACGTGATCGACGTGGAGATGTAAGACCGCCCCTTCTGCTGTATGTTCTCCATGGCAACTGCCAGTGCAGGAAGGGTTGCAATCGAGCCCGTACACCATACCTGGTACAGAGCTTTCGGTCCTTTGGGTTAACCGAATCACATGAGCCTCGAACCCTGGAGGGAGGTGTTGGGGAAATGTGAGCAGTGTTCTGGTGTGCAGTGGATCGGTGTACAGAGGATCGCCTAACATAGCCCCCCCCCCACCGGCCCACGACCCCGTGGGCAGGACGGATGATCCCTATGGAAGCGAGCTACCAACCGAGGAGCGTCAAGATCCAAGGAGGAAACCCAAGAACGCTCCTCCGGTCCGTAGCCCTTCCAATCCACTAAATACTGGAGCCTACCCCTAAACCAACGGGAACCCAAAATGGCCGATACTTCAAATACATCAGGAGAGGCCAGAGACACCGGAGCAACAGGGGCCCGGAGGCGGGAAGAATCAGGACAAGGCTTGAGGAGAGAGACATGAAATACAGGATGGATACGCCAAGAACTTGGGAGAACTAGACGAAAAGCCACCGGATTCACAACCTGAGAGATCACATACGGGCCAATGAAACGAGGTAGCAGTTTCCGGCAACCCACTAGGCGAAGGTGACGTGAAGACAACCACACCCTAGAACCCACCACCAGGGGAGGAGCAGCCAGACGCTTGCCGTCAACACGAGCCTTCATAGAAGCCTTATCTTCAGTTAGATGGACCACAGTACTAGCATGAACAGCAGACAGATCCCTAAGACAAGCCGTGGCCGCAGGATTCGAAGAAACAGAGGCATCAGGGACAGGCAAGACCTTGGGGTGTTGACCGTAGAGGGCGTAGAATGGAGAAAACCCTGTAGCAGAATGAGCCGCGTTATTGTATGCGAACTCAGCAAGCCGTAAAGCGGTCAACCAGGAGGTCTGCTGTTGTAATATAAGACACCGAAGATACTGCTCCATAGATTGATTCGTCCTTTCGGTCTGCCCATCAGTCTCAGGATGATAGGCCGAAGAATACCTGGTATCGATGCCCAGTAATTTAGTGAATGACCTCCAAAAACGAGAGGTGAACTGTGACCCGCGATCGGATACAATGACCGAAGGGAGTCCAAATAACACGAACACATGCTCAAAAAACAAGTCTGCCAAGACCGGGGCCGAAGGAATACCTTTACAAGGAACAAAACGAGCCATTTTTGTGAACGTGTCCACCACCACCCAGATGGTGTCAAAGCCTTGTACCTTGGGGAGATCGGTTACGAAATCCATTGTCAGTGTATGCCAAGGTCTTGGAGGTACCGGAAGCGGAAGCAGCAGCCCAACTGGTCGTCCTCTTCGATGTTTAGCCTGAGCACAAACAGCGCATGAATTGACATAGCATTCCACATTGCGCTTCATAGAGGGCCACCAACACCAGCGCTTTAGGAGATCCAAAGTGCGCTCTTGACCGGGATGGGCATTGAAGGGGGCATCATGAGACCACTCAACGGCCAAGTTACGAGTGTCAGGTGTGGGAAGAAACAGACGTTCATGCACGAAAGGCAAACCATCAGAATAAACGGGGTCCCCATCCCGCAGTTGGTCGGAATGATTGCTAGTCCAAGATCGTACAGAATCTAGCAATGACAAAGAGGGAGTGCAGAGACAAATCACATGACTCTTTCTGAGAACAGTGTCAGGGAAGGTTGGCAACTCGACCCCACCCGGGGAACGTGACAAGGCGTCCGCTTTTCCATGTGAGGTTCCAGGACGATGCATAATATGGAAATCAAAAGAGGAAAAGAAAAGATGCCACCGGACCTGTCTGCTATTGATGCACTTCAATGAGGCCAGATCCTGTAGATTTCGATGATCTGAGTATACAGTGACTGGATGCTTAGCCCCCAGAAGATGATGGCGCCAGACACGAAAGGCGTCCATGACAGCCAGGAGTTCCTTCTCCGTTACGGTATAATGGGTCTCAGTATTGGAGAACTTACGGGAATGGTATGCCACCTGGTGCAATTTGCCTGTTGTAGGACATGTCTGAGACAATACCGCACCAAGAGCAAAAGAAGAGGCATCCGCCTCAACTATGAACGGAAGATCGGGATTGGGGTGCTGGAGCACCGGTGCGGTAGTGAAAGCGGTTTTCAAAGCCTCAAAAGATTCCTGATGTTCCCTCTGCCATCGATAGGGTACCTGAGGGCTGGTCAGAGCCGTGAGTGGGGCAACAATTGTGGAAAAGGAGGAAATAAAACGCCTATAAAAGTTGGCGAAGCCCAAAAAGGCCTGCAAGGACTTGAGTGTTTGAGGAACTGGCCAATCTAGGACTGCTTTAACCTTGGATTCGTTCATGGATAATGCCCCAGGGGTAATGTGGAATCCCAGAAACTCAACAGACGTTTTATGGAACTGACATTTCTCGGGTTTGGCAAATAGGGAATGTTCTCTCAGACGGGATAATACTTCTCGGACATGCTTTACATGGTCATCAAGATTACGTGAAAAGATCAAGATGCCGTCCAAATAAACAACCATGTATACATCCAGAATGTCCCTGAATATGTCATTCATAAAACGCTGGAATGTTGCCGGGGCGTTACATAGGACGAAGGGCATGACTAGATATTCATACAAGCCGTAACGGGTACAGAAAGCAGTTTTCCAATCATCGCCTTCGCGAACGCGCACTAGATTGTATGCGCCGCGAAGATCCAGCTTGGTGAAAACAGAAGCATGAGATAAGTGGTCCAGAAGGGGTGTGATTAACGGAATTGGATATCTATCCTTTTTCGTGATAGCATTAAGACGCCGATAATCCACACAAGGATGTAAATCCCCCTCTTTCTTAGGTACAAAAAATATGGGGCTTGCAGCTGGTGAAGTAGAGGGGCGGATGTGCCCTAATCGTAAGGCGTTCTGTACATACTGTTTCAATGCTTGTTCTTCCGAGGGAGACAAGGAATAAATCCTGCCTGAAGGAATGGTGGAATCAGGAATTAAATCTATTGGACAGTCATATGGTCTGTGTGGAGGAAGTACCTTGGAAGAACCGCGATCGAAAACTGATTCGAATGCTTTATACTCAGATGGAATCCCTGACACCACCCCCCCAACAGTATGGGAATTCACAACCTCTGATCCATCATCATTCAGCGTGAGTTGAGCTAGGGCTCCCAAGGCCCGAGAAGGAGTATCGGTTGCTTGATGGGTTGGAAGACAATAGTTCTGACAAATCTCCGACTCGAAGAGCACCGTGCCTGATTGCCAATTAATCAGAGGATTGTGTTCACGTAACCATGGTATTCCTAATATGATACCGAATTGAGGCGTGGTAATCAAGTCAAAACTCAACATCTCTGTGTGAATGTCTTGTATGGTCAACAATAGAGGTGCAGTTTGGTGTCTAACAGGACCAGAGACTAGTGCAGTGCCATCTACGGCCTGAACAGGTTCAGGTCGGGTTTTTACCACTAAAGGTAGATTGAGGGAATGGGCTAACGCAATGTCTATGTAGTTCCCAGTGGCACCTGAGTCAATGATGATCGTGACTGCATGAGAAATACCTGTAGAGGGACAAAGAGTGGCCTGTACAAAGATGGGCTGGACACGAGCAAAGGCAAGAGGGGTACCCGGAGATGAA
Organism: Ambystoma mexicanum; assembly: GCF_040938575.1. Taxonomy (NCBI): domain Eukaryota; kingdom Metazoa; phylum Chordata; class Amphibia; order Caudata; family Ambystomatidae; genus Ambystoma; species Ambystoma mexicanum. The sequence goes on from NC_090923.1 coordinate 1,424,232,949, forward strand.
GACTGAACACTCGACCTGGTCCCCGGATCTAAGGTCGAGCTGTCCGAAAAACCTGACTCTTCTTGGGACGTCGAGGACATTCCTTCACATAATGTCCCGTGGTGCCACAATAAAAGCATGCATTATCCACCCTTCTACGTTCTCTCTCAGATGTTGTAATAGGGCTACGTAAACCTCCTACTTGCATAGGTTCTTCAGTACTGGAAGCAGGGGTACTGACAACTGTAGAATGGGAAGAAACCCCCAACTCAGCTCTGCGCTCTGATCGCCGTGCATCTACCTGCAGAGTAAGATCCACTAGTTCCTGATACTGAGTGGGCATGGAGGGTATCACTGCTAAAGCATCTTTCATTACGTTACTCAACCCCCTATAAAAGATAACTGCCCGCTTGCTTTCTGGCCATGATGTCTCGGCAACCAATTGATTGAACCGGGTGATGTAATCTATCAAAGTCCCTCTGCCCTGAGTTAGTTCTAACAACTCCAAATCCCTAGACTGTGCCTTGTGTCTGGTATCAAAGACTCGAGACATTTCTAGAACTAACAGATCAAAATCATAAAGAACCGTGCTATTATTCTCCAATAAAGGATTAGCCCAAGCGGCAGCAGTACCGCCCAAATGGGAAAGGGCAAAGGCGGCTTTAGCAGTGGAATTAGGAAAGGCCAGAGGTCTGCACAAGAAATGTAATTTGCACTGATTAACGAAGGTCCTGAATTTCTTGGGGTCACCTTGGTAACGTTCAGGAGCGGCCAGGGAGGAGGGGGTTGGGAGGACCACCGGAGTTGGAGCTGGGGTATTTGCCAAGGGAGGAGGTGTGGTTGAAGTGCTAGCATCCCCGAATTCAGGGTCTGCAGGAAGAGAATGCTGAACACTCTGTATGGAATCTAATCTTTGGTGAATCACCGTATTCGCGGCGGCCATATCTGCCCTTAATACTGTAATCGCCTGGACTAAAGCAGCTATGGGTTCTTCCGTGGACCACTGCATTGTCTAACACGACTATACGGCTTCTCAGTCTGTTCTGACTTGAGTGTCGTGTAGACCGTTGAGACCTCCGTCCTCAAGTGACGCACAGGGGAACTAAAAGAAACCCGCTGTGCGACCTTTGGGGCCACAGGTGGCAGATGTTACTTCCCGGATCCACGGAACCTCTGGAACACCGATGCTGCTGTCAAAAAGAACGAGGTTAAGTACCAGGCAATTACAATATATCACATTAACCAAAGGATCTGAATAGTCTTACCTATCTGGTGTTAGGAAAACCCAGGAAACCTAGAAGGGAGGTTCGAGACTCAGATGAGGCGGTCCCCAAAACAGTAGAACCGCAGAATAGCGTGGATGCAGGATGAGCCACCTGTAGGACTGAAGGCGTGACTTGAATCCCAAGAGGGAAATGGCGTAGGAGTTCAACAAAGGTACCAAGGGAAAATCCAAAGGCAAGTCAGGGTCGTGTCCAAAATCCAGCAACAGGTAAACAGTTCCAAGCAAAGGTACAAAGGAGTATCCGAAGGAGTCCAAGATAGAGTTCCAAGGTCGAGGTAAAACAGTAGAGCAAAACGTAACGCCAAACAGGGTCTGAAGACAGCTGAGAAGCAATGAGTGTTCCGTGTCTCAAGCCTTATATACTGTGCGTATCTGGTTCATGTGACGTTTCTGGATCATGTGACGTCCACCAAGGTCACGTGAGGAACACCACTCTGGATCACGTGATCGGCGTGGAGATGTAAGACCGCCCCTTCTGCTGTATGTTCTCCATGGCAACTGCCAGTGCAGGAAGGGTTGCAATCGAGCCCGTACACCATACCTGGTACGGAGCTTTCAGTCCTTTGGGTTAACCGAATCACATGAGCCTCGACCCCTGGAGGGAGGTGTTGGGGAAATGTGAGCAGTGTTCTGGTGTGCAGTCGATCGGTGTACAGAGGATCGCCTAACAACTACACAGGAATGTTACTTGTTCTCAAATTCAGATGGCCAGCTCCTGACCACAGTGCTGACACAGAAGAGCACTATGGGCCATACACCATTGGCCTATTACAGCGGCACACTGGATTCAGTATTGCAAGGGCAGTTCACGTGCGAACACACATTAGCAGGAGTTGCATTTGCAATAGAAACACATTCTACTGTTATAATGGGGTGCTCAGTTCCATTGTATGTGGAACACTCTCTATATGCCATCCTGGAAAGGTCAAAATCCACCCGACTACTCAGATCTTCAGCGTATGAGATTATTTTTTCAAAGCCCCACATTCATGTGGTTAGATGCAAAACAGTGAATCCTGCCACCTTCCTAACAGATATGCCCTTGGCCGAAGACCAAATGGTGCACGACTGCGAGGGGGATGACACTCCCAAAGTGAAAGATTACGCATTGACGGAGGGTGAGGTACTGTTCCTTGATGGGTCATCCATAGTTGACCAGGAGGATGGACAGTGACATACAGGGGCAGCGGAGGTACGACTTGAAGAAGGGGAGTACGAGACTGTGGTTATGAAAAGATTGCCCATGCATTATTCTGCGCAGGCGGAACTCATTGTACTCATCGAAGCATTGAGAGCGTCCCAAGGGTGCCATGTTACAATATATTCAGACTCTGCGTACGTCACAACAACTGTGCAAGCCAGTCTATCCCGCTGGAAGAAGAGGTGTTTTGGAGGGCAGATGGGTCTCCAGTGCAGTATGCAGCACTGCTAGAAACACTAATAGAAGCATTATCTCAGCCATTTGTTGTGGCGGTCGTCAAGTGTGCCGCCCACACTAATGGGACAGATTAAATATCAATGGGGAACACAGCCATTGATGCGGCAGCCAAAATGGCGGCATGTCTGCCAAATAAAATGTCTGCTGAGTACATCGTGACCACTCCACCAGCAAGCAAACATCCAACACCTTGAACAGCATTGTCTATCCCCCAGATCATCGAGTTACAGGGAAGGGCACCAGAAAGAGAGAAGGAATTATGGCTACGTAGGGGATGCAAGCAATCCCCAACAGATTTATTGTGATGACAAGAGAGCTCTGGGAAGACAGTAATGCCCCAGGAGCTGCTAGCAGTAGCAGTTGAACAGTTACACTATCTCACAGCTTGAAGAAGCACATCGCAGCAGATATACAGGAGGTCTGGTTCATACCAAACATTCTGGAGAGCATCACAGAGATGGTGGTACATTGTGCCACATGTCAAAGCTTCAGTACAGGGATGACACTACGGACATTACGGGCCACATTGCCCCACCCTACTGGGCCGTTCCGTAATTTACACATAGATATGCCGACATGGGTGAGCGTTGCAATGGCTCCATTCTCATAGTAGTGGTTTGCCTTTTCTCAAGGTGGGTGGAAGCTGGCCCTTGCGTGCACCCGGATGGCAAATATGCTGCTAGATTTTTGGTACGTGAGGTTTTCCCTCAATGGGGTGTGTGCGAGGTTTTAAGGTCAGACAATAGCACACATGTTTTCAATGCACTGTTTCAGCACATCACAGCACTACTTGGCATTAAGCACCGGATGTGTTCAATTTACCACCCACAGGCCAACGGCGTTGGAGAGGAATTGTCCAAACTGTGTACCATGTTGAAGAAGAACTGTTGCCCCTGGCCATCTTTAGTTTACGCACAGAGCCCAGCAAAGATCATCATTTGCCACCTCACGAGGTGGTGACTGGTCGGCGTATGCACACCTCCGTATCTCCCTTCAGACGCACATAGAGCAGCAGCGGTGTTAGGTGACGAGTTCAAAGATTATTTGACCACACTAACACAGGCAATTAAATGGGTCTCCTGACAGATTGCACCCCCCAGAATTCAGGCAGCAGACACACTGGACGTAGCAACTATGATGGCGACTGATCCTGAGTGCATGACCACACAACTGCTGCTGCCTGGTGATTGTACATTCACAATTTCGTGAGTAGTTGGAACAACTGGCCTACGAGGTGGTGTTTTGCCTCGCTATGAAGGTAAAGGGCTTGCGATATTGGGTCCACTTCTCAGATGTCTGCAGGGCACCTCCAGACAGCACGTGGGCACTTCAGTTATCTGAAAGGAGTGGCAGTAGTACCTGCGCCCTATGTACCTCTCCGGCCTATGCAGGCGTAGCAAGTGTCCAGTGGCACACTCCTCTAACAGGCCAATACTCGGCTGCTAGCTCTGTATTCTTTTTTCAGGAGCTCTCTCTCTCTCCTCTCCTTTTCTTTGTTCTGTTTAGTCTGCTTCCATTTCAGGAGAGAAGAAGATGAACCTCACCAATATAAATAATGGTTTGTTAAGTAGGGATCCGAAGTGTAGATGCACAAATAATATACAGGCCTATGCCTATTGCTGTGGAGTGACCATTATGGCAGGTTTACGTATGATATTCATAGTTTTATTGGGTCAAGTATGTTATAGGGGGAGGTCCTATAAAGGGGGAATGGGATGTATACTTAAAACAGGACAGTACATATATATGTTTATAATATTGGTGTATTTATATATATTAGTAGCAACATGAATGTTAACAATAATAATCAAAATAAATATAGGGGTTGCAATGGTGTCATTACAAGTATTGGTGATGATTATAGCAGGCACAACACGACAGCGAGCGTACGTGCACAATTGGCAATGAGGGTCATAGTAAAGCATTTGTTTCCAGTAATCTGAGGACAGTTTAATAATTCAAAACATTTTGATATTTTTGATAGCAATGTTAAGGCCGGCACCCCTGAGAGTGTGTATAGAATAATGAAAAGGGAAGTACGAAAGAAGCATGATAGATATCAAGGGCTGGGTTTGGATGCGATTGAGGATACATGCCACCCCGAGTTCATCAACAGTTGGTATACTGACATGAGTAGCGTGGGAAGAAATGTCACGAATGGAAGTTGTGTGTTTACTCATTCCACACGCATCAGGGGCTCCCAGGGTGTAAGTACAGCAAGCAGTCCCAATTATAGAGGCACAATGCCTAGTTCATCTTGTGCTATGCAGAATAAAGGAACGTTTCAGGCACACAGTGTGCAACTGCAAATGGTGGGTCCAGATCTTGTGAAGTGCAACGACAACCCGAAAAACATCAAGTGCGTGGAGCTATCCTATTTGATGGTGAAAGGGCATAAACATGTCAATAACAAATGGCAGGACACCACACTACCTTGTCTTGCAGAAGGACTGCTAACATATGACAAGGAAGTGATAGTGCGAGTGGACAATTTCTGTGCACAGATATGGACAGATCATATCACAAAGCTGACATGGATTGCAACAATGGAAAAGCAGGTGCGAGTGCACAGGGAAGAAAGACGTATATGGACTTTGTTTCCGCGGCAAGGGTACAGTGTCCCCCGTAATCGAAAAAGAAGAAAAGAACCCGTTGTCCACACAAGAGCTCTGCATCCTTCCAGGGAAAGGACAGTACCAACCACTAAAGAGGAACAAAAGATCGCATTTCATATCCAAAGACTCCTCTGCATTGCTTGATTAAATACCAGAGGAGTACCGACTCTTCAGCTCAGCAGAATCCTTTTTCACATCTCTGTTGCAGTGAGTGCAGGCCGTATCAAACACCAAATGGCTGTAGATCGTGCAGAACGGGTTCAATGGGATCAAGTTTGAGTTGCCTGCATTTAGACCTATGACGATGCAAAACCACTATGTGCTGGACATGTTAACAGCAATAGAAGGTGGGGTTTGTAAAAAGTGCAGCGATTCCTGCTGCACATTTTTGCCTTCAGAAGTTGCAAAGAATACGTCGTACCCCACATCATTGCAGCCGTCCATGATCTGGGTGTTCCTATGAAGGAGGGAGGAATACAGGAGAGTGACTAGTTCACCTTAACATTTAACTGTGCCCCGTCTTGGCTCAGAGCGATCATGAAGATGTTGATGCCCATTATCGTGTTCACACTAGTTATCTTCTGCACCTGCCAACTGGGTCTTCAATGTTGTGCAAATGCGCCACCCAATAGCGCAAGAATTATGGTATCAATTTGGGTTTCAAAAGGACCTCACGAGACAAAAGATAGTGAAGTATGGACTGATATCCCACAGAGTGGCCCTAAGTATGAAATGCTCACCATCCCGCATGGAAATGAAGTTGACTGACCAACTATACCACACTATCATTACTCCACCCCTGGATTTAGAGAACTACACAGAGGTTTGGGTGGACCTGGCACGGGATGGGGGATGCATCTATATAACTTGCTCACCTGAGGAATACGCACATAGGGGGGAGAGTTTGCGGTCAGCATGCTGGGCTTGGATGTCAATAAAGGAAACATGGCTATACGTGGAAGCAGAGAGGAGACAGCGGCAACAAAGGTGTATTAAGGAGTTTGGTACTATAGTGTCATGATGCCTACCCCCGGGCATCCGGATCAAGCCCATCAGCCCCTGGAGCAGGCATCCAGATATTTAATAAAACCCCAGCAGCCCCAGCTGGGGGCTGTCTGGGTTCAGTCCTGGCGCCTTAGGAGCCAGGCTCATAATAGAAATCAGTGCTAGCGCCGTAGATGCCAGGCTCATAGAGTTTACTTACCTCATGCAGACCATGCTGCAAATGAATCCAAGCCAACATGAGGCCTGGATGGGACTATTTTACTACAGGGACTATTTTTTACTCGGGTGTGGTTCTAGGGACTTCTTACTTGGAACTACTTTGGAGGCTATTTAAACCACGCCCGAACAGCAGCACATGCTTCGCGTTATTCTGCATCCAGCAGCGTAACGCTCACCGTGCCTGCAGTCAGCATCCAGTCTTCAGCCACCTCTGTCTCGAATCCAGAGCTCCTAGCAATAGAAGAAAGAAGAAGGAAAGGTTAGAATACAGATATTATTTCAATCCTTACCTGAATTCCGGATCCATCACGTCTTTGAACTTGAAAAGGACATTATTCTACACGCGTCGCATCACCAGCTGCAGCGCCGCGCCATACTGTCAGGAACTCACGGCCTCCGTTACGCCCACATGGTAAGAATCAAAGTAGGGGGGTTACTGGGACTGTGGGTGTAACGTTTCTGAGTCGCTGCCACCTTTGTCCCCATTGCAGATGTACTTGGTGTAGGGGTACAAGGTGTGCAGGACACAGAAAGCCAGGAAAACTACGTTTCCCAGCAGCCCCGGGCCTGAAACTACAGCTCCAGCAACCCAGGACAACGCCCGATACAACGCGCATGCGCGAAGAGGCTACCGCGCATGCGCGATCATCGAAAGCTCGTCCGTGCTCGATTCTGCTGCCGAGAGGACGCATCTCACGGAGCTCCGATGAAACTTCTCGCGGGGCCGCCCTCGCCACATGACCCACCTTTAGGCCCCGCGATGTCAAAGATAAGTGTATTGCCTGCCTTTTTAAAATAACCAGAGGGAAGTGTGTACTGGAAAGGGACTTCGCTTACCAGTGACTATTGAAAGCTCACACACTGCGGGGGAGATACGCGAAAGCTCGCGAACTAACTAACCCACTAACTTTGCATGTGACATGCATTCGCCGGTTGCGGGTGCAAACATAGCAGTATGCTCGCCTGTTGCGGGCCATTCTAAACGTACGCTCGCCTGTTGCGGGCCATTCTAAGCTAGCATTATGAAAGGGCAAAGCTAACTTTCTCCCTTTTGTGTCAGGGGTGAGCCGCTATCGACAGCGACCAGAACGTTTCGCAGCACACAGTCAGTGGAGCCGGCGGGCGGAAGAAGCGCACTGGGAAACTCGGAACACTAGAGCTAAGTGCAAAATGTGATCAAAGTATTGTACCAAATTATATGTTTTACTTGTGGAATATTTAACCAGGGGGAACGTGAATTGCATATAGAACCCGATACTGGGCAAACTTGTGAATGGTGAACAAGTGCTGGGTTCCAGCCTAAGGGTAAAGCATGCATGTGGTAAGAATGCATGACTGAATGAACGTTCAAGGAGTTACAAAGGGAGCTACCAAGGAGAAGGTAGTTCAGTTCAGACTCAGAAGGTCAGAGTCTGGGAACAACGTGACCCTAAAACACCCTCTCCCTACCCATAACCTCTCCCTAACCCTCAATCCGGTTACCCTACCATCCCGAAACCTATCCAATCCGTGGACCCTAACCCTCTTTCCCCGTGGGGGTCGCGGTGACCTGTGTTTTAACTAAATCCAGGCGCCAAGACCGTCAAGGGGAGGTAGGAGTTCCTGCTACTTCTGCGTTGGGACGGACTTCGCCTTGACAGAAGCACGGACCCACGTATTTTCACACGCCCAAGTAGCACGAACTCCGGCACCATGGAAGACATAGCTCGCGTCCTGCATGAACTAAAAGATGCTTTAGAAGCCACAAGACAGGATTACGCTACACTAGCTCACCGTGTGCAGGAAATCACGGCACAAGCTAGACCCCTGCCAGATGGGCCTCCTCCTACTCCAGTACAGGTTCAAGTGACCACGGAGCCGCCCATGCCCCTAGCCACCCCGGAAAGGTACGGGGGAGACCCGCAAAAATTCTCCATATTTATGACCCAATGCCAGTTGCATTTCTTGACTAAATCAACAATCTTTCGTTCGGCCCAGTCCCGCACAGCCTTCGTGATTTCATATCTCACGGGGGATGCTGCGGCATGGGCTACCCCCCTAGTACAACAAGACGATGCTTTACTATATGATTGGGGGGAATTCCAGGAGGAATTCGGTAAAATGTTTAATAGGAAGGCGGCCTCCTTGATCCGGGATCGAGAGTTACTCACCTTACGGCAGGGAAGTAGGGAACTCATTTGGTATGTGACAACATTCAACAGATTAGTGGTTGAAGCAGAGTGGCCCCATGAAAAAAGACTGGCCCTTTTTTATCAAGGCCTTAGGGAAGAGTTGAAAGACCTAATAGTGCAGGTGGACCCGCAACCAACCACCTGCACGGGAATGATAGAGTTGGCCCTACGTTTGGATCACAGGCAAGGAGAAAGGAAACAAGACAGACGTAAATGGGAGACCAAACAGTATTCGACAAAAGCGGATTATCCAAGGGCTGCACCTGGTTCAAAAGCAACAGAGAAGACTTCGGAAGTAGAACCCATGCAAGTCGGAATGATCCGTGGACCACTCTCTAAAGAAGAAAAGGAGAAACGCAGAAGAGAAAAACTGTGTATGTACTGTGGCAAGTCAGGCCACTTTGTGAAGGAATGTGGGGCTAAACCAAAGAACACCGCTTCGTCGGGAAACGCCGATGCTCGCCAGTAAGGAGGGGGGGTCTGTCGAGCCAAGATCATCATAGTGCCCCCAAGCATTCATTGGGTAACGTGACACAGGTACACAAGGCCCATGTTACCGTCACTGGAATTCTTCAGACACGCCAAAGGGACCAAGCCATCACATTAATGGTGGATTCCGGAGCAACCGGTAACTTTGTGGATTCTGATTATGCTGCTAAATTGGGTTTACCAGTTGCCACTAAGAACCTACATGAGGAGGTTCGATCGGTCGATGGATCTCTGTTGACATCAGGACCAGTGACACAGCAAACGGGGGAGATGATTTTGAACATCCAAGGGCATAAAGAGCGCATTCAATTCGATGTCATCGCCGCCCCCCAGTTCGGTTTCATCCTGGGGTTACCGTGGCTGGCATTACATAACCCGGCAATCGACTGGGCACGTGGAACAGTGTGTTTCTCTTCTAGTCTCTGCCGTACACAGTGCACGAAAGAATCGGGACATATGGTGCAGGTTCTAGGGGCCACACAGGAAAACAAAGGAGAGCCGCCAGTGGAATTACCACAAGAATACCAAGAGTTTCAGGACGTTTTTAGTAAAAAGGCGGCAGAAACTTTACCACCGCACAGGTCGTTTGACTGTAGGATAGATTTGGAACCAGGAGCCGCCCTGCCGTGCAGCCGGATTTATGCCTTGACGGAATCCGAGAATCAACATCTCAAAGAGTACATAGACACCAACCTCCAGAACGGGTTTATCCGTCACTCCACCTCACCCGTTTCCTCACCGTTATTCTTCGTTCCGAAGAAAACCGGAGATCTCAGGACGTGTATCGACTACCGCGCGATAAATCGCATAACAATCAAGAATCGGTACCCCTTACCATTGATACCGGTCCTGTTGGACCAAGTACGTGGAGCCACAATTTACACGAAGTTGGACTTACGAGGTGCTTACCACCTGGTGCGGGTGCGTGAAGGGGATGAATGGAAGACCGCCTTTAGAACGAAATTTGGACTGTATGAGTACCAGGTCATGCCGTTCGGTCTCTGTAACGCACCCGCCGCCTTCCAACACTTCTTGGATGAAGTCCTACGTGGTTTCCTAGACATTTTTGTCGTTGTGTATATTGACGACATACTGATCTATTCTCGGAATAAGGAAGAACATGTGCAACATGTCAGATCCGTTCTACAACGTTTACGAGAGCACCATCTATTCGCTAAGTTGGAAAAATGCACGTTTCATTGCGCCACAGTGGAATTCTTGGGCTTTGTACTCTCTCCCAAAGGCGTGAAGATGGATACGCAAAAGGTACAAGCAATTCTGGATTGGCCAGCCCCGCAGAATGTCAAAGAACTACAGTCAGTACTAGGATTTGCAAACTTCTACCGAAGGTTTATCCAGGGGTTTGCAGAAAAAAGCTTAGCCATTACCCGTCTGCTCAAGAAAGGGAAAAAATTTGTGTGGGATACGGAGGCGGAACACAGTTTCAAGTTACTGAAGGAAGCGTTCACTACAGCCCCCGTTCTGTTACATCCGGACCCAACCTTGCCGTTTCTGGTGGAAACGGACGCTTCAAGTTACGCATTGGGAGCGATATTGTCACAACGGGACCAATCAGGGCATTTACACCCAGTCGCTTATTACTCAAGAAAACTGAATCCTGCAGAACAAAACTACACCATTGCAGATCGTGAGCTACTAGCCATAAAGGTGGCCTTTGCAGAATGGAGGCACTATTTGTTGGGAGCAAGGCACACCATAACGGTGCTGACGGATCACCGCAACCTCCAGTTCCTAAAGTCAGCGAGAGCTCTCACTCCACGGCAATTACGATGGGCAATGTACTTTGCAGACTTTGATTTCGTGGTAACATACCGACCCGGACAGGAGAACAAGAAGGCAGACATACTTTCCAGATATCCGGAATCATCAGTTTCGCCTAGACCTGAGGAAGCGGCAAAACCCATAGTGCCCTTAACCAAGATCGTAGGGAGCGTAACTAATACCTTACTGGAACAGGTGGGAAATGCCATGACAGCGAAAGAATTACTTCAATGGGAAAATCCACAGTTAAAACGTTCTTTACAAGAAGGCATACCGTTCCAAGACAAAGAAGTATATTTACCGACTAAGAGTCTACAGGCCCAAGCCCTCAAATGGTGCCATGACTCCCCACTGGCTGGTCACCCGGGGGTGCACAAAACACAAGAATTACTTCAACGACACTATTGGTGGCCCAACTTACGCAAAGACGTGCGAGACTATGTGGCAAATTGTGAGATATGTGCTCGAAATAAGACAGATCATAAGAAACCAGCAGGACTATTGAGACCTTTACCCACTCCCTCACAGCCGTGGCATACCGTATCTTTAGACTTCATCGTTGAATTGCCCCCGGATCAGGGTCAAACCACAATATTAGTAGTGATAGATTCATTTACTAAACTTGCTCACTTCATACCCAGTAGCGGCCAGCCGACGGCGGAGGAATTTGCAAGTCTTTTTCTACAACATGTCGTTCGCCTGCACGGAATACCACAGCACATAGTCTCGGACCGGGGAACGCAGTTTACGTCAAGGTTTTGGAGGCATTTCTGTAAGAAAATAGGAATACAGTTGCAGATGTCTAGTAGTTACCACCCCGAGACCGACGGACAGACTGAGCGACTGAATCAGACGCTAGAACAATACCTTCGCTGTTTTACACATGGCACTGAAGGGGGTTGGGTTGAACTCTTGTGGTTAGCAGAACTAGCCTATAACAATTCTCAACATGCCTCCACAGGATATTCTCCTTTTTTTATGACTTATGGATACAACCCATCCGTGCAGCCAAGTGGAGAACGAGTTCCAGATGCATTGCCCTCAGTGCAAACCAAAGTGGCCCAGTTCAAGCAGGTCTGGGAAAAGGCCCGACAAAACTTGATCACGGCTAAGAACACAACCAAGAAGTATGCTGACAAAAAGCGCCGTGCTAACCCAGATTATCAAGTGGGTGATAAAGTATGGCTTTCAACACGACATTTGCACCTCTCAGGTTCCCGAAAATTGAAGCCCCGCTTCATAGGCCCGTTTCGCATTACACAAGTGGTTAACCCGGTAGCGATGCGACTCCGCCTTCCAGATCACATGAGAATTCATTCTGTATTTCATGTAGCGCTCCTAAAACCAGCAAAGCCCCATATGCGCATGGAAAAACCACCACCTGTCCTCATAGAAGGGTACCCAGAGTATGAGGTTAAGGCCATACTGAACTCACGAGTGAGGCGAGGTAGATTGCATTACTTGGTTGATTGGGTGGGGTTTGGCCCTGAGGATAGGTCCTGGGAACCTGCCACCAATGTGCATGCCCCAAGGTTGGTACGTTTATTCCATCACAATCATCCCACAAAACCTAGCCCTTCTGCGGGGAGGGGATGTACTGTCAGGAACTCACGGCCTCCGTTACGCCCACATGGTAAGAATCAAAGTAGGGGGGTTACTGGGACTGTGGGTGTAACGTTTCTGAGTCGCTGCCACCTTTGTCCCCATTGCAGATGTACTTGGTGTAGGGGTACAAGGTGTGCAGGACACAGAAAGCCAGGAAAACTACGTTTCCCAGCAGCCCCGGGCCTGAAACTACAGCTCCAGCAACCCAGGACAACGCCCGATACAACGCGCATGCGCGAAGAGGCTACCGCGCATGCGCGATCATCGAAAGCTCGTCCGTGCTCGATTCTGCTGCCGAGAGGACGCATCTCACGGAGCTCCGATGAAACTTCTCGCGGGGCCGCCCTCGCCACATGACCCACCTTTAGGCCCCGCGATGTCAAAGATAAGTGTATTGCCTGCCTTTTTAAAATAACCAGAGGGAAGTGTGTACTGGAAAGGGACTTCGCTTACCAGTGACTATTGAAAGCTCACACACTGCGGGGGAGATACGCGAAAGCTCGCGAACTAACTAACCCACTAACTTTGCATGTGACATGCATTCGCCGGTTGCGGGTGCAAACATAGCAGTATGCTCGCCTGTTGCGGGCCATTCTAAACGTACGCTCGCCTGTTGCGGGCCATTCTAAGCTAGCATTATGAAAGGGCAAAGCTAACTTTCTCCCTTTTGTGTCAGGGGTGAGCCGCTATCGACAGCGACCAGAACGTTTCGCAGCACACAGTCAGTGGAGCCGGCGGGCGGAAGAAGCGCACTGGGAAACTCGGAACACTAGAGCTAAGTGCAAAATGTGATCAAAGTATTGTACCAAATTATATGTTTTACTTGTGGAATATTTAACCAGGGGGAACGTGAATTGCATATAGAACCCGATACTGGGCAAACTTGTGAATGGTGAACAAGTGCTGGGTTCCAGCCTAAGGGTAAAGCATGCATGTGGTAAGAATGCATGACTGAATGAACGTTCAAGGAGTTACAAAGGGAGCTACCAAGGAGAAGGTAGTTCAGTTCAGACTCAGAAGGTCAGAGTCTGGGAACAACGTGACCCTAAAACACCCTCTCCCTACCCATAACCTCTCCCTAACCCTCAATCCGGTTACCCTACCATCCCGAAACCTATCCAATCCGTGGACCCTAACCCTCTTTCCCCGTGGGGGTCGCGGTGACCTGTGTTTTAACTAAATCCAGGCGCCAAGACCGTCAAGGGGAGGTAGGAGTTCCTGCTACTTCTGCGTTGGGACGGACTTCGCCTTGACACATACTCACCAGTCCTCACAGCATTTTTTCCGATCCGGCGCAGCCTCCATCATTTTCTTCGCCGAATTCCACCATCTAGGGGACAAAAGAAACATAAGGTGAGCCGAGAGAGCCAACAAATACAACCTCTCCACCATAGACTTACTTGATTAACAACCGGAGGCATTATTCTGTAACAAACCGCAACTTCTTACGCCGCACCTGTAAGGAGAGAGAAACCAGCAATTTAAATACATGCATCTTTTACTGGACAGTGTTGGGTAATACAGACTCTTACCTGAACACCATCAGCTGCCACAAGACAATCTTCCCTTGGATCCAGCTGCAACACAAGAAAGGAATGTACAAGAGTGAACATCGGACATATTGAACTCTTTGAACTTTATACTTACGGGTTCTCGCCTGGAACCGCGGAGTCAATATTCATTCGGAACTCTTCCAACGCCTTCAAACCAGTGAAGCAACTGGTATCTACGTGCCCCTGCATTCCACGCAGGATGGAGAGCTCATCATTTAAAAACATAAGGAGAATACTTCTACGGGTCAAGCAGACGAGATTAGGCGGTCCAATCCAGTCTGTCATCTCTGCACTACGCTTCACGTTGGAGGAGGTCGCAGCTGTCCGGGTCCGATCGACGCCCCTGTGGGGGCCAGGTTAGCGTAACATGTAGAAGTAACGAAAGGGGGGAATGTTGGGAAGGGGGTGACCCCACCCACCTCCCATCAAGCTGCATTCAAAGCATATTGAAGGGCCATGGGGGTGGGGGGATGGTGGTAGGAACCCACCCCAATATAATCAACCCACATAGTGTAGCCCAGGACACAAACAAGACTGCCATTCAGTGTACATGTTAGTGCATTTTGCATAGATGTTAGTAATCATAGTTAGGAGACAAGGCCTGCATGGTGAATGCAGCATTTCATTAACTAGGCCCTAACTGCGAGACGAGGGAAACTGCTAGCCATGCCTGAGCTCACATGAGGACAATCCACACCCCCAACCACCATAAAGCTCATCCATCTAAACAATAACTCTGAAATAGTTGAACACACAAGTGGAAAATTCTGCGTGAATACCATCGAAGAAAAACAGACAACTGTAAAACCGCAAATCGTCCTGGAAAAACTTCTACCTAACATTCAGTACCACCGAAATCAGGACCCCCCTACATCACCCAGAAAACCAGAACTACCCTTAACAGAAGAAAGGGAAAAAGCGAATCTGATAACACCTCAACCATATGAGCACCAACGAATCATTGAAAGCTCACCAATACCAGGAGAAACTACACAAGACCCAACAGAAGACATCAGACCTTGTGACCCGACAATAGACAACCAACCCGAGCGACAAAAATCCAGTGAAACCCAACAAAATATAATCGAAAACAACGATATAACGGATCACCCCATCAGCTCCACCATTATCTACCACCATAATGAAGAACATCTGCTTCCTGATGATCCAGGATCTATTACTCACGAACTTATCAAACCACCGACTGAAGAACCACGAACCTCTACATTACAATGCGAGACAGTAACCGACATACTACAGCATACGATTAAGGAAAAATTAAACAAACTTAGCCCATCTACAACCTACCCAAACAACGAAGAACAACTGTACCCCAAAGAAACAGGATCCACCACTCATGATCTTATCAAACCGTTGGTAGATGAGCTACGAACTTCTAATATACCACAAGATGCAGCAAACGACACACAACAGCAAACGAAGAAAGAAAAGGCGAGACTAGCCAAAATTGCATGGCTGAAAACCCACAACTCACTCAAACTCCCTCAGATGACAGAATCCACAAACAATCAAGAACTACTAAAAGCAAAAAGACTATCAATGGACATAACTGAAATTGAATCTATTATGTCAACCATCGACAAACGAAAGGAAATTTTTAGTACAAATAAAGGATTACACCCATCTCGGATGACATCAACCCCGTGTTCATCTCAGGAACCTGGAAAAAAATCATCAAGACAGAACACGCTATGATACACCAACTGGGACATCCCATCCCAAACCGCTTTACCTATGACACAGATGACTCTTTTTACACACCAGATAACATCAACAAAAACGATCCACCATCGCAGCCATCAAACTCCACAGAACAGAAATCCTCTGCCTTAATGGACAACAAACCTGAACAACACGAAAACACTAATCCAAGAATTCCCACTACCATGTTGGATTTGCAAAACATGATGATTGCAGTACTAGCGCAAACCATGATACCTTTCATCAAGCTACATGAAACAATGAATGACAACATTAAAGACCAAGGAACCTTATTAGCAATGATCCACTCTAAACAGATTTACATTGAAAAATTTTTGAACACAACGGAGGCTCGTCTCAACTTAGAAGCAGAGCAATCAAGCCGCTGGCAACAACGTCTAGCAGAAATGGCTAGATGTGACCAACAAGAAAAAACAAACCTAGCCTTGAAGATTACTCAACCCTCTCTACCACAATGTCCAAATGTTCAACAACTAACCACACAATCAGAAATTTCTGCAGAAAAGACCGTACAACAACCGTCAACGTCAGCATCCCCCTTTTACTCGGAAGCACAAGATCATAACACACTGCAGGCAACTAAAACAGAACAGTTCAAGATTTTCTCAAAAGAAAAACCAAATATCACTCCAAAACCTGGACAGACCAAACCTCCCAAGAAAAGACAAACAGGATCCAGAGCCTTCCTCAGAACTATAAAAAACAACGGACAACCTGCACAAGATGTAAAAGAGAAGACAATGAGACAGTGCCACTTATCATCAGCAATTCAAATAAGACCTCCAGTTGCAATATCCACGACGCTACAAGATCAAACTCCACCCACCCCAAGCACCATACCGTCACAACCTTTGTCACAATCTGCTTCTCACGACGAAGAACTATTACATTGCTCAACTCATGAAGATCAGGAAACAGACGACACACCACCAGTCACATGTCCCACAACGTCATCAAGTTACATAATACTTGACGAGTACTCAAATAACCGCGAACCGCAATCCTCACACCAGTATGAAGACGTTGCCAATCAATCGCTACAAGATGTCTCAAATACGTCCCTCAACAGCCCCAGTTGCACCATTCCATTGAGTGACTTTTATGACCAAATCACAGATGACTCCTTTGATTCACAAAACATGTCCACAAGCGAATGCACTTCACCATCTTTTATAAATCCATTAGAACAAAACCAAATCTATCAAATTCATATCGAAAACCAAATAAAAAGAGCAAAACCTTTAATACTTAATAGAACAAACATTCTCCGACTTTTTGGAGCAATACCACAACTAAAACATATCACAACCAATAAGATCGATTTAATCACCTTTAAGGATGATAAACATTTGGACAAAATTGTCGCAGAATTATCTGACCCAGAAGACCAGGATTTAATTATATCAAAATGTGAACACCTCCTCAAACTTGGCTTCAACTGCTGGCCCACTACAACGTCAAGAAACACTGCTGAGAGAAAACAGAACTATACCCGCAACAACAATCAAGTAACGAAGATTTCAAATTGGAATTCTCCGTCAACAGCGGCAAGAACAACTAGCCAAGAACAACCAATCAAAAGAATCTACGACCTAGAAACGTCAAGGTCAGAAACTATATATTCAAGAAGTTCAAGCTACTCCTACTCATAACAACCAATCAATACAAGCATAACATGGTCACTTTGCGCATGGAACACAAGAGGAAACCTGCACTTATACACCCAACCTTGTTCTAATCTCGAGAACTATCTAATCATTTGTCTACAAGAGACCTGGATCATTGATACGCCAGCTTGCGACGGTTTTCTCGCCTTCTTAAACCCTGCCTTAAAAAAACATCAAGGCAGACCCGCATCAGGACTACTCACACTTATCAAAATAACTCCAAAATGGAAAGTGCTGACAAATGAAAATATAAACCCCTGGATTCAAGTGACCATAATAGCAACTACATCAAATAAACAACACAAAAGCAGTCACGAAACAAAAATTGCCATTCTGAATCTCTACTGGAATCCTGCGGCCATCACAAATGAGGCATTCATGGACGGCGTATTCATGACTATAGACAATCTACTTCAGAGACATCAATACATCGAATTAATACTGTGCGGTGACCTCAACATCAATCTAACGACATCAAATGGTACTCCACGCACGCTGGACCAACTAACTCCTAAAGCAGCAACATGGATGAAAGAAATAACAACACGAAACCTGATGCTATTAAATCATGCAAAAGATAACTCGACTCCCTTTGTCCCAACATGGACCAGAGGACAATCAGAAGCGATCATCGACTACATATTTCTTTCACAAACGCTGCAAGCATCTGTCAAGGTAGCTAAAACGATAATCTCCGACAATAGTGACCACAACATGCTAACCGTCACCTCACAGTTAATGACGAATGAACCAGTACCATCTGATGCGACAATACTAGAACTTGCAGGTTCAGCAACAAGACTACGCATATCACAAACAGCGATATCTCTTCTTCCAAGGAAATTAGAAGATTCATCAAAACCAGAATTGGAAAAACTGAATTACGGGTGGCTTCTTCTTCCCTTTCAACAAACAGCAAAAAACTGCCCTCAAACTCTACACGCACATACCTACAACCGGGAAATAGCAGGAAAAAAAAAGAATTGGCCAAACAGAGAAGACAACTCAACAAAAACAAAACAACAGAAAATCGGATAAAGATCGCAAAATTAAAACAATCCTACAACAATTGGAGGAAATCACATCAATCGATGCTACTCCAGACGGATGCAGAAACAATAATGAAGACTCTAAAGACCAACAACACACGTGAACTGTGGAACCTACTGAACGAAAACCACTTGAAACAACATAAGCTCACAGCTAATGTACCACAACAGACATGGATTACCCATTTCTCGACCTTGTACGGACCACAGCATAATCATCCAGAAGAAAAACCGAATCAAAGAAGTACAAAATGGACAATTCATATCTCCCAAGAAGACTTCCTACATATGATAAAAAGTCTCAATTCATCAAGAGCCCCAGGACCGGACGGCCTCTCGAACGCCGTCCTTAAACAAAACCCCACAGCATGGGCACAGTTCATGACACAGATCCTGGATATCATAAACAAAACTAACCGAATTCCAGCCACTTGGAGAACAGCTACAATAGTTCCGATACATAAACAAGGACCACGCGACCTCCCGGAGAACTTTCGTCCAATCGCTCTACTGGACCCCTTGGGAAAAATCTTCGCAACAGCTCTCTTAAGGCATCTTACTGCATGGGCCACCACCAATGGACGTTTCTCCCCGCGTCAAACAGGTTTTACGCGCAACGTGGGGAATAACATAAATCTCCTACTATTGCACTTAATCAAACATGAAGCCATAAACAACAAGAGCATGATCTACACGGCATTCATTGATTTAAAGATGGCTTTTGATGCTATACCTCGACACAAGCTATGGGCAAAACTGCCCAGCGAACATCCTCGAACCCATCATCCTACTTTATTCTGACACTTCAATAAAAGTCAGACTCTCAAAACAAGGACAGACATCTGCTTCCATCGTGACAATGAACGGCCTAAAACAAGGATGCCCTCTGGCAGCGACGCTTTACAATCTGTTCACGTCAGACATTGACCAACATCTGGCAAATACGCAAACAAACCCCCCAAAAATAAACTCGATACCGGTCCCTATAATGGCCTATGCAGATGACATCGTTTTGCTCGATAGAACCCCATCTGGATTACAACTTTCGCTTACAGCACTAAGCAACTACATGAAACAAAATGATTTAGTCATCAATATTACGAAGACAAAGACTATGTTGCTGACGAAACCACAAACAAAATCAAAACACCAACCGAACTTCAACATCAATGGAATAAGAATAGAAAATGTCACAACATTTAAATATCTAGGGATTACACTCAATCAATCAAAAACAGAAGCGGACTGGCTGGACAAAATAGAACAGAAAGCCCAAGCATTGGCGCGCCAGGGGTGCATCCTGCACAAAAAAATATGGAAAATTCTCATATAAACCGATCATTATGTTCTACAGGCAAAAATACATTCCCATAATAACATATGGATCTGAAACTATGTTGAATGCCGAACATGTAAACTGGGTAAAACTTGAGGCAATATTTTGGCGCAAGATCTTAAATCTTCCTCAATCATACCCCATGCCCAGAATCCGCTACGAGATAGCAACCCAATCCATCGGATCCATGGTACGATGGAAAAGAATGGACATCTATCGGAAAATAATAGCGGACGATATCACTCCTGCAATTCAAATTTTGAAAACCAATCGCAACGCTCTAAATAACACAATCTTAGAAAACTGGAAAAAATCAATCAACAAAGAAATGGAGAAAGAAGAGATCTCCGAAGAACTTTTAATCAACCGGCCGCAATATGCCAAAATCAAACTTCTCCAGAATGATTGGATTCAAACCATTGATCAGAAAAACAACTACAAACGGACGCTGCACTGCAACGTAGACAATAGAAAACTTCATGAACCGCAGCAATACTTGTCGAAATTTCCTGACCCAAAGATCAGAGCAACCTTTCTACGATTTCGGCTAAATATCTTACCAACTAATGATTTATTAGCTGCAACAAGACAAATCCCAAAAGACCGAAATCACTGCCGTTTCTGTAAACTCAAGACGATACCAGAAACCATATTTCACCTCGTGATGGAATGCCCCTCTCTTGCCATCCAACGAAAACAATTTCGGGGACATTTTGACATTGGATCCCAACAAATGACTACAGATAAAAGATGGGCAGCAATTCTTAGCGGAAAGAACAACAAATATATATATACATTATCTCTCTACCTTCAAAATATCCTTGACCTCACGAAAAAGAAATCTTAAAACTCAGCGGACCTCCGCAGTTCCTCTGCCTCTCGACACTGATGTCTATATCTCCAGCTCCATGGCCATCTATTCTTTCTCTCTCCTTTCACGAATCAAAATGATGGAAAAGTTTGAGACCAAACTAAAACATCAAGGAAAAAAAAATAAAAAAAAAAATAAAGCTCATTCATTGTTCAAACAGTGTTGCAAAGATGTTTTCCTACCTGAAAGTAATGTGCCCTACAAGGCTGCGATCATAGACCGGCGCCTGGCGTGCATGTTATCTCGCACTGGCCAAAGCCTGCCCCGGCCCACCCCAGGTGAACACGAGTTATAGCCCATATAACTGAATAAGCCCCGAGATCCCTGAATTCCATGGCACCAGGTGACCTTCGACCATCAACCCTAGAGTAAGAAGCCTTGAATGTTCAAAGAGAACGGGCATTGTACGTCTGTGAGCTAAAATCAAATGATTTGTATTGAGAGGTGCTGGGAGAGATAAATAATAGTTCAAAATGGATGTGGAGACCTTGGAGTTGGATGGCACGAAGGGGAGTGAGTGAAATGTGTGTGTGGAGGTCAGAGTGCCCCAGAACCTCCTTTGTGCCAGTTTTAAAGCCTGTCAGGTATACAGTATAATGATGACGTAACATTGTGTTAGGAGTGTAGTTCATTTGTTCTTTGACCTTCATCGATGAGAAGTTGATCTCTACAGCACCAACGTGATGGAAAATGGACAGACTGGGCTGGAACTAATGACCTGGCATCCCTTATGGAGCAGGCAGATCCTGTACAGGCACACACCAGCTCCCATCTTGGCTCAACAGCGAATCCACAGCATCGGTGTTAGACAGAATCCCGTGCAGTGCCCTTAGGGACCACTACACACGATTGAGAACACAGGTGGTTATACAAGTTTTACCTTTGGTACAAGTCTGTACTACTAAGTTATAGTGGTAGCAGTAGCAGAGCAGCCAGGCTTATCTCAAGAGTATATGAGCAGTAGCAGAGATTACACAAAGGGACCACAATTACTGTGACTAAAACAAACACTGACTCAAGGTTTCAGGTAAAAAAATATAAATACATTTATTTTTAAACCATTCGTTATAAACACAACACTTTTATTAAACTTAAATTAAAAACACACGTTAAATATACTACAACTAACCAATTCACTTTTTACAGTAAATCTCAAGGTAAGTACCCTGTGTTGAATGCACCGGTGTTAAGAACAAAACCTGTTACCGCAAAATACAATTGCGATCACTTTTTGACGCGTCGGTCTACTAACTAAACGCGTATCTGTGATATGAAATGCTACCGGGGTAAAAACACACGTAGCAATTGAGATACCCAAAGGGAGTTGGAGGCAAAAAAAACAGGCAATATTTTGGTTAGGCAGGCAGAATCAAGAAACATTCAAAGACAGGAGTTCGAAAGTCAAAGGGCCGGAGCCAGGGGTGAGAAACACGGGGGCCTGTTGCCGAGGATCACAAAGTCAGATAGTTCGAGATTCAACGTAGCCAAAAGTACTTCGATATTGTCAATGTTCGGAAGCAACAGTTATAAGAAGGAGGGTAGACACGGGCAAGCCTTGGAAATGAAGAAAAGGGATTCACCCAGTTTCCTCAAGCAGAACACAGTACCTTGTTCCAGCGGTGCAGCTGGTGCCCTGGCGGTTGTTCCTAGTGGCTTCCCGCAGACCCACGATTCCTGGAGCTTTGTTGTGAAGGAGGACGCCTGAAGGGGGTGTGCATCACACAGGGATGAGGCCGGCAGCAGCGACACGGAATAAAAAGGTGCGCTCCTTAAAAACAGGAGAGGCTCTTCAGGTGGCTATCCGGACCACTACAGCTGTGTGCAGCGATTTCGACCAAGGAAGAAGATCCTCTAGCTGTGGAAGATGAGCTGGTTGTCCCCACCAAGCTCAAGGGAAGAAGATCCGGACTGGATCTTCTCTGAGTCGTTGAAGGTAGATAGCTCAGGACTGCAGCAGGGCTTCCCCAGGAGGGGGTAGTTGCAGCAGCTGTCGTTCTCTTCGCTTCTCATCGGTTCCTTGTAGTTCCAGTGGCGACTCTCTCTGACTTCTAGCCCAAGAGACCTGCCTTTTATGTGCAAAACCCCCATTCACACAGCCTGGCTGTCAATCACGCAGCAGGGGGGTTGTCCAGCCCGGACAACCACCTTGACCAATCGTAACAAAGTGCGACTTGCGTTTCCTAGGATACCCTGTGCAGGGGGTGACTACACCCCTCCCTCACATTCAGCCCACCTAGACACCCAGGCGCCTTGAGGAGGGCTTCTAGGTAGAAGCCCGCCAAAAGACAGCGAACAAAGAAGGCAAACCTGGTTTGTCGCGCAAAGCAAAACACAAGAAGGAGTTTAACAAATAGAAATGGCGAATAAACCGCACCGGAGCCAAAAGAAAAAGGATTTGGTCAAGCGGGCTTAAGTTCTAGGCTAATACAATAGCCTACATATTACCACAGTTATATAAGATAACCGCGGTAGAAAGTTAGGGTAGATACCACTGCCACCAGGCATGTCTAAATGTTAAAAGAGTGAAAAACTGCTCTAGGAGGTACAGATCAAAAGGGATACAAATTAACCCTTTCCAGTACTCCATGGAAGATGGGGTGTACTGGATCTGTAGTAGATTGACTAAGTAAAGTTAATGGTAACTTTACCCTTTTCTGGGGGACAGTAGTCGCCTCAGAAATGGAGTCGGTGGGAGTCTCAATGACAACCCAGTGCCACTGCACAAAAGGTGCTGTGCGACACACACAAAGAAGGGGGCTACTGAAGTGGTGTCCTTCAGAGCCCACAATCACAAAAACAGGTGAAAACACATAGCAAAACACAGGTAAGAGTGGGGGAAAAGCTCTCACTCTTACCAAGTGGAAAAAAATAAACTCCAGAAGTCCAGAAAAGCTGCTGGGGGACTCACTAGGTGAGGGAAATTAGCCATAGATGAGAATTCTCCATGACACTCGCCCCCCCAGACTAAGGGACAGGAGGATTTAATCCACTCCTGGATGGACCTCATACCTCTAGTTGGTTACAAACATCCTAGAGAGACCATCAGCATTTTGGTGGTGACTTCCTGCTCTGTGCTCAATGGAAAAATCAAATCCTTGTAGGCAGATTGACCATCTGAGTAATTTTGGGTTTCCCCCTTTCATTTGCATCAGCCATCTCAAGGGTTGGTGGTCAGTCTGAATAGTGAAGGTAGATCCATACAAGTATGGTCTAAACCTCTTCAGTGCCCACACAATAGCAAAGCATTCTCTTTCTATTGTTGCCCACCTTGTTTTAAGATCCTTTAACTTCCTGCTGATGAAACAAATAGGGTGTTCCCTACCTTTCTCATCCAGTTGACTAAGGACTGCACCTATACCTCCATTAGAAGCACCAGTTTGTACAATGAAGGGTTGGTGATAGTCAGGAACTCTTAGGACTGGAGCTTGACAAAGGGCTTTCTTTAGTCCTTCAAAGGCTTGATTGCACTCCTCATTCCACCTGACCTTTTTAGGAAGTTTGGTAGAGGACATGACATTCAAGGGAGAAGCTATGGTCCTATAGTTCTCTATGAAGTTCCTATAATACCCAGTGAGACCTAGGAAGGCTCTCACTTAGGTTTGAGTAGTAGGGGTGGCCCAGTTTTGTACAGCTTGTACTTTGCTAGGCAATGGCCTTATTTCACCTCCTCCTACCTCATGCCCAAGGTAGACCACTGAACTCTGACCAATTTGACATTTGCTTGCCTTTATGGTCATATGGGCCTGTTCAAGAGCCTGAAATACATAACCTAGGTGTTCAACATGTTCTTTCCATGTAGGGCTGAACACTGCAATGTCATCCAAGTATGCCATGCAGAAGTCCTCCATCCCATTCAGAACTTCATTGACCATCCTCTGAAATGTAGCAGGTGCATTCTTTAATCCAAAAGGCATTACCTTGAATTGGTAGAGGCCAGCTGGGGGTGGATAATGCAGTTTTCTCCTTGGCATGGTCTGTCAGGGCTATTTGCCAATAGACTGACATTAGGTCAAATGCGCTGAGGTACTTGGCTGCACCAAGTTTGTCCACCAGCTCATCTGTCCTAGGTAAAGGATGGGCATCAGTCATGGTGACTGCATTTAGAGCTCTATAGTCCACGCAGAATCTCAACTCCTTGGATCCTGCCTTTGGTACAAGCACAACTGGGCTAGACCATGGCCTAGTATAGGGTTCTATTACCTCGAGTTCAAGCATCTTGTTGACCTCATTCCTTATGTGGGATATGACATTGTCTGACATTCTGTACCCTCTGCTTTTGACAGGCAAACAGTCACCAGTGTGTATATCATGCTGGCCCCAAGTGGACAAGCCTGGTTGTGGAAACAGAGAAATTGATATGAGGCCGGGAAGCCCAAAAGGAAACACACCAACACAGGTTACAAAGGACATACAAAGCGCTTTATTCAAAGGTACAACAATTACCAAAAAGTCAATTGACATACAGATAGCTATTCGGCCCTCAGAGTAACAGAACGAACCATCAACGGTAGTTTGCCGTGTTAGTGTGAGAGACCGTACATTGGGATACTCGGGTTTTTATACTTTTTCATCCAACTCTGGCCAACCCCCCTCGCGGGTTAACCATTCTCAGAACCAGGCCTAGAGTTCGTTGCCAGGTCGATCCCATAATGTATGCATTTGATCAGTTCCGCTGATACAGTTGTTCATTTACACATAGGTCAGGGATAGGACAAGGTCTCAGTTGCGACCCCCACAAGTGGCCTGCAGGCATATTACTTATTCATGTGTGCGGAGGTCACAACGGCCAGAACCCCACTCGAAATATCATTCGGCCTCCATTTTGTTGTTCAGGGTGACTTCCACACTACAAGAGAACCTAAAATGGCGGCTAAATCCAAGATGGCGATTTACACAATACATTAAGGTCAAGACCTTGCCGCGGAATCTATGTACACAATGTTTTTAGACAATTTGGCGTAGGCCAACATACATTCAAACAATGCGATAGGAGGTATAATATTATTTCGATTTCCACAGACCCTCCTTTTGGCCTATGCCAAGTGCTAAACATCATCCCTAATATTTTCGAAAATAGCTCCCTGTATTATCATCCATAGATTCCGCATCATTGTCTGCAATGTCTATAGCCATAAGGTCGTTCATAAGAGCCTCTTGTAACATGAACTCTTTAGATGCTGTATCTGGGGTATATATTTTATGCCCTATTGCGCTCACTGCTTGAGCACAACACTCCCTATCAATCCACATATACTTGGAAGGCATTGAAAACAACAACAAAGGAATAACAGAATCCCTAAAATAACCAGAATAACGGAAAGCACTTTCCAACCCCAAGATCGCAAAGAATCCCAAAACCAAGTACTAAGGTTTCAGTCTCCTACAGGGATATGGACTTCAGAACTGAGAGTATGCAAGTTCTGAATTGCTTTAAAAATTGTTGGTGAGGAGTCTGGTACGAAAACACAACAAGCGGACCCCACTAATTTGAATTCTCCACCTCGTTCTGCCAAGATGACATCTAATGCCATCCGATTTTGAAGTGCTATCAATCTTATTGCCTTTTGCTCTAAAGTCATATTGTAGAATATGTCCGTGGTCCGGTTGATCGTTCTCTCCAGTACCCTTGCTAATCCCCTAATATTTTCTGAGTTCGCTATTTGTCCCCAAAAGGGCAAAACCGATTTAGCTATGTCCCCCAATACTTGCCCAGGGGTATCTCCATTGTTGTCTCGTCGTGGGCGAGCCTTAGAAACCTCCAATGTACTAGCTACAAATACCCCGGGTAACAATATTCCTAAATAGCAAGTTCCCTGCCAATCCTTGGGCAACCAGGGAAATGCTAAACTACCACAAACAAAATAAACAGGTCCCCCTACATACAGAGGCCTGTTTTCCCCAGTTAAATTTACAATATTTTTACAAGCTTCAAAATCTCCCATTGGCCTAGTGCCATTTCTCTGTACACAGAAGGGAACTGAGTCAGGACTATGATTTACAGAATAAGAAGGAGGTACAGCGTCCTTATTGCCTATCGGAGCCATTTTAAAGGAAATCAGAGTTTGAAAAGGAAGAGATAGTTTGTCAGACGGCCTAATAGAAGCGACGTTAGGTTTACTTCTATTTGCGAAAAGCGAGCATCCCAGGGGAGTCAATTCACGTTTCTCAAAATCATTTAAATTAGTTCCATCAAAGTTCCCTGAGATGCTATCATTCCATCGGCCAAAGAATAGTGCTCTAAGAGAGGCATAGCAAGCAGTCGTTAAAGGTAGAGGATGCATATACCATTCCAGTCCCTTGTTCCCATGTTGCGGTAAATGACAAATCCAACAATTACTCTTATTAAAAATGGCATGAGTAGCATTCATTACTATTATCAGAGTGTTATGATGATATTTCTGTCAATGTTGGGAGTCTCTAGGGGACAGAGTGTGAAGGTGTACAGAGGGAGTCAAAACAGTTAGTACGATCTTGTTTGGTAATAAAGGTTTCAAAGGATAGATTTCTTCGAAATACCAAAGTCCTACAGCAGCAATTGCAAAAATAACAATAATCATTATCAAAACACAACAGTACGTTTTCGGGGCCCAGGCACATTGTTCATTGTTCGATTTGGTCACCCCCTTATCTAAAAGTCCAGTGCGGGGAGCAGCGTTGAAGGTGGCAGGCATCATAGTTCCTCGATCGACAGCCCCAATGTTCGTTGCTGGCGACACTACGGTCGCGTGATTTCTCAGTCCTTCCCAACCCTAGCCAGCAGAATCCCTTTTTGTTCAACAAAACTTTCTTGTAACAAGACAATTTTTCCAATCACTTCCTTTTCCAGATACACGACACTCGTGCCGTAGTCCTATTTCCGTGGTCGAAGGTTGTACCTGATGGTACCCAAAATTGTGTGGTCCGGAAGCAAAGTATCATCACTTCCTGAGGGAAGCTACATGTCGGTGGCGACGGAAGTCGCAGAGCTCGAAACAGTGTTTTCCGGAAGCGATTTTTCAAAAGAGTGCGGAGACGAAATAGACTGTTCCCCAAGCTCCTCAGGCTCAGAGAACTTCTCCGACGCACTCACAGCGCTGTTTGCTACTCCAGAATCAGAGACTGTAGCGTCAGCGAGGGGTTCTGCTTCTTCTGTAGCGTGTGGCATCGGGTGAGGAAGTTTCTTGACGTGCGTCGCGTGAATCCAGTTCTTCTTTCCAGCCACCCGCACTGCTGTCCTGGTGACCAATAATACCTGGTGGGGTCCCCGCCAGCGAGGCGCGAGACAGGAAGACCTCTCGTAGGCCTTCACGAGGACCCAACTTCCAGGCTGTATATCGTGTCCTGGGCCCGTGAACCGTACAGGTAAAGCAGCATGCACCTGGTGGTAGATGAAATACAGGTTTTTAGTTAACTGGTTACAGTAGTCTACAAGCAATACATTTTCCACCTCCCTCAGGGCTTTAGGTTTTGGGAGACCCCAAATGTTAGCAGGTCTCCCCATTACTACTTCAAATGGAGAAAGCCCAGTTCTAGTCTGAGGTGTGGTACGCATAGCTAATAACACAATAGGCAAAGCATCTGGCTATTTTAGTTTGGTATCGGCACATGTTTTTGCAAGTTTATTCTTTATAATACCGTTGTGTCTTTCTACCAACCCAGCACTTTGAGGATGCCTAGCTGAATGAAATCGTTTCTCAATACATAGGGCTGCACATATTTGCAAAATTACTGCTCCGATAAAGTGAGGACCATTGTCCGACCAGATTATCCTCGGGAGCCCAAATCGAGGAAAGAATTCTTTTACCATAATCTTTGCAGTGGTCATGGCGGTAGCATCTTTGACGGGGAAGGCCTCGACCCATTTACTGAAGGCACAAATAATTACAAGAACATATTTTAGATTATTACATCGCTCCATTTCAATAAAATCAAAATGTATAACCTCAAAGGGGACAGAAGGGGGCCCAAAACTTCCCCTTGGAGTCACTGTCCCCTTACCCACATTGTGCTGTAGGCAGATCATACAGTTCTGGACATGCCTCTTTGCAGTGTCCAGAATTCTGTCATTCACCCAGACCTGTTCTAACATTCTCGTGATCTGCTGGGCACACACATGCGTAGGACCGTGTGCCATCGTAACCATTGCCAATACATAAGAATCAGGAAGCAACCATTTCCCTTCGGATGTGTCCACCCAACACCCTTCGTCATCCAGTTTCCCCATCCCTTCAGCCCACTTTTTAGATTCTTCCATTGTGGCATCAGTTTGAATATCTCGCACAGACCCAATACCTTCATCCATTATGCAAGCATCTCTCATTTCCCTCGAGGCATACATGTCCGTGCTAAGGTCTGTGGCCGTTTGTCTGGCTATCAAATCCGCAAAAGCGTTCCCTTTGCCTACATCATCTATGACCTTGCGATGTGCTGCACATTTCATGATCGCTAACTGTTTAGGGAGTGAGAGTGCCGAAAGTAACTGCACTATCAAGGGGCCATGTTGAATCTTGGTCCCATGTGAGGTCAGAAACCCTCTTTCCGACCAAAGTTTTCCGAAGTTGTGAGCCACCCCAAATGCGTACTGGCTATCAGTATATATATTTACTCTTCGCCCTCGGGAAAGTTCACAAGCTCGGGTCAACGCTATAATCTCTGCGGCCTGCGCGGAGTTATGCGAAATTCTCTTAATTTCGACAACTTTGCTCAATGTAGTAACTGCATAGGCAGCTGTAGATGTACCATTCGAAAGTTTGAAGCAGGAGCCATCGCAAAACAGCTCCCCTTCTGCATTATTCAAAGGAGTATCTGTGAGATCTATCCTGCCCTTCGTTTCTTGTTCGGTGGTATACAGGCAGTCATGTAATTCTTCGTCACCGC
This sequence comes from Ambystoma mexicanum, assembly GCF_040938575.1. NCBI lineage: Eukaryota > Metazoa > Chordata > Amphibia > Caudata > Ambystomatidae > Ambystoma > Ambystoma mexicanum. The sequence goes on from NC_090923.1 coordinate 1,424,262,612, forward strand.
AAACAGTGTTTTGCGGGAAAGGTAAGAGTTCAGCCGGATTGAGAACGCAACACCTCTTAATTTGAATATGAGGGGCAAACAGAATTAGTTCATACCTTGTTAACCGTGCTGAAGTGAGGTGTTGCGTTTGAGTTTTGTTCAATAAAATATCAACAGAGTGAGGTACCATCAGAATCAAATCATGGCCTAGGACCATTCCCTCACTCTGTTTTACAGACGCGGCAGCAGCAGCGACAGCGCGCAAACATCTTGGCAAAGCGCATGCGACAGGATCAAGGGCGGAGGAGTAGTAGCCGCACGGCCTATTCTTCCCTCCGTGTTCCTGTGTTAACACAGCCAAAGCACATCCATCACATTCATGCACAAACAACACAAAGGCCTTGTCATAATTTGGAGTACCCAGAACCGGTGCCGAACATAGCGCGGTTTTGAGAAGCTCAAATGATCGTTGATGTTCCGATTCCCATGGCAGTGGCAGAGAAATGCCCTTCTTCGTCAAAGCCAACATCGGTTTTACCACTAGTGCGAAATTCGGGATCCACAACCTACAGTAGGAAGCCATACCTATCAGGGCTCTGCCTTCGTTCTGTGTATTTGGAACAGACATGCCAGAAATGTGTTTTATTCTTTCAGGTGTCAATCTTCTCCCCTCCTTTGACAGGAGGTAGCCTAGATAGGCAACCTCCTGACAACAATATTGAAATTTTTTAAGCGAAGTTTTGTGACCATTTTTGGCTAGGTGAACAAGCAACAATATAGTGCCTTCTTTACAGGCATTCTCAGAATCTGCAGTCAAAAGCAAATCGTCAACATATTGAAGCAGCGTGCAAGTAGGTGGCAATTCAAGGGTGTCGAGCTGCTCTTTCAAAGCTCTACTATAAATGCTAGGACTTTCAGTATACCCTTGAGGTGCCCTTGTAAATGTAAATGAGCGTCCCCCCAAGGTGAACGCAAACAGATATCTGCTTTCTTTATGTATCAGGATACTAAAGAAGGCGTTTTTCAGATCCACAACGCTGAAGTGCGTAGCCGTAGCAGGGATCATTGTTAATATCGTCGTCACATCAGGCACAATTGGGAATTGTGGGGCGACCACTCGGTTAATAGCACGGAGATCAATTATAAACCGGTATGGAATTGCATTGTCGCCTTTCTTATATACGGGTAAGATCGGACTGTTACACAAACTACCAGTAATCTCCTCGATCACCCCACGATGTACAAAATCGGAGACAATGCATTTCAAAGCACGTTCGCCTTCGACTGATATTTTATACTGCGGAATGCGTGGCAGTTTCACCCCATGTTTCAGGACTATCTTAACGGGCTCAACCTGTAACACTCCGACATCATTGTCGTCCACCGCCCACAAACATTCCGGGACAATGCCAAACTCGGGAGGTAAAGGTCGAATCAAGATCTGAGAATTAGGAAGTTGCTGTGGCGAAACCGTTAGCCATACTCCATCCGAAGAACAATGAATTACTGCATTCAATTTCTTTAACAAATTCAACCCCAGCAAATTTTCTCCACAGTTCGAAGTGAGAAGAAAGGGACAATGGTCTGTAAAGGGACCCAAAGAAACGGATACCGGCACAGAAACCGGACAGACAGTTGGTACACCAGAAAACCCTACGGAAACATTTGTTTGCCCTGACAGTGGGATGTTTGGAACCCGAGAATGATCAATGGAGCACTTCTGTGCTCCAGTGTCAATCAAAAACTGGTGTTTCCTATTCCCCACTAATAATTCAACGTAGGGGCCTTTTTGATTAACGGGAATAGGCAAAGTTTCCAAACCCTGCTTCGGGCAATCCTAATAAAACGGAGCCTCGTCAGAAGGAAGCTCTTCAGAAAGGTAGGCAGCAGAAGGGTGATCAAATATGTTTCTCGAGTCCATACTCGAGGTCTGATTTTCCTGTGAAAAAGGTTGCTGAGAATCTTGCAAAAGCTGACCTCTGTCAGGGCCCCCTGCTCCAGGGCGGCCCCTAGGTCGTCTACCCATACCCCCAAACGCACTGTGCACTGGCGAAGGACAGGGCACTGTGCTCGCCAATGACCTTCCTGGTGGCAATAAGCACATTGATTAACATTCACAGTACTCAGAGGAGCATTTCCTTTTGGAACGTACTGACCTCTAGTCTGTGTCGCACCTCCTCTGGGGTTTCTAACAATTTGCTGCAATAATACTTTGGTTTTCAAATCTCCCTTTCTCTTTTCAATTTTCTCTTTTTCATTATTAACACGGTTCTCATAATACTGAGCCATGTGCAAAACCTCAGATTGAGATTTTGCCTGCCAAGCGCTCTCTGAGGACATAATTTGTGACTGGATGTCAGGTAACAATCCACGTACAAATTTGTCCACGAACAACCTTTTTCCCGACTCTGTACCTAAATCCTGTCCACTGAAGTCAGAAAATACCTGCTCGAATCTATTAAAAAATTTGGTGGCACCTTCAGTTTTCCCTTGGACACAGGCCGTAAGCTTGTCCCAAATAATCCTCTTCTCTGGAATTATAGTTTTTAGTTTGGCGACAATCCTATCAGGCAAAGTAAGTATTACCTGTGGTGGTTTCTCACCAGCTGGTCTTTCTCCATCAATTCTAATCATATTTTCCCACGTATCTCCCAACCCCGGCACATCATCTATTGTCCGAACCTGTTTCCATACATCTACAGGTAGGAGTACAGGGAATAACAAGTCAATGTCACTCAAGGTGAACACAGAGGACTGTAAAACGGACTCTATTTCTTTGTAAAACCCCGTCGGGTTTTTCCTAATATCGGGAACTGATTGTCTAATTGTGTTCACTTCCTGCCGTGAAAACGGGACGTGAACAAACTGCGATACATAATGTGCAGGGATATCCACAGCGGGGGCACCAGTCCCAGCATTGGCGGGGATCTCAACTTTTGGGACAAAGGTCGGAGGAACCTCTCTCATAGGCAACTGAGATATAGGTACCTCCGGCCACTTACTAAGCAACAGGGCCTGGTCGAGCGCTAAGGCAGCTGTAGAAGTGTCGGGCGAAAAAGCCCTTTTACAAATCCCTAATAATTCTATGGGGCAACTAACCCTCTTCCTTACATATTCCTCTTGCAGGTGCTGTACCATCACCTGAATTACCTTTCTTTGTATTTCTACTGTATACTGACTATACGTGTCATATACTTCATCTGGCAGAATCGATGAATCCGAGATCCATCGAACCGCATCTTTAGTACAAATTCGTACTTCCTCGGGTGCCGATCTACGACACGGAAGGAACCGTTTCTGTACATATATTCTATCGTCTTCATCATCCTCATCTCGTGATTTTTCAAAATCTTTCCTAAACTCAAACAATCTTTCAATATGTCCAAAAACTTTCTGCTCTGTGTCCCTCGAAAGTGCCAAAGCATTCAGATCTCTCACCCCTTGTGGAAGATCCGAATTTTGTAATCTACCCCACATCACATACAAATGAGTCCCCAAACCTTCGATAAAAACATTTTTCTCTGGAAAACTATTCAAATTAGATAATGTAGAAAAAACATTAGCTTGATCACCTTTCTCCATGCAATGCTTAGCCCATGCAAACAGTTCCTGTTTCCTATCTGCAGAAACAGTACTACGAGTCACAATCGTTGACCCTGCACCTGAATTGACTTCAGTCAATACGGGGCCACTCGGAAACGGTGGTATAGGTAAATTTAACAAAGGTGCAACTATCGGTGCAGGGGGAAGGGGCGGTGCGATAGGCGGAGGAACAACAACCAAAGGACTAGGAACAATAGGCTGTACAGGGGGAACAGGAATAACAACAGGCGCGACAACAGGAATAGGCAGAGCGCCCAAAATAGGAGCATACGGAGGTGGCGCTGAGGCATCGGGCCTGCGTTCATTTAATAACTTCTCAATAAACTCCTCAGACACATGGAAATCTTTAGAGGGGTACATTTTTTGGACTCCGAGTGAAAAGGCTCTATCCATATTTTTAACTAATTCTGACCGCTTTTCTTTATCATATAATAATGCTTTTTCAGCGTTTGTTTTATGACGACGTGCATGTTTATCCCTACTTTTAAGCTCCTGCGATGCTTCTTTCTTCCAATTTTGTAACACATCAAAGGCTGCTGGTCTAGCCTTTTTCTTTAACAAGATCGATTCTAAGTATTCGATACGGGGGATCTCAAAACTACCGTTGATTGGCCACTGAAATTCGGAGGCATGTCTGGTCTGTCTGTGCCAAATATCATTAAATACGATACTTCCAATGCCATACTTACAGTACATAGTACACGCCGGCGACCCCTCCTCTGGTGCCGGGCGGCTAAATTCCAAAGATTGTCGATCGCTGCGGAACAGAGCCCTAAAACAGCTAGACAATTTCCCAGGCATTTCACAAAAAATTGGTGTTACCTGGTTCAATAATTGTGTCTGCAGATACAATACGCCAAATTCAAATTGTCAGGGTTAAATTAAGAGCCGGGTCACGACTGCACTTGACCAAACCTAAGGAGGACCGTACGGTTTACCAAGAGCTTACCTAACGAATTTTACCTTGTGTTTGGTGGTTTCAGCAAATCTGCCCGCCTCAAAATTGGACCCTCGTCAAGATGCCGTGTCAGACCACACGACTATCGTCCAAGGATCGGATCGTGCAGCGCTGCTGAGGTATCGCGTCTCGATCGGTCGGGCCCACAGAATCACACCGTCCGATCCCGGTTCGATAGTCTGCGTCAACCTTCAATGATCCGGCATCAATCTTGAGGGCCCCTATTCGGGCGCCAACTGTGGAAACAGAGAAATTGATATGAGGCCGGGAAGCCCAAAAGGAAACACACCAACACAGGTTACAAAGGACATACAAAGCGCTTTATTCAAAAGTACAACAATTACCAAAAAGTCAATTGACATACGGATAGCTATTCGGCCCTCAGAGTAACAGAACGAACCATCAACGGTAGTTCGCCGTGTTAGTGTGAGAGACCGTACATTGGGATACTCAGGTTTTTATACTTTTTCATCCAACTCTGGCCAACCCCCCTCGCGGGTTAACCATTCTCAGAACCAGGCCTAGAGTTCGTTGCCAGGTCGATCCCATAATGTATGCATTTGATCAGTTCCGCTGATACAGTTGTTCATTTACACATAGGTCAGGGATAGGACAAGGTCTCAGTTGCGACCCCCACAAGTGGCCTGCAGGCATATTACTTTTTCATGTGTGCGGAGGTCACAACGGCCAGAACCCCACTCGAAATGTCATTCGGCCTCCATTTTGTTGTTCAGGGTGACTTCCACACTACAAGAGAACCTAAAATGGCGGCTAAATCCAAGATGGCGATTTACACAATACATTAAGGTCAAGACCTTGCCGCGGAATCTATGTACACGATGTTTTTAGACAATTTGGCGTAGGCCAACATACATTCAAACAATGCGATAGGAGCTATAATATTATTTCGATTTCCACATGATGAAAGTGAGAACATGGAGGCAAACTGATTTAACAGAAACTTGCACTCATCCTGTTGGTCAGATGTGAGACTGGAGAGAGATTAACTCCTTCCACTTGCTCATCTAAAGGTATGCCTCTGAGGAGGTCAGGCAGAGGTTCACTCTCCTCCTCCTCCTGAGCTGAAGCTAGAAGCAAAGCTCCTATGTCAGGTCTGGAGACATAAGCCTTCAGACGGTTGGTGTGAAAGACTCTGGGAGCCTCCTTAGGATTGCCTAAATCCACCAGATAGTTCACCTCTCCAAGTTTACCCACAACCTTGAAGGGTCCTATCCATTTGTCCTGCAAGGCCCTCTGCCTCGTGGGAACCATAACAAGAACAAGCTGGTCTTGAGTCAACTCAACCATGTTAGCCTTCTGGTCATGCCAATGTTTGACCAGAGCTTGACCAGCCCTCAAGTTATCACTTGCCTCTACCATCATGTGTGACATTCTCCTCTGGAGACCTATCACATAGTCAGTCACTCTGACTGGCTTGGGGGAAGGAGCACTCTCCAACCCCTCCTTAATCAGGGCCAAAGGACCTCTGACTGGATGGCCATAGAGAAGTTCAAAGGGACTAAATTCTACTCCCTCCTGAAGGACTTCTCTGTATGCAAAGAGAAGGCATGGCAGTAGAAAGTCCTACTTACTTATAAGGGGTTCTTCTAAAACACCTATCTTGCTCTTCATAGTTCTGTTAAACCTCTCTACCAACCCATTGGTTTGGAGGTGGTAGGCCGTTGAGAACTTGTAGGTGACGCCACTGGTTTTCCACATGGTTTGCATGTAGTGGGATATAAAATTTGATCCCCTGTCAGATATCACCTCCTTAGGAAAACCTACTCTGGTAAAAATAACAAGTAGAGCCTTAGCCACAGCCAGAGCCGTAACAGTCCTCATAGGTATGGCTTCAGGAAATCCAGTGGCATGGTCCACTACAACCAGGATAAACCTGTTGCCTCCAGTTGTGGGAGGATCAAGAGGACCAACAATGTCAATCCCGACCCTCTCAAAAGGAATTCCCACTACTGGGAGAGGCACTAAGGGGGCCACATTCTTGGTTCCACTCTTGCCAGAGGTTTGGCAAGTGTGGCAGCTTCTGCAGAATGTATCTACTTCTGTACCCATCTTAGGCCAGTAGAAGTGTAGAGATAGCCTTTCTTTGGTCTTCTTAAAGCTTAAGTGACCAGCCAAAGGTACCTCATGGGCTAACTGCAGAAACTGGAGTCGGTTCACTAGAGGTACTACACGTTTTCTGTAGTCTCCAGGGGTTGACTCAGTTGGTTCACTGTAGAAGAGGCCATCTTCCAAGTGCAACCTATACTTCCCAGCCTCAGTCCCATTGTGCTGAGAAGCTGCCTGTTGGCAAAGACCTTCCAAGTTAGGACACTCTCTTTGTCCCTTGCTGAAATCTTCCCTGTTGGGTCCACCTTCTGCCGGTAAAGACTGCAGCTCAGGATGGTCAATAGGGTCAAGATCTCCTACCAAGGTAAGATCCTCTTCTAGATCTGATTCCTCAGTATCTAGTTTGAACATACAGGGTTGAACCTCACACTCAGCCTCAGCTGGTGTGGGAGTCACAGGTGTGACTTTGGACAGTCTCGAGATGTCCTTCTGGGCACAGGAGTGCTTGCTGTTTTCTTGCTGGCAGACTTAGGTTTCTCCTTTGTCTTTTCTTGTCCTGCAATGGCAGTAAGTAAGTCCTGTGGACGTGGGGTGATAGCTTCCTCTATCATATCCCCAGGAGAGCCTCTTAAGGTTCTCTCCCTTGCAGACCTTGTGAGCTCCTGCTTCCTTCTGCTGGGGGACCTGGGGGCGCTGGACACAACTCCAAGAGTTTTAAGGTCATTACCCAAAAGGACCCTCCCAGGTACGTTGTTCTGCACAAGTACAGGTATTCTAACAGTCATGTCATTACACTGAATGAGAGCTGGTAACTGGGGAACCATTTGCACAGGGCCTCCAGCTAACTTGGTTAAGTGTTTGGGTGCCTTAGCAACATCCTCCACTTTGAAAAAACATTCATCAACCACAGTTATGCTGGCTCCAGTGTCTCTGATGGCAGGAGTTTCCTGTCTATTCACAAGAACACTATCTTTATAATACTCTTTAGTATTATCTGGGATTGAGTTATAGACATCTAAATTCTGTTGTTCCCAAATACCGAAGGATACTAAAGAAACACTAGCTGAGACTCTCATGGGCTCATCGGCTAGTAGCTGAAAGTTTCCACTTGTCATAGGTACTTCATCCACCTGGGAGAAGGCTAAGGAGACAGTGTTGATCCCTGAAGGTTTACCCTTACACTTGGGATCTCCTTTCACATGGCCAGGCAGCCCACAAACAAAGCATTTCCCAAATGCTCTCTGGAATGGGGGTTTGCCTTGGCCTCCATTTGGTGTGTAACCAGGTGGTACACTAGCCTGATTCAGTTTACCTTGTGGCTTACCCTGGTTATGTTTGGGGCCCTCTTTTGGATTGGAATTATTGGAATTCTCTTTGTTGTCTTTCTTTGGCTTCTTTCCCTCATCCTTTTTCTGAGTTGCCCCAGAATCCTTGTGAGTGGCCCTGTTGGCAACCCACAAGTCAGGAGCATTAGCTAACTTCTTAGGATCTATCTCCTTTGAATCAGCCAAGTGCTGTCTAAGCTCAGGAGAGCAGACATCAAAAATAGACTCCAACATTACAAGATTCCTCAAACCTTCATAAGTGTTCACTTTGTAATCCTTAACACAACCATCTAAGTTTTTCAAACATTCACACCCAGGTAGCCCAAGGGGTACCATCATGCTTTTTGAGGGTTCTAAACCTCTTAAGATACTGGGAAGGGGTTTTCCCAAACCTAGCTATTAATGCTAGTTTCACACACTCATAATCCTGTTTATCCACCTCCCCCAATTCCATTACAGCATCACTTGCAACAGGGGGGAGCCTAGAGAAAAGCCAAGGAATCAACTGATTCCCTGAGATACCTTGAATCCCATGATTGTACTCAAACATTGCTAACCAATCCAAAACATTAAAGTTAGTCTCATACATACCAATCATTTCCTTTGGCATACGGGGTCTCTTAGGGCTGGAAGACCTAGAAGACTCGGGAAGAGAAGCATTTTCTAGAGAAAGTTTCTTCATTTCTAGTTCATGGTTCAGCTCCATTTCTCTGAGCCTTAACTCTTGATGTTTCATGGCAGTTTGTGCATCAATACGTTTCACTTCTAATTCAAGTCTCATTTTCTCAAGTGCAATAAAGTCAGGAGTAAGTGTAAGACCTGTGGGGGTCCCTGTGGACAGAGGTTGTGCCTTCTGAGCAGGCAATGGAGTTACAGGGTTTCCTAGCAAGGACTCATCTACTTCTTCACAATTTACACTCTCAGAATCAGAAACATCAAAATCCACATTTGCTGGAGTGGTAGGTCCTTCTGACCCACTTTCCAGACTTTTTCCCATTAACTTTGCAATCAGTTCAGATTTATTTCCTTTACCAGAGATATTCTTATCCCTACACATGGTTCTCAGAACCTCAGCAGTATAGAGTAAAAGACTCTCTTCAGTGTAGTTTCCCATATTTGACATAATTTCTTAGTTAAATAGAATTCGTGGTGTTTGCCTTGTGGTTAGTTGAACCCAAGCAATAGCAGCACTCTAAGTGTAATCACTCTACTTCCAAATCCTCACAGCTGTATACCAGTGTTAGGCAAAATCCCGTGCAGTGCCCTTAGGGACCACTACACACGTTTAAGACCACAGGTGGTAATACAAGTTTTACCTATGGTACAAGCCTGTACTACTAAGTTATAGTGGTAGCAGTAGCAGAGCAGCCAGGCTTATCTCAAGAGTATATGAGCAGTAGCAGAGATTGCACAAAGGGACCACAATTACCGTAACTCAAGCAAACACTGACTCAAGGTTTCAGGTAGAAAAATATAAATACATTTATTTTTAAACCATTCGTTATAAACACAATACTTCTATTAAACTTAAATAGAAACCACACGTTAAATATACTACAACTAACCAATTCACTTTGTACAGTAAATCTCAAGGTAAGTACTCTGTGTTGAATGCACCGGTGTTAAGAACAAAACACATTACTGCAAATACAATTGCTATCACTTTTTGACAGGTCGGTCTACTAACTAAACGCGTATCCGTGACATGAAATGCTACTGGGGTAAAAACACACTTAGCAATTGAGATACCCATAGGGAGTGGGAGGCAAAAATCACAAGCAATATTTTGGTTAGGCAGGAAGAATCAAGAAACATTCAAAGACAGGAGTTCGAATGTCAAAGGGCCGGAGCCAAGGTTGAGAGACACCGGGGCCTGTTGCCGAGGACCACACAGTCAGATAGTTCGAGATTGAACGTAGCAAAAAATACTTCGATATTGTCAATGTTCGGAAGCAAAAGTTATAAGAAGGAGGGAAGACAAGGGCAAGCCTTGGAAATGAAGAAAAGGGATTCACCCAGTTTCCTCAAGCAGAACACAGTACCTTGTTCCAACGGTGCAGCTGGTGCCCTGGCAGTTGTTCCTAGTGGTTTCCCGCAGACCCACGATTCCTGGAGCTTCGTTGTGAAGGAGGACGTCTGAAGGGGGTCTGCACCACACAGGGATGAGGCCGGCAGCAGCGACACAGAATAAAAAGGTGTGCTCCTTAAAAACAGGAGAGGCTCTTCAGGTGGCTATCCGGACCACTGCAGCTGTGTGCAGCGATTTCGACCAAGGAAGAAGATCCTCTAGCTGTGGAAGATGAGCTGGTTGTCCCCACCAAGCTCAAGGGAAGAAGACCCCGGACTGGATCTTCTCTGAGTCATTGAAGGTAGATAGCTCAGGACTGCAGCAGGGCTTCAGCGGGACGGGGTAGTTGCAGCAGCCGTCGTTCTCTCCACTTCTCGTCGGTTCCTTGTAGTTCCAATGTCGACTCTCTCTGACCTCTAGCCCAAGAGACCTGCCTTTTATGCGCAAACCCCCATTCACACAGCCTGGCTGTCAATCACGCAGCAGGGGGGTGGTCCAGCCCGGACAACCATCTTGACCAATCGTAACAAAGTGCGACTTGGGTTTCCTAGAATACCCTGTGCAGGGGGTGACTACACCCCTCCCTCACATTCAGCCCACCTAGACACCCAGGCGCCTTGAGGAGGGCTTCTAGGTAGAAGCCCGCCAAAAGACAGTGAAAAAAGAAGGCAAACCTGGTTTGCCGCGCAAAGCAAAACACAAGAAGGAGTTTAACAAAATGAAATGGCGAATAAACCGCACCAGAGCCAAAGGATTTGGTCAAGCGGGTTTAAGTTCTAGGCTAATACAATAGCCTACAATATTACCACGGTTATATAAATACAATAGCCTACAATATTACCACGGTTATATAAGATAACCGCGGTAGAAAGTTAGGGTAGATACCACTGCCACCAGCCATGTCTAAATGTTAAAAGAGCAAAACAATGCTCCAGGAGGTACAGATCAAAAGGGATACGAATTAACCCTTTCCAGTACTCCATGGAAGATGGGGTGTACTGGATCTGTGGTAGATTGACTAAGTAAAGTTAATGGTAACTTTGCCCTTTTCTGGGGGACAGTAGTCGCCTCAGAAATGGAGTCGGTGGGAGTCTGAACGACAACCCAGTGCCACTGCACAAAAGGTGCTGTGCGACACACACAAAGAAGGGGCCTACTGAAGTGGTGTCCTTCAGAGCCCACAATCACAAAAACAGATTAAAACGCATAGCAAAACACAGGTAAGAGTGGGGGAAAAGCTCTCACACTTACCAAGGGGAAAAAAATAAACTCCAGAAGTCCAGCAAAGCTGCTGGGGGACTCACTAGGTGAGGGAAATTAGCCATAGATGAGAATTCTCCCTAACAGTCGGGTACAAGGGAAAGGGAAATAGAAGGAAGAGGCGATCTCTCGGCTGCTTTGTTCAAACACCTGCAACCTTGTCCTCCGCAGGCTTTACGGCTGCAGGGGACTTCTGATGATCATCAAGGCTTGTGGGCGGGGCATCCAGGGCACACATCCTCCTCTTCCTCTCACTGGCTCTCACTGCATGTAAACACCCGCACGCCTGTTCCCCATGGGCTGAGTAATTCTGCATCTTGATTGAGGGGAAGAAAGGAGAAGGAGTAGGGAATCCCGTTCCCAAATTAAAGGGAAAAAAGAAAAACAAAAACATGAGGGAGCTGACACGACGACGCAATTAAAAGGAAGGAACACAGTATCAGTCACAAAAAGCAAAGTACATAATCCAAACACAAGTCCACAATACAAGGCAATACAAAGGTCCAAAATACCAGAATACACATAGTCTCAAGAAAACAGAAAAAACAGAAACCCAAACAAAAGTCCTCTATAAAAGCACACAATCCATGGGCAACAGTCAAGCACCAAGTACTCCAGGCATCATGGTAGAATCGATCAGCAAAGGCAGTCCGAGAAGCAGAAGCAAGGGGGTCAAATTCCAGAAGTTCACCAAGCGTCACAGCAAAATCGAATGGCAAAAAGTAGGATCAGGTTAAGGAAGCCAGAACAGAGCCAGGTGGATAACAGCAGGAAACAACAGAAAAGCAACTTGTCGCACAGAAGATTGTGAGACCATAATTTAAACACCTTTACAAAGATCTGGTAGGCTGAGGCAATCGATGATTGTCCCATGTGTAGAATTGCAAATGAGGATGAAATCCCTTTTAAGTCCACACTTGAGGAACCTTAGACGGAGATGGTGCTTACCCCTTTTTAAATCAAATAATATCGATACTGTGCTCGCAGTGCTTGATTTTTGTAAATATCCAAAATGTGACTGTAGGGTATTTGCTGTCTCAAGTTACCTTGTGAAGGCCTGGAGATATCAACAACGTTATTGCAAACAGGGTCGTTTTAGGCAACCTTTATGAATACACTGCCACGTTTAAATGATGTTTGTATTTTAGTGCTTTTATATAACGAAATTTGCACTTGCTTTGTGGACTGCCATGTGAAAGGATGTGGCAGGGAAACCAGTTTGGAAGCATCTTTATGGGCTGGTTGATGCTGAGTGAGTAGTTTCACAATGATTGTAATCTGTTTTTGGCCTGCTTTATGTACTCTATTGGAGTGGTGTGTGTTTTTTCTTTTTTTTGGGTGAGCACTGTGTGCTAATCTGGTGTGTTTGTCTAGTGTTTTTTATGGCTTCTGAGCCTGTTTTTCTGTACTGGACTGCATCCAGGGGTGCAGTCCGTGGGGTGTAGTCCTTTGTTTGTGGCTGTCCATTTCCCAGTCCCACCCTCCCTCTTGCAATTGGTTAGAAAAGTCAGGTGTGTTTGTGCCTTGGCTCTAGCAGCCATTTTCTACTTGCTTTGTGGATTGCCATGTGGAAGGATGTGGCATGGAATCCAGTTTGGAAGCATCTTTAGGGGCTGGTTGATGCTGAGTGAGTAGTTTCACAATGATTGTAATCCGTTTTTGGCCTGCTTTATGTACTCTATTGGAGTGGTGTGAGTGTTTTTTCAATCTTTTTTAAAATTATTATTTTAAAAAAATGTGGGTAAACACTGTGTGCTAATCTGTTCTGTTTGTCTAGTGTTTGTTGTGGCTTTTGAGCCTGTTTTTCTGTCCTGGGCTGCATCCGTAGGGTGCAGTCAGTGGGGTGTAGTCCTTTGTTTATTTCTGGCCTTTTCCCAGTCCCATCCTACCCTCTTGCAATTGGTTGGAAAAGTCAGGTGTGTTTGTGCCTCGGCTCCAGCAGCCATTTTCCACTTGCTTTGTGGACTGCCATGTGGAAGGATGTGGCAGGGAAACTAGTTTTGAAGCATCTTTAGGGGCTGGTTGATGCCGAGTGAATAGTTTCACAATGATTGTAATCCATTTTTGGCCTGCTTTATGTACTCTATTGGGGTGGTTTGAGTGTTTTTTCAATCTTTTTAAAAAAAAATATATATTTTTTATGGGTGAGCACTGTGTGCTAATCTGGTGTGTTTGGCTAGTGATTTTTTGTGGCTTTTTAGCCTCTTTTTCTGTGCTGGGCTGCATCCAGAGGGTGCAATCCATGGGGTGTAGTTCTTTGTTTGTGTCTGGCCTTTTGCCAGTCCCACCCTCCCCCTTTCACCCTCCAACCCATCCATCTCCCCTGATTGGTACGTCCACCTGGTCATAAATGACTTTCCCAGGGCAGCCCTCTGCCCGGCAGCCCCTGCGGCTAAGGGCTGCTCCTACATTGGCGGCTCCAAGACATGTCTGCAGGTGTCAGCAGGGAAAGCCAATGAAGCCAGCATTCAACAGACACTAACAAAAACTAAGTGTGGCATGTGTGGGGTGTAGAGCAATTACTCTACTCCAGAAAGCCCCCGCCACTCTACCTTATCTTTCCATAATGTAGACTGCCGTAGACTTACACCATGCATACTAAGAGAGATTTGTGACCACAAGCCTAAATCTATTCATGGCTGGACTGTAAATGTTGCATTGCATTACACACTAACTTACTTGCCAATGTTAACTAGTGCCACACCTAGAGAGAACTGTGAAGATTGGCCTGTGTCGCATGTACAGAGGATTATGAATGTTAGCGTGTGCCACACTTAGATGGAATGCTTAACTTTAGCCTGCGTCACACCTAGATAGGATTGTGGATGTTAGCATGTGCCACACTTAGATGGAATGCTTAACGTTAGCCTGCGTCACACCTAGATAGGATTGTGGATGTTAGCATGTGCCACACTTAGATGGAATGCTTAACTTTAGCCTGCGTCACACCTATATAGAAATGTGAATGTCAGCATGCGCCACACATAGATGGACTTAAATGCAATTCTAAACCTTAGCCTGCGTCACACCTAGCTAGGATTGTGAATGTTAGCATGTGCCACACTTAGATGGAATTCTTAACTTTAGCCTGCGTCGCATCTAGATAGAAATGTGAATGTTAGCATGCGCCACACTTAAAATGAAACTGTGAATGTTACCAAGTGCCACACTTAGATGGAATCGTGATCACTAGCATGCCTCACATCTAGATAGGATATTGAAGATTAGCAAGTGCCACACTCAGATGGAATAGTGAATGATAGCAAGCATCACACCTAGACATAATTGCAAGGACAGCAATGCCAATTAACCGATCCACTAACAATTTCATCTCTCTGCGTATACCTCTGAAACTCTAACCAAACACAACCACAAGCCTACAACACAACAATCCGCACAAACTTCACTACACTGCAACAACAAAACAAACCACACATTGGGCCTCATTACACGGTAGGCGGTAGGGATTTAACGTTACCGGTAATGGAATACCGGTAACGTTAAATCCCCATCCAAATTACGACCTGGATCACCGCTATTTACGGCACCTCTAAGTATGGTGCCACTAATAGCGGCCAGTCCGCAGGTGCGCGACCCTCGAGTGCGTAATTTACGCCATGCCGCTATTAGCACATCATCACAAGCCAGGCGGACGTGCCAATAGCGGCATGGAAAAGCACCCAAAACCCCTTACCGCCATGGCGCTAATACCGCCATCGCGAACCACCCGTTAAGAGAACTGAGCAGTGTTCCCACCTGCCACAGGTGGACACAATCAGCACAGGTGGAGGCAATGGAGACTCAGGCAGCACAAAAGGAGCACAACACCCCTTCCCACACCAAGATGGTTCCAATACTAGCAGAATTACATGGGCTGGAGGAAATGGTCACAGCGCAGCAGCAGCAGCAGCAGGCAGCACAGAGGAGACGCAGGAGGAGGAGGAGGAGGGCAAGACAGGCATAGCAAGCATCACCACGGCACCTAATCATACCACAGAGGCACCCACCAATCCCCAGGATCAGAGCCAATCCATTTAACCTAACCCCGGAGCAGATACACACCCTGTACCGTCTGCACCGGGATACCATAACCAGCATTGTAGACATGATACACAACGACATTGTGAGCCTCATAGACATCCGAACTGCCATCCCCCCTCTACTAAAGGTGGTGACTGTGCTCCACTTCCTGGCCACAGGCACTTACCAGCATACGGTGGGGCAGATGCATGGCATCTCACAACCAGTATTCTCACGCACGCTGACCCAGGTACTCGATGCCCCCCTGAAGCATGCACCTGAACACATATTCATGCCACGGACTGCCCAGGAGATTGCAAACACCAAAGTTGGCTTTATGCACTGGCAGGCATCCCAAGTTGCATGGGGGCAATCGACTATACCCATGTGGAATTGGTGGTCCCACATCACAATGAAGTATTGTACCGAAACAGGAAGCAATTCCACTCCATCAATGTCCAAATGGTATGTGACGCCAACAAGATAATCACTCATTGCTGTGCCCGATTTCCTGGATCAACCCATGATTCCATGGTCCTGCGGAACTCAACTATCCCACGCTACATGGAGCGACAAGCCGGACAACGTTCGTGGCTACTTGGTGAGTAGCAGGGCAAGCACATGGCAGTGTGATTGGGGGGGGGGGGAGAGATACATACTCCGATTGGGTGTAGCTTGTTGTCCGTTGGACAAATGCACATACAGATGTACGCCAACATCCATCTGGGTAGGCCCAAAACGTACCAGAGATGAATGGACATGCAAGTGTGAGCTACATAACATAGATGAAAATCAAGGTCTAGAAAAATCAAACATCCATCCACATCCACATTGCATAACATTCCACACCTCAAAATACACAAATCTCATACATGCCACCAACATAGTCCTACAAAATGAGCGGAGCACAACAGCAATAATGCATTGTGGCCTTGAATGCATGCGAAGGGATCACCCCTAGCCATAGCATTACACCACGCACTTATAGCACAACTCAAGTGATGCCTATCAGCATGGCAACATCAATGTTGGAATGGCAGTACACCAGCAGTGTGATACCAAATCTGCCTAGGACCAAGGAACCCCTAACACACGGCTTCAGCCAGGACATGTCAATTACTGTTGTAGGCATTGACGGGGTATGTGTACTTGCAGGGTCGCCCTTACCTTTGTACATTCCAGTCACACAGACAGTCTGCATGTATGCTGTTAATTGTGCACTTTAATCACAATGCAAATTAAAAAAGCCTGAAATGAACTGGCCGCACTTGAGCTGAACAGTAACAGGTCCCCATTCGTCCCCCCATACAGGTGATGCTGGCTATCCCCTGAAGAGGGGGCTCCTTACCCCTGTACGGAACCCACAGAACAGGCAGGAGGAGGAATACTATCGTGCACATACCCATACCCCAACGTGATTGAGCAGGCCTTTTGAAGACACAGTTTAGGTGCATTAGCAGGTCTGGTGGCGCTCTCCTGTATGGCCAAGATCACCATGGCATGTGTCATGCTGCACAATATGTGTATCAGACGGAATGTGCCACTGCCCCCTGACGTTGAAATGGAAGCACCTGATGAGGATGATGATGGTGATGAGGACGGAGGTGAAGGGGATGCAGGACATGCAAGAGGGGATGGTCAGGAGGGACGTGCTGTGAGACAACATCTGATCAACCAAATATTCTGAGTAACGTGGTTTTTTACTGTCACATGGATATGGGTATGAATGCACTGGTGTATGTTTGGAAGCACGCAATGGACCCTGTCGCCAATAAAGTACACAAACACAATGAAGATGTCCAAGCCTGTGTTTTGATCAGACACCAGTGTATTAAGTAACGGAAAGATGAAAAAGTGCATGTCCCCAAACATCCCACCACCCTTCTACCCACCCCCACAACAGACCCATAACACCCTTCCACCCACCCCCCACAACAGACCCATAACACCCTTCCACCCACCCCCCACAACAGACCCATAACACCCTTCCACCCACCCCCCACAAGAGACCCATAACACCCTTTCCCCCACCCCCCCACAACAGACCCATAACACCCTTTCCCCCACCCCCCACAACAGTTCCTCATGTGTCTGCCACTATGTTTCCGTCCGGCCATGCACGCAGAAGCTTCGCCATAAACTCCCTATTGGCCATTGTCTCCAGCAGCATTTGGAGGCTGGCTAGACATGCGCCTGGTGGTGCGTGTGGAGCGGCGGAGGGGGCTTGTTTGCGTTGAACCGGCGGATGATGACGTGGCTGACTGTCCTGGTGGTGTGAAGTGGTGGTCCATTGTGTCTGCTATTCGAGTGATGACCTCCCTAAGTCTGCCTATCTCCTCACACAGCCTGTCTGTACAGGCCTCCATCCCCTCCCTGGAGTGCCTTGCTGTCTCCACAATCTCTTCCCTGAGATGTGCAGCCTCCTCCACATGCTGGCAAACCAGCACAGTTAGTTCCTGTTGCCGCTGGCTGATGGTGGCCAGGTCGAGGGCAGTGCTGGGTGCTGGTGGAGTGGCTGCTGTGCCCTCTGATGCATCCATGTCAGCAGGTGAAGCCACCGTGGGGGGTCATAGAACCTAGAATGTTGTCCTCGCCAGTGGCATCAGACCCAGGTGTCTGGAGTGGTGATGGCTCAGGGGTTCCAGGGGGGGTTGGGGTGTGCATCTCCATTGTGACATCTGCTGTGTCCTCAACATCAGATAGTGGGGCAGTGGCTGCTGCCTCTCCTGCGGAGCTTAGCGCAGCTGATGGTGGGCCCTCCGTGGCTGGGATTGGTGGTTGTGGGTTCACCTCCGGTGGTGGGGCTGTAGTTGGTGGTGTGGCTACTTCTATCCTGGCAGTAGCACTCCTCCGATGCTTGACACTCATCATGTGGAACCTTCCCCCCTTGCCCCTTGATGTCGTGGGGGTGTCCTCAGAGTCCTGTGCCCTTGTTCTCTTACTTGCAGGGGGTGCCTGGGATGCATTTCCGGCATCCTCACTGTTTGTATGTGAGCCTGTCAGGGACAAGAAGGGGGATGGCATTGGTTACGTTTCTATGTACTTTATGCAGAATACATCAATAATGCAGTTGTGGCCATTGGGACTTCATTGTTGGGGATGCAGGTGATGTGTCAGTTCAGTGCCTCATCCATGCATGGTTGTGTTTGGCACTTGTCTCTGGTGATGTGTGCATGTGTGTGTGTTTGGGTCTGACACTGACATGGGCAGGGATGGATGCATGTGTGGATGTTTGTCCATCCATGAGATGATTCTGGGCTCACATTTGGGGGGACCAGTACATTCACATAGCATCCTGTCATGTGTACACTCACCTCCATCTGAAGTGGTTACCACGCCATGCTCCATAATGCCGACTCCCTCAATGGATTCCACTCCGATTAGGTTCGCACAGGTCTCCTCCCATTCCTTTAGTTTGATGGGTGAACCGAATCCACCTGCAGTGGCTATTCTGTGGTTTTCGGCAAGGATGCTTCTCACCCGGCGTCTGAGGTCGTCCCACCTTTTCCTGCACTCACGCACATTGCGGGTGGTGGTGCCCACTGCACTAACTTTCACCGCAACATCATTCCAGATTGCCTTTTTTTTAATAAGTGTCTCCCGCCGCATGTTGTTGGCAAAGACAACGGCGGCATTGTCAGCCAGGGTCTGGGTCAGCACGATTAGCTCCTCTGAGGTGAATTTTTCTTTCCGCTGTCGGTCAGTGTTTTCTTTCAATGCCTTGGACATGTTGAGGGTGTCCTGCTGATTTGCAACTGCAAGCTACTCCAAACAGGTCCAGGGGGCAGAGGATGGAAATGGATTGTGTTTTTAAAGATGGCCGCCGTGCTCTTTCCCGTTCCTGTGCGATGACGCTATTTCCGGTTCTGCAATTTAACGGTCACCGCTAATAGCGGTGACCACTATTTGCATGCAGCTTGAGGGCGGAGGTGCTATCTGCACTTTCATCGAGGGCGGTAAGTGACGTTTTGGGGTCTTTAGCGGCATGGCGGTAGGGTCATTACCGGCATGGTGCCATGCTCGTGTCCGCATACTCATAATGGTACGCTATTAGCGCCCTCTTGCGAGGGCGGACACGTTAAGAGCGCCATGCCGGTAATTTGAGATTTTTACCACACAACGTGTAATGAGGCCCATAGACTCGCACAACAGCACACAACGACTACTGACCGTAAAACACCCCAAGCCAAGCAACTGACCCACCGGGCTGAGGCTGCCAACAGCACATCACTGCTCTCTTGCACTTTTCCAGCTTATTCCGACTAACTCACCACCCCTTCCCTTTTTTCAGAGCCGCCAGAGCACCAAGGGACCACTCCGGTGGTGATAGTGCACGGTACAAATATCCTTTAACATTAACATTAACATTTATGGTATGAGACGATTCGCTTTCATTGTTGAAATTGAAGGACTTTTGATGTTGCACCTACTGTACCTGATTTTTTTGTATAATTGCAAAAAGTCACTGGCTGCTATACATTATTTACTCTTAAGACTTAGGAATATTGTTAATATATTATACATTTTGCTGTTTCATATATTTTTTAACATGTGTTTCTTCTGTATGAAAAGTGCATTCCTATCCATTTTGTGATAATTTGATCTGAATATGGCTTTTATGGTTCAACGTAACTGAAATAAAACATTGCTACTACTACAGAAAAGCAAGCATTTACCCACTGGGTACCCATGGCATGGAACACCATACCTCTTCACACATCCACTGCATCCTCCATCACCACTTTTCATTCCTGTTTCCCCATATATAGCACTGCCCTTGTCCACTGCTATCACTGGTCTATCCTAATCTTCCTATCCTTTCCTGAAGTCGTTTGTAACTTCTTTTTTCAACTCCCACCTTTTCAAAATGTGAACCATGTAAGGTGGTCCAAGACCATCTGGGTAGAGCGAGCACGAAACAAAAATTTAAACAAAATGTAATTGCTTAGAAGAATGGTGTATAGAAAAACAGGTTCTGCTGTCACAGATGGGCTCATTCGCACCCGGGGAAGGGCCATTAGCCAATTAGATGGCTGGAACAGCAAGCGAGAATATACATTCTCCGCCCGCTGTTCCAGCCGCTGGAGGCCCTCCCCTGGGTGGCGCCATTATTTTCTTATGTGAGGATGCAACAGGGAGCTTCTCCCTGTTGCCTCCTCACCTCCCCCATTCCCATAACCAACCAAACCTGTTCCCTCACCCCCCCCCTCCCAACTTAACTCCAAGACTGGAGCTTTGAGCTATGGTCCCTACACTCATTCCGATCCCGGCCGACATGGAAATGGAAAAGGGACTTAATCCATTTTCTCTATGGCGGTGGACATCTTACTTTTCCCCTGAGGAGATTGCCTTCGCAAGCAGTACAAATCTTCTGAGGGGAAAAAGAAACCATTGGTACCCTGGACAAACCCTGGGGTGTGAATGGCTTTCACTCTCCCTCTGTTCACCACTGCCCTTCCCACTATTCTCCACTCCCACTACTCTCTACTCCTGCTACTCTCCACTCTCAATACTCTCTACTACTCTTCACTTGTTACATCTCACTATGGGCACTGGTCCTGGTGACGCCGCGGTAGACTCTGGTACACTGTTGCCTATACCCAGCCCAACATGGCCGCCTGGAAGCGCCGCATGATCGGCGATCGGCTAGCTGTTTCTGATTGTAACGAAACTCTGCGTTCGATATGCCACATGACGGGATATATGCAGTTCACCACTAAGCCCCAGTGTGTTGCTTCTCCTAAGCATAACGCTCTGTAAGTACGCCACCTAGGGTACTCACTTTCTCGCTCTTTGTTGAGTCAAATGTGTAACTTTGCTGTTCTTTCAGGTTCATCTCCTCCGCGGTCACGTCCGCCTTCCACATACATCCTCCGACGCATCCAAACCTGGTAGGCGTTCCTTTTCTGCCTCACACCCAGGTTGGTTCCCGGCGACCCGTTCTCTTGTTAGTTCCTGTGTCTCCTATTACCGGTAGGAAGACACATAATGTTGCCGGAACCAGAGCGCTCATGGTCATGCTTTATTTCATTTGCCTTATCCTTTCCTGCAGCGTCCTTGATTTCCCGTACTGCTTCACGTCGGAATTATCAAGCCACGAAATTCGCCATTGCAAACTGCAGGATTCAAGCCCTTCGTCATCTTTATCCATCCACGAAGGTCATTGGGGATTAGTAAGGGTTACTTCTTGCTGGTTAGGGATCTTCCTACTTATTCATTCTATCACTCCCTTTCATCACAGAAGGCTCAGGGATCTTCACAGAACTCATCTGATTCAATTGTTCCTGCACACATAAGGCAGGTATATCCGCTCTTGTAGTTAGATCCACACTCTTTGATCATTCACTCACGCCCCTTGTTCTCTCTGACAGACTGCATGCTGTTATCCCTACCTGAGGGTCTCCAGTCCTGAAGACAGCATTCCAGTCCAGCATTCAGATATCCAAAGTCCAGCTACAAATCTACGCTCACTATTCCTGCATAGGGTTTTCTTCCCCAGAGGGTTTCCCTTGGGGTTTTGCATCCCTCCGTTCCCTGTCACTCAGGTGGAGGGCTGTAAGGTTCTCAGGGGGTGGGGGGGTTTCCTGTCTTCAAGGAACTGCCTTCTAATCCAGGTTAGTGGCTCTCTGCATGTGCATACGATTTCATGACATCACTCCTAATGTTCTTCACTCCCCCTCCTCTCCACTTCCACTACTCACCATCATCCACCTTTCACTCTCCCAATCACCTTTATCATTCAGCCTCACTTACTCCCCTACACTCCCACTCTCCCAATCACCTTTATCATTCAGCCTCACTTACTCCCCTACACTCCCACTTCATCTCAATCACTCACCTTACTTACCATACAGGCACACTCACACCCAAGTATCACTTTCTCTTACCAACCAATACCCCAAATGGACTCCATTTCTCCGAGTCTTTTCAATGCTTTGATCCAACAGCCTTCCTTCAACTTGGTCGCTCGATCTGCCTTCTCTCTTGACCTCAACCAAAAACCGCACACTTTCCCAGTTTGTTTCTCCCATTGTATTCTCCTTCTCCGTCTTCCAGTGGCTCTCATGCTCCCCGTTTCCTGAGCCAATCTTTGTCTTGCTCTGCCTCAGGGGCCAAGTTACACGGGTGAGAAACCACAAAGCACCCTTAAGCTCCACCCCCTTTCCAAATGCAGATCCGCCAGTGTTTCACGGTGGCGGCACGGTAAAGTAATTATCAGTTCCACAGTTATCTTTCAGCGGTATAGGGGTGTGCTGCTTTCCGGTCTGCTGCAGGTAATGATTCAATGCTCTTTGTAGCTGCCATGTCTCTTACCAGTGCTGGGCTTCGTAGTTCTGCAACCAAAGGAAGAAAATACTGGCCAGCACCGGATAAGATTGGTATGGGGGGGGGATTGCAAATGGTACTCTTCCATTGTAACCAGGCACATGTGGAGGGGACAAAGACTTGGGCCCTCTTAACTCACTCAATTCCCCTCTGGGGCAGGACTAGCTCTAGCAAACACCTTGGTAGTCCTCCTGCCTCAGGCACAGAGGGGCCCCCATCCTCCCTTGACATTGCCAGGTCTCTGATCCTGTCACACTGCAGATAACTTTGTATTTCCCTTTGTTGCAGAGGAGAATAACCTCTTTTAGAGAGATCCAAAAATGGTAACCCTATTGAAGTAGCCGCGGTAAATATTATGAAGAGCAAGAGACTATTATAAAGTTATATGTATTTATTGAAAGATCACATATATAGTAGTATAACTATATTACAATGTAGGAAAAGGAGGAGGGAGACAACTAGTAGCAGAGGGAGCTGGACAGTTATGATTCAATTACAGTCCTCCCTTCTAGAACTCTGTTTACATCTGAGTTCCAAGTGTTCTAATATTACACACCATAATGTGGTCAGGCATGTCCCACAGTCATCAGGCAGCTTCTATTATAATATTAAATACTACACATCTCCCTCCCTTTATATTATACTAACAAACTATATTCCCTTTAATTTATTCACAAACTATGTACACATTTCTGTAACACTTGTTCCAGCTGGTTCACTTGAACTCCACATAGTCTTCCATCTTCTTTGGTAACCGATAGGATCTGCCAGCTCTGGACGTACATCCTCCATGTCTGGAAGTACTTGGCAAGGAAAGTTTAAACTGCTCAGATTTGCCATTATATCCTTTTTCAACAGTACTATTAACTTTACTTTCCTCACTACTGCTTGAATTTCTGGATATCTTAACATTTCTAGCTGTATTCTTGCCTACATCTTTCATTTCTTTCTTGTTACATATTTCTTTCCTGATACACTCATTATTTTCACACATCCAAATTCTTTCTACATTCCATATCCTTTTGACCTCCGTCCTGACAGCATTATGAAACGCCTCTATAACTCTTCTTATCATAGTTCACCTTGTTTCTCCTTTGTGTTTCCCTGATTTTTTTTTTTGCATTAACCAGATTTTTTTTATTTCTTTACCCCCTTTAATAAGCCAAATGGGAGCTAACTTGGTGTTTGCCTTTCTTCCTCTGCTATGCTCAAAAGGAGAAACACCAGTACTGGTGTGTGGAGTGAAACGATGAGCAATTACTTTCTCCCTAATGGCATCCTCCCAATTCAACCCATTGGCCCACGCCATTCTGATGGTCTCTTTCAGGATTTTATTAAAACGTTCTACTACTCCGTTGGTTTGTGGATGATAGATTGAGCTAGTCTTGTGTTCAATGGCAAATTTTTTACAGAAGTCTGCCACTTCCTTAGACATAAATTGAGTACCGTTATCGGAAAGAATACTTCCCGGGTATCCTTCCCTCTCACATATACTTGATAAAAATTCCACCACAGTTTTACCCGTAACACTAGAAGTAATTAAAATCTCTGCCCACCTGGTGAGAAGATCTATGACTACCAAGCAATACTTTTGTACACCTTTACAACATATTGGACCTAAAATATCCATGCTTATATCCCTCCATACACTATTGGGAATATCGGTAATAACCATTGGTTGCCTGGAACCCACACATTTTTTTTCATCATCACAACAAAGGATACATTCCCTAATATATCGCTCAATCTGGAGATCACAACCAGGCCACCAATAGTCATTCCTAATTCTTTGTTTAGTCTTTATCACTCCTTGATGACCCTCATGACCCAATTCTATAATCTTCAAACGCAGATCTGTCGGAGGAATGACTTTATCTCCTCTCATTACAAAGTTATCGTGAACATGCAGTTCATCTGCAACCGTCCAGAAAGCACTTAAATCAGCTTCCTCAAATTTAGATTTCTTCATGGAATCATGACTTTGAATCAATTCTTTCAATTTCTTGATTTTATTATCATTAGATTCAGCCTGATCCCAAATATCCTTGGATAGGGAAGAAGTTTCCACACAAAATACCACTTCCATGTCTTCATCCTCATCGACAATCTCAGAGATGTTGGTTAATCGAGATAAACAATCAGCAGACACATTCTTTATTCCTGGAACATATGACACAGTATAGTTGAACTCTTGCAGCATCATGACCCATCTTCTCATTCTGTTGGATACTTTATTAAGACCTTTTGACATGAATACTTGAGTTAAGGGCTTATGATCAGTTCGAAACTCAACTTGGTTGCCCCATATAAAGCTTCTAAATTTGTCAGCTGCCCACTTAATAGCCAGAGCCTCCTTTTCTATAGTGGCATATGAAATCTCTGCACCCTTAAGCAATCTCGACGCAAAAGCAATTACTGCTTCCTGACCATTTTTCTCTTGGGACAATACAGCTCCCAATCCTATGTTACTGGCATCCGTAAGTGATGATAATCTTGTCTTTGGTACAAAAATTCTTTAATGCAGGAGCAGAATTTATTGCATTCTTTATGAAATTGAATTCATTTTCACACTCCATATTCCACTCAAACCATTTCTTCTTGAGTGCCTCTCGTAATGGAACGGTGTGTATGGCAAAATCCTTGACAAATTTTGAGTAATATTCAGCCATGCCAATAAATGTACGAATCTCATCTTTGTTACTTGGGCTTGGCATTCCCACAATGGTATTGACTAATTGAGGTTTTGGAAAAATTCCTTCTGCTGTAATTTTATGTCCCAAATATTCAATTTCTGTGCAATTTATCTTACATTTGTCTTTGCTCAAAGTCATGCCAGCATCATACAATTTTTTACACACATGTAGTAACCTCTTGTCGTGCAATTCTTGAGTAACAGCATGAATCAATATATCGTCTTGAAAACATATCACTCCATCATTTTCCTTGAACATACCATGCATAACCTTCTGGAAGACCGATGCTGCCGATACCAATCCGAAAGGCATTCTTTTAAATTGATACAAACCATCAGGAGTTATGAACGCAGTCAGTTTCCTTGAATCTCTATGCAATTTGATCTGATGGTAGGCAGATGATAAGTCTAACGTCGAAAATACTTTAGAGGGTCCAATGGTAGAAACAATTTCTTGTATATTTGGTAAAGGATGGCGATCAGGTATGACACATT
This sequence comes from Ambystoma mexicanum, assembly GCF_040938575.1. NCBI lineage: Eukaryota > Metazoa > Chordata > Amphibia > Caudata > Ambystomatidae > Ambystoma > Ambystoma mexicanum. Next base: position 1,424,288,405 of record NC_090923.1, read on the forward strand.
TGTTCAATTCACGTAAATCAACACAAATTCTAAGTTTTCCTGACTTTTTTCTTATCACAACAAGTGGGGAAACCCATTCGCTGGCATCAATACTTTCTATGATTCCATCTTCTTCCATTTTCTTTAATTCCTTGCTGACTTCTTCTCGTACCGCTAAAGGAATGCTTCTCAATTTTTGAGCTATAGGTTTTTTATCTGGCTTGAGCAATATCTGATGAGTAAAGCCTTGAAGACATCCTATATTATCTGGGAAAACTTTTAGCAAACCAGCTTTGCGTATAATATCACCACCTGCAATCGATTCAGTACCTCCACTACTTATGGACAAGACTGATTCTACACTAGTGGAGTCCACTTTCACTCGTAATTTACTCTGGTGAGTCCAGCTGAGTAAAGCAGTTTTCCCTTCACTTGTGATATATATTTTGCCGTTTGCAACTCTGTTCTTAAATTTCAACTTTCCCCAATGCCAACCGATGACATTAATTCTCACACCTCCATAGGCTCTTGGATTGATATCCGTTTCATGCAAATATTCATGTTTATTCTTGTTCCAAAACTGTCTCGGCAGAAGCGTATATTTTGCACCCGTATCAATCATCATACATACTTCATTGCCATCAATCGACACCATTGCCCTGGGACTTTCCAACACTTCTTCATCATTATCATCAGTTATAGTACATACACAATCGTCTTGAACTTCCATTTCACTGCGATCACTATCAGAATTGTCCCCTATCCAATTCATGGCACTGTCGCGATATCTGCAACATTTGGAAAAGTGACCTTTTCCTTTGCACTTGTTACAAATGATCTTTAATGCTGGACAATCTGGGTCATCAGCCCAATGATTCACATTGCGACATCTGTAACACTTTCCTTGGCGCTTTTTTTCCACTTTCCTTAATTGATTCGCTGAACTGTTCTTCTTAGAAACTTCATATGATGAACCCTTTTGAGTATATTTGCTTGACCTTTTGTCCGCTCTCATTGAATTATATTGCTTAGTGATAGATCTCCTCTTAATGGTGTCATTATTGATCATTGAAATCGACTCCTCTTCATGTGTGTCATGCATTTTACTGTTACTGTTTTCTATTTTTACTTGTTTAATCTTATTCTCCAATTCTTTAACACACTCCTCCGTGTGCTCTACTTCTTTTGCTACTCGAAGAACAGTGTCAAAGGAAGGATCACTTTCTGACCACAATCTTTCCCTTACTTTGCTACTGCGACACTCTAACATAAATTGGTCTCTGAGTCTCTCATCCAGTTGCTCATTGAAATTGCATGACTTTGCTAATTTCCTTAATGCCGTGACAAACTTTTCCACACTCTCTCCCTCCTCCTGTGTGCGTTTGCCAAACTTATACCGTTCTAGAATTATGCTCACTTTCTTTTCAAAATGTTTATCAATTTTCTTTACAGCCAGCTGGTATTCATTTAGGTCCACACTGTCTTCTTCTGGTAATTCTGGAAGTGTTTCATATTTTTCTTGGCCAACAGGACCTAAACAATGCAATAGTAATGACTTCCTTTTCTCCGCACTGCAATTGGGACCACAAATCACCCCTGCATAATGTTCAAAAGATTTTATCCACCTCTTCCAAGGTAAAGCAGGTTCATCAGTGCTGGGCATGAAGAAAGCAGGTGGTGGCACACTGCTAAATGCCATGACAGTTTATATTTAATGACAACCACAATATTATATATATTTGAACCAGAATAGGCTCCTTTTAGCGCAAAACTGTGCCAATTCAGATTGTGCTGGAGTGCAATGTGCAATGTAAAGTGATGTCTGAGAAACGTGGGCACTTTCTATGCAATCGTCGCTAGTATACGAGTATTCATCTTCACTTGAAACTTGTTTCCAATGCACATTTTATCATTATATAGATGAGTCATTACTATATATCAGCAGCTGGGTGTTCACTCGTATATAATTAATAAAATTGTCCCATGAAATTGCAATGTAAACAGGACATGAACTTCCAACTCCTACGGTAATGCCTACACCACACTATCACAGTGCGTGAGAATTGCAGGCTTGCGTTGGGAAAACAGCGGCGTACTGCGCCTTTAAGAAACTTTTCCTGCTTGAGCGCGTTGAGCGCATGCGCGATCTCCGATGTCAACACAACCGGATTAAGGCAAAATAAATATTGCAGCGGCTATTTGATGTATAGTTCAGACTGTCATATTCTTTGTATGCCGCACTGGAATCGCCAAGCGTTACCTTCAGGAACAATAAAACGGGGCCGCTTCTACGCTCGGGCATGAGCGGAGCAGCTCCGTGTACCTTGATGCAGCATCAATTCGACTGGAGCCATCCTCGTCGCCACTTGAAGTAGCCGCGGTAAATATTATGAAGAGCAAGAGACTATTATAAAGTTATATGTATTTATTGAAAGATCACATATATAGTAGTATAACTATATTACAATGTAGGAAAAGGAGGAGGGAGACAACTAGTAGCAGAGGGAGCTGGACAGTTATGATTCAATTACAGTCCTCCCTTCTAGAACTCTGTTTACATCTGAGTTCCAAGTGTTCTAATATTACACACCATAATGTGGTCAGGCATGTCCCACAGTCATCAGGCAGCTTCTATTATAATATTAAATACTACACCTATCAGCAAAGTATACCTAAGAGGAATGCCAACTTAAAAATGTAATTTGAAAACGTTTAATGTTTTCATTGAAAGGTGGGAAACAGGCTGGAAAGCCCATTTGAGGGTTGGGGGGGGCACGCCTGATTTGCATTTGGCCTTTCCCCTTTTGTAATGGCTTGGCAGGCGAAGAATGATGGTCTGGAGGGTTGCCCAGAGCAGTGCCAGAGGTTAAGATTCATTCTGAACCTTCCAGCCATCACCTCTCGTTTTGCTGTGGGGAACGTTAGATAACATAAATAGTGCATAGAAGGCTATGCAATGACATTGTAGAAGTACAAAAGTAGCCCTTCACTATCAGTGAAGTAGAACAAGGAGAAAGACCCATTTAAAGTTTGAATTGGAGAAGTTAAAAATGTGCATTCAAAGCTGAGAAATAACATAAATCGTACATCTAACTCTGCAAGAGGACATTTGCAAGTTCCAAAAATTAGCCCCTAACTATCTGGGAAGTAAACTAATGGGGAATGAATGACACCTTAAAATTGCGATTCGAGAAAGCTCGACATTTGTATTAAAAGCTGATTAACGCAATGTAACATAACATAAATAGCGCATAACACTCTGTAAAATGACATTTTAGAGGTTCAAAAGTAATCCCTTACTGTCAGCAAGTATACTGATGTGGAAAGATACCTTCGGTGATTAGGTGAAGTGTGAAATGTGTTTAATTCATGAAGAAGCAGAGTTATTTTAAAAAAGCAACTTACTCCGAAGGAGTCCGACTATACTCTAAAAAGGTAATTTGATGCAGAGTTTGAAAAGCAACCATATTCACCTCATATTAGGGAAATATTTAAATCGCAATAATGGCATTAATTGCATACTGACCTGGTTCTTCAGTTCTTAAATGAGACCTTTTATATGGACATTTTTTTCATTTACTATTGCACAGCCTTTATTCTCCGATAGGCCACACTCAGCCCTCAGGCTGGGCAGTTTCAGAATATTCTAGAGTTTGCTTTCTGGCATAAGTTAACGGTGGGCCCAGGCAAACAAGCCTTCCAATCTTTTACGACTGCCCAAGCCCATGCCAAGGCCACCTTGCATCAAATAAGTGTACTAATTGTACTATTCTCTAAATCCGTTTATCACACAACCAATCAACTCCATACACATTAGAACAATTCAATGTTTCATACATTCCATGATTCACCCAACAGGACTGACATTTAATTGTGCTATTGCAAAACATGTTTCCCCCTGGAGGGACTCACGCCCTCTTTCCCATCCGCTTATTTTTCCCGGTTCCATTTCCCTCTGCAGGCTAAGGGTGGTTATCCCTGGTGGAGGCACAATGCACCACCTCTTGGACGAGTATAGGCACTCAGACTGCTTCGGCAGATGTTTGGCATAGTGTAACTACTAACAGAACATACATGCACCCAATCCTTTATCGGTGGCTATTGAATGTAAGCGTCCCCCAAAAACGCACCCCCCTGTAGAGAGGCACTGACGGACACACCCCTGAAGGGAATGAGACCAAGACCAAATGCGAGTGAGATTAAGAGGTTCTCTTTATCTAGATCAGAAATAGGGCATGCAAAGGACTCTGCAATACTCCGAGAGCGCTCTGTCTGACAATAGCAAAGACAGTCATACTTATTACAAAAAAACGTCATGAGTGAGGTAAGCTATAGGGGGCACATAGTCGTTGGGATTGGTGGCGTTGGCTAAAACTATATGCAATGTAAAATGAGCTGCTCCAGGATTGGCGGAGATCCATGTGGTTCCAACGCGGGGTGGACGGTCAGCTGGGCTCATCGAGGTGGAGTGCTGGGCCGGACACGAATTGTACCGATGATTGGTGGCTATGTTGCTACTTTGCCCTTGTGGCCACACACTCACATCCATTCATTATACTATGCAGTTTCAGTTGCCTTGTAACTCTCGTAACACATTGACCTTAGATCAAGAAGGAGACAGGGACATTGATATGCAAAAAGAAGTACTCTAATACATCTGTTGTGGAGATACCTTGGGGTCAAACATGCTAGTCCCACGAGTCCATGTGCTAGGTCAGGGGCACAGGAGGGGTTATTCGATCACCCGGTCCTGATGGGTGCAGTGCGGGATGGTATTACGATCTGTTGGTACAAGGATTGGCGCCCCCCTTTTGGGACCATTAGCTTGGGGTTAGCGGGGGTACCACTGGTCCGTGGGGGGCTTGGGACTGGTGCCTGAGAGACGGTGGAATTTAGGATCAGGTAGCTCGTAATTCACAGAGTCCAGCTACAGTCGCCTCTGACATGAGGGAGGCGGATGTTTGAGATGGGTCCAGCAGGCTTGGGAGGGGAGGCGAGGCTGTGCTGCTCGAGCACCAGCTATCTCTGGAGGGCTTGGGCGGGAGGAGGGGGGAGATGGCCTTGCAGCTCTGTGCGCAGCATCCTGCACAGAACGGGGTGCTATGCCTTGGGTGAGGGGTGAATAACAACACATGGAGTTTCTACGGAGACTTATATACATTTGCATTAACAAGGGATCCTACTGGGGACTGTACCATTCTGATACACATTTCATATCTATAGTTGACATACGAACATGAGGTAGCGTTAGGCAGATGCATGTGCAAAGAGGGCAAAGCATACTATTGCATGAGGTCATCAGTTTAGCCAATCTTTGTGCATCTTTACACTTGTAAACAATAGCTGTTGCACATAATTCTTTACCCATTCTTTTTCATAATAGCAGCGAACGTTAGTCAACACAACATATATTACATAAATGGTTTCTGCACGTTACAAGGATTCTCAGGGTGGGCAGGGGTGAGGGGTGCCTCTCAGTCTAATGGGCAGGGGGATTTGTGCAGGGTTAGGGCATGCAAGTTTGTGCTGGTTTCAGTTACTTCCTAATGTTCCAGTTCATGGCTGGGTCGATGATGTACTGCGGAAGGTTTGGTTGTTACAGTGTTTTGTTTTTTGTTCGTGTCTGGTTGCTCGTGAGAACGAGCCTTCAGCGGATCTGCCATGCGGTGGAGGGTGGGGGAAGTGTGGGCCTCTGTGAGTGCGGTCAAATGGGGGTCAAACTGCTGTTTTCTCGTGTGCCTGCTTGCTCTGCCTGGGTTGGATCTAATCGTTATAACAAAATGGAGTTGGCCTCGTACAAGATGGCGTCGATGCTCTGCCACATAACGTGGCGGTGTAGCCCCACGTGTCGATCCGCAGCTGTCCTGCCACCTGGGCCTTGGGGCAGGTGGGCTGCTGACGAGTCATGAGTCCTCACCTGGGTAGGAGATATAGTAGGAGGGGGGGTCCTATTGACCTCTCCTCCCCTGCATTTCCCCCATTTCGTTACTTAAGTAACAAATACCTTAGCTCCCCAACCGCTCACGCTCTTTTTCAGCTAACACTGCCTCTTCCCAGGCCGGTGTTCCTTTTATTGGCATCCATGCTTTGCAAACTCCCCGGAGGCTTTCCCCCTTCCTGGCATATTCGTTTGACGTGCAGTTCATATATATACACCCCCCGTCCCCCTCTAGGTCCACCCATACCTCCGTATGCCATTCTAAATCCAAGGGCTCTTTTATGGTCGTATGATATAACCTATCCACTATATCCCCGTCAAAATGTAAGGGTACCATTCTAAACTTGGGCCCTGAATCCTCACCAGTTTGTACGTGTGCTTCCTGTTGCATTCGTGTCCCACCTCTGGCGCTGCCCACTGTCACCATCATCATTGCTCCATTTGGGACTGCGTTTGCGCAGCATCGAAGACCCAGATGGCACACACAAAAATCACAAGCAAAAATACGATGAGGGGCATCAATAGTTTCACTGCAAGTCCCATCCAGGTTGGCACCCACGAAAAAATGTTGTCGAACCATGTGCTCGGCTCTGCACCACTTTCTTTCCTCATGCGTTCTCTGAGGTTGTGTACTGCGTTGATGACGTGCGACAGGGTCCCGTTATCAGCATCTTCAGAAGATACGAAAGTGCAGCAGGCACTTCCGATTTTTCGGCAAACACCTCCGTCCATTGCCGTCAGCAGGTCTAGAACATACTGGTTCTGCATTGTCATTAGCCTCAGGGCTCTCAGCTCCACCTTGATCACGTTGAACCCTTCTTCAGTGTCGTTAGCCAATTGGATCAACTCCCAGCGAGTTATCTGCAAACATTTTGCGTTTGTTCATCCTTGGATGCTAGGAATGAGGGAGGTGAAGAAGGTCTCGGCTGAGCTGAATAATCTGTACCTGTCCGGGATCTGTGCCAAGAGTTCTGAGGAGGCCTTGGATATGTAGTTCGACGACCTCCATTTTCTCGATACAACTTTCCCAGCGTTCCCTTCTGACAGGGCGTATAGTGGCGGATCTTCAGTGGGTGGGGCGCTTGCTGCTGCCTGGGCCATTGACCTGCTCCCTTCTCCGATGTGGCTTTCCGGAATTACCATTAGCGCTGAATGCAGTGTCGCCAGGGAACACGTGCCCCTCTGATGGTGGGAGGTGCATGTACGCCCGTTTGCCACAGACCCATTAAGTGTCCATTAATGCTGCTGTTCCTTTCTTCATACCTGGGATTATCAGTGTTTTACTACAGTTCATGTTTCTCCCCATGTCTGTTTTCCCTTCTCCGAAGAAGCAGATTTCGTTTGTGATTTCTTTTTGCAGTTTGAAGGGTTTTTCTATAGCGCTTACCCAGGTTAATTTGGCGATGTGTTCTGCCCAGATTGAGGTGCACGTTTTCTCAATCCATTGTAGTTTTTTGGTTGGCAATCCACGCAGTGCTTCAGCCTTACACGTTACCACCTCGTCCTTCCACTTGTTTTTGTTAAACAGTGTTCCTTTTATAACAAAAAAGGGTTCCTTCATGCACACCACTCCTTTGGCTCTTGAGTAGCACGTTTTCTCATTTTGCAGCCTTTCGAAAGAGACTGTGTGTGCCTGAAAGGTGTTCTTAATTCTACACAGAGTGAGATGAAGGAGACATTGGGCATCTGCGAGAGGCAGCTCTTGTGGGATTAAAACTTTAGGCGTGCCGGAGGCATGGGGAATCAGTGAGCACACGTAGCAACTCTCATTGGTTGTTTGTTTAGCTGTTAAACTCATATCTGCGTACCATTTATCGGACTGGTGTGGGTGTCTGGGATCCTCTATTGTATCTAGCCCTAACCCAGAGTATTCATCATATTTCTTCCTACCCACCTCCCTTCTCCTCCTGCTGCTTTTAAGATATGTTTTTGCGTTTCTGGCTGCATGTAGTAGGGACTCCCTTTCCCCAGTCCTCCCCTTCTCCCACTCCTCGTATAGAGTCATAAAATTGTTGGCCATTTCAGTATTTTCTTTCGTTTCCCCTGTGGTGTAATCATTTTCTACAGGAGGACTTGTCATGGTGGGCAGGGTAGCAGAGGTGTCATATAGCCATGATATAACAGAGGGTTGCCGGTCATTTCATTCCTCTACACTGAAATTTGTTGCATCGTTTTGTGGCTGTGGGGGGTCGGGTGACATGTTATTAGTATCATTTTGACGCTTTGTGTTGTCTGGGTGTGGGCCGTATCCCCACACCAGCTGGAAACCCTCCCATATTAAATAGTTGCCCTCTTTAAATGGTATGCTTGCATTTTCCATATTGGTTCCATTACCTCCCCCCTCATTCATCTCAATACAGAGAAATGCTACTAACCAATAGAGCCCCAGGCCAAACATAAGTGTAAAAAATATAATTGCGCAAACAGTCAAACCGCATTCATATGAATATGTACGTAAATCAAAGGACACATTTCTACGTCTATCATCCCTATTTCTATTCGTTGCAGGCTGCCTGTTCGTTGCCATGGTTTCTCCTATATTTCAAAACACAAAAAGCACATTAAGCATACAGTTGCATTTATACTTGTATATCCAACTTTTGAAAAGCGAGAAAAAAAGGGGCGGGATAGAGAGAGCGGGGAGGAGAGAGGGAGAGAGAGAGAGAGAGAGAGAAAGAAAGAGAGAGAGAGAGAAAGAGAGAGAGAGAGAGAGAGAGAGAGAGAGAGAGAGTAATCATGTTTATACAACGTTTTTGTCACTTTTTGCTGTAAATATCGTTATAATACATTTGCCATTCAGTAAATCGTTCATGTTCACGTGGGCAAGAGTTTTTTTTTGTAATCGCTGCCCTATTCTGGCACAATTTCCCTGTCAGTGTTCTCTGCAGTTTCTACTTGTCCCACACTGTTATAGGCTTTTCGTAAGTCTGTTAAATGTATCCAATATCTCAAGCCTTTTACTTTCACCGCTGTGGGTATGTAAAACACTACTTCATATGGGCCATGAAATCTTGGGGCATTCCACCTACGAACGAAACTCCTTACAAAAACCATTTCACCAGGATCTAGCTGACCTGTTGTGTTTCCTTCTTCTGGGGTGGGCCTTTCATTTTCTTCCTCATTTGCTAGTGGGGGAGCAAGTTGTTTTGCTATCATGCGTGCCACCCTGGTGAGTTTTTTGATGTATTCATTGAATTCCTCCCCTAGTACAGTTGTGCTTCTGTGTGCATCAGAATGTCTGCGGAGAGGTGAATGTGCTGTGTGCATTCGTCTCCCTGTCACAATCTCATGTGGTGACAAATGGTGGTCCTTGCTGGGCTGATTTCTCAGCTCGAACAATGCCAGGGGGAGACAGTGCACCCAGTTTTTCTTAAGGGTAAAACACAGTTTTGAGAGTCTTCCTTTAAGTAATCCGTTAATTTTTTTCTACCATGCCGTTACTTTGCGGGTGATAAATCAAGCACAGTTTGTGTTTAATACCTAGCATTGAAGTTACTTCTTTGAAGAGGTCGTTTACAAAATGTGTGCCATTGTCAGAGCGAATCACGTCGCAAATCCCCCAGCGCGGGAACACATCCGCACCAGGAATTTTGCAGCGCACTTGGCATCTGGGTGGGCACAGGGACCTGCCTCTACCCATCGTGAGAAGGGGCAAACCACCACTATCATGTACCTCGCTCCGTTGCACCTTTCACCCATGTCTGCATAATCTATATGCAGCTCTCTGAATGGACCTAGTGGCTTGGGTATCGTTCCTCTCAGTGTCCTTAAAGTCATGCCGGAATTATATATCTGGCACGTTGTACATTCCATTGTCAATTTTGAAAGTTGTTCTTGCAACCCTGGAATGAACCAGTGTTCCTGTATGTCTGCAGCAATGTGTTGCTTTGCATTGTGTGCTGGGAAGTGTAGCTGTTGAACGCTATCTCTAGTAGTTTAGTCGGCATCAATACCTTTCCAGTGTTATTTTGTCGCCACAGCAAATCAGTGGCTGACTGGCTGCACCCCCTCTTCATCCACAATTCCTTTTCGTCACCTGTGGCCCCTTCCTGTAGCTCTAGTATTTGTGACACTGGCATGGCATTGTACCCGTCCGGTAACTCATCATCTGTTTCTCTTCGCACTAGGTACTCACCTGTTCTTTCTTTTGTTAGATATCACGCTTCTTTGGCGGCTGCGTCTGCTGCCGTGTTTCCCAAAGATACAAAGTCTGTGTTGTTTTTATGGGCCTGGCATTTTACTATTGCTACCATGGTGGGATCTTTCAATGCTTCTATGAGCTCCTTTAGTAATTCCGCATGTTGCACGGGTGAACCATCTGCCCTGTTGAACCCTCTCCTTCCCCACTGGCAAGACCCCCATGTACTGTTGTGGCCATGTAAGCTGAGTCAGTGTAGATAGTAAATGCACACCCCTTTGCTGCACGTAATGCTTCGATTAGTGCTATGAGTTCTGCTGCATGTGCTGAAAAATGAGCGGGCAGACTCTATTGTATTAGCACCTCATACTCACCTTCTTCCAGTCGTACTACGGCCACCCCCACATGTTTCTCTCCTGTTTCTGAATTTATGGATGCCGACCCATCCATGAAAAATGTTTCTCCTTCAGCCAAGGAGTTTTCACTTACTATTGTCGCGCCATTTTCCTCTCCTTGATATGTTGCGCAGTCATGTGCTTGCACATCTTCCACTCTACATGGCTCTGAAATGAATCTGCCAGGGTTGACCACCTTACACCTCACTACATGGATGTTGCCACTGGATAGGATCACCTCATATGCAGTTGCTCTTTGTGTTGTTAATGTGCTTTTTGATCGTTCCAGTATGGCGAACAACGAATGTTCCACATACAGAGTTAGTGAACACCCCATCACTATGGTGGCACTTTTTTCTATGGCGAACGCGGCAGCAGCGAGGGCCTGTTCGCACGCGAAATGCCCTTGCATCACAGCGTCTAGTGTGCCACTGTAGTATGCCAGGGGCTTGTGTCCCAACAATGTTTTTTGTGTTAAGACCGCAGTCATGAGTGTGCCTTTGCAATGTGAGGATAGGTAGAACTCGCATTCATAATCTGGATTTGCGAGTACTGGTGCACTTGAGATCAGTTCTTTGAGAGATGTGAATGCATCACACACTTCGGTATCCCACTGTATTTCTGTGTTTTCCTTCTGTGCCTCTTTGAGGGCTTGCAATAATGGGCGCATGTATGCTGCATAATCTAAGATCCACGCACGGCAATAGTTGCACATTCCTAGGAATTTCTGCATGTCTTTCACTGTTTTTGGTCTCCCCACAGCCGAGATGGCTGCTACTCTGTCTGGGATTATTTTCTTGCCATCTTTCGAAATCAGTTGCCCTAGGTATAGCACTTCGCGTTGGCAGTATTGCAACTTTTCTTTATCAACCTTGTACCCCTTCTGGGCCAACAATGTCAAAAGGGCAATGGAGTCTTTTCTGCATTCTGCTTCGTTTTTACTGCAGATCAACAGATCGTCTACGTACTGAATTATTGTGCTGTCTGCTGTCATGTTTCCAAGATCTTCATGCAATATTCTGTTGAATATGCTGGGGCTCTCACAATAACCCTGGGGCAGTCTGCAGTGTTCGTACCTTCTCCCCCCCTAGGGTGAATGCTGTCAGATATCTGCATGCTTCTGCGAGTGGTATAGAAAAGAATGCATTTTTCAAATCCACTACTGTAAAGTGTGATGCCTCTTTTGGGATGCTGCACAGGATAGATGCAGGATTTGGGACCAAAGGGAACTCTTTCTGAATGACGTCATTTAGTGGGCGTAGATCTTGGATCATCCTCCATGCCCCTCCCTTCGCTTTTTTAATGGGGTAAATACATGTGTTACATGGGGAATTTGATGGTACTATTATCCCTTGCTCCAATAGGGCATTGATTGTTTCCTTTATCCCTTCTTCTGCTTCCTGGGACAGGGGATATTGTTTTACTCTGGGCAATATTGCTCCAGGCTTGAGGTTTATTTTTACTGGCGTAACTCCGTGCAGCAATCCTACGTCATGTGGACCTGTGGTCCACAATTGCCAGGGCACTTGTTGCATGTCATCTGTGAAAAATGATGGTGGGGCCCCCACTACTGCCATTAGCTGTACTGGTACCTGTCTCTGCTGTATCATTATTTCACAAGGGATTGCTATCTCCATTATTATTTCTCCATAATTTTCTGAGTCACTAAAAAGTTCCTCGTCTGTTAAATCTTGAAGTGCAATGTCGGCGTTTATGCATAGCACAGTACGCCATTCACAACCATGCATGTCCATCGCAATCACTGCTATTCTTTTTGCTGAGATTTGCACTGCGTGTATGTCTAATGACATTACCGTTCCGGGCACTATCTCTGGTCGGGCTATTGGGCGGAAAACAAATTCTGCTGGTACTCTCCACTCTAGTTTTTTCAATTCTGGGACCACTCGGGCCAATGTTTTTAACCCGTACAGGAATATGTCTGGGTCTACTGCTATGCTGCGCACCTCTGGGCATGTTGCTCACGAATATATCACTAGCATTATACGCATGGGGCACATCCCTGGAGTCGCGCATACAATTCCTCCTCTTTTAGTGAATGAGATGGTCATGCTGAGCTTACTTAGGAGGTCCCTCCCCAGTAAGTTAACAGGGGATTGCTCGTAGTACAATAGGGGTGCCCTCACTGTTTTTCCTCCCACTGTCACATCCAAATCTTCTGTATAAGGAACTTCGACCACCGCCCCAGAGAACCCATGCGTCTCCAATTTACGATTAGATAGCGGAAACCAGCCTTCACGAATACATGACTTCTCGGCTCCCGAATCTACCATAAAGATGAATTATTTATTTCCTATCTCTGCCCCTATCAATGGTTCCTTACTTGCATTGAAGGTTGTCGATAGGATTGGACACGTGAGTGCTCTCTGTGGGCTGTCCTATGCGGGGTGTCTGGTTGTACCCCCCTGGCTGAAAACGTTTCCGGAAACTACCGATACTACTCCGTATGGGGCAGGTGCGCCGGTTGATGTCGTGGTAAACGGGTTATTTTGAGTGTATGGAAGGTGCTCACTACTTTGTGGGTGTTGTTGAACGTTAAGTGATCGGTCTCTGTATTGTTCTTGCCCCCTTTCATCCTGTTGTTCTCTGCCCCTGTCCCGAGGTAAGCCGTATGGGCTCCCTGGGTGGGGGTGCCCGTAATATTGGTCATCTTGATAGCTTGGGTTAGGTCTGCTCCTGCACTCGCGGGAGAAATGTCCCCACCTCCCACAATTCCAACAGTTTCCTTGCCCCCCTCTGGGTCCAGGTCCCCCGTTTCTGCCGTTGCCCCCATACCCCTGTCCACCCCCTCTACGCCCTCTGTACCCACCTCTTCTGCTGCTGGGGTGCCGCCACTGCTGCCCTCCGTAGTCCTCCTTTCCATTCCACTGCCTCTGCCCGTTATCCGTCCAATTTGCTGCCATCCTCCCCTGTATTGCTACCAGTCCCTCCTCCTCCTCTGCATCCCTATCATGCGGGAGTGCTGCTACAGCTGCCGCGACCTTCACTAGTTTCGTTTGAATTAGCTTAGCTTCGTCTGCCAGCCTTTTTTGTACCACCTCCTTCTCTCTTTCTTTGATCCTTTTGCAGTCGTGTACTATTATGCTCTGTATTTCTGGCCATCCCTTCGCCTCGATCCCTGCTATTTTGTCCAGTGCTTTCTGCACTTCCTTTGGGAGCCCTCTCTTTATTATGAAGTAAAATAAGACGGTGGGTTGGTCATATGGTGTGCCCATCTCAGCTCTCCACATCTCCTGCACTCGAAAAATGTAATCCATAACCTCCTCCCCATCGTTCATAGTGCACAGCATTACTGACTGTAAATCTGGTGTGTCGGGGAATGTCTCTCTTAATGCGTCCCAAACTCGTGCTCGCACTGTATTGAAAGCAGCTCCGTCGTGTCTATCTAGTGTTATCCCCGGAAAACCTACTTTTGTCCACACCCTGTCTGACTGATCCCCCACTGCTGATACAAAGTAAACTCTTGACGTATCCTATGGCCAGGGGCACCCCTGCAGTGTGCTTCTCAAAAGCGTATATCCACTTACTGGCCCCACCTGATAGTGGGGGCAGGGATTTTAGCAAGTTTGCTTTATCCATCTGTGCCCACGGTATGTAATTTGGTCTGCCCGCCCCTCTATGTATTAGTCGGAGTTGTAGGCGTCCTTTGCTTCCTCTTCCCATACTCACCTTCGACCCTTTCTTTCCTCCCATAGCTATCTTCCCCAACCTGTTCCTTAACCTTCCTGTCCATTCTTGGTCCATTGCTCGCCCCAGCGGTGTTTCCCCAAACTCCATTAGGCTACCTCCTGTTGCCATTCCCAACCTCCCCGCTTCTTGTTCGTCTTCCTCTGTCGCACCATAGCTCCTCTCTCCCATCACCTTCCTCTTCGTCTCCCTCTGCACTTCCTCCTGTATTGTTTACTCTCAGTTCTACAATTTGGGTGGGCTCCTCTTGTATCCTGAATAATATCTCCCCTTTCTTCCACCCTTCCTCATTTGATTTGTCTAAGGTGTGTGATCGGGACACTCGCTCTGATTTTGCCATACCGTGCTCACCTTGTTCACATATACTTTGTATCCTTGACAACTCGTCTCTGGCTATCGAGAGCCTGGCATCTAAGTCTTCTGTTAATTTGCATATGTCTACTGAAGGGGTACTCACCTGTCCATTTGACCGGGGGCAATCATATGGTGATGGTGCTGTCGGCCTTGTTGTGGCGGCAGGGGTACTGGGGGGCACATATGTGTGGTCACTATAATCCTCGTCGAGTGCGGGCTTATTCAAGAGTTGGTACAATCGTGTCACCTCCACTGGTCCCTCTTTCCCCCGTCCTCCGTACCCCCCTCTGCTCTTGCCGATGGGGTGGTAGTGAGGGCAGGCTGATCGAGAGTGGTGTCCTTTTTCTTTGGTGGGGGTATTTCCTCAAATAATCGCCATAAATCTAGTATTTCTCTCCTGTTATGAAAATGTTTTCCCTTGTATTTTATGTATATGCAGGTGGCGACCATGTCTAAAATACTTTTGTCGAATGATCCTCCCTGCGGCCAGACCTGAGGGAGACCTGCTCCATTAAGCTCCGTGACCCACTGGTCATGGTACTTAGTTATTTTTTCTGCATGTAAGCTTCTACAAATGTGTGCTAAGGGTGTCTCTGTCCCCATTGCTGACCTGTATTGTTCCGCTCTCTCACTTTTTCCTGTTGCTGTGTGTTTGCAAATATATGAGGCTGCAGTTTGCGTGCAGATTCTAGTTGTCAACTTTAACTCAGGCAAAAAGCATTTTTTCAGTTTTTTATGACTTACCAGTTCACACTTACAATGACCACACCACCTGGAAATTACTTAAATCAATTGTAGTCCGTAGAGGCAATTAATTCAACAATATTAAACAATACACTGTGCACACAACAAATCATCATTCATCATACCATAATACACAACACCTAACATTCACTCGTCCCTCTTTTACTAATACACTCCCCTTCCCCTGTATGACCCTCCCTTGTTGCTTTTAACAGAAAAGAAAGATGAGAAAGAAGAGCTAGTTGTACTCTATTCACTGTGTCTCTACTACTATTCAGACACCTTGTACTTATTTTTCCACTTCTTCACTTATTATTCCCAGCACTAGTCAAGATAGCACTATGCCTTCTACCCCTTACAGAGTTAGGTTCCCGTCCTCTTTTTTCCCTTATTCACTCCTTTATCCTAATGGCCATATGCAGAGATAGAGAAAGTTTTTAGAAAAGCAAAAAGTTCCCCTTATTTTTCCCAATATTTTTCCCCTTTTAGTGTCGCTCGCACTTAAATACTCACGTGCCCGTCTTGAACCGAGACTCTCTGGATTTGGCCCGTCCAAGCAGCGCAGCCTCGCACTCAATGGTCCCACCCGGCTCCGGCGAGCGGTACTAGGGGTTTTTTCAAACGGGACCCGTACCCTTTCGCCCTAGCTGCGTGCGCACGTCTCTGCGTGCCAGTTGCCATAGGTGGGCGACTCTGTTGAGCGGGCGCGCCATGCGTCTCCACTGCGACCGGGGCCGTCTCGTGCCAAGGGGACAGTTAAAAAATATATCACGTCTATGGGGTCACCACTGAATGTAAGCGTCCCCCAAAAACGCACCCCCTTGTAGAGAGGCACTGACGGACACACCCCTGAAGGGAATGAGACCAAGACCAAGTGCGGGTGAGATTAAGAGGTTCTCTTTATCTAGATCAGAAATAGGGCATGCAAAGGACTCTGCAATACTCTGAGAGCGCTCTGTCTGACAATAGCAAAGACAGTCATACTTATTACAAAAAAACGTCATGAGTGAGGTAAGCTATAGGGGGCACATAGTCGTTGGGATTGGGGGCGTTGGCTAAAACTATATACAATGTATAATGAGCTGCTCCAGGATTGGCGGAGATACACGTGGTTCCAACGCGGGGTGGACGGTCAGCTGGGCTCATCGGGGTGGAGTGCTGGGCCGGACACGACTTGTACCGATGATTGGTGGCTATGTTGCTACTTTGCCCTTGTGGCCACACACTCACATCCATTCATTATACTATGCAGTTTCAGTTGCCTTGTAACTCTCGTAATACATTGACCTTAGATCAAGAAGGAGACAGGGACATTGATATGCAAAAGGAAGTACTCTAATACATCTGTTGTGGAGACACCTTGGGGTCAAACATGCTAGTCCCACGAGTCCATGTGTTAGGTCGGGGGCACAGGAGGGGTTATTCGATCACCCTGTCCTGATGGGTGCAGTGAGGGATGGTATTACGATCTGTTGGTACAAGGATTGGCGCCCCCCTTTTGGGACCATTAGCTTGGTGTTAGCGGGGGTACCACTGGTCCGTGGGGGGCTTGGGACTGGTACCTGAGAGACGGTGGAATTTAGGACCAGGTACCTCGTAATTCACAGAGTCCAGCTACAGTCGCCTCTGACATGGGGGAGGCAGATGTTTGAGATGGGTCCAGCAGGCTTGGGAGGGGAGGCGAGGCTGTGCTGCTCGAGCACTAGCTATCTCTGGAGGGCTTGGGCGGGAGGAGGGGGGAGATGGCCTTGCAGCTCTGTGTGCGGCATCCTGCCCAGAGCGGGGTGCTATGCCTTGGGTGAGGGGTGAATAACAATACATGGAGTTTCTACTGAGACTTATATACATTTGCATTAACAAGGGATCCTACTGGGGACTGTACCATTCTAATACACATTTCATATCTATAGTTTTTTTTTTTTTTTTCTTCAAACAGAAGATGTGTGCTTTAATGATACTTTTATGTGGTCTTGTGGGTAAGCATCTGTACTGGAAACATGGCAACCTGTGGTGAAATCACAGTAGCCGAACACTTGAGCATGCACATTTTTTCTAATGCTTGCCTCAAAAACACCTAACATGGGTTGCACCCACCCCCTTAAAAAAGTGGGCATACGCTGTCCACCCACATGTATCCTTTTTTTTTTAAGAATTTTTTATTTTGAAAATAAAACAATACAAACCAAACTTGCAGCATTATATACAATAAAACCGTAGACATCAGATAACATATGTTACTGCACTTCAAACCCCCCCCCCTAAGAGCTTATCAACCTTACAGTTCTGTGTCAACCTGGTGCGGCCGGGTGTCGTTCCCTTCCGAAGCTGCAGGGTCCACTTCCGTGCCAAACAGTGCCAAACAGTCCTGTAATTAACATCCTCCAAGCCGCCAGGTTACCCACATCTTCCTCCCCGCAATTGCTACATGCTTCTTGCCATACTGCTGTTTCAGCCTCCGCCCATTTCTGCAAGTCCCGCCACCATATCTCTATCCTTGGCTTATGGCATTGCTTCCAACTCATGGCTATCCCCCTCTTAGCAAGTACATACGCCAGGTCTCTCAGTTTCCCGAGATGTTTGGTGTTCCATGGTCTGGGGAACCCCCCCAGGAGGCAGGCCCAGGCCGTGTCTATGCATATCAGGACCCCCTTATCTGCCAGTTTCCGTGCCACTTCCCCCCAAAAGACTTCAATCACTGGGCAGGACCAGAACATATGTGTCATGTCTGCGTCTTCCTCATCGCATTTCGGGCATGCTTGTCTTCCTGCGCTCGCAAACTTAGCTATCCTCTTGGGGGTCATGTATGCTCTATGCGTAATATATAGCTGTATCTGCTGTAATCTAGCATTCCTGGACACTTTCTTATGGTATCCCATGGCCCGTTCCCACATCCCATCAGTCAGCTGCGCCCCCACCTCCGCTTCCCAGTCCAACCTCAAATCCATCAAATCCTTCCCCACCCGGGTCATCACCACCTCATACAATCTCGAGATCTCATGTCCGCCCTCTGATATGTCATATATCGTTCCAATGAGGGCGTCTGGATCTTCCGCCAGCACCGTCTCCGGCCAGGTCTTACGGATAATCTGCACCAACCTAAGGTACGTAACATATTGGCCCCCATGCAACCCTGTTTCCTCTCCCAGGTCTTCGAATTCCCTGATGGCCCCCTCTTGCCATATGTCCCCCAACGTGGCCAGCCCAACCAATTCCCAGTATGTCCTGATTATTTTCCTAAACTGGCTGTCTCCCATAGTTAAGGCAACTAGCGGCACCTGTGGGGAACACGGACACGGGCTCTCTATCAATTGACACGCTCTACGCCACATTCTCCACCCAAGCAGCAGCATACTTGGGCGATCATTCAAGTCCGGTCTAGGGACCCAGATCTCTTTCAGGTAAAACGGGGCAGTCCCGCCCAACCAGCCTAGACTCAGGAGTTTCCTCATCAGAAAGCCATTTAGTCACATATTGCAATTGGCTGGCCACATAATAGGCCTCAAAGTTAGGCAGCTTGATGCCTCCTCTATCATGGAAGTTTTGCAGCTTCCACAGGGCCACCCTGTTGCGGGTGCCGTGCCACAGGAAGTCCCTACACACACTGTTAAGTTTGACAAAGAACTTCCTGGGTATCAGGTATGGTATGTTACTGAAAAAGTGCAGCAGCCTGGGCAGGACAACCATTTTGAGCATCGCCCCCCACCCCATCATTGCCAGCGGCAGTTTCTTCCAAAACTGCATAGTCATACGGATTTTCTTCACAGCCACCTCGGTATTGTGTAAGTGTTCTTCCTCCACAGTATGGTATACATCAATTCCGAGGTAGCGGAAAGACTCAGCTGCCCAAGGCACGGGCAACACCGGTAATCGTTCCGGAGGGACTCCTGCGTAGCTCCCCAATGGAAACATGCTCAATTTTCCGGGATTAACCGCTATGCCAGACAATTCTGCATACTTTTCCATGACCTCTATAATGTACTGGAGGTTTTCCTCCAGATACTTCAGGTACAATAACAGGTCATCAGCATATAGGGATATCAAATGGTTCTCTCCTCCCACCTTGGTGCCAACCAGGTCATATTGTTGTCTTAGGTACACCGCTAAGGTCTCTAGGGCTAGTATGTATAACATCGGGGACCAGGGGCATCCCTGTCTGGTGCCTCTACTGAGTCGCCACCTCTTAGATATCACTGATCCCGTGCGCACTCTGGCCAGTGGTTCGCTGTACAGCAGTTTCGCCCACCCAACATAGCCTGGCCCAAACCCGTACTCCTCCAGGGCAGCCAGCAACCACGGCCACCTCACTGAATCAAATGCCTTAACTGCATCTAGGGACACTACCACCATCTCTTCATCACTTCTGTTCCCCTCTTCAATCACCCGGTGGAGTCGCCTGTGATTATGGGTTATATTTCTATTGGGGACATAGCCTGTCTGATCCGGGTGTATCAGTTTACTGATGACCCTTCGTAGCCTATTAGCCAGGACCGCCGTCAGGATCTTGCTGTCCTGGTTCAGCATTGACAGCGGCCTATATGAACCACAGCATTGTCCCGGTTTGTTGGGCTTGGGGAGCGGCACGATTAGCGCTTCTCTGAGCGTATCCGGTGGCCGACCCCTCTCGAAGGATTCGTTGAACATTTCTAACATAGGAGGGAGTATCTCTGCCCTATATGCTTTATAAAACTCACTCGGGAATCCGTCCGTGCCCGGGGTCTTGCAGGTGGGCAACCGTTTCACTACCTCCTCTAGTTCGTCCAGTGTAATAGGTTCATCTAGCTCCTCCCTCTCTTCGTCACTAATCCTGGGTAGTTCCATGTCTTTCAATGTGTCTCTGATTTCTTCCTGATTTTCTCCCCCTTTGTCCTCATACAGTGCTCTATAATAATCAAGGAAGGCATCGTTAACTCCTTCTTGGGTGTCAACCTCCTCCCCATTCTCTGTAGCTATCATCCTGATCGGGGGCCTGGGGGTTTCTCTCTTATATAGCCATGCCAGTAGGCGACCAGTTTTGTCTCCACCCGCATGCTGCCTCTCAACATATTTTCTGTAGTTAAGGTTACAGAGCCGCTCCGAACACCGCTGCTGCAGCTCAAGTACGAAATCCGCATCCCCTCCTGCCCTGCTGCATTCGCGCTCCAGTTCTCTCTCCGCCTTCTCTAGTTCTGCCAGGACTCCACCCTGCAGGCCCTTTGACTTGGAAATGGCGTCACCCCTCAACACAACCTTGAAGGCCTCCCAAAGGGTGCCGGCCGAATCTACACTGCCCGTGTTCACCTCAAAGTACCGCGTGATCGCATCTCTGATGTCCTCCCTGAAGACCGAGTCTCTAAGCGCCTCCGCGCGAAGGCGCCATGTAGGTATACGCGCCCTGGGGCGGCTATACTGCCAGGTCAACACCAAGGGCGAGTGGTCCGACAGGACCTTCGCTCTATATTCGATTTGAGTGGTCGCTATCACCACCTCTGATGTGGCAAAGAAATAATCTAATCTCGTGTGTAGGTGCTGTGGGGCAGAGTAGTGAGAATACTGCAAGGCATTAGGGTGTTTCAGTCTCCAAACATCCGCCAGCCCAAACATTTCATATCTATAGTTGACATATGATCATGAGGTAGCGTTAGGCAGGTGCATGTGCAAAGAGGGCAAAGCATTTTATTGCATGAGGTCATCAGTTTAGCCAATCTTTATGCATCTTTACACTTGTAAACAATAGCTGTTGCACATAATTCTTTACCCATTCTTTTTCATAATAGCAGCAAACGTTAGTCAACACGACATATATTACATAAATGGTTTCTGCACGTTACAAGGATTCTCAGGGTGGGCAGGGGTGAGGGGTGCCTCTCAGTCTAATGGGCAGGGGGCTTTGTGCAGGGTCAGGGCATGCACGTCTGTGCTGGTTTCAGTTACTTCCTAATGTTCCAGTTCATGGCTGGGGCAATGATGTACTGCAGAAGGTTTGGTTGTTACAGTGTTTTGTTTTGTTGTTTGTTCTGCCTGGGTTGGATCTAATCGTTTGAACAAAATGGAGTTGGCCTCGTACAAGATGGCG
This sequence comes from Ambystoma mexicanum, assembly GCF_040938575.1. Classification (NCBI taxonomy): domain Eukaryota; kingdom Metazoa; phylum Chordata; class Amphibia; order Caudata; family Ambystomatidae; genus Ambystoma; species Ambystoma mexicanum. Next base: position 1,424,309,710 of record NC_090923.1, read on the forward strand.
TTGATGCTCTGCCACATAACGTGGCAGTGTAGCCCACCGTGTCGATCCGCAGCCGCCCTGCCGCCTGGGCTCTGGGGCAGGTGGGCTGCTGATGAGTCATGAGTCCTCACCTGGGTAGGAGATATAGTAGGAGGGGGGGTCCTATTGACTCAGACTGCTTCGGCAGATGTTTGGCATAGTGTAAGTACTAGCATAACATACATGCACCCAAGCCTTTATCGGTGGCTATCAAGTACATTTATAGCAACAGTCAGGTAGCTGGGACAGGGTTTGGGAGGAGGGCCAACCAGCGTTATGGCGAGGGTGTGTTATGACGTTTTTGCCCTTCTCCCTCTCCATCAACAGTCTGGTTCATGGAATCCAATCTTTGAATGCTGATGCCCCGAAGGTGAAGAGTGCTCTAACACAAGAAACCTAACTTTATTGTGATGACTGTCTCGATTTCAAGGACCCTGATATGGCTTAAAAAAGCAGCTGATCAAGTTTGAAGAGACATGTAATGAAAAAGGGCTAACAATAGCTTTAAAAACACAATAGGTTATGGTGTGTAAACCGCACAAGCCAACTAGCTTTGGATTCTACTTCGGAGATGGAAAGATCGAAAGAGTTTAGTGTTTTCCAGGAGGTCCATTTAATAAGACCTTTTGGAACCCCCAGGTTGCTAAGAGAGATGTGATATTATATTAAGTAGATGGGGGCACAGCCTATATTGCCTCGGCATAACCGTTCATCGTCTCACTTCTGGCCTCGCATCCACCTAAAGTCGCCTGGTCCCTCACGGTGGGATTAACTGCAAAAGAACACACAGATCATGGGGCCTCACCCAGAGGGGTACTAGTCACCCACCGCAGAAGACAATGGGAATACCCCCAGGACTCCCGCATTTGCATCCATGCACATTTCAGCAGCCCCCAGCCCATACGTGGGTGCTGCCATAGAAACAGAATTCATTTGATCCATTTGATTGTTGCTGGTGCCCCCATGATTGTTGCTGGTGCCCCCATGATTGTTGCTGGTGCCCCCATGATTACTGCTGATGCCCCTTTGATTACTGCTGATGCACCTATGATTGTTGCGGGTGCCCCTATGATTGTTGCTGTGAACTGGAAGCCTGCCAAGCAGCACTAACAGCCCTTTAAGATGAGAAGCAATACCCGTGAGATGGATGGGGATGCAGATTCATACTCGTGCATCAAAATAAACAGGCACTCAATAATTTGGCAAAAAGGTTCCGTTTTAATACAAGCTCATAAAACGGGGAGTACAACGAACATCAGCAATCGCTCGATCTTCTCGCTCTCCTTCAATTTAAGAAAAAACACATAATTGATAGCAGAAAATCGTCATCTCTGACGTATGACTTGCGCATGCACTTTGGCAACCTACGTAGCAAACTTCCCTTCAAAATGGCCACTACAAACGTCACTAAAAGTACGACGTCCCATAGGCTCTGCAACTATAGGACCTTAGATTACACGGTCCACTATGATTGGGTTGGAATCAACCCCACTCATACTTTTCCACCTACGTCTAGCAGCACGCAGAAAAGAACATTCAGGTGCGGATGAGATTGTCTGCACCCCAGCTTCCCACCAATTATGGTACAATCAATCATCACCTCGGTGGTCATGTGTCAATTAGCCCTCTGAAGTTTGGCCATGAGTCTGTACTGTCCTCCGAGAACTTTTAAGGAGTATCGACATGGCGAGCTTCCATGCGTAGGTGTGAAGTTTTGCTCCTACCAGCCTGCCTCCATCACGTGACTAGACACCATGAATTCACGCTCTTCTCCTTGCTTTTCGTATATTTAATTTAATTTGGCCAGTCTCGTGACATCTGTTGTTTCTCTTGACCTTTTCTGAACAGGATCCTCTGTTCCTTTATCCTTAATTGTATCCAATGTCAGCCTTCTTAACCCAGATAAGGCCTTGGCTTCTTGGCACAGTTAATTGCAGCTGGGCTCCATTCTGTTTCAATTCTTGAATTGTTTGCTACGAAACGCTCCATTGAGATCTTCTAGTTTTGTTCATTTTCTGCTTATTGACGTAGTGGAAATATGCATTCATACCTAAAGTACTCTTTGAGGTATATACATGTAGACATTGGCGCTTGCCGTAATCTACTTTCCTTTAAGCATAAGCTAGCTGCACGATTTCTTCGCTGCTTGCGGTTACTTGCATGTGTACACGTTTAAAATAACTGAATGTCTTTATCGTATCCGCGGCATAAGCTTCTTCATCTTGATCCAAAGATGTCACTTATCCTTAGCATCTTCTTGGTACTTTGTCTTTTGTCAGCATTCTCTGGTCATTATATCTTCTTATCTGGACGTCAGTTTGAGTTCTTATGACGTCACCATCCATTTTCTTTCATTATCTTCTTTGCTTCTTCAGGAATCTCATTTAAATGACCATTATATTGTCTTGAATGCACATATGGTTTTCTCAGTGGATATCTTACTGTCCAGGTTTTCTTAGGTATCGGTATATTGACAGGCGCAGTCATTCTGATGGGCACTGGGCAGAGCCCATATGCTGCTCTCTGCCGATTTAACTGTTGCGCATATGTCACATAATTCAGTGTGAAATCTATAGGCACTGGTAGAGGGGTAACTGGAGTAACTATAGGGAGGGCAGTACTTGATACCTCCTCTTCACTCCCCCCTCTGGGCGATTCATCGACCACTTTCACTTCCTCCTTTGTGGCAATTGTTTCTTCATCCATTATATCCAGGCATCCTGGTTTGAAGAGATGCTTCTTAGGAGTCCATATCTTTATGACTCCTTTCAGGCATCCTGCATTTTTCACATGCTCATCCTTGTTCCATGTCATACATTGACAGTCTCCACTTGGACTGCAATATATCCATTTTCCCACATATTTTCTATGGTCCTTTGGATATAGAAACGTTGTACCTTCTGGTGCATAAATGCTGGATTTCACAAAGTCTCTTATTTCTTCGTCAGTCAGGTCTTTGGTCTTCCATCCTGACTCGACATCGATCATGATCTTCATTCCCACAGCTTTCTTTGCAGTCTTCTTGCATTGTGAGATTATTATCTTGATTATACAAAATCTAAGTATTATCATCACCAACAGGGCTCCAAGGAACTTGAACGCATCTGCCATCGACTGTGGAACCCATGAAAACAATGCTCCAAACCAGCTGTCATCATCAACTTCATCCACTTCATCTATCATCTAATTTTTTTGAAGTTTGGTCAGCATATCTATGGCTTCTGTCAAGGTACCATTCTCATCATCGTAAGAAGGTATGAATGTGGAGCATGATTTTCCAATTTTTGCACAAACACCTCCATCCATAGCTGTGATCATATCTAGAACATATCTGTTCTGAAGGGTCATCAGTCTGATCGCTCTCAATTCTTCTCCGATTGCATTGAATCCTTTTGGAGTGGTGTTGATGGTCTGCAGTAACTCCCATCTGGTTATCTGCAACCATTTAGTGTTTGCTCCAACCTGGATCCTTGGCATAAAGATCAAGGTGAACACTGAAGAAGTCTGACTGAACAGTCTATGCTCATACGGGATTGCATCGAAAGCTTCTATTGAGTTTGCAGAGAAGTAACTCTCCCTCTTTATCCTTTTCCTAATTTCCAAAGATCTCTTCTTCCTTAAGTGAGCATCTGCTTTTGGGAAATTGTCAATGTTCAAATCACCTTTTGGAATCACCAATGCTGGAACATGGACATTCACCAATGTACATATGCCTCCCCAGTCTTTAGGCAGTCTAATGTATGCCTGGAATCCACACGCCCAATAGTGATCCATGATCACTGCAGTACCATGCACCATTCCTGGAGCATCGAGAATTCACTCACAATTTTGGTTCTCTCTGTCATGCCGCTGAGTTCCTGGCATCTATGGAGCCACTGGCGATGCAGAACTTAGTCCCGTTCGCTGGCAGCTTTCGGCCACGCCCTCTGTTTCCTGGTTTTACTTTCCGTCTGTTCCTATTGGTTGGGCGCTCCGTGGCCCGGTGTTTTAACCAGCCACTTCCGGGTCACGGATGCGTCGCAACGCTTCCGGTTTCGTCCGTTAGCCCTGAGTTGCTTGCTACCTGTTGCTATCTTCCTGGGTTACTCGCTTTTCCCGCCGGTCGGGTCCTTGTGCCCAGTCGGCTCCCCCCTCTGTTCTTCCTTCGTCCTTCCGCTGGTTCTATCTGCCTTTCTCTCGCTCCTTTGGCTTTGTTTCACTCGCCCGACTCCTCTGCCCTCCTTCCAACTTGCTTACCCTCCCTCCTTCCCATCTTCACTTACCGCTTTTCCTCCTCTTGTTTGTTCCTTGCTCCGTCCTTCTGTTTCCTACTTCCTCTCGCTCTGCTCCATACCTTCCGTCTGCCAGTTCCCTGCCTTGTCCATTGGACTTGGTCTCGCCTACCTTCTGGATTGTTTGCTGTGACCTTCCGTGTACCAGACTCCGGCCTGTTCCCCTGGACTGCCTTTGCTTACTGTTTTGTTACTTCCACTTCTAGCCTCGTGTACCAGATCCTCGGACCGCTTACTGGACTGCCTGTGTTCTGGGGGGGTTCACTCCACGTGCTGCCTCCAGACACTTTCCACCAGCTCTCACCCTTCAAGGATTCCTGGTTCCACACCTCCAAGGCACCCGACGATAACACAGGGGTTTTTTGTGCCTAAGGGCTTTTTCCCCTCTTGGTCGATCCCGGGGGAGGGGCCCCCTGGTCTCCCCTCTTGGGGGGCACGGTGGCTTCCTCCCGGGGGCGTCCCTATCTACATAAAAAAAGGTGCGATCACGAAGAAAGGTAAAGAAGGGTTCTTGGAAGGAAGAAGAAGGTGGGGAGTCGGGGGAGGGGGAGATCTCAGAATCTACACTGTCAGACGAAGATATCACCGACCCCGTTGACAGTTTGCGACGCCAAAAAGAGATGGCCACCCCACAGCAGGTACAAGAACTCGTAGCCGCTGTACAAAGTCTAAATTTGGAGATGCAGAACCTTTAAGACAGCTAACGCCACCCTTCAACAGCGTCTGACGGACAGGGAAAGACCTTTAACCGATTTACCTCCACTTCCCCTAGTATCAGGGAAGTTCGATGGTTCCCCAAAAAAGGTTAAGGAGTTCCTGGACGCATGCAATCTTCATTTTTCCTTTCGCCCTCAGACCTTTGCCTCAGACCACGCCAAGGTGGGGTTTATGATCACCCACATGACCGGGAATGCCCTGGCTTGGGCTACCCCTCTAGTAAACCAGCCAGACCCGGTTTTACACCACTACAATGCCTTTAAGGCCCTGATTCAACAAACCTTTCTGCGAACAGAGAGTACCTACTTGGCCTCGGAGGACCTCCTTGACATCCGTCAGGGGAATTCTGATCTACTGACATAGATCACCGCTTTCAAACAGGTGGCAGCTGAGGCAGGTTGGCAGGAACAGGCCCAGTATGCCATATTTCGGCAAGGTTTAAGGGAGGAATTGAAGGACGAACTAGCCCGGATAGAAAGACCGGTGTCTTTTGCCGAACTCCTGACAGCTGCCCTCCGAATTGACTTCAGAAAAGAAGAAGACCAGGTTAAGTGTACCCCCTCTCTTGGAGACTCACTCACCCGCGTCTGTACCCTTCCAACGGACCGCTAAGGAAGAACCTATGCAGATCGGAACCACCAGAGCCCCGCTCACACCTGAAGAAAGGAAACGGCGCAGGGAGGGTTCCCTGTGTATGTACTGCGGGTCTTCCTCACATCTATTAAGAGATTGTCCGGAAGTACTGCCCAGAAGGTCGGGAAACGCTCGCCCTCGGTAAACATTGGGACGCATTACCGAGGGGCTGCTCTTAGTCCCTACGCGCCTCTTTCTGTATCCTCTACTGAAACGTCTGAGGACTCCCGGTTGATGGTGCTCACAGTTTCTCTCAGAGTGGCCCCAAGGAAGTAACCACTTTAGCCCTACTCGACTGTGGAGCAGCAGGGAACTTCATGGATACCCATTGGCAGAACGACACAGAGTGAAAAGGATAGCCAAACGAGAAGATCAAAAGGTGGAAGGGGTTGATGGCGAACCTTTGAGCTCGGGTTTGATCACTCACACCACAGAAGCACTTACTTTGTCCATCCAACAACATACCGAAAGTATCACATTCGATATCATCAAGGCTGCTCACTTCCCCCTAAACCTGGGTATCTGTTGGCTACGCAGACACAACCCCAGTATTGACTGGTCTAGAAACTTACTTAGTTTTCAGTCCTCACTATGCAAATCGGAATGTTTGCCAGAACCAAGATTCGAGACCGTCAAGACCACAAATAGCTGCGAGGTCAGAACAGTACACTGTCTCCCACACTATCTAAAGGAGTTCAACGAGGTGGCAACTGAAAAGATACCCGTCGAGCTCCCTCCGCACCGGCCTGAAGACTTTTGCATTGATCTCACCCCAGGTGCATTGGTACCCTTCGGTAGGATATTTCCACTGTCTTTAGAAGAAAAACAATACCTCCGAATGTACTTGGACAGCAACATGGAAAACGGGCTCATAAGGCCTTCAAAATCCCCTGCAGGGGCATCCTTGTTCTTCATCTCTAAAAAGGATTCAAAGGAGTTGAGGCCGTGTATAGATTATCGCAGTCTAAACAAGGTTACCATAAAAGACCGGTATCCTATGCCATTGATCACCGATATCTTACAAGCTGTACAGGGTGCTACCATCTTTACCAAACTCGACCTGAGGAATGCTTATCACCTACTCCGGGTGCAGAAAGGAGACAAATGGAAGACAGCATTCCGGACTCCTTTCGGACTTTTCGAATACCAGGTAATGCCGTTCGGGTTGGTAAATGCCCCGTCGGTATTCCAACGGTTTATGGACAGACTATTCTCCGATCTCCTGTGCCAAACCACATTGGTATACTTAGATGACATTCTGATCTACTCTCGCACTCCGGAAGACCATGTGGAACATGTCAGGGAAGTATTCAGAAGGCTCCAGAGAAATCATTTGTCTGTTAAACTCGCCAAATGTGTGTTTTCAGCCTCCTCCATTCCTTATCTAGGATACATTCTGTCAGACCACGGTATCTCCATGGATCCTAACAAAGTGTCTTCCATCATTGAATGGCCTTCACCCACCTCAGTCAAAGAGATACAGAAATTCCTGGGGTTAGCAAACTTCTACCAGAGATTTATCCCTAATTTCTCTCAAAAGATACTACCCATCACCTCACTTTTAAAGAAGTCTGCAACTCCATTCAAATGGTCAGCGGAGGCGGAAGACAGTTTTGGGAATCTTAAGTAAGCCTTCTGTTCGGCACCCATCTTACAACAACCAAACCAACATCTACCCTTCATTCTAGAGACGGACGCTTCATCAGCCGCAATAGGGGCTGTGCTTCTTCAAGAAATCCAGGGTACAGAACATCCGGTGGCTTATTTCTCAAAGACCCTAAACACCAGTCAAAGGAACTACTCGGTCATAGAGCGAGAGCTACTAGCCATGAAGGCGGCCTGTGTAGAATGGCGCCATCTGCTTCAAGGAGGAAGGTTCCCGTTCACCATTCGGACCGATCATAAGAACTTGCAGGTTCTCAAACAGTTCGAGTGCTACAACACTCGACAGGCCCGATGGGCTCACTTCTTCGCCCAATTCGAATTCCACATAACCTACATCCCCAGCAAAATGAATGTTGTAGCCGATTCTCTTTCCCGCCAGTGTGATTACCTACCAGAGACAGATACACCTCTTGAACGGATGTTTCCCCAGTCCAGGACTATCGGAATTATTTCTAAATTCCTTCAGCAGGTACAGGAGGATTCTGGAGGTCATTTTGAAGTGGAAAGACATTCTAAGGATCTGGCCTATGAAATCAGGAACGGCCTTTACCTTGTCGGGGGAAAACTCTATCTACCCACACCGGCTTTCCGCAAGACAGCACTTGCCTGGTGTCATGACTCTAAACTAGCAGGACACAGGGGAGTGGCTGGCACTCTCGAATACCTTCAAAGACATTTCTACTGGCCTACGATGAGAAGGGATGTAGATCGGTACGTTCAGTCATGTATCGTCTGTCTGCGGAGTAAGTCATCCCGTCAACGACCAATTGGTCTACTGGAACCAAGTGCTGTACCTAAGGGTCCTTGGAGCACGATCTCTACGGATTTTATAGTGGATTTACCCCTGTCTCAAGGATGCACCTGTGTCATGGTAGCAGTGGATTCATTTACCAAATTGGCTCACTTCTCCCCATTGCCTGGTGTTCCTACTGCAGCCAAGATGGCGGAAGTGTTTCTCCAAGACATATTCCGGTTACATGGTCTGCCTAACAAGATAATTTCAGACCGGGGTAGTCAGTACACCTCCCGGTTCTGGAAAGACTAGGTATCGAAAGAGCTCTCACCTCTGGATTCCATCTGCAATCCAATGGGCAAACTGAACGCCTGAACGGAACCCTGGAACAGTACTTAAGGTGCTTTATCAACTCCCAACAAGACAACTGGTGCACACTACTCCCTCTAGCTGAATTCTCTTACAATAACACCACACATACCGCTCTGGGGTTCATTCCTTTTTTTGGTACTTATGGTTTTCACCCTCGCTCCATTCTTCCTGTCTCGGGCCTGTAACGCTCACCTGATTCCCGTAGAGGCGCCGGTCTTGACTGGGCGTATACCGTATCTTCAAAGGTGATGTGTAACACACGGCTGGCTCTTTGGGCTGGACCCCTGTGCACTGTATGTCTGACTCGAAGGGTAAGGTGTCTTAGGTAAGTGAACGCCGTGCTCTCCATCTGCTTCGGGGCAGGGTGCTGTAACCAGTTTCTTCACTGGATAAGGCGAACAGGCTTCTTGACTTCAGAGGACTGCTGTCCGTCGTTTACTTCACGAACGGTAAGTTTCGAGTAATTCTAATGTCTTTAAAAGTCTTTAGTAATGATGTCTCTTGTTTTGCAGGGTTCCGGCGATGGCGGATGACGGGCTGAAGTGAGTTGAAGATGGAGCCCGTGTGATGAATAGAAGCGCCTGGAAGCACGTAAGTAAGCGCTTGTTGCCTGCTTCACGATGCGCTCTAACTGTCTTTTTCTTTTGCAGGTACAAGTTCGGAGCGGCTGCAGGGTGCCGGAATACCCACTGGGTTAGATGTGGAAAGGAGTAATGGCACGTGAGTATTAAAGTTCCCCAATGTCTTTAAACGCACCTTGTTTTGTCTTTCAGATGCGGGATGCAGCGCCGAAGGCCTCCGGAGCGTGCAAAGAGTTGGTAAGCTTTTGTCTTTCAGATGCCGGAATGCAGAGCGAAGACCTCCGGAGCGCACGAAGAGTAGGTAAGCCTTTGTCTTTCAGATGCCGGAATGCAGCGCGAGGCGTTGGTGACAGCCGATGGGTCAGGTAAGTGAAGCGCTGTCAATGAAGACCGTAATGCTAACCTGTTCTTTCTTGTCTTTATAGGTGTTGCTGAAGACTGGATTCAGGATGGTAAGCCTTTTTCCTTAGGCCCAGGATCAGATGCAGAAGACACGATGAGCGTTCTGCTGCAGAGGATGCAGAATAACGCAAAGCAAGATTCATCCATCGGGTGTGGTTTAAATAGCCTCCTGTAGTGCTTAGGTGTCTCCTTCCACAGCCACGCCTAAGTAAGAAAAGAGTTCCTGCTTTCCAGAAGAGTTCCAGTGTTCTGAACCTAGGGAGTGGCTCCTGCCCCACCCAACAGGAAAAGTAATTCCAAACAGAAGAGGATCAGAGGCTCAACTGGCAGGCAAGTAAGCAGCATGGTCTGCTGCAGGTAGGTCCACCCAAGCATTATGAGCCCGGCGCTTCCAGCGCTGGGACTGGGCATATTTATGAGCCTGGTGCCACTGGCGCCAGGACTGGGTCCAAAAGGTCTCAATTGGGACTGGTTGGCACTCGGAACCTGGGTTATGGATCTGCTTCCAAGGGAGTTGGGAAAACCCTGACCTTTTGGAAGCAGAGATCATGACAGTACCCCCCCTCAAGGCCCCTCCCAAACCGGGCTTCTCCGGGGGTTTTGGCTTGTCAGGAAATGTTCGGTGAAATCTTTTGATTAGGCGAGGAGCGTGGACATATTCAGCAGGTTCCCAGGATCTCTCTTGGGGGCCGTAGCCTTTCCAGTCAATTAGGTAAAATAGTTTAGATTTGGAGATCTTGGAGTCCAGAATGCTTTTGACTTCAAACTCGAGTTCTCCATCAACTAGGATAGGTTTTGGAGATTTAGTTAGTCGGGTTTGAGGTTGCACGGGTTTTAATAGAGAGACGTGGAAGACCGGATGTATCTTCATGTGCGGGGGCAAGTCCAACTTGACCGCTACTGGGTTTACTATGGTAGTGATGGAATAGGGACCAAGGTATCTTGGGTTGAATGTACGTGGCCCTTTTAGAGGTAGATATTTGGTGGATAACCAGACTTGATCCCCTACTTGATATTGAGGGGCTTCCTTCCGATGTTGATCTGCTCCTTTCTTGTATTGTTCTTTAGCCCTTTGAAGGTGAGAAACAGCTTCCTTAAAGGCTTGGGTGATTGTAGAATGCAGATAGTCTACTGCTGGTGTTTCAAGATCTTGGAGGGGATCCAACTCCGAGGTTCGAGGGTGACTGCCGTATAAAAGAAAAAACGGGGTTTTCCCAGTTCCCGAATGGACAGAGTTATTGTAGGCATATTCGGCTATCCAAAGGATGTCTTTCCAAGTTTTTTCAGTTTGTTGCAGCATACAGCGTAAATACTGTTCCAGAGTTTGATTGGTCCTCTCGGTTTGTCCGTCGGTCTGAGGGTGGTGACTGGTCGATAGTCTCACATCAATTTGAGCCGACTGACAGCAACTTCGCCAAAAATGAGAAATAAATTGACTACCTCGATCCGATATTAGAACCGAAGGAAAACCGTGCAGTCGGACGATGTTTTCAAGAAATTCTCGGGCCAGAGTTGCTGCTGTTGGCAAGCCTTTGAGCGGAATGAAATGCGCCATCTTGGAGAATAAGTCCACGATTACTAGAATCGTATTGTATCCGGAGCATGGAGGTAGATCGGTGATGAAGTCCATAGAAAGCGTATGCCAAGGGCGAGGTGGGATGTCAATAGGGCGTAAGAGGCCTGCTGGTCTTTCCTTTTGACTCTTGTTTTGGGCGCATACTCCACAGGACATTATAAAGTCTCTGATATCTTTTTTCCAAGACGGCCACCAGAAGTAGCGCTTGATCTTTTCTGAGGTCTTGGCCATACCGGGATGTCCTTCCATTAAAGAATCGTGATAACAAGAGATTACTTTTTTCTGTAAATCTGTGCTGGGCAGGCATAATCGTTCTTGGAAATACAACAAGTTGTCCTTTACTGCAAAGTCCTTTCCCTGCAAATGCCAATTCTGTATGTCTGCTGGAGTTACAAGTTGCCTGGCTTTATCCTTAACTTCCTCTATGGATTGTGTGGCGATTATACCCAGAATTCTTTGTTCGGGAATGATTGGTACAGGTTTAGGGTTGACCAAGTGTTCTTCCACTCCCATCCGAGAAAGGGCATCGGCTTTACCGTTTTTTGTACCAGGTCGATAGGTAATTATGAAGTCAAACTCGGCAAAGAATAATGCCCAACGGAGTTGTCTAGAGGATTGGGCTTTTGCAGTTTTCAAATATTGCAGGTTTCGGTGATCCGTAATCACAGTAACGGTGTGTCGGGCCCCCAGCAGATAATGTCGCCAAGCCTTAAAAGCAGACTTGATAGCCAGAAGTTCCTTGTCAGTAATCGTGTAATTGATTTCAGGAGGCGAGAATTTGCGGGACCAAGATGCCACGGGATGCAACTGATTGGTTACCGGGTCCTTTTGTGATAGAACTGCCCCCATGGAAAGGCTTGAAGCATCAGTTTCCACGATGTAGGGGAGTTCGGGGCGAGGGTGTTTTAAGATTGGTGCAGAGATAAATTTAGTCTTCAAATCCTGGAAAGCTTGTTCCGCCTCGGTAGACCATTCAAAACGTTTGTTTTTCTTTAACAGTGATGGGCTGGACTATTCGAGAAAATTCGGGGCCATTTAAGAACTGCATCGACCTTCTTTGAATCCATACGCACTCCGCTAGGTGATAATATGAATCCCAAGAATTCAACTTCAGTCACGTTGAAAACACATTTTTCCAACTTAGCGAAAAGTTTGTGTTGACGCAATCTTTCGAGGACCATTTTCACGTGTTTCCGATGTTCAGATTCCGATGAAGAATAAACGAGGATGTCGTCAATGTAAACAACAACACACACATCTATGAGCTCTCTGAGAACATCATTCATAAAATGGGGCATTGCAAAGTCCGAAGGGCATGACCTGATATTCAAATAGCCCATATTTGGTGCGGAATGCCGTCTTCCATTCATCGCCCTCTTTTATTCGAACCAAGTAGTAGGCTCCTCTAAGATCCAACTTTGTATATATGCATGCTTTTCTGACCTGGTCCAGGAGTTCAGGGATCAAAGGTAACGGATATCTATTCTTGACGGTGATCTGGTTCAGGGAGCGATAATCTATACAAGTTCTAAGGTCTCCTTCCTTTTTTGGAACGAAGAACAAAGCTGAAGAAGCAGGGGACTTGGAAGGACGAATAAACCCATTTGCCAGGTATTGATCCAGGTATTGTCGAAGGTGAAGGTTCTCAGGCTCGGTGAGGGCATAAATTCTACTACAAGGAGGAGTAGATCCAGGTATCAGGTCTATCTGGCAGTCATAAGACCTATGAGGAGGTAGAGAGTTAGCCTGATCCTTCCGGAAAACATCTTGGTATTCTAGGTATTCGGGAGGTAACTGGGGAGTCTCTGAAGAAATTGCTGCCAGTGCAACACCAGGTGGAGGGTGACAAGTAGAGACACATTCTGGAAACTGGACCGTTCTTGCTCGCCAATCGATCAGAGGATTGTGTTTCTCTAACCAAGGTATCCCTAGAATAATCTGAAACTGAGGGGCCTTGATCACATCGAACACGATCTTCTCATGGTGTCCATCTTGATTTACGAGCGTCACTTCTTGAGTGGTATGCGTTACTGGTCCGGAGGCTATCTCCGTCCCATCCACCGTAGTAATGACGTCCTTTACAGCCTTGGGACAAAGAGTTAGATTCATCCTCAAAACCATTTCATGATCCACATAATTGCCGATTGTACCGCTGTCGACGTAAGCTTCAATTGCATGTAATCGATCCGGATTATCAGGGCTAATGAGGACCATAGGTATCACGAAATGCGAGGTCACGGAACTGGTTTTCACGCTCGGCAAGAGGACCTCTATTCTTGTCGGGCGAGGTCGTTTCCCTGCTCAGAGTTTGTAACTTTGGTAACTGCAGCTCCTACTGCCTTCTTGGCAGGTTTCACCAGACAGTCTCGAAGAAAGTGCCCTGAGTTTCCGCAATAGAGGCATAATTGCAACTGTTTTCTCCTTTCCCGCTCCTTTTGTGTTATAGGACCTTTCAGGCCCCCTATTTGCATGGGTTCCCCGGAGTCTACTCCTTTGGAAGGAGTTGGCGGTTTGGAAAATACTCGAGCATCAAACTTGGAACGATCGGCCTTCCTGTTCTGCAGTCTGTGATCTAGTTGAACGACTAAGTCTATATAGTCCGAACAATCTTGTGGGGGATTCACTACTTGGGCGAACACATCTTTGAGCTCTCCACGTAGACCTCTATAAAACAGCGTAATCCTTTTGTCCTCAGGCCATTGAGTTTCACTATCAGTCTGTTGAAAGATGCAATATAAGCCAAAAGGTCTTGATTACCTTGTCGCAACGAAAGAAACTCATTGTCCAAGGCCTGCCCCTGTGAATGTCTTGCGAAAAGTTTTTCCATACTGAGCTGAAAAGCTTGAAAATCATGGAGGACCGGATCATCTTGATTTACTAGAGGGATCGACCAGTCTGCCGCATTACCACTAAGGTACGAAAGCACGAAAGCTACTTTAGCTTGATCAGTTGGAAATGCTGCTGGCCGGCATAAGAAATGCAACCGGCACTGATTGATAAATACTGCAAACCTCTTTGGGTCACCAGAAAATCGTTCGGGCGGAGCCAGAGGTACATTCCCAGGTAGGTTGATCTGCACTGGATTCATAGAGGATGTAGAAGGAAGATTTCCCCCAGATGCGGGTAACGGGGTCTGTCCGGCTTGTGACTGTAGCAATTGTCTAGCGAGATCATCTGTTCGCTCCTTGGAAATAATCAGTTCTCTTCTTAGAGCGTTCGTTTCCTGACGGGCTGCATGCACTTCTGCCCTTAGTTCCCCAAGTAACTGGGCTAGCTGGTCGGTATCCGAGGTTTCCATAGCGCCTGGACGGGAGTTTTGCGGTAGGCTTTGCGTTCTGTAACGCTCACCTGATTCCTGTAGAGGCGCCGGTCTTGACTGGGCGTATACCGTATCTTCAAAGGTGATGTGTAACACACTGCTGGCTCTTTGGGCTGGACCCCTGTGCACTGTATGTCTGACTCGAAGGGTAAGGTGTCTTAGGTAAGTGAACGCCGTGCTCTCCATCTGCTTCGGGGCAGGGTGCTGTAACCAGTTTCTTCACTGGATAAGGGGAACAGGCCTCTTGACTTCAGAGGACTGCTGTCCGTCGTTTACTTCACGAACGGTAAGTTTCGAGTAATTCTAATGTCTTTAAAAGTCTTTAGTAATGATGTCTCTTGTTTTGCAGGGTTCCGGCGATGGCGGATGACGGGCTGAAGTGAGTTGAAGATGGAGCCCGTGTGATGAATAGAAGCGCCTGGAAGCACGTAAGTAAGCGCTTGTTGCCTGCTTCACGATGCGCTCTAACTGTCTTTTTCTTTTGCAGGTACAAGTTCGGAGCGGCTGCAGGGTGCCGGAATACCCACTGGGTTAGATGTGGAAAGGAGTAATGGCACGTGAGTTTTAAAGTTCCCCAATGTCTTTAAACGCACCTTGTTTTGTCTTTCAGATGCGGGATGCAGCGCCGAAGGCCTCCGGAGCGTGCAAAGAGTTGGTAAGCTTTTGTCTTTCAGATGCCGGAATGCAGAGCGAAGACCTCCGGAGCGCACGAAGAGTAGGTAAGCCTTTGTCTTTCAGATGCCGGAATGCAGCGCGAGGCGTTGGTGACAGCCGATGGGTCAGGTAAGTGAAGCGCTGTCACTGAAGACCGTAATGCTAACCTGTTCTTTCTTGTCTTTATAGGTGTTGCTGAAGACTGGATTCAGGATGGTAAGCCTTTTTCCTTAGGCCCAGGATCAGATGCAGAAGACACGATGAGCGTTCTGCTGCAGAGGATGCAGAATAACGCAAAGCAAGATTCATCCATCGGGTGTGGTTTAAATAGCCTCCTGTAGTGCTTAGGTGTCTCCTTCCTCAGCCACGCCTAAGTAAGAAAAGAGTTCCTGCTTTCCAGAAGAGTTCCAGTGTTCTGAACCTAGGGAGTGGCTCCTGCCCCACCCAACAGGAAAAGTAGTTCCAAACAGAAGAGGATCAGAGGCTCAACTGGCAGGCAAGTAAGCAGCATGGTCTGCTGCAGGTAGGTCCACCCAAGCATTATGAGCCCGGCGCTTCCAGCGCTGGGACTGGGCATATTTATGAGCCTTGTGCCACTGGCGCCAGGACTGGGTCTAAAAGGTCCCAATTGGGACTGGTTGGCACTCGGAACCTGGGTTATGGATCTGCTTCCAAGGGAGTTGGGAAAACCCTGACCTTTTGGAAGCAGAGATCATGACAGGGCCTCTCTACTAGCGTACCATCGGTAGATTCTTCCCTCTCCCTCCTTAGAGAGACACACAAGAAGGTAGAGGAAGGCCTTAAGTCAGCCCAAGCTCAATATTGCATTCAAGCCAACAAACACGGTAGACCTGTACCAGGATGGGATGTGGGTACCAGAGTCATGCTCTCCACTAGATATTTACCTTGTTGGGTACATCCCTCCAAGCTATCTCCCAAGTATCTAGGGCAATACGAGATCATACAGAAGATCAACCCTGTGGCTTTTTGCTTAAAATTACCCAACAACCTCAAAAGGGTCCACCCTGTTTTCCATGCCTCTCAACTCAAGTCATTTCATGCTGACACATGGGCACGACAGATTAGACAGGCCCCGATTCCTCAGGGTTCCACTCGGGCGGAATATGAGGTCGCCCAACTCTGTGACTCCAGGTATCATAAGGGCAGGCTGGAATATTTGGTTAAATGGAAGGGATACCCTTCATCGGAAAACTCTTGGGAACCCATCACACACATTAATGCTCCTGTCTTACTTCGCAAGTACCACTTCTTTCATCCAGGGAAACCAGGGGGAGGATCTTATAGGAGGGGGCATACTGTCATGCCGCCGAGTTCCTGGCGTCTATGGAGCCGCTGGCGACGCAGAACTTAGTCCCGTTCGCCGACAGCTTTCGGCCACGCCCCCTGTTTCCTGGTTTTACTTTCCGTCTGTTCCTATTGGTTGGGCGCTCCGCGGCCCAGTGTTTTAACCAGCCACTTCCGGGTCACGGATGCGTCGCAACGCTTCCGGTTTCGTCCGTTAGCCCTGAGTTGCTTGCTACCTGTTGCTATCTTCCTGGGTTACTTGCTTTTCCTGCCGGTCGGGTCCTCGTGCCCAGTCCGGCTCCCCCCTCTGTTCTTCCTTCGTCCTTCCGCTGGTTCTATCTGCCTTTCTCTCGCTCCCTTGGCTTTGTTTCACTCGCCCGACTCCTCTGCCCTCCTTCCAACTTGCTTACCCTCCCTCCTTCCCATCTTCACTTACCGCTTTTCCTCCTCTTGTCTGTTCCTTGCTTCGTCCTTCTGTTTCCTACTTCCTCTCGCTCTGCTCCGTACCTTCCGTGTGCCAGTTCCCTGCCTTGTCCATTGGACTTGCTCTCGCCTACCTTCTGGATTGTTTGCTGTGACCTTCCGTGTACCAGACTCCGGCCTGTTCCCCTGGACTGCCTTTGCTTACCGTTTTGTTACTTCCACTTCTAGCCTTGTGTACCAGATCCTCGGACCGCTTACTGGACTGCCTGTGTTCTGGGGGGGGTTCACTCCACGTGCTGCCTCCAGACACTTTCCACCAGCTCTCACCCTTCAAGGATTCCTGGTTCCACACCTCCAAGGCACCCGACGATAACACAGGGGTTTTTTGTGCCTAAGGGCTTTTTCCCCTCTTGGTCGATCCCGGGGGAGGGGCCCCCTGGTCTCCCCTCTTGGGGGGCATGGTGGCTTCCTCCCGGGGGCGTCCCTATCTACATAAAAAAAGGTGCGATCACGAAGAAAGGAAAAGAAGGGTTCTTGGAAGGAAGAAGAAGGTGAGGAGTCGGGGGAGGGGGAGATCTCAGAATCTACACTGTCAGACGAAGATATCACCGACTCCGGTGACACTCTCCCACTTTTCTTGTTCCATTTGTCCTGAAACACAGTTTGGGGTTCTCCAACGGTACTATCTGCAAAGGTCCTCCTTTGTCATTGACCCATGTCAGTAGTTTAGCAATTTTCTTCCAAAGCGGTTTGCATAAAACGTGAACATTCCAAACGGTTGAAACTAACCAAGCTCTGCAGATCACCACTCCTTCTTCCCATCTGTCTGGAGAAAGCACTGATCCCCAGATCTGCATCTGTCCTCTGTTCTTCCATTTTCGAATGTCTTCTTCAGATTTCCCGGTAACGCCGAGCTTTTTGTTCACTTCCGATCTGATTCCTGCACCTTTCACTACAGGTTTTTTGTATCTCATCACATGGTTCTTCGTGTGTTCTCTGTCTCTTGTCTTTGTATCTTGCATATATTCATCTTCGTCTGGATCTGTCCATTCAGTTGCCCATTTGATGTAAGCATCTTAGCCCATGAACTGGCCTCTGGTTTTGCACATAGCCACATGCGACAGGCAGTGTGCCGTCTGGACATCTATTTCAATAGCTATGAAGATTTTTGATTTTCCCATGATGTATGGCAGAAGTGCACACACATAGCATTCTTCATCTGAAGTTCTTCTTAGTACTTCTTCCAACTTCTTTCATATGTTGGTACCATATGTTCTTTCCCAAATGTGCCGTGCTGTCCAAATAATCATTCAGCCCGGAATCATCTTCTTTTGTGCTTCTTTTGCCTCTGGTTCTTTTAACATGAGCTTCTACAAGTATGTCACGTAGCACATCTATGTAGCTTCTTCCCACTGGAGGATTTTCAGGTGCTTCCCTCAATGGTTCAGGTGTTTCCGTCTGCATTGACTGTATAGGGGTAAGTTCCAAAAGCTTCATTCTCTCAACATACCAATTAGGCATGAAAATGTCTCTTGCGATTTCAGTCTGTGTCCTTCTTCTTCTAGGCGCTGTCCGGATTACATGTGTAACAGGATCAGGTATGCTTGCAGGTGTCTTCTGTCTGAGCTCATTCATTTTTTTTTTTAAAACTTTATTTTTGAAGGTTTCAACACAACAAGTAATAGGTGCTCCTACCTGGTGCACCAACATAACCGCAGTCAGAGGTGGGAAACGGATAAGATCAGTTGAAGAGAGGGTGAGAAAAGGAGGGAAAAGAGCAGAAAAAAGTTTAACAATTCCCATTTACCGGTTCAACTACATTGCCTCACCCCCCCGCCCCATCATCCACGTCACTAAACTTCAAAGTGTTCCTTGATCAGTGTCCAAAAGGCATTGCATACAGAGTATCTGGCGACTTTCTGCTTCAGTTACCTCCGTCAAGTTCAAGTGGCTTCGGTGTCGGACGAAGCTGTACTCTGTAACAGATATGTGATGTATGGTCCCCAGATGTCAGGAGGACGTGCATGTAATGGAAGAGTTCTTATAAACTCGCTCTCCACATCTTGACAGTATGTTACGTCTTTTTTCCAGTCTCCCAATTTGGGCAGGGGTCCGCGGCTCCAAGCCATGGCTATTCGTCTACGTGCTAGTACCAGGAGGAGGCCTGTCAGCTTACGGGATGCAGGTTGCAGGTATTTGGTGAGACCCAGCAATGGTGCTAGTGGTAGTGGGGTTACCTGTTCACCTATTATGTCAGCGATCATTTGCAGCACCGAAGCCCAGAATCGTTGGACTCCTGGGCAGGACCAGGCTAGGTGGAAAAAGTCAGCCCGCTCTGCTGAACAGCGTTCACAGCGAGCCGAGGCCTCTGGGTGGTGACGGTGTTTCTTGACAGGGGTATAGTACGTTTGATGTATAAAATTAAAATGTATTAGTTTATAACGTGTGTTAACTGCAACTTTTTGGGTTTGCCGTAATATGTACGACCAATCCTCAATACTGATAGACTCTTGCAGAGCGGATTCCCATTTTTGTTGTGTTTTGGCGTTAGGTGACATTGTGTCCGTCACTAGGGATTTATAAAGCAATGAGACCAGCCTCTCCTCTCCCTCCGCCCGAATGGTGTTGTGCAGTAGGGTCCACGCAGGTGGCTGTTGAGGGAACGAAGGGAACAATCTTTGTAGGGTATGACGTAGTCTAAAGTATAGGAAGACGTGTAGGGAGGTTTTCCCCCCCTCTGTCTTTGGCCATTTGCGGGGTAAGGAAGGTGCCCTCTGGGAAAACGTCTCCAAAGGAGTGAACCTTAATCTTATCGGCCCATATTAGGAATGCTTTTTCGTTCATGAGTGGGATGCCCGGGATGAATCTGACTGGTAAGAGGGGAGAATATCTTATGCTTACACCGTATTTTGTAGCAATTTTTTTCCAGATTGTATACGTGGCTAAGACCGTGTTTAATGTATTATAAGGGGCTTGGATTTGGCTGATGATGACAGCGCTGAGCAAGTCGGGTGAAGCTAGAGCACGTTCCACCTGTATGTGTGGGCGGACAGAGTGGGACGCGTACCAGTAACTCAAAAATTTTGCCTGAGCCGCCCAGTAATATTTTTCTAAATCTGGGAGGGCCAGGCCTCCCTTCGACACCGGTAATACCAGGGTCTCGTATGCTACACGTGCGGGTTTCCCCGCCCACAAGAGCTCCAGGACTGCGGACCTCACTTTCATTAGAAAGGATTTGGGAAGGAGTAACGGAATATTCATGAACAAATACAATAGCTTAGGCAAGATGACCATCTTTGTTAGCGAGGCCCTGCCCCAGAGCGTCAGCGGGAGGGTTTTCCACCGGTGTATTCGGTCCTGAATAGCATGGTGTCAAGAAATCAGCGTCTGCTCCACGTTCCATCAAGCGTTATGTCAGAACTACACGTTCCACAATTCCAAAACATACGGAGCCGAAGCATTTCCAGTGGATCAGACAACGCTGGGGCTTGCCGTGGAAACGTTGGTTGCCTGAGCACGTTCGCGCACGATTACGGCGTGGCTACGTTTCACGCAGGGTCACGTGATTAGTTTAAATCTCCACCCGGCATTCGGAACGCTGCTTCTGAATTTTAGATTTTTGGAGCTCACTACTGTGTCCTTGTATTGCCTGTTTTCTTGAACCCTGTTTTGTCTCACGGATTGATATTGAATAACCCTTGACCTCGGAACGAACGACCTTGATTATTGCCTGACATTTCTGGATTTGGCGTTTTGGATCTTTTCTGCAGTCTTCTATTATTTTGACATTTTCTTTCACAACTCGGAACTTTGTTCTTTGGACCTTCCACACGGAGTATTTTTCTTTTGGAACTTACCATAAGGAACTGGGATTATTTTGGACTTTTATTAGGCGTCCTCGTGCCGGCAGGTATAGGTTTAGGTTGGATTGTCCCTATTTCCGGAGCTGGCATCATCGGACGGACTTCTTTTCATTTTCATCTTCCATTGCTGGAACATTAGACCGTCAAGCATCGAATCTGATCTCCTAGTTATCCTGACCCTCCTTTCTGCCTGACTTACCTTACGTGAGTATGTTGTTTTGATCTACATTTATTTGATTGCTTAGGTCTATTTCATGAAACCAACTCCTGACATCGTGTGGTAGCTGTGTTCTGAATTGTATTATACTCTAGACAATTCCCCTTCCAAATTAGTTCCTTTGCACTATTGGGAGTTGCATTGTCTGGAAAGTTCTACGGCTATTTTGCATTTAACTGAATCTGTTACTACCAAGCTCTGCGTGGGTGGTTTCTTACACATGGAGAGTGGACATGTAGTTATCTTTGTATATCTCGTGGTGGTTTCGCGACATATATACACCCAAATATCGTACCCTTGTGTTTTCCCATTTGAAGCCGTAATCGTCTACAAATTCTACTGTGTTGGGGGACAGGGGGAATATCACCGACTTGGAATGGTTGATTTTTAAACCCGACATATGCCCAAAGCGTATGACTTCCCTCATTACCTGGTTAAGATTCTCCCGTGGGTCGCTGACGAACAATGCAATGTCATCAGCGTATAGGGAGACTATTAATTTGTGGGGACCTAGCTTAAGGCCTTTCTGTATTTGAAATTCTCGCAATCTTGAAGCCAAGGGTTCCATGACAAGAGCGAAAATCAGGGCGGAGAGTGGGCATCCCTGTCTCGTGCCACGTTCTAACGTTAAGGGCGAGGACCTGGTGTTTCCTATTTTAACGTATGATCGAGGGTCGTTGTACAGCAGGGACACCAGTTTAATGAAGAAGTTGCCGAGGCCCATCTGTCTCAGCGTCCCATGAAGGGCCATTCTACAGAGTCAAATGCCTTCTCGGCGTCTAGGAATACGGCAATTGCCTGTTGTGTGGGATTTAGGGCCTCGTTGACGCCAAACAGGCGTCTGATACCATAGGTGGTGCTGCGGCCTGGGATGAATCCGGCTTGGCCCCCCATCACTAGGGCTGGCATCCGAGGGAGAAGTCTGGAGGCCAGGATTCTTGCGAGGATTTTATTGTCCAGGTTGATCAGCGAGATCGGTCTATAAAATGTGCATTCATCGGCGGGTTTGCCTTCTTTGTGCAACACTATTATATTAGCTTCACGGAGTGCGGGGGGAAGGCTGCCTCTCTCAATGGATTCCTCGTATACGCTAAGCAGTATGGGGGCAAGGATAGCGGCGTGGGCCTTGTAAAATTCTCCGGTGAGTCCGTCGGGTCCCGGTGCTTTAGAGTTTGGGAGGGATTTGATCGCATCTAGGATCTCTTCTATCGTTATCGGAGTGTTCAGTGGTTCTCGTAAGTCTGCCTCTACCCAATACAGACTAGTGTCGTCGAGATACTCTTTCAGGGCAGTAGGGTCCACCTTGCCTCTGGAACTGTATAGGTTTTGGTAAAAATCCCGGAATGCCGTGGCAATGTCTTTTTCCGAGTATACCTGTTGACCAAGTGTGTCTTTGATGCATTCCACGTGGGTCGGGGTCTTGTCTAAAATTAAAAGACGAGCGAGCAGTGCGCCTGGTTTCTGTCCCTCCCGTTATTGCCGAACCAGATGTTTGCGGCTTAGGAATTTTAGTTCCCTTCCAGCTGTCTCTCTGAATTTCTGGAGTTCCTCCTTCAGTTCCACCTGTATTTGGGAGTCCGATGTTGAGGCAGCTCTGAGTTCCAGTGCTTTTAGGCGACGTTCACTGTCGGCCAGCTCACTACGGATCTGCTTCAGTATACCGTTTTCCTTGGTCAGGCATATGCCTCGAACAAAGCATTTCAGTGTTTCCCAGATGACACAGGTGGAGTCCACGCTAGCTTGGTTTCTCTCGATGAAGGCAGTTATTTCTTGGCAAAGTTCTTCTGCGAAAACGGTATCAGTGAGCGAGCCTGGTTTAAACCTCCAGTGTAGGCCTGGGACTGTCGTTCTAGCGAGAAAGGCATCTAGTGTGACCATTGAGTGGTCGGAGTATGTACGTGGCCAAATTCGGCTCGTTCCCCAGGAGAATGGGCCGTCAGAGGACGCCATGATGTAGTCAATTCGGGAGCTGGTGTTGTGAACCGGTGAGTGAAATGTGAAGTCCCTCGCGTCAGGGTTGGGAAGTCGCCATGTGTCGGCTAGATTGAACGAGCGGCATATCTCTCGGACTTGAATGCTTGCTTTGGACGGGTGTCTGGTTGTATTATGGGATTTGTCGAGTGTTGGGTCCATTGGTGTGTTGAGATCGGCCCCCCAGATGATAGTTTCCGCGTTGATCTTCCCAAGTTGGCACATCACCCAGTTAAAGTTGTCGTGGCCATCAGTATTCGGAGCATAGGAGTTCACAATTACCACCTCTCTCCCTGCAATTATCCCTCTCACCAACAGAGCCCTGCCCACGGCGTCTTTCTGGGACTCAATGAGACTGAAGCCTGATCTCCTGTCTATCAATATGGCGACTCCTCTAGCAAAGGATGAGTACGATGAGAAATACCTGTGGCAACCCCAGGACTTGGCCCATTGGGATTCTGTTGCTGGTAGGAGATGCGTTTCCTGGAGTATGGCGATGGTGACTTTATGCCGACGCAGGTATTGGAAGATTCTCCTGTTCTTTGCTGGCTGGTTGCCACCCCGTATATTCCAGGTGGCTATTCTAAACGTTGGTGCTGCCATTCGGGGAGTCGTGCAGGGTCTCTGCTTGTTCGGATGGAGAGGCGAGGCTGACAATCTGGGGCGCCGAAGCAAGTCGAGAATGTAAGATTTGGGTCATCAAGGACACATGAGTTAGGCGCTGCGTGGCGAGAGACGGGTGAGTAATGCGGAACTGTCGAACCAGAGTCCCTCCCGCGTGTGGGCAACCCCCAACTGGCCCACGGTGTTCCCTCCCTTTGTAACTTTGCTATAGTCACTGCTGTGCTAGGGGCGTTAGTAGCCCTCCAAGAGGGTGCCGGGCTTCCGTTGGCTGCAGGAGTTTATTCCTGTGGCGACCATTGCGATTGAAAGGAAGGGCGCATTGGTGACGGTCTCCCATTGCTGTAGTGCTGTGTTTACGGAGGGTTTCTTCTCACACGGTCTTCGCGTCGCGGTCTCGGGTTGTTTCCACTGGGCCTGCAGCCTACCCGATCCAGATAGTCGTTTGCCTCCTCGGGGGAGTTGAAAAATTGCGCCTTCCCTTCATGTTGGATGCGAAGTTTCGCCAGGTATAACATGGAATAAAGGATTTGGTTGTCCTGTAGGTGTCGTTTGACCGATACATAGGATCTTCTTTGTAATTGTACTGTTTGGGAGAAGTCAGGGAAGAACTGGATGGGGTCGCCGTCGTACTGCAATTTTCCTTTGATTCTGGCCGCCCGGAGCACTGCCTCACGGTCTTTATAGTTCAACAACCTTGCTATTATCGGTCTCGGGTGCATGCCTGGTGCCGGCCTGGAGCTCGGGATCCTGTGCGCTCTTTCTACGACAAATAGCTGAGACAATGACTCTTTCCCGAAGAGTGTCAGGCACATTTGCTCCACAAAATCCTCCATTTTGCCTGGGGGTTGTTGTTCCCTCACTCCTATAATCCTGATTTTATTCCTTCGGGAACGGCCCTCCAGGTCTTCATTCTTAGCGTTTACTACCTTCATCTGGGCTTCAAGGGCGGAGACCCGAGAGGTCAACGCTGCTGTTCCGTCGTCCAAGTCGGACACGCGTTGTTCTTCATTATCGAGCCTGTCTGCATGCTTGTCCAGTCTATGTTGGAGCTGGTCTACCTTTGTTGATAGGGTGTCAAGCTTGCACCCTAAGCCACTGATGTCGGCTTTCAGGTCCATCAGGATCTCCCTGATATCCTGATGTGGTGTTTCTTCCTCCGATGGTAACATGTCTGATGTAGGTGATTCCGGCCTACTGTTGGTTGCGGGTTTTTGCTGGGAGTTTGATTCGAAATGTAGTTTCTTCTGGGTTTTGTCTATCTTTCCCATGTTAGCTCGGGGAGATGTTTTATGCTGGATCGGGTCTGACTACCCTCCTTCGCGGCGTTCGGTTGGGATGACACGGATGGAGTGGGACGGGTTGGCCCCTGGTGGCAGCTCCGCTGCGCTGTGCAGCCCGGGCTGGGAGACCGTTTATGAGCCTCAGCGCGGGTATTCCGCTGTGCGGCGCCGTGTTTCTCGTCTTCCCGGCTCTCCGGACCTGCGGATGGTGGAGTCGCCGCAGTGATCGAGTCTGCTTCGTTTGGAGACCTCACAGGGGGGGCCCGTGCCGTGCAGGGGGAGTGGGGCCGCTCTGTTCAGCGGGCTTGTCGCTCCGCGCGTTCACACTGGTGGTCTCCTACCTGGAACCGCTCTGTAATTCCGCTCTTCGGTCCGTTTCACTGCCGGTCCTCCCCCGGGCTGCTGCGGGGACGGAGACCACACGGTCTCTCCAGTGCTGCCTCGCACACGTCCACCCGCCTTCTTGAGCGGTCCGGAGCGCCGGGCGCTCTCTGCGCGCGAACGCGGGAGCACCCAGGAGGCCTCGCTCCTGTCGTCAGGCGGCCTGCAGACCCCGATTTCCAGAATGTGTAGCGCGGGCCCTGGTCACTCGGCGGAGTCGGGAGTTGGCTCAGACTGAACTGCGGGACGTCGCGAATGCTTTTGGCGGCATACTGGAGTGGATAGACGGCCACAGGAGCTGCGATGGAACAGGATTCATTAGAGCCCTACGGAGCTCTCTTAGGAAGCGGCCATCTTGGATGGCTCTCTAGCGCCCTCTGTCTGAGCTCATTCATTAAAGTCTTGTGACTCTTTAAAAGTTCTGTCTTTTCCATTTGCCTCATGGCTCCTTTCGGTATAAATCTCCTTATCATTATTTGCTGGTACACACCCCATCCTTTGGAAGTTGATTCTGGAATTATTGACACTAGACCAGGTGTGTTAGTACTCATTATCTCTGTAGGTGTAATCTTTGTCAACCTCTTGTTGGGCTTACTTTGCCGACCCTGTCTCCGGCGTTTTGATTCTTTCTCCAAAATGAGCGATGTGTGTGTGTTATTGCTTACCACATCCATTTCATGGTCAGTCACTCTGTCATTCAGGAGTGACTATATAGGGTCTGGGCAATCGCATAGGAACTACACGTACAATCTCAGGTGGGTGCACAGAAGTTTGAGCACTTTGTACACCGATAAAGAAAGCTGTTCTAATCGTTAATAACAACAATATGATTATGAATATTATGCACGCATAGACTATGAATTTGTAGGTTATTTTGCAGCACATTTTCCTAGGGCAAAATTAATGTCTCTCTTCATGGGGTAAAACAACACCGCTGCTGCTTTGGCTCCCCATCTCGATTACCTAGGAAGTAAAAACTTTTATTCTTTGAATACAATTTAAACATTGTCATCATTCTACTTCTGGATACTGCATTTTTGCTTCACCGATCAATTGCTCTGGACCACGTGTCTTCTGGATCGATATGAAAAAGGTCAATTCCTGTATCTGGAATCAGTTCCTTGTTTGTAGACAAAAGTTCCAAATCGTTCAGAAAACTCGGCAAGTCTTATGCTGCATGCTCCATATACACCAGTTCCCAGTCTATACCTGGAACTTGTATCAAACCGGATGACATGTTCACTTCCTCATCAGTGGAAACAAAAAGAAGAGTGTACTTCACGACACCACCCTTTCAAATCTGTCCCTTGAATGACCGTTTCTTATGCTCTTCAGTGATCTCGGTGAGCACAAAGTGTGACTTGTATCACAATTCCATGTAAAAGCATACTCAAGTGTGCAGCATTAGCCGGGTTGCGGATAAAGGTAAGAACATCCACATTCTCAGGCCTCCCAACGAGGTCTGGAAAGTCTTCAATTAAGCGAAAAAACACTGCATTAGCTAGTCTATGATTCATGGGTGATAGAGACATTTGTCTTGTTCTCGTTGAACTCCGGAAGTAAAATAAATTGTTCTATAATCACTGTAAGCGGTCTTGTCAGAATCATTTCATTATCAGGATCTTGCATGAACTCTGCAATGCTGGTAAGTCTTCCAACCAAGGAAGGATACGATCTTAGCACTAGTTCGAAATACGTTAGCACGTGCCTTGTGAGGTCACTATTGTGTGAAACCATGAGTAAGTCCAAACAATGATTCTGTATCAAAGGAATCTGGATACTGTATTCTTTTCCAATTTACATATCCCTGGTCAAAATCTGGCATAGTTTTTCCTTTTAAGGCTTCGAGTGTGCCTCTGTTCAATGTCAAATATCTGCTGTGGTTCTTATGCTTGCAAATCTTCTTCTTCACCCTGCAACTAGGATGCACAGAGTGTCCAATTATGTCCTTTACCCTTTATTTTTTGCTCAAAAGTGAAAGTCCAAACTTAAGCCACTTGTTCAAAAATAAAAGTTCTTGGTACTTTCCACTTGTCAGGTTATGCGTCCTTCTTCCTCGTCATTGATCTCGTCTGCACATGCTGTGGTTCTTCCCTGTCGTCCGTAGTTTCCTGGTGGTGGGGTGCAGGCAGAGGGGTCTCTCCGTAGAATGGTTTGACGTCTCCCAGGCAGATCCAAGCTTGCTTACCCTGCAATTTGACAGTAGATGGCGTGATGTCCTCAACGGTGAAAGGTCAGTGGAACCTTGGCTCATCCCACCTTTTCCTGGTATGACTTCGCACTAGGACTGGATGTGTCTCCAGGGAACAACTGTGGTATAGGTAATTCTTTAGGTTCGGTTGCTGTAGTATCTCCTTCTGTGTTCTGTTCTGCCCTACACCCTCCTCGTTGCTGCATCTGTCCTGTAATTACAGAAGAACTCAATGTCAAACAGTTCAGATCGTTTTGTATTTGCAATCCTAACACTTCTCCTGTCTGCTGAGCATCACTTCTAGCTCTAGTCGAAGGTGTTAATGGCATCCGCATCCTCCTGCCAGTCATGATTTCATGTGGTGTAAGATGATGGTCAGACCCAGGCTGATTCCTGAGTGCATACACTGCCAGTGGAAGGCAATGCAGCCATCCTTTCTTCAGAGTAAGCTTCAACTGGCTATCCTTGCCTTCAGCGAGCCGTTGAGCTTCTCGCATATTCCATTCCCTTGCGGATGATAAGCTGAAGAAAACTTGTACTTTATACCAAGCAACAAGCTAATCTGTTCAAAGACTGTATTGACAAAATGAGAACCTTTGTCTGATCTCATTACTTCACAGACTCCCCATCTAGGAAACACTTCCCTCACCAAGAATCTGGCTGCACAGGTAGAGTCTGGGTGTGTACATGGACCTGCCTCTATCCATCTAAAGAATGGACATACCACAAAAATTAAATACCTGTACCCGTTACATACTTGAATCATATCGACATAGTCAATGTGCAAGTGTTGAAAAGGTCCTTTGGGCCTTGGGATGACTCATACATGTAGTGTATGCCCAGCAGTAAACTTCTGACAGACTATACAGTTAATCATAAAGAATGCAACATACTCTGCCAAGTTCGGTACAAACTAGTCTTCGGCAATTGTTGCTGCTAAATTCTCTCTTGTCACATGTGCTGGATAATGTAACTGTTCCAGTGCTATATTCAATAAGGCTATAGGCATCACTGGTTTACCAGTGCTGTCTTGTCGCCATAGAGCCTCAGAGGGGTTTAAAGAACACCATCTTCGCTTCCATAGGTTTTTCTCTTCCTGCGGTGCCTCCTCTTGGAGTTCCATTATCTCTGTTTTAGAAACACTGCTATAGCCCTCTGGCTCTTCTCGTACAATGATAATTTTTTCATTCACCTCAGGCATTTCCACATTCATCATTATTTCATCTTCAGTCGCCACACGTTTAACCTCAGCGTCTGCTGCTTGGTTTCCGTGTGAGATAAAATCTGTCCCTTTCGTGTGAGCTGTGCATTTCACGACTGCTATGCCCACTGGGAGTTGTAGTGCTTTAATGAGCCTGTCCAATAAAGCGGCGTGCTGCACTGGCATGCCGTCCGCTCGGAGGTAACCCCTCCTCTTCCAGCGCACTAAGCCTGCTTGCACTGTTGCCGTCACATAGGCGTAGTCACTGTACACCGTCACTTCCTGGTGTTTGTGCCTCTCAATTGCAAGTATCAATGCTACCAGTTCTGCAGCCTGTGCTGAATAATGAGATGGTAATTGCGCACTAATAAGCACTCGAAATTCCCCATCTGCCGTGTGCTTTACCACAGCGGCGCCTGTATATCTTTGCCCATTATTTTGATCACTCCTTGAAGACCTGTCAATGGAGACAGTCTCTTCTTCTTCCAATGCATTTTCTTTTATTCTCGGGATCTCATAATGGAATTCTACATAGTTCGCGCAATCATGTATTAACTCTCCTGATGTAACTGGCTCAGCTTTAAACATAGCCGAGTTCACAATCTTACATTGAACTATTTTAATCGCTGGATTTGATATTACAACCTCGTAAGCAGAAGCTCTTTGAGATGTCAATGTGCCTTTTGGTTTTTCCAAGATGGCAAATAATGCATGTTCAACAAATAAAGTCATGGGGCAGCCCATCACAATCGTTGTAGCCTTTTCTATGGCGAACGCGGTGGCAGCCAAACTTTGTACGGCCGGGAAATGCCCTCTCGTCACAGGGTATAAGATCCCACTATAATATGCTAGGGGCTTGTACCCCAATGTGGTTCTTGTGTCAGTACTGCTGTCATAACAGTGCCATCCGTGTGTGAGAGTAAGTAGAATTCCTCCGCATAATTGGGAATCCCTAAAACTGGTCCTGTGCAAATGGCTTTTTTTAACTCATCAAATCCTTCCTTAATTTCCTCAGTCCACACGATTCTTTCTTTTGTTGCCTGTGCTTTCTTTAGGGCTTTTAATAAAGGCCTAGTGTACGAACTGTAGCCAAGGACCCATGCCCTGACGTAATTACATCATCCCAGAAAACTGTAATTTCTTTATTGTGTGTGGCTTGGCTGTTTTCAAAATAGCCTCAGCTCTTTCAGGCGTAACCTTCTTTCCCTCATGTGAAATCAATTGGCCTATGTACAACACTTCTGGTTGACAATATTGTAACCTTTCCTTGTCAACGTGATATCCTTTTTCTGCAAGTCAACCACCAGCTGGATAGAATTGCGTCTACACCCTTCCTCTGTTATGCTGCAAACCAAAATGTCATCTACATATTGCAAAACAATGCTCTCTAATGCAATATAGCTCAAGTCCAACTGCAGGACTCTGTTGAAAATCGAAGGGGAGTCACAGTACCCTTGGGGCAGCCTTGTGCTTTTCAGACAAACTTGTCTGAATGTAAAAGATGTGAATTCTTGCGAATCTTTATGCAATGGGTTTGAGAAAAACACATTTTTCAAGTCAATCACCGTAAAATATCTTGCCTCAAAAGGTATATTACATAGAATTGTAGACGGGTTAGGGACTAGAGGGAACTCGGCCTCTACTATCTGGTTTATTGGCCTTAAATCTTATATTAAATGAAAAGACACTCCCTTTATTTTTTGATAGGGTACACTGCCGTATTACATGACGACTCTGACACCACTAAAATGCCTTGATCCATCATGGTGGAAATTGTCTTGAAAATCCCTTCATCTGCTTCCCTAGACATGGGATACTGTCTTGCTCTTGGTAAAATTGCTCCTGGTTTCAATTTGATCTTCACTTCTCCTACTCCCTTCAGTATGCCTACGTCATAGGGGCCTGTAGTCCATAATGAGACAGGCATTGTTGCCATGTCTTCTTCAAAATATTCGGGACTTTTTTTGTGCCAGCATCATTCTTTGGGGCACTTCTCTTTTAATCATTTGTACCCAAAAAGTAATACTCATCTCAACTATCAATTCATCATCTAATGGGTTATCCCCAAATAGGTCTTCATCAGTGACGTCAGTCAACCTGTAACCTTCCTAAATTACGATTACTGCACACCATGTTCTGCCATTATCATCAACTCCTACAAGCACAACTAGTTATCTCCGTACTACAGCTGCTTGTAATTCTAAGGGAAATACTTGTCCCTTTTCCTCATCCATAGGAATCGCTGGTCTAAATAGAAATTCATCAGGAGTTCTCATTGTTCTTTCAGCTAGTCCTGGCAATCGTGACATTAATATGCGCACTCCATATGCAAATATTTTGGGTTCCAATGGAATAGCTCTCATAGCCATTTGTCCTGTGTACTGATCATGTCGCACACGTTTAAATAATGCATTCCTTGTGTTGAACATACTATGCCTTCCTCAGTGAATGAGATTGTCATATTCAACTTCGTCATCAAATCTTGTCCTAATATATTAACAGGTGTTTGTCTCAAATAGAGTAATGGCACTTTCATGTCACATTCTCCTATAGAAACTGGAAGTTATTTGGTAAAAGGAACACGACTTAAAGCTCCTGTAAAGCCCTGAGTATTCATGGCGTCGCCAGATCAAGAAAACTTTTTCTCACGTATACACGAGCGAGTCGCACCCGTGTCCACTAAGAACGAATACTCCTTATCTCCTATAATGACATCTACCCATGGTTCCTCATGAGGGTCAGGTGTCACTGATAGAATGGAACACATCAGGTCTCCCAGTGAGCTGTCCTAATTCATATACAGCCCTGTTCAACTGTTCGCGAATGGATTTCCTCCATCACGAGTGACACTTCCTGTCCTTGAACCCAATACTTGTCCTGTATTTGTAGTTTGGTGAAGCTGCATTGGAGATTGCTGAGATTGTCCTTGTGGAAAATTAGTCACTATCTGTTGTGGCTGTAAGCCTTTCTGCGCTCTCGGCACTTGCTGTTGCACCGTTTGATTCTGTGCAAATCCATTTCCACCCTGCTGTGTATACGCAGGCGGATTCACCATCCCCCCTCTCGAGAATTGGTCATTTTTTGCTATCCCTTGGCTTCTACACATGCGTGCTAGATGTCCCGTCACGCCGCACGTCCAACAAGGGGGCGGTGGTTTAATCATTTGCGCATTTTCAATATTCTGATTTCCACCTTGCATATTCTGTACCCCTTGATTATTCTGAGCACCTCCCTGATTATTCTGCCAATTCCATGATTTCCCTGCCATCCTCTACCTCGAAAGCCTCATCCTCTTGGAGCAAACCCAATGTTACTTTGGTCAAATTGTTGCTGCATATTTTCTGTATCTGAGCTAGTTAGCATCGCCCCTTCGATGGCGTACTTCGACAATTATTTCTGCACTAATTTAGATTCCTCGCCTTTTCATGCGTCATCTTTTACATGATTCTTTTCTTGCAGCAACCTGCAATAATGCGCAATGATCAGCTGTATTTCCGGCCAGGGCTTGGCTTCTATACGAACTAATTTCTTGAGCTGCTTCTGTACCAGTTCTGGCAGCCCTTGGCATAATATGTGTTAGAACACAGGTATAGATTTCCCCCAAGATTCCTGCGTTTCCAACACCCACGCGTCTTGGACAGATTGAAAGTAAATCAACGGTCATCTCCTTGTCATGATGCCCGCTCCCGGGGAGCCCGTTCAAGCCCTGCGTCCCCGAAAGCGGACATCCAGTCCACAAGGAAGGACCCAGCAACCCCATATAGGGGCCCTTTGGACAGTGTCCTGGTGCCTATGGCGCCAGGCTCATAAAAGACATCAGTCCTGGCGCCATGGGCGCCAGGCTCATTATGGATGTGCTTGGGTGCACTTACCTGATGCAGACCATGCTGCAGGATCCCGGCCTCCTTGAGGCCTGAAAGGAACTACTTTTCCTGTGGGACTAATTTACCATCTGGGCGTGGTCGGGGAAGGATACATACCTGATTGGAGGAAGGATACATACCTGGAACTTCTTCCAAGGCTATTTAAACCCCACCCGAACAGCCACACGTGCTTCGCGTTGTTCTGCATCTAGCAGCTGGACGCTCACTGTGTCTGCTCCTGCATCCTGACTTCTGCCATGCCTGCCAGCATCCTGGATCACCTGCAAAGGAAGAGAAGAAGAGAACAGAAGAAGGAAGAGTCCTTACCTTCTAAATCCGCATCCCGGAGACATCTCGCCGACAATCCTGAAAAGGAAGACTTTTATTTAAAAGCTCATCGCGTCGATCGCTGCAGCGCCACATTCCACTCACCTTTACTGGGCGCCTCCATGTTCAGCAGCGATCATCCGGATTCGCAGTCACGCCCCAGCGCCTAGGGAGAAAAAGACCAGAACAAAAGGTGTGAGAGAGAAGGGAATAAGGAAAGCTAAATCTCCATGTTAAGACTTACCTGTTGATTCATTCCCTCTTCATTTCGGGTCCGCGCCGCATCCTGGCATTTCCGGACCCGGCCCCATAAGGGGAAAAAGAGACATCAGCGTTAATGAGCGAATGAAAAGACATACCAAAAAACGCTCATTAAAGACTTACCTGATTTCTACAAGGATTTCACCTCTCATCTCGGGTCGGTGCCTGTTCCCCGGCATTCCGTACCCCGGCCCCTATGGGGAAAAAGACACTAGCATTAGTACATTAATGCATGGACACAAGGGGAACCTCTTGTCAAAAAGCTTACCTGGAAGCCAAGCAAGTTTGGTTCTCACCAATCCGAAAATCCAGTGAAGTAACTGGATACCAACGCGCCCCTGCATCAGAAGCAGGATGGAGAGCTCATCCTTCCAGACCCTAAGGTGAGACGCTACGAGGAGTCACAGAAGGGTTTCGAGGAGGGTGAGAGGGGAAAGTGGGAGGCTGATTGCATTACCCCGCAGACAGTTAATCCCCTATTTTCGCCTACAGAAGGATACTTCTGCGAGCCAGACAAGCCAGATTTGGGGGCCCGGCCCAGTCCGTCTTCCGAACCCTGCGCATCACCTTAGAAGAGGTCACAGCAGCGCGAACCAGGCCAGCGCCTCCGTGGGAGTCAGGTGAGCGTAACACTCCTTCCCGCATCTTACGTGTCATTATAGCTCCCATATCAGAAGTGTCCGGATATAGCACTCGAAGGGCCTTCCATACCGTGGTTCTGCAATTGTTAAATGGCACACCATCATGCGCGGTGTTAACTGTAGTCACACCAGGGTACCCTGCCGATGTCCAAACATCATAAGCTCTCTCACCAAGTATGTCGATTAAAAGACCCTTGATATCCCCTATAGCCAACGTATTACCTCCCGTCATTTTTTCTAGCTCATGTATCCATTTCCCAGCCCCAGAAGTCAATATTGGGAGCTTATTTTTCAGATTCTTTCTGTCCATGTGCGGCCATGGTATGTACTGTGGCCTTGTACCCCATTTTTCCAACAATGGAAACTGAAGCATTAGACTCTTTCTCATCTCTCATTGTGTGTCTATCTATTGTCGGGGTGATTTTCCCACATCGCCGTCTGCCTGGCAACGTTCTTAGTCTGCTTACATAGGGCGGAGGTGACACCCCACTCTGACCGCTGGATTGCCCCGTTTGACGGTCTGACCATGTAGCTGACTCAAATAGCTTAGGTGCGAACGCAGTTAAGTCCGACCATCTTATTCCCTTATCCCCAGAGAGGCATCTCTTAGGACCATGTATATCGTCTCGTTCTTCTCGTTCAAAGATTTCTCTTTCTTCGTCTGATATTGCCTGTTCCCAATCCACGTAAGTTCTCTCATCGTCTTCCCTCCTATTCAATGTCAGTCTATCTAAGGACAGCTCTCTATTTCTCTTGCTGCCTGAAGCATCCTCAGTATCGTACAACTGGGTGCTTTCAAGGCGCTAATTTTTTCCCTTCCCCTCAGGTATTGTTTCTAATCCCATCTCATCATATATCCTGTCGATCGTTTCTCCGACACTTCTTGAAATCATCATCTTCTAATTCTGCTCTAGACGTACCCGGTAATGATTGGTAGTCCGGAAAAAATACCTCTATGTCTTCCCATTCTACTACTGGATCAGGTTTTCTAACTCCCCTTTCCAAAAACTCAAGATCTCGTGCCCTTTGTCTTTGCTTTCGTTCTATGTCGTCATCAAATTCTCTCCGTTTTCAGGCTTCCTCTCTGACCTTATCTTCTTCTCGTTTTTCTCGCATATCTTTGCTCATTTGCCATTCTCATTTTCTCAGCTTTCTGTCTCTTTATTCTTTTTTCACGTATACTCTTCTTCTTCTATTCTTTTCTGCTCTATTCTCTCGCGATCAGCCATTCTTTGCTTTTTGTCACGTTTCCTTTGTTCCACTGCCTTTTCTTGTTTCTTATCTCTTTTGTTTTGATATAACTGCTCTCGTTTCTGTCTTTCTTTTCTTCTTATTCCTAAATCCCTTAATCGTCTCTCTCTTTCCCTTTCCTTCTTGTCCTGTTCGTCTTGTTCTTCCCTTTGTCATACATCCTCGATGCCTTTGCCATCGAGTTTCAATAAAATCAAATCTCCCATCCACTCGTTTTGTGTGAGTACCATCTCATCAGTTCTACCTTCGTCTCCCTTCCATCGCTTTACCTCTTTTCCTGTACCTAGAGATGTGCTTGCTTGCGTTTGATCACTTCTTACCTTTTTGCGTCTCTCCTTGTCCCTTAGGACTTTGGAGGTGATATATTTTCACTGTCTTTCTCTTGACCTTCGTCACTACTTTGCGTAGGTGACTCATATGACGGGTTACTATATCCTGCCGCTGCTTTAAGTTCTCTCAATGGGTACAACCTTTTGTCTGTGCTAGCTTCATCTCTTGCTTCACACGGGGCGGGTGGCGCAGAAGGCTCTTCACCCCCCTCTTTACATGTATTCAATATCCAATCTATAGGAGGCTCCTCCTCCTTCTTTTCCTGATACATCTTCCAAAGTTCTAAACTGGCTAGGCGTTTGTCTAACTTCTTGCCGGTGTACGTGGCATGCATATATGTCGTCATATGTTGTAAGACTGCTCTAGATAAGGATCCTCCATGCGGACACGGCATAAACATTTTATCTGCAGTCCCTTTAACCCATTCCGCACTGTACTGCCTAAGCTTCGGTGCGTGTTTCGGCAACAGGTGCATTAGCGGAGTAATATCTTCCATGCTTACTTCATCTACTATTGTCGATGTAATACTTGCTTGATACTCACTTTATAATTCACAAAATTTCATCTTATAACAACACATGTATGAGCGAGCACCAATCGTCGCAAGTTCCAATGCCGTTTTTTCCCAACAATATATTTTTATTTTAATCTGACTAAAAAACAACCATCAAATCATGCCATTCAACATATTTCCTTTAAAATCTCACAATTATTTCATACCTATTTGCATAAAACATCTTATACTTGTGACGTCACAAATTTTCTTGACCACATAAAACAAGACAGACGAACTCAGGAGGGCCGGCTCACATTTATCTCTGCCATCTACTCTCTTAGATGCACCTTACCCCTATGTCTGCTCCATTAGGGAACTTAAGCCTACCTATTTCGGAAAGTCTTTAACCCTTCCGGTCTCCTACGTCATCCTATTAATTCAGGACTCTAGATAATGGCTTCTGCTAGCGCTTCTTTAAAAGCCTAGGAAATGGGCATATACTTCTTATTGTGGCCACACTCACAATGATCTCTTTATATTGCTTGGCCTCTCTCAAGTCAATATTTCTCCCCCTTGCGTTATTCTCTTACTCTGACGTCATACTTTTATCCCACCTCTCTCCATTACCTTCCCTTTGCTTGTTTTGTGCATGCACAATTTGCCAAAGCATTTCGTCTTTTTCACTCACCTTTCGCATGTTTTTCGTCGCTGGATCCTCGGGACCCGTGCCTCTTTTTTACCACCTCTCCGAGCTGTCTTCCCAATTCCCTGCCTGTAGATGTGGGAGGGGTCTTTAGGGGGAAAGCTAGGGACCCGTCTACCTTATCCTGCAGTATTTTCTGCACGTTACACTATCCACTATCCACTATCTATGGGGAGCTTCTCGTTCTATCAGCTGGATGGCAAAAAGTTGCGATATTGCTGAGGACTCAAAGTTACTTATGTCTCTGGCCGATGGGTATCTTATCTTATCTAAACATCCCACCAATTATGGTACAATCAATAATCACCTCAGTGGTCATGTGTCAATTAGCTCTCTGAAGTTTGGCCGTGAGTCTGTACTGTGCTCCGAGAACTTTTAAGGAGTATCGACATGGCGGTTTCCATGCGTAGGTGTGACGTTTCGCTCCTACCAGCCTGCCTCCATACCGTGACTAGACACAATGAATTCAAGCTCTTCTCCTTGCTTTTCGTATATTTAATTTAATTTGGACAGTCTCGTGACGTCTGTTGTTTATCTTGACTTTTTCTGAACAGGATCCTCTGTTCCTTTCTCCTTAATTGTATCCAATGTCAGCCTTTTTAATCCAGGAAGGCCTTGGCTTCTTGGCACAGTTAACTGCAGCTGGGCTCCATTCTGTTTCGATTCTTGAATTGTTTGCTGCGACACGCTCTATTGAGATCTTCTAGTTTCGTTCATTTTCTGCTTATTGACGTAGTGGAAACATACATTCATACCTAAAGTGCTCTTTGAGGTATGTACATGTAGACATTGGCGCTTGCCGTAATCTACTTTCCTTTAAGCATAAGCTAGCTGCACGATTTCTACACTGCTTGCGGTTACTTGTACACGTTTAAAATAACTGAATGTCTTTATCGAGTCTGCAGCATAAGCTTCTTCATCTTGATCCTATGATGTCACTTATCCTTAGCATCTTCTTGGTACTTCGTCTTTTGTCAGCATTCTCTGGTCATTATATCTTCTTATCTGGACGTCAGTTTGAGTTCTTATGATGTCACCATCCATCTTCTTTCATTATCTTCTTTGGTTCTTCAGGAATCTCATTTAAATGACCATTATATTGTCTTGAATGCACATATGGTTTTCTCAGTGGATATCTTACTGTCCAGGTTTTCTTAGGTATCGGTATATTGACAGGCACAGTCATTCTGATGGGCACTAGGCAGAGCCCATATGCTGCTCTCTGCAGATTTAACTGTTCTGCATATGTCACATAATTCGGTGCGAAATCTATAGGCACTGGTAGAGGGGTAACTGGAGTAACTATAGTGGGGGTGGTACTTGACACCTCCTCTTCAGCTGGGGCCCCTATGATTGTTGCTGGTGCTCCTATGATTACTGCCGATGCCCCTTTGATTACTGCTGATGCCCCTAGGATTGTTGCGGATGCCCTTAGCATTGTTGCTGGTGCCACCATAATTGTTGCTGGTTCACCCATGATTACTGCTGATGCCGCTTTGATTCATGCTGATGGCCTTATGATTGTTGCTGGTGCTCCTATGATTACTGCTGATGCCCCTTTTATTACTGCTGATGCCCTTATGATTGTTGCTGATGCCCGTTTGATTACTGCTGAGGCCCCTATGATTGTTGCTGGTGCCCCCATGATTGTTGATGCATGCCCCCATTACTGTTGCTGGTTCTCCCATGGGTGTTGCTGGTGCCCCCATGGCTGTTGCTGGTGCCCCCATGGCTGTTGCTGGTGCCCTCATTACTCTCGCTTGTGCCCCTATATATCGCCTCCACTGTTGCTGGATGTGTCCCTAGAACTACTAGCATACCTCGAAGTGCCACAACTCATGCTGATAGTGCCATGACCTCTGTCTCCCCTAAATATACACCCATTAATGCTACTCCTGCTCCCCTAAACACGCTTAGATGTGCTCTCATTAATGCACGGTCACTACCTGCCCATGCGCTGGACATCCATGACCTTATCTGCAACTCCAACCTGGACCTGCTAATTAGCGAGACATGGCTCCATGAAGCCTCAGGGTCTTCTCTTGCACTTGCCTTACCTGTAGGGTACACAATCTTCAGACAAGACCGTGGTGCACAGAAAGGAGGGGGCGTGACACTGAT
Organism: Ambystoma mexicanum; assembly: GCF_040938575.1. Taxonomy (NCBI): domain Eukaryota; kingdom Metazoa; phylum Chordata; class Amphibia; order Caudata; family Ambystomatidae; genus Ambystoma; species Ambystoma mexicanum. Next base: position 1,424,348,100 of record NC_090923.1, read on the forward strand.
CGCTAAGGAGTCCATCCCCATCAGGAGAATTCAAGGTGACCTGTGTCCCAACTGCGACTACATGCTCGTTACGATTAACTTGTCACCTAACAGCACTATCACCCTCCATATCGCATACCACCCACGTGGGCCAGTCACTGACTTCCAAGATGCCCTCCTTCATGCCCTTGCCGACAACCTAAAAAAAAACACCATGTCCATCCTCACGGGAGACATGAACCTCGGCCTAAATGACCGTGCAGACGGGCATGCAGCTTCACTTAACAATGCCCTCACCATACTGGGCTTCAAACAAGCGGTGACAGAACCCACCCATGGCAAAGGCTGCACCTTGGACTGGATATCCCATCACAACTGCCCTCGTTCAATCTCAGCCAACTGTCATGCTCGTCAGGTTTGACTGTGACCTCTTGGTCGTCACTAATCCCACGATCCCCATCCTCTTCACCTGTGTCTTCAGAAGATGTTGAATGTAGCTTCCCCTTCTTCCTTTGAATCCGATGTTTTTTCTTGAAGAGGTATGGCCTCCCTCGGGTAGAAGCCAGTCTGCCGCCTTTCCATAAATGGCAGGCAAAGGACCCTCTCCCGAGAGTGCCAGTGAGAGGAAAAAGCCAGAGGCAGAAAAAACCTCTCAAGTTGGTTGCAGGGAGTGGCAGGCTGTAGTGGCGATGATGTGATGTTTTCGCCGGTGGATCTTAGGAGGTAAGAGGACTGACAGGTATGCTGAGAATAGTTGTCTGGTAGGACGGTCTGCAGTGGGTAATGCGGACCGGAGAAGCACCAGGTTATTCCACTGGTGGAGGGACGAGGAGTATGTCAAAGCATCCACCGTAGGAAAGTGAAGGAAGGCGTAAGTGGAAGTGAACACTCAAAGGCACCAGGAGAAGGAGCCGGGTCGAGGAAGGTTGACCCAGCGGCGCTCAAAGGAGAAGGGCGGAGGGTAAGAAAGTAAGGAACAAGGAAAGTAGGAAAAGAAAAGAAGAGGCAAGACCCCAGCTAACAGGTAGCGGGGGAAAAGGCAGACAGCAACAGAGACGGGACGAAACCCGGAATGGAGGCAAAGAAGGGACTGCGACCGCCGGCGCGAGGAAAGCCCACGCTGAGAGTCACGGCCGAGAAGCGAAAAGCAAGTAAGGGTGAGAGCCACCAGAGCAAGGGGAGAGCAGGCGAGAAGGCGAGCAGGGGGAAAAATGTAAACATGGAAGAGAGGGACCACAAAGGGAACCGCGTGAAAACCCAGAAGCAAAGCGAAGGGTTGCAATGCACCGTGGCTCAAGCGGGGTGGGGCTTTAAAGGAAACAAAAACACCCACGAGAAAAAAAGACTAGACCCACGCACCAGGAAGTGACAGAAGGAAATAGCACATTCTAATGGCACCTCAGTCTCCACATGCTTCCCAGGCGCCAGGGAGGGAAGCGCGTGACACCATCACTCCCATTCCATGGTCCGATCACTCTGCCATCCATTTTGACCTTAACGTTGCTAAAGCACCCAAAAAAAGGACAGCCCTCGCAGCATGGTTGGCCAAACCGAGTGACACCTCCAAAATAATCACTATAGAATATAAAACCACCATTATCGCAGCCAAATCCAATTCCTTCAACTCTAGGATAGCCAACACTAAATCAAGATCCTGAGAAATCTTCATGATCTTCAGAGAACTGCAAGCCCCCACGCCCACCCCGCCATCCCTAACCGAGGACAAGGACTGGTGTAACAGATACAAGATGCTATGCTCGACAAACAGAACACCCTACAAGACAAAATCATCAGCCACCAAAAAGCTCTAAAACAACTATCCAACCTACACAGTGAAATCCCAGCATTTTCATTCAAAGAGATGAAGAAATAGGACGGCCTAGCAATCCTCAACTCCATCAAGCCATCAAACTGTAAGGGTGATTCCTGTCCAGTTCAGCTCATTAAAGACAGTGCACCCACCCTGGCACTTTTCATCAACGCCTCCTTCAAATCCAACCGAGTCCCTTCCTGCAACAAAGAAGTCTGGGTACGTCCGCTGCTGAAAAAACCCACACTGGACCCTAAAATCCCTGGAAACTACAGACCTATAACAATGGTCCCTTTCCTGCTGAAGATTCTGGAAAAGGCAGCCTACCTTCAGGTCCATAAATACTTGGAGACTCATCACCTACTAGGTCTCCGACAGTAAGGCTTCCGTCCTAACCACGGAACAGAAACTGCATTACTGGACCTTTAAAACCAGATCAATGACCTCAGAGATGTAGGCAAACACACCCTCCTGCTACTCCTTAACTTATCCGCGGCCTTTGACTTGGTTGACCATGACACTCTATGCTACCACCTTTCCACAGCCGCCAACTTTTCGCCAAATGCCACTGCCTGGATCTCATCCTTCCTCAAGGAAAGAGCAATGAAGGTCCGCTCGGACCAAGCCAGTGCGCGGCCCGAACTAATCAAATGTGGAGTTCCATAAGGATCTTGTATCTCGCCCACTCTTTACAACCTGTTCACGAGGTCGCTATTTAATTATCTGGACTCCTTAGGCATCACATACACTAATTATGCTGATTCGGGAGATTATGAGGCTGACCAGAAATCCCTTGACCCTATCTACGCCACAATCCGAACCTGGATGGTGGAAAACTGGTTGTGTCTAAACAGTGAACAAACAGAACTTCTCATCAGCTCGCCAAAAACACTCAAGAAACTCAGCGCAAAATACGACTCCTTCCTGATTGACAACACCCCTGTGCTTGTATCGCAGGTAGTCAAAACTCTGGGAGTGTACTTAGACTTTAACCTAACTATGGTCAGGCAGGCCATCTTTTCTGCATCGGCCTATCACTCGAAACTAATCACGGCAGCCAGACCATTCCTGATGCAACAAAACTGCCTCACCATCTCCAGAGCAATTATCGGGTCACGACTTGACTATTGTAACGCACTGCTGCTAGGTACCTCTGCTAGAAACATTAGGAAACACCAGACGGTGCAAAACAATGCCCTTAGAGCAGCCACTGGCATCTCGAGAAGAGACCACATTTCGGCCACAAGAAAATCTGTTCACTGGGTCCCCATCAAGGAGTGTATCATTTTCAAGACTCTGGCACTAACCCATAAATGTTTCCATGACTCAGCACCCCGCTCCCTCTCTCAAAGATTCACCCTACCTCACTCCAACAGACCCACATGAACAGCCTACACTAACAACCATTTAGCCATACCCAAAAGCCTCAGGGCTCGTGCAGGGGGATCAAGTTTCCCAGCCATCGCAGCCACCAACTGGAACCTACTACCCCCCCCACTCAGGAGCATTTCGCCACATACAGCTTTCAGGAAACCAATTACAACACTGTTGTTTGTGTAGAATCACTGCCAATCACCCAGCCGTTTTATATGTACCATATGTGTATCAATGTGTAACTGTACACCTTAAGATACATGCTCTCTCTGTAACCAAGCTTTTCCTACTATTCACACAACTAAGATATCCTTTGTATGTATCATTTGAGTATGACTGTATTCCTTAAGGCACTTGCTCCATGTAACATATGCAATGCCTTCTGTTCACGTAACTAAGACATCGGGCCTCATTACACGGATGGCGGTAAGGATTTACCGGTACCGGTAAAATACTGGTACCGGTAAATCCTTACTGCCTTACTACGAGGTCCCTTTGCGGATTGGGGGATTTAACGCCTGCTTTTTGCAGGTGTTAAAATCCAACCCGCTAAGGGACCTCGGAGCTAATTACGGCACCGCAAAATTGCGGTGCCGTAATTAGCGCCTTCCCCATTCCCATAGAGCCCTATGGGGCAGAAATGGGAATGGGGAAGGGCAATGGTGGAAGGGGGATTTACCGCCCCTCCAACCTTGGAATGGGGCGGTAAATCCCCTTTCCGCCAAGGCGGTGCCGGTTTTTTACCGGCATGAGCCATGGCGCTAATAGCGCCATGGCTCACCGCCTACCGTGTAATGAGGCCCATCTTCTTGAAACAGCGCCTCGATGGCTCTGGGCTGTAGGCGCTTTACAAATACATAAATAAATAAATATTGTTTTCTAAATGTTTTTTGGGGTTGTGAAATTACTCCAACTTTGGAGATTCACAGAGAACAAGTGTACCAGCGGCTCGATTTGGTGCTAATTTGTGGGTGCAAATCCAAGTAGATTGGCTGAGGGTGAACGAAAATGTCTTTTTTTTTAAAGTGCTGGCCCTACCTAAAAGAATATCAAGCCCCTCTGCCCATCCACCGGGCCTGCACTCGGGGTAATTGGGTATTACCTAGGAAGCAACTGTAAAACCATTGCTTTTCTGGGAATACGTTATGGAGCCTCCACCCTCCCCATCCCTCATATGTACAAGATTAGAGCTCCTGTTCCCTCTTAAGGGCTGCATGGATGCTCACTATGTATCGTCAAGTGCAGTCACCCTTTGATTTATCAAGCCCCTTCAGTTATTAATCAAGAAAAAAGGTGCACATTTGCGATTGTGAAATATTTTAATATGCAAGATGCAGATGAGCGGTACAATACATTCAAATTAAATATTCACGGTGCTTTTTTTGTTATATATTTTATTTATAGTGCGCCCATATGTGTTTTACAAGTGTTCACAAGTATAATATGTTTATAGTATTTGTTTTTTTGCACATATATTATATCTTTATTGCACAATCAGCAGTGGTTTAAAAATTCATTTTTCAAGCGGGTGATATTGTACCCGTGAATTGCTTTCCGTAGCATTCCCATGTGTTATGGATTCCAGCTGCTGGGGAGAGGTGGTATTCTCATGTAATTGCACCTGGCCGTACCTTGGCAGTTTTAAAAAACACACTGTCGGTTTTCACCGTTACTGCCATGTTCAAAACGTGGACCTCTACTTCAGAAAGTATGTCTCAAAAGCACGCTTTTAAATGCAAAATAAGTTGTTTTCCCTATTAGTCTGGGGCAAAGGAACAGAGGAGTTTCAGGGAGGTTTAAATATGCACCGTTTCATTTTGACTAGTCCAGGCCATAGAAACAATAGTGTGTGACAGTGTTGGTACAGGATAGAGAATGAACCACACGAGGTTGGTATCCCTGATACCTCTTTATAGCAGTGTTAAAGTCATAGGGTTTTGTTTCCTTCTAAAAGAAAGATTTCAGAGACTTATATGTTTCGGTGATAAATGTTTTCATTTTAGACGGGGGTTGCTTCATTGAATTGTATTTTTCCCTCTCTTCTGGCAGCAACTCCTCGTTGTTGGCAATCTTACTGATCAGGACGGCCTGCTCCCTGACCTCACGCAGAGACCTGATTCGCTCCTGGTAGCCTTCCTTCAGCTCCATCTCTTCGGCCTGGATCATCAGATCGATGTGTTCTGGGGTTCCTAGCGGGTTGGGCTTTAGGGCGATTTCTTGGAGCCGACGCAGGCTGGCGGAGGATCGCTCAATAAGGTGCATCACACGCTCTTCCACCGCTGAATACTCAGTTACTAACACGTCAAACATATTCTCTGCTGACATCACTTGACCGGATGCCTTCTCATACCTATCCTTAAGGTCAGAGTAGGTTTTTCTTTCCTTTTTTGTTTTGAAGTCAAACTTGTATGCTTGATTAAAGTGAACATTCCAAGCACAAAGACCTGGACAAACTCTACAATTCCCGTTTTGCATCGCAGAACATCCAGACTTCTTTTTATCATCTCCAATGTAACAAGGATAGTGGCAAGTGTAGTGACAGTAATTGCAATTTGTTATAAAACCAGTAATGTTTTCCTTCACTTGATAAGTTATGTCTACTTCATACTCAAAGTCTTTATTGGCATTCATATCATCCTTGTGCTGTTCCAAAGCATGCTGGGTTTTTCTTAGTTCTTCAAGCTTCATCAGCCCAGCTTTGATTTGGGGCTGCAGCCCCTGCACTGCAGCCTCAAGCTCATTTCTCTCTTTGAGCACTTCTTTGGTTAGGTTTAGGCTCTTGGGTTCTAGGTGCGTTAATGAGCGAAAGAATGTTTCCATGCTAGATGTTCCCATTTTCCAGAACATTCCATTGAAGTTAAAAGTGTTTGCTTCCTCTGTACCCAGATTACTAGCAAACAAAGCAGAATTGTTGAACTTGAAATGCACTGGCATGCCCTCGCTGTCTTTAGCACAGGGGATATCAGCTGCTTTGATGGCATCTAGAACGGGTGGTGCCTGTCCATCTGCAAAAGTAATCAAAATCTGGATGTTGTCTTCTATGTCCTTTCCAAAAATGGAGAGCACAGAATCAAACACATATTTCTGGGAATGCGTGAGACGTGCTGAGGAGGCCTGGACCACACAGCACACAGCATCTATGTGATCAATGCCTCCTGGCTTGGAAAAGAATTCTCGGATCATTTGTGTGATCCTTTTGTCCTGTTCTATCCCTCGAGTATCTCCGAATCCAGGGGTGTCGATTATAGTCAGGGGATACGGAATCTGGAAGCCTACGTCTTCATGGATTTCGTAGGCTGTAACCTCAGATGTTTGACTATGGGCCTGGCTTTTATGCAGTACCTCCTGTATCAGCTTGAAACGGAAGTCGTCTTCCCAATCCACTCCCAGGATGTAGTTCACCATTCCATTAATGAGAGTGGTTTTACCAGATCCAGTGGCTCCCAGAACCATAATGACTTTAGGGGTTTTATGCTGGATCTCTTTTCCCATTGTGTGTTTTCTATGCACTCCATCTTGCACAAGGACTGTTGGCAGTGCGTAGATGGAAGGACTGCCTTCTGTTTCTAGAGTGCTTTGTGCAAGTAAAGTATGTGCAATTCTATTTCTGTGTTGATTGTCTGGTGTTAAGATATCAACCTCTTCACTTGGAGCACTGATGTATGCATCTTTACAGATGGCATACACTCTGAAGCCATAGCAAGTATTTGCCTGCAGACCTCCAACTTCTATTTTCTCCACCTTTCCCCCCACTTTCTTTTCAAACCATCCCCCTGTCTCCACCTGGCCTGCATTTTGAGCCTTCAATCTGTATTCTACCTTATAATCAGTGATAGTGACTCCATCTGCAATAACAGATGGAGGATTCCAGGTGAGAGTTATGTTCTGTGGGTGTAGGGTGAAACTTGCTGGCTTTTCAGGTGGACTAATTGGAAGTGTCTTTGCAGCCCTGGTGAACTCACTGGCCGCACTTAGACCTGGCTTGCACACCGCATAGTATCGGAACTTGTATTCTGAATTAGGATACAGGCCTTTTATTGTGAACCTCTCCATTTTCTGTGTGGTACTAATGTCTGTGCATTCTTGATCACCTACAGCCATATACTCTATTTTGTACATGTCTATCGCCTCCTGTCCAAACTCATCTGGTCTGAATGTGAGTTCCACACTATCATGTGTTACACTACCAATCAAAGGGGGTCTCGGTTTGGAGGGAGGCTCAAACGCTGTGCTCAGCAGCTCTCCTGCTCCATAGAGGTAAACAGATGCTCCTGGATTGTCTGCATCAGGAAGTGATGAGACAATAAACTGAGTGACCTCACTGGACTTATTAAGAGTGGAAAAGTCCTTGAATGCCTTGACATACTTCCTTGTCTTTTTGGAAATGTCTGTCTGCCTGAACCAAGGCTGCAGATTCTCTTTCTTGCAGGTAGGATTCTGTGCCGTTGGATCATTCGTCTTCGTGTGTCTTGACTGCAGCCATTCTCTTAACTCAGATAGAAATGGTTCTTCTTTCAACGAGGTAAATGTAAATGCCATAACATACTCGGCTGTGGGATCCAGAACGAGTAGGTCCAGATCACTCGCAGAGGTCAGAACTCTCACATCCTTAAGAAAGGTAAGGTAGGAATTCACAAGGTCCATCTCTTGTTGTTTGTGTTCCAGAAATTCAGCAAGAGCCTGAGAATTGAAAGGCGATTTCCCGCAGCTGGCTAGAATGTCCACCAGCACACCTTCCTCCACCTCCCCTCCACGGATAGATGGTAAGATCTCTGCCAGCTGTTTCTGGAAGGTCAGAGTGTACTGGGAACATTGTTCTTGGAACCATTCTATGTCCCTTATCATCTCTGGGAAGCATGTCACAGCTGGATGTTTCATCAGGTCATTGAACTGCATCTTAAACCCAGTCATCTTCTCTATCACAGCTTGGGCATCGAAGACCCGCTGGATGCTAATGTCACGCACAACCTGAGCTGCTTTGGAATCCAGTTGTTTGAGTGGATATAACCAAACTTTCATCGGCACTGCATTTTCTCCCCTCTCACCAAGGAGTTTTGGAAGGGTGGAATACATTTTAATAGCCTCCTGATAAGTTGTAGGATTGCTTTCAATGGAAAAGTCCCCATGAAATGTACAGCTAAACTTTTCAGCACCCTCAACATTTTCCCCCTTCATATCAAGAGAGCCCTCCCCTTCAATAGCAATCATTGGAATCTTTTTGATCATCAAATCAAGGTTGCCCTGAATATCTTGGTTTCTTTCTGTTGATGAAAGTTCTTGATCAAAAACAAAGAAAGCCTGTGCCCCATATAGCACAGCTGTTACAACATGCGTTGCTGTGCCTTGGTCGAAAACATCTGGATAAGAGACATTCTGTCGCCCTAAATGCTTCATCGTGAGCTGCTGAAACTTAGTCGTGGTTGAATACTGCAGGGAAACCCGCGCCTGCTTCTTCGATGTTTTCCTGTCATTTAGATAGGAGGCAGATCCATTTACCTCCACCAGGCCTGAGAGGAGGCTGGCTTTCAAGGATGCTGAGACACTGAGAGAAGAGGCTTTCTCTTCAATGGTGTCAGATGTGATCACCCTGAAAGCAGTGTTGGTTTGGGGGTCTGTGGACACATTTGTCTGAAGCGTTTCATTGTCCCACAAGGTAATACCTGTGCAATAAAGAACAATAGATTAGATATTACAATCACTCCAGGCAGTGCTCACATCACACTTAGAGAAAAATAGATACACATCTGTGGAAACACATTTTCAGTTGTGAAGACTTCAAGTTCCCGCAAACCCATAACCAGTTAGCATCTCACAGAATGGCACATATCATGCCCAAGGGTCTTCATTTGGTTTGGTTAAATAAATAAAGTGGCGTCCTTGCCCCTGAACCTTTTGAGAAGACCATTATCAAGCCAGTGTCAGAAACAGACATTATACTTGTGCATGCCATTTTAATTTTTAGTTTAGGCTATTAGGTGTCAGTTAAACGAAGGCATTGGAGTACAGATAGGGAGGAATGATATCTGAGGAGGGACAGAGTCTGTAGGTGTTTGGTTATATGCCCACCCATTGCCTGCCCATGACCATGCTAATCCCTATGGCAATTCCCACCCATTCCTGCCCCTGCTCACCCAAACACCTCCTCATGGGAACTCTTTGAGCTTGCTTAAATCAACCCTTACCATCAGGCTTTGCATTCAAAGTGCCTGCCAGAGTTTGTTCAAAGTAGTCTCGTGAGAGTTAATGACTTAATTGGAGTTGTAAACATGCTACTGGTGTAATAAAAATATTTTACCAGGCCTGGCTTCAGCCACTCGATTTATACGCACTCTACATGTCCTTCACTGAAGTCCTGTTTAAATCAAGTATTGGCAAAGTCAACATTTTTGGCTTGTGCATACGTTTTAAGCTTTTGCCAGGCACTGCTATTAGATGCCCACGTACTCCCACCATATTGCACCTGCTACCAACAATGGGTAGTTAATACCACTAAGGCTGTGCCTGGCAAGTGCCTTTCCCATGCCTACCCAAAAGCCCAAACTGTTGGCATTGCCAATGCGTGTTCCCTTTGTAGGAAGATGCTTGAGTCTCATTTTACCTCTAACCATTGAGTCATGCATAGTAACATCCTGCACCCGGCACTTAGCACAAATGCATATTTCTTAGCAAGGGCACAACAGTCAAGAGCATGGGTTGATGCCTGGTCTAGGGGTGGTGTCTCCAGTAGTAAAGTTCAGCTCTTCCCCTACTGCCAGTGAGGCAATGCCCACCTGTTACTTTGTTGATGTTGATGAGCTGAGCACTGAGGTGAGGGGTTAGCACCTTATGTCAAAAGGAGGAGTATGCTGGTCTAGCAGAAACCTCCAGGGACTCAAGTGTGCTATTTAGTATATGGTATTTATTCAAAATATGACAGGTAATGATGTTACATACAATACAAATTGTAATATCAAAGTTATGGTAAAAATATTCTCACTTCTTCAAGTGAATTATAGAATAAGCTTTCCCTGCGATACAGTAATTTCCCTTGGAAATTGAGCGCACTAAATACAAAAAACTATCAAGCATAATAATATACCCAAGCAGGCTATTCAAATAAACAAAAGACAACCAGTGCTTGCCCACTACTTTATGTGACCTTCATCCCCAACACAAATGGAGGTGGTTGGATCAGCTGCACTGCTGTGGTGAGCGGTGCTATCCTTGAGAGTTTATCCGCATGAATACTGGGCCTCGGCCCACACTGCAACTTAGACCTGTGGGCCCACAGCCAAGAAGGTGGAATTCACTGGACTGCTCGGCTTCGCAGTACAGTTATTGCTGGCTTGTGGCCCTCCAGGGGGGGGGAGGGTTCTTATGTAGCCTAAGACTCCAGCTGACACTTGGGACACAGGCCAACCCTACGGATTCTGGTCTTGGTGCATTGAGACATGCTGGGATATGTTGGAAGAGGGGGAAGACATTGTGCCTTATTATAAGCTCTGTGGTAAAAATGCAGCGGTAATACCGTTACCGCTGCATTATCGCACCACTCAACTACGAGTTTGGCAGTGAGGTGTAAGAAAAACCTCCAGCAAAATGTGCGAGGTCATTCCACCACCATACTGGCAAAATGCACCATTTTGGCGGTATTTCCGCCAACTGTAATACCACCGAAATTCCCCTATGGAATCCATCAATGGGGACTTACACGGCCAAACTGCCAATTGTAATACCGCCACACCAAGTGGCGGTAACAATAATTCTGTTTGGTGGTATCCGCGGATTTACAGCCGAGATACCACCAAAATTGTGATGAACATTGTATCTCGCCCGTGTCAGGAAGTGCAGCAGCCATGCCATGCAGAGATGGCACCAGTGCCTTTCACCCTTTGCAACTGAGATGGGCCCAGAGCCTCTGGGGGTGTCCATGCTGTTTTGCCAGTCATTGCATACATCAAATAAGTCAGTGCATAAATGTGTATTTTGCAGCGTGCACGTACCAGCCTGCCTAGGCTGGCAAAATCAGGTATCTTCCTTGCAGTATCCAGTACAGCACTAGTTCTTGTCCCCTCGTTGCCAAACAAAGTTTCATAGCTTTTCGTAAGTAGTCGTTTAGAGTTTCAGCTCCCCGGCGGTTGCTTTTATTTGTTCTGGAGTTAAGTATGTGGGCCAATACACCTGTGATAATCTGCAGCTACTCGCCCTTTCCCTTCGTTGCAGTGAAGTGGATTTTTAAAAAAAGGAACAGTTCTAGGGTGACCAGACGTCCCGGTTTTCCGGGTAAATCACCCTCCGTCCCGTCCGGGGTTTGCAGGGTTGGGTGGCTATGGTAATTAAAATTGCAAATATTTTTCACAACACTATCAGAATATTGAAATTGAAGAGTCGGCGCGAACCCCCAACCTTTCAGAGACAAGGCCCAACACTTACTAACTGTTAGACACAAGTAGATGGTTCAGCAAAACAGACATTAGCCAAAAGGTCAAAGGTGGCACATGGGGAATAGGAAAATACACACGACGGGGGTGTAACACGTTAGCAGCGGGCAGATTATCAGAAAAAAGGTCTTGAGACTGCATTGAGAACGAAGAGCAGTTTATTCCACAGATCAAGACGAATCAAGCGGTCCACACATTCGGATAACTCAAAAAAGTCATTGCTAACCAGTGAACATTGTTAAGGCCACGCTTACGTGGTGATGTGTAATAAATGCTGCAACGCCCTCCGAGCTAGCGAAGGCAGTTGCAAGCAAACCTAACTCTGCGCCTGACTTGTCCCTCACTGCGCTATGACCCGCATGCACAGTGTGATGTGCTGGGGGAGCAGGGCCGGGCCTAGCTGCGTGGCACGCGCAGCGCTGCACAGACTGACGCGGACACAGTGTGGACTGGTGTCCGAGCGGGAACTGCCCTTCGGCGGGCTCCGCGCTCGCCTTTATTTAATAGCCTTTCAGCCTCGTCGATGGCATTGGCTGCTTTCGGAGCGTGTACCACTCGCTCCTTTCTCGTTGGTGGGTGTGGGGTGTGTCCCCGCTCCTTTCTTCTTCTTCCAGGTGTGTTGGAGGCTCTGGGCTTGTCTCTTCCCCCTCGGCTTTCTTGGGGGCCATCTGGCTGTGCTGGTTGGTCTTCTCTGGGACGGTTTCCTCTTTTCCCTTCCTCCTACAGCGTCAACGGGACTTTTTGGAAGTGCGAGGCATTTCTCGACACAGACTCACGCCCTCGCGTGGCTGATACAAGACTATGTTCTCGCCAGGATACTGTCCATGGTTCCGATTCGTACGGCAGTGACATCTTACCCTTCCGGTTCCGGTTCTTCACTAAAACCGTGTCACCAACCTGGAGGTCACTGCTTTCCTGGCTAAGTCCTCCCTAGCATTCTGTAGCCGCCTCCTTGTCTCTATGTCTTCCCAGTCAGCCGGGGTCAGCTTCCAGGAGTGGTGTAGGGGCAAACCGCCTTGTATGGGGACCTGGAACATCATGTCCGCCAGGCTGATGTGCGTTGAGGTGTGTGGTGTGAGCCGGTATGTGCACAGGAATCAGTAGAGCTCGGGGAGCCACCTGCGGCCTTTGTCCTTTGCAATTCGAATGGTTTTGTTGATGGACGCCATAAACCGTTCGGCGTCTCCGTTCGCTTGCAGCCAGTACGGTGTGATGTGGTGATGGCGTATCCCTAGCTCTTCTATGAAGCACCAGAACTCCTTGATGGTGAACGGCAGGCCGTTGTTGCTTCGGATCGCTGATGGAATGCCATGCGTCGCAAACATTTTCTCCAGAGCGGTGGTGACTGCTTCTGCTTCAGTGGAGAGGACAGGTTCCACTTCGGGGTACCTTTTGTGCTCATCAATCGCCACTAGAGGGTAAGCCTCGTTGGCGACGGTGCAAAAGTCGATGCTGATGGAGTCCCACCTGCGGGTGCTTCGCGGCAGGCATTCCATGGGCTCGGGTGGGCCGGGGTGACGTGAGGACCGGCAGGCGCTGCAGGTTTCTACAAGGGCCACTACTCTACGTTGCATGTGGGGCAGCCAAATGCGTGACTTGAGGTATGCCAGTGTTTTGACGACCCCCTGGTGCCCCTCATGCGTCAATTGGATTGCTCTTTCGTGCAGGGCCAGCCGCAGCACAATCCTGTATCCTTTTAGGATCAGCCCATCCACCGACATGGATAACTCATGGCGTATCCCGAACAGCGCATGCAACAGTTCTTGCGCTGCTTGTGTTCTCCTGGTGACTGCCGACAGAAATGTCTTCCATTCCCCTGTTAGGATGGCGTCTTTGCAAGCTGCAGGCACGTGTCACCTTCCGTCTCGGACTGAATTTCCTCTAGCGTCATGGCTTTTGGTCTGGCAAGCTCAATGATTTGGCAGACGTGCTCTTCTGCCACTTTCGCCGCTTCCTGTTCTGACGCTGTGGCTGGTCGTGGGTGGCGCAACAAGTAGTCCGCGGGGTTGTCGGCCCCTGCACGGTACTGTACATTCAGGTCGAATTGCTGTAATTGCAGTAGCCACCGCTCATTCCTTGCAGGCGGGTGCGGTGCCGAGCCTCCAAAAATGGGGATGAGTGGTTTGTGGTCAGTAAGCACTTTTATAGGGTGCCCTAGGACATACACATGAAAATGCTTGCACCCCCAAATGATGGCCAGCGCCTCCTTCTCGATGTGAGCATGGTTTTTTTTCCGCTGGTGTGAGCGCTCTGCTTGCGAACGCAATGGTGTAGACAGTTCCATTTTTGTCTCTCTGCATCAACACCGCCCCTAGCCCAACTGGGCTGGCGTCCACAAGTAGTTCCGTGGAGTGGTTGATGTCGAAAAATGCCATGGTGGCGTTACTGGAGAGGGAGTCTTTTATCTTCTGGAACGCCTGTTCCTCACTGATGCCGCACTGCCACGGGTCCTTAGCTTTCGTGAGTTCCCTTAGCGGAGCGGCGGTCATGGCAAGGTCCGGGATGAAGTGGCCGCAGTATGTGGCCATGCCTAAAAAACTTCTCACCTCTGACGCGGTTGACAGTGCTTTTGCATTTTTGATGTCGCTGACTTTGCTGGGGTCTGGGGAAACGCCCTGTTCGTTGAACACATAGCTGAAAAAGCTGAGTGATTTCTTTGCAAACTCACATTTTTCTTTATGGAGTGTGAGTCCTGACTCTTCCAGGCGCTAGCCGGGCCGTGTGTTCTGCTTCCGTTCTTCCATAAACCAAGATATCGTCGCTGACATTGGTGACACCTGGTAGGTCCTGGAGCACTCGGCGGATCTCATTTTGGAAGACCTCCGCTGCTGAGGAGATTCCGAAGTTGAGGCGACGGTATCGCCAGAGCCCGAAATGAGATGAGAAGGTGGTAATGTAGCAGGATTCCTTGGCTAACCGGATCTGATGGTAGCCAGATCGAAGATCGAGCTTGCTGAAGACAGTTGCGCCGGTGAGATCTACAATCAGCTCATCAATTGTTGGTGTAATATGCCTCTCCCGCCCAATAGCTGCATTGGGAAGACGCATATCAATGCAAATGCGTACGGCATTAGGTTGTTTGGGTTTTGCCGTGACTACCGTGGGGGAGACCCAGAGGGTGGCTCCTGACGTCTTTTCGATGATCTTCAGGTCTTCTAGTTTCTTGAGCTCGGCTTCCACAGCTGCCCTCATATGGAAGGGGACCCTCCTGTGTCTCACTGCTCTGGGTTCAATGGTCGGGTCGATGTGGAGCTTCACTGATCGGCCTTTGAGGCACCCGATGCCGGTGAAGAGTTTCTTGTGCTTTTGAGGAGGAGCTCGATGTTCTCCTGCTGGACTGCAAGGTTGAACTGTATGACTTCAAGGCACTCGGCTGTGGTGCAGCTGAGCAGAGTCTCAATGCCGGCGTCTACGACATGGATCCTGGTGTTGCAGCTGACGCCACAATGTGAGAGCGTCGTTTTGAAGTACCCCAACACTGGGAGGGGCTTCTTGCACCCGTATGCATAGAGCAGGACTGGATGCCGCCGGAGCGTCGGCTGGGGCTTGAGTTTGTCGAATCTGGAGACGGGCATGACGTTCACGGTGGCCCTGGTGTCTATCATAATGGTCACTGGGATGTCCCCTACTAGCACCGTGCACCGGCGGGACTTAGCACCACGGCGGTCGTTGTTGTCCCCTGGCTTCACTGCTGAGATCATGTGCGCCTTCTCCTTCTTCCGGTTGTGGGTCCATTTGGTGTGGCTTGGGGACATCTCCCTGCTGGACTGGCTTTCTTCACTGCTACTCGCGCTATCTGTCTCCTCGCCACCGATGGCGTGGGCGCGCCCGTTCCTGCTGTACCGAGGCCTCTCTTTCGGTTTCCTTTGGCGACACTGTTGTCTCTCTGGGTGCCTGGTGGACCCTCGGGTCCCCGTGTCGTCTCTGTGCAGTGGGGTGTTTTCCCTGCGGGTGGTGTCTTTGGGCAGCCTGGAGCTTAGGCACACCGCTGCGTAGTGGTTTTCTTTCCCACATTTGTGGCACGTGGTGCCATACGCTGGGCATGGTTCATTTCTGCTGTGACGTCCCCCACACCATAAGCAGTCGTTCGGTCTCATGCTGGGTGGCCCTCCTCGTGGCCTCTGTTGCCTCAGAGCGTTGATTTTTGGGGTGGTGTTCTTTGACAGGTCTGTATCTAAAGGCAGGCGACTTATAATCTGCTCCATCTCCGCCGCATACTCATCGGTCCTTTCACATAGATGTCCCATGGCCAGGATAGTGTCAAGCGGGAGATCTTCTTCAGCTAGAACTGCGCGCCTTAGCTTTTCCGAGGACAACCCGTGTATGACTTGTTGCCTTACTGCAAATTCTTCGTCTGGGAAGTCACACAACAGTGCCATCTCTCTCAGCCGACTGTGGAAGTCGTCTATGCTCTCTTGCAGGCATTGTCTGGCTTGGCTCATCTTAAATCTTTCGAAGTCTTGACTGGCCTTTGGCTTGAATTTCTTCGGGAGGACGTCTTTGGCGGTCACATAGTTGTTGTCTGTGCCTCGGTTCAGCAGGGCATTGAAGATGCGAAGGGCCATCGTGCCCAGGTTGAGCATGAGGAATGCCCTCTTAATCTCTTCATCTTCAATCTTGCGAGTGTGGAGGGAGAGCTCGAACTGTTGTAGCCATAGTTCCCACAGGAGGCCGATGCGGGGGCCAAAGGGCTGAAATGGTTGCATGAATGTGCCCTGTGTGGTGTCCAGCCACATGCTGGTGTCTGGGTTCCGGCTCTGGCTCTGTAATCTTTGCAGCGTTGTGATGTCATCCGCCATGTTGACTCCCGTCTGACCCTGCGCTCATAGATGGGTGCCGCTTGGTTCTAGGATGTTAGCTCTCCCCAATGCCTGTGAGTATGTTGGCCCCCTGCTCTCTCTGTTAACTGGGTGTGGCCTGGGTGTTATGCCGTGGCTTCAGTCCAGTGGTGCGTCGTGCCTCATGCAAAACACCTGTGGTAGCCCCTGGGTTGCGCCTTTAGCGAGTGGGGTGCTTTGCTGGATCCCTCAGTCCTTGTCTGAGTCAGCAGGTCTGGGCTGTGGCCTCCAGCGTTGTCACTGCTGGTAAGAGTGTTAGTGCTTGAGCCCTACCCTTGGCTGGTGCGTCTGTTTGCAAGTGACAAGAGCGGCTGTCCCCACGTGGCACTGTGCATGGTCCTCTTCAGAGGAGCGTCCCAGCATCCCCAGTGCACAATGCTACTGACGGGGGGTCCGGCCCTCATGAGCATTCGCTTTTCCTCGTGTTGTTTTTTTTTTGTTCTCTCTTCCACTGTGCAAAGTGGACGCGCAGGGCCCAACAAGAGCGTTTATCTTGCTTGATTTTTTTTCTTTTTTGGCGTGGGCGTGTGGTGCTTGCAGCCTGGGTTCCCTCCCCTTGAGATTTTGGCCATTGGCGGGGTGCAGGCGGGGCGTCGCACTTACTTGTCAGCCTGCGACGGAAGGCTTGCGTGTTTTTTTTTTCCTTCGCTCCCCGGCTTCACTGCCCGGCGCGAGTGTCTCAGCGAGCCTCGGCTGCCGGGGGAGCGTGATTGTCTGCTGCCTTCTTTCCTGGCCGGTCCGCGAGATCCCGCCTCATCGCAAGTGTGATGTGCTGTGGGAGCAGGGCCGTGCCTAGCCGCATGGCGCGCACAGCGCTGCACAGACTGACGCGGACACAGTGTGGAACAGTGTCCGAGCGGGAACTGCCCTTCGGCGGGCTCCACGCTCGCCTTTATTTAATTACCCACGTGACCGCGGTCACGTGGACATCACACACAGCAGCCTTGCCCTGTGACGGGCCAGTCACACACGGCTGGGAGCAACAGCACCAGTATAACACTGGCGACGAGGCAGAGAAGTTCTACACATTTAAAGGGACAGCACCTGCATTACAATTCCTGCATCGTGGTCAACACACCACACCTCCCTTAGATCGAGAGGACCAAGGAGCACACGCTAGCAGCTCTCAGCACCAGGAAACAGGCGATGAGAGGGGAAAGGAAGTAACATTCACATTCAAATGCAGCAGGGGAAGAAGAGTGCAGAAAGTCACCACATTCTCACCCACAGGTGAACATATAGAACGCAAACAGGAAAATAAACATTATAAAATGACTAGTACTCCAGTAAACCCTGCCAGGCTGGCCACGAATTTCAGCGCCACGCTCTAATGGACATGGAGTTCACAGAGGGGTTCCCCATTTGACCCGTACTTCGAACCATCGTCAGTGGGACCCAGATGGGTCCTGTGGCTACAGAAGTTTGAGATGGCGATGGATTGTAGAGACATCGCCACACCAGGAAAAATCCTGAGCGTTGGTGACGACAGTTCATATCTTTAATTCGGTACCACAGGCCCTGGGCACAGACACTGTCTACAAGTCAGCGAAGGACACTCCGACACATCATTTCATGCCCCAACTCAACCCTGACTATGAAATCTTCAACTTCTGCACAACAGTACAAGGGGAGGGAGAGACACTGATTCATACCACACTCGCCTATGGCGCCTTGCCCTATCTTGCGAATTTGACAATGTAGACAGGGAGAACCGATGACAAATCAAATGGATTGTGTTCTGAAAAGTTACGGAAGATCATACTGAGTGAAAAAGGAATCTCCCACCCTGGATTCTAGAATATTGCACCAGAGAGAATGTTCATACACCTGAGCCGCGCACATGGGCACCATACTCCAGAGGATGCAAGCACCTCCCGACCCCTAACAGTAGCTGCCATCACTGATCGCCCACAGCCGCAAGGAGAGAAACTAGACCCCACCCGCACACCAAGTAGCCGACAATGCATACCTGGACCCAATGACTGCAGTTGGTGTGGCGGACAACGAAATGGAAAATGCAACTGCTTGGCACAAGGTACCACGTGCAGCGCATGCAGCTGTTTAGATCACTATGCCAAAGTCTGCTGGTTTTCGAGCAACCCGATCCACCAGTGCAGCACTGTAAACAGACCGACCCACAAGGACAGGAAGCAACCTAAGGCACGCCAGGTCAAGGTGGAAGATGACTCCTCATCGGCTGAATCTGAAGGGGAGGGAGACCAGACAACGGCAGCTATTGCAGCACGCCAGGCCAGGAAAAAGAAGGGGAAGTACACCTAATCTCAGCGCTGGTGCAAGAAGACCAGAGAAACAGGAAGAAGAAAATAAGGCCCTGATCCAACCTCCTAGTAGGGGGGCAAGAAGTCAGATGATGATCAATACAGGGGCCTGAGTGAACATAATGCCCCTCAGAACTCTACACACGCTAAACCCCTGACTCACACTGAAGCCCACAAGCACGCAGCTATACGCGTACGTAAGCTGGAAGCCGCTACCCGTAGTTGGACGATGCTGCAGCACACTCAGCAGGACAGCATGGCCGCTAATCCACTCAAAGATATATGTAGTGGATGCAGGGATCGAGTGTTTGCTTAGCTGAGACTCCACAGAAGACATGGACATCATCAAATTCATCTGACGAAATCCACAAACTCTTAGCACAAAACCCCAAACTATTTGAGGGGATTTGATGCCTCAAAAACAGTGGTAAAGCTGCATGTTGACCCAACAATATAGCCACAGGCAGTACGACAATCGGCGGACCCCATTTCACATGAGGGACTTGGTCGCGAAGGAGCTTCACAACCTACAGAAAGCAGGGATTATCGAGGAAATGACCAGGCGAACACCATGGGTCTCCCCGATGGTTGTCACAAAATAAATTAAGCAACCCGGCAAGATTGGAATCTGCATCGACATGTGCATCCCGAACACAGCCATAGTGAAAGACACATCACGCCCACCCTCGATGAAATCATTGCAGACATCACAGGGTCCATGACATTTTTGAAAATTGACTAAAGGCAGGCTGCCACCAACTGAAGCTGCACAGGGATTCAAGGTACATCACCACATTTTCAACGCACCTTGGGCTGAGGCGGTACAAACGCCTGAACTTCGGAATTTCGTCGGCTGCCGAAGTCTTCCAACAGACAATCCACACCATCCTGCAAGATCTCCCAGGAGTCCTGAATGTCAGTGATAACATTCTCATGCACGCAAAAGACAAGGAGGAACACATGGTTCGACGGGCAGCAGTCCGAGAGACTGGAGACGGAGGGCCTCACCATACACAGGAACAAATGTGAGTTCCTCAAGGAGGAAGTCACATTCTTTGGTTACATCTTCAACAGCCGGGGCGTATCAGCTGACCCACTGAAGGGTTCAGACATCAAAGCAGCAACACCCCCCACCACACCGACTCGAATACACAGCTTCCTAGGGGTGGCAACCTACTGTGGGAGGTTCATAAACAACCTGGCCACCCTGTCTGAACCGCTACGAGCACTAACCAAAGCAGGTGCAAAATGGGACTTGGACGAAAGAAGCCAGGATGCCTTCGATAACATCAAGGAAGCACTGTCAACCAGTACCACCTTGGCATACTACGACATCAAAATGCAAATGGAGCTGCATATCGATGCCAGCCTGGTCGGATTGGGGGCTGTACTAGTACAAACCTCCCGAGAGGGAGACACGGCCGTGGCATTCGCGTCCAGAGCCCTCTCTCCCATACAATGCCATTCACACTTCGAGAAGGAGGCAATTGCCGTTCTGTGGGGGTGCAGACATTTTCACCTCTTTTCTATGGGCAGAAGTTCAGAACTTTCACAGATCACAAGCCACTAGTCCCTATCTTCACAGGCTCAGCACCACACCCCTGGCACATGTCGGCAAGTGGTTGGTTCAGCTACAATAGGACTTCGACCTCATTTACAAGCCTGGAGTGTACAACCACGCAGATTTCATCGAGACACCCATGTGCTGCCACAAAAGCCGAAATTGCAGAATCAGAGGAGACAGAGGAGAACATCTGCTCCATTGTGGACACGGCAAAGCCTAAAGCATTAAGCATACCAGAGCTCATTGAAGCCACAAATGATGACACATGCTGCACTCTGACAAAGAACACTATCTTGGGAGGGGCATGGAACACATTCCTCCAACACAACCGAACCACAGAAGCAAGAAAATTCCTTACAGGCATCTTCACCGTCACCATGAATTATCAATCACGGAGGAAGGCCTCATCCTAAGGGGTGTCTGCATTGTGATTCCTCTGTCCCTGCAAGGGAGAATAATTGCAATGGCACACAAAGGACACCAGGGGATGGTACGCACAAAAGCCACAATCAGGGAGCTGGTATGGTTCCCCCACATCGACTCCAAAGGGGAAAACCTGGTCACAACCTGTCTCCCGTGTTTGTCCATGGGAGCACCGCCTAAGAACAAACCCATTCTGAATGCACTGAGGAGCACATCACAATGGTACTCAGTATGCGCAGACGTTTATACGGTACAAGAGGCGACTTTCCTCCTAGTCGTCATTGACGAGCACTCTCGATACCCACAGGTTGAGATTGTTTGCTCCACTGCAGCAGAGGTTGTCATACCGGCACTGAAAAATATTTTTTCAACCCAGGCTATTGAAACAGTTGACGAGTGACAACGGACCACCGTTGCAAGGGTTTGAGTACGCCAAGTACATGGAAGAGGTCCAGATTACACACCACCTCATCATGCCAAGATGGCCCCAAGCAAATGGGGATGTCGAGCGGTGCATGAGGACACTAAACAAAGTCCTGAGGATTGCAAAAGTCCAACAGCCCAGTGGGAACTGTTCAGAATCCGCTGAAACTATCGCCCAACACCCCACACTTCTAGAAACACACCACCAGCCGATGTCATGTTTCGGGTCATGTTATGTTCCTCCATACTGCAGCACAGCCGAAACAAGTCCAAGTACTTAGACAAAGGGAGACACGTGAGGAGAAAAAATGAACACATGAGTTGCAAGAGACGAGCCAAGAAATCACACACCAAAGCAGGGGACCAAGTGCTAGTGCTCCAGAACCCCTCGAAGGTCGAAACTAGCAAGTACTTTCGAAACCGAGCCCTAGACAGTGGTGCCATGGAAGCAAACCATGGTCACAGCAAGTAAGAGCGGGAAACTGCTCACCCGTAACGCGTCCTGGTTCAAGCCAATACCAAAGACACTGGAAAGAAAGCAGGGTCCAGAGAAGGAACAATGAAGAGGATGAGGCTGAGTACCAGGAACCACGTACATTAGTTTCAGGTTCACGCTCCTGACACTAATGCATGCCAGGGGGCTGGACAGTAAATCTTTGCGCCACTGCCCTGACCCCCCTGAAATGCTCAGCTCACTTTTGAGAATAAGGTAACCTGACAGGTTCTGAAAGTAGCACATATGAACCGAGCGCATTCTCTCCGCTACTTTAATTTGTGCTACTTTTTGAAAATCTGGCCCATTGAGTTTCATTTCATTCTGCGACTTCTGGATTTGGGAGTGCTTAGTAGAGTGTGCTACGTGGATACATTCTGTCTTTGTGGGATTCAGCTTTAAATAATCAATTGGCATGCCAGAATGTATGAGGGAGCCCGTCAGTCAGTCATTGTCGCTGACACAGCTGACTGTCAGGTAGAGCTGCATGTTGTTAGCCTACAGATTCATTTTGATGTCATTGTTCTCCAGGGGTTGACCCTGTTCAATGGAGAGGTTGACGATACATGGTCCGAGTAAGGATGGATCCCTATAAAACTGTTCAACGAATGGTGTGGCAGAAGCATCTGCTAGCATCCATATAGGCAAAATTGCTTAGGTTGGTGAGGCAGAGAGTGAACCAGCACAGGTTAATGAACCCCATTCTGGACTCAAATATCATGAGCTGTACTTTGAGACTGACATTCTTAAAGGTGACAGGTCAAAGCGGTAGGAGTATTGTCCACGGTATGGAGGGGGTCATTGGTGGCCTAGATGTGGGTAGTTTTAATGCTCCACCTTGGATTGAAATGGACTGGTATTCTTGTAGGTGGTTATGCTTGTAGTATCTTTTGTGTAGCTGGAGGATGATGATTTTCTCTAATACTTTTATGATGGAATGTAGGTGGGTAGTAAGCCACTAATTGTCCAGTCTTTATGGTTGATAAAGGACTTCTTTAATGGTGGGCAAAGTTGTCTAGGTTCGGGGCATCTGGGGTTGTAGATTGGACTACGCTGGAAGATTATACAACAGGAGGTTGGGGAAGTCATTACTTGTTTGAGGCAGAAGTCAGGGGAGCCCTTACTAGCATGGATGGTGTGCATGTTTGACCGGGGGCTGCCGGTCTGTTAGTAGACACAACAGATTCCCTGCGCTTTCTGCCTTTGTCTAGTGACACCAAAATATAAGAGGTACTGAGGGCAGGGCCACCCCCTGTAGCTAATGGTCAAGCTTTGTAGGTGTCTATTTGCGCTTAGCGGCCCAAGGGTGTAACCACCAGTGCCCCATTACTACTGACTGGCCTAATGAGGAAAAGAGGTGGTATAAGTTAAAAGAAGCGATTCAAAAGATCACAGAGCACGCCATGAAGGAAGCCATTCACGTAGATGAGCCAGGACACATGGGAGTAGTGCCACTTTCAGTGTCAACCTGGGTGAATGGTACAAAAGTGAAGACCAGCTGCAAGAGAGAGGGGCGTAGCGAGAGAAGAACAGTGGGCAGGAGACAAGATAGTAGGGACTCATGAGTGTCACGAAAGGACATGTTTTTGGCATTGTTGAAAGTTGGTGTGCCACAGAGGAGATTGATGGTATTGAAAGGGAGATGTACGAGCTATAATAAAAGAGAGCTTGCAGCCAAAGAGTGCTGTAAACCAGTAAAGAGGCAGTTGGTGACTAAGTCGCAAAGCTCCTCCTGATGGGGAACAGGAAGAAGGGTCTAGGGGGATCCCTTCCGAGTACCAGACAACATATGCTGATTTGAGGCAAGTGGTGAGTGAAATGTTAGAGTCCGGATACACTAATTCTAAATTTGACCTGGATTATGGCCAAGCCCCAGCAGGGTCTGCTCGTATAAAAGTTGATAGGTGACCTCATGTTAATGTTAAGATTTTTTGGAAGCCTGGAAACACACAAGAGGTTTGAGTATTGATAGATAGCAGGGCAGAGGCCTCCTTGATTCATGAAAATCTGTCAAGAGTTAAATGTAGACACTTTACCATTACGGAGCTAAGGGGGAAGGAAACCAGGCAGGAGTGGAGATGAAAATAGGCAATTTAACAAGGCAAAAATACCAAGTGTTGATTGTCCCGATACCAGAGTATTTAATTGGGTTTGATATTCTGGAAGGGTTGACTTGGGACTTGGCAGTAATACCTATCAGCTTGGAGTGAACACATTGACTTGCACACCAGTTATTGTAGGCAAATTGAAAATTCCCCCTGTGCACGTGCCTTTGGCCACAAAGCATGTATCTATGAAGCAATACCGCATTCCCGGAGGGCATAAGGAAATTTATGACACCATTAATGGATATTTAGAAGCAGGAGTGTTACACCCAGTTACTGCTGCTTGGAACAATTCCATTTTGCCTCTTAAAAAAGGGAATGGGAGCTGGAGGATGACGGTGCCTGCAGTCCCAGATGCCATCACTTTGATTGAGAATGTACACAAGTGTGAGAGAACCTGGTATGCAGTGGTAGACTTAGCCAGCAGATTTTTCTCTGTGCCAATTGCTGAGGAGTGGCAAGAGCAGTTTGCATTTTCTTGGAAAGGGTGTCAGTACCCCTTCATGAGGTTGCCTGTAGGGTACTTGCACAACCCAACCATTTGTCACCGGCTGGTGGCAGAACATTTGGACAAAATACCTTGCAAACCTGAGATACAAATCTCCCACTATATTGATAATATTTTGATTCAGGGTAAAGATGAGCAAAGTGTCCAAACTCAGTTAGAAGTAAACATTGACAGGTTGAAGAAGAGAAGGAAGGGTGGGAGATTAAACCTAACAAGATTCAAGGGGCAGCTGAGACCGTGGAATTCTTAGGAATTCAGTGGCATAACGGGCATCGAGAGATGGTGCTGAAAGCCTGACATAATACTTGAGTTCACCACTCTGATGAACAAAAATTAAGCTCAGCAGTTCATATGGCTGTTGGGTTTTGGATACAGCATATACCACATCTAGGGCAGATATTGCCCTCCCTCTATAAAGTGACACAAAAGAAATATTAATTTCAGTGATGGGAGGAGCAGCAAAGAGCATTAGATTTGGCAAAAGACACAGTGCAGCGTGTGTTTGATTTTTGGCCGTTGAAGGCAGGAGAAGAGGAATTAAATGTGTCTGCACAAGAACATTATGAAAACTGGAGTGTGTGGCAGAAAAAGGGCAGAAAACATGTTCCCTTGAGATTTTGCAGTCCCAAGTTGCCCGAGGCTGGTAACAGATACACTCTGTTTGAGAAGCAATTGCTGGCATGCTATTGGGCTCTTGTTGATACTGAGCAAATGACAGTGGGCCATGATGTATTGATCAGGCCCGAAATCCTGATCATTCAATGGATGTTGAGCCCTCCTAAGACACACAGAATAGGGCACGCTCAAGAAGCCAGTATAATCAAGTGGAAATGGTACATTCAAGACAGAGCCAAATCAGGAAAGCGTCGGGTGGCGAAATTACATGAGCAAGTGGCTGACATACCAACCGTAGATTACATACCACAGGAAGTGACTGAAGTACATGAGTCTCAAATGAAATGGGGAGTACTTTATGAGATCTGACAGTAGAATAGACAGAGCATGCCTACTTTACCGATGGCTCTGCTCGCTATGTGGGAGCTGAGCGATATCGGAAAGCTGTGTCAAATAATCCCAAGACAAAGAAGTTCTTGACAACGTCAGGCAAAGGGAGGAGCAGTCAGTTTGCAGAACTCATCATGCTTTGAAACAAGAGACACCTGGTCAATGTCATTTGCACACAGATTAATTGTCAGTGGCCAATGGGTTAGCTGTGTGGCTGCCAACATGGCAAAAGAATGGATGGAAAATTCATTCAAAAGAGTTGTGGGGAAAGGAACTATGGCAAGATATTGGAGAAATGCTATCACAAAGTGAAGTAACAGTGTATCGTGTGGATGCACACTGTGCTACTGACTCATTAGAACGTTGGTTTCATTCTGTTGCAGATGAATACACCAAAGTTTTATCTGTGGACGCAGAGGCTCAGGAGGACGATTGAGTGTCTGGCCAAGTGGGCTCACCAGAAATGTGGGCACCTTGGAGAAAAAGCTACTCTCAGGTGGGCACAAGCTCAAGGGATAAATATTCCTTTAGAGGTAGTGAAAACAATCATTTTGCAATGTCCGGTGTTTGAACACCAACAGCATAGACCCATCCCTCAGATTGTCAAGGGCACTTTGCGAAGAGGCAAGTTACTGGGTAAAATCTGGCAGATTTGATTATATCGGTCTTATGCCAATCAGCAAGGCTGTCAATATGCATGCACAATTGGCCAGAACATTCTAGAAGGTGCCACCCCGCATTTGCGGAGGGCTTAAAATACGGGGCACTGGAACGGTCAGACAGAAAGCTTCACCTTGGAGGGGGGACGCCTTGCTCCAGGCCTGTTGGCTGCTGAAGTCTCTCTGCCTAGCTCGGGGCTTTTCAGTGGATTCTGGCGAGATGGGGGCATTCTTTAAAGCTGTGCCAATGGTGATGTATTTTCTTTACACTTCCTTGATTCATTTATTCACTCATGACTTTTGTTGCATTTATTCATTCATGTATGCTCTTAATGAATAAAGGGCTGTATAAGAGCCGGTTTATCATTTAGCTGAGCATGTGTATGTGTGAATCATTGCCTCCTGCGTTCAAGGTTTTTTATTTAGTTTATTGGTGAGAACCATAAGATGTCCGTGCACTCTTTGAAAAGCAACACAGCCCCCCATGGCAGGGAACATGGTACAGTCAGGTAAGTTGTAAAGCACATACACATTTAATAAAGCTTTGGATCAACTCCTGGTGTGTCCTGTTTTTATATGTGTATGTATATGCTTCCCATAATCTTCTTAGGCCCCTTTTGGGGTTGGGGGTTACACACCCCAAACCTCCTCCAGGAACGTTCCTGTCCCGGGAATGTATCGGCCAGGTACTCTAGGATGTTATCCTGGGGTGCCTATACTCTGGGGGGCCCTGGGCCCATCACAGCAGTGCCTCCAATGGAGCCCCTGTTTTTCTTTTTCCTGGCCCGGTAAGCACAGTATTATAAATACTCCGGGCCAGGAACAGACCCACTGATATCAACTGGTTAACCGGCCCTGGTCCGGGCAAGGGTGTACTCTTCCCTTCCCCGGAGCAGAGATAGCTCTCATGAATACCACCCCACCATCCCAGACCAGCTGCTCTGGTGGGGCGCTAAGCAACCTGCAAATAAAAGGTGTTCATATTGGGCCACAATACTGGGTTCCAGATCTTAAATAAGGCACAGTACACTGCAGGGGAGTTTGTACCCTTACAGGCTTTTATACAAAAATGCTTAATTTATTTAACATGTACACGTATCCACTTTGCTCATATCGCCACCAGCCCCAATCCAGTATCCTCATTCTAAGTTTCACCATGCGTTTACAGGAGTAGGAGATACCCCTTGCACAAACCCTTCTTCATATCAACCTTGAGCAGGTATTCAAGTTCTCCACCCTGGGCTTCATCCCTTACACATAATAGCCTCCCACTTTTCACATGTACCTTTCTGGGTGTATTTACTTAAAATGAAATAACATTGGCAGCTGCAGTCTGCTCCAATAGAGTTCCCCTCCAAATACAGTACCTTATTGTCTGTCTCGTCCTTGCTGTCCTGGTTAGTCTGTCTAAATGCCCAGCTCTGCTGCATGTGGCTTCTATGGGGTGATTGGCCCTTCAGGTGAGCAGTTCCTGCCAAAGACAAACAGCAAACTTGTGCTTTCCTCCATTGCTTTGCTGGACTTTGGCAGCCCCTATTTCCCCATTGTATTACTGGGGCTTTGGCAGCCCTTACTTTCTTGACCTGGCTTGATGAGCCCTTTATTTAATTTCCTGCGTGGCGGTTTTTATTTAGTTGGGGGTCTGCCAGCCCTATATGTTCCTTTGGGCTTATAAACCCATGCTGCTCCCTGCTACAGTGCAGGGGGTTACATTTCCTCCATGGCAGTGTTTTTATTTTCCTTCAGGTGGAGAAAGGTCCTTGTCGTACTCTGACCAGGCCGGTCCACCTGGGTGGAGTCTTAGTGCCCAGCCGATGCACATTGCATTAAGCCGTTGTGGCCGGGGCTCCAGGTGAGTTCTGCTTACTCCCGCTCTCCCCGTCTGGCCCCGGGAAGAGCAGGTAACGTGCAGGCCCCCAGCAGTGCTGGCGGTCTCGCTCTCTCCCCGTCTGCACCATCGGGGTTTCCCTCATCTTCACCGCCTGCCCAGCCACAGGGAGCCTGAGACCACACACCTCCGGGCCACCTGGATTGGCCCCCGGGCAGCCCGTAACCCTCAGGCCATGCTCCAGTTCGGGTTGCAGACACATGCAGCCCATGCCTGGGGCGTAATCATCTTCACCCAGGCTGCACCGCACACACAGCCCAGGTCAGGTCTTTTTCTTCTGGCCTGCCCAAGTTTGCTCACCAACGGGCCCCTGCCTCCCAGGCCACTCTCCCACTCTGGGAACCGCCCCGCACACGTGGCCCTGTGCGCAGGCGTTAGTCTTTCCCAGGCCACAAAGCACACCTGGGGCTTAACTTCTCGCTGGGCTGCAGCCAGCAGACACAGCCCGGCCCATTAAAGAATGCCCTGGGGGGCCGCTATAGTCCGCAAGCTCCAGGGACCACAGCTCTTTTCTTTTTCTGTGCCCTATCTTCCTGCTTTCTCTATCTATGTTCTTCTTCAACCCCATCCTTTCAAATGCCACCTAACTTTTTTCAGTCCAAACCATGTCTGTCTCTTGGAAGGGGAGGCCTTCCCATTGTCCTTCAGCCTCAAGATTCCATGTGTCCCCCATCCTGAGGAACATGGTACAGTCAGGTAAGTCCACTGTCTAACACAAACACGTTTCAACATGAATAAAAGTGTCTTTTAAAACCCGTTTGTCTCTTGTGGTTTCTTTATATATTTATCTATATACTTCTCCATAACCTCCTTTTAAAGGCCCCATTTGGGCTAGGGGTTACACATAACATTCCCATTTAATTGCCTTGGGTTGGGATTATTTTAGGAGGGAGAAAGTCAAAAATAGCAATATTTTCTTTTATTTTTTTTAAATCAAGAGTCTCCTACCTAAATCAGGAGGGTTGGCGTGTATGCACAGTGGAACCAGAGTCCAGGTAAGATTGAGTAGCATGGAGACTTACACTAAAGAGATTGAAACCTGCAGAGGATTAAAACAAGGCTGTGTCCTTGTTCCCATACCTAGAAAATGTTTACCTCCTGGATCTACTGCTCGATTTGATGAAGGTTAACAACTTTCCTTCTACAATTGGATATAATCACATCATCTGGCCTGCTTATGCGGATGAACCCATCATCTTCGATCATACATATATCGGCTTGAAGAGAAGCACCATAGCTATGCAAATATGATAAAGCCAACGACCTACAGATAAGTTTAAACAAAACTAAATATATGTGCTTCGGGGATAAAACTAGATCTCCTTTGATTATGGATACTCCGATTGGAAATATTGAACAAGTAACTAGGTAAACTTACCTGGGCTATGAGATCTCAGCAGGTAGCGGTAATCATGAATTAATGGATGATACATTTCAAAGCTCAAACCTTGATGACTATCGAGAAAGGTTCTACCAAAACAGCTGCTTAAAGCCTAAAAGGCATTCTGCTTGCATACAGTCTCGTGACTATGGCTATGTACAGTCTGGAGGATAGTTATGACCATCAAGACATATAGCTAATCAAGGTAGAAGCAACTATCTGGAGGAGATCAGGGCTTTCAAAAAGCATACCTATTGAAGCGATATGACTAGAGATGGGATTGAGTTTGCTTCCTGCTAGAGCAAACATAAGTGAGTTGCTGGATATAAAAACTATGATCAATCCGGACTGTCCGATATTGGAGTTGCTCTGGAAAGTGATTAAAGTGGTGGGAACAAGTCTGAGGTGTCAGATATTTATGATCTAGTTTGAAAAAGATGTTATACTTTCCAATTTTGATAAATGTTCATGGCTGCATCTTGTCGTAAATCTCCCCCCGTCTCACCTGTGATCGGGATCTCCCTTGTTCGGCCGCAGGACTCTTCCTGTGGATGGTTCGGGTCTTGAATAGGCTCGCCCGAGCCTCGTCAGGTTGCAGGACGCGTTCTGGGAAGTTCGTGGTTCCAGGGTATCCAGGATTAGCGAAGAACGAGTAAGTAGGGGGGAAATCCAGGAACAGGATAAAGGCAAGGAAGGAATCAAGAGGATCAAAGGAAATCAATGTAGAGAGTAAGCACACGTCGGGTCACTACCGAAGATAGCGTTGAGACACGCGGACCTGCAGGGGCGTGACCAATTTATAGTACGTGCCACGACGTGAAAGCTAGTGCGTAGCACGGAGTTTGGTACGGCCATGTTGGGAGGAAGAAGGAGTACAAGCCCTTCGTGACAATGACCAGGAGGTCCAGAAGGGGCAATTTCGCCGGGTCATGACAGCATGCCCCCTCCGAAGACTGGTTCCTCCAGGCTTGCCTGGGTGAATAAGATGGAATCTTCTGAGCAAACGAGGGGTCTTTAAATTAGAAACTGGTTCCCATGTTCTCTCGCTAGGGGGGTAGCCTTTCCACTCGACCAGATATTGTAGTCGACCCCTGCTATACCTGGAATCACATATCCTGGACACCTCATATTCCAACTGGTCGTCCACAACAACAGGTGTGGGTTTGAAGGGTTTTCGAGTAGAACTAACGTAGGGTTTCAACAGGGAAGTATGGAAGACTGGATGTATCTTTTTCCAGGAATCCGGGAGCTTAAGTCGGAAGGAGACAGGATTGATGATCTCCTTTATAGAAAATGGACCATAATAGCGAGGAGCTAATTTGTTTGGTCGTAGATGTTGAGGTAACATTTTCGAGGCTAACCAGACTTGATCGCCAACTGAATAGGAAGGTGATGGTCTTCTCTTAGAGTCAGCATATCTTTTGGTTCGAGTCTGGGCCTGTTCTAACTGATCCTTTGCCTCTCTTTGTAAGTCGATCAGCGTCTGAATCCAAGAGTCAAGGGTTGGTACCAGAGTAGATTCGGGAAGAACTGATGGTAAAACAGACGGGTGATAACCTTGACTGCAATAGAAAGGGCTGATCTTGAGAGCTGAATGATCTGAGTTATTGTAGGAGAATTCGGCTAAAGGTATAAGGAGAGACCAATCGTCTTGAACCTTGGTGGCAAAACAACTAAGATATTGTTCCAGGGTTTGATTTACTCGTTCCGTTGCCCCATTGGTTTGTGGATGATAGCCTGAAGAAAGGGCACTTTGGATTCCTAGAACACGACAGAGATGTTTCCAGAATTGTGAAATATACTGAGGTCCCTGATCCGAAATAATCTTGGAAGGAAGGCCATGAAGACGAAAAATATGTTCCAGGAAAATTCCAGCAAGTTCTGAGGAAGATGGTAGTTTATACAATGGTGTAAAATGAACTAGATGAGTGAACAAGTCAATGGTTACCATGATGGTTGTATATCCTCGGGAAGGTGGTAATTCAACAATGAAGTCAGTGGCAATAACTTCCCAGGGTCTGGTTGGCAACGTAGGTTGTAGAAGCAGACCCGCCGGCCTCTGATTATCGTATTTGTTCTGACTACAAATAGCACAGGTCTTGATGTATTGAACTACACTGGACTTCATCCCTGGCCACCAGAACTGTCTTTGTATAAGACGGAAGGTGTTGGTTACTCCTCGATGGCCGGAGTGAAGAGTATCATGGCATAGATTCATTACCTTCTGTTGAAGTTCTTTTGTAGGAATGACCACTGAATTGTTCTTGAATAAATATCCTTCCTTGATTGTCAGACGCCAGGGATTTTTCTTCGATATGTCCTTCCAGAGTTCAGATAATTGAGTCTGTGCTCTGATTTCTTCAAGGAGATTGATCGCTTGAGCTACAAAGATTGTGGGTGGAAACATTTTTGGATAGATCTTATCCTCCAAGGGAACGTAGTCGGGACGCCGAGAAAGGGCATCGGCAATCAAGTTTTGTGATCCAGGAACATGTGAAATTTGAAATTGATATTGAGCAAAGAAGTAGGCCCATCAAGCTTGTCTACTGTTCCTGCACTCCATGGATTGTAGGACCTGAAGATTTCGGTGATCAGTACGGACTTGAACTGGATATTTAGCACCCAGGAGTAAATGTCTCCATTCAGTGAAGGCATGACGAATAGCCAATAACTCCTTCTCCAGAACTGAGTAGTGAGTCTCGCTGGTGGTCAGGGTCCGTGAGAGATAAGCAATGGGATGTTCCAACTTATCATCGGTTTCTTGTTTTAAAACTGCTCCTATGGCGTAATTGGAGGCATCAGTTTCCAATAGAAAAGGACGATTTATGTCAGGTTGGGCCAGGATGGGGGCCTGAGTGAATTCTTCTTTCAAGCATTGGAATGCCTTGTCTTGTGGTATAGAACAGTTAAATGGAATGTCTTTCTTCAGGAGATTAACAATGGGTTGAACAATCTCAGAAAAGGTGGGAATAAATTTCCGGTAGAAGTTGGCAAGCCCCAGGAAGGATTGTATTTGCTTAACAGATGTTGGGGCGGGCCAAGTCAGTATGGCCTTCACCTTTGAAGGGTCCATACTAATTCCTTCTGAACTGAGGACAAATCCCAGATAGTGAACTGATGTAACATGAAACAAACATTTTTCTGGTTTGGCTAAGAGTTGATTTTCACAGAGACGTTGAAGTACAGCTTTTACATGTTCTTCATGTTTCAAGGAGTCCTTGGAGAAGATCAATATGTCATCCAAGTAGACGATAACATTGAGAAATAACATGTCAGAGAACACCCTATCCATAAAACGCTGGAAGACTGCGGGAGCATTAGTCAGACCAAAGGGCATGACTAGGTATTCGAAGTGACCAAAGGGTGTTCTAAAGGCTGTTTTCCATTCGTCTCCTTCCCGGATACGGATCAAATGGTAAGCACCTCGGAGATCCAGTTTCGTGAATATCACTGCACCTCTCACAGCTTCAAGGATATCCGAGATCAGGGGTAGTGGGTATCTGTCTTTCAGGGTGTATTGATTTAGGCCCCGATAGTCCAGGCAAGGTCTGAGCTCTTTGGTATCCTTTTTTGGAACGAAGAACAATGAAGCACCAGCTGGTGATTTTGAAGATCTTATGGTGCCGTTCTCAAGATTAGTGTCTAGGTATTCCCGGAGGGCTCTCTTTTCGGGTTCTGAAAGGATAAACATCCTGCCAAAGGGAATCACTGCTGAGGGTTCAGTATCTATGGCACAGTCTTCGGGTCTATGTGGAGGTAAGGCTTGAACAATGGCAGTAGAGAATACATCAGCATACCCTTGATAGATCTCTGGAACTTGTACAATATAGGAAACCATGAGTGGTGTCTCTGGACACCTTGGTAGACTTATAGGAGCTGTGACTGAGGTATCCAGGTTTAAACAATGGTTCATACAGAACTCCGAGCCCAGGAATAAGGATCTGGCCGTCCAGTTAATATATGGATTGTGCCTTTGTAACCAGGGCATGCCCAGATCCAAGGGGTAATGGGCTGATTTTATAATGTCAAACACAATCCTTTCTTGATGATGATTTATGGAAAGATGGATCTCCCTTGTTTGCTGACTTATGGGTCCTGAGGAAAGAGGTCTTCCGTCAATTGCTTCCACTGGCTGTGAAAAACTTCTTGCTTCATATGGAATGTTATGACTTCTGACCCAATCTTGATCAATGAAGACTCCCATTGCTCCGCAATCCACCAAGGCCAGTATGGGGTAGACCTGGTCCTTGGATGGTGATAAAAAGGCCTGTAATATCACCAATTTGTTTTGTCCAGGAGAGTTCAAGGATGGAATTGATGTGGAACAAACATCGCTCTCCCGAAACCTTTCTCCATTTAGGATCGGGAGCTGGCGTTTCCCGAGCGTCGGGGAGGAGCCAGAGGACACTCTTTAACTAGATGTTTATCTGAGGCACAATACATGCATAAGCCTGTGTGTATCCTTCTTAACCTTTCCTGCGGGGAAATTTGTCCACGAAAGGCTCCAAGTTGCATGGGTTCAGAATCAGTGCTCGGATTCTTGGCAGATTCGGTCCTTGTAGTATTCTCTGGGGAGTTTCTTTGAATTGAGACTTTATTCTTTTTCTTTTCGGCCTTTCTTTCTTGGATTCTGAAGTCTATTTGCATAGACAAGTCGATGAGGGCCTGGAATGAACTAGGACGTGCCTGTAACGCTCACCTGGTTCCCACGGAGGCGCAGATCCTGGCTGGACAGTTACCGTGTCTTCAATTGAGAGCGCAGGACTCGGATGGTTCTCTGGACCGGGCCTCCTCTAATGGAATGTCTGACTTGTAGAGTAAGGTGTCTGCAGGCGGAAGAAAATGGGATTAATGGCTGGTTATTGGTTGGGCTTCTTCTCCTTAGTCGTCTTTTCCCTGAGGCCCAAAGTCTGAATGAGCTCTCACCTTAGATATGTGAATGCTGGGCTCTCCATCCTGCGACTGATGCAGGGGCGCTGGGTTCCAGTTACTTCACTGGAAATGCTTTAAGTCTCTTGTAGCCTCAGAGGTATAAAGCTGCTGAAGAAGCGATGCCGTCGTTTTCTGCACGAGCGGATGCTGGTAAGTTGTGAAGTTCGTGGCCCTAAGAGAGAGCACCTTTTAATGAAGTCTTTGCCTATGTTTCTTAGGTGCCGAAATGCTGAGGGCGTGGCCACAGAGAATGCTGCGTGTGCGGATGCACGTGAGTATTGGGGAGATTGCAGTGACCCCTCTTCAAAGTCCCGTGTTCTTTATTTGCAGGTTTTGGGTGCTGTAGGAGTCGGATTACCTTCGCCAAGGTACGTGCAAGCACGTAAGTATGAAGGTCCGTGCACGTGGAGGAGCACGTAAGTAATATGCTTGCTGACGGGCTTTATTCGCACCTCTTTAATGTCTTTTTCTTGATTTGCAGGTGCGGAGATGCAGCGGAAGAGGAGATGGCGGAGCACGCGCAACTCCGGTAAGCGAAAATATAATTGCGTCCAATTCCCCCCTTTCTGAACTAACCGGGGTTCTTTGTCTTGCAGGAAGAGGCCGCGGGATTCGGAAGATGCCGATGGGTCGGGTAAGTAAGCGCGGCTGCTGGAGCGTTGCCTTTGCTAACCTGATGTTCTTTTGCTGACAGATGCGGCCGGAGACTGGATCCCTGGAAGGTAAGTGAAGATCAGACTTGTTTCCACAGGTGCTGGATCAGAAGATGTCACTGGAAGACTGGAGCTGACTCGGTGAGCGTCCTGCTGCAGATGCAGAATAACGCGAAGCACATTCTTCCAATCGGGTGTGGTTTAAATAGTGTTGAGGTGATTAGGTCCCTTCCTCCTCAGCCTCGCCCAAGAGAAAAAGAGTTCCTGCGTTCCAGAGTCAAGGAGTGGTGCCAGCCCCACCCAGGTAAGAAAGTAGTCCCAGATCCGGAAAATAGTTCCTCCCAGCAGAAGGCTGGGGCTTCATCTTGCCAGGACTTGTGAAGGTGAGTATGCAGCATGGTCTGCTACAGGTAAGTCCACCCAAGCACCTTTGCACAAAGTATGAGCCCGGCACCTCTGGCGCCGGGACCGGTGATTCTTATGAGCCTGGCGCCAAGGGCGCCAGGACATGGTCCAAAGGGCCCCGATAGGGGTTGGTTGGGACCAGGGGCGAGGGTTGTGAGCCTGCTTCCGGGGATGTTGGGCTTGTCCTGACTCCTTGGAAACAGTGCTCATGACAGCACCCCCCCTCAAGGCCCCTCCCAAAATTGTCTTCCCTGGGGGTTTTGGTTTGTCGGGAAAAGTTCGGTGGAATCTTTTGACTAGGCGAGGTGCGTGGACGTATTCAGAGGGTTCCCATGATCGTTCTTGAGGTCCGTAGCCCTTCCAGTCAATCAGATAGTATAGCTTTGACTTGATGATTTTGGAGTCCAGGATGTTTTTAACCTCAAATTCAAGTTCTCCATTAACTTGAATAGGTTCTGGAGATTTAGTTAATCGGGTTCCAGACTGCATAGGTTTTAGTAGAGATACGTGGAAAACTGGATGTATTTTCATATGGGACGGCAAGCCCAATTTGACAGCCACTGGATTTATTATGGCGGTGACAGGATAGGGTCCCAGATATTTTGGGTTGAAGGTGCGAGGTCCTTTAAGAGATAAATGTTTAGTGGATAACCAAACTTGGTCTCCAACCAGGTATTGGGGGGCCTCCCTTCGATGTCGGTCTTCTCCCTTTTTGTACTGTTCTTTAGCTAGTTGAAGGTGGGCAGTGGCTTCCTTGAAGGCTTGAGTGATAGCAGTGTGTAGATGATCCACGGCAGGTGTTCCGAGATCCTGGGGTGGATCAAGATTGGAGGTTCGAGGGTGAATCCCGTATAAGAGGTAAAAGGGACTTTTTCCGGTTCCTGAATGGATCGAATTGTTGTAGGCATATTCGGCGATCCAAAGGATGTCTTTCCAATTACTTTCCGACTGTTGCAGCATGCAACGTAAATATTGTTCCAGAGTCTGATTTGTCCTCTCGGTTTGTCCATCGGTCTGGGGGTGATCGCTGGTTGAAAGTCTCACATCGATTTGAGCTAGACGACAGCAATTTCGCCAAAAGTGCGAGATAAACTGGCTTCCCCTATCTGAGATCAAAATTGAAGGGAAACCGTGTAACCGAACAATGTTTTCGAGGAATTCTCGGGCCAGGACTAAAGCTGAGGGTAAGCCCTTCAGTGGGATGAAGTGGGCCATTTTAGAAAACAAATCCACGATTACTAAAATGGTGTTGTATCCGGAGCATGAAGGTAAATCAGTAATAAAGTCCATGGAAAGGGTATGCCAGGGGTGTGGCGGGATGTCTAGTGGGTGTAAAAGGCCTGCTGGTTTTTCCTTCTGACTTTTGTTTTGGGCGCACACCCCACAGGACATTACAAAGTCCTTGATGTCTTTCCTCCATGATGGCCACCAGAAGTGTCTCTTGATCTTTTCTGAGGTTTTGGCAATGCCAGGATGTCCTTCCATTAAAGAATCATGGTAGCGAGAGATTACCTGTCTTTGTAAATCAGCACCAGGTAAGTATAGTCGTCCTTGAAAATAAAGCAAATCCCTAGACACGGTGAAGTCCTTTCCTTTCAGTTGCCAGTTCAGTAGATCTGAAGGAGTCACAAGTTGTTTGGCCTTTGCTTCGATATCTTCGATGGATTGCGAGGAAACCAGGCCCAGGATTCTTTGTTCGGGAATTATAGGTACGGGTTCAGGATTGACCATGTGTTCTTCCATTCCAATCCGGGAAAGGGCATCTGCTTTGCCATTCTTGTTGCCTGGACGATAAGTGATTACAAAGTCAAATTCGGCAAAAAACAGAGCCCAGCGAAGTTGCCTGGAGGATTGAGCTTTAGCGGTCTTCAAGTACTGTAAGTTGCGATGATCGGTGATTACTGTGACTGTGTGTTTGGCTCCAAGGAGGTAGTGCCGCCAGGCCTTGAAGGCGGACTTAATAGCTAGAAGTTCTTTATCAGTGATGGTGTAGTTAATTTCGGGCGCCGAGAACTTGCGGGACCAGAATGCCACAGGGTGTAATTGGTTAGTTTCTGGATCCCTCTGCGATAAAACCGCCCCCATAGCTAAGCTGGAGGCGTCGGTCTCAACGATGTAAGGAAGGTCCGGGCGCGGGTGTTTTAATATAGGTGCTGAGATAAACTTGGCTTTTAGCTCCTGAAAGGCCTGTTCTGCCTCTGCTGACCACTCAAAACGTTTATTCTTTCTTAAAAGGGCCGTAATGGGCTGAACTATTCGTGAAAATTCCGGAATAAACCTGCGGTAAAAGTTGGCGAAACCTAACATGCTTTGGACTCCCTTCACGGAAGTTGGTGATGGCCACTTAATGATAGCGTCAACTTTCCTTGAGTCCATGTGGACCCCGTTGGGTGTCAAAATGAAACCTAAAAATTCGACCTCGGTGACATGAAAAGCACACTTTTCAAGCTTGGCAAAAAGTTTATGTTGGCGAAGCCTTTCAAGAACGGCTCTGACGTGTTTCTGGTGGTCTGCTTCAGAAGATGAGTACACAAGGATGTCATCAATGTAGACGACAACACAAACGTCTATAAGTTCTCTAAGGACGTCATTCATGAAGTACTGGAAGGCGGCTGGTGCATTGCAAAGTCCAAAGGGCATTACTTGGTATTCAAATAGTCCATACTTGGTGCGAAAGGCCGTCTTCCATTCATCGCCTTCTTTAATCCGTACCAAGTGGTACGCTCCCCGGAGATCTAGCTTTGTGTAAATACAGGCGCTTTTAACTTGGTCAAGGAGTTCAGGAATCAGAGGTAAGGGATACCTATTTTTTACCGTGATTTGGTTTAGGGCACGATAATCTATACAGGTTCTAAGGTCACCTTCTTTTTTCGGCACGAAGAACAGAGCCGAGGATGCAGGAGACTTTGAAGGACGGATGAATCCGTTGGCCAGGTACTGGTCCAGGTACTGTCGCAAATGAAGATTTTCAGGCTCGGTAAGGGCATAAATTCTACTACAGGGGGGAGTGGATCCGGGTATCAGGTCTATTTGACAGTCGTACGACCTGTGGGCAGGTAGAGTATTAGCCTGTTCCTTCTGAAAGACGTCTTGGAATTCCTGATACTCTATGGGCAGTTGCGGACCTTCGGATGTTGTTGCTGCTAGTCCAATACTGGGTCGAGGATAACAAGTGGGGGCACACTCAGGAAACCGTATTGTCTTTGCTCGCCAATCAATATGAGGATTGTGTTTCTCCAACCAGGGGATCCCCAATATTACTTGGAACTGAGGAGCCTTGATCACATCGAACACGATCACCTCACAATGTCCATCTTGACTTAATAACGTCACTTCCGTGGTGGTATGGGTCACTGGTCCAGAAGCTATTTCCGTACCATCCACTGTGGTAATAACGTCTTTTATTGCCTTAGGACAGAGGGGTAGATTCATCCTGGAAGCCATTTCGCGGTCTACATAATTACCAATTGCTCCGCTATCAATATATGCTTTAATAGCATGCAAGCGATCCGGTCGCTCTGGATTTATGAGGACCATTGAAACTATGAAATGCGAGGTCAAAGAACTGGTTTTAACGCTCGGCAAGCGGACCTCTACACTTGTCGGGCGAGGTCGTTTCCCGGCTCAGGCCTTTCGGTATTTTTACCAGAAGCTCCCACTGTCTTCTTTGTAGGTTTCACCGGGCATTCTCGAAGGAAATGTCCTGAATTTCCACAATAGAGGCATAATTGCAACTGTCTTCTCCTGTCGCGTTCTTTCTGGGTTAAAGGGCCCTTCATGACCCCTATTTGCATAGGTTCTTCGGCTTCAGCTCCTTTGGTGGAAATCTGTGGTTTGGAGAACACTCGAGTTTCGAGCCTGGAGCGGTCTGCCTTCCTGTTTTGCAATCTGTGATCCAATTGGACCACTAAATCGATGTATTCAGAACAATCCTGAGGAGGATTCACTACCTGGCTAG
Source organism: Ambystoma mexicanum (assembly GCF_040938575.1). Lineage (NCBI taxonomy): Eukaryota > Metazoa > Chordata > Amphibia > Caudata > Ambystomatidae > Ambystoma > Ambystoma mexicanum. The sequence goes on from NC_090923.1 coordinate 1,424,387,197, forward strand.
AACATCTTTGAGTTCTCCCCGCAGACCTCTGTGGAAAAGCGTGATCCTCTTGTCCTCGGGCCATCTGGTTTCAACTACTAGCCTATTAAATGACGCAATATAAGCCAGGAGATCCTGATTGCCCTGTCGTAGGGAAAGGAGTTCGTTATCCAAGGCCTGCCCCTGGGAATGTCTTGCAAACAGTCTTTCCATGCTGGTCTGGAAGGCTTGGAAAATGCGAAGAATCGGGTCATCCTGTGTAACCAGAGGGACCGACCAATCAGCGGCACTGCCGCTAAGATACGAAAGCACAAAGGCTACCTTAGTCTGGTCCGTCGGAAAAGCAGCTGGTCTACACAGAAAGTGCAATCGGCACTGGTTGATGAAAACCGCAAACCTTTTAGGATCACCGGAGAAGCGTTCGGGCGGAGCCAAAGGCACGTTTCCGGGTAGGTTGATTTGAACCGGACTGGCCAAGGCCGCTGGAATGTAGCTCCCTTCTGAAGTCGGCAAAGGGGTTTGCCCCGCTTGTGTCTGTAACAACTGACTGGCAAGGTCATCAGTTCGTTCTTTTGATACAATCAAGTCCCTCCTCAGGGCATTCGTTTCCTGGCGGGCAGCCTGTACCTCTGCTCTTAATTCCCCTAATAACTGGGCTAGTTGGTCAGTGTCCGAGGTTTCCATTGCGCCTGGGTAGGAGGTTAGTGGAGGCTTCGCGTTCTGTAACGCTCACCTGGTTCCCACGGAGGCGCAGATCCTGGCTGGACAGTTACCGTGTCTTCAATTGAGAGCGCAGGACTCGGATGGTTCTCTGGACCGGACCTCCTCTAATGGAATGTCTGACTTGTAGAGTAAGGTGTCTGCAGGCGGAAGAAAATGGGATTAATGGCTGGTTATTGGTTGGGCTTCTTCTCCTTAGTCGTCTTTTCCCTGAGGCCCAAAGTCTGAATGAGCTCTCACCTTAGATATGTGAATGCTGGGCTCTCCATCCTGCGACTGATGCAGGGGCGCTGGGTTCCAGTTACTTCACTGGAAATGCTTTAAGTCTCTTGTAGCCTCAGAGGTATAAAGCTGCTGAAGAAGCGATGCCGTCGTTTTCTGCACGAGCGGATGCTGGTAAGTTGTGAAGTTCGTGGCCCTAAGAGAGAGCACCTTTTAATGAAGTCTTTGCCTATGTTTCTTAGGTGCCGAAATGCTGAGGGCGTGGCCACAGAGAATGCTGCGCGTGCGGATGCACGTGAGTATTGGGGAGATTGCAGTGACCCCTCTTCAAAGTCCCGTGTTCTTTATTTGCAGGTTTTGGGTGCTGTAGGAGTCGGATTACCTTCGCCAAGGTACGTGCAAGCACGTAAGTATGAAGGTCCGTGCACGTGGAGGAGCACGTAAGTAATTTGCTTGCTGACGGGCTTTATTCACACCTCTTTAATGTCTTTTTCTTGATTTGCAGGTGCGGAGATGCAGCGGAAGAGGAGATGGCGGAGCACGTGCAACTCCGGTAAGCGAAAATATAATTGCGTCCAATTCCCCCCTTTCTGAACGAACTGGGGTTCTTTGTCTTGCAGGAAGAGGCCGCGGGATTCCGAAGATGCCGATGGGTCGGGTAAGTAAGCGCGGCTGCTGAAGCGTTGCCTTTGCTAACCTGATGTTCTTTTGCTGACAGATGCGGCCGGAGACTGGATCCCTGGAAGGTAAGTGAAGATCAGACTTGTTTCCACAGGTGCTGGATCAGAAGATGTCACTGGAAGACTGGAGCTGACTCGGAGAGCGTCCTGCTGCAGATGCAGAATAACGCGAAGCACATTCTTCCAATCGGGTGTGGTTTAAATAGTGTTGAGGTGATTAGGTGTCTTCCTCCTCAGCCTCGCCCAAGAGAAAAAGAGTTCCTGCGTTCCAGAGTCAAGGAGTGGTGCCAGCCCCACCCAGGTAAGAAAGTAGTCCCAGATCCGGAAAATAGTTCCTCCCAGCAGAAGGCTGGGGCTTCATCTTGCCAGGACTTGTGAAGGTGAGTATGCAGCATGGTCTGCTACAGGTAAGTCCACCCAAGCACCTTTGCACAAAGTATGAGCTCGGCACCTCTGGCGCTGGGACCGGTGATTCTTATGAGCCTGGCGCCAACGGCGCCAGGACATGGTCCAAAGGGCCCCGATAGGGGTTGGTTGGGACCAGGGGCGAGGGTTGTGAGCCTGCTTCCGGGGATGTTGGGCTTGTCCTGACTCCTTGGAAACAGTGCTCATGACAGCGCCACTCTGGCTTATTCGTCCTTAATCTCTTCATTTAGACCTCTGCGAAACAAGGTAAAACTGGCTTCCAGGGGCCAGTCCGCCTCTTTGGCTAGCTGTTTGAATCTGGTAACATAGGTCAACATGTCTTGGGATCCTTGTTGGAAGTCGAGTAACTTCTCTTGAGCACCGTGGACCAGCTCTGGACGTTCGAACATGGTCTTGAGTTCCGCGATGAAGCCTTCATAATCATCCAGGAGAGCATCCCCTGAATTGAGTAAAGGATTGGCCCATGTAAGGGCATTACCGGAAAGATGCGATATTATGAAGCCCACCTTAGCCCTAGGAGTTGAAAAATAGTAGGGCTTGAAGGTAAAATGTACCAAACAAGAATCCAGAAATCCACGTAAGGTCTTTGTTGAACCGTCGTATTTATCAACCATTCCTCCTAATAATACGCTGTCCTTGTTCGCGGAGTCACATGACAAGACAAGCTGTTTTAGCGCCGCATTCTCGGCTTTTAAATTCTGCATCTCTGTGGAAAGTTCTTGCATTCCGCGCATCAGGTCCTGAATAGCATTCTCCATGGTAGAATCCGTATTGATCGTTTGGCGTCTCAAACTGTCGTAAATCTCCCCCCGTCTCACCTGTGAGCGGGATCTCCCTTGTTCGGCCGCAGGACTCTTCCTGTGGATGGTTCGGGTCTTGAATAGGCTCGCCCGAGCCTCGTCAGGTTGCAGGACGCGTTCAGAGTTCCAGGAAGTTCGTGGTTCCAGGGTATCCAGGATTAGCGAAGAACGAGTAAGTAGGGGGGGCAATCCAGGAACAGGATAAAGGCAAGGAAGGAAGTAAGAGGATCAAAGGAAATCAATGTAGAGAGTAAGCACACGTCGGGTCACTACCGAAGATAGCGTTGAGACGCGCGGACCCACAGGGGCATGACCAATTTATAGTACGTGCCACGACGTGAAAGCTAGTGCGTAGCACAGAGCTTGGTACGGCCATGTTGGGAGGAAGAAGGAGTACAACCCCTTCGTGACAACGACCATGAGGTCCAGAAGGGGCAATTTAGCCGGGTCATTACACATCTCCAATCCCACTCCTAAATTCTGGATATAAAAATTATAATTTTAGCGGAGTGAATTCATTTTCCCAACCAAATTCCTGAAAGTGGATGTCATTTATTTTTTCAATGACATGATTCCCACCACTTTTAATCACTTTGCAGAGGAACTCCAATATTGGACAGACCAGATTGATCATAATTTTTATATATTTATTTATTGGTTTTATTTATATATGGTTTGTAAATAATACTTTACAATATTAAGCAAAAACAATTCAAGACCAATTCAAAACAGACCAAGCAAAGTCCATCACACTACTAATTAAATCTTAACTCACTACACCTGACCTTTACAAATCTCACTTTAACTATAGTACTGATGTAAGCTACCAAATACTGAAAGCAAGTGTTGTTAAGTAGTGGTGTAGTGCGTTATGAGTGATATGTAGCACGATGCACTTGGTTTGACTCAGTGTTTGAAATAGTTTTAGTGTTGGATTGTTTTCAACTAAGTGTGTATGTTTTATCTCCGCAGTCATGTCACAGAAGGCCTAGTGGGACACACAAACACCTTGACTCCTGAAGTGTGGTTAATATAATCGTTTTTTATTACTTGAGTGTACAGTAAACAATATGCTAAACAAAAGAAATGTTCCTGGTATAATGCCCCAAGCCAGGTCTCCCACCCTCTCATCACAGGGTGGTCTCTGCTCCTTAGTGGACTGTCTATATTTGGGCCTGTATCCATGGCTAAGTAGCAGCAAGAGTTCCCAAGATGTCCAATTTTCAGTCAATTCCTTTAAGGCATTGGGCGCTACACCTCGGAGTATAACTAAAGTTGCTCATGGGGTGATATTGGATCAAGGAGTCTCCACTACTCTCTATTCCCATTTCTCTTCTCCACACTTGTTTTAAACCCCTAGTTTTCTTTAACTCTAGGTTCCTCCCTAGTCTGAGCTCCCTGCCTGCGTCTCGCTCCTCCAACTTCCTCTATCATTTGGCTTGGGCCAACCTGGCTCTCTCATTTCTTCTTGTTCTTACTCAATTCACCCCAACCTCCTTTTCATGTGACCACCTTCTCTAATCTCTGACCACTTCTGCCTTCAATAACCACTGCCCCAAATTCGGGACCACCTCTTCCTGATGTTACTACTAGAGTTAAGATTTTAAGATTGAGGATTCATGAGCACCTATTTGCCATTCGAATAGGCAACTCACAATACCCGTTGGCACAGGACTGGTCATTGGAACAACCAAGAGATGACAGCAAACTAATAGTTTTTGGGACTCAAGAAATTCATCCAGAATGAAGATGTGACAGATTGCAATGAGACAAAAGGAGGCCAGGTTGATATTTGAATTGAAAGCGATCAGAGATGGTCTAAACAGCATGTTTTCATCAATTGAATAGTTCTAGTGTTATCCAAATATCTTCATTCAATATCCATGTACTATGCAGTCTTTATTATGGCATCAATGCCACATTCAGATATACGAGATATGTTAGGCCGTGAATTCAACCATTATACTGGATATACCATTTCAATCATTTGGGTTTATTATAAGATGTGTAAACGCAGGGGCACAATTCTATTGTAGAATTAATGTCTGTGAATCTCGGAAACATTCTTAGGTATTTTTAATTCCCAGCCATAGTTTAATTTGTTATTGTAAACACTCAAAACTAATTGCATCCATCAGTCACCCGGCATTGGGAATCAACTATATTTGGATTTACATACATGAATATGGAACATGGAGTCTTCATCGTAATAAAAAGTACGTAAATATGCAAGTCAGCACTATTCTAATGCGAGGATAGATGTTAATAAATGAAGCAGCTCTGTTACCCTTAACACATTTGAAGCCAGTTCCTACCAATAGATTTATCACTTTATTGAACATAAATTGGATACATCAAAATGGCGCACGTTATTTCCAAAAAGAAGGTCTAAGTAAACAGTGTCTCTATAAGACTGGGGACCACAAAGCAATCAAAATGTATTGTGTTTTATTCTCATACACAAAATAGTTACACATTTTATTATTCAAAATTATTTTAAACAATCATAAAATGATCACATTACATAAAACACATCAAAAACAACACAAGTGGAAACACTACACATAGGTCTTGTTCCCATAGTATACAAAACGATCCTCTCTGTGATTCTTCACACTGGGGCCTTTTTTCCTTCCACTAGGTTCTAATGACCTCTCTTGCTATACACTGCAAAAAAAACCTACTTGTACAAGTTTCTGTCCTTATACACAACTGAATGCTAGACATTCATCAGGGGTAAACGTTGTCTTGGGTTTCTTGTTTAAAAACTGTTCGCTGTTTCCAAATTCTTTCTTCAGAACTTTTATGTGGTTCCCTATTCGAATAGAGACACTTTTTAGTAATAAATACTGAGAGAAAGATCTTTTTAACTAGATCTCAAACAAACCCCGATTCCCAAGGGGTTCGGCATGCTATTTAATTTACATACCTTGTGAGCTATTTGGGTTTGTATCCCAATTAATCTTTTTTTTTTTTTAAAATAGATCGCAAGAGAAAGGACGACAGCATGTTTTTCCTATCGTTTACAGTGCCCATGACCAAAAGGGTTCAAGAGAGGAGGTGAATAGACCATAGAGAATCTGATGACAACGTAAAGAAGCGAGTGACCCTTTACGTGCGAAATGAAGATTGCACGTGTAAAGAGCACGGAAGAAAATGCAAGCCGTTTTATAATTGTACAGATGCAGTAACGCAAGTAGACTAAGTATTCATGAAGGCTGGCTATACGTAGTGAACAGATTGCAGGCAGTGCAATATATATATATGTATAGAATCTGGATGTTCCACATCATGTTTTAAAAAGCTGGGATTCCAAGAGCAGAAGGGCTGAAGGTGTGGTGCAGTAGAACAAGAATGACTGGTGATGGAGAAAGAATCGAGAAGGCTTGTCTGGCCCAGTGTCAATGGTTGAGGAAGCCAAGAATCTGGTTATCTATCATGGAAAGACACAATAAACGTGAGAGCTGAGGCAAGCTCCTGTTAAGGTGCAACAAAAAAACAATGAGTGCCAGGTTTTATTCACTTTAATAGTATTAAATGCGAAGAAGGAGCTCAGTGTCACATGGTCTAGATGGAAATAGACTTGGGCATACTACACCGAGACTTGAAGATAAGGGTATGCTCACACTCCCTTCAATTCCCAGTGTTAGGCAGAATCCTGTGCAGTTCCCTTAGGGAGCACTACAGAAGATTACGACTACAGGTATATGCAAGAAATCCCCTTTGGCATCAGTCTGTACCACAAAGATTTAGTTGGTAGCTGTGGCTAAGCAGTCAGACTTATCTCAAGAGGGAGATGAACAGTATTCAGGGTTTACACATTAGGGCTTCAGTACTATGGAACAAGGAAACACTGACCAAAGCTTGGTATCAAAAAGAATATATATATTTATTTGACACACTCTGATGTTCACACACAAATCACTATTCTTAAAGCAACTTAAATCAGTCGAGAAAAGTATACACAACTCCCTATTTAAATTGTAGACAAGTTTGAGCAAGAGTGAAAACTGAGCAAAACGGCACAGTGAAAACCAAGCAGAAATGGCACTCTAACAATTTCTCAAAAGGGAGGAAAAGGACAAGTTATACAGGTTTAGACTCTTTAACACACCAGCAACACTTCCCAAGTAGATTGTGAACAAGTTAGGCCAGGCAGTACTTTAGCATATGCAATACTGAGGTGAAAACCGAGCAAAATGGCACTTCACAAGTTTAAAAAGGGGAAGGAAAAAGGTGGTTATAAGAGTTAGGTGCACCAACACTTTTCTAGGTGAGAAGCAATCTAGGTAACAGATTTAGCCAGAGTCAATAGGCCTGTGCCAGTGTCAACGGTACAAGGCAATGTGCCCAGGATCAAACTGTTCTAGTAGCTGCAGTCAAGTCTTTGTTTAACGATTCGAAAAGGCGGTTGCAGAAGGTGAAAGACAATGTTAGATGATGGGGCGGCCAACCCAGTAGGTAAGTAAAGGATTTAAAACACCTTTAGCGATACCCAACGAAACGGGAGGTCTGGCGGAACAATGTACCTTTAAAGTAGAAGAGGATCCTGCCGTGGTGGTAGTTCCTGGCAGTTCCTGCAGTTCGGGAGATCCAGCAGAGGAAGAGAGGCTCTCGTCGTGGAGGAAGGTTCGGGTTACTGCACTGCCCAGGGATGAAACCAGCCGCGGTGCTGCCAAAACGAATAAAAGGCACGCTCCTTTAAATCGCGGTCCTGGTGGACGGGTGCCTGGCTATCCGGTCTCCGAGTGCAGGGCACTGGCGATTCGACCAAGGCAGGTCCTGGAAGGCAATTGGCGAACTGGTTGGCCCCACCAGCTCAAGGGAAGAAGACTCTTGCAGAGGAAGATCTTCTCAAGTCATTGGAGAAAAGTGGTGAGGATCTGCAGCAGGGCTTCACCAGTGGTCAGTCGTTGCAGATGTCTTCAGCTTCTCTCCTCTTCGGTTTCTTAGTTCCAGTGGCGACGTCTTGACCTCCAGTCCTCAGGACCCTGCTTTCATACAGCCTAGCTGTCACTCATACAGTGGGGTGGCTCTGCTGGCGGGAGAACCCCCACCCTATCAGGGCAGAGTGTGACTTGGGTTGCGTAGGCAACCTTGTCCAGGGTGCCTATTCCCCCTCCCACACATCCTGTCCACCCCAGACTCAGTGGCGCAGAGAGGAGGGCTTCTGTGCAGAAGCCCACCAAAAAGACGAACAAAGGATCCCCGACCTGGGTTAGGATTATAGGGAAAGACACGAGAAAGAAATATTATTAAAGTTCTGGCAATAAAAACCTACCAGAGTAAAGTTAATATTAACATAAACCAGCGGTATGTTAGAGGCTGTCAGTAAAAGTGGTAGCCTCGAACAATGGGAAAATCCCATAGGGAAATATTTGCGGTCGAATATTTATGGTAGTAACCACTGCCACCAGCCAGAAACTTTTGAGAGAGGGACTGTACGGCACCCGCTCGAAAATGAACACCAGGGAAAAACTATTAACCCTTTCCAGTACTTCCATGGTAAGATGGGTTGTACTGGTTTAGTTCATAAGTATTGACTAGTAAAGTCAATGGGGACTTTACATGCCTTGGGAGACAGTAGTCAGTCCCAGGGTATGGAGTCTATGTTTGGGGGTCGCAATGACACCCCTGTGGTACGGCACGGAGGGTGCTGTGTACCACACATGTTAAAAAGATGATTCCTATGAGGGTGAGAAAAACCCCATAGACCATAAGCACACAAGGTAGCCTAAGACACACACTAGCAATCTGTCTAAGAGTGGGAAAAAAGGGTCTCACTCTTAGCAGGAGAAAAAAATAAACCCTTCAAATCCAGCAAAGCTGCTGGGGGACTCTATAGGTAAGGGAAATTAGCCTTAGAAGAGACTTCTCCATAACACCCTCCCCACACACCCAGACTAAGGGACAGGAGCATCTAATCCACTCCTGGATGAGTCTCTTACCTCTAGTCGTTTAAAACATCCTAGAGAGACCATCGGCATTTTGGTGGTGACATCCTGACCTCAATGGTAAAATCAAACCCTTGGAGACAGATAGACCATCTTAATAGTTTTGGGTTTTCCCCTTTCATTTGCATCAACCATCTCAAGGGTTGGTGGTCAGTCTGAATGATGAAAGTAGAACCATACAAGTATGGCCTAAACTTCTTCAGAGACCACACAATGGCAAACCATTCTCTCTCAATAGTTGCCCACCTTGTCTCAGGTTCCTTCACTTTCCTGCTGATGAAGCAAATGGGGTATTCCCTACCTTTCTCATCCAGTTGACTAAGGACTGCACCTATACCTGTATTGGAAGCATCTGTTTGCACAATGAAGGGTTGGTGGTAGTCAGGGGCTCTTAGAACTGGAGCTTGACAAAGGGCTCTTTTTAGGCTTTCAAAGGCCTGATTGCACTCCTCATTCCATTTGACCTTTTTAGGGAATTTAATAGATGAGATCACATTCAGTGGAGAAGCTATGGTCCCATAGTTCTCAATGAAATTCTTGTAATACCCAGTGAGACCTAAGAAGGCTCTCACCTGGGTTTGAGTAGTAGGCGTTGTCCAATTTTGCACAGCTTCTATTTTGCTGAGCAAAGGCCTTATTTCACCACCTCCAACCTCATGACCAAGGTAGACCACTTTACTCTGACCAATTTGACATTTGCTTGCCTTTATGGTCAGCTGGGCCTGCTCAAGAGCCTGCAAAACATATCCTAGGTGGTCAACATGTTTTTTCCAATTAGGGCTGAACACTGCAATGCCATCCAAGTATGCCATGCAGAAGTCCTCCATCCCATTCAGAAACTGGTTAACCATCCTTTGGAATGTAGCAGGTGCATTCTTTAAGCCAAAAGGCATAACCTTAGACTGGTATAAGCCAACTGGGGTGGAGAATGTAGTTTTCTCCTTGGCATGGTCTGTCAGAGCTATTTGCCAATAGCCTGACGTGAGATCAAATGTGCTGAGGAACTTGGCTGAACCAAGTCTACCCACCAGCTCATCTGTCCTTGGCAAAAGATGGTCATCAGTCTTAGTGACTGCATTGAGAGCTCTATAGTCCACACAGAATCTCAACTCCTTGGATCCTGCCTTTGGTACTAACACAACTGGGCTAGACCATGGACTAGTAGAGGGTTCTATTACCCCGAGATCAAGCATCTTGTTGACTTCTCCTTTGATGTGGGTTCTTACATTTTCTAACATTCTGTAACCCCTGCTTTTGACAGGTAAACAGTCACCAGTGTTTATGTCATGCTGGCCCCAAGGGGTCAAGCATGGTGAAAGTGAAAACAAGGGGGCAACTTTGCACTCCGCCTGTTGTTCACAAGTCAGGTTAGAAGTGAGATTGACTCCTTCTATTTGCTCATCTAAAAGCTTGTCTCTGAGGAGGTCAGGCAGAGGTTCACTCTACTCCTCCTCTTGAGCTGAAGCTAGAAGCAAAGCTCCCAGTTCTGGTCTCGAGACATAAGCTTTTAGACGGTTGGTGCGAAAGACTCTGGGAGCCTCCTTAGGATTGCCTAAATCCACCAGATAGTTCACCTCTCCAGGTTTTCCCACAATCTTGAAGGGTCCTATCGACTTGTCCTCCAAGGCCCTCTGCCTTGTTGGCACCATAACAAGAACTAGCTGGTCTTGAGCGAACTCAACCATGTTGGCCTTCTGGTCATGCCAATGCTTAACCAGAGCCTGACCTGCTTTCAAGTTATCACTTGCCTCAGCCATCATGTGTGACATTCTCCTCTGGAGTCCTATCACATAGTCAGTCACTCTGACTGGCTTGGGGGAAGGAGCACTTTCCAACCTCTCCTTGATCAGGGCCAATGGAACTCTGACCGGATGGCCATAGAGAAGTTTGAAGGGACTGTAACCCACTCCCTCCTGAGGGACTTCTCTATATGCAAAGAGAAGGCATGGCAGTAGAAGATTTTTTTTTTTAAAGGGGGTTTTCTAAAGCTCCTATCATGCTCGTCATGGTTCTGTTGAACCTTTCTACCAACCCATTTGTCTGAGGGTGGTATGCTGTTGAGAACTTGTAGGTAACTCCACAGTTTTTCCACATGGCCTTCATGTAGTGGGACATAAAATGTGAGCCCCCTGTCGGATATTACCTCCTTAGGAAACCCAACCCTGGTAAAAATACCAAGGAGGGCCTTAGCCACAGCCTGAGCTGTAACAGTCCTCATAGGAAATGCTTCAGGGTACCTAGTAGCATGGTCTACTACAACAAGGATGAACCTGTTGCCTGAAGAGGTTGGAGGGTCAAGAGCACCGACAATGCCGATTCCCACCCTCTCAAATAGTACTCTCACCACAGGGAGAGGCACTAAAGGTGCCACGTTCTTGGAACCACTCTTACCAGAAGCTTGGCAGGTGTGGCAACTCTTGCAATACTTATCTACCTCAGACCCCATTTTAGGCCATAAAAGTAGAGAGAGAGCCTTTCTTTGGTCTTCTTGAAACTCAAGTGACCAGCCAAAGGTATCTCATGTTTGTAGTCTCCAGGGGTGGACTCAGTTCACTATAGAAGAGGCCATCTTCCCAGTGCAACCTATATTTCTCGGGCTCTTGCCATTCAAGTTGAGAAGCTGCCTGGTGGCGAAGACCTTCCAGAGTTGGACATTCTCTTTGTCCCCTACTGAAGTCTGCCCTGTCGGGGCACCTTCTGCCAGTAAAGACTGCAGCTCAGGATGGTCCAAAGGGCCCTTATCTCCAATAAGATCCTGGCCTTCTACCAGATCTGAATCCTCAGGCTCTAGTTCAACCACGCAGGGTGGTACCTCCCCCTCAGCCTCAGCTGGAGGAGGAATCACAGGCATGATTTTGGACAACCTAGGAGATCTCTTGTTTGTAAGCACTGGAGTGCTTTCTGCTGGTTTCTTTTTGGAAGTCTTGAGTTTCCCCTTTGCTTCTTGTTGCTTAGAAAGTGCAGTTAGTAACTCCAGTGGAGTAGGAGTGATTTATTTTTCTATCATCTCCTCAGGAGAGCCTCTCAAGGTCCTCTCCCTTGCAGGTCTGGTGAGCTCGTGTAATCTCTTACTAGGAGGTCTGTGAGTGCTTGACACTAATCCAAGATCTTTAAGATCATTGCCCAACAACACCCTTCCAGGTACTTCAGATTGGATACTAACAGGTATTCTGACAGTCATGTCATTGCACTGGATGGGAGCTGGTAACTGGGGAAGCATCTGCACAGGCCCTCCAGCTAACTTTATTTATTTATTTATTTTTATATTTGTAAAGCGCCTGGCAGCCCGGAGGCATCGCGGCGCGGTTTCAAGAATGTGACTAAGTTACAGGGGTAGGTGCCTAAATTATACATCGTTTACAGGCAGTGTTCCAATGGTAATAAATTATTCATTTTTACAGGCAGTGTTCCAATGGTCATATGCCTTACAGGTTGGTATGACGAGCGGATGGCTTATACGAACAGCAGGGTTTTTAATGTTTTTCTGAAGACCATGTGGGATTCAATGCCTCTGATGGCGGGAGGTAGCAAGTTCCAGTTGGTCGCTGCTAGAACTGGGAAGCTGGAGCCGCCTGCTCTAATCCTGAGGCTTTTAGGAATGGAGAGATATGTGGTTTGGCTAGATCTAGCAGGTCTACTTGATGTGGGTGCAGAGAATCTTTGCACAAGGTAGCGAGGTGCTGTGTCGTAGTGACATTTGTGGGTCAATGCAAGGGATTTAAAGAGGATGCGTTCTTTAACGGGCAGCCAGTGGACGGATTTTCTGGTGGCCGAGATGTGGTCTCTTTTAGAGATCCCTGTGGCTGCTCTAAGGACATTGTTCTGCACTGTTTGAAGTTTCTTGATGGTCTTTGCTGATGCGCCTAGTAGGAGTGTGTTGCAGTAGTCTAGGCGAGATCCTATGATTCCTCTGGCAATGGCAAGAGAGTATTGTTGCATTAGGAAGGGCCTGGCAGCAGTGATAAGTTTTGAGTGGTAGGCTGCTGCTGATGAGATAGCATTCACCTGTCTTGTCATGGTGAGGTTAGAATCCAGGTAAACTCCCAGTGTTTTGACTGACTGGGATACAGGAATACGAGAGCTGTCTATGAGGAAGGAGTCATATTAGAGACCCATTTTTTTGATTGTGGTTGGAGAGCCGATGATAGGTAGTTCGGTCTAAATTCTGTTGTTCCTTTTCGCTGTTGAGGCAGAGCCAGTTTTTGGCCATCCAGGTCTGGATAGTGGTGTAAATGGAATTGAGGGTTTTTTGGTCTGCCTCGTAGTCGCCTGACAGGGGAATGAGGACCTGCGTATCGTCGGCATAGTTGGTGTATGAAATACCCATCAGATCGAGGTATTTGAATAGGGATCTTGTGAAGAGGTTGTACAAGATGGGTGAGATACAGGACCCTTGAGGAACCCCACACTTGATTAGATGTGGGTGTGCGCAAGCTTGATCTGAAAAGACTTTCATTGCTCTCCCACTGAGAAAGGATGCGATCCACACGGTGGCATTTGGAGAGAAATTGCCAGCCATTGAGAGGTGGTGGCAAAGGGTCTCATGGTCCACCATGTCGAATGCCGCTGAGAGGTCGAGGAGTAGAAGGAGGGCCGGTTTGCCCACGTCTCTGAGATCATCAATTTATTTTTTGAGGTCCAATAATGCAGTTTCTGTGCCATGGTTGGGTTGAAAGCCCGACTGTCGGAGGCCAAGCAAATGATGCGTTTCTAGGTATTTTTGGACTTGGGTGTATGCTGCTTTGTCCAAAATCTTCAGTAGGAAGGGGACCATTGTGATGGGCCTGTAGTTCGCTGGTGATTTAGGGTCAAGTGTGGGTTTCTTCAGCAGTGGGCGCACCCTGGCTTCTTTGAGGCAGGAGGGCCTTGGTTAGATTGGAAAGAGGCGTTGATGAAGGCAGTGAAGAACGGTGCTAGAGTCGGGGCGCTGTCCTTGATGAGCTGGACAGGGCATGAGTCCCCCTTACAGTTAGAAGGCTTGATTGAGTTTAGTAGGGTAAGGACTTCCCCTTCTGTCATCTCTTGGAATGAGAAGGCTGGAATTTCAGCATGGAAGTTCTGGTGAAGATTGGAGAGTTGTAGCGTTAAGGCTTTTTGGTGGCTGATGATTTTGTCTTGGAGGATGTTCAGTTTATTGAGCATGGCTTCTTGAATGCCGTTGCACCATTCTTTGTCTTTGTTTATGGGGTTGGCTGGGGGTGTGGGGGTCTCTAGTTCTCTAAAGATTGCGAAGATTTCTTTGGACCCAGATTTTGCGTTGGCTATCCTGGAGTTGAAGGAACTCGCTTTGGCTGTGATGATGGCGGATTTGTATTGTTTAGCAATGTTTTTAAAAGCGAGTTTCGTGACGTCATTAGGTTTCGTTTGCCACGCAGTGAGAGCTGAACGTAGTTTCATGAGATCCTGGGTATACCATGAGTTGGTTTGCCTAATGGGTTTGGCTTTTCTTTGCTTAAGGGGAGCAATGGTGTCAATGGCTTTAGAGATGATGAGGTTGTAGGTGGTTGCAAGGGTGTCTGGATTATTGGTGAATGGATGCTCAAGTTCTGGAACCTGGAGATGTGGGAGTAGCCTTTCCTTAGTGAGTTGCTTGCCGCTCCTGGTGAGGGTGGGCGGCAGAGTCCCTTGGCTGGTGGTTGGGACTTTCGCATAATTAAGATTGAAGTGTATGGCCGCGTGGTCTGACCAAGGGATGGTGGTGACGACAGGAATAGAAAGTGGACAGTTGTGTTGGGCAATCCAATCCAGGGTTCGACCTTTATTGTGGGTCGGTTCTGACACTGCTTGTTTGAAGCCGAGTGTAGCTAGGGCGTTGTTGAGGGAGGAGACATTCCCGTCTGAGCGGTCATTGAGGCCGAGATTCATGTCCCCAAGGAGGATGGACTTGGTGGATTCCTTAAGGTTGTCGCCGAGGATGTGCAGGAGTGCTTCTTGGAAGTCTGTAGCTGGTCCTGGTGGGCGGTAGGTAACATGAGCGGTGATGGTACAACTGGGAGAGGGGTTAATTTTGATGAGCATGTAATCACAGTTCAGGCCTAGGTCTCCTTGGATTCTTCTGATGGGGATGGATTGATTAGCTATAAGTGCAACCCCCCCTCCTTTTTTGGGATTTCAGGTCTTGTCTGAAAATTGTGTAACCCTTGGTTAGGGCAAGGGACAGTGCTGGGCCAGAGGCTTCGTGAGGCCATGTCTCACTGACAAATAGTAAGTCGAGGTCAGAGTCGCAAAGAAGGTCATGGATGTCTAAAGCATGCACAGGAAATGAGCGCGCATTGATGAGGGCACATCTGAGTATAGTTGATGTGCTAAGGTTCTCTGATTCTAGGGTAGGTGCAGCGGACATGTTGATCCTGATGGGAAGCGGGGGAGGGGAGCCTTTGGGAGGGCTGGCATGCCTCGCATCGATAGCGTTGGTGGCGGCGCACCCAGCATGATTCCCATTTGTAGTGGTGGCGCACATAGCATGATTCACATCTGCAGGGGCAGCTCACCTAGCATGGTTCGCATTTGCAGGGGAGGCGCTCATAGCATGATTCACATTTGCAGGGGAGGCGCTCATAGCATGATTCACATTTGCAGGGGAGGCGCTCATTGCATGATTCACATTTGCAGGGGAGGCGCTCATAGCATGATTCACATTTGCAGGGGAGGCGCTCATAGCATGATTCACATTTGCAGGGGAGGCGCTCAGAGCATGATTCACATTTGCAGGGGAGGCACTCATAGCATGATTCACATTTGCAGGGGAGGCGCTCATAGCATGATTCACATATGCAGGGGAGGCGCTCATAGCATGATTCACATTTGCAGGTGAGGCGCTCATTGCATGATACACATTTGCAGGGGAGGCGCTCATAGCATGATTTACATTTGCAGGGGTGGCATACATAGCATGATTCATAGTGGCAGTAGTGGGAGGGCAAGCTTGAACATCATCAACTGGGGGAGGTACCCATAGAGTTCTGTCGAGTCTGTGGGCTGCAGACAGAGCGTTTATAGTGGCTTTTGATAGTTCATGACATGCTGCTGTGTGGAATTGCCAGTTCCTTGTGGGGAGCCACAGCTTATCAATGCTGGGCGACAGCCAGGAGGCGGCTTTAGACCTGTGTTGAATATTTCGGCGGATGGTATGGGTGCTCACAACCTTAGGATTTGTGTATGGGCCAAGTGAGGAAGGGGCGCAGAGGAGTTGGTGAGCTAAGGGAGGCATTGCTGGAAGCCATGGGGAGGTCAGGATATGGGTTGTAGTGCATGGGACGGTAAGCCTGGTGCATAATTGCTCGTTTCTGAGGCTGGGAGACAAGGGTAGACTGGATGCAGGCAGGGTTGCAGTGCGGGCGCGTAGGCAGACGAGCCTGCGCGCGAGCGTGACGGTGAGCCGTTGAGGAGAGGGGCTCTTACCTGGAAGCGTACAGCGCACCCTCGAGCAGCAGAGAGCAGATGAGAGCTACTGATGTGGCCCTTTCCTCGGGCCTTCGCCTCGCGGCTTTGCCTGTTGGTCACCTCCCACTACCTTTAAAGCAGTAGGGGAGGGGCTGGCAGGCTCCACGGGCCTATTGGGACCTCGGGCTGCGGCGGTGATATTCCGGCGGCAATGTTTATTTCCATATTTTGCTACGGCGACGGGGGTGGTCATCTTGGTGAGGCTAGCAGACTCCTTATGTGGCGTATCAGGTATATTTCGTTTTTCTTCAGATGAGGGCAGCGATGGCCCTTTCAGCACAGTGCCGATGGCGGAAGGTACAGTTTTCCTGCTCCAAGGCTGCTCGTGCTCTCACAGCAGAGCAGATGAGAGCTCCTGATGTGGCCTTTTCCTTGGGCCTTCGCCTCGCGGCTTTGCCTGTCGGTCGCCTCCCACTACCTTTAAAGCAGTAGGGGAGGGGCTGGCAGGCTCCATGGGCCTATTGGGACCTCGGGCTGCGGCGGTGATATTCCGGCGGCAATGTTTGTTTCCATATGTTGCTACGGCGACGGGGGTGGTCATCTTGGTGAGGCTAGCAGACTCCTTATGTGGCGTATCAGGCATATTTTGTTTTTCTTCAGATGAGGGCAGCGATGGCCCTTTCAGCACAGTGCCGATGGCGGAAGGTACAGTTTTCCTGCTCCAAAGCTGCTCGTGCTCTCACAGCAGAGCAGATGAGAGCTCCTGATGTGGCCTTTTCCTTGGGCCTTCGCCTCGCGGCTTTGCCTGTCGGTCGCCTCCCACTACCTTTAAAGCAGTAGGGGAGAGGCTGGCAGGCTCCATGGGCCTATTGGGACCTCGGGCTGCGGCGGTGATATTCCGGCGGCAATGTTTGTTTCCATATGTTGCTACAGCGACGGGGGTGGCCATCTTGATGAGGCCAGCAGACTCCTTGTGTGCCGTATCAGGCATATTTCGTTTTTCTTCAGATGAGGGCAGCGATGACCCTTTCAGTGCAGTGCTGATGGCGCAAGGTGCAGTTTTCCTGCTCCAAGGCTGCTCATGCTCTCGCAGCAGAGCAGATGAGAGCTCCTGATGTGACCTTTTCCTCGGGCCTTCGCCTTGCGGCTTTGCCTGTCGGTCGCCTCCCACTACCTTTAAAGCAGTAGGGGAGGGGCTGGTAGGCTCCATGGGCCTATTGGGACCTCGGGCTGCGGCGGTGATATTCCGGCGGCAATGTTTGTTTCCATATGTTGCTACGGCATCAGGGGCGGCCATCTTGGTGAGGCCAGCAGACTCCTCTTGTGCCGTATCAGGCATATTTCGTTTTTCTTCAGATGAGGGCAGCGATGGCCCTTTCAGCGCAGTGCTGATGGCGCAAGGTGGAGTTTTCCTGCTCCAAGGCTGCTCGTGCTCTCGCAGCAGAGCAGATGAGAGCTCCTGATGTGGCCTTTTCCTCGGTCCTTCGCCTCGCGGCTTTGCCTGTTGGTCGCCTCCCACTACCTTTAAAGCAGTATGGGAGGGGCTGGCAGGCTCCACAGGCCTAGTGGAACCTCGGGCTGCGGCAGTGATATTCTGGCAGCAATGTTTGTTTCCATATGTTGCTACGGTGACGGGGGCGGTGAGGCATTTGAGTGCCTTAGCAACATCCTCTACCTTGAAAAAAGATTCATCCACCATAGTTATGCTGGACCCAGTGTCCCTAATGGCAGGGTTCTCCTGACCATTCACTAGGACACTGTCCTTATAATACTCTTTAGTATTATTTCGGATAGAATTATACACATCTAAATTCTGTTGTTCCCACAACCCCAAGGATACTAAAGAGACACTAGCTGAGACTCGGATGGGGTCTTTTGCTAGTAGTTGAAAGTTTCCACTGGTCATTGGTACTTCCTCACCTGGAGTGAAGGCTAAGGAGACCGTGTGGATCCCTGAAAGTTTACCCTTACATCTGGGATCCCCTTTCACATGGTCAGTTGAACCACAAACATAACATTTTCCAAATGTCTTTATGAATGGTGGTTTGTTCTGACCTCCTTCTGGTCTGGGACCAGAAGGTACACTAGCCTGATTTGGTTTCCCTTGTGGCTTACCCTTAGAATTATGTTTGTGGCCCTCTTTGGAATTGGAATTATTTGAATTCTCTTTGTTGTCTTTCTTAGGCTGCTTTCCATCATGCTTTTTCTGAGTGACCCCTAAATCCTTGTGAGTAGCCCTCTTGGCAACCCACAAGTTAGCAGCCTTAGCTAGCTTCTTGGAATCTAGTTCTTTTGAATCAGCCAAGTGCTGTCTGAGCTCAGGAGAGCAGGCATCATAGAAAGACTCCAACATGACAAGATTTCTCATTCCTTCATAAGTGTTCACTCTGTAACCCTTAATCCATCCCTCTAAGTTTTTCAAACACTCATTCACCCAAGTTGCCCAAGGGGTACTATCATGCTTTTTGAGGGTCCTAAACCTCTAAAGGTACTGGGAAGGGGTCTTCCCAAATCTAGCTATCAGAGCTAGTTTCACACATTCATAATCCATCCTATCTACCTCCCCCAACTCCATTACCACATCAGATGCAATAGGGGGGAGCCTAGAAAATAACCGGGGGATCAACTGATTCCCTGTGATATCATGCAGCCCATAATTGTATTCAAACATAGCTAACCAATCTAACACATCCAAAGTAGGTTCATACATATCCACAATCTCTTTAGGCATCCAGGGTCTTTTTGGACTGGAGGATCTAGAGAATTCGGGGAGAGAAGCATTTTCCAAAGACAGTTTCTTCATCTCTAGCTCATGATTGAGCTCCATTTCTTTGAGCCTTAGTTCTTGATGTTTCTGTTCAGTTTGGGCCCTAATTCTTTTGAATTCAAGTCTCATTTTTTCTAGAGTGATACATTCAGGACTTAATGTGGGACCTGACAATGGTCCAGTAGCCACAGGTTGAGGCCTTTGAGCAGGCAGAGGGCCAGAGGGGGTTACACTGTTATCATCCTCTTCCTCATCTGCTTCAACAATAACATTATCAACATTATCATCCTCAATGTTTGCTACATTTGCTGGAGGGGCAGGCACTGCAGCCCCACTCTCCAGTCTTTGGTGTTCTAACAATCTTTCAATCATTTCTGATTTCTTGCCTTTGACAGGAAGACTTTTCTGTCTGCAAAGATCCCGTAAATAATCAGCAGTATTTACAAGGAGGGTCTTCTGGCTATAGCTTTCCATATTTGACTTCTTTTAAAATTTTAAATTTTTTGTTAAGCCTTGTGGTTAATTGAACCAAGGTACTAGCAGCACTCTAAAATGTAAATCCAATACTTTTATCCTCACCGCTGTACACCAGTGTTAGGCAGAATCCTGTGCAGTTGCCTTATTGAGCACTACAGAAGATTAAGACTACAGGTATATGCAAGAAATCTCCTTTGGTATCAGTCTGTACCACAAAGATTTAGTTGGTAGCTGTGGCCAAGCAGTCAGACTTATCTCAAGACGGAGATGAGCAGTATTCAGGGTTTACACATTAGGGCTTCGGTACTATAGAACAAGGAAACACTGAACAAAGCTTGGTATCAAAAAGAATATATATATTTATTTTACGCACTCTGATGTTCACACACAAATCACTATTCTTAAAGCAAGTTAAATCAGTCGGAAAAAGTATACACAACTCCCTATTTAAATTGTAGACAAGTTTGAGCACGAGTGAAAACTGAGCAAAAAGGCACAGTGAAAACCAAGCAGAAATGGCACTCTAACAATTTCTCAAAAGGGAGGGAAAGGACAAGTTATACAGGTTTAGACTCTTTAACACACCAGCAACACTTCCCAAGTAGGTTGTGAACAAGTTAGGCAAGGCAGTACTTTAGCATATGCAATACTGAGGTGAAAACCGAGCAAAATGGCACTTCACAAGTTTAAAAAGGGGAAGGAAAAAGGTGGTTATAAGAGTTAGGTGCACCAACACTTTTCTAGGTGAGAAGCAATCTAGGTAACAGATTTAGCCAGAGTCAATAGGCCTATGCCAGTGTCAAAGGTACAAGGCAATGTGCCCAGGATCAAACTGTTCTAGTAGCTGCAGTCAAGTCTTTGTTTAATGATTTCGAAAAGGCGGTTGCAGAAGGTGAAAGACAATGTTAGATGATAGGGGCGGCCAACCTAGTAGGTAAGTAAAGGATTTAAAACACCTTTAGCGATACCCAACGAAACGGGAAGCCTGGCGGAACAATGTACCTTTAAAGTAGCAGAGGCTTCTGCAGTGGCGGTAGTTCCTGGCAGTTCCTGCAGTTTGGGAGATCCAGCAGAGGAAGAGAGGCTCTCGTCGTGGGGGAAGGTTCGAGTTACTGTACTGCCCAGGGATGAAACCAGCCGTGGTGCTGCCAAAACGAATAAAAGGTACGATCCTTTAAATCGCGGTCATGGTGGACGGGTGCCTGGCTATCCGGTCTCCGAGTGCAGGGCACTGGCGATTCAAACAAGGCAGGTCCTGGAAGGCGATTGGCGAACTGGCTGGCCCCACCAGCTCAAGTGAAGAAGACTCTTGCAGAGGAAGAACTTCTCAAGTCGTTGGAGAAAAGTGGTGAGGATCTGCAGCAGGGCTTCACCAGTGGTTCAGTCGTTGCAGATGTCTTCAGCTTCTCTCCTCTTCGGTTTCTTAGTTCCAGTGGTGAGATCTTGTCCTCCAGTCCTCAGGACCCTGCTTTTATGCAGCAAGACCCCCATTCATACAGCCTGGGTGTCACTCACATAGTGGGGTGGCTCTCCTGGCGGGAGAACCCTCCAGCCTATCAGGGCAGAGTGTGACTTGGGTTGCATAGGCAACCCTGTCCAGGGTGCCTATTCCCCCTCCCACACATCCTGTCTACCCCAGACGCAGTGGCGCCGACAGGAGGGCTTCTGTGCAGAAGCCCGCCAAAAGGACGAACAAAGGATCCCCGACATGGATTAGGATTATAGAGAAAGACACGAGAAAGAAATATTGTTAAAGTTCTGGCAATAAAAACCTACCGGAGTAAAGTTAATATTAAAATAAACCGGCGGTATGTTAGAGGCTGTCAGTAAAGGTGGTAGCCTCGAACAATGGGAAAATCCCATAGGGAAATATTTGCGGTCGAATATTTACAGTAGTAACCACTGCCACCAGCCAGAAACCTTTGAGAGAGGGACTGTACGGTACCCCCTCGAAAATGAACACCAGGGGAAAACTATTAACCCTTTCCAGTACTTCCATAGTAAGATGGGGTTGTACTGGTTTAGTTCATAAGTATTGACTAGTAAAGTCAATGGGGACTTTACATGCCTTGGGAGAAAGTAGTCAGCCCCAGGGTATGGTGTCTATGTTTGGGGGTCACTACGTCACACCTGTGGTACGGCACGGTGGGTTCTGTGTACCACACATGTTAAAAAGATGATTCCTATGAGGGTGAGAAAAACCCCATAGACCATAAGCACACAAGATAGCCTAAGACACACACTAGCAATCTGTCTAAGAGTGAGAAAAAAGGGTCTCACTCTTAGCAGGAGAAAAAAATAAACCCTTCAAATCCAGCAAAGCTGCTGGTGGACTCTATAGGTAAGGGAAATTAGCCTTAGAAGAGAATTCTCCCTAACATCCAGGAGCAGTGATACTTGCAAGGCCGAGTTCAAAGACTATTCTTATGTCAGACAGCTTGAGTGATGATGGATGATGGGCTAATTGAGTGAGGAGGCATGGTCAAGTCCACCCACCAAGCACCTGGTGTACCAGCTTGCGTGCTGCTATCGAGTGGAATATTCCAGTAGGGTACCAGCGTGCCAACCAATTATAGAGGGCCACATAGCAAACAGCCCTATATTTTGAGACCCAATGAAACGTTGTGTATTTTGTGACACTGATGATGACTTGCACTAGGGGTGGGCATAGTTGTCCACCAGACTGTAGAGACCCAATCACAATCCCGTACCCCATATAAAGTATAGCTAGATGTTTCCTGTTGTCCTACCACACTCCTACTTAGGTTTTCTAATTTTGCCACGTAATATGACATTGGTGATGATGAGTTCTTCCTATAAAAGAGTGTTTTTTATGTAAATCGCTGAGAGATATGCTGTGAGCCATCCGTTGATGTCTGTTGTACTCCCTGTTTTCAATAATTGTTATTAAAACAGCTAACTATTTGCCAGCTTCCTGAGTCAGTCTTATCATTGATGTTTGAGTAGCTTCTGCATCCCTATCTATCCCACTGAACGCTACCTCACTTAAAAAGGGCCCACGGGTTCACGTGGTAGCAGAGGCAAGATGGTTCAATAAGACCCATTGATTAGTAAGCCTCAAGATTTCCGGATAATCGGACACCCTCCCCATCTAGCCGAAGATCGCAAGGTTTCCTGTGGAGAGCGGCCGACATAGAATTCTTGCAAGAAAATCGAGACGGTGGGATGGGTCCCTCTTTGACAAAATCCCTCCTGGTTTCCACAGGCGCTGAGCGGACTGGAGGCGACGGTGGTAGATTGGAGGAGGGCAGACGATACCAAAGGCCTAGAGCTGAAGACCGAATGGAGAGTAGACTAAGGGGAATGGCAAAATGTGAGGACGGGTTTGTGGTAACATAGAAAAGAAATGGGGGTTTATTTATTTTATTTATTTATTTACATTTATAAAGCGCTCACACAGCCCGCAGGCATCGAGGCGCTGTTACAGAAATTGTTTGTTTTTCTTAGTTGCGTAATTGTGTTTTTTTTTTTGTCTTAGTTACGTATTTATAACGCGCTTAAACACCCAGAGCTTTCTAAGCGCGGACCCGGGGATCGAACCTGTTGTTGCTTCGTGTCGTCTTGCTTCCAAGACGCGCACGCTGCCGCTGAGCTATCCTCCCGGGTTGTTTAGTATATAGCGAGGAGTGTTAGGAATATAAAACGAGGAGCATTTTGAAGAGCCCAGTTTCCTAGCTCAAGGAGCATTAGAAGGATTAATTTCAAAACACAAGTGGGTAAATTAGGCGGCACATAGACAGGTCTATGATAGGGAATGACTCAATCTCCAATCAGGGTATTTTAGGGGCTAAGAGAAAAGGAGTACCATGGTGAATATGCGACAAGTCGACTAGTTTGTCTGTTTGTGTATTTTGTGTATTGAAAAAGAGAACTGTCGAAGAGCGACAAAGATAGGCTGTGTTAAGTAGAGACAAAAAGTAATTATCTATCTTGGGTCAGAGTCAGCACCGACAGCATGGTAGATTGAGATAATTGAGAAATAGAGGCGTTGAGCGGCGAAGGTTGGAGCACGTTCATATTTGTTATTTTTCTGAAATGTATTTTGTGTAACCACTGGTAAGTATTGACAGTCAATTGAGACTTGTCATAATGGGAGAAGTTACTCCACTGATGCACATGTGCAAGACACTGCCAAAACATATGCCCAAGATCAAACAACACAGTGCGGAATGGGTAAAGGGCACAGCAGATAAAATGTTCATGCCATGGCCATAATGGGGATCGCTGTCAAAAGCAGTATTGCAACACATGACCACATACTTGCACACTGCGTACACGGCAAAGAAATTGTAAAACGGGTTAGCCATTTTAGAGCTTTGGAAAATGTACCAGGAGGAGCGGGATGATCTGCCCCCTGAGGAATGGATGCTTAGCCAGTGGAGGGAGGAAGGTGTCAAGGCTTCTGCTCCCCTTACCTCGCCGGAAGTAAATGGCGATAGTACGGAAGATAAAGGACTGTATCAATTAAAGGAACTGAAAGCGACGGCAGGGTATAGTAACCAGATATATGACCCGCCTGCTTATGGCAGTGACGATAGTCAAGAAGAGACTAGAAGGAAGGAAGAGATCTTTAAGGTCTTACAGAACAAGGAGGAGAAAAGTGAACGATCGAATGTAACCACAGACATATAACGAGAGATTAAGAGCTGGAAACGGGAAAAGGACAAAGTTGACAGGGTAACTCTCGTACAGAACGAATGGATGGGTGGACAGATATTGTTTAAGCTCGATAGGAAAAGTATCGAGGAAGTCAGGCAAGGGGAAGATCAAGATGAAGAGGATAGGAAAGACAGGGAATGAGAAAAGAGATTGAAGGAAGGTGAAAGCAAAAGAAAGAGCAGACAGAGGTGAGAACAGATGTATCAGGAGGTACAGCAAATAAAGAAAGAAAGGGCAGAGGAGCAGAGAAAGTATGACAACAGGCAGAGGGCAATCGAAGAATGGGATAGGCAAGAAAGGAAGAGAGAAGAGGAGGAAGCGCAGAAATGAAGAGATAAAAGGATGCAGAGGCGAAGGGAAGAAGAAGAGCGAAGGGCAAACGAAAGATGGGAGGAGAGAAGACAAGAAGAGGAAAGAGTTAGATTGGATGCGAGAAAGCGAAGGGAATTAGATGAAGAGAAGGAACGAAAAAGGAGACAAAGGGAGCGCATTGTGGCCGCTAACGCCTGGAACAACCTCCTTCCCGCTTTACAGAGCACCACTGATCACTTCTGTTTTCAACAGAAACTAAAAACTCTTCTATTTTAACTTTGCTGTTGTTAAAAAAAACTCCTTATGCCCTAGCACCTTGATGCCAGCGGTGTATGTGTGCTTTATTAAATTCTGATAACATAACATAACATCATTCTGCATGTTCTGAAAGCCACCTTGATTGTTTTGAAAACCACCCCTTCCTCTCTATCCCATTCCTCTGCCTCGTGGCATGAACCCATTCCCTCCTTGGTCCATCTGGCGTTGATTATTTGCCTGTTATTTGCCTGTGATGTACACACTGCTTGCTGCATTCCCAGCCCTTCTTGGCTTGTCAATACCACTCCTTCTATGGCGTATTTTGACAATTTGTTCTGCACTAACTTGGCTTCCTCAAGTTTTATAGCCTCTTCCTTCTTTCTGTTTTTCCCTTGCAATAGCCGACAGTGCTGCACTATGGTCAGCTGTATATCCGCCCATGGTCTTGCTTCCATTACCACTAATTTCTTGAGCTGTCTCTGTACTTGCTCTGGTAATCCCTGAATAAAATGTGGTAAAATACTGCCACTGTCTTCCCCCATGGCTCCCACGTTTCAAGGGTCCACCGTTCCTGAATACTTTGAATTTAAGCAAGCGGATCCTCGTCCTCTTGCATCTTACATGCCATAATTGCACCCATATCTGACGTGTCAGGATACTGTACCCTGAGAGCTCTCCAGACGTCTGCTCTACAATTATTAAATGGTGCTCCATCATGTGCTGTGTTCTGTGCCGTGACACTCGAGTAGCCTGCTCGTGTCCAAATGTCATCAGCTCTTTCCCCAGGAAAAGATTAAAGATTGCCTCTGTCCAATGCTGAGTCGCCTGCCCACAATGAGCTTGTAGAGAGGTAACCAGTTCAGAATTGGCCACCCCCGCCAGCTACGCTTACAGATGTCGGGCTTAAACAGAGGAGAGGGGAGATCCTTCAAAAAGATTGAAAAGGGTACAAGGAAATGGTCTGCCCAGGCAACAGGAGTAGGGAAGGCTGTGTCAATGACCATCATAGGGGCAAAAATAAGATCCAAAATATTGCGTTGGTGGTGGGTAGGTTTAGTTACCCTCTGGGGGAGTACAAGATCTGACATAAGGGCCATGAAGTTATCAACCTGCCCTGCCGTAGCAGGGGTAATAGGCAGATTAAAGTTACCAATAACCACCAGATTGGGGTAAGTGGTTTGTAGCTCCAGTACCAGCGCAGGAAAAGAGTTGCAGAAAGCACTTGCACCACCCGGAGGACGATATCCCAGGAGGATAGAGAAGTTGTTCTGGGATGCTAAGAAACAGAGCAGGATGCATTCCATTTTACGACAGTGCTTTGGGAGCATACTAGATACCTTATGTTTGGATTTGTGGATCAAGGCCACTTCACCAGCAGGGTAGGGGAACCAATGTGTAATTAGCTGGGAGGGCCTGAACAATAGAAGGATATAGATGGATATAGAATGATAATAAGAATATGCAAGGGGGACAAGTTTGAAGAGCTCCTCCTATATGTTGGACGTGTGGCATATAGGCCACAGGCTAGGAGCGGGTTTGCCCAAGATCAGACGGTGTATCAAGCACAAGCGCCGCAAATGCAACAGGCACAGCAGCCCCAGCAAGCACCATTGAATCTAACGCAAGGACAGTCACAGCATGCACCTATGCAGATACAGCAGAATGCAAACACAGGACAGTTATTGACACCTAGAATAGGGGGTGTAACTGTGGTGGGAGGAAGTCCTTTCACAGGTACGGGGATGAGCATATATCCACAATAGGATAGCTCACAGGGCGACTTGATGTGTTCAGTACTATCGGTAACCCCAGACCCTCAAGAGGAGCCACAGGTTGATGTGTCGATAGGAGGAAAATCTTTTTCTTTTTTAGTGGACACTGGGGGTACTCGCTCATGTATATGAGAGGGAAAATATCCAATGTCGGAAAATGCCATGAATGCGAAGGTTTTCTCTGGAGCTACAAGTAGAGTTCCTTTTACTGATGAATGACCAGTCTCTATAGGAGAGTGTGACATGTCTGTTCCATTATTGTATTCACGGCAGACACCAGTTAATATTCTGGGATGAGATTTAATGACCAAGCTTAACATGACGATTTCTTTCACTGATGAAGGCATAGTGTGTTCTACTCCAGGGATACATTACATGAACGTGGGCACATTTGTATTGGCATTTATAGGGCACATGGCCCTACGAGTGGTACAGATGGAGCCTGAAGTTTTTCTTTATGGCATATGCATTCTGTTAACGTGGCTACCCGGCTTAGTGGGAAAGACTATGATAATACCTGATGAGTTCTTGTTCAGGCCACAGATACCTATGGATGAAGAGGGGGGACAGACTATTCCCTTAGGGTTGGATGCAGCCATAGTACAATGGGAAATGGCCATGCTCGAAGGAACCGATGACGAGGGCAGGCCATGGAGAACAGTGATTGCCATTGGGGAAGGGTATAGATTGACTGACATCACTGATGATGATATGTTTAGAGATGATCCAGCAGGTGATATTTGAGATGAGTATTACATATTGGATCAGAATAAAGAAAAGAGAGGTCTCACAGTGAATGATGATAGTAAAGGCAGCGTCAAGCATTTTTTGACGAAGACTTAGATAAAGTGCCAACCTCTTTATGGACCACAGGCCCCTATGACGTAGGCCTCTTGAAGGGGCTAGGGGAGGCCAGGATTAATCTGAAGCCAGGAGCAATTTTACCTCCTGTAAGACAGTATCCCATGTCTCGAGAGGCAGATGAGGGTATTTTTAAGACTATTTCAGCATTAATGGAGCATTAATGGAACAGGGTATCTTAGTGATGTCAGAGTCACAGGGCCTCATTAGAAGTTTGGCGTGACAGAGCCAACGGTGTCGGTACGGCACCAGCACCGTTGGCACCGTACCACCAAACTATGAGTTTTGCTCACGGGTGCCTGACAGCCCACCAGGTCTGACCTGGCGG
Source organism: Ambystoma mexicanum (assembly GCF_040938575.1). Classification (NCBI taxonomy): domain Eukaryota; kingdom Metazoa; phylum Chordata; class Amphibia; order Caudata; family Ambystomatidae; genus Ambystoma; species Ambystoma mexicanum. The sequence goes on from NC_090923.1 coordinate 1,424,414,816, forward strand.
GCTGTGCAGCACCTGCGAGCAAAACCCACAGATGCACCAGCACCGTTATTAACGGTACCAGTGCATCCGTACTCCCCATCGAGCCCTATGGGGCAGAATGGGGATGTGGAGCGCGGCATTATGGCCACCCGCGAATGGGCAATTACCGGGCCATCAAACTCGTGATGGCCCGGTAATTGCCCATTTGCGGGTGCCGGGTGCGAGTTTGGTGGTAGCCGTGCCTTTTACAGGCACAGCTACTGCCAAACTCATAATGAGGCCCACTGTGTAATACCACAGTGTACCTTGTGAAAAAATCAAAGGGGAGGGGGGTTGTGGAGACTAATTCAGGACATGAGACCAATTAACCAGATTGTAGAGGCAGAGTTTCCTTTCATTCCAAATCCATCGATAATACTATGTAGTATCCCCGTAGATGCATAATATTTCACAGTGATTAACTTGAAAAATGCGTTTTTCTCAATCCCGTTGCATAAGGACTCCCAAGACTTGACGTCATTTACGTTTCGTCAAACTAAGCTAAAGAGCACTTGTTTGCCCCAAGGGTTTTGTGAGTCTCCATTGATCTTTAATAGGGTCCTCCAAATGGACTTAGGCAATATTGATTTGAAAAGTGTTGTGCTGCAATATGTAGATGATATTTTAGTTTGCAGTACGACAGAAGATGAGTGCAGGCAAGACTTGATTCAGTTGATGATTATCCTAGCAGACAAAGGATATAAAGTAGACAAGGAGAAATTACAGTATTGTCAAGAAGAGGTGTTATACATAGGCAGTTGATCTCACATGAGGGAAAAAAGGTTACACCTGAAAGAGCTGAGGCAATTATGAAAACAGCAAAACCACACACGATAAAGCAAATGCTGTAGTTTCTGGGATTATGCAACTATGTTAGGGAGTGGGTGTTTGATTATAGTTCATACACAAGACCCCTTTTTCAGGCTCTCAAGAAAGCACAAGTGAACAAGGATTAAATAGAAAGGACTGAGGAAATAGAGGAAGGGCTTGAAGAATTGGAGAAAGCAATTTGTGCAGCTCCAGTTTTAGGAATTCCCAATTATTCTGAGGAGTTTCTTATTCTCGCAAACAAATGGAACAGTCATGACAGCAGTGCTTACACAGAGGACTACACTAGGGTATACACCTCTGGCATATTACAGTGGATTTTAGATCCAGTTATGAGAGGATACTTTTCTTGCGAACAATCGCTGGCAGCGGCCGTGTTCACTATTGAAAAGTCTACCAGCATTGTAATGGGGTGTTCTATGATGTTGTTTGTTGAACATGCTTTGTTTGCTATTTTGGAAAAACCCATGGGTATGTTGACATCTCAGAGAGCATCTGCATATGAAGTAGTTATCAAACCCAGCGATTAAGATAGTACGATGTAAAATAGTGAACCCTGCCACATTTGTAGCCGAGCCCGTGGCAGAGGGTGAGCATGTGCATGTCTACTAGAGCTATGAGGAGTTTTATGACAACAAACTGCGTGTAAAGGAAAACGCATTGACAGGAGGGGAGATTCTCTTTGACGGGTCATTGAAAATTGTTAAAATTAATGGGGAAAGGCAGGCTGGTTCAGCTGTGGTGAGATACAGAAAAAATGGTGAATATGAAATTGTGGCAAGCATAAGGCTGCCACCTCATTTTTTGGCACAAGCAGCAGAATTGGTGGCGCTTATAGTGGCAGGAACTGATGGTGTACAGTGACTCTGCCTATGTGATGTCAACCGTACATGAAACTATACTCCAGAACAAATTAAAAAACAGAGGTTACCCTAAAAAGCTGGTCAGAAATACAACAAAGAGAGCACAGTATACCCCACGGGAAACCCTACTCACACCAAGAATATTGGGTACGAACAGTGAACAGCTGATGACCTGCGTGACCACCTTTGGGCCCAGTACTCCAAGACTAAAGGCACTAATCAAAAAGTTCTGGCCCCTGGTTCAGCTAAGCCTTCCAAATGAACCAACTCCAAGAATGGCACTCAAACGGGGGAGGAACCTCAAAGATATGCTAACGCACGCCAGGCTTAACAAGAAGTCCCAAAGGTCGGAACTTTGGAGCATGCGGGAAATAGTGGGACATCAATGTATGTAGATTTATGAAGAAAGTATCATTCATGATTGAAGAAAAGGAGTGGAAGATCAAACATTTCTCCAATTGTAAAACTACAAATGTAGTCTACATAATCAAAAGCCCGTATGGGCTGAGATATGTAGGCCATACCCAGAGACAAGTGAACAAAAGGATCGGTGAGCATAGATCCCGGATTCGATGCCGTGTCCACACAGCACCCTTGGTATCACACTACCTTGAGTACCAACACAGCGTGGATGACATGCATTGGTGGGTCGCGTACACAGTTCTCAACACTACCAATGCCACCAATGGCTTAAACCACAAAGAATGTTGGTGGATCTTCAAACTAAAAGCAACCAGAAAAGGCCTCAATGAAGCCATGCCCACCACCTATACATGAGCGTGGCTGCTCCTACCCCTTGTTCCATTCTCCACGACAATAGATTTCAGATTATGAGTCAACATCTGCATGGATGGTGTCCCCATTCACCAGCTGGGATACCCTAACCCCCCCCCATGACATAAGGGCACGTAAAGCTAGCCAGCCCCGTAGGTTCCCTTCCCCGGACAGCCTTGCAACATCACACTATACCACACTGCACTGACATCCAGCACCGCAATACACTGATCAACAGGCTATCTGTCCCCTGTTACCCTCTCACTGGTCACCTGCTTAACGAAGTTCAAGGGGCTCGGCTGCCACCTGCCCCCTCCACTCAGGTTCGACACTCCTCTCCTACACCCCATGCAACTTTCCAACTCACACTGTGTCCACACAGACGGGTTGCCTCCATGTTTTCCCCTATTTGCATGTTTATTAACCGTCACCTTCCACATATTGCAGCTATCCCCAACACCTTCGCTACATAGGTGGGGGACAGCACCCTGTCTTAGCTAGAAAATGTGCCTCTGCGCACACCGCTACATTTATTGCTACAGCCCCCAAGGTTTCCATTACAACATTTCAACAAAAGCCAACACACATGCGCCCTAGCCCGTCACATTGCCTCCCGATGCATGCGCGGCTCCATACTACGGCAAAACACACTTGCCGTCTGATACCTAGTGAGCTGTACCTGTATAGACTGCGGCCCAGTGCGGCACTCACGCACTCCACCTTCTAGCCCAGGTGAGCCTGAGACCCCCACCTAAGGGGACCCCTTCTCACTGGGACAGCTCGAGCCCGAGCCTTCCTTCCCCCTCCACCTGTAATTCGTCCGCCTGGACAATCTGCTCCAGCGCCTACGCGTGGTTTGTGCTCTTACTTACGCATTCCTCCCCAATCCTCTTACAGGGCTACGGAGACCCGAATGATGGCCTGCCACCACGCTTCCCGGCCTGCAACCCCCGACTAATGCCAAAGTGCCTTCATTCGTGTGAAGTGTTTAAAACTACCATAATCCAGGTATGGCACTTTTCCTTCACACATCACATGGTACCTACCAGTGCACCGACCTTACCGCACTGTTCTATCCACACGTGTTATGCTATGCCTTCATTTCCGTCATGGTACCTCTCTTCCTGCACAGGCACACGCCTCCGGGCAACAGCTACCCCTGCCTAGACAAGCCCCTCCACAGGCTCGACGAACGGCAACACAGGTACTTTTCCGAAATCTTGCTCAGCCTATTCCTTTATTACATAGGATCAGCCCAATCTATTGACAGCAACCTTGTTTTTACCCATATCTTTCCAGTACCTCCAGAACTCAATTTTCCATGTGAGACACAAGGAGCTCCCCTCCTCCAGCCATACGGGGCCCTACTCCTCCACCTCTCCCCCACAGGAAGAAGCGCCACATTTGATTTCTTGTCCAGGTCAGTAACTAGTTCGCACAAGCTACTGGACAGCGTATGCACACTGTCCAGTCCCACGGTCTTAATTCAATTTTAACACATGCTAATATTGGAGCCAATAGGCCCGTTCAAGGTGAGCTCAATACTGATTGAGTGTATCTTCCCCGTTCTGTTCCTCGCTTTAGGGAGACCCGGTCGAGGCCCATGAAGAAGGCTTCTTTGCCGAAACGTCACAGGACCGCTTCATCTTGTGGGTTAACTACCCCCATCCCGTACCATTGCTCGATCAACTTCCAGACGTAGACCAACGACTAGGTCCCTTCCCCACCAGTCAACTTCAAACATTTAATGCTAGGAAGAATGTTTCTTTGAATTTGACTGTTTTTGTATTTTCTGTTGGTTGCCTTTTGAATAATCTAAGACTTTTCTTTTATATGTTGTACATTGACCAACGACTACGTCCCTTCCCCACCAGCCAACTTCAAACATTTAATGCTAGGAAGAATGTTTCTTTGAATTTAACTGTTTTTGTATTTTCTGTTGGTTGCCTTTTGAATAATCTAAGACTTTTCTTTGATATGTTGTACATTGAGGCTAACCACTAAGGTTTACACGGCCCTGGAATTGCTTTGCACGTGTATGCACATATTTTTATATGAATGTCTACCTATGTATCTGTTCATTATATGTATGTTCCTTTCTACATTATTTGAATACAAGTGAAATACAGAACTTATTACGTAAACATAATGCGGAACTGAATCTGCATCTTTAAACACCGGCTAAATAAAAAGCTAAAGTGTACCTTACAAGAGTTTTTTGCTCACCCCCTCTGTATGAGAGTTTGCTATTAAATACAGCTCTGCATATATTAAGCATGGTAAATGGCGAAATCTGTGTAGAAAATGTGCAAGCAAAGTTACAAAATATATGTGGCAGGACCCCACTTCCCTGTTTCCAACCGTACACACAGGGCTAGCATGTTGGAAAAGGAGGGGCTACCTCAGAGCGGACAGTTCTCCAGTGCAGCACGCAGCATTATTGGACAGGCTTATTAAGGCACTACAACTCCCAGCAGCCATTGCAATAGTTAAATGTGCTGCACATACTAAGAGTACTGACTTTATTTCACGCGGAAACAAAGTCGCAGACAAAGAGGCCAAAAGGGTTGCAAATTCTTCAGATATCTCGAGTTTTGATACTCCTAGTATAAGACAGGGGGGGACTTCAACTATGATAATGTGAGAAGGATTTAATAATTTACCGAAAACACAGTTGATGGAAATTCAAGGCAGTGCACCAGAGGAAGAGCAAGAATTATGGAAACGAAGGGGGTGCTCTTTATCCCCCTCCGAAGCATTATGGCAACAAAACAGCACTGGAAAGCCAGTGATGCCAGTTGCATTATTAAGGGTAGCGCTTGAACAGCTGCACTACCCTGCACATGTAACTAGGGAAAGCCTTGCAGCAGCTATTGCGGAGGAGTGGTTCGAACTGAACCAGTTGGAACACATTGCATTTTATGTAGTAAATTGCATCGTATGTCAAATGTTTACCACTAGGCACACACTGAGAACAATCAGGGGGTGATTCCTTGACTGAATGGTCCTTTTCAGCATTTACATATTGACTATGTTGATACGCTGGAAGTATGTAGTGGATACGGGTATATGATAGTGGTGGTATGTCCCTTTTCAAGATGGATCGCAGCAAGTCCATGTACACACCCTGATGCCACTTGCGCAGCAAAGTTTTTAGTACGAGAAGTCTTTCCAAGATGGGGAGTATGTGAGGTCCTGAGATCCGACAATGGCCCCCACTTTGTTAATGAATTATTTGAGCAGATTAGTCTATTATTGAACATAAAGCACAACTTTTCTTCTGCTTATCACCCGCAAGTGAACCGAATATGTGAGAGACTCAACTGTCTTCTCAAAGAGAGAATTGCAAAGCTTAAACTGTCACTGAAGGGATGGCTCTTTTTCCTGCCCTTAGCATTATATGAATTAAGGAATCAGCTTGGGTCGGACCACCACCTAACACCCCATGAGCTAGTGACAGGAAGGCGAATGAGAACGCCCTTGTCTCCTCCATCGAGGAGTAGAAGGGATGCCCAGAAGAATGCAGCAAAGTTAGGAAATGAGTTACTTGCTTATTTGACATGTATGACTGCTAGTATCTCTGTCATGTCAGATCAACTCAAGCGTAAGGGGGGGGTCGGTCTCAGGACACATATGAAGATCATTTAGCAACCAGACTTTAAGAACTACTTCCTGTACGTAGATTGTTTGTGGGAGATTCAGTCCTAGTGCGTAATTTCACGAGGAAGTTGCACAAGCCCCGTTTCGGTGGTCCCTACATTGTTAGGAACATTACGCCCTCAGCAGTAAAAGTCCAAAAACAACGTGCATGGATACACTTGGGCGACGTTAAACCTTACGCTGGTGAGACCGACGCACCCCCACTCATTGATTCGGAAGCAAGACAAGAAGAAGAAGTTTAGCAGGTGCAAACTCGATCGATGACAAGGAAGAAGGACGCTAAGGTTGATGATTAAGTAAATGCAAGTGTGCATTTGGACTGTGGTTCACCCCGGTCACTTTATAGATATTATAGCAGGAGTGAAAAGCTAAAGTTCTTGAGTCACAGGAATCTTTGAATTGGACTTTAGAAAGTGTTGATGTGATAAATATGCCAAATCTGGACTTTGAGTTAGACAACTGGAAGTGAGAGCAGTTTCCAGACTCGTTCCTCACTGAGTTTCTGTTTGGTTACCCGAATGGTCCTATCTGATGCAGATACCCATAGGCTCCTTCTCGCTGTTTTCATTTTTATTTTGCGAGCTTATCCTGCTCTTGTTGGGCACAGTACTAACATATGTGTGTTTCTGCACAATCCTAAAAGTGGCCCTGTGTAAAGACTGGAGGGGGGGTCTGTACTTCTGCTCTCTATATGGCAGAGAAGAGACACAGAGGACCCGAGCCAAGATTCTCTATTAAGGTAGCAATGGACGAGCAATCAAGGCCTGGCTTCTCAGGAGGTGATGCAGGCTGGTTCTTAACTACAGTGTAGTCCCCAAGCCCCCACAAAGGAATGTCCACATACTGTATTAGTTAAAACACAGTCTTTATATAATTAAGTTCAAGGTTATGTATATCACAATAACTCACTTTGTGCTCAGTAAATCTACAATTGCCAATGTATACAGTTCTAAGTGGTACCACAATTATTATTAGATTTCATTAAAGTGCATCAACTGTACTCTGGTTAAATGTCACAAAAATCAATTAATAAAGATAGCCAACAATAGACATAGGAGGAAACCAGTTGGTTAAAACAATTGGCAGACTACTGGCCTCTACCGTTAAACACAGTTCTGTGTGGAGATCCCCCCACCTGGGCAACCTGTAAAGTAAAGATGTATCACAAGCCCAGTCCATATATTGTTCTTTAAGTCTTATATCCTTCTATAATGTTTCTACCACCCCAATGTACCTGGAATAGCAGATTTCGACGTCGGGTCGTCGACAGATCCTTCTTGAGCGGCTCCCTTTAAAGCAGGAGCCACGGATCATCGAGATCCCTCGAAGAAAGTGTACTCGGCGTTGAGGTGGCAGCTTCGGTGCGAGCAGTGCTCGTCAACGACGGAGCAAAAACGTCCTGCAAGGAAGAGGCGTGCGGGGCATCTCGATGTCGATAATTCAGGACCACAAGGAGTTTGTGAAGAACTGTGGCCCAGCAAGGGCGTCTCTACGGTCTTTGGGTGGCGGGAAACCCACCGGCGGATGCTCCTCAATGCTTCGACGGCCTGGCCTTCTCCGGCAGGATAAGGCAGGCGGCGGTGCGGAAGAGCGTATGCGTGAATCAAAAGTCTTAGGTAAAGGAGCGTTGCGGCTCCAGTCGTCGGTGGCTCGGCATCAAGCAGTCCCCGCTTCTGGGCAACACGGCTTCGACGGGCGTCCAGCGGTTACACAAACTTGTGAACCCTGGTTGATGACGGTGGACGGAATGTCCGGTTTTTATCTTTGGTCTCCTCGGTGATCCCAGTCTCCAGTCGGCAGCCTTTGGAGGGTCTGACTTCGGCGAAGGTTAGCGTTGCTCGATGGTCCCTCAGAGCACGGGAAGAGTGTGCCTAACAAGGTCCTCTCTTGGAGCAGTCAACCTTCTTCTTCAGGCTCGGCTTCGAGATTAAGCGTCAGTTTCAACTTCAGCTTCTGAATGATTTCTAGCAATGAGAGGCCCCCAGATATACTAGTTGATCTCTCATTCATTCTGCTGGCTCACACTCAGGCAACCAATTGCTCAGAAGGGCATTCAGCGGTCAGTCAGCCAATCAGGCATACAGTGCATTCAGGCCATTCTCCTCCCTCTCAGACACTCACAACAAGGAATGTATATTGGGAGAAGTACCCAGCCATTCAACACCACACACTGCATTCATACCAGTTTCGGGCAGGGCTGTCTCAGTCATTGTGTCAAACACCAGAAACCAAACATCCACAACAAGAAGTCCATATTGGTCACACACTCCATTCACCAAGGTCCCACTCCCAGGGTATACCAACAGCATACAGTCACTGGGAAGGCTCCAGCAAGTCTGGCCTGGACTTCCCCATAATATTATACATGGAACTTCCACCCAACAGCCAGTCAGGGGGAAGGGACAGAGTCAGGGCTTCCCAGGACTTTGGGAAAACAAGGTAACAGGCAATGGAAAGCAAGAGGCCACACGGGCCATCTTGTTTCCTATCAGGAATCAACTGATTCCAACGGCAGGGCCTGGGTATCCCAAAATGGAGGATGCTCAGAGCACCTGTTAAATTCAGCATGGAGCTGCCACCAGCCCATACCTTGCTCTGTGGGCCACACACAGGTGCCCAAAAACATACACTAGGGGCACAGGGTTGCACCTCCATCCATGGGTGCCATAAGGGTATCTCATGGGTCTGTACACCAAACCAAAAACAAGAAGAGCTGCACTGCCAGGAGTCCCACATGGACTCCTGGGCAGAAAACAATACAGAACACAAATGAAAAAGGACTACAGGACAAGGACAGGGAGGCTCTGTTCCTCCAATGCATTTCCAGCATCACACCCTGCAATCAGGAGGTTCCTCATGGCAATAGTTGAACAGATTCTGCAGTTTCCTGACCATCTAAAAGAGTTGCCTGATCAAAAGGTGTTTTCCTTCCTTAAAAGTAACACCTCATTACAACTCAGGCGTTAAGGGTTAACGCCACCGTTAACCCTTAACGCCTGATTCTGATTTTAACGCCTGCTTTTAGCAGCCGTTAAAATCCATGGCGCTAATCCGCCATGATGCTAATTACCGTAAATTATGGTGGCGTAATTAGCGCCTTCCCCTCTCCCATTATGCCCTATGGGGCAAAAATGGGAATGGGGAAGGGAAAATGGGAAATGGGGATTTACCGCCCCACTCACCTTGGAATGGGGCGGTAAATCCGCCATCCACCATGGTGTAAACATAGTTTACACCATGGTGGTAAAGTTGGTGTACTTAGCACCAAGGTTGTAATGACCTCCACAGGCACAATTAGGAATACTGATAATGACAGTGTTGGGAAGTGAACAAACTCAACGACGTGTGGAGAATCGTAAATGGTGGGGATTGATGTATTGGAGTATAATATATGCGTGAACAGCATTTATCATTGTTTTCCTGATTCTTTTGTTACACACTGTTCACTTTATTGGTCCAAAGAAGGCAGCCGTCCCCTTGATTTTCCCCACTCCAGTGACCCTTGCAGAAATGTCTATTACAGAGAGACCAAGGCCATTTGTGATTATCCCTACAGCAGTGACACGTGTAAAGTCACCCATTTCTCTGACAAGTGTTCCTATGATTCCCTGTAGGAATGACCATTACTGATATACTACTTGAGCAGCTTACAAGCACTCAGTACATGAAAGAGAGACACAGGAGAAGCATAAGGGAAGATGATTATGAGTTAAATAATGATCTAGATAGTACAGCACATTTGGGGAACAACATGTGGTATGAGCACATGAAAGAGGTGGGAGAAAGGACATCCAATGAGGGTTGCTATGTTTGTGCTCTCCTACCTTATGCATTGGGGAATTCTAAGATATTCATAGTTATAGATGTAGCAGTCCAGAAAGCACACTGCCTGACGCACCTTGCACTCTGCCATACGAGAGGTCAGTTCCAGTGTCGAACAGCATCCTTGGTATGGGTTACCGAGTGGACAGCTCTAGAAGATGTTGATTATGTGCAAGATTCGAAGACAAGAGCGAGAGCACACACTAGAGATCACGTGATAAGATATGAAAAGCCTGGAATGAGGGGAGCAGGAATCAGATGAGAAAAAAACAAAAAGCTCAATTGTCAAGGAAAAAATGATGAAGAAATACAAAGATGCAAGGAGAGATATCAGCTGCAAATCAAGGGAACAGTACTTTCTCCAGATGGATGGGAGGAAGGTGTGGTCACATGTAGGGCATTAGCACTTACAGGATATTATGAGAAAGTCATAAATGCTGCAGAGAATGGATGCAAGCAGCATTAGCCGAAGATTGCAAAGTTGCTGACATGGGTCGATGATAAAGGAGGACCTTTGCAGGTAGTACCTCTAGATAGTGCAGAGCTGTGCTTCCTAAACAATGGCATGAGAAAAGTTGGAATTAATTAACAGTGTGATCGACTTTTCGATGTACCAGGCATGAAGGATGAAACAGTAGTGATAATGGACCACTACTGGGCCTGTGGATTCAGAGCTCATATGAAGTTGCCCATGAACTGGGGAGGACTGTGTTCTATAGTGATCGTTCATGTTCCAGCATCGATGGTTCCAAAAAGTGACCTGAACATTGGAGAATTTCCAAAGGCAGATGCTCATATGAGGAAGAGGAGATCACTTGGTTTTCTCAATCGAACAAAGAGGGAGAATTACTTTTCGGCTAAATTAATAGAAGCCTTTAATTCAATTCCATGTGAACACAGGTTGTTCAGTCAGACTTCAGCAATATTCACAACTATTTTCATGCCAGGGATCCAGACGATGGCGAATGCTAAATGGTTACAAATAACCAGATGGGAGCTCCTGCAGACAATCAACACTACCATAAAGGGATTCAACCCTATCAAAGAAGAGCTGAGAGCCATAAGACTAATGACTCTCCAGAACAGATATGTCCTGGACATGATCACAGCGATGGATGGAGGTGTTTGTGCCAAAATCGGGGAATCATGTTGCACATTCATACCTTCTCATGATGATGAGAATGGGACCTTGACAGAGGCCATAACGTTGCTGACGAACTTGCACGTCAAGATGGAAGATGAAGTCAAAGATATTGCAGATGACAGCTGGTTTGCATCTTCTCATGGGTTCCACAATGGATAGCGAATATCTTCAAGTTCCTTGGAGCATTATTGGTGATGATCATGTTTGGATTCTGTGTGATCAGGATAATAATCACACAGTGCAAGAAGACAGCGAAGAAAGCAGTAGGGATGAAGATCATGAGTGATGTTGAGTCTGGGTTGGGACCCAAGGTGGTGACTAATGAAGGAATCAGAAAGTATATAAGTAGAGGTAGCGCATACCTTTCATCAGCATGAAAGCTGTAAACCACGCCCTACTGGATGTCCCACCCTTAGGGGAGGGCCGTGCTAGCAGAAGTCCCTCCCTACGGGATGTTGCGGTGCTGTAGTGACATCATGTGATGTGTTCCGGAAGTGCAGCCCTAGGAAAGGGCATTTCCCGAAAGTGATGCCGTGGGGTGAGCCATGATTTTGGGGGCTAGGTGTGGCCCAGCAGGGGGTGTGACATCAAGGCAGTGTCCCTGAAGTTTCCCCTAATGCCTAACCTAGTAGTGACATCATGGGGGGGGGTTCCCAGAAGTTCTGTGGGGGTTGGAAGGCCTAGGCTGGGGGCAAAGATGTTGTAACCGGAAGGTGCCTCTGTAGGCTGTGTGTGAAGGGCGTGACTGGCCCCTGTAGTAATTGGTGTGGAGAGAAGGCGGGAAGGTCGTAGAGAGGATTGGACCCTCCCCAGGTGTGTTCAAGACCCAGGAAGTGTAGGTAATGCCCAGGGCTCTGAGAGATGATATAGGTATGAAGTTGTGATGTCAGGGGCCAGGCCGGGGGGCGTTGTGGGGATGATGTAGTTATGCTCCCTCCCATAGGGGCAGAGTGAGGTGTATATATAGAGAAGGAGCTCTGGAGAGAGTTACACGGTGCTCCTGGAGATGGTGTTAGTATGTATGTTCCCACCATGTGATTGGGGATGACTGTGGAACTTTTCAATTATTAAATAAATCTCCCATACATCTAAGTTTTGGTATAGTGCGTTAAAAGCTTTTAGTTAGTATGGGTATGTGTTGGGTGGTGGTGTATGTGGGTGGGTGTGTTGTGTTGCGGAGTGTGTATTGGGTGTAGTGTGTGTGGTGTGGTTGTGTGTGTGTGTGTTGGGCTGTGGTGTGGGGTGTGTTGGGTGTGTTGTGGAGTGTGTATTGTGTTTGTGTGTGGGGTTGTGTGTGTGTGTGTGTGTGTGTGTGTGTGTTTTGGGTTGTGGTGTGGTTGTGTTTTGTTGTGGAGTGTGTATTGTGTGTGGTGTGGTTGTGTGTGTGTGTTGGGTTGTGGGGTGGGGCGGGTTGGGTGTGTGGTGTTGTTGAGTGTGTATTGTGTTTGTGTGTGGTGTATCTGCAGTTGGCGTGGTGTGGGTAGGGCTGGTTTAGGTTTGGTTATGGTGTTGTGGGTGTGTTGGGTGTGGTGTGTGTGTGTTGGGTTGTGGTGTGTGTGTTGTGGTTGGGTGTGTTGTGTTGTGGAGTGTGTTGGTTTGTGGTGTGGGGTGGGGTGAGTTGGGAGTGTTGTGGAGTGTGTATTGTGTGTGGTGTGGTTGTGTGTGTTGGGTTGTAGTGTGTGTGGTGAGGTTGGGTGTGTTATGGAGTGTGTATTGTGTGTGTGTGTGTGTGGTGTGTGTGTGTTTGGTGTGGTATGGGTTGGGTTGGGTTAGGTTTGGTTATGCTATAGTGTGTGTGTGTGTTTGGTGTGGGTTGGGTAAGTTTGGTTATGGTGTAGTATGTGTGTGTTTGGTGTGGTGTGGGTTGGATTTGGTAATGGTGTAGAGTGTGTGTGTGTTTGGTGTGGTATGGGATGGGTTAGGTTTGGTTATGTTGTGTGTGTGTGTGTGTGTGTGTGGGTGTGTTGGGTGGTATGTGCATGTGTATTGGGTGTGGTGTGTGTGTGTATGGGCATGTATGTGTGTTGGGTTGTGGTGGTGTGTGTTGTGTGTGTGTGTGGGTGTTTAGAAATAAGCAGTGTAAAATAAAAGCTTAAGAGTTATAAACTTGTACAAATTAATGAAAATGAAAAACATATATTATGTTAAAAAAGTGGTAGTCGTGTGTGTATCTGGTTTGTGAATTCTATTCATGTGTTATTTTTGAAACATTGAGTTGCGCTGTGGCAAGACTTAGGTGCTGCAATCATTTTGTTTGGTACTTCATGGAAGAAACAGCCCGCCCTTGCAGAGTTAACTGTGGTATTTATAGAAGCTTAGTGTCATTGTGGGAACGAGCCATATGTATGTCGCACTCTGATGTGTAACATTTGGCACATGTTTGTAAAACAAGCCATCCAGTTGCAGCGTCATGGTATACACTTGTAGCTTAGGGTATACGTGTACAGTCTGCAGAAAGCCATGTCTGTAAATGAAAGAGCCTAGTTGTGTGTCTCTGTCCATACACGTTTTATGTAAATAGTTGATAATGTGGGTGACAGGCTAAATATTAAACCGGCCTAGTATATATATATAACGGTAACGGGCAGGCGCTCTTATCTTTTACACGCCTGAGCCTAGCTATTAGAAATAAAGCTGCCATGGATTTTGGAAAAGAAGTTGTAGTATAATAAATTTCAGGAGGCAGGAGGCTGTGTGTTGTCCAGAAGGGCTTTATTGTACAAACATAAATTGTCCTTATAAATGATGCCAGCGGTGCTGCACTGTTGGATGCCAACGTGGCCAACAACATAAGGGGCTGTAAACGTAGGGTAGGGTCGCTGGCAAGTCCTGCCGATTTCCCGTGCTCGGAGGAGCCGGGGAGACGCTCCGATCGCGTCCTCCGCTAATCCCCGTAATGCGCGCGTAGCGCGCGGGGGCGGGGCTTCGTCGGGCGCGAGATCTCGCGAGAGCGGGCGCTCTCGCGATATCTCTACACACCTCCCTTTATCAAAAGGGAAGTAGGGTCACTGTAACACAAAGTCATTGAATCTTACCGGTCTTTTGTGCTCCCTTCTGGGCCTCTCACTGGTTCCCGGGCAAGGTCCCTGCGGAACCGGTTCAGGGCTTACATAGGGTTCTTCCGGTTCACTCTCTGGTTCTTCTCTCTCTCCATCGCTTCTCCCTGGTTCTGGTTCTTCATTCCCCACATCCTCCTTTTCTGCTTCTGTGCGTGGGGTTTCTGGAGTCCTAAGTCTTTCTTGTCTGCGTTGATACAAAGCTACTCTTTCGAAGTTCCACGCGCGCCCGTCTTCTGTGCGGACATGATTTGTCCCTTTATGGGTAACTTGTATGGGTTGACTATACCGGGAACCTGTGTCTTGATCTTTCCTTGGTAGTTTGATTTTGACCCAGTCCCCCCTTTCAATGCTGGGCGCTTGCTTCGTTCTCCTTCTTCTGTCGCTCCACAGTTTCATGCGTGACTTGTTTCTTGTGATACGCCATACAACTTCTGACATGTCTACCTCTTCATCTATTCTTATTTTTGACAGCCAAGGCGGGATGAGCGTTGATGCCGCACTCCTCCCTCTCAACATTTTGAACGGGGATACATGGGTAATGCCATTCGGAGTGAGTCTATGTGCTGCTATGGCTTCCTTTGTAGTCTTGAGGGGGTCCATGCCCGAGGCCATTGCAAGTTGGATAGCCCCTTTTATGAACCTGTTCGCCCTTTCCACGAGTCCATTTGCTTGAGGGTGATACAGGGCCGCCTTCTTTTGCTTGATGTGGTTCTTTTTGAGAAACTCCTCCATGTCTTTAGAAACTAGTTGCACTCCATTGTCTGTGACTACTTCATTGGGGAGCCCTTCCCTTTGAAAAATTTCGGTGAGCACCTCTATAACCGTCTCTGTAGTTATGTTTGGAACAAACTCTGCTTCCACCCACTTGGATAGGTAGTCGACTAGTACAATTCCGTATTTGTGTTCTGCTGACATCGCTTCCAGGGGTCCGATAAAGTCTATGCCCACTTTGGACCATACTGTTTCTGGTATCTCGGTGGGTATGAGAGGTGCTTGGCGAATCTTCAATCTTTTGTCGCTGTTTAAACACTCGTGGCATCGCTCTATCATGGAGCGGATTTCTTGGTCCATGGATGGCCACCAATATGCTTCTCTGACTCTGCGGCGAGTCATCGTGTTTCCCAAGTGCCCCGCATGGGCCCTGCAGAGAATTGTGCGTCTCATTCCTGTGGGGGGTACGATTTGATCCGACTTCATGATTATCCCTTGTGTTTCGGACAACTCCTCTTGTACCTTCCAATATGGCCTCATGCCCTCAGGTAGCACCCTTTCATCTGGCCAGCCTTCTTTGATCCATTTTCGAATGGCGGACATGGTTGGGTCTTTTCCTTCTTCTTCTTGCCAGTGCTTTTCGCTGAGTTCAAGATATTCTGGCGTCCTTATGTCCGAGATGGAAGCAACAATGCACTCCCCTTGTAGAAATGGGGTAGCCCTTTCTTTGTTTTCCGGTAATCTCGACATGCAGTCAGCCTGCGAGTTTTTCCAGCCAGATATGTGGTGGATTTCAAATGTATACTCTTGTAATTTCGCGGCAATGCGAGCTAGTCTGGGAGTGGAGGCTTTGGTGCCTCCGGGACTGAGCATATGGATGAGTGGTTTGTGATCTGTCACCAGCTTGAACTTGGTGCCCCACACATAAGTCCTGAAGTGCTCCACTGCCCATGCGCATGCTAGCATCTCTTTTTCGATGGTGGAGTAGTTCTGTTCTGCTTCAGATAGCGCCTTCGATGCAAAGGCCACCACATGTTCGGTGTCACCCCTCCTCTGCGTAAGTACTGCTCCCAGTCCATATGCACTGGCATCAGTGGTGATGACTGTTTCCCACTTGGGATTGAACGGTTGAAGGCACGGGGCTTCCATAATATGTTGTTTTATGGTGTCTATCGCCGCCTTTTGGGGTTCTTGCCACAGGAATTCGGACCCCTTCTTGAGAAGATCACGTAGAGGTGACGTGGTTTCAGAAAATTTGGGTATGAATTTTGCGTAATATTCTGCTAAGCCTAAAAATGATCTCACCTCTTCCTTGTTGGTGGGATTGGGTGCTTTGATGATGGCTTGCATCAGGTTCTGTTTGGGGCTGATGCCCTTTTCTGAAATTTTGTATCCCAGGTACTCGACTTCTTTTACTCCAAACGAACATTTTTCGTATCGTAGGCGGACTCCCGCGTCTTGTAACTTGTTGAGCACTAGTTTGAGAGTGGCATCATGTGTCGGTTTATCACCTGCATAAACTAATATGTCATCCTGGAAGTAAACTACATTTTTGACCTTTCGAAGGAGGGCATCCATCATGCGCTGAAACGCTGAGGCAGCTGATGATAATCCGAAGGGCATTTTGGTAAATTGGAATGTGCCAAACGGGGTGATGAATGCCGTGAGAGGTTTTGATTCTTCATGGAGCTGGATTTGGTGATATGCATTTCGCATATCTAGTTTTGAGAAGATTTTGGCCTCTTTCATTAAAAGTATGAGTTCATTTATGCTTGGAAGCGGATAATTGTCTGTGACGACTTCCAGGTTTAAGCTACGCAGGTCTATACATACTCTTAATTCTTGCGAATGGGGTTTCTTTATGAGAACGACTGGGCTCAGCCATTCGGACGCTTCAATCTCTTCTATCACCCCTTCATTCTTCATTTTGTCCAATTGTTGTTTGAGGGTGTCCCTCGCTGTGGCTGGTACTGGTCTCACTCGGTGCTTGACAGGAATGGCATTCCTTTTGAGGACAATTTTGTGTAGAAAACCTTTGATGTGACCCGGCTCCTCCGAGAAAAGTGCTGGGTAATCGCTCTTGACTACGGTTTCACTCCTCGCACCTATGGATAGGACTTGCTCTTCCGTGCTGGGGTCAAGTCTGATCTTTAATTTGTCTTGGTCATCCCAACCTAGCACTGGAGGCCCTTCGTGGCTGAAGTATATTCTGGTGTAAGTTTCCCTCCCTTTAAATTCGACTTTTCCGTTGATGTACCCTAGTAGTTCAACCGATGCTCCACCGAAAACCGTCGGCTTGTGTTTCGTGGTGAGTACTTTTACTTTTTCTTTCCCGAGCATATCTTTGTATGTTTGTAGGGGTAAGATGGTAAGGTCAGAGCCGGAGTCTGCCATGACCCTTGTCTCTCTGCCGTCGATCTTGATCATGCAGTGTGGCTTTTCTCTCCTGGCTCGTGTACTGTTCACCATGATTACGGTGGGCCTTCCTTCTTCCTCCGACGAGGAATCCCTTTCTGCCACGCGTTCTGAGGTCAGACTTGTGACTTTCTTGTTTCGCCATCTGCACACTATTGAGAAATGCCCTATGCGTTTGCATACTGTGCATTCTTTGTCTCTGGCTGGGCACTCTCTGTCGAACGCTAGGTGCTTTGTGCTGGTGCACCTATGGCACTTGAGGGGTTCTTTCTTGTTGGCTCTCCCTTCTCTTGAATCTGGAATGAACTTTTCTTTTCTGGGACGGAACCCTACTGCTTGTACCTCAGGGGAACTTTGGGTACCTGCAAACTCTTTTCTTCTTCCTGCCGTTTCTTCCACAGCTCTAGCTATTTCCACTGCCTTCTCCAACTGTACTTCTTTTTCCATGATATATTTGTCTTGGACCTTCCGGCTGTTGGTGTGGACTATTAACATGTCGCATATCCGGTTCTCTGCATTGGTGCCGAAGTTGCACAAAGCTGCCAGTTCTCTCAATTTCGTGATATAGTCGTCGACAGGTTCTGACGGTTCTTGTTTCCGCGTGTAAAACCGAATCCTGTGGAGCACTGTGTTTTCCTTACTGGCAAACCTCTTTTCTATTCTTCTGACTGCCTCCTTGAACACGTCATCATCGGCGTCTTCTACCGCAATCAAAGCCAGGCCCTCGAATATTCTTTGTCCTTCCACCCCTAGGGCGTTTAATAGCATGGCTCTGCGTCTTGCCGCCGTGAATCCTGCTCCCCCCATTGCCTCCACATACGTTGTAAACAGGGGCTGCCATTGTGGCCACGGTATAGCAGGCCTACCTGGCGTCTGTAAAAAGGGTGGGGGCGGTGTTGCTCCCTGCATGCTTCTGCGCGGTTCCTGGAGGTGGTCCTCGTCGCCAATTTATGTAGTATAATAAATTTCAGGAGGCAGGAGGCTGTGTGTTGTCCAGAAGGGCTTTATTGTACAAACATAAATTGTCCTTATAAATGATGCCAGCGGTGCTGCACTGTTGGATGCCAACGTGGCCAACAACATAAGGGGCTGTAAACGTAGGGTAGGGTCGCTGGCAAGTCCTGCCGATTTCCCGTGCTCGGAGGAGCCGGGGAGACGCTCCGATCGCGTCCTCCGCTAATCCCCGTAATGCGCGCGTAGCGCGCGGGGGCGGGGCTTCGTCGGGCGCGAGATCTCGCGAGAGCGGGCGCTCTCGCGATATCTCTACAGAAGTACGTTTATTTTTTTTTGTTGAATGTTTTAAATGTTTTCAGTGTGTATAATTATTGATTCATTCCTTTTAATGTAGAGATATGAAACTCTGTTGTTTTACGATAACGTCGACTTCACAAAATTCATAGATATAGGTAATATGTGTGTTTTGTTTTAGAAGTGTGGAATTAATGTTGCAGCTGAAAGGTGTTTGAGTTCTTTGAAAAGGGCACCGTGAGTAAACACTGCAATGCAAACAGGGGCAGTGTGCACAAAACTGAAAGAGCTGAATCCAGGGTGGGACAGGAGAATATTCTTGTTAACAATATACAGGATTTGTTTTAATTTATAATCAGATGCTGAAAAAGATCAGGAAGACTGCATTTTACACGGTAATAAGGTTAACACGTGTTTGTTGCCTGGCGCTCTGTAAAAGAAAGTGTTTGCATATGCTATTTATAATATTGATTAGTTTAGGGCTGCAGAGAGCTGAAAGACTTTGAGCTCTTTGAAAAGGGCACCGTGAGTAAACACTGCAAGATCTGTAAACGTGGTCAGGGATCGCGGAACTCAGAGAGTTGAATGCAGGGTGGGACATGAGTTTATTCTTGTTAATAATATACAGTATTTGTTTTAATTTATAATCAGATGCTGAAAAAGATCAGGAAGACTGTGTTTGAAATGGTAATAAGGCTGTTTAACACGTTTGTTGCCTTGCGCTCTGCAAAAGAAAGTGTGTGCATATGCTATCTATAATATTGATTAGTTTAGGGCCACGGCGGAGGGCTAAAAGACTTTGAGCTCTTTGAATGGTGTCCCGTGAGTAAGTACTACAGGCTCTGTAAACGTGGTCAGGGAGCACGAAACTGAAAGAGTTGAATGCGGGGTGGGACAGGAGTTTATTCTTGTTAATAATTTACAGTATTTGGTTTTATTTACAAATAGAGCCCGTGGAACATCCTGGTGGTCAAGCTTTAGAAGGTAATAATGCCTTTTATCACGTGTCTGTTGAGCCGTGCTTTGGTCTTTGTTTAAGAAGGTGTTTGCATATGCTATTTATAATATTGATTAGTTTAGGGCCGCAGCAGAGAGCTAAAAGACTTTGAGCTCTTTGAAAAGGGCACTGTGAGTAAACACTGCAGACTAATGTAAACGTGGACAGTGAGCGCGGACCTCAGAGAGTGGAATGCACGGTGGGACAGGAGAATATTGTTAATAATATACACTAATACCTTCATGGGATTGTTTTAAACGGGTTTGTTGCATCTTTTAAAGGGTGTTTTGAGGCTGTAATTGGCTGTTGTGTGAATGTTATACTGTGTAAAGACAGGAGGCGATTTGTGTATTTAGACACGAGTGTTATGTAAATGATATTTTAGAATGTTTTTTCTTCGAACACCTGGAGCATTAGGGCATTAGGATCTAAGGTCTAAGCACATAGGAATTAAAATGTATGCTTTTGGTATTAACATTACAGTAGACCATACCTACGGCAAAAAGGCTTCCAAGAAGAGAAAGCATGTGAATGCTACACTTTCTAAAGTTGTGAAAGCCACAGCTGCGTGTGCGAAAGGTAATGGCACTTGTTATTTTATAGTGTTTAGTGTGTGTGTGTTTGGCCAGCAGTATGTAAGGATTAATGTTATAATGTTTTTAATATACATTTAAAATTGTATGGCGGAGCAGAGTGCGTTGAGGGGACCTTGAAAAGGAAATATCTCCGGGGCAATACGCATGGTAAGTTATTTATGCTTGCTAAGAAAATATGTTTTCAGCTATACAGGTTTATATGTGTATTTAGGGTGTAACCAGATAGATACATTTTATTTTTATTTTTAATTATCAGGTTTTTATGGGTTTTGGATGGTTTAGAAGGAAACATGTATTAGTGTTTAGGATGCTGTATGGTATAAGGAATCAGACTTTTGCTTCTAGTTTTGCAATTATGTATCTAATTATGTTATGCTTATTTTTAGGGCCTAGTGTTGCGCAGAAGGCTAAAGGTGTCACGCATACGACCTCTGAGGACCCATCTGTGGCTTGTGTGAAGAAAACAGGTCAGCCCTCAGAGCGTGTAGAGGGGCCCCTGAAAAGGAAATATTCAGGGGGCAATATGCATGGTAAGTTATTTATGCTTGATAACCAAATATTTATTTTCGCAGCTATACAGGTTTATATGTGTATGTAGAGTGTAACCAGATAGATAAATCTTCTTTCTATTTTTATTTTTAATTATAGGATTTTTATGGGTTTTGGATGGTTTAGAAGGAAACATGTATTAGTGTTTAGGATACTGTATGGTCATAAGGAATCAGATTTTTGCTTCTAGTTTTGTAATTATGTATCTAATTACTTTTTATTATGCCTATTTTTAGGGTCTAGTGTTGCGCAGAAGGATAAAGGTGTCGTGCATACGACCTCTGCGACCCCACCAACGGCTTGTGTGAAGAAAACAGGTCAGCCCTACACAGAACACCTTGACACAATAACAGGTGGGGGTTATGAGGAATGTGTGGGACTCCAAAATAAACTAACTTTGAAAAACAATGTACGGGCTTCAACATGTATTAAATGTTACTAGCTCTGAAATTGTGGAAGCCAGGAATATTCAGGTCACCCCAGCGGATGACCCTCAGCCCAGGTCTGCTAGCTGTGATAAAATTACAAGGCCCCGGGTAAAGTCTACAACACCTACAGCCCCAGCAGCTGATAGTCTGTGGTTGGGGTGTATAGGTTGTGGCAAGATTACCCCACCTCATGTGTTTTCATTTTTAAAGGACAGAACCCCTTTAGCCCCAACACTTGCCATCGCTAAGCCGTGGTCTCTGGGTTGTGGATACCCTACACCACCCCATACGTATTCACCCACAATCCCCAATAGCGAGCGCGATGCTGATATTCCCCAAAATTTAGAATAGGTCTCGGTGGCACCAGGTGTACCAACAGTCTCTGATTGTGAAACTGTTACAATAATTATAGACTGCCCTGTAAAAGAGCCTATTATAGATTCCCCTGTAAAAGAGCCTATTATAGTTATCTCCGACTCCCCTTTAAAAATAGATTGTGAAGAATGTGTATACGCCTCTGTTATTTGTAGGTTAAATGATCCATCTAAGCCCCTAGATCTTTCACGTGCAGGGCCAAATGGTGTAAACAAACGGGTGTGAGCAGAGAACAATTTTAACAAGACTCATAATAAACCATTGCCTGACCGACATACCTCTAAACATGTTAACACCCCAACTGCCCGGGTGACAGCTCCCGGCTATAAAAGGGGTGGCGCTTCTAAGCGTTTATTTGGGGTAGATGTATCAGATTGTGAAAAAGGAAAACAATTGACAGACTTACATAAGAAAGTAAACCTGTGACGTCAGAGGTATAGATTAAAGCATAATCCTAAGAAAGCTTTAATTGATATGCGTAGGTGTGTTTGTAAAGCCAAACACAATTTGTTAAGCATGAAATCTAAAAACAAAGCAATAGCTTTAGACTATAAAAAGCAGACTTTAAAAAACAAAGCTAGGGCTGCTAGAAACCGCTTGACAGCCCCTGTTACTGCATTAAGACCCTTGTTAGGTGTCGGGCAGTCCACAAACGGTGTAGACCTAATAGCGGCCCCTAACACCACGGGGTGCGGGCTGGAAGATCCGCATACATCTCCTCCGCCCGTGTAAATACTGCATTTACCTGTAAATGGTCCTGCGGCCCAGCGTTTGAAATGGCTTCGCTCTCGAAGGCAGAGGAAAATGTTTTTGAAACATTTAAAAAAAGCAAAAGCTATCATTAGTCATTGCACAAAGAAAGATTTAGAGCTTCACTCTCCAAATACCCCTGAGACGCCTAATACGGACACAGTTTTTTTTGCAGAGTTTGGGAACATACCAGCATGATATACCAAAATATAAAAGTGTTGAATACTATGAAATTTTTCGCTTCATGAATCTAGATCGGATAACCTCAACAAGTCACGCCCTATTACTAATAACAGAATCGCTTGAGAGACTTGCTTTACACATTTTGGAATCAGCTGGTCCTAATGACTTTGTCCAGATCCGCTTAGACAGTTCTACTTTAAACAGACCTCTTTTTACCAGGCACTCCTATCGCCATGTGTTTGATGTTTTAGAGTTTTTAGAAAACATTGGACGCTTGTTACAAAGTAAGGCTGAGCTTCTTGTAACGGACCCCTTAAGGATTGTTACTGTGATTGTTAGATCTAGAGAGGGAGGCATGTACAGGCCTTTTAAAGAAAACAGTCTACAGTATGGTTGTGGCTAAGAAAAAGCGTTGGCTTTTGGATTTTAACTATGGGGACTTAAATATATGTATGACTGCCAACATCATAGGCCTGCTGGAGCCTAGAACTGTTACCAACAGTTACATACAAACAAAGGCTTTAGAGGTCCACCAGGCTCCAGGTATACCCCCCAACGTCATGGTTGGTTTTAATGAAGTGTGTTTATTTGAAGATTACTTTGGGGTGCCGATCAAAATTTTGTATAATGAAGATCGGATTTGGAAATATATTCCCCCGGGTGACATCTCTTAATAAAAATACTGTCTACATCCTACATCATGAGAAAGACTATTACGGGATTTTAAATCTACAAGGTTTTCTAGGGGTATAGAATTTATGCCCTTTTTGTTGTCATATATACAGCAATCACATGGCTCACAAATGTAGATTTCATTGTCACATGTGTCAAAGAGACATGTGTGTTGTGATGAATGAATCTAAGTTTAAATGTCCCAAGTGTAAAACCTTTGCCAGGTCTAAAGAATGACTTGAAAAATACATTGAAAAAGCAGCGCAGGGTTTAGCACAATGCTATTTTTCATGCAGTCGCTTTATAAATGCTAATCATGAATGCTGTAGTAAGATTTGTCCTAGGTGTAAAATTGAAGTTGTTTCATTGGAGGACCATTTGTGTTACATGACCATTCCAAAGGATGTGCCTAAAACTGAGGATTACATTGTGTTTGATATAGAGTGTATGCAAGAGACAGGCATCCATATTCCAAACTATGTTTATGCCCAACATATGACTGGGGATAAGACTTGGTCCTTTGAGGGTACAGCATGCATGAACCTTTTTATCACTACATTTTTGGATCAAAAATGTAGGGGGTATAGCTTTCTGGAACACAACAGTCAAGGGTATGATTCTTTCTTTCTGATACATGAAATGATTAAAGAACGAGTAGCAGTCAAGGTGATAATGCAGGGTGCAAAACTAAAGCTTCTAGTGCTATTAGACTTTAAAATTCACTTTATTGAAAGTTTGAATTTCTTGCCTATGAAGTTAAGTAAGTTGCCTAAAGCTTTTGGATTTCCAGGGACAAAAGGTTATTATCCCAATTTTTTTAACACCCATCAGAATCAAAACTATGTGGGCCCAATTCCCCCTGTTGAGTGTTATGGTTCAGAATTCATGATGGCTGAAGGAAAGGAGGCATTTCTTAAATGGTACTCAGAGACCCGTAAAGATGGTTTTGATTTTAAGAGGGAGCTAAAAAGCTATTGTTGCAAAGATGCCAATATTTTGAGAACAGCCTGTAACATTTTTAGAAACGGTATCATTGAGCTAACCCAAAGGGAGCACATTTTGAATCCCTATACTCCTGAGGTGTTAAAATATGTGACTTATGTAGATCCATTTACTTTTATCACGCTAGCTAGCATGTGCATGCATATATATACAAGTAATAGAGCCTGAAACAATAGCCCTCGTGCCAACAGACTTGTACCATGGGAAACACAAACGCTTTTCGACACTTTCCATACAGTGGTTGATGTATGTGTCCCATCAGTACTGTATACCTATACAACACGCCCTGCGTGGAGGGTAAAAAATATTGGTTCACGGGTGCCCCCACTGCTATAAGGAAGATGACTATAACACTCTGACGGGCTGTACTTTTGACCATCTACATAGAAGAACACTTCTAAAAAAGAATTTTCTTGAAAATGGTGGTTTGCACGTTTTTACACTTTGGGAGCATGAATGGACAGATATGCTAACAAATGATGAAGGGCTAAACAGTTTGTTAAAACAGACAAATCTACCAGAACCCCTAGAACTGCGTGATGCTCTTTTTGGGGGAGGACTAAGGCCGTTAAACTTTACCACAAGACAGCCCCTGGTGAAAAGATACATTACTTTGACCTTAACAGTCTTTACCCCTCTGTTAACGATTCAAAACCATACCCATTAGGGCACCCCCAAATCATCTATGAAGATTTTGGAGATGTTAAACAATATTTTGGTCTGATTAAATGTCAGATGTACACACCTAAGAAACTTTATTTTCCAGTGCTCCCTCAGAGAGTTTCTGGAAAACTAATGTTCCCGCTATGTATGACCTCTGCCACTACGAAACAAACTAAAAAAGCCACACACAGTGATGCGGAACGATCTATTACTGGTACCTGGTGCACGGTTGAGCTACAAGTGGCCTTGCAGAAAGGATACCGGTTGGGCAGGATTTATGAAATATGGCACTTTGGGAAGGCTACAGTAGAACTGTTTACAAAATACATTTCTCTCTTTCTTCTAGACAAACACGAAGCGTCGGGCTACCCTGAGAGTTGCAAGGATGCTGAATCCCGGCAACGGTATATAGACGAGTATTACAAACACCAGGTGATGTGGTTAAGACCCGAGTTCATTGAAAACAACCCCTCTAGACATCAGTTAGCTAAACTGTGTTTAAATTCTTTATGGGGTAAATTTGCGCAGAGAACCACCCTTCCAAACGCGACCATTATAACTGATGCATGTTTTACAACAGCCCACGCCCGTTTGGAGCTGTATAAAGTAATGGATGCCCTCCAAGAACGTTGTTTGTATCACAATACTGACTCGGTTATTTGTGTCATCTCTCCCGGTCAGGAGAACCCGCCCCTGGGTGATTATCTAGGTAATTTAACAATCGAACTAGCTCCGGGAGAATACATTGTAGAATTTGTTTCTGCAGGCCCCAAAACCTATTCCTATACGACATCCAATGGTGCTGTCTGTATGAAAGTAAAGGGTATCACTTTAAATGCTAGCAACAGCATCAAAATCAGTTTTGACAGTTTAAAGGAGCTAGTGCAGGGTTACTCTTTAAATAATATAACCAGAAATATGACAGTCCAACAACCTTCAATTATGCGCAAGAAGAAACAATGGGAGATTAGCAGTGAAACTCTGCAAAAAACCTTGAGGGTTGTATTTGATAAGCGTGTGCTCACCGCTGATTACAAGACATTACCCTATGGTTATTGAAAAGGGAACATCGTGTACAATGGATACCCGGTTACAACACCCTTTTTAATGCATGTTAGCGGGCCCTTCTAGCTGCAGTAAAAGCTATTTATTAAACAGCTTTTAGAAAATGCACCCTCTGTTATAAATGCGATTCCTGAAACTGTGATCTGTTTTTTTTTTCTTGCTGGCAGCCTGTCAAGAACCCAACACCACCAGGGCATTACATGATGGGTTGAAGGAATTCAGAAGGCTGACCAGTAGAAGAAGAATTCTTCCCCCCGTTATACCTCACTGCTGTTCAAATAAGAAACAGACAGGGAAATCGAGCAGATGGAAGAGGAGACTACCCACAAATCACAGTCTGCAGGGAAACAAAACAAACTGTAACCCAAATGAAACGAAAGGTAAGAGCAGAACAGCTGAGGGTGACTGTAGTTGACCCAGCTTGTAGTTTCCTGAAAGGTGCAGGCCAGTCTTGGGTGTAGCTGGTATGTCTCCTGGAGCCAAAATTTGGTTCTAAAAGGAATACCAGTAGATCAAAACATAATACAAGGAAAGCTATAGAAGGAACAGGTAAAGGTAGAACTCTATAGGGCTAAGGCAGAAAGATATACAGACAGAGCTCTTACCGATTCCTGTTGTAGATGGGGACCGATGAGTTCTTGGTGATTCCGACTATTCCACCTGGTGGACTGGATCCAGTATCCAAGGAAACCTATCCCGACAGCACAAGGACGCCTGATGGTTCCCAAGTCAAAAACCTATCCCGACGGCACGAGGACGCCTACGGCACTTGCTGCATAGCGTCTCTAGTCCTAGTGCCAGGTGAACACTATGATGGAGGAGCAACAGAAAAGGCAATCCTTTAAACAATCCAGATCAGGTAAGATGCTTGTAGAAACAGATCCAAACGTTAAGCAAATGAAGTCCTTTGGGCAATCCAGGTCTGGCAATGTGCTGGCAGTGACAGTAGAGAAAGTTTGGGCAAACGGAGTCCTTTGGGCAATCCGGGTCTGGCAGCAGGAAGAGTAAATAGCAAAACGTAATAGTACCAGAAGGAAGGGAGGTAGCAAAGTTCAGGAGAACAGAGGAGGGTCCAGGGAGGTTGAGCAGAGAGACAATGCCCAAAAGCAACTTAGCGGGAAACAAAGGAACTAAGGAAGCAGGAGACGGAATTTGTCCAGAGAGCAGGTTAGGAAGCAGACCAATAAAACCAGAGCAGAACGTAGGGCAGAACAGGTCTCAGAAAGGAGAAGACGAAATGGCCAGCGCAAAGCAAGGACAAAACAAAGCAGATCCAAAACTTCAATCAGAAGCGCTGACTCAAAGTAGGAAGTGGCTATAAGCCAACGAAGCGCATCATATGGCAGCGCGACCCGTGATTGGGAAACGTCCTCCGGAATTGCGGCATGATGTAGCCCGCATTCTTCGTTTCCATGGGACTCTTCCGGGTACGTGGTGTGTTGCCGTACGTGTTCCTCGTTTCCATGGCAATCTATAACGCGCCAGGAATGGGGAACACATCTGGAGCCGTGAATGAAACAAACAAAGTGCAGGCTTGGCACGGAACTTATTGCAGGTAAAGGCACTAGTATGAGGTTGTGGACTCACTTGATTCCTGACAGTTTCCTCCCCCAAAGGTGCATCAAGTCCCCTAGCAGCGTGAAAATGACCCAAAAGCCGTGGGGCATGTAAATTCTCTGCAGATTCCCACGCGCGATCCTCGGGACCGTAGCCCTTCCAGTCGATTAGATAATATTGTTTACCACCCCTCACTCTGGTATCTAATATTGCTCGCACTTCAAATTCCTCAGTGCCCTTTACATCAACCGGAGCTGGGCGAGGCAGAAGACGGGTACCAGAGCGGACAGGTTTCACCAAGGAGACGTGAAAAAACTGATGTATCTTCCAATGAGAAGGCAGGTCCAGTTTCACCGCCACAGGATTGATCAACCGATCAATCACATAGGGACCCACAAAACACTGAAGCTGGGATCGAAGCCCAGGAAGGCGTAGATTTTTTGTAGATAACCACACCTGCATCCCAGCCACGTAATCAGGAGCTAATGACGGATCACGGTCTGCATACAGTTTTGCAGATGCATGAGCATCAATCAACCGGTTCCTGACGTTTTCCTGCACACCCAATAAGACCTTGACGCAGTCTGTGACAGCAGGATGATTGTCAGGTAATGGGGGATCCATCGGTAAAGTACGTGGGTGTTGGCCGTAAAGAGCATGTAAAGAGTAGTACCAGTTGAAATAAGTGTGGAATTATTATACGCAAATTCTGCAGCACCTAACACTGACAACCAGTTCTCCTGGTATTGTACCAAAAGACAACAAAGATATTGTTCCAGTGTGGCATTTAACCTTTCGGTCTGACTATCTGTCTGTGGATGATAAGAACTGGAGAAATGTTCCTGGATGCCAAAGGAAGCAGTGAGAGAGAGCCAGAAATGTGACGTGAATTGAGAACTCTGATCAGATACAATAACAGAGGGGAGCCCAAAGAAACAAAATACATGTTTCAATAACAAATCCGCGAGTATTGGTGCACTAGGGAGTGTAACGCTCACCTGATATCCACGGGGACGTCACTCAGCCTGTTCTGACTTCTTACGACCTCGAACCCTTCCCCAGAGTCTACTCGACTGGAGACTGGGCCTGAAACACAGGATTGGTAGAGTTTAACTCCCTATTGTCTCTGTGTGCTTGAACCCCTTCTTCCCCGGGGTCCAACCCTTTCCTTTGATCCACAGCTCACCTTGTTTTCTTGGAAAGTGTGCTCTCCGTCCTGCTTTCAGCGCAGGGGCGCGTTGATTGATGCGGGCTCGTTGCTGCCTAGTTACTTTACTGGCAAAAGTCCGACAGGTAAGTATAATGAGTCTTTTGAACAGTTCTCTAACTTCGTTCCTTTCCTTCCTTAAATGATGGCCGGCGTCCGGGGATGGCGACGTGCTGCTGAGATGACTAGCGCTGAAGGTGAGTGAGAGCGCGATGCGCGATGCGACCCTTTCGTATTTGTATTGAACTGAGTTCTTTTTCTGTGTCTTTTAGGTGCTGCGACGTTTTCAGGGTGGATGCCGGTTATGAAGAAGAAATGCCGTGAGTAGGCGTGGTATGCAGCGCCTCTAGATGTTTCCACGCTAACCTGGAGTGTCTTTTCCCTCTTGCAGATGGATGAGAAATTCCGGAGACAGAGTTCCCCCAGAGCGGCTGGGTTTCGGGTAAGCGTTTGAAGCTCGTACAGTCTTTAAAAATAAGCGAAGATTTGCTGAATGCTTACTAATGCCTTTTTTCTGTTCTTTTCCCTTTTCCTTAGGAAGCGGCGTGCTGGGATGGGAATGACACCGCCGAAGATGCCTGCAGAACAGAAGGAGCGATGAATGATGGGCAGAAGCGCCGCAAGGTAAGGCTGTTCCTAACAGTGTTCTTGTTCTTGCAGGAGCTGAGCGCAGAAGAAAGATGCAAGCCTACTGGAGACCGATCCGAACACGGTGAGTGTCACCCTGCAGGTGCAGAAAACACAAAGCATGTATCTCAGCCTGGGCGTGGCTTAAATAGTCTCTGGGTATCCCAGGTGTATCTGGGCTGAACCACACCCAAAAGACTAGAGTGCACATCCAGTTCTGGGAACCGAAATATGTGGGGGCATCCATCTTTTCCCCCATCAATGCACTACAAGTCCAATCCCCAATGTTATCCTATGGGAGTGAGTGAGTCTGGTGCCACAAGCGCCAAGTTTGACTCCAAGTGGGTCTTTGGAGGGATGGAGAGGCCCTTGAGGGCCATGTAGGTGATCGTGGCCTGGCTCCACCCTGACATCTTGGAGGGCTGGGGACCTGAGGGGCAGGAATCATGACAGGGAGGCCCTGACATGGGACAAAGACTGCCATTTTGTGAAGTAATCCACTACCACCCAGATGGTGTTGTAATGTTGTACCATGGGAAGTTCAACTATAAAATCCATAGATATCATAGCCCAGGGTCATTGTGGTACGATTAATGGTAGAAGGAGACCCATGGGTTTGGTAGGTGTGGACTTACTTTGTGCACAAACGGCGCAGGTTTGGACGTACTCCTGTATGTCCTTGCGCATTCCAGGCCACCAGCACCAACGTTGTATGATATCGAGAGTCTTTCTTATGCCAGGATGAGCTGAGTACTTAGCATCATGACACCAGGTCATGGCCATAAAACGTGTCTTGGGGTCCGGCAAAAATAAGCGACCCTGAATATAGGGTAGCGAATGGATGATATCAAGGTTATATTCCGTGATATCTGGGGGGTTACTGGAAACCCACGTCTGTATGCTTGTTTTCAAGGAGGGCTGTGGGCTACAACTACAAACCACCTGATTGGGAAGCACCATAGTATCCGCTCCCTCCGAGACTGGCATATAGCCATGCATACGAGACAGGGCATCGGCCTTGGAGTGCAAGTGACCAGGTCTGTAAGTTACTGTGAAATTGAACATGGCAAAAAATGTGTGCCATCTAGCATGTCTAGACATGGAACATTTGACTAATTTCATAGCCAAAAGATCCCTATGGTATGTAAAAACCTGGACTGGATGGCGAGCCCCACGTAGGCGGTGTCGCCATTCTTTGAAAGCGTATCTTATGGCTAACAGCTCACGTTCTGTGGTGGTATAATTGCGTTCATAAGTGGTAAGTTTTCTAGAAAAATATGCTACTGGATGTAGGGGACCCGTATTTTCACATAATTGTGATAAGATAGCACCTATTGCTATTCCAGATGCATCTGCCTCGACAATAAAAGGCACCTCTGGGTTGGGATGCTGAAGAACGGGAGCAGAAGTGAAAGCCGCTTTGAGGGAATCAAAAGCGTTCTGAGCCTCTGTGGACCACAAGTATTTGTGCTTACTGCTTGTCAATGAAGTGAGCGGAGCTACCATACCTGAAAAAGATTGAATGAAACGTCTATAAAAGTTTGCGAAGCCCAGGAATGATTGCAATGACTTCACTTTATCCGGGACTGGCCAGTTCAAAACTGCCTTCACTTTAGCTCCGCTCATGCGTACGCCATGACGGGTTAGTTCATAACCCAAAAATCCCACCTCGTTTATTTGAAAAACACATTTGTCCATTTTGGCATACAGACTGTTATCTCTTAAGCGTTGCAACACAGTCTTTACATGAACAACATGTTGTTGGTATGATGAAGAATATATGAGTATGTCATCCAGATACACGACCATGTACTGATCGATCATATCCCTAAATACATCATTCATGTAGTTCTGGAATGTCGCTGGGGCATACAAAGCCCAAACGGCATGACACAATATTCAAAGAGACCAAACTGCGACTTAAATGCGGTTTTCCATTCGTCAACCTCACGTATCCTTATTAAGTTATAGGCACTCCGCAGGTCCAGCTTAGTATAAATGACTGCAGCGCCTAACTAATCCAGTAATGTATTGATCAAAGGAAGCGGATATTGGTTCCAAATGGTTATGGCGTTCAAGGCCCTATAATCAATACAGGGCCTCAAATCCCCCTCCTTCTTAGGAACGAAGAATAATGGGGATGCAGCCGAAGAACGGGAGGGCCTGATAAAACCCGTCTCAAGAGATTTGTCAATGTACTCCTTCAGCACCTGGGTTTCTTTTTGTGAAAGAGAATAAATCTGGCCATATGGAATTACAGCACCTGGAACCAAATCAATTGGGCAGTCATATGGCCTATGGGGTGGGATTTGTTCAGCCATACCTTTATCGAAAACATCACAAAAAGACTCATACTCCACAGGCAGCATCATAGAAAGTCACTGACCCAACCACTGAGATGGTATCTAACAAAGGTCGGCACGGACCGGTGCTCCTGGGTCAATGTCCCCTAAACAATGAGAGTCACAATAATCAGATACAAAACCGACTTCCTGTTTTTGCCAATCGAAATCAGGATTGTGCAAAGAAAGCCTAGGAAGCCCAAGTATGACTTTGAATTGTGGGGCAGCGATTAGGTCAAAAACAATAATTTCTTTATGACCGCTGTCAGTTACCATGAGTATGTCTACTGTCCGTTCCGTGACTAGACCAGACAACAATGAGGTGCCGTCCACGGCGTTAACCATTTCTGGCCGATCCTTAGGGACAGTAGGCACACCTGACTCACGTGCATAGGCTATGTCCATATAATTTCCTGTGGCCCCTGAATCCAGAATTGCAGAAACAGGCCATGCTTGGTTCTGAGTGTGTGACAATGATACCGACATGGTAAAAGGAGACTGAGGAATACCAATGGTAGGGTCCTGGCAAGGATGACTCGGCAGGGGGACCCTTTCTACTGATGAGTTAGAGAGTTTCCCTGTCTTTTAGTGTTTTTTTTGGACATGACCGAATAAAATGGTCGGAAGACCCACAGTAAAAACAGAGGTTATTAGCCTTCCTATTCTCCCGTTCAGATGGCGAGAGTAGACTGCGCACAGCCCCAATCTGCATGGGTTCAGCAACCTGGTTACTCATGTCTGAACAGGGCTGAACTGGAATCAATGGTCTTTTCTCGCCTTTCCTTTCTGCCTTTCTGGCATCTATTTGCAAGACTAAATCTAACAACTCTGGGAAGTTGGTGGGTACTACTGGAACTGTGGCCAGAGTATCCTTTAAATTCTCAGATAACCCCTTATAGAAGACCAAAATCTTTTTGTCTTCTGGCCAATTAGTTTCTGCTACCAATTGGTTGAATTTAGCCAGGTATGTAAGAAGAGAAGTATTTCCTTGCTGCAAATTCAACAATTCTAAGTCGGTGGCTTGTGTTTTATATCGTGTATCAAACACACGGGGCATGGCATTCATAAGAGCATCACAGTCATAGAGCATGAAACTATTTTCCTCTAATAACGGGTTAGCCCAGACTGCGGCCGTTCCTCCCAGGTATGACAACACAAAGGCAGCTTTGGTGGTCGAGTCAGGGAACGAAGCGGGTCTACACAGGAAATGTGATCAGCATTGATTTATAAATGTCCGGTATGTTTTAGGGTCTCCAGAGTTTTAGGGTCCACTGAGTGGACATGAGCACTGGAACAGGGTCCTGACGAGGTGTCGGAAATCCTGCCCCCGCCGCATTGGAGGGGGCTGATGCACCCATGTCCATTGAACGAGATGCAGATTGCAATTCATCGATACGTTGATGCGTAGCTTGGTGTGCAGCAGTCATCTCAGCCCGCAATTCGGAGACAAGTCGGGCGAGATTATCGAGGGCGTCAGATGTCTCTATGTTAGGCTTCTAATTCTGTCAAGAACCCAAGACCACCAGGGCGTTATATGATGGGTTGAAGGAATTCAGAAGGCTGACCAGTAGAAGAAGAATTTTTCCCCCCGTTATACCTCACTGCTGTTCAAATAAGAAACAGACAGGCAGATCGAGCAGCTGGAAGAGGAGACCACCCACAAATCACCGTCTGCAGGGAAACAAAACAAACTGTCACCCAAATGAAATGAAGGCAAGACAGCAGAACAGCTGAGGGTGACTGTAGTTGACCCACCTTGTAGTTTCCTGAAAGGTGCAGGTCAGTCTTGGGTGTAGCTGGTATGTCTCCCGGAGCCAAAATTTGGTTCTAAAAGGAATACCAGTAGATCAAAACATAATACAAGGAAGGCTATAGAAGGAACAGGTAAATGTAGAACTCTATAGGGCTAAGGCAGAAAGACATACAGACAGAGCTC
This sequence comes from Ambystoma mexicanum, assembly GCF_040938575.1. NCBI lineage: Eukaryota > Metazoa > Chordata > Amphibia > Caudata > Ambystomatidae > Ambystoma > Ambystoma mexicanum. The sequence continues at coordinate 1,424,448,307 of NC_090923.1, forward strand.
TTACTGATTCCTGTTGTAGATGGGGACCGATGAGTTCTTGGTGATTCCGACTATTCTACCTGGTGGACTGGATCCAGTATCTAAGGAAACCTATCCCGACAGTACGAGGACGCCTGATGGTTCCCAAGTCACAAACCTATCCCGACGGCACGAGGACGCCTACGGCAATTGCTACATAGAGTCTCTAGTCCTAGTGCCAGGTGAACACCATGATGGAGGAGCAACAGAGAAGGCAATCCTTTAAACAATCCAGGTCAGGTAAGCTGCCTGTAGAAACAGATCCGAACGTTAAGCAAATGAAGTCCTTTGGGCAATCCGGGTCTGGCAGTGACAGTACAGAAGGTTTGGGCAAACGGAGTCCTTTGGGCAATCCGGGTCTGGCAGCAGGAAGAGTAAATAGCAAAATGTAATAGTACCAGAAGGAAGGGATGTAGCAAAGTTCGGGAGAACAGAGGAGGGTCCAGGGAGGTTGAGCGGAGAGACAATGCCCAAAAGCAACTTAGCGGGAAACAAAGGAACTAAGGAAGCAGGAGACGAAAATTTCCAGAGAGCAGGGTAGGAAGCAGACCAATAAAACCACAGCAGAACGTAGGGCAGAACGGGTCTCAGAAAGGAGAAGACGAAATGGCCGGTGCGAAGTGAGGACAAAACAAAGCAGGTCCAAAACTTCAATCAGAAGCGCTGAATCAAAGTAGGAAGTGGCTATAAGCCAACGAAGCGCGTCATGTGGCAGCGCGACCCATGATTGGGAAATGTCCTCCGGAATTGCAGCATGACGTAGCCCGCATTCTTCGTTTCCATGGGACTCTTCCGGGTAGGTGGTGTGTTGCCGTACGGGTTCTTCGTTTCCATGGCAATCTATAACGCACTAGGAATGGGGAACGCATCTTTAGACGTGAATGAAACAAATAAAGTGCATGCTTGGCACGGAACTTATTGCAGGTAAAGGCACTAGCATGAGGTTGTGGACTCACTTGATTCCTGACACAGCCCTTGTATAATGAATTGGCCTCTAACATACCACACCTGAAGTTTGTGGAGGGCTTACCAGATTCTCTGAATGATGACCGTTTGCTACAACCAAACCTTGTTAATATTATTATCGTAGATGATCTTATGATGCAGGATGGTCATAGCTCGGAGCTTGAAAAAGCATTTACACAATATTCCCATCATCAGACCTTTAGCATTTGCTACATTGTTCAAAATGTATGCTGGCGCGGAAAGGGCAACTAACTACTCAGTAACATTAAATGCCAGTTATGTAGTTCTGTTTAACCCTTTAAGTGCCATGGGTTTTTACCCCCAGTGCCAAGGCCTTTTTTGGTGATTTCAGTATGTTGCCATTCAATGCCTTGTAACTTTTTTGTTACATGAGATATCTCGGCCAAATGTGGCCCCTTTTTTTCCCACATGTAGGCGTTCGTAACGCCACCCAGGATCCTAGGTTGCTGTATGGGGTTGAGAGAAAATAACCAAAAAGCGCAAAAATGTTGTGTTTTTCAAAAAAACTCCAATAAAATGATGTACAAAGAAGCCTGTGGTTTTCTCCTTGTAAGAGCTAGGAACAAATGGTTTGCTGTGCTGAATTCCCCACTTTCCTGGCTTTCAAGAACAGGTTGAGTGGAAACGAAAAAAATTATTTTGATGTGGTTATCAACCGTTTTGTGAGAGGTAGGTGATTTTGGCCATTTTTGCCAATTGGACATGCATGGACGGAATGGAAGAAAACGGTAGGAAAGCCCAATAGGAGGACAGAAAGGCATACATTTCTGAAAAGTAGACACAATTCCAAGTTTAGGAAGGGGTGAATTGCGCAGGTCGGGCAACAACTAGGTAGGGGAAAATGCCATCATGAGGAAAAAGCAGGAAAATGACCCAAAAAAAGATATGTGGTGGACATGGTTGGCTTGGTACGGCAATGGCTTCTATGAATTTTGAGAAAAACAATGCTCCGCTACATTCCCCCGACTCTTGCAGTTAGGAAAGCACACATTTTTTTAGATTGGAGGAAATGGGCAGGGGTGGCACACATGCTCAGACTGGACAATAAAACTGTCTCAGGCATCAATGAAAAAGTGGCCCACAGTTGCAAATGAATATTCATTCCTTAAGTGGCAGACTGTTTGAATAGTACCCAAGGGGGTGTTGTTGGTTAAAATGTAAGCAAATTGTGATATTTAAAGAATATTTATTCAGCAACAATGGTCAAAACTATTAGCTGCATAGTGAAGTAACTCAACAAACTGGCCCACATTGGCCAGAAAAGTGGCCCACTGGCCAGTCCGAGCTTGGCGGTTCATCCATAATGGGAGAGGGGGCGTCCACCCGGTGGCCCCCTCACCCATTATGCAGGAGCCGAGGAGCCAGCCCAGTGAAACACTGAGCACTCCCTCAGCAGTTTTTTCGAGCTGAGGGAGTGCTCCTGGAATGGCTGAACTGTCAAAGGGAAACTCTGTTTCCCTTTGACAGTTCAGTTCCCCAGGCGCATATTCTCAGTGAGCCATGCAAGGCTGGGGGTGTTTTGATTCACCAGCCTTGCATAGCTTATTGGAAATGCTGGCTGGGGCACTGCATTTCTGTATGTGCGATGGGGAGCTCCTGCGCTTACTCGCACATACGGACAGAGCAACCTGGAGCATTTCAGCATCTATGCGCAGGCACCTGCCGAAGGTACATTTATTTTTTATTTAAATATGTGTATGGATGCGTGTATGCTTGTGTTATGAGTGAGTGTATGATGATGGGTGCTTGTATGAATGATAGAGTGATTACTGTGTGTGCGTGTTTGTTTTGGTCCGTTGAGCTGATTTTGGCGAGTGGGGGGTACATGAGGGTTGTACAACAAAGGCATTTAAAAAATGCCTTTGTTGCACAATTCCCCTACCCACCTGCCGAAATCAGCTCTCCTTCTGAGGCGCTGTGGAGCCCAGAGGATGGGGATGGTATTTTTTTACTGGATATCTTTCATAGATGTCAAGAAAAATGCCATGCTTTTCCCCCTTGGCCCCCCTCTACTAGTTGCAAACTGTTTGGCTTTTTACCCATTTTCATTTAAAGTATGCTCTAAAATGCAACATTTTAACACATTATTTTTAAAAAATTCACAGGGAAGCCCCCCCCCCCGAACCTCCCTTGATTGGTTCAGGCTCCCTCACTGTGCTCGGTCACTATGGCATTTTTTTGGGAATTATTTATGCCCCTCCACATAAAAATACAGCTGCACCCACTGGCTCTCGGACTGTGTTGAGAACAGGGTGGGGGAAGTTCAGGGAATGTGGTGGGAGCAGGACGGGCAGGACCACTGGGATAGTGGTGGGAGCAGGGTGGGAAGAGCCCAGGGTCTGTGATGGGGTTTGGAGAGCCCAGGGACTGGGTAGGAGTGGGATGAGGGAGCCCAGCGACTGTGATGAGCAGGTGGGGGAGCCCACAAACTATACTGGGAGTAGGTTGCGATGACGGCGCGTAATGCCAAAAAGGTTTGGAGACCACTGCCCTAGGCCCAAATCTATAGGTTGTCCACATGAACGAAATGTGCTGTGCCGAAAGGCTTGGGGTCACCAGTGGGTTACCCTTTTCCTTTTGCGCCCCAGGTAGGTGCACCCACACATGAGCGGTACCGTTTTCATCGGGGCACGTTTGGGGACGCGGGAAGGTAGGCCATGTGTTGTTGGTGGTGTGTTTTGGTGGGTGGCCAGAGCGAAATGTCTGAGAATTGTCTTTATTTCCAGCCAATTTCAGAGACACTTCCCTCTGTCCACTCACCGAAACACATCGCCAACAATAGATGTCATACCTTCCCGCGTTCCCACAGGTGTCCCGACGAAAATGGTTCCCCACATGTGAACATTGTGTTTTTTCCCCACCAAATATCACACTTTCTCGGGGATTGTGGCTAATAAAAACTGGGGCAATTTGTGCAAGGCAGACCTCTGTGGATTCCGACGGGTGTCCTCTTTTAGGAAAAGCATGGGGTTCCCTGTATTCCTTGCTGGCTTCGACACCCTAGGCCCAAATCTGTAGGTTCCCCACATGAACAAAATGTGCTGTGCCGAAAGGCTTGGGGTTAACAGTGGGTTACCCTTTTCCTTTTGCGCCCCAGGTAGGTGCACCCACACATGCGCGGTACTGTTTTCATTGGGACACGTGTGGGGACGTGGGAAGGTAGGCCATGTGTTGTTGGTGGTGTGTTTTGGTGGGTGGCCAGAGCGAAATGTCTGAGAATTGTCTTTATTTCCAGCCAATTTCAGAGACATTTCCCTCTGTCCACTCACCGAAACACGTCGACTGGTAAGTGCGCGCTGTAAATGCTGAGTTGAAGGTAGCTGCGCTTTGAGCGATGAAATGGCTAGATTCAGGTAAGATGCGTGCTTTAGAGGTAGAGTTGAAGTAGCTGCGCTGGGGCGATGGAATGGCTGGATTCAGGTAAGATGCGTGCTGCAGAGGTAGAGTTGAAGTAGCTGCGCTGTGAGCGATGGTATGGCTGGATTCAGGTAAGATGCACGCTGAAGATGCAGAGCTGGAAACAGGTAGGTGTGCGCTGAAGATTCAGAGCTGGAAACAGGTAAGAGCTTCAGACAACGGTAAGCGTTACGCTGCACACAGCAGGCTAACACGAAGCCTCTACATGCGGGTGGGGCTGGCTTAAATAGCCTGGCCCCAGCCACTCCCCTTTAGCTCCACTTTGTGGCCCCACCTCACCACTCCCATAGACCTCTGCACGTGCCTTCCAATGCTTTCCAATGGTGACACCCAGCCTGGAAGCACATGCTTTGGGCACAAAGTGTGCAGAGCACACTTTCTTATGAGCCTGGTTCCTCCTCCTGGTCCTGGATTGGTGGGATTGTTTCGATGGAATTGTTTGACTAGTCGTGGACAAACTCGACAGGTTATTGGACAAACTTGACAGGTTCCCATGTGCGATCTTGAGGTCCATAACCTTGCCAATCAATCAAGTAGTATAGTTTTGATCGTACGATCTTGGAATCCAGAATGTTTTTGACTTCATACTCTGGTTCACCTTCTATGATCTCTGGCTCAGGTGGTGCTGAGATCCGACTGTCAGGTTTCATTGGTGTAACGCTCACCTGATTCCCACGGAGGCGCGGGTCTTGGCAGGAAGCTGTCTGTGACTCGAAAAGTGATGTGCAGGACTCGCTTGGCTTCTGGGGTCGAACCTCTTCGCACTGTGTGTCGGACTCGAAGAGTGAGGTTTCTGCAGGTGAAAGAATATGGGGGTTAATGGTCTGGGTTGTTGAATGTCCCTCTCTCTCTCTCTCCCAGCGTTTTCGTAGAGCCCCCAGGTCAATGTGCTCACCTTATATAGGTGAATGCTGGGCTCTCCATCTGCGTCTGGTGCAGGGTGCCGTTGCCAGTTCCTTCACTGGTGAAACATAGGCCTCTTGAATTCAGAGGGTGGTTACCGTCGTTATCTGCACGAGCGGTGAGTTTCTGGACACCTTTTGTCTTTATAGTCTTTACATGCGTGGCACGTTAATATTGAAGACTCTGTATAATGCTTTCCCCCTTATGTATTGCAGGGCTCTTGAGATGGAAGATGAAGAGAAGCGCATGGAAGTTCGTAAGTATGGCAAGCGCTCTAACTGTCTCTTTCCTTGCAGCTTAGTTCGTGTTAAAGAGACGCCGGAGTATTCGCAGGCGTTTTATTGCGAAGAGCGTGATGGACGTAAGTAAATACCTGCTTAATGTCTTTTCTTTTGTCTTGCAGATGTTGGGTTTGCAGCGGCGAAGTCCGCGGAATGCCAGTAAGTTCTTAATGATACTTTGTCTTCACAGGCGGCGATGCAGCACGAAGAAATCCGGAATTCACAGCGTGCCGGTAAGTATGGCAATGCTTTTGACTTTGCAGGTGGAGATGCCGTCTGAAGAAACGGCTGCGGCCGATGGATCAGGTAAGTAAGCGCTGCGTGTAAAGTTCGCCTTGCTAACCTGTTGTTTTCTGTTCTTTTGCAGGTGCTGATGCTGTCTGGATACAGAGATGGTAAGTAAGATTCTTGCAGGTTCAGGATCGGAAGAAGAAAGGCCGGAGCAGACTCGGTGAGCGTTCTGCTGCAGATGCAGAATAACGCGAAGCACGCTTCATCTATCGGGTGTGGTTTAAATAGCCTTGGAGTGATGAGGCATCTTCTTCCCCGGCCCCGCCTAGGTAAGAAAAGAGTTCCAGTTTCCAGAAGAGTTCCAGTGCTGTATCCAGGGAGTGGAGCTGCCCCACCCAGGTAAGAAAGTAGTTCCTGTTCACAGATGGCTTCTAAGTGGCTGGTAAGTAAGCAGCATGGTCTGCTGCAGGTAAGTCCACCCAAGCACTCTCACACCTATTATGAGCCCGGCGCTTCCAGTGCCGGGACCAATGGTTTTGATGAACCTGGTGCCACCGGCGCCAGGACAAGGTCCAAAAGGTCCCAGTGGAGACCGGCTGGTGCCTGGGATTAGGGTTAGGGGCCTGCTTCCAAGGACGTTGGGCTGGTCCTGGCTCCTTGGAAGCAGTGATCATGACAGTACCCCCCCTCAAAGCCCCTCCTAAGCGTGTCTTCTCCGGGGGTTTTGGCTTGTCGGGGTGATTCAGGTGGAATTTCTTGACCAGACGAGGTGCGTGGACATATTCTGAAGGTTCCCAAGACCTTTCCTGGGGGCTGTAACCTTTCCAATCAACCAGATAATACAACTTAGATTTGGAGATTTTGGAGTCTAGGATGTTCTTTACTTCGAATTCAAGTTCTCCATCCACTAAAACTGGTTCTGGGAGTTCAGTCAATCGGGTTTCTGGTTGTACTGGTTTTAATAAGGAGACATTGAATACTGGGTGTATTTTCATATGCGTAGGTAATTCCAATTTGACAGCCACCGGATTAATTATGGCAGATATGCGATAGGGTCCAAGGTATCTTGGGATGAAGGTGCGGGGTCCCTTTAGAGGCAGGTGCTTAGTGGATAGCCAAACCTGATCTCCTACAGCGTAGTGAGGAGCCTCTTTACGGTGTCGATCTGCTCCTCTTTTGAATTGAGCTTTAGCTCTTTGCAGATGGGCAGAGGCTTCCTTAAAAGCACGGGTGATCTCCGAGTGCAAGTGATCCACAGCAGGTGCTTCGAATTCTTGGGGAGGATCCAGGTTAGAGGTTCTAGGATGGTGTCCGTATAACAGGAAGAAGGGAGTCTTCCCTGTTCCAGAATGAATCGAATTATTGTAAGCGTACTCAGCGATCCAAAGATTATCCTTCCAGGGGTTTTCAGTTTGTTGGAGCATGCAACGTAGATATTGCTCTAGAGTTTGATTTGTCCTCTTGGTTTGTCCGTCAGTTTGGGGATGGTGACTAGTTGAAAGTCTTACATCAATTTGGGCTAGACGACAGCAACTGCGCCAGAAGTGAGAGATGAATTGACTTCCCCTATCGAAGACTAAAACCGGAGGGAAAACCGTGTAGCCGAACGATGTTTTCTAAGAATTCTCGGGCCAATACTGAGGCTGAAGGTAGACCCTTCAGGGGAATGAAGTGAGCCATCTTGGAGAATAAATCCACGATTACTAAAATGGTAGTATACCCCGAGCATGGAGGTAAGTCCTTGATGAAATCCATGGACAGGGTATGCCATGGACAGGGAGGGATGTCTAGTGGCTGTAATAGGCTGGCTGGTTTCTCCTTCTGACTTTTATTCTGGGCGCACACACCGCAGGAGATTACAAAGTCTCTAATATCCTTTTTCCATGACGGCCACCAGAAATGTCTTTTAATCTTTTCCATGGTTTTGGTAATGCCAGGGTGACCCTCCATTACAGAGTCGTGATAACAGGAGATTACTTGTTTTTGTATTTTTTCACAGGTTAAGTGCAACCGTCCTCAGAAATATGGTAGGTCTTGATCCACTGAGAATTCTTTCCCCTTTAATTGCCATTCTTGCAAATCGCCCGGAGTTAGGAGTGATTTAACCGTGGTCTTGATGTCTTCAAAAGATTGAGCGCTGACCAAACCCAAAATTCTTTGTTCTGGGATTATGGGTATTGGTTCTGGATTGGTCAAATGTTCATCCACTCCCATCCGGGAAAGGGCATCTGCTTTTCCGTTCTTACTGCCTGGTCGATAAGTAATTATAAAGTCAAATTCTGCTAGAAACAGAGCCCAGCGAAGCTGTCTGGAAGACTGAGCTTTGGCTGTCTTTAGATATTGTAAATTGCGGTGGTCAGTCATTACGGTGACTGTGTGTCTGGCTCCTAGAAGATAATGCCGCAAGGCCTTAAAGGCCGATCTGATGGCCAAAGGTTCCTTGTCTGTAATTGAATAGTTGATCTCAGGAGGCGAAAACTTGCGGGACCAAAAGGCAACAGGATGTAGTTGGTGTGTGACCGGATCTCTTTGTGATAAAACTGCCCCCATAGCAAGACTAGAAGCATCCGTTTCCACGATGTAGGGGAGTTCTGGGCGAGGATGTTTTAAAACAGGTGCAGAAATGAATTTAGCTTTTAAGTCCTGAAAAGCTTGTTCTGCTTCAGAAGACCACTCAAAACGTTTGTTCTTTTTCAACAGAGCGGTGATGGGCTGGACTATCCGAGAGAATTCAGGAATGAATCTGCGGTAAAAGTTAGCGAAGCCTAACATACTTTGAACTCCTTTTACAGAGGTTTGTGATGGCCACTTGATGATTGCATCAACTTTCTTTGAATCCATATGGACTCCGTTAGGTGACAATATGAATCCCAGGAACTCAACTTCCGTTACGTTGAAAACGCACTTCTCAAGCTTAGCAAAAAGATTATGTTGACGCAATCTCTCGAGAACCTTTTTAACATGTCTCTGATGTTCCTCTTCAGCTGATGAATAGACGAGGATGTCATCAATGTAGACAACAACACACACGTCTATGAGTTCTCTAAGAACATTGTTCATAAAATATTGGAAAGCAGCAGGAGCATTACACAGTCCAAAGGGCATCACTTGATATTCGAATAGCCCATACTTGGTGCGGAAGGCCGTTTTCCATTCATCGCCCTCTTTTATCCGTACCAAGTGGTAGGCTCCTCTGAGATCCAACTTTGTGTATATACATGCGTCTTTGACTTGGTCCAGGAGTTCAGGGATCAAAGGTAACGGGTATCTGTTTTTAACGGTGATCTGATTCAGGGCGCGGTAATCTATGCAAGTCCTAAGGTCTCCTTCCTTTTTCGGAACGAAGAACAAAGCCGATGAAGCTGGAGATTTTGAAGGACGGATAAACCCGTTAGCTAGGTATTGGTCCAAATATTGTCTGAGGTGAAGATTCTCTGGCTCGGTGAGGGCATAAATCCTGCTGCAAGGAGGAGTTGTTCCGGGTATCAGGTCTATTTGACAGTCGTAAGACCTATGAGGAGGCAAGGTGTTAGCTTGATCCTTCCGGAAGACGTCTTGGAATTCCTGGTATTCGGGAGGTAATTTGGGAACCTCCTCAGAAGAGATTGCCGCCAGTGAAACATCAGGCCGAGGATAACAAGTGGTAAAACACTCTGGAAACTGAACCGTCTTTGCTTGCCAATCGATCTGAGGATTGTGCTTCTCTAACCAAGGGATTCCCAGAATGATCTGGAACTGAGGGGCCTTGATTACATCGAACACGATTCTCTCCCGGTGTCCATCTTGACTCACTAGCGTCACTTCTTGGGTGGCGTGCGTTACTGGTCCGGAGGCTATCTCCGTGCCATCCACAGTAGTGATGACGTCTTTAACTGCCTTTGGGACAAGGGGTAGATTCATCCTTGATACCATTTCACGGTCCACATAATTACCGATTGCTCCGCTGTCAATGTAAGCTTCAATTGCATGCAAACGATCCGGACGTTCAGGACTAATGAGGACCATGGGTATCACGAAATGCGAGGTCACGGGACAGATCTTAACGCTCGGCAAGAGGACCTCTACTCTTGTCGGGCGGGGTTGTTTCCCTGCTCAGAATTTGTGGTACAGGTATCCGCAGCTCCTACTGCCTTCTTAACTGGTTTCACTGGACAGTCCCAAAGAAAGTGTCCTGAGTTTCCGCAATAGAGGCATAGTTGCAGCTGCCTTCTTCTTTCCCGCTCTTTCTGGGTTAAAGGTCCTTTCATGCCCCCTATTTGCATGGGTTCCACAGTGTCAGCTCCCTTATTCGAAGTCTGTGGTTTAGAAAACACTCGGGTATCAAATCTGGAACGATCTGCCTTCCTGTTCTGTAGTCTGTGGTCCAATTGGACAACTAAGTCAATATAGTCAGAACATTCTTGTGGAGGATTCACAACTTGCGCTAACACATCCTTGAGCTCTCCACGCAGGCCTCTGTAGAAAAGCGTTATTCTCTTATCCTCGGGCCATTGTGTTTCCACTATGAGCCTATTGAAGGAGGCTATATAAGTCAAGAGGTCTTGATTACCCTGTTGTAATGAAAGACGTTCATTGTCCAAGTCCTGCACTTGTGCATGTCTTGTGAACAGTTTCTCCATGCTGGACTAGAAGGCCTGAAAGTCATGTAAAACCGGATCATCCTGGGTGACTAAAGGGATTGACCAATCTGCGGCGCTGCCACTGAGATAAGAAAGCACGAAAGCCACCTTGGTCTGGTCTGTTGGGAATGCAGTTGGTCGACATAAGAAGTGTAGGCGACACTGGTTGATGAACACTGCGAATTTCTTTGGATCACCAGAAAAGCGTTCAGGCGGAGCCAAAGGAACATTACCGGGTAGATTGATTTGCACTGGATTTGAAGATGATGCAGAAGGGTAACTTCCTCCTGGAACGGGCAAAGGTGTCTGTCCTGCCTGTGTTTGTAACAACTGCCTAGCAAGGTCCTCTGTTCGCTCCTTGGAAATTATCAGTTCCCTTCTTAGAGAGTTCGTTTCCTGACAAACTGCATGTACTTCTGCTCTTAATTCCCCGAGCAACTGGGCTAGTTGATCAGTGTCTGAGGTTTCCATTGCGCCTGGGTAGGAGTTTTGTGGTGGGCTTCGCGTTCTGTAACGCTCACCTGATTCCCACGGAGGCGCGGGTCTTGGCAGGAAGCTGTCTGTGACTCGAAAAGTGATGTGCAGGACTCGCTTGGCTTCTGGGGTCGAAACTCTTCGCACTGTGTGTTGGACTCGAAGAGTGAGGTTTCTGCAGGTGAAAGAATATGGGGGTTAATGGTCTGGGTTGTTGAATGTCCCTCTCTCTCTCTCTCCCAGCGTTTTCGTAGAGCCCCCAGGTCAATGTGCTCACCTTATATAGGTGAATGCTGGGCTCTCCATCTGCGTCTGGTGCAGGGTGCCGTTGCCAGTTCCTTCACTGGTGAAACATAGGCCTCTTGAATTCAGAGGGTGGTTACCATCGTTATCTGCACGAGCGGTGAGTTTCTGAACACCTTTTGTCTTTATAGTCTTTACATGCGTGGCACGTTAATATTGAAGACTCTGTATAATGCTTTCCCCCTTATGTATTGCAGGGCTCTTGAGATGGAAGATGAAGAGAAGCGCCTGGAAGTTCGTAAGTATGGCAAGCGCTCTAACTGTCTCTTTCCTTGCAGCTTAGTTCGTGTTAAAGAGACGCCAGAGCAGGCGTTTTATTGCGAAGAGCGTGATGGACGTAAGTAAATACCTGCTTAATGTCTTTTCTTTTGTCTTGCAGATGTTGGTTTGCAGCGCCGAAGTCCGCGGAATGCCAGTAAGTTCTTAATGATACTTTGTCTTCACAGGCGGCGATGCAGCACGAAGAAATCCGGAATTCACAGCGTGCCGGTAAGTATGGCAATGCTTTTGACTTTGCAGGTGGAGATGCCGCGTGAAGAAACGGCCGCGGCCGATGGATCAGGTAAGTAAGCGCTGCGTGTAAAGTTCGCCTTGCTAACCTGTTGTTTTCTGTTCTTTTGCAGGTGCTGATGCTTTCTGGATACAGAGATGGTAAGTAAGATTCTTGCAGGTTCAGGATCGGAAGAAGAAAGGCCGGAGCAGACTCGGTGAGCGTTCTGCTGCAGATGCAGAATAACGCGAAGCACGCTTCATCTATCGGGTGTGGTTTAAATAGCCTTGGAGTGATGAGGCATCTTCTTCCCCAGCCCCGCCTAGGTAAGAAAAGAGTTCCAGTTTCCAGAAGAGTTCCAGTGCTGTATCCAGGGAGTGGAGCTGCCTCACCCAGGTAAGAAAGTAGTTCCTGTTCACAGATGGCTTCTAAGTGGCTGGTAAGTAAGCAGCATGGTCTGCTGCAGGTAAGTCCACCCAAGCACTCTCACACCTATTATGAGCCCGGCGCTTCCAGTGCCGGGACCAATGGTTTTGATGAGCCTGGTGCCACCGGCGCCAGGACAAGGTCCAAAAGGTCCCAGTGGAGACCGGCTGGTGCCTGGGATTAGGGTTAGGGGCCTGCTTCCAAGGACCTTGGGCTGGTCCTGGCTCCTTGGAAGCAGTGATCATGACAATTGGTTTTGGAAGGGAAACATGGAACACCGGATGGATTTGCATGTTGACTGGTAATTCCAATTTCATGGCAGCCGGGTTAATGATGGCTTTGATGGGGTAAGGTCCTAGGTATCTTGGATGAAAGGCTCGAGGTCCCTTCAATGGGATGTTTTTGGACGCTAATCAAACTTTATCCCCGACTTGATACTGCAGGGCCTCTTTTCTATGTCTGTCTGCAAACCTCTTTTGTTGTTCCTTGGCTCAATTCAAGTTTTCGGTATCTTCTTTAAGTGACTGAGTGATGATTTTATGTAAGGAAGTGATTCCTGGCATTTCCAATTCATCAAGCGGGTCGAAGGAAGAGGTCCTAGGATGTCGACCATTCATTGTGTAGAATGGTGTCTGTCCGGTACTAGTATAGATGGAGTTATTGTAAACAAATTCAGTTATCCAGAGAATGTTTTTCCAGGACCCCTCCGTTTGCTGCAACATACATCTCAGGTATTGCTCGAGAGTCTGGTTGGTCCTTTCCGTTTGTCCATTGGTTTGAGGATGGTGACTCGTGGATAACCGCAGGTCGATTTGGGCTATCTTACAACATCTTTTCCAGAAGGCTGAAACGAATTGCGTTCCACGGGTAGAAACCAGTACAGACAGAAAACCGTGTAATTTGACTATTTTCTCCAAGAATACTGTGGCCAGAGTAGCAGCAGTGGGAAGTCCTTTCAGTGGAATAAAATGTGCCATTTTAGAAAATAGGTCTACCACAACCAGGATTGTGTTAAACCCCTCGCAGGGTGGTAGATCGGTAATGAAGTCCATAGACAGTGTATGCCATGGTGCTGGTGGTACTGTTAATGGGCGCAGCACCCCTGCAGGACGTGACTTCTGGGATTTGAGTTGTGCGCAAACACCGCAAGTTGTAACAAATTGGGTAACATCTTTTCTCCAGGTGGGCCACCAATAATTCTTTTGGATCTTCGCTCGAGTCTTAGCGATTCCAGGATGTCCTTCCACTAACGACTCATGGTAGTTGGATATTATTTTGTTTTGTACCTCCTTGTCTTGGATATATAGTCTTCCTTGAAAATAGGGTAAATTGTCTTTGATGGAGTACTGGTCTCCCTTACTCAACCATTCCTGTTGGGCTGATTTATCCATTTAAGATTGTAGATCAGTCTTCAGGTCTTCCCAGCAGGTTGTTGTAGCAATCTGGTGTTGAATCGGTTCTCCACGAATAATGGCAACTGGTTCTGATGGGGTGAAGGCGTCTTTGTCCTCCCCCATACGTGATAAGGCATCTGCTTTACCGTCACGCACTCCTGGTCTGTAAGTTATGATGAAATCATATTCAGCGAAGAAAAGAGCCCAGTGAAGTTGACGCGAAGATTAGGCCTTCACAGTTTTCAAATATTGCAGATTATGGTGATCTGTGATAACCGTGACCGTGTGTCTTGCCCCCAGAAGGTAGTGTCTCCAGGTTTTTAGGGCTCCTATAATTGCTAGCAATTCCTTGTCAGTGATTGCAAAATGCTATGGGATGTAACTGTCCCGTCTCAGGATCCCTTTGTGATAGTACTGCCCCCATTGCTACACTGGAGGCGTCTGTTTCGATCACATAAGGTAGATCAGGTTGAGGATGCCTAAGAACAGGCGCTGAGGTGAAGGCCTTTTTTTAATTCTTGGAAGACGTTCGGCGTTCTCTGCTTCGGAAGACCAGAAGAATGTTTTATTCTTTTTCAGGAGAGAAGTGATAGGAAGGACTATCTGGGAAAAGCTTGGGATAAACAGTCTATAAAAGTTAGCAAACCCGAGCACACTTTGCACTCCTTTGATAGTTGTCGGGGATGGCCACTGAAGAATAGCATCCACCTTGCGTGTGTCCATATGAACTCCTCGTGGAGTACGCATGAAGCCCAAAAACTCGACTTCCGTGACATGGAAGAAGCATTTTTCTAATTTGGCAAACAGCCGATGCTGACAAAGTTTTTCCAGAACTGCCCTTACATGGTCAACATGTTCTTCCTTAGATGTTGAGTAAATCAGGATATCGTCGATGTAAACGAGGACACAGATGTCCAATAGTTTGTGAAGTACATCGTTCATGAAGAACTAGAACGCTGCTGGTGCATTGCATAACCCAAAGGGCATCACCTGATACTCGAAAAGCCCATACTTGGTTTGGAAGGCTGTTTTCCATTCATTGACCTTTTTTACTCTCACGAGGTGATAGGGTCCTTGTAGGTTTAGTTTTGTGTAGATTCGAGCATTCTTCACCTGATCGAGTAATTCGGGCATGAGTGGCAGAGGGTATCTGTTATTAACGGTGATTTGGTTTAATGCCCTATAATCTATACACGTTCTGAGGTCGCCCTCCTTCTTGGGTAAGAAGAAGAGGGCTGAGGAGGCAGGAGACTTAGACGGGCGGATTAAACCGGTCCGTTAGCTAGATACTGATCTAGGTAAGTCCTTAGATGTCGATTTTCTTGCTCCGTTAAAGCGTAGATTCGACTGCAGGAGATTTGTGCTCCAGGGACTAGATCGATCTGGCAGTCGGAGGGCCTGTGTGGTGGTAAGGTATTCACTTGTTCCTTTTGGAACACGTCCTGATAGTCCAGATACTCAGGGGGCAAGGCACCAGAGAGCCCCAGGATGGGTTTAGTCTTGACTTTTGGACTCTTCACGCTCTTGTGCTAGCAGCTTTTGGCGCATTCTTGAGGAAAGGTCAGCACTCGTGTTCGCCAGTCAATTATAGGGTTATGGATTTCTAGCCACGGCATTCCCAGGATCATTTGGAACTGGGGTGCCCGAAAAAGATCAAAAGAAATGTCTTCCCGATGACAGTCCTGACAAATCAGCATAACTTTGTCGGTATGTTGCGTCACTGGGCCAGATGACAACTGAGAGCCATCAACTGCGGTGATGTTTTCCGATTGTAGTTTCTGCTGGAGAGGAAGGCCTATTTGTGCAGCCAGATTCTGATCGATATAATTTCCCACCGCTCCACTCTCAATATACGCTTCCAAAGCATGTACCTTTGATGGTTGCTGGTGGTGGACTACGAGCACCGGAATGACCAGGTGTGAGGTCTGAACAACTTTCTTCATTCCGCTCGACAAGTGGACCCCTACGCTTGTTGGGCGTTGGAGTTTTCCAGGGTCTGATCTTTTTCTTCATTGCTGTTGTCTGTTGCACCTACTATTTTCTTAGGAGGTTTTATTGGGCAGTCCCAAATAAAATGTCCTGCCTTGCCGCAATATAAACAAAGTTGTTGTTGCCTCCTTTTTTCTTTTTCAGCTTTGGATATAGCGGCCCATAACCCCCCAATCTGCATGGGTTTGGTTAGCTCATGAGATTTCACTTGGTTGTCCCTGGGTGGCATATAAACCGACCTCCCTTCAGATCTTGTGCGGTCCATTTTTCGGTCTTGTAACCTATGGTCCAGTTGTACCGTCAGATTAATGTATTCTGCACAACACTCGGGAGGGTTGACCACTTGCGCGAGTACATCCTTTAATTCACCACGCAATCCTCGATAGAACAGTGTGGTTCTCTTATCTTCGGGCCAGTTGGTTTGTGCAATGAGACGATTGAAGGTGGCAATATACGTCAGCAGATCATGGCTTCCTTGCCTGAGGGACAACAGTTTGTTATCTAGTGCTTGTCCTTGGGTATGCATAGCAAACAACTTCTCCAATTCCTGTTGAAATTCCCCAAAATTGTGAAGTACATGATCATCCTGGTTTACTAATGGTATGGACCAATCTGCTGCACTGCCTCCTAAATATGAAATTAGAAAGGCAACTCTGGCACTATCGTTAGGGAATGCTCCAGGGTGGCACAAAAAGTGAAGACGACACTGATTCATGAATATGGCCTATTTGTTGGGATCACTGTTGAACCGTTCGGGTGGGGCCAAAGGTACAGCCCCCAGGAGTACCACTTGAACTGGTGGTGATGGCTGTGGTGAAGGGGTTGGTGCGATTCCGGGTAAAGGAACTTGCCCTGCATGAGTTTGAAGCATCTGCCTTGCCAGATCGTCGGTTCGTTCTCTGTGACCTAAATATACATTTAGACTCTCCTTGCTCCTCTGTATTCTTCCGTGACCTCTGCGACTCCCTCTCCATCCTCCCCTCTGGCCCGACTCACTCTACAGGGCACACCCTCGATGTCTTGATCTCCTCTGACCTCCCCATCTCCATCCCTCTGACCACTCCTCTCTCCTGGAGCGATCACTCCCTCCTCTCATCTCATCTCTCCCTCTCTTCCCCCCAAGCCAAGCCTACCCCAACACTGCCACCTACCTTCTCGGACATCCGGCCCATGAAGCGTGTCAGTTGAGGCTTTTTCAGCCACTTTCTCTCCCCCCCTCCACCTTTGGCTGTCTCACATCCTGACACAGCCCTGTCTCTGCTCTACTCTTCAATTTCTGATTACCTTGATGCTCTTGCCCCTGTCATGAGGATCCGTTTGAAGTCCAAAGCCAAGTGCAATTCCTGGTATGACTCTGACTTTAGCTACAATTAAACTTAAGTGTAGGACATCTTAGAGGAAATTGAGGACTTCCTGTTCATCCTCTGACAAACTGGCCTGTCGCCTGCTACAAAGGCAATACCGACTCTCTGTCCTCACCAAGAAGAGAGTGCACATTCAAGCTTGTGTCTCTGTGGCATCTAACAACTCGGCTGAACTCTTTAAAATCTGCAAGGAGCTGGCCAACCCTGCTGCAGTCTCTACCCCTCCTGTTGCCTCCCAGGCTCTTTGCAATGGCCTTGCCTCTCACTTCATTTAAAAAACCCAGGACATCCTGTCCACCCTCTCCACCCACACTCCTCCTCTTCCCTCTCCATCTGTTCTTGCTGACCCTCCTTTAGCCACCCTCCCACCATCCTTCTCGTCCTTTCCTCTTTTCACCCCTGGCGAGGTTGCTAGACAAGTCCGATCTATGAAAGCCTCTTCAAAACAGGTTCATCCCTGTTCCTCTAAAAACATCAAGGACCACATTGACACCCTCGCTCCGGCCCTTGCTGATTTTTGCAACCACTCCTTTGCCTCTGGATCCTTCCCCTCCCCTTTGAAGCACTCCTTTGTGCATCCTCTTCTCAAGAAACCCACAGCTGATCCTTCTTGTCCAGCTAACTATCGCCCAATTTCCATTACTCCCTTTCTTGGCAAACTCCTGGAAAAGTTGGCCATCTCTCAGCTTAACCTTCATTCCAATTCTGTTGGCGTCTCCATGACCACCAGTCTGGCTTCAGAGCTGCCAGAAGCACGGAAACTGCTCTCCTGAACATCCGTGAAGATCTGCTCTCCAACCTTGACTCTAACATTCCCTCTGTCCTCATCCTCCTTGATCTCTCTTCTGCCTTCGACACGGTCAACCATACCATCCTGCTCAACCGTCTCCATGAAAACCTGGGTATCACTGATCAGGCTCTGGCCTGGCTGACCTCTTTCCTCTCAGATCGACCCGCCCAGGTCCAACTTGGGTTTTTCCTTTCATCTATCTTCCTCTCTACCTGTGGTGTTCCCCAGGAGTCTAACCTCTCGCCCTGGCTTTTCAACCAATACCTGGCAACTCTCGCCCACTGCATTGCCATTTTCTGCTCAAATTTCCAGTGCTAAGCTGATGACACTCAAGTCATTTTCAGGCTGCCCTCTACCACCTCCTCTCCCTCTCTCATCTCTGATTGCTTAACTGCCATTCAAGATTGGTGTGCCACCAATGATCTTTGTCTGAATGCCAGCAAGATGGAGATCCTCCTCATCGGCACACCTTCACCATCCTTTCCCCTCACTCTCTGGCTGGACTCCCTTGGCCCTCCTCCTCCCCCCCCCGTGAGGCAAAGAACCTCGGGGTCATCTTTGACGCCACCCTTTCCTTCTCCACCCACATCTCTGAGGTCTCTAGAAAGTCACATTTCCGACTGCACCTCCTCAGAGGTACTCTGCCTTACCTCTCCTTCCCCCAGAAGCTCATGGTATCCCTGTAAGGGAGAATTCTACTTCTAGGGCTAATTTCCCTCACCTGGTGAGTCCCCCAGCAGCTTTGCTGTATTTCTGGAGTTTATTTTTTCCACCTGGTAAGAGTGTACATCTTTTTCCACTCTTACATGTGTTTTGGCCTATGTGTTTTTACTCATTGGGCCTCATTACACGGATGGCGGTAAGGATTTACCGGTACCGGTAAAATACCGGTACCGGTAAATCCTTACCGCCTTACTACGAGGTCCCTTTGTGGGTTGGGGGATTTAACGCCTGCTTTTTGCAGGCGTTAAAATCCAACCCGCTAAGGGACCTCGGAGCTAATTATGGCACCGCAAAATTGCGGTGCCGTAATTAGCGCCTTCTCCATTCCCATAGAGCCCTATGGGGCAGAAATGGGAATGGGAAGGGCAATGGCGGAAAGGGGATTTACCGCCCCTCCAACCTTGGAATGGGGCGGTAAATCCCCTTTCCGCCAAGGCGGTGCTGGTATTTTACCGGCATGAGCCATGGCGCTAATAGCGCCATGGCTCACCGCCTACCGTGTAATGAGGCCCATTGTGTGATCTTGGGCACTGGAGCACACCACTCCAGGTGCCCCTGTTCTTGTATGGGTTACACCGCACCCTCAGTGTAGTAACCCAGGGTTGTCTTTTGGACTTCCCTCTGACTCCATTTCGCTGGGGCTGACTACTGTCCCCCAGAGAAAGGTAAAGTTGCCATTTACTTTACATAGGGGGTCATTCTGAGGTTGGAGGTAAGGGATTACCGGCGCCGGTAAGGGCACCGATGCCGGTAATCCCTTACCTCCGTATTCCGAGTTCCCTTTGCGGGTCCCTCTTTACCTCCTGCTTTTAGCAGGAGTAAATTACGGGACCCGCAAAGGTACCTCGGAGGTAATTACCGTACCGTAATTTACGGTGCCATAATTATCTCCTTCCCAATTCCCATTGAGCCCTATGGGGCAGAAATGGGAATGGGGAAGGGAAAAGGTGAATGGGGAATTACCGGTCCCTCCAACCTTGGAATGGGACTGGTAATTACTCCATACAGCATGCCGGATTTCTGGCGAGTTGGGAGGCAACCATGGATCTATTTACTCCATGGGTACCTCCTAACTCGGAATGAGGGCCATAGTAATTTTTACCACAGACCCAGTACACCCCATCTTACATGGAGTACTGGAAAGGGCTAATTGGTACCCCTTTTCTGTCTGTACCTCCCTGAGCATTGTTTTGCTCTTTTAACATTTAGACTTGGCTGGTGGCAGTGGTATCTACCCTAACTTTTCTACCGCGATTATATTAGATAAACGTGGTATTTTTCTTGGCTATTATATTAGCCTCGAACATAAACCTGCTTGACCAAATCGTCTTTCTTTTGGCTCCGGTTGGGTTTATTCTCCATTTCTTTTTGTTAAAGTCCTTTTTGTGTTTTACTTTGCGCGGCAAACTAGGTTTGCCTTCTTTGTTCACCGTCTTTTTGGCGGGCTTCTGCAGAGAAGCCCTCCTCAAGGCGCCTGGGTATCTAGGTGGGCTGAATGTGAGGGAGGGGTGTAGTCACCCCCTGCACAGGGTATCTTAGGAAACCCAAGTCGCACTTTGCCATGATTGGCTGAGGTGGTTGTCCTGGCTGGACAACCCCCCTGCTGCGTGATTGACAGCCAGGCTGTGTGAATGGGGGTTTTTGCGCATAAAAGGCAGGTCTCTTGGGCTAGAAGTCAGAGTCGCCTCTGGAACTACAAGGAACCGAAGAGAAGCGGAGAGAACGACGACTGCTGCAACTACCCCGTCCCGGTGAAGCCCTGCTGCAGTCCTGAGCTATCTACCCTTCGACGACTAAGAAAAGATCCAGTCCGGAGTCTTCTTCCCTTGAGCCTGGTGGGGATAACCAGCTCATCTTCTTCAGCCAGAGATCTCCGCCTTGGTCGAAATCGCTGCCGTGCACTGCTGTAGTGGTCCGGATAGCCACCTGCTGAGCCTCTCCTGTTTTTAAGGAGCACACCTTTTCGTTGTCGCTGCTGCCGGCTTCATCCCTGTGTGGTGCAGACCCCCTTCAGACGATCTCCTTAACAAGGAAGCTCCAGGAATCGTGGGTCTGCGGGAAACCAACAGGAACAACTGCCAGGGCTCCAGCTGCATCATGGGAAATAAGGTACTGTGTTCTACTCGAGGAAACTGGGTGAACCCCTTTTCTTCATCTCCAAGGCTCGTTCTTGTCTTCCCTCCTTCTTATAACTTTTGCTTCCGAACATTGACAATATTCAAGTACTCTTGGGCTATACGGAATCGTGAACTGTCTAACGGTGTGATCTTTGGCACAGGCCTCCGGTGTCATCTAAACCTGGCTCCGACCCTTTGACTTTTGAACTCCTGTTTCTGAGTGTTTCTCGATACTGTCTGCCTAACCTAAATATTGCCTGTGATTTTTGCCTCCAACTCCCTCTGGGTATCTCAGGTGCTAAGTGTGTTTTTGCCCCGGTAGCATTTCATGTCACGGATACGCGTTTATTTAGTAGACCGAACTGTCAAAAAGTGATCGCAACCGTATCCGCGGTATCGTGTTTTGTTCATAACACTGGTTCATTCAAACCCAGGGTACTTACCTTGAGACTTACTGTACAAAGTGAATTGGTTAGTTGTAGTATATTTAACGTGTGGTTTTGTTTAAAGTTTAATAGAGGTGTTGTGTTTATAAGTGATGGTTTAAGAATAAATGTACTTATATTTTTTACCTGAAACCTTGAGTCAGTGTTTGCTTGAGTCACAGTAATTGTGGTCCCTTTGTGTAATCTCTGCTACTGCTCAAATACTCTTGAGATAAGCCTGGCTGCTCTGCTACTGCTACCACTATAACCTAGTAGTACAGGCTTGTACCAAAGGTAAAACTTGTATTGCCACCTGTAGTCTTAATTGTGTGTAGTGGTCCCGAAGGGCACTGCACAGGATTCTGCCTAACAATCCCAAGCTCTTGTTCTCTCAAGCTTGGACTATTGTAACAGCCTCTTTCTAAATCTACCTGCCTCTACTCTCCGCCGTCTGCAACTAATCCAGAAAAGGACTGCGAGACTTGTCCTTGGCCTCAAGCCCTGGGATCGTATCTCTCCAGCTCTGAAATCTCTCCACTGGCTCCCAGTGGATGCAAGGATTAAATTCAAAACCCTCTGCATTGTCCACAAGGCTTTCTGGGGCCTGGGTCCAAAATACCTTCAGCTATCCCTCCGCAAATACCTCCCCTCTCGAGCTCTTCGCTCCTCTACCTCCAACTCCCTCAGGGTCAGTTGTATTTCTAAGAAACAAGCTGGGGGTAGATCTCTGTCTTCGGCTGGGGCCTCCCTCTGGAACTGCCTCCCTGCCACTCTAAAACTTGAGGAGAACCATCTCCGGTTCCGGAAGCACCTCAAGACCTTCCTCTTTTCTTCTGCCTTCGCTCCCCCTCCCCCCTGCTGATCTGTTCTCTCTTGGCACCGTGCACCTGGCCACCCTCTGTCCTTCGGGCCCAGGTACCTGCTCATCCTGCCACCCTCCCGCACTGCCTCCGGGCCACCCCTTGCACTGGGATCTGTATCTGTACCCATACAGCCCCCCCTTTTCTTCCTGCACTTATCAGACCTACCCTGTCTGCTGCCTTAAAGCTAGCACTTGCAAATTGCTGGCTGCATTACCACTGTTTGTTGCCTTTATTATTTATTTATTGTTATTTATCTGTTTCTCCTCTGCTTCACACTTTCCACTTCTCCCCTTCCATGCACTTTCTCCCTCCCCCCCTCCCATGCACTTGCGCTTTCTCAATGTCACTGGGCTTAGTAAGATCGCTGTTTTGTTCTCCCCTGTTCCCCTCCCTTGCCTTGTCGCGCTCTGAAACACTTGTGTACGAGCGCGAAAGAAATAAAATATCAATCAATCAATAAGATCCCTTCGTAAGGCATTAGTCTCTTGTCTGGAGGCATGCACTTCAGTCCGTAGTTCCCCCAACAATTGGGCCAACTGTTCTGTCTCTGAGGTCTCCATAATGCCTAAGCAGAGGTTCGGAGAGGCTTTGCGTTCTGTTACGCTTACCTGATCTCTGCGGGGTCGTTGGGGCACCGTTGGAGCCCTCCCTGGACTTGGCTCCCCTGGATCCGGGTTTACCCCCAGCTGCGGTAGTGTGGAATGCTCTGGTTGCTGGCAATACCCTGTGGTTTTGTAAAGATGGGCTCTCCGTCCTGCTTCTCTTCAGCAGGGGCGCTGTAGATGGACCTAGTTGCTTCGCTGGTCCTTATGCGTGATGGCCCAGACCAGCTGTGACCAATCCACTTTGGAGGTAAGTCTTCGTAACAATGATTATTGTCTGTATGCTTTTGCAATGCCTTTCCCAATGATTTTTGTCCGTAATTCTTATAATGTCTTTCCTTTTCCCAATAGGTGTGAAGATGGCCATGCGGCGTCGCAGACTTGGAAGTGAGTACACCACGCGGTGCCAGAAGGGAATGGAGCAGCCCCACTAGAAGGTAAGTAGGATTTCAAGGTGCTACGCAAGGCTTAGGTGTAGCATGGCCAAGCGTTAAATGTTTCTGCAGTTTCTAACCTTGTGCGTTCCTTTTCTCTTGTAGGGATGGCCTGGCGTCGGATGATGGAGAGCGGCGATCCGAGAACCTCTCAGCAGCTGATAGATGGAAGATCTGTGAGGATTCTGGATGAGAAGAAGACTCCCGCGTAGGTGAATGCTCGGACAGGTGAGGATGAGACGCGCTGCAGGCGATGGATTTGCAGAGACAGGTAAGTGCGCGCTGTAAATGCTGAGTTGAAGGTAGCTGTGCTTGGAGCGATGGAATGGCTGGATTCAGGTAAGATGCGCGTTGCAGAGGTAGAGTTGAAGTAGCTGCGCTGTGAGCGATGGAATGGCTGGATTCAGGTAAGATGCACGCTGCAGAGGTAGAGTTGAAGTAGCTGCGCTGTGAGCGATGGTATGGCTGGATTCAGGTAAGATGCGTGCTGAAGATGCAGAGCTGGAATCAGGTAGGTGCGCGCTGAAGATGCAGAGCTGGAAACAGGTAGGTGCGCGCTGAAGATGCAGAGCTGGAAACAGGTAGGTGCATGCTGAAGATGCAGAGCTGGAAACAGGTAGGTGCGCGCTGAAAATGTAGAGCTGGAAACAGGTAAGAGCTTCAGACGACGGTAAGCGCTACGGTGCACACAGCAGACTAACGCAAAGCCTCTACATGTGGGTGGGGCTGGCTTAAATAGCCTGGCTCCAGCCACTCCCCTTTAGCTCTGCCTTGTGGCCCCACCTCACCACTCCCATAGACATCTGCACGTGCCTTCCAATGCTTTCCAATGGCCACGCCCGGCCTGGAAGCACATGCTTTGGACACAAAGTGTGCAGAGCACACTTTCTTATGAGCCTGGTGCCACAGGCGCCAGGACAGAGTCCATTTGGACCCTTTGGAGGATGAAAGTAATGGCCCATGGTTGGTGGCCATGACACTACTAGGGCGCAAAAGGAAAAGGGTAACCCACTGGTAACCCCAAGCCTTTCAGCACAGCACATTTTGTTTGTGTGGGCAACCTACCGATTTGGGCCTAGGGTGTCGAAGCCAGCAAGGAAAAAGAGGGAACCCCATGCATTCCCAAAAGAGGACACCCGTGGGAATGCACAGAGGTCTGACTTGCGCGAAGCGGCCCAGAATTTATTACCCAGAACCCCAGACAAAGTGAACATTGTGTTTTTCCCCACCAAATATCACCCTTTGTTGGGGATTGTGGCTAATAGAAACTGGGGCAATTTGCGCAAGGCAGACCTCTGTGGATTCCCACGGGTATCCTCTTTTCAGAAATGCATGGGGTTCCCTGTTTTCCTTGCTGGCTTTGACACCCTAGGCCCAAATCTGTAGGTTGCCCACATGAACAAAATGTGCTGTGCCGAAAGGCTTGGGGTTATCAGTGGGTTACCCTTTTCCTTTTGCACCCCAGGTACGTGCACCCACACATCTGTGGTACCATTTTCATCGGGACACGTTTGAGGATGCAGGAAGGTAGGCCATGTGTGGTTGGCGGTGTGTTTCGGTGGGTGGCCAAAGCGAAATGTCTGAGAAATGTCTTTATTTCCATCCAATTTCAGAGACATTTTCCTCTGTCTACTCACCGAAACACATTGCCAACAACAGATGTCATACCTTCTCGCGTTCCCACAGGTGTCCCGACAAAAACGGTACCTCACATGTTTGGGTGCATCTACCGGGGCGCAAAAGGAGAAGGGTAACCCACTGGTAACCCCAAGCCTTTCGGAAAAGCACATTTGGTTGTGTGGGCAACCTATAGATTTGGGCCCAGGGTGTTGAAGCCAGCAAGGAAAACAGGGAACCTCATGCATTTCCCAAAAGAGGACACCCGTGGGAATCCAAAGATGTCTGACTTGCGCAAATCTCTCCAGAATCTATTACCCGCAAGCCCCGCTAAAGACCCACATGGGAGAAGGGTGCCCAAGGCCAGGGATATTACTGCTGACTTTGCTGGAGCTCTGGCTGGCCTGTGTTACAGCTTCTCCCCACCAGGGAGCCCCGGCAGTGTGCGAATACCTCCCCAAAGGGAAAAGCTGTAATGCAGCCCAGCCGCAACTCCAGGATGGTTGGAGTTGATGTCCCGGCCTTGGACATCCATGCACCATATGGGTGTACAGTCCCCTAAGCACAGTGGCAACTCCAGGGATCCCCAGCAGGATCCCCTTTCCTCCCCGGAGGTGACACCTGTAACGTAGCACAGCCAGAGCTGCAGCCTGGGCTTGCAGACGCACAACCCACATGGAAGGCATCTGCTCCCAGGGAAACACCAATGTTCTGCTGGCATGGGGGGCAATTTGTGGCATGCCCCTGCAATTGTGTCCCAGCCCACCAAAATATCTGCCCATACGGCCCATTCCCACCCACACCACCAACAACCCAGCCCCAGTGTCACCCACCCCACTGACAGTGGCCCCTAACCATAGAATAATAAAAAACAGTACTCACATAACATTGCAGCTGCTAGCGTAGAAAAAGCTGTAAACAAAACAAAAAACATGTGCTACCTTTGGTCACACCAGCAAAAACAAATAAATACTTTCCAAGCATTCCCCCTCCTTGCAAGCCATCCCTGGTGGTCTACTGAACCTCACCCCCCAGTGAAAACCCATTTGCCCCTTCCCACGGGCAGATTTCTGCCCCCAGGGAAAGCTGCATGAGGTGGCCCCCCACACTCCATTTGGGGTGGGGGAGAAGCCCCCCCCCAAAACGTCGGATAGGCCCCACAATGGATGGGGAAGTAGGGTTTTGGGCACCTTGGGGCCAGATTGGCACACCAATGTGCCCCTCTGCACCAATGCAAGTTTGGTAAACAAAGAAAAACATTCAAATGGCAGGCTGCACTTTAGGGGGGGCTGAGGGGCACCCTACACCGCCGGGGAATTTCGTAATGTGAAGGGCGGTGCACCTCTCTGCCCCCACCCCAATTGGAGGGGCAGCGCATCTCATGTAGCCCTCCATGGGGGTAGATAAGGGGGGGGCTGTCCTGCACTCCTCCCTGGGCTCAGGTGTCCCTTCCTAGGAGTAGATATCTGGCCCCCGGGAGGGCTGCTTGACATGGCCCCCACTCCATTTTGGGTGGGGGGAGGGGGTCACCACCCCGTCCCATTAGAAAATTTCCTGTCGGTTTGGGGTGCCCCACAGCCCCCCCTAAAATGCCGTCCACCATTTTCACTTTTTTCCTTTGGTAACCCAACTCCCCTTGGCGCAGAGGGGCACATTGGTGTGCCAATCTGGCCCCAGTGTGCCAAAACCTTACTGCCCCACCCACTGGGGGGCGTGTCCCACAATTTTTGGTGGCCCTCTCCCCCCTCAACCCAAATGGGTGTTACGCTCACCTGGTATCCACGGGGATGCCCCTCAGCCCTGGCTGCTGGATTCGCCCTGGACCCTTCCCGATCCCGGATGGTGCCTTCGATGGAAGTCGAGCCTGAAAGCACAGGAGGACTGGATTTAGGATCAGATTCAGTCTCCTCCCACCTGCCCCTGGATTCGACCTGATGGCCCTCTCCTCACCTTGTCGTGATGTCTGGCGTGCTCTCCGTCCTGCCTTCTGTGCAGGGGTGCGTAGTCTTCTGCAGGCTTGAGCGACCGAGTTACCTTCACTGGTGCTAGCCCATTCAAGTGTCTTTTAAGGAAGGTAAGTCTGACTACAGCAGTCTTTATATGTCCTTGTCTTCCTTTCTTGTGATTAATGCCTTTTCTTTATTTCCCCCCCTTAGATGCACAGAGGGTCAGTGAATGCACAGCTTGGATTGGGTTCCTGCCAGAATGGAGGATGCAGGAGCGTACAACTAATTGGTAGGTAATGCGCGAAGTGCGGCGCTGTTATGTCTTTTACTTGCTAACCTGTCTTTATTCCTTTTCAGGTCGCGATGATCTTTCCTGGCGTGTGAAGAGTTTGGAACGATGCCGGCCTAGAAATGCCCAGCCAGGTAAGGTTCTCGTGATGACTGTCGCAAGCGCTGTACGTAACTTGTTTTAACGTTGTCTTTCTCTCTCTCCCTCCAGGTGCTTCATTCCGGTGCGTTCGTGGTGCCTCGATGATGCTGCCGACTGGATGGATGACCGCGAGCAGCAGAAGGTGGACAATCGACGGGCAGAGGCAGGATGGAATTCGCAGGTAAGTAGAGACTACTAATGATGTTCTTTGTCTCCTCTGCAGGTTCGCTGTTCAAGTATCGCCGGTATCTTGTCACTGGACACGATGAGCGTCACGCTGCTGGCTGCAGAATAACGCGAAGCACGTTCTGTAACTTGGGTGTGGTTTATATAGCCCTCTAGTAAAGTAGTCCAGGTAAAGTAGTCCGGGCTACCACACCCTAAAACACTGCACTGCACAGTCTGGTTCTAGGAACTAGACTGTGTGGGTGCCTCCATGTTGGCTGCAGGCCCTCAAAGAAAAAGTAGACCCTTGAAAGAGGTTTCCCATCCTGAACATGAGCCTGGCGCCAATGGCGCCAGGACTGACTCTAGGAGAGTCCATGAAGATAGTGCAAGGCCCTTGGGGCCCTAACTGAACCCTGAGTCTTAACCCTACCTGGCATGTGAGCATGCCAGTGGGGTTTTGGGTCAAGGGTCGTAACAGCACTCCCCCTCAAGGCCCCTCCCAAGGTGGTTCTTCTGCCTGGTCCGGGTTTGGCTGGAAAGTTCTGATGAAATGTCCTAATCAAACGTGGTGCATGAATGTTCTTGCTAGGTTCCCAGGATCTGTCCTGAGGGCCGTAACCCTTCCAATCGACTAAGTAGTATAGTTTGGACCTGGTATATTTAGAATCTAAGATCTCTTTGACTTCGAACTCTGGTTCCCCATCGACCATTATGGGTTCTGGTGGTGGCTTAACTCATGTACCGGATTGTACCAGTTTTAGAAGTGAAACGTGGAATACCGGGTGAATTCGCATGTTGGCTGGTAGTGCTAGTTTAACAGCTGCCGGGTTGATAATGGCTTTGACAGAGTAAGGTCCCAAATAGCGAGGACAAAAAAAACGGGTTCCTTTTAGGGGTATATATTTTGCGGCTAGCCAAACCCTGTCTCCTACTTGATAATCAGGGGCCTTCTTCCAATGTTGGTCACCAAATCTCTTTTGCTTGTTCTTGGCTTGGACTAAATGCTCTGTTGCCTTTTTAAAGGCCCGAGAGATGGTTGCATGAAGAGTTTTCACTGCTGGCATTTCTAAACAGGGAGGGCTGTCTAGTTCTGAAGTACGTGGATGTCTGCCGTAGAGGGTGTAGAAAGGGGTTTGTCCAGTACTGGAATGCAATGAATTGTTGTAAGCATATTTGGCTATCCAAAATAGGTTTCTCCAAGTTCCTTCTACCTGGTGCAGCATGCACCGTAGGTATTGTTCGAGAGTCTGGTTGGTCCTCTCTGTTTGACCATCTGTTTGGGGGTGATGGCTGGTGGATAATCCGATGTTGATTTGAGCCATAGAGCAGCACTTTTTCCAAAAGTTGGATACGAACTGGCTGCCTCGGTCAGAGACTAGGACTGATGGGAAACCATGCAGTTTAATGTTTTCCAGGAACACTTTTGCTAGGCGGGATGCATCCGGGAGGCCCTTGAAAAGGTATATAGTGTGCCATTTTTTAAAATAAGTCTACTACTACTAAAATAGTGTTGAATCCTTGGCTGGGAGGTAAGTCGGTGATAAAGTCGAGAGAAAGTGTGTGCCACGGTGCAGGAGGAATTTCCAATGGCTGCAGAAGGCCAGCTGGTTTCTGTTTTAGCGACTTGTTTTGTGCACACACCCCACATGACTGGACATATTGGACGAGATCTCGACCCCAAGTAGGTCACCAATAGTTGCGTTTCACTTTGGCTAGGGTTTTGGCAATCCCGGGGTGACCCTGCATCAGGGAATCATGATAATCCGAAATGATTTGTTGTTGTAGTTCCATTTTAGGCACGTACAGACGTTCACCAAAATATGGCAGTTGGTTCTTGGTGGTATATTGTTTTCCTCTAGTATGCCATTCCAGTAAGATTTTAGGGGTTAGTTTATGTTGAATCTCGTTTCTGAGTTCGGTTTGTGTTAAAGCTGTGGTGAGGCCTAAGAGCTTGTCTTCAGGGATGATGGCGACCGGATCTGGAGTTGCATACACCTTCTCATCGATGCCCATGCGAGATAATGCGTCAGCTTTCCAGTTTCTTACGCCTGGTCGATAAGTGATCACGTAGTCATATTCGGCAAAGAAAAGGGCCCATCGTAGTTGGCGTGAGGATTGTGCCTTTGCTGTTTTCAAATATTGTAGGTTCCGATGATCTGTGATTACTGTGACCGTATGTTTGGCCCCCAAGAGATAATGTCACCATGCCTTGAAGGCAGATTTAATAGCGAGAAGCTCCTTGTCGCTGATGGAATAATTGATTTCGGGCGGTGGGAATTTTCGCGACCAGAAGGCCACGGAGTGCAACTGGTCGGTTGCAGGGTCCTTTTGAGAAAGGACAGCCCCCATAGCCATGCTGGAGGCATCCGTTTCAACGATGTAAGGGAGATCCAGGCAAGGGTGTTGTAAGATCGAGGCAGAGGTGAACTTTCTCTTAAGTTCTTGGAAGGCCCTTTCGGAATCTTCTGTCCACATGAATTTTTTATTGTTTTTTCGTAGAAGTAACGTGATCGGATGCACAATCTGAGAGAAGTCTGGGATGAACCGATGGTAGAAATTTGCAAAGTTCAGCATGCTCTGGACCCCTTTTAACGAAGTTGGAGAATGCCATTTAAGAATGGCATCCACTTTGTGTACATCCATTCTGATACCTTTTGGAGTGAGGATGAAACCAAGGAACTCAACTTCGGTTACGTGAAAAAAGCATTTTTCAAGTTTTGCATATAGTCGATGCTGGCGAAGTTTGGCGAGAACGGCGAGGACAAATTTGACATGGTCTTGTTTCGAGACTGAATACACTAGGATGTCGTCTATGTAGACCAAGGCGCAAACATCGATCAATTCCCTCAGAACATCGTTCATGAAGTATTGGAACGCTGTGGGGGCGTTGCAGAGTATGAAAGGCATTACCTGGTACTCAAACAACCCATATTTGGTATGGAAAGCCATCTTCCATTCATCTCCTTTTTTAACTCGGACTAGGTGGTACGCTCCTCTGAGGTCTAACTTGGTATAAATCTGGGCATGTTTGACTTGTTCCAGCATTTCAGGAATAAGTGGCAGGGGTTAACGGTTCTTCACGGTGATCCGCTTTAATGCGCGATCGTCGATGCAGGTCCTCAAGTCCCCTTCCTTCTTCGGCACGAAGAATAGGGGACTGCCTGCCAGTGATTTAGATGGGCGGATAAACCCATTTGCCAAGTACTGGTCCAGATAGGATTTCAGATTCTGGTTTTCTGGTTCTGTGAGCGCATAGATTCTGCCACAAGGGATTTGCGCACCAGGTATGAGGTCAATCTGACGGTCGTAGGGCCTGTGCGGTGGTAGTGTGTTAGCTTGCTCCTTCTGGAACACGTCCTGGAAATCTTGGTATTCTTCTGGGAGAGTACTAGTTGCGCCAAGTGTAGATGTGCCGGTTCTAGGATTCCTAAGGATGTTGAAACTGGATTTTTCTTCCTGGTAATAACAGGTGGGAGTGCAGTCATGGGAGAAAGTCAATTTTCTTGCACGCCAATCTATCCGAGGGTTATGAGCAACTAACCATGGCATCCCTAATATTAGTCGAAACTGAGGTACCTTGATGAGATCGAAGCAAATAGATTCCCGGTGTCCATCCTGGCACAGCAGGGTTACCCCTACTGTACATTGGGTTACTGGCCCGGAAGCAATTTCTGTCCCATTCACAGTGGTTACCTTTTCTGTGTTCGGCTTGAAACATAAGGGAAGCCCCATCTGTGAGGCCAGGTCTTGATCAATATAATTCCCAACTGATCTGCTGTCTATGTAAGCCTCAACGGTATGCATCCTTGATGGTTGTTGGTGATTGATTAGGATCACTGGTATTGCAAAATGTGAGGTCATTCTTCACACTCAACAAACTGACCTCTACATTTGTCGAGTTAGGCAGTTTTCCGACTCCTTACTCTTATCCCTTTCTGTAGCTCCTACAGTTCTCTTGGGAGGTTTTACTGGGCAGTCTTTTAGGAAGTGCCATGATTTTCCGCAGTACAAACATAACTGCTGTTACCTTCTCTTGTCTCTTTCCGCTTTTGTTAACGGTGGTCGTATGCCTCCGATCTGCATGGGCTCTGTGGTATTCTCTGACATGCGTGGAGCAGCATCCTTGGTCCGCAGATACACGGCCCGAGTGTCTGACCTGGACCGGTCTGCCTTCCGATCTTGCAATCAGTGATCTAGTTGCACAACCAGGTTGATGAATTCACTACAGTCTCTAGGCGGATCAACCACCGGGGCCAGGACATCCTACAATTCCCCTCGAAGGCCTCGGTGAAACAATGTGGTTCTCTTGTCTTCAGGCCACCTAGTTTCAGCAACTAACCTATTGAAGGTTGGTATGTATGTTAATAAGTCTTGATTCCCCTGCCGGAGTGACATGAGTTCATTGTCTACAGCTTGTTCTTGGGTATGACGAGCAAAGAGTTTTTCCATCTCCCTTTGGAAACCCCCAAAGTCACGTAGTAAAGGATCATCATAGCTCACAAGCAGCACTGACCAGCCTGCTGCACTTCTACTCAGGTATGACAGAACAAAGGCTACCCGTGCCTGATAGTTGGGGAATGCGCCCGGTATGCAGAGGAAGTGAAGACGACATTCATTCATGAATGCAGCATACTTGCTGGGGTCTCCTGAAAACCGTTCCGGCGGTGCTAAAGGAACTGCTCCGGGTAAAGTGATCTGCACTGGAGCGGTAAATAACGTGGGTGCCTGTGTGTTAGGCAGAATCCTGTGCAGTGCCCTTAGGGACCACTACACACAATTAAGACTACAGGTGGTGATACAAGTTTTACCTTTGGTACAAGCCCGTACTACTATGTCATAGTGGTAGCAGTGGCGGAGCAGCCAGGCTTATCTCAAGAGTATATGAGCAGTAGCAGAGATTACACAAAGGGACCACAATTACTGTGACTCAAGCAAACACTGACTCAAAGTTTCAGGTAGAAAAATATAAGTACATTTATTTTTAAACCATTCGTTTTAAACACAACACTTCTATTAAACTTCAATAAAAACCACACGTTAAATATACTACAACTAACCAATTCACTTTGTATAGTATGTCTCAAGGTAAGTACCCTGTGTTGGAATGAACCGGTGTTAGGCACAAAACACGTTACCACGAATACAAATGCGATCACTTTTTGACACTTCGGTCTACTAAACAAACACGTATCCATGACATGAAATGCTACCGGGGCAAAAACACACTTAGCACCTGAGATACCCAGAGGGAGTTGGAGGCAAAAATCACAGGAAATATTTTGGTTAGGCAGGCAGAATCAAGAAACACTCAGAGACAGGAGTTCAAAAGTCAAAGGGCCGGAGCCAGGGTCGAAAGACACCGGGCCATTTGCCGAAGATCACATGGTCAGACAGTTCACGATTCAATGCAGCCAAAAGTACTTCGATATTGTCAATGTTCGGAAGCAAAAGTTATAAGGAGGGAAGACAAGGGCAAGCCTTGAACAATGAAGATAAGGGATTCACCCAGTTTCCTCAACAGAACACAGTACCTTGTTCCAAGGGTGCAGCTGGTGCCCTGGCAGTTGTTCCTGTTGGTTTCCCGCAGACCCATGATTCCTGGAGCTTCATCGAGAAGGAGGACGTCTGAAGGGGGTCTGCACCACACAGGGATGAAGCCAGCAGCAGCAACACGGAATAGAAGGTGCGCTCCTTAAAAACAGGAGAGGCTCTTCAGGTGGCTATCCGGACCACTACAGCAGTGTGCAGCGACTTCGACCACGGAGGAGGATCCTCTGGCTGAAGAAGATGAGCTGGTTATCCCCTCCAAGCTCAAGGGAAGAAGACTCCGGACTGGATCCTCTCTAAGTCGTTGAAGGGCAGATAGCTCAGGACTGCAGCAGGGCTTCACCGGGACGGGGTAGTTGCAGCAGCCGTCGTTCTCTCCGCTTCTCTTCGGTTCCTTGTAGTTCCAGTGGTGACTCTCTGACTTCTAGCCCAAGAGACCTGCCTTTTATGCGAAAAACCCCCATTCACGCAGCCTGGCTGTCAATCACCCAGCAGGGGGGTTGTCCAGCCTGGACAACTACCCTGTCCAATCATGACAAAGTGCGACTTGGGTATCCTAGGATACCCTGTGCAGGGGGTGACTACACCCCTCCCTCACATTCAGCCCACCTAGACACCCAGGCGCCTTGAGGAGGGCTTCTGAGCAGAAGCCTGCCAAAAGACAGTGAACAAAGAAGGCGAACCTAGTTTGCCGCGCAAAGTAAAACACAAGAAGGACTTTAACAAAAAGAAATGGCGAATAAACCCAAGGGGAGCCAAAAGAAAACCGATTTGGTCAAGCGGGTTTATGTTCGAGGCTAATATAATAGCCAAGAACAGTACCACGTTTATCTAGTATAATCGCGGTAGAAAAGTTAGGGTAGATACCACTGCCACCAGCCAAGTCTAAATGTTAAAAGAGTGAAACAATGCTCTAGGAGGTACAGATAAAAAGGGATACGAGTTAACCCTTTCCAGTACTCCATGGAAGATGGGGTGTACTGGATCTGTGGTAGATTGACTAAGTAAAGTTAATGGTAACTTTACCCTTTTCTGGGGGACAGTAGTCGCCTCAGAAATGGAGTCGAGGGAAGTCTCAAAGACAACCCTGTGCCACAGCACTGAAGGTGCTGTGTGACACACACAAAGAAGGGGGCTACTGAAGTGTTGTACTTCAGAGTCCACAATCACAAAAACAGATGGAAACACCTAGAAAAACACAGGCAAGAGTGGGGGAAAAAGCTCTCACTCTTACCAAGTGGAAAAAAATAAACTCCAGAAGTCCAGCAAAGTTGCTGGGGGACTCACTAGGTGAGGGAAATTAGCCATAAATGAGAATTCTTGTGCCAGTGGGTTATTTCCAGGCAATGGAGTTTGTCCGGCCTGTGATTGTAGTAACTGCCTGCTGATTTCTTCGGTGCGATCCTTGGTGACGACTAGATCCCTTCATAGGGTATTCGTCTCTTGCCTAGCCGAATGAACTTCGGCGCATAATTTTCCTTATAACTGAGCCAGTTGGTCAATTTCTGATGTCTCCATGGCGTCCATGTGGATAATGTTATAAAGGCTTCGCGTTCTGTTACGCTAACCTGGTATCCACGGGGACGCCGCTCAGCCCTGGTTGCTGGATTCGCCCTGGACCCTTCCCGATCCCGGATGGTGCCTTCGATGGAAGTCGGGCCTGAAAACACAGGAGGACTGGATTTAGGATCAGATTCAGTCTCCTCCCACCTGCCCCTGGATTTGACCTGATGGCCCTCTCCTCACCTTGTTGTGATGTCTGGCGTGCTCTCCATCCTGCCTTCTGTGCAGGGGTGCATAGTCTTCTGCAGGCTTGAGCGACCGAGTTAACTTCACTGGTGCTAGCCCATTCAAGTGTCTTTTAAGGAAGGTAAGTCTGATTACAGCAGTTTTTGTATGTCCTTGCCTTCCTTTCTTGTGATTAATGTCTTTTCTTTATTTCCCCTTAGATGCATGGAGGTTCAGTGAATAAGTAGCTTGGATCGGGCTGCTGCCAGAATGGAGGATGCAGGAGCGTACAACGAATTGGTAGGTAATTCTCAAAGTGCGGCGCTGTTATGTCTTTTACTTGCTAACCTGTCTTTATTCCTTTTCAGGTCGCGATGTTCTTCCCTGGCGTGTGAAGAGTTCCGAAACAATGCCGACCTAGAAATGCCCAGCCAGGTGAGGTTCTCGTGATGACTGCGTCAAGCGCTGCAAGTAACTTGTTTTAACGTTGTCTTTCTCTCTCTCCCTCCAGGTGCTTCGTTCCGGTGTGTTCGTGGTGCCCCGATGATGCTGCCGACTGGATGGATGACCGCGAGCAGCAGAAGGATGGACAATCGACGGGCAGAGGCAGGATGGAATTCGCAGGTAAGTAGAGACTGCTAATGATGTTCTTTGTCTCCTCTGCAGGTTCGCTGTTCAAGGATCGCCGGTATCTGGTTACTGGACACGATGAGCGTCACGCTGCTGGCTGCAGAATAATGCAAAGCACGTTCTGTAACTTGGGTGTGGTTTATATAGCACTCTAGTAAAGTAGTCCGGCTACCACACCCTAAAACACTGCACCACACAGTCTGGTTCTAGGAACTAGACTGTGTGGGTGCCTCCATGTTGGCTGCAGGCCCTCAAAGAAAAAGTAGTCCCTTGAAGGAGGTTTCCCATCCTGAACATGAGCCTGGCGCCAAAGGCGCCAGGACTGACTCCAGGAGAGTCCATGAAGATAGTGCAAGGCCATTGGGCCCCTATCTGAACCCCGAGTCTTAACCCTACCTGGCATGTGAGCATGCCAGTGGGGTTTTGGGTCAAGGGTCATGACATGGGTGGCCGGGGCACCTGATGCAGGCCTCCCTGGGCCTCCTACAAACGGCTGCGTGAGGTACACCCCCCTCCATTTGGGTTGGGGGGAGAGGGCCACCGAAAATGTGTGGGACCGGCCCCCCAGTGGGTGGGGCAGTAAGGTATGGGCACCCTGGGGCCAGATTGGCACACCAATGTGCCCCTCTGCGCCAAGGCAAGTTTGGTAAACAAAGAAAAAAATTGAAAATGGCAGGCTGCACTTTAGAGGGGGCTGAGGGGCACCCTACACCACCGGGGAATTTTGTAATGTGAAGGGGGGTGCACCTCTCCACCCCCACCCAAATTGGAGGGGTGGCACATCTCATGTAGCCCTTCCTGGGGGCAGATAAGGGGGTTGCTGTCCTGCATTCCTCCCTGGGCTCAGGTGTCCCTTCCTAGGAGCAGATATCTGGCCCCCGGCAGGGCCGCATGACATGGCCCCCACAACATTGTGGGTGGGGGAGGGGGTCACTACCCCTTCCCATTAGAAAATTCCCTGTCGGTTTGGGGAGCCCCACAGCCCCCCTAAAATATGGTCAACCATTTTTACTTTTTTCCTTTGGTAACCCAACTCCCCTTGGTGCAGAGGGGCACATTGGTGTGCCAATCTGGCCCTAGGGTACCCAGACCTTACTGCCCTACCCACTGAAGGGCCTGTCCCACAATTTTTGGTGACCCTCTCCCCCCTCACCCCAAATGGGTGGCGGGGCACCTCAGGCAGGCCTCCCTCGGCCTCCTACAAACGGCTGCGTGAGGTACACCCCCCCTCCATTTGGGGTAGGGGGAGAGGGCCACCAGAAATTGTGGCACAGGCCCCCCAGAGAGTGGGGCAGTAAGGGTTTGGCACCCTGGGGCCAGATTGGCACACCAGTGTGCCCCTCTGTGCCAAGGCAAGTTTGGTAAACAAAGAATAAAAAGGAAAATGGCAGGCTGCACTTTAGGGGGGGCTGAGGGGCACTCAAAACTGCCAGGCAATTTTCTAATGTAATGGGGGAGGTGACCCTCTCCCTCCACACCAAATGCAGGGGGAGCATCTCATTCAGCCCTCCCTGGGGGCAGATAAGAGGGGGGCATCTCATGCAGCCCTCCCTGGGGTCAGATGCCCCTTCCTAGGAGCAGATATCTGCCCCCAGGGAGGGCTACAAGGGGTGCTCCCATTTCCCCTTAGGGAGAGGGGGAGAGGGCACCCCCCTTTTCCATAAAATAAATCCCTGGTGGCTAGTGGCCCCCACTCCCACCCAAATCTCCCTTTTGTTTTTTTGTTTTCATTTTGCCTCCTTCCCTGGGGCCAGATGAGCAGCCTTCTGCCCCCAGGGGGGCCCTAACCTGAATTCCCAATCCTTTGGGGGGCCTGCACACTTATTCCTGGTGGCCCTCCGCCCCTCCAATTGGATGGGGGGCCAACAAGGGGTGGTGCCCTTTCCACTTGGTGCGGGAGGGGGAGGGCCACCACTCTTTCAGGGGCAAAGAAAATCCCTGGTGTCGAGTGGCCCCCCCTCCACCTCCTCCCATCCCCATTGCATTTCCATTTTCATTTTTTTTTATTTTGCCCCTAGGGGCAGATGATCAGCCATCTGCCCCTAAGGGTTCAGCACATATGTGCCGCCATACTTTGGGGGCCGGGGGGGGGAGGGCTGCTTACTGTAAGCAGCCCCCACCTCCCCCTGCTTCCCAGACAAATCCCTGGTGTCTAGTGGGCATTGCTGGGCTCTGCGCCCGATCCGCACCCAGCAGTGCTTTCACAAAAGGTGTCATTGGAAAGGGGAGAATCTCCCCTTTCCAACGACACCTCCGTCGATCTCCGGCTTGAAATACAGCCGGAGATCGAGGGGGAGAAAGGTGGAGACTCACCTTTCACGTCGGCGCGCTTTACGACCATCGTAAAAAGCCTACGGATTTTCAGGGAAGTGGACCTGGCTGGAATAAACCCATTTTGATCGGGGTGGACCAGTCCGGGAACCGCTGGTAAGAGTCTATTGGCCATCACTTTTGCAAATATTTTGGAGTCCGTGTTAATAAGTGACAGGGGCCTGTAGGACGACACATCCTGTGGTGGCCTTCGTAGTTTGGTGAAAACAGTAATCACCGCCTCTCTCAAAGATGGTGGTAGTATATTGTATTCCAGGGGCTCCTCCCACACCCGAAAAAGCACCGGGACAAGTTCCTCCTGGAATTCTTTATAGAATTCTACCCCTATCCCGTCAGTCCCTGGAGCCTTTCCTGACGTCAACATTTTGATAGCCTCAATAATCTCTTCTGCTGATATTGGTTGATCCAACGCTGCACGTTCAGCTTCTGAGAGTTGGGGGAGGATGAGAGTCGCAAGATAGTTCTTAATGTCTACGGGTGATTTTTTATCTTGGTTGGAGTATAATTTGGTATAAAATTGGACAAATTCTTTATTTATCTCATCTTCCCTCATAAGCACCTCCCCTCGTTCTGTTTGTATACTAATAATTCGGTTTGATTGTCTATTACCCTTGATCAAGTTAGAGAGTGTCCTACCAGCCTTGTTACCTTCTCCGTATCTACGTGCCCGTATGGGGGCCGCAGAGTACCTCACCTCCGGAGCGGCCAGTTTATCAAATTTGTGTAAATGTGTGTGTATATCAGCAAGCAGATCCCTATTTTGTGTCCGGGTATAGTCATCCTCCAGTACACCCAGCTTTCTTTCAATGTCCGCTAGTTCAGCACGTACGACCTTCAACATACCAACGGATTTAGACAGTAGCACTCCTCTGACCCATACTTTAAAAGCTTCCCACACCGTGGAGTATTTGTTTACTGTTGCCATATTATTAGTGAAAAATTCAGCTATTTCCTCATGTAGTGTTTCCACTATCCCCGGGTCTCCCAGCATTCCGCTCGGCATTCTCCACCTCACAACGGGACAAGGGGTATTATGAATCCTCAGTTCCATCTGTACTGGGGAGTGGTCCGAGAATGTACGGGGCAGGATTTCACATTTCTGTATCATAGAGGACATAGCCGCTGTGACAAACCAATAATCTATCCTGGACACGGAATCGTGCACAGAGGAGTAACACGTGTACTTCCTATCCCCTGGGTGCATCGTACGCCAGGCATCTACCATTGACAATTGGCCAAGAATACTATTCAGGGTGGAGGCTGTCTTACTAGGGGTTCTAATGACCCTGGAGGACCTATCTAGCACAGGGTCTAAAGCCACGTAAAATTCCCCACCCCATATCACATTAGACAAACCATACGCAGTGATCAACTGGTACATATTTACATAAAATTCAGGGTCGTCTATATTGGGCCCTTAAGTATTTACCAGAAGTAGTTGTTGTCCAGCGAGTCTGCCCCAAACAACCACATATCTCCCCTCTTGATCCACCTTATGGCCCTCCGGCCCAAACCCGAAGCTGGGGTGAATAAGGGTAATTACACCCCTAGCCTGCGTAGAATAGTCTGTATAGTAACGCTGGGTTCCCCACTTAGGCATTATGTGTAAATTACTGTTTCCCATTGCATGTGTTTCCTGCATCATTAGTACCTGGGGGCCATGTCTGGCGACATAGTTAGCAATTTTCTTGACTTTCACCTGGTTATTCAAACCCCTTACATTCCACGTTAGCAGTTTTATTTTCATCACATCACCAGCAATATGTAGTAACCAATCGTCTCTGAGCCATGACCATTAAAACTGTGCCGAATGTACTAGCCGAACAGTGCCACTCCCCGTACGACCACTTTTTTAACTTGAAACAAACAATTAACCATAGCACAACCATAACCCGGGTCACTCTTCTTTCGGTGACCAGAATTTCTCCCCTCAAGAGAAC
The DNA here is from genome assembly GCF_040938575.1 of Ambystoma mexicanum. Lineage (NCBI taxonomy): Eukaryota > Metazoa > Chordata > Amphibia > Caudata > Ambystomatidae > Ambystoma > Ambystoma mexicanum. The sequence goes on from NC_090923.1 coordinate 1,424,487,494, forward strand.
CTCTCCCGTCCCCTCCCCCCTCCCGTCCCCCCACATCATCGTCCCCAACTTGATGATATATCCCAAGTAACTGGTGGAGCTTTCCAGGGGTGGACATGCCACTACACATGGCCGCCGATCGAGCCCCGACGCTCCAGTAGTAAACTTAGATGGAGCCGCCCGGACCATTTATCAGTAATCCAGGCTTCCAACGGCACTGCAACCTTATTGATATGCGAACATCTTGTGCGTCCTAGTCTTCCGGCCTGGGTCTATTGTTTTGCGCCGGTCTGCCTTGTCTAGGAGGTAGGGGTATAGAAGTTTCAATGTACTGTGTGGCCTCCGCTGGAGTCTCGAAGAAGTGCGCCCTTCCCGCATGTTGTATTCTCATCGCAGCCGGGAACATCAAAGCATATGAAACTTGGCGGTCCCTAAGGAGTCTTTTAACTGGTTCATAGGATCTTTTACTGGCCTGAACCCCGGCAGAAAAATCAGGGTATATATGGATACGGTTCCTGTCATGATGTAGTGTTCCAGCCTCCCTCGCCATTCGTAGGATTGTATCCCTTTCCCTGTAGTTAAGTAACCTTGCAATTATCGTGAGTGGTGGCGCACCTGGTTTAGGGGCCGGGGCCAGGGTGCGATGCGCCCTCTCCACTAGGAAATGATTAGAAAATGACTCTGGGCCGAACAAGGATTTGAGGAGAGCTTCCAGTTGTTTCTCCATCTGGCCTTTGCCGAATGATTCTGCCACTCCCACCACACGGATGTTATTACGCCTAGATCGCGATTCCAGATCCTCGCACTTGTTTTGCATTATTGACATGGCCTCTTTAAGTTGGTTAATATCTCGGCTGTGGTGTGCTAGGGTATCCTCGTTAGTGCTTATTCTGTTTTCTGTTTCCGTGTCCCGTGCGCTCTCCTTTTCGACCCTTGCTTTAAGAGAGCCTATGGTGGATACTATGTCATCTAACTCAATGTTCACTGCACGGAACGCATTTTGAACTATAGTTGTTAGTCTGTCCTCATGTTCTTCACCCTCGACGCACAGAGTCTCCTTAGCATTGGGGCACACCTCAGCAGCTGTAGTCTGGGTCTGTCCACCCGTGTGGGCGTCCATCGGACCCTTCTTCTTGTGACGGGGGAATTGCTACCTTTTACGGATTTCTGTGATTCGCTCATTGTGTATCCGGGTGTGTGCTGCACAATGGTTTTACCCTTCACCCCTTTCCTACCCCCGGCTCATGCCGTGTGTGGAAGCAGACACAGTTAGAAAGAGCCCAGCGAAGAGACAGGGGGTTCCCAGGGGGGCGAAAGGTGTTCGCTGCCAATGGACTGTGTCCTCCCACGTAGGCCCGCCAACAGGTACAAGTATGTGGCACTCACAGGTCGTCTTCGTATAGAAGTTACCGGGGCGTCTCCTGTGTCTTGCCCCGAAAAGGAGGGCCAACCCAGGCCCCCCGCTGGCTGAGTCTGAGGTGTGTGCGTCTTCAGCTGCCCATTCAGGCGCGTATGCACCTCAGGCAGATCTGGTCGGGAGCCCCAACACGGCCACCACTAGGGCTGTAGAAAGAGCGAGGCCCCATCCCCGCCGTCGCCAGTGAATCCAAATGGGCTCGCACCCCCCCAGTCCTTTTGAACAGAGTTTGATGGATCAAAGGGCCCAGTGTACAAGTGCGTGAGTCAAGAAGGGCACAGCCCAACCTGCCCGGATGTGTCCACAATATGCTGCTCAGAGCCCTCCAGTACGGGGAAACGTACCGCTTCAGATGCCATGGCAAATGCTGCCCAGCCGCGACACGTCGTCCGGCCTCCGAGGGGTGCATGGGGGTCGAAGCTGCCCACAACGTGTGAGCTTGGGTGGATGGGCTCCTTCCCCCCCAACCACCCTCTTACTTGTGCTCCACCGAGTCGCCGCGGCTCCACACGTCTGCTCACTCGCGGCCCGTGCTGCAGTCTTCAACCACGCTCGTAGGCTCAGCACGTACACAAGCGCAAGCCCCGCCCACCACGGCCTCACATCCGCTGCCTCCAGTTGTTTCATCGCAGAACCCTCCGTCGGATCGCGTCAACGGCAGGGTCCGGCACAGGATCGAGCGGGCACAGTTCCGGACAGCTCCAACGCCGCTGCCTGAAATTTTCGCACGATATGCACGGGTGTCTTGGGCGCTCGTGCCTCAATTTTCAGCTCTCCAGGCGGCTTCCAAAAGGATAATTAAAGCCAGGATTTTTTAACGGGAGCGGGAGCTCGTAATCAGGCGGCCATCTTCGTAGTGCGCAACAGCGCCCCCCTTTTCTTTAACAAATTCTTCAACCATTGTAAAATATGTATATACATGTATATGTTTTTATAAGATTAGCTTTCCATTCTGTAAAAGAAAGGGCTGTGATTACAATAAAAAACATTATTTATACTTACAAACGCGTTACGTCTAATAATTTCAATCATGTCTAGCTATGCATGCTTATCAAATATTAAATAAATGAAAAATAAGACAAAAAATACTTTTTGTTTCAATTCAAAAAATGTGTTTATTTATACGTGTACACAGTTTTAAGGTTTAGTAACAAAGATACATTTTTGCCAACGATCAAAAACCTTTACAGGGGGACTGCGAAAGCTGTTCTTGTTCACAAAAGCAGTAACCATGACATAATTTTGCCATAGGTCTAGTGAATAGGTCTGCATAACCCGCATCAGAGAGTTTTTCTCAGACATGTTAGATACAAAGTAACACGAGCGCTGTCCACACGTGATGGCTTCAGGATGTTGCACATGTGTTCTATTATTTTTTTAAACTTTATTTTTGATTTTCAACAGATAGTAACAAAACCGCATCCAAGTGGATGCTACAACAATTGCGCCCCAGAATTCCCCCCCTCCCTCGTACCCCTTCGCTCCACAGCAATTGCAACCAGAGGATATGGTGTCTCTGCGCAGTCACTCCCGGTTGGGTTCATCTGCAAAATAGGATAGCTGGGTATGCCAATGAGGGGGATTCTTGAGATTGGATTGGGGAGGTATCTTCGTCGGATAAAGAGAGTAAATAGAGGATGTATGGTCCTCGAATATCGGGGGGGCGCGCATGCAAGGGTAGTGTTCTGATGAACTCTGTTTCTATGTCTTGGCAGTACATGATGTCTCTCAACCAGTTCGCCAGGGTGGAGGCTGGTCCTTTTCCCCATGACAGGGCCACTCATCTGTGTGCCATTATTAGGAGGGTGTCCGCAAGCTTTCTCACTTCGGGGGAGAGGTGTCTCGTTAGTCCAAGGAGGGCAATGGTGGGGATAGGTTCCGGGTTCTCTCCAATAATTGCCACTGTTGTCTGCAGGACCTGCGTCCACAAACAGGACACAGCGGGACAGTCCCAGGCTAGGTGAAGAAAGTTTGCAGCCAGGGTGCTGCATCTCTCGCAGGAGGCTTCTGAGTCGGGTGCGTTGCCTACAATTTTTAGCTGGCATATAGTATGTTTGGTGGAGATAATTGAAGTGAATCTGTTTGAAGTGTGTATTTAGTGCCACCTTTTGAGTTTGTCAGAGAATGTATAACCAGTCTTCGTCTGCTATCACGGTTCATATCAATTTTCCCATCTTGCCTTTGTACGAGTGTTCTTGGGCACTGTGTCCGCTAGCAGGGACCTGTATATCATTGAGACAAGTCTACTTTTGCCCTGAGCTTGGATTGTATTATGTAGCAATTGCCAGGTGGGAGGTTGTTGTGGGGAGGTTGGGAAGAGTGATTGCAGGGTGTATCAGAGTCTAAAATACACAAATATATCGAGTGATGTCCTGCTTCCCTTCTCCTTGACTGCCTGCGGCATTATGAATGAGCCCTCCATGAAGAGGTTGCCCATAGTTTGCAGTTTTAATTTGTCTGTCCATTGGTGGAAGACCTTCTCCGCCGTCAGAGGGATTCCTGATATGAATTTGATTGGTAGCAGGGGTGAGAATCTGGTGTGTACTCCGTATTTCTGCGCCAATCTTTTCCAGATCGCATATGTGGTAAGAACCACGTTCATCATGGGTTGGGGTACTGGAAGATGGCCTAAGATAATCGCCCTGAGCAGATTGAGAGACACCAGGGCCCGTTCAACTTGCAAGTGTGGTCTGATAAAATGAGTCGTGTACCAATAGCTTAGGAATTGTGCCTGGGCTGCCCAATAGTATCTTTCTAGGTCTGGGAGGGCCAGGCCACTGTGAGATGTCGGTAATATGAGTGTTGTGTATGCCACCCTTGCTGGTTTACCTGCCCACAACAGCTGGAGAATGAGGCTTCTAACTCTCTTCAGGAAGGATTGTGGTAGTAATAAGGGTATATTAGTGAACAGGTATAGCAGTTTGGGAAGTATCACGATTTAACCAGCGAGATCCTGCCCCACAGTGTTAGGGGCAGGGCTTTCCACCTATCTATTTGTGCTTGGAGGGACCCCAGTACCTTCTCATAATTATCTTTGAAGACGTCCTGGTGGCTGAGGGACATCGAGATCTCTAGATATCGAACGTGGGCCTCTTCCCATTTTAACCCACAGTCATCTGTGAACTTTAAGGTGCCCGGTGTCAGTGGGAATATTATTGATTTGGTTTGATTAATCTCCAGGCCAGACACGTTGCCCAATCTGATGACTTCCCGCATAATGGGGGTGAGGTTTGTGCTCGGGTCTTGAATTAACAAGATTACATCATCCGCATAGAAAGAGATTATCAATTTATGTGGTCTGAGAGTGAGGCATCTTTGAAGTTGACCGGAGCGAAGCCTTGATGCTAAGGGTTCCATAATTAGAGCAAATTAAAGCTGGGAGCGGACAGCCCTGTCTGGTCCCCCGTTGTAGTTCTATGGGCATGGATTTTGAATTACAGCGGATGATGAATGATCTGGGACTTTTGTATAAAGGGGAAATCAATTTGATAAAGTAGTCCCTAGACCCATCTGGTTCAGGACCGCGAAGAGATAGGGCCATTCGACAGAGTCGAATGCTTTCTCCGCGTCGAGTAGGACCGCAATTGCTTGGCACAAGGGGTTGAGTGCTTCTATAACCCCGAACAGTCTTCTAATGCCAAATGTCGTATTTCGGCCAGGGACAAATCCGGCTTGATCTCCCAGTACTAGGGCCGGCATGAGAGGGAGTAGTCTGGCTGTTAGAATTTTTGCCAGTATCTTATTATCTATATTGATTAATGAAATTGGCCTGTATGAGGCACAGTCATCAGGTGGCTTACCGGCTTTGTGTAGTAAAATTAACATTGGCCTCACAAAGGTTTGATGGTAGGATCCCGTTTTCCAGCGCCTCTTCATATACGCGCAGGAGGATCAGGGCAATGATGGCTGCAAATGATTTATAAAATTCGCCGGTCAGGCCGTCTATTCCTGGGGCTTTGGTGTTGGGTAAACTTTTGATGGCTTGTAGGATTTTGTTCTATGGAGATGGGTTGATTAAGTGGTTCACGGAGTTCTCCCTCCACCCAATAGAGTTCAGTGTCATTTAGGTAGCTCTGTAATGTTTCAGGGACAGTGGTATGCCTGGAGCTGTATAGTTCCTGATAGAAAGAGTGGAACGCATTGATGATTTCTTCCTCTGTGTGAACCAGTGCATCGTTGTGCACTCTTACGACCCAGGTGGGTTTTTTATCCGCGGCTATCAGCCGCGCCAGCAGGGCTCCGGGTTTCTGGCCTTTGCCATATTGGCGAATTTGGTGCCTGCAGCCTAGAAATTTCAGCTCCCGCTCCACTGCGTTCCCAAACTGGAGAAGCTCTTCTTTAAATTGTGCCTGAATACTTGGGTCATTGGTGCTGGAGCATTTGAGTTCCAGGTCTTTTAGTTGTTTATCGCTCGCGACTAGTTCGTGTCTAATCAATTTCAGGATTCCGTTCTCCTTTGTCATGCAGACACCTCTTACGTAACATTTTAAAGTTTCCCAAACCGTGCCTGCCGAGTCTTGATTGACTGCCAGAAAAGCCTAAATTTCCCCACGCAGTTCAGCAGCAAACACCTGTCTGACAGTGAGCCTGGTTTAACTCTCCAGTGGGGTGTCCCTGGTCTAGTGGCAGGGAGCGTGCATTCAAGAGTTACCATGGAGTGATCTGAAAGAGTCCTGGGAAGAATTGGGCACGTTCCCCACTGGAACAGGCTCCGGGATGACACTAGAAGGTAGTCACTCCTCGAGCTGGTGCCATGTACAGCTGAATGGAAAGTAAACTCCCTTGCCTTCCAGTTGGTATGTCTCCACACGTCGACCAGGTCGTATGCTCGGCAAATTTCCTGGATTTGAAGGCTTGCTGTGGTATTGTGTGATTTGTCCTTCAGAGGATCAATCGGCGTGTTCATGTCGCCCCCCCAGATGATTGTTGCAGTGCCTGCGCCCTCGAGTTGGGACAGGACCCAATTGAAGTTGTTGGCTCCATCTATATTGGGGGCATAGGAGTTCACGGGAATCACCTCCTTTCCTCCAGAATCCCTCTTAGCAGTAGTGTTCTGCCCTCCTTGTCTTTTTCTGATTTTATCAGGCTGAAATTGGCCTTCCTGTCGATGAGGATGGCGACTCCCCTGGTGTACGATGAATACGATGAAAAGTACCTGTGGCAGCCCCACCCTCGGGCTCACAGGGTCTCGGATTCAGGGAGAAGATGCGCTTCCTGTAACATGACCACATCAGCTTTGTGCCTCCGAAGATATTGAAGGATTTTCCGGGTCTTCCCAGGGAGGTTGCCTCCTCCAATGTTCCCGGTGATTACCTTGAATTTGGCCAGTATGTATTGCAGTACAGTAAGCATTTGGCGGTGTCAGGCGTATGGAGCGTCGATGGTGCAGGAGTAGAGTGGTGACAGTTCTTGGTAATTTTCTCATGGTGCCATGAGACGGCAGGATCGGGAAGGATTGGGGAGCGGGGTGATGAGAGTCAGGGTCTTTAGAGGCACATTTCCCCACCGTCGTTTGAACTCCCTCCCCTGTGGCAACCCCCAACTAGCCCGAGGTAGGTGTCCCTCCCAGGTAGTAAACCGTTAACAGTGCTGCACCCGTGGCGCTAGTAGCCTCCCAAGGTGTGAGGCTCCATTGTTGAAACAGGAGTGTGGTTCCCTGATGGTGTCATCGAGCTTTGTTATTTACGAGTACGTGCCTGCGTGCTGCTTCATGGTGGGTTCCTCCCACTCGATCTCTTTGTTGTGGTCTTGGGTTGTTGTATTTGGGGGTTTGCAGCCGAAACGGTCAAGGAAGGAGCTTGCCTCTTCAGGCGACTCGAAGAATTGGACCCTCCCACCATGCTGGATCCGTAATTTAGCTGGGAACAGCATCGAGTAGGTAATCTGGTTATCTTGAAGGCAGTGTTTGCCACCTGCAAAGGACCTCCTCTGCGCTTGGACGGCTGGTGAAAAATCAGGATAGATTTGGATGGAATCCCCATTGAACTGAAGCTCCCCCTTGCCGTACGTTGTTTCTCCTGGAGCACCCTTCTAGAGCTTCATTTTTTGCCATTGTTGTTTTCATTTGGCTCTCCAGGGTCGCTACCTTGCTCATTAATGTTGTTGTGGTGTCGTCCAGGTCAGAGACCCTTTGTTCCACTGTGTCCAGCCTGTCCTCATGTTTATTGAGGCGGTGCTGTAGTTGGTCCACTTTAGAGGACAGTGCATCCATCTTGTAGTCGAGGTGTCCGATCCTGGGTTTCAGGTCGAGAAGGATCTCTTGAATGTCTAGCGTTTGAGGGGGTGCCCCTTCCCGCATGTCGTCCCGTGTTTCCTCTTGTGTGGGTGATCCCGGTCTGCTGGAGGGCCTAGGTGTCTTAGTTGCCACTCCAGGTTCAAAAGTTAGCTTGCGTTGGGATTTGCCAGCCTTTCCCATGCTGAGGTCTGTGGTGTGCTGAAGGTATGTCACGGGGTAGTGTGTCTGAGGCCGGAGGGAGTTCTTGTATCACCAGTTCTGAAACAGGATCCACGGGGAGTCAGAATTGACACGCTCTGGAACGCAGTTGAAGTGTTTGGCGGAACAGGCGAACCGGATACCTCTGTAGGGGGCTCGTAGATTCTGCAATAGGTGTCGTACTTTAGGCGCGCATTGTGTTCGACAATCAGCAGTGGATTGCCCCTGATCCGGGTTTTCTCTTTGCTGTTTTGGGGATGTATAGGAGTGATGTAGGTGCGAGTAAGTGTTGTGGGGGTGATCCTCACCTAGTTCTGTTTGGTTTCGGATCGCCCGCAGGTTGATTGAGGGGGCTATTGGCCAGTATCTCGTTGGATCACTTAGAGGTCCTCGCTACAGATGTTAATGGATGGCAACTCTAGGTGTGGAGTTTCCTGGGCTCAGCTGCTGCGCCTGCGGTAGGTGGTGGCACTGGCCTGCGGACGTTGTACACTGTTACCGCAGCGGGCCTTGTGGAGCAAGGTATCCACTTCCGAGAGGTGTATAGTGCTTTTCTGCTCTGCCTGTTTCATTCACCCGTGATGTCTTCAGTTCGAAATTTACTGCAGAGTTATGGGATGGGGAGTGTATCTTTGTGGGCGGGTGTGCCCGTTCATAGGGTGGCCGTGGGCCCCAGGGGGTCAAGCGAACTCCTCCCGATGTCTGGTCCCGTGGCGTGGGATCGGGGCTCACGCCGGGGGGTGTGTGCCCCGCAGCTTCGTCCACCTTCCTCCTCTTTCGAGTGCTCCTGGGCTTCACGTGAGCTGTGTGTGCCCGCCTGGGGGCCCCCCTATGCAGTCGGAGGTTGTTGTTGGTAGAGGGGGGCATTCGGCCGTCTATATCACTGGCCCTCCGCCGGCCTGGTGGGTGGGAGCAGGTGGGGGGCCCGCTCTGACCGCCGCCCTCGCTCCGGAGTCCTTACAGGCTGTCTGGCAGTTGATTCCTCCGACTCCCCTCCTCTGTGTGGATTGTGCACCTGCACTCCCTCTGTGGGTCATAGGCCCCCGGGGCTGCCGCTCTGGGGCTGGGTGTGATCTCTCCCCCCTCGCTGCGCGGCCAAAGTTGAAGCTGTTTGTCTTCCACTGCAGCTCGGGCTCCCGGGGCTGGTGTTCCGGCGCTTGGTGGGATCTCTCCTTTCGCTGCAGCGCTGCCAAGGCGGGGCCGCTCAGCACCCACCGCTTCTCGAGCGCTCCGCCTGGTGTCAGGGTCTGCGGCATCCCCGAGTGCCTTGCTGCAGGGCTGGGGTCTCCGCACGGGTCCGCCCTGCCACTCGCCCCCAGCTGGATGCTGGATTAAGGAGGTGACCGCAACTTTGTGGTGGCGCCGTCACCCTTCTGTGTTTGGGAGCTGTATTTGGTGGTCTGCGCCGTCCTCCCACGTCGCCTTTGAGAATCTGCACCGGGGCGGAGATGTGCCCAGGCCTTGGTGTGTTCGGGTGCTCTCATGGGCTTACGGGCATCAGGGGTTTTGGCCCCAGAGCATGTTTCTTCACACACTAGCACTTTCTTCTTCGGAACAAGTTATTTGTTCATCAGAGAGGCGGCGATTACCCAGGATTTATTTGGAGCCTCGCGGGAGCTCACATGAGAGCCGCCATCTTGGTCGGCTCTCTAGCGCCCTCCGCACATGTGTTCTATTATAATGTATGACAGGGGCTATATCCTTCACGTATTCCAGAATTGTGCCTCTGTATATGGGGTGGCTTGGGAAACATCCCAAGCTATCAAAGACTGTTATTGTATCCTTGTTTATAAACATACCTATCCAATGGGTGCCTTCCTGATCGGTGTTCGCCACAAGACTAACAGGTCGCTCATTAGGCATGCTTCTTGGAAGGTTATCAAATGAATACACACCCTTGAATGTTTTCTTTGCGTGTTTGTCTTTACTTAGAAAACGTTTGATCTGGTAAGTATCCATTACATATCGTACAATACTTGTCGTTGATTGTTGAGTTCCATGACTGAGTTAAATAGAGCCATAATAATTAGATTTACAGTGCTGGGTAAATTTGCAGCAAAGCGTACCTCGATTCGCAGATTCCCATTTCAAATCAGATTATAATGTCTGGTTTATTTATTATCAGGTCTCAAATCAAAAGCCAGCAGAGTATAGCCCCCATCATAATCGTCACAGGGTATCACAAAACCTTTATCACGCAAGTGTTTACGATGATGGAGACAAGTCCCAAATACTCCCTAATTTTATTTTTCTAGTGAAAACTGGGGCTGTAGGCTTTAGACGGTATAATAACCCTGTCTTTAAAAAGAGCCGCATAGTTGATGTTGTAATGTTTAAAATTAAAAGGGTTGCCTGCGTAAGCCCCAGAAAAAGCAGTGTTGTCCACAAAACCAATGATGATTATTTTCCGTAACTGCTCCAGGAATAAGTTATCTTGACTTGCGACACGGCTACCCGTTGAAACACTGAAAATGTTCAAGAATGTCCGCTCCACTGGATAATTTAAGTTTGATACTTGTAGAGCATCAGCATGAGCTAATCTGACCGTGGGGGACACATTCACCCTATTAATAAATAAACTTGCTGATACTATGATCAGCTTGTAGGCTTCAGCATCATCGCTGTTGAGGCAAAAGGCATCTTTATTTCTAGAAAGTTTAATTTTCAGATCAACGCCGTTCACCATTAGTTTCTCTTGGAAAAATAGATCGGAGTGTAAACGGCCTAGTAAATCAAAATTTCTGCTCCCTGTGGCATGTGTTGCTCTTTTTATAAAGCCGGCGTTAGCCCCATCTAGAGCATAATCCTCCATATGTCCGGCTATGTCCTTATAGAAAAGCTCTGCTGTAAATTGAGTGTCCGAAGCGTCATTGCTGTAGTTCAAAATGCTTTCTATATAGGCCCTATAGGTGTACATGTTGTCACTCTGCGTAATCAGGCGGTCGCCTAGAGTGATATCCACCCCAGAGGGTGGCCACGGGGTAAGCAATCGTAGCAACTTTAGCCGTTGCAGGGATAGCTGAGCCATCGGCCTTTGTTATTTTACAAGTGAGGTGAAGTAACGTGTCATTTAGATCCAAGTACATCTCCGTTGAGCCTCATATGTAAAACTCTATAGGCACTAGCGGAGATAGTGCAGCGAGGGGAGCCACTTCCATGAAAAAGCTGTTTTCAATGCTGGTTTGTGGGTATTACCCAAATTGTTCGAACACAATTGTTCGAATGACCTAATTGACCGAAAGTCAAGGGTCCGAATTGACCTTTGCACAATTGACCATATATATATATATATATATATATATATATATATATATATATATATATTGCTTTGGTTAAAATATATATATACATATATATAATGGGGGGTTGCGGGGGGTTTCCCCCCGCATATATGTAACAATTGACCTTCACAAATTCGGTCAATTGTGCAAAGGTCAATTGTTATTCGAACAATTGTAGTTCGAACAATTCATATACATCCGGTTTGTGTCGGGGGTATGACAAACAGATCGAGTTCAGATTTGACACATTCCCCCAACGCACAATGGACTAACGCCATCTTTTAGAAAATATTGATGCCGGGGCTAGTTTTATTTTTCTTGGTCGATCTGTTCTTGCAAGTTCGTTTTCTCTTTTGACCAGTTTTGGTTGCAGATCGTGGTTTTTTATGCGGCCCTGGAGGCCCCCACCTGTGCAATGATTCCTTTTTCTTTTTTTTTTTTTTTTACACAATCCAGACCAGAACTCTTTTGCAATGGTTGGTTAAAACGATTAATAAGGGCATGGCTGCCTCCAAAATCGGGTCCGGATTCCCAGAATGGGGAAATACCGGGCAATTCCGAGTATGGAGGGCCCGGTATTTCCTCCTTCAGGGAACCCGGGCCCAGTCCCTCCCCATTCCCATTCAAGCCCCCATAGGGCTCAATGGGAATGGGGAGGGAGCTAACAACGGGCCCATTACGAGCGGGCCCGTTGTTAGCTCCCTGGTCCCCTCGCGGGACCCGCTCTGGACGACCATTACCAGCACCATTAAACCCATTCCGCACTTGTCGTAATGAGGCCCTTTGTTTCTTATTTCCTTTACCTTTACTCTGAAGAATTTTCTCAATCCTATAAAAGCGCTGGGGCTCATTTGTGACCTTCTGTAACTCTACGGTGTAAAAATTACTGCTCACACCATCACCATCATAATCAACCAGCTGGTAGATGTAGACCCCCTCTTTCGCAGACACTTTGGCCACTATAAAAATGTAATTGGTAAAGGATTGCTGATACCCCTTTGTAAAGACACCTTTAAGCTTGGAAACTCGGACATGGTCCCCCACTCGAAAGGATGGTTTCTTGACCTTCTTCGCTACCATATCAGCATACAAGTTTCTCCACACGGTTAGTGAATTTTCAGGCGTTACAGAATTTGGAGTCATTTTTATAGATCGATGATAGCTATCGTTGTACACCTCTATAAAACATTGTAATACGTCCACATAACGATGTGTTTTGTTTGCTGTAAAAAATCTCCAAAGCTTAGATTTTAAGGTTCTATTAAAGTGTTCAACAATAGCAGCCTTAACCTCATTGTACGTTATAAAATGAAAGACATTATGTTACTTTAGAAGATTTTGGAAGAGCCTATTTAAAAATTCCTTGCTGGCATCCGTTTGTAATTTTGCAGGCACCCGGCCTTTGCTGAAAACATGTTTGAAAGCGGCCTTCACTCTTGATCCGGTCTTATCCCTCAAACCTTCGGCAGAGGCGTATTTTGATAAAATATCAATGACCGTCAGGATGTACTGCGCCCCATCGTTCTGCTTTTCATAGATGCGCATATGCAGTAAATCAGACTGCCACTGGTGGTCTCTTTCAGATCTTCCTCTTTTAAAAAAAATTTCTAACATTTTTATGAAGGAAAATATGCCTCTTGACCAGATAACCATTCCTTAACAGCTTTACATGTGATGGGATTCTTGTCATGTTGTAGTTTTTTTTATAAAGAGCATCAACACCCCCATAACTGCCAATGCCGCTTTCATCATAACAGCTTTAATGCATGCTTCAATGAGAGCTGTTCAACGTTGAAGCACTTCAAAAAATAAACAGAGACATAATCAGTGAAAGACGATTTTATTACAACTCTTATACATATAGCGTCTGACACAACATTACCATTTGTGATATTTTTTCTGCAGCATTATAAATGGCATTATACAAAAGCTCCCATTCCCCCTGCGTATAACTCTGTATGCATAAAACACTTGAGGCATTTAAAAGTTCATACAATTTGCGTTCCTGTAAAACGTATTTTTTAAAGCTAAAGTAATGTTCATACAATTGCTCCAGAAGCTGCTGTAATACCGCTCTAGGGTGTAGGTATAGAGAACCCATATCATATTTGTACAGATGCCAGTATTCATCCAATGCAGGTAGCCAGGTGTTGGTACATATGTTACCTATACACATCAGACTTTTACAAAACGGCTTGGGTCGGGGTGTAGGCATCTGTAGATATTTCAGGGTATCTGCGGCGATTTCCGAAATCCGCTCTTTCAGCATAATTTATACCAGTTTTTCCACACATAAACGCCCAGGTTTCAGTTTACAAACTCTTGATATTTCTTCTCTCTTTAAAACAGTTTCCGGTGTGCTGCACAAGGCTTGAGGGGATTAACAAAAGTGTATAGGTCACAAAAATCTTTATCCATTAAATGGCCTACCCTGTTTCTAAAAAGCACAGGACCAGCCATTTGTAAAGATCTCAATTTTTTCTCAGGATTGCGGCAATGGTATATTTCTATCCATGTTTTTGATAAAACACTCTCCACACTAGCATGTACGTGCCTGCCCATGCCTTTATAGACAGCTTTAAGCAACTGAAAAGCTTTATATGAATTCAACATAAACATATCTGACGGATCGCTCTAGCGTGATAATTCAGAAGTAAACAGTCATGTGCATCCTGTTGCGGGTCATCGCATTTATGTCCATAGCACCATCGGTAATAATCACGCTTCAGGCATACTTTCACTAGAAAGGCCGCAAAAGCCTGAACAGTTGAGGTTTCCAAAAATGTTATTGGGCCTTATTACGAGTATGGAGGTAGCCATGCCGCTTTTAGCGGCATATCAACCCCCATACCGGGTACCGGTCCGGGTTCCAGGAATAGGGAATTACTGGGCCATTCCAACCTTGGTGGGCCTGGTAATTCCCTTTCCCGGGACCAGGACCGGGTACATCCCCATTTCCATTTGAGACACCACAGGGCTCAATGGGAATGGGGAGGATGCTAACAACGGGCCAGTTAATGACGGGCTCGTTGTTAGGATCCTGGTCTGCTAGCGGGTCCCGCTAAGGACGCCTGGTTTTACCAGACGTCCTTAGCAGGACCCACGAGCAGACCTCGTAATGAGGCGGTAGAGTGATAACAGCGCCGGCAGCTCTACTGGCGCTGTTATCACTCTACTGCCTACGTTGTAATGAGGCCCATAGTTTCCTCTTCTTCTTCATCAGAACTTTCAAAGCATTTTAAGCAGACACACTTCTTACACTTATTACGGGCTTGGGTTGCTGGACTTTCAATCATTTTTGAACAGCACACACACAATAAAAATTGATGGTATTGAATGAAGACTGCTGACTTTCAGCGCTGTCAACTTTATCTGCCATTTTCTGCAATTCAAAAAAGACAGAGTTTAACACTTCAATATGTATTTTTACACATAGTTCACACAAGCACACACTTTTCTACATACCAGATTGCACAGGACAGGTCTCTTAGCTTCCGCCTCCATAGCATTAACAGCTTCCATAAACAATCCGTCCTCCACATCATCAGTTGCCTCCATAAGTAGCCTATCTTCATCGGGATTTGTTTCTAACTCTGGTGTCATGGCCGCCTCTGGAAACAGTTCCTCCAGAACACCCAAACCGCATACAAGGGCTCTTCAAGAGTCTTCAAAGATTTATCCATATCCTTCAGAATGGCCTCTGTGTAGTCTGCATCCATTATCCACGTCTCTACCCCATCACAGCCTTCATCAGCAGCTTTGAAAGGGTAGGAATCAGGAGGTGTAATATCACCAAGATTCATTAAAAAAATGCACTGGCTCAACTCATCCTCATACTCCATCCCACTACTGGCGGGGCATTGCGTATCCTCAACAGCTCCAGGAATTGTTGTTGTCGGACTTCTAGGACTATCGGATTTTTTAGCAGTGTTGCAGGCATCGTTCCCTAAGGTATTCTTAGAGTAGTAGCTGTAACGCTTCATGATTCAGGGTATTGCTAGCGCCAGTCTCCAGGAGCACTGTGTAACTCTCTCCAGAGCTCCTTCTCTATATATACACCTCACTCCGCCCCTATAGGAGGGAGCATAACTACATCATCCCCACAACGGCCCCCGGTCTGCCCCCTGACATCACAACTTCATACCTACATCATCACTCAGAGCCCTGGGCCTTACCTACACTTCCTGGGTCTTGCACAGACCTGGGGAGGGTCCAACCCCCTCTACGACCTTCCAGCTTTCTCTCCGCACCAATTACTAAAGGGGCCAGTCACGTCCTTCACACACAGCCTACAGGGGCACTTTCCAGTTACAACACCTTTGTCCCCAGCTTAGGCCTTCCAACCCCCACAGAACTTCCGGGAATCCCCCATGACGTCAGTATTAGGTTAGGTGTTAGGGGAAACTTCAGGGACACTGCCATGATGTCACACCCCCTGCTGGGCCACACCTAGCCCCCAAAATCATGGCTCACCCCACGGAATCACTTCCAGGAAACGCCCTTTCCTAGGGCTGCACTTCCGGAACACACTGCATGATGTCACTACTAGGTTAGGCGTTAGGGGAAACTTCAGGGACACTGCAGTGATGTCACACCCCTGCTGTGCCATGCCTAGTCCCCAAAATCATGGCTCACCCCACGGCATCACTTTCGGGATACGCCCTTTCCTAGGGCTGCACTTCCGGAACACATTGCATGATGTCACTACAGCACCGGGACATCATGTAGGGAGGAACTTCCCCTACCACGGACCTCCCAGAAGGGTGGGACATCCGGCGTGGTTTACAGCTGTCAAGCTGATGAAAGGTATACGCTACCTCTACTTATATAGAAGCAAGTATTCATGCACATGAGGGAACAACATTTCTGTATCCGAGAGACCACAAGAAATATCTGGGAAGATGGATCTACTGCAGCCCGAAAAGACAATTTAGCCACATGACCTGGAGCGCTGATGACCATGTGAAATCAGCAGGAACGTTGAAAGGTGTGGTGAAAATATGGACTCTGAAGAAGCACTTCTTCAAGAAAGGATGTCTAGATGTGAAGACTGATGAGAGAGTGGTCGATGAATCAACCAGAGGGGGTGTGTTGAGGAGGAGCCAAATGCCTCTAACAGAAGTCCCGCCCCTATCTTGCCTATATGTTGGGAACCGGAAAAAGGTGACAAGCACGACACCTGTAATGATGCTCTGAGCTAAATGCTGAATCGAGAAATTCTGCCTAATAGCGTCACTGTGGTATAGTTGAATTCAGAAGGTGTGCCTAATAGCATCACTCTGCCAATGTTTGAATTTAGAAAGTGTGCCTAATATCATTGCTGTGCTAAATGCTGAATCTACAAATCGTGCCTAATAGCGTAACAGTGGTATTGTTGAACTTAGAAATTGTGCCTTATGTACGCCCCCTGTCCTGCTCTCATGATTCATCACAGGCGCCTTACTGATAACTACCATATCAAACTACTACGCTTACTCTCCCCTATACACCATCATTCAACTAGAACACAGCTGTACTATGACACAGTCGGTCTAGCTTTTCTCATAATAACATGACCCCACAAAGTCCACATCATCCTAATAAAACACAGGTAGCTGAGCACATTCCTGCTAGCTTAAGTGTCTCCTCAGGCCTAACGCAGCCAGAACTCAGTCTGGGTGTCCACCCTTCAGACTGAACACAACTGATTTCCTCAGCACCACACCTACCGCTAAGAAGCAGCTTTCATGCAACAACCACACCAGCTGCACAAATATCCGGTGCGGCCATGCACCATTTCACACTCTCTCTCTCTCTACTGACTGAACTGCGGTTCCCGAGGGCGTTCAACCTACCAGTGCTTTGAGATCATACCAATGATACATAAGGCGCTATATAAATGGCAAGTAATGTAACATAACATAACATGACAAGCTTTTGAGGCAAGGTATCCATTGAGAAAACCATTCTTTATGTATCCACGAAGAGCTGACAGTCTCTTAAGAGAGATCCCTGAAGAACATGTAAAGACGGATGAAAGAGGAGACTGGTGATGTTACATGAAGCAAGATGACACAACAAGAAGAGATGCTAAGAGAGGAGGTGAATAGACCATATAGAATCTGATGACAAAGTAAAGAATCAAGTGACCCTTTACGTGTGGAATGAAGATTGCACGTTTAAAGAGCATGGAAGAAAATGCAAGCCATTTTATAATTGTGCAGATGCAGTAACGCAAGTACACTAAGTATTTATGAAGGCTGGCTATACATAGTGAACAGACAGCAGGCGGTGCCGCCAATATATATATATGTATAGAATCTGGATGTCCTACATTGTGCTTTAGCAAACTGGGACCCCAAGAGCAGAAGGGCTGAAAGTGTGGCGCAGTAGAATAAGAATGGCTGGTGATGGAGGAAGAATCGAGAAGGCTTGTCTGGCCTAGTGTCAAGGGCTGAGGCAGGGCTGAGGCAGCCAAGAATCTGGTTATCTATCAAAGAAAGATACAATAAAATGAGAGCCGAGGCGAGCTCCTGGTTAAGGTGCAGTGGAAAGACAAGATGCCTCATTACGAGGCTGGCGGTACAGGCTTCCGCCGGTATATTTTATTTTCCGGCGCCCAGGAATGGGCAATTACTGGGTCATTACAGTCTTGCCGGATCCGGTAATTGCCTATTCCTGGGCACCGGAAAATATTCTTCACCATTCCTATTTGAGCACAATAGGGCTCAATTGGAATTGGGAAGCCGGATGCATCAACGGTGTGGGTGCATCCGACATGCTGTGCCCACGGGTGTCGGTACGGCCCCCAGGCCAGTCCTGCTGGCTACAATGGCACCCCTGAGCAGAGCTCATAGTTTGCCGGTCTGGGAACTACGCTACCGGCATGCTTACCGGTACCGTAGTTCCCGGACCGTCAAACTTATAATGAGGCCCAATGAGTGCAAAGTTTTATTCACTTTAATAGTATTAAATGCGAAGGACGAGCTCAAAACACAGTCTCCTGTCACATGGTCTAGATGCAAATAGACTTGGGCATACTACGCCAAGACTTGAAGATAAGGGTATGCTCACACTCCCTTCCATTCCCAGGAGCAGTGATACTCTCAAGGTGTTATGCTCACCTTGTCTCTGTGGAGGCGTTGGGACACGGTTGCTGCCCTCCCTGAACTTGAATCACCCCCTTTAGGCCTCTCCCTCAGTAGAAAAGCTGTGAGCGGTGGTACGTGGTGATACTGCTCCTGTGTGGAGATAAGAGTGTGTGAGGGCGCCAATCTGTGATTGTTGTACCTCTCAAACCCTTCACCAAAAGTACGGTTTCTGTGAGCATACGCCGGCCCATAAAACTCACCTGTGAATTATGGAAGATAAGGTCTCCGTCCTGCTACTTCTGGCAGGGGCACGTCGAATGGGATCTAGTTCCTTCACTGATCCCTGATAAGGATTAGTCCAGTCCAGCTGTGACTATGCTTCTCCTTATGATTGGTAAGTCTTTCTTGAGCTCTTGTGATGCTGTTTGTTCTGTTTAATGTCTTTATATGTTGCTCCTATTTATGCCCGCAAAAATGTCTCTCTTCTGTTTTCTTCCCTTAGATGGAAATGCGGCCTCAATGCAGCTGTGAGACGTGGCCGGATGGAAGATGGAGGCTACCGCAATGTTCGACAGCAGGTAAGTGATGGTTTAAGGAAAAGCGCAAAGTATGGCGAAGCGCAACCTTAAACTGACTGTTTTTTCGATGTCTAACCTTGTCTTCTGTTTTTCCTTGCAGGCGCTGCTGTCGAATATGGAGCGTGTCGTGCTGCGGTGCCAAGATGAAGATTTCGGCATCCCGGAAAGTGTAAAGATAAATACCTGGTTCGCCGAAGAGATGTACAGGTAAGAACAGCTTCCCCCAGTTGGTAAATATGCTGGCAGGAAGCAGGATCTTCAAAGGTAAGTCTGACCTCAGGCGACGGTGAGCGTTATGCTGCTTGCAAGTGCAGAATAACGTGAAGCGTCTGTCTTGAGGATCGGGGCAACTTATATAGCTGAGATCATGGGCACGCCCATTAGGGCCGGCTTACCAGCCACACCGTGCCACTCCTAGAGAGTGAGCATGTGCAAAGGCAATCCATTAGCAGACACACCCAAGAATACACTTGGGGCTGCTTAATGGATGGAATGTTCAAGGTTAATGCATCCTGCTTAATGGATGGAATGTTCAAGGTTAATGCATGTGAAGTGCTATGTCCATAATAAAAGCTTTTTGGTGTTAAATGGCTGTTCTTGTTTACTTTTGTTCATGAGCCTGGCGCAAAAGGCGCCAGGACAGTGTCCACCCAGGTCTCCCGTGCATGCGACCCCTGCATGCCTGTGCCCCTGACTTCATGACCATGACACAAGGCCGAGTTCAAAGACTATTCCTATGGCAGACATCTTGAGTGATGATGGATGATGAGCTAATTGGGTGGGGAGGCACGGTCAAGTCCACCCACCAAGCACCTGGGGTACCAGCTTGCATGCTGCTATTGAGTGGAATATTCTAGAAGGGTACACACATGCCAACCAATTATAGAGGGCCACATATCAAAGAGCCCTATAGTTTGAGACCCAATGAAACGTTGTGTATTTTGTAACTGATGATGACTTGACCTAGGGGTGGGCATAGTTGTCCACCTGACTGTAGAGACCCAATCATAACCCCATATCCCACAGAAAGTATACATAGATGTTTCCCATTGTCCTACCACAATCCTACTTAGGTTTTTTTATTTTGCCACGTAGTATGACATCGGTGATGACGAGTTTTTGCTATAAAAGAGTGTTTTTTATGTAAATCGCTGAGAGATATGCTGTGAGACGTCAGTTGATGTCCGTTGTAATCTCCGTTTTAGATAATTGTTATTAAAACAGCTATTTGCCAACTTCCTGAGTCGGTCTTATCACTGAAATTTGAGTAACTTCTGCATCCCCATCTATCCCATTGAACGCTACCTCGCTTAAAAAGGGCCTACAGGTTCACGCTCCCTCCCTCATGAACTTCCATTTAGGGGGCCATGGCAGGGCCATCGGATTTTGGATCCTGACCCTGGGGGTGGACAAGCGAGGGGGATCCTCTGAGTGGAGGGTCACGAGGGATTGGAAGGAGGATACCCAAGGGCGAGACATGGTATTTCCAAAGTCCCAAAAACACCCCAACCTACTCTCCCTCAGCCTTCATGGGGTATCTCCAGTCTCACCCCATCTCCCCCTCCCTATTTCCACTAAATACTGATAGGAGGAAGAGGTGACTAAGATCAGTAAAGATTAGCCATAGGAGTAACATGGGGAAAGTAAGGGGAAACCTACCATAGAAAGAACTCAAGTTGCACTCAATAGTAACCATTCACACCCGGCTGGTCTTTTCACTATAAAAGGTGTGGTTTGACACAAATGTATGAGCGAGTAGGAGAGCAAGAAGGAGAACGAGTTGGGAGGGGAGCCGAGACAGCAGAGCTGCCTGGGACTAGAGGCCACAGACCGGGATGCCGAGATGCTGAGGAACTGCCGTGCGAAAGTGCAGAAGCGTGACGAGGGAGCTATGTCTCCAGAGAGCCAAGAAGGGTCAGTGTACTGGAGCAGAGAGGCGTGCTGTGGCCCCACAGAAGCTATGTATGTGAATGCTCATTTCGCTGGGCCGGTGGAAGTCCAGGAGTGTCAGAGGGGCAGGTGGTGAGACCCTGACCTTGGAATGAAGAGCCGGAGTGAAGCAGTGTTGCAGAAGTCAGCCCAGTGAGTCTGGCGGGTTGTGAAGAGCACGATACAAGTTAATGCCAGAAATGTATAAGATAGAGGACTGCGTTTGAATGGGCATTCGTTTGAAAGGAAACGACAGTATAAAAAGGGTGTGAGTGACCCGAAAAGAAAAAAACAAGTGCAAGAGTGCGCGATAGCATGAAAGAAGTATGCAAGATGCACAATCAAGGTAAGGAATAAAGGTCAGTGCAAGTGTGCACAGAAAAAGCATAGGAACATAGGAAAATGGTGCCAGAAGCATCTGAAGATAAAAAAGTGCAATAGGTAGTGAAAGTAACGAACCAAGCGAGGGGCAAAGGGTCAGAGTGGTCGTGCTGAGGAAAAGTAAAGAGCCTAGCATTTTCGAAAGCCTCTGATTCTACCCCATAAGAGGATGATATGCAGGAAAGATTGTACATGAGAAAAGGCATAGACCAGCTGATTGTGTTTTGAAAGCTGGAAGCGACATGAGCTTGGGGTAGGGAACCCTGAGGGGCCTATTGAAGAAACAGACTGTTTTGCATTGAAAGCTGAAAGTGAACAAGTTAAACCTTGGGGAAGTGAACCCCAAGGAACTCAAGGACATTGGAGGTGTTTAAATTCACTGTAAGGGCCCTGTGGAGAAGGTCATACAAACAGCCCTGGGCAGTCAACCCATCTTTGTGACATTGACCAAATTGCACCTTGTGAGTAGACCACCTGAAAACAACTGGTTTTGCCATTTTTGTTGAACTACTATTTTTCTTTCCAAAAGACTTCCTATCACATTTTTGTACAGCATGAGTGCAAGCATAGTTTATACACAGACAGACTTTTATTTTTGACTATTAGGCAACGACAGCAATTCGAAACATACTTTTAGAGTTGGGTCCAGTCAGACATTCCACCCCAGGAACCTTAGTAAATAAAGGTTTTAAAACAAATGCTTTTGAGTCTGTGTCTCTTTTGATGCCATGCCTGTCTCACACTACTTCTGTTTCAGATGCACATATTACTATCCCGCAAGGGAAGAAAAGCAACCTGAAACACAGGTAAAACTTAACTTTGTATGACTCACCCTTTTAATCATAAGTGCATGCGAGTGCCGGACCACAGTACTTAAATAATACCTTACTAAGACAGCCACCCATGGGTCAATGGAACTAGTTGGTATTGAAATCAGTAATGTAATATGGATTTGCAGATTAACATGAGCACAGACTGATGTTCCTTGGAAAGTGGGGCGGAATGAATGGAAGAATATCTATGAGAGAGTATTTACAAACAGTTTTTGTGTTTCTCCGTGCATTATTTTGTCCGTTGTTTGCTCCTATGTCCATGGTGATCTGTTTCATCACATTATATTTCATTTCACATCATTCGGTTTTGACATTAACTCTACCTTCAATACTTGTGATGGTTATGACTGACCGATGATTGACTTCCATATTTGGTAGTTTGTTGCATTAACTAATTGTTGGTTTGGTTATTTTGGTGCACCCTGGCTATGGGCATGAATTTATTTAATTTAGGCTCTTTCCATGGTTACTTTCTCAATGTAAATATCTTTTAAAGCAATTAATCAGTAATTGAGAAGGTGGATCACCATTAGAGGAAGAGCAAAACTCGAAATACGTGTTGGATCAGTAGTTAAATAAACAATTTACTGGCACATCAATTAGCAGAGAGTATATATTTTCTTGGGAAAGCAGACAATGGGCCTCATTACGAGTTTGATGGTGCGGGAAAAAACTGTAGGTAATTCAGTTACATTTTTGAGGAAAAGTGGAGGATGTATCTCCAGCATGATGCTGGAGGTGAATCCTCCACTTTTTCTAAACAAATTGGCGGAATTTCCACTAGGTAATTTCACCGATGGTAATCCTGGCAGAAATTTGAGTCCTATGGACTTCAGAAAATGGGGCTTTACACCACCTACCAGTGTTTGGAAAGATTTCATTTATGTGCAATTTTCCCTCCATTTATGGACCCCCAAACCTTTTGCTTATGTGGCTATCCTAACCTGACTTTTTCCAGTGGAGCCCAGCCTTCAGCTGAACTCCCCTGGGCTTTTACTCACTTGTTATGGGAAAACTGACATGTCCTTCTGACTGTCAGTACTGGGAAACTATGTTTCCCTTAGTCTTTAACTATGTTGTCATTTCTTGGTAACTTTTTAACAGTGCACAATGTACCTTCCAGTACTGTGCGCTGGGGTCCCTTTTTGTTTTATGGCACTAGACACGCTCAAAGGATTTTTTAGCGATTGTACGAGTGTGCCTGGGACGAACTGGTGGCAGCAGTTACTTTGTATAATGTTTTACGTCTTTTTACGGAGTTAAACTGCGTTTACCGCATTTGGCTCAAGACTGTGGCCAGGCCTGAAAATTGCTCACTATTTTCGGACGAGCCACAAAGTCTTTTGTTCTGTCCCATGGTCACTTTGTCCCTTGCCTTCATGAAAAACCCTTGGCTTGGAAGGTTTGGTCTAAACTGGCGACATCCGATAGTGGTAAGAAACTGAATGTCATAAATGTGAGTAGTCCAAATGGTCCTTAAAGTCGCGTCTCACCAAGTCGGGGGTTTAGCCAAGTACAAGACCCCTTGCTGAATAATGTGAAGTATAGGTGACCTGGAAGGAGACTGCGCCTGATTCTTGCACACGAGACTTATTTTTTTATATTTTTAAATTTTTTATTTGTGTTTTTTTATTTTTTCAGAAAGAATTGCCCTTAGTGTTGATGACACGTGTTTCGGTCCTCCAAGGACCTTTCTCAAATCAGGGCTATTGATTAATCTTATGTTCATGTAAGAGGCCCCTGTCACAAGATGTGAAAGATAAGCTTCCATATATCATTGGGATAAATCCCTGCTGTTCAGATTAAAGCGCGTACAATCGCAGAAATGCTACAAGTCTCAAGGGGGCCCTTGCCTTCACCCAGGTCGAGTAACCTGGGTTTTCCTTATTTGGGCATGCAGCCTCCTGCTAAAACCGATCTCTTTCGCGGGCTCCTGCATGTCATGCGTGTGCCCAGGAAGATGGTTGGGACAGTCTAGTCCCAATCCACACTACTGGTGCCAGGATGTCTGGAGTGCATGAATGACAGACCACCTTGGGCCGTGATTGGTCCACGTCTGGGATGCCTGCAAGAGAGCAGATCTTCTATTGGAAGTCATTGATTTTGTCACAAAGCAAATCTTGGATAAGAGAAGGGGCTCTGCAGCCATACCAGGTCGATCACCTGTGTTGTCACTAAACTACAGAAGGAGTCAGGTCTCCTACACAAAGACACAGACTTGTGAAACCGCCAGAGACGCTTTGAAAGGTTTTGGCACCCTTTGCCCTCTGCTGTCCTGTCAGACCCCTGCTTTCTTCTTCAATCAAAGCCTGCTAAGGCGCTTCGCCCCTTTGGAGTAGTGGGACTAACTACTCTGGGCGCCCCCTGCTTACCCACCGATCGAGCCCCTTCAGAAGTGTTCCTGGACCATCCAGCAAACTATCCAGCTCTATCTCAGGGTAACCGCAGCATCGCCGCTGTCTCGAGTGCAGACCCGAAACATTGCTTGCTTGTGGCCCCGTGCATTCTCCCGCAAAATTTCGCAGGCCTAGCTTCTCTGGGTGCCGAATGGGGAGAGACGTGCATTTTGGGAAGTGCATTGGGCAAGTGCTGTTTTGCTGTTTAGCAGTGCAGCGGTAGATGGTGCATTATTACCATATCTATCCATTTTTTATATTTCTTTTTGTATTTGTCATTGTGTCCGTTAACGTAAATTTAGCTCTGCCGCCATTCTGTAATATTTGCACTGTAAGTGTGCTCTGTGATGTCAACTGGTGTTCACACCCTAAAGACAGCACTGAAGGAGGTCAGCGGGCTTCTAATACAGCCAAAGTGAACTCCGACAAGAGTTATCTCATACATTAAGCCCCACGCAGAATTAACCCCACCACTTCTCGATCTCATACTAAATCCTTGACTGCTGACATTCAAGGTTTTTGCTCCCCTGAGCCTTCAGCTGTTACACGCTCCAACTTAGCAAAAACTTCTTTGATAACAATCCCACCTATTTGCCCCATTAGTAAATCATCCAATGCTGACACGCCCTTAATTGACTCCTTTACACTGCCCGACTCCATTATGGCAGCAGGCCTCATGCTCACAGTGCTAGATGCACCTCGACTTACAACTATAACCACCCCAGCCACAGCATCACCTCGGGCCGCAGGTAACCCTAAAAACATCAATTCAGATAATCACACAGAGTCCGTCGTCGTAGCACAAGTTCATAATTTTTCTCAGCCCATTGCCGCTATGAACCAAGCAAAGACAATAAAACAACCAATCTAATGATGTTCCAAATTTAGTGGCTGAGTCTCATCCTAATTTACGTAGCACGACGACCCATACTCAATGGATCTCCAGGTCTTTTACCTCCGTCCTCACCTGAAACCACTACTGCTCAACCCCTCTCATCTTCCCAGTCCCATCCATGCTCCACAAACCTATCTCAATCACCCATCATGTTTGCAAATTACTCACATGACTCATCTGGGCTTTCAATCCCCTATGCAAATCCCACCCGAGGGGAAAAAACTGCATTCACAAGTCCAACATTCCACTTCACCAAGCATTAATTTAGCTCCCTTTGAAGACCTAACTTTAACTGCAATGAACACTGCATTCTAGTCG
This sequence comes from Ambystoma mexicanum, assembly GCF_040938575.1. NCBI lineage: Eukaryota > Metazoa > Chordata > Amphibia > Caudata > Ambystomatidae > Ambystoma > Ambystoma mexicanum. Next base: position 1,424,513,004 of record NC_090923.1, read on the forward strand.
CTAACGAAATTGTTTGAAAACATGGACAATAAAATCACCTTACAAACGACCCTAATAATGGAACTTCTACAACGTGATTCAGATACCCTTCCTGAAACTCTATCCCAGAACAGGGTTGAGAAGCCTGTGTCCCCAGAGGCCGAGTCCTCTGAAACACTGATGAATGAAACAGCCTTACCTCGAATTCCACAGAGAAAAAAAAAATGCTGCGACCAGTCTGATACCAGTTGAAAAGACCAGAACATCCTTCAAAGCTAAGTATTTGAATGACCCCCACCAGTCCAAATTGTAGACAAGCCGTCTTTCACTATATTTTCGAAATAAAAAACAAATCTGTGAAACCCTCTGAAATCCCCCAAAAAACGAAGTACATGATACCCGTTATGTCCCAAACGCGATCTACTTCACGCCATTTCATCCATTAATTGACTGCCTAGTAAACAAATGCAGATAGTCAAATCCGCCATTACAAAAAAGAAAGGACGCAATGTTAGCCCAAAATAAAAAGGCTACAGAGAGTTCAACTGACAATTTACTGTATGCACCACTTGATGAACTGTTACAAGAAGTTGAATTTCTGCCCAAGAAGACCCTCTTGCCCTCATTGGATGTTCAATCAACCTCATCTCTTGCACCGTCTGCACTCTATAGAGATACGAAAACAAAATTCTAACTCTGGAACAAAGGTGTGCAGAAATTGCTAAATCAGTCATATATATAAATCACAGGATAAACAAAATAATTCAAATGAAAAATCCATGCCTCATCCTGTTGCATCAGAGAGAATGCAATCGCATTTACCCTTAGACAACCCAAAATCTAAGTTCCGCTCTACAACTGAAAGCAACACTCCCAGGTCAGACTGATAAGCCCTTGCAGGACCCCTCATTTAAACATAATAAAAATAGTCGCCACCACCATTGGATAATTCAATGTAGAGGCTCTTCTTATCCAACATGACATTTTTAACATCTTCAGTGATATTTCAAATTAAGAAGATCTAACCTCATCTGATATATACCAGGTAGAGTTCTTACGAGATACAGATCTGTCTATTGCAAGACTCTGGATACAGTCTGGCCTTGTCCTTAACAGCATATGGCAGGACAGGACATTGTTGTTTGATTTGGGATTCCTTCTTACTCAAGAGCTTCCTTTCGACTTAACTGCTAATTCAAAGAGAAACTACATGTCTCCCTTGTTTTAAAGTAACATGTATACCAGGAACCTTCAATTCTTCACGGCAGAAGGAATCTACCAGGAAATGTAATGACTTTCCATGTCTACGATTTGCGAACCAGAATTAACAATACGAGACCGATGAGCATTCAGCGCTACTATCTAGCCAGTTGGAATAGGAGGGGCTTCAAGCATCTTATGAATAATAGATTCAATGACTTGAATAACTGATATTATTGCCCTACAGGATATCTGGCTATTGAAACTGCCAAACTGGGACGGTTATAGTGTCTCATTACTACCTGCTAAAGATCCGTCCAAAGGAAGACCCATGGCTGGGCTGTTAAATGCGGTTAAGACTGCCTCTGGCCTACAATTAGAACCAAATTCCGCCTTTTCTCATATATTATGCCTTCTTTTGTCCATTCATTTCTTCCACCCCTGCCAGCCCAACCTACTCTTTCATGCAGTTTGATACTTTTAATTGAGCCAGCAAAAAAACAAAATGCCCCATCATATGCCCCGTTCACCCCCCCCACCCCCCAACTATTTTTCTGGCATTCCACTGCCCCTATGTATCGACTATTACACTGCCCACACTTGTGGGGTAGCCAAGGATGTGCAGTACACTAAGATAGGCTAATGTTTGGACGTGATCTGTCTTAAATAAACTCGGAGCAGAATATGAAGTCTATGGCTGGACCGTGGAGGCATCAGGGAAGGCGTACAAGTCTTCTCTGTCAACGCATTACTGTTGCCTGTTCATCATGGTCAAAATGAAAGTCTCATTGCTCTCCCATGTGAGAAAATTAACAGGGTGTACTTGCTGCGCCCCTTCCCATATTTACCCCAGTCAGTTGCCTGGTTCACCCCACCCTCTAGACACAGCCCTAAATGATTTACTACTTTATTTTTGCATTTGGTGACCATTTGCTTGTGGAATTGTCAAGTTCATACGTATTCATGGGGTTGGTCCCGTTGTAAAGTATATATCACTGAACAATGTATATGCGTGTTTTAGCTTAGCAATGCAATTATTTACCATAACGTGTGTAATTCCCATATTTGTTTATATGTGGGGGTGTTCATGTGTTATCTGTTCTGCCAAGCCATTGTTCCATGTGTGTGTATATATTTATATATACGGGTACGTGGCAGTGTTTAATAAATGGGGGATTAATTATCCTCTTGGATTTGTTATACAAAGCCTTTAAATCCATCCATTTTGTGTAACGGGTGGGGTGTTAGGGTTTTCTGATTTCTCTTAGCCTAAAATGGAGGACGATGGTAGGGTCCACCTGTAGTATGGGAGGCCGTTCAAGTCAAAATGACCCCTTTGTGAATGTGACATATTGAAGTGAATACAACATGCAGTGAAATGAGTAAGGCATACACTGGGATGACTATAATACGTATTGAAATGAGTATAAGATGTATTGAAATGAGTATGACATGTAATGAAATGAGTATGACATACACTGAAATTCAATGAGTAAGACATACATTGAAATGAATAGGACACACATTGAAATGAATATGACACCTATTGAAGTGAATATGACAGACGTTGAAGTGAATATGACATGCAATGGAATGAATATGGCACCCATTGAAATGAATATGACACACGTTGAAATAAATATGACACACGTTGAAATAAATATGACACCCATTGAAATGAATATGACACGCATTGAAATAAATATGACACACGTTGAAATAGATATGACTCACGTTGAAATAAATATATAACACCCATTGAAATGAATATAAAACACGTTGAAGTGAATAGGACACGCATTGGAATGAATATGACACCCACTGAAATGAATATGACACACGTTGAAGTGAATAGGACATGCAATGGAATGAATATGACACCCATTGAAATAAATATGACACATGGTGAAATAGATATGACACACGTTGAAACAAATATGATACCCATTGAAATGAATATGACACACATTGAAATAAATATGACACCCATTGAAATGAATATGACACCCATTGAATTGAATATGAAACACATTGAAGTGAATATAACATGTATTGGCATGAATAAGATACACATTGAAATGAATAGAACATGCATTGAGATAATTATGACATCCATTGAAATTAATATGACACACTTTGAAGTGAATAGAACATGCAATGGAATGAATATGACACCCATTGAAATGAATATGACACACGTTGCAGTGAATATAACATGCATTTGAATGAATATACCATGCATTGGAATGAATAAGACATGCGTTAAAATGAATAGGACATGCATTGAAATAAATATGACACCCATTGAAATGAATATGACGCATGTTGAAGTGAATAGGACATGCAATGGAATGAATATGAAACCCATTGAAATGAATATTGCACACATTGAAGTGAATGTAATATGTATTAAACATTAATTTAAAATCCATTTGAATGAATAAGTCATTACCTCCATGTCCCCATTCCTCTTCCCAATACTTACCTTTGAGTACGTTCCGTGCTCACTGGAACTCTTTTCTTTTCAAGCTGCCCTCCTCCAATTGGAAGGAGTTATCAGATGTTCTAGGGCTTTGGTGGTCTTCAGGTCTTCGATCTAGTGGAATGATGTTATGGTTCGGAAAGACAACAGCTTGGCATTTGCTTCCATCAACCATCAGGGGGCTACGGGATCCTGCTCCCTGGAAGATCTGGCTTTGTCCATTTGGACATGGGGCATGGCACACCTGGTCTCCTTGAGAGCGGTCCAAATCGGGGGGGTGGAAAATGTGACTGTGGAACGGCTCAGCAGGGTGTTTCCGGTCTCAGCGGAGATGCCTCTTTGTCCCAAGGTTTTTCAGGATGTGTGTCGGTGGTTCGGCATCCCTGGATGGACCTCTTTGCCTCCCCCTGCAACTCTCAATTTTCCTGGTTTTGCTTGAGGACTCTGCCCCCCAGGGGTTTGTGGGGGAGTGGACGCTCTTCCCTTGACTTGGCCTCTCAGAGCTTCTTTATGCCTTTCCTCCAAAACCCCTGATTCTGCTGCTCATCAGCACAATCAGATCATCTCCACGTGTGTTTATCCTGGTGGTCCCTTACTGGCCTCAGAGGGGGTGGTTCCCGGGCCTTCTGGAGATGCAGTTAGCTTCTCCTTGGGTGTTGCTCAGGTGGCCGTCTCCATTGCGGATGGTCAATGTCCCCCTTCTCCTCTCTCATCCGTTGTGGGTTCTGGAAACAGAGAGGAGGGATCTCCTGGCATTAGGCCTTTCAGCTGCAGTGGCTGGGATGGTTCAGAGGGTGCGTCAGTCCTCTACACTTAAGTTCTGACCGTCATTGGGCTAATTTTCTAGCTTGGTGTCACCTGAAGTGTGTCCTGGCACTGGAGTGTGGCATCCCAGACATTTTGCAATTTCTTCATGAAGGGGCGGAGAAGGGGTTGGTGGTCTCCACTTTCTGTTCTCAGTGGTGTGCAATGCGGGCTTTCCAGGATTCCTGGTCCTCTCTGGTAGGGGGTGAGGCTCTGGTCTCAACACTCTTGAAAGGGGTAGCAGGTACACATCCTTTGGGCCCAGTTGGGGTTCCCCGTGGGACCTTCCTTTAGTCATGTCCATATTGCAGAAGCCTCCATTTTAGCCCCAGGAGGAGGTGGAGATGAAATAGTTGTTGCTGAAGACTACCTTCCTGATTGCCATTACTTTGGCTCAGCATTTGGGGGAAATCAGGGCCCTCTTGCGTAGGTCACTGTTTCTAGTGGTCGAGGAGGAGGTTTTGGTGCTGGGCTGTGACCCCTCGTTTGTGCCCAAGGTTGCCTCTTGGTTCCATCGGTCTCAGGAAGTGGTTATCTCAGCTTTCTTTCTTGCTCCGTCCTCTCCTAGGGGGGAGGCTTGGCATTGTCTGGATGCCAAGCAGGCGGTCTTACATTATCTGTCCCAGAGAGAGTCCTTTTGTCTCACTGATCAGGGGGCGGGGGACTGTGGTTGCCAGGCTTCCATTCCAACGATTAGCCGGTGGACTAATCTTTGATTCTATGAGTCTGTGGGCCTCTGTTCTGCAGCTTGGGTCCAGGGTCGGTCCACAAGAGGGGTGACCGTCTCCTGGGCAGGCCTGCGGGGGCTACCTTTGTTGGATATTTGCCGAGCTGCCACATGAGCTACACCTAATACATTCATTCTGCATTACCAACTCAACATGGAGGGGCTCCATTCTACGTCCTTTGGTGTGGGTGTCTGGAGGCTGTGTCTGGTTGAGGTGGTGATGGGAGTCATGGTTAGCATGCCTTTGGCTTTTTGCTGTATCTTGAATAAATTGGTGTTGGGTGGGTTTCGTATTACCGTTGGTGTCTGTGTCTTTTGTGGTGGGCATGGGTGTCCTTCCTGTTTCTGCTTTGGTACAACTCAAAGGTAAGTACCTGGATGAGAAAGAGGGACGTGGAGGTAATACTCAGATTACTTACTGGTAATCTTGAATATTCCCCCTCCTCCTCCTCCTCTGTCACACCCACTCAGAACCTTTGCTCGGCCCTGGCTGCACACTTCACTGAAAAAACGCAAGACATCCTTTTCTCTCTCACTTCCACACCACATCATACACCAACACTTCTGGAGCCTCCCTTTGCCACTCTACCACTTCTCCTCTCTTCTCTCAATCCCATTACACCTGATGAGGTGGCCAGACAAGTCCGATCTATGAAGGCCTCATCCAAACAGGTGGACCCCTGCCACTCCAAAACCATTAAGTACAACATTGACTCTCTTTCTCCAGCCTTGGCTGATCACTGCAATCTCTCTTTTGCCACTAAAGTTTTCCCATCTTCTCTTAAGCACTCCATTGTGCACCCTCTGCTTAAGAAACTCTCTGCCGACCCCTCCATTCCAGCAACCTACCGCCCTATCTCTATCACCCCCTTCCTGGACAAACTCTTAGAGAAGCTGGCTATCTCTCAGCTCACCCTCAACACTGAATCTGAGTTGCCTCCACAACCATCAGTCTGGCTAGAGAGGATCCAGAGGAACGGAAAACACTTTTCTGAATACCTGTGAAGACCTGCTCTTAAATCTCAACACTAACACCCCTCTGTCCTCATTCCTCTTGACCTCTTCTCTGCCTTCGACATGGTAAACCACAACATCCTGATTGCACGTCTCCGTGACACCCTGGGAATCACAGGTCAGGCTCTGGCGTGGGTAACCTCATTCTTTTCTGGCCATCCATCCCAGTTGGAACGTGGGTCTTTTCTTTCTACTCTCACTCTTTCAACCTGTGGTGTTTCCCAGGGTTTTAACTTAACCCCCTCGTTCTTCAAGGTCTACATGGCTGCGCTGGCCTGTGTGATTGTCACTTTCATCTCTAACTTCCAGTGTTACGCTGATGACATGCAACTCTCCTTCAGGCTACCTTGAGCAACCTCTTATACCTTTCTTATATCTGTCTGTCTGTCCGCAAATCAGCCATGGTGTGCTGCAAACTACCTCTGCCTCAGTGCCAGTAAGACTGAGAACTTTCACATCAGGACTCCTGCTCCCACATTCCCACTCTCTTTCTGGTCAGCCTCCCTTGGTCCTGCACCTGCACCCACCTGTGAGGCAAAACACCTTGGGGTCATCTTTGACTGCACTCTATCCTTCACTCACATTTCGCACATCTCTAAAAAGTCCAACTACCAGCTGCACCTCCTCAGTGATACTTTTCTCACCTTCCCCCAGCGACTCACTGTCTCCATAGCCCTGGTTCTCTCAAGGCTGTACTACTGCAATGGCCTCTTTCCCAACATCTCTGCCTCTGCTCTACACCCTCTGCAACTCATCCAGAACATAAACACAAGACTTATCCTTGGCCTGAATGAGGTTACCCACGCCAGAGCCTGACCTGTGATTCCCAGGGTGTCACGTAGACGTGCAATCAGGATGTTGTGGTTTACCATGTCAAAGGCAGAGAAGAGGTCAAGAGCAATGACGACAGAGGGGTGTTAGTGTCGAGATTTAAGAGCAGGTCTTCACAGGTATTCAGAAAAGCGTTTTCCGTTCCTCTGGATGCTCTCTAGCCAGACTGATGGTCGTGGAGGCAACTCAGATTCAGTGTTGAGGGTGAGCTGAGAGATAGCCAGCTTCTCTAAGAGTTTGTCCAGGAAGAGGTTGATCGAGATAGGGCGGAAGTTTGCTGGAATGGAGGGGTCGGCAGAGGGTTTCTTAAGCAGAGGGTGCACAATGGATTGCTTAAGAGAAGATAGGAAAACTCTAGTGGCAAAAGAGAGATTGCAGTGATCAGCCAAGGCTGGAGAAAGAGAGTCAATGTTGTTGTCATGCCTGCGCCATGGGCGCATCCATTTGCGCTCAATATGGACTATTTGTTTATCATTTATTTACAACAGACTCCTGGATCCATCTATATTTACTTTGGGGACTTTATTTCCCATTTGCGAGATTTTGGTGCTTTATTATTTTTTCCAACAAACTACGCATACCACAATGCACTTGGCTACAAGCATCGATTCCTGGCTGTTACTATTGGTCATCAAAGGAACTACACCCCCCAGAAGCCCTAGGGATTTGCTCTGCTTCCACCAGCCCAGGAACAGAAAGGGAGGTGGCCGATTGCCTGCAGGTGTGCTTTGCCAGGTGCAACCAATTAGCATGCCTCTGTGCTGGGCTAGGCAGTATATAAGGCTGCTGCCTGCAGTGGCTCAGCCTCTTGCATTGAGAGTCCTTCCTCTACCTTTTGCGTCTTTCTACGGATCTTTGTATGCTGTTTACCATCTCTCCTGCTTGGATCCTGCCTTGCAGCTTGCTACACCCTGCTGCCTACAGCCCTAGCCTTCTGGGCTCCCTGCCTCAGTCCAGCTCCTCTGGGCTTCCTGCCTTGCAGCTTGCTACACCCTGCTGCCTACAGCCCTAGCCTTCTGGGCTCCCTACCTCAGTCCAGCTCCTCTGGGCTTCCTGCCTTGCAGCCTGTTACACTTCGCTGCCTCCTGCCATTGCCTTCCAGGCTCCCTGCCTCACAGCCCTGCTCCTCTGGGCTCTCCACATTGCAGCTGATCACGCTCTGCTGCCTTCCAGCTTCTGCCCTTGCCCAGCCGGGCTCTCCACATTGCAGCTGATCACGCTCTGCTGCCTTCCAGCCTCCGCCCTTGCCCTGCGGGCTCTCTACATTTCAGCTGATCACGCTCTGCTGCTTTCCAGCCTCAGCCCTTGTCCTCTGGGCTCCCTGCTCTGCAGCCTGCCTCACTCCGGCTGCCTTCAGCCCTTGTCCTCTGGGCTCCCTGCTCTGCAGCCTGCCTCACTCCGGCTGCCTTCAGTCTTTGTCCTCTGGGCTCCCTGCTCTGCAGCCTACCTCACTCCGGCTGCCTACAGCCCTTGTCCTCAGGCCTTCCTACTTTGCAGCTTATCACGCTCCGCTGCCTACTACCTATCTTTTTCCGCTGGGTTCTCGGCCTAGCAGCCCGCTACAGTCCTCTGCTACCTTCTACGGTCAGCGGCCCTGCCCCTCAGGGCCCACTCCTTGCTGCCTGGCCCTTCTGGGTTCCTTGCCGTGCAGCCTGCTTTACTCTGCTGCCCTAAGCCCTTTTCATCTGGGCTCTCTTACTTACAGCCCTGCTCCTGTGGGCTTGCTCATTGCTTTCCTGCTCCTCTGAGCTCTCAACCTTGTTCCTTACTGTCCTCTGCTATCCTATCCTGTTACACGACTTTCCCTTCATTTTCTTCTGCTAGTTTGCTATCACCTCCTTTCCTGGATTTGTCTGTAGTATCTTCTCTTGTACTGTTTGTAGACCCTTTTGTACAGAGCTTGTCTGTTGGTTCCCATCAGTCAACCTCTGCCCCTTCCCTTGTTTCGTTTCTACATTACAGACACCCATTGCTGCTGTTCCAAGCCATGAGCAAACAGCGAGGGCCTCTGTATATAGCAAACTGTGTAGAAGGCTAGAGTATTTCCTAAGGTTCGTGGAATACTCTTTTCCAAGTTCTGCATACACCCCAAGAGGGAATTCATTCTGTACCTTTTTCCCTTGCTACTCTGGCCTACTCTTTGTTCTCTTTCCTCTCTGCTGTGTGTGTACTTATCTGTCCACTTTATTTTGGCACAACCACCCAAACCCTTTCTGGGTGTCTTGTGCTACTCTTAATAGAGTGCCATCCCTGACAGTTGTACTTAATGGTTTTGGAGGGGCAGGGGTCCACCTGTTTGGATGAGGACTTCATAGATCGGACTTGTCTGGCGACCTCATCAGGTGTAATGGGAATGAGAGAAGAGAGGAGAAGTGGTAGAGTGGCAAAGGGAGACTCCAGAAGTGTTGGTGTATGATGTGGTGTGGAAGTGAGAGAGAAAAGTATGTCTTGGGTTTTTTCAGTGAAGTGTGCAGCCAGGGCCGAGCAAAGGTCCTGGGTGGGTGTGACAGAGGAGGAGGAGGAGGGGGAATATTCAAGATTACCAGTAACTAATCTGAGTATTACCTCCACGTCCCTCTTTCTCGTCCAGTTACTTACCTTTGAGTTGTACCAAAGCAGAAACAGGAAGGACGCCCATGCCCACCACAAAAGACACAGACACCAATGGTAATGCAAAACCCACCCAACACCAATTTATTCAAGATACAGCAAAAAGCCAAAGGCATGCTGGTCATGACTCCTATCACCACCTCAACCAGACACAGCCTCCAGACACCCACACCAAAGGACGTAGACTGGAGCCCCTCCATGTTGAGTTGGTAATGCAGAATGAATGTATTAGGTGTAGCTCATGTGGCAGCTCGGCAAATATCCAGCAAAGGTAGCCCCCGCAGGCCTGCCCAGGAGACGGTCACCCCTCTTGTGGACCGACCCTGGACCCAAGCTGCAGTACAGAGGCCCACAGACTCATAGAATCAAAGATTAGTCCACCGGCTAATCGTTGAAATGGAAGCCTGGCAACCACAGTCCCCTGCCCCCTGATCAGTGAGACAAAAGGACTCTCTCTGGGACAGATAATGTAAGACCGCCTGCTTGGCATCCAGACGATGCCAAGCCTCCCACCTAGGAGAGGACGGAGCAAGAAAGAAAGCTGAGATAACCACTTCCTGAGACCGATGGAACCAAGAGGCGACCTTGGGCACAAAAGAGGGGTCACAGCCCAGCACCAAAGCCTCCTCCTCGACCACTAGAAACAGTGGCCTATGCAAGAGGGCCCTGATCTCCCCCAAATGCTGAGCCAAAGTAATGGCAATCAGGAAGGTAGTCTTCAGCAACAACTATTTCATCTCCACCTCCTCCTGGGGCTAAAATTGAGGCTTCTGCAATATGGACATGACCAAAGGAAGGTCCCACGGGGAACCCCAACTGGGCCCAAAGGATGTGTACCTGCTGCCCCTTTCAAGAGCGTTGAGACCAGAGCCTCGCCCCCTACCTTAGAGGACCAGGAAACCTGGAAAGCCCGAATGGCAGACCACTGAGAACAGAAAGTAGACCACCAACCCCTTCTGCGCCCCTTCATGAAGAAATTGCAAAATGTCTGGGATGCCACACTCCAGTGCCAGGACACACTTCAGGTGACACCAAGCCAGAAAATTAGCCCAATGACGGTCAGAACTTAAGTGTAGAGGACTGACGCCCTCTGAACCATCCCAGCCACTGCAGCTGAAAGGCCTAATGCCAGGAGATCCCTCCTCTCTGTTTCCAGAACCCACAACGGATGAGAGAGGAGAAGGGGGACATTGACCACCCGCAATGCAGACGGCCACCTGTGCAACACCCAAGGAGAAGCTAACTGCATCTCCAGAAGGCCCGGGAACCACCTCCTCTGAGGCCAGTAAGGGACCACCAGGATAAACACACGTGGAGATGATCTGATTGGGCTGATGACCTGCAGAATCAGGGGATTTGGAGGAAAGGCATAAAGAAGCTCTGAGGGGCCAAGTCAAGGGAAGAGCGTCCACCCCCCGACAAACCCCTGGGGGGCAGAGTCCTCAAGCAAAACCAGGAAAGTTGAGAGTTGCAGGGGGAGGCAAAGAGGTCCATCCAGGGATGCCGAACCACCGACACACATCCTGAAAAACCTTCAGACAAAGAGACATCTCCGCTGAGACCGGAAACACCCTGCTGAGCCGGTCCACAGTCACATTGTCCACCCTCCGGATATGGATCCTCTCAAGGAGACCAGGTGTGCCGTGCCCCAGGTCCAAATGGACAAAGCCAGATCCTCCAGGGAGCGGGACCCCGTAGCCCCCCGATGGTTGATGGAAGCAAGAGCCAAGGTGTTGTCTTTCCGAACCATAACATCATTCCACTAGATCGAAGACCTGAAGACCACCAAAGCCCTAGAACATCTGATAACTCCTTCCAATTGGAGGAGGGCAGCTTGAAAAGAAAAGAGTTCCAGTGAGCACGGAACGTACTCAAAGGTAAGTACTTGGAAGAGGAATGGGGACATGGAGGTAATGACTTATTCATTCAAATGGATGTTAAATTAATTTTAATACATATTACATTCATTTCCATGTGTGCAATATTCATTTCAATGGGTTTCATATTCATTCCATTGCATGTCCTAGTCACTTCAACATGTGTCATATTCATTTCAATGGGTGTCATATTTATTTCAATGCATGTCCTATTCATTTTAACGCATGTCTTATTCATTCCAATGCATGATATATTCACTTCAACGTGTGTCATATTAATTTCAATGGGTGTCATATTAATTCCATTGCATGTTCTATTCACTTCAAAGTGTGTCATATTCATTTCAATAGGTGTCATAATTATCTCAATGCATGTCCTATTCATTTCAATGTGTGTCTTATTCATGCCAATACATGTTATATTCACTTCAATGTGTGTCATATTCCTTTCAATGCGTGTCATATTTATTCCAATGAATGTTATATTCACTTCATCCTGTTTCATATTCATTCCAATGAGTGTCATATTAATTCCAATGAGTGTTATATTCACTTCAACCAGTTTCATATTCATTTCAATGGGTGTTCTGTTCATTCCATTACATGTCCTATTCAGTTCAACGTGTGTTATATTCATTTCAATGGGTGTCATATTCATTCCATTGCATGTCCTATTCACTTCACATGCGTCATATTCATCTCAATGGGTGTCATATTTATTTCAATGCATGTCCTATTCATTTTAACGCATGTCTTATTCATTCCAATGCATGGTATATTCATTCAAATGCATGTTATATTCACTTCAACGTGTGTCATATTCATTTCAATGGGTGTCATATTCATTCCATTGCATGTTCTACTCACTTCAAAGTGAGTCATATTCATTTCAATGGATGTCATAATTATCTCAATGCATGTCCTATTCATTTCAATGTGTATCTTATTCATGCCAATACATGTTATATTTACTTCAATGTGTTTCATATTCATTTCAATGGGTGTCATATTCATTCCAATGAATGTTATATTCACTTCAACCTGTTTCATATTCATTTCAATGGGTGTTATGTTTATTTCAACGTGTGTCATATTTATTTCAACGTGAGTCATATTCATTTCAATGGGTATCATATTTATTTCAATGTGTGTCATATCTATTTCAACGTGTGTCATATTTATTTCAATGGGTGTCATATTCATTCCATTGCATGTCCTATTCACTTCAACGTGTCATATTCATTTCAGTGGGTGTCATATTCATTCCAATGAGTCTCCTATTCACTTCAACGTGTTTTATATTAATTTCAATGGGTGTTATATTTATTTCAACGTGAGTCATATTTATTTCAACGTGAGTCATATTTATTTCAACGTGTCATATTCATTTCAATGCGTGCCATATTCATTCCATTGCATGTCATATTCACTTCAACGTGTGTCATATTCACTTCAATAGGTGTCCTATTCATTTCAATGTCTGTCCTATTTATTTCAATGCATGTCTTATTCATTGAATTTCAGTGTATGTCATACTCATTTCAATACATGTCATACTCATTTCAATACATGTTATACTCATTTCGATACGTATTATAGTCATCTCAGTGTATGCCTTACTCATTTCACTGCATGTTGTATTCACTTCAATATGTCACATTCACAAAGGTGTAATTTTGACTTGAACGGCCTCCCATACCTGTAGGGGCGGTCGGGGCTATGTGTTTCAGGTGTTTTCACCTCAGGCATGATGAGGACTGCCCTGATCAGACTGGGGGGAATGGACGATCCAAAGGGGGATATTGTGTGTGTTGGCACGGAGAAACAAGCAGAGAGAGAAATTTGAGGCTGGAGGCGCAGGGCGCATGACCCTGCGCGCAGCTGTTTCCCTACTACAAGCAGGCCTGTCCAGCGGGTGGGATCTCCACATTAGCTCCATTTGGGGAGTTGGCAGCCGTCGCGTTTTAACCATGCCAGATTTGGGGTGTGGTTACGGCAGCGTATGCTGTGACTGCCGGAGCGGCTCTCTGGTCAGAGGGCCCTGATGTCTCTCAGCAATTTTTTCCCCTGAGTTCTGATGACTATTGTGAGGTAGGATAAGGGGAGAGTGAACAGACGGGGGGCTCCGTTAGCCCAACACCGTTCGTTTATTTACGGACCCACAGTGTTCGGTCTGTTTGGGGCAACGGATATTAATGTAGGAGATAAAAGTAAAAAGAGAACTCTCAACAGCTGAGTTTGGTGGGCAGCCACAGTTCTGAGAGTTGCACGTTTTGATCTGTTGAAATCTTACCTCATACAGGTTTAGGAGAGGCAGCCATAGATGGATTTGACGACAGTGAAACGCATTCTGTGTTTGTTAGATCTGTTATTTGAGCTGTGTCAGTTTGACAGAGAACAATTGGGTTTGAATTCGGGAACATCAATGGGTTTGGTATATAGCATCAAGGCAGTGCGTTTTTCGGGTCACGTGTTCTTAAGGCAGCCCACTCCTCACTTTATACCGTGATCTGAGGTAGGGGGTGTGCGTCTTCTCCTGTACGCCATGCAAACCTTTCATTTTATTTAGCTGAGAGGCATCAAGGTTTACCAATTAATACTGGTGTTGCTTTCTCTCCTCAAGGTTATTATTATGCCATTTTTTTTATAGAATTTAATTGATTTTTTATCTATATCGTGTTCGTTTGCGTGTTTCGAAGTGCGACGAGGCAAGGGATGGGTACAGGGGAGAAACAAAACAAACTATCTTACTAGGCCCAGTGACATTGAGAATATGCATGGGCGAGGGAAAAGGGGAGAAGTGCAAGGAAGAGGGGGGACAGTGAAAAGTGCAGATCAAAGGAAAACAATAAATAGTAGATACTCAATAAATAGATAATAAATAACAAGAAGCGACAAACAATGGACGTGCATCCAACAGGTGGCAAGTGCTATTTGGAGGCAACAGACAGGGTGAGTCTGGTAAGTGCAGAAATAAAAAGGGTGGTGGGGACTGTATGGTTGGATTGGATTTCCTCCTTTCTAGCAGAACGCAGCTCCAAAATACACTAGGGCGACAAACTCTCAAAACCCATAGATATAAACTGTGGCGTTCCACAGAGGGCAAGTTTATCGCCTCTCCTCTTCAACTTATATCTTCACTGCCTGTGCACTCTCCTCAACAAATTGGGCGTGCGATTTACCATCTTCGCCGGTGACACTCAATTAATAGTAGAATTGAACGGGTGTCATAACAAAGACAGCTCTACCATCACAAACATTTACAATGTAATCGAAGCTTGGATGAAAACAGACTGGCTCTGTTTAAACAGCAGTAAAACTGAGCTCATGATCTTCGGATCCTCCCAGACCAGGGCCAAACTTATCCCAGATTATGCTACATTCGACATAAAAAAATCAAGTATCCCAGTTTCCGATAAAGTAAAAACTTTAGGAGTGTACTTGGAGCCGACACTAGGAGCAAATGCACACGTAGCCTACTTAAAGAAAAACTGCAGATACTAGCAAAGATGTCTTAGGCACATAAGACCGGTCCTAAATGAAAAACAATTGCACAACCATAGCCAGAGGCATTATCCTTTCAAGGCTTGACTATGGAAATGCCTTACTACTGGGAGCAAATAAATATTGCATTTCCCAATGTCAAGTCATACAAAACGATTCAGTGAGAATCATCAAGAACAAAACTAGAAGGGTCCACGTCACAGAGGACAGAAAATCCATACACTGGCTGGCCATTGAAGATCGCATCACCTTTAAATCAGTTTCAATAGTTCATCACTGCATCTATGGCACTGCCCCAGCATACTTAAAAGAACAAATTTCACTGTATCAACCAGGACGATCCATACGATCAATGAACCAAGGCCTAGTGAAAACCACTTGCATCAAAAAAATGAATGGACTAGGAAGATCCTTTGCAGTTTGAGCTGCTTTTGGTTGGCACAATCTTCCAGTCACGCTCAGACTTGAACCGAACTTCACGGTATTTAAAAAGAAACTCAAACCTTTCTTTTCAAGTAGTTAACCTAGAACACAACCTAGTGCCTGATTCCGCTCTGTCTTGTTTGTACTCGCTGTTACATGTTCGCGCCCTGATGTCTGTGGGTTGCGGCGAGCTATAAATAAATAAAATTAAAATACATTTAAAAAAATGGTTACAGATAAGTGCCCCAGTACAAGGGATAGCCAGGAGGCAGTGCGGATTGGTGGCACAGTGAGCAGGTACCTGGGCCCAGAAATCAGAAGGTAGGCCAAGTGCACAGTGCCAAGAGAGCAGATCAGCAGGGGAGAGAAGGGATGAAGGCAGATGTAAAGAGGAAGGTCTTGAGGTGCATCCAGAATCGGAGATAGTTTTCCTCAAGTTTCAGAGTGGCAGGGAGGCTGTTCCAGAGGGAGGTCCCAGCCGAAGACAAAGATCTACCCCAAGCTCGTTTCTTTGAAAAAGGACTGACACTGAGGGAGTTAGAGGTAGAAGAGCGAAGAGGTCGAGAGGGAAGGTATTTACGAAGGGACAGCTGAAGGTAAGATGGACCCAGGCCCCAGAAAAACTTGTGGACAATGCAAAGAATTTTGAATGTAATCCCTGCAGCCACTGGAGAGATTTCAGGGCAGGAGAGATACGATCCCAGGGCTTGAGGCCAAGGACAAGTCTCGCAGTCCTGTTCTGGATAAGTTGCAAAAGGTGGGGGGTGGAAGCAGGAAGATTTAGAAAGAGGCTGTTAAAGTAGTCCAACCTAGAAAGAACCAGGGCTTGAGAGACAGTGGTTTCTGGGGGAAGGAGAGGAAAGGCAGAATAACTCTGAGGAGGTGAAGAAGGAAGTTTGACTTTTTAGAGACATCAGAGATGTGGGCAGAGAAGGAAAGCGTGGAATCAAAGGATGAGGAGGATTTCAGTCTTGCCGGCATTTAGTCAGAGATCATTGGCAGCGCACCAATCCCGGAGGGCCGATAGGCAATCGGAGATGAGAGAAGGAGAGGAAGTGGCCGAGAGAAGCCTGAAGATGAGTAGAGTGTCATCAGCATAGCACTGGAAATGGGAACAGAAAATGGCAATGCGATGAGCGAGAGATGCCGTGTATTGGTTGAAAAGCCAGGGTGAGAGGTTGGACCCCAGGGGAACACCACAGGTGGAGAGGTAGATAGAAGAAAGGAAGGCCCCAAGTTGGACCTGGGATGGTCAATCAGAAAGGAAAGAGGTCAGCCAGAGCCTGATCAGTGATACCCAGGTTGTCACGGAGACGGTTGAGCAGGATGGTATGGTTGACCGTATCAAAGGCAGGAGAGAGATCAAATAGGATGTGGACAGAGGGGATGTTGGAGTCATGGTTGGAGAGCAGATCTTCACTGATGTTCAGGAGAGCAGTTTCAGTGCTCCTGGCAGCCCTAAAGCCAGATTGATGGTCGTGGAGACAACCAACAGAATCAGAGTGAAGGTTAAGTTGATAGATGGCAAGCTTTTCTAGGAGCTTGCCCAGAAAGGAGTGATGGAGATTGGGCGATAGTTAGCCAAGCAGGAGGGGTCGGCTGTGTGTTTTTTGAGGGGAGGGTGCACAAGAGAGTGCTTCAGGGGGGAAGGGAAGGCACCTGAGGCAAGTGTTATGCATGTGAGGCCTAGTCTTGTTTGTAAAACCTGTCTAGTGTTGTGTAAGTGGTCTGAGTGGTAAAGTGAAGCTACCATTAGTTTAGAGTTGCTTTTGTGGGTACTGGATTAAAGCAGGGTTAAAGTGATGACAGAACGTTTAAAGCTACAAAGTTAGGTATATCGTGCATTTATTTCTTCTTTGTCTGAAATGCAATCGCCCAACCACCCCTCATCAGATGGTAAGGAATTGATGCTATTTAATTATTTATTCTATGTCTGAAATTCAAGGGCTCAACCGCCCCTCAAAGATTAATGCACTGACGCTATTCAATTAAGCGGTTATCATATTTCAGAAATGTAAGTGCCCGGCCCTCACGGGCACGCTAGTGTTGTAATTTATTTATGTATTTATGAATGTCCAATATATTTATGTACATTTAAATAAAGGGGCTGTTCAAGTGCTATCAACGAAACAAGGCTATGGGCCCCATTATAAGTCTGGTGGTGGCCGTGCCGATAAAACCCGGCAGGCTGCCGCCAGACTTGCAAATTTTCCAGCGCCTGGCTTGCCGGATTTACCGGGGCATTACAGCGCCGGCGGTCTGGAAAGTCAGGCGCCAGAAAAATGGAATTCCCCTTTCCCATTGAGTGCCATGGGGAACACGGAAGCAGAAACTCGTACTATGCAGGTCCGGTAACAACGGTACCGGTAGGTTTACCGGCACCATTGTTACCAGACCGCCATAGTCGTAATGAGGCCCTATGTCATTTTATTTAATCAGGTTCATAGATACTAAGATCAGCCAACAGGGCTGACCGACCATAGGACAGTGCCAAATCCCACTCAGAGCACCCTGCTCTACTAGAGGGTGGCAATAGGGTTGTTATATGCTTGTTCACAGATTATACCCCTGGGTTTCAGTTTTCACATGTGTGGGGTAAGTGCCCCGAATCGGTTACCTACAGGTTGCTGTTTACTCCTTCATAAAGGATTAAGCGCAGAAACACCGTACACTTTGGAGGCACTGCTGAGATCAGGGGGCATTCACTCAAACCTTTATGTCAGTCAAAATGGCAGATGAATGTGTTGCATTGGGTACATGCAGAAGGGCTCATCCCTGAGGCATGCTTTGTAGTGGGCGAGGTCCCCTTACATATCACTACCAATGACGTGCTGGCTATGACTGGTTCCTTGGAACTCCTCACTGGGAAAGTGAAAAGTGTAGGGCGCATACCTGGTCAAGATACAAAATGTTATATGCTATGTTATGGTGGTAATTCTCTTACAGGTAAAACCCTGCCCGCTGAGATCTGAGGTGGGGAGCCTTTGGTTACTTGCCCTGTCTGGACACTAGACACTTGGCCTGGAATACCTCTGTGCCCTGAAGCCACTATATCACCCAAATATGCCGTAGTCATTGCTGCTGCAGTGGCTGAGACTGTTGGAGTGAACATGGAACAGCAATCCACATCCCTTTGGTTACGGAACATGGAACATAGACCAGATTATGACCATTTTCAGACGAGAAGCCTGTGCCTAAAGTAGAGGAGGGTGATGAACTAGGGGCAGACCTCACCCAGTTTATGTTACACGACTGGAAAGTGTCAGATCAAGAGAGGAGATGATGAGTAGTAGAGGCAATGAGAGGCCCTGCACTGCGGACAGTACAGTCCCTTCGAGCATTGAAACCCGAGCCGACTTCCCAGCAAGTGATGGGCGCTTTAGAGGGAGCTTTTGGCACCACTGAGCCAGCAGAGGACCTAATGGTGAGGTTTCATGCCACCTCCCTGAAGCTGGGAGAGAAGCTGTCTGATTACTTGGTGAGGATTGAACAAGTTCTATGTCTGGCTCACCATAGAGGAGGAGTGGAGCCTTCCAGATTGAACCAGTGTCACTTGAAAAAACTACTCAGAGGGGCTAGGGAGTCCCTAAATCCCTACTGCAACTAAGGCTGCAGGAGAAGCTGGATACACCCCCATTCTATAAAGATCTGCTAAGGTCCATCAGGGCTGTGGAAGAAGAAGCTGGCAACATCATTGTACAGAGTCACCTAGTACAAGGCAGAATCCAAACACCTAAAAATACCATTCCTCAGCAGCAGCAGATGGAGGAGCTGCAACAACTAGTCCGGAAACTACAAACCCAGTTGATGACCCAGAAGAGCCCGAGTGCGAATCAAAATCGAGGAAGAGACACTTTCCCATCATCCCGAGAACAGGAGAATCAGGTGTATCGACAAGCACAAGAGCCTGAAATATTTTCCATAATCCTCTGCTCCGTTACCACCATAGAGATTTTGCCATCAATGTGGGGATGACAGTCACTGAACTCGACTGTGCGACAGAAACCCAGATTATGCCCGAGTAGCTGCTCGCTTTAATGCTCTTAAACCCATTCCAGCCCAGGCATTGTCAGGAAATGCGAAGGAGGTTTTAGCGGCAGAGCACCTAGTACCTCAACTACAGGAGTGAGCTCCACTGAAACGAACACCGGCAACTCGATAAGGATGTTGAGTTCAGGACTCCAGACTATCCCATATCAAAGTAAGGCTCAGGAGGGTCCCATGGCTGACCATCTCTGTCTAGTTCATGAGCACTGTAATACCAAGGACGAACTGCTAGCAAGCTGTAACAGGCTGCGGACTCGAGCCCATACCCACCGTGGCATTCCCACTAGCCTTGTTTGACCCACCATGACCATCCCAGTTGACTTTGAGGGGTGAAGGACCACAGCATTACTGGACAGTGGCTCCCAGGTCACCATTGTATATGAGCCATGCTATCGCCAGCATATGTTGCATCTGCCATTAGAACCTCTGAAGGGGCTGCATCTGATGGGAGTTGGAGATGCTGCATGGCGATACCTTGTATATACCTGCGCGAAAATCCATTTAAATGAAGAAGTGGCTGGAGCGAACACCACTTTGACAACCTTGGCGTTAGTGTGCACCACGAAGAACCAGAATCCGGAGCATCAACTCTGCCCTGTCGGTATGCTAGCCAAGCTGTGTATGGAAATGGCAGGTCCACAATTTGCCCAATCTTTGAAGATGCACCTGGCTTGCCAACAGGCCTACCTCAAGAATGGCATGGAGAAGCCGGATCAACCTGACGGGCCTGTAGTAGATGTGACCACCACCAACCACGGTCAAGCGGACATACCACCTGGCCAGACTGTGATGGTGCTTGGCACGTACGCCTCCTAGAACATAAGGTATAAGCTCTTTCCATCGAATTAATTACCATCAAATTACTATCCATCGAAATGTATTCACTGAAATGCTTTTCCATCGAGAAGCATATTCATTGAATGAATTTCAATGGATTTCTATGGATTTTAGGATTTGGGGATGGGTAAGGGTTTGGGTTAGGGTTGGGGGGTGCCCTTGGGGGTTGGCGGAACCCCCCCCAATAAACACTACAAGGGTTTGGGTTAGGGTTTGGGTTAGGTTTAGGGTTAGGCTTAGGGTTTGGGTTAGGGGTGCCCTTGGGGGTTGTGGTGGTTGGGGGGAATCCCCCCAATAAACACTACAAGGGTTTGGGTTAGGGTTAGGGAGGTGCCCTTGAGGTTTGGGGTCCCCCCCATAAACACTACAAGTTAGAGGAAGCTCGTGGATTTTGCATTGAATTCTTTGAAATAACACTGCATAATCGTTACGTTTATTTAAATGTTAAGTTTATTTAAATATATCTACTTTAATAAATAACAGTATTTTTAACTGTTAAGAATAACTAATAATTGTGAAACTGTTAAATCATTTATAATTCACCATATATTAAACAATTATCTGTATTACTATAGAACAATCAATATATTTTTTGACCAGTTAATGTCGCTATTTCTCTTTTTTTAGTCTTTTGAATGAATGGTTTTCCATGTAGTTCTATTATTTCGACATCACACGTACGACGTAATAGCCCTTTTGGAAGTTCTTTTTCACAAGTTGGATGTTCGTCCTGGAGTTCGTGTTCCCTTTGGATTTTCAAATGGTTTTTTTAAATGTTTTATGGTTTTCTTTTTCCGGATTGCATTTTTTATGGATTTTTCCTGGTTTTGGTCTCTTTTTATCGTGGATTCTTGGTGGATTACCGTGGATTCTTGGTGGATTGCTCTGAAATTTGTCACATTCATAATTGTTTTTTCTTTTTTGGATCTGTGGATACCACTGGAATCAGTGAGTTCTTTTACATTAAGTTTAACGTTTAATATTGAATGCTACGCTGTTTAGGAATATTAATTTGTCCACTTTGCAAAATTTAGGATGCATTGCTTTAGTCTTTCCTCTGTATCTCAGTATTTTTTCCGTTGATGTTGTGTATTTTCTTTGGATATTGTCTGTGCTATCAGCATTTCTTCATTGGATTGTTCTATTTTGGGCTGTTTTAAAAAGTTCCACAGTGTTGGATTTTGTGTTTTAAATGATTGCTTCAGGCCACTATGCCACCCTTCCATTTTGTTATTGGTTCTGGCATGTCCTTCTACTAATGAATTGAAGCAGTTCCACACATTTTTATTGTATCTTGGTCTTCTTCTTGTACCATTTCGTGCTAAGTGTCCTATCCATGTGCTTTCAAAGTAATCTAAAAGTGATTTGAGGTAGTGTTCATTTTCTGTAACGCTTACTTGGACTCCCCGGGAGCGTAATGCCTTCTCACCCTGTGGACCTGGTACTTGACACTTTTTGGATTCTCTTTGTTTAAACAATAATAACAATAATAGAACACTATAACATCTATTGACTAAGATACTACTGCTTGAGATGTGTACCCTTTTAATCTCGCCCTTCTAACCTGTGTTGATTTTGTGTGGAGCTCTCCATCCTGCTTTTCTATATGGGCAGGTTGAGATGAAGGAACAATGGTAACTTGGGTAGCTGAAGTATTCTATAGTATCTTGTCACAAAATGTCTTTACTTTTTTAAAGAATGAGTCTTGGAGTAAGTAGCTGGTGAAAATACTGTAATCTTTAGGGGCTTGAATTAATTCCTACATTGGAGAGATCTCTCTTTCTGATAACTTGCTCTATTTTCCCTTCTTTTGCAGGTTCTCTGAATTTAGGAAAAAGAATTATGGCTGCGGAGGGCTGCAGAGTTACTCAGGATGAGAAAACTTTTTTAAACCTAAATTCGCCTATACGGAGTAACTGCAGCCTTAAGGGAAGCATGCAGAAACAACTGTGAGGTGATAACTTGAAGAACCTTCAGGTACATAAAATGCTTAGTAAACATCTTCTTTCTTTAACTATTGCATTCTTTTTATTGTTAATTTAAATACCTTTTGTCTTGTCTGCTGGTTTTTGTAAAGCTGTGGAAAATACCTTCGGAAGATGCAGTGGCTGCGGAAGAAACCTATAACTGAAAATGCTGCAACTACGAACGAAAACTGTTGGATGAAGTTACTACGGAGGTGAGTGAAACTTCTGACTGAAGATGCTGTGACTACGAGCGAAGACTGCTGACTGAAGATGCTGCGGCTGTGAGTGAAACTTCTGACTGAAGATGCTGTGACTACGAGCGAAGACTGCTGACTGAAGATGCTGTGGCAATGAATGAAACTTCTGATGGAAGATAATTGCTTCAGAGATAACCTTAGACAGGTAAGTCTTTTCTATTAACTATAGAACTCTGTAGTTTGCTGTAAAACTAATGTCTCTTGCTCCTTTTACAGGTTCTGTGAGGAGAAACGCCGGTAGCTTTACCCGCTGTCAGCGGAGCAGACGCGAAGCAGAGGCGGGGCTTAAATAGCTCCCTCTGCAATATGAATAGTACATGCAGAAACTTATGAATGGACCTTGCAGCGGCCATGTTAAGTGTATGGAATTACTGTAAATCATCATAAAAGTCTATGGAAGTGTATGCTGAGAAGGATGTAAATGCCATGTGTGCCAGGCTAACACCCACCTTTGACCTGCTGTTGTACATAATCTTCTCTGCCTAGCCAGAAAGCCCAAATGAGGGCTATGCCCACTGACTGGGATCCTGACATTTTCTTTTTAAAACTGTGATTCAATTAACTGTTTATAGTAATTTTCAACGTGATCAATATGTACAAAAGCAAGTGAAAATAATAATTTTACATTATGTTGAAATTCCAAATCACTAATGTATCTTGATTGCATTCCTAAATGTTGTACATTCCTCCATAGTACCTGCATAAAATGAAAAAAACATCCTTGTATTTTACATGATTGAAAAGTCTCTGAAAATGGTTTCATTTGCTGTAATTCATAATCAGGTACCGTGATTTGTGGTGAATTAGGAGTAATATTGTCTCTAATGAATCTGAAAATATGTTTATACAGGTCTTCTGTTTTATTTGGGATTAGCACATAGATTAGTGGTACAAGAGAGTCTTCTATCATTCCATGGACGCTATAGAATTGTACAAATGGTTTTGGGCATACCTTAAATGTTGCATCCCCATGCCAGATTTTTGAATATTTTAGGTACTCCATGTTTTGTGTAGTACCAAATATCAGCAGTTTTTGTTCATTTACATTTTTATTTAACAGCATGAAATTGTCATTCTTTTCAGTGCAATTCCAGTGGTATATCAATCTCGTTATACGTTACTGTCACCTTGGGAAACTTGTTTATTATTTGCCTTTGTTTGATTTGTCTCTGAGGTGTTTTTATTTGTGGCATCTGTGCTGCGACATGAAACAGCAATTTGGTGAAGATGTGTTTTATGACAGATCCACTTGCCTCTTCCTTGTTTTCATGAGCTCTTTTTTTCATAATATGTGTGCTATCCGGCAAATGATTGTGCTCAATTTGGTGAATTATTTTTTCCCCGTGACTGATAGCTCTTCCTTTGCATATACTTTTGTAATATTCTGTACATTTCCAATACACTCGTTCATTGATCTGCTTCTCCTGTTGCATGTGTATCCCAAATAAGCTAGTTGCTTTTCCCCCATTTTAGAGGTAATTAATTCCATACTCTCTGCCATATTTCTTGACTGTAAAACGAAATAAACCTATTTTTATAATTACATTTAAAGTATCTTTACTGTGTGATTCCCTGATACTTATACGTTATTGTGGTGAATAAAAATGCTTACCAATAGTTTCAAATAATGATGCTCACTGAGTTTGCTTCCACAATCCGTTCGATTCTCTCAGCACAAAATGGGTAATGCGACGTTATAAGCAACTGTCACTTTTAATTAGGTTACACCATAGGGTGCTTTACTCATACATCTGCTATTTTCATCGAACCTCTCCATATTGTCAATGGAAAGGTTTCGATGGATATGCACTTTTAATTCAACAAATGTCCTTTCGATGAATCTTTTTTCGTTGGCTTCCGATGGTTAATTTTCGATGGAAAGACTAGTAACCGAAAATAACAGCTACCAGAACTTGGTGATGGAGGCTTCCGAGAGTGATGGAATGCCGGGAGGTCTGTTGGTCCAATGCACCCTGATCAGTGACAATGGCAGAAGGCTGAAAAACATCAGGTTCCCAATCACCAATATTACTGACAAGATTGTGCACCTACCAGGAGGTCTGAAGATTGCACAGTTTTACCTTGCCGACTCGGTGGGCCAGACTAACGGGACACGAAGCATATCTCCTCCCTTTGATGTTCAATTTGGGGAATCGCCATTGTTGGAACGAGAGAAAGATCATCTATGAGATCAGTTGTCAATGCGTGCAGATGTTTTTTCCACCAGTGACTGGGACTTGGGTGAACCCAAGGGAGTGGAGCATCACATCCGGTTAAATGATGATACCCCTTCCGAGAGAGATCACAGAAACTAGCACCTGCCGATGTGGAGGATGTTCAGAGACATCTTGAGGAATTGTTGCATGCAGGCATCATTCAGGAATCCAGAAGCCCTTATGCTTCGCCCATCATTGTGGCTCGGGGAAGAACAATGATGTGAGGCTGTGCATTGATTACAGGCACCTAAACAGCATAACGGTTCCCGACCAATACACCATGCCACCAGTGGACAAACTGTCTGGTTTGGAGCAAATGGTTCTCAGTCCTGGACCTACGGAGTGGATACTACTAAATTCCCATGCTGCCAGGAGACAAAGAGAAGACTGCGTTCATCTGCCCTTGGGGTTTTACCAGTTCACTCGAATCCCACAGGGGATATCGGGAGTTCCAGCTACTTTTCAACGATTGATGGAAAGAACTGTGGGTGACATGAATTTACTAGGGGTTTTGGTCTGCCTGGATGATGTGATCATTTTTGGAAAGACCCTGGAATAACATCACCAAAGGCTGTTAAAGGTATTGGATCGACTCCAGGAGCAAGGTCTGAAAATGTCTTTGGAAAAGTGCCAGTTTTTAGAACCAGCATGAAGTACATCGGCCATGTAGTGTCAGCCGAAGGAGTAAGTTGAACCCCGCCAAGATGGAAGCTCTCCGAACTTGGCCCCGAATACAGAATCTGTGGGAGATGAGGAGTTTCCTGGGGTTCTGTAATTATTATCGAAGGTTCGTGCCAGGTTTTGCAAACATAGCCAGGCCACTCACAGAACTGACCAAGGGCTATCCAGCCCCACATAATACAGTGACTAGTGGTGGAACCCATTGCAAGGCCTTACACCATGACAAAGAAAATGTTGGACTACGATGGAGTACGACCAGGCATTTGCCCAGCTTGTCCTGGCTTATGCAGATCCACAACTGCCTTATATTCTGCATGTAGATGCCAGTTACAACGGTCTGGGTGCAGTGTTATATCAAGAGCAGCAGGGCGCTGTTAGATCTGTGGCATTTTAGTCCCTCCGAGATGCACTATCCTACACACAAGTTGGAATTCTCATTTCTCAAGTGAGCGGTGGCTGAAAAACTGCGTGACTACCTCTATGGAGCCACCTTCACAGTGAAAACTGACAACGACCTGCTGACATACATCATTAAGTCTGCCAAGTTGGATGCGACAGGACATCGTTGGCTAGCGGCCTTATCCATCCATCCTTTCTAGATCTGCTGCCTCTACCCTCCGCCCCCTGCATTTTATCCAGAACAGGACTGCGAGACTTGTCCTTGGCCTCAAGCCCAAGGATCGTATCTCTACAAGACTGAAATCTCTGCACTGGCTCCCAGTGGCTGCGAGGATTAAGTTCAAAACCCTCTGCATCGTCCACAAGGCCTTCTGGGGCCTGGGGCCTCAATACCTTCAACTCTCTCTTCCTAAATACCTTCCTTCTCGAGCTCTTCGCTCATCTGCCTCAAACTCCCTCAGGGTCAGTCGTTTCTCCAAGCAACGAGTTGGTGGTAGATCTCTTTTTTTGGCTGGGGCCTCCCTCTGGAACAGCCTCCCTGCCCCCCTGAAACTTGAGGAGAATCATCTTCTGTTCCGGAAGCACCTCAAAACCTTTCTCTTTGCTTCTGCTTTTTCTCCTCGTCTCCCTTGCTGACTTCCTGGCTGACACTGAAATTGCACTGGTTACCTGGGCACCATCTGATCTCGGGCCCAGGTCCCCTCCTCCGCCAGTCGCACTCCTGCACTGCCTTCCTGGCAACCCCCGCACTTGGGGACTGCTTTCTGTATCCCTACAGTCCCACTTCCAGCACTTGACACCAGGTGTCTGCACTTAGCCTGCACTTGCCACCGGCTGGCCGTACTTTTACTTATTGTTTATTTATTTTTCTTATCCCATGTACTGCACTGTCCTCTCCCCCTTCCCCCTCGCACTTCTCCTCCCTCCCCTTCCCATGCACTTGCACGATATGAATGACACCTGGCCTAGTAGGATCGGTGTCTGTCTTCCCTCTGTTCCCCCTCCCTTGCCTCGTCGCGCCTTGAAACACTTGTGTATAGGCGCGTTATAAATGCCATATCATATCATATCATATCTACGATTTTCAATAAGAGTATCGCCCTGGAACCAATCATATCGACGCTCATGCTCTGTCCAGAAGACCCCCCCGCCAAAGACAGATCATAATCTATCTGCATTGAGATGGCATCTGTGTCAATTGTGAAAGCTATTTGTAGGAAAGAGACCTTCCAGTTAGCAGACCCGGCGCGTCTTATTAACTGCCTCTGGGGGACAGTTAAAGGAATTCCTGTGAGCTATTGTGATGCGACCAATCTAATGGCTCCAGAACTGCCCCACATGACCCAAGCTGAATTGAGACAAACACAGTTGAAAGACTAAGAACTGTGTGAGGTGTTCAACACCAAAGAACGTGGGGCCGAGGGACCACCAGACAGTAGCAATCTGGCAAATCAACAGAACTACCACAAATAATGTAAATCTCTAGTACTGAAAGGGGGAGTGCTGTTCAAAGAGAGTAAAATCCAAGGGCAACGTATTAATCTGGTTGTACTCCCGCACTCACTACATCCATTGGCACTGCGCACCCTTCATGATCAACATGGGCACCTGGGAAGCGAACGAACACTAGAGTTAGTCCAAAGCCAATTCTACTGGCTTCGATTGGTCCCTGAGGTAGACGAATACTGCTACACAAGTGCCAGGTGCATTGCTAGGAAAGCGCTCAGCCGTCCAACCGCAGCACTCCAACACCTACAGAGCTCTGGGCCCATCAACTTCCTGAGCCTTGAACTAGACAGCAGCAGAACTCAAAATGTTTTGGTGGTGACCGATCATTTTACACAGAATGCCCAAGCATATCTAACTAAAGATTAGAAGGCTGCCACAATAGCCAAAGTACTTTGGGACACATTCTTTGTTCATTATGGGTGGCCCGCACACCTGCAATCTGATCAAAGGGCTAGACTTCGAATCCAAGCTCATCAAAGAACGTATGCATTTGATTGGGGTAGCAAAAACACGGACCTCCCCCTTCCGCCCACAGGGTGATGCGCAAGTTGAACGTTTCAATCACACATTGCTGGGTATGCTGGGCACTCTGACGGCCAAAGAAAAATTAAAATGGAGTAAGCATATGTCGACGTCAGTTCACACATACAATTGTACTAGGAACAGCACAGGGTTCACTCCGTATCAGCTGATGTTTCGGCGAGACACCAGGCTGCCCATAGACTTGAGCTTTGTGGTCTCTTCCGATGGAACTGGTGTAGAGAACTACCACAAATATGTGAAAGATCTTCAAGAACAATTAACTAAAGCCTTCCAATTGGTTCAAGTCGCTGCTGAACAGAATGCTAGGCAAAACAAGAAGTGATATGTTCCATAATCTACAACCTGGTGATCGGTGCTCATAAGGAGCTTAGGGAAAAGAGAACGTAACAAGTTGGGAGACCGCTGGGAGTCTCAGCCCTACATTATTGAGTGACAGTAAACAGGATTGCATGTATTGAGACTAAAAAAAGAAAGGTCCCGAGGTATGTGAAAACTTTGCACCAAAATCACCTTTTACCAATAGGAGATGATGTGGAGCTAGGAGAACCCTTTGCCGCTGAAGTTCCTCTTGCACCCAGTAACAGGATCACCTGAACACAGCAATCAGAGGCATGTCCCGAGGAAGTACCACACCCAACAAGGCTGGGGACTTTACAGTCTGTAGGCACTAGTATGTCATTAGACACACATTAAGAGGAAGAAGATGCCAGTCAGGATGAGTCTGAGTTTTTAAACCTCGCCTTTTGGACTAGAAGTGATACCACAACCAGGGGCGTTGCTAGGGGGGGCTAAGGGGGCTATAGCCCCTGATCTTTTGGTTGTAGCCCCGGATAGAAACTCAGGAGCTACAGCCAAAAGACTAGCTAGCCCCCAGTCCCAACAGTTCCGACATCAGCTTAGCCCCGGGTCTTTTCCAGACCTAGCAACTCCCCTGACCACAACTACCCCTGGGCATTCAAGCCCTATAGTGCCCTGAGAGAGTAGGATAGAGGTACTGGATACAGATAATCTGGAATCGTCGTTGCTATCACCAGAAGATCATATGCAGAGGTCAGGCCCGGCAACTATGGACAGACCCTCAGAAGTGGTGGAAAGCACGGAATCGGAACCCCATTCAGAAGCAAATTGTGAGCTCCAGCGATCTCAACGAGAGGTCAACCCAGTCAGAATATTGAGCTACAATGCTCCCTCCCGAGAACAAACTGAAACCATCCGAAGGGGAATTCCGGTACAAGCTACGCTATGTACAGATTCATATGCTAATAAGACAATCTTGTATGCTCAACATTGGGGGAATGTCCTTTTGCTATGGAGTGTAAAGTGTCCGTTGTTGTTGTCTGTACCACAGGATGATGTAAACCCTTAGGAGCAAGGGTTTTGTATGGCTGAGGGGTGGATGTAACCCTGTACATAATTCCGGGTCGGATATACGAGGGATATTATGTCCCTGTAAGTGAGACCAGTGTGGGGGGCTGTGTAGAAGGATTGTAAACATCATTCATTCCAATTGTTTAAAAAAATGTGAAGACTGTGATGCTTTTAATTATTTACCATAACATGTGTGTAATTCCCATATTGTTTATATGTGGGGGTGTTCATGTGTTATCTGTTCTGCCAAGCCATCGTTCCGTATATGTGTGTGTGTGTGTGTATATATATATATATATATATATATATATATATATATATATATATATGGTGGTCGGGTACGTGGCAGTGTTTAATAAATAGGGGATTATTTATCTTCTTGGGTTTGTTATACAAAGCGTTTAAATCCTTCCATTTCGTGTAACGAGCGGGGTGTTAGGGTTTTCTGTTTTCCTTGTAGCCTAAAATGGAGGACGATGGTAGGGTCCACCTCTAGGGGGACCAATGTGTTTCTGAGGTGTTTTCACCTCAGGCATGATGAGGACTTCCCTGGTCAGAGTCGGGGTAATGGACGGTCCCAAGAGGGATATTGTGTGTGTTGGCACAGCGAAAAAAGCAGAGAGAGATTCGAGGCTGGAGGCGCAGGGCGCATGACCCTGCACACGTTGCGTTTCCCTGCTACAAGCAGGTCTGCCCACTTGGGATCTCTGTGTTAACTCTGTCAGTTTGACAGAACAATTGGGTTTGAATTCGGCAACTTCAGTGGGTTTGGTATACGGCATCAAGGCAGTGCGTTTTTCATGTCACAGGTATTCTTAAGGCGGCCCTCACCTCACTTCATACTGTGATCTGAGGTAAGGGGTATGAGCCGTCTTCTGTATGCCATGCTAACCTTTACTTTTATTTAGCTGAGTGGCACCCAGGTTTCCAAATTAATACTGTCGTGTTCTCTCCTTGAGATTATTATTCTCCAACCTTTTTTCTTAGAGGGTCACTGTGTTGGGTGGAGGCAGATATACACCCCGCCTGAAATGTACTTAGCTGTTATGTTTTGGCTGGGTACCCGCTTATATTAGTTCTTTTACCAGAAGGGCTGGACTCGTTACTACGTGTTATGCATGTGGGGCCTAGTCTTGTTTGTAAAACCTGTCTAGTGTTGTGTAAGTTGTCGAGTGGTAGACTGCAGCTACCATTAGTTTAGAGTTGCTTTTGTGGGTACTGGATTAATGCAGGGTCAATGTGATGACAGAACATTTAAAGCTACAAAGTTAGGTATATCTTGCATTTATTTATTCTGTCTCTGAAATGCAATCGCCCAACCACCCTTCACCAGATGGTAATGCACTGACGTTATTCAATTGAGCGGTTATAATATTTCTGAAATGTAAGCGCCCGGCCCTCACAGGCACTGTAGTGTTGTAATTTATTTATGTATTTATGAGTGTCCAATATATTTATATACATTTATATAAAAAGGGCTGTTCAAGCACTGTCAATGAAATAAGGCTATATCTTTTTATTTATTCAGGTTCTTAGATACTAAGGTCAGTCAACAGGGCTGGCCGACCATAGGACAGAGCCAAATCCCACTCAGAGCACCCTGCTCTACTAGAGGGCGGCAATAGGGTTGTTATATGCTTGTTCACAGATTATACCCCTGGGTTTCATTTTGCACATGTGTGCAGTAAGGTATAAGTGCCCCCGACTCACGGTTACCTACAGGTTGCGGTTTACTCCTTCATAAAGAATTATGGGTAGAAACACCTTACAGTGAGCTAACGGCTTACAGGCTTGCATCTCTGCTAACTGATGTGCCAGTAAGCCTGTAGCTGGAAAGTGGATATTTTGGTGATAGTTACCTGGGATGAGTTTGTCGCTGCGGCAGTCATACAGCATCCCTAACTGGAATGGACGCCCAAGAGCTGGCATTTCAATTGCTGTCGGATCTGAAGTGGCCATCGTCACCTTCCTGGCGGCTCACACGTTCTGTTGGCTGCACCTAACAATGAAATTCGGTGAAAATTAGATTCACAATACCTCATAGCAATTTAGTGATTAGTGGCTGCATTACCAAAATAAAGCAACGGAACAGATGTCTATCTTATCTCCAATCCATCCCTCAACTCAAAGAGGCGTGCGTCATTGGATAAGGTCTCTGAGATTGGTCGCATCATTTTCACATAGCATGCTATGTCATTTATAACACGCCTGTAAACAAGTGTTTCTAGCTGTGACAAGGGATGGAAAACAAAACAAACTATCTTACTAGGCCTTGTGCCTTTCAGATCGTGCAAGTGCGGTAGCGCAACGTGCAAGGTGGGAGAAGGGGAAGTGCAAGGGAGAGGGAAAGTGCAATCTGAGCATCATTGCTCAATAAGTGCAGCCAGGGCAATGTGGCTTAGGGTAAGTGCAAGGAGGCAGGGGCCTGCAGGGTAACAGTTACAGCCCCTAAGTGTGCAGTAGGCCCAGAGGCAGTTATAGGGCGACTGGTCGTGGAGGAACCTGGTACCCAGTGAGACTCTGAGGCTAGCCAGGCCACCAGTCGGCACAGCAGACATATAGGTCAGGAGCGAAGAGAGAGAAAGCAGAGGCAAAGAGGAAGGCCTTGAGCTGCTTCCAGATCTTCAGATGGTCTGGCTCAAGTTTAAGGGGGCAGGGAGGCCCTTCCAGAGGGAGGCACCTACAGAGGAGAGAGATCTACCCCCACTCTATGACTGGAGAAGTGTCTGACCCTCAGAGAGTTAGAGGTGGCTAAGGAAAGGGTTTGAGAATTAAGGTGTTTTGGAAGAGGACGTTGGATGTAGTGCGGGCCCCGGCCCCAGAAAGCCTTGTGGACGATGCAGGTTGTCTTGAACTTGAACCTTGCAGCCACCGGAGCCAGTGGAGGGATTTCAGGGCTGGAGAGATGTGGTCCCTGGGCTTGAGGCCAGGTATAAGTCTTGCAGTCCTGTTATGGATACGTTGCGGAGAGTAGAGGAAGGCAGATTGAGGAAGCGGCTGTAGCAATAGTCCAGCCTAGAGAGAACCAGGGCTCTGGAGATGGTGAGTTTCTGGGGGAAGTGAGAAAACCTCTGAAGAGGTTATTAGGCAGAAACCTGTGCAGTTCCCTTTGGGACCACTGCAAAAGATTTAAGACCACAGGTGGTTGGCAGTGAACCCAATTGGTATCAGTCTGTACCACCCAGATTTACCTGATTAAAAAGACACACTTGTAAATTACACTAGCACAGAAAGGTAAGTAAGTTCAAAACACAGTCACTATTACTATATGTACATCCCTGATCACTTGTTGAACAAGTCTTAGTTAACACCACTTATTTCCAGACAGAGGTGAGCACTTAACATAAGATGGCACTCCAACAAGTTAGTTAAAAAGGGAGGGAAAAGCAGAATTAAGAGAGCAACAATACCAAACACTTTTCTGAGAACTACAGCAAGTTAGGAAGACACAGCCTACTGGGGATCAAGGAAGTTCAGGTGCCAGGCCCACTCTAGGGAGAGCAAGGTAAAATATGCCCAAGATCACACATTTGCAAAAGTCTTCAAAGTCTTTGGAGGTAGGTAGAAAAAGGTTGGTATCAAGTCAGAAAAGTTAGTTAGGGTGCCCTAGCCCAGGTTAGAAGGCCGAGGATTTAACACACCCCGAGCAATCTGTTGCAAGGGAAGCCAGGATGAGCACAGTACCTTAAATGGAAAGGATCCTCCAGCCGGGGCAGTTGTTCCTGGCAGCGGGTGCAAGTCGCGGCGTCGTCCAGAGGAAGAGAAGATCTCGACGTGGAGGAAAGCTGAAGGTGGTTGCACTGCCAGGGAAGAAACCAGCCGCAGAGTTTTTCGGTTAAAAGGTACGACCCTTTTATTCGCGGTTCTGGTGAACCGTGGTATTCCGGTTGCCGGGGTGCTTGGCACAGGCAAGGCAGCCACGAGCTGATCCAGGAAGGTGAAAAAAGGAAGGCAGACTGGTTATCCCCACCAGTCAAGGGAAGAAGACTCTCCGGACTGGAGATCTCCTCTGTCGTTGGGAAGTGGTGAGACTGTTCCGCAGGGCTCCACCGGTGGTGTCGTCGTGGCAGGTCGGCTCAGCTTCACCCTCTTTGGCTTCTTAGGTCCTGTGGCGACTTCTGATGTTCCAGTCCCCAAAGCCCTGCTTTTATGCAGCAAACCCCCATTCACCAGTCCTAGCTGTCACTCAAACATGCTAAGTGGTGAGCCGGGGGGCTCACCACTGGGCCAATCACACAAGAGTGCGACTTGAGTTGCCAAGGCAACTCAGTCCAGGGTGCCTAAAACCCCTCCCACACATCCTGTAGACCCAGACATAGTGGCACCACTTTGGAGGGCTTCTGTGCAGAAACCCGCCAAAAGTGGAACAAAGGCTCGACTCGGGTTCAGGGTTACTGAAGCGAACACAGACGCCGTTTTGGCGCCGAGTTCTGGCAAAAAATCCCGACTGGTGAATTAATATTAAATAAATAAACCAGCGGTATCTTTAACATTGCACCAAAAAGTGGTGCATTAAAATCAATGGGAAATCCCATTGGGAAATATTCCGGTGGAATATTTCCGTGGTATCCACTGCCACCAGCCAGGAACTCGACAAGGGGGGACGGGACAGTACCCCCTCGACAAACAGACCCAGGGGCAATCTAATTGCCCCTACCAGTACTTCCACAGTATGATGGTTTGTACTGGTTCTGTTCATAATTTAAGACTAGTAAAGTCAATGGTGACTTTACCTGCCCAGGGAGACAGTAGTCAGTCCCAGGGTATGGAGTCTATGTTTGGGGGTCACTATGACACCCCTATGTTACTGCACTGAGGGTGCTGTGTAACACACATTCCAAAAATACATGAGGCCCTATGGAGTAAAAACACCATAGCCCATTAAACACATTGCAGAGTCAAAGGAACACCTCAAATCAGGACTAAGAGTGGGAGTAAAAGAGTCTCACTCTTAGCAGGAGAAAAAAATAAACCCCAAAAATCCAGCACAGCTGCTGGGGGACTCATTAGGTTTGGGAAATTAGCCTTTACAGAGAATTCTCCCTAACACTTGCCCCCCCCCCCAGACTAAGGGACAGGAGGATTTAATCCACTCCTGGATGAACCTCATACCTCTAGTCGATGACATACATCCTAGAGAGTCCATCAGCATTTTGATGGTGGCACCCTGACCTGTGCTCAATGGTGAAATCAAAACCTTGGAGGCAGATTGACCATCTCAATAGTTTTGGATTTTCCCCTTTCATTTGCATCAACCATCTCAAGGGTTGGTGGTCAGTCTGAATGACAAAAGTAGAACCATACAAGTATGGCCTAAACTTCTTCAGTGCCCACACAATAGCAAAGCATTCTCTTTCGATTGTTGCCCACCTTGTCTCAGGATCCTTCAGTTTTCTACTGATGAAGCAAATGGGGTGCTCGCTACCCTTCTCATCCAGTTGGCTAAGAACTGCACCTATACCTACATTGGAAGCATCAGTTTGTACAATGAAAGTTTGGTGGTAGTCAGGAGCTCTAAGTACTGGAGCTTGGCAAAGAGCTTTCTTCAGGTTTTCAAAGGCCTGATTGCATTTAGGGAATTTTGGAGAGGAGATCACATTCAGTGGAGAAGCTATGGTCCCATAGTTCTCAATGAAATTCCTGTAATACCCAGTGAGGCCTAGGAAGGCTCTCACCTGGGTTTGAGTAGTAGGTGTTGTCCAATTTTGCACAGCTTCAATCTTGCTGAGCAAAGGCCTTATCTCTCCACCTCCTACCTCATGGCCAAGGTAGACCACTTTACTCTGACCAATCTGGCATTTACTTGCCTTTATGCTCAGATTGGCCTGCTCAAGAGCCTGCAAAACATGTCCTAGGTGGTTCACATGTTCCTCCCAGGAGTGGCTGAAGAAGGCAATGTCATCCAAGTATGCCATGCAGAAGTCCTCATCCCAGCTAGAACTTGGTTCACCATACTTTGGAATGTATCAGGTGCATTTTTCAGTCCAAAAGGCATAACTTTGAATTGGTATAAGCCAACTGGGGT
Source organism: Ambystoma mexicanum (assembly GCF_040938575.1). NCBI lineage: Eukaryota > Metazoa > Chordata > Amphibia > Caudata > Ambystomatidae > Ambystoma > Ambystoma mexicanum. The sequence continues at coordinate 1,424,548,304 of NC_090923.1, forward strand.
AGAAAATGCAGTTTTCTCCTTGGCATGGTCCGTCAGGGCTATTTGCCAATAGCCTGACGTAAGGTCAAATGTGCTGAGGTATTTGGCTGCACCAAGTTTATCCACCAACTCATCTGTCCTTGGCAAAGGGTGGGCGTCAGTCTTAGTGACTGCATTAAGAGCTCTATAGTCCACACAGAATCTCAATTCTTTGGATCCTGCCTTTGGTACTGACACCACTGGGCTAGACCACGGACTGGTTTAGGGCTCTATTACCCCAAGATCAGGCATCTTCTTGACCTCACCTTTGATGTGGGTTCTTACATTCTCTGACATTCTGTATCCTCTGCTTTTGACTGGCAGACAGTCACCAGTGAGAATATCATGCTGTCCCCAAAGGGTCAAGCCTGGTGAAAGTGAGAACAGGGAGGCAAACTGATTTAACATAGATTTGCACTCTTGTTGCTCAGGTGTCAGATCTGAAGAGAGATGTACTCCTTCAATGTTTTCGTCCAAAGGTAAGCCTCTGAGGAGATCAGGGAGAGCTTCACTCTCTTCTTCCTCTTCTGATGAAGCTAGAAGCAAGGGTTCTACTTCAGGCCTAGAGACATACGCTTTTAGTCGGTTGGTGTGGAAGACTGTGGGAGCTTCCCTGGGTTTGCCCAGATCCACCAGATAGTTCACCTCTCCAAGTTTTCCCACAACCTTGAAGGGTCCCATCCATTTGTCTTGCAAGGCCCTCTGCCTTGTTGTAAGCATAACTAGAACTAGCTGGTCTTGAGTAAACTCAACCATGTTAGCTTTTTGATCATGCCACTGCTTGATCAGAGCTTGTCCAGCTTTCAGGTTATCAATAGCTTCTGCCATCATGTGTGACATTCTCCTTCGGAGACCTATCACATAGCCAGTCACTCTGACTGGCTTGGGGGAAGGAGCACTCTCCAACCCCTCCTTAATCAGGGACAAGGGGCCTCTGACTGGATGGCCATAGAGAAGTTCAAAGGGAGAATAACCTACTCCCTACTGAGGGACTTCTCTATAAGCAAAGAGAAGACATGGCAATAGAAGGTCCCACTTCTTCTTAAGGGGTTCTTCTAAAGCACCTATCATGTTCTTCATGGTTCTGTTAAACCTTTCTACCAATCCATTTGTCTGGGGGTGGTATGCGGTTGAGAACTTGTAAGTAACTCCATAGGTGTTCCACATGGCTTTCATGTAGTTGGACATAAAATGTGATCCTCTGTCAGAGATTACTTCCTTAGGAAACCCAACACTGGTAAATATACCAAGGAGGGCCTTAGCCACAGCCGGAGCTGTAACAGTCCTCATGGGAATTGCCTCAGGGTACCTAGTAGCATGGTCTACTACATCAAGGATAAACCTGTTGCCTGAGGAGGTTGGGGGATCAAGGGGACCAACTATGTCAATCCCTACCCTTTCAAATGGGACTCCCACAACTGGGAAAGGCACTAAGGGTGCCACATTCTTGGAACCAACCTTACCAGAAGTCTGGCAGGTATGGCAGCTCCTGCAATACTTATCTTACTTCAGCCCCCATTTTTGGCCAATAAAAATAGAGAGAGAGTCTTTCCTTAGTCTTCTTGAAACTCAAGTGACCAGCCAAAGGAATCTCATGGGCTAGTTGCAAGAACTGTTGTATGTTTTCTTGGGGCACCACCAGGCGTTGGTAGTCCCCAGGTTCAGATGCAGTTGGTTCACTGTAGAAGAGGCCATCTTCCCAGTGTAACCTATACTTCCCAGGCTCTTGCCCATCAGCCTGAGAAGCTGCCTGTTGGCGAAGGCCCTCCAGAGTTGGACATTATCTTTGTCCCTTACGAAAAGCTGACCTGCTGGGTCCACCTTCTGCCAGTAACGACTGCAGCTCAGGATGGTCAGCAGGGTCCAGATCTCCAATAAGTTCTGGGCCTCCTACTAGCTCTTCTTCAGAGTCTAGCTCAACCACACAGGGTTGTATCTCCCTCTCAGCCTCAGCTGGAGGTGGAGTTACAGGTGTAACTTTGGGCAACCTCGGGGAAGTCCTTGTTGGAAGCACTGGGGTGCTTGCTGCTGGCTTTTTCCTAGGAGTCTTGGGTTGCCCCTTTGCTCCTGAACTGGTAGTCACTGCAGTAAGTTGCTACAGTGGGAGAGGAGTGATCTCTGTCATCATCTCCTGATACCAACCGCGCAGGGTTTTCTCTCTTGCAGGTTTGGTGAGCTTCTGTAACCTTTTACTAGGAAGTCTGGGGGTGTGTGACACAACTCCAAGAGCTTTCAGGTCATTACTCAACAGAACGCTTCCTGGTACTTCACATTGTATACTAACAGGTATCTTCACAGCTATATCATTACACTGGATGAGAACTGGTAACTGGGGACACATCTGCACAGACCCTCCAGCTAACTTGGTGAGGCATTTGGGTGCCTTAGCAACACCCTCTGCCTTGAAAAATGATTCATCCACCACAGTTATGCTGGCCCCAGTGTCCCTGATGGCAGGAGTCTCCTGACCATTCACCTGGACACTGTCCTTGTAATACTCTTTAGTATTATCTGGGATAGAATTATAGACATCTAAATGCTGTTGTTCCCACAACACCAGAGAGAGACTAAAGAAACACTGGCTGAGACTCCAATGGGTTCATCAGCCAGTAGTAGAAAGTTTCCATTTGCCATAGGGACTTCCTCCTCTGGAGCGAAGGCTAAGGAGACAAGTTGGACCCCTGAAGGTTTACCCTTACATTTGGGATCTCCTTTCACATGGTCAGTAGACTTACAAACATAACATGATCCAAATGTTCTCTGGAATGGAGGCTTGTTCTGACCTCCTTCTGGTTTGGCACCAGAAGGTACACTAGCTTGATTCAGTTTCCCTTATGGCTTACCCTTCTGGTTTTGTTTGGGGCCCTCTTTGGAATTATTAGAATTCTCTTTGGAGTCCTTTTTAGGCTGTTTCCCCTCATCCTTTTTCTGAGTTGCCCCAGAATCCTTGTGAGTAGCCCTGTTGGCAACCCACAAGTCAGCAGCCTTAGCTAGTTTTCTGGAATCTAATTCCTGTGAACCAGCCAAGTGCTGTCTGAGCTCAGGAGAGCAGGCATCATACATTGACTCCAACATGACAAGATTCTTCATCCCTTCATAAGTGTTCACTTTGTAACCCTTAATCCATCCCTCTAAGTTGTTCAACCCTTCACTCACCCAGGTAGCCCAAAGGGTACCATCATGCTTTTTGAGGCTTCTAAACCTTTTAAAATACTTGAAAGGGGTCTTCCCAAACCTAGCTATCAAAGCTAGTTTCACACATTCATACTCTTTCTTATCCTCCTCCCCCAATTCCATTACTACATCAGTTGCAACAGGGGGAAGCCTAGAGAACAACCAGGTGAGTAACTCATTCCCTGTGATGTTCTGGAGCCCATGATTATATTCAAACATAGACAACCAATCCAACACATCCAACTTAGGCTCGTACATACCAATCAATTCCTTAGGCATTTGGGGTCTTTTGGGACTGGAACTTCTAGAGGAGCCAGAGAGAGAAGCATCTTCAACAGATAATTTCTTCATTTCTAGCTCATGCTTGAGCTCCATTTCCCTGAGCCTTAGTTCTTGGTGCTTTTGTTCTGTTTGAGCACTAATTCTTTTATACTCTAAGTCCAGTTTCATTTTCTCTAGTTCAAAGTATTGAGGACTAAATGTCGGACCTGGCAAAGGTCCAGTAGGTACAGCTGGTAGAGCAGACAGAGGCCTAGAGGGAACATCTACAACAGTTTCATCGTCCTCTTCTGAATCTATTCCAAGGTTATTAATACTTTCATCAATATCAATCTCTTCACTGTTTTCTACATTTGCTGGGGGGGGGGGGTAGATTCCTCTGAATCACCACCCAGACTTTGGTTTGCTAACAATCTTTCTATTAGCTCCATTTTCTTGCCTTTAGTCAGGAGATTCTTATGCTTACAGAGAACTCTTAAACGATCAGCAGTTTTTGTAGCAAGGGACTCTTGACTATAATTTTCCATAGTAGACATGTTAGAAAATAACCTCTTTTAGTGCTAAGCTTTGTGGTTAGTTGCACTAAGGTATCTCAAAAGCACACTAAAATGTATACTCAATACAAATCCCACTGCTGATAACCAGTGTTAGGCAGAAACCTGTGCAGTTCCGTTTGGGACCACTGCAAAAGATTTAAGACCACAGGTGGTTGGCAGTAAACCCAATTGGTAGCAGTCTGTACCACCCAGATTTACCTGGTAGCTGTGGCTGAGCAGTCAGACTTCCCCAAAGAAGAGTTAGGCAGTATACAGAGCATACACAATAGGTACAGAGACACAGTAGCACAAACAAACACTGACCAGAGCTTGGTGTAAAAGTATATAATTATTTATTTAAAAGACACACTTGTAAATTACACTAGCACAGAAAGGTAAGTAAGTTCAAAACACAATCACTATTTCTATATGTACATCCCTGATCACTTGTTGAACAAGTCTTAGTTAACAACACTTATTTCCAGATAGAGGTGAGCGCTTAACATAAGATGGCACTCCAACAAGTTAGTTAAAAAGGGAGGGAAAAAGCAGAATTAAGAGAGCAACAATACCAAACACTTTTCAGAGAACTACAGCAAGTTAGGAAGACACAGTCTACTGGGGAGCAAGGAAGTTCAGGTGCCAGGCCCACTCTAGGGAGAGTAAGGCGAAATATGCCCAAGATCACACAGTTGCAAAGGTCTTCAAAGTCTTTGGAGGTAGGTAAAAAAGAGGTTGGTATCAAGTGAGAAAAGTTAGTTAGGGTGCCCCAGGCTAGCCCAGGTTAGAAGGCCGAGGATTTAACACACCCCGAGCAATCTGTTGCAAGGGAAGCCAGGCGCAGCACAGTACCTTAAATGGAAAGGATCCTCCAGCGGGGGCAGTTGTACCTGGCAGCGGGTGCAAGTCACGGCGTCGTCCACAGGAAGAGAAGATCTCGACGTGGAGGAAAGCTGAAGGTCGTTGCACTGCCAGGGAAGAAACCAGCCGCAGAGTTTTCCGGTTAAAAAGGTACGACCCTTTTATTCGCGGTTGTGGTGAACCGTGGTATTCCGGTTGCCGGGGTGCTTGGCACAGGCAAGGCAGCCACAAGCTGATCCAGGAAGGTGAAAAAAGGAAGGCAGACTGGTTATCCCCACCAGTCAAGGGAAGAAGACTCTCCGGACTGGAGATCTCCTCTGTCGTTGGGAAGTGGTGAGACGGTTCCGCAGGGCTCCACCGGTGGTGTCGTCGTGGCAGGTCGGCTCAGCTTCTCCCTCTTCGGCTTATTAGGTCCTGTGGCGACTTCTGATGTTCCAGTCCCCAAAGCCCTGCTTTTATGCAGCAACCCCCCATTCACCAGTCCTAGCTGTCACTCAAACATGCTAAGTGGTGAGCCGGGGGGCTCACCACTGGGCCAATCACACAAGAGTGTGACTTGAGTTGCCAAGGCAACTCAGTCCAGGGTGCCTAAACCCCCCTCCCACACATCCTGTAGACCCAGAAATAGTGGCACCACTTTGGAGGGCTTCTGTGCAGAAGCCTGCCAAAAGTGGAACAAAGGCTCGACTCGGGTTCAGGGTTAGTGAAGCGAACACAGACGCCATTTTGGCGCCGAGTTCTGGCAAAAAATCCCGACTGGTGAATTAATATTAAATAAATAACCGGCGGTATCTTTAACATTGCATCAAAAAGTGGTGCATTAAAATCAATGGGAAATCCCATTGGGAAATATTCCGCTGGAATATTTCCGTGGTATCCACTGCCACCAGCCAACTCGACAAGGGGGGATGGGACAGTACCCCCTCGACAAACAGACCCAGGGGCAATCTAATTGCCCCTACCAGTACTTCCACAGTATGAGGGTTTGTACTGGTTCTGTTCATAATTTAAGACTAGTAAAGTCAATGGTGACTTTACATGCCCAGGGAGACAGTAGTCAGTCCCAGGGTATGGAGTCTATGTTTGGGGGTTACTATGACACCCCTATGTTACTGCACTGAGGGTGCTGTGTAACACACATACCAAAAATACATGAGGCCCTATTGAGTAAAAGACCCCATAGACCATTGAACACATTGCACAGTCAAAGGAACACCTCAAATCAGGACTAAGAGCGGGAGTAAAAGAGTCTCACTCTTAGCAGGAGAAAAAAATAAACCCCAAAAATCCAGCACAGCTGCTGGGGGACTCACTGGGTTTGGGAAATTAGCCTTTACAGAGAATTCTCCCTAACAGAGGTGCAGCTAGTAGTGGGCCTTCTTGGCAAGGTCTCTGATGTGAGAAGAGAAGGAGAGAGTGGAGTCGAAGATGATCCCAAGGTTTTTTGCCTCACAGGAAGGCGAAGGAAAAGGGTCCAAGGAGGGAGGCCAGAGAGGGAAAGCGGGCGCAGGGGTCCTGATGAGAAGGATCTCAGTCTTACTGGCCGCGCACCAATCCTGAATCGCGCATAGACAGTCAGAAATGGGAGAGGAGAGGAGGCTGAGGGGAGCCTGAAAGAGAGCTGAGTGTCATCCGCATAACACTGAACATTATAGGGGAAGGTAGATATAAGATGGGCCAAAGAGGCCAAGTAGACATTGACGAGCCAGGGTGATAGGTTAGAGCCGTGGGTAACACTACAGGTGGAGAGAAAGGACCCAAGTTGGACCCGGGAGGGTTGGTCCAAGAGAAAGGAGGACAACCAATCCAGGGCCTGATCCATGATACAATTCAGGAGTTCATGTGTGTAAATGTGGCCGCAGCTGTGTTCATTTATCACAGAGGAACTTCTTCACTTGGGTATAAAGCACAAAAGTAATGTGTGCTAATACAGTGCCTTTGTTAAGTTTTGTTTCAGAACCTACTCTCCTGAGGGGTTCTGAGAAGCAAGTGGACCAGAGAAAGTTTACACTAAGTTCTAACTAAACCAAGAATGTTAGTAAGACTGAGCTACAAGGTTTAGACACTGGAGGGGGTAGGCTTGGTATGAAGTAGTGTTCACTACTAGAGAGATTGGTAAGTACCAGAAGTCCACACAGATGCACACAAAAATAATATATATATTTATCAACCAGTTTCATCAAGCTAAACCCAAGGTAAGAAAAACACTATATAGCTCTACCCAAGAACGGAAATGCCCTAAAAGTGACGCGCTCAAGGTTCAAGAAAGAATAAACCCATGAATCAGGGTGATGAAGGATGCAAGCAGACCACTTGCTCCAACCATAATTCCTACAAAAAAAGACTTCTGGCGATGGCCGCATGAGAGGGAGGTCCTACAACGACAATACATTTCGCCGTACACAGGCTTCGTCCAAATCAAACCAAAACAGTGCAAACATCAATTCTGTATCAAGACTGGAGGCTTGTATTATGCTTCTCTCAATTTAATGCCGGAATACAGAAACTGGCAAAAGATAACAAGATAGCCTCTTCTGACTGCAGAACAGATGGTAGGAAAGCAACGGCAAAAGCGGCTTTGCCACAGGAGCAGTCTGTGAACAATGGCATCTAGCGGATGAGCAGACTAAAGATGATTTGGCAAATGATGCAGCCAAAGCCGGTCAGGCAACGAGTGAAGGACTAGGTCACAAAGTAGCAATAATGATTAGCTGTTAGAGGCAGAATGGTAGGACATGAATAATGCTACCAGGACTGGGGTTGGAATGAACTGTTTCTCAAAAGTTAATAAAATATATTGGACACAAAATAAAATAAATACAGGCTGGAATGGGTCATGGCGACATGCTTGTGTTTGTCTTTCACATTCGATGGAGGAGATTGATGTTGAGAGGTGTTATGTTTTTAGGCGTGTTATGTTTTTAGGCGGAAGGTTTGGTACCACAAGAGTTGAAGATCGTTGTGTGGCATGCACACATAATAAAGACTTATAAGTCACACGCATACAAGAAATTAAAATAGACACTAATTATTCGAAAAATAAAATGCAATTTTTAAATGAATGCTTTTTGTTCTAACATGTTATGTTTGTGTTCTCTCTATGTATAGTTGCGTATCTTTCTTACTTTTGAGACCTAGCCACAGAGCTTTAGAGGTGCGCTTGTTTTTTCAGCTTGTTTGGTTGGGAGGCAGCTTATTTTGGGCTTGTTTTTAAGGGGTATTCAGCTTATTTTTTCCTTCTGACCTGGCAACACTGCAGTTAAGTACCTCGCTAACGTTATGCCTTTTTATGATCTCTGTTCCCAGTAGCCATGCGCCATGGAACATGAGAATGGAACGTTGGGTGTAGGGAGTTTGACAGTTGGCGGCTGGGGCAGATGAAGATCGGAGGTGGCTGGCATTGGGCCTGTGTGCGGGCCCTCAATAAATGAAAATATGATCCTACTTTGGGCAGTTTCTTTATCGGCACAAGTAGCGATGAGGGATCATGTCATGTGGGCCCGCACAGTGGAAAAGAAGGTTCGTCAACAAGAGACCGCGGCATATGAGGCCTGGTTCACTCCATTCCTCCGTCAGAGTACAAAGTAAGCTGGATGGGGCGGTGAGTGTTTCTGGAGGCGGTGTCGGCAAGTCGCGTCATCCGACTGTAGGAGAGGACTAAAGGGTGTGCATTCATTTGTGACTACATAGGCCTTATATAATGAGTGAAGGTGCCTGATATTTGATAACGTGGAGCTACAGAAGAATGTATGTTATAATAACATTGGCCACACAAGGGCGCCAAAAGACTGAAATAATTTTAAGTGGATTTGGCAAGTTGTTTGAAGTAGAATGGCTAGCATTGAACAGGCCCATCCACCCCCACCGTTTTTAGCAACCCCAGGCAAGCCGCCTGTGAAATGGGGGAGTTTGGAGCAGGTTATTTGAAACGTATTTAGCGGCCAGGGATGGAGCAACATATAAACGGGAAAAGGCTGCATTATTGGTTAATGCGCTCGGTTTGGAAGAACAGACTGTTTCACCATTTACCCATGGTACAAGTGGAGGGAGGGTGAAGATATAGATTAATATATGGAGGCAATTCTGCACATTAAGAAAGGAGTTGCAGTCAAATGTTATTCCGGAAAGGCACCACTTCTATGTTTGCCATCAAGGTACAGATAAGTCAGTGGAGTATGTGGATGCTCTAAGAATTTTGGCTGCATATTTTGAATTTGGCCCTACATTTGATCAGCATTTAAGAGACCAAATTGTGGTACATTGCATCAACAAAAGGATTCAGGAAAGATTGTTAAGTTGTAGGGAGGGACCTTACACTGGACCAGGCGGTGTACATTGCAAAAAGTATGGAAGTGTCCGCCAGTGGTGTAAAGGCTCCAATAAAGCAAAGTGATGAACCTCTGTTGTGTTCTTATGTCAACAAGAGGACCATAAGGATAGCTTCAAGAGCAGTAGGAGTAAATGTAAGAAGAGATGGAAGAGGTGTGATGCATGACACCAGGGAGTATGTGCAGACGTATTGGTCACTTTGCAAAGACATGCCGTTCGTTGATGGAGAGGAGATCGGGTGAACTTTGAAGCAGAGTGATGCAGAAGAGAGCAGTTTTAAGGAGAACATAGTGCTGATGGTCGGCCCAACAAGTGCAACTTCTAAAATGAGTAAATTACTGCGATGCATGGTGAGGATTAGCAGTAGACATGTTAATCTGGTCGCAGACTCAGGTGCCACAGTCAGTATTATCTCCCAGGAAACATACAAAATGTATTTTGGGCACATAGGTTTGATGAAAGGCCGCATTGCTCCAGAGCAGTTTGAAGGAGAGAATTACATTACTGGGGTATTTCCATGCGCAACTGGAACTATAGGGACGCTATGCTGAAGACAAAATGTATGTGGCCAGCAAAAGTATAAAACTTAGTTGGGAGACGCAGGCACGGTTGAGGATGGCTTTGGATCCGTGCAGTGAGGTGCAGGTTTTAGCTATACCTGATAGATGTGATCTGGAGAAGATTCTTCAAGAATTTGATGAAGTTTTTGAGGATAGACTTGGAAGTCTTAAAGGATTTGTGCATCGGATTAAATTGAAGAACAATGCAGAACCGGTGAGAGAAGGTTTAAGGGCTGTGCCTTTTATGGATCAGGAACAATAGAACCAATTGAGTTGTCGTCGTAGTTTCACCAGTGGTGGTGGCGAAAAAGAAGAATGGAGAGATTTGACTGTGTGTAGACTTGAGGGGACTTAATGCAGCAATGCTAAATGGTATTCTACTCTGGATTTAAGAGCTGCATACCACCAGATTCAACTGCTTCTAGACTCTGGACATTTGACTGCTTTGTGATGCCAGAAGGAGCATATCAGTTAAAGTGGATGCCTTTTGGACTGGCATCCACATCATCCGTTTTCCAACGTGTCATGCATGAAGTGTTCAGGGGTTTGTAGGGAGTGGTGGTGTTTCAGGACAAATTATTGGCCTATGGGCAGAATGAAACTGAACACAACAGAATCTTGTCAGAGGTGTTTAAAAGGTTGCGTGAGAGAGGCATGACTGCAAAAAGGGAAGTGTGTGTTTCTAAAGGCCTCAGCGGAATAATTAGGACACGTGATATCGGCAGATGGAGTGAAACCAAGGGAGGGATTGGCCATGGCTATTAAACAAGTGCCAAGGCCACGAGATAAGGAAAGCTTGCTATCTTTCATGGGTTTGAGTGAATATTATTCAAGGTTTGTTCCAGGATACGTCACATTGGTGTAACAATTGAGAGAGTTGTTGCACAGAGGTGTGTGTTATGAATGGTCTGATGAGAGAGAAAAGTGTTTGACAATGATTGAAAAGTGTATTGGGGATGCGCTCATTTTAAATGTGTTCCGTGAAGGTACCCCATGTATAATAACGGTGGATGCGAGCGCATGTGGTTTGGGCATTGTGTTGGGGCAAGTGAATGCGGCAAAGGAGGGCATTGTGGTGTTTGCCTTGCACATTTTGCCGAAAGCTGAACGCCAATACTCTGTAATTGAGTGGGAAGCTCTTGCTTGTGTATGGACTGTGCAACATTTCAAGTGGTATGTTTGGGGTACGATTTTTACATTGAGGAAGGATCATAAGCCATTGTTGAAAATTTTGCAAGCTGGAGGTTCAGGTAAAATAACTCGATGTTAGCACGTCTTGTGTTAGGCAAGATTGTATGTAGTAACCCTGTGGGAGACTACTCCAGCCTTGTCCTCTTGGCATGCGAAACCCAACCTTTGGTATAGGCCTGTACTACACAAAATGGTAGAGTGACTGAGCAGCCAGGCTTATCTCAATGAGGGTCAATGTGAGCTGTAAAGGTGCAGCATAGAGATTCACAGTGATAAGTATACAAATAACATTTATACTCAAGGATTCTTATTAAAAGAAAGTAAGCTTTTTTTTTTAGAAAGTGCAAGATGCAACAATTTATATACTTCAAAAATACACTCCTTCAGTTTCAGTTAAGTAAGTAGATACCCTTTTGGGATGACACACAGACACTTACCCTTAGGTGACTTCAATAGCTAGGACACTGTGGACATTGATATATCACTTTAATACTTAAATGCAATACTGGATTTATGTCAAAAAGGAAAAGGTTAGGGAAGGAAACAAAGATTAACAAGTTCTCCTTAACAGGTAAGCACTTTCACAATCCCCCCAATGAAATGTAGGTTAAGCCTTTCCCAGCAATACAAGTAACTTATTTATTGTATAATAGTTCAAAATAAACTGAACATTTACAATATTTCTAATTACATTTCCATCATTTAAAATAATGTGTACATCTTAAAATAGAAAACACATCACATTAAAAAGAAAAGGAAATAAAAACAAGCTCAGTATTCGGCAGTAGCCCATTAAGCCTCGTAATTTTTGACTTTTTGGAGGGACAGATAGACACAAAGTCAATGAGTCAGAAGAGTCTGCAGGGAGCCAGGGCAGCCAATGTCAATTGAGCAAAGTCTAGGGGACCTGAGGCACTTCTGGAATATAGCACAAAAGTCTTGCACAATGTTATAAAGAGTGTTTGTAGAAAAGAATCACTGTTCGGCCACAAGCTGTAAGACCTGTGAAAACAAAGATGCAAGCAACTTTGTAAAAGGCAGCTACTGCAAGTCTCCAGTGAGAACAAGCAAGCTACCAACAACAAGAGGTAAGTACCCCTAGTTAGACAGTACCTTAAGTCTGAAGAAAAAGGGTCCAGCTGGCTTCTGTTCTGTTGCAGTCCTGCAGATCATGTGTTTCTGGGCCTCAGTCGTGGGGACAAGAGGGAGGACGTCTGGGGACTCCTGCACTGCGGTTTGACGGTCCGAGGCAGAAATGGGCTTACTTCAGATCAGCGGCACTTCCGCGATTTCAGCTACTCAGAAATAGCACAACAGTGGTTCTTGGACACCTTATGGGCTCCCCTTGCTTCTGGGGTCCAGCACTCTGTTGAGGTGGCTCAGGCTTGGGTCGTCCTGCTTCGACAGAGTCCTTAGGATCTTCCTGGAGCTCGGGTCTGGCTTAAAGACTATGCACGCGCTTCTGGTGTTTCTGACCCCTGGCACTCGGTTCCAGCAGCAAGGAAGTACAGCCAGCAGGGAGAGGGGTTCCAGGCAAGTTCGTCTTGAGGTTGATTGGTCCCACCAACCCAAGGGTAGAAGTCATCCTTTCTGGGCTTCTCTAGTCGATTTGACCGGACGGTCCAGGAGGGTGCAGCAAGCTTTTCTTCCAATTTCTTCTTCGGTTCCTTCGTCCAGTGGTCGACTCTGCCTTCCTTGCAAAAGACCTCGCCTTTTGTGCAGGCTTCTCCCATTTATTCGTAGCCTAGCTGTCACTCCTCCAGGTACAGCCAGTCAGCCAATCACCTTCGGGTGCATTTCTGTAAACAAGGATACTAAGCACAGGGAGTTTCGGGAACCTCCCTTGCTTTCTGCCTTGCCAGACATGCTGGAGCCAGATGTGGGCTTCACCAGTGAACTCTGCCAAAGACAAAACAAACAAAAGGGACCAAAACTGGTTTGGCACGCTGAGTAAAACCTAAGAAGGATTAACCAAACAAAAAAATGGAGAAAAAAGAAGACCAGGGACATTTTGACAAAAATGGGCACCCATGGGTGCAATACTGCATCTGAGGATTCAGCCTGCGGTAAAAACTCACAATGGTAGGAAAGTTAAACTACTGCCACCAGCCATTAATTGTAGTGAGGGTAACATAAAAATGTTACATGAGAATGTAGAGAAAGGGATACTAAGTAACCCCTACAGCACTCCACATAAGATCGTGTGTGCTAGGTCTACAAAGAGGAAAAGGTAAGTAAAGTCAATTTCACTTTGCTACTCTTGAAAACAGTAGTTTATCCAAGAGAAGGTAAATAAACCTCAAGAGAAATCCAAAGGACTTCTCTGTGACACTGCACTGAATGGGCTGTGTGTCACAATACAAAAGGTGATGCCTATGGAGTTTATCAGACTCCAAAATCATAGAAACACAGAGTTCAAATCAAACAGAAATACATGATAGAGTGAGAAAAAGGGCTTACTCTCTCCAGGATAAAAATGAAAAGTCCTGGAGTCCAGTAAAAGAGCTGGGGGTCTCCAAGGTTGAAGGAAATTAACACAGAAATGAGAATTCTCCCTAACATCTTGCTTCTAAGTTGCATGAGTACGTATATACTATTTTATTTATTTTTATTTATTTAACATTTGTAGAACACGCCAGACCCGTGGGTATCTGGGCCCTCTAGAGCAGGTAATAGACATTACAAGAGTTACCACAGGCAACAATGGAAAACATAGGCTTGACATATATCAGATTAAACATATTTGCAGACCTGAGATATTTACAGATACATTGATCCCCTAAGTATAAACAGATACAGTAATAGTCAATAACATTTACATGTACAGTCTGATTTACAGATGTAGTAAACAGATGTATTTACAGAAGCAGTAATATTGTATAGTGATGATACTGTTAGCATTGAGGCAATGTTTGACGAGTACTCTCACTGAAGGAGGCTCCAGATTGGGTGTGAAGAACCAGGCTTTAAGTTTTCTGTGTACTCCTACATCCCGTCCCCTTTCCTCCATACTTTTGGGAGATTCCGTCCCGTGGGACGGGACAAGAGCACTTTTTGTAAAAAAGCATAACATTTCTTAAAAAAAAGTGTCCTTCTCTTTTTACGCAGGGTACCGCACATGGCCATAACCCCGCCCTCCTGAGCTACACGCGATGCATCGCCCTTCAGTCCTTTTCTCCGCGCGGTCAGCGCTGGACGCACTTGTCTCACCGGGAAGACATTTTTCTTCTTTCCCGTTGTCCTTCTCTCCTGCTCCGGTTCTGTGGTTGCGTAGTCCTCTGTCTATGCCAGATCATTTGGGATTTGTCTCTTGTTCCTCTTGCGAACTTCGCTTCACTAGGGCGGATCCCGATTCTCTCGACTTGGAGTGTCTGGGACTGGATCATCATTGGGACTCGTGTTTTTACTGCGACTCCTTTCGATCCGGGCACTTCCATGTTGTCTCGTCGGTGGGATGAGGCCTTCCAGCAAGTTCCTCCACTGCATTTTCAGAGATGCCCAGTAAGTTTCTTCCTTTTTAGGGCACCCCGGCTGGGGGACTCCTTTCCGGGGTCCTCCAGGTCCGGGAGGGGCTTCAAGAGCTCTGCTACCAGGGTTTTCCCCTGAGGTGCCTCGCAGGCCTAGTAGGCGTACCAGGTGTTTTCTCTGAGGGTTCCCGCAAGGGGCCTGCCGACACCGGATTACGATCCGATGTTCAACAATCAGGTGCTAATAGCCAGTCCAGTCATGTTGAGGCTTTGGGTACCGGAGTTCGCTCCGAGGTCTCCTTGTCTGGAGCTTCCCATACAGACACTGGGGTGCACCCTGAGGCCTCCATTGAGGCTTTCTGTATGGAACTGCGGTTTGAGGCCCCTGTTGGGGGAGCTATTCTGACTGGTCTCCATGCCGAGGTTCCTCTCATTGAGGCTAAGGTGTGTACTGAAAGAACTGAGAGACCCGTTAAGGTCTTGTCTGTGAGGTGGATTCCTCAACATTCCAGTGCTCGCGGTGATACCGGTTCTGTTGAGGGGGCACAGGGAGAGGTCGCTGACCGTATCTCCTCTGTTACCGGCTTTGCCGAGGTTCCTCTCTTGGAGGCTAATTCAAGGGTTCACATCAGGATGTCCAGTAAACATCCAAGGCCCCATAGTACCGGCTCTGCCGAGGATCCTTGTGTCAAGGCTAAAGTTTCGATCAAGTCCCCTGACCAGTCGGTGGAGTTACCTGCCTCATCCACACATGTGACACAGTTATGCTCAGATGCTCACAAAATTGTGGGCCTTCCCGCGTGGTCTACGGTGGCCATTTTGAATTCTTCCCTCACACCCACGCTATCGACGGTGGGTGCTGGGAACCATCTTTTGGGTGGACAAACTTTTCCACGGGATGGTGTGAATCCGTTCCGCTCCTCTTTTGACTGGGGCACTTGGATGCCACTACCGCATACGGTCTCGCTTCCTGGCAGCCTCTTCGTCAGTGGATGCTTTTTTCAGGAAGTTTCAGAGACTTATGTACTCTCTTCCCATGAAGGAGTACTTTAAGGGCTTCCCTTGTAGCTCTGTCACTAGGGTTTCCCCTGAAGTGCCCCAAGGGCCTAACAGGCGTACCAGAGATTCCTCGGAGGGTTCTGATGGACCTGCCAGTACCAGACTTTGTTCTGAGGTTCACCATCACGGTGCTAAAGTTAAGCCCAGTTCGGCTGGGTGATGGGACACCAGGGTTCACCCAGAGATCTCAGTTTCTGGAGCTTTCCCAGCTGTGACCAGGTTGAAATCTGAGGTTCCTCTTGTGGAGGCTAAAGTCTGTACCGAGTCCCGACTCGAGGCCCCTTTTAAGGGAGCTTTACATACCAGGTTGAAACCTGAGGTTCCTCTTGTGGAGGCTAAATTATATATTGACAGATCTGAGAGGCCTTCTCAGAGGGTCTTGTCGGTGAGGTATTGTCCACAACCGTCCCACGCTCAGGGTCGTGGTGGTACCGGTTCTGTCAAAGGGCCCATAGAGGGGGGTCACGGACCGCATTCCCTCTGGTACCCGCTTGTCCGAGGTTCCTCCGTGGGAGGGTAATTTTGGGACTGGTTCGAAGATATCGACTAAACATCCGAAACCACCCAATACCGGCTTTGCCAATGTTCCTTGTAAGGTTAAAGGATTACTTAAGTCCCCTGAATCTCCTGAGGAGGCGGTTGCCTCAGCTACGCATGTGACGTAGTTCTCTTCAGGTGGCGACAAAATGGTTGCCCAACCTGCGTGGCCTACGGCGGCCATTTTGCATCGCTCCCTTAAACCTACGTTCGCATCGTCTGGTGCTGGGAGCATTCCTTTCGTCAATAGTAACCCATTCCGCACTTCTTTGACCGGCGTGTGTGGGCTCTGCTGCCTCCTACTGTCTCTCTCCATTCTGCTTTTGGTCCACTGATCTATGTGGTCCCGGCCGGTGGTGGACCCTCCTGGCAACCATCCTCCTTGTGTTCGGGGGGTAGGTCCCTTACAAGCGTTTTCTTCCTCTTCGGCACCTAAGTCCTCGGCTGAGGATGAATTTTTTGGGAAGTTTCAGATGCCTGTGCACTCTGACTCTATGAGGATGTATTTCAAGCGTCTTTTCACTCCTGTTCCACCCGGGCCCGGCTCCATAAACGGGAGGGACTTGTGTAGCTCTGTTACCAGGGATTCCCCTGAGGTGCCTCAAGGGCCTAATAGGTGCACAAGAGTGTTCTCTGAGGGTCCCTCAGAGGACCTGCCAAAACTGGACATGGTTCCGAGGTTCACCATTTGGCTCCTAAATTTCAGCTCAGTTCGTCTTTGGCTCTGGATACTGGGGTTTGCCCTAAGGTCTCCGTTTCTGGTGCTTGTCACACCGAGCCACGGCTCGAGGCTCCTCTTGAGGGAGCTATATGTCCCGGTTTAAAACCCAAGGTTCCTCTAAATACAGTACCGATGGAGTAGAGGGATTCTCTAAGGGTCCTGTCGGCAGGATACGTTCCTCAACCGTCCCACGCTCGGGTTTGTGGTGGTACCATTCTGTCGAGGGGCAAAGAAGGGGATCAGCAGCAGGCCTTCCAGTACCGGCTCTGCCGAGGTTCCTCCATTGGAGGCTAATTCTGGGTCAGTTCATAGGATGTCCACTAAACATCCTAGATCTGCCAGCACCAGCTTGGCCGAGGATCCTTGTTTCAAGGCTAAGTGTTTCTTAAGTCCCCTGACTCCCCCGAGGGGACAGTTGCCTCATTTTCTCCTATGATGCAGTTCTCTTCAGGTGTTGATGAAATGGCAGCCCATCCTCCTTGTTCCATGGTAGCCATTTTGGATACCTCCCTTACAGCAACTTTCATGACGTCTGTTGCTGGGAGCGTTCCTTTTGGGGCTGAACAGCTTTTCCACGCTATGTGGACAACAAAGACCCGTTTGTCGGTCCTGGCGACAGCTCAGCTACAGCCCCTTGTACACGAAGATCAGGGTCCCAGACTAGGTCCTTCTCTTGGATCAGTGGGTTCAGGGTAGCCGTGCATGCCGATCTGAAACTCCTGATGGTAGCCCTGCTTTGATCGGCAGCGGCAAGGTGGTTGTTTTTTCTCTCGAGCATCAGCCTCCTCTACAGGGACAGGTGATCTCCCTGCCGACAAATCACCAAATAATATTCTTTGTCGATCATATTACACTTCGGTGGGAGGACAAATCTCGTCTCATTTGGAGGCGTGGCAAACCATCACCGAAGACCGGTGGGGTTCATCCATCTTTTAGGCGGGTTTTCGCTTGCCCTTTCCTCCTACCCCACCCTTCAAACCTCTCTTCCAACAGATCGGGATGCCCTCCCTCAGAGCAGAGGTACAGAAACTTCTATACCTCAGAGCGGTGGAACCTGTTCCCCTCATGGAGCAAGGGAGGGGCTAGTACTGCTGTCCTTTCACTGTGCTCAACCTGGCTGGCCTGCGCTCCATCTTCGATCTTTCCGAGAGAAATACAGGTTGATCACACCCTGCCAAATAAAGTCCTCTCTTCGAAAGGGCGATTGGCTCAGTGTGGTGGTCTTCTGGGAGGTGTAAATGCACATTCTGACTTGGAGCCCGCATATGTAATATCTACGCTTCTCTGTGGGTGCGGAACATCACACATTCGGCTACTCCTTTTGGTCTCGGCTCAGCAAGATGCACCGGAAACTCCTCTGAGGGGCTCTGCAGCGGTCCTCCAGTACTGGCTCTTCTCCCAAAGTTCACTATGTCAGGCTAAGGCTAACCCCAGTTTTGCTGTGGCTTTAAATGCCAGGGTTCGCCCTGTGGCTTCTCCATCTGGAGCGAACTGTACCGAGTCTTGGCCCGAGGCCCCTGTCGAGGTGGCTATAGCACCAGGGTTAAACCTGAGGTTCCCCTGCTTGGGGCTAAATCGATCGACAACAGAATTGAGTCTCTCTCATTGAGGGTCCTGGCTGTAAGGTATATCCCTAAGCCTTTCCATGTGCGCGGCTGTGGTGATACAAGTTCTGCTGAGGGAGTGAAGGAAGGTGGTAACATACCACAGACCTTCCAGTACCGGCTTTGCCGAGGTTCCTTCACTAGAGGCTATTTCTGGGGAAGCCCTTGATGTGTCGAATAAACACCCTAGATCTGCCAGTACCGGCTCTGCCGAGGTTCCTTGTTTCATGGCTAGGATGACACGCAGGACCCCTGAATCCCCTGGGGAGACTATTGCCCCACTTGCTCCTGTGACGCAGTTCGCCCCTGGTGTGTGATAATGGCGGCTAACCTCCGCGGGCCACGGTGGCCATTTTGAATACCTCCCTTAAAGCAAGGTTTTACATCAACAAGTAGGGCAACACAGACTCTGCTCTCCTTGTGGATTTTGCCATACAAATTTGAGCTGGGTCATCCAGTATATTGTTTAGCTCCAGGCTCCACACATCCCGGGTCACCTCAATGTGACCGCAGATTAATTCAGTCGCCAGTCGGGATCGGTTACGAGTGTGAGATGAACAGCAATATCATCTCCAACCTTTTCCAGCAATGGGGCACGCCAGAGTTGGTCCTCTTTGTAGCTTGTGGGTCAACATGAAAGCTTATGCTTTCCCCTCATTGCCTCCTATCTATTGGTCACTCTGTAAGCACATCGAACCATTGCCAAAGCAGCTACGTGGGCTTTCCCACCAGCTTTCGGTAAGCATTACTGCTTAGAACTGGGCTCCAGAGCTGATGCTTGGTTCGGCAAGGCTGTTCTTAAGAACCTTTTTTCAGTAGGGAGATTCCATCCACCCGTATTTCCTTTGAGGAGTGCTTGGTAGTCTCCCAAAAGTATGGAGCAAAGGGGATGGGACATAGGAATATAACAAAGTTACTCACTGTAGTGACTATCTTACTCCTAGTCCATTGTCCCCTTTCCTCCATACGCCCGCCCGCCGTCCCCTCTAATAAGTATCCTCTATTATTGCTTAAAGGTCTCAGACCTGGCGATAGAAAAGGCCTGAAGGGTGATTTGTGGGGCGGAGCTCAGGAGGGCGGGGTTACGGCCATGTGCGGTACCCCACGTAAAAAGAGAAGGAGGACATATTTTTTTGACAAATTTGATGTTTTACAAAAAGTGCTCCGGTCTCGTCCCACAGGACGGAATGTCCCAAAAGTATGGAGGAAAGGGGACTGTGGACTAGGAGTAAGATAGTCACTATGGGGAGTAACTTTGTTAAAATGAGGCGTGGGAAGGGTCGGCTCTGATGTCTAGCGGTACGGCGTTCCAGCCTTTGGCTACCACAACTGGGAAGCTTCGTCCCCCAACCTTGGTTCTTTTAAATTTAGGAACTGTAAGAAGGAAGGCTGAGGCACAGCGTGTGGGCTTGGTATTGTATTGTATTGTTTATTTATTTGTGTAGCGCACCGGGCTGTTAGGCAACTGGGCGCTTATGAAGTCTTAGGTTGCAGTTACATCTTAGGTTACATTTACATCTGAGGTTACAGATACATCTTGGGTTATATTTCCATTAACAGCTTAAAGTAGCATATAAGAGTAACAGTAGTGTGCAGAGTAGAAGGTTAGCATTAGTATGTACATGTGTAACACAAGTAAGGTTACGGTTACAAATATAGGGTTTACATTTGCAGTTATTGGCAACATATAGGAATAGCAGAAGTATATACAGAAGAGAATTAACATAGGTATGTTAAGTGCAACACCTGTGTATTGGTGCGTAGAGACCGGTCAAAGGGTTATGAGTCAGCAGTCGTTGGTGTGTAGCCAGAGTTTAACATTGGTTTTGAAGGAGTGGAAGGAAGGTGTGGGTCTTAAGGAATCCGGGATTGAGTTCCGTAGTTAAGCTGCCAGTACTGGTAAACTTGAGCCTCCAGTTCCTTTCAGATTGAAGTTGGGGATTCTGATACTGTTGGCTTGAGACTTTCTGATGGATAGTTTGGGTTGGAATGAGCAGGTTTGTTAGATATATGGGAGCTATATTAATGAGGCATTTGTGGGTGATTGCCATTGTTTTGAATTTGATCTATGGAATATGTTCCCAGAAACAGCAATGTAAGAGCTGATTTTTTTGTCACGGTCACCATTACCGGATGTTTGTAGCAATGATGTAGAGGGTGATGTGGAGATGATAGCATTTATTGGGAATGGACAGAACGCAATTGCACGTGATGAGTGGAAGAGCATGTTGTAGCATGATGAAGTGTTGGTGCAAGTAGTATATAATGTGTTGAACAGGTGGCCAAGAGATCGGGTTTTGGACAAAGATGCAAGTGTATGAAGATTCAGGAAGAGTTGTCGGTGTAAGATGGTGTTGATACATGATCACAGGACAGTGCCTCTGACTGATTCACATGCAAGATTTTTGAAAATGACACATGAAGGTCACTACTCATACTAAGAAGAGTTTGTGTGAGTGTTATTGGTGTCCAGGAATGTACAAAGAAGTTGATTGGATTGTGGACCAGTGTAGTGTTTGCTGTACTGTTGATAAGAGCAGGTAGTGTCGTAAGGTACCCTTGCAAATTGTGGAATGACCCAGGGTGACATGGGTCAAGCTAGCTGTGGGTTACATTGGTCAGATGCACATGTTGAATGCTGAAGAACGATATGCGTTAGTTGTTGTGGATTATCACTCCAATGGTGTGAGGTGGAGTTCATGTCTATGCCAATTACGTCCAGTGTGGTTAAGTATTTGCATGAACTTTTTGGAAGAGAGGGAACTTCCGAGACATTGGTGACTGATAACTGGGCTCAATTTGCCTCGAGGAAAATGCAGAGGTTTCTAAATGAGATGAGAATCAAGAGTTGGAGGACAGCTCTTTACCACCCCCAGGCGAATGGTTTTGTGGAAAGGGTAAACAGAACAGTTAACAGATGTATTCAATGGGCAATTTATAACAATGTGTCAGTGCAGAGAGCTTTGTGTGACTTGTTGTGGGCGTATCGGACCACGCCTAATGTGGTGACTGGAGTTTCTTCTTTTCAGTTGTTAAGGGGAAGCAAGGCTGGGTCAAAGTTGGTGCCAGCATGGGTTGGTTGATTTTTGGGTGTGGGTGTGCCTCCGGTGGATGTGGAAAGAGTTTAAGAAAGGGTGTTGGAGAAACAGCGGAAGACCAAGGCTTGTTTTGACACCCGGATGTGTGTCAAGGAGTGATTTTACGTTAATCAAGGGAGATTCCCAGTATTTAGAGCCTGATATTGTCACAGGACCAAGTCTCAGTCCTGTCAAACTGGGCAAGAATGGTTGGTGGAAGGAATGGTTGGTAGAAAGAAGAAAAAATTGTCAGGTTGAATAGGAGTGAGGGAATGGCTGAAGAGGGAGGCAGCAGCAAGGAAGATGCAAGTGAGGACAATTGTGTGGTGACCCCACAAGGGTACAAGGGGGATGATGTGAACAAATCTGTGCCTGATGTGTTTGAAGGTGAATGCCGTGGTGACTGTCGTACAGGTGCGAGTAGAGGACAACGTGAAATGACTATACCTGAAGAAGCATGTGAAATTAGACATGGTACAAGAGATCATCCTAGGGATAATGTTGGTTATTCTAACAATTTCAAAGATTTGTATTATTAGTTCTTTTTCCTAATTCATGTACCACTCTTATTGCTTTCCGTTCTGTTGAAAGGGAGATGTGTTATGATCTGTTCGATGCCTCGGAACATGAGAATGGAACATTAGGCGCAGGGAGCTGGACAGTTGTCGGTTGGGGCAGATGTTGATCGGAGGTGGCTGGCATTGGGCCTGTGTGCGGGACCTCAATAAATTAACTTATGATCTTACTTTGGCCAGTTTCTTTATCACAACAAGTCTATATTGTTTAATACATGTAGATGCTTGTGTTAATCTGAGCTCTACCAAATATAACTTACATGGTACGGGGGTAATGCAGCATCAGCAGTGCATAAGCAGCCGGCCAAGCGTGACATGCTGTCAAGGCAACAAGGGTTTTTCCATCCCTCATTTCATACCGTAGCTTCGGCGGGGGTCTGCACAGATGCACACCAGTACCTTTGAGGCGATGTAACTTCTAGCGCACCGTTGTGCTTGGCACGTGGTGTTGTATCTTAGCTTTACCTGTACCTTGTCTTGTATGGATGGAATACTGTGAGCGACTGGTGTAGAATGCTTGATGAAAGAATGTTATTGTATGAGTGGTTTCATGAATGTCAGTTGATGTGACAGGGAGGATGGCAGTGGATGCTTTACGTCCCTATGACTTACCTGACTTGATGTACTTGACCTGATGTACATGGAGCACAGTAAAGAAGATGTTTGCTCCAGCTATGACGTCAGCGTCATTCTTGGCCAGGGACCCAACGTAACATTGGCAACGAGGATGGGATTAATTGCTAGTAGAAGTAATGCCAGAATTAACGTGTTAGGCGAAAAGGGTCATAGTTGTCGCTGAGTGTTAATTTGAGTTTTTACACATTGTGACGAAATGTGAATCCTTTGAGAGAGTATTAATACTGCACTGGGTGTGTGAGGTACTATGGAGTGAGGAGCTGTAGTAAGGGGATACTATTATGTGCAGAGGGAGGTGTTGCATGTTGCAGGATGGCCGTGTGGGTCCTGGGCATGGTGTTATTACACGATGGCCGTGTGGGCCCAGGGTATGGTTATTTCAGGATGGCCGGGTGGGTCCTGGTTATGGCGTTTACAGGATGGCCGGGTGGGCCCTAGTTATATGGTTTTCAGGATGTGCGGGTGGGTCCTGGGTATGGCGCAGTGAGGTGCTGTGGTTTTCAGGATGGCCTGGTGGGTCCTGGGTATGGTGCAGTCGGGTGCTGCCGGGTGGTGGTGTTGCAAGCAAGTGCCACTGAAAGTGTATGTAGTAGTAATGTGTGATGGGTATGAAGTAGTGATGTGTGATGGGTTTGCAGCAAGTACCTGTTAGGTTTTGTGGAGGTGCATTTGGTGCATTGCGAAGTGCTATGTGCATTATTAACGTACTTGCTTAAGTGAGTTTGTGGTGCAGTAAATTATTATCTGCAAATAGTTGTTTAGGGTCCTGTAGTAATTCCTTCCTTTTACAGGTGGACTTTTAGGTGAACTTAAAGAGTTTGCACTGTAAGCGAAGAGCATGTGGTAGTAGGATGTATTAACCTTTAATTTTCAGGTTGGACTTTTTGGACAACATGATTAGTAAAATGTATTACAATGCACAGTTAATGCATCATTTAGTGAGAGTTCTTCATGTGACTGAGGGAATGTTTTTAGAGAAAATATTTGTCACTGGTCCCGGGGGACCATCATCTTTGGTGGTGTTGTGTGTTGGTAGAGGGGGATGATATGTTGTATCTTAGCTTTACCTGCACCTTGCCTTGGATGGATGGAACACTGTGAGCGACTGATGTAGAATGCTTGATGACAGAATGTTATTGTATGAGTGGTTCCATGAATGACAGTTAATGTGATGATGTGACTGAGAGAGGATGCCGGTGGATGTTTCCCATCCCTATGACTTACCTGACTTGATGTACTTGACCTGATGTACACGGAGTACAGTAAAGAAGATGTTTGCTCCAGCTAGGATGTCAGTGTCATTCTTGGCCAGGGACCCAACATAACATGTGGCTCATCGCATAATACGCTCCAGCCCACACGGTTTCCCTTGCAGGGACAATAAAAGGTTTCCCCGCTGCCTCCCACACAGCTCTCCTTTCCAGCAATGGCAGAGCGTCCCTGCAGTGCATAAATAGCCCATAAGAGGGCGTTCAATGTCTAAACATAAATAACAAATACAGCGGCACTGCGCCTGGGACGGGCACGCCAGTCCAGGTAAATGCCTACAACTCCCTCTAGCAGCCAGCTCAGATGGGTTTAGGGGCCCAATTATAACCCCTTTCGCAACATAATTGTCATACAGGAAGGCGGTCAGGGCACATTGAGAGGTACTGCAGGTACAAAGAAACTGAGCAGTATGCCAAAGTCTGACTGTTCAAAGTACCTTGATGAACAGCCAGATGGCCCTTATATGCCTTAAGCCCATGCAGTACCGATTAGCGCAAGTGGAGGCGCTGCTGGCAAGACCCCAAAGGAGGAGCGAGCAGTAAAAAGCAGAGCAAAGCGAGCAAAGGTAGAACATGATGAGGAAGGAGACTCTTCTTCAAACTCGGACTCCCTGAATCAGGAGATGGTTATGCCGTAGGAAAAGAACCAGAGACTGAAAGGGAGGAGGAAGATTTCAACCCTGAAGATCTGATTTAATCCTAGGACTTTTAGCTGGGAGCCAACGCCAAAGGTGGCAAATTACTGCCGCAGGAGAATTCGCAAGCCGTTGGACAGAGTCCAGACTGAAAATCAGGGCAGTGTCCCAGACCGTTCCATGGGAGTAAGTTGGCAGCCACACCCTCCCTAGATTCAAAGATTGTTACTTTCCTATGTAAATTCGGGAAGGACCACCAAGCAAGGAATAGACGGATCACAGCGAAACTGCCAAGGTAAACTGTTGGATATTGGGGGGCCGATTACAAAAATAATGGTGCAATGGTTCATGCAGCAAAGGATAATGATGAAAGCGTAGACCCAGATATACTCTTAGGATGGGCCCAGAAAGTCGGGTGTATGCTAGGAAATGCCAACTGCATGCTATCCGTGGAGAGGCGCACAAGCATACTTATTAAAATAGACCCCAGATTTGCGGACCTCGCAAATACAGAAACCAGTGACAAAGTAGGCAGCCTGCTTTTTGAAGAATCCTTCATCAGGGAGATGGCTACATTTGTGGGGAAATATACGGCACTAGGGATAGCACACGGGACTATGAAGCGTGTCTTTAACACTAGGGTTTGACAGGGCTGTGCGAGGCCGGGGCTGGGGCTGCTCAACCAGCCAAGGATTTCAACAGCAACGGTATCAAGGAGGGCTCAATGGCTATTTTAACTCAGGAGGCAACTTCTTCCCGTCGCGAGGAAGAAGCGCCAGAGGCCAAGCATGTAAAGGAGCTCGGATGCAGCTGCTAGCTCTCGCAGGTGAGAGACGCAGGAGAACAGGAGCCTTCAGGGTGGCGGATAGCACAGCATTTGCATTGCTGGTACGGCATCACAAACGATGTTTGGGTGCTACAGAAAGCTCAGGGCTTTCAACTGGAATTCTTTGCAGAGCCTTTTGAAGCCCAAATCCTCGCCCGATAACGTTTTCGAAGGAGGATGCTCAAGCACTGAGCGAGGAGATTCATCACCTAACAGCAAAGAATGCAATAGCGAGAGTGCAATGAGAATATT
Organism: Ambystoma mexicanum; assembly: GCF_040938575.1. NCBI lineage: Eukaryota > Metazoa > Chordata > Amphibia > Caudata > Ambystomatidae > Ambystoma > Ambystoma mexicanum. Next base: position 1,424,573,909 of record NC_090923.1, read on the forward strand.
CAGGTTTCTACAGCAATCTTTTCTTGGTGCGCAGAAAAGGCAAAATCAGACTGGTCATAAACCTTCGGAGTCCGAATTAGTTCCTAGTATACAAGCACTTCAAGATGGAAGGGATCTTCTCCTGATAGACCTGCTCCAAGCCAGAGATTGGTTGCTCAGGCTAGATCTCAAGGATGCGTATCTGTTGGTTCCAGTTTGTCCTCAACACAGGAGGTTTCTACGCTTCAACAGACAAGGACACGCGTGGGAATTTGCAGGTCTGCCCCTCGGGGTATTGTCAGCTCCCTGAACCTTTATGAAACCTGCAGTAGGCCACCTCAGAGACTGAGGCACAAAACTAATAATATACCATAATATGATTATTATGACACAGGAAAAGGAAGAGCTGGTGGTACAAGCCAGCAGGGCTACCTCTCGGTTGCAGAATCTAGTGTTTCTGATAAAGTGTGAGAAGTCAGAATTACAGCCGACACACACACTGGAGTTCCTAGGCTTTCCAATGGACACGATCAAAGCGTTGCTAAGCTTATCAAAGCAGAAGATGCACTCGGTTCACAAGCAACAATGGTGGCGAAACAGAGTACATTGCTCAGGAACATAGCCAGGATAGTAGGGCTACTTGCTTCCTAAATTCAATCGATATTCCCAGGCCCGCTGCATTATCAAGCACTCCAGAGGGTGAAGATTGAACACCTGTGCAAGGGACTATCTTACAACCAGGAAGTCCCAATTTCTACCAAAGCACGGATGGAGATACAGTGGTGGATGAATATACATGGCAGTATGGAACAGAAGAGCGATTTGTGGATGTGCCCCAGAAGTGATAATAGAATCGGATGCCAACAGGCAAAGTAGGGGAGCCTGCTGCAGTTCAGTGACCTCAGGGGGAAAGTGGTCCCAAGTAGAACTGAAGTACCACATCAAGTGCCTAGAGCTATTAACAGGATTGTTCGCGATCAAAGCGCTGACCCCCGGTCAGTGAAATGCTGCTCCTCCTGAGAATGGACATCTCAGAAGTAAGGTATATCAACCATCTAGGGGGGACATGTTCCTGACTACTAGCAGAGCTAGCCAAGGACTTTTGACACTTGGATCATCACAGTGCAGCTGGAGTACTTACCAGGGTTGGTGAACATAGCTGTAGAATGGAACTCAAGACACCTGAACGGAAGGACCAGCGACTGGAAGTTGAACAGCGTAGTGTTCCAGAGATTAATGCCCATTTGGGTAAGCTATGCATGACATCTTTTTGCGTCGAGGCTCAACCGTCAGCTAGATAAGTTCTACAGTTGGAGGATGGATCCAGCAGATCTGGCAACAGACTCCTTTCTTCAACAGTGGGGACCAAACACAGTCTGCCTTTCCCCAGTTTGTCATGATCACGCATACGGTAGCGGCCACCAGGAGACAAGCAGTCAGGCTAGTGCTAGTAACGCCTCTATGGCCAAAGCAGGATTGGTTTCAGATTCTCCTAGACCGCTCCATAGAGCCCCGACCTTACTCCCTAGGATACCACACATCATTCAGAACCCGGCAGGAGAACTCCATCTGAAGGTGGAGGACGGTACGATGACGCTAATGGCATGGAAGATTTTCGGAGTTCCTGGGGAAAGCCAGGGCTTTCGCGAGTTGCTGTGCAGTTCATCAAGCGTTCCTGTGCACCAGACACAGCAAAGTCCTACAGAGCAGCTTGGGCCAGCTGGCATGGTTGATGCTTGGAGAGGGACCAAGATCCCATTACGACAGATGTGGTAGAGGTAGCAAACGTCCTTTCAGTGTTAGCAGCAGAGGGGGAAGTCTTGATTTTATAAAAGACACAGAGGCAAAGTATCCTCCCTCCTGCGTAAAGGTGAAGGGAAATTGGTCGGAATTAACATATATTAGAATGCTAGTATGCGCTTGTGGCTAAGATGGAGAGAAAACTAAGCATGTGCAGTGTATCGTGAATCAAATTTTGATGTTTCAAGTATAGCAGTTGCAATGTAATGACGATCTGGATGGCCCGTGCGATGGTGACATTCTTTTTGCGGTTAGTTTCATGTGTGGATTCAAAACCTGCGTAGAAGAGCATGAAGAGGAAGAGATGATGTAGCTTGTGTGATGCTATCTGACTGTAGATTGTGGACAGAGGAAGTGTATGGGCTTTGCATCAAAGAACAGGAAGTTGGTTATGGAGCAGCATTTATACCCCGAGCCTGCCGTGATTGGTTACGGACAGGCACATCTTTTTTGGACTACCCTTTTTTCCCCTAGGGTCTTGGGAAATGTAGTTCAGTTGTACGAGTTTTACATGAATCCTTTGAACATGCTGTTCTCTGGCATTAAAGTGAGAAGCATAATACTTCACCTCTGGGTCTTCAATAGAATAATTACTTTCATAAATGTTAGTATGGAAAATCTGTATTGTATCCCTGGGAAGTCCTACCACAATGTCTATTTTACATCAGCTCCCATGCATTATCATTATGAAGCACAGGGTCCATCTTAGAATGGAGGATGAACAAAGGCCACCATGGGGAGAGGATGTACAATAGACATTGTGATAGGACTTCCCAGGGATATAATTGATGTGTGCACTGTTTTTGCTTGATTTAGACGAAGTCCATGTAGGGGTACCTCCCTCACCCTCTCTGTGGGGTACCTCCCTCACCCTCTCATGCGGTTGTTACTTTGAAATAAACACTTTTGCACAGGATATTAAGTGTCTGGATTCCTCAAGTGCCGCCAGAATTCTTTTTTTGCAGGAAATATATGTGTATAAAACAGGGGAGCCAAGTGATGCACTGTGCACTGAATCTACAAAGCATTGCCACATTGGGCAAAAAACACCCAGGCACAGGGCACACGTTCTGTACATTTCACGTTCTGTAAAGTTCACTTTACAGAACGTGTGCTGGGTGTTTTCTGGACATTGTGGCAATGCTGTGTAGATTCAGTGCACAGTGCACCACTTGGCTTCCACGTTTTTGCATTAATTGCATGGGTTGGCTTCACCCATAAACCCGAAGGCACACACGATTGAGGTAGAGTGCTGTTAGAAGTATGAATTGTTGTATCTTGATTTATACACAAAACACGTCCAATACCAAACCCAGCTGTCCAGGGGGTGCATTTTACTCCAGTCCTCTGTATCAGATGGTAAGAATTCCACGCATTTCTCTGCACTTTGAAATGTGATTTTAAGTTGGTTGTGGAGCAATGAATGGGCTGTGGGTATATGCATATCTCTACGTGGTGCCACAGAGATCAATATATATGATGTACCAAGTTGCCAAATTAATTTGAATGTTTATGGTATTGTATGTGATTTGTATGTTAATTGTGAGGTATATGAAAAACCTGAGGGAATCTCCCTTCCCATTCCCAGGGGATCTTCCAAACAGGTGGCCAGGGGAGGGCCATCGCTTTTGGATCCCGACCCTGGGGGCGGACTAGTGAGGGAGGATCACCTGGGTGGAGGGATTACCCAAAGGAGAGACATGGTATGTCCCTTTCTGAACACCCTCCTACCCGACATTCCCTCAGCCTACTGTCAATCAAACTCCTGTTTTTCCCTGAACTCTCCTTGGTTAAACAGTCATGATGCCATCCCGACAGAGCCCCTTCCTTCAGAGGGACTCTACTGTTTTCATGAATGTCCCGTTAACAAGGTCAGGCGAGGTCAGGCACTGAACGAACATTGTAGCCACCTGAACCCTGTTAATACTCCTCAGGTGTATAAAAGGAGTAAGCCACTGAGAGACACAGAACGAGTTGGAGCCGGAGAAGGAACCTGAGTCAGAGACCGAGCTAACAGGCTTTCGAGAAGACCTGAGCACCCCAGGGGAGGCTGGTGGAGAATGGAGCGCCAAGACGATACGGTTTGAGAGGGCCAGAGAGAGCGCAGCGAGGGAGCTGTGTCTCCGAGGTGCCAGAAGGGGATGGTGTGGAAAGCTGCTCTTAAAAAAGAATCCTTGAAGGTGTGTGTTCCCATAGGCCACAGAGGCTGCCCAGGAGTGTCGAGCAAGGAGTCCCTGACATCGACACAGAAAACCGCTACAGCTACGCTGATCACAACCGCTGAGTTCAAAGTCAGAATGGAGCCCGGTTGGTGAAAGACACGAAGCACCAGAGATAATATGAAGCCACAGAAGCACAAGCGTAGGATAAAAGATGCGCTGAAGAGAAAGCTTCAATTGTCCATTGTGAACTGTAAACATTGGTATGAAAGCAAAGGAAACAAAGAAATGGAATGGTAGCATGTACGTTTACACATTGTGGAAAGACTGTTGATAGTGAAACTCTCACCTAAGTGCAGGGAGAACTAAAAGTAATGCATGAGTGGGGAGCTGCGCGAGACAGAGTGCCCGGGGCAGGATCCCATGAGAGCTAAGGTGTCTGCGTGGTCACGCATAGAGGAAATTTATATATGTGCATTTGAAAGTCTGATACAAAGAATTGTTGAATCAGAGGAACTTTAGAGACAGAGGGGCTGATCACGAGTTGGGCAGTATCCTGGAGATATTACCCCTGGGATACCGACTGGCCAATTAGCAATACTGCCACCCGGTCCGATGCTGTTATCACCGGATCATGGGTTGGGCGATAGCGGTAATTCTCCATTGGGGCAATGGGGCATTTTCAGTGCAATTACCACACAGTAATACTACTGGCGGTAATTGTGTCAATAATGGGCTACTGCTGGGGGTAAATACAGCCAGACTCGAGATTGGGTGGACCCTTGAATGTGGCGGTAGTAGCGTTTCTTCTGCATTTAACTGCTACCGTCCAACTCGTGATCAGGCCCAGATTGCCTGGGGAAGAGCCAAGGTGTCAGAGCGGTCACGCATAGAGCAAAGTAAACTGTGCACATTCAAAAGTCTCTGATACAAGGAATTGGTGAACTGTGACAAGTTGTGGAGTTGTTGAGGAAGGGAACCCCTGTTTAATCAAGAGTGAAAGAAGCTTGTGTTGAACGCTTTGAACTGAACTTTGTGACACTTGTGAAACAGTGATTGAAAGCCAGAAGCATATGAAGAGTATTGGAACTGTAAATTGTGAAACCAAGAGGGCTGTTGAATCTGGGCAACAGGGAAGCCGAGAATCATTTAGGTCTATGCAACTTTGGTGATCCTCAGCAGTTCAAGCTTGGGGAAGGGAGCTGTGGGACAGCTCCATTATCAATGAAAGAACACTGGAGAAGAAAGCTGCAGAGCTACTGCGATGCTATCCTGACATTACGTTGTTACATCTTTTTTATGTTGTCCAAACCCCTACACAGTATCATTTTAGAAGTGAGGGCAAGTTTATGTTAGACGCAGATATCCTTTTGTTTTTGACTGACAGACTGGACTAGTTTTCTTTTTCTTTTATGGTTGAGATTACTCCCATACAGAATAGGGCAAGTTAGGAGTTATCCCCAACCCCTTGTGAATAAAGGTTTTTTTTAACAGATTCCTTGTGTCTACCTCTTTGCACCATACCAATCTCATAGGTATGAGCGTGTTTTGTGCAACATAGTGCCTAATAAACCAGCATGCATGGGTCCAGAGCATTGCATGATGTACAATCTCTTTGCATTGCCCTTCCCCTATTCACCAAACTCAAAAAGCTCATGGTACATTGTCCCTAATCTAGGACACCATCCCACAATAGCGACAGTACAGTGAATGGCATTTATATATCTTGAAAGGGTTGGGCCCCGTAATTCTTGCGCTGATAAGGCATACATTTCTTATAGTTTTTCATATAGAGGATTTAATCGGTCACTAGCCAGAGAGCAGCCGAGGAGAACAGCAGCTGAAAGGCACAGCAGGCAAATGGGGTCTACTTCTATAGGATTGCCCAGCCAGATACCTGTGGCTCACCGCTAAACACTCAACTGAGCTAAGGAACCAGCTCCACCTTGCCAACAGGATTTTCCAAGCAGCAAGCCATTACCCATCGACCATGGGCAGCCAAGAATAAAAATAGCCTTCAGGAAGGCCTTGATGGGTCGAAACACTTGTCGGCTAACCTACTTAAATCACTGATTAAATCCTGCATATGAAAAACTAGAAAAACATCATCTACCTTATTATCAGTGCAAGAATTACAGGGTACAACCCTTTCATGCAAATTCAACAGGAGTGGGAAACACCTCTCCCTCCCGTGAACTTGCTGCTAATCCAAATATCAAAACCTATAACAAACCACTTAGTGTTGCGCATGTTGATTCAGCCTCTAGTGCCCACTCTCGCCTAGTCATTAATATATCCGTTATGGCAAATGAACAGCCCTTTTTAGCCAAAGTCTCATGGCTAGTGTTTAAGAACGGTATCTGGCACGCCCATCACTTTCAAATGACTCAAATATTTTCTCTGCCCCTAACATCACCCCCTCTCCCTGTACTCCTCTGCACCCACCCCATGGGCGCCTTATAAAACCCATCCCCAGACACTCTTGCTGTCTCTATGCTGCATTTTTCTCTGGTGCTCAGTATCAGAAGATTTTTACGCATTTCTCTGCACTTTTAATGTGATTTGCAGTTGGTTGTGGAGGCATGAATGGACTGAGGTGATAGGCATACCTCTATGTGGTGCCACATAGATCAATATATATATATATGCTATACCAAGTTGCCTATAAATATATCTGTTTTATTTTTACATTCCATGTTTGGTAACTCAAAATGGGCTTCCCACCACTTTATGTGTTAATACAGTTCATGGTAAAACGCTTACTGTATTCCTAAAGTAGAGAAAGGTTACACACATTATAGGCCCATGGAAAATACACAGGTTATTAATTGGTCCAGGCATATTTTGACTGATACCCAGTTGGGGCTTTTGTCTTTGGGTCATTTCTGTCCCACCACTACTTTTGATTATGTGCAAACCCATTTGGATTTTGATCAGTTTTTCTGCAATCCTGTGAAGAGTAGCAAATTCATACCCCGCACATGGGGTACTAATCGACTCACTTCTGATATTGGATCATTAACTGATCCGGCCATTTTGGATGAGGTTTCTTTTGATCCAGCCAATATCAATTTTGGTGACTTTGACATATATCTGATTGGTCGGTTTCCACTCACCTTAAAGTTAAATCCAAGTTCAACCCCCCCTATGCCCACTGAGGGTTGCTTAGAGGCATTTCATGATTCATGTATTGCTGATCTGCACAAACTACGCCAGTCCTCACCACCAGACGGAATCTAACACATCTGCAGTTCAGTGCTTTACAGGAATTACAAAATGTACACGATATTGTCATCAAGCCATTTGACAAATGTACCATCATAGTCTTGCAGGACCATTGCGACTGTGGCTGAGGCACAAAGGCAACTTAGGGACAGAACCTGTTATTCAGCTCTGTCCTCCAATCCTTTTTCTGTTATGCAGTTGGAATCGAGGGCATTGGTCCTTAAATTTACTGGTTCACTCGTTTTTCAACATTCCTACCATTTATTTCTGTCTAAAATCTACAAATCTTTAGTGCATCCACCTGGAAGACCCATCATTACGTTATCAGGATCTTTGTTGGAGAACTTGTCACATTTTATTGATGAAACTTTATTTCATTTGTATCAGTGCTACCTTCTTATTTGCAAGACACAAAGGATTTTTTACAACACATCAATGAGGTACCATGGGAAGAGAGTTTGATTTTGGCCTCTCTTGATGTTGTATCATTGTATACTTCCATAGATCATGAGGTCGGTATGAATGCGTGTAAATATTTTTTGGCCACACGTTCGCTTAATTTTCTTTCTCACAGCACTATGATTTTGGAAATGTTAAAATTGTCTTTGCATTCATTTTTGAAGGAATTTATTTTAATCAGGTACGTGGAACTGCCATGGGCAGTACCTTTTCTCCTCCTTATGCCAACCTCATGATGGGCTGGTGGGGGGCCACCTATCTATCAGATCATATATCTGAGAATATTCCTGTACAGATTGTGGCGTGGTGGAAGTACATGGACGATGTGTTAGTCATCTGGAAGGGTACCGAATGTGAAGGGTTGAATATGTCAAAAGCATCAATACTAATAGACTGAATTTGATTTTCACAGAAAGTCACAGCTGCAGTGAGATTGTGTATCTGGATGTCACTGTTACTTTTGATACCACTGGGCTACACACCTCTGTGTACAAAAAACCTACCAGCTCAGGCCTTCCACTACATTCCACTAGTAGTCACCCGCCTAGCTGCAAGAGGAGTATCTCTTAAGGGGAATTTGTCCGTTATCGGAGGAATTGTACTGACATCAAGCAATTTGACAAAAGTTGTGCAGCAGCCTACTTCGACTCTCTAGCATCCGGTTACTCCAGTGGTTACTCCAGGGGTCATAGAAAGTGCATATGTCAAGGCCATATGTCAAGGCCAGGGCTCTCTATAGAGGTGCTTTTCTCAACATGAACAAACTCCCCAAACCCACCACTAATGATGACCCACAATTGATGGTCACATTTGACACATCAGCGCCAACTGTCAGAAAAATAGTCCAGAATCATTGGCATGTTCTCAAAATGGACAAAGATCTCTCCTTTACTTTCATCACATCCTGTTTTAACCTATAGATGGGCATCCTCATTAAAGGATAAGTTGGTTTTGAGTTTTTTGCAGCCTCCCATCAAGAACACAACAGGCACAGCATGGATTTATGTGTCTTCTGCCGGTTTAAACAGTTCATTACATGTGACACTACATTTGTCGTATACGTCCTTTGTTGCCTGTGCAGCAAATGGTACGTGAGCAGCACCACCTGTAAATCAAAGCTGAGGATACTTCAGCATTTGAGGGCCATTAGAACATCCTATCCTTCATACCCATGGCAAAGCACTTCAAGGAGCATCACAATAACAATGCCCAGTTACTCACATTCTTTGGAGTCGCACATGTAGCTAAGCATACCAGAGGGGGAGATAGGGTCCTGCAGTTTGCCAGCTCGAGACTGAATTAATTTTATATTTCGATATCAAAGTGCCGATTGGACATAATGTTGATGGGGAATTGCTTACTTTCATAGGGGTTTAATTATTTTCATTCAAGTCCTTTAAGATGCCATTCTTTATATGTTTATTTTGCTGATGCCTTATTCCTTGATTTATCATATTATGCTGCTCCTTTAAGCTGTACAGTACTTTGGGTATTATTTTTTCTCAATGTATTTGTTTCTGCATGTAAGGGAGCATTGGGTTGTATTGTGTTTTTTGCCCATCTTTTACAACAGTGTTGGAATGATGTTGGTATTCTGAGGGGAATCATGTTATTTAAGATGTATAGGCAGTTGTTACACATGTTATCATATTTTGTTTGGTGGGCGACAGTTTTTAAGAATCCAACAGTTACATTTTACATTGGGCTGTTATATACATGGTGGTTCCAAGGAACCTGTACCCTCTGTGAGAAACCTGAAGGAGTCTCCCTAGCTAGTCCCCGGGGATCTGTCATCCAGGTGGCCAGGACGCAGCCATCACTATTGGATCCAGTTCCTGGCGGTGGACCACTGAGTGAGGATCACCTGGATGGGGGGGGGGTCCTCGGGTAGTGGGACACCGACGGGTGAGATGCAGTATCTCCCTTCCTTTTACACCTTTTCCCCATCCTCTCATGGAGGACATTCCAAACCCCTGCCCCGCCCCCTTTCTAACTCTAACAATTTCCCACAACACAAAGGACAACGGACTAACACCAGAGCCGTTTACCTGCCATGTCCCAATACAAGGGTCAGGCAAAGGCAAGCAATTGATCAGAATTACACACACCTGATGGCCCTTGCCCTTCCCCACAGGAATAAAAGGGTTTATAGTGAATATGTCGACTCCAAAAAAGTCAAATGCAAAAATGTCGAAAAAAAATGTCGAATTTTTTTGTTTGTTTGTTTTTTTAATGGGGGGGGGGTTCCCCCCAACCCCCTGTTTATTTTTACTAGCTACACCCGAAAAAACATACAAATAAAAAAAACACATTCGAAAAAAAATGTCAACATTTTTTTTTTCAACATTTTTTTTTTCCGACATTTTTGCATTCGACTTTTTGCATTCAACATTATAACTGCACACCGAATAAAAGGTGGCGTCAGAGAGCTCAGTACGAGCCAGGCGAGCACAGCAGACAGGACGACAAGATGGCTAAGGAAGTGTGGCAGTTCAAGCGAAGGAAAAAGGCGTCAGGAATCGAGAGGGTGGCGAGGAGAGAAGTGACCTTGCCCTTTTTGTCTAAGACCTGCAGAACCTTTGTGGAAGAGAGCCCAAGACTGCGAACAATAGCATGAGTGTTCTGCAGCAGATGTCAACAGCACACGGGGCAAGCCTATGCCGATTAGCAGGAGCAAGGGAAGCTCCCGTGCTCATGAAACCAGCCTTGACTCCAGAGAAGCCAACAGCCAAGCGGTTCATCATAGCCAGTGAGTCGAGGGCAGAATCGATAAGAACCGGGATGTGTTGAGTGAGAATCGCAAGTGGGAAGTTTTGAATCAAAGCGGATTAACTTTGAATGAACTGTAAAAAGTGTGAAGGGGTGACCAGCTGCAGAGGGAGACGGGCACCACGTGGGTGCTATCTCAAGAGACTCTGGTCGATCCCCATATGATAGAAACTACAGATACCAGAAGGCCATAGGAGGGTCGGCGAAATAGGTCAAAGTGGTCATACAAAGGGTCGAACAAAATCCCAGTTCAATCGAAAGACTTTGATCTACAAGCATTGCGAGAGAAAGGAAAGTGAATCCCACAGTGAGAGTAAATATTGAGAAACTAAGAGAATTGAATCCCGCTAAAATCAAGAGGGGTCTCAGCCCGAGGGAGATCCAGGGGTGAAGCCCCACCCAAGAACTAAAGTCAAGAAGGAACTGTGATACAATACATAAAGGGTCAGCACCCAGAAGAGGGGGACCCAGGCGTGAGAACCATCACCCTATCTGAACTGTGAATTACAACTGAGAAGGGTCAGCTACCAAAAGAGGGGGACTGAGGGGTGAAACCATCACCCTATCAGAACTGTGGATTACAACTGAGAAGTGTCAACTGTCAGAAGAGGGGGACAGAGGGGTGAATAATTATCACCCAAACAAACTTTTATTTGGTTAAAGGAATTTTTGTTTTTGTTAGTTGAACACATCAGGCCCCGGAGGCAAGAGACTTCAAGGAAACGAGACTTAGCCATTGACAGTCCTGAGAACTGCCATTGGAACCGTCGTCTCATGCTGGAGGAGCCCGAGAGTGTACTGTGCTCCAAGCTCCCATTTTACCCAGTGTCCAAAACGTGGGGAAGGGGGATCCAAGTTGCTGCATCCTGATATTATTTGAAAACACTTTTGAGAACACTTTCCCACGCCCTTGTTATGTATTAGTTGTGAGGTTTGACAATAGGTCTCAGTATAGGCCCTTTTATTTTGACACAATGGGCCTCATTACACGTTGTGCGGTAACTATGGCGCTATTAGCGCCATGGTTGCCGCCGGTATTTTAACGTGTCCGCCTTGGTGGATGGCGGAATTACCGGCCTACTCCAAGGTGAGCGGGGCCGGTAATTTCCCATTCACCAAGGCCCTTCCCATTTTTGCCCCCATAGGGCATAATGGGAATGGGGAAGGTGGTAATTACGGTACCGCAAATTGCGGTACCGTAATTAGCACCGAGGTCCCTTTGCGGCACCCTACTTTAACGGCTGGTAAAACCAGCCATTAAGGTCGGGTCCCGCAAAGGGAACTCGTAGTAAGGCGGTAAAGGTTTACCGGTACCGGTGCCCTTACCGGTACCGGTAAACCCTTACCACCTACTGTATAATGAGGCCCAATGTCACTAGGACTGCCTTATTTTTCATTTGATGGTCGGCGCTTGCTCCCATTTTAGATGTAGGTTTAGATTAGGCGTTTTTCCAACCTGCACAAACATTCATTGTTCAATAAACACCCTTGAACTGTGATCACTTGTGCCTGTCTTACTTGTTGTCACCATGAGTTCCTCACACCTCCTATTTTGGAAACCACCTGAGGGTTAAAAGACAATCCCATGTTTTAGCAGTTCAATTATTGCACTTTAAGAGATTCGCCCATTAATTAAATGTTTTGTATTCATGTGGTAAGTTCCATCAGCACTTTATGTTGATCCCTTTGTATGCGGCTACTTGATATCTGTTGCAGGCACTTGCACTTTGTTGAATAGGTCTTCTAGTTTGACTTGGATCAACGTCCTTGATTCCATGAACGTTGTATCATCCTTGCATTTGCACTTTACACAGTATGCCGCTGTTCATCCAGTTTTATTTGAATGCAGCTACTCGATATCTATTGCAGGCACTTGCACTTCATTGAACATGTTTTCTGTTTGACATTGAGTTACGTTCTTTATTTTATGAACGTTGCATCTATCCTGTATTTGCACCTTACAGAGTAAACTGCTGTTTATCCATATGTTTGGATTTTCTATAATCATTTGCTGCTAGCACTTGCACTTTGAGATTTGCCCATCCACCACATTTTTATTTACGTGGCAAATTCCACCTTTGCGTGCGTTGCACGGAGTACCATGGGCAATGTGTTCTTACATTCTGTTTTTACATCATTACATTGTAATTATACATGTTTGCATCACTTTGCCATGCCCCGTTTATATTTAATTCCGTTCCAAGATGTCTGTCTGTTTTGCACGTCTTTCTCTCACACCAATATGCATTGCCAACAGAGAGCAAGGATTCCTGTTGCATTTTTAAACCCATTTGTTGTGCTTCCTTCATGTGAAAAAGCGCTCTGCGATTGCGAAATGAGTCATTCAGGACCTTGTCCCTGTATTGTCCTGCCTATGCTGTGTGTTTTACTCATTAAACTTCTGTGTCATTTGACGTGGAGTCCTTGTTTTCTTTTTGGCATCTCTTGATCTGGTGTGCGGTCCCCCACTGCCTCTGGCAGCATTTTTTCCAGATATATATTTAGTTTTATGTTTACATTCCGTGTTTGGAAACTCAAAATGGGCTACCCACCACTTTAAGTGTTAATACAGTTCCATGGTAAAACACTTACTGTATTCCTAAAGTAGAGAAAAAGGTTACACAAATTATAGGCCTTATAAAGGCTCCACCAACTAAATATGCCCAATTTGTGATGTCTAAGCTCTATCCTATACAAAATGGAGACCAATATCACTGGTAGTAAGCAACACTAGTTCCGAGTTACTTCAGGGTGGTTTGAACAGTTCGACCTATGGTTGGACTGGCTCGACCATAAGAAACAATAGGCTCAAAGTGCCTGGAAAAGTTTACACAAACTGAAGAAGTTTCAGTAAAATTCGTAGTATGTCCACAGTCGAAATAATTAGGTCAGAAAGGTTACAATAAACAAGAAAAGTAAAATGGAGACTAGCAGTCCTTGGAGTCCTAGGGGACTCTATAATGGACTCCTGGCCCAGGCTCCACCATCTTTTACATGGTTAGGTATCCGCTTAGTAAAGAGGAACTTTGCATCCATTGAATTTAATTGGAGATAGGGATGCCTCAACAGATAAGCAATCAGGACCCAAAAACCTGACTTAAGAACAATCACATCAGGTGACAGGTCATTGGGGACAACATGGCTCACCATTGGTTTGACTGCAGAGGGGTTCCTATTTTCAAGTTTGAGTCTTAGACGATTAGGTCAGGCTCGTGCAGAGACTTCAAAGGGTGAATAGGGCTCAATTTCAGATCCAATGGTAGAAGAGGACCCTTCAGGGGCAGCAGACCTGAAGATATTGGACAAGTCAATGTACACCTTCCAGGCATGCTTTTCCTCGTGATGAGGGATGACGGCAGCAGAATATTGGTTTCACAGCAGAGCAGGGAGGAGACCAGCAGCATTTCCAGACGCAAAGCTAAAATGTGTCCATGCAGAAATACAGTACAGCCCCATGAGAACGCAGGCCTGGAAACTCTGACTTGAAGAGTTGAAGCAGTGCAGGACTTCAGATTAGCTAATCCCACCAGTCCAAGGGAGGCAGACACCAATGTATTTTTACTTTTATTGTGTGTTAGCCGATTTTTCACAGTACATACAAATCTTATTAAAAGAAAATAACAGAAAAAAATAAATCACATTTCATTTACAATTCATTTACAGTCAAACAAGCTATTAATAATCAAAATAAAACGAACCTCTTTCAGGATCATACTTAAAATCTGCAAAACTAGACAACTAAACAAAATTCCCCACCCAAGACCAATCCATGTTAATAGCAGTGTAATAATCCACACGCTTGTAGAACATGCAGTCCCAGATGTTTCGTGGCCAGCAATCAGCCCATCCCAAAACATTGCCGACAAAGGCTGTCTTCCCTCGCCACGAAACGCGAGAAGTACTTCACTCTTACATCCCACCAAAATATGTCTCAGACTGGACCCCGACTTCCTGACCAAGGTTACAGTAATTTACTTCTTGCACATTCCTATTTCGGCGAGACAAAACTTGTATGACTCACATTTAGGCGGACGTCCTGCCTCATCTCGAACTAAGGAAGTGTCTCAAATATCTAGGAAGAAAGCCCATCTTTTTATCGTGCAATGAGAGTGATTTTGCCAGAGAGTTTGCGTATGGCATCGATCATACGGATCCAATCCATGCGCAACAATACGGGGTTGCTTATTAAAGTTTCCACGTCACAAATCACACTCGAGCAGGACCTTGGACACCTGTTTTAAATCCTGTAAAAACTGAGAAAGTCCCCGTTCCAGGAGCGCACTTAAGTTAGGGATTTGGCCATCGGCGCCACCATCAACCTATACATTGAAATGAGCCTCCATTCTACCTGCACCAAAGAGATCTCCATCCTAACTCACATCACTGGCCAACTATGGGCAAGCTCTTAGGGAGACCCAGCACACTTGCATATGCGGCCTTCTGACTCCTGCCTAGTTAAATACCCAGGCCAAGGCTTTTGTTTCTATCCCATAAGGCATAATGGGGATCACTCTGGCTGTGTAGAATTTTATTAATGGCCGAATTGAGAATTTACAGAAAGTTGGCTGGAGTTTTTTTTATTTGACTAGAGAGCAGGATCACTTTTTCATTCAAGTGTTCTTGCAATTGGTGCAAAGTAGGCACTGAGTGGATTTTGAAACCTAATAGACCAACTCTTTTCCACGGGAATCACATGGTCTCCCCATAGTCCACCTTAAGTTTGGTAACTGCTTGCCGCAGCGTTTGAAGATCATTATTTTTTGATTAATTTCTAGGTCATTCTCCCTGGCGTAATCCTCCAGAGAGCTCCAAAGGCGTGGCATGCCGACTGCAGTACGGTCTAAGATGATGATAGTATCTGCATACATCAAACAACTAACTGGACAAGAACCAATCTTGGGGCTTGCCAATGCTGCGGGCCCCAAAGCCTTAACCAAGTCCACTAAATTGAGGTTGAACAAACAGGGGGCCAGTAAGCAACCCTGTCTAACCCCCTTCTCAACCAGAATCGGGTCTGAAAGGTGGCCCAGAGCACTCAGCCCAACCCTCATTTCTAACCTCTTGTGCAGACTACAGTGTATTGCCAGGAGTGACCTTGGCAGTCCCCATGACTGCAATTTATGCCAGAGTTGTTCCCTACTGACCTTATCAAAGGCCTTGGATACATCTATCCAGGCCCCATAAAGCACCCGGGCACCCTTGACCCAGGATCTGTCACAGATTATACTCAGCACTGACCCATTCAATGTTATAGAGAGTCCCTTGCGAAAGCCTGTGATTCTTGATAGAATATTATTTTGGTTAACCCAAGACTCAAGCTCCCGCAGCAAAAGCCCCGCAAAAATGTTGCTCTCCGCATCAAGGAGGGCAATCGGACGTTAGTTTGGGTGTAACCAATAGCCCCCTTGAAAATCGGAACGATGGTGGACTTCCACGATGCAGGAACTCTCCAAAGAGCAAAGTCAAGAGCCTGGACCAAAGTGCCACATTTCCTTTCAAGACTTGATAAGTCAGTCCATTATGGCCTGGATGAACTCTGATATAGAGTCCTCAGAGAACTTCAACAGCCAGAGTGCATCAGTGAACTCATCAAAACGGATTGGGAGAGTTTTTTTGTAGAGAACACCAAAGTAATTACACCATGTTTCCTCATCAATAACCTTACTTTGGAGCGATGACTGATGTCTCTGAACGATTAATAAGGGCCCAAAGATTACAGAAGTTGTTCTTACTTAATGCTCCCAACATCACTTCGCCAACCCTTTGGAGGCGAAGTACTCTGAGAATAGGACCAATTTCTGTAGTCCCTCCTAAGGAGCGCTGTTCTAGCTCTATGTTCCTCTATCCCCAAAGACTGCAATCTTCAGTCTCCTAGTGCCTTGCCAAGATCTCTTTCTTAGCCATATTTCCTCATCAAATAAGTGTAGATGTCTAGCGATCCTCTGTGGATCCTGAGGTAAAGGAGCAATCGAGCCCACAAAAAAAAAAAAAAGAACTGCAGCGGGCTGCACTGTTCTGTCAGGTTGCAATCTGGAACACCCATACAGTACTTTCTCAGGCTGTGATTTAGGCGAGAGCCCTCCCTTCTTAACATCACAAGCCTATTCATCCCATTGTTGACCATTACGGTCTGACATTCCCTAGGTTGAGATATGGGCGAATCCCACGCCAAGGATCCCTCGAGATGACTAGGATCGCTCGTACCACCCTCCCTAAACTGGGAATCGGAACAGATCTCAAACAAAGCCGGAAAAAGAAAAACATAAATCGATGGTTGAACAAGAGGAACCCCGGCTCCAGGTTATCGCAGGAGGCACATCTCCTTTTATGGAACCATTTACCATAATCAAATTCCAATTTAAGACAAATGCTAACCATCTCTTCCCATTAGCCGTTGGTCTTTTATTGGGCAGCCTACCCTTTGCGGAGGATGACTCGATGCATTTAAGTCCCCCGCTAGGATAATACCAGCCCCAGGAGATTGTAATCTTATTGTCACTCTTATTATCGCTAACAGGTTCGCAAGGGTCTCCAAGAAGTTTGAAAGCGCAGAATAGGTGGCGTTCCAATATAGGTTTACTACTACTATTGATTGAATCCGACCATTCACGCTCCACCCCAATTTGACTGCCATCAATCCCATTGAGTTTGACGGGATGACTGCTATCTCAGTTTCTGCAGAATTCTGAATGGATATAAGGCCCCCCGATGGTATTACGCTCCCCCCCCATGTGGAGCCAGCTGGTGCAGGGTAGTAAAGCCTTCTATCTGAAAAGAGTTAATACGCCACATCTCCTGAAGGAGAATTAGGTTGTTACTTCCAAAAATGGCCTACTTAATCGCCCTATTTCTAAAAGAGATAGAACCTGCATATTCCAGCTCATAAATCGCCATTCACTTCAAACTAAAGGGACTCATCCATCACCCCAATTTCTGAAAAACCAGGCTCAAGATTTCAGGGACCAGAGACCAGTCCTTCATCTTTGACTCAAGTAATAAGGTAGCCATTTCCTTCGTTATCTTTGGACAACTCACATCTATATTGTAAACCGACCTTTCGGTCGGCCTCTCGTCTCTGCTGTCAGGCCTCCCAAAAGTACCTTTCTTTTTCATACTTGGAAGCAGAGTGGATACCTCCAGACCATGTCGCTTCAAATCCTGACTGAGCGCCAGGATGGCTTTAGCGCCAACTTTTGTTTTCAGGCACATCTCTGCTATAGAGTCTTAATAGGGGATCAATATCCAACGTGGAGAACAAATATAAATCTTGAGTCTCTCAAAAAATGGCCAATAAGGCACTATGATTAAGCGACTTTTGGTCTTGGCCCTTCCCAATTCATTTCACCCAAAGTCGCAGGATTGCAAAAGGAGCTACCGCCATGCTCCTCGATTCCTGGTCAACGAGGGGAGGGGTCACAACCTCCATGCTCCTTTCCTGGCACAAGAATCCAGAATCAAAAGGAGCCACCCTTGGGCAACCAACCACCCCAGGAACCACTTCCCGACCAATAGCAATGTCCAAGGTTAAATCGTCCCCCAACCAAAGTGCAGGCTGCAGGTGTGGACAGGGGTGGCATACTCAAAACCACTGCAGGCTTCACCTTCCCTCTAAAAAAAAAAGATGGGTGCCCATTTCAATTGATTAATTAAGGGAGCCAGAGGGGCACCACCGCTGGATGTAGCGGGCAAAAGGATGTTAGATTCATCACCACACCATGGGTAATCTGGGCCTTCGAACAAAGAGGTCAATTTCCAGCATCTAGGTTCTGCTCCGTCTGGACCCCAATGGTGGTCTTGAGGACTCGAAGCCACCTTGCCTTTGGATTGCTCGGCTTCCTCGTCACATTATTGTCCAAAGGCCATAGGGGGGGGAGTGGGAGTAGCTTCTATTGTGGGAAGGGTTATTACAGGAAGGTGGGGCACAGTAGACTCGCAACATTCCAGCAGCCTTTCCCCTGCCTAAATTTGGATGCACGAGCATCAGACAGTGAGTAAATAAAGCTGGCTTTCCCAGTGTTCTTGATTTTCTTAGATTTAACGTTCTTAGTGTTTTTCCTTTCCAAAAATGCAGACTCCAGTCTCCTGTTATTTTTGTAATCTTCATCCCGGCTTTGCCCCTCCTATAGATTTTTTACAGGAGACCTCTCTGGTCAGCTTCCGAAAGGAGGGGCCCAAGTTGCCTTCTATTACCCCCTCCACCTCTCCTACCAGCCATAAATCAGTGAATGTAACCTCAGCTACTTGCGCCAAATGTCGGAACTCCTCAAGTACTGAGTCTGAGGGAGGAGTATCATCAAACGTTGTGTTGAGATTGATGGATTTATCTTCTGCCGGGAGTGGGTATTTGCCCCTCACATGACCAGGGCCTGTCTGGATGTTATTCACCAGCAGAGATACTCCTTCCCAGAGCTTCTGGTTATTAGCCTCCCCAAATGGTTTTGCATGGAATTCATCTCTCGACCTGTTTTTTTTACCTCAGTCTTGAGATACAGAGGTCATTACTGTAGTGTTTAAAGCATTTCAGGCCAACCATTGAAGATTCAAAGTGCCCATTTCTTTAGTTAGTTCCATCAAATCCCTGAGTGGAGCTGAACTTCACCCTTAAGTAGCTCAAAAACATTGACTAATGAGTTAAGCAAAAAATTTCAGAGCCGGAAAATTAGAGTCATTTAGGGTCGTGCCATTCAAATTTTCACTGTGTTTCTGCGACTGGATGTAAGATGTTCATGGCTACCTAATGCTGAGCTCACCATCTGAGGCGAAGCCGAGGCCCGGATTGAACTCCTAAACCGCTCACAGAGTGGTGGGGCTTAGAGGTAGTGGAATTTGTACCCCCTCCAGAGCTTCCCCTCCCACAGCTGACTGTCCCACTGCATCAACAAGTCGGGGGGAGCCGTCACCACTGAATAGCCTTAGGGGGACTAAGTCGCCCTTCCCCCGGGACCTCCTCTTCGGAAGAAGTCATAAATTGTCTTGATATTTGTAGCTGTTAATGTATACTCAAAACCCAGGACCAAAAGTTGCTGAGCGTCAACTGTCTCAAAGTCTGCAACTTAGTTGTTGTTTCCATCGCTATGTACTTGTGCGCAGACTGTCACTGTGTATATCGTTTGTTGGTTGGAAATGTTCATCCTCACCCATCACATCCACGGATTGAGACTCCTGTGAAAATACAGCTCTCAGTTATCCCTGGCTACTCCATTTTGCTATGAACCCTGTCCCTACCTAGATTAAATGGTTCCTTGCTTTTTAGACTTACTGAATAAAGGAAAGGAAAAATGCATTTTGTGCTATACAGGCGGTAAGGAACATGACCAGATGCATAAAGGCGCTTATGATAAAAGTGCAATTACAAGCATAAACTTTAGCCTCGAGCACACCATGGCCCAGATAAGGTGCATGGATGTGGTCAACGCTTCGCTATTTGAAGATGACTAATTTGCTCACGGAAGTGCCGTGGTTTATGAGTTTGGGAATGCCTGTTCTGTATGCCGAGCGATGTATATACCTTTACAGGAAGGGCTTATTTTAGTCAATCTATAGTTTCACCGCTGCAGAAGGACCCTGGTCTCGCAAATAAAGATTACGAGCGTGGAAAAGTCCCTTAGTCTGATTGTTATCGATAATGATTTAAAGGTTAGTTTGTTTTCAGTTTGATATTGCTGATAAATATATGCTTATCGGAATCTTTCCCCGGCCTCGTGAGGCCATATGTATAAAAGAGGAGATTTCCTGTGGGCAAGACGTTCACTTTACTACTCTTTCCGTAACATGAGACATAGTTGAAATAAAACTTTGATTGTATTATCTGTACTGTGTGACTGATGGTCTTATTTTTATTAATAGTAAGATTTTACTTTCACACTCCAACTCTGGAGAGCTCAAATCATTCTGCATTGCCCCACTCTGCAAATACATTTGGGGCGTCCTGATGGTTGAGCGCACAATACCTCTTTAATGCGAAGAATCTGTGTACTACCAACTTAAACTACTAAAGTCTCTACTGCCCCTCATCTCTGAGAAGGACCGTCCAATAGTAGTTGGTACACTTGCAAATTCAAAGTTGGACTGCTGTAATGCTCATATTGGCATTCCAAAATTCCAACTACAGAGATGACAGGTCAAGCAGAACTCTGCAGTCAGGCTGGTCTTTGCACTTCCTAGGAAATCACATGTCTCGCAGTGCTGAAAAAGCCTTCACTGGCTTCTAGCGCAGCAGAGAATTCTGTTTTAAATTCTATGCCTGGTTTTTAAACGTATTCATGGTCTGGCCCTGGCATACTTGGCGTCTATAATTGTAACTCACTGCCTTAACAGATCCCTGCGATCCATGGACCAAGGTCTTCTAGTGGTCCCTTTTTCTAGAACTACAACTTGGGGCGACAGGTGCACCTACTCTCTCTCCTTCTCCCCTCACATCTCAGACCTTACCAAGAAGTCCAACTTTCAGCACCACCTCCTCAGAGGCATTCTCGCTTTCCTCACAGGCTCAATGTCTCCAGAGCTCTGGTTCTCTTTAGGCTTGACTACTGTAACAGCCTCTTCCTCAATCTTCCTCTTTCTACACTTCACCCTCTTCAACTAATCCAGAATAGGGCTGCAAGATTTATCCTTGGCCTCAAGCCCAGGGACTGCATCTCTCCAGTGCTAACATCTCTCCACTGGCTCCTAGTGGCTGCAACGATTAAATTCAAGACCCTCTGCATCACCCACAAGGCTATCTGGGGCTTGGGACCCAGCTAAATCCAACTTTCTCTCCATAAATATCTCCCCGCTACAGTCCTCTGGTCCTCTAGCTCAAACTCTCTGCACATCAGATGTTTCTTCATGCAGAGAGTGGGGTGGTAAATCTCTTCTTCAGCAGGAGCCTCCCTCTGGAACAGCCTTTCTGCCCTCTCAGACTTGAGCCGTATCTCCTTAAGTTCAGGAAACTTCTCTAGGTTTTCCTTTTCTCCTCCTCCTTCCCATTCCCTTGCTAATGTCCTCCTGCCGCTTCGACTGGCACCTGGCCCTTGTGTGCATTCCAGGGGTGAGGCCCTCCTCGTCCAGTCTTCCCCAGCACCCCTAACCAGCACTTGCCCTCAGGCACCCTTCCCCCGACTCGCCTGAATTTGGTCCCTCTCCTTTCACTAGCTGACCCTCACCTATGGTTCCCCAGCACTTGCCCTCCTGGGCTCTCCTCAGTACTTGCCCTGCCCATGCGGACCCTTCCCTCCTGCACTTCTCTCCCCCCTTTTCCTTATCCAAGCCCTTCCACCCTGTCCTGCCCCCTCCCCGGCACTTATCATCACTGCACTTGCATGGTTTCGACTGTCACATGGCCTAGTAGGACAATTAATCGTTGCTTCTCCCGTATCTGCTCCCCCACCCCCATTTGTCTTGTGGCGCCAGGCGCCAAAATGTCCAATACATTATACTGTTCATTTGGGGTTTGTTGCCAGTTTTTACACCTCCCGTTGGAGGAACTGCGCTCCACTATGCACCAAGGTGCACCAGTATGCCCAGACTTGACCTCACCAGGTTGTCAATACGGCACCAAGTTACACTTCACTGATGAAGCCCAATGAGAAATAAGCATGTTTTGATTGCTTGTAATCCCATGCAGAAGGGGTGTGATCTATCAGTTCAGACTGGGTAGACTCTTATGGAGGTGGCCCAATGATGAATTTTCATAGGGTTTTACCCTTCTGTCATGGCGCAAGTGGATTCAAAATGATTGAATAAAAAGGATGCTCGGCGTGTTTTCAATGATGATAATTAATGACGAGTTTTTCATCCATCACAATTTGGTTGTTTGAAAGTCGTACGACATTGCCAAGGTATGAGCAGACATGGGACTGGGGATGCTATGAATAGAAAGCCCAGCTTCACCTCACTAAAGATGGCTAATGAGGCTGAAACATGCATAGGGTTGCTTATGGCCCATACAGAAGGAGAGTGACATAGCAAATGTTATTTGCACACATGTCTCCCGTGTACATGGTAAGGCAGGTCTTCTTGTATTTCCTGACCTGTTGGCTGCTTTTGATCTTGTAGATTTTGACACCATTCGTGACAGATTGATCAAGGTCGCTAGATTTAGTCCTGAAGCTACTAGATGGACAATATCTTTCCTTAAGAACAGAACATCCAGGGTAGTTATGGGACATTCACTTCTCCGGATGGTCCTCTTGATTGTGGTGTTCCTCAGGACTCCACTATGGCCCCATTGCTTTTTTAAACATCTTTATCTTTTGGATCACTATGTAGCCTTTGAGAACTATGCCGATACTCAAATCCTACTAAAATGTTCTGGTAATTATGAAACTGACTCTGTAGCATGGATTCAGATTTTGTTCAAAGGTGCAGAATGGATGAATGCCAGAGGAATGCGTCTCAATGGTGGAAACACTGAATTACTTCTACTTGCATCTGCCACCAGGGCAAAAGTATTAGAGGGATTCTTTCACAGTCGATAATTGCTCCATCAAGACCATTCGTAATGCCAAATCCCTTGCAGTCACTGTTGATACTATGTGCATGGCTGGATTTGTTATGTTACTTGGCATTTATATAGTGCTCTATATATCATTGGTATGACCTCAAAGCGCTGGTAGGTTGAACACCCTCAGGAACCGTAGTTCTGGTAAGTAGAGAGAGATAGAGTCGTAGGGTGCGTGGGTGCACCACATATGTGTGCAGCTGATGTAATTTCCGGATGGTAGCTGCATCCTAGCGTTAGGTGTGGTGCTGAAGATATCAGTTGGATGTATGCAGTCTGGTGGGTGGACACCCAGACTGGGCTATGGCTGCGTTAGGCCTGAAGGATGCATATGTGAGCGACTAGGCCGGAATGTGCTCAGCTAGCTGCATTTTATTAGGGTGATGAGTTGTTCATGGGGTCGTATTTGTATGTGAACAGCTAGGCCGAATTAATCAGGGGTATAGCTGTGTTCTAGTTGAATGATGGTGTATAGTAGAGAGTAAGCGTAGTGATGTGCTATGATGGTTATCTTTAAGGCGCCCTAGACCAGGCACATGAACAGGATGGCAGGGAACAGAGCAACACACGGACACATAGATACAGGGGGCTGGGTTTACAGCGACAGGAGGGGGGATACAAATATATAGCAACAGCATGGGGAACAGGAAAGCAGGGTACACAGTGATACAGGTGTGGGGCATGTTAACATTTACATTTGCATTTCTATCCAGATGTGATTCAGGCCAAAGTTGACAGTTCAACCCAAGTGTGGGACATGACAACATTTGCATTCTGTCTAGAAGCGACTCAGGCTAACGCTCACAATCCTGTCAGAGTCTGGCGCAGGCTAATGTTCATAAGTCCACTTAGTGTGGCTTGGCTAACATTCACCATCCTATTACGAAGTGACGCAGGTTACTGTTTACAAGTCTAACTAGGTGTGGCATTGCTAGCATTCACAATCCTATCTAGAGGAGACGCAGGATAATGTTTACAAGGTTTATAGTCATTGCATCAAATGCCAAAGCATTGAATGCCTTACCATAGCAAAAAAAGCATTAAAAAAAAAGGATCGAATGCATTTTCTTTTCTTTTTTTTTTAATGGGGGAGGGGGTCCCCCAAACCCCCTTTTTTACCTCAAAAACCCATTATAAATTAAAAGAAACCCTTTACCATTGAAAAAAATGCATTCAATGCTTTTTTTAATGCATTTTCTCCTATGGTAAGGCATTCAATGTTTTGGCATTTTATGCAAACACTAGATACCGTTTACAAATATAGCTAAGTGCAGCATTGCTAACATTCACAATCTAGTATGGGTTAGGGCAGGCTAATGTTCCCAACTCCAACCAAGTGTGGTATTGGATGTAGCACTCACAATCTTGTCCGGGTCCGGCGTAGGCTAATGTTCACAATTCTAACCAAGTGCGGCATTGCTAGCACTCATAATCTTGTCTGGGTCTAGCATAGGATAATGTTCACAATTCTAACCAAGTGTGGCATTGCTAACATTCACAATCCTATCTAGATGCGACACAGGCCAACGGACACGGCTCAGTTTAAGTGGGGGTACATGCTACCATTCACCATGCTACCATTCTGGTGCACAAATCACAATTCTACCTAAGTGTGGGACATGCTACCATTCAGGCTAATATTCACAGTTCTAAGTGCAGCCTTGCTGACATTTACAGTTCTGAGGCAAGGTAGTGTTGAGTGGCAGGGTTTTCCAAAGTAGAGTAACTGCTCTACGCCCCACCCAAGCCACACTTATTTTTCTGGTTGCTGCTGGTTGACGGCTGGTCGCTGGCTTCCCATGGCGTCTCCTGCAGACACCTGCTGACACTTTCTGGAGCCGCCTCTGTTGGAGCCGCCCTTTGCCTTGGGGCCCTTAGCCAAAGGGGCTGCCGGGCAGGGGGCTGCCCTGGGTCGGCCAATTATGACCAGGTGAGTAAGCCAATCAGAGGGTGGGGGCTGGACGGGAGGCGGGAGCGCAGACCAGGAAGGGGAGCCGGGGAGATGCATACAGCACGCGGGGCCTGGGGGCACTTAATTCAAGTAATATTGGGCAAGATGGGGTCGCGGGGGGACGCAAGGCCTGGGGGCACTGAATTCAAGTAATATTGGGCAAGATGGGGTTGCGGGGGGTGTGGGGCCTGGGGGCACTGAATTCAAAGAATATTGGGCAAGATGGGGTCTCGGGGGGGACGCGGGGCTTGGGGGCACTGAATTCAAGTAATATTGGGCAAGATGGGGTTGCGCGGGGATGCATAATTCCCTACAATCCAGGCAGGCCATTGCGATAATCTGATAAAGCACTGCTACAGACCCCACGTTCTAAGCTGGTGCGCTGAGGGGGTTGCTAATGTAATGTTATAGCACTTACTTTATGGAACCAACTTCCTTCTGAACTCAGGCTTATTTGAGCTTCCAACTTAAAAAAAAAAAGACTCAAGGCGCTATTTTAATGATACTTTCTGGTCCGATTCGATTTTTGCTTCGATTATGGCATCACTTCCTATTTTCCTACGGTTTCCTCTGCCCTTTGGTGCCTTTTGGGTAGTGCATTACAAATAAACATTAAGATCCACATATGGACTTAAAACTATGTAACAGATGGATGCCCACACGTGGGACCAGGGCTCATTAATGATTGAACGCTTTCTCTGATAGTGGCGATTCAGGCTATTGGAAAGGATTTTCATTTAGGAAATGTTTTTTTATATGTATTTTTACCAGACGTGCGGTGTACAGAAAGACAATAGTGTGTATTAAAGAGTACCGGCACAGTAATTCATACAAATCAACAGATTGGGAAAAATAGAAAACATCCTTGTGTCTGTGTGGATAACTGACACAATTTGCATGGATTGCCAGGGAAGGGACAGTTAGTTCAGTTAGGCAGCCTAAAGACATAAGGAATACCATAAATTAAGCTTAATGTAATCATTGAAATCATTCTTATAAATGCCACTATTTTTTTTGTAGCCTCTTTGTGTGTCAACAGCGCAATATCAGGGGAAACGTACCTTTGTTGGTCTGGACAGGCTCTCTCCAGTAAGGCGACCAATCACCTGAAGGGAAAGTATCAACACATGAACTGTTTATTAGTTTGTATACACATATCTGTGCCATATTAGACTCAAAATCAAAGGACAAAATGTACAGCATGGATTGAAGATCTTTAATGCCACCTAAAGACGCTAGCGACATTCACTCGTTTATTCCTTCATTCAACGAGCCCTCGTCAGGGACGGATTTAAAGATTTAAAGCAGAGAAATAATCGTACATCCTTCAGTTTTGCACCATGGAGGCAGGAGTGGCACATGTATGCTGGGATCTTTGTGCCGGAATGTAGGTAGTTTATCAATTAGTTTATTTCGAAGGAAGCCATACAAACTCCATAGAGTATAATCAGTGTGATACATAATTATGTATTGGCACAATAAGGCATTTACAAATTTAAATGTGGCATTGGGTCGTATCCAAAGCATTATTGCTGTTTTATTCCAGGGACAGAAGACCCTACGAGCTGCTGTTTTAAGGAGCCACCCACCCATCACACAGCTTGATTGGCGGAGACAATTGTGTTGGGTGATGATTGAATAAAAAAGATGTTTTTACTTTTGAGACAGCTGCATCTGTTGATACAATAAGGTTATCCCAAAAACTACCCAAAACTATTTTGTACAAGGAAGAGTGGACATATTTTAGCCAGGAAATATTGAGCTCTGATGATAATATATGTTTCAGAAATGGCTAGACAAGACTATTCACATTAGCATGAGGGTGAATTCAGTAAGGAATTTGGGTCAACATGGTCAGGTTACTAAAAGCTGCAAGCCCAACTTCACGTGGCTGTAGACACATCTGGAAGTGGATTTAGAATCTGTTTCTCTGTGATATGTATACAGGGGAAATCGCCTAGCCCGTATAGTCCAGCATCATATACCGCAGATGTGAAACCTGGACCCAATATACATCCAAAGTGGGGTGTAGTGCATTCCCTTCATGCAGTCACTCCAAATTAACACCTCTTGCACTGGCTGGAGTAAACAAGTTGTAGATTTTGAAATCTGGTATTGCCAGCTGAGGGAATTGTAAATCTAAAATTAAAGAAAGGTACGTGTGTTGTATATAGGTTATGTATATTGATGTTTACTTGTTGCTGTAGCAACATCTGCAGCTTATGTCAGAGCTTGCAATGACACTGTGATGTTCTATATTGGATTCCTAGTTATGTCATAGCTGTTAGAATGTTATTGCATGATACTGTTGTTGGTTAACTGATGTCAGTTGGACCCTGGATGTTGATGTGTTGGGGGTCTCATAGTATGCTGTCAGAAAGAAGACAATACAGCTGTATTTCACTTACCGTTCCTTCATCTTTTCCACAACTTACAATAGCAAGAATTTCATACCCAGTTTGAGATTCCATAAACAATGACAAAAATACCATCACCATAACTCTGGGGTTAGCCATCTTCAAGAGCATGTCTTCCTTACCACAAAAAGTCTGTTTACTCCTGAGGTTGTCAAAAAGACTCCTGTGGCAAAATCCTGTTCTGGTGTGAAGGGGTCAGAGTGGGAGCAAAGCCAAAATGGTAAACAATCAAACTTAGTTGGAAAACCTCCTTTGCCTTTCTTTAGTAAAGTAGACCGAGGACAGGCTATATACTACAGAGGTAGGTCATATCAGAAGCATCTAAATGAAACAATATGGTAGAAGCAAGTTTATGTAACAATGACTGCCCATGCAAAGGAAAACAGAGCAACTACAGGCTGATTATATATCTATGGGCATGCTGGTTAACTGGTAATTGCACTGAAGGAGGGTAGCACAATTAGACAACCTTCTTTGTGTCCAAGGAATGGAATGGGACTTAACCAGGTCGAGAGCCAAAGATAGGACTTGGGGTCAGAGTGCCTAGGATTCCAGGGAATTCACAACTAGTCTGCACATTTTCTAACTTCGTCTCCTGTTCATGCTTCAACAGCATCAAGGTAGTCTTCTCAGTTCTGTTCATGGGTTCGAGCTGTAGTACGATGACTTAGAGTTGGATAAATGCTACTCTGTTCCTGTGACGTGCCTCTTTGAAGGGATAAATGAATGTTTTGACAGTTTGACTTTGTTTGGGTACAGCAGTGGTGTACCCAAGCCTGGGGGATTGATGGTCTTAAGTGGCAGCTTCATCTTGAAAATCTGTAGGTTGTGTTCTTTCTCTGATCCCCAACCAAAGTCAAACTTTGAGCAAAATGTACCCTAATTTCCCTAGGAATGTTGACAGAAGGTTCTTTTTCTTGCCTTGATTTTGCTGCCTGTACTCCAAAAAAAACGTTGAGACCGAAACCCCAGCAATTAACCAAGAGAATGGAGATATCACACTCCATTTAGGCCTTAATCCTAGAAGGAGAACTGTGGCTTTAAAACTCACCATTAGGATCCAATTGTGAAATCATCCCCTTCAAGTGCCTTGAATCTTGTATACCATTTTCCAGCATTCCTTGCTGTTGGTGGAGTCACTGGGTGGCTTGAAACTAAGCATTCTGGGTGTTCTAATATGGGGGGGAAGTGATCCTCACTCTCCCTGGGCTCCCGTGCTGCTCTAGCGCTACCCATTTTCTGCCTCCCCAAGAACACATTTTCCAGACTTCTGTTGCAAAGGACCAGATCCAGCGCTGTCATGGGGGTGCAAGTAACATGGTGATGTTGAAGTGATGTGGTGGGTGACATCGAGAGTGGTGACACCGAGCGCAGCGCAGATAGTATAGGTATAGTCTGTTAAGACACAGAAGCAGGCACAGCACACAATGTCCCATGGGGGAACGGGAAGGAATGTGTGTAACTAGTTTAGTAATAGGGTAGCTAGTGCAGTGCGGGCATACGGGTGGGGGTACAAGGTGTCTTATGGAGTAACGTGTTAGGGGGCTTTTCAGCAATATGTGAACATCAGAGGAGCCATGTTTTGTAGGCCCACGTTAGGAACATGTTCTTAGACCGCTCATAAATAGAGGGCTGCAGGCTTGTGTGACAGCAATGTTCATTTTTGAATATTCAGCAGAAACAGTGCACAGTAATGTTGCAAGACTTAAGTTCCCAGGAGAACACAGTCCTATCGAAGACTATACATGATATACTTTCAAGGCCACAGAGCTAGGCACCTTGGAGTCAGAAGAATTGGCAGGGAAAAAGGAATCAAATAAAATTAAAATATATTCACGGTGTTGGTTGAGATTTTAGAAGCACGGCTGGCAGCGAGGAGTGAGAAGGGAGTTGGGGGGGCTAGAGCAACGGGGTAAGGGTTACGGGGCGCGTGACAGGGAGACAACCAGCAGAGAGGTTTTGGTGTTGCTAGGGTGCAACATTGTAAAGTGTCCTTGCTGATGTCCGCGGGGCACATCATTGGTCAGACTCGGTGAGAGGGTCTCGCCCGTGCCATCTCAAGATACCATTTCCTATTGGGCAGTGCCAACCAATGGCAATCAAATGTTTTTCGACTGATCAGCACAATAAAGTAATTGCGCAGCGGTGTGGGAAGGTATGTGACGTCATGAGGGGTGTCCGATTTTGTTCCAAAAAATGTCTTATCCAATAAGGGTCCTCTAAGGTGAAGCATACTATGGGGGCCTTACGTAGTTCCGCCTATCAACTTCTTTGACCTGCCCCCAAAATGTAACTAAAATGTTGTATGGTAATTTTGTAATTTGTGCATAAAAAGTATCGAGAGCTCATTTCATTCAGTTCAGTTCCACAGGGTTGTCTGTACTGTATCTCCCAGCTGTTTGGGTTCAATAAATCTGTGTTAGTTTTTTGATTACATTTTCTTTCCTGGGATTACTTTTTACGGAGGTCCCCTGGTACATTCTGGAGGCCCCATCAAGATCCTCAGTTCCCTTGGTGAGTTGAGGGTATCCTGGCCACACTCCTGGGGAGCGCGGGCCAGGCAGGCTGAAACCAGTTCAAAGTGCACTGACGAGGAGGTCTTGCAGACTCTGAGTACGCAAAGGTCTGCCTGGTCCCGAGTGCCGGACACTCGCTTAAATGGAGGTGCAGGCTGTGGGGGGAGACTCAGCGTTGAGAGGACTCGAGGATCTCTAGAGCACCTGAGTTTACCCTTGCATGAACGCATAGCACTGTGCTTGCGCATCCGTGGCGGGTGTTTTATGGTGTATAGGATGCATCCTCCATGGAGGAGGACGATCGCCGTAGTAGTCAAAATGTGGTACACCCCTGCAGTAGGGAGAGGGTGTGTGGCCGGCACATCTATAGTAGAATAGATAATTGCGTAGATGGTGGCAGACTTCCATTAGATGGAGTGGTGCATAGTGTAAGCGATTGTATAATGACGTCATTTTTCTTTTTTTATTGAGGTAAAGAGGATAAGCGCTGGTTATGGTTGAGGAGCGCGTGCAGTAAATTTGAATTATTGTGGTATATCTTGTTGGTCGAAGTGGAAGGGCTAGTATAAAAAGGTAGATTTTTTTGTAAAAAGAATAGTGTGGGCCTGTGGAGAGGGCCTAAGAGTTTTGTTTGTGTGTGGTTGAGGTTGGGTTGAACGTGTGGATGTGAGGAGAGATGGAGTGGGTATGAGGTAAGTGGGAAGTATAGTGTGTGTATGGGTGTAAGGAGTAGGGTGTTCATTGTGTATACGGGGTTGTGTGTAATGTTTATTGGCGACTTGTACAAGTGAAGCAATTGTGATTGGCATTTTTGGTAAATTGGGAGGGAAGCTAAATTGCACGAGGGCAGGATGGAGGTATTCACGACTGTGGGAAATACGAGTGGACAAAAGGGGTAAAATGGGGTTGATTGGGATCATGGAAACACCCCTGGAGCATCTATATATTCAATTGCCCCAATATCGAGATAAAAAAGAAAAGTATCATTTTCAGTGGTTACGGACACAGCAGGGCAGTGTTTCAGAGACTGACCAGGAGAAGGAGCATTTGATAGTGATACAATAGAAAATGTGTACATATTTATTGGCGACATATAAAGGTCCATACTGAAGAGTAGACAAAACACTTTAGTCTTATGGAAGCTGGTTGAAGAGAAAAAAGAGGAACCCACCAAAGAGGTGGAGAAAGGTAGTGACACATCGGTGCCGCCCACTGCACCGCCCCCCTCCCTATGCGCTATACCCTACACTGAAGCCTGTAGCAGGGTACACAAACCCACGATGGGTGTCCCAAAGTAGGGACAAGACAGAAATAGGGAAGGAAAAGCAAGAGGCTAGGACCACTACTACTGAGAGATAAGCAGCAAGTAACGTACTTCAGTGACATAGAAAAAAGTGCATGGCTGCAGCTGGAAACCATGTTCAAGGCAGCAGAGGAGGAAATAGAGAGCAGTCTGAAAAAAGGAGTAGGAAGGGTCAGCGGGAACGCCAGGTGTCTGGACAGGCAGAAAAATAATGTTTAAATTAGATAGAAAAAGACCCCGTAAGGAGGGAAGAGGACTCGGTGGGGTCCGAAGTGGACCCTGAGGACACCGACGAAGACGGAGGAGCAGGTGGTGAGAAGGGAAGGATGTGGTAAGAAGAGTAGTGCATTGAGAAAAGAAAAGGAAAGGGAGGACAGAAAGAGCGAGAACAGGAGAAAGGGAGGAAGAAAGAATGGAAGACCAGCAGGGACTGTTCCCAGATCCTCAAAAATAGGACGGGAAGGATAGCGCTAGTTAGCGCTGGAAAAGGCGGCCGCCCCCAGAGCTGGACACAGCTGCCCCTGTTACAGAAGGGCAAGGGTGGAGCGCAGTATATACCATGGCAGAGCATGGACAGAGACAATTTGATGTATAGTTTGCCATCCCTCAAGGCGGGGGCAGGCAAATGGATATATACTCTTGAGAAAGAGACCGCATGAATTACCCAGGCCATCAGCGATATCAAGAGCCTATTTGCAGCCTTATTTTGGCAAACAGGGGGCCAAAATATGGGAACAGGCAGGATACCACAGAGTTAAACTGAGTAGTAAAATTCACGATGGTGCACCCTTCAATAACTGCGGTCTACACATTGGAAAGTATTGAGGACTATGTACCCAGACACCTCAGACATGCAGGCTATTTTAGTGCACAAAATGAAACCAGGCGAGACCCTGCAGAATACATACAACAGATACAGGAGATGTGGACATTAGACACACGACAATCATGGGATGTGAACATACCCATATTTTATCACATGTTACTAAAGGGTCTCCCCACGGATGTGCAAGCATCCTTAGAAAAGGTGGTTGGGATTGGTGTGAAGGGGAGGCCAGAGATAGGCAACAGGCAGGATACCACAGAGTTAAACTGAGTAGTAAAATTCACGATGGTGCACCCTTCAATAACTGCGGTCCACACATTGGAAAGTATTGAGGACTATGTACCCAGACACCTCAGACATGCAGGCTATTTTAGTGCACAAAATGAAACCAGGCGAGACCCTGCAGAATACATACAACAGATACAGGAGATGTGGACATTAGAGACACGACAATCATGGGATGTGAACATACCCATATTTTATCACATGTTACTAAAGGGTCTCCCCACGGATGTGCAAGCATCCTTAGAAAAGGTGGTTGGGATTGGTGTGAAGGGGAGGCCAGAGATAGACCCATAGCAAACATTTGTATAAGAGGAAACAGGAAAGAGAGAAAGACACGCTAGATAATGCAGTCAAGCAAAGGCGTAATTGGTGCAAAAGAAATTAGCAAAAATATCCATGAAAGGAGCTGTACAAACATTGTTGCAGGGCAGCTTGAAGCATTTCCTGCCGAACAAGGGGGGTTTCCAGCAAGAGCCATGACATAGGGGTATCCCCCAACAGGGAGGTGTATAACCACAATAAGGAGGTGGGTTTCAGCAGCATGGAGGGTATCCCCAAGAGGGGGCTGTGAGACAAACATGGTACCAAGGGAGCTGACACAGACAACAGAACTGTAATTCAACAGCTTTTATTTATATTCAGGTTGGCATAACGCCTAACTAACCCTATAGTATGGCAGGGTTTCCCTGCCTAACTTAAACTAAGGAAACTCAGTGTCAGGAACTCCAAAAGCAAAACCTCTGTGTCATGAAACCCTATGCTGTCCTCACAACTACAACAAACTAGTTTGGGGAATGTTCTCCTGCAAAATCTGTGTTCGAAAGTAAAAATGTTCAAAGAGTGTTAATTTAAATCTTCATGAAGTCAAAGTTCAATATAGCTTATTTTCAGCCAGGACTACTCCAACTCTGAGGTTCTTTTGTAAGTTTACAAATATCAAACATTGGCACATTTAGGGTTTCTCCCTTCTCCAAGTTCAAGTGCAATACCAAATGTTCACGCAGCACTTGTCTCAGGATTCCCTTCCCAAGGCAAAACATCTCCAAACTTTACCTCTCAGGATTCCTTTCCCCAAGAATTACTCTTTCAATAATTGCTTCAGCAGTTCTTAGAAAAACATAGGGTCCACGTGACCCCTCCTTTAATTATTATCCCACCTCTTGCCACTTGTCAGCCCTTTTGTGCCTTCTATATAGCCGCAGTTAGTGGACCGCACAACTCACCCATCGTCTCGGGAGATTTGCTCAGGAGCAACACATTCGCCTTGGAAGCAAGACGACGCGGTGCAAAAGAGGTTTGATCCCCGGGTCTGCTCTTAGAAACCTCTGGGTATTAAGCGAGATATAAATAACCAATTAAAATCGCGCAAATCCAACTTTCTTACTTGTAAATTAACTCTTGATGGTAGCAAAGTTAACATATGGGAACCCAATGGTTTAGGCGTAGTTGTCACACGGTCCACCCATCACAGGTCACGCAACCACAGGTTCTCCAGCTGATATTCAATGGCTTATGAATTCAAAGACTCTGAGGTGTTCCTTTTGGCAAGAAAATAGCAGGATACACTTTTGATTAAGTGGGCTACACTAGCTCTTCATGCCAAGGCTTATTAAAGTTTCACTGGCGGGCTCGCCAGCCCTACTGCCACATTTAAGCTTAAAGTCAAACCTTCAGGCTCCTTTCATTTAACCTTCAGGCTTTCAAGTAACATTATTCAAGACTTGTCATAACGTGTTAAATGTATTGCTTTTACATAGTTCTGTATTCAATAAATGTTCAATTGCGGTTATTCCATTAAATACAGTGATTTCCTTCACTTCGACATCCGCTTTATACTTTCTCAGTATTTCGTTACAGTTCATTTGTTAGGAGCGTTGCTCTCAGTATTTCGTTACAGTTAATTAACTCTGAGCATTACTCTGACACTCTTGTTGGCGTTGAGTGTGCTTCCGTGGTTCTCACGGCTTCCTCCTCTCTCTCGCTATGGAAGACTTGTTTGCACCTTCTCTCTCGGTTTCCGTGACTCCTGCAGCTTCCCACTCTCTGCCAGCAAGCGGGACGTTCACAGCGGTGTGCCTCTTGCCCGCCACACTTTTTCTGTGCTGGTTCTAGCTTTCTCCAGCACTGCGAGGCTCCCGGGCTCAGGCAATATACAATTCCCAGCTGCTCTGAGCTCCACGAGTCCTCTGCGTATCTTGCAACTTCTGGGCCCCTCCTAACCACCAGTGCTGCCTCCATCTGCGAGTCTCCTGCTGAACCATCTCCTGCTGCTGCTCACCACGCTGCTTCTGCTCACACCTTTTATACACTCTGATTATTAAGGGTCTGCAGGTAATGCAAATTACTCTTAATTGCCTGACCTTGTCTGTCCTTATTACAGGGACCTACCTGACTCGGATAGCTAGAGGCCTCTAATCCTCTCTTCCTCGTCCCAGTACCAGAGTGGGTTTTACATTGGGTAATTTGAATTGCTCATAGCTGCCTCTTCTTCCAAGTACCAAACTGGGGTTTGCAGGGATCAAATGAATAAGACTGACAATAGCCCATGAAAGTCAGGGGAGGGCGATTCTGATTGTCTCGAGGATAAGGGGATACCATACCTCACCTAAAGGTACTCCACTCCCAATCCCCAAAGACCCTCCACCCAAGTGATCCTCGCTCGTCCACCCCCAGTGTCAGGATCCAAAAGCGATGGCTTTTCCCTGGCCACGTGCGTAAAGGATCTAAGGGGAGTAGGAGTGAGAATACCCTCAGGTTTCTCACAGGGCGCATCAGAAACAAGGGTATTATCATCAGGGGTGTATTATCCACAGACGGGGTATTCTCAACAGGGTAGAGGGGATTCACAGAGAGGAAGGGGGTACAGATATGGAGGAGCGGGACCCAGATTTGGAGGACCATGTTGTGTGTTGGCAGAGGGGACATTTTGCATGGATGTGCCCACACGGACAACTGCTGCAGTAGTGCCAAGGTGGCCTCAGTTATATGTGCAACCCATGCAGCCACAGATGCAGTCATTGCAGATGTCAGTCACACAACCTACAGGGCCCGTGGTTGCCCAGACATCACAGACAAACTCAGCAGCAAGCAACAGCACCACAGAATGCTTTACAGGCTGAAGCACAAATATACGCACAGGGGGACAGCACATGGTTAGTTCACTCAGAACACAGTACCGCACTACACGTGAGTGACAGTGCTTGGGGGCAACCCGTTCCCATTACCAGGATCAGGCACAAACACCCAATAGGCCAGCCCACAGGACATGTGTGTGTCCAATCCTTACGATAACTGAAGACCCTGATGAGGAACCTGAGGAAGCAGGTAAGATTGGACAAAAAGAGTTGTAATTTTTGGTCGACCCGGGAGCCACCAAATCCTGCATTAAGGAGGGTGTTTTTCCCCTTGTCGGACAAAGTGATGGACACACAGGGATTTTCTGGGGCTGTTGTAATGGTTCCTATTACAGAAGACTTGCCACTCAGAATAGGCACACAGCAAAGAGTAGTGCCCCTGTTGTATTCAAAAGACAGACCCATCAACATATTGGGGAGAGACATAATGAGCAAATTAAATATGACAATTTAATTCTCAGATAAGGTAGTCGTATGCTCAACGTCCGGCAAATGGGTCGCAACAATCATACAAGCATTCTGCACACATAGCACCCTGCAAGGTTCACTGGGCCACCCCAAGTTATTGTTTTATGGGGTACAAGTATTGCTAGTGGGGACCCAGAATGAAAGGCAAGTTATTTTGATTGGCCACAGTTTTTGTTCAAACCAGCAACCTCTCACAAGGAAGGACATGTTAATTTTATACGGGACAGACGAAGAGGGTACAGAGGGGCACACGGTCCTGTGCATAGACCCGACATCAAGACTAACAGACTTGACGGACAAACAACTTTTTTCAGAGGACGAAGAGGGGGAGATGGTATTTGAGATATGCATCCTATGTCAGGTGACTATAGAAGAGAGACAGGTCCCCCAGAGGATGCAGATAGTTGGCATATTAAAGCCCCACTTGCGGGACGATTTGAAAAAAGTGCCAGAGGTACTATGGACAAGTGTGTCCCATGATGTAGGCTTATTGAAGGGAGCTGGGGCGGTCCACATAAAACTGAAGGAAGGGGCACTGTTTCCCCGGGGTTAAACAATACCCACTGTCACAAGAAGCAGACGAGGGCATATATGACAAACTCCAAGCATCATGGTAACAAGGCATAATGAAAATGTCACAATCCCCTTGAAACATGGCCATTTACTGTGTCAAGAAAAGGAAAGGCGGGGCTTGGAGACTTATTCAAGATCTTCACCCCTTGAACAATGTAGTGGTAGTAGAGTTTCCACTGGTGTCAAATCCAGCCACCATACTGTGTGACATACCCACAGAAGCGACATACTTTACAATTATTGATTTGAAGAATGCGTTCTTCTCCATCCCATTGCACCCCGACTCACAGTATTTCACCACGTTCTCGTATCACAGGACCAGGTTCCAACACACTAGTTTACCACAAGGATACTGCAAGTCCCCTACTGTGCTCAGAGTGATCCTGATGGACCTAAGTAACTTGCAAATGACCAGCATAGTCATGCAGTACATGGACGACTGCCTGTTGTGCAGTACAATACAGCATCAGTGTGGGATACAAGGTGGACAAGGACAAATACAGTACTGACAAAAAGAAGTAGTGTACTTATGACAAATAGCTTAAGACAGGAGGATCACACCAGAAAGGGCCGAAGCCATGCACAGCACATCACAACCATACACGGTCAAGCAGATGCAGCAGTTCTTGGGCCTGTGCAATTATTGCAGGACCTGGTTACTACTCCACATTTACAAAGCCCCTCCTTTGGAGGTTAAGAGAAGCACAGAAAATAAAAGGCCCCCATAATATGGACACCTGAGATGATTGACTCATTTGTGTAACTCAAGGAAGCGTTGCACATGCACCAGTTTTAGCAACCCCGGATTATAAGAACACATTCTATTTGTTTTCACATTCTGATGGCACAGTGATGACGGCTGTCCTCACTCAAAAGAAGCCACAAAGACACAAGCCTCTGGTATATTACAGTGCTCTTCTAGACCAGCGGTCTACAAACTGTGGGGCTGGTCCCCCTAGGGGGCCCCAAAGAGTGCCGGGGGGTGCAAAGCTCTTTGATTACGATGACTGTTTTTAATAAACAAAATAGCATTCATAGAAAATATAAGCATTTATGGCTTGTGGGGGGGGCCCGGAAACAATATTTATACTCAGGGGGGAGGGGCTTAGCATAAAATGTATGTAGACCACTGTTCTAGACCCAGTAATACAAGGCTACTTCCCATGTGAACAGGCACATATGCCATTGAGAAATCAGCAATCATGACTATGGGTTGTGCAGTCACGCTCTATGAGGAACATTCACTTTTTGCGATACTGGGAAAATCAAAGTCCACGCTAACAACTCAGAAGGAGTCAGGCTACGAGGTGATCTTATCTAATCCACTGATTCAGGTAGTGAGGTGTACAATTCAGCAATGATTATAGCATAGCCGGCGGAGGTAGGGGAGTATGTGCGTGATTGTGCTTCATGCGTGGACACCATTGATGACACTGGATTGCAGGAAGGGGGGGAAATGCTCTTCGTTGATGGTTCATCGACAATAGATTAAAACATGGGTTGTCGATAAGAGTGCAGCAGTGGTTTCGTCCCTGATGACAGAGTTTAAGGTGTGGGCTCAGGTAAGGTTGCCACTGCACTTTTCAGCACAGGCGGATGAATTGACACCTGTGATAATGGCCTGTCAGAAGGACAGGCTGTCACTGTATTCTTGGATTCTGCCTACGTCACATCCACAGTGTACTCTGGATTGGCTCGATGGAAGAGGAGGGGGTTCCGGAGGAGCAATGGTTCCCCTCTGCAACATGCAGAGTTATTGCCCCGGCTAATGAATGTACTGCACCTCCCAGCAGCACTGACGGTAGTAAAATGCTCCGCCCATACAAAGGGCACAGACTCCACAGCAAAAGAAGCAGCATATTTGCCACTACACACAACACTGTACATGCCCTTTAAAAAGGATCAGACGACCTTAATGGCATTATTGAAAGGGCAGCATTCCACACTCGTGGAGCCATTCAATGCATTACCCATTGCCCAAGATAGAGTTACAGGGGATGCACCCGAGCAAGAGCAGGAGTTATGGAAGAGAAGGGGTTGCTCACGGTCACCCACAGATTTGGTGTGGAGACAGAACAGCACAGGGAAACTGGAGATGCCCCGGGGGCTGCTTAAAATGGCACTGGATTAGCTGCATTACCCAGAAAATGTCTCAAAAGAGCTTGTTGCTGATATTAACGAACTTGTGCCAGATTTACAGGAACTGGTAACGGAGTTTGAAAATAACTGACATGTCAGATTCACAGCCGGTCACACTCAAAACTGTGAAAGCAACATTGCCAGTCCCGGGGGGGGGGGGCTTTCGGCATTTGCTTATTGACTATTGTTGATATGCAGGACAGGTCCAGCTCTTATAGGTATATGATTGTAGTTGCATGTTCTTTTTCACATTGGCTTGAGGCTGGCCCATGTGCCGATAATGAAGCTAAATCGGCAGCCACATTTCTAGTACGCAAAGTGTTGAGGTTCTACAGTGGGCAGCACTTTGCCAATGATTTTTTTATGGAGAACCTCCTTATTGGGCATAAAGCAAAAACTGCTCTGCGTACCATCTCCAAGTCAATGGACTTGTAGAGTGCCTTAATGGCCTGTTTAAAGAGCGCATTGCCAAGCTGTCAGTGACACTTGGCAAGAATTGGCTCTACTGTCTGCCTCTTGCTTTGTTTGCTCTATGCGATTCCCCTAGCGTGGATCATCATTTGACTCTGCACGAAATGGTCACTGGCAGGAGAATGCATGTGCCCCTCACTCCTGTATGTACAATTCCGTACGCTAATAGTACTGCACAACTCATAGGAGAAGTATTTAAGATGTATTTAAATGAGCTCACAAAATCTCTGAACTATATTTCATGTCAGATCCAACCACATCCAGGCAAGTATACCCTCCTGTTATCAAGTACTGACAACCAGCGCAAGGGGCTGAGACACTTGCAGCATAGCTCCCTCTTTATCCGGATGAGAAGGTGTTCATACAGAAATTCACAAGGTCCTGGAAGGAGCTGCGCTTTACTCGACCATATAAAATGATGTACTGAACCCTAACAGCAGAACAGCAGTGAAGGTGGCCCAGAAACATCCATGGTTTAATCTTACAGACTTCCGCCGGGACAAGGCTGGCGCTCTCATTGCAGAAGAAGAAAAGGAGGGCAGACTAATGGGAAGTATTATCCAATTGACTATGGCTTTTTTATCCTCATTTGGCCTTTACAGAAGACCGGTGAGTGGTCCAAAATTGTTGCAGCAAGTTGAAGTAGCAGGAAAAGCAAAGGGGTTGTATAAGCTATGATTTTGTAGTGTAGTATTTTTGTTTTTTATTTGTATTTTTATTGGGTTTTGAGCTGGAAGTGGGACAGTTTGCCGCTAGTAGGAGTAATGATGAAGAGGTGTGCAATAAAAGAGAAGTGTTTAATTCTGAATTGTTCCAAAGGCATCTGGGGCAGACATGGCACTGAGTCTGGCAACATATGGTATGACCATATGAGAACGGTAGGGCGGAAGGGGGCCAATGACACAAGGTATGTGTGCTCTGTCATTCCACAGGTTACAGAGGCACTTAAGCTCTTTTTCCCTCATAAAGTATCAGTTCAGACTTGGGGCTGCCTGATGCATCTGGTGTTGCGCACAACAAGGGGTCTGTTCCAGGGACATACAGTCACTGTCCACTGGATAGAGGGGGAGGAAGTGTACACTGATAATTATATGAAAATGACAACGATGGCAAATATGAAGTCCACCAAACACATATTGGACTATATCACAAAAGGGGTGAAAAGGGGGGAGCAACTGTTAACTCACAGTAGACTAGCGTGAAACAATGCGCAGGGCATAGTATACCATGGTGCCATACCAGACCATTAATGCACATTCAGGGGTCAGTTTTCCATGATGAAGGGTGAGAGAATGGAATACTGCAATGTAGGGTTTCAAGATGTGGT
Organism: Ambystoma mexicanum; assembly: GCF_040938575.1. NCBI lineage: Eukaryota > Metazoa > Chordata > Amphibia > Caudata > Ambystomatidae > Ambystoma > Ambystoma mexicanum. The sequence goes on from NC_090923.1 coordinate 1,424,614,191, forward strand.
GAAAAAGATTAATAATAGTTGTTGGATAATTTGGAATGAGCATGTCCGGGCTCTAACATGGACAGATGAAAATAAACATACTTTACGCATAAGGGAACGGTATCAGGTAATATTATCCCCACCAATAATACTGCCATATATATGGTTGTTGGGTAAGGCCATAGGCAATATTATTGGGGGGCATAGTTTATGGGGTAAATGGGACCGGGGGTTGCGGAGGTGTCCCCCGCTCCCTTTAAAAAAATGTGGGGGATGCGGGGGGTCCCCCACAGGTTTCATGGCTTAATATCACTGCAAAAATATGGCAATATCTTTGTATCGCGATATTTTTGCGGGGATATTAACACATGGAACCAAGCGAACTCACATGATATTCTTTATGTTCCAGAAGCAATTGCTCAATTTACTTTGGGAACAACAAGGGTGCCAAAAGGTGATGATATTGCCATCATTGAGGAGCGGGACTGCAGCACTAATGGATTTCTGGTGGGCGTGTGTGACCCAGGCATACACCCAGCTTCCGACGGCCTGGGGAGATACTTGCTCCCTAGTGACACTGCATAGCCCCGTCCTTGTGGTGTCCTGCTGATAATTGATGTCCTTTGCTGATCATCCTGCATTGTTGAATAAAGACGTACATATTAATAAAGCATTAATAAACAGGGGGGCAAACACAATTGGCCTGATCTTTGAGCTTGCAAAGACAAGGACAGCAACCACTGGTCCAAAAAAAATCACCTGATAGACTGGCTGCCTTTCCACCAGAGATTTGCCTATTCAGCAAGGCGCCTACATTTTTCTCGTCACTTTTGTTTCCAGGGGTTCAAGCAGCAGCCAATTCCAAGTGGATCCAGATAACTCGCTATGAAGTATTGCAGCTAGTGAATTCGACTGAGAACAGGCTGAATGCAGTGAGGGAGGAACTAAGGGCTTTAAGGCTGGTTGCGCACTACAACCGGTGCATTCTCTATCTTTTAACAGAAAAGGAGGGTGGTGTTTGCAAGACGATAGGCAGCAGCTGGTGCACCTTTTCACCAGCAAACAATGCAGCCAATGGAACTTGGTCCTGGGCCATTGAAGAATTGCACATGCACTATGAGACTATGATAACAGAAAGAAGCCCAGCTACACTTGACAACTGGCTTAATAAAATCTTTCCTGGGTCCCCATATGGTTGTCTAATATTTAACATATCCTCGTTTTGGTACTCATCACCTTTTGTGCATGTCAAATAGGGCTAAGAACTTGCAAGAGAAGCAGGGGAGGGGGACATATATGTTTCCCCTGAATGTTGATGGGGCAAGGGAAGTGACACTGCACAAGACACATACAAACAAACCAAAATGCTTGAATGTGGCCCCCATGGACTGTTCACAATGCCACCCCTGGATATAGACAGCTATGAGGCCTTCTGGCTAGATGGCTCGGTGGAGGAGGCTTGTTTGGTACTGGATTGCTCCCCAGAAGAGTATGTGGCACAAGGGGGAGCTTGCACAGGGTAACAAGGGTATGGATACCAAAGGAAAAAGGTAGGGAGCTGATGGCAAAAGATGTGTCATTCAATAAATCAATCGAAGGGGGGAAGGTTGTAAGGGTCCAGATCCAGAGCTGTCAAGGGAAGCGCACTTACCAGTTACGCAAGTAACGTGACTAGGCATAAGTGGCGTGGTGGGTGACATTGGGAGTGGTGACATCATCGAGTGTGGCGCAATTAGTATCGGCATAGTTTGTTATGACACAGGAGCTGGCGCACCACAAGAAGTCCCATGGGAAGGAGTGTGTGCAACTCGTTTAGTGATAAGGAAGCTAGTGCAGCGCTGCCATATGATATGATGTAGCATTTATAACGCGCCTGTACACAAGTGTTTCTAGGCACGGCAAGACAAGGAGGGGGAAACACAAAGGGAGGAAAAAATAACAATTTTACTAAGCCTTGTGTCATTGAGATCACGCAAGTGCGGGGAAGAGGGAACGGGAGAAGTGCCAGGGGGAAGGGCAAGTGCAGTTAACTCACAAGTGCAGCCAGCGGGTGGCTCATAAGTGCAGACAGAAGGGACTGTAGGCTTGTAGATACAGACCCTTAAGTGCTGGGGAGCCCGGAGGCAGTGCAAGGGCAACTGAACATGCAGGAACCTGGGCCCGAGTTCAGAGGGTGACCATCGCACGCCGCAGTCAGGTGCATCAGCAGGGGAGAGGAAGAGAGAAAGCAGAAGCGAAAAGGAAGGCCTTGAGTTGCTTCCAGACCCGGAGGTGGTTCTGCTCAAGTTTGAGAGAGGCAGGGAGGCTGTTCCAGAGGGAGGCCCCAGTCGTGGAGATAGATCTACCCCCAGCTCTCTGCTTGGAGAACCGTCTGACTTTCAGAGAGTTGGAGGTGGATGAGCAGAGAGCTCGAGAAAGGAAGATGTTTTGGAAGAGAAAGTTGGAGGTAGAGAGGTCCCAGGCCCCAGAAAGCCTTGTGGACGATGCAGTGGGTTTTGAACTTGATCCTTGCAGTCACAGGGAGACAGTGCCACGTTTTCAGTGCTGGAAAGATACGATCCCTGGGCTTGAGGCCAAGGAAAAATCTTGCAGTCCTGTTCTGGAGAAGTTGTAAAGGTCGAAGAGTATAGGGCATAGGTGAGGGGATGAAAGGCATTTTATTGGGTAACGTGGTAGGGGGCTTTTGAGCAATATGTGAACATCACAGAAGCCATGTTTTGTAGGTCCATGTTAGGAAACTATTTTTGTAGACAGCTCATAAATAGAGGGCTGCAGGCTTGTCTGACAGCAATGTTCATTTATGAATATTCAGCAGAAACAGTGCACAGTAATGTTGCAAGATTGAAGTTTACCAGGAGAACGCAGTCCTATTGAATTTATTTTTAAATTTCTTTATTGGCATTTTTTCATAGTTACACAAGCGGTCTGGTATTGTATTCATGAGAAGCACAAAGAAGGTAAGAAGAAGAAAAAGAAAAAGGTACAAAAGGTAACATAAACAACAATAACTGTCTCCGTACATTGACTGTGTATTCCAGTATGAGCTGTCCCATCTCAGGAAGGACGACCTGCCGGGGAGCAGAGGGGGTAAAGAGGGGCTTCAGGTGACTTTCCAAGGTATTCCTGCTTGGGTGCCCTCCCGGTTAGTGAGTTGTCGTTTCGTTCATGTGGGGGCACTCATGGGGGCTTATCATCTGAGGGGTGGAACATTGTCCATGTAAGTTCCTTTCATGCATCTAAGGCCTCGCTTGTGCAGTCTGTGGATCTGGCAACACTATCCTCCCAGGCTTTGGTTTCCGCGCCCACCCCATCGTTCCAGTTCTTTGAACCACGTGTTATACTGTGGGCCAGCGGGGCGTTTCCAGGCCATCGCTATTGTCCTTTTGGTTAGCACACACGCTATGTCCATGAGTTTCATTGTGTGTTTAGATTTAGCCAGCCTGGGGTAGGTTCCCAGCAGGCATACACTGGGGGACCATTTGTATCTGGTCACGCCTGCCCGTTTGCAGGCCTGCTCCACTCTCGCCCAGAGGGTTTGTACTTTTATGCATGCCCATAGTATGTGGAACAGATCTGTATCATCCATGTTACACCACACGCAGCTGGGTGGTGCCTGCGCGTTAAACTTCGCTATTTTGTGCGGGGTTAAGTACGTGCAGTACAGTACATTCAGCTGTATGAGGCGGAACCTGGAGTTTCTGGACACCTCCTTAGGGTAAATGAGCGCCCTGTCCCATTCTTTGTCGGTCAGTTCCGTTCCCAGATCTTCCTCCCACTTAGACTGCAGCGTGGCGCTGCGGGGGTTTGGGGTGTCATTCAGTTGGCCATATATTTGGGACACTGGCCTACCGCTCCCAGGTTGTACAGCAGCGTGACTAGGGGATCTGCTTCAGGTTCCTCAGGCCAGGATGCCCACTTGGCCCGTGCTGTTTTACGGATCATGTGGTACCACAGGAACTGGCCGCCTGGCATGTCTTCCTCCTCCCATAGTGAGGCGAACTCCCGAAAGTACCCGCTGCATGCAGGTCCCCCCAGGTGTATACCCCAATTCTCTCCCAGAGTCTGATGCTGCTCAGATCTACGTTGGATGTGCATATGTCCGCCATCAGTGGGATTTCTGGTGAGTATGGGTGTTTCATGTGTAAGAGTGTTCTGGACCTGTGCCATATTTTCCTGCCCAGTTCGACAAGTAGTGGTGCCTTGCGCAGGAGCTGTTGGGGTGCCCAGATTAATTCCTTTAATTGTATTGGGGAGACTATTTGTCGTAGCAGGGTCGTTTCAGACGTATTACCATCGGCCAGCCAGTTATATAGCTGAGTTGTGCCGCTAAATATTATTTATCCAAGTGTGGCAGTTGTATCCCCCCTTGTCTGTGTGACAAGACCAATGTGGAGAGTGCAATTCTGTGCCTGTTTTTCCCCCATAGGAAGTCACGTAGCAATGTGTCTAGCAGACGAAAGAAGGGGGCATTGATGTAGTAGTGCACATTTTGGAACCTGTATAGGAATCTGGGGAGGACAATAATTTTAATGATAGATGTCCTGCCCATCATGGATAAGGGAAGCTTGGACCAGAATCTTATCGATCTGCGCACGGCGGGGAGCGCTGCCTTGGTATTGTTCTCGTGCATTAGCATGGGAGTGTGCAGAATATTGGCCCCTAAGTAACGGAACGATTCAGTTTGCCATTGTATTCCCACTGAGGGGAGGTTTGCAGCGTTCCGTCCTCTCAGGTCCGCTAGGGGAAAAAGGCAGGATTTTTGTCTACTGAACTGTATCCCAGAGACTAGGAGTAATTGTCCAGGACCTCCAGTATGGTTGGTACGTTCAGTTGCGGGTCTCTGATGTACAGGAGTACATTGTCCACATATAGGGAAATTACGTGGTCTAGCTCCCCCAACCTTATGCCTGCGTCAAAAAATTGCTTCCTGAAAAAAATTGCAATGGGTTCCAGTCCCAGGATATAGAGCATGGGTGACAGCGGGCAGCCCTGCCTGGTTCCCCTTCCTATATCCCATGCTGCAGAGACATGTTTCCCGGTCTTCACTCGCGCTCGTGGCTTTGTGTAAAGCACCCTTACCCACCTAATGAACCCCTGTCCAAATCTGAACCCTTCAAGGACCTTTATCAGCCACTCCCAATAAATAGAATTGAAAGCCTTAATGTCGTCCAGAGACAACAATGCATACAAGCCTTCTTTCTGATTGGTCTGATCTATTATGTGCTGGAGCCTGCGTAAATTGAGAGGTGTTGCGGCCTGGTACAAAACCGCTTTGGTCAGTGTGCACTATCTCGCCTATGGTTCTGGACAATCTCGTGGCCAGGATAGTGGTGAGGATTTTGACATCGTAATTTAACATTGTGAGGGGGCGATACGAACCACATTCCTCCGCAAGTTTGTTGGGCTTGAGTATTGGGACCACTAATGTCTCTCTCATGCTTTCAGTTAAGACTCCCTGTTCGAATGCTTCTTGAAAGACCTTGTGCAATGTGGGTGCCAGGGACGATTCGTAAGTCTTGTAAAATTCTGAGGGGAGCCCGTCGCTACCGGGCACTTTGCCTGTAGCCAGGGATTTAATTGCTTCCGTTATGTCTTCTATAGCAATGTCTGCATCTAGTGCTTCGACGTGTGCAGGAGATAATTTGGGCAGCCCTATTTCTTCTAATGTGTTTGTGATCTCCTCCTGGGGAACCTGGGCTTCATGGGAGTATAGCTTAACATAAAAGTGTTTGAAGGTGTCATTGATGCTTGATTGTGTTTGGTGTAAGGTGCTGTAGTTAGGTGTCTGGGGTGTTCCTTCCTGTAAAGCCAGGCCAACATGCGGCCAGGTTTATCTGCTTCAGCGTGTGCCTTAGCGGTTCTGGTGGTATAATCATAATTTGGCAAGTCTGCCCCAAGCCATGTTGCATTCTTCCCTTAACTGTCTAAGGGCGTCTTCCCCCCAAGCTCCATCCAAGGGGGGCGGATTCGAGCCTCTCGATTTCCTTTTCCCAGCTCTCCAGGTCTGACCTCATGTGTCTTCTAATCCCCCCTGCTTTTGCTATAATCTCTCCGCGCATTACCACCTTCAGAGCCTCCCACACAATGCCCACCGTGTCTACGCTTCCCATGTTTAACTCTATGTAGTTCACTATGGCGTCTCGGAGTTCCTCCCTAAAGGCCTGGTCCTTCAGGGTCTCCGTCGGCATTCTCCACATGGAAATAGGGGGTCTGGGTCCCGTGTTGTTCCACTCCACCAGCAAGGGTGAGTGATAAGAGATGGTTCTACCCAGGTAATGGGCTTTCTGTATTTGGAATGCATGTTCCTTTCCGAGGAGGATATAATCAAGCCTAGTGTGAAGGCCGTGTGGGGATGAAAAATAGGAATATCCTCTCTCCCCTAGGTGCAGTTCACACCAGATGTCGGCTGGTTCCAGTCGTTCTAGCATGGCGCGGAATGCTGATGAGGCCGCCGTTGGGCCACCTATGGGGGCCGTGGATCTGTCCAAGTTTGGGTCGTGTATGCAGTTAAAATCCACCCCCCAAATGAAAACACTGTTTGTGTTGTGCAATTTTACCGTACATTGAGTTCAGGTGGGCGGGGATATTGGTGTTGGGAAAATACGAGTTCACAATGCATACCTCTGTCTGCTCGATGTGGCCCCTCAACATCATGAACCTGCCTTCAGTATCCCTCTCCAGCTCAGTCAATCGGAAGGGGAGATGAGAATCAATCCAGGTAAATACCCCCCTCGCATACCTGGAGTAAGTGGCTCCGAACCCTTGTCCGCCCAAGTGGTCTTTCAGTTTCACCACGGACTCCTCTGTGCAGTGGGTCTCTTGTAGCAGGGCTATTCCAACCTTTTTCCTTCGGAGGTACGACCTGATTCGATTTCTGCAGAGGTAGGTGCCCAGGCCTCGCACATTCCATGTCAGCACATTAATTCCTGTCGCCATATCATTCCAGGGAGGAGTTCCTGGGGTATCTTTGGCCCCCCATCTTGGATCTTTGTCACAGTTCCTGTGCAAGCAGAGTATCGCGCCGTCCCATTGTGCCGTCTGTTCCAGCCCACCCCCCTCTCCGTGCCTCCTGAGGTTTCTGTGTTGATATCTGGAGACTTCTCAATAGTGTTAACTTTCATTCCAGTGAATGATAAAACAAAACCAAACAACAAAAAACTGCCTCTAGCAGTTGTTTGCAACTTGCAACTCTCAGAGGTTCCGGCGTCGTCTGGACCATTCCAGGTCATCAGGCACGGGTGTTGTGCCAGCGTCCAGCCAGCACGGGTTTCAGAGGGGTGGGTCGTACCAGGCCTCATGTGTGGTTCCTGGAGCCCCGTCCGAGATATCTAGTAGCTGCGCTGCAGCCGATTGCTTGTGCATTAAGTGTTGTTTACTTCTGTTTTGCGGCCGTCGCTGTTGCATAGATGGTTAAGGTCAGTCGTCTAGCTTCGTGCTGTCTTGTGATGACAAGTCCTGATTCAGGCATTTCTTGCTTTTGCGTCTCCTAGCTTCCATATGCGGCGTGAGTTCCGTTTCATCAGTCAAGTTATTGTGCTCCAGCCACATATTTGCTGCGGCCAGGGTCTCCAGAAATGTCGCTTTTCCATTATAGATGACTTTCAAGCGAGAAGGGTAGAGCAGCATGTATTTAAGATTGAGTTTCCGCAGCCTCGGTTTTACTGTCACAAAAGAGTTTCTGGCGCGTTGCACCGCGGGGGTGTAATCCGGGTACATTACTATCTTGGAGTTGTTTCGCGTGATCTCACCTCCTTCCCTTGAGGATCTCAGGATCGTTTCCTTATCACAAAAGTTTAGGATTTTCGCAAATATTGGGTGTGGGTGTGATCCTGGCGGGGGCCGTTTCTGCAGAGACCTGTGGGCCCGTTCAACAGAAAATCCTTGAGTGAGTTTTCCAGCCCCAATTTCTTGTAGGAGCAGGGTCTCCACAAAATCAGTTGGGTTCGGCCCCTCCGTACCTTCTGGTACACCTAGTATGCGTATATTACTGCGGCGGGCGCGCCCTTCCGCTTCTTCCGAGCGTGCTTCTAGTTGTGCTACTCTCATTTCAAGCTTCTGCTTGCAGTTCAGAGGTGTTTTCAACAGTGCATTGCAGGCTGGCTTCCGCCGTGGTTACCCTTTCTGTTAGCTTGCGAGCGTCCTGGCGCATCAGCTGCATGTCTGACTTAACCTCCTCGATTTTGGTGTCGATGAACGACCTGAGCGCTGCTATAGCCTGGAGGACTTGTGTGTCCTTAGGGTCTTCGTTGGGCATAGATGTTTCGTCTCCCGTAGCAGCTTCGTTTTGTGGCTGCTTGGGCCTTGTCGCCGCAAATGAGTCCATTATGGATGCCTTAGTTTTACTTTTAGGAGGGGACATCTTTATTGTGGCCTCGCAGGTTGCCGTGTTGGTGTTGTCCCAGGTGGGGGCCCGCAGTTGTCCAGCAGGTATGTCGTCGCTGTACTGGGTCTCAGAGAGGTACCGCCCTGTCCCGGGTGGGCTCGGGCGTTTGTGTGCGGTGCAGCTGTATTCCGGCGGTGGTATTGTCCCGGATGCGGTCTCCAGGGCCCTGTCTGATATGGGAGCCCAGTTATGTTGTGCTGACTCATTCAGGGCCTTTCGGCTCCCCTGGCTTGTATTTGGCGGTGCCCCTACAGGCCCCGCAGGTCTTCCACTTCCCCAGCAAGGTCCGGGGCCTCTGCAATGGGCCAGATGCCAGGACCCGCGTCCAGGGTTGGTGTTGTGTGGTGGGCAAGGGGTCCAGGCCCGCCTTGTTGCGCGTTGGTCGATTGGGGCCGCGCCCGGGTCTGAGGATGGACCCTATCAAGAACCCGCACCAGGGCCCGGGGTCTCGCCGAGTGGCGCGCCCTCCTCAGCGGCGCCTCAGTGTGCTTGGCCGTTAATGCCCGTACGGTCACAGGCCGTTGATGTCCCCCGGATGTCCTCTCAGCAGGCCCCCACCGGGTCCTCCAAAGTTTCCTGTGCAGTGGGCTTAATCCTGGGTTCAGGACATGTCCCTGAGGTTGTCGTGCTCAGCTACAGGGCCTCCGGCTGGTGGGAACGTGAGTGTAGCGTGAGCCAAGGACCCCGCATGCAATCAATCACTCCTCCTGAATCCGAAGCCTCCTCCCAGCCTGCGTGCTTAGTTGGTCCCCAGCGTCGCTCTGCAGCATTTTCCCTTCTGCTTACAGCGCCCCACCGTCCTGCAGTATTTGTGCTACCCTCGGAGCGTGTGCCACGGCCCTTGTGGTTATAACGGTGCTTACCGTGAAGCGCCTGCAGCTGCTGTTGTCTCCGTGCAGCAGTACCTGTCTCGTACTGTGTCGCGGGCTCATCGGGGTGTTTTGACCTGGCTTCCCCGTTTTCCACTTCAGGCGGGCGCCAGCTTCCCTTTTCTCGCTCGGCCTCGCACCGCCTCAAGCACTCCCATTGGGGGTTGCCTTCCTCGTGTCCACTCCGGAGGTCTCCGGCGCTGCGGTCCAGCCCGTCTGTTGTGTCTCGCACAGTGTCAGGGCAACCAGCGGTCCAGGTGGGGTCTCCCAGAGCGCGACGGGGCTGTCACTTTCGCTCTGCCTTCGCGGGGCTCCTCGCTGCTGGCGCGCCCCTCCCCCTCCGATCCTCGGGTCTCAGTTTAGGCCGCCATCTTGCGGGCCAGGGGGTCAGCTTTCCGCAGCTCCGTTCCACACAAAGCCTGCTCCGATTTTCGCCGTTTCCAAAGCCGTACCGTGGAGGAGCGCTTTATCTGCCTTCTGGTAGTGTTTACGAGGCTTGGGGTTGTGCACAGCTGCAATTATTTTAGGATCACATCTATCGCCGGACGGAGCTCTCCCAGGACCTGCCTTCACTCCATGAACCCAGGCCATGCCCCTCAACGCAGTCCTATTGAAGTCTCTCCATGAGATACTTTCGAGGCCACAGAGCTAGCACCTGGGTGTCAGAGAAGAATTGGCAGGGAAAAAGGAATCAAATTCAGTTAATTAAAATAGATTCATGGTGTTGGTTGAGTTTAGAAGCACGCCTGGCAGCAAGGAATGAGAAGGGAGCCAGGGGGCTAGAGCAACGTGATATGGGTTGTTGGGCGCGCGACAGGGAGCCAATCAACAGAGAGAAGTTTCAGTGTTCCTAGGGAGCAACATTGTAAAGTGTCTTTGCTGATGTCCGCGGGGCTCATCATTGGTCAGACTCAGTGAGAAGGTCTCACCAAAGCCATCTCAAAATGCCATGTCCAATCAGTATGCAGCAGGTTATCCATTTGTATGTTGGGCAGTAACAACCAAGTAGTTTTTATTTTCAACTGATCAGCACAATAACTTAATAGCGGGCCAGTGTGGGAAGGTATGTGATGTCACAAGGGTTGTCAATGTGGTTTTGTTCCAAAAAATGTCTTATCCAATAAGGGTCATCTAAGGTAAAGCATAGGGCCTGAGGTAGTTCTACCAATCGGCTCCTGTGATCTGCCCCAAAAATATTGTTTGGTAATTTTGTAATGTGTATGAAAAGTACTGCCACAGTGGACGGCGTCGAGAGCTCATTTCATTCAGTTGCAGTTTCACTGAGCTGTCTGTACCGTATCTCCCAGCTGTTTGGGTCAAATAAATCTGCGTTACTTCCTGCTTGGTGTAGGCTCTTTTTATTTGGTTTTCTTTCCTGGCATTACTTTTGGCGGAGATGGACCTGGTACACTTAACTGGTCTATTTTGGTTAAACTCAGGCCTTAGAAGTCACCCCTTCACATTTGTGCAAAGTGTTAAAAACTGCCATTTGAAGGAACAAAGGCCTTTCTTTGCTGTGCCTAAGGCAGCTGGTGTTAATTCCGTGAAAGGGAGATGAGGGATGAATTACTAACTAAGCTCCAATGAGAGATAGGCACCTTTAAGTGTTTTTGAATAACAACATTGAGATCAACCACAACTTCTATTCATACTACAGCAAAATCGTTCAGGAAGGTGCTGCTTCATAGCTAGTTTTTTACTGGCATTATGGGAAAAGCCAACATGATGAGTGTTCAAACGTGGCCCTACTGGCCTACATTGGTGCAGGCAGAATGGGCATGTTTTCTACAGTGGCATGTCATTTTGTACTGGCATTATGGGCAAATGAAGCATGTACATGTTTTTACAGTGGCATTGCATTTTTTGAGTATACTTACATGTCCATACTGGCTTACATTAGTACACCCAGTCTACATATGTTGTATAATAGTGATATCACATTTTTTACTGGAATTATGGGCAAAGCTAAAATTATGAGTGTTCTTACCAGACATGTTTTCTAACTGTGGCATGCCATTTATTTAATGGCATTATGTGCACAGGCAACAGAATGAATGTTCTTTTTGTGGGCATACTGTCCTACATTGATGCAGATAGTATGGACATATTTTCTTACATTGACATGGTGTCGCAAGTGCATCTAAGTGCACAGTCAGCAGTTTGCAGAGAAAATGATTCCGGATAACGGTTTATGTTTGAAACTAAAAGCTTACTTAAGGAACAGTTATAAAGAGTCCTCCGATTAATTTTCCAGTGTCTAGAAACCAGCAGTAACTGATAAAAGGAGCGGAGCTCAGATTGCGTGTTGTCTGTTATAAGGTAGGAAATATTCCTTATTCAAATTTGAGTCTGTTTGTGCTTGTGCTGACAGCAGCTGGATCATTATGCCAGGTAAAGCAAAGGGGAAACCTAATAATTATAATCTGCAACAAAAGAACTTCAGTGCTAAAAGAAGTAATGCTCTGGCGGTAACCCACACTGAGGTGGGTAACAGCAAGAAGCAAACGTTGACTGTAAGCTCCATTGTCCCTCCTCTTGTGCAATAAGTAGAGAAGGACCAAAGGGGCAAAATCACGTAATTTTTTCAAATTGAGCAGCTTGTAACCATAAGTGATAAACCAACAGATAAGGCTGGGAGCAGAAGCAAAGAAGGGAATCCGCTGCTAGTAAATAGTGGTGTTCAAGAGTGCACCAAGTCTTCTATAATTGATAAAAACTCCTTATCGGAGCTGTGCTACACTCTGCAAAGAAGTATCCCAGCCTTTGTAGAGTCCGAGTGCACAGTAGTCACAGCCAATGCATCTAGGATTGCAGAGGAGCTGATGCCGTTGACGTATCAGGATCCTATTAAAGGGCAAAGTCAAAAACTTTCAGGCTCACCTAATGTGTATGCGGAAAGTGAGGATTTGGGAAATGCCAGTACAAGAAATGAAGCGTAGTCATAAATCCAATCATTTATGACAATACAATTTGCAAGGAAAATGTTGCTGAAGCTGTGTGGGAAAATGTATGAGAATGTTCAAGCTCTGGGTAATATTGCACAGGGTGTGTGACAGACAGGAACACACATGTGGGGTTGTTGCTGTAGATAAGAACAGAGTGCAGGAATCTAATACTGATGGAGTTATCAAGCATTGCCGTATCCAGCGTGGCGAACAAGTCCAGATAGGTGACACCTAATGCAACGGCAGAGATTTATTTAACACGTAAGCCATGTCGGAATATAAGACAGCAGTCTACACTCAGCCCGCCAAAAAACCTACAAAGCTCTTAAATGTACAGAGAGTTACAAAAACATCTCGGTTATTAATAAAGGATTAAAAAAAGCCCAACGTTGTACTGTTCCTATACTTTATTTGAAAACTAAACCAGTCCGGAACCGTTTATTTTTCAAATTAATCTAGGAAGAAGTTGAAACTTGCACTTCAGTGCACTGCACTGAAAATTCCATGAAACAGCAGGTGTGTTTATTTTGGGGATTTGGATTGCACGTGGGAGAGTGCGTGGGAATGAGGCTTGTGTGGAGCAGGAGCAGGCCAGCAGGGAACATAGTGCCACTACTTTTCGTACTCTTCGACCACTGCCGGAAGCGGGTAAATCGTAAGATGAACACTATCTAAAAATTTGGATACACTGACAAGTTGGTTGGCGAAAGAGAAAGTTGCTGTGCCAGGTGTTGGGATTGTGGAAGATAGTTAAATTGCGGTCACAGATGTGGATGTGGATGATAGTAATGTTATTTAGAAGGATAGGTGTTCCACTCTTGATCGATATAAAAGAGGCCCGGAACATATTATTGAAGGACACAAGAAGTTTCTTGAGTTAGAAAAGATGGGACCTATGAACACGGCCAATAGTAACATCTTCAGGATCAAACAGTTATGGGCTGGGAATCGTAATAAGAGGATGAATAGATCTGACCTATTACAGGTGTTACAATTCATCCCACCTCTCCCTGTCCTGGACAGCACAGACTTTGACAGGCTTCTACACTGTAAACGCTAATGTTTCGCATATCTATTGTTATTCTGTTGACAAATCTAGTATGATTCGATTCCATTTGTCCTGGATGTCCAAACTGACCCTCCTGCTGCTGTAGGGTGCTCTGAGGTAAATAGGTTACTGGAGCACCTGAAAATAATCAAGAATGTAGAAGGGAAAATTGTAACTAGAAATGTTTCTCAAGATGACGCCTGATGTTCTGAAATGACTGTTCGGTCTTATTCCCCCCCAAAATATCCCTCGTTCATGAGTATGTAAAATCTTGTCCTGGAATACATGTGGGTAGAGCCACCTATTAGGTTTGGCAGGCTCCCTAGACATCTCATTGTCAAATGATATTGCTGGTTACATTTTTGTGTACACATAAATGGCTACCAGATTTATCAGGCTTTGGGAAAAAGGTGGAGTTAGGTAGATCTTATGGAGGACTCCTCATTGGAGTAAAGAACACCTTGAAAGCTGTGAGTGTCAAAGTGCCGAATAATGGGGTATTGTGGCTGTTGAGATCATGGTTAGAAATTAGGGCATGCCCTGCAGATTGCTGGTGCTAAATATTTTTGACCCTCCCAGGGGCGGTATTTACTGAAGACATATTTGATTGTATCTCTGATTTGTAGGGTGAGTGGATAAAGGGTGAAAACAGTGATACGATCCTGCTGGGTCAGGGTCTAAATGCACAGTGTGCAAGGTGGGTTACATTTTGAAACCAAGCAAGTTAAAGACGAATGGGATATGCTTCAGAACAAGGTAACACGCAGGGAAGTCGATGGATGGACTTCCTGAAAGAGAGGAAGATGCTTATGCTCGATGGTCAAACAATGCATGACTGCCCTGGTCAATACACATGAGCCAGTGGCAAAAAGGGGCTCACTTTAATGTTTGTCCCGGTCTCTTGTTCATGGTTAATTCTTTGACGGTGGAAAATAATCAGCATAGTGACCATGCAGTTTTGACCATGGGCGTTGCTACAGTTACATGTGAAAATGAAGCCAAAATTATTGGTGATGTGGATGTTAATTCAGCTGGAGATCACATTTATTGGTCTTTTAAAAACATAGAAAGAGTGAATGTGTATATGGGGAATTTTAGAGAAGGTAGGCTTGAAGAAATGTCTGCAAATGAAGTAGAGGATTGGCTTGTGCAACTGTCCGCTGGGATCGCCCTGACTAAAGGAAAGTATGTTACCAATGAAGGGCTAAATAGGGACAGAGTTTTTGTATAAGGAGATTAGGGACTACTCATGATGCACAGATACATTAGGTGTGTTAAAAATAACATCTGACCACTCTGTGTTGGTTAGTAGGATTAAGGCAATTAAGAGTAAAGATCATAATCGGATCAAATGTTGGAGCTGGTCGGGTCGAGATGCCAGATGGCAAAAGATGATTGCGGTGATAAAAAGAGGAGACAATAGAAGTATATGGGAAATGCTGGGTACAACTAAAGGAAATATAGCGAAGAAAGTGACTAACCCTATCGGAGAGTCTCAGCGGTGTGAGTTTATAGGTAAATATTTTAATTTTGGTTCACCTTGTGCTCAGAGAAAGGGGGTAACCTGGGTGGAAAGTTTGATTCTCTGATTGACAGTGACAGCATAGAAACAAAGATCAGAGGGTTAAAAGGATTTAGGGTCCCTGGCCCAAGTGGGTTAGCTAATGTGGTGCTTAAAAGTAACCCAGTGATCCGGTCAAAGATTCTAGAGATCTTATTCCGGAATATTTGTGTGGAGGGAGAAATCCAAGTGTCCTGAAGGCAAGCTTTAGCGATACCGATTTTTCCTTGCCTTCTAATTATAGGATGTCTATGTTAAATGTCACGGGCAACACTTTTGCTTCTTTCTGGTTCAGTGAGTTAAAGCTGGGTGGAGGCTGCTCAATTGTTGGATATGTACCAGACGGGTTTTAGGGCTGGTTCATCAACCACCCATAATATATGGTTGATAGATCACCTGGTAAAGAGGGCTAAGAACAAGAATTATCCAGTACTTTATGCTGCATTTATTGACTTTCAAGCAGCCTTCGACTGTCAATAGGGCGGAACTGTGGCAGAAACCGGAGATCTATGGGTATCCTGAGGAATTGGTACATATGCTAAAATTCTTGCATAAGAAACACACAGGTGCAGGTGAGATTGGAGGCCGGGTTGGGGGGCGAGGGTGTGCCACATGCCCATTCCCCACGAGAAAAGGGGTTAAACAGGGGCGTGTTTTGTCTCGCCTGCTATTCAATCTGTACCTGGCAGATCTCCCTATAAGACTGAAAGAAGTCACAAACTGTCCTCCAAGGGTTGGTATGACACATGTTGTATTTATGTCATATTCTGATCACTTGGGTCTTTTCGATCACACATTTAGAGGTATGTCCCCTTCGATAAAGGCGCTGTGGCCCTATGCTAGAGAGAACACATTGGTCATCAATATGGATAAAACCAATCAGTTGCTAGCAGGCCCTCTCCACGTCCAAAACTGATCTCTCCTGAAGGTCAAATTGGATATGTGGAGCATTGTGGACCTCAGGGTCAAGATCAGCTCTGGTAAGGGCTATGACAAGCTGATTGGTGCTAGAAGCAGTAAAGCTGCACAGCTCACTGTGTTGATAGGTTTTCGAACGGACCACTCACGCTATCTAAACAATCTTTTTGCATGGCAATTTTACATGGCCTCGATGCTTTGACTTTGAAGGATCTCCATTGCTTACAGGTGATGGAGGGTACATTTTGGAGGAATGTTTTAGGCCTGCCACAAGTGACTCCAATGGAAATTGTGCGTTTGGAGCTTGGATTAACATCTCTGCACACATTGCCTTAATCTATAAAATCCCCTGTTTGAGAGCCAATGACCAATCCTAAATGTCCTTTGCTGACCCAGTTGGGGGCGATAATGAAACAAAGCAACAGATGGTTTTAAGGATTCCGTTGGAGAATTATTCAACCAATAGGTTGGAGGTGGGATTGGGATGGTAACTTCTTGCAATTAAAGCAAAGATTTGAAAAGAATATATAACAATATAATTGTAATTGTAATTAGGCACATTCAGCAACACAAAAATTACAAAGATGTATCGAATGTTGCACATACTTATAAGATCACCCAGCCCTATCTATTGTTATGTTAGTCTCATGCTGTATGTAGATTCTTGTTGTTACTACGTATCAATGAACTCCTGGTATTGGACGTTCGTGGTTCTCAACTAAATCTCGCTGTAGCAAATAGATACTGCCGAAATTGTAAAGTGGAAAGTATATTAGAAACAGTAAAGCATGTTATGATGGAGTGTAAGGCACTGGGGACTATATATATATATATATATATATATATATATTCACTAACAAAAAACCTTGTTAAAGGGACGTTATGGTTAAGTGCACCACTACAAAACCTATGAAATTCCATGGAAAAACGTTGCTACAGGAACGTTATGGTCACAGGTAAAATGTAAAAACCCCAGAAATGTGCAAGTTATGGTACGCTACGCAACCATAACTTGCGCTACCACTGTGCACTGCAAGGACTAACACCCATGACATCAAAGATGCCATCACAAATGTCCTTGATGACATCACTGATGACATCACAAGTCTGGTACCCTCTTTGTTAGTTTACTGACATATGTACACTAGGTGATTTTCTTGCATAGCAGTGAGGAAATGCAAAATGAGAAGGTCCTACATGTGTACACCTCACCGTTCTCATATGTTCTTACACTGCTCTCCTTATTTTTCAGTGATAAAATATGCTACATATATATACGGGGAGAAGGAAGTCTGAAATGCAACACTTACTTCTGCGCATTAAAATAATCAGTTAGGTTATGAACACTTTGTGGTAGTACCGCTACGTTTTTGCTTACGTTACTTTCTTTGTATATGCTGCCTTTGGTATGCGTTGTGGTGTCTTTCATTTTTGTGTGCAGCAGTATATTTATATACTAACTGAGGGATTGGTAGCTACTTAGCACATGTTTAACAGTCCATAAACGTCTAACAGCAAATCATACATAATTTCACTGTGCAACATGGGAGAAATTTGACTATTGCACCTGTATTATGCATGCTGAACACACTGCTTACGTTTGTACATGACTTTGGTCTTCTAATGCAAAGAAATGTGTAATGCAATACGGTTTATAGCAATGCCTTGTGTAATTACCTACTTATCTAATGATAGTTCTCCCCATGATCTTTGATAGCTTTATGGCACCCTAGAGAAAGATAATCCCTTTTGGAGGCTTTTCATGACAACTACATATACATGTGATGTTATCTTTGATGTCATGGGGGTTAGTCCTTGCAGTGCACAGTGGTAGCGCGAGTTATGGTTGCGTAGCGTACCATAACTTGTGAATTTTTGAAGTTTTTAGGTTTTATCTGTAACCATAACGTTTCTGTAGCAATGTTTTCCCATGGAATTTCATAGGTTTTAACGTCCCTTTAACAAGGTTTTTTGTTAGTGAATTTCATATGTTTTAAATAGTGCACTGTAACCATAATGATGCTGTAGGCCATGCTTTTGCAATAAAGTGGATATGGTTTTAGTACTGCAGCTTCACCAGAACGTCCCTTAAACATTTTTTGTGAGTTAATTGCATAGGTTGTTAGTAGTGCACTGTAACCACAACGATGCTTTAGGCTAGTTTTGTAAATAAAGCAGAAATGGCCATTGGAAAATGAACTCAAGAGGATTGGCTTTACTCTTTGATCAATAAGAAATGCAACATTTCATAACATTCCTGAAGAAAAAAAAACATCCACAATACAGTCATCAATGACTGTGGAACAGTATTGCCGATCTTGCATGCTTAGGAATGCACATTTGCCATTAAAGATCCCATAAAATCCTAGGCAGAATATCAGTAGACCTGAAAAATCATTTTTACTGTCCATACATTTGCACTAGTATTTTGCTCGGGAACCTGAAACCCCTGGTAATGTTTATTTACTCCTACTCTATTTTTGAACCGCTGGACTAGTCCTATAGGTCTAAATATGTACTACTGACCACTCAATTTCCTCAACATTTCTTGTAAACAACGACTTAACGTCAAATGAATTTAAAGGCCTTGCACATTTCCTTGAATAGAATAACACGTGGTCTAGATAACTATTAAATACTGCAAATTAAATTTTCTATACGCAGTTTTAACTTTGTTACATTTCTAATTTGTGTTGCAAACAATTTGTCCACCAACTGTGCGCCAATATGTTCAGTCAAAAAAATGGATGTTGCTCACCATTTAATTCGATATGCCAATTTTGCTCATTGCGCATAAAAGGTTGGGGACCCCTGCGATAGATCAATGTATGTATAAAAATACATGGCCGAACCCTCGGGACAATAATATTTTCTGAGCATTGCACTTGTGAAACTTATGATATAATGTCTGGGGAGATGAGGGGTGATGACGATGGGTGGGATATTTCTGACATGATTTCGAATGAGTTTACAAAGTTTGGTGGGATTTTGTGCAGAGCTTATATGACGATTGTATGTGCATTCATTTGACAGTTTTGAAAAAATAAAACGTGGGTGGATTTCCAGCAAACTTGCATAAGGCGCATTGGCAAGGATCTAAAAGCATGGTTTTGCAAATGTGGCAGTGTTTTCTTATTTGACAAGTGTCATAATGTAGTTAAAAAAAATAGCGGTATAGCTTTAGTGACTGAGGGGTAGCCTGTGGCCATGGGCAGTGGCCAGATTGTCCGGGTCATGGAATAAGGTCATGATCCGGACAATCTGGCTACCTCGTTATCCACCCTTGCTTCGATTGGGCTGATACCTTGGGCTGCTGGGCCGGTATCCAACGTTCCAGTCCCTGGAATGGAGGATGAACGCCCCAATATTTCCATTAGTATAACACAAAATGCAAATGTAGGGAAATCTTATTGAGCCTATGTACTTTACTGAGAAATATAAAGTAGATGGAGTCTATGGGTTTTTTTTAGTTCTATTTTTTAATTGTGAAAGGTGGTTGCTAAAGGAACATTTATTTTGTTTTTGGATGGATTTTATTTGGCAGGAGAGCTTAGAACGAAAGGTGGGGAGGGAAATGAGGGAAGAGGCACCAAACACTAATATGGAGGGGCAGGTGGACAGGGGAAAATGTTGCGCGTGTGTTATTTCTAAGGTAGGGGGCAGTGTTTCTCATGCTCCTTGATTACAGCAGTGGTGGTGTCTCTTGTGGGGGAGGGATGATGCCATTTTAAGATAAATAGCAGTTTTGCTAAAAGTATGTACTGTGTACTAGATTGTTAATGGATGAGTAGGAATAGGTGTTGGAGCTGTGCAAGGGAAATTTTGAAGTTGAAAGTTCCTAGATCAGTAGAAAATGCAGTTCCAAACTGTCAGCGAAGCACAGATCTTATTGTGAAGTGCATACGGTTTCTCGGACACGTCATCATGGTGCGTGCCAGCATATGGTCATGTGGCACTCTCTGGAAGGTCTGAAATGAAGTCAGATGTTCGTAGACATTATGGTTAAGTTACACTAATAAAAACCTATGAAATTCAATGAAAAAACTTTGTTAAGGGGACGTTATGGTTAAGTTGGAATAATAAAAACCTATGAAATTCAGTAAAAAAAACTTTAAGGGGACGTTATGGTTAAGTTGGAATAATAAAAACCTATGAAATTCAGTAAAAAAAACTGTTAAAGGGACGTTATGGTTCCAAGTAAAACCGAAAAACCCCTGAAATTCGCCAGTTATGGTAAGCTAAGCAACCATAACTCGCGCCACCACCGTGTATTGCTAAGACTAACACCTAGGACATCAAAGATGACATCATAAATATCATCGATGACATGACTGATGACATCACATGTCTGGCTCCCTGTTTTTTCCTTTAGTGATATATCTTAGCCAGTAATACTTAGGAACAAAGAAATCAAAAAGTACTATATTTGTAGACTTATATTTCAAATGTGTTCTTACAATAATTCACTTAGGGTCCACTCACAGCATATGAAACATATACATAGGAAAAATACACAAAACTCTAATAAGAAAGCATTTATCATTTCACTATTCAACATGGTAAGATTACGAATATTGCACCTCCATCATGTATGCTGCACACAATGCTTATATTTATACATGTGTAGCTTAGTATACTGTAAAGAACTTAATAGAATGCTATTTATATCAATGCATTGCCTAATGCACTACATAGCTCAAGATGTCTATTCCAATGATCCTTGACACTTTTTCTGTGAACATTATAATAAGAATCCCCTGTACAGAGTTTTCATGAAAAGTAAATGCACATATGATGTCATCAGTCATGTCATCAATGATATTTATGATGTCATCTTTGATGTCCTGGGTGTTAGTCTTAACAATACACGGTGGTGGCGCGAGTTATGGTTGCTTAGCTTACCATAACTGGCGAATTTCAGGGGTTTTTCGGTTTTACTTGGAACCATAACGTCCCTTTAACAAAGTTTTTTTACTGAATACATATATATATATATATATATATATAACACCCATGCCAGCAAAGATGTCATCACAAATGTCATTCATGACATCACTGATGACATCACATGTGCATTTAGTTTTCATGGGTAGCTTCCACAAGGGATTCTTATTGTAATGCTGGGAAAAAAGCTATCAAAGGTCATTGAAAGAACTACCATGACAGAAGTAGTGCATTCCGCAATGCACAGCTATACACACCATAATATTACACACTTCTGTGCAGTACATGAAGCAACTCATGTAGAACCGAAGCCATTGCCTGCACCATGTCCCATAGAAGTGCAATGTTCAAAATGTTACCATGTGACATAGTGAAATCATGAATGCTGTTGTTCTACAGTTGTGGGTACTGTCAAACATGTAAGAAGTAGCTACCATTTTCTTAGTGACCACATAATTGCAGTACTGTACAGAAAACATAAAAACCCCACAATCCATACCAATAGGAGCATATAAAGGGAAATTAAAGTAAGCAAAAAAAGAGCACCATTACCAGAAACTGTTCATAACATAAGGCATTACCTTCATGCCCAGATATCCTTGTTGTATTTTACGCTTTCTCCTCCCCTATATGTATATATATGACATCATATGAGTGTTCCCCAAGGAAAGTAGTGTAAGACCATATGAGAAAGGTGCAGTACACAAAGGTACAACCTTTAGAAATGTTACTTACTAACTGTTAGTAAAGAAAATCACCTGGCCCACTTATGGCAGAGAACAAAAAAAGAGGCAGCCACACATGTGGTCAGTTATGTCATGAATGAGATTTGTGATGCCATCTTTGATGTCATGGGTGTTAGTCCTTGCAGTGCACACTGGTGGCACAACTTATGGTTACTTAGCTTACCCATCACCATAACGTCCCTGTAACAACATTTGTCGATTACATTGCATATGTTTTTGCTAGTGCAATTTAACCATAACGTTCCTTTAACAATTCTTTTTGCCACTGAATTTCATTGGATTTTAGCAGAATGCCCTTGGTTTGTAAAGAAGAACTCTCCAACACAGTAAAAGAGCTGGCAGCATGGTAACGCACACAGCAGTCGCGGACTGTGGGTCTGGTTGCGCACATTGTGTGGCATCCAACCTGCTCAGAAAGGCGTCTTATATAGTAGTGTCAATCACCCAACAGGAAAAATGTATTACTACAACACCATGGCAAACAATGGCAAGCGTAAATGGAGTCGGTGTAGAAATTGTGTACATACAAACCAAACAGGGGAAAGTCAACAGGAGTACACCATAAGGGAATGCATTAACAGAAATAAAGTCTGCCTTCACCAATCGTACCTCACTGCTACTGTACATGGAAACAAACAACTAACGGACAGAGTAACGACTGCAAAAGCTTACAGCAAAACGGCGGTACAATGTAGTACAGAAGCAAAACTGTGTCTAATGATTGCACATGTGTTTTAGTATGCAATGGTACATATGTGTAACGTGATTTTTTTAAACATGCCAATGCCAAGCACCTTTGAGTTGCAGAAAAACATTTCCCTAACAGAATGACTTCCTACAGTAACCCCATTGGTATGCACTGTAGTGTGAAGCATACATTGTGGACTATATATTCCTGCATGTACAGCAAACACATTCTGTTTTCCGTAACAAAAGATATTGGAAAGGAAAGCAAGGCAGTAGAAGGCACAATCCTTGCACAACACCATTCACTCACAGCAAAGGAAACAAAGTGTGCAAATACCAAAATAGACAGGCCGGAAAGCAAAATAAAAAAAAATGGCCAACAATTGTGCCCCCTGACAAGTTCCGTACAAATAAATGTTTTGAACACAAGTACCTGCATGTATACTGCTTCCCCATGTACGAGTCCGCCATCCCTTGAAAAATTGTGTCATGGGAGACATGCCAATTGCACAGCAATGTATTCCTTACCTAACAACCAAGTTTTGCAAATCCACATTCCCCACAGTTAAGTATGCATTTGTACTACCCCTTCCCTTCCAGAAATGGGCTGTACGAATGTCCAAAAGTGCAAATTAATAACAGTAGTGTCCTAAGAGTTTGGGTGGTATGCTCTTTTTCCTGAAATTGCTTTCAGACTCAGCGGCACACAGTCATCCTTCCAATGCTTGCAAGTAAGCAAAACATAAGTGTCCCACAGAATACCCAGAATTACAATGAACGCACCCGTACGACTACAGCAGGCTGTGCATGACCGCATGTTCTCCACCACCTACCAATCCGTGTGGGAACGAACGTTTGTACATACTGCAAGTACAAGCATGTATATGTGTGCCTCTGTGTCCTCATCCCATCAGCACTGTGCAGCATATGCGAAGGAATGTTGATGTTGTGGGGGCGTCCATCCACATCGTACCGATAGGTATGCAAAATTGGCAACGGTATACCTAGTACACCCACGCACATGGACACAATGCAGTTCGGCCACAAAGCGTCCAGCTCACAGTCGTCCAAAAGCATACATTCCAACACTATGAACCCAAACATGTGTAGCAATGTCCACGTTTGAACAGTCACACCTACCATACTGATCACAATGCCAAAGGATGGCGCATCAACTTCACCCCATCAAATGACAACACATACCATCAAAGTACATTGCAGCACGTGAACTTCCACCTTACGAAATCACAGCAAATGGCCTCAGTTGGCATATGGGCTTCAAGAGATCACAATATCCAGGTGCCTGGGGTGCTCCATCCCATATCCTGTGACACATCATGATAAAGACAAGTATTTATTTATTTGTATTTGTTGAGCGCACAGCAGACCGAAGGCATCGTGGCGCTTGTTACAGTGTTGCTTATACTTAGTTACATACATTTCAAATAATCCATCGTGGTGGTTGTTACAGTGTTGCTTGTACTTAGTTACATACAGTTCAGGTCAATAGGTGTTATACATTTCAGGTCTGTAGGTGTTACATTGGACGATGTTCTACATTTGTTACATACATGCATTGTGGAACAGGTGACTAGGAGAACAGATTAGTTGAATAGGGCAGTTTCGAGTTTTTTGCGGAAGGCAAATAGAGAAGTTTCAGCTCCGAGGTCGGTGGGAGGGAGTTCCAAATCTTCGGGGCGAGGAAGGGGAAGCCTATACCTCCTGCCTTTGTCCTGTTGATGCGAGGTATCGTTAGTTGATTGGTGTATTGTAATCTGGTCGGTCTGGTGGATTGAGAGATATGAGATATGAAATGAGTGATGTGCACATATTGTTCCCAGTGTCTTCCTCAGGGCATCACAATGTTGTCTTGAAACATATGAATAACAGCAATGTAATGAACCAGTCACTTTTGCCTTTTCACACCTGCATGAAACCTGGTGAACAATGTATAACATCACGACACATGTACAACTTCTGTGCCAGTGAACCATTTTAATAGGTCTTGGTAAATCTAAACACATGTCAGTGACCAAAGACGAGCAAGTAAACAAAGGCATAATAGTGTAATCAGCAGGTAAGTGCAGTAACCTTTTAGATACTACACTATACCTTCACATCAAACAGATGTTGTTTTAAAGAGGCCTCAAAAAGGCTACATCTTTCAGAAAACACAAGTGTATTTCGTGTTACAAACCGTTATGTTACATTGCAATAAGTAAGCACCAGAAAAATGGAACCAAACTATGAGCAAACATACAATACAAGGTTAGAAAATCAGGGGAGCTGCTACCAACGTAAATGCGACTGGTAGCACAGAACGTCCTGCCTATATTCACAGCCAACAGTTAGCAGGTGCAACATTTCACTCCCACACCAACTACTGCCAAAGAAGCACACATACGGCAATTTGGAACAATCTGTATTTTTATGTTAGAACACATGTACATGACAATTTAAGTGTAACGGGTGTTCAATAACAAACAAAATGAGGTGTTCCCTTCTTTTCTGGAAGCAACATTTGCAGAGCCGCATTCTCTACCTCCTTCTTGCCCCCTGTTACCTCCACATCACTGCTGAATGCTGGCTACCCAGGAGCTGGTTTCAGTTCGTGCTTCTGCAGTCTGTTTCAAGGGATGTAATACTTATTGCATATTACAGTACAGCCCATAGCACACGTACTAATTGGAAAACCTCCACATTTAAGAATGTAGGAATCAGAGGAGGGGACAGTACAAGGAAACAAAGTACAAGCATCAAACAGTGGCAATTTACCACAGGGTACCCCTTTTGAAAGGTGCATTACAGGTCACCATAGCACATCACTCAGTTTCCTACACACGCAAAGTGATGTCACAAGGATCACATACAGTATGGCGGCTTTGTGGAAGGTGCATACAGGCTCAAATAACACTTCACTAACTTTCCTACACAGTCACAGACACCGCACAAGTTACATACACTGGTGGGGGTCTGTCCAAAGTGCATTAGGCACTTCAATACAATATCACACACTTGCCTACACGGTCCATCACACTCCACACAGCACACAAACACTGCCAGGGGCCTGCAAATGTTCATGAGCACTGTGTCACAAAGACATGCGGCAGGCCCAGGTAGGCAGGGGTAAAACACTGTCTTAAAACCATTTCTATAAGTACATGGGTGTATTTCACTTTTGGCAAGGGTGACATTGGCAAATGTCCTGTGCCACAGTGCATCTGCAACTGCCAGCAACCATTCCACTCCTCCTTCTTTGCAGCACATCCACATTGCGTAATCGTACACAGTTGCACACGCTTCCACCAATAACATTGAACACCTTTCCATGTCACAGTATTAGTTGTTTCCAACAGGCCTCTGAGTGTACACTGTGGCCACAAACGTACTTGCGCAATTCCTGTGGCTGTACGGTCTCATTTCCATAGTCGCCATCCTCAAAGCCCCTGGATGTGCCTTTCAACCTGCGTCACGACAACACTGCCAACGTGACCAGCCGAGCACACCGACGGTGCGCGTGGGCCCTCATTTTGGGAGCAAGAGGTGGACTGTCCGACAGTGGCAAAGCATAGGGTTCAGCAATGTACGCAGTATTTTTTGGAAAGGGCAGGCTTACAAACACATCCCTATGCCACATTTCACATGCATGCATGTTTTTGCGAACAATGTGCATCTTTCATGATCCCAGCAAAGGAATACAGATCCTATTTACAAAAACTAGGGAGGCAAGGAACTTCATGTCAATCAGTGGGTTGAAGCCTGGCGTAAAAGGCATCAGCCTCACTCTTAGCATTGCACCCATAGACTCATTGCACTTACATTGCTTTCCCTACACTCAACATGGCCGCCGCTAAGTCCATAGTTAAATCGCAGTGCATGCTACACTTGTTGCAGAGGGAGCTACTTAAGCCCCGCCTCTGCTGGAGCACTCGCTTTGCGTCTTCTCCGCTGACAGCGGGTAACGCTTCCAGCAATCTCTTGACAAAACCTGTCAATAGAAGAAAACAAATTCAAAGATATTAATTTCCACAGAAAATCAACGGAATTGTTAAGACTTACCGAACCGAAGTTTTCCAAGTTTTCCTCAGTCCGCTGTTATTTTCGTAGTCTCTGCATCTTCTGTCATAAGTTCCGTCGCAGCCGCAGCATTTCTTCTCTCAGCAGCTTTCGTTCTCGGTCGCAGTGGCTTCTTTCAAAGGTTTTCCTCAGCAGCCTCTGCATTCGTCCGAAGGTATTTTCTTCCAGTGTCTCCGAAGACCTGCAAAAACAAAAGGTATTTAGTGAATGAATGAACTTGTAAAAGGAAATAAATAAGTTATATATGTGCTTACCTGAAGTCTCAGCAAGGCTTTTCTTCGCTTTATTCTTACCGCACTTATCTCCGAAGGCAGCTATTACTCAGTTTTCCACAAACTGACCTAATTTAATGTTTCCTCAAAACGAGTATAGTTGCACATCTGCCCCCCTTTAGGAACCTATTACCTGCAAATAATTAAGAGAATTTTAGTAAGAGAGTTCTCTCCAAAGTAGGGACAACTCGGAACCTGATGAACTGTATATAATTATATTGTCACCAAAATACTTACCTAAGATACCTCTAGAAGAGGTTTGGACATCATTCAGTTGCGAATCAGCCGACACCAATGCCCACTCAGATTAAAGGTTACCTACCCAATGCCCCCCTGTCGAATACAGGATGGAGAGCTCCACAAAACATAAGCACAGGTGAGAAGGGAGGTTTTACTCAAAGGTACACTACATCACAGTTTGTTTGCTAATGGAGATTACAATAGTTGTGTTCTTAGAATTGTTGTTACCACAGAATCAGAGCCCAGATAACAGTCCTCTTAATGAAAAGGCAATACGCTCCCACTGGGACCCGAGGTAAGCGTTACAGCAGCTGCTTTCCGGCTGAGAAATGTGCACAACAATCCGTCCAAAATGCACACAATAGAAGTGCTGTGTACTGTGCTTGCAACTTTTGTAAGCAGCAGAGTACGGCACTTAAGGCTGCCCTGTAACTTATGCTGCACCCCTCCTGCTCACCTACAGTGCATCTCCAACTACAACCAGCCATGTCACTGTGCTTAAGTACGTACACTAGTGGCGACATTATGAACTGGCCTTGGTGGCACCCACATCTGCAGCACCGACAGGCCCCATTCTGGCAGTGTCATTGGTAACTTCCAGAAAAAGGGAGCATACGCACATGTGTACCCAAGCACGGCGACGCCCTTCTTGACATGGAACACAAGCATTCCTTCGTCCCTTTCCATTCCGCTCTGTACAGCACAGCATCATTCCGTAGTGCTAAAAGGTTGGCCACGCTTCCACCAATCACTATGAAGACCTCTCCATTTCACAGTATTACTTCTGTACAACAAGGCTCTGCGTAAACACCACAGCCACAAACGCTGTCCCGCCATCCCTGTGGCTGTACAGTGCCATTTCCATGACCGCCATCCTCAAAGTTCCCAGATGTGCCTTTGGAACTCTGTGCGGCTGTGTCGGAAGAACTTTCAACCAGGGTACACGAAGGTCGCTGTAGGAGATGGCTGTCAAGAATGGCTTTTTTTTCTTATTGGAAGTTTCCTGCAAAACACCTTTCCCTTCGGATACTATTTGCTTTTCTGTTACCTTGTGCGGACATTCTTCTAGTACATTCTTCACTGCTTCTTGTAGACGGGAAAACACAGCATTGCCAGTGGCGACAAAGAAATGGCATTTTCTTGAAATAACTTTCCACAACCAATGAGGTCATTGTTGCAGAAGAACATTCCAGCACTGGACACAAAAGTGTTCATGCTTCTGTTAATGGGACCCCTTCCTGCATCGGGCTCCGAACATCCAGGACCACTCTCCCATACTGTGCGTGGAGTGATAGATGAGAATAGCACCTTTGCAGTAGGAAAACACGACTTCACCAGATTTAGCAACCTCCTCAGTCGACGAAACAAACCTTCACAGCGCGCGTTACTCATATGCATACCGCCGTAGTGGATCACGACAACATCTGCTCTACCAAAAGTGGCCAAGTCTTTCAAAAGTGCATGCATGTCGGCGAAACTGGGCTCGTACACTCCGGTCCACAATGCGTGTACTCCTTCCAAGCCGAAATTGCCAGCAAGGTTTCTTTTGAGGGCATTCTTGTGCAGATCTATAACGAAGGAATCTCCCACAGTCCACATAATGCGTTTCACCATGTCAGCCATCCTCAATATGCACTACATAATGGACAACATTATCACTGCCCCTTCCTGTGACGCACACTCACAGTACCTCATTGGGTAATCCCGACAGTCCCATGGCCATTGGCCAGCATCTTGAGAAGGGCAGATTGTGGCACGTGCCGCGCTCCTAACACCGCGAGGACTGCACCCTACTAAAGCAGGAGCAGTCCATCTTCCCTTTCCACTACTTTCTCTCTGCTGCTACCTGATTGGATACAAGTACATAGGCACAAGCGACTCCACCAATGGCATGCAAGAGGAACATCCAAGAGCACTGTCCCATTCTCCTCGTGGTTGTATGGATGTGAAGAGCACCTTTGCAGTGGGAAAAAACACACTTAAATACATTTCGAAAGCTCCTCACTCGATTAAACAAACTTTCACAACACACGTATCCCATGTGCATGCCGCCGTAGGGGATAACATGTGCTGTACCAAAAGTGGCCAAGTTTTGGGCAAACTGCATACATGTCAGCAAAAGGGTGCACAAGAACAGCGTTGCACAATGTGTCCAGTACTTCCAAGTGGAAATTGTGAGCAAGTTTTCTTTTCAGGGTGCACTTGTGCACATCTATCACGAAGGCCCCACGGAAAGTCCACACAATGCACTTCTCCATCTGAGCCATCCTTACTACGCACTGTACAATGTACAACATGTTCACCTCCCCTTCCTGTGAACCACACCCACAGTACCTCATTGGATAATTCCGACAGT
This sequence comes from Ambystoma mexicanum, assembly GCF_040938575.1. NCBI lineage: Eukaryota > Metazoa > Chordata > Amphibia > Caudata > Ambystomatidae > Ambystoma > Ambystoma mexicanum. Next base: position 1,424,643,216 of record NC_090923.1, read on the forward strand.
CCCATACCTATTAGGCAGCATACTAACAATCACAGATTGTGGCACATGCGGTCATCAAAAAACCGCGAGGGTCGCACCCTACTAAAGCGGGAGCACTCCATCTTCCCACACAAGCAAAGCTGCGTTGCCAGCTGCAGCACTTACTACTGTGCGCAATGCACACTACTCAACCACATATAAGAAGCAGTACCACCATAACATCCTCCATATGTACAGTACCCCACTGGTACACGCAGTGGACACACTACACAACTGCTCACCAGAACATCTCCACCCACACGCATCTACAACTGTAGTTGCTTCCACCAATCAACACACCCATACAACCACACAGAAACCAACAATATGCCTCATAACTTCCTTTGAAGGGCCAATGTGTTCAAATACTTGTCAAGGAAGCCTCTTAAAAGGGCCAACCCATAGAAAACGCAATTGCAGTGATTTTGCCACCACATTGTTCAACGGGGGCTATGCTCAGCACCACATGCAAATGTACACGTGGCACCTCACTTGTGCTGTTCAAACAAGTGTTCAATGTACTGTACAACCGTTCTGTACACCTCACCTACTTCAAAAGCATGCCGACTAACAACTGCAGGACTACATTATGTTGTGCTACCTGTGATGAAGGCCTAGCCTGCTGGGCACATGGCCTAAGGTCTATGGCCTTCGACCATGCACCCAACAGTCTAAGCCTTGGCCACGCCAACCACTCCTTAACAAAGCCATGCAGGCCACTATGTATGCATGTGCCCAAATAACATAAGCAACATAGCCTCCACCACTCTGCACCTCACCTACTTGAAATGCATGCCGACTGACAACTGCATGGCTACATTATGTTGTGCTCCCCGTGATGAAGGCCTAGTACTACATGCAGTGGACACACTGCAGACCTGCTCACTGGAACATCTCCACCCAAACACATGTACAACTGTACATGCTTCCGTCAATCACCACACCCATACAACCACACACAAACCAACAATGCCCCACCTACTTTCAACCACTAAACATAACTCTTCAGGCACACAGTTTCCTCTCCTACAGCTGCAGCCATGCATCAAAGGGACTGCAGACTTACCTCTCATAGCACACCAAACTGCACCCTATGTGTAAATGCTATTGTCTTCTGCAATACACTCCCCTTTTTTGGAATGTGCCTCCCACCACTCTTCCCATAAACAAATCGCCCCTACAACTGCCATGCCATACCGAAGGCTCCCTACAATCTCCACACAACTTTCTTTCCTACTCAAGTAGCCACACATTGCCATACTGTACGCCAATACCGCTGGCACATCACCCTCCTCTTCTGCTGACATTTCTCACACAAAGCGCTTGTGACTCGTGCCCCCTTTCCATCCCTTCTTGCACCCACCTAATGCCGTACACTAGGTTCTTCAGCCCCTTTCGCCACCGGATTGTCCTTCTAGACAACATTGCGCCATCATAGCAAACCTTTCTAACACATACCGTGACCGGACACAGAAGCGCAATCACTATTTCGCCCAAGCAGCCACCAAGAAAATGGGACGCTGGAGCTCAGCCACATATAACTAGTAATGTCAGTGTGCACAATCCCACCTACAAGAGGCCCAGCCACCCGCACTATCTCTTACAACCTTACACACACCACAGCCATATCCTCCAACACACCATGGCGGCGTTTCGCGAAATCTTTCATGCATAGCACACTTCCCTCCAGCCAACCACCGCCCACGCCCAATGTTGGCTGACATCACGCAGTGCCGCTGGCTAATAACACTACCCTCTGCGAAGCGAACAGGGAAATGGGTCTGCGCAGCAGACCCAGATATCACTGATTTTTTGGGACATACATTTGTGATTTTCAACAAAAGTACTGGTCAGAATTCCACCAAAAACACAAAAGCATGCTTTCTGGCCCAAGCCTCCGCTCCTGTCGCAAATTTGGTAAATATCCGTCCAGCCCTTCCGCCTGTAGCCGTGTGCAAAGTTTTTCCCCATTCAGTCTATGGTGAAAAAAAATGTGGGACCCCCTATAACTTCGCTCCCCCCCCCCCGCACCATACCTCACCCAACTTGGCAAGAAAATTCAGAGCCGCACATATACATTTTCTGCAAAGTTTGGTGAGAATTGGTCCAGGGGGAACGAAGTTATAAGCCGCCGAAAAAGTGCTCTTCCTATGAGTTTAGCAACTTAACCATAACTACACGGCCGCTACTGCGGGCTGTGTAATATATATATATATATATATAGTTAAGTTGCACTACTAAAAACTGCTTTCCTTAATGTTCAGTGACATCATATGCTACATATATGTACTGGAAGAAGGAAGCCTCAAATGCAGCACTTATTTCTGTGCATTAAAATAATCAGTTAGGTTATGAACACTTTGTTGTAGTACTGCTACGTTTTTGCTTGCTTTACTTTCTTGGTATATGCTGCTATTGGTATGCGTTGTGCTGTCTTTCAATTTTGTGTGCAGTAGTAAATTTATATAGTAACTGAGGGATTGGTAGCTACTTAGCACATGGTGAACAGTCCACAAAAGTAACAGCAAAGCATGCATCATTTCACTGTACAACATGGGTAAAATGTGGATATTGCACCTGTACTAGGCATGCTGTGCACACGGCATACGTTTGTACATGAGTTCGGTATTGTAATGGAATGAAATGTGTAAGGCAATATTGTTTATAGCAATGCCTTGTGTAATGATCTACTTATGTAATGATAGGCCACCCCATGATGTCTGACAGTTTTAAAGCAACATAACAAAGACAATCCCTTTGAGGATTTACATGACAACTACATATACATGTGATGTCATCAGTGATGTCAATGAGATTTGTGATGTCATCTTTGATGTCATGGGTGTTAGTCCTTGCAGTGCACGGTAGTAGAGCGAGTTATGGTTCTGGGGTTTTTAGGTTTAACTGCAACCATAACGTTCCTGTAGCATGTTGTAAAAATAAAATATCTGGATGAATTCACAAGTGTAAACATGTAACATTTCGTCTAAATTTAGAAATAGAATGTTCTCATGAAAACTATGTTGGCTGCTTTTCTGGAATGCAACACTTCAGAGGTTTTGGAAGTCATTGCATGAAACAGACCATTTGATGACTGACCACCCCCACATCCTCCAAATTAAGGTAACGTAAAAGGAGCAATCACTAGATCTGTGGTGAACAAGTTGCAGCCTTTGTTTTGGCGTACAACTCCTATAATCACTCTCCATTAAATATGCTTTCTAGGGCTCATGGGATTTGTAAGCCAACACATCTGCATGGTCGTAGCTTGCTCATAACTGATAACAGGATGACATTTCATGTCAGTGACACTGGCCACTCGGGCAGCAGTGTACCAGTGATGCAAAGGATTAGTGGTGTCTTTGAGCTCCTCTTCCCAGTGGCTCGCGTTATGAATCCAATGGTGTCATTACTGATTACCCAGCGGTGACCTCCTCCCATGTGGCCAGGGGACGGCAGCTGCTACCTGATCCTGGTCCGGGGGGGGCTATATGATGGAGGATCACATGGGAGGAGACAACCTCTGTGGAGACGTCATGGCTTCATTGGATGAGACATGGGATCCCGAATTTCCCCATGAAGATAATCCTCCCATACTCAAGACCCTCATGGCCTATTGTCATAGGTCTATCCCTCCTCCTAGGGAAAAATAGGAAAAACCTTTTCCCAAATCATAGACCACACCTCCAACTTTGGTCTACCTTGTGGAAAATACAAGACCACCTACTCCAGATCCATTATCCAAAACTGCTTTACCATTTAGAACTATTGAAAGTGATTGTTCAAGCTTTGTAAATCAAATACAAACAATTTGTTTAATTTAATTGACTTGTTATAACGTATCTGGGATTCAAACCTCTGTTGCTCTGTGTAGTCTTGCTTCCAAGACAAGCGTGGAAAATGGAAAGAACAGTGCAGAGCAGAAGAAGCCACAAGCCCAGCAAGAGCTCTAGTTTTCCTCAAACACCTGTGCCCGGAAAATGTAAAGAACTGAAGCAAAATGCTAGAGTCTGCTGTTGGCGAAAGAACGTTTCACCCTTCTGCGAGGCTTGAGGAACCGAAAAGCAGAGACATGCATGGTGGAGTAGGGCAGCTCACCATACAGGAAGGGAGATGCTGAAACAGCGGGACGTGCTGCCAAAATGCCAGGAGCCGTTGGAAGAGTCCAGGGTGTTCGCCAACCACAGAAAGCAGTACCTTACTTACCGAAGCCTGGAGCGAAGCAGGTATGTGGAAGAGACGCTACGAGAGATGGGATAATGAAGAGAAAGCAGTCACAAAGGGAAAACAGATGGTGTACCTTCACTGGTTGACCGTGAACGGGCCGGAGAATTCCAGCAAAAGCCGGTAGTCAACCCAAAAACAGTGGGGACACCAGCGCATATCGGCGACTGCACCACACACATTTTATATAACAGAAAGAGAGAAAGCGAAGACACTACTTGCAAAAAGGGAAAGAAAAAAAGAGAATCAAAGCCCTTACCAGTATGTGAATGTATGGAATGCAAATACAAGGGTATGCCAAATCGAATAATATAACAAAACAATATATTATCCAACCAAGTAAATATAGCACTATGGAGATGGGAAGAAACCCCATGTGAATGCAAGAAGCCCTTGCAGGAGAGTATACCAGGCAATTACAAGTGTGTGGATACAAGAAACCCAATATTGGGGTGGTCGATAATGGTTTTAATGGGAAAGAAGGGTTTGTGTTGTGCGTGCCAAATTGGTGACTGGGGTAGATGTGATGTTAGTGCGATGTTGCAATTTAGTTTGTATCTACTGTACTTAATGAGAATGGGATGAGTTATTTTGTTTATAGTTGATACATTTTAGACTCACATACACGTAGCTACATAATATCTGCAGATATAGTATGAACACAATGTAGCAGTGTGGCATGCAATACAGTGCTTACAGATGGGAAGGGAGGGGCACTATATGCACACGCAAGAAAGGAGATTTGTGAATGGGGAAGCCACTGTGAGGGGACGCGGTAGTCTTGAACATACATGCAGACATATATGCACAAGGGTTTTCAGGAAAATGTGTGTGGCACAGTTGGGGAACAAGGGGTACATGGTGAATACACAAATACATGGGGAGGCAGTATACTGCAGGTCCCTCATAGTTGGGGTAGCAAGATAAACTGTGCGACCTGAGAAGCTGTTTCGGGCAGCTGCGAGAATAGATGATCAGTTGCGGCCAGGCATGGGTCTAAGACTTGGTGCTGTGTGCATAGGAGATGGTATCTTCCTGAGCACATGGGGGTTTGTTATTCAGTGACCAGGGAAGTCCAGCCACCTGGTAGGGCCGACTTGGGGCCAGGTAATAAACCCGGTACAAAGGGTGCTTGAAGGCAGAGGTGGCAAATGGTTTATGGGTTTCAATCACATTCTCAGAAATGACCAGGATGTGGCCAGAGGCCATGCGTGCTGCAATGGTAGTCGTTATAGATTTGCGTGAAGAGAGATACCAGCAAGTCTGGGTGGATAAGATGTTATCACTTGTTCAAAGGAAACTGGTTTGTTCCTTTCCCTCCTCATATTGTTGAAGTGTCCTTGTAAAAGCCATGTGCATCATGAGTGGGGTTAGAGGTCCCTGGCCAGATGGAACTAAATTAGGATTGTTGTACGTGAATATGTAACCATGTGATGTCATGACCGACTATGGAAAGACCCCAAAAGCGGTGTGCTGTAAATATGAGCTAATGCAAATGTTTGTCAAAAGGGGATGATGGTTAAGTAAATGTATCCAACGACAGCATGGGAGCTGAGGGGGTTTAGATTTCCTTTTATAGGTTAAACAATCATGTTTGGGAGATGGCATTGTAACAAAATATGTGGGAGTGTTAAATGTTGTGATGATGTATATAATGTGTAACATTTATGTGGTCCTGGGAGAATCTGGTTAGTTTGGTCCCTAAAGAGTCTTATAGCCCCTGCCAGCCGTTTGTATCCAATAAACTTGCTTTACATTCAAACGTGCACTCACTTATTGAGAAGTGGGCCTATTTTGACAAAGGAGATCAGAGGTCCACCCCCACATTTGGTGACTCCGACATGATCTCCAGGACTTCTGAGATGCTGGGGTTTTCCTGTCCACACAAATCGCCTGTGGCGCTGCTCTGCAGGGACACCAGTCTTTCATGCACGTTAAAAGGAGAGGTCTACAGGCGCCATATTGGTTAAATGTCTGTCTGCTCCCTAAAGCATGGTGCCACGGTCCAGCTGTGTAGGGAAAATTGAAGGAGCACTGCTTTAGAGAACATTTTATCTGAGTGCACTTTGGTGGGTAAATCAAGAGGGTGATAGGGGAAAAAGAGGGGTTTTCTTTTGGTCTGGAGTTTCTGGCAGGGTAAATTAGGAGTGTATGTGTGGAGTCAGGCGAGGTTAGGTGGGTTGAAAGGGTGAGTGTTGGAGGAATGGATGAACTGTTCCATGTTATAAGTCCTTTTTTACATATATTTTTACCTAGTTTTTTATTTTCTTGGTTAGTCAAAGTAGTGAAGTGCTTCTTTCCGTAGTCCAAAAAAGACAACATTGCAGTCAAAAAAGTTGTAAAAGACATGAAGAAATGAAGAAGTAAAGAGGATTAGGGCCAGCATTGCGTTTTGATAATATGCTGTCTTGTGTAAGATTGGGAAGTAAAATTAACAGCAAATAGTTAGTGAGGTGATATTGCTGAAAGTGAACAAGGTGAGTGGCTGTGGGGAATCTTTCGAAATTGGTAATGGGGGAAAAAAGGGGTCCTTTGGTTTGAAATTTTGTGCAGCGTGTTTGGCGTGTTTAGATTGTTGATTTCTGAAATATGGTTTACAGTATCGAGACTCCTCTTAATCACTTGTGTCAGGTGCTTCCCGGGTATAAGGTAAATGAGAATGGCTGCAGGAAACTAAAGGTCAATACTTGTTTGGCGTGAAGAGGGGAACTATGATAAGGGAATGTTGGAAAACATGTATACTTTCTTAGTAACTAGGCATAAGGTATCGAAATTAGAGAAATGCTTAAATAATTTAGAATAATGGAGGATGTATGAGAAGGGCGGAAAAGCCCACAGCGTTCAAAATGAGGAAAAAGGGCTGAGAAAGGAGGATGCGGAAATTCCTTCCACACCTCCACCATATGAGTGTTGTCCTTTATTGCCTGTAGAGGGGTATACTAACCCGGAGTTCGGACCCCCATAATCCCTCGCGGCCACTCCAGTGGTTGCAAGACGGACGCGGGTAGTGCCTCCTTCAGGTACAGTTCCTGAGAGATGGGATCGAGGGAATTGGAAGGGTAACTCCTTCAATGGTAGGACCACAGAGATTGAGGACAGGCGTGAAGGCGTAAACCCTAAACATTAGGTTAGCGGAGAGATTAAGGGTGGAGGAGTGAGAAAGAGGGAGACCGGCAACCAAGAGGTTAGTTGAAGAGTTGAGGACGGGTGACAAAGGAAGAACCGTGCCTCCTACTACTAGAATAGAGGATAGGTTATGAATGGTAGTGGAAAATCAAGTGCAGAGGAATTTGGAAGAGGCATTGAGACTAGCGGAGGAAGAAGTAGTGCTGTTGCGGCAACAGAGAAATGAAGAGCGGGAAGAAGGGAATAGGCAGGTAAAGGATACAGAAGGGAGGAGGAAGTATGGACAAGTCCTTGTTAGGCTCGATAGGTCAGTTGTCAAAGATGTCCAAGTAGACATTGAAGAGGAGAGTGCTGCTTTAGGTTTGTTTGTTTATTTATATAGCGCACCAAACAATCAGGTATCTGGGCACATTATATTGATACATAATGGTTACAGGAAAAAAAAATCAGAACATATACAGGCAAAAGTTAGGATGAGCATTACATTCCATTACAAATTATGCCAAGTGTGCATGAAATTATTTACAAGTGCATTGCTAGTATGTACAACAGAGCATTACATTACAAGTTGTGCTGGGTATGCATACAAATATTTACAATTGCATAGCTTGTATGTACAGGGTGGTTGACTCAATAATTATGCTTCCTGCAAGAAGAGCCACGTTTTTGTGTTTTTCCTAAAGCCATAGAAGGACAGTTCAGATCTAAGGTGAACAGGTATGGAGTTCTAGAGTTTAGCCGCGAGAACGGGTAAACTGCTACCACCTGCTTTCTGGAGTTTGAATCTCAGGACTTTGAGGCAGTGTGACTGTGGGGCTCTGGTAGCCTGTATGATGCGTTTCTAGTAAATTTGCATGCTAGGCATTGAGGGGCAGATTTTGAGAGGCATTTATGCGTAAGGGTTAGAGTTTTAAATGTAATTCTGTCTTTAACTGAGAGCCATTGGGCATTGCGTCTTGTAGCTGAGATATGCTGTGTTCTGGGGATGTTGAGTGCTGTTCTTAATGCGTTATTCTGTAGTATTTAAAGTTTGTTGATATTGTTCTTGCTCGTCCCTAGGTACAAGGCATTACAATAATCGATTTTGAACAGGATAAGTGCTCATGCCAATGTAATGCGACTTGTTGTGGACAGAAATGGTTTGCATGCATTGATTAGTTTGCATGTGTATGCTGTGGCAGATGGTGTGCCATTAACTTGTCTGGTCAGTGTTTAGGCAGAATAAAGATAGATTCCCAAGGTTTTTACCTCCTTGGAGACTTTTTTAATGCCATAAATTAGGAAGGATTTGAATTTATTGTCCGGATTATTCAGTCTTGCCACTGAGCCAGTGAGTAGTAGCTTTATCTTATCGTCATTAAGACAGAGTGTGCGTAGCCATCCATGCTTGAATGATGTGGTATATTTTGTTGAGCAAAGTCGCATCTGTGTCATAGTCACCTGTGATGGGGATCATGATCTGGGTGTCATCTGCATAGTTAGTGTAGGTGACACCCAGACTGTCAAGAGCATAGAATAGGGGCTTGGTGAATATATTATAAAGGGTTGGAGGGACGCAGGACCCCTGAGGTACTCTGCATGTGACTGGCGCAGGCTCGGCCGACGCGGTTGGTGCAAATACCCCCATTGATCTGTTGTCCAGGAAGGATTGTATCCATGCGGTAGCTTTGAGTGAGAAGTGGGCCACTGTCGTGAGGTGATTACAGAGCACCTTGTGATTAACTAAGTCAAATGCAGCAGATAAATCTAAAAGAAGAACGAGCGCTAGCTTGCCCTTATCCTTTAGGTCGTCCATCTGAATTTTCAAGTCTATTAATGCTGACTCAGTACCATGTTTAGGTCTGAAGCCTGATTATAGCAGACTGAAGAGTGTTGGATTTGAGGTGCGCCTGAATTTGTAGATATGCTGCCCTATCTATAATTTTCAGAAGGAAAGGTACAATGGTTATTGGTCTGTAGTTGGTCGGGATGATTGGGTCAAGGCTTGGTTTTTTTAAGTGTGGGAGGACCCAAGCATCTTTTAAGTTGGTAGGGACAGTGCAAGTTTCAAAGGATGCGTTAATTATATTAGCAATAAAAGGCACTAGATCTCTGGCTGCCTCTTTGATGATGGGTGCCAGGCAGGTGTCCTCCTGGCATCTTGATGGTTTTAGGGTGTTCATTATCTCCACAATTTAAGGGATAGAGACTGGGGTGAATTTGAAGAGATTGCAAGGTTTTGCTAAAAGTGGCTGCGATTCCTGTGGGGTCGTTTCCCTTAAGAGACTCATCTTTTTGGTTTCTATCTTTGCTTGTAGGAGCGAGATTTTGAAGAGGAGAGCAGTTTTAATATTAGTGCACTAAGACTTGTCTTTAGTGCATGTTTCTGGTGGTGGTATGGAGCATTCCAGCTCTCTCAAGATAAGGAAGTGTTCTGTGGTGGATGAATTGGCTTTGTTAATTCTCTCGTTATAAGTATCACTTTGTTTGAAGGATGGCATTTTTGTAGGTTGTAGAGAATATGAGGAGTTTTTTCTCATTTAATACTAGGGGTTATTCTTCCAAATGGTTTCAGCACTCTTTTTTCGTTACATAGGGCTTTGAGGTTGGCCGTGAACCAAGAGTTTTGATGTGCTAAAGGCTTGGCTTTGCACATTTTTAGCAGCACTATTTTGTCTATGGCTTGCTGCACGGCCTGATTATAAAGTTCAACTAATGTTGAAGGGTCTGTTCCTAGGTTGGCATTATCAGTGATGGGTTTGAGTAAGGGTAATAGTTTCTCCACAGTTATATTGCGAGTATTTCTGTTGGGGCCGGTGGGGCCAGTGCGTTGGGCAAATTTGATTGTAAACTGTCTTGGAGTATGAAGGAGATTAAGTGATGATCAGTCCAGGTGCGTGGTTCATTGGAGAGGATGTTAGTGGCACAGTTGAGGTCTGCTAGCCAGTCTAGAACAGTCTAGGTACAGGACCTGAGCAGGGGTAACAGGAACCGGCAAACCATGGCAGTATCCATTATGATTCTGTGTCCATGGAAAGGCAGAGGGGTGTGATAGTAGGGAGAGAAACCGAGGAGGACAAATGGGAAACTGGTACCGAGAAGGGAGAGCAGGGTGCAGCAGCCCCACCTCCCGCTCTAGCACCAGGGGCTACAGAAATTACACCATAGGGTTGTAGGACACACTGTGGTGCTTGTATGGCCGTAGTCAGAAGTAAGGGAAAGACTGGGAAAGCTCCAGTAGAAACTAGGGCAACTCAATTTCAGTTGCTCCAGAAGGGACAGAGAAAAGCATATGACCCATGGTCGCACATAGACTGGAACAATTTGATGAAGACTCACTACAGGGGTGGGGAAGTGGATTTATGCATTGGAAAAACAGACTGCCGGTGTTACGTTGGCCATTGGGGACATGAAAAGCTTGTTCACAGCCTTAATGGGGGAACAGTCAGATGAACTTGAGGCAAGCAGGGTACCCTGGAGTTCAGTTAGATATGAACACTCATGATGGGTCACCCTTCAATAATTACAGGGCACAGTTATGGGGAAACCTGCGGGTTATGTATCCTGATATGCCAGATATAAATTCAATTCTGGCTAAGACTATGAAATTAGATGATGATCCTGCAGCACATATTCAGTTGATTCAGGAGATTGTGGAGAGGAGCGACAGGAGAAGCTTGGGATAAGAATGTGGCCATTTTTTTACTTGTCAAAAAAGGGACTTCCTAAAGAAGTTCACCATGATTTGCATAAAGTGGTGAGAATGGAGGCCAGGGGTTGAACGGAAATTCAAGCGCACAATGTGCATTTTTGTAAGAGACATAGAAAAAGTATAAGCAGAGTACTGAACAGGCACAAAAGGCAGAAGCAAAGCTTGTTCAGGAAGAAAATAGCTAAATCAGTATAGCAGGAACAGTGATTACATCTGGAAGATGAGCCCCGGATAGGTGTAAAGGTAGGTGATTTAATGTTTTCATTTATGGTCGATACAGGGGCTACAAAATCTTGCATCGAGGAAGGTGAGTTTGCCCTGTAAGGCAAAACGATGAACACACAGGGATTCTCTGGGGCTAGCCAGTCGGTTCCTTACACCAAGGATCTATGTATTAAGGTAGGTACACAAAATGTATCTGCTCCCTAGTTGTATTGTACAGATACCTCGGCAAATCTCTTGGGCAGGGATCTCCTAAGCAAGTTAAACATGACAGTCTTTTTCAGGGCGAAGGTATAGTATGCTCGACTCCAGGTTTGTATCCAGCGAGAAAATAAGCGCTTTTGCATTCATGTTATGATGACAGCGTGACAAGGAAGTGCCTGTAGATTCAGCTTTGTTCTTCTACAGAGTGATAGTTGTGTTGGGTCCCTGGGATCAGAAATAGGACATGGCGGATACCAATTGAATTCCTATTTCACCCTGCTGAGTCACAGGAGGTAGTGTCAGATACCTTTGTTACTATCCTTTTAGAAGCAGTGGTCACTAAAAAGGACAGGGTGGTTCTCTCAGGCACCAATGAGGAAGGCGGAGAGTGGCGCACAGTCTTGTGCATCGATCCAACCTCATCACTAAGGGATGTATTTGACGAACAATTGTTCGAGGATACCGAAGTCACAGGTCAGATGGCTTCTGAGATTGGAGTACCTTGCCACATAGCGATAGAGCAAAGGGAAGTACCAAAGATCATGTTCATCATTAGAACTAAATTGCCATATTGGAAAGAGAATTTGGAGAAGGTGCCAGTCCATTTGTGGACCAGCAATCCTCATGATGTGGGGTTGTTAAACAGTGTTGGAGCAGCGCAAATAAAATTGAAACCTGGTGCAATATTGCAACGTGTGAGGAAATACCCCATGCCTAGAGAGGCTGGTGAAGGGATTTATGAGCCCATTATGGCATTGTTGAAGCAAGGCATAATACAGCCTTCTATGTCCCCATGTAATATGGCTATCTATCCTGTAAAGAAAGCGAAGGAGTCTAGTTGGAGGAGGATGGTTCAGGATTTGCGCCCTCCGAATGAAATAATTGAGGCAGAGTTTCCGGTAGTGCCAAATCCTGCTACCATCTGTAACATCCCTACTTGGTCGACCCACTTTACAGTGATTGATCTAAAAAAAATGCATTCTTCTCAGTCCCCTTGCACCTAGATTCTCAGTACCTTACTGCGTTCACGTATTGTGGTCAGAGATTTGAGCACACAAGGTTGCCCCAGGGTTACTGTGAATCTGAGTATCTTCAATAGGGTAGTTCAGATGGATTTGGGGAATTTACATGTGTCCAGTATGTGGACGATCTACTAGTTTATAACATTTCAGAAGAGCAGTGTTGAGGAGATTAAAAACCGCTCCTCACCCGGATTGCGGCGAAAGAGTACCAAGTGGACAAAGAAAAATTGCAATACTGCCAGATAGAGGTCGTATATTTAGGGCAAGTGATATATGTTGCTGGAAAAAAGGTAATGCCTGAGAGAGCCACTGCAGTTAAGAATATTTCCCAGCCAGTTGCAGTGAAACAGATGCAGTAATTTAACTATTGTAGATTATGGATCTTTGACTACTCTAGTTACATGAGGCCCTTACTGCAAGGACTTGGGAGCACTGAAGGTGAAAGGTCCAATTGAATGGTCAGAAGAGATAGTGACTGGTTTTCGCGAACTCAAGGCTGCAATCAGCAATACTCCAGTCTTGGCGACCACGGATTACCAAAAGCCATTTTTTTAATTCTTGCATTCGGATTAGCAGGTGATGACAGCAGTCCTGGCCCAGAAAATATCACTAGGCCATAAACCGTTGACTTACTACAGCAGACTCAGTTATGCAAGGCCAGTTTCTAAGTGAACAAGCTCTAGCATCAGCAGCTTTTGCGATACAAACGTCTTTGACTATTACCATGGGTGTCCCGGTCGGTGACATTGTATGTGGAGTGTGCGGTTTTTGCGATCTTGGAAAAGTCCAAATCGACTCGAACAACACAGAGTCTCTGGGTATAAAGTTATCCTATCAAATGTTTCCATACATCCAGCAATGTGTCACCTAGTCAATCCTGCGACATTTGTAGCCGAACCAGTAGCCGAGCCAGTGAAACCTGATGACATTGTCCATGACAGTTCTTCGACAATTAATCAGGACACTGGTGAGAGGCATACATGTGCGGCCGTTCTGGGCCTTTTGGTTGGGGAATACCAGGTCAGGATGAAGAAACAATTGCCTTCACATTACTCAGCGCAAGCGGTGAAATTAGTGGAACCCAGAGGCACTGGAAATGAATAAGGAAAGGGGAAGGTAGTCACTATTTATTCAGACTCTGCGTATGTAACCTCCACGGTACATTCAGACTTGTCAAGATGGTGCAAGAGGGGGTTTAGGAGATCTACCAGGATTCCCGTCCAGCATGATGTGCCGTTATCCGATTAATCGAAGCATTAATACTGTCAAAGGTGGGAATAGCGTGCTGTGCATACTAACCGGTCTGACCGAATAGCGCTTTATAACGATGCCGCGGACATAGCAGCAAAAGAGGCTGCATATTTACCATTTACAGATCACCAGAAAACGGAAACCATGCCCCAGCAGTTACAGTTGCTAACCCCGTACACTGCAGTCCTTTGCTTTAAATTGTAGAAATGCAGGAAAGAGCACTTAACGATGAGGATCTCTGGGCAAAGAGGGGATGTGCTCTCTCCCCCATGGTTTTGCTGTGGCGACAGGAGCTTATGGGAAAGGTAGTGATGCCTGTAGAGCTGCTGCTTGTGGCACTAGAGCAACTACATTACCCATCGCACAATTCTCAGCGACAAATCGCAGCAGAGCTCCAGGAGGAATGGTTTATACCAAAACCGAATGGTTTATACCAAACCTGTAAGAACTGACAAGTACATTTGTAGAGAACTGTACTGTATGTAAAGAATGTCATCCTGGAAACACAATGAAAACAATAAGAAGAATTTTGCCTCGACCTTCAGGCCCTTTCGGGAGCTCTACATTGATTTTGTGGATATGATACAAAGATGTAATATTTTTCGATTCCATTGTAGTGGTTTGCCCATTTTGCCGATGGCTTGAGGCTGGTCCCTGCTTACACCCTGATGCAGCAACATTTTTGGGGAGAGTTATTTCCACAGTGGGAATTTGAGGTCCTGAAGTCTTATGGGACCCACTTCTTTAATGCCTTGTTTACAGAGATCACCTTGCTCTTGGTAACCAAGCACATGTCGTGTTCGGTGCCACCCTCAGGCTAACAGGATTGTGGAGCGTTTAAATGGAATTCTTAAAGTTTGATTGTCAAAGATTTGCAGTGATCTAAGGAAGAGTTGGGTTTAGTGTTTACCGCTGGCCTGGTTTTACTTGAGAAATCAGCCAGGGAAGGAGCATCATCTCAGTCCTCATGAGATAGTGACGATGTGCAGACTACACACACCGCTTTGGCCTGCATATACAGTATCAGATGCCCACAAGTCAGAAAAGATTCTTAGTGAGGAGTCTAGGGAACACCTTGGGGCTTGTGTCAGACTTGTATCGTCACAGGTTGTGTCCCTCATCAGCAGTCAACAGGAGGAAACGTCCAAGAACCCAAAGATCCAAATCAGTTGCTCCCTGGTTTTCATCTGCCCCTTTGTACGATGCTGGAATGAAAGGAGTTTCCATGGGCCGTACTGCATGAATTTTGCAACTCTGACTGCTGTGAAGGTGGAGGGCAACAAGAGCTGGATTCATTTCAGAGATGTGTGGAGGGATACCACCGCCCCTCCACCAGAACAGGAGCAAGAGCAGGTTCAAAGTTAAGTATGCTCTAAGATTCACAGTTTGTTCCAGTCGGGAAGGGGAGACGAATCAAAGCCAGGCACTGTTCTTATAAATACAAAGAAGACATTTGGACTTTAAATGAATGTTGATTATATGTTTCTCTCACTTTCCTGGTTATTGTGATTAGGCGTGATAGTGTAAATATGAATATTTTCAACTTGTCTAGTGATGGAAGATTTGATGAAGGATTATTTAGATCACAGAGGAATATCGATTACAAACTCATGAAAGATTTCAACAATGTAAATATAGATCAAATAGTGGATACATGTGGCTTTGCAACGGATAATGTTTGGTACAGGAATATGAGGAGGGTGGGGAGAGTTCTGTAGGGTCGTGCTACATTTGCTCTCTCATACCCCACACTCTGGTGTCACTAGACTGTTTATTCCTGATGGGATAGAGTTAACAGAAGCACTGCACCTGGTGTACCTAGCCTTGTGCAGAGCTTCAGGGCAGTTTCAAGGACAATCAGTTACAGCTTCTGTCCTACCTCTTGATGGAGTGTTCGAGCAAAGATCGTAAAGAGCAGGAAAATGTGCGCTGTACACAGAGTCCAGTTGAATTTGGAAGGGTCTATTGTTGTGAATAACTGATGGGAGCAAGGGGTGAAGAGTTGCAGAGCTGCAGTAATGAGGGGATTATCAGAAGAAGGGGTGGCACAGATCAACAAGGACTGGAAATATCTGAAATTGCTCAAGGAGCCAGAGAATCCAGTTAAGATCCTGTTCCTTACATGTTTTACTCTGTTTTTTAAGGGCAATGGTACAGTGTCTGCTGGCACAAATGGGAACTGCAGCCGCACACTTCGCATTGCTGATCTGGCTGGAGGTACATCAGCACCTCAATGTGTTTTGATCTTGCAGACAGTTTTCTTACTGACAATTACCTCCGGCATGGCGAGGTGTCTGTAGTGTCACTACACTGTACATGCCTGTTCTCCTTGTACCCCAGAACCATTTGATACTTGCCAGCCCAACACCTAAAGCCACATCTGTGACCATTTTGTCCCCCATCCACCTTGCATCCCTTGTTTCATCAGACTTGGTCACCCTATTGACTTTGCCTGAACGTGAAGAAGCGGAATCGTTGAATCAGACTAAAAGATCTAATTATATATCTCTCCAGTGTCCACAGAAGCCCTCATGAACATTCCTGAGCAGTATAGATTGTTCAGTCAAACTGAGATGGTCTCAGTTTCTCTTTGGCGCCTGGTGTTCAAGCTATTGCTAATGCGAAGTGGCTTCGGGACACTCACTATGAACTCTTCTGAATCCGCTTTCAGTGCCATAAAGGAAGAACTGCGGGCCTTGAGGCTTATGGCTTTGCAAAACAGATACACCCTTGACCTCCTTACAGCTGTGGAGGGGGGTGTTTGCCAAAAGATAGGGAGTATGTGATGCACCTTCATGCCTCCTAATGATTCAGAAAATGGAACTCTGACAGACAATTTATGCATTGCATAAACTTAGGGTGATCATGGAGAAAAAAAAGCAGGAGTCACAAATGATGCTTGGTTGGACTCTTTTCTCTTGGGTGAGCATAGCTGTGAAGATCCTCATGCTGATTGCCTTTTTTCTTATTATCTTTTGTTCTTGTCAGATGCTCTTACAATGCTGCTTTGCTAAAATACAGAGAGCAGCTGCCATGATGACTGTGAAACTGTCCAAAGCTAGGTCCACTGCCATTTCATATCACATGGGTACTCAGACTGACGTGAATCCATGATTGGTTGGGATTCCAGATACTGTTTTATGTCCTCTACCAAATTGGGATGATTGTATGGAGCAGCAGGTAGATTGAGGAAATGGTGGGGGGACAAGTTGGGATTGTTCAGCAGAGGAGTATGCACATAATGGGACTATCATGAGAGATGTTTGTAGGGTCTTGTTTCCTGACGAAGATGTTTTAAAAGGACAAGGAATTCTCTGGGACTTAAGCAAGGATGCAATCTTGCTGCCTCATTTTTCAACTTGTATTTGTCAGATTTGGACCATGTCTGGAGTAAAAGAAATCTGTTTTCGGTGAAATTTGGCACATTACGTCTGCAATGGCTTGCATTTGCAGATGATATTATTTTTCATCCTATTCCCGCTGGACTGCAAAACAAATTACATCAATTTGTCCCCGAATCCATCTAAAACTGCTACAATGAGATTTTTAAACAAAAAAAAAATAATAAAACCAAAGGTTATCAATGGTATCTGGCGAATACATCAATTCCGCTTATTACAAATATAATTTATTTCGGTTACCAGATCACTGAGACTACCTCGATTAAATCTTGGGTCTCAATGTTAAATTTAAAAAGTCGACCATTGCTCTCCAAGCTAAAAATAATTTATGCAAAATATTGCAAGTTTTCCTTGGTGCCGTTTCTAGATTTCTTTACTCTTAAGATTGAAAGTATCCTTTTGTATTCTTTGGACATTTGTCTTTTGGATTTGAACATCTATTTGAATAGATTGCAAGGTACCATGTTGAAAGCAGCAATGCATTTTCCACTCTCCTTGCCAAATTGTGATATAAGACATGAACTGTGTTTAATCTCACTATCGTCTCGCAGGAAATGGAGACAGCTGTCTAACTATGCAAGAATGTTTACTTCTTCATCCAATTCTTTATATAATGATTTTAAAACAAATTTGCTGTTGAATAATACTCCATCAATTACCAAATTCCATTGTGAAATGCAGGCCATTTTGGTGGACCTAAACATTACAATAGATGATCTGTGCCTGAGACCGGGCTATGCAAAGAAAAAACTCTATGAGTATGATTGGCACAAAACTCCCATTGATATCCAAAAACAAAATGTATTCTGAATACTTCAATTACACCAAAACACGTGTTCCAAGATATCATTACATTGAGTCCTTCCCTTGTAACCGTGTGAGAAAGAGCTTCATGTGGTTTAAATTTAACCTACTTCATACTCGTGAAAGGACCAAACATTGGAACCAAAAAAAAGATGTTATTGTGGATGTAAAATGTCATTCTCATTTATGTCATGAGCCAATAGAATTGCTTAAACATTTAATTTTATACTGCCCACATTTTAAAATTGAGAGAACCAATATTCTGATGAAATTTGTAAGTATAGAATATGAAGATTGTCTTGAGTCTTTATGGACAAGAATAATGTATGGGAATCACAGGCCTCTGATGTATGCCCTAGTTAGATTTTCTGAACATATAGAAAACAAACTAATGCACTATGGCATGTAATGAAGCCCTATTTATTTGCAATTATCTGTATTATTGGTTTTCTTGTTTAACGATATCTCTGTTTTAAGATTTCTTGATTTTTATTAACTCTGATGTTTAATGATTAAGAACAAATGAAATGATTGTGTTATAATATATTTTGTAAAGATTCAACTTTTGTATCAACGACAAATAAAATAAAAATAGGACAAGGAATTAGTGTATTAGTTAATATATTAACTAAAGGGGGGGAATGTTGGGGTGGTTGATTATGGTTTCAATGGGAAAGAAGGGTTCACGTAGCGCGTGCCATATTGGTGGCAGGGGTAGAGGCAATGTTGCGATTTAGTATGCATATAGTGTAGTTAAGGAGAGTGGGATGAGTGTTACTATTAGTGTTATTTTGTTTACAGTTGATACATTTTAGATTTGCATACACGTAGCAACATAATGACAAGTCTGCAGATACAGTACGAATACAATATAGCTGTGTGGTGTGCAATACAGCGCTTAAAGATGGGAAGCGAGGAGATCTATATGCACACAGGAGACAGGAGATTTGTGCATGGGGAAGCCACTGTGAGGGGGTGCAGTAGTCTTCAATATACATGTAGACATGTATACACAGCGGTTTTCAGGGAAATGTGTTTGGGACAGATGGGGAACAAGGGGTGCATGGCGAATGCACAATTAGATGGGGAGGCTGTATACTGCAGGTCCCTCATAGTTGGGGTTTGTGTAGGCCACAGAAACCAGAGGTGGCGAGATAAACACTGCACAACCTGGGAAGCTGGTTGATCGAGGCCAAAGGATTGAGGAAGGCAGCTAAATGCAATCGACAGCTGCTAGAACATCAGATGGTCAGTTGCGGCCAGGCATGGGTTTACAAGTTAGTGCTGTCTGGATAGGAGATATAATCTTCCAGAGAACATGGGGTTTGTTATTCAGTAAAAAGGGAAGTCTGGCTACCTGGTAGGGTTGACTTGGGGTCAGGTTATAAACCCCACCCAAGGGGTGCTTGAGGGCAGAGTTGGCAAATAGTTTATGGGTTTCAATCCGTTTCTGAGAAATGACCAGGATGTGGCCAGAGGCCATGCGTGCTGAAATTGTATATATATGGTCATTATAGATTAGAATGAAACGAGAGATACCAGGGATACCAGCAAGTCTGGGTGAGTACTGGTTTGTTCCTCTTCCTTCTCATGTTGCTGAAGTGTTCTTGTAAAAGCCATGTGCATCACGACCGGGGTTAGAGGTCCCCGACCAGATTGCATTTGTAATAAATGAGTATTGTTGTACGTCAATATGTTACCATGTGATGTCATGACCACCTATGGAAAGATGCCACAAGGGGTGTGCTGTAAATATGAACTAATGCAAATGTATGTAAATGTATCTAATGTGAGCATGGTAAGTGAGGGGGATTACATTTCCTTGTATAGGGTTAACCAATCATGTTTGGGGATGACTTTGTAACAAAATATGTGGGAGTGTGTTAAATGTTACGATAATCTATATAATGTGTAACCTTTGTGTGGTTTGTGGAGAATCTAGTGAGTTTGGTCTCCAAAGAGTAGTCTAGCCCCGCCCGGCAGTTTGTATTCAATGCACCTGCTTTACGGACACGTATGGACTCACTTCTTGAGAGGTCAGCCTATTTTGAGTAAGGAGATCAGAGTTCCACCCCCACACCTGGCAGGAGAGTATACCAGGCAATTAAAAGTGTCTGAATATAAGATGCCCTGGTCAGGAGAGTATAGCAGGCAATTACAAGTGTGTGGGAACAAGTTCTAAGAAAAGGAATATCAGAACTGTGTTGAACGGATGAGAAAAAGTATAGTTCTGGCAAATAAGGAAACCAGGAATTCTGAAGGAAATAGAATTACAAAGCTAAAGAGCTTTACTGGAGGGAGGGGGAGTTCAGAGATACCCCCGAGAAGGGGAAATGGTGCCACTCATTGTAGCAGAAAAGAAGAGCGGGGAGGAAGATAATGGGAGGTACCAAAAGAGGAAAAAACTATGAAACTGACCCGATTTGGCAGCAGAATAACACAGGGAAGCCTGTGATGCCCAAATGAGCTTTAGAACAGCTGCATTTCCCCACCCATGAGTCCAAGGAAATCATAGCTACAGAGCTGAGTGAGAAATGGTACGTTCTGAACATGCATGAGCGAGTGAATTAGTTCATGGGAAATTGTATGGTTTGCAAACAGTTTGTCTGGGCACACTTTAAAAACTTTATGGGGAAAAATACCACAGCCAGAAGGGCCCTTCCGGCACTTGCATTTCGGTTATGTCGACATGCAAGAAAGATGTGCCTCCTGCAGGTATATGATATGGCATGGCGCGATGAGGCGGGGGGGCAACAGAGGGGAGACAGAGACAACGATCCTACTAGGCCCAGTGACATTAAGATCGCGAAAGTGCAGGGGAGGGGGAAAGTACCTAATTGTCGTGGTCCGTCCATTTTCACGTTGGCTTGAGGCAGAGCACTGTGCAAAGAATGATGCAAAATCCACGGCAGAGTTCCCAGTGAGGGAAGCATTCCCAAGATGGGGCGTATGTGAGGAAATAAGGTCAGATAAAGGCCAACACTTCGCCAACGATCTCTTTGAAGAGATAAAACATCTTAGGGATCATTAACAAACTTTGCACAGTTTACCGGCTGCAGGGGAACGAGATTGTGGAGAGAATTAATGGATTACTAAAAGAGCACTTGGCTAAACTAACAATTACTGTCTGCTGAAATTGGCTTTGTTGCCTCCCTCTTGCACTATACGCCCTTCGAAATAACCCTTCTGCGGATCACTTTGCTGACTCCACATGAAATTGTAACAGGGAAGAGAATGCATGCACCTGTCCCTCCTTCTGTTCAATTTCGGCCCTAATGCTAGCTCAGAAATCCTTGGAAATTAAATGAAAGACTATTTAATTGAGATGACCAATGTGCTTCAATATATCTCCCGCCAGGTCCAGCAATCTACAAGTAAGCAAACCAACATTGAAGAGTGTGCACAAGCGCATCAAGCATTTCCACAAACACAGCCTCTTTATCCAGGAGACAAGGTACTTATTCGAAACACAGTGAGAAAGTGGAAGGAGGCTGGGTTTTGTGGTCCTTTTGAAGCAGTCATTTCAATGCCCAGGCAGTGAAAATAAAAGAACGACATGCACGGCTACATCACACGGACGTTTGCCACATCAGGAGGAGAAATAACTCCATCAGCCAAGTTACAGTTAACATTTTGTACTATAATAAGGTGTTACCGAAGACACACAATAGAGATGGAGGATGGACAAGGGAAAAGAAGATAGGGTGTTATTAAAGAGAAAAGTGGGTAAATGTTAAGTGTTGTATTGTTCTGCATCTTTGCCTTCTGTCTATCTTTCCTGGCATTTAGCATGTAAGGATAAATTGGGCCCATCAGCTGGTGGTGATAGGGAGACCCGCACTAAGCGAAATAGAATTAGCCCAATAGAATTCTACAAAATGGTTGGGGAGGCAGTGGATCTGGCCTCAGAAAATGTATAGTATGGGGAAATTAAGAAGGTGGGGCACGGTAGCACCAATGGCACATGCTATGTGTGCTCACTCATCCCACACCTCACAAGAACGCCGACATAATCCTTGCCACAACAGGTGACAGCAGAAGGGGGAGGATGCCTGGTACATATGGCCTGCTGCAGGACTAGGGGTGTGTTCCAGGGGCATACAGTGGAAGTAAAGTGGATTGATGAGGGGAGGAGATGTACAAGTACAACTTTAAAACAGCAAATTCCCACAAACCAGCTTCCTATCCTTTTCACTAAGAGCGAGTGTTCACAGATACCAATGCATCAGGTCATGATGACCCTCTACTCAAAAGAAGGGCGAATAACCATGTAGTTTATCAAAAAATATACATATTTAAATTTTTTCAACAACACATCATTTTTGTACTAAAAACAATTATACAACACCACCATTTGGAATTCATTCCTCTGTTTATATATGACTTGTCTATCTGGACTAGGAATTCATATATCAAAAACCCTTTCTGTACCCCACTAGGGGGTCTGTGTGTTAACCCTCAATGATATTATTTATGCCCTTCCTAATTTTACATGGGCAAGGAGAGTGTGCCAACACCGGGTTCATGTGTTTCTAGGACCAGCATAAATCTAAATTGCTACAGAAATATATATACGGAATCATCCCCAATACATATTCTGCTGGTTCTGTCTTCTGGGCACTTGTATTTTCCAGTGTATCACGTGTAACATTACGTGCTACCAGCCATAGTTCCAATAATTCTAGACATGGCTTCATTCGCCAAAATATTAGGCGGTCTGTACACTACATCCGCCCTCTGCGAGAGGCATTCCTCTCTGTGTCACCAAAATGGCTGTTCTTGCTGTCTGACTTCGGCCTTCAGCCGTGTAATTCGGTTTAGGAGTTTAAGATCTATCTTGGTGTAACTAGCTGTACGCGGGAGACTCCACTTTCCCACTGAGTTCTCACTTTACATGTGCCGGTAGTCCTAATGCCTAGTGCGGGAAACGCGTGGTCGCAATGTACTGTCCGTCAGTGGGTTCACATCAATCGTCTCCAGCGCAATGCACATGTAAAGTGAGAACTCAGTGGGAAAGTGGAGTCTCCCGCGTACAGCTAGTTACACCAAGATAGATCTTGAAAACTCCTAAACCGAATTACACGGCTGAAGGCCGAAGTCAGACAGCAAGAACAGCCATTTTGGTGACACAGAGAGGAATGCCTCTCGCAGAGGGCGGATGTAGTGTACAGACCGCCTAATATTTGGCGAATTAAGCCATGTCTAGAATTATTGGAACTATGGCTGGTAGCACGTAATGTTACACGTGATATACAAGTGCCCTGAAGACAGAACCAGCAGAATATGTATTGGGGATGATTCCGTATATATATTTCTGTAGCAATTTAGATTTATGCTGGTCCTAGAAACACATGAACACGGTGTTGGCACACTCTCCTTGCCCATGTAAAATTAGGAAGGGCATAAATAATATCATTGAGGGTTAACACACAGACCCCCTAGTGGGGCACAGAAAGGGTTTTTGATATATGAATTCCTAGTCCAGATAGACAAGTCATATATAAACAGAGGAATTAATTCCAAATGGTGTTGTTGTATAATTGTTTTTAGTACAAAAATGTTGAGCACAATGTGTTGTTGAAAAAATTAAAATATGTATATTTTTTGATAAACTACATGGTTATTCGCCCTTCTTTTGAGTAGAGGGTCATCATGACCTGATGCATTGGTATCTGTGAACACTCGCTCTTAGTGAAAAGGATAGGAAGCTGGTTTATGGGAATTTGCTGTTTTGATATTTAATTGTCCTCACCCACCCAGCCCCTAAAAAGAGGACTATCTGTAGCTCATAAGGACGGACAAGTACAACTTTATACAGCTAGAAAGTATGGCCTGGGAGGAGAACAGTAAGCACATCATTCTGGAATATGTAACAGGGGCAAACAAGACAAAACAGGTGCCCACTGTCCATAAAAGAAAGAACTGTAAGACCTCGACGGGGTACGATGTGCCATGGTGTTACACCAGACCCTTGATGCAAATCCAGGGTTCAGTGCTGCATAATGGAAAGTGGGAAAGGGGAATGGCACAGTGCCACGTAGAAGTGCTGGTGGGTTCCGAAGAAAATAAATGAGTGATGCAATACATTTTAACAGTTATGTACATGCTTTAACATGGATAAATGAAAACCCACGCCCAGAAAGCCTAAAAACGTTCACACAGTATTCTTTGTGTTTCAGAGCAAATGGAACAGGAATGCTAGTTGCAGGCGGGCGATGGACATTGCAGTGTTGCACAAGGGGACTACAGCTGTAATGGACACCTAGTAGGCTTGCGGAATGAGAGCATGGAACTCACTCCCACATCCGCCTAACTGAGGATTTAACGTCTTTTCCGCAAACTGCTGAAAACCTGGCTCTTCCCCTAAAACCAACCCGTAGGAAACTAACCCAAACATACTAACCGCATCTCAATGACACCAATCCAACAAACTACCTGATGCGAGAAATTGATAGCTAATAACCCCTAATATAAATTAGAAGGACAAACAGAATCAAACGAATAAAGTAGATCAAAGCAGTGAAATGGTTAATAAGAGTAAATCATACGGATACGGTAAAGAGATTTAAACTCCTGAAATGGAAATAATGCATGAGGAGTGAACAAAGTGAAGGGCGTGGATGAAATAGTTAGAATGGATGAAGCAGGTGGAACAGATGAATGCGCCGAGTGGAAGAATGCATGAGTGGAAGAACAGATTACTATATAGTTCGAATGAGTGTGGAAAACGAAGGTGTATGTAGATCGTATGAGAATATAGAATTCATGAACATGTTGAGCAGATGAGTGTAGAGCGGCTGGGTGTGTAGAGCGGACGAGCGTGTAGCGCGGATGAATGCGCAAATACAGAGAAGCGAGTAGAACGCAGGTGTGCGTAAAACAGATGAATGTGCAGAACGGATGAGCGTAAACCGGGATGCGTGTGTAGAACAGATGAGTATGTAGAGCGGATGAGTATGTAGAGCGCATGAGTGTGGATAGCGGATGAGTACGGAGTGCGGAGAGTGTGTAGATCGCTGGAGCAGATGAATGTACAGACTAATGTATAGAGCGGATGAGTGTATAGAACGGATGAGCGTATAGAGCGGAGGAGTGGATAAGTGTATAAAGCGGATGAGTGTATAGAGCGGATGAGGGTATAGAGCGGATGAGGGTACAGAGCGGATGAGGGTACAGAGCGGATGAGGGTACAGAGCGGATGAGGGTACAGAGCGGATGAGGGTACAGAGCGGATGAGTATATAGAGCGGATGAGTGTACAGAGCAGATGATGGTATAGAACAGATGAGTGTAGAGATGAATATATGGAACAAAATATTGCTGTTGAATGCGTGAAAAGCACGAGTGCAGGGAGCAGGTGAGTGCAGGGAGCAGGTGAGTGTAGGGAGCAGGTGAGTGCAGGGAGCAGGTGAGTGCAGGGAGCAGGTGAGTGCAGGGAGCAGGTGAGTGCAGGGAGCAGGTGAGTGCAGGGAGCAGGTGAGTGCAGGGAGCAGGTGAGTGCAGGGAGCAGGTGAGTGCAGGGAGCAGGTGAGTGCAGGGAGCGGATGAGTGCAGGGAGCGGATGAGTGCAGGGAGCGGATGAGTGCAGGGAGCGGATGAGTGCAGGGAGCGGATGAGTGCGGAGAGCGAATGCGCGCGGGGAACTGTTGAGTTCAGGGAGCGGGTGAGTGCGGGGAGCAGGCGATTGCATAGGGTGGGTGATTGCGTAGAGCAAATGAAGGTGTAGTGCATGCAAGGGGATAAAGAGGACAAACGCCTAGAGCGGATGAGTTACACAGACCGGGTGAGTGCATAGAACCGATAAGCATATAGAACGGATGAAAGGGGAATGCATGCAAAGTGTGGGGAACAGATGGACGAGCGGAGCGGGATGGATGTGCAGAGCGAAAGAATGTGTAGAGTGGAGGACTACATAGAACAGACTAGTGGGTAGGGCCGGCAAATATATAGAACAGATGAGTGCATATGAGCGAATGAGTGCTTATGAAAAAAGGGGTAGATAGAGGGGATGAGTGTGTAGAGGGGATGAGTGCGCAGAGGGGGTGAGTGCGCAGAGGGGGTGAGTGCGCAGAGGGGGTGAGTGCGCAGAGGGGGTGAGTGCGTAAAACAGGTGAATGCATAGTACGTGTGAGGGCATAAAGCAGACGAGTGCCTGGAACGAACAAGTGCCTGGAACGAACAAGTGCCTGGAACGAACAAGTGCCTGGAGCGAACAAGTGCCTGGAGCGAACAAGTGCCTGGAGCGAATGGACATGTTGCGTAGAGTGGACGAGTACGTAGAACGAACAAGCACAGATTGCATCCAGTACTGACGAGTGCGTAGAATGGATGAGCACGTAGAGCTACTGAGTGCATAGACCATGGGGCAAACAGGAGTGCATGCGTGGGGCAGACAAGAGTGCATGCGTGGGGCAGACAAGAGCGCCTGCGTGGAGCAGACAAGAGTGCATGCCTGGGGCAGACTGGAGTACGCAGGGCAGACTGGAGCGCGCGGGACGGACTGGAGCACGCAGGGCGGGCTGGAATGCATGAGTGCATGGAGCGGACCGGAGTGTGTGGAGCAGACTGGGGTGCACGGAGAGGATAGGAGTGCACGGAACGGACTGGAGCGCATGGTTTGGAATGCAGAGAACGTTTCAAAGAGCATATAACCCATCATATCATACCACCATGCTTACTCTCTCCTTTACATCACCACTCAACTAGAACACAGAGATACTATGACACCATTCGGTATAACTGTTCTCATACCAACATCCGCCGTACACTCCACATCATTCTAAGTAAACACTGCTGGTAACACACACCCCAGCCAGGTGTTCTCCTCAGGCCTAACGCAGCCAGATCCGGTCCGGATAAATCCTGCCAGAACGAACACATACTCCTGATCTCTCAATCACCACACCTACCGCTAAGAAGCCGCTATTACACGAATACCCACCAGCTGCATACATACCCGGTGCTCACACGCACCTTTTGACTCTCTCTACTCTCTCTACTGATCTGAACTTCGGTTCCCAAGGGCGTTCAACCTACCAGCGCCTTCAGACCATACCAATCGTATATAAGGCGCTATATAAATGCAAAATAAAATAACATAACATATGCCCAGCTACCACCAGACTGGAAGGGGGTTTGCTCCTTGGGGTACAAGCTGCAGCCAATGCAAAATGGTTGCAGATCACACGCTACAAACTGCTTCAACTGGCAAATGCAACCAAAAAGGGACTGGGTGCGTGAAGAACTAAGGGCTCTACGATTGATGACCAACATCGTTTAATTCGGGATTTAATGACAGCGAGGGAGGGGTGTGCCATACGATAGGGAACACACGCTGTACCACAATTCCCGCAAATGATGCCGCAAATGGGACTAACAGACGCAGTAGAGGCAATAAAACAATACATCAGAGAATGGTAAAAGAAAAATAAGACACTTCATCGGCAACCTGGCTGGAGTCATTATTCACTTAGGCACCCAAATGGCTTGTATCAGCATTTAAGATAGTATCCCTGTGCTTGTCACCATCCTCACCACCTACATTGGTCGTCTAATCATCCATTGGTGTAAGTGCCGCCAGCATATGAACACTTGCCTAATGGCATTACAGGAAACTGATCTTGAGGAGGTTAGGTGAGAAAACCCCAGTATGAAAGAAAGAGAATGAAGGAGAAATATTTTTTATAGCTCCTCCACTAGACTTGGAAAATTACGAAGCATTATGGGGAGAGAGTTTACCTGATAGAACAAAGCTACTGATTTTCGGGAGAATATTTAGATGGGTATGAGGAAGAAGGGGACATGACCAGGGTAACTAGGGTGTGGGTGTGCAAAGAAAAGAAGAAGGGATGAGAGGGGTAACTGATTTTCGGGAGAATATTTAGATGGGTATGAGGAAGAAGGGGACATGACCAGGGTAACTAGGGTGTGGGTGTGCAAAGAAAAGAAGAAGGGATGAGAGGGGTAGGAGTATCGACCGAACAATCGATCGAAGGGGGGGGTGTGTTAAGGAGCCAATTCAGTGCCAGAATGGGGACGCACCCATTAACTCTGAGAGTAAAGAAGGGGGCAGTGGGGGTAGCTACACATCAAATGACATGGGTATTCTAAGCCGCAGGTGCCCTGTACAAAGGGCTTTACCTGGAACGTTAGGGGGTGCATGGGGTGCACCCACAGTCCAAGAAACTGTCCTATGATTAGCTAAAGAAGAGGGAAGGACAAAAATAGCACCATCATAAACACATAGTGGGAAATCCCTCAGGTGGGGCGGAGCTGGGAAACCTCGATCTGAACCACATGACAAATACGACAGGGATCTGCAAAGGGGGCGGGGTTCAAGGTGCTCATTATAGAACTGGATGATGTAATTACAGGGCGGTCAGCCAAACTAGCCATCCTACATGGTATGGGGAGGTGGCTCTATGCCAGTTTACTGGTCGCATGACCGCCGAAGCCCATCGGCAGGCACCTGTGAGAAAGGAAGACTGGACGGAGTGGCGTTCCTGGGTTGACCAAAGAGACGCTAAATTCTTGAGCTCTACGGAGGTGGCCAGCCTCCAAAGTATCTACTACAGAGTTCGTAAAGGTCATTATTCAACAGGTATCGTGTGAATGTCCCCTTTCCCACCAGCTGCAGGGTGTCTCGTGTTCAGTTCTCAATGGTGCTGACCAATGGCAGTGTATTGAAGTTCCGGCTGTCAGCACAAATGTTGCGTTAGTAATAACAAATTGTTCCGGGGTGGGATGTGAATAAATGTGGTACCACATGGGGAGGCATTGTAATGGGAAACTGTTAAAACAGTTTGTTTCAATTACGCTTCAGTAATTGAACGTAATCTTTGAGCAGGTGATGCCTACAAACCAATGAAATCCCTGGGAAACATAGAAAAGTAAAATAAAAATCTCCAACTTGGAAATGTTGATGGATTTTCGACCATTGTATTTCTTGGTATAAAATTACTGTTTGTATTCCATTAAGATGTCAGCCTTTCAATCAGAGCTTATCCACTGTTCTGTTTGATTTGTGCTCACCCAAACGGCGTTGCTTCTTGCCCGGTGTTTGCTCTACTTTTTGAGTACATGGTTTTTATTATGCTCCAATTGGTGGACCCGTGATTACATTTTTTTAAATGTCCCATCCCTGTCTAGAAATCTATCTACAGATTGACCCCTTCTACCTAGACAATTCCAGTAGTGTCTTTAGCAACTGTTCTTCTTGCTCGTTGTGCTCCCAGGAACTACCCAGCCTAACATTTCTCTGTCAACCAGCTGCTCATTTCCACTCCTGATAAACTTCCCCTGGAACCAATACCCTCAGAAATCTATAGCATTGTTACATTCAAGGAATAAAATAATGTCACAAAGAACACGTCCACTCCCTGAAAAGGACACCCCTGCTTTCATGTGGTAGCCTCGCCTGATTCCCTACTTCCGTTGGTTTGTCACTGCAAAACTAGTATAGAACAACATTAAATAATGCTTAATAAGGCACTCATTGGTTTCTAGTGTACCAATGTGTCTCCTTCCCATGTTACCAGTATTTATAAACCCACCTCTTTAAAGCACCAACATATGAGAATTCTCTGTTTATGTGTCTGTATTGTTGCTATTGTAGGTTTTCTGGGAGAAGTACTAACCTCTGTATCTAATAGATTCAAATACATTAAAAGCTAGAGGACTCCTGCATGAAGTGCTCTCCAATGTATTTAACCTAACAGACTTTTTCCAGGCATCCTGATACTTGAAATGACCCTCTTTCTGATTTATTGAATGACTACAGCTGAATATGCAACCTAGGCAATGACCATTAGTTCAACCTATATGTATTCTTCTTGTTACTCACTTGTGCTGGTCACTTCTGAAATTCCATTCCCTTCTCGATCCTGTTTTTTTTCACTACCGGTTTCATCCAACTTGCAAGACCAACTTACAGGAATGGAGATTGGTGGACCTGCAGGTGCAAAATGAAGAGGCGTTACAGCTCCGCATGACATGGAGACGTTTTTAATCTTGGGAAGCTACGGTCACAGGGACCCACATCACACATAGTCACTCTGTAAGAAATGCATTCCAATGCACAGGAGATTTAAATTTCGCATTCAAGATACTCTATATTGATAGCTGTTCCTCCTTCACAACTTGTTGGGAAGTATGTTCCTACAGCAGGCCATGTGAGAAATGTTTCTATAAAACCACAGAATTTTAAAATATAGAAACCTACCCACCTCTGTGCATCGATTTTTCCACATTCCAGAAATCTCCCACCTCCCAATATATGGTCATGCAGCTCAGGCATCAATATGATAACACTAGCCTATAAATAAGGGTATGTAAGGATGTCAGTTGTAAAGCAAGGAGAACAACTGTACACACAGATGCTCTCAAAACTTCCCAACTTGTTAGGACAGATTATACTGTAAATACTATGGAGTGGTGACCGCATATGCCAACAGGTTGGATGCCAAGTAGAACTTCTGGACCACAAACTCATACACTTGAATGGGTCATAAGCGCCGGACAAATAAACAAATCAAAAACACCATGGCCAGAGTAGCCGTGCAGTGAGCAACAATTGCAAATGGCTTGGGGAGTAGCCTATATTAGCTACACTATGAATGTCTAATGGATGTTCATTTGTTTCTATTGGTAGCAGTGAAGAAATACGGATAACTTTGATCACTAGGGGCAAGTAGCTACCATGACAAGCAGCCACTTAATACATAAACACACAATGCAGCAAACATGCGTTAGGATAGCAGAAGCTCAATAAATATATACGAAAATGAGTTCTGAGCAGTGGTCCTCCACCACATGATCGGAACAGTGATAATTTATTCCTGACTCAACGAGACTGCACACTTGTTATTTCCTTGGTGCAGCCAGACACAGGGACAACACCAAGGCCATAAACAAATTGGCAGATAAAGGTCTCAGGCCTGGGGATGGAAAGGGAGTAAACAACTGAATGATAGTCTATTCATCTCTCCTTCCTCACCATGCACCCTGGCATCCCATTAAAGGGCCCAATTAAGATTTTGATTATAAGATTACAATTGAGAATGCTTTTTGTATCTTTCCAGGTCGTTCATGTTTGAATAATGCTGGGTGTTCTTGTGCTCTTGTAGTTACTGGATTCTCTTTTGAGTGTGTTTTGTTATTGATTATCGATTGGGACCACCTTAACACTTTGAGGCATTGCTGAGATACCCAGTGTCTAGCAGAGGGTCGAGGACTCCTTGCTGCGTGTCCCGTGGACAGCAGAGTCCGCCTGCAGGGAGTGTTTTGAGTGTGCACTTAAGAGGTTGTCAGGAACTCGTTTTCCTGCCCAGTGTCTCAGGAGGCATGCTGGGTGCAGTGGGCAGAGCAAGCAGATAGATAGAGCAGGCTCACCGCCGATGGATCTCAGGGGATCCTAGGATTGAGAGTCTAACTTTGCACGAAGATACCTGCAGGGAGGGGAGAGATGGTGTTTTAAAGTTGAAAAACGAATATTGGAGATAAAAAGAGAAGATCCTTCCGATCCAACAGTAGTTGGGGAAGATCACACGGTAGGGCGTAAAGCCCAACCTACCTCAGGGGCAGTATAAAAAGAGATAAAGAGGAGAGGCCACATATAAAGGGAAGACAATTGTAATAGAGTTTGTTTTATGTTATTTGCCGCATTGTTTTTGTATATAATAGCGACGGTACAGGTGTTGTGTGTGTTGCTAGCATAGCAGTTAGGTTTGTTTGGAGGTAAGTATGGAGTAGATTGAGATTGTGCATTGTTGGTGTGATGTGCATGGTTGGTGTGATTGAGGATTTTTGTTGTGACGTGGTTCAGAAGGGACACGTCATTGTGTTAACATTGTAAGGAAATAAAGGGCAGCGGTGTGAACAAGGGAAGGAGGTGAGAGTGTACTGGAGTGGTGATTGCTGATTTATTTTTATGGTAAGCTGAATTATTTATATTGTTATAATGCCAGACACTCCCATCGCTACACCCCCATCGCTAAAATACGTAAGTTAGACCCCCAACATAAGGAGAAAACTGTTAAAAATCATGTTCAATGGGTCAAAGAGACAGCCGGCAAAATGTTCAGCCTTAGCCTCAAGAAGGGACACATTTGAAAAGCTTGCTGGAACACATGCATATGTACATACATGTCACATACAAAGGGAAACCATTGCGAAACAAGTTAAGTATACTTGAGCTGTGGAACATTTTTGAGGAAGAGGAGCAGGTAAAAAAATAATATTTAATCAACATGACGAAGGGCGTGTGCAGCCCACTGCTCCTACTCCTCAACCATAAACTCCATTTCCGAATGTGCCAGGGTTATACCCGTTGCAAGCAGCAGCAGGCTATACAAGTCCCCCATTTTTGCCCCCAGAGGAACAAGCTGATGTAAGCGTGCAAGGGAGGAAGGGAGATACAAGAAGCACATTAGCATTCCAAACAGGAAGTGATGCTCTGCACATTGTAGAAGCACAGCTGGCAGAAGCAAAATGAGAATTGGAAAGAGTGCAAGGCATGAGCAAAGGGGGGCAAGAACCAGGAAAAAACAGAAAAATGGATGGGAAGGCAAACAGTATTTAAAAAAGATTGGGCAAACACTGAGAATGACAATGTGAAAGCATTGGAAAGAGGACGAGCAGAAGAAAAGTAGAGAAGAGTACAGGAGGGAGGTTAATGCCAAAACACTAGCATTAGTAGAAGAGTGACAGAGGAAAGGGAAAGAGAAGAGAGGTTTATGACAGCGTTAGCAGAGACATAACAGGGGAGATAGAAAGAGGAGTGTACGTATGGAAAGGTCTTGGAAGTGTATGCAATAGGGTGACAGAAGAAATTGAGGGGGAGGAAGACAATTCGGAAGAGGAAGAAGAGCGACGATGAGGCAACACAAGTCTTGCTCCCGGGGCCACTCCCAGTAAACTCAGGAAGGAAAACGACATATGTAAATAGATTAAGGAACTTGCAAAGCCGTCGAGAATATCTTGCACTTCTCCAGGATCACAGAGGTTGGAGTGCTGATCCTTCTTGACCTCTCTGCGGCTTTTGATACTGTGGTCCATGGTATTCTATTGGCTCGCCTGGAGCAGGCAGGGATTATAGGGGCCCTATTGGAATGGTTTAAATCATTCCTTGCAGATCGGGCCCAGACCGATATCACTTCAGGCTTGTCAGTCCCTGCCGTCAGCACTTCCTTATGGGGTTCCTCAGGTGTCAGCCCTTTTCCCTCTTGTTTAAGCTTTATCTTCGACCACTGGCAGACCTTATTGAGAGATGGGTAGTCAGTTTTTATACCTATGCTGTTGACACTCAGCTGGTGTTTTGGCTAGACTTCCCTACAACTGAACCTCCTGGTAAATTAAGAGATCGGCTGTCCGCTAAAAACAGCTGGATGATGTCCAATTGATTCAAACTTAATGGGGGGGAAACTGAGGTACTGGTGTTTGGGTCTCAGTCAGTGGCCAGTGCCTGGAGTGCTCTGTTCTGGCCTGAATCCCTTGGCCCTTGCCCAGCGCCTAGTACTTCGGTAAAAAGCCTTGGGGTGAAACTCTTATCTAATGGCTCTAGTGAGGCCCAGATTACAGCTGTTTGCAGCGTGGGTTTTGGTAAACTGAAGATTCTCAGAAAAATTCTGCTGCTGCTCCCGTCCAGTCGAACTCAGATTGTCAACTCAGCAATAATGGGCTTGCTGGACTATTGGTGCGGGATATTTGGGGCAGCCCAAATATCACATACAACAACTGCAAATACTCCAGAACTCGGTGGCCAGATTGGCCCTAAATGCCCGCAGGATGACCTCCGCTGCAGGCCTGCTGCAGCAATTACACTGGCTGCCGGTTATGGCTAGAATCTAATTTAAAGCTGTGTGTGACACATCGCGTTCTCGACGAGGTGGGTGCTTGTTATCTGAGAAATAAGATTGAGAGGTACCACTCGACTAGATGTCTTCGCTCTTCCGCCATGGGGCTCCTTAAAGTACTAAGTTTCAACGAGCCCGTGCAGGGGGTTGATCCTTCTCGGTATTGGCCCCGACTCTTTGGAATCGACTTCCACTCCCGCTGAGACTGATGGAGGAGTACCTTTCTCTTTTGGAAGGCACTTAAAATCTTTGTTCTAATATGTCTAGCCTGCTTATGCTGCTTGTTTTTTTTGCTTCTTCCTTAGTTCGCTGGTGGTTTTAGAGCCTAGATGCCTTAGGCCTTAGTTGCTCTTTACACATTTTGTTACATTACATTCCCAGGAACTTTGAACATTATCCATTTGGAACTTTTGTTGGAGTTATATCTTTGTTGATTGAATCTGAACACGTGCACATTTCAAACAAAAGACAAAAACCCTTAACACCTTAGTGCTACTTTTAGAATGAGAGGGATGGGATAGGATTTCAGTCACCATTTTTGCTTTGAACATCCTTACACAGGACAGGCTCTTAGTTTTTGGTTGAGGTAGGAAAATACCTCCTAGTTTAGGGACGGGGAGGCATTTTCCAACCCCTTTATTATTTAATAAAGGTTTATGCCAACCACCATGAGTCCTCTGTGTCCGTGTGTCATTCCAGGTTCCTCACAGTGTCTTCTTTCCTACCACCCCCTTCTGTTCTCCTGCAACCACTTCCTGATATTCTCTGCCTTCCACCTCCTGAGATCTACTCCAGCCATTTCCTGATATCTTCCTCATTCCACCTTCAGATATTCTCCTACCTGCAGATTTTCACCTCCTGATGTTCACCTCCTGCTGTTCACTTAATTTCACTGCGTGCTGTTCACCTCATTCCACCTCCTGCTGTTCTATCCAACCATCTCCTGATGTTCTCATCCAACCACCTCGTTTATTCCCTCGCATAGTCTCAATTATTCTTCTTTTTTCCTCCTGTCTTTTCAGTCTCCAAAACACCACCTTCTTTAATAATCGCCAACCTGCTCCAATCACCTGCCTCAACTTCCTTTTCCAAAAAAGCAAACAGTCCGAAAGATGTCTTGGAACCCCTCATTTGAGGGCTAGGCTTCCTGTGAGGTGCTGCACTTGTGATGGAAGAAGAATGAGGGTCAGGCAGTGCCTTAAGTGGCACTACACATCGAGCCGGGGCTCATCGAGGGGGCGTGGCCTAACAGCGGGAGTCTTGATGGCCTGTTAGGCCACGCCCCCTTGACGAGCCCCGGCTCAATGGGCTACTGGCACCCCTGCCAGGCAGCCTTTTGTAGAGATTAGCACACTCTCCCCTATCGGGGAGAGGGTGCTGATCTATGCATTTATATTCTATAGGCTTGCCTGGCAGGGCACAGCGCCTCATCTATTCAGCCTTAATGCTGGTGCTGCCCCTTGCCAGCTGGGGAGGGGCAGAGTCACCATTAAGGCTGAAAGGGTGAGGCCACTGGAAGCAGAGGCCTTTTTCCTAAAGACTGAAACTCCCGCGAATCCGCAGGAGCTTCAGTATTTAGAAAGCAAGACCTTCCAGCGGCCTCACGTTTTCCCCATAATGGTGGCGCCGGGCCACGTGCATCACTTGATTAAATGGATGCCAGGCAGGTGCGGCGCCACCATTATGGCTGAAAGGCATTTTTTTCTGAAGCCTGAAGCTCTCGCACACGAGCGAGAGCTTCAGGCTGTAGAACAAAATGCCTTTTCGTGTAGTGGCCGGGGCTGCCAGGGGAGATTACTGGGCCCCGCCAGGGCCCCGCCTCAAAACGAAATTTCTGAGCATGCCGGGGCCCAGCCCCGGCAGGCCCCGCCCCACTTAAAGCCCTGGGGTCAGGGATTGGCTGTTTAACTGGTTCACCTGTATGAAGTTTGGACATCTTTGATGTCCTGGTGTCTTAGCAGTGCACGGTGGTGGCGCGAGTTATGGTTGCTTATCTTACCATAACTGGCAAATTTCAGGGGTTTTTCGATTTTACTGCGAACCATAACACCCCGTTAACAAAGTTTTTTTTACTGAATTTCAAAGTTTTTTAGTAGGGCAACTTAACCACACCGTCCCTTTAACAAGGTTTTTTTGCTAAAGGTCATCGTTTTGTAGTAGTGGCACGTAACCATAATATAAAGTAACTTCTGACTTAAATACAGACCTATTAGCTATTCTTTAAAAAAAAAAGCCATCCGTAAACAAAGTAAATTTTCCTGTAACAACCACCTTTCACAGTGTAAACATATTAAAAATAAAACCCATACACTCCATCTACTTTATATTTCTCAGTAAAGGACATAAACGCAATAAGATTTGCCATTAACAATCTAGATTTGCAAAACAGTAACGTGTGGTACTAAAAAGTAGGATTTCGCGTTATAATTTGAGACGCTTGTAGCGTCCCGTATTACAAAGCAAAATCCTTTTCCAAGATGGCCACCATAGAAAGGGAAGGTGGTTGTTCCATACAAGGCCCCTCTTTGCTTTCCATGCCAGCCTGCACAATGCAAAACTACGTGCCGTGACGCAGAACATGAAAATGAACACACAGCGACGTACAACGTAGCACGTTACATTTTGAAATAATAAATTGCTTTGTGAAAGAAAACATTAACATTAGATTTTGTAAAGTACTTTTATTTCACAATAAACTGTTCGACACCATCTGACTATTCCCATTTTCAATCAATTAACTTTTTTTCTTGGGTCGTCTTCGAAAATGTTAATCGTGATGCACACGTTGACCTTTTCGCATACGCTAAGTTTTTGCTTTCGATAAAGCAACCGCTTCGGTCGCACAGTGATTTTCAAGACGTCGGCATGCCCTTCGGCCTACACCACCATAAAACATGTTATGTTACTCCTAATGGCCACTCCAGCGTATGGAAAAATGGGTCCGGGCCTGTCGTCCCACAAAACCGTAACGGTTAGGCAGCCGGTCACAAGTACGTGCATCTGGCATGGAAAGAAACCATCACTTGGCAATCACAGTACGGCAGAATGTAGCTGTTCGAAAAACGTAACAGAAAATGCGTATCAATACCCAACCTTCATCATACAATTTCAAAAAAGACAAAAATAACATGGAAACTGCTACACAAATCGATGTGGTCATACATGACATTTTAAAGAAATACTAGCGGTGAACATGGGTTAACCTACTGATAGTCTACAAATGGCGAGAATCTGCAGTCTCCATAAGTAACAAAAAAAAAGGCCAACTACACAGAAAGATAGTACCTCTGTTACAAAGCCAAATTATTGTTGTGGTAATAAAAAATTTAAACTTGCTCCGGTGTAGAGTCGTCAAAAATAAACTTACACAATATTTACCGTCTCCATTGTCTTCGTTAAACCCAGACAGCAATGTACGTGCACCAAAGAATCTTTTCAGAACTGATATTACATGAGTTTTACAAACGTTTTTAATATGTAACCTTATCAAATGGTATTTTTTCCAAACTTTCACTCCCTGCATTTTTACTGAATTTTCCCTCTGGCTCAAGGTCAGAAAACAATTGACCCTTATGGGTTCAGTCGCATGCGTGGGCATACTGAGCTCGCAACCAAAAAAGCAAACCAAGTGACCTTCACTCTGAATGAAAATACATTCTGATTTTGCAACAACAAATCTGAATGCATGCATGAGAACTGGTACTCCCATACACTTGCAGACCTGCTGTTTCCATCAAACAGTGCAGGCGGCTGCCTCAGATTTCAAACTCTAGGATGCCAGCCTGTCTGCAATATTATTTTAAATACATTGTAACACAGACGCAGTAATCCTTCGCCTGTACTTAGTGGACACTATATGGAGCAGCAACTTCCAATTTACTGTATGACTTTGGTGACAATAAACCCCACTTTTAGACTTCCTGCTGCCACACCCCATCCCAGCCTCATTAATCCTCACCTTCTGAAACAGTATTTCCTAAGGCTAACAAGTGCAATGGTGTGTTGTTTTATATGTGTTAGCGACGATGTCCGCGTACACCAAGACATGAATGAAAGATGGCGGGCGTAGCGAAAGAATCTGACGCACTTCACGCCGTTCAACATCCAATCAGTGAAGGCACCACATGTCCGCGGACATGATGCTACGGATTAGCCAATCGATATCTGGTCCGGGGAGCAAACAGGGAAGTGTGTCCGCGGAGCGGACATAGATATCACAAATTCTTTGAGACACACTTTCTGGTTGTTTTAAAGAAAACTACTGGACGGATTGGCACCAAATTTACAAAAGCACGCTTTCGGGACCAAGCCGCTGCTCCTGCCACAAATGTGATGAAAATCCATCCAGCGGTTTGGGCTGTAGGCGTGCACAAAGTTTTTCCCCCATTCAGTCTATGGGGAAAAAAGATGTTTTGGGACCCCCTCTACAACTTTCCCCCCCCTGGAACTTTGCAAATACATTAACAGTGGGCCATATACATTTTTTGCAAAGTTTGGTGTGGATTCGTCCAGGGGGAGCAGAGTTATAAGCCGCCCAAAAAGTGCTCTTCCTATGGAAACAGCAACTTAACCATAACTACACAGCCACTACCGTGGCTGTGTAATGTGTATATATATATATATATATATATATATATATATATACATACATACATACACATACATATGCTGTTATTTCCTTGTAAGCACTCAGCATATCCACGCTGGAGGAAAACAAGTGTGGCTTCTTTTGTTCGAGTGGGCTTGCTTTGTGAGTACCACGAGAAAATAAATTCAGTGTGCTTCTGTTGTCAGGTTGCCGGAGCGAGTGACATAGAAAAATACACTTCACTCTTGAGGACTAAGCAAGTTAGTGGGGTGTGTTGCATATTAACTTTCACAGTGTCTTGGATGCTGAAACAGGGAGACATTAGCAGTGGAGGAAAAGGATTTGTATGTTTCATTTTTACTTTGAGGGGCTGTGACAATAACTATCAGTTCCTTGAACAAATAAATGGCTTATATATGGACACTGGGGAAACGCTATCATTGCTGCCATTTAGTTTTGTGTTTCCCCCGCAAAACCTGAGATTCATAAAGAGACATGGTGCCTATATCCACTCATATGATAAACCTATTCCTTGCATTAGGGACTAAGTGGGAGTGGCCTGTGGATCCTTCCCATGCCACCCCAAGTGTAATGGGGCAGATGAATATGCAAGTAACAAATACTTGCCCCTACTCTTCACCCTTACTGTACAGGCGAGAAACGATATCAGCTGAGGCAGCCCTACCGCCCCATGAGTCTAGGGGAGAAAGACAACACAAAGACAGATTCCAAGAAACAATGTTTCAATATACATAGTTAGATAACAGAAAGCACAAGTAGTGTGCTGTATATAGCATAGAAGGGAGGAGGATTCCAGAATACCAAGATAAGGACTCACTACACTGATAGGTGTGAAAAACCTGAGGGTTTTGCCCCTTCCCACTCCTGGGGGATCCTATAAACAGGTGGCCAGGGGAGGGCCATCACTTTTGGATGCTGACCCTGGGAGCGGACTAGCAAGCGAGGATCACCTGGGTGGAGGAGCCCCCATTTCTCCCTGAACTCTCCTTGTTTAAACAGTCAAGCTATCACCACAACTGAACAGCTACATCCAGAGGGACTCTACTATTTTCATGAATGCCCTTTTAACAAGGTCAGGTGAACATGTAGCTACCTGAAGCCTGTTAATACTCAGGTGTATAAAAGGAGTAACCACAAGAGTCGGAGAGCGAGTTGGACACAGAGAAGGAACCAGAGTCAGATACGGAGCTAGCAGGCACTGGGAAAAGCCTGAGCACCCAGAGAGGCTGTCGGAGAACGGAGCGCCAAGACACTGAGAGGCCCTGGTTTGAGAGGGCCAGGGAAAGTGTGGTGAGGGAGCCATGTCTCCAAGGAGCCAGAAGGGGATGGTGTGGAAAACTGCCCTTTAAGGAAACGGTCCTTGAAAGGTGCTAGTTCCCTTGGGTCAGAGAGGCCACCCAGGAGTGTCGGAGCAGCGAGCGAGGAGTCCCTGACCTCGACATGAAGAAACCACGAAAGCTACGCTGATCACAAGCGGTAAATTCAAAGTCAGAAGGGAACCCGGTTGGTGAAAGATCCGAAGCGAGAGATAATTTGTAGCGAGAGAAGGACAAGCTTAGGATGAAAGACGCAATGGAGAAAGCTTCCATTGTCCAATATGAACTGTAAATGTGATTGAGAAAGAAAGCTAAGGAAACAAAATAACGGAGTGGTCGTGTGTATGTGTACATGTCGAAAGGCTGTTAGAATTCAAAGAACTCTCCGAAAGTGGAGGGGAGCTGTTCAAAGCTCGAAGTGGGAGCTAAAGCGAAGCACGAGAGGGGAGCTGCGTGAGACAGGAAAAGCAAGCTGAAACCCCAAACTAACTTAAGTAAAAGTGAGTGAAAAAGTGCACAACCCTGTTTAACTAAGCAAATCACTAGTGCCAAGGGCACGATCCCATGAAAGCCGAGGTGTCTCAATCCTCTCCCCGGTGAACTTTAATCTATCCATGTAACCACTGGGAAGACTCCTTGCCAACCCTTGTCATACCAGTAGACAGAGGACACAGCTGTACCTCACAATGCCCCTGCACTTCAGGCAAGTGTCATCCCTCACTATGCCCATCTTGCATAGGGTCGACCTCGAGTAATATACCCAGTGCAGGTTCTTTAGTTGTACCAAACTGAGTCTTGTGGACATGTTGACTGATCACTATTTGTGAGTCCACCCATTCTACCTCTTCCAACACACCCAGGTCCTGTTCCCACCTAACTCTGGACCTGCGCAACTTTTGCGACATGAAATTATTAACTGTCTGGTAGAGTATCGTGATTGCTTACTC
Organism: Ambystoma mexicanum; assembly: GCF_040938575.1. Taxonomy (NCBI): domain Eukaryota; kingdom Metazoa; phylum Chordata; class Amphibia; order Caudata; family Ambystomatidae; genus Ambystoma; species Ambystoma mexicanum. The sequence goes on from NC_090923.1 coordinate 1,424,683,901, forward strand.
GTCGATGTGCTCGGAAAACAGATCTGTCTGTATCCCATGGCTCTTGTGACTTTGTTCCATACTTGTACAACCCTTTGCACTGCTGATGGTTGAGTCCTGGCCCTGCAGGAACCCGTAAAGTGCCTGCAACTGGGTTGTCACCCAGTGCTCGACCTCCAACCTGGTATGAGCTGGGCCGGTGCCCCCAAACAGCCACTTGTTTGCCTTCACCAGCTAAGCTGCCCAATAGTATTTGTGTATATCTGGCACCCCTAGGCCATCCTCCCACAATGACTTCATAGAAACGCAACTAGAGGAGTACCACCGCCCCCAGATAATGCCTCTCAGCGTAGAATGTATCCAGGCGAAAGTGGTTTGGGGCACCTTCACTGGGATGTTCTGCAGTACGTAAAGCAGCCTAAGGAGGGTGATCATTTTGAACGGGTTGGCCATCCCAGCAATGGTAAGAGGGAAGGTAGCCCAATGTTTAGCATCCTCCTGTAGCCTACTTAGTACCAAACCCAAGTTGTTTGCAGGAACACTTTCCTGCTCATGTATCTGGATCCCTAAAATAAATGAATTATCTGGGATAAGTCTTGTCCCTGCCCTGCATCAGGACATACACTGACTTACACCAATTGATCCTGAGGCCGCTGTACTCCCCGGAACTCCTGAATTGTTGCAATTGCCCTCGGTCCCATAAGCGAGAAGAGATCTTTCCCACCCCTCACGGGCTACATAATCCTGTTTTGAAGCAGATCTGTTTGAACCACTTCTGCCAGCAGTTCTAAGAAAACAGGAACAATAGTGAGGATAGCAGCACCCCTGTCTCATGCCCCTTTGAAGTGGGAAACTCTCCGACATGTACCCATTTACCCTAGCCCATGGGTTTGTATAAAGCAGTCTGACCCCCTCCAGGATTGTATCCCCCAAAGACAACCTTGCCCATAACCTCCCATAAGAACTTCCACTTGACTGAATTGAAGGCCTTCTCTGAATCTAAAGCCATACTTGCTTACAGACCCTCCAGCTCTTTCACCTTTGCGAGTACATTGTGCACCCTTCTGATGTTCATCCTGGTGGCACTACCAGGGGCAAATCCACATTGGTCCGAGACAATTACCCTGCCTATCACTTTGATCAGCCTGTGCGCCAACACTTTGGCTTCTCCATTCAGGAGGGATATGTGCTGCTATGAGGAACACCTTTCCCTTGGTTTACTCTTTTTGTGTATTACCACAATGGTAGCCAGCCTCCGGTCCTCAGGGAGCACCCCATTGTCCCTACACATCCCCCCGCAGTAGTTCGGCTATGCTTCCACACAGCCTCATCCAACGTTCGAGGGGCAATCCATTTGGACCCCGTCTTCCCTCTTGCAAATGTCCAATTAATGCTTGGAGTTTCTAAACAGAGAGCTCCTTGTCCAGCCCCTCCCTCTCTACCTATGTCAACATCGGCAGGGTAACGTTCCACAAAAGTCTCCTCGCCTCATCCTCACTTGGACCCCTCCTTCCCCTGTATAGATCCCGGAAGCAACTAGCAAATGTGTCTGTTATCTGATGTCCCCACAACAAACGATGACCTCCCGCTAGGCTCGATCTCTCTTATCCATCTAGACCCTGCCTCTCGCTTCTCTAACCAGACCAATAGTCTCCCGGAACCCCCCCTCCCGTCTGATATACTCTGGCTTTGCTGGCCCAGTACGCTCATTTGGCATCAGCCACCACCTCTTTAAATCGCAGGGTGGCCTGCAGGAGCCCCTTGCATGCTTGGGATGTTTTCTCCCTGTGATAGGATTCCTCTTTGCTTTTTCTAAATCAGAGCAGAGCACACCTGTTCTTTTAATGCTTGTCAGTTGCTAGCATGGCCCTCAGGACCATTTTGTATGCCTCCCATAGGGTGGCCTTTCCTTCTACTGAGCTGGCGTTTAGCTTAAAGAACTTGTCTGTTCCTTGCTGCAGCCCTTTCAGTATATCCTAATTTCCCAAATAAGCATTTAGCCTCCACTGCCCCGGTCCTTTTAACTTCTACCCAGTTCTTGTAATGGTTAACGGAGCATGGCCTGATATTCCCAGTGGCAGGTGCTCCGCTTCAGTGACCCTCCCAGGCCCTGTGCATGGGAGAAAGAAATACATCTATGGAGGAAAGTGTAGCGTGCACACCAGAGTAGAACGAGAAACCACAATCCCTCGTGTGCATGTCCCACCAGACATCTACCAGTGCAGCCACTTCAACGAAGGTAAACAGCATGGTTTGTGTCATGTTTGTGTTTAGAGAGGCCCCTCCCCAGCACAGATCTATCTTGCCCCTTGCACATGACATTGCTAAAGTCACTGCACACTAGCGTAATATCTGCCTCATATTGATCCAGCAATCCTTGAATTTGTGAAGAATTACACCTTTGGAGGTGAGGGCGCATATGCACTCATAAATGGGATGCCCACCTCCCCAATTTTCACCAAGACCATCACAAACAGCCCTTGTGAGTCCTTCAAACTGCCTTTAGTTAGAAGGGGACCGTGAGTCTGATCATTATAGCAACTCCCCTCAAGCCCCCGTAGTACCCCTCATGTTCAATGTGTGTGTATTGACCCCGGCCCAGAAAACTGCAGGAAGTACCCATCAGGTATCTCTCCTGTAGTAGGGCTAAGTCCATTCTGTGTCTTCCCAACTACTGCGACACTAACCCCCTCTTTGTTTTGTAATTCAGGCCATTAACGTTCCATGTGAGGCCTTTCAGTTTTCTTCTTCACTCAACCCCTCCCCCCAACTCACCCCTCTATCTGCCCCCTGAGATCCGGTATGTATAGGGTGTGGAATTCCAATTAGTTAGTGTCCTTTGACTCTGGGAGACCTTACCCGTGTGTGTGCTCTGCCAATAAACAACCAACCTAAACAACCAATTTCCGCAATGAATCCCCCTCCCTATACACCCCCTTCCCCCCCCCCACATTAAGTATCCATCATCCCATTTAAACCAAAGCCTGGTAATCAAAGCACAGGGGGCATATGCCAGACTATGCAAGGGGGCCCTGATCCCTGGTTGCCCCGCTCCGACTCATTCTGACCTATATCTCATCTTCTCATTTGCCAGTCCCAATGGATGATCAAGGCAGTTATAAGGAAGGATCTTGTTCCAGTTCCTTACAGCAGAGAATTCCCAAGGGTCTGTTCACCAAACCAAAAGGAGAGAGCTGCACCGCCAAGAGTCCCACACGAACTCCTGCGTGGAAAACACGACAGAACACATGATAAAAAGCAATAAAGGACAAGGATACGGAGGGCCTGTCCCTCCGATGCATTTCCGGCATCAGTTGCCCCCCCCCCAGACTGAGGTTAGGGCATCTAATCTCCCATGAGATTGACGCTCTAATCCAGACGGTCAACATACCTTCTGGAAAGGCCATCTGCGTTATCGTGACTCTTCCCTGGTCTGTGCTCTATGGTGAAGTCTAGCACTGGCCGGCTAATGGACCACCTGAGCAGTTTCGGGTTTTCACCCTTCATCTGCATAAGCCACTTTAAGGGCTTATGATCTGTTTGGACCTTGAAGGTAGACCCGGTAAGGTAGGGTCTAAAACGCCTAAGGCTCCAAACTATACTAACACATTCCTTTTCAACAGTAGCCCACCTAAGTTCTCTACCCCTGAGTTGTCTACGGATGAATATGATTGGATGTTCTCTTCCTTTGTCCTCCAACTGGGACAAGACAGCTCCAATTCCTGTGTCGCAGGCGTCAGTTTGAACGATAAAGGGCTTGCTGTAGTCAGGCACACACAACACAGGTGCCCTACACAGACTTTCCTTCAAGCCGTTGAAGGCCCTCAGACAGTCTTCAGTCCAATTAACCTTCCTCGGTTGTTTGGGTGAAGTCAGAGCTGTCAGAGGTGCAGCTTTTGTTCCATAGTCTGCCATGAAGTTGCAGTAATACCCAGTGAGGCCCTAAAAGGCTCTCACCTGGGTTTGAGTAGTGGGAGTCTCCCAGTCATGTACATCCTGTACCTTACTGGGGAGAGGTTGGATTTCACACCCTCCTACCTCATGACCAAGATAAGTGACTTTTCCCTGAGCTATCTGGCACTTGGTGGCCTTGATAGTGAGGTTAGCCCTTTTTAAGGCCTGCAACACCTTATCCAGATGTGTCAAGTGCTCCTCCCAGGTGGAACTGTAGACGGCAATGTCGTCTAATAGGCCACACAAAAGGCCTCCAGCCCACTGAGCGCATGATTGACTAATCTCTGGAAGGTGGAAGGGGCATTCTTCAATCCAAAAGGTATGACTCTAAACTGGGAGAGCCCCTCAGGTGTTGAGAACGCTGTCTCTTCCTTGAAATGGTCCGTCAAAGCTATTTGCCAATAGCCTGAGGTAAGGTCAAAGGTGCTTACAAATTTGGCAGCACCTATGGTGTCCACGAGCTCACCAGCCCTGGGCAATGGGTGCGCATCAGTTTTGGTGACGGCATTGACTCCTTGGTAGTCCACACAGAACCTCCAATCCTTGGTACCTGCCTGGGAACTTGCCTTGGGGACAAGGACCACTGGACTGGACCAAGGACTGGTGGAGGGTTCAATAACACTGAGCTCCAACATCTTGGTGACCTCAGCCTAGATGTGGTTCTTAACGGTATCTGACATATGCTAGCACCTGCTTTTGACAGGCACACTGTCACCGGTGTCAATTTCGTGCCTACACCACAGTGTGAGGCCTGGCGTCAGTGAGAACAAAGAGGCATACTGCCGGAGCAAAGCCCGGCAGGCCCTCTGCTGCTCTGTCGTCACATCGGGAGAGTGATGCACTCCCTCCACTGAGCAATCCTGAGGGTTTCTATGCAGCAAATCAGGAAGGGGCTCACTCTCGTCGTCTTCCTGCTCGGAAGCAAAGAGGAGACACAAGACTTCTGCTCGCCGGTGGAAAGGCTTGAGTCTATTGACATGGAATACCTGAGGGGCTACCCCAGGGACTCCCAAGTCAACCAGATAATTGACTTTGCCCATTTTGGAGATAATCCTGAAGGGTCCAGTCCACTTGTCTGCCAAGGCCCGAGGCTTGGTAGGCTCGATCACAAGGATTTCCTGCCCCGAGTCCAATCCACTTGCAACGCTTTATGGTCATGCCAGTACTTATTCAATTCCTGGCTGGCCTTGAGATTCGCTATCGCCTGGCCCATCTGTGTCATCCTCCGTCTGAGGCCTAACACATAGTGGCCCACTTGCTTGGCAGGACGTGGAGGGGTGGCTTCCAAACCTTCTCCGATCAAGGCAAGAGACCCCCTCACAGGATGTCCAAAGAGTAACTCAAAGGGGCTGAAACCAACACCCTCTTGAGGTACCTATCTGTAAGCGAACAGCAGGCATGGCAGGAGGAGATCCCATTTCCTCCTTAGGGGCTCTTCCAAAGCACCTAGCATGCATTTGAGAGTTTTATTAAAACTCTCAACCAGACCGTTGGTCTGCAGATGGTAAGAGGTGGAGAACTTGTACGTTACCCCGCACTCCTTCCACATCGTTTTCATGTAGCTCAACATGAAGTTGGATCCTCTGTCCGAGACAACCTCCTTAGGGAATCCAACATGGGTGAAAATGCCCAGGAGAGCCCTAGCAACCACCTTGGCCGTAACCGTCCGAAGGGGTATAGCCTCAGGGAAACTGGTGGCATGATCTACCAAGACCAGGATGAACCGATGTCCATCTGAAGTGGGAGGGTCAAGGGGACCGACGATGTCGATGCCCACCCTCTCAAATGGTGTGCCCACTACTGGCAACGGCTGTAGTGGAGCAATAACACTGCCTCCAGTCTTGCCAGACAACTGACAAGTTGGGCAGGTCTTGCAGTGGGATTCCACTTCTACTCCCATCCGGGGCCAATAGAAATGGGCAGAGAGCCTTTGCTTTGTCTTCTTGGTACCAAGATGACCAGCTAAGGGCACCTCATGCGCCAACTGCAGTAGGAAGGGCCTGTAAACCTGCGGTCCCACCAACCTCTTGAGGGCACCAGGTTCAGGCTTAGTGGGCTCACTAACAAGGAGCTCACCCTCCCAATAGATCCGGAATGTCCAAGGAACTTCTCCCTGTGCCTGGGACAGGGCCTGTTTCCTCAGACCCTCGAGAGAGTAGCACTCTCTCTGACCCTTACAGAAGTCCGCCAGGGAGGGTCCCCCTTCAGCCAAAAGGCATTGAAGGTAGGGGTGGTCCTCCGGGTTGAGTACCTCTCCCACAGGAGAGTCTTCTGGCTTTTCTCCCACAGGAGTTGAGACTGGGTTCACCACCGGACTCATCCCGTACGGAGCATGAGTCCCAGCGGATGTTGCAGCAGCAGCAGGAAGAGAAGGAGTCCCCTCCACCGAGGCAGCCTTCTTATCCTTCCGTTTCCTTTGTGCCTGGGGTTTCCCCGTCAGCGTGGTTAACAGGCTTGCAGCCGGACCCTGTGTAACCTGCGATCGGGTGACTGCCGCAGCAGCCATGGGTAGACCATCCGAGATCATCCCCAATTCTACCAAATCTTTGCCTAACAAAATGTTAGCAGGCACGTTGTCCTGAACCAGGACAGGAAGCTTTGCTGTCTTGTCTCCAATCGTGATGTTGAATAAGGCTATAGGTGATCATTTGGGAGTCCCACCAGCTAACCTGGTAGTTTTCAGAGGAGCACCTACATAGTCCTCTGGCTTGAGCAGGGTCCTGTCTACCACTGTCATGCTCGCTGCAGTGTCTCAAGCCAGTAGAAGGCTGGCCATTTCAGAGGACACTTCTCAAAAGCCTACGGTGTTCTGTGGGATTGTAGCCAGTACTTCTGCGTACTGATCCCAGGCCCCAAGGGACACTAGGGAAATCTCTACAGGAGCACCAAATGTGACCCCTGTAGAGGAGGGGAGGACAGTGGCCTCCACCTCAGGTACGGAGTAGGGATAGGTCAGGCTGACAACCTGGGCTCCAAGTGCCTTACCCTTACACTTGGGGTCACCCCTTCTGTGATCCAGAGCCCCACAATCCAAGCAAGTGCCGGGAAGGCGGGGTATGGTACTGGAACCACTGGGGGCCAGCTTTGCAGCAGGTGGACCACTACTCTTACTCCCACCCACAAAGGATGTATCCCCACTAGGTTTAGGAGAGGAAGGTTTTGGTTTACCCGACTGAATGCATTTGGGACTCCTCAGCTTTCTGAGAGGTCCCCTTTTCTTTGTCCTTGTCCTTCCCACTGGAGTCATTAGGGGACACCCAGTGGGAGACCCACTTGTCAGCCAGACTGGCCAGCTTGAAGGGATCTATAATTTTCTGGCCAGCAACATACTGACATGGCTCTAGTGAACAGGCTTCCGAAAAATGCTCAAACAACAAAAGGTGGGACAATTCAACAAACGTTTTCACTCTGTAACCATCAATAAACCCCATCATGTTCATGTGTGCAGCACTCACCCAGTCAACCCAAGACACATTCTCTCGTTTCTTAAATTCCTTGAACCTTTTAAAGGTATTGGGTCAGTGTCTTGCCGAACTTGGCAATCAAAGCAGACTTCATGCACTCATACTGACCCCTTTCTTCTACACTCAGTTTAAGAATACAGTCATATCCAGTCTGAGGTACTCTGCTTAACGACCACTTAGCCCAATCTCTCTTATCAACGTCATGAATTGCACAAGCCATTTCAAACGATTCAATCCATTGGAGGATATCTGTACCCTCCACATACACACCAACCAAATCTTTCATAAACCTGGTGGCTGGGGACCCGACACTCTTAACTGGTTTTTCTGAAGTCTCCAGTCTAGCTTTCTCTAGCTGGATTCGCTGACATTCACTGTCCTTGTCTTTGAGTTCAAGATCCCTATCCTTTAGCTTCAGATCCCTGGCTTTAAGGATCACTTGCTGTGCCAAATCCTCTTTCTTAAACTCAGCTTGCATTTGCAACTTGCGGTATTAAAAAGCCAATTTCATCCTTAATAACTCAAGTTCCAAGGCATTCCCGGAAGAAACATTGCTGGATGTCGGAACAGAGGCAGCAGGAATGGCGGCATTCCCAGAAACAGATTCAGCAACAACCCCAGGGGCAGGGGCCTCAATGGTTACATCCTCCCCGTCACGAGTTTCACAATCTGTCTGGTAGTCCACCAGGGCAGCTATCAGCTCAGCCCTAGACTTATCCTCAAAGTCTAATTCCCTGGCTTCGCAAGCACTCTGGAGAGCCTCTAAGCTCATCCGAGTCAATTTACCATTTGCAATAGATTCCATCGCTTGTAATGCAGTTATTTTGTACACAACTAAACCTCAATTTAACAAAGTGTAGATATTTTGTAAGTGGCAAGGTTACACACTGATTCTTAAAACCATAAGCATCCCACTGCTGCCACCAGTGTAAAGACTGGAGGGGGGTGTCTGTACTCCTGCTCTCTATATCTCTATATGGCAGAGGAGAAGCACAGAGGACCCCAGCCAAGATTCTGTATTACGGTAGCAATGGATGAGCAGTCAGGGCCTAGCTTCTCAGGAGGTGATGCGGGCTGGTTCTTAAGTACAGTGTAGTCCCCAAGCACCCACAAAGGAATGTCCAAACACTGTATTACTGAAAACACAGTTTATATAATTAAGGTTCACAGTTATGTACACTATCACAATAACTCACTTTGTGCTCAGTTAATCTACAATGGCAAATATTTACACAGTTCTACGTGGTACCACAATTACTATCACATCTCATTAAAGTGCATCAACTGTACTGTGGTCAAATGTCACACAAATCAATTCGTAAAGGTAACCAACAAAAGATATACGAGGAAAGCAGTTGGTTGAAACAATAGGCAGAATACTGGTCCCATTTACCTAGACACAGTTCTGTATGGAGATCCCCACACCTGGGCAGCCTGTAGCATAAAGATATAGCGTACAAGCCCAGTCCATATATTGTTCAATACAAGTCTTTCCAATAGTTCAGCAACCGCAATGTACCTAGCGTTGTAGAGTTCTTCGTCGAGGAATCGACGGCCCTTCGGGAGTGCACTCCATTTAAGGCAGGAGCCACAGGTCGTCGAATATCCGGCGATGAACAGGGTGAACAATGGCAGTGAGGCAGCAGCTTCGTTCCTAGCGGTGCTGGTCGACGAGGGAGTCTAGACGTCCTGCGAGGAAGAGGCGTGCCGGGCACCTTGATGACGATCGTTCAGGACCGCAAGGAGTTTGCGACGAACTTTGCCCAGCAAGGGCATCGGGTCGTCGGTGGCGTCTCTGCGGTCTTCAGGTGGCGGGAAACCTACTGGTGGACGTTACTCAGTGCAACAACGACCTCGACTTTCTCCGGCGGGACAAAGCGGTCGACGGTGCAGGCGAGAACGTCCTTGGATCAAATATTTTAGGCAACAGGAGCACGGCGGCTCCGGTCGTCGATGGTGATGGACTTCAATGTCCGGGCGCTTCCCTTCGTGATTCCGCGACGGTCCCCGTCTCCGGTCAGCAGCCTTTCATAGGTCTGTCTACCAGGGAGGTTTGGCAAAGATCAGCTGGTGCACGATGGTTCCTCGTAGCTCGGGGAGAGGTATCCTTACAAGGTCCTCTCTCGGATCAGTTCTTGGAGACACATCAGCTTTCAGATCGACGAAGTACAGCAACAGCAATTCTTCTCTTCCAGGGCTTCAAGGTTAAGCTTCGGTTTCAATGTCAGTTTCAACTCCAGTTTCGCTACAGCTTCTGAACGATTTCTAGCAGTGAGAGGCCCCCAGATATACTAGCTGGTCTCTCATTCATTCTTCTGGGTAACACTCAGGCAACCAACCACTCAGAAGTACATTCATGCAGGCAGGCAGCCAATCAGGTGCATAGTGTATTCAGGCCATTCACTTCTCTCCAGACACTCACAACAAGTAATGTGTATTGGGACAAGTACCCAGCCATTCAACACTCCACACTGCATTCATACCAGTTTTGGGCAGGGCTGTCTCAGTCTTTGTGCTACATACCAGATACTAGACATCCACAAGAAGAAATGTGTATTCGTCACGCACTCCATTCACCCAGGTCCCACCCCACAGGCGTACCCACAACATACGGTCATTGGGAAGGCTCCAGCCAGTCTGGTCGGCAACTTTCCCACACTACCATATATGGAACTTCCACCCAACAGCCAGTCAGGTGGAAGGGACAGAGTCAGGGCTTCCCAGGACTTCGGGAAGCCAAGGTAACAGGTGATGGTCAGCAAGAGCCATATCATCATGGTGACATTCAATATTACAAAAACAATGCTATGAAAGGGTGCTTTCATCGGTTATAGGTCAAAGTTTCGAATGCATAGGATCGAATGCCAAAAGGGTCGAATCAAAAGGACCTAAAACCAAAGGGTCGAATTTTTTTTTAGCCCCTTTTTTGTGGTAAAACCGCTTTTTTTTCAAAAATGGAAACCCAAAAAAATATATATTAAAAAAAATTAAAATTCGACCCTTTGGTTTTAGGTCAAATTGAGTCGACCCTTTGGCATTCAATCCTTTTGCATTAGGTACTTTAACTGAACACCGCTTTCTGTTATTTTTTTTGTTATTATTCTTTGACAAGACTGGAGGCTTCATAATATTTAGGGGTGGACTGGGAACCAAAAGAGGCCCTGGAAATAATGTTCAAAGTGGCCCCATATTACACATTTTCAGAAATCCCAACCCTTTTCCTATGAGAAGATGTGGAAATAAAATAGGTTACCACACACAAGAGGACCATGGTGCACAAGCCTAGCGGGAAATCTTCAGAGTTCTCTGTAGGGCAGTCCACCCCTGCTAATATTAACCATTAACTTATCCCCTTGTCCGATAGGAAGGAAACAGTACACTTTAAAGAACATCTTGTATGTGTAGCATTTAGAGTACTTACTCGGCTCCTAATGAAGCAGAGTCATGGCCCCCAGAACAAACAATTGACACAGGGTACACACACAAATGTACGTGCAGTGAGACCTACTTCCTTTTTCTTGCTGCTCGCCACAGCAAATAAGTAGCCCACATTTCAGTATTCACTACTTATTTCTGTGTAATGGCTTGTAAAGTTGTATATATTTGGGTGTCCTGAGGAGCTGGCCGTCAGTCCAATGCTGCATTGGCTCATAGGCAAACCGAACCTTCCAGTCAATGTACCATGGAGGCTGCTCCGAGCAGCCTCAATGCTGGCAACTCTGGTAGCAGTTCATTTTTGTGCATCTCCGGGGCCGGTTCGGAAAGCTCTCTGTCTACGCACCCAAGGTGTAGGCATTGGTTCCTGTGCCCATGTTCTCTTGCAAAATTAATAGAACTCCACACGTATTACCCCAGCCTAGCTCATTGGGTTAAGTAACCGGCGGTTTCAATTCCTAGTCTCATTGCTTTCTTAAAGCACCCGCTCTCGACCCGGCAGGCCACAGAATCAGGGCCACCTCAGATGTTAATACAATGCAATAAGATGTTCACTTAAAAGCAGTGACGTGATTATGATTTTACACTTTACATTGGGCAACTTGGGATCTGTGCAAGCTGCCCTATTGGTTGCGCTACCTTCAAGACAGACACACCCTGTTAGGGACTGTGATGAACTCACTTGCCTAAGAGCATTGTTTGGCACAGACATGTATCTTGCAGATATGCATAATGTGCAAAACATTGAATTTACACAAAAAAGTGAACATGGTTTATGCTTATCAAAGAAGCAGACATGAACGAGTTTATGTTTTAAATCTTTTAAAAAATAGGTTTACTTTGTGGTTCAGTTTACTTCTTTTCTCTTGTTTTATACTGTGATGATATATGGGGACAGCCAGAGGAAAGCGGCCCGCAGAGCATAATGCACGAGCAGGAACATACGGCTGAAATCTTTGCTGCAGGTATTTCGGACCGGTCCAATACCATAAAAAGCCTGATGCCCCAGGCACAGCGACTTAAAGTGGACACGCTTGGCCACCGAAAGCCAATGAAGCGATCTTAGAACAGGGGAAATATGTTCCCGAAAAAGGGTCCCCGTGGCAAGGCGCGTGACCTGTGTTCAAATGACCCCAAGTGTGAACTGTGTTCACAAATTGTCCTAATCTGAGACACCTAACTAGGGTTAGCTGGGGCCCCCAGCTCCCCAACACACATACAAACAATTTAAAAAATAAAAACAAAACTTGCCTCTGCTCTGCTTTTGAATGCAGGGCTCAGAGAGGACATGGAACTGGCTAACTGAATGCAATTTTCAGTAACCATTGCATGTGGGAACCTCAAATTCGTGTTTTTTAAAGATGAGGTGCACAGCTAATTTTACAAGTGCTCTCGCTTTCAGCGCTTCTATTTGATTCATCTGGCATCCCCCGAGCCGGTCTGGAGTAAAAAAAAAATACTTTCTTACGAATATATTCTGCAGCAATTCGGGTGGGGCAAACCCTAGTAAAAAAGAAATCCACTTTTTGGATTGTTTGGGGATTGCTTCTGGATTGTTTTCAAGCTGCAGATTTTTTTGGGATTTATTTTGGATTTTTTGGGGATTTATTCAAGCAAGGATTTATTTGTCTTGGGTTAGAGGATTTATTTTGGATTTTTACTGACTTGTTTCTCAGTAAAAACAATCCACTAACACTAATTGGCAGGCACGCATTTTTACAGGATTTATTTTGGATTTTTACTGACTTGTTTCCCATTAAAAACAATCCACTAACACTAATTGGCAGGCACGCATTTTTACAGGATTTATTTTGGATTTTTACTGACTTGTTTCTCATTAAAAACAATCCACTAACACTAATTGGCAGGCACACATTTTTACAGGATTTATTTTGGATTTTTTGACAAGCAAGGATTGTTTGGTCTTAAAGTGGAGGATTCATTTTGGATTTTTTTCAACTTGTTTCTCAATAAAACCAATCCAGCAACACTACACATTTTTACTGCATTTATTTTGGATTCTTTTACAAGCAAAGCTACATTGGATTTTTTCCAACTTGTATCTCTGTAAAATAGGCACATATTTGTACTGCATTTAAATGTTGGAAAAATAATGTCAAACTAGTTTCAATTTTGGTTGCAGTTATTTAGCATTTTAATCTGGTTAAACATTTCGTAGAGTTTATGTTTTATTTATTTTGCATTTTATTGGTGCAAATTACAAGTCCAACTGCACTTGACTAATTTCTCCAGTAAATAATGCCTAGTCGCTAACATTCAGGGTATACCAATTTGCAGCAATGGGTAGAAGAAATGGCTAACAACTCTGCCATCCCATCTCCCATCGCGCTGCTTTCTCAAATGTGTGTGACTATGAAGGGCTCAGTGGCAGAGCTTGCACTGCTTAAAAACATACAATTTGAGAGTTGCTAATTTACACCTGAGGTGTATGCATGATTTGTTTCAGCAAGTTTCTGAGCCACTCTTTGGCAGGGTTTTTATTTGGAAAAATAAGTTCATGAGAGGAAATTTTTGAAGGTTTAGGTGACAGGTCCTCCTCCTAGTGTTTCTTGCCAGCGCCATCTATTGGCTGCACATGCCCTCAATAATCTCTATGGCAGTTCCCACCCACCACTTGCATCACCCCATCCAAAATCACATCCTCCAGGGATTTCTTTGTGATGGCTCTCTCAAGCAATAACATCAAACTTCACACTGTAAATGCCTGCCATCTGAGATGTAATGCCTTAATCAGAGTTGTAAAAGCTCATCTGGTGTAACAAAAATGTCTTAGCCAAGTGTGCCTTCAGCCACTTCATTTATAGGAAGGTTGCATGTTCTTGCTCTGAAGTCCTGTTAAAACATGTATTGGCAAAGCCAAGAGTTTTGTCTTGTGTATAGGCATTGTATAGACAATTGTCTGACATTACTATCATATGGCCGGTTACTTGCACTATTTTGCAGCTGTTACCATCAATGGCTAGTTAATGCCAGTATGGCAGTGTCTGGCAAATGCCTATCCCATGCCCACACCAAAGACCAAACAGTTGGCATTGCCAATGCTTCTTTTATTATGCTTCTACCTCAGCCTGTGCCCACTTAGAGCACCCGTCCGCTGCCTCTGCGAGCACATTTCAATGCCTCAGTTGGCACCTGGTCCCATTCTATGTTCACCTGCACCATGCCTCTGTGCACCAGCAGTAGCTCTTGTGTTACCCAAGACAGTTTGCACCTTGCTGCAGCGGCCGCTCATAAGATACACAGTGAGTACAGAGCTCATCTGTACAGCGTGTTGTGGGCCCTTATGGACAGTGGTCGAAGTGGGTGGGGAGTTGTTGGGAGTGGTGCGCCTCTACTTATTTGTTTTATGTTTTACTCTTCCTATACTTTTATTTGAAAAAGAAACCATTTCGGAATGGTTTTGTTTTAAAATTAAAGTGTAGGAAGATGTTGAAATGTGTACTTTAGTGCACTGCACTGCATTGAATGTTCCCTTAAACAGCAGGTGTGTTTGTTTGGGGGTTTGGTTGCTCGTGGGATGGGGCATGGCGATGGGGGTTTGTGGGTAGAGGGGGGCTGGCTAGCAGGGAACATAGCTCCACTACTTCTTTTCGTGCACTTCGACCACTGCTGTATACCACCCCCAGCTGTATATTTGTTCTGTTGTTACCTCTGAAAAGTGCTCCGTTATGCATCTGTATCGTTGTATACCTCTGTAATGCACTTTGCTGCTTTTCAAAGCTTGGTCAGCGCTTAATACATTCCATAATAATCAAATAGGATGTAGTCAGACTGCATTCTGTTCAAACGAAATTGGTATGCATTAAATTTGAAAGGATGTTTGGATTTAAAAAAATAAGACTATACAAATCTCATAACACAGTTACAGTTATTTTTATTTATAAGCCATGATGCGCGGATGCGCCCCGATAGCGAACAGGGAGTAAACAGGGGGCCTTATGAGCGGGCCGGCTTGGATGAAATAGTTGCACGTTGTTAGGCACTTTGAACATTTTCTATGGATGCTGCGAGCGACCGTCTAAATTGACTTTAAATGCACATTATGACCGTGCGTGCACACTGGCTTGTTTAATCTACATGTTGCGCTCGGCGCACATCCCACTTGGGATTTATATATGCTCTGCCATATTCATGCCTGTTGCCAGAAGGCCTTTCTGAGATGGCCGTCTGCACGTTTATTTCGAAGTTGTTATTGTGCCTTAATTTCTGGGCCAGCTCTTGCCTCCCTCTCCCATTGGTTGCCTTGGCCCCCTTTAGCCAATGGCAGCAACCGGGTGCCTGTGAATGCCCCCTTTCACCACCCCTGCCCCCTGTGTGCCTGTGAATGCCCCCTTTCACCACCCCCACCCCACGTGTGCCTGTTAATGCCCCCTTGCACCACTTGCGTGCCTGTGAATGCCCCCTCCCACCACCCCCGCACCCTGCGTGCCTGTGAATGCCTCCTCTCACCACCCCCACACCCCGTGTGCCTGTGAATGCCCCTTCTCACCACCCCTGCCCCTGTGTGCCTGTGATTGCCCACTCTTACCCCCCGCCCCCGCGTGCCTGTGAATACCCCCCTCTTATCTTACCACTTACTCATATCATTGTCCCTCACCTCTGATAATAGTTTGTCGGCCCCCCCCCTGTTTTCCCTTTGTCTTCTCCTCCCTCGCCCTCCCCAGCACTACCTTGGTTAGTCGCTGACCCTTAAGATAGTCATTGTTTTGTTACCTCTCCCTTTCTCTCCTCCCCCTCCTCTGGTCACTTTTGCACTGCAACAATTGTCGTCAGGCATAGTAATGCTACTGCTAGTTTTGTCTCCTTTTTTCCTTCCACGCCTCTCCTTTATTGTTCCCTGCACTTGTACTATCTGTTATAATATGATAGTTTTCTTCACATTCTGATTTGTTTCAAGGACGTGTAATCAAGGACGTGTAAGAATGTAACTGTTTTTCTCCCTTGTTACCCTCACTGCTTGAAGCACTTTCAAACACATTGTGTATAGGCATTTTACAAATAAACAATCATTCATTCAACACAAAGCAAGACGTCAATGGGCCGCAAAAGCGCAAGATATTTTGGTGAATGGTGAAATGATGTGAACATACCATGTGTTAGAAAATTAAAATACATTTTTAATAAATCATTTTTATTGTAATTTGACTTTAATATATAGTATGTATGTGTTTTCTGTATGTTTATGATATTGTGCTGTTTCTTACTTTTGAAACCTATCCACAGCCTTGCTGGTGGTTTCTTTTTCTGTTTATTTGGATGGGAGTTTTTGTTTTGGGCTATTTTCGGAAGGACATGCAGCTTGTTTTTCAATTCCGAGTTCCGACCTCGGCAACCTGGCCTGGCAACAATTGTAGCAATGGCGAATGATGAGGAATCGAGCGTGGTCCGGCGGCTGAAAAACAAAAGCCTTAAGGTAAGGATCAAGGTGATGCGCACGTTTTTAGGCTTATTTATTTTATAGTGCACGTGTCTCTCAGCACACGAGGGAGCTTGATTTATGAGCTGGCACACGAGGGAGCTGCCTTTGTTCTGCTCGTCGCTTGATCTCGCTGCAGGCGCTGTGGGATGGCTGAGTGGGGTCGGTAGCAACACGCCAGAAGTTCAGGAACAATGTTTTCATAAGTGGGTTTGTTCTAGGAGATGGAGATTGTGGGGCTTGTCCCATTACAGTGGACACCCGTCCGTCCCTCCCCGAGTCCCGCAGCTATGGGGCAAAAAAACACACACACACACGCACAATAATGGCCGAAAATCACAGCGAATTCTCTCCGAGAGAGTTGGAAGGGAGACGGTGGGAGGTTGCTCAATCTCCCTTAACATCGAGGTTTACTGGGAAGTTTGCCGACCACGCAGCTGTTAAATAGCATTAAGCGACACAATAACGAGACTTTAACCTACAATTAAATCCGCTGCTATGCAATCAAAGAAATGAACGTTTGACTTTATTTTGTACATGATGCTTTAAAATACTCGCACACTCAGGGTGGCCATTCAATGAGTGCAATTACCAATGTACATATTGAGATTTTTTACTGAAATCACGACACTTTTTTTTTGTTCTGAATCTAAAAATGGTATTTGTTATGTGTAGTGTCCACGCTTTCTCTTAGTGTATTTTTTTATGATGAAGTTATCCTGTTGATAAAGCAGGGACGGTTTGGAGATCTGTTTTTGTTTGCAATGCATGTCAATATCCTTGTAGTGTACCCGTAGTACATAGAGAAAGCAACAGATTGCTTGATGGGTAAACAGTCTAGCAAATGGTGTACCGTTGAACTGGTTCCCTCCCCAACCTGTAACTCTGCACCCCCTCTCTATAACCTTCCAAGCACACCCTTAATTGCCTGTCCATATTATAGTGCCTCATCACAGTATCCCCTTGTGTAAAGTGCTCTGTTGCCTCACAGCTAGGTGTGGGCTACATGAACTCCAGCTCATGTGCAAAATAACTCCAGGCAACACAGCAGCTAATCATGGCACCGCCCCCCATCCCCTGCTGAGCTCTTGCGAAAGAATGATAGTGTTAGAAGCCTAGCACAGAGTACATGGAGGTGAACCTGTGTCTAAAGGAACTAGAGGGGCATCATCTAGGGTGGGGGTCTGCAGCCTGCGGCTCATCAGATGTTTTGGACTCCAACTCCGATGACCCTTAACCAATGCCTTTGCTGGCTAAGGCTGATGGGAGCTGTAGTCCAAAACATCTGGAGAGCCAAAGGTCGCAGATACCTGATCTGGGGATGCCGACGGTTAGGGACATCCACCAGGGTCAAGGTACATTTACACTGGGGTAACAGGGCTCGGCAAGGGTGCACAGAGAATGTCATTTTCAAACTCACAACTGGACAGCGCTGTTTTGTATCACTTTGGACTCAACACACATTCCTGGATTAGGAGACTTGGCATGGGTGCAGACATCTGTGAGGCTGAGGTTCATACTAGGAGCATGTCTTGGCTGTTGTAATGGGAGGGGGAGGGGAGCAGCATCCTAGCGAAAGAAAAACTCCAGTGAATGCTGAGGAAGCGCTGCCTGCTTGTGGGGCGATTGGAACAGACACAGTGCACAGCGCCATTACAAACAACATGATGCCCTTTGTATATTGCAAATATCACAAAAAGTGTAACAGATGTTGCGAGGGACGACGAGAATATGCATACTGCTATGTTACATCAAACCACTGAAGAGCAGACACTGAGTGCAGTATGTAGTTTGCTATATAGACCGGTGTACCATCAGAACCGGGTTTCCCAGGTCCCCCTGGGGTAACTTTGGACACTGAGGGCAGTGTGTAGTTTGCTACAGAGACCGGTGAACCATCAGAACTGGTTTTCCAAGGTCCTCCTGGGGTAACCATGGACACTGATCGTATTCGTTATTATTCAGGTTCACGTTTCCACACCTGCCAAGTCTCGACTGTACCCCTTCAAACGCTTTTCACCAGTGCTAAATCCAGACGCTTCGTGTGTCAGGAGAATAGCGGTAAACTCTGCAGACGTTCTTAAACCTCAAAATGGGCTGCAATTAAACTCCAATAACCAATACAAATATTTTCCTTGGGACTTGCAGTACTGAAATGCGACATTTCACCTTTAGTTGGTTGTTATTTTTCATCAGGTTGTATAGCGTCCACTGCCAGTTTCCCTAGGCACACACACTCATGCTCTGCAGGTCATTAAGGTGCTCAGGTTGCAAACACATATCTTTCATCAGTGGCAGTGCCTTTCATGTGCATGATGGAACATTTCCAACTCAAAGAGCTCACAAAACACCAGTTACCTTGCAAATCTGTGCTAGTTAAAGTGGGCAACACAAAGCGCCCATGTATCCCCTTAATTGAAGCTGTAAACGGGCCACTGGTGTAATAAAAAATGTCTTAATTAGAAGTACTTTGCTTGCTCTTTTCAAACTTTTTACACACTTTTTTTGCATTTCAGAATGTATCCATGTTCAAGCCAAGGAAATGGGCTTTCAGGACTCTCTGCATCTGAGTACAGAAAAGCCCTCCAAAATAAAATTGGCAACTACCGGATGAAGAAGGAGCCAAATCTGGTCTTTTCTACACAAGTGTAGTTGCGCATCAAGGGAGTCCGATGTGCTCCCTTACTGTTTGGTCTCGACCTGGATACTTTTATGACTCCCTGGACTGGTTATGTGTCCCCTCTCCCCCTTGCTCCCTGGGCTGGACCCCACCAGACTTGCTTGCCCCCTGGGCTGGACCTGGATACTCATGTGACTCCCTGGACTGGTTCCAGTTCCCTCCTCACCCGTGCTCCCTCGGCTGGACCCCACCAGACCTGCTTGCTCCCTGGGCTGGGCACTGATACTCGTGTGACTCCCTGGACTGGTTCTCGGTCCCCTCTCACCCTTGCTCGACCCCACCGAACTCGCTTGCTCCCTGGGCTGGGCCTGGTTACTGGTGCGACTCCCTGGACTGATTCTGTGTCCCCTCTCAACCTTGCTCCCTGGGCTGGGCACTGATACTTGTGTGACTACCTGGACTGGTTCTGGCTCCCCTCTTACCCTTGCTCCCTGGGCTGGACCCCACCGGACTCGCTTGCTCCTTCGGCTGGGCCTGGATATTCATGTGACTCCCTGCACCCTTGCTCGACCCCACCAGACTCGCTCACTGGGCTGGTCCTGGATACTGTTGTGACTCCTTGGACTGGTTCTGGGTCCCCTCTCACCCTTACTCTCTGGGCTGGACCCCACCGGACTCGCTTGCTCCCTGGGCTGGGCCTGGATACTCGTGTGACTTTCTGGACTGGTTCTGGGTCCCCTCTCACCCTGCTCAACCCCACCAGACTCGCTTGCTCCCCGGGCTGGGCCTGGATACTCGTGTGACCTTCTGGACTGGTTCTGGCTCCCTTCTCATCCTTTATTTTTAAATTGTAAAGCACCCGTGTTTGGGATTGCTACAGTCGTGTTTTTGTGCTATGTACAGTGTCTGATTGAACCTTGAACCTCTGCCTCTTTTTAATAAATATAGTGGGGGAAAAATGTTGCTTCTTTTTAAATATAGTTAATATGCCATTACATGGCCTTGACTTTCATGGCCATTTTACCTAAATGACTGGGACCTAATAAGTTATCACCATTGTTATAAAAGCAATTCAAAATGTAACTTTCTGAAATGGGCAGCAATTAAGCCACAGTGACGCTTTTAAAGCCCAATTCAACAAGGTGCACCAAATGTGTTTTTTAAGCATTTCTTTTCAGGATTATAGTAAACATTATTTTTGTTAAACTCCTAAATTTATTTCCAGCTCATAAACCAAAACAATGCCTATTTAGTTAAGGATATTTTGGGGATTGCTTTGTTTTTTTGATTTGTAAAGTATTATTTGGTGACTACATTAATTGCTTTTGGATGTCAAAAGGTTTATTTGGGGATTGCATTGCATTGCTTTTGGATTTCTACGAGGAAGGATTTTTTAAATAACATATTTCGGGTGCATTAAGCCAAACGGAAGGGGCTGGTCTGTGTCCCCCACCTTCTCCTTGCTCCATGGGACGGGTCATGCTCCCCCAGTTCCTTGGACTAGGTCTGTCCCCCCCCCCACCCTCTCCCTTGCTTCATGGTCTTGTTCTGAGTCCCCAGATGACTTCCTTGCTCCCTGGGCTGGTTCTGGGTCGCCATCTGACTCCCCTGGGCTGGGTACCCATTGCCTGGGCTGATTCAGTGTCCCTCCTTCACCTTTGCTTCCTGGGCTTGTCCATTTGACCCATTGGCCGGTTCTGGGTCCCCATCAGACTTCTTGCTAGCCGGGTTGAGTCTGGGTACCTCCTTCCAATTGCTCACTGAGCTGAGTCCCCGGCTGACTCCCTTGCTCCCTGGGCTGGGTCCCCATCTGACTCCCTTGCTCTCAGGGCTTAGCGTGGGTTCGCATTTTACTCCCTGACTGTTTTTTTTTTTTTTATCTATACATGTCCACAAATTGTAAAGCACGCAGTTCTGGGATTGCTACAGTCATGCTTGTGTCCTATGTACACCGTTTCAACCTCATTGTGCCTCTTTTAATAAATACAATTGAATAAAAAGCAGGTGGTGTTTTATTTATTTATTTTTAGCCCATTAACCTTGCTCTACTTTAATGTCATTTTACCCAAATTACTATAAAGAGAAGCGTTCCCACCAATAGTCTGCTCAATGCGTGTCTGTGGCCATCCGTTTCTATTTGCTCCCAATTGTTTTGTAGGGTTTCTTCTCAGGGTTCTAGTTAACATCGCTTTGGGATTTCTACAGGATTGTTTTGGGATTGGATTGCTTGTGGATTTTTAGGGGATTGTTTGGGGATTGGATTGCTTGTGGATTTTTAGTGGATTGTTTGGGGATTGGATTGCTTGTGGATTTTTAGTGGATTGTTTGGGGATTGGATTGCTTGTGGATTTTTAGTGGATTGTTTGGGGATTGGATTGCTTGTGGATTTTTAGTGGATTGTTTGGGGATTGGATTGCTTGTGGATTTTTAGTGGATTGTTTGGGGATTGGATTGCTTGTGGATTTTTAGTGGATTGTTTGGGGATTGGATTGCTTGTGGATTTTTAGTGGATTGTTTGGGGATTGGATTGCTTGGATTGTTTTGGGATTGCATTCCACTGAGGATTGCTAATTAACATATTTCAGGGTGCATGAAGCCAAAAAGAAGCCAAAAGCAATCCTCTGAGTACAATGGGAGTTTCTGGAGTTAAAGAGGATTTAAAGAGGATTTAAATGTTTGGGAAAATCCAGTAGCAATCCACTTTC
This sequence comes from Ambystoma mexicanum, assembly GCF_040938575.1. Taxonomy (NCBI): domain Eukaryota; kingdom Metazoa; phylum Chordata; class Amphibia; order Caudata; family Ambystomatidae; genus Ambystoma; species Ambystoma mexicanum. The sequence continues at coordinate 1,424,705,495 of NC_090923.1, forward strand.
AATCCAGATTTTTTTGGTAGGGAAGGGACAATAGGTACAAGGTCGAGGGCAGGCCAGGTTCCCAAAAGCATGGCATGCAACCCTGGCAGCGAGTAGTGGAAACCGATCGTTAGGCAGACGAAGGATTCACACGGGGTAAGACACCAGAACGGCCAGCCACCTCGGGTCTGCACAGGGTCTGGGGAATGTGTGCGACCTTGGCTGTTCGCCCCAGCCAGGCTCGCGCTAATTGATTGCGGCGACCGAAATGCGCCCCCCCCCCCCCCACTCTCCCGCTAAAAGATGGGGGCTGCAGGGGACAAAAGACAATGCCACAAAACGTTGGGGCGGACAAAACCCCGCCCCCTTATAATTACGCCCATGAACACAACATACTATATTAAAATGCCTGCACGTTCTTAATATCTCCTGCACACTGTGCACCATCAACGCATATTACATTCGTTATGCTTCTATAGGGCTATGCGTCACTGTGCAATATTTTAACTTGGGGCAGAAAATTATAATAAGCCGTTTCACAACTTTGATCATAAACTAACACAACCCATAAACGTACTGCCTCAAATGTTTGCTTCGATAGGCATCTATCTCCCCTTACCTCTGTGGTCGCGTTCACCATTCGCGCCTGGAGTGCGGTGGACGATTCTTAAATACTGGTTGTGCAATTTTTGAGAGCCAATCAAAACACGCGCTGACTTCCATTCAACCCACACGTTTCCAGCAAAAGCGAAACGCAGGCTTTCGCCGGAACCTTAGCATTTGCATCCAGATATATATAATCAACAATGCGATAGCACGTTTCAGTTTCACAGCTTGCTTGTGCACAGTATTTACTTAATGCGAATATGTAGGGAGTCAGAATGAACTCAATTGTCATTTCACACACTTAACATGGGCAGTCTGGTACAGCTCGCCCCACCCCTTCCCCCAATCCGGTAAACTACCTACCATCCTGTTGTAGCCCACCTGGCCTTAATAACTGAGGCCAGACCAACTTCTCACATTTGTGGCATAACAAGGCCACAGTTTTATTATCACACATTTCACACTGTCACTGCAAACCAAACAATAACCTCTTCAATACATTATTACAATCCCAGAGGATCGGCAGCACCTTTTTGTTTACACATTCCTTGGCACCCCCCCTTTCACCTTTCTCTGTTCCTTTATTTATTTCCAGTCAGCTCTCTTTTACTTTTCCATTCCTTTCCAGCATACTTGGGCCACCACTCCTGAACCTCCCAGAGCCTCTGGGTCTGGGCGAAACACATTGGCAGCCTCCGCTGATGGGCTGCAGGGAGTGCCGTTCTGCTTTTCTTTTTCCACTAGCCCAAGCTGGAAGCTGATAACCACGGTGGGTGCCCCTCCTCTATATACCGTGCGCCCCCCCCCCCCCCCGCGTTTTAGGCTACCGCGGAGGAAGTTAGTTTACGCACTGCTCGATCGCCTGAGTTACCGCCACAGGTTTCTGTCCCTTTACCGCCCCCAATCCTGCAGAAAACTGGCCCACTATTCACACCCTCGCCCTCTTTGGGTGTCCTCCAAGTTCAGCAAAATAAGTTACTAGCCCATATCTGACAGGTGAAACCTGTCCTCTTCATAATACGTGGGCACTCCTAGATTTATGAGCCCGTGCCTGATTGTTAAGAAACGAGCCCCCTTGCAAAATGTTGACATTGCACGTTCAGATTTTTCTGGACTTTTCAACAGCTGCGTTTGACTAGGCCTCATTCCATATAAACCTAGGAATAATTTCTGACCACATCAGTTCGCAAGCCCCCAAGATCTTGTTTAATGCTCACACAGTGCGGCACATCTGGCGCACCAGGGTACCTCTACCCAACTGGGACAGGTCATTCCCACCTAGGTGGATAATCAATATGACGGGAGGGGCCTTCTCCTCCAATAATGCTGCCACTGTCTGCTGCAGCTACTGCCATCTCATTCCTCTCTTCCCAAACCAGAGGATGTCCGTATTGCTCAAGGCCCTGTCTTTCCACTCCACCTGATGTTCGACCACTCCACCGCTCTTGCTATGAACGAGTGGCCAATCACCCATGCTACTTTTCTGTCTTGCGTGGCATCCTCTTGCATTGGAGTGAAATATTTACAGACCATCAGTGGTTAGCTCTACATTCTGTCAGTTCTGATGTATTTTTGATAAGCCCCTGATTTCCAAGGCCCAATCTCCTTAATCCCCTGGACGCTGGCCCATGCTACCGCTGCCATGGAGACTGCTCCTATTCTGAAAGAGTGGGTGCCGTACTAACTCGTGTCCCTGCCCACTCTTTTTAATACCATGCCCAACACTGCCCTGAACTGAACAACAGATTTGTTGCGCCCCTGGGTCTTGCAGCCAGGAAAACTCTTAGTAGACATACTGGGCAGCCACTGCACTTTCTTATGAAGTGTAGTCAGACCCATTTCCCCTTCCCAGCCTAGTCTGTCTCTGACCTCCTCAGCAAAATAGCAACTTCTTCCCCCTGCAGCTCCACATCAGCCTCCCTCGGGCCGCCCTAGCCGTCCCCTGCTCTGTTTGCCGCAGCCAGCTCGCTAAACCGAAAAGCTCCAAAGAATGCTAAACTGAAAGCCGCTCTGAAGAAGCAGGTCTCATAACCTCCTTTGCATACGACCGTGGCCTCGCTCATTATGTCTGCCAGATCTGGGAAGGTGATGGGCCGTCCTGTGATTCAGCTCCCTTCCTTCCATCCTTCCCCAGCCCTTCATGGCTGCCTTTGTGACCTTGCTCTTAGTGGGGTCGACTTCCCCTCTGGTCCGGGTGAAGAAAGCCACTGCAGCTAAGGTGGTGGCTGCCCATGCCCTGCTTCTCCTGGCCTTGCAGGCCCCGGTTATGAACTTCAACACATCCTGTTCCCTAATTGACCCATTGGACTTTGATATCACCAAAAAGCTCCTCCAATGCCCCTTGGACCTTTGCAACGTACCTGGGGCCACAGAATTGTCCACAAGTGTCCTTGGAACCTCCTCGCTATCCCCCAGAGCCACTCCGGCATCACTGACACCTCCTCTTCTGCACCTTGCGCGAGCTGCCCGAATCTCTGACATTGTAAATGAGACAAAGCGTCAGCTTCAGCTATGCTGTTCTGCACGCCTGGGATATGCCTCATTCTCACCCCTGTGTTCAGTCTCAGCCATCTAAGTGTTAAGAACCTTAGCAGGGCAAGCACTAACGGGCAGCTAGCCGCACAGCTATTCACTACCTGCACCACTGCTTGGTTGTCACACCACAATGTGATTTTCTTATTGACCAACCTCTCCTGCCAAATGTGGAAGCTGACTGCGATGGGGAATAGCTCCAGCAACGTTGTGTTCCCTGTCAGCCCTTCCTCAATCCATGCCCCTGGCCATGCGCTCGTGCACCAGCTTCCTGCCAAAAACCCTACAAACCCCACACCCCCTGAGGCATCTGTGAACAACTCCATCTTCTGGCTGGACCGCCAGGGCTCCCTTCATACCGAAACCCCGTTGTAAGCTTCCAGGAAGCTCTCCCACACTTGGATGTCTGTCTACACTCCCGTACCCAGACGTAGGTTGTGGTGTGCCTGTGCCAGCCCTACAGTCTTTTGGGCCAGTCTTCTTACGAAAACCCTGCCCGCTGGGATCACCCTGCCTGCAAAGTTGTGCTGCCCCATCAGCTTTTGCAGCTCCACTGAACTGCTCTACTTTCACTGCTGGTAACCTGCAGAGTTCCTCGATGGTGTCAATCTCGATACCCAGGAAAGTCAGGTTCGTGGTTGAACCCACTCTTTTATCCCCGGCTAGCGGGACACCCAACTGCTAGGTCAGTTGCTCGAAAGACCTTAGCGCAACCTCACAGCCTTTCTTGCCGCTCCTTCCTACAAATAGGAAATCATCTAGGTATTGTGCCACTCTGGGCCCTGTGCACCTTTTTCTAACTGCACACTCGAGGAAAGTGCTGAACAGCTTGAAATAGTGACACGACATAGCGCAGCCCATAGGCATGCACTTGTCAAAGTAGATTTTGCCCTGGAACGGGAGCCCCAGCAATCTAAAGCTTTCGGTGTGGCCTGGCAACAGCCGGAATGCTGACTCAATGTCTGCCTTAGCCAGCAGGGCCCCTCTGCCTGCCTCCTTCACCAGTTCTAGTGCCTTGTCGAGGAAGGGTACTACATCGAACACTGGTCCGGGTCTAGCCCACGATTTACAGACGCTCCCTTAGGGTAGGAGAGGTGGTGTACTAGCCTAAATGGCCCCTATTCCTTTTTGGGGACTAGCCCTACGGGGAAACCACAAAATCTTTGAACGGGGGCTCCGAGAATGGCCCCTCTATCCTACCTAGTTTTACCTCCTTTCTCAGTTTCAACTCCACTATCTCCGGTTTGACGGTTGCTGACTTAAAGTTACTTGGGACAACCCCGCTGTGCACATTGATGCTAGGTATCCTAAAGCCCTCTGAAAAAGCCCATAGACGTGTGCCGGCTGCTACTTTGTTGTGATAGGAATTCAGCAGCAGCCGCAGTGTCTCAAGCTTGATGGGGCTTGGGGCTGTTTCCCCCAACCTAGGTACTCCCTCCCTTCAGCTTTGATTGCTCTGTCTGCTTAGGGACCTGTTGCTCCTTACTTCCGCATCAATCGGCTGTGTGGTCCCTGCCGCATTTGCTGCATGTGTGCCTGAACTTGCAATTGGCTCCCCAAGTGCAGTTCCCCTTTTCAAATTTCTAGCAGGTGGTGTTCTTTCCCGATCCGCTGCCCCTGGACCAGGCACCACCCCCGCTCCAAAAGGGCCACCTTCCACTGTTGCTACTTTAATAGGACTTGCCCCCCCAATTCGGATAACTCCTCCTCAGTGGTTGCTGCTCCTCCACTGGCATGCTCTTGTGCCTGTTGTGTTGCTAGACATCATCTTGTGGATGTAAAGTGACACATCCTCATCATCCCAGTTCATGCTTGGAAACATCTGCATCTTCTGCCCAAACCCCTCATTGTATCTGAGCCAAGCATCCCCCCCATACTCCTCACGGACCTCATGGATGTGTTGCTCATATGTGATGAGCGCTGCAGCGTCCGCCGGGTACTTCTCCACCATGATGGAGGTGTACCTCCTGAAGACATATAGCCAATTCATGATGTTCCTTTCCTTTCTCACTCTATTCCTGCTATCCCTCCTGTCATCCTTCTTCTTGGCTTCCTTTACTATGTCCAACCCCACCTGCTCCAGCTCTAGCAAAGTAAAAATTTTGCTGAACACCTTGTCCCATATTTTTTCCTTGATTTCCAAGGGTACGTGCCACACTAAGCCTGCAGCCCTTGTGGTCATGGGTGTGCACCCTGGGCCCCTCCTGACCTCCACCTCTGAAGCAAACGTGTCTACCTTAACGCCCCTTGGACGCCCCTGTGTTCGAGCCCCCATGCTTCCCCAGGAAAGCCCTCTGGTATGGGACCGGCTCCCTCCTTTCCTCCTTGGTCTAACCTACTTGGTCCAGGAGCTGTGCCCCCCCTACGGTATCTGACTGGGAGCTGCTGCGCCCCTCGCCTTCGCCCCCCCACCACAATGGCTACATCATTTCCCCCTATTGCGGGCCTACTTTGTTCACTCAGCGCTGCGCTTATGCTCCTTTCCACATTTGCCACGGCCTGCAACTCATAGTTAACCCTGCAAGAATTCACATTCTCAACCCGCCTGCTATCATGCAAACCTTTCAGCGCTCTTTCTACATGCATCTCTACCAACCTAGCAATCCTCTGCCATGACGCCCCGATGGAGCGTCTGGAGATGCTAGCGACTCTCTTCCGGGTTGAGACCATAACGCAAACATTGAAGCATTACGATCGGTGTAGTTTTTCCAAGATGGCCGTCGCCTATAATTACATTGCAGTTTACCGGCTCCGAGCGTTGCAACCCTCGTACTTTGACGGGTCTGACGATTGTGTGAATATTCTTACTCTGCTTTTCCTCTTCCCTCTTCTGTTTGCTGGCTACCGCTTTCTCCTCTCCTCTACGGACCATGCTCTCAGGCCAGGTACCATCTTGCTCCCAGTGTTTTTGTTACTCATGCCCGACCTTGAAACCTGGGTCGTTTCAAGCATTCTTTGTGTTCCTACTATCAGAACTTATCAGTCTATCTGAAGATTCTACTACTGTGTCCAGGACGAATGAGAACGTGTTCTAGAAACAAAACCCAAGGGTTTTTTTGTCCCGCAAGGCTGTTTTATCCAGCGGGCTATTCCCTGAGAGTCCACGTCTCTGTGGTTGCTCCCAAACCAGGCACTGTGGCCTCCAAGGGGAATAGACCCTAACTCTTCTCCAGGTGCAAGACAAGCAAGGACACTACGAAGAAGAAGGGGAAGGACCGAAAGCCTTCACATTCTGAGAGATTGCAACGCCCAGTAACAAACATGGACAGTCTTGAACAATACCAGCAACTTGAAGCAGCCATACGAGGACTTACGGTTGAAGTACAGAATCTAAAGTCTAAGAATGCTACTTTACGTCAACAAGCTGCTTTCAGTTAAGAGTCTAGGGGGGGAATCTACCTCCATTGGGATTTCCTTTTGGTAAATATGATGGCGCCTATGATGCTGGAAATGCATTGGAGGGACAGGACCTCTGCATCCTTGTCCTTTATTGCTTTTCATTGTGTGTTCTGTCAGGTTTTACGCGCAGGAGTTCATGTGGGACTCCTGGCGGTGCAGCTCTCTCCTTTGGTTTGGTGAACAGACCCTTGGGATACCCTTATGTCACCCTTGGGTGGGAGTACACTCCTGTTCTCCTAGTGTATGTTTTTGGGCACCTGTGGGTGGCCCACAGAGCAGGGTACGGGCTGGTGGCAGCTCCGTGCTGAATTGACAGGTGCCCTGAGCATCCTCCATTTTGGGATGCCCAGGCCCTGTCATTGGAATCTGTTGATTCCTGATGTGGACAAGATGGCCCCGTGCCCTCTTGGTTTCCATCGCCTGTTTCCTTGTTTCCCGAAGTCCGGGGAGGCCCTGTCTCTGTCCCTTCCCCCTGACTGGCTGTTGGGTTGAAGTTCCATATATGGTATTGAGGGGAAGTCAGGACCAGACTGGCTGGAGCCTTCCCAATGACTGTATGTTATGGGTACGCCCGTGGGTTGGGACCTGAGAGAATGAAGTGAGTGACGAATACGCATTCTCTGTCATGGGTGTCTAGTATCTGGTGTGTGACACAATGACTGAGACAACCCTGCCCGAAACTGGTATGAATGCAGTGTGGAGTTTTGAATGGCTGGATACTTGTCCCAATACACATTACTTGTTGTGAGTGTCTGGAGAGAAGTGAATGGCCTGAATGCACTGTGCGCCTGATTTTCTGACTGACTGCCCTTCTGAGTGATTGGTTGCCTGAGTGTGACCCAGCAGAACGAATGGGAGTCCAACTAGTATATCTGGGGGACTCTCACTGCTAGAAATCGTTCAGAAGCTGAAGTAGAAACTGACATTGAAACTGATGCTTAACTTTGAAGCCCACTGGAAGACGAAGAACTGCTGCTGCTGTCCTTCGCTAATCTGAAAGTTGCTGTGCCTTCAAGGAACTGGTCCAAGAGAGGACCTGGCTAGGAGACCTCTCCCCAAGCTATGAAGGGACCATCATGCACCAGCTGATCTTTGCCAAAGCTCCCTGGTAGACAGACCTACGAAAGGCTGCCGACCAGAGACGGGGACCGCCGCGGAATCACGAAGATAAGCACTAGACATTCCGTCCATCACAGCTGTGGTCACATCCTGATCACTGACGCCAGATGCCGACGACTCAACGTCCTTGCGAGCCAAAGTTCTTCACTGACTCTTTGCGGCAACAAACCATCGTCGTCGAGGTGCACTGCACGCCTCATCTGTTGTAGGACGTTTTTGACTGATCGTCAACGAGCACCGCAAGGACCGAAGCTGCTGCCTCAACGACAACATTCACCTTTTCTTCATTGCTGGAAGTTTGACGACCCATGGCTCCTGCCTTATAGGGAGTGCACTCAAGAAGGGCTTGTCGATTCCCCGACGAAGAACTCTACAACACCAGGTACATTGGGGTTGCAGAACTATTGGAAATACCCGAGACTATATTAAGCATATCTGGACTGGGGTTGTCAAATACGCTTTATTTACAGGTTGCCCAGATGGGGAAATCCTCGCACAGGACGGTCTCATGACAGTGGGATAGACTGTTCTGCCATTGCTTGATTTAACTATCGTTCTTTCTGTGTCTATCATTGATTCATCTTGCCATCTGATTCGTATGTCATTTGAACTGTTAGCAGTTGATGCATTTCAAGGGAATCGATAGTTAAGAGTGGTACCACGTAAACTTGTATATATTTGCCATTGTAGTATTTCCAGCATACAAAGTGTGTTTATTGTGATTGTGTACATAACGTGAACCTCATTTATAGAAAGAGATGTGTTTTCACTCACATAGTGTGTGGACATTCCTTTGTGGGTGCTTGGGGACTACACTGTACTTAAGAACCAGCCTGCATCACCTCCTGAGAGCTAAGCCTTAATTGCTCGACTACGTTACCAATAATAGAGAATCTTGGCTGGGGTCCTCTGTGCCTCTCCTCTGCCATATAGAGAGCAGGAGTTCAGACACCCCCCTCCAGTCTTTACACTGGTGGCAGCGGAGGGATGCTTATGGTTTTAATTATCAGTGTGTAACCGTGCCACTTACAAAATATCCACACTGAAATTGAGCTTTAGTTGTGTACAAGATAACTACATTGCAAGCAATGGAGTCTATTACAAATGGTAAATTGACTAGGATGAGCTTAGAGGCTCTCCAGAGTGCTTGTGAAGCCAGGGAATTAGACTTTGAGGATAAGTCTACGGGTGAGCTGATAGCTGCCCTGGTGGACTATCAGACAGATTGTAAAACTCTTGAAGGGGAGGATGTAACCATTGAGGTCCCTGCCCCTGGGGCTGTTGTTGAATCTGATTCTGGGAATGCCACCATTCCTGCAGCCTCTGTTCCGACCTCCAGCAATATTTCTTGAGGGAATTCCTTGGAACTTGAGTTATTAAGGATGAAATTGGTCTTTGAATACTGAAAGTTGAAAATAGAAGCTGAACATAAGAAGGAGAAGTTGGCACAATATGTGGAACTCAAGAATAGGGATCTTGAACTCAAAGACAAGGACACTGAATGTCAGCGAATCCAGCTAGAGAAAGCTAGAGTGGAGACTTCAGAGAAACCAGTTGAGAGTGTCAGGTCCCCAGCCACCAAGTTTATGGAAGATTTGGTTGGTGTGTATGTGGAGGGTGCTGATATCCTCCAATGGATTGAAGAGTTTGAAATGGCTTGTGCAATTCATGATGTTGATAAAAGAGATTGAGCTAAGTGTTTGTTAAGCAGCATGCCTCAGACTGGATATGACTGTATTCTGAAACTGAGTGTGGAAGAAAGGGGTCAGTATGAGTGCATGAAGTCTGCTTTGATTGCCAAGTTTGGCAAGACACCTACCCAATACCTTAAAAGGTTCAGGAAATTTAGGAAGAGAGAGAATGTGTCTTGATAGACTGGGTGAGTGCTGCACATATGAACATGATGGGGTGGATTCATGGTTACAAAATGAAAACGTTTGTTGAATTGTCCCACCTTTGTTTTTTTAGCCTTTTTCAGAAGCCTGTTCACCAGAGCTGTGTCAGTATGTTGCTGACCAGAACATTTTGGATCCCTTTAAGCTGGCCAGGCTGGCTGACAAGTGCGTCTCCCACCTGGTGTCCCCTAAGGACTCCAGTGGAAAGGACAAGGACAAAGAAAAGGGGACCTCTCAGAAAGCTGAGGAGTCCCAAATGCATTCACAGTCGGGTAAACCAAAACCTTCCTCTCCTAAACCTAGTGGGGATACATCCTTTGTGGGTGGGAGTAAGAGTAGTGGTCCACCTGCTGTAAAGCTGGCCCCCAGTGGTTCCAGTACCATACCCCCCACTCCTGGCACTTGTTGGGACTGTGGGGCTCTGGATCACCAAAATGGTGACCCCAAGTGTAAAGGCTACCCTTACCCCATGCTGCCACTGTCCTCCCCTCCTCTACAGGGATCACATTCGGTGCCCCTGTAGAGATTTCCCTAGTGTCCTTTGGGGCCTGGGACCAGTACGCAGAAGTACTCATGACAATCCCATAGAACACCCGTAGGTTTTTGAGAAGTGTCCTCTTGAATGGCCAGCTTTCTACTGGCTTGAGAGACACTGGGGCGAGCATGACAGTGGTGGACAGGAACCTGCTCAAGCCAGAGGACTATGTAGGTGCTCCTCTGAGAACTACCAGGTTAGCTGGTGGGCCTCCCAAATTATCGCCTGTATCCTTAGTGACCATTACGATTGGAGACTAGACAGCGAAGCTTCCTGTCCTGGTTCAGGACAACGTGCCTGCTAACATTTTGTTAGGAAATGATTTGGTAGAAATGGGGATGATCTCGGATGGTCTACCCATGGCTGCTGCAGCAGTCACCCGATCACAGGTCACACAGGGTCCGACTGCGAGTCCAGTACCCTCGCCGACGGGGAAACCCAAGGCACAACGAAGAAGGAAGAGCAAGAAGGACGCCTTTGCGAAAGGGGCCCCTTCTCTTCCTGCTGCTCCTGCAGCACCCATTGGGATTCATGCTCTGGACGGGCTGAGTCCAGTGGAAAACCCAATCTCAACTCCTGAGGAAGAAGAGGCAGAAGACCCTCCTGCAGGATAGGTGATCCTGCCGGAGGACCACCCCGACCTTCAATGCCTGTTGGCTGAAGTGGGACCCTCCCGGGTGGACTTCTGTAAGGGTCAGAGAGAGTGCCACTCTCTCGATGTCTGAGGAAACAGGCCCTGTCCCAGGCACAGGAAGAAGTGCCTAGGACATTCCGGATCTATTGGGAGGGTGAGCTCCTTGTTAGTGAGCTCACTAAGCCAGAACATGGTGCCCTCAAGAGGTTGGTGGTACCCCAAGTTTACAGGCCCTTCCTACTGCAGTTGGCGCATGAGGTGCCCTTAGCTGGTCATCTTGGTACCAAGAAGACAAAGCAAAGGCTCTCTGCCCATTTCTACTGGCCCCGGATGGGAGTAGAAGTTGAGTCCCACTGCAGGACCTGCCCAACTTGTCAGTTGTCTGGCATGACTGGAGTCAGTCTCATTGCCCCACTACAGCCGTTGCCGGTAGTGGGCAACCCATTTGAGAGGGTGGGCATCGACATTGTCGGTCCCCTTGACCCTCCCACTTCTGGTGGACATCAGTTCATTCTGGTCTTGGTAGATCATGACCCCAGGAACCCTGAGGCAATACCCCTTCAGACGGCTATGGCCAAGGTGGTTGCCAGGGCTCTCCTGGGCATTTTTACCCTTGTTAGATTCCCTAGGTAGGTTGCCTCTGACAGAGGATCCAACTTCACGTCGAGTTACATGAAGACCATGTGGAAAGAGTGTGGGGTAACGTACAAGTTCTCTACCTCTTACCATCCCCAGACCAATGGTCTGGTCGAGAGATTTAATAAAGGCATGCTAGGCGCTTTGGAAGAGCCCCTAAGGAGGAAATGGGATCTCCTCCTGCCATGCCTGCTGTTCGCTTACAGAAAGGTACCTCAAGGGGGTGTTGGTTTCAGCCCCTTTGAGTTACTCTTTGGACATCCCTTGAGGGGGCCCCTTGCCTTAATCAGAGAAGAATTGGAGGCCACCCCTCCAGGTCCTGCCAAGCAAGTGGGGTACTATGTGTTAGGCCTCAGACGGAGGATGACACAGATGATGAGTCTGGCGACAGCAAATCTCAAGGCCGTCCAAGAATTGAACAAATACTGGCATGACATTAAAGCCTCGCAAGGGGATTGGACTCCAGGGCAGGAAATGCTAGTGATGGAGCCTACCAAACCTAGAGCTTTGGCAGACAAATGGACTGGACCCTTCAGGATCATCTCCAAGATGGGCGAAGTCAATTTTCTGGTTGACATGGGAGTCCCTGGGGTAGCCCCTCAGGTATTCCATGTTAACAGGCTCAAGCCTTTCCACAGGTGAGCAGAAGTCTCATGTCTCTTGCTGGCTTCATAGAAAGAAGAGGATGAGAGCGAGCCCCTTCCAGATTTGCTGCATAGCAACCCTCAGGATGGCTCAGTGGAGGGAGTGCATCTCTCTCCAGATCTGACGACAGAGCAGCAGAGGACCTGCAGGGCTTTGCTCCGGCAGTATGCCTCTCTGTTCTCCCTGACGCCAGGCCTTACACCATGGTGTAGGCATGAAATTGACACTGGTGACAGTATGCCTGTCAAAAGCAGGTACTACCGTATGTCAGATACAGTTAAGAACCACATCCAGGCTGAGGTCGTTAAGATGTTGGATCGGGATGTTATTGAACCCTCAACCAGTCCCTGGTCCAGTCCCGTGGTCCTTGTCCCCAAGGCAAGTTCCCAGGCAGGTACCAAGGATTAGAGGTTCTGTGTGGACTACAGAGGAGTCAATGCTGTCACCAAAACTGACGCGCACCCATTGCCCAGGGCGGATGAGCTTGTGGACACCATAAGTGCTGCCAAATCTGTGAGCACTTTCGACCTTACCTCAGGCTATTGGCAAATAGCTCTGACGGACCATGCTAAGAAAAAGACGGTGTTCTCAACCCCTGAGGGACTCTACCAGTTTAGAGTCATGCCTTTTGGGTTGAAAAATGCACCTGTCACTTTCCAACGTTTAGTCAATCATGCACTCAGTGGGCTGGAAGGCATTTGTGTGGCCTACTTAGACGTCATCGCTGTCTACAGTTCCACTTGGTAGGAGCATTTGACTCACTTGGATAAAGTGTTGCAGGCCTTGAAAAGGGCTAACCTCACCATCAAGGCCACCAAGTGCCAGATAGCTCAGGGGAAAGTCACATATCTTGGTCATGAGGTAGGAGGGGGTCAAATCCAACCTCTCTACAGTAAGGTACAGGATGTACATGATTGAGAGACTCCCACTACTCAAACTCAGGTGAGAGATTTTTTGGGCCTGATTGGGTATTATCGCAACTTCATGGCAGACTATGGAACACTAGCTGCACCTCTGACAGCTCTGACTTCACCCAAACATACGAAGAAGGTTAACTGGACTGAAGACTGTCAGAGGGCCTTCAATGGCTTGAAGGAATGTCTGTGCAGGGCACCTGTGTTGTGTGCGCCTGACTACGGGAAGCCCTTTATCGTTCAAACGGACACCTGCGACACCGGAATTGGGGCTGTCTTGTTCCAGTTAGATGACAAAGGAAGAGAACATCCAATCATATTCATCAGTTGACAACTCAAGAGTAGAGAACTTACTTGGGCTACTATTGAAAAGGAATGTTTTGGCATAGTTTGGAGCTTTAGGCATTTTAGACCCTACCTTACAGGGTCTACCTTCAAGGTTCAAACAGATCATAAGCCCTTAAAAACCAGAAATTGCTCAGGTGGTCCATTAGCCTGCAAGGGCTAGACTTCACCATTGAGCACAGACCAGGAAAGAGTCACAATAATTCAGATGGCCTTTCCAGAATGTATGTTGACCGTCTGGATGAGGGTGTCTATCTCGTGGGAGATTAGACGCCCTAACCTCAGTCTGGGGGGGGTGACTGTGATGGTGGAAATGTATCAGAGGGACAGGACCTCCGCATCCTTGTCATTTATTGCTTTTTATTGTGTGTTCTGTCGTGTTTTCCGTGCAGGAGTTCATGTTGGACTCCTGGCGGTGCAGCTCTCTCCTTTGATTTGGTGAGCAGACCCTTGGGATACCCTTATGGCACCCTTGTGTGGGAGTACAACCCTGTTCTCATAGTGTATGTTTTTGGGCACCTGTGAGTGGCCCACGGAGCAAGGTACGGGCTGGTGGCAGCTCTGTGCTGAATTGACAGGTGCCCTGAGCATTCTCCATTTTGGGATGCCCAGGCCCTGTCATTGGAATCCGTTGATTCCTGATGGGGACAAGATGGCCCCAGGGCCTCTTGGTTTCCATTGCCTGTTACTTTGTTTCCCGAAATCCTGGGAAGCCCTGTCTCTGTCCCTTCCCCCTGACTGGCTGTTGGGTGGAAGTTCCATATGTGTAATTGAGGGGAAGTCCAGGCCAGACTGGCTGGAGCTTTCCCAATGACTGTATGTTGTGGGTAAGCCCGTGCGGTGGGACCTGTGTGAATGGAGTGTGTGACGAATACGCATTTTCTGTTATGGGTGTCTAGTATCTGGTGTGTGACACAATGACTGAGACAGCCCTGCCCGAAACTGGTATGAATGCAGTGTGGAGTGTTGAATGGCTCGGTACTTTTCCCAATACACATTACTTGTTGTGAGTGTCTGGAGAGAAGTGAATGGCCTGAATGCACTGTGCGCCTGATTGGCTGCCTGACTGCCTGAATACCTTTTTGTGTGATTGGTTGCCTGAGTGTGACCCAACAGAACCAATGGGAGTCCAACTAGTATATCTATCAGGCAGCCACCCAGGGCAGGGCAGGAGCCCCCCTCACCCGTGGCACCACCTGCACCAACGTGCGCTCATCTCCGCGCACAAAGCATCGCCGCGGTGCACTTTAGCACCAGCACGTGAAGGAAGCCTCCCCATCATACAGGAAAGCTAGTATCTGCTTTCACTCGATCCGATCCCGTGCATCACGGCCTCCAGCATCAGGATCGAGGCCCGCAGCAGCCATACAAAGATGGCTGCCATGTTCTCGTCGGAGAACAGCTGAATCCCCCTCTCCCCGCCCAGCACAGCTGATTGGCCATGCGCTAATATTTACTTTGCAGGCCCGAACCGGAAGCGGAAGCCGCCCGCTCCAGCAAGGGCCGCAACATTAAGGGCCTGTCTGCGTCTGTCTGCGGCGTGCCCGCAAGGGAACCGCTACAAACCTTCAAGCCCATATACTCTATTTCACTGCTAGTTCCAGGAAGTCCATGACGTGAACTGTAAGTAAAAAGCACACTGTCAATCAGGAGAAACGCTGCTGAGCAGCTCTACGTGCCCCTGATGCACCTGACGTGCTCAAACATATAGATGTCTAGACAATGAGTTTCCCCTGGTAGTCTCTCTATAACTGCTCTGTTAACTACACCAGTATTGACTATCTTACTGTTAACTGATTGGAGTGCACTCTGAAAACCAATGCTTAATAACTGTACCATACTACTTAAAAACCTACACCTAGCCACTGCTAATCACTTAACAGTGTTGCCCATGCCTAGCCATTGTTGCCCATGCCTAGCCACTGTGTTCCCCATGCCTAGCCACTGTGTTGCCCATGCCTAGCCATTGTTGCCCATGCCTAGCTATTGTTGCCCATGCCTAGCCACTGTGTTGCCCATGCCTAGCCATTGTTGCCTATACCTAGCCACTGTGTTGCCCATGCCTAGCCATTGTTGCCTATACCTAGCCACTGTGTTGCCCATGCCTAGCCACTGTGTTGCCCATGCCTAGCTATTGTTGCCTATACCTAGCCACTGTGTTGCCCATGCCTAGCCATTGTTGCCTATACCTAGCCACTGTGTTGCCCATGCCTAGCCACTGTGTTGCCCATGCCTAGCCATTGTTGCCCATGCCTAGACACTGTGTTGCCCATGCCTAGCCACTGTGTTGCCCATACCTAGTCACTGTGTTGCCCATGCCTAGCCACTGTGTTGCCCATGCCTAGCCATTGTTGCCCATGCCTAGCCACTGTGTTGCCCATGCCTAGCCACTGTGTTGCCTATACCTAGCCACTGTGTTGCCCATGCCTAGTCATTGTACTGCATATGCCCAGCTAACTGATTGGTGCCCTGCCCAAAACTGATAGCTGACTGCTGCCCTGTGCCCTCCTACCATGGCCAACATCACACCCCCACCCTCTGCACTCATCCCCCCACGCCCTTCCTTCCATCCTTCTTCACCAAACCCACTTATCACAAGCCTAGCTCTCGCTCGACGCGCCCTAGAGCTACTAACTCTAGAAATCAAATACTAGGCCTCCGCTCCAGATCCGCACCACAAACCCCACTAGCCAAAGCTGAAAACAAACCTACCTCCGAACACCACAAAATGACCAATACCAAGAAGGCAGCCAAAGGGCGGATTACCACCCCACCCCCACTGCCACGCCCAGACCTACAATGTGCACTAATTAATGCCAGATCCCTCCCTGCCCACGCTACAGAAATTCATGACCTTACCAACCTCGACCTTGACATTCTCGCCATCACCGAAACTTGGCTACACAATGCCGCAGGCCCAGCCATCTCCCTAGCTATCCCATCAGGATATTCCATCCTTAGACAGGACAGAACACTGTCCACAGGTGGGGGGTAGCCCTCATAGTCAAAGATCACCTGGAAATAATACAACTCTCCCCCAAATTAGGGGAGAACGTAGACGCTCTATCGGCCAAGATCGCACTCTCTCCCAATACCACCATCACATTTAATCTAGTATATCGCCCGCCAGGCCCAATACTGGACTTTCAGGACAACCTCTCACATCTGCTGGGTGAAAACCTTAAAACTACTACCAAAACTATTCTCTTAGGAGACCTTAATCTGGGACTCCACGACCTGAATGATAGACCCTCCACTACATTAGCACAAGCTCTCCAAGAAATGGGCTTTGAACAAAAAGTACTCCATCCTACCCACAACAAAGGACGTACTCTTGACTGGATAGCCGACCATAACTGTGGCATTGACATCAGCTCCGTCACACCCACCCCCTGGTCCGACCACTTTCTCATTCACTTCCTCATCCCTACACCCAACAGCTCGATAAAAAAACCCACGCCAGCACCGCCAGCCTTAGCCAGAAGCGCCAAGAACCTCACCAAAGAAAACATTTCCCCTTACCTAGAGGCCCTCACTACCAACCTCCTTGCCACACCAGACCCTGCTGCTCCGGCGGATATCTACAAATCCACCATTAGCACTGCCTTAGACATCATCGCCCCTCTACAAAAGAAAAAATCAAAAAATACCAAACACTCAAATACTTGGTTCTCAGCAGAACTAAAAGAATTACGAATCAAAAAACGCAAAGCCCTAAACTTATGGCAAAGTGCGCCTAACGCATCATCACTATCCCCTACAAATCACTGGCCACCCAATACAAAAAAAGTATCATAGCAGCCAAATCCACATCCTACAATGAAAGAATCGCTAACGCCACATCAGAATCTAAAGAGCTTTTCGCCATCTTCAAGGAACTATCCACGCCGGCCACCAAGTCTCAAGAGATTGTCAAGGACCAAGCCTGGTGTAACACCACACAGTCCGCCCTCATAAACAAAATCAAACTCCTCCAAGCAAAAATCCTAGACCATCACACAAATCTCACTCAGCACATCTTATTAGCATCCCATACGGAAACAGTGACTGAGAATAAAAAGACAAATCCCATTACTCCATTCAAATTTAGAGAAGTCTCAGAAAAAGAGGTAGTCAATATCGTTAACAGAATCAAACCCTCTAATTGCAAAGGCGACGCCTGCCCCGCTAAACTAGTTAAAGACTGCGTAGAAACACTAGCCCCATTTCTTAAAACCTTCATCAATGCATCCTTCAACACAAACACAGTCCCGACCAGCCAAAAAGAAGCCGGGGTCGCCCTCTTCTCAAAAAACCCACTCTAGATCCTGAAAACGCCAACAACTATAGACCCATCACAACTGTTCCCTTCCTGCTTAAGATCCTCGACAAAGTTGCGTACACACAAATACAGCAATACCTGGAAGAAAATCGCATATTAGGAAAAAGGCAATCGGGTTTCTGCCTGGCGCATGGGACCGAATCTGCCCTACTAGATCTCAAAATCCAACTAAATGACATCATGGACAAAGGCAAACCTGCACTCCTGCTCTTGCTAGACCTATCTGCCGCCTTTGACCTGGTCAATCACGATATTCTAGGCACGCAACTCAAAAATGAAGCCCGCTTCTCGCCAGAAGCCATCTCCTGGGTCAAATCATTCCTCGAGGGTCGACTCATGAAGGTCTTTTCTGACTCGGCGAGCGCTACCCCCACCACTATCCACTGTGGCGTCCCACAAGGGTCCTGCACTGCCCCCACCTTATACAACGTCTTCACCCTCCCACTGTTCAATGACCTGGACCGTCGTCACATAGCTTACACCAACTATGCTGACGACACGCAAGTCCTGCTCCCTCTCACAGGCATCTACGAACAACATGCAGCAGCATTAACCAAGATCTATACAGCCATCCAAACCCGGATGGCAGCCAACGGCCTCTGCCTAAACAGGGACAAAACAGAGATCCTACTAGATGGCACCAAAGAAACTCTAAACAAACTCCCACCGCGGTACAAATCCTTTAACATAGACAACTCCACCATCACAGTCTCCACTGCAGTTAAAACGTTAGGAGTATACCTTGACTCCACTCTCTCCATGACACAACAAGTCAATGCCATAGCCTCCTCTGCTGCACTTACCACTAAAGTAATCAACGCCGTTAAACCCTTCCTATCCACAAAAAACTGCCTGGCCGTAGCCAGAGCCACAGTAGGCACCAAATTGGATTACTGCAATGCTCTCTTCCTGGGCACGTCTGCACAAAACCTAAAAAAAATGCAAGTCACACAAAACAATGCCCTAAGAGCAGCCCTAAGCATCCCTAAAAGGGAGCACATCTCTCAAGCCAGGAAAGAAGCCCACTGGTTACCCATAAAAGAAAGGATGCTATTCAAATCCATGGCCATCACCCACAGATGCCTTTCCGCCAAGGCTCCCCCCTATCTTTCTGAAAGAATCACTCTTAACACATCCATCAGACCCACTAGGTCACACTTGACGAACCAGATCTATGTACCCACATTCAAAAGAAGCAAAGCCGGTGGGTCTAGCTTTCAACACTTAGCACCCAAAAACTGGAACGCACTCCCTACCGCGCTAAGGAACGAAAACTCATACCATGCCTTCCGTAAAGTACTCAAAACCACGCTGTTTAATTAACCCCACCCAATCCTACTGTACCCTCACAACTGTACCTAAATAAGCACAACTGTAAGTAAATATGCAAAATGCTCTGCACTGTATCTGTATATACTCTATGTACGCCTGTAACAAGTAAGATTGCTTTCAGCGCCACGATGCCCCTGGGCAAATGTGCGCTATACAAATCCAAATAAATAAATAAATAAATATCTGGTGGCCTCTCACTGCTAGAAATTGTTCAGAAGCTGAAGTAGAAACGCTAATCTGAAAGTTGCTGTGCCTTCAAGGAACTGATCCACGAAAGGACCTGGCTAGGAGACCTCTCCCCAAGCTACGACGGACCATCGTGCACCAGCTGATCTTTGCCAAAGCTCCCTGGTAGACAGACCTACGAAAGGCTGCCGACCGGAGACGGGGACTGCCGCAGAATCACAAAGAGAAGCACCAGACATTCTGTCCATCACCGTCGATGACCGCTGTCGCCGACCGGAGCCGCTGTGCTCTATTGCCTAAGAACATTTGATCCAAGGACTCCCTTGTTCATCCTTGTCGACGCTTTCCTCCTGCCGGAGAAAGTCAAGGTTGTCGACGACCGAGGAGAAACCACCGGTGGGTTTCCCACCACGCGAAGACCTCAAAGACGCCAGAGAAGATCCAGACGCCAGCCGTGGTCACGTCCTGATTGCCGACCCCAGACGCTGATGACTCGATGCCCTTGCTGGGCCAAAGTTCTTCACTGACTCTTTGCGGCAACGAACGATCGTCGTCGAGGTGCACTGCATGCCTTATCTGTTGCAGGATGTTTTCGACTGATCGTCAACGAGCAGCGCAAGGACTGAAGCTACTGCCTCAATGACAACGTTAACCTTTTCTTCATCGCCGGAAGTTCGACAGGGAGTGCACACAAGAAGGGCTTGTCAATTCTGCGATGAAGAACTCTACAACGCCATGTACATTGGGGTTGCAGAACTATTAGAAAGACCCAAGACTATATTAGGCATATATGGACTGGGCTTGTCAAATATGCTTTATTTACAGGTTGCCCAGGTGGGGGGGATCCTCACACAGAACGGTCTCATGATAGTGGTATAGACTGTTCTGCCATTGCTTGATTTAACTTTCGTTCTTTCTGTGTCTATCTTTGATTCATCTTGCCATTTGATGCATATGTCATTTGTACTGTTAGCAGTTGAAGCATTTCAAGGGAATCAATAGTTAAGAGTGGTACCACGTAGACTTCTATATATTTGGCATTATAGTATTACCAGCGTACAAAGTGTGTTATTGTGATTGTGTACATAACGTGAACCTTATTTATAGAAAGAGATGTGTTTTCACTAACATAGTGTGTGGACATTCCTTTGTGGGTGCTTGGGGACTACACTGTACTTAAGAACCAGCCTGCATCACCTCCTGAGAGCTAAGACTTGATTGCTCGACTACGTTACCAATAATAGAGAATCTTGGCTGGGGTCCTCCGTGCCTCTCCTCTGCCATATAGCGAGCAGGAGTACAGACACCCCCCTCCAGTCTTTACAGCACCCCTCAGAGATTAAAGGAGTTCTTAGATGCCTGTGTGGCCTACTACACATTTCACCCTAGAACCTATGAAACTGACCGCACCAAGATAGTATTCTTGTTCTCTAATCTGGTTGGTAATGCCCTACCTTGGGCAACCCCTTTGGTCACATCTGCTGACCCAGCTCTTCAGGATTTTGCCACCTTTGTACGTTTATTTAGGGAAGATTTTGAAACACCTGAAGTACAATTCTCCTCATATGAGACTTTGTTTGGCATTCGACAAGGATCTACTGACATACAATCCTACGTGACCGCCTTTCAACGCATGGTATCCGATGCCGGATGGCCGGAGTCCACGCAGCAGACTATCTTCCGAAGGGGACCCAATGACATGATCAAGGACGAGCTGGCCAGAATAGCATGCCCAGCTACGTCCCAGGAATTAGTCTCTCTCTTGCTACAGATTGAGTGCCTGATCACAGAGGGAAGGTTGGAATGAAGAAAGACCAGAGGGTTTGTTTCCTTACCACCAGCTTTGTCAATGCCGACAGAAAATGTCCCTATTGAGGAACCTATGCAGATAGGGGCTGCCAGAGGACCCCTAACTGCTACCGAAAGTAAAAGAAGAAGAGATCTTGGGCTTTGCATGTATTGCAGGGCAAACACACATCTCTTGTGAAATAGCCCAGAGATTCCCCATCTAAGACAGGGAAACGAACAACCCCGACCCTAAGGGGGGCTCTGGATCGGTGTGTTTGGAAGAGTCCCTGTAAACTTACCCAAAAGATTCCCATGCAAATTGATAACAGGTTGATGGTGTTTCGAGTTATACTGGAGTTTCCATATAGGCCATCCATTGACGTACAAGGTCTACTGGATTGTGGAGCTGCAGAAACATTTATGGACTTCTCATGGGCTGAAGAAAGACACATTCCCGACTGAATAAGAGTCAGCCTGTACCCGTTGAAGGGGTGGACGGTACTCTAAAGGTCTCTGGTCTCATCACCCAAGGCACTCTCCCTATCCGGATGAGAGTGTTCCAACATGCTAAAATAATCTTTTTCGACTTCATTCATACAGCTCATTTTCCATTGATCTTGGGCATACCGTGGTTACGGCAGCATAACCCTACCACCAATTGGACTGATAATACCATACAGTTCCAGTCACAATATTGTTCTGTGCACTGTGAGATATCCAAACATAATATCACTGAGTCTACAGGTTCAGTCGTTCTACCAGTCCCTGTTGTGATGTGTATTCCGACTCACTATCAAGGGTTTTTTGACATCTTTGAAGACAGGAACACCAAAGAACTTCCTCCTCATCGGACTGAAGTCACACCATCGATCTGATTCCAGATGCTGCAGTTTCCTTTGGAAGAATATTTCCTTTGTCTCTTTCTAAAAATAAAGCACTAAGGGACTATCTGAAGATACACCTCCAAAACGGATTAATTAAGGAATCCAAGTCAACTGCAGGGGCATCCTTATTCCAAAAAAGGATACTAAAGAATTAAGACCATGTATCGATTAATGTGGCCTGAATAGTATTACCATCAGAGACCGTTATCCCATGCCCCTGATAAAGGACATTCTGGGGGCCGTCCAAGAAGCGACTATTTTCACTAAACTAGACTTAAGAGGAGCGTACCATCTGCTGAGAATAAGACAAGGAGACAAATGGAAGACTGCATTCAGAATGCTCCTAGGCAGAGACATTTTTATGGGAGGGCAAAAATGGCACTTTCCCAGGGCCCCCACCTTGGAGGGGGGCCCACAAGGCTAGCTGATCTGAAGAAGTAAGATTCCAGTCTTAAATAACACACGTCAGGATATTTTATGGGGTACTGCTGAGGCTCTAAACCCATTGCTTTTCTGTTTTGGCAAGTGCATTCTTCCTTGATCACATCATGTATTGCTTTCTGTGTTCACTGTGGTATACATAGCTTGTGTGTTCCTCATGGCACAACTTTGTAGCATTCTTTCCTTCCTGTGGGAATTATGTTGATCATGTGCAACAGGCAATGGTGAAATGCATTTTGATAAATTGAGTGCCACAATGGTTCAGAAGTTAGCTCAGCGTGTGAAGCACCCATTGCAGAGATAGGTGTTCATATGCAAAACTAGAATATCACATTCCAGCAAGGCTGGCTGAGCCTTTCCTATGTCTGAAGTTTATAAACATGCCTGTACGTGTACTTGCAGAACAACATCTGCTATCATCAGCAATGTACCTGTACCAGATAGGGGTTTCTATAAAAACGAACATATCATCCATATGATGAAGGTCTAGAAATTGGTTTGTTCAGATGGGGTGTTGTAAGACCTAGGCAATCGCCTCCAACGATGGCATAAACTGTTAGTCCAAGAGGCGAAGAAGTATCCAAATTCAAGACTACGGAACAACAGCGTTCGTGTTTGTATCCTGGATTTGCCAGCAGACGATACAGTGATCCTGGTCATCTAATATATCTTACATTACTGTGCTGTCTTCTGTGAGGTTTGCCTTCTTGCATGCTGCTTGTATCATTTAGCCCATTACTCAATCTTTCTTCTTATGTAGGCCATTTGGGTGGAAGGGTTGGTAGCCAGAAGAGAGCGGACCATATGTTGCAGGCCTCAGGCAAGCATATTTTAAGGTCTGCTTGTTTGACACAAAAAATGGTTTGCTTTTTGGTAAAAGCCAAAGGTTTTTATGCACATTTATAAATGAAAATGTCACAAGACATTGTTTTGAAAGTATTTAAAGCTTTAAGATACAAAAGAAAAACCCAGATTAAATGTATTAAATCACATCGATTGGTATGCAGGTTCTTATATACTTCCCTTGATGATGGAGAGAATGAAGCTAGAATCATTCCACTTTGCATGACACCCTTATATAATATTTTGTTTAAAAATGGTCATGTTTGGTTATGTGATTTGTGTACTTTCCAAGTCCGTTTTTTAATAAAATGAGATTGTTTTAGTTCATGGTAGGAGCTGCAAAAGAAAGTGTTCAAATGCAGAAATTGCAGAGTTGGCACAAATCCCAGCTGCACCCCTTCACCCCTTAACCAATGTGTGATCCTCGGCATCTCATTTAATCTTGTATTGCCGATCCTCTCAATATTGTCAGTCCCTAAACCTTTAAAAATTGTCTGCCCTTCCGAGTGATTGCCTTCTCATGGTATGATCTTCATAAAAGCCTTATTCATGGTTTCACCATGTTAATAGTGACCATATTTACACCGTACGCCACATGAATTTGTTCCTTTGATATCTAATGGCAACACTATTTGAAAACCATATCCCACTTCTAATCTCAGTCTGTCTTGATAAAGACACCTTCCTGGTAGCTTCTAATCTGCCTCCACTATCCATGCTACGGTATATGTAGCATTCTACTTCCTTCCAATTGGTGGTCTCTATCCATGCATGAGCACTTTATCATTCTGTGAGGCAGCTGACGTGAGTTCTCTGTCTATTATGGGATACATGTACCTTTTACATACGGTCCTGCATTAATACTACATCTACCTTCCTGGATGTTATTTAGAAAAAGTATCCTGTATGTACTAGAACAGTAACCCCTTTGTAGACTGCTAATGGGTGTCTTCAAATGCTACTTGTTTATCACACTGATTAGAGCAAGAATGAAGAGGGCAAGGGGACTAAAAAGGGAGTAAATGTGCTTATTATGCTGCAAGACAGCATATCAACCTGTAGGTTGTTAGCGCGATGGGTGGGTGGGCGCGACCAGTATTCTTGATAACTTAATTCCTTTGTTTTGGTGGAGGGGGCCCCAAAGATGTCCATGCCCAGGTCCCCAGAAGTGCTTAAAATGCTCTGCCCCTAGGTCATTTAGAATACCGGGTGATGCCATTTGGTCTCGTAAACGCACCAGCAGTCTTCCAACACTTCATGGCTAAGATCTTCGCTGACCGCCTTTTTTACACAGTGTAAGTGTACCTGGACGATATTCTGATCTTTTCTTCCTCTAAGGATGAACATGTTCAACACGTCACTGAAGTCCTCCAACACTTATGAATACACAAACTACTAGCCAAACCAGAAAAATGCCTATTCAACATCTCGTCCGTCCCATATTTGGGGTTTATTCTCTTGAAAGATAGAGTAAAGATGGATCCCCACAAGATTAAGGCCATTATGCAATGGCCAAAAACTCAGACGGTAAAAGATATTCAACGCTTCCTGGTGCTGACCAATTTTTATAGGAAATTCATTCAAAACCTCTTGACATTGTGTTGCCCATTACGGCGTTGTAAAAGAAGGACGTTCCTTTCCTATGGAATAAAGAGGCAGATGCAGCTTTTCAGAGACTGAAGACTTCTTTTTGTTCCTCTCCTGTTCTTTTCCAGCCAGATCAGACTGCACCTTTTATCGTAGAGACTGATGCATCAGGTGGAGCTTTAGGGGCTGCACTGTTACAAGTGGCAACTGACTAGGAAGAATATCCTGTAGCCTACAATTCCCACACACTTACCCTGAGTGAACAGAACTACTCCGTGTTAGAGAAGATACTACTGGCAATTCGCCAGGCCTGCATGGAATGACGACATCTACTCCAAGGTGCTTCACACCCATTTGAGGTAAGGACTGATCACCGTAATCTACGAACTCTCCAACAGATTGAATGCGATAACTCCCGACATGCCCGATGGGTGTACCACTTCTCACCTACATACCTGGCAAGGGCAATATAGTAGTAGATGATAGTCTCTCTCGTATCCTAGGAGATGATACTGGAATATACAGCGGAACTGAAAGACTACTATCCGATAAGACTTTCATACTAGAGATCAACACTTTTCTACATGAAGTCAAGGAATCGTCTAAGAGTGGAAGTTGACCCAACAAATGAAAAGTGAGACGGCTATCAAGGAATGTGATGTCGTTCTTTTTTACGAAGACTGATTGTACATTCCCACGATTGATCGTCAAAGGATGGTGATGTCATGGTGTCACAACAACATGTCTGCAGGTCGCAAGGGTATCTCAGCCACCATGGACCTAACGGCTCGCTCTTTCTGGTGGCCCACAACCAAAAAAGACGTGAGTCAATACGTGGCTTCCTGTCCTTGTTGTGCCCAAAGGAAATACGCAACTTCTAAACCATTATGTCTTTTACAACAGGATATCACTCCTAAAGGACCATGGCAACATGTGTCTACTGATTTTATTGTCGAACTCCCACCATCTAAGGGGTATACAACCATAATGGTTACTGTGGACTCCTTCAGTAAAATGGCTCCCTTTTCTCCTCTTCAGGGTCTACCCACGGCTCCTCAAATGGCTTCTGTCTTTCTTCAGGACATCTTCAGATTACATGCCCTTCCAGACACAATCGTCTCTGACAAGGGAATCACTGAACACATCAGCCTTCTGATCTACCCTATGCAAACTTCTTGAAATAAATCGAGCTTTAGCATCCGGATACCACCCTCAAAGCACCACCTTTCTCCTCCTCTTGAATTGCCGTACTAGGATAGCTGTCTCATTGTGCATCCTGCCTTGTTCGTAGTGTGCTCTCGTGCTCCACCTTTTATCTCTGTGGGGAAGGGAAAGGGCTGTCAGGTGTGTGTGATTCGGGTCAATTGCCTGCCTTTGCCCGACCCTTGTATTGGGATATGTTAGGTAAACGGTTTTGGTGTTAGTTCATTGTCTGTCATGATCTCTGCTTCCAAAAGGTCAGGGTTTTCCCAACTCCCTTGGAAGCAGATCCATAACCCAGGTTCCGAGTGCCAACCAGTCCCAATTGGGACCTTTTGGACCCAGTCCTGGCGCCAGTGGCACCAGGCTCATAAATATGCCCAGTCCCAGCGCTGGAAGCGCCGGGCTCATAATGCTTGGGTGGACTTACCTTCAGCAGACCATGCTGCTTACTTGCCTGCCAGTTGAGCCTCTGATCCTCTTCTGTTTGGAACTACTTTTCCTGTTGGGTGGGGCTGGAGCCACTCCCTAGATTCAGAACACTGGAACTCTTCTGGAAGGCAGGAACTCTTTTCTTACCAGGAACTCTTTTCTTACTTAGGCGTGGCTGTGGAAGGAGACACCTAAGCACTACAGGAGGCTATTTAAACCACACCCGGTGGATGAATCTTGCTTTGCGTTATTCTGCAACCTCTGCAGCAGAACGCTCATCGTGTCTTCTGCATCCGGTCCAGGGCCTAAGGAAAAAGGCTTACCATCCTGAATCCAGTCTTCAGCAACACCTATAAAGACAAGAAAGAACAGGTTAGCATTCCGGCATCTGAAAGGCAAAGGCTTACCATCCTGAATCCAGTCTTCAGCAACACCTATAAAGACAAGAAAGAACAGGTTAGCATTCCGGCATCTGAAAGGCAAAGGCTTACCTACTCTTCGTGCGCTCCGGAGGTCTTCACACTGCATTCCGGCATCTGAAAGACAAAACAAGGTGCGTTTAAAGACATTGGGGAACTTTAATACTCACGTGCCATTACTCCGTTCCACATCTAATCCAGTGGGTATTCCGGCACCCTGCAGCCGCTCCGAACTCGTACCTGCAAAATAAAAAGACAGTTAGAGCGCATAGTGAAGCAGGCAACAAGCGCTTACTTACGTGCTTCCAGGCGCTTCTATTCATCACACGGGCTCCATCTTCAACTCACTTCAGCCCGTCATCCGCCATCGCCGGAACCCTGCAAAACAAGAGACATCATTACTAAAGACTTTAAAGACATTTGAATGACTCGAAACTTACCGTTTGTGCAGTAAACGACGGACAGCAGTCCTCTGAAGTCAAGAGGCCTGCGCTACCTATCCAGTGAAGAAACTGGTTACAGCACCCTGCCCCGAGGCAGATGGAGAGCTCGGCATTCACTTACCTAAGGTGAGAGCGTTAACCTTTGGGGGTCTACAGGAGAGGAGAAGAGGAAAGAGATAGGGAAACCCCAATAACCCCAGTTCATTAACCCCATATTTTCTATCTGCAGACATCTTACTCTACACGTCAGGCATACAGTGCACAGAGGTCCAGCCCAAAGAGCCAACCAGGTGCTACACATCACCTTTGAAGATACGGTAGTCGCCCAGTCAAGACCGGCGCCTCTGCGAGAATCAGGTGAGCGTTACAGAACGCAAAGCCTACCGCAAAACTCTCGCCCAGGCGCTATGGAAACCTCGGATACTGACCCCCTAGCCCGGTTACTTGGGGAACTAAGGGCAGAAGTGCATGCAGCTCGTCAGGAAATGAATGCTCTAAGAAGGGAACTAATTATTTCCAAGGAGAGAACAGACAATCTTGCTAGACAAGTGCTACAGTCACAAGCCGGACAGACCCCGTTACCCGCATCAGGGGCAAATCTTCCTTCAACATCCTCTATGAATCCAGTGCAGATCAACCTACCTGGGAATGTACCTCTGGCTCCGCCCGAACGATTTTCTGGTGACCCAAAGAGGTTTGCAGTATTTATCAATCAGTGCCGGTTGCACTTCTTATGCCGACCAGCAGCCTTTCCAACTGATCAAGCAAAAGTAGCTTTTGTACTTTCGTACCTTAGTGGCAATGCGGCAGACTGGTCGATCCCTCTAGTTAATCAAAATGATCCGGTTCTCCATGATTTTCAAGCCTTTCAGCTTAGTATGGAAAAACTGTTCGCAAGACATTCACAGGGGCAGGCCTTGGACAATGAGCTTCTTTCGTTGCGACAGGGTAATCAAGACCTTTTGGCTTATATTGCATCTTTCAATAGACTAATAGTGGAAACTCAATGGCCTGAGGACAAAAGGATTACGCTGTTTTATAGAGGTCTACGTGGAGAGCTCAAAGACGTTTTAGCCCTAGTAGTGAATCCCCCACAAGACTGTTCGGATTATATAGACTTGGTCGTTCAAATAGATCACAGGCTGCAGAACAGGAAGGCCGATCGTTCCAAGTTTGATGCTCGAGTATTTTCCAAACCGCCAACTCCTTCCAAAGGAGTAGACTCCGGGGAACCCATGCAAATAGGGGGTCTGAAAGGTCCTCTAACACAAAGGGAGCGGGAAAGGAGGAAACAGTTGCAATTATGCCTATATTGCGGAAACTCAGGGCACTTTCTTCGAGACTGTCCGGTGAAACCTGCCAAGAAGGCAGTAGGAGCTGCA
This sequence comes from Ambystoma mexicanum, assembly GCF_040938575.1. Classification (NCBI taxonomy): domain Eukaryota; kingdom Metazoa; phylum Chordata; class Amphibia; order Caudata; family Ambystomatidae; genus Ambystoma; species Ambystoma mexicanum. Next base: position 1,424,733,992 of record NC_090923.1, read on the forward strand.
GTTACCAAAGTTACAAACTCTGAGCAGGGAAACGACCTCGCCCGACAAGAATAGAGGTCCTCTTGCCGAGCGTGAAAACCAGTTCCGTGACCTCGCATTTCGTGATACCTATGGTCCTCATTAGCCCTGATAATCCGGATCGATTACATGCAATTGAAGCTTACGTCGACAGCGGTGCCATCGGCAATTATGTGGATCATGAAATGGTTTTGAGGATGAATCTAACTCTTTGTCCCAAGGCTGTAAAGGACGTCATTACTACGGTGGATGGTACGGAGATAGCCTCCGGGCCAGTAACGCATACCACTCAAGAGGTGACGCTACTAAGTCAAGATGGACACCATGAGAAGATCGTGTTCGATGTGATCAAGGCCCCTCAGTTTCAGATTATTCTAGGAATACCTTGGTTAGAGAAACACAATCCTCTGATCGATTGGCGAGCAAGAACGATCCAGTTTCCAGAATGTGTCTCTACTTGTCACCCTCCACCTGGTGTTGCACTGGCCGCAATTTCTTCAGAGACTTCCCAGTTACCTCCCGAATACCTAGAATACCAAGATGTTTTCCGGAAGGATCAGGCTAACTCTCTACCTCCTCATAGGTCTTATGACTGACAGATAGACCTGATACCTGGATCTACTCCTCCTTGTAGTAGAATTTATGCCCTCACCGAGCCTGAGAACCTTCACCTTCGACAATACCTGGATCAATACCTGGCAAATGGGTTTATTCGTCCTTCCAAGTCCCCTGCTTCTTCAGCTTTGTTCTTCGTTCCAAAAAAGGAAGGAGACCTTAGAACTTGTATCGATTATCGCTCCCTGAACCAGATCACCGTTAAGAATAGATATCCGTTACCTTTGATCCCTGAACTCCTGGACCAAGTCAGAAAAGCATGCATATATACAAAGCTGGATCTTAGAGGAGCTTACCACTTGGTACGAGTAAAAGAGGGCGATGAATGGAAGACGGCCTTCCACACCAAGTATGGGCTATTTGAATATCAGGTCATGCCCTTCGGACTTTGTAATGCCCCGGCCGCCTTTCAATATTTTATGAACGATGTCCTCAGAGAGCTCATAGATGTATGTGTTGTTGTTTACATTGACGACATCCTCGTTTATTCTTCATCGGAATCTGAACATCGGAAACACGTGAAAATGGTCCTCGAAAGATTGCGTCAACACAAACTTTTCGCTAAATTGGAAAAATGTGTTTTCAACGTGACTGAAGTTGAATTCTTGGGATTCATATTATCACCTGGCGGAGTGCGTATGGATTCAAAGAAGGTCGATGCAGTTCTCAAATGGCCATCACCATCCTCCGTAAAAGGTGTGCAAAGCATGTTAGGCTTCGCTAACTTTTACCGCAGGTTTATCCCCGAATTCTCTCGAATAGTCCAGCCCATCACTGCCTTGTTAAAGAAAAACAAACGTTTTGAATGGTCTACCGAGGCGGAACAAGCTTTCCAGGATTTGAAGACTAAATTTATCTCTGCACCAATCTTAAAACACCCTCGCCCCGAACTCCCCTACATCGTGGAAACTGATGCTTCAAGCCTTGCCATGGGGGCAGTTCTATCACAAAAGGACCCGGTAACCAATCAGTTGCATCCCGTGGCATTTTGGTCCCGCAAATTCTCGCCTCCTGAAATCAATTACACGATTACTGACAAGGAACTTCTGGCTATCAAGTCTGCCTTTAAGGCTTGGCGGCATTATCTGCTGGGGGCCCGACACACCGTTACTGTGATTACGGATCACCGAAACCTGCAATATTTGAAGACCGCAAAAGCCCAATCCTCTAGACAACTCTGTTGGGCATTATTCTTTGCCGAGTTTGACTTCATAATTACCTATCGACCTGGTACAAAGAACGGTAAAGCCGATGCCCTTTCTCGGATGGGAGTGGAAGAACACTTGGTCAACCCTAAACCTGTACCAATCATTCCCGAACAAAGAATTCTGGGTGTAATCGCCACAGAATCCATAGAGGAAGTTAAGGATAAAGCCAGGCAACTTGTAACTCCAGCAGACATACAGAATTGGCATCTGCAGGGAAAGGACTTTGCAGTAAAGGACAACTTATTGTATTTCCAAGAACGATTATACCTACCCAGCACAGATTTACAGAAAAAAGTAATCTCTTGTTATCACGACTCTTTAATGGAAGATCTTCCCGGTATAGCCAAGATCTCAGAAAAGATCAAGCGCTACTTCTGGTGGCCGTCTTGGAAAAAAGATATCAGAGACTTTATAATGTCCTGTGGAGTATGCGCCCAAAACAAGAGTCAAAAGGAAAGAACAGCAGGCCTCTTACGCCCTATTGACATCCCACCTCGCCCTTGGCATACGCTTTCTATGGACTTCATCACCGATCTACCTCCATGCTCCGGATACAATACGATTCTAGTAATCGTGGACTTATTCTCCAAGATGGCGCATTTCATTCCGCTCAAAGGCTTGCCAACAGCAGCAACTCTGGCCCGAGAATTTCTCGAAAACATCGTCCGACTGCACGGTTTTCCTTCGGTTCTAATTTCGAATCGAGGTAGTCAATTTATTTCTCATTTTTGGCGAAGTTGCTGTCGGTCGGCTCAAATTGATGTGAGACTATCGACCAGTCACCACCCTCAGACCGACGGACAAACCGAGAGGACCAATCAAACTCTGGAACAGTATTTACGCTGCATGCTGCAACAAACTGAAAAAACTTGGAAAGATATCCTTTGGATAGCCGAGTATGCCTACAATAACTCTGTCCATTCGGGAACTGGGAAAACCCCGTTTTTTCTTTTGTACGGCAGTCACCCTCGAACCTCGGAGTTGGATCCCCTCCAAGATCTCGAAACACCAGCAGTAGACTACCTGCATTCTACAATCACCCAAGCCTTTAAGGAAGCTGTTTCTCACCTTCAAAGGGCTAAAGAACAATACAAGAAAGGAGCAGATCAACATCGGAAGGAAGCCCCTCACTATCAAGTAGGGGATCAAGTCTGGTTATCCACCAAATATCTATCTTTAAAAGGGCCACGCACATTCAACCCAAGATACCTTGGTCCCTATTCCATCACTACCATAGTAAACCCAGTAGCGGTCAAGTTGGACTTGCCCCCGCACATGAAGATACATCCGGTCTTCCACGTCTCTCTATTAAAACCCGTGCAACCTCAAACCCGACTAACTAAATCTCCAAAACCCATTCTAGTTGATGGAGAACTCGAGTTTGAAGTCAAAAGCATTCTGGACTCCAAGATCTCCAAATCTAAACTATTCTACCTAATTGACTGGAAAGGCTACGGCCCCCAAGAGAGATCCTGGGAACCTGCTGAATATGTCCACGCTCCTCGCCTAATCAAAAGATTTCACCGAACATTTCCTGACAAGCCAAAACCCCCGGAGAAGCCCGGTTTGGGAGGGGCCTTGAGGGGGGGTACTGTCATGATCTCTGCTTCCAAAAGGTCAGGGTTTTCCCAACTCCCTTGGAAGCAGATCCATAACCCAGGTTCCGAGTGCCAACCAGTCCCAATTGGGACCTTTTGGACCCAGTCCTGGCGCCAGTGGCACCAGGCTCATAAATATGCCCAGTCCCAGCGCTGGAAGCGCCGGGCTCATAATGCTTGGGTGGACTTACCTTCAGCAGACCATGCTGCTTACTTGCCTGCCAGTTGAGCCTCTGATCCTCTTCTGTTTGGAACTACTTTTCCTGTTGGGTGGGGCTGGAGCCACTCCCTAGATTCAGAACACTGGAACTCTTCTGGAAGGCAGGAACTCTTTTCTTACCAGGAACTCTTTTCTTACTTAGGCGTGGCTGGGGAAGGAGACACCTAAGCACTACAGGAGGCTATTTAAACCACACCCGGTGGATGAATCTTGCTTTGCGTTATTCTGCAACCTCTGCAGCAGAACGCTCATCGTGTCTTCTGCATCCGGTCCAGGGCCTAAGGAAAAAGGCTTACCATCCTGAATCCAGTCTTCAGCAACACCTATAAAGACAAGAAAGAACAGGTTAGCATTCCGGCATCTGAAAGGCAAAGGCTTACCATCCTGAATCCAGTCTTCAGCAACACCTATAAAGACAAGAAAGAACAGGTTAGCATTCCGGCATCTGAAAGGCAAAGGCTTACCTACTCTTCGTGCGCTCCGGAGGTCTTCACACTGCATTCCGGCATCTGAAAGACAAAACAAGGTGCGTTTAAAGACATTGGGGAACTTTAATACTCACGTGCCATTACTCCTTTCCACATCTAATCCAGTGGGTATTCCGGCACCCTGCAGCCGCTCCGAACTCGTACCTGCAAAATAAAAAGACAGTTAGAGCGCATAGTGAAGCAGGCAACAAGCGCTTACTTACGTGCTTCCAGGCGCTTCTATTCATCACACGGGCTCCATCTTCAACTCACTTCAGCCCGTCATCCGCCATCGCCGGAACCCTGCAAAACAAGAGACATCATTACTAAAGACTTTAAAGACATTTGAATGACTCGAAACTTACCGTTCGTGCAGTAAACGACGGACAGCAGTCCTCTGAAGTCAAGAGGCCTGCGCTACCTATCCAGTGAAGAAACTGGTTACAGCACCCTGCCCCGAGGCAGATGGAGAGCTCGGCATTCACTTACCTAAGGTGAGAGCGTTAACCTTTGGGGGTCTACAGGAGAGGAGAAGAGGAAAGAGATAGGGACACCCCAATAACCCCAGTTCATTAACCCCATATTTTCTATCTGCAGACATCTTACTCTACACGTCAGGCATACAGTGCACAGAGGTCCAGCCCAAAGAGCCAACCGGGTGCTACACATCACCTTTGAAGATACGGTAGTCGCCCAGTCAAGACCGGCGCCTCTGCGAGAATCAGGTGAGCGTTACATTGTCTTTTGTGGTGTGCAAAAGTGTATGTGTCTGAAAACGGGCAGCAGTGTCTTTGAATGTCCTACGTGGTAGGACGGGGAAAAGGTGTTGAAAGAAGGGGGATACCGTGTGTCACCCGTCAGTATCCCACTTCCACTCTCTGAGGGCCCCCCAGCCAGGTGATCCTCCATCACTGGTCCACCCCCAGGAACTGGATCCAATAGCGATGGCCGTGTCCTGGCTATCTGGATGACAGAGCCCCACGGAATAGTTAGGGAGACACCTTCAGGTTTCTCACATACCCTTCCCCTATGCAAGGTGGATAGGCCTGTTCTTTGGTCAGGTTTCTTGTTGTTAGAACCTGGCAGAGAACAGGGAAGAGAGATGTCCAGGAACTATCGTATATTCCACTGATCGGTTTTAGTAGGTGGAGTGGTTTTATCAGTCTCTTTACAATAACCTATTAATTGGGTTTAAGGGCTGTCTTGGGTTTTATTGGCTCTGAGCTTTCCCAGTCCCATACTGGAGAGTTTTGAGAGTTGTAGTCTACCTGCCAGGATCTTTGGGGTAGAAAATCTCTGAAGGGAGGGGGTGACTCCTGTAAGAGAATAGAGAAGATGGGGAAATCTCATCCCAGAATGACTTCTTCAGGGAGTCCGGGAATTATGGCTGATGATATCTCACAGGACTCGCCCCGGATTTCAAAGGGCCTCATTCCAAGTATGGAGGTAGTCATGGCGCTATTTGCGCCATGACTACCTCCCATACCGGTACCGACTCCGACTTGGTTCAATGGGGACTTACCGGTGTAGTCCGACCTTTGCGGGACCGGTAAGTCCCCATTGAAAAATCCATTCCCCATTCCCATTTGAGCCCCCATAGGGCTCAATGGGAATGGGGAAGTAGCTAATAACGGTACCGCAATTTGCGGTACCGTTATTAGCTCTGAAGTCCCTTAATGGGTCCCGTCCATAATGCCTGGTCAGACCAGGCATTAAAGGATGGACCCGCTAAGGGACCTCGGAATAGGGCACAAAGGGTTTACCGGCACCGGTGTCCTTACCGGTGCCGGTAATCCCTTTGCGCCCAACTCGGAATGAGGCCCAATGTGTTCTGGTATCTTAGGGTAGACTTCGTTTTCTCCATGTACACATGTTACTCAGACTAGGGCAGTGTGGTCTAAGTCTTTTCTTGTAAGTAAATCGACCTGTAAGGCAGTTTGCTTACTACCTGAGTCGATTAAGGCCCTTACCTGTTTCCCATTCAACCAATCCTGTTCATATATTAACTTGGTAGGAGTTTGACACAAACAGATGCTAAAGGTTTCCAGCTCTTCCTGAGGTACTTCCCATTCTTCACCCTTTAAACAGCCTATTTCCATAGGTTCGTCTTTTATATTCTTGGGACATTCTCTAGCTAGATGTCCTGTTTCTCTACAGGAAAAACAGATCAGAGGAGGTGGTCTTCTTCCTTTTAATTTCTTCTGTCTGCTTTCATCCTTAGCCTTTGGATCAGTTTTCCGGATTTCTACTCTCTCTCTCGTGACAACCCTTCCTTGACCCTATGTATTCCCGCTTTTCTATCTATTCCCTGGGGTTGAGGTTGATGGATGGGTTTACGATCTCTCCGTTCTTCTCATCGATGGGTTAGGTGGAAATGATGCGTCCGAGTGGTTTTGCGCAGTCTCAATGGCCATGGCTAGCATAGGCCGATTTAAATGAAGGACAGATTTTTGCAAGGAAGGGGGTAAGTAATTTGGAAATTGTTCTAAGGTAATCATCTCTGTCAGATCTTCTAAAGTTGTATTATTAGTCCACAGGGCCACTGTGTTTTTGACCCGTTCTCTCAGCTCTAAAGGAGTTTCTCCTGGGTTTAGCCGAATGGCTTGTTACTTCTACCGATAAAAATTACAGGTTTGCCCTACTCTTTTTAACACTCTGTCCTTGATGGATAGGAAGGAGGCTCCCTGTGCAAGCTTGAGTAGTTGATAGGAAGTTTGGAGTTCACCTTTCAACAAAAAACCCAAAGAGCATCTCTTAACGTTCTCTTCCCATCCTAGTTGTTCAGCCAGGAGTTCGAAGTTTAGGAAAAAATTTCCCAAATCTTCACCTTCGAGATATGGTTGGAGTATGCCTTGTGGCAATAAAGACCTTGCTTGAAATTCAATTAGTCTAGTTAAATTCTCTTGGAGTCTGTTTTCGGCCTTTATCTAATGGGCTACCAATTTGGTGATGATATTAGTTAGGTCAGCCATTTCTTCCGGGGGTGTAAGGGTTCCCTCTGTGGTGTCTGAATCAGAAAAGAAACAATTCTTGACTCCTCCGGACAAGGTTTCAAAATCCTCAGAGACCTCTGATTCCGAGTCTGACGAAGGAGTGGACTGGGGTAGATTCGTTTTTAACCCTGATGGTCCCGCCACGGATGCAGACTGAATACCATGAAAAAAAAGGGCTTGGAGGGAGGGGGATTCAGAGCACTGGGTCTGATGAAAGAAAAGACTGGCCAAACTTTTAGAATTATTCAGTCCCACGGTTGTATGTTATAATGAGCGAGAGGAAGGGTATCTAGCAAGACTTCAGTCTTAAAGAACAGATCCTGTTGACGAGACGGAATAAGTAATTGAGAGGAAAACACCTCTTTCAATGTGGCTACGCGGTCAGAGTCTAGGAGATCAACTATTTTATTTTCCCCTTCGGGTGGTACCACAATTATTAGCATGGGTTTCAATTTTTATCAGTTGAATCACATCCCACTTCTGACACCATATGTAAGGAACTCATGGTGGCAACAGTAAAGACAGACACAAGTGATCACACTTCAAGGGTGTTTATTAAACTGAATATGAAGGTTGGAAAAAAGCCTAATCTAAACCTAAATCTAAGATTGGAGCAAGCTTTGACCATCAAATAAAAAATAAGGCAGTCCTTGTGGCGTCTTGTCAAATCAAAAAGGGCCTATGCTAAAAAACCTATTGCCAAACCTTACAACTAAATACAATAAGAGTGTGGGATAGAATTCATAAGAACGAAAGAAGTGTTCACAAATAATATGTCAGGATGCAGTAGCCGGGGTCCCCATTCCCCACGTTTTGAGCATGGGACAAGGTGGGACTTTCAGCACAGCACACTCTCAAGATTTCCCAGCACGAAACAACAGACCTGTTCTCAGCCATCTGGAGCCTTGATGGCCAAGTCTCTTTTCTATCAAAAGTCTCTTGCCTCGGAGGATCTGGTGTATTAAAAAATAATAAACAAAAAGTTCCTTTCCTGTTTTATTTAGGGTGATGATTCTTCACCCTTGGGTCCGCCTCTTCCGGGCTCAGACCCCTCTCGACTGTTAGCTTCTACTCGAAGCACTTGTACATGTTGCCATCACAAGTCTTATTGCCTTTTTAAACAACAAGCTGTTGACATCCATCCGTCGGGTTCACTCTTGCCAAACATACAGTTCCTTCTCTTTTCTCATAACAGAAGATTAGTCTCCCGTAGCTTTCAATGGTTTGTCGGTCAAAGATTTTCAACTGTACAGAGGATTTAGCTAGACCCCTGTATGACCACTTTGACCATTCCCTTGTCACCCTCCTAAGGTCTTCTGGTATTCTTGACTGTTGGCCTCCCTCTGTCGAGTTCACTGCGGCTTTTCACAGTACATTTTCTCTTGTGGCAGTCACAAGCCTTAATGTCCTTTTACACAACACACTGTGGACATCCCTCCATCGGGTTCACTGTTGTCACTACAATGTTCTTTAGGGAATCATGCTTCGCCCCTTCCGGTCGGTATCCCGCCGTCAGGTTCACTCTTGCTAACCAGCCAATTCTTCTTGGCTTTCCCAAAGCATTCTGGTATCAGTAGTTTCAACAAACGCAGGATCAACCAGAGTCGCTCGAGTGAGCACCCACATGGTGTTTTACGCTTCTGTAGCTGGTTTTCCCTTAATTTTAACCATTCTTTGAACCTTCCTGTCATGATCTCTGCTTCCAAAAGGTCAGGGTTTTCCCAACTCCCTTGGAAGCAGATCCATAACCCAGGTTCCGAGTGCCAACCAGTCCCAATTGGGACCTTTTGGACCCAGTCCTGGCGCCAGTGGCACCAGGCTCATAAATATGCCCAGTCCCAGCGCTGGAAGCGCCGGGCTCATAATGCTTGGGTGGACTTACCTGCAGCAGACCATGCTGCTTACTTGCCTGCCAGTTGAGCCTCTGATCCTCTTCTGTTTGGAACTACTTTTCCTGTTGGGTGGGGCAGGAGCCACTCCCTAGGTTCAGAACACTGGAACTCTTCTGGAAAGCAGGAACTCTTTTCTTACCTAGGCGTGGCTGTGGAAGGAGACACCTAAGCACTACAGGAGGCTATTTAAACCACACCCGATGGATGAATCTTGCTTTGCGTTATTCTGCATCCCCTGCAGCAGAACGCTCATCGTGTCTTCTGCATCTGATCCAGGGCCTAAGGAAAAAGGCTTACCATCCTGAATCCAGTCTTTAGCAACACCTATAAAGACAAGAAAGAACAGGTTAGCATTACGGTCTTCAGTGACAGCGCTTCACTTACCTGACCCATCGGCTGTCACCAACGCCTCGCGCTGCATTCCGGCATCTGAAAGAGAAAGGCTTACCTACTCTTCGTGCGCTCCGGAGATCTTCGCTCTGCATTCCGGCATCTGAAAGACAAAAGCTTACCAACTCTTCGCACGCTCCGGAGGCCTTCGGCGCTGCATCCCGCATCTGAAAGACAAAACAAGGTGCGTTTAAAGACATTGGGGAACTTTAATACTCACGTGCCATTACTCCGTTCCACATCTAACCCAGTGGGTATTCCGGCACACTGCAGCCGCTCCAAACTTGTACCTGCAAAAGAAAAAGACAGTTAGAGCGCATCGTGAAGCAGGCAACAAGCGCTTACTTACGTGCTTCCAGGCGCTTCTATTCATCACACGGGCTCCATCTTCAACTCACTTCAGCCCGTCATCCGCCATCGCCGGAACCCTGCAAAACAAAAGACATCATTACTAAAGACTTTTAAAGACATTAGAATTACTCGAAACTTACCGTTCGTGAAGTAAACGACGGACAGCAGTCCTCTGAAGTCAAGAGGCCTGCTCCCCTTATCCAGTGAAGAAACTGGCTACAGCACCCTGCCCCGAAGCAGATGGAGAGCACGGCGTTCACTTACCTAAGGTGAGCGCGTTAACCTTTGGGGTTCTACAGGAGAGGAGAAAGGGAAGAAGAGAGAGACATTCAATAACCCAGTTCATTAATCCCATATTTTCTATCTGCAGACACCTTACCCTTCGAGTCAGACATACAGTGCACAGGGGTCCAGCCCAAAGAGCCAGCCGTGTGTTACACATCACCTTTGAAGATACAGTATACGCCCAGTCAAGACCGGCGCCTCTACGGGAATCAGGTGAGCGTTACAGAACGCAAAGCCTACCGCAAAACTCCCGTCCAGGCGCTATGGAAACCTCGGATACCGACCAGCTAGCCCAGTTACTTGGGGAACTAAGGGCAGAAGTGCATGCAGCCCGTCAGGAAACGAACGCTCTAAGAAGGGAACTGATTATTTCTAAGGAGCGAACAGATGATCTCGCTAGACAATTGCTACAGTCACAAGCCGGACAGACCCCGTTACCCGCATCTGGGGGAAATCTTCCTTCTACATCCTCTATGAATCCAGTGCAGATCAACCTACCTGGGAATGTACCTCTGGCTCCGCCCGAACGATTTTCTGGTGACCCAAAGAGGTTTGCAGTATTTATCAATCAGTGCCGGTTGCATTTCTTATGCCGGCCAGCAGCATTTCCAACTGATCAAGCTAAAGTAGCTTTCGTGCTTTCGTACCTTAGTGGTAATGCGGCAGACTGGTCGATCCCTCTAGTAAATCAAGATGATCCGGTCCTCCATGATTTTCAAGCTTTTCAGCTCAGTATGGAAAAACTTTTCGCAAGACATTCACAGGGGCAGGCCTTGGACAATGAGCTTCTTTCGTTGCAACAAGGTAATCAAGACCTTTTGGCTTATATTGCATCTTTCAACAGACTGATAGTGGAAACTCAATGGCCTGAGGACAAAAGGATTACGCTGTTTTATAGAGGTCTACGTGGAGAGCTCAAAGATGTGTTAGCCCAAGTAGTGAATCCCCCACAAGATTGTTCGGACTATATAGACTTAGTCGTTCAAATAGATCACAGACTGCAGAACAGGAAGGCCGATCGTTCCAAGTTTGATGCTCGAGTATTTTCCAAACCGCCAACTCCTTCCAAAGGAGTAGACTCCGGGGAACCCATGCAAATAGGGGGCCTGAAAGGTCCTCTAACACAAAAGGAGCGGGAAAGGAGAAAACAGTTGCAATTATGCCTCTATTGCGGAAACTCAGGGCACTTTCTTCGAGACTGTCCGGTGAAACCTGCCAAGAAGGCAGTAGGAGCTGCAGTTACCAAAGTTACAAACTCTGAGCAGGGAAACGACCTCGCCCGACAAGAATGGAGGTCCTCTTGCCGAGCGTGAAAACCAGTTCCGTGACCTCGCATTTCGTGATACCTATGGTCCTCATTAGCCCTGATAATCCGGATCGATTACATGCAATTGAAGCTTACGTCGACAGCGGTGCCATCGGCAATTATGTGGATCATGAAATGGTTTTGAGGATGAATCTAACTGTTTGTCCCAAGGCTGTAAAGGACGTCATTACTACGGTGGATGGGACGGAGATAGCCTCCGGACCAGTAACGCATACCACTCAAGAAGTGACGCTCGTAAGTCAAGATGGACACCATGAGAAGATCGTGTTCGATGTGATCAAGGCCCCTCAGTTTCAGATTATTCTAGGAATACCTTGGTTAGAGAAACACAATCCTCTGATCGATTGGCGAGCAAGAACGGTCCAGTTTCCAGAATGTGTCTCTACTTGTCACCCTCCACCTGGTGTTGCACTGGCAGCAATTTCTTCAGAGACTCCCCAGTTACCTCCCGAATACCTAGAATACCAAGATGTTTTCCGGAAGGATCAGGCTAACTCTCTACCTCCTCATAGGTCTTATGACTGCCAGATAGACCTGATACCTGGATCTACTCCTCCTTGTAGTAGAATTTATGCCCTCACCGAGCCTGAGAACCTTCACCTTCGACAATACCTGGATCAATACCTGGCAAATGGGTTTATTCGTCCTTCCAAGTCCCCTGCTTCTTCAGCTTTGTTCTTCGTTCCAAAAAAGGAAGGAGACCTTAGAACTTGTATAGATTATCGCTCCCTGAACCAGATCACCGTCAAGAATAGATATCCGTTACCTTTGATCCCTGAACTCCTGGACCAGGTCAGAAAAGCATGCATATATACAAAGTTGGATCTTAGAGGAGCCTACCACTTGGTTCGAATAAAAGAGGGCGATGAATGGAAGACGGCCTTCCGCACCAAATATGGGCTATTTGAATATCAGGTCATGCCCTTCGGACTTTGCAATGCCCCATTTTATGAATGATGTTCTCAGAGAGCTCATAGATGTGTGTGTTGTTGTTTACATTGACGACATCCTCGTTTATTCTTCATCGGAATCTGAACATCGGAAACACGTGAAAAAGGTCCTCGAAAGATTGCGTCAACACAAACTTTTCGCTAAGTTGGAAAAATGTGTTTTCAACGTGACTGAAGTTGAATTCTTGGGATTCATATTATCACCTAGCGCAGTGCGTATGGATTCAAAGAAGGTCGATGCAGTTCTCAAATGGCCATCACCATCCTCCGCAAAAGGTGTGCAAAGCATGTTAGGCTTCGCTAACTTTTACCGCAGGTTTATCCCCGAATTTTCTCGAATAGTCCAGCCCATCACTGTTAAAGAAAAACAAACGTTTTGAATGGTCTACCGAGGCGGAACAAGCTTTCCAGGATTTGAAGACTAAATTTATCTCTGCACCAATCTTAAAACACCCTCGCCCTGAACTCCCCTACATCGTGGAAACTGATGCTTCAAGCCTTGCCATGGGGGCAGTTCTATCACAAAAGGACCCGGTAACAAATCAGTTGCATCCCGTGGCATTTTGGTCCCGCAAATTCTCGCCTCCTGAAATCAATTACACGATTACTGACAAGGAACTTCTGGCTATCAAGTCTGCTTTTAAGGCTTGGCGGCATTATCTGCTGGGGGCCCGACACACCGTTACTGTGATTACGGATCACCGAAACCTGCAATATTTGAAAACTGCAAAAGCCCAATCCTCTAGACAACTCCGTTGGGCATTATTCTTTGCCGAGTTTGACTTCATAATTACCTATCGACCTGGTACAAAAAACGGTAAAGCCGATGCCCTTTCTCGGATGGGAGTGGAAGAACACTTGATCAACCCTAAACCTGTACCAATCATTCCCGAACAAAGAATTCTGGGTGTAATCGCCACACAATCCATAGAGGAAGTTAAGGATAAAGCCAGGCAACTTGTAACTCCAGCAGACATACAGAATTGGCATTTGCAGGGAAAGGACTTTGCAGTAAAGGACAACTTGTTGTATTTCCAAGAACGATTATACCTGCCCAGCACAGATTTACAGAAAAAAGTAATCTCTTGTTATCACGATTCTTTAATGGAAGGACATCCCGGTATGGCCAAGACCTCAGAAAAGATCAAGCGCTACTTCTGGTGGCCGTCTTGGAAAAAAGATATCAGAGACTTTATAATGTCCTGTGGAGTATGCGCCCAAAACAAGAGTCAAAAGGAAAGACCAGCAGACCTCTTACGCCCTATTGACATCCCACCTCGCCCGTGGCATACGCTTTCTATGGACTTCATCACCGATCTACCTCCATGCTCCGGATACAATACGATTCTAGTAATCGTGGACTTATTCTCCAAGATGGCGCATTTCATTCAACTCAAAGGCTTGCCAACAGCAGCAACTCTGGCCCGAGAATTTCTTGAAAACATCGTCCGACTGCACGGTTTTCCTTCGGTTCTAATATCGGATCGAGGTAGTCAATTTATTTCTCATTTTTGGCGAAGTTGCTGTCGGTCGGCTCAAATTGATGTGAGACTATTGACCAGTCACCACCCTCAGACCGACGGACAAAGCGAGAGGACCAATCAAACTCTGGAACTGTAACGCTCACCTGATTCTCGCAGAGGCGCCGGTCTTGACTGGGCGACTACCGTATCTTCAAAGGTGATGTGTAGCACCCGGTTGGCTCTTTGGGCTGGACCTCTGTGCACTGTATGCCTGACGTGTAGAGTAAGATGTCTGCAGATAGAAAATATGGGGTTAATGAACTGGGGTTATTGGGGTGTCCCTATCTCTTTCCTCTTCTCCTCTCCTGTAGACCCCCAAAGGTTAACGCTCTCACCTTAGGTAAGTGAATGCCGAGCTCTCCATCTGCCTCGGGGCAGGGTGCTGTAACCAGTTTCTTCACTGGATAGGTAGCGCAGGCCTCTTGACTTCAGAGGACTGCTGTCCGTCGTTTACTGCACGAACGGTAATTTTCGAGTCATTCAAATGTCTTTAAAGTCTTTAGTAATGATGTCTCTTGTTTTGCAGGGTTCCGGCGATGGCGGATGACGGGCTGAAGTGAGTTGAAGATGGAGCCCGTGTGATGAATAGAAGCGCCTGGAAGCACGTAAGTAAGCGCTTGTTGCCTGCTTCACTATGCGCTCTAACTGTCTTTTTATTTTGCAGGTACGAGTTCGGAGCGGCTGCAGGGTGCCGGAATACCCACTGGATTAGATGTGGAAAGGAGTAATGGCACGTGAGTATTAAAGTTCCCCAATGTCTTTAAACGCACCTTGTTTTGTCTTTCAGATGCCGGAATGCAGAGTGAAGACCTCCGGAGCGCACGAAGAGTAGGTAAGCCTTTGCCTTTCAGATGCCGGAATGCTAACCTGTTCTTTCTTGTCTTTATAGGTGTTGCTGAAGACTGGATTCAGGATGGTAAGCCTTTGCCTTTCAGATGCCGGAATGCTAACCTGTTCTTTCTTGTCTTTATAGGTGTTGCTGAAGACTGGATTCAGGATGGTAAGCCTTTTTCCTTAGGCCCAGGACCGGATGCAGAAGACATGATGAGCGTTCTGCTGCAGAGGTTGCAGAATAACGCAAAGCAAGATTCATCCACCGGGTGTGGTTTAAATAGCCTCCTGTAGTGCTTAGGTGTCTCCTTCCACAGCCACGCCTAAGTAAGAAAAGAGTTCCTGGTAAGAAAAGAGTTCATGCCTTCCAGAAGAGTTCCAGTGTTCTGAATCTAGGGAGTGGCTCCAGCCCCACCCAACAGGAAAAGTAGTTCCAAACAGAAGAGGATCAGAGGCTCAACTGGCAGGCAAGTAAGCAGCATGGTCTGCTGAAGGTAAGTCCACCCAAGCATTATGAGCCCGGCGCTTCCAGCGCCGGGACTGGGCATATTTATGAGCCTGGTGCCACTGGCGCCAGGACTGGGTCCAAAAGGTCCCAATTGGGACTGGTTGGCACTCGGAACCTGGGTTATGGATCTGCTTCCAAGGGAGTTGGGAAAACCCTGACCTTTTGGAAGCAGAGATCATGACAGTACCCCCCCTCAAGGCCCCTCCCAAACCGGGCTTCTCCGGGGGTTTTGGCTTGTCAGGAAATGTTCGGTGAAATCTTTTGATTAGGCGAGGAGCGTGGACATATTCAGCAGGTTCCCAGGATCTCTCTTGGGGGCCGTAGCCTTTCCAGTCAATTAGGTACAATAGTTTAGATTTGGAGATCTTGGAGTCCAGAATGCTTTTGACTTCAAACTCGAGTTCTCCATCCACTAGGATAGGTTTTGGAGATTTGGTTAGTCGGGTTTGAGGTTGCACGGGTTTTAATAGAGAGACGTGGAAGACCGGATGTATCTTCATGTGCGGGGGCAAGTCCAACTTGACCGCTACTGGGTTTACTATGGTAGTGATGGAATAGGGACCAAGGTATCTTGGGTTGAATGTGCGTGGCCCTTTTAGAGATAGATATTTGGTGGATAACCAGACTTGATCCCCTACTTGATAGTGAGGGGCTTCCTTCCGATGTTGATCTGCTCCTTTCTTGTATTGTTCTTTAGCCCTTTGAAGGTGAGAAACAGCTTCCTTAAAGGCTTGGGTGATTGTAGAATGCAGGTAGTCTACTGCTGGTGTTTCAAGATCTTGGAGGGGATCCAACTCCGAGGTTCGAGGGTGACTGCCGTACAAAAGAAAAAACGGGGTTTTCCCAGTTCCCGAATGGACAGAGTTATTGTAGGCATACTCGGCTATCCAAAGGATATCTTTCCAAGTTTTTTCAGTTTGTTGCAGCATGCAGCGTAAATACTGTTCCAGAGTTTGATTGGTCCTCTCGGTTTGTCCGTCGGTCTGAGGGTGGTGACTGGTTGATAGTCTCACATCAATTTGAGCTGACCGACAGCAACTTCGCCAAAAATGAGAAATAAATTGACTACCTCGATCCGAAATTAGAACCGAAGGAAAACCGTGCAGTCGGACGATGTTTTCGAGAAATTCTCGGGCCAGAGTTGCTGCTGTTGGCAAGCCTTTGAGCGGAATGAAATGCGCCATCTTGGAGAATAAGTCCACGATTACTAGAATCGTATTGTATCCGGAGCATGGAGGTAGATCGGTGATGAAGTCCATAGAAAGCGTATGCCAAGGGCGAGGTGGGATGTCAATAGGGCGTAAGAGGCCTGCTGGTCTTTCCTTTTGACTCTTGTTTTGGGCGCATACTCCACAGGACATTATAAAGTCTCTGACATCTTTTTTCCAAGACGGCCACCAGAAGTAGCGCTTGATCTTTTCTGAGGTCTTGGCTATACCGGGATGACCTTCCATTAAAGAGTCGTGATAACAAGAGATTACTTTTTTCTGTAAATCTGTGCTGGGTAGGTATAATCGTTCTTGGAAATACAATAAGTTGTCCTTTACTGCAAAGTCCTTTCCCTGCAGATGCCAATTCTGTATGTCTGCTGGAGTTACAAGTTGCCTGGCTTTATCCTTAACTTCCTCTATGGATTCTGTGGCGATTACACCCAGAATTCTTTGTTCGGGAATGATTGGTACAGGTTTAGGGTTGACCAAGTGTTCTTCCACTCCCATCCGAGAAAGGGCATCGGCTTTACCGTTCTTTGTACCAGGTCGATAGGTAATTATGAAGTCAAACTCGGCAAAGAATAATGCCCAACGGAGTTGTCTAGAGGATTGGGCTTTTGCGGTCTTCAAATATTGCAGGTTTCGGTGATCCGTAATCACAGTAACGGTGTGTCGGGCCCCCAGCAGATAATGCCGCCAAGCCTTAAAGGCAGACTTGATAGCCAGAAGTTCCTTGTCAGTAATCGTGTAATTGATTTCAGGAGGCGAGAATTTGCAGGACCAAAATGCCACGGGATGCAACTGATTGGTTACCGGGTCCTTTTGTGATAGAACTGCCCCCATGGCAAGGCTTGAAGCATCAGTTTCCACGATGTAGGGGAGTTCGGGGCGAGGGTGTTTTAAGATTGGTGCAGAGATAAATTTAGTCTTCAAATCCTGGAAAGCTTGTTCCGCCTCGGTAGACCATTCAAAACGTTTGTTTTTCTTTAACAAGGCAGTGATGGGCTGGACTATTCGAGAGAATTCGGGGATAAACCTGCGGTAAAAGTTAGCGAAGCCTAACATGCTTTGCACACCTTTTACGGAGGATGGTGATGGCCATTTGAGAACTGCATCGACCTTCTTTGAATCCATACGCACTCCGCCAGGTGATAATATGAATCCCAAGAATTCAACTTCAGTCACGTTGAAAACACATTTTTCCAACTTAGCGAAAAGTTTGTGTTGACGCAATCTTTCGAGGACCATTTTCACGTGTTTCCGATGTTCAGATTCCGATGAAGAATAAACGAGGATGTCGTCAATGTAAACAACAACACATGCATCTATGAGCTCTCTGAGGACATCGTTCATAAAATATTGAAAGGCGGCCGGGGCATTGCAAAGTCCGAAGGGCATGACCTGATATTCAAATAGCCCATACTTGGTGCGGAAGGCCGTCTTCCATTCATCGCCCTCTTTTACTCGTACCAAGTGGTAAGCTCCTCTAAGATCCAGCTTTGTATATATGCATGCTTTTCTGACTTGGTCCAGGAGTTCAGGGATCAAAGGTAACGGATATCTATTCTTAACGGTGATCTGGTTCAGGGAGCGATAATCGATACAAGTTCTAAGGTCTCCTTCCTTTTTTGGAACGAAGAACAAAGCTGAAGAAGCAGGGGACTTGGAAGGACGAATAAACCCATTTGCCAGGTATTGATCCAGGTATTGTCGAAGATGAAGGTTCTCAGGCTCGGTGAGGGCATAAATTCTACTACAAGGAGGAGTAGATCCAGGTATCAGGTCTATCTGTCAGTCATAAGACCTATGAGGAGGTAGAGAGTTAGCCTGATCCTTCCGGAAAACATCTTGGTATTCTAGGTATTCGGGAGGTAACTGGGGAGTCTCTGAAGAAATTGCGGCCAGTGCAACACCAGGTGGAGGGTGACAAGTAGAGACACATTCTGGAAACTGGACCGTTCTTGCTCGCCAATCGATCAGAGGATTGTGTTTCTCTAACCAAGGTATTCCTAGAATAATCTGAAACTGAGGGGCCTTGATCACATCGAACACGATCTTCTCATGGTGTCCATCTTAACTTACTAGCGTCACCTCTTGAGTGGTATGCGTTACTGGCCCGGAGGCTATCTCCGTACCGTCCACCGTAGTAATGACGTCCTTTACAGCCTTGGGACAAAGAGTTAGATTCATCCTCAAAACCATTTCATGATCCACATAATTGCCGATGGCACCGCTGTCGACGTAAGCTTCAATTGCATGTAATCGATCCGGATTATCAGGGCTAATGAGGACCATAGGTATCACGAAATGCGAGGTCACGGAACTGGTTTTCACGCTCGGCAAGAGGACCTCTATTCTTGTCGGGCGAGGTCGTTTCCCTCCTCAGAGTTTGTAACTTTGGTAACTGCAGCTCCTACTGCCTTCTTGGCAGGTTTCACCGGACAGTCTCGAAGAAAGTGCCCTGAGTTTCCGCAATATAGGCATAATTGCAACTGTTTCCTCCTTTCCCGCTCCCTTTGTGTTAGAGGACCTTTCAGACCCCCTATTTGCATGGGTTCCCCGGAGTCTACTCCTTTGGAAGGAGTTGGCGGTTTGGAAAATACTCGAGCATCAAACTTGGAACGATCGGCCTTCCTGTTCTGCAGCCTGTGATCTATTTGAACGACCAAGTCTATATAATCCGAACAGTCTTGTGGGGGATTCACTACTTGGGCTAAAACGTCTTTGAGCTCTCCACATAGACCTCTATAAAACAGCATAATCCTTTTGTCCTCAGGCCATTGAGTTTCCACTATTAGTCTATTGAAAGATGCAATATAAGCCAAAAGGTCTTGATTACCCTGTCGCAATGAAAGAAGCTCATTGTCCAAGGCCTGCCCCTGTGAATGTCTTGCGAACAGTTTTTCCATACTAAGCTGAAAGGCTTGAAAATCAAGGAGAGCCGGATCATCTTGATTAACTAGAGGGATCGACCAGTCTGCCGCATTGCCGCTAAGGTACGAAAGTACAAAAGCTACTTTTGCTTGATCAGTTGGAAAGGCTGCTGGCCGGCATAAGAAGTGCAACCGGCACTGATTGATAAATACTGCAAACCTCTTTGGGTCACCAGAAAATCGTTCGGGCGGAGCCAGAGGTACATTCCCAGGTAGGTTGATCTGCACTGGATTCATAGAGGATGTTGAAGGAAGATTTGCCCCTGATGCGGGTAACGGGGTCTGTCCGGCTTGTGACTGTAGCACTTGTCTAGCAAGATTGTCTGTTCTCTCCTTGGAAATAATTAGTTCCCTTCTTAGAGCATTCGTTTCCTGACGAGCTGCATGCACTTCTGCCCTTAGTTCCCCAATTAACCGGGCTAGGGGGTCAGTATCCGAGGTTTCCATAGCGCCTGGGCGAGAGTTTTGCGGTAGGCTTTGCGTTCTGTAACGCTCACCTGATTCTCGCAGAGGCGCCGGTCTTGACTGGGCGACTACCGTATCTTCAAAGGTGATGTGTAGCACCCGGTTGGCTCTTTGGGCTGGACCTCTGTGCACTGTATGCCTGACGTGTAGAGTAAGATGTCTGCAGATAGAAAATATGGGGTTAATGAACTGGGGTTATTGGGGTGTCCCTATCTCTTTCCTCTTCTCCTCTCCTGTAGACCCCCAAAGGTTAACGCTCTCACCTTAGGTAAGTGAATGCCGAGCTCTCCATCTGCCTCGGGGCAGGGTGCTGTAACCAGTTTCTTCACTGGATAGGTAGCGCAGGCCTCTTGACTTCAGAGGACTGCTGTCCGTCGTTTACTGCACGAACGGTAAGTTTTGAGTCATTCAAATGTTTTT
The DNA here is from genome assembly GCF_040938575.1 of Ambystoma mexicanum. NCBI lineage: Eukaryota > Metazoa > Chordata > Amphibia > Caudata > Ambystomatidae > Ambystoma > Ambystoma mexicanum. The sequence goes on from NC_090923.1 coordinate 1,424,754,197, forward strand.
AAAGTCTTTAGTAATGATGTCTCTTGTTTTGCAGGGTTCCGGCGATGGCGGATGACGGGCTGAAGTGAGTTGAAGATGGAGCCAGTGTGATGAATAGAAGCGCCTGGAAGCACGTAAGTAAGCGCTTGTTGCCTGCTTCACTATGCGCTCTAACTGTCTTTTTATTTTGCAGGTACGAGTTCGGAGCGGCTGCAGGGTGCCGGAATACCCACTGGATTAGATGTGGAAAGGAGTAATGGCACGTGAGTATTAAAGTTCCCCAATGTCTTTAAACGCACCTTGTTTTGTCTTTCAGATGCCGGAATGCAGAGTGAAGACCTCCGGAGCGCACGAAGAGTAGGTAAGCCTTTGCCTTTCAGATGCCGGAATGCTAACCTGTTCTTTCTTGTCTTTATAGGTGTTGCTGAAGACTGGATTCAGGATGGTAAGCCTTTGCCTTTCAGATGCCAGAATGCTAACCTGTTCTTTCTTGTCTTTATAGGTGTTGCTGAAGACTGGATTCAGGATGGTAAGCCTTTTTCCTTAGGCCCAGGACCGGATGCAGAAGACACGATGAGCGTTCTGCTGCAGAGGTTGCAGAATAACGCAAAGCAAGATTCATCCACCGGGTGTGGTTTAAATAGCCTCCTGTAGTGCTTAGGTGTCTCCTTCCACAGCCACGCCTAAGTAAGAAAAGAGTTCCTGGTAAGAAAAGAGTTCCTGCCTTCCAGAAGAGTTCCAGTGTTCTGAATCTAGGGAGTGGCTCCAGCCCCACCCAACAGGAAAAGTAGTTCCAAACAGAAGAGGATCAGAGGCTCAACTGGCAGGCAAGTAAGCAGCATGGTCTGCTGAAGGTAAGTCCACCCAAGCATTATGAGCCCGGCGCTTCCAGCGCTGGGACTGGGCATATTTATGAGCCTGGTGCCACTGGCGCCAGGACTGGGTCCAAAAGGTCCCAATTGGGACTGGTTGGCACTCGGAACCTGGGTTATGGATCTGCTTCCAAGGGAGTTGGGAAAACCCTGACCTTTTGGAAGCAGAGATCATGACAGGAACAGTATTTATGCTGCATGCTGCAACAAACTGAAAAAACTTGGAAAGACATCCTTTGGATAGCCGAATATGCCTACAATAACTCTGTCCATTCGGGAACTGGGAAAACCCTGTTTTTTCTTTTATACGGCAGTCACCCTCGAACCTCGGAGTTGGATCCCCTCCAAGATCTTGAAACACCAGCAGTAGACTACCTGCATTCTACAATCACCCAAGCCTTTAAGGAAGCTGTTTCTCACCTTCAAAGGGCTAAAGAACAATACAAGAAAGGAGCAGATCAACATCGGAAGGAAGCCCCTCAATATCAAGTAGGGGATCAAGTCTGGTTATCCACCAAATATCTACCTCTAAAAGGGCCATGTACATTCAACCCAAGATACCTTGGTCCCTATTCCATCACTAACATAGTAAACCCAGTAGCGGTCAAGTTGGACTTGCCCCCGCACATGAAGATACATCCGGTCTTCCACGTCTCTCTATTAAAAACCGTGCAACCTCAAACCCGACTAACTAAATCTCCAAAACCTATCCTAGTTGATGGAGAACTCGAGTTTGAAGTCAAAAGTATTCTGGACTCCAAGATCTCCAAATCTAAACTATTTTACCTAATTGACTGGAAAGGCTACGGCCCCCAAGAGAGATCCTGGGAACCTGCTGAATATGTCCACGCTCCTTGCCTAATCAAAAGATTTCACCGAACATTTCCTGACAAGCCAAAACCCCCGGAGAAGCCCGGTTTGGGAGGGGCCTTGAGGGGGGGTACTGTCATGATCTCTGCTTCCAAAAGGTCAGGGTTTTCCCAACTCCCTTGGAAGCAGATCCATAACCCAGGTTCCGAGTGCCAACCAGTCCCAATTGGGACCTTTTGGACCCAGTCCTGGCGCCAGTGGCACCAGGCTCATAAATATGCCCAGTCCCAGCGCTGGAAGCGCCGGGCTCATAATGCTTGGGTGGACTTACCTGCAGCAGACCATGCTGCTTACTTGCCTGCCAGTTGAGCCTCTGATCCTCTTCTGTTTGGAACTACTTTTCCTGTTGGGTGGGGCAGGAGCCACTCCCTAGGTTCAGAACACTGGAACTCTTCTGGAAAGCAGGAACTCTTTTCTTACCTAGGCGTGGCTGTGGAAGGAGACACCTAAGCACTACAGGAGGCTATTTAAACCACACCCGATGGATGAATCTTGCTTTGCGTTATTCTGCATCCCCTGCAGCAGAACGCTCATCGTGTCTTCTGCATCTGATCCAGGGCCTAAGGAAAAAGGCTTACCATCCTGAATCCAGTCTTCAGCAACACCTATAAAGACAAGAAAGAACAGGTTAGCATTACGGTCTTCAGTGACAGCGCTTCACTTACCTGACCCATCGGCTGTCACCAACGCCTCGCGCTGCATTCCGGCATCTGAAAGACAAAGGCTTACCTACTCTTCGTGCGCTCCGGTGATCTTCGCTCTGCATTCCGGCATCTGAAAGACAAAAGCTTACCAACTCTTCGCACGGTCCGGAGGCCTTCGGCGCTGCATCCCGCATCTGAAAGACAAAACAAGGTGCGTTTAAAGACATTGGGGAACTTTAATACTCACGTGCCATTACTCCGTTCCACATCTAACCCAGTGGGTATTCCGGCACACTGCAGCCGCTCCGAACTTGTACCTGCAAAAGAAAAAGACAGTTAGAGCGCATCGTGAAGCAGGCAACAAGCGCTTACTTACGTGCTTCCAGGCGCTTCTATTCATCACACGGGCTCCATCTTCAACTCACTTCAGCCCGTCATCCGCCATCGCCGGAACCCTGCAAAACAAAAGACATCATTACTAAAGACTTTTAAAGACATTAGAATTACTCGAAACTTACCATTCGTGAAGTAAACGACGGACAGCAGTCCTCTGAAGTCAAGAGGCCTGCTCCCCTTATCCAGTGAAGAAACTGGTTACAGCACCCTGCCCCGAAGCAGATGGAGGTACACAAAATGGGGACTGACCCAGACGTGGTACAGCTAATGATGGGGTCACCAATATTCACATAACAAGGGTTTCAAAAGCCGTAAAGACTAAATTTGAAAATTTATGAAATGATTTTAAATGGTATCCAGCAGGATATCCTACTTATTCCAACTTAGAACAACCCAAGGTCACCATAAGAAGCATAGAGCAACATCATTTTACACAAAGAAAAACGTATTTTCTTTCTGACTTATTTATTTCACAAAAAAGAGAGAGTGTGTTTAACAAATACATAAAATTCATTACTTTCAACAAAGACATACAGTTATAATTTGAGCAAAATCTAAGTGCAATTACGGTTTAAGCAAAATTTAAGTGCATTTTATGAAAGTCCGCCAATTGGTCTAGGCAAAATATAAGCAGATGGAGAGCACGGCGTTCACTTACCTAAGGTGAGCGCGTTAACCTTTGGGGTTCTACAGGAGAGGAGAAAGGGAAGAAGAGAGAGACATTCAATAACCCAGTTCATTAATCCCATATTTTCTATCTGCAGACACCTTACCCTTCGAGTCAGACATACAGTGCACAGGGGTCCAGCCCAAAGAGCCAGCCGTGTGTTACACATCACCTTTGAAGATACAGTATACGCCCAGTCAAGACTGGCGCCTCTACGGGAATCAGGTGAGTGTTACACTTCCTTAAAGTTGCTACTTTGTGGCTTTCGTTCAACACAGTTTGGTTTCTTATCGGCTCTCCCCTCAACTCACTGGCTGTGATGAGCTGCTTGGCGTTTGTTGTATCGGGAGTCAAGGATGGTACCATGGTAACAGGTGTCTCTCTCTGTCCTGCTTATCAGCATAGGCATGCTCCGTGTACCATTGGCATCTGCTGCAACACACGCTGGCTATTGTTCAAAGTCTTACTATTCCTTTCCTGGAGGTTTCTCGGGTCTGGATCAAAAAAGGCAAGGTTGCTTCTCTCCTTGTTGCCCCCTCAGTTATCGCCACCTTTCCCCTCCTCTTGAATTGCCATACTGGGATAGCTGTCTCATCGTGTTTCCTGCCTTGCTCGTAGTGTGCTCTCATGCTCCACCTTTTATCCCTGTGGGGAAGGGAAAGGGCTGTCAGGTGTGTGGGATTCTGTTCAATTGCCTGACTTTGCCTGACCCTTGTATTGGGACATGTTAGGTAAACGGCTTTGGTGTTAGTCCGTTGTCTTTCGTGGTGTACGAAAGTGTTCATGTCAGAAAAGGTGCGGGCAGTGTTTCTGAATGTCCTACGTCGTAGGATGGGGAAAAGGTACTGAAAGAAGGGGGATACCGCGTCTCACCTGTCGGCATGGGCCTAGGACATCGGGGACAAATCCCCCCCACAATTTTAAGTGGGGGGGATATAATAGCTTTTATCCCCCCAGAATTTGTTTCTCTAGTGCAGCGAAAAATATACACTTTTTGAAGTTAAATTATTTAATAGTATGTTTTGTGACTATTTTCCGTTTTCAGGATCCGAACCCTGTTTGTCCTAATTGAGGGCGGGGAGCTTGGCTGCTGTGCTATGTGGAGCTACTTGTAAATATGCTGACAGATGGCAGTATCACGTTCTGCTTCTGCAGGCCGCCTGTAATACCACAGCTGGCCTTGTGCGCCCCCACGACACAGTCTTGCTTAAGCAAGCTGCTCTTGTTTGCCAGAGATGTCGGAGGGGCTGGGGCAGGATCATTGTGACCACGCAATGAAAATATCACAGTAGCACTGCCACTTGCATGGAAATGTTCAAAATAATATTAACAAAAATTGTGCAATTTCTTTCATGTGGCTTCTTTCCAAACTCCACACTGTACATTTCCACTTTCAATCACTTCCATGACACAGGTACACCCACTTTTAGTACATTAAGCGATCCATAGACACTCTGTACAGTAGAAGACTACCAGGGTAGCTCAGCAGGTTGACAGACCGATGCTGAGATGTTATATATTCAAACCTACAGGTTGTTAATCGTACGACTTTTTGCAATGGCTTATAAAAAAAAGTGTTTTAAAATGTGTTTGGCCAGGGTACGGGATGGGCTGGTTGCTTGCTTATATTCAGGGCGGAGGTGGTGATATTTCTGCCCCTGTAGTGAAAATCAAAAGTTGGCAACCATGAACTCACTGTTTAATTTCCTAAAAACTGCTTTCATCACAACAGAAGCATTTCTTTGTGATGAACCAGTTTGACAAGCATATAACATCTTTATAAATATAACATGTGCTAAAACACAGTGGGGCACACAAAATAACAGAGTATGTGTGGTGTCTGACAAAAAAAAAGCATTTAAAAGAAAACTAGTGAATGCAAGCATCATTTTTCAATTAGGAAATTACTTTTTTTAATGGAAGTGTGAAATGCACATTTGGAAAACAATAGTGTGCATAGCATGTAGAAAGCCTGCATAAAACGCAAAGGAAGGGGCACAGAAATTACAGGATATTTGTGTGGTAGTCCAACAAATATCTGTCTTTTTGAGACAGCTACTAATAAATAATAATGCAACAAAAAGGTTTTTGAAGTTCTTAATATAATTGTGAAGACATGACGAGGGCGCTAGAGAGCCGTCCAAGATGGCGGCCTCCCTGTGAGCTCCGTGGAGCTCCCCTAAAATCCTGACTAATCGAAGCATCTGTGGTGTGCAAACTGTCCGCAGTCGCCTCCTGTCTGTAGCCAAGGCGAAGCCGCGCAGAACGTGGTATTTCATCCGTCGACCCTCGGACGCCAAGTCCCGGTCCCTCGACGGTGAAGAGCTCCCCCCCTCCTCATCCCTGTGCGAGCGAAGCACAGTCACAGGCCAGGCGCAGAGGAGCCCGCGCGAGGAAGACTGCTGGCAGCGGAGCGGGCCTGCGACCCGAGGGAGTCGATCGGGCGGCGCCGCCGGTGCACTGGCCCCCCCGGGGAATCGGCGGGCGCGGAACTGCCGAGGCGAAGGAAAATCCTGCAGAGTCCTGGGAAAACCAACACGGGCGAGCAGGCCGCACCGGAGGATTCTCCGAACACCCCCGAAGAACAGGTACGCGCGCCCCACGCACCCTCGCACGCGTGAAAGGTCCCAGGTGGATCCCCGGCTCTCCCGAGTGACATTTAGTTTATGGAAAAGCGCAAGAGTGCGGGGATCCACGAGTCCAGGTCCACATGAACAGTAAACAACACAGCGGAAAGCCATATTCAGGGCGGCACGACCCGGCGCGCTGCTCAGCCAATAGCAAGCTGTATATGACGCCCACCGAGGAACGACAGGCAAACCCAGCGCCCCTGCTGAACAGGAGATTTCAAAACCACACCACCCGGCCACGTCGAATCTGAACATTGTAGGTGTCCGGACACGTGCGCCCCGAGCGCCTTCACAAGCACTCACTCGCAAAAGAGACCCCATGTGAATCCCCGACACCCCTGAGTGGCATCCAGCGCGTGAAACACTGCCGGAACTCGAGGAAGCATAATATACAGCACAGACTGTGGCCAAACGGCCCGAACCGGCCCAACGGCAAGACTTACAGCGCTGCAACGACCCGGGGGGGTGCGCCCTTGACCGAAAATCACAGCGGGCAACCAAAATCTAGGTGGTGAGCTCTGGGACATCCTGCAGACGCCCTACTCAGCAGACCCACACGGTAACAGCCGAGATCAAGCGGTTACCACCGTCCACAGAAGAACGGCAGGCGAACCCACCATCCCTGCTGAACTCGAGACGCGAAAAAGACACACCACCCCGCACAGCCTTCAAAGCAACTACTCTGAACTCCTCATGAAGCCCTGTCAATAACGCGCTTCCCCAGAAAAGTCACACGCCGCTAGAGAAACGACAAGCCGGGCGCCCTTGGACCCCTGACCTGCCTCCCTCTGCCCCCTGGCTCCCACAACGCAGGCACCAATGGCGACCTTGAAGAAAACTGACAGATCTCAAAAAAAGCTGAACTTCGAGAGTAGCTCCACGACCAAAGCAACCTCCTCGAACAGCAGAGCGCAGTCTCCCATCCAGGTTGCAGCCCAGGATGAAGAGGAGGCCCACGGGTTTGACATCAGGGAAATCCTCCTTGAATTCAAGGCCGGGATTGGAGGTTTGTGAAGGAAACTCGACGCACTCTCCTCCAAAGTCGACCTACTCCAGCACCGGCTGGACAAACACGCTGACAGACTGGACACAGTCGAGCAGAGAGTGTCTGACCTCGACGATGGTGCAGCGGCCCTGACATCCAGAGTGGCCTCCCTGGAAGTGCTAATGAAAGCAGTAAACGCGAAGAACGAGGGTTTGGAATGCCGCTCTCGGCGCAATAACATTAGGATCGTAAGAGTTAGGGAACAACAACTTACCGCAAAAATGGAAGACTACGTTGAAAAGTTATGTATAGACCTCTTTGGTACAGAGATCCTGTCCAAACTGTTTGTCGTGGAGAGAGCTCATCGAGTTCCCAACGCCAGACCGATCCCGGGGGCAAATTCCCGCCCAATCATAGCGAGATTGCTCAACTATAAGGATCGAGATGCTATTCTAAGGGCGGCTAGGGAAAAAGGGGATCTCCAATACGATGGCGACAAGATCCAGTTTTTCCCGGACTTCTCCCAAGCAGTCCAAGTGCAAAGAAGATTGTTTACAGCAGTGAAGCGCAGGTTACAAGAGAACCAGATCCAATATTCCATGCTCTTCCCGGCCAAACTCTGTATTCAACACGAGGGCAGGACTCAGTTCTTTAACACCCCAGAGGAGACAAGCGACTACCTAGATCGCTCCGGCTGTAGACCCGCCACACTTAACCGAAGACCACAAAGGGGCGACAGACCAAGAAGAAACCCGCCGTAAAATTTACCCATAGGATACCCAAAGCAGTGGCACGAGACTTCGTGGTTGTTTAGAAACTACCACCACAGATCAATATTGCATCCGAAGAAGGGAGCCAGCCTCCTCTTGGAGGGCCACCTGCGCCCCGAGCACAGCAATGCTAGTTGTACTGTTAACATGGGATTGTCCATCACGGGCCAGTTGGGGGTTGCCCGTGCAGGGGAGGGAAGTTAGCTCAGCAAAACCGCCACAACCCGCAGACCCCCGTTCCACAACAGTCACACGAAGAACTATGTACCTAACAACTGTCAAGTCCTCCCTTTTCCTCTATGCAATGCGACTCCAGTCAAACCCGCGAGTCCCGGCTCGACATGATTACATTGACCCCTCCAGATGGCATCGGCAACGTTGAAAATCGCCACCTGGAACATACGTGGCGGTAACCAGTCTACGAAAATGAGGAGAATTCTTCAATATCTTCGAAGACACAAAATTAACATAGCGATGCTTCAAGAGACTCATCTGCTGCCCTCGTCGGAACAACATTGGGCCAGATCATGGGGATGCCATCGGTACTTCTCATCCTACTCCTCATTCGCCAGAGGTGTCGCGATCCTGATCGACAAGAGAACTAATTTCAGCTTCATTGAGTCAAAGAAAGATACTGAGGGGAGGGCCCTAATGGTGAAAGGAATAATCACGGGGAAAGAGGTGGTGATTGTGAACTCGTACGCACCGAACACAGATGGACCTGATAATTTCAACTGGATAATGTCCCATCTAGACGTGACCAACGCGACGACTGTGGTGTGGGGTGCGGACCTCAATACTCCACTCGATCTCAAGCTCGACAAATCCCATAATACATCGGGAAGCCCATCCAAGGCCAGTACTCAGGTTTGAGAGATTTGTCAGACCTTTAATCTATCTGACATGTGGAGAAGACACAATCGAGACAGCAGGGACTACACCTTCCGATCAGCCGTGCACAACACCAGTTCTAGGATCGATTATATCCTGGCATCCTCCCATAGCCCATTAAAATGGGGAGCGTGCCATATCCTACCAAGATCTTGCTCTGACCATTCGATGGTTGTGCTAGAGGTTACCCTGGCGGGCGTCGCAGTACCTGGTCTCAATTAGCGGTTCAAACCCGGTTCACTCACAGACGCCGTATTTGCAGCAGAACTGCGACAAGAAATAGTCTCTTTCCTGGAAATCAACCAAGACTCAGTCGAATCGGCATGTACCACCTGGGAAACGCTCAAGTGCTATGTACGAGGAATTTGCCTGGCAAAAGAAAATAGTTTATTGAAATTGATCCGGGGGGAATTATTCAGTAATGAGCTTCGTCTGAAGGAACTAGAGCGCAAATTCTCCAATGCCCCAGATCCACGCACTCAAGCCGAGCTCATAGAAGAACTCTTGGGGTTCAGGGAGACAGCGGACCGAGAATTGAAATTCCTTAGTCGCAGGCAACAGATCAGGCAGTACGGAGAAGGGCAAAAACCAGGTGCACTGCTGGCCCGGCTACTAACGATAGATAAAGTTCCATCCCGCATTGAATATATCGAGGATGCGCAAGGTCAGAAGGTTTACACAGAAGAAGAGATCTCCAACGCATTCCGAGAATTCTATCAAAACCTGTATAGCTCAAAAGGTTCTTCAGATCCCAACGTAATACAAGAGTACCTCAATGACACTGAACTATATTGGGTGAGCCAAGACCTGCGCGAACCCTTGAACGCGCCCATATCACTCGAAGAAATTCAGGCAGCAATCAAATCTTTGCCTAACACCAAAGCCCCCGGACCTGATGGACTCAATGGTGAGTTCTATAAAGCACACGTGGAAATGGTGGCCCCCCCTTCTTCTTCAAGTCTATGGAGAGGCGGTGGAGCGAGGGAAACTCCCTCGCACGATGCGTTAGGCTAACGTAATGATGTTGCACAAAGCTGGCAAACCTACAGAAAATTGCGCATCGTACAGGCCGATCTCATTAATTAACTTAGACAACAAAATCCTAGCCAAAATTCTGGCGACCAGATTACTTCCCTTGATGCCTGCTCTGGTGCTGGGCGACCAAGCCTGGTTCATCCCAGGGCGTAGTACAACGTATGCCATCAGGAGACTATTTGGCGTCATTGAGGCCCTGGACCCGACGCAACAGGCAATAGCAACAGGCAATAGCAGTTCTGTTAGATGCCGAGAAGGCGTTTGATTCAGTAGAGTGGCCCTTCATGTTCGCAACACTAAGGCAGATGGGTCTGGGTAACTTCTTCCTGAAACTAGTAGCTCTGTTATATAACCAACCACGCTCATACATCACACTAGGGAATACCAGATCCACAGGGATCACACTGGAGCGCGGAACGAGACAAGGTTGCCCACTCTCGGCCCTTATATTTGCCCTAGTGATGGAACCCCTGGCCTCGAGGCTGAGAGCCGAGCAGCTATGTCGATGGTTAAAGCTGGGTCCTCACAGATTAATCGTTTCTGTATATTCTGACGACGATTTAGCTAGACCCCTGTATGACCACTTTGACCATTCCCTTGTCACCCTCCTAAGGTCTTCTGGTATTCTTGACTGTTGGCCTCCCTCTGTCGAGTTCACTGCGGCTTTTCACAGTACATTTTCTCTTGTGGCAGTCACAAGCCTTAATGTCCTTTTACACAACACACTGTGGACATCCCTCCATCGGGTTCACTGTTGTCACTACAATGTTCTTTTGGGAATCATGCTTCGCCCCTTCCGGTCGGTATCCCGCCGTCAGGTTCACTCTTGCTAACCAGACAATTCTTCTTGGCTTTCCCAAAGCATTCTGGTATCAGTAGTTTCAACAAACGCAGGATCAACCAGAGTCGCTCGAGTGAGCACCCACATGGTGTTGTACGCTTCTGTAGCTGGTTTTCCCTTTATTTTAACCATTCTTTGAACCTTCCTTAAAGTTGCTACTTTGTGGCTTTCGTTCAACACAGTTTGGTTTCTTATCGGCTCTCCCCTCGACTCACCGGCTGTGATGAGCTGCTTGGCGTTTGTTGTATCGGGAGTCAAGGATGGTACCATGGTAGCAGGTGTCTCTCTCTGTCCTGCTTATCAGCATAGGCATGCTCCGTGTACCATTGGCATCTGCTGCAACACACGCTGGCTATTGTTCACAGTCTTACTATTCCTTTCCTGGAGGTTTCTCGGGTCTGGATCAAAAAAGGCAAGGTTGCTTCTCTCCTTGTCGCCCCCTCAGTTATCGCCACCTTTTCCCCTCCTCTTGAATTGCCATACTGGGATAGCTGTCTCATCGTGTTTCCTGCCTTGCTCGTAGTGTGCTCTCATGCTCCACCTTTTATCCCTGTGGGGAAGGGAAAGGGCTGTCAGGTGTGTGGGATTCTGTTCAATTGCCTGACTTTGCCTGACCCTTGTATTGGGACATGTTAGGTAAACGGCTTTGGTGTTAGTCCGTTGTCTTTCGTGGTGTACGAAAGTGTTCATGTCAGAAAAGGTGCGGGCAGTGTTTCTGAATGTCCTACGTCGTAGGATGGGGAAAAGGTACTGAAAGAAGGGGGATACCGCGTCTCACCCGTCGGCATGGGCGTAGGACATGGGGGACAAATCCCCCCCACAATTTTAAGTGGGGGGGATATAATAGCTTTTATCCCTCAGAATTTGTTTCTCTAGTGCAGCGAAAAATATACACTTTTTGAAGTTAAATTATTTAATAGTGTGTTTTGTGGCTATTTTCAGTGTTCAGGATCTGAACCCTGTTTGTCCTAATTGAGGGCGGGGAGCTTGGCTGCTGTGCCATGTGGAGCTACTTGTAAATATGCTGACAGATGGCAGTATCACGTTCTGCTTCTGCAGGCCGCCTGTAATACCACAGTTGGCCTTGTGCGCCCCCACGACACAGTCTTGCTTAAGCAAGCTGCTCTTGTTTGCCAGAGATGTCGGAGGGGCTGGGGCAGGATGATTGTGACCACGCAATGAAAATATCACAGTAGCACTGCCACTTGCATGGAAATGTTCAAAATAATATTAACAAAAATTGTGCAATTTCTTTCATGTGGCTTCTTTTCAAACTCCACACTGTACATTTCCACTTTAAATCACTTCCATGACACAGGTACACCCACTTTTAGTACATTAAGCGATCCATAGACACGCTGTACAGTAGAAGACTACCAGGGTAGCTCAGCAGGTTGACAGACCGATGCTGAGATGTTATATATTCAAACCTACAGGTTGTTAATCATATGACTTTTTGCAATGGCTTATAAAAAAAAGTGTTTTAAAATGTGTTTGGCCAGGGTACGGGATGGGCTGGTTGCTTGCTTATATTCAGGGCAGAGGTGGTGATATTTCTGCCCCTGTAGTGAAAATCAAAAGTTGGCACCCATGAACCCACTGTTTAATTTCCTAAAAACTGCTGTCATCACAACAGAAGCATTTATTTGTGATGAACCAGTTTGACAAGCATATAACATCTTTATAAATATAACATGTGCTAAAACACAGTGGGGCACACAAAATAACAGAGTATGTGTGGTGTCTGACAAAAAAAAAGCATTTAAAAGAAAACTAGTGAATGCAAGCATCATTTTTCAATTAGGAAATTACTTTTTTTAATGGAAGTGTGAAATGCACATTTGGAAAACAATAGTGTGCATAGCATGTAGAAAGCCTGCATAAAACGCAAAGGAAGGGGCACAGAAATTACAGGATATTTGTGTGGTAGTCCAACAAATATCTGTCTTTTTGAGACAGCTACTAATAAATAATAATGCAACAAAAAGGTTTTTGAAGTTCTTAATATAATTGTGAAGACATGACGAGGGCGCTAGAGAGCCGTCCAAGATGGCGGCCTCCCTGTGAGCTCCGTGGAGCTCCCCTAAAATCCTGACGAATCGAAGCATCTGTGGTGTGCAAATTGTCCGCAGTCGCCTCCTGTTTGTAGCCAAGGCAAATCCGCGCAGAACGTGGTATTTCATCCGTCGACCCTCGGACGCCAAGTCCCGGTCCCTCGACGGTGAAGAGCTCTCCCCCTCCTCATCCCTGTGCGAGCGAAGCACAGTCACAGGCCAGGCGCAGAGGAGCCCGCGCGAGGAAGACTGCTGGCGGCGGAGCGGGCCTGCAACCCGAGGGAGTCGATCGGGCGGAGCCGGCTGAGCCCCGCCGGTGCACTGGCCCCCCGGGGAATCGGCAGGCGCGGAGCTGCCGAGGCGAAGGAAAATCCTGCAGAGTCCTGGGAAAACCAACACGGGCGAGCAGGCCGCACCGGAGGATTCTCCGAACACCGCCGAAGAACAGGTACGCGCACCCCGCGCACCCTCGTACGCGTGAAAGGTCCCAGGTGGATCCCCGGCTCTCCCGAGTGACATTTAGTTTATGGAAAAGCGCAAGAGTGCGGGGATCCACGAGTCCAGGTCCACATGAACAGTAAACAACACAGCGGAAAGCCATATTCAGGGCGGCACGACCCGGCGCGCTGCTCAGCCGATAGCAAGCTGTATATGACGCCCACCGAGGAACGGCAGGAAAACCCAGCGCCCCTGCTGAACCGGAGATTTCAAAACCACACCACCCGGCCACGTCGAATCTGAACATTGTAGGTGTCCGGACACGTGCGCCCCGAGCGCCTTCACAAGCACTCACTCGCAAAAGAGACCCCATGTGAATCCCCGACACCCCCGAGTGGCATCCAGCGCGTGAAACACTGCCGGAACTCGAGGAAGCATAATATACAGCACAGACTGTGGCCAAACGGCCCAAACCGGCCCAACAGCAAGATTTACAGCGCTGCAACGACCCGGGGGGGTGCGCTCTTGACCGAAAATCACAGCGGGCAACCAAAATCTAGGTGGTGAGCTCTGGGACATCCTGCAGACGCCCTACTCAGCAGACCCACACGGTAACAGCCGGGATCAAGCGGTTACCACCGTCCATAGAAGAACGGCAGGCGAACCCACCATCCCTGCTGAACTCGAGACGCGAAAAAGACACACCACCCCGCACAGCCTTCAAAGCAACTACCCTGAACTCCTCATGAAGCCCTGTCAATAACGCGCCTCCCCAGAAAAGTCACACGCCGCTAGAGAAACGACAAGCCGGGCGCCCCTGGACCCCTGACCTGCCTCCCTCTGCCCCCTGGCTCCCACAACGCAGGCACCAATGGCGACCTCGAAGAAAACTAACAGATCTCAAAAAAAGCTGAACTTCAAGAGTAGCTCCACGACCAAAGCAACCTCCTCGAACAGCAGAGCGCAGTCTCCTATCCAGGTTGCAGCCCAGGATGAAGAGGAGGCCCACGGGTTTGACATCAGGGAAATCCTCCTTGAACTCAAGGCTGGGATTGGAGGTTTGGGAAGCAAACTCGACGCCCTCTCCTCCAAAGTTGACCTACTCCAGCACCGGCTGGACAAACACGCTGACAGACTGGACACAGTCGAGCAGAGAGTGTCTGACCTCGACGATGGTACAGCGGCCCTGACATCCAGAGTGGCCTCCCTGGAAGTGCAAATGAAAGCAGTAAACGCGAAGAACGAGGGTTTGGAATGCCGCTCTCGGCGCAACAGCATCAGGATCGTCGGAGTTAGGGAACAACAACTTACCGCGAAAATGGAAGACTACGTTGAAAAGTTATGTATAGACCTCTTTGGTACAGAAATCCTGTCCAAACTGTTTGTCGTGGAGAGAGCTCATCGAGTTCCCAACGCCAGACCAATCCCGGGGGCAAATTCCCGCCCAATCATAGCGAGATTGCTCAACTATAAGGATCGAGATGCTATTCTAAGGGCGGCTAGGGAAAAACTATTCTAAGGGCGGCTAGGGAAAAAGGGGATCTCCAATACGATGGCGACAAGATCCAGTTTTTCCCGGACTTCTCCCAAGCAGTCCAAGTGCAAAGAAGATTGTTTACAGCAGTGAAGCGCAGGTTACAAGAGAACCAGATCCAATATTCCATGCTCTTCCCGGCCAAACTCTGTATTCAACACGAGGGCAGGACTCAGTTCTTTAACACCCCAGAGGAGACAAGCGACTACCTAGATCGCTCCGGCTGTAGACCCGCCACACTTAACGGAAGACCACAAAGGGGCGACAGACCAAGAAGAAACCCGCCGTAAAATTTACCCATAGGATACCCAAAGCAGTGGCACGAGACTTTGTGGTTGTTTAGAAACTACCACCACAGATCAATATTGCATCCGAAGAAGGGAGCCAGCCTCCTCTTGGAGGGCCACCTGCGCCCCGAGCACAGCAATGCTAGTTGTACTGTTAACATGGGATTGTTCATCACGGGCCAGTTGGGGGTTGCCCGTGCAGGGGAGGGAAGTTAGCTCAGCAAAACCGCCACAACCCGCATACCCCCGTTCCACAACAGTCACACGAAGAACTATGTACCTAACAACTGTCAAGTCCTCCCTTTTCCTCTATGCAATGCGACTCCAGTCAAACCCGCGAGTCCCGGCTCGACATGATTATATTGACCCCTCCAGATGGCATCGGCAACGTTCAAAATCGCCACCTGGAACATACGTGGCGGTAACCAGTCTACGAAAATGAGGAGAATTCTTCAATATCTTCGAAGACACAAAATTAACATAGAGATGCTTCAAGAGACTCATCTGCTGCCCTCGTTGGAACAACATTGGGCCAGATCATGGCGATGCCATCGGTACTTCTCATCCTACTCCTCATTCACCAGAGGTGTCGCGATCCTGATCGACAAGAGAACTAATTTCAGCTTCATTGAGTCAAAGAAAGATACAGAGGGGAGGGCCCTAATGGTGAAAGGAATAATCACGGGGAAAGAGGTGGTGATTGTGAACTCGTACGCACCGAACACAGATGGAGCTGATCATTTCAACTGGATAATGTCCCATCTAGACGTGACCAACGCGACGACTGTGGTGTGGGGTGCGGACCACAATACTCCACTCGATCCCAAGCTCGACAAATCCCATAATACATCGGGAAGCCCATCCAAGGCCAGTACTCAGGTTCGAGAGATTTGTCAGACCTTTAATCTATCTGACATGTGGAGAAGACACAATCGAGACAGCAGGGACTACACCTTCCGATCAGCCGTGCACAACACCAGTTCCAGGATCGATTATATCCTGGCATCCTCCTATAGCCCATTAAAATGGGCAGCGTGCCATATCCTACCAAGATCTTGCTCCGACCATTCGATGGTTGTGCTAGAGGTTACCCTGGCGGGCGTCGCAATACCTGGCCTCAATTAGCGGTTCAAACCCGGTTCACTCACAGACGCCGTATTTGCAGCAGAACTGCGACAAGAAATAGTCTCTTTCCTGGAAATCAACTAAGACTCAGTCGAATCGGCATGTACCATCTGGGAAACACTCAAGTGCTATGTACGAGGAATTTGCCTGGCACAAGAAAATAGTTTATTGAAATTGATCCGGGGGAATTATTCAGTAATGAGCTTCGTCTGAAGGAACTAGAGCAAAAATTCTCCAATGCCCCAGATCCACGCACTCAAGCCGAGCTCAAAGTAGAACTCTTGGGGTTCAGGGAGACAGCGGACCGAGAATTGAAATTCCTTAGTCGCAGGCAACAGATCAGGCAGTACGGAGAAGGGCAAAAACCAGGTGCACTGCTGGCCCGGCTACTAACGATAGATAAAGTTCCATCCCGCATAGAATATATCGAGGATGCGCAAGGTCAGAAGGTTTACACAGAAGAAGAGATCTCCAACGCATTCCGAGAATTCTATCAAAACCTGTATAGCTCAAAAGGTGCTTCAGATCCCAACGTGATACAAGAGTACCTCAATGACACTGAACTATATTGGGTGAGCCAAGACCTGCGCGAACCCTTGAATGCGCCTATATCACTCGAAGAAATTCAGGCAGCAATCAAATCTTTGCCTAACACCAAAGCCCCCGGACCTGATGGACTCAATGGTGAGTTCTATAAAGCACACGTGGAAATGGTGGCCCCCCTTCTTCTTCAAGTCTATGGAGAGGCGGTGGAGCGAGGGAAAGTCCCTCGCACGATGCGTTAGGCTAACATAATGATGTTGCACAAAGCTGGCAAACCTACAGAAAATTGCGCATCGTACAGGCCGATCTCATTAATTAACTTAGACAACAAAATCCTAGCCAAAATTCTGGCGACCAGATTACTTCCCTTGATGCCGGCTCTGGTGCTGGGCGACCAAGCTGGGTTCATCCCAGGGCGTAGTACAACGTATGCCATCAGGAGACTATTTGGCGTCATTGAGGCCCTGGACCCGACGCAACAGGCAATAGCAGTTCTGTTAGATGCCGAGAAGGCGTTTGATTCAGTAGAGTGGCCCTTCATGTTCGCAACACTAAGGCAGTTGGGTCTGGGTAACGTCTTCCTGAAACTAGTAGCTCTGTTATATAACGAACCACGCTCATACATCACACTAGGGAATACCAGATCCACAGCGATCACACTGGAGCGCGGAACGAGACAGGGTTGCCCACTCTCGGCCCTTATATTTGCCCTGGTGATAGAACCCCTGGCCTCGAGGCTGAGAGCCGAGCAGCTATGTCGAGGGTTAAAGCTGGGTCCTCACAGATTAATCGTCTCTGTATATTCTGACGACGTCATGTTGTTTGTCAGTGACCCCCAAACCAATCTCAACCCTGTAATGCGAGAGGTGATAAAATTCGGGTTAATGTCAGGCCTCAAAACCAACCACTCCAAATCGATAGTGTTCCCCCTGACCCCCTGCACTTCAGAGTTTGCAGATGACCACAGGTTTAAATGGGAAAACTCGAAGGTGCGCTATTTGGGGATCAATATGTCACGAAGCCATCACGAGATATTTAGAGACAATTATGTAACTACACTGCAGTTTTTACAAGAGCGTATCCAGAGATGGAAATCTCTACCACTGACGCTATGGGGCAGGACCTCACTGACAAAAATGGTTATTCTCCCTAAACTTCTGTATCTCTTTACGAATATCCCGCTTCTCCTCCCCAAATCCTTCTTATCAAAAATCAAGAGCATGATCCTAGAGTTGCTATGGGCGGGGAAACCAGCGCGGGTAGCGTACAACACACTTACACTACCGATATCAAGCAGAGGCCTGGCTCTCCCCGATATAGAGAAATACTACTGGGCGGCCCAAGCCCAATTCCTAAGTCACTGGTATTTAACCCACTACATCAGACCACATGTGCAAGTGGAACGGGCCCTAGCTTCCCCCGATCTGTTAGCTGCAGTCATAATAAGCCACGTTCCCGTGCCACATAAAACGCGGAACACAGTCCTATCCACATATGCGATATGGAAGAAGATCGCTAGCGAATACGGAGTGGCTATACGATTTTCCCCCCTGTTACCGATAAAATTCATCCCCGGCATCCCCCTCACGAATGAAAGAGTATTCCTGATATGGATAGATAAAATAGGGATAAAATCGCTGGGAGACCTCTTCCCAGAGGGCACCTTTCTAACCCCTCAAATGGCTAAAGACAGAGGAGGGAACACATCCCTGGATGTCTTTCTCTATTTCAGACTCCGCCACACCCTTCAGGGGTTATTCCCCACATTCCCTAAGCAACCCCCTACGTGGGATCTGTTACATAGCACAATTTTAGCACAAGGTGAAGGTAGACTGGTGTCAACTCTGTACAAAACTCTGTTAAGAGACACCCGGAAACTTCAACCTAAAGTGCAATGAAAGTGGGAATTGGCTATCCAAGAACCGATTAATGAGAAAGACTGGTCTTATATTCTTCGACAGACTCAAAAGGTAGCGCTAAATTCTCGATATAAGCTAATACACTTTAACTTTGTGCACCAAACATACTACACCCCAGTCAGGAAACATAGACACCATCCGGAAGCGTCAGCCCATTGCGAGAGATGCGCATTTGCCAACGCTGATTTTCTCCACCTGGCATGGAGCTGTCCTGGCATTCAACGCTTCTGGACTTCCGTTATACAAATAACATCTGACATTATAGGTGAGCAGATGACCCCCTTACCGCTGGGACCGCTCCTTGGTCTCACTAAATATCTACAGCCAGCGTCACGCAAGTTGGCGGCACTCCTCATGGTGCTAGCACGAAGAAGAATTGCTATGTCGTGGGGTCGCGGCCCACTCCCCAAGATTGTAGACTGGAAAAGGGATATAACATATTGCCAAGATATGGACACCGAATTTATTCAAACGTTGCCTTTGCATGCGCGCCCTCCCGACATCTGGGGGCCATACATCACTTATCTGATGAACAACGCTGAAGCTTCAGACTCGGACAATCCGAGCCCCTAGAGGGAGGGGCCGTGGGATAAGGGAACACAAGGGCAACGTGGAAAGCTTTCCTTCCAACTCAGACAAAGGATGGAGGCAACCAAAGTTACAGTGAACACGAGGGGTAGGGGGCGGAAGGGTGGGGGAACTGTTGTTGGGATTTGTATTGTGAGGCTCCCTGTTGGAGCACTGTTTATTTGATGCAGTAAAAATTCACAAATAAATATATATAAAAAAATAAATAAATAAAAATAATTGTGAAGACATATGTTATTCCATCTGTTTATAGAGGGGAAATAATCGGGCCAAAAATATATTGGTAAAAATTCAGAGGTTTATAAATATCCTCACCCCAATATCACCCGCTAGTAGCTCTCCACTGTTGGCCTCCACTACAAGTAGCTCTAGCTAACGTAAAGGTTGGAGACCCCTGCTCTAGCTACTTCACCTCAATGCCACGTTTGTGTGTCTCATTCCTGCAGTGCCATAAAACACCTCACTGGGTCCAGGACCAGAACGCCCCCGCCCTCGCCCCTTGCCTGCAGTAACAGAGCACACCGGGTGTTCTCCCTGCTGCTCAGTGCACAGTGCTGGAACACACACACCTTTTCATCCAGTGTCTTTGTCGCTGTAGTCCTGGGTCAAGGGCTGTTGCGAGGAAGGGGGCGCATTGCTGACTGCCCCCCAATCACATTCTATCTTCCTTGCTGGCATGCAGTAGCAGACCCCAGCATTTTCTTACCACCACTTTCAATGCCCCAACAAAACCCATCTTTCTTTCCACAATGCATACAGTGCTAGCACACACACCACATAACGTTCTTCCCCCAATGCATGCAGTGTTAGATCACCCACACTCCCCAACATAATGCATGCAACGCCTAAAGAAAGCACCCCCAGAACCCACGCACCCTAGCTCACTTTAACACTTGCATACAGTGACGAAACACAGCCCATCTATTTCACTGCACCCCACTGCACGCACTGTGGGAAGACACACCCTTTCTCTCCCCCCCATCAAGCGCATGTAATGCCAGAACCCACACCTCTCTGACTCCTTAAACCCTAATGCCCCATTGCAGGCCCTGCCTCCTCCCTTTGCCACAATGCATACACTGCCACACAAAGTGACTTGCCCACCGCTCCCCATTGTATTTAATTTATTTATTTTAAATTTTTAAAGCACTCACACAGCCCGCAGGCATCGAGGCGCTGTTACAGGAATTGTTTGTTTTCTTAGTTCCGTAATTGTTTTTTTTTTGTCTTAGATGCGTATTTATAACGCGCTTAAACACCCAGAGGTTTCTAAGCGCGGACCCGGGGATCGAACCTGTGTTGCTTCGTGTCGTCTTGCTTCCAAGACGCGCACGTTGACGCTGAGCTATCCTCCCGAAGGGCGGGTATGCAATGCCAAGCGGCACCCGTATGCCCTCCACCCCCCTTCCACTGCAGTGGTGCCACCCTTGCGCCTCTCCATCACCTCTCCATCACCTCTGCATGGAGAGCTGCATGTGCTACTGCCACGGATGCCCCACTCCCTCGGCCAGTCAATTCCAGGGTACGCTCTTTGTTGCCAGGCTGCTGTGTCAGTGTTGCTGTCCCTTCTTGGCCACATCAGTCACCACCATGTGTCGCCACCTGTGAGGTTTTTGGAAGCATTTTTATAACAAATTATTCACCTTGAAAGATGAGCCTAGTCCAAAAGAAAAAATCTTCCCCTTGTGGCAATATTTTAGCGCTTTTGTATATTCCTGGCACTCTAGAATACTCTGTCCAATATTTGGAGAACCAGCATACGCTGCCTCGTACAAACTGGGGCGATACACGGCCGGGATAGAGAAGGGGGTAGGGGATAATGGAACTACAGCACAGCGCTGGTAGGTGGAGGGGTGTCGCATAAAATTGAAATGTGTGCATTTCTTATGCTGTTGTTGAAAGGCAGAGCTGGGGGAGTAAAGGCAGTCACGTGTCAGGTGGGTTGGGTGCATCCATGTATCTTTCTGTGGGCAGTAAAAGAAAAAATGATTGATAATATTCCAGAAGTATTATAGATGCAGGTACTTCAGAGACTGTGCTAGGGCTGGGGCAGTTACATGTTGGTTGTGCCTACATAACCTTCTGTTCCTCTGACAGCCATCAAATGTCTGCCACGGAATTGTGTAATGTGTCAATGCAGGGGTATTATAAAGGGTTAACCTATGTGGAAAGCAGCCTCTGTACATAGGCGATGCACCCAGGCGGCCATTATTAAGCACAGGTCCCTCTTAAAGACCAGTAGGGAAGAGAAGTCAATCACATGTCACATGTGCCCAACAGAGCCCTTTATCTCGCTTAGAACAGTAAAATGATAGACATTGAAATGGGGAATATTAACATCTGCAGGCTTCCTACAAGGTAGTACTTAAGGGCATTCTCAAATGGTGCCGAATAGAATGGCTTCATTGCGCCCTGACAAACTGGTCAAAATATAATAAATATTTCTCCAAAATGTGTTTACGGAAAGTGCCAAAAGTAAGCCCCACACCTCTTACATCAACCTCGTTTGAGGGGTGCCACCCTCTTTGGCATCAGCTTCACCCTCACGAAAAACCAAAGGTTTTTCATAAACTAGAATAGGGTGGGCGGACTAGTAATCACTTATTACCGCCAGAATATATGTGATCTAATTTACTTTTAATGGGATCACCACTACCAACATCTGAATTCGCCCATCTTGAAAGGTCAGGTGGATAGCTGTCCATGGAACACCAGGCAAGTATCTGCAGCATGTAAAATATGATGTCAGCTTGCAAAAAGTTAAAGTAGACTGTCTGCAACTTCTTTTGCGGTGCCCCGTGCCTGCGCATAATGAACATGCCTAGGCCGGGGGACAAACTGCACGTGCTCTGCCTGCGCAGTGCACTTCTACGTAGCCTCAGCCTTTGTTTTTCCTGAACGAATGAGAAGCCAGGCAGCGACACATGCGCCAGTGACTTCTATGACTGCGTGTGTTATTGAGGGAGACAGCGTGAGACAGACTCCTAGTTCGACTGCGACTCGACCTCCACCTGAGTCCTCAGCTACCGTAAGGTAAGTCAAGTAGCGTGGCCCCCCTCTCCCAGGTGCAGGGCACCATGGGGAGGATTTATTAGAGGGAATGTGCCATTTCCAACGTCAGGTATAGTTTCTAAGCACGCGTGGCACGTTGCAAAACTGATCAGGAATCCTGGCCTCTTAATGTTTCATGATGAAACATTAAGAGGCCAGGATCCCTGATCAGTTTGCAATGACCTGCGCATGTTTAAAAACTATACATCTGACGTTGGAACACTTTCATGAATTGAAAAATCTGAGGCCCTGCCGCCCTCAGGTTTTTCAGTTTTCAATTCATGAAAGTGTGCCCCTGCCAAAGAGGAACATCACATTGGAATAGCTCTTCCTTACTGATGGGCAGCCAGGGCTCACATTTAAGCTCCAAGCATTGTCCAACAAAGGCTTGCAAGGCTGCAAAAACAAAATACGGAGGCCATTCACTGATACAGCAGAGGATCAAGAGTGCACAATGGGAGCCGCTATTGACATGTACATGCAGTTTCTATACAAATGCCAGGCACAACACTGTTTAATATATTATGTATTGCCTTTTTTAAGGAGAAGGGCATGATGATTATTTTTGCTGCTTACACTAGTGCCCCTAAACCATCAGGTTACTTTAAGATTGTTTCTAGTTTTTTTCCCTTAGAGTTGGATCAAGCTGACCGTACCCGACACGTTTCTCTGCAAATAAATTGACAAATTCTATTAATGGATCTATAACTGCTTCCCATAATGAGGTGACATCTATTGCTGTGACACTTTGTCCCTCTTCGCACTCATTCAACATGCTTAGCATACACGGAGCAACAAGAAACTCTGTTAGAAGATTTACAATTGAGGCATTTCGTTATAGTGTACATTGCCAACTGAGTCACTTTTAGGTGATCCTAAGTGAACATATAGAGAAACGAAATGCACAGTTGGGAGGTCACACGATTCGCCCAGGATCACGCAATCTGGTAAAGACTGGTTTTTCTCCAAGATGTCCCTGTACCCCAGGCCTGGCTTGCAAAGTGCAGACACTGCCAGAAATATCAGCCTGACATAGCATACGAAATCTTCATGAAACCATATAAAGTAAAATGAGGATGAGCCAATCTCAAGAAGGGCCGTTACATGGGATGTGTGCTCTTTTCCATAGTAATGTCTAAGGTAGACAAGGTAAAACACTTGATGTATACTCTAATATCAGTAGGACTCACTTAAGGCACACCCCTCCACCTCTTCCCACCAACTCACACCTGTTTGAAGTTAAGATGGTACCACACCTAAAGCTTGATCTCTGACATGAGGGCTACCTGCATTTCTCTAGTTTAAACCCAGCAGCAGCCGGGTCCACTTAATCTTTCATAAATTCAGTAATATTCAAATGAGGGTAATAATACCTGCTATTGCATTGCCTAGAAGCTGAAAGCATCTAGCATGAAGCACTATGACCAAAGTGTTCTTATATTCCATAAAACAAAATACTACCAGCACAGACCTGAACTCTGTCCCTGCCCAAAATAAACCATTTGTTGGTGCCCATCCTGCACATCTCTCAAAAGAAATCAAGCGCAAACCTTCTGTAGGTCTTGGCTAAGCTTCACCCTGTTTTATTCAGCCTGGCTGTTTCTGTCAGCGTACTTGAGTGGTCACAGTGCAATCAGATTTTGGGGGTAGAGCCTCCGCAGTACGTGGAATTAGTGACTTCTCTGTCTGTCCCCCCTTCCAAATATCCATGCTCCTGACTATTACGAGTTAATGCTTGCAGGTATCAATGGACCCTTTAAAGGTCATGGATCTGGCATGCGTGTTCCAGTTTATTCTTAGAAGCTATATGGAGTGGTTGGTCATGCAAGGCATGCAAGAGAAAACCTGTGGAATGTAAGCCAGGTTATTGTGGGTGCTCTGAAGACTGAGGAAAAAGTGCTGAGTAAGTGTACAGATGATAGTTGTGGGGTGCTGGCCATGGTGGAATGGGAAGGGAGGGACTGGGGTGCAGTAGAGTGAAAAAGGGTAGAAAGGGTGCAGAGGACAGAAAAAGAGAGGAGCAAGGGAGGGGAGAGATGGGAACAAAGAACCGAGTGCAGATGAAAGATAGAGATGGTTTGCAGCATGGGGTGACCATTGTGTGCAGGGGAGAGAGGGGTGCAGGAAAGACCAGAACACAGGGAGAGTGGTGTAGGGAAGAAATGGCATAGGAGGTGCTTCAAGTTTTGCAAAGGAGAGAGAAGTACAGACAAGTGAGGAGAAAGTGCAGAGGGCAGTTTGTAAGAGGAGTGACTTGGTGTGGGGTGCCGGGAAGGGACTTGGGAGAAAGGGGTGTACAGCAGACGAGAATGTGGAGTAGAGAAGGGTACAGAGGGGAGATTTGTACAAGGAAGAATGGTGTCTCGCCTCATATTCCCAGATAAATGGTGCAGTCACGAATGCGTCTTCTTCTAACGCTTAATCCATGCTCACGAGGCCTGCACGAGGATGATTAGAAGTCGTTTGTTGAAATAATTGCAGATATATACACTACACCATACCTGTCTACACATTGATTGGGCCTGGTAATACACAGACGGACCCCCCTCTCCCAGGTGCAAGCTGGCAGGGGGAGGATTTCTTAGAGGGAACGTGGGAGCTCAGGCTTGACGCTCTCCCACTGCCCCAGTGTCATCTGCGCTCCTGTCTTGTTCCTCTCCAGGAAGAGACAGTCACAGTAGGAGGCTGTTCCTGCATTAACTCCTTTTTCACTCAATCCTACCTGCAGCCTAGGTCTGAAGTCAGGACTAACCTTAAATGAGGTATATATTCACCTCTGACCTGTCCTGTAGTGGGAGCTGGTGCCAGGGTGCTTGGAATCTTGCCTTGCGACACATTATCATGTTATTTGGGCTATCTTGGCAACTTTCATGGCTTTTTGGTGGATGGATGCCACACGGGCCGCAGACTCCTTTTACACCATAAAATATTCCTTTAAAAAAACACTAGAATGTTCTATAAAGGGCACGCAAAGTGCCAGTTCTGGTTTAGATAAAGCCACTGACTTAGGGATGTTTACTACAAAGCCCTGTGTAGTTAATAACTTAATTTGAGCTGTGAACATACTACTAGTGTAATACAAATGTCTTAGCCAGGGATGCCTTCATCCACTCTATTAGCACTATGCATTTCCTTCACTGAAGTCCTGCTGAAAACCAGCAATGGCAACTGTTTGCCTGTATATACATATTGGGCATTTACCAGGCACTGCTATTAAATGTCCAGGTACTTGCACCAATTTCCAGCTGCTACCATCAGTGGGTACCTAATACCACTATGGCAGTGCTTGGCAAGTGCCTTTTCCATGCCTACATTAAAGCCCAAATGGTTGGCGTTGCCAATGCTTGTTTTGAGACTGCATTTTTGGTACCCACTACCAGCTGACTAATGTATTGTAGACACGTTTTAATAGCGGCCACCATAAACCACCTTGGTGACCCAGAAAAAAATCCAATGAATACCCTGCTGCTGAGGTATGATTGCAGCCCATACACTACTGTAAAGGGGCTCAAGTGGAATAGGATAGGATGGGCTGGTGAAAATCCATCAAGCTGCTGCACTTAAAGCGCAGGTGAGAGTATTGGTGAGAGTATTATAAAAGATCTCTCTAAATGTCCATCGCTAGGAGGATTTTATACTCTGAACTGCTTTTCTTTTTCTTAATTTTCTTCGGTTTTCTTTTCTTCTTTTCTCTTGTTTTATACAGTGAAGTCATATGCAATTTAATACATACTGCTATTTTAATTTTGTGAAAAGTCGAATTCTTTGACTAAAACACAATAAATAAATTAAAAAAGCAAGGTGTCCCCTGTCCGCCCCAGATTTTATGGGTCTCCTACGCCTCTGCCCGTCGGTGTCCCACTTCCACCCCCAAAGGCCCCCCAGCCAGGTGATCCTCCCTCACTGATCCACCCCCAGGAACTGGATCCAATAGCGATGGCCATGTCCTGGCCACCTGGATGGCAGATCCCTGGGTACTAGTAAGGGAGACATCTTCAGGTTTCTCACACTTCCAACATTGAACCAGAGGAATTTGAAGTCTCACAGATCATCGACTCCTGTTACAAGCACGGAACCCTACATTATCAAGTACACTGGAAGGGGTACACGGAAGCAGAAAGGACTTGGGAACCTGTTCAGAATATACATGCACCCTGATTGCTTCAAAGATTTAATCTCTACAATCCAGGGAATCCAGGTGGAACTGAGATGAGACAGGGTTATACTGTCATGACGCTCCGATGTTGCATTTGGAGACGCTGGCTATTCTCCTCCAGGTTGAGACCGCCACGCAAACACTGAAGCGTAATGATGTGTCTAGTCTTTCCAAGATGGCTGCTGCCTATAATTACATTGCAGTTTACCTTTTCAGAGCGTTGTAACCCTTGTACTTTGACGGGTCTGACGGTTGTGTGAATACTCTTACTCTGCTTTCCTCTTCCCTCTTCTGTTTGCTGTCTACCGCTTTCTCCTCCCCTCTAGGGGCCATGTATATTCTGAACAGGTTCCCAAGTCCTTTCTGCTTCCGTGTACCTCTCATTGCAGAGTCCTTTCTTTATTTCATTGTCCTCTCCATGCACTGCCTGTGATTTGGCACAATTCTGTCGCTTCGCCCAAAATGGCCGCCACGCTTAGCCACATTGCTTGAGCCTTTCCTCTAGCTGTTCCGACACGATCGAGTGTGTACTTAGTGCCAGCAGCCCTCCCCTTGTGGTACCATGATGCTGATCCCTACAACAGGCTTTGCCCGGTCTTCATCAATGGATGCGCATCCAGACTCTTGCCTTATTCCTCCAATTAGCGCTGAGCTCGGTGGGGGTGCAAGCACTCACCGGAACTCATTATCTGAATATTGCTCCTCTGATCATCATTCTCTACAGCAACCCAGAAGCTTCAGACCCACAGACTGCAGCTGTCCGTTTCGTGCGATCAGCTGCTCCAGCCGTGACCTGCTGCCCAGGGGTTTGACAGCTCGACACTCATCCGCCACGCAAATCGTGCTGCCTGCGCCCCAGCTAATGGTGAGTCTCGCTTTGGTGTGGCATCCTCGCTGCACGTGTATCTTCACTGCTGGTGACAACGCTGACCTGCTGCAGGGGGAGTGGCATGCAAATAGACCGCTACCATGTTTATGGCCCCACTTCCTATTTCCTGCCTGCACCTCACTGCCCTGTTATGCCTTGGCGCTCCTAGCTGCTATGGAGCTGCGCCATGGGCAATACCTCCCACATTATGCGTTATTACTATCAATCTTGTTTATTAGCTGAAATGTTTAATGTACTTCAGAAGGATGACATGGTGTTATGGTCTGAATGAACAGGATAGGCCGATGTAAAGTTAATGGGCCTCATTCCGAGTCGGGCGGTCTTGTAAAAAAGTGCTGGTATTCGTGCATACCAGCACTTTACTAGACCGCCTGACTATGGGATTTCCAGTGGGGCACCAGGGTTACTTCCAGCTAAATGCTGGAGGTAAACCAGGCGCCCTACCGGACAAAAAAGCCCTCATTATCCCTGCATGGAGTCGTATGGGACTCCATGAATGGGGATTTACTCAGTCACTCCGGCACCCGTATTCAGGCAGCAATGCCGCCGGACTGGGTGCCGAAAACGGTACCCACATTTACTGGTATCCTGGCGGCTCCACCGCCAGTATACCGGCAGGGTCGGAATGAGGCCCAATGTCTTTATTAATCTCTTGTAACACTCTGAGCAGTACACAGTTGCTTCACTGTGCCTGCGTGAGGAGAGACCAATATTTATATATATACAATTGTCCAGGAACCAGTCTCTTGATGCTGTCCCTCTAGGCTGGGTGGTGGGCAGTGATCTCAGGAGGATCGCCGGGGTTGGGGTGCTCACTGCATGGTCCTGTGCTCAGACTGGCAGCACGCCAGGAGCCACGTGTACAGCTCTGCACAGGTCTCGTGAGAGCAGACCGCCCAGCGTCTCGCGAAACTTGGACTTCACATACCTCTTTTTGTTGAGTAGCTTGGTACTACCCATGACGAAGTCCGCAAATCGTGCAGGTGTCTTCCTTTTGCATTGAGGCCGGTTCTCTCTGCTCTCCTGACTCTGCAGCACCATCTTGATCCCCTCACTCTGTTCAATCTGCACCTCGCTTTATGTCCAAAGTATCTCTTCCTGATCTCTCAGGCTCTCCGGAGTCTCACGCCTCACTCGCTCCAGGTTGTTCATGTTCGACTTATCCAGGCCCCTCTTTTCGGCCAATCTCTCTCTCTCTTTGTGCACATGTTCTCAAACTTCCAGCTCATTGGACTTTCCTCTCAAACAAGGCCACTCTCGTCATGTTCCATCTACTCCCATCTTAGGTGCACTCATGGTTTGACCTTCTTTACAGTACTCTGCGGGGTCTGCTGTACTTAGAACCTGTCGCAGGATCCATATGTGGTAACTTTATTTTGACCAAGTCCCACTCTTGGGCATCGTACTTTTGGACGGAACTTCTCCTATCATTCCCGTCCTTCATCTGTGCTGTACTTTTCATCATCCTCCACACTACATCCTCCATGTCTACAGAGCTGTCCTCTCTTACTCTTGATAGCCAGGGCGGTACCAACGTAGACGCTGCTATCCTCCCCCTAAGCATGTGAAATGGGGGAGACATTTGTAGTCCTGTTGGGCGTCAAGCGATGGGCAGCTACTGCCTCTTTGACTGTGCTGTACGTGTCCATGCCGGCCACAAGGCCAGTTGCAACGTCCCTATGATTAACCTATTGTTCCTCTCAATGAGATCATTGGCTTCGGGATGATATAGTGCAGCTTTCACTTGATGGATATTGATATCCCACATGAACTTCCCCATCTCTCTTCAGACAAGTTGTACACCATTGTCTGTGAAGATTTCTTTGGGCACACCATACCTCTGAAAAATTTCCTTGAGGACACCCAAAACTGTGGCCGTTGTGATGTCAGGCACAAATTCAGTTTTCACCCATTTCGAAAGATAGTCTATCAATGCCAATGCCAATGGCAGCAGCCGGGAGGCGGGAGCCAGCCACACCATTGGAGGCCCACTTCAGGGCCGTGCCTCCATCCAGCTCTTTCTCCCTGCCTTCTTCAGCTTGGGGGAGCCTCTTCCCTCTGCTCCCCAGCTCCCTCCACCTGTGCCGGACTACCTTCATGATGTGCATTGCTGGGGGTAAGGAATGGAACAATTTGTGTGACTGAATTCTGCTTTTGCGAGCGACCCCGTTTCTGGTCGGAATTTGATGGTGCTTGCACTTGTTTGGGCTGGTGTTGCCAGCATGGTGCGTTATTGCCATTACACTTATGGATTTCTGAAATGTAATTTTATTTCTGCTGTGCCTCCATGACTGTAATGGCCCTTCGATGGCCGTGTCCTTGTTGTTGCTCGAATTGTTGTTTCCATCTTGTGGGCCAGCCCCTGCCCCCCTCTCCCATTGGCTGCCTTGGCCCCTTAAGCCAATGGCAGCAGCCGGGAGGCTGTAGCCGGCCACACCACTTCAAAGGCCCTGTCTACCCCTGTCTACCACGGTAAGCCACTAGTTGCCCCCGTGCTGTCCAACCCCCTTGCCCCGTCAATGACTTGTTGCTCCCCCCTCCTCTGTGAGTACCCCGTTTAGTGTCCCCTCCCACACCCTACACCCGTGAATCACTCGTTGCCCCCCCCTGTGAGTACCCCGTTGAGTGCCCCCTCCCACCCCCTTCCCCCGTGAATGACTCGTTGCTCCCCCTCCCCTGTGTTGTCCCCTCCCACCCCTTTTCCCCCGTGAATGACACGTTGCTCACCCCTCCCATGTGAGTGCCCCATTGAGTCTCCCCTCCCACCCCCCTCCCCCATGAATGACTTGTTGCTCCTCCCTCCCCTGTGAGTGCCCCGTTGAGTGTCCCCTCCCACCCCCTTCCCTGTGAATGACTTGCTGCTCCCCCTCCCCAGTGAGTGTCCCCTCCCACCCCCTTGCCCTGTGAATGACTCGTTGCTCCCCTTCCCCTGTGAGTGCCCTGTTGAGTATCCCCTCCCAACCCCTTCCCCCGTGAATGACTCATTGCTCCCCCCTCTCCTGTGAGTGCCCTGTTGAGTGTCCCCTCCCACCCCCTTCCTGTGAATGACTCGTTGCTCCCCCCTCCCCTGTGAGTCCCCCATGAGTGTCTCCTCCCACCCCCTTGCCCCTGTGAATGACTTGTTGCTCCCCCTTCCCTTGTGAGTGCCCCGTGAGTGTCCCCTCCCACCCCCTTGCCCCTGTGAATGACTCATTGCTCCCCCGTCCCCTGTGAGTCCCCCATGAGTGTCCCCTCCCACCCCTTTGCCTCTGTGAATGACTTGTTGCTCCCCCTGCCTTGTGAGTGCCCAGTGAGTGTCCCCTCCCACCCCCTTGCCCTGTGACTGACTCGTTGCTCCCCCTCCCCTGTGTTGTCCCCTCCCACCCCCTTTCCCCGTGAATGACTCGTTGCTCCCCTTCCCCTGTGAGTGCCCTGTTGAGAATCCCCTCCCAACCCCTTCCCCCGTGAATGACTCATTGCTCCCCCCTCCCCTGTGAGGCCCCGTGAGTGTCCCCTCCCACGCCCTTCCCCCTTGAATGACTCGTTGCTCCCCCCTCCCCTGTGAGTGCCCCATTTAGTGTCCCTTCCCACCCCCATGCCCCTTATGAATGCCTTTTTTCCCCTTCCCCCTGAGTCTCTTTGCTCCCCCGTCCTCCCTCTTGCCCCCCTTTCCCCTGTTAGTCTCCCTCCTCCTCACTTCTCTCCCCCCCCTTCCCCTGCAAATCTCTGGCACTACCTCAATTTTCTTCTGGCTTAGTAATCGTAGTCGCCTGTCTTTCGCAGCCGCCTGCCCTCTCCCCACCCCTCACCCCTCCTCTTCCATGTCTAGACTAGCACAACCCCAATTGCTGTCAGGCATAGTAATCCGTAGCTGCCTGTCTTCCATTCCACCTGCCGTCTCCTCCTCCACCTCCCCTTTTATGTGTTCAGCACTTACTCCTATCATCTGTCCTGTGACCCTTGATAGAAGCTTGTCTGTCTCCCCCCTTCCCTCCTGTCTTCCTCCTACTCCCCCCTCCAGCACTATTCTGAATCGTCATTCTGACCTATCATTATAGTCGCTTGTTTTGTTCCTCTCCTTCTCCCTCACTCCTCGTCAGGCATAGTAATGTTACTGCTGGTTTGTCTCATTTCCCCTTCCCTTCTACTCCTTAATTGTTCCTTGCAGTTGCACTATCTGAAATGTAGCCTGGCAAATTATGATAGTTATTTCTGACATTCTGATTTGTTTCAAGGACTTGTAAGAATGTAATTGTATTCTCCCTTGTTCCCTCCCTCCTTAAAGCGCTTTGAAACACATTGTGTATAGGCGCTATACAAATAAACAATCAATTCAAAACAATCAATTCAATACTATCCCATACCTGTGCTCCGTGACATCACTTCCAGGGGAGCAATGAATTCCAATCCCACCGTGTGCCACTCTCCTTCAGGTATCTCAGTTGGTTGAAACGAGGCTTGTCTGACCATCAGCCTCTTGTCACTATTTAAGCACTCATGGCACCTCTCCGACATGACCCTTATGTCCTGGTCCATGCCGGGCCACCAGTAGCACTCTCACACATATCGCCTCATCATGTTGTTCCCCAGGTGCCCCGCATGGACCATGCACATGATGATCTTCTTCATCCCTATTGTCGGAATATCTTGATCACCTCTAATCAACAGCACCCCGCTCTCAAAGATTTCATCGGCCACCTTACAGTATGTCCCCAGACATTCGGGAATCAGCCTTTCATCGGGCCAACCTTTCCTGACCCATTCCGTGAGTTTTGCCATCGTTGCATCGCTCGCTGTCTCCTCTTTTCAGTGTCCCTCGCTCATTTTGAAGAACTCCTTGCTTCTGAGGTCTCCCAAGGACGCCACTACACACTCGTACTTGAGGATGTTGGTCGCTGTATCTCTTGCTTCGGGTAGCCAGGACATGCATTCAGCCTGGGCATTCTTCGACCATGCAATATGCACAATTTCGTAAGTGTACTCTTGCAGTTTAGTGGCCATGCGGGCCAGGTTAGGTGTGGACGTTTGTGTCCCACCGGGCTTAGCATGTGGATCTATGGTTTGTGATCAGTCACCAATTTAAATGTTGTGCTCCACACATACGTCGTAAAGTATTCCACTGCCCAAGCATACATTAGCATCTCCTTCTCCACCGTGGAATAGTTATTTTCTGCCTCGGACAGTGATTTGGATGCAAACGCCACAATGTGTTCCAAATCACACTTCTTCTGGATTAACGTAGCCCCCAGACAATACAATACGCGCTGGCATCGGTTGTTATGATGGTCTTCCACAATGGATTACAGGAACGGAGGCTGTGAAGGGTCAGAAATGTGATACAGGCACAAAGGTATCGTTTTCTCAAAGTGTGCTATTTATTCAAATGAAAAGGGGTGAGATAAACACCTATCTTTCCTATCCTAAGGAGGATGTCCATACGTAGCAAACTAAACTAAAGAAAGTTGACCTAGTGTCCAAAAAGTCTCTGAACCTCACACTAAAACATAGAACAAAATAACACAAGGAATATATGGCTGTGTTCAATTCAACACAACATTCTAAATTATAGATTTTTGGAAGTACTCCTTGTGACCAGGGTTGTGTTCCTTTCCCCTGGATCAATGCAGGAGTATCATTGGAAAAGTTGTTTCAACAAAGTTCTGTTCAATTTAACACAAAGGATCCTTTCCTTCCAATGCGACCTTCCACTTGGCAAAGTAAAAGCCTCTTTCATATACACTTGTTAAAAACTCAAAAACAATTGTTGTTCTCCACAATATCCTTCTTGGTAAGGCAAATGTCTCTCTCACAAAACAAAAGTTCATAAACCAAGGCAATTGTTTTTCTCAAGATGCAAAAGCTATTATTAGCATTTCACACTTGTTCTTCAAATGGAATACTTTTGTCAGGATAGCCCAGCAACTACCTTTAGTGATGTAACAGTTTATCAGGATGATAATATGGTTAACAAGTTATTTCCAAAACACCTTTTTGCCACAACCACTCTTCTTCAAAATATCTTCTTATTTCCTGCTTTTCTCGCCTGCCAGGATGAAAAACTCCTATAACTACAATCACTATTAGTGGCAATATTTGTTTCAAGATTCTCCACACCAATATCCCATGTGAGGAGGGTGTTACGCTCACCTGGTTTCCGTGGGGGCGTTGGGGCACGGTTGGAGCCCTCCCTTGGCCTGGTTCCTCGAAATCACCTTCCCCTTCAGAGAGTGGTTGGACCTGCGGCTCAGGAGATGGGTGTTGCCCCTGCCTGAAGAGGAGAGGCAATGAGAATGGAGTGGGGACACCGTGACTTCCCCCAGCCCTTTTGTGCCAGAATACGGTGGGCAAGCACTTTCCCATAGACACTCACCTGTAGTTTTGTGATGTTGAGCTATCCGTTCTGCCTTTCCTAGCAGGGGCACGTAGAACGGACCAAGTTACTTCACTGGCCCGTGGGAAGGTTGATTCAGACCAGCTGCGACCAATCCACGTATGAGGTAAGTCTTTAGTATGATTATAGTTCGACTAACGGTAATTTTTGCAATGTCTCATTCCATTTCCATAGGTGCGGGAAGGGAGTCTGGATTGAGGAGAGTCCGGAAGACCTTAGAGGTTGATGGAGTTTCCACAGTGACAGGCAAGTTGGTCTTTATAAGGGAACTGTAGTCTCTTGTATATATGCGGCCGTGTGAATGACAGGAAAGCACCAACCACTCTACGCCAGCTAGAACTATTGCGGATGATGCTACTTGGTGTAGTGTCATGCAACACGCCATGCACAAAAAACTATGCATGATTAAGGAAGATATATTGAAGAAAAGTACTAACTTAAACTGCTCCGAGGCCATATCTACTGACTGGCCATATCAAAGATCACCAGATATTCCTATTTTTAACCTAGCGCCCATAACGGATAGGAACTTAGAAGGCATCATCACCCAATTAAAAGCCACAAAAAATAAGAACGACAGTCATACTACCATGATAATCAAGACATGTGCCCCCTCCTTAATCTCATCCATTCGTCAATTTGTAAATACCTCCATTTCAACTGGTATTGTTCCCCAGGAACTTAAGCAATCATGGGTCATGCCAATCTTGAAGAAACCAGGGCTTTCAGTCGATATGCCAAATAATTATCGACCAATAACAAACACAGCATTCCTACTCAAGATTCTTGATCGTGTGGCATACATCCAAATTGCAGAACATCTAAAGGCACACCCCATCCTAAATGACCATCAGTCTGGATTTCGGGTTGGGTATGGCACTGAGACTGCATTACTGGAACTCAAATCTAAATTGATGGTCCGTATGGACAACAAGGAAGCATCCCTGCTTATGCTGCTCGATCTTTCTGCGGCTTTCGACCTGGTGGACCATGACATCATGGCCACCAGGTTGTGTGAAGTGACTAATTTCTCACCTTTGGCCTGCAAATGGGTATCGTCTTTCCTTAATAATCGAGACAGCAGAATCTTTTGTGGTAATGCGGAGTCGGAACCTATTGTAACAACTTGTGGCGTTCCACAGGGTGCTTGTACATCTCCCTGTTTTTACAATATATTCACAGCCCCCTTGTTTGCAATGCTCGACTCCGAGAACATAATTTTTACTAACTATGCGGATGACACGCAATGTGTCATCCCGCTTACTGGCTGTCATAGGGAAGATGAATTAGCCATTAACAGAGATTTTACTCTCATTGAGGCCTGGATGGTCCATAACAAACTAGCACTGAATAAATCAAAAACGGAGCTACTTGTTATAGGTTCACCACACACCATTAACAGAATGGGACCAGAGTATGAGAACTTCCAATTGGGAGGAGAATCCATTAAGCCCTTAAAAAAGGTGAAAACCCTTGGAGTAACTTTTGATCAACATATGACCATGAAACAACATGTCAGCAGCCTAGTATCCTCTTGTGCATATTACTTCAAATTGTTAGCACATCTAAGGCCATTGATCTCACAGGAGAAAGCTGAGACTATTGCGAGAGCAATAGTGGGTTCTAAAATTGACTATTGCTCTAGCCTACTCATGGGTATCAGTAAATCTGATTGTTATAGGTTACAGGTATGCCAAAATGGGGCCATCAGAGCTATTATGAATCTTAAATCTAGAGACCATGTCACACTGGTAAGACGTGAGCTACACTGGTTGCCAGTGATTTCCAGATTCCTATTCCGTACTTTGACCATTATACATAAGTGCAGATCAGGAATTATGCCCGGATACTTACAAAAGCTGCTATCCACAAAAAACAATGTGCGAACACTAAGGTCAAATAATCAGCACTCCTTGGCTGAACCAATATGTCACACTGTTAGAGCAGCTAATTCAGCCTTTGTTTTCAACGGACCTAGGGTCTGGAATGCTCTCCCTCTAAACATAAGATCTATTGATTCTCTTGATTTGTTTAAGAAGAGCTTAAAGACATATTTATTCAACTAATTGATCCTTAGACAGCTTTAACTTCTCCTCTCCATAGCAGCTCTGCTTCTCGGACTCTTCTATTTGTTACTTGCCGTTGGTGTCTTGTAGTGCCCTCACGCCCTCGGGTTCATGGCTGCGCTATATAAATGTATTAAAGTAAAGTAAAGTAAAGTAAAGAGTTCTAACCTGTTTTTTCTTTTCCCTCGTAGGTGCAGGCCGACGATGAAGAATGGTGTCCGGGTCCTCGATGAAGATTTGCGGTTGCAGGACGGCGTCTCTGACCGTGGGGGAATGCCGGTTAGAAAGAAGACTCGGCTCAGGCCGTAATGGAATGGAGGTAAGAAGAAGAGTCCAGCACAGGCCGCAACGAGTTGCAGTTAAGAGGCGTGCTCAGCGATGTAGCAGCTGTAGCGCTCAACAATGTAGAGGCTGGCAACAGGTAATATGTGCGCTCAGCGATGTAGCGGCTGGCGACAGGTAAGATGCGCGCTCAGCGATGTAGTGGCTGTCAACAGGTAAGATACGCGCTCAGCGATGTAGAGGCTGGTAGCAGATGGAAAACGTGTCCAGAGATGGAGCAGCTGACAGCAGGTAAGACACGTCCGCAGCGACAGAGTAGCTGGAGAGAAGACGCTCGCGGTGATGAGGCGGAAGACTGTAGGTAAGAAGCGTTCCCAGGAAATCTCGAAGATGAGGCTGTAATCCAGTGAGGCACAGGTAGGTACAGTGGAGAGCGTTACGCTGCTTGGAATAGCGCGAATCGAGGGCACGTGGATGGGCTGGTCTTATATAGGCTGGTTCAGGCCCCTCCCATTAGCTCCGCCTACAAACCCCACCTTGCCCTTCTTTGGGCCTGTAGCACTTGCCTTCCAGTTCTGTTCCTTGGGCCACGCCCGACCCAGTTGCACACGCCCTAGGCCTATAGTGTGCAGAGCACACTTTAACATGAGCATGGTGCCAGAGGCGCCAGGACTGGGTCCAATGGGGCCCTGGAGATGAGGAAGGACTGGCCCCATGACTAGTGGCCATGACAGAGGGTTGAACAAAGGCAGCCTCTTTTTATAGTGTCTTGACAATGTGGGTTACAGGTGTCCCCAAGTTGGTATCCCAAAGAAGAAGACTTGCACCCTTGTCACCTTTGTGCTGCTGCTTTATAGCCTCTTGGCTGTGGGCAATGTAGGTTACAGGTTTACGCAAATTGGTATCCCAGAGAAGGGGAATTGCGCCCTTGTCGACTTTGTACTGCTGCTTAACAAGTTCGGTATTCAAAATCATTAATTTCTGCAAAGTGTCCTGCTTGGAGCGCCCCAGAGTCACCTTTAACTTAAGGCCAACTCACTGGTCTGTTGTGGCATCTCCGTTTCACTTTCTGCTGCTGCAACAGTGTTTCTGCACTCAGCTTGCTCCTCTGCCAACTTCCGTGTATCCTCAGCAGTCTGCCTGCCTCTTCTTCGGTGCTCTGCCAGCTTCGTTGCACCTCTGTGTGCTCCTGCTCGCTGATGCAACACCCGCCGGGTTGGGAACACGTTTCCCATACGGCTGGGTCTCTCTTCTCTCATTGCCCTCTGTGTCGGCACTTCCTGCTGTATACACTCTGCAGTCTCACCCGATTTGTCTGCTCACATCAGCTCTAGCCGGCGTTCTTCCTTGGGCTTCTGCAGCATTTCCAGGACTCTGGACTGCCTCTGCCTCTACTACTCCTGCCACACTTCTCCTAATCTGAAGCCTATTCTTGGGTTTAAATATCCTGCTCAGGTGCCTTATTGTCAACAACTATGCTGCACATTCTGTTCAACAGTACCTCTAATCCTCAGTAACTCTGATTTCCTCTTCCTTGTCCCAGTACCACAGGCATTAGGGGCATTGAAGTCCATAGTGGTTTTCTTACCAGTTACATTGGTTTGTTCTACTTTACAATATGCTATTAACACTTCAGGGAGAATATGGAAATAATGAGTTGAAGAAGTCACCACTTCCCCCTGATATGAGCCCCCACCCATGTGATTCTCCCACATAATACCGCCCCCAGGGTCAGGATCAGATAGCGGCTGCCTTCTACTATCCACATGAGAGGAGGCTCATACCGGGTGTTTAGTGATAATCTCACTAGATTCATCACAAGGAATGCGGCGTGGGTGATGCGCTCTTTGACATCCTCAAATGCCTTTGACTGCTCTTGGTGCCATCTGTACTCAGTGCCTTTCTTCAGTAACTCCCTCATGGGTGTGGTCATCTCTCAAAAGTTGGCAACACATTTTGCATAATATTCCAGCAGGCCCAAAAACAACCCCAGTTCTTCTTTGTTGGCTGGCACTGGTGCTTTCCCTATGGCCTGCAACAAGTTCCTTTTTGGACTGATCCCTCTCTGGAAATCTTGTAGCCTAGGTACTCAACTTGTTTAGCTTTGATCACGCACTTGTCAAAGCGCAACCTCACCCCAGCCCCCTGCAGTTTGGTTAGAACCTTTCGAAGTACAATGTTGTGAGTTTCCAAGTTTTCCACATATATCAAAATTCGTCCTGAAAGTATGAGACATTGACAATGTTGCACAGCATGGAGTCCATCATGTGCTGAAACGCTGATGTAGCTGATG
The DNA here is from genome assembly GCF_040938575.1 of Ambystoma mexicanum. Taxonomy (NCBI): domain Eukaryota; kingdom Metazoa; phylum Chordata; class Amphibia; order Caudata; family Ambystomatidae; genus Ambystoma; species Ambystoma mexicanum. The sequence continues at coordinate 1,424,792,372 of NC_090923.1, forward strand.
ACAGGCCAAACGGCATGCAGGTAAACTGGCATACACCAAACAGAGTTATGAACGCTGTCAATGGCCTCAATTTTTTTATGAATGCTGATCTAGTGATAAACGTCTCTCATGTCAAGTTTAGAAAACACTTTGGCCTCCTCCATCATAAGGATCAGCTTGTTTATACTGGGGAGCGGGTAGCTGTCCGTGACCACTTTCAGATTCAGATTGCACAAGTCGATGCTAACCCAGATTTCTCCTGAGTACTGTTTTCTTCATCAGGCTACCGGGCTCAGCCATTCAGACGATTCCAAGCTCTCAATCGCGCCGTCCTCTAACATTTTCTCCAATTGAGCTTGTAGAGCTCCCCTCGCCATTGCTGGCACCAGTCTTGATGACTCTGTGAGGTTTCTCCCTTCTGACCATGCCACTGTTCACCATGAAACCCCTTTTCGTCGAACTACTCGGAGATCATTGCATCTTCACTCAGTACCGACGCAGCCATTTTCTCACCATTTGCAAGCTATTACTATGTGTCCAAATCTCCTGCACGTTGAACACTCTTTATTTTTATTTGTATTTTTGCATTTTGGAATTTGTAATACGCACAGAACGGACCAAACCATATGGCGGCACAGGTGGAAACATGATTCATACAAAACACCACTAAGCCCATATAAAGGACTACCAGTAAATATATCAAAACACTATCTAAACAAAAACTTTTCAGTGTTTTACGAAACTGGTAGAGTGATCTAAGGGTCCTCAATTCTAGTGGTAAAGAGTTCCACAGTTTTGGACCAAAAACAGAAATCTACTGTCTCCCCGTGATTTATACACTGAGTGGGGTATCGATAGAAGATGAAGATCACTAGAGCGCAGCTTTCTTGCAGGCTGGGATGACCGAATCAGGTCCCTCAAATATAGAGGGGCAGTGCCATTTGCTATTCCTAGCTGGACATTCTCTGTCATTCTCCAGGTGGCGTGTGCTGGTGCACCTATGACATTTTAGTGGTTCACGCTTACCCTCATTATCTTCTCTGGTCTCATGCTGCCACTTCTCTCTCCTCCCCTTGAACTGCACAACATGCACATCCGGGAACGGGAGGCTTCCCGCCAACTCCTTGCGCATGCACAAGGTTTCCTCCACTGCCCAGGCCATTTGAATGTCTTCGTCTAGTTGTAACTCTTCTCCCAAATTAACTTATCTTGCACTTTCTTATTGTTGGTGTGCACCATCAACGTATCACAAATCTTGTCTTCAGTGGTATCTCCAAAGAAACACAATGCTGTTAATTCCCTCATCTTAATGATGTAGTCATCCACCGGCTCCTCTGGCTCCTGTTTCCTGCTGTAAAAGATCTGATCCTGTGCAGCACAATGCTCTCCTTGCTCAGGAACATCTTGAAGATACTCATCACAGCCTCTTTGTATACATCATCATTATCATCTTGCATAGCTTCAGGGTTCAACCCTATAAACATTCTCTGGCCTTCGATGCCCAGAGCGTTGAGTAGCATCGCCGTCTTTCTCACAGCAGCGCAGTAGGCACCACCCAATGCTTGCAAATAAGTTTCAAATAACGGTTCTCATTGAGGCCATGGTATGGTAGGCCTGCCTGGAGATTGAGGAAGGCTGTGGGTGGCGTTGCACCGTGCATCATCTTTGCGGCGGATTTGCTTCCTTGTCGCCAAATATGTTGTGGCCTGAATGAACACGCTAGGCCAAAGGAAGATTGATGTGTTTATTAACCTCTTGTAACACTCTGAGCAGTACACGGTTGCTTCACTGTGCCTGCGTGTGGAGAGACCTATAATATATATATATATATATATATAAAAGCAGGGATTGCTGAAATAAATCAGTTCACGGCGGCACTCCATCAAAGTTTCAAGTGACCACGCCAAAAGTCCTGGAAATCGCCATAAAAGTCCTTTATTCATCTCATAGTGGACAAGAAAATGAATGGGTACAGACAAACAATTATGCGTTTCACCCTGACGGGCTTCGTCGGATTGTTGTGAATCAAAGGTTTCAAACCATTTAAAGGATTCCTATTCGTATGTGGCTGGTCACTAATCTTGAACCACTAGATCATACTAAAGTTGGTGTGGGAAAATAGTGAGGACTTCGTATTGCGCGGTCTCTCGCTTTGTCTATTACGGACCATCGAAGAGGCCAATGACCATCGAAGCTAACCCTCAAAGTGCCTCGAGCACTCAAGCTCTGCCGGCACAGACTGCTGACATCATAACACAGATCTCAGCACTGATGGGGGCAGCTTCGAACATTACTTGGATGGCTCCACTGAGGACATCAATTCTAGAAATGTCCAGAAATCAAAAACAATCCTTGCCAGTCGGAACTCACCATTGTATCATGGAATTGTTGCGGGACGACTAACTTGAGGACCTGGCTTATACGTAATAAAGAAGCAAGTCTTCCGACAGTCCTATTTTTGCAAGAAACCATGTGTGAAAACCATTTTGTTATTGACGGTTTTGCCACTTTGTGTGCTCCTGCGGTGCAAGGAATAGCTGGCCGCCCTTCAGGAAGGGTCGCTATTTTCTTAAACAATGCTCTTAAGCATGTATCCCATGTAGTATGTTCGACAATTGGAATAATAGCAATTGAATATAACCCATCTAGTTTTCCCCCCCACTCATTTTTATTGATTTGTATGTACTTTAATCCAGCTGTAAATACTCTGGATCAAATGTTAGACCTCTTGGATGGGGTCTTTGAGGAGGCTCTGTTAAAAAACCCAGATTATCAAATAATTATAGGGGGTGATTTTAATTCGGTACGTATCAGTCCGATCTCTATCCATAAGAATAACCAAGTTCAAAAACACCAAGTGTCATCATAAAAAGGGGTGACCGGTGGATTCGATATTTCATGGAATGGAATATCCAAGTGGTTAAATACGAAAGCAGCTCTCACTTAGGAACATGGGCAAGAGGTTGTGCATCATCTTATATTGATTACTTTTTCGTATCAATTGGTCTAGTGGTATTGGTTGATAACGTAGCTATTCTTGATCCCTCAATTAGTGATCATGCACCAATTCGGATTAAAATACGCCAGAGAATCGAACCACTTGGTTGTGATCCTATCTTAGTACTGGTGAAGCTGGATTGTGTCCAGACTTCGATCAGATGGCATCCCGGGTTATGCAGGGAATTGGCCTACTTGGTAAACAGGGATGTCTGGCGAGTGCATGAGAATAGTTTAATAAGCTGTAATACCACTTTGAGAGAGGAATGGAACACCTGGGTAATAAAAAAGCATATTTATGCACTGATGCGTCGCCCTAATACAGTTTACATTCCTCAACATTTCTCGTATAACCATAAAATAGCTACACTTAAAACGAGAAAAGAATTGCAGCCTCAGGGCTATTATCCAGATGAAATTGTCCACCAACTCCTATATTGAAGCAAAACAGAGAATTTTGCAAAAATATAGAAATCTGATGAAATCTATTAAACATAATTTACATCTTGTAGATAACCAACGGATGATGGGATTGTTTATTAGGAATGACACTCGTAACATCTGGTCCATATTAAATGGCAAATACCAAGCTGAGCGTCACGACTTAGGGTCATCGATTTCTGCAGATACCAGGCAGTGTTATATTAGAGATAAATTCAAACTACCTGAGTGTTAGGGAGAATTCTCAATATGTGCTAATTTCCCTTACCTTTTGAGACACCCAGCAACTTTGCTGGATTTCTAGGATTTTATTTTTTTACCTGGGAAGAGTGAGAGCCTTTTTTTTCCCACTCTTCCGTGTATTTTGATGTGTGTTTTACTTTTGTCTTCTTTGGTTATGGAGTTTTAAAAGAACTCCATAGGCATCATCTTTTTCTGTGTGTCACACAGCACCTTCAGTGCAGTGACACAGGGATGTCTTTCAGACTTCCCAAGGTTTAAACACCTTCTCTGGGACTGACAACCGTCTCCCAGAGCATAAGTTAAATCAACTTTACTAGTCTCTTTAAATTTACTGACCCAGGACACCCTATCTTCCTATAGAGTGCTGGAGGGGTTGCTTAGCTTCCCCTGAGTCAAAACACTCATGTAACAGTAAAATGTTACCCTTGCCTACTTTAAATGGCTGGTGGCAGTGGTTTAGATCAAACTACCATGATTTTTTTCGACCGCTAACAATGGTAGCTAAAAAATCGGGTCAGCCATGTTTTTCAATATGGCGCCCAAGACCTATCTATAAAAACAGACTCCGGTAATCTTTTTTCACCATTTCTTTTAGCAAAGGTCCTTCTTGTGTTTGTTTCTGTGCGCCAAACCAGGTTTGGTCCCTTTGCTCGTTGGCCTTTGGCAGCCTTCAGTGCTGAAGCCCTCCTCTGGCGCCAGGGTGTCTGGGGTGGACAGGATGTGAGAGAGGTGCCAGAAACTCCCTTTGCTTAGTCTCCTAGGAGACCTGAATGCACTCTGGCATGATTGGCCGGCTGGCTGTCCGGCAAGGACTGCCACCCTGCTCTGTGAGTGACAGCCAGGCTGGAATGAATGGGGGAAAACTGTTTAAAAGCAGGTCTCTGGGACTTGGAAAGCAGAGTCGACCATTGGAACGAAAGAACCGAAGACGAGATGAAGGAAGAGGACTGCTGCAACTGCTGGATGACCGGTGAAGCCCTGCTGCAGGTCCGAATTGCCCGAAACTCCATCAACAGAGAAGCCCTTCAAGGTTAACTTCTTCCCTTGAGTTTGGTGGGAACAACCAACTCGCAAGCCACCTGGACACCGTCCCCATTTGGTTGAATTTTCATCAGAGTGCTGTTGCAAACCGGATAGCCAGAGGGAAGGAAACCAGCTTGTGGACTTTAAGGCACTCACACATTAAACCGACATCTGGCTAAAGCTTTTGGCCTCATCCCTGGGCAGTGCAGGGATCTCCCGACATCCTCCTTCTTGTCCCCACGACTGAAGCTCAGTAACAGCGAGATCTGCTCGAACTGCCAGGAACAACTGCCTCAGCTACAGCTCTTCTTCATTTACAAGGTACTGTGCAAATGCGGTCCGGAAATCTTTTCGACCATCGAGAAAGTGCGTAAAACTTTCCTTAACTACGAAGGCTTGTCCTTCCCTTAACATTCGTCAAACTTTTCGCATGGTCAAATGCTTCTAATCTCCGTGGCAAAGACTAAACCGTCTCTGACCCATTGACTTTGGCCCAGGCGGTGAGGATAAAGTATACTTGTTACATTTAGACTGCTACTTTGACTTTTGTTCAAATAATCCTCCCAAGGCAAAGCAACACTAGTAAAACAATTGTTTTATCATGACTGATATGGAAAGCTACAGACAGGAGACCCTAGTGACTTTAACTGTTGATAAATTGAGAGATATGTGTAACGCTAGGAATCTCACTGTAAAAGGCAAAAAGGTTGAATTGATAGAAAAGTTGTTAGAATACCAAAGTCTGAGGAGTGGGTCTGAAACCCCCACACCTGCAGCAAATGTGGAAAATGTAGATGAGGATGATAATATGTCAGAGCACAGCGCTAATATTGTGGATGAGTTATATGAGGCATAAGAGTCTCAGAATGTAGGCCCTGTCTTACCTCTACCTGCGTATAGCCCTCAACCTTTGACCACAGGGACCCCATCAGGTCCAAATCTATGTCCTGAATTTGTCTCTTTAGAAAAATTGAGACTTGAGTTAGAATTTAAAAGAATCCAAGCTCAAACTGAAAGCAAGCATCAAGAGCTTAGACTCAGAGAAATGGAATTGAATCATGCACTTGAAATGCAAAAGTTGTCTCTTGAAACTGGTTCTCTCCGAGAGTCCTCTAGGTCTTCCAGTCCTAAGAGGCCTTGCATGCCCAAAGATGCAGTAAGTATGTATGAGATTAAGCTTGATATTTTGGATTGGTTGGCTGCTTTTGAATATAACCATGGGATTCAAGACATCACAGGGAATAAGTTGATTCCTTGGCTTTTTTCTAGGCTACCCCCTGTTGCAACTGATCTGGTAATGGAGTTGGGGGATATAGACAGAAAGGAGTATGAAACTGTGAAGCTAGCTTTGATAGCTAGATTTTGGAAGACCCCTTCTCAGTATCTTAAGAGGTTTAGGACCCTCAAAAAGCATAATGGTACCCCTTGGGCTAACTGAGTGACTGAATGTTTGAAAAACTTAGATGGATGGGTTAAGGGTTACATAGTGAACACTTATGAAGGTATGAGAAATCTGTTTATGTTGGAATCTATTTATGATGCCTGCTCTCCTGAGCTGAGACAGCACGTGGCTGACTCTAAAGAAATTTATCCCAAGAAGTTAGCAAGGGCTGCTGACTTGTGGGTTGCCAACAAGGCTACTCACAAGGATTCTGGGGTAACTCAGAAGAAGGATGAGGGGAAGCAGAACAAGAAAGATACCAAAGAGAATTTTAATACTTCCACTCCAAAAGAGGGCCACAAACATAACAAGGGTAAGCCACAAGGGGAACCAAATCAGGCTAGTTTACCACCTGGTGACAAACCAGAAGGAGGTCAGAACAAACCCACATTCATAAAGACATTTGGTAAATGTTATGCTTGTGGGTCAACTGACCATGTGAAAGGGGATCCCAGATGTAAGGGTAAACCTTCAGGGGTCCACACTGTCTCCTTAGCCTTCTCCCCAGTGGATGGAGTACCAATGGCAAGTGGAAACTTTCACTTACTGGCTGAGGAACCCATGAAAGAGGCAGCCAGTGTTTCTTTTGGTATCCCTGGGTCTGTGGGAACAACAGAACTTAGATGTGTATAATTCTATTCCAGACAATTCTAAAAAGTATTACAAATACAGTGTTCTTGTGAATGGTCAGGAAACCCTTGCCATTAGAGACACTGGGGCCAGCATAACTGTAGTTGATGAATCATTTTTCAATGAAGAGAATGTTGCTAAGGCACCCACATTCCTAACTAAGCTTGCTGGAGGCCCTGTCCAAATGCTTCCACAGTTACCAGCTCTCATCCAGTGCAATGACATGACTGTCAAGATACCTGTAAGTGTGCAGAGTGAAGTATCTTACCTGGGAGAGTCCTGTTGGGGAATGACTTAAAAAATCTTGGAGTTGTATCAAGCACCCCCAGGCCTCCCAGCAAAAGGAAATAGGAGCAGACTAGTAAGGCCAGAAAGAGTACCTTAAGGGGCTCCCCAGAGGAGATTATAGAGGAAACTATAACTCCCAGTCGACAGGACTTACTCACTGCAATTTCCTGGAAGAAGGAGGAAAAGGGGCAACCTAAAACCTCCAGGAAGAAACCAGCCAGCACTCCTGTGCTACCAACCAGGACATCCCAGAGAGGACTGTCCAAAGTCACACCTGTGACTCCTCCATCAGCTGAGGCTGAGTGTGTGGAACAACCTTGTGTGGTTGAATCAGCTGCTGAGGAATCAGGTCTGGAAGAAGACCTTGCTCCTGTTGGAGATCTGGATCCTGCAGAACATCCTGAGCTGCAGTCTTTACTGGCAGAAGGTGGACCCTGTAGGGCAGACTTCAGCAGAGGTCAAAGAGAGTGTCCTACTCTTGAAGGTCTTCACCAACAGGCAGCTTCCCAGCTGGATGGGCAAGAGCCAGGGAAGCATAGGTTGTACTGGGAAGATGGCATCTTCTACAGTGAAACAACTGAGTCTATCCCAGGGGACTACAGAAGACTAGTAGTGCCTCTTGAAAGCAGACTCCAGTTCCCACAGTTAGCCCATGAGATACCTTTGGCTGGTCACTTAAGTTTTAAGAAGACCAAGGAAAGGCTCTCTCTATATTTCTACTGGCCTAAATTGGGGTCTGATGTAGATAGGTTATGTAGGAGCTGTCACACTTGCCAAACCTCTGGCAAGAGTGGAGCCAAGAATGTGGCACCCTTGGTGCCTCTCCCAGTGGTGGGAGTTCCTTTTGAGAGGGCAGGAATCAACATTGTTGGTCCCTTACACCCTCCCACATCTTCAGGAAACAGGTTTATCCTTGTTGTAGTAGAACATTCTACTAGGTATCCTGAAGCAATACCTATGATAACTGTTACAACTCAGGCTTTTGCTAAGGCCCTACTTGGTATTTCTTTTACCAGGGTAGGTTTTCCTAAGGAGGTTATCTCTGACAGGGGATCCAATTTTATGTCCCACTACATGCAGGCCATGTGGAAAAACTATGGAGTAACTTACAAGTTCTCAGCTTCATACCATCCTCAGACAAATGGATTGGTTAGAGCTTTGCTTCTAGCTTCAGCTCAAGATTAGGAGGAGAGTGAACCTCTACCTGACCTACTCAGATGCCAGCCTTTAGATGAGAAAATAGAAGGAGTTAATCTCTATTCTAATTTGACACATGAACAACATGAGGAGTGCACATTTCTGTTAAATCAGTTTGCCTCCCTGTTTTCACTATCACCAGGCTTGACCCCTTGGGGCCAGCATGATATTCAAACCGATGACTGTTTACCTGTTAAAAACAGAAGTTACAGGATGTCAGATCATGTAAGATCCCACATAAAGGAGGAGGTCAACAAGATGCTTGATCTCGGGGTAATAGAGCCCTCTACCAGTCCGTGGTCTAGTCCAGTTGTTCTAGTACCAAAGGCAGGATCCAAGGAGTTCAGATTCTGTGTGGACTATAGAGCTCTTAATGCAGTCACTGTCATGACCCATAGAACTTGCCCCTTCTGGACTTCCTGGTCCTTATCGCGACGAGGCTTGTATTCTTTGTCACTCCCAACATGGCCGCACCAAGCGACTTGCCTCGCACCAGCCTTCACGTCGCACACGGCACGTTCTATAAATTGGCCACGCCCCCGCGGCCCCGCACGTCTCAACGCTATCATTTAGGTAGTGACTTGACGTGTGTGTGCTGTTCGGCGAATCCACTATTCATAGTTCCTGGTTCCTTCTTCCTTCCTTTCACCCCTTCCCTCTCATCTGCTCCTGGAATCCTCATTCCTAGCGACCGCTACCTTTTTCCTGGACATCCTGGAACAGCGGCCTTCTCGGAACTCTGAACGCGCTCTGCAGCCGGACGAGACTCGAGCGAGCCTTTACAAGACCCGATCCGTCCACAAGAGGAATCCTCCCGCGGAACAGAGCAAGAAGCGATCCCAGGTGAGACGGGGGGGGGGGATTTATGACAGTCAACAAGACTGATGCCCACCCTTTACCAAGGACAGATGAACTGGTGGATAAACTTGGTTCAGCCAAGTACCTCAGTACATTTGATCACACGCCAGGCTATTGGCAAATAGCACTGACAGACCATGCCAAGGAGAAAACTGCATCCTCCAACTCAGCAGGCCTCTACCAGTTTAAGGTAATGCCTTTTGGACTAAAGAATGCACCTGCTACATTCCAAAGGATGGTTAATCAAGTTCTGAATGGGATGGAGGACTTCTGCATGGCATACTTGGATGACATTGCAGTGTTCAGCCCTACTTGGAAAGAACATGTTGGCCACTTAGGATATGTTTTGCAGGCTCTTGAGCAGGCCCATCTGACCATAAAGGCTAGTAAATGTCAAATTGGTCAGAGTAAAGTGGTCTACCTTGGACAGTGAAATCAGGCCATTGCCTAGGAGGAAGTGAAATCAGGCCATTGCCTAGCAAAGTACAAGCTGTACAAAACTGGGCCACCCCTACAACTCAAACCCAAGTGAGAGCCTTCCTAGGCCTCACTGGGTACTATAGGAACTTCATTGAGAACTATGGGACCATAGCTTCTCCCTTGAATGTGATCTCATCTCCCAAATTCCCTACAAAGGTCTGGTGGAATGAGGAGTGCACTCAAGCATTTGAAGGCCTAAAGAAAGCCCTTTGTCACGCTCCAGTCCTAAGCGCTCCTGACTATAACCAAACCTTCATTGTGCAGACAGATGCTTCAAATACAGGTATAGGTGCAGTCCTTAGTCAACTGGATGAGAAAGATAGGGAGCACCCCATTTGCTTCATCAGCAGGAAGCTGAAGGAACCAGATAAAAGGTGGGCAACCATAGAGCGTGAGTGCTTTGCTATTGTGTGGTCACTGAAGAAGGTTAGGCCATACTTTTATGGATCTACTTTTGTGATTCAGACTGACCACTAACCCTTGACATGGTTGATGCAAATGAAAGGGGAAAACCCTAAACTACTGAGATGGTCAATCAGCCTGCAAGGGTTTGATTTTACCATTGAACACAGGTCTGGGTGTCACCACCAAAATGCTGATGGTCTCTCCAGAATGTTTGACCGACTGGAGTAAGGAGATTCATCCAGGAGTGGATTAAATCCTCCTGTCCCTTAGTATGGGGGGGACAAGTGTTAGGGAGAGTTCTCAATATGTGCTAATTTCCCTTATCTTTTGAGACCCCCAGCAACTTTGCCAGATTTCTAGGATTTTATTTTTTTTACCTGGGAAGGGTAAGATCCTTTTTTTCCCACTCTTCCATGTATTTTGATGTGTTTTACTTTTGTGTTCTTTGGTTATGGAGTTTTAAAACAACTCCATAGGCATCATATTTTTCTGTGTGTCACACAGCACCTTCAGTGCAGTGACACAGGGATGTCTTTCAGACTTCCCAAGGTTTAAACACCTTCTCTGGGACTGACTACCATCTCCGAGAGCATGTAAAGTTAAATTGACTTTACTAGTCTCTTTACATTTACTGATCGAGCACACCCTATCTTCCTATAGAGTGCTGGAGGGGTTGTTTAGCTTCCCCTGAGTCAAAACACTTGTGTAACAGTAAAATGGTACCCTTCCCTACTTTAAATGGCTTGTGGCAGTGGTTTAGATAAAACTACCATGATTCTTTCCGACCGCTAAAAACAGTAGCTAAAAATCTGGTCAGCCATGTTTTTCAATATGGCGCCCAAGACCTATTTGTAAAAACAGACTCTGGTAATCTTTTTTCTCCATTTCTTTTAGCAAAGGTCCTTCTTGTGTTTGTTTCTGTGCGCCAAACCAGGTTTGGTCCCTTTGTTTGTTGGCCTTTGGCAGGCTTCAGTGCTGAAGCCCTACTCTGGCGCCAGGGTGTCTGGGTTGGACAGGATGTGAGGGAGGTGCCCGAAACTCCCTGTGCTTAGTCTCCTAGGAGACCTGAATGCACTCTGGCGTGATTGGCCGGCTGGCTATCCGACAAGGACAGCCACCCTGCTGTGTGAGTGACAGCCAGGCTGGAATGAATGGGGGAAAACTGTTTTAAAAAAGCAGGTCTCTGGGACTTGGAAAGCAGAGTCGACCACTGAAACGAAAGAACCGAAGACGAGCTGAAGGAAGAGGACTGCTGGATGACCGGTGAAGCCCTGCTGCTGCTGCAGGTCCAATTTGCCTGAAACTCCATCGACAGAGAAGCCCTTCAAGGTTAACTTCTTCCCTTGAGTTTGGTGGGAACAACCAACTCGCAAGCCACCTGGACACCGTCCCCATCTGGTTGAATTTTGATCAGAGTGCTGTTGAAAACCGGATAGCCAGAGGGAAGGGAACCAGCTTGTGGACTTTAAGGCACTCACACCTTAAACCGACGTCTGGCTAAAGCTTTTGGCCTCATCCCTGGGCAGTGCAGGAATCTCCCGGTGTCCTCCTTCTTGTCCTCACGACTGAAGCTCAGGAACAGCGAGATCTGCTCGAACTAGATGAAACAACTGCCTCAGCTACAGCCATGCCATGTAGGTGCCTCCTGATGATAGGATGTAACCTAGAAATGCCACAGAGGTTTGGTCAAACTCACTTTTTTTGGGTTTCACCAGAAGATGTTTTGCAAGCATCGTAGAACTTTAACGACATGTGTTGTGTGTTCAGCAGGATTGCTAGAGTACACCAGCATATAATCTAAACGGATAATGACCTAATGTAATAAATCCAATCCGTAAATTGTTGGAAAGCTGCAGGACAATTGGCTTATCCGAAGAAAGATAACAGTTCCCAAGACGCAACGAAGCAGCCTTCCAAGTTAATTTAATTAATAGTAGCACAGACAGCCATTGATGTCCAGGTGTATAATAATAGCATGCCAAAAGACTCCATAGAGTCTGCCAAAAGACTCCATAGAGAATAGATGAGGGGTGTCCCAAGTGGCCACAAGGAATACACCATGAACGTTAGAATTAGCTAAGAGCTCGATAAATAGAAAGAAAATCATTCGAAACACGGTCTCCTAACACATGATCTAGAAATGAAGAACACTGGTTATTTATTATGAGCCAAGTACAGATAAGACACCTGTTGAACTCCCTAGCACACACACAGATGCAAGATGATACACAAGGCCAAATACAAAGGAACAGATAGGGCACTTGGCCTGGGAATGCTGGGGAGTCATTTTAATTGTAATTACTGCAGACCATGGACTTCTCTCCCCCCACCATATATCTTGATGGCTCGTCAAAATTTCCAAAAGTGGTGAGTAAATTGGCAACCAAAAAGAACCTTTGTGTCATACCACCTATAATGAACAGTGCCAACCAATAAACTATCAATGTGATGATGTATTGAAAGTATTATCTGAAGTAGGTTGGGCCCAGGTGGAGCCATCAGATATGTCCAACCCAATCATAGAACTAACACCTATATACTCTATACGTGAGTCTTTTTTTAACTTTCATCACTGAGTCCAGTTTAGTTTAGTTTGTTTATTTATATAGCGCGGCCAAACTCAAGGGCAACTGGGTGCATTGTCTTGAGATCGACAGAGTTATATAGTGTTGCACATACAAGGTATAACATAGGATAGCAAAAACAAAGAGGTGATGGCTGGAAGTTTTAGAATGAATCTTAACCACTGGCATTTCTCTGGGCAACCCTCCAGACCACCGTTCTTCGCCTGCCAAGCCATTACAGAAGGGGAAAGACCATATGCAAATCAGGCTTGACCCCACCCCAAAAGGGGCAGTCCAGCCTGAACTGCTTGGTCACATCCCTTCTGCACGAGACCACAAGCATCCCCAAATATGTTTCGCCCTTGTTGGGGCTCATCAGTGAGGAGTAGCTTGGGTCTCTAGGCCCAGCAGGCATGGGACCCACGTCTGGGCGGTTCTACGTTATTTCGCCGCAGTATTTTTCATTGCAGGTTTTTTCATCGCCGTTTTTTTTCTCGAAAAATTTGTTTTTATTTTTTTTGGGGGGGGAATTACCCCTCCAAGCCCCCCTTTCTTTTTTTTTCTTTTTTATTCCCTTACACCCACAACCATATATTTAATTTTTTAACCCCCCCCCAAAAAAAAAAATGAAAAAATGCGATGAAAAATACCGCGGTGAAATGCGTGTATACCGTCTGGGCATACCCGTCCCACTCAGGGTGACAAAGCAAAAACAAAGAGGTGATGGCTGGAAGGTTTAGAATGAATCTTAACCACTGGCATTGCACTGGGCAACCCTCCAGACCACCGATCTTCGCCTGCCAAGCCATTACAGAAGGGGAAAGACCATATGAGGTCCAACAAGGCCGAAACATGTCTGGAGTTGCTTGGTTTTCTGTGCAGAGGGGACCTGGCCTAGCATTTCGGGCTGGGCTGCTACCTTCGGTGGCGGCAGCTGCTGACTGATTTGCACATGGCTGGTCCTCTTTTGCAATGGCGCAGACGGGCTAAAAAACGGTGGTGTGGAAGGTTGCCCAGAGCAATTGCCAGTGGTTTAGATTCATTCGAAACCTTCCACCCATCACTTTTGTGGTCATAACATAGGATAGTACATTGTAAATAGGTGGCGGAAGGACCAGGTTACATATTGGTCCGTGGATGACTTTCGTTGCACATACAAGGTATAGCATAAGATATTACAGCGTAATAGGTGGCAGAGAGGACCGGGTTACATAGAGGTCCGAGGAGAGACGCATCTTAGTGCATGCAGGATTTCCAGAAATAAGTGCAATGTGCAGGATTAGGATAGGAGTGGTAAGCTGACCATAGTTGAGTAGACAGTAGAATCTTTACTTTCGCACAGAACGACCAGAATGCTGTATCAGCTCTGATTGTCATGGGTAAGGCATTACAGGATTTGGCTGCTAGCACGGGAAAGCTGGCTCTCCCATCTGTTTGAAGGTTGAACCTTGGGACATTGAGTTGGTGTAGGTATGGGAATCTAGTAGGTCTGGAGGAGTTCTGTCTTGTGAATTGGTCAGATAAATATCGAGGGGCTGTCTGGTATAGGCATTTGTGCGTAATGACAAGTACTTGTAGTTTAATCCTCTCGCGGACGGGGAGCCAGTGGACTTCCTTCCTGGCTGTGAAGATGTGGGCCTTATGAGGGAGATTGAGGGCGCATCTGAGTGCGTTATTTTGGAGTATCTGTAATCTGTTCAGGTTATGGTTAGTGGAAACTAGAAAGAGTGTGTTGCAGTAATCGAGTTTGGATAGAATGAGGGCTCTGGCCAGTGTGAGGCGCAGAGGTGTTGCTAGGGAGGGGGGGGTCAAAAGGCTAGTTAGCCCCGAGTCCCGACAGTCCTGACATTAGCGTAGCCCCGGATCTTTTCCAGACCTAGCAACACCTCTGGTGAGGCGGCTGTTGGTAGATAAGAAGGGTTTGCATCCATTGATAAGTTTATTGGTGTAGGCTATGGAGGAGATGGTGGCGTTGATTTGTTTTTTGAAGGAAAGAGTTGAGTCAAGATACACACCTAATGTTTTGACTTCCATCAATGATGATGGATTGATATCTGGGGTCAAGTTTGTTGAGATGGGCCTGTGAGCCAACTATCAGCAGTTCCGTCTTGCCATCGTTCAAGCAGAGGATGTGGGTGGCCATCCATGCTTGGATTTCAAGGTAGATCTCATTAAGTTTAGCAACATCTTCTTCATAGATCCCCGCGAGCGCAATGAGGACCTGGGTGTCGTCAGCATAGTTGGTATATGTGACTCCCAAGTCATCAAGACGATCGAAGAGGAACCTAGTGAAGATATTGTAAAGCATGGGAGAGATGCATGAACCTTGGGGTACTACACATTGGATCGGGACAGGGTCCGCTGCAGCATTACCTGTGGGGGCAAAGACCTTAGTTGTTCTGTCCGATAGGAAGGACCGGATCCAATTGGTGGCATCCTGGGAGAATGCATCAGCCGGGGAGAGATGTTTGGTGGGTATTTGGTGGTCGACTATGTCGAAGGCTGCTGACAAATCTAACAAGAGCAGGATGGCCAGATTGCCTTTGTCTTTGGCTTCATCTATTTGGATTTTTAGATCCAAGAGCGCTGTTTCAGTCCCATGCTTGGGTCGAAAGCCTGAATGTCGCAGACCTAGGAGATTGTTTTCTTCCAAATGTTGTTGAATTTGGAGGTATGCTACTCAGTCTATGATTTTTAGGAGAAAGGGGACAGTTGTGATGGGCCTATAATTCGTGGGTTTGTTGGGGTCGAGGTTAGGTTTTTTGAGTAGGGGTAGGACCCAGGCCTCTTTGAGGTTGTTTGGGACTACCGAGTTTTTGAACGATGAGTTGATAAGGGTGGTTATAAAGGGGGCTAGATCTTTGGCTCCGTCCTTGATGACTGATACAGGGCATAAGTCGCCAAGACAGTTGGAAGGTTTTAGGCTGGTGATTATCTTGAGTACTTCCTCCTCTGTGACTGATGAGAAGTGGAAGAGGGGACAATTAGGGTGGGATGGCCTAGGAGTCTTGCTTGTGTGGGCTTTGGAGGCAATGTTGGCTTTTTTAGATTCAATCTATCTTAGCTTGCAGGAGGGCAATTATATTGGAGAGTGCTTGTTGGATGTTATTGCACCACGATATGTCCTTGATGCAGTCATCAGTAGGTGGTACAGGAGATTCTAGTTCACGCAGGATAGAGAATAGCTCTTTTGAGATGGATTTGGCATTGTTAATTCTCGTATTAAAGATCTCTTTTTTGCGTTCGTGATAGCTACTTTGTAAGTGGCTGCTGTCTTGGAGAATTTTTCTTTCGTGGAGAGAGAGGGGGCTTATCTCCAGCTAGATTCAGCTGTCCTCTTGAGGTTGCGGAGTGCTTTGAGTTCTGCCGAGAACCATTTATTGACGTGTGCTGTTGGTTTGATTTTGCTACTTGGTTCAAGGCTAGTTCTAGTGTGTCATTGTAGAGTTGGACTAGGGACATGTGATTGGAGTTGGGGGTCGGGGTAGCCATAGAGGCGATGGGGTGTAGTAAGGGTCTGAGATTCTCTATAGTGATGTTGCGTTTATTCCTGGCTAGCACTCGTAGTGGAGTGGCGTGCGGTAGGCTTTTTGTGTGGTAATTGGAATAGTGTAGCAAATTAGATGGTGGTCAGTCCACGCGCAGGGGGTGATGTCAGTCACAGAGATATCACAGTTGACATCGGCTAGCCAGTCTAATGTTCTGCCTTTAGTATGTGTGGGCTTCTTGATACGTTGTGTCAGGCCTGATTGTGTGAAGGTATTGTTGATCAAGGATGCATTTGAGTCATTCGGGTCTTGAAGGCCTAAGTTGAAATCGCCCATTACTATGATTTGTGAGCTAGGTTTTGTATTGCTTGTCAATAGGAGGGAGATGTCCTCCTCAAAGGAAGTGATTGCTCCTGGGGGTCTGTATATCAGGTGGGTAAGTATAGTTCTGGAGCTAGACAAAGGGAGTTTAAAGGATAGTAGTTCAGCAAAAGTAATGTCTAGTTTTGTGACATTCGGATGTTCAGATTAGCTTTTGCGATGACCGCTACCCCACCACCTATCCCAGACGTTCTGTCTGCTCTGAAGATAGAGTAGTTTTCTATGACAGCCATGGAGAGAGAAGGTCCTGCAGCAGTGTGTAACCAGGTTTCTGTTACTGCAAGGAGGTCTAGGTCATTGGAGGTAATCACGTCAGCAATATCAAGTGCATGTGCTACTAGAGAACGAGCATTAATGAGGGTGCCTTTTGTCAGTCTGAAAAAACCAAACCCCTAACCGTCGTGTTGCCCCCCCTTTTTGGGCAAGCACGCTCTCCGGTCTTCAGACAATCTTTGGCAATCTCCTATTGGGGTGTGGATCACTATACACCCCCTTGGGCTGCATTCGTATCAGGCCCCATGTGCACTGTGTACTCCTAGATTACGCCTAATAACATACACCTATCTTACTACCGTGGGCAATAACAAATAACACTAAGACACAAAGAAAACACAAAGAATCGATTCAATTTATAACAATGGGATACATTTATTTATATACACACAGCTAAGCATAATGCATGACAATGCAAGCAGTTCTAATGCTATGTCTAATTTGCACCTTTTATACTTCTGGTGCAAAGCTACCATGCAGTAACTATGTAAGCCTGTGCTGCAAGTGTGTGGTTCTAATGCAATCTAATGCAAGCGCTAGTCATCCATCACCTTCATGGGCAAATCCACACCATCAATCCACACTCTCACTCTAGACAATCCCCTGTCTGGTTTTACTCTTCACCCCTTATGTGAGTGTCTGTGTGTGTGTGTGTCTGTGTGTGTTTGTCTGTTCCATCAGTTTAGCCTATGCCAAAACCATACTTCCCATTCTGTTGTCAATCAGTCAGTGGCAGGCCTCAAGACTGCCAACTGCCAAGCTCTCTCAAGCTCTCTCTCTCTGCCTCATCGATCTCATCAAGGCCCATCAGTCTGCTGCACCAAGCACCATCTCCAGACAACTGTCTCCAACCCTCTCGAACTCCCCCGAACTCTGTAGCTCTCCTCAGCTCCTCCCCAACAACTCTCTCTAGTGCAGACTAACAACTCTTCAGTCTACCTCCAGCCCATTCTAGCCTCCTTGGTTATAGTCTTCGATGATGCACCATATTTCTATAATTACTTGCATTCTAAGAATGTCTCTTTCGGCGTATAGCAAAATGCCTGCCTGTCTCCTTGTGTGTTACTTGTCTCGGCATGTCCTGTTACTGTGTGTCAAAGTGACATTGGAACATCATATCTTTCTTTCATGGCCATTCTGTGTGCGAAACACCATCTATTCCTTCTATTCACTGTTCATACCCATTCTCTACACTGTAGGCTTCTCTCTGTATTACAAAATGCACTCTTAGGCCCCGCCCCTCTTATACAAAAGCACCTTCTCCCATCTCTCCATCGTGTTCCCTTCATGTCCCCAACCCTCGTGGTTCTCTCCGCGAAGCACACCAGCCAAGCTGATAAGCTTCCCTCTCGGACAAGGGTTCATGTTATCTGTGTATGTCTGCCAATGTTTACAAAACAATTCTCTGCACTGAGCCCAGTGTCTTTCTCCATCAGCAAATGGACTCAAATGCCAGCCTAATGCTTTCTAGTGTTTATGATTTCTCTCACAATACAAGCACTACATAATGCAGACTCATTCTAAGTGCACATACTCAACATACATACACACGTGTGTGTCAATCATATCTATAAATGTGTCTCTGCAAAGCATAACAATGTGTACTCTAAATGTCTCTACGTGCATTTCCAAATATGACAGTGGCCCTCATTACGACCCTGGCGGAAATCGGAAAACGATGGCGGAGATGCAATACCGCCATCGAATAGCGCTCGGTGCGACTATGACCCTCCACCGCAAAGTACGAAGCCATTAGCGACACCGTAGTGAACGCCAACGCTAACTGCACCAAGTACGCGCGCGCGCGCCATGCCAAACCGTAAATACCACCATGGCGCAAGGGTACGCGAATTCCGACCCTAGCGGACATGTACCTATCGCCATCAAGCATGGCGGAAAGCACCATTCCGCCATGGTGAGAAGTACGGCATCGCGAATCAACCGTAAACGGCCCCACTGAGTGCCTGTACACCGCTCCCTGCCCACAAAGTACAACTCCTCGTAGGTGCAATGAAGTCACAATGCTACCAGTGAAATGTACAAGTCACCCATGCATGCCAACGAACAAAAGATCCACAAGAGGGGCCAATGGGAGCTGCAGGGCACAGATGGCACGAATACAGAAGCCATTCCAATGGACATGACCACATTCCCCCCCCCGAAACGCACGCAAACACAGGCACCTGTGACCAGCAATATTCCGAAAATCACAACATTCCACCAGTCCACCTGGCTGACCGTCGTCTGTTACACAAAACCCAATCCCCCGCCCCTGAGCATGACAACATCCAAACAGTCATATTGGCATCCCCCATCCCTGACCTCACTGGGCTCCGTAGGCAAACGCGCCCAGCACAGTACCACGCGACTATACTCCGAAACCGGAACCCAATGCAGATCTCCTCACAATACATCGCTCCCCAAATCGGATTATGCCACATCACTCGCAAAGAAGAACGCTACACGTCCCATATCAGAATAGAAATTGAATGCACAACTAAATCACCAAGCTCATACAGCCATTAGTCCATGAACTACAAAACACATATCACCATTGTGGGCTGCATCCGCAAGGAATGACCAGCTACTACTTGTGTGACGCCCTGTTCCATCATGGTACACAGAGCCACATTCACGTACGAAAAGGCAACATGGAAGCGCACAGAACCGCAGGCCCGTCCCAATGGGGAGGCACTAGTCCAACTGAAAGGCCAAAATGTTGCTCCGAGCCACTAGTACTGCGTAAGGGCATGTGGGCCATTGGCGATCGTCCCATAAAATCGTAATGCTGCTCCACTGATTAACACGAAGCAGCAGGTGTCGTGAGTAAACGCCATCTGCAGGAGTGGCATACAGATGGCAGTGGCAAAAGGGGAGGAGATACCTGTCAACCAAAAGAAAAGAAAAAGAACAGAATGGCCATCAGAAGTACATTCGAACAACTCACTCCAATGACCACACTAAATCCACAGCCATATGCATGCTAGCCCACTCCAAAGGATCATCACCACCCCAAAACCACTTGCGACTCATAACTATCTATATCGAGGTGTAAACACCATCCCAAACGAGTGTACCTGTGCATGCGTCTGTCAAAACAGATTCCATCAGATGGGAATGTTAACGTGCATGGACACAAGGGTCTGAAGGCGCGTCGAGACAGGGAGGGCTCAACAAGGCCAGATAGACGATGGTCCCACTATGGCAGCCCTGCATCACATAGCGCAGGGGAGGCGGATAGATTCCAAGAAGCCCTGTACATGGCAAACCCTGTATCAAATCACCTGCCCATGCATCCATTCATCATTCCCTCATCCTGTTATAAAAACGCCTGAATATTTACTCACAAAACATTCGGAATTTCCATTGAGTCTGTGCGTTATGCAGCCTGCAAAATCCACAGTGTCCCAGCCCGTAATTTCAGTGTTGTGAAGTTACATGAATTTGGGAACGTCCGGCCTCATCGCCCACGTCACTATTGCGCATCCCAAACTATTCATATCAATCATTGCTTCCTCGCCATGGCCTCTGTCTCAAGGACATCGAACAATAGAACGTTATATTTGCAGTCAGACCTGTGGGCATCTCCTCTCCGCTAGCCGAAAACCGAAAGCGCCGGCCTTCGAATTCCTCATTTGCAACATCACGTCGAAAAGGCATCTGTGGCCGTTTGAAATCACAAATTAATCCATCTAGTGCAGCTGTGTGTGAAAATGTCAACTGCCATCACCCACTAATGGGACGCCCCGCCCTTCATTGCAACTCGGTACAGTGATGCATGAGGGCCCACCGTTACTCGAGTACTACGTTCCACTGACCCATCACAAGTCTGTTCGCGACTGCAAAGATTGTATGTGAAACAATGGGACCATAGCCGAATGTACATATCAACAAATGTTACACGGCCATCGGGTACAAATACATGATTGCAATAGCAAGATGCCGTTCCTCGAATAGCAGCGTTGTGTGCGGGACGTGCTCGCCCAAAGGGGAGAGCAGCTTGCACAGGTGGAATGAATCACCACAGGTGGAGGCCATACAGCCTGAAAACACATAAAGTGCACACCCAGTCTCCTCCCACAACCACACCCACTCCGAAATGCTACCGGCAGGACTCGCGATGTTGGCCCTGGGGGACCTGATAGCACTGCAAGTACTCCAACTCCAAGAAGAAGACGAACACCAACTACAACCGGCCGCACGGAGGAGACGCAGGAGGAGGAGGAGGGCAAGGCAGGGCCAGCAAGGGCTGCCAGCACAGCCACTACCACCACGCAGGCAGCCCGCAATCCCACGCCTCCGAGCACATCCGTTCAACCTCACTGATGAGCAGATCCACACCCTCTACCGTTTGGACCGGGACACCATAGCCGCCATTGTGGACATGACACAGGCTGACCTTGTCAGCATGATAGACAGCCCAACCGCCATCCCACCCCTACTGAAGGTGGTGTCTGTACTCCAATTCCTGGCCACGGGCACCTACCAGCACACAGTCTGACAGTTGCATGGCATTTCTCAGCCACTGTTCTCACGGACACTATTGTAAGTGCTCGATGCCCTCCTGAAGCATGCAGACGACTACATCTCTCTACCACGCTCGGAGCAGGACATTACCAACACTAAAGTGGGATTCCATGCACTTGCCGGCATACCGGGTTGCATTGGTGCCATCGACTGCACCCATGTGGAATTGGTCGTCCCACATGCCATGGAGGCCCAGTACCGCAACCGAAAACAATTTCATTCCCTGAATGTACAGATGGTGTGTGACTCCAACAGGATCATTACACATTGTTGTGCCAGATTCCCTGGATCAACCCATGATTCTATGGTCTTGAGGAACTCTACTATACCACGCTACATGGAGCGACACGCAGGGAACAGATCCTGGCTACTCGGTGAGTCTCTTTTCATGCATGATGATGTGGGGTATGTGATGCGGCAATGACCTGGCAGGAAGGGGGGGGGTGTGCGTACGTAGCAATGGCATTCCACATCATACGTTTATCGTCCACATACAGGTGATGCTGGGTATCCACTGAAGAGATGGCTCCTCACACCAGTCCGGAACCCACGGGACCAGCATGAGGAGGACTACAACCATGCCCACTCACGTACCCGTGTAGTCATTGAACAGGCATTCGGCCTACTGAAGACTCGTTTCCGCTGCCTCAGCAGGTCTGGCGGGGCACTCCTGTACCGCCATGAGAAGGTTGCAAAGATGGTGATGGCATGTGTCATGCTCCACAACATGTGCGTACGTAGAAATGTGCCCATGCCCCCTGACGCAGAACTGCAAGCACCTGATGATGGTCATGATGAGGGTGGGGATGTGGCAGCACCTCAAGGAGCCTGCGAGGCACCGGAGGGCCGTGACATTCGTCAGCATATCATTGATGCATGCTTCTAGCACTCACGCCTGGTGGCTGATACATGGACACGGTACTCGTGGCACTGTGTGTGTCTGGTACATGCACAATATGGACTATACGCCTAGGATGGCCTAGTACATAAAGATCATTGTCGACACATCTCATTGGTTGATCGTGCACTTGTTTATGGCATATGTGATATCATGTTGAACACCCTATCGACCCGCCACCCAAGTGAGCCCAACACACCCCCTCCACCCTCCTACCTCCCCCCCGAACACCAGTGTCCAAAGATGCTCATTGTCATTGGACTGTCGCTATTGCAAGCCCCCTCTGCGGGTGTCAGGGGCACCCCTGCCTGTGGAGCGCAGGTTCCTCCCAGATCTACGTTGGGGGCTGCCCTGGACGGAACGTGCAACGGAAGATGTCTCTGCCTGCTCACGTCCATGCATGTCCCTAAGGGTTTGTGAGAGCTCCGTGAGCACACGGCGCACTGCGGCAAGTTCGGCACATACGTCTTTGGACATCGCATGCAGTTCCCCCCTCAGGCTCTCGGTGCTTCTCTCCATTTGGACTCTCAGGCTCTCGGTGCTACTCTCCATTTGGACTCTCAGGCTCTCGGTGCTACTCTCCATTTGTGCCCTTAGTGTCTCTGTACCTCTCTCCATTTCTGCCCTAAGTGTCTCAGTTGATGTTTCTATGTCTGCCTTAGTGCCCCCACATTCATCGGCATGGTCCTTGAGGAGCGTGGCCAGTTGCTGCTGTTGCCCGATTAACTGGTCGAGGGACTGTTGCCTCTGCTGGGCCATGGCCATTTGCGGGGGGGGTCACAGAGGGGCTGTTGACCTCATGTTGCCTTGCCACAGGGCTTGGGGGGGATGGCCAGTCGTCGTCTTGTGGGTGCCCCTGCGTGGTATTCTCATGTTGTACGGGATGGGACAGACAGGGGGATTGGGACAGGTCATGGATGGATCTGACTTCGACATCCCCGTCTTCTGTGTCGGAGCATGCTGCCATCAATGGGGTGTCACCTATGGTGCTGCTGCCACCAGAGGCAGTGCCTTCTGTGGCATCCGTTGGGGGGACCTGTGGTGGTGGTGTTGTGGGCATGCTGGCTGCTGGGGTGCCTGTTGATGTTCCCTCCTCTGTGCTGCCACCTGATTTGTGCTGCTGCCGTGTCTTGATGCGTGCAGCTGAGGTGGAGGGTCTTTGGCCGTTGGTCTTGGCCCTCTTTGCAGGTGTGCTGGTAGGGGTGTCCTGATGCTCGTCGTTTGGATCGGACCCTGTGGTGGAGTAAAGGAGGGCGAGGGTTATTAATGGGTCTGTGGGTATTGGAATGGCATTGTATCACATGCATTGGGGTGGTACATGAGGGTGATTTGGGTCGGGGCCTTGGAGGTGCTTTCATTTGTGTGTGGGGTGAGGGTGCAGTTGTTTGGCAGCCTGCAGTTAGGGTGTGCCTGCTGGACGTGTGGTGGGTGTTTTAGGGGTTTTTAATTATTTATGTATTTATTGTGGTTTTAAAGTGCGCTATGAGGGCGATGTGTGTGGACGTTCTCCTGGACATGTGTTTCTGTTGCACTATGTGGACACATGGTACTTCACATGATTGGACATTGTGGATTTAGCATTGTTTTATCTGGCCCACCTACCTGATTCTTCTGATGTCTGGACTCCTTTCTCCATCCCTCCGACTCCCTCAATGCTCTCCATTCCGATGGTGGAGGCACAGATTTCTTCCCAGGGGGTCAACTTGATGGGTGATTCAGGACCTCCCCCGGTGGCTGTGGCAATGTTGCGGTTGGCAGAGAGTATGCTGCGGACGCGTATCCGCAGGTCGTCCCACCGCTTTCGGCATTGCTGTGGGGTGCGGGGTGCGGTCCCCACCGCGCTTACCCGCTGTGCCACCAGAGCCCATATGGCCTTCTTGTTCGCAAGTGCCGTCCTGGTCATTTGCGTGGAGAAGAATACGGCAGCATTCTCCTGGAGGGTCTCTGTTAGCACGGTGAGTTCCTCACGGGAGAAGTGGACCTGCCGCTTGCGGTCGCACGCTTTCTTCGCTACTTTTCCCATTTTTCTTGGTTTCGCTAGGGTGGATGACGGGTTGGGGTGTGTCTCAGGGTAGTGTTTTTAGTGGTAGTGTGGTTTTAGTGGTTTTATAGGTGTACGGCGGGATGTTTCCCGTTCCGGGCCCATGTTTTTACTTCCGTTTCCGTATATTTCCGGTCACCGTACTTTCCGGTAGGCGCACTCTGCGGTGTCCGCTGTGATGGGTGGCGGTATTGCACCTAGGGCGACGTACGGCGGCGGTGTGGGCCGTTTTGGGGTCATTTCCGCCATCGCGGACTTTGCACTTCCGCCATGGCGTGGTGCTCGTGCCCGATGGGTCGGAATGGACCGCTCTTTGCTCCTTCGTGCAATGGCGGAAACGCTATTTACGCTGTTGCGGTCCGGTCAGTCACTTTCCGCCAGGGTCGTAATGAGGGCCAGTGTGTGTGTAGTGCAAGCAATGCATTTTCTCTCTCAGCCTAAGCGCTATATATAATGCAAACATAGATGAACAGCAAATCATGGTGAGTATATGTTGTGTCTCTAAAACACTACATGGCACTTCAAATATGTGCAAGTGCAAGTGTCATTCTATTTCAAATGGCAAAGTGCAAAGTGGCAGCATGTTTCTCTATCATTCTAAATGGCAAGCACTATATGCATACACATCAATCTATAAGCAAATCTGCAAATGCATACAAAGGTGACAGTCTAATATTGGATAGTGTCTACTTCAGCAATGTACTATGGATAGCTAAACAGAATGCAATAATGGAATGATTCCATAGCAAAGATTCTAATGATTCTAACAGTGAGTCTAATAATGGGTAATGGTTCTTCTACAAATAATACTATGATTTCTAATAATGATAACAATTCCAGGCTTCTCATTTCATCCAATTCCACAATCCTCCCTTTTATCATTAGATAAATCATAACAAAAGTCTAATATAACATAGCATAGCAATCTTGGTATGCTAATACCAAGCAAAGTTACTGAAAGGAAAAAAACATATATTTTATGATGCATAAAAAACCTTTCTTCAAAATGCAAGCATTTCACTCTGTCAGTGGCAAGCTAAAATATCAAATGCAAAGCTGCAAATGTGTCAGAAATCAGAATAGCATAGCCAAATGTCAAAAGTCAAAAGTCGAGCAAAAAGTCAGAAGTCAAAATTGTATACAAGCCAAAAGGTGTGAAAGTGTCTCTACAAGCAGAAAATGAAAATGCAATGCATAGAATCAATGCATATGTACTGTGTATACAGGTGTTTCCATTTCAATGTATCAAGCCCAAAATATGCCAATCACTTTCACAGGTGTCAAAGGTCAGTACAGATGTCAGTAGCCAAACAGGCCAAACATTCCATTGATCAATGCATACATATCAGTGTATACATGCAGTGTATTGGTCATATAGACCATTTCAGTTATATTCCAGTCCAAGGTATTTCCAAGTTCTCATGAGGTATGTGTGTCCTCACAACCGTGCACAGTACAAATTCAGTACAAATCAATTCTGATGCAAAAGGTTCAGCTAAGGAATGTCAACAAAGATACAATGTCAACAAAGCGAGTGTTCACAAATGAATACTGTGTTCACAACGAGCATATCAGTGTTCAGCAAAAGGGCAAAGTTCAGGTAGCCAAGTGTTCTCCACAACAGCAAAGTGTGAACAAACGTGTAAAGCAGCAAAGTGTTCAAGCCAATAGTGTTCAGGCAATCAATGTTCAGGCAGCAGAAACGTGTACAAGCCAATTCAGGTTGGCCTGCTTGATATATAGCAGCATGAGATTTTCTCGCACAGAGCTCCATCAAGGAGCAAGCAAGTGTCAGGTACCATATGAGCCCCACTCGTCCCCATGGGGTGATCAACATATGCCCTTCACATCAAAGGTAGCACAGGGAAAAACCGTGTGTCAGAACTTTCAATTGATGCCAATCGATGCTTAGGCTCCCTTTTTCCCTTCACTTCATGAACAAAGGCGACAGGTGCACTCATTCAGAGTGTTTGCAAGACATTGCAGGTGGTTACTCTCCTCTGGACACAGTGTGGCCCTTCTCCATAGGCCCATCTCTAGCAGGTTCAAATTCTCTCCTTCCTCGCCAGGTCATGCTGTTGTCATGCTGTTTCATGCCAGCCAGTCCCATGCTCTTAAAATGAGGGACAGCCAACGTTAAATGCAAGTGCAAAATGCTTTCAAAGCACCATATGCTCTGTCTCCTTCACTCAAGAGAACAAGAGCTTCACTGCATTTCCAAACGTGTATCAGGCAAGAAATGCTTTCAGAGCGTGTATTCCTGCTCATTCCTGCTCATTGCTGCATTTTTCTCTCTTTCTCTGCTCAGGCCCAAATTTGTCTGGTGCAAAAGGCATTCCAAATGGATTCTCTTCTCGCTGCAGATTATAAAGCAATTCGAATTTCTTCTTCTGCTCTCCTCTGCTGCTGCTTCACTGCTGAACAATTTCTCACTGCTCTTCTCTCTCATCACTTGGCACAGGATGCTGCAAGTTTCTCTCTCTGCACACTCGGTCACGATCTTCACTTCCCATGGCAATAGGTGTCATGCCACAAAGTCTCTTTAGCAGCAGATTTTCTGGGTACATTCTCAGAGCACAGCCATTGGACAAGGCAACACCCTAAGGCCTCAAGTCGGTCGGTTGGCATGCCCCAAAAGTGCTGCTGGAAAGCGTCAAATGTCAGATGCCAATGTCTCATCATTGCTGCAAACAAACAGCCATGATGCAAAGTCACATTGCACTGTGACAAAAGCCAGTCTCCTTCTGGTGCTGCAAAGTCACAAGGTGTCAGCCATCATCAAAGTCTGGTCATTGCCGGTCGTCTGGTCTGGTCATTTCATGCGGCAATGCCATCTCGTCTGGTCATCAATGCGATCTCGGTCTGTGCGATCTCGGTATAGTCAAGGTGTCTCTCCAGGTTTCATGTAAAGAAACAAAAGTGCAAGAATCGGTCTTACTCAGTTTCAGGTGTATTTCAAAACCAAAAATAAAACATCATTTCTCATTGTGCGTTGAAGTGCACATCTGTGCTAGTCCTACACTTTCCCATGTCTCTCAATAACATCCATTCTATCTCCCTTCTGTGTTCTATCAATGTGTCAGTGCCTCTGTCTATTGTCTCACTAGGCCTGTCTCTCCCTGCATCATAATGCATGCATGCTTAATGCATGACTCCTGCCATTCCATCCCTATCCTTTCAAAACAAAACAAAACAGCCAGTTTCACATACTTCAACCATGTCACAACTGCATTCAATTCCACTCCTGCATTTCCTTCTGTATCACTTCCATATCCTCTAAATGTCACAACACTCTCCTCATTTTTCTTCATTAAGAATTCACAAAGCTGAATTATTACATGCTGAAAAATCAAATCAGTTTCATTAAAAAAACCTCTCTCATATACAATATAATTCACATTCAAACATGCACTGCTAACTCGTACTTCAAATGCACAGTCTGCCAGTCCCACGTGTTCTCCAATGTCAACAAACATGCTTTCCATGCACACATTTAAACTACAAAAATTCCAGGAATGCAAGCTTTTAAAACATCCAAATTTAGCACGATTCCTTTTATCTGTTTTCCCTCTCAATGTTGTGAAAATATCTAGGTCATTGGACAATATTTTTTTTTCACTCGAAAACGTAGGCAAAGTGCTGATGTTACCACTGCAAAAACTGTCTCTCTCTCTCTGTTCAAATCAAAGATCTGCACATAACTACCTTCATGCACATAACTCTGTTCATGCAGGCATCTCTCTAAAGACACAGTTTCACAATACCTCAATCGTCCATAGGCACCCCCTTTATGCATTCCTCTGCCAATTCTCTAGGCACCCTGCACGTCTGTCAAATCTCTTCCATTGTTCTGAGGTAACTTTGACTCCCCATGAACAACATGCACTATATTCCTGCCCATCACTGCTGATGAAATTGATGCTTTTAATGGGACATTTTCCTAGTTACTAATCACATCTCAGAGACGATATATTACTGAGTGCAAGTCAACAATATATGGGCTCCCTTCTGTAGCTACACTTTTCACTTTCAATACAGTTGATCCCTGGGATGCATCCCAGGAAGCAAGTGTATCTTAAAGCCGATTTCTTATTGCCTTCAGGTCACTAAGAAATGAACTCATTCTGCAGTTTCAATTATCCTGAGCGTCTTCAATAAAAAAAAACTGTTTCTCTCACTCGGTGAATTAATGTACATTTATTCATACAATCTTTTGTGACTAATGTCAACCAATTCCGGCAACCAAGTTCAAACAATTACGCTCCCCTTCCTACAACGAACGAAATTGCAGACAGCATGCTCTAAACATCCCCAAGACAGACAAAACATGAAACAAAAAATAAATCTCTATTCCACGACAAACTAACAGAAAAAACAATTACACAGTTGCACAAGAGGTTCAAACTTCGACTCTTGCGAAACCCGATAAGTGTGCCAGCAGACCAGCTGCAAAACATCTATCTCTATCAGTCCGCATTGAGTGAAGATACGGGTGTCCCCTCCATTTTGTCAGTCTGAAAAAACCAAACCCCTAACCGTCGTGTTGCCCCCCCTTTTTGGGCAAGCACGCTCTCCGGTCTTCAGACAATCTTTGACAATCTCCTATTGGGGTGTGGATCACTATACACCCCCTTTGGCTGCATTTGTATCAGGTCCCATGTGCACTGTGTACTCCTAGATTACTCCTAATAACATACACCTATCTTACTACCGTGGCCAATAACAAATAACACTAAGAAACAAAGAAAACACAAAGAATCGATTCAATTTATAACAATGGGATACATTTATTTATATACACACAGCTAAGCATAATGCATGACAATGCAAGCAGTTCTAATGCTATGTCTAATTTGTACCTTTTATACTTCTGGTGCAAAGCTACCATGCAGTAACTATGTAAGCCTGTGCTGCAAGTGTGTGGTTCTAATGCAATCTAATGCAAGCGCTAGTCATCCATCACCTTCATGGGCAAATCCACACCATCAATCCACACTCTCACTCTAGACAATCCCCTGTCTGGTTTTACCCTTCACCCCTTATGTGAGTGTCTGTGTGTGTGTGTGTGTCTGTGTGTGTTTGTTTGTTCCATCAGTTTAGCCTATGCCAAAACCATACTTCCCATTCTGTTGTCAATCAGTCAGTGGCAGGCCTCAAGACTGCCAACTGCCAAGCTCTCTCAAGCACTCTCTCTCTGCCTCATCGATCTCATCAAGGCCCATCAGTCTGCTGCACCAAGCACCATCTCCAGCCAACTGTCTCCAACCCTCTCGAACACCCCCGGACTCTGTAGCTCTCCTCACCTCCTCCACAACAACTCTCTCTCGTGCAGACTAACAACTCTTCAGTCTACCTCCAGCCCATTCTAGCCTCCTTGGTTATAGTCTTCCATGACGCACCATATTTCTATAATTACTTGCATTCTAAGAATGTCTCTTTCGGCGTATAGCAAAATGCCTGCCTGTCTCCTTGCGTGTTACTTGTCTCGGCATGTCCTGTTACTGCATGTCAAAGTGACATTGGAACATCATATCTTTCTTTCATGGCCATTCTGTGAGTGAAACACCATCTATTCCCTCTATTCACTGTTCATACCCATTCTCTCCACTGTAGGCTTCACTCTGTATTACAAAATGCACTCTTAGGCCCCGTCCCTCTCATACAAAAGCACCTTCTCCCATCTCTCCATTGTGTTTCCTTCATGGCCCCAACCCTCGTGGTTCTCTCCGCGAAGCACACCAGCTAAGCTGATAAGCTTCCCTCTCGGACAAGGGTTCATGTTATCTGTGTATGTCTGCCAATGTTTACAAAACAATTCTCTGCACTGAGCCCAGTGTCTTTCTCCATCAGCAAATGGATTCAAATGCCAGACTAATGCTTTCTAGCGTTTACGATTTCTCTCACAATAGTAGCACTACATAATGCAGACTCATTCTAAGTGCACATACTCAACATACATACATACATGTGTGTCAATCATATCTCTAAATGTGTCTCTTCAAAGCATAACAATGTGTACTCTAAATGTCTCTACGTACATTTCCAAATATGACAGTGGGCCTCATTAGGACCCTGGCGGAGTGGGTTTCCGCCAGCGCTAATCGCGGCGGACCCGTCCGCCGTACTACGAGTTCCCTTAGCGCCATGGAGGTTTTCTCCGCCTGGTTTTACCGGGCGGAGAAAACCATGGCGCTAAGGGACCTCGTTGTTAATTACGCCGCCGTACTTTACGGCGGCGTAATTAACTCCTTCCCCACTCCCATTATACCCTATGGGGCAAGAATGGGAATGGGGAAGGGTAAAATGGGGATTGGGGATTTACCGCTCCGCCAAGGTCGGCATGGGGTGGTAAATCCGCCAACCCCCATGGCGCTATCAGCGGCTTTCCGCCATGCTCCGCGGTGCATTTAGCACCGCGGATTCCGCCATGGTCGTAATGAGGGCCAGTGTGTGTGTGTGGTGCAGGCAATGCATTTTTTCTCTCAGCCTAAGCGCTATATCTAATGCAAACATAGATGAACAGCAAATCATGGTGAGTATATGTTGTGTCTCTAAAACACTACATGGCACTTCAAATATGTGCAAGTGCAAGTGTCATTCTATTTCAAATGGTAAAGTGCAAAGTGGCAGCATGTTTCTCTATCATTCTAAATGGCAAGCACTATATGCATACATATCAATCTATAAGCAAATCTGCAAATGCATACAAAGGCGGCAGTCTAATATTTGATAGTGTCTACTTCAGCAATGTACTATGGATAGCTAAACAGAATGCAATAATGGAATGATTCCATAGCAAAGATTCTAATGATTCTAACAGCGAGTCTAATAATGGGTAATGGATTTTCTACAAATGATACTATGATTTCTAATAATGATAACAATTCCAGGCTTCTCATTTCATCCAATTCCACACCTTTGATCATGGTAGTGGCAGGTATCTCTACGTCCCCTAGCTTGTTTGCACATGATAGAGGTGTGATCAGGTCGTTGAGGCTATTAGTAGGTATTGCTGGTGGTTCAAGGGGTGGTAAGTTAGGGTTCCCTGCATATAGGGTAGGAGAGTTGGTGGGCGAGTACTTGGGGTTGGTGCGTGAGTTTAGTCTCATATTTCTTGATGCACGGGGCATGCAATGTTAATGCCTTTAGTGTCAAGTATGTTAAGACGGGATCTAAGTTTGGTATTTCTCAGGTGAGTGGGACAAGGGATGAAGGGTGTGGGAGGGGTGGCAAATTTGGCTAACCATTCGAGCGGTGATAGGATGGGCTCAGGGTGGTGCTTGTTACTGGAAGGTATAGTGAGGGAAGTTTTATCCCAGGTGCTGGGTGGGATGTTTGACAGTGGTAAGTTGTGGCAGAGTGGGAGTATGGATGACATGGTGAGTGTTACTCTTCTTAGTAATGCCATGATAGTGTGGCAGAAGTCTAGGGGGATAGGCTGTTGGAATAGTGTCGGACTAGATAGTACAGGCAATGAGGGAGGATAGGCTAGTTCAGAATATGCATCTCATTGGTAGAATAGGCTAGGTCAAAATATGCAACACAAAGGAGAATAGGCTAGTTCAAAATATGCAGCACAAGGGAGAATAGGCTAGTTCAAAATATGCAGCACGAGGGAGAATAGGCTAGTTCAGAATATGTGCATTTCAATGGTAGAATAGGCTAGTTCAAAATATGCAGCACAAGGGAGAATAGGCTAGTTCAAAATATACAGCACAAGGGAGAGTAGGCTAGTTCAAAATATGTGTATTTCAATGGTATAATAGGCTAGTTCAAAATATGCAGCACAAGGGAGAGTAGGCTAGTTCAAAATATATGCATTTCAATGGTAGAATAGGCTAGTTCAAAATATGCAACACAAGGGAGAATAGGCTAGTTCAAAATATGCAGCACAAGGGAGAATAGGCTAGTTCAAATATATGCATTTGGATTGGGCAGAGAGCTGCATCTGATTGAGTCTCTCGTTAGGGAGTTAGCAGTAGTGTTGAACATATGCGGCTCTATGATAGCTGTAGGACACAGCGTGGTGCCTGGGCGAGCATATACTCTTGCGATCAAGTGGTAATGAATAAATGAAAGTCTCATAGGTGGGGGAGTCTTGTGCTGATTGTCAGCATCAAGGGCAGATGCTTACCTTACATGAATTTTTGGTGAGCATCGGGCGGTGCCTTAGGAGGGGGTGCTTATATTAAAACCTCTACCCCACGCAGTATGTGCACGGTGAGTGCTGAGGAGTGCAGTTCTGCAGGAGACTTTGTGCTGTCAAGTCACAGATTAGCAAGCTGTAGAGGAACATACGAGGTTGGAGGTAAGTAACAGTCCGTACTGGCATGGAGCAAATACAGTGTCCGTGTAGTAAAGAGCCCGCTAATAGAGGGCTATTATGAGTTTGCGTGCACAAGCTTTGCGCAATGCCAGTAACGATATTACCAGCATGCCGCTAAAGTCCAGAAAATGGCCCTTAGCGGCAACATGGAAAGCGCAGACAGCACTACCGGCATTAATGGAAATGGCATTAGCGGGCACCGCTATCAGCGGGGAACACTAATAGCAGTGACCGCTATTAGCGGTGCCCGTAAATAAGTGGAACCGGAAGTAGCGTCATCGCACAGAAACGGGAAAGAGCACGGCGGCCATCTTGAAAAACAAAATCCATTGCTATCCTCACCACACAGAACCTGGAGCATATTGCTGACTACAGACATCAACCTTCCACAACAAAATCATGCCCAAGGCAGTAAAAAAAGGAGCCTCCCGCCAGTACAAAGAGCGCTTTAATGAGGATGAATCAACAATGCTGGCTGAGACCCTGGCTGACAATGCCGAGGTTATTTTCGCAAACAGCCTCAAGAGAGAGGCAGTGATAAAGAAAAAAGAAATCTGGCAACTTGTTGCCCAAAGAGTCAGCGCGGTAGGCAACACCCCCGCACAATAAAGGATGTTCGGAAGAGATGGGATGACCTGTGCCTGCGAGTCAGGAACATCCTGTCCGCGAACCAGAGCCAGGCCATGGCTACTGGTGGAAGACCTAGCTCACCAATAAAGCTAAGCCAGTGGGAGGAGATCTGCGCCAGCACAATTGGCATAGAGGCCATAGAAGGTGTGGGCGAGATGGAGCATGGCGCCACCTCATCGGCAGAAGGAGGTGAGTGTCCTAAGAAAACACTGTAATGCTAAGTATGATGATAGTCCACCAATTTGTCTGTCCAAAGAGGCAATGCATGGCCCAATACATACACATTCCCTGCCTAGATGTCGTCCGCAGCACAGACACATGCACATGCATGCAGCATGGCAATGCCATACCTGACACACACCACACAAATATGAAAATGGCATAAGTCACATTGCACGCAGGCCACAACAGAAATGCATGTCACATAGCATACGCCAGCCCCAACATGAGTGACCCAGACGGATGCCTGCATGCTCCACCCATATAGCAAGCAACGTGATCATCAAAACTCCACTCCCTAATCCCCTCTAATGTGTAGAAGAGAAATAATACAAATGTATGTATGATGCTTGTCAAACCATCACTCATGCCGTCCCTCTCTTGGTCCCCCACAGGCTCAGATCCTGACAGCGAGGCCCAGGACTCACCCCCACAGGCGACTACACCCCGGAAGAGGGCCAGGGATGAAGGCAACAGGCCTTCCACTTCGAAAGGCCCAGACAAGCCACGACAGGCACTGAAGACAAAAACATCCCAGGATGCCACGGCACTGGTGCCGCTAAGGCCCATCACCACAGTCCCCACAACACCTGTGACACCTGCACAGGAGACAGTGGGCATTGGACCACAATCTGCAGAGAACAGCTCTGCTGGGGAGGCGGCAGCTATGGCACCCCAGACAGATGATGATGTGCAGGGCCAGGTGTGTGTGCCTGTCGAGGACGACTCCTCGGACCTACCTGCAACACCAAGTCCTGCCCCATCCTCCCAGGTAACACCTGTCGACTCCTATCCCGACACCACACTGGAGCATTTTGGAGGGGAGGCCGTACAAGGGAGCATGAGTCCCACAGAGGACCCACATGGATTTGGTCATGTCACACATGCACCCTCCACCTCCACTGGTGTATAGGCGGGGTGCAGCAGGCAGGACACGCAGCGCAGCGCCAGGAGGAGCTCACTGCCCTAGTGAGGCAGTTTGTCGCAGGCAGTGCCCAAGCAAGTCAGGAGGGGCGCGAGAACACTGTGTTCCTGAGGCAGGTCATTGTGGAAAGCACCACAAGATTATGCGAGGAGGTGTCTGCCCTGAGGCAGGTCCTCACCCGCATTGAGGATTCCATGGAGGCTGAGCGTCCAGCCCCCAGACTGGAGCAAGCAGCCACCCCTTCTTCGTCCAGCTCCACCCAAACCAGCCCCCTACGCAGGTCAGCGCACACCCTGCGCCACTCGGACATGCCGCCACCAGGTGCAGGAAGTGGAAGGATGTAGACGGGGCAGCCTGATTAAGGCAATAGACACTGACACATGAAGCATTTGCTTGGACACCATGTGTGGGGGAGTTGTAGGGGGAGGGGGCAGGGGAGAGGGTGTGTGGGGGAGTAGTGGGGGGAGGGGGAAGGGTAGAGGGTGTGTGGGGGAAGGGGAAGGGGGAGAGGGTGTGTTGGGGAGTTGTGGGGGGAGGCGGAGGGGTGAGAGGGTGTGTGGGAGAGTTGTGGGGGGAGCGGGAGGGGGAGAGGGTGTGTGAGGTGGGGGGTTTGAGCACTTAAATCTTTTTTGGACAGTTAAATACACCCGTTGTGTGAAAAAAAAAACTTGAGTGAACATTCCTTATTGCATATGTGTCATTTATTGATATACAGTGCATAGTGTACATGTACTCCCACACCCAGTGCCCTCTGTCCAACTTTCATATCAGCCTCTGCACCCATGTGGGTTAGAAATATTGTGCAATCACTGACTGACGCACAGCACGTCCCTCCTGTGCATCAGCACCGGGATGATGTGCACCCACATCTTTTTGATCCCCTTCATCATCACCAGGTGGTTGCAGTTCAATGTCAGGGGGCAGGGGCACGTTCTGTCGGATACACATGTTGTGCCGCATGATACATGCCATGATGACCTTGGCCACCTTCTCATGCCTGCAGAGGAGTGCCCCACCTGAATTGCTAAGGCAGCAAAACCGTGCCTTCAACAGGCCAAAGGTCTGCTCGATGACCACACGGGTTTGGTTTTGGGAACGATTGTAGTCTTCCACGTGCCTGTTCTGTGGGTTTCGGACAGGGGTGAGGAGCCACGGCTTCAAGGATAGCCACTATCACCTACATGAGAGGCAATAAAAGGTATATGTTAGTCGATTCATGATGGACAGCTGTACTAGTCACACATGCCTGCAGATAATCGTTGGTCACATGCAAATGTCCCTGGTTGTATGCACACATTTTTCATGCCCTCAATGTGTTCTGTGCCATGGATTTATGGTGTGGGTTGCATCTCCAAGATGATACACGGTGTACACTGCCTTGATGTTGCTCATGCATTGTGGATGCATACTGCTGTGTTTGGGTCAAATTTGTGATGCGTAGTGTTCTGTATGATTTTCTAACGGGCAGCATTGGCAGTAGGCTCTGCAATATTAGGCATTCAGTGCTGATTTTTACGATGGTGACATGCTGCACTTCTGTGGTGATGGCGGCCCTGTGACAAGCAGTGGATTCCCTTGGTGATTTTGTTCAGCGTACTCACATGTATGCTTGTCCTGTGTAGTGATTTGCTGCAGACATTTACATAGTGAATATTCACAGCATGTTGCTGGATTGTGTTACGGAGGGTGAAGTACGATGATGGGTGTTGCACGTGTTGTGGGATGTGGGGTGGTTTTAAGTTTGGCATGTTGTGACAGGTGTCCAGTTTACTTCATTGCTATGGGATTTGGTTGTCATGTTCAGTTTGGGATGCTTTGGGGCACAGTGTTTTGGGATGTGCACATCGTGCTGTCACATCAACAATGACACCATGGTGGTGTGTGCATCTATCCCCCCATTTCACTGCCATGTGCCTGTCATGCAATTTACCAAGCAGCCAGGCCCGTCGTCCTGCATGTTGCTCCATGTAGCGTGGTAGCGTGGAGTTCCGCAGGTCCATTGAGTCATGTGTTGATCCGGGATATCGGGCACAACAATATGTGATGATCTTGCTGGCGTTACATACCATCTGCACATTGATGGAGTGGTATTGCTTGCGGTTGCGGTACACCACCTCCATGGCATACAGGACCACCAACTCCACGTGTGTGCAGTCGAGGGCACCTATACAATTTGGTATTCCTGCCAGTGTATGGAAGCCAACTTTTGTGGCAAAAATCTCCTGGGTAGTCTGTGGTAGGGATATGTGGACCCTTGTGTGCTTCAGGAGGGCATCCAGCACTTGGTTCAGCATGCGAGAAAATAAGGGTTGTGATATGCCATGCATGTGCCCCACTGTGTGCTGGTAGGTGCCTGTGGCCAGGAAGTGGAGCACAGACACTACATTCAGTAGAGGGGGGATGGCGGTGCGTATTTCAATGAGGCTGACAATGTCGTTGTGTATCATGTCCACAATGGTGGTGATGGTGTCGTGGTCCAGATGGTACAGGGAGTGGATCTGCTTAGGGGTTAGGTTGAATGGACTGGCTCTGATGCGAGGGATTGGGGGCTGCCTGCGTGGTACCACTGGCTGCACTGGTGGGGCATGCTGGGCCTGTCTTCCCCTCCTTCTCCTCCTGCGTCTCTTCTGTGGTGCCTGCTGTTGTTGTTGTTGTTGCTGTAGCAATCCAGCCCCTGTATTGCTACTACTAGAGGAATAATTCTGGTGTGGGAAGGGGTGTGGTGTGTGGGTGTGCTCCTTTTGTGCTGGCCCAGACTCCATATCCTCCACCTGTGCTGATTGTGTGCACCTGTGGCAGTAGGGAACACTGCACATGGCAGTTTACGGGTGCTTCGCGATGCCGGTATTGCCGGCATGCCGGTATCCCCTATTAGCGCCTTCATGATGCCGGTATTTGCATGTCTGCCTGACTTGTGATGTCCTCCTGTTAGCGGCATCCCGATATTGCCGGCCTGAAGGCCCGCGTGCCCGCGCCCTTTGTCGCTATTAGCGGCACCGTTATTAGTGGAGCCTCTACTACCGGGTTCTTAGGTCGGAATAGCCCGGAGCGGTATGCAATGCCGGTAATCCTTTAACGGCATAGTTTTTCCATTACCTCCAACCTCGTAATGACCCCCATAGTCTTTTTTCAACCTTCATCACTGAGGAGACCTGAGAGCCGATTTCTCATCAAGGCATATTATTGGCACTTAGTCTGCTACTTCCCCTTCACCTGACGGGATGAGAGAGGACAATGCTTCTTATTAAACGGCGAGTGGTGACTGTCTCCTCCCACAATGTCTTCCCCTATCCGGGGATTGCCAGAGCAAATGAAAGGAGAAACCGCCCCCATGCTCGGCGAAAATCGTGTTCTTTTCACCAGAAGTCAGCATTAAACTACTCCCGGACTCATGGGACCAGCTTCTTTCTTCACATATGCAAATGCAGGACAGGAGGGATTTGACTGTCCAGGGTGGCCTGAATCCTCATATGACTATTGTGCAGGGCCCTTTGAACTTACCGGTCTAAACCCTTTCTTCCGGTCCAGAATTGCGGAATACTCAGGTTCAGACCGTTTACAGTGGTCTGAACCCCGCTGTGACTTTGGAGCTGTGGCCATTGAACTCACCGATCCAGTCCCGTCCTCAGGGTCAGAAATACAGGCTGCTTTGGAACTGGTTGTCCGCTGCGGCAAGAATCCCACTGTTAATTGTGTGCAGGGGCCTTTCATTAGTGCTTCACTGAAATACTCCCTGAGGGAGGGGGGATCATCACATCATTGGGCCTCATTACACGGTAGGCGGTAAGTAACGGTCCTTACCGGCATGGCGCAAATAACGAGTCCGTGTAGTAAGCAGCCCGCTAATTGCGTGGCATTACGAGTATGCGGGCACAAGCTCTGCGCCATGCCGGTAAGGACATTACCGCCATGCCGTAAAAGGCCCCAAAAAGTCCCTTAGCGGCACCTAGGAAAGCGCTGATAGCACTTCCGTCATCCATGAATCCGGCATTAGCGGTAACCGCTAATAGCGGTGACCATAAATAAGCGGAACCGGAAGTAGCGTCATCGCACAGGAACGGGAAAGAGCACGGCGGCCATCTTCAAAAACACAATCCATTGCCATCCTCTGCCCCAGGACCTGCAGCAACACTACAGCTGGCCAAACATATCCCTACAACACCTGAGAATGCCCAAGGCCGTAAAGAAAGGTGCAGCGCGGCAGCGCAAGAACGCTTCTCCAATGAGGAACTGACAATGTTAGCAGACACACTTGCTGCTAAACACAGCGGTTGTTTTTGCAAACGACATGCAGCGTCCCGCACTGATAAAGAAAAGGGAGATCTGGGCAGAGGTGGCCCGGAAAGTCAGTGCGGTGGGCTCCATCCCCCGCACTGTATAGGACGTACGCAAGCGGTGGGACGATCTGCGGCTCCGTGTACGGAGTATACTAGCAGCCAACAGGAGCCTGGCCATGGGTACAGGAGGCGGAGGGGGATCCCCAATCAAGATACAAGAGTGGAAGGAGACATGTGCCAGCACCATTGGCGTCAAATCCATTGAGGGAGTGGGTGACATGGAGCGCAGTGTGCCGTCATCGTCTGATGAAGGTGAGTGTCCACATAAAACACTGCAATGCAAAGCATGAGGTATTCCCCCATGTGACCTGGAAATTAGCTCAGGGATGGGGCCATCACACATACATGTACACAACCCTGCCCATATGCTGTGCACATCCCCACACAACCACATGCATGCAGCACCTCAGACATGTGTCACCCAGACTCATGCCTGTATGACCCACCCATCTGGCTAACAACCTGTATGGCCAAACTTGAAGTCCAAATGCATAGGACTGCAGCAACAATGACATCTGCAGGTCCCACCTCCAAAGAAACAGGCCAAGGGCATGGAAGTAGGCACCAGGCCCAGCACATCGAAGGGCACTGGGAAATCTGGACTGCCGCAGAGGGCCAAAGCCACACATCCACCCACGTCAGCAAGGCGTGAAAGGCCGTCAGACAATGTGGTAGCACCCACTCCAGCAATTCCCAACATGCAGGATCCACTTGCAGAAGGATCACTGTCCGCTGCAAACAGCTCCATTGGCGAGGCAGCTGCCACGGCACCCATGTCAGATGTGAAGGAAATGTGCATTTTGCCCATGGAACAACACACACCCAGCCCGCAGCAGTCAGCCCAACACAGCCCACGCCCCACATCAAATGCCAGCAGCCATGAGCTGTCTGGTGGTGAGTTTGTGGCAGGGAGATTTAGTCCCATGGTGTCATCACCTGATGGCGGACACATGCCACAAGCTGCGTCAGGTACCAACAAACGCAGGCCCAGAGGCCATGACATGAGCATCATACGACAGCGCCAGGAAGACCTGACTGCGCTGATTGGCCAGCATGTGGGCGAGGGTGCCCTGGCGAGGGAGGAGTGCAGGGAACATGCCAAGGGCATTAAACAAGCCATTGAGACCAGCACCAACCGCATTTGCGAAGAATTATCAGCTGTGAGGCAGGTCCTCACACGCATCGCAGATGCTATGGATAGGCAGAACCCCGCCCAGGGACCGGACCAACCGAGCACCTCCTCCACTGCCAGCTCAAGGCAGACCAGCCCCCTGCGCAGGTCCATACGGGCTATGCGGCGCAAAAACTTGCAACCACCCAATGCTGGCAGAGGAGGTGGAAAGTTGGGCCAGCCTGATGTTGGTGACTCGTGTACACTAATGCTGCACTGATGTGCAAGCCATGTTTGGGAGAGTTGTGGGGGGAGGGGGGAAGGGCGTTTGGGGGAGTTGTGGGGGGAGGGGGAAAGGGTGTTTTGAGGGAGTTGTGGGGGGAGGCGGAAAGGACGTTTGGGGGAGTTGTGGGGGGAGGGGAGAAAGGGTGTCTGTGGTTGAGGGTCCATGCACTTCATATACATGCAAAACTTAATACACACTTGTGTCATGAGAAATCACATGACTGGACATTTTTCATTGTGTATGTGTGCTTTATTGCCGGACAGTACACAGTATTCATTTCCCCACAACACCCAGTGCCCTGATACCCACGTCCATTGCACCCTCTTCATCCATGTGTATTAGAAATATTGGTCTATCAGATGCTGGCGCACAGCACGTCCCTCCTGTGCATCGCCACCTGCATGACGTGCAGCCCCATCTTCTCCCTCCTCATCCTCATCATCATCCTCACCAGGTGGTTGCAGTTCAATGTCGGGGCAGAGGCACATTCCGTCTGATGCACATATTGTGCAGCATTACACATGCCATGGTGATCTTGGCCACCTTCTCATGCCCGTACAGAAGTGCCCTACCCGACCTGCTGAGGCACCGAAACCGTGTCTTCAAAAGTCCAAATGTCTACTCAATTACCACACTGGTACGGGTATGTGCACGATTGTAGTCCTCTTCGTGCCTGTTCTGTGGGTTCCGGACAGGGGTAAGGAGCCACCTCTTCAAGGGATAGCCAGCATCACCTGCATGGGTGCAACAATGGATTTGTGTAAGTGATTACATCAAATGGAACCAGTACCTATCACACACAAGTCAACTTTGATTTGTGGATGACATCCACATATCCCTACATGCAAGGAGGTAATCAAAGTAACTGCAATGTGGGAAGGTGATCTAGTCCTTGCAAGTGTTCATGCACTGTGCATGCCTACGGGAGTTGTTGCCATGTACTAGGTGATGTTTAGTCATTCGTATCCTTTGGTCCTGTCACCGTTTGAACCAGACTCCTAGTGATCTGCCATTCCAAACTTGATGTCCCCATGCTGGCATGCAGCTCTTCTGTTGTGGTGTATGGGTGAGATGCAGTATAATAGCTACAGGTGATCCCTTTGTATGCACTCAAGGTCGCATTTCCGTTGTGATGCTGTTCAGCTGACATTTCCATTGTCCATATTGGCAGCATGTTGCTGCATTGTGTTGTGGAGGGTACGATCTGATGATGTGCAGTGTGCATGTGGATGGATATGGCATGGTTGCGGTAATGGCTTAATGTCATTGTTGTGCAGCTTACGTCTTGCATGTAGTTTTCATGTGTCAGGTTCAGTCTGGCCTGCCTTGGGAGACAGTGTGTATTTCTGTATGGGCATTGTTTATTCTGTCAACTGATCACACCCAGTTGGAGTATGCATCTCTCCCCCGCCCCCAATCACACCCAGTTGGAGTATGCATCTCCCCCCCAATCACACCCAGTTGGAGTATGCATCTCTCCCCCACCCCAATCTACTCCCCACATCACACTGCCATGTGCTTGCCATGCAACTCACCGAGTGGCCACAAACGTTGTCCAGCATGTCGCTCCATGTTGCGTGGTATCGTTGAGTTCCGCAGGACCATTGAATCATGGGTTGATCCGGGATATCGGGCACAACAATGTGTGATGATCACATACCATTTGGACGTTGATGGAGTGGTATTGCTTTCTGTTTCGGTACACTGCCTCCATGGCATGTAGGACCACCAATTCCACATGGGTGCAGTCGAGGGCCCTGATGCAACTTGGGGTGCCTGCCAGTGAATGGAAGCCAACTTTGGTGTTGGAGATCTCCTGGGCAGTCCGTGGCAGGGATATGTGTTCACTTGTGTGCTTCAGGAGGGCATCGAGCATCTGGTTCAGCGTGCGTGAGAATACTGGTTGTGATATGCCATGCATCTGCCCTACCGAGTGCTGGTAGGTGCCTGTGGCCAGGAAGTGGAGCACAGAGACCACCTTCAGTAGTGGGGAGATGGCAGTATGGATGTCTATGAGGCTGATGATGTCCTTGTGTATCATGTCCACGATGGTGTTGATGGTATCCCAGTCCAGACGGTACAGGGTGTGTATCTGCTCAGGGGTTAGGTTGAATGGACTGGCTCTGATTCTGGGGATTGGTGGCTGCCTCTGTGGTACAACTACCTGCACTGGTGGGGCTTGCTGTGCCTGTCTCTCCCTCCTCCTCCTCCTGTGTCTCCTCTGTGCTGCCTGTTGTTGTTGCTGTTGCAATGCAATCATGTCCTCCAGCCCCAGTAATGCTACTAGTATTGGAATCATTTTGGTGTGTGAATGGGTGTGGGAAGGGGTGTGGTGTGCTCCTTTTGTGCTGTCCCAGTCTCCATTGCCTCCACCTGTGCTGATTGTGTGCACTGCACATGGCCCTTTACGGGTGGTTCGCGATGACGGTATTTCCGCCATGCCGGTATGCGCTTTTTGGGCCTGCTTCATGCCGCTATTTGCATGTCCGCCTGACTTGTGATGTACTCCTATTTCCGCCATGCCGCTATTGCCGCCATGACGGGTCACGCGCCCGCGAACGTGCCACTGTTAGAGGCACCGTTCTTAGCGATACTGCTAATAGCGGGTCGTAATAGACAGGAGTGGTTAGCGATGCCGGTAATCCCTTACCGCCTACCGTGTAATGAGGCCGATTATATCTTGGACACCGAGCAGGTGAATAATTCCTCAATGAT
The DNA here is from genome assembly GCF_040938575.1 of Ambystoma mexicanum. Lineage (NCBI taxonomy): Eukaryota > Metazoa > Chordata > Amphibia > Caudata > Ambystomatidae > Ambystoma > Ambystoma mexicanum. The sequence goes on from NC_090923.1 coordinate 1,424,835,075, forward strand.
GGACACCCCCCCCACTTCACTTCCCCCGGACCTAACTCATCCTCATCATTTATGTCCACACCAGTCCAAGTTCCACCACAGAGACTCTTGGCAGCTCTGAAGAATATGGACTTGAGACTGGAGGTGGGGTCAGAGGACATTTTAGGGGAAATTAAATAAGTGTTGTGCATTTTGGCATCACTCTATGAGGGCATTACGGTGGAAACAAAGGTTCATTCTGCCTTACTTGAGTCTCTTTTGTTTAAATCTGAGAACAAACACAAAAGTACAGGCTAATGTAAAAGAATTTCTAGCGAAAAAATGTTCGGCTGCAACTCAGCTGAGAGGGATGGAGCTATCAGAGTCGTTCACATTTAAGTCCTATGTGAATGTGGATAGTGTGGAGACCCAGGAAGGTAGAGGTGGCGGTAGTAGAGGCATTACTATGATTACTGACCGCTGTACTTCTGAGAATGCCCTAATGGACGCTGCTCCATGTAACAGGAGTGGTGTGACGCTTGCGGGAGTCACCCCGCGTATCTTGGTTACCCCAGACTGTAGGCAAGTAGCAGGTATGGAAGGTGCGCCTGGCCCGGTGATAGTGAGGTTGGATGGCACTATGATCCCTCCAATGCACAACTACAGATCGTGAAAGTTGGGGTCCGGGCCAGGATTGTGGAAATTACTCTTTCCCCATGTACACTGGTATTAAACCCCGCACCTACGTGTAGTAGAGGGGTTGTCAGGGTGGAAGAGAGTGATGTGTAGGAGCCCGATGAAGTGTTATCCCAGCCTAAGAGGAGAATGAATCCTCTTGTAAAGAAGTCAAAAATGAACCCTCCCAAAAGATGTGCAACCAAGCGTCAAAAAATGGTGTAAATATCCTACTAAAACAGTCAACGGTAAAAAAAGCAATCCTAGAAAAGGTGGCTGTTGCTATACCATCTGTGAGTGACAAAGCAAGGGGGGCTAAAAGAAAGGGTCTCCCGCAATCGGATAACACACTGACTGAATGTATAAATTGTTGTGCGGATGAGGCGTTGGCCATGGACATCACACCAGCTCCCCCGTTGGATGCTATGGGATACCAGCATCAGGAGGCCCAGTGCCTTGGAGGTTGGAAGGGTGGGGGCTGGCCATGGACAGCGCACCAGCCCCACCCTGCAGTGCTATGGGACACCAGCACTTGGGAGGCTTCAGTACCTCAGTAGGTGGCAGAGCTGATCCTGCCAACTCATGCAGGCCTGTCCTGCCTGCTTTGCAGGGGGCCCCATGGCAACGTGGCCTGCAGGCCCGGTCTAATCAGGGCGGGCCTGCAGGCCACAATAAGTGACGCACAAGAAGATTAGTTAGTCGTGGTCGCTTGTTCTTCTTCTTGCTGATAGATTTTTATCCATCAGCGGTGATACCGAGGCTTGAGCCTCATTACTCCATCTTCTCGGGTTGAGTATGTGGTCGTGGGTTTGTATTCTTCTTGGTCTGTGTGGTGCCTGCAGGACTCCCTTTTATTAGCTTGGGCCATGACGACATCATGGCCCATCTTAAAAGGGCAATACATGGGGGAGGGACCCATCCCCTTAAAGGGGCGATACACATAGGAGGTTTCACTACACAACATCCCTCCTTTTTCATAAGGAACAAAACAACTTCTCATATAACATAACTGATTTTCCCGAGCCCCTCCTTTCTCAATGCAAACAACATTACTTCAGAGGTGGGGTACCATCTTCAAACAGGATGTACTATTAGCACACATGGTCTCACCTGATTGTCTACTTAATCGGTGACGGACACAGGGGGGGAAACCCCGGTGGACGGTTGGCAGATGGACCGCAAGCTATCAACCCTTTAGTAACCTGGGGTGCGGACCTGCCATCATTGCATAACGCTCAGGGGTAATCACTGGTACCAAATGGAGCACCCCTACCAAATGCAGGAGCACAGCTTCACGTTACTGTCCTTTACTGAGACCACTTTAAGCATGTAAATACTATGCAGGTTCACAGCATCAAAACACAGTGAGCTGAGCTCTCTTAAAGCTAAGGCAGGACTTGCAGGAGACCAGTTCGTCATCCATGAGCGACCGTTCCGGAGTCACTTCCCGGGTCCAGGTCCAATGATGGTACAGTTCACAGCCGGCAAAGCCGCACCTGGCAGGTACAAGGGGCCACATCAGCATAATCCCTTGCTGTTGTGGTCAGGGCAGCGATCTTCATATCTCTGGGCATCTAGGCTGCTCCACGTGCTGCCGACAGGGTGTGGGGTGACTGGACATCACTCACCCGTTTTCTGGCGACGTTCCCCCAGGCAGGATTGTCTCTTTCCTTCCTTGGCACAGGAGGGCGCACAAGCACTCGTCATGAGCTGCAACCCAGTGCCTGTCGTATACGCTGCTTCATGGTGTTAGTTCAGTTTTGTGACAGCATGGCCTGCAGGGCGACACCAGTGGCAAGGTGTCAGGCCACTTGTTGCCTGAGTCTCTCCATAGCAGTAGGGGGGGGCACCCCTCGGGTTACCTGGCGTTGCAGAGCGCTCGTGGTCCAGTGCTTGAGGGTCTTCACATTTGACCAGTCCTACGCATGCAGCATTCCCAGCATAGTGGTGATCGTGCGGTCTGCAGGGCGCCAAGTGCAGGAGACTCACATGCTCGTTGCCTGGAATTCGGTTTTGTTGATATACCGCTGCCTTAGGTGTGCAGAGACCTTCCTTTCCCCTTATTTGGCATGGGTCTGACTTCTTGGCTCTGATGATCGGGGCCCATTACTACCTTTGTGCTACCATGGAACACCTCTCAGTTGGAGTGGCAGTGCTCCGTTTCTTCTTTCAATGCCAGTCTACACCACTGGTCCCAGGAACTGTACCAGCATGAGGCTATTGGCCCACCCAGATGGCGTCCTTGTGCCTGGTTAATTCTGCAGTGGCGTAATTGTCACTTTTCTAATATGGCTCTGGATCTGAGGAGGGTCCATGTATTGACTTGGTGCTGGCCATATTAGTGCATGCCACTCACACTGACAAAAAGTTAGAGGGTACCTGATTGGGCAGCCACGGAGGGGGTGTTGCATTTCTAACTCCTGGTGATCCGAGATGGAGGACAGCACTTTACTGTCTGTAGGGGCCCGGGTCCAACATGGGCCGATGCACATCAAAGTGCTCCGACAAGGAGCGAGTCCATGTAAAATGTTGCCGCTCCAACTCGGAGCGGAGCAGCACTCACCGCCAGTGGCCCAGGTCTGAGGAGGGCCAGGGAGCGGCACCTTACTTCATTATTCGCTCCGCTCTGGAGCATTTCCTTTTCCCGCCGCGCGGCTTTCCATAACGCGGCTCGTGCCGCTTTCCCTCTGGCCCGGCCCGTGGTGCTGGCAGGCATGCGGGGGAGGGGCAATGTAGTATATTTACTAGAATGATGCGCAGGAGACCTTGAGATTTAAGGGGATGTTGCTTTATTCGTCATCAACAGCATCTAACAAACTGCAGCTTAACTGAGGTTATATTAAATGGGCAACAGGCCATGTAACTTGGGTGCAATAAATGAGTCTCTGGTTTTGCTGTAAGGCCTGCAGGCCAGTCCTGTGGAGGAGCTGTCAGGAGCCGATCCTGCTCCGTGCCTTCCTCCAGGCGTCTGCCCCGCGCTTCACGCGGGAGCAGCATTTCCCCTTCGTGAGATCTCGCAAGACCGGGAGGTCTCGCAATATCTCTACACACCTCCATCTGATAATGCAACACAAGTTATTGCAGAACATAGTCATTGTATCTCACCGGTCTTCTGTGATCCCTTTTCGGTCGGTCATCTCTCTCGATACGGGTATCTTGCTCGTGGTCATCTGCTTGCTCTTCCACGGGTGCATTCGCTTCAACTTCTTCTTCTTCAACTTCTCTTCTGTCTGTTATCGGCTCTTGTTCTCTCTCTCTCTCTCATCGTCCATTACTTCCTCAGTTTCAGATCTTTCATGGGTCTTTTCTCTCCCTTGCTTCTTTTCAAACATGGCTACTCTCTCCATGTTCCATGTGCGTCTTAGGTGTGGACATAATTGGTTCCTCTGTGAACCACCCTTACAGGTCTGCTGAACCTTAAACCTGTCACTTGATCCTTGGTCGGCAACTGTATTTTGATCCAATCTCCTTCTGTTACCTCTGACCTTTGCCTTGTTCTTCTTCTTCTGTCGCTCCACCTTTTCATGCGTGCTTTGCTGTTTTCTATCCTCCACATCACTTCTGACATGTCCACTTCTTCGTCTTCTCTTACTCTGGCCAACCATGGTGGCACTAGTGTGGAGGCTGCCCTTCTCCCTCTCAACATGTGAAAAGGGGAGATGTGGGTGATCCCGTTGGGAGTCAGTCTGTGAGCCGCGATGGACTCCTTAGTCTTCTTGAGGGGATCCATTCCCGACGCAGTCACTAATTGGATGGCTCCTTTGATAAACCTGTTGGCCCTTTCCACAAGCCCATTGGCTTGGGGATGATACAGAGTCCCTTTCTTCTGATGAATGTTGTGCTTCTTCACGAATAGTTCCATGTCTCTGGATATGAGCTGTACCCCATTGTCTGTCACTAACTTACTGGGGAGCCCTTCCCTCTGGAATAGGGCGGTAAGAACTTCTATCACGGTGGTTGTTGTGATGTTGGGGACAAACTCAGCTTTGACCCACTTTAATAAGTAATCTACTAGCACTATGCCATAGCGATGTTCAGGTGCCATTGCCTCCAGTGGTCCTATAAAGTCCAAGCCTACTTTTGACCACACCGCTTCAGGGGTTTCTGTGGGAATCATGGGCGCTTGTCTGATTTTTAGGCGCTTGTCACTGTTGAGACACTCATGACACCCCTCTATCATGGTGCGGATCTCTTGATCCATAGACGGCCACCAGTAGGCTTCCCTCACTCTGCGCCGTGTCATGGTATTCCCCAAATGGCCTGCATGGGCCCTGCACAGGATGGTTTTCCTCATGCCTGTGGGTGGAATTACTTGGTCGGTCTTCATAACTATGCCGTCAATCTCTGAGATTTCATCTGCCACTTTCCAATATGGTCTCAATCCTGGCACTGCTCTTTCATCTGGCCATCCTTTCTTGACCCATTCTCTGATCCTCGCCATGGTGGGGTCTTCCCGTCCTCTTCCATCCAATGTCTCTCACTCAGCTCTAAGTAGTCTGGGGCTTTGAGATCTGTGATGGATGCCACGATACACTCTTCTTGCAAGAAGGTGGTGGCATTGTCTTTTCCTTCTGGTAATCTTGACATGCAGTCCACCTGCAAGTTCTTCCACCCTGAGATATGTTGTACCTCGAACGTGTATTCTTGCAGCTTGGCAGCTATGCGTGCTAATCTGGGCGTTGACACTTTGGTTCTGCCTGGGCTGAGCATATGGATGAGGGGCTTATGATCGGTAACTAACTTGAACTTTGTGCCACACACGTATGTCCTGAAATTTTCCACGGCCCATGCACACGCCAGCATCTCCTTCTCGATGGTGGAGTAATTCTGTTCGGCTGACGATAAGGCTTTAGAAGCAAATGCTACCACCTGTTCTGTGTCACCCATTTTCTGGGTAAGAACGGCTCCTAACTGGCGTCCGTGGTGATGACTGTACTTCAATCTGGGTTAAACGGTTGCAGGCACGACGCATCCACTATGTGTCGTTTGATGCTTTCTACCACTTTCTTCTGGGCTTCTTGCCATGTGTATTCTGACCCTTTCTTGAGAAGTTCACGGAGTGGCGCCGTGGTTTCTGAAAATGTGGGGATGAGTTTGGCGTAGTACTCTGCCAACCCGACGAATGACCTCACCTCATCTTTGTTGGTGGGTTCGGGAGCATTGATTATTGCTTGTAGTAAGTTTTGCTTGGGGCTTATTCCTTGCTCTGATATCTTGTACCCCAAATACTCGACTTCATGTGCCTTGAAAACACATTTTTCGTACCTTAATCTTACTCCTGCTTCTTGAAGTTTGGTGAGCACAGTTTTCAATGTGGCGTCATGTGTTTGTTCGTGTGCAGCATATACTAGGATGTCATCCAGGAAATAGGACGCGTTCTTGACATTCCGTAGTAAGACGTCCATCATGCGTTGAAACGCCAAGGCTGCACATGATAGGCCAAACGGCATTTTTGTGAATTGATAGGTACCAAACGGAGTGATGAAAGCAGTAAGTGGTTTGGATTCCTTATGTAGCTGTATTTGATGGTACGCATTCCTCATGTCTAATTTCGAGAACACTCTGGCCTCCTTCATCATGAGGATTAATTCATTGATACTTAGCAAAGGGTAACTGTCCGCGATTACTTCCAGGTTTAGACTGCAGAGATCGATGCATACCCTCAGCTCTTGTGAGTTCTGTTTCTTTATGAGCACGACTGGGCTCAACCACTCAGATGCTTCAATTTCCTCGATCGTGCCGTCTTACTTCATGTTGTTCAATTGATTTCTGAGGGTGTCTCTTGCGGTTGCCGGTACCGGCCTTACCTTGTGTTTGACACGGACTGCGTTGGCCTTAAGTAGTATTTTGTGGACGAAGCCCTTGATGTATCCAGGCTCTTCCGAAAATAGCTTTGAGTAATCTTCCTTCGCAACTAGCGCTCTTCTATACCCGACTGACAGTACTTGATCCTCTGTGCTGGGGTCCAGCTTGATTTTTAGTTTTGCTTGGTCATCCCAGCCCAGCACTGCCGGGCCTTCTTGACCGAAGTAGACTCTGGTGGTGGTCTCTCTCCCTTTGAACTCCACTTTGCCTTTGATGTAGCCAAGCAGGTCTACTGACGCACCACCGAACACTGAAGGCCTGTGCCGTGTGCTGAGCACTTGGACTTGTACGTGCGCAGCGGTATCATGGTTAGGTCCGAGCCGGAGTCGGCCATGTCTCTTGTTTCCAATCCATTGATTTTAATGGCACATTGAGGCTTCTCTCTTCTGGCTCGTGTGCTGCTTACCATTATGACGGTAGGTCTCCCTTCTTCATCCGTGGACAAATCCCTCTCCGTATTATGTTCGGCGTTGACACAGGTGATTTTATTGTTGCGCCATCGGTACACTATGGAGAAATGTCCAATCTTCTTGCACACTGAGCATTCTTTGTCTCTTGCCGGGCACTCTTTGTCATACGCTAAGTGTTTCATGCTGGTGCACCTGTGGCATTTCAATGGTTCTTTTCTCACCCATTTCCCTTCTCTCGAGTCGACGACCGGCCTCTCTTTCTTTGGGTGGAAGGTTACCGCTTGTACCTCGGCTTGGCTGTGCCCGCTTGCGTATTCTTTCCTCCTGCCTGCTGTCTCGTCCACTGCTCTCGCTATTTCAACCACTTTCTCTAGTTGCAGTTCTTTCTCCAGTATGAATTTATCTTGCACCTTCCTGCTGTTGGTATGAACCACAAGCATGTCGCAGATCAAACTTTCAGTGTTGTTTCCAAAGTTGCGCAGCTTGGTCACGTAGTCGTCTACTGGTTCCGACGCCTCTTGTTTGCGGCTGTAAAACCTTATCCTGTGTAGGACTGTATTCTCCTTACTGGCGAACCGCTTGACAATTCTTCTTACGGCTTCCTTAAATACGTCTTCATTGTCACCTGCTACCGGCTCCGGGGTGATACTTTCGAACACCCTCTGTCCCTCGACGCCCAGGGCATTTAATAGCATCGCCCTGCGTCTCGCCGCCGAATAGCCTGCACCACCCAAGGCCTCCACATACGTGGTGAATAAGGGTTGCCATTGTGGCCACGGAATGGCTGGCCTACCTGGAGTCTGGAGGACAGGTGGTGGTGGTGTAGCCCCTTGCATGGCACCACGCAGATCCAGTGGTGATCCTCGTCGCCAATTATGTCGTGTATTTACTGGAATGATGCGCAGGAGACCTTGAGGTTTATGGGGATGTTGCTTTATTCGTCATCAAAAACATCTAACAAACTGCAGCTTAACTGAGGTAATATTAAATGGGCAACAGGCCCTGTAACTTGGGTGCAATAAATGAGTCTCTGGTTTTGCTGTAAGGCCTGCAGGCCAGTCCTGTGGAGGAGCTGTCAGGAGCCGATCCTGCTCCGTGCCTTCCTCCAGGCGTCTGCCCCGTGCTTCCCGCGGGAGCAGCATTTCCCCTTTGCGAGATCTCACGAGACCGGGAGGTCTCGTGATATCTCTACAGGCAGCTCACCTCTCCATGCGCCAGAGGCCGCAGGGCAGGCTTCCTCATCTGGGGGGGGAGTGAGGGAGGGGTGGGCAGCTCACCTCTTTCCCGGCGAGCCGGCTTCCTCTTCTGGGGGTTTCCTTGTTGCAGCCGACGCTGCCGCTACTTCATGGCGGGTGGGGGAGGGGCAGCTCACTTCGTCCATGCGGGGGTTGCTGCGCAGCCTCCCCTTTTGCGGCGGAGGCCGCTGAGCATGCTCCTCCACGCAGGGTTTGGGCAGCTCATCTCCTCCACCATGCGGCGGGTGCCACTGACTCCTCCATCTTTGTGGCGAGCACGCCACTTGGGGGATCTTGGTGCGGCATTGACCGCTGGGCATTTTCTTTCTTCTTGGGGGAAGGGGGGAAACACACGCAGCCTCCTCATGATGCCGCCTCCATCAAAAGGGCAGGGGCCTTTTCTCCTTAGTTTTACGGCGGGTGCCACGGGGGGGGAAGGGGAGCATCACTTTCTCTCCCCAGGAACCATCAATTTCTTTGCAGCTGTGGCCGCTCCACTTCTTTCCTCCTTTTTGGCATGGCACCGCAGGACGCACCTCACTGCAGGGTGGCCCGGGCCATCACCATAATACATGCGATGGGGCGCGGGTCAATCCTGGCTGTGGTGGGGGTCGGGTGCTGTACTCCGGAGGACTGCAGATATTGCTGGCACTTCGTGTGCTTGTAGTCCTCTCTTTCTCCTTTTCCTTTTTGAGAGAGACGACTTCCTCGTAGCCAATGTTGTGGGGAGGAGCTGGCCATGGACATCGCACCAGCTCCCTCGTCGGATGCTATGGCACACCAGCATCAGGAGGCCCAGTGCCTTGGTGGTTGGAAGGGTGGGGGCTGGCCATGGACATCGCACCAGCCCCACCCTGCAGTGCTATGGGACACCAGCTGGGAGGCTTCAGTGCCTCAGTAGGTGGCAGGGCTGACCCTGCCAGCTCATGCGGGCCCGTCCTGCCTGCTTTGCAGGGGGCCCCATGGCAACGTGGCCTGCAGGCCTGGTCTAATCAGGGCGGGTCTGCAGGCCACAATAAGTGAGGCACAAGCAGATTAGTTACTCATGGTGTCTGCAGCCGTTATCCTGCCCGTTCCTGCAGGGCTCCCTTTTATTAGCTTGGGCCATGATGACGTCCTGGCCCATCTTAAAAGGGCAATACATGGGTGAGGGACTCATCCCCTTAAAGGGGCGATACACATAGGAGGTTTCACTACACAACATAAATGTGGAAGATGTACATAACTATCTGCTGCCTCTGGCAGCAAGATCAAATGTTGTGAGTGCCATTGGAGTGAATGCAAGTTTGTTGCAAAGCGGTGTGTCTGAGTTGAGTGTATAATAGTCAAAGATCCTTCATTGGCGCTGCAGCTTCTACCAGGAACATCTATTGTGGCATTGTGTAGTTTTGTTGGAGGGGACAAGGGTATAGCCTCAGGAATTAGCACAGGGAGTATTGTCAAGGTGCCTCACACGGTTTGTTCTCTCCCCCTTCCCTTGTGGGAGAAGGAGGGTGCACCATAAACGTACAAATGGAAGAGGGGGAACGATGGGGGCTGAAAAATCAAAAGCAAACATACAGTATTTCAAGAGGTTCCAAGGGCAGAGAGTCCTCCGAGGCCGTAGGTGATTGTGGTAATCAGCGTGACCCAGCAGGACCAAAAGCTCTGAAGAACAGAGATGTGGGTCCTATTTCTTTATCAAAAGGGAAGATAGAAAGGAATATTGAAATTCTACAGAAAGTACTAGTTGAAAGTGTGCATAGTTTTAAATCGAGCTAATATCCTTCGTCTTTTCAGTGAAATTCCTGCCCTGGATGGATTTCATTGATCTGTTTAGAACAGATAGGACAGTGATTTATATTACTTCAAAGATAATCAGTGACTGCATTGAGAAAAAAAAAACAATTGATGCAAGCCTTTGGTTTTGATCTCTCTGTCTTTCAAGATAGGGAGCAGTCCAGTGGGGAAGCTGGTAGATTTCCTTTGCCCTCGACAATTAAAGTATCATTTGGCATGGGAAATGGTCATGAAAGAGAAGTCCAAGCATCCAAGAATGAAATACATAATGGGGGTCAGGAACAGGACTGGTCCTGTCTGGCAGGCTCCCTTAGTCAGGCAGGTACTGGTGACCCAAGATATATTACTCCTAGCAGATATTCTGGAATAGAGACAATAACATTTCTGTCTGGGAACACTAGAGGACACACTCATTTAGTTTCCAATTGTATAGTAGGTCAACTGCTAAAAATGCATACAATTACCTCTCTACTAGAGACCTGGTTGCTTTCTGCTCCAATACTTGATTATGTGATAGGCGCTCAGAACACCAGGCAGGGAGATGCCGGACGCCCATATGATGGCCTCCTTAACCTAATTCAATCAAGTATGGACTTATCTATCGTTGATTCGAGGGACATTTGTTTAGGAATCCTGGCCACGCATGTACGATTAAAACTCTCTACAGTCCACAACCTATTGATTGTGAATATCTATTGGCATCTATTAGAATGGGCGACTTGATGACTATTTTAAATACATTGGGCCTCATTACATGTTTTCCGGTCCGTAAACAAGGGTGCCAGTAAACTCACCGGCACCCTAATTTCCGGACCTGCAAACTACAAGTCTGCCTGCCGGAGCCGCTGTGCCTGACAGGACTGACCCTGCCGGGCGCAGCGGGCACAGTAGGCAGACTTCTCATGGGAGCACAGGCACCGTTGGTAATGGTGCCGGTGCTCCTGTGTCCCCACTCCCATCTATGGAAATGAGGATTAACAAATGTACCAGTGCCTGACTTCCCGGTCGCCAGACTTGTAATAGCCCAGTGGCACCGGGAAAGCAGGCGCCGGGAAATTATTGCGGGTCCGGCAGCAACCCACCGTTAGGACAGGCAGGGTTACTGCCAGACCCGTAATGAGGCCTATTGTCTAAATGTATTATTGAGTGGTATAATGCCCACTCAGGTGGCCTTGTTATCATCTCTGGAGATCTAAATGCTGCCTGCCCCTTGTCTGAGGGGGACAGGTGTCCAACAAAGGGAATTAGATCAAGTAATTGCACAGTCTAAAATGGTGGCCTGGGATTGCAAATGTTAAACAGGGCTATAGAGGGCGATATACCAGTGAAAGCTACTTGTTCAAATGGCAATACTGTGTCAGTATTGGACTACAGCTTTGTTTGTAACAGCCTGTTCAATAGATGCATTTTGCTTCAGATATTGCCAACTGACTATAGCGACCATTGCCCTCTCTCTGTATTGCTGGAAATTGGAAAGGTCAGGGATGATTCCTCGTATGGAATGGCCCCAGGGCTGATGGTGAATGAAGCAGGTAATAAAGTTAGCTGGAATCCCATTTCAGTGGGGAGGGTAAATGTTATACTGGAGCAGTATCTAGAGAAGGAATCGCAGGCTTGGTTTTATGACACTTTAGCAGTTCCAAGGTATAACGACTTTGTGGTCGAGCTACTAGAGGTCAGTACGGTTGCTAGGAAAAAATGTCCGCGAGCAAGCTGAAAGAAGCACGCACACGCCTACGATGCAGAGGTGGCTGAACGAAAGAGAGTCTTGAGACGACAATTACAATTATTGAAAAGGGAGAACGATATATCGCTTTTGGAAAAAAGTTCTAAGATTAAAGATTTTAAAAGAAAACATTGTAATTGGGTGAAGGGCAAACATGCCATGACATTACAACGAGATGCTGAGGCTATACTCCAGGTACTGCTTATTAAAAACATGCATGAATTCTGAAAATTGTTAAATAACTTGGAGTCTTCTCAAGCCTCTCTCCAGATCAATTCTGTCTCCGAAATGGATTGGATCACCCATTTCCAGAGAGTATTCTCTTTGCCAGGAACACAGTCCTTAGGTAAAAAGTTCTTAAAACCTTTTGGGGATGAGGGATATAAGTTTTGTGTAGAGAGGGACTGGATGGAAGAGGTGATCACTAAGATTAGCACCTCTAGGGCTGTGGGGCCAAATCAACTGTCCAATGTTTTGTTTAAGGGGAACCCTTCTACATGTGCCTCAATCCTCACTATCTTGTTTAATTATGTGGGCTAAACTTACACCTTTCCTAAATGATGGTTCACGGCCTTCATAGTCCAGTTCTGACCCAAGTATGGGATGGGAAATTTGAAGCTGTGTATGTGGCCACCTTGATCTTTCAGCGGCCTTCGATGCAGTTGACCATGGACTATTGTGGGCAAAGTTGCAATCATGGGGAATCCCGGAATGTTTGTTGCGCCTCGTAATGGGGCTACACGAGGGCGCAAACATCCGGCTAAGGCTTGATCAGAAGGGTTCTATCTAGCGCAATGTGGCTATATTTAAAGGTGTCAGGCAGGGATACGTATTAGGTCCCTGCCTGTTTCTCTACTTGTGGGATATTGGTCCCTGTTTGAATGCGGCTGCATTTGTTACACCTAAGATGCAGGATTTGCAACCTGTATGGTTGGCCTATGCAGATGATTTTCGTATCTTTTTAACTTTAACTTTAACTTTACAAAGTTTGCGCAAGCCCATTCACTCACAGTTAATGTGTCCAAAACTTGCCATGTGCAAAAAAGCACAAAAAAATACATTCAAATGGAAATTGGGAGTTGAAGGTCTGGAAAGAGTTGAGAAATTAATTTACCTTGGCTTCCATGTTGTTGCAAAAAAAAATAAGTCCAAAGTTAATGATTGCTTATTAACTCGTACAACCAATCTGTATAACCAGATGGGTAAGAAAGATCACACATTTTGAAAGTTCTCCCTGATCCCTACGATAAAATTATATGAGGGGTAAGTCCAACCTAAATTACTTTTTGGGATTGAACTCTATTCACCTTGGATTGTGGATTGGCTTGCCTAGTTATAGGGTCTTCTTTGGTGACCATTTCTTCGAGTGCCGGGTTCCATTCCCATTGCGGCTCTAAGATTCAAATTGGGTATATATTCTTTAAAATGTAGAGCACAGTGGAAGCTTTTGACATTCTTTTATAAAATCTTAGTCCCCGCAAAAGATTCACTCTTCATGGATTTAAAAAGTCTAGTGGAGTGGGGCAGTAACACATTTATTAGGGAAAATGCTTCCTAAAGCTGTGTCCTGCTTAATTCTTTGAGTTTGGATGTTGATGATCAGTTCCAAAATCCGGGGCGAGTGAGAAAAATCTTATATTGCTTCGATTGGGCCTGTACCATGGTCACCATGCATAGCAATGTTTCCTTTCAGCACTTATTGCTAGTTTACAAGAATACAGGGGTATTGGCCCCCTACCTGGCTATTTAGGAGAGAGTTTCTAAGATTCAAATGGAACCTAATTCTAATGAGTGAAGTCCAGTGACAATATGGTGTGCTCCTGTTGGACTCGATCTATTGTAGATTTAGTAATGTAAGGAATGAGAACGAGACCTTGAAGTATTTAATGATTATGTGTCCTGCAGTTGAGGGTCCGTGTCTGCACTATTTCAAAAGTTTTGGGTATGCATTAAACCAGGATGAGATTGAAAGGGTGTGGCAAATATGTCTTGCGGGACGAACAACTTACTTGGTCCTGCCTGTAATTGGGTTTGTCAAATCCCTAAACCTTGAAGTGCTTTAAATAGATCAGTATGGTATATTGTCTTTTACTAATGTTAAACTGGTAACTAGGTGATGTAACATTGTTCCATGCAGTTCATATTAATATTGGAATGCCCAATACGGATTTCTGAATCTTTCATTCGTTTTTTTGTACTAGTGTTCTGACCTGGTATCATTTACTTGTTTGTAGATTTGGGAAGGTCTAAGCTTGAAACACAACGACCGCTTTAAAGCAACGATTACTGCTCCTGATGAAGGGATTGTTATCCCGAAACGCACTGAGCTTATGTTTATTTTGTAAAATGTGTTATCCCCTTTTTGTTATTGTTATTGTAAACACAAAATTAGTTTTTTCGAATTGAGCATTTGACATTAAAAACTGAGTAAGCTCAGTCTAACCCTTAAGTTTGATGTATATATATATATATGATATTAAATTGAATCAAATATATTTTCAAATTCATTCTAAGTTTTGAGTGAGGTTTTCCACAGTTATATAGGTGTACATGGGACGTGAGTGTCCTTGAATTTTTGACACTACTTTCTTTTCTCATTAGTCAGTGGTGACTTTCTGTGTCAGAGTCGCTTTTTTCTCCCATGCACCCAGAATCTAGTTAAACATTTTGAACATTGTTTTCAATTTTCTTTTAAATAGGTGTGTTTCCCAGCCAAATACTGTCTCAAACTGTTAACAAGGCCCTGAATTAATTTGTGAGTGAAAACCTCTGACTAGGTAATATTGCACTGAACTAATTTATATTAGAAAAATGTAAGACAGAAAATAAATTAATTGAAATTTTAGAATTTTAGTACTGTAGTGGTATTTGATGTTGCCCTAATGTTAAATGTTATTGAATGTTTTATCTTTATAATGTATTTTTCTATGTTTCTTTATGATTGAATTGTTAGTGTGTTGTTTCTTTCTTGTTGTTAATATTTGTGTATAATGTTAAAAGTTATCGTTTATAACTAAATAACATTAATAATAAAAAAATACCCTATATGTAGTTTACAATGTTAACCAATCCAAGTAATTCATAAGTTTTGTAATTAAGATTGTGTTATGATGACACGAACGATGTGTCTTTCGGTTAAAAGCCACACACATCTATTGTAACCCTGAGAGATACTTGAATGCTGTCCCGGACGAGATTCTGTGTTTTAAATAAAGCTGGGTTTCCCGTGCACTGTGAGTACTATATCACTGAGTATTGTTTATTATTATTGCAGTAAATTGGGCTCTCCTGTACACTTGGTAGCAGAGGATAGTTCCCTAGGTGTTTTGCAGACTGTCAAGGATTCCTTGCCACGTCTCCCTTGGACAGCAAGGGTGGCCTGGAGAGAGTGGAATAACACGCGCCTGAGAAGAGAGGTCGGCAGGAGCCCCATGTTGATGGACATTCCTGCCCGGTCTCGCAGCCCACCCCACTGGGCGCAGAGGGTGCAGCAGGCAGATAGAGGAGACTCGACGCCAAAGCCCCTCATGGAATCTGTGGATGTGAGTATAAAACTGTGCACAGCAAAACTGAGAATTTAGTGTTTTTGTGTATTATTGATTTATGAGATATAGAAAGAGTGAACAATTCCGACAAAGGTCAGGAAAGACTGTGCAGTAAGCACCTTTTAGGGGAAAAGAAATAAAGAGAAGGAGCCCCCTCATCTAATGGAAAGACAGCAATATTTTGAATTAAGTTAATGAGCGTTGGTGCCATTAATTATTTTACTGAGGTATGATATCGAATATTAAAGGAGTTTTTGTGTTGGTAGAAGAGGGAATCGGTGTTGTTGAAAGTGGATGAGCTGTGTTTTTTGGTGTTGTTAGGAGAGAGATTTTGTGACATGTGGGATGTGGTCTTTGAAAAAAAGGAGTGAGTGGGTTAATATTGGGAAGGGGTGTGAAAAGAAGAGAACAGGTGCCTAAGTGTTGGAGCGGGGTTTATTGACTATTGGTAAGTTTTGCTCTATCTTATAATGTCGTACATCCCTATTGTCTATTTGTGTGGTTCACTACCTCGATATAACAAGAAGATACTGAAGTACCACGTTCAGTGGGTTAAAGATACAGCCGACAAACAGCCGACAAAATGTTAATCCCGTGGTCTCAAGACAGTACTCATTCAAAAGAGGTGCTGTAACACATGTGCACATATTTACATGCCACACATAAGGGAAAACAATTACATAACCGACTAAGTATGCTCGAGCTGTGGAAAATGTTCGAGGAAGAGGTGGATGCTTAACCAGCACGACGAAGGGTGAACACTGGCCATGGTGCCTTCTCCTCCTCCTCTTCCTATGACCAGCGTCCCATCCTCGACTGTACAGTGATTATAGCCATTAAAGGCTGCTGCAGGTTACACCAACCCCAAATATTTGACCCCAGCATATAGTGATGATGACAACATAAGGGGAGAAAAGGTGAATCAACAAAGACCATTGTCACTGCAAGTAGAATATGACATGCAGCGTAGTTTACAAGCAAAACTGACAGAAGCAAAGGAAGAAGGTCAAGAGAAAGAAACATGCAGGGTGAAGGGGATGGGACAACAATTGTGTCAGATAAATGGATAGGATGGCAAAAAATACTCAAACTCGATGGAAAAGGCACAGACGACTCTAAAGAAAAGGCGTTAGTGGATGGAAACAGACAGGAGGGAGAAAAGGATGGAAGAGAGAGAAAGAAAAACAGTGGAAGAGAGAGAAAGAGAAAGAAAATGAGAAGGAGAGAGAGAGAGAGAGAGAGAGAGAGAAAACGAGAAGAAGAGAGATAGAGAGAGAGGGAGAGATGCCGCAAGGAAGTTGATGACATAATTAGCAGACATACATTAACGGATAGAGAAAGGGAAGATGTTACAAGAAGAAACAACGATAGCTCAAATAGGAGCACAGGAGATAGCATGAGTAGAAGAGAGAATAGGAGGAAGTCTCCGCAAAGTATGGGTAGGAATGAATTGGAGGAGATAGTGAGTGGTACATATGTCAGAGAGCCTCTTAGAACGCTATAGTTTGAGAAAGTAGATGAGGATGAAGATGAGAAGGAAGAAGAAAGACAGTCAGAATGGGAAGATGACAATGAGAGCGGGGAGGTGGAAGCTACACAATCGTCTTCTACAGGTGCTCCTGCAGAAAGAGAGATAGATTTGATAGACTTGGAAGGCAGAGCAATAGAGCCCAATAGGTATCCATTGCTCCCATAGAGACGTCCAATGAGTCTAGAAAGGAACACAGCATATGTAAACGGATCTATGGGGCCATAAAAAAGGTTTTTATGGCAGCGATGCAAATTTGGATAATGGGTGCAGCTGCACCCACGTGCAGACGTGAACTGACACAATCCCCCTTATTGCAAAATTCAGAGGATTACCAAAATATATACCCTGACCACAGACAGACAAAAATAACCTGATGTATACATTTCTGTCACAGCGGGAGCAGGGAAGGGAATTTATGAGTTGGAAAGAGAAACATCAGGCATGATACTGGCTGTAGGGGTCATGAAAAGCTGGTTTGCTGCCATATTGAGAGAGCAATCAGAAGACATTTGGAAGACATTTGGAAGAGGGCAGGATACCCTGGAGTGACAGAACACCAGACATGATGGCTCACCTTTTAATAATTGTTGAGTTGATGTTTGGAGGGAACACAGAATACAATT
Organism: Ambystoma mexicanum; assembly: GCF_040938575.1. Taxonomy (NCBI): domain Eukaryota; kingdom Metazoa; phylum Chordata; class Amphibia; order Caudata; family Ambystomatidae; genus Ambystoma; species Ambystoma mexicanum. The sequence continues at coordinate 1,424,852,422 of NC_090923.1, forward strand.
TCCAGACACACCAGACATGAGTGCGATAATGACACAGAAAATGGGGCCGGATGAGGACCCAGATGCTTATATACAACACATACAAGAGGAATGGCAATTAGAAACGAGGGTAGGCTGGGACAAAAATATAACCATTTTTTATCATATTTTATGTCAGGGACCCCCTGAAGAAGTACAAAGACAATTAAAGAAAATTGTGCTGGTTGAGGCAAAGCCATGGCCCGAGATACATTGGACATTGTTCATCATTGTCGACTAAAACAAGAGAAAGACAGAAAGAAGGTTGAGTAAAGAAAGATAGAGGAAGCAAAGCTGGTACAAAAGAAATTATCAACGTTTGCAGTAGAAGGAGCAGTATTAACACATGTTGGGGTGAACAACAATGTGCAGGAAGCACAACAAATGCAGCCAAGTTTGCTTGGAAAGTTTGCAGGGAGAGGAGAAAATAATTGTTATCCCCGGGGGATGGGGTTTGTACCAAGAGGAAGAGGGTTTAGATTCCATGCATCAAAGCCATGAAGACAACCACGATTTGGGGAAGTAGGACCACAGTGTTGGACTTGTGGAAAACCCAGACACATTGAAAGGGTTTGCAGAGGTACGGGAGGAACGCAACATAATTGGAAGAAATTTGGCCCAAGAGGGGGACCAGCATATCCACCGCCATAAAGTACTACACAGCAAGATTACAATGCCCAAGATTATACACAGTATAAACCAATACTGACACAGGCGCAGCAAATACAGTAAACACAGCAGGCAGTAAAGCCGCAAAAGCAAATATCGCAGCAGGCAGTGTATAGCCTCAGATACAGCAAGCACATGAACAACCACAATATCACAGAATACAATACCACATTTGGACGCAAACATATAGCCGCAGGCCCGCCGGCACCTAGAGTGGGGTTGTGTCAGAAGTGGGAGGGAATAACTTTACTGGAACAGGACTGAACATGTATCCACAATAGGACAGCCCACAGAGCGACTTGATGTGACCCCAGACCCACAAGAGGGACCGAGGGTGGGGGTGACCACAGGCACATACTTTTTCCTTCTTGGTTGACACTTGGGCGACAGGGTCCTGTGTCAAAAAGGGTAAACTTCCAATATCAGGAATATAAATGGACGAACAAGGATTCTCTGGGGCTATGACAATGGTTCCTTTTACAGATAAATTGCCAATAAAAATAGGAGAACATGAGATGGCCATGCTACAATTATATTCCCAAAAAACACCAGTTAACATATTGTGGAGAGATTTGATGAGCAAATTAAACATGACCATTTCTTTCACTGAAGAAAGGATAATATGTTTAACACCAGGTATTCATCACGTGAACACGCAAGAATTTGTGAGTGCATTTGATGGCCAAAAAGCACAAAGAGGAGTGCCACTAAACCCAGAAGTCTTTCTTTATGGGTACACGTGGCGTTGCCATGGCTTCCATGAATGCAGGACAAATTGTTGACATTCCCCACAGAATTTCTGTTTAAACAAGAGGCACCCACGGACGTGGCAGAAGGGCAAATGAATACAATTGAATTAGAAGCAGAAATAGTGAGAGAGGACAGAGTGTTAATACATGGAGTTGACGACGAATGAGTAACTTGGTGCACAGTAATGGTGCTTGACTCAGCACGCAGACTTACTGACTTAACTGATGACTAACTGTTTGAAGATGATTATTCTGATGATGAAGTGATGTTGAATATCTGTTTTACTTATCAGTTGCAAATAGAGCATAGAGAGGTTTCCCAAATGATATTGTTGGTGAGAAAAGTACCATCATTTTTGCAGGAAGATTTAGCAAAGGTGCCGAGTTCATTGTTTACTAGTAGTCCATCTGATGTTGGCTTATTAAAAGGAGTAGGATCGGTTAAGATAAAGCTGAAAAAAGGTGCCATTTTTACATGAGTAATACAGTATCCCATGTCAAAAGAAGTTGACAAGATCATCTATGAAACTATTGCCACCCTGATGCAACAAGGGATTTTAGTGCCTTCAGAATCACCTTTCAATACAGCAGTGTATCCAGTAAAAAAGGCAAAAGAGGGATCTTGGAGATTTATACAGGATGTACACCCTTTGAACAATATTGTTGAGGCAGAATTTCCATTGGTGCCAAATACAGCCATAATATTATGTAACATACTCCCCAAGATGCAATGTTTTACAGTGATTGACTTGAACATTCTTTTTTTCTCTATTCCCCTGCGTGAAGATTCACAATATTTGACTGCAGTTACTTATCACAGAAACAGATTACAACACAGCCGCCTCCCACAGGGGTACTGTGAAGACCCAAGAGTTTTAAATAGGGTGCCGCAGACAGACTTGGGAAATGTGCAGACAGACAGCACAGTTGTACAGTATGTGGATGACTTACTAGTTTGCAGTGCCACAGAAGAAGAGGGCAGGAAGGACCCAGTGAAACTATTGACAGTATTGGCTCAAAAGGGTACAAAGTAGACAAGGAAAAACTGTACCATTGTCAGGGAGAAGTAGTATATCTAGGCCAGATAATACCAAAAGAAGGTAGAAAGGTGACAACTGAAAGGGCAGAAGCTTTTACCCGAACACACTAGCCAAACTCAATAAAAGAGTTCCAGCAGTTTTTGAGACTCTGCAATTATTGTCGTGTGTGGGTTTTTGACTACAGGACATATGTTCGGTTCCTCTTAGAGGGTATAAAAGAAGCACAGAAGGATAAAACTGAAATGGGGCACAAACAACTGGCATTTTACAACAGGATCATGGATCCAGTAATGAGAGGCCATCATCCATGTAAGCAAGCATTGGCTACAGCAGCTTTTGCAATTGTGAAATCATCCAATATAATGATGGGCTGTTCAGTCACATTATATTTTGAACATGCCCTTTTCGATATTTTTGAAAAGCCCAAAAGCACATTAACTACCCAGAGAGTGTCTGGTTATGAGGTCATAATATCAAACTCATTGAATAAATGTGTTAGATGCCGTATAGTGAATCCTGGAACATTTATAGCAGAAGCAGTGCAGGAGGGAGATAATGTACATGATTGCACTACCTACACTGATTATTATGATGACATGCCCCATGTAAAAGAAAATGCCCTAGGAGGGGATATAATTATCTTCATTGATAGTTCATCGACAATAGATCAAAACTCTGGCCTGAGACCTAGTGGGACAGCAGTAGTGAAGGCGAAAGAGAATGTTAAGTTTGAGGTGGTGAAAAGTGCAAGATTGCCAACACAGTTTTCGTCGCAAGCGGCAGAGTTGGTCGCTATGATATTAGTGCTTGAAGCGCATCAGGATCAGGCGGTGATGGTGTACTCTGACTCTGTCTATGTGACAACCACAGTTTACTCTGAGATGTTTCGTTGGAAAAGGAGGGGTTTCCAGTGCTCAGAGAGCACTCAAGTACAGCATGTACCATTGTAAGAGAGAGTGATAGAAGTGCTTGAATGTCCCTCAGCAGTCGCCGTAGAGGAATACGCAGGACACATGAGAGGTGTAGACCTAATTTCCTGTGGCAATGAAGCTGTAGACACAGTGACCAAAAGGGCAGCATATTTCTCTGAGAAATTAGACATTACAACTGCCCCAAACAAATTCACACGTGTGCATAATGATGAAAGAAAGTTTTAATTCACAGCCAGTGACACAGATAAATTACAAGGATAAACCAGACGTGGACCCCTTGCTCACTGTTCTTAGAGAGGAACAGCTCCACTTCACTGATGAGGCCCGACTAAGCCGAAACACGTGTCTGGGTTGCTGTTGGTACTCTTGTTCATAGGAGAATTGCCTAGCATTTCGGTGCTGGACTGCCGTAGAGTTGCCGTGGCACACACCACAAGAAGAGCAGAAATTGTGGAAGAAAAAGGGGGGTTCATTATCCCCCAACGATTTAATTTGGTGGCACGGTAGCACAGGGAAACCTCTCATGCCTGTTGAGTTACTTATAGGAGCGCTGCAACAATTACACTACCCAGCACATACCACAAGGGAGTGTCTTGCAGCATCTACTTCAGACTGGTTCGTCCCAAATCTGAATGAGCATGTGATTAATTTAATTTTTAACTGTATAATATGTCAAAAATAAACTGCCGGTCATAAACTAAGAACAGTTAGAGGAGCCATACACCGTCCAACTGGACCCTTTCGGCATTTGCTTATCGATTTTTTGGATATGCTTCAAACTTGTAATAGCTAACAATATATGATAGTGGAAGTGCCCCGCAAGTGCCTGTTGGGCTGTGAGACGCTGGACGCTGGATTTTTGGTTTGTCTTTGCTCGTCTGCAAGAAGAAGTGCATCCTTTGTGGAAACTTGCAACAAGCAAGTGGAACTTCTGCACAAAACCCGCCCCTGAACTGTTTACGTCATCACGGCATCCTACATCTCTGCCGGGCCCGCGCACCTTGCGCGCGCACCCGGAAGTGCCCCGCAAGTGGCTGTTGGGCTGTGAGACGCTGGAATTTTGGTTCGCTTTTGTCCATTTGCAAGAAGAAGTGCATCCTTTGCGGAAACTTGCAACAAGCAAGTGGAACTTCTGCACAAAGTAATTTACTGACTGTCTCATGTTGACTTTCTGTTGAGACTCACGCTGGGTTTTTTACCAGTCAGTAAATTACTTTGTGCAGAAGTTCCACCTGCTTGTTGTAAGTTTCCGCAAAGGATGCACTTCTTCTTGCAGACGGGCAAAGGTGAACCAAAAATCTAGTGTCCAGCGTCTCACAGCCCAACAGCCACTGGCGGGGCACTTCTGGGTGCGTGTGCACGGGCCCGGCAGAGATGTAGGATGCAGTGATGACATAAACAGGCCAGGGGGGCAGGTCTGCAGACAAAGGGGAGGGAGGAGAGTTTAGACTCGGCTTTGAGCAGAGAAGCAAATAAACCCAGCGTGTTACCCAGCGTGAGTCTCAAAAGAAAGTTAACATGAGACAGACAGTAAATTACTTTGTGCAGAAGTTCCACCTGCTTGTTGCAAGTTTCCACGAAGGATGCACCACTTCTTGCAGACGGGCAAAGGCGAACCAAAAATCTAGCCTCCAGCGTCTCACAGCCCAACAGCCACTGGCTGGGCACTTCTGGGTGCGCGTGCGTGGTGCGCGGGCCCAGAAGTGCGCTGCAAGTGGGGCTGTTGGGCTGTTCGAGTGTGAGGGCGTGGGGACGTGAAGTAGCTGTATTTGCCATACTTGTCATATGTGATTGGTATAATCCTGGAGTGTGTTTCATGGCACCCCTGTAAGGGGCCATGGTATGTCCCAGAGTGTTTTGGTGTGGTCACATGGTTATCCATGTGACCAACTTAATAAAAGTTCAGAGCCGCTTCCGGCTCGGCAGTCTGACCACCACTAGGCTCTGGTGTTGTTGCTGGTGCACCATGCTGGTGCCTCACCATGTGCGCTGGGCCCAGGGACGGGGCCCAGCTCGAGGACGGTGCCCCTCTCGAGGACGGTGCCCCTGCTGGGCAACGCCGTCCAGACGGTGCCCCTGCCGGGCAACACCGTCCCTGGGTGATCCCACTGCCATGTGAACATGGCTAATGTGGCGACCCCGGACTGGGTGCCCCCAGAGCGGGGGCCGCTATGCGCCGGGTGCCCCCAGCCACGTGTGGCGCTCCAGTGATCCGGAGCGGGTGGGATGACCCCCACCCATGAGTCTGCGGCGTGATCGCCGCACCAGTGTGCCCCGTCGGGTGACCCCGACATGAGTATGGGTGATCCGGAGCAGCCCCCCCAACAATGGTGACGAGGTAATGGGCACCGCGTGCCCCAAAGAAGAACAACGGAGAAGAGAGAGTGTCCGCGACGTTGGCCGCAAAGGAGGCGCTGCCCCTCCCCCACCCGTGAGCCGCGGTGGGGAGGAGCGGCAAACAGCGGCAAACATCACCCAACAAACAAAGGATTGCGGGCCCGACTCAAACGGGGCCCGCAGAGGAGAGACGGTTGGAGTCGCTGCCCCCAACCATGTGGGGGAAGTGTGATCTGCGGCGGCGGCCGCAGGAAAATGCACATGCAAGCGGCTGCCCTCCCCGTACGATCCGAAGAGGAGGAAGAGTTGCCCTTGGGCCTCGGCCGCAATGACGTGAAGGAGGGGGGTGCAGCTTTTCCCCCGCATGCCTGCCAGCACCACTGTTGAGCCGCGAGGATGGCGGCAGGAGCTGCGTGGTGGGGGCCCCGCATCCCCCCCTGTGAGGTGAGAAAGGCTCCGGTATAAGCATAGAGAAGCGGTGTCAGGGGGGTAAGGGGTGCGTGCACACAGTCGGTGGACCTGGGGGCGGTGCGGGGTAGTGGGAGCCTCGCCTGAAGCGCATGTGCAGGCGAACAGGCCGGGGTCCCGCGTGTTTGCGTGCCGGTCTCCGGGGCTCGCTAGATGGTGTTTTGAGTGGAGGGGAGTGTGCGTTTGTGGTACGGTAGCAGGTGGTGTGCATTGAAGGGGGGCGTTTGTTTGCGGTGGGGTAGCTGGTGGTGTTGAATTGGGGTAGTGGATGATTGTGGTTGGGTAGCTGGTGGTTTGTGTGGAAGTGTGGGCTGTGTGTTGATTGGTGGGTTTGGTGCACATCATCCTTTTGGATGGGAAAGCGCCTGCGTGGGTCCGCCCACGCATTCGATAGTTAAGAAGAAGAAGAAGAAGGCTCCGGTATAGCGGACGGAACATCCTGGGTGGCGGAGGCGGGCCCCTCCTGCCCCTCCCAAAGAACGGAGAGGACTGTCTGCGGCCTCGGCCGCGATTCATAGAGATGCCCCGTGGAGGAGGTGGACCTGGCACCCACCCCTCCCTCCCTTCAGTAGAAGTAATGCTGGCTGCCGAGGCCGCACCAAGATGTCCAGCGGCCTCCAACCGCCGCATAGTGGAGCGGCCCCTCCCCCACAGGAACAGCCATATAGGCGGCATCTGCCGCGGGGGAGTGAGCTGCTGCCCCCCCCTTGCCCGAGGAGAATCGCTCCGGTTCGGAGCAGTCAGAAAAGAAAATGACACGCAACAAGGAGGCGCGGCCCTGGCCCCCCACATGAGAGAGGCTCCGGTGGAGCAAGGCGGGGAGAATTCCCCAAGTGGCCGCATCCCCCATGCAACGAACCCGGACAGCCACAAAAGAAAAAAAAATGCTCGTTGCGGAGCTCGGGGAAAGGTGAAGTGTTGCTCGGCCCCACACCCCACCTGTGTCACACTGTTATCTGTTATCAGCAGGACTATCAAAGTTCAGAGGGGTTGCGCATGGTCTGTGCACCCATAGCAGCGTGACTCGGCCCATCCGTGGAGGAGTTGGGGAAAGAATAATGAAAAGGGGATGCAAGAGTGTCACCAGACGGTGAAGGTTGCGCAGTGCGCTCTGGCCAAGTCAAGGAACCAGCCCGTGGGGAAGCTGCTCTGAATAAGAAGTCCTCAGTGCTCAAACCAAGACACATGCACATTCAGATATGTGCCAAGGACGAAACACACTGCCCTCATGGTAGCCGCTGCGGCAGGAACACACAGGCGCATCCAAGGGTCCCGGGGGCCCACCCTAGTGACAGGGGCCGCCAGCAAAGAAAAGAAAAATGACAGGAAGATTGGAAAGGAAAGTAGACCTAGCCGATGTGGCCCCTGGGTCTCCAGGTGCGGCTTTGCCGGTTTCTCTTGACTTTGGTGTGGCTCTCCGAACTGACCAGTGGTGAGGACACGGGCTGGCGTCCTGCAATTCCAGGAGTGTGGAGACATGGACATCGTCTCCGTCGTCCTCAATGAACACTCTGGGTTTGCAGTCACGGACTGGTTTTAAAATGACTCGGTGGGTGGGCAGGATAAGGCAGTGCATATTTGAACATGCGGCATGGTTCACATGGTGCCCGTAGTCTTCATCAGTGTTTTACAATTATAGAACCACTCACCCAGGTTAATAAAGGCTATGCAAATTAGTAGAGTGGTTCAAGTAGTGGTAGTTGTGGTTGTGTTGGGACTTTGGGGTTTTTGTTTTGTTGTTATGTAAAAGGAGGAGTGTCGCATGGCACCCCTGTAAGGGGCCATGGTATCTCCCAGAGTGCCGGGCAACGCCATCCCTGGGTGATCCCACTGCCATGTGAACATGGCTAATGTGGCGACCCCGGCCTGGGTGCCCCCAAAGCTGGGGCAGCTATGCGCTGGGTGCCCCCAGCCACGTGTGGCACTCCGGTGATCCGGAGCGGGTGGGATGACCCCGACCCATGAGTCAGCAGCATGATCGCCGCACCAGTGTGCCCCGTCGGGTGACCCCGACATGAGTATGGGGGCGCCCCAGTGATCCGGAGCAGCCCCCCCAACAGAGTGTGTATACATTTGGTCAGTGATTAACTTGACTGAACACAATACGTAGTACTTGATACACACTTGTATTCATTGTATCAAAAGCAGTTTGGTTTTGACGTACGAGCACAAAATGGCTTCCAGTCTACGGAGTGGGAAAATATGTCGGATCTCGATGCAACTCCCTGACTCAAGGAATAAGGCAAGCTTGATTGATGGCGGCATGTCTCGTGCATTGGAAGGTGATTGTTTGCCCTCCTCTTCTTGTGGTGATTTGGGAAAAGTTGGGAGGGTTGCAAACACACCTGCTATGGCACATAACAGCAATTTGGGTAATAATGTTCAGGACATAGCTTTTTCACTTATGCATGCACAAATCCATGCAGAAGTTGACAAGGCAAATCAAAGGAATTTGTTTCGAATTAAGGAAATGTATGACGGTGAGCATTCTGTCCAACATAGTTTTCTAAGCATGCACAAACCATTGTCACCTAGAGGTGTACTGCCTGATGTGCCTGTTCCAGGCGCCAATGGGGCGCTGGATGTTTCCATGATGGCCCCAGCCATGATGGCCAAATTAGGGAAACGCACTTGACTTTCTCTAGGGCCATCCACTCCAGGGTGGGGGAGAGGTGGAGGGATCGACAATGTACATTTACTGCATATAGAGAGGCCCCTTAATGCGGATCCATCTGTTCCTCTGTTTACCGTATCGCTCACACAAGATTCTATGGGCTCTGGCAGCCAACCCTCTGATCCCATCTTGAATAAATCAAATGGGGACACAGAGCAAGTGCCGAATATTTGCTTGCTCGTGTCCAGTAGATTTGAAACCTCCTCCATTAACAACCTATGAGGCATTTCATATCACCTATCTTGGGTCATCTTCGGCAGTCCAAGACATGGATAACATGGACCAACTATTTCCGGTAATCAGCCGTATATTGAACATTTTAGACAAAGGGCATGAGCTGACTCACATAGTAATTAGGGCTCTTCAACAAATATCCATAGAAACGCTAGCAAAAATCAGCAAGGTAGAGGGTTCTTTGGGTGGTAAGCTGGTGGCGAACAGCCAATCAGATAAAATCATTGAAGAAATGGCAAGGGGGACACTTACCCATAATGTGTACTCACAAACTAGCGAACTGTCAGTGAAAACAAAACATTCTCAGACCCAAGTGCCGGGGAACATCTCCATTAGTGGAAGACGTTCCTATGCTCAGTCCCTTTTGTCTGCGGCACCTATTGAGCAAGAGCCGCATATGGTGGAGAGTGGCTAGCCGGAATTAATGAACAGCCACAGTTGTATGCATTCTGTGAAACTGGAAAACATGATATCACATTTATCTTCAAACCTCTCGCTGTTAGCCTCCCATATTGGTTTACATCTCAATGAAAAATAAACTTTAGTGTTCTCTGATATGCCAGCTAGCCCCACTGTTCTCACAAACATCATTGAACAGCAGGAGGGTGGTGAAACTCAAGGGACAGTCTTAATGCCTCTGTGTGGTCAAACAGTTACTGACACCTGTACAGCCGGGTCATTAGAGGGGGGGGGGGTTCTTTCGTGCAAATAAAGGCTCTTATACCTTAGGGTCATTAAAAGAAGGGCTTTGACCAAACTCCCTTCTAAACAGGAGGGGCTGAAGAAACCGGCTTCGCATTCCACCAATTCTATTTCTGATGGTGCCAATAGTAACAGCATCAGTAGCTCTCCAGTGGAGGAGCCATTACTTGACTTGAGGCAGCTGAATGAGGAGAGTAGACAAGAGCTTCAAATACCTGAGCCCTCCAGTAAATTTGCGGATGCCATTGTACCTAATACAAAAGCGTCCAAAAAAAAGAAAAAAAGAAAAAAACTTGGCACTAGATGAAAATATAGGCTCTGCTCACGATGTAAATTCTAATGGGATTTCAATTCAAAAAGCACTTCCAGTAGGGCATCAATAGCCTGTCTTTGTGAATGCTGTTCCTAAAGATATTAAGCAATCACAACTTTCATCCTTCTATCCGCTCATTATCAACAACACGAGAGCGGATAAGACTGATGGAGGGCAAGTACTAGGCACGGCTAGCAACCAAAACCCAACCACATTGGTCAGGCAATCTTCTAGTAATTAGTCTAAATTGATTCCTGCACAACACAAGCCTCTGCAGAAAGGAAGGTCTTGTGATGCTGTCTCTTCACATGGAAAGGAGAACTGTCGTAGATCAAACTTTTCCCCCTCTAAATGCAACTAGTGATTCTAATGTTATAATAGAAGAGCAGAGGGTTGACCTGCATGATGGGTTGCTAATTGGTGATAATACTTCGACCATCATGGGCTGGATCAGTAATGGTCAAACCTGTCTTAGTCGCTCTTTTATACTTAAAACATTTAATCGTATTCCGATGCTGAGAATACTCAATTCTAATGACTTTGAGTGGGTGAAATTGGCAGTTGACAAAAATGTATGAATGATTTGCCTAGTGAATTCTTTATTTATTCTAAAACAAATTTGGCAGTATCGTGAGGACCTAGATCTACTGGGTATTCACATGGTCCTCTTTTCAAAAGATGATCAGGCCTTTTTTTTTAGAACATCAATTACCTCGAGATAACAGCATGTAAGGGAAGTTAGCTGATAATTTACCCTCTGCAACCTGAGTTTATAGCTCAATTGTCGACCATGCTGCCAGCATTAAGGACTGGGTGAGGATGGGCAATTTAGTAAAAACCATATTGGAGGAAGAGCCCCCAAAGGCAAACTCTTAGCTATACTAAGACCAGAATTCACTGCTGGAATGTTTGTGGTTTTAAAAACCTTTTTGAATGTTTAAAATTGCATGCCTTTTTTGATATGCCATCTATCATATTTATGCAGGAAACTATGCACATAAAATGCACATAAATCAACTGTATGTGGAAGGCTATAGTACGTTCTATTCTGTGGTGAAAAAACCTGGGTTGGGTCGTTCCAGTGGTGGACTTGCCATTTTAATCAATAATAACTTGAACATGCAGGGCTCCTTAATCCATGCATCTGAAGCTATATTAGCCATTGAAATTATACACTCAGATGATGATTAAGATGTGTTCCTGTTAATATGTAAATATTTAAATCAGGCCAGCTCGAGGACAGATGATCTAATGGACATATTGGATGCCATTTCGGAAAATGCCTTACCCAGTAATTCGTTTTATAAGATAATTCTGGGAGGAGACTTTAATTCGTATTGTGCTAAAATGACCAGTGTTACCACTACTCCTCGAAATCCAAAGGCTGATCCTAGTTTGGTCATACTTGGCCGACATTGGATTCATTATTTCGCTACCTGGAACATGGCTGTAGTGGAATTTTGACATGACGGGCCGGATTATTCATGACATCGAGGGCCTGCATGCTCAATCATTGATTTTTTCTTCATTTTGTGAAATTTGTGAAATTTCAGATGTGGGGTGTAGTGATCATTGCGTTATCTCAATTTCAATCAATTTGCTGTCCACTTTAAGATTTTGTTAGTGTTCCGGAACTTGGTTTGGTGGAAATAGACAGCCTTCTCACTTAGTTCATTGGAACACGAAGCTCTGTAATCTTTCGGTTTTCAAACTTGGGTCTATTCAGGATATCGCTTGGTTAGAAACATATAATAATCATATAATTCGAGAGGAACTTGCACGTGTTACATGAAACAAGCCACAATGCCCTGTTCAACATCCACATAAATATGCAATACAAATTGTCCAACTGAAGCAACAAAAGAATAGAGATATTAGAGCCTTGAAAAGCTTGCATTTGTCCATACAAAAGTATACCTTACTAAAAAAAAGAATAACTTAACTTACAGAAATGCTTGTAAGGTATATCATCACAAATCTTACATAGCAGACAATCAGGCTATAGTCAACCATCTTTACAAACACAACATCAAAGGCATATGGAACATGTTTAAGGAAAAATCTACAAAGGTTTTGGATTGCATGGTGACACCTATCTCAGCAGATCGCTGGTCTAGACATATATTACAAGCCTTCCATCTTCCAGACAAATACAATCATATTGTATTTCACACGGTTCAATTAAATTCTCTGCCATGCAATAGATGGTCGATATCGTATGGGCTATAGGGAAGCTGAAATACTTGAAGGCCTCAGGGCCTGACGGCATACCAGCCTGTGTGTTAAAGATGGACACAACATTTTGGGCAGGTATTCTCAAGTTGAAATTTGAAAATATTCTGAATACCAGCACAATTTCGCAATCTTGGCAAACGTCATTGATCATTCCTATATTCAAAAAGGGCAATCCATATGAGCCGACCAACTATCATCCGATAGCTCTGATGGATGTATCATATAAGGTCTTTACCATCCTGATCCTTAATGCTATTGAGATCTTTATTCACGAACAAGCCCTGCTATCCCAATATCAGACTGGTTTCAGGAAAGATATGGGTATGGCACTCAACGCAACTGTACTATCCCATGTGTTGTTTGGAGCTAAGAAAACATCTGAAGGTGCGGTCTATATGGCCTCGTTGGGTCTCAGTTCTGCATTTGATTGCGTTATTCGCAACCTGTTGTGGACAAAAATTGTTAAAATGGGCTTCTCATTATCTTTAGTTCAGGTGATTTCTATGTTACATCGAGACACCTGCTCGTATTAATCAGCAAGGCGCCCTTACACAGGAGATCACCACACAAACTGGTGTAAAGCAGGGGTGCAACCTTGCTTCCACTCTTTTTTTAATTTGTATCTATCAGATATAGATAATATCTGGCAACAAATAATTTCATTTCCAATAAAAATAGGTCATTTGCGACTAAACTGGCTCGCATATGCCGACGACATCTTGCTATTTGACAGAACGCCGTTTGTGCTGCAAAATAAATTAAAGGCTTTTTCTAAATATGCCCTAGAACACAATCTGCATGCCAATGTTGCAAAATCAAAAATGTTAGTTTTCACTGGTAGAAAGAAAATCTCTGTATTTCACTGGACATTAAATGGGACCACTATAGAGAGGATGCCAGCGGTCAGGTATCTAGGTTATGACTTGACAGATTTGTCGTCGAAGGCAAACTGGTAAATCTTTGAATCAGAAATTGAGGCTGCTGACTTCGCAATTAAAAAATCAGCTTTAAAAGATGATGCAAGTTTTCTCTTAATCCAGTACTTCAATTTTATTTAATGAAAGTGGAGGCAATTCTACTATATGGTCTTGATTTATGGCTTTATGATCTTAGTGCTTACTTGAATTCCATCCAAGCACGCACGTGGAAGAAAATTCTAGGTCTGGCCAATTCCATACCAAATGCTTGCATACGTATTGAATTGGGCTTATCAAGTCTTGCTGCTGGATTCCAGTGGAGGCAATTAAATGCATATGCAAAGATGGTCAATCAACCAAAAAATTCATTATACCAAGAATTTGCCCATATGCTTTTATTAATCATTCAAAGAAGAATGGAGGCGTTCCTGTATATTATTAATATCACAAAGGAAGATGTTTGTTTGCGCACAGCGAACGCAAAGAAAAAATGATATCAATGGGATTGGTCCACAATTATAGATTAGATTGGCGGTTATCAATTATATCGTGAATTTGCGCATTTTACTCATAAAAGATGGCCCAGATTAAGATACATGGAATGCTTTTGATGTGAAAAAATGTGTTCAATTCACATGCGATTTGGAATGAACCAATTGCACACACTTGAACGCACTAAGCATTGGACAAAAAGCGATTCAGATAGTTGCAGATTTTGCATGTCTCTGCAGCAGCCAGAAACCATTAAGTATTTAGTTATCTACTGTGCATGTTATGAAAAGGTCCGAATTGCTCAATTGGGAGCAGATAATTTAAGGAATACTTGTTTGGCAAGAGAAGCTCTATGGTCCAAGTATATGGAGAGTGCCAATAATTCCTTTGTTTTCAATGGGCCGGCTGCTTCTAAAGATTGAATCAGATTTGATGAACCTTTTGCCCATCCAGTATGTGTAGAGAATGGATTAGTTGAATAATTAGGTGCCCGATAATGTTATATGAAGTTTAGAACAAATTGTAGATGTCATTGGTAGTGACTAACAAAAAATGTGTTAGTTAATTTTGTGTAATATGTAAAGCTTGTGATATGTAATTTAGTATTGTTTTAGGAATAGAGAATTATGGTTAGCATGTAGTTTTGTTTTCGATTTCGCGAAAATGTGAATGTAGAATTTGACACAGTGAAAACCAATGTTGTTTTAAAATTGTTTGTTTAATTTTGGTGTAATTTTTGCATCGTATGAATGAGTCTGTTTACAAGATTGATTGAAGATTGATGTCATTCATGTTGAATTCCTAAGGGATTTTAGGATTATGTTTTTGCTTTTTTTTAAGATGTATATGTTTTAAGATGTATATGTTTAATTGCTCTACGTTTGTTTTTATATTTTGTAAGTTCAAAGTATTGAGTAATTTTTATATGAAGTATGTGTAAAAAGGTTTTTTTAAACAGAAATAAACAATAAAAAAAATAGTGGTAGTATGTCCCTTTTCTCGCTGGATAGAAGCAGGTCCCTACACACATCCAGTTACCAGATCACCTGCAAATGTCCTCGTACAAGAGGTATTTCTTAGATGGGGGGTGTGCGAAGTGCTCCGTTCTGACAATGGGCCACATTTTGTAAATGAGGTGTTTGAAAACATTACACCCCTATTGGGAATAACACACACATTATCATCCTACTATCATCTCCAAGAGAATGGACTTTGTCAGCACCTAAATGGCCTTTTAAAGGAATACATTATCGGGGGCACTGTTGCGCTCAATGGAACTGGCAGCCTAGATGCCGAGCTCCTGACTGGGGCGATCACTCGCTTCAAAACAACCGGCTTCTGTAAATAATTCTTTCATCTTCCTCTGGGCCACGGACGAACCACCACACTCGGTCCACACGGACCCACGGAGCCTGGGATCCTTCTAAAACGAAGATGGAGCAGCTTCCAATACCAGCGGGGGAGCTCGCTGGCTCTCCCCACTTCGCGGCTCCAGGGGTGCAGCCTCTCCGACTGCTGTGCGCCGCGGCGGCCTGAGAGGGGGAGGGGCGACTTAGCCCTTGAAGCGCGCCGGCCTGCTGGCAGCCGACCTATCCTACGGAGGACACCCGATCAGGCACAGGAGCGGACCGGGCACCCACAATTCGATCCTGCACCCGTGGGGGCTGCCCTGGGGGTGGGCACAGCCCCTGCCTGGTGTGCCGCCGAGGGATCACTGTGTTACGGTGGGGCCCACACTGGCCTCCCGCTCCTCGCTGCCCACCCCTGCCGTCAGATGGAAACAGCTCTTGTGAAGACATGGTGGGGGGACAGTGGGGTGTACGGAATTTGGCGGTGCCCGCCGGAGCGCCCTGCACAGGGGGGGCTTACATAACTTCTGCCTATGCAGCCGGACTGCGGACCTGGTGGTCCATAAGGGGAAATAATACGCACAGCTATTGCGGGCCCCCACGCACACCACTGGAAGCGGCCCCACCTCTCACCCTGCGACCCGATCGCCTGATCAGTGCAGGCCATCCACCCCTGCCACTCAACATACTGGCACCTGGACCTGGAGCAAATTGCACCGTAGGCGGGAATTCATGCATTCCCTTTAAATAAAGCAGGCCTCTGCCGCGACACCCTACAGGGGACCCCTAAGGCTCGTGACATACCCACTGCAACCGCCCACTCTACACGTGGTCAAACGAGACTTTCAACCCCAGCATTGGGCGCAAAACCCTCAACAGATAGGGCAGGGGCACAATCTCTACTGAAACTGGCTTGCAGCCTCCTTGAGGGACTGGGGACATAATTCACTTTGAAGGACCCAACCCAACTCTTCTGGCGATCTGACCAGGGTGTCCTTGAATATCCTGTTACACGCATAGTGAAATATAATCTTGACATTGCTGGCCACCCAGGCTTGCCCATATTCCCAGAACACCCCTCCACGGACACCATGACCAAAGGAGCAGGTGCGGGGAAGAAGCAGACCTCCTTGAACATGTTTGCAAAGACTCCAGCTAAATCCACAGCTGAGACACCTGATGAGGCCCCTGCAACATCGACCACACCAGCCCCGGATGACTCACAGAAGATGCTAGAATACATCCGCGAGGGGTTCACCACACTACACACCAAACTGAACGATATGAATGACACCATCTCATCCATAAAGGCACATATTGAGAAGACGGATGGTCGTGTGGCAGAGATCGAAACAAGGGTTGGTGCCACGGAAGATGAGCTGGGTTCCCTACTGGCTACGGTCTCCTCAATCTCCATTCGGATGCTGGCGGTGGAAAACAAGAACGATGACCTAGAATCTCGCTCGAAGCACGACAATCTGCACATAGTCGGTGTACCCGAGGATAATATCAACGAACCTATGGAAGACCTTGTAGAGCACATGTTAATGTCAGTCCTAGACTCCCCGAAACTATCCCTGCAGTTCGCAGTGGAAAGAGCCCATCGTTCCTTAACTGCGAAACCTAGGCCAGGCGCACCACCACGCCCCATTATAGCCAGAATCCAAAATTTGCGGGATCGGGATGCTCTCCTAAGAGCGGCTATAGTTAAGGTGGAGCTGCGTCTAGGGGCGTCAAGGATCCATCTCTACCCCGATTTCTCTGTGGCGGTGCAGCAAGAACGCAAAACCTTTGTGGCAGTAAAAAGAAGGCTCCGATAAATACGCCATGTTATTTCTAGCCAAACTAAGAATTGAACACTCCAATCAGACATTTTTCTTTACGATCCCAGAGGAGGCCTCTAAATTCATTGATGAACATTTCCCCGGCTGATTCTCCACCGCAGTGATGGCACCGATGTTGCCCGATTACTATACACCAAGTCCTTGCCTGGAAACAGGCCCGTCTACACCTGCACGCACAGTTGGGGCTATGTCCCGCGGGAACGCATTAACAGTTTGTTGTTGCTTTCTGCCTCAACCACTGATCCTCTGCTCATGCGGCCTATACTAATAAGTTTATGGTATTGAAAATCTCCTCGCACTCTCCCCAGTCCGGTGCGTCATCGCCAGGCCAGCTAACAGGCCCCCAGGCGCTGATGCCGATAAGTTTGCTGTTGTTATGGCTTTGTTTGGCTATCATTCCTCTGTTTGGGGGAGGGACGTGGGTGGGATGGGATGGGGTGTTATGTTAAAAAAGTCTTGACAACCACCAGAGATGCCACACATACCACAGTATTATATCACATGCATACAGACATGGTGACACACCCGCTCAAGCTGGATTGGCTTTGGCTACTGCTATCCCGTAGACTAAAACTCAACCAACACCTTCGCACAAATGGCAGATAGTAGCTTAGCCTTCATGAGCTGGAATGTGAGGGGTCTGGGTAACCACAAAAAGATGCGGCAGATACAACTCTATGCTGAATGCCATGGCGTTAAAATCATATGCTTACAAGAGACCCATGCCCGCTCTGAACAATGCGAAACATTTGCTAAACAATGGGGACCCCAGAGGTTTTACACCAATTACTCCACCAAAAGTCGAGGTGCCCTTACTCTGATACACAAAAGCCTTAAATTCTCATGCTGTCACTCACAGATAGACCCGCTAGAGAGGTATGTACTGATCATTGGCAGACTGCAAAACCAAGAGGTAGCCATCTTGAATATATATGGCACGAATATTGATGACCCTGACATTTATCTGCACCTGGCCTCTATGTTGGAAAGTTACCCCCTGGTCCCGATCATATGGGGTGGCGATTTTAATACGATACTAGACATCAACCTTGACAGATCAGGCTCTAGACCTCGCCAGCTCTCTAGGGCAGCCCATACTATTCTTACAACGCTCCCTCGGCTGGCGGTGGTAGACGCTTGGCGGCTCATGTACCCTGACTCCCGCACATACTCCTACTATTCCTCAGTCCACGACTCACATTCTAGGATAGATAGATGGCTTATATCAGACATATTGGTCAGGTGCCTGTCCCATCTGGCGATCCTCCCGAGAACTATATCCGAACACTCGCCAGTGATTATCTCATTGAATTGGGGTCAAGACTACGATAGAATGAGACAGTGGAGAATGAGGCCCCATGCCCTCCTTGATCAGGTCTTCGCCTCTGAACTCGAATCTTCCTTTGAAGAATTCTTTGAGATTAACACAAACTCTGTGGCATCACAAGCCACCCTCTGGGAATCCTTTAAGGCATACACTAGGGGTATTGCCATCTCTAAAGGGAGCGGCATCCTGAAAGGAATCTGCGTGGATACCGCTAGTAGCGAATCGACCCTAGCTAACCTAGAGACTCAATATGCCCTGGATCACTCCCCTGAAACACTAGCACTACTGGGGTCAGAACTAGACACATTCTGCAGCCTAGCAGAATGAGAAGTCAAATTCCTGGATAGCCCTCAGTCGGTAAGGAAATATGGTGAAGGAGAGCGGCCAGGCCGCTTGCTGGCCAGGTTGATACGCCGGAATTTGGAGCCCCCAACATACCGGCGATAGAGAGGCCCGATGGAACACTAGCCACCTCACCACAAGACATTAACTCAGAATTTCTATCATTCTATACCTCCCTGTATTCGAAAGTTGAAGGCCCCCAGATATCATAAATCGACTCTTATTTAGAAAACCTCCCTCTCTCAGTCATCTCCACTGACGCCGGCATTTCCCTGGAGAGACCGTTCACTCCTGAAGAATTTATGGAAGCCACTGAATCGTTCGTGAAGCAGAAGACCAAGTGGGATACAGGGTCACACAGCCGCTCTCTAAAAAACCCAATCAGGGTATATAAGTAGTTTAAACTTTCCAAAAAATTGATTGAATCCAAGGCATGAAATGTTTTTATTTTCGAAAAAATAATAATAACAACCATTGAAGTTCAGTTGTTTTTCCAAAATCCTTTTATCAACAAACAGTTTCATCAAAGAAAAATGAGTTGCATAATATGAGAAGTCACTAGTACTTTCTTAGCGAGGAAGAAAACGCCACTTGCATTTTACATCAGACCAAAAATTGCCAATGCATTTCGGAATTACATTTCCTTCATCAGGGCAAGTCTGTAAATAACGTGTGTAAATTTATAACATAAAGAAAATACAGAAAATAGTACATCATAGTGCACAGTCACATCAATATCAAAGTATAAGGGACATACCAATCCATTGTAGTAGCAGAAGTAGTCGAGATTGGGTGATGGATAGAAATAGAAAAGGAAAAGAAAACAATAAGGATCTGTTCGCCATGAGTTTAAAGATAACAAAAAATGCGTTGTGCATTTTACCTGGCAATGGTAGATTACATGCATGGGAAGTGGCGTGGTCCACGGGAACAATGTGGTGGACAGAACTTGCCTGATATAAATCAGCGCTTTCGTACAGCCTTCAGTAGATAGACTGCAATGTAAACCAAGCATTCAGAATAACAAACGGGTGAGATCCGTGTGTGAAAACAAAGTGGCAGCGTGTAGTTTGCTTACTGTGAGAGCAGCGAGGAATAGGAGTACTCCTCGTTGCTCGCTGGCGTGTAACTGCGGTCTACGCATCGGAGCGATGCCGAGGCAACGCTTCTTTCTATATACCACGTGACTGCGACCCGGAGGGGCCCGCGGTCATAAGTATAAGGCTGCATGCGAGTCTTTGAGCTCGATCTCAGAGATTTAAACCAATTAACTGCCTTAATGTGTATTAATGTGGAATTATGGAATGCAAAAAAGTAAAAAACAACAAGATAGAAATACTAGAAATAGAAGAAATACTCTGATGTAAACAATATAACAAAAATCAGAAAAGAGTCATGTTTACACACAAAATGCTGGACGGCACCAGGAGTCAAGTTCAGGAAATACAGAAGAAAGCTAACAATGCAGAAGTAAGCTAAAAATGCAAACACATGGTAATGATAATCTCACACATTTATATGCTTGCGCCCCAACTCGGGGTGTCGACAAGGGACGGCACCTTTGGCGCAAGCAGAGACATGGGACAATGGGTAAAGATATTACCCACTCCTACTGAAAAATGGTGTTGTCGCCAGACGTCACCTTGGGTCCTAGACAAATGCCCAGGAAATACAGCAGGGTGGCCTTAGGTCCATATTGATGCATCACACGGGATATACAACAGCATATAGTACTGACAGCTAGTAACATGTACATAGAAGCAAAGAAATTAAGAAATCATAAAAAACGGTGATAGTTAATCTCTTCATTAATTCCATTGGGAACCAAACTGCCAAGTTTGTTGATCCAAAAAGTCTCTCTGCGATTCAACCGCCGGTTCAAGTCTTCATGTGGGCTATGTTTTGTTAGTACTTCCAGAATCACAAATCTAATCTGAGTCAGATCATATCCATTCTCTATCCAATGGCGTGCTACAGCCGAGTTGGTATTAGTGTTACGGATACAAGAACGGTGTTCATTCAACCTTGTTTTAGCCATTCTTGTGGATTGGCCTAAATAGAATTTTCCACATGGGCATTTTATGCCATAAATTATGTTGGTGCTGTCACAGGTACCATAGTTTTTGAGCAGAATCATTTTCCCTGTTCTGGGATGGTTAATGACATTCCCCTTGATTACTGAATTGCAGTTTATACAGTGGAGACAAGGTTATGTACCAGTACGTTGAGTTGTAGGTTCCTTGCGGGGTGGTCTTGTATGCACCAGTT
Source organism: Ambystoma mexicanum (assembly GCF_040938575.1). Taxonomy (NCBI): domain Eukaryota; kingdom Metazoa; phylum Chordata; class Amphibia; order Caudata; family Ambystomatidae; genus Ambystoma; species Ambystoma mexicanum. The sequence goes on from NC_090923.1 coordinate 1,424,873,332, forward strand.
CATCTCTCAGATTCCTGCTGCGCTGGTAGGCAAACACTGGTAGTTCGCTAAATAGACCTTGTACCCTGATGTCGTTCTTCAAGATCCCTCAGTGTTTACTGATGGTTTTCTTAATTTTGTTACTCTGAACTGAAAATTTGGATACATATACAGGTGATTTCAGTTCTCTCTTGCCTTTAGGATTTTGGGCAGACAACAAGGTCTCATGTGCCAGGGTGCTCACCCTAGCTGATGCTGTATCAAGTTCTTCTTGTTTGTAGCCGCGGGCTAGGAATTTTTCTTTCATCATCTGTTGTTGAGCTAAGCAGTCCTCAGGGTCACTAACAATCTTTTTAACACGTAGGAGTTGACTGTATAGGAGATTCCTAAGTAGACTTGGCTGATGGAAACTCAGATGGTGTAAAAGGTTGTTGCAGTCAGTTGGTTTGCGGAAAATAGAAGTGCTGTAGCACGTGGTTTCCTTTTTGATGGAAACATCCAGGAAGGTGATAGTGTCGTGTGAGATTTCTCTCGTGAACTGGATCCGTTGATCTATGTTGTTCAGATAATCAAAGAAAGTATCGAAGGCTGTCCTAGTGCCCCTCCACACCCCAAACATGTCATCAAAGTAGCGAGTCCATAGATGAATGTGTTTCTTCCAAACCTGGTTATTCAATACATTGTCCGTTTAAAATTTATGCATAAAGCAGTTGGCATATGAGGGTGCCATGGTTGCCCCCATTGATGTCCCTGAGGTTTGGAGGAAGAACTGATTGCAATATTGGAAGTAGGAATTTTCTGAAATGAATTGTAAGAGAGCCAGTATAAACTCCTTCTGTGCACGAATTTCAGATGTTTGTAACAGTAGCCATTCTACTGATTCGATCCCAAGGTCATGGGGTATGGAAGTATAAAGGCTTCTGACATCAATGGTGAACATCAAGTCTTCCTGTTCAGGAGTTATGGAGTTGAGTTTTTGAAGGAAATGGGTAGTATCGCGAGTATATGTGGAGATTTTTTGAATAAGAGGCTGTAGAAAGAAATCAATGTAGATGCCCAGCGGTTGGTTGATGCTTTCCATGCCTGCAACAATGGGTCTTCCTGGTGGTTTAGTGGTATGTTTATGAATCTTTGGTAGAGTATAGAAGTTTGGAATCCTGGGATGGTTGTTGAGCAAAAACTTCTGAGTGTGCTCATTTATCCATTCAAGCTCAAGAGCTTTGTCCAGTAGAGTCTTCAGATTCTGTCTAATTGTGGCAGTTGGATCTTGATCTAAGGTGGCATAAATTGTCCTGTCTTGGAGTTGTCTGTTACATTCTGTATCATAATCGGCCGTGTTCTGGATAACCAACGCCCCACCTTTGTCCGCTGGACAAATGGTTATACTGTTGTCGCTATACAAATCTTTGATTAGTCTCATCTCATGGGGTTTCAGATTCTTGTATGGAGGATTCTTATAGCTAATTCTTTCCAAGTCGCGGGTAACCAGCTTCTGAAAGATGTCGATGGATGGGACTGTGATGGACGGAACAAACCCGCTTTTCCCCCTAAATTCCTGGATATCTGGACCATCGGATGGTTTTTCTTGGACTTCCAATTCTTCAAAAAAAACCTTCAATTTCAGTTTTCTAATGAATTTATAGAGTTCAATCTTCATATCGAACAGAGTGGTTCCATAAGTGGGTACAAAACCGAGACCTTTTGTAACGTGTTCTCCTTTGACCTACTCAGTGGTCGACAGGATATATTAATAACTAAGTTTTCCTTAGCTGGAGTCTGGTTTGAGGTTTATTCTTTTGGTTTCCTCCTCCCCCTGCGGGTCCTTTTGGGCAGGTGCCTAAAAAAGCCGAAGAGGAAGGTGCTTGTGCTATAGGACCAGTTGCTGTATTTGGATCCTCTGTTGTCTGTTCTGTGGATGTTTCGGGGTCTCTCTGGGCTTCTGAATCAGAGCTGCTGGTATTATCCGATGTATATTTAAAAAGTTTATTAGGTGCTATAGGACCATATCGTTCCATCCATGTATAGACTTCATCATTAATATAGTCATAGGTGTCCCGTTTGAATTTTTTAACCTTCTTCTGTTCGAGTTCTGTGTTATAATCTTCAAGCTTGGTGTTAATATCTAACAAGATAATGTCATATTCCTCCTTTCCTAATGAACCAACTAGCTCTTTCTGAATATCTTCAATCTCCGTCTTCAGAGTTTGTTAGGTTTTTAGAGAGTTCTTGGATAGTTAACAGGATGAGATCTAATGAACATTTGTTCAAGATTGCCTCCCACTTGTGAACAAATTCCTTACTTTCCTTACACAGGGTTGATCGGAGTTGTAGACGAAGGCCTCTAGGGATCCGTTGGTTCTTGTAATAGCGCCACAATGTGATTGCATGTAGTTTTCTGTTGATTTCTTTACGTATTAGGTATTCTAGCTGTCTGATCCATTTGGCAGGATCCTTAAGTGTAGTACCATGTGTGCCAATCGATGTGTCACTAATTAGTTCTAAGATGGCATTTGCTTCCTCAGATGAAAACCCTAGGGTTTCCGCACATTTGTTTGATAATCCTTCAATGCCCTCAAATGACATAGTAGTGCAAATGTTTATGTATCTTTAAGATGCTTTGAGAAATGTGTGCCTCCACTGCAGTGTGTCTCACCAAAATAGGAGAAAAAAAGAGCAAAAAGCGTAAAGAGTGGGCACCACTGTAATATGTTCACGTATCTCAAATGTTCATTGTCGTAAAAAAGGTTAATCTGCTCGGATAGTCTTTGTCAAAAATTACAAAAAGGAACTGGCTGAGATAAATAAGGAGACACCCAAATTCAAAATTACACGTGAAGCAGAAGACCCAGTGGGATACAGGGTCACACAGCCGCTCTCTAAAAAACCCAATCAGGGTATATAAGTAGTTTAAACTTTCCAAAAAATTGATTGAATCCAAGGCATGAAATGTGTTTATGTTCAAAAAAATAATAATAACAACCATTGAAGTTCAGTTGTTTTTCCAAAATCCTTTTATCAACAAACAGTCAAGAAAAATGAGTCTCATAATATGAGAAGTCACTAGTACTTTCTTAGCGAGGAAGAAAATGGCACTTGCATTTTACATCAGACCAAAAATTGCCAATGCATTTCGGAATTACATTTCCTTCATCAGGGCAAGTCTGTAAATAACGTGTGTAAATTTATAACATAAAGAAAATACAGAAAATAGTACATCATAGTGCACAGTCACATCAATATCAAAGTATAAGGGACATCCCAAATCCATTGTAGTAGCAGAAGTAGTCGAGATTGGGTGATGGATAGAAATAGAAAAGGAAAAGAAAACAATAAGGATCTGTTCGCTATGAGTTTAAAGATAACAAAAAATGCGGTGTGCATTTTACCTGGCAATGGTAGATTACATGCATTGGAAGTGGCGTGGTCCACGGGAACAATGTGGTGGACAGAAGCTGCCTGATATAAATCAGCGCTTTCGTACAGCCTTCAGTAGAGAGGCTGCAATTTAAAACAAGCATTCAGAATAACAAACGGGTGAGATCCGTGTGTGAAAACAAAGTGGCAGCGTGTAGTTTGCTTACCGTGAGAGCAGCGAGGAATAGGAGTACTCCTCGTTGCTCGCTGGCGTGTAACTGCGGTCTACGCATCGGAGCGCGAGGCAACGCTTCTTTCTATATACCACGTGACTGCGACCCGGAGGGGCCCGCGGTCATAAATATAAGGCTGCATACGAGTCTTTGAGCTCGATCTCAGAGATTTAAACCAATTAACTGCCTTAATGTGTATTAATGTGGATTTATGGAATGCAAAAAAGTAAAAAACAACAAGATAGAAATACTAGAAATAGAAGAAATACTCCGATGTGAACAATATCAGAAAAGAGTCATGTTTACACACAAAATGCTGGACGGCACCAGGAGTCAAGTTCAGGAAATACAGAAGAAAGCTAACAATGCAGAAGTAAGCTAAAAATGCAAACACATGGTAATGATAATCTCACACATTTATATGCTTGCGCCCCAACTCGGGGGTGTCGACAAGGGACGGCACCTTTGGCGCAAGCAGAGACAATGGACAATGGGTAAGAGCGCTAGGAGGGTTCTTGCAATTAAATTTATGGCACTTCAATTATTCATAAAGATATTACCCACTCCTACTGAAAAATGGTTTCGTCGCCAGACGTCACCTTGGGTCCTAGACAAATGTCCAGGAAATACAGCAGGGTGGCCTTAGGTCCATATTGATGCATCACACCGGATATACAACAGCATATAGTACTGAGTAATTGCTGAGCTGTGCTCCTTCGACTCCTTCGGGGGGAAAGTATCAAGGCTCTATACACTATTGCAGACTAGAGCTGCCCCCTCTTTCACTAAACTGAGACTTAGGTGGGAGGAGGATCTCGGAGTTGAGATTACTGATGAACGCTGGTCCCGAATGTGCGCTCGCACCCATGATGTATCCTATAACTCTAGGTTTAAATTAATACAATTTAAGGTGTTGCACAGATATCATCACACACCAAGTGGACTACATCATATGTTTCACGAACTTCCTCCCAACTGACCTAGATGTGGCCCCAACCAAGCTCCCTACATTCATATGATCTGGTTTTGCCCACGTCTGACCCAATACTGGACCGAAATATGCTTCACATTGTCGGCCATACTAGACCACACTATAGACCCCTCCCAAATGCTCTGTCTTTTCCACGACTTTCCCCAGTTAGGACGCGATTCTAGGAAGCTAGATGGCTTCGACCTAGAGCACCCACGCATGCACAGTGGCTCAGGACAGTCACATGGGCGCACGGTACCGAAGAGGCCTGGAGCGTATTGCAACATCCACACTCGAGACCGAGGGATATTTGGCAGCGGTTCCGTAGTTATATGTCCGCCTTGACCTCGAACTCAGATACTGAATCCTCTTCCCCCGCCCGTTCCCCTCAATAATTCCACCCTGTGAATTGTGTCTCTTTAATTCTGGGTTTGCTTCATTACCTAGACTCCAACCCTCTTAATGTGGACGGAATCCTAACACTGTACCATAATGTATGCATTGTGTTAAAGTGTATTTTGATGTTCACACTGTGACCATCTCTGTTTGCCCGTGTGTTGTCAAGTCAAATAAATAAAGGTTAAAAAAAAAAAAGGAATACATTATCAAAATGAAAGAAACTTTTGTGAGGGGTCAGAAATGCGAGACGGGCACAAAGGGATAGTTTTCTCAAGAGTTGCCATTTTATTAAATAAAACTGGGTAAGATAAATGCCTATCTTTCCCTAACCTAACAGAAATGTCCCTGCCTAGCACACTAAAACTAAAGAAAAATGACCTAGTGTCCAAAAAATCTCTGACCCCTGCACTAATACATACAACAAAATAATACAAGGAATGTTTGGCTATCTTCAGTTCAACACGATAACATACCAATTCAAACTCAAAGGTTTTAGAAAGTACTCCTTGTGACGAGGGTTGTCCCTTCCCTGGATCAATTCTGGAACACCATGAGCAAAGTTCTGATGCAATAAAGTTCTGTTAAGTGTAACACAAACCGTCTTTTCCATTCAGTGTGTCCTTCTACTTAGCAAAATAAATGTCTCTTTCACAGATGCTTGGTAACAAATCAAAACAACTGTTGTTCTCTACAGTATCTTGCGTGGTAAAGTAAATGTCTCTCCCTCAAAACATAAGTTCATAAACCAAGGCAATTGTTCTGTTCAAATGGCTAAGTAATTATTAGTACAACACATTTTTCTTCCAAGGAAACAATGTTGTTAGGATAGCAGAGTAACTACTTTTGGTATTGAAATAGTTCACGAAAAGGTGATAAAGTCATCAAGTTCTTTCCAACACACCCTTTTACGACAAAGACAGTTCTTTAAATCCTCTTTGTCTTTCCTGCTATACTCACCTGCCAGGACTAACTACTATTTTGTCCAATTCCTGGGTTACTCGCCTGCCAGGATGAAAACTCCTACAACTATAATTGTGTTTAGTAGCAATGCTTATTTCACATTCTCCACTCCAGTATCCTATGTGAGGAGGTTTGTGTAATGATAGCTTCTCTTTATTGTCTCTTGACTCTTGACAATGTGTGGGTCACAGATCTCCCCAAGTCAGTATCCGATAAAAGGAGGGTTGCTCCCTTGTTGCCTCTGTATTACTCTTCTGTAGCCTTTTGGTTGTTGGCAATGCAGGTTACAGTTCTCCCCTAATTGGTTTCCCATATAAGGAGAGTTGCGTCCCTGCTGCCTGTGTATTTCTCTCATGCGGCTCTTGGCTGTTGGCAATGCAGGTTACAGGTGTCCCCCAATTGGTGTCCCATCAAAGGAGAGTTGCACCCTGGCTGCCTTTGTATTACTCTTCTGCGGCCTCTTGGCTTCTGGCAATGCAGGGTTATAAGTATCCCCCAATTGGCTTCTCATATAAGGGGAGTTGCAGCCTGGCTGCCTTCGTCTTGCTTCACTTGTTCGGTATTCAAAAATTGGTAGTTTCAGCTAATTTTCTTATTCGAGCGCCCAGGGTCACCTGGCATCTCAGGCCAACTCACCGTTCTTATCTTGCATCACCTTTTCAATCGCTGGCACTGTGGCGGATCTTCCAGGGTCTGTCCGCTCAGCTGCCATCTCCGGTATGACTGTCGTCGTAAGCACAGTCCTTTGGTGGAGCTCTGACACCTTTGTGGGGTCTCAACTCCTGCTTCCTTACCAGAGTGGTTTACGGCATGTTGGGAGCTATTCTCCCACACGGTGTAGCTTCCCCAATGTTGCTTCCAGCTGCGCTATCTCTGCACTGCCACACGCCTTTTACTGCATCGGCTTCAGCTGGAGTTTCCTCTGCTTGCACAGTGAGCCCCACACTCAGCTCTGCTAATGACTCTTCTAGTACATTAACGCCTCCTTCCCCCAGCTGTAACTCAGTCCTGAGTTTAAATGTCCTGCTCAGGTGCTTCACACTACAACTAGACCACTCATTCTGTTGAAGGGTATCTTTAATCCTCATCGACTCTGAGTCCCTCTTCCTCGTCCCAGTACCACAGGCATTATGGGTTCTGTCCCTAGTGGCTTGGGTCTTTTTATGTTTAGAACATTTTAACTGATTTGTGAACTGAGAGTTGTCAAGTTTATGGGAGGTTTTGAAAAGGGTTTGTGATTTGTCCGGTTTAGGATCTTTATCTAAGGTAGAATTATAACAATTTGAGGTGGCCATATTTAGTTCCTGAACCCCCAATGTACTAACCTTATTCAGTTTAGCAGAATTTTCATAGCCTGTACTTTGGGTAGTTATATGAGAGGGAATTGTACACTGACAGCATGCAATTAGGTATCTCGGTATTATAGGAATCTGATCCTCAAAAGAAGATGAATACCACGTCTCTCCTAGAGGAGTCACCACTTCTCCTTGACAGCCATCTCCTCCCATGTGATCCTTCCTCATGTTACCACCGCCAGGGCTAGGATCAGGTAGCAGTTTCCTTCTCCTGGCCACATGGGAGTAGACTTTAGGCTGGGGTTTAGTGATGTGCAGGATTCATCACACTTTGCAGAAAAATTGGTTGCATTGCCTTCCCTTGGCTCTTTTTGCCTTATTCAATCAGGCAGGCTCTGAACACCACCTAACACTACATGAGCTGGTGACAGGACGTAGAATTAATGTCGCAATTGCTCCTCTCACACGTGCCCAAACATATGCTGAGAATTCAGCAACAGTGCTTGGGAAAGAGATGCATGATTATTTGATGGCTATGACTAAATCTCTGAAATGTATCATCAAACAGGTGCAGGCAAGTCAGGGGGGCTCAGCAAAAATCACTGAAGATTTAAATGAACATTTTGAACCAGTTAGTTTATTACAGCCTCTCCCATTACATAGGGAGACATGGCCTTTTGTTGAAATTGCATTAGAAAGTGGCACATGAAGAGGTTCGAAAGACCATACATGGTTGAGATAGCAACACCTTCACCAGTTAAAAATTAGGGGTAGGAGAGCTTGGTTACATCTTAGCGATATTAATAGGTATTGTGGTTAGGCCCACCTATCAGAAGATACAGAGCCACCAGAAGAAGACGCGTGAAGAACTCAGATGAGATCGATGAACAGAGTGAACCGGTAGCAAGAAGAACGAGACAAATAGAGACAGTGCGTGATGTTCTCCTTCCCAAGAAGAATATCAAATGTCCCCCATAGACATTCTTTTTTTTCTGCTCTTTGTGTTTTTCTTGAACACCCAACATTTTTGAGGAGTTTTGAACATTTGTAAAACAGTTTTGTTCTTTAACGTAAAAACATATATTGTTTCGAGAGGAATTTCCTCTTATTTTTGACTGGGGTTTTTCTGTGAATTATTACTTGCTAGAAAGAAAAAAAACGGGGCTAAAGACTTGGTAAAGTCTCTCCCATGGGCCATCCACCCAAGAACAGGTCAATGGGCTGTGTTCGTGCTGGTGGAGAGACTCATAGACCCTACTTTGTTTTGCATAAATTAAATTTGGGTCTCTCCCTAAGTTACCAGGGCGATCCAGACATTGACCACTTGCTCTCTGTTCTTAGAGAGGTACAGCTCCACCTCACTGATGATGCCCAACAAGGCTGAAACACGTGTATGGGGTTGCTGTTGGTACTCTTGTTCAGAGGAGAATTGCCCAGCATTCCGGTGCTGGACTGCCCTGGGTAGGACAACGACTGATATGCAGGGAAATGTCTTCTCTGTGAAAGGGACAGTCAGCTAAAGACTTTGTGGAGTTTCTCCCAGGGGCAATCCACCCAAGAACAGGTCAATGGGCTGTGTTCGTGCTGGTAGAGAGACTCCCAGCGCCCCCTTTGTTTTGCATAAATTAACTTTGGGTCTCACCCTAACTTACATGGAGATCCAGACGTGGACCCCTTGCTCACTGTTCTTAGAGAGGCACAGCTCCACCTCACTGATGATGCCCAACAAGGCGAAAAAACGTGTATGGGGTTGCTGTTGGTACTCTTGTTCAGAGGTGAATTGCCCAGCATTTCGGTGCTGGACTGCCCCTGGGCAGGAAAAAGACTGATATGCAGGGACATTTCTTCCCTGTGAAAGGGACAGTGAGCTAAAGACTTGGTAGAGTCTCTCCCAGGGGACATCCACCCAAGAACAAGTCAATGGACTGTGTTCGTGCTGGTGGTGAGACTCCTAGACCCCCCTTTGTTTTGCATAAATTAACTTTGGGTCTCACCCTAAATTACCAGAGTGATCCAGACGTGGATCCCTTGCTCACTGTTCTTAGAGGCACAGCTCCACCTCACTGATGATGCCCAACAAGGCTGAAACACGTATATGGGGTTGCTGTTGGTACTCTTGTTCAGAGGAGAATTGCCCAGCATTTTGGTGCTGGACTGCCCCTGGGCAGGACAAAGACTGATATGCAGGGACATTTCTTCTCTGTGAAAGGGACAGTGAGCTAAAGACTTGGTAGAGTCTCTCCCAGGGGCCATCCACCCAAGAACAGGTCAATGGGCTGTGTTTGTGCTGGTGGAGAGAATCCCAGGCTGTTACGCTCACCTGGTTCCCACAGGGGCGTCGATCGGACCCGGACAGCCGCGGTCTCCACCAACGTGATGCGTAGTGCCGAGATGAATGTCTGGACTGGCCCGCCTAATCTCGTTTGCTTGATCCGTAGAAGTATTCTCCTGCAAGTGGAGAAAGGGATTTAGCCACCTGTGGATTTTAGTGATGGCCCCCTCTCACTGTTCTCGTTCTCCCTTCTTGTCACCTCCGATGTCCCCTTTAAGGAACCTCACCATATGTTTTTAAATGATGAGCTCTCCATCCTGCATGGATAGCAGGGTCGCGTTGATGCCAGTTACTTCACTGGTTTGAAGGTGTGGGAGAGTTCCGGAGAGTATTGACTCTGAGGTTCCTGGCAAGGTCCAGTAAGTATCAAGTTTATAGAGTTCAATATGTCCGATGTTTCACTCTTGTCCCCACTTCCTTCCTTGTCTTGCAGCTGAGATCGAGAGAAGATACCCTCGTGGCTGCTGGTGGGGCTCAGGTAAGAGTCTGTATTACCCGACGCTGTTCGGTAAATGTTGCACGTGTTTAACGTGTTGTTTTCTCTCTCTTTGCAGGTGCGGCATGTGAAGATGCGGAGAGTTATAGAACAATGCCTCCGGTGGTAAATCAGGTAAGTCTATGGTGATAAGAGTTATATTTGTTGGTTTTCTCGGCTCACCTTGTTGTTTTCTTTTGTCCCTCAGGTGCCGGAGTTCGGCGAAGAAATGATGGAGGCAGCGCCGCATCGAAAGATGCTGCGAGGACTGGTGAGTATGGCGCGGTGATGCAGCTGGAGATGCGACGCGTACAGAAATGATGTTCTTTCCAGGTCCGGAGGCGAGATGGATCCGGAATCAGGTGAGGAATTTGAAAATAGTTTGTTTTCTAACCTTGTCTTTTTCTTTCCTCTTTGTTTTAGGAGCTCCAGATTCGAGGTGGGCGTTGCAAAAGACTGGATGCAGACTGCAGGCACGGTGAGCGTTACGCTGCTGGATACAGAATAATGCGAAGTGTGTGCTGCTGATCGAGCGTGGTTGAAATAGCCTCCAAAGTAGTTCCAGGTAAGAAGTTCCCAAGAACCACACCCGAGTAAAAAATAGTTTCTGTAACAAAATAGTCCCATCCAAGCCTCACGTTGGCTTGGACTCTCTAGCAGCATGGTCTGCATCAGGTAAGTAAAGGCTATGAGCCTGGCGCCTATGGCGCCAGGACTGATTTCTATGATGAGTCTGGCGCTTAAGGCACCAGGACTGAACCCAAACAGCCCCCAGCCGGGGCTGTTGGGGTTTTAATAAGTATCTGGATGCCTGCTCCCGGAGCTGATGGGCTTGGTCCTGATGGCCGGTAGTAGGCATCATGACACAGGCCTCCCTTTTTTTTTGCATAAATTAACTTTGGGTCTCACCCTAAATTACCAGGGCGATCCAGACGTGGACCCCTTGCTCACTGTTCTTAGAGGTACACAGCTCCACCTCACTGATGATGCCCAACAAGGCTGAAACACGTGTATGGGGTTGCTGTTGGTAGTCTTGTTCAGAGGAGAATTGCCCAGCATTTCGGTGCTGGACTGCCCCTGGGTAGGACAATGACTCATATGCAGGGAAATGTCTTCTCTGTGAAATGGACAGTGAGCTAAAGACTTGGTAGAGTCGCTCCCAGGGGCCATCCACCCAAGAACAGGTCAATGGGCTTTGTTCGTGCTGGTGGAGAGACTCCCAGACCCCCCTTTTTTTGCATAAATTAACTTTGGGTCTCACCCTATGTTACCAGGGCGATCCAGACGTGGACCCCTTGCTCACTGTTCTTAGAGAGGCACAGCTCCACCTCACTGATGATGCCCAACAAGGCTGAAACATGTGTATGGGGTTGCTGTTGGTACTCTTGTTCAGAGGAGAATTGCCCAGCATTCCGGTGCTGGACAGCCCCTGGGCAGGACAACGACTGATATGCAGGGAAATTTCTTCTTTGTGAAAGGGACAGTGAGCTAAAGACTTGGTAGAGTTTCTCCCAGGGGCCTTCCACCCAAGAACAGGTCAATGGGCTGTGTTTGTGCTGGTAGAGAGACTTCCAGACCCCCCTTTGTTTTGCATGAATTAACTTTGGGTCTCACCCTAAGTTACTAGGGCGATCCAGATGTGGACACCTTGCTCACTGTTCTTAGAGAGGCATAGCTGCACCTCACTGATGATGCCCAACAAGGCTGAAACACTTTTATGGGGTTGCTGTTGGTACTCTTGTTCAGAGGAGAATTGCCTAGCATTTCGTTGCTGGACTGCCCCTGGGCAGGACAAAGGCTGATATGCAGGGAAATGTCTTCTCTGTGAAAGGGACAGTGAGCTAAAGACTTGGTAGAGTCTCTCCCAGGGGCCATCCACCCAAGAACAGGTCAATGGGCTGTGTTCATGCTGGTGGAGAGACTCCCAGTCCCCCCTTTGTTTTGCTAGAAAGAAAAAAAAGGGGACATGCATTTCTTAAGTAATAACACATATTTCCTCTTGTTGCCCAACTGAGCTTCCAGGCATAGATGTTTGCAAATGATAGATTATCTGGCTATATATTTTGCATTTTTTTTTGCATTCTGTTTTCTCTATTTTGCATATTGTATTGCAGTACAGTGGTTTGATACCAATGTTATGTTAAGGCCAATATTCTTTTAGGGTAACACAAGTATGATTCCTAATATAGCAGCAGTTGATGGAAGAAATGAAATTCCTCTTAAAGGAAGCTCCCAAATTAAAAGATTAAAGAGAAGTGTGCAGAATGATTTAACACACATGGAGAAGTATTTTGATGATTCCCTCCACGTAACTAATAACCTGTGGTACAAACACATGCAGAGGGTGGGAAGTCAGAAGTCTGATGAGAGCTGTTTGTTTGTTCCCTCATACCGAACAGAAGTAAACACACACAGAGCACACTACTTAACACATCTCACACTATGTAACACAAGAGGACAATTTCAGTGTAGATGGACCGGCATACGGTGGGTGACAAAAGCAGATTCTCCTTCTGAGGACAGTTTTGTAAAGCAAAAGGCCCTGATTACCAACGTCACAACACAACAAAAGGTAATGAGATATATACTGTCAGTCCCAAATAGGGGAGAAGTTAGAATGGAAGACCACAAATTGCTGCAGTGCACCGATGCACAAGGGAAAGAAATACATGTTTGTTGGGACAGACCCCAGTTCCACATAAGGGAGTAGTTTCTTACCTGTAACTCCATTTCTCCAACGTTGGTATCTTTCATGGATTCACATGCTTAGAATTTTCCCAGTCGTCAGGCTGGGAACCCTCGGTCTTTTTTAAAAAGCGTTTCCCTTAGGAAAACTTTGACACTTTAGTGTCCTATCGACGTCCTTTTGGGGTGCTTACGCACCACCCAACAGGACATAGGGTATAAATAGACCCGCACCCGTGGCTTCTCCTCAGATTTCTACCTCCAAAGTAGAGGCACCAACCAGGTTTGCATGCAGGGGAGGCCGGTGGGCGCATGTGAATCCATGAAAGATACCAACGCTGGAGAAATGGAGTTACAGGTAAGAAACTACTCCCTTCTCCAGCATTAGATCTTTCATGGATTCACATGCTTAGAATAAATTACATAGCAGTATTCATCATACAGGGTGGTGTGTAATACAAACCAATACATTAGGAACGCAACACATACGACCAGCAAGAAGACATTAGCTGTGGTAACATTGAAACAGATACCCCACGCTGTGGGGGTTTACCTTACTGAAACAGGCGTTGCAGGACTGCACGTCCATCTGTACATCTGCACCATGTTGCTGCTCCAGGCAATAATGCCGAGCAAATGTATGTGGCACCGACCAGGAGGCCGCCTGACAGAGATCCACCAGCGGAATCACCGACCATAATGCCGCTGATGACGCAGTGGATCTCGTCGAGTGCGCCTTCGAGCGCCTCTCCAAAGGCTTTCCCGCCTTAGAGTGACAGAAGGAAATAGTGGATGAGACCCAGCGAGATAGACCTTGTTTGGAGATTGCTCTTCCCTTCACTGAGGGTCCATAAGCCACAAACAGTTGTCTTGAACGTCTGAATTCCTCAGGACGATTCAGATAAAATTTCAATGCTCTTTTTACATCCAGCGTACGCAGCGCCTTTTCTGCCGATGACGAAGCAGAAGCGAAGAATGATGGCAGCACAATAGAAGAGAGTTTATGAAAAGTAGTTGGCACCTTTGGAATAAAGTGTGGGTTAGTAGCTAACACCACCTTGTCTTTGAAGAAACGTAAGTACGGAGGATCAAACACTAGGGCCTGCAACTCTGACATTCTTCTTGCCGAAGTAATGGCCACTAAAAATGCCACTTTCCACGACAAGAAATGCAGGGGCGTCGACGACATATGTTCGAACGGGGCTTTCATCAGACCCGACAGCACCAGATTGAGGCTCCAACCAGGAGGGCATTTCTTGGCAGGAGGAAAAGTCTGAAACAATCCTCTTAGAAAATGTTTAACCAGACGATCACTGAACAGAGGGATAGTGTTATGAAGTAGGTTCCACACACTTTAGGTTAACTTCAAGTAAGTTTATTTCCAAGTTCTTAGTTACAGATCCACATGAAGACATACAGGACATTAGCTAAGACAAACACCGGCTCCCATCACCCAGGGCCAGCCAGCTGTAACTGCCACTACACAGAACACTCACTCGGAACATTCCAGCATCCACTCATAAACATTCCAATGGCATCACAAGCTACCTCACCTCAGACAGGCACAATACAACACACCTCCCTCCTTTACTAAACCATATATGCACAGAACAAGTCACATACCAGAACAACACAACACAACTACCACCTTCCAAGAAATATGCACACCTGACACTCAACTGGGAGACGGACACTTCCACGGCCAAACCCAACCATCAAAACATCACATCCTGACAAACTACATTCCATGTACCAATCGAAAAAAAATACTGTCATCCATCTGCCTGTTCCTGCCACAAACAAGCAACCGGGCTCTCACCCCAGGACCTGGCAAACCCTGAAACTGGGCTACTTCACCTGCATTCCTAAACCACCACAAAACTGCTTCACCTCCTACCACCTGCCCCCGCCTACAAAAACGCGGGTGTCCAGCCTGCCACCCTGGAACTCCAGCAGGCCTCTAGACTGCCACTCTAGAGAACTGAGACCTCAAAGCCTCCAAAAAGACAACCACAACCTCACTCCAATAGGGGTTCACAAAGTGGAAACACATAACATCACTGAAACCACAAACACCCATGGACTCAACACCATACACATTACACCAGACCAGGTTGTACAAACCTTACAAACACATCGGGAGCAGTGGCCACACACTCCCAATGCCAACATCAAAGACTGGTAAAAACTCAACGATATTATTCGCAAGGATGGCATCCTCACACACGTCGAACTGGTGAACCCATAGATAAAACGAAATCCACAATAAATGCTACAAGTAACATAGAAAACAATTTACTCATCATCTCAGGACACAGCACACCCAATACCAACGGGTCATTTCCAGGCGTCCCCAGCTACACCTTTACCAGCAGCTACCTACTGTCCAATATGATGAGAAGGATACAAACCCTAGAGGAGGCGCTACCTCCCTTACAGAACAACCTCATCGCTGTTCAACCTTTACCAGAATCAGGTAACCACTATAAACCAGACCGATACCGAAACATGAAATTAGAAAATTCTAACATCCTTTATGAAAGAGCCGAGGCGCTACCTCACTCTAGAACAACCGCATGGGTGTTCAACATTTACCACAACAGGTAACTACCTAAACCAAACCAAAGCAATGTAAGGAAAATTCTATCCCCCACTGACGTTACCTAAACAATCCAAACCATGCATTTCACACTGCAACACAATCATGCAGAATGTGGGTTCAACCATTACCGAGCACTCACTGACTCTCTCCAAACTAACTGAGTCAGATTCATGACATGCACATCAAAATCATAGAATGCTGCAACCATACGCTGTAAACAATACATATACTGCATTGAAAACATTTGCGTTGTAAACTTTTGAACACCATAACCATATTGCTCATAGACAGTGAAATCCCCAAGACTAACATTTTTATGAACTTAAATGTCCATAGCCACTTAAACAGGCTCTAATGGCATGTGCAATATAGCTGAAAATCCTCAAAATGATTGAAGCTATCACACACACACACATACCCATCATACACTAATAGCAATGATTTATGCACATTAGTCTCCATGTGCCATGGTGCTTGACACTCGAAACCTGAAGGTACTCCAAAAGTCAGAAATATCACACTTGAACACTCTCACCATCTTTCCAATCATACCAATACAACTTTTGCAAACTATAGTCCATGTGCCCAAAAATGTGGCACTCCAAACCTGAAAATCATCAAAAAGATTTGTCTAGCCCAAACTCACACAAAAACATACTTTGGCATTTGCTCCACTGACACCTACTTGGCTCTACACCATTACCTACATCACTCCACATTTCACCATCTACTCAATCACGCAGACACCAATCGCGCCATCAGGACATAGCATTCATAGCATACAATGCTGTTAAATGTGATACTAATTATCCTATCATGTGGCATTTCCATTCACATTAGGGAACTTTATGCTCCTAAACGATCACAGGACGTAACCATTACGCTGTAATCATAAAATTCATTTAATTTCCCAACCGCAAAAATTGCTATCGCACCTTAATGACAGCGAAAACAACGCACAGCTCATAATGAGCATGTCTGTCCTCATTACATCCTAGCATCTCCACACGCTCATGACAAAATGTATAATGCCCTTCAGGAATTTTCAGAGCCTGAAACGGCTCACACAACATGACACCCTACATAAGTCACCATTCCGTTGGCCGCTTCAATACGCTTCACTACCTGAAGCGGAGCGGCGTGCCTTCACCAGCATTTCGTTGCAAAAACTGGAGAAGCCCTATTTCCAAAACACTCCGATCAGCGACCGCTCTACATGCTTTACAAACTGAAATGGAGCGATATGTAATCTTCTTGTCCATGTCTGTATTATTTCCTGGTACTGGACACGTGACGTATCGACGTTCCGAGCAGGTCCTTTACTCAACCTTTGCAGCGTCAATGTCCGCTGCACTAGTTGCTCCAACCATTAAGAGTCAGCTGATGTTCACCAGAACACAAAGAAAGTAAAGTTCCATGGGATCGCCGACTCCCCTTGTTGGAAGATTAAGTCATCAGTAGCCAGCCGTGGTCCGGACACTCCGGAGCTCCGCAGCTTTAACCGACCCTCTCTCAGGCCCATGCTCCCGACCAGACCAACGTCCCTGACACTCTCCCCTGTAGGAGCTTCCCACCCGACATGCATCCCCTTGGCTCGCAGGACACTGCAGCGACATACAGGCCAAGCGTGACTGTCTGGAAGCACTGAGAAGCGTGGTGTATTCCGTTTTCATGTGACAGTCACAGTTTCCACAAATTGTTTTACAGATCGGCCAAACCCCAGCGAGCCAGCACATGTGCACAGTTCACAAAGTCCAAAGCTGGAACCGAAAGCCGAACTTCTCCCATCAACTGCAATGGGGATACCCCGACTGATACTCCCAGGGGGTTGAGTCAGCTGTCCCTTCACTCCCAGCAGCCAATGGCTCTGGATATGAAGCCCGGGAACTAACTGTAGTCCTCAGCCCACTCCTTTCCTCTACCTTCCCCATGCCCTGGGTGATGGGACTTACAGTTTCTGGGGGCGGTGTTGTCCTTCTCCAGCAGCTTGTCCTTCCTGCACCCCCCGCAGCAGGGTCCTCAGTCCTTCAGCTTGTGGCTCATGGGTTCCCTTATCAAAGACCGACTCGTCGCCATTGTTATGAAGTATGTTCCACGCACTTTAGGTTAACTTCAAGTAAGTTTATTTCCAAGTTCTCAGTTACAGATCCACATGAAGACATACAGGACATTAGCTGAGACAAGCACCGGCTCCCATAACCCAGGGCCAGCCAGCTTTAACTGCCACTACACAGAACACTTACTCAGAACTTTCCATCATCCACTCATAAACATTCCAATGGCATCACAAGCTACCTCACCTCAGACAGGCACAATACAACAGACAGCATGCCTCTTCCGAGTGAATCTAGAAATGGCCGCCATGTGTACTTTTATGGTTGCGAACGCTGAACCTTTCTTTGCCAAGTGCAAGAAGTAGGGCAGAATTTGCTTTGATGAAATGTTTAAAGGGTCTATCCCAGGACGACCCTTACGCCACACACAAAACCTTTTCCATTTGCACGCATAGGAGACATTCGTGGACGGAGCTCTAGCCGCCTCAAAAATGCGGCGACAATCACTAGGAATGTTCAGTAGGCCAAACTCGGAGAAGTCAGGAGCCATGCCGTCAGGCTCAGAGAGCCCGGGTCATGGTGCCACACTGCACCCTTCTCCTGAAACAGAAGGTCCGGCGTCACTTGTAACCGCACTGGTTCTGCTACGGATAGATGGAGTAGGTCTGAGAACCACGGCTGCCTGGCCCAGTACGGGTCCACCAGAATCACACGGCATGGGTATTTCTGAATCCACTGGAGGGTCCGCCGAATGAGTGGAAACGGAGGGAATGTGTACGTGAACCTGCCCGTCTATGGGAACGAGAACGTATGCCCCAGCAAATTTGGCTGAGGCCATCTGCTGGCTAACTGCTTGCACTTTCTGTTCTCTTGGGTGGCGAAGAGATCCAGTGAAGGACGACCCCATTTCCTGAAAATGCTCGACACCTGCTGATCCTTCAGCTGCCACTCGTGGAGTTGGTTCATTTCTCTGATGAGAGAGTCTGCCTGTACGTTCATCACCCCTGGCAGATGAAACGCCACAATATTGATGTCTTGTTTCAGGGCCCAATGCCATAGTTCCTGAGCCTCTCTCGAGAGCATTCTTGAATGCGTGCCCCCTTGCTTCCTGAGGTAAAACATTGTGGTTGTATTGGCCGTCAACACTCTCACAACAGAGCCTCGTATGCGCGGCAAAAACGATTTTAGAGCCCAATGAACCGCTCTCAGTTCCAGCACATTGATGTGAAGACTCGATTCGACTGGAGACCACCGACCTTGAACTTGGAAGGACCCCAGATGCGCTCCCCACCCTGTTTGAGAGGCATCCATCACAATTGTAGCCTGAAAATCCGGCTCCAGTAACGGCACTCCTCGAGTCAGATTGTCCGACAGTTGCCACCATCGAAGAGCTTCCTATAAATCGCTGTTGACCACCACCTTGTCAGACCATAATCCGCGACTTTGAGCCCACCGGTCCGCCAGAAATTCTTGCACTGCCTCATGAAGAGACGACAGTCCTTCACCAACGGAATACATGACGCCATGGCTCCCAGCAGCGACATGTACTTTCTGACCGACACTCTCGTTCTGACTCCCCACTCAGCCGCTTTCTGCTTGAGTTTTTGAATTCTTTCGACAGAAGGCTTCACCAGACCTGACTCAGTCTGGAATTCCGCGCCCAAAAACACCAGGCTCCTGGAGGGAGACAGAAATGACTTTTTCGAAGTTGACCGCGAAGCCCAATCATTGCAACAGCTGCATGGTAACATTGAGACTTGCCTGCGTCACTGCCCGAGACGAGCCCCGTATCAGCCAGTCATCCAGGTAAGGGTAGACGTGATGACTTTCTCGTCGGAGCCACGCCACCACCGGCGCCAAACATTTCGTAAACGTCCTGGGAGACGATTTTAGACCGAACGGGAGCACTCGGAATTCGTAATGATTCTGACCCACCACAAACCGCAGGAATTTTCTGTGTGGTCGATGCATGGGTATGTGGAAATATGCGTCCTGCAAATCCAACGACGCCAGAAATTCTCCTGGCTGCACCGACCGGATGACTTCCTGAAGTGTGAGCATCTTGAACTTCAGGCGTTGCAGAGTCTTGTTCAGAGCCCGAAGGTCCAGAATGGGTCGCCACTTGCTGTTGGGTTTTTTGGCCACGAAGTAACGGGAGTAAACCCCCTGACCTCTCTCGGCCACTGGAACCAATTCTATAGCCCCTTTCTGCAGTATAAGTACAACCTCCTGCTGTAAGATGTGAAGATGAGGTTGCACCGAATACATGGGAGGAATGGGAAATGGTGGGTCCTTGAATTCCAGAGACTGGCCCAGCCTCACCGTGTCCAATACCCAACGGTCTGATGTCATTTTCTCCCATTCGTCCACGTGTAGGGACACTCTACCTCCCAGGACATTTACTCAAAGACTGTCATTGCTGTGATTTCGATTGTTTTCCCTTGGTGGAAAAGGGCTGTGCTCCTCTCCTTCTGGATGTCTGAAAATCACAGCTTCTTCGTGTAGCCTGAACTGCCCGTCTGTATCCTTGTGAGGAATATCCAAACCGATTGTAGTTCCAGTCTCTGTATGCAGCAATCGAGTGTTCCCTGAAGCTTGTCATGATGCCTACCCCCGGGCATCCGGATCAAGCCCATCAGCCCCGGGAGCAGGCATCCAGACATTTACAAAAACCCCAGCAGCCCCAGATAGGGGCTGTCTGGGTTCAGTCCTGGCGCCGTAGGCACCAGGCTCATAATAAAAATCAGTCCTGGCGCCATAGGCGCCAGGCTCATAGACATTACTTACCTCATGCAGACCATGCTGCAAATAAATCCAAGCCAACGTGAGGCCTGGATGGGACTCTTTTACTGCAGGGACTATTTTTTACTCAGGTGTGGTCCTGGGGAACTTCTTTCCTGGGACTACTTTGGAGGCTATTTAAACCACGCCCGAACAGCAGCACATGCTTCGTGTTATTCTGCATCCAGCAGCGTGACTCTCACCGTGCCTGCAGCCAGCATCCAGTCTTCTGTCACGCCCGCCTCGAATCCAGAGCTCCTAGAATAAAGAGGAAGAAAAGGACAAGGTTAGAAAACAAACTTATTTCAAATTCCTCACCTGATTCCGGATCCATTTCATCTCCCGACCTGGAAAGTACATCAGTCCTGCACGCGTCGCTTCGTCAGCTCCAGCACGGCGCCATACTCACCAGTTCTCACAGGATCTTTCGATCCGGCACTGTCTCCATCATTTCTTCGCCGTACTCCGGCACCTAGGGGCACAAGAATAACAAGGTGAGCCAAGGGAATCAACAAATACCTCTTACCACCATAGACTTACCTGATTTACCACCGGCGGTATTATTCTCCATATCTTCATATGCCGCATCTGTAAAGAGGGAGAAAAACAACACGTTAACACATGCAATAGTTACCGGACAGCGTTGGGTAACACAGACTCTTACCTGAACGCCAGCAGCAGCTACGAGACCTTCTTCTCACGAACTCAGTTGCAATTTAAGGAAGGAAGGGGACAAGAGTGAACATCGGGCACATTGAACTCTTTGAACTTCATACTTACCAATCCCGCCTGGGACTTCAGAGTCAATGCTTACCGGAACTCTCCCAACGCCTTCAAACCAGTGAAGTAACTGGTATCTACCCGCCCCTGCAAGACACGCAGGATGGAGAGCTCATCTTTTACAAACATGAGGTGACATTACTAAGGGGGTATCGGAGGTGATTAGTGAGGGAGAGCGAGAACAGTTGGGAGGCCATCACTAAAACCCAGAGGTGGCTAATCCCTGTCTCCACTTGCAGGAAAATACTTCTTCGGGTCCAGCAGACAAGACTAGGCGGGCCAGTCCAGACAGTCATCTCTGCACTACGCATCACGTTGACGGAGACTGCAGCTGTCCGGGTCCGATCGACACCCCTGTGGGGTCCAGGTGAGCGTAACAGAACACGAAGCTTTTCTAAAAATACCCACCCGGGTGTTATGGAAACCTCGGAAACCGACCAACTGGCCCAATTATTGGGGGAACCTAGGGCGGAAGTACATGCCGCTCGCCAAGAGACTAATGCCCTCACGAGAGAACTGATTGTCTCAAAGAAGCGCACTGATGATCTGGCTAGGCAACTACTGCAAAACCAAGCTGCAAACGCCCCTACCTGGATATGGGGGAAACCCAACACCCGTTTCATCAAGCAATCCTGTGCAAGTGGTTTTACCAGGAAATATTCCGTTAGCTCCACCGAACGCTTTGCTGGGGACCCCAAAAGGTTCGCCGTGTTTATGAACCAATGCCGCTTTCACTTTTTATGCAGACCGGTAGCCTTTCCAAATGACCAAGCCAAAGTAGCCTTTGTATTGTCATATCTTAGTGGCAGCGCAGCGGATTGGTCCATTCCGTTAGTCAACCAGGATGATCCTCTTCTCCGGGATTTTCAGGGTTTTCAAAGGAGCATGGAAAAACTATTTGCCAGACACTCACAGGGTCAAGCCCTGGACAACAAACTTTTATCCTTACGACAGGGTAACCAGGATCTGCTAACCTATATTGGAACCTTCAAAAGGTTGGTGGTGGAAACCGGGTGGCCGGAGGAAAAACGAATTACATTGTTTCATCGTGGACTTCGGGGAGAACTCAAAGACGTCTTGGCTCAAGTTGTGAACCCACCTCAGGATTGCACAGAATTTATAGACTTAGTGGTCCAGCTAGACCACCGACTTCAGAACCGAAAGACTGATCGAGCTAAGTTCGAGAATCGGGTATTGGTTAAACCCAACGTTGTCCCCAAAGGAACAGATGCATCTGAACCTATGCAGATCGGGGGGTTAAAGGACCCTTAACTCAAAAGGAAAGAGAAAGAAGACGACAGATGCAGTTGTGTCTGTACTGTGGAACCTCAGGACATTTTCTACGGGATTGCCCTACAAATCCACCCAAGAAGGTGGTAGGAGTTGCTGATAAAAGCCACATAGAGCCTGATTCGGGAAACGACCACGCCCGACAAGCGTAGAGGTCCGCTTGCCGAGCTTAAAGAAGGACACTCAGACCTCGCATCTGATCATCCCAATGGTCCTACTTGATCCCAGGCAGCCATCACGTATGCACGCAGTAAGGGCATACATAGATAGCAGGGCCGTAGGAAACTATATGGACTACGAATTGGTGTCAAGGATGAATCTACCTCTTTGCAAAAAGACCACTTCGGATGTCATCATCACAGTTGATGGAACTGAGATTACCTCGGGGCCTGTAACTCATTCCACTACAGAGATGACACTGTTGAGTCAAGATGGGCATCGAGAGACTATTGTGTTTGATCTAATCAAAGCCCCACAGTTCCAGATAATACTGGGGATGCCATGGTTGGAAACACATAATCCTTGTATAGAATGGCGAGAGAAGAGAATAACCTTCCCGGATTGTGCACACACCTGTTACCCGGAGAAAACTTTGAACAAAGGCCTGGCTACAGTCGTTAACCCAATCGTGCAGTTACCTCAGGAATACCAAGAATTTCAGGATGTTTTTCAAAAAAGAACAGGCCAATACATTACCTCCTCACAGATCATACGATTGTCAAATCGACCTCCTACCCGGTGCACAACCCCCATGCAGTAGAATCTATGCCCTCACGGAACCTGAAAATCTTCACCTACGGCAATACTTGGACCAATACCTTGCTAATGGCTTTATTCGTCCTTCCAAGTCTCCTGCATCCTCAGCTTTATTCTTCATGCCAAAAAAGGAAGGTGACCTTAGAACGTGCATAGATTACCGCGCATTAAATCAGATTACGGTAAAAAAACGATACCCATTGCCTCTGATCCCCGAATTACTAGACCAAGTAAAGGATGCTTGTATCTACAGTAAGTTAGATTTCCGAGGGGCATATCATCTGGTGCGTGTCAAGAAAGGCGACGAATGGAAGACTGCCTTTCGCACCAAGTACGGATTATTCGAATATCAGGTGATGCCCTTCGGGTTGTGCAATGCACCAGCAGCCTTCCAGTATTTTATGAACGATGTCCTTCGTGAACTCATTGACGTCTGTGTCGTCGTATACATAGATTATATTCTAGTGTACTCCTCCTCAGAATCAGACCATGTTAAGCACGTGCATGCAGTCCTTGAGAAACTACGCCAGCACAAGTTATATGCAAAATTGGAAAAATGTGTTTTTCATGCTACGGAAGTTGAATTTCTTGGATTTATCCTGACTCCAAAGGGAGTCCGAATGGACTCTCGAAAGGTGGACGCTATTCTCAAGTGGCCATCACCCAGTTCAGTCAAAGGGGTACAAAGCATGCTCGGATTTGCTAATTTCTACCGCAGATTCATTCCGGACTTCTCCCATGTTGTACACCCCATCACAGCACTTTTGCGAAAAAACAAACGCTTCTTGTGGACCGAAGAGGCTGAAAAGGCCTTCCAAGAGCTGAAAGCGAAATTCACATCAGCACCTGTCTTAAAGCATCCACGCCCTGAGCTTCCATACATAGTAGAAACTGATGTATCCAGTTTAGCCATGGGAGCTGTCCTGTCCCAGAAGGATCCTGAAACCGGTCAACTTCACCCAGTAGCGTTTTGGTCCAGAAAGTTCTCAGCACCTGAGTTAAACTATGCGATTACCGATAAAGAGCTATTAGCTATCAAATCCACCTTTAAGGCTTGGCGGCACTACCTTCTTGGTGCCAGGCATACCATTACCATAATCACTGATCACCGGAACCTGCAGTATTTAAAAACAGCCAAAGCCCAATGATCGCGACAACTTCGATGGGCATTGTTCTTTGCCGAATTCGATTTCGTGATCACTTATCGACCAGGCCGCAAAAATGGCAAAGCAGATGCCTTATCCCGAATAGGGATGGGAGAAGCATATGCAAACCCAGAACCGGTGGCAATAATTCCCGAGCAAAGAATCCTTGGCATAACTACCCTACAGACACTAGAAGATATTCATTCAAAAATCCAACAACTCTTCGATCCAGCAACCCTGCAGGACTGGGTAAAGAAAGGCCCAGACTACTCAGTCATCAATGACCTACCTTACTATCAAGGACGACTATTTCATTTCTACCACACAAGGAAATACAAGAACTAGTCATCTCCAATTACCATGATACCCTGATGGAAGGGCACCCAGGTATCGCAAAAACTGAAGCGAAAATTAAGAGACAGTTCTGGTGGCCCACTTGGCGAAAAAAAGACGTAAAGTCATTTGTGATGTCTTGTGGCATTCGTGCCCAAAACAAAAGCCAGAAGAAAAAACCTGCTGGCCTTTTACAACCTTTGGATATTCCACCTACACCATGGCACACCTTGTCTTTAGACTTTATTACAGATCTACCTCCATGTAATGGATTTAACACCATCCTAGTTATTGTGGATCTTTTTTCCAAGATGGCCCACTTTATTCCTTTAAAAGGATTACCTTCCGCTTCAATTTTGGCCAAGGGGTTCCTCGAAAACATTGTTCGAATACACGGATTTCCTTCCGTATTGGTCTCTGACCGAGGCAGTCAATTCATTTCACAATTTTGGAAGAAATGTTGTCAATTGGCACAAATCGACGTGAGGTTATCAACCAGTCACCATCCCCAGACCGATGGTCAGATGGAGAGGACCAACCAGACCCTTGAACAGTACCTACGTTGCATGCTGCACCAGACCGAAAGCAATTGGAAGGATATTTTATGGATTTCCGAATATGCATACAATAACTCAGTACAGTCTGGAACCGGACAAAGCCCCTTCTATACCATACACGGACATCACCCTCGAACCTCAGAACTCGATTCGCCTCAGCACTTAGAAATGCCTGCAGTTAGTCATTTACACTCTACTATTACACAAGCCTTTAAGGAGGCAACAGAACATTTGAAACAAGCGAAAGAGAAATATAAGAAAAATGCTGATCAACATAGAAGCGATGATCCACGATATCAGATTGGGGATCAAGTTTGGCTGGCTACAAAACACATACCTCTAAAAGGAACTCTGACTTTTAATCCTAGGTATTTGGGACCTTACACTATTAAGGCCATTATCAACCCGGTGGCCGTCAAGTTGGAATTACTCTCTAATTTGCGGATCCATCCTGTCTTTCATGTTTCACTTCTGAAACCAGTTCAACCCGGGACAAGACTTGCCAAACCACCTGACCCCATCCTAATAGATGGAGAACCTGAATTCGAGGTAAAGAATATCCTGGACTCTAAATTGGTTAAATCAAGACTTTTTTATTTAATCGACTGGAAAGGTTACGGACCACAGGAAAGGTCATGGGAGCCTAGTGACCACGTTCATGCACCTCGGTTGGTGAAGAAATTCCATCGGAACCTCCCAAACAAACCAGGGCCAAGGGGAAGAACCACTTTAGGAGGGGCCTTGGGGGGGAGTGCTGTCATGATGCCTACCCCCGGGCATCCGGATCAAGCCCATCAGCCCGGGGAGCAGGCATCCAGACATTTACAAAAACCCCAGCAGCCCCAGCTAGGGGCTGTCTGGGTTCAGTCCTGGCGCCGTAGGCACCAGGCTCATAATAAAAATCAGTCCTGGCGCCATAGGCACCAGGCTCATAGACATTACTTACCTCATGCAGACCATGCTGCAAATAAATCCAAGCCAACATGAGGCCTGGATGGGACTCTTTTACTGCAGGGACTATTTTTTACTCGGGTGTGGTCCTGGGGAACTTCTTTCCTGGGACTACTTTGGAGGCTATTTAAACCACGCCCGAACAGCAGCACATGCTTCGTGTTATTCTGCATCCAGCAGCGTGACTCTCACCATGCCTGCAGCCAGCATCTAGTCTTCTGCCACGCCCGCGTGCCCGCAGCCAGCATCCAGTCTTCTGCCACACCCGCCTCGAATCCGGAGCTCCTAGAATAAAGAGGAAGAAAAGGACAAGGTAAGAAAACTAACTTATTTCAAATTCCTCACCTGATTCCGGATTCATTTCATCTCCTGACCTGGAAAGTACATCAGTCCTCCATGCGTCGCTTCATCAGCTCCAGCACGGCGCCATACTCACCAGTTCTCACAGCATCTTTCAATCAGGCACTGTCTCGATCATTTCTTCGACCGTACTGCGGCACCTAGGGGCACAAGAATAACAAGGTGAGCCAAGGGAATCAACAAATACCTCTAACCACCATAGACTTACCTGATTTACCACCGGCGGTATTATTCTCCATATCTTCATATGCCGCATCTGTAAAGAGGGAGAAAAACAACACGTTAACGCATGCAATAGTTACCGGACAGCGTTGGGTAACACAGACTCTTACCTGAACGCCAGCAACAGCTACGAGACCTTCTTCTCACAAACTCAGTTGCAATTTAAGGAAGGAAGGGGACAAGAGTGAACATCGGGCACATTGAACTCTTTGAACTTGATACTTACCAATCCCGCCTGGGACTTCAGAGTCAATGCTTACCGGAACTCTCCCAACGCCTTCAAACCAGTGAAGTAACTGGTATCTACGCGCCCCTGCAAGACACGCAGGATGGAGAGCTCATCTTTTACAAACATAAGGTGAGGTTACTAAGGGGATATCGGAGGTGATTAGTGGGGGAGAGCGAGAACAGTTGGGAGGCCATCACTAAAACCCACAGGTGGCTAATCCCTGTCTCCACTTGCATGAAAATACTTCTTTGGGTCCAGCAGACAAGACTAGGCGGGCCAGTCCAGACAGTCATCTCTGCACTACGCATCACGTTGACGGAGACCGCAGCTGTCCGGGTCCGATCGGCACCCCTGTGGGGTCCAGGTGAGCGTAACAAGCTTCCCAGGAAGGGACAAAAGGGACGAAACGACCGCCCTCTTTGCAGAGCTCCCAATGACCTCGCTGTATCGGAGTCTTCTTTCATGCCCTTGAGGGCTTCATCTATTTTTTCTCCAAACAATTGTTCACCTTCACAGGGCATGTCCAGCACCTTGTAATGAACCTCCGAGCTAAAGTGTGTGCACTTTAGCCAGGCCTGCCTCCTTAGCACCACCCCATTACTTATCTGCTTGAACCCCGATTCCGCTAAATCTACAGCGATGTTAATGCTGTGATTTGATGCCTCCTCACCTTCACGCACCAGTAGCATAGCTGCCTTTCGGTGTTCTTTGGGTAGATGTTCTAAAATGGGGGCCAGGCGATGCCACATTTCACGGTCGTAGCGTGCCATAATCGCCACCGAATTAGCGGCCTTAACTGTTGTCGCCCCCACTGTTTAAATCTTCTTTCCGAAGGCATCTTGCCTTCTAGCTTCGCTGTCAGGAGGTGTTGTGCATTTGTGCTGTGTTCTGGCTTTCCTGCTAGCCGCCGCTGACACCACTGATTCAGGGGTAGGTTGAGCAACCAAACACTTTGGCGTAGAGTCCGGGGCCTTAACATTTTTCTCTAACCTGCCCTTAACTGCAGGCTCTGAAAATGGATGACGCATGGTACGTAAGCCTTCTTGCCAAACATGGTCCAGGATCGGAACGGATAAAACCGCCTTTCTTCTCTTTCCCATGTGGTCAAATAAGAAACATTCTTTCCATTCTTCCTCTGGGGTCAGACCAAACTCGACACAGGCTTTTGCCATCATGGCATGAAAATCCCCAATGTCATCCGGGGGAGATGGTTGCGCCAGACTCCTAGGAGCCTCTATTTCCCCATCAGACTCACACGTCGGGTCTCTTGATGGCGATGATGAAATGTCAGAGATGGAGTCACTAGGATTCTGGGCGGAATCTGAGTCCTGCAGCTCACCTTCCTCGGGTGGGAACGAGGAGGTTCTGTGCTCATCGGCCGGGAAGCCGGCAGCTCAGCCGTGGACGCTGAACGTGGAAGGGCACCTGCCGCGTCGACGATAGGTGTTACCGGAGGAGTACTCATGGGAGGCAGTATTGCACCCAGCTGACCGAATAGGAACTGCAGTGTAGACAACACCTGTAGAGACAGCACTGACTGTGGGTTCAGCAGAGGGGACGCAGGTGGAACATTCTGTATTCCCGCAGTCGTCGAAGGGCCAACGCACTGTAAACCAAGACTTGCTGGGTTAACCACAGTCTCTCGCTCCTCCTCCATCAACGACACTGAAAGGATGGACTCTTGCTGTAATAAGGTGTCCGGCAGAATGGAGTCATACGCCGAAGGCTGCCAAGACCCTGGCACGTCGGCCGTCGACGACGAAAACCTGGGGACCTTGTTGATCGTCGTCACCGGAGCTGACGACACCACTGTAGAGATAAGCACTGCAGCCGGCAGTGAAGCCGTCGACGACGGGACTCCCATTGACGGCGCAGGCAGTTGTGGCACAGATTTGTCAGGCGATCCTGCCTTTTTGGAATCTCTGGACAGGTGCTTCAAAGATTCTCTACTCGAGGAAGACCAATGATGGTCTCCTGACGAGGAGCATTTGGAAGAGTCCTTTTTGTCCTTTTTTGAAGAAGTAGAAGAAGAAGATTTCTCAGGCCTTCGTGACTGGTCAGATTGACCATGTTTAGACAATGAAGGAGCCCCTTTTGTGAGATGTTTCCCCGAAGAGGAGCAACTCTTTTCTGTAGGCTGTGACGTCTTTGCCGGAGGTTCAGCCAACACCGACCGGTGAGGAACTGCAGGGGAAGGTCTCTCAGATGCTAGACTGCGCACCGATCCTACCTCAGATGGAGGGTAGGCCCCCTCGTTCAGCCACAATATCAGACGCCGATTGCGGTCCTTCAATGTTTTCTGTGAGGAACCCTTGCAGATGTCACAGATATCAGCAGAGTGATGAGGGTAGAGGCAATAGAGGCAGTCCCTGTGCCCATCCCCTTCATAAACTTTTTTCATTCCGTACGTAGCGCAAGGGCGAAACATGGCTTTCCCCGACATTGGGAAAGAAATGACTACAACCCACAAAAGTGTAGAACGCATAAGGTGATCCCGACACTTTGGAGACGGTTGAAATCTGAGGAGAAGCCGCGGGTGCGGTTCTATTTATACCCATCGTCCTATTGGGTGGTGCGTAAGCAACCCAAAAGGACGTCGATAGGACACTAAAGTGTCAAAGTTTTCCTAAGGAAAACACTTTTTAAAAAAGACTGAGGGTTCCCAGCCTGACGACGGGGAATATTCTAAGTATGTGAATCCATGAAAGATCCAATGCTGGAGAATATGAGATGTATTTACCGCAGAGGGATGGGTCAAAGGAATGATAGGTTGCAAAGCACAGGCACTCATAACAACATCAATAGAAGTTGTGCTGAATGCAAATAAAGTGTGCCTTAAAGAGTGGACTGAAGATTTTAAATGACTTATTTGAGTAGAAGATGAAGGAGGACCAGTACCCATAATACCAATAAAAAAGCAACCCTGTGTTTTAGGAAACAATGGTTCGGTGAAAGAAGGCGTGAACAAGGGTTACCAGCATATCATGGACTCACCATATCATGGGCAGATCTGTATTAATGGACCACTATCAGGCTTGTGGTTCGAAGGCCTATATACAGCTCCCTACAAATTAGTGAGGCATATGCTCTATAGCAATAATAAGTGCACCGGCTCTGGTGTTCCCACAAAGTGAGGTGCAGATTGCAATTTTCACCCGATGAGCACAAACAAAAGAATGAAAAGGTCTCTTGTAAAACGTACCGAAGGGAGAACTATTTTTTGGCAAAATCAATCGAGGCCTATTATGACATACCAGACAAACATAAACTGTTCAGCAGAATGGACTGTTCTTTACTCCTACCTTGCCCCTTGATTGCAACAAATGCTAAATGGGAACAAATAACCAGATGGGAACTGTGGCAAACAATAAATGCCTCAGTGAAGGGGTTCAATGTCGTTAAAGAGGAGTTGAGAGCAGTCAAATGAATGGCTCTCCAAAAAAGGTATGCTCTTAATGTCATCACGGCCATGGGGGAGAGGGGGGTCATTTTCATCAAGATAGGGCTGTCTTGCTGTATGTACCTACCAGCAAATGATGAGCAGAATGCCTTACAGATGCCTTGCAGATGCCTTAAGATCTTACAAGAGCAGTACAACAAAATGGTGTTAGAGGAGGACATTGAAAATGATGACTGGTTAAATGTTAAATTACTTGTTTTCATGCGTACCCACCTGGTTGGCGAACACATTCAAAATATAACTGACCCTACTGGTACTGGAACTGAACCAATGTAAAAAGGCCAGCAAGAAAGCACTGGAAATGACAATAATAGTAAATGTGGGTGATCAAATTCACAGATACACACACACAGATGAATTAGCCCATATGTACCCAAAGGAACATTCTGTAGGACCCTCTGGGACAATGTTTGAATATCCTGTTAACCCCCACAACTAATCTGAACATTGGGCGGATTGTGCAGGGGATGGAGACTGCTGTTTTATGACATACAGTCCATAGGAATATGTAGCACATGTAGGTAGCCTGAGAGGGGGTGATGAAAGTATGGCTACCAAAGGACAGCTATAATGGGATAGGTAGAAATTAGGGGTTAGTCGATTATTCGACCAGAGGGGGGGAGTGTAATGGGGCAGATGAATATTCAGGTATCACCTATGGCCCCTACTCGGATAAAAAGGCAAGTGCCAATTCCTGTCCCTAATTCTCACCATTACCGTACAGGTGAGAAACAATCCCAGCTGAAACAACCCTATCGCCCCATGAGTCTAGGGGTGAAAGACAAGACAAACTAAGACAGATTCCAAGAAACAATACTTTAAACAATCAATGTATATGCCTCTGCCATAAGGAATTTGTTAGGTTGTGCAACACTAGTTGGGATTATAGTTAGATAGCAGAAAGCACAAGTATTGTGCTGTATATAGCATAGAAGGGAGGATTCTAGAATACCAAGAGAGCAACTCAATACACTGACAGGGCAGATTCAATTATAGACAGGTAAGATGCAGCATACGGGGGCTGGGAAACCGACATATGGTAGATGTGCAAGGTGAATGTGACATGACAAGCCATGAAAATAGGTCGCCAATATGGAGGCGAGAAGCACAGGAGTCCAGCCATTTTCCCTGCACGGACGCAGCAGCAGGCCTCAAAGTCAGCAAGGCCTAAAATGAGATGCTAAATACCTAAAAACACATTTATTTAAGAAGCTTTGAAGCTGCCCAGACAGTATTTTGTAGCAAGCACCAAGGTCAGATGCACGGAATTGAGTAGTGGATGAGCATACCTTAGAAGAAATATAAATGTTCCCAAGACGCAAAGCAGTAGCCTTCCAAGTTTATTGAAATAGGAGCACGGACAGCCATTGATGTCCAGGTACATACGAATAGTATGCCAAAAGACTCCATAGAGAATAGATGAAGGGTCTCCCAAGTGGCCACAAAGAATACAACATGTACGTAGGAATTAGCTAAGAGCTCGATAAATAGAAAGAAAATCATTCTCCAACATGGTCCCCTAACACGAGATCAAGCCGTGAAGAACACTGGTTATTCATTATGAGCCAAGCACAGATAAGACACCTGATGAACGCCCTAGCGGACACACACAGACACGAGATGATACACAAGGCCAAATACAAAGGAGCAGATAAGGCACATGACCTGTCAATGATGTGGAGAACTTTTAATTAGACTTATTGCAGACCATGGACTTCTCTCCCCCCACCATATATCTTGACGTCTCATCAAAGTGTCCAAGGTTGGTGAGTAAATTGCCCAACAATAAAAACCCTTTGTGCCACACTGCCTATAATGAACAGCGCCAACCAATAAATAATCAATGTGATGATGTATTGAAAGTATTATCTGAAGTAGGTTGGGCATAGGTGGAGCCATCAGATATGTCCAACCCAATCATAGAATGAATACCTATATATGTAGTTTACAATGTTAACCAATCCAAGTTATTCATATGTTTTGTAATTAAGGTTGTTTTATGATGACACGGATGACGTGTCCTTCATTTAATAACACTCACATCTATTGTAACCCTGAGAGCTACTTGTATGCTGTCCTGGCAAAGATTCTGCGTTTTGAATAAAACTGGGTTTTCCCGTGCATTTTCAGTACTCCATCATTGAATATTGTTTTTTATTAGTGCAGTAAATTGGGCCCTCCTTTAAAGGAACAGAGCTATACATGCATCCTGTGGCCACCTGGGTCTCCTCTGCTGTTTGTTTGAGTCAGATAACATAGGACCAGGTTTCCAAAAGGCCCTGCTTGAAGTCCAAGAAGGACTCTTGGGCTGTATATACCAATTCTGAGTGTGAAAACCTCTCCTTGAAGGAGATAATTAATCAATGATAGTTACTGACTAAAGGAGCTTTTTCAGTCACTAGTGGGATAGCCCAGGCCATGGTGCTTCAACACATGTTTGAAATTAGGTATACATCCTTAGCACTGTCCGTCTGACACTAGTGTGGTTTAAATGTAAATTGAATGGTGCAGGCATTTAAAAGTTCCTGTTACCTCTTCAGGGACCTGTCACATTTTCTGGAAACCAACCCTCCCACTGTAAGTCTAGAGTCAAGGCAACTTGGTTTGCTAGGGATTGTTGTAGGGTGCCATTTGCTTTACAGACACTATGTCCTCATACAGTAAAGGCTTCTACAGTAATAATCAGATCCTATTTTGGAATTATGCTTTCCTGAGAGAGGAGGCAATGCCCCTTGACAGCGAAGGGCCTTACCTCAAGATGTCTCACTCTTCAGGGTTTACAGAGGTTCAGTTTTCCCCTTCCTGACACAACTGTGTCAGTGCTGGGACACAAATCCTTGACAGGTGCCACCGGAAGAGGAAACCCCCAAGGGGAAAAAACTCAGATGTTTTGCTCTGCTGGATTATAATGAAGGAGAAGGTAGGATTTTCTTGGTGTCTTGAAAGGCTTGTACTTTTCCCGGCATTCCTCTCTAAGGGAGGTAATGCCCCATTCAGGCGCCAATGTTGGATGGTGAAGAATTCTGAGGTCTCACTACAGCAAGGCATAAGTGCATATTTTAGTGAATGACCACAGAAACTACTGCCACCTGGATTTGGGATCATCAGAATCCCAACAGCAGGTAGCGGCACCAACCACTGAAGGCACACTAGCAGCTGTAAGGGTGCAGGTTATGGATGAGGTGTTGGGACCACAGATACAGGTGCACATAGACAAATCAGAAATGCAGAGTGAGGGTGACCAGCAGGGAGCAAGGGAGCAAAGAAGACACAGGGTGGTCAGGGAATGGCTTTGATACTGAGGCAGGAGAAGGGAGATGAAAGAAATCAATGAGAGCAGTTAGAACAGAAGCACAGGGAGATGGATTTGCAGTGAGTGACAACGCAGACCGGAACATGAAGAGTTGCAATGCAAAGTTCTGAGTTCCACTTCCCATTTTCATTTACTCCACACACCCGTCTGAAAAGCCTCAGAAGTGACGTCAAACTGGTTTGGTTTGGTTTTGTACATTATTCCGGTGGCCATCTTGAAAACTCTCCAAAGAAAAAGGATGCTGCTGCACTACAAACTATAACCTGGCAATCTAATACATGCAGGGAATCCATTTCTATTACTCCCAAAATCTTTTCCACACTGTGAAGCTGAGGTAAACTACACTTGGTGCATTAGGGCTATGACATTAGCAAACTGTAGTTCTCACGATAAACACACAAAAGGATGTTCTTGTTCTGCCTTTTCTAACAAACGAGAAATAGACAATAGCAGCAGTAGAAGAGCCCTGCTGCTCTTTATTTAAACATAAGGGGTCGATTATTTGGCTGAATATTTACTCCCACCACGTAATGCCCCCAGCCCTTAGTGAGGAGTATTACTTAATTTTAGAATGTTATCTTCATGATTTGCTGCAGTCAAGCAGATATGTGTAATAAATGTACTTCTGACTATCACCTCCATCTGCACTATATGCAGTAACATGAATCTAAAATAGAATAATTCATTAGTTCATGATTTAATGGAGCTACAGCAGGAGATGCTCAGAACCATCTCAACATCTTCCCATTCCTATCATCTCTTCTCCTCTATGCCACCTCTGTTCTCGCTCCACTACTCTTTCTGTTCACAAAATCTACTCCAGCCCTAATTTCCATTACACATCCTCTTCTCATATCTACCCTTAGTGCCTCTCTATTTCACAGACTTAACAGTGCTATGCTTCTACATCTCACTGACTTTCTATTGCAGTTTGGAACGCACAGCCTGTCCATAATAAACCCTCCTTTACATCCAACATTTTCCTTTCTCCTTATCCTTCTCTTGACCTCATTACCCTTTCTGAAACTTAGATCTCTCCATCTGACTTTGCAACCCTTGCTGCTCTTCATGACCCTGCCTACACCTTCACACACTCTCCCCACCCCACTGGCAGGGGTGGTGGTGTGGGGCGTTTTCTATCCTCAAAATCTCCTATTTTTCATACTCCCCCATCGCCTGCTAATTCTCCTTCATTCGAATACACTATCCCCACAATCACTGCCCCCTATGGCATACACATTTTCTCTCTCTCTCTACTGGCCACCTAGTTTGGTAGGTCAAACTTCGACCACATTGGCACTCCCTCCTGATCACCACCTCATTTTCTTTTGTGGCTTCAACCCCTTCTCTATCTATGCTGCTCTATCCAGTGACTTTAACTATGTCCTTCTTAACCACTCACCCTTTTCTATCCACTCTCTGCCCACCAATTAAAATGGAAACTCTCCTAACCTTATTCTCATCTCCTCTCAAATCTCTGCCTCGAATATCTCTACGGAGCCTTCTCCTCTGATCACTCTATCTTCTTTCACTCAGTCTCCACTCCAGCCTCTTCCTCATTCTCTTCATCTAGTACAACTTTTGGTAAGCACAAGTTTACCTCCTCCAAACGCCCTGGTTACCTCTCTGACCTACACCACTCTCTCTCCTCCCATGCTGAACTCACCTTTCCATACACTGAAGAAGTCTTCACTAACTTTAACTCTGCTCTTTATGCTCCCTTTTCCTCTCGCTACTCTCTTACTACATTCACTCCTAAAACCTCCCC
Source organism: Ambystoma mexicanum (assembly GCF_040938575.1). NCBI lineage: Eukaryota > Metazoa > Chordata > Amphibia > Caudata > Ambystomatidae > Ambystoma > Ambystoma mexicanum. Next base: position 1,424,908,615 of record NC_090923.1, read on the forward strand.
TTCACAGCCCTGGGGTACACCTCTCGAGCGCACCCTGAAAACAATAATGCAGACAAAGCTTTGCACTTGGCAAAGGTTAAGACACTCATCTGATCTCCAACTCTATCTCGCTGCTCTTCAAAAATATTCCTCTACTCTAGACTCTTGCAAATGTCACTTATATCTCTCTCTCCTTTCATCTCAATTCTCCCAACCGAGGCGCCTCCAAAAATCTCTCGATTCAATTCTCTCACATCCTAAAACCACCTCCATTTCTTGTACTCTTTCTGCAAATGATCTTGCTCTCATCTTTGCTTCTAAAATGTCTACCATTCACAATACCCTTGCTAATAACCTTCTATCCCCTGCTCCTGCTCACCTTTCTCCACCACACACACCCTCCTCTCATGCTACTATGTCTCCCTTTGCCCCCACCAACCCTGATAAGATTCTTGCCCTAGTACTCAGGGCTAACCTTTCCTGTGCCCCTCTGACCCTGCACATTGTGAAGCAAGTAGCGCCCATTGTTGCTTCACATCTTGCTTCCCTCGTCAACTCCTCTCTCGGCAATGACACTTTTCCTTCACCCTAAAAGACAGCTACTGTCATCCCTCTCCTTAAGAAATCTGGTCTATATCCTAACTGTCCTGCCAACTTTTCCCCTGTCTTTCTTCTACCACCGAATTCCAAAATCCCAGTGCGAACAGTATTCAATCGACTCACTGAGTTCCTTGATACTCACAACCTCCAGAACCCTCTTCAATCGGGGTTCTGACCATTGCATTCTTCTGAGACAGCTCTATTCAATGTCATCATCTTAATTTCTTGCTCTTGGCCTGCAAACCTTTCATGTATTCTTATTCTTCTCAACCTCTCTTCTGCCTTCAATAGTGTTGACCATTCTGACCTTCTCTCTCCATTATCTCTCCTTGGCATCTGAGGTAGGGCCCTCACTTGGTTTGCTTCATATCTTGCACCCAGACACTTTCAAGTATCCTAGAACAGCCTTACCTTCTCACTCACCCCCCTTACTGTTGACGTTCCCCATGGGTCTGGTCCTTGGTCCACTTCTCTTCACTCTCTATACTTCAGTGTTTGGCATCCTGAACTCCTATTTCGGCTTTGCCTATCAACTCTTCACTGATGACGCTCACATCTTCTTCTCTTTACCCTTAGGTTTAGGACCTTTATCTAAGGTAGAATTATAACAATTTGAGGTGGCCATATTTACTTCCTGAACCCCCAATGTACCAACCTTATTCTGCTTAGCAGAATTTTCATAGCCTGTACTTTGGTTAGTTATATGAGAGGGAACTGTATACTGACAGCATGCCATTAGGTATCTCGGTATTATAGGAATCTGATCCTCAAAAGAAGATGAATACCACGTCTCTCCTAGAGGAGTCACCACTTCTCCTTGACAGCCATCTCCTCCCATGTGATGCTTCCTCATGTTACCACCTTCAGTTTTAGGATCAGGTAGCGGCTTCCTTCCCCTGGCTACGTGGGAGGAGACTTTAGGTTGGGGTTTAGTGATGCTTCTGCAGGATTCATCACACTTTGCACATAAATTGGTTGCATTGCCTTCCCTTGGCTCTTTTTGCCTTACGCAATCTGCCAAGCTCTGAACAGCACCTAACACTACATGAGCTGGTGACAGGATGTAGAATGAATGTCGCAATTGCTCCTCTCACAAGTGCCCAAACAGATGCTGAGAATTCAGCAACAGTGCTTGGGAAAGAGATGCATGATTATTTGATGCCTATGACAAAATCTCTGAAATGTATCTCCAGACAGGTGCAGGCAAGACAGGGGGGCTCAGCAAAAATCACTGAAGATTTAAATGAACATTCTGACCCAGTTAGTTTATTATAGCCTCTCCCATTATATCCAGGAGACATGGTCCTTTGTCGAAATTGTACTAGAAAGTGACACATGAAGCGGTTGGAAGGACCATACATGGTCGAGATAGCAACACCTTAAGCAGTTAAAAATTAGGCATAGGAGAGCTTGGTTACATGTTAATGATATTAACCTCTTAAGTGCCAAGGACTAGCTATCTCATCCTTGACATTACGTTTGTAGTGCCAAGGACAAGATAGCTCGTCCTTATTGGCACTCCGTTTTGTACGATTCGCACAAAACTGAAATGCAACCTCCGGGCTATGTGAGGAGGAGGTTCCGCCTCACAGCCCGGGGGTTGGATTTCTGTCAGTTTCACGTCAGCACGCGTAATGCGTGGTTACGTGAAACTGAAAATAAACAGTGATTTTCCACCTTTCTCTCCATCGATCTGCAGCACTATTGTGCTGTTCAGATCGAGGGTGGTGGTGTTGGAAAGGGGAGACTGTCCCCTTTCCAATGACACCTTTGTTTGAAGCATTGCTGAGCGTGGATCGGGTGCAGAGTGCTCGATCTGCACCCAACAATGCCACTAGACCACCAGGAATCTGTTTGTGATGTGGGGGGTGAGGGGGCTTCTTACTATGTAGGCGGTCCTCTCCCCCCAACCCCCAAAGCATGGGGCTGCAGGTTTGGGCCCCCCTGAAACCAAACAAAATAAATATATAAATAAAAGTTTCATTTTGGGGGGTTTGGGGCCACTAGATCACCAGGATTTTTTAGGTCATGAAAGGGGGGTGGACCTCTCCCACCTACCCCAAGTGGATGGGTGGCACATCATGTAGCCCTCCCTGGGGGCAGATTTCTGCCCCTAGGAAGGGGCATATTCCCCCAGGGAGAGCTACATGAGATGCCCCCATCCATATGGGGTAGGGGAAAGAGGGCCACCAGAAATGATGGGACATGCCCCCATAAAGAATGGGCTTGCAGGTTTGTGACCCCAGGGGGCAGATGGATGCCTATCTGCCCCTAGGGAATGGGCCCAAAACAGGAAGATAAAAAGTTTATTTTTTGGGGTGTGGGGGGCCACTAGACCACCAGGATTTTTTGTGTCATGAAAGGGGGGTGGCCCTCTCCCCAACCCCATGTGGATGGGGGCACCTCATGTAGCCCTCCCTCGGGGCAGATTCCTGACCCTAGGAAGGGGCATCTGCCCCCAGGGAGGGCTACATGAGATGCCCCCCCATCCATTTGGGGTGAGAGCCACCAGAAATCTTGGAGCAGGCCCTCCCAAGCATGGGGCCGCAGTTGCAGCTTCTCAGTCTGGGAAAGGTTGGGGACCCTGCCGGTGCTCCCTGGACTGCCATAGAACTTGTGGCCGGTTGACACTTTTTCTTTTCCACCCAGGTTGGTGGACCCACACATGTGACACCTGTGGGAACGTAGGAAGGTAGAACATGTTTTGTTGAAAGCGTGTTTCGGTTGGTGTCGCCAAATTTAAGATTTTGCCGGGGCTTGTGGGTAATAAATTGTTGGGCGATTCGCGCAAGTCAGACCTCCGTGGATTGCCACGGGTGCCTTCTTTTCGGAAATGTATGGGGTTCCCTGTTTTCCTTGGTGGCTTCAATACCCTAGGCCCAAATCTGTAGGTTGTCTCCCCAAACCCTTTGAGGGTTACCAGTAGTTTAGCATTTTCCCTTTACGCCCAGGTAGGTGCACCCACACATGTGAGGGACCGTTTTTGTCGGGACTCCTGTGGGAACACGGGAAGGTAGGAAATGTGGTGTTGGTGGCGTGTTTCGGTGGGTGGGCAGAGGGAACTGTCTGAAAATTGTGTTTTTTTTGCCAAATTTCATACTTTGGCAGGGATTGTGGGTAAGAAATTCTGGGGCGATTCGCGTAAGTCAGACCTCTGTGGATTCTCACGGGTGTCCTCTTTTCGGAAATGCATGGGGTTCCCTGTTTTCCTTGGTGGCTTCGACACCGTAGGCCCAAATCTGTAGGTTGTCCACATGAGCAAAATCCCACAAAATCTGCTCTGCTGAAAGACCTGGGGTTACCAGTGGTTTAGCTTTTTCCCTTTGCGCCCAGGTAGATGCACCCACACATGTGAGGTACCATTTTCGTCGGCACACCTGTGGGAATGCGGGAAGGTAAGACATGTGTTGTTGCCCGTGTGTTTCAGTGGGTAGGCAGAGGGGATTGTCTGAAAATTGAGTTTCTTTTGCCAAATTTCAGACTTTGACAGGGATTTTGGGTAATAAATTCTGGGGAGATTTGCACACGTCATACCTCCATGGATTCCCACGGGTGTCCTCTTTTTGGAAATGCATGGGGTTTCCTGTTTTCCTTGGTGGCTTCGACACCCTATGCCCAAATCTGTAGGTTGTCTCCCCAAACCCTTTGGGGGTTAACTGTGGTTTAGCATTTTCCCTTTGCGCCCAGGTAGGTGCTCCCACACATGTTAGGTACCGTTTTCGTCGGGACACCTGTGGGAACACGGGAAGGTAGGATATGTAGTATTGGCAGCGTGTTTCGGTGGGTGGGCAGAGGGAAATGTCTGAAAATGGTGTTTTTTTTGCCAAATTTCGGACTTTGACAGGGCTTTTGGGTAATAAATTCAAGTCAGACCTATGTGGATTCCCACAAGTGTCCTCTTTTCGGAAATGCATGGGGTTCCCTGTTTTCCTTGGTGGCTGCGACACCCTAGGACCAAAACTGTAGGTTGTCCACAAGAGCAAAATTCCTCAAAATCTGCTCTGCCGAAAGACTTGAGGTTACCAGTGGTTAAGACTTTTCCCTTTGCGCCCAGGTAGCTGCACCCACACATGTGACATACTGTTTTTGTCAGGACACCTGTGGGAACACAGGGAGGTAGGACATGTGGTGTTGGCGATGTGTTTCGGTGGGTGGGCAGAGGGAACTGTGTGAAAATTGTGGGGGTTTTCGCCAAATTACGGACTTTGCCGGGGATTGTGGGTAATAAATTCTGGGGTGATTCGCGCAAGTCACATCTCTGTGGATTCCCACAGATGTCTTCTTTTCAGAAATGCATGGGATTTCCTGTTTTACTTGGTGGCTTCGACACCCTAGACCCAAATTTTTAGGTTGTCCACATGAGTGAAATCCTGCAAAATCTGCTCTGCCGAAACACTCGGGGTTACCAGTGGTTTTGCTTTTTCTCTTTGCACCCAGGTAGCTGCACCCACACATGTGAGGTACCATTTTCGTCGGAACACCTGTGGGAATGCGGGAAGGTAAGACATGTGTTGTTGCCTGTGTGTTTCAGTGGGTAGGCAGGGGGGATTGTCTGAAAATTGAGTTTCTTTTGCCAAATTTCGGACTTTGACAGGGATTTTGGGTAATAAATTCTGGGGAGATTTGCACACGTCAGATCTCCATGGATTCACACGGGTGTCCTCTTTTTGGAAATGCATGGGGTTCCTTGTTTTCCTTGGTGGCTTCGACACCCTATGCCCAAATCTGTAGGTTGTCTCCCCAAACCCTTTGGGGGTTACCAGTGGTTTAGCATTTTCCCTTTGCGCCCAGGTAGGTGCTCCCACACAAGTGAGGTACCGTTTTCGTCGGGACACCTGTGGGAACACGGGAAGGTAGGACATGTAGTATTGGCAGCGTGTTTCGGTGGGTGGACAGAGGGAAATTTCTGAAAATGGTGTTTTTTCGCCAAATTTCATACTTTGCCTGGGATTGTGGCTAATACATTCTGGGGCGATTCGCGCAAGTCAGACCTCTGAGGATTTCCACGGGTGTCCTCGTTTCAGAAATGCATGGGGTTCCTTGTTTTCCTTGGTAGCTTCGACACCCTAGGCCCAGATCTGTAGGTTGTCCACATGAGCAAATCCCGCAAAATCTGCTCTGCCGAAAGACTCAGGGTTACCAGTGGTTTAGCTTTTTCCCTTTGCCCCCAGGTAGGTGCACCCACACATGTGAGGAACCATTTTCATCGGGACACCTCTAGGAATGCGGAAGGTAAGACATGAATTGTTGCAGGCATGTTTTTTCGGTGGGTGGGCAGAGGGGACTGTCTGAAAATTGTGGTTTTTTAGCCAAATTTTGGACTTTGACAGGGATTTTGGATAATACATTCTGGGGCGATCCGCGCAAGTCAGACCTCAGTGGATTCCCACAGGTGTCCTCTTTTCGGAAATGCATGGGGTTCCCTGTTTTCCTTGGTGGCTTCGACACCCTAGGCCCAAATCTGTAGGTTGTCTCCCCAAACCCTTTGGGGGTTACCAGTGGTTTAGCATTTTCCCTTTGCGCCCAGGTAGGTGCACCCACACATGTGAGGTACTGTTTTCATTGGGTGTTGGTGGCGATGTGTTTCGGTGGGTGGGCAGAGTGAAATGTCAGAAAATTGTGTTTTTTTAAAATAATGTGGTATTATTCCGGAGATTGTGGGTAATACATTCTGAGGCGATTCACACAAGTCAGACCTCTGTGGATTCCCACGGGTGTCCTCTTTTCGGAAATACATAGGGTTCCCTGTTTTCCTTGGTTGGTGTGACACCCTAGGCCCAAATCTGTAGGTTGTCCACATGAGGAAAATCTGCTCTGCCGAAAGACTTGGAGTTACCAGTGGTTTAGCTTTTTACCTTTTCGCCCAGGTCGGTGCACCCACACATGTGAGGTACCATTTTCGTCGGGACACCTGTGGGAACGTGGGAAGGTAGGACATGTGTTGTTGCCGGTGTGTTTCGGTGGCTGGGCAGAGGGGACTGTTTGAAAATTATGTTTTATTTCGCCAAATTTCGGACTTTGACAAGGATTTTGGGTAAAAATTCTGGGGCGTTTCACGCAAGTCAGACATCTGTGGATTCCCACGGGTGTCCTCTTTTCGGAAATGCATGGGTTCCCTGTTTTCCTTGGTGACTTCGACACCATAGGCCCAAATCTGTACATTGTCTCCCCAAACCCTTTGGGGGTTACCAGTGCTTTAGCATTTTCCCTTTGCGCCCAGGTAGGTGCTCCCACACATGTGAGGTACCGTTTTCGTCGGGACACCTGTGGGAATACGGGAAGGTAGGACATATAGTATTGGCAGCGTGTTTCGGTGGGTGGGCAGAGGGAATTGTCTGAAAATGTTGTTTTTTTTGGCCAATATTCATACTTTGGCAGGGATTGTGGGTAATACATTCTGGGGCGATTTGCGCAAGTCAGACCTCTGAGGATTTCCACAGCTGTCCTCTTTTCAGAAATGCATGGGGTTCCTTGTTTTCCTTGGTGGCTTTGACACTCTAGGTCCAAACCTGTAGGTTGTCCACATGAGCAAAATCCTGCAAAATCTGCTCTGCCGAAAGACTCAGGGTTACCAATGGTTTAGCTTTTTCCCTTTGCACCCAGGTAGGTGCACCCACACATGTGTGGTACCATTTTCATCGGGACACCTCTGGGAACGCGGGAAGGTAAGACATGAATTGTTGCTGGCGTGTTTTGGTGGGTGGGCAGAGGGGACTGTCTGAAAATAGTGTGTTTTTTACCAAATTTCGGACTTTGACAGTGATTTTGGGTAATAAATTCTGGGGCGATTCGCGCAAGTCAGACCTCAGTGGATTCCCACAGGTGTCCTCTTTTCCGAAATGCATGGGGTTCCCTGTTTTCCTTGGTGGCTTCGACACCCGAGGCCCAAATCTGTGGGTTGTCTCCCCAAACACTTTGGGGGTTACCAGTGGTTTAGCATTTTCCCTTTGCGCCCAGGTAGGTGCACCCACACATGTGAGGTACTGTTTTCGTCGGGTGTTGGTGGCGATGTGTTTCGGTGGGTAGGCAGCAGGAAATGTCCAAAAATTGTTTTTTTTCAGAGATTGTGGGTAATACATTGTGAGACGATTCACGCAAGTCAGACCTCTGTGGATTCCCATGGGTGTCCTCTTTTCGGAAATGCATAGGGTTCCCTGTTTTCCTTGGTTGGAGTGACACCCTAGGCCGAATCTGTAGGTTTTCCACATAAGCAAAATCTGCTCTGCCAAAAGACTTGGGGTTACCATGGGTTTAGCTTTTTCCCTTTTCGGCCAGGTACGTGCACCCACACATGTGAGGTACCATTTTCGTCATGACACCTGTGGGAACGTGGGAAGGTAGGACATGTGTTGTTGGCGGTGTGTTTCGGTGGGTGGGCAGAGGGGACTGTCTGAAAATTGTGGGGGTTTTTTGGCCAAATTTCATACTTTGCCAGGGATTGTGGGTAATACATTCTGGGGCAATTTGCGCACGTCAGACCTCTGTGGATTCCCAGGGGTGTCCTCTTTTCGGAAATGCATGGGGTTACCTGTTTTACGTGGTGGCTTTGACACCCTAGGCCCAAATCTGTAGGTTGTCTCCCCAAACCCTTTGGGGGTTACCAGTGGTTTAGCATTTTCCCTTTGCGCCCAGGTAGGTGCTCCCACACATGTGAGGTACTGTTTTCATCGGGACACCTGTGGGAACACGGGAAGGTAGGACATGTGGTGTTGGCAGAGTGTTTCGGTGGGTGGGCAGAGGGAACTGTCTGAAAATTGTGGGGGTTTTTTGGCCAAATTTCATACTTTGCCAGGGATTGTGGGTAATACATTCTGGGGCGATTCGCGCACGTCAGACCTCTGTGGATTCCCACAGGTGTCCTCTTTTCGGAAATGCATAGGTTCCCTGTTTTCCTTGGTGGCTTCGACACCCTAGGCCCAAATCTGTAGGTTTTCCACATGAGCAAAATCCTGCAAAATCTGCTCTGCCGAAAGACTTGGCGTTTCCAGTGGTTTAGCCTTTTCCCTTTGTGCCCAGGTAGGTGCACCCACACATGTGCGGTACCGTTTTTGTCGGGACACCGGTGGGAACGCGGAAAGGTAGGACATGTGTTGGTGGCGGTGTGTTTCGGTGGGTGGGCAGAGTGAAATGTCTGAAAATTGAGGTTTTTTGCCAAATTTCAAACTTTGCCAGGGAGTGTGGGTAATAAATTCTGGGGCGATCCGCGCAACTCAGACCTCTGTGGATTCCCACGGGTGTCCTCTTTTCAGAAATGCATGGGGTTCCCTGTTTTCCTTGGTGGCTGCGACAGCCCAGGCCCAAATCTATAGGTTATCCACAAGAGCAAAATTCCTCAAAATCTGCTCTGCCAAAAGACTTGGGGTTACCAGTGGTTTAGCCTTTTCCCTTTGCGCCCAGGTAGGGGCACCCACACATGTGAGGTACCATTTTTGTCGGGACATCTCTGGGAAAGTGGGAAGGTATGACATTTGTTGTGTTTGCCTGGTTTTCATAACGTTTCGACACATTTGCTGCTGCATCTTGTCACACAACCCTTTAATTTCCCAAATGTGACCTACATTTAGGGCTGCTTTAGGCACTACACACTTTCTTAACCTGCACAAGTCACCTACCCTTCAAATGGTCTGCTTGTCCTCTTTCAAAAATGTATGCTTGCCCTTCCTCACCACATTTGTTTTCCTTATTTATACATGCTAAGTATGTCTGTTTAGGGCGAACGCATAACATTCCTGTGCACCATTGCTCCGTTTTTGGCTTGTGGTATTGGTTGTTTTGTGAAACATTATGAAAAATGTGTGATTTCCTAACTGGAAGAGTTGGGGGAATGTAGCAGAGCATTGCTTTTCTAAAAATTCACAGATGCCATTGCCTTACCGGGCCAACCATGTCCACTGCATACCTTTTTTTTCTGTCATTTTTCCAATTTTTCCCCAAACCATGGAATTTTTCCCCACATAGTTGTTGCCTGACCTGCGCAAATCACCCCTTCCTAAACTTGGAATTGTGTCTACTTTTCAGAAATGTATGCCTTTCTGACTTCCCATTCAGCTTTCCTAACCTTCTCTTCCATTCCGTCAATGCATGTCCTATTGGACAAAAAAGTCCAAAATCGCCTACCTCTCACAAAACGGCTGGTTAGCATATCAAAATATGTTTTTTTGGTTTCCACTCAACCTGTTCTTGAAAGACTCAAAAATGGCGAATTCAGCACAGCAAACCATTTGTTCCTAGCTCTTACAAAGAAAAAGCACAGGCTTCTTTGTACATCATTTTATTGAGATTTTCTGAAAAAACCCAAAATGATTTTCTCTCACCCCCATACAGCAAATTAGTATTCCTTGACGTCGTTACGACCGCCTGCATGTGGGAAAAGAAGGGTCAAAATTTGGCCGAGATATCTCATGTAATAAAAAAGTTACAAGGGATTGAATGGCGACATACCAAAATCACCAAAAAAGGCCTTGTTCTGGGGGGGAAAACCCATGGCAGTTAAGGGGTTAAAAGGTATTGTGGTGAGGCCCCCCCTCATAAGATACAGAGCCACCAGAAGAAGAAGACGTGCAAAGACCTCAGACGAGATCGACGAACAGAGCGAACCAGTCGCAAGAAGAACGAGACACATAGATGTGACGTCCCCGTAGTGTGCGGCGCATGCGTGAGTCTCGTTCCCGGGTCGCGCATGCGCGGATGAATAAACAGCGTCCGTGCGGCAGTTCCCGCCGGGACGCGGACCAGGCAACAACGTGTCCCACGTAGTCCTTGCGTGTGTGTCCGGTGTGCGTGTGTGGATGCAGGCGTGAGTGCGGATCCTTACCCCGACCATCTGGGGGGGGGATACAACAACTGGCGACGAGGAGGAGCGCCACGATTACGCTCACCCCGACACGCACTGAACGTCGGATCAGCGGTGCTGCGTATCGTGGCACGACACGGACCCGGCGTGAACGCCACGATTGAGCGACAGTAGCGGCCTGCACAGGTGCTCGTGCGCTGTCGCGCTTCTGCCTCACGGCAAATTTTTGGAACCCTGGTCGTTCCCACCCACCTGGGGACGACCCTCAACTGTGACACGATAAGGAGTGGCCAAGACATGGCGTTGGAGCCCCACATACCAGGTTTGCGGCCTCTGTGACACCTAGAGGTGCCTGTGCGACCTGCAACAATGGCAGACAGCGATGGGGAAGCGGAGACTGCACGTGGCACAACGGAGCCACAACAAGGGTCTCTGTTACCGATGCAGGAGTTTGACGTGTCGGGACCCCCATCCAAACTGGGGCCAAGATGGTTGCTCTGGATTAAAAGGCTCGAAATGTACTTTGCAGCGACCGGTATCACCGATGATGCCGCAAAAAAGGGCAACCTTGTTGTATTCGGCAGGGCTGGGTGTCATTCGCATTTTTGAGGCGTGCAATCTACAGGTAGTCACATATGCTACGGTCAAGACGGCTTTGGAAAACCACTTCATACCTCAGTCGAATATGGACTATGAGAGATTCCTGTTCTGTGGGGAGAAGCAAAAAGATGAAGAACCTCTTGATCAGTTTTGTGCCAGGTTGAGAATGATGGCCATGGCATGCCGCTGGGACAATGATGAGTCTATGATACGGAACCAGGTAATACAGGGCTGTTGCTCGGGCAAGCTAAGGAGACAAGTATTGCGAGAGCCGGGGTGGACGCTGGCGCAAATACTAGACAGTGGCAGGACGTTTGAACTGGCGGAGGCGAGGGGCGCAAGGATGGACGCAGCCAGGCACCCAGGCATGGCGGACGAGGCATATGCCATTAGCAGACGGGGGGCCACAAAAGATAAGTGGGACCAAAAGAAGCCAGAAACTCGAAATACCCCAGGGTCGGAGTCCATATGTCAATACTGCGGTTATGACCTGCCACACTCGGAGGAATGCCCGGCCAAATCAAGATCGTGTGGTCGGTGCGATAAACCAGGGCACTATGCCCATATGTGCCGTGCTCCAGCCCCCGTATCTGTACAGAGAGGCCCAGCAAGAAGTCGCGGTGGCGGATCCAGAAGACTACGAAGCATTGCGGCTCTCGAACAAGAAATACAAAGGCTGCAGCTAGCGGAGGAAGAGGAAGAAGAGGATGAAGAAGTATTCTTCATATCTAATTTAGCATCAGGAACCAGGAAGAAGAGGCAACCCAAATGCATGGTGGACATACAAGGTGTGCCAACACAGGTTCTAATTGACACTGGAGCCTCTGTATGTGTATTGGCGGAAGAGCAGTACCAAAAACTTCCAGGACCTCTGGCGCTAGACAACTCCGCGGCGAAAATATTTACGTTCGGAGGCGACACCCCGATACCCATTAAGGGCGTATTCGTCACGCCGGTCTCCAAGGGTGATAAAGCAATCAAAGCACGTTTTTTGTCACGGACATCAGTCTTCATTCTCTACTCAGCTGCGCCGCATCTGAGGCTCTTGGACTGGTGCATTTCGCACTGGAGGTGCATCAAATAGACGTCGAGTGCCTGCTCGACAAATATGCTGACATTTTCAAAGGCGTAGGGAAACTGAAGGCGCCCCCGATAAGGCTACACATCGACGACACCATCAGACCGACCGCTCTGAAACACAGGCGTATTCCGTTCCATCTCAGGGAAAAAGTAGAAGAAGAGCTGCGGTCGCTCGTTAATATGGATATCATTGAGAGGGTGGAAGGGCCCGCACCCTGGGTTTCACCGATACTAGTCGCCCCCAAACCTAAGCAGCCGGGAGCAGTGAGGATCTGCGTAGACATGCGCCTCCCCAATGCGGCGATTAAGAGGGAGAGGCACATTACGCCAACCCTCGACGACAATGTAGGCGAGCTTCAAGGGGCACGTGTATTCTCCAAGCTGGACCTACGAGCAGGATACCACCAGCTGGAGCTCCACCCGGACTCAAGATTCATTACAACTTTCACAACACATGAGGGCCTCTACCAATTCAAACGTTTGAGTTTCGGGATATCTTTGGCGGCTGAAGTGTTCCAGTACACGATCAGGGGAGCACTGGCAGGGCTGACAGGTGTCCTAAACATGAGTGATGACATTTTAGTATTTGCAAACTCAGAAGCAGAGCACCTGAAACGTCTGGAAAGTACTCTAAGGAGATTGAAAGACCTGGGTCTCACGTTACATCGCCAAAAGTGCGAGTTCTTCAAGGACCGGATCGGGTTTTTCGGCTTCATCTTTCAGGCCGCAGGAATATCTCCTGATCCGGATAAAGTCAGAGACATTCGGGAAGCGGCGGCACCACAGTCCCCTACGGAAGTGAGGTGCTTCTTAGGGATGGTGACGTACTGTGGCCGTTTCATAAAAGGACTGGCGTCGATGGCGGAACCTCTGAGGGCACTGACAAAAAATGAGGTGGCGTGGAAATGGGAGTCACGAGAGCAAGAAGCATTCCAGGCCCTAAAGAACGCTCTGTCCGATGGTGACACCATGGCATATTTTAACCCAGCTGTGGAGTCAGAGGTAGTGGTGGATGCGAGCCCAGTCGGGGTCGGGGCAGTGCTATTACAACCAGATGAGCGGGGAGACATGAGACCGATTGCCTACGCAAGCAAAGCACTATCCAGCACAGAGAGGAGATAGTCCCAGATAGAAAGGGAAGCCCTGGCCATCCTATGGGGATGTCGCCATTTTCGACCTGTACATATTGGGCAAACCGGTAGTGGTGGTCACCGACCACAAGCCGCTGCTGCCAATACTCGCGGGCGCATCATCAAAACCCCCACCCCGCATTGAGAGATGGATGCTGGCCTTAATGGAGTACGGGGTGAAGTTGGTATACCGACCCGGGACCAATAACCCCGCGGACTATCTATCAAGGCATCCCAACAAAGTGAATGCAGAAGGTGACAGTGGTGAAATGGAGTGCAACGTCCTACTCTGCCAGATAGTGGAAGGTGCGCTCCCCAAAGCACTATCAAGACTGGCGATCGCCACGGAGTCATGCAAAGACGAGGTCTTCGACATCATCAAGGCTGCAGTGAGAAGCGGAGATTGGAGGGAAGTACTGCGCAATAATTCACGGCGCCAGGAAGAGGCCCAGAAAGATCTACAGGCACTCTGGAGAGTGATTTCCGATGATGGACTGTTGCTCAGGGGCCGACAGATCGTCATCCCGCGGGAACTCAGGCTGAGGGTACTGGAGCTAGCGCACATTGGCCACCAGGGGGTCGTGAAAACAAAGGCGAGGTTGAGGCCGAAAGTATGGTTTCCAGGCCTGGAAGAAAGGGTCGAGCGCTATGTGAAGAGATGTCTGGTCTGCCAAGCTGCCACGCCAGGGGACAAAGCACCACCCATCAGCTCGATGGACCGCAGCACAAAGCCGTGGGGTACGGTGCACATGGATTTTGGCGCGACAGGGCGAGGAATGTATTTTCTGGTGGCAGTGGATCAATGGTCGAGATACCCGGAGGTGGAGGTGGTCGAGTCGACGGCGACCGAATTCACCACGGCGGCGTTGGACAGAATGTTCGCAACGCATGGGTTTCCCGACATTGTGTGCTCGGACAACGGACCACCTTTCACCGGTCGCCAATTTGCCCAGTTTCTGAGTGAGAGGGGGATTTAACATCGGAGAGTGTCCCCACTATGGCCGCGAGCAAATGGTGAGGCCGAAAGAATGATGCGTACGCTCAATAAAGTGATGCGAATCTCAGCCAGCAAGGGAGAACCCCTCAAAAGGAGAATTGTGGAGTTCCTTCGAGTGTACCGCACAACCCCTCACCAGTCCACCGGGGTTGCCCCAGCAGAGGCACTCTTCGGGCGCTGCCCGAGAGGGATGATACCGGAAGTGCACAACCGAAGTCCCGGAGTTATAGATGACGAGAAAGTCAGAGAGGAAAGGGCAGAACGCAACGAAAAGGAGAGTGAACGGAGGGGTTTGCAAGAGAAGGAGGTACAGGTCGGAGACTCCGTGCTAGTCAAGAATCGACACCCGGAAGGGAAACTGTCCTTGCCATTTGAACCACGACCCTGGAATGTGACCCATGTGAAAGGCACGATGGTGACTGCAGCCAGTGAAAGCGGCACCGTCACCCGCAATAGATCGTTCTTCAAGAAAGTGGACATCGCGCCTGAAGTTCGGACATCAGAGGAGTCCTCAATACGGGCCTCAAGCCCAGAGATCCAGGAGAGCGAGCCATCGAGAGATCCGGACCCTACCTGGGGCGCTGACTGTCTCGTGCCCACGGTCGTGCCAAGATATCCAGTTCGAGGGGGACGGAGACTTCCGGAACACTTCAGAGACTATGTTATGGACTCGGGTGATTGATCGAGGCAGTCCTGAAGCCTACATTGGTTATGCCATGTTTTATTGTATTACTGTTACGTTTTGATCACGTGAGTACAAGTTATGTTCGTACTACACTGCTGTTTGGTGTTACAAAAAAAAGAAGGGATGTGACGTCCCCGTAGTGTGCGGCGCATGCGCGAGCCTCGTTCCCGGGTCGCGCATGCGCGGATGAATAAACGGCGCCCGTGCGGCAGTTCCCGCCGGGACGCGGACCAGGCAACAACGCGTCCCGCGTAGTCCTTGCGTGTGTGTCCGGTGTGCGTGTGTGGATGCAGGCGTGAGTGCGGATCCTTACCCCGACCATCTGGGGTGGGGATACAACAATAGAGACAGTGCGTGATTTTATCCATCCCAAGAAGAATATCAAATGTCCCCCACAGACATTCTGTTTTTTCTGCTCTTTGTATTTTTATTGAACACTTATCCTTTTCTAGGAGTTTTGAACATTTGAGCAACAGTTTTGTTGTTTAACATAAGAAAAATTATTGTTTTGAGAGGAATTTCCTCTTATTTTTTACTAGGTTTTTTTCTGTGAATCCTTACTTGTTAGAAAAAAAAAGAGGACATGCATTTTTTAAGTAATAACAAATATTTCACTTGTTGCCCAAGTGAGTTTACAGACGTAGATATTTGCAAAACATAGATTCCTTGGCTATATATTTTGCATTCTTTTTTGCATTCTGTCTTCTCTTTTTTGCATATTGTATTGCAGTACAGTGGTTTAATACCAATGTTATGGTAAGCCCGATATTTATTTAGGGTAACACGTATGATTTCTAATATAGCAGCATTTGACGGAAGAACTGAAATTCCTCCTAAAGGAAGCACCCAAATTAAAAGATTAAAGAGAAATGTGCATAATGACCAAACGCACATGGAGAAGTATTTTGATAATTTCCTCCATGTAACTAATAATCTGTGGTACAAACACATGCAGAGGGTGGGAAGGGAGAAGTCTGATGAGAGCTGTTTTTTTGTTCCCTGATACCATACGCCATCAGCGCTTCCTGAGTGTTCATAACAGAAGTAAACACGCACAGAGCGCACTGCTTAACACATCTCGCACTATGCAACACAAGAGGACAATTTCATGGTAGTTGGGCCATCAAACAGTGGGTGACAAAAGCAGATTCTCCTTGTGAGGACAGTTGTATAAAGCAAAAGGCCCTGATTACCAAAGTCACAACACAACAAAAAGTAATAAAATATATACTGTCAGGCCCAAATAGGGGAGAAGTTGGAATGGAAAGCCACAAATTGCTGCAGTGCACTGACGCACAATAATATGAGATTTATTTATCGCAGAGGGATGGGTCGAAGGAGTGATAGGTTGCAAAACACAGGCACTCATAACAGCATCAATAGAAGTTGTGCTGAATGCAACTATAGTGTGTCTTAAACAGTGGACTGAAGATTCTAAATGACTTAGGGGCCGATTCATGGAACAAACGTGCGCTGAAAATCCATGCGCAAGCAGGCGCAAGCAGGCGCAAGCGCGAAAAAACAGGCGCACGTGCACATGTGCGATTCATGGAAGTCCCTGTGCGTGTTTTCCTCGGGATGTGCGCCAAACCCGTGCATGGCGCACACGTCACTGAAACATCCCGAACGGCGTGCGCGACGCGCACAGCGGAAGCGCACAACCTCGGCGCACCCACCAAAAAGGGGGCGGAACACGGGGCGTAACGCGCGGAATGGGGAACAACGCGCAAAAATAAGGGCGTAACTGGGATGTACTGCTGGGAAGCAGACGGAACGCCCACACGCACGCAAACCACACGTATTCATGGAATCGAATAGGGCAAAACACATCCGCCACACGAAGGCAGGCGGTAGCGTCCCTGCGCATCACAAAAGCGCCAATATACAGCAATGATGAATGTCCCATACTGCTATTGTGCCTGGGGTTCGCGTGAAGTTTTTCACGCGATCGGGCCTGGGGGAGCGGGCTATGTGTATCACAGGGGTTCGCGTGAAGTTTTTCACGCAATCGGGCCTGGGGGAGCGGGCTACGTGTATTAAGGGGGTTCGCGTGAAGTTTTTCACGCGATCGGGCCTGGGGGAGCGGGCTACCACTCACTGTCTGCCTTGTGTGTAGAAGAACGCGTAGCCAACACCCGCTGTGAAGTAATAGCGGGTGAACCCCAACGGCTGGAAAACACACGCACCGCACCCCACGAAAAGCACGTACAGAGCAATGTAAAGGCACGTGGGATCTACAAGCCCTGCCAGGGAAACGCCCGTGCGTGAAACGTCAGAGACGCGCTTACGCACTAAGGGCCTTTGGTCCAATGAAATTGCGTATGCGTGCTGACGCGCTTACGCGCTAAGGGCCTTTCCTCGATTTACACGCAGACGTGCAAGATTTTCACGTGCCAAATCACTCCGTATCAAGCTGGCCACACGTAAGCACACGGAAGACCACGCTCCTGCCCAAAAGGCCGAATTACTGCCCCCCAGAGCTCCGAGCAGCCTCCCACGAGCCATCTGCTGCTGCCTGCCTGCCTGCCTGCTGCCACCGTGCCCTGCCATTTGGTGCCTGCACATCAGCCATCTGCAGGGGTCCATTTGCTGTGTCCACCCCTGCTGGAACAGAAGACTCCCGAGTGGGATAACATCGCTCCACAGCCCAGCCCCAGGACCCAGTTGCCCACCCACTCCTGCCTCTGGGGTTGCCATGTCGGGCACTGCAACATCTGGCACCACTGGCAACCCCCGGCCAGAGAGGCAGAGGGACACCAGCTTAACTGCCACCGAAGTTGGTGTCCTGGTGGAGCAAGTCCTGGGGCAGTATGATGCCCTCTTCGGAAGTAAGCGCGCCAACAAGGAAGGACGGACTCGGATCTCGACGGACATCGTGACTGCCATCAACGCGGAGGGGGTGGCAGTCCGCGACTACCAACATGTCAAGAAGCGCTGGGATGACTGCAGGTCCAGGACCCTCTTGAAGGCCCGGCGCCTCGTGAAGGGGGGCCGGGCCGCACGTGTACCATCCAGATGATGGTCCTGGAACGCGTAGACCCAGCGCTCCACGCCCAGATCGTTGAGAGGCAGACCCGTCTGGAGTTGAGCGGTAAGTGGTCAAGCATTGCTGTGTGAGACAGGGCATGTCGCAGTGTGCTGGTTGTCTGATACTTGCCTGTATGTGTGACATAGGCCATGTATGCATGTGTGTGTGCAGGGACGTCATGCATGTGAGACCAGTAATGTGTGAACCACACGGTTGGTGCATGTGTTCAAATGCAACATGGGTTGCCCTATGCGGAATGGCCACATGAAAGCATGCCAGTCTCTGTTCCTGGACATGGGTGGGGGTGAGGGATGGGTGCTGATGCCATGTACATGTATGCTGTCCATGTCTGTGTGTCTGACCTGCGTGTCTGTGACTTGTGAATGCCAGGGATGCATGACACATGTCTGTCGCAATGTTCAGGTTCACTGATGCAGCCTAGTCATCCTTGTATCCACTGTGTCTGTGGTGTATGAGGCCAGATGGATGAAACTAGGGTAAAGTGTGTGCATGTGATAGGCATGGCCCATGATGCATGTGAGTTCCAAAACAACATTGTATGTTTCAAGAATCACTTGGACATGTATGCTAATGTCCATAGCATGCGCCATGCCTGTTACCGCATGTGTTTTACCTGCACAGACCCATGTGTTGTGGAGGGACATGATGGAAGTGATCTTTGACAGTGCCACTCATCTGCTATTGCTTCCTGTCTAGGGGACCATTGTACAGTACCCTGATGCTTGTGTTCTATGTCTCCCTCTACACAGCGCCACGTGAAGAAGAGGGCGGAGACGGCTCTGTGGAGCAAAGGGGCGGGGATGCCCCCACGGCTGCAGCGGAAGGGGTGGGTGAGCCCCCACAGGGGCTTGCAACGGCGGAAGACGGGGTGGAGCCATCCAGGTTGGTGGTTTCCACAGGGAAGGAGGAGGCCGCTACTGAGGCGCACATGGGGCCTGGTGGGGGCATCCTTGCTGGTGCAAGTGTTGCAGTCCAGGGGCAGGGGCAGGAGGCAGCACAGGTCGCCGTGAAGGGGCCTGTGCATGTCACTGTCCCTGACACTGTGACTGCACCACCATGCACCAGCAGGGATGCCCCATCCCAGGCCCGTCCGCAGGTAGGGGGGATGTCCATGTCATCTGACTCCCCTCCACCTGCGGACGAGGCGACCCCTGGCCGTATGCAGAAGGTCCTGATTGGTGTCGCATTGCACACAGGTGCAATTCGTGATGAGGTGCGTGCTTCCCGGGAGGAGCCTGCACGTCATCACGGAGAGCACTGTGCCGACGTGGCCCAGTTGGGATCGGCCATGGTCGGGGGTTTCCTACATGTGTCGGCCAATCTGGCGACCCTCTCCTCCTCTGTGGAGACTATGCACCAGTCGTTCTCCATGCCGTCTTCCGGCCCAGATGCCACCAGGGCCCCCTGTGGACCTGCCCCGACCAATGCAGCCAGCTCGGTGGGGATCCCATCCCTGCCACAGTCGGGAGTCGGAGGTCCAGCAGGGGTGGACACACCAGCAACTGGACCCCAGCAGATGGAGGATGTGATGGCATCATCGGGCAGGGCACGTGCACGACGGCGTCGGTGGATTCCATCAGCCTGGATGCCGTTGTGCTGGCACAGGCAGTTGCGTCGGAGGCAGCGGCAGGCTCGACGTGGGAGGCATCATGGCTCGGGGCCATCAACATCAGGGGTGCAGGCATCGGCCGGAGGGCAGGAGAACCCTGGAATGGGAGTGGCTTCCGTGTGGGAGCGGTTGGGCCAGCAGATAGGTGCGGAGCGGCAGCGGGCAGAGGAGGAACGGCTCACAATGGTCAGGGCGGAGAACTCCATGCGGAGGGCGCTGAGGCGGGCTGAGTGCCTCGAGGGTCTTCACAGGGAGTTGGAGCTGGACACTGCTTTATCCCTGCGAGACCTCGGGGCCAGGGAACATGCCCGCCTCCAAGCCATTGAACAGGAGTTCGATGATGCCCTGGCCCATGACAACATCCAGTGAGCCGTTGGACTAGCCCGCTGCCCTTGTAAATAGTTATGTAGTTAGTGTTAGGTTTCCTTTGTTTTTGCATTTTTTTTGGACCTTTTGGACAATGGGCCACATTTGTGTATATAGTTTTTTTTATTAGGTAGTGTTGTTAGATAGGTTTCATTTCTTTTGTTGGGATCATGGACCCTGGCTTGTTCATCTGTACATAGTTCACTGTTGGATTTTCTTTTCATTTTACAATTTACCCATGGAGCAATGGCTTTCAATTATAATTTCCCATTGGATTTAATTTTGTGGACTGTGACTTTGGACACCATTCCTTTGGATTATGATTTTTGGTTTTGCATTTTTTCACGGACATGCTTCTTTTTACTTTTTTTCCATTCCCATTTCTGTTTGTTTATTTTTGATTCAATTCATGTTTCCTTTAATACATATTTTTGGATCAAACTTCAATGTGTGGTATCATCTCATTGGTTTCATGCATATCATGATATGGGTTTTGAGATTCACTGACACCCATTGGGTTTATGTGAGGGACATGTGTTCGTTTCCAAACATGCAATTGGTGTTCTATCATGTTATTGCCATTTCTAAGTGGGTGGATGCAATACTCGGGTGGGTGTTTTGCATTTGGAGGCTGTCCATAGGGACCAGGGATCTAGAGTGTGATGACATGTTGGCTGGGGAACATGAGTTGGGGCCTGGTGGAGGGTGCCCCACAGTGCTGGGGGGTGGGGTGCAGGGGAACATGAGTTGGACATGAGTGGGGGCCTGCTGGAAGGTGCCCCACAGTGCTGGGGGGTGGGGTGCAGGGGAACATGAGTTGGACATGAGTGGGGGCCTGATGGCAGGTGCCCCACAGTGCTGGGGGGTGGGGGTGCAGGGGAACATGAGTTGGGGCCTGGTGGAGGGTGCTCCACAGTGCTGGGGGGTGGGGGTGCTGAGAGACAGGAGTGGGGGCCTGGTGGAGGGTGCCCCACAGTGCTGGGGGTGGGGGTACAGGGGAACATGAGTTGGACATGAGTGGGGGCCTGCTGGCAGGTGCCCCACAGTGCTGGGGGGTGGGGGTGCAGGGGAACATGAGTTGGACATGAGTGGGGGCCTGCTGGCAGGTGCCCCACAGTGCTGGGGGGGTGGGGGTGCAGGGGAACATGAGTTGGGGCCTGGTGGAGGGTGCCCCACAGTGCTGGGGGGTGGGGGTGCAGGGGAACATGAGTTGGGGCCTGGTGGAGGGTGCCCCACAGTGCTGGGGGGTTGGGGTGCTGGGAGACATGTGTGGGGGCCTGGTGGAGGGTGCCCTTGAAGGGTGGGGGTGCAGGGAGACAGGAGCGGGGGCCTGGTGGAGGGTGCCCCACGGTGCTGGGGGGTGGGGGTGCTGGGAGACATGTGTGGGGGCCTGGTGGAGGGTGCCCTGCACTGCTGGTGGGTGGGGGTGCTGGGAGACATGTGTGGGGGCCTGGCGGAGGGTGCCCCTGACTGGTGGGGGGTGGGGGTGCTGGGAGACATGCATTGTTGATCAGTAGTGCAAGGTGACATGTGGCTTGGCTGGGGGGCATGCCCATGGTGGATGGGCTGCCTGCGGGACATGAGCAGGGGCGCAGGGTAGTCCCCCGTGGTGTGGGCTGCCTGCAGGGGATGTGGAGGTTGTAGAGCGAACACCTGGGAGGACCCACACGGCCAATTCATGTGTAGTACTCCCCAGAACCCCTGAAATACACGTACCCTGCTGAAATCGCGTGTGAAACTTCCCGCGCACCCCTGAAATACACGTACCCTGCTGAAATCGCGTGTGAAACTTCCGGCGCACCCCAGTAATACATGTACCCTGCTGAATTTGCGTGTGGAACTTCCCGCGCACCCCTGAAATACACATACCCTGATGGAATCGCGTGTGAAACTTCCCGCGCACCCCAGTAATACACGTACCCTGCTGAATTTGCGTGTGGAACTTCCCGCGCACCCCTGAAATACACGTACCCTGCTGAAATCGCGTGTGAACTTCCCGCGCACCCCAGTAATACACGTACCCTGCTGAATTCGCGTGTGGAACTTCCCGCGCACCCCTGAAATACACGTACCCTGATGGAATCGCATGTGAAACTTCCCGCGCACCCCTCAAATACACATACCCTGCTGAAATTGCGTCTGAAACTTCCCACGCACCCCAGTAATACACGTACCCTGCTCGCACGGGGCCAATCGCGTGTGGAACTTCC
This sequence comes from Ambystoma mexicanum, assembly GCF_040938575.1. NCBI lineage: Eukaryota > Metazoa > Chordata > Amphibia > Caudata > Ambystomatidae > Ambystoma > Ambystoma mexicanum. The sequence continues at coordinate 1,424,930,713 of NC_090923.1, forward strand.
CGCGCACCCCTGAAATACATGTACCCTGATGGAATCGCGTGTGAAACTTCCCGCGCACCCCTGAAATACACGTACCCTGCTGAAATCACGTGTGAAACTTCCCACGCACCCCTGAAATACATGTACCCTGCTGAATTCACGTGTGAAACTTCCCGCGCACCCCAGTAATACACGTACCCCGTTCGCACAGGGCCAATCGCGTGTGAAACTTCCCGCGTACCCCAGTAAGACACGTACCCAGCTGAAATCACGTGAGAATCTTCCCGCGCACCCCAGTGATACACGTACCCCGCTTGCCGTGCTGGTACAGGGTTAGCGCAGCCTTTTCCGCTGGATTGGGGATTTTGATGGCTTTTCCCTGCGCAAGGGGCGTTCTTGGGGGCGTAACTGGCGCTGCTGCAGGGTCGCTGCGCCACTGTGCGCCACAGCTGGTTTTGGTAGCTGGAATCCATGAATACGCTGTGCGCTGAAATTTATTTTAGCGCACGCGGCTGGCGCAGGGATTCGCACGCGCACACTGTGCGCCAGCCGCGTGCGCCACTTGTGCGCTGTATTCTATGAATTACCCCCTTAATTGGGTAGAAGATGAAAGAGGACCAGTACCCATAATACCAATAGAAAACGCAACCCTGTGTTTTTGGAAACAATGTTTCAGTGAAAGTAGGCGTGAACAAGGGTTGCCAGAATATCATGAACCCACCATATCATGGGCACAGCTGTATTAATCGACCACTATCGGGCTTGCGGTTCAAAAGCCTATATGCAGCTCCAAGTTTGGGAGGCAAATGCGCTATAGCAATCATAAGTGAACCGGCTCTGGTGTTCCCACAAATGAGGTGCAGATTGCGATTTTCACCTAATGAGCACAAACAGCAGAAAGAAAAGGTCTCTTGCACTAAAACGTCCTGAAGGGAGAACTATTTTTTGGCAAAATCAATCGAGGCCTATGTTGACATACCAGATGAACATAAACTGTTCAGCAGAATGGAATGTTCTCTACTCCTACCTTGCCCCTGGCTTGCAACAAATGCTAAATGGTTACAAATAACCAGATGGGAACTGTGGCAAACAATAAATGCCACAGTTAAAGAGGAGTTGAGAGCAGACAAATGAATGGCTCTCGAAAATAGGTATGCTCTTGATGTCATCACGGCCATGAAGGGGGCGTTTGTGTCAAGATAGGCTTGTCTTGCTTTATGTATCCACCAGCAAACGATGAGCAGAATGCCTTACAGATGCCATAAGACCTTACAAGAGCAGCACACTAAAACGGTGTTAGAGGTGGAGGACATTGAAAATGATTATTGGTTTAACTACTTGTTTTCATGCGTACCCACCTGGTCGGTGAACACATTCAAAATATTACTGAGCCTACTGGTACTGGAACCGAACCAATGTAAAAAGGCCAGCAGGAAAGCACTGGAAATGACAATAATAGTAAATGTGGGTGATCAAATTCACAGATATACACAAACAGATGAATTAGCCCATATCTACTTGAAGGAACATTATATTGGACCCCATGCGACAATGTTTGAATGTCCTGTTAACCCCACAACTAAATTGCACATTGGGTGGATTGTACAGGGGATGGAGACTGCTGTTTTATGACATGCAGTCCAGAAGAATATGTAGCACAACGAGGTAGCCTTAGGGGGGTGATGAAAGTATGGCTACCAAAGGACAGCTATAATGGGGTAGGCAGAAATGAGGGGTTAGTCGATGATTCAACCAGAGGGGGGAATGTGATGGGGCCAAAGAATATGCAGGTATCCCCTACTGCTAGGCCCTGAAGACCTTGCGCATGGAAACAAGGCATAATCACCATACACAAAGTGATACGACAGACACGAGGTTCAATTCACAAAAACTAGGGTTTATTGCAAAGCAAAATATTCTCAGTCGGCTGACCGGGTCTCACGTCTCGCAACGTGTGTCACCCAGACCTTGAGAGACGCAAGAGAGTGAACATTCTACATCAGTATCATATATACAAAAAGACAATCATACAATCTATTTGTGAGACATCAAAACCACCCATAATGTATCTTCTTGAGCTAGGGTTCGGTAATTGACAATTATGACAAATATGACACATTATGACACATTTCTTTCTTAATCTATATTACTTGGTTTAACAACAGTTGCAATTTGCAGTAAGCAGACATGGTTCTTTGTTATGGAGAACGTAAAGCAAACTGTGTTCGTAGGAGAGACACATTCCAAAGCATGCCATCTCCTAGTTTCCATTTGTGAACTAGGGGCCAGTCTGATCTAAGAGGGCCCCGAAAGGGGGGCTGCTAGGAAAGTATAATTCATGCCTTTAACGGCCTGTTTCTACAGTTTCAGCGAGACCGGCTGGCACCTGGCTTGGTGATTAAATGCCTCTCTGCTTGCCTTCAAGGACTTGTGAGGGAGTAAACAATGTATTTCTTTACTGCTTGGCATTTCTGTCTGGGCCGGTCTCTCAACATGTAACTTGTGGCCTTGCTTCGTGTAAGAGCAAAACGAAATGAAATACATTTTGCAAAGCGTTTTGAACAGAAAGGCAAGGAAAAGCAAATGCAGATCTTGCGGTTACAAAATGGATGCTGTATGGTTATGCTGACGATTCTGTATTTGGCGATGTAGTGCATATACTCACAAACCCTCCTTTTGGCCATAAACCAAGAGCATCAACCATACATCGCATCTTCCTCTGACCATGTATCTAGTTCTGAACTATGCATACTACTGTAATCGTCATCATCAATATTAATAGACATGAACTCTTTCATAGTTTCTGTTTTGTGGTTTGCATTCGTATCCACTTTGAGAGTTCTTTTCTCTGTTATCATGTGTACGCATTCATCAGTTATTTCAGAGCAAATAATTGGCAGGCAGTGTATGCAACAACAACATGTCATGAGGATTCCGAGTAACGTTACTAAGATTGCAATTAGTTTCCATCCCCATGAGCGCAGTAACACTCAAAACCAGGAACTTATATTCAGTTCCCAACCACCTGTTGGGGCACGAAGGTCAGAGCTCAGAATGTGTCATTTCTTTATTGCCTCAAAAATCATAGGGGAGGAGTCACTTAGAAATACGCAGCATGCTGACCCCACAATTGTACAAACACCTCCACGGTCGGCCAAAATTATATCAAGAGCCATTCTATTTGAAGTGTCATTAATCTAACTGCCTTTTCTTCTTCTCTGTCGGTCGTTCCATTTATCGTTTTTTCTAAAATTCTGGACAATCTTCGTATATTCCAGGAGTTTATTGCTTGGCCCCAAAATGGTATAAACGATTTTGCTATGTCTTCCGCAATTAATCCTGTTTCATCCCGCCGGGGCCTTGATCTAGATAATTTCGATATGTCTGACGTTTTGGAAAGGAATACACCTGGGAAAAGGATCCCTAAGTAACAGGTGCCTCCCCAATTTCTAGGCAACCAGGGATAATCTTTTTCTCCACATATAAAATAAACGGAATCACCTACATATATTGGTTCTTCTTCTCTCTCAAGTACTGCAATATTCATGCATCTATTGAATGTCCCTACTGAATAGGAACCTTTTTTTCGTAGGCAAAATGGGACAGTGCGAGGATTGTAATTTATTGTATATGAGGGGGGCACAATGTCCTTATTCCCTACTGGGTTCATGTGAAACGTGATTACAGATGACTTATAAGGCACATACAGTCTGTCTACTGGCCTTAACACCACTGGTTTTATCACTCTTGCTCTGTTATATGGAACAGCCTACAGGTTCCATTACCACTCTTTCAAATTCATCTATGTTTGTCCCATCGAACTGACCCGTATCACTCTTATTCCACTTCCCATAAAAAGGTGCACTTAATGATGCAGAGCATGCTGTATTGAGGGGCAATGGCTGTACATACCAACCCATTCATTTCCCCCATGCTGGGGTAAATGGGAGCAGACCCAGCAGTTCGTCTGTTCAGGATGGAGTGAGTCATATTCATTATCAAAAGCAACGTGTTATTACCATAACCTTCCCTGTGTCTTTCTTCTAATGGAGAGAGAGTATAAGAGAGTACATGGACTGGGCTGTCTGTGACATAGGCATTAGTAGTAGGCACTTAATGGATGCACGTTCTCCAAATACCATAATACTGGGGTACATACTACTGGAATAAGTGTACTCAGAATACACAGAAGTGTTGTAATCATTATCATGGATTTCTTACAGCAACTCCTTCTAGATGTTTTTATAGTCTCTATATCTATTACATCATCAGCATTGGTGCAGGAGGGAACAGAAGCGAGAATGGGCATTGTGTGCAATTCTTCTTATCCAACAATGTTCGTGGCCGATATACCTGCCTGCTCTCCCCTGGAAACAAACATACTCCCGCACCCCATCCCCCATAAGGTAACCCCCACCCTCTATCAGGCAATTAACTCCTTTGGATCCAGGGAACTTGACATTCTCAGGGCTAAATGGGAACAGGACCTAGGGCCACTAGAGGCGGAGGAGTGGGTGGAGGCCCTGATGTCCCCGAGGGAAATAGGGATAGATGCCAAACTCCGGCTGATTCAGCTCCGAATTCTGCACAGGTCCTACTACTCCAGAACGCAAATGGCCAGTTGGGATGGGGATGTAACCGCAGAATGTAGTCGATGCAAGAGGGCAGAGGGCACCTTCTACCATTTGTTATGGGAGTGTGGAGTACTACAGGAGTTTTGGACTGCGTGTTTACTCCGCCTCTCCGGAATACTTGGCTCCACAATCCCGAGAGACCCTAAGCTTATCCTACTGGGTATAGGGGGCGAAACTGACCTTAACAAGTATGAAAGATTGTTTTTAGGAGTAGCACTTGGTGCTGGAAAGAGACTCACGGCAGCCACATGGGGCTCGGGGGACGGGATAACCATTGACAGATGGTCCAATGAAATGGACAGATGCGCCTCCCTGGAGAGGCGAATTTATAATGCAAGGGGCTCCCCCCGTAAGTTCCAGAAAATATGGGGAAAATCGGAACTATAAATGCTAAGACCAAAACAAGGGACAGCGGCGACGCCCCACGCAGCTGCCGGGTGGAGGGTGCGGATTTCCGAATTCGAACCCCAGTCCCCCCCCCCGCAGAACCACACAACTGTCAAGGAATATGTTGAGCACCCTGTCTATTGCGATCTTGATGATAGGTCTCCTAATGTCTTTTGTGTACTCATGCTGAAAGTGCTACCTTTCTTTTTCTTCTTTTTGTTCTCTGTTTAACAAACCAATAAAAAAAAGATTTATTAAAAAAAACAATGTTCGTCGTGAATAATTCTTACAGCAGCGCCTGTTAAAACAGTAAGTGTTCAAAGAGGTCAGCAAACGTCTAGGCCAGTTCTCGGCAGCCCAAATTGCTAAACATGTGGCAAGATTATTATGCCTCTGCAATGTGCTCCAAAGACTTTAGAGCAGGTATCAATTGTGTTTTTACCATATGTGCCCCATTTGTCCCCATGGGGTGATCAACATAGGTCTTTCACTTTTTCAAAGATAGCACCGGAAAGCCGCGTTCCAGAGCTCCCAAATTGATGCAGATTGGTACAGCCCCCACACTCCACTTCCCTAGGCCTCCGATTCCCAATTCATCCATGGTGGGAATAGAGGCGAAAACAATCAGATCACTTTCGATTTTGAGATCGTAGGTTGTACCTATTCGCTCCAGGTACTGTGTGATCAATGAACAGTGCAGATGCACTTCCAGATGCAGGCTCAGTGTCAGCCTGTGATGCAATAAGCGATGAAGCAGGCTTTATGTCAGCCTGTGATGATGCGGGGTCAGCTGGGCAAAGTTGAGGCACATTTAGCCCTTTCTTCTCTTTAGCAATCTTTTCAGGCTTTTTCTCAGGCTCAGGCAGTATTTGTGGCAGAGAACTGGCGATGGTGTCTTTCGAGTCAAGGGCAGCTCTTTCTTTCTTTTGGTCTAGATCAGGCAGTTCTTTCAACGGAAATTCAATTCTTTTCATGTGGGTGGCATGGATCCATGCCTTACGACCATCCACACGGACTGCAGTCTGCATTGCCAGGAGAATTTGATATGGGCTCCTCCACCTGGGTGCAAGTGAAGATTTTCTCTCAAATTCTTGACCAGGACCCATTTGCCCGGCTGCAGACGATGCCCCGGGCATGTGTATCTGACAGGAAGAGCCTCCTGCACCTGCTGATGAATCAAACAAAGTGTCTGTGTTAACACGTCACAATATGTACTAAGCAAAGGGTTTTCTACTTCACTCAGGCGCCTAGGCTGCGGGGCGCACCAAACATACGTAGGTCTCCCCATGACAGTCTCATATGGGGAGAGTCCAGTCCTTGCTTGCACAGACATGCGCATGCACAACAAAGCTAAGGGCAGTGCATCCGGCCATTTCAATTGACTCCCTGAACAGATTTTACTTATTTTGTTTTTTAAGACCGTTTTGGCGCTCAACAAGACCGGCACTCATCGGGTGCCTGGCGGAATGGAATCGTTTATCAATCTGAAGGCCTGCACAATCTGTAATATCACGGCGGCAACAAAATGCGGGCCGTTGTCTGATCATATGACCCATGGCAGGCTGAATCTAGAGAAATATTCCTTTAGCATCACTTTTGCTGTGCTTATTGCTGTGCAGTACTTAAGCGCGTATGCTTCCACCCATTTACTGAATGCACAGACTACCACCAGGATGTATTTAAGATTCTGACATCTTTCCATTTCTATGAAATCAAAATGAATGACTTCAAAGGGCATAGGGGGCGGCAAAACTACCTATTGGAGTAGTTGTTCCTTTTCCAATGTTATGTTGCAAACAAGTCATACAATTCTGGCCTAACCTTTCAGCAGTTTTTCTAATGTGTGGGTTCTGCCATACTGTGGTCAAATGCTGAATCATTTTTTAAGCACATATATGTGTGGGGCTGTGGGTCATTGCGGTTACATAGGAATTGGGCAGCATCCACTTTCTACTTTTTATGTCCACCCAGCAACCTTCTACGTCTAATTCTGCTGAACCCTCAGCCCACCCTTTTATTTCATATGCAGTTGCTTCTGTTTGCATTTCTTTAACTGTGGCAATCCCATTTTCTATTGTGCAGGGCACTTCTTCGGTCTTTTCTATACACATTTTCTATACACATTCTCATGTGCAGATCAGTGGCAGTTTGTTTCGCAATTTTGTCTGCAAATGCGTTTCCTTTTCCAACGTTACATGTTACTTGCTTATGCGCTTCGCATTTTATTATTGCTAGCCGTTTAGGACGCGCCAGTGCAGACAACAATCGTGCTATCAAAGGGCCATGTTGAATCATAGTTCCATGTGATGTTAGAAAACCCCTCTCAGCCCAGAGTCGACCAAAACTGTGTACCACCCCAAATGCGTACTGACTGTCAGTATATATGTTTACATTCAAATTTTCAGAAATTTCACATGCTCATGTCAATGCTATTATCTCTGCAGCCTGTGCTGAATTGTATGGGATTCTTTTGCTCTCTACAATACGCTTCAGTGTCGTGATGGCATATGCAGCAGTTGATGTGCCATCGGGCAATTTAAAACAGGGACTGTCACAAAACAGTTCTCCGTCTGGCTCTTTCTGTGGGGTCTCTGTTAGGTCAATTCTCCCTTTCGTTTCTTGTTCAGTAACCATTATACACCATGGGGTGGTGATTTCTTCTCACCCGTTTCTTCATTGGGAGGGGGCATTAAGTCTGCAGGATTCAAAGCGCAACATCTCAGAATATGAATATGTGGTGCAAAGAGGACAATTTCGTATCTAGTCAGTCTAGCTGATGTAAGATGTTGTGTCTGCGTTCTATTTAAAAGAACGTCTACTGTGTGAGGCACCATCAAAGTTAATGCGTGACCCTAAACCATTCCCTCGGTTTGTTTTACTGACGCGGCAGCCGCAGCGACAGCTCGCAAACAGAGCAGCAAAGCGCATGCAACAGGATCCAGCGCGGAAGAAAAATAACTGCATGGTTCTTCCTCCTTGTTCCTGAGTCAAAACAGCCAGCGCACAGCCATCATTTTCATGCACAAATAACTTAAAATCCTTTTCATAATTTGGTGTGCCCAGAACTGGAGCTGAGCAGAACGCAACTTTGAGCAGATCAAATGCATTCTGACATTCCTCACTGCATGGTAAAGGCAAAGCAACATCCTTCTTTGTCAATGCCACCATTGGTTTCACAATCATAGCGAAATTGGTAATCCACTGCCTGCAATATGAAGCCATGCCTATTATGGCTCTGACTTCCTTCTGTGTCTTTGGAATAGGCATACCAGAGATGCTTTCTATCCTTTCTGGTGTCAGTCTCCTTCCCTCTTTCAAAAGGAGGTAGCCCAAATAGGCCACTTCCTTTCGACAATACTGGAATTTTTTTGAGGAAGCTTTATCACCATGTGCTGCCAAATGTGTCAACAATTTAACAGTACTCTCTTTGCAAATGTCTTCTGTGTCGGCAGCAATCAATAGGTCATCGATGTACTGCAGCAGTACACAACCCGTTGGCAATTCTAACATGTATAGCTGTTCTTTTAGTGCCCTGCTATAAATACTCGGGCTCTCAGTGTAACCTTGTGGAATTTGTGTGAATGTGAAAGAACGTCCTCCTAGTGTGAAAGCAAATAAATATCTGCTATCTGGATGTACTGGGATACTAAAAAATGCATTCTTAAGGTCTACGACACTAAAATGTGAAGCAGAGGCTGGAATCATTGTCAAAATGGTAGTGACATCTGGGACCAATGGAAATTGGGGATAAACTACTTTATTCAATGCGTGCAAATCAATTATAAAACGATATGGTATCTCATTTCCTCCTTTTTTATAGACTGGGAGAATCGGACTATTGCAAGTGCTACCAGTAATTTTTTCAATCACGTTTCGTTTAACCAAATCGGAAACAATGCATTTCAATGCTTTCTCACCTTCCACCAACATTTTATACTGTGGGATACGTGGCAATGTGACTACCTCTTTCAAAACAATTCTCACTGGCTCTATTTTCAAACAACCAACATCGTTGTCATTCATCGCCCATATGCAAGTCGGTACGTTACTTAATTCAGTTGGCAGTGGTTTAGACAAAAATTGTGACACTGGCATTTTTTGTGGTGAAATTGTCAAAAACACTCCATCAGGAGAACAATGAATAACCGCACTTAATTTTTTCAATAAATTTAAACCCAATAAATTCTCGCCGCAATTTTGTGTCAAAAGGAACGGGCAAGACTCAGTGAATGAACCTAGTGTTATAGGTACCGACTGTGACACTGGGCTAATTGCTGGTGTGCCTGCGAACCCTACTGAAACGTTCTTTTGCCCTGACAGTGGTATCTGTGGAACCAAGTGATGGTCTATTGAGCACTTCTGTGCACCTGTATCCACTAGAAAAGTGTGCTCCTTATTCCCAATTTTCATTTCTACTTAGGGTCCTTTCTGATCAACGGGAATAGGCACTGGTTCCAACCCAAGTCTTGGGCTGTCCTAGTTGAACAATACATCATCCGATGTAAAGTCACCAGAATAGTATGTATTTTACTGAGTATCAAAGACATTCCCTTCTCCTGCACCATTCTGCTGGTGTTGATTTTGGTTCTGATTCGGGTTTTTTCTTGGTTATTCTGATTTTGTGGCATTCTAGTGTTTCTATTTTGCCCTTGTGTTCCCGGGCGACCTCTATTCTGTCTTCTCGGGGCATTCTCATTCCTATTCTGCAAATGTGGGCACTGTGCTCGCCAATGACCTTCTTCCCTGCAATATGCACATTGATTCAGTCCAATTGGACCTCCGTGCATGTTGGAAAAATTCCCTCTCATCTGTGCATTACCTCTGCCCCTATTATTGTTCGCTACCTGTTGCAGTAATCATCTCATTTTTAGATTCACCCTATCCCTCACCTCTATCTCTTTCTCTGAATTTACTCTATTCTCATAATATTGTGCCATGTGTAATACTTCACTTTGTGATTTTGCTTGCCACGCACTTTCAGACGTCATTATAAAATTTTGAATTTTCGGTAGCAACCCTCTCACATATTTGTCAACAAATAGTCTCTTCCCAGGTTCAGTGCTTAAATCTTGACCACTAAAATCTGCAAACACTTCTTCAAATCTATTGAAATAGTCAGTAGCCAATTCATCTTTGCCCTGCACTCATGACGTTAATTTGTCCCAGATAATTCTCCTCTCAGGCACCAACATCTTTAATTTCTGTACTATTCGCGCCGGTAATGCTAACAAAGTTGGCGATGGCTTCTCGCTAGCCTTTCTGTCTGTACCCTCTTTTATCAGATGTTCCCATGTATCACCCAGAATTTAATTGTCATCTACAGTCCTAATTTGCTTCCATATATCTACTGGGAGAATCACAGGAAATAATAGGTCAATAGCACTCATTGTAAAGATGGACGATTTCAAATAGGACTCAATCTCTTTATAGAATCCTGCCAGATTCTTTCTCAAATCAGGGATTGTTTGTTTTATATTATTCACCTCTTGTCTAGAAAAAGGGACATGCACGTACTGTGCTGTATAATGTGCTTCTGTTACCTGCGCTGGAGCTCCATTAACACCAGGAATTTCTACTTTCGGCACAAAAGTGGGAGGGACTTCTCTCATGGGAAATATTGAACTGGCCTTTTCCTCGTTCTTTCTCTTATTAAGTACTATAGCTAGATCAAGGGAGAGGGCAGTCTTTCCAGTTTCAGGTGAAAACGCTCTCTTGTATATTGTCATTAATTAAGAGGGACAACAATCATTTTTCTCAACACATTTATCTTGCAAATACTCAACCATTACCTGCAATACCTTCCTTTGCATCTCTATCGTATACTGATCAAACGTATCATGCACCTCCTTTATAGGAATGCTAGCATCTGTAATCCATCTAAGTGCCTCTCCTGTACACATTTTAATTTCTTCACTAACAGTTTCTGACTGCAGAAAAAATCGCCGCACAACATATGGTACCACCTGTTGTTTCCCTCTTTTCATCTCTTGATGCCGAAACCCAGGAATAGTAAGCATCTCTGCATGCAATTCATCAAGTTCATCTTTAAACTCAAATAGCCTGTCCACATGCTCTTTTATCTCTGCCCCACTTTCCCTCATACACGAAAAAGCATTTAAATCCCGTAACTTTTGCTGTGCTATCGTATCAGTCAATTTCTGCCATCTATCCATAAGATACTCCCCCATGCATTCTAACGATACCTTTTTTTCACCAAGCTTCTTATAGTCATACATTGCACTCATCGCGGATCCCTCATCATTGCTTTCAATGTACGTTTCTGCCCATTCTTTCAGTTCTCTTTTTCTCTCCCTGCTAAACGTACTACGGGTTACTCTGGTGCTTCCTCTCTGTGCAGGCCCCGGCCTCTGTAGAGCTGCCTTCTCTGGCAGCTGCTAATTCCTGCTCTGTTGGCGGTGGGGGAAATGGTATCACGTGCGGGGGGGATGGCGCAGGTGGAACAACAGGAATGGAGAGTGGCAATTGTGGTGGAGCAATGGGCACTAGTGCAATTGTATCAATCTTACTTTGAGGGTGTTCTTGTCTTTTTTCATTCAAAATCTTATTTATTAGTTCATCTGATGCATGTAACTCTTGTTGTGGATATATCTTTTGTATGCCTAATTGGATACTCCTATCCCCTCTTCTAATATCCTCATCCCATTTTAGCTCTACTAGTTCTATTGCTTTCTCTGTGTTTGATGTGTGCCTTCGCGCATGTTTCTCTCTACTTTTTAAACGGAGGTTAGCTTCCTTCCTCCGGTCTCTTATGATGTCAAATGTCGCAGGCGTGCTTTCTTGCGCAGCAGTACTGATTCCAAATGCTCTATTTGGGGTATCTCAAAAGTACTGTCTTTCGGCCATTGCAAATCTTCTACATGTCTGGTCTGCCTATGCCAAATTTCATTAAACATTATTGCTCCTATTCCATATTTCACATACATCTCAAACGCTGGCGACCCTATGGGTGGTGCAGCCTGGCCAGTTTCCAAATATTGTCTACCATAGTGGAAACATCCCACTAGACAGGAAGACAATTTCCCAGGCATATTGATCTTATCCGTACCTTGCCCTGGGCGTTGGATCTTGCAAGAGCAACTCTCAACCAATATCAGGGCTGTTAAGAATCTGGGCACGACTCACCTGATCAATGAGCTTGTCTCTCAAAACGTAATTCGTCTGTATACAGACGCAACCAAGAATCGTCGTGACTGCGTATCTGGCTCAATCTGCCTCGTTTTGGGACCCTCACCTCGATGCTTTCTGGCCGCTGCGCATTGATCAGGGACCAGTTGTGTACAGATCTGCAAATGAGTCTCTCATCACTTTCACTGGGGCGCCCCGAACACCTCTCGATCGCGACTCGACGGCCTCGTCCTCGATTCGTTTTTGCCTTCTTCAAATTCAACGTACACGATGGAGCAAATGGGGTAGGGTCCCTATTCGGGCGCCATTTTTCGCTAGGCCCTGAAGACCCTCGCGTATGGAAACAAGGCACAATCACCATACACGAAGTGATATGACAGACACGAGGTTCAATTCCCAAAAACTAGGGTTTATTGCAAAGCAAAATATTCTCAGCCGGCCGACCGGGTCTCACGTCTCGCAACGTGTGTCACCCAGACCTCGTGAGACGCAAGAGAGCGAACATTCTACATCAGTATCATATATACAAAAAGACAATCATACAATCTATTTGTGACACATCAAAACCGCCCATAATGTATCTTCTTGAGCTAGGGTTCGGTAATTGACAATTATGACAACTATGACACATTATGACACGTTTCTTTCTTAATCTATATTACTTGGTTTAGCAACAGATGCAATTTGCAGTAAGCAGACATGGTTCTTTGTTATGGAGAACATAAAGCACTTCTTTAGCGAGCAAACTGTGTTCGTAGGAGAGACACATTCCAAAGTATGCTATCTCCTAGTTTCTATTAGTGAAATGGGGGTCAGCCTGATCTAAGAGGGCCCCGAATGGGGGGCCTGCTAGGAAAGTATAATTCATGGCTTCAACAGCCTGTTTCTACAGTTTCAGCGAGACCGGCTGGCACCTGGCTTGGTGATTAAATGCCTCTCTGCTTGCCTTCAAGGACTTGTGAGGGAGGAAAACAATGTATTTCTGTACTGCTTGGCATTTCTGTCTGGGCCGGTCACTCAACATGTAACTTGTGGCATTGCTTTGTGTAAGAGCAAAATAAAATGAAATACATTTTGCAAAGCGTTTTGAACAGAAAGGCAAGGCAAAGCAAATGGCGGATCTTGCGGGCACAAAATGGACGCTTATGGTTATGCTGACGATTCTGTATTTGGCGATGTAGGGCATATGATGCGATTGCTTCTCGGCCAACATAATATACCATCTATGCTTTGGTAGGGTAATTTCTAGACTCACACTACTGCCCCATCTCAGATAAATATGCAAGTGCCAATTCCTGTCCCTACTCCGCACCATTACCGTACACGTATGAAACCATACCAGCTGAAGCAACCCTATTGTCCCATGAGTCTAGGGGTGAAAGACGAGACAAACTGAGACAGATTCCTAGAAACAATACTTTAAACACTAGTAGAGATTATAGCTAGATAGCAGTAAGCACACGTAGTGTGCTGTATATAGCATAACATGGAGGAGGATTCTGGAATGCCAGGAGATGAACTCAGTACAATGATAAGGGAGATTAAACTATAGGCAGGTAAGATGCAGCATACAGGGAGGGGAAACCGACATATTGCAGATGTGCAAGATGAATGTGACATGACCAGCCGCAAATATAGGTCGCCAATATGGAGGCGAAAAGCACATGAGTCCAGCCATTTTCCCTGCACAGAGGCAGCAGCAGGCCTAGAAGTCAGCAAGGCCTCAGATGAGATGCTAAATACATAAAAACACATTTATTTAAGAAGTTTTGAAGCTGCCCAGACAGTAGTTCGTAGCAGATGCACGGAAGTGAGCAGTGGATGAGCATACCTTAGAAGAAAGATAAAAGTTCCCAAAACACAAAGCAGTAGCCTTCCAAGTTAATTGAATTAGGAGCACAGACAGCCATTGATGTCCAGGTATTTAAAAATAGTATGCCAAAAGACTCCATAGGGAATAGATGAAGGGTCTCCCAAGTAGCCACAAGGAATACAACATGTATGTAAGAATTAGCTAAGAGCTCGATAAATAGAAAGAAATTCATACTCCAACATGGTCCCCTAACACGTGATCAAGCCATGAAGAACACTGGTTATTCATTATGAGCCAAGTACAGATAAGACACCTGATGAACTCCCTAGGGGACCCACACAGACACGAGATGATACACAAGGCCAAATACAAAGGAGCAGACAGGGCACATAGCCTGTGAATGATGGGGAGTACTTTTAATTGGAATTATTGCAGACCATAGACTTCCCGCCCCCCACCATATATCTTGACGTCTTGTCAAAGTGTCCAAGGTTGGTGAGTAAATTGCCCACCAATAAAAACCCTTTGTGCCACACTGCCTATAATGAACAGCGCCAACCAATAAACTATCAATGTGGTGATGTATTGAAAGTCTCATCTGAAGTAGGTTGGGCCTAGGTGGAGCCATCAGATATGTCCAACCCAATCATAGAATGAATACCTATATACTCTATATGTAGTTTACAATGTTAACCAATCCAAGTTATTCATAAATTCTGTAATTAAGATTGTGTTATGACGACACGGATGCCATGTCTTTTGTTGAAAAATGCTCACATCTATTGTAACCCTGAGAGCTACTTGTATGCTGCCCCAGCAAAGATTCAGTGTTTTGAATAAATCTGGGATTCCCGTGCATTTTGAATACTCCATCATTGAATATTCGTTTTTTTAGTGCAGTAAATTGGGCCCTCCTTTACATGCATCCTGTGGCCACCTTCGTCTCCTCTGCTGTTTGTTTGAGTCAGATGATAGAGGTCAGGGTTTCCAAAAGGCCCTGCTTAAAGTCCAAGAAGGGCTCTTGGACTGTATATGCCAATTTTGAGCGCGAGAAGCCTCTCCTTGAAGGAGGTAATTTATCCATGATAGTTACTGACTAAAGGAGCTTTTTCAGTCATTAGTGGGATAACCCAGGCTATAGTGCTTCAACACATGTTTGAAATTAGGGATCCAATATTAGCAATGTCCGTCTGACACTGGTGTGGTTTAATTGTAAATTGAATGGTGCAGGCATTTAAAAATTCCTATAACTTCTTCAGGGATCTATCACATTTTCTGGAAACCAACCCTCCCACTGTAAGTCTAGAGTCAAGGCAACTTGGTTCGCTAGGGATTGTTTTAGGGTGCCATTTGCTGTACAGACACTATGGGCCTCATTACGAGGAAGGCGGTAGAGGGTTAACGGTGCCGGTAGAGCTGTCGGCGCCATTAACCCTCTACCGCCTCATTACGAGGTCTGCTCGCGGGTTCCGCTAAGGACGTCTGGTAAAACCAGGTGTCGTTAGCGGGACCCGCTAGCAGACCAGTATGCTAACAACGGGCCCGTCATTAACAGACCCGTTGTTAGCATCCTCCCCATTCCCATTGAGGCCTATGGGGGCTCAAATGGAAATGGGGATGTACCGGGTCCGGGTCCCAGGAAAGGGAATTACCGGTCCCTCCAATGTCGGGATGGCCCGGTAATTCCTCATTCCTGGAACCCGGACCCGGTACCAGGTATGGGGGTAGCCATGCCGCTAAAAGCGGCATGGCTACCTCCATACTCGTAATGAGGCCCAATGTCCTTCTGCAGTAAAGGCTTTTACAGTAATAATCCGATCCTATATTGGAATGATGCTTCCGTGAGAGAGGAGCCATTGCCGCTTGACAGCAAAGGGCCTTACCTCACGATGTCTCACTCTTCTGGGGTTATCAGAGGTTCAGTTTTCCCCTTCCTGACACCACAGTGTCAGTGCTGGGACACAAATGCTTAACAGGTGCCACCGGAAGAGGAAACCCTGAAGGGGAAAAAAACTTGGATGTTTTGCTCTGCTGCATTATAATGAAGGAGAAGGCAGGATTTTCTTGGTGTCTTGAAAGGCTTGTTGTTTTCCCGGAATTCCTCTCTGGGGGAGGTATAGCCCAATTCAGGCGCCAATGTTGGGTGGTGAAAAATTCAGAGGTCTCAGTACAGCAAGGCATAAATGCAGATTTTAGTGAATGACCACAAAAACTACTGCCACCTGCATATGGGAGCATCAGAATCCCAACAGCAGGAAGCAACACCAGTGTTTGCCAACCACTGAAGGCACACTAGTAGCTGTAACGGTGCATGTTCTGGAGAAGGTGTTGGGACCACAGATACAGGTGCACAAATCACAAATGCAGAGTGAGGGTGACCAGCAGGGAGCAAAGAAGACACAGGGTGGCCAGGGACTGGGTTTGATACTGAGGCAGGAGAAGCGAGATGCAAGAAATCAATGAGAGCAGTGAAAACAGAAGCTCAGGGAGATGGAGACCTCTCTCCTTTCTCACTGTGTACAACATAAACCTTGCACTGTAGCCGCTTTGGTTGATTCTTTCCTAACTGTGGCCGATTCACTGGCCCCTGCCAGGCTCTGTAAGGAAAGAACTCATATGTCTGAACCCTGGTTCTGGTCAGAACTCAGAGCATTAAAACTTGGAGGCCGTCAGGCTGAAAGGAAATGGCGTGCCTCCTATACGACCGCTGACAGAGCTGTCTTTCGTCTTGCCTTGTCAACATATCAAAAGGCAATTCTGGCTGCTAAAAAATCTTTTTTTTAGTAACAAATTCGAATGTGCTGTTAATAGACCTAAAGCACTATTTGAACTAGTCCAATCTCTTTCCACACCCACTGAAGCTATTGCCTCTATTGAACCTTGGCAAGCTCTCTGCGACTCGCTTTCCTCCTTCTTCCACTCTAAAATTGAATCTATTCTTAAGGATATTCGAGAAAACTCGATCGTTAGTGCCTTTGTTCAGGCACTCCCAAACTACCAGCTCCTAATGCCTCTTGGCTATCCTTCCCTGTTTTCTCTGAGCAAGATATCTCTACAGCCATTCATAGCCTTAAATCAGCTTAGCCTGCGGATGCTATATTGTTGTCTCTGCTCAAAGATATCTCTGGAGATCTTATTTCACATATCACTACGGCAGTGAAACTGTCATTTCAAGAGGGGTTCATCCCCAGCACATTGAAGCATGCCCGTGTGCTACTTCATTCAAAGAAGCCCTCCCCAGATCCTAGCGTGCTCGCCAATTTTCAGCCCATTTCTCTCCTTCCTGCCCTGATGAATGTCTTAGAAACTCTTGTCTCTCCCCTTCTGTTATCCTTTTTGGAAACGTCCAAGTTTTTCGATACATTTCAGTCCGGTTTTCGGCCAGGGAGAGGAACCGAATCAGTACTTAACTCTGTACTAGATGATTTAACCCACCTAGTTGATCAGGGTGGGGTGGGAGCGCTTGCCTGCTGGACCTGTTGACAGCGTTCAACATTGTAGATCATTCCACACTCCCGCTTGTCGAACGCTGGCCTGGGCGGCCAAGTGCTGAGCTGGTTCACTGCCTTCCTTGCTGACCGGTCTTAATCTGTCTTTTTGCATCCTTTTTGTTCAAAGTCAATTCCTCTGTTCTGTGGAGTCCCACAGGGATCCGCCTTGTCACCAATTTTGTTTAATATCTACATTCGTCCACTTCTGCTTCTCATGTTGTCACACGGTTTTCGTTTTTATTCCTATGCGGACAACACACAGATCATGGTCCGCCTTGATCTCTTTCGCCCTGAAACTGCACTTCGGCTTAGAAGCTGTCTTGAGGATCTGGGCGCCTGGATGGCTAATAACTTGCTGAAACTCAATGGCAGCAAGAGTGAGGTTTTGGTGGTAGGCACAACTTGTCCTCTTTCCTTCTGGATTCTGGAGTTCTGGCCAGTCCCTCTCGACCCGTTCTCACTTCCATCTCCTTCGGTGAGAAATTTGGAGATGAGGTTTTCAGGTTCCCTCTCAATGACAGAGCAGGTTGGTGCAGTGTGTAAATCTGGACATTTTAAACTGCGCACCTTGAGGAAGGTTCTTCATTTTATCCCTCATAATCTTCATGCCCCAGTGGTAGCTGCACTCGTTCTTAGTACAGCGTATTATTGTAATTCGATGTACTATGACCAACCACGACATTTGATAAACCACATCCAATTGCTGCAGAATGTGGCGGCCAGAGCAATCCTGCGCCCCCCTCCTCGAGCACATATGTCACCAATTTTGAGACAGCTGCACTGGCTTCCAATTGAGAAGCAGATTTTGTTTAAATCAATGTGCCTCGTACACCGAGCCTTCTATGAGTCAGAAGCTGAGTACCTTCAGGAAAAATGTGTCCATTATGTTCCCTCTCGTCCCCTCTGTTCTCAGACTTCTATTCTACTATCAGTACCTCTTTCTTGACAGTCACAAACTGGTGGCTGTGCCTTTTCTGTGGTTGCCGCAGGGGCTTGGAATCAGTTGCTGTGGGCTCTTCGTGCTACTACCAACCATCTGGCCTTTCGGCGCTCGCTGAAGACTCTTCTTTTCGAGGCTGTCTCTCTGCAACTACTACCTCACCTCGACTGATCTAGATCCAAGATGCCCTTGGGCGTATGTGCACTGTATAAATACATTTAACATAATATAACAGACCGGAACATGAAGAGTCGCAATGGAAAGTTCTGAGTTCCACTTCCATTTTCATTTACTTCACACACCCGTCTGAAAAGCCTCAGAAGTGATGTCAGACTAGTTTGTATATTCTTCCGGTGGCCATCTTGAAAACCTTCCAAAAAAAAGGATGCTGCTGCACTACAAACTATAACTTGGCAAAATAAAACATGCAGGGAATCCATTTCCATTAATCCCACAATCTTTTCCACACTGTGAAGCGGAGGTAAACTACACTTGGTGCATTAGGGCTGTGACATTAGCAAACTGTAGTTCTCACGATAAACACACAAAAGGATGTTCTTGTTCTGCCTTTTCTAACAAACGAGAAATAGACAATAGCAGCAGTAGAAGAGCCCTGCTGCTCTTTATTTAAACATAAAGGGTCGATTATTTGGCTGAATATTGACTCCCACAGCGTGATGCCCCCAGCCCTTAGTGAGGAGTACTACTTAATTTTAGAATGTTATCTTCATGCTTTGCTGTATTCAAGCAGGCATGTGACTTAAATGTACACCTGACTATCGCCACCATCTGCACTATATGCAGTAACATGAATCTAAAATAATTAGAATAATTAATTAGTTCATGATTTAGTGGAGCTACGGCAGGAGATGCTCAGAACCATCTCAACATCTTCCCATCCTTATCATCTCTTCTCCTCTATGCAACCTCTGTTCTCGCTCCACTACTCTTTCTATTCACAAAACCTACTCCAACCCTAACTTCCATTACACATCCTCTTCTCGCATCTACCCCTAGTGCCTCTCTATTTCGCAGAATTAACATTGCTATGCTTCTACATCTCACTCTCTTTCTATTGCTCCTTGGAACGCAAAGTCTGTCTGTAATAAAACCTCCTTTACATCCAACTTCTTCCTTTCTCCTTCTCCTTCTCTTGACCTCATTACCCTTACTGAAACTTGGATCCCTCCATCTGACTTTGCAACCCTTGCTGCCCTTCATGACCCTGCCTACACCTTCACACACTCTCTCCACCCCACTGGCAGGGGTGGTGGTATAGGACGGTTTTCATCCTCCAAACTTCCTATCTCTCGAAATCCCCTATCGCCTACTAATTCTCCCATATTCGATTACACTATCTCCACAATCACTGCCCCCTATGGCATACACATTATCTCTCTCTACGGGCCACCTGGTTTGGTACGTCAATTCTTCGACCACATCTGCCAAATAATTGACTATCTCCCTCCCGATCCTCCGATCACCACCTCATTGTCATTTGTGGCTTCAACCCCTCCTCTCTCTATGCTGCTCTAGCCACTGACTTTAACTCTTTTCTTCTTAACCACTCACCCTCTTCTATACACCCTCTGCCCACCCATTCGAGTGGAAACTCTCCTATCCTTATTCTCATCTCCTCCCAACTCCCTGCCTCGATTATCTCCACTGAGCCTTCTCCTCCGATCACTCTATTGTCTTTGCCTCAATATCCACTCCAGCTTCTTTGCCATTTTCTTCATCTACTACAACTATTGGTAAGCACAGGCTTCCCTCCTCCAAACGCCCTGGTTACCTCTCTGACCTACACCACTCTCTCTCCTCTAATGCTGAGCTCACCTTTCCATCCGCTGAAGAAGTCTTCACTATCTTGAACACTACTCTTTAAGCTCCCTTTTCCTCTCACCACTCTCTTAATACATTCACTCTTAAATCCTCCCCTACATGGCCCTGGATTACACCTCTTGTGCGCACCCTGAAAACAATAATGCAGACAAAGCTTTGCAGTTGGTAAAGGTCAAGACACTCCTCTGATCTCCAACTCTATCTCACTGCTCTTCAAAACTATTCCTCTACTCTTAACTCTGCCAAATGTCACTGATATCTCTCTCTCATTTCATTTCAATCTTCCCAACCGAGTCACCTCCAAAAATCTCTCCACTCAATTCTCTCACATCCTAAAACCACCTCCATCTCCTCTACTCTTTCTGCAAATGATCTTGCTCTCTACTTTGCTTCTAAAATGTCTACCATTCGCAATACCCTTGCTAATAACTTTCTATCCCCTCCTCCTGCTCACCTTTCTCCACCACACATACCCTCCTCTCATGCTACTATGTCTCCCTTTGCCACCACCAACCCTGATAAGATTCTTGCGCTACTACCCAGGGCTAACCTTTCCTGTGCCCCCACTGTCCCTGCACATTGTGACGCACATAGCGCCCAGTGTTGCTTCACATCTTGCTTCCCTCATCAACTCCTCTCTCGACAATGCCACTTTTCCTTCACCCTATAAAACAGCTACTGTCATCCCTCTCCTTAAAATATCTGGTCTAGATCCTAACTGTCTTGCTAACCTTTGCCCTGTCTTTTTTATACCACACTATTCCAAAATCCTAGTGTGAATAGTATTCAATCGACTCACTGAGTTCCTTGATACTTACAACCTTCAGAACCCTCTTCAATCTGGGTTCGGACCTTTGCATTCTTCTGAGACAGCTCTCTTCAATGTCATCATCTTAATTTCTTGCTCTTGGCCTGCAAACCTTTCATGTATTGTTATTCTTCTCAACCTCTCTGCTGCCTTCAATATTGTTGACCATTCTGACCTTCTCTCTCCATTATCTCCCCTTGGCATCTGAGATAAGGCCCTCGCTTGGTTTGCTTCATATCTTGCACCCAGACACTTTCAGGTGACCTAGAACAGCCTGACCTTCTCACTCACCTCCCTTACTCTTGGCGTTCCCCATGGGTCTGGTCCTTGGTCCACTTCTCTTCACTCTCTATACTTCAGCTCTTGGTGCCCTGACCTCCTCTTACGGCTTCTCCTGTCAACTCTTCACTGATGACACTCACATCTTCTTCTCTTTTCACTCGTTATCCAATGAGCCATTGTCAAAAATGTCAAACTGTCTCTCTGCCATTACATTTTGGATGGTATCTCACTCGGTCATGCTCAACTCCACTAAGAGTGAACTTCTCTACTTCCCAAACAGTCTATCTCTTCCTCTCCTCTTATTCTCTTCTTTTCTACCTTCCTTACTCTGCTTCTGCTCGTAACCTTGGTGTCATCTTCTACCCATGACACAAATTCTCGCTCTTCATCTCTAAATCTGCCACTGTAGCCAGACTCAACCTCTTCAATAGCAGAACAATCTGTCATCTTCCTTTAAATACTCCTAAACAGCTAATTTCCTCCTTAGTCCTTTCTAGATCTGACTACTGTGCCGGTCACCTCTATGGCCTTCCCAACTATGCTTTTTCACCTCTGGACAGAGTCCTCAACTTCGCGGTCAACACACTTTTCAACCAGTCTTGCTTTACCTCTACCACCTCTGCCCTTCGCCATATTGGCTGGCTACCTATGAAAAAAAGGGCTAAGTGTAAACTTCTTCTCATCATCTTCAAAACTATCCCTGGACTCGCCCACCCTAACTATCTGCTCATCTCACTAGCTACCCTCCTCCTTGTGTGTTAAGATTATCTTCAGCTCAACTCCTTGCCACCAAATCGAACCCTCTGTGGTCCCTCTCGTTTCTGCACTCTCTCCTCACTCCCCTACTCTGGAATCCTCTTCCTCTCCCTCTCTGTACTTCTCCAACCATACCACTATTTAAATCCAACCTCAAAGCCCTCCTTTCTGAAGAACCTGTTTCCTTGGACATTTTCTCTTGTGCCCTCTCTCACTCTGGATCTGCTTTTTAACACGAAAGAACTGGTAATATCCGAGAATAGTCCTTCACCATTCATAGTATATTTTGCTTCCTTCACATGGATTTGTTTCTGCACCTGATGAAGACCTGGTCATTGGAAGCAATTTTGTGACCCAGTGGTCAAAAGCATTGGGCTTTTCAAAATCTTGTGAATGGATACATTTTAGCAAATGTTAACTAATTGTTCCGTAAAGATCGGACATTGTTGATGAAA
Source organism: Ambystoma mexicanum (assembly GCF_040938575.1). NCBI lineage: Eukaryota > Metazoa > Chordata > Amphibia > Caudata > Ambystomatidae > Ambystoma > Ambystoma mexicanum. The sequence continues at coordinate 1,424,953,246 of NC_090923.1, forward strand.
TTATAACAACTACCTCTTGAATAATTGGAACGGAAATAGACCTTGGCTGAAGACGAGGCCCGGCCTGGTTGATGACTTTGTTAGTTTGAGTTGACAGTGAAGTATAAATGGAGATGTGAATGTGCGAGTTGAGGAAAGTATATGATTATGTATTACTGAAAAAATAGGGCTTGATATACATTGTACTGAAATTGTAATATAAGCATTTGTGTAACTGATGTATTTTAAGAAATATAACGAAAACAAATTCTTGAGAAACCAGTGTCCATATATATGTGTGTCTATGATACCTCAGGTAAGTAGACGTGAGGAAAAAACAAGATATTTTTGCTTAACCCCTCAGGAATAGATATTGTATTTTTCCTTTCTTAACAAGTTAAGCATTTTTAGCTTGTAGCACTTCAAGTGGCCAAGCCGTGCCGACCCATTCCTAAAAGTGCTCAGTCAGACATTGACCAGTCTCACCATTGAACACCTACTCATGCAATATGGTGCCGAGTCATAAAGAAGTTACATGGGGCCATTCCAAAATGGCAGCCGCACGTTGAGGACGTGTGTGTGAGCACTCTGCCTCAACTTTAGCTTTAAGGTCCTTGATCCAGCTCTAAAGTACAGATTCCTTATCTGGGTCGCAACAGTGGGCGAAGGATACATAGCACGGTCCCTAGGGACATAGCATCTACACGTGGATTTCGAGGTCAGCGATCTTGCCGATTACGGACTGGTGGACCAGGTTGGGAACTGCAGCATGCCAGAAGGGGAGGCAGCCCACGGTTTGTAGGAAACCTGCCCTCCCCTCTCCCATGACTGCCGGATACTGCAGGGGATGTGTACGGGCCCCGGAGATTGCTACACACCCAGGAAAGACTGTGGTTCAATCCGGTGCAGCCGATGGCAGCAAGGGAAAATCAGGCACCCTGCACATGCACCCTGAGAGTGCGGGATTGACAAACTGAGCAGTGAGTGCCCCTTGGAGTGGTGACTCAGGAGCGGGAAGAGACGCATGCCCAGGGCAGCAGTTGGCCGGTTCCCACTGAGGGATATATGTGTACCGCATCACTTGCAGCAAGAGGGCAGGAGTGGAGTGTGGTTCTCTGAAGGTCTGAAGGACTAGGTTTCCTGGAGCCCTTCGTTGTGGTGGGCAGAGACTGTGTGCTTGGTGCAAATCTTCATCTTGCCAATCTTGCCAGGGGGCAACATATGTTATTTGGGAATATCTTCTTAAAGCAAAGCTCAAGGCACAGGCTGTGTACGTTGCTCATCAAGGTTGTGGTCGGATACGTGATCTGCATCTAGCAAGCTGTGTTTGGCGAGGTAGGAGGCCCCAGTGGTCGAAAGGCTTCTGCAGACATTTCACGGCATGTGTACCGCTGACTGGGAAAAGGTTCACTACACTGGGTGAGGAGGCAGGGCAGTGCAGGTGGGGCACTGCGGGATCTGTGGATCACTACTACTTTCAATTCTTCAAGCACATGCCAAGAGGTAGGAAGAAATTGGCTTTGGTGGTGCACACTCCTTTGCAGCCAAACCAGCCCAACGCATTGAAGTTGCTGGTGAGGCGAGCAGGCACACCCATGTTAACAGACACTGCGGATCAGCCTCTCCCCCCAGACCTTTCCCACCCGGACTCGGAAATGGTGGCCTCCAAAGAAGATTTTGCCTCTAGCTTCCAAGAATTTCATGAGAAATGTTCTGCCTCCTTTCAGTCACAATTTACCTCATTTACCTCTGAGATACGGCACTCACTGGCAGACTCTTATAAAGAAATCGCTTCACTGGGTAGTGCGTGGACTCAAATGAACATGCAATTCAGGATCTCATGGCGGACGGCAAGCAGTCCGACATTCCACTGGAGCAGATGGCGAGAATCACATGCAACTTGGAAATCCAACAAGAAGATCTTGAATAGGTCCCAGCGCTCTAACATTAGGGTGAAAAATCTTCCAGAATCAGTGTTGGACACTGAACTGAAAGAGGTCATTATGCAGATCTTTAAAGATCTTATAGGGCCTGGGGAGGAAGTACACATACCACTTGACACGGTTCACAGGACAGGTTCGAAGAGGTCTGAACCTGGTGCTCGCCCTCGAGATGTTCTTGCAGCTTGTGCACTTTACCCGCAGAAGGAGCAGATCTTGAGGGCAGAGTGCACGGCGAGCACAATAACTTACAATGGTTCAGAAATACATCTATATCAAGATCTTTCCCTAGTGACTCTTCAAAAGCGCCGGAACATGCAGGTTGTGGTTAAGAGTCTTCAAACAAGCAGGATCAAGTATAGACGGACGTTTCCTTTTGGTCTGCTTTTTTCCATGGAAGGGCAACAACACAGGATAACTTCCTGTGACGAAGGCATGGCGCTGCTTAAAATTGAGGATGAGGGAATTGCCGGAACAATGGAAGGAGTGGCAGCCTTGACAGACCCTTATCTTAAGTGGCCTAAACCCGGGCAATGGACATTGGCTGTTCGAAAAAGAAGGAATTTCAAAGGTGCACAAAAAGAGGACTGGAGGGCTCGACTCAGAGGCCCAATTTCTAAACCAGCAAACTAAGCGGGCATACACGTTCCTCAATGGGCTGGGATCAATGAGACATTGATGATTTTGCAATGTATGCAGAGACGGATCGTGATATCCTGGAAACCGTCTGCTCAGGTAGAGGATGGGGGTGCTAGTATACCCCGCACATGGCCCTGGTCTAGTAGGTGATTCATGGCCGGTGGCTCTCGCCCCGGGAAACAATAGGTTCTGCGACTCACGCTAGAAGACTCTTGAGGGGCCAGGGGGGGAATGTTTTGGTATTGTTTGGGGAAGTTAGTTGGTGAGGTAAGGGGAGTCAGGGTAGGGGATCCCGTTGTGCAATAGAAGTGATTAAGATGTCTGTAGATTTATCTGTTGATTTAGATGTCTCACATTGTGGGGTTGAGATGTACCCAATTTAAATGTCTATCAATGAATATTAGGGAGCTCAACACCCCGATTAAACGCAGGAAACTGGAGGGTTTATTGAGGCGCCACCAACCGGACTTGGTGGCTCTTCAGGAAACCCATATCTGGAAGCTGGACAAACGTAAATTACGCTTGAGTCAGTACCCAGCAATATATCAAGCCAACACAGTGGGTGGGGTGGCGGGTGTGTTAATAGCCTCCGTGCTGGTTCCCAGGCAAAAATATTGCGTACACTGTTACACAGGAGGGTAGATACATGTTTCTGACTTCAGAACTAAATGTTTTTAAATTGACTTTAGCTACAATCTATGCTCCTAACCAGGAAGGCTTTTTGAAACACACTTTGGGGCAACTTGAATCCTTTATGGAAGGGAGCTATTACTCTTGGGAGACTTTGACATGGCTTTGGACCCGGTTGGAGATCGTAGTATCATTAAATGATACATCCACGTGCCCCCCTCTGGGACACTACAACAGAGATTTGCACAGCTATCCTTAGTTGATGTCTGGCTCGCTCTCAGGGAAAAGGAACAGGGGTATACCTTCTACTTGCACTTGCATCGTTCATTCTCACACATAGATCATGCTTGGGCCTCAGTCTCCCGATTGGTAGAATTACCCAAATCGAGACTCATACGGTTTCGCTGTCGGATCATGCACCAATAACTATAGAGTTGAACATACCTAAGAAGACTCCGAAACTTAGGGCATGGAAATTCCCTTCGGAATTGCTGCAAGATCCCGTGATTAGAGAGAAAATAGAGGTACATAAACAAGAATTCTTTCAGCGAAACCAGGTTGGGGACACTAAAATTAGTGTAATATGGAATGCTTTTAAGGCAACGGTGAGGGGGGTCTCGATAGTGGAAGAGGCACCCAGACGTAAACAAAAGTTGGTATTGGAAATGGAATTAGAGGAGGATCTTAAGCGGGTGCTTAAGAAAATGGAAACAGACACTAGTCCGAAAGCGTTGCTCTTCCTGAAGCAAAAATACTACACACAAGCCAATAAAACTGACCAACTTTTAGCAGCTCAGCTTTGCCATAGAGCGGCTTCCCGAATTATACAGCAAATTCAGCTTCCTTCTGGTGAGGTGGTTACTGAGACCTTTCATATTCTCGCACAGTTTCATGCGTTTTATACTAAACTGTACCAGTCAGAACTCCCAGACTCTCAACCGCAGTGGGAATATTTGGAAATGGTTGCCCTTCCCCGTTTTACCGGAGATAGACAGTAATCAGCAAGAAGTCGATATTACTTCAGAAGAGGTACTCCAGGTAATTCACAATCTCTCTCTGAATAAATCGCCAGTTCCGATGGGTAATCTGCGGCTTGTTATAAAACATTCCAAAATACCCTTGTGCCCATACTAACCCAATTACATAATTCATTTGCCATCTCTGGTGGTATCTCCCCGACCATGGAAGAGGCAAAAATAGTTTTGTTTCCCAAATCAGGTAAGGACGCGACAAAATGTGTGTCTTACCGTCCTATTGCCTTAATGAATGCAGATGCAAAAATGTGTACTAAAATCTTGGGCAATAGCATGGAGGACCTACTCCGATCTTTAATTAGTCCAGATCAGACAGGTTTTATTAAGTCCCGACAAACGCATAATAATATACGCAGAACATGCCACATATTACAAAAAATTGAAAAAAATAAGATTACGGCATTTCTTGTCTCTATCGATGCTGAAAGAGCATTTGACCGGATGTAGTGGTCATTTCTGTTTCTCACTCTCTCAAAATTGGGTTTTGGACCTAAAATAATAAACAAAATTAGGGCTAATCATAGGCAGCCCTCAGTGAGGATATTAATCAATGGTCAATTATCCGCACCTATTTGCCTACAATGTGGGACTAAACAAGGGTGCCCCCTATCTTCTCTTTTACATGCTATACATTTGGAACCTCTACTAGCCAGAATTAGGCAGACGGAGGCGATTGAGGGCATTAACTTCAGGGGTTTCTCACATAAAATCATGATATATGCGGACAACATGCTTTTAATGGCTTCTGATCCATTAAATACTCTGCAAGCGGCAACCCAGGAATTTGCAAAATTTGGGAAGGCGGCGGGGTTAAAAATAAACAAAAGTAAATCAGAGGTTTTGAATTTGTCTCTCCCCCACTCGGAGATGCAGGTGCTACTGTCTGGTACACAATTCGGATCGGAAACTGAAGGGTTTATTGAGGCGCCACCAACCGGACTTGGTGGCTCTTCAGGAAACCCATATCTGGAAGCTGGACAAACGTAAATAACGCTTGAGTCAGTACCCAGCAATATACCAAGCCAACACAGGGTGAGGTGGTGGGTGTTTTAATCGTACTCTGCGCTGGTTCCCAGGCAAAAATATTGCATACACTGTCACACAGGTGGGTAGATACATGTTTCTGACTTCAGAACTAAATGTTTTTAAATTGACTTTAGCTACAATCTATGCTCCTAACTCAGGCCAGGAAGGCTTTTTGAAACACAAACCTTGAACCTGAACCCCTAGCCCCACGGACACAGATGCAAATCTTTAGCAAAAATAAACAGCATCACCTTCATGACAAACATGCAGGCTTTAGACCTAAAAAAAAGCACAGAATCCACCTTTCTAGTCATTATGGAAGTAAGATGTGAGTCAATGATGCCACGCAGCCAATAGCAGTTACCAGGTTTTAACTATCAGCCGCTTATGACACGGTTGTTAAGTCACAAGACCATCAACTCCTGCCTCCAAAACTATTTGGATACTCAGCGAATAGCGCTTTAATCGACCACCTCCGAAAATTTGTGCTTAGTCAAGAAGAGACTTTTCACAATTTACAGAAGAAAATACATAATTACATAATTAAATTAAATACAACACGAATGACCATACATATACATACGTATCAGAGAAAGAAAACAGGGAAGAAGAAGAAAAGAAAAAAAACAAAGTAAAAGCAAAAGAGAGGAAAAACAGAATAAAATAGAGAGATTTGACACAACTCAAGGGAATAGCAATCGATAAGCCTGCACTCAAATTATACCATTATACCATTATATCACTAAGTTCATCACATACTCATCAAAGCCAATAGACTTCACTGAGCTATTAAAGGATGATAGTTTCAAGTTCCTTCAACATTCTGATTACTTCCAATGATAAAAACGTTTCCCTCCCAGCAGACAAACTATTCCAAAATTCATCTGTATCCAACCAATCGACATTGTGTACAAAACATGAGAAATGTTTCACTCTTTACTCTTTCGTGGCCACACAAGATGTTAGGAGGTGTTTCACACTTTCTTGTACATCAAGCTTACACAGATTGCATGAGTCCTCCAACACACTCTCTTTGTACCTAATTATCTGCAATTCTCTCGTTTTGAAAAGGTTCAAACAAAACCTCAGAAATTCCCCCCTCCACCTGGTGTCTGGAAAATACCTAAGAAAGGGTAACACAAAATCTCTTGGTTTATCACAAATGAGGACATTTTAGAAAAACTTCACATCTGAGAACTTCTCTTTGGTTGTGATCCAACAATTGCCTTAACTTTTTTTTTACCTTTAGTGGATTCTTCATGAACACCTTTTGAGTTAAGTCACAACTAATTAGGACATTCCCCACGTCTTCCTTTAATGTCAGCAGGAACCCATTTTCGCCTTGATTCAGAAGTAGCCCTATATCCTCATACAACAAATTCTTTTTGGGACAATGATCGATTAGTATAACATCACCCTTCTCCACACCATATCTGATTGCAGCGATTGTAAGCCCAATTCACAGCGTAGGCATGCCATAGGAAGTGACATAGGTAGATATAATACTCCTTTCCAGATATGGCCTTCGATTCGGACCCAATTGATCTTTGTAGCCGTGTTATCAATTTCAACGCCATACATCAATACCGGGAATACTTTGCCATTATAGAATTGAATAAGTGGAAGCAAGTAAATCTGCAGGACAAATGTAATATCTTTTTCATTTGGCATATTAATTGGGTTACATTTCCCTCTATGTCGATCTCTGATCTTTTTAAAGAAGGACTAGATAATATGGCTGTCTTCTTCCTTTTTCGTGTTGTTACATGTCACAATAAAAGTCTTCTTTAGGTTGATGACCAGTTCATTTGCCAAAGCATATTTGCCAAATGCTTTAATCAAATGCTGTAAGCCCAGTGCTGTATGATCTACCAATACTACATTATCCACGTAGGCCAAACCATTCACCTTTGTTGAACCCAATGAAGGGGCTATCAAAGTATGGGGTCTAAGTGATTCCCAGAGGTCCGCCAGGAAGAGGTTATAAAGACAGGGGGCTACTATGCATCCCTGTCTGAGTCCTTTTGCCATTGCTATAGGGCGGGACAGGTGTCCCTCCAAATCCAATCTCACATGAATCGATGTTCTCTTATGAAGATAGATTAAGATTGATAGCAAACCTTCCAGGGTTCCCCAATTTTTTTGCTTCCCTCATTATTTACCCCCTATTTATAGTGTTGAAAGCCCTAGAAAGGTCAATCCACACTGCATAAACCGGGAGATCAGACTTCCGACCCTGATTCAATATATTCAATATCAGGCCATGCAGTGTGGTTGAAGCTCTTTACAGAAGCACGTTTGAAATTTGGAGATAATGTTGGCCCGGTCTGTCCAGTCTTCCAGATCTTTTAGGACAAATCTCGCAATGATTTTACTCTCAACGTCCATCAGGGCGATCGGACCATAATTAGAGGGATCTAACCTGTCCCCCTTTCTATGGATTGGGACCAGAATGGCCTGATTCCATGTTAGTGGAGATTTCTTCATTTCCATCATGTTATTAAATAGATTAAAGGGGATAGAGGTCCATTCTCTCACTGATAATTTCATAATTTCATTAGTGAGGACATTTGGGCCTGCAGCTCTTGATCTAGATGAGGTACATATGAGGGCCTCCATCCTCTCTTCATCGAATAGCATGTCCCGTTTGGAATTCGGCCTTATCTCACAATCTATGGGGTTAATTTCCTCATAAATACCCCCAAAATATTTTTGCTACTCCTGTTCAGGGATGACATTAAACTGAACTGAGACTTGGGCTTGACTTTGCGGATGAATTAGGCTCCAGAAGTTCTTTGAATTGGATTCTGAAACTGCCTTCAGCATGATCAACCCATCCAGATGGTTCCTCTCATACATATTTTGTTTAGACCAGTTTTGATAGCTATTAGATAGATTTTTCTTCCTCTGCTTAAAGACTTCTATAATAAGGTCTTCACCTGCCAAGAGGCACATTTTTCTTCTCAATTCCCTATTTCGATCACAAGTATCCTGATCGAAACCATGTAGATGGTTTTTACTCGATTGGCACCGTTTGACCGTTGGGTTGTCCAATTCCCAGATGAAATCTAGGAAGCCTATTGGGTTCATTAGTTCACTAGGGACTTGCCCATACTCTGCATCCAATACATTGACCAATTTACGATTGAAAACCCCACCATCTTTCTTGAATCTAATCAGACAATTCCCTGCATTATTCGAGGATAAGGTTTCTGTATAAAGTGTTTCATCCCTCCCTCCAGTGCACAGCATAAATGTAGCCTGGATGGGATTGTGATCACTCTTCCCCCTGTCCTTAATCAGCATCATATTACATCTACTGAAAAGACTAGGGGAGATAGACTACGATGGAACTCGAGGTGCCACTCCCCTAGCCGCCGGCATGTCTCCAGCAATAGTGCCATTCGCAATACATTGATTCCAATCTTTAAAGAATTTCAACCATCTAGTTCCATACACCTGGGCCCTTTTGTTGTCTTTACACCTCTGCGCTAATTTCAAGCAGTAGGAGCTCAGATCTCCAGCTATAAGAATGTGATCCCCAGGAAAGTAAATATTAACATAAGTAAGAACTTTTGCCAAATGTGTGAGGAAGATTTCCAAATTGGAATGCACAGTGCTTCAGTATATATTAATTACTACACACAATCCCAATCTGGCCTCAGCTTTGAAGTAGATCCTAACTGGCAGGATCTCTTCTCTCTCCGTGTCCAAGCAAACACAAGATGGTATCCCTTTGTTTTGCATGGCCACTAAGAGCCCCCGTGAGTCTCTTCCCCCATTATGATTAGAGGCAACTTGTTCTATGATTGTGAATCCGTCTAATTTGAAGACATCACGCAACCAGGTTTCTTGGAAGAGAATTAGGTTGTGCCCCTGAAAAATGAAGTTCTTCATCTCCTCCCCCTTAAACAAACTGGAGCCCTGCGTGTTCCAACTAAGAAACTTCAGCTAATCATCAACTAAAGCCCATCCTCCAAACCACTGAACTTCTGAAACACTTCTGTAAGGATTTCTGGGAGCATTGCCCAAAGCTTTTTCCAATCTCTAATAGGAAAGATTTTCAAAAATGTGTAATTGTCCCTCCAGTTGTGAACCCCCCAACTTTTTGCTGTTGTCTGACCATCCTAGCCTGACTTTTGCCAGTGGAGCCCAGCCTTCTGCTGTACTCCGCTGGGTTTTCGCTCACTTTGTTATGGGGAAACTGACATGCCCTTAAAGACAGTCAGTACTGAAAGACTTTGTTTTCCTTAGTCTTTCACTTTGTTGCTAGTTCTTAGCAACACTGTATCAGTGCACAAAGTATCTTACAGTACAGTGCGCTGGGGTCTTCCTTTCATTTTTAAGGCCCTAGACACCCTCATAGGATTTTTCAGTAGATGTGCAGATGTGCCTGTTAGGCAGAATTGCATGCAGTACCCTCTGGGACCACTACACACAATTAGGACTACATGTGTTAGCCAAACCAACCTTTGGTATAATTATGTACCACACAGTTTTTGGTAGTGAGCTGAGCAGCCAGGCTTATCTCAAGAGTGAATGTGAGCAGTACAAGTAGTTACACAGAGGACTTTCAATCACATTAGTTCAAGTAAACATTTATACTCAAGGTTTCTTGGTAAAAACACTTAGTAATTTATTACACAATCATTTAGAAAACATTTCACTAGCAGATGGCAACTTAATATTATATACCCATACACTTCAATACAAAGCTGTAAGCTTTTGAGACAATTTGAACTCCCCTGAAATAGGAGCAAAATGGCAGTTCAGTTACTTAGCAGTGAGCAAAAAGGACAAAAGTAAGTAGACTAGATCACATATACTTTCTATGCAGTGCAAATAGTTTTAGTTCACCAGAAGAGTTCAATTCAAGTCAATAGGCCAGGCCAAAGTCAATGGGCTAGTGTTCTGGATAGGAAAGAGTAGTTCTGGTATCAAACAGTAAAGTCTTTGCAAAAGTTTTTAGAAGTAGTTTAGGCAAAAAAGAATCATATGTCGGGAAACAAGCTGATTAGGCCTGCCAGTTGGGAAAGTTTCACAAACTTTCACCGCAAGAGTGGCGTTCTCTCAATCGTGTTGGCACAGTACTTTTTGTATGAAGAAATAAATGCTGCTGAAGTCGTGGTTCCTGGCAGGTCCTGCAGAGCTTGCTGTTCGTGAGCCTCAGTCGTGGGGACAAGAGGGAGGACATCGGGGGACTCCTGCACTGCACGGGATCGTTGAAGAAAGCAAACAAGATGGAGTCACTTCAGCTCCAGTAGCTGTAGATTCAAGAACACACACTGGTGTCCCTCTGCCTGGTTAATCCTAACCAGCCTTGAGAATGGTATCCAGGTGTCTTATGAGTGGATTGGTCCCACCAACTCAAAGGAAGAAGCCGTCCTTGAAGGAGCTTCTCTGTCGAATGGAGTTTGGCCAATTCGGACCTGCAGCAAGGCTTTACTGGGCAAATCAATTGTCTAGGAGTTGCAGCAGCCGTCCTCTTCCAGCTCGTCTTTGGTTCTTTTGTTCCAGTGGTCAACTCTGCCTTCCAGTCCTGGAGGCTCGCCGTTTAAACAGTTTTCTCCCTTTCATTCCAGCCTAGTGTAACTCACCCGGCAGGGTGGCTATCCTTGCCGGACAGTCAGCCAGCCAATCATGCCAGAGTGCATTTAGGTCTCCTAGGAGACTAAGCCACCACTCCACCACTCCAGCCTGCCTCAGCACTACCACACACTAAAACCCTCAGTACTGCACACCACAACAAGCACACACCATCCCACTCTAGTATAAACAAAAATGTCAAAGGCACACAATACCCATCTCTCAAATGTGCACTACTGAACGTACGCTCCCTACCTGCACATGCCTTAGAGATAGATGATCTACTATCCACACACAATCTGGATCTACTAAACATCACCGAAACCTGGCTCAATGATGCCTCCTGCTCAGCCATCGCACTAGCCCTACCCCCAGGCTACACCATCCTAAGGCAAGATAGACCTGATAGGATTGGAGGGGGAGTCGCCCTTATCCACAAAGACTCACTGTCAATTAGACTAGCAGACCATAGTACATGGGTGGAAATGCTGATATCTTATCAGTCAAGCTTACGCTCTCCCCCAATAATCTAATCAATATCCACATCCTATATAGACCTCACGGACTCCCAGCAAACTTCCAAGAGCACCTCTCCCCCCGTCTCAGTAACAACATTAAAACAATCCTCCAAAATCCTTCTACTAGGAGACCTAAATTTAGGAAACAATGATCCTAAGGATAAATCCGCCACAACCTTAGCAAAAGAACTCACAGACCTAGGATTCTCCCAAGGAGTACTCACCCCCACTCACTCCAAAGGCCGCACCCTTGACTGGGACATGGATCACAACTGTGCATCCAGCATTATCTCAAACACCGCCTACCCCTTGACAGACCACACGTGCATCGAATTCCTTATCCCCACCAACCCCAGACCCAAGACTCTCACCCACGCATCACCTGCAATAACAAGAAGCTCAAAAAAATTTAACGCAGACAACTTGCGACCCTACCTCAAAAACCCCTGCCTAGCACCACCTTTCTCTCAGGACCCAAGTATACTATCAGCTATCTTTATTAATACTCTAACCAATGCCATAAACTCTATAGCCTGACTCGAAAGCAAGAAAGAAAAAAAATAATTTCACTGTAACTCTTGGTTCTCGGATGAACTCCAAACACTCCGAGCACAAAAGCGTCAATCTCTAAAAAAACTGGCAAACGGACCCTAGTGACCTAAATAAGAGCCTTTTCAAACAGATAGACCTCCAATATAAAAAAAGCCATCTTTGTAGCAAAATCCAACTCTTTCAATGAGAGGATTTCAAAGGCCAACTCCCAAGCTAAGGAATTATTCACAATCTTTAATGAACTAGTCACACCTCCGGCTACCACAGACAAGATAATTAAAGACAAATCCTGGTGTGCGAGCATCCAGTCTGCCATGCTCAACAAAATAAAACTCCTCCAAAATAAAATCCAAAACCACTGCAAAGCCCTCCCAACCAAAAAGCTAACCCCCCAACACAAGACAAGGGTAGTAACCTCAAACATGCTCAATTCGCCTTCAGAGACATCATTGAACCCGAGGTCCTGGATCTCATCAAAAACCTCAAACCATCTCTCTGCAAAGCAGACATCTGCCCTCCCAAAATCATCAAGGAATGTGCTAACGACTTAGCACCCTTGATTACTGCCTTCATTAACGCATCATTCCAAACAGGAACTGTCCCACAAAATCTCAAGGAAGCCTGGGTGCGGCCACTTCTAAAAAAGGCCACACTTGACCCAGCGCAACCCAACAACTACAGACCGATAACAACAGTCCCGTTCCTTTTGAAAATCCTGGATAAAGCAGCTCATAACTAGATCCAATCATACATAGAAGCTAATTCCATACTGAGCAAAAGGCAATCTGGCATCCGTGTCGGGCATGGAACAGAATCCGCCCTATTAAACCTAAAAAATCAAATCTCACAGATCATGGACAAAGGCAAACCTGCCCTGCTCCTCCTTCTCAATCTATCAGCAGCCTTTGACCTGGTAGATCACCAAACACTTACCACCCACCTCACTCAAGCAGCCCATTTCTCTAAACAAGCAGCATCCTGGATCACATCCTTCCTCGAAGGAAGAGCCATGAAGGTCTTCTCCGACATAGCAAACGCAGATCCTACCACGATAAACTGCGGTGTCCCCCAAGGATCATGTACAGCTCCCACCCTCTATAACCTCTTCACAAAACCCCTCTTTGACCTACTTGACTCTATGGGTGTTGCATATACCAATTATGCGGACGACACTTAAGTACTTATACCCCTATCTGGACTCTATCACCAAGACGCCACGGCTCTACACAACATCTATGCTACTATCCAAGCATGGATGGGAATTAATGGCCTTTGTCTTAACGGGGAGAACACTGAAATTCTCATCCTTGGTCAGTAAAACACAATAACTAAGCTAAGCCCCCAATACGCCAACTTCAACATAGACAACTCAACCATCTCTGCATCGTCCTCCGTCAAGACTCTAGGTGTTCACATTGACGCAAACCTATTGATGAGTCAGCGCCATAGCCTCTGCATCAGCCTTCAGCACCAAACTCATCAATGCCATTAAACCCTACCTATCTGCTCCCAACCACCTGGCCATAGCCAGAGCAACTATAGGCGCTAAAGTCGATTATTGCAACACTCTTCTAGCTGGCACCTCCTCCAAGAACATTCACAGGCCCTCATTACGACCCTGGCGGAATCCGAAAAACGATGGCGGAAATGCAATACCGCCATCGAATACCGCTCGGTGCGACTATGACCCGTCACCGCAAAGTACGAAGCCATTAGCGACACCGTAGTGAACGCCAACGCTAACTGCACCAAGTACGCGCGCGCGCGCCATGCCAAACCGTAAATACCACCATGGCGCAAGGGTACGCGAATTCCGACCCTAGCGGACATGTACCTAACGCCATCAAGCATGGCGGAAAGCACCAATCCGCCATGGTGAGAAGTACGGCATCGCGAATCAACCGTAAACGGCCCCACTGAGTGCCTGTACACCGCTCCCTGCCCACAAAGTACAACTCCCCGTAGGTGCAATGAAGTCACAATGCAACCAGTGAAATGTACAAGTCACCCATGCATGCCAACGAACAAAAGAAACACAAGAGGGGCCAATGGGAGCTGCAGGGCACAGATGGCACGAATACAGAAGCCATTCCAATGGACATGACCACAGTCCCCCCCCCCGAAACGCACGCAAACACAGGCACCTGTGATCAGCAATATTCCGAAAATCACAACATTCCACCAGTCCACCTGGCTGACCGGCATCTGTTACACAAAACCCATTCCCCCGCCCCTGAGCATGACAACATTCAAACAGTCACATTGGCAGCCCCCATCCCTGACCTCACTGGGCTCCGTAGGCAAACGCGCCCAGCACAGTACCACGCGACTAAACTCCGAAGCTGGAACCCAATGCAGATCTCCTCACAATACATCGCTCCCCAAATAGGAATATGCCACATCACTCGCAAAGAAGAACGCTACACGGCCCATATCAGAATAGAAATTTAATGCACAACTAAATCACCAAGCCCATACAGCCATTAGTCCATGAACTCCAAAACACATATCACCATTGTGGGCTGCATCCGCAAGGAATGACCAGCTACTACTTGTGTGACGCCCTGTTCCATCATGGTACACAGAGCCACATTCACGTACGAAAAGGCAACATGGAAGCGCACAGACCCGCAGGGCCGTCCCAATGGGGAGGCACTAGTCCAGCTGAAAGGCCGAAATGTTGCTCCGAGCCACTAGTACTGCGTAAAGGGCATGTGGCCCATTGGCGATCGTCCCATAAGATTGTAATGCTGCTCCACTGATTAACACGAAGCAGCAGGTGTCGGGAGTAAACGCCATCTGCAGGAGTGGCATACAGATGGCAGTGGCAAAAGGGGAGGAGATACCTGTCAACCAAAAGAAAAGAAAAAGAACAGAATGGCCATCAGAACTACATTCGAACAACTCACTTCAATGATCACACTAAATCCACAGTCATATGCATGCTAGCCCACTCGAAAGGATCATCACCACCCCGAAACCACTTGCGACTCATAACTATCTATATCGAGGTGTAAACACCATCACAAACGAGTGTACCTGTGCATGCGTCTGTCAGAACAGATTCCATCAGATGGGAATGTTAACGTGCATGGACACAAGTGTCTGAAGGCGCGTCGAGACAGGGAGGGCTCAACAAGGCCAGATAGACGATGGTCCCACTATGGCAGCCCTGCATCACATAGCGCAGGGGAGGCGGATAGATTCCAACAAGCCCTGTACATGGCAAACCCTGTATCAAATCACCTGCCCATGCATCCATTCATCATTCCCTCATCCTGTTATAAAAACGCCTGAATATTTACTCACAAAACATTCGAACTTTCCATTGAGTCTGTGCGTTATGCAGCCTGCAAAATCCACAGTGCCCCACCCCGTAATTCCAGTGTTGTGAAGTTACATGTATTTGGGAACGTCCGGCCTCATCGCCCACGTCACTATTGCGCATCCAAAACTATTCATATCAATCATTGCTTCCTCGCCATGGCCCCTGTCTCAAGGACATCGAACAAAAGAACGTTATATTTGCAGTCAGACCTGTGGGCATCTCCCCGGCGCTAGCTGAAAACCGAAAGCGCCGGCCTTCGAATTCCTCATTTGCAACATCACGTCGAAAAGGCATCTGTGGCCGTTTGAAATCACTAATTTATCCATCGAGTGCGGCTGTGTGTGAAAATGGCAACTGCCTTCACCCACGAATGGGACGCCCCGCCCGTCGTTGCAACTCGGTACAGTGATGCATGAGGGCCCACCGTTACTCGAGTACTACGTCCCACTGACCCATCACAAGTCTGTTCGCGACTGCAAAGATTGTATGTGAAACAATGGGACCATAGCCGAATGTACATATCAACAAATGTTACACGGCCATCGGGTACAAATACATGAATGCAAGAGCAAGATGCCATTCCTCGAATTGCAGCGTTGTGTGCGGGACGTGCTCGGCCAAAGGGGAGAGCAGCTTGCACAGGTGGAATGAATCACCACAGGTGGAGGCCATACAGCCTGAAAACACATAAATTGCACACCCAGTCTCCTCCCACAACCACACCCACTCCGAAATGCTACCGGCAGGACTCGCGATGTTGGCCCTGGGGGACCTGATAGCACTGCAAGTACTCCAACTCCAAGAAGGAGACGAACACCAACTACAACCGGCCGCACGGAGGAGACGCAGGAGGAGGAGGAGGGCAAGGCAGGGCCAGCAAGGGCCGCCAGCACAGCCACTACCTCCACGCAGGCAGCCCGCAATCCCACGCCTCCGAGCACATCCGTTCAACCTCACTGATGAGCAGATCCACACCCTCTACCGTTTGGACCGGGACACCATAGCCGCCATCGTGGACATGACACAGGCTGACCTTGTCAGCATGATAGATAGCCCAACCGCCATCCCACCCCTACTGAAGGTGGTGTCTGTACTCCACTTCCTGGCCACAGGCACCTACCAGCACACAGTCGGACAGTTGCATGGCATTTCACAGCCACTGTTCTCACGGACACTATTGCAAGTGCTCGATGCCCTCCTGCAGCACGCAGACGACTACATCTCTCTACCACGCTCGGAGCAGGAAATTACCAACACAAAAGTGGGATTCCATGCACTTGCCGGCATACCGGGTTACATTGGTGCCATCGACTGCACCCATGTGGAATTGGTCGTTCCACATGCCATGGAGGCCCAGTACCGCAGCCGAAAACAATTTCATTCCCTGAATGTACAAATGGTGTGTGACTCCAACAGGATCATTACACATTGTTGTGCCAGATTCCCTGGATCAACCCATGATTCTATGGTCTTGAGGAACTCTACTATACCACGCTACATGGAGCGACACGCAGGGAACAGATCCTGGCTACTCGGTGAGTCTCATTTCATGCATGATGATGTGGGGTATGTGATGCGGCAATGAACTGCCAGGAAGGGGGGGGGGTGCGTACGTAGCAATGGCATTCCACATCATACGTTTCTCATCCACATACAGGTGATGCTGGGTATCCACTGAAGAGATGGCTCCTCACACCAGTCCGGAACCCACGGGACCAGCATGAGGAGGACTACAACCATGCCCACTCACGTACCCGTGTAGTCATTGAACAGGCATTCGGCCTACTGAAGACTCGTTTCCGCTGCCTCAGCAGGTCTGGCGGGGCACTCCTGTACCGCCATGAGAAGGTTGCAAAGATGGTCATGGCATGTGCCATGCTCCACAACATGTGCGTACGTAGAAATGTGCCCATGCCCCCTGACGCTGAACTGCAAGCACCTGATGATGGTCATGATGAGGGTGGGGATGTGGCAGCACCTCAAGGAGTCTGCGAGGCACCGGAGGGCCGTGACATTCGTCAGCATCTCATTGATGCATGCTTCTAGCACTCACGCCTGGTGGCTGATACATGGACACGGGACTCGTGGCACTGTGTGTGTCTGGTACATGCACAATATGGACTGTACGCCTATGATGGCCTAGTACACAAAGATCATTGTCCACACATCTCATTGGTTGATCGTGCACTGTTTATGGCATATGTGATATCATGTTGAACACCCTATCGACCCGCCACCCAAGTGAGCCCAACACACCCCCTCCACCCTCCTACCTCCCCCCCGAACACCAGTGTCCAAAGAAGCTCATTGTCAGTGGGCTGTCGCTATTGCAAGCCCCCTCTGCGGGTATCAGGGGCACCCCTGCCTGTGGAGCGCAGGTTCCTCCCAGATCTACGTTGGGGGCTGCCCTGGACGGAACTTGCAACGGATGACGTCTCTGCCTGCTCACGTCCATGCATGTCCCTAAGGGTTTGTGAGAGCTCAGTGAGCACATGGCGCACTGCGGCAAGTTCGGCACATACGTCTTTGGACGTCGCATGCAGTTCCCCCCTCAGGCTCTCGGTGCTTCTCTCCATTTGGACTCTCAGGCTCTCGGTGCTACTCTCCATTTGTGCCCTTAGTGTCTCTGTACTTCTCTCCATTTCTGCCCTGAGTGTCTCAGTTGATGTTTCTATGTCTGCCTTAGTGCCCCCACATTCATCGGCATGGTCCTTGAGGAGCGTGGCCAGTTGCTGCTGTTGCACGATTAACTGGTCGAGGGACTGTTGCCTCTGCTGGGCCATGGCCATTTGCGGGGGTGTCACAGAGGGGCTGTTGACCTCATGTTGCCTTGCCACAGGGCTTGGGGGGGATGGCCAGTCGTCGTCTTGTGGGTGCCCCTGCGTGGTATCCTCATGTTGTACGGGATGGGACAGACAGGGGGAATGGGACAGGTCATGGATGGATCTGACTTCGACATCCCCGTCTTCTGTGTCGGAGCATGCTGCCATCAATGGGGTGTCACCTATGGTGCTGCTGCCACCAGAGGCAGTGCCTTCTGTGGCATCCGTTGGGGGGACCTGTGGTGGTGGTGTTGTGGGCATGCTGGCTGCTGGGGTGCCTGTTGATGTTCCCCCCTCTGTGCTGCCACCTGATTTGTGCTGCTGCCGTGTCTTGATGCGTGCAGCTGAGGTGGAGGGTCTTTGGCCGTTGGTCTTGGCCCTCTTTGCAGGTGTGCTGGTAGGGGTGTCCTGATGCTCGTCGTTTGGATCGGAGCCTGTGGTGGAGTAAAGGAGGGCGAGGGTTATTAATGGGTCTGTGGGTATTGGAATGGCATTGTATCACATGCATTGGGGTGGTACATGAGGGTGATTTGGGTCAGTGCCTTGGAGGTGCTTTTATTTGTGTGTGGGGTGAGGGTGCAGTTGTTTGGCAGCCTGCAGTTAGGGTGTGCCTGCTGGACGTGTGGTGGGTGTTTTAGGGGTTTTTAATTATTTATGTATTTATTGTGGTTTTAAGGTGCACTATCAGGGCGATGTGTGTGGACGTTCTCCTGGACATGTGTTTCTGTTGCACTATGTGGACACATGGTACTTCACATGATTGGACATTGTGGATTTAGCATTGTTTTATCTGGGCCACCTACCTGATTCTTCTGATGTCTGCACTCCTTTCTCCATCCCTCCGACTCCCTCTATGCTCTCCATTCCGATGGTGGAGGCACAGATTTCTTCCCAGGGGGTCAACTTGATGGGTGATTCAGGACCTCCCCCGGTGGCTGTGGCAATGTTGCGGTTGGCAGAGAGTATGCTGCGGACGCGTATCCGCAGGTCGTCCCACCGCTTTCTGCATTGCTGTGGGTTGCGGGGTGCGGTCCCCACCGCGCTTACCCGCTGTGCCACCAGAGCCCATATGGCCTTCTTGTTCGCAAGTGCCGTCCTGGTCATTTGCGTGGAGAAGACGACGGCAGCATTCTCCTGGAGGGTCTCTGTTAGCACGGTGAGTTCCTCACGGGAGAAGTGGACCTGCCGCTTGCGGTCGCACGCTTTCTTCGCTACTTTTCCCATTTTTCTTGGTTTCGCTAGGGTGGATGACGGGTTGGGGTGTGTCTCGGGGTAGTGTTTTTAGTGGTTGTGTGGTTTTGGTGGTTTTATAGGTGCACGGCGGGATGTTTCCCGTTCCGGGACCATGTTTTAACTTCCGTTTCCGTATATTTCCGGTCACCGTACTTTCCGGTAGGCGCACTCTGCGGTGCCCGCTGTGATGGGTGGCGGTATTGCACCTAGGGCGCCGTACGGCGGCGGTGTGGGCCGTTTTGGGGTCATTTCCGCCATCGCGGACTTTGCACTTCTGCCATGCCGTGGTGCTCGTGCCCGATGGGTCGGAATGGGCCGCAATTTGCTCCTTCGTGCAATGGCGGAAACGCTATTTACGCTGTGGCGGTCCGGTCAGTCACTTTCCGCCAGGGTCGTAATGAGGGCCACAGACTGCAAACCACACAAAACAATGCCCTAAGAGCCGCTATGAGCATCCCTAGTAGAGACCATATATCCTATTCCAGGCGTGCAGCACATTGGCTACAGGTCAAAGATCGCATTACTCTGAAAATCCTCACCATCACACACAGATGCATCAACAACACTGCACCCACATATCTATCTGAAGCAATATCAAGAACCGCTTCCACTCGCCCCACCAGAGTTCAGTACTCCAACCAGCACACATACCACGCATCAGGAGAGCTACAGCTGGAGGTCTAGGCTTCTCTTACATTGCACCAAAACTATGGAACGCACTCCCTGCCACCCTTAGAGCTGAAACTTCCGTCTCTGTCTTCCGCAACAACCTCAAGACCACCTTCCTCAACTAGCACTGCGACTTCCTCCTCTATTCCTGTCATGTATATTGTAATATAAACACAAATGTAATATAACTATATTGTAACCTATATATATATTGTTTCCCTGCTTAAACTGCTCATTATGTAACAAATGCATGTCTCATTACTCTTTAACTAAGTACTGTCTTGTAACATGTGCCACGATGTCCTAGGGCTGTTGTGCGCTATATAAATATGAATAAAACAAAACAAAACAATAAGCACAGGGAGTTTCGGGCACCTCCCTCACTTTCTGCCCACCCCAGACACTCAGACGCCAGAGGCGGTCTTCAGTCGTGAAGCGCGCCAAAGGCACACGAACAAAGGGACCAAACCTGGTTTGGCGCGCAGAGACAAACACTAGGAGGACCTTTCCAAAATGAAATGGTGAAAAAAGAAGACCGGGACCCGTTTAAACAAAGGGGCTTAAGGCGCCATCTTGAAAAACATGGCTCCCGCGATTATTAGCTACCGGTGTTCGCGGTCGGGAAAATCATTGTAGTTTGTTGTAAAACCACTGCCACCAGCCTTTTCAATAGGAACAGGTAGCATTTGACTGCTACATGAGTATTTAGACTATACTATGTAACCCCTGCAGCACTCCATTGGAAGATGGTGTGTGCTGGGTCTATGAATTTGGAAAGACTAGAGAAGTCAATTTCACTTTACATTCTCTGGGAAACAGTAGTTTATACCAGAGAAGGTATTTAAACCTGTGAGAAGTCTAAAAGACGCCCCTGTGTCACTGCACTGAAGGTGCTGTGTAACACTGAAAAGATGATGCCAATGGAGTTATCTAAAACTTCATAATCAAAGAACACAAATGTAAAACACACATCAAAATACATGAAAGAAAGGGAAAAAAGGCTCACACTCTTTCCAGGTAAAACAATCAAGTCCTCAAAATCCAGCAAAGTTGCTGGGGGTCTCTAAGGTGAAGGGAATTAGCACATTTATGGAAATTCTCCCTAACAGTGCCTTGGACAGAGCTGGTGGCAGCGGTTATTTTTCATTTATTTTTAACCCTTTTCTATGAACCATACCGCGTTTACCGCGTTTCGCCCAGGACAGTGGCCTGTGCCGAAAATGGCCATGCCACAAGTTCCTTTGTTTTGTCCTTTGGCCATCTTGCCCCTTTGCCTTTCCATGTCGAGCAGACATGAGAAAATCCTTATTTGGTCATGCTGACCCCTGCGCAAACCGAAGCTTTTGCAGGATTCTACATGCCTTGTGCGTGTGCCTCCAGGATGTGGGCTCTACTGTCTAGTTCCAATACACATCCTGGTTGCCAGGATGTCTGGTGTGCTGGGAATGACTGGGACCACTGTGGTCCGTGATTGGTCCACGTCTGGGCTGCCTGTATGTGAGCAGACCTCTCATTTGGGTCCTCTTCATTTTGACACGAAGGAGATTCCGGATAAGACAAGGAAACTTACACCCATTCCAGGTCGATCTCTTGAGTTTTAACCAAACTTAGGAAAGGAGCCAAGTATCCTGAAACCAAGAAACACTTGAGGAACTGCTGGTGACCCGCTGGAAGGTTTGGAACCCTGAGCCCGCTGTCGTCCCTTTGGACCCCCTGTTTCTGATCGAACTTAGAAGGTCTGCAAAGGCGCTTCGACCCATGGGAATAGTGCAACTAACTATTCTTGGCACCTCCACCTTAGCGTGGAAGCGAGCCTTCTCGGAAGTGTTCCCGGACCAACCAGTGAACTGACCAGCTTGCATGGGACCTTTGCCCTGGAACCGGTGCCATCTGGAGTTGACACTTGAGCATTCGGAGACTATAAGCTCTGGGTATAAGGCACCCTCCCGCTGAGTTTCGTACACCTAGCATTCCTAGGACTAGAAGTAGGAGAGTATGCCTGAACCCGAGCATACATGGTCACTGTGTCAACCAGCCATGGTGACTAACTTTTTGGGTGCCTTGCTGCAGTGCCCTTCTGTGCCCTAAGATGAGCTGCAGTGGAATTGGCCCGACCCCTTCATTAGGAGCAGAGAAATCACCACTGTCCCGCCACAGAATCATCTCTGGAACGCAGCCCCTGAAAGCCGCAGAGCCACACAATTATAAGATTTGAACATGTGACCAAAGTGGATTCGACTGCTGAAGTTTGGACTGGACTGCCCCGAGGGTCGGTGAGTACTTGCAACTCTTGCTGATGGCCCCTAACGCAACCATCCATTTTTTATACACGAGTATCCCCTGAGGCCCACTCCTCTTTATCGAGGTAGCCTGTGCTACCAAGCTATTCCCAACTCTTGGATCCTGTTCTGCCCTCTTCGGAAGACCCTGCTCGAATAGTGGGAACGTATTCTTCACTGCCTCACCCACCTTCCTGAGCTGTTACAGCCCCTGCAAGAGACCCTGTTTTGGCTCAACCGCACGATCACGTGCATCAGCACCAAAAGTACTTTTGAGCACAAGGCTCCACTCTTCTTAGGGATTGGACTGCCTATCAGTTAGGGTTTGATAAGTGAAGGACTGCCTAAACGTTATTTGCACTGTATGCTCCCTTTCTTCAAAGGTTGTGGACCCTTACTGTTCACTATTCCGTTAGGCCATTGGTAACTGCATATATGTTTAATAATGGTGTTGTGTTGGTTTAGTTATTACTTCTGATATTTGCTTTGTATTTGATATAAAAGGCCTTTAATAAATGTATATGTATTTTTGATATATACACCTGACTGAGAGTAATTTGTAGTGTCATTTACTGCGTGTGCTCATTGTGGGCTTTTGAGCGCCCTCACCCCTCCTGAGACTTGTCTTGACTGCTGCCAATGCTGCCTTGATAGGTCTGGCTTGTCCAGAAGGTTACCCTATTCCGGCAAACTAGGCTAGCCTTCTGAACCTCTGACCACCAGGTCAGAGTTCAGAAATCCATCTTAACAATCTCCTCCCTTATTTCCTGACTGCAGTGTCTCCTGTCCTCTCACCATTCCTGTTTTGGCCGAGCTTAGTTCATCTTGACCTGCTTGCTCTCCCTCCGATCTCCTATTTTTCACCCCATTAGAGGTTGCTCCATATTTTCTTAGGTGATTTTCTGGGAGAACATTGGACACTTCTATGCACAGTTTTTTTTAAATTCTGGGGATGAATTAAGCATAGCCTTGGCACCAATTCTGGATTTCATAACCACCTATACAACTGTGGTAACTTGATCATATGGAAAACGTATGTGGTCTATATCATAAGATGATAATAGGAACAGATCTGGTATTTGCCTTGTCAATGCCAAAATTGCCCCCCAATTCAGGCCTCCTCTCGCGTTATTTTGATCAGTCTTTCTGAACCACACAGCGGGTAGAGCGAAGGGACTATTATCCTGCATGTTGGTTATATTGTCCCCTTCAGCCATGTCATAAGTTTTTCTGAGTTCCTGCCGGGACTCATGCTCATCACCCCTCTGATTATTTGGGCCTTCCCCTCCATCATTATAGTACAAAACGTTTTTCCCTGAACATGTTGCTGTACAGCCTCTTTTTTGGGTTTGCAAAAAAATGGTGCCAAACCCCCCGGTTTTATGCACAAATCTGATGGGTTTATTGTTTGTAAACACAAATATTTGTAATAGCCAGAGCAACCTCCTGATTTTTGTTCACATTGCCATCTATTGCACTCACTTTATCACACTCGCCCCTTTCAGAGAACTCATGTCCACTTGCTCAGTAAATTAATTATTAGGAGCTTCCAAGTTTTCAGTCGCTACTGCCTTATTTAAAGCATTGAAAGATTGTCTCTTTCACAATTTCTTTTGTTTTGGTTGTTTCTGTATATTTGTTTTCTGGGTCACTCTCGATATCACCTCAATGGTTGGAGTAGAGCTATGTCCAGTGCTTTCGTTTTTTTTCTTGTGTTGCCTTTTTTGCCACCCTCAGTTTCAGTTTTATCTGTAATTGGCTCTGCAATAGATCCCGAAGCCAGCCCGGAGTGGTGACTTGAGTCACTGTTTGGATCATTTTGTTCATTCCCATTAGTTAGATCACCCAAGCCCGGACTGATGTCCCTCGTTTTTTGTGAATTCTCTGCTATGACCTCCCCAGTCTGTGCCAACCTAATGAACTCCTGCAAAGTCGACTGAGAAATGGGAGTACCATCTAGGTAGAGTTGATCCGCTCTCTGAGGGGAGGGATTAGGGGGCAATGAATTTCCTCTGCTCCCGACGGCCCCTACGTCCTTATCAAGTTCAATTCACCTTTCATTAAGTGGATTTCTTGTTCCAGACCAACAAACTGATTTTTCAATTCCTTTCATACCGAAAGTTGATCCCTGTTTTCAGCGGTCATAGTTCTCAAGTCTGGTAATAAGGATGAATTAAATAGGCTATATAGACCCACCATCGATGATTCACTTGCTCCCACCTCATGGGTCAGATCGAGGAGGGTGCCCGCCTGAGCGTGGACTTCGGTTTTCAAAAGCTCAAAGACGTTCACTAGTGAGTTAAGCACAAAGCTTAATGCAGTGAGCATCGATTCTGAGGTATTCGTTTTTGGGATAGGGTCTTTGTGGATTTCAGACTACGTTTTCTGCAGGACCGGGACCGTGGACTCTAATGTGCGAGACCGAATGAATTGACCTTCATCCTGGCTGCACAATGAATCTTGGCCCCTTCCCCCATCCAAACATGAGGTAGGATCTTCATCCCCAATTTTCATGAAGCATCTCCCATCCAGTAAAACAATATCCTCTGCGTCCCCCTCACTTTATGACCTTCTTTTGTACACAAGGACCTTCGTAATGGTCCTCTTCATTGATGAAGTTGAGAGAGTACATTCCATGTTGTTTCTTATCGCAACCCGCAGTGAAGAGGCTAATTATGGGATTTTTTACACACAGGCTTGAGGTCCGTGATCTCATTTGTTCTGTGGCTACTGTGATTTCCTCTTGCAATGATAGGCCAGACAACACTGACCCATTAGCCTCTTTATACTGCTTAGCCGCCTTCAGCGTCAAATTGGACAACTCGTCCCACTCCGGAGCCTTCAGATCGTCCACCCAGATACGGCTCCCACTTCTCAAGTTGTAAATATTTGGCATTCGTTATTTTCCACTTATAACAGGGTTCCTGGGATCCTTTAGCTCATATAATGCCTTGGTAGTATGCCAATGCCCTGCCTGCAAAGATTGTTTGAGGGTAATCAAAAGGGTGTAACCTACCCCTCCTATTGTTGCTTACACAGGGTTGTAAAGGCATTTGCGAATTTTATGCAAATGGATGCATTATATGGGCTTACTGCATCTGTCAAGGAGCCCAAAATACAGCTAATAGTTCATAGAAACCAATAAACACGATCTTTACTTTCCCAGTAACATATGTTGTTCAAACTCACTCACAGAGTCCTGTAGAGTCCCTTGCACCTTGAACACCCTGGAGCACACAATAACAGGCTCCCGCAACAATAGACCACCTCATTCCGCAGAGATTGATCAGCACATGTAAAGTTCGTTATTCCGTCACCCCAAAAGTGAAGGGTGCCAGAAGAGTATCACTTTCATCATGGTTTTCGAATGCCTATCTGCGAACCTTTGGCATTTCTATTAACCTATAGGGCTGTCAATAAGTGCGGCCTAACAAGTGACTATGACAGATCCAGGTAAATATGACTCAGACCCAGACCAATATGCTGTGAGGTTCCCTCTGTGTTCCCGTATGGAGAAGCAGCACAGCACCCAATATTCTACCGACCACCAAATGATGAACCCGCTGGACAACGACAGGCTATATCTAAGCAGGATACTTGCTTGTCTGGATTCTACACAGAGGTGGATGACTGATAGTAACCTCTGTATGAACTCATTAAAAATGTCCTCTTGTGCGACACCAAACATAAGGCACAACGACCCCTTTTATGGCCTTATCTGCCCTTCTCCCTACACCAGGAAAGGAAGCGTGGAATTCAGGAATAATTTTTGACTCGAGCTCACCTTTTTTTATTATTATTATTATTATTATTATTATTATTATTATTGTATTAATTAAGCGCACACCTAGCTTCAAGAAGCAACAGAGCGCTTTACAGAGGTATACAGCAATGCAGATACACAACGGAGCGCTTTACAGAGGTAAGAACAGAACAGATATACAGCAGGAGAGTAGGATACAGAGGGGCACAGAGGAGAGGTGCAGCTGTACAGGGTGGTGTTGAGGAGAGGGGCGGATGGCATCTAGTGGGTCAGGTGGTGTGGGGGACAACGTTATGGCCTAGGTGTTGAGGAGGAGAAAATCCTTGAAGAGGTGGGTCTTGAGTTCTTTTCTGAATTGTAGGAGCATGGGGGTGAGTCTGATGCTGACTGTGAGGAGGTTCCATAGCCATGGGCCGTAGGCAGAAAAGGCTTGTTTTCGGGTCCTTTCCTTTTTGCAACAGCGGATTTCAAGTCTGCATGTGTCCTGGCTTCTAGTGGGGCGCTGTCCACCGGAGATGCTGAGTTTCCGCGAGTTTCACCATCACCTTACATATCACATTTGACACCGGCAAGTGCCACTTTCAATTACATGCACTCAGGGCAGGATCCCCTCAAGGGCCTACAACAGAAAATTGAATACATCCAAGCACTTGTATTAACACAAAATGGTCATTTCGACAATATTTACATCAGCTTGTCAAAAAAAGTAGATATGAAAACAGAGATAATTGAAAAGAAGAGCAATCTGCTGCTGGACCTTAAACTGAAGCCCAACCACCTACTATTCAGAAAGGCCCCAAAATATTCTTCTTCTGCAAGCCCCTCCACATGTGACAACAGCTGGACTCCCATGTGATGGCAAGGTAAGGGACAAACCCAACTCTAGGGTGAAGGAACTTCAATTTTTTTGATATCATCAAATGTGTTTGTATGGGATTGCAAAGTCATGACTAGATTTTAATGAGAGCCATATACTATATAAAATATATAATCAGACCAGAGGGGTACAGAGCTGGAAAGACGACTTAAGTTCAATCTAGAGATCCTTTAGCAACCCAGAGGGTCTTCCACATCCATGAGACACAAGTGCCTACAATGGCAAACACCAAATCATTGTTCAACAAGCAGAGAGACCAAAATGCTCTCCGACGTGTAAGACACATTCCCGCAGGGAACCTAGTGATAACATGTTGGTTTGGCTAAACTCCCAAAAGGGGCCCCGAAAGGATGACACCCCAAGACCTCAAAGTCTCATCTAGAGTGCAGATAGAGGAGTGGAACACCATGCCAAAAAGACTGCATCTTTGCTAAATGGGGAAAGAGCAATGTATTGGATTTTGTGAAGATCATTGAAAAACGAAAAGAAACCACAAATTCCACTATGAAAATCACTGTACAATGATCACTCGAAGCAAATCCTGGGTAAAAGATCAAGTAAATTGATGATTCAGAAGTGGTATCGCTAGGTCTTTATGGCAGATTTCGTAAATTGAACATTGGGAAATGAAGCAGCTTTGGCTTTGCAGAACTCAGCACTGAGGGAGCGAAGTACAACCAACATTCAGGGAACGCACAGAGAAAATGGGGGTCACACACAGGTCACAATATGCACATAGACAGGCCGACATACACACACACACACACCCACCAACCCCAGAGGCTGAGACAGTGCCCTCATGCCAGGATCCACCAGCCCGAGGGGATGCAACAATTCCCACCAAACCTGCGTTTTCGACAATAAACAAAGACAACAGGGGCTGCCCCAAATCATCTTGCAAAGCTAGGGTAAATAGGGCCTCCTCATCCAGGGGGACACAACATTGTGCCCTAGTAGAGCGCCTAGCGCCCTGCACTCCAGTTCATGCTCAGGGATTCCCTAACAATGGAATCATACGGCTCTTCTCCATACCTGTTACGGCTCAACCTTTCCCTTTGACGAAAATAGGGGCTGCACTGCATCCACCTCCTCCACCCTGGCCAGCTGCTTCCTCTTTCCTCCTGCAGTCGCTTTCTTCCGCGCCCCCAACACAGCATGGACCACATCCTCTGCTTGGCTGCTCGCATTGCTCTGTTTAGCCTAGCCAAACTTCGACACCTTGCAGTATGATGGGAAACCATTATTGTGATTGCTGTCCAGTAGTCGGGTGTTTGAGTGACCCTTTGTGACATTCAGCATGCAGTCTTGTTCTTTTCGGTGACTCCCCTTTCTGGGCTTCCTTCTGTGTGGGTGTCCTACTCCTTCCTGTTCTGTCCTGTGGCCCTTCCATCTGGGCTTCCTTTCCTGTGGCCCTCCTTTCTGGGTTTACTTTTCCTGTGGCCCTCCTTTCTGGGCTTCCTATTTCTGCTGCCCTCCTTTCTGGGCTCCTATTTCTGCTGCCCTCCTTTCTGGGCACTTTTTTCTGCTGCCCTGCTTTGTCAGCTCCTTTTTCTGCTGCCCTCCTTTTTGGGTGCCTTTTTCTGCTGCCTCCTTTCTGGGCTCCTGTTTCTGCTGCCCTCCTTTTTGGGCTTCCATCTACTGTGGGTCACTAGACCCTTCCTGCTACTCATGCAGCGGGCTGCCGTCTGTGTGGGCAGATTGCCTTCCTCTCATTTCCTGCTGTTGGGCGGACTGCCCCTTTCTCTTCACCCCTTTCCTTGGCCCCCCCTCTTGGGCACTATTCTCTTGTGGTTGTCTCATTTACTGCCTTGGAGGAGTCTTGTGGTGTCTATTCCTTGAATTTGCGGGCTGGCTCAGTTTCCTGCGCCCCGAGGCCTCGTGATTTGCATTCTGCGTCACCAACAGTATGTGTGGGTACTCTATGTGTGTCTGTAGCTTCGTGGCTGCTTGGTCCTGGATTTTATTTCATGGAGAGCCCAAATTGGAGCGGCTGCTGTCTTGGCATGATTGGAGACGTAGTGTCTCTGGGTTTGCAGCTTTGCACTTGTGTCTCTGGGTCTGCAGCTCTGTGTTGCTGCCTGAGGGCCCTCATTGATGTGGCCACTGTCCTGGGTCGGATGGAGACGTGGTGTCTCTGGGTTTGCAGCTTTGCGTTGCTGCCTGAATAGTGGTCTTGGTTGTCCTGCAGCTTCATGTGCTTCGCAGGCCGCTGGTGATATGGTTTGTGGGGTTAGTGTGCAGTGTTGACACCATGTGTCCAGCTTGCTTGCAGTGCCTGTCTGCGCCCCTTTCCGGGATGTGGTGGCTCAGGTATGGCTGGCGGGGTTGGTGCGCGGTGTCCTTTGTGACCCTGTTGGGCCTGTGTTTGCTCGGCAGGGGGGGCCCGGGTACTTCTTACCTTGATCTCCGAGTGTGTGCACGACTAGTGCATTGTCCGCTGTGTAGTCTCTGGTCAGCTGGAGGCGGGAGCGCAGGGCCGTAACTCCAGGCACGTCTCCTTAGCTGTTCTCTCCCCCAGCACCATTCTGCTGCTGCTGCGCTGGTCACGCTCGCCGTGACTCTTCTGCGGTACGTACTGCTAGGCTAGGCTTCTCTGCCACGCGGTGTGCTTGGCTTGAGTCACATTAGCTCTGCTGGGCGCTGATGTCCTCTCCCAGGGTTGCGCACTGGGGTTCAGTGCTGTTGGCAACGTTTGTGGGTGCTACCTCTGATATTTCAGTCAATGAGTGTGGCAAGTCGTGGCCTTTGCTTGTGGTGTGACTGCCGTCTGGATATAGGAGAATTATGTCTCTGGGCCTTTAACGTGCATTATGTCTCTGGGCCTTTAACCAACAAGTTTGTGGTGCTCCGCGCATTTCGCTGGTTGTAGGAGCTTGCTTTTGTTCGTTCTTGCAGGTTAGCAGGAAATCGTTATGCTTGCCCTGATAAATTAGCAGGTTAACTTCATATTTTACACAGCCTCGTGTGCGTTGGTGGCGGCTGCGGCGTATGATTTGTGGGCTTGGATGGGGTATGCTTAACTCTTTTTTCAGAAACGTTGTGGTGTAAATTAGTTTTCTTAGCTGCGCTGCCACATGCGCGGTCGTGGTTGGTGTAGGGCACGGTCCCTGGGCATGGGCAGAGTATGGTGAACTCCCACCATATTGTAAGGGTTATCCGGACACGGGGAAGTCAGTTGCTTTCTCACCAGCGCTCGTGCACTCAGCTGCCGTGCGCGGTGTGGGTCCCAACCCTCTTTATCGTCAGCTTCCAGTTGCCGGATTCTCCTTCTGGGGCACACGTGTCACACGCACGGTCTGGACCGTGATCTTCTCCTCTCCAGTAGCGGGTGCGCAGGCTGTATTTCAAACTGCTCCACGCTGCTGGGCTTGCTGTCACCTTCCGGGTGCTGGCACGCACCGTCTCCTCTCTACATCACAGGCCGCAGGGTGCCTCTTCTGCTGGGCTTGCTGCGCTCGTCCTTTCCGCTCCTCCTACTGCTGTGTCCACCGCTGGGCACCCTCTTGACGCTGTGGGGAGTCCCCGCGCCCCGCTCCTCCTCTGCAGCCTGCACCGCGGGGCTCACCTCGTCAGTCTTTACTTATCCTAGCAGTGCACCCTCAGCGATCCATATGTACATAAAAATGATGTTGCCCACCCACACCCTGATCGTGTGGGCAACAGCCACGCGGTCTACAACCCCAAACAAAGGTATACTTTGAATGACCGCAATTCATCACTGCAAAACGTTTGGATGCTGACAATATACTGTAACCCAAACAAACCCCAACATTGCCCACAAGTGAAAACATGTGTTTGTGTTATTACCGTAGGTGGCTGAACGTAACGCGTGTGTTTTAAAAAACGTAATGCCTGCATAAATTCTCAGCCACAAAATTCCACAAAGTGCCCACACCGTGAACACAACGTAAAAACGTAATGCATTAGGAAAAGCTAGTAACAACAAACTACAAATTGTGCTTGACACGCCGGTGAAATATGGCCCCACATTGCTCTGCGTGGTCCTGCTTCCAAGATGAGCGCCATTGTGCATTTTTATAGAACGTTCATTCAGAAACCCTCGTCAAAATTACTAGCCGGATAGGAAGTAACTCATCCAACTGGATGGGTAGGCAGTAACCCATCCAACTGGCCCCACCTTGGCCCTCAAGTGGCTCAAGTTGAACGATAAAAAGGCCCACACAAGCATTAAACATTGCGGCACAGCAATCCCCTTCACTTCTTTGCCATTGCTCCACAAATTCGACACTATGTGCCCCCTTTTCCCCTCACAATGTCCTTCAATAATTTCCCCAGCTTCGAGGCAAGTCCTTGAACAAACATCCCCAATGAACAAAGTAATGCAGCACCCAAAACTGCATTGCACCGCATCCTCCCGCGCCCATGTTAGCGCGCAATTCCCTACATTTACACACATCAAACAGTGGGCAATGTCAGCGAAACCATCCACCACATGCTGCCTCTACCAATCTGAACCCTTGGCCCCCATGTGGGGGGCGCTCGACTGATGGAGACAAAAAACTCCAACCTGGCCCAGCATCACCTCCCTCCAGCACCAAAAACACACAGGGTCGCTGAGACTGTGTCTGCCTCTAATAATGCTGCAATAAGGCTGAGTGACATCTCACCTGCCAGCAGGCCCCCACCCATGTCCAACTCATGTCCCCCACCACCCCCACCCCCCAGCACTGTGGGGCACCTGCCAGCAGGCCCCCACCCATGTCCAACTCATGTCCCCCACCACCCCCACCCCCCAGCACTGTGGGGCAACTGCCAGCAGGCCCCCACCCATGTCCAACTCATGTCCCCCACCACCCCCACCCCCCAGCACTGTGGGGCACCTGCCAACAGGCCCCCACCCATGTCCAACTCATGTCCCCCACCACCCCCACCCCCCAGCACTGTGGGGCCCCTGCCAGCAGGGCCCCACCCATGTCCAACTCATGTCCCCCACCACCCCCACCCCCCAGCACTGTGGGGCACCTGCCAGCAGGCCCCCACCCATGTCCAACTCATGTCCCCCACCACCCCCACCCCCCAGCATTGCGGGGCACCCTCCACCAGGCCCTCGCTCATGTCCCATCCATGCCCCCCTGCACCTAGGTCCCAACAATCCCCAATCATGTCCGTAATGGCCATCCTCCCCTGCCAAAAGGCCCAACCAACTATCACATCCACCCACATAACAAAGGCAATTACATGTTACACACCCAATGTAAATAATGCAAATGAACACATGTCTGTCACACACAATGGCTGCAAGTGAATGTTAAAACACACAACATGACATGCATGAAAGTAATGAGATGATACGACACATTGAAGGATGAAAATAAAAATGTATTGAAAATAAACTAGAATGGAAATGAAATTAGAAAAACCACAAAGCAAAACAACAAAAAGAAGATGAATGTCCATGAAAAAAATCAAAAAAATCAAAAAATCCATAGAAGAACTATTTACAAGACAATCCCGGGTCCATGAGCCCAACCAAATGAAACCTAACTATGTCAACTAACTAAAAACTGAACTATATACAAAAAAGTGGCGCATTGTCCAATCGCAACCAAATAAAAAAAAAATAATTAAAAGGAAACCTACCACTAACTATATAACTATATACAATGGCAGCGGGCAAGTCCTGCGGCTCACTCTGTGATGTTGCCGGCCAGGGCATCATCGAACTCCATGTCGATGTCCTGTAGACGGGACTCTGTCCTGGCCCCGAGGTCTCGCAGGGATAACCCCATGTTCACCTCAAACTCCCTGCGAGCTTCCTCGAGGCACTCAGCCCGCCTCAACGCCCGACGCATGGAGAACTCCGCCCTGACCATGGTGAGCCGCTCCTCTTCCGCCCGCTGCCGCTCCGCACCTATCCGCTGGACCAACTGCTCCCACACGGAAGACACTACCATCCCAGGGTTCTCCTGCCCTCCGGCCGATGCCTGCCCCTCTGATCTTGATGGCTCCGAGCCATGATGCCTCCCACGTCGAGCCTGTGCTGCCTCCGACGCCACTGCCTCTGCCAGCACGACGGCATCCAGGATGATGGAAACCACCGACGCCGTCGTGCACGTGCCCTGCCCGATGATGCCGTCACATCCTCCATCTGCTGGGGTCCAGTTGCTGTCTTGTCCACCCCTGCTGGACCTCTGACTCCCGACTGTGGCAGGGATGGGATCCCCACCGAGCTGGCTGCATTGGTCAGGGCAGGTCCACAGGGGGCCCTGGTGGCATCTGGGCCGGAAGACGGCAAGGAGAACGACTGGCGTATAGTCTCCACAGAGGAGGAGAGGGCCACCAGATTGGCCGACACATGCAGGAAACCCCCGAACATGGCCGATCCCAATTGGGCCACGTCGGCACGGTGCTCTTCGTGATGACGTGCGTGCTCCTCCTGGGAAGCACGCACGGCATCACGAATCACAGCCGTGCGCATCGCGACCCCAATCAGGACCTTCTCCACACGGCCAGGGGTCCCCTCGTCCGCAGGTGGAGGGGAGTCAGATGACATGGACATCCCCTCTACCTGCGGACGGGCCTGGGACGGGGCATCCCTGCTGGTGCAAGGTGGTGCACCCACAGGTTCAGGGACAGCGACATGCACAGGCCCCTCCACGGTGACCTGTGCTGCCTCCTGCCCCTGCCCCTGGACTGCACCACTTGCACCAGCAGGGATGCCCCCACCAGGCCCCATGTGCGCCTCAGTGGCGGCCTCCTCCTCCTCTGTGGAAACCACCAACCTGGATGGCTCCTCGCCGTCTACCGCCGTAGCAGGCCCCTGTGGGGGCTCACCCACCCCTTCCGCTGCAGCCGTGGGGGCATCCCCGCCGCCTTGCTCCACAGCGCCGTCTCCGCCCTCTCCTTCACTAGCCGCTGCGTAGAGGGAGACATAGAACACAAACATCAGGGTACTGTACAATGGTCCCCTAGACAGGAAGCAATAGCAGATGAGTGCCACTGTCAAAGTACACTTCCATCATGTCACACCACAACACATGTGTCAGTCCAGGCAAAACACACAGTGACAGTCATGGTGCGTGCCATGGACATTTCAATGCATGTCCAATGGACTCTCGAATCATACAATGTAATGGGACTCACATGCCTCATGGGTCATGCCAATCACATGCACACACTTCACCTCAGTCACATCCATCTGGCCCCGTACACCCCAATCACAGTGCATACAAGGATGACTAGGCTGCATCAGTGAATCTGTACATTGTCACAGACATGTGTCATGCATCCATGGCACTCACAAGTCACAGACACGCAGGTCAGGCACACACACATGGATACCACATATGTATCTGGCATCAGCACCCATCCCTCGCCCCCACCCATGTCCAGGAACAGAGACTGCCATGCTCTCATGTGTGCAATCTGCACAGGGCTCCCCATGTCGCATTCAAACACATGCAACAACCGTGCGGTTCACACATTACAGGTCGCACATGTATTCCCATGATGTCCCTGCACACATACATGCGTACATGGCCTATGTCACACATGCAGGCAAGTATCAGACAACCAGCACACTGCAACATGCCCTGTCTCACACAGCAATGCTTGGCCACTTACCGCTCAACTCCAGACGGGTCTCCCTCTCAAGGACCTGGGCGTGGAGCGCTGGGTGTGCGCGTTCCAGGACCCTCAACTGGATGGTACTCATGCGGCCCCGGCCCCCCTCCACGAGGCGCCGGGCCTTCATGAGGGTCCTGGACCTCAAGTCGTCCCAGCGCTTCTTGACCTTCTGGATGGTGCGGGTTGCCACCCCCTCCGCGTTGATGGCAACCACACAGTCGGCCCAGATCCTCTCCCGTCCTACCCTGTTGGCGCGGGACGATCCGAAGAGGGCATCATACTGCCCCAGGACTTGCTCCACCAGGACACCAACTTCGGTGGCAGTGAAGCTGGTGCCCCTCTGCCCCTCTGGCCGGGGGTTGCCACTGGGTTCAGATGTGGATGTGCCCGACATGGCAACCCCAGGGGCAGGAGTGGGTGGGCAACTGGGTCCTGGGGCTGGGCTGTGGAGCGATGTTATTCGAGTCGGGAGTCTTCTGTACCAGCAGGGGTGGACACAGCAACTGGACCCCTGCAGATGGCTGATGTGCAGGCACCAAATGGCAGGGCACGGTGGCAGCAGGCAGGCAGGCAGGCAGGCAGCAGCAGATGGCACGTGGGAGGCTGCTCAGGGCACTGGGGGGCAGTGATTCGGCCTTCTGGGCAGGAGCGTGGTCTTCCGTGTGTTTTCGCGTGGCCAGCTTGATACGGAGTGATTTGGCACGTGAAAATCCTGCACGTCAGCGTGAAAATCGAGGAAAGGCTCTTAGCGCGTAAGCGCGTCAGCACGCGTACGCGATTTCATTGGACCAAAGGCCCTTGCAGCGTAAGCGCGTCTGTGACGTTTTGCGCACAGGCGTTGCCCTGGCAGGGCTTGGTGATCCCGCGTGCATTTATGTTCTGTACGTGCTTTTCGTGTGGTGCGTGTGTTTTCCATCCGTTGGGGTTCACACGCTATTACTTCACAGCGGGTGTTGGCTACGCGTTCTTCTACATGCAAGGCAGACGGTGAGCGGTACCCCGCTCCCCCAGGCCCGATCGCGTGAGAAACTTCACGCGAACCCCTGAAATACACGTAGCCCGCTCCCCCAGGCCCGATCGCGTGAGTAAGTTCACGCGAACCCCTGAAATACACGTAGCCCGCTCCCCCAGGCCCGATCGCGTGAGAAACTTCACGCGAACCCCTGAAATACACGTAGCCCGCTCCCCCAGGCCCGATCGCGTGAGTAAGTTCACGCGAACCCCTGAAATACACGTAGCCCGCTCCCCCAGGCCCGATCGCGTGAGTAAGTTCACGCGAACCCCTGAAATACACGTAGCCCGCTCCCCCAGGCCCGATCGCGTGAGAAACTTCACGCGAACCCCTGAAATACACGTAGCCCGCTCCCCCAGGCCCGATCGCGTGAGAAAGTTCACGCGAACCCCTGAAATACACGTAGCCCGCTCAATCGCGTGTGTAACTTCCCGCGCAACCCCGAAATACACGTGCCCCGCTCGCACAATTGCTGTATGTTGCCACTTTTGTAATGCGCAGGGACGCTACCGCCTGCCTTCGTGTGGCGGACGTGTATCGGCTTGTGCGTGTCTTTCGCTGTGCGTGGCTTTGCCCTATTCGGTTCCATGAATACGTGTGGTTCGGGTGCGTGTGGGCGTTCCCTCTGCTTCCCTGCAGTACATCCCCAGTTACGCCCTTGTTTTCGCAAGTTGTTCCCCATTCCGCGCGTTACGCCCCGTGTTCCGCCCACTTTCTAGTGTATGCGCAGAGGTTGTGCGCTTTCACTGTGCGCGTCGCGCACGTCTTTCGGGATGTTGCAGTGACGTGTGCGCCATGCACGGGTTTGGCGCACATCCCGAGGAAGACACGCGCAGGGACTTCCATGAATCGCACGCGTGCGCGTGCGCCTCTTTTTTTCCGCTTGCGCCTGCTTGCGCGTAGATTTTCGGCGCACGTTTGTTCCATGAATCGGCCCCTAAATGTATTATTTAGTGTGCCCCTTCTTGAAATGTGCCTTTCCACATATCCTGTGAGATTGAATGACATATGGTAAATTCCATGCACCTCTCCCTCTGTGTTGAAAATCATAATGCCCCAGTTAAATGTGAACACAAATTAAATAATAGTAACTCTTCCCATTATACTTGTAGAGAAGGCAATAGGTTAACTATTCATTGATACCCTAATGGTGTGCCAGAAGAACAAGTTACTTATCCCTGGTAACGTTCTTTCAATTGGATGTTCCTCCCACGTATTCCTCATCTTTCATAAATCCAAGTCTGCTTGTAGTTTGCTTCAGATTTTGTTTTCTCATAGATGTGAGTGTCATACAGCGTCGAGTCATGGCCATAGTCGGCCTCCATACTGTCCTCGGCCGTGACATCGACGCTGGTATATGAAGCAAGCGCAGTGACTGTTTCCTCAGTACTAGTTTTTCCCCCTTATTCTGCATGCCTTGCCATATATTGAGACGTACTTGACGTTGCGAGAAAGGAAGGTGTAAAACATGGAAATTCTTGGCAAGCAAGAGGGGAAGGATGGGAGGGCGATGAGGAATACGTAGGAGGTACATCCAGTCGAAAAAAACGTTACCACAGGAAAGTATCTTGTTCTTCGATTTGGATTGTGTCCACTTATTCGTCAGCTTTGATACACTCCCATAGCAGTTTGTCTTAGGAGGAGGGTAGCAAGAATTTCTATTTGTTGATGTTACGGAGAACAGCTTTGCCAAATTTGGCCGCCTCTCCTGACGTAGAGCCTAGGCAGTAACATTTGCTGAATGTATGAAGGGACAACCAAGTTGCTGCTCTGCAGATGTCCTGCACTGGCACCCCTCTTTCCAGGGCCAAAGAAGCCGCCACTCTTCTAGTGGAATGCGCCCTCAAGCTTTCAGGGGAATCTTTTCCTGCTAGTGAGTAGCATTCAGTAATGCACATAACTATACATAGTGAAATGGTTTGCTTTGCTACCGCCAAACCTAATCTCTGTAATGCATAACCTACAAAGAGTTGATCATCCTGACGAACATTAGCTGTTCATGAAATGTAACAACTTAGCAACCTTCTAGGGTCTAACCTATGAAGCATCTCTTCTTCTTTTGATGGATTAGGCGGTGGGTAAAATGTTGGTAGATCTATTTGTTGCTTTAGGTGAAATTCCGACACCACTTTTGGAAGAAAAGATGAACGTACTCTTGACACTACCTTGTCCTTAAAAAAGGACATGAAAGGTTGTTTTGAAGATAGGGCCTGTAGCTTCCATACTCTGCGGGCAGACGTAATAGCTAAGAAGAAGGCAGTCTTAAGTGTTAGCATCCTCAAAGGAAACAAGTGTAATGGCTCGAAAGGAGCCCCCATGAGGTACTTTAACACTAAGTTCAAGTCCCATGTTGGTACGATAAAAGGAGTAGGTGGAAACAAATTTGTTAGTCCTATTTAAAACTGTATAATTAAAATTGGTTATTTAGAACATGCTTCATACCCAGAGGTTTCTACGCACAGACCCGGGGATCAAACCTGTGGTTCTCCACGTCGTCTTGCTTCCAAGGCGAGTGTGTTGCCCCTGAGCTATACTCCCGTATAACAATCAGCACTTTAAAGTAGGATACCTCATCAGGAGATCTCTTATAAATTGAAATCCTTATATCTCACCTGCTCAGATACCAGGCGTGAAGATTGAGAGTCCTGATCTCTGGGTGAAGAATGTGACCTCCCTCTTTCAAGAGTAGGTCCTTCTTTGGGGAAGACGAATTGGAGGGCATATG
The DNA here is from genome assembly GCF_040938575.1 of Ambystoma mexicanum. NCBI lineage: Eukaryota > Metazoa > Chordata > Amphibia > Caudata > Ambystomatidae > Ambystoma > Ambystoma mexicanum. Next base: position 1,424,991,445 of record NC_090923.1, read on the forward strand.
GCCATTTCCAGAAGGTCTGGGTACCATGTTCTCCTTGCCCAATCCGGAGCAACGAGGATCATAGTTTTCATGAGGACATGAGGAATGACGGGGACTGGCGGGAACGCGTAAAGAAGTGGAAACGCCCAGTCCACCACAAACGCGTCCACTAGAGCTCCTCTTTGGGGAAATTCCCTTGAGCAGAACTGTTTGCACTTCCTGTTGACACTGGTGTTAGGAAAGATTTCTCTTTACTGCTCCTTTCCTTCCATCCACCTTTGTGAAACCCACAAACTTTTTGCTTTTACTTTTGAATCTGACCTGTACTTTTTACAGTCCTTTGAAGCCTTAAGCTTCAATGCACTTGTTTTTGATCATATGTCATGGGGAAACTGGCATGTCCTTCAGGCTTGCAGTACTGGGAGACCTTGTTTCACTTAGTCATGTTACTGTGTTACTAATTTTGGTTACTTTTGTATCACTTGTGGTAACTTTTTATCATTGTACAATGCAGCTTACCATGCAGTACAATGGGCTACATTTTTGTTTTGCCCTAGACTAACACTCAGAGGATTTTTGGTTACTCTAGGTGTGCTAAAAGGATAAGCTTGTGTCAGCAGTGACTTTTTCCCACTTTTTGCTAATTATTTAGCCTTACCGCATTTACCATGTTTGGCTACTAACTGTGGCTATTGGTGAAACATGGCTGTGCCGCAAGACTTTTTGCTTGTCCTTTTGCCATCTTGTTCTTTAGCCTTATTCCTGGGCTCAGAGGCCAGCAAAATCCTTATAAGGACATCCAGTGCCCGGGAAAGCAGAAGCTTTTGGCGGGCTACTGGAGGGCTGTGTGTGTTTGCCGGCAAGATGTGGACTGGGACTGTCTGGTCCCAATCCACAAACAGGGTTTAGTGTGTCTGAGTAGTATGCATGAATGTTCCCACCAGTGGTCCTGATTGGACCACTGCTGGGGTGTGTGTGTGGGCTAGTCCTGCTATTGGCTAGTGGGAGTTTCAGCTCTTACCTGTCTTTAAGGATAAGAAGAGGACCCCTGCACCCATTCTTCAGAGATCCTGGAGAAACCTGAAGGAGCCAAGTATCCTATCCAGCTGTGAGACAAACGAAGAAACTGAGACCTGACTGAAGGAGGCCTGGCAACCAGCTTCTGCTGCTGTCCTGGAGGAGCCCTGTCTTGCTCGTGATCTTTTAGCAGTCCTGTGAAGGAGCTACGACCCTTTGAGTGGAAGGACCATCCATTCATGACGTCTGCTCGGTGCCCTGCCAAAGGAAGCCTTCAGAAGTGCCCTGGAACCATCCTGTGGCTGCCCAGCTTCGTTTTTGGGCTAGCGTGCTGCCAGAGTCACCCTTCCAAGTTTCAGCCTGCAAATTGGGGGTTCCACAGCGGGCCCTACGAGACAAACCTTTGCGAAATGTCAGCATCCTAGCATCGAGGGGACCCGAGATAGGAGGGAAAGTAGGACCACGGCTGCTGAGTCCTTTTCCGTGGCTGTGCTGCAGTGACCACCATCCGAAATAGCTTACCTGACCCGAGTCCAGTGCTGAGGGGGGTCCTGCATTGTGTTTCGCTGCATTTTTCAATCGAGAGTCCTTGCAACAGTGAAAGACATGTTGGTTTGGCTAAACTCCCAAAGTGGTCCCAGAAAGGATGACACCCCAAGACCTCAAAGTCTCATATAGGGTGCAGCTAGAGGAGTGGAACACCATGCCAAAAAGAAGACTGCATCTTTGTTAAATGGGGAAAGAGCAATTTATTGGATTTTGTGAAGATCATCGAAAATATAAAAGAAACCACAACTTCCACTATGAACATTACTGCACAATGATCACTCGAAGCAAACCCTGGGTAACAGATGAATTAAATTGATTATTCAGAAGGGGTATCACTAGGTGTTTATGGCAGATTTCCAGCGCATAAGTTGAGCATTGGGAAATGAAGCAGCTTTGGCTTTGCAGAACTCACTCACGAAAGGAGCGAAGCACAACCAACATTCAAGTCCAGCACAGAGCAAATGGGGGTCACACACAGGTCACAAGAGGCACATAGACAGTCAGACAGGCCGACATACACACCCACCAATCCCAGGGCCTGAAACAGTGCCGTCACGCCAGGGATCCGCAAGCCCAAGGGGATGCAACAATTCCCACCAAACCTGCGTCTTTGACAATAAACAAAGACAACAGGGGCTGCGCCAAAAGATCTTGCAACACAGGGTTGAACAGGGGGCTCTCTCATCCAGGGGAACACAACAAGCTAGTTCCCTAACAATGGAATCAAACGGCTCTTCTCCAGACCTGTTACGGCTCCACCTTTCCCTTTGACGAACATAGGGGCTGCACTGCCCCCACCTCCTCCACCCCTGCCCTGCTGCTTCCTCTTTCCTCCTGCACTCGCTTCCTTCCGCCCCCCACCACAGCATGGACCACATCTTCTGCTCTGCTGCTCGCATTGCTCAGTCTGGCCTAGCCAAACTTCGACACCTGGCAGTATGATGAGGAAACCCTTATAGAGCACAAAGGACGTGAGCGTGGCCTTTGCGCGTAACACTT